>NC_058520.1:462352492-467352492 GCF_904849725.1 Hordeum vulgare subsp. vulgare
AGAGGAAGGGAAAGTTTTGAATCCTATTGCAATCCACATAGTGCTTCGTACTTTCAAACAACACCCACATCATTTCACATATCATCATCACATCATCACATGTCATCACACCACATACTCATGATCCAAGGCAACAAACACAAATAGGCATGGATGAATGGATGCATGAATGCAAAGGAAAAACATGACAAGGTAAGCATCACAAGAAATAACACATGCATTGAACTCTCATGGCACTGACAAGATGGACCCACACACAGAAGGTTCCAAATAAGGCAAGTTACACTCTTGGGGCATTACAAACTCTCACACACTACAAAAAGATCTCGCCCCGAGATCTAAGACTGAAAGAACTCTGGGAATTCAGAACGGAGGTGATCCTCGCGTTCCCAAGTGGCCTCTTTATCGGAATGGTGTGACCATTGCACTTTGAGAAATTTGACAGTCTTGTGGCGGGTCTTGCGCTCAGTCGCCTCGAGAACCACAACTGGATGCTAACGATAGAATAGGTCGGGTTGAAGGTCAATGTCTTGAAGATGAACAGTGTGCTGGGGAGTTTTGAAGCATCTCCGGAGCTGAGAGACATGGAACACGTCATGCACATTTGCAAAGTTTGACGGGAGCTCGAGCTGGTACGCAAGGTCGCCTCTCTTGCCAACAACTCTGAAAGGACCAACGAAACGAGGCGCAAGCTTGCCTTTGATGCCAAAGCGTTGTGTACCCTTCATAGGGGACACCTTGAGATAGACGAAGTCATCAAGGTCATAAGACATGTCACGATGCTTGCTATCGTAATAGCTCTTCTGACGGGACTGAGCTGCTCTGAGATTATCCCGAATGACCCGACACATTTCTTCAGCTTGTTCTATCAAGTCACTCCCAAGAATCTGACGCTCGCCGGTCTCGGACCAGTTGAGCGGGGTACGACACTTCCTGCCATAGAGAATCTCAAACGGAGCTTTGCATGAACTAGCTTGATAACTGTTGTTATACGAGAACTCAGCGAAAGGCAGGCAGTCTTCCCACTTCATGCCAAAAGAGATAACAGAGGCTCTCAGCATATCCTCAAGGACCTGATTGACTCTCTCCACTTGACCACTAGTCTGAGGATGAAAAGCTGTGCTGAAGCGTATCTTCGTGCCATCGCAGACTGAAAAGAGTCCCAGAACTTGGAAGTGAAGATACTTCCTCGATCCGAAGAAATCATCATAGGCACGCCGTGCAAATACACTATCCTAGAAGTGTACAGCTCTGCAAGCTGAGCTGCAGAGATGGATTCCTTGACTGGAAGAAAATGAGCCACTTTACTCAACTTGTCGATGACGACGAAGATGGCATCGTTACCCTTCTTAGACTTCGGAAACCCGGTGACGAAATCCATCTCAATATGGTCGAACTTCCACTCGGGAATGGACAAAGGATGCAAAAGACCTGCTAGACGTTGATGCTCTGCTTTCACCCTTCGACATACATCACATTCATTTACGAACTGAGCAATCTCACGCTTCATGCGAGTCCACCAGAAGGTCTGTTTCAAGTCCTGATACATCTTGGAGCTTCCTGGATATATAGACAGCAGAGAGTTATGAGCTTCTTCCATGATTACCTTTCTGAGATCACCTTTCGGAACGACAAGACCATCCTCGAAGAACAACGTGTCTCTGGCATCAACACTGAAGCACTTATATTTGGGAAGTCCCTTTGCCAAGCCAATCTTGACTTTCTTCACCATTGCATCAAGAAGCTGTGCTACTCGGACCTGATCTTCCAAGGTAGGAGAGATTTGAAGATTTGCAAGAAATCCCTGAGGTACTAACTGAAGGTTGAGATTTCTGAAAGATTCACAAAGGTCAGGCTGGAGAGGCTTCAGAATGAGACTGTTGCAGTAATCCTTCCTGCTCAAAGCATCCGCCACGACATTAGCTTTGCCTGGCATGTACTCAACACTCGGATTAAAATCTTGGAGCATTTCCACCCAATGAGTTTGCCGGAGATTTAGGTTAGGCTGGGTGAAGATGTACTTGAGACTCTTGTGGTCGGTGAACACTTCAACCTTTTGTTCCAATAAGAGGTGTCTCCAAGTCATCAGAGCATGTACCACTGCTGCCAGCTCAAGATCATGCACATGATAATTCTTCTCCGCTGGCTTCAACTGCCTGGAGGTATAAGCAACCACTTTCTTCTCTTGCATCAGAACTGTACCAAGACCTTGACGAGAGGCATCGCAGAACACTTGGTAAGGTTTGGAATCATCACGAGGAACCAAGACTGGAGTAGAGGTGAGCTTCTCTTTGAGTGTGTTGAAGGCCAACTTACACTCTGAAGACCAGACATACTTCACACCCTTCTGAAGAAGACTTGAGAGAGGCTTAGCAATCTTGGAGAAGTTCTCAACGAACCTTCTACAATAGCTTCCAAGCCCGAGAAAGCTTCGAAGCTGCTTCACATTCTGCGGAGGCTCCCACTCAACAATGGCTTGCACCTTCGACGGATCAACTTTGATGCCCTCGGCAGAGATGATGTGCCTAAGATAGATGACTTCTTTCAACCAGAACTCACACTTGGAAAACTTGGTATAGAATTTGTGCTCTCTCAGCTTATCAAGCACCAGCCTCAGATGTTCTTCATGTTCTTCCTCAGTTTCTGAAAAGACCAGAATATCGTCGAGGTACAGCAAGACGAACTCATTTTTGAACGGAGAGAATATGTAGTTCATCATTCGACAAAATGTCGGAGGAGCATTTGCCAGACCAAAATACATGACCGTATACTCATACGAGCCAAAACTTGTCATGAAAGCAGTCTTCGGAATATCCTCTTCACGAATGCAAATTTGATGATAGCCCATCCTGAGATTGAGCTTGGAGAAGATCTTAGCCCCTTTCACCTGTTCGAACAACTCATTTATGTTCGGAAGTGGATACTTGTTCCTGATTGTCTTCTTGTTCAATGGACGGTAATCGACACACAATCGGTCCGTGCCATCCTTCTTCTTGACAAACAGAACTCCACAGCCCCACGGAGACGAGCTCGGTCTGATCAGACCCAAACGCTCCTGCTCATCGAGTTGCCTCTTAAGTTCCTTCAGCTCTTCAGGACCCAATTTGTACGGCCGTTTGCACGCAGGCTCAGTACCTAGTTCAAGCTCAATAAAAAATTCAACTTCTCGATGCGGAGGCATTCTTGGCAGCTCCTGTGGAAACACATCTTCATATTCGCAGACCACTGGGACTTGCGAAATAGGATTAATCTCACCCTTTTCATTCAAAAGAACAGACGGATTGTGTCATCACGCGCCGCGAATATAATCACGTCCTCCGAAGAGTGAGTAAGCTTCACTTCTTTAGCTTCACAATCAATCGATGCCTTGTTCATGGCCAACCAGTTCATACCAAGGATCAAATCAATCTCGAAATTGCCCAAGACAATAGGAGACGCCAGAAAAGAATAACTACCCATCTTGACAGAAACACCCAGAACGAACAAACTAGAACTCAAATGCTTCGCAGGGGAAACGACTGCCAACGGCTTAGACAACTGCTCCTGACGGAGATTATGTTTGGATGCACAAGGATATGACATGAAGTAATGCGAAGCGCCAGAATCAAACAACACTTTAGCAGGAATATCATTGATGAGGAGGTTACCCATGATCACATCTGACGAGTTTTCTGCCTCACCCGCATTCACCATGTTGACTCGAGCAGACCTGGGGTTGAACTTCACGATAGCATTGCTTGGAGGTTTTCCTGGAGGAGGAGGCGGAAGACGGAGCTGAGAAGTGCACTTGTTGGCATAGTGACGCTTCCGCCCACACTTGTGACAAGTAACATCTGCTGGCTGACGGTACTGTGTCTGAGGAGGCCCTTGCTTCTGCTGCTGGAATCTCTGCTGGAAAGCTGGGTTGGGTGGGTAGGAAGAACCACGACCACGAGAATGCTTGAACTGTTGCGTGTGTCGAGGAGGAGGAGGAGACACCCAATACTTCTGTTGCTTTTGAACCACCTGAGTTGAGGAAGACGAGCTGGAATCTCTGAAGCGCTTCTTAGAATTCTCCACCCTCAGCAAAGCTGCCTCAACCCTGAGAGCTAAGTTGTAGAACTTATCGAACTCCTCAGGATCGTGCAAAGCGAGAGCTAACTACAAATATTCTTTCAAGCCACCTCTGAACTGATAAATCTTGCTCTTCTGATCAGGGATATCCTGCAAGGTGTATCGGGCTAGCTCGTGGAACTCAAAGTTGTACTTGTACACGGAGTCACCACCTTGCTTCAAGCGCTTGAAATTCTCACGCATTTCCTCCACAAAGCTGGATGGAATGTAGTGGGATCTGAAGTCACGACATAACTCATCCCAAGTGATCACTCTAGCACCCCTGGAATCCTTCAAGTGTTGCCACCAGATAGATGCTTGCCCCTTCAGCTGGAATGTTGCAAACTTGAGGAAATCCTCAGGACGAACATTGCTGCATTCAAAGTGCTTGTTCATGTCACGGATCCAATCCTCGGCATCAAACGACTGGTCACAGGAAGTGAAAGTCTTCGGCTGATTTGACAGGAACTGACTCAGATTAGCAAACTGATTGCCACCATGTTGGAAATTGCCTTGCTGCTGATTAGTCCTCTCTTGCAACAACTATATCAACATCTGAGTGTTTGTATTTGTAGTAGACATCACCGCATGCCAAGCCTCTGCAGGAGGAGGCGGCGGTGGAGGAGGATTCTCCGGAGGAGGAGGTGGTGGCGGCACATGCTCACGACCTGGATTCTGACGAGTTGGTGGAGCCATCCTGAAGACGGACAATACATTAGCCCACAGAATAAATTGAAGGTATAGCTGAATCAAAAAGGCAGGAATATCTGAACAGGAATATTAGCAGTTGCACTCGAACAAAATAGTAAGAATGCTTCCTCAAAGTGAGTGTCGACAAAATTGTGATTAAGACCACTTGCAAACAAGTACGAGCTAGAACTAATCGGAACAAACATATGATCAAGATTTCATCCGATATCTTCGTGGATAGGATCGCACGGGCTCGAATTTACAGTAGCCATCCTTTACAAGGTAGTGCACACGACTTACGAAGTATCCCCAAGTCATAGCAAGCTACAAGGACTCTTTAAGACACAACGAGAACCGCTGTAAGACGACCGTGAACAAACATACCCACTGAATGTCAAATTCCAACCTCACATCATGCATCCGTAGGAAGATTTCCCTATAAGTCACTACTTGATATCCCACCTATGAATTCCTGAAATATCTTGTCATGCAATCTGGTACATGGATACAAGGAGTAATATTCACACAACTCCTATACTAACCCGTCCACTGTATCACATCCGTCAACACATAACCAGAATCTCAGACCTTCATCTATTATAGACCCTCGTGATCACAACGATACAAAGTATGTCAGTACTCCCGAACAATCTGCACCAGTACTGGGGACATCGGGGTTATCTCGCCACTACTAGTATAGAAGCAATTACGAACATCCTTCGTTCTGAGATACTCAGAAATCTGAATGATGGCGATGTGCACAAGAATCCCCTGGAGCTCAACTCCCCGGAAGAGATCAAGGCAAACAGGAGGCACCAAGACAGAACTCCGTCACATCGATATCATATAGATTTCAAAAATACCCGCGTAATCCTAAAAAAAATTTGAGTGAGAAGAGGAGTAGAATTAAGATTTCCTAAGTAGGGAACCTCACCAGAGCATGGAAGATGAGAAAAAAGAATCCTACTCTCCGATATAACTAAGACTCAAAACATTTTACTAGACTCGACTCGGCCAAGTACGATCACACAAAGGCTCATATGGTCGTAAGGCTCCGATTACCAACTTGTCACGAATAAGATGCGGTCCTTTCCGATTTAGGGAACGAGGCCCCAAAATGGAAAGAAGCGCATCTAATCGTTTCGCAAGCACGGTAACATAGCATATACATAATAATAGAATGACAAATAGGGATTCATCTGTCATCTCATGGATAACATCAGAGTTTACATCACACATTTATTCAGACAAGGTAGTTCCGCTACGGACTACATAACATGAGAAAAGGCTATGCTACCCTGCATACTTGCCCATGATCACGACCACGCCTCAGTCTTCTGGATAGTTCACATACAAGCGGTCGTTCTCCTCATCGTACTGCCATGCCAGCTGCGTGCCGTCGGGATCACCTGTGTCGGGCGTACCTGTACCTGTTGGTGTGTTGAAGTAATCCGTGAGCCACGGGGACTCAGCAATCTATGACCTCGGTGCTAGAACTAGTCAAGTTATTAGGTAAGGAAGGTTTTAGTGTATAGGTTGCAGCATCCTAAGCATTTATGGTGCCTATCTTACGTAGAACAAGTTATTATGGTGGTCTATACTAGCAGGCGAAGACTAGCTGATCAATAAGTGATCTTGAACACCTACTTACGTCAATCATAACCCCACCATGTTCCCGATCGAAGAGAGGTCTTCAACGGGGACAGTCACGGTTACGCACACAGTTGGCAATTTTATTAGATTAGATTCAAGTTATCTATAACCGGATATTAACAAATATTCCAAGTTGCCACATAACTGCGGGCACGGCTTCCCAAAACATTAAACTCTGCAGGGGTGCTCCAACTAGTCCATCACAAACGGTCACGGGCCGCAAATTAATCCTCTATCACGAATCTCGTGATCTCGTCGGATTCCTTAGAGGAAAACCTCAACTCTGGGGAGAACCAAAGCTTCACCAGGATTCCTATACGCTAGATATATCGCTAAGGTAAGACAACTCTAGCAGCACCTCCCGTCGTGTCGACGACCCCAATAAGAGCCGCGTATCTCAGTCTGAGGACACGACGGATGGAAAAGCCTACATGAACCAAACCTCAAGTTTCCCTGTGGTGGCCCCGCAGTCTGTCCATTTTGGACCAACACTCATGAGGAGCACTGGCCCGGGTTGTTGATTAATTCCTCAGGGTAGCTATTCCCTGTGCAGATTATTATTAAGTGATTAGCAAATGAACACCAATGTTGGGTCCTGCCGGACAAGTCATAACACTACACGATTTATCAAGGGGGTCCCCATAACAACCCCGAACGTGTTAGGAGCGATCAGTTATGGAATCAAACACCGGTAGCCGGAAATTATGGCGGCAATAACGGAACAAAACACCCAGTAAAAGGCTAGGCCTTCCGTTATTTACCAAGTATATAGGTGCATTAATTAAATAGCAGATTTAACATAATGATATCAAACTCATGTTATCACATGAGACAAGGCACGTGCAACTAGCAACGCTAACATTAGAAGGTGAGCAAAGCCTACTTAGCCATTTAATATTTGCTAGGAGGGGAGAAGTGTTTGGGTTTCATGGCAATATCAGGAGGCAATTATTTCAGTGGTAGGCAGCGAGCATATGACGAAGGAAACGTGAATCTAGCATAACAAGTCTAGATATGGAATCAAGGTCATATCATCTTGCCTGTGATGTCCTCAGCATGGAACTGCTCTTGTTCGTCCTGCACGTACTCTCCCGGATCCACGTACTCTTTCTCCGATCCCGGTGCTACCCAACATAAAAATAGCATCCAATGAACAATAGCACAACAAGATGCAACAAGCACATGATGCATGAGATGAAAATGTAGCATGCATCTGTATTGTAGTCACTTGCACATGCATGAGAAGGAAATACAAACTTCTGGACAGAACTGCACTCTAAGCTATCTTGACATGCATGAGGATGTCATGAACATATGCATCACGCGAAAACGATGCAAAAACATATAAAGAACGTTACGAACGGAGCTACAGATCAACCGGTAACAACGAAACAAGAAATGGAGTCCTACGTATTAAATCCATCACAACACACTCCAATGGCATACTTCTGGTATTCCTAGGTTGCCAAAACACAAAACAACCAAGTATGGATTGGTGGTGCAAATAATAACACCACACCATCAACTATGCACTCACAAGCATCAAAATATCAAAACTATACATTCTGTCCTAAACAACATCATAGCAGTTTGAGAGCTACATGCAAAGCACCTACAACCACCCAAATGTGCCAAATAGGATATGTGGCAGAAACTATTCAAAAGCTCTACAAGCATGAGCAAAAATATAATACAATGGAGGTTCACACAGAAAAATCTACAGTTGCTAACTTGGACAAAAATATCAGTTTCAGGGACTTAGTGAAATTCTCAGATTCTCACTAGCTGTTTATGCTCTGAAGCATTTTGACAGCACCCAAAACAATATCTACAAGAAGCCAAATGGAATGAAAATTGACAAAGAGCTAGACAAACACAAAAGCTACAGCTTCTCAGTTGATTGCAGGAGCTGATTCCCAACACATGAACTTTTGCAAGCACAACTACAAGGGAAGAAAATAACAACAATTTCTCAAACTTAGTGAAAATCACAGATTTTCACTAAACTGAAATTTTCAGCCACATGCCTACTTTGACTAGGCACAACTTGCACATGTAAACTCCTAAGCTTAAAACAAAACCAACATGCTATAGAGGGGTTCACCCTCTACTGCCACAACAAGGAATCAACCTCTTGGGCTCATCACAACACATGGAACCAAGCTCCAAACATTGAACAAAACAGAAATATGTCATTCCCAGAAAGTGTTCCAAAGTGGAATCTGATCCCACCATTGGATTCCTGGGATGATTCTACCCCAAAAACATATATAATACATAGGCACTTGCATAGAACAAATGGGCACAAACTTGAAAGGAAAATCTACATGGAATCACAAGGGGGTGAATAGTGCTATATCACATGCTACTCACTAGATCATCATCTACACATGCACTTGCACACACTCATCACTCCATAGGTGCACATGAGGGGTAGACCTCATGTTAATGTGCCTTAGCACACCACACAAACACACATACATCAAGCACATGCATAATAAGCACCTACACATGCTAGTTAGAACACACCACTAAATTACACTCACATCAAGCATTCCTACACCTACACATACAAACTTGCACATATACTTATCAAGGCACACCATGCCTTGGGCATGTGTGACACACACACACATGCACACACACATATTTTCACCTATGCACACACCACTAAGTATTGTGGGGGGGGACCCCACACACACATATACACACACTTGCACTAACTAGTGCTCAAGATCATCACTCATGCACCTAAGTAACACACACCCACATGCATCACTCTAGTGCAATACACACATGCTAACACACACACATACATGGTATCTTGCTCCACCTACAATATCACACAAATACCTACACATGCATTTCTACCATGCTAGCAAAATACTAGGAACACCTACTGTTTGTGAGGAGAAAAAAATACCTCACAAGGGGGTAGAGCAAAAGAAAAACAGCAAAGAAATGCAAAAATAAAAGGATTGGGGGGGATTCGAACCCAAGACCCCCTGGTTCAACCCACATAACCAACACCACTGGGCTGGTGTGCTTTGGTTCGACAGGAACAGAGAAGAGAGGAGGGTATGCTCTCTACTGTAGCTATTGTGTCGAAAAAGAAATACAAAAGGGGTGCGTCGAGGGATTTCGAACCCACGACCTATCGCTGCACCAAAAGACCCCCTACCACTACGTTGCTGCTTCGGATCTTAACAGAGTAGAGGAGGTTGCCCTATTGAGCAAACCCTCTGGTATTTCCTCTTCCCGACGGTGGCGGGAATAGGGGAAGCACCTCGCCGGCATTACACATCAAATCGGACTGCCGATCGTCGATGGAAGGGAGTAGGGACTCCCACGGTTCCATTTCTACACCTAACTCCCCTCGAGGATGCCTACAACTACGACTCCACGACGCGCGGCGGCACCGGTGACACAGAGGGGAACGTCGACGAAGCTACGGCTCTATGTGATGGATCTATCGACGGGAATGGGGAAGGAAGGCTTGGGCTCACCCACTGGACGAGGGCGTCGTGCCTGTCGGAGAGGAAATAGAGGCTGGAGTGGAAGAAGCCGCGTCGGGGAAGATCGTCGGAGAGGAAGCCGCCGTCGTCAAAGAAGGGGAAGCAGTGTAGATCTGCTCCTCCTAGCTACGGGAATGGATTCCCTGGAGGTCCCGCATGCTCGCCTAGGGGTTGGAGAGGACGCAGGGGCACGACAGCGACGACGAGGACGTCCTCAAGTCACGGCCATGGCGGAGGAGCCCGCTCTCTTACCTGCTGCCAACGACAGAGAGGGAGGAGGAGATGGGGAAAGAGGTGTCGGCACTAGGGAGGAACCCTAGGCTCTGCACGGACGCCAAGGGGTATTTATGGAGGAGGAGGAGGCGACGGACGTGCAGCCTCGACGTCCGTGAGACGGCGTTGTGATACGCCCATTTTGCATCATGTTTTCATGTTGATATTTATCGCTTCTTTGGCTGTTATTTCACTTCACAGTACTATTCTTATGCCTTTTCTCTCTTATTTTGCAAGGTTTACATGAAGAGGGAGAATACCGGCAACTAGAATTCTGGCCTCAAAGTGGGGCAAAGTTGAGATACCTATTCTGCGCAACTCCAAATGTCGTAAAAATCAACGAGGAATTTTTTCCCGATTTATCAAAAATACTAGGCCGAAGAAGTGCCACAGGGGAACCAGGGGTGCCCACAAGCCTGCACGGCGCGACCACCCCCAGGCCGCGCCATGGGGGCTTGTTGGCAGCCCACTGGACGACTTGCTCCCCTCTTTTGCTATATGGAGGGTTTCATCTAGGAAAAAAATCAAGGAGGAGCTTTTTCCTGGTTTCGCCGCCGCCACGAGGCGGAACTTGAGCAGAACCATTCTAGAGCTCCGGCAGGACGATCCTGCCGGGGAAACTTCCCTCCCAGAGGGGGAAATCATCGCCATCGTCATCACCAACACTCCTCTCATCGGAGGGGACTCGTCACCATCAACATCTTCATCAGCACCATCTCATCTCCAAACCCTAGTTCATCACTTGTAACCAATCTCCGTGTCGCGACTCCGATTGGTACATGTAAGGTTGCTAGTAGTGTTGATTACTCTTTGTAGTTGATGCTAGTTGGATTATTTGGTGGAAGATTTTATGTTCAGATCCTTGGTGCTACTCATTACCTCTGTGATCATGAATATGATTATGCTTTGTGAGTAGTTACTTTTGTTCCTGAGGACATGGGATAAGTCATGCTAATAGTAGTCATGTGAATTTGGTATTCGCTCGGTATTTTGATATGTTGTATGTTGTTTTTCCTCTAATGGTGTTATGTGAACGTAGACTACATAACACTTCACCATTATTTGGGCCTAGAGGAAGGCATTGGGAAGTAGTAAGTAGATGATGGGTTGCTAGAGTGACAGAAGCTTAAACCCTAGTTTATGCGTTGCTTCGTAAGGGGCTGATTTGGATACAGTAGTTTAATGCTATGGTTAGACTTTGTCTTAATTCTTCTTTCGTAGTTGCGGATGCTTGCGAGAGGGGTTAATCATAAGTGGGATGCTTGTCCAAGTAAGGGCAGTACCCAAGCGCCGGTCCACCCACATATCAAACTATCAAAGTAACGAACGCGATTCATATGAACATGATGAAACTAGCATGACAGAAATTCCTGTGTGTCCTCGGGAGTGTTTTCCCTCCTATAAGACTTTGTCCAGGCTTGTCCCTTGCTACAAAAGGGATTGGGCCACTTTGCTGCACCGTTGCTACTTTTGTTACTTGTTGCTTGCTACGAATCATCTCACCACACAATCACTTGTTACCGACAATTTCAGTGCTTGCAGATATTTCCTTGCTGAAAACCACTTGTCAGATCCTTCTGCTCCTCGTTGGGTTCGACACTCTTACTTATTGAAAGGACTACGATTGATCCCCTATACTTGTGGGTCATCAAGACTCTTTCCTGGCGCTGTTGCCGGGGAGTGAAGCGCCTTTGGTAAGTGGAACTTGGTAAGGAAACATTCATATAGTGTGCTGAAATTTATTGTCACTTGTCACTATGGATACTAATCCTTTGAGGGTCTTGTTCGGGGTATCTTCACCTCGAAGGGAAGCACAAATAGTTGCTCCTCAACCTGCTGCACCTACTAAAAATATTTGCTTTGAATTTCCTTCGGGTATGCTTGAGAAACTGCTGGCTAATCCTTTTACAGGAGATGGAACATCACATCCAAACTTGCATATGATCTATGTAGATGAAGTTTGTGGTTTATTTAAGCTTGCAGGTGTGCCCGAGGATGAGGTCAAGAAGAAGGTCTTTCCTTTATCTTTGAAGGATAAGGCGTTGACATGGTACAGGCTATGTGATGATACTGGATCATGGGACTAAAATCGGTTGAAATTGGAATTTCATCAAAAGTTTTATCCTATGCATTTAGTACATCGTGATCGAAACTATATTTACAATTTTTGGCATCGTGACAGAGAAAGCATCACTCAAGCTCGGGGGAGGCTTAAATAAATGCTATATTCATGCCCCAATCATGAGCTCTCAAGAGAAATTATCATTCAGAACTTCTATGCTCGGCTTTCTCATGATTATCACACCATGCTTGACACTTCTTGTACCGGTTCTTTTATGAAGAGAGATATTGACTTCAAATGGAATTTATTGGAGAGAATTTAACGCAACTCTGAAGATTGGGAGCTTGAAGAAGGTAAGGAGTCAGGTATTAATTTCATGTTTGATTGCGTTAAATCCTTTGTTGAGACAAATACCTTTAGTGATATTAGCGCTAAGTATGGACTTGACTCTGAGATAGTAGCTTCATTGTGCGAATCCTTTGCTGCTCATATTGATCTCCCCAAAGAGAAGTGGTGTAAATATCATCCTCCTTTAGAAGCCAATGTAGTTAAACCCACTCCAGTTGAAGAGAAAGTCATTGCCTATAATGATCCTGTTGTTCCCAGTGCTTACATTCTAAAGCTTCAAATGTGATATGTTGAGGCTATATTAGAACACCTACATCCCCTGAGCAAATTAGAGTTGAACCTATCATTGCTATTATCAAAGATCTTATGTCTGAAGAAGCTGAGGGACATAATATTCACTTCTCTGAAGATGCTGCTAGAATTGCTAAACCTCACATTAGAGACAAACATAGGCGTGTTGTTGGCATGCCTGTGGTTTCTGTTAAGATAGGAGATCATTGTTATCATGGCTTATGTGACGTGGGTGCTAGTGTTAGTGCAATACCTCAATCCTTATACGATGAAATCAAAGATGAGATTGCACCTGTTGAGATAGAACCTATTGATGTCACTATTCATCTTGCCAATAGAGATAGTATCTGCCCTGTGGGAATTGTTAGGGATGTTGAAGTCTTGTGTGGTAAAACGAAGTATCCTGCTGATTTCCTCATTCTTGCTACTTCACAAGTTAGCTTTTGTCCCATAATTTTTGGTAGACCCTTTCTCAATACTGTCAATGATCATATTTATTGTGAGAAGCAAACTGTCACTGTTGGCTTTGAAGGTGTGTCACATGATTTCATTTTCTCTAAGTTTGGTAGACAACCTCATGAAAAGGAGTTGCCTAGTAGGGATGAAACTATTGCCTTAGCTTCTATTGCCGTGCCTCCTACTGATCCCTAAGAGCAACACTTGCTTGAGCATGAAAATGATATGCATATGATGAAAGGGATGAGATAGATAGAGTTCTCTTAGAACAATATCCTATCCTTAAGAATAACTTGCCTGTTGAACTGGTTGGGGATCCACCCCCACCAAAGGGTGATCCTGTGTTCGAGCTTAAACAGCTGCATGATACTCTTAAGTATGCCTATCTTGATGAAAAATAGATATATCCTGTTATAATTAGTGCTAGCCTCTCAGAGCATGAAGAAAAGAAGTTACTAAAAACTCTAAAGAAGCACCGTGCTGCTATTGGATACACTCTTGATAATCTTAAGGGCATTAGTCCTACTCTATGCCAGCACAAGATTAAAACGGAAACTCATTTCAAACCAGTTGCTGATCATCAAAGGAGATTGAATCCTAAGATGAAAGAGGTAGTAAGAAAAGAAATACTAAAGCTCCTGGAAGCAGGTATCATTTATCTTGTTGCTCACAGCGATTGGGTGAGTCCGGTACATTGCGTTCCTAAGAAAGGAGGCATTACCGTTGTCCCTAATGATAAGGATGAATTGATCCCACAGAGGATTATTACTCGCTATAGGATGGTGATCGATTTTAGGAAACTGAATAAAGCCACTAGGAAAGATCATTACCCTTTGAATTTTATCGACCAAATGCTAGAAAGACTGTCTAAACACACACACTTCTGCTTTTTAGACAGTTATTATGGTTTCTCCCAAATACCAGTTGCGCAATCTGATCAGGAGAAAATCACTTTCACCTGTCCTTTCGATACCTTTGCTTATAGATGTATGCCTTTTGGCTTATGTAATGCACCTGCCACTTTTCAAAGATGTATGATGGCTATATTCTCTGACTTTTGTGAAAAGATTGTTGAGGTTTTCATGGATCACTTCTCCATTTACGGGTCTTCCTTTGATGATTGCCTCAGCAACCTTGATTGAGTCTTGCAGAGATGTAAAGACACCAATCTTGTCTTGAATTGGGAGAAGTGCCACTTTATGGTTAATGAAGGCATCATCTTAGGACATAAAATTTCTGAAAGAGGTATTGAAGTCGATAAGGCTAAGGTTGATCCAATGGAGAAAATGCCATACCCCACAGATATCAAAGGTATAAGAAGCTTCCTTGGTCATGTTGTTTTCTATAGAAGATTCATTAAAGACTTCTCTAAGATTTCTAGGCCTCTTACCAATCTCTTGCAAAAGGATATTCCTTTTGTCTTTGATGATGATTGTGAGGAAGCTTTCGAAATACTTAAGAGGGCTTTGATAACTGCACCTATTGTTCAACCCCCTTATTGGAACTTACCTTTTGAGATCATGTGTGATGCTAGCGACTATGCTGTTGGTGTTGTTCTAGGGCAAGGAGTTGATAAGAGGTTGAATGTTATTCACTATGCTAGTAAAACTCTAGACAGTGCCTAGAGAAACTATGCCACTACGGAGAAGGAATTTTTAGCAGTCGTGTTTGCATGTGAAAAGTTCAGGTCTTACATAGTTGATTCCAAAGTCACTATTCACACTGACCATGCTGCTATTAAGTACCTCATGGAGAAGAAGGACGCTAAACCTAGACTTATCAGATGGGTTCTCTTGCTACAAGAATTTGATTTGCACGTTGTCAACAGGAAGGGTGCTGATAACCCGGTAGCAGATAACTTGTCTAGGTTGGAGAACGTTCTTGATGACCCACAATCTATCGATGATAGCTTTTCCGATGAGCAACTGAATGTCATCAATGCTTCACGTAGTGCACCGTGGTATGCTGATTATGCAAACTATACCGTTGCCAAATATATACCACCTATTTTCACATAGCAGCAAAAGAAGAAATTCTTCTTTGACTTGAGACATTACTTCTGGGATGATCCTCACCTTTATAAGGAAGGAGTAGATGGTGTTATTAGTTGTTGTGTACCTGAACATGAACAGGGACATATCCTACAGAAGTGTCACTCCGAGGCCTATGGAGGACACCATGCGGGAGATAGAACTGCACACAAGGTATTGCAATCAGGTTTCTATTGGCCCACTCTCTTCAAGGATGCCCGTAAGTTTGTCTTGTCTTGTGACGACTATCAAAGAATAGGTAATATTAGCAAACATCAGGAAATGCCTATGAACTATTCACTTGTCATTGAACCATTTGATGTCTGGGGATTTGATTATATGGGACCTTTTCCAAAATCCAACGGGTATACTCACATCCTAGTTGCTGTTGATTACGTCACTAAGTGGGTAGAAGCTATCCCCACTAGCAGTGCTGATCACAACACCTCTATCAAGATGCTGAAATAAGTTATCTTCCCTAGATTTGGAGTCCCTAGATATCTAATGACCGACGGTGGTTCACACTTCATTCATGATGCTTTCCGTAAAATGCTCGCTAAGTACGATGTCAACCATAGAATTGCGTCTCCCTATCACCCCCAGTCCAGTGGTCAAGTAGAGCTAAGCAATAGAGAGAGTAAACTGATTCTGCAAAAGACTGTCAACATGTCTAGAAAGAATTGGTCTAAGAAGCTCGATGATGCACTTTGGGCTTATAGAACTGCCTATAAGAATCCCATGGGCATGTCTCCGTACAAAATGGTGTATGGGAAAGCATGTCATTTACCTCTTGAGCTTATTGGGCAATCAAAGAGCTCAACTTTGATTTCAAACTTGCCGGTGAGAAGAGGTTATTTGATATTAGCTCGCTTGATGAGTGGAGAACTCAGGCATATGAGAATGCCAAGCTGTTCAAAGAGAAGGTTAAGAGGTGGCATGATAAGAGGATACAAAAGCGTGAGTTCAATGTAGGTGATTATGTCTTGCTATATAACTCTTGTTTAAGATTCTTTGCAGGCAAGCTTCTCTCTAAATGGGAAGGTCCCTATGTTGTTGAGGAAGTATATCATTCCGGTGCTATCAAGATCAACAACACGGAAGGTAATTGTCCGAGAGTTGTAAATGGGCAGAGAATCAAGCATTATATCTCAGGTACTCCCATAAATGTTGAAAGCAATATCATCAATACCATAACTCCAGAAGAATACCTAAGGGATATTTATGAGCCTGTTTCAGACTCCGAAAACGAAGAGGTATGTGATTCGGTAAGAAAACAGAGTCCAAAACATTTCCAATAGGAAATTTTCTCCGTTTTGGAATATTTGAAAAAATACAAAAATTGGAAGTAGTCCCGAAAGTGCGCGACGAGGTGACAAGCCTGCACGGCGCGGGCCCACCCCCTAGCCGTGCCGTGAGGGCTTGTGGCTACCTCGTGCGCCTCCCGGACTCCGATTTCGTGCGGGGTACTCCTTATGGTGTGGAAAAAAATCATTATATATACTTCCGTTTGGTCTGACCCCTGCATCACGCAGATTTCCTCTGTTTTTTATTTCGAGTCTGTTTCTGTTGTAGATCTAGATCGCTATGACTTCCCCAAAAGCTCCAAAGGACAAGATCTTCGAGAAGGTCATCAATCCCTACCTCACGGAAGTGCTGCAACACCCTCAATCTATCGAGATGCCTAAGGGGATGTTGCACATCCGTGATGTTGAGGGGCCTAAGAAGACCGGAAGCATGGAGACGAGGCTCGAAGCAATGGAGCAACAAGTCTTCAAGTGCCAGGGGATGGTGGAGCATGGACTCAACACCAACCACATGATGATCACGGAGTTCACCAACAAGCACAGGATTGATGCCAATGACATTGGGAAGCACCTCTCCAGGCTCTATGACAGGGTCGATCAACTCCAAGGCCAGATCTATGACCTGCAGAACCAAAATTGTGAGTATGAGTATAGATTTAAATCAATAAGGTTGGCTGCAGATTTGAGGATTCCGGCGACTCGTTCATCTTTCCATGGTGGAGCACCTATGCCTTGAAGACGGAGGATCAAACTCAGGTTGCAACAACTCCACCATCACCACCAAAGGAAGACAACTGAGCATTGGTATGGGCAATCCCCTTGGCTTTTGCCAAGCTTGGGGGAGTTGCCCCAGTATCGTATCACCATCATATCTTTTGCCTTTACCTTTGTTTTAGTTTTCCTTTTCAGTTTTCTTTTTCTCTAGTAGTTTAAAAGTCTTAGTGTTTTAGTATTGAGTTTTGCTTTGTGTCACCCCCAATGTATTCTTGCTCGTGAGCCATATAATAAAGAGTGTCTTAGTTGAAGAGCTTTGCCTCTTGCCATGATCAAAAGAGTGAGAATAGAACAAAAGCACGAAAGATCATGTAATGATCTTATGGGAAGTGATGGCTTCACATATAAAAAGAATGAGGATTGAAACTTGTTGAGGGTAGGCAAACGTAGACCTTGGTCATTGTTGCAATTAATAGGAAGTGATAAAGAAGGATAGGTTCACATATAAATATATCATCTGTGACACCATCTATGATTGTGAACACTCACTAAACTATTACATGCCTAGAAGTAGATGTTGGACAAGGAAGACAAAGTAATGAATTGTGTTTGCTTGGCTCCGAACAATGTTATCTGATTAGAGATCCCTTAGCATGTGACGATTGCTTCCACCTCATATTAGCCAAAACCTCCCGCACTAAGTAGAGATACTACTTGTGCATCCATGAACCATCAAACCAGTTTTGCCATGAGTGTCCACCATACTTACCTATGGATTGAATAAGATCCCTCAAGTAAGTTGTCATCGGTGCAAGCAATAAAAATTGCTCTCTAATATGTATGATCTATTAGTGTGGGGGAAAATAAGCTTTATACGAACCTGTGACGAGGAAGACATAAAAGCGACAGACTGCATAATAAAGTTCTTTATCATAGGAGGCAATATAAAGTGACATTCCTCCGCACTAAGAGGACAGGCATCCAAACCTCAAAAGCGCATGACAACCTCTGCTTCCCTCTGCGAAGGGCCTATCTTGTACCTTTACTTTTTGCCCTTGAAAGAGTCATGGTGATCTTCACCAATTCCTTATCTCGCCTTTATCTTGGCTAACGTCATATGCTAGGGAAACATCTATATTCATATGTCAACTTGGAGGTAGGCATCCATGAATTATTATTGTTGACATTACCCTTGAGGTAAGTAATTAGGAGGCAAAACTATAAGCCCCTATCTTTCTCTGTGTCCAGCTGAAACTTTGATCTCTTGAGTACCACGTGAGTTGTAGCAATTGTAGAGAACGAAAGAATGATTGAGTATGTGGATTTGCTTCACAAGCTCTTATTAGACTCTTTCTGATGTTGTGATAAATTTTAATTGCTTCAATGACTAAAGGCTATCAGTTGTTACTTCTCGGTAAGGTTCTTGATCCATGCTTTACTTTGTGAAAGAATTATCACTTTAGCATGAGAGATTATATGTTGGTATTGCTGTTCTGAGCTTGATCATGATGCATGCATGTTCGTATCTTCTTTTGTCGACACCTCTCTCCCTGAACATGTGGACATATTTATTGATCTCGGCTTTCGCTTGAGGACAAGCGAGGTCTAAGCTTGGGTGAGTTGATACGTCCATTTTGCATCATGTTTTCATGTTGCTATTTATCGCTTCTTTGGCTGTTATTTCACTTCATGGTACTATTCTTATGCCTTTTGTCTCTTATTTTGCAAGGTTTACATGAAGAGGGAGAATACCGGCAACTGGAATTCTGGCCTGAAAGTGGAGCAAAGTTGAGATACCTATTCTGCGCAACTCCAAACGCCGTAAAAATCAACGAGGAATTTTTTTCCCAATTTATCAAAAATACTGGGCCGAAGAAGTGCCAGAGGGGCACCAGGGGGTGCCCACAAGCCTGCACGGCACGGACACCCCCCCAGGCCGCGCCATGGGGGATTGTGGCTGCCCACTAGCCCACTTGCTCCCCTCTTTTGCTATATGGAGGGTTTCGTCCGGGAAAAAAAATCAAGGAGGAGCTTTTTCGTGGTTTCGCTGCCGCCATGAGGCGGAACTTGAGCAGAACCAATCTAGAGCTCCGGCAGGACGATCCTGCCGGGGAAACTTCCCTCTCGGAGGGGGAAATCGTCGACATCATCATCACCAACACTCCTCTCATCGGAGGGGACTCGTCACCATCAACATGTTCATCAACACCATCTCATCTCCAAACCCTAGTTCATCACTTGTAACCAATCTCCGTCTCGTGACTCCGATTGGTACTTGTAAGGTTGCTAGTAGTATTGATTACTCTTTGTAGTTGATGCTAGTTTGATTATTTGGTGGAAGAGTTTATGTTCAGATCCTTGATGCTACTCATTACCTCTCTGACCATGAACATGATTATGCTTTGTGAGTAGTTACTTTTGTTCCTGAGGGCATAGGATAAGTCATGCTAATAGTAGTCATGTGAATTTGGTATTCATTCGGTATTTTGATATGTTGTATGTTGTTTTTCCTCTAGTGGTGTTATGTGAACGTCGACTACATAACACTTCACCATTATTTGGGCCTAGAGGAAGGCATTGGGAAGTAGTAAGTAGATGATGGGTTGCTAGGGTGACAGAAGCTTAAACCCTAGTTTATGCGTTGCTTCGTAAGGGGCTGATTTGGATCCACTAGTTTAATGCTATGGTTAGACTTTTTCTTAATTCTTCTTTCTTAGTTGCGGATGCTTGCAAGAGGGGTTAATCATAAGTGGGATGCTTGTCCAAGTAAGGGAAGTACCCAAGCGCCGGTCCACCCACATATCAAACTATCAAAGTAACGAACGCGATTCATATGAACATGATGAAACTAGCATGACAGAAATTCCCGTGTGTCCTTGGGAGCATTTTCCCTCCTATAAGAATTTATCCAGGCTTGTCCCTTGCTAAAAATGGGATTGGGCCACTTTGCTGCACCGTTGCTACTTTTGTTACTTGTTGCTTGCTACGAATCATCTCACCACACAATCACTTGTTACCGACAATTTCAGTGTAACATCCCAATTTTCCTAATTGGGAATGTTCTACAAATGTAGCTAAGCATCTATGCATATTGAATGGCAATAAAGATTTGCATTTGAATTCTTTCAAATTTTTCTTTTGCATTTCTATTTGTTTTCTTCGTGCAAGTAGTACCTAGAAATAATTTCTTGCAAGCAAGAAAGAGAGGAGGAATATGACCCTCCAAAATAACGAGGGGCACTTTCGATATATTTTGAGCCAAGGAAACACAATCTTTGTGGAGAAAATAATTTCAAAAAGAAAATAAAGCCTTAGGGGTTTTTCTAAAAAAAAACATTTTTTAAAAGTTTTTATTTTGGTCTTGGAAAAATGTTAAACGTGTAGAGATTTTTTTTCTGAAAATTTTGATATATAATATCACTATTTTTAGATTTTATTTATTTACCTTTTTCTTTGATTTACTTTCTGTTTTTAAATAAACAGAAAATAGGAAAGATTCTCTGTTTTTTTTGGAAACCGCCCGAGCGGCATTTAAGGCCACGTGGGCCGAATCCCCCACCCGGATCCGAGTTGGATCCGGATCGGCCACCGATCCTCTCAGCCTCGCCCCTCCTCTGCCGCGTGGGCCCCCTGGCCGATCCCCAGCCCGAGCCGGTCACCCCCTTCCTTCCTTCTTCCTCCCTTCCATCCCCAGCCCCGATTCCCTTCCAACCTCGCCGGCCGCCGCCGATCTCCCCGGATCTCCCTCCACCTGCCCTCCCGAGCCTCCTCTCCCCCTATATAAAGCCCCCTCCGCCGCTGCACCCCGTTCCCCTCCCCAGCCCGAGCCCCTCGCCACCCTGCCACCTCGCCACGGCTCGCCGGAGTACCGAGCTCCACTCGAAGCTCCCGATCCCTCCCCTGCACACCCCGGCCACGCCTCGCCTCACCGACAACGCCACTTGACGCGGGAGCCTCGCCGCCGCCTCCCCAACCCCTCGGACGCCGTCGGGACTCGCCGGAACCACCGTCCCGACCTCCACCTTGCCACGGCTCGCCGGAGAAGAAGCCATCGGCAGCCTCTGTGAGTCCCCCCCCCTCTCCGTAGCCGTCCAATCGTAGTTGTACGTGTGGGATTAGATCACAGATAACCTTTCGGTTATTAATCAAAAAACCGAAACGGTTTTTATTTACTTATTAGTTTAGCCGACGCTTTTGTTTAGTTATCGGCCGTTTGTTGGTTAGCCCCGCAGCACACACCATCTAGGACAACCAGAAGCTGCCACCTAACCCCTTGTTCACTAGCAGTTTTTCTTCTTTTTCTGTTTTAGTTTAGAAACATAGAAAGTTCTAATTTTGTTTTCCCTATAACTTTTGATCTAGAGATCCAATGAGGTTGATTATTTTACCAGTAGATCACAATGTTTCTGTAGTTTTCAAAAACATATAATTTGTCTATTTTTGAAATTTGAAAATTTGAATTAGATCAGATTTAGTTTAAATCTTGTTTTGCTTATTCCAGGAGTTTAAAAATAGATTTTTATTTGATTCTTTTTGCTCCTGTTTCCTAGTGATTATATCTTTCTGTAGTATAAGTTTCAACTTTTTTTAATACTTTTACTTGGGGTTTTAACAGAAACAATTTCTGCCTTAGTTAGGTAAAGTGAATTATTTCACTTTATGCCATAGCTACTTTATGCTTGTGATGTTATTTTACTTGTTGATGATTGTAGTGCTTATGGTGTGTATTTGTTTGTATCAGTGGATCACTCGGAGTGTGAAGCTTGTTACTTAGAAGCGCTCGATCAAGACAACTATCATCAAGGCAAGTCATTTTGATCATACTATCGCCTATGTTTTCTATGCATGGTAGTTTCACCTTTCTTTGCCCAATTGCATGCTGAGTAGGTACTTGGAAATTATAGTTATAGGTTGTAGTATCATGTGGTAGGCACACAACAACCCCGATACTTGGCCCGGGACGACAAATTTCATATTGCTATGCTTGAGTAGACGGGATTCTGGTTGAGTGCATAACACGAGTGATGCGAGGATAATTAAATAACCAAGACCGGTTAAGTCAAGATTTTCAAGACCTCGTGAAGCAATGCAACTCTGGGTGAAGGACGGTTTGACGAGCTCCCTGGAGAAACCAGTGGATGACCCCGAGATGCTGGAGACGTGCCATGACATCTTACGGAAAGCTTCACCCAGACTCGAAGAGACGGACGGAGACTTCAAGACCCAAGGCTTAACTGCATAGCCACAAGTCATTATGGGCTCTGGCTTGGTTGGATAACGCGGCGACTCTGCACAGGCGGTGCTAGCAGATGTAGAAGAACGGTAGGAATGGATGGGCACCGACAGGGATTCAGAGGGACCCGTTGAAAGACCATGTTTTGATCATCCGGTCTTCAAACACCCCGAAGTGCGAGGACATACTCGGAGGCGATCAAATCTTGTGGGGAACGTGTGCAAAGCTCTGCAGAGTGCCCAAACCTAATCGATTAGCCGTGTCCACGGTCATGGACAACTTGAGCCGAAGGCATTGAAATTTCCCTGAACTCTCGACACAACTTAATAATGATGTGGGAATTATCAACAACTCGGGTACAAGAATTGGTTGGCGGAACCATCTCGTTAACAACAAACAATGTAGTAATATTTTGCTTTCAGCCCTCTCTTGTTGTAGGAGAAAATTGGCTTTATGCTAAAACTTAGAGCCCCACCTGCCAAATATGCATGTAGAGATAGTTGGTTATTATTTCCCCCCTCTCTTTGATGACTTGCTGGCATATTCTGTATGCTGACCTACACGGCTGCAACGTATCATGTTGCAGAGTACTTTTCCGACCAGGAGTGAGGCTACGATCTATGCTCAACGACATGCACTGGAGTCGGATGGACTCGTCTACCTGATGCTTCTGCTAGTCTTCGTTAGATATCTCATGAGATGGCCTTCATCCACTTTATTGAAATTCATTATTGCAATAAAGTACTCGATATGAGATTTCCATTAATAAAGCTGTGTGATTGAAGTCTTGATATATACATTGATGTACTGAGTGTGTACCAGCATGATCTTGGGATGGTACGGAAACACCAGAGGCTTGATTCGTATTGAGTCGGGTCGCTACATTCAGTGCTTGCAGATATTTCCTTGCTGAAAACCACTTGTCAGATCCTTCTGCTCCTCGTTAGGTTCAACACTCTTACTTATCGAAAGTACTACGATTGATCCCCTATACTTGTGGGTCATCACATTGCTCGATGTCTCTCTGTTCTCTGAAGAAGACTGACGGAGGAAGGAGAGGAAGAAGACGCCGTCTACAGGGAAAGGCCCACGCTTGAGAAGGAGGTGGTTTTGGCCACGCAGGGGGAGAAAGCCCACTAGGTGGCGCCAGATAGGAAAAAGAAAACCCTCCGGGGTTTTCTAATTTAAAACAAACAGAGAAAAGAAATAAAACATAGGCAAATCTGTTGGAGTTAAAAAATAAAACAAAATACCCCTAGTCATAAGGGAATTATGACTTATTTGAATAAAATGGAAAGGGAATATTTGGAGCAAATAAATATTTACAAAACAGAATTTAATTGATCTGATTTTTGAATAATTGCACCACTAAAACATAGTTTCAAAAAAACAAATACATTGCATCACATCCACCACAAATCATACTAAAGCATGGGCATTTTTGAAATAGGGAAGGAGCAATTGAATCTTGAGTTTGAGATAAATAGAGAAAGGGAAAGTTTTGAATCCTATTGCAATCCACATAGTGCTTCCTACTTTCAAAGAACACCCACATCATTTCACATATCATCATCACATCATCACATGTCATCACACCACATACTCATGATCCAAGGCAACAAACACAAATAGGCATGGATGAATGGATTCATGAATGCAAAGGAAAAACATGACAAGGTAAGCATCACAAGAAATAACACATGCATTGAACTCTCATGGCACTGACAAGATGGACCCGCATACAGAAGGTCCCAAATAAGGCAAGTTACACTCTTGGGGAATTACACCTTCGGCCTTCTGGAAACACAAGTTGCATATTCCCTAACAATGATCACCCAGTTATGAAGTGACGTTTTATACTCACAATACATTCCTCCGATGTGAGGGAGTTGCATGATCCTATGGTCTTAGGAATAGATACTTGACATGAAGAAAGCAGTAGAAATAAACTTAGTGACGCGATCAAATGTTATGCTTACTGTAGGGTCTTGTCCATCACATCATTCTCGTATTGATGTCATCCCGTTATCAAATGACAACTCATGTCTATGGTTAGAAAACTTTAATCATCTTTGATCAATGAGCTAGTCTAGTAGAGGCTCACTAGGGACACGGTGTTGTTTATATATCCACGCATGTATTTAAGTTGCCGGTCAATATGCTTCTAGCATGGATAATAAATGATTTTCGTGAACAAGAAAATATGATAATAAGCACTTTATTATTGCATGTATGACATATTTCCAAGAGTCTCCCACTTGCATTAGAGTCAATAATCTAGTTCACATCGCCATGTGATTAACACCCAATGAGTTTTGGGTTTTGATCATGTTTTGCTTGTGATAGAGGTTTTAGTAAACAGGTCCGCAACATTCACATCTCCATGTACTTCGCAAATCTCTATGTCATATTGAAGATGCTGCTACCACGCTCCACTTGGAGCTATTACAAATGGCTTCTCCACTATACATACTAGATGATGCCCCACACGTTGTTGCGGGGATATTTTACAATATTACAATAATCTTTTGGTTATATTAAACATCAATATTTTAAATAATAGTTATTGAAAGTATATAAGAATTAAATGTAAATAGCATAATAGAATGGATTTTGACATGCATGCATGTTTGCATGTTTGTATGTTGAAGTGAATTTTTAATATGCATAGTTGCATGTTGAGGTGGGTCTTTCCTATGCATGTTGAATAATGAGGTGGCATGGCTTGCATGTTGAGAGAAACATTTTACTAGGGGCTAGCTATTTAGATATGAAGTGGATTTTTAATATGCATAGTTGCATGTTGAGGTGGGCCTTTTTCTATGCATGTTGAATGATGAGGTGGCATGCTTGCATGTTGAAAGAAATATGTTAATGGGAGCTAGCTATTTGGATATAGAAGATTCGGTTTCCTACTCAGATTCATCCGGATTGGTGTCAAATCTTTCACCGACGTAACCCTTTACGCCAAACTCTTTACCACCTCCAGAACCAAGAAACATTTCCTTAGTCCTCTCTAGGAACCAAAGGATAATTTTGACCACTGTCTAGTGACGACCCACAGGTATAGGGGATCAACCATAGTCCTTTCGATAAGTAAGAGTGTTGAACCAAATGAGGAGTAGAAGGAAATGACAAGCGGTTTTTAGCAAGGTAATTTCTGCAAGCACTAAAATAGCGGTAACAAGTTGTTTGATAGCAAGATAACTGTAACAAGTAACAAGTAGAAATAGTAACAATAAGTACAACAAGGTAGCCCAATCCTTTTGTGGCAAAGGAATGGCCGAAATGGTTTCTTATAATAGACAAAGCATTCTTGAGGGCACACGGGAATTTCATCTAGTCACTTTCGTCATGTTAGGTTGATTCGCGTCCGGTACTTTGATAATTTGATATGTGGGTGGAACGGTGCTTGGGTGCTATTCTTACTTGAATAAGCCTCCCACTTATGATTAACCCTCCCGCAGGCATCCGCAACTACGAGAAAAGTATTAAGAATAAATTCTAACCATAGCATTAGACATAGAGATCCAAATGAGCCCCTAATAGAATAGCGCATAAACAAGGGTTTAAGTTTCTGTCACTCTCGCAACCCATCATATAATAACTACTCCACAATGCATTCCCTTAGGGCCAAAGACGGTGAAGTGTTATGTAGTCGACGTTAACATAACACCACTAAGGGAATCACAACATTCCAATCATCAAAATATCGAACGAATATCAACTTCACATGACTACTTGCAACATGACTTCTACCGTGGCCTCAAGAACAAAAGGAACTACTCACAAGTGAAAACATGCTCATGATCATAGAGGTATTAAATAGCATATTAGATTTGAACATATGATCTTCCACCAAATATAGCACAAAGCATCAACTACAAGATGTAATCAACACTACTAGTCACCCCCAGGTACCAATCTGAGGTTCCGGTACAAGATTGAGCACAAGATATGAACTAGGGTTTTGAGAGGAGATGGTGATGTTTAAGATGTTGATGAAGATTGGCCTCCTCGAGATGAGAGGGTTGTTGGTGACGACGATGGCCTTGATTTCCCCCTCCAAGAGGGATGTCCCCCCGGTGGAATCGCTCCACATTGGGCAAAAGTGCTCCTACCCACGTTCTGCCTCCAGACGGCGGCGCTCCATCCCGAAAGTCTTCTCCTTATTTTTTCTAGGTCAAGAGTTAATATGTACCATAAGATGGTCGTCAGAAGTGGGTTGGGTGGCCCACTACCCACCAGGTCGCGCTAGGGGGGATGTCCCGCCCTAGTACCTAGTGGCCACCTGACATCCCCCGTGTGGCGCTTCCTTCCTCCAATATTCATTATTTATTCCATAAAAATTCCTCGTGAAGTTTCAGCCCATTTGGAGATGTGTAGAATAGGTATCTCTCATATAGCTTTTTCTAGTCCAGAATTCCATCTGCTGGTATTCTCCCACTTGGTGTAAACATTGCATATTATGAGAGAGAAGGCATTAGAATTACTCCATAAAGTTGTATAATGCATTAAAAACACTATAAATAACAGTAGCAAAATATGATGCAAAAAGGACGTATCAAATCCCCCAAGGTTAGACCTCGTTTGTCCTCGAACGAAAGACGATAACGAAAATCATGACCACATGCTTTGAGAGAGTGGTGTCGATTAAAGGAAAAATACAAACATAGTAGCATCATGCTCATTATTGTAATAGAAAATATAACTTTATAAAATACTTCATCATGGCATTTGCATCATATAACTTTCAGCATAAAAACTTCTCATAAACAAGTAACAATTCATCACAACATCGAAGTATGAAGCATAAACTCTACTGAAAACTAACAAACTATCTTTTCAGTCAACATACCAACACAATTCATCACATTTTCAGGAAGGGTCACATATCGAAGCTTTTAAGAAAGTCTACTAACTCAACCATCATTTAGTCTTCTATGATTGCTAACACTCACCTCAAACATATGAGCAAAATGTTTCAAGCGGACACATAGAAAGATAGGGGCTTAAAGTCTCGCCTCCCAACATATTCACCTCAAGGGTGATGTCAACAATAATAACTCATCACCACCCACATTCAACTTGATATATATGTCTAGATTTTTTCCCACCACATGGTGCTTGCAAAATAGAAAATAAAAAGGAGTAGAGAAGAATACTTTGACTCTTGCATAAAAGTAAATATAAAAGTAAAAGATAGGCCCTTCACAAAGGGAAGCATAGGTTGTCATGCGCTTTTTGGTTGTATGCCAAATCCCTTAGTTCAAAGGAACATTACGTTATATTGCCCCTTATGATAGCAACCTTTATTATGCGTTTTTTCGCTTTTATTGTCGCCATCACAAGTTTGTACAATGCTTAATTTCCCTTACACTAAATGACCGAACACGTTTAGAAGCAATTTTTATTGCCTTTTGCACCGATGACAACTTACTTGAAGGATCTTACTCAATCCATAGGTAGGTATGGTGGACTCTTAAAACATGGATTTGGGTTTAAGGTTTTGGATGCACAAGTAGTATGTCTACTTAGCGCGGAGTTTTGGCTAGCAAAGATATTGGACAAGCACCACATGTTAAAGGATCTATAACAATATAACTTCTATATGAATGTGAACAAACATAAATCATTACGTTATCTTCCTTCTCCAACGTCAATATTTTTGGCATATTATAATTAATGGGGGATTAGAATCATAAAATATGTCAAGGATAGTGTATTTGCATGTAAATCTTATCTTCCCTTATTAATTATTTCATGTGTTGCATCACCGGCCAATGCTATATTTGTCAACCTTCGACAAATTTTACCACTTATACTCCTTATGAGATGTCACTACTTACTACAAAATTAGCCTATGATATTTTTCATTATTTTTCTTTATTTTGATTGCAAGAAGAAACTAAAGAAGCCAAATCTCAAACTAAACTTTATTATATAACTCTCACTCGATTACATAGATAGATAGATCACGAAACCAGCACTCAAAAAGATGGATCAAACTAAACTTTTATTTGACTAAATCACAAATAACTAAAGATTGAACTAAGATGGATAAAGATAATAAGAGTGATGGTGATACAATACCAGGGTACGTCCTCCAATCTTGGCACAAGCCAAGGGGAGTGCCCATACCCGTGTACTCAAGTCTACTTCTTTGGCGATGAAGATGAAGGTGGTGTAGTAGCGTCACAATGTAGCCTCATGGAGGTTCTCCAGTCGTTGAATGATGCTACGAAGGCCGATGATTTGGTCCTTTAACAAAATACTTTCACGAGTAAAATATTTATTTTGAACACGAACCATTTGGCTCTAAAGGCTTCGATTTCAGTAGGGGTGAGATGCTCATAGTAGGGTTGGAGGTAATCTTCTTCCTCCTCTTCCTTTGCCGGCATGGCATGCCCCTCTTCTCAAGCTTGATCCCCCTTGACTTACTCGCCCTTTTTCTCCTTGGTGGCTTCTACTGGTTCCTCCTTCTTCAGTTCCATCTTCATTAGCCAAGCATCCTCTTCTACACGGTTGGAGGAGGGAGAAGATACGATGCCTGGCTTGATAGTTCTGACAGAAAATAGCACGAAACAAAAACACATGATTTCTCCGTGGTACTAGGTCAGATCACCAGGAGATATATATAAAGATTTTTTATATAGGGAAGTACTTGTCCTACAAGAAAATGGAGCCAGAAAGGTGCCCGAGTGCCTAGTGGGGACCTCGGTTGCCTTCCCGTTTATTTACCATTTTCCTAATTTTTGTAATATTGAAAAACTAATAGAAAATATTTTTGCGGATTTTTTGGAGTCCGTTTACTTACCATATTACTTACCTCTTCCTTTTAAGGGTTCTGGAGTGTTCTCGAAGGTCTCGTTTATGTATTCCTCCGATGTCATGGTTTGAATAATATTTGTTTCAACATTAATAGGTGTACTTGAAATATAGTGCTTTATTCTTTGTCCATTGACCACCTTCGTAGTAGTGCCTTCTGGATTATTGATCTTAATGGCTCGAGACCGATAAACTTCTTCGATGATATATGGTCCTTCCCATTTGGAGAGAAGTTTTCCTACAAACAATCTAAGACGAGAATTGTAGAATAGAACATATTCACCAACTTCGAATTCTCTCTTTTGGATTCTTTTGCCATGCCATCTTTTAAATTTTTCTTTGAATAGTTTGGCATTTCATAAGCTTGGCTTCTCCATTCATCTAGTGAGCTAATATCAAATAACCTCTTTTCTCCGGCAAGTTTGAAATCATAGTTGAGTTCTTTAATTGCCCAATAAGCTTTATGTTCTAACTCAAGAAGTAAATGACATGCTTTTCCATAAAACATTTTGTAAGGAGACATACCCATAGGATTTTTATAAGGTGTTATGTAGGCCCACAATGCATCATCTAATTTCTTAGACCAATTCTTTCGAGACCGATTGACAGTCTTTTGCAATATTAATTTTATTTCTCTATTGGTTAACTCTACTTGACCACTAGATTGAGGAGGATAGGGAGATGCAATTCTATGGTTAACATCATATTTAGCAAGCAGCTTACGAAAAACACCATGAATAAAATGTGAACCACCATCAGTCATTAAGTATCTAGGGACTCCAAAACATGGGAAAATAACCTCCTTAAGCATTTTAATAGAGGTGTTATGATCATCACTACTGGTTGGAATAGCTTCTACCCACTTAGTAACATAATCAACATCAACCAAAATATGTGTATACCCATTAGAGGAAGGAAAAGGTCCCATATATATAATCAAATCCCCAAACATCAAATGGTTCAATAACAAGTGAAAAATTCATAGGAATTTCTTGACGTCTACCAATATTATCAATTCTTTGACATTCATCACAAGAGAGGACAACCTTACGAGCATCTTTGAAAATAACAGGCCAACAAAATCCAGACTGTAATACCTTGTGTGCGATTCTATCTCCCGCATGGTGTCCTCCATAAGCCTCAGAGTGACACTTCCGAAGGATTTGTTCCTGTACAAGCTCAGGTACACAATGTCTAACAATACCATCTACTCCCTCCTTATAAAGATGTGGGTCATCCCAAAAGTAATGTCTTAAATCAACGAAGATTTTTGCTTTTCATGATAGGTGAAATTAGGTGGTATGTATTTCGCAACAATGTAATTAGCATAATCAGCAAACCACGGTGTGTTATGAGAAACATTGACCACAACTAGTTGTTCATCAGGGAAGCTATCATCAATAGGTAGTGGGTCATCAAGAATATTTTCTAACCTAGACAAGTTATTAGCTACAGGGTTCTCAGCTCCTTTCCTATCAATGATATTCAAATCAAATTCTTGGAGCAAAAGAACCCACCTAATAAGTCCAGTCTTAGCATCTTTCTTTTCCATAAGATATTTAATAGCAGCATGATCACTTTGAACAATTACTTTGGAATCAACAATGTAAAATCTAAATTTATCACAAGCAAATACAACTGCTAAGAATTCTTTTTCAGTAGTAGCATAATTTCTCTAGGCACTGTATAGACTTTTACTAGCATAACGAATAACATTTAATTTTTTATCAACTCTTTGTCCTAGAACAACACCAATAGCATAATCACTAGCATCACACATAACTTCAAAAGGCAAGTTCAAATCAGGTGGTTGAAGAATAGATGCACAAGTTAAGGCTTTATTAAGTGTTTCAAAGGTTTCTACACAATCATCATCAAAAACGAAAGGAACATCCTTCTGTAATAAATCTATAAGGGGCCTAGAAATTTTAGAGAAGTCTTTAATAAACCTCCTATAGAAACCGGCATGACCAAGGAAACTACGGATAACTTTAATATCTTTAGGACATGGCATATTCTCAATTGGAACAACTTTAGCCTTATCCACCTCAATACCTTGTTCGAAACTTTTATGACCCAAGACAATACCTTCATTTACCATAAAGTGGCACTTCTCCCAATCCAAGACAAGGTTAGTTTGCTCGCATCTCTGCAAAAATCGATCAAGGTTGCTCAAGCAATCATCAAAAGATGTTCCATAAACGGAAAAATCATCCATGAAAACCTCAAAAATATTTCCAAAACAAATTAGAGAATATAGAGTCATACATCTTTGAAAGGTATCATGTTCATTGCATAAATCCAAAAAGGCATGCGTCTATAAGCAGAGGTTCCAAAAGGACAAGTAAATGTGGTTTTCTCTTGATCAGGTTGTGACACATGTATTTGAGAAAAACCACAATAACCATCTAGAAAGCAAAAATGTTTGTGCTTCAATAATCTTTCTAGAATTTGGTCTATGGAAGGTAAAGGATAATGATATTTTCTAGTAGATTTGTTTAATTTCCTAAAATCAATCACCATTCTATAGAAAGTCACAATTCTTTGTGGAACAAGTTCATTTCTATCATTAGGAACAACAGTAATACCTCCTTTCTTAGGAACGCAATGAACAAGACTTACCCCTCTACTATCAGCTATGGAATAAATTATACCTGATTCCAGAAGCTTTAATATTTCATTTCTTACAACTTCTTTCATTTTGGTATTTAGTCTTCATTGGTGATCAACAACGGGTTTAACATCTGGTTCCATATTAATCTTGTGCTCACACAGAGTGGGACTAATGCCCTTAAGATCATCAAGAGTATACTAGCAGCTTGGTGCTTCCTTAAAGTTTTTAGCAATCTCTTTTCTTCATGCTCTATAAGGTTAGCACTGATAATAATAGGATATATGTTCTTTTCATCAAGATAAGCATATTTCAAAGTGTCACGTAATTGCTTTAATTCGAACACAGGATCACCCTTGGGCGGAGGAGGACCTCCTAGAGTTTCAACACACAAGTTGTGTTCAAGGATAGGCTGTTGTTCAAATAACATTTTATCTATTTCATTTCTTTCACGCATATGCATATCATTTTCATGGTCTAGCAAATATTGTTCTAATGGACCAGTAGGAGGAATGGCAATAGAAGCAAGACCAATTATTTCATCTTTACTGGGCAATTCTTTATCCTATAGTTGCTTACTAAACTTGGAGAAATTAAACTCATGAGACAAACCAACAAAATTAACACTAACAATTTCCTTTTTGCAATCTATTTGAGCATTGACAATGCTAAAGAAGGGTGTACCAAATATTATGGGACAAAAATCATCTTGTGGTGAGCCAAGTACTATAAAATCAGTAGGGTATTTTACTTTGCCACACAAGATTTCAACAACTCTAACAATCCCAAGTGTTGTGATGGTGTCCTTATTAGCAAGTTCAATACAAACATATGTGTCTTCTATTTCAGCGGGTCCTATCTCATGCATAATTTCTTGATGTAAGGTAAAAGGAATAGCACTAACACTAGCACACATATCACATAAACCATGATAACAATGATGTCCTATTTTGACTGAGATGACACGCATGCCAACAATGGGTCTATTTTTCTCTTTAGTATCAGGTTTGGTAATTCTAGCACCTTCATCACAGAAATAAATAACATGCCCATAAATATTATCGACCAAGAGATCTTTAACCATAGCAATGATTTTCTCAGAGGTTTTGGTTGTTCTAACATAACTTTTGTTAACCGCGGTTGAAGCTTTAGCATGTTCCTATATCCTAACAGGGAAAGATGGTTTCTCAATATAGGCAATAGGCACAACTGGGTCAACATTGTAAATGATAGTTTCATCCTCAACTTTGATTGGTTCTTCAACTTTTTCTTTACTACGTGGATGATATTTAAATCATTTCTCTTTAGGGAGATCGGCATGAGTAGCAAAGGTTTCATGAAATGAGGCTACTATCTTAGAGTCAAGTACATATTTAGTGCTAAAATCATTGACAACATCAGTATTCATAAAGGACTTAACACAATCAAACTCAAGTTTTATAACTGACTCTTTACCTTCTTCGACTTCCCAATCTTTAGAGTTGCGTTTAATATTCTCCAAAAGATCCCACCTGAATTCAATAGTCTTCTTCATAAAAGAACCAGAACAAGAAGTATCGAGCATGGTTTGATCATTACGAGAAAGCCGAGCATAAAAGTTATGAATAATAATTTCTCTCGGGAGCTCATGATTGGGGCATGAATATAACATTGACTTAAGCCTCCCCCAAGCGAGAGCGATACTTTCTCCTTCACGAGGCCAAAAATTATAGATAAAATTCTGATCACGATGAACAAGATGCATAGGATAATTTTTTTGGTGAAATTCCTTGCAATCGATTCCAGTTCCAAGATCCTGTATCATCACATAGCCCATACCATGTCAATGCCCCCCCAAGATAAAGGGAAAAACTTCTTCTTAACTTCATCTCCGGATAAACCTGTAAGCTTAAATAATCCATAGACTTCATCCACATAGATTAGGTGCATATCGGGATGTTTTGTTCCATCTCCTCCATAAGTATTAGCTAGGAGTTTCTCTATCATACACGAAGGAATTTCATAATAAACATTTTAGTAGGTTCAATAGGTTGAGGGACAACTCTTGGTGTTTCTGGTCGAGGTGAAGATACCCCGAACAATCCCCTCAAAGGATTACTTTCCATAGTGACAAGTGACAATAAATTTCAACATGTAATATAAATTTTCCCTTACCAAATTACGATTATCAAAGGTGCTTTACTCCCCGGCAAAGGCGCCAGAAAAGAGTCTTGATGACCCACAAGTATAGGGTATCAATCATAGTCCTTTCGATAAGTAAGAGTGTCGAACCCAGCGAGGAGCAGAAGGAAATGACAAGCGGTTTTCAGCAAGGTAATTTCTGCAAGCACTAAAATAGCGGTAACAAGGTGTTTGATAGCAAGATAATTGTAACAAGTAACGAGTAGCAATAGTAGAAATAAGTGCAGCAAGGTAGCCCAATCCTTTTTTGGCAAAGGACAGGCCTGTACGGTTTCTTATAATAGGCAAAGCGTTCTTGGGGGCAGACGAGAATTTCATCTGTTTACTTTCGTCATGTCAGGTTGATTCGCGTTTGGTACTTTGATAAGTTGATATGTGGGTGAACCGGTACTTGGGTGATGTTCTTACTTGAACAAGCCACCCACTTCTGATTAACCCTCCCACAATCATCCGCAACTACGACAAAAGTATTAAGAATAAATTCTAACCATAGCATTACACATAGGGATCCAAATGATCCCCTAAGGGAATAATGCATAAACTAGGGTTTAAGTTGTTGGGTTCTATCGTAGGTGCATCACATGCGATTTCAAATTTTCCTACGCACGGAACATCCAAGAACATGCTACGAAGATGGATCACAGATCGTTACCACTAGAAACGCAGTGTCGTGCAGCGGAAGTAGAGTTGGGGCAGCACGTTGATGACCCACAAGTATAGGGTATCAATCGTACTCCTTTCGATAAGTAAGAGTGTCGAACCCAACGAGGAGCAGAAGGCTCTGATAAGCGGTTTTTAGCAAGGTAATAACTGCAAGCACTCAAAGTAGCGGTAACAAGTGATTGTGTAGCGAGGTGAAATGTAGCAAGCAAAAAGTAACAAGTAGTAGCAATGGTGCAGCAAGTGGCCCAATCCCTTTTGTAGCAAGGGACAAGCCTGAACAAAGTCTTATAGGAGGAAAAACGCTCCCGAGGACACACGGGAATTTATGTCATGCTAGTTTCATCATGTTCATATGATTCGCGTTCGTTACTTTGATAGTTTGATATGTGGGTGGACCGGCGCTTGGGTACTTCCCTTACTTGGACAAGCATCCCACTTATGATTAACCTCTCTCGCAAGCATCCGCAACTACAAAAGAAGAATTAAGACAAAGTCTATGTCACATCCCTAACCCTTAAGCAAGATAGCATTGTGCTCATGTCTTCTTTGCATTTGCATCTAAGAAGTTTCAACAAAAACAACAAAGTGGCAAAGGAAAAACTCAAAACCCTAGCCACCATTTCAATTAAAGGAAATTTCAAACTAGTTCAAAATCAATGAACCCAAAATGGCCTCAAGAAATGTTCAAACTTTCAGATAAATCATGAAAGTAAATGAGCATTGGAGAAAACTATTTTCTTGACACTTTAAGCATTTTAAATAAATGCAAAAGCCACTGGTTTCAAACTTTAAAATTTGAAATCAGAATCTATAAATTTCCAAAAATGTTGAAAACCTTGGAAATGAGTGGGGATATTATAACAAATATTGCAGGAGGTCTAAAATAGTTTTTACTTTTTATTTTGGAGCTGAATTAATTAGCAAAACAATAATTAGCAAAACAGAAAAACAAAAACAAAAAAAAGGAAAAACCTTACCTGTCGCCTAAGCCTGGCCCGGCCCATCTCCCCGCTCCTCCCCTCCCTCGCGCTAGTAGGCAGCAGGAGGTGGCCGCCGCCCCCTCCGGCGCGGCCATGCACCTGCGTGCCTGCCTGGCCGCTGCCTCGCGCTGGCGACGACGGGGATAAGCTCCCCAGAGCCTCCCCTATCCATTCCCCGCCTCGGTTCAACTCCTCCTCCCGGATCTCCTCCTCCTCCTTGCTGCCGCCATTAGAGCCGAGCTCGAGCTCGAGCTGCCCGTGCCCCTGGCCATAGGTTTCCCTCCCAGAGCACGCCATTAGCTCCGCCTCGTCGCCCTGGTCATCTCTGCAGAAGCCGAAGCTTCCTCGAGCCCTGCAACGCCCGCAACGCCGTCGTCTTCCACCTCCGGCCGCCGGACCTCTCCCGTCGATTCGTCGCCCCCAGGCCTTCCCCGAGCCGTCTAAGCTCTGCTCTGCACTCCCCGTGAGCATGCGGTTGTTTCCCCTAAGTTTCCCCCGTCGATCCCCTCCTCTAGCTCTAGTTTCACCGGAGCCCGACGAGGACCGCCGCTGCCGCTCGTCGCCGGTAGCCCTCCGATGTTCAGCTCGTCCTTTCGAGGGCACCAGCAGCCCCAGGATGACGCGTAGATGCCGTAGCAGCTAAGAACCGAGCGTAGATCCCCCTGATTCAAAGACCCCGATGACGCCCAAGCTTCGGCCGCCGCTCCGGCTCGTCGCCGACGCCTCTTCCGGCGACCCTAGCCTCCCAGTTGGTCCTGCCAGATCGGCCACTTCGCGAGCATGCTGTAGCTGCCAACCGCGCGCGTTTTGGTGCTGTGCAGCGCCGTCTAGGTCGCCTCCGGCGAGCCCTCCGCCGCGGGTCTGGTCGCCGGCGACCACCCTCCGGTGGGCGTCGACGTGGCCGACCATTAGGGTGTAATCGCCCTCCCCTCAGTCGCTGATAGAGGGCCCCACGCCTGGTCAAATCCCAATTAGGGGCTGGTCAGCGCGGGATTAGTCCCAGAGAGGCTGACCAGTGGGGCCCCCCTGTCAGGTTTGACCTGAACAGGTCGGCTGACCTGCTGACGTCAGCCTGATGCAATAAATAGAATTTCCAGTATAAAACTAATTCAGGAAATTGCTAAAATTTGTAAAAATCATAGAAATTAATCTGTAACTCCAGTGGAAATAATTTATATATGAAAACGTATCAGAAAAATTCAAGGATTCTGATTATGCTATTTTCAACCATGTTCAAAAAAGTTACAGAACCCTAAATTGTGGAATAAGGAATAATTCAATTCTTTTAATCACTTTATAAATGGAATTTGCAAAAATATTCAAATTTCATTATATTTGCAATGATCACACACTGCCCTAATTACAAATCAGTACCATAACATGACATTTTATGCATGTTAACATCAAGTTGATCTGAGCATCAGGTCGAATCAATTAAACCGGTATCCAAGAATACCCCGTTTGAATTGCTATTCGAATGTGATTCAAATTAACTCTAAACATATTACATGTTGAAAATAATAACTTATCACCTTGCATTCTCATGCCATGTTCATGCATCATTTTGAGTGCATATGATTGTTATTGAATGTTGCCATTCGTTTCGGTAGGCTCCCCACCCCCGGATTCCACCGAATATCCGTCTGACGGATATCGTTCCTCCTCTGAGCAACAAGGCAAGCAACCCTTTTGATCATCCCGATAACTCCTATGTTCTTTCTCCTGCACCTATTTATTGCATTAGGATCAAATGCTTCAACTGCTTTTGCCATGATAGTTGGACCCACTTCCTTTGCATGACTTAACCTTGTCACAGTAAATAGCCGAACCTTGCAACCTAGCATACCTGGTAGTTGCTTGAGCTATGATGTTCCTTATCCTACTATGCATGCTATGCTTAGAGTTGTGTATGGTCTGTCATGTGGGAGATGAACAGAAATGTGGAATGTGTTCGGTGAGCAAAGGTTGTGTGTTGAACTTGATTTGGTAAAGGTACCAGTGAAAGGCTGTGTAGGAGTACATGGCGGGTTGTTTCATTGGAACCGTCCTTAGGAACTGAGTTCCGTGTATGTAATCCAAGACTAGATACTACCACATGATGGGCCCTGAAATATGACCCCGCTCGGCCTATTAATCGCGTAGTACTCGGTCCAGGAGTTGCAAGTAGTTTCTGGTGTTTATCGTAATGCTGGAGGCCGTGCATGGTGCTGACCTGAGAGGTGGACCGTGATGTGGTAGGCAGTGGCACGGTGTACCAAGTGGCACCCGGATGGTGGGCTTGGGAACCCCACGCACATCGTTTGAGGCCGTGGCGGAAACCTCGGCCGGACTTCCGTACGGGTTACTCTCAGATAGGCGATAAACCTGGACTAGGTACTAGTGTGGTTAACGGTCGTGGCCGACTCCCTCGCTGGGCTTCCGCTTGAAGGTTGCCGAGGTGCATGACGTGCACATGGCGATAAGTGGCGAGAGCGTGTGTGACGAAGTACACCCCTGCAGGGTTATGATCTATTCGAATAGCCGCGTCCGCGGATATGTACTACTTGGAGACATATGTTGTTCATAGATAACTTCAATGGCTAATCATAAAATTTGTCAAGATAAGCGTGAGTGTCGTGGACGGCATTTCCGTATGGAGATGGAATGATTCCACGATAGTGTATTGTTGTGGTGTTAGTGGACTCGTGTGCGAGAAATCAAGTTGTCAAAACTAATTTCAAAATGCAAGTTGTCTAGCCACGAGTCAAATGCTGGCTTCCCGCATGAAACCCCACAGTACCTTTTGATACCTTGCATGAGTAGTTAGTTCTCCTAAAGTCTTGCTGAGTACCTTCGTACTCATGTTTGCTTAATAAATGTTGCAGAGGTTGCTAATGACCCTAATGGAGGGTTCTTCGTAGACATCGACGACGACGAGTAGCTGGTGTCCCAGCTACGATCTGGCCCTACGTCGGCTCTGTAGTATAGTCAGGCCATGTGCCTTCTAGTTGCCCTGTCTGTACCCAGACAGTTTATAACTCTTCGGCTGGCTTGTATTTGTATGACTGCTATTATGGGTCGAGAGACCTTAATGTGTAATATTACGTGTGTGGCTCTTCCGAGCCTCTTAAATAAAGGTTGTATGTTTATGGTTATGTTGTGATGCCATCGATGTATCTATACATATCGGTATGCCATGCGTACGTGTGTCTTACTTGATATGTATGGGGTTCGAATACCTAGTCGTGAACTTTAGTAGCACTCCTTACAAGGAAATGCCCCTTTGTGATCCAACGAGCCTTGGTAGTCCGCTACTGCTCCGGACACATTGGTTGACCGGCATGTGTCCTTCTTAGCTGTTGTGTCTGTCCTCTTTGGGGAAATGTCACGCGACGTAATGGAGTCCTTGTAGCTTTCTACGACTCGTCTACGTTCGCTGATGACCGACACCTGCTTTGTTGGGTCATGTATGCCTCTCCTTGTGCGGAACTGCCACTTTGGTTTATGACTAGACATGTCAATCCGGGTTCTTTGACATTGGATTGCTGGCGACACCTATCGCATACGTGAGTCAAAAGACGCAAACGGTCCCGGCTAAGGTAAGGCTGCAGCCGTGGGGTTAACCGTGCGTGAGACCACAAAGAGATGCGATGTGTTACAGGCTGGATTCCTATGGCTTAGGATCGGGGTCCCTACAGCGTTGGTATCAGAGCCTGACTGACTGTAGGATTACTAAGCCAAACTGGTCGAAGTTGAGTCTAGAATTTCTTAGTTATATATAAGGGAATTGTTTGTGGAAGGGAACGTAACACTCCTGTTCTCCTCTCAAGATATTCTATCCTGGTCATCCTCGTCTTTTCTACGGGAATTAAGGACTAGGTTACTCATCTTCTCCTAGGCTCGTGTTTCCGATCGGTAGCTTATAGGACTACGGGTTGAGAGATATTGGGTTTCTTTTACTCCTAGGAAGCAGGAAGTTAGTTTGGTGACCAGAGAGTTGAACTTGATAGTTGAGTGGTTACGCTAATCCATTTTGGGTTGTCTCAAATTTGTTTTGAGCATTTACAGCCGTTATGCTGCCCAATTTTGCATTCAGAGCTCTAATGCTTTTGCATTACTCTCTATTTACAGATGCCTGGCCGTCCTTCTCGTCAGGTGGTACGTCTGACCAGGGGCATTGATGTGCCGGGTCATACGGCCATGCTGGTCAGGGTGATGTCGGTGTGCGGTTACCGCTGGTACCCCGAGTACACAGTGGAGGAACAGTACCGAGACTTCAACCAGAGCCAGTACATCTGCACTGTTAGGGTATTTCCAGACTACCCTGGAGCGGAGAAGCCAATCCATTGGTCCTATGGGTTGGGGGTCACTGTTGACATGGCAGTACAAGATGCTGCCTATTCAATGCTGACTATTATGAGAGCGAGACATGCACTGCTGCAGAATTCAGAGTTCTGCTATGTTCCGGCCTCTCAGCCTGGTGAAGAGGGATACCTCAGTGGAGTCTATTTTGATTCTTCTATGGAGGATCCACTTCTGCAGTCCACTGTTGAGATGCTAGAGAACAGAGACAGGGATGCTCGTGCTCTCCGCATGGAGCTTTATGCTACCCGTGCCCGTCTGTGGACAGCTTTGACGCAGCTGGCACCGGTAGTCCAGACAGGGTATGGAGAGATGGAGATGCTGAACCCTGTTAGGAACCATCTTCCGGCCCACGTTGACTGGCCAGCTATAGGAGGAGTCACACCTCTTCGGGGACCCCTCTTACCACCAGTCAGGGGACCAAGGCCACATCCGTGTCCTTATGGATCCCAGGGATCTCAGGCTAGCGTGTTTCCTGATCCACAGGTTGAGCTTCCAGGTCATGGAGGTAATCTCTATGAGATGTTCTATGCGGATGCCTGAGCTGTGAGCGGAAGGATAGTATGGTAGTAGCCGTATGTTCACAGTCCTGCGTGACTTGTGAAGTATGGTAGTAATGTGAAATGAATTCCGGAGGCCTAGATAAATAATGTATAGGAAGCTTGTAAGCCTCTGATGAGTAGTTCCACCATTTCAGTAGTTTTCCCTTCGGGTAAGTTTGTACTGAACTATGTAAGGTTGTGTATGAACCATGGTGTATATATAGCAGTTGCTTGTTACCATGTTGTTCGGATATTCATTTCCGCATTCCGTGTGTTCAGTACATTCTTAATCCATAGCTAGTATTGATATGATATTGGTCTAAGCTATGAGTTTGTTTGTCAGGATGGTGTTCACCAGGTTGAACCGTGCCCCTGCTCATGAGCAAGGTGAGGGTAGTCAAGCGTCGCAGGAAGACCTGCCTCACCCACCTTCTCTGGTAGAAGTGATGCTTGAGGCAGAAAGAAACAAAAGAGAGACCAACCGACTGCTAGAGCGTATTGAGCAGAATACGGCTCAACAGCCTAGGAATGCTGCAGTGTCCCTCAATGACTTTGTGAAGCTGAATCCTCCAAAGTTTCATCATTCCGTCGATCCCCTCGACGCTGATGACTGGCTGTGCAGCATCTCACGCAAGATTCGCTCAGCGAATGTGTCTGAGGCCGACAAGGTGACCTTTGCGGCGTATTTCCTGGAGGGACCCGCCAATCTGTGCTGGGAAAATTTTGAAGCTATGCGTCCCGCTGAACCAGTGGCCACATGGGCAGACTTCAGTGCAGCTTTTCGTCTGCACCATATTCCAGAGGGCCTGATGAACAGAAAGAGAGAGGAGTTCTGTGCCTTCACTCCGGGCAAGTTGTCTGTGGATGCCTATAGCCGCGAGTTCGGTAACCTCACCCGCTATGCAACAGAGGAGGTGTCTACTGACGCCAAGAAGCAAGAAAGATTCCGTAAGGGTCTGAGCCCTGAGCTCCGTCGAGACCTGCGCCTCCATGAGTGTGCAAGTTTTCAAGCCCTGGTCAACAAAGCGATCAGTGCGGAGACTGGTCATTCTGACTTCGAAGCCACAAGGAAGCACTCCCGTGACTTTGGCTCATCTTCTGGTTCCGCGTTTCCAAAACGCAGGCTGTGGGTTCCAAACAGTTCTCTACCGCCAAGATACACTCCGAGGCCATCCTACGTGGCGCCTCAGACGAATCAGGCCAACCCTCCAGCAAAAGCTTATGGTGGTCCAGCTAGCAATGCTGCACCACGTGCCAACCAGGTGATATGCTACAAGTGTGGAGAACCAGGGCATTATTCCCGTGAGTGTCCTCAGAATGTGGGTGCCAAGCAACCCGGAAAGTCCGTCGGGCAGGCCAAGTCGGGCAAAGCTTTCTATGTGAAGCCAACTCCTGCACGTGGCCGTGTGAACTATGTGTCAACAGAAGAAGATGCAGAGGATCCCGACGTCATGCTGGGTACGCTTCTTGTTAATCATCACCCAACGTCTGTTCTTTTTGACACTGGGTCTTCTCATTCCTTCATTTCAGAAAGTTATGCACAGTTGCATAACATGTCATTTTGTGATATGCCAATCCCATTGGTTGTCCAAACCCCTGGTAGTAAATGGCAAACCTCTAGGATAACCTATGATAATGAAATTCTAGTAGACAAGCTAGTTTTTCTAGCCTCATTGATAGCATTGAAATCTTCGGATATTAATATCATCTTGGGCATGGACTGGATGTCAGCTCACTATGCCAAGATTGATACTCACTCTAGAAATGTCCAGCTTACCCATCCCTCGGGTGAGATAGTAAATGTCTCTACTCGAGTTGCCAAATGCCAGCTCTATTCCTTAAATGCCAACCCTCTTCCGGAACTTGAAGACATTCCGGTAGTCCGTGACTTCCCGGATGTTTTTCCAGAGGAACTGCCAGGAATTCCACCTGACAGAGATGTAGAGTTTGTGATAGATCTTGTTCCGGGAACTGTCCCAATAGCCAGAAGACCTTATAAGATGGCACCCCTAGAGCTAGCCGAACTTAAGAAGCAATTAGATGAGGCCTTGAGAAAGGGTTTCATTCGTCCTAGCTCTTCTCCTTGGGCTTGTCCTGTCCTCTTCGTCAAGAAGAAAGACGGAACGGATCGGATGGTTGTAGATTACCGACCAGTTAACCTGGTCACCATAAAGAACAAGTATCCGCTCCCCAGGATCAATGATCTGTACGATCAGCTCGCTGGATCCTCAGTCTTCTCCAAAATGGATTTGAGGTTGGGATACCATCAAATCAAGATTAAGAACGGGGACATTCCAAAAACGGCTTTTGTTACTCGTTATGGCCAATATGAGTACACCGTTATGTCCTTCGGTTTAACCAATGCCCCAGCCACCTTCTCTCGGCTGATGAATTCAATCTTTATGGAGTATATGGATAAATTCGTCATAGTATACCTCGATGATATTCTCATCTACTCAAAGAATGAACAAGAACATGCCGAGCATCTAAGGCTGGTATTGATGAAACTTCGAGAGCATCGCCTTTATGCCAAATTTTCAAAATGTGAATTCTGGTTACCAGAAGTGACCTATCTAGGCCACGTAATCTCTGGTAAGGGTATTGCTGTCAATCCCGAGAGAGTTCAAGCTGTCCTTGATTGGACTCAACCTGAATCGGTTAAGCAAGTTAGGAGTTTTCTTGGTCTAGTGAGCTATTGTCGCCGCTTTGTCGAGAATTTCTCCAAGGTTGCAAAGCCTCTAACTGAACTCCTCAAGAAAGATAAAAAGTTCGAGTGGACACCACAGTGTGAGCATAGTTTTCAGGAACTGAAAAGACGCCTGACTTCCGCACCTGTGTTGCTACCACCAGATTTTTCTAAGGACTTCGTTATCTATTGCGACGCCTCGCGACAAGGATTAGGTTGCATTCTCATGCAAGATCGTCATGTGATCGCATACGCATCTCGACAGTTGCGTCCACATGAGGATAATTATCCCACACATGACCTTGAGCTTGGAGCTGTGGTCCATGCACTAAAAACCTGGCGACATTACCTTTTGGGTAATCGTTGTGAAATATTCACTGATCACCAAAGTCTGAAATATATCTTCACCCAGCCGGATTTGAATCTCAGGCAAAGACGGTGGGTTGAGTTGATCTCGGATTACGACTTAGGGATAACTTACACCCTGGGGAAGGCCAATGTTATGGCCGATGCACTAAGTCGTAAATCTTATTGTAACAATTTGATGCTACAACAAGGTCAACCACATCTCCATGAGGACTTTCGGAAGTTGAATCTTCATATTGTTCCTCAAGGATTCCTTTCTACCCTGGTGGCGAAGCCTACTCTTAAGGATCAAATTATAGCTGGCCAAAAGCGTGACAAGGGTATATCACGGATCAAGGAGAATATTTTTAGCGGAAACGATAAAGAATTTTCCATAAATGATCAAGGTGTGGTGTTCTTCCAGAATCGTTTAGTGGTTCCTAAGAACCCACATCTAAGGCAGTTAATCCTTAAGGAGGCTCATGATTCCCCTCTCACCATTCATCCCGGTAGTACTAAGATGTATCAGGACCTACGCCAGAGGTTCTGGTGGACTAGGATGAAGAGAGAAATTGCTGAGTTCGTTGCTAACTACGACGTTTGTCGTCGAGTTAAGGCAGAACATCAAAGGCCTGCTGGCACCCTTCAACCTCTAGCTATTCCTGAATGGAAATGGGATAAAGTTAGCATGGATTTCATTACCAGATTTCCCAAGACCAAGAAAGGGAATAATGCTATCTTTGTGGTCATTGACCGTCTTTCCAAAGTGGCTCATTTTCTTCCAGTTCGTGAGAGTATAACAGCTAGCCAGCTAGCAGAGTTATATATCTCTCGAATAGTGTCTCTTCATGGTGTTCCCCTGGAAATTAACTCGGACCGTGGAAGTATCTTTACTTCTCGCTTCTGGGAAAGTTTTCAGAATGCCATGGGGACTCACTTATCTTTTAGTACTGCTTTCCATCCTCAATCAAGTGGTCAAGTAGAAAGAGTGAATCAAATCCTAGAAGATATGCTCCGAGCTTGTGTTATTTCGTTCGGTATGAATTGGGAGAAGTGCCTTCCATTCGCCGAATTCGCTTATAACAATAGTTATCAATCAAGCTTGGGCAGAGCCCCTTTTGAAGTTCTCTATGGACGAAGATGTCGAACCCCTCTTAATTGGTCAGAAACCGGAGAGAGGCAACTCTTTGGCCCGGACATGATCCAGGATGCAGAAGAGCAGGTTCGCATTATTCGTGAAAAGTTGAAAACAGCCCAGTCTCGTCAAAAGAGCCAATATGATCGTCATCATAAGGCTGTGACCTTTGAAGTTGACGAGAAGGCTTACCTTCGGGTTACACCTTTGAAGTTGACGAGAAGGCTTACCTTCGGGTTACACCTTTGAAGGGTACCCATCGTTTCGGTATCAAGGGCAAGTTGGCTCCTCGTTACATTGGACCTTTTCGCATTCTTCCCAAACGAAGAGAAGTTGCCTACCAGTTGGAACTTCCTACGCATCTTTCCAAGGTTCATGATGTTTTCCACGTCTCGCAACTCAGGCGTTGCTTTTCGGATCCTATCCGTGAAGTGGACCACGAAACGCTTGATCTACAAGATAACCTTTCTTACCGAGAATACCCCGTGCGTATTCTTGATCAAGCTGAGCGTACCACTCGACGTCGAAACCTCAAGTTTCTTAAAGTTCAATGGTCAAATCATTCTGAAAAGGAGGCAACTTGGGAAAGAGAGGATCGTCTCCGACTTGAGTATCCTGCGTTATTCCCGACGACTTCTAAATCTCGGGACGAGATTCTTTTGAGTGGGGGTGAGTTGTCACATCCCTAACCCTTAAGCAAGATAGCATTGTGCTCATGTCTTCTTTGCATTTGCATCTAAGAAGTTTCAACAAAAACAACAAAGTGGCAAAGGAAAAATTCAAAACCCTAGCCACCATTTCAATTAAAGGAAATTTCAAACTAGTTCAAAATCAATGAACCCAAAATGGCCTCAAGAAATGTTCAAACTTTCTGATAAATCATGAAAGTAAATGAACATTGGAGAAAACTATTTTCTTGACACTTTAAGCATTTTAAATAAATGCAAAAGCCACTGGTTTCAAACTTTAAAATTTGAAATCAGAATCTATAAATTTCCAAAAATGTTGAAAACCTTGGAAATGAGTGGGGATATTATAACAAATATTGCAGGAGGTCTAAAATAGTTTTTACTTTTTGTTTTGGAGCTGAATTAATTAGCAAAACAATAATTAGCAAAACAGAAAAACAAAAACACAAAAAAAGGAAAAACCTTACCTGTCGCCTAAGCCTGGCCCGGCCCATCTCCCCGCTCGTCCCCTCCCTCGCGCCAGTAGGCAGCAGGAGGTGGCCGCCGCCCCCTCCGGCGCGGCCACGCACCTGCGTGCCTGCCTGGCTGCTGCCTGGTGCTGGCGACGACGGGGATAAGCTCCCCAGAGCCTCCCCTATCCATTCCCCGCCTCGGTTCTCCTCCTCCTCCAAGATCTCCTCCTCCTCCTTGCTGCCGCCATTAGAGCCGAGCTCGAGCTCGAGCTGCCCGTGCCCCTGGCCATAGGTTTCCCTCCCAGAGCACGCCATTAGCTCCGCCTCGTCGCCCTGGTCATCTCTGCAGAAGCCGAAGCTTCCTCGAGCCCTGCAACGCCCGCAACGCCGTCGTCTTCCACCTCCGGCCGCCGGACCTCTCCCGTCGATTCGTCGCCCCCAGGCCTTCCCCGAGCCGTCTAAGCTCTGCTCTGCACTCCCCGTGAGCATGCGGTCATTTCCCCTAAGTTTCCCCCGTCGATCCCCTCCTCTAGCTCTAGTTTCACCGGAGCCCGACGAGGACCGCCGCTGCCGCTCGTCGCCGGTAGCCCTCCGATGTTCAGCTCGTCCTTCCGAGGGCACCAGCAGCCCCAGGACGACGCGTAGATGCCGTAGCAGCTAAGAACCGAGCATAGATCTCCCTGATTCAAAGACCCCGATGACGCCCGAGCTTCGGCCGCCGCTCCGGCTCGTCGCCGACGCCTCTTCCGGCGACCCTAGCCTCCCAGTTGGTCCTCCCAGATCGGCCACTTCGCGAGCATGCTGTAGCTGCCAACCGCGCGCGTTTTGGTGCTGTGCAGCGCCATCTAGGTCGCCTCCGGCGAGCCCTCCGCCGCGGGTCTGGTCTCCGGCGACCACCCTCCGGTGGGCGTCGACGTGGCCGACCATTACGGCGTAATCGCCCTCCCCTCACTCGCTGACAGAGGGCCCCACGCCTGGTCAAACCCCAATTAGGGGCTGGTCAGCGCGGGATTAGTCCGAGAGAGGCTGACCAGTGGGGCCCCCCTGTCAGGTTTGACCTGAACAGGTCGGCTGACCTGCTGACGTCAGCCTGATGCAATAAATAGAATTTCCAGTATAAAACTAATTCAGGAAATTGCTAAAATTTGTAAAAATCATAGAAATTAATCTGTAACTCCAATGAAAATAATTTATATATGAAAAAGTATCAGAAAAATTCAAGGATTCTGATTATGCTATTTTCAACCATGTTCAAAAAAGTTACAGAACCCTAAATTGTGGAATAAGGAATAATTCAATTCTTTTAACCACTTTATAAATCGAATTTGCAAAAATATTCAAATTTCATTATATATGCAATGATCACACACTGCCCTAATTACAAATCAGTACCATAACATGACATTTTATGCATGTTAACATCAAGTTGATCTGAGCATCAGGTCGAATCAATTAAACCGGTATCCGAGAATACCCCGTTTGAATTGCTATTCGAATGTGATTCAAATCAACTCTAAACCTATTACATGTTGAAAATAATAACTTATCACCTTGCATTCTCATGCCATGTTCATGCATCATTTTGAGTGCATATGATTGTTATTGAATGTTGCCATTCGTTTTGGTAGGCTCCGCACCCCCGGATTCCACCGAATATCCGTCTGGCGGATATCGTTCCTCCTCTGAGCAACAAGGGAAGCAACCCTTTTGATCATCCCGATAACTCCTATGTTCTTGCTCCTGCACCTATTTATTGCATTAGGATCAAATGCTTCAACTGCTTTTGCCACGATAGTTGGACCCACTTCCTTCGCATGACTTAACCTTGTCACCGTAAATAGCCGAACCTTGCAACCTAGCATACCTGGTAGTTGCTTGAGCTATGATGTGCCTTATCCTGTTATGCATGCTATGCTTAGAGTTGTGTATGGTCTGTCATCTGGGAGATGAATAGAAATGTGGAATGTGATCGGTGAGCAAAGGTTGTGTGTTGAACTTGATTTGGTAAAGGTACCGGTGAAAGGCTGTGTAGGAGTACATGGCGGGTTGTTTCATTGGAACCGTCCTTAGGAACTGAGTTCCGTGTATGTAATCCAAGACTAGATACTACCACATGCTGAGCCCTGAAATATGACCCTGCTCGGCCTATTAATCGCGTAGTACTCGGTCCAGGAGTTGCAAGTAGTTTCTGGTGTTTATAGTAATGCTGGAGGCCATGCATGGTGCTGACCTGAGAGGTGGACCGTGATGCGGTAGGCAGTGGCACGGTGTACCAAGTGGCACCCGGATGGTGGCCTTGGGAACCCTGCGCACATCGTTTGAGGCCGTGGCGGAAACCTCGGCCGGACTTCCGTATGGGTTACTCTCAGATAGGCGATAAACCTAGACTAGGTACTAGTGTGGTTAACGGTCGTGGCCGACTCCCTCGCTGGGCTTCCGCTTGAAGGTTGCCGAGGTGCATGACGTGCACATGGCGATAAGTGGCGAGAGCGCGTGTGACGAAGTACACCCCTGCAGGGTTATGATCTATTCGAATAGCTGCGTCCGCGGATATGGACTACTTGGAGACATATGTTGTTCATAGATAACTTCAATGGCTAACCATAAAATTTGTCAAGATAAGCGTGAGTGTCGTGGACGGCATTTCCGTATGGAGACGGAATGATTCCACGATAGTGTATTGTTGTGGTGTTAGTGGACTCGTGTGCGAGAAACCAAGTTGTCAAAACTAATTTCAAAATGCAAGTTGTCTAGCCACGAGTCAAATGCTGGCTTCCCGCATGAAACCCCACAGTACCTTTTGATACCTTGCATGAGTAGTTAGTTCTCCTAAAGTCTTGCTGAGTACCTTCGTACTCATGTTTGCTTAATAAATGTTGCAGAGGTTGCTAATGACCCTAATGGAGGGTTCTTCGTAGACATCGACGACGACGAGTAGCTGGTGTCCCAGCTACGATCTGGCCCTACGTCGGCTCTGTAGTATAGTCAGGCCATGTGCCTTCTAGTTGCCCTGTCTGTACCCAAACAGTTTATAACTCTTTCGCTGGCTTGTATTTGTATGACTGCTATTATGGGTCGAGAGACCTTAATGTGTAATATTACGTGTGTGGCTCTTCCGAGCCTCTTAAATAAAGGTTGTATGTTTATGGTTATGTTGTGATGCCATCGATGTATCTATACATATCAGTATGCCATGCGTACGTGTGTCTTACTTGATATGTATGGGGTTCGAATACCTAGTCGTGAACTTTAGTAGCACTCCTTACAAGGAAATGCCCCTTTGTGATCCAACGAGCCTTGGTAGTCCGCTACTGCTCCGGACACATTGGTTGACCGACATGTGTCCTTCTTAGCTGCTGTGTCTGTCCTCTTTGGGGAAATGTCACGCGGCGTAATGGAGTCCTTGTAGCTTGCTACGACTCGTCTACGTTCGCTGATGACCGACACCTGCTTTGTTGGGTCATGTATGCCTCTCCTTGTGCGGAACTGCCACTTTGGTTTATGACTAGACATGTCAATCCGGGTTCTTTGACATTGGATTGCTGGCGACACCTATCGCATACGTGAGTCAAAAGACGCAAACGGTCCCGGCTAAGGTAAGGCTGCAGCCGTGGGGTTAACCGTGCGTGAGACCACAAAGATATGCGATGTGTTACAGGCTGGATTCTTATGGCTTAGGATCGGGGTCCCGACAGTCTAACCATAGCATTAAACTAGTGGATCCAAATCAGCCCCTCACGAAGCAACGCATAGACTGGGGTTTAAGCTTCTGTCTCTCCAGCAACCCATCATCTACTTACTACTTCCCAATGCCTTCCTCAAGGCCCAAATATAGTAAAGTGTTATGTAGTCGACGTTCACATAACACCACTAGAGGAAAAGACAACATACAACATATCAAAATACCGAACGAATATCAAATTCACATGACTATTATCAGCATGACTTATCCCATGTCCTCGGGAACAAAAGTAACTACTCGCAAAGCATAATCATAATCATGATCAGAGGTGTAATGAATAGCACCAAGGATCTGAACATAAACTCTTCCACCAAGTAATCCAACTAGCATCAACTATAAAGAGTAATCAACACTACTAGCAACCTTACAAGTACCAATCAAAGTTGCGAGACGAAGATTGGTTACAAGAGATGAACTAGGGATTGGAGAGGAGATGGTGCTGATGAAGATGTTGATGAAGATGCCTCCCCTCCGACGAGAGGAGTGTTGGTGATGACGATGGCGACGATTTCCCCCTCCGGGAGGGAAGTTTCCCCGGCGGGATCGTCCTGCCAGAGCTCTAGATTGGATCTGCTCAAGTTCCGCCTCGTGGCGGCGGCGAAACCACGAAAAAGCTCACGTATGATTTTTTTCTGGACCAAGACCCTTCATATAGCAAAAGAGGGGGGCTAGTGGGCTGTCAGGGAGCCCACAAGCCCCCACTCCGCCACTAGGGGGGTGGCGGTGGCAGGGCTTGTGGCGCCCTGGCAGCCCCCCTCTGGTACTTGTTTCACCAATATTTTTTATATAATCCCAAAAAAATCCACGTAACTTTTCAGGACATTTGGGGATGTACAGAATAGTGGACTAGGGTTTGCTCCTCTTCCAGTCCACAATTCCAACTGCCTGAATTCTCCCTCTTCAAATAAACCTTGCGAAATAAGAGAGAAAAGGGAAAAATATGGTACCACAAGTAATATAACAGCCCAAAAAGCAATAAATATCAACATGAAAGCATGATGCAAAATGGACGTATCAACTCCCCCAAGCTTAGACCTCACTTGTCCTCAAGCGAAAACCAAGTTCCGTAAACATGTCCACATGTTGAGGGACGAAGGTGTCGATAAAACATAATAGGGACATGACGGCATCATGATCACACATAAGACATCAATACATCATAAAGATTCTTATGGGAAAGTAACAATTCCTTCACAAAGCAAAGCATGAAGCAAAAACCTTACCGAGAAGTAACCAACAATAGTCCATTGTCATCGAAGCAATTGCAATTTATCACAACATCATAAAGAGTCAAATAAGAGCTTGTAAGGCAAACCCACATACTAAATCGTCTCTTTTGTTTTCCACAATTGTTACAACTCACGTGGTACTCATGGTGTCAAAGTTTCAGCCGGACACAGAGGAAGATAGGGGCTTATAGTTTTGCCTCCCAACAGTTTACCTCAAGGGTAAAGTCAACAATAATAAAGCATGAATACTCAACTCCAAGTTGATATATGAATATAGATCTTTCCCAAGCATGTGACGGTAGCCAAGACAAAGGCAAAAATAGGGAATTGGTGAAGATCACCATGACTCTTACAAGGGTAAAAAGTAAAGGTACAAGATAGGCCCTTCGCAGAGGGAAGCAGAGGTTGCCATGCGCTTTGAGGTTTGGATGTGTGTCCTCTTAGTGCGGAGGAACGTCACTTTATATTGCCTCCTGTGATAAAGAACTTTATTATGCAGACTGTCGCTTTTATGTCTTCTTCATCACAGGTTCGTACAAAGCTTATTTTCCACACACTAACAGATCATACATATTAGAAAGCATTTTTTATTGCTTGCACCGATGACAACTTACTTGAAGGATCTTATTCAATCCATAGGTAGGTATGGTGGACTCTCATGGAAAAACTGGGTTGGAGGTTTATGGATGCACAAGTAATATCTCTACTTGGTGCGGGAGTTTTGGCTAATATGGGGTGGAAGCAATCGTCACATGCTAAGGGATCTCTAATCATATAACATTGTTTGGAACCAAGCAAACACAATTCATTATGTTGTCTTCCTTGTCCAACATCTACTCCTAAGCATGTAATAGTTTGGTGAGTGTTCACAATTGTAAAAAGTGTCTAAGATGATATATTTATATGTGAACCTATCTTTCCTTATTACTTCTTATTAATTGCAACAATGACTGAGGTCTATGTTGATTTATTCTCAACAAGTTTCAATCATCATACGTGTCATAAGTGAAGTTATCACTTTCCATAAGATCCTCTCATGATCTTTCATGCTATCATTCTTTTCATACTTTTGATCATGGCACAAAGCAAAGCCCTTGACTAAGACACTCTTTATTATATAGCTCGTAAGCTCGAATACATCGGGGGAGAGACAAAAGCAAAAGACTTATTCCTCTAAGAGAAGAAATAAAAACTGAAAAGGAAAGAACTAAAACAAAGGTAAAAGCAAAAGATATAAAGGTGATACGATACTAGGGCAACTCCCCCAAGCTTGGCAGAAGCCAAGGGGATTGCCAATACCAATGCTTAGTTGTCTTCCTTTGGTGGTGATGGTGTTGTTGTTGTTGGAGTAGTCTGATCCTCCGTCTTCCAAGGCATAGGTGCTCCATCATGGCACGATGAACGAGTCGCCGGAATCCTCAAATCTGCAGCCAACCTTATTGATTTAAATATGTACTCATACTCAAAGTTTTGGTTCTGCAGGTCATAGATCTGGCCCTGAAGTTGATCAACCCTGTCATAGAGCCTGGAGAGGTGTTTCCCAATATCAATGGCATCCATCTTGTGATTGCTAGTTAACTCCATGGTCATCATGTGGTCGGCGTTGAGTCCACACTCCACCATCCCTTGGCACTTGAAGATTTGTTGCTCCATTGTTTTGAGCCTCGTCTCCACGCTTCCGGTCTTCTTAGGCCCCTCAACATCACGGATGTGCAACATCCCCTCGCTCATCTTGATAGATTGAGGGTGTTACAACACTTCCATGAGGTAGGGATTGATGACCTTCTCGAAGATCATGTCCTTAGGAGCGTTTGGGGAAGTCATGATGATCTAGATCTGTCACAGAAACAGGCTCGAAACGAAAACAGAGGAAAACTGCGCGATACGGAGATCAAACCTTCGGGCGAGTATATATTGATTTTTTCTGGGCCAGAAGGAGTCCTCCACAAGAAAACGGAATCCGGGAGGCACACGAGGTGCCCACAAGCTTGCCCTCTGCCACCAGGGGGATAGGGGGCGGTGGCAGGGCTTGTGGCCGCCTCGTTCGCTCTCCGGACTGCTTTTTATTTTTCTAATTTTCCAAAAATTCCAAAACGGAAGAAATTTCCTATTGGAAAAGCATCGGATTCCAATTCCTTACCGAAACAGATACCTCTTCATTTTCAGGGTCTGAAAGAGGCTGATAAACATCCCTTATGTACTCCTATAGAGTTATGACATTGATGATATTGGTATCAACATTTATGGGAGTACCAGAGATGTAATGATTGATTCTTTGCCCATTTACCACCCTAGGAAAATTTCCTTTCGTGTCATTGATTTTGATGGCACCGGAATGAGATACTTCCTCGATAACATAGGGACCTTCCCATTTAGAGAGAAGCTTGCCTGCAAAGAATCTCAAACGAGAATTGTATAGCAGGACATAATCACCTACGTTGAACTCTCGTTTATGTATTCGTTTGTCGTGCCATCTCTTAACCTTTTCCTTGAACAACTTGGCATTCTCATATGCCTGGGCTCTCCATTCATCTAACGAGCTGATATCAAACAACCGCTTCTCACCGGCAAGTTTGAAATCAAAGTTGAGCTCTTTGATTGCCCAATAAGCTTTGTGTTCCAGGTCAAGAGGTAAATGACAGGCCTTACCGTAAACCATTTTATACGGTGACATGCCCATGGGATTCTTATAAGCAGTCCTATAAGCCCATAGTGCATCGTCAAGTTTGCTAGACCAGTTCTTTCGAGATCTATTGACGGTCTTTGGTAAGATCAACTTGATCTCCCTATTACTCAACTCCACTTGACCACTAGACTGAGGATGATAAGGAGATGCAACTCTATGGTTGACATCATACTTAGCTAGCATCTTGCGGAAAACACCATGAATGAAGTGTGAACCGCCGTCAGTCATCAAGTATCTAGGGACTCCAAATCTTGGGAATATGACTTCTTTAAGCATCTTAATAGAGGTGTGGTGATCAGCATTTTTAGTGGGGATAGCTTCTACCCACTTAGTAACGTAATCCACGGCAACTAAGATGTGAGTGTACCCATTGGAACTCGGGAAGGGTCCCATATAATCAAAGCCCCAAACATCAAATGGTTCAATGACAAGTGAATAGTTCATAGGCATTTCTTGACGCTTACTGATGTTCCCTATTCTTTGGCATTCGTCACAAGACAAGACAAACTTACGAGCATCCTTGAAGAGAGTGGGCCAATAGAAACCTGATTGCAATACCTTATGGGCAGTTCTATCTCCAGCATGGTGTCCTCCGTAGGCTTCGGAATGACACTTCTGCAAGATCTGTCCCTGATCATGTTCAAGCACACAACGTCTAATAACACCATCTACTCCTTCCTTATAAAGGTGAGGATCATCCCAAAAGTAGTGTCTCAAATCAAAGAAGAATTTCTTCTTTTGCTGATAGGTAAAACTGGGTGGTATGTATTTGGCTACGATATAGTTTGCATAATCGGCATACCACGGTGCACTATGTGAAGTGTGGATGACATTTAATTGCTCATCAGGAAAGCTGTCATCAATAGGTAGTGGGTCATCAAGGACATTCTCTAGCCTAGACAAGTTATCTGCTACAGGGTTATCAGCACCCTTTCGGTCAACGACGTGCAAATCAAATTCCTGTAGCAGGAGAACCCATCTGATTAGCCTAGGCTTAGCGTCCTTCTTCTCCATAAGGTACTTAATAGGAGCATGATCAGAGTGAATAGTGACTTTGGAATCAACTATGTAAGATCTGAGCTTTTCACATGCAAACACGACTGCTAAAAACTCCTTTTCCATAGTGGCATAGTTTCTTTGGGCACTGTCTAGAGTTTTACTAGCGTAGTGAATGACATTCAACTTCTTGTCAACTCTCTGTCCTAGAACAACATCAACAGCATAATCACTAGCATCACACATGATTTCAAAGGGCAAGTTCCAATCAGGTGGTTGAACAATAGGCGCGGTTATCAAAGCCTTCTTAAGTATTTAGAAGGCTTCCTCACAATCCTCATCAAAAACAAAAGGAACATCCTTCTGCAAGAGGTTGGTAAGAGGCCTAGAAATCTTAGGGAAGTCTTTAATGAACCTTCTATAGAAACCAGCATGACCTAGGAAACTTCGTATACCTCTGATATCTGTGGGGCAAGGCATTTTCTCAATCGCATCAACCTTAGCATTATCAACTTCAATGCCTCTTTCAGAAATTTTGTGTCCTAAGACGATACCTTCATTAACCATAAAGTCGCACTTCTCCCAATTCAAGACGAGATTGGTCTCTTTGCATCTCTGTAAGACTCGATCAAGGTTGCTGAGGCAATCATCAAAGGAAGACCCGTAAACGGAGAAGTCATCCATGAAAACCTTAACAATCTTTTCACAAAAGTCAGAGAATATAGCCATCATACATCTTTGAAAGGTGGCAGGTGCATTGCATAAGCCAAAAGGAATACATCTATAAGCAAAGGTACTGAAGGGGCAGGTGAAAGTGGTTTTCTCCTGATCAGATTGCGCTACAGGTATTTGCGAGAAACCTGAATAATCATCTAGAAAGCAGAAGTGTGTGTGTTTTGATAACCTTTCTAGCATTTGGTCGATGAACGGCAAAGGATAATGATCTTTCCTGGTTGCCTTGTTCAGTTTCCGGAAGCCTATCACCATTCTATAGCCGGTAATAATCCTTTGTGGGATTAGTTCATCCTTATCATTAGGAACGACGGTGATACCTACCTTCTTAGGTACGCAATGTACTGGACTTACCCAATCACTATGAGCGATGGGATAAATGATTCCTGCTTCCAGAAGCTTCAATATTTCTTTTCTAACGACCTCTTTCATCTTAGGATTTAATCTCCTTTGATGATCAGCAACTGGTTTAAAGTCAAGATCGGTTTTAATCTTGTGTTGACATAGAGTAGGACTAATACCATTAAGATCATCAAGAGTATATCCAATAGCAGCACGGTGCTTCCTCAGAGTTCTTAGTAACTTCTTCTCTTCGTGCTCTGAGAGGAGAGCACTAGTAATAACAGGATATATCTCCTTCTCAGCAAGATAGGCATACTTAAGAGTATCAGGAAACTGTTTAAGCTCGAACACAGGATCACCCTTTGGTGGGGGAGGATCCCCAAGCAGTTCAACAGGCAGATTATTCTTGAGAATAGGATATTGTTCTAAGACAATTTTATCTATCTCATCTCTCTCCTCCATATGCATATCATTTTCATGCTCAAGAAGATATTGCTCTAAAGGATCCGTAGGAGGTACGGCAATAGAGGCAAGAGCAATGATTTCATCCCTACCAGACGACTCTCTTTCATGGGGTTGTCTTCCAAACTTGGAGAAGTTAAATTCATGAGACACACCTTCGAAACTAACTGTGACGGTCTGCTTAGTGCAATCAATGTGAGCATTGATAGTGTTGAGAAAGGGTCTACCGAATATGATGGGGCAAAAGCTATCTTGTGCAGTACCAAGGACGAGGAAATCAGTAGGATACTTCGTCTTACCACACATGACTTCTACGTCTCTCACAATTCCCAGAGGGCAGATAGTGTCTCTATTAGCTAGCGTAATAGTGACATCAATGGGTTCTAACTCAGCAGGTTCAATCTCAACTTTGAATTCATCATATAGAGAACGGGGTATTGCACTAACACTAGCTCCCATATCACATAAACCATGGTAACAGTGATCTCCTATCTTGACAGAAACAACGGGCATGCCAACTACAGGTCTGTATTTGTCTTTCGCATGAGGTTTAGCAATTCTAGCGGAGTCCTCACATAATTTGATAACATGCTCATCTATGTCTTCGGCTAAGAGATCTTTGATAATAGCAACACTAGGTTCAACTCTAATATCCTCAGGGGGTGCAAGTGGTCTAATGTAACCCCTACGTATCACAGTTGGAGCTTTAGAATAATCCTTTATCCTAGCAGGGTATGGTGGTTTCTTAGTGTAAACACAAGGAACGACAGGATCACTAAAAGCAATGATTTTCTCCTCAATTAGATTGGTTTTGGCTATGTTGCTTTCTACGGGAGGATGATATTTAAACCACTTCTCTTTGGGAAGATCAACATGAGCAGCAAAAGATTCACATAGAGAAGCTACTATCTCAGAGTCAAGTCCATACTTAGCGCTAAAATCTCTAGAGGTGTTTGTCTCAACAAAAGATTTATCTCAATAAAACTGGAAATTCATACCTGACTCCTTACCTTCCTCCAGCTCCCAATCTTCAGAGTTGCGTTTGATTCTATCCAATAAATTCCACTTATGATCAATATCCTTCTTCATAAAAGAACCGGTACAAGAAGTGTCAAGCATGGTATGATCTTCATGAGAAAGCCAAGCATAAAAGTTTTGAGTGATGATTTATCTTGAGAGCTCATGATTGGGGCATGAATATAGCATTGATTTAAGCCTCCCCCAAGCTTGAACTATGCTTTCCGTGTCACGAGGCCAAAAGTTATAAATAAAGTTCCGATCATGATGTACTAAATGCATAGGATAGAACTTTTGATGAAATTCCAATTTCAACGGATTGTAGTCCCATGATCCAGTATCATCACATAGCCTATACCATGTCAACGCCTTATCCTTCAAAGATAAAGGAAAGACTTTCTTCTTTACCTCATCCTCGGGCAAACCTGCAAGCTTAAATAAACCACAAACTTCATCTACATAGATTAGATGCAAGTCTGGATGTGAAGATCCATCTCCTGCGAAAGGATTAGCCAGCAGTTTCTCAACCATACCCGAAGGAATTTCATAAAAGATATTTTCAGTAGGTACCTCAGGTTGAGGAACTTCCGTTCGTGGTGAAGATATCCCGAACAAACTCCTCAAAGGAACAGTTTCCATAGTGACAAGTGGCAATAAATTTCAGCACAGTATATTAATGTTTCCTTACCAAAGATGCTTCACTCCCCTACAACGGCGCCAGAAAAGAGTCTTGATGACCCACAATTATAGGGGATCAATCGTGTTCCTTTCGATAAGTAAGAGTGTCGAACCCAACTAGGATCAGAAGGCTCTAATAAGCGGTTTTCAGCAAGGTAATAACTGGAAGCACTGAAAGTAGCGGTAACAAGTGATTGTGTAGCGAGGTGAAGCGTAGCATGCAAAAAGTAACAAGTAGTAGCAACGGTGCATAAAGTGGCCCAATCCCTTTTGTAGCAAGGGACAATCCTGAACAAAGTCTTATAGGAGGAAAAACGCTCCCGAGGACACACGGGAATTTCTGTCATGCTAGTTTCATCATGTTCATATGATTCACGTTCGTTACTTTGATAGTTTGATATGTGGGTGGACCGGCGCTTGGGTACTGCCCTTACTTGGACAAGAATCTCACTTATGATTAACCTCTCTCTCAAGCATACACAACTACAAAAGAAGAATTAAGACAAAGTCTAACCATAGCATTAAACTAGTGGATCCAAATCAGCCCCTCACGAAGCAACGCATAGACCGGGGTTTAAGCTTCTGTCACTCCAGCAACCCACCATCTACTTACTACTTCCCAATGCCTTCCTTTAGGCCCAAATATTGTGAAGTGTTATGTAGTCGACGTTCACATAACACCACTAGAGGAAAAGACAACATACAGCATATCAAAATACCGAACGAATATCAAATTCACATGACTATTATCAGCATGACTTATCCCATGTCCTCGGGAACAAAAGTAACTACTCACAAAGCATAATCATAATCATGATCAGAGGTGTAATGAATAGCATCAAGGATCTGAACATAAACTCTTCCACCAAGTAATCCAACTAGCATCAACTACAAAGAGTAATCAACACTACTAGCAACCTTACAAGTACCAATCGGAGTTGCGAGACGAAGATAGGTTACAAGAGATGAACTAGGGATTGGAGAGGAGATGGTGCTGATGAATATGTTGATGAAGATGCCTCCCCTCCGACGAGAGGAGTGTTGGTGACGACGATGGCGATGATTCCCCCCTCCGGGAGGGAAGTTTCCCCGGCAGGATCGTCCTGCCGGAGCTCTAGATTGGATCTCCTCAAGTTCCGCCTCGTGGCGGCGGCGAAACCACGAAAAAGCTCTCGTATGATTTTTTCTGTACCAAGACCCTTCATATAGAAAAAGAGGGGGGCTAGTGGGCCGTCAGGGAGCCCACAAGCCCCCACTCCGCCACCAGGGGGGTGGTGGCGGTGGCAGGGCTTGTGGCGCCCTGGCAGCCCCCCTCCGGTACTTCTTTCGCCCAGTATTTTTTAATATAATCCCAAAAAATCCACGTAACTTTTCAGGGCATTTGGAGATGTGCAGAATAGTGGACTAGGATTTGCTCCTCTTCCAGTCCAGAATTCCAGCTGCGTGAATTCTCCCTCTTCAAATAAACCTTGCAAAATAAGAGAGAAAATGCATAAATATGGTACCACAAGTAATATAACAGCCCAAAAAGCAATAAATATCAACATGAAAGCATGATGCAAAATGGACATATCACACGTCCGCATGGTCCGTCTCCTTCCCGTCCGATCTCCCTCAAACAGTCGGTCACCGGATCGTCTCCCTCGAACAGCCTGTCACCGGATGCCATATACAGGTTCGCTGGAGCGGCGCAAGTGCACCACCTCTAATGGTACACGCGCATGCAGGAGGAACACCGTGCGGTGGACTGCTAGGTCTGGATCACACAGTTGGTGGCGGCGAGTGGAGGTGGCTAGGTGCAACACATGCACAACCCTAATGACAGTGCTGAAGCGATCAATCAAATGTGTGCCACACCTCCACTATATATAGGGGTCTGGTGTGGGCTCGACTCTTGGGCCTCGCATGGACCCTAAAGCCCACGTGCTCCTTCCCTTAAGGGCATGACCCTTTAGGTTCTCGTTCACTTGGTCACGAGTCAGACCACGTCTGACTCGGCTAGTCGGTAGCGGCCTCTAGCAAGGCATGCCAACTCCAAGTGTTCGATGAAGTTGGTTAGGCGAACGTGTACTTCATACTTTTGTTCCCTTTGCCGCACGATATACATTGTCGTGCTGAAGGCAATATGGTCATCCTTGTTGCCGCATGACTTCTTTCTCGTTTCGGTGAATCTGGCCAACATTTAGATTATCTCATAATCCTCATCGCATGGCCATGCTTATCCAGGTCAGATCACCCGAGGGGCCCACATTATATCTCTCCTGATCGGAGGGGCAAATACCATCTTGCTTGACCATGTCTCGCAACATGGGTCTGGACAAGCCCGAAACCTACCTTTGTAACTACCCGGATACGGAGTAGCGTTTGGCAGGCCCGAAGCAGGCGTGTCACCATCTTGAGTACCTGCGCGAGCTCAGGTCTAGGACATAGAATGTATGTTGTACTAGAGACTCATAAATGACCAATCGTTGCGTCTCGTAGTTGGGTCTGTCCAACTCAGACCTTATCTCGACTCGGATCTGACTATGTTGAATCCGACCAGATCTTTCTGAGTCCATATTATCTGGCTAGCATCCAATTCTACATGGTCAGTGAGACCGGGCCATCCATCGTATCATATGCTAGTCTAGGTGGTTGCGCGTCCACACAACTCTTTTGACTAGGGACTCTTTCGGACATTCATCATACAATGTATAGTCTCACAAACAAGTCACGTACTTGTTCATACACATCACTGATAGTGTCCAAGGACTATCTTTATTCATCAACACAGAGGAAATATCATCATACATGATTGCCTCTAGGGCATATCTCCAACATAAGTTTCTGTCACTCTCGCAACCCATCATCTAATAACTACTCAAATGCATTCCCTTAGGCCCAAATATGGTGAAGTGTTATGTAGTCGATGTTCACACAACACCACTAAGGGAATCACAACATTCATATCATCAAAATATCGAATGAATATCAACTTCACATGACTACTTTCAACATGACTTCTCCCGTTGCCTCAAGAACAAAAGTAACTACTCAGAAGTGAAAACATGCTCATTATTGGAGAGGTATTAAATAGAATATTGGATTTGTACATATGATCTCCCACCAAATATGCCACAAAGCATCAACTACAAGATGTAATCAACACTACTAGTCACCCCAAGTACCAATCTAAGGTTCCGGTACAAGATTGAGCACAAGATATGAACTAGGGTTTTGAGAGGAGATGGTGCTATTGAGGATGTTGATGAAGATTGGCCTCCCAAAGATGAGAGGGTTGTTTGTGATGACGATGGCCTTGATTTCCCCCTCCGGGAGGGAAGTTCCCCCGGCGGAATCGCTCCACCGAAGGGCAAAAGTGCTCATGCCCAAGTTCCGCCTCGAGACGGAAGCGCTCCGTCCCGAAAGTCCTCTCCTTATTTTTTTCTAGGTCAAAAGTAAATATGTACCACAAGATGGTTGTCAGAAGTGGGCTGGTAGCCCACTACCCACCAGGTCATGCTAGGGGGGCTGGCGCGCCCTAGTGCCTAGTGGACCACCTTCATCCTTTCTCTTTCTTCTGTCGTGGTCGGCCTTTGAGTCTTACACAACTTATCACCTTACAAGTCAAGCAAGGACTCCTTCTTTGACAAATCAATTTTGAAATCCTTCAAAACCTTGTCAAGGTATGTGCTCTCTGAAAGTATTACGAGACATCTTGATCTATCTCTATAGATCTTGATGCCCAATATTTAAGGAGCTTTATCGATGTCTTTCTTTGAAAAACTCCTTTCAAACAACCCTTTATGCTTTCCATAAATTCTACATCATTTCTGATCAACAATATGTCATCCATATATACTTATCAGAAATGTGTAGTGCTCTGCTACTGCAACAAAAGACCTTCCAACGGCGCCAGAAACAAGCGTGTTGACGGGAGACTATTCTTGTCTTGATACTCCTCAGCAACGGCGCCAGGAATCCTTCTGCTACGGCTACGCCTTTAGGGACTTCCTTATAAAATATGCAAAGGATTCCCCCGTGGCCTTGGAGCCTTGCGTTGGTGTTCCCTTGAAGCGGAAAGGGTGATGTAGCACAGCGTCGGCAAGTATTTCCCTCAGTTTTAGAACCAAGGTATCGATCCGGAGAAAGGATTGCGTCAAGTCACAAGTACCTCCACAAACACAAAGGGCTTGCACCCAACGCTATGAAGGGGTTGTCAATCCCTTATAGATTGTTTGCAAAGTAAGAATTGAAAGCAACAAACAAAACAAAGCAAAGTAAAAGTGAATGTGGAGACGATAGTTGTGAATAGACCCGGGGGGGCGTAGTGTTCACTAGTGGCTTCTCTCATGAAAGCAAGTAGACTGTGGGTGAACGAATTACTGTCGAGCAATTGATAGAACCGCGCAAAGTCGTGACGTTATCTAAGGCAATGATTATATCTATAGGCATCACGTCCAAAACAAGTAGACCGATACTTTCTGCATCTACTACTATTACTCCACACGTCGACCGCTATCCAGCATGCTTCTAGTGTATTAAGTCCAAAATAATAGAGTAACGCCTTAAGCAAGATGACATGATGTAGATGGACAATCTCATATCTACGATAAAAGCCCATCTTGTTACCCTTGATGGCAACAACACGATGTGTTCCTTGCTGCCCCTTCTGTCACTATGAAAGGTCACCACACGGTATGAACCCAAGACCAAGCACTTCTCCCATTGCAAGAATCATAGATCTAGTTGGCCAAACAAAACCCAAGACTCGGAGAGACTTACAAGAATATCAAATCATGCATATAAAAATCAACAAAGACTCAAATATAATTCATAGATAATCTGATCACAAATCCACAATTCACCGGATCTCGACAAACACACCACCAAAGAGGATTACATCGGATAGATCTCCATGAAGATCATGGAGAACTTTGTATTCAAGATCCAAGAGAGAGAAGAAGCCATCTAGCTACTAACTACGGACCCGTAGGTCTGTAGTGGACTACTCACGGGTCATTGGAGAGGCGATGATGTTGATGTATAAGCCCTCCAACTCCAAAGTCCCCTCCGGCAGGGCACCGGGAAGGGTCTTCAGATGAGATCTCGTGGAAACGGAAGCTTGCGGCGGCGGAAAAGTGTTTTCGTGGATGCCCTGATTTTTTCTACGATTTTAGTGAATTTAGAGGCCAAAGAGCTAGGGCAGGGGAGCGCCAGGGAGGCCACAAGCCTGGTTGCCGCAGGCCCCCTGGCCGCGGCAACAGGGCTTGTGGGCTCCCTGTGGGCCCACTGCGTTGGCCCTCAAGCCTCCCGATCTTCTTCTGTTCTAGAAAAATTTATTTCGGGGATTTTATTCCATTTGGACTCCGTTCCAAAATCAGATCTGAAAAGAGTCAAAAACACAGAAAAACACGAACTGGCACTTGACACTGAATTAATAAGTTAGTCCCAAAAAAGATATAAAAGGTAAAGAAAACATCCAAAGTTGACAAGATAACAGCGTGAAACCATCAAAAATTATAGATACGTTTGAGACGTATCAAGCATCCCCAAGCTTAACTCCTGCTCGTCCTCGAGTAGGGAAGTGATAAAGAATGAATTTTTGATGCTTTCATGCTACCTAGCTTAGATGTCCTTTCTAACTCCTCTTATGTGATGTGAATGTTCAGATCCATTAGATTCAAAACAATAGTTTGCTATTGATGTGGAGACAATAATAATTCAAGCAAACTAGCAAGGTAATCATGAATTTTCGAAATAACAAGGCCAAAAGAAAGTTATCCCTACAAAATCATATAGTCTGGCTATGCTCTATCATCCTTGCACAACGATTTTAAATCAAGCACAACCCCAGTATTGGCCAAGTAATTGTTTTCACACCTTTACTTTCTCAAACTTTTTCAACTCTCACGCAATACATGAGCGTGAGCCATGGTTTTAGCACTATAAGTAGTGTGTGGTGGAGGTTGCAAGACAAACCAGGAGCAGATGGTCACATTGACTAGGCATATCAATGAGCTATGGAGATGCTCATCAATAGATATCAACATGAATGAGTAGGGATTGCCATACAATTGATGCACTAGAGCTAAGAGTATGTGAAAGCTCTTAAATAAAACTAGTGGGTGTGCATCCAACTTGCTTGCTCACGAAGACCTAAGGCAATTTTGAGGAAGCCTATCATTGGAATATACAAGCCAAGTTATATAATGAAAATTTCCCACTAGCTATATGGTGGTGACAAAACGAGAGACTCTCAATCATGAAGATCATGGTGCTTAATATGCACAAGTGTGGAAGGATAGTAGCATTGTCCCTTCTCTCTTTTTCTCTCATTTTTTGGGTGGGCTCTTTGGCCTTTTTATTTATTTATTTTGGTGGGAATCTTTGGCCTATTTTATTTCCTCACATGGGACAATGCTCCATCAATGATGATCATCACACTTACAACTCAAAACTTAGAGCAATGATGACTCTATATGGAATGCCTTCGGTAGTGTACCGTGACAATGATCTAGCATGGCATAGACATTAATGGAAACATCATGATAGCTAACTTATGATCATGCAATGGCAATGTAGGAGTGGTGGCACATGTCATAGTGGTAGTCGTATGACAATATATCTCGTAATAGCTTTGAAAAAGCCATAGTAGGTAGGTATGGTGGCTGTTTTGAGGAAGGCTATATGGGTGGTTTTGTGCACCGGCGAAAGTTGCATGGCACTAAAGAAGATAGTGATGGTGGAAGGTGAAAGTGCATCTAAACCATGGACTCAACATTAGTCATGAAGAACTCATATACTTGTTGCAAAAGTTTTAGTAGTAATCGAAACAAAGCATTCAACGCATACTCCTAGGGGAAGGGTTGGTAGGTATAAACCATCGCGCGATCCCGACAGCCACACAAAGGATGACAATCAATAGACTAATCAAGCTCAGACTTCATCACATAGCGGTTCACCATACGTGCATGCTACGGGAATCACTAACTTCAACACAAGTATTTCTAGATCCACAACACCTCACTAATATAACTTCAATATTACCACAACCACGACTCAAAACTAATTGAGATGAATCAAACTTCTCTAACAACTCAATGCACATGAAGGTGGAAGTTTTCATATCCCTTTGGATAACTACCCTTTTTGAGACTGCTATCATAGCATAGATCAACTACCAAGCCATGCGCTTCCGTGCTCTAAAAGATATAAGTGAAGCACTTAGAGCAAAATCAACTAGCTCAAAAGATATAAGTGAAGCACATAGAGCTGACTTGTCTAACCAAAGGATATAAGTGAAGCTCGACAAAATCACGGTGAGTGCATGTCTCTCTCTCTAGGTGTGCAGCAAGGATGATTGTGACATAACAAAAATAAAAGACTCCTACGATACAAGACGCTCCAAGCAAAACACATAATATGTGGTGAATAAAAATATAGCCCCAAGTAACGTTACCGATGGACTGAAGACGAAAGAGGGGATGCCTTCCCGGGGCATCCCCAAGCTTAGGATTTTACGGCATCCTTGAATCAACTTGGGGTGCCTTGGGCATCCCCAATCTTGAGCTCTTGCCACTCTTTATCTCTTTGTCCATAAGAACTTCACCCAAAACTTGAAAACTTCACAACACGAAACTTAAACAGAAACTCATGATAACATTAGTATAAGAAAGCAAACCACCACTTCCTTAGGCAATGTAGCAAACTTAAATTCTACTTATGTTTATGTTGGGTTACTGTATTTTCAATCTTCCATGGCTAATACCCCCCCCCCCCCGATACTATCCATAGTTTCATCAAAATAAGCAACCAACTCAACAAAAACAGAATTTGTTAACAACAGACCAGTCTGTAGCAATCTGTATACTTCGTATACTTCTGGTACTTAAACAATTCTGACAAATTACGACAGTATGAAGAATTTGCGTAGAAATCAGCAGCAAAAAGAATCAACTCAAAAGCTCTTACAGGAAAAAAAATGAAAATTCTTTTCGTGAGCAGAAAGTTTCTGTCTTTTCCAGCATGACCAAACGATCATTCCCAAGACTAATCATAACGGTTTTGCTTGGCTCAAACACAAAAAGAAACACAAAAAACACAATCACAACAGAATTATGAAAGTGTGGACGCAACAAAACAGAAATAAAAAGATAAATTCATTGGGTTGCCTCCCAACAAGCGCTATTGTTTAACGCCCTTAGCTAGGCATTGATAATTCAATGATGCTCACACAAAAGACAAGAATTAAAGCACAACGAGAGCATAATAAACATGTGAAAATCACATCTAAATCCAACATACTTCCTATGCATCGGCATTTTATAGGAGAACAAATTGGCAAGACAACCAATAGTTGCCAAATGCAAGGAAGAAGAAAGAGACAAGAGCAATCACAACAAAACGAGAGGTGACTTAGTGATATGAAAGTTTCTACCATCATATTTTCCTCTCTCATAATAATTACATGTGGGATCATATTCGAATTAAACACTGTAACTATCACATAGGATATTCTTTTCATGATCCACATGCATGCAAAGTTGACGCTCTTCAAAAATAGTGGGATTATCATCTAAAGTGATGACTTCTCCAAACCCACTTTCAATAATATTGCAAATATCATATTCATCATGAGGCTTAAACAAATTTTCAAGATTGTAAGAAAATCATCGCCCCACTCATGATCATTGCAACAAGTAGTGGACATAGCAAAACTAGCATCCCCAAGCTTAGTGTTTTGCATATTCTTAGCATGATTGTCACTAATAGAATTTATAGTGAAACCATTGCAATCATGCTTTTCGTCCAAGGAGCCCTTGTGAATCTCTTCATGAACTTCTTCATCATGATTTTCAGATTCACGCATCTCAAGAAAAACTCCATGGAGAAAGTCAAGTGCACTCAACTCACTAGCAATTGGTTCCACATAAGTGGATCTCGTAAAGAGATTAGCAAGTGGGTGAGGATCCATATCACTGGATTTCAGCAAGCGAAGATGCAAGCATATTCAAGGCACATGGCACACAAGCGAACAGAAAGAAAGCGAGAGAAAAGGGCGAACGAAAAAGGCAAACGAAAAAAAAGGCAAACAAAAAAGGCAAAGGAGAAAGGCAAATGAAACGGGCAAATGTGAAGTGGGGGAGAGGAAAACGAGAGGCAACTGGCAAACAAAGTAAATGCAAGAGATGAGTTTGCGACACCTACTTGGATGAGTTCTTGATCTCTCCTTCCCCGGCAACGGCGCCAGAAATACTTCTGCTACTGCAACAAAAGACCTTCCAACGGCGCCAGAAACAAGCGTGTTGACGGGAGACTATTCTTGTCTTGATACTCCTCAGCAATGGCGCCAGGAATCCTTCTGCTACGGCTACGCCTTTAGGGAATTCCTTGGCAAATATGCAAAGGATTCCCCGTGGCCTTGGAGCCTTGCCTTGGTGTTCCCTCGAAGCGGAATGGGTGATGTAGCACAGCGGCGGCAAGTATTTCCCTCAGTTTTGAGAACCAAGGTATCGATCCAAAGAAAGGATTGCGTCAAGTCACAAGTACCTGCACAAACACAAAGAGCTTGCACCCAACGCTATGAAGGGGTTGTCAATCCCTTATAGATTGTTTGCAAAGTAAGAACTGAAAGCAACAAAGAAAACAAAGCAAAGTAAAAGTGAAAGTGGAGACGCTAGTTGTGAATAGACCCGGGGGCCATAGTGTTCACTAGTGGCTTCTCTCATGAAAGCAAGTAGACGGTGGGTGAACGAATTACTGTCGAGCAATTGATAGAACCGCGCAAAGTCATGATGTTATCTAAGGCAATGATTATATCTATAGGAATCACGTCCAAAACAAGTAGACCGATACTTTCTGCATCTACTACTATTACTCCACACGTCGACCGCTATCCAGCATGCATCTAGTGTATTAAGTCCAAAAGAATAGAGTAACGCTTAAGCAAGATGACATGATGTAGATGGACAATATCATATATATGATAAAAGCCCACCTTGTTACCCTTGATGGCAACAACACGATGTGTGCCTTGCTGCCCCTTCTGTCACTGGGAAAGGTCACCACACGGTATGAACCCAAAACCAAGCACTTCTCCCATTGCAAGAATCATAGATCTAGTTGGCCAAACAAAACCCAAGACTCGGAGAGACTTACAAGGATAGCAATCATGCATATAAGAAATCAACAAAGAATCAAATATAATTCATAGATAATCTGATCACAAATCCACAATTCATGGGATCTCGACAAACACACCGCCAAAGAGGATTACATCGGATAGATCACCATGAAGATCATGGAGAACTTTGTATTGAAGATCCAAGAGAGAGAAGAAGCCATCTAGCTATTAACTACGGACCCGTAGGTCTATAGTGGACTACTCATGAGTCATTGGAGAGGCGATGATGTTGATGTAGAAGCCATCCAACTCCAAAGTCCCCTCCGGTAGGGCACCGGGAAGGGTCTTTAGATGAGATCTCGCGGAAACGGAAGCTTGCGGCGGTGGAAAAGTGTTTTCGTGGATGCCCTGATTTTCTTTGTGATTTCAGGGAATTTATAGGCCAAAGAGATAGGGCAGGGGAGCGCCAGGGAGGCCACAAGCCTGGTTGCCGCGGGCCCCCCTGGGCTCCCTATGGGCCCACTGCCTTGGCCCTCAAGCCTCCCGATCTTCTTCTGTTCTGGAAAAATTTATTTCGAGGATTTTATTCCCTTTGGACTCCGTTCCAAAATCAGATCTGAGAAGAGTCAAAAACACAGAAAAACAGGAACTGTCACTTGGCACTGAATTTATAAGTTAGTCCCAAAAAGATATAAAAGGTAAACAAAACATCCAAAGTTGACAAGATAAGAGCGTGAACCATAAAAAATTATAGATACGTTTGAGACGTATCATGCTCCCACTCACTTTCTTGTATATACAAGTTTCTTCATAAACATTGTATGAACCCAAAAAATTTGATCACCTCATCAAGGCACATATTCCGACTCCATATGCTATCGCCAATCCATAGAAGGAAGACTGGAGGTTGCATATCTTTTTGCATCCTTAGGATCGACAAAACCTTCTGGTTGTATCACATACAACCTTTCCTTAAGGAAATCATTAAGGAAACACTATTTTGACATCCATCTGCCAGATTTCATAATGGAAAAATGCAGCAACTCCTAACATCATCCCGACAGACTTTAGCATCGTTACCATTGAGAAAGTCTCATCATAGTAAATTCCTTGAACTTGTTAGAAATCTCTTTGCAACAAGTCAAGCTTTATAAATGGTGACATTATGACATTTTTTGTCTTCTTCTTAAAAAACCATTTGTACTTAATGGCATGTCGGTCATCGAGCAAGTCTACCAAAGTCCATACTTGGTTATCATACATGGATCCTATCTCATATTACATGGCTTTTAGCCATTTTTCGGAATCGAGGTCCACCATCGCTTCCTCATAGTCCATAGGATCATCATTGTCTAACAACATGATTTCCAAGACAGTATCACCATACCACTTGGGGCAGTATGTGTCGTCCTCCTACGAGTTTCGGTAGTAACTTGATCTCAAGTTTCATGATCATCATCATTAGCTTCCTCTTCAATTGGTTTACGCACTACAGGAACACTTTTGTGTTGTGCCACTTTTCCAATTCAAGTGAAGGTTCGATAACCTTATCAAATTCTACCTTCCTCCCACTCACTTCTTTTGATAGAACCTGCTTTTCTGGAAAGGATCCATTCTTGACAACGAAGACCTTACCTTTAGATCTATGATAGAAGGTATACCCAATTGTCGCTTTAGGGTATCTTATGAAGATGCACTTTTCCGCTTTGGGTTCGAGCTTATCAGACATAAGTGCCGCATTCCCAAACTTTAAGAAATGACAACTTAGGTTTCTTGCCAAACCATAGTTCATACGGTGCCATCTCAACGGATTTAGATGGTGCCCTATTTAAAGTGAATATAGTTTTCTCTAATGCATAACCCCAAAACGATAGTAGCAAATTGAGAAGAGACATCATAGAACGCATCATATCCAATAGAGTACGGTTACGATGTTCGGACACACCATTACACTATGGTGTTCCAGGTGGCGTGAGTAGTGAAAAAAATTCCACATTGTGTTGCATACCAAACTCATAACTTAGATATTCACCTTCATGGTCATATCATAGAAATTTTATCTTCTTGTCACAGAGATCTTCAACTTCACTCTGAAATTGCTTGAACTTTTCAAAATATCATATGTGTGTTTCATAAAGTACATATACACGTATCTATTCAAATCATTCGTGAAGGTAAAAAAATAACGATGTAGAGTGTGTGCTTCAACAGTCAATGGACGACATACATCAATATGTAATATTTCCAGTAAATCACTTGCTAACTACTCCCTCCGTCCCAAAATTCTTGTCTTAGATTTATCTCGACATGAATGTATCTAGTCACGTTTTAGTATTTAGATACATCCATTTCAAGACAAACTTAAGGCAAGAATTTTGGGATGGAGGGACTACATTGTACCGGTAAAGGGGGTTTTAGTCATCTTTCCCATGAGGCATGGTTAACATGTATCAAGCAATTCAAAATCGAGTGATTCCAAAAGTCCATGAGCATGGAGTTTCTTCATGTGTTTTACACCAATATGACCTAAGCGGCAGTGCCACAAGTAAGTGGTACTATCATCATCAAGTTTGCATATTTTGGCATCAATACTATGAACATGTGTATCACTACGATCGAGATTCAGTAAACCATTCACATTGGGTGCATGATCATAAAAGATATTATTAATTTAAAAATAACAACCATTATTCTCTTAAATGAATATTTGTCTCACAATAAACAAGATCTAGATATATTATTCATGCTCAACGTAGGAACCAAATAACAATTATTTAGATTTAACACTAATCCTGAAGGTAGAGGGAGCGTGCGATGGTGATCACATCAGTGTTGGAGACACTTCCAACACACATCGTCACCTCGCCGTTAGCTAGTCTGTGTTTACTCCACAACTTTTGTTTCGAGTTACAAATATTAGCAACTGAACCGGTATCAAATAACCAGGCGCTACTACGAGTACTAGCAAGGTACACATCAATAACATGTATATTAAATATACTTTTGTTGACGTTGCTAGTCTTCTTATCTGCCAAGTATTTGGGGAAGTTCCACTTCTATCGGTCGTTTCCCTCACAATAGAAGCACTTAGTCTCGCGTTTGGGTTCAACCTTGGGCTTCTTCAATGGAGCGACAACCGGCTTTCCATTCTTGAAGTTTCCCTTCCCTTGCCCTTCATGAAACTAGTGGTCTTATTAAACATCAACACTTGATGCTCCTTCTTGATTTCTACCTACGCAGCCTAAAACATCGTGAATAGCTAAGGGATCATCTTCTCCATCCCTTGCATGCTATAGTTCATCACGAAGCTCTAGTAGCTTGGTGACACTGACTTGGAGAACTCTATCAATCACTATCTTATATGGAAGATTAACTCCCAACACCGAGACATTCTGAGCACATGCTCATCGGTTGAGCCGTTCTCCTCCATATTTCACGCAAAGAACTTGTCAGAAGTCTCATACCTCTCAACACGGGCATGAGCCTAAAATAACAATTTCATCTCTTGGAACATCTCATATGCCTTGTTACGTTCAAAATATCTTTGAGCCCCAATTCTAAGCCGCAAAGCATGACGCACTAAACTATCAAGTAGTCATCAGAACGTGTGTGACAGATGTTCAAAACATCCACACATGACTCTTTAGGGGGTAGTGCACTGAGCAGTGCATCATGGACATAAGCCTTCTATGCAGCAATGAGGACAATCCTCACATCATGGACCGAGTCCGCATAATTGCTACCATCATCTTTCAACTTAGTTTTCTCTAGGAACATATCAAAATACAAGGGAGCTACAACGCGAGCTATTGATCTACAACCTTATTTGCAAAGACATTTTAACTATGTTCATGATAATTAGTTTGGCTAATCAAATTACGAATGAACACCCAGTCAAATCAAAATTCGTGAGGTTGTCTAAGTGTGGCATGATCCAAATCCACCAACCCAAGTCCGATCATCACGTGAGATGAGGTGGTTTCAATGATGAACATCTCCATGTTGATCATATATACTATATGGCTCATGTTCAACCTTTTGGTCTCCTGTGTTCCGAGGCCATGTCTGTACATGCTAGGCTCGTCAAGTTTAATCCAAGTATTCTGCATGTGCAAAACTAGCTTACACCCGTTGTATGCGAACGAAGAGTCTATTACACCTGATCATCACGAGGTGCTTTGAAATGACAAACTTTTGCAATGGTGCATACTTGGGGAGAACACAATTTTATATTGAAATTTTAGTGAGGAATTATCTTATAATGCTACCGTCGTCCTAAGCCAAATAAGATGCATAAAAGATAAACATCACATGCAAATGAATAAGTGACATGATATGGCCACCATCATCTTGTGCTTTCGATCTCCATCTTCAAACCACCGGCAAGATATCCATCGTCACCGACATGACACCATGATCTCCATCGTCGTGTCATCATGTGGTTGTCACACCAACTATTGCTTCTATAACTATTGCTAACTGATAGTGATAAAATAAAGTAAATGGCACAAATAAATTAAAGACAATCCTATGGCTCCTGCCAGTTTCCGTACTCATAGACATGCAAGTCGTGATAAATATTACAAAACATGATCATCTCATACATCACATATATCAAATCATGCCTTGGCCATATCACATCACAACATGCCCCGCAAAAACAAGTTAGACGTTCTCTACTTTGTTGTTACAAGTTTTACGTGGCTGCTATGGCAACTAGCAAGAATCATTCTTACCTATGCAAAGCCACAATGGCGATATTAAAGTTTATTTTTAACCTTCTATAAGGACCGTATCTGTCAAATCTGATTCAACTAAAGCGGGAGAGACAAACACCCGCCAACCACCTTCATGCAAAACAAGTTGCATGTCAATTGGTGGAACCGGTCTCTTATGCGAGGACAAGTAAGGTTGGACTGAGCCGCTTCATCCGACAATACCGTCGAATCAAAATAAGACTAATGGGGTAAGCAGTCTGAACATCAACACCCACAAACACTTTGTTTTCTACTCGTGCATAACATCTACGCATAGACCTAGCTCTTGATGCCATTGTTGGGGAGCGTTGAATGGAAACAAAAGAATTCCTATGCATATGCAAGATCTATGCATGGAGATGCATAACTACGAGAGGGGGAGTGCGTCTACATACCCTTGTAGATCGCTAAGCGGAAGCGTATATAACATGGTTGATGTAGTTGTACTCTTCACGACCAATCGTGATCCAAACCGATCTAGCGCCGAACGGACGACACCTTCCCGTTCAGCACACGTACGACTCGACAACGTCTCTGACTCCTTGGTCCAATGAGAGAGTGCGGGGTAGTAGATGGGTTCTCTGGAAACACGACGTCGTGGTGGAGGTGGTAGTGAAGCTAGTCCAGCACGTCTTAGCCAAGCACTACTAGAACGAGGAACAAAGGAGCTATGGAGTAACGAGAGAGAGAGGGGCGCCAAGGGCTTGGTTTGTCCTCTTAGGGGTGACCACTCCTCTCTATATATAGGTCGAGGGGCATGGTGGCCAGCGCGCCAATTCCTAGGGGTGCAACCAAGGGGGAGGAGTTGGACCCCTAGTTCAATTCCCTCCCTTTCCATACACATGTGGACTTTCCACGTCTCCCAAGCCACATGGGCCTTGAGGGACTTGTGTGGGTGGCCCAATAAGGTAGGGGTGCCTACCCTCATCCCATGCAAGCCCTTGGAACATGGTGGAACCCTTGGTGGACTTTCGGACTCCTCCAGAAGTTTCTGGAACCTTCTAGAAGCTTCCCGGTACAATACTGGCAAAACCCAAAACTTTTTCAGTAGCCAAAATATGACTTCCCATATATAAACCTTTACCTCCGCACCATTCTGGAGCTCCTCGTGACATCAGAGATCTCATCCGGGACTCCGAGAAACATTCGGTAACCAACATACATAACCCAATAATACTATATCATCACAAAACGTTAAGCGTGCGGGCCCTACGAGTTCGAGAATAATGTGGACATGACCGAGACACCTCTCTGGACAATAACCATAAGAGGGACCTCAATTCCCATATTGGTTCCCACATATTACACGAAGATCTTTATCGGTCGAACCATGATGCCAAGGATTCAATCAATCCCGTATGCAGTTCCATTTGTCCAGCGGTATGTTACTTGCCCGAGATTTGATCGTCGATATCTTCATACCTAGTTTAATCTCGTTACCCGCAAGTCACTTTACTCGTTCTGCAAATATAAGATCCCCTGACTAACTCCTTAGTCACATTGCTTGCAATCTTATTGTGATGTTGTATTACCGAGAGGGCCCAGAGATACCTCTCCGTCATACAGAGTGACAAATGCAAGTCTCGATCCATGACAACCCAACAGACACCCTCGAAGATACCTGTAGAGCACCTTTAAGACCATCCAGTTATGAAGTGGTGTCTTATACTCACAAGGCATTCGTCCGATGTCAGGGAGTTGCATGATCTCATGGTCTTCGGAATAAATACTTGACATGAAGAAAGAAGTAGCAATAAACTTAGTGATGCAATCAAATGTTATGCTTACCGATGGGTCTTGTCCATCACATCATTCTCCTAATGATGTGATCCTGTTATCAAATGATAACTCGTATCTATGGTTAGGAAACCTTAGCCATCTTTGATAAATGAGCTAGTCTAGTAGGGGCTCACTAGGGACACAATGTTCTTTATATATCCACACATGTATTTAAGTTTCCGGTCAATACACTTCTAGCATGGATAATAAATGATTTGCATGAACAAGGAAATATGATAATAACCACTTTATTATTGCCTCAAGGGCATATTTCCAACATGCCCGTACTGCATCGCTGACACGGCCGCGCGTGCCTACTGCATTGTAGTTTGGCATGCGAGGAGGTCGAGGTCGGACCTCAACTTCCCGTAGATTGAGCCTCAGGCGGCCGCAGAGTTCCTTAGGCTCGAGTGTACTCACATGGAGGAGATGACAAAGAAGAATTCGATCATTGTCTTTGCTCCCTGCAATAGCGATGAGTCGCCAATTGTGAGGTTCGCACGGGAGCATCCGGAGTATGTTCAGTCTGAGCAGTAGTACTTCTGGAAGCATGAAACTGAGCAAAAGAAGAAGAAGGAGGTGAAGGAGGATGAGGCCGTCCCCTTGATGGTGATACCCGTCTAATCCTCAGAGGAAGACGAAGAGGAGTTCTTGTTGGGGATCGTAGTAATTTCAAAAAAAATCTTATGCCATACAAGGATCTAACTATGGATAAACCAGCAACAAGAGAGGTTGTAGAGCATCTTCATACCTTTGAAGATCGCTAAGCGGAAGCGTTTCTAGAACGCGGTTGATGGAGTCGTACTCGTAGCGATTCAGATTGCGGTGGATTCTGACCTATGCACCGAACGATGGTGCCTCCACGTTCAACACGCGTGCAGCCCGATGACGTCTCCAACGCCTTGATCCAGCAAGGAGGTAGGAGAGGTTGAGAGAGAGCTCCGGAAGCACGACGGCGTGGTGACGGTAGAGCTAGGTGGCAACTCCGAGAGGGCTTCTCTAAGCTATACGGAGGGCGAGGAGGAGGAAGGGTAGGGTTGCGCCGTCTAGGGAGTAGAAGTTGTGTGCAGCCCTCCCAAAACACTTGGGTATATATACGAGGTAGGGAGAGGGGCCGGTGATCGTGCAATCTGCAATAGCAGCGGCAAGGAACGGTAGTAATAGCAAAGTAGCGAGTCACGGCAGTGTAACCTGCAATAGTAGCGGCAAGGAACAGTAGTAGTGACAGCAGTAGCAAGTAGCAACAGTAGCAAGCGACAGTAGTAGCAACAATAGCAGCAGAGCAAGACAAGTAACAGCAGTAGCAACAGTAGTAGCAGCAGCAGCAGAGCAAGACAAGTAACAGCAGTAGGACAAACTCGTAGGCAATGGGTCGGTAATTTGTTTGGATGATATTCATCATGCAACAGCTATAACACGAAGAGATATGTGGCTAGCTCCCGTTCGTCAATGTGATGTAGGCATGCATTCCGTGTGTCATCATACGTGCTTAGGGAAAAGAACTTGCATGACATCTATTGTCCATCCCTCCCATGGCAGCGGGGTCCAAACGGAAACTACGGGATATTAAGGTTCTCCTTTTAATAAAGAACCGGACCAACGCATTAACACTTGGTGAACACATGAACTCCTCAAACTATGGTCATCGCCGGGAGTGGTTCCGGTTATTGTCACTTCGGGGTTGCCGGATCATAACACATAGTAGGTAACTACAACTTGCAAGATCGGATCTAAAACACACATATATTGGTGACAACATAATAATTTCAGATCTGAAATCATGGCACTCGGGCCCTAGTGACAAGCATTAAGCATGGAAAAGTAGTAGCAACATCAAATCTCAGAACATAGTGGATACTAGGGATCAATCCCCATCAAAACTAACTCGATTACATGATAGATCTCATCCTACTCATCACCGCCCAGCGAGCCTACGAATAGATTACTCACGAACGACGAAGAGCTTCATGGAATTGGAGAGGGAAGAAGGTTGATGATGACGATGGCGACGATTTCCCCTCTTCGGAGCCCAAGACGGACTCCAGATCTGCCCTCCAGATGAAGAACAGGAGGTGGCGGCGACTCCGTATCGAAAACGCGACGAAAACTTCTCTTTTTTATTTTTCTGGGACGAAAGACAACTTATAGAGCTGGATTTAGGGGCGGCAGGTGCATGTGGGCTCCACAAGCCTGCCCACCGCCACCAGGGGGGTGGTGGCAGAGCACGGGCTTGTGGCCCACTGGCCCACCCCCTGAGGTGGAACTTGGCGCAGATATTTTTGATATTTTCCAAAACTGCTCCCCGTAAATTTTTAGGACGTTTGGAGAACTTTGATTTCTGCACAAAAATAACACCAAGGCAATTCTGTTGAAAACAACGTCAGTCCAGGTTAGTTCCATTCAAATCATGCAAATTATAGTCCAAAACAAGGGCAAAAGAGTTTGGAAAAGTAGATACGTTGGAGACGTATCAACTCCCCCAAGCTTAAAACCTTGCTTGTCCTCAAGCAACTCAGTTGACAAACTGAGAGAGAAAGAAAAACTTTGACAAACTCTGTTTGATCTTGTTGTTGCAACTATGTCTAACTCATAACCAGAATTTCAGCAAGATCACAAGTTAACCACATAAGCAAATGACACAAAGGTCTCACGGTAAACTAATATCAATGGCATAATCAGCTAACGAGCAAATAATAATGAGTTTCAAATACCAACACTTCAATCAAGACAAGTATGAAGCAATATGAATAGGTGGTATCTCGCTAGCTCTTTCTGAGACCGCAAAACATAAATGCAGAGCACTTTCAAAGATCAAGGGCAGACTAAACATTGTAATTCATAGCAACGAAGATCCAGTCATAGTCATACTCAATATCAATCAAAAGCAAAGCATTAAAATGACAGAGGTGATCTCTAATTGGTGCTTATATAAGAGGAGGATGACTCAACAGGAAAATAAATAGACAGGCCCTTCGCAGAGGGAAGCATTGATTTGCAGAGGTGCCGGAGCTCAAGCTTTGAAAACAAAGATAATAATTTTGGGTGGCATGCTTTCATTGTCAGCGCAATGACCAAGAGTTCTCAATATCTTCCATGCTACTCATGCTATAGGCGGTTCCCAAACAGAAAAGTAAAGTTTTAACTCCCCCACCACCAATCAATCACACTCCACGGCTAGCCGAATCCTCGGGTACCGTCCATACTAACATCAATCCGGGGGGAGTCTTGTTTTACAGTTATGTTTTTGATTTAAGCGTGGAACTGGGCATTCCAAATACCAGCCCCTTTCTCGTGAATGACTGTGAATAAACAAATGTCGAGGATAACACTCCTAGCATGGAAGATACCAATAGCCCTCTGTCACCACATGAGCGGTTCGGGCATGCAAAATAGATTATTTCTTGAAGGTTTAGAGAATCGCACATGCAAATTTACTTGGAACGGCAGGTAGATACTGCAAATAGGTAGGTATGGTGGACTCTCATGGAAAAACTTTTGGGTTTATGGAGGTGGATGCACAAGCAGTAATCCGCTTAGTACAAGTGAAGGCTAGCAAAAGACTGGGAAGCGACCAACTAGAGAGCGACAACAGTCATCAAGATGCAATGAGTTTGACTAACATTGAATGCAAGCATGAACATGATATAAATCACCATGAACACGAACATCATAGAGGCTATGTTGACTTTGTTTCAACTACATGCATGAACATGCGCCAAGTCAAGCCACTTGAAACATTCAAAGGAGAATACCATCCTATCATACTACGTCATAGTCATCTCAAAATCTATGTTGGCAATCAAGACAAACCATTATAAGCTCTCAGCTAAATAAGCATGGCATCAAAAACTATGATCTCTAAGTTGTCATTGCAAACATAGTTCTCTCACAACAAAGCTAAATCTGGGTCGACAAGCTAGTCATATTTATAAAAAGAAAATATATAGAGTTCATACCAGCTTTTCAGTCTCAGTCACTTCATCATGTGTCATCATTGTTGCCTTTCATTTGCACGATCGAACGATGAAAACGATAATAAGCGCATTGGACTAAGCTGAATCTGCAGGCAAACACAAAGGAGAAGACAAAATAATATGGCTCTTTGAAAGCTAAACAGGTAAGCATGTAAGAACCACTAAACATTGTAACCAATATCTTCTACCTTGACACAAAGAAAAAGAAAACTATTTACACGGGAAAGCTCCCAACAAGCAAAAGAAGAAAGAAAAATCTTTTTGGGTTTTCTCAAAAGGACACAAAACAAGAAAACAAGAAAAGATAAAGAAACTAGCATGGATAATACAGTGGCAAAGTGTAAACACCGGCTAACAGAGTGAAAGCATAAGCATGAATGTAAAGTCGGTGAGAACACGTACTCCCAAAAGCTTAGGATTTTGGCCTAGCTTGGTCTACTCCCAAGGTGGGAAATAACCAGCTCCAGGATACTCCGGAGCAGACTATGGATGCCACTGCTATGTGAGCTCCTCTGGCTCCCACTGATAAACTGGCGTCTGGTACTCGACCGGCGGCTCGGGCACGGGCGCCTGTGGTTGGGCCAAGCCCCAATATGCGTAGATGTCCGCGGGCATAATAGTGTACCTGCCTGCATGAAGATCAAACAAAGAAAGAGCAGGCAAACTAATAGTCTCTCGAGTACCCTGACTAAACACCAGGTTATAAATCATCCGCCTACTAGCATCTCTATCTAGAAAATCATGGCGAACCATGTTGTCATAATCCAGATATCTCTCACGGAGAAGCATCTCTCCTTCCTCTCCTAGTCTAATGGGTATCTCAAAGTGTCTGTCAAGATGGGTATCATAGATACCTCCATAGACGACACCTTTAGAACGGTTCAGGTTCAACCGTTGAGCGACTATAGCGCCCAAGCTATAGGTCTTATCGTTATAAAGGCCTTCGCGCAAAACCACAAGGTCTGGAGAACTAAGTGATCCAGCCTCCCCACGGCCAATCAAACATTTTCCCACAAATAGTGAGAAGTACCGAAGCACGGGAAAATATATGCTAGCAATTCTTGTGCGAGACACTCCTCTATCCTCTCCAACAGCAATAGAACCAATGAAATCCTCCAAGTCCCGTGGACGAGGGTCACAGATATCCCCAACATAAGGTAATTTGCATACATTGCAAAAATCCTGCAGCGTCATGCACTGGGGGACATCGTGTATCATGAACTCAACCATGGGAGGATTCTTCCTCGGATAAAGGTTGAAGCTTCGAACGAAAATATTGGTGAGGAGGAGATATTGTGGGCACTTATCTTCAACGAACGCAGTAAGACCTCCGTTCTCCACCAAGTAATAAAAGTCTTCATAAAATCCGGCGACGCGCAAAAATTCATCACTTGGCCACTCGCACGCTCGAACTTCTGTGACTCGAGGGACTGCGTACTTGGGGTGACTCTTCTCATCCTCCTTGTGGTTACGACTGGAAGAGCCTCTCAAGAACCTCCTCACCTTTTCCCTTTTCTAGCTCTCAAAATTCTGAAATTTTTAGAGGCTTCGAAAGAAAAGTGAATAAGGATTAACCCAACTTGTAGCAACTACTCCTACTAGTGCCTAGAGACCGCATCACGCGCTAAAACTACTTGGGATCAACTAAAATCAACTATTCTAGCTCAAGAACAGGGTCACCAAGGTAGCAAGAATACGCAAAGGATAAAGCACTAGAGCAAAAACTAATTGGACCAATGGAGGAGTCACTTACCAAGGAGTAATTTCCCCAAAACGGTTCGGAGAATAGTGCTTTGACCAAGGAGATTGAAAATCACAGCTGAATGAGCAAGAACATAGGTTTGAGCTGCGAAATAATTTTTTCTGGAGGTGAAAGAAGAGGCTGGGAGCTGGAATGAGTGGAGGGGGGTGCCTGTGGGCCCCACAAGCTTGCACCCCTCCACCAGGGGGTTAGGTGGCGGTGGAGGAGCTTGTGGCCCACTGGTCAGGCCCCCTGGCCAGCTCTCAGGCCCAGAAATTTTCAAAAATTCTAGAAAAAATCATACTACATTTTCAGGACCATCGAATAACTTTTATTTTCGAGGTATTTTTCTCCGGGACGCTAAAACAGAAAACAGGAAAAACTAAACTAATTCTATCATTTTTCTTCTAAGCAACAGAAAAGGAAAACTCAAAACAAAGGTATGTGACTCTCTGATTCATCCGTCTCATGGTCATCGAAAGAAATCCGTCAATGGGATTGATCAAGTCCTTATGACAAAACCTTCTCGCATCCCAAGAGAGAACGGAGAATTTTCGAATAGCCACTAAGTCGCCTCAATGGGGATATGTATTTCCCTAACAAGCAAATCATACTTCATCTTGACACGAGGAATAGGGCATTCAAAGCTCCCAATGAGAATCGATGAAGTCTTTTCGGTAGCATTGATGCAATGTACTGGATATTGTTTCTTCGGAAAGTGCACTGTGTGCTCATTACCATTGACATGGAAAGTGACATTGCCTTTGTTGCAATCTATAACAGCCCCTGCAGTGTTTAAAAAGGGTCTTCCGAGGATGATAGCCATGGCATCGTCCTCGGGAATATCCAAGATAACAAAGTCTGTTAAGATAGTGGTGTTAGCAACCACAACAGGCACATCCTCGCAAATGCCGATAGGGAAAGCAGTTGATTTGTCGGCCATTTGCAGAGAAATTTCAGTGGGTGTCAACTTATCCAATTCAAGTCTACGATACAGAGAAAGCGGCATAACACTAACACCGGCTCCAAGGTCACATAAGGCAGTTATTACGTAGTTCCCTTTAATGGAGCAAGGTATGGTGGGCACTCCGGGATCACCAAGTTTCTTAGGGGTTCCACCTTTGAAAGTGTAGTTGGCAAGCATGGTGGAGATCTCAAGATCTGGTATCTTCCATTTGTTAGTCACGATATCTTTAATGTACTTGGCATAGGGAGACATCTTGAGCATATTAGTTAACCGCATCTGCAGAAAGACAGGTCTAATCATTTCAACAAAGCTCTAAAAATCCTCATCATCCTTTTTCTTGGATGGTTTGGGAGGAAAGGGCATGGGCTTCTGAACCCATGGTTCTCTTTCTTTACCATGCTTCCTAGCAGTGAAGTCATTCTTGGCGTATCTCTTAGGTTGTGGATTATCAGGATTAACCATAGGTTCAATCTCCACATCCTCGTCATTGCTAGGTTGAGCATCATTATGAACATCACTGTCCATGTTGTCACCTGGTTCATGTTCATAACCAGATTGTGCTTCTGCATCAGACGCAGAAATATAATTAGGTTCTTCAGGTCTGACAGTATTTGGTGAACTGGCGTGCAGGTTTCTATCATCCTTCTTCTTCTCCTTAGGATGACTAGGTGTATCAGCATTGATTCCTTGAGAATCAATTCTCTTAGGATGACCTTCACGATATTCCTGAGTCATTTTGCCTCCTCTAGTAATGACTCTGACAGAGTTGTCATTTAGTTCATTGAGCAGGTCATTCTGAGCTTTAAGTACTTGTTCTACCTGAGTAGTAATCATAGAGGCATGTTTACTCAGGAGCTTCAGAGCATTGACATTTCTGTCTACACAAGCACTTAAATGGCTAAGCATACGAGTACTTTGTTCCAAATGTCTGCTAACATGATCATCGAAACTCTGTTGTTTGGCAACAAAGTTGTCAAATTCATCAAAGCATAGGCTAGCAGTTTTATCAAAAGGAATATCACTCTCATCAAACCTACGCAGAGAATCCACTTCTAGTACCTGTGTCGGGTTGTCGAGACCATGGATCTCTTCGATAGGCGGTAGATTTTTGACATCTTCAGCTCTAATGCCTTTCTCTTGCATAGATTTCTTGGCTTCTTGCATATTTTCGGGACTGAGGAATAGAATACCTCTTTTCTTAGGAGTTGGCTTAGGAGGTGGTTCGGGAATAGTCCAAGCATTATCGTTGATCAAGATGTGATTCAATAGGGTCTTAGCTTGTTCTACAGTTCGTTCCCTAAAAACACAACCGTCACAACTATCTAGGTAGTCTCTAGAGGCATCGGTAAGTCTGTTATAGAGGATATCAAGTATCTTGTTCTTCTTAAGAGGGTGATCGGGCAAAGCATTCTGTAGCTGGACGAGCCTCCCCCAAGTTTGTGGAAGACTCTCTTCTTGGAGTTGAGCAAAGTTGTATATTTCCTGCAAGGCAGCTTGCTTCTTATGGGCAGGGAAATATTTCTCACAGAAGTAATAGACCATCTGCTGGGGACTACGCACACATCCAGGAGCAAGAGAGGTGAACCAGGCTTTAGCGTCATCCTTTAGAGAGAAAGGAAACATCTTAAGGACATAGTAGTGGCGGATCTTCTCCTCATTAGTGAAGAGGTTGGCTATTTCGAATACTTTGGCAAGATGGGTTATGACCATCTCAGACTCATAACCGTGAAAAGGATCAGATTCGACTAGAGATATTATCTTAGGGTCGACAGAGAATTCATAATCCTTATCAATAACAAAGATAGGCGAAGTGGCAAACTTTGGGTCATTTCTCATCCTAGCTTCTCGAGATTTTTCCTTCCACTTGAGAAGTAATTTCTCAGCGTCATAGGCATCCTTACACGCAAGAAAATCCTCAACTATCTCTCCCTCCATAACGTAACCCTCAGGTATATTAGGCAATTCATATCTAGGAGAGCTAGATCTAGCAGGAGCAAAAGCAGGTTCTATCTCAATAGTATCGGCAGTATCAGAAGCATCACGAGCATTGGGAGTAACTCTAGCAATATGAGCATCAAGGAACACTCCTAGTGGAACATCAGGCAAAGTAGTATCTCTAGCAGTATCAAGCATAGCATCATCAGGCAAAATAGCATCTCTCGCATCATCAGGCAAAGCAGTATCAAACATAGCATCTCTAGCAGTATCAGGCATAGTATCAAGCATAGCATCATCAGGCATAGTATCAAGCATAGTATCATCTGGCATAGTATCAAGCATAGCATATCTAGCAGTAGTATCACAAGCATCATCAAGAACAGGCGACATATCAAGATTTCTAGCAGGAGGTGATGTCGCAAACTTACTCATAACTGAAGGTGAATCAAGTGCAGAGCTAGATGGCAATTCCTTACCTCCCCTCGTAGTTGAGGGCAAGACTTTGGTCTTCGGATCCTTCAGATTCTTCATAGTGATCAGCAGATATATGTAGCAATACCTCCCCGGCAACGGCGCCAGAAAAATGTTGATCGTGCAATCTCTGGCGTTAGCTAGACGAATGCTTATGACAACAAACCTTCTCCTCCAACGGCACCAGAAGAATGCTGAAAGCACTCCCCGGTAATGAGGCTAGAAGAATGTTGTTGATGGCCCACTAGCGGGTGGGTTCGCAGCAGTTTTCGAGGGTACAGTATTCGACCCAATTTGTTGATATGCCAGTCGGGAGGTGAGAGTATACTCTCAAGTATTAGCAGCTGAATTTGTCAAATTCAACCGCACCTGAAAGATTAGTATCTGCAAGCACAGTAGTAACAGCAAAGTGGCGAGTAACGGCAGTGTAACAAGCAATAGCAGCGACAAGGAATAGTAGTAGTGACAGCAATAGCAAGTAGCAACAGTAGCAAGCGACAGTAGTAGCAACAGTAGCAGCAGAGCAAGACAAGTAACAGCAGTAGCAATAGTAGTAGCAGCAGCAGCAGAGCAAGACAAGTAACAGCAGTAGGACAAACTCGTAGGCAATGGGTTGGTGATTTGTTTGGATGATATTCATCATGCAACAGCTATAACACGGAGAGATATGTGGCTAGCTCCCGTTCGTCAATGTGATGTAGGCATGCATTCCGTGTGTCGTCATACGTGCTTAGGGAAAATAACTTGCATGACATCTATTGTCCATCCCTCCCGTGGCAGCGGGGTCCAAAAGGAAACTACGGGATATTAAGGTTCTCCTTTTAATAAAGAACCGGACCAACGCATTAGCACTTGGTGAACACATGAACTCCTCAAACTATGGTCATCACTGGGAGTGGTTCCGGTTATTGTCACTCCGGGGTTGCCGGATCATAACACATAGTAGGTAACTACAACTTGCAAGATCGGATCTAAAACACACATATATTGGTGACAACATAATAATTTCAGATCTGAAATCATGGCACTCGGGCCCTAGTGACAAGCATTAAGCATGGCAAAGTAGTAGCAACATCAAATCTCATAACATAGTGGATACTAGGGATCAATCCCCATCAAAACTAACTCGATTACATGATAGATCTCATCCTACTCATCACCGCCCAGCGAGCCTACGAATAGATTACTCACGAACGACGAAGAGCTTCATGGAATTGGAGCGGGAAGAAGGTTGATGATGACGATGGCAATGATTTCCCCTCTCCGGAGCCCAAGACGGACTCCAGATCTGCCCTCCAGATGAAGAACAGGAGGTGGCGGCACCTCCGTATCGAAAACGCGACAAAAACTTATCTTTTTTATTTTTTCTGGGACAAAAGACAACTTATAGAGCTGGAGTTAGGGGCGGCAGGTGCCTATGGGTCCCACAAGCCTGTCCACCACCACCAGGGGGGTGGTGGCAGAGCAGGGGCTTGTGGCCCACTGGCCCACCCCCTGAGGTGGAACTTGGCGCATATATTTTTGATATTTTCCAAAACTGCTCCCGTTAAATTTTCAGGACGCTTGGAGAACTTTGATTTCTGCACAAAAATAACACCAAGGCAATTATGTTGAAAACAACGTCAGTCCAGGTTAGTTCCATTGAAATCATGCAAATTATAGTCCAAAACAAGGGCAAAAGAGTTTGGAAAAGTAGATACGTTGGAGACGTATCAGCCGGCCACCCTAGGGTTTCCCCTAGGTGGTGCGGATGCCCCCTTAGATGGGAGGCAAGGGGCGGCGGCCAGGGCAAGGGTGCGGCAGCCCTAGGGGTGGCTTGTCACCCAAAGCAAGCAACCACGCCCTAGGGTTTTGGCCCACCTTGCCCCCTTGCGCCTTGGGCTGGGTGCTGGTGGCGCACCATCCCACTTTCGGCTGGTTCCCATCCACCTTTAGGCCCAAATACCCTTCCATGGTTGTAGGCCCTTCCCGGTGGACCCCGGAACCCTTCCGGTGGTCTCGGTACATTACCGGTGTCGCCCGAAACAATTCCCGTGACCAAATCCTCACTTCCTATATATCAATCTTTACCCACGGACCATTCTGGAACTCCTCGTGACGTCCGGGTTCTCATCTGGGACTCCGAACAACCTTCGGTGACCACATACACTATTTCCCTATAACCCTAGCATCATCGAACCTTAAGTGTGTAGATCCTACGGGTTCGGGACACATGCAGACATGACCGAGACACCTCTCCGGTCAATAACCAACAACGGGGTATGGATATCCATGTTGGTTCTTGCATGTTCCACGATGATCTCATCGGATGAACCACGATGCTGGGGATTCAATCAATCCTGAATGCAATTCCCTTTGTCTACCGATATGATATTTGCCCGAGATTCGATCGTCGATATCCCTATACCTTGTTCAATATCGTTACCGACAAGTCTCTTTACTCATTTCGTAACACATCATCCCGTGGCTAACTCCTTAGTCACACTGAGCTCAATATGATGATGGATTACCAAGTGGGACCAGAGATACCTCTCCGTCACACGGTGTGACAAATCCCATTCTCGATTCGTACAACCCAACAGACACTTTTGGAGATACCTGTAGTGCACCTTCATAATCACCTAGTCACATTGTCACGTTTGATACACCCAAAGCACTCCTACGGTATCCGGGAGTTGCACAATCTCATGGTCTAAGGAAACGATACTTGGCATTAGAAAAGCTTTAGCATCCGAACAACACGATCTAGTGCTATACTTAGGATTCGGTCTTGTCCATCACATCATTCCTCAATGATGTGATTCCATTATCAATGACATCCAATGTCCATGATCAAGAAACCATGATCATCTATTGGTCAACGAGCTAGCCAACTAGAGGCTCACTAGGGACACATTGTCATATATATTTTCACACATGCATTACGGTTTATGGTTAATACAATTATAGCATGAATAATATACAATTATCACAAACTGGAAATATAATAATAACAACTTTATTATTGCCTCTAGGGCATATTTCCAACAGTCTCCCACTTGCACTAGAGTCAATTATCACAAACTGGAAATATAATAATAACAACTTTATTATTGCCTCTAGGGCATATTTCCAACAGTCTCCCACTTGCACTAGAGTCAATAATCTAGTTCATTGTGATGAATCGAACACCCATAGAGTTCTGGTGCTGATCATGCTTTGCCCGTGGAAGAGGTTTAGTCAACGAGTGTGCGACATTCAGATCCGTATGTACTTTACAAATATCCATATCTCCATCTTGGATGTATCCACAAATGGAGTTGAAGCAGCGCTTGATGTGCTTGGTCTTCTTGTGAAACTAGGGCTCCTTTGCAATTGCAATAGATCGAGTGTTGTCACAAAACAGAGTCATCGGGCCGACGCACTTGGAATCACTCCTAGGTCGGTGATGAACTCCATCATCCAGACTCCTTCATGTGCTACTTCCAAAGCAGCTATGTACTCTGCTTCACATGTAGATGTCGCCACGACGCTTTGCTTGCAACTGCACCAGCTAACTGCCCCATTATTCAAAATATACATGTATCTGGTTTATGACTTAGAGTCATCCGGATCTGTGTCGAAGCTAGCATCGACGTAACCCTTTACGACGAGCTCTTCGGCACCTCCATATATGAGAAACATATTTTTAGTCCTTTTCACGTACTTTAGGATATTCTTGACCGCTGTCCAGTGATCCACTCCTGGATCACTCTGGTACCTCCCTACCAAGCTTATGGCAAGGTTCACATCGGGTCTGCTACACAGCATGGCATACATGATAGAGCCTATGGTTGAAGCATAGGGGACGGTACTCACATTTTCTCTATCTTCCGTCGTGGTCGGGCGTTGAGTTGTACTCAACCTCACACCTTGTAATACAGGCAAGAACCCCTTCTTAGCCTTATCCATATTGAACTTCTTCAATATCTTGTCAAGGTATGTGTTTTGTGAAAGACCTATGAGGCGTCTCGATCTATCTCTATAGATCTTGATGCCTAATATGTATGCAGTTTCTCCAAGGTCCTTCATTGAAAAACTTTTATTCAAATAGGCCTTTATGCTTTCCATGTTGGGGATCGTAGTAATTTCAAAATTTTCCTACGCCATACAAGGATCTATCTATGGAGAAACCAACAACGAGTGAAGTAGTAGAGCATCTTCATACCTTTGAAGATCGCTAAGCGAAAGCGTTGCTAGAACGTGGTTGATGGAGTCATACTCGCAGCGATTCAGATCACGGTAGATTCCGATCTATGCACCAAACGACGGTGCCATTGCGTTCAACACACGTACAACCTGGTGACGTCTCCTCCTTCTTGATCCAGCAAGGAGAGAGGAGAAGTTGAGGGAGAGCTTAGGCTCCATGACGGCATGGTGGCGGTGTAGCTATGTGGTTCCCCGGCAGGGCTTCACCAAGCGCTGCGGAGGAGGAAGAAGAGAGAGGTAGGACTGCGCCGTGGGAGTGACATAATTGTGTCTCAAAAATCCCAAAACCTCAGTTATATATAGGGGAGGAGAGGGAGGGCTGCCTTGGCCCCTCCTCCAAGAGCGAGGAGTTCGGCCGAGCTAGGGAGGAGTCCGCCTCCCACAAGGGAGGTAGATCCCTTCCTTTCAAAACCCCTCTTGCCTTATCTCCTTATCCCTAGCCACATGGGCCTTTAGGGAAGGCCTTGGCCAGCCCAATAAGGGCTGGTCCATTTCCTCTAACAGCCCATGAGCTCCTTTGGTTGTCACACCCCTCCCGAAGGTCCTCCGGCACCCTCCCGGCACTCCCGGTACACTACCGATGAGCCCGAAACTTTTCCGGTGACCAAAACAGCACTTCCTATATATCAATCTTTACCTCCGGAGCTCCTCGTGACGTCTGGGATCTCATCCAGGACTCCGAACAACCTTCGATAACCACATACTATTCCCTTTACAACTCTAGCGTCATCGAACCTTAAGTGTGTAGACCCTACGGGTTCGAGAGACATGCAGACGTGACTGAGACATCTCTCCGTCCAATAACCAACGGCGGTAACTGGATATCCATGTTGGTTCCCACATGTTCCATGATGATCTCATCGGACGAACCACGATGTCAAGGATTTAATCAATCCCGTATGTAATTCCCTTTGTCTACCGGTATGATACTTGCCCGAGATTCGATCGTCGGCATCACTATACCTTGGTCAATCTCGTTACCGACAAGTCTCTTTACTCGTTTTGTAACACATCATCCCGTGGCTAACTCCTTAGTCACAGTGAGCTTAGTATGATGATGAATTACCGAGTGGGCCCAGAGATACCTCTCCGTCACACGGAGTGACAAATCCCGTCCTCGATTCGTACAACCCCATAGACACTTTCGGAGATACCCGTAGTGCACCTTTATGATCACCCAGTTACGTTGTGGCGTTTGGTACACCCAAAGCACTCCTACGGTATCCGGGAGTTGTACAATCTCATGGTCTAAGAAAATGATACTTGACAATAGAAAAGATTTAGCAGACGAACAACACGATCTAGTGCTATGCTTAGGATTGGGTCTTGTCCATCACATCATTCCCCAATGATGTGATCCCGTTATCAATGACATCCAATGTCCATGATCAAGAAACCATGATCATCTATTGATCAATGAGCTAGCCAACTAGAGGCTCACAAGGGACACATTGTAATCTATATATTCACACATGTATTATGGTTTCTAGTTACTACAATTATAGCATGAATAATAGACACTTATCATGAAGTAGGAAATATAATAATAACCACTTTATTATTGCCTCTAGGGCATATTTCCAACAGTCTCCCACTTGCACTAGAGTCAATAATCTAGTTACATTGTGATGAATCAAACACCTATAGAGTTTTGGTGCTGATCATGTTCTGCCCGTGGAAGAGGTTTAGTCAACGGGTCTGCGACATTCAGATCCGTATGTACTTTACAAATATCTATATCTCCATCCTGGATGTATCCACGAATGGAGTTGAAGCGGTGCTTCATGTGCTTGGTCTTCTTGTGAAACCTGGGCTCCTTTGCAATGGCAATAGCTCCAGTGTTGTCACAGAACAGAGTCATCGGGCCCGACGCACTCGGAATCACTCCTAGGTCGGTGATGAACTCCTTCATCCAGACTCCTTCCTGTGCTGCTTCCGAAGTAGCTATGTACTCCGCTTCACATGTAGATGTCGCCACGACGCTTTGCTTGCAACTGCACCAGCTAACTGCCCCATTATTCAAAATGTACACGGATCCGGTTTGTGACTTGGAGTCATCCAGATCTGTGTCGAAGCTAGCATCAACATAACCCTTTACGACGAGCCCTTCGGCACCTCCATAAACGAGAAACATATCTTTAGTCCTTTTTAGGTACTTAAGGATGTTCTTGACCGTTGTCCAGTGATCCACTCCTGGATCACTCTGGTACCTCCCTACCAAACTTATGGCAAGGTTCACATCAGGTCTGGTACACAGCATGGCATACATGGTAGAGCCTATGGTTGAAGCATAGGGGACGGTACTCATCTTTTCTCTATATTCCGCCGTGGTTGGTCGTTGAGTCGCACTCAGCCTCACACCTTGTAATAGAGGCAAGAACCCCTTCTTAGCCTTCTCCATGTTGAACTTCTTCAATATATTCTCAAGGTATGTGCTTTATGAAAGACCAATGAGGTGTCTCGATCTATCTCTATACATCTTGATGTCTAATATGTAAGCAGCTTCTCCAAGATCCTTCATTAAAAAACTCTTATTCAAATAGGCCTTTATGCTTTCCAATAGTTCTATATCATTTCCCATCAATAATATGTCATGTGCATATAATATGAGAAATGCTACAGAGCTCCCACTCACTTTGTTGTATATACAGGCTTCTCCATAAGTCTGTATAAACCCAAACACTTTGATCACCTCAGCAAAGCGAATGTTCCAACTCCGAGATGCTTGCACCAGCCCATAGATGGAGTGTTGGAGCTTGCATACCTTGTTAACATTGCTAGGATCGACAAAATCTTCCGACTGTATCATATACAATTCTTCTTTAAGAAAGCCATCCAGGAATGCTGTTTTGACGTCCATTTGCTAGATTTCATAATCATAGAATGCGACAATTGCTAACATGATTCGTACCGACTTCAGCATCGCTACGGGTGAGAAGGTCTCATCATAGTCAATCCCTTGAACTTGTCGATAACCTTTAGCGACAAGTCGAGCCTTATAGATGGTCACATTACCATTCACGTTAGCCTTCTTCTTGAAGATCCATATATTTTCTATGGCTCGCCGATCATCAGGCAAGTCCACCAAAGTCCATACTTTGTTCTCATACATGGACCATATCTCGGATTTCATGGCCTCAATCCATTAGTTGGAATTCGGGCCCGCCATCGCTTCTTCATAGTTCGAAGGTTCATTGTTGTCCAAGAACATGATTTCCATGACAGGATTGCAGTACCACTCTGGTGCGGAACGTACCCTTGTTGACCTTCGAGGTTCAATGGCAACTTGATCCGAAATGTCATGATCATCATCATTCACTTCATCTCTAGCCTATGCAGGCGCCTCGGAAACATTTTCTTGCGTTGCGCTACTCTCCGGTTCGAGAGGAGGTACAATTACCTCATCAAGTTCTATTTTCCTCCCACTTACTTCTTTCGAGAGAAACTCTTTCTCTAGAAAGGATCTGTTCCTAGCAACAAAAATCTTGCCTTCGGATCTAAGATAGAAGGTGTACCCAATAGTTTCCTTAGGGTATCCTATGAAATGCATTTTTCCGCTTTGGGTTTGAGCTTCTCTGGTTGAAGTTTCTTCACATAAGAATCGTAGCCCCAAACTTTCAGAAACAACAGCTTAGGTTTCTTGCCAAACCATAATTCATACGATGTCGTCTCAACGGATTTAGACGGTGCCCTATTGAAAGTGAATGCGGCAGTTTCCAATGCGTATCTGTGGGGACCCCGACTTACGAGTCGAGATCGCCGTGCTCAGTGATCCAGAGATCAATGCTCAACGAACACAGATACCGAATAAAAGAGTCTTAAATCCATACATACCGTTTGATACAATAAATGACCACTTCGGTCGAGTCTTACATATATAGGGCCTTATAGGCCAACACACCAAACTGGACCAATAGCGGAATTATTGGTTGAAAGTGCGAACCCATGCCATCAGCCTTAACCTACAGGCATTCTGACTAGGAAGCATCGTAGCTCGCAAGAACGTCACCGAGTTAATCTTCACCATATCCTGTCTTTCACACCTGGTCAATGAAATAACCAATGGCAAGCCAATGAGTACTTTGAACGTACTCGCAAACAGCCCATGACATGAACAATGAAAGTGAAGGATAACAATATCATGCATCTTTAGTGTAACTCATCCGGGTGGAATGATCATGATTATGCATCAAGTTAAAGAATTACTCTTGAAGAACAGGGTACAGATATCAATATATCTGTTGAGGGTTGAACCATCCGGGTTCTCCCTATATGCCAAGTCACCGAACTTGGTCATATCATCAATATATCTGTTGTAGGCTGAACCATCCGGGTTCACCCTATATGCCAGGTCACCGAACCTGGTCATATTATTACGTTCATAACAACACCTTTTTCAACACCACACACACATTCACACACGCTTGGTTTATGCGGAAATATCAGGACGTAGTTTAAGCAGGATTACCCAATTGTCCATGATCGTGGACACGGCTATTCGAATAGTTTACACTCTGCAGAGGTAGTACGCTGGACCCACGAGATCTGGGAAACTTCCGTGTCATCCACGACTCGCGGTATATCACATACCCTAGGTAAGTACCCGATCAATGCCTTTCCCCTGACGATACTAGACAAAGAGGTCCACTCGATTGGTACCCAGCCCACATGTCGTACGTCTTACGAGCACCAACTCTGGACCATACCAACCATGCGGGGACCAACGGTGTGACTGGAACTCACAAAAATGGCATAGTCATCCTACCCGGCAGGACCCCATCACAAGAGTGACTACAATCACTCCCGCCACTAGTAATGTGACTCTTTGCTAGCACCGACCAGAGTAATTAACATAGCCCCGTCCCATAAGGCGTAACGTGGTCGTACTGGTAAGGTTGGGACGGTCGACACATCATAAATCTAATCCAATTTCTCAAACCTTACTCACACAAAATATCGGGTGCATCACTTCACCAAAAGTGACCACCTAACTCATCATCACCCTCGGGCATTAGTGGCACCCGACGGGGTTTTCATAAACTGTCACTTTATGACAACATCATGCTCATGAATACTACTACTTCTATCTATACTTGTCAACATGGTATTAGCATGACCCTCAAGGGTAGAATCAAGATCAATGCATGCTCCGGAGGAGCCTTCGGTGAAATCATATCAAATGATTACCGGCACTTATGGTCATATGCAACGGGAATACTTGCTAATATAATCATGCAAAGTAACATATGCTCATTCATGGTCAAAGGGCTGTTTGCCTTGCTCAAGTAAGTCCTCGGGGTCTTCGAGGTCTTCCGCTCCAACTCCGAATACTCCGTCTACCGTCAATTGAAGCCTTTCATAGGATATTTGAATCATCAAGGATTTTTGAATGGATGGAAAGAGCAATAGGTGATAATTGAAGAAGCTAACAGAAATCATTGTGTTAAAAATGAGTGCAGGCACCCATTTAACAGAGAATGATTTTAGAAATTTTTAGGAAGTGGTTTCATCGGATTTGGAGTTGAAATGAATATTCTGGGGATTTAACAATGTGGAATAAAAAGCAAAAGGGGGCTTTTCATTTGATGCAACAGAAATAAGTCACACAAAAATGTTGACCAGGGTCCTAAAAATAGAGAATGATTTTAGAAGGCTCTGGGAGTTTGAATCACTCCATTTGGAGTTGATTTGAATCTTCTAGGATTTTTGCAAGATGGAGTTTTCAATGTCCAGATTGAAATTTGAAAAATAATACAACAGGAAAAGTGCTTGGAAAAATGTGCAAGGCACAGATATTGATAGGCCTTGATTTTTGGGACCTGCGGAAATTTGAATCAACATTTTTGGAGTTAGAATGAATTTATGGGAGATTTTAGAAGATTGCAGATAAATGAATAAAAGGAAAGTGGGCCTCAAGACTTGGCTATCCCGCGCACCAGGCGCTAGTTAGGCCTTCGGGCCGGCCCAGCTGCGCTAGCTGGCCAGCTAAGTGGCCACGTCGATGGCGCAGTGGTGGAAAGGCGTCTTTGGCCTTGGGGAAACGGAGTCCCGAGGTGCGCTTTCCTTTTAAAAGGAGCGGCCCGATGAGGAGAGGCTGACGATGGGCCCCGCCCGTCAGCTTTGTCCCTAACCTCTCACCGGCATGGGAGAGCAGCAGTGGCAAGGTTGCCGCGTGGGCGCCGTGCCTCGGGCCACCCCTGCCCAGGTGAGAGCGCCGGCGGGCTCAGGAGGCAACGACGCCCCCATTCCCTCCCATGGCGCCCGCGGAGGGGCTGCAATGGGGGAGCCGGTGGCGCATCTGCGGGAGGCCGACGACCTTACTAGCTCTGGCACTAGCAGCGGAGGGAGGGGAATGGGAGGTGCTCGAAGGGAGCAGAGCTAGTCAGGAGGACCTCGAGGGAAGCTAGGGCCGAGGGGGGAACCTTGCTGGCGGCCTGGCTCGAGCGAAGGCCTCCAGCGAGCTTCGGCAATGGCGGAATGAGGAGGGAAGGAGGGAATGGGGAGCTCGAGGAGGACCCGGGATGGATCCCACGAGGAGAGAAAGAGGGTTTGGGAGGCTCAGGGGGCTCGGGGTAAGCCAAAATGGAGAGGGGGAGAGGAGAAAAGCTCGGATGCTCCCTGGTGCTCTCTGGGCATGGCGGCCACGCGTGCCTGAGCCACCTTGGCTGCATCCTGGTGTCGAGGAAGGGCTTGGACTAGTCAAAGGAGGTTCCCTGGTGCTCTGAGACATGCTGCAACGGTTGAAAACAAGCTGCAGCAAGAGGACAAGGGGTAGAGCACCATTATTGCAGGCTGTGAGCGTGGTCACCATGGCAACCCGTGTCTACATGGTCCAAATAGCGAGTCAAACATGTCTAGCACGTAGGGCACACCTGCAGCAAAGGAACTCTGGAGTTTGGCAACTAGTGAAGGTGGTTTGAATGGCTGCTGACTTTGATTTAGTTTGCAGCAGCAAACTTAGTGCTAACAAAACTACTTTGCACAGGGAGTTAGTTGAGAGAAAACCATGTACAGCACTCTTGTTAATAGAAGGACTACTAGCCTCCCAAATTTCAGCTCACGAAAGCAAGTGTAGCTAGTACTTGTTGTACAAAGCCACATTTCAGCCAAAAATGAACTTGAAGGGGTGCTGCTCATTTTCCTACATGAGCAGGCCATCTATTGGTTTGAAATGATGCATTGACACACTAGAGAGGCTCTGGAAAGAATTGGGGGTGATAGCTGAAGCAGAAGAATGGAAAGAGAGGTAAAACAGTGCTGCCAAGGGTGAAAATGAGAGAAAGTTACAAAGGGACCTTCTCCAATAATTGACCAGTGGCCATGGGAAAGTTACTGGAGGTAAAATATGACTATGTGAGGTTGTGGTAGAAAGTTGAGCTCAAGGGTAAAAGTGGAAGGGGCAAAAGAAGCCAAATTAGTGAGTGCACACAAGGTGTTTGATCTGTGGTTGGGCTACCAGATAAATTCCAATGGCTATGAAACTTACCAGGGTCAAATAATATATGAAAATAGGCTTGCACACCAAATTTGGGATTTGCTGGACAAGTTTTCCAATGTAGACTTGGAAAACCCATGAAATGGGCAGAAATGGCTTTCTACTTACAATCTTATTCAAATCAATTCCCACAAATCCAATATTTGGTGTAGGGGCATTATTCAAGCATTAGGGCATGCAAAAAATGTTTGGGGTCAATTGGAGAAACTTTATAATGCAAAGTTTACCAAAGCCAGAAATCAACAAAGAGGGTTTTGAGGGTCTTAGGACAAGTTCTTTTATTCTCCTTGGTGTACCACTTGGTGTGGATGCCTTATTGGAGTATTAGAACATGCCCACAAATTTGAGCACAATTGGAGACACTTCCCAACGTAGAGTTGCTCAAATTTGATTCTGGACAGATAGGGTTTTAGAGTGATTAGGGGAGCCAAACCAACTTGGATTGAAATGAAACTTGGCAAGATCATCAATAATATCATAGATGACATGCTAGAATTTTACTGGAATTTATTGAGAATATTTCTTATAGAAATATTTCAAAAGCTTGAAATAGGCAGGAATGGTTTTGGAGGGATTTGCCCAATATTTTGAACATGACCATGTGTTGAAACTCATAAATATGGAATAAATATATCCACTGAGTTTCCCTAAATTTTCTTAAATATTTTGAAAGCAATAAAAATAACTTTCCTTCATAGGAGACCATATCTGGCCTCATAGAAGGGCTTTTAAATAAAATAATAAAATAACTTTTAAAATAATAATATGATGGTTTTTGGAAGACATTTTGATAATACTTTTTAAATAAAATAATTGGTGCAAAGAATTTCCCTAATTTGAGGACTTGTAGTACAAACCTCATCTCAGGGGTTTGAAAGTTTAATTCAAAGAAATGTTTTTTGGTGAAAATAAATAATTATCCAAAACACATGGCATGATCATTAGGCAAGAGATCATGGAATGAGGAGGTGATTAGGAGGATGGCAAGAATTAATGGGGAGAAATCACATGCATTCAAGCAAACAGGCAAACAATAGTCAGCTCAAGCATCACAAGCATTCACAAAAAAATTAATTGGTCCTTAATTTTGAAATAAGTTAATTAATCAGGAAGGCCAAAAAGGCTAGGGGTTGGTGAGGTACAAAATCTTGAGTCGGAGGTAGTCTTCATGTCCCCATATTGTTGTTGTGGCCTTGAGGTTCTTGATGATACATCTTCGAATGTTTCGCACGTCCTTGCCTGATCGTGGGTGTGGTGTGGCAATAAGTTATGCTTGACCGGGTCAAGGGCTTGGTGAGTTAAGTGTGTGCAAGGTTCTGGCTTGCAAGTGTATTCCGAAGTCAGAATACGTGGCAAGATGGTGTGTCTGGGATCTGGTCCTGGGGCTTCGCATGCCGGTTAGTGACATCAAGATATCTCGTGTTAGAACGTACTGCCAAAGTCTTCGGGTAGCTTCTTGCTTACGGAAAAGTCCTTGACTTCCTTTCGGCAGTCAAGCTATGGTCGCAAATGGTCTTCGAAGGCTTCTCTTGGAAGGGTCCGGGTTGGGTCTTACCTGTGAGTCTAAGCTCGGAGGCTCAGAGTCCAGAACAGGCCATGTCATCTCGGGGGCTTGCGAGGGGTTGTGGATAAGCTGGCTACCCAAGAGTATAGACCAGTCGTCCATTCCCAACGTCTGCGACTCGGCGAGTGGGTAGATCACCTTAGGCAGGTTTTCTAATCTCTCGCTTGTCCAAAGGTTTCATCATCTTGAATCGTCGAGGCTTCTTGACGTCGTTGATGTAGTCGGTGCGCGGTTGGTGGTTGACTTCTGTTGCTTCATCGTCAATGTCATGGCCTCATCGCCATGGCGGTTCTTCGTCTTGACTTGAGTAGGATAGACTTCTATCGTCTTGGGATTGCTTCAAGAAGTCCACCTTGTCGAGATATCATTGTACCCTCGAGAGGCATATCAATCGACGTTCCTAGGGCTTGTCCAAACAGGACTATGGTGTGTTCATCCTCTTATTGGGTGAGTAAGTATGTCACCTGTGAGGATGACATCATACTTTCCCAAACAAGACATAAGCACAGTGCTCAAGAGTCAGGTGAGGAGAACGGAACTTTCTATGGGCGGGTACTGGCCATGTTTTAACGACTTAGAGCCCTCTTCTATGGTTGTAATCCGTCCATCTTGTGGCTCAGCGAAGCTTTAGGGTCTGAAGGAACTTAGGATGTGGGCGAACAGTTATCATCTTATCTCTAAGCACATTCCTTAGATGCCAATAGTTCGACTGCTAACTTAGGACGTCATCACCTCATCTCATCAAAGATACCATCCCACACGGTCAACTCCACACCGCTCATGCTAGTCAACTCCAGGGTTGAGGGAAGAACTAACCCAAACACTATAAGCATGGTGTAGTTACGATGCACATGCATTCCTATGCAATAACCTCGGGAGGCATACGAGCTCCTATGATTGAAGTTAAGACTCCACAAATCCAAATGTCCATCTAAGTCATCCAACGGACAAGGTATTGCATTCTATTTTAAGGAAACACATAGTATACCAATCCAATATTTTGTTTCCTTCCTATGAATCCGATCAAGTGATCCATCAATCCGATCAATCATGACTAGACTCACCACTCCTACCAATTCAACATTCATGGGGTTCTACATAATCTCTTAGGGTCCTCATAATTCCTATATTACTGCAAGGATTACATCATAGTATATCCACCAACTTCAATAATCATGGCCATCTAATCTCCAAGACCAAACCACATAGGTTGTAAATCAATTTGGCATCTCCAAGTACACGCACTCTATATCCACCGAGAAACATGGTATCATGATCGAGATTATCAGGCTAAATCCAATTTACTCCGAACCGTGTGGTCTCTGTCATCCTTGATGCTCTATTAAGATTACCTATTTAAATCCAAGACTCAATTCCAATAAGAAGTCTACTTGATACTCCGAGCCATCAGGATAATTATCTCCAAATCATGCCAACTACTTGCTAAAGTCATGTATACCACCAAAATATTGTTGATCGCGATCATAATCGTCCTACTAAATCCAATATTACTCCAGATTATGTAGGTTATGCTACTGTATCAACTTGTTCCACAAAATTCACCTACCTTATAAGGGCCTCACGATCCACCAAAATAGTCTAGCTATATCCTCAAGATACATATCATCAAGACAATCTTTAGTCTAATACTCTATATCCGAGAACGGTCCTCTTATGGCATCAAGGTTACAGTGCTAGCTTAAGATTGAAGGATACTTGTTCACTGCAATCACTCGTTCCATACGGAACCCGGTTCTAAGCGGGTTTTATCGGGGACCTACAGGTGTTCTGGCAAGTCCGTGTACTAGACATGTGACCAGAAATTTTGAGCCGGAAAGGCTTGTGGAGGTTAGTCTGGTCTAGTGTGGTTTTCCAATCTTGAGGGAGCACACTCCTACGGGTTGCGTGTGGTTAAGCATAGCACAGTCAGTGTCTTCAGTGTCAGCCATCCTTCGAAGTGGATCCTTGGCGCATCTTGTCTTGCCGTCTTCAGTTGTCGAGAGGGGTGGGGGTGAGAGAGAGAGAGAGCATAGAGGGGAGTGTCTAAGGGTCTTAGTGCAATCAAACAAGCGTTGGAAAGTCAACTGAAACAAGTGCCAAAAATCGTTTTGAACATACAAAATAAGACAAGTGATATAACCGCATGCTTGTTGCCTAAGCAAAAGCGCGACTTATATCAAAGCACAAACAACAAAATAAACCACACATAACATGGTCCATCCGAACCATTTCACGGACTCGACTTCGCATAGGGAGTTCACGACTCATCCTATCCTAGGTTCTGGGATTCGACAGTCGTGCTTGCTTCGTGCTTCGGAGAGGAGTTCGCTAAGTCTTCTGGACCTTCTCATGGTGTTGCCACGTCTCTTGGTGTTACTCGCTGAACTCTGGGGTCGAGTTGAAGGGATCCTTGAGGACTTCTCATCTCGAGGTTTGTTGACGAAGGTAGTTCTTCATTGCTGTCAGTGATAGGGTCTTTTGTTGTCTTCACGATCCTGTCATCGCCTTCTTGTCTTCTGAGGCTTCGAGAGTCTCAAGTGGACATCTTCATGCATCGATACTTGCAAGACATGATACAGTTCTGATCTGTCAATCATACAAATAGAGATATCGACACCTAGAGCGGGGGATGAAAAGAACCGTTTTTCCTGCTCACTAAGGTAGGCGGACCAAATGGCGAGGTTCTCATCCACCAGTGGTGGTCGACACAATTCCTTATAACTGACAGGGTCGCTCTATTAGTGATGCAGATCAAGGTTTGCATATAATATGTTCAGATTATCGTAGGTGAAAATGGCACCACTCTGGAACAGTGCCCAAGGTGTCACCATCTTCTAAGCCTCGATGTCCTTGTTCCTCATGGAGGTACTTCTGTTGGTGTCGTCTGGTCGTAGTGTTGTTATCCTTATCCTTCAGCTCAGGTGTTTAACTGGAAAGGTTACTTCCTTCCGGGCTGCCCACGAGGATTTCAGTTTATCCTGTGGTCGGAGGGCATAAGGTACTAGCGACCATTTACAAGTTTTGAAAAAGTAGACGAGGAGTGTCAAGAAAACAAGAGTGGAAGGCTAGAGCATATCCTTCAATTTCTTTGAAGATTTAGGAGAGTCGAGAAGACATATAGGTTTTGTAAGTATTTTTGAAGGATCTAGAAAGCAGTTTTATCCTAACTAACGTTCGTGCTAACTAGGGGCTTCCTACAGTCAGGATGGCTCTGATACCAGCTCTGTGGGGACCCCGACTTACGAGTCGAGATCGCCGTGCTGAGTGATCCCAGATATCAATGCTCACCGAACACAGATACCGAATAAAAGAGTCTTACATCCATACATACCGTTTGATACAATAAATGACCACTTCGGTCGAGTCTTACATATATAGGGCCTTATAGGCCAACACACCAAACTGGACCAATAGCGGAATTATTGGTTGAAAGCGCGAACCCATGCCATCAGCCTTAACCTACAGGCATTCTGACTGGGAAGCTTCCTAGCTCGCAAGAACATCACCGAGTTAATCTTCACCATATCCTGTCTTTCACACCTGGTCAATGAAATAACCAGTGGCAAGCCAATGAGTACTTTGAACGTACTCGCAAACAGCCCATGACATGAACAATGAAAGTGAAGGATAACAATATCATGCATCTTTAGTGTAACTCATCCGGGTGGAATGATCATGATTATGCATCAAGTTAAAGAATTACTCTTGAAGAACAGGGTACAGATATCAATATATCTGTTGAGGGTTGAACCATCCGGGTTCTCCCTATATGCCAAGTCACCGAACTTGGTCATATCATCAATATATCTGTTGTAGGCTGAACCATCCGGGTTCACCCTATATGCCAGGTCACCGAACCTGGTCATATTATTACGTTCATAACAACACCTTTTTCAACACCACACACACATTCACACACGCTTGGTTTATGCGGAAATATCAGGACGTAGTTTAAGCAGGATTACCCAACTGTCCTTGATCGTGGACACGGCTATTCGAATAGTTTACACTCTGCAGAGGTAGTACGCTGGACCCACGAGATCTGAGAAACTTCCGTGTCATCCACGACTCGCGGTATATCACAAACCCTAGGTAAGTACCCGATCAATGCCTTTCCCCTGACGATACTAGACAAAGAGGTCCACTCAATTGGTACACAGCCCACATGTCGTACGTCTTACGAGCACCAACTCTGGACCGTACCGACCATGCGGGGACCAAAGGTGTGACTGGAACTCATAAAAATGGCATAATCGTCCTACCCGGCACGACCCCAGCACGAGAGTGACTACAATCACTCCCGCCACTATTAATGTGGCTCTTTGCTAGCACCGACCAGAGTAATTAACATAGCCCCGTCCCATAAGGGGTAACGTGGTCGTACTGGTAAGGTTGGGACGGTCGACACATCATAAATCTAATCCCATTTCCGAAACCTTACTCACACAAAATACCGGGTGCATCAGTTCACCAAAAGTGACCACCTAACTCATCATCACCCTTGGGCATTAGTGGCACCCGACGGGGTTTTCATAAACTCTCACTTTATGACAACATCATGCTCATGATTACTACTACTTCTATCTTTACTTGTCAACATGGTATTAGCATGACCCTCAAGGGTAGAGTCAAGCTCAATGCAAATGCTCCAGAGGAGCCTTCAGTGAAATCATATCAAATGATTACCGGCACTTATGATCATATGCAACGGGAATACTTGCTAATATAATCATGCAAAGTAACATATGCTCAGTCATGTTAAAAGGGTTGCTTGCCTTGCTCACGTAAGTCCTCGGGGTCTTCGAGGTCTTCTGCTCCAACTCTGACTACTCCGTCTACCGTCAATGAAGCCTTTCATAGGGGATTTGAATCATCAAGGACTTTTGAATGGCATCGGTGAAGGGCTTGGACTAGTCAAAGGAGGTTCCCTGGTGCTCTGAGACATGTTGCAACGGTTGAAAACAAGCTGCAACAAGAGGACAAGGGGTAGAGCACCATTATTGCAGGCTGTGAGCGTGGTCACCATGGCAACCCGTGTCTACATGGTCCAAATGGCCACTCAAACATGTCTAGCACGTAGGGCACACCTGCAGCAAAGGAACTCTGGAGTTTGGCAACTAGTGAAGGTGGTTTGAATGGCTGCTGACTTTGATTTAGTTTGCAGCAGCAAACTTAGTGCTAACAAAACTACTTTGCACAGGGAGTTAGTTGAGAGAAAACCATGTACAACATTCTTGTTAATAGAAGGACTACTAGCCTCCCAAATTTCAGCTCGCGAAAGCAAGTGTAGCTAGTACTTGTTGTACAAAGCCACATTTCAGCCAAAAATGAACTTGAAGGGGTGCTGCTCATTTTCCTACATGAGCAGGCCATCTATTGGTTTGAAATTATGCATTGACACACTAGAGAGGCTCTGGAAAGAATTGGGGTGATAGCTTAAGGAGAAGAATGGAAAGAGAGGTAAAATAGTGCTGCCAAGGGTGAAAATGAGAGAAAGTTACAAAGGGACCTTCTCCAATAATTGACCAGTGGCCATGGGAAAGTTACTGGAGGTAAAATGTGATTATGTGAGGCTGTGGTAGAAATTTGAGCTCAAGGATAAAAGTGGAAGGGGCAAAATAAGCCAAATTAGTGAGTGCACACAAGGTGTTTGATCTATGGTTGGGCTACCAGATAAATTCCAATGGCTATGAAACTTAAGAGGGTCAAATAATATATAAAAATAGGCTTGCACACCAAATTTGGGATTTGCTGGACAAGTTTTCCAATGTAGACTTGGAAAACCCATGAAATGGGCAGAAATGGCTTTCTACTTACAATCTTATTCAAATCAATTCCCACAAATCCAATATTTAATGTAGGGGCATTATTTGAGCATTAGAGCATGCACAAAAAGTTTGGGGTCAATTGGAGAAACTTTATAATGTAAAGTTTACCAAAGCCAGAAATCAACAAAGAGGGTTTTGAGGGTCTTAGGACAAGTTCTTTTATTCTCTTTGGTGAACCACTTGGTGTGGATGCCTTATTGGAGTATTAGAACATGACCACAAATTTGAGCACAATTGGAGACACTTCCCAATGTAGAGTTGCTCAAATTTGATTCTGTACAGATAGGGTTTAAGAGTGATTAGGGGAGCCAAACCAACTTGGATTGAAATTAAACTTGGCAAGATCATCAATAATATCATAGAAGACATGCTAGAATTTTACTGGAATTTATTGAGAATATTTATTATAGAAATATTTCAAAAGCTTGAAATAGGCAGGAATGGTTTTGGAGGGATTTGCCCAATATTTTGAACATTACCATGTGTTGAAACTCATAAATATGGAATAAATATATCCACTGAGTTTCCCTAAATTTTCTTAAATATTTTGAAAGCAATAAAAATAACTTTCCTTCATAGGAGACCATCTCTGGCCTCATAGAAGGGCTTTTAAATAAAATAATAAAATAACTTTTAAAATGATAATATGATGGTTTTTGGAAGACATTTTGATAATAGTTTTTAATTAAAATAATTGGTGCAAAAGAATTTTTCTAATTTGAGGACTTGTAGTACAAACCTCATCTCAGGGGTTTGAAAGTTTAATTCAAAGAAATGCTTTTTGGTGAAAATAATATTTGGTGAAAATAAATATTTATCCTAAACACATGGCATGATCATTAGGCAGGAGATCATGGAATGAGGAGGTGACTAGGAGGATGGCAAGAATTAATGGGGAGCAATCACATGCATTCAAGCAAACAGGCAAACAATAGTCACCTCAAGCATCACAAGCATTCACAATTTTTTTTAATTGGTCCTAAATTTTGAAATAAGTTAATTAATCAGGAAGGCCAAAAACTGGGTGTTACAGTATCCCCAAAATGATAGCGGTAAATTGGTAAGAGACATCATAGATTGAACCATATCTAGTAGAGTGTGATTACGACGTTCAGACACACCGTTACGCTGCGGTGTGCCAGGCGGCCTGAGTTGTGAAACAATTCCACATTTCCTTAGGTATGTGCCAAACCCGTGACTGAAATATTCTCCTGCACGATCGGATCATAAGAACTTTATTTTCTTGTCACGTTGATTCTCCACCTCATTCTGAAATTCCTTGAACATTTCAAAGGTTTCAGACTTGTGCTTCATTAAGTAGACATACCCATATCTACTCAAATCATCAGTGAGGGTGAGAACATAACGATAGCCTCTGCGAGCTTCAATGCTCATTGGACCGCATACATCGGTATGCATTATTTCCAATAAGTTCGTCACTCGCTCCATCATTCCGGAGAATGGTGTCTTGGTCATCTTGCCCATGAGGCACGGCTCGCATGTGTCAAATGATTCAAAATCGAGTGACTCCAAAAATCCATCAGCATGGAGTTTCTTCATGCGCTTTACGCAGATATGACCAAGGCGGCAGTGCCACAAGTATGTGGGACTATCATTATCAACCTTGCATCTTTTAGCACTCACACTATGAATATTTGTATCATCACGATCGAGATTCATTAGGAATAAACCATTAACCAGCGGGGCATGACCATAAAACATACCACTCATATAAATAGAACAATCGTTATTCTTAGATTTAAATGAGTAGCCATCTTGCATCAAGCGATATCTCGATACAATGTTCATGCTTAAAGCTGGTACTAAATAACAATTATTAAGGATTATAACTAATCCCGAAGGTAGATGTACAGGTAGCGTGTCGGCGGCGATCACATCGACCTTGGAACCATTCTCGACGCGCATCGTCACCTTGTCCTTAGCGAGACTACGCTTGTTCTGCAGTTCCTGCTTAGAGTTGCAAATGTGAGCAACAACACCGGTATCAAATACCCAGGAGCTACTACGAGCACTGGTAAGGTACACATCAATAACAAGTATATCACATATACCTTTGACGTTGTCGGCCTTCTTGTCCGCTAAGTACTTGGGGAAATTCCGCTTCCAGTGATCGGTTCCCTTGCAGTAATAGCACTCATTCTCAGGCTTAGGTCCTTTCTTTGGCTTCTCCCGGCAACTGGCTTACCGGGCGCGGTAACTGCTTTGCCGTCTTTCTTGAAGCTTTTCTTACCCTTGCCCTTCTTGAAACCGGTGGTCTTATTGCCATCAACACTTGCTTTCTTGATTTCTACCTCCGCATATTTCAGCATTGAATACAACTCGGGAATAGTCTTTTCCATCCCTTGCATGTTGTAATTCATCACAAAACCTTTATAGCTAGGTCGAAGCGACTAGAGGATTCTGTCAATGACAGCATCATCCGGAAGTTCAACTCCCAGCTGAGTCAAGCGGTCGTGCAACCCAGATATTTTGAGTATGTTCTCACTCACAGAACTATTCTCCTCCATCTTAAAGCTAAATAACTTGTCAGAGACTTCATATCTCTCGACCCGGGGGTGAGATTGAAAAACAAGTTTCAGATCCTCGAACATCTCATATGCTCCGTGTTGCTCGAAATGCCTTTGGAGCCCCGGTTCTAAACTGTAAAGCATGTCGCACTGAACGAGAGAGTAGTCATCACTCCGCGACTGCCAGGCGTTCCTAGCGTCCTGGTCTGTCACGAGAACGGGAGGATCACCTAGCGGTGCAGTAAGGACATATGCCTTCCTGGAAGCCATGAGGATGAGCTTTAAATTACGAGCCGAGTCCGCATAGTTGCTCCCATCGTCTTTCAGCTTGGTTTTCTCTAGGAACACGTTGAAGTTGAATGGGACATTTGCGTTGGCCATTGGATCTACAATATTTGTACAGACACTTTTAGACTAAGTTCATGATAACTCAGTTCATCTAATCAAATTACTAATAAACTCCCACTTAGATCGACATCCCTCTAGTCATCCAAGTGATACATGATCCACGTCGACTAGCCCGTGTCCGATCATCACGTGAGACAGATTAGTCATCAATGGTGAGCATCTCTATGCTGATCGTATCAACCATACGACTCATGTTCGACCTTTTGGTCTCCCGTATTCGAGGCCATGTCTGTACATGCTAGGCTCGTCGAGTCAACCTAAGTGTTTTGCGTGTGTAAACTGGCTTACACCTGTTGTATGTGAGCATTAGAATCTATCACACCCGATCAACACGTGGTGCTTCGAAACAACGAACCTTCGCAATGGTGCACACTTAGGGGAATACATATCTCAAAATTTTAATGAAGGATCATCTTATCTTTGCTACTGTCGTTCTAAGCAATAAGATGTAACACATGATAAATGCTACTTCTTGAGCTTGCGTTGGTTTTTCCCTTGAAGAGGAAAGGGTGATGAAGCAAAGTAGTAATAAGTATTTCCCTCAGTTTGAGAACCAAGGTATCAATCCAGTAGGAGTATCAAGATGAGGCACCAATGAATCTGCGCAAAGACAAACAAACTTGCACCCAACGCGATAAAGGGGTTGTCAATCCCTTCACGATTACTTGCAAGGTGAGATCTGATAGTGATGAAAGGTAAATAGATAAAAGTGCAGCAAAGTATTTTTGGTATTTTTGTATGTAGATCTCAAAATATAATGTGTAAAATAGACCCGGGGGCCATAGTGTTCACTAGAGGCTTCTCTCATGATAGCAAGTATTACGGTGGGTGAATGAATTACTCTCGAGCAATTGGTAGAATCGCGCAAAGTCATGACGATATCTAAGGCAATGATCATACATATAGGCATCACGTCCGAGACAAGTAGACTGATACTTTCTGCATCTACTACTATTACTCCACACATCGACCGCTATCCAGCATGCATCTAGTGTATTAAGTTCATAATAAACAGAGTAACGCCTTAAGCAAGATGACATGATGTAGAGGGATAAATTGATGAAATATGATATAAACCCCATCTTTTTACCCTTGATGGCAACAACACGATGCGTGCCTCGCTACCCCTTCTGTCACTAGGTGAGGACACCGCACGGTATGAACCCAAAACCAACCACTTCTCCCATTGCAAGAATTATAGATCAAGTTGGCCAAACAAAACCCATAACTCGAAGAGAATTACAAGGATACGAAATCATGCATATAAGAAATCAGAGGAGACTCAAATAATATTCATAGGTAATCTGATCATAAATCCACAATTCATCGGATCTCGACATACACATCGCAAAAGAAAGTTACATCGGATAGATCTCCATGAAGATCATAGAGAACTTTGTATTTAAGATCCAAGAGAGAGAAGAAGCCATCTAGCTACTAGCTATGGACCCGAAGGTCTGTGGTGAACTACTCACACATCATCGGAGAGGTAATGGTGTTGATGAAGAAGCACTCTGTGTCCGAATCCCCCTCCGGCAGGGCACCAGAACGGTCCCCGGATGGGATCTTGCGGAGACAGAAGCTTGCAGCGGCGGAAAAGTATTTTCATGGCTCTCTCTGGAGGTTTCGGGATTTTTGGGAATTTATAGGCGAAAGAGGTAGCGCAGAGGAGGCAAGGGGGGCCCACGAGCCTGCTAGGCGCCCCCCCCCCTAGGGTGCGCCTAGGGGGCTCGTGACCTCCCACGAGACCTCCTGCCTTGGTTCTCAAGTCTTCTGGGTATCTTCTGTTATGGAAAAAATCATCCCGCATGTTTTATTCCGTTTGGACTCCGTTTAATATTCTTTTCTGGAAAAGGTCAAAAACACGGGAAAAACAAAAACTGGCACTAGGCACTGAGTTAATAGGTTAGTCCCAAAAATGATATAAAAAGGCATATAAATGCATATAAGACATCCCAAGTTGATAATATAATAGCATGGAACAATCAAAAATTATAGATACGTTGGAGACGTATCAAGCATCCCAAAGCTTAACTCCTGCTCGTCCTCGAGTAGGGAAGTGATAAAGACCGAATTTTTGATGTGGAATGCTACCTAACATATTTGTTCTTTGTAACTTCTTCATTGTGGCATGAATGTTCAGATCCATAAGATTCAAAACAATAGTTTAATATTGACATGAAAACAATAATACTTCAAACATACTAGCAAAGTAATCATGAACTTTTGAAATAACAAGGCCAAAGAAAGTTATCCCCACAGAATCATATAGTCTGGCTATGCTCCATCATCCCCACACAACGAATTTAAATCATGCACAACCTCGGTATTGGCCAAGTAATTGTTTTCACACTCTTACTTTCTCAAACTTTTTCAACTCTCACGCAATACATGAGCGTGAGCCATGGATATAGCACTATAGGTGGAATAGAGTGTGGTGAAGGTTGTGAGGCAAAAACGAGGAGATGGTCACATCGACTCGGCGTATCAATGGGTTATGGAGATGCCCATCAATAGATATCAATGTGAATGAGTAGGGATTTCCATGGAACGGATGCATAAGAGTTATAAGTGTATGAAAGCTCAGAAAGGAAACTAGTGGGTGTGCACCCAACTTGCTTGCTCACGAAGACCTAGGGCAATTTTGAGGAAGCCCATCATTGGAATATACAAGCCAAGTTATATAATGAAAATTCCCGCTAGTATATGAAAGTGACAAAACAAGAGACTCTCTATCATGAAGAACACGGTGCTATTTTGAAGCACAAGTGTGGAAAAAGATAGTAGCATTGTCTCTTCTCTCTTTTTCTCTCATCATTTTTTTTGTTTGGGCTCTTTGGCCTCTTTTTTCCTCACATGGGACAATGTTCTAATAATGATGATCATCACACTTTTATTTACTTACAACTCGATACTTAGAACAATAATGACTCTATATGAAATGCCTCTGGTAGTGTACCAGGATGTGCAACAATCTAGCTTAGCGTATGATGTTGGAACATCTCGCTAGCTATCTTACGATCATGCAATGGCAATATGAAAGTGATGGCACATGTGTTGAGACGGAACGGTGGAAGTTGCATGGCAATATATCTTGGAATGGCTGTGAAAATGCCATAATAGGTAGGTATGGTGGCTATTTTGAGGAAGGTATATGGTGGGTTTGTGCACCGGCAAAAGTTGCACGGCACTAGAGAGGCTAGCAATGGTGTAAGGTGAGAGTGCATCTATACCATGGACCCACATTAGTCATGAAGAACTCATATACTTATTGCGAAAGTTTTATTAGTAATCGAAACAAAGTGCTAAACACATACTCCTAGGGGAAGGGTTGGTAGGTGTCAACCATCGCGCGATCCCGACCGCCACACAAAGGATGACAATCAATAAATCAATTATGCTCCGACTTTCTAACATAGCGGTTCACCATACGTGCATGCTACGGGAATCATTAACCTCAACACAAGTATTTCTAGATTCACAACACCCTACTAACATAACTCTAATATTACCATATCCATATCTCAAAACTAATTGTGAGGAATCAAACTTCTCTTACTAATCAATGCACTTGAATATGAAAGTTTTTATTATATCCTCTTTGGATGCCTATCATATTTAGGACTAATTTCATAGCACACACCAATTACCAAGTTACTTAGAGAGAGCACTCTCAAAATGATATAAGTGAAGATCGAGAGTTTTTATTTATACAAAATATGACACCGCCATGCTCTAAAAAGATTTGAGTGAAGCACTAGAGAAAAATTATCTAGCTCACAAGATATAAGTGACGCTCATGGGAGCTTTCTAAAAATTTCACGATGAGTGCATGTCCCTCTCAAAAAGGTGTGCAGCAAGGATGATTGTGATAAAACAAAAAAAGCAAAGACTCCTATAATACACGATGCTCCAAGCAAAACACATATCATGTGGTAAATAAAAATATAGCTCCAAGTAACGTTACCGATGGATTGAAGACGAAAGAGGGCATGCCTTCCCGGGGCATCCCCAAGCTTTGGCTTTTTGGTGTCCTTGAATTTGTACTGGGATGACTTGGGCATCCCCAAGCTTAGTCTCTTTCCACTCTTTATTCCATTGTCCATAAGAACATCACCCAAAACTTGAAAAGTTCACAACACCAAACTTAAACAGAAACTCATGATATCATTAGCATAAGAAAACAAACCACCAACTTTTTAGGTACTGTAGTAAGCTTAATTTCCATTTAGATTGAAGTTGTATTACTATATTCTCACTTCTCCATGGCTCGTACCCCCCGATACTAACCATAGTTTCATCAAAATAAGTAATCAACACAACAAAAACAGAATCTGTCAAAAACAGAACAGTCTGTGGCAATCTGTATATTTCGTATACCTCTGCTATCCCAAAAATTCTGAAAACTTATGAAAATTAGGGAAATTCGCATATGGGTCAGCAGCAAAAATAATCAACTCAAAAGCTCTTTCTAGATAGGAATTAAAAATAATTTTGTGAGCACAAAGTTTCTGTCCTTTTCAGCATGATTAAACAACTATCACCAAAACGAATCATAAAGGTTCTACTTGGCACAAACACTAATTAAAACATAAAAAACACAATCATAACAGAATCATGATGGTGTGGACTCAACAAAACAGAAAGTGAAAAGCAAAAAATAAATTTATTCATTGGGTTGCCTCCCAACAAGCGCTATTGTTTAACGCCCCTAGCTAGGCTTAACGATTTCAATGATGCTCACATAAAAAGTAGTAGTTGAGATATGCAAAAGAGCATCTTGAATGGCAAAAAACACGTTTAAGTCTAACCCATTTCCTATGCATAGGGATTTTGTGGGCAAACAATTTATGGGAACAATAATTAACTAGCATAGGAAGGCAAAACAAGCATAACTTCAAGACGTTGAACACATAGAGAGGAATCTTGATATTATTGCAATATGTAAAAGCATATGTTCCTCTCTCATAGTAATTTTTAGTAACATCATGAAGGAATATTAAAATATAACTATCACACAAAGCATTCCTTTCATGGTCAATTATAGCATAAGGGTCATCACCAAAACTTGGGAAACAAAAAATATCATCTTCATCAAGCATAGCATCCCCAAGCTTGTGGTTTTGCATATCATTAGCATCATAGATATTCAGAGAATTCATACTAACAACATGGCAATCATGTTTTTCGTTCAAGAAGATATCATGAACCACTTTATAATTTTCTTCTTTCAACACTTCATCAAAATTTCCAGATTCATGATTTTCAAACAAAACTCCATAGATATAGTCAAGTCCACTCAACTCACTAGCAAATTGTTCATCATAATTTGGTCTTTTGAAAAGATTAGCAAGTGGATGAGGATCCATATCAATAGATTTTTAGCAAGCGAAGATGCAAGCAAATAGAAGGCACATGGAAACACAAGCAAACATAGCAACAAAAAGGCGAACGGAAGAAGAGAGAATAAAAAGGAAAATCTTTTTGGTATTTTCGGAAAATCATTTTAGAAATGGGGGAGAGGAAAATGAGAGGCAAAAGGCAAATAATGTAAATGCAAGAGATGAGTTTTCAATAGCTACTTGGTAGATATGCTTCACTTGAATACTCCCCGGCAACGGCGCCGGAAATTCTTCTTGCTACTTCTTGAGCTTGCGTTGGTTTTTCCCTTGAAGAAGAAATGGTGATGAAGCAAAGTAGAAATAGGTATTTCCCTCAGTTTGAGAACCAAGGTATCAATCCAGTAGGAGTATCAAGATGAGGCACCAATGAACGTGCGCAAAGACAAACAAACTTGCACCCAACATGATAAAGGGGTTGTCAATCCATTCACGATTACTTGCAAGGTGAGATCTGATAGTGATGAAAGGTAAAAAGATAAAACTGCAGCAAGGTATTTTTGGTATTTTTGTATGTAGATCTCAAAATATAATGTGTAAAATAGACCCGGGGGCCATAGTGTTCACTAGAGGCTTCTCTCATGATAGCAAGTATTACGGTGGGTGCATGAATTACTCTCGAGCAATTGGTAGAATCGCGCAAAGTCATGACGATATCTAAGGCAATGATCATACATATAGGCATCACGTCTGAGACAAGTAGACCGATACTTTCTGCATCTACTACTATTACTCCACACATCGACCGCTATCCAGCATGCATCTAGTGTATTAAGTTCATAATGAACGGAGTAACGCCCTAAGCAAGATGACATGATGTAGACGGATAAATTCATGCAATATGATATAAACCCCATCTTTTTACCCTTGATGGCAACAACATGATGCATGCCTCGCTACCCCTTCTGTCACTAGGTGAGGACACCGCACGGTATGAACCCAAAACCAAGCACTTCTCCCATTGCAAGAATTATAGATCAAGTTGGCCAAACAAAACCCATAACTCGAAGAGAATTATAAGGATACGAAATCATGCATATAAGAATTTAGAGCAGACTCAAATAATATTCATAGATAATCTGATCATAAATCCACAATTCATCGGATCTCGACAAAGACACCGCAAAAGAAAGTTACATCGGATAGATCTCCATGAAGATCATGGAGAACTTGGTATTGAAGATCCAAGAGAGAGAAGAAGCCATCTAGCTACTAGCTATGGACCCAAAGGTCTGTGGTGAACTACTCACGCATCATCGGAGAGGCAATGGTGTTGATGAAGAAGCCCTTCGTGTCCAAATCCCTCTCCGGTAGGGCACCAGAACGGTCCACAGATGGGATCTTGCAGAGACAGAAGCTTGCGGCAGCGGAAAGGTATTTTCGTGGCTCTCTGTGGAGGTTTCGGGATTTTTGGGAATTTATAGGCGAAAGAGGTAGGGCAGAGGAGGCAAGGGGGGCCCACGAGCCTGCTAGGCGTGCCCCCCCCTAGGGCGCGCCTAGGGAGCTCGTGACCTCCCACGAGACCTCCTGCCTTGGTTCTCAAGTCTTCTAGGTATCTTCTGTTATGGAAAAAAATCATCCCGCAGGTTTTATTCCGTTTGGACTCCGTTTAATATTGTTTTCTGAAAAAGGTCAAAAACACGGGAAAAACAGAAACTGGCACTAGGCACTGAGTTAATAGGTTAGTCCCAAAAATGATATAAAAAGGCATATAAATGCATATAAGACATCCCAAGTTGATAATATAATAGCATGGAGCAATAAAAAATTATAGATACGTTGGAGACGTATCAATAAACATCACATGCAACCATATAGTGACATGATATGGCCAATATCATCTTGCTCCTTTGATCACCATCTTCAGGGCATCATTATCATCATTGTCACCGGCATGACACCATGATCTCCATCATTGTGTCGTCGCGAAGTCGTCTCGCCAACTACTACTTCTACTACTATAGCTAACCGTTAGCGATAAAGTAAAGTAATCAACATGGCGTTGCATCTCATACAATAAATTAATACAACTCCTACGGCTCCTGCCGGTTGTCATACTCATCGACATGCAAGTCGTGAATCCTATTACAAGAACATGATCAATCTAATACATCATATATGTAACATCACATCCTTTTGGCCATATCACATCACATAGCATACCCTGCAAAAACAAGTTAGACATCCTCTAATTGTTGTTGCAAGTTTTACGTGGCTGGTTAGGGTTTATAGCAAGAACGTTTCTTACCTACGTGGCACCCACAACATTGATATGCCAATGCTATTTACCGTTCATAAGGACCCTCTTCATCGAAACCGATCCGACTAAAGTGGGAGAGACAGACACCCGCTAGCCACCTTATGCAACAAGTGCATCTCGGTCGGTGGAACCAGTCTCACGTAAGAGTACGTGTAAAGTCGGTCCGAGCCGCTTCATCCCACGATGCCTATGAATCAAGATAAGACTAGTAACGGCAAGCAAATTGACAAATCAGCGCCCACAACTTTTGTGTTCTACTCGTGCATAGAATATACGCATAGAACCTTGGCTCGGATGCCACTGTTGGGGATCGTAGTAATTTTAAAATTTTCCTACGCCATACAAGGATCTATCTATGGAGAAACCAGCAACGAGTGAAGTAGTAGAGCATCTTTATACCTTTGAAGATCGCTAAGAGGAAGCGTTGCTAGAACACGGTTGATGGAGTCGTACTCGCAATGATTCAGATCGCGATAGATTCCGATCTATGCACCAAGCTATGGTGCCTCCGCGTTCAACACACGTACAGCCCGGATACGTCTCCTCCTTCTTGATCTAGCAAGCAGAGAGGAGAAGTTGAGGGAGATGATGACCCACAAGTATACGGGATCAATCGTACTCCTTTCGATAAGTAAGAGTGTCGAACCCAACGATGAGCAGAAGGATCTGACAAGTGGTTTTCAGCAAGGAAATATCTGCAAGCACTGAAATTGTCGGTAACAAGTGATTGTGTGGTGAGATGATTCGTAGCAAGCAACAAGTAACAAAAGTAGCAACAGTGCAGCAATGTGGCCCAATCCCTTTTGTAGCAAGGGACAAGCATGGACAAAGTCTTATAGCAGGGAAAACGCTCCCGAGGACACACGGGAATTTCTGTCATACTAGTTTCATCATGTTCATATGATTCGCGTTCGTTACTTTGATAGTTTGATATGTGGGTGGACCGGGCGCTTGGGTACTGCCCTTACTTGGACAAGCATCCCACTTATGATTAACCCCTCTCGCAAGCATCCGCAACTACGAAAGAAGAATTAAGACAAAATCTAACCATAGCATTAAACTAGTGGATCCAAATCAGCCCCTTACGAAGCAACGCATAAACTAGGGTTTAAGCTTCTGTCACTCTAGCAACCCATCATCTACTTACTACTTCCCAATGCCTTCCTATAGGCCCAAATAATGGTGAAGTGTTATGTAGTCGACATTCACATAACACCACTAGAGGGAAAACAACATACAACATATCAAAATACCGAACGAATACAAATTCACATGACTTATCCCATGTCCTCAGGAACAAAAGTAACTACTCACAAAGCATAATCATATTCATGATCAGAGAGGTAATGAGTAGCATCAAGGATCTGAACATAAACTCTTCCACCAAATAATCCAACTAGCATCAACTACAAAGAGTAATCAACACTACTAGCAAACTTACAAGTACCAATCAGAGTCGCGAGACGGAGATTGGTTACAAGTGATGAACTAGGGTTTGGAGATGAGATGGTGCTGATGAAGATGTTGATGGTGACGAGTCCCCTCCGATGAGAGGAGTGTTGGTGATGCCAATGGCGATGATTTCCCCCTCTAGGAGGGAAGTTTCCCCGACAGGATCGTCCTGCTGGAGCTCTAGATTGGTTCTTCTCAAGTTCCACCTCGTGGCGGCGGCGAAACCACGAAAAAGCTCCTCCTTGATTTTTTCCTGGACGAAACCCTCCATATAGCAAAAGAGGGGAGCAAGTGGGCACCCCCTGGTGCCCCTCTGGCACTTCTTCGGCCCAGTATTTTTGATAAATCGGGAAAAAATTCCTCGTTGATTTTTACGGTGTTTGGAGTTGCGCAGAATAGGTATCTCAACTTTGCTCCACTTTCAGGCCAGAATTCCAGTTGCCGGTATTCTCCCTCTTCATGTAAACCTTTCAAAATAAGAGAGAAAACACATAAGAATAGTACCGTGAAGTGAAATAACAGCCAAAGAAGTGATAAATATCAACATGAAAACATGATGCAAAATGGACGTATCAACTCCCCCAAGCTTAGACCTCGCTTGTCCTCAAGCGAAAGCCGAGCTCAATAAATATGTCCACATGCTTAGGGAGAGAGGTGTCGACAAAACAAGATACAAACATGCATGCATCATGATCAAGATGAGAACAGCAATACCAACATATAATCTCTCATGCTAAAGTGATAATTCCTTCACAAAGTAAAGCATGGATCAAGAACCATACCGAGAAGTAACAACTGATAGCCTTTAGTCATTGAAGCAATTGCAATTTATCACAACATCAGAAAGAGTCAAATAAGAGCTTGTAAAGCAAATCCACATACTCAATCATTCTTTCGTTCTTTACAATTGCTACAACTCACGTGGTACTCATGAGATCAAAGTTTCAGTTGGACACAGAGAAAGATAGGGGCTTATAGTTTTTCCTCCTAATTACTTACCTCAATGGTAATGTCAACAATAATAATTCATGAATGCCTACCTCCAAGTTGACATATGAATATAGATCTTTCCCTAGCATATGACGTTAGCCAAGATAAAGGCGAGATAAGGAATTGGTGAAGATCACCATGACTCTTTCATGGGCAAAAAGTAAAGGTAGAAGATCGGCCCTTCACAGAGGGAAGCATAGGTTGTCATGCTCTTTTGAGGTTTGGATGCGTGTCCTCTTAGTGTGGAGGAACATCAATTTATATTGCCTCCAGTGATAAAGAACTTTATTATGCAGTCTGTCGCTTTTATGTCTTCCTCATCACAGGTTCGTATAAAGCTTATTTTCCCCACACTAATAGATCATACATATTAGAGAGCAATTTTTATTGCTTGCACCTATGACAACTTACTTGAGGGATCTTATTCAATCCATAGGTAGTGGACACTCATGGAAAAACTGGTTTGATGGTTCATGGATGGACAAGTAGTATCTCTACTTAGTGCGGGAGGTTTTGGCTAATATGAGGTGGAAGCAATCGTCACATGCTAAGGGATCTCTAATCATATGACATTGTTCGGAGCCAAGAAAACACAATTCATTACGTTGTCTTCCTTGTCCAACATCTACTTCTAGGCATGTAATAGTTTAGTGAGTGTTCACAATCATAGATGGTGTCAGAGATGATATATTTATATGTGAACCTATCCTTCTTTATCACTTCCTATTAATTGCAACAATGACCAAGGTCTACGTTTGCCTACCCTCAACAAGTTTCAATCCTCATTCTTTTTATATGTGAAGCCATCACTTCCCATAAGATCATTACATGATCTTTCATGCTTTTGTTCTATTCTCACTCTTTTGATCATGGCAAGAGGCAAAGCTCTTCAACTAAGACAATCTTTATTATATGGCTCACGAGCAAGAATACATCGGGGGTGACACAAAGCAAAACTCAAGACTAAAACACTAAGACTTTTAAACTACTATAGAAAAAGAAAACTGAAAAGGAAAACTAAAACAAAGGTAAAGGCAAAAGATGTGATGGTGATACGATACCGGGGCAACTCCCCCAAGCTTGGCAAAAGCCAAGGGGATTGCCCATACCAATGCTCAGCTGTCTTCCTTTGGTGGTGATGGTGGAGTTGTTGCAACATGAGTTTGATCCTCCGTCTTCCAAGGCATAGGTGCTCCACCATGGAAACATGAACGAGTCTCCGGAATCCTCAAATCTGCAACCAACCTTATTGATTTAAATCTATACTCATACTCACAGTTTTGGTTCTGTAGGTCATAGATCTGGCCCTGGAGTTCATCAACCCTGTCATAGAGCTTGGAGAGGTGCTTCCCAATGTCATTGGCATCAATCATGTGCTTGTTGGTGAACTCTGTGATCATTATGTGGTTGGCGTTGAGTCCACGCTCCACCATCCCCTAGCACTTGAAGACTTGTTTCTCCATTGCTTCGAGCCTCGTCTCCACGCTTCCGGTCTTCTTAGGCCCCTCAACATCACGGATGTGCAACATACCCTCACGCATATCGATAGGTTGAGGGTGTTGCAGTGTCACGCCCAAGATGCGACCCTATCCTCAATTTGGCACGAGGGCCTCGTCACGGATAGAAACGCATCTCGTCATGTCGCAAGAATGGATATCGTTACAAGTACATGTACTTAAAAGAAGATATATATATATATATAATTGGCTTACACTCGCCACAAGCTACATCAGAGTCACAGCAATACAATACATAATCATCATGAATAAGAACAGGGTCCGATTACGGACGAAAACAAACGAGAAAATAAGAACGACATCCATCCTTGCTATCCCAGGCTGCCGGCCTGGAACCCATCCTAGCTCGATGAAGAAGAAGAAGAAGAAGCAACTCCAAATGAACAATCAACGCGCTCGCGTCAAGTAACCTTTACCTGTACCTGCAACTGGTGTTGTAGTAATTTGTGAGCCACAGGGGACTCAGCAACCTCATTTCCAAAGGTATCAAGACTAGCAAATAAGAGGGGGAAGTTCTACGCATAGCGGATGTGAACTACGGTTGATCAAATGAATGATCCTGAACACCTAACTACGTCAGACATAACCCCACCGTGTCCTCGATCGGAGAAGGAACTCACGAAAGAGACAGTCACGGTTACGCACACAATTGGCATATTTTAATTACGTTAACTTCAAGTTATCTATAACCAATGTTAAAAAAAGTTTCCACATTGCCACATAACCGTGGGCACGGCTTTCCAAAAAGATTTAACCCTACAGCGGTGCTCCAACTAGTCCATCACAAATTACCACAAGCCACATAGAAATCCTCAATCATGAAGCTCGCGATCTCGTCGGATTCCCTAGTGGAAAACCTCAACTCTGAGTTTACCCAAAGCATCACCGGAATCCCGATGCACAAGATATCTCGTCAAAGGTAAAACTAATCCAGCAAGGCCGCCCGACGTGTCGATGATCCCGATAGGAGCCGTGTATCTCGTTCTCAGGATCCCGATAGGAGCCGTGGCAATGATAGTAATGGTATCTGGGGAAATGGTCTTCTTGCCTGAGATCCCGCTTGGAAGAAAAACAACTCCATGAAGTCGGCGAACCAACATAGTCGAACGGTTCCTCACATTCCGACACGCTTGCGGAACTCTATCGAGACGGAGCAAACCGGAAACAAACATCAACACAAATATTCACCACACGATGCACAACATGATGCACAACCTACTATGTGCATGATCAGGTTAAAATGCAAGGGATAGCATGGCAAATCACCTCACGCAAACACTACACATTAAGTGAAGCTCGATATGCAACTCGTTGCATATCGACGAAACTCCACGTTTAATTATTTAGTTCACTCCCGTTTATTTACACGATAATATTAAATTGTTGTTAACATGGAAAGGGGTGAAGTGGGGATTCTACAAGTCATCCTAGTCGGTTAACACGTGGAGCATAGATCGGAGCTACGTCACAAAAAACATGCAACACGAGATAATTATGCCATGAATGCGTCATGCATGCGAGTAACAACAACACGGGCAAGAAGAGAAAGAAACAAGTGTCGCCACGACGAGCGAAAGGAAACCATGGCGGCAAGATGGAAATGAAGCCACGACAACGTTCCTATCCCGATAACTCGTCGAGATATCGGTGACAAAGAATAGGGAGCGCGTGCGAGACAAGCCAAATAAAGATGGGGTGATCCCGGTTACCGGGTTCCCATGTGTCGAGGGCACGACGAAAAGGAAGACAACGTGCAACGGGCAAACATATATAGGCGCATACATACGGTACACGACACATTCCAATGGTATACCTTCGAAGCATGCATATCAGAGCGGATCGGTTCGGTGAAGGAGTACAAGATCGTCCTGGTCGTCGTGGAAGTCGTGGTACTCGGGTCTCGTCGACGTTAGTCATACTCTTGGCGTCGGTAGACAGGTCTTCGGTGACGGTAGGCGACACAACAGCAACATGCCGCAATCTAACAACAGCAACTAGCCTAGCAGCAAGCAGCGGCTACAAGCAAACTACATTGGCACAAGCATCAGCTAGGCAACTAACAACAACAGCTTGCAGCTACGACAACTAGCAACAGCAAAACGGCGCTAGCCACAGGAGGATTTACAAGCAGCAGCTAGCATCTAACTAGCACAAGCAACATCACATAGCACGTAGCATTAGCGGCATGGGCAGCAGCAAGCAAGCAGCAGCGGCGGCTAAGCAACAGCAAAACGGCAGCCTAGCAAGCAGCAGCATCTACAACATCCTAGCAGCAACTACAGGCAGCAGGAGCAGCTACATCACATGCACGCAGCGGCACATGACAACAGCAACATGGCACCTCAGCGGGCAGGAGGAGGAGGCCGGGCCTGAAGGTCTACCTTGGCGCGCACGGGGCCTGGAGAGAACGGCCACGGCGGGCAGCGCGGCGACCACGGCGCAGGCGGGGCGCAGCGGCAGGAGCCGCTCGAGGGGACTGACGGCGAGGCCATGGGGAGGACCTTGGGGCCTCGTCGGGAACGAGACCGCAGGCGGCAGGGGGGATGATCCATTGCGGCGGACGGTGGAAGGCTGAGGCCCGCGGCGGCGGCTTGCTCGGCATGGGGGCTGCGGCTCCTTGCAGCGGCAAACGGCGGGCATCGCGGGGCGCAGCGAGCACGGCGACCTAGGGGGTTGGTGGCACGGGATAACGCCGATGGCGTAGCAAGCCAGCGCGAGAAGGGGGCTCGGGGTAGGAGAGGGCAGGGAGGCAAGGTCGGAGGGGATCGGGACAGAGGGAGGAACAAGAGGAGGGGATCGGGCGAGGGGGCAACAGCGCACAGGGGAGGACAAGGGGATCGGGCAGAGGGGCCCTGGCTCGCTAGGGTTGGAGGGGCCGGCTGGGCCTTGGGCCTTGGCAGCTCCCTCTCCCTCTAACTCTTTTGGTTTTTTTTAAAACAGAAAACAACCACAAAAGAAAAGGTTTTAACAAAAAAAAATGCCTTTTGACTCCTTTAAAAATATACCCCAACTATAAAAATAGCTTGGGCATCTTTTAACGAAATAAAATGAAACCTTTTGAAGAATAAAATAAAACCCTTTTTTAAAGAATAAAATAAAAGCTCTTTTAAAGGAGAAAAGAAAATGAGACTCTGTTTTTTCTGAAAATAAACAAAAGGAAAAAATAAAGGAAACCCAAGGGTTGCCCCCATATTTATTAAAGGATTTTAAAAGAAGATGCACTTGTTTAATTGGGGTTAAAACTAAAATCAATCGCAGCCACAAAAAAGTATAGAGAGGAGAGAAGGGTTTTACGTCCTCGGGGCAACATGGTTTTGAAGTGGCTCTGTTGCACCCACTCTCATCACTCCAACAAAACAACGCCACTCACAAGCACTAACGCCCAACAACATGGAGCAACAAGCAACACGACAAAACACAGTTGACATGATGCCATGCATGATGCCATGATGCAAACTACATGATGATGCAACAAACAAAAATAACCACATGACGGAAACGGAAATAAAGGGGAATCTTCTGGGGCGTCGGTCTCGGGGTGTCATAACTCTCCTACACCACAAGAGGATCTCGCCCCGAGATCCAAGAATGAAAGGGGGGAGAGGATGAGAAAGAACAAGAGGTAATAATTAAGTCGCTTCTTTGACAAACGAGTAAAACCAACAATCCTTGAAGGTTGCAAGGAGATGAGGAATGATATGAGAAACAAGAAGGAATTCACGGAAAATTTCGGCAGTACTTTGGTAGGAAAATGGGACAAAAATTCGATAAGAAGAGAGAATTAGACAATATTCATAACAAACAACTAAATAGAACAAGGGAACACCACAATCTTGACAGAACAAGATGATAGACCCAAAAGAGCAACATCACAATCCCTCCGAAACAAGAGAATATGAACTAGCTCAAGTGGAAGAAGAGAATGACAACTATCATCACAATAGAATTGAAGAGCCTCCGGACAGAGAATTGACGTAGCAGTTGGAAAAAAAATCAACAACAAAAAGACAAGATAGTAGTGGGCTTATGAAAATCATCTCAACAAATATGAGGTGACAACCAACCACTAAAAGAAACAAGGATAGATTGGGAGCAACAAGATATGACCACTTCTTTCGCCAAGAGGATACATTGAGAACTTGGACCAAGGATAAACACCATAATAGCAACATCCTTAGACAAGCTTTAGGTGAACTCCAAACCAAGATAGCTCAATGAAGAAATCATGGGTTGAAATATCTCATGATCAAAGAATTGGTGGGTTTAATTATCTCATTCTTGAAAGGAAAACTCTTCGAGGCTCCTACACTAACAAGAATGCTATAATACCACCTCAAGGATAGAGGAGAACAAACGCATTGGAAATGCGAGAGAAAGAATACTTGAGGTACTCCAACAGGAATGTTGAAGAACACTTTGAGAAAAAATTAAAACCTTGATAAACCACCATGAAGGACCACCGTATACAAATGAATGATGCAAAGATATGAAGGTAGAAAAGAATAAGATTATGATCTTGCCAAGATTTAGCTGAAGCCTCACAAAGAGATACTTAAAAGAACTTGGAACTCCGGCAAATAAAGATAGGCACTGAGAAAAGAATCGATATCATGAGCCACTCCGTAAGAAGAATTCAGATTACTATAAACAAGAATAAGAATTATGTTATGCTAATCCTTCACCAAATTAAATTGACGACAATCAACGGATTTAGCATACGACTTAATCTTCTTGAAAGATTAAAGAGAGAGATAGGTATGCACCACATGAAGCAGAAACGAAGGAAGCACCGGTAAGAATTCAGAATTGAATGGGAACACCATGAATTAATGGAGATACATGAGAATGAAGAGATCATGAGCCACCTGAGAGAAAACTAGACAAGGCACCAAAATAATTCAGAGACGAATGAAGAGACAACAATTGAGAAGAATTGAGGATGAAAGCTGAAAGCTGAGAATGAAGAATCTTCTGAAATGATGGCCTTCGGAGGATCGAGAATGAAAACAACTCAGAGAAGCACCGGATAGCAAGAAAGGAATTACTCATGATTGACAACAATTAAGAAGACGACGCCAAGCTGAAATGATGGATCTTGTAGATAAAGAACCAAGAATGAGAGAAATACTCCTTTGGATTGCAAGCTAAGAATGATGACGAGAACAACACCAAGAATAACTGAGACACTCCGGAATAAAGAATAATGAAAGGTTGAGCCAAATATGAGAACTAATTCCGATAGATCTTGGAGAATGGCTATGACTGATGAAATTCATACTTACGTCATAGTTGAAAAGAATTAGAGATCTCCGAAAAAGATTACAAGAGCAAAAAGATCCTGGGAAAAACCTGTGGGTTATGGGCCCACTCAAAGAAACCACCGTTGAAAAGATTACTTGGAAAGAGAGATATTGCACCGGTAAAAAGAAAACTAGATGAGGTTAGCACCTCGAAACAATTGAAAACATTGGAAACAAGAACTACTGAGATAACTTCAACACTCCAGATCGAAAAGAGAGGAATGAATAACCAAGATAGGCTGACAAGAATTCCCAACATAGGAAAAAAATACAAGGATGAAAAGGATATGATGAACACAGACAACTGAATTAAATTCACCGGTAAGGATGACAAGAATGAACAAATATGACACGAATTCCCTGAGAATCTTCACAATGAATCACCGGCTACGAAAGGAAGAAGAGAAAGCGGAAGCATCACTGAAAACAAAGGCACTTGGATGAAATCCAATCACCGAAGGAAAGGGCGGGAGGGCGGGAAAAACAAAGACAACTTGGGACAAATGAGATGAACTCCGGAAAGAATAGAAAGTTTGATCTTGCAAAAATTGGAGGGGATTGAATTCACTGAAGAGAAGCACATCGGTTGCAAAAGAATTAACATGACGACTCCGGTTGACAAGAATTGATAAGACAATTGAATAAGCAAAAGGATTAGCACTCTCATATGAATATGAGAGCACTACTTAGAAAAGATCTGAAATCACCACTTGACATCGAAGCAACTTGAATTACCATATTCAGCAAAACAAAGGGATGAGGCTTACAATTAGCCAGAAGAAACTCATGAGAAAGATTCGATATTTTCGTGGACAGGATTGCACGGGCTCGAACCTTACAGTCGCCATCAAGTGCAAGGCAGTGCACCCGACATACGAAGCGTCCCCGAGTCGTAGCAAGCTACAAGGACTCTTTAAGAGACAACGAGAACCGCTGTAAGTCGACCGTCAACAAACGAATCCACTAGATGTCGAACCCCAACCTAACATCATGCATTTGTTGGAAGATTGTCCTATAAGTAACTACTTGAATTCCCACCTAAGAATTCCCGAAATATCTGGTCATGCAATCTGGTACACGGATACAAGGAGTAATAGTCACACAACTCCTATACTAACCCGTCACCTGTATCACATCCGTCAACACACAACCAGAACCTCGGACCTTCATCTACAATAGACCCTCGTGATCACAACGATACAAAGCGTGGCAGTACTCCCGAACAATCTGCACGAGTACTAGGGACATCGGGGTTATCTCGCCACTACTAGTATTGAAGCAATTACGAACATCCTTTGTTCTGAGATACTAAGAAATCTGAATGATAACGATGTGCTCGAGAATTCCCTGGAGCTCAACTCCCCAGAAGAAAATCAAGTCAGACAGGAGGCACCAAGACATAACTCCGTCACATCGGCAACATATAGATTCCAAAAATATCCGCGTGATCCTAAAAAAATTTGAGTGAGAAGAGGAGTAGAATAAATTATTACGTCAAGATTCCTCACCAGAGCATAGAAGAGGAGAAAAAAGAATCCTATTTTCCGATATATAACTAGACTCAAAGCAGTTTTTCACTAGACTCGACTCGGCCAAGTTCGATCAATCAAGGGGGCTCCTAGCTCGGTACTGCTCTAATACCAACTTGTCACGCCCAAGATGCGACCCTATCCTCAATTTGGCACGAGGGCCTCATCGGGGATAGAAGCGCATCTCGTCGTGTCGCAAGAATGGATATCGTTACAAGTATATGTACTGAAAAGAAGAGATATATATATCGAATTGGCTTACACTCGCCACAAGCTACATCAGAGTCACAGCAGTACAATACATAATCATCATGAATAAGAGTAGGGTCCGACTACGGACGAAAACAAACGAGAAAATAAGAACGACGTCCATCCTTGCTATCCCAGGCTGCCCGCCTGGAACCCATCCTAGATCGATGAAGAAGAAGAAGAAGCAGCAACTCCAAATGAACAATCAACGCGCTCGCGTCAAGTAACCTTTACCTGTACCTGCAACTGGTGTTGTAGTAATCAATGAGCCACAGGGGACTCAGCAATCTCATTTCCAAAGGTATCAAGACTAGCAAAGCTTAATGTGTGAGGTAAGGTTAAGTGGTGAGGTTGCAGCAGCGGCTAAGCACATATAAATGGTGGCTAACTTACGAGTACAAGAAATAAGAGGGGGAAGTTCTACGCATAGCGGACGTGAACTACGGTTGATCAAACGAATGATCCTGAACACCTACCTACGTCAGACATAACCCCACCGTGTCCTCGATCGGAGAAGGAACTCACGAAAGAGACAGTCACGGTTACGCACACAGTTGGCATATTTTAATTATGTTAACTTCAATTTATCTAGAACCAGTGTTAAACAAAGTTTCCACGTTGCCACATAACCGTGGGCACGACTTTCCGAAAAGATTTAACCCTGCAGGGGTGCTCCAACTAGTCCATCACAAATTACCACAAGCCGCATAGAAATCCTCAATCATGAAGCTCGCGATCTCGTCGGATTCCCTAGTCGAAAACCTCAACTCCGAGTTTACCCAAAGCATCACCGGAATCCCGATGCACAAGATATCTCGTCAAAGGTAAAACTAATCCAGCAAGGCCGCCCGACGTGTCGACGATCCCGATAGGAGCCGTGTATCTCGTTCTCAAGACACGATGGATGGGTCACACTAGGAGAAACCAAACCTCGGGTTGCCCCGCGGTGGCCCCGTAGTCTGCCAATTTGGACCAACACTCATGAGGAGCACTGGCCCGGGGGTTGATTAAATTCCTCGGGTTAATTACTCCTTTTGCAGTTCATTAGTTATTAGGCAAATGTAGTACCAAAGTTGGGCCTTGCCAGACCAGCTTTAATCTAAAACGAATTATCCCGGGGGTCCCCATAACAACCCCGATCGTGTTAGGAGCGCTCATTTATGGAACATAACACCGGTAGCCGAAAACTAAGGGGGCAAAGGTGGAAGAAAACACCAGGCTAGAAAGGCCGAGTCTTCCACCTTTTACCAAGTATATAGGTGCATTAAATTTAAATAACATTAATATGGTGATATTACAAGGAACCCATGTTATCACATGGAAGCAATTGCACCTCCAACTAGCAACGCTAACAACATGGATAAGCAAGCGATAACATAGCCAATTAGTGGTTTGTTAGGTCGAACAGCTTAAAGGTTATCATGGCATTGTGGAGAGGCTGATATTTAACATGTGGTAGGCAACGAGACATAATTGATAGAAACGGTAAAACTAGCATGGCAATGATAGTAATGGTATCTGGGGAAATGGTCATCTTGCTTAAGATCCCGCTTTGAAGAAAAACAACTCCATGAAGTCGGCGAACCAACGTAGTCGACACGCTTGCGGAACTCTATCGAGACGGAGCAAACCGGAAACAAACATCAACACAAATATTCACCACACGATGCACAACATGATGCACAACCTACTATGATGCATGATCAGGTTAAAATGCAAGGGATTGCATGGCAAATCACCTCACGCAAACACTACACATTAAGTGAAGCTCGATATGCAACGAGTTGCATATCGACGAAACTCCACGTTTAATTATTTAGTTCACTCCCGTTTATTTACACGGTAATATTAAATTGTTGTTAACATGGCAAATGGTGAAGCGGGGATTCTACAAGTCATCCTAGTCGGTTAACACGCGAAGCATAGATCGGAGCTACGTGACAAGAAACATGCAACACAAGATAATTATGCCATGAATGTGTCATGCATATGAGTAACAACAACACGGGCAAGAAGAGAAAGAAACAAGTGTCGCCACGACGAGCGAAAGGAAACCATGGCGGCAAGATGGAAATGAAGCCACGACAACGTTCCTATCCCGATAACTCGTCGAGATATCGGTAACAACGAATAGGGATGGGGTGATCCCGGTTACCGGGTTCCCATGTGTCGGGGGCACGATGAAAAGGAATACAACGTGCAACGGGCAAACATATATAGGCGCATACATATGGTACACGAGACATTCCAACGATATACCTTTGAAGCGTGCAGATCGGAGCAGATCGGTTCGGTGAAGGAGTACAAGATTGTCGTAGTCGTCGTGGAAGTAGTGGAAGTCGTGGTACTCGGGTCACGACGACGGTAGTCGTACTCTTGGCGTCGATAGACGGGTCTTCGGCGACGGTGGGCGACACAACAGCAACATGTCGCAATCTAACAACAACAACTAGCCTAGCAGCAAGCAGCGGCTACAAGCAAACTACATCGGCACAAGCATTAGTTAGGCAACTAACAACAAAAGCTTGTAGCTACGGCAACTAGCAACAGCAAAACGGCGCTAGCCACAAGAGGATTTGCAAGCAGCAGCTAGCATCTAACTAGCCCAAGCAACATCACACAACACGCAGCAGCGGCGGCATGGGCAGCAGCAAGCAAGCAGCAGCGGCAGCTAAGCAATAGCAAAACGGCAGCCTAGCAAGCAGCAGCATCTACAGCATCCTAGCAGCAACTACAGGCAGCAGGAGCAGCTACAGCATAGGCACGCAGCGGCACATGACAACAGCAACATGGCAGCTTAGTAGGCAGGAGGAGGAGGCCGGGCCTGAAGGTCTACCTTGGCGCGCACGGGGCCTAGAGAGAACGGCCACGACGGGTAGCGGGGCGACCACGGCGCAGGCGGGGCGCAGCGGTAGGAGCCGCTCGAGGGGACTGGCGGCGAGGCCATGGGGAGGACCTTGGGGCCTCGTCGAGAACGCGACTGCAGGCGGCACGGGGGCCTGATCTAGGGCGGCGGACGGCGGAAGGCTGAGGCCGGCGGCGGCGGCTTGCTTGGCATGGGGGCTGCGGCTCCTTACAGCGGCAAACGGCGGGCATCGCGGGGCGCAGCGAGCACGGCGGCCTAGGGGGGTTGGCGGCACGGGCTGACGCCGGCGGCGCAGCAAGCCGGCGCGGGAAGGGGGCTCGGTGTAGGAGAGGGCAGGGAGGCGAGGTCGAAGGGGATCGGGACAGAGGGAGGAACAAGAGGAGGGGATCGGGCGAGGGGGCAACGGCGTACAGGGGAGGACGAGGGGATCGGGTAGAGGGCCCCTGGCTCGCTAGGGTTGGAGGGGCCGGCTGGGCCTTGGGCCTTGGCAGCTCCCTCTCCCTCTAACTCTTTTGTTTTTAAAAAAAAACAGAAAACAACCACAAAAGAAAAGGTTTTAACAAAATAAAAAAAAATGCCTTTTGACTCCTTTAAAAATATACCCCAACTATAAAAATAGCTTGGGTATCTTTTAACGAAATAAAATGAAACCCTTTGAAGAATAAAATAAAACCATTTTTTAAGAATAAAATAAAAGCTCTTTTAAAGGAGAAAAGAAAATGAGACTCTGTTTTTTTTTTTTTTGAAAATAAACAAAAGAAAAAGAAATAAAGGAAACCCAAGGGTTTGCCCCACATTTAACAAAGGATTTTAAAAGAAGACGAACTTGTTTAATAGGGGTTCAAACTGAAATCAATTGCAGCCACAAAAAATAGAATAGAGAGGAGAGAAGGGTTTTACGTCCTCGGTGCAACGGGGTTTTGAAGTGGCTCTGTTGCACCCACTCTCATCACTCCAACAAAACAATGCCACTCACAAGCATTAACACCCAACAACACGGAGCAACAAGCAACACCGACAAAACACAGTTGACATGATGCCATGCATGATGCCATGATGCAAACTACATGATGATGCAACAAACAAAAATAGCCACACGACGGAAATGGAAATAAAGGGGAATCTTCTGGGGCGTCGGTCTTGGGCTGTCACATGCGGCACTTCCGTGAGGTAGGGATTGATGACCTTCTCGAAGATCTTGTCCTTTGGAGCTTTTTGGGAAGTCATAGCGATCTAGATCTGCAACAAAAACAGGCTCGAAACAAAAAACAGAGGAAATTTGCGTGATGCAGGGGTTAGACCAAACGGAAGTATATATAATGATCTTTTCCAGACCAGAAGGAGTACCCCGCACGAAAACGGAGTCCGGGAGGCGCACGAGGTGGCCACAAGCCCTCACGGCGCGGCCAGAGGGTGGGCCCGCACCGTGCAGGCTTGTCGCCTCCTCGCGCACTTTCCGGACTACTTCCAATTTTTGTATTTTTTTCAAATATTCCAAAACGGAGAAAATTTCCTATTGGAAAAGTTTTGGACTCTGTTTTCCTACCGAATCACATACCTCTTTGTTTTTGGAGTCTGAAACAGGCTGATAAATATCCCTTAGGTATTCTTCCGGAGTTATGGTATTGATGATATTGCTTTCAACATTTATGGGAGTACCTCAGATATAATGCTTGATACTCTGCCCATTTACAACTCTCGGAAAATTACCTTCCATGTTGTTGATCTTGATAGCACCGGAACGATATACTTCCTCAACAACATAGGGACCTTCCATTTAGAGAGAAGCTTGCCTGCAAAGAATCTTAAGCGAGAGTTATATAGCAAGACATAATCACCTACATTGAACTCACGCTTTTGTATCCTCTTATCATGCCACCTCTTAACCTTCTCTTTGAACAGCTTGGCATTCTCATATGCCTGAGTTCTCCACTCATCAAGCGAGCTAATATCAAATAACCTCTTCTCACCGGCAAGTTTGAAATCAAAGTTGAGCTTTTTGATTGCCCAATAGGCTTTATGCTCAAGCTCAAGAGGTAAGTGACATGCTTTCCCATACACCATTTTGTACGGAGACATGCCCATGGGATTCTTATAGGCAGTTCTATAAGCCCACAGTGCATCATCGAGCTTCTTAGACCAATTCTTTCTAGACCTGTTGACAGACTTTTGCAGAATCAGTTTAATCTCTCTATTGCTTAGCTCTACTTGACCACTCGACTCGGGGTGATAGGGAGACGCAATTCTATGGTTGACATCGTACTTAGCAAGCATTTTACGGAAAGCACCATGAATGAAGTGTGAACCACCGTCGGTCATTAGATATCTAGCGACTCCAAATCTAGGGAAGATAACTTCTTTCAGCATCCTGATAGAGGTGTTGTGATCAGCACTACTAGTGGGGATAGCTTCTACCCACTTAGTGACGTAATCAACAACAACTAGGATATGAGTATACCCGTTGGATTTTGGAAAAGGTCCCATATAATCAAAGCCCCAGACATCAAATGGTTCAATGACAAGTGAATAGTTCATAGGCATTTCCCGACGTTTGCTAATATTACCTATTCTTTGACATTCGTCACAAGACAAGACAAACTTACGGGCATCCTTGAAGAGAGTGGGCCAATAGAAACCTGATTGCAATACCTTGTGTGCAGTTATATCTCCCGCATGGTCTCCTCCGTAGGCCTCGGAGTGACACTTCTGTAGGATCTGTCCCTGTTCATGTTCAGGTACACAACGTCTAATAACACCATCTACTCCTTCCTTATAAAGGTGAGGATCATCCCAGAAGTAATGTCTCAAGTCAAAGAAGAATTTCTTCTTTTGCTGGTACGTGAAACTAGGTGGTATATATTTGGCAACGATATAGTTTGCATAATCAGCATACCACGGTGCACTACGTGAAGCACTGATGACATTCAATTGCTCATCGGGAAAGCTATCATCGATAGGTTGTGGGTCATCAAGAACGTTCTGCAACCTAGACAAGTTATCTGCTACTGCATTATCAGCACCCTTCGTGTCGACAACGTGCAAATCAAATTCTTGTAGCAAGAGAACACATCTGATAAGTCTAGGTTTAGCGTCCTTCTTCTCCATGAGGTACTTAATAGCAGCATGGACAGTGTGAATAGTGACTTTGGAATCAACTATGTAAGACCTGAACTTTTCACATGCAAACACGACTGCTAAAAATTCCTTCTCCGTAGTGGCATAGTTTCTGTGGGCACTGTCTAGAGATTTACTAGCGTAGTGAATAACATTCAACTTCTTATCAACTCTTTGCCCTAGAACAACACCAACAGCATAGTCGCTAGCATCACACATGATCTCAAAAGGTAAGTTCCAATCAGGTGGTTGAACAATAGGTGCAGTTATCAAAGCCCTCTTAAGTATTTCGAAAGCTTCCTCACAATCATCGTCAAAGACAAAAGGAATATCCTTTTGCAAGAGATTGGTAAGAGGCCTACAAATCTTAGAGAAGTCTTTAATGAACCTTCTATAGAAACCAGCATGACCAAGGAAGCTTCTTATACCTTTGATATCTGTGGGGTACGGCATTTTCTCGATTGCATCAACCTTAGCCTTATCGACTTCAATACCTCCTTCAGAAATTTTATGTCCTAAGACGATGCCTTCATTAACCATAAAGTGGCACTTCTCCCAATTCAAGACAAGATTGGTGTCTTTACATCTCTGCAAGACTCGATCAAGGTTGCTGAGGCAATCATCAAAGGAAGACCCGTAAACGGAGAAGTCATCCATGAAAACCTCAACAATCTTTTCACAAAAGTCTGAGAATATAGCCATCATACATCTTTGAAAAGTGGCAGGTGCATTACATAAGCCAAAAGGCATACGTCTATAAGCAAAGGTACCGAAAGGACAGGTGAAAGTGGTTTTCTCTTGATCAGATTGTGCAACTGGTATTTGGGAGAAACCAGAATAACCGTCTAGAAAGCAGAAGTGTGTGTGTTTAGACAGTCTTCCTAGCATTTGGTCGATAAAAGGCAAAGGGTAATGATCTTTCCTAGTGGCTTTATTCAGTTTCCTAAAATTGATCACCATCCTATAGCCAGTAATAATCCTCTGTGAGATCAATTCATCCTTATCATTAGGGACAACGGTAATGCCTCCTTTCTTAGGAACGCAATGTACCGGACTCACCCAATCGTTGTGAGCAACAGGATAAATGATACCTGCTTCCAGGAGCTTTAGTATTTCTTTTCTTACTACCTCTTTCATCTTAGGATTCAATCTCCTTTGATGATCAGCAACTGGTTTGAAATCAGGATCAGTTTTAATCTTGTGATGGCATAGGGTAGGACTAATGCCCTTAAGATCATCAAGAGTATATCCAATAGCAGCACGGTGCTTCCTCGGAGTTTTTAGTAACTTCTTTTCTTCATGCTCTGAGAGGCTAGCACTAATTATAACATGATATATCTCTTTTTCATCAAGATAGGCATACTTAAGAGTATCAGGCAACTGTTTAAGCTCGAACACAGGATCACCCTTTGGTGGGGGTGGATCCCCAAGCAGTTCAACATGCAGGTTATTCTTAAGGATAGGATATTGTTCTAAGACAACTCTATCTATCTCATCCCTTTCATACATATGCATATCATTTTCATGCTCAAGCAAGTATTGCTCTAAGGGATCAGTAGGAGGCACGGCGATAGAGGCTAAGGCAATAGTTTCATCCCTACTAGGAAACTCCTTTTCATGAGGTTGTCTACCAAACTTAGAGAAATTGAACTCATGTGACACAACTTCAAAGCCAACAGTGACAGTTTGCTTCTCACAATCAATATGAGCATTGACAGTATTGAGAAAAGGTCTACCAAATATGATGGGACAAAAGCTATCTTGTGCGGTAGCAAGAACGAGGAAATCAGCAGGATACTTCGTTTTACCACACAAGACTTCAACATCCCTAACAATTCCCACAGGGCAGATAGTATCTCTATTGGCAAGCTGAATAGTGACATCAATAGGTTCTATCTCAACAGGTGCAATCTCGTCTTTGATTTCATCGTATAGGGATTGAGGTATTGCACTAACACTAGCACCCATGTCACATAAGCCATGATAACAATGATCTCCTATCTTAACAGAAACCACAGGCATGCCAACAACAAGCCTATGTTTGTCTCTAGCGTGAGGTTTAGCAATTCTAGCACCATCTTCACAGAAGTGAATATTATGTCCCTCAACTTCTTCAGACAGAAGATCTTTGATAATAGCAATGCTAGGTTCAACTCTAATTTTCTCAGGGGGTGTAGGTGTTCTAATATAGCCTCTACGTATCACAGTTGAAGCTTTAGAATGATCCTTTATCCTAACAGGGAAAGGTGGTTTCTCAATGTAAGCACTGGCAACAACAGGATCATTATAGGCAATGGCTTTCTCTTCAACTGGAATGGGTTTAACTACATTGACTTCTAAAGGAGGATGATATGTAAACCACTTCTCTTTGGGGATATCAATATGAGCAACAAAGGATTCGCACAATGAAGCTACATCTCAGAGTCAAGTCCATACTTAGCGCTAAAATCACTAAAGATATTTGTCTCAACAAAGGATTTAACGCAATCAAACATGAAATTCATACCTGACTCCTTACCTTCTTCAAGCTCCCAATCTTTAGAGTCGCGTTTAATTCTCTCCAATAAATTCCATTTGAAGTCAATATCTCTCTTCATAAAAGAACCGGTACAAGAAGTGTCAAGCATGGTGCGATCATCATGAGAAAGCCGAGCATAGAAGTTCTGAATGATAATTTCTCTCGAGAGCTCATGATTGGGGCATGAATATAGCATTGATTTAAGCCTCCCCCAAGCTTGAGCGATGCTTTCTCTGTCACGAGGCCAAAAATTGTGAATACAGTTTCGATCACGATGTACTAAATGCATAGAATAAAACTTTTGATGAAATTCCAATTTCAACCGATTGTAGTCCCATGATCCAGTATCATCACATAGCATATACCATGTCAATGCCTTATCCTTCAAATATAAAGGAAAGACCTTCTTCTTGACCTCATCCTCGGGCACACCTGAAAGCTTAAATAAACCACAAACTTCATCTACATAGATCAGATGCAAGTCTGGATGTGATGTTCCATCTCCTGTAAAAGGATTAGCCAGCAGTTTCTCAAGCATACCCGAAGGAAATTCAAAGCAAATATTTTCAGTAGGTGCAGCAGGTTGAGGAGCAACTATTTGTGCTTCCGTTCGAGGTGAAGATACCCCGAAAAAGCCCCTCAAAGGATTAGTATCCATAGTGACAAGTGACAATAAATTTCAGCACACCATATGAATGTTTCCTTACCAAGTTCCACTTACCAAAGGCACTTCACTCCCCGGAAACGGCGCCAGAAAAGAGTCTTGATGACCCACAATTATAGGGGATCGATCATAGTCCTTTCGATAAGTAAGAGTGTCGAACCCAACGAGGAGCAGAAGGATCTGACAAGTGGTTTTCAGCAAGGAAATATCTGCAAGCACTGAAATTGTCGGTAACAAGTGATTGTGTGGTGAGATGATTCGTAGCAAGCAACAAGTAAAAAAAAAGTAGCAATGGTGCAGCAAAGTGGCCCAATCCCTTTTGTAGCAAGGGACAAGCCTGGACAAAGTCTTATAGGAGGGAAAACGCTCCCGAGGACACACGGGAATTTCTGTCATGCTAGTTTCATCATGTTCATATGATTCGAGTTCGTTACTTTGACAGTTTGATATGTGGGTGGACTGGCGCTTGGGTACTGCCCTTACTTGGACAAGCATCCCACTTGTGATTAACCCCTCTCGCAAGCATCCGCAACTACTAAAGAAGAATTAAGACAAAATCTAATCATAGCATTAAACTAGTGGATCCAAATCAGCCCCTTACGAAGCAACGCATAAACTAGGGTTTAAGCTTCTGTCACTCTAGCAACCCATCATCTACTTACTACTTCTCAATGCCTTCCTCTAGGCCCAAATAATGGTGAAGTTTTATGTAGTCGACGTTCACATAACACCACTAGAGGAAAAACGACATACACCATATCAAAATACCGAACGAATACCAAATTCACATGACTACTATTAGCATGACTTATCCCATGTCCTCAGGAACAAAAGTAACTACTCACAAAGCATAATCATATTCATGATCAGAGAGGTAATGAGTAGCATCAAGGATCTGAACATAAACTCTTCCACCAAATAATCCAACTAGCATCAACTACAAAGAGTAATCAACACTCCTAGCAACCTTACAAGTACCAATCGGAGTCGCAAGACGGAGATTGGTTACAAGTGATGAACTAGGGTTTGGAGATGAGATGGTGCTGATGAAGATGTTGATGGTGACGAGTCCCCTCCGATGAGAGGAGTGTTGGTGATGCCGATGGCGACGATTTCCCCCTCCGGGAGGGAAGTTTCCTCGGCAGGATCGTCTTGCCGGAGATCTAGATTGTTCTACTCAAGTTCCGCCTCGTGGCGGCGGCAAAACCACGAAAAAGCTCCTCCTTGATTTTTTTTCCTGGATGAAACCCTCCATATAGCAAAAGAGGGGAGCAAGTGGGACAGTGGGCTCCCCACAAGCCCCATGGCGCGGCCTGGGGGGTGGTTGCGCCGTGCAGGCTTGTGGGCACCCCCTGGTCCCGCTCTGGCACTTCTTCGGCCCAGTATTTTTGATAAATCGGGAAAAATATTCTCATTGATTTTTACGGCGTTTGGAGTTGCGCAGAATAGGTATCTCAACTTTGCTCCACTTTCAGGCCAGAATTCTAGTTGCCGGTATTCTCCCTCTTCATGTAAACCTTGCAAAATAAGAGAGAAAAGGCATAAGAATAGTACCATGAAGTGAAATAACAGCCAAAGAAGCGATAAATATCAACATGAAAACATGATGCAAAATGGACGTATGAGGAGACCTCTGGCAGCACGACGACAAGGTGGTGGTGGAGCTATGTGGTTCTCCGGCACGGCTTCACCAAGCGCCGCGGAGGAGGAAGAAGAGAGACGTAGGGTTGCGCCATCGGAGAGAGATAATTGTGTCTCAAAAATCCCAAAACCTCAAGTATATATAGGCGGAAGGAGAGGGAGGGCTGCCTTGGCCCCTCCTCCAAGGAGGAGGAGTTCGACCGAGCTAGGGAGGAGTCCGCCTCCCACAAGGGAGGTGGATCCCTTCCTTTTAAACCCCCTCTTGCCTTATCTCCTTATCCCTAGCCGCATGGGCCTTTAGGGAAGGCTTTGGCCAGCCCAATAAGGGATGGTCCACCTCCTCTAATAGCCCACGAGATCCTTTGATCGTCACACCCCTCCCGGGGGTCCTCAAGCACCCTCTCGGCACCCGGTACACTACCGATAAGCCCGAAACTTTTCCGGTGACCAAAATAGCCCTTCCTACATATAAATCTTTACCACCGGACCATTCCGAAGATCCTCGTGATGTCCGGGATTTCATTCGAGACTCCGAACAACCTTCGGTAACCACATACTATTCCCTTTACAACTCTAGTGTCATCGAACCTTAAGTGTGTAAACCCTACGGGTTCGGGAGACATGCAGACATGACCGAGACGTCTCTCCGGCCAATAACCAACAGCAGGATGTGGATATCCATGTTGGTTCCCACATGTTCCACGATGATCTCATCTGATGAACCACGATGTCAAGGATTCAATCAATCATGTATGCAATTCCCTTTGTCTACCGGTATGATACTTGCCCTAGATTCGACCGTCGGTATCCCTATACCTTGTTCAATCTCGTTACCAACAAGTCTCTTTACTCGTTCTGTAACACATCATCCCGTGGCTAACTCCTTAGTCACACTGAGCTCAATATGATGATGGATTATCGAGTGGGCCCACAGATACCTCTTCGTCACACGGAGTGACAAATCCCAGTCTCGATTCATACAACCCAACACACACTTTCGGAGATACCTATAGTGCACCTTTATAATCACCTAGTTAGGTTGTCACGTTTGATACACCCAAAGCACTCCTACGGTATCCGGGAGTTGCACTATCTCATGGTATAAGGAAACAATACTTGAGACTAGAAAAACTTTAGCATACGAACAACACGGTCTAGTGCTATGCTTAGGATTGGGTCTTGTCCATCACATCATTCCCCAATGATGTGATCCCGTTATCAATGACATCCAATGTCCATGATCAAGAAACCATGATCATCTATTGATCAACGAGCTAGCCAACTAGAGGTTCACTAGGGACACATTGTGATCTATATATTCACACATGTGTTACAGTTTCTGGTTAATACAATTATAACATGAATAATAGACAATTGTCATGAACTGGAAATATAATAATAACAACTTTATTATTGCCTCTAGGGCATATTTCCAACAGTTCCGGGGTCCTTGGATGAGGACGAGGAGGAGTACTGGATGCCCTCGGACAACGAGTAGTTTGAATTAGTTGTAGTACTCTTATAATTTAAGTTTTTAATTTTAAAACTATGTTCGAATTATGTTTGAACTATATTTTAAATGAAGTAGTTGAAATATCTAGCTTTTACATCTCCTTTTTGCATCATCCACTACTGGAATCAGAGAATTTGCCGCCAGTCAATTCTTTGTCGTCTGCTTGCTCACGACAAAGAAGTCTTTGCCGTGTGCTTCCTCAAAACAGACGACAAAGAAAGGACTAATGACAAATATACTATAGTTCGCCTCCTGCAGCAAGCGTGCCTCCCATTTGTGTAGCTAGCGACTGCTGAAGCCGTTGGCCTCCACCCCGTTACATGGAAACCTCTCCGCCATGATGTTTCCCTCGGGTTTTTGAGCGATAAGGAGGTGGTCGGCGCTGGAGCATAGGCGAAGAGATGGCTGGTGTGCAGCGAAGGTCGGCTTTTATAGCGATGAGAGTGCGGAAGCGGTGTAGACGCGTGGCGGAAAAGGGGGTGTGGATGCGCGGCGGTGGCTCGCCATCACTGGAAGGCTGACGAACGATAGCATTGAATCGTGCGAGAGCTGAGGCGAGGCAATGAGGATGACGGAATGCAGTCACTGACTCGGTCGGCCCACAGGAGGAATCTGGCATGGTTTGTTTCGGTGCAATTTTCCTTCCCCCGACGCCCCCGGTCGCCCCGAGTGCGTTGTATTCGGTTTGGGTCCGCCAACACCAATTTCGGTCTAAACCGATAAAATTTGCGTTCATGGGACGCGGCTGGACATTTTCTTCATCGGCGATAAAAAGGGCACACGGGGTATGTCGGGGGAGGAGTGGGGTGGGGTGTGTTTGTGTGTGGGGGGGGGGCAGGGGGGTTGGTGTGTAAGCATCCGTGGTTCGCGGATTTTTTGTCCAAAAGGGCCACATGTTGAGTTGAATTGTTGGAAAGGACCAAATGCTGGGTCAAATTGCAGAAACGACCCCCAACCCTGGTGGCGACACGTGTGCCAGGTGATTCGTGTCACCCGCCGCCACGGGCCGAGGCGGCTGGGGCCTGCCGCCACCAGGCGAGGCGGACGGCCGGGAATCCCGTTTCAGCCAACGACGCCATGGAACGGGCCACATCAGGTAGCCTGGCAGCGCGTAGTTCCATGCTGACAGCGTAGATTTCCATGCCAAGATGCTCCCACCAATGAAACATTGGCGTTCTTACCTGCTTATAAGCTGCCCCCGCTCTGGCCGGCTGGGCAGCTCTATTCTCTTTATCTCTTCTCTCTTCTCTCTTTCCTCTTCCTCTAGCTGAAGAACACACTTCTCTCTTCACTTTGATTCAATATTTCTGATGCTTTAGAGTTGGATTTCAAATATGTTGCAGTTGAAAAAAAATTAGGTCAAGGTAAGATCAATTCATTTTTGTAAGTTATGTTCGCATGCAAAAAAAATCCAGTCTATTTGATTAGTTTTCTAAATATGTATTTTCTGTTTTTTGGACTGTAATTTATCACTTTGTGTAGTAATTTTACGTGCAAGACGCAATATTGTGTGTAATTAGTATATTTGTTAAATATGTAATAATATGTTAACTCCATTAGTATTATTATATTTTACATGCAAGACACGTGTGATATATTTTTGTTTATGTGATAATTTTTCAACACCGTAGATATATTACTAGTGATATGTTTATGCATGCAATATCTATTTTAAAAAATATTGGCAACAGGAAAAAATTATGCGTGTAATATTTTTCTTCGTGTGATAATAGGTCGACTTCGTTGATATTTTACCGGTGATATGTTCATGCTGACGGATATTTTGTATTTAGAAGGACATCCTTATTAAAGGAGAGGTATGAATCACATCGTGTAATTTATCTTGAATTTTGGAACTCAAGAAGTGTCTGTATTAAAAAGAATTGGCGAATACGTCGCCGCAAAGATAACGAGATGCGGTACACAGAACGACGATGCCACTGGAGCGTACAACATTCCGGAACCGAGGTCATCTAGAACGAATGCGGCACCGTCGTCATCCAGGCGGTGGGGAGAGGGTCCTAATACTACAACGACATTTCCACGGCATGACTCGTCTCTGCCACTACAGGGACAAACATCTCACGTACATGTTGCAGGCTTGGGTTCGATGCCCAAGCAGACTCATTTCGTGGACCAGGATGCATATACATGATATGGCGCATACACCGAAGACGACGGATCTCAGCCATATCCCTCCATGCGAGGGATCAGGATGCCCGAGGAGACTCGTTTGCCTGAGATAAACCAGCACACTACAGGCGAGGGATCACAAAGCTACAACAACGCTTAGGTATGTACGAGTATAATAAGCAATTACAGGCGTACAACATTTACATGACATTTATTTACATACAATTTTTCTATGCAGGAAATTAATGATGCATCATGGGGAGATGAAGGAAACCAGCGTGGCGTACACAAAGAAATACTCACAGAATCCCATGATACTCGATGAAGCCTCCCAGGAATAATAGATGACTTTTTTTGGGGCGAACGCTATTGGCCCATCTTATATCCCTTCCGAGTCACAGTCATGCACCTATAATTTCGAATCATCATCTCAACTAGATCATGATTAGCGCGCGTTGTTGCGCCCGTCTATTTTGTCAATAGATTGATAGTAATTTTTACAAATATATAGACATGGAAGAACTACATTCCTCTTTCCAATGAAAGAACTTTTGAACCATCGTGTAGGCAACCCAAATATTTAGCATTTTATGTAACTATCATCTTCTATAGTTTTCAGTTCATATTGTCCATTCTCTTAGTTCCATGTCTGATGTGAGTCCTTTAGTTGGGTCCATGACTGATATCATCATGTTCATGATGACTGGTAAGAATATTTTTTGTATTTCTGCACACATCAGTTTTTTAATCCAAATATGCAGATAGTTAGAGTTCTTTTTGTCATGGTATAAAATTTCCCTAGAGAGAGAGAGAGAGATGGGGGGGGGAGGGAGGGAGGGAGAGAAGAGGGTTGATGTAGCAACTGTACATGATGCGTGTGCCTCCGCCAAACCTCGTAAGTTTGTTACTGCTCCCATTCACTTCTCTTTGTTAATTTCTATACTAGTGGACGTGTCAATATGGTGGGAGTGGCTTTAGAAAGAATTTAAGTGAATAGAATCGATGCAGAGATGTAATGGCGTGTGTTGCCGTGTCCATTTGTTTTCCCAACAGGGTGAAAGGAACATATGCAAATATATGGAGGCACAAAGTACTAAAGTTGCTAGATGTTTACCTTCCCAAATTAGAAAAAAACTTGTTTGAAACAAACTATTTTACTATACTAATACATGACATGGATGTGTTAGGCATGTAAACGGAAGTGTTGAAGACACCATAAAGAAACATGAGTTTTGGAGGACAAGGTGGGAAATGCAGGCTAGCAAAGCTATTGATATTCTTCTTTCTACAACGACCTCATCGGCACCAAGATATGTAATCTAACCCATGCCGAAAACAGACCAATTACACAAAGAAGTAAATATTAAAATGAGAATGAAAGTAGTAATTTGAAGTACAGATAAATGATCATGGCAATGCATCAACCTAAGACAGTGGTAGTTTTACTGATTTCAAGTTGCAATTGTATTGTACCTACCCCATATGATCTTGGTGCCATATGATCTTGGTGGGGGAACTCCCTTCACTTTGGCTAACTAAATAATACTCCCTCCGTAAACTAATATAAGAGCATTTAGATCAGTACTTTAGTAATCTAAACGCTCTTATATTAGTTTACACAGGAAGTATCACCTAATTTAATAAAGAATGGATGCCATGGCATGAGATGACATGCACTACACTTGGAGCTAGCTTAACGAAATAGAGGAGCCAATTATTTGTTTTTTCATATTCTGAAAGCGAGCCATCTGACATGTTTTTCAGAAAATCTATTACCATGTAACTAACCATGTTGAACTCCTCCACAGTTGGCTAATCATTAGGACAAACGATGGAATCAATTATATGATGTTAAGTGCGGAATGAACCACATCTACCAGAAAAAAGTGTCCCCTACCAAAAAATAGATAAAAAAGATGCAACTAAATACTCCATGTTTCGGTAATCAAATTATTATCACGCGGAAAATTGAATATATCCGAAAAGGTGATTATGCATACCATTATTTGCAGTAGAGGTACATGTCTGGGTGGCAATGAGTGGATCCTAGTTATGGAGAACGTCGACACGAGATGGCCTTGAGCCGGCGAAACATCAATCGCTACTGTCCTAGCCCAGCCCTACCTGCACTCCTCCCGCCTCTTCATCGACTCCACTGCAGACGATTTTGTCACTGCAGTTGGTAATGGAGCCTAGCATGCACGGAGACAAAACATTTAAAGAAGAGTAACTCATTGATTTGGAGGCTGAAAAGGGAATGAACTGAAGTAAATAGTGTGTCCCTTCTTCAACTTGCCTATTCCTAATGGAAGTAATAATCTTTTGTATTGATTTTGTATGATTTGGTAACATTGATCTTAGACCAGCAGGAACCTTTTTTTAAAACCAATTAGAAGTTCAGAACCAAAAAGTGATTACAAAACATATACTATTTATGAAAAGAATTGATGTTGATATGTGTATCCAAGTGAGGTCTTACCTTGCACTGGGTCAATGCTTCCTCATGCATCTTCACTCTCTAGGGATGCCTCCTGCATCTTCATTCCTGCAGGTTATTGCTCCGTACTGACAACAACAAAAACAAAGCATCAATGATACACGTATATTATGCAGCATAATATCTAAGCAATAGCCATACCAAATTATAAGGAAGATAATTCCTGAAGAAATATATTAGAACCACAACCTCCAAGAATTTTCCCAAGAAATGAATCAAATCTGGATAGAAATTGTGTACGTGCTAAAAAGAGGGATGCATGAGTCGTAATGTACGTGTGACTGTCTACCACAGAACTTCCTTGTATGTTCCAATTTGTCTCCGCACAACTTGAAATTTGATCAGCGATTGCAACACAGAGTGGCATTGAGGAAGGTCTCGCACTTGCACAGCAGAATAGGTCCAGAGCAACAACGGTTGAGAGGCGAGGAATTACGTGTCGACTTGATGCCAGCGGCCGATGTCCGCGACATTCCTTTGTCAAGATCCAAAATGAAATCAATCGACGAGCACAAATAGCACAAATATCACGAGTACGAACAATTTTTGGTATGAGAGGACATATAATTGCTTCGTGTAAAAACGAATCATAGATGACTGAAAGGAAATACAGGGAACCGAACCTGACCATGATGCTCAAAGATGTGCTGCCGGTGTGAAGTTAGGGGAGGAAGAATATTAGACAGTCCCACTGAGCGATGGAAAGATTGGCACATTAACGCCATCAATCTGCGCTTAGAAATTGAAGTTTTAGTGCGAGCAGTTTCTAGCAGATGAAGGGGCGGCCATCATCACCCGCATCCCCCTTTCCACTTCGTAGGGTTGGATCGGCCGCTCGCGCGTCCGCTGGATCCCCTTGTCGGATGGGTCGGCTGATCGGCTCCCATCGCGCGCATTGGCTGAACCGTGTGGGGCTGGATCCACTCGCGAGATTCCTCGCACGCCTCGGCTCTCTTGCTTGCCTGGCTAGCGATCGATCCCCTTGTGCGCCTCCTCTGCTCCGGTCCCCCGCATCATGTCGACCGCACTAGCCTTTTCTATTTTATTACGTTTTTTGAGGCAAGTTTTTTTTTACATACACTGAAACAGTTAAATGGGCTGCCTCAAAAGGCCCAGTTAACCAGAGGCCTTGGTTTTTTCTTCCACAGTAGCAGCCCCCTAGGACAGCTGGGCCAGGATGCTACAAGAATTTGGTCCAGGACGCTACAGTATGCTACATCAAACAGATCTGACGGCCAGGAGTGATTTTATCAACAAAACGAACGGCCATAAATCCAGATAGCGTGAGAGAGCTACGTTTAGGTGTATATGGATTGCAGATTCCACCACCTATGCATGAGTCGGAGACACACGAAGAGGAGGGGCAGTACGGCCGTGGTCTTCGTGAACATAGACCCCTAATCGCTTGTCACCTTCCAGTCGTCGGGAAAGGCCAGCTGGTCGTCATCACGTAGGATGATTCGTCTATCTATGTGTGTGAACTATTGTATCTCTCTATGTCAGTTTTAAACTTTAAGATGTAGGTACGAGACATCTATGTAGTTTGATGAAATAAAAGTTCTCGATATATTTCGACGCATTTTTTCAATTGAAAATTGCTTGCATAAAATAAGATACATTAAACTATTAAAATTAAGATGCATGGTCATACAAAAACTACATAAAGTCGTCTCGTCCTTCGACGATGCAGAGTACTGGCCCTTCGACGAAGCGCTACTCTTGGCCGTCGTCGATGCAGAACTCTTGTCCTTCGACGATGCATCAATATTGGCCTTGGTACTCGACATGAAGATATCGTCTTCGTCCTCGGTATCGTCCATCCATAAAAAAGATGTTTTACTCCACCGTGTATGTGTTGGCCTTTATTCTTCCATCTTTCATTTAACCTGATAAGTTTTTTTCGTATCTCCTCAAATGTCCTTGAAGGCCATCCCTTCCTAGCTAATGCGTGAGCAACCTCATTCAGTAGCGTGTCACTACTGATGAGTTCGTCCCATGAAATTATTATATTGTCTATCTTGAAATTGCTAGCTAAGCGCAGAAGACATCCGGACATACGAGAGTGAAAACTACAAACGAAAGGATAATGAGACATCTTGAGGAGAGTCAGCTACTAGACTACACTTCTTACCCACCTTAGTGTGGAGGGGGGTTTTATAGGTGCCGGAGAGCGAGGCGAGAAAGAAATGGCGGGAAAGCAAGGCGGTGAAAAATGGCGGGAAAGCGAGGTGTGAAAAAATAACATGTTCAAATCAAGACACACCTTGCTGAAATTAAGATACAATCGGTAGAAATTAAGATACAATTTGCTGAAATTAAGATACAACTTGCTAAAATTAAGATACAACTGAGAGAAATTAAGAAACAATAACATAAATCTACCGAGTCCAACATGGATATTTTCCTTTACCATCACCAGCTTCTTCTGCTGCCTTGGCCGCACGAGCCCTATCTTTCTTTCTCTGCCTCTCAGCCTCACAGCCCTCCTGTCGCTGGCGTTGCACCTCCGCCAGTCGAAGTGCCTCTTCTTGGTTTTTCTTCTTCATCTTATCAAGCATAGCCCTCTGCTTCACACAGTACTCTTGCCATCCCTCTGCTCCTCTGCTTCCGCCTTCTTGTGGCGCTCTTCCACGTCCAAACTTGCCCATGCACGACGATCTCTTTCACGAATCTCGATCATCGCCCAGTCCGGTATTTCCGTGTCAATCCAACAATAGTACATGCACAGAGGAGGAGGTGACTACAACAAAAATATAAATATAAATATCAAGTTAACAATAATATCAACAACGTGTTTATTGTTGATGACTGAAACATACCGGAGGCTTGATGTACGGTGAAGTAGCAATGGATGGATCTTCTTCATAATTGGCGCAAATGAAAAACTTCATACCCAACGAAACTAAAAAATCCGTCACCTCCTTCACCTTGCAGAGATCACCACACCAACAACGCATTACGTCCACCTTCGGTGGCAAACTAGCACTCTTCATTTTCCTAGGCCTAATGCTTTAATCCGAGTAAGGCAAACTCTATTAACTATGAACGAAGTGTAACACACCGAGGCGTAGGTGTTTTGAAGTGTGACTGGATGATGGCGAAGAGTGTTTCAGTGCCTCCTTTTATAGGCTCAAACGGATCTGAAGGCGCGAACAGGCGAAATTTAGCAGCAAAAAAAGGACGCGAACACAGATAAAAATTAGACAGAAAAATAGAGCATCTCAGATATTCCTGCACGGAAATCCGCCCCAGGCATACTGAAAATCAGCGCCGTCCAGCGCCACTTTCGACCCTAGGCTACATCGCCGGTCGCGTGGCGCGGTGGCGGTAGGTCCCACCTAGTGCGGCCCGTTCCGTCGCGTGGGATGGCTGAAACGGGATTCAAAGCCGGCCGCCTCGCTTGATGACGATAGGCCCCAAACGTTCCGGTCCGTGACGCCAGGTGGCACGCATGCCGTCACAAGAGATGCAGGTCTTTCCTGCAAATTGAGCCCATATGTGTTTATTTCCAACAATTCAACTCAGCAATGTGGTTCTTTTGTATAAAAGTTCTGGTCGGCCAGACGCCCTTACGCGTCACCAGACAAGCCGCACGGTCAGCTAGGAAACCCATGCGTGGGGGCGAGCCAAGGACATGTGGCCCCATGCTGCGACCCCACGCTTCCGGGCGCGCCATTCCCTTCTGCCTCCCCCACTCATCCGTCAGTTCAACTGCCGGCCACGTAATCAATCGCTTGATTTTTTAGAACACGTATTAATCAATCGCTTATCAAATACCACCACCACCGCCGCGCACGGCTAGTCGGCGAGGGAGCCGTCCGCTTTGGGATCCCAAAATTAGCAAATCGGAGCTTCGGGAGGCGGAAGCGAGACCACCTTTCCCCCCTTCCCAATCCGCCCCCGGCGCGGCAGCGATTTTCCACCGGTCGTCGCCACGCCCTCCCCCCCATTGACGCGCGGGCTCCCCCTCCGACGACGACGGGCCATTCCTTTTTAAGCCCACCCTTTATTTTCCCCGTTCCTCCCGCACCCCATTTTCTGTTCCCGTCCTTTTCCCTTCCCCTTCTCCCCCCTTCCACCGTTCACGGACACACACACACGCGCGCGCGCGCACGCAGACGAGAGCGTTGGACGGAGAGCGAGAGACCGCGACATGTCGGCGGCTAGCTGGAGCATTCCGGCGATCCCGCGGGCGGTCCCGCCGCCGAGGGCCGCCCCTCCCGGGGAGGCCTTCATGGTGCCCGCGCGCCCGCGGGCGGCCTGGTGCCGCGCCGCTCCTAGGCGAGTCAGGCTCGCCCGGGGAGGCGGCGGCGGCGGCGTCGTCGCCCGCGCTGGCGCGGCGGAGGCGGTGCCCGTTGCTGATTCCGGGGAGGCCTCGGTGGTCTTCTCCGAGAAGTTCCCCCTCCGCCGATGCCAAACCGTAATCTCTTCTTCTATGCCCCGTCGCGTGGATTGTGCTTCTCCTCTTTCCTCTCTTCTTCTTCTGGCTGGTAGTTGATTCTGCGGTGTGGTGTGCCGTGGCGTGCCCAGGTGGAAGGGAAGGCGTGGGTGAGAGTGGAGGCGGAGCCGGACGCGGACGGCAAGTGCAAGGTCGTCATCGGGTGCGACGTGGAGGGGAAGTGGCTGCTGCACTGGGGTGTCTCCTACCACGGTGAGACCGGCAGGTATGCACGCCTTGTCACCTGTCAGCGAGGTAGGTTTGGCTCACGATACCAATGCAGCTAGCTTCACTGCACGGGTTCATCTCTTAGTGAATGCCTAGGGAAACTTTTTTTTTTCCTGGGAAAAGGAGGAACGGAGCCCCCGGCCTCTGCATCAATTGGCCTAGGGAAACTATGAACAGCTCCATTTCATAACAGTAGTATATAAATCAGGTGGGCAATGCGGTTGCTCCTAACTAAGCAGAGAAAATTCAGCACGAAACTCCATAGTACATTTTTGTTGCATGAAGGACTACTGGTATTGGAACTATTCGCCCTGCTTCTCACATTCCAAAATACTTCAAATGCACAACATTTTTCTTCTTCTGGAATATAATTGATGGACATGCTAAGTTGCTAACTAATAATCGCATGTTTGCACAACTGGGTGGAGATGTACACATGTTTTCTTTTTTGGAAGATCAATATTCGCAAATTCGATTGTTTGTTATGTCTCCTTGGTTCCTATGGCATTGTCTTGATATGCACTTCCATCTTAGTTACTTAAAGAAACAATAATTTTTCAAGGCAGTTTTTTTGTAGAGGTTCTGCTCCCTAAAAGAACTGCTTTCATATATCCTCCTTATCTTTATATTTGCAGTGAATGGGATCAACCTCCTTCGGAAATTAGACCTCCCGGTTCGGTTCCAATCAAGGTTGTTCTAAACTTGTGAAAACTGTTCAAGCACTTAAAACAGTTTTCAGCTATTGACACCGGCATATGGGTGTCTGTGCGACACTAACTTCTAGGATCCTCTTTCTTATTCATTCTTAGCTATAATTCTAACTATGTAGGATTCAAATTGCTGAGCAATATTTGAAACTTTCAGGACTCTGCAATTGAAACACCACTGGAGATTTCACCCAATTCAGATGGACATATACTTCATGAAGTGCAAATCAAATTTGATAAGGACACTCCAATTGCCGCTATCAATTTTGTTCTCAAGGTTCAAACTTTACACGAGTGCATTGCTTTCAATTTATTTCCCAGGCGATGCGTGTTTCTTGACTTACTATACTATATTAAAACTCTCACTATAAATATAGGACTTGCCCACTCAATTCCATTCTGTTTAAACTGTCACTGAAGGGAATGCGGCTATGGAAAGCGTACATGCATTCTCTAGTTGTCTAACCAAAAGATATCATACACACAGACATGTATATCTGCATACTAGAGGCAATATGGAACACATGCCTCATCCTAGCTGATATTTTAATTAATCCATATATTAGTTAAATTATGTGCATTGCTCTGGCTCTTTTAGGTTTGAAGGTTATTCAGCTTCAAGTTTTAATGTCTCAATTGGTTGTTGCTTTGTTAGGAAGAGGGAACAGGTGCATGGTTTCAACATAAGGGTGGGGATTTCAGAATACCCTTAGGTGGGTCCCTGGAGGGTGGAGATCCATTAGGAGCAAAACAAGGTATTGATGTCTACCCAGGTTATTAAGAGTCTCAATGACAATTACTTTCTCCCGCATTTTTTAACAGCACTTTCTCTTGGATTATTATTATTTTAGTACTGTAAGTACTCTGTCCTATTCGAGTGGTTTGGTCCTTAGGTTAGATATAAATATTTTTCTTCTATGGAAGTACTTAATAATACACACTTCTTTGGCATTAGAACCCTGAGCAATGTAAAAGCCTAAAAGGAATGCAACCACTGGTTATCCTTGCCCGCTACAATGAATTACAGTTTGGGGATGAGTTTGCTTAGCCCTAGGAGCGGAATTCGCTCCTCCTGGAGGCAGCGCAATGGAAGACGATGAGCAGTAGTAGCTGAAGAGAGGGGACAGGGGTGGAAAATACAGGACCTGTAGCCTGAACATTGGTGCTATACAACTCCCATAGTACCATGTTATGACCAGACATTTGTATTGCACTGCCCAAAGGGGCAAATTATATTACAAGGATTCAAGGACACTCCCAAACCCTAGACCAATAGGAAAAAGCCATAACATCCTTAGCACAATAAATACTGCTGCGTCGACAATTTGAAGTAATACCATAATTATCAGTAATAGTTAGGTTGTAAAATTGTCTAATATTAGTTTAACTAATACCATAATAGTAAAAAACGTCTTACATTTTGGGATTCTCTGCAGTAGTCAGTAGCATTCTCTGAGAATTACATGATATGTTCTGACCGAAAAATTACATGGTATTGGTTTTCACAAGATGAAGAATCTGATTTCTTGGGGCCTTCAAGGAACGCTGTCTAACATATTGGATTCTCTTGTGTCTTAGGAGCGAAACCCGAAGGACCTAGTGCTCAGCTAAAAGAAACTGTACCTGGGGATAAAGGTCCAAGCACAAAATGCATTTCAAAGTTCTATGAGGAATATCCCATCTTAAAATCAGAGTATTTTGAGCATTCTGTATCTGTTGCTGTGAGGGAGAACAGTGAAAAAGATAAAAGTCTCGTGGAATTCTATACTGACATCACTGGAGATGTTATTATTCATTGGGGAGTTTGCAAAGACAATACCATGACTTGGGAGATCCCACCAGAACCGCATCCACCGAACACGAAGGTCTTCCGACAGAAAGCTCTTCAGACCTTGCTAGAGGTAAGGAGATAACTTTGAGCCCTTTGTAGAAAGAGAGATGAAATTGCCTCCATGGAGCTAAAAAGTCACTGCCTTTCTGGGTGATTCCTGCTTTGGTTGGTCAAGCAAGGAACAAACTCCTAGTCTGTTTAGGTGTGGTTCTCTCTTATATCTTCAATGCAGGGCGCTCACACAAGCAAGTTTTGTTCTTTTGAGCTGACAATAAGGTGTTTTTGGGGTGCTACCATTTTTCTATCTTTTTTGTTTCCTTCCATTCATAGAGCATATGTATTATTGAGATATACTAGTACCTTATGCTGCCTGAAAATCAGTTAGCTATTCCTATTCACACATCTTACCTGGTGCCGCAGCAAAAAACTGATGGTACAGGCAACGCTGTATCATTTCTACTGGATGCAGACTACACCGGTCTTGTTTTCGTGCTCAAACTTAATGAGCATACTTGGTTGAGAAATCTGGAGAATGGATTTGATTTCTATGTTCCTCTTACGAGAGTGGAGCAAGTTGACAGCACTCAAGAGCCTCATAAGGCTGATGATAAGTCTGTGCAAACCGATGGCCTAATCAGTGATATAAGAAATCTGGTGGTTGGCCTGTCATCTAGAAGAGGTCAACGAGCAAAGAATAAAGTTCTGCAAGAAGATATTCTGCAGGAAATCGAGAGGTTAGCAGCTGAAGCATATAGCATTTTTAGGAGCCCCACTATTGATGCCGTAGAAGGCTCTGTTTACATTGATGGCCCAGAAACCGTGAAGCCAGCTTGTTCTGGCACTGGATCTGGTTTTGAAATATTGTGCCAAGGATTTAACTGGGAGTCACATAAGTCAGGAAAGTGGTATGTTGAACTTGGTACAAAGGCCAAGGAGTTGTCATCCCTGGGTTTTACCATTGTTTGGTCACCACCACCTACTGATTCTGTATCACCTGAAGGATACATGCCAAGGGATTTATACAACCTAAATTCCAGGTATATTTATTTGTGAAAAATCATTATATTCCATAAAATAGTTGTTCTTTGAGAATTGGCTACATTTGGTAATGCCAGAATTGGCTAAATTTGGTAATGTCATCTTACTTTATTTTATTAGTTTCTGTTTTCTGCCATAGTATCTCCTTTGCTGGTTCCTTGGACTGGATGTCAGTGTACAATGTGCAAACTAGTGCCATGTTTACTATTTTGATATTGAACAAAATAAGGAAACTTGATTAGCAAAGCCCACACACGTCAAACTTCTCAATATAATTTTGTGCAAGATGCAAATTGTTGATGCTAGCAGTTGCCCTTAAGATATTCCATCTTCAAGCTGTATATTATTTATCCTGTAATGCTGTTCCTAACTTTACCAGTAAGTACAACCCTTATGGGTGTTGACCCTTTTTATCCGCACTAAATATTTGAGACCTTATTTCCTTCCATGGTCAGTGCAAGCGCTCCCATGTTAATGTTACTATTATTTGGTCATGAAGTAGAAGTTCGGCAAACCAATATCTCATTGTATACCCATCTGCCTGTTAGTGTAATGCATGTCAATGTGCATTTTTCGATAAAGGGCGTTTTTATTATCTTAAAATGTAGCATCAAGCGGATACAAAGCATTATGAGTGACACCCGGCCTCTGCATAACTACGATGCACATAGCCAAACACGTAAAGTCTCACAAAAAGAAAAGAAAAAACCGACAAATCGGCGACAGTAGTCATATAGACCGACACTATGCCTATGTCGAAAGGGATGGTGGACCGATCCGGAGATTATGCTGTCACCCATGTTGGGTAAAAACCTCCATAGCCACCTGCTCCAACCGCGTACACACCGCCTTGAACATCAGTTACTACTCCGCTCGTTGTAGCGTAGACCACGTATGAAGCGAGTGCGTACAACGGAAAATAACCTGCAAAGGAGAAGCATTTTTGTTATTGAAAACCAAATCATTTTTACATAGCCAAAACGACCATAGTAAGGCATACGCTCCCACCCTTATTAGCGTTTTGAACCTATTTGGAATACCGTCCAACCAATGACCAAAAATATTGGCAACACTTGTGTGCGGATACAAATTTGACGCTATTTGGATGGCTGACCACGTAGAACGCACAAACTTGCATTGGAAGAAGAGATGTTTGATTGTCTCTTCATGAGTACAAAAACAACACTTCTTACTCCCTGGCCAGTTGCGTCGTGCGAGGTCGTCTTTTGTTAGGATGACTCCCCTACGAAGATACCACATGAAGATTTTAACTTCTAGTGGAATCTTTGACTTCCAGATTTTGCTGTTATTATTCACCGGTACCTCAGAATGCGTGAGCGCACGATATATATAGTCTACTGTAAAAGACCCCGATGTAGTACGGTTCCAGCGAAACACATCCCGACCTTGTGTCAAATTGATCAAATCGAGGCGGGATAAAAGATTATGCTATGACATAAGTCGCGGGCCAATCAAATCCCGTGTAAACGAAATATTGGGCGGGGATGAACTGAGGACCTGCGCAATTGTTTTATTCTTATTGCGAGCAATGTTGTACAGGGCTGGATATTGTTCTCGGAGACTGACATTGCCTAACCAGATGTCTTCCCAGAAATGAATCTCTGACCCGTCTCTTATCATGAAAGACCCAAAGCGAAAGAGATGTTTCTTTGCCGCCATTAGGCCAGCCCAAAAGTGTGAGTCACCAGGTTTCCAATATGCCTGAGACACCGCCTTTTGACCTAGATACTTGTTGCACAGCATGGTTTGCCAAACACCATCCTCGGTAAGAAGTTTAAACAACCACTTACTAAGCAGGGCCTCATTCTTAACTTGCAGGTCATGAATTCCAAGGCCACCTTGGTCTTTCGGCCTACAAACCACACTCCATTTGGCCAGTCTGTATTTTTTCTTTTCACCATCTCCTTGCCAAAAGAATCTGGATCTAAAATAGTCCAGTCTTTGTAGTACCCCTTTTGGGAGTTGGAAGAAAGAAAGCATATATAGAACCATATTTGTGAGGACAGAGTTAATCAAAACCAGTCGTCCTACAACTGAGAGCAACTTGCCTTTCCAACTGCTCAGCCGTTTCTCTAGCCGCTCCTCTACATGCTTCCACTCCGCAATGGTGAGACGCCGATAATGAATCGGTATTCCCAGATATTTAATTGGGAATTGGCCATGTGTGCAACCAAACAGGTCAGCATAATCGACCGCTGCCTCAACGACTTCTCCAAAGCAGAAAAGTTCACTTTTATGAAAGTTAATTTTCAGACCAACATTTGCTCAAACGCTGACAACAAGAGTTTCAGGTTTCGAGCCTTATCTAGGTCATGTTCCATAAAGAGAATTGTGGCATCTGCGTATTGCAGAATAGAGAGGCCACCATCCACAAGGTATGGCACCACTACAATCTGGCCGTCCTGCTTGGCACGCTCAATCAGAATAGCCAACATGTCAGTGACAATGTTAAATAACATTGGGGACATGGAGTCACCCTATCGTAGTCCTTTTTTTGTCTGAAAATAATGGCCCATGTCATCATTGACTTTGATGGCCACACTACCTCCAGTTACAAATTTATGGATCCACTGGCGCCATTTATCGGAGAAACCTTTCATCCTTAGGGCCTGTTGGAGGAAAGACCATTTCACCTTGTCATAGGCTTTTTCAAAGTCAATCTTGAAAACGACTCCATTTAGGTTTTTCCGGTGCATCTCGTGGACGGTCTCATGCAGGATTATTACGCCATCGAGTATATTTCTTCCTTGCATGAAAGCCGTTTGAGATGGCCGAACAACATGGTTGGCTACTAAGTTTAACCTATTCGTAGCCATTTTGGTGAAAATTTTGAAGCTGACATTAAGGAGGCATATGGGTCTGAACTGTTGGATCCGTTCTGCCTCCTTAATCTTCGGCAACAAGACAATTTCGCCAAAGTTAAGTCTGAATAGGTCAAGATTGTCGGCATGAAGGCAATTGAACAACTCCAAAAGGTCAGACTTGATGATATCCCAGAAATTCTGGTAGAATTCTGCGGGGAAACCATCTGGGGTGTTCCATTTGGTACACCGCAGCTCTCACCTCCTCTTCGGAGAAAGATGCTGTAAGAATATCATTTTCTTCTGCCGTGACTTGTGGAATATCATCTGTTCGGGTCTCGTCAAGAGTGAAATTCCCTTCGACCGTCGCCCCGAACAGAGATTTGTAGTATTTGGTGATATATTTTTTGAGCGCCTCGTGACCTTCGATCCGCCCCTCATCTTGTTGGAGACTGTAAATACATTTCTTCCTATGCCGCCCATTGGCGACCAATTGGAAGTACCTTGTATTATTATCACCCATCAAAATGAAATCAGCTTTGGATCTTTGGTAGTATTTGATCTCCTCTTCTCGCAGAAGACGCGCAACCTTCTCATTAGATTGGTTTTTCAATTCAATCTGTTCTTGAGATAAGGTGCGCGTCTCAGCAATTTTGTCGAGGTCATCAATAATGTTACAGAGCCGTTGTTTTTCTTTTTTGTTTATCCCGTTGGTATGTTTCGCCCATCCAGTGAGGTGTTGCCTCATGACCCTTATTTTAAAGTTCCATCTTTGAATAGGCATGTCAATGTGCATACTTTGGAAAACTATTTGGTGGTCATTGAGTAAATGACGAACTGACCAGAACTTTTCCTCCTAATGAATAAACAAGGCGGTGCTGCGTGTTCTTAGATGACTGATGAGGCTGTGTAGCAAATGTTGTGACTCTGGTGTATATTTGTTGTTCTGGATATCTTGCTACTATCAGTGTAGAAACAAGACCTTGCAAGCACTTGGATAATAAATGAGAAAGGCATTGCTAATCTTGTTGCATATTTGTACTTGAGCTTGTTTTCCTTCCAAATTTCTTTCAACCTCATCATGCGAGCTATGCTAAGCATTACCATGATATCATCAATGTTTCAGATATGGAACCATTGAAGAGCTGAAGCAGCTTGTGAATATTTTTCATGAAAATGGTGTGAAGGTTCTTGGTGATGCTGTTCTAAATCACAGATGTGCCCAGTTGCAGAATCAGAACGGGATCTGGAATATTTTTGGTGGGCGTATGAACTGGGATGACCGAGCGGTCGTTGCTGATGATCCACATTTCCAGGTGAGGCTTTTCCGTGCTAAGTGCTAACTAAACCTAATTAGTCGACTTCGAGTATGTCGTTATTCAAAGTTCATTTTGATTCTCTAATATCATCACCTGTTGTAGTTATTTGGTTCTTCCACTGTGCTGTCTAGTTCTCTCCAACAACAATTATTTAGGAACGGAGGGAGTAGTAATGAAATGTCACCAATATTTATCCTCAGTGTGGGATTACTGAAGTTACGAGAAAATAAACTTAAGTCAACCAACAAAATGATGCTTAAAGGTGGTCTCACTGAGTGACCTGCAAATTCTGACTAACTCGTTGCCTTTTTTGACTGTCATTGTTTTACCTTTTTAGTATTGAAAGTAAAATATACTAATTTGCATTCATACTTAAGCTGTGTAAATAACTTAATGGAACACCTGTGTCCTTGTTAAAAAAAACTTGACCTGTGAGCTGAAATAAAAGGAAAAAAATATCCACCTCCAGAAATGAAATTAACAATTACATGGTTGTTCTACATTTTGTTCAAAAAGATTGTTCTACATATTTTTACCGTTGTAATTCGCTTGTGCAGCATATGATATCTGTTAACCCTTTGTATGTTCACGGTAAAATTCTTGTGCTTGTAGGGAAGAGGAAACAAGAGCAGTGGAGATAACTTCCATGCTGCACCAAACATTGATCACTCACAAGATTTTGTGAGAACTGATATTAAAGAATGGCTTCGTTGGATGAGGTCTGCTACCCTTTCATTTCTTGGCTAAAGCTCCTACGTTTTCTCATTCTTAACTGTCTGTTAATGCATGAGCTGTTCAAATGTGCACCATCCATTGACTACAAGTACATGCATCGTTTATGTATCTAATTTGCAGCTGTCTGTTATATGACTTGTATCCTCAACTCTGACGATGAAATCCCCAGTGAATTGGTCTGGATACTGTATGAATTCACCAGAGAGTTGGGGATCAGGGATATGATATGAGAAGAAGATAAGAAAGGCAGATAAAGGGATATGGAATTCAGAGTATGCCCTTCCTGTCATGTAGTGTTCCTATAAAAAACGCTTCATACCACCAGCACTTTGTTAAGTATACTATATCTCCTCTTCGGCTCTTCCTATCAGATCGGTCTTTTGGGATAGTTGGTTGGTAACATAGTATCAGACCTGAGGTCTTTGGTTCAAGTCTCGGTCCCTGCATTTTGCCCAATCAGTTATCCATGCCCACGTCGGGCGTGACGGGAGGTGTTGATCATTCCATATCCACGTCGGATGTGAAAGAGGGGGGGGGGGGATATCTCCTCTTCCTATCAGATCAGATCAGTCTTTTGGTATAGTTTATTTTTTATTTTTTATTTTTAGAAAAGGAGGATGACCCCGGTCTCTGCATCTGGGAGATGCATGCGACCATTTTATTGATTATTTCCGAGGACCTTACAAAGTAGTACAACAATATGCCTGAATCCGCCATCTTGGCAACATCTACCGCTACTCCTATCCATATGATGAAGGGATGCAAGCTGGGCCAAATACCCAGACCTCTCACCTAAGCCTAACATCTAAAGCCGGAGGCCCCGACCGAGCCACATGCCGGGTCCGGGGCACAAACCGGTCTGACGCACTCACATGTGTCGCCGTCACCATCTTCCACCGGTTCATCTTCGGAGCAGATTGAGGTGCCAGCCTTGGCAGGTGCCTCCGCCATCGACGCCATCATGACGCCAAAAGACGACCTCCACCTACGCAAGTCCATCTCCAAGCAGCGGACGCGGATCCATGCTAGGATAGGGTCGCACCACCGCCGTCGCCCACCACACACAAGCGCCACCTAGCCCCAAGGTTCCCAAAGCGTCGCCTTCAAGAAGGGAACGACGCTGTGAGCGCCGCCACCGCCCAACAAAGTTAGGGCTTTCGCCCGGGAGACCTAGGGGAAGGGGAAGTGAGGGGATTAGTCCATACCGACGCCTCCAAGGAGGGGAACGGCGCCCTCAGGCGTCGCCGTCGACGCGGCCGGCCAGGATTTCGCCCGAACTAGATCCCCACCACCAGCAACGCCTCCTGTACAGAACCGGCGACCCAAGGAAGCGCGGCCCGACCAGGCTAGCCCGGACGCCGAACATGGGAGGAGGGGATGCACCCGATCGCGCGCACCGGCCACCGCAGAAGCCGCCGCCCGCGCCAGATCCACCGCCTGCATGGCTGCTAGCTTGTCGTGCCTTGCCCATGGAGCCGCCGCTCCAGATCCGGGGTTCCCCACGTAGAGGCAGGGCAGCCAAGGCCCCGCCGCCACGATCCTTGGCGCCCCGGGCTTGCCCGGCGGCTGCCTCACGCGACGGCGAGGAAGGGAGGGGGAGGGAGTGAGGCCGGGAGGCGGCTAGGGTTGGGAGGGTTGGTTCTCTTGGTATAGTTGTTTCATAGGAATATCTAACAAACTTAATATGGCCTGCTTCCTTGAGAAAAGAAAGATGAGAAAACTCAGGATGGCCTGACACATGGCCGACACAACACATTCCAGAATAACTTCTCCCTCCAATTTTAATAGATAAATAGTTTGTTGAATGAGCGGCACATTATTAGGGAATACTATCTGTTCCTTCCTTTGGAGATAGAACATCTGATGTTCCCACTACTCCAATATGTGAGAAGCTGACAAATGTTAATGTGTCGGTATATTTTCCATTAACTTTAGGATATAATAAGTTGAATTATAGACAATCGGGCCTGAATTTTGCGGAAACGCCAGCATCTTCATAGTTGTTCTGCTCGAATTGCAGAAAGGAAGTTGGATATGATGGATGGAGACTTGATTTTGCCCGTGGCTTTTGGGGTGGATATGTCAAAGACTACATGGAAGCAACTGAACCATACTTTGCAGTAGGAGAGTACTGGGACTCTCTCAGTTATACTTATGGTGAGATGGATTATAACCAGGATGCTCACAGGCAGAGAATTGTTGACTGGATAAACGCTACAAATGGAACTGCTGGTGCATTTGATGTCACTACTAAGGGAATACTTCATATGGTAAGATTTCAGCGAAATTCGTTCAAGTAACTTTTGTTGCCATATGCATCATGAAACATTGCCTGCCTGCTTGGTTGAATCATGTCTTGTGCATTTTCACTATTTTTTTACAGAAAGATCATGCAATGTTATGATTGCGTATTTTTCTCTACAATCAGTTCTTGCTATTAGTTTTAATGCGAGATGTAGGTGCAAAACCGTCATGATATCAGTCAACTAAACTTGCTTTTACATAGTTTTCCCATTCCAGCAAGATTTGATAAATCTGTTCTAAAGTGGTTTCCTGATGCTATTTAACTCATGAATGATTTTAGTGCTTAGTCTTACCCATTGTTTGCTTTTGTACCGGTGGACCTTTTGTTTCTACAACTGTAATATGGAACTTCCTTGCGTTGCACAGGCACTGGAAAGATCTGAGTATTGGCGCTTGTCTGATGAAAAAGGAAACCCCCCTGGAGTATTAGGTTGGTGGCCTTCACGTGCAGTCACATTTATAGAAAATCATGACACCGGCTCTACTCAGGTACAGTACATTATCTCTATTAATGCACAGATCAATGTGTCATGGGCATGGTCCCCGAAAGTTTAGCATGTGCCACAATGTTAGCCATATCTCCCTAAATATTAATATTGCAAAGAACCTTGGACAATGTTAGCCATATCTCCCACAATTGTTTTTGTGTAGGAATAGTCAAAAGGTTTTGCCATTCTATGTTGGGTATCCTGCCATCGGATGTATATATTCTTAGTAACGAACACTGTGTTGCTGCCCTTTTCTTATTTACTTAATGTTGCTCAATTTCCCTTTTATTTATTTTTCGAACACGGTTCCTAAAATAACCTGTCTTACTCCATGGCTGTTGTAATATGGAATCTGCAAATTTTTCTACAGGTCTTGATCCAAGAGTGAGATTTTGTGCTCCCAAGCTCGTTTGCACCCTTTAGTTTTTCTTTTCTTCAAAAGAGTATGTTTTAAAGTTTCATAATATTCTGAAAGAAAAAAAATCAGTCTGTGCATGTACCTGCAAATTTTCATGACAAAGTATGTTAGTAACCGTTCTTCACAAAAAGGAAGAATGAGTGGCTAGAATAGTAACTTTATATGCATTGAACTTGCTCTTTCACAGGGCACAAGAAGTGTTTGCAATATTTTTGTCAATAATTTTGACAATGTAGAATGTTTTATAAGTCGGAAGCACGGAAGCATGTGCACCGGGGTTCAACTCTGAGACTGAGTTACCCATCTTGATCCTCCTAACATGGGTTTTGGTATAACTGTAGGGTCATTGGAGATTCCCCTATGGTATGGAGATGCAAGGCTATGTCTATATCTTGACGCATCCTGGCACTCCTGCAGTCTTCTATGATCACATCTTCTCACACTTACAACAAGATATTGCCAAATTGATTTCTATCAGACAGCGCCTAAAGATTCAGTGCCGCAGCAAGGTATGAAACGTGTACAGAAAGAAATGCCTACTGTTTTTTCCTCCTTCCCTTCCGCTTGATGTCTCATATGTGCAATGAACAAATTTCTGTCCGTATGTAGATCAAGATAATCAAGGCAGAACAGAATTTGTATGCCGCCCAGATTAATGAGAATCTAATGATGAAGATCGGCAGCGGACATTTTGAACCAAGCGGTCCCATAAACTGGATTGTTGCAGCAGAGGGACATGATTACAAGATCTGGGAAGCAACGCCCTAGACTTTGTCGCACTGCTAATAGCATATACTAGGTAGGAAGAGATGGCATCAGAATGGAGTGGCTAACTTAGCCACTGCTGGTGCCAAGAAAAGGCGATTGCAATGGCAGTGGAAGCATTTTCCCTGCAGCAACGCTTTCACTGAAGTCAAATTATATGTACACAAGCGAACATTTTTGTATCTACTGCAAAACCATTGTTACCTCTGAAGGCAAATTGCCTGCTTATTTGCAAAGGTACCCCACTCTGTCGGATCCATGTAAGACAGTGCATTTACAGTAAGGTACATTACATTCAAGTCCACTTTGCTGGATTTATGTAAGAATAAATAAAAGTTTTTGTATGTTGTGCATCATATCAGATTTCTGCGTAGTGTATAAGTAAATGGTTGTACATCATGTGTTAAGTAAAAGTAAAGAATAGCATAACAGAAAGCGACTTAGGCATGTCAAGGCCAAAAGCATTTACCAAGATACTATGCAGAATCACTGATCTAGTTCTCAAACATCTAAAACAAGCTACTGGACATGGGCGAGCACTACTAATTCTCGAAATGACGCCAAAGCAAGAACAAATTTGCAGAAACGGGATACGTCGACACATACACGACCAAGACGGGATACTTCGACACATACACGAGAAGACCACCTCAGGTATCTGTGATACGGAAATCTATGAGTCTACTACCACCATGCTAAACCTAGAAGGGATCGGCATCATCAAGGCGTAAGGAGCAGCGAGAGGCCTATCTTGGAGCTCTTCTCGATTGCCTTGGTGTCGAACTCGCTGGAGATGGTCAGCACTGACTTGGGCCTCAGCTCGTGCTGGATGAGGGCACTGACCATGCCGTGGTTGTCGTAGCGAACCTTCGCAGTGGTCATAGGGTCCAAGAAATACTGCACCCCCAAGGTGGCCGTGGTCTCATGGCTCGACAAGCTGTGGCTCACCTCTGCTCCAGCAGCAGCCTGGCTGTTGCTCACCATTTGGTAGTAAGACGTAGATATGCTGTCCCCTTTGTTGTTCCTGAAAAGGGAATTCATCCACCATTCATTCATGCCCCCATCTACTTCATGCGTGCGTGCAAGTATAAATGATCTTTAAACAATGGCTTAAAACATGTTCCAACCAAGGCAGTTCAGTGGATGAAGTAAAAGAAAGGTGAAGTGAACTTACAGCATCACAGCAGCGAAAAGATCTCCATTGGTGAAACTCGCCCCAAAATTGTACTTGGTGAAATCCCCAGTTGCGCTGTCATAGGCAACGTCAGCACCAACAGCAAGAGCTTTGTTGCCAAACAGACCAGAAACGTTAACCAGAGGTTTTGAGTCCAGGACAAGGTCCAGACTGAGTCCAGCGTAATCATGCAAGTACTGGAACTCTAACTGCGAGAAGAAGGTAAGAGTGTCAAAAACAAAATCATTTTTTGGACTATAGAAGATCAAACCAATCTGGAAACCGACGGCACCTTTCCAGCACTGGGGTTTGGAAAAGGAATGGTTAGGATTTGCTTCAAGCCTGCTAGTTTCCTAAATTCCTCGGAGGCTGTGATTAACAGCTAAAAAGGAAACATTAATTAGTCCAGTCAGAAGCAGGGAAACGGTTGATTAAACTGGGTTCATCATCAGAATCTGAATGACCTTTTCTTACAATAACATTTGACCGAGAAAAGGGTACATCCACAAACTTACTTGAGAGTCTGAATTTGCTTTCACATCAACTTTGAAATTCCTGTACTTAAGCTGGGTCTGAATCTCGCTAAGGGTGGCTCCATTTTTGCTTGTGCTTGTAGCAGTGATTGCCTATAGAGAAAAAAAATTCAGAATATATGATCAGATTTCTAGTTCACACCTAGAACTGAAAGCTCAAGAGAGCAGGAGCTGAACTTCACAAAAATATGGCAAGTATGGACAGAAAATGGATATAGAAAAACAACAGGTCAAGATTTCTAGCAAGCCAAGTGTCAACAAGAGTTCATGTCATTTATAAACAGACTCCATAATAAGATGGATAACACATATGCACGACAGCATGATGAATTACTGAATTAGTCCCTTCTTGAAGTTCTAATTCAGAATAAAATAGATATACCCACTATCAGGTTTTGGAATTTTGACAGTGTCAGCTAAAAGAACTGAAAAAAGTGTGACTGGATCAGTTGTTTGCCAGTCTGTATCACATAAGTAAACATATATCTATAAAACAGTAGTCGAAGTGAGCTAACATATTAACAAGGGTCCTGCCAAAATAAATAAATCAATACAAATTCTAGAATCTAGCATCACTGCTATTGCATTCTAATTGCAAGTTCATAAATACACGTTTGAAATCCTACATTGTTAAGTTACATGAACGTAGCTCCAGTTAAAGAGCATAACATGGAGTTTGTCTGGGTGCAAACACAATCTCTGAAACCAAAAACAAGGACAGGTAGAGTGCAAGCAGACGCGCAAAGATACCGAAACACCAACTTCTAAAGATGGAAAAACGCGTCATATTAATACTGTATTAACACAGTCACTCTTAGACACTTAAACCAGGAGGTGAAGGAACGATGGAAATACTGTATTAACACAGTCACTCTTAGACACTTAAACCAGGAGGTGAAGGAACGATGGACGACCAAGGCGCAGGATAGAGGTTTGAGTTTCTTGTGTGCTAAAGTTGTGTTCATTAAATTGTTGAAAATTGCAGATACTAAAGCATCATCCTATTACAAGTACAAAACAACCAGTCTGCTTCAATCCCAAATGTCACTTTCATCAAGCTAGAAGCCACGAAAACCATCAATGTGTGTGTATCAATGTACCCGCACAAAAAACTTCCATAAATCATGCACAAGTAATATCAAGCTCTATCCAAACTGTAATCAACATCTCATATGACATAACATGAACACAGTAATTTCCATACAAGAAAAACTTCCATACAGATTCACATCTTAAATCATGCATAAATAATATCAAGCTCTACCCAAGCTGTAATCAACATTTCATATGACACAACATGAACACAGTAATTTCCATCTGAAGTTAACCACAGGTAACTAGCTAGCAGCATCGCACCCATACAGAAATTCCACGTGCAACAGTTGGCCTAAAGTAACTCAATATCACGCCTCATCCACCAACTAATATGATAAAACTAGAGTATCAGAGATGGGAATTACCAACGATTGAATTAAAGTAACTCAATATCACGCCTCATCCACCAACTACTATCAAGGCAGTCTGAAACCTCGTGCACTCCCAACTTAACTCAAATCGAACCATCCACAGAAACTCCAACAGACCGCTCGCAAACACACACGCCATCCCCCAATCTGCATAAATGCAGAAAACAAAAGCAAAACCCGAACCCGAACCCTCCCAAAGTGCGCACTACACAAGGCCTCACCTAAAACCTCACAAGCTAGCCATCTAAATCCAACTCAAACAATTATAAACCGCCGCATACAGGACCGAACCAAATCATGCGATGCAAGCATCCCACACGAAAGCACGAAAACCGAGCAGAGATCGTCGATACTCACAGCTCCATTTGCGGCGCAAGTGCTGAAGGTAACCTTCTGGTCCGTGGTGAAATCCCTGTACAGAAGATCTGCAAAAGCACGATGGACAGCAATCAGCAGTTGGTCCAGGGGGAAGCGATTATTAGTCGCGCGCTTATAGGAAGCTCAAATCGAGAATCATCGCCACCGAATTTAATCCCACAAAACCCTTGAAAAGTGACCCAGAAGGGAAGCGCGCGCTCGATCGTCCTGACCTCTGGTCTTCTTGCCGATCTCGGAGTAGAGGCCGGGGCCGGTGGCCGCCTTGGGAGGAGCGCCGCACTGGCCCGCCATAGAAGGGCCGTCGACCTGGGCCGCCTTGGGAGGAACGTCGACTGGGGGCGCCTTGGAAGGAGCGTCGACCGGGTCCGCCTTGGAAGGAGTGATGACCGGCTCGGCCATGGGAGGAGAAGGGGTCGGCTCCAGGACCAGACAGCGGCGGAGGCGGAAGCGAGGCCGGCGGCAAAGGTGGTGGTGGCGTACGGGTGGGGTAGGGGAGGGAGGGAGGCCACTACTTATAACGGCGTGGAGAGGGCGTGGGCGCCGTGTGGCGGCCTGTTGTCTTTCTCTTCAAGAGAAAGAAGCTGGTTATGGTTTGTGTTTACTTGGAGAAAGGGTTGACGAGGACGGGTCAATTTAGTCCATCATGGACTTTGAGTTGATCTCAGTGGACCAAAAGCTGGAGGACTCCACTTTTTCTAAGATGAAGAAGCTTCTCGCATTATCCCTGTCGGAGACGCCCCACGTCAAGATTGTGTTTTTACTTTTATCTTTTTTAACACGATACACACGCAAACACTCATATACACGCGCATACATTCATCCCTATGGATGCATATACGCACATCCTATCCCTATAAGCACCGGTACGAAGTCACTGTAGACGCCTCGTCGTTGGCGGAAACGTCTCCTTTCATTGAAAGCGTATCGCCGGAAATCTTAAAATAAATTTAAAAATAATGCAAGCATCAATATTTGAACCATAGTGGGCTAGGTATACCATAGTCCCTCTAACCATCCAACCAGAGGTTGGTTTGCACGCCAAGATTGTGTTGATCCCTATGACCTTTTGGCTTTTTAAGATGATACGAACTTTACCTTATTTTTGCATTTAAGATGAATCTTACTCATCTCTATAACACTAAGGTTCTTAGTTTCGAAGAACCCATTTAATTGGGGTCTTCAATTAAAATCTGGTCACCTAATTTTGATCAAGCCAATTTTTTTTAAGAGGATGAAATTGAGTTACTCATCTATCTATGTAATACAGTAGGGCATGGTTAATCATATAGCCAACTGTTTGCTATATGATGTTGTCATATCATATGTAATCATCATTTCTAGTTACTCATACAATAAGGTTAGCTATAAGGTTGACTATACGTCCTCATATTCTTATCTTAGGTTTGTCTAGATATGAATGTATCTAGTCATGTTTTACTATTTAGATACATTCATTTCTAGACAAACTTAAGACAAGATTTTTGGGAAGAAGGGAGTACTACTTAATTCACTTTATCCCTATCTCTTTCTTCATATTTATTGCATCTGCCTAGGAGCATGCATATAGCTTGACTCTTGCATAGAGCCCACTATCCTTATTTTTTTCATGTATCTCTCATCCATATGGGTAAAATTGTCATGTAAGCGGGCTATAAGCCTATTATTGTACTTGCTCTTATGCTCCATAAGTTTAGAAGTCTCTTAATCAATTGAGGTCTACTATTTAGAATATGGCCACTCGATTTTGATCAGGTGAACAATTTCTTAACGAGACCTCCCATTCTATTTTAGTTCGCTACACTCTTTTTGTTTTCAAGCTCTCCTATTTGATTAAGGTATTTAATTTTAGATTTAGTTCATATTTTGACAGGGTTAATGGTTTTAACAAATCAGTCGACAACAATCAGCATATAAAAACATTCAACCTCATGCGCCATCTCGGCACCTAGAAAAAAGAAGCCCAAACATGTGATGATGTAACGCAAATATAGTACATGATTTTTTTTCCACATAAGTATAGATTGATTAGCAGATAACTTACAATCACACTGCAAAAGGCCCACTAAAAACACTGCATCATAAATAAAATTAAATTGCGTTATGACTCGGTATTTCTCCTACTTGGAGAACTGTACCGCTAAACTCTCTTTCTATTCAATGAAATGAAACGCAAAGTCTTTGTGTTTTCCAAAAGAATAGACATCATTTCTCCAACTCGCCAAACGAAATCATCGTCGGTTCCAAGATACAAGGTCTATTATTTTTTTAAAGAAAAATCTCCATAACATTGAACAAGTCCAGAGTAAAAAATATCAACATCCATAATATAAAATAAATAAAATATGAAAATTCATCTCATGGTGAATCAAATCAAATGATACCAATTTGACATTATCGATATTGATACATTTCAGTTTAAACAAGTTTGACTTTTCAAAAAACTAATGCATCTAATATTTTGAAATAGGCAGAGTAAAGACATTATGAAAATCCAATGACACCAACTCCGCAGCAAAGCATGCCCAACTCTTCTAGTATAATACTAATAGTAACATACTTCTACCAATCAAATCGTGATGCCACGCTTCTCTGGGAATGCACAATGCATCCTAAGCCTTATAACATATACTTCATCTATTTCTAAATAAAAGCTTTTTTTTACAAATTCTAGTATAAGCTATATACAGAGAAAAATGAATGAATTTGCACTCTAAAATACATATATATGTATGTATGGAGTTATTATTGATAACTCTAAAAAAGATTATATTTAGAAATGTAGGGTGTGATATTTTTAAGTGCGGATAAGATAGTGAAGTGTTGTGTAGTCGACGTTCACACGTCATCAGTAAGAGAACCAACAACATATATATCATCAAAATATCGACTACCAACTTCACATGATTACTTATAACAAGACTTCTCCCATGTCCTCGGGAACAAAAGTAACTACTCACAGTCATAAACATGTTCAAGATGAGTGGTCGTAATAATGATAATTAAGGATCCAAACATAATATCTTCCACCAAGTAAATCGACTAGCATCAACTAGGAGATATAATCAATACAACTAGTAACCCACATGTATCAATCTGAGGTTTTGAGACAAAGATTGAATACAAGAGATGAACTAGGGTTTGAGATGAGATGGTGCTGGTGAAGATGTTTATGAAGCTTGGGAAAGTCTCTCCTTGTTTTTTCTAGGTCAAAACAACTTATAGCAGAAAATGGGGGGGGGACAGGACACACCTGCATGGGCCCCACAAGCTAACATGGCATGCTTGTGGCCAGCAGGTGTCCCCCCTCTGGTATATTTTTGGCCCAATAATTCTTATATGTTCCATAAAAATTCTCTGTGAAGTATCAGGTCATTTGGAGTTCAGTGATTTTCAACCTTTTTCTTGGTTTTCAGGTCGAGAGTTCAAGTTTCTCGCAATTTCCCCATTTGTGATGTACCTTCTAAATTTAGAGAGAAAAGACATAAGAATTGTATCATAATAAGTGAGGGATCGATAGAAGACGTGTCTAGAGGGGGGGGGTTGAATAGACTACTTGTCAAGATAAAATCCTAGCCTTACCAATTTTGATAGAGGGTAGAATTTCAGCAATACTAACAAGTCTAGTGCACCCTATACATGCTAGTCAACATATATGGCAGCGGAAAAAAAATAAATACTTTGCACATGTAAAGGAGTAGAGGTTAGGAAGATCGAACGCGAAGAATTTGACACGACGATTTTTGGCATGGTTCTGATAGGTGACGCTATAGTACGTCCATGTTAGTGGAGACTTCAACCCACGGAGGGTAACAACTGCGAGAGTCCACAGAGGGCTCCACCCACGAAGCATCCACGAAGAAGCGGCCTTGTCTATTCCATCACGTCTTCCGCCCACAAAGGACTAGCCTCATTCATGGTAGATCTTCACGAAGTAGGCGATCTCCTTGCCCTTACAAACATCTTGGTTCAACTCCACAACACGAAGTAGGAGGCTCCTAAGCGACACCTAACTAATCTAGGAGGCACCACCCTCCAAAAGGTAATAGATGTGGTAGATCAATGAACTCCTTTCTCTTGTGCTTCTAAAGATAGTCTCCTCAACACAAAACCACTCTCTCACAGAATATGCATGGATAGGAGATGTTGATTTGGTGGAAAGCAGTTTGAAGAGGCTAGAGATCAAGATTCAAAAGATATGAGTGGAATATCTTGGTCTCAACACATGAGTAGGTGGTTCTCTCTCAGAAAATGGATCTGGATATGAAGTGTGTGTTCTGAGTGTTCCCACGAATGAGAGGTGGGTGAAGGGGTATATATAGGCAGCAACCAAAATCCAACCGTTACACCCAAAGTAGCAAACTCGGTGACACCAAAGTGGGAAACTCGGTGGTATCAATATGCACTAAAGGTGTGAACTTTTGAATCTCAGTGAGACCGATATATGAAACTCGGTGGCACCGAAAAGGTGGCTAACGGTCAGATGGCCAAACTCGATGGCATTGATACTCAAACTCGGAAATTCCAATTTTGTGTATCGAGGCACATGAAAGTTGGTCACCCAAACTCGGTAGCACCGATATGGATTCGGTTGCACCGATTTGGTGGGAATGGCTAGGGTGTCCGTCTGAGGTCAAACTCGGTGGGTATGAAATATGGAAGTTGGTGACACCAAATTTGTGTATGTGGATTTTGACAGAATGGTTATGTGGGAAAAGTGACTGGGTATTTTGGTGGATAATTTAGAGCTTGAGCAACTAGTTCATTTTAATACCTCACCCCCTTTTAATAGTATTGACTTTCCTATGGACTCAAATGTGATTTCTCACAAATAGAAAATGAAGAGTCTTCTAGCTTGAAGCTTGAGCCAATCCTATTCCTTTCTTGCATCAAGGGGCATCTCCACATAATCCTTAGCCACAACATCTCCATGGACTGTTCTGAATATCTAGGTAAAAGTGTTAGTCCAAGAGACAATGTATGTTGCCATGAATTATCAAAATCACCAAGGGAGCATATGTGCTTTCAATAAGGAATATTGAACAAGAACAACATCAATATCAATAAGAATTCATGATGCAAAATGGACGTATCAAATACCAAGGATTTTTCTCCCCTAATCTAGGAACATCCTCCCCCCTGAATCTTAGCTAGTGAGTATTGGGAATAGGTAGGCTGGGATAAAATCAGAGCAAGGATCATGTAGAATGATCAAAATAAAATAATTAATCCTATGTTTCTCTCCTCTTAGAAACATTTAGTTATCTTTCTATGTGATAGGCATTTTGAGAGGCGACTCTTCCTCTTGATGTATGTTTAGGCTTTAAGCATTGATCATTCTCGCACTTTGTCACCAATTTCCAAGAAGGGTCATTTAGTGAGGGACCCTTGAGAATCTCAGCAAGCAGGGAGTAATGCATGAGAGAGAAAACAGTCCTTGAGTGAAGCTAGAAAAAAATTGGCAAGGAATTCTTGAACAGATAAAGTCGGTGGCCCCGAGAGAAATGGGTAGGTGAGTCCGAGAGGAAATAACTAACTTAGATGTGTATCTATTGGGGATGTTTCCCATGGCATAAGCCAACATTTCCCAGGGCGAGTCAACCCAGGTATGGCCAAGATATAAGCCGACCCATGTATGATGAGAAGTGATTGATACACTGCAAGGGGACCATAGAGACCGCCAGTCGGTGTAGGAGGCGTCGGTTCGAAGGTCGGAAGACGTAAGCCGGCATACGAGTGTCCGTCTAGGGAGAGTCCTGCTACAATTAGGAGAAGAGGTCGTGCAAGACACAAATTCATTGTAAACCCGGAGGCTTGACTCGTTATATAAGGGCAAGTGATCCTGCAATCTGTGGCGTTAGCTAGACGAATGCTTATGACAACAAACCTTCTCCTGCAACGGCACCAGAAGAATGCCGAAAGCACTCCCCAGTAATGAGACTAGAAGAATGTTGTTGATGGCCCACCAGCGCGTGGGTTCGCAGCAATTTTCGAGGGTAGAGTATTCGACCCAATTTGTTGGTTTGCACGACGGGAGGTGAGAGTATACTCTCAAGTATTAGCAGCTGAATTTGTCAGATTCAACCACACCTGAAAGATTAGTATCTCCAAGCAAAGTAGTAGCAGCAAAGTAGCGAGTAACGATAGTGTAACGAGCAATAGCAATGGCAAGGAACAACAGTAGTGACAGTAGTAGCAAGTAGCAACAGTAGCAAGCGACAGTAGTAGCAACAGAGGAAGCAGCAACAGCAGAGAAAGACAAGTAACAACAGTAGCAACAGTAGTAGTAGCAGCAGCAGAGCAAAATAAGTAACAGCAGCAGTAGGACAAACTCGTAGGCAATGGGTCGGTGATTTGTTTGGATGATATTCATCATGCAACAGCTATAACACGGAGAGATAAGTGGCTAGCTCTCGTTCGTCAATGTGATGTAGGCATGCATTCCGTGTGTCGTCATACATGCTTAGGGAAAAGAACTTGCATGCCATCTATTGTCCATCCCTCCCGTGGCAGCGGGGTCCAATTGGAAACTACGGGATATTAAGGTTCTCCTTTTAATAAAGAACCGGACCAACACATTAGCACTTGGTGAACACATGAACTCCTCAAACTATGGTCATCACCAGGAGTGGGTCCGGTTATTGTCACTCCGGGGTTGCCGGATCATAACACATAGTAGGTAACTACAACTTGCAAGATCGGATCTAAAACACACATATATTGGTGACAACATAATAATTTCAGATCTGAAATCATGGCACTCGGGCCCTAGTGACAAGCATTAAGCATGGCAAAGTAGTAGCAACATCAATCTCAGAACATAGTGGATACTAGGGATCAATCCCCATCAAGACTAACTCGATTACATGATAGATCTCATCCTACTCATCACCGCCCAGCGAGCCTACGAATAGATTACTCACGAACGACGAAGAGCTTCATGGAATTGGAGAGGGAAGAAGGTTGATGATGACGATGACGACGATTTCCCCTCTCCGGAGACCAAGACGGACTCCATATCTGCCCTCCAGATGAAGAATAGGAGGTGGCGGCGCCTCCGTATTGAAAACGCGACGAAAACTTCTCTTTTTATTTTTTCTGGGACGAAAGGCAACTTATAGAGCTGGAGTTGGGGGCGGCAGGTGCCTGTGGGCCCCACAAGCCTGCCCACCGCCACCAGGGGGCGTGGTGGCGGAGCAGGGGCTTGTGGCCCACTGGCCCACCCCCTGAGGTGGAACTTGGTGCAGATATTTTTGATATTTTCCAAAACTGCTCCCCGCAAATTTTCAGGACGTTTGGAGAACTTTGATTTATGCACAAAAATAACACCAAGGCAATTCTGCTGAAAACAACATCAGTCCAGGTTAGTTCCATTCAAATCATGCAAATTAGAGTCCAAAACAAGGGCAAAAGGGTTTGGAAAAGTAGATACGATGGAGACGTACCAACTCCCCCAAGCTTAAAACCTTGCTTGTCCTCAAGCAACTCAGTTGACAAACTGAGAGAGAAAGAAAAACTTTGACAAACTCTGTTTGATCTTGTTGTTGCAACTATGTCTAACTCATAACCAGAATTTCAGCAAGATCACAAGTTAACCACATAAGCAAATGACACAAAGGTCTCACGGTAAACTAATATCAATGGCATAATTAGCTAACGAGCAAATAATAATGAGTTTCAAATACCAACACTTCAATCAAAACAAGCATGAAGCAATATGAATAGGTGGTATCTCGCTAGCTCTTTCTGAGACCGCATAACATAAATGCAGAGCACTTTCAAAGATCAAGGGCTGACTAAACATTGTAATTCATAGCAACGAAGATCAAGTCATAGTCATACTCAGTATCAATCAAAAGCAAAGCATAAAAATGACAGATGTGCTCTCTAATTGGTGCTTATATAAGAGGAGGATGACTCGACAGGAAAATAAATAGACAGGCCCTTCGCAGAGGGAAGCATTGATTTGAAGAGGTGCCAGAGCTCAAGCTTTGAAAACAGAGATAATAATTTTGGGTGGCATGCTTTCATTGTCAACGCAATGACCAAGAGTTCTCAATATCTTCCATGCTACTCATTCTATAGGCGGTTCCCAAACAGAAAAGTAAAGTTTTAACTCCCCCACCACCAATCAATCACACTCCACGGCTAGCTGAATCCTCGGGTACCGTCCATACTAACATCAATCCGGGGGGAGTCTTGTTTTACAGTTATGTTTTCGATTTAAGCGTGGAACTGGGCATCCCAAATACCGGCCCCTTTCTCGTGAATGACTGTGAATAAACACATGTCGAGGATAACACTCCTAGCATGGAAGATATCAATAGCCCCCTGTCACCACATGAGCGGTTCGAGCATGCAAAACAAATTATTTCTTGAAGGTTTAGAGAGTGGCACATGCAAATTTACTTGGAACGACAGGTAGATACCGCAAATAGGTAGGTATGGTGGACTCTCATGGAAAAACTTTTGGGTTTATGGAAGTGGATGCACAAGCAGTATTCCGCTTAGTACAAGTGAAGGCTAGCAAAAGACTGGGAAGCGACCAAATAGATAGCGACAACGGTCATCAAGATGCAATGATTTTGACTAACATTGAATGCAAGCATGAAGAGGATATAAATCACCATGAACACGAACATCATAGAGGCTATGTTGATTTTGTTTCAACTACATGCATGAACATGCGCCAAGTCAAGCCACTTGAAACATTCAAAGGAGAATACCATCCTATCATACTACATCATAGTCATCTCAAAATCTATGTTGGCAGTCAAGACAAACCATTATAAGCTCTCAGCTAAATAAGCATGGCATCAGAAACTATGATCTCTAAGTTGTCATTGCAAACATGGTTCTCTCACAACAAAGCTAAATCTGGGTCGACAAGCTAGTCATATTTACAAAAACAAAATAGATAGAGTTCATACCAGCTTTTCAGTCTCAGTCACTTCATCATATATCATCATTGTTGCCTTTCATTTGCACGATCGAACGATGAAAACGATAATAAGCGCATTGGACTAAGCTGAATCTGCAGGCAAACACAAATGAGAATACAAAATAATATGGCTCTTTGAAAGCTAAACAGGTAAGCATGCAAGAACCACTAAGCATTGTAACCAATATCTTCTACCTTGACACAAAGAAAAAGAAAGCTATTTACACAGGAAAGCTCCCAACAAGCAAAAGAAGAAAGAAAAATCTTTTTGGGTTTTCTCAAAAGGACACAAAACAAGAAAACAAGAAAACAAAAAGAAACTAGCATGGATAATACAGTGGCAAAGTGTAAACACCGGCTAACAAAGTGAAAGCATAAGCATGAATGTAAAGTCGGTGAGAACACGTACTCCCCCAAGCTTAGGCTTTTGGCCTAGCTTGGTCTACTCCCATGGTGGGAAATCACCAGCTCCACGATACTCCGGAGCAGACTGTGGATGCCACTGCTGTGCGAGCTCCTCTGGCTCCCACTAATAAACTGGCATCTGGTACTCGACTGGCGGCTCGGGCACAGTCGCCTGTGGTTGGGCCAAGCCCCAATATGCGTAGATGTCTGCGAGCATAATAGTGTACCTGCATGCATGAAGATCAAACAAAGAAGGAGCAGGCAAAGTAATAGTCTCTCGAGTACCCTGACTAAACACCAGGTTATAAATCATCCGTCTACTAGCATCTCTATCCAAAAAATCATAGTGAACCATGTTGTCATAATCCAGATATCTCTCAGGGAGAAGCATCTCTCCTTCCTCTCCCAGTCTAATCGGTATCTCAAAGTGTCTAGCAAGACGAGTAGCATAGATACCTCCATAGACGTCTCCTTTAGAACGGTTCAGGTTCAACCGTTGAGCTACTACAGCGCCCAAGCTATAAGTCTTATCGTTATAAAGGCCTTCGCGCAAAACCGCAAGGTCTGGAGAACTAAGTGATCTAGCCTCTCCTCGGACAATCAAACATTTTCCCACAAATAGTGAGAAGTACCGAAGCACAGGAAAATGTATGCTAGCAATTCTAGCACGAGACACTCCTCTCTCCTCTCCAACAACAATAGAACCAATGAAATCCTCCAAGTCCCGTGGATGAGGGTCACGGATATCCCCAGCATAAGGTAATTTGCATACATTGCAAAAATCCTGCAGCGTCATGCACTGGGGAACATCGTATATCATGAACTCAACCATGGGAGGATTCTTCCTCGGATAAAAGTTGAAGCTTTGAACGAAAATATTGGTGAGGAGGAGATATTGTGGGCACTTATCTTCAACGAACGCAGTAAGACCTGCGTTCTCCACCAAGTAGTAAAAGTCTTCATAAAGTCCCGCGGCGCGCAAAAATTCATCACTTGGCCACTCGCACACTCGAACTTCGGTGACTCGAGGGACTACGTACTTGGGGTGGTTCTTCTCATCCTCCTTGGGGTTACGGCTGGAAGAGCCTCTCAAGAACCTCCTCATCTTTTCCCTTTTCTAGCTCTGAAAAATTCTGAAATTTTTAGAGACTTCGAAAGAAAAGTGAATAAGGATTAACCCAACTTGTAGCAACTACTCCTACTAGTTCCTAGAGACCATATCACGCGCTAAAACTACTTGGGACTAGCTAAAATCAACTTTTCTAGCTCAAGAACAGGGTCACCAAGGTAGCAAGAATTCGCAAAGGATAAAGCACTAGAACAAAAACTAATTGGACCAATGGAGGAGTCACTTACCAAGGAGCAATTTCCCCAAAACGGTTCGGAGAATGGTGCTTTGAGCAAGGAGATCGAAAATCACTGCCAAGTGAGCAAGAACACGGGTTTGAGCTGCGAAACAATTTTTTCTGGAGGTGGAAGAAGAGGCTGGGAGTTGGAATGAGTGGAGGGGGTGCCTGTGGGCCCCACAAGCTTGCACCACGCCACCAGGGGGTGGTGGTGGCGGAGCAAGGGCTTGTGGCCCACTGGTCAGGCCCCCAGGCCAGCTCTCAGGCCCAGAAATTTTCAAAAATTCCAGAAAAAATCATACTAAATTTTCAGGACCATCGGAGAACTTTTATTTTCGAGGTATTTTTCTCCGGGACGCTAAAACAGAAAACAGGAAAAGCTAAACTAATTCCATCATTTTTCTTCTAAGCAACATAAAAGGAAAACTCAAAACAGAGGTATGTGACTCTCTGATTCATCCGTCTCATGGTCATCGAAAGAAATCCGTCAATGGGGTTGATCAAGTCCTTATGACAAAACTTTCTCGAATCGCAAGAGAGAACGGAGAATTTTCGAATAGCCACTAAGTCACCTCAATGGGGATATGAATCTCCCCAACAAGCAAATCATTCTTCATCTTGACACGAGGAATAGGGAATTCAAAGCTCCCAATGAGAATCGATGAAGTCTTTTCGATAGCATTGATGCAATGTACTGGATATCGTTTCTTCGGAAAGTGCACTGTGTGCTCATTACCGTTGACGTGGAAAGTGACATTGCCTTTGTTGCAATCTATAACAGCCCCTGCAGTGTTTAAAAAGGGTCTTCCGAGGATGATAGCCATGGCATCGTCCTCGGGAATATCCAAGATAACAAAGTCTGTTAAGATAGTGGTGTTAGCAACCACAACAGGCACATCCTCGCAAATGTCGATAGGGAAAGCAGTTGATTTGTCGGCCATTTGCAGAGAAATTTCAGTGGGTGTCAACTTATCCAACTCAAGTCTACGATAAAGAGAGAGTGGCATAACACTAACACTGGCTACAAGGTCACATAAGGCAGTTCTTACGTAGTTTCCTTTAATGGAGCAAGGTATAGTGGGCACTCCGGGATCACCAAGTTTCTTAGGAGTTCCACCTTTGAAAGTATAATTGGCAAGCATGGTGGAGATCTCAAGATCTGGTATCTTCCGTTTATTAGTCACGATATCTTTCATGTACTTGGCATACGGAGACATCTTGAGCATATCACTTAACCGCATCTGCAGAAAGATGGGTCTTATCATCTCAACGAAGCGCTCAAAATCTTCATCATCCTTTTTCTTGGATGGCTTAGGAGGGAAGGGCATAGGTGTCTGAACCCATGGCTCTCTTTCTTTACCATGCTTCCTAGCAGTGAAGTCATTATTGTCATATCTCTTAGGTTGTGGATTATCAGGATTAACCGGAGGTTTAATCTCCACATCCTCATCATGGCTAGGTTGAGCATTATTGTGAACATCACTGTCCATATTGTCACCAGGTTCATGTTCATCACCTAATTGTGTTTCTGCATCAGACGCAGAAATATTATTAGGTTCTTCAGGTGTGACCGTATTTGGTGAACTGGTATGCAGGTTCCTATCATCCTTCTTCTTCTCCTTAGGATGACTAGGTGTATCAGCATTGATTCCTTGAGAATCTTGATCAATTCTCTTAGGATGACCTTCAGGATACAAAGGTTCTTGAGTCATTTTGCCTCCTCTAGTAATGACTCTGACAGAGTTGTCATTTAATTCATTGAGTAGGTCATTTTGAGCTTTAGGTACTTGTTCTACCTGAGTAGTAATCATAGAGGCATGTTTACTCAGAAGCTTCAAAGCATTGACATTTCTGTCTACACAAGCACTTAAATGGCTAAGCATACGAGTACTTTGTTCCAAATGTCTGCTAACATAATCATTGAAACTCTATTGTTTGGCAACAAAGTTGTCAAATTCATCAAAGCATAGGCTAGCAGGTTTATCAAAAGGAATATCACTCTCATCAAACCTACGCAGAGAATTCACTTCCACTACCTGTATTGGGTTATCGAGACCGTGGATCTCTTTGATAGGTGGTAGATTTTTGACATCTTCAGATCTAATGCCTTTCTCTTGCATAGACTTCTTGGCTTCTTGCATATCTTCGGGACTGAGGAATAGAATACCTCTTTTCTTAGGAGTTGGCTTAGGAGGTGGTTCGGGAATAGTCCAAGCATTATCGTTGATCAAGAGGTTATCCAGTAGAGTCTGAGCTTGTTCTACAGTTCGTTCCCTAAAAACACAACCGACACAACTATCTAGGTAGTCTCTAGAGGCATCGGTAAGTCTGTTATAGAGGATATCAAGTATCTCGTTCTTCTTAAGAGGGTGATCAGGCAAGGCATTCGGTAGCTGGACGAGCCTCCCCCAAGCTTGTGGAAGACTCTCTTCTTGGAGTTGAGCAAATTTGTATATTTCCTGCAAGGCAGCTTGCTTCTTATGGGCAGGGAAATATTTCTCACAGAAGTAATAGACCATCTCCTGGGGACTACGCACACATCCAGGAGCAAGAGAGGTGAACCAGACTTTAGCATCATCCTTTAGAGAGAAAGGAAACATCTTAAGGATATAGTAGTGGCGGATCTTCTCCTCATTAGCGAAGAGGTTGGCTATTTCGGATAGGTTGGCAAGATGGGCTATGACCGTCTCAGACTCATAACCGTGAAAAGGATCAGATTCGACTAGAGAGATTATCTTGGGGTCGACAGAGAATTCATAATCCTTATCGGTGACAAAGATAGGCGAAGTGGCAAACTTTGGGTCATTTTTCATCCTAGCTTCCCGAGATTTTTCCTTCCACTTGAGAAGTAATTTCTCAGCGTCATAGGCATCCTTACACGCAAGAAAGTCCTTAGCTATCTCTCCCTCCATAACGTAACCCTCAGGTATAATAGGCAATTCATATCTAGGAGAGCTAGATCTAGCAGGAGCAAAAGCAGGTTCTATCTCAATAGTATCGGTAGTTTCAGAAGCATCACGAGCATTGGCAGTAACTCTAGCAATATGAGCATCAAGGAACACTCCTAGTGGAACATCAGGCAGAGGAGTATCTCTAGCAGTATCAAGCATAGCATCATCAGGCAAAATAGCATCTCTAGCATCATCAGGCAAAGCAGTATCAAGCATAGCATCTCTAGCAGTATCAGACATAGTATCAAGCATAGTATCATCAGGCAAAATAGCATCTCTAGCATCATCAGGCAAAGCAGTATCAAGCATAGCATCTCTAGCAGTATCAGGCATAGTATCAAGCATAGTATCAAGCATAGCATCTCTAGCAGTAGTATCACAAGCATCATCAAGCACAGGCGACATATCAAGATTTCTAGCAGGAGGTGATGTCACAAACTTACTCATAACTGAAGGTGAATCAAGTGCAGAGCTAGATGGCAATTCCTTACCTCCCCTCGTAGTTGAGGGCAAGACTTTGGTCTTCAGATCCTTCAGATTCTTCATAGTGATCAGAAGATATAAATCCCAAGTGACTCAGAGAATATAGAAATACCTCCCCGGCAACGGCGCCAGAAAAATGCTGATCCTGCAATCTCTGGCGTTAGCTAGACGAATGCTTATGACAACAAACCTTCTCCTGCAATGGCGCCAGAAGAATGCTGAAAGCACTCCCCACTAATGTGACTAGAAGAATGTTGTTGATGGCCCACCAGCGCGTGGGTTCGCAGCAGTTTTCGAGGGTAGAGTATTCGACCCAATTTGTTGGTTTGCACGACGGGAGGTGAGAGTATACTCTCAAGTATTAGCAGCTGAATTTGTCAGATTCAACCACACCTAAAAGATTAGTATCTGCAAGCAAAGTAGTAGCAGCAAAGTAGCGAGTAACGGATTGTAACGAGCAATAACAGTGGCAAGGAACAGCAGTAGTGACAGCAGTAGCAAGTAGCAACAGTAGCAAGCGAAAGTAGTAGCAACAGTAGTAGCAGCAGCAGCAGAGCAAGACAAGTAACATCAGTAGCAATAGTAGTAGTAGGAGCAACAGAGCAAAACAAGTAACATCAGCAGTAGGACAAACTCGTAGGCAATGGGTCGGTGATTTGTTTGGATGATATTCATCATGCAACAGCTATAACACGGAGAGATAAGTGGCTAGCTCCTGTTTGTCAATGTGATGTAGGCATGCATTCCGTGTGTTGTCATACGTGCTTAGGGAAAAGAACTTGCATGACATCTATTGTCCATCCCTCCCGTGGCAGCGGGGTCCAAAAGGAAACTACGGGATATTAAGGTTCTCCTTTTAATAAAGAACCGGACCAATGCATTAGCACTCGGTGAACACATGAACTCCTCAAACTATGGTCATCACCGGGAGTGGTTCCGGTTATTGTCACTCCGGGGTTGCCGGATCATAACACATAGTAGGTAACTACAACTTGCAAGATCGGATCTAAAACACACATATATTGGTGACAACATAATAATTTCATATCTGAAATCATGGCACTTGGGCCCTAGTGACAAGCATTAAGCATGGCAAAGTAGTAGCAACATCAATCTCAGAACATAGTGGATACTAGGGATCAATCCCCATCAAAACTAACTCGATTACATGATAGATCTCATCCTACTCATCACCGCCCAGCGAGCCTACGAATAGATTACTCACGAACGATGAAGAGCTTCATGGAATTGGAGAGGGAAGAAGGTTGATGATGACGATGGCGACGATTTCCCCTCTCCGGAGCCCAAGACGGACTCCAGATCTGCCCTCCAGATGAAGAACAGGAGGTGGCGGCGCCTCCGTATCGAAAACACGACGAAAACTTCTCTTTTTAATTTTTCTGGGACGAAAGGCAACTTATAGAGCTGGAGTTGAGGGCGGCAGGTGCCTGTGGGCCCCACAAGCCTGCCCACCGCCACCAGGGGGTGGTGGCGGAGCAGGGGCTTGTGGCCCACTGGCCCACCCCCTGAGGTGGAACTTGGCGCAAATATTTTTGATATTTTCCAAAACCGCTCCCCGTAAATTTTCAGGACGTTTGGAGAACTTTGATTTCTGCACAAAAATAACACCAATGCAATTCTGCTAAAAACAGGATCAGTCCAGGTTAGTTCCATTCAAATCATGCAAATTAGAGTCCAAAACAAGGGCAACAGATTTTGGAAAAGTAGATACGATGGAGACGTATCAGCAAGCCCCGGGATGTCTTAGGGACAAGATCAAGTAAGAAATCCTGGTGATCTAGGTTAGCGATTCTGTACCCTTGTAATTGAGATCATCATCATTAATAACACACAAGTAGGATGCATGATTTTCCTCCATTGGAGTGGCCGAACCATGGTAAACTTGTGTCTTTCGTTCCTAATCAACCCATCCAAGCGACCACCTAGTTGCGATGGCTCCTAGACTTAGTACTTTCATGAGGACATGTGCCGCGACAAAACCATGATAGTTGGCGCCCACCATGGGACCGACGCACAATGGTGTTGAGTTTTTGGAGGGAGCTCTCCCGGGGAAAAGAGGGATACAGGATCAACCAAATGACAAAGAGTCGTCATGCAAGCTCCACATCGAGGACTCTGGCTGGGGTTTCGAGGCCGACTCAATCGAGTTTGGGTACCGGGTCCCCTTTGACAAGATTGACATCTTTGTCGGCAAGGTTGGCAATCCGAGCTCGAGCCGGACTCCTTCACCGACAACGTCGAGCCGGCTCGACGGCCCCAACCCGGTCCGGCATAAGCCGCCCAGAAGCGTGCTTTCATCAAGATCGTCAAATATGAGCTCAAGTCAGACATCTTCGCCAACATTGATGAGCCAAATCAAGCTCTCACCCCGTCTCGACACAAGACACGTGGAACCATGTTTTATCGGATTTACTGACGGAGTTGATCTATCCGGAAATCCCGCGTTGGGTGGCGATACTCTTGCTTATTTTTATGGAGGGTCATTGATACGTCTATCTATAATTTTGTTTGTCCCATGCTATTATGTTATCATTTTATAACACTTTTTAGGCACTATCTACCAACTTATATTATTTTGAGCACTAACCTATTGACCCAGTGCCCAGTGCCAGTTGCTGTTTTCTGCGTGTTTTTCCACTTTTCAGGTTCGAGTACCAAACGAAGCCCAATTGACGTGAAACTTTTTGTGAATTCTTTGTGGACCAAAAGAAGACCACGGAGCATCAGAAGAGGGACGAGAGGCACATGAGACCCCACAAGCCATTAGGCCATGGCCTGGGGGGCTGATGGCTTGTGGCTGCCTCGTGGCTCTCCTGACCCCGTTCTCTAGCTTATAAATTCTTATTTACCCTACAAACTCTAGAATAGGTCCCAAAAACACTTTTTATGCCACCGCAAGTCTCCCTTCCAATGGGGGGCCATCTAGAGCTCCGTTCCGCCACTTTGTCAGAGGGGTATCGATCACAGAGGGCTTCTTCATCAACCTTGCCGCCCTCATGATGATTTGTGAGTAGCTCAACATAGACCTACGGGTCCATAGCAGTACCTAGATGCCATCTCTCTCTCTTTAATCTTCAATACAATGATCATCACATCTTCGCTTTGATCCATATGATGTAACTCTTTTGTATGATGCGTTTGTTGGGATCTGATGAATTGTGGGTTTATGTTCAGATTATTCATGATAAATATTTGAGTCTCCTCTGATATATAATATGATCCTTATGTGCATTATTATGATAGCTTCGTAATTCTCTCCGATCTATTTAAATAGTTTGGCCAACTAGATTGATATTTCTTCCATGAGAGAGGTGCGTTGTAGTAGGTTCAACCTGACGAGTTTCTATATCCCAGTGACACAAGGGGACAAGTTGCATCTTTGTGTTGCTGCTACTAAGGGTAAAACGATGGGGTTTATTCATATTGGTTGAGTTTACTTTGTCTACATCATGTCATCTTACTCCAAGCATTACTTCGTTTGTCATGAACTTAATACGTAGAGAGGCAAGCATAAAAGCGCTCTTGAAGTGAAGCAATAGTAATAGGTGTAGGAAGGAGTTGGCCTATTTGTTTATGGACGTGATGCCTATATTTACATGATCATTGCCGTGAAAATCGCATAACTATCCCCTCTTCTATCAATTGCCCAACAGTAATTTGTTTACCCACCATATGCTTACTTTCATAAGAGATGCCACTAGGGAAAGCTATGGCCCTCGGGTCTATTCACAACATATTAATAAAACCTCCAGAAAATTGCTGCCATTTATTTTCTTTTTTTTGTATTTTACAATTATCTACACACCTCATTCGCTTGCAAATAACGAGACCAAGGGGATTGACAACCCTCTTGCCCGCGTTGGGTGCAAGTTGTTTGTTCCTTTGTGTGCAACCGCTAAAGATGATTGTGGATTGATATTCCTATTGGTTTGATAAACCTTGGTTTCATAAATGAGGGAAATACTTACCCAGTTTGTGATGCGATTACCCATTCCTCTTCATGGAAAACCCAACAGAGATCACGAGTATCAGGAAGGATTTCTGGCGCCGTTGCCAGGGAATATCATCACCAACTATCAAGTAACTCCACACAAAATTTCATTCACTTGTTATTCTTTTTATTTGTTGGTATATTTAGTTTGTCTTATAAAAAATACAAAAATATTTATCTTTGCCTGCTTAGATTACCACTAGATTGCATCTTCGCTCTCTAGTTTGCTTGTTACACTTGTTACTTTGCTCTCGTAGTCACCATGTTTCAAGATACTACTAAGTTGTGTGACTTTTCAAATACTAATAATAATGATTTGATTAGTACTCCTATACCACCTACCACTAGTGCGGACGCTTTTGATATTAATGCTTCATTGCTAAAACTTGTCATGAAAGATCAATTTTCGGGAAGTCCTAATGAGGATCCCGCTTCACACTCAATAATTTTGTGGAACTTTGTGATATGCAAAAGAAGAAGTACCTGGACAATGATATTGTGAAATTAAAATTATTTCCTTTTTCACTTAGAGATAAAGAGAAAGCTTGGTTTTCATCTTTGCCAGGTAATAGTATTGGAATAGGGATAAATGTAAAGATGTTTCCATTGCCAGGTATTCTCCTCCTGCTAAGATCATCTCCCTAAGTAATCAAACAATGAATTTTAAACAGCAGGAACATGAACAACTTGCTCAAGCTTGGGAGAGAATGAAGTTGATGATAAGAAATTGTCCAACTCATGGTCTAAAATTATGGATGACTATGCGGGACTAAACTTTTCATCCAGAAATCTTCTAGATTCCATCCCAGGTGGTGATACGTCTCCAACTGTATCTATAATTTTTGATGGTTCCATGCTATTATCTTGTCAAACTTTGGATGTTTTGTATGCCTTTTTATCTTTTTTGGGACTAACTTATTAACTCAGTGCCAAGTGCCAGTTCCTGTTTTTTTCGTGTTTTTGACCCTTTTCACAAGAGGATTTTAAACGGTGTCCAAACGGAATAAAACTTCCGAAAAGATTTTTTCCGGAACAGAAGATACGCGTCAAACTTGAGAACCAAGGTAGGGGCTAGCAGGGGACCCCACAAGCCCCCTAGGCGCGGCTAGGGGGGCGCACCTAGCAGGCTTGTGGGCCCTCTATGGCACGTCTTCCCTACCTCTTCCGCCTATAAATTCAGAAAAATTCCAAAACTGCGAGAGAGATCCACGAAAATACTTTTCCATCGCCGCAAGCTTCTGTCTCCGCAAGATCCCATCTAGGTCACGTTCTGGTGCCCTGCTGGAGGGGGGATTCAAATACGGAGGGCATCTTCATCAACACCATGGCCTATCCGAAGATGCGTGAGTAGTTCACCATAGACCTTCGGGTCCATAACTAGTAGCTAGATGGCTTCTTCTCTCTCTTGGATCTTCAATACAAAGTTCTCCATGATCTTCATGGAGATCTATCCGATGTAATCTTCTTTTGCGGTGTGTTTGTCGAGATCCAATGAATTGTGGATTTATGATCAGATTATCTATGGATCTTATTTGAGTTTCTTTTGATCTCTCTTATGCATGATTTCATATCCTTGTAATTCTTTTCGAGTTGTGGGTTTTGTTTGGCCAACTTGATCTATGATTCTTGCAATGGGAGAAGTGCTTGGTTTTGGGTTCATACCGTGCGGTGACCTCACCCAGTGACAGAAGGGGCAGCGAGGCACGCATCGTGTTGTTGCCATCAAGGGTAAAAAGATGGGGTTTTCATCATTGGTTTGAGTTTATCCCTCTACATCATGTCATCTTGCTTAAAGCGTTACTCTATTCGTCATGAACTCAATACACTAGATGCATGCTGGATAGTGGTCGTTGTGTGGAGTAATAGTAGTAGATGCAGAAAGTATCGGTCTACTTGTCTCGGACGTGATGCCTATATGTATGATCATTGCCTTAGATATCATCATGACTTTGCGCGGTTCTATCAATTTCTCGACAGTAATTTGTTCACCCACCGTATTATTTGCTATTTTGAGAGAAGCCTCTAGTGAACACTATGGCCCCCGGGTCTACTTCACACCATATTTCCAGCCTTACAATTTTACTTCATTGCACTTTCTGCCTTCATATCTCACTTTGCAATCAATCTTGAAGGGATTGACAAACCCTTTATAGCGTTGGGTGCAAGCTCTTTTGTGTTTGCGCAGGTACTCTGGACTTGACGCGATTCTCCTACTGGATTGATACCTTGGTTCTCAAACTGAGGGAAATACTTACTGCTCCTGTGCTGCATCGCCCTTTCCTCTTCAAGGGAAAAACCAACGCAAGCTCAAGGGATGGCAGAAGGATTTCTGTCACCGTAGCAGAAGAATTTCTAGCGCCGTTTCCGGGGAGGATCAAGTCAGGAACTCATCCAAGTAAGTGTCGCAAACTCATCTCTTGCATTTACTTTTTTGCCTCTCGTTTTCCTCTCCCCCACTTCTGAAAAACAAAAATTTACAAAAATATTTGCCTTTTTCGTTTGCCTTTCCTTTGCTTGTGTGCTATGTGCCTTTAATATGCTTGCATCTTTGCTTGCTAAGTATCTCTTGATATGGATCCTCAGCCACTTGCTAATTTCTTTAAGAGATCCAATTATATTGATCCATTTGCTAGTGAGTTGAGTGCACTTGACTTTCTCTATGGAGTTTTGCTTGAGATGCGTGAATCTGAAAATCGTGATGAAATTTAGGAAGTGATTCACGAGGGCTCCTTGAATGAAAAGCATGATTGCAATGGTTTCACTATAAATTCTATTAGTGACAATCATGCTAAAAATATGCAAAACCCTAAGCTTGGGGATGCTAGTTTTGCTATGTCCACTACTTGTTGCAATGATCGTGATTGGGGTGATAATTTTTCTTATGATCTTGAATTTTTTTTAAGCCTCATGATGAATATGATATTTGCAATAATATTGAAAGTGGGTTTGGAGAAGTCGTGACTTTAGTTGATGATAATCCCACTATTTTTGAAGAGCGTGAACTTTGCATGCATGTGGATCATGAAAAGAATATCCTTTGTGATAGCTATATTGTTGAATTTGATTATGATCCCACATGTAATTGCTATGAGAGAGGAAAATATTGTGGTAGAAACTTTCATGTTACCAAATCACCTCTTGTTATGTTGAGATTGATATTGTCTCTTTCTTCTTCCTTGCATATGGTAACTATTGGTTGTCTTGACAATCTGTTTTCCTATAAAATGCCTATCAATAGGAAGTATGTTAGACTTAGATATGTTTGTCACATGTTTCATGATGCACCCTTCGTGTCCGATTGCTATCTTTTATGTGAGCATCATTGAATTATCAATGCCTAGCTAAGGGCGTTAAACGATAGCGCTTGTTGGGAGGCAACCCAATAAATTTATCTTTTCTTTCTGTTTAGTTGCATCTAAACCATCATAATTCTTTTATGATTGTGTTTTTTGTGTTTCTTTTTGTGTTTGAGCCAAGCAAAACCTTTATGACTAGTCTTGGTGATGGTTGCTTGATCCTGCTGGAAAAAGCAGAAACTTTTCGCTCACGAGATTATTTTTCATTTTTATTCAGAAAGAGCTTTTGAGTTGATTCTTTTTGCTGCTGGTTGATATGCCTTTTTCCCAGGCATTCGTAATGTTTCAGAATTGTTTAGGTACCAGAAGTATACGAAGTATACAGATTGCTACAGACTGGTCTGTTTTTGACAGATTCTGTTTTTGTTGAGTTGGTTGCTTGTTTTGATGAAACTATGGATAGTATCGGGGGGTACTAGCCATGGAAAAGTGAGAATACAGTAATCTAACACCAATATTAATTGAATTCAAGTTTTCTACAGTACCTAAAGATGTGGTAGTTTGTTTTCTTCTGCTAATGATATCACGAGTTTCTGTTTAAGTCTTGTGTTGTGAAGTTTTCAAGTTTTGGGTGATGTTCTCATGGACAAAGGGATAAAGAGTGGAAAGAGATCAAGCTTGGGGATGCCCAAGGCATCCCAAGCCAAATTCAAGGACACCAAAAAGCCTAAGCTTGGGGATGCCCCGGGAAGGCATCCCCTCTTTCGTCTTCAATTCATCGGTAACATTACTTGGAGCTATATTTTTATTCACCACATGATATGTGTTTTGCTTGGAGCGTCTTGTATCGTAGGAGTCTTTTATTTTTGTTGTGTCACAATCATCCTTGCTGCACCCCTATTGAGATAGACATGCACTCATCGTGAATTTGCTAGAATGCTCATTGTGCGTCACTTATATCTTTTGAGCTAGATAATTTTGCTCTATGTGCTTCACTTAGATCTTTTAGAGCACGGCGGTGCGTGACTTGGTAGTTGGTTTCTGCTATGAAAGTAGTCCCAAAGGTGATAGGTACCCAAAGAGGATACAAAAACTTCCATCTTCATGTGCATTGAGTAGAAAGAGAAGTCTGATTCTTCTCAATTAGTTTTGAGACGTGGATTTGGTAATATTAAGAGTTATGTTAGTAAGGTGTTGTGAATCTAGAAATACTTGTGTTGAAGTTAGTGATTCCCGTAACATGCACGTATGGTGAACCGCTATGTTAGGAAGTCGGAGCATAATTAATATATTGATTGTCATCCTTTGTGTTGCGGTCGGGATCGCGCCATGGTTAACACCTACCAACCCTTCCCCTAGTAGTATGCTTTAGCACATTGTTTTGATTACTAATAAAAACTTTCGCAACAAGTATGTGAGTTCTTCATGACTAATGTGAGTCCATGGTATAGATGCACTTTCACCTTCCACCATTGCTAGCCTTCTAGTACCGTGCAATTTTCGCCTGTGCACAAACTCACCATATGCCTTCCTCAAAACAGCCACCATACCTACCTACTATGGCATTTTCATAGCCATTCCGAGATATATTGCCATGCAACTCTCGCCGTTTCGTCTCATGACTTCTGCCGTCACTCTCATATTGCCATTGCATGATCGTAAGATAGCTAGCGAGATGTTTCAACGTCATACGCCAAGCTAGATCGTTGCACATCCCGGTACACTGCCGGAGGCATTTCCTATAGAGTCATCATCGTTCTAAGCTTTGAGCTGTGAGTAAATAAAAGTGTGATGATCATCATTATTAGAGCATTGTCCCATGTGAGGAAAGAAATAAAAAAAGAGGCCAAAGTTGCCCACATAAAAAAAGAGAGAGAAAAAGAGGCCAAAGATCCCAAATAAAAAAAGAGAGAGAAAAAGAGAGAAGGGACAATGCTACTATCTTTTTCCACACTTGTGCTTCATAATAGCACCATGTTCTTCATGATTGAGAGCCTCTTGTTTTGTCACCACCATATGCTAGTGGGAATTTTCATTACGTAACTTGTCTTGTATATTCCAATGATGGGCTTCCTCAAAATTGCCCTAGGTCTTCGTGAGCAAGCAAGTTGGATGCACACCCACTAGTTCTCCTTTTGAGCTTTCACATACTTATAGCTCTAGTGCATCCTTTGTATGGCAATCCCTACTCATTCACATTGATATCTATTAATGGGCATCTCCATAGCCCTTTAATACGCCGAGTCAATGTGACCATCTCCTCCTTTTTTGTCTCACAACCACCACCACACTCTATTCCACCTATAGTGCTATATCCATGGCTCACGCTCATGTATTGCGTGAGAGTTGGAAAAGGTTTGAGAAAGTAAGAGTGCGAAAACAATTACTTGGGCAATACCGGGGTTGTTCATGTTTTAAGTTAGTTGTGTGAGGATGATGGAGCATAGATAGACTATATGATTTTGTAGGGATAACTTTCTTTGGCCTTGTTATTTCAAAAGTTCATGATTACCTTGCTAGTTTGCTTGAAGTATTATTGTTTTCATGTCAATAGCAAACTATTGTTTTGAATCTTACGGATCTGAACATTCATGTCACATGAAAGAAGTTACAAAGGACAACTATGCTAGGTAGCATTCCACATCAAAAATTTAGTCTTTATCACTTCCCAACTCGAGGACGAGCAGGAGTTAAGCTTGGGGATGCTTGATACGTCTCCAATGTATCTATAATTTTTGATGGTTCCATGCTATTATCTTGTCAAACTTTGGATGTTTTGTATGCCTTTTTTATCTTTTTTGGGACTAACTTATTAACTCAGTGCCAAGTGCCAATTCCTGTTTTTTCCGTGTTTTTCACCCTTTTCAGAGGAGGATTTTAAACGGTGTCCAAACGGAATAAAACTTCCGAAAAGATTTTTTCCGGAACAGAAGATATGCGTCAAACTTGAGGGGGGGGGGCGCCTAGCAGGCTAGTGGCCCCCCTGTGGCACGTCTGCCCTACCTCTTCCGCCTATAAATTCAGAAAAATTCCAAAACTGCGAGAGAAATCCACGAAAATACTTTTCCGCCGTCGCAAGCTTCTATCTCTGCAAGACCCCGTCTGGGGCACGTTCTCGTGCCCTGCCGGAGGGGGGATTCGGATACGGAGGGCTTCTTCATCAACACCATGACCTCTTCGATGATGCGTGAGTAGTTAACCATAGACCTTCGGGTCCATAGCTAGTAGCTAGATGGCTTCTTCTCTCTCTTGGATCTTCAATACAAAGTTCTCTATGATCTTCATGGAGATCTATCCAATGTAATCTTCTTTTGAAGTGTGTTTGTCGAGATCCGATGAATTGTGGATTTATGATCATATTATCTATGAATCTTATTTGAGTTTCTTTTGATCTCTCTTATGCATGATTTCATATCCTTGTAATTCTCTTCGAGTTGTGGGTTTTGTTTGGCCAACTTGATCTATGATTCTTGCAATGGGAGAAGTGCTTGGTTTTGGGTTCATACCATGCGGTGACCTCACACAGTGACAGAAGGGGTAGCGAGGCACACATCATGTTGTTGCCATCAAGGGTAAAAAGATGGGGTTTTGATCATTGGTTTGAGTTTATCCCTCTACATCATGTCATCTTTCTTAAAGCATTACTCTGTTCGTCATGAACTCAATACACTAGATGCATGCTGGATAGCGGTCGATGTGTGGAGTAATAGTAGTAGATGCAGAAAGTATCGGTCTACTTGTCTCGGACGTGATGCCTATATGTATGATCATTGCCTTAGATATCATCATGACTTTGCGTGTTTCTATTAATTGCTCGACAGTAATTTGTTCACCCACCGTATTATTTGCTATTTTGAGAGAAGCCTGTAGTGAACAGTATGGCCCCCGGGTCTACTTCACACCATATTTTCAGCCTTACAATTTTACTTCGTTGCACTTTCCGCCTTCAGATCTCACTTCGCAATCAATCTTGAAGGGATTGACAACCCCTTTATAGCGTTGGGTGCAAGCTCTTTTGTGTTTGCGCAGGTACTCTGGACTTGATGCGATTCTCCTACTGGATTGATACCTTGGTTCTCAAACTGAGGGAAATACTTACTGCTCCTGTGCTGCATCGCCCTTTCCTCTTCAAGGGAAAAACCAACGCAAGCTCAAGAGACGACAGAAGGATTTCTGCCGCCGTAGCAGGTGGTACCTTCATGGAGGTGACCCTAGGAGAGGCCAACAAACTTCTGGACAACATCATGGTCAACTATTCTCAATGGCATACCGAGCGATCTCCAACAGGTAAGAAGGTAAATTCTGTTGAAGAAATCACTACTTTGTGTGAAAAAGTGGATGCTCTTATGAACTTGGTTGCGAATAAAAATGCTCATGTTGATCCCAATTATACGCCTTTGTCTACTTTTATTTAACAAAATAATGATGCTATTGATGTTAACTTTGTCTCTCGAAATAATTTTAACAATAATGCTTATAGAGGTAATTTCAATCCTAGGTCCTATCCCGATAATTCTTCTAACAACTATGAAAATTCTTATGGTAATTCCTATTGAAATTGTTCTACAAATTTTAATAGGTTACCCCTTACCTGGAGAACACAATTAAGGAATTCATTAATTCTCAAAAGGTTTTCAATACCATGGTAGAGGAAAAATGCATATTGTCGATACTTTGGCTAAAAATGTGGATATAATTGGTCTTGATGTAGAAACTCTTAAAAGTAAAACTTTGCTTCCCAAGCATGATTTTGATGATATAATTAAATGTATACAAGTTTCAATCGGTGAGAGTAAGGAGAGGACCGCTAAAATGAAAGCTAAGCGAGAATTCCTAGAAAAGGCCATCCACTCATTTTTTACCATAATCGTGATGAAGAACTTAAAATGATGGGTGATTCTCCTATTGAATCTTTGTATACTTATCTCAATACTAATGATAAATGTACTGGAGATGAGTCAACTTTAGTTAAGGAGTATCCCGTTTGCTTGGAGGGTGATGATCCTAATGATAAAATTGAAAAAAGGGGTTGGAGAGGTCAAAACTTTAACTAGTGATGTGCCCACTATCTTGGATTACAAGGACTTTAATTATGCTAATTTCTCTTTATTAGAATGTATTTCCTTGCTAAATTCCGTTATTAGCTCACCCAATTCTTATGAACAAAATAAAGATTTTACTCAACATATAATAGAAGCTATGGTAAAAGCTTATGATGAGAAACTTCAACTTGAAGTTTCTGTCCTAGAAAATTTATGATGAGAGGGAACCTACTATAAGAACTAAGATAAATAAATATGAATGGAATGCTCTGTGTGACATTGGTGCTAGTGTTTCAACTATACCTAAAGTTTTATGTGATGTGTTTGGTCTCACTTATATTGAAGAATGTTGCCTTAACTTGCATCTTGCGGATTCTACCATTAAGAAATCCTTATGTAGAATTATTGATGTGCTTATCATTGCAAATAAAAACTATGTTCCTATAGATTTTATTGTGATTGATATTTATTGCAATCCTACTTGTCCTATTATACTTGGAAGACCTTTCTTATGAACTATAAGTGCAATCATTGATATGAAAGAGGGCAACATAAGGTTCCAATTCCCACTAAAGAAAGTGCTGGAACAATTACCTAGGGATATAATAAAACCACCTTATTAACGTATCATGAGGGCCACTTATGTTTTAAATGTCAAAGATGACAACACTTGAAACTATGCAATATGCCTAGCTAGGGGCGTAGAACAATAGCGCTTGTTGGGAGACAACCCAATAGTTATCTTAACTTTTTTCCTTTACTTTATGTTATTGTGTGATAACATGATTATTGACTCTGTAATGATTGTATTTTCATGTTTTAATTAGTGTTTGTGCCAAGTAAAGCCTTTGGGATGATTTGCATGATGAGTAGATTGATAAGGTGCAAAAACAGAAACTTTGACGCCTAGTGGAGAATTTCTATGGTTTTATTGGAACGTATTTTTAAGCTGAATTTCTTAAAAATTACTGATGTACAAATTAACCAGGTCTTCCTAATTTTTTAGAATTTTTGGAGTTACATAAGTATGGCAATTAAATATATTACTTCAAACTGTTCTCTTTCATACAAATTCTGTTTTTGCATGCATAGTTTGCTTGTTTTGATTATGCTATGGATTATATCAGGGGGTATAAGCCATGGATAAGTTGGAATACAGTACCTGATGCTAAAATAAAATAAGAATCAATTTTTAACAGTACCTATAGGTGTTTATTATGTTGCCTATACTAACCGATCTCACGAAGTTTTGTTGAGTTTTGTGTGATTGAAGTTTTCAAGTTTTGGGTATTATTTCGATGGAAAAAGGAATGAGAAGTGGCAAGATCCTAGGAATGGATATGCCCAAGGTACCCCAAGGTAATATTTTAGGAAGACTCAAGTGTCTAAGTTTGGGGATGCCCCGGGAAGGCATCGGTATGTTACTTGGAGCTACATTTTTATTCATCACATGATATGAGTTTTGCTTGGGGCATCGTTTTCTTTTGTTTACTTTTACTTTCAGTTTTCCACAACCATTGTTTTCTCGACACACCTATTTGAGAGAGAGAAACCATCATCATGATTTGTATCTTTTGAGCTCAATAGTTTCTCTAGTACTTCACTCATATCGTTTTGAGCACGATGGAGTGTAGATTTTATAGAAATAATATGCTCTCATTATTCACTTATATTTGTTTGAGAGATTGAAAAATAGTGATGGTACTTTGCATGGGTCAAAAGACTACATAAAAAACAATGAGTGTTGTGATAATTAAAACCATCATTTAGCACATATAGAGAAATTGTGGATAATGATATTGATGTGGTGAATGAAAAAGGGTTGAGTGCATAACTATTAATTCAGAGAGGTGTTGATATTTATAAATGTTAAAACTTCTTGAGCATCTAAAAAATTAAAAGGGCATGGTGATGATGTGGGAGCATTTCTAGTCCTCGTTGAAAACCTAGTGTTGTTTGGAGTCGGATTCGCACGATGGTTAATTCCTACCAACCCTCTCCCTCGGGGCATGCGAGTAGTACTTTGATTTGTGATAAGACTAATAAAACTTTGGAATAAGTATATGAGTTCTTTGTGACTAATGTGACACCATGGACATACGCAATCTCACCTCCTCATACTTGCTAGCCTCTCTAGTACCGCGCATAGCCCATTCTCACCTTGAGGATTGGTGCAACTTTTGTCGGTGCATCCAAACCCCATGACATGATACACCATGTTGCATATAAGACTTATTATATCCTCCTCAAAACAGCCACCATACCTACCTATTATGGCATTTCCATAGCCATTTCGAGTTATATTGCCATGCAAATTCCATCGTCACTTCACATGACTAGTTCGTTTGTCATCATATTGCTTTGCATGATCATATAGAGCTGACATAGTATTTGTGCCAAAGACACCATTCATAATAGAATTTTTGGCAAAGCCACCAAAAAATCATACGCTGAATACATGTCATGCTAGATCATTGCACATCCTGGTACACTACGAGTGGCATTCATATTGGAGTCATGTTGCTTCATTCATCATATCAAGTTATCCATGAGTTGTAAGTAAATAAAAGTGTGATGATCATCATTATTAGAGCATTGTCCTAGTGAGTAAATAAAGATGGGGGAGGCCAAGTGATCCCACCATAAAAATGAATGAGAGAAAAGAGAGAAGGGACTTTGCTACTATCCTTTACCACACTTGTGCCTCATAGTGGTACTATGTTCATCATGTAGAGAGTCTCGTGTTATATAATTCATATGCTAGTGGGAATAAAAAAAATTATAAACTTGGCTTGTATATTCCGATGACGGGCATCCTCAAATGCCCGAGGTCTTCATGAGAAAGCAAGTTGGATGCACACCCCACTTAGCTTCAGTGGAGCTTTCATACACTTGTAGCTCCAGTGCATCATTTGTATGGCAATCCATACTCCTTGTATAAATATCTATCAATGGGTACTCCATAACCTATTGGTATGCCTAGTTGATACGATACTATCTTATCCACCTTTCAATCCCTTTGAAACCTACTAGCTTACCATATTCCACCTATACACTATGTCTAATGGTTCACGCTCATGTATTGCATGAAGAATAAAAAGTTGATGCATATTGAAAAAGTACGATCCAATTGCTTGACTTGGGTACCGTGGTGCTTGACATTTGTAGTTATGTGGTGAAGAAGGAGCCATGCCTTGCTAATATAATAAAGATGGAAAGGGTTGAAACAATCTTTGAGGATCATACACTCTGGGGACCCGGACTTACGCGTCGAGATCGCCGAATGCACGTGTACAATGATCCCAGAGATCAATGCTCATTAAACACACAAATACTGAATAACAAGAGTCTTACATCCGAATTTAACGTTTGATATGATAAAGGACCATCATGGTCAAGTTTTACATAGATAGAGCCTAGAAGGCCAATCACACCATCACCTCTACTAGCGGAATACTCGGTAGTAAACGGGAACCCATGCCATCAGCCTTAACCAACATGCATTCTGACTGGGAAGCGTTCTAGTTCGCGTGTCCATCTCCGACGACGAATTATTTTCCATACTCTGGTTCCTCCATGTCTGGTCAATAAAATAACCAGTGGCAAGCCAATGAGTACTTTAAATGTACTCGCAAACAACCATGTTATGGATAATGCCGTTGTTATGATAATAAGGAAATATGCAGCCTTTGCAGAAAGCAAGTTTTAATCGAAACATATGTGTGGTCAATTACTTGTATGGGTATGCATCATAAGCTAGATGGTAATCATAAGAACAAGTTACAGATATCAGTATATCCGCGGAGGGCTGAACGCCTCAGGTTCACCCTTGTTCCAAGTCTCCAGACTTTTCATATCATCTTATTCAGATAACACCTTAACACACACACACACACACACACACACACACACACACACACACACACACACAGTTGGTTTATGCGGAAACGACTGGACGTAGTTTAAGCGGGATTACCTAACTGTCCTTGACCATGTACACGGCTATTCGAATAGTTTGACACTCTCGAGAGGTTGTACGCTGTACCCACGAGACCCAGGAAACTTCCGTGTCATCCACGACTCGCGGTATATAACATACCAGAGGTAAGTACCCGATCATTGCCTTTCCCTTGACGACACTAGACAAAGAGTCCACTCGATTGGTACCCAGCCCACATGATGTACGTCTTACGAGCACCAACTCTAGACCGTATAGTCCATGCGGGGACCAACTGTGTGCCCGGAACACGTAAAAATGGCATAGTTGACCTACCTGTTACGACCCCGTCACGAGAGTGACCATATCACTCCCGCCACTAGTAACATGGCCTCTTTGCTAGCACCAACCAAAGTAATCAACAAAGCCCTGTCCCATAAAGGGGTATCGTGGTCGTACATGTAAGGTTGGCACGGTCAACACATCATAAATCTAATCCCGTTTCCGAAACCACTCACACAAAACATTTCTGGTACACCACTTCTTTCTCAAGTGGTCACCCAACTCAACATCATCGCCCTCGGGGATTAGTGGCACCCAACGGGTTTTTCGTAAAACCTTTGATATCAACTCTGTGTTACCATCATCATGCATATGCTCATCCTATGTGTAGCACTACTGTCTACTTGTCAACATTTTATCAGCGTGACCCTCATAGATGATAGGGTCATGCTCAATGCAAGTTCTCCAGAGGATCTATCTGAAACACTATGTTGGGGTGCACCGATTAATCTTAACTATACGCATCGGAATAACATGTCATGCGTCAAATATTTTCTCAGACATGGTCAAAGGGCTGCTTGCCTTGACCAGCTAGGTATCAGGGGTCTTCGGGGTCTTCGGGTCCAAGTCCTTCATCAAACGCGTGATCTGTCATCGTAATAATAATAATAATAACAAGCACACTCAAAAACAGAGCACAAACTCACTATAAAAATGTTAACCTAATCTAAGAAATCCTACCTTTAGTTTTAAAAATGTCTATTTCTGTTTCTGAAGTAAAAAGATAATTTGAAAGTCTATTTAACAGAAGCTAAAAAAAATACTCAAACTAGGTATTTAATTAAAGATGTGCATAAAACTGTAACACCCTGTTTTTAACTCTCCTGACTGATTTGACTTTTCTCAAAAATCAGGACCAAATTAAAAAAATTGTGAATGCGTGTGATGCTTGAAGTGACTATTGCTTGCTTGCTTGCTTGTATGCATGTGTTCGGTTCTCAAGGATTTCTGTTACTCTCCAGACTCACCTCCTTAGCCCAAAATTCCTGCCTAATGATCATGCCATGTGTGTATTACCAAAAACTATTTTACCAAATATTATTTTCACCAAAAGGCATTTCTTGATTTAAATCTTTCAAAACACCTCAGTTGGGACTTGCACTACAAGTCCTCAAATTAGGGAAGTTATTTTGCACCACATATTTTATTTAAAACCCATTATCAAAATGGCTTCCCAAAAGCACAATATTATTATTTTAAAAGTTATTTTACTATTTTTTAAATTCCTTCCTGTGAGGCCAGAAATGGTCTCTTATTGAGGAATGTTATTTTATTGCTTTCAAAATATTTGAGAAAATTTAGGGAAACTCAGTGGACATATATATTCCATATATATGAGTTTCAACACATGGTCATGTTCAAAATATTGGGCAAAACCCTTCAAAACCCTTCCTGCCTATTTCGAGCTTTTGAATATTTCTATCTCAATAATTTTCTGTAAATTTTTAGCATGTCACATATGATATATGTGATCATCTTGCAAAATTTCATCTCAATCCAAGTTGATTTGACTCCCCTAATTATTCTAAAACACTATCTGTCCAGACCCAAATTTGAGAGAATCTACATTGCCAAGTGTCTCCAATTGTGCTCAAATTTGGTAGACATGTTCTGATACTCCAATAATGCATCCACACCAAGTGGTGCATCAAGGAGAGTAGAAGAACATGTCCCAAGCCCCTCAAAACCCTGTGTTGATTTCTGACTTTGGGAAACTTTACATTATAAAGCTTCTCCAATTGACCCCAAACTTTTTGGGCATGCCTTAATGCTCAAATAATGCCCCACACAAAATATTGGATTTGTGGCAATTGATTTGAATAGCTTTGTAAGAAGAAGGCCATTTCTGCCCATTTCATGGGTTTTCCAAGTCTACATTGGGAACCTTCTCCACCAAATACCAAATTTGGTGTCCAAGCTTATTTTCATCAATTATTTGATCTTGTTAAGTTTCATATCAAATGAAGTCCATCTGGTAGCTTTGACACTCATCAAACACCTTGTGTGCACTCACCAAAGTGGCTACTTTGGCCCCTTCCACATTTTCCCTTGAGCTTAAAATTTTACCATAGCCTCCCCTAGTTACCTTTTTACTCCACTAGCTTTGCCATGGCCACTGGTTAATTATTGGAGAGAGACCCCTTGTAGCTAACCTTCATTTCCACCATGGCAGCACCCTTTTTACCCCTCTTCCTATACTTCTGCTTAATCCAAAGCCCCCAAATTCTTCGAGGGAATCTCTATTATGTCAATGCATCATTTCAAACCAAGAGAGGACATGCTCATGTAGAAAAAATGAGGAGCACATCTACAAGTTGATTTCTGACTGAATTGTAGCTTTGTACAACAAGTACTAGCTACCCTGCTCTGCTTGAGCTCAAACCTGGCAGTGTTGCAGTCCTTGCATAGCCAAGCATGCTAGACAAGGTCCCATCCTAAGATCACTCCATTAAGCACCCTCAGTCCTAGCCCTATGTTTGCTGTTGAAAACTTAACCTCAGTAAAACCCATTCAAACCAGCTCCACTAGCTACCAAACACCTCACTCACACCCCAGATAGTATGCCCCACTCCCCAAACATCATTGACTAGTCAAATTGGCACTATGGGCACAGGTGGCCATGGTGACCACCACCCTGGGCAGCAATATGGGTGCTCTGCACCTTGTTTCCTTCCTCCAGGCCGTTTCTAGCCGATGCAACCTATCTCAGCATGCCAAAGCGCCTCCTTTTGACCGTTCGGATCACTCCCCAACACTAGCTAGCCGCCCCACCGTAGTAGTTGCCGTCGGCATCCTCCATGGCCGAAGGCCCCTCGCCCCGGAGGCTCCCCTGTGGAGCAGACTCCTACTCAGGCGCAGGAGGCTTCCCTCCCCGAGCCCCTGCTACACGGAGCGCCGTCGGGGAGCGGATGGTGCCACCGGAGCCAGCCTCCGCACCGGCTGGCCCTGCCCCCCGTGCGTGCCCATAGATCGAGTGGAGGTGGAAGAAGACCCTGGCGAGCGGGCCCCCTTGTAATCCTCCCCCGGCCGGGCCCATGCGTTAAGTGGCCGCTCCCTCGGCTAGAGGCCGCCTTCCCCACGTGGAGACGCATTCTTACGAATGCGCCTTCGACGTGGCCGGCCTGCCCGCGTGGCTGATCAGCTGGGCCGGCCCAAGTTCTATCCAGCGCCCGGGGCAGCTATAGCCCTCTGGTGCAAGCTTTTCGTTTTCTATTTTATGAGAAACTTCACAAATTTCTAAACAATTCATCCTAACTCGAAATTGGTTGGTCCAAAATACCACATGTTCCTAAAATCAAGGGCTATCCAAATATGGGTTTTGAACATTTTTTCAAACAACTTTTCTATTGCATTATTATTCAAATGCAGATTTAAATACTCCTAGCCCACCTTTCAAAATTCCTATAGCATTCAAATCAACTCCAAATGGAGTGATTCCAATTTCTAGGGACTTATTATATCATACCCTATTTTTAGAGCCTTGGTCAACATTTTTATCAGGCATTATTCTGTTGCATTAAATAAATAGCTTCTTATTTCTATTTATCAAATATTAGAAAATCCGTAGAATATTCACCTCAACTCCAAATCCAGTGAAACAATTAACTTCCTAATGTTTCTAAAATTGTTCTCTGTTAAATGAGTGCCTCCACCCATTTTTATCATAATATTTTATGTAGGCTTCTATAAGGATCACCTATTCTTCCTTTTATCCATTCAAGATTCCTTGATGATCCAGATATCCTATAGCAAGCTTCAGGTATTTTTCTTATGACCAGAGAGGTCCAAGAAAAATAAAGCTTCCATTTATATAGCACTTTTACTTCTACTTGTTGTGTGGCTTACTGTGATTATTTTCGACGATAGTTGACGGACTAGACGAAGCACTCGGAGTTGGATCAGAAGACCCCGAAGATCCCGAAAACTTATGAGAGCAAAGGCAAGCAGCCCTTTGACCATGTTTGAGCATATGTTATATTACATGCTAGTAGACAATTATTCCCGTTGCATATGATCATGAATATTCGGTAAATCATCGATGCGATGTTTCCGATGGCTCCTCCGAAGCACTTTCATTTTGAGCATGATCCTACCACCTATGAGGGTCACGCTAATATCATGTTGACAAGTAGAGCTAAGCATAGTAGAAGAATGAGCATGATGATGGTAAGTATTAAAGGTTTATGAAAATCCCGTAGGGTGCCACTAATTTCCGAGGGTGATGATGAGTTAGGTGGCCACTTGTGAAGCAGTGGTGCACCGGGTATATTTTGGTGTGGTGGTTTCGGAAATGGGATTAGATTTATGATGTGTCAACCGTCCCAACCTTACATATGCAACCATGTTACCCCTTTATGAGACGGGCCTTTGTTGATTACTTTGGTCGGTGCTAGAAAAGAGTCACATTACTAGTGGCGGGAGTGATATGTGGTCACTCTCGTGATGGGGTCGTACCAGGTAGGTCGACTATGCCATTTTTACGTGTTCCGGGCACACCGTTGGTCCCCGCATGGATGATACTGTCGAGAGTCGGTGCTCGTAAGACGTACATCATGTGGGCTGGGTACCAATCGAGTGGATCTCTTTATCTAGTATCGTCACGGGAAAGGCATTGATTGGGTACTTACCTCGGGTATGTTATATACCACGAGTCGTGGATGACACGGAAGTTCTCGGATCTCGTGAGTAGAGCATACTACCTCTGTAGAGTGTAAAACTATTCGAATAGCCGTGTCCACGGTCAAGGACGGTTGGGTGGTGCTGCTTAAACTACGTCCAGTCGTTTCCACGTAAATCAAGTTTGAGTCCGTGTGTTCAAGGAGTTATGTGAAAGAGATGATATGACCAAGTTTGGTGATTTGGCATATCGGGTGAACCCGGAGTGTTCAGCCCACAGCCGACATATTGATATCTGTGACCTGTTCTTCTAAATACCATCTAGCTTATGTTGCACATCCATCTATGATCATGTTTATTTACAGTTAAGCTGCTAACCTCCAATACTGCATATTACTTTTACTATATCAACTACGTTATCCTTATTATGGGCTGTTTGCGAGTACATTCAAAGTACTCATTGGCTTGCCACTTTTTATTTCATTGACCAGGTATGAGAGAAGAGGAATTGGTGAAGAGCACCTTGGTGACGTTCCTGCGAGCTAGGGCGCTTCCCAGTCAGAATGCGTGTAGGTTAAGGCTCATGGTACGGGTTCACGCTTTCGACCAATATTTCTGCTATTGGTCTAGTTTAGTGTGCTGGCCTTCGAGGCCCTATAAATATGTAAGAATTGACCATGATGGTCATTTATTGTATCAAACGGTATGTATGGATGTAAGACTCTTGTTATTAAGTTTCTGTGTGTTCGGTGAGCATTGATCTCTCAGATCACTGAGCACCTTCATTCGACAATCTTGACTCGTAAGTCGGGGTCCCCACAGAGCTGGTATCACAGCCATCCTGACTGTAGGAAGACCTTAGTTAGCACGGACGTTAGGACAAAACTGTTTTCCAGGCCTTTCAATGTACTTGGAAAACATGTACCTGTCTCACCTCTCCTAAATTTTCAAAAGAAGCAAGGGTTATTGCCTTAACGCTTTCAACCATATTCTCCGACACTCCTCGTCTACTTTTTCAAAACTTGCAAACGGCCGCTAGCACCCTTATGTCTAACCACGGGATTACTTAAAATCCTCGTAGGTAACTTGGAAGGAAGCAACCTTCCCAAGAGATCACCCACGTGCATGGAAGACAAGAATGACAACGCTACAACCAGACGACACCGACAGAAGTACCTCCATGAGGAACAAGGACATCGAGACCCCTAAGATGGCGACACCCTTGACACTGTTCCGGAGTGATGCCACCTTCACCTACGATAATCAGGACATAATATGTGCAAGACCATGATTTGCATCGCTAGTAAGGCGACCCTGTCGACGTTAAGGTTGAGTCGACCACCACTGGTGGATGACCTTGCCATTTGGTCCGCCTCACCCTAGTGAGAAGGAAAACGGTTCTCTTCATCCCCCGCCCTAGGTGTCGATATCGTGATCAACATGACTGACGGGTCGGAACTCTATCATGCCTTGCTAATATCGTTGCATAAAGGATGTACACTTAGAACTCTCGATGCCATGGAAGGCAAGAACACGATGGCAAAATATAAAGACAACAGAAGACCCTGTCAATGACAGCCATGAGGAATCACCTTCATCGGCGACTCACCGCACAAGAAGTCATCAAGAAATCTTTCAAGTCAACCCGAGTCATTTCGACAAGCAACAACAAGAGACATGTCAACACCCCAAGAAGGTCCAGAAGATTTAGCGGACTCCTTTTCGGAGCGCGAAGCAAGCACAATTGTCAAGTCCGAGAATCCCTAGGGTAGGATGAGTCGTGAATCCCCTACACGAAGTCGAGTCCGTGAAATGGTTCAGATGGAACCATGTTGTGTGTCACTTGTTTTTGTTTGTTTGTGCTTTGTATAAGTCGCACTTCTGCTCTAGGAAACAAGCATGCGGTTATATCACATGCCTCATCTTGAAGTTTGAATTGACTTTCCAACACTTGTTGATTGCACTTGCACTATAGCACCCCTTAGGCACTCCCCTTTGTGCTACTACTCTCTCTCTCTCTCAGCCTTCACGACAATTGAAGACCAACAAGACAAGATGCACCAGGGATCCATTTCGACGGACAAGCGGCACTGAAGACACTAACTATACCATGCTCAACCACACGCAACCCGTAGAGGTTATGCTTTCCTCAAGATTGGACACCCTCCCTAGCCTAGACTAACCTCCAAGCTCCTACGGCTCAAATTTCTGGTCACGTGTCTAATACACGGATTTTCCAGAACACCCTTCGAGCCCCGATAAACCCCTGAGTAGCACCGTGTTCTTTATGGAACAAGTGAATCACGGTGAACGAGTATCCTTCATTCTTAAGCCAGCACCAAAACCATGATGCCATAATAAGAACCGTTCTTGGATATGAGAGTATTAGACTAAGGTTGTTGTGATGATGATAGGTGTCTTGAGGATATATCTAGACTATCTTGGTGGATCGTAAGACCCTTATAAAGGTAGGTGAACTTGGTGGAACAAGTTGATATAGTAGCATAACCTACATGTTCCTAGAGTAAGATAGGATTCAATAGGACAATTATGATCACGAGCAATAATTCTTGGTGGTATAATCGACTTTATTGAGTAGTTGACATGGTTTGATGATGTTACCATAATGACTTGGAGTAGCGGGGAAGAGTTCTTTTTGGACTTGATTTTTGAATTTAAATAGGTAATCTCAAGAGAGTATCAATATTGACAGAGACCACATGGTTCGGAGTAAATTGGATTTAGTCCGACGATATTGATATGATGCCATGTTTCTTGGTGGGTTACAAGTAGTAGTAATTGGAATTGTAGGAATAACTTACGAATCTATATAAGCATGGCCTTGGGGATTAGTTGGACATGATATTGGAAGTTGGTGGATCCACTACGACGTAGTTCTGGCAATAATGTCTGAATTATGAGGACCCTAAGTGAGTATGTAGAACCCTATCAATACTGGATTTGTAGGAGCGATGGGTCCAGTGATGATCAACCGGATCGATGGACCACTTGATCGGATTCGTAGAAAGGAAACAAGATCTTGGATTTGTACGTTACACGTTTCCTTAATATAGGGGTCCAATACCCTGTCCATTGGATGATCTAGATGAGCACGTGTATTTGTAGCATCTCAGTTCAAGCTTACCAGCATGTATGCTTCCCCGAGGCTGTTGCATAGGCATGCATGTGCAATGTAGCTACCCCATACTTGTGGTATTTGGGTTTAGTACATGCCTCAGCCCTGGAGTCGACTAGCATCAGTATAGTGGAGTTAACTTACGTGAGATGGTATCTTTGATGAAATAGAGTGGTTTTGTCCAGAGTAAGAGGTCAGATTATCGACACCTAAGGGATGTGCTTAAGATAAGGTGATAGACGTTCGCTCACGTCCTAAGTTCCTCGAAACCCCAAAGCTTCACCAAGCCATGAGGTGGTCGGATTACGACCATAGAAGACGACTCCGAGTCGTTGGAATATGGCCAGTACTCTGCCCGATCACCACCCATTGTGTCTATGACAAACATGGGCATGAAGAAATAGATCATGTCAGACCACGAACCTCTCGGCCAGAGACCACCCATAGCAAGTCCCCGTTCTCCTCACCCATCTCTTGAGAATTGTGCTTATGCCATGCTTCGGGAAAATTTGTTGTTATCCTCACGGACGGCATACTTATTCGCCCAATAAGAGGATGAACACCTTAGTCCTATTTGGATGGACCCCAAGAACGCCGATCACTATGCCCCTCGAGAGCAAGGTGTTATCTCGAGAAGGTGGGATTCTCGAAGCAACCTCAAGACAATGAAAGTCTATCCTACCCAAGACAAGACGAAGAACCGCCATGGTTGGGAAACCACGACAATGAAGAAGAAGCAATAGAAGTCGATAACCGATCGTGCGCTGACTACAACAACAATGTCGAGAAGCCTCGATGATTCAACCCAAGGAAGCCTTTGGACAACGAGAGAAATCAGACTGCCTCTTCTTGGTCCAAACCAAGGACGAGCGTCCTATTAGATCATGATGAAAACCTGCTAAATCTGATTCACCGCGTGCTGAGCCGCATACCTTGGGATTGGATGACTAGCATATACTCTTGGGTAGCCAGCTCATCCGGAACCCCTCACGAATCTTCCGAAATGGTAGGACCTGTTCTGGGCTCAGAGTCTCCGAGCTTAGGCTTCTAAGACCCCTGCAACACCCTCGAGGATGAAGACCATCTGCGATCGTAGCTTGCCTGCCTTAAGGGATTCAAGGACTTCCCCGTTAGCAGGGAGCTACGCGAAGACCTTGACCGTATGTTCTAACACGAGACATCTAGATATCACTAACCGCCATGAGCAGCCCCGGGACCAAAACCCATACACGTTATCTTGCCACATGTTCCGACTTTGGAATGCACCTGCAAGCGAGAACCTTGCACAAACTTAGTTCACCAAGCCCCCGACCCTCGATCAAGCCTAACTTATTGTGAGAACCCCGCTCACGGTCAGACAAGGACATGTGGAGCATTCAAAGTTGTATCTTCAAGCACCTCAAGACCCTCAACAGCAACATGGGGACATGAAGACTACCTCCGACTCAAGATTTTGTATCTCTCGAACCCCTAGCCTAGAAATCTCGGGGACAAGATTTTCATAAGGGGTAAGGTCCGTAAGACCCTGTTTTTAACTCTCCTGACTGATTTGACTTTTCTCAAAAATTAGGACCAAATTAATTTTTTTGTGAATGCCTCTGATGCTTGAAGTGACTATTGCTTCCTTGCTTGTATGCCTGTGTTTGATTCTCAATGATTTCTGTTACTCTCCAGACTCACCTCCTTAGCCCAAAACTCCTGCCTAATGATCATGCCATGTGTGTATTACCAAAAACTATATTACCAAATATTATTTTCACCAAAAGACATTTCTTGATTTAAAGCTTTCAAAACCCCTGAGTTGGGACTTGCACTACAAGTCCTCAAATCAGGGAAGTTATTTTGCACCAAATATTTTATTTAAAACTCATTATCAAAATGGCTTCCCAAAACCACAATATTATTATTTTAAAAGTTATTTTACTATTTTATTTAAATGCCTTCTTGTGAGGCCACAAATGGTCTCTTATGGAGGAAAGTTATTTTATTGCTTTCAAAATATTTGAGAAAATTTGGGGAAACTCAGTGGACATATATATTCCATATATATGAGTTTTAACACATGGTCATGTTCAAAACATTGGGCAAAACCCTTCCAAACCATTCTTGCCTATTTCAAGCTTTTGGTATATTTCTATAAGAAATATTCTCAATAAATTCCTGTAAAATTCTAGCATGTCACATATGATATATGTGATGATCTTGGGAAATTTCATCTCAATCCAAGTTGATTTGACTCCCCTAATTATTCTAAAACCCTATTTGTCCATATCAAAATTTGAGCAACTCTACATTGCCAATGTCTCCAATTGTGCTCAAATTTGGTAGACATGTTCTGATACTCCAATAGTGCATCGACACCAAGTGGTGCATCAAGGAGAGTAGAAGAACTTGTCCCAAGCCCCTCAAAACCCTACGTGTTAATTTCCGACTTTGGGAAACTTTACATTATAAAGTTCTCCAATTGACCCAAAAATTTTGGGCATGCCTTAATGCTCAAATAATGCCCCCACACCAAATATTGGATTAGTGGGAATTGATTTGAATAGCTTTGTCAGCAGAAGGCCATTTCTGCCCATTTCAGGGGTTTTCCAAGTCTACATTGGAAATCTTCTCCACCAAATCCCAAATTTGGTGTCCAAGTTTATTTTCATCTATTACTTGTTCCTGTTAAGTTTCATATCAATTGAAGTCCATCTGGTAGCTCTAACACTCATAAAACACCTTGTGTGCACTCACCTAAGTGGCTACTTTGGCCCCTTCCACATTTACCCTTGAGCTTAAATTTTGAACACACCTCCCCTAGTTACCTTTTTACTCCACTAGCTTTGCCATGGCCACTGGTCAATTATTGGAGAGGGACCCCTTGTAGCTACCCTTCATTTCCACCATGGCAGCACCCTTTTTACCCCTCTTCCTATACTTCTGCTTAATCCAAAGCCCCCAAATTCTTCCAGGGCATCTCTATTATGTCAATGCATCATGTCAAACCAAGAGAGGACATGCTCTCGTAGGAAAAATGAGCAACACATCTACAAGTTGATTTGTGGCTGAATTCTAGCTTTGCACAACAAGTACTAGCTTACCCTCCTGTGCTTGAGCTCAAACCTGGTAGTGTTGTAGTCCTTGCATAGCCAAGCATTCTAGACAAGGTGCCATCCCGAGATCACTCCATTAAGGACCCTCAATCCTAGATCTAAGTTTGTTGTTGCAAACTTAACCTTAGTCAAAACCCATTCAAACCAGCTCCACTAGCTACCAAATTCCTCACTCACAATATGGTATGCCCAGATAGTATGCCCCACTCCCCAAACATCATTGACTGGTCAAATTGGCACTCTGGGCACAGGTGGCCATGGTGACCACCACCCTGGCCTGCAATATGGGTGCTCTGCACCTTGGTTCCTTCCTACAGGTCGTCTCTAGCCGATGCAACCTGTCTCAGCATGCGAAAGCTCCTTCTTTTGTCCGTTCCAATCACTCCCCAACACTAGCTAGCCTCCAAGCTTCATCTCGGGCGCGTGGCATCCATGCACAGGGAGCTCCCGAGATCTCCCGAGCTCTCTCTCTCCCTACCCCTCCCTTATAACTTCTCCCTCGAGCCACTGTTGCTCTACATCTCCCCCCTCTCCCTAGTGCACCTACCGAGCTCGCCCTTGAGCTCCCCTCTCCTTCCAAGATTCCTCGTCCCTCCCATGGCCGCCATAGAGCCGCATCAGCCTCGCTGCAGCCGTGCTTGCCAACCTCTCTCCTCTCCTCCTCCGGCTGCGTAGGGGTGCCCCGGAGGCCCTGCAGCTTCCCCATGCCCCATTTCTCCCCCTAAGTGGCCGAGATGCCACCCCACCGCGGTAGTTGCCGTAGGCATCCAACATGGTAAAGTCCCCTCACCCCACAGACTACCGTGCGGAGCAGACTCCTGCTCAGGTGCGGGAGGCCTCCCTCCCCGATCCCTCATACATCTCCAACGTATCTATAATTTTTGATGGTTCCATGCTATTATCTTGTCAAACTTTGGATGTTTTGTATGCCTTTTATATATTTTTTGGGACTAACTTATTAACTCAGTGCCAAGTGCCAGTTCCTGTTTTTTCCGTGTTTTGACCCTTTTCACAGGAGAATATTAAACGGAGTCCAAACGGAATAAAACCTCCGAAAAGATTTTTTCCGGAACAGAAGATACGCAGGGAGCGTGAGAACCAAGGAAGAGGCCACCAGGGGAGGCCACAAGCCCCCTAGGCGCGACCAGGGGAGCCCGCGCCTAGCAAGCTTGTGGGCCCACTGTGGCTCGTCTGCCCTACTTCTTCCGCCTATAAATCCCTGAAAAATCCAAAACCACGGGAGAGATCCACGAAAATACTTTTCCGCCGCCGCAAGCTTCTGTCTCCGCAAGATCCCATCTGGGGCACGTTCTGGTGCCCTGTCGGAGGGGGGATTCGGATAAAGAGGGCTTCTTCATCAACACCATTGCCTCTCCGATGATGCGTGAGTAGTTCACCATAGACTTTTGGGTCCATATCTAGTAGCTAGATGACTTATTCTCTCTCTTGGATCTTCAATACAAAGTTCTCCATGATCTTCATGGAGATCTATCCGACGTAATCTTATTTTGCGATGTGTTTGTCGAGATCCGATGAATTGTGGATTTATGATTATATTATCTATGAATCTTATTTGAGTTTCTTCTGATCTCTTATATGCATGATTTCATATCCTTGTAATTCTCTTCGAGTTGTGGGTTATGTTTGGCCAACTAGATCTATGATTCTTGCAATGGGAGAAGTGCTTGGTTTTGGGTTCATACCGTGCGGTGACCTCACCCAGTGAGAGAATGGGTAGCGAGGCACGCATCGTGTTGTTGCCATCAAGGTTAAAAAGATGGGGTTTATATCTATTGCATGAATTTATCCCTCTACATCATGTCATCTAGCTTAAAGTGTTACTCTGTTTGTCATGAACTCAGTACACTAGATGCATGCTGGATAGCGGTCGATGTGTGGAGTAATAGTAGTAGATGCAGAGAGTATCGGTCTACTTGTCTCAGACGTGATGCTTATATGTATGATCATTGCCTTAGATATCGTCATGACTTTGCGCGGTTCTATCAATTGCTCGACAGTAATTCGTTCACCCACCGTAGTATTTGCTAATTCGAGAGAACCCTCTAGTGAACACTATGGCCCCCGGGAATACTTCACATCATATTTTCAGCCCTACACTTTTATTTTGTTGCTGATGGGGTCATAGTCCTAGGGTAGGGTCATAGGCCTGTCATATAGGTCCTACCCAAGGACTACCCCTCACAAAGGACAAGGCCCTAGTCAGTCCCGACTGAATTAAGGGGTCCCCATCATCCAGTCGGTAACAGGTCCTCAACCATCCAGTCGGAGACTAGCATTCGGAGGATACCAAGCTAACCGACTGGCTACACTCGGTACATCGTAACCTCTTTGGAGGGAAACTGCCGTACGTTTCCGGGTGCATTTATTAGCATTTAGAGCATACGTTACCTGTAACGTACGCCTTCAATCCCCACTACTCCACCCCTGTACCGGAACCGCTGTGGAGGGCAGCGCACTCTATATAAGCCGCCTTCCCCCATTGGTAGAAGGGTTAGCAAATCATTGTATTCCATATTCCACTCGACAGCAAGCTCCGAGAGCACTGAGACGTAGGGCTGTTACCTCCACCGCAGAGGGGCCTGAACTCATACAACCTCGCCGTAGCTAGGACTCTGCCCATCTCATTCATACCCTACACATCTACTGTCAGGCTTATCCCCACGATAGTTGGCGCCCACCTTGGGGCAGGCGTCTAAGCGACTTCCCGCGAGTTTGCGACTACTTCCTTTCGTCAAGTCGTCCGGTGGAGATTCGAGCATGGGTCACCAGATCGTTTTCGGCGCTCTCTCCTTCATCGTCGACGATTCGGCGTGGCTTCGGGATGCGCCCCTCGACATCGAGGCGTTTCCCCGTCGCGGGGCTACCCACTTCCGTGCCGGCGCCCGCGACATTCTTCTTCTCCAGCGGTCGGCTCCGGTGTTGACCTACACCGCCGTCACGCGCCGCGTCAAGCGGTCCCGCCGTCCGTGGCTCCAGCGTTGGGTGCAACACGCCCAGGCGTGCCAGAACGCATCTTCGCAAGTGGCGGTTCTTGAGTCCGTTGTGGTTGCCCCGTCGTCCCAGCACTCGGACTCGGTTCCGACTGAGTTTCCTTCCGAGTATGCGGGTCACGGGCCCGCAGCAGAAGTACACATGGCCAACTCCCATGAAGATCCCCGTCAGGCTGGCCGGAACGAGCACGAGATCGGCAAAGCGTCCGGCGCACGTCGTCCACCTCGTCGTTCTGTTAGTTGGCACACTCGGCGGAGCAACGTGGAGCTGTTCAGCACACCACTCCTCAACTTGGCTGCAGCTGCCAAGATAACCGATTCCCTCCAGCCGACTGATTCAGAGGCTGGTAGAGGGATCGAGCAGATCCGAGCCCTGTTGCACACGGTGCAGCAGCAGAATTCGGCGGTCTCCCAGTCGCACAACCGGATCTATAATAGTTCCCTCCACGCAAATACGCATCGGTCGGTTCACAACCCTGGTTCCCATCAGCGCCATAGGGGAGGCAGCCGTTCCATGATTCATGAAGATCGCCGCCGCTCACGCACCCCTCCGCGGGGTGGGCCATATGGGTCCCGACATCATGATGATCGGCGTTCAGCCGGCGACACTTACGACCCAAGACCCGACGCAAGAGGACATATCGCCCAGTGAAGAGTCGACAGAGGTCGAGCCCACCGCGATGGTAGCGATACCGATTGTCCGAGTGGAAGCAGGGCCACCGTGTCTGGTCCCGAGTGTTTCAGTCGAGCCATCCGTTCGGCTGACATCCCTCCCAACTTCCGATTGGCGACGAGAATTAGCAAGTTCACAGGAGAGTCCAAGCCAGAAACGTGGCTGGATGACTACCGAGTGGCGGTCCAGATCGGAGGAGGGGACGACCATGTCGCCATGAAGCACCTCCCTCTGATGCTCGACGGCTCGAGCGAGCGTGGCTAAACCACTTGGCCCCCGCAAGCATCTATAGTTGGGCAGATCTGGCCCGAGTGTTCATCAGGACCTTCGAAGGGACGTGCAAGCGCCCTGCTGGCCTTGTGGAGCTCCAGCACTGCGTCCAGAAGCAGAATGAGCCCATGCGTGACTTCATCCAGCGCTGGACAACTCTCTATCACACGGTGGAGAACGTCACCGAGCATCAAGCAGTCTGCGCTTTCAAGGCAGGCGTGCGGTACAGGGATCTATACCTGAAGTTCGGTCGAATAGGCGACATCTCCATGAGCAAGATGATGGAGATAGCAACACGCTACGCAAATGGCGAAGAAGAGGACCGCATCCGGAGCGGCAAGCACAAAACAGTCGCTGATGGCGATGGGGGCAACACTCGGAAGCAGAAGCAGAAAGTTCCGACCGCTCCGCAAGCGGAGGCTGCAGCCGTAACCAATGCCAAGTTCAAGGGTAAAGGGAAGGCTTAGTTCACCCCCAAGAAGAAGCAGTTCAATAACCCCATCCTGGACCAGCCATGTACGGTTCATACGAAGATGGACGAAGAAGGCAACCCCATATATGCGAAGCATACCACTCGACAGTGTCGCCTCCTGATCCAGGGGTTCAACGAAGGGCAACCGAGTGAGAAGGACCATGAACAGGATGAGGAGGATAAGGAGGATCCGTTCCCCCAAGTCCATGCAACCCTGGTGATCTTTGCTGACGTCGAGAGCAAGAGCCGACTGAAGCTGGTGAACAGAGAGGTGAACATGGCCACCCCTTCCAACCCCAAGTTCCTCAAATGGTCTCAGACTGCGATCACCTTCGACCAGTCGGATCATCCGGCACATGTACCCACCCCGGGGAGACAGGCCCTGATCATCGACCCGGTGGTAGAAGGAGTCCGACTGCGCAAAGTCCTCATGGATGGCGGCAGCGGCTTAAACATCATGTACGCCGACACCCTCAAGGGGATGGGCATCCCGATGTCCAAACTCAGCGAGAGCAGCATGCAGTTCCAGGGAGTCGTCCCTGGACGGAAGGCCAAGTCACTCGGCCAGATCGCGTTGGACGTCGTTTTCGGCTTCGACAAGAACTTCCGTAAGGAAAAGCTGACGTTCGAAGTGGTTGACTTCCAGAGCGCTTATCACGCAATTCTGGGTCGCCCAGCGTATGCGCACTTCATGGCCCGTCCATGTTACGTGTACCTGAAGCTGAAGATGCCAGGCCCGAAAGGTGTGATCACCATCACAGGCAATCGGCAGCGGGCTGAGGAGTGTCTGCAGCAGGGATCAAGAATCGCCGACCAGCAGATGGCCGTCCTCGAGCTGGACGAGTACAAGAAAACAGTCGACCTCGCCGACCTGATGCGCTCGAAGAAGCCGGCTTCAGAGTCTGCATTTCAGTCGGCGGGAGAGACGAAGAAGGTCAGCATCCACCCGACGGACGCCACTGCTTCCCCGACGAACATCTCCACCACCCTCGATCCTAAATAGGAAGCCGAGCTCACCCAATTCCTCCGTGAGAACTGGGACATCTTCGCATGGAAACCCTCTGACATGCCAGGTGTACCCAGGGAGTTGGCTGAGCACCGACTGCACGTGGATTCCACGGCTCGGCCTGTCCGAGAGCGCCTGCGCCGGTCTGCCGCGCACAAGAGGAAGGCAATCGGGGAAGAGGTGGCCAAGCTGCTGGCAGCCAACTTCATTCGCGAGGTTCACCACTCCGAGTGGCTCGCCAATGTTGTCATGGTGCCCAAGAAGGACAAGTCGCTCCGAATGTGCATCGACTTCAAGCATCTCAATAAGGTCTGCCCGAAAGACCATTTTCCGCTCCCCCGCATAGATCAAATTGTCGATTCGACTGCGGGCTGCGAGCGTCTGTCATTTCTCGATGCCTACTCGGGTTATCATCAGATCTGTCTGTATGGCCCCGATGAGTTAAAAATAGCTTTCATCACCCCATTCGGGTGCTTCTGCTACATCACTATGCCATTCGGTCTGAAGAATGCAGGAGCTACCTTTATGCGCATGATCCAAAAATGTCTCCTCGATCAGATCGTCAGAATGTGGAGGCATATATGGATGATATCGTAGTCAAGTCACGCAAAGGTTCCGACCTGCTGACTAACCTGGCAGAAACATTCGCCAACCTTCGTAGGTACGATATCAAGCTCAACCCAGCCAAATGTTCATTCGGTGTTCCCAGCGGAAAGTTACTCGGTTTCTTCGTTTCCGAACGAGGGATCGACGTCAACCCCGAAAAGATCAGGATCATCGTCCGAATGGAGAGGCCGGTCAGAATACACGATGTTCAACGGCTCACAGGTTGCCTAGCGGCTTTGAGCAGGTTCATCAGTCGACTCGGCGAAAAAGCACTTCCGCTGTACCGACTCATGAAGAAATCAGATACTTTCGAGTGGACAGATGAAGCCCAAGTCGCATTCGACGACCTCAAAGTCCTGCTTTCCACCCAGCCGGTTCTTACTGCTCCGCTCAGTAAAGAGCCCCTTCTTCTGTATATCGCAGCTACAAATGAAGTCGTCAGTACTGTTCTTACAGTTGAACGAGAAGAAGAAGGCAAAGCATACAAAGCTCAGCGGCCAGTGTACTATGTCTCCGAAGTCTTGACCCCTTCCAAGCAAAGGTATCCCCATTATCAAAAACTTATCTACGGGATTTACATGACTGCGAAGAAGGTGGCCCATTATTTCCAAGACCACTCGGTGTCTGTCGTTTCTGATGCTCCATTGTCGGAAATTCTCCACAATCGAGATGCGTCAGGCCGAGTGGCGAAGTGGGCGATGGAGATGCTGTACTGTGACATCAAGTTCGAGGCCAAGAAAGCTATTAAGTCTCAAGCTCTGGCTGACTTCATAGCAGAATGGGTAGAACAACAGCAACTGGCCCACATCTGCTCGGCCCATTGGACAATGTTCTTCGATGGGTCCAAGATGTTGAATGGTTCCGGCGCTGGCGTTGTGATCATATCACCAAAGGGAGACAAGCTCAAGTACGTGCTACAGATACACTTCGATTCCTCCAACAACGAGGCGGAGTACGAAGCTCTCCTCTACGGGTTGCGTATGGCCATCTCACTCGGCGTCCGTCACCTGATGGTCTACGGCGATTCAGATCTGGTGGTCAATCAAGTGATGAAAGAGTGGGACGTCAGAAACCCCACCATGACTACATACTGCAATGCAGTGAGGAAGCTTGAGAAGAAGTTTGAAGGTCTAGAACTTCACCATGTTCCAAGACTGAAGAACCAAGCAGCTGACGAGTTAGCAAAACTCGGATCTACTCGGAGACCAGTCCCGAGTGACGTCTGCCTCGAGCACCTCCACCTCACCTCAGTCAAAGAAGATCCTTTCACAGAGGAACCAGTACAACCCAAGAGCACAACAGATCCGACTGAAGTCGATGTACCTGCTGTGGTTGATCTGGTCATGGAGATTCTAGCTGTCATTCCCGATTGGACTGTGCCGATCATGGCATATATCTTGAGGCAAGAACTTCCAGAAGACGAAGTCCAAGCCAGGCAGATAGTCTGTAGGTCGAAGTCATTCACTCTCATTGATGGCCAATTGTACAAGGAAAGTATCTCAGGCGTTCTTCAACGATGCATCTCCCCAGAGGAGGGGCAGCTGATTCTGGAGGATATTCACTCGGGGACCTGCGGTCATCACGCTTCTTCGAGAGCAATCGTCGCCAAGGCATTCAGGACTGGCTTCTTTTGGCTGCAGGCTAATGAAATGGCTAAGGATATGGTTGATCGATGTGAGGGCTGCTAGTTCTACTCCAACAAGTCCCACAAGCCAACGTCTGCGTTGAAGACGATCCCTCTGGTGTGGCCGTTTGCAGTGTGGGGATTAGATACAGTCGGCCCATTCAAGACAGGACAAGGTGGATACACACATCTGTTGGTGCCAGTCGACAAGTTCACGAAATGGATCGAAGCGAAGCCCATCAAGAAGCTCGACGCCTCAACAGCCGTCAAGTTTGTCAGGGACATCATCTTCAGATTCGGTGTACCTCACAGTATAATCACGGACCACGGGACAAACTTTGACTCGGACAGATTCAAAGGTTTCTGTACAAGCCAAGGCATCCGAGTGGATTTTGCTTCCGTAGCACATCCTTAGTCCAATGGACAAGCAGAGCGGGCAAACGGACTTATTTTGCAAGGTTTGAAGCCCCGACTCCTGCGAGAGATAGGACATGCCGCTCGCGCTTGGGTTACCGAGCTACCTTTAGTGCTTTGGGGACTTCGCACAACCCCGAACAGATCTACAGGGCGATCACCGTTCTTCCTCGTTTATGGAGCAGAAGCGGTCCTTCCGAGTGACTTGCTTCACAATGCGCCACGAGTCGAACTCTTCTCCGAAGCCGAAGCAGAACAAGCAAGGCAAGACGGAGTGGATCTTCCGGAGGAGGAGCACGAGATGGCATTAACTCGCTCGACCATTTATGAACAAAATCTGCGGCGTTTTCATGCACGCCACGTCAGAAGTCGCACGTTCCAAGCAGGCAATCTGGTGCTCCGAGTGGATCAGCAAAGACCTCACAAGTTGGCTCCGGCCTGGGAAGGACCCATCATCATCTCCAAGGTGCTGAACAACGGAGCATACAGACTCTAGAACATCGAGAGGGAGACAGACGAGCCGCGTGCATGGAACGGAGATCTCCTGAAGCGCTTCTACACATGACCGTCGACTGAAGCAATGTAAAGAACAAGTGTTGGCGAAATAATATAAAGCAGATTGAGTTTTTTGCAGGTTCAAAGTTCTTCCGCGGTCGCAGACTTCGGTCTCAAAAAAAGGGGGCTTAGCTGCGATCCAGAATCGCCTAAGTATTAACCTTCTCCGAGTGTGCACTACACGTCACACTCGGGGGCTTAGCTGCGATCTAGAATCGCCTAAGTAGTAACCTTCTCTGAGTGTGCACTACACGTCACACTCGGAGGCTTAGCTGCGATCCAGCGTCGCCTTAAGTTCTACCTATCTCCGAGTGTGCACTACACGTCACACTCGGGGGCTTAGGTGCGATCCAGAATCGCCTAAGTATTAACCTTCTTCGAGTGTGCACTACACGTCACACTCGGGGGCTTAGCTGCGATCCAGAATCTCCTAAGTATTAACCTTCTCCGAGTGTGCACTACACGTCACACTCGGGGGCTTAGCTGCGATCCAGAATCGCCTAAGTACTAACTATCTTCGAGTGTGCACTACACGTCACACTCGGAGGCTTAGCTGCGATCCAGCATCGCCTAAGTACTACCTATCTCCGAGTGTGCACTACATGTCACACTCGGGGGCTTAGCTGCGATCCAGAATCGCCTAAGTACTAACTATCTCCGAGTGTGCACTACATGTCACACTCGGGGGCTTAGCTACGATCCAGCATCGCCTAAGTACTAACTATCTCCGAGTGTGCACTACACGTCACACTCGGGGGCTTAGCTGCGATCCAGAATCGCCTAAGTATTAACCTTCTCCGAGTGTGCACTACACGTCACACTCGGGGGGCTTAGCTGCGATCCAGAATCGCCTAAGTACTAACTATCTCCGAGTGTGCACTACATGTCACACTCGGGGGCTTAGCTACGATCCAGCATTGCCTAAGTACTAACTATCTCCGAGTGTGCACTACACGTCACACTCAGGGGCTTAGCTGCGATCCAGAATCGCCTAAGTACTAACTATCTCCGAGTGTGCACTACATGTCACACTCGGGGGCTTAGCTACGATCCAGCATCGCCTATGTACTAACTATCTCCGAGTGTGCACTACACGTCACACTCGGGGGCTTAGCTGCGATCCAGAATCGCCTAAGTATTAACCTTCTCCGAGTGTGCACTAAATGTCACACTCGGGAGCTTAGCTGCGATCAAGAATCGCCTAAGTATTAACCTTCTCCGAGTGTACTCTTAACGTCACACTCGGAGACTTAGGGAATTCCACGGACCCTCAATGAGGCTCACGCAGATGTGAAAACAACTGACACGTTCCGAATGTTTGCCTTTGGCTTCACCAAGAAACGCCAAACAAAAACCTGAATCAAAATTGCAACAGAAGAGCAAAAATTCGATTCAAAGCTCTAGCAAAGATAGTTTACTCGGTGTGGATCAAGCTTACCCGCACCGATCTAAGAATGTGACGGCCAACAGCAGTGGCCAAAGTTTCTTACAGATTAAAACTCGGCATACCGAGGATAAAGTTTTTTAACGCGTCAGCTGGGTCGGCGCCAGGACTGGAGGGCTCCATGAAGGTGTCCAAGTCGATTCCGTCGGCGATGCGGGTAGCACTCTCAAGGAACGTCTCCATGAAGTCTTCGAATAGAAGCTTCTTCGTGTTGGCGACCTTCAGTGTCTTCAACTTCTCCTCACGCACCTCCTTGCAATGGACTCGGACTAGGGACAGAGCAACATCTGCACCGCAACGAGCTGCAGATTTCTTCCACGACTGCACTCGGTTGGGAATCTCCTCCAGTCGGGCCATCAGGTTCTCCATCTCCTGCCGCGACTCATCCTCTGGCCAAAGTTCCTTCTCAATTCGGCCGACGACCTCTCTTAGTCGACCGATGAAAGGACCCACTTTGCCTACGCGGATATGCGCCCGGAGCAGATCCTGATTGGCGTCCTCGCCGAGTGGCACGTTGTGGCGAATGGACTGCTCCACGTCCGCCGCTTCAGCTTCAGCATCAACGCAGAAGTCTGCAACAAAAGGGCAAGCATATAATAAACGTTGAGTGTCACACACACAGTACAAGCACTCGGCAAAACATAAGACTTACCAGCCAGACGCGTCATCATCTGCCCAGCCCAGTCGCTGACATACTTCTCCTGAGCGGTGCATCGCTTATTCAGGACGACCATCTGATTCGTGAGAGCAGCCCTCTGTTTCTTCATCTTTTCCACTTCCTTAGTCAACACCTTGTTTGCTTCACGCGCCTCCTCCAAGGACTTCTCTCGTCCCTCCAGAGCATCCTTCATGCCGGCCATTGCGAGCATAGCCGCATCAAGCTCCCCAGCGAACTGGTTCCTCTCCGCTCTGAGAGCCTCATAGGCTGTCCCCATTTCACAAGTTTTCTGCCACCAAGCACCAAGGAACAATCAGAAAGTTCAACAGTTAAAAGTCTAAGTTCTTCAGACCACTGCCGACGCAAGCAGTCGACAGCGGTCTCGGGGACTACACCCAGTGGGTTCACTAAGAGTGACCCCACTGGCATGCAGCTCAAGCAGGCCTGCCCTATTGAGATGCATGTTATCACCTACGCCTACGAGGCCAATAATACCCAACCTGAGTACAAATTACTCTCGGGGACTCTTACAGTAAGTGCACTCCGAGTGCCACAACTACGCACACTCGGGCATGTTATTTACAGACCTGACCAAAGCACAGACAATATGTATAAAGACAACTACCGGTGCAAGCACTCGACAGAAGTCTCGGGGACTACACCCACTGGGTTCACTCAGAGTGAACCCATTGCGAACAACAGATGCTATCCAAAAACACCCAGTGGGTTACAAGAGCAAAGTAAATACTTACTAGCCCACTTACTCGGATATCATCCCGCAGCTCCAGGCTCCGCTGGTACAAGGACTCGACGGAGTCGTAGGCCCTCTTGGCCTCCCCAGTCATCAGCTCCGCCTGCACCATGGCTCCCTTGGCCGCTCCTACCTGCTCCTCCGGGAGACGCCGGATGTTGAACTCGGCATTCGACGAGCCTGGCATCGTCGGAATCTCCTGAGGCATCCCGAGGTCCGCTCCAGTCGGCACCTCAACCACCAGCGCCGGTTCAGTCGACGGCAGCGCCTCAGTCGGCAGCACGTCGGCGGCGAGAGCGGCAGCGGGAGGAGCAGCCTCAAGAACAGGTTCCACAGCTGGGTCGGCTCTCCTCTGGTCCCCCTCGTCCAGGCAAATCGCCCCTGACAGGCCGAATGAAACACTCGCACAAAACTATAAAGGCAGAAAGATGGGCGATGGCATTCGGAGGAAAATGGTGAAGTTGGGCCCCGAAGTGATTCATGATGCCCTTGAACAAAGGATGCGGGGGCAAAGAAAAACCTCGGTGGACGTGGCTGAGGAGCAGGACGCGCTCCTCCTCCCGAGGCGCTGGCTCGACCTCGTCCTCCGCCGGCAGCCTCCAGGACTTATGCACGATCATTCCGTGCTCCACCAGCTGCAGCAGATCCCCCTCCGTCACCGTGGAGGGGAGGAAGTCGCCCTGAATCCACCCCGCCGGCAGCGGCCGCTGCCGCCGCTGAGCAGGCGCCGCCGCCTTGCCCTTCTTCTTCCTCGCCTCCATCTTGCTGGTCTGACCCTTGGTCATGGAGGCGACGGCGAACCCTCGGGAGGAAGGAGAAGGAAGGAGTGTAGGAGCACTGGAGGTGGCGAGGAAGACGGAGCAGGCGAGAGCGAAAGATTCGGCGAGCGTAACGAAGAAGCCTCGCCGCCGAGATTTAAATAGGGTTCCGACTGGGTCACTGGCGGGTGGCCCCGAAACCTTATCCGCCCGACCGGCCGCGGCGATATAAGTAGAGGAGTTGAAGGCACGAGAATCGAGGCGTCAGGCGCTACTCCAGCGCGCCAGCGTCATCCCCGCTGGACGCGCGGAAACCGAAATTTGAAGATCCCGGAAAATCCGCCGCTGTCAGTTGACCGGTCGCGTCAAAAGATGCCGCAGAAGCACTCGGCTTCCGACAGTCTATTTTGCGAGTACTTCCACTCGGATCGTTGGTCAGAAAAGACAAAATGGATCGAGGCAAGCAACGCCCAAGCCAAATCTGTTCCAGTCGGATCCAAACTTCAAGCACCGCTTCGTCGTTTCAACCCCAATCCATTCGGGGACTAATGATGGGGTCATAGTCCTAGGGTAGGGTCATAGGCCTGTCATATAGGTCCTACCCAAGGACTACCCCTCACAAAGGACAAGGCCCTAGTTAGTCCCGACTGAATTAAGGGGTCCCCATCATCCAGTCGGTAACAGGTCCTCAACCATCCAGTCGGAGACTAGCATTCGGAGGATACCAAGCTAACCGACTGGCTACACTCGGTACATCGTAACCTCTCTGGAGGGAAACTGTCGTACGTTTCCGGGTGCATTTATTAGCATTTAGAGCATACGTTACGTGTAACGTACGCCTTCAATCCCCACTACTCCACCCCTGTACCGGAACCGTTGTGGAGGGCAGCGCACTCTATATAAGCCGCCTTCCCCCACTGGTAGAGGGGTTAGCAAATCATTGTATTCCATATTCCACTCGACAGCAAGCTCCGAGAGCACTGAGACGTAGGGCTGTTACCTCCACCGCAGAGGGGCCTGAACTCATACAACCTCGCCGTAGCTAGGACTCTGCCCATCTCATTCGTACCCTACACATCTACTGTCAGGCTTATCCCCACGACAGTCGCAGTTTCCGCCTTCAGATCATACGTTCCAATCAATCGTGAAGGGATTGACAACCCCTTTGTAGCGTTGGGTGCAAGTTTGCTGTTTTTGCATAGGTACATCGGTGCTTTATCTTGATACTCCTACTGGATTGATACCTTGGTTCTCAAAACTGAGGGAAATACTTACTGCTACTGTGGTGCATCACCCTTTCCTCTTCAAGGGAAAAATCCAACGCTGGCTCAAGAGGTAGCAAGCCCCTGCTAGCCGGAGTGCCGCCGGGGAGCGGCTGGTGCCGCAGGAGCCAGCCTCTTCACCGGCTAGCCCTGCCTCCCGTGCGTGCCCACAGATCGAGTGAAGGTGGAAGAAGACCCTGGCGAGCGGCCCCCCTTGTCATCCTCCCCCAGCCGGGCCCATGCGTTAAGTGGCCGCGCCCTTGGCTAGAGGCCGCCTTCCCCGCGTGGAGACACATTCTTACGAATGCGCCTTCGACGTGGCTAGCCTGCGTGCGTGGCTGATCAGCTGGGCCGGTCCAAGTTCTATCCAGCGCTCGGGGCGGCTATAGCCCTCTGGTGCAAGCTTTTCTTTTTTATTTTATCAGGAACTTCACAAATTTCTAAACAATTCATCCTAACTCCAAATTGGTTGGTTCAAAATCCTGCAGGTTCCTAAAATCAAGGCTATCCAAATCCGGGCTTTGCACATTTTTCCAAACAACTCTTCTGTTGCATTATTATTCAAATACAGATTTAAATACTCCTAGCCCCACCTTTCAAAATTCCTATAGCATTAAAATCAACTCCAAACCGAGTGATTCCAATTTCCAGGGACTTATTATATCATACCCTATTTTTAGTGCCTTGGTCAACATTTTTATCAGGCATTACTCTGTTGCATTAAATAAATAGCTTCTTATTGCTATTTATCCAATATTAGAAAATCCCTAGAGTATTCACCTCAATCCAAATCTAGTGAAACAACTTTCTAAATGATTCTAAAATTGTTCCCTGTTAAATGAGTGCCTCCACTCATTTTATCATAATATTTTCTGTAGGCTTCTATAAGGATCACCTATTCTTCCTTTTATCCATTCAAGATTCCCCGATGATCCAAATATCCTATAGCAAGCTTCAGGTATTTTTTTATGAACAGAGAGGTCCAAGAAAAATAAAAGTTCCATTTATATGAACTTTTACTTCTGCTTGTTGTGTGGCTTACTGTGGTTGTTTCTGACAATAGTTGACGGACTACAGGGAGCACTCGGAGTTGGATGAGAAGACCACGAAGACCCCGAGAACTTATGAGAGCAAAGGCAAGCAACCCTTTGACCATGTTTGAGCATATGTTATATTGCATGCTAGTAGAGAAATTATTCCCGTTGCATATGATCATGAATATTCGGTAAATCATCGATGCATGTTTCCGATCGCTCCTCTAGAGCACTTTAATTTTGAGCATGATCCTACCACCTATGAGGGTCACACTAATATCATGTTAACAAGTAGAGCTAAGCATAGTAGAAGCATGAGCATGATGATGGTAAGTATTAAAGGTTTATGAAAACCCCATCGGGTGCCACTAATGCCCGAGGGTGATGATGAGTTAGGTGGCCACTTGTGAAGCCGTGGTGCATGATACGTCTCAAACGTATCTATAATTTTTGATGGTATCACGCTGTTATCTTGTCTTCTTTGGTTGTTTTATGTACCTTTTATATCTTTTTTGGGACTAACTTATTAATTCAGTGCCAAGTGTCAGTTCGTGTTTTTTTCCGTGTTTTTGACTCTTTTCAGATCTGATTTTGGAACGGAGTCCAAACGGAAGAAAAACCCCAAAATGATTTTTTCCCGAACGGAAGAAGACCAGGGGGCTTTTGGGCCAAGCCAGGTGGGCTCCAGGGAGCCCACAAGCCCCCACTCCGCCACCAGGGGAGGCGGTGGTGGGCAGGCTTGTGGCCTCCCTGGCTGTCCCCTGACCTAGGTCTTTGGCCTATAAATTCCCAAATATTTCACAAAAAATCAGGGAGCCTCGAAAATACTTTTCCGGCGCCGCAAGCTTCCGTTTCCGTGAGATCTCATCTGGAGACCCTTCCCGGCGCCCTGCCGGAGGGGACTTTGGAGTTGGGGGGCTTCATCATCATCATCATCGCCCCTCCAATGACTCGTGAGTAGTTCACTTCAGACCTACGGGTCCGTAGTTAGTAGCTAGATGGCTTCTTCTCTCTCTTGGATCTTCAATACAAAGTTCTCCATGATCTTCATGGAGATCTATCCGATGTAATCTTCTTTGGCGGTGTGTTTGTCGAGATTCGATGAATTGTGGATTTGTGATCAGATTATCTATGGTATATATTTGAGTCTTTGCTGATTTCTTATATGCATGATTTGATATCCTTGTAAGTCTCTCTGAGTCTTGGGTTTTGTTTGGCCAACTAGATCTATGATTCTTGCAATGGGAGAAGTGCTTGGTTTTGGGTTCTACCATGTGGTGACATTTCCGAGTGACAGTAGGGGCAGCAAGGCACACATCAAGTAGTTGCCATCAAGGGTAAAAAGATGGGGTTTTTATCATTGATCTGAGATTATCCCTCTAGATCATGTCATCTTGCTTAAGGCGTTACTCTGTTCTTATGGACTTAATACACTAGATGCATGCTGGATAGCGGTCGACGTGTGGAGTAATAGTAGTAGATGCAGAAAGTATCGGTCTACTTGTTTTGGACGTGATGCCTATAGATATAATCATCGCATAGATATCGTCATGACTTTGCGCGGTTCTATCAATTGCTCGACAGTAATTTGTTCACCCACCGTCTACTTGCTTTCATGAGAGAAGCCACTAGTAAACACTACGGCCCCCGGGTCTATTCACATCCATCGTTTACACCTCCGCTTTTACTTTGCTTTGTTACTTTGTTGCTTTCAGTTCTCACTTGGCAAACAATCTATAAGGGATTGACAACCCCTTCATAGCGTTGGGAGCAAGCTTTTGTGTTTGTGCAGGATCTTGTGATACTCCTCCACCGGATTGATACCTTGGTTCTCAAACTGAGGGAAATACTTACCGTCACTGTGCTACATCACCCTTTCCACTTCAAGGGAACACCAACGCAAGGCTCCAAGGCCACGGGGGAAATCCTTTGCTTACTTGCCTAGGAAGTCCCTTAAGGCGTAGCCACAGCTGAAGGATTCCTCGTGCCGTCGACACACCTGTTTCTGGCGCCATTGGAAGGACTTTTGTGCATTAGCATAGCTGACATCAGAAGCATTTCTGGCACCGTTGCCGGGGAGAAGCATTTCTGGCGCCGTTGCTAGGGAGGAGCACGTCAAGATAATTTCCTGACAGCGTGCCTATTTCTGGCGCCGTTGCCGGGGAGGAGAAATCAAGATCTATCCAAGTAGGTCTCACAAACTCTTCTCTTGCATTTACTTTTGTTGCCAGTTGCCTCTCGTTTTCCTCTCCCCCATTTCACATTTGCCGTTTTCGTTTGCCTTTCTCCTTCGTCGTTTTCTTTTGCCCGTTTCATTCTCTCTTCCTTCTCATTTGTGTGTGTGATAGTCCATCAATGGCTAGACCCACCACTCCAAATGACACCCCTGAAAATTGAGTTCTCAATTTCAGGCAGAATGAGGAAGAATATTTGAAGGACGCTTGGTACAGGATTTGCGATGCTCAAAGTAGATCCACTCGTAAGCAATCCACTACCGTCCTCCTTCGCAGTTTCTGTGTTGGAATTTCTCCTTGGAATAGGTATATCCTTGATACCATTGTAGGCGGGAACTTTCTGGGGAGCCATACTGTTGATTCCTATAGAGCTATCATTAATTTGGTAGGCTCACCCTCGCTCATGGTTAATGGAACTATCTTGACCTTGGAACACGTGATGCAAAGGCTTGACGCTATTGAAAACAAAATTGCCACAGTTGAACTTATTGAGGGTTTGGATAGAAAGATCCACAATCAAATTACTCAGTACGGATCCAAAGTGGGAAACTTTTTGAAAAATAATGGAGAAGGAACTTATAGTTAATGATTCTTCTAGAATTAGCAAATTAGAAGATGTCATAACCAACTTGGGTTCCGCTTTTGCCGGTGTGCAAAATACTCCAAATCTTACTCTCAAAAAGACCGTCAAGCCTGTTTTTGTTCCTAAAGCTAGTGGTGAGTCATCTAATAAAGATGAAAATCTTAAGATGATAAATGATCACGCTACCTATGGTTTGAGCACCAAAGATGACTATACGTGATTTCATCACCTTTCGCCTAGCTAAGGGCGTTAAACAAAAGCGCTTGTTGGGAGGCAACCCAAAGAATCTATCCTTTTTCTTTCTGTTTTGTGTTTTCCACACTTGCATAATTCTGTTATGATTGTGTTTTTGTGTTTCTTTTTTTGCGTTTGTGCCAAGCAAAACTGTTATGATTAGTCTTGGGGATGATCGTTTGGTCATGCTGGAAAAGACAAAAACTTTCTGCTCACGAAAATAATTTTCATTTTTTTTCTGTAAGACCTTTTGAGTTGATTCTTTTTCTGCTGATTGCTACACAAATTCTTCAGACTGTCGTAATGTTTCAGAATTTGTGAAGTACCAGAGTTATACGAAATATACAGATTGCTACATACCGGTCTGCTGTTAACAGATTCTGTTTTTGTTGTGTTGGTTGCTTATTTTGATGAAACTATGGATAGTATCAGGGGGTATTAGCCATGGAAGATTGGAAGTACAGTAACCCAACATCAGCACAAGTAGAATTTAAGTTTGCTACAGTACCTAAGGAAGTGGCGGTTTGCTTTCTTGTACTAATGTTATCACGAGTTTCTGTTTAAGTTCCGTGTTGTGAAGTTTTCAAGTTTTGGGTGAAGTTCTTATGGACAAAGAGATAAAGAGTGGCAAGAGCTCAAGCTTGGGGATGCCGAAGGCACCCCAAGAGATTCAAGGATGCCGTAAAAGCCTAAGCTTGGGGATGCCCCGGGAAGGCATCCCCTCTCTCGTCTTCAATCCATCGGTAACGTTACTTGGGGCTATATTTTTATTCACCACATGTTATGTGTTTTTGCTTGGAGCGTCTTGTATCGTAGGAGTCTTTTATTTTTGTTGTGTCACAATCATCCTTGCTGCACACCTAGAGAGAGAGACATGCACACACCGTGATTTTGTCGAACTTCACTTATATCTTTTGGTAGACAATTCAGCTCACATGTGCTTCACTTATATCTTTTGAGCTAGATACTTTTGCTCTATGTGCTTCACTTATATCTTTTAGAGCACAGCGGTGCGTGGCTTGGTAGTTGATCTATGCTTTGAAAGTAGTCTCAAAAGGGGTAGTTATCCAAAGGGATACGAAAACTTCCACCTTCATGTGCATTGAATAGTTAGAGAAGTTTGATTCATGTCAATTAGTTTTGAGTTGTGGTTATGTAATATTGAAGTCATGCTAGTAAGGTGTTGTGGATCTAGAAATACCTGTGTCGAAGTTAGTGATTCCCGTAGCATGCACGTATGGTGAACCGCTATGTGATGAAATCTGAGCATGATTAGTATTGTCATCCTTTGCGTGGCGGTCGGGATCGCGCGATGGTTTATACCTATCAACCCTTCCCCTAGGAGTATGCATTGAATGCTTTGTTTCGATTACTAATAAAACTTTTGCAACAAGTATATGAGTTCTTAATGACTAATGTTGAGCCCATGGTTTAGATGCACTTTCACCTTCCACCATCACTATCTTCTTAGTGCCGTGCAACTTTCGCCGGTGCACAAAACCCACCATTAGCCTCCCTCAAAACAGCCACCATACCTACCTACTATGGCTTTTTCAAAGTCACTCCAAGATATATTGCCATGCAACTACCACCATGACATGTGCCACCACGTATACATTGCCATTGCATGATCGTAAGATAGCTAGCATGATGTTTTCATTGATGTCTATGCCATGCTAGATCATTGCCACGGTACACTACCGAAGGCATTCCATATAGAGTCATAGTTGCTCTAAGTTTTGAGTTGAAAGTGTGATGATCATCATTAATGGAGCATTGTCCCATGTGAGGAAATAAAAGAGGCCAAAGAAGCCCACCAAAAAAAGAGGCCAAAGAGCCCACCAAATAAAAAAAATGAGAGAAAAAGAGAGAAGGGACAATACTACCACTTTTTCCACACTTGTGCATATTAAGCACCATGATCTTCATGATTGAGAATCTCTCGTTTTGTCACCACCATATAGCTAGTGGGAAATTTTCATTATATAACTTGGCTTGTATATTCCAATGATAGGCTTCCTCGAAATTGCCTTAGGTCTTCGTGAGCAAGCAAGTTGGATGCACACCCACTAGTTTTCTTTAAGAGCTTTCACATACTCGTAGCTCTAGTGCATCATTTGTATGGCAATCCCTACTCATTCACATTGATATCTATTGATGAGCATCTCCACAGCTCATTGATATGCCTAGTTAATGTGACTATCTTCTCCTTTTTTTGTCTTGCAACCTCCACTACATTCCACACCATCTATAAATTCCCAAATATTCCGCAAAAAATCAGGGGAGCCTCAAAAATACGTTTTCACCGCCGCAAGCTTCCGTTTCCGCGAGATCTCATCTGGAGAGCCTTCTCGACGCCCCGCCGGAGGGGACTTTGGAGTTGGAGGGCTTCTTCATCATCATCATCACCCCTCCAATGACTCGTGAGTAGTTCACTTCAGACCTACGGGTCCGTAGTTAGTAGCTAGATGGCTCCTTCTCTCTCTTGGATCTTCAATACAAAGTTCTCCATGATCTTCATGGAGATCTATCCGATATAATCTTCTTTGGTGGTGTGTTTGTCGAGATCCGATGAATTGTGGATTTGTGATCAGATTATCTATGATATATATTTGAGTCTTTGCTGATTGCTTATATGCATGATTTGATATCCTTGTAAGTCTCTCCGAGTCTTGGGTTTTGTTTGGCCAACTAGATCTATGATTCTTGCAATGGGAGAAGTGCTTGGTTTTGGGTTCTACCATGTGGTGACCTTTCCCAGTGACAGTAGGGGCAGCAAGGCACACATCAAGTAGTTGCCATCAAGGGTAAAAAGATGGGGTTTTTATCATTGGTTTGAGATTATCCCTCTACATCATGTCATCTTGCTTAAGGCGTTACTCTGTTCTTATGGACTTAATACACTAGATACATGCTGGATAGGGGTCGACGTGTGGAGTAATAGTAGTAGATACAGAAAGTATCGGCCTACTTGTGTTGGACGTGATGCCTATAGATATAATCATCGCACAGATATCGTCACGACTTTGCGCGGTTCTATCAATTGCTCGACAGTAATTTGTTCATCCACGGTCTACTTGCTTTCATGAGAGAGGCCACTAGTAAACACAACGCCCCCCCGGGTCTATTCACATCCATCGTTTACACCTCCGCTTTTACTTTGCTTTGTTACTTTGTTGCTTTCAGTTCTCACTTAGCAAACAATCTATAAGGGATTGACAACTCCTTCATAGCGTTGGGAGCAAGCTTTTGTGTTTGTGCAGGATGTTGTGATACTCCTCCACCGGATTGATACCTTGGTTCTCAAACTGAGGGAAATACTTACCGTCACTGTGATACATCACCCTTTCCGCTTCAAGGGAACACCAACGCAAGGCTCTAAGGCCACGGGGGAAATCCTTTGCATACTTGCCTAGGAAGTCCCTTAAGGCATAGCCGTAGCTGAAGGATTCCTGGTGCCATCGACACACCTGTTTGTGGCGCCATTGGAAGGACTTTTGTGCTTTAGCATAGCTGACATGAGTGCACCGGGTATATTTTGGTGTGAGTAGTTTGAGAAATGGGATTAGATTTATGATGTGTCGACCATCCCAACCTTACATGTGCGACCACATTACCAATTTATGGGACGGGGCTTTGTTAATTACTTTGGTCGGTGCTAGCAAAGAGCCACATTACTAGTGGCGGGAGTGATATGTGGTCACTCTCGTGACGGGGTCGTACCAGGTAGGTCGACTATGCCATTTTTACGTGTTCCGAGCACACCGTTGGTCCCCGCATGGATGATACTGTGCTGAGTCGGTGCTCGTAAGACGTACATAATGTAGGTTCGGTACCAATCGAGTGGATCTCTTTGTCTAGTATCGTCTGGGGAAAGGCATTGATCGGGTACTTACCTCGGGTATGTTATATACCGCGAGTCGTGGATGACTCGGAAGTTCCCGGATCTCGTGGGTACAACGTACTACCTCTGCAGAGTGTAAAACTATCCGAATAGTCGTGTACACGGTCAAGGACATTTGGGTGGTGCTGCTTAAACTACGTCCATACGTTTCCGCATAAAGCAAGTGTGAGTGTGTGTTTTCAAGGAGTTATGTGAAAGAGATGATATGACCAAGTTTGGTGACTTGGCATATCGGGTGAACCCGGAGTGTTCAGCCCACAGGTGACATATTGATATATGTGACATGTTCTTCTAAATACCGTCTAGCTTATGTTGCACATCCATCTATGATCAAGTTTATTTACAGTTAAGCTGCTAACCACCAATACTGCATATTACTTTTACTATATCAACTACATTATCCATATTATGGGTTGTTTGCGAGTACATTCAAAGTACTCATTAGCTTGCCACTGGTTATTTCATTGACCAGGTATGAGAGAACATGAATTGGTGAAGAGCACCTTGGTGACGTTCCTGCGAGCTATGATGCTTCCCAGACAGAATGCCTGTAGGTTAAGGCTGATGGCATGGGTTCACGCTTTCGACCAATATTTCCGCTATTGGTTTAGTTTGGTGTGCTGGCCTTCAAGGCCCTATAAATATGTAAGAATTGACCATGATGGTCATTTATTGTATCAAACGGTATGTATGGATGTAAGACTCTTGTTATTCAGTTTCTGTGTGTTCGGTGAGCATTGATCTCTCAGATCACTGAGCACCTTCATTCGGCGATCTTGACTCGTAAGTCGGGGTCCCCACAGAGCTGGTATCACAGCCATCCTGACTGTAGGAAGACCTTAGTTAGCACGGACGTTAGGACAAAACTGTTTTCCAGGCCTTTCAATGTACTTGGAAAACATGTTCATTTGGCGATCTCAACTCGTAAGTCGGGGTCCCCACAAAAATTCTTTGCAAAAATTTGCACAACAACACTAATAAATTCTACACATATTTGGAGAAATTATGGTGGATTTGTTTTTGAATTTAACTAATTATTGAATCCTGTAAAAATCATTTAAAAACACAGTTTAAAGAATAAAGAAAAGGGCTCAGCCCGTGGCATGGCTCAGCCAGCAGCTGGGTCGGCCCAACAAGCCAACCTACCAACTAGCCAAGCCACCAGCGCACACCGTGAGGTTTAAACCTGACGCATCGGCCCCTCCGATCAGCGGCAGAGAGGGGAGAGAGGGGTGAGATAGGCCGCCAACAGTTGGGGCATGCATGTCGGGGTTGTCTTCCACCTCTGGACAGAGGGGAGGGGAGGCACACCGGCATCGTCTCCGATGCCCTCGTGGCCAGGTGATTGCAGAAATGGCACCGTGGCATCACCGCCTACCTGATGGGGGTCAAAGGACCGACGGGAGGACCTGAGTCACCAGCGATGACATGGCAGCGATGGAGACGTTTCGGGTGGTGGTGGAGATGGGTGCTACGGTCAGGGAAAAGCCCGAGGAAGAGGTGGAGAAGCTTCCTGAGCTCACTAGGATTACGGAGGATGTGAGAGGAGCCCGAGAGCTGGCCTGTAGCCCGAGATCGTCGAAGCTTCGAAGCGGCAGCGCCTCGGTCGGTCGCGAGCATCGAAGCTCTCCTTGCTCAAGTGGAGTGGCTAGGGGCTCGACTAAGGTCTGGAGGAGAGGGGTGAGGTGCTGGAGTGAAGGGCGAGGGCCTATTTATAGGCCAGCAACGGTGCATCGAGCGGGGGAGCGTCGGTGGTTTCACCATGGCCGTAGGAGAGGGAGAGAGAGCTCGGGGCCAAAACCACGGTTTCCCGGACGTGGTTTGAGACTCTAGAGACTCAACAGGAGGGAGCGGGGCCTCTGCGCGCGTGCTGCGGGGTCGCGCCCTACTGATCGAATCGGGTATGCGTGGGCACGCGTTGCCTGAATCAGTAGAGAGGGGAAGAAGGGGGCTCTGAGGCTGCCCTGAGACGGGTGGTTGTCGGGGATGTCGAGAGACATCGAGGGGAGGTGAGAACCGGCCGAGGCTGGCCTCCTTTGCCTTGGGTGCGCCCTGTAGCGGGCACAGAGCGCAGCTTTGCAATGCCACAACATGCTAACGCGCTCTGGCGTGCTTTAGCCCTGTCTAGGTTGTCTGAAGGTTGACTTAGATGCCCCTCGGCTGCTAGGAACTAAGAGAAGCAGTTTTGGCCAAAGGGAGAGGCTTAAAGAGGTTCTACCAGCTTTGAATCAGAGGTTAAACTGGTTTTTTTGTCTTACATACTTGGAACCAAAGAGGGGCCACTCGTCTGCAGTTGAGGAGTGGTGCTCATAGCCTGTGCTAGGAGTTTATTGATAAGGGAGTGTGTGTAGAGAGTGCTAGATGTTGTTTGACCAATCTGGCTGAAGGTGTTTGATCTGGATTTGGGACAGCTAACCTTCACCAACGACGCTGAAAGTTAACAAGATTGTGTTTTAGGCAAAAGTAGGATGCTCTACCAAATTTGAGCTCCATTGGACAAGTTTGACATTGTAAACTTGAAAAAAAACCCCAAATGGACAGTTTTGCCTTATTAAAGGAGAATGTGAGCAAATTAATCCCCACAAATACAATTCTTGGTAGGGTCTCCTCATTTGGGGTATTGGGCACTCCTGCAAAGATTTAGGCCATTTGGACAAACTATGCAATGTAGAGTTACTTCGATTTGTTCTTGACATGAAAGGTTTACATATTATTTGGTGAGCCAAACTACCTTCGAATGTGGTGAAACTTGGCATGATCACCAAATATAGCTTGGGAAGCATGCTAGAATTTTCTGGGAATTTATGGAGAATATTTCCTTTGGAAATATTTCAAAAGGTCAAAACAAACAGGATAGGATTTCAAAGGTTTGCTCAAATATTTTGAACACAAATAGGGGCTGAAAATCTTATATATGGAAAATATATGTCCTCTGAGTGTTTCCAAATATTCTCAGATATTTTCTAAGGAAGAAAAATAATTTCCCACTCAGAAATACCATTTTTGGCCTCAGAAAAGGACATGCAAATAAAATAGAAAAATATTTTATAAAATAATTATTTTAGGATTTTGGGGAGTTATAATAGTACTAAAATCATAATACGATCATTGGTTGAAGGCACCCCCTTGAAATCAGGGGCTTGCAGTGCAAATCCCAAAGCAAGGTTTTGAATTAACAAAAATGAGAAAAAGGATTTTTATGGAAATATTATGTTATAAAAATTAATTTTAGATCCACACACTCAATCATACACACAATCAATGACAATCATGGCACTCATAGCATTTTATTAAAAAGTTTTGATAAACTCCAAATTTGTAAGACTACAGTTGAGGCAAAGTGAAAACAGGGTGTGACATACACTTTGAAAGATTAATTGTTTCACTGCTTATACTTATAAATATTAATGTGTTAATATTTGTTAATTCATCGTTTCTCAATGAACATACATGCATAAGAATACATCATGGATAGCATGTCACATCAAAAATTCTGTTTTTATCATTTACCTACTCTAAGACGAGCATGAATTAAGCTTGGGGATTCTTGATACATCTCCAACGTATCTATAATTGTTTATTGTTCCATGCTATTTTGTTATCGATTTAGAACACTTTTTAGGCACTTATCTACTAATTTATATTATTTTTGAGCACTAACCTATTGACCCAGTGTCCAATGCAAGTTGTTGTTTTCTACGTGTTTTTCCACTTTTCAGGTTCTAGTACCAAACGAAGGTCAATTGACCTGAAGCATTTTGTGAATTTTTTCTAGACCAAGAGAAGACTATGGAGCATCGGAAGAAGGCCGGGAGGCACATGAGACCCCCACAAGCCATCATGCCACGACCTAGGGGGGGGGGGGGGTTGATGGCTTGTGGCTGCCTCGTGGCTCTACCGACCCTGTTCTCTCGATTATAAATTCCTTTTTACCGTGTAAACTCCATAAGAGGTCCCAAAAACACTTTTTACGCCACCGCAAGTCTCTGTTCCGACGGGAGTCCATCTAGAGATCCATTTCGGCACTCTACCGGAGAGGGGGGGGGGGTCAATCACGAAGGGCTTCTTCATCAACTTTGGTGCCCTCATGATGATGTGTGAGTAGTTCACCATAGACCTACGCGTACATAGAAGTACCTAGATGGCATCTCTCTCTCTCTGTCTCTCTTTGATCTTCAATACAATGATCTTCGCATCTAGGCTTTGATCCATATGATTTAACTCCTTCGTACAATGCGTTTGTTGGGATCCGATGAATTGTGGGTTTATGTTCAGATTATTCATGATAAATATTTGAGTCTATTCTAATATATAATATGATTCTTATGTGCATGATTATGATTGATTCATAATTCTTTCCGATCTATTGAAATAGTTTGGCCAACTAGATTTATATTTCTTCGGTGAGAAAGGTGTGTTGTAGTAGGTTCAACCTGGCGAGTTTCTATATCCCAGTAACATAAGGGGACAAGTTGCATCTTTATGTTGCTGGTACTAACGGTAAAATGATGGGATTTGTTCATATTGGTTGAGTTTAATTTTTCTACATCATGTCATCTTACTCCAAACATTACTTCCTTTGTCATTAACTTAATACATAGAGAGGCAAACATAGAAGCGCTTAATTTAAGTAATAGTAATAGTTGACAAGAGTCGACCTATTTATTTATGGACGTGATGCCTATATTTACATGATCATTGCCATGAAAATCGCATAACTATCCACTCTTCTATCATTTGCCCAATAGTAATTTGTTTACCCACCGTATGCTTATTTTCACGAGAGATGCCACTACGAAATCCTATGGCCCCTGGGTCTATTCACAACATATTGATAAAACCTCCAATACCTTGCTGCCATTTTGTCGGGGGATAACCCCCGGTAGGCTAAATGAGACGATCCAACGTTTCAAAAAACATCGGGGGAGTGGCCCCAGATACGCCATACCCCGCGAATCAACAAAGACAATCGAAGGAGTGAAGACAGAAGACCGTCCGGCTGCTGGTTGTAGAGTGCTGGCTGCAGATTGTCGGCTGCCGGCTGCTTTGTGCCTGCTACAGACTTCTGGCTCTCGGCTGCTGGGTGCCGACTGCAGCCTACCGGCTTGAGCCTACTGACTGCCGACTGCCGACTGCCGGCTGGAGCTTGCTGGCTCAGTGTTGTTGGCTGCCGACTGCATCGTGCCAACTGGAACCCGTCCCGGTGGAATCCGTCCGGCTGGAGAATGCCGACTGGAACTCGTCTGGATGGAACCCGTCCAACGGGAGCCCGTCCGGCTGCAGCCTGCCGGCTGGAGACCTGTCCGTCTGGAACCCGTCCGGCTGTAGACTGTCCGACTGGAAACCTGTCCGGATGGAGCCCGACGAGGACAGCTCCATCGTCCCATCAGACCCGACGGGAGGACGCTGCAGCCTGCATCACTTCGCCCCGACAGTCCATTCTGCATCACTGCGCACTGGTCACCTCCAACAGTGTAGTTAGTTCATGTGGCCCCCCTCACCCATCATGTCCAACAATAACAGTTAGGCCCCGTGGGCCACCCCTTGTCCTTTGGGTACCCCTTTAGAAGGTGACCCACGGAGCCAGCCCACGGGGAGGAGGCATGCAGACGCACACACGCACAGGGGCGAGGATTCTCCCTGGCTCCCCCATTCTCTTGTTCCCCACTCTCCATGAGAGGAGGACAGCTCCGAGTACCATGTATAACTATATACTCTCCATATACACCACACATGCACGAGTAGGGGTGTTACCTCCATTCGAGGGCCCCGAACCTGGGTAAACCACCGCGTGCTATTGCATAACCCGTTCCGGATCTCCACAACGCCCTTGCTCTCAACTCTCTAAGCCACCCATGGCATCTGTCCCGGAAATACCACGACAGTTGATGCCCAACGTGGGGCATTTTGTTGCTGGAATTGTAGTCCGGGCGAGACTCTCTTGGTCACCACCACCGCAGTGCCGGCAGCCCGTCACTGCTCCTGCGTTGCTCCGTCGGTGCCCGGTGCAATCGCCGACATCCGCATCTGCTCCGCGTTCTTCCACCGGAGCCCTTCTCCAACCCACTAAAGCTGCTCCTCGCCGTCCCTCTCACACGGGTGTCGGTCGCCAATGCAGGCTATCGACCGACTATTGTCATTGCCATTCCGCGGCTCCGACCCGACCTCCACGCAAGCATGTGCGGGCATTTGTCCGTTCAGGCCCCGGAGCAGCAACAAGACATATTCTCCAAGGACCGTGCTTGCTCCGCGCGCTCGCTTCGCCGGCTACAGCCTCGCGCACCTACACCACTCGGCCTCGAGGCCGCCGGCTACGGCACCTCCTGCCGCTCCCGTGGCTGCGCCCCCGAGCGCCCGTCTCCGCACCCTCGAGCGCCTCCATCTCATGCGACGGCTGTTGGTACATGGTCCTCTCCGCCTCTGCGTCCTCGTGGCCGAGCGCCCACGCGCATCGCCTCTGCTCCGACTATCGCCAACGGCTCAGCCTCGCCGTGCGCTGCTTCGTCCACGTCTGGCTCCCTTAGCTCCGCCCCGCTCCGCCTGCCGGCTCCGGGCCGGCCTCGTAGGTCGTCGCCCTGCTGTCGGGCTGCCGACCCGCTATCGCGCCCCTGCCGGCTCGAGGCTCCTCCCGCGCCGTCGCCAACCTAGCCTCCCGTGTCGGGGCCGGCTCCACCCCACGTGACAGGCCGTCTTGTCGCGCCTGAAGCCCCTCGTCGCGCCCGCCGGCTCCCGTAGCCCAGACCAATTCCGGCGGCTCCTTGTCACTCCCGCCACCTTCTACCTCCCTCAGCCGCGCTCCCCCGTAGCCGGCTCTCGCCGTCGTGCCCGTCCATGCTGGCTCCGCCCCCGCACCCTGACTCGGCACTAGTAGTCCACCGCCGCGCCCTGGCCGCCAGCTTGGCGCGCCATCCGGTCGGCGTCTCCTCCTTCACCAAATCCGTGCCGATCCAGCTACGTTGTGCGTCGGCTCCGCCCAGCCACGTCGCTCGTTGTCGCCCCGTGCACTCGGCCGGGTCCCGCGAGCTCGACCGCGTCGTCTCCGTCCCCGCAGCCGGACGTTGCCGCCACGCTCGATCACCGGCTGCCGCTGCCGCGCCCCGCAGTCGGCTGTCGCTGCCACACCCTCAACCAGCTTCATCGCCCCGTCGCTCCTCCTCCGTGCGCTGCTCCGCGGCCGCCTAAGGCGTCTCGCGCGCCTCGCCGCACCAAGCCGTCGGCTGGCCCGCTCCTGCCGACCGCGACCTCCTCGAAACTCCGCCTACGTCGCACCCGCGCTCGCTCGTGCTTCCATCCCGATCGACGCTACCTCCGGCCTCAGCCCCGAGTGCCGGCGCCGCCTTATCCGCCTGCTGGCTCCGGCCATAGCCCTGCGGGTCGGCGCCGCCCTGGCCGCAAGCCGACTCTGCCACGGCCGCCTGCCGACTCTTACTTTTGGGATGACCCACGTCTCTGGTGCGGATGGAATTGTGAGGAGATGCATACCGGAGCATGAGCAGAAGGATATCTTGAGCAATGTCATAACAGTCTTAATGAAGGACATCACGCCGGTGAGAGGATCACACAGAAGGTTCTCCAATCAGGTTTTTATTGGCCTACTTTTTTAAAGATGCTAGAAATTACGTTCTATCCTATGATAAGTGCCAGAGAGTTGGTAATATTAGTAGGAGGAATGAGATGCCTATAAATTATTCACTAGTCATTGAGCCTTTTGATTGCTGGGGTTTTAATTTTATGGGTCCTTTCCCTCCTTCACACAAATGCACTGACATCTTAGTAGCTGTAGATTATGTGACCAAGTGGGTTGAAGCAATCCCCACTGAAAGTGCCGATCACAAGACATCTTTAAAAATGCTCAAGGATGTAATCTTCCCCAGGTTTGGTGTATCAAGGTATCTCATGACCGACGGAGGATCATATTTTACACACGGTGTTTTTAGAAAAGCTCTAGCCAAATATGATGTTAATCATAGAATTGCTTCACCTTACCTCCCTCAAAGAGATCAAGTTGATCTTGCAAAAGACAGTGAACAGTTCTAGAAAGGACTAGTCCAATAAGCTAGGAGATGCATTGTGGGCGTATAGAACTGCTTACAAAAATCCCATGGGGATGTCTCCGTATAAGATGGTTTATGGCAAGGCATGCCATCTACCTCTAGAGTTAGAACACAAAGCTTTCTGGGCTGTTAGAGAGCTTAATGTTGATCCAAAGCTTGCTGGTGCAAAGCGTCTCATGAACTTGACTTCTCTAAATGAGTGGAGAAGTGAAGCTTACGAGAGCGCAAAAATGTTCAAAGAAAAGGTAAAGAAGTGGCATGACATGAGAATTTTGAAACGTGAATTTAATGTTGGTTACAAAGTTTTGTTTTATAGATCACTTTTTAGGTTTTCTCCACGTAAATTACTTTCCAAATGGGAAGGACTGTACCATATCGAAGAATTCTACCGCTCCGGTGCAATCAAGATTAATAATTTTGAAGGCACAAAACCACATGTCGTGAATGGGCAAGGACTCAAGCATTACATGGCTGGAGACCCCATCAATGTAGAGGTGGATGTGATACAGGTAGCCACTCACGAAGAACATATTACAACACTGTATTAGACACTGGCAGAAGCAGAATAAGAAAAGGTATTGATGGGGTCCTAGTCCTAGGGTAGGGTCATAGGCCTGTCCTACAGGTCCTACCCAAGGACTACCCCACGCAAGGGACAGGACCTTAAGTATGCCCGACTGTATTAAGGTGCCCCCATCATCCAGTCGGTAGCAGGCCCGGAATCATCCAGTCGGAGACTAAGACTCGGAGGACACCGGACCTACCGACTGGATACACTCGGTGCGTCGTAACCTCCCTGGAGGGAAATTGCCGTACGTTTCCGGGTGCATTAACTAGCATTTATAGCATACGTTACCTGTAACGCATGCATTCAATCGCCACTACTCCACCCTTGAATCAGAACCGTTGTGGAGGGCAGCGCACTCTATATAAGCCGCCCTCCCCCACTGGTAAAAGGGTTAGAAAATATTGTACTCCATATTACACTCGGTAACAAGCTCCAAGAGCACTGAGACGTAGGGCTATTACCTCCACCGTAGAGGGGCCTGAACTCATACAACCCCTTTCGTCATGTCGTCCGGTGGAGTTTCGAGCATGGGTCATCAGATCCTCTTCAGTGCTCTCTCCTTCGTCGTCGACGATTCGGCGTGGCTCCGGGAGGCACCCCTTGACGTCAAGGCGCTTCCCCGTCGCGGGGCCATGCACTTTCGTGCTGGCGCTCGCGGCGTTCTTCTTCTCCAACAATCGGCTTCGTTGCCGGCTTGCACCTTCGTCACGCGCCGCAGCAGGCGATCTCGCAGTCCGCGTCTACAACGTTGGGTGCAGCATGCCCGAGCGCGCCAGTTCGCCTCCTCTCAGGTGGCAGTCCTGGAGTCTGTTGTAGTCGCCCCACGCTCCCGGTGCTCCGACTCGGTTCCGACTGAGCTTCCTACCGAGTACGTGGGTCGTGGGCCTGCAGCAGAAGTACATATGGCCAACTCCCATGAAGATCCTCGTCAAGCCGACCGAGGTGAAGTTGGCGAAGGATCCTGTGCGCGTCGTCCGCCTCGTCGTTCTGCCAGCCGACACACTCGGCGGAGCAACGTGGAGGTGTTCCGCACACCTCTCCTCAACCTGGCTGCGGCTGCCCAGATTGCCGATTCCCTCCAGCCGACTGATTCAGAGGCAGGAAGGGGAATCGAACAAATCCGAGCCCTGTTGCGCACGGCGCAGCAGCAGAATTCGGCAGTCTCCCAGTCACACAATCGGATCCACAATAGTTCCGTCCATGCAAACACGCATAGATCGGTTCACAGCCCTGGATCTCATCAGTATCGCCGTCGCTCACGCACCCCTCCGCGGGGTGGGCCCTACGGGTCCCGGCATCATGATGATCGGCGTTCAGTCGACGACACCTACGACCCAAGACCCGACGCAAGGGGCCGAATCGCCTAGCGAAGAGTTGACAGGGGTCGAGCCCACCGCGATGGCCGCGATATGGACCGTCCGAGTGGAAGCAGGGCCATCGTATCTGGCCCCGAGTGTTTTAGTCGAGCCATCCGCTCGGCTGATATCCCGCCCAACTTCCGATTGGCTGCGGGAATCGGTAAATTCTCAGGAGAGTCCAAGCCCGAAACATGGCTAGACGACTACCGAGTGGCGGTCCAGATCGGAGGAGGAGACGACCATGTCGCTATGAAGCACCTCCCTCTGATGCTGGACGGCTCGGCCCGAGCTTGGCTGAACCAGTTAGCCCCCTCAAGCATTTACAGTTGGGCAGATCTAGCCCGAGTGTTCATCAGAACCTTCGAAGGAACGTGCAAGCGCCCTGCAGGTCTTGTGGAGCTTCAGCACTGTGTCCAGAAGCCGAATGAACCCTTGCGCGACTTCATCCAGCGATGGACGACTCTTTACCACATGGTGGAGAACGTCACCGAGCATCAAGCAGTCTGCGCTTTCAAGGCAGGCGTGCGGTAGAGGGAGCTGTACTTGAAGTTTGGTCGAACCGGCGACATCTCCATGAGCAAGATGATGGAGATAGCAACTCGCTATGCAAATGGCGAAGAAGAGGACCGCATCCGGAGCGGTAAACACAAGACAGTCGGCGATGCCGACGGAGGTAACACTCGGAAGCAGAAACCAAAGGTTCCGCCCACACCGCAAGCAGAAGCTGCAGCTGTAACCAGCGCCAAATTCAAGGGCAAAGGGAAAGCGCAGTTCACCCCTAAGAAAAAGCCTTTCAACAATCCCATCCTGGACCAGCCTTGTCCAATCCATACGAAGATGGATGAGGAAGGTAACCCCATATACGCAAAGCACACCACTCGGCAGTGCCGCCTCCTGATCCAGGGTTTCAGCGAAGGGCAACCGAGTGAGCAGAATCCTGAACAGGATGAGGAGGACAAGGAGGATCCGTTCCCCCAAGTCCATGCAACCCTCATGATCTTCCTGACATCGAAAGCAAGAGTCGACTGAAGCTAGTAAACAGAGAAGTCAACATGGCCGTTCCGACTGCCCCCAAGTTTCTCAAATTGTCTCAGACTGCGATTACCTTCGATCAGTCGGATCATCCAACACATGTCCCCACCCCAGGAAGGCAGGCTCTGGTCGTCGACCCGGTGGTGGAAGGGGTCCGACTGCGCAAAGTCCTAATGGACGGTGGCAGCGGGTTGAATATTATGTACGCTGACACTCTCAAGGGGATGGGCATTCCGATGTCCAGACTCAGCGAGAGCAATATGCAGTTCCACGGAGTCGTCCCAGGGCGGAAGGCCAAATCACTCGGCCAGATCGCATTGGAGGTCATCTTCGGCTCCGACAAGAACTTTCGCAAGGAGAAGCTCATATTCGAGGTGGTGGACTTCCAGAGCGCTTACCATGCAATTCTGGGCCGCCCGGCATATGTGAGTTTCATGGCACGACCGTGCTATGGGTACTTGAAGTTGAAAATGCCCGGTCCAAAAGGCGTTATCACCATCACCGGCAACCACCAGCGAGCCGAGGAGTGTCTGCAAGAAGGGTCGAGGATCGCCGACCATCAGATGGCTGTACTCGAGCTCGAAGAGTACAAGAAGACGGTCGACCCCGCCGACTTAATGCGCTCGAAGAAGCCAGCTTCTGAGTCCGCGTTCCAGTCGACAGGGGAGACTAAGAAGGTTAGCATCCACCCGACGGACGAGTCTGCCGCCCCGACGAACATCTCCACCACCCTGGATCCCAAATAGGAAGCCGAGCTCACCCAATTCCTCCGTGAGAACTGGGACATCTTCGCATGGAAGCCATCTGACATGCCGGGTGTACCTAGGGAGTTGGCTGAGCACCGACTGCATGTGGATCCCGCTGCTCGCCCTGTCCGAGAGCGCCTGCGCCGGTCCGCCACGCACAAAAGGAAGGCAATCGGAGAAGAGGTGGCTAAGCTGCTAGCTGCCAGATTCATTCGCGAGGTTCACCACTCCGAGTGGCTCGCCAATGTAGTCATGGTGCCCAAGAAGGACAAGTCACTCCGAATGTGCATTGACTTCAAGCACCTCAATAAGGTCTGCCCGAAAGATCATTTTCCGCTCCCCCGCATAGATCAAATTGTCGATTCGACTGCGGGGTGCGAGCGTTTATCATTTCTTGATGCCTACTCGGGTTATCATCAGATCCGTCTGTATGGTCCCGATGAGTTGAAAACAGCTTTCATCACCCCGTTTGGGTGCTTCTGCTACATCACCATGCCTTTCGGTCTGAAGAATGCAGGAGCTACCTTTATGCGCATGATCCAAAAATGTCTCCTCGACCAGATCGGTCGCAATGTGGAGGCATACATGGATGATATCGTAGTCAAGTCCCGCAAAGGTTCCGACCTGCTGACTGACTTGGCAGAAACATTCGCCAACCTTCGTAGGTATGATATCAAGCTAAATCCTACCAAGTGTTCATTCGGTGTTCCCAGCGGAAAGTTACTCGGTTTCTTTGTTTCCGAACGAGGGATCGATGTTAACCCCGAAAAGATCGGGACCATCGTCCGAATGGAGAGGTCAGTTAGAATACACGATGTCCAACGACTCACAGGTTGCTTAGCAGCTTTGAGCAGGTTCATCAGTCGACTCGGCGAAAAAGCACTTCCTCTGTACCGACTCATGAAGAAATCAGATACCTTCGAGTGGACAGACGAAGCCCAAGTCGCGTTCGACGACCTCAAAGTCCTACTTTCCACCCAGCCGGTTCTTATTGCTCCGCTCAGTAAAGAGCCCCTTCTTCTGTATATCGCGGCTACAAATCAAGTCATCAGTACTGTTCTTACAGTCGAGCGAGAAGAAGAAGGCAAAGCATACAAAGTTCAGCGGCCAGTGTACTATGTCTCCGAGATCCTGACCCCTTCCAAGCAGAGGTATCCCCATTATCAGAAGCTTATCTATGGGATCTATTTGACTGCGAAGAAGGTTGCCCATTATTTCCAAGACCACTCGGTATCTGTCGTTTCTGATTCTCCTTTGTCGGAAATTCTCCACAATCGAGACGCGTCAGGCCGAGTGGCAAAGTGGGCGATGGAGATGTTGTACTGTGACATCAAGTTCGAGGCCAAGAAAGCTATTAAGTCTCAAGCCCTGGCTGACTTTATAGCAGAATGGGTAGAACAACAACAACCGACCCACATCTACTCGGCTCATTGGACAATGTTCTTCGATGGGTCTAAGATGTTGAATGGATCCGGCGCTGGTGTTGTGATCGTATCACCAAAGGGTGACAAGCTCAAATATGTGCTTCAGATACACTTTGATTCCTCTAACAATGAGGCAGAGTATGAAGCTCTTCTCTACGGATTGCGCATGGCCATCTCACTCGGCGTCCGTCGCCTGATGGTCTACGGCGATTCAGACTTGGTGGTCAACCAAGTTATGAAAGAGTGGGACGTAAGGAACCCCACTATGACAACCTACTGCAATGTAGTCAGGAAGCTGGAGAAGAAGTTTGAAGGTCTAGAACTTCATCATGTTCCAAGGCTGAAGAACCAAGCGGCGGACGAATTGGCTAAGCTCGGATCCACTCGGAGACCCGTCCCGAGTGATGTCTGCCTCGAGCACCTCCATCTTCCTTCAGTCAAAGAAGATCCCTTCTCGGAAGAGCTAGTGCAACCCAAGAGCGCAACAGACCCGACTGAAGTCGATGTGCCTGCTATGGTTGATCTGGTCTCAGAGATTCTGGTAATTATCCCCGAGTGGACTGTGCCGATTATGGCATATATCCTAAGGCGAGAGCTTCCAGAAGACGAAGTCCAAGCCCGACAAATAGTCCGCAGGTCGAAGGCGTTTACCGTCATTGACGGTCAATTGTATAAGGAGAGTGTTTCAGGCGTTCTCCAACGTTGCATTTCCCCAGAGGAAGGGCAGTTGATCCTAGAGGATATCCACTCGGGAACCTGCGGCCATCATGCTTCTTCAAGAGCAATCGTCGCCAAGGCGTTCATGGCTGGATTCTTCTGGTTGCAGGCTAACGAAATGGCCAAAGCTATGGTCGATCGATGCGAAGGCTTTTAGTTCTACTCCAACAAGTACCACAAGCCAACATCTGCACTAAAGACAATCCCGCTTGTGTGGCCGTTTGCAGTTTGGGGATTAGACACGGTCGGACCATTCAAGATAGGCCAAGGAGGCTACACACATCTGTTGGTGGCAGTCGACAAGTTTACAAAGTGGATAGAAGCCAAGCCCATCAAGAAACTCGACGCCTCCACAGCCGTGAAGTTTGTCAGAGACATCATCTCCAGATTCGGAGTGCCTCACAGCATAATCACGGACAATGGGACAAACTTCGACTCAGACAGATTCAAAGGTTTCTGCGCGAGTCAAGGTATCCGAGTGGATTTTGCTTCCGTAGCACATTCGCAATCCAATGGACAAGCTGAGCGTGCAAATGGACTTATCCTTCAAGGTTTGAAGCCTCGACTCTTGCGAGAGATAGGACATGTTGCTGGTGCGTGGGTAACCGAGTTACCTTCAGTACTTTGGGGTCTCCGCACCACTCCGAACAGATCAACGGGGCGATCACCGTTCTTCCTCGTCTATGGAGCAGAAGCGGTCCTTCCGAGTGACCTGCTTCACAATGCCCCGCGAGTCGAACTCTTCTCCGAAGCCGAAGCAGAACAAGCAAGGAAAGATGGAGTCGATCTTCTAGAGGAGGAGCGCGAAATGGCACTTACTCGCTCAACAATTTATCAGCAAGATCTGCGACGTTTTCATGCACGACATGTCACAAGCCGCACGTTCCAGGCTGGCGATTTGGTGCTCCGAGTGGATCAGCAGAGACCACACAAGTTGGCTCCGGCCTGGGAAGGTCCTTTCATCATTTCAAAGGTGCTGAACAACGGAGCATACAGACTCTACAACATTCAGAAAGAGACCGACGAACCCCGCGCGTGGAACGGAGACCTCCTCAAGCGTTTTTTTACATGATCGCCGACTGAAGCAGTGTAACGAACAAGTTTTGGAGAAATAATATACAGCAGATTCAATTTCTTTTGCAGATTCAGAGTTCTTCCATGGTTGCAGACTATGGTCACACAAAAAAAAACTTAGCTGCGATCCTACATCGCCTAAGTATTAACTTCCTCCGAGTGTGCACTTTTACGTCGCACTCGGGAAACTTAGCTGCGATCCCGCATCGCCTAAGTATTAACTTCTCCGAGTGTGCACTTTACGTCACACTCGGGGACTTAGTTGCGATCCCGAATCGCCTAAGTAACACCTTCTTCCGAGTGTGCACTTTGCGTCACACTCGGAGACTTAGCTGCGATCACGCATCGCCTAAGTATTAACTTCTCCGAGTGTGCACTTTACGTCACACTCGGGGACTTAGCTGCGATCCCGAATCGCCTAAGTAACACCTTCCTCCGAGTGTGCACTTTGCGTCACACTCGGAGACTTAGCTGCGATCACGCATCGCCTAAGTATTAACTTCTCTGAGTGTGCACTTCACGTCGCACTCGGGGACTTAGCCGCGATCCCGAATCGCCTAAGTAACAACTTCCTCCGAGTGTGCACTTTTACGTCGCACTCGGGGGACTTAGCTGCGATCACGCATCGCCTAAGTATTAACTTCTCCGACTGTGCACTTCACGTCGCACTCGGGGACTTAGCCGCGATCCCGCATCGCCTAAGTATTAACTTCCTCCGAGTGTGCACTTTGCATTACACTCGGGGACTTAGCTGCGACCCTGCATCGCCTAAGTATTAACTACTCCGAGTGTGCACTTTTACGTCGCACTCGGGGGACTTAGCTGCGATCACGCATCGCCTAAGTATTAACTTCTCCGACTGCGCACTTCACGTCGCACTCGGGGACATAGCTGTGATCCCGCATCGCCTAAGTATTAACTTCCTCCGAGTGTGCACTTTGCGTTACACTCGGGGACTTAGCTGCGACCCTGCATCGCCTAAGTATTAACTACTCCGAGTGTGCACTTCACGTCGCACTCGGGGACTTAGCTGCGATCCCGAATCGCCTAAGTATTAACTTCTCCGAGTGTGCACTTTGCGTCACACTCGGGGACTTAGCTGCGATCACGCATCGCCTAAGTATTACCTTCCTCCGAGTGTGCACTTTGCGTCACACTCGGGGACTTAGCTGCGATCCCGCATCGCCTAAGTATTAACTTCCTCCGAGTGTGCACTTTGCGTCACACTCGGGGACTTAGCTGCGGCCCTGCATCGCCTAAGTATTAACTACCTCCGAGTGTGCACTTTGCGTCACACTCGGGGACTTAGCTGCGATCCCGCATCGCCTAAGTATTAACTTCCTCCGAGTGTGCACTTTGCGTCACACTCGGGGACTTAGCTGCGATCACGCATCACCTAAGTATTACCTTCCTCCGAGTGTGCACTTTGCGTCACACTCGGGGACTTAGCTGCGATCACGCATCGCCTAAGTATTACCTTCCTCCGAGTGTGCACTTTGCGTCACACTCGGGGACTTAGCTGCAACCCTGCATCGCCTAAGTATTAACTACCTCCGAGTGTGCACTTTGCGTCACACTCGGGGACTTAGCTGCGATCACGCATCACCTAAGTCCTAATATTTTACGAGTACACATTTAGTGTTCAACTCCAAACAGTATTCAAGCAAAAGAATAAGTGTTTTCATTGTCACTCCAACAGTCTACACACGATAACAGACTCGGTGCGGATCAAGCTTACCCGCACCGATCTAAAAGTATGACGGCCAACAGAAGTGGCCAGAATATCTTACAGGCAAACACTCGGCATATCGAGCATAACATCTGATTACGCGTCAGCTGGGCCGGAGTCAGGACTAGAGGACTCCACAAAAGTGTCCAAGTCAATTCCATCAGCAATGCGGGTGGCAGTCTCGAGGAACGTCTCCATGAAGTCTTCGAATTGAAGTTTCTTCGTGTTGGCGACCTTCAACGCTTTCAGGTTATGTTCCCGCACCTCCTTGCAATGGACTCGGACCAACGACAACGCAACATCAGCACCGCACCGCGCTGCCGATTTCTTCCAAGATTGCACTTGGTTCGGCACCTCCTCCAGTCGGCTCGTTAGGGTCTCCATCTCCTCCCGCGACTCCTCTTCCGGCCAAAGTTCCTTCTTAATTCGGCCGACGACTTCTCTCAGTTGACCGATGAAAGGACCTACTTTGCTAGCGCGGATTTGTGCTCGAAGCAGATCCCGATTGGCGTCCTCACCGAGTGGAACTTTGTCCTTAACAGCCCGTTCCACAGCCGCTTTTTCAGCTTCAGGGTCTCTGCAAAAGTCTGCCACCAACAAGCAAGCAGACAATGAAAACCGAAAGTCGGGCACACGATAAAGACACTCGACAAAGCATAACACTTACCAGCCAGACAAGTCATCGTTTGCTTAGCCCAGTCGGTGACATACTTCTCTTGAGCTATGCACCTTCTGTTCAGGGCGCCCATCTGATTATGCAGATCGGTCCTATGTTTCCTCATCATCCGCGTCTCCGCCGTCAATACCCTGTTTGCCTCCCGAGCTTCTTCCAAGGACTTTTCTCGCGCTTCCAGAGCGTCTTTCATACCAGCCATGGCAAGCATTGCAGCTTCCAGTTCACCAGCATATTGATTCCTCTCCGCTCTGAGGGTTTCATAAGAAGTTCCCATATCACAAGTTTTCTACAAAACAAAACAAAGGGTTATCAGCAACTTTCTCAATAAACACTATGTTCTTTAGACCCCTGCCGACGCAAGGAGTCGACAGCGGTCTCGGGGACTACACCCAGTGGGTTCACTGAGAGTGACCCCACTGGCATGCACCTCAAGCAGGTCTGCCCTATTGAGGTGCACGTTTTCCCTACGCCTCCGAGGCTAAAGCTACTCCACGTGTGCGCAGTTTACTCTAGGGCACTCTTACCGCAAGAGTGCTCCGATTGCAGTAAGTACTTGCACTCAGAAATCTTGTCTGCGGACACGACAACAATAAAGACCAAATGTATAAAGACAACTGTCGGTGCAAGCACTCGACAGAAGTCTCGGGGACTACACCCACTGGGTTCACTCGGAGTGAACCCATTGCAAACAACCGACTTCGACAACACCCAGTGGGTTACAGAAGAAAAGTAAGTACTTACTAGGGTACTTACTCAGATGTCATCGCGCAGCTCCATGCTCCGCTGATATAAAGCTGCAGCGGAGTCATAAACCCTCTTGGCCTCTCCGGCCATCAGCTCCGCCCGAACCATGGTCTCCTTGACCGCTCCCACCTACTCCGCCGGGACACACCGAATGTTGAATTCGGTGTTTGACGAACCGGGAATCGGGGGGAGATCCTGGTTCATCCCAGGGTTCACCCCAGTAGGTTCCTCACCCGTCAGCGCTGGTTCAGTCGGCAGAGGCTCTTCGTTTGGTAGAGCGTCGGCGGCAGGGGCGGCGGCAGGAGGAGCAGCCTCGGGGACATGCTCTTCGACGGGCTCCGCGGTCGGGTCAGCTCTCCCCCCTGACAAGCCGAATAACACAGTGCTTCAGAAGAAGAAAGAGATGGCGCGGTCTGCAGGAATAAAATACCCGACTCTCCCACAACGTACCTGGCTGCGATGAAACGACATTGTCCGCGTCCATGGGGTCGTCCCCTTGGCGAGCCGGCGAGGTCGCAGAAGTGGCAACCCTGTCGAGTGAAGACCATTCCACTTGTAAAACAAGAGTTCACTCGGTCAACAGAAAGGACCGAAAACTAGATTCGCTTACGTGGAAGTAACGGGGATGGCCATCCTCATCCGCGGCAGAGCCTTCCGAGGTTTGGACCCGCTCGATTTGGGCGCCTTGGAGGACTGGCCCGCAGGTTCAGTGGCTGCGTCCCTGGCTCTTTTGGTACCTCGAACACTCGGTGCAGCCGGGGAAGCAGGCGGGGCACTCGACGACGCAGGGGGAACGGAAGAGACAACGGACTCTTGCCGGCGCCTATTCCGATGCTCTGGCCGCGGAGGCAGTGAGTCTGGCTCTTCATCTTTTTCCTCTTCCTCGCTGTTTTCCTCCTCGGACTCTTCGCTGTCGAAGATGTATTCGTCGCTCTCCACGCTTCCCTCCTGGCTGCCTTCTTCATCTTCCTCCTCCAGTTTCCCGCTCGAGACGGGGGAGAACCAGTTGGTCCACGCCTGCAGTCGGAAACGTCAAGCATCACGCGGAGATATAAATGAGTTGCTGAAATTAAAGCAGTTCAATGCACTCGGATAATGCTACTCACCTGATTCGGTGGAGGATTGTCCGCACCATAAGGCGCCACTCGGCGGGCTCCCTTGGGATTCTCACAGGGACCCGTGATTTGGAGCACCTTAGAGGTCACCTTCTCCTCGAGAATGCCCTCCACGTTGGTCCGAGTGGAGTCTTCAGGTCCTGCGTAGTGCCACATGGCGTGGTGGCGGGCTTGCAGAGGCTGGATTCGCCGACCGATGAAGACTTCCAGCAAGTCCATCCCAGTGACCCCCCTCCTGACAACATCCGCGAGCGCCTCAACCAAAGGCTGGATGTCTTTCTTCTCCGCTTTCGAGAGAGCGAGTTGCTTGGGTGGAGCAGGGCGGTCTAGACTGAATGGAGGCAGCCCAGTCGACGCGTTCGGACAGGCTATGTCCTGGCAGTAAAACCACGTCGACTGCTAGTTCCTAACCGACTCACTCAACTGCAGAGCAGGGTAAATACTCCGATTCTTCTTCTGAAACCCTAAACCCCCACAAAGCTGGAGGAGATGCGTCTTGTCATCCGATTGACTAAGACGTTTTATGGTTTGGGAGCGGACGGAAAAGATGTGTTTGAATAAACCCCAATGGGGAGGACAACCAATAAAGCATTCACACAAGACAATGAATGCTGAAAGGTGGACGATGGCGTTCGGAGGGAAATGATGGAGTTGTGCACCAAAATGATTCATAATACCCTTGAAGAAAGGGTGGGGGGGCAGAGAGAAACCTCGGTGAACGTGGCCGAGGAGCAAGACACGCTCTCCCTCCCGTGGCGCCGGCTCAACCTCGTCGTCCGCCGGCAACCTCCAAGATTTATGCACGAGCTGGTCGTGCTCTACCAGCTCCAGCAGGTCCCCCTCCGTCACGGTGGAGGGGAGAAAGTCTCCCTGGATCCATCCCGCTGGCAATGGCCGCTGCCGCCGCTGAGCAGCCGCCGCCTTGCCCTTCTTCTTCCTGGCCTCCATCTTGCTGGTCTGGCCCTTGGTCATGGCGGCGATGGCGAGCTTTCGAGAAGGATGGGAAGGGAAAGGTGTATGAGCGCAAGAGGTGGCGAGGAAGACGGAGCAAGCGAGAGCAGAGGATTCGGCGAGCGTAACCGAAGGGTCTCGTCGGCCGGAGTTAAATAGAGCACCGACTGGGTCGCTGGCGAGCGGGCCCGAAATCTTATCCGCCCAACCAGCCGCGGCGATATCGGCGGAAGAGTTGAAGGCGCGAGGATCGAGGAGTCAGGCGCTACTCGAGCGCGCTGACGTCGCCCCCGCTAAGCGCGCGGAACCCGAAATTTGAGATCCCGGAAAATCCCCCGCTGTCAGTTGACCTGTCGTGTCAAAAGATGTCGCGAAGGCACTCGGTTCCCAACAGTCCGTTTTGCAGAACACATTCACTCAGATCATTGGCCAGGAGAGATAGAATGGATAGAGGCAAGCAACGCCCAAGCCGAACCTAGTCCAGTCTGATCTGAGCATTGAGCACTTCTCTGACGTTTCAACCCCAATCCATTCGGGGACTAATGATGGTGTCCTAGTCCTAGGGTAGGGTCATAGGCCTGTCCTACAGGTCCTACCCAAGGACTACCCCACGCAAGGGACAGGACCTTAAGTATGCCCGACTGTATTAAGGTGCCCCCATCATCCAGTCGGTAGCAGGCCCGGAATCATCTAGTCGGAGACTAAGACTCGGAGGACACCGGACCTACCGACTGGATACACTCGGTGCGTCGTAACCTCCCTAGAGGGAAACTGCCGTACGTTTCTGGGTGCATTAACTAGCATTTATAGCATACGTTACCTGTAACGCATGCATTCAATCGCCACTACTCCACCCTTGAATCAGAACCGTTGTGGAGGGCAGCGCACTCTATATAATCCGCCCTCCCCCACTGGTAAAAGGGTTAGAAAAACATTGTACTCCATATTACACTCGGTAACAAGCTCCAAGAGCACTGAGACGTAGGGCTATTACCTCCACCGTAGAGGGGCTTGAACTCATACAACCTCGCCGTAGCTAGTACTCTGCCCATCTCATTCGTACCCTACACATCTACTGTGAGGCTTATACCCACGACAGGTATGAAATACGGTAAGGAAACTTCACGAACATCAATAAAAGTTCCGTTTTATTTGTTTTTGCAAAATTAGGAAAATTCCAAGCCAAAGAGGAGTCGGAGAGGATCTCCAGGTCACCCAGGCGACCTGCTGGCGCGGGCTAGGCCCTAGCCGCTCCAGGAGGCCGCCTGGACAACCTGGAGTCCGTCTCCGACTCCACTTTGGCTTGTTACCTTCCTTTTGGTGTAAAACTTTTTCCTATATATTTTCCCGGATCGTCCCGGCTTTGTATCTTGCGATTCCGTGCGTTTTTTATTCGGTCTGTTTGTGCTAGGAGAACTTTCAGCAAACTTAGGTGCCATGGCTTCCCCAGAGTCTCCCAAGGACAAGTTCCTCATCAATGTCGTCAACCCTTATCTCGCAGAGGTAAAAAGACACCCTCAAACCCTTTGGGTGGAGGATGGTGTCCTCCACAAAGAGGATTTGAAGGGACCAGTCAAGGAGGGGAGCGCCAGGGCCAGGCTGGAATAAGTGGATCAAGAAGTATTCAAGTACAACTTGATGATCGAGCGTGGTGTTGAGGCCAACTATGATATCATCGCTAGCTGAAGAGGGAACATGAGGAGGAGATCAGGGAAGTGCGATCAATCATATCCGCACTAGAAACCAAAGTGTTCGAGCTTCAAGGGCACATCTATGACCTTCAAAACCAGAACTGTGAGTATGAACTTAAGTTTTTGCGCATGGGCTTAGCTGCCGAAAGCAGGATCCTGGAGACTGAAGATTCTTGTGTGGAAGGACGACCTCTGCCATGGAAACGTTTTGCTAAGGATTACCTGAGGAACAAGAACAAGGATGAAGAGTGGAATCTTCATGGGTAATAGCATTCCCTTAGCTTGTTCCAAGCTTGGGGGAGTGCATGGTATCTTTATTTTTATCATTTATATTTCTTGTTCAAGTTTAGTGTCGTATCATGCCTAGGGAGGTTATCTTATGAAATAGGTGTTTGCATTGAGGTCTATCACTCCTTTGTGGAGAGTTTGTACTAGACATAGTATGGTGAAAGCACTTGACTATCTCTCCCGTGTGTCCTCAGGAACGCCTTAATCTTTATAAGTTCAGTCCCTCGGCTTATCCTTTGTGTTGAAAAGGATTGGTCAACTTGCTGAACCTCTTCACCATTTACTTTACTTGCTTTTATTTCCTTGTTGCTTATACTAGAAAACCCATAAAAAGTTACCTTTCCGTACTTGCAGTTATTCCTTGCTCAAGATCAGTTGTGAATACCTTCTACTCCTCGTTGGGTTCGACATTCTTACTTATCGAAAAGCCTACGATAGATCCCCTACACTTGTGGGTCATCAGCATGCTGAAACTAATGACACTATCGAAACTGATAAAGTCTTTGCTACTAAAAATATTGAGATACCTTTTAGACATGACTATCCTAGAACTGAAATGCCTGAAATACCGGAAGGTTATGTTATGGATGAAGAAATTGCTAGATACTTTCTTGCTTGTGAGGATAGAGAAGATCTTAAGAAACTACTATGTAAGTTGAAAGAAAAATCCTTGAATGCTAGAATGAAATATGATCCTAAGTTTGCTACTTCACCTATCTTTGTTACCGATAAGGATTATGAATTCTCCGTTGACCCATAGATAATTACTCTAGTTGAATCTGATCCTTTTCAAGGCTATGAAAATGAAACTATTGTGGCACATCTCACTAAGCTAAATGATATAGCCACCCTATTTACTCATGATGAGAAAATTCGCTACTAATATATTCCCAAATTATTTCCGTTCTCATTAAAGGGTGATGCTAAGATTTGGCATAATACTCTTGCTCCTCGTTGTGTGCATAGTCCCCACGATATGATCTACTAGTTCTCTGAAAAATATTTTCTTGCTCATAAGAAACAAGCTACCTTATGCTGCTTCTTAAGCTTGCATTGGTTTTCCCTTGAAGAGGAAAGGGTGATGTAGCAAAGTAGATAAGTATTTCTATCAGTTTGTTGAGAACAAAGGTATCAATCCAGTAGGAGGAACAAGCAAGGCCCCAATCTTAGCACCTACACGAACAATCAAACATTTGCACCCAATGCTAAAAAGGGGTTGTCAATCCCTTCACAGTTATTTGCAAGGATGAGATCTAATAGAGATAGATATAAAAGATTGCTAGAACTAAAAGTAAAACAAAAGTAAATAAATAGAAAAAATATATTTTTGGTATTTTTGATTTATAGATCTGAAAGTATAATATGGAAAATCGACCCGGGGGGCATAGGTTTCATTAGAGGCTTCTCTCATAAAGGAAAATAATACGGTGGGTGAACAAATTACTATCAAGGAATAGATAGAAAAGCGAATAATTATGAAGATATCCAAGGTAATGATTATGCATATAGGCATCACGTTTGTGTGAAGTAGACCAAAATGATTCTGCATCTACTACTATTACTCCACACATCGACCGACTCCTGCCTGCATCTAGAGTATTAAGTTCATGAAGAATAGAGTAACGCATTAAGTAAGATGACATGATGTAGAGGGATAAACTCAAGAAATATGATGAAAACCCCATCTTTTCATCCTCGATGACAACAATGCAATACGTACCTCCCTACCCCTACTTTGTCACTGGGTGAGGACACTGCAAGATTGAACCCAAAACTAACCACTTCTCCCATTGCAAGAATTACCAATCTAGTTGGCCAAACCAAACCAATAACTCGAAGAGACTTGCTAAGATATGAAATCATGCATATAAGAATTCAGGCAAGATTCAAATAATATTCATAGATAATTTGAACATAAACCCACAATTCATCGGATCTCGAGAAACACACCGCAAAACAGTATTACATCGGATAGATCTCCATGAAGATCATGAAGAAAATGGTATTGAAGAACAAAGAGAGAGAAGAAGCCATCTAGCTACTAGCTATGGACCCGTATGTCTATGGTGAACTACTCACGCATCATCGGAGGGGAAATGGATTTGATGTAGATGCCCTCCGTGATCAATTCCCTCATCGGCAGATTACCGAAAAAGGCTCCTAGTTTGGAACTCACGGGAACAGAGGCTCCCGACGGTGGAGAAGTATTTTTTGGTCTCCTTTTTGGCATTGGGGTAATATTTGGAAATTTATAGGACGAGGATTAGGGTTAGGAGACCTGTAGGGGGCCCACAAGCAAGGGGCGCGCCCTGCAGGCTTGTCATCTCCCGGCAGGTGCCCTGCCCCCTTCTCCACGTATGGCGGGTTTCTTTAGTTCCAAGAAAAATCATTTCGGAGATTTTATTCCGTTTGGACTCTGTTTAATATTCCTTATCTGCAATACTCAAAAACATGGAAAAAACTGAAAATGGCACTAGGATCTAGATCAATAGGTTAGTCCCCAAAAAAATATAAAATAGCATATGAATGCATATAAAACATCTAAAACAGATAATATAATACCATGGTACAGTCGGAAATTATAGATACGTTGGAGACGTATCAAGCATCCCCAAACTTAATTCCTGCTCGTCCTCGAGTAGGTAAATGATAAAAACAGAATTTTTGATGTGGAATGCTACCCAACATATTTATCCATGTAATATTCCTTATTTTGGCATGAATATTCAGATCCATAAGATTCAAAACAAAATCCTAATATTGACATAAAAACAATAATACTTCAAGCATACTAACAAGGAAATTGCTTCCTTTCGAAATAACATGGTCTTGGAAAGTTATCCCTACAAAATGATATGGTCTGGCCATGCTCCATCTTCCCCACACAAATTATCTAAATCATGCACAACCCCGATGAAATTCGAGCAATTGATTCACACTTTTCATGTTCTCAAATCTTTTCAACTCTCACGCAATACATGAGCGTGAGCCATGGATATATCACTATAGGTGAAATATAATATGGTGGCGGTTGCAAAAAGAAAGAGGAGAAGATAGTCTCACATCAACTAGGCGTATCAACGGGCTATGGAGATGCCCATTAATAGATATCAATGTGAGTGAGTAGGGATTGACATGCAACAAATGCACTAGAGTTTTAAGTGTATGAAAGCTCAAAAAGAAAAGTAAGTGGTTGTGCAAAAGATGAAATTCCACTAGTTATATGAAAGTGACAAAATAGGAGACTCTCTATGAAGAACATGGTTCTACTTTGAAGCACAAGTGTGGAAAAAGATAGTAGCATTGTCCCTTCTCTCTTTCTCTCATTTTTTTTTCTTTTTTCCTTTTTTGGTGGGCATCTTTGGCCTCTTTTATTCTTTTGTGGGCTTCGTTGGCCTCTTTTATTTTTTTATGGGCTTCGTTGGCCTCTTTTATTTCTCTTAAAGTCCGAAGACTCATCCCAACTTGTGAGGGAATCATAGCTTCTATCATCCTTTTCTTCAAGGGGCAATGCTCTGATAATGCAAATCATCACACTTTTATTTACTTACAACTCAAAGATTACAACTCGATATCTAGAACAAAATATGACTCTATAAGCAATATGGAAGTTATGGTGCGTGTCATAAAAACAACGAGATGGTGGTGTTGCATGACAATATATCTCAGAATGGCTATGCAAATGCCATAATAGGTAGATATGATGGCTGTTTGGAGGAAAGTATATGGTGGCTGTTTTGAGGGAGGTGGGTTTAATGTACCAACGAAAGTTGCGGGGTACTAGAGAGGCTATCAAAGGTGGAAGGGTGAGAGTGTGTATAATACATGATCTCAACGTTAGTCATAAAGAACTCACATACTTATTGCAAAAGCCTATTAGTTAATAAAACAAAGTATTAGACGCATGCTCCTAGGGGAAGGGTTGGTAGGAGTTAACCATCACGCGATCCTGACCTCCACACAAAGGTTTACAATCATTAAACAAAGCATGCTCCTACTTCATCACATAACGGTTCACCATACGTGCATGCTACGGGAATCGCAAGCTTTAACACAAGTATTTCTTCCAATTCACAATTACTTACTAGTATGACTCTCATATTACCATCTTCATATCTCAAAACTATATGCAAGGAATCAAACTTCTCATCATATTTAGTGCACTTAATATGAAAGTTTTTATTATATCCCTCTTGGATGCCCATTATATTAGGACAAAATTCATAACCTAAACCAATTAACATGATGTTTAAAGAACTCTCAAAATAATATAAGTGAGGCACAAGAGCTTAATAATTTCTATAAAATAAAACACCACCGTGCTTTAAAAGATATAAGTGAAGCACTAGAGCAACATTGCCTAGCTCAAAAGATATAAGTGAAGCACATAGAGTATTCTAATAAATTCATGATTCAACGCGTCTATCTCAAAATATGTGTGCATCAAGGATTATTGTGTAAAAATAAAAAGTAAAGACTCACATCATACAAGACGCTCCAAGCAAAACACATATCATGGGTGAAAAAAAATAGTCTCAAGTAAATTTACTCATGGATTGAAGACAAAATAGGGCATGCTTTCCGGGGCATCCCCAAGCTTAGGATCTTTGGTATCCTTGAATATGGATTGGGGTGCCTTGGGTATCCCCAATCTTAGGCTCTTGCCACTCCTTATTCCATAGTCCATCAAATTTTTACCCAAAACTTGAAAACTTCACAACACAAAACTCAATAGAAAACTCATGAGATCCGTTAGTACAAAAAAATAAATGACCACTTTAGGTACTGTTGTGAACTCATTCTTTATTTATATTGGTGTAATATTTACTATAATCCAACTTCTCCATGGTTCATACCCTTGATACAACCCATAGATTCATCAAAATAAGCAAACAACACAAAGAAAACAGAATCTGTCAAAAACAGAACAAACTGTGGCAATCTATAAACTTCAAATACTTATGTAACTCCAAAAATTCTAAAAAATTAGGAAAATTAGGGAACTTTGTAAATCAATATTGTGTAAAACATTCATATCAAAAGCACGTTCCAGTGAATTTACAAAATTTCTTGACTGAGAGCGAAAGTTTCTGTTTTTCAGCAAAATCAACTTGCAAACACCATAGACCATCCCAAAGGTCTTACTTGGATCAAACACTAATTAAAACAAGAAAACACAATTATTACAGTAATAATGTGTGGAGCACTAAAAAACGGAAGCAAAAACAAAAGCATAAAAATAAAATTGGGTTGCCTCCCAACAAGCGCTATAGTTTTATGCCCCTAGCTAGGCATGATGATTTCAATGATGCTCGCATAAAGGTATAGAATTGAAACATAAAGAGAGCATCATGAATCACATGGCAAGCATATTTAAGTCAAACCCACTTACTATGCATAGGGATTTTGTGAGAAAACAAATTATGGTAACAACAATCAATTAGCATAGGAAGACAAAACAAGTATAACTTCAAAATTTCCAACACATAGATAAGAAACTTGATATTATTGCAATATGCAAAAGCATATGTTTCTCTCTCATATTAATTTTCAGTAGCATCATGAATAAAATAAACAATATAACTATCACATAAAGCAATTTTTTCATGATCCACATGCATAAAAGTCTTATAATCCTCCAAGGTAGTGGGATTAACATTAACTAAAGTCATGACCTCTCCAAACCCAGTTTTATCAAAAAATTCATAAGGTTGAACACTCTCCAAATATGTGGGTTTCTTTTTACCTAAAGTTGACACTCTTCCAAACCCACTTTCTATACTATTGCAAACCTTATTATCAATAACATATTCATCATGAGGATTAAATAAATGTTCAAGATCATAAGAAGCGTCACCCCAGTCATGATCATTACAATAAGTAATGCACATGACAAAATTATCATCCACAAGCTTATAGTTTTGCACATCTTTAACATAATTGACATTAATAGAATTTATAGTAACGTCATTGCAATCATGCTTTTAAATCAAGGAGCTATCATGAATCACTTTATAAATTTCTTCTTTCAACACTTCATCAAATTTTTCAGATTCATGATTTTCAAACAAAACTGCATAGAGATAATCAAGTGCAGTCAACTCACTAGCAATTGGTTCATCATAATGTGGCCTTTTGAAAAGATTAGCAAGTGGATGAGGATCCATATCGATAGATGTTTAGCAAGCGAAGATGCAAACAAATAGAAGGCACATGGCAACACATGCAAAGATAGCAAACAAGCAAAGAGGCAAATGGAAAAGAGGGCGAATAAAACTTTTTTTTGTGAAATAGGGGAGAGGAAAATGAGAGGCAAATGGAAAATAAATAAATGCACGAGATGAGTTTGTGATGGGTACTTGGTAGGCTTGAACTTGCTATGTATCCTCCACGGCAAGGGCGCCAGAAATCCTTCTTCCTACTTCTTGAGCTTGCGTTGGTTTTCCCTTGAAGAGGAAAGGGTGGTGCAGCAAAGTAGATAAGTACTTCTCTTAGTTTGTTGAGAACCAAGGTATCAACCCAGTAGGAGGAACAAGCAAGGCCCCAATCTTAGCACCTGCACAAACAATCAAACACTTGCACCCAATGCTAAAAAGCGGTTGTCAATCCCTTCAAAGTTATTTGCAAGGATGAGTTCTGATAGAGATAGATATAAAAGATTGCTAGAACTAAAGGTGAAACAAAAGTAAATAAATAGAAACAATATATTTTTGGTATTTTAGGTTTATAGATATGAAAGTATAACATGGAAAATAGACCCGGGGGGCATAGGTTTCACTAGAGGCTTCTCTCATAAAGGAAAATAATACGGTGGGTGAACAAATTACTGTCAAGCAATTGATAGAAAAGCAAATAATTATGAAGGTATCCAAGGTAATGATTATGTATATAGGCATCACGTCTGTGTCAAGTAGACCGAAATGATTCTCCATCTACTACTATTACTCCACACATCGACCGACTCCTACCTGCATCTAGAGTATTAAGTTCATGAAGAACAGAGTAACGCATTAAGTAAGATGACATGATGTAGAGGGATAAACTCAAGTAATATGATGAAAACCCCATATTTTTATCCTCGATGATAACAATGCAATACGTGCCTCGCTACCGCAAGATTGAATCTAAAACTAAGCACTTATCCCATTGCAAGAATTACCAATCTAGTTGGCCAAACCAAACCAATTACTCAAAGATACTTGCTAAGATATAAAATCATGCATATAAGAATTCAGAGAAGATTCAAATAATATTCATAGATAATCTGAACATAAACACACAATTCATCAGATCTCGAGAAACACACCACAAAAGAGTATTACATCGTATAGATCTCCATGAAGATCATGAACAACATGGTATTGAAGAACAAAGAGAGAGAACAAGCCATCTTGCTACTAGCTATGGACCCGTAGGTTTGTGGTGACCTACTCACGCATCATCGGAGGAGAAATGGAGTTGATGTAGATGCCCTCCGTGATCAATTCCCTCTCCGGCAGATTACTGGAAAAGGCTCCCAGATTGAATCTCACGGGAATAAAGGCTCTCGACGGCGGAAAAGTATTTTTTGGTCTCCTTTTTGGCATTGGGGTAATATTTGGGGACTTATAGGATGAGGATTAGGGTTAGGAGACCTGCAGGGGCCACAAGCCAGGGGCGCCCCCCTAGGGCACACCCTGCATGCTTGTCGTCTCCCGCCAGGTGTCCTGCCCCCTTCTTCATGTTTGTCGGGTTTCTTGTGGTCCAAAAAAATCATTTCAGAAGTTTTATTACGTCTGGACTCCGTTTGTTATTCCTTATCTGCAATACTCAACAACATGGAAAAAACAGAAATTGGCACAAGGCTCTAGATTAATAGGTTAGTCCAAAAATAATAAAAAATAGCATATTAATGCATATAAAACATCCAAAAGGGATAATATAATAGCATGGAACAATCAAAAATTATAGATACGTTGGAGACGTATCACCTTATAGGAAATATTTAACTTTGTGCAAATTGAAGAAGAGAGTCTCCCACAAGCTTGGGGGAGGCTTCTCCAATGACTTAATGCTTTGTCTAATCGTCCTCTTAAGAAATATGAAATACTTGATATATTTTATAATGGACTAACCGATGCTTCTAGGGACCACCTAGATAGTTGTGCTAGTTGTGTTTTTAGGGAACAAACTGTCGAATAAGCTAAGGAATTATTGACTAATTTATTGAAGAATATGATGAATGGACACTTCCTGAACCACCGCCTAAACCCACTCCAAAGAAGAGGGGTATATTATTCCTTAGTCCTGAAAATATGCAAGAGGCAAAGAAATGTATCCATGGAAAGGGCATTAAAGCTGAAGATAATAAGAATTTACCACCTATCAAAGAAATCCATGGTCTCAAAACATCACCACGCGTGGTGGAGGTAAATTCTATTTTTAAGTTTGATGAATGTGACATCCCTTACAATAAACATCCTAGTCAATGCTTATATGAGTTTGATAATTATATTATAAAGCAAGATCATTTCAACTCCTATGTCATGAAATAAGTGAAACAAGACTCTGATATGATTGCTCACTTAAGTCACTTGTTATTTAGAATCACCAATGGTGTAAGAGGTGTACGTAAACATGCTTCTATTGTTCAAACCCAATTAGAAGAAGTTGCTACATCTCAAAGTGAGCTACTTCATGAAATGAATAATCATGTGAATGATCATGCTGTTGGAGTAATGACTAGAGGAGGAACAGTGACTCAAGACCCATTATATCGAGAAGGTCATCCTAAAAGAACGGAAAAAGATTCACAAAGAAATAATATTGTTGCACCTAGTCCTTCTAGGAAGAAAAAAAAATGATATGACCTTGCATACTTCTAGTGAACCTGAAGTAGAAAGACCTTCTTCTAGTGCTAATGATATCTCTATCTCTGATGCTGCAACTCAATCTCGTAGTGAGCATTCACCTAGTGATAATGAAAATTGTAATGAGGATGCTCATGTAGATGCTCAACCTGACAATGATAAAGAACAAGACAATGATGTTGAGATAGAACCCGTTGTTGATCTTGATACCCCACAACCTGAGAAAAAACGTCATGACAAAAGAGATTTTGCTGCTAGAATGCATGGCAAAGAAAGCGAGCCATGGGTTAAAAAAACCCATGGCTTATCCACCTAAACCAAATAAGAAAAAATATGATGACGAATTTGAACGCTTTGCTGAAATGCTTAGGCCAGTCTTTTTGCGTACTCGCTTAACTGATCTTTTAAAGATGTCCCCTTATGATAAGTACATGAAAGACATCGTCACTAATAAAAGACAAATACCAGAAGATGAAATATCTACCATGCTTGCTAATTATACTTTTAAGGATGGAATACCTAAAAAACCAGGAGATCCAGGAATACTAACTATACCATGTTCCATCAAAAGTAACTATGTGAAAACTGCTTTAGGTGATCTAGGAACTGGTGTTAGTGTTATGCCTTTCTCCTTATACAAAATACTTGACTTGAATAAACTCACATCTACTGAAATATCATTGCAAATGGCTGACAACTCAACTGCCATACATATTGGTATTTGTGAGTATGTACCCGTTTTTGTTGCAAATGTTACTATCTTGACATACTTTGTTATACTTTATATGCCTGAGGATGACAACATGTCAATTGTCCTTGGTAGACCTTTCTTGAATACTGCAGGGGTTGTTATTGGTTAACAAAAGCAAAGTCACTTTTCATGTCAATGGTAAAGAACATACGATGCATTTTCCGAGGAAACAATTTCAAGTGAATGGTGTTAATGTTATTGAACAATTTCCGACTACCACCAATGGAAGTTGATCGTGTGGATTTAATATTTGTGTTAACCGTGTGGATTTAAATGTGCAGTTGTTTCGTTGCTTAGAGGGTTTGGTGTTTGATGACCTCCCCGTGTTCCTACCTCCCCTACATGGTCTAGTGGTGAGAACTATAGCCATCTCCTCCCCGACCCTAACATATTTTCCATGTTCTAGTTGTCATGACGATGTCACTTCGTTCTATTTTCATGTCAAGTCTCATAACCTAGGCGTCTCCCATTAAAAAGGGTGGCATCTATAAATATGCATGTATTTGCATATTTATAATAGTCATCCTTTCGAATTGTCCACGTTATCCATGGACAGCCCGAGTACGTGTAGATTGGGTTTCGTTTCCCGTGGTATAGTTTGGTCTAAGGAAAACGTTTGTCAGCGCCACCCCATTGTTCTTCGGGTACACATTCTCTCAGCTTGTTGTCGAGACGTGTATCAGGAGAACAGGGGGAGGTGCTATCAAAATTTTGCGTCGGATCCAGAGCAGAGAATGGGAAACAAACCCGATCTACACTTACTTGGATGGGATTAGGACCCATGTTTACCTATTAGAGATAGATTCAATCCATGAATGCCCGTTTCCCTTTTGTATGGTAAAAATAAAATTATGGCGTAAAATATATAACAAAAGTAATTAATTCTGTATCTAGTCGCTATTACATTCTACATAACTTGGTGAATATGAATTTGGTGCACCTACTGTCAGTGCAAGTACCATCATCGGTGGTCGTGCATGGATGTACATTGGCCACACTAGTGTGAAAGAGATGACCAAAGAATGGTTAACAAAAATCAAGGAGTATGTGAAAGCCGCATTTGCAAATGCCAGAGAAAATCTTGGTGCCCCTGTCCTGGATGCGACAACTTTAAAAAGATGACAGAGGATGAAATGGGTAAACACCTGAAGAAGAGGGGTTTTACGTCTGATTATACAGTGTGGGCATTTCATGGTGAGTCTGCCCAACGCACCAGAGTTGAGGTGGCTCGTCCTCGCACCGACGAGCATGGTACCGGGATCGAAGACATGGTGCAAGACTTTGATGATGCTCGAGATTCGGATGATGAGATGGAGGAATCTGCAAAGGCCTTCTATGAAATATTGGAGTCTTCAAAACATCCTCTCCACGAGCACACTGAGCTTTGTCAGCTTGATGCCATCGCACAAGTAATGGCTCTGAAAGCTCAATTCAACTTGGGCAGAGAATGGTACGATGCAATGATGACACTATTTGGACGCTTTCTACCCAAAGGCGAAGGACCGACATGCCCAAATGGTTGGTGTGCCACACCATCAAGGCAGTGCCAACTTATTTGAGTTTGGGTGGGACTGGGTATGTGGTTTGCTTCATGATTCATGCAATTAATTCTTCATGCTAGCTTGAGACTTTACTAATACTTTTTCCCTCTCTTTTAGGTGCATCACAATAACACAGAGGTGCCAGAGGTGTACGACCTCTATGCCATGTCCCATACTTCCTCCTACAAGAAGGCCAAGGCATTCTATGAGTCTGGCCTCGATCATCCAGAGAAGTTCGCCAACATCTGCTCCCACCACAAGCTCGTGAGTTACAAGGAGATGGGGAAGTCGAGGAAAGGGGAGGACTTTAATCCGAGCTAGCAACCTTTGGATCCAGAGCTGGTGATGATATCCGATGCCGGGAGGCCCCATGGCTCGATAGCCATTGGAAACGGGCTGATACGTTGCCCTTTCACTCTCCCGGAGATCAAGGCGCACCAAATGAGCTCCTGTCCTGAGATAAGGCCTTGTCCACGACCAGTCGATCTCCCCATCGAGGTTAGTTATACGGACTCAGAAAACTTTTCCTCCATTACATTGTGTGTGTGTGGCCATCGATGATTACAATGCTAACGATGAGTGGTGTTGCAGGCTGCTCTTCAGAGAGAGAGAGCGACAACCCAGGACGCTCTTTAGGAGCTTCTGCAGGAGTGGGACCGGGTGGTGGCGGAGACGGCTCGGGACGCGGAGGAGAAGATGGCTCGATTGTTGAAGGAGGAGAGGGCATGAAATGAGCCGGCTAACCGGGCCATGTACGAGCTCCATGTGGTATTTTTTTTTTCATATTAGCCAAGTCATGCATGTAATGTCCCTTTCATTACTAACTAATATGACTGACTCATCAAAACCAAACGTGCAGTCTATTGATACTTCACGTCGTATCTAATTTTCCTAACGCTTTTGCCCTTGTTTTGGACTCTAATTTGCATGATTTGAATGAAACTAACCCGGACTAACATTGTATTCAGCAGAACTATCATGGTGTTGTTTTTGTGCAGAAATAAAAGTTCTCGAAATGGAACAATACTTTTTGGAAAATTATTTCATAATAAAAGAAAAATACTAGAGCCAAGAACCACCAGGGGGGTCCCTCGGTGAGCACAACCTACCAGGGCGTGCCCCCCTCCTAGCGGGCCCAGGTGGGTTGTGCCCGCGTGGTGGCCCCGCAGACCCTATCTCCAATGTTATAAATTCATATTTCTAGAGAAAAAAATCAAGGAGGAAGAATTATCATGTTTCACGAGACGGAGCCGCCACCACCCCTTATTCTTCCTCAGGAGGCCAGATCTGGAGTCTGTTTTGGGCTCGAGAGAGGGGGATCTTCGATCTTCGTCATCACCAACCCTTCTCAATCGCCAATTCCATGATGCTACCAGCCGGTAGTGAGTAATTCCTTTGTAGGATCACTGGTCAGTGAGGAGTTGGATAAGATTCATCAGGTAATCGAGTTAGTTTTGTTAGGGCTTGATCCCTAGTATCCATTATGTTCTGAGATTGATGTTGCTATGACTTTGCCATGCTTATTGCTTGTCACTTTGGGCCCATGTGCCATGATTTCAGATTTGAACCATTTTTGTTATCACCATTATACCTATGTTCTAGATCCGGACTTACAAGTTATAGTCACCTATGATGTGTTATGATTTGTAAACCCCAAAGTGACAGTATTCGGGATAATTTCCGGTGATGACCGTGGTTTGAGGAGTTCATTTATTCACTTTGTGCTAATGCTTTGTTTTGGTTCTCTATTAAAAAGAGGCCTTAATATCCCTTAGTTTCCTTATGGACCCAGCTTCCATGGGAGGGTAGGACAAAAGATGTCATACAAGTTCTTCCCATAAGCACGTATGACTATTTACAGAATAAATGCTTACATTATATTTACAAATCGGAGCTAGTTGTGTATCACCCTAGGTTATGACTGTCACATGATGAATATCATCCAACGAGTCAACCGATCCAATGCCTATGATTTTCCTACATATTGTTCTTGCTAAGTCACTCATGTTGCTACTACTGTTACAACTGCTACAAAATCATTGTTATCACTGTTTCCACTATCGTTACTATTACCACTACTATCAAAACTATCATATTAATATGCTACTGATTACCTTGCTACACATAATGAATCTCCAGGTGTGACTGAATTAACAACTCAGTTGCTAGCACTTGCAAATATTCTTTGGCTCCCCTTGTGTCGAAGCAATAAATTTGGGTTGAAAACTCTACCCTCGAAAACTGTTGCAATCCCCTATACCTGTGGGTTATCAAGACCTTTTTCTGGCGCCATTGCTCGGGAGCATAGCTATATTTGTTGAGTCACTTGGGATTATTATCTATTTATCATTATGAAGAATTTGAAGGATGACAGAACTAAGATATTTCCCTCGAAGACGAGGGGGGTAAGGAGTTGCCATCTAGCTTTGCACTTGATTTTCCTTCGGTTATAAGTAAGCTTGCAACACCGCCATCTACTATTAATCCTAATATGTTGCAAGTTATAGATGATGCTACTTCTGCTATGAATGATGATATGAATGATGCTTACGAGGATGCTAGTACCGTGCTTGATAAGACTGTGCCATTAGGTGAATTACTTGATGAACAACTTACTAGAATTAAAGATATTGAGGATGCTGAAACTGATGAAATTGATGAAACTGATGAAGTACGTGAAACTGAAAATCTTAAAACACTTGTTAGATCTAGCTCTCCTAGATATGAATTGCCTAAAGTACCTAAAGGTTATGTTATGGATGAGGAGACAACTAGAGACTTTCTTCCTTGCAAAGATAGAGATGATCTTAAGACATTACTATTTAAATTGAAAGAAAAATCTTTGAATGCTAGAATGAAATGTGATCCTCAGTTTGCTACCTCACTTATTTGTGTTATTGATAAGGATTATGAATTCTCTGTTGAACCAGAGTTAATTACTTTGGTTGAATCTGATCTTTTCAATAGGTGTGAAACTGAAATCGTAGTGGCACATCTTACTAAACTTAATGATATAGCCACCCTATTCGCTCATAATGAGAAGATTTTCTTCTACAATATCATTAAATTATTTCCATTCTCATTAAAGGGTGATGTTAAAGCTTGGTACAATAATCTTGCTCCTCGTTGTGTGCATAGTCCCCAGGATAAGATTTATTACTTCTCTAGAAAATATTTTCCTGTTCATAAGAAACAAGCTTCCTTACAGGAAATATTTAACTTTGTGCAAATTGAAGAAGAGAGTCTCCCATAAGCTTGGGGGAGGTTTCTCCAATTTCTTAATGATTTGCCTGATCACCCTCTTAATAAAAATGAAATACTTGATATTTTCTACAATGGACTAACTGATGCTTCTAGGGACTTCCTAGATAGTTGTGCTGGTTGTGTTTTCAGGGAACAAATTGTTGACAAGCTAAGGAATTATTGAATAATATATTGAAGAATTATGATGATTGTACTATCCCTGAACCAGCGCCTAGATCTATTCCAAAGAAGAGGGGTATATTATTCCTCAATCCTGAGGATATGCAAGAGGCAAAGTAATGCATGAAGGAAAAATGCATTAAAGCTGAGGATGTTAAGAATTTACCACCTATTGAAGAAATACATGGTCTCAGCGCACCACCTCGACAGGCGGTGAAGGTAAATTCTTTATTAAAGTTTGATGAAGGTGATATCCCTTACAATAAATATTCTAGTCAATTCTCATGCGAGTTTGACAATTACATTTTGAAACAAGAGCTCTTCAATGCAAACGTTCTCAAGCAAATGATATATAATTCTGATATGATTGCTCTCTTAAGTGACTTGTTATTTAGAATAAGCAATGATTTTAGAGGTGTAGGAAAGCATGCCTCTACGGTTCAAACTCGGTTAAAACAAGTTGCTAAATTCCAAAAAGAATTTCTTGATGAAATGAGTAATAATATGAATGACCATGTTGCTAGAGTAGTTACTAGAGGAGGTAGAATGACTCAGGAGCCACTTTATCCTGAAGGTCACCCTAAAAGAATTGAAAAAGAATCTCAAGGAATTAATGATGATGCACCTAGTCCTTATAAAAAAGAATAAGAAAAAGAAAAATGATAGGACTTTGCATGCTTCTTGAACCTCAGATAGAAAAACCTCCTGATAACAATGATGTCTCTATTTCTGATGTTGAAACTCAGTCTGGTAATGAACATTCATATAGTGATAATGATAATGATAATGATGATGTTTATGAATATGCTCAACCTAGTAATGATAAAGAACTAGACAATGATCTAGAAATAGAAAATTTTGTTGATCTTGATAACCCACAACCTAAAAACAAACACTATGATAGAAAATAATTTGTGCCTAGAAAACATGGCAAAGAAAGGGAGCCATGGATTCATAAACCCATGCATTTTCCGCCTAAAACATCTAAGAAAAAGGATGATGAGGAATTTGAACGCTTTGCCAAAATGATAAGGCCAGTCTTTGTTCGTACCTGCTTGACTGATATCTTAAATATGGCCCCTTATGCAAAGTACATGAAAGACATCATCACTAATAAGAGAAGAATATCGGAAGCTGAAATCTCCACCATGCTTGCTAATTATTCTTTTAAGGACGTATTTTCTAGGAAACTTGGAGGTCCCAGAATACCAACTATGCCCTCATCCATTAAAAGAAACTGCTTTGTGTGATTAAGGAGCTGGTGTTAGTGGTATGCCTTTCTCTTTATATAAAAGCCTTGATTTGAATAAACTCACACCTATTGAAATATCCTTGCAAACGACTCACAAATCAACAGTCATACCTATTGGTATTTGTGAAGATGGTGTCGTTGTTATTGCCTATGTTACTATCTTAACAGACTTTTTTTCTTGATATGCCCGAGGACGACAACATGTCGATTATCCTTGGTAGACCATTTTTGAATACTGCAGGGGCTGTTATTGATTACAACAAAAGCAAAGTCACTTTTCATATCAATGGTAATGAGCATACAGTGCACTTTTCGAAGAAACAATTCCAAGTGAATGGTACAAATGTTATTGAAAAATCTCCGACACTCGCTATTGGAAGTTTTCAAACACCTCTACCTATTACCAAAAAGGAATATGACATATTTATTGTTGGGGACATGCATATCCCCGTTGAGGTAACTTAGTGTTTTATGAACGTCCTTCAGTTTCATGCTAACCGAAGGTGGTTGTTAATAAGACTTGATCAACCTTAGTAATGGGTCATCTTTGAGAGGTATGAAGTTGATGAATTTAGTAAGCACAACCTTCTGCTCCCAATTTTTATTTTCTGTTTTTCTTAGTTAAAATAAAATAAAATGCCATGATTTGTGTGTTTTCTATTTTTCCGTGCAATAAAAAATGAACCCAAAAATAAAAGTCCCGGAATGTTCTGAAATTTTAATACGATTTTTTCTGATTATTTCTGAATTTTTAGTGCAAATAACATCAGAGGGAGGTGCTCCAGGTGGGCCCAACCCACCTAGGCGTGCCAGGACACCCATGCGCTCCTTGGTGAGTTGTGGTTCCCACATGGCCCCCTCACATATCTCATTAGTCCATGCCATCACCTACCTCCAAAAAAATCATCATTGCTATCTCTCTCGTGTTCTTGCTCTCAAACCCACGGATTTTGATCTCATTAGCGAAGCTCCGTTTCCGAAACTGTTGCGGGGGATTGTCTCTTGAAATTGTACGCAAATAAAATGTACCTATTTGGAAGGAGTTCTTCGAGGAGGAGGTCCTCGGAGGCATAATCCAGGAGTGGCTCGGTACGTCGGTCTTATGTAGAACCAAGTGCAAGCTCCTATCAAATCCTGCCTATGGATGTACAACGAGTTCACGTTGGTGGTAGGTAATAAAGAAGAGTTTGAGCAATATATTCACAACGCTGAGCTCTGTCCCTACATCGAAGATAAGTGGAACAAACATCTCAGTCTCACTAAATAATTTACTAAGGAATTTAAATTGTATCCTCGCGAGTCTAGAGTTTCGTTTAAACTTTATGAAGATCCTTTTACATCACCTCTAGAGACGTTCTCTAACTTATGCAGAAATCCGTTTTGGGGTTCGTTGGACGAACCACGAAGGGCTGATTATGAGTCATTCTTAGCCAGTCTTTGCTATGGCGAAGACAAAGGGGTGATAGAAGGTAGAATAAAAAGTATTAATTTACGATAAATTCAATAATTTTCACTGTTCAATGGGAAATGTGTCATAGGCAAGCAAGACTGTAGTACATAATGTGCTCCTGACTTGAGCCTCATACACACTACTCTCACCGGTATTAAAAGCTATAACCTTGGAGAGATTGTTGCATGCAGGCTGCAACATAATGCAGGTAGTGGATGTTTTTTTGGTGATATTTATGCTTCATGTTTAGCAAAGGAACTGGGTGTGTCACTGTGACAGCCCGATGCCGACGTTCCAGAAGATTCCCCCTTCTATTCCGTTTCCGTTGTGTGATTAGTTTTATTTGTGCCTCGTCATGTAGTTTGCATCATCGCATCATGCATGGCATCATGTCAACTGTGTTTTGTCGGTGTTGTTTGTTGCCGTGTTGTTGGGTGTTAGTGCCTTGTGAGTGGCGTTGTTTTATTGGAGAGTTGAGAGAGGGTGCGCGAGAGCCACCGCTAAACCCCGTTGCACCACGGACCTAAAACCCTTCTCTCCTCTCTCTCTTTTATTTTGTGGTTGTTTAAAAGATTTCAGTTTTAACCCCCTCTTAGATGTTCATCTTCTTTTAAAGAAAATCCTTTTATTATATGCGGGGCAACCCTTGGATTTTTCTTTAATTTTCTCCTTTGGTTTTATTTTAAAACCGTCGCATTTACTTTTCTCTTTTAAAGCACTTTTATTTTGTCTTGGTTTTAATTTTAATTCTTCAAAGGTTTTGTTTTATTTCTTTTAACAATGCCCAATCTATTTCTTATAGATGGGGTATGTTTTTAAAGAGTCAAAAGACATTTTTTGTAATTTTGTTAAAAACCTTTTTTTTTATTTTGTTTGAGTTTTCTTGTTTTTTTTCAAGTATAAAAAAACAGCAAAAAAAGAGAGGGAGTTCCCAGGCCCAAGGGAGCCAACCGGCCAGGCCCAGCAGGCCACCTACCGGTCCCTGCTGACCTAGCGCCCCCGGGCCGAAGCCCTTCCCCCTCGCGTCGTCGTTCTCGCGCAGCTGCCGAGCCCCTCTGCCCGATCCCCTGATCCCCTCGCTGCGTCGTCTCCTCCTCCCTTGGCTGAGCCGCAGCAGCGCCCCTGCGCCCAAGCCCCGCCTCCTCGCTGCTCGCGCGCAACCTCGCCGCCAGTCCCGAGCCGCGCAGCTCTGGCCCTGCCGCCGTGCCGCACCGCGCCGCCTCGCGTGCAGGTGGCCTCGCCCTCTGCGCATCGCCATCGTCCTGCCCGAGTCACCGTTCCCCGCGCGCTGGTGCCGTGTACGCCTCCCGCGCCGGTGCTGTCCCCGCGCCGCCTGGAAGCCTTTTGCCGGTGCCGCCATGGCCTCGCCACTCCTCCTCAGGTGGCTCGCCTCCCCGCGCAACGCTGCCCACCGTGGGCGTTCCCTCCAGCCCCGCGTGCTCGCCGCAGTCTCGCGAGCTCGCCGCAGCCGCCGGTTGTTCGCCTCGTCGTCAAGCTTGCCATGGCCCGGCCTCCTCCTTCCTTTTGCTCACCCTGCCGCATTCCCCATGCAGATGTTGCTGCCGCCTGATGCATGTTGCCGGTTGTTACTGCTGCTGTAGCGGTTGCCTGCATGCTAGGTAGTTGATGTGCCATGCTGCCGCCTGATGTGCCGAGTTTGTGTGCCAAGCCGTTGTAGTTCCCTGTTGCTTGTTGGCGTGCTTGCTGCTTCCTGCTGTCGTGCTTGCCATGTAGTTGCTGTCGCGTTTGCTGTCGCCGTGTGCCGCTGCTGGTTGTAGTTGCTGCCTTTGCTTAGCTGCGTTGGTAGTTTCTAATGTCGTTGCTAAGCTGCTGCTAAGCTTGCCTGCTGCGCTGTGATGTTGCTGCTGCTAGTTGTTGCTGCCATGCCTTTGCCTAATGCTAGTTGCCGATGCTTGCCGTTGCAGCTAGGTGTAGCTGCCTGTTGTCGCTTGCTTGCCTTGCTGATGCTTTTGTTGTTGCTGCTGATGCAAGATAGCTTGCTCTGCTGCCTAGTGCTTGCTCATGCTAGGTTAGTTGCCTAGCCGGTTACTACTAGTTAGTAATTGGTAGATGTTTGCTTGCATTGCAGCTAGTTAGTAAGTGTTAGTTGCTTTTGCTGTTAGATGCTAGTCTGGGTTGCTAGTGGCTTGCGGGTTGTCTGCTTTCGCTAGCCGTATTGCTGCCGCTTGCCATCGCCGCGTGCACCAACCCCCCTCCTTCATGGAACCGACAAGTTCGCCGCAAGTACCACGACGTCCTCGACGACCCCGGAAGCGAGTTCGACTTCCTCGACGTCGCCGAAGACCCGTGATCGACTACCGACGTCGAAGACAGTGTACCACGACGCCGAGTACGACTACCGTCGACGAGACCCGAGTTCCTCGACGACCATGACTTCCACGACTTCCTCTACGACCACGACGTCCGCTTCGAGCCGATCTGCAACGATGTGCACGCTTCGAAGGTATAACGTTGAGACGTTGTCGTGTACCGTGTACAAGTGATGTATGAATATATGTATGTATGCACCGTATGTATGCCCGTTGCACATTGTCTTCTTTCGCCGTGCCTCGACACATGGGAACCCGAGATACGGGATCACCCCATCTTATTTACCGTTCCCGCACACGCTTCCAGATCGTTGGCACGATATCTCGACGAGTATCGGGATAGGAACGTTGTCGTGGCATCGTTTCCGATTTGCCGCCATGGTTCCCTCTCGCTCGTCGTGGCGACATATGCTTTTTCCCTTCTTGCCGTGATGTGGGAACTCGCATGCATGACGCATTCATGGCATATACATCTTCTGTAGCGTGTTCTTGTGCCGTAGCTCGTTCTATGTTCCGTGAGTTAAACCGACTAGGATGACATGTAGGACCATCGCTTCACCCCTTGCCATATTAACAACAACTTAATATTGCGGTGTAAATAATCGGGAGTGAATTAAATAATTAAACGTGGAGTTTCGTCCATATGTAACTCGTTGCATATCGAGCTTCACTTAATGTGTAGTGTTTGCGCGAGGTGAATTGCCATGCCATGCCGTGCATTATTGAACTGATCATGCATCATAGTAGGTTATGCATCGTGTGGTGAATATTTGTGTTGATGTTTGTTTCCGGTTTGCTCCGTTCCGATAGAGTTCCGCAAGCGTGTCGGAATGTGAGGACCCGTTCGACTACGTTGGTTCGCCGACTTCACGGAGTCATTCTTCTTCCAAGCGGGATCTCAAGCAAGATGATCATTTCCCTAGATACCATTACTATCATTGCCATGCTAGTTTTATCGCTTCCATCGATTATGTCTCGTTGCCTACCACTGGTTAAATATCAGCCTCTCAACAATGCCATGATAACCTTCAACTGTTCAACCTAGCAAACCACTGTTTGGCTATGTTACTGCTTGCTTAACCATGTTGTAGCGTTGCTAGTTGCAGGAGTAGTTGCTTCCATGTGATAACATGGGTTCCTAGTCATATCACCATATATTAATGCTATTTAATTTAATGCACCTATATACTTGGTAAAAGGTGGAAGGCTCGGCCCTTTTCTAGCCTAGTGTTTTGTTCCACCTTTGCCCCCTTAGTTTCCGGCTACCAGTGTTATGTTCCATAAATGAGCGCTCCTAACATGATCGGGGTTGTTATGAGGACCCCCTTGATAATTCGTTTTAGATTAAAGCTGGTCTGGCAAGGCCCAACATTGGTACTACATTTGCCTAATCACCTAATAAAATTGCATAGGGACTTCCCGGGCCCCGAGGATAATTTAATCAACCCCCGGGCCAGTGCTCCTCATGAGTGTTGGTCCAAAACAGAGCAGCTTATTAACGCTACCCGGGGCAACTCGACGTTTGGCGTGGTAACCATCGCTCATCCGTCGTGTCCTGAGAACGAGGTACACAACTCCTATCGGGACCGTCGACACGTCGGGCGGCCTTGCTGGATTAGTTTTACCTTTGACGAGATATCTTGTGCATCGGGATTCCGGTGATGCTTTGGGTAATCTCAGAGTTGAGGTTTTCCACTAGGGAATCCGACGAGATCGCGAGCTTCGTGATTGAGGATTTCTATGCGGCTTGTGGTAATTTGTGATGGACTAGTTGGAGCACTCCTACAGGGTTAAATCTTTCGGAAAGCCGTGCCCGTGGTTATGTGGCAACATGGAAACTTTGTTTAACACTTGTTCTAGATAACTTGAAGTTAATTTAATTAAAACTTGCCAACTGTGTGCGTAACCGTGAATGTCTCTTTCGTGAGTTCCTTCTTCGATCGAGGACACGGTGGGGTTATGTCTGACGTAGGTAGGTGTTCAGGATCATTCATTTGATCATCAGTAGTCACGTCCGCTATGCGTAGATCATCCCCCTCTTATTTCTTGTACTCGTAAGTTAGCCACCAAGTATATGCTTAGTCTCTGCTGCAACCTCACCACTTAACCATACCTCACCCATTAAGCTTTGCTAGTCTTGATACCTTTGGAAATGAGATTGCTGAGTCCCCTGTGGCTCACAGATTACTACAACACCAGTTGCAGGTACAGGTAAAGGTTACTCGACGCGAGCGCGTTGATTGTTCATTTGGAGTTGCTTCTTCTTCTTCTTCTTCTTCTTCTTCATCATCGATCTAGGATGGGTTCCAGGCCGGCAGCCTGGGATAGCAAGGATGGACGTCGTTCTTCTTTTCTCGTTTGTTTTCGTCCGTAGTCGGACCCTGCTCTTACTCTTGATGATTATGTAATGTACTGATGTGACTCTGATGTAGCTTGTGGCGAGTGTAAGCCAACTCTGTATATATAACTCTTCTTTTTAGTACATGTACTTGTAACGATATCCATTCTTGCGACACGACGAGATGCGCTTCTATCCCTGACGAGGCCTTCGTGCCAAATTGAAGATAGGGTCGCATCTTGGGCGTGACAAGTTGGTATCAGAGCAGTACCGTCCTAGGAGCCCCCTTGATTGATCAAACTTTGCCGAGTCGAGTCTAGTGAAAAACTGCTTTGAATCTAGTTATATATCGGAGAGTAGGATTCTTTTTTCTCCTCTTCTATGCTCTGGTGAGGAATCTTGACGTAATAATTTAATTCTACTCCTCTTCTCACTCAAATTTTTTTTAGGATCACGCGGATATTCTTGGAATCTATATGATGCCGATGTGACAGAGTTCTGTCTTGGTGCCTCCTATATGCTCTAAGTCTCAGGGGAGTTGAGCTCCAGGGGATTCACGAGCACATCGTTATCATTCAGATTTCTTAGTATCTTAGGACGAAGGATGTTCGTAATTGCTTCAATACTAGTAATGGCGAGATAACCCCGATGTCCCCAGTACTGGTGCAGATTGTTCGGGAGTACTGCCATACTTTGTATCGTTGTGATCACGAGGGTCTGTTGTAGATGAAGGTCCGAGATTCTGGTTGCGTGTTGACGGATGTGATACAGGTGACGGGTTAGTATAGGAGTTTTGTGATTTTACTCCTTGTATCCGTGTACCAGATTGCATGACCAGATATTTCGGGAATTCATAGGTGGCATTTCAAGTAGTTGCTTATAGGACAATCTTCCAACAAATGCATGATGTTAGGTTGGGGTTCGACATCTAGTGGATTCCTGTCCACGAAAATATCGGACGAAATCCTTCTCATGAATTTGTTCTGGCTTGTTTCATAAGCCGCACCCTTTGTTTTGTTGAATGTGGTAATTTATGTTGCTTCGATGTCAAATGGTGATTTCAGATCTTTCCTAAGAGGTGTTCTCGTATTTTATGGGAATGCTAATCCTTTTTCTTAATCAGATTGTCTTATCATTTCTTGTCAGCCGGAGTCGTCATGCTAATTCTTTTTCAACCGGTGTGTTTCTCTTCAAGTAATTCAATCCTCTCCAATTTTGCAAGGTCATTCTCTCATTTCTTTCCGGAGTTCATCTCATTTGTCCCAAGTTGTCTTTGTTTTTTCCCCGCCCTCCCGCTCTTTTTCTCAGTGATTCAGTTCTCATCCAAGTGCCTTTATTTCCAGTGAGGCTTCCGCTATCTCTTCTTCCTTTCGTAACCGGTGATTCATTGTGAAGATTTTCAGGAGCTTCGTGCTCATATGTATTCAATCTTGTTATCTTTTCCGGTGAATTCAGTTGAGTTATCCATGGTCATCATATCCTTTTCAACCATTAAATTCTTTCCGACGTTGGAAATTCTTTCAGCCAATCTTGTTTATTAATTCCTCTCTCTTTCTATCTGGAGTGTTAAAGATATTTCAGTAGTTTCTTGTTTTCAATTCTTTTAATTATTTCGAGGTGCTAACCTCATCTAGTTCTCTTCATACCGATGCAATATCTCTCTTATAAGCAATCTTTTCTAACGGTGCTTTCTTTGAGTGGGCCCATAACCCACAGGTTCTTCCCAGGATCTTACCTGGCTCTTTAATCTTTTCCGGAGATCCTTAATTCTTTTCAACTATGACGTAAGTATGATTCCGTCAGTCATATCCCTTCTTCAAGATCTATTTGAATTAATTATCTTATTTGGCTCAACCTTGCATTCTTCTTTGTTCCGGAGTGCCTCAGTATTCTTGGTGTTGTTTCTCGTCATCATTCTCAGCTTGCAATTCGAAGGGGTGTTTCTCTCAAATCTTGGTTCATTACCTAGGAGATTCATCATTTCAGCTTGGTGTCGTCATCTTATTTGTTCCAATCAGGAGTAATCTATTTCTTGCTATCCGGTGCATTTCTGAGTTGTTTTATTTCTCGTTCCTCCGAAGGCCATCATTTTAGAAGAATCTTCATTCTCAGCTTTCAGCTTTCATCCTCAATTCGTCTCAATTGTTGTCTCTTCGTTCGTCTCTCGATTATCCTGTGCCTTATTCAAGTTTTCTCTCAGGTGGCTCATGATCTCATCATTCTCATGTATCTCCATTAATTCTTTGTTTTCCCATTCAATTGTGAATTCTTACCGGTGCTTCCTTCAATTATGCCTCAAGTGGTGCTTATCTCTCTGCCTCTTCAAGATTCATTTCTAGAGGAATAAGTTGTATGTTAGATCCGTTGCTTGTCATCAATTTAACTTGATGAAGGATAAGCATAACATAATTCTTATTCTTGTTCTTCTTTCTTCCAAGAGATTTCAATTCTTCTTCCGGAGTGGCTCATGATATCGATTCTTTTCTCAAGTGCCTATCTTTCTTTTCCGGAGTTCCAAGTTCTTTTAAGTATCTCTTTGTGAGGCTTCGTCTAAATTTTGGCAAGGTCATAATCTTATTATTTTCTACCTTCATATCGTTGCGTCATTCATTTGTATACGGAGGTCCTTCTTGGTGGTTCATCAAGGTTTCAATTCGTTCTCAAGTGTTCTTCAAGATTCTTGTTGGAGAACCTCAAGTATCCTTTCTCTTGCATTTATATGTGCAATTGTTCTTCCTTTATCCTTTGAGGTGGTATTATAGCATTCTTGTTAGTGTAGGAGCCTCGAAGAGATTTCCTTTCAAGAATGAGATAATTAAACTCACCGATTCTATGGTGTTGAGTTATTTTCAACCCATGATTCCTTCATTGAGCTATCTTGGTTTGGATTTCACCTAAAGCTTTTCCTATGGATTGTTGCTATTATGGTGCTTGTCATTAATCCAAGTTCTCAATGTATCCTCTTGGTGTAAGAATTGTTCATATCTTGTTTCTCCCAATCTATCCTTGTTTCTTTTAGTGGTTGGTTGTCACCTCATATTTGTTGAGATGATTTTCATAAGCCCACTACTATCTTGTTCTTTTCGTTGTTGATTTTCCAACTACTCCGTCAATTCTCTGTCCGGAGGCTCTTCAATTCTATTGTGATGGTAGTTGTAATTCTTTTCTTCATTCTCTTCTTCCGCTTGAGCTAGTTCCTTTCTCTTCTTCCGGAGGCATTGTGATGTTGCTCTTGTGGGTCAATCTTGTTGTTCTACCAAGATCATGGTGTTCCCTTGCTCTATTTAGTTGTTTGTTATGAATATTGTCTATTTCTTCTACCTTTTCGAATTTTTTGTCCCATTTTCCTACCGAAGTGCTGCCGAAATTTTCCGTGAATTCTTGCTTCCTTCTCATATCATTCCTCATCTCTTTGAAACTTTCAAGGATCATTGGTTTCACTCGTTTGTCAAAGAAGCGACTAAGTTTTACCTCTTGTTCTTTCTCATCCTCTCCCCCTTTCTTTCTTGGATCTCGGGGCGAGATCCTCTTGTAGTGTAGGAGAGTTGTGATAGCCCGATGCCGACGTTCCAGAAGATTCCCCCTTCTATTCCGTTTTCGTCGTGTGATTAGTTTTATTTGTGCCTCGTCATGTAGTTTGCATCATCGCATCATGCATGGCATCATGTCAACTGTGTTTTGTCAGTGTTGTTTGTTGCTGTGTTGTTGGTTGTTAGTGCCTTGTCAGTGGCGTTGTTTTATTGGAGCGTTGAGAGAGGGTGCGCGAGAGCCACCGCTAAACCCCGTTGCACCGCGGACCTAAAACCCTTCTCTCCTCTCTCTCTTTTATTTCGTGGTTGTTTAAAAGATTTTAGTTTTAACCCCCTCTTAGATGTTCGTCTTCTTTTAAAGAAAATCCTTTTATTATATGCGGGGGCAACCCTTGGATTTTTCTTTAATTTTCTCCTTTGGTTTTATTTTAAAACCGTCGCATTTACTTTTCTCTTTTAAAGCACTTTTATTTTGTCTTGCTTTTAATTTTAATTCTTCAAAGGTTTTGTTTTATTTCTTTTAACAATGCCCAATCTATTTCTTATAGATGGGGTATGCTTTTAAAGAGTCAAAATACATTTTTTGTAATTTTGTTAAAAACCTTTTTTTATTTTGTTTGAGTTTTCTTGTTTTTTCTAAAAAGTATAAAAAAACAGCAAAAAAGAGAGAGAGAGTTCTCAGGCCCAAGGGAGCCAACCGGCCAGGCCCAGCAGGCCACCTACCGGTCCCTACTGACCTAGCGCCCCCGGGCCGATGCCCTTCCCCCTCGCGCCGTCGTTCTCGCGCAGCTGCCGAGCCCTCTGCTCGATCCCCTGATCCCCTCGCTGCACCGTCTCCTCCTCCCTTGCCCGAGCCGCAGCAGCACCCCTGCGCCCAAGCCCCGCCTCCTCGCTGCTCGCGCGCGGCCTCGCCGCCAGTCCCTAGCCGCGCAGCTCTGGCCCCGCCGCCGTGCCGCACTGCGCCGCCTCGCGTGCACGTGGCCTCGCCCTCTGCGCGTCGTCGTCGTCCTACCCGAGTCGCCGTTCCCCGCGCGCCGGTGCCGTCCCCGCGCCGCCAGGAGGCATTCCACCGGCGCCGCCTTGGCCTCGCCCCTCCTCCTTAGGTGGCTCGCCTCCCCGCGCCCCGCTGCCCGCCGTGGCCATTCCCTCCAGCCCCGCGTTCTCGCCTCCATGCGTGCAGCCTCGCGAGCTCGCCGCAGCCGCCGGTTGTTCGCCTCGTCGTCAAGCTTGCCATGGCCCGGCCTCCTCCTTCCTTTTGCTCGTCCTGTCGCGTTCCTCATGCAGATGTTGCTGCCGCCTGATGCATGTCGTCGGTTGTTACTGCTGCTGTAGCGGTTGCCTGCATGCTAGGTAGTTGATGTGCCGTTCTGCCGCCTGATGTGCCGAGTTTGTGTGCCGAGCCACTGTAGTTCCCTGTTGCTTGTTGGCGTGCTTGCTGCTTCCTGCTGTGTTGCTTGCCATGTAGTTGTTGTCATGTTTGCTGTCGCCGTGTGCCACTGCTGGTTGTAGTTGCTGCCTTTGCTTAGCTGCGTTGGTAGTTGCTAATGCCGTTGCTAAGCTGCTGCTAAGCTTCCCTGCTGCGCTGTGATGTTGCTGCCGCTAGTTGTTGCTGCCAAGCCCTTGCCTAATGCTAGTTGCTGATGCTTGCCGTTGTAGCTATGTGTAGCTGCCTATTGTCGCTTGCTTGCCTTCTGATGCTTTTGTTGTTGCTGCCGATGCAAGCTAGCTTGCTCTGCTGCCTAGTGCTTGCTCATGCTAGGTTTGTTGCCTAGCCGGTTGCTACTAGTTAGTAATTGGTAGATGTTTGCTTGCATTGCAGCTAGTTAGTAAGTGCTAGTTGCTTTTGCTGTTAGATCCTAGTCTAGGTTGCTAGTGGCTTGCGGGTTGCCTGCTTTCGCTAGCCGTGTTGTTGCCGCTTGTCGTCGCCGCGTGCACCAACCCCCCTCCTTCATGGAACCGACAAGTTCGCCGCGAGTACCACGATGTCTTCGACGACCCCGGAAGCGAGTTCGACTTCCTGGACATCGCCGAAGACCCGTGATCGACTACCGACGCCGAAGACCGTGTACCACGACGCCGAGTACGACTACCGTCGACGAGACCCGAGTTCCTCGACGACCACGACTTCCACGACTTCCTCTACGACCACGACGTCCGCTTCAAGCCGATCCGCAACGATGTGCACGCTTCGAAGGTATAACGTTGAGACGTTGTCATGTACCGTGTGCAAGTGATGTATGAATATATGTATGTATGCACCGTATGTATGCCCGTTGCACATTGTCTTCTTTCGCCGTGCCTCGACACATGGGAACCCGAGATACGGGATCACCCCATCTTATTTACCGTTCCCGCACACGCTTCCAGATCGTTGGCACGATATCTCGACGAGTATCGGGATAGGAACGTTGCCGTGGCATCGTTTCCGATTTGCCGCCATGATTCCCTCTCGCTCGTCGTGGCGACATATGCTTGTTTCCCTTCTTGTCGTGATGTGGTAACTCGCATGCATGACGCATTCATGGCATATACATCTTGTGTAGCGTGTTCTTGTGCCGTAGCTCGTTCTATGTTCCGTGAGCTAAACCGACTAGGATGACATGTAGGACCATCGCTTCACCCCTTGCCATGTTAACAACAACTTAATATTGCGGTGTAAATAATCGGGAGTGAATTAAATAATTAAACGTGGAGTTTCGTCGATATGTAACTCGTTGCATATCGAGCTTAACTTAATGTGTAGTGTTTGCGTGAGGTGAATTGCCATGCCATGCCGTGCATTATTGAACTGATCATGCATCATAGTAGGTTATGCATCATGTTGTGCATCGTGTGGTGAATATTTGTGTTGATGTTTGTTTCCGGTTTGCTCCGTTCCGATAGAGTTCCCCAAGCGTGTCGGAATGTGAGGACCCGTTCGACTATGTTGGTTCGCCGACTTCACGGAGTCATTCTTCTTCCAAGCAGGATCTCAGGCAAGATGATCATTTCCCTAGATACCATTACTATCATTGCCATACTAGTTTTATCGCTTCCATCGATTATGTCTCGTTGCCTACCACTGGTTAAATATCAGCCTCTCAACAATGCCATGATAACCTTCAACTGTTCAACCTAGCAAACCACTGTTTGGCTATGATATTGCTTGCTTAACCATGTTGTAGCGTTGCTAGTTGCAGGAGTAGTTGCTTCCATGTGATAACATGGGTTCCTTGTCATATCACCATATATTAATGCTATTTAATTTAATGCACCTATATACTTGGTAAAAGGTGGAAGGCTCGGCCCTTTTCTAGCCTGTTGTTTTGTTCCACCTTTGCCCCCTTAGTTTCCGGCTACCGGTGTTATGTTCCATAAATGAGCGCTCCTAACACGATCGGGGTTGTTATGGGGACCCCCTTGATAATTCGTTTTAGATTAAAGCTGGTCTGGCAAGGCCCAACATTGGTACTACATTTGCCTAATCACCTAATAAAATTGCATAGGGACTTCCCGGGCCCCGAGGATAATTTAATCAACCCCCGGGCCAGTGCTCCTCATGAGTGTTGGTCCAAAACAGAGCAGCTTATTAACGCTACCCGGGGCAACTCGGCGTTTGGCGTGGTAACCATCGCTCATCCGTCGTGTCCTTAGAACGAGGTACGCGACTCCTATCGGGATCGTCGACATCTCTTTCGTGAGTTCCTTCTCCGATCGAGGACACGGTGGGGTTATGTCTGACGTAGGTAGGTGTTCAGGATCATTCATTTGATCATCAGTAGTCACGTTCACTATGCGTAGATCATCCCCCTCTTATTTCTTGTACTCGTAAGTTAGCCACCAAATATATGCTTAGTCTCTGCTGCAACCTCACCACTTAACCATACCTCACCATTAAGCTTTGCTAGTCTTGATACCTTTGGAAATGAGATTGCTGAGTCCCCTGTGGCTCACAGATTACTACAACACCAGTTGCAGGTACAGGTAAAGGTTACTCGACGCGAGCGCATTGGTTGTTCATTTGGAGTTGCTTCTTCTTCTTCTTCTTCATCGATCTAGGATGGGTTCCAGGCCGGCAGCCTGGGATAGCAAGGATGGACGTCGTTCTTCTTTTCTCGTTTGTTTTCGTCCGTAGTCGGACCCTGCTCTTACTCTTGATGATTATGTAATGTACTGATGTGACTCTGATGTAGCTTGTGGCGAGTGTAAGCCAACTCTGTATATATAACTCTTCTTTTCAGTACATGTACTTGTAACGATATCCATTCTTGCGACAGACGAGATGCGCTTCTATCCCTGACAAGGCCTTCGTGCCAAATTGAGGATAGGGTCGCATCTTGGGCGTGACAGTCACCTTGGCCAAATGGCCCCATCTTACCCACTCAGTACTTAGACTTTGAGGCCATGAAACACCATAGATTCCTTAAGGGCAAGATCACTGCTTACACTTATAACGCGCGGTTTAATAAAGAAACCATTGTGCCTACCTTTTTGCTTGCGTCTCCTCTCTTTGATGTTTACAACAAAGGAAGATATTTTGTTCTTGAGAGCGAAGCCCGCACATACAACGAGGAGGCTGTGTCTGCTTTTCAGGCTGAGGAGGCTGCACCACGAGCCTCCATGAGCTACCACTTTGACTTCTATACTTTGGATGGTGATTACCATGCTAGGTCAAAAGCCTAAGCTGGGGGGAGTACGTATTCCCACCGACATTACATTCATGTTCACACATTTCATTCCAGTTGTTGGTGTTCACACTTTTTCATTGTATTATCCAAGCTAGATTTATTTTCTTGCTTTCTTCTTGTGTGTTTGAAAAACTTTGAGAAAACCCAAAAATATTTCCTTGTTCTTCTTTTAATTGTTGGGAGTTCTCCCGTGTAAATAGTTTTTCTCGTTTTTGTTTTCCTTTCTTTCTTTAAACTTGCTTTCTTTGAGAAAAAACTATAAAACTCCAGAAAAAATTCAGTGTTTCTTCGATTTTTTTCTTTTGTTCAGTTGTACCAAGGAGAAGACCATGATGAAAATATTAAGTGGCTTTCTTATGCACTATTGTTTATCTAACACAGAGCTCAAATTACCTTGTCTTATCCTTTCGAATAAAATGTTTGAAGATTTCAGCTTAGTCCACAACACTCTTGCACTATTACTACTTCATACCATTCGGTGATGCAAGTGAAAGGCAATAATGACGATATTTGATGAACTGGCTGTGGCAAAGAGAAATGGGTATGAACTGAACTTGTTGTGTTTTTGTAAATATGTTTAGCCTAGTATCCATGATTCAACATATTATGATCAAACATGTTTGCAATGACAATTAAAGATTATAGTTTCTCATGCCATGCTTAAGTAGCTAGGAGTGGATAATGATTAATCTTGGATGTCAACATGCATTAAAATGGTTGTGATGTAGTATGATGATATGGTATCCTCCTCCGAATTTATCGAGTGGCTTGACTTGGCACATGTTCATGCATGTAGTTGAACCAAAACCAACATATCCTCTATGATATTTATGTTCATTGTGTTTATATCATACTCATGCTAGTATTCAATGTTACTTATGCATAAAGCATGTTCACGGCCGTTTTCGCTCTCTAGCTGGCTGCTTCCCAATGTATTTGCTAGCCTTTGCCTGTACTAAGCGGGGATACTACTTGTGCATCAAAATCCCAAAACCCAAGTTATTCCAGATGAGTCCACCATATCTACCTATATGTGGTATTACCTTGTCGTTCCAAGTAATTTTGCATGTGCCAGCTCTAAAAAACTTCAAATAAACATCCACTTTTGTGTGCCTGGATTGCTCATAGAGTGAAAGGAGGTAGTTGGTATCTTCCATTCTAAGCAGGTTATTCTCATGATGAGTGTTTATTCACTCGTCCTTGCACAAGAGGGGCGGTAAAAGGTATTCCTAGTCCCAAATTCAAATCGCAAATGATTAAACAAAACTCCCCTAGGAATAATGTTTGTTTGGACGGTACCTGTGGATTCGGCTAGCCATGGAGTGCGTTTGTTGGTGGAGGGGGAGTAAATCATTACTTTTTATCGCTTGGGAACCGCTACTAATGTGTTTAGCATGGAACATATCGATAACTGATGGCTGTGAAGTAAATAAGAAGGGTGAATTTCTCAAAATTACATTTATCTCTGTTTTAAAAATCTGAGCTCTCGCACCGCTGCAAACCACTGCTTCCCTCTGTGAAGGGACTATCTATTTAATTTTATGTTGTGTCATCACCTTCTCAAGTAAGCGCTAGATCTGAGAGCACTATTGGCATCCTCACGCATTGTGTATAGCTAATGTTGGATGCATCATGACTGGATATTTTCTACCATGAATTACAATGTTTAGTCGCAGCTTGAACTTTGGAGGTGTTGTGCATTTATGTTTTGCGGTCTGAGAAAGATCTAGCGAGGTACCACTATTGTCATATTATATCATGATTTTTTGACAAAGTATTATCATTTGAGAAATTTTATTATTGCTCGCTAGTTGTTTATGTCATTGATATGAGTCAATATAATTTTAAAGAGTTATTGTTGACATGGTTAGTTATAATCTTTGCTCAAAACATGGGTGCTACTTAAGCTTATTTATGTAAACAAGAGCAAAAGAGTTCGTAAAAGTTTTTCTTTATCACTTTCAGTTTAGCAATGGAATTGCTTGAGGACAAGGAAAGCTTTAAGCTTGGGGGAGTTGATACGTCTCTGTTGTATCTACTTTTCCTAACGCTTTTGCCCTTGATTTGGACTCTAATTTGCATGATTTGAACAAAACTAACCCGGACTGACACTGTTTTCAGCAGAACTACCATGGTGTTGTTTTTTGTGCAGAAATAAAAGTTCTCAAAATGGAACAAAACTTTTTGGAGAACTATTTCAGAATAAAATAAAAATACTGGAGCTAGGAACCACCGGAGGGGGGGCCTAGGTGAGCACAACCCACCAGGGCGCCCACTCCTCGCGTGCCCACCTGGTGGCCCCATAGACCCTATATCGGATGCTATAAATTCATATTTCCAGAGAAAAGAATCAAGGAGGAAGAATTACCGCATTTCACCAGACGGAGCCGCCGCCACCTCCTGTTCTTCCTCGGGAGGCCAGATCTGGAGTCCGTTTGGGGCTCCGTAGAGGGGGTTCATCGATCTTTGTCCACACCAACCCTTCTTCATCGCCAATTCCATGATGCTCCCCACTGGGAGTGAGTAATTCCTTCGTAGGCTTGCTGGTCAGTGAGGATTTGGATGAGATTCATCATTTCATCGAGTTCATTTTGTTAGGGCTTGATCCCTAGTATCCATTATGTTCTGAGATTGGTGTTGCTACGATTTTACCATGCTTAATGCTTGTCACTTTGGGCCTGGGTGCCATGATTTCAGATCTGAACCATTTATGTTGTCACCATTATATCTATGTCCTAGATCTGATCTTGCAAGTTATAGTCACCTATTACGTGTTATGATCCGTAAACCCGAGAGAGAGAGTATTCGGGATACTTCCTGGTGATGACCGTAGTTTGAGGAGTTCATGTATTCACTATGTGCTAATGCTTTGTTCCGGTTATCTACTAAAAGGAGGCCTTAATATCCCTTAGTTTCCTTGTGGGCCTCGCTACCATGGGAGGGTAGGACAAAAGATGTCATACAAGTTCTTTCCATAAGCATGTATGAGTATTTACAGAATACATGCCTACATTATATTTATGAACTGGAGTTAGTTGTGTATCACCCTAGGTTATGACTGTCACGTGATAAATAATATCCAACGAAACTAACGATCCAATGCCTACAATTTTCCTACATATTGTTCTTGCTAAGTTACTACCGTTGCTGCTACTGTTACAACTATTACAAAATCATTGCTATCACTGTTTTCGTTACCGTTGTTGTTACCACTCCTATCAAAACTACCATATTACTCTGCTACCGATTACCTTGCTGCAGATAATTAATCTCCAGGTGTGGCTGAATTGACAACTGAGTTCCTAATACTTGCAAATGTTATTTGGCTCCACTTGTGTTGAATCAATAAATTTGGGTTGAATACTCTACCCTCGAAAATTGTTGCGATCACCTATACTTGTGGGTTATCATCTATGAGGGAGAAGACTTGTCAGACTCCTCCGTCGATGCCAGGCATTTCTGCGGTTGGAACGGTGAGTTTCATTTGAATGGTCATTAGTTACTAGTATTAACATTTGAGTGTCATCATGCTAATGAAACATTGCAAATGATCTTTGGTGAAGAATAACTCCTGAGTCGCATCGCACAACCCTTCTCTAGGGCAACCTTCTAAAGGTGAAACCGCCTCGAGGAACCCTGGTGCTTCACATCCGTGATGACAACGATGGTAAGTTTTCTCTAGTGTTCTGCTTAACAAATGCATACTTAGCTTCGTACATGCTAGTTAGCCCTATTATGTCACATACTTATATTATTTTCCCCAAGAAAGACATACTTAGCTAATTATCCTCCAAAATGACATAATTAGCTTATTTAGTTCATTTATGATATAATTATCTTAGTTAGGTCAAAAATGGCAAAATAACCTTGGTTAGCTCATAAATGTCATATACTTAGCTTTATTTCCTCCAAAATGACATAATAGGCTCAAAATGGCATAAAAACAAAAATAAAAAATAGAAGAGGAAAGAGGAGAAAAAGAAAGAATATAAGAAGAAGAATGAGCTTCTTCTTTCTTTCTTCTTATTATTTTCCTTCTCTTTCTTCTTCTTCTTCTTCTTCTTCTTCTTCTAGTCTTCTTCTTCTTCTTCTTCTTCTTCTTCTACTACTACTACTACTACTACTACTACTCCTCCTCCTACTTCTTCATGTTTTTCATCATCATCATCTTCTTCTTCTTCTATATCTTCTTCTTCTTCTTCTTCTTCTTCTTCTTCTTCCTCTACTACTACTACTACTACTACTACTACTACTACTACTACTACTACTACTACTACTACTACTACTACTTCTTCATGTTTTTCATCATCATCATCCTCATCTTCTTCTTCTTTTATATCTTCTTATTCTTCTTCTTCTTCTTCTTCTTCTTCTCCTCCTCCTCCTCCTCCTCCTCCTCCTCCTTCTTCTTCTTCTTCTTCTTCTCATCCTCCTCCTCCTCCTTCTTCTTCTTCTTCTTCTTCGCCTTCTCTTTCTTCTTCTCCTTCTTCTTCTCCTTCTTCTTCTCCTTCTTCTTCTTCTTCTTCTTCTTCTCCTTCTCCTTCTCCTTCTCCTTCTCATTCTTCGTCTTATTATTATTATTATTATTATTATTATTATTATCCTTCTTCTTCTTCTCCTTCTGCTTCTTCTTCTTCTTCTTCTTCTTCTTAGCTAATTATCCTCCAAAATGGTATAATTATGACATAATTAGCTTAGTTAGGTCAGAAATGGCATAAGAACCTTGGTTATCTCATAAATGTTATATACTTAGCTTGTTTTCCTCTAAAATGACATAATTAGCTTAGTTAGGTTAAAAATGGCATAATAACCTTAGTTACCTCATAAATGTCATATACTTAGCTTATTTTCCTCTAAAATGACATAATTAGCTTAGTTAGGCCAAAAATGGCATAATAACCTTGGTTAGCTCAAAAATGACATATTCTTAGCTTATTTTCCCCCAAAATGACATAATAAGCTCAAAATTGCCATATACTATTCTTCTTCTTCTTCTAGTATTCTGCTTCTTCATCTTCTGACTTTCTTATTCCCATTTTGCAGATTTGATTTACTACATGGAATCTCGCATTGATGGAGTGCTTTCACTACAACAGGACAGACCTTTGGTAACACCGTCTTGTGTTACAACAGGCCCAAAAGTGTGTTACTAGGTGAGAGAGTAACACATTTTGAAATGAGTTCCATTATCCCGTGTTACTAAGTTATGTCAACTGTTACACATAGTAATTGTTACCATATGTTAAAAATAGTGTTAAGATTAAAGTGTAGTAACATGCATATTATGTGTTAGTAAACACACTCGTAACCCATTTTTAAAGTTATAGTAACACCGAGAGTAACACATTTGCACAGACGTACAACATTGATGGTAACATGTTTTTCTAACTCTAGTAACACAAGCGGTACACATCAACTAATAACATAATATCGGACTATTGTAACACTATGAATTATAGTTGTTAAGTACTGGAGTAACAAAATTTTGTAATTATAGTAACACTATTATATCAATATGGTAACATAATTGGTGTACTTTTTTATTATTAATCACAAAATTCAGTGCCCCTTTTATGGAATATAAATTCATTTAATAAAATTGATGCAATTGCGCAAGTGGTTGACCATTTTATCATTATGTCGGCAACATAAAAATGGTATAGAAATAGAAGCACAACACACATAGAAATCCCCAATATGAAGATACTGATTAAGAATATACAAGTGTATGATACATATGTATTACAATAAATATATCATTCATATATTTTTAGCATAGAAAACACAACTATGAAGAATATTACACCATAGAATTTGCATCAACTGGACGAAAGAAAAAGATCTTTTGGATTATATTACATTTTCAATCTATGAATGTAAACTACGACTATTGGTAGATAAAATCTTTAGATTTTATTTCCTTCCGCATCCAGGAATTCAACTGTAACTCAATTATCCTTCTCTCGAATCTGTAAAAGAAAATTGCATGTTAGATATATGTGATTAAATGCACACAAATATGATTTCAGAATGTTGAAGAGAAGATTTAACTTACAAAAGCTGAAGGCCATGCAATCAAGAAGTTAATGATGTCTGCATAACTCATTGTTTGTTGTGGGGTAGAGTTAAGAATTAATACTACACAGAAACACTTATTCACCTACACGCAAGCCAATGTTTCACCAAATAATGGTACAAGCAGGAGTATTCCATTAAAAAGATTTATCATGAACAACATATTATGTTTGACAGTGTAGTAACTAGTCTTGCAGTACCTATTTCTAACCTCAAGTTTCTTTGTGAAGGGCCTACCATTATCATGAACATCATATTTGTTCATGTCCTTCACTGTTAGAAAGCAAACACGTTGCAACATAAAGGGAAAAAGCAATATAGAAGGTGTGACTTCAGATACAAGCATAGCAAGGACCCAGCAGTCACGTAGTCACCTAACTACAATGGTTCTTCCTACTACTGGCATCCTTAGAAGTGAAAGCTACTACTAACCATTCTATTACTTCATACTGTCATGGCATGTCAATATATTGCAGGCATGCAGGAGAAAAGCATGCATTGCCCTAATCATGCAAGCACAGAGATCCCAATGTATCCTAAGAGCAGGAATATTGAAAACACATCCATTAACTCTTTTCATTATCTTGACAAATTTAATACTCGCTCACTTAGCTATTGCATACCCACAAGTGAAAATAAAATAACACTTGCAGCCGAGCAAATAAACGACTTCAGGCATTGTGGATTCTGAGAGCATACCGAGGTTCTTGTCGAGGGTGCGGGTGAACTGGTGGAGCGCCGGGGGCACCTTGAGGCGCTGCTTGAGGATGCGGCGCTGGCGCTGCATGCACATGACCTTGGGCCACTTGACGAACCACGTTTTCTGAACTTGGGAACAATAACCGACAAGCCAGATTTTAACAGCTCCAGCATGTTTTTTTTCTGTATGTTATCTTTCTCACTTTCTGCTGCAAGTATGTAACCTTTCTTAACAATACTACCCTACAACCTTTGACATAATAACGACTCCCTCCGATCCATATTAATTGTCGTTGATTTAGGACTCAGTTCAGAATGTTGCAAGCAACTATGCTAGGATTGTCACTGATAACTTTTGGATCATACTGTTGCAAGCAACTACGCTAGATTGTTGTTCAGTATTCAGTTCAAATCTTCAGATATGAACAATGTAACTCCAGTATGCATACACTAAATTGAACACGAGAAACCTGTTGTGTAAATTATAAAATGGGATTATGATGTGCCCATAACGAATACCAACGGGCAATACCTAGACAGAGTTGCCATTGGCAGCTGCCTCCAAAATGCGTACGATACTCAATCTAGCATCGGGAAGAACTATGCTTGCAATAACTCAATGAGCAGTCAGTCAGTACGAACACACCTGGACCTCGGTGAGGCATGTGCTCTGGCCAATGACCAGCTCGACGGAGCCGTCGGGGCGGGGCCGCCAGTACCCACTCTCGGCGTGCATCGGGTCGCCGGTCGCCGCCTTCCACGTCCTTTCCGTGTACGAGATCACCGGCTGCGCGCACCCATGCCGAGTCAGGCAAAGGCATGAGAAGCTCGAAGAATCGACGAACCCAAGGCAAAGTTTTTGCCCGGACGGAAGTGACGCATACGGCTAGGAGACGGTGGTGTACCTTGGAAAGGTTGTGCGAGAAGAGGATCTCCTCGCCGTAGCCGAACGGGGCAATGGTGGGGAAGGTCCCCTCGCCCTCCTCGCGCCACTTGCCCAGCAGGAACGACATCGGAGCCACCGATCGAAGGGATTTTTCAGCACGAGGTCGGATCGGGTCGGGTGCCTTGCGTGGGGCGGAGGGATGAACTCGGGATCGCCGGTCGCCGAGGAGCCCCGCGACGGCGCAGCGGCCGAGGGTGGAGAGCTGGGCGGCGCTATGGGATCGGATCTGGGAGGGAGGGAGGGAGGGGTGGGGGTTTGGGGCGGCTGCGGACTAGGGATGAGGGAGGAGTTGATGGTTGTAGACATGTTTTGTAATGACGCTCTTGAAACGTCTCATTTTTGAGGCAACCTTTTCTCGATCTCTTGTTCCATCCCGCCTCACGCCTAATGCCAGCAGAAGGAGAGCGAGGCCTCGCGTGGCCTCCCAAATGTCGCCGCTGAGGTGTCTGGTGTGTCGCGTGCCAATTTTTTCTTTTGAATATCTTTAGAGACAATTTTCTTTTGAAAAAATGCTTGACTTTCTAGTTCACCCTCGACCGATCACAAAAATCGAACCCAGTTGGTATGGGGTCGTTGGCCATGCGGTGGCTCAAGGTCAATGGTGTGATTCCTAGTTTTACATGATTTTTTAATTCATTGAAGAAACAAATTTTTCAATAACTTACCATTTTTTTGTTGAAAGACCGACACACCTTAAAAACCCGGACGAGGCCTTGGTTCCTTCTTTTTCGAGTGAAACCGTGGGTCTAGTTCTTAAAACGATGCCCAAATTTAAGCTCTCGTGTGTTGTTGGTCTTCCACTCCTTTGTGAGTATTGACATCAAATACTGCATTTCATATGATCATTTCAAAGTATGCATTTCATATTTATGGTCACCGAGTCATCCTAAAATTCACATAAAAATATGGTCAATACACTGCAACCATACCAAAAATAGTTTGGTATTTACCAACCAAACTATATTGTTTTTTCATACCATATTACCAAAGAATGCGAACACTATTTACCAAGATAATAACATATTTATAAAAAATCATATTGACACATGCGCCCTATATGTCAAAGGTATTTGTGATCTATGTATGCAGTTGATTTTTGGTTTTTCTAGTCCCCATATAAATAATAGAACATGTAACAATATGTATTAGCCATGCTTATGTGATACTAACAGGTAACACATTTGAGTAACACATATTTATATGTTACCATATCAAAATCTATGTAACACATTCGACCAACATATATTTATATGTTACAGTTGTAATATTGATGTAACACATTTTGAGGTCTTATATAGTCTGTGTTACTGCGTGTCGTTGGACACAAAATGATGTGTTACAACAATTTCACTTGTAACACATTTTTTAATCTGTTACATGATTGTGTTACTTAAAGTCTGTTTTCTTGTAGTGTTTAGTTTTTGTTTCGATTTGTGTTGATGAACAATGTGGAACTATATGTATGTATAGATGGACGAAGAGTGTTAAACTTCGTATGTATTGGTTCTTTCGATCTGGCCTAGCTCACTATATACCATATATGTGTTGTGAACTATATATATCATATATGTGCTGTGAAAATACAGGAAAATAACAGAAAACAAATAAAACAACGGGAATACAATCATTTTGTTGCCTGCCAGCGGATGGCAAAGCCATTTGCCGTGTGCCAGGTGATGGCAAAGGTGCCACGTGGCAACTACCTATGCAACCTCGGAGCACCACGGCTCACCCATTTGGTCACTTTGCCATCAGCTGGACAAAGGCAGACGACAAAGGGCCTCGAAGGCAGACGGCAAAGGGCCTCGCACGTGGGCTGCAAAGGGCCTTGAAGGAAGACGGCAAAGCGCATGGGAGGCATTTGGCCGGCGCAGGTAGGGGTTACGTCAGCTGGCGGACGGCAAAGGCTGCGATTAACTGGCGGACGACAAAGGCTGTCGTTAGCATCTAACGGGGCTGACAGCTAGCCGATGTTGTCTAGCCCCTTTGCCGTCCGCTAGTCTTGATAGACCGATGGCAAAGATCTTTGTCATTCGCTTCCCCAAGGCAGACGACAAAGAAGGTCTTTACCGTGACTTTCAGTGCCGAAAATTTTGTCGTCTGCCAACCAACGGCAAAGGTCTTCGTCGTCCGTGGACTAGTCCTTTGTTGTCCGCTATTGCAGACGACAAAGAAGCTGGTTCCTGTAGTGTAGGATCTGCATACCCCAAAGTGATAATAATTGGGATTCTTTCCGATGATTACCGTAGTATGAGGAGTTCATGTATTTTACGTGTTAATGCTTTGTTTCGGTTCTCTATTAAAAGGAGGCCTTAATATCCCTTAGTTTCCTTATGGACCCCACTGACACGGGAGGGTAGGACAAAAGATGTCATGCAAGTTCTTTTCAATAAGCACGTATGACTATTTACGGAATACATGCCTACATTATATTGATAAACGGGAGCTAGTTCTGTGTCGCCCTATGTTATGGCCGATATATGACGAATATTATCCAACAATATCACCAATCTAGTGCCTATGAGTGTGACATCCTCGACTTTTGCTACAGTGATGATTGTAATTAAGCGATAGTGATCCCGCGCTAATGATGCCACATCATCGTTAATTATATCAATGATCTCGTGTTGGTTGAAACCGAATCAAAATTCGATGCTTTAAGATGAAGTCAAATGAGGAAAGAATTCGGTTGATGAAATGAAAATGTCAAGAGAGTTATAAAGATTCCCTAACGGATTATAATATCATGTCGGGTACTTTTGGGATCATTGATGATCCCAATATATTAAGAAAGGAGCTTTAACAAAATAAGTAAAGAAATATAGTAAATGAAAATAAATAAACAAAGGAAAGGATTAAAAGTATATATAATAAATTATAAAAGAAAGTAAATAATATTTAATAATAAAAAGAATAATAGGAAGAATTAGAAATGATATAAGAACTTAAAACAAACAAATAAATAAAGAAAGAAAAGAAATAATAGTATATATATTAAAAAAATAGATCCCGTGGCCTAACTCGGCCAGAACAGGCCCAGCCAGGCCACCCCATCCACGCCCAACCGCAACCAGGGGGCAAGGGCAACCCTAGCGACCCCGTGGCTCGCCCCGCTCCCCTCGCTCTCCCCCTGGCTGCCGCCTCCCATCAACTCCCGCGTGAGGCACCCCGCTCCCTCCCCCACGAGGAACCTTCCTCTCTCTCTCTCTCGGTAACCCCCCTGTCCCGATTCCCAGCGACCCCCCCAGATCGAACGCACCCACCCCGCTTGCCCTGCCTTTCGTGCCTACCGAGAGCCCCACCCGCGAGCACTACCCCCTCCCCCATCGACCCTCTCCAGATCCCCCGCAACCTTCCCTCGGTTCCTCTCCCCCCTGCTCGCCCTGAGGACCGAGCCCCTCTCCCCCATCACTCCCTACCACCACCTACCAGCCCCTGCCGATCCAGGTCCTCCCGTCGGCGGCCCCCTCCGGCTCCCTCCCGAGCCTCAACCCCACGAGCCCCGACGGTCGAGCCCTCCCGGTTCCCCATCGGCCCCAACCCCCGCGCCGGTCGGAGCTCCCCGTCGGCGGTTCCATTCCGGGGTCCCTCCTCACCGGGGCCCCTCTCGGCACGACCTCGCCGGCACATCCTCACACGCATCACCACCACCGCGCCACCACTGTCACCGTCTCGTCCTACTCCTCGCCGTCACCTCCGCCTCACGAGAACTCCAGCTTCACCGGGCCCTCTCGTCAACGTCGGTGAGCCCCTCCTCGGGCTCCTCCCACCATCTCCTTCCTCTCGTCGTCCCGGTTCCGTTCCGGCAGACGGCACTCCGATCCGGCGCCGTTAGGTTCGTGTAGGTGATCGTGGGGATGTAGCTCTCTCTCTGTGAAGTTCTCTGTGTTAACACAGAGGTGGGAGATGTGAGATGTGAGAAAGAGATAAAAATAAATAATGTATTGGGTATGTATTTTGTATATATGAGATGCACGATGTATGTATTTGCGTATATAGGTATATGGAGAATATGTTAATTGTTTGGTTATGTATCTGTGAGTAAAAATGTGTATTTGGCCTAAAGCCACTTACCGGTGGGGCCAACGCACCCCGCTGTCTATGACAGGGAGGCCCCACACCCTCTTTTGAGAAAAGTAAAAATGAAAATATAAAAATAAAAAAAATGTTTTTATTAAATAAATAAATACATATATAATTAATTGGGTAATTAGAATAATTAGAGTATGACACGTGGGTCCCCCACTAAATTAATCCGACTAATTAATATTTAATCTTAATTAAAACTTGTGGCTATGACATTCGGGACCCACTGGTTAGTTGACCAGTCAACTGTTGATGTCAGCATGACATCATGCTGATGTCATAACTGCTTTTTTTTAAATTAATTAAATCTGTTTTGAATTCCTAATTATTGAATAAAACTTTAAAAATTAATATTAAATAATCCGTAAGTCAGATCAAAATATTTTCAACATGAAAGTTGATCAGCAGAACGAGATGAACCCGGATACACAGTCCATTCGTCTGTCACGCATCCCTAGCATAGCAAACATGGAACATTTCCATCGTTTCCAGTCTGTACGGTAGTAGCCCGAGACCCGTAAAATATCATCAGATATTCTTCCGACCCGTCTATGACGGATGTCCCTGCGTTAGCTCATGTCTAGCGTGCATCTTGCCATGTCATGCATCGTGTCGCATCTGTTGTTGTTATTTATTGTTTCTTCCCCCTCTTTTTATCGCTAGACCCCGAGACTGACGTTGCTGCCGGGTACTCCTACGACCCTGCCGACCAGCACTTTGCCGCGGAGCAACAAGGCAAGCAACCCCCCTTGATCCTTCCTATATCGCTTATGTCTTTCTTCCTACTCTTGCATTAGTATTTTGCTACTATTGTAGTTAGCTCCTATATCTGATGCATAGCCTATTTTTGATGAACTGCTACTTTCAGTCCTGTACTTTAAATCTGCTTAGTATAGGTGGAGCAGTCATCCCCTCTGACCCCGTAGTCCAGTTGCCCCGCTTGCTTTCAAATCTCGATCTCTGATCGACGAGCCAGACCTGACACATCACATACACCCCCCTTAGCTGTACGACGCTACAAAGATACTATCGAGTACCGAGGGTGACACCTCGCTAAGTACTCCAGATGATATCTCTGAAGTATAGCTAGACGGTCGTGGTTATCGAGGTTTATTCCTATTTCACCATTCCCTACGATGCCCCTGTTGTACAACCCCTCAAGTGTCGGACCTCCGAGGGTGATTCCTCTAAGCCCACCTTGACGGTTACATCGTTCGAAATCCAACGAGGGTGATACCTCGGATTCCCCCTGATGTTAGAACAACACACTTACTCGACCATGTTACTCGGATCATTGGTGATTAGTTGTAAGACGGGTGGATTCCCGTGAGACTGTGTTGATGGCCTAATTAAAATGTTAATGGATTTGGGTGTTTGATCTGGGTTGGTCGGAGACCTTTTCTCACTAACCGGCTATGCGGGAAGAATTATGGGTACTCGGCGTCGCGGCATCAGCCGAAGCTTTTCAGATGTCAGCAATCGTAGTGGCGCGCGCCCGAGTGGTCCCGAGATGCATTGCTCTTGTGATTAAGGGATGCTAGGACTGACGTCGGCCGCCCTCGCATCATGCAGGAGCGCGGAGGGGAACTGGGCCCATGAACCCTTTGTGCTTAGGATTTAGACCGGCGGGCTAACCGCTCTGATTAGTCTTAGGTGGGGCTGCGACGTGTCGATATTCCAAGGCCGGGCAGGACCCAGAGAAGTATGTCCGGCCAGAGTGTTATCGAGCATGACGGGACATGTGGTGCACCCCTGCAGGGATGAAAATTAACTATTCGAATAGTCGTGTCCACGGTTACATGACGACTTGGAGTTGTGCCCTCATCTTATACAACTACAATTGTTACTTAACTGGAATTAGTTTGCCTCGGGATTGCTTCCTCGCAGGGAGTCGAGGGAGGATCTTTGGGCGTGACCTCACTTTAATAATGCTGCAACAATATGACTATTAATGTTTTACCCCTTGTTCTACTCTCGTCTTTTGCTGCAAGACCCTGAAGATGCTAGTCTTCGATAGTACTAGGCCTTCTCACTATTCTTGCATTGCTGCAGTTAGTCCACATATAAAACCCCTTCTTTGATACTGGTGCATATTTAGCATAGTTCTGATGTAAGTCTTGCGAGTACTTTGGATGAGTACTCACCGCTGCTTTGTGTTGGAATTATGCCCTAGAGGCAATAATAAATATAGTTATTATTATAATTCCTGTATCAAGATAATCGTTTATTATCCATGCTATAATTGTATTGAATGAAGACTCATTTACATGTGTGGTTACATAGACAAAACACTGTCCCTAGCAAGCCTCTAGTTGGCTAGCCAGTTGATCAAAGATAGTCAGTGTCTTCTGATTATGAACAAGGTGTTGTTGCTTGATAACTGGATCACGTCATTAGGAGAATCACGTGATGGACTAGACCCAAACTAATAGACGTAGCATGTTGATCGTGTCATTTTGTTGCAACTGTTTACTGCGTGTCAAGTATTTGTTCCTATGACCATGAGATCATCTTAACTCACTAACACCGGAGGAATACTTTGTGTGTATCAAATGTCGCAACGTAACTAGGTAACTATAAAGATGCTCTACAGGTATCTCCGAAGGTGTTCGTTGAGTTAGTATGGATCAAGACTGGGATTTGTCACTCCGTGTGACGGAGAGGTATCTCGGGGCCCACTCGGTAATACAACATCACACACAAGCCTTGCAAGCAATGTAACTTAGTGTAAGTTGCAGGATCTTGTATTACGGAATGAGTAAAGAGACTTGTCGGTAAACGAGATTGAAATAGGTATGCGGATACTGACGATCGAATCTCGGGCAAGTAACATACCGAAGGACAAAGGGAATGACATACGGGGTTATATGAATCCTTGGCACTGAGGTTCAAACGATAAGATCTTCGTAGAATATGTAGGATCCAATATGGGCATCCAGGTCCCGCTATTGGATATTGACCGAGGAGTCTCTCGGGTCATGTCTACATAGTTCTCGAACCCGCAGGGTCTGCACACTTAAGGTTCGACGTTGTTTTATGCGTATTTGAGTTATATGGTTGGTTACCGAATGTTGTTCGGAGTCCGGGATGAGATCATGGACGTCATGAGGGTTTCCAGAATGGTCCGTAAACGAAGTTTGATATATAGGATGACCTCATTTGATTACCGGAAGGTTTTCGGAGTTACCGGGAATGTACCGGGAATGACGAATGGGTTCCGGGAGTTCACCGGGGGGGCAACCCACCCCGGGGAAGCCCATAGGCCTTGAGGGTGGCGCATCAGCCCTTAGTGGGCTGGTGGGACAGCCCAAAAGGGCCCTATGCGCATTCGAAGAAAAATCAAAGAGAAAAGAAAAAAAAAGGAGGAGGTGGGAAAGGAAAGAAGGACTCCACCCACCAAACCAAGTAGGACTTGGTTTGGGGGGGAGTCCTTCCCCCCTTTGGCTCGGCCGACCCCCTTGGGGCTCCTTGATCCCCAAGGAAAGTTCCCCCCTCTCCCACCTATATATACGGAGGTTTTAGGGCTGATTTGAGACAACTTTTCCACGGCAGCCCGACCACATACCTCCACGGTTTTTCCTCTAGATCGCGTTTCCGTGGAGCTCGGGCGGAGCCCTGCTGAGACGAGATGATCACCAACCTCCGGAGCGCCATCACGCTGCCGGAGAACTCTTCTACCTCTCCGTCTCTCTTGCTGGATCAAGAAGGCCGAGATCATCGTCGAGTTGTACGTGTGCTGAACGCGGAGGTGTCGTCCGTTCGGCACTAGATCGTGGGACTGATCGCGGGATAGTTCGCGGGGTGGATCGAGGGACGTGAGGACGTTCCACTACATCAACCGCGTTCACTAACGCTTCTGCTGTACGGTCTACAAGGGTACGTAGATCACTCATCCCCTCGCGTAGATGGACATCACCATGATAGGTCTTCGTGCGCGTAGGAAATTTTTTGTTTCCCATGCGACGTTCCCCAACAGTGGCATCATGAGCTAGGTTCATGCGTAGATGTCTTCTCGAGTAGAACACAAAAGTTTTTGTGGGCGGTGATGTGCATTTTGCTGCCCTCCTTAGTCTTTTCTTGATTCCGCGGTATTGTTGGATCGAAGCGGCTCGGACCGACATTACTCATACGCTTACGAGAGACTGGTTTCATCCCTACGAGTAACTCCGTTGCTCACAGATGACTGGCGGGTGTCAGTTTCTCCAACTTTAGTTGAATCGGATTTGACCGAGGTCCTTGGATGAGGTTAAATAGCAACTCATATATCTCCGTTGTGGTGTTTGCGTAAGTAAGATGCGATCCTACTAGATACCCATGGTCACCACGTAAAACATGCAACAACAAAATTAGAGGACGTCTAACTTGTTTTTGCAAGGTATGCTTGTGATGTGATATGGCCAACGATGTGATGTGATATATTGGATGTATGAGATGATCATGTTGTAATAGATAATATCGACTTGCACGTCGATGGTACGGCAACTGGCAGGAGCCATAGGGTTGTCTTTATACTAATGTTTGTGCTTGCAGATGCGTTTACTATTTTGCTAGGATGTAGCTTTAGTAGTAATAGCATGAGTAGCACGACAACCCCGATGGCGACACATTGATGGAGATCATGGTGTGGCGCCGGTGACAAGAAGATCGTGCCGGTGCTTTGGTGATGGAGATCAAGAAGCACGTGATGATGGCCATATCATGTCACTTATGAATTGCATGTGATTTTAATCCTTTTATGCACCTTATTTTGCTTAGAACGACGGTAGCATTATGAGGTGATCTCTCACTAAAATTTCAAGACGAAATTGTGTTCTCCCCGACTGTGCACCGTTGCTACAGTTCGTCGTTTCGAGACACCACGTGATGATCGGGTGTGATAGACTCAACATTCACATACAACGGGTGCAAAACAGTTGCGCACGCGGAACACTCGGGTTAAGCTTGACGAGCCTAGCATGTGCAGACATGGCCTCGGAACACATGAGACCAAAAGGTCGATCATGAATCATATAGATGATATGATTAGCATAGGGATGCTTACCACTGAAACTATACTCAACTCACGTGATGATCGGACTTGAGCTAGTGTAAGTGGATCATGAACCACTCAAATGACTAGAGAGATGTACTTTTTGAGTGGGATTTTAGCGAATAATTTGATTAAGTTAAACTCTAATTATCTTGAACATAGTCTAAGTCCACTTTGAATATATTTGTGTTGTAGATCATGGCTCACGCGACAGTCGCCCTGAATTTTAATACGTTCCTAGAGAAAGCTAAGTTGAAAGATGATGGAAGCAACTTTGTAGACTGGGCTCGTAATCTTAAGCTAATCTTACAAGCTGGGAAGAAGGATTATGTCCTTAATGCTGCGCTAGGAGATGAACCACCCGCTACGGCTGATCAGGATGTTAAGAACGCTTGGTTAGCACGTAAGGAGGACTACTCAGTAGTTCAATGTGCAGTCTTGTATGGCTTAGAACCGGGACTTCAACGTCGCTTTGAGCGTCATGGAGCATTTGAGATGTTCCAGGAGTTGAAGTTTATCTTTCAGAAGAACGCCCGGATCGAGAGGTATGAGACCTTCGATAAAATCTATGCTTGCAAGATGGAGGAGAACTCGCCTGTCAGTGAACATGTGCTCAAAATGTCTGGGTACTCAAACCGTCTAGCTGAGCAGGGGATTGAACTCCTACAAGAGGCTATCACTGACAGAATCCTTCAATCACTGCCGCCAAGCTATAAAGGCTTTGTGTTGAACTACAACATGCAAGGGATGAACAAGTCACCCGGTGAGTTGTTTGCGATGCTGAAAGTCGCAGAGTCTGAACTCCGTAAAGAGCATCAAGTGTTGATGGTGAATAAGACCACTAGTTTCAACAGAAACGGCAAAGGCAAGAAGGGTAATTCAAAGAAGAGCGGCAAGCCTGTTGCCAATCCGACGAAGAAACCCAAAGCTGGACCTAAGCCTGAAACAGAGTGTTACTATTGCAAGGGTATGGGTCACTGGAAGCGCAATTGCCCCAAGTATCTGGCAGATAAGAAGGCGGCCAAAGAAAAATCAGGTATATTTGATATACATGTTATTGATGTGTACTTAATCGGCTCTCGTAGTAGTGCCTGGGTATTCGATACCGGTTCCGTTGCTCATATTTGCAACTCGAAACAGGAACTGCGGAATAGACGAAGGCTGGCGAAAGATGAAGTGAAGATGCACGTAGGAAATGGTTCCAAGGTTGATGCAATCGCCGTCGGCTCAGTTTCACTTCAGTTACCATCAGGATTAGTTATGAACTTGTATCATTGTTATTTAGTGCCTGCGTTGAGCATGAACATTATATCTGGATCTTGTTTATTGCGAGACGGTTACTCTTTTAAGTCAGAGAATAATGGTTGTTCTATTTCTATGAGTAACATCTTTTATGGTCATGCACCCAATGTGAGAGGATTGTTCATATTGAATCTTGATAGTGATACACACATACATAACATTGAGACCAAAAGAGTTAGAGTTAACAATGATAGCGCCATATTTTTGTGGCACTGCCGCTTAGGTCATATTGGTGTAAAGCGCATGAAGAAACTCCGTGCCGATGGACTTTTGGAGTCACTTGACTTTGATTCACTTGACACGTGCGAACCATGCCTCATGGGCAAGATGACTAAAACTCCGTTCTCCGGAACAATGGAGCGTGCAAGTGACTTGTTGGAAATCATACATACCGATGTGTGTGGTCCGATGAGCGTAGAGGCACGCGGCGGATATCGTTATTTTCTCACCTTCACTGACGATTTGAGTAGATATGGTTATGTCTACTTAATGAAGCACAAGTCTGAAACATTTGAAAAGTTCAAGCAATTCCAGAGTGAAGTTGAAAATCATCGTAACAAGAAGATCAAGTTCCTACGGTCTGATCGTGGGGGTGAATATCTGAGTTTCGAGTTTGGTGATCACTTAAGACAATGTGGAATTGTTTCACAGTTGACACCGCCTGGAACACCACAGCGTAATGGTGTGTCCGAACGTCGTAATCGTACTTTATTAGAGATGGTGCGATCTATGATGTCTCTTACCGATTTGCCGTTATCGTTTTGGGGTTATGCATTAGAAACAGCTGCATTCACTTTAAATAGGGCACCATCAAAATCCGTTGAGACGACACCATACGAACTATGGTATGGAAAAAGGCCAAAGTTGTCGTTTCTTAAAGTTTGGGGATGTGATGCTTATGTCAAAAAGCTTCAGCCTGAAAAGCTGGAACCCAAAGCGGAAAAGTGCATCTTCATAGGTTACCCAAAAGAGACAGTTGGGTACACCTTCTATCTCAAATCCGAGGGCAAAGTGTTTGTTGCTAAAGACGGAGCTTTTCTCGAGAAGGAGTTTCTCTCGAGAGAATTGAGTGGGAGGAAGATAGAACTTGACGAGGTTGACGAACCTCTCATCCCTCTGGATGGTGGCGCAGGGCAAGGGGAAACCTCTGTTGTTGCGACGTCGGTTGAGGAGGAAGTTAATGATGATGATCATGAAACTCCGTTTCAAGTTTCTGAACCACGCAGGTCGACGAGACCACGTGCTGCTCCAGAGTGGTATGTAATCCCATCTTATCAATCATGTTGTTGGACAACAATGAACCTGCAAATTATGAAGAAGCAATGGTGGGCCCAGATTCCAACAAATGGCTAGAAGCAATGAAGTCCGAGATAGGATCCATGTATGAGAACAAAGTGTGGACTTTGGAGGTACTGCCTGAGGGCCGCAAGGCTATTCAGAACAAATGGATCTTTAAGAGGAAGACGGACGCTGACGGCAATGTGACCGTTTATAAAGCTCGACTTGTGGCAAAGGGTTTTTCACAAGTTCAAGGAGTTTACTACGATGAGACATTCTCACCCGTAGCGATGCTTAAGTCCGTCAGAATCATGTTAGCAATAGCTGCATTTTTCGATTATGAAATCTGGCAGATGGATGTCAAAACGGCGTTCCTTAACGGTTTCCTTAAGGAAGAATTGTATATGATGCAACCCGAAGGTTTTGTCGATCCTAAGAATGCTAACAAGGTGTGCAAGCTCCAGCGATCCATTTATGGACTGGTGCAAGCATCTCGGAGTTGGAACAAATGCTTTGATGAGGTGATCAAAGCATTTGGGTTTATACAAGTGGTTGGAGAATCTTGTATTTACAAGAAAGTGAGTGGGAGCTCTGTGGCGTTTCTAATATTATATGTGGATGACATATTGCTGATTGGAAACAACTAGAGTTTTTGGAGAGCATAAAGGATTACTTGAATAAAAGTTTCTCTATGAAGGACCTAGGAGAAGCTGCTTACATTCTAGGCATTAAGATCTACAGGGATAGATCAAAACGCCTGATAGGACTTTCACAAAGCACATACCTTGATAAAGTTTTGAAGAGGTTCAAAATGGAACAGTCCAAGAAGGGGTTCTTGCCAGTTTTACAAGGTACGAGATTGAGTAAGACTCAGTGCCCAGCAACTGATGAAGATAGAGAGCATATGTGCTCCGTCCCCTATGCTTCAGCCATAGGTTCTATCATGTATGCAATGTTGTGCACTAGACCGGACGTTAGCCTGGCCATAAGTATGGCAGGTAGGTTCCAGAGTAATCCAGGAGTGGATCACTGGACAGCGGTCAAGAATATCCTGAAGCACCTGAAAAGGACTAAGGAGATGTTTCTCGTGTATGGAGGTGACGAAGAGCTCACCGTAAAAGGTTACGTCGATGCAAGCTTTGACACAGATCCGGACGACTCTAAGTCGCAAACCGGATACGTATTTATTCTTAATGGGGGTGCGGTAAGCTGGTGCAGTTCCAAGCAAAGCGTCGTAGCAGATTCTACATGTGAAGCGGAGTACATGGCTGCCTCGGAGGCGGCTAAGGAGGGTGTCTGGATGAAGCAGTTCATGATGGATCTTGGAGTGGTGCCAAGCGAACTGAATCCAATAACCTTGTTCTGTGACAACACGGGTGACATTGCCTTAGCAAAGGAACCACGGTTTCACAAGAAGTCCAGACACATCAAACGACGCTTCAACCTCATCCGCGACTACGTCGAAGGAGAGGACGTAAATATATGCAAAGTGCACACGGATCTGAATGTAGCAGACCCGCTGACTAAACCTCTTCCACGGCCAAAGCATGATCAACACCAGAACTGTATGGGTGTTAGATTTATTACAATGTAATTCGCATGATGATGTGAGGGCTAGATTACTGACTCTAGTGCAAGTGGGAGACTCTTGGAATTATGCCCTAGAGGCAATAATAAATATAGTTATTATTATAATTCCTGTATCAAGATAATCGTTTATTATCCATGCTATAATTGTATTGAATGAAGACTCATTTACATGTGTGGATACATAGACAAAACAATGTCCCTAGCAAGCCTCTAGTTGGCTAGCCAGTTGATCAAAGATAGTCAATGTCTTCTGATTATGAACAAGGTGTTGTTGCTTGATAACTGGATCACGTCATTAGGAGAATCACGTGATGGACTAGACCCAAACTAATAGACGTAGCATGTTGATCGTGTCATTTTGTTGCTACTGTTTTCTGCGTGTCAAGTATTTGTTCCTATGACCATGAGATCATATAACTCACTAACACCGGAGGAATACTTTGTGTGTATCAAACGTCGCAACGTAACTGGGTGACTATAAAGATGCTCTACAGGTATCTCTGAAGGTGTTCGTTGAGTTAGTATGGATCAAGACTGGGATTTGTCACTTCGTGTGACGGAGAGGTATCTCGGGGCCCACTCGGTAATACAACATCACACACAAGCCTTGGAAGCAATGTAACTTAGTGTAAGTTGCGGGATCTTGTATTACAGAACGAGTAAAGAGACTTGCCGGTAAACGAGATTGAAATAGGTATGCGGATACTGACGATCGAATCTCGGGCAAGTAACATACCGAAGGACAAAGGGAATGACATACGGGATTATATGAATCCTTGGCACTGAGGTTCAAATGATAAGATCTTCGTAGAATATGTAGGATCCAATATGGGCATCCAGGTCCCGCTATTGGATATTGACCGAGGAGTCTCTCGGGTCATGTCTACATAGTTCTCGAACCCGCAGGGTCTGCACACTTAAGGTTCGACGTTGTTTTATGCGTATTTGAGTTATATGGTTGGTTACCGAATGTTGTTCGGAGTCCCGGATGAGATCACGGACGTCACGAGGGTTTCCGGAAAGGTCTGGAAATGAAGATTGATATATAGGATGACCTCATTTGATTACCGGAAGGTTTTCGGAGTTACCGGGAATGTACCGGGAATGACGAATGGGTTCCGGGAGTTCACCGGGGGGCAACCCACCCCGGGGAAGCCCATAGGCCTTGAGGGTGGCGCATCAGCCCTTAGTGGGCTGGTGGGACAGCCCAAAAGGGCCCTATGCGCATTGGAAGAAAAATCAAAGAGAAAAGAAAAAAAAGGAGGAGGTGGGAAAGGAAAGAAGGACTCCACCCACCAAACCAAGTAGGACTCGGTTTGGGGGGGAGTCCTTCCCCCCTTTGGCTCGGCCGACCCCCTTGGGGCTCCTTGAGCCCCAAGGCAAGGTCCCCCCTCTCCCACCTATATATACGGAGGTTTTAGGGCTGATTTGAGACGACTTTTCCACGGCAGCCCGACCACATACCTCCACGGTTTTTCCTCTAGATCGCGTTTCTGCGGAGCTCGGGCGGAGCCCTGCTGATAGGAGATCATCACCAACCTCCGGAGCGCCGTCATGCTTCCGGAGAACTCTTCTACCTCTCTGTCTCTCTTGCTGGATCAAGAAGGCCGAGATCATCGTCGAGCTGTACGTGTGCTGAACGCGGATGTGTCGTCCGTTCGGCACTAGATCGTGGGACTGATCGCGGGATAGTTCGCGGGGCAGATCGAGGGACGTGAGGACGTTCCACTACATCAACCGCGTTCACTAACGCTTCTGCTATACGGTCTACAAGGGTACGTAGATCACTCATCCCCTCTCGTAGATGGACATCACCATGATAGGTCTTCGTGCGCGTAGGAAAATTTTTGTTTCCCATGCGATGTTCCCCAACACTTTGCTCCCCCTTTGTCCCTTTGATCCGTTGCTGCGACCAGATGATGGAGCCCAGGAGTGGAGTTTCCTGCCGACGCCTGTCGCCCCGTTGGTGTCTTCTTTGTGGAGGCCGCTGAAGATAGGATTAGTTAGGAGGTTCCCAGGAAGGAGGCCTCGCCTCGTTCGATCATGTTTCTTTTGTGCTAGCCTTCTCTAAGGCACCCCGTGTTTTATGTCTGCACTCAGATATTTGTTGCTTCCGCTGACTCGTGTGTTTATCGAGCTTTTGTATTCTAGCCCTCGAGGCCCCTGGCTTGTAATATGAAGCTTGTATTATTTTTATTTGTGTCTAGAGTTCTGTTGTGATATCTTCCCGTGAGTCCTTGGGTTTGATCGTATGCATTTGTGTGTATGATTAGCGTACGATTAAACTGAGGGCGTCACAAGTTGGTATCAGAGCCGACTGCTTGTAGGTAGCCCCCTTTCCAACTCCTTGGCCGAAGTGGAGTCTAGTGTTTGAAAAACTTTACTAACACCGATGTTGTGGCTTACGGGCCCACATCTCAATTGGGTGGTATTAGTATCTTTTACTCCCTTTCTATACTCTGGGTTCTACTCTCTCTTCTCTTTCGGGTTAAAGATTTTGCTAACTCTAACATTAGGTTCTCATAAATATTTCCTCCCGGAGAGCCCCGTATTCCAAACGATGGCTTTATCCCTCGGAAGAACTGCAGTTACTCTTCGATGTTCTCTTGAGCTGTTGTGCTCATTGCTTCTGCAATTTTCCCTTCCTTCATCAACCACTACGGATGACTACATAAAAATGTCGTTCATACTTTCTCCTCAAATTGCTCTTGTTTTACGAGATGCAACGAATTATCTTATCGGGGATTCGTCCATCATCAGTTGTCATGGGTTTCGAAAGTTCTTCGACTTACTATTCGGTCTTCCAAAATCCTCCGTAGCCTAATGTTCATGGCCTTTCTCACCTGCTTGCATTATGGTTAAATCCATATGACTAGCCGCATTCATTAAAATTCCTTTGTGAATTTCCTGTGATCTTATTGATTCTACCTTTGGGTCAATGCACACAATCATCTGTTAATACTCATGAATTATCTTCTAGCTCAGACATCCTTCCAGACGGAGCGGGTTCTCGACAAATCAACTTTGGTTGGTTGTCCATCTAAGTCCATTCAACTTACTGGAATTTTACCAGAGCATCTGTTTATGATACACCAATCTCGAAATCTTAATTCCTTTGGTAATTAAGTATCGATATTTTTCAGATGTTCTATAACCCGATGCATTGCATCCTATCTCCCTCTGATTGAGCACCGATACTCACATCAGATCTTTGTGGACTGCCACACTTATTCTAGGTTATTATCCGACGACATCTTTTGCTTTCAAAAATTCTTGTGAATGCTTCCCCTGACACATGATGCCATTGGTAAACTGTGTCTTCTCCCTCTGATAAATTCTAGCCTATACTTTTGTCGGCCATGCACTGTTGTCAAGCATGTGTTAATTACTCTTGGAGTGTATGGTATATGTTCCTAAGATGCCCCTATGGGTTGGACCTATGCCTTACTAAATCAATATGATCCGAAGAGTTTTCACGAGTCTTGCTCTTCTGGTGTTTTGCCGAATGTTCTTTCAAAGCTACAACCTCATCAAAGGGTAGGACTAAATGGCAGGTGATGCATTGATGAAGTGGGGGTCAACCTTGAACTTTGTGTTCATGCCCATGGAAACGACGTTGATCCTGTCATAGAAACTTCTCATATCAATAATCCTTCATTCCGTGGTTTAAATCTGGTGTTAGTGGTCTTGTCCTTTGCAATCATGGTTCCGACCATGTTGTCCTACCTTGATTTCATTCTCACATGAGTTGAAGTACTTGTCTTCTTCAGATCAACACGCCGGTCCAAACCTTAAAGTTGATCTACCTCCGAGTATTATTCCTTGTAGCTCGAGGATATCACAGAGCTATGGAACTTCTTGTGAGCTCCTCATCAACTATGATATTTTCATTAATTCCAGTTTCCTCGTGTTTGAGATGTTGGACACGCAAGTACACCGATAACTGAATCGAGTATGCATTGCGATTCAACAACTTTTGGTAATCTTCCTTGTTTACGAGTTTGTACTCGGTCATGTCACTCCAAGATAATAAGCTACATCATCATCACGCTAGAGCTTGACCATGCTATCTCTGTCCCACATCCTCAAAGCACATATCGAGTCGTGCAATACGCTTATGTCGATCTTTCCACACCATGTTGGTTGTCCTGAAAGGCAATCTCAATTCTAAGCTAGCAGTCTTGTCTGTGATTCCAACAACCTCTTGCTTCATCATTCCCTTGCTTGATGTCGGCGCTGAACGAATACATCTTCGTGAAGCTTCTCGACAAATGTGTCGTGATCACCATCAGCATTCTGAGCTCTTGCTGGGTATCGATCGAATGCATGATGAGAAATACCATCCTTGCCCCTCGATGATATGTGTTATCGTCGACAACCTTCTTGCCTTCCCTCCTACACAAAAGTGTTCATGTTTTGTGTTGTCCTTCGAGTTCCTTGCTAATTCAGCTTATGTCACCTTCTACCTTGGAGTATTACTATCTTTTCTGTCAAGAATGTTGTGAGCATCATTGCACCTCTTGAGAATCCTTGACATAGTAATACTTCTCGCCATCACCATTCATTTCTTGGTCCCGTGTTGTTTCTAACCGGTATACCGACAAGTGAACTCTGATGTGTGATTCCAATACTTCTGGCAACCCTATTGCCTTGAGGTTAACAACTGATTGTTTCAATTTTAGTGTGTTGGGTGATGACTCATCATTTTTGACATTGGTTGTGCTACTCCGTCCGTATTCCCGGGTGCATCCTTTGACCAATGTTTAATTGTTGTTGATCCCTCGAACATGCGACATTATACCATTTGACTTGACAAAATGCTATCTCCTTGATATTATAATTTTTGAAATTCGTCCCTGTCAAAACCTTGAGGGATTGTTGTCAAGCCCGTCGGCCACACCCTTAACTTATTCATGGTGCGACGATGAATCTCTTGAAAGCATTAGCCTTGTGCCTAGCTCATGAAGGATATGTTGATAAAAGAAGTCTTTTCCCAAATTTCACGTGCACTCTTTCCGCCGTGAATATGTGAAAGTTTTGTTTTGCTTTCTCTAGGATCATCCCAAGCCATTCACGCATGTGCGAAGTGTTATATGTTTTGATGATTTGCTATCCTCACTGCATATAACTTGCTCAGCACGCCAAGCCACTGATTGAATTGATCAAGGAAAATAAGTTCCTTCATAAGAGCTAATCTAGACTTACACATGGAGCCTTGTTGTCCTAGATGATGGTTTCCAAATGAGAACTCAGATGCATTTTGACGTAAGAATTCTATGTGGGCATGAATGTCTTGACATTGTGTTCATATGTCTTAAAGCCGAACTCCTGATTCAAGGATTGCTTGTTTAGCTCATATCCTAAGACTCCTGCATCATCGTCTTTTCTTCTGAGGTATCTTGAGCCTGAGGTATCCTAACACCAATCAGATCTGAATCTCGGGCGGATATGATAGTGGAACATTTCCCTATAACTATGATCTTGGTCTTTATACCGGGTACGGTGATGTCTTGTCTGGCACACAGGGCCAAAGGACCTATTGTTATATTATCCTCCTTGGTAAGGTTAACCGTTCTTCCATGGGGAAATTGTATGATCTATTTTATAAGTTATTCCTCATGGATCCTTTGTGTAACCAAATCCATCCTTTATCTGATGACCATGACGATGCTACCTTGAAGCACAGATGTGGTACTTCAAATTTCAACAGGAACATTGGAAGCGCAATGCTAAATTGTTCCTGGTCAATTATCCAAAACCGTATGGTATGGGTAAACATCATGATTCTTCTTGTCTATTTATCAAGATGGTTAGGTACTGGATGACCTATCATGCATACCATACCCCATGTTTTCCTCGGGAATGGTATACTTTAATACTTGTGTGTGTGAACACATTCTCATTCCCATTGGTCTGTTTGACCTTTCTTGTGGCATTACTTATCTAAGCAGTGTTAATTCCCTGCTTAGGTAAAAATCTCGGTATACAACTCTGTCACTAAGACCGTGTTGCTATTGTAGATAACATTCCGGTAGCCACCGGTGGACGAGAACATTGCCTATTGGTCTGCCTCGTTGCAACGAGCAGGAAAATGGTTCTAGTCGTCCCCCGCCCTTGGTACCGATGTTGTTGCCGACATAACTAACAAGCTATCCTCTAACATGTCTTGCTACCAAGACCGTATAATATGTCACCCCTCTATCTAGTCTCGGTCCACATGATGGACCCATAACCCAAAGTTCCACAGGATTGAAACCTGACTCCCCTGTACCTCTTTGACTCCAAAGTATCCTTTACACTTGGCTTCGTATGAAATTCTTGAGCCACCATTCAATGGACCACTCGCTCTTCGGTCCGGATATTATTCAACATGCCGAAGATCAAGCCCGCATTATTCATGCGAATCTGAAGGTTGCTCAACCTCGTCAGAAGAGTCAGTACGACTGTCCTCATTAAGATATGGCCTATCAACCTAGCGAAAAGGCTTATCTTCGTGTCACACCAATGAGAGGTGCACACCGTTTCGGGATCAAGGACAAGTTAGCTCCTCGCTATATTGGTCCTTTCACTGCTCTCGAAAGGCGTGAAAAAGTGGCTTATCAATTGGAACTGCCGTCAGACCTTTTCCCAGGTTCACGATGTCTTCCATGTGTCTCAGCTCCGCCGCTGCTTCCAGGATCCTATTCGAGCAGTGGAACATGATATGCTTCAACTTCAACAAAACCTCTCTTATAGCGAACATCCAGTCCGCATTCTCGACCGGGCAGAACGTAAGACTCGTCGCAAAATCACCAAGTTCCTTAACGTGTTGTGGTCAAATAATTCTGAAGATGAAGCCACTTGGGGATGCGAGGGTCATCTTCGCGATGAATACCCCGAGCTCTTTCCTTCTACCTCTAAATTCTCGGGACGAGAATTCTTGTTAGTAGGGGAGAATTGTGACATCCTCGACTTTTGCTACAGTGATGATTGTAATTAAGCGATAGTGATCCCACACTAATGATGCCACATCATCGTTAATTATATCAATGATCTCGTGTTGGTTGAAACCGAATCAAAATTCGATGCTTTAAGATGAAGTCAAACGAGGAAAGAATTCGGTTGATGAAATGAAAATGTCACGAGAGTTATAAAGATTCCCTAACGGATTATAATATCATGTAGGGTACTTTTGGGATCATTGATGATCCCAATATATTAAGAAAGGAGCATTAACAAAATAAGTAAAGAAATATAGTAAATGAAAATAAATAAACAAAGGAAAGGATTAAAAGTATATATAATAAATTATAAAAGAAAGTAAATAAGATTTGATAATAAAAAAGAATAATAAGAAGAATTAGAAATGATAATAAGAAATTAAAACAAACAAATAAAGAAAGAAAGAAAAGAAATAATAGTATATATATTAAAAAAATAAAAAAAAATAGATCCCCTCGCCTAACTGGGCCAGAACTGGCCCAGCCAGGCCACCCCATCCACGCCCAACCGCAACCACAGGGCAGGGGCAACCCTAGCGGCCCCCTGGCTTGCCCCGTTCCCCTCGCTCTCCCCTGGCCGCCGCCTCCCACCAACTCCCACGCCAGGCACCCCGCTCCCTCCCCCACGAGGAACCTTCCTCTCTCTCTCGGTAACCCCCCTGTCCCGACTCCCAGCGACCCCCCAGATCGAACGCACCAACCCCGCTCGCCCTGCCTCTCGTGCCTACACAGATCCCCACCCCACGAGCACTACCCCCTCCACCATCGACCCTCTCCAGATCCCCCGCAACCTCCCTTGGTTCCTCTCCCCCCTGCTCGCCCTGAGGACCGAGCCCCTCTCCCCCATCGCTCCATACCACCACCTACCAGCCCCTGCCGATTCAGGTCCTCCCATCGGCGGCCCCCCTCCGGCTCCCTCCCGAGCCTCAACCCCAAGAGCCCCGCCGGCCGAGCCCTCTCGGTTCCCCATCGGCCCCAACCCCCGGAACCCCCGCGCCGTCGGGAGCTCCCCGTCGGCGGTTCCATTCTGGGGGCCCTCCTCACCGGGGCCCGTCTCGGCACGACCTCGCCGGCACGTCCTTACCGGCATCACCACCACCGCGCCACCACGGTCACCGTCTCGTCCTCCTCGCCGTCACCTCCACCTCACGAGAACTCCGGCTTAACCGGGCCATCTCGTCAACGTCGGTGAGCCCCTCCTCGGGCTCCTCCCACCATCTCCTTCCTCGCGTCGTCCCCGTTCCGTTCCGGCAGACGGCACTCTGATCCGGCGCCGTTAGGTTCGTGTAGGTGATCGTGGGGATGTAGCTCTCTATGTGTGAAGTTCTCTGTGTTAACACAGAGGTGGGAGATGTGAGATGTGAGAAAGAGATAAAAATAAATAATGTATTGCGTATGTATTTTGTATGTATGAGATGCACGAATGTATGTATTTGCGTATATAGGTATATGGAGAATACGTTAATTGTTTGGTTATGTATCTGTGAGTAAAAATGTGTATTTGGCCTAAAGCCACTTACCGGTGGGGCCAACGCACCCCGCTGTCTATGACAGGGAGGCCCCACACCCTCTTTTGAGAAAAGTAAAAATGAAAATATAAAAATAAAATGATATTTTTATTAAATAAATAAATAGATATATTATTTAATTAATTAATTGGGTAATTAGAATAATTAGAGTATGACACGTGGGTCCCCCACTAAATTAATCTGATTAATTAATATTTAATCTTAATTAAAACTTGTGCCTATGACGTTCGGGACCCACTGGTTAGTTGACCAGTCAATTGTTGATGTCAGCATGACATCATGCTGATGTCATAACTGCTTTTTTTAAAATTAATTAAATCTGTTTTTAATTCCTAATTATTCAATAAAACTTTAAAAATTAATATTAAATAATCCTTAAGTGAGATCAAAATATTTTCAACATGAAAGTTGATCAGGAGAACGAGACGAACCCGGATACACGGTCCATTCGTCTGTCACGCATCCCTAGCATAGCAAACATGGAACATTTCAATCGTTTCCAGTCTGTCCGGTAGTAGCCCGAGACCCGAAAAATATCGTGAGATATTCTTCCGACCCGTCTATGACGGATGTCCCTGCGTTAGCTCATGTCTAGCGTGCATCTTGCCATGTCATGCATGGTGTCGCATCTGTTGTTGTTATTTATTGTTTCTTCCCCCTCTTCTTATTGCTAGACCCCGAGACTAACGTTGCTGCCGGGTACTCCTACGACCTTGCCGACCAGCCCTTTGCCGCAGAGCAACAAGGCAAGCAACCCCCCCTTGATTATTCCTATATCGCCTATGTCTTTCTTCCTACTGCTTGCATTAGTATTTTTCTACTGTTGTAGTTAGCTCCTATATCTGATGCATAGCCTATTTTTGATGAACTTCTACTTTCAGTCATGTACTTTAAATCTGCTTTGTATAGGTGGAGCAGTCATCCCCTCTGACCCCGTAGTCCAGTTGCCCCGCTTGCTTTCACATCTCGATCCTTCATCGACGAGCCAGACCCGACACATCACATACACCCCCTTAGTTTTAAGACACTACAGAGATACTATCGAGTACCGAGGGTGACACCTCGCTAAGTACTCCTGATGATATCTCTGAAGTATAGCTAGCCGGTCGTGGTTATCGAGGGTGATTCCTCTTTCACCATTCCCGACGATGCCCCTGTCGTACAACCCCTCAAGTGTGGGACCCCGAGGGTGATTCCTCTAAGCCCACCTTGACGGTTACATCGTTCGAAATCCAACGAGGGTGATACCTCGGATTCCCCCCGATGTTACAACCACACAGTTATTCGACCATGTTACTGGGATCATTGGTGATTAGTTGTAAGACGGGTGGATTCCCGCGAGACTGTGTTGATGGCCTAATTAAAATGTTAATGGATTTGGGTGTTTGATCTGGGTTGGTCGGAGACCTTTTCTCACTAACCGGCTACGCGGGGAGAATTATGGGTACTCGGCGTCGCGGTATCAACCGAAGCTTTTCAGATGTCAGCAATCGTAGTGGCGCGCGCCTGAGTGGTCCCGAGATGCATTGCACTTGTGATTAAGGGATGCTAGGCCAAACGTCGGCCGCCCTCGCATCGTGTAGGAGCGCGGAGGGGAACTGGGCCTATGAACCCTTTGCGCTTAGGATTTAGACCGGCGGGCTGACCTCTCTGATTAGTCTTAGGTGGGGCTGCGAAGTGTCGATATTCCGAGGCCGGGCAGGACCGAGAAAAGTATGTCCGGCCAGAGTATTATCAAGCATGATAGGACATGTGGTGCACCCCTGTAGGGATGAAAATTAACTATTCGAATAGCCGTGTCCACAGTTACATGACGACTTGGAGTTGTGACCTGATCTTATACAACTACAATTGTTACTTAACTGGAATTAGTTTGCCTTGGGATTGCTTCCTCGCACGGAGTCGAGGGAGGATCTTTGGGCGTGACCTCACTTTAATAATGCTGCAACAATATGACTATTAATGTTTTACCCCTTGTTCTATTCGCGTCTTTTGCTGCAAGACCCTGAAGATGCTAGTCTTCGATAGGACTAGGCCTTCTCACTATTCTTGCATTGCTGCAGTCAGTCCACATATAAAACCCCTTCTTTTATACTGGTGCATATTTAGCATAGTTCTGATGTAAGTCTTGCGAGTACTTTGGATGAGTACTCACCGCTGCTTTGCTCCCCCTTTGTCCCTTTGATCCGTTGCTGCGACCAGATGATGGAGCCCAGGAGTGGAGTTTCCAGCCGACGCGTGTCGCCCCGTTGGTGTCTTCTTCGTGGAGGCCGCTGAAGATAGGAGTAGTTAGGAGGTTCCCAGGCAGGAGGCCTCGCCTCGTTCGATCGTGTTTCTTTTGTGCTAGCCTTATCTAAGGCACCCCGTGTTTTATGTCTGTACTCAGATATTTGTTGCTTCCGCTGACTCGTGTGTTTATCGAGCTTCTGTAGTCTAGCCCTCGAGGCCCCTAGCTTGTATTATGAAGCTTGTATTATTTTTATTTGTGTCTAGAGTTGTGTTGTGCTATCTTCCCGTGAGTCCTTGGGTTTGATCGTACGCATTTGCGTGTATGATTAGCGTATGATTAAACCGAGGGCGTCACAATGAGTTTTCCACATATTGTGCTTGCTAAGTTACTAGTTGCTACTGCTGTTACAACTACTACAAAACTGCTATCACTATTACTGTTACTCCTATCACTATTACCGTTACTGCTCCTACCGTTACCACTGATATCAAAATTATCATATTACTGTGCTACTGATCGGTGTGTTGTAGATACTAAATCTACAAGTGTGGTTGAATTGACAACTCGGCTACCAATACCTGCAAATATTCTTTGTCTCCCCTTGTGTCAAATTTATAAATTTGGGTTTAATACTCTACCCTCAAAAAATATGGTGATACCTTGTACTTTTGGGTTATCAAATGGGGATAAACAATATTGACTCTTGCATAAAAGTAAATACATGAAAGTAAACGATAGGCCCTTCACAAAGGGAAGCAAAGGTTTTCATGCACTTTTTAAATTTAGGATGTACAAAATTTTAATGTAAAGGAACGTCACTTTATATTGCCCCTTATGTTAGCAACCTTTATTTTACAGTCTTTTGCTTTTATTTCTTTGCCATGACAAGATCGTACAAAACTTATTTTCCCTTACAATAAAATATCAGACATATTTAGGAGCAATTTTTCTTACTTTATGCACCGACGACAACTTACTTTAAGGGTCTTATTCAATCCATAGGTAGATATGGTGGACTCTCATGGCAAGAAACTAGGTTCAAGGGTTATGGATGCACAAGTAGTATCTCTACTTAATGCAAATTTTTGGGCTAGCAAAAGATCCTAGAAAAGCACCACATGTTAGAGGATCCATGACTATATAACTTCTATGTGAATGTAAACAAACACAACTCATTACGTTGACTCCCTTGTCCAATATCAATTATTCGATCATGTAGAAAATAATTGATGGGGGCTCACAATCATAAAAGATGGCCAAGATAGTATATTTGTATGTGAATCTCCTCTCCTCTTTCATAATTTTGCATGGATTGTATCATTGACTAACACTATGTTTGTTAACTCCCAACAAATTTTATCAAGCATACTTCTTTTTATGTGAAGTCATTACTCCACATGGTATTATCATATGATCTTTCTGTTTCTTTTATTTCATTGCTATGATTGAGACACGATGGTAGAGCAAACAACCTCAAATTAATTTTTATTACATAACTCTCACACTCGGTTACAGGGATACATAGATCATAAAGCAAGCACTCTAAGCAAAGCAATACTAAACTAATTTCTGAATATAAACAAAATTCACGATATGACAAGCATTTTTAATAGCATCCACCCAGAAGCGGATGAGATTTTTGTACTCACTAGGCATTGTTCTCGCCATATCGATGAGAGTTCTATTATTTCGCTCAAGAACTACATTTTGCTGGGGAGTGTAAGCGGCATGGAAATCATGAGTGATATGATTTTTGTCAATAGAAACTTTGATATGAGTATTTTTGAACATAATACCGTTATCACTTCAAACATGCTTGATTCTCACATCATACTCATTCTTGGCCTTCTTAGTGACCTTTTACAGATGTCTTGAGTGCAGGTCTTGTCTTCGAGAAAGAATACCCAACTGTATTGAGGGAAATCATCAACGATAACTAGACCATAGTGACTGCCTCCAAAGCTTACATAGTTTTGAGGCTCGAATAATTCTATATGAAGGATTTCCAAAGGCCTAGTTGTAGTCATGACATTATTTGACCAATGATGCTTCTTGGCCAACTTGCTAGCCTCACAAGCACCACCGGGGCTATCTTTATCAAATTTGACATCAGGAATGCCCCGAAGATGATTTTCTTCACAAGAGTTTGCAGATTCCTCATAGCGTGACCAAATCTTCGGTGCCACAGCCAACCTTTGGTTGCTTTTGCAAGCAAACAAGTTTCGACCAAGGGACCCTTAGAGAAGTCCATAATATACAAATCACCCTTTCTATTTCCCTCAAATATGAAGGAATTGTCAATGGCCATAAAGATAATGCATTTGGTGATGGAAAATAGAACTAGCGTGCCTAGATCACAGAGGTGCTGATTGACATTAGATCAAATCCAAGAGACTGTACAAGTATAACATCCCCATTGTTCTGTTCTTTTGATATATCAATTTTCCTAGGACAATTACCTTTCCTTTGTTGTTGTTGACGAAACTAATGAACTTCTGAGAAGAAGCAGTTATGTTGGGATCGAAAAAAAATGACTTGTCTCCGGTCATATGAATATTGTATCCATTTGGTACACCCGGAGACATAGTACTGAAGAGAATTATGCATTCTTAACAACCAACATGTTTGCAAGTGGCTCCGGAACATATGAGCTAGCAGGATATGATTTATTTCGGTAACCATAAGAGTTATTTATCGAAGGAGTGCAAGTATAATCAAAGGGACTATGCATAAAGTTCTTTCCACATGAATGAGTATAGTGGTTAGATGAGTATGCATGTACTCATTTTGTCGGGCCTTCTAGAGAACATATCTAGCATTTTTAGCCTGCATGGTTAGTAGAATAGTAACATGTAATGCTTCAATGGTTTCCTTTGCAACCCAAATGGCTCTATTTGAAGGACCATTCTTGTTCGTTGGTCCAACATAGTGAGAAAATGCTTCACCATGTTGGTTCTTGAACAACTTGTAGTTATCTAGAGAATCATCATGAACATATTCAGGAATGGAACTAACATATCCCAAGAGTAAAGCATGGTCAAACATTTTTCTGTTTGCAGGGACCCACACATTGCAAGGGTATTGATCAGGTGCCCACTAGGTTCCATTTTCATTTAGTTTCCTTTAGAAACCGACACCCTCTTTTCTAGGATTTCTGTGAATAATGGATTTCTGCAGAACTTCATAAAGGGGTTGATACCCTTTAAGTCCTTTGTACGTCCCTACCCGAAGAAGGTCCTTTAGCCTAGCATTCTCATCAACCACAGATCCATTTTCTTTGACAGAGGGGTTCGCTTTCATATCATTTGAAGAAGAATCATTTTCACCTAATATAGAGGATTCAACATTACTACGTTCGAGAGGTGTTGTTGCGGTTGGACGAGGACTCGGAGGAGGAGTTGTCTTTCTTCTCGAAGAACTTCTTGGTTTTCTTCTCATCATATGAATGATAGCTCTTGATCTTTCTTTTTCCATATTTTTTGTTTGTCGAATCAAATCTTCCACTAGCATGAATTTTAGCTTCTTGGACTTGAAGTAGGTGTAGTCTCCTATAGGTTCTGATGAAGACTTGGAACTTCCGGGGTTGCTTGAAACTGATTCTTCTTTTGGAAGCGATGGAATTGTTGCGTGATTAGTAGGAGATCTTTGCTGATGCTTTCGAGATCATTGAAATTTTCTTCAATGTTTTATTTGGAGGAAGATTCAGCCACAACTTCGAGTGCATGACTATTTTGGTAGCTTGAGACATATAGGTCTCTCTTTTCTTCTTCCTGCTCCTCGTGAGTGTTCAGTCTTTCCATGATGCCAGCTGAGTCGAGAACTTTGAAATCAGCTCGTTCACGGATCATCAGAACAAGTGTGTCGAATGAACTGTTCAGAGATCAGAGCCACTTCACCATTTCGTGATGAGTGATGTCTTTGGCACCGAGGCCTTGCAACTTGTTTGCAATGTCACTCAGATGATCAAAAGTTTGCTAACAACTTTCATTTCAACTGTCTTGGATCAGTTGAATTTGGCACGAAGAGTATGCGTGCTTCCTTCCAAGTGGGCACACCCTCATTGATCTTTTAGAGGATGTCCCACAATTCCTTCGTAGATTCACAATGGTGGTAGTGAAGCAATTGAGCCCGATAAACATGACCACATATTTCATCTTTCTCTTGAGCATTCATCTAAATGAGTTTCTTTTTGTAGTCAGCTGAATACTGTGATACTTGGATGAGATAGTCGTACCGCACCACATGCCATATAACATCATCAATTGCTCAGAAATGGTTCTTTCCGGAAGGGATAGTTCATCCCATCAAAATCAAGGATCTTGAGATGCGACTTGTAGCTCACTGAGTACATAGTTAAACTCCAAGGTTGTTAGACCAAAATGAGCAAAGTCAAGGAATACCTTGCTCTGATACCAATTATAGGAACGAAATATGTTTTATAGAGTTCGGAAACTTAAATCTCTCGAAACCCGTGAGCGTAGAGAATGAAAGTAGAGTTCACAGAGGGAATAAAATATAACGAACAAGTACTAAGACGTGCATCGAAAGAAATGACATGATTGAAACATATCATATATCACAGACCGAAAGTAAATAGGAAAGGAAGGATGTGACCGCTGATACTCGTTGGTGAAAAGAAATTTGGCAGGCCAGTTCGCCCTTCTTCAAAAGGACCACGTATGGTTGGAGGAGTTGTGATTGAACATGGAACATAAGCTCTCTTCACCCTATTATCCTCGACAATTAATTCGTCAATCAATGTCTACCACTCATGGTAGATACTTGAGCTCATCTCCGAACCTTTACAAACTTTTCTTCGAGAACCACAATGACTCTTGGTCTCTGAACAATTTGACACCTAACCGTCTAGAGAGAGTTCGCAACTCTCAAAAGTAATAGGTGGAGCATACTGGACTTAGATTTGAGTGTCGCTAAACCACTATCTAATTTTTTGACTTTGGTTTTTTTCACTTGATGGATTTGGAACTCAAATAACTTAGGAGAGAGGGTTGCTCATAAGATCTTCTTGGAATCACATGGAGCAGCCAACGGACAAATTTGGTGAGGGGTGGCTATTTATAGTCGTGGCCTTCCTGGATAGAAAATGAGTATTTTGGGCATGCGGTCTAGGCAATGGCCAATTTACACGTTCTCAACAACCGGATTTTGGGAGCAACTGTAACATTACTTGAGGAACAATTAATGCTAACTCCTCGATCTGAATCAAATCACTCATAGAGAAGAACAACATCGTCTCTAGTTGCCGAGAGTTAATTTGGAGCACAGGGAGTCTCCCAACTCAAATAGGAATTGGATTTAGCATCAACGAACAATAGTATGGTGGTCCTATGACTCAATGAAGAGGTAGAAGAACAACAAAATAAATGATGCGTCTTCGCTTCATGTTGAATTTCTTGACTGCAATCGATTTCTTCGGACACACCGAACCGATTGCTTTGTGTCAACAATTTTTGAAGGTCGCTCTCGACGGGCTTAACCTTCGGTGATAATCCTTGATGCCATGCAGGAGATTATTTTTGGAGTGTAGCAAACTCCACATGACTTCACGGACCAGTTACCGTGTGTGCACTAGCAAACACATCAATCCCTTGCTGTTTACGACAACAATCTCTAGAACATAAGATGGCAAATCATTGCACTAATAAAGAGGAGGGTAACGACGATGATGAGGTAGAAGAGCTTGAGGAGGAGGATTTTGATGGTAGCCAAGCATAATTTGAAGAAATAACCAGAAATTATATGCAGACGGAGGATGTTTGAATGATTAGAGCACGGGAGACGGTGTCACTTGATGTAGTGAACAACAAAGATCAAGTCGACAATAAATATTGGCAATGCATCGAGGACAAATATCATGAACTCATTTCGTTCCCCTCTGGTCGTTCATTGAAATCACTCCAAGGTCGATGGAATGCGATCAAGAAAACATGTGTCTATTGGAGTGGTTGTTTGGATCAAGTGAGGAATGAACCTCCAAGTGGAGTCCCGATTGACGGCTGTGTTAATTTGTTGTGTGTTTTACACAATTATGGTCTTGTTTTTGTTGATGACAATTTGAGCTCACCGTTGCATCTTTCCCAAATGTAGGATCACATTGCCCATGAAAGGTTCAAGCAAAACCCGAGTTTCAAAGGGAAGCCATTCGTTTTCCAACATTGTTGGCTCTTGCTTAAATATAGTGAGAAATGTAGGTTGAGCAATAACGAAGCTTCTCCAAAAAAGGACACTCATTAACTTGGAAGACAATGATGATAGTGCTGATGCATTAAAGGGAGGAAGAAACAAGGGCAAGCCTGATGGAAGAAATTTGGACAAAGATAGGGTGAAGAGGCCGGCTAAGGCATCTACTTTAAGGTAGCAAATAAGCGACATGGTGAAGGTCAAGGAAACTATGTTGTCCAAGCATTTGGAAAACCAAGGTTGCCTTGGCCAAGAATAAAAACCAACAAAAGGAGGCAAAGTGAGAGAGAAGATGTGCCTTCGAGGAGCGGAAGATCGTTTTTGAGGAGCAAAAGAGGAGGGATGAGAAGACGAACATGGAGGATCGGTTCTCGATGATGAATTCGAATGGCATGGAACCGATGACAAGAGAGTTTTGGGAGTTGAGAAGAATGTAGATCATGTGTTGTAGGAGGATAGAGGTTCAAAATCTTATGCCCAACGATGGTGGTTTCGGAGGTAGTGGTGGTCAAGGTTTTGGAGGTGGTGGTGGTGATGGTGCTTTTGGAGGTGGTGGTGGTGGAGTTGGACGTAGTGTTGGTTTTGCAATGAAGGCGGTGGAGTTAGACGGTAGTGGTGATTTTTGAAATGAAGGTGGTGGTGGTGGTGGTGGAGGTTTCGAAGGTGGTGGTGCTTTTGGAGGTAGTGGTGGTGGCGGCGGAGTTGGAGGTGGTGGTTGAGATTTTTGGGGTGATGGTGGTGCGTTTTTTGGCAATGTAGGCGATGGTGGTTTTGCCTATGGAGTGGTGGTGGTGAAGCTTTATGAAATGTAGGTGCTGGTGCTTCGGCCAATGGACTTGATGGTGGTGCTTCGGCTAATGAAGTTGATGATAGTTCTTTCGGCAATGGTGATGATCATTCTCCGATTAATGTTGTTAATGATGATGAGGGTGTTATGGTCGGTGGCGGTCGCGACGATGATCTTGACAACATTGCTTGATTTGACCATTTTTATTTTGTTTGATTGCGTACTTTTATGAACAAACTTGGTACCTATTATATTGTGCATAATTTGGATATGAATGGTTACGACATGAAAATTTAATTAAGTGTAGTGCATCTATTACGACGAATCGTAAGATGGTTTTGCGGGATGGTGGGCGTCCGGGTTGACCGCCCGCTGAGTTGTTTCATCTATTTTATGATACTATTCCTTCTGTACAATAATATAAGTGTTTTTAACATTATACTATGGAAAACTCTTACCTTCAACTGGTCGATCGCTTGCGGACGTCCGCCACCTCCACGTGCATTGGATTGACTTTTAGTTGTACGATCGTGAGCAAGCCTCTTTGTGTCCACGTTTCTCCGCAACTGGGCATTTGTTTCAAAAAATAAGAGTTTGCAGTGGCGGAGACTCGTGCGACTGGGGGGGGGGCAACGACGACGAGGATTTCAAGCCGGATTTCTGCAACAAAACATGTGTTGCAAAGATTTCTACAACAAGACCTATGTTGCAAAATATTCTGCAACAACAACTTTATTGCAATGGTGAAAGATGCCACTCTACCGCATGATTGTGGATCTCTTTTTTTCGCAGCAGAGTTCTTGTTTTAGAAACATAGGTCTTGTTTTAAAGAAAAAACTGTTTGGCACATGCATGGGAAGAAGATCGAACGGTTGTTGAGCTCGCGATCCTATGGCTACCATTTCTGCAGCAGCGTTCTTGTTTCAGAAACATAGGTTGTTTCGATTTGACACACACACGAGAAGAAGATCGAACGGTTGTCGAACTCGCGATCCTATGGCTACCATTTCTACAACAACGTTCTTGTTTCAGAAACATAGGTTTTGTTTCAAAGAAAGAACGGTTCGACACGCGCACGGAAAGAAGATTGAACGGTTGTCGAGATCACGATCCTACGGCTACCATGCAGTGTTCTTGTTCCAGAAACATAGGTCTTGTTTCAAAAAACGGTTCAGCAGGCGCACGGGAAAAAGGTCGGACGGTTATCGAGCTCGCGATCCTACGGCTACCATTTCTGCAGCTGCGTTCTTATTTCAGAAACATAGGTCTTGTTTAAAAAAAACGGTTCAGTACGCGCACGAAAAGAAGATCGAACGGCTGTCAAGCTCGTGATCCTATGGCTACCGAGACACAGGATGTTTTGTAAATATTATCAGACACACGCGTAGCAGGCCCCTTATACTAGTGCAAAAAAGATCTAAAAGGGAATAATATTTTCTAGCCTTCAACATTTTGCCATTAGGCGCTGGCTGCTGAAGTGAACTGCTGATGTAATGGTGGGTGGCTTTCATAACCGTGTCTGGGTTGTAAGAACATTTAGCCGTCTTGGCTCCTTCTATCTATGATTCCTTGAAAAAGAAAAAAAGGGATGTCGTTCTCGCCTCCGCGCCAAAGAAGCAGGAAATGGTACGCCTTGCTCGATCTATTTGCATTGAATCCCATCGTTAACATAGTGCTGCTGCCTGATCGGATGAGCTGATCCTCTTCTCTGTTCGTTTCCGCATATCAGCTCAGGTCCGCCGGCAATGTGTTCGGCAGAATGCTCTTAAGGCTAAAAGCAGCATTTAAAGTTCAAGAACAGGCGCGCCGTCTGTTCGACAGAATGCTTGTGAGAAACAAAGCACGCTGAATGGAAATCATTGGGAACCCAAATATGCGGTCGCCGAGTACAAATATATCTTATATGTATGTTGGGTCACCACACCACACGATCCAAGTCCACAGCACAGATATTTACAGCCTGGCAAAATATTCACACCCATGCGGCCATGGCTGAATTTACCATTTACATTACACCGCCCTGCTATTGTTTGTCCGAATAAAAATATTTGAGTGGCTATGATTTAAGTGTTCATAGGTTAGATAACAAAGTAGTAAGCCAGGGCGGCAGGAACTGCAACCATCATACCAACAATTATCCTGCAGGAAAAGAGGATAATCAGTTTGTTGTCCCATTCTAAGCTGCTTCTTGTTTGCATTAGGATGGTGGCAGATTAACTTACGCAGTGCTTAGGATATCTGCATGCACATTATACTCCTTTGCAAATACAAATGGCACTACTCCTTGAGGTAATGCTGCCTGCGTGTAAGGTTTAGAGATCAGGCACAATTTTTGTCTTTGAAGTTCATGCATTTATGAATTTTCAGACACGCACACACACACATAGGTCAAAGGAACATCGGAGAAAACCTTACTTGCACAATGGCCACCTTGAGCAAGATTCCACGCATCCCAACAGCATAGGAAGAGATCATCATCAATGCTGGTCCTAGAAAGAACCTGATGCTTAGTGACAGTAGCATCTTCTTAGTTCCGCAGGCTATAATTTTTGTTTGTAGAGCTGTGAAAAGACCTGTAATAGAAGCAATTAGAAGTTATGATTATGTAACTGGTTTTTACAGAGTTTATCTTCATATATGCTGGTTTTAATTTTGCCGGTGTAATTCACACCTAGGCTGAACATTGCCATTCCCAGCCCTCCATCTGAGAGTATCCTTATGGAGTTACTGACGATCAAGGGTAATTGTATTTGCCACCTACAAGAGATGTTATTTAGGTACGTGTGATAATTGCTGCATTCCAGTTTGAGAATGTAAATTCGATTCAGGTAAACACATGTTAATACCTGAAGCTAATCAGTGCCCAGATTAGACCAATCAGGCATGCGTAAATGTTTGGATTCATCACTAACTTCATCCCAATCACCAACAAAAAGTGGAAACCCCTAGAACATCTTGCTGATACACCTTTTGACTGGCCCTCATGGTATGTCTGTTGTGTAGCTCCTAGAGTACCTGGTTCTTCCTCATCTTTAAAAAAATAAAATAGTTAAAAACTCACAAAATAAGTTGAAGTTACTTTCTGTAGATGACACATGATAGGTTTGGAAGCTTTGACAATGGCCCATGGGATAATTCAGAAAAAATCATCTCAGTGTTTCAGGCAAATGTATAGCATAACAGATCAATTGCATTATAGAGAAGTTCTAAAGTAAATGCCACTGTAAACCACCAGACAGTGGACAGTCGTTTTTTTCCTCATGATCTGTAATACTTAAATTACTCTTTATCTTTCTGAAATGTTTAATGTCACTGGAGGTCCCCAGAAAATAACAGCAACATTAAGAATGCATTTTCAAGAAGGAAAACAAAGAAATGAATGCCGAAAGAACACCTTGCATTCTTTATCTCCAATAAAAACATGACTAATTTGATTGTGTACAGAAGAAACGACTTCATACACCAATCCTCAATAGATTTCAGGTTCTTACCTACAATTTCAGATGATGCTGCGGCAGCTATTCCTTTGGCAGCTCGGAATTCAAGCAGAAAGAGAAGAAGTGTGTACCAAATTAGGCTCTGTAGGACAACTATCTGACTTATCAGCTTGACAGCTTCATCGCCATACATTCCTTTCAGCAACGGGATACCGACAATCAGCGTATTGGGCAGTGTCGACAAAGAGAAACCTGTAATCAGCCAATCAAACTTCTCCGCACAACATGCTCTAGATATGGCTGCAAATCCCAGCAAGGCGATCGACTTCTGTAGGATGTCTGCGAATATGAGCTTGAGGTTCATGTCGTAAGGATTGTTTGTGGAGATGACCTGGAAAGAGAGAAGAGGGATGGAGAAGTTGGCCACGAACTTGTTGATCCCAGAGCACTGCTCTGGAGTGAACAACTTCCACCATTTTATGGATAGGTAGGCTAATATCATGGCTACATACAATGGTGTTGTCGCTTCAAGAACATGGTAGATTGCTACCCAGGAGATCATGATGGATGGAGGAGCAAGAACGCTCCAAATCTCTTGCCGGGCTGAGATCTAGAGAGTTTTTTGGGCCTACTGTAGCTGCCTTATATAGACCACAGACAGAAGCCAGGTTTTCTGCAAACTTTTCCATGCAGGATAGTAGAGCCTTCGAAATTGTCCAAATTACCCATGCCAGTTAAATCCCACTTGCACCTTTGTTACTTAACATCTGAACCAAAACCTATGCGTGTAGGACCCTTCTTTGTGAATCATGATAACGATTGACCATGTTTGTATCAAATTATAAAGAAGTGATATGATTACGTAGACCAAATGCTGCCTTCATCCAGATTCATGTCTTTTAACATGCTAAAAGTGTCTTAGTGTGTTCTTTATCTGCTTAACTATAATAATGGTGAAAGGGCAATCTAGGATATTTGAGAAGTATGGCCTTTTGATATTCTTCCCTTTATCTTGTTGACTCAGTGGGCCTGTTGATTTGGTCATGTTAATAACTCGACACACCTTCTAATGTTTCTAGCGATCTTGGGTCTTGTGGAGGGGCCATAAATTTTGTTAAGGGGTCTAATCGTCTAACGCAGAGATGTTTTGATGCTTTCCTTCAGCCTTTTTTTGGTGGGTGATTTCTTTAAGGTTTTTACAGCAAAGAAACTCACTTTTCTGTAAGTTAGCTGCCTATTTTTTTTCAGTCTGAACTTAGGTACGACTCTCAAATATGTCATAGATGAAGCGCGGAATCAAGGCGCGTTTGAGGGGTTGTGTTCCTCTTCTACAGCCTGTTTAGTTAACTGTGGCTCGTTAGTATGAGACACATTACACAAACATGGTAAGCAGTAAAATGACCAAGGCATGTGCCCCAACAGTTTAAAGGCAGAATAGCATTTTTTTCCTTGTCCTTTTTGTTTTCTGGTCAGCAGAACAAGACTTTGGAAAAAGAAATGGTGTGACAACTCCAGCAAATGATACAGAAGCTTTGGCATAGCTTGTCGGTCTGGTGTTTAATTCATCATCACTTCATCAGTGTTCAGTTCGTCCAGCAGCATGGTGGCCCACACTTTGCCACGAAAACAACTACTGAACTAACTTGAATTTTTGTTCTGTCATACGATAAACACTTCACCCATATCTTCATCTCTTCCAGGGCTGTATGCTTCGGCTCAAAAAATGGTGATAACCCTGTTGCTTGTACCTGCATTTTAAATCGCACCGATGTCACACACCAGCATCCTACTGTTCTAAATTCTATGCCGGGCGCAACGATGCTTGCTGAAAGCATGTTTCATAAAAGATGAACATGTTTTCTTTTGTCCTTTCAGGTTTTGCGGTGTCATTTCCTCAGGGTTTTCTCATCTTCCCTTGGTCCAGCTTGGCGCGGCGTATTATTCTGAGAAAGCTGATGAGTAGAAGGCAAGAATAAAGAAGTTAATTGCGGGAGAAGCAACGAAGGGAGGGAGTACATGTCCAGTTCACAAGATTTGCCGTGCCTGTCCAATTGTAGCAAAAGGCCGGAATGAGTGCTCGGGTGAAACTTGCTTTGTGACCATGGCATTTTTCCCATAAGCAGCAACAGTGCGTCTTCTTTTGCTCGAGTGAGGGCTTTTCTCATTTACCGCCTTCTCTTTATGCTCCTCATCAGCTGTACTCTGTTGCGGTTGGCAACCCTCGCAAGCTAGCAGCCTAGCAGGTGGCCAGTCTGATGTTGATCTTGCAGAAGGACCCAGGCTAGTTTCCGGTTCCTCCTTTTTATCTTTACCACCGATAGATCGTTTTATCTCTTTGCATGGATCACACTCTACTCTGCAGCTAACATGCTTTCTCTCCCTCTATGCGTCGAAAGGAAAAAATGATTCTTGTAGAAGTAGGTGTTCTCTCTGAACAACAAAAAGAGAAGATCCTTGAAAAAAGCTATGTACAGTATGTCATTGTTTATACAGTGTTGTTTAGAAAAAGGCCAAGAACTGAGCTGTTTATATTATGAAAATCTACATCTTTCCATGACTCTGTTTTGCCGTAAATTTACGTCTGATGCTGGATTGCAGCTTCTTATTGTGCCTGCATTGTCTGAATCAAAGACCCGCTTCAGCCCTTCTTTGCTGAACTGCTTATTGTACCCGTAGATTAACCCGGCAAGGACGGAAACATCTTTGCAGGACAGTGTAGCACTGGCAGTGCTTGACAGCCGTTGCAAGTCGTGTGCATCCTGCGCCTGATCTTTGATTGCAGGGTCCCTCCCAGTCCCAGAGCTAGAGTATCTAGCTCCTTTGGCTTTGTGTACAAGCCCTCGATCTTTTACCTCCTTTGCATGTCTGTGAAGTCGGTCTCTTCCAGGAGGTCCGTGAGGGCGTACAGTCGAAAGCAGGCGCGCATGCAGCTGGACGCTGTTCGTAACGTGAGACGCACAGGCTTCCCGGAGTCTTGTCTGATAATGCACCGGATTCCCGATGTTCTCCCGTCAAGAAAGAAACACACAGTGATAATAATGGACTGATGATCGTAGGCCAAGTGTGTCGTGTAGACACATGCGTTGCTCCGAGGTTGTCTGAAATCACACGTTACATCTTACCTCGTTTGATTAAGAGGGATTGGGGAGGTTTTGAGAGGAAAATCTCCGAGAGGGCTAGAAACCCCACAGATCCTCGGGCGCCCATTTGGTAGGAGGGGTTTGCTTAACCCAATCCCCTCCGTTCCCCTTCAATCCTTTCCTATCCATGTGTTTCAAAACCCTCCTCGGTGGACTAGTGGAAGCAAAGCCCCAGGGATTTGAGAGGATTGGGTGGAACAAAGGGATTCACCCAATCTCCTGAAATCCCTCCCTTTCAAAACCTTCCCAATCCCCCTTAACCAAACGAGGCCTAAGGCGCTCGATGCATGGGTTTCATGGGTTCCGGTTATACCTGGCCAAAACTTGGGTCAGGCCGGGCCTAAAAAGCCAGTGATAGAAAACTCAGGCCCGGGCCCGGCCCAGCCCGACCATCGGGCCTAGTTTTCACAGGCGTAAAATCGGGTTTTCCCAGGCCTAACCCGACCTTCGGGCTTGATTCTTAGGCCCGGGGCCGGTCCACGGGCAAGTCTAGTCCCGGCCCGACCCGACCCGGGAATTTCAGGCCGGGTCGGGCTGCGTTTCCCATGACCGGGTATAGTTTCGGATATCCATGCCGACCAAGTGTGGTATATTGTGAGCGTCTTTTCTATCTCAAACTGAGGATTGGCTAGGGTAGGGTTCTAAGCATTTCCCATGACTAGGAAATATGCACACTTGTATAATAATTGGTTGGATGCATTCGCTTTGTAACCATTTCTTTTTTTTCTTCCTTGTTGCTTTCTTTCCTAGCTTTTAGCTATAGGTCTTGTTTTTTTAGGCTTACCTCAAGCCTACTTGTAAATTCTTGGACCTTTGTGGTATTTAACTAAAAATTGCACTGGGTTTTACCATACTTTTTATAGTCAAAAAAATGCAAGCCATTGTGGAGTTCTTCTTCTAATGGGGCTTCTCGTTGGGTTGTGTAGGGGGGTCTTGAACAATGGCCCCAAAGTCGGCGGTCGTGAGAGGAGCTTCGTCTTCCCAAGTAGCAGGGGTGGCGAATGGGTGAGACCACTCCACCAAAACTTATGAAATAGTATGAGCTCTGACTTAATACACATGCCCTTCAAGAATATGAACAGGAACTCAAATTTCTGCAGTGTTAGACGGCTGAGAAGATTGAACATGCATAGGAGGAGCTAGAAACCCATTTAGGTGAGAGACATGGATACTGGATTGATACGACTGGTTTGTCGGAAGAGCCTGACGATAAGCAACTTCTCCGATCTTCTCAATAACCTTGTACGTCCCATAGAATTTGAAAGTAAACTTGTAGTTTGCTCGATGAACAACAAAGGACTCAACATATGTCTGAAGTTTCAAGAAAACATCATCACCAATGAAAAACTGTGTTCACTGTCGTGTTTGTTAGCTTGGGACTTAATGTTTTGCTCTACACAGAACAAATGTAGCTTAACCGGTTAATTGACCAAAACACACAAGTCAAGCAAGGTTTTCAAATCCGGAGGGGCCATTGTGTTTGAAGAAGTAATGGCAAAGTACCGAGGAGTAGCCCATAAAAAACTCCAAATGATGACTTATCCAATGCAAATACCAAAATTTGTTGTACCAAAACTCACCGTCTCACACAATGCAATCCACTTGATCCACTTATTGGGGTGAGCACTAATAACGCACCAATTATAACACTCTATTTGTTGTTTTATGTGTTCAAATTGTCCATCATTGGCATGATGATATGCAACGCCCATATGGAGTGTGGTGCGATCCTGGTAACTAAACTTCTCCAAAGAAAATCTAATGAACAAATGGTCCCTAACTGAAACAATGCCTAGTGGCATAACATGTAGTTGTAGAAATTGCCAAGGAAAGCTTTTGCGAATTAAGAGGGTGCTTCACAAGTATGAAGTGAGAATATTTAGTAGATTTATCCATGAGAACCACTACACACTCATAACCTACAAAAGAAGGCAATGCTGACAAAAATCCCAAGCTTCAAAAGGAACATGTACTGAAGGTAAAAAAACTAGGATAATTAATTCTAACACTGTTGAATGAAATGATTTTATTTAATGAGGCGTCTCAAAGTAAAAATATATACTTGGAGTAACATGTAAGATAATGCTCTCGTGAATAAATTAGATTGTCTTTTTTAATTCATATCCTGCTTCCATTGCTACCTAGCTAGGCTCATTTTAGATAATATTCCTTTCGTGATTTGGATCGCACAAATACGCCGCAAAGCCAAAAATTTCATGTTTAAAAATTATTGGCTTCAGCATAACTCTTTCAAGGAGGTTGTCAAAAATGCATGGAATGTGCCCGTTGGCTTTCTTGACAGTGCATAGAGGGTTAATGCCAAACTCAAGAATGTGAGAAGAGGGCTTAAATTCTGGTAAAGAAGTCATGTTTTAAAAATCTTATTTTCATAGCCAATGAATGTATTTTTCTTGTTTGATCAGTTTGAAGAATTTAGGAATTTTATGTTCATATATGATTAGAGTTGTTGGGACATCTTCGAAGATCATCTACTCGATCTGTTGAATAACTAAATACTCCATGTATCCCAAAATAAGTGTCGTTCATCTAGTACAAAATTGTACTAACTTAGTATTAAATGTGCGACACTTACTATGGGACAGAGGGAGTAATCTATTGGAAACAAAGAGGGGTGATGTGGGTTCAGTTGGGAGATGAAAATACTAAATTCATCCACAAGAAAGCTTTTATGAACCATAGGCATAATTATATTGCTATGATGAAAAATGGGAATGAAATGGAAATATCTAAGCATGATGACAAAGCTTCCATCCTTTGAGAGGCTTTCAAGGAAATAATGCGGCATTCTTATGATAGAACTATGTTTGACCTACTAGAATTTTATGATCATAAACTGGACCCTACTTTATTTTAACATCTTTGAAGTGCCCTTTCGTGATGGGTTAAGGAGTGGTGGATGCGCTTCCCAATGTAAAATCTCCATATACATACGATTTTAATAGTGAATTCATTAAGTCTTCCTTGGGTATTATTGGCGCATGTTAAAACCCTCATTCGGGATTTTTATATGGGAAAATTCTCCAAAAAGTATTCATACATCTTTCATCAATGTAATTCCCAAGGTGAGTATCCATGTTTACAAAATATGCACATTTCCCTACTTAATAGTATTTTCAAGATCATCACCAAGATGCTGGAAAATAGAGTACAAGTAACATTTTGAAGTTGGTTCACCTAAATTGGTAGCTTTGACCTCCCAAGCCCAAATTAAGTAACCAACACAAAATAAAATTTTAAATCCGACTTCTTGTTCATCATTTTGTTTTCTTAAAGAGAAGTCACTACATGAATGTATTTTGTGGGTTATGAGTACTTGCATCAATGTAATAAGTCAAATGAGAAAATATGGTGCTCTAGCAAGATTTTGACGAAGCTTTTGACAAAATTGAGCATCTAGAAATCATTGGCATCTTAAAGGCTAAAGGCTTTGGAAAGAGATGTATTGGATGGATTAAAATGATGCTTGGTACTGCTACTTATTTTGTTCATCTCAATAGGGTCTTATCACGATGGATGAAGGAATAAGGACAGGCAAGAGCCTAAGCATGGGGATGCCCAGGGCACCCCAAGTCAAATTCTAGGAAGACTCAAGCGGGTGTGTCCAACAAACAATATAAGTGAAGCACATACCATATTCTAACAAATCATGGTGAAAATGTCTCTCCCTCAAGTGGGTGTGTCCAACAAACAATGACTGTTGAAAATTAAAATAAAATCAAACTAAAACACACGACTCTCCAAGCAAAACACATATCATGTGATGAATAACAATGTAGCTCCAAGTAACATACCGATGGATTGAGACGAAAGAGGGGATGCCTTCCAGAGCATCCCCAAGTTTATATGCTTGATTCTTCCTAGAATTTAACTTGGGGTGACTTGGGAATCCCCAATATTAGGCGCTTTTCCACTCCTTATTCCTTCATCCATCGTGATAAAACTCAAAACTTAAAAACTTCAGCATACAAAACTCAACAGAAAACTCGTGAGATCCGTTACTAGGATAGGCGAACCATAAACTTTAGGTAATATTTGGTTCATATTTTATTATTGCATAAGGTAATGTATTCTAACTTATCCATGACTTATACCCCCTAATATAGTCCATAGCATCATCGAAACAAGCAAACTATGCAAGCAAAAAACAAAATTTGTCTAAAACAGAACAATCTGTAGCGATCAGCACTTGAACCATACTTATGTCACTCCAAAAAATCTGAAACATTAGGAAAACCTGAGGAATTTGTATACTAATACTTTATAGAAAAAATAGATCAAAAATATGTTCCAATAAAATCGGAGATTCTACACTGGGCATAAAAGTTTTTATTTTTACACCGTACCAATTCTACTTATCATTCAAATAATCCCAAAGCCTTTACTTGGCATAAATACAAATTTAAACTTAAAAACAATAATTACAGTAGAATAAAGCATGCTAACTCAAAATAACAGAAAGTAGAACAAGAAAAATAAGATAACTATTGGGTTGCCTCCCAACAAGCGCTATTGTTTTATGTCCCTAGCAAGCATAATGCATAGTTCAAGTGATATCATCTTTAACATTCATGGGTCTATTTCCCTTCATAATTCTTCTTGCTTTTTCATTATTAATAATATGAACAAAATTTTCCAAACTTTCATTGAGAATTTTCATTTCATCTTTCAAAACACTAAGAGTGTCAATCTTTTGTTCTACAGTATCAAATCTCCTATTTTGTAGCACTATGTTTCCATTGATTTTAGTAGAGAGGTTGTATAAACCTCTAATATTGGTTTCCATAGTGACCTTAGTTTGTTTTATTATATCGATTTGATGGTAGCTAGCCAATAGGGTATGTTCGATGGTTTCTATCTTTGCTTGCCCAATACACTTTTCATGTTTTCATAAGTGTCGAAAGCATTATTTCCAAGAAAGTCCTTTTCAAACATAGAATCCAAAAGACGTCTATGAAATAGGGGTAAGCCAACATAAAAGCTTATAAGGAGTAATTTAATATGAATCTTGGGATTAGCTCTCATTTGTATCTCTAATAATCTACTCCAAGATTCCTTTAAAGATTCATGACCCAATTATTTAAAATCTAGAACTTCTAAACCTTTTCCCACGTACGGAGGAAGAGGCATGTCCGTAGGAGAACTAGCCATAGCAACAAGCAAACAAGTAAACTATCAAACATGAATATTTTGTATTTTTAATTACTATAGAAAGCAAAATATAACAACAAATAAAAAGTAGAACACGTGAATGATAATTGTGTGTAGGAACTTGATAGGAAATTGATGAAACTCCCTCGCAACGGCACTAGAAATCCTTCGTGATACTTGTGATCTGCGTTGGATTTTCCCCTGAAGAGGAGGGGATGATGCAACAAAATAGAGGTAAGTATTTCCCTCAGCGAGAACCAAGGTTATTGAACCAATAGGAGAACCATCCAATTTCCCGTCTTTAGCGCCTACCCACAAAAGAGCACACACTTGCACCCAACACGGGAAAGAGGGTTGCCAATCCCCTTGAACTCGTTACATGCAACGATAAGTAGTGATAGTTAGATAGTTTGATAAATATAAGTAGAAAATAAATTATAATTAAATAAGAACCACAAGTTATTTGTAGTTTTTATAAATATATTTGTAAATATACCCGGGGGCCGTAATTTTCGCTAGAGGCTTCTCTCTCATAGAAAACATACGAAGGGTACACAAATTATTGTTGGGCAATTGATAGAAAAGCGCATAGTAATGCAATATTTATTCATGGCAATGATAATTACATATAGGCATCATGTACTTAACCAAGTAGACCGACTCCTGTGTGCATCTTCTACTACTACTCCACCAATCGCCCACTATACAGCATGCATCTAGAGTATTAAATATGAATAGAGTAATGCTTGAAGGATAATGACATGATGTAGAAAGAGTAAATCCAATTAATTTGAGTGAACCCCATCTTTTTTACCCTTAGTGGAAGCAATAGAATACGTGGCATGTCCCTTTCTGTAACTAGGATTGAGCACCGCAAGATTGAACCCGCTACAATGCTCCTCTCCCACTGAAGATAAATCAATCTAGTTGGCCAAACCATATCGATAGATCGGAGAGAATTACGGAGCTATCATAACCATGCATATATATGAAAGACCAACAAGGAACTGAATATAATCTCATGGATAACCTAAACATAAATTCACAATTCATCAGATCCCAACAAACGCACAACACAAGAGTGATTACATAAGATAGATCACCGCGGGAATCGCGGTGATCATGGCAACGGCGAACATAGAGAGAGAGATAGCTATATAGGTACTAACTAAGGACACGTGGGTCTGTGGTGAACTACTCACACATCACCATGGGAGCAGCAAGGATGATGTAGAGGCCCTTCGTGATCGATCCTCCCTCCGATAGGGCACCAGAACAGGGCTCCACATGGGCACACGGTGGAACAGAAGCTTGAAGCAACGGAAAAAGTGTTTCGGGAGGATCTCTAGGTTTTTTGGAATATCTGTGAATTTATGGGCAAGAGAACAAGGCTGGAGAGCTGGGAGGTGGCCGCAAGCCATCAAGGCGTGGCCACCCCCTAGGCACGCCCTGTTGTCTTGGGGCCCGTGTGCCCTCCGGTCTTCCTCCGAAGCTTCCAGGCCTTTATTTGCTACAGAAAAACTCATCAAAAAAAATTAGTGTAGGACTTCGTTTGGTACAGTATTCCTGAAAAGCCAAAAACATGCAGAAAACAGCAACTCGCACTTGGCACCGATTTAATAGGTTAGTGCTAAAAAATATAAATCAGCAAGTAAATGCCTAAAAAGCATCCTAGAATGATAATACAATAGCATGGAACAATCAAAAAATATAAATACATTGGAGACATATCATGGGTTTGCACGTCATTAGTACAATCACTCTTATCATCATTATGATGAATATCACCTATAGTATAACAATTATTATAATCATCATTTTCTAATTTGGTGCCAAAAAGATTTTCAAGATTATAATAAGTATCATTATTGTGACACCCCGGTAAATTAAGCTACAGTAACCACACACTAATTCTTCCACGTCATCAAGTTTATCTAAAATAAATTATCGCTTAATAAAAATCAAAACAATTATCATATTTAAATTAAAGTCAATGGATGGAAGTTTTCGAATGCAGAAATAATAAAAGAATAAAATAATAGTAAAAAGAAAGTATTAAATATATATATATAATAAATGGTCAAATAATATTGTGAATAAAAAAAAGGACCCCCTCGCCCGAATTGGGCCTACGAGGCCACCCCTTTCGGCCCACCCCCTGGGGTATAAAGCCCCCGAGGGGGCTAACCCTAATTCTCCCGCCTCATTCCTTCCTCTCGCTGCCGCCAGAGCCCTGACCTCCGAGACCAACCGCCCTCACCTACCGCAACCCTCCCCTGCCTCTCGTACCCCAACCCACCCCACCTACCACCCCGCGCACCAGGAACCCCCCACTCCCCTCGCGAGCCAACCCCCGCTTCCCCCCATATTCCGCTCGAGCCGGCCTCTTCCCACGTCGCTCCCCTCCTCTCCCGTCACGCTCCCCTGGAGCCGTCTCGGTCCCATCGCCCCTCACCTCGCCCCCCTTCCCAGCCACCGGCCCCTGCGCCCTTCATCGCGCCGCCACTCTCCATGTCGACCCCCCTGGGATCCCCAACCGCTCGAGCGCCCCCCATGCTTCCTCCCGTGCAGAACGAGCCTCCTGGCGCTCGACTCGCCCCACCCCGTCGCCCGGTTGCCTCCCTTGTCTCTCCTCACGAGAGCCCCGCGCCGGCTCGCCTCCCCATCCCCCACCTCGCCTCTGCTCGCCCCGGGGCGCGCCTCCCGACGGCCTCGCTCCGCTCGCACAGGTCGAAGCCCGCACCAGCCGATGCCCTCACCGTCGTTGCGTACCGCCCCCCCCACCGGCTTTGGTCGCGGTGCCCCATCCCGGGCCGGCCCCCTCCGTTCCTGTCTCCGGTGGCCACTGACGTCAACCGGGCCACCCTCGCCGGCGCTCGCGCAACGCCTCTTCCTTGCTGGTCCGCCCCGACCCCCCCCCCACGTCGTCGGTCGTCGCTCCTCCTCACGCCCGCTGTCCCTCCCCTACGGGAGTTGTGAGCCTTCCTCTCCTCCTTCTTCATTTGGTCCGACGCCCCCCTGCGATTTGAGTATTGGGGATACCCCGTGTGACGTGCGATTTTGTATGAAAAGAACAAAAACGAAAAAGGAGTATTTAGGTATATGTATGTGTATAGGCATGTATATGTATGTATGTATGTATATGCAAAAGATGTATGTATGTGTGCATAGTGTGATAAATGTATTTATGTATAAATGCATATGTATGTAATTTGTGTATACGTGGATGTATGTACGTAGGTCTATATGTGTGTGAACCGAATGTGTGTGCGTGTAGTGTTTGTGTGATCGCTGCCCCAAATGACATGCGGGTCTCACGCCCCTAAAAACAAGAATTAAAATAAATACAAATAGTTTTCCAAATAATTGATATTAATTAGTTAATTATATCAGATTAGTTAGTTATTTAAACAGTAATGACTGTGTTTGGATATTAGGATTTAATATAATAATAATAATAGATAAATAAATCTTTTAGCTATTTCTAAATGTGTAAGATTAGGAAAATTAATTAATTCAAACTGTTAGCTAAATCTGTTGCTAAGGTAAATAAAATATCCTATTAGAGTATGACACGTGGGACCCATTGGTCAGTTGACCAGTCAATTGCTGATGTCAGCATGACATCATGCTGATGTCATAATAGCATTTAATTAAATTAATTAAATCTTTTTTAATTCCTAATTAATGAATAAAACTTTAAAATTTTAATATAAAATAATCCGTAAGTCACATCAAAATATTTTCAACATGAAAGTTGATCAGCAGAACGAGACGAACTCGGATACACGGTCCATTCGTGTGTCACGCGTCCCTAGCATAGCAAACGTGGAACTTTTCCATCGTTTTCCGTCCGACCGGTAGTAGCACGAGACCCGAAAAATATCATCAGATATTCTTCCGACCCGTCTGCGACGGATGTTACTGCGTTAGCTCATGCCTAGCCTGCTTTTGCCATGTCATGTTTTGTGTTGCACCATTGCTATTATTTATTGTTTCTTCCCCCTCTTCTTACCGGTAGACCCCGAGACTGACGCTGCTGCCGGGTACATCTACGACCCTGCTGACCAACCTTTTGCCGCAGAGCAGCAAGGCAAGCAAACCCCCGCTTGATCATTCCTATATTGCCTATGTCTTTCTTCCTACTGCTTGCATTACTAATTTGCTACTGTTGTAGTTTGCTCCTATATCTGATGCATAGTCTATTTTTGATGAACTGCTACTTTCCGTATTGTACCTTTAAATATGCTTAGTATAGGTGGAGCAGTCATCCCCTCTGACCCCGTAGTCTAGTTGCCCCGCGTGTTTTCAAATCTCGATCCCTGATCGACGAGCCAGACCCGACACAACACATACACCCCCCACCCTTAGTTGTACGACGCTACAGAGATACTATCGGGTACCGAGGGTGACACCTCGCTAAGTACTCATGATGATATCTCTGTAGTATAGCTAGTCGGTCGTGGTTATCGAGGGTGATTCCTCTTTCACCATTCCCGACGATGCCTCTGTCGTGCAACCCCTCAAGTGTGGGACCGCGAGGGTGATTCCTCTAAGCCCACCTTGACGGATACATCGTTCGGAATCCAAGGAGGGTGATACCTCGGATTCCCCCCGATGTTACAACCACACAGTTACTCGACATGTTACTGGGATCTTTGGTGATTAGATGTTAGACGGGTGGATTCCCGCGAGATTGTGTCGATGGCCTAATTAAAATGATAATGGATTTGGGTATTTGATCTGGGTTGGTTGGAGACCTTTTCGCACTAACCGGCTACGCGGGAAGAATTATGGGTACTCGGTGTCGCGGTATCAGCCGAAGCTTTTCAGATGTCAGCAATGTAGCAGCGCGCGCCCGAGTGGTCCCGAGATGCATCGCGCTTGTGATTAAGGGATGCTAGGACTGACGTCGGCCGCCCACGCCACGTGTAGGAGCGAGAAGGAGAACTGGGCCCACGAACCCTTTGTGCTTAGGAGTTAGACCGGCGGACTGGCCTCTCTGTTGAGTCTTTGGTGGGGCTGCGACATGTCTATATTCCAAGGCCGGGCATGACCCAGAAAAGTGTGTCCGGCCAGAGTGTTATCGAGCGCGACGGGACATGTAGTACACCCCTCCAGGGAAGAAAATTAACTATTCGGATAGCCGTGTCCACGATTACAGGACGACTTGGAGTTGTGCCCTGATCTTATACAACTACAATTGTTACTTAACTGGAATTAGTTGCCTCGGGATTTCTTCCTCGCAGGGAGTCGAGGGAGGATCTCTGGGCGTGACCTCACTCTAATATTGCTGCAACAATATGACTTTTAATTGTGTTACCCTGTTCTATTCTCGTCTATTGCTGCAAGACCCTGAAGATGCTAGTTTTCGATAGGACTAGGCCTTCTCTTTCTATTCTTGCATTGTTGTAGTCAGTCCACATATAACCACCCCCTTGTTTGATACTGATGCATACTTAGCTTAGTTCTGATGTAAGTCTTGTGAGTACTTTGGATGAGTACTCACCGTTGCTTTGCTCCCCCTTTGTCCCCTTGATCCGTTGCTGCGACCAGATGATGGAGCCCAGGAGTGGAGTTTCCTGCCAACGACTGTCGCCCCGATGGTGTCATCTTCGTGGAGGCCGCTCAAGATAGGAGTATTTTAGGAGGTTCCTAGGCAGGAGGCCTTGCCTCGTTCGATCATGTTTCTTTTGTGCTAGCCTTCTCTAAGGCACCCCATGTTTTATGTGTGTACTCAGATATTTGTTGCTTCCGTTGACTTGTGTGCTTATCGAGCTTCTGTATTCTAGCTCTCGACGCCCCTGGCTTGTAATATGAAGCTTGTATTATTTTATTTGTGTCTAGAGTTGTGTTGTGATATCTTCCCGTGAGTCCTTGGGTTTGATCGTACGCATTTGCGTGTATGATTAGCGTACGATTAAACCGAGGGCGTCACAAGTTGGTATCAGAGACGACTGCCTATAGGTAGCCCCATTTCCAACTCCTTGGCCGAAGTTGAGTCTAGTGTTTGAAAAACTTTACTAACACTGATGTTGTGGCTTACGGGCCCACATCTCAATTGGGTGGTATTAGTATCTTTTAATCCTTTCCTATACTATGGGCTCTACTCTCTCTTCTCTTTCGAGTTAAAGAATTTACTAACTCTAACATTAGGTTCTCATAAATATTTCCTCCCGAAGAACCCCGTATTCCAGACGGTGGCTTGATCCGTTAGAAGACTCCGAGGATACTCTTTGATGCTCTCTCGAGAACTTGTGCTCATCGCTTCTACGATTTCCCTTCCTTCGCCAACCACTATGGATGACTACATACAAATGTCATTCATACTTTCTTTTCCAATTGCTCTTGTTTTACGAGATGCAACGAATTATCCTATCAGGGATTCGTCCATCCTCCGTTGTCATGGGTTTCGAGAGTTCTTCGAATTACTATTCGATCTTATGGAATCCCCAGTAGCTTATTGCTTTTGACCTTTCTCATCTACTTGTGTTATGGTTAAATCCATATGTCCAGCCGCCTTCATTAAAATCCTTTGTGATTTTTCGGTGATCTCATTGGTTCTACCTTTGTGTGAATGCACACAATCATGTGATGATACTCATAGATTATCTTTCCGGCTCAGACATCCTTCCAGACAGGAGCTGGTTCTCGACAAATCAACTTTGGTTGGTTATCCATCTAAGTCCGTTGGACCTACTTGAATTTGATCGGAGCATGTGGTTATGATACACCAACTTGGAAATCCTAATTCCTTTGGTAATTAAGTATCAATATTTTCAGATGTTCTATAACCCGATGCTTGCATCCCATCTCCCTCTGATTGAGTACCGATACTCACATCAGGTCTTTTGTGTACTGTCAGGCTCATTCTGTGTTATTATCCGACGGCATCCTTTGCTTTTGAAAATTCTTGTGATTGCTTCCCCTGACACACAATGCCATTGATAACTTGTCTCTTCTCCCTCTGATAGAATTGTATCCTATGCTTTGACAGCCATGCTCCTATAGCATGTGTTAATTACTCTTGGATTTTATGGTATATGTTCCTAAGATGCCCCGTCGGGTTGAACCTATGCCTTCCTAAGTCAATATGACTCGAAAAGTTTTCATGAGCCTTCTCTTCTGGTGTTCGCCAGATAATCTTTCCAAGCTACAACCTGATCAAAGGCGAGGAGTAGATGGCAGGTGATGCATTGATGAAGTGGGAGTCAAACTTGAACTTGTGTTCATGCCCATGGAAACGACGTTGATCCTATCATAGCAACTTCTTGTATCAATAATCATTCATTTTGTGGTTTAATCTGGTATCTGTGATCTTGTCCTTTGCAATCGTGGTTCCGACCACGTTGTCCTACCTTGATTTCATTCTCAGATGAGTTAAAGTACTTGTCTTCTTGAGATCAATACATTGGTCCAAGCCTTAATGTTAATCTACCTTCGAGTATTACCCCTCGTATCCCGAGGATATCACGGTGCTATATAACTTCTTGTGAGCTCCTCATCAACTATGATATTTTCATTAATTCCAGTCTCCTCGTGTTTGAGTTGTTGGACACGCAATTATATCGATAACTGGATCGAGTACACATTGCGATTCAACAACTTTTAATAATCTTCTTTGCTTACGAGTTTGTACTCGATCATGTCATTCCAAACTGTTAAGCTACATCATCATAGTCATGTTGGAGCTTGACCATGCTATCTATATCCTTCATCCCTGGAACACATTTCCAACTATGCGTTAAGCTCATGTCGAGTTTTCCACATCATGTTGGTTGTCCTGAAAGGCAATCTCAATTCTAAGCTAGCAGTCTTATCTGTGATTCCGACAACCTCTTGATTCATCATTCCCTTGCTTGATGTCGACGCTGAACGAATACATCTTCGTGAAGCTTCTCGACAAATGTGTCGTGATCACCATCAGCATTCTGAGATCTTGTTGGGTATCAATGGAATGCATGTTGAGGAATATCCTCCTTACCCCTCGATGATTTGTGAAATCATCGTCAACCTTATTGCCTTCCCTCCAACACAAACTTATTCATTTTTTGTGTTGTCCCTTAAGTTCCTTGCTATCCAGCTTATGTGGTCTTCTACCTTGGAGTATTACTATCTTTTATGTCAAGAATGTCGTGAGAATTGCACATGTCTTAAAAATTCTTGATATAGTAATACTTCTCGCCATCACCATCCATTTCTTGGTCCCGTGTTGTTTCTAACCGGTGTACCAACAAGGGAACTCTGATGTGTGATTCCAATACTTCTGTCAACCCTATTGCCTTGAGGTTAACAACTGATTGTTCCATTCTTGGTGTGTTGGGTGTTGACTCATCGTTTTAGCATTGGTTGTGCTACTCAATCCGTATTTCTGAGTGCACCCTTCGACCAATGTTTAATTGTTGTTGTTCCCTCGAGCATACGACATTATACCATTTGATTGGACAAATGCTATCTCCTTGATATTATAATTTTGGAAATTCATCCTTGTCAAAATCTTGAGGGATTGTTGGTGAGCCCATCAGCCACACCCTCAACTTTTCCATGTTCCACAATGAAGCTCTTGAAAACATTATCCTTGTGCCTAGCTCATGAAGAATTATGTTTGGTATAAGAAGTGTTTTCCCAAAGTTCACGTGCACTCTTGCCGTCGTGAATATTTGAAAGTTTTGTTCTGCTTCCTCTAGGATCTTCCCAAGTCATTCACGCATGTGCAAAGTGTTATATGTTTTGAAGATTTGTTATCTTCACTTCATATAAGTTCTCTTAGCATGCGAAGCCACTGACTGATTTGATCAGGGAAAAGAAGTTCCTTCATAAGAGCTAATCTAGACTTACACATGGAGCCTTGTTGTCCTCGATGATGGTTTCCAAATGAGAACTCAGATGCATTTTGACGTAAGAATTCTATGTGGGCACGAATGTCTTGACATTGTGTTCATATGTCTTAAAGTAGAACTCATGATTCAAGGATTGCTTGTGTAGTTCATATCCTAAGACTCCTGCATCATCATCTTTTATTCTCAGGTATCTTGAGCCTGAGGTATCCTAACACCAATCAGATCTGAATCTCGGGCGGATATGATAGTTGAAACATTTCCCTATAATTATAATTTTGGTCTTTATACATGGTACGGTGATGTCTTGTCTGGCACACCGGGCCAAAGGACCTATTGTTATATTATCCTCCTTGGTAAGGTTAACCGTTCTTCCATGGGGAAATCGTATGATTTATTTTATAAGTTATTTCTGATGGATCCTCTGTGTAACCAAATCCAACCTTTATCTGATGACCATGTCGATGCTACCTTGAAGCACGGATGTGGTACTTCAAATTTCAATAGGAACATTGGAAGCGCAATGCTAAATTGTTCCTTATCAATTATCCAGACCACGTGGTATGGGTAAACATCTTGATTCTTCTTGCATCTTGTCTAAATGGTTATGTACTTGATGACATATCATGTATACCATACTCTATGTTTTCCTTGGGAATAGTATACTTTGATACTTGTGTGTGAACAGATTTTCCTTCCTATTGGTGTGTTTGACCTTTCTTGTGACATAACTTATCTAAGCAGTGTTGATTCCCTGCTTAGGTAAAATCTCCTATACAACTCTGTCAGTAAAACCCTGTTACTATTGTGGATAACATTCCGGTAGCCGCCGGTGGATGAGAGCCTTGTCTATTGGTCCGCCTCGTTTCAACGAGCAGGAAAAATGGTTCTATTCGTCCCCCCGCCCTTGGTACCGATGTGGTTGCCAACATAACTGACAGGTTATCCTCTCACATGCCTTACTACCAAGACCGTATAATACGTCACCCCTCTGCCTATTCTTGGACCACATGGTGGACCCATAACCCAAAGTTCCACAGGATTGAAACCTGACTCTCCTGTACATCTTTGACTCCAAAGTATCCTTTACACTTGGCTTCGTATGAAATTCTCGAGCCACCGTTCAATGGACCGATCACTCTTCGTCCCGTATGATTTCCAACATGTTGAAGGTCAAGTCCGCATTATTCATGCGAACCTGAAAGCTGCTCGGTCTCGTTAGAAGAGTCAGTATGACCGTCATCATCAAGATATGGTCTATCAACCTGGCAAAAGGGCTTATCTTTGCATCACATCAATGAGAGGTGAACACCCCTTTTTGGGATCAAGGGAAAGTTAGCTCCTTGCTATATTGGTCCTCTCATTGTTCTCGAAAGGCGTGGAAAAGTGGCTTATCAATTGGAACTGCCGGCAAACCTTTCTCAGGTTCACGATGTCTTCCGTGTGTCCCAGCTTCGACGCTGCTTCAAGGATCATATTCGAGCAGTGGATCATGATATGCTTGAGCTGCAACAAGACCTTTCTTATAAAGGACATCCGGTCCATATTCTCGACCAAGCTGAACGTAAGACTCGTCGCAAAGTCACCAAGTTCCTCAAAGTGAAATTGTCAAATCATTCTGAAGCTGAGGCCACTTGGGAACGCGAGGATCATCTTCGTGATGAATACTCCGAGCTCTTTCCTTCTACTCTTAATTTTCGGGATGAGAATTCTTATTAGTAGGGGAGAGTTGTGACGCCCCGGTAAATTAAGCTACAGTAACCACACACTAATTCTTCCACGTCATCAAGTTTATCTAAAATAAGCTATCGCTTAATAAAAATCAAAACAATTATCATATTTAAATTAACGTCAATGGATGGAAGTTTTCGAATGCAGAAATAATAAAAGAATAAAATAATAGTAAAAAGAAAGTATTAAAAAAATATAACAAATGGTAAAATAATATTGTGAATAAAACAAAAAGGACCCCCTAGCCCGAATTGGGCCTACCAGGCCACCCCTTTCGGCCCACCACCAAGGGTATAAAGCCCCCCACGCGGCTAACCCTAATTCTCCCGCCCCACTCCTTCTGGCCGCCGCGAGAGCCCTCACCTCCCAGACCGATAGCCCTCACCTACTGCAACCCTCCCCTGCCTCTCGTACCCCAACCCACCCCACCTACCACCCCGCGCAGCACGAACCCCCCCCCCCCACTCCCGTCGCGAGCCAACCCCCGCTTCCCCCCATATTCCGCTCGAGCCGGCCCCTTCCCACGTCGCTCCCCTCCTCTCCCATCACGCTCCCCTGGAGCCGTCTCGGTCCCGTCGCCCCTCACCTCGCCCCCCTTCCCAGCCACTGGCCCCTGTGCCCTTCATCGCGCTGCCTCTCCCCATGTCGACCCCCCTAGGATCCCATCGACCCCCCTGGGATCCCCAACCGCTCGAGCGCCCCCATGCTTCCTCCCGTGCAGACCGAGCCTCCTCGCGCTCGACTCGCCCCACCCCGTCGCCCGTTGCCTCCCTTGTCTCTCCTCACGAGAGCCCCACGCCGGCTCGCCTCCCCATCCCCCACCTCGCCTCTGCTCGCCCCGGGGCGCGCCTCCCGACGGCCTCGCTCCGCTCGCACAGGCCGAAGCCCGCACCGTCCGGCGCCCTCACCGTCGTTGCCCCCCCCACCGGTTTTGGTCGCGGTGCCCCATCCCGGGCCGGCCCCCTCCATTCCTGTCTCTGGTGGCCACCGACGTCAACCGGGCCGCCCTCGCCGGCGCTCGCGCAACGCCTCTTCCTCACCGGTCCGCCCCGACCCCCCCCCCACGTCGCCGGTCGTCGCTCCTCCTCACGCCCGCTGCCCTTCCCCTACAGGAGTTGTGAGCCTTCCTCTCCTCCTTCTTCATTTGGTCCGACGCCCCCTTGCGATTTGAGTATTGGGGATACCCCGTGTGACGTGCGATTTTGTATGAAAAGAACAAAAACGAAAAAGGAGTATTTAGGTATATGTATGTGTATAGGCATGTATACGTATGTATGTATATGCAAAAGATGTATGTATGTGTGCATAGTGTGATAAATGTATTTATGTATAAATGCATATGTATGTAATTTGTGTATACGTGGATGTATGTACGTAGGTCTATATGTGTGTGAACCGAATGTGTGTGCGTGTAGTGTTTGTGTGATCGCTGCCCCAAATGACATGCGGGTCCCACGCCCCTAAAAACAAGAATTAAAATAAATAAAGATAGTTTTACAAATAATTGATATTAATTAATTAATTAGATTAGATTAATTAGTTATTTAAACAATAATGGCTGTTTTGGATATTAGGATTTAATATAATAATAATAGATAAATAAAGCTTTTAGCTATTTCTAAATGTGTAAGATTAGGGAAATTAATTAATTCAAACCTTTAGCTAAATATGTTGCTAAGGTAAATAAAATATCCTATTAGAGTATGACACGTGGGACCCATTGGTCAGTTGACCAGTCAACTACTGATGTCAGCATGACATCATGCTGATGTCATAATAGCATTTAATTAAATTAAATAAATATGTTTTTAATTCCTAATTATTATATAAAACTTTAAAAATTAATATAAAATAATTTGTAAGTGAGATCAAAATATTTTCAACATGAAAGTTGATCAGCAGAACGAGACGAACCCGGATACATGGTCCATTCGTGTGTCATGCGTCCCTAGCATAGCAAACATGAGACTTTTCCATCGTTTTCCGTCCGACCGGTAGTAGCCCGAGACCCGGAAAATATCGTCAGATATTCTTCCAACCCGTCTGCGACGGATGTTACTGCGTTGGCTCATGCCTAGCCTGCTTTTTTCCATGTCATGCTTTGTGTTGCACCGTTGCTATTATTTATTGTTTCTTCCCCCTCTTTTTACCGGTAGACCCTGAGACTGATGCTGCTGCCGGGTACATCTACGACCCTGCTGACCAACCTTTTTCCGCAGAGCAGCAAGGCAAGCAAACCCCCCCTTGATCATTCCTATATCGCTTATGTCTTTCTTCCTACTGCTTGCATTAGTATTTTGCTACTCTTGTAGTTTGCTCCTATATCTGACGCATAGCCTATTTTTGATGAACTGCTACTTTCAGTACTATACCTTTAAATATGCTTAGTATAGGTGGAGCAGTCATCCCCTCTGACCCGTAGTCCAGTTGCCCCGCTTGTTTTCAAATCTCGATCCCTGATCGACGAGCCAGATCCGACACAACACATACACCCCCCTTAGTTGTACGACGCTACAGAGATACTATCGGGTACCAAGGGTGACACCTCGCTAAGTACTCCTGATGATATCTCTGTAGTATAGCTAGTCGGTCGTAGTTATCGAGGGTGATTCCTCTTTCACCATTCCCGATGATGCCTTTGTCGTGCAACCCCTCAAGTGTGGGACCCCGAGGGTGATTCCTCTAAGCCGACCTTGACGGATACATCGTTCGGAATCCAACGAGGGTGATAACTCGGATTCCCCCCGATGTTACAACCACACAGTTACTCGACATGTTACTAGGATCTTTGGTGATTAGATGTTAGACGGGTGGATTCCCGCGAGATTGTGTCGATGGCCTAATTAAAATGATAATGGATTTGGGTATTTGATCTGGGTTGGTTGGAGACCTTTTCGCACTAACCAGCTATGCGGGAATAATTATGGGTACTCGGAGTCGCGGTATCAGCCAAAGCTTTTCAGATGTCAGCAATGTAGTGGCGCGCGCCCGAGTGGTCCTGAGATGCATCGCGCCTGTGATTAAGGGATGCTAGGACTGACGTCGGCCGCCCATGCCACGAGCAGGAGCGCGAAGGGGAACTGGGCCCACGAACCCTTTGTGCTTAGGAGTTAGACCAATGGGTTGGCCTCTCTGTTGAGTCTTAGGTCGGGTTGCGACGTGTCGATATTCCGAGGTTGGGCATGACCCAGAAAAGTGTGCCCGGCCAGAGTGTTATCGAGCGTGACGGGACATGTGGTGCACCCCTGCAGGGAAGAAAATTAACTATTCGGATAGCCGTGTCCACGGTTATGGGACGACTTGGAGTTTTGCCCTCATCTTATACAACTACAATTGTTACTTAACTGGAATTAGTTACCTCGGGATTGCTTCCTCGCAGGGAGTCGAGGGAGGATCTCTGGGCGTGACCTCACTTTAATATTGCTGCAACAATATGACTTTTAATTGTGTTACCTTGTTCTATTCTCGTCTATTGCTGCAAGACCCTGATGATGCTAGTCTTCGATAGGACTAGGCCTTCTCTCTCTATTCTTGCATTGCTGCATTCAGTCCACATATAACCACCCCCCTTCTTTGATACTGATGCATAATTAGCTTAGTTCTGATGTATGTCTTGCGAGTACTTTGGATGAGTACTCACCGTTGCTTTGGTCCCCCTTTGTCTCCTTGATCCCTTGTTGCGACTAGATGATGGAGCCTGCTATTGCAACAAAAGACCTTCCAACGGCACCAGAAATAGGTGTGTCGACGGCACCAGGAATCCTTGTGCTACGGCTACGCCTTAAGGGACTTCCTAGGCAAATATGCAAAGGATTTCCCCCGTGGCCTTGGAGCCTTGCGTTGGTGTTCCCTCGAAGCGGAAAGGGTGATGTAGCATAGCGGTGGTAAGTATTTCCCTCAGTTTGAGAACCAAGGTATCGATCTAGTGAAGAAGTATCACAAGAGCCTGCACAAACACAAAAAGTTTGCTCCCAACGCTATGAAGGGGTTGTCAATCCCTTATAGATTGTTCGCCAAGTAAAAACTAAAAGCAACAAAGTAACAAAGCAAAGTAAAAGCAAAAGTGGAAACGATAAGTGTGAATAGACCCGGGGGCCGTAGTGTTTACTAGTGGCTTCTCTCATGAAAGCAAGTAGACGGTGGGTGAACAAATTACTGTCGAGCAATTGATAGAACTGCGCAAAGTCGTGACGCCATCTATGGAAATGATTATATCTATAGGCATCACGTCCAAAACAAGTAGACCGATACTTTCTGCATGTACTACTATTACTCCACACGTCGACCGCTATCCAGCATGCATCTAGTGTATTAAGTCCAAAAGAACAGAGTAACGCCTTAAGCAAGATGACATGATGTAGATGGACAATCTCATATCTACGACAGAGCCCACCTTGTTACCCTTGATGGCAACTACACAATGTGTGCCTTGTTGCCCCTACTGTCACTGGGAAAGGTCACCACACGGTAAGAACCCAAAACCAAGCACTTCTCCCATTGCAAGAATCATAGATCTAGTTGGCCAAACAGAACCCAAGACTCGGAGAGACTTACAAGGATATCAAATCATGCATATAAGAAATCAGCAAAGACTCAAATATATATCATAGATAATCTGATCACAAATCCACAGTTCATCGGATCTCGACAAACACACCGCCAAAGAAGATTACATCGGATAGATCTCCATGAAGATCATGGAGAACTTTGTATTGAAGATCCAAGAGAGAGAAGAAGCCATCTAGCTACTAACTACGGACCCGTAGGTCTAAAGTGAATTACTCACGAGTCATTGCAGGGGCGATGATGATGATGAAGAAGCCCTCCAACTCCAAAGTCCCCTCCAACAGGGTACCGGGAAGGGTCTCCAGATGAGATCTCGCGGAAACGGAAGCTTGCGGCGGCAGAAAAGTATTTTCGTGGATCCCTTGATTTTTTCTGATTTTTAGGGAATATATAGGCGCAAGATCTAGGTCAGGGGGCACCAGGGAGGCCACAAGCCTGCCCACCGCCGCCCCTGATCATCTTTCGTTCGGGAAAAAAATCATTTCGGGGATTTTATTCCGTTCGGACTCCGTTCCAAAATCAGATCTGAAAACAGCCAAAAACACAGAAAAAACAGGAACTGGCACTTGGCACTGAATTAATAAGTTAGTCCCAAAAAAGATATAAAAGGTACATAAAACATCCAAAGATGACAAGATAACAGCATGAAACCATCAAAAATTATAGATACGTTTGAGACGTATCAAGCATCCCCATGATTAACTCCTGCTCGTCCTCGAGTAGGGAAGTGATAGAGAATGAATTTTTGATGCTTTCATGCTACCTAGCATAGATGTCCTTTGTAACTCCTCTTATGTGACGTGAATGTTCAGATCCATTAGATTCAAAACAATAGTTTGCTATTGACGTGGAAACAATAATAATTCAAGCAAACTAGCAAGGTAATCATGAACTTTCAAAATAACAAGGCCAAAAGAAAGTTATCCCTACAAAAGCATATAGTCTGGCTATGCTCATCATCATTGCACAACGAATTTAAATCATGCACAACCCCGGTATTGGCCAAGTAATTGCTTCACACCTTTACTTTCTCAAACCTTTTCAACTCTCACGCAATACATGAGCGTGAGCCATGGTTATAGCACTATAGATGGTGTGGAGTGTGGTGGAGGTTGCGAGACAAAAAAGGAGAAGATGATCACATTAACTAGGCATATCAATAAGCTGTGGATATGCTCATCAATAGATATCAATGTGAATGAGTAGGGATTGCCATACAAATGATGCACTAGAGCTAAGAGTATGTGAAAGCTCTTAAAGAAAACGAGTGGGTGTGCATCCAACTTGCTTGCTCACAAAGACGTAAGGCAATTTTGAGGAAGCCTATCATTGGAATATACAAGCCAAGTTATATAATGAAAATTTCCCACTAGCTATATGGTGGTGACAAAATGAGAGTCTCTCAATCATGAAGATCATTGTGCTTAATATGCACAAGTGTGGAAAAAGTGGTAGCATTGTCCCTTCTCTCTTTTTCTCTCTCTTTTTTTTGGTGGGCTCTTTGGCCTCTTTTTTTGGTGGGCTTCTTTGGCCTCTTTTATTTCTTTTTTATTTTATTTTGGTGGACTTCTTTGGCCTCTTTTATTTCCTCACATGAGCCAATGCTCCATCAATGATGATCATCACACTTTCAACTCATAACTTAGAGCAACTATGACTCTATATGGAATGCCTTCGGTAGTGTACCGTGGCAATGATGTAGCATGGCATAGACATTAATGGAAACATCATGCTAGCTATCTTACGATCATGCAATGGTAATGTAGACGTGACGACACATGTCATGGTGGTAGTTGCATGGCAATATATCTCGGAATGACTTTGAAAAAGCCATAGTAGGTAGGTATGGTGGCTGTTTTGAGGGAGGCTAATGGTGGGTGTTGTGCACCGGCAAAAGTTGCACGACACTAAGAAGATAGTGATGGTGGAAGGTGAAAGTGCATCTAAACCATGGACTCAACATTAGTCATGAAGAACTCATATACTTGTTGCAAAAGTTTTATTAGTAATCGAAACAAAGCATTCAACGCATACTCCTAGGGGAAGGGTTGGTAGGTATAAACCATCGCGCGATCCCGACCGCCACGCAAAGGATGACAATCAATAGACTAATCATGCTCAGATTTCATCACATAGCGGTTCACCATACGTGCATGCTACGGGAATCACTTGTTGGGGAACGTCGCATGGGAAACAAAAAAATTCCTACGCGCACGAAGACCTATCATGGTGATGTCTATCTACGAGAGGGGATTTCCGATCTACGTACCCTTGTATATTGCGCAGCAGAAGCGTTAGTGAACGCGGTTGATGTAGTGGAACGTCCTCACGTCCCTCGATCCGCCCCGCGAACCGTCCCGCGATCCGTCCCACGATCTAGTGTCGAACGGACGGCACCTCCACGTTCAGCACACGTACAGCTCGACGATGATCTCGGCCTTCTTGATCCAGCAAGAGAGACGGAGAGGTAGATGAGTTCTCCGGCAGCGTGACGGTGCTCCGGAGGTTGGTGGTGATCTGACCTCGGCAGGGCTCCGCCCGAGCTCCGCAGAAACGCGATCTAGAGGAAAAACCGTGGAGGTATGTGGTCGGGCTGCCGTGGAAAAGTCATCTCAAATCACCCCTAAAACCTCCGTATATATAGTTGGGAGAGGGGGGGCCTTGCCTTGAGGCTCAAGGAGCCTCAAGGGGGTCGGCCGAGCCAAGGGGGGAAGTCCTACCCTTCCAAACCAAATCCAACTAGGTTTGGAAGGTGGAGTCCTTCTCTCCTTTCCCACCTCCCCTTTTTTTTCTTTCTCTTTGATTTCTTATCCTTTGGCGCATAGGGCCTTCTTGGGCTGTCCCACCAGCCCACTAAGGGCTGGTGCTCCACCCCCAAGGCCTATGGGCTTCCCCGGGGTGGGTTGCGCCCCCCGGTGAACACCCGGAACCCATTCGTCATTCCCGGTACATTCCCGGTAACTCCGAAAACCTTCCGGTAATCAAATGAGGTCATCCTATATATCAATCTTCGTTTCCGGACCATTCCGGAAACCCTCGTGACGTCCGTGATCTCATCCGGGACTCCGAACAACATTCGGTAACCAACCATATAACTCAAATACGCATAAAACAACGTCGAACCTTAAGTGTGCACACCCTGCGGGTTCGAGAACTATGCAGACATGACCCGAGTGACTCCTCGGTCAATATACAATAGCGGGACCTAGATGCCCATATTGGATCCCACATATTCTACGAAGATCTTATCGTTTGAGCCTCAGTGCCAAGGATTCATATAATCCCGTATGTCATTCCCTTTGTCCTTCGGTACGTTACTTGCCCGAGATTCGATCGTCAGTATCCGCATACCTATTTCAATCTCGTTTACCGGCAAGTCTCTTTACTCGTTCCGTAATACAAGATCCCGCAACTTACACTAAGTCACTTTGCTTGCAAGGCTTGTGTGTGATGTTGTATTACCGACTGGGCCCCGAGATACCTCTCCCTCACACGGAGTGACAAATCCCAGTCTCGATCCATACTAACTCAACGAACACCTTCGGATATACTTGTAGAGCATCTTTATAGTCACCCAGTTACGTTGTGACGTTTGATACACACAAAGCATTCCTCCGGTGTCAGTGAGTTATATGATCTCATGGTCATAGGAACAAATACTTGACACGCAGAAAACAGTAGCAACAAAATGACACGATCAACATGCTACGTCTATTAGTTTGGGTCTAGTCCATCACGTGATTCTCCTAATGACGTGATCCAGTTATCAAGCAACAACACCTTGTACATAATCAGAAGACCCTGACTATCTTTGATGAACTGGCTAGCCAACTAGAGGCTTGCTAGGGACACTGTTTTGTCTATGTATCCACACATGTATATAAGTCTTCATTCAATACAATTATAGCATGGATAATAAACGATTATCTTGATACAGGAATTATAATAATAACTATATTTATTATTGCCTCTAGGGCATAATTCAAACAGTCTCCCACTTGCACTAGAGTCAATAATCTAGCCCTCACATCATCATGCGAATTACATTGTAATAAATCTAACACCCATACAGTTCTGGTGTTGATCGTGCTTTGCCCGTGGAAGAGGTTTAGTCAGCGGGTCTGCTACATTCAGATCCGTGTGCTCTTTGCATATATTTACGTCCTCCCCTTCGACGTAGTCGCGGATGAGGTTGAAGCGTCGTTTGATGTGTCTGGTCTTCTTGTGAAACCGTGGTTCCTTTGCTAAGGCAATGGCACCCGTGTTGTCACAGAACAAGGTTATTGGATTCAGTGCGCTTGGCACCACTCCAAGATCCATCATGAACTGCTTCATCCAGACACCCTCCTTAGCCGCCTCCGAGGCAGCCATGTACTCCGCTTCACATGTAGAATCTGCTACGACGCTTTGCTTGGAACTGCACCAGCTTACCGCACCCCCATTAAGAATAAATACGTATCCGGTCTATGACTTAGAGTCGTCCGGATTTGTGTCAAAGCTTGCATCGACGTAACCCTTTACGGCGAGCTCTTCGTCACCTCCATACATGAGAAACATCTCCTTAGTCCTTTTCAGGTACTTCAGGATATTCTTGACCGCCGTCCAGTGATCCACTCCTAGATTACTCTGGAATCTGCCTGCCATACTTATGGCCAGGCTAACGTCCGGTCTAGTGCACAGCATTGCATACATGATAGTGTTGGAAATATGCCCTAGAGGCAATAATAAAATGGTTATTATCATATTTCCTTGTTCATGATAATCGTCTATTGTTCATGCTATAATTGTATTAACAGGAAACAGTAATACATGTGTGAATAGATAGATCACAATGTGTCCCTAGCAAGCCTCTAGTTGGCTAGCTCGTTAGTCAATAGATGATCATGGTTTCCTGATCATGGGCATTAGATGTCATTGATAACGGGATCACATCATTGGGAGAATGATGTGATGGACAAGACCCAATCCTAAGCATAGCACTAGATCGTATTGTTCGTATGCTAAAGCTTTTCTAATGTCAAGTATCTTTTCCTTCGACCGTGAGATTGTGAAACTGCCGGATACCGTAGGAGTGCTTTGGGTGTATCAAACGTCACAACGTAACTGGGTGACTATAAAGGTGCACTACGGGTACCTCCGAAAGTGTCCGTTGGGTTGGTACGAATCGAGATCGGGATTTGTCACTCCGTGTGACGGAGAGGTGTCTGTGGGCCTACTCGGTAGAACATCATCGTGAGCTCAATGTGACTAAGGAGTTAGTCACACGATGACGTGCTACAGAACGAGTAAAGAGACTTACCGGTAACGAGATTGAACAAGGTATAGGTATACCGACGATCGAATCTCGGGCAAGTTCTATACCGACACACAAAGGGACTCGTATACGGGATTGATTGAATCCTTGACATCGTGGTTCATCCGATGAGATCATCGTGGAGAAAGTGGGAGCCACCATGGGTATCCATACCCCGCTGATGGTTATTTGCCAGAGAGGTGTCTCGGTCATGTCTGCCTGTCTCCCGAACCCATAGGTTCTAGACACTTAAGGTTCGATGACGCTAGGGTTATAGGGAATTATTATACGAGGTTACCGAAAGTTGTTTGGAGTCCCGGATGAGATCCCGGACATCTCGAGGAGCTCCGGAATGGTCCGAAGATAAAGATTGATATATAGGACGGATGGTTTCAGATACCGGAAGTGTTTCGGGCATCACCGGTAACGTACCGGGACCACCGGGACCACCGGAGGTGGCCCCGGGGGACCACCGAAGGGGGGCAACGACCCCGGGAGGTAAGGTGGGCCAAGTGGGGGTGGGAACCAGCTCCTAGGTGGGCTGGTGCGCCTCCCCACTCAGCCCATTGCGCAAGGGAGAGAAAAGGGGGGGCAAACCCTAAGCCAGGTGGGCCTAAGGCCCACCAGTTGGTGCGCCACCCCCTCCTCCCCCTTCTGGCCGCCACACCTCCCATCTGGGGGGGATGCCGCACCCCCTAGGGTGGGAACCCTAGGGGTGGCACCCCCTCTCCCCTCCCCCTATATATAGTGGGCACTTTTGGCCATTGGAGACCAGACTTTTCCCTCTCCCTCGGCGCAGCCCTGCTCTTCTTTGTCATCCTCTGTGCCGGTGCTTGGCGAAGCCCTGACGGGAGACCTCGTCTCTCCATCGACACCACGCCGTCATGCTGCTAGAGTTCTTCCCCAAACTCTCCCTCCTCCTTGCTGGATCAAGGTGCGGGAGACGTCACCGGGCTGCACGTGTGTTGAACGCGGAGGTGCCGTAGTTCGGCACTAGATCGGAATCGCTGCGAGTACGACTCCATCAACCGCGTTCTAGCAACGCTTCCGCTTAGCGATATTCAAAGGTATGAAGATGCTCTTACCACTCTCTCGTTGCTGGTCTCTCCATAGGAGGATCTGAATATGCGTAGGAAAATTTTGAATTTATGCTACGTTACCCAACAGTGGCATCAGAGCCAGGTTTTCTATGCGTAGATTCTATGCACAAGTAGAACACAAAAGTTGTGGGCGATGATTTGTCAATTTGCTTGCCGCTACTAGTCTTATTCTTTTCCGGCGGTATTGTGGGATGAAGCGGCCCGGACCGACTTTACACGTACGCTTACGTGAGACTGGTTCCACCGACAGACATGCACACCGTGCATAAAGGTGGCTAGCGGGTGTCTGTCTCTCCTACTCTAGGAGGATTGGATTTGATGAAAAGGGTCCGTATGAAGGGTAAATAGCTTTGGAATATCATCGTTGTGGCTGTCACGTAGGTAAGAAGGCGTTCTTGCTAGAAACCCAAATCAGCCACGTAAAACTTGCAACAACAATTAGAGGACGTCTAACTTGTTTTTGCAGGGTTTGACATGTGATGTGATATGGCCAAAGTTGTGATGTTGCATGCATGATGTATGAGATGATCATGTTATTGTAATAGGTTTCACGACTTGCATGTCGATGAGTATGACAACCGGCAGGAGCCATAGGAGTTGTCTTAATTTATTGTATGAGATGCAACGCCATGTGCTCACTACTTTTACTTCATTGCTAACGGTTAGCTATAGTAGTAGTGATAGTAGTAGTTGGCGTGACGACTTCACGGAGACACGATGATGGAGATCATGATGATGGAGATCATGGTGTCACGCCAGTGACGATTATGATCATGCGATGCCTGAAGATGGAGATCGAAAGAGCAAAGATGATAATGGCCATATCATGTCACTATATGATTGCATTGTGATGTTTATCATGTTTTACATCTTATTGCTTAGAACGACGGTAGCATAATAAGATGATCCCTCTTAAAATTTCGAGAACGTATTCCCCTAAGTGTGCACCATTGCGAAGGTTCGTTGTCTCGAAGCACCACGTGATGATCGGGTGTGATAGATTCTAACGTTCGCATACAACGGGTGTAAGTCAGATTTACACACGCGAAACACCTAGGTTGACTCGACGAGCTTAGCATGTACAGACATGACCTCGAATACAAGAGACCGAAAGGTCGAACATGAGTCGTATGGTTGAATACGATCAGCATGGAGTTGCTCACCATGGTGACTAGTCCGTCTCACGTGATGATCGGACACGGGTTAGTCAACATGGATCATGTATCACTTAGATGACTAGAGGGATGTCGATTTAAGTGGGAGTTCATACTTAATTTGATTAAATGAACTTAATTGTCATGAACTTAGTTTAAAAGTTGTCTTTATAAATATTGTAGATGTCCAAGTCAACCTCAATTTCAACGCATTCCTACAGAAAAACAAGCTGAAAGATGATGGTAGCAACTATGCGGACTGGGTTCGCAACTTGAAGCTCATCCTTGAAGCAGCTAAAAAGGCTTATGTCCTTGATGCGCCGCTAGGTGACCCTCCCACTCCCGCAGCAGCCCAGGACATTCCGAACGTCTGGCAAACGCGGAGTGATGACTACTCTCTGGTTAGGTGTGGCATGTTATACAGTTTAGAAACGGGGCTCCAAAGGCGTTTTGAGCAACACGGGGCATATGAGATGTTCCAGGAGCTGAAGCTAGTTTTTCAAGCTCATGCCCGTGTCGAGAGATATGAAGTCTCCGACAAGTTCTTTAGTTGTAAGATGGAGGAGAACAGTTTTGTCAGTGAACACATACTCAAAATGTCTGGGTTACACGGTCGTTTGACTTCACTTGGAGTCGAACTTCCGGATGATGCTATAATTGACAGAATCCGCCAGTCTCTCCCACCAAGCTACAAAGGCTTTGTGCTTAACTACAACATGCAAGGGATGGAGAAGACCATTCCCGAGTTGTACTCGATGCTCAAGTCTGCAGAAGTAGAAATCAAGAAAGAGCATCAAGTGTTGATGGTCAACAAGACCACTAGTTTCAAGAAAGGCAAGGGTAAGAAGAACTTCAAGAAAGACGGCAAAGTTGTTGCCGCGCCCGGTAAGCCAGATGCCGGGAAGAAGAAAAAGAACGGACCCAAGCCTGAGACTGGGTGCTTCTATTGCAAGGGAAAGGGTCACTGGAAGCGGAACTGCCCCAAATACTTAGCGGACAAGAAGGCCGGCAACGTTAAAGGTATATGTGATATACATGTTATTGATGTGTACCTTACTAGCGCTCGTAGTAGCTCCTGAGTATTTGATACCGGTGCTGTTGCTCACATTTGCAACTCAAAGCAGGAACCGCGGAATAAGCGGAGACTGGCCAAGGACGAGGTGACGATGCGCGCCGGGAATGGTTCAAAGGTCGATGTGATCGCCGTCAGCACGCTACCTCTACATCTACCATCGGGATTAGTTTTAAACCTTAATAATTGTTATTTAGTACCAGCTTTAAGCATGAACATTGTATCAGGGTCTTGCTTAATGCGAGACGGCTACTCATTTAAGTCAGAGAATAATGGTTGTTCTATTTATAAGAGTGATATGTTTTATGGTCATGCTCCGCTGGTGAATGGCTTATTCTTGATGAATCTCGATCGTGATGTTACACATATTCATAGTGTGAGTACCAAAAGATGTAAAGTTGATAATGATAGTCCCACATACTTGTGGCACTGCCGCCTTGGTCACATCGGCGTTAAGCGCATGAAGAAGCTCCATACTGATGGACTATTAGAGTCTCCTGATTTTGAATCATTTGACACATGCGAACCGTGCCTCATGGGCAAGATGACTAAGACTCCATTCTCAGGAATAATGGAGAGAGCAACCGACTTATTGGAAATAATACATACTGATGTGTGTGGTCCAATGAACGTTGAAGCTCGCGGTGGTTATCGTTATGTTCTCACTCTCACCGATGATTTGAGTAGGTATGGGTATATCTAATTGATGACGCAAAAATCTGAGACGTTTGAAAAGTTCAAGGAATTTCAGAGTGAGGTTGAGAATCAACGTGACAGAAAAATTAAATGTCTACGATCTGACCGTGGAGGAGAATATTTGAGTCACGAGTTTGGCACACACCTAAGGAAGTGTGGAATCGTTTCACAACTGTCGCCGCCTGGCACACCGCAACGCACGGAGTGTCTGAACGTCGTAATCGCACTTTATTAGATATGGTACGATCTATGATGTCTCTTACCGACTTACCGCTATCATTTTGGGGATACGCATTAGAAACTGCAGCATTCACTTTAAATAGGGCACCGTCTAAATCCGTTGAGACGACACCGTATGAACTATGGTTTGGCCAGAAACCTAAGTTGTCGTTTCTTAAAGTTTGGGGCTGCGATGCTTATGTGAAGAAACTTCAACCAGAAAAGCTCGAACCCAAAGCGGAGAAATGCGTATTCATAGGATACCCTAAGGAAACAATTGGGTATACCTTCTATCTTAGATCCGAAGGTAAAACCTTTGTTGCCAAGAACGGATCCTTTCTAGAGAAAGAGTTTCTCTCGAAAGAAGTAAGTGGGAGGAAGGTAGAACTTGATGAGGTAATTACACCCCCTCTCGAACAGGATAGTAGCGCAGCGCAGGAAGTTGTTCCTATGGCGCCTACACTGACTGAAGAGGAAGTTAATGATGATAATCATGAAGCTTCGGATCAAGTTACTACTGAACCGCGAAGGTCCACAAGGGCACGCTCCGCACCAGAGTGGTACAGCAACCCTGTGATGGAAATCATGTTGTTAGACAACGGTGAACCTTCGAACTATGAAGAAGCGATGGCGGGCCTAGATTCCAACAAATGGCTTGAGGCTATGAAATCCGAGATAGGATCCATGTATGAGAACAAAGTATGGACTTTGGTGGACTTGCCCGATGACCGGCGAGCCATAGAAAATAAATGGATCTTCAAGAAGAAGACTGATGCAAATGGTAATGTAACCGTTTACAAAGCTCGACTTGTCGCAAAGGGTTTTCGAGAAATTCAAGGAGTTGACTACGAAGAGACTTTCTCTCCCGTAGCGAAGCTAAAATCAGTCCGAATCATGTTAGCAATTGCCGCCTTTTATGATTATGAAATTTGGCAAATGGACGTCAAAACAGCGTTCCTTAACGGGAACCTTAAGGAAGAGTTGTATATGATGCAACCAGAAGGTCTTGTCGACCCTAAGGGTGCTAACAAAGTGTGCAAGCTCCAGCGCTCCATCTATGGGCTGGTGCAAGCATCTCGGAGTTGGAACATTCGCTTTAATGAGGTGATTAAAGCGTTTGGGTTCATACAGGTTTACGGAGAAGCCTGTCTGTACAAGAAAGTGAGTGGGAGCTCTGTAGCATTCCTCATACTGTATGTGGATGACATATTATTGATGGGAATAATATAGAGATGTTGGAGAGCATAAAGTCCTATTTGAACAAGAGTTTTTCAATGAAGGACCTTGGAGAAGCTGCATACATATTAGGCATCAAGATCTATAGAGATAGATCGAGACGCCTCATAGGTCTTTCGCAAAGTACATACCTTGACAAGATATTGAAGAAGTTCAATATGGAAAACTCAAAGAAAGGGTTCTTGCCAGTTTTGCAAGGTATGAGATTGAGTAAGACTCAGTCGCCGACCACGGCAGCAGATAGAGAGAAGATGAGTTCTATCCCCTACGCTTCAGCCGTGGGCTCTCTAATGTATGCCATGCTGTGTACCAGACCTGATATAAACCTTGCCATAAGTTTGGTAGGGAGGTACCAAAGTGATCCCGGTATGGAACACTGGACAGCGGTCAAGAATATCCTTAAGTACCTAAAAAGGACTAAGGAAATGTTTCTCGTTTATGGAGGTGACGAAGAGCTCGTCGTAAAGGGTTACATCGACGCTAGCTTCGACACAGATCCGGATGACTCTAAGTCACAGACCTGATACGTATATGTGTTGAATGGTGGGGCAGTGAGCTGGTGCAGCAGCAAGCAAGAAGTCCTGGCAGCATCTACATGTGAAGCGGAGTACATAGCTGCTTTAGAAGCAGCTCATGAAGGAATTTGGATGAAGGAGCTCATCACCGACCTTGGAGTGGTTCCAAGCGCGTCGGGTCCAATGACACTCTTCTGTGATAACACTGGGGCCATTACCATAGCCAAGGAGCCCAGGTTTCACCGGAAGACGAAGCACATCAAACGCCGCTACAACTCCATCCAGGACCATGTCCAGAGTGGAGTTATAGATATTTGTAAAGTACACACGGATCTGAATACTGCAGACCCGTTGACTAAACCTCTTCCACGAGCAAAACATGATCAACACCATAATGCTATGGGTGTTCGATACATCACAATGTAACTAGATTATTGACTCTAGTGCAAGTGGGAGACTGTTGGAAATATGCCCTAGAGGCAATAATAAAATGGTTATTATCATATTTCCTTGTTCATGATAATCGTCTATTGTTCATGCTATAATTGTATTAACAGGAAACAGTAATACATGTGTGAATAGATAGATCACAATGTGTCCCTAGCAAGCCTCTAGTTGGCTAGCTCGTTAGTCAATAAATGATCATGGTTTCCTGATCATGGGCATTAGATGTCATTGATAACGGGATCACATCATTGGGAGAATGATGTGATGGACAAGACCCAATCCTAAGCATAGCACTAGATCGTATTGTTCGTATGCTAAAGCTTTTCTAATGTCAAGTATCTTTTCCTTCGACCGTGAGATTGTGCAACTCCCGGATACCGTAGGAGTGCTTTGGGTGTATCAAACGTCACAACGTAACTGGGTGACTATAAAGGTGCACTACGGGTACCTCCGAAAGTGTCTGTTGGGTTGGTACGAATCGAGATCGGGATTTGTCACTCCGTGTGACGGAGAGGTGTCTCTGGGCCCACTCGGTAGAACATATTCATGAGCTCAATGTGACTAAGGAGTTAGTCACACGATGACGTGCTACGGAACGAGTAAAGAGACTTACCGGTAACGAGATTGAACAAGGTATAGGTATACCGACGATCGAATCTCGGGCAAGTTCTATACCGACACACAAAGGGACTCGTATACGGGATTGATTGAATCCTTGACATCGTGGTTCATCCGATGAGATCATCGTGGAGCAAGTGGGAGCCACCATGGGTATCCATACCCCGCTGATGGTTATTGGCCAGAGAGGTTACCGAAAGTTGTTCGGAGTCCCGGATGATTAGCGTACGATTAAACCGAGGGCGTCACAATTATATTCTCAATCATAACTATCATGACAAGTAATAGGCATAACAAAATCATGAAGTGTATCATCGTCCACAATACTATAGGATTCGTTCAACAATGATAGGAGCAACATTATCTAGGAGAGATACCTTTGTACCTCTGTTTTTTCTTCTTTTCTTCTTCTTCACCACATCATGTGTGGGTTTAATTAATTTTTCCGAGCTTCTTATTGATGGGATTGGTTGGATAGGAATCTCCTTCTCGTCGCATGTTTCATTATGAGAGTCTATAGGAGGGAAAGTGGAAGTATTTACCCTTTCATTAGTACTCCTTTTATATTCCATTGGTTTTCCTGTCTTCCTATAGTTGGGAATATAAGCATTCTCATTGGAATTTACTACTCAAAACATATATATTTCTTGTAGATTAGTTTCAAAATAGTCTTTGAATAATAATGCTTCAAACCAACTTTTTTTCTCACAATTCTTCACATCCAAAAAATAAACAAATTTCATTATAAAGTTCAAGGGTGATCAAGTTAATACAATATTTGGTCACGATTCGATCATGAAAAAGTATGCATTGAAAATTAAGATGACCAAACCTATTTGCAAAGTTCACAAGTAATGGGATGAACATAGCACAATTTCGTAGCAAATTCATCTGTCCCTTTAAGCCACCAATTGTCTTTATCATATTTATGCTTCTTAAAAAATCAACCATCCCTATAACTATAAGGCGTGTCTTCACAAATTTTATTCACTCCACAAAAATTTGACATGCTTAAAGGAAATATTTTTAACATGACTAGTTCAATCATCATTACTGAACTCTTATTCTAACGCTTTGGCACAACTTTCTAATCCATCATTTTCATGAAAAATATTATAAAACGAAGCATTTGTGGTAACCTAAATTCCATTTTTATAGTTTTATTTTTATAAACCAAACTAGTGATAAATAAGAAACTAAAAGATTCAATTGCAAGATCAAAAGATATACCTTGAAGCACTCACCTCCCTGACAACGGCACCAAAAAAGAGCTTGATGTCTAATACGCAACTTTATTCTTGGAGACGTTGTTGGGCCTCCAAGTGCAAATTTCCCTCAAGTGGATGACCTGTGGTTTATCAATCCTTAGGATTTGTAGGTTGAAGATGGTCTCTCTCAAACAACCCTGTAATCAAATAAAATAAATCTCTTGTATACCCAACACACCCAATACAATGGGAACTTGTATAGGTGCACTAGTTCGGCGAAGAGATGGTGATGCACGTGTAGTATGGATAGTAGATATAGGTTTTGGTAATCTTAATATATAAAAATGTCTAGGTAACAAATAGTAATCAGCAAGCAAAATGTTACATAAATGCTTGGAAATAAGGCCTAGGGTTCATACTTTCACTAGTTCAATCTCTCAACTGTGCTAATATAATTGAATCATATAACCATCCCTCAACGTGCAACGAAGAGTCACTCCAAAGTTCCTATATAGTGGAGAACACAAGATGAAAATTTTGTAGGTAGTAGAACCACCTCAAAGTTATCCTTTTCGATCAATCTATTGAGCTATTCCTATAAGTGTCACAAAAAGCCCTGGAGTTCATACTAGAATAACACCTATGATACGCATCAATTGACTCTGATGTCCCCCAGATACTTCAATGTCACCACAAGTATCCGCGAGTCAATTATACGACATGCATCAAACAATTTCAGATTGATCATATTCAATCCAACACAAGGAACTTCAAAGAGTACCCTAAGATTTCTATCGGAGAAAGTAGGACAAAAACATACATCAACCATGTGCATAGATCCCCCAATGTCATCAGAATTCACAAGTTGATGCCATAACATATATCAAGGGAATCAATAGAATACCCCACTGTCACCACGGGTATCCACATGCAAGACGTATATCAAGTGTTCTCAAACCCAAAGTATTCAATCCAACATAATGAAATCTCAAAGGGAAAGACTCAATTCATCACATAAAGATAGCAAGGGAAGAACACCATATGATTCAACTATATTAACAAAGCTCGTGATACATCAAGATCATGACATCTCAAGAACAAGAGAGAGAGAGAGAGAGATCAAACACATAGCTACTTGTACATACCCTCAGCCCTAAGGGTGAACTACTCCCTCCTCGTCTTGGAGACCATCGGGGTGATGAACATGACCTTCGGTGATGGTTACCCCCTCTGCCACCCTATCGGAATAGGGCTACGGATGAGATCGCTTCGAAACCGAGGCTTATGGCGGCGGAGCAGAAGTTCTAGGTTAATTTATGGGGTGTTCTTAATATATCGGATTTTTGAGCGTTGGGATCACGTGAAACGGAGCCACAGGGGTCCCACGCGGTAACAAGCCACGACCAACCCCTGGGCATGCCTTGTTACCTTGTCACCTCCTCGTGGGTCCCCTCGTACTCCCTCGAAGCTTCCTCGGCCTCTTTCCTTCCAAAAAAATTTGTCAAAAAGTTTCACGCGGTTCTGAGAACTTTTATTTTCTGCACAAAAGCAACACCACGGTAATTCTGTTGAAAACAATGTCGGTTCGGGTTAGGTCCAATTAAATCATATAAAGTGCATCAAAACCATATAAAAATATTGTAAACATGGGTAAATATGGCATGAATACTTCATAAATTATCAATATGTTGGAGACGTATCAAGCAGCAAGTACATGCATATTATATTCATTAAAATCATCATGCGCAACTGTAAAACACAACCCATAAATATAATCTTTATAAGCACAAACTTCTTTGATATAGAGTCTTTGGATAATTCAAAGAGATAATAAGACTATCAAGTGTGGGTGCAATAGCAACAATTTCACTCTTAACATAAGAAATTATAGCAAGTTCATCTTCATAATCATAATTCATAGTCGCATCATGGCCATTATCATAGAAAGCATCGAGTTCATCAAAAAGGGATATTTCAAACAAATCCAAGGGATCATTGCACCCATCATCCTATGGTAAGCGTGGAGGAAAATTAAATAATTTATGAGTTAAATAGTTACTCTCATTAGAAGGTGGACACGTGTAGCTAATCCGTTCTTCCTAATTTTTGTTCTTCACTCTCATCCTCATCTTTTTCATCTAACGAGGTCACAGTTTCAACAATTTATTCCTCCATAGACTCCTGCAAAATATTAGTCTCTTCTAGGGCGGCGGATATTTTCTTAATATAACCGCTAATATAAGCATTACAATCATAGTTCTATAGCAATATTTAAGTTTGACAAAAAAATAAGATTTGTAAAGAGCATCATCATTTTTTTCAAGCAAAGAAGCAATTTCATAAGCACCCTTAAAAGCAAAAAACTATTCAGTTTTTCAATATCATAGTGAGCATAAACACCATTATCATAAGAAGCCAAGATTTGGTCATCATTAAACTCACATTGGAAGTGAAGGTGTTTAGGGTCCTTTCTAGAACAAGTGAAATCATATATAGAGCACAAATTCAAAGCATAGCAATATAAACTACCTATTTGATCCCATGAGTGTTTACCTTTTTGAGACAAACGATGACACAGAAAATAAGCATGCTCATCTAATGATTTTTCCCTCAACTAAGCTAGTGAGGTATTTAACACGAGCACAAACGGATCAAAGATGATCCAAGTAGAAAGTTTCAGTAGTGAGGATTTTAGGTGGTTCATCAACCATTGGGGTAGTGAGTACAACATATTTTTTTTGGTATTTTGTGCTTTCTACCTATAGCTAAAGAAAGAGAACAAGAATAAAAAATAAAATTTACTTAGTGATAAAGCCAACAAACACACACAAAAATTATTCACCACCTGCTATTGCTCCCTCGCAATGGCGCTGGAAAAGGCCTTGATAACCCACAAGTGTAGGAAATTGGTTGTAGCCTTTTCGATAAGTAAGAGTGTCAAACCCAACGAGGAGCTAAAGATATAATAAATATTCTCTCAAGTTCTATCACCGATACAAATCTAGCACACGAAATAAAATTACTTTGCGGGAATAAAAATATAGTTTTACAAAATAATAAAAGTTAGTTGTTGTTTAAACAAAATTACAATAAAGAAGAGAGTTTTGGAGGAGCAATAACGAAAAGATTATTTTCCTTAGGCAATTGAATATGGAACGATAGTGATGCTCATCGTACTTATGAGAGAGAGGGGTAAGCTAATATATTCTCCGTACTTGGATCATATGTTCTTATGATTTTAACTCTAGCAAATGTTCATAAATATTAAAGATTCATTAAGGTAAACACAACCATAGAATTAAATCAGAAGTCCCCGTTAATCCCATATGCAACAACTCACGAACTCGGGTTTAGGTTTCTATCAACCCGCAAGGTCGTAACCCACTATAAACAAATCATTAACATATTGCAACACCCTGCAACGGGGATCCCACACGTTTGCGCGAGAAGGCATTCACCATAGGACAACACCATAATAACATAGAACTCATAACAACCATACCATACCATAATTAGCCCATAGGACAAAAAGAAACTACTCAAACATAATAGAGGTGAAACACATCACTGGATAATAATACTCCTATATAGGATCAAACACCATATTTAAGTAGAGATTACAACAGGGCAAGAGAGAGTACATCGCTGCACAGAAAGGGGAAAAGATGGTGATGAGGGCGATGAAATTGTTGGAGATGACCGTCGTCGCGATGGTTCACGCTTCAGCGTCACCTGGAGAGAGGGGTAAAGGTCCCCATCCTTCTCCTTGCTTAGCCTCCCCCTCTGGTCCTTGGCCTCCATGCCTCTCGAAGGGTGGGAGCCCCTCCAAGATTCGTCGTTTCTGTCTTTTTCTCTAGGTTTTCTTCTGTGTCCCGTTACGCCGACATGCATCATAAATCTTTCGTCATTTTCTTTGTGTGGCGTAGTGTTGTGTGTGTTGTGCCATGTTGTCTATTTTTATTGGTTGTGAGAATGTCATTAATTTAGCGTCAGGTGTTAGGGATTTTTTTTATAAATATGTGGTTATAATGAATAAAACTTCAACAACACATTCCCTCCATCCGATAATATAAGAGTGTTTAGTGATTTTACAACGACACATAAACAAATTAGTGCCGGTATCTAGGACCATAAAATACAAGCAGGTTCCAGATACGCAATTGTATGATACAGTACGAAAATGGTTTTTTTAGAGCACAACACGTTCCAAACATGTGCGAAATTCGTGCGGGAGTATCCCAAACAAACAGGCAGTGTGGGTGTGTGCTCTGAAATCAGATCGCTGAAAACACAACGCAAACGAGATGGCGCCGCTCCCGCGCCGGCTCGTGCCGCTCCGCGACTCCGCGACGCTGCTCCTGCTCCCGTCCCTCGTCGCGGCCTCCTCCCAGTCCCAGTTCCGCCTCCGCGAGATCCACGCGCACCTCCTCGTCTCCGGCCGCCTCGCCTCTCCCTCCCACCACGCCGACTTCGTCGCCTCCCTCGCCTCCTCCAGCCACCTCTCCTACGCGCGCCTCCTCCTGCCCCAGCGCCCGGCCACGCTACTCGCCCACAACGGCCTCCTCCGCGCCCTCGCCCGCGGGCCATGCCCCGGCCTCGCCTTTGCGGCCTTCCGCGAGCTGCCCCTCGCGCCCGACCACTACTCGTTCACCTTCCTCGTCCGCGCCGCGACCTCCCTGGCCGCCGCCGCCTCTGCGACGCCCGTGCCCACCGATGTTGCCGTGAACCTGCTCGCGGGCTCCGTGCACGCGGCGGCGTTCCAACACGGCCATGCGACGGACCCGCACGTCCAGAGCGGCGCTGTATCCATGTACGCGGCGGTCGGGGACGTGGGCGCCGTGCGGGCCGCCTTCGCGGAGATCGTGAGCCCGGACGTGGTGTGCGTCACTGCCATGTTGGGCGCTCTTTCCGCTGGAGGCGACGTCGACACCGCGCGCGAGCTGTTTGATGGAATGCCGCAGCGGGACCATGTCGCCTGGAACGCCATGCTCACAGGGTATGTGCGCGTGGGCAGGTCGAGGGAAGCCCTGGGGCTGTTCGACGAAATGCAGAAGGCCGGGGTTGCTGTCAGTGAGGTGACGCTGGTGTCAGTGCTCACTGCCTGTGCACAGATGGGTGCGCTAGAACGTGGCATGTGGGTGCATTCCTACGTGTGCAGCCGTGGGATGCGGGTGTCGGTCACGCTGGGCACTGCTTTGGTGGATATGTATTCCAAGTGTGGAGTTGTCACGATGTCGATGGAGGTGTTCGAGACCATGCGCGAAAGGAACATCTACACCTGGACCAGCGCGCTGAGTGGCCTCGCGATGAATGGCATGGGGGAGGAGTGTCTTGAGCTGTTCAAGCGTATGGAGAGCGCGGGCATGGAGCCTAATGGTGTCACATTTGTCGCGGTGCTCCGTGGATGCTCTGTGGCTGGGTTGGTAGAGGAGGGACGAGCATGCTTTGATTCGATGAAGGATAAGCATAAAGTTGAGCCTTGGCTTGAGCACTACGGCTGCATGGTTGATTTGTATGGTCGAGCAGGGCGTCTGGATGATGCTGTCGATTTCATCAATTCGATGCCAGTGGAGCCACATGAAGGTGTCTGGGGAGCGCTACTCAACGCTTCTCGGATTCACAACAACGTCGATCTGGGCAAACACGCAATGCACAAGCTCACGGAGATTGAATCCAAAAATGATGCGGCTCACGTGTTGCTGTCTAATATCTACGCGGAGTCGCATAACTGGAAGGGCGTCAGCAAAGTTCGGAACATGATGAAGTCCAAGGGAGTCAAAAAGATGCCTGGGTGTAGTGCCATTGAGGTTGACGGCAAGGTGCATGAGTTCTTCGTCGGGAGCAAGTCACACCCCAGATACAAGGATATCCAGACCATGCTTGCAGAGATGAGCCATAGGCTGAGGCTGCAAGGGTACGCCGCAAACACAAAAGAGGTGCTGTTCGATATCGAGGAAGAGGAGAAAGAAGGTGCGATCTCCTTGCACAGTGAGAAGCTTGCCCTCGCCTTCGGTCTTATCACGTTGCCAGAAGACACGGTGATCAGGATCGTCAAGAACTTGAGAGTGTGCAAGGACTGCCATGATTATACCAAGCTGATATCTAAGGTCTTCGACAGGGAGATTGTTATGCGAGATAGGAACAGGTTTCACCATTTCAAGCATGGAGCGTGCTCCTGTAGGGATTACTGGTGATTTCTTCTGTAACTGCAAATGATGATCCATTCACATTCAAAGGCAGCAAGGTTGTTGCATTCGAATACAGTAATGCCCGTCTGCACGCATAAGAGCAACTCTGGCAGATAGTGTAAAAAGTCCCCGTACTATAAAGTTTCGACGAGTATATGAGTTTGGGCCGTTTTTTCGGCCAGATAAGACCCCGTATCCTCGGCCCGGCCCGTAAATGTTTTACGGTGCCCGCAAATGCGCCCCCTCGTTTGGTATGTATGCAGGTCTACGAGGTCGATACAGGTCCGAACTCTATCCCTCCGCCGCAGCGAAATCCCCTTCTCTCATTGCATTTTCGTCGCCGGCGCCTCAAATCCACCGCCCGCGCCCACAGCTCCGTGACATGTGGAACTCCGACCGCCGTTGTGACGTCGACCCTGAGCAGAGGTGTTGCGTCAGAACCGACGCGGCAGGAAGCGCTCCACCCTGTGGTACACTCCCCACGGGCATCGCTCCTCCGCCGCGAAACGGAGGAGTACAACCACTTCTCGGGCGCAGGTAGATCCTCCAGGGCGTCCAGCTCGCGCATGTTTTCCTCCCTGCATCCGACCACAAACTCTGATAATCTGTCTGGCGAAGGACAGACATGTTTTGAGCGCGTTCCTACTGGGTGGAGAGGCTGGGAAGACCTACCGTTGAGCTACCATGGCATATCCTGGTACGAGTTTGCCTGACCAAATCACATGCCATCCAGGGGAATCCAGCGAGAACAAGGAAGCAACAGCAGCCAAAATGCCAAACTGGCAGTCTACCGCGGCAGCTGGCATCCCACGCCAGAGCATCGTGATCTTCGGCAGGCCAGGCAGCAAAGCAAGCCATGATACAGACAGATAGATAGGAAACCAGTATTTTGAGTGCTGAATTTAGCACTGATAGACGAGAGGAGAAATAGTTTAGCAGTTAAATTTCTTGTTAAAGCATCATCAAGGGTCATTATACTATCTTAACTGGAAGTGAAACTCCAAAAAAAAAAGGAAATATCAACCTGGGCAGCTTCAACAAAGGACTAATCCGAGAGGCACACAGAGTGCACACCAGTTTGTTCGGCTATTTTTATTCATGCACACTTGCTACAAGCAAAATGCCACTGGAAAACCGTGTCGTGTATATGCTAAACGTAACAAGGTCAAATATAAGTGCTCTATAAGATGTATTTGTTCTGAACATTTACATGTAGTATGTCACTGCCCAGTACATCTCCAACATTGGCGGCAAACTGGAAGGAGTCGCCAAAAGTGTGCTTGCCATTAGTAACCTGTCAAAAATTGAAGGGCTGCTGGATTAAAATTCAGTTGAAGAACAGAGGCAAACTTAATTTCAGATAACCAAATATGATGATGTAAGGTTGAACGGTTGAAGTGCATAGCATGTCATGGTTAGTCAAGGAACGACATCAATTTTGTAGCAGAAATGTACAGAATCATGAGTGATGCCTACGCTGTGAACATGAAGCTGCCAGTTTTTTAGTACTCCTTCCATCCCAAAATATAAGGTGCACATGCAACTTGATGTTAAGTTCAGACAAATATCATATAGGTTATGGAACCAAAATTATACCATAGGAAGTCTCGAATCAACTACCCCAACCAAATGAGCTAGGATCACTCGTTGTCAAAGAAAAAAGAAGAGCTAGGATCACCTACTGCTTTTGTGTCATATAAAAACATGTATCATTGGTCTAATGGTCAGTGTGACCTGATCTTTGAATATGTGCATGCCTTACATTTTGGAATGGAATGAGTAGTAACTAGGGGTAACTAAGGATGGACAGTTCATTTTTCTTTTGAATCAGAAGCATTCATAACCTTTGCTTTGTACCAGATATCAAACTGCACAGGCACAACACCATAGTTCATAACTACACTGATAACTTAGTGCAGAGCCATATAGCATAATTTGCATTCTACGGCCGATATTGTCACTGCCTATCCGCCTAGGTGCTTTACCTATTACAACTGACATCTCAAGTAGCATGTAGTTTTGACAGTAACCTAATGTCTCACATTATACTCATAAGATTTCTCGGCAGCTTGAGATTCAAACCAGCAGCGGTAATTGTTTCAACCATAAAAGAGAGGACCAAAGAGTAAAACTGTTGCTACCTGCTCACGAGGACAAGCCAATCTTCTTCATGACATCCCTGGTTCTCTTCCGGAGCCTCATGAACACAACGACCATACAAGCCAGCACCCACGGTGGGAAGCTCAGGTTGCCCAGCTTGGACGTCTTAAGCCACTGGGGCATCTTCCCCTCCTTCAGTAATATCGCAATTACCACCGTCATGACGCAGACAGTGAGCATCATCTTCGTGATGGGCTTCAGCAAAGGATCCTAAATCACCAAAGAGGCAAACACGTCATACGAAGACTTGCTAACTACTGTATGAGTAGGACCTGGCGGACATCAGAGCAGGCAGACAAACCGCGCGAAATTCCACAGGGGGCTGGGTGTCGCAACTTACCTTGGGCTCGCCGTCGAGGAAGATGGTGGAGTCGGCGGCGTAGGGGAGGAGGGAGCGGCCGTTGCGGGGGTTGAATCGGATGGCGACGCCGCGCGCGCGGGAGGCGGCGTCGAAGGCGAAGACGCACTTCAGGCCGTGCTTCTCCAGGATATCCCCCACCTCCAGCTGGTCCTGCGTGTACCCGCCCAGGGGCGACCGGAACACGGCCACCGGCCCCCGGCCGCGGCGGAAGAGCTGCACCTCCACCTCAGGCGCGGCCGCCGGCTCGGATCCGGGCCTCCCGTTCTGGGCGGAGGCCGGCGGCTCCTCGTGGATGCCGTCGTCGGCCGGCGACGCTGCCTGGCCGGCTTGCTTCTCCATTGGTTTGCTCGATCGGGTTCTGGGGAAGGCGAAAAGGGAATCTGTCAATCTGCGTCTCGCACTGTAGGCTGGAATTGGGCTGGTTATGAGAGGCAAACCTATGGTTACCAAAAACAAAATAGGCAAGTTCTAGGCAAATCTCGGGCCTGGCCCGAATAAAGGCTAATTTTTTTAAAAATAACACACTTTTTAAATAAATATAAAAAATATTGCGTTGTTTTAAATTTAAAAATAATACAGCGCCGGCGCCGGCATAGCTGACTGGATTCGGTCGATTTTACTGCGGCCGATTGATACCTTATTAGCTTCGGCCAAGCCAGCTAGCTAGTCGGCTACGGGTGGCACCTCCATTCGGGTTTAGAGTGACTATTTAGGACTAATTGGCTTCATCGAAGCCAATGATAGGTGCATACATCCCTTTTATTCTGGGGTTTTTTTTCTTCTGAGTTCCCGTCATATTTTTCGCTTATGAGTTCCTGCCTATATCTTCCTTCATATTTTTTTCGCTTTTGAGTCCTCGTCATATTTGTCCGCTTGTCAGTTCCAGCATATACCCCCCGACATAGTTTCCCGCTTCTAAGTTCCCGTCTATATCTCCCGTCATAGTTTCCCGCTTATGATTTCTCGCCTATTCTTCTTTTCCAAACCTATAAAAAAACCTCCATATTAGGGAGGGTAAGCAGTTGAGTGTAGTCTCGTAGTCTCGTCTAGATGTTTGATTATCCTTTTGATCGTAGTTTTCATCCTCGTATTTCCCAATGTCTTCTGCGTTTAGCCAGTGATTTCAAGAGAGACACTAGAGTAGTTTTACCGGGCGAACTCATCGGTAGTGACACCCTACTCAATGAGCTGGGTCACGCATTAACTAGGTGCGAGTGGGCTTCAAGAACCTTTGAGGAGATACGAAAATAACTCCCCACGTTGCATGGAAGATGGAAGAAGCAACATCATAAGAGTGAGTCCTACCTAAAGTATGAAGTGGAACATACTTTTTTTATGGAGCATCGGAAGCGGCGACAAAGACGACATCTTTATGCCGAGCACCAAGGCCAAGACTAACGTGTCGTTGAAGGCCCAGAGTTCTGCATCGTCGAAGGGGAAGAGCTCAACATTGACGGAGGATGACGATTGTGCCTTCATGTAGTTTTTAAGTTGTATTTTGTAAGTTCAGTCATACCTTTTTATTCAGATGCACTTTGTATTATTTATTTGTACTCTCTTGTTGTAGGGGGCATTATGTTCTATCTAGATATGATGTTGTAGTTGGTTCACGATGTTGGATGCATTACTTTGTAGTATCCGAACTATCCCTGCTAAACTAACCGAGCACTAAAATAGGATAGGGATATGTCTCATACATAACTAGATAGTCATTTGTCTCATATATAGAATAGACATATGTCTCATACATAAGTGGATAGTCATGTCTCTACTCATAGATAGAAGCGTCACCGACGATGTCTGCCTCGGCGATCACGCTGCATGCTAGGTGTACTCCAGCCCAACCTGTTGGATGGCCTACTGTGACGAGGAGGAATCTCGGGCCCGTCCTGGTCATACTCTATATCCTGGTTGGGTCCTGGTGAATGAGTCGAATACATGTCCATCCAGTTGTAGTGGTGTGACATTTGATCTTGTATGTTCTCCCCACCTTCCTGTTCACTCCCCCATTGGATTCGGACACCGACGCATCTTGATATGTGTAGGCTCCTATAGGAGGAAACATAAGTACTGAAGAAATATGTAGTCTCAATTGATATAAACAATAATAAATATGAAGAGACATACCAACTTGCTATGGTTGAAACATGAAACCCGATGTGAACTGTGTTGTTGTGGGGGTGCCCGAAACATGAAGCTCGATGTGGGACCATGATGTTGTGGGTGCTGCCATGCCGAACTGCCAGCTTGGTCAGGAGGGGGTGAAGGGGGCGTCGACTCTTGTGCTAGACGTGGACGCGACTAATGTTGGTGCATGGAGGGATGCGACTGCTGCTGGTGGTGGTGGTGGTGAACAATGTGCGAAGTGCGGGTGCACGTGTTGGCCGCGTAGACAATTCGTATATTTTGCTCCATGCGCGTGAGCCAAGACTGGAGCTGAGGCCTAGGTACCAGAAGAGGTCCAGACAATAGTGAACGTCCATAGTTGATAATGTCACTATGAAGATCGAGTGCCAACCTGGTCTGAAATTGTCACGCTGATTATTAATTATTCATGGCAAAGTATCAAACAAAAAGATGCATTAGATAAAGACGATAAATGTTACAGCATACTGCCTGTAGCCCAAAGTATCATAGCTCGGGTATGTATCCGATGTAGTACGGGCGGTATCTTGTGTGGCTGAGAAGAAATTTGCCCCAAGATGGCTCATGCACCAACGACTCTACAAGTCCTGCCATGGAGTTTGTTTCTCAGGACGAGGGTTTGACAACGTATTTACCGTATTGAGTATAAATGCATGCATGACATGAAGGATGCACACATTCGACTTATCCTGCACAACATTTATTTTCAATTTCCTAAAACCCATGTCCAACTTTCAATGTTCTTGCTCTCCATGAAAGCAAATGCGAGTGGGACGACTTGATTTTGGCCATTGACCAATGGCGGTCAGGATCTGACCCTTGTACTTGCTAGTGGGAAAAATGACATCTACACATATCACCATTCGACAATGTATGAAAGCTTCCATGCATACACCAAAAGAGAAGAATGGCCAATGTAGCACCCTCACACTTGGGAATTCTGTCAAGAACAAGTCTTGGATGTCGGCGTAGGTGCTTGGATTCCAGTCCTGCATTGTATGGAGGAGCCGGACAAAAGAGTCATATGCATCGAAATTCGAACCAAATCTGGTCTCAAGTGCCCTTTGCTTAGCCCTCCAAGCCTTGCCGTAAGAAATTTTGTACTTGAACCTGAGGAAGACTTTGTTTGGATAGCCTTCACTTCCATCGTTGTGCTCTCCGTTATCGCACTGTAAAAGAAACAAAGCAATGAGTGTGGATGATAGGTTAGCATGATCTTGAGGGATACAGGGAATAACACAAGTATGATGTGTTGGAAATATGCCATAGAGGCAATAATAAGTTGGTTATTATGATATTTCCCTCTTCATGATAAACGTTTATTGTCCATGCTAGAATTGTATTGACTAGAAACTTAGATACATGTGTGGATACATAAACAACACTATGTCCCTAGTGATCCTCTACTAGACTAGCTCGTTGATCAAAGATGGTTAAGGTTTCCAAACCATAGACATGCGTTGTCATTTGATGACGGGATCACATCATTAGGAGAATGATGTGTTGGACTAGACCCAACCGTAAGCATAGCATTTGATCATATAGCTTAGTTTGTTGCTACTACTTTCTTCATGTCAAATATGTGTTCCTAAGACCACGAGATCATGCAACCCTGTAACGACCAAGATGCGGTCCTTTCCGATCTGGGGATCGAGGCCCCGAATAGGAAAGAAGCGCATCTAAGCGTTTCGCAAACAGGTAACACAACACAAATAATAATAAAGGTAGACAATCCGGGATTCAATTGTCTTCTCATAAATATCTGAGAGTACATCACACATACAACCAAGGTAGTTCCGCTACGGACTACAAAACATAGAAATGCTATGCTACCCTGCCTGCAGGCCCACGATCACGACCACGCCTCAATCTTCTGGTTAGTTGAGTGCCGTCGGGATCATCTGTCTCCTCGTCGTACCGCCACGCCAGCTGAGTGCCGTCGGGATCATCTGTCTCTGGGGTACCTGAACCTGTTGGGATTTTGGAGGAATCCGTGAGTCACGGGGACTCAGCAATCTAAGACCTTGGTGCCAGAACTAGTCAAGTTATTAGGTAGGATAAGGTGAGGTGTTTAAGGTTGCATCATCCTAAGCTTGATTTGGTGGCTATCTTACGTAGCATTTATGAAGGTAGTCTACACTAGCGGTCGTGAATACTTGATCACTAAGTGATCCTGAACACCTACCTACGGCATTCATAACCCCACCGTGTTCCCGATCGAAGAGAGATCTTCGAGGGGACAGTCACGGTTACGCACACAGTTGGCAATTTTATTAGCTTATGTTTGAGTTATCTAATACCGGATGTTAACAAAATATTCCAAGTTGCCACATAACCGCGGGCACGGCTTTCCAAAAGATTAAACCCTGCAGGGGTGCTCCAACTAGTCCATCACAAACGTACACATGCCGCAAAGTCATCCTCTATCACGAATCTCGTGATCTCGTCGGATTCCTTAGAGGAAAACCTCAACTCTAGGAAAACCAAAGCTTCACTGGGATTCCTATACGCAAGATATACCGCTAAGGTAAGACAAGGCTAGCAGGACCTCCCGACGTGTCGAAGACCCTGATAAGAGCCGTGTATCTCAGTCTCAGGACACGCCGGATGAGTCACACTACAGGTATACCAAACCTCAGGTTGCCATGTGGTGGCCCCATAGTCTGCCCAGTTTGGACCAACACTCATGAGGAGCACTGGCCCGGGTTGTTGATTAAGTTCCTCGGGGTAGCTATTCCCTATGCAGTTAATTATTAAGTGATTAGCAAATTAACACCAATGTTGGGTCCTGCCGGACAAGCCTTAGCACTACGCGATTTATCGAGGGGGTCCCCATAACAACCCCGAACGTGTTAGGAGCGATCATTATGGAATCAAACACCGGTAGCCGGTAACTAAGGCGGCAACAACGGAACAAAGCACCCGGCAAAAGGCTAGGCCTTCCGTCATTTACCAAGTATATAGGGGCATTAATTAAATAACAAAATTTAAGATAATGATATCAAGCTCATGTTGTCACATGAGACAAAGCACCTGCATCTAGCAACCCTAACATTAGTAGCTGAGCAAAGCCTACTTAGCCATTCAAGTTTTGCTAGGAAGGGATCAGTGTATGGGTTCATGGCATATCAAGAGGCAATTTAATTCAGTGGTAGGCAGCGAGCAATATGACATGGAAACGCAAACTAGCATAACAAGTCTAGAGATGGAATCAAGGTCATATCATCTTGCCCGTGATATCCTCAGCTTGGAATGGTTCTTGTTCGTCCGTGCACGTACTCTCCCGAATCCACGTACTCGTTCTCCAATCCCGGTGCTACCCAACATAAGAATAACATCCAATGAACAACAGCACCTCAAGATGCAACAAGCACGTGATGCATGAGATGAAAGATGAGCATGCATCACTATTTCTATCACTAGCACAAGCAAAAGAAGTTGCTACAAGTTTCTGGACAGAACTGTACACTAAGCTATTTTGACATGCATGAGGATGACATGATCAGATGCGTCTCAAGAAATTGATGCAAAACCATATAAAGAACATTACAATCGGAGCTACGGATCAACGGGAATCAACGAAACAAGATATGAAGCCCTACGTGTAAGAATCAACACCACACACTCAAATGGCACAAATCTGGTATTCCCAGGTTGCCAAGACATATAACAACCCAACATGAATGGATTGGGGCATGGAAGAACACCACAACATCAACTAAGCACTGACAAACATCAAAATGACAAAACTACATAATCTGCCATAATCTGCATCTTAGCACTTTGTGAGCTACATGCAACATAGCTACAACCCTCCAAATATGACAAATAATCTATGTGGCTGTAGCCAACCAAGAATACTACCAGCACAAGCAAGAATCACACAAAAAGGAATTAAACACAGGAAGATAGAAGGCTACAAACTTTCCCAAAACCATCAGGTCTCAGAGACTTGTGAAAATTCCTGCACCTGACTTTCTGTCTTTGTTCTGAAGCTTTTTGACAGCATCCAAAACATAACCTAAAGGACTCCAAATGGGTTGAAATTTGACAGGGAGCTTCACAAACATATCAGGTCCAAATTCCTAGCACTGAACTAAGGCTAGATCGTAACACAATGACCAGCACAACCTCATCTACAGGAGAAGAAAATGTTTCTAGATTCCCGGACTTTGTGAAAATCCAGATTTCACTAAGCTGGAATTTCAGCCACATGTCTACTTTGGATGGGCACCACTTGCACACATGGATTCCAAATCATGCATAGAAACCCACATGTGGTAGAGGGGGTCACCCTCTACTAACACAACCAAGAATCAAATACAAGAGCACATCAACATGCATGGAACCAAGCTCTAAACTTAGAAGAAAATGCAAATATGATTTTCCAGAAAAATGCTCCAATGGAAAATCTAAGTTCACCGATGGATTCCTTGGGAAATGCTACCACAAAATCATATATAATATGTGGGCACTTACTTGGAACAAGTGACCACAAATTAAGAAGGAAGAAGCTACTCCAAATCATGTATAGTGAATAGTGCAACATATCATGTGACTATCACTAGAACAACTACTACATAGTTATGCTCATGTGCACAAAGACAATAGTGACATGAGGGTTTGAACCCCATGTATGTGTTATGCACATCAACACCACTAGCACAACTACCACTAGATCACCCACACACACACACACATCATGCCCTCTCTCATATGAACACGAGGAGGTGCACAAGTGTTGCAAATGGGGCTGTTATCACCACACACACATGTCATCACAACACCCTCATCACAAGCACTTAATCCCAAGAACAACACGAAGGAAAAACTACTATGCAAGTAAACATGGAGCAACACATACATACACTCCTGCTAGGTACCACATATGTGTGCACTACTTACACACACATCACCTAAACACACACACATCTCACCTACTCCACAATGCACATACTTTGCAAGAACTACACACCCAATCACACTAGCAAGACCACATGAGCCACTTATCACTTAAGCCACATACACACATACACACATCACTTGCACTATCACAAGTGTGTGCACACACACACAACCAAAGATCATGCCTCTATCTATGCATAGCAGGAGAAGAAATCAAAATGGTCCACTTTAATGCCTATGGGTTAGGCGCAAATATGGTAGGACAAGAAAAAGAAATAGAATTAAAAGAAATGACAAAAAAATAGGGGAACCTGGGATTCGAACCCAGAACCCACTGTATAGCAACAACACAGCCATACCACTCTGCCACAGCCATTCTATCGACAGGGAAGGGGGTATGTAGAGGGTAACAAGTCCCTGTTGGCTACTGCACCGAAGCAAACGAGAAAAAAAAGGTGCCGAGGGGGATCGAACCCACGCCCTCTCATCAGGCAACAACACAATGCTACCACTAGGCTACGGATCGACACTTGACAGGTAAGAGGGAGTAACTCTGAAGAGTATTCCCCTCTGCATCTGTGCTGCCCGACGAACGGCCGGAACAGGGGAGGTGCTCGCCGGCGTTGTGCTGCAAATCAAACTGTGGGTCCTAGATGGAAGGTTGCTGGGGCAACCAGGGTTCCATTTCTAGCGTTACTACGACCTGAGGAGCCCTACGACGACGGATCCACGGCGAGCGGCGGCTCCGGCGACAGAGGCGAAGCACGCGTTGATTCTACTGCTACTGCGCACGACCTAGGACAGGGAGGAGGGAGGAGGAGCACTACCTCACGTACGGGTCAAGGAGGAAGACGCCCGTAGAGGAAGTAGTGGAAGAAGCGCGCGGAGTGGAGGAGCTCGTGGAGAAGACGCTCCGCCGGGAAGAAGAGGAAGCAGGGGTGATGAAGACGATCCAGCGGCGGGAATGGACTCCTGGAGATGCCCTCGAGCTGCGGGAACCTTCGGCGAGGAAGAAGATGCCCCACGATGACGGCGATGTCGAGCTTCACGGATTGGCCATGGCGGAGCCGATCGCTTCTTACCTTACAGCAACGAGAGAGAGAGGAGGGAGAAGGGATCTGGATGGAGCGGCGGCAGGGAGGAACCCTAACAAGGCACGGACGCCAAGGGGCCCTTTATAGAGCGAGGGGGAAAGCGAGGGACGCGCCGTCGGCCATGTGCGCGTGCTCCTCTCGGTGGAACGGAGGGAATCATGACAGAGAGGATGACAGGTGGGCCCACGGTGTCGTGCTGGAAAGGAGGGAGACGACGCCGTGCGCGTGCTCCTACGTGAGGGAGAAGGGAATGGGCTGCTAAGTGGGAGTAAGCCCACTTAGGAGCGCCAGATAGAAGGGAAGAGGAATTCCCCCATTTCCTATTACAGAAAAACACGGAGAAGAAAAATAAAGCACAAATTAAAACACTGGGGATAAAATCAAACAAAAAATATCCCCTGGTCATAGAACAATATGACTTATTTGAATAAAATAGAAAAGGGATTTTAGTGACAAGCAAATATTTACAAAACAGTATTTATGCCATTGTTTTGTGAATATATAGCACCTCTCAAACAAGGTTTAAAACAACAAATACCTATCTTCACAATCACTACAAAATATCCTAAAACATGGACATTTTTAAAACAGAGAAGGACCAAGTAAATATTGGGCTAGGGGATAATAGAGAGAGAGGGGTTTGCAGTCAAAGGATTTTGTAAAGTTCCAACACCACACTACCACTTCTACTCTCACCACAACACAAATGCAACCACATCACAAGAACCCACATCACCATTACCACCTTTGCAATCACAAAGACATAAAGATGAATGGAAGAGATGATATGACATGCATGCATGCAAGGAAGGGAAAAAAATACAAAGGACATCACATGAAGTCATGGCACAATTGAAAACATCAAATGACTGACAAGGTGGACCCACTTGCAATAGGTTCCAAAATAGGGAAGGTTTACATCTGGGGCACTACAAACTCTCCCACACTACAAAGAAGATCTCGCCCTCGAGATCTAAGACTGAAAGAAATCGGGAAATTCGGAACGGAGGTGATCCTCGCGTTCCCACATAGCCTTTTTATCGGAATGGTGAGACCACTGCACTTTGGGAAATTTGACAGTCTTGTTACGGGTCTTGCGCTCAGTCGCCTCGAGAACCACAACTGGATGCTCATGATAAGAAAGGTCAGGCTGAAGGTCGATATCTTGAAGATGCACAGTGCGCTCGGGGGTCTTAAAACACCTCCGAAGCTGAGAAACATGGAACACATCATGGACATTTGCAAAGGTTGACGGAAGCTCGAGCTGGTGCGCAAGGTCGCCTCTCTTGCCAAGCACTCTGAACGGACCAACGAAACGAGGCGCAAGCTTGCCTTTGATGCCAAAGCGCTGCATACCCTTCATAGGCGACACCTTGAGATAGACAAAGTCATCAAGCTCATAAGACATGTCATGGTGCTTGCTATCATAATAGCTCTTCTGACGGGACTGAGCTGTTCTGAGGTTGTCGCGAATGATCTGACACATCTCCTCAGCTTCTTCTATCATATCATTCCCAAGGATCTAACGCTCGCCTGTCTCGGACCAGTTGAGCGGAGTACGACACTTCCTGCCATAGAGAATTTCACGAGAACTCCGTGAAAGGCAGACAATCTTCCCACTTCATGCCAAAAGAGATAACACAGGCTCTCAGCATATCCTCAAGAACTTGATTCACTCTCTCCACTTGACCACTAGTCTGAGGATGGAACGCTGTGCTGAAGCGGATCTTCGTGCCCATAGCAGACTGAAAGGAGTCCCAGAACTTGGAAGTGAAGATACTTCCGTGATCGGACGAGATCATCATAGGCACGCCGTGCAAAGAGACAATCCTAGAGGTGTACAACTCTGCCAGCTGAGCTGCTCTAATGGACTCCTTGACTGGAAGGAAATGAGCCACTTTACTCAACTTGTCAATGGCGACGAAGATAGCATCATTGCCCTTCTTGGACTTCGGAAACCCGATGACGAAATCCATCTCAATGTGATCAAACTTCCACTCGGGAATCGGCAAAGGCTGCAAGAGGCCTGCTGGGCGTTGATGTTCTGCTTTCACCCTTCGACATACATCACACTCATTTACGAACTGAGCAATTTCACGTTTCATATGAGTCCACCAGAATGTCTACTTCAAGTCATGGTACATTTTGGAGCTTCCAGGATGAATAGAGAGCACAGAGTTATGAGCTTCTTCCATGATCACCTTCCTGAGATCACCTTTCAGGACGACAAGGCGATCCTCGAAAAACAACATGTCCCTGTCATCAACAGTGAAGCACTTATACTTGGGGAGACTCTTTCCCACGCCAATCTTGACCTTCTTCACCATAGCGTCAAGAAGCTGAGCTGCTCTGACCTGATCTTCCAAGGTAGGAGAGATCTGAAGGTTCGCAAGAAAACCCTGAGGTACTAGCTGAAGATTGAGCTTCCTGAAAGACTCACAAAGACCCGGCTGGAGAGGTTGCAGAATCAGACTGTTGCAATATGCCTTCCTTCTCAAAGCATCTGCCACAACATTTGCCTTGCCTGGCCTGTAGTCAACACTCGGATTAAAATCCTGGAGCATTTCCACTCAACGTGTTTGCCGAAGATTCAAGTTAGGCTGAGTGAAGATGTACTTGAGACTCTTGTGATCGGTGAAAACTTCAACCTTACGTTCCAACAAGAGATGTCTCCAAGTCATCAAGGCGTGTACCACAGCTGCTAGCTCGAGATCGTGCACATGATAGTTCTTCTCCGCAGGCTTCAACTGCCTAGAGGTATAAGCAACCACCTTCCTATCTTGCATCAAGACTGCACCAAGACCCTGGAGAGAAGAATCGCAAAATACCTGGTACGGTTTGGAATCATCCGGAGGAGCCAAGACCGGAGTGGAGATAAGCTTCTCTTTGAGTGTATCGAAGGCCAGTTGACACTCTGGAGACCAAACATACTTAACACCCTTCTGAAGAAGACTAGAGAGCGGCTTGGCGATCTTGGAGAAGTTCTCAACGAACCTTCTGCAATATCCCGCAAGCCCGAGAAAGCTTCAAAGCTGCTTCACATTCTGCGAAGGCTCCCATTCAACAATGGCTTGAACCTTGGACGGATCAACCTTAATGCCCTCGGCAGAGATAATATGCCCCAGATAAACCACTTCTTTCAGCCAGAACTCGCACTTGGAAAACTTGGCATACAGCTTGTACTCTCTCAGTTTATCAAGCACCAATCTGAGATGTTTCTCATGTTCTTCCTCAGTCTCAGAAAAGACGAGAATGTCGTCGAGATAGAGCAAGACAAATTCATTCTTATATGGGGATAAAATATAGTTCATCAATCGAGAAAATGTCGGAGGAGCATTAGCCAGACCAAAAGACATGACCGTATACTCCTACGAGCCAAAACTAGTCCTGAAGGCCGTCTTCGGAATGTTTTCCTCACGAATGCGAATTTGATGATAACCCATTCTGAGATCAAGCTTGGAGAATACTTTAGCACCTTTCAACTGTTCGAACAACTCAGTTATGTTCGGAAGTGGATATTTGTTCTTGATTGTCTTCTTGTTCAATGGACGGTAATCGACACACAGCCGGTCCGAGCCATCCTTCTTCTTGACAAACAGAACACCACATCCCCACGGAGACGAGATCGTTCTGATCAAACCCAAACGCTCCTGCTCATCGAGTTGCCTCTTAAGTTCCTTCAATTCTTCTGGACCCAGCTTGTACGGCCGTTTGCACACTGGCTCTGTGCCTGGCTCAAGCTCAATGACAAACTCAACTTCACGGTGTGGAGGCATGCGTGGCAGCTCTTCAGGAAATACATCTTGATATTCGCAGACCACTAGGACTTGCTCAATAGGATTGATCTCACCCTTTTCGTTCAAGGAGAATAGACGGATTGTATCATCGCGCGTCGCGAATATAATCACATCCTCCGAAGAGTGGGTAAGCTTCACTTCTTTGGCTTCACAATCAATTGACGCCTTGTTCATGGCCAACTAGTCCATACCAAGAATCAAGTCGATGTCGGAATTGCCCAAGACATACAGAGAGGCCAGAAAATAATAGCTTCCTATCTTGACAGAAGCATCCGGAACAACCCAGCGAGAACTCATAAGCTTACCCGGAGAAACAATGTCCAAAGACCTAGCCAACTCTTGAAGATGGAAATCATGCTTTGCCGCAAAAGGATATGACAAGAAAGAATGCGATGCACCAGAATCGAATAGCACTTTAGCAGGAATATCATTGACGAGGAGGTTACCCATGATCACATCAGAGGAGTTGTCTGCTTCAGTTGCGTTCACCATGTTGACTCGAGCTGATCTGGGGTTGAATTTGACAAGAGCGTTGCTTGGAGGTTTGCCTGGAGGAGGAGGCAGCAGACGGAGCTGAGAAGTACATTTGTTGGCATAGTGACCCTTCTGCCCACATTTGTGACAAGTGACATCTGTTGGCTGTCGGTACCGAGTCTGAGGAGGCCCTTGCTTCTGATGCTGGTATCTCTGTTGGAAGCCAGGATTGGGTGGGTGGGAAGAACCACGACCACCTGAGTGCTTCAGCTGCTGTGAGTGTCGAGGAGGAGGAGGAGAAACCCAAAATCTCTGTTGCTTTTGAACCACCTGAGTCGAGGAAGAGCTGGAATCTCTGAAGCGCTTCTTGGAATTTTCCACCCTCAGCAAGGCTGCCTCTGCTCTCAGAGCTAGGTTGTAGAACTTGTCAAACTCCTCAGGATCGTGCAAGGCAAGAGCTAACTGCAAGTCTTCCTTCAAGCCAGCCCTGAACTGATAGATCTTGCTCTTCTGAGCCGGGATATCCTGCAGCGCGTAACGGGCCAGCTCGTGAAACTTGACATTGTACTTGTACATGGAATTGCTGCCCTGCTTCAAACGCCTGAACTTCTCACGCATCTCCTCTACAAAACTAGAAGGAATGTAGTGGGACCTGAAGTCACGACAAAACTCGTCCCAAGACATCACCCTGTCGCCTCTGGAGTCCTTGAGCTGCTGCCACCATATAGAAGCCTGTCCCTTCAACTGAAACGTTGCAAACTTGACATAGTCCTCCGGACGCACATTGCTACACTCGAAATGTTTGTTCATATCACGGATCCAATCTTCTGCATCAAATGGCTGGTCGCAAGAAGTGAACGTCTTAGGCTGGTTCGACAGGAACTGACTCAGATTGGCGAAGTGATTGCCACCCTGCTGGAAATTGCCCTGCTGTTGATTGGCTCTCTCCTGGATCAACTGTAACAGCATCTGAGTGTTTGCATTAGTAGCTGCCATCATCGCTTGCCAGGCCTCTGCAGGAGGAGGCGGCGGCGGAGAAGGAGGTGGTGGAGGCGGCATATCCTCACGCCCTGGGGTCTGACGAGTCGGTGGAGCCATCCTGAAGACGGACATCATATTAGTCCACATAATAATTGAAGATATTGCTAAATCAAAAGACAGAATATCTGAACAGAATTTAGCAATTGCACTTGAACAACATAGCAAGAATGCATCCTCAAAGTGACGGACGACAAAATTCCGATAGGGACCACTGCAAACAAGTGTGATCTAGAATCGCTCGGAACAAACATATGATCGAGATTTCCCCAAACCTCAATCAAGCGTCTGTAGGAAGATAGTCCTATAAGATACCACTTGAAATTCCACCTAAGAATTCCCGAAATAACTGGTCATGCAATTAGGTACACGGATACAAGGAGTATTTCACACAACTCCTAAACTACCCGTCACCTGTATCACATCCTTCAACACACAACCAGCAACTCGGACCTTCATCTACAACAGATCCTCGTGATCACAACGATACCAAGTGTGGTAGTACCCCCGAACAATCTAAACCAGTACATGGGACATCGGGGTTATCTCACCACTACCAGTATTGAAGCAATAACGAACACCCTTCGTTCTTAGATACTCAGAAATCTGAATGATGGCGATGTGCGCAAGAATCCCCCGGAGCTCAACTCCCTTGATACTTAGAGCAGATAGGAGGCACCAGGACAGGATTCCGTCACATCGAAATCATATAGATTTCACAAATACCCGCGTGATCCTAAAAACATTTTGAGCGAGAAAAGGAGTAGAGTTAAGGATTTCCTAAGACGGGAACCTCACCAGAGCAAAGAAGAGGAGAAAAAAGAATCCTACTCTCCGATATAACTAAAACTCAAAACATTTCTAGACTCGACTCGGCCAAATACGATCACACAAAGGCTCCTATGGTCGTAAGGCTGTGATACCAACTTGGAACGACCAAGATGCGGTCCTTTCCGATCTGGGGATCGAGGCCCCGAATAGGAAAGAAGCACATCTAAGCGTTTCGGAAACAGGTAACACAGCACAAATAATAATAAAGGTAGAAAATCCGGGATTCAATTGTCTTCTCATAAATATCTTAGAGTACATCACACATACAACCAAGGTAGTTCTGCTACGGACTACAAAACATAGAAATGCTATGCTACCCTGCCTGCAGGCCCACGATCACGACCACGCCTCAATCTTCTGGATAGTTCACGTAAAGGCGGTCCGTCTCCTCGTCGTACTGCCACGCCAGGTGAGTGCCGTCTGGATCATCTGTCTCTGGGGTATCTGAACATATTGGGATTTTGGAGGAATCCGTGAGTCACGGGGACTCAGCAATCTAAGACCTTGGTGCCAGAACTAGTCAAGTTATTAGGTAGGATAAGGGCAGGTGTTTAAGGTTGCAGCATTCTAAGCTTGATTTGGTGGCTATCTTACGTAGCATTTATGAAGGTGGTATCCACTAGCGGTCGTGAATACTTGATCACTAAGTGACCCTGAACACCTACCTACGGCATTCATAACCCCACCGTGTTCCCGATCGAAGAGAGATCTTCGAGGGGACAGTCATGGTTACACACACAGTTGGCAATTTTATTAGCTTATGTTTGAGTTATCTAATACCAGATGTTAACAAAATATTCCAAGTTGCCACATAACCGCGGGCACAGCTTTCGAAAAGATTAAACCCTGCAGGGGTGCTCCAACTAGTCCATCACAAACGTACACATGCCGCAAAGTCATCCTCTATCACGAATCTCGTGATCTCGTCGGATTCCTTAGAGGAAAACCTCAACTCTGGGAAAACCAAAGCTTCACTGGGATTCCTATACGCAAGGTATACCGCTAAGGTAAGACAAGGCTAGCAGGACCTCCCGACGTGTCGACGACGCTGATAAGAGCCGCGTATCTCAGTCTCAGGACACGCCGGATGAGTCACATTACAGGTATACCAAACCTCAGGTTGCCGTGTGGTGGCCCCATAGTCTGCCCAGTTTGGACCAACACTCATGAGGAGCACTGGCGCGGGTTGTTGATTAAGTTCCTCGGGGTAGCTATTCCCTATGCAGTTAATTATTAAGTGATTAGCAAATTAACACCAATGTTGGGTCCTGCCGGACAAGCCTTAGCACTATGCAATTTATCGAGGGGGTCCCCATAACAACCCCGAACGTGTTAGGAGCGATCATTATGGAATCAAACACCGGTAGCCGGTAACTAAGGCGGCAATAACGGAACAAAGCACCCGGCAAAAGGCTAGGCCTTCCGTCATTTACCAAGTATATAGGGGCACTAATTAAATAACAGAATTTAAGATAATGATATCAAGCTCATGTTGTCACATGAGACAAAGCACCTGCATGTGGCAACGCTAACATTAGTAGCTGAGCAAAGCCTACTTAGCCATTCAAGTTTTGCTAGGAAGGGATCAGTGTATGGGTTCATGGCATATCAAGAGGCAATTTAATTCAATTGTAGGCAGCGAGCAATATGACATGGAAACACAAACTAGCATAACAAGTCTAGAGATGGAATCAAGGTCATATCATCTTGCCCGTGATATCCTCAGCTTGGAATGGTTCTTGTTCGTCGTGCACGTACTCTCCCGAATCCACGTACTCGTTCTCCGATCCCGGTGCTACCCAACATAAGAATAACATCCAATTAACAACATCACCTCAAGATGCAACAAGCACATGATGCATGAGATGAAAGATGAGCATGCATCACTATTTCTATCACTAGCACAAGCAAAAGAAGTTGCTACAAGTTTCTGGACAGAACTGTACACTAAGCTATTTTGACATGCATGAGGATGACATGATCAGATGCGTCTCGAGAAATCGATGCAAAACCATATAAAGAACATTACAACCGGAGCTACGGATGAACGGGAATCAACGAAACAAGATATGAAGCCCTACGTGTAAGAATCAACACCACACACTCAAATGGCACAAATCTGGTATTCCCAGGTTGCCAAGACATATAACAACCCAACATGAATGGATTGGGGCATGGAAGAATACCACAACATCAACTAAGCACTCACAAACATCACAATGACAAAACTACATAATCTGCCATAATCTGCATCTTAGCACTTTGTGAGCTACATGCAACATAGCTACAACCCTCCAAATATGACAAATAATATGTGTCTGTAGCCAACCAAGAATACTACCAGCACAAGCAAGAATCACACAAAAAGGAATTAAACACAGGAAGATACAAGGCTACAAACTTTCCCAAAACCATCAGGTCTCAGGGACTTGGGGAAAATTCCTGCACCTGACTTTCTGTCTTTGATCTGAAGCTTTTTGACAGCATCCAAAACATAACCTAAAGGACTCCAAATGGGTTGAAATTTGACAGGGAGCTTCACAAACATATCAGGTCCAAATTCCTAGCACTGAACTAAGGCTAGATCGTAACACAATGACCAGCACAACCTCATCTACAGGAGAAGAAAATGTTTCTAGATTCCCGGACTTTGTGAAAATCCAGATTTCACTAAGCTGGAATTTCAGCCACATGTCTACTTTGGATGGGCACCACTTGCACACATGGATTCCAAATCATGCATAGAAACCCACATGTGGTAGAGGGGGTCACCCTCTACTAACACAACCAAGAATCAAATACAAGAGCACATCAACATGCATGGAACCAAGCTCTAAACTTAGAAGAAAATGCAAATATGATTTTCCAGAAAAATGCTCCAATGGCAAATCTAAGTTCACCAATGGATTCCTTGGGAAATGCTACCACAAAATCATATATTATATGTGGGCACTTACTTGGAACAAGTGACCACAAATTAAGAAGGAAGAAGCTACTCCAAATCATGTATAGCGAATAGTGCAACATATCATGTGACTATCACTAGAACAACTACTACATGGTTATGCTCATGTGCACAAAGACAATAGTGACATGAGGGTTTGAACCCCATGTATTTGTTATGCACATCAACACCACTAGCACAACTACCACTAGATCACCCACACACACACACACATCATGCCCTCTCTCATATGAACACGAGGAGGTGCACAAGTGTTGCAAATGGGGATGTTATCACCACACACACATGTCATCACAACACCCTCATCACAAGCACTTAATCCCAAGAACAACATGAAGGAAAAACTACTATGCAAGTAAACATGGAGCAACACATACATACACTCCTGCTAGGTACCACATATGTGTGCACTACTTACACACACATCACCTCAACACACGTACATCTCATCTACTCCACAATGCACATACTTTGCAAGAACTACACACCCAATCACACTAGCAAGACTACATGAGCCACTTATCACTTAAGCCACATACACACATACACACATCACTTGCACTATCACAAGTGTGTGCACACACACACACACAACCGAAGATCCTGCCTCTATCTATGCATAGCAGGAGAAGAAATCAAAATGGTAGGACAAGCAAAAGAAATAGAATTAAAAGAAATGACAAAAAAAACAGGGGAACCTGCGATTCGAACCCAGAACCCACTGTATAGCAACAACACAGCCATACCACTCTACCCCAGCCATTCTATCGATAGGGAAGGGGGTATGTACAGGGTAACAAGTCCCTGTTGGCTACTGCACCGAAGCAAACGAGAAAAAAGGTGCCGAGGGGGTATGTCGCTCAGAACTCATGTGAGATACCTTGTTTGTCAAGAAAAAGTATCCACAATAGTGTTCTTGAACTCTGTTCCGTTATCGCTCCGAACCTTCTTGATCTTCACTTCAAACTAATTTTGAGCTTTTCGAGCGAAGTTCTTGAAGATCATTTGTACCTGCAACTTATCATTAAGAAAGAATACCTAGGTAAATCTGGAAAAATCATCAACAATGACTAAACCATAAGAATTTCCACCGAGGATCTTGTAAGCATTACGACCAAAGAGATCCATGTGAAGCAGCTCGAGGGGTCTTCTGGTAGCCATGATGTTCTTCACGGGATGAATTCCACCAACTTGCTTTCCTGCTTGACAAGCACTACAAAGTCTATCTTTGTCAAAGATAACATATTTAACACCAAGAATATGATCACCTCTGATAAGTTTGTCAAGGTTACACATACCTACGTGTCCTAACCTTCTATGCCATAACCACCCTTTAGAAGATTTTGCAATAAGGCATGTACGGGGTTTGCATATTTTAGAGAAGTAAACAATGTATAGATTGACGGGGATATAGCCCTAGGGTAGGATCATAGGCCTGACCTATATGTCCTACCCAAGGGCACCTCATTATTAGCTTAAGGACTACTGAAGACCTTCTGGCTGGATGAAGACAACATCTTATCCACTCGGTAAGAAACCACTCGGATGATCCTTCGTTCACTCAATGACTCACTTCCACTCAGTGAAGACCAGAAGTCAGTCGACATTAAAGACCAGAAGCCACCCCACGGAGGCCAACAGACAGACGTTAGACTTGCTGTAGTTATTATCATTTATAGCATATGTTACTAGTAACGTACACATTTAAACCCCACTTGTCGCACCCTTGCATGCCGGACACTTATGAGGGGTAGCGCACTCTATATAAGCCACCACTCCCCTCTGGTACAAGGGTTCACATTCTGTAACACTCATATTTCCACTCGACACAAGCTCCAAGAGCACTGAGACGTAGGGCTATTACCTCCACGCAGAGGGGCCTAAACTTATACAACCTTGCCATAGCTAGGACTCTGCCCTCTACTTTCGTGCCCTACTCATCTACTGTCAGATTTACTCCCATGACAGTTGGCGCCCACCTTGGGGCAGGCGCCTAGGCGACTTCCGGCAAGTTTGCGTTTTCATTCCTTCACCATGTCTTCTGGCGGCAACTTGTGCTTGGGCCATGAGATTTTCTTTGGCGCACTCGTCTTCGTTTTCGATGATTCAACATGGCTTCAGGAGGCGCCTCTCGATGTGGAGGAGCTCCCGATTCATGGAGCAACGCACTTTCGTGCTAGTTCCTGCAAAGTTCTTCTCCGCCAAATGTCGATTCCACTGTCGACTTCACTCCCCTTCGCGCGTCGCAACAAGCCATACGGTCGCTCGTGGCTTCAGCGCTGGGTGCGCCATGTGCTAGCGCATCAAGTGTCTTCGCCGCAAGTTGCGGCCATCGAGCCCGCTACTCCTTCGTGCGCTGCCTCCCACTCGGCGTCAGATCCGTGTGGCTCTTCTTTCGAGTGCGAAAGTTGCAGCCCGGTGGTGGAGATCTTCATGGCCGGCTCACATGAGAGCCCACCTAAGACCAGTCGAGGCAAGCGGGAGACTGGAGGGGCGTCGGGCGGCCGTCCTCATCAGTGCCCCTACTTCCGGTCGACATCATCAACAGAACAACGTCGAGGTATTCCGCACGCCCATCCTCAACGTAGCTACAGCCGCAAAGATACCGGACTCCACCCAGCCGACGAACTCAGAGGCACGCAAAGGCTTGGAGCAGATTCTCACTCTGCTGCAAGCGGCACAACAACAGAATTCTGTTGTTTCCCAGTCTCACAATAGACTGCACAATAACTCTGTCCGAGCAGATACAGTTCGGTCAGTTTATAGTCCAGGTTCTCCTCAGCATCGTAGAGGAGGAGATCGCCGAGAAGATTGGTACAGAGAGCAGGGGCAGAATCCGCTTCCCCCTGGGTCCATCGCGATGATCGCCATCGTTCGTGCTCTCCTCTGTGGAGTGATTCGTACGTGCCTGGGCGCTACGACAAAATGTGCTCGGTGGGCGATGAACGCGACCCCAGGCATGATGCAAGAGACTATCTTACTTAGAAGTGAGTTGATAGAGGCCGAGCCCATAGAGACGGCTACGACAGAGATCATCCGAGTGGAAGTGGCTCTGTCATCTCCGGCCCCGAGTGTTTCAGCCGAGTAATCCGGTCTGCTGATATTCCCCCCAACTTCAGGTTGGCGGCCGGAATAAGCAAGTTAAGCGGAGAGTCCAAGTCGAAAACATGGCTGGACGATTACCGAGTGGCGGTTCAGATCGGCGGCGGCAACGACAATGTCGCGATGAAGCACTTGCCCCTGATGCTGGATGGTTTGGCTCATGCGTGGCTGAATCAACTAGCTCCTTCAAGCATATACTGTTGGGCAGATTTGGCCCGAGTGTTCATCAAGACCTTCAAGGGCACCTGCAAGCCCCCTTCTTGTCTTTCTGAGTTGCAGCATTGTATCCAGAAGCCGAGTGAGTCCTTGCACGATTTCATCCAGCGCAGGACCACTCTCCACCACATCGTGGAAAACGTCACCGAGCACCAAGCAGTCTGCGCCTTCAAGGCAAGCGTCAGGTACCGAGAGCTGTAGCTGAAGTTTAGTCGGACATGAGATATGTCCATGAGAAAGATGATGTAGATAGCGACCCGTTATGCCAACGGGGAATAAGAAGACCGCCTTCGCAGCGGCAAAGGCAAAGTAGTCGATGCCGATGCCAATTCCAACCGGAAGCAGAAGCGGAAGGTTGAGTGCACGCCGCCAGCACAAGCAGCTGTTCTGGCGGCAGGAAAGTCCAAAGGGAAGGCCAAGAGTCAGTTCCCTACCAAGAAGTCGAAGAAGCAGTCAGGACTAGATGTCCTTGATCTACCGTGTGCAATCCACACGAAGACGGATGAAGAAGGCAACGTTATAGTGCCAAAGCATACCACTTGACAGTGCAGATTCTTGATCCAGAGATACACAGATGATCAGTCGAGTGAGAAAGACCCCAATAAGGAAGATGAAGAGGAAAAAGATACTTTCCCAGAAGTTCAGGCAACACTGATGATCTTCACTGACGTCAAAAGCAAGAGTCGACAGAAGGTTGTCAACCGAGAGGTCAACAATGCAGCTCCTTCCACCCCAACATACCTCAAGTGGTCGCAGACTGCTATCACTTTTGATCAGTCGGATCACCCAACCCATGTACCCACCCCAGATCGTCAAGCTCTCTTCTTTGATCCGGTGGTTGACGGCATTCGGCTCCACAAGGTGCTGATGGATGGAGGGAGTGGCTTGAAGATCATATGCACCGACACCCTCAAGGGGATGGGCATCCCGATGTCCAAACTCGGCGAGAGAAATATGCAGTTCCACAGAGTGATCCCTGGAAAGAAGGCCAAGTCACTCGGCCAAATCGCATTGGACGTCGTCTTCGGCTCTGACTAGAACTTCTGCAACGAGAAGCTCACGTTCGAGGTGGTGGACCTTGTCCGTCCAGCTTAAGTGTGTTTCATGGCCCGACCATGTTACGTATATTTGAAGATGAAGATGCGAGGGCCAAAGGGATTCATTACTATCACCGGAAATTGGCAGAGGGCAGAAGAGTGCTTACAGCAGGGCTCCAAGATCGCCGACCAACAAATGGCAGTGGTTGAGCTCGACGAGTACCGGAACACAACAGACCCTGCCGAGTTGATGCGCTCAAAGAAGCCAGCTTCTGAGTCCGCTTTTCAGTCAACATGAGAAATCAAGAAAGTGAGCATCCACCCGACGGATCCCAACGCTGCCCCGACCAACATCTCAACAACTCTCGACCCTAAATAGGAAGCCGTGCTCATCCAGTTCCTCCGTGAGAACTGGGACATCTTTGCATGGAATCCCGCTGACATTCTTGGTGTACCTAGGGAATTGGCTGAGCTCTGACTGAGAGTCGATCCGAAGGCTCGGCCCGTCAAGGAACATCTGCGTCGGTCCGCCACACAGAAAAGGAAAGCAATCGGCGAGGAAGTGGTTAAGCTTGTGGAGGCCAACTTCATTCGCGAGGTCTACCACTCCGAGTGGCTCGCGAATGTCGTCATGGTGCCCAAGAGGGACAAGTCACTCTGCATGTGTATCAACTTCAAGCATATGAATTGGGTCTGCCTGAAAGATCACTTCCCACTCTCCCGCATCGATGAGATTGTTGACTCGACTGCGGGATGCGAGCGATTGTCTTTCTTAGATGCTTACTCTGGCTACCATCAAATCCGTCTGTATGGCCTAGATGAAATAAAAATGGCCTATATCACCCCGTTTGGGTGTTTCTGTTACATCACTATGCCTTTCGGTCTGAAGAATGCATGGGCTACTTTCATGCACATGATTTAGAAGTGTCTCCTCGACCAGATCAGTCGGAACTTAGAACCATACATGGACGATATCATTGTCAAGTCACGCAAAGGTTTCAACCTGTTGACTGACTTGGCAGATATATTTGCCACCTGAGAAGGTACGATATCAAGCTAAACCTGGCTAAGTGCACATTCGGCGTCCCAGCGGCAAGTTACTCGGTTTTCTCATTTCCGAACGGGGAATCGACATTAACCCCGAAAAGATTGGTGCAATCATCCGAATGAAGAGCCCTGAACGTGTGCATGACGTCGAGAATCTTATCGGGTGCTTGGCAGCACTAAGAAGGTTCATATCTCGACTCGGAGAAAAAGCTCTACCCCTATATCGACTCATGAAAAAGTCGAACACCTTCGAGTGGAGTCCCGAAGCAGAGTTGCGTTCTTTGAGTTAAAAAACATTGCTATCCACCCAGTCGGTTCTTGCTGCTCCATACAGCAAAGAGCCCCTCCTCTTATACATCGCGGCTACAAATCAAGTTGTCAGCACAGTCCTGACAGTAGAGCGAAAGGAGGAAGGCAAAGCTTACAAGGTCCAGCACCCAGTATATTACGTCTCTGAAGTATTGACCCCTTCCAAGCAGAGGTATCCCCATTACCAGAGGCTTCTCTATGGGATTTACATGTCAAGAAAGAAGGTGGCTCACTACTTTCAAGATCACTTTGTAGTAGTCGTGAGCGATACCCCATTGTGAGAGATCCTTCACAATCGGGACGCATCGGGTAGAGTGACGAAATGGGCTATGGAGTTGTTGTACTGTGACATTAAGTTCGAAGCCAAGAAAGCCATCAAGTCTCAAGCTCTCGCTGATTTCATGGCGGAATGGGTAGAACAACGGCAACTAGTTCTGATTCACTCGGCACACCGGACCATGTTCTTCGACAGCTCCAAGATGTTGAATGGTTCCGGTGCTGGCGTAGTTCTCATATCCCCGAAGGGTGACAAGCTCAGTTATGTACTCCAGATTCACTTTGATTCCTCCAACAACGAGGCAAAGTATGAAGCTCTCCTCTACGGGTTGCGTATGGCCATCTCACTCGGCGTCCAGCGCTTGATAGTATACGGTGACTCGGATCTAGTGGTCAATCAGGTGATGAAAGAATGGGATGTGAGGAACCCCGTGTTGGAAATATGCCTAGAGGCAATAATAAATAGATATTATTAAATTTCCTGTTACAAGATAATCGTTTATTATCCATGTTATAATTGTATTGATTGGAAACACAAATACATGTGTGGATGTATAGACAAAACAATATCCCTAGTGAGCCTCTAGTTGACTAGCTCATTGATCAAAGATGGTTAAGCTTTCCTGGCCATGGACAAAGTGTTGTCGCTTGATAAAGGGATCACATCATTAGGAGAATGATGTGATGGACAAGACCAAACTATGAACGTAGCATATGATCGTGTAAGTTTATTGCTACTATTTTCTGCATGTCAATGTATCTATTCCTATGACCATGAGATCATGCAACTCTCGGACACCGAAGGAACGCCTTGTGTGTATAAAACGTCACAACATTACTGGGTGACTATAAGGGTGCTCTACAGGTATCTCCGAAGGTGTGTGTTGGGTTGACATGGATCAAGACTGGGATTTGTCACTCCGTGTGACGGAGAGGTATCTCAGGGACCACTAGGTAATGCAACATCACAAACAAGCCTTGCAAGCAATGTGACTAAAGAGTTAGCCACGGGATCTTGTATTATAGAACGAGTAAAGAGACTTGTCGGTAACGAGATTGAAAGCCGGTATTGGATACCGGCGATCCAATCTCGGGCAAGTAACATACCGAAGGACAAAGGGAATGGTATACGGGATTATATGAATCCTAGGCATAGACGTTCCACCGATAAGATTATCATAGAATATGTAGGATCCAATATGGACATCCAGGTCCCGCTGTTGAATATTGACCGAGAGGTTTCTCGGGTCATGTCTACATAGTTCTCGAACCTACAAAGTCTGCACACTTAAGGTTGAGTGACATTTCGGTATAGTTGAGTTATAGGTGCTGGTGACAGAAGTTTTGTTCGGAGTCCCGGATGAGATCCAGGACGTCACGAGGAGTTTCGGAATGGTCCGGAAATGAAGATTGATATATAGGTTTGTCTCATTTGATCTCCGGAAAGATTTCTGGCATTTCCGGCAGTGTACCGAGAGTGACGAATGGGTTCTGGAGTTTTACCAGGAGGGGCCCACCCACCCGGGAGAGAGTCCAATGGCCCTAGGGTGGCAGACCAACCCTTGATGGGCTGTTGGGCAGCCTAAGTGGGCTGTTGCGTGATGTTTTGCTGTGTATCCCTTGCAACGGCGCAAGAAATAGTTGTGTCGACGGCACCAGGAATCCTTCAGCTACGGCTACGCCTTATGGGACTTCCTAGGCAAGTATGCAAAGGATTTCCCCCGTGGCCTTGGAGCCTTGCGTTGGTGTTCCCTCGAAGCGGAAAGGGTGATGTAGCACAACAACGGTAAGTATTTCCCTCAGTTTGAGAACCAAGGTATCAATCCGGCGAAAGAGTATCTCAAGATCCTGCACAAACACAAAAGCTTGCACCCAACGCTATGAAGGGCTTGTGAATCCCTTATAGATTGTTTGCGAAGTCAGAACTGAAAGCAACAAACTAACAAAGCAAAGTAAAAGCGGAGATGTAAATGATGGATGTGAATAGACCCGGGGGCCGTAGTGTTTACTATAGGCTTCTCTCATAAAAGCAAGTAGACGATGGGTGAACAAATTATTGTCGAGCAATTGATAGAACTGTACAGAGTCGTGACGATATCTATGCAATGATTATTTCTATAGGCATCACGTCCGAAACAAGTAGACCGATACTTTCTGCATCTACTACTATTACTCCACACGTCGACCGCTATCCAGCATGCATCTAGTGTATTAAGTCCATAAGAACAGAGGTACGCCTTAAGCAAGATGACATGATGTAGAGGGATAATCTCAAACCAATGATAAAAACCCCATCTTTTTACCCTTGATGGCAACTGCTTGATGTGTGCCTTGCTGCCCCTACTGTCACTGGGAAAGGTCACCACATGGCAGAACCCAAAACCAAGCACTTCTCCCATTGCAAGAATCATAGATCTAGTTGGCCAAACAAAACCCAAGACTCGGAGAGACTTACAAGGATATCAAATCATGCATATAAGAAATCAGCAAAGACTCAAATATATATCATAGATAATCTGATCACAAGTCCACAATTCATCGGATCTCGACAAACACACCGCCAAAGAAAATTACATCGGATAGATCTCCATGAAGATCATGGAGAACTTTGTATTGAAGATCCAAGAGAGAGAAGAAGCCATCTAGCTACTAACTACGGACCCATAGGTCTGAAGTGAACTACTCACGAGTCATTGGAGGGGCGATGATGATGATGAAGAAGCCCTCCAACTCCAAAGTCCCCTCCGGCAGGGTGCCGGGAAGGGTCTCCAGATGAGATCTCGCAGAAACGGAAGCTTGCGGCGGCGGAAAAGTATTTTCGAGGCTCCCCTAATTTTTTGCGGAATATTTGGGAATATATAGGCGCAAGACCTAGGTCAGGGGGCAGCCAGGGAGGCCACAAGCCTGCCCACCGCCGCCTCCCCCTGGTGGCAGAGTGGGGGCTTGTGGGATCCCTAGAGCCCACCTGGCTTGGCCCAAAATCCCCTTGGACTTCTTCTGTTCGGGAAAAAATCATTTCGGGGTTTTTCTTCCGTTTGGACTCCGTTCCAAAATCAGATCTGAAAAGAGTCAAAAACACGGAAAAAACAGGAACTGGCACTTGGCACTGAATTAATAAGTTAGTCCCAAAAAGATATAAAAAGGTACATAAAACATACAAAGAAGACAAGATAACAGCGTGAAACCATAAAAAATTATAGATACGTTTGAGACATATCAAGCATCCCCAAGCTTAACTCCTGCTCGTCCTCGAGTAGGGAAGTGATAAGAATGAATTTTTGATGCTTTCATGCTACCTAGCATAGGTGTCCTTTGTAATTCCTCTTATGTGACGTGAATGTTCAGATCCATTAGATTCAAAACAATAGTTTTCTATCGATGTGGAAACAATAATAATTCAAGCAAACTAGCAAAGTAATCATGAACTTTCAAAATAACAAGGCCAAAAGAAAGTTATCCCTACAAAAGCATATAGTCTGGCCATGCTCTATCATCATTGCACAACGAATTTAAATCATGCACAACTCCGGTATTGGCCAAGTAATTGTTTCACACCTTTACTTTCTCAAACATTTTCAACCCTCACACAATACATGAGCGTGAGCCATGGTTATAGCACTATAGATGGTGTGGAATGTGGTGGGGGTTGCAAGACAAAAAGGAGAAGATAGTCACATTAACTAGGCATATCAATGAGCTGTGGAGGTACTGTAGCAAACTTAAATTCTACTTGTGCTGATGTTGGGTTACTGTACTTTAAATCTTCCATGGCTAATACCTCCCCGATACTATCCATAGTTTCATCAAAATAAGCAACCAACACAACAAAAACAAAATCTGTTAACAGCAGACCAGTCTGTAGCAATCTGTATGTTTCGTATACCTCTGATACTTAAAGAATTCGGAAAAATTATGACAGTATGAATAATTTGCGTAGCAATCAGCAAAAAAAAGAATCAACTCAAAATCTCTTACAGAAAAAATGAAAATTCTTTTCGTGAGCAGAAAGTTTATGTCTTTTCCAGCTTGACCAAACGATCATCCTCAAGACTAATCATAACGGTTTTGCTTGGCACAAACGCAAAAAGAAACACAAAAAACACAATCATAACAGAATTATGAAAGTGTGGAAAACACAAAACAGAAAGAAAAAGGATAGATTCGTTGGGTTGCCTCCCAACAAGCACTTTTGTTTAACGCCCTTAGCTAGGCGAAAGTGATGGAATCACGTATAGTCATCTTTGGTGCTCAAACCATAGGTAGCCCTCATCATAGATTCATAAGGCAATCTTATTTTCTTTCTAGGAAAGTGCTCCATGCCCTTCTTTAAGGGGAATTGAAATCTAATATTCCCTTCCTTCATATCGATGATAGCACCAATAGTCCTTAGGAAAGGTCTACCAAGAATAATGGGACATGAAGGATTACAATCTATGTGAAGTACAATGAAATCCACGGGTACATAGTTCTTATTTGCAACAATAAGAACATCATCGATCCTCCCCATGGGCTTCTTGACGGTTGAATCCACAAGATGCAAATTAAGAGAACACTCTTCAATCTCATGAAAACCAAGAATATCACATAAAGACTTTGGAATCGCGGAAACACTAGCACCCAAATCACACAAAGCATTGCACTCGTAGTTTTTGATCTTGATTTTGATAGTAGGTTCCCACTCATCATGAAGTTTTCTAGGTATATAGACTTCTAGTTTGAGCTTCTCTTCAAGAGATTTGATCATAGCATCTACGATATGCGCGGTAAAGGCTTTGCTTTGGCTATAAGCATGTGGAGAGTTTGCAATGGATTGCATCAAAGAAATGCATTCAAACAAGGAGCAATTATCACAATTGAATTCCTTGAAATCCAAAGTGGGAGTTTCATTACTACCCAAAATTTGGACTTCTTCTACTCCACTCTCCACACCTTTATCATCAAGATAGATGGACTCCGAATCATTGGGGCGTTTTTCAACCAAAGTGGATTCATATCCAGCCCCTCCATAAGTAGGTTTGACACGCGAAAACAAAGATTCAAAAGGAGACACACAAAGCACTTTAAGATCTTCGTGATTTGCATCACTAGAACGCACCCTTTTAAACCATTCATGTCTAGCCCGAATTTGGGCGGTTCTTTCTTTGCTCTCATTCATGGAGATACGCATATCTTTCAAAGTTTCATCCAAGTTGATCTTGGGAGGAGCGCATCTAACTTTCAAAGCATGAATATCACAAGACATCCTATCAACGCTCTTAGCCAAATCGTCTATTTTGAGTAGTTTTTCCTCTATGGACGCATTGAAAATCTTTTGAGAGTTGATGAACTCTTTGATATTACTCTCTAGATGAGAGGGTAATTTGTTATGATTTCCATAAGTGTTGCCGTAGGAATTGTCATAATTGTTAGAGGACTTACTAGGAAAAGGCCTAGGAACATAGTTTCCTCTAAAAGCATTGTTGTTGCCAAAATTGTTCCTACCAACAAAATTCACGTCCAAACAAGCGTTGCTACTCTCAATCAAAAAAGATAGTGGCATGTCATTAGGATCTACGGTAGCGTTTCTACTACCAACCAAATTTATCAACTCGTCCATCTTAGCACTAAGCGAGTTAATCTCTTCTATAGCGTGCACCTTTTTGCTAGTAGGCGACCTTTCAGTGTGCCACTGAGAGTAGTTGGTCATGATATTGTCTAGTAGTTTTGTAGCGTCTCCTAAGGTGATTTCCATGAACGTTCCACCTGAGGCGGAGTCCAAGATATTGCGAGAAGCGAAATTCAAGCCAGCGTAAAAGATTTGTATAATCATCCACAAACTCAAGCCATGAGCGGGACAATTTCTAATCATAAGCTTCATCCTCTCCCAAGATTGTGCAACGTGTTCATGATCAAGTTGCTTGAAATTCATGATATTGTTACGTGAGGAGATGATCTTAGCCGGCGGAAAATACTTGGATATGTAAGCATCTTTGCACCTATCCCAAGAATCGATACTATTTTTAGGCAAAGAAGAAAACCAAGTTTTTGCGCGATCTCGCAACGAGAAAGGAAAAACTTTCAACTTAATCACGTCATTATCCACATCTCTTTTCTTTTGCATATCACAAAGCTCAATGAAGGTATTGAGATTGGATGCGACATCTTCACTAGGAAGGTCAGAGAATTGCTCTTTCATAACAAGATTCAGCAGACCTGCGTTGATTTCATACGATTCCGCACTAGTGGCGGGAGCAATCGGAGTACTAATAAAATCATTATTATTAGTGCTCGAGAAGTCACAAAATTTGGTGTTTACAGACATGATGTCTTCAACAAACAAAGAAGCACACAAGCAAGCAAGAAAACCGGCAAAGGCGAAAGGCGAATGAAAACGGCAAATGTGAAGGTGGGGAGAGGAAAACGAGAGGCAACTAGCAACAGAAGTAAATGCAAGAGAAGAGTTGTGAGACCTACTTGGATAGATCTTGATTTCTCCTCACCGGCAACGGCGCCAGAAATACTTCTGATGTTTTGCTGTGTATCCCTTGCAACGGCGCCAGAAATAGTTGTGACGACGGCACCAGGAATCCTTCAGCTACGGCTACGCCTTAAGGGACTTCCTAGGCAAGTATGCAAAGGATTTCCCCCGTGGCCTTGGAGCCTTGCATTGGTGTTCCCTCGAAGCGGAAAGGGTGATGTAGCACATCGACGGTAAGTATTTCCCTCAGTTTGAGAACCAAGGTATCAATCCGGCGGAAGAGTATCTCAAGATCCTGCACAAACACAAAAGCTTGCACCCAACGCTATGAAGGGGTTGCCAATCCCTTATAGATTGTTTGCCAAGTGAGAACTGAAAGCAACAAAGTAACACAGCAAAGTAAAAGCGGAGATGTAAACGATGGATGTGAATAGACCCGGGGGCCGTAGTGTTTACTAGTGGCTTCTCTCATAAAAGCAAGTAGACGGTACAAATTACTTCCGAGCAATTGATAGAACTGTGCACAGTCGTGACGATATCTATGCAATGATTATTTCTATAGGCATCACGTGCGAAACAAGTAGACCGATACTTTCTGCATATACTACTATTACACCACATGTCGACCGCTATCCAACATGCATCTAGTGTATTAAGTCCATAAGAACAGAGTAACGCCTTAAGCAAGATGACATGACGTAGAGGGATAATCTCAAACCAATGATAAAAACCCCATCTTTTTACTCTTGATGGCAACTGCTTGATGTGTGCCTTGCTGCTCCTACTGTCACTGGGAAAGGTCACCACATGGCAGAACCCAAAACCAAGCACTTCTCCCATTGCAAGAATCATAGATCTAGTTGGCCAAAAAAAACTCAAGACTCGGAGAGACTTACAAGGATATCAAATCATGCATATAAGAAATCAACAAAGACTCAAATATATATCATAGATAATCTGATCACAAGTCCACAATTCATCGGATCTCGACAAACACACCGCCAAAGAAGATTACATCGGATAGATCTCCATGAAGATCATGGAGAACTTTGTATTGAAGATCCAAGAGAGAGAAGAAGCCATCTAGATACTAACTACAGACCCATAGGTGTGAAGTGAACTACTCACGAGTCATTGGAGGGGCGATGATGATGATGAAGAAGCCCTCCAACTCCAAAGTCCCCTCCGGCAGGGTGCCGGGAAGGGTCTCCAGATGAGATCTCGCGGAAACGGAAGCTTGCAGCGGCGGAAAAGTATTTTCGAGGCTCCCCTGATGTTTTGCGGAATATTTGGGAATATATAGGCGCAAGACCTAGGTCAGGGGGCGGCCAGGGAGGCCACAAGCCTGCCCACCGCCGCCTCCCTTGGTGGCGGAGTGGGGGCTTGTGGGCTCCCTGGAGCCCACCTGGCTTGGCCCAAAAGCCCCCTGGACTTCTTCCGTTCAGGAAAAAATCATTTCGGGGTTTTTCTTCCGTTTGGACTCCGTTCCAAAATCAGACCTGAAAAGAGTCAAAAACACGGAAAAAACAGGAACTGGCACTTGACACTTAATTAATAAGTTAGTCCCAAAAAGATATAAAAAGGTACATAAAACATAAAAAGAAGACAAGATAACAGCATGAAACCATAAAAAAATATAGATACGTTTGAGACGTATCATTGCGCAGGAAGAAAAAAAACCAAAAGAGAGAAAGGAAAAAAAGGAAGATGGAGGTGGGAAGGAAGGAGAGGACTCCTCCAAACTGAATTGGAGTTGGAGTCCCTCTCCTCCTCTCCCATCGGCCGAACCCCTTGGGGCTCCTTGAGCCTCAAGGCAAGGCCCCTCCCCTCCTCCTATATATACTAGAGGTTTTGGGTGTTTTGACATACAACTTTGCCACGTGCATCCCGACACCTCTACTTCCTAGAATTCTCTCTAGATCGGATTTCTGCGGAGCTTAGGCGAAGCCCTGCAGGAATAGGATCACCACCACCACCGGAGCGCCGTTAGGCTTCCAGTGAACTCATCTTCCTCCCCGCCCCTCTTGCTGGATCAAGAAGGCGGAGATCGTCATCGAGCTGTACGTGTGCTGAACGCGGAGGTGCCGTCCGTTTGGCACTTGATCGGGACGGCTCACAAGGCGGTTCGTGGGACGGATCGCGGGGCTGTACGTTGGATGGCGATTTGCATAGCGAAGACATACCACTACATGATACGTCTCCGTCGTATATACTTTTCCAAACCCTTTTGCCCTTTTTTGGACTCTAATTTGCATGATTTGAATGGAACTAACCCGGACTAACGTTGTTTTCAGCAGAATTGCCATGGTGTTGTTTTTGTGCAGAAATAAAAGTTCTCGGAATGACCTGAAAATTTACGGAGAATTTTTCTGGAATTAATGAAAAATACATGCGCAAAGATCCACCGGAGGGAGTAAACCAGTGGGCCACAGGCCCACTCGCCGCGGCCATCCCGCAGGTCGCGCCGTGAGGGATTGTGGGGCCCACGTGGCTCCACCGCCTCCAAACTCAGCTCTATATATTCCGTTTCGCGCGGAAAAAAATCAGGGAGAAGGATTCATCACGTTTTACGATACGGAGGCGCCGCCACCTCCTGTTCTTCATCTGAAGGGCAGATATGGAGTCCATTATGGGCTCTGGAGAGGGGAAATCGTCGCCATCGTCATAATCAACCTTCCTCCATCGCCAATTCCATGATGCTCTTCACCGTTCGTGAGTAATCTCATCGTAGGCTTGTTGGAAGGTGATGAGTTGGATCAGATCTATCATGTAATCAAGTTAGTTTTGACGGGGATTGATCCCTAGTATCCACTATGTTCTAAGATTGATGTTGCTACTACTTTGCCATGCTTAATGCTTGTTACTAGGGCCCGAATGCCATGATTTCAGATCTGAACCTATTATGTTGTCGCCAATATATGTGTGTTTTAGATCATATCTTGCAAGTTGTAGTCACCTACTATGTGTTATGACCCGGCAACCCCGAAGTGACAATAGCCGGAACCACTCCCGGAGATGACCATAGTATGAGGAGTTCATGTATTCACCACGTGTTAATGCGTTGGTGCGGTTCTTTATTGAAAGGAGAACTTTAATATCCCATAGTTTCCATTAGGACCCCGCTGCCACGGGAGGGATGGACAATAGATGTCATGCAAGTTCTTTTCCCTAAGCACGTATGACTACATACGGAATGCATGCCTACATTAGATTGACGAACGGGAGCTAGTTACTTATCTCTTCGTGTTATAGCTGATACATGATGAATCACATCCTGCATACTCATCCATCACCGATCCACTGCCTACGAGTCTTTTACTACTGGTCCTTGCTATGTTACTTTGCTGCTACTGCTGTCACTGCTGTTACTTTGCCGCTACTGCTGTTACTGTTGCTCTGTCGCTGCTGCTGTTACTATGCTGTCACTACTGCTGTTCCTTGCTACTGCTGTCACTACTGCTGCTACTTGCTACTTTGCTCTTACTTGCTGCAACACTTTTACTGGCGCCATTGATACAACAAGTCAGGAATAGTCTGCCGTCAACAGATTCTTTTCTGGCACCGTTGCTATCATACCACTTTGCTAATGAAACTTTGCTTGCAGACACTAACATTTCAGGTGTGGTTGAACTCACAACTTAGCTGCTAATACTTGAGAATATTCTTTCGCTTCCCCTTGTGGCGAATCAATAAATTTGGGTTGAATACTCTACCCTTGAAAACTGCTGCGATCCCATACGCTTGTGGGTCATGAAGGCTATTTTCTGGCGCCGTTGCTGGGGAAGCACAACTATATTCTCTGAGTCACTTGGGGTTTACATCTACTGATCACTATGAGGAATCCAGAAGATCCAAGAACTGAAATCTTGCCCTCAACTACGAGGACAGGTAAGGAACTTCCTTCTAGCTCTGCACTTGATTCACCTTCAGTTATGAGTAAGTTTGCGACATCACCTCCTGCTAGAAATTTTGATATGTCGCCTGTGCTTGATGATGCTACTTCTGCTGCCCATGATGCTATGCCTGATATTTCTTTGCCACTAGGTGCATTCCTTGATGCACAAATTGCTAGAGTTGCTGCTAGATGTGATGATACTTCTGAAACTGCTCATACTATTGAAGTAGAACCTGCTACTATGCCTGAATTGCCTGTTATGCCTGAGCGCTATGTTATGGAGGGAGAGATAGCTGAGGACTTTCTTGCGTGTAAGGATAGCTATGATGTTGAGAAACTACTGCTCAAGTGGAAAGAAAAATCTCTGAACGCTAGGATGAACTACGACCCGAAGTTTGCTACTTCGCCTATCTTTGTGACCGATAAGGATTATGAATTCTCTGTCGACCCCGAGTTAATCACTCTGGTCGAATCTAATCCTTTTCACGGTTATGAGTCTGAAACGGTTGTAGCCCATCTTACCAAACTGCACGATACAACCACCCTATTCACTAGTGAGGAAAAGATCCGCCACTACTATATCCTCAAGCTGTTTCCTTTCTCGCTAAAGGATGATGCTAAGACCTAGTTCACTTCTCTTGCTCCTGGTTGTGTGCGTAGCCCCCAGGATATGGTCTACTACTTCTCTGAAAAATATTTCCCTGCCCATAAGAAGCAAGCTGAATTGCTTGAGGACAAGAAAGGCTTTAAGCTTGGGGGAGTTGATACGTCTCCGTCGTATCTACTTTGCCGAACTCTTTTGCCCTTGTTTTGGACTCTAATTTGCATGATTTGAATGAAACTAACCCGGACTGACTCTGTTTTCAGCAGAATTGCCATGGTGTTGTTTTTGTGCAGAAATAAAAGTTCTCGGAACATCCTGAAAATTTACGGAGATTTTTTCTGGAATAAAAGAAAAATACCTGCGCAAAGATCCACCGGAGGGGGTGTGCCACTGGGCCACAAGCCCCTGGGCCGTGACCACCCCCCTAGGCCGCGCCGTGAGGGCTTATGGGGCCCATGTGGCACCACTGCCCCCAAACTCTGCTCTATATCCTCCGTCTCGCCCGAAAAAAATCAGGGAGAAGGATTCATCGCGTTTTGCGATACGGAGGCGGCGCCACATCCTGTTCTTCATCTGGAGGGCAGATCTGGAGTCCGTTTCGGGCTCCGGAGAGGGGAAATCGTCGCCATCGTCATCGTCAACCTTTCTCCATCGACAATTCCATGATGCTATTCATCGTTCGTGAGTAATCTCACCGTAGGCTTGCTGGACGGTGATGAGTTGGATGGGATCTATCATGTAATCAAGTTAGTTCTTGACGGGGATTGATCCCTAGTATCCACTATGTTCTAGATTGATGTTGCTACTACTTGGCTATGCTTAATGCTTGTCACTAGGGCCCGAGTGCCATGATTTGAGATCTAAACCTATTATGTTGTCGCCAATATATGTGTGTTTTAGATCCTATCTTGCAAGTTGTAGTCACCTACTATGTGTTATGACCCCGCAACCCCGGAGTGACAATAGCCGGAACCACTCCATGAGATGACCATAGTATGAGGAGTTCATGTATTCACCGCGTGTTAATGCGTTGGTCCGGTTCTTTATTAAAAGGAGAACCTTAATATCCCATAGTTTCCATTAGGACCCCACTGCCACGGGATGGATAGACAATAGATGTCATGCAAGTTCTTTTCCCTAAGCACGTATGACTACATACGGAATCCATGCCTACATTAGATTGATGAACGGAGCTAGTTACTTATCTCTCCGTGTTATAGCTGTTACATGATGAATCACATCCGTCACACTCATCGATCACCGATCCACTGCCTACGAGTATTTTACTACTGGTCCTTGCTATGTTACTTTGCTGCTACTGCTATCACTACTGTTACTTTGCCGCTACTGCTGTTACTGTTGCTCTGTCGCTACTGCTGTTACTCTGCTGTCACTACTGATGTTCCTTGCTACTGCTATCACTACTGCTGTTACTTGCTGCAACACTTTTACTGGTGCCATTGATACAACAAGTCAGGAATAGTCTGCCGTCAACAGATTCTTTTCTGGCACCGTTGCTATCATACCACTTTGCTAGTGATACTTTGCTTTCAAACACCGTTGCTAATACTTGAGAATATTCTTTCGCTTCCCCTTGTTGCCGTCAACAGATACTTTGCTAGTGATACTTTACTAATCTTGCAGACACTAATTTATTGATTCGCCACAAGGGGAAGCGAAAGAATATTCTCAAGTATTAGCAACGGTGTCTGCAAGCAAAGTATCACTAGCAAAGTGGTATGATAGCAACGGTGCTAGAAAAGAATCTGTTGACGACAGACTATTCCTGACTTGTTTTATCAATGGCGCCAGTAAAAGTGTTGCAGCAAGTAACAGGAAAGTAGCAAGTAACAGCAGTAGTGACAGCAGTAGCAAGGAACAACAGTAGTGACAGCAGAGTAACAGCAGTAGCGACAGAGCAACAGTAACAGCAGTAGCGACAAAGTAACAACAGTGACATCAGTAGCAGCAAAGTAACGTAGTGAGGACCAGTAGTAAAAGACTCGTAGGCAGTGGATCAGTGATGGATGAGTGTGACAGATGTGATTCATCATGTAACAGCTATAACACGGAGAGATAAGTAACTAGCTGCCGTTCATCAATCTAATGTAGGCATGTATTCCGTATGTAGTCATACGTGCTTAGGGAAAAGAACTTGCATGACATCCATTCTCCATCCATCCTGTGGCAGCGGGGTCCTAATGGAAACTACGGGATATTAAGGTTCTCCTTTAAATAAAGAACCGGACCAACGCATTAACACGCGATGAATACATGAACTCCTCATACTATGGTCATCTCCGGGAGTGGTTCCGGTATTGTCACTCCGGGTTGCCGGGTCATAACACATAGTAGGTGACTACAACTTGCAAGATAGGATCTAAAACAGACATATATTGGCGACAACATAATAGGTTCAGATCTGAAATCATGGCACTCGGGCCCTAGTGACAAGCATTAAGCATAGCCAAGTAGTAGCAACATCAATCTAGAACATAGTGGATACTAGGGACCAATCCCCGTCAAGAACTAACTCGATTACATGATAGATCTCATCCAACTCATCACCGTCCAGCAAGCCTACGATGACATTACTCACGAACGATGAATAGCATCATGGAATTGTCGATGGAGAAAGGTTGATGATGACGATGGCGACGATTTCCCCTCTCCGGAGCCCGAAACGGACTCCAGATCTGCCCTTGAGATGAAGAACAGGATGTGGCGGCGCCTCCGTATCGCAAAACGCGATGAAACCTTCTCTCTAATTTTTTTCCGGGCGATACGGAAGATATAGAGCTGAGTTTGGGGGCGGTGGTGCCACATGGGCCCCACAGGCCCTCACAGCGCGGCCTAGGTGGGTGGCCGCGGCCCAGGGGCTTGTGGCCCACTGGCACACCCCCTCCGGTGGATCTTTGCGCAGGTATTTTTCTTTTATTCCAGAAAATCTCCGTAAATTTTCTGGACGTTCTAAGAACGTTATTTCTGCACAGAAACAACACCAGGGCAATTCTGCTGAAAACAATGTCAGTTCGGGTTAGTTCCATTCAAATCGTGCAAATTAGAGTCCAAGACAAGGGCAAAAGAGTTTGGAAAAGTAGATACGATGGAGACGTATCAACTCCCCCAAGCTTAAAGCCTTGCTTGTTCTCAAGCAACTTAGTTGACAAACTGAGAGAGGCAAAAGAAAAACTTTGACGAACTCTGTTTGATCTTGTTGTTGCAACTATGTCTAACTCACAACCAGAATTTCAGCAACATCACAAGCAAACCACATAAGCAAATGACATCTAGGTCTCACAGTAAACTCATATCAATGGCATAATCAGCTAGCGAGCAAATAATAATAAGCCTTAAATGTTAACACTTCTATCAAAACAGCATGAAGCAGTACAAATAGATGGTATCTCGCTAGCTCTTTCTGAGACCGCAAAACATAAATGCAGAGCACCTTCAAAGACCAAGGGTTGACTAAACATTGTAATTCAAGGCAATGAAGGTCCAGTCAGAGTCACACTCAACACAGTTAAAAGCAAAGCATAAAAATGACAGTGGTGCTCTCTAATTGGTGCTTTTTGTAAGAGGAGGATGACTCAACAGGAACATAAATAGACAGGCCCTTCGCAGAGGGAAGCATTGATTTGCAGAGGTGTCAGAGATTAAGCTTTGAAAACAGAGATAATAATTTTGGGTGGCATGCTTTCATTGTCAATGCAATGACTAAGAGTTCTCAACATCTTCCATGCTACACATGCTATAGGCGGTTCCGAAACAGAAAAGTAAAGTTTTGACTCCCCCACCACCAATCAATCACACTCCCCGGCTAGCCGAATCCTCGAGTACCGTCCAAACCAACATCAATCCTGGGGGAGTTTTGTTTGCAATTATCTTTTCGATTTGAGTATGGAACTGGGAATTCCAATTACTGACCCCTTTCTCGTGAATGATAGTGAATAAACACATATCGAGGATAACACGCCTATCATGGAAGATACCAATAGCCCCCTGTCACCACATGAGCGGTTCGGGCATGCAAAACACATTATTTCTTGAAGATTTAGAGAGTGGCACATGCAAATTTACTTAGAACGACATGTAGATACCGCACATAGGTAGGTATGGTGGACTCATATGGCACAACTTTGGGTTTATGGAGGTGGATGCACAAGCAGTATTCCCGCTTAGTACAAGTGAAGGCTAGCAAAAGACTAGGAAGCGACCAACTAGAGAGCGACAACAGTCATCAAAATGCATTGAGAGTAACTAACATTGAGTGCAAGCATGAGTAGGACATAAATCACCATGAACATGAACATCATAGAGGCTATGTTGATTTTGTTTCAACTACATGCGTGAACATGCACCAAGTCAAGCCACTTGAAACATTCAAAGGAGGATACTGATACGTCTCCAACGTATCTATAATTTTTGATGGTTTCATGCTATTATCTTGTCAAACTTTGGATGTTTTGCATGCCTTTTATTTATTTTCTGGGACTAACTTATTAATTCAGTGCCAAGTGGCAGTTCCTGTATTTTCCATGTTTTTGACCCCTTTCACACAGATTATGAAACACAGTCCAAACGGAAGAAAATCCCCGAAAAGATTTTTTCTGGAACGGAAGAAGATCGGGGGACTTGGGAGCCAAGCCAGAAGAGTCCCAGGGGCCCCACAAGCCCCCACCCCGCGGCCAGGGAGGCCGCTCCATGCAGGCTTGTGGGCCCCCTGGAGGTCCCTGACCCAGATCTTGCGCCTATATATTCCCAAATATTCCCAAAAAATCAGAGGACGACCGCAATCACTTTTCCGCCGCCGCAAGCTTCTGTCTCCGCAAGATCCCATCTGGGGCACGTCCTAGTGCCCTGCCGGAGGGGGGATTCGGACACGGAAGGCTTCTCCATCAACACCATGACCTCTCCGATGAAGCGTGAGTAGTTCACCATAGACCTATGGGTCCATAGCTAGTAACTAGATGACTTTTTCTCTCTTTTGGATGTTCAATACAAAGTTCTCCATGATCTTCATGGATATCTATCCGATGTAATCTTGTTTTGCAGTGTGTTTGTCGAGATCCGATGAATTGTGGATTTATGATAAGATTATATATGAATCTTATTTGAGTTTCTTCTCATCTCTCTTATGCATGATTTCATATCCTTGTAATTCTCTTTGAGTTGTGGGTTTTGTTTGGCCAACTATATCTATGATTCTTGCAATGGGAGAAGTGCTTGGTTTTGGGTTCATACCGTGCGGTGACCTCACCCAGTGACAGAAAGGTAGCGAGGCACGTATCGTGTTGTTGCCATCAAGGGTAAAAAGATGGGGTTTTCATCATTGGTTTAGATTATCCCTCTACATCATGTCATCTTGCTTAAAGCGTTACTCTGTTCTTCATGAACTCAATACACTAGATGCATGCTGGATAGTGGTCAATGTGTGGAGTAATAGTAGTAGATGCAGAAAGTATCGGTCTACTTGTCTCGGACGTGATGCCTATATGCTAGATCATCGCCTTAGATATCGTCATGACTTTGCGCGGTTCTATCAATTGCTCGACAGTAATTTGTTCACCCACCGTAACTCTTGCTATTTTGAGAGAAGCCTCTAGTGAACACTATGGCCCCCAGGGTCTACTCCACACCATATTTTCAGCCTTACACTTTTTACTTCGTTGCACTTTCCGCCTTCAGATCTCACTTTGCAAACAATCTTGAAGGGATTGACAACCCCTTTGAAGCGTTGGGTGCAAGCTTGTTTGTGTTTGTGCAGGTACTCTGGACTTGACGAGACCCTCCTTCTGGATCGATACCTTGGTTCTCAAACTGAGGGAAATACTTACTGCTCCTGTGCTGCATCACCCTTTCCTCTTCAAGGGAAAAACCAACGCAAGCCCAATCTCCGTCAACGTGTCAATTTCTGGCGCTGTTGTTTGAGAAGTAGTAGAAGGATTTCTGACGCCGTTGTCGGGGAGGAAGATCAAGTCAAGAACTCATCCAAGTAAGTGTCGCAAACTCATCTCTTGCATTTACTTTGTTTGCGAGTTGCCTCTCGTTTTCCTCTCCCCCACTTCACCAATTTGCCTTTTTCGTTCGCCTTTTTGTTCGCCTTTTTCGTACGCCCTTTTTTTCACCCGCTTTTTGTTTGCTCATGTGCTTGCTTGCTTGCTGAAGTCACTATGAACGAAAACACCAAGCTTTGTGACTTCTCGAATACTAATAATAATGATTTTATTAGTACTCCGATTTCTCACGCCACTAGTGCGGAGTCATACGAAATCAATGCCGCTTTGCTGAATCTTGTTATGAAAGAGCAATTCTATGGCTTTCCTAGTGAAGATGCCGCATCCCATCTCAATACCTTCATTGAGCTTTGCGATATGCAAAAGAAAAGAGATGTGGATAATGACGTGATTAAATTGAAGCTTTTTCCTTTCTCGTTGCGAGATCGCGCAAAAACTCCTCTAATAACTTTGGCAACTCCTACAACAATACTCATGGAAATTACAATAGATTACCCTCTGATCTAGAGAGTAATATCAAAGAGTTCATCAACTCTCAAAAGATTTTCAATGCGTCCATAGAGGAAAAACTACTCAAAATTGACGATTTGGCTAAGAGCGTTGATAGGATTTCTTGTGATGTTAATGCTTTGAAAGTTAGATGTGCTCCTCCCAAAATCAACATGGATGAAACTTTAAAAGCTATGCGTGTTTCCATGATTGAGAGCCAAGAAATAACCGCCCAAATTCGTGCTAGACATGAATGGCTTAAAAAGGAGTGTTCCCGTGATGAGAATTAGGAAGATCTTAAAGTGCTTGGTGTTACTCCCATTGAATCTTTGTTTCTTGTGTCAAACCTAATGATTATGGGACTGGATATGAATCCACTTTGGTTGAAAAGTGCCCCAATGATTCGGAGTCCATCTATCTTGATGCTAAAAGCATTAAAAGTGGAGTAGAAGACGTTAAAACTTTGAGTAGTAATGAAATTACTACCGTGGATTTCAAGGAATACAATTATGATAGTTTCTCCTTGATTGAATGCATTTCTTTGATGCAATCCATGTTGAACTCTCCACACGCTTATAGCCAAAACAAAGCCTTTACCGATCATATCATCGAAGCTATGATGAAAGCTCTTGAAGAGAAACTTGAATTGGAAGTCTCTATCCCTAGAAAGCTTCATGATGAGTGGGAACCTACCATCAAAATCAAAATCAAAAACTATGAGTGCAATGCTTTGTGTGATTTGGGTGCTAGTGTTTCTGCGATTCCAAAGTCTTTATGTGATATTCTGGGTTTTAATGAGATTGAAGAGTGTTCTCTTAATTTGCATCTTGCTGATTCTACTATCAAGAAACCCATGGGAAGGATCAATGATGTTCTTATTATTGCAAATAGGAACTATGTACCCGTGGATTTCATTGTGCTTGACATTGATTGCAATCCTACATGCCCTATTATTCTTGGTAGACCTTTCATAAGGACTATCGGTGCTATCATCGATATGAAGGAAGGGAATATTAGATTTCAATTTCCTTGAAGGAAGGGCATGGAACACTTTCCTACAAAGAAAATAAGATTGCCTTATGAATCCATGATGAGGGCTACTTATGGTTTGAGCACCAAAGACGACGATACGTGATTCTATCGCTTCTATGCCTAGCTAAGGGCGTTAAACAATAGCGCTTGTTGGGAGACAACCCAATGAATTTGTCTTTTTATTTCTGTTTTGTTGCCTCCACACTTTCACAATTATGTTGTGATTGTGTTTTTTGTGTTTCTTTTTGTGTTTGAGCCAAGCAAAACCTTTACGACTAGTCTTGGTAATGGTTGTTTGATCCTGCTGGAAAAAGACAGAAAATTTTCGCTCACGAGATGATTTTTCATTTGTATTCAGAAAGAGATATTGAGTTGATTCGTTTTGGTTCTGATTGATATGCTTTTGCCCAGACCACCATAATTTTTCCGATTTTTTGAGGTACCAGAAGTATACGAAGTATACAAATTGCTATAGACTGGTCTGTTTTTGACAGATTCTGTTTTTGTTGAGTTGGTTGCTTGTTTTGATGAAACTATGGTTAGTATCGGGGGGTACTAGCCATGGGAAAGTGAGAATACAGTAGCCCATCATCAATATAGATGGAATTCAAGTTTGCTACAGTACCAAAGGAAGTGGTAGTTTGTTTTCTTGTACTAATGTTATCACAAGTTTCTGTTTATGTTTTGTGTTGTGAAGTTTTCAAGTTTTGGGTGGCGTTCTCATGGACAAAGAGATAAGGAGTGGAAAGAGCTCAAGCTTGGGGATTCCCAAGGCCCCCCAAACCAAATTCAAGGACACCAAAAAGCCTAAGCTTGGGGATGCCCCGAGAAGGCATCCCCTCTTTCGTCTTCAATCCATCGGTAATATTACTTGGAGCTATATTTTTATTCACCACATGATATGTGTTTTGCTTGGAGCGTCTTCTATCTTAGGAGTTTTTTCTTTTTGTTGTGTCACAATCATCCTTGCTGCACACTTTTTTGAGAGCGGTCGATGTGTGGAGTAATAGTAGTAGATGTAGAAAGTATCGGTCTACTTGTCTCGGACGTGATGCCTATATGCTAGATCATTGCCTTAGATATCGTCATGACTTTGCGCGGTTCTATCAATTGCTCGATAGTAATTTGTTCACCCACCGTAACACTTGCTATTTTGAGAGAAGCCTCTAGTGAACACTATGGCCCCCAGGGTCTACTCCACACCATATTTCAGCCTTACAGTTTTTACTTCGTTGCACTTTCCGCCTTCAGATCTCACTTTGCAAACAATCTTGAAGGGATTGACAACCCCTTTGAAGCGTTGTGTGCAAGCTTGTTTGTGTTTGCGCACGTACTCTGGACTTGACGAGACCCTCCTTCTGGATCGATACCTTGGTTCTCAAACTGAGGGAAACACTTACTGCTCCTGTGCTGCATCACCCTTTCCTCTTCAAGGGAAAAACCAACGCAAGCCCAATCTCCGTCAACGTGTCAATTTCTGGCGCTGTTGTTTGAGAAGTAGCAGATACCATCCTATCATACTACATCATAGTCATCTCAACATTCATGTGGGCAACAAAGACAAACCATTATAAGCTCCTAGCTGATTAAGCATGGCATAAGCAACTATGATCTCTAACTTGTCATTGCAAACATGTTTCTCTCACAACAAAGCTGAATCAGGCATGATGAGCTAGTCATATTTACAAAAAAAAATGGATCGAGTTCATACCAGCCTTTCCAGGCTCAGTCACTTCATCATATATCGTTATTATTGCCTTTCACTTGGACGATCGAATGATGTGAACAATAATAAGCGTACTCGTGCATTGGACTAAAGCTGGAATCTGCACGCAAACACAAAGGAGAAGACAAAGTAATATGGCTCTATGAAAGCTAAACAGGTATGCATGCAAGAGCCACTAAATATTGTAACCAATATCTTCTACCTTGACCCAAAGAAAAAGAAAAACTATCTACACGGGAAAGCTCCCAACAAGCAAAAGAAGAAAAAGAAAATATTTTTGTGTTTTCTCAAACGAGACAGACACACGAAAAGAAAACGAGAAAAAGAAAATAAATTAGCATGGATGATACAGTGACAAAGTGTGAACACCGGATAACAAAGTTAAAGCATAAGTAAGAATGTAAAGTCGGTGAGAACACGTACTCCCCCAAGCTTAGGCTTTTGGCCTAACTTGGTCTACTCCCAAGGAGGGAAATAACCAGCTCGTGGGTACTCCGGAGTGGACTGTGGATGCCACTGCTATGTGAGCTCCTCTGGCTCCCACTGATAAACTGGCGTCTGGTACTTGACTGGCGGCTCGGGCACGGGCACCTGTGGTTGGGCCAAGCCCCAATATGTGTAGATGTCCGAGGGCATAATAGTGTACCTGCCTACATGAAGATTGAACAAAGAAGGAGCAGGCAAAGTAATAGTGTCACTAGTACCCTGACTAAATACCAGGTTATAAATCATCCTTCCACCTATATCTCTATCAAGAAAGTCATGGCGAACCATGCTATCGTAATCTAGATATCTCTCGGGAAGAAGCATATCTTCTTCCTCCTCCAGTCTAATGGGTATCTCAAAGTGTCTGGCAAGACGGGTAGCATAGATACCTCCATAAACAACACCTTTAGAACCAATAAGGTTCAACCGTTGAGCTACTATAGCGCCCAAGCTATAAGTTTTATCATTATAAAGGGCTTCGCGCAAGACCGCGAGATCTGGGGAACTAAGTGACCCAGCTTTCCCACGGCCAATCAAACATTTTCCCACAAATAGTGAGAAGTACCGAAGCACGGGAAAATGAATGCTAACAGCTCTAGCGCAAGACACTCCTCTCTCCTCTCCTACAACAATTGTACCGATAAAAGCTTCCAACTCCCGTGGACGAGGTTCATGAATATCCCCAACATAAGGTAATTTGTAAACATTGCAAAAATCCTGGAGTGACATGCGCTGGGGGACATCATAAAGTTTAAACTCAACCATAGGAGGATTCTTCCTCGGATAGAAGTTAAAGCTTTGTACAAAGATATTAGTGAGGAGGAGGTATTGCGAACACTTATCTTCAACGAAGGCGGTAAGGCCTGCGTTCTCCACCAAGTGATAAAAGTCCTCATAAATTCCAGCGGCGCGTAAGAACGCGTCGCTTGGCTATTCGCACGCTCGAACTTCCGCGACTCGAGGGACCAGATACTTGGGCTTCTTCTCACTCCCATCATCCTTGGGGTCACGGCTTGAAGAGCCTCTTAAGAACCTCCTCATCTTTTCCCTTTTCTATCTCTGAAAATTTCTGAATTTTTTAGTGATTCTAAGGAAAAGTGAACAAGGATCAACGGAACTCGTAGCAACTACTCCCACAAGTGCCTAGAGACCATATTACGCATCAAAACTAGTTGGGACCAGCTAAAATCAGCATGCAAAGCTCAAGAACATGGTCACCAAGGGAGCAAAAATACGCGGAGTAAAACGCACTAGAGCAAAAACTAATTGGACCAATGGAGGAGTCACTTACCAAGGAGTAATTTCCCAAAAACAGTTCGGAGAACGGTGATTTGAGCAAAGAGATCGAAAAGCCCAGCAAGAGGAGCAAGAATACAGGTTTGAGCTGTGAAACGATTTTTTTCTAGAGGTAGGAGAACCAGATGAGAGCAAGAGTGAGTGGAGGGGGTGCCTGTGGGCCCCACAAGCCTGGGTGGCGCGACCAGGGGGTGCCCGTGCCCCTAGGGCTTGTGGCCCACTGGTGTGGCCCCCAGACAGACTCTTTGTCCCAGAATTTTTCAAATATTCCAGAAAAAATCATTCTAAATTTTCACAGTGTTTGGAGAACTTTTATTTTCGGGGTATTTTTCCACCGGACGCTAAAACAGAAAATAGGGAAAACTACACTGAATCTATCATTTTTCTTCTAAGCAACCTAAAGTGAAAGCTTGGAACAGAGGTTTGTGACTCCTCGGTTCATCCATCTCATGGTCATCGAAAGAAATCCGTCAATGGGGCTGATCAAATCCCCTCGACAAAACTTTCTCGAATCGCAAAAGAAGACGAAGAATTTTTGAAAAGTCACTAGGTCACCTCAATGGGGATGTGTATTTCCCCAACAAGCAAATCATACTTCATCTTGACACGAGGAATATGGCATTCAAAGCTCCCAATAAGAATCGATGAAGTTTTTTCGATAGCATTGATGCAATGTACTCGATATTGTTTCTTCGGAAAGTGCACCGTATGCTCACTACCGTTGACATGGAAAGTGACATTGCCTTTGTTGCAGTCTATAATAGCCCTTGCAGTGTTTAAAAAGGGTCTTCCGCGGATGACATCCATGGCACCGTCCTCAGGAATATCCAAGATAACAAAGTCTATTAAGATAGTGGTGTTAGCAACCACAACAGGCACGTCCTCGCAAATGCCGATAGGGAAAGCAGTTCATTTGTCGGCCATTTGCAGAGAGATTTCAATGGGTGTCAACTTATCTAGCTCAAGTCTACAATAAAGAGAGAGAGGCATAACACTAACACCGGCTCCAAGGTCGCATAACGCAGTTCTAACGTAGTTGCCTTTAATGGAGCAAGGTATAGTGGGCACACCGGGATCACCTAGTTTGTTCGGAGTTCCACCCTTGAAAGTGTAATTGGCAAGCATGGCGGAGATCTCGAGATCAGGTATCCTCCTCTTATTAGTCACAGTATCTTTCATGTACTTAGCATACGGAGACATCTTGAGCATATCTGTCAAACGCATCTGCAGAAAGACAGGTCTGATCATTTCAACGAAGCGCTCAAAATCCTCATCATCCTTTTTCTTGGATGGTTTGGGAGGAAAGGGCATGGGTTTCTGAACCCATGGTTCCCTTTCTTTATCATGCTTCCTAGAAGTGAAGTCATTCTTATCGTATGTCCTATCCTTAGGCTGTGGGTTATCAAGATCAGCAGGTTCAATCTCCACATCCTTATCATTGCTAGGTTGAGCATCAACATGAACATCACTATTGATATTATCATTAGGCTCATGTTCATCACCAGATTGTGTTTCAGCATCAGAGATAGAGGCATTGTTTGGACGCTCGGGGGTAGCAGCAACAGGGTTGCTAGCGTGCAGGTTCCTATCATCTCTCTTCTTCTTTCTAGGATGACTAGGTGCATCAGTGCTAACTCCTTGAGAATCTTGTTCAATTCTCTTCGGATGACCCTCAGGATACAGAGGTTCCTGGGTCATTCTACCGCCTCTAGTAACGACTCTGACGGAATTGTCATTCAACTCATTAAGCAAGTCATTCTGAGCTTTAAGTACTTGTTCTACCTGAATAGTAACCATAGAGGCATGTTTACTCAGAAGCTTAAGATCATTGACATTTCTGTCCACCCAAGCACTCAAATGACTAAGCATACGAGCATTCTTTTCCAATTGTATGCTAACATAATCATTGAAACTTTGTTGTTTGGCAACGAAGTTATCAAATTCATCCATGCATAGGCTAGCAGGTTTATCAAAAGGAATATCACTCTCATCAAACCTATGCAGAGAATTTAGTTCTGCTACCTGTATCGGGTTATCAAGACCATGGATCTCTTTGATAGGTGGTAGATTTTTGACATCTTCAGTTTTAATGCCTTTCTCTCGCATAGATTTCTTGGCTTCTTCATATCTTCAGGACTGAGGAATGGAATACCTCTTTTCTTCGGAGTTGGCTTAGGAGGTGGTTCGGGAATAGTCCAAGCATTCTCATTGCACAAGATGTTGTTCAGTAGAATCTCAGCTTGTTCTATGGTTCGTTCCCTAAAAACACTACTGACACAACTATCTAGGTGGTCTTTTGAAGCATCGGTAAGTCCATTATAGACGATATCAAGTATCTCATTCTTCTCAAGAGGGTGATCAGGCAAAGCATTCAGTAGCTGGATGAGCCTCCCCCAAGCTTGTGGGAGACTCTCTTCTTCAGCTTGAGCAAAGTTGTATATTTCCTGCAAGGCAGCTTGCTTCTTATGGGCAGGGAAATATTTCTCAGAGAAGTAGTAGACCATATCCTGGGGGCTACACACACAACCAGGAGCAAGAGAAGTGAACCAGGTCTTAGCATCATCCTTTAGCGAGAAAGGAAACAACTTGACCATGTAGTAGTGGTGGATCTTTTCCTCACTAGTGAATAGGGTGGCTATATCATGCAGTTTGGTAAGATGGGCTACAACCGTTTCAGACTCATAACCGTGAAAAGGATCAGATTCAACCAGAGTGATTAACTCAGGGTCGACAGAGAATTCATAATCCTTATCGATCACAAAGATAGGAGAAGTGGCAAACTTCGGGTCGTATTTCATCCTAGTGTTCAGAGATTTTTCTTTCCACTTGCGCAGAAGTTTCTCAACATCATAGCTATCCTTACACACAAGAAAGTCCTCAGCTATCTCTCTCCATAACATAGCGCGTATCACGCATAACACGCAATTCAGGCATAGTAGCAGGTTCTACTTCAATAGTATCAGCAGTTTCAGCAGTTTCAGAAGTATCATCACATCTAGCAGCAGCTCTAGCAAGTTCTGCATCAAGGAATGCACCTAGTGGCAAAGCAGTATCAGGCATAACAGGCATAATATCAAGCATAGCATCATCAGGCATAGCATCATCATGCATAGTATCAAGCATAGCATCATCAGGTATAGTATCAAGCATAGCATCATCAGGCATAGTATCAAGCATAGCATCATCAGGCATAGTATCAAGCATATCATCATGGACAACAGAAGTAGCATCATCAAGCACATGCGACATATCAAGATTTCTAGCAGGAGGCGAAGTTGCAAACTTACTCAAAACTGAAGGTGAATCAAGTACAGAGCTAGATGGCAGTTCCTTACCTCTCCTCGTAGTGGAAGGTAGGATTTTAGTTCTTGGTTCTTTTGGATTCCTCATAGTGATCAACAGACATCAATCCCAAGTGATCAGAGAATATAGCTGTGCTTCCCCGGCAACGGCGCCAGAAAATGCCTTGATGTCCCACAAGCGTATGGGATCACAGCAGTTTTTGAGGGTAGAGTATTCAACCCAAATTTGTTGATTCGCCAAGACGGGAAGCGAAAGAATATTCTCAAGTATTAGCAGCTGAATGTGTCAGATTCAACCACCCCTGAAAGAGTAGTGTCTGCAAGCAAAGTATTAGTAGCAAAGTAGTATGATAGCAACTGTGCCAGAAACAATCTCGTGACAAGGCAGACTATTCCTAACTGTTGTATCAACGGCGCCAGAAAAAGCCTTGTTGACGGGATGTCGGTGCCAACAAAGTCTTGAAACAAGTAACAGCAGGGTAGCAAGGAACAGTAGTAGCAGCAAGAGCAAAGTAACAAGTAACAGCAGTAGCAGTAGCAGCAAAGTAACAGCAGTAGTGACAGCAGCAAAGTGACAGCAGTAGTGACAGTAGCAAAGTGGCCCAATCCCTCTTGTAGCAAGGGACAAGCCTAGGCAAAGTAACGTAGTGAGGACCAGTAGTAAAAGACTCGTAGGCAGTGGATCAGTGATGGATGAGTGTGACAAATGTGATTCATCATGTAACAACTATAACACGGAGAGATAACTAACTAGCTCCCGTTCATCAATCTAATGTAGGCATGTATTCCGTATGTAGTCATACGTGCTTAGGGAAAAGAACTTGCATGACATCTATTGTCCATCCCTCCCGTGGCAGCGGGGTCCTAATGGAAACTACGGGATATTAAGGTTCTACTTTTAATAAAGAACCGGACCAACGCATTAACACGCGGTGAATACATTAACTCCTCATACTATGGTCATCTCCGGGAGTGGTTCCGGCTATTGTCACTCCGGGGTTGCCGGGTCATAACACATAGTAGGTGACTACAACTTGCAAGATAGGATTAAAACACACATATATTGGCGACAACATAATAGATTCAGATCTGAAATCATGGCACTTGGGCCCTAGTGACAAGAATTAAGCATAGCCAAGTAGTAGCAACATCAATCTAGAACATAGTGGATACTAGGGATCAATCCCCGTCAAGAACTAACTCGATTACATGATAGATCTCATCCAACTCATCACCGTCCAGCAAGCCTACGATGAGATTACTCACGAACGATGAAGAGCATCATGGAATTGTCGATGGAGAAAGGTTGATGATGACGATGGCGACGATTTCCCCTCTCCGGATCTCTAGATCTGCCCTCCATATGAAGAACAGGATGTGGCGATGCCTCCGTATCGCAAAACGCGATGAAACCTTATCTCTGATTTTTTTTCCGGGCGAGACGGAAGATATAGAGCTGAGTTTGGGGGCGGTGGTGCCACGTGGGCCCCACAAGCCCTCACGGCGAGGCCTAGGGGGGTGGCCGCAGCCTAGGGGCTTGTGGCCCACTGGCACACCCCCTCCGGTGGATCTTTGTGCAGGTGTTTTTCTTTTATTCCAGAAAAAATCTCCGTAAATTTTCAGGACGTTCCGAGAACTTTTATTTCTGCACAAAAACAACACCATGGCAATTCTACTGAAAACAGCGTCAGTCCGGGTTAGTTCCATTCAAATCATGCAAATTAGATTCCAAAACAAGGGCAAAAGAGTTCGGAAAAGTAGATACGACGAAGACGTATCAAACATCACAAACAAGCCTTGCAAGCAATGTGACTAAAGAGTTAGCCACGGGATCTTGTATTACGGAACGAGTAAAGAGACTTGCCGGTAACAAGATTGAAATAAGGTATTGGACACCGACGATCGAATCCCGGGCAAGTAACATACCGAAGGACAAAGGGAATGGTGTACGAGATTATATGAATCCTTGGCATAGAGGTTGAAAAGATCTTGAAAAGATGGAGCATATGAGGCATCCCCAATTCCATTTTTTTGTTGTTTTCTGGAGAAAGAACAAGAAACAAAAAGATTTGATTGCAAGATCTAAAGATATACCTTCAAGCGCTATCCTCCCTGGCAACGACGCTAGAAAAGAGATTCGTTGACGGGAGGTGAGTGCCACTTACCTAGCCTCCCTGGCAACGGCGCCAGAAAAGAGCTTGATGTCTACTACGCAACCTTCTACTTGTAGACGTTGTTGGGCCTCCAAGTGCAGAGGTTTGTAGGACAGTAGCAATTTTCCCTCAAGTGGGTGACCTAAGGTTTATCAATCCACGGGAGGCGTAGGATGAAGATGGTCTCTTTCAAGCAACCCTGCAACCAAATAGCAAAGAGTCTCTTGTGTCCCCAACACACCCAATACAATGGTAAGTTGTATAGGTGCACTAGTTCGGCGAAGAGATGGTGATACAAGTGCAATAAGGATGGTAGATATAGGTTTTCGTAATCTGAAATTACAAAAAAAGCAAGGTAACTAGTAACAAAAGTGAGCACGAACGGTATTGCAATGCGTGGAAGCAAGGCCTAGGGTTCATACTTTCACTAGTGAAGTTCTCTCAACAATGATAACATAATTGGATCATATAACTAGCCCTCAACATGCAACAAAGAGTCACTCCAAAGTCACTAATAGCGGAGAACAAACAAAGAGATTATTGTCGTGTACGAAACCACCACAAAGTTATTCTTTGTGATCGATCTATTCAAGAGTCCGTAGTAAAATAGCACGAAGCTTTTCTTTCCGTTCAATCTTTCATAGAGTTCATACTAGAATAACACCTTAAGATACATATAAAACCAAGACCCTAATGTCACCTAGATACTCCATTATCACCTCAAGTATTCATGGGCATGATTATACGATATGCATCACATAATCTCAGAATCATCTATTCAACCAACACATAGAACTTCAAAGAGTGCCCCAAAGTTTCTACCAGAGAGTCAAAACGTGTGCCAACCCCTATGCATAGGTTCCCAATGTCATGAACCCGCAAGTTGATCACGAAAACATACATCGAGTACTCACATGAATCAAACGTGTGCCAACCCATATGCATAGGTTCCCAATGTCACAAACCCGCAAGTTGATCACCGCAGATAGACACGTGCAAGACATACATCAAGTGTTCTCAAAGACTCAATCCGATAAGATAACTTCAAAGGGGAAACTCAATTTATTACAAGAAGGGAGAGGGGGAAGAACATCATAAGATCCAACTATAGTAGCAAAGACCACGGTAAATCGAGATCAAGATATCTCAAAAACACGAGAGAGAGAGATCAAACACATAGCTACTGGTACATACCCTCAGCCCCGAGGGAGAACTACTCCCTCCTCGTCATGGAGATTGCTGGGATGATGAAGATGGCCACCGGAGATGGACTCTCCCCCCGGCAGGGTGCCGGAACGGGCTCCAGATTGGTTTTTTGTGGCTACAGAGGCTTGCGGCGGTGGAACTCCCGATCTAGGTTTCTTTTTGGGGGTTTCTGAATTCATAGGAATTTATGGCGGTGGAATTACGTCGGTTGGGCCCACGAGGAGGTCACAAGCGTGGTAGGTGCAGCCTAGGGGGGGGGGGGTCGCGCCTCCCGGGCTTGTGACTCCCTCGTGGCTCTTCTGGCATTCTTCCAAACCTTCGGGGGTCTCTTTTGGTCCAAAAAAATCATCGTAAAGTTTTATTCCATTTGGACTCCGTCTGAAAAAGGGTCAAAAACATGGAAAAAACAGAAACTGGCACTTGGCACTGAGTTAATAGGTTAGTCCCAAAAAGATATAAAAAGCATATTCATGCATATAAAACATCCAAAGTTTACAAGATAATAGCATGGAACCATCAAAAATTATAGATACGTTGGAGACGTATCAAGCATCCCCAAGCTTAACACCTGCTCGTCCTCGAGTAGGGAAGTGATAAAGACTGAATTTTTGTTGTGGAATGCTACCTAGCATAGTTGTCTTTTGTAACTTCTTTCGTGTGACATGAATGTTCAGATCTGTAAGATTCAAAACAATAGTTTGCTATTGACATGAAAACAATAATACTTCAAGCAAACTAGCAAGGTAATCATGAACTTTCAAAATAACAAGGCCAAACAAAGTTATCCCTACAAAATCATATAGTCTGGCTATGCTCCATCATCCCCACACAACGAACTTAAATCATGCACAACCCCGGTATTGGCCAAGTAATTGTTTTCAAACTCTTACTTTCTCAAAACTTTTGTAACTATCACGCAATACATGAGCGTGAGCCATGGATATAGCACAATAGATGGAATAGAGTGTGGTGTAGGTTGTGAGGCAAAAAGGAGGAGATGGTCACATTGACTCGGTGTATCAATGGCTATGGAGATGCCCATCAATAGATATCAATGTGTATGAGTAGGCATTGCCAAGCAACGATGCACAAGAGCTATAAGTGTGTGAAAGCTCAAAAGGAAAACTAGTGGGTGTGCACCCAACTTGCTTGCTCACGAAGACCTAGGGAAATTTTGAGGAAGCCCATCATTGGAATATACAAGCCAAGTTATATAATGAAAATTCCCACTAGTATATGGAAGTGTCAAAACAAGAGACTCTCTATCACGAAGAACATGGTGCTTTTTGAAGCACAAGTGTGGAAAAAGATAGTAGCATTGTCCCTTCTCTTTTTTTCTCTCCTTTTTTGTTTGGGATCTTTGGGCTCTTTCCATATCTCTTTTTTTTGTTTGGGCTCTTTGGCCTCTTTTTTTATTTCCTCACACGAGACAATGCTCTAATAATGATGATCATCACACTTTTATTTACTCACAGCTCAAATCTTAGAACGATGATGACTCTATAGGAAATGCCTCCGGCAGTGTACTGGGATGTGCAACGATCTAGCTTACGATCATGCAATGGCAATATTAGAGTGACGACACAAGTCATGAGACGGAACAGTGGGAGTTGCATGGCAATATATCTCGGAATGGCTATGAAAATGCCATAGTAGGTAGGTATGGTGGCTGTTTTGAGGAAGGCATTTGGTGGGTTTGTGCACCGGCGAAAGTTGCCCGGCACTAGAGAGGCTAACAATGGTGGAAGGTGAAAGTGCATCTATACCATGGACTCACATTAGTCATGAAGAACTCACATACTTGTTGCGAAAGTTTTTATTAGTAATCGAAACAGAGTGCTAAACGCATACTCCTAGGGGAAGGGTTGGTAGGTGTTAACAATCGCGCGATCCCGACCGCAACACAAAGGATGACAATCAATAGATCAATTATGCTCCGACTTCCTAACATAGCGGTTCACCATACGTGTATGTTACGGGAATCACTAACTTCAACACAAGTATTTCTAGATTCACAACACCCTACTAACATAACTCTTAATGTTACCAAATCCATGTCTCAAAACTAATTGAGAGGAATCAAGACTTCTCTTTCTACTCAATGCACATGAAGATGGAGGTTTTTTTATCCTCTTTGGGTACCTATCATCTTTGGGACTACTTTCATAGCATAAGCCAACTACCAAGTCACGCACCGCCGTGCTCTAAAAGATCTAAGTGAAGCACATAGAGCAAAATTATCTAGCTCAAAAGATATAAGTGAAGCACAATGAGAATTCTAGCAAATTCACGATGAGTGCATGTCTCTCTCAAAAGGTGTGCAGCAAGGATGATTGTGACACAACAAAAAGAAAAGACTCCTACGATACAAGACGCTCCAAGAAAAACACATATCATGTGGTGAATAAAAATATAGCTCCAAGTAATGTTACCGATGGGTTGAAGACGAAAGAGGGGATGCCTTCTCGGGCATCCCCAAGCTTAGGCTTTTCGGTGTCCTTGAATTTGGCTTGGGATGCCTTGGGCATCCCAAGCTTAGGCTCTTGCCACTCCTTGTTCCATAGTCCATCGAAACTCTACCCAAAACTTGAAAACTTCACAACACAAAACTTAACGGAACTTCGTGAGATGGGTTAGTATGATAACGAGAAAATCAATCACTTGGGTACTGTCAAAACAAGAATCGTAATTATTTTCACACAATGCCTACTGTATCTTACTATTTCCACAATTTATATTACTCAAAATAATCTATGGAAACACCAAAACAAGCAAACTATGCATTGAAGACAGAATCTGTCAAAAACAGAACAGTCTGTAATGATCTGAATGCTAACCATACTTCTGCACCTCCAAAAATTCTGAAACATTACGACTTCCTGGGAAAACGGTATATAAACCAGCATAAAAAATAATCAACTCAAAATCTCTTTCTGAATAAAAATTAAAAATAATCTCGTGAGCGAAAAGTTTCTGTCTTTTTTCCAGCAGGATCGAACAACCATCACCAAGACTACTCATAAAGGTTTTGCTTGGCTCAAACACAAAAAGAAACACAAAAGACACAATCACAACAGAATTATGATGGTGTGGAAAAAACAAAACAGAAAGCAAAAAGAAAAAATAAATTCATTGGGTTGCCTCCCAACAAGCGCTATTGTTTAACGCCCTTACCTAGGCATGATGATTTCAATGATGCTCACATAAAAGATAAGGATTGAAGCACAACGAGAGCATCATGGAGCATATGGCTAGCACATTTAAGTCTAACCCACTTCCTATGCATTGGGATTTTGTGAACAAACAACTTGTTGGAGCAAGAAACAACTAGCATAGGAAGGCAAAACAAGCATAGCTTCAAAAATTTCAACACATGGAGAGGAAGCTTGATACTATTGCAATAAGTAGAAGCATATGATCCTCTCTCATGATAATTTTCAGTAGCATCATGAATGAATTCAACAATATAACCAGCACCTAAGGCTTTATTTTCATGATCTACAAGCATAGGAATTTTACTACTCTCCACATAAGGAAATCTATTCTCAAGAATAGTAGTGGGAGTATCATAAAAGACTTGAGCACTACAAATTGTGTCCACAATGAAAAAGCAAGGTTTAGCAAAGGGGTTCTCGAGAGTATGACAAGTTTTATCATCCCTCTTCTTTATAGCATAAGTATCCTCACAATAATCACCATAGATAGGGGGCATGCTTTCATCAAAATGATTTTGATCATTCAAAGTGGAAGAACTAAAGAGATCATCTTCATCAAATATAGCATCCCCAAGCTTGTGGCTTTGCATATCATTAGCATCATGGGTATTCATAGAATTCATGCTAACAACATTGCAATCATGCTCATCATTCACATATTCTATGCCAAGCATTTTATGTAATTCTTCTTTCAGCACTTGAGCACAATTTTCCTTCCCATCATGCTCACAAAAGACATTGAAAAGATGGAGCATATGAGGCATCCTCAATTCCATTTTTTGTTTTCTAGAGAAAGAACAAGAAACAAAAGATTCAATTACAATATCTAAAGATATAACTTCAAGCGCTAACCTCCCTGGCAACGGCGCGAGAAAAGAGCTTCGTTGACGGGAGGTGAGTGTCGCTTACCCAGCCTCCCCGGCAACGTCGCCAGAAAAGAACTTGATGTCTATTACGCAACCTTCTTCTTGTAGACGTTGTTAGGCCTCCAAGTGCAGAGGTTTGTAGGACAGTAGCAATTTTCCCTCAAGTGGGTGACCTAACGTTTATCAATCCACGGGAGGCGTAGGATGAAGATGGTCTCTCTCGAGCAACCCTGCAACCAAATAGCAGAGAGTCTCTTGTGTCCCCAACACACCCAATACAATGGTAAGTTGTATAGGTGCACTAGTTCGGCGAAGAGATGGTGATACAAGTGCAATAAGGATGGTAGATATTGGTTTTTGTAATCTGAAATTACAAAAACAGCAAGGTAACTAGTAACAAAAGTGAGCACGAACGGTATTGCAATGCGTGGAAACAAGGCCTAGGGTTCATACTTTCACTAGTGAAGTTCTCTCAACAATGATAACATAATTGGATCATATAACTAGCCCTCAACATGCAACAAAGAGTCAATCCAAAGTCACTAATAGCGGAGAACAAACAAAGAGATTATTGTCGGGTACGAAACCACCACAAAGTTATTCTTTCTGATCGATCTATTCAAGAGTCCGTAGTAAAATAGCACGAAGCTATTCTTTCCGTTCAGTCTTTCATAGAGTTCGTACTAGAATACCACCTTAAGATACATATCAACCAAGACCCTAATGTCACCTAGATACTCCATTGTCACCTCAAGTATCCGTGGGCATGATTATACGATATGCATCACATAATCTCAGAATGATCTATTCAACCAACACATAGAACTTCAAAGAGTGCCCCAAAGTTTCTACCGGAGAGTCAAAACGTGTGCCAACCCCTATGCATAGGTTCCCAATGTCACAAAGCCGCAAGTTGATCACCAAAACATACATCGAGTACTCACATGAATCAAACGTGTGCCAACCCATATGCATAGGTTCCCAATGTCACAAACCCGCAAGTTGATCACCGCAGATAGACACGTGCAAGACATACATCAAGTGTTCTCAAAGACTCAATCCGATAAGATAACTTCAAAGGGGAAACTCAATTCATTACAAGAAGGGAGAGGGCGAAGAACATCATAAGATCCAACTATAGTAGCAAAGCCCACGGTACATCGAGATCAAGACATCTCAAGAACACGAGAGAGAGAGAGAGATCAAACACATAGCTACTGGTACATACCCTCAGCCACGAGGGAGAACTACTCCCTCCTCTTCACGGAGATCGCCGAGATGATGAAGATGGCCACCGGAGATGGATTCCCTCTCAGGCAGGGTGCCGGAACGGGCTCCAGATTGTTTTTTGGTGGCTACACATGCTTGCGGCGGCGGAACTCCCGATCTAGTTTTATTTTTGGCGGTTTCTGAATTTATAGGAATTTATGGCGGTGGAATTACGTCGGTTGGGCCCACGAGGAGGTCACAAGCCTGGTAGGTGCGGCCTAGGGGGGGTCTTGCCTTCCGGGCTTGTGACTCCCTCGTGGCTCTTCTGGCCTTCTTCCAAACCTTCGGGGGTCTCTTTTGGTCCAAAAAAATCATCGTAAAGTTTTGTTCCATTTGGACTCCGTTTGAAAAAGGGTTAAAAACACGGAAAAAACAGAAATTGGCACTTGGCACTGAGTTAATAGGTTAGTCCCAAAAAAGATATAAAAAAGCATATTCATGCATATAAAACATCCAAAATTGACAAGATAATAGCATGGAACCATAAAAAATTATAGATACGTTGGAGACGTATCAACTGCCAAAAAGATTTCTTCCGAAACAGAAAAAGATCGGGAAGCGTGAGAATCAGGGCAGGGGGCCACCAGGGACCCCACAAGCCCCCTAGCCGCGGCCAAGGGGACGCGCCTCCCAGGCTTGTGGGCTCCCTGGGCCTCCTCTGCCCTAGGTCTTTCGCCTATAAATTCCCTAAAATCCCAAAAAAAATCAGGAGACCATTGAAAGTACTTTTCCGCCGCCGCAAGCTTCTGTCTCCGCAAGATCCCATCTAGGGCACATTGTGCTGCCCTGCCGGAGGGGGGATTCGGATACGGAGGTCTTCTACATCAACACCATGACCTCTCCGATGATGCGTGAGTAGTTCACCATAGACCTACGGGTCCATAGCTAGTAGCTAGATGGCTTCTTCTCTCTCTTGGATCTTTAATACAAAGTTCTCCATGATCTTCATGGAGATCTATCCGATATAATCTTATTTTGTAGTGTGTTTGTCGAGATCCGATGAATTGTAGATTTATGATCAGATTATCTATGAATCTTATTTGAGTTTCTTCTGATCTCTCTTATGCATGATTTCATATCCTTGTAATTCTCTTCGAGTTGTGGGTTTTGTTTGGCCAACTAGATCTATGATTCTTGCAATGGGAGAAGTGCTTGGTTTTGGGTTCATACCGTGCGGTGACCTCACCCAGTGACAGAAGGGGTAGTGAGGCACGCATCATGTTGTTGCCATCAATGGTAAAAAGATGGGGTTTTCATCATTGGTTTGAGATTATCCATCTACATCATGTCATCTTGCTTAAGGCGTTACTCTATTCGTCATGAACTTAATACACTAGATGCATGCTGGACAGCGGTCGATGTGTGGAGTAATAGTAGTAGATGAAGAAATTATCGGTCTACTTGTCTCAGACGTGATGCCTATATGTATGATCATTGCCTTAGATATCGTCATGACTTTGCGCGGTTCTATCAATTACTTGAGAGTAATTTGTTCACCCACCATAATATTTGCTATTTTGAGAGAAGACCCGGGGCCATAGTGTTCACTAGAGGCTTCTCTCAAAATAGCAAATATTATGGTGGGTGAACAAATTACTCTCAAGCAATTGATAGAACCGCGCAAAGTCATGATGATATCTAAGGCATTGATCATACATATAGGCATCACGTCCGAGACAAGTAGACCGATACTTTCTGCATCTACTACTATTACTCCACACATCGACCGCTATCCAGCATGCATCTAGTTTATTGAGGTCATGATGAACAGAGTAACGCCTTAAGCAAGATGACATGATGTAGAGGGATAATCTCAAACCAATGATGGAAACCCCATCTTTTTACCCTTGATGACAACAACACGTTGCTTGGCTTGCTACCCCTTCTGTCACTGGGTGAGGTCACCGCACTGTATGAACCCAAAACCAAGCACTTCTCCCATTGCAAGAATCATAGATCTAGTTGGCCAAACAAAACCCACAACTCGAAGAGAATTACAAGGATATGAAATCATGCATAAGAGAGATCAGAAGAAACTCAAATAAGATTCCTAGATAATCTGATCATAAATCCACAATTCATCAGATCTCGACCAACACACCGCAAAAGAAGATTACATCGGATAGATCTCCATGAAGATCATGGAGAACTTTGTATTCAAGATCCAAGAGAGAGAAGAAGCCATCTAGCTACTAGCTATGGACCCGTAGGTCTATGGTGAACTACTCACGCATCATCGGAGAGGTCATGGTGTTGATGAAGAAGCCCTCCGTATCCGAATTCCCCTCTGGCAGGGCACCAGAACGTGCCCTAGATGGTATCTTGCGGAGGCAGAAGCTTGCGGCGGCGGAAAAGTACTTTCGATGATCTCCTGATTTTTATGGGATTTTAGAGAATATATAGGCGCAAAACCTAGGGCAAAGGAGCCTAAGGGATCCCACAAGCCAGGGGGGCACGACCCCCCTGGCCGCTCCATGAGGGCTTGTGGGGTCCCTAGTGGCCCCCTGCCTTGATTCTCCGGCTTCCCGATCTTTTTCTGTTCCGGAAAAAATCTTGTTGGCAGTTTCATTCCGTTTGGACTCTGTTCAAAATCCTCCTCTGAAAGGGGTCAAAAACATGGAAAACACAGGAACTGGCACTTGGCACTGAGTTAATAAGTTAGTCCCAAAAAATATATAAAAGGCATGCAAATCATCCATAGTTTGACAAGATAATAGCATGAAACCATCAAAAATTATAGATACGTTGGAGACGTATCAATTCCACTCAAGAAACACAAGGAGCCGGGCGTTCCACGAAGGTGATCTGGTACTCCGAGTGCATCAATAGCAACCGCACAAGCTAGCTCCCGCATGGGAAGGACCCTTCCTCGTCTCCAAGGTACTGAACAATGGAGCTTACCGACTCTACAATCTCCGGAAAAGGATCGACGAGCCGCAGGCGTGGAATGGAGATTTTCTTAAGCGCTGTTATGCTTGATATACAATTGATTTGATGTAACAGACAAGGTTCTCCAGAGCAATATACTTCTCAGAGTTATGATTTCTGCAATGTACTTGTTGACTCCGGTCTAAAAATCTTCTCCAAGTGAAGAGCAATCCTCTCACTCGGGGGCTTAGATGCTAACCCGCTTAGCCTAAGTACTAACCAACTCCGAGTGATGAGATACCCTCTCACTCGGGGGCTTAGCTATGAACCATTTTCGCCTAAGTGAAAAAAATTCTTCGAGTGAAGAGCAATCATCTCACTCGGGGGCTTAGCTTCTAACCCGCTTAGCCTAAGTACTAACTTACTCCGAGTGATGAGCTACCCTCTCACTCGGGGGCTTAGCTGCAAACCAGTTTCGCCTAAGTGAAAAAACTTCTCCGAGTGAAGAGCAATCCTCTCACTCGGGGGGCTTAGCTGCTAACCCTCTTAGCCTAAGTATTAACTTACTCCAAGTGACGAGCTACCCTCTCACTTGAGGGCTTAGCTGCGAACCAGTTTTGCCTAAGTGAGAAAAATTTCTCCGAGTGAAGAGAAATCCTCTCACCGGGGCTTAGTTGCTAACCCGCTTAGCCTAAGTGCAAACTTACTCCGAGTGACGAGCTACTCTCTCACTCGGGGGCTTAGCTGTGAACCAGTTTCTCCTAAGTGACAAACCCTCTCCTAGTGACGAGCTACGCTCTCACTCGGGGGCTTAGCTGCAAACCAGTTTCGCCTAAGTGACAAACCTTCTCCAAGTGAAGAGCAATCCTCTCCCTCAGGGGCTTAGCAGTTAACCCGCTTAGCCTAAGTATGAATCAAAATCGAGTAATGAACTATCCTCTCACTCGCGGACTTAGCAGCGAATCGATATCCACCTAAGTTAAGCCCAGCCCAACTGCGAATTGATATCCGCCTAAGTTAACCCCAGCACACCTGTGAACCAGATTTTGCCTACTTAACCCCAGCCCAACTGTGAATCAGACTTCGCTTAGGTGAGGGACTTTCCGTATGCCAAGAGCATTCCAAAAAAATCAAATCGAGTCGAAAATAATAAACTTAAAGGTACTCAGCGCAGATCAAGATTATCTGCGCTGAGCAAAGGTACTCGGGTTCACCACCCGAACGAAGTTTAAGTGGTTACAAAATCACTCGGCATACCGAGGCTAATCAAATTTTTTGGGGAAGATCAATGTATTTTTCACGGCTCACCTGGGCTAGCCGTCTCAACAAAGGTATCGAGGTTGATGCCGTCGGGGATGCGGGTTGCAGTGTCGATGAATGTTTCCATGAAGTCTTCAAAGCGAAGCTTCTTCATGTTAGCAACCTGCAACATCTTCAACTTCTCCTCCTGAGCCTCCATGCAGTGGACCTTGACGAGTGATAGAGCCACATCAGCTCCGCAACGAGCAGCCGACTTCTTCCATGCTTGCACTCGTTGAGGGATCTGCTCCAAATGGGCCATCATCGCCTCCAGATCAGTGTGGAGGTCATCTTCAGGCCAAAGCTCCTTGTCGATTTTTCCCACAACAGTCCTCAGTCGGGTGATGTAGTTCTACATCTTCACGAGGCGGGAGTTCACACGGAACATGTTCAGAGCCAAACCGTCGCCGAGTGGTGCATTGATAGGATCGAGCAATGGCTCGACTTCCTCCGTTTCCTTCTCCAAATCCTGGCAGAACTCTGTGGGGAAGAAAGATCGCAAACTCAACCTTGAGGCAGTCAGAAATAAATCAAGAAATTCACTTGATGAAGTACACTTACCTGCGAGCAGGCCAAGCATCTTGGTTGCAAAGTCCCCCACATAGTTCTTTTGGGCATTCCCTCTCTTGCACATTTCCTTGAGCTGGTTCATCCAGTTGTACCTCTCTTTCTGCATTTTGGCAACCTCCGCCTCTAGGTCGCTAGTTGCTGATAACTTCGCTTTGGCCTCTTCCAAAGCCTTGTCTTTCTCCTCCAGTTCCTTCTTCAAGGCAATCACATCATTGGTGGACACTTCCAAGTTCACTTGCAGTTGGTTCTTCTCCATCGTTAAGTCGGCATATGCAACACATATCTCACAGGTTTTCTCAAAACATCACAGGGAAAAAGTCAGTCGACGTCAAGGTTATTTCACTCCCGTGTGGAAAGACATGATTCGACTGAACAAGAAAAAGTACACTTCCGATCAGCCCCCTGTCGGTGCAAGCACTCGACAGCGGACTCGGGGACTACACCCAGTGGGTTAACTCGGCGTGACCCCACTGGTTCCTACAACACTCGACCAGGACCTCCCTGGCGAGCCAAAAGGACTCTAAATCCAAGTGCTTAAGACTATTATCATTCGTCAACGATTAACAATAGTCTCAGAGACTACACCCAGTTGGTGCACTTAGCGTGCACCCACTGGATCCAAAAAACACTCGACCAGATCCATTCTGGCCGAGTAAGATCAAGGAAAAATCATGCGTCTGCTGATTAGACCCCTGCCGATACAAGCAATCGACAGCGGTCCCGGGGACTACACCAAGTGGTTTCACTCGAAGTGACCCGAGTGGTTTCTAGAACACTCGATCGGGTCAGCCCGGACCGAGTCAAAATCATAGAGAAAAGATTACTACCGATCAGACCCCTGCCGGTGCAAGCACTTGACAACGGTCTTGGGGACTACACCTAGTGGGTTCACTCTGTGTGACCCCACTGGAACAGAAACAACAAATGTGCGACACTATTAAACCCTAGTGGGTGGAAAGTCAGAGTTCAAATTTACTGTCGCACTTACTCGGATGTCCTCTGAGAGCACCAAGCTATCGTTGTACACCGAGTGAACTGCATCATAAGCTCCTATGGCTTGCTGCATCATCAATTCTGCCTAAATCATAGCCTCCATCGCAACACCGGTCTGGTCCTCCGGGACTTGTGTGACAGCCCGAGACCGACGTTCCAGAAGATTCCCCTTCTATTCCATTTTTGTCGTGTGTTTATTTTTATTTGTCGCATCATCATCGCATCTTGCGCATCATCTGCATTGCATCGGCGTTCCGTTGCCGCCAGTTTTCAAAAGTTGCATCCGTTATTAGTTGTCGGTTCTCATCGTTGTCTGTTCTGAGCCCGACCGCACTCGCACGCGCCCGCGGCATCGTCGACACCTTGTTTTAAAGTGTGTGTAAAAAATTTCTCCGATTGGGTTGGATCTTGACGTGCGGTCTTATTTTAATATAGGTAGGCCGTCTGTCAAATTTCGTCGCGATCGGAGTCCGTCTGGTACCCGAACGGTCGACCGTAGCGGCATCGTATTCGGTCTATCGTCGGACGTCTTTCGGTGTTTTATATCTCGTTGTCGGGCCGCCCGTTTTCCCTCTCGTCTCCGGATAACTACTCTACACAGCCACTTACCCGTCCCCGCGTTCGAGATTGTCCGATTCCGACCGCGCGGTTGGATCCGGGACGAAATTTCGCTAAACCTAGCCCCCCCCCTTTGTCTATAAATAGACCCCTCCTAATTTTTAGGCAGCCAACCCCTCTGCCTCGAAAACCGTGCCCTCACCTAACCCTAGCGCAGCCTCCCACCTCTCTCTCTCCCCTCCAGACGCCGGGCCCGCCGAACCCAGATCGGGCCCGATAGGCCCATCCACCAGCCGAGTTCCATATCGGGAGCCTGATCTCCCCGTGCTCCTGTACCTCGCCGGTAGCCGGAGCGCCTCCTTCGCGCCGCCGCCTTGCGTCCCAGCTGCCGGAGCGGGCAACCCCGCGCCCCCTACAGCTCGCCGGAGCTCCCCCCGGTTTCCTCGCCGGCCGAGCCCTGCAAGCCGCTGCCACCATGGCCGTCCTACGCCGCCCGCGCCAGATCCCGGCCTCCCGTCGCGTCGTCCTGCGGCGTAGCCCCGCTGGCCGCCTCCCGTCGGCCCCGCCGCCCTGGAACCCGCGCTTCCCCGCTCCTGGTGCGCCGCGGCCGTGCTGTTGGCTTTGCTTGGGAGAGACGAGGGAGTGCCCCTGGCCGCGTGGGCCTCCTGCCCGAGCCGGCCCAGCTGGGCGCGGCCTCCTCCCCTGTTCGGCCCAGTCCCGCTTCGCCCCCAGCTCGTCCCACCGCTTCGGCCCAGTGCCCCCTCCACCCAGCCGGCCCAAAGCCAAGGTAAGCCTGCCTATTCCTCGCCCTGAGCGCCTTTTAGTTATGTCGCGCTCATGCATCTGCTGTAGTTTCGGCCCAATAGGTTTTTATTTTATAGTTTTCGAATTAGTTATTTTAGGAAATATATATATATATTAGCACGCCCGTAACTTTTTATCCGTGTGTCAGATCGGAACGTGTGGTATATGTAAATTGTGTAGTTTTGCACGTAGATTATGTTTTTGTAACTTGCATGCATGTGTGAAGTAGTTTGAACCACCAAATGCATAGTTTTACGTGCTGTCCCAATAGGATTCGTTCCGTATTTATTTTTTTCGTGCGTGTCCGGATTGCTCAAACCCCGTAGATAAAATGTTCATGTTTAGGAACCTCTTTGCCTTGTATTTTAGAGTAGTCGTTGGCATTTTTGCATGTAGGGTTTAGTCGCTAGTTTATTTTTCGCGTTTAGGACTTATTCTCGCATATACGTGTGGCGTTGTTTTTATGTTGCAACCCCACATGTTATATATGTTTTCAGGGTAGAAAAATCCATAGGATTTATCTGTGTATTTAGTTTTAGCTTTTGAGCAAGTTAGTTCGCATGATATTTTTCCATGTTGCCCTCTTGTCTATTTTGTGTGATTTAATCCATGCTTCGTTTGAAGGAGTTGCAAACTAGAGAGTTGCCCTTTGATGTTTAGTCTAGCCCCTGGTAATTTTGGTTGCAATATAAATTCATGTTTAGGTGTGGTTTGCTTGCTCTCAACTTGCTAGGAAATAGTGCTGATTTGGAGATGCTGAAATATTTCTAAGTCTGAAATCCGTTATATCTTGTTGCTGTCTTTGCATGAGTTTATCTGGTGATCTGTAGCTCTTTTGAGGTTGGTGCAATGGAGTTAGTTGTAGACTTTAGGATTCTCTAGAATGCTGCGAATTTTCATGCCATTTGGAGTCCTGTAGCTTATGGTTTTGCTGCTGTCAATATGCCTTCAGATCGAAAATTGCACTTTCATGAAGTGTTATTTTCACTAAGTCCGAAACTGTGTGTGCGAAGCCATTTTGTGACTTCTTTTCCTAGAGATCCATGCTCCCATGCTAGGTGTTATTAGTTGTTTGTTGTAGTGATTCTTGCCCTCTATCGTCTCATGCCTTGTTGGAGCCATTTGGATTTGTGTAGCTCGTAGTTGTGGGGTGTAGAAAATGCTATGTGGCCGATTTTGGCAGATTGTAGTGATTTCTTGTTTAGCTTGTAGTTGTTGAACCGTAGCTCCGTTTTGATAGTGTCCTATATGAAACTTTCTTAGAATCTCGTGTAGTTTCATATTATCTTGGTGGTTATGTGTTTTGAAATGCTTGGGACTGTCATTGCACACATATTACATTCATGGCATCATATCTTGCGGTGCTTGTATGTTTTGATCCGTAGCTCCGTTGGAGATGTTCTCTATGTGTAAATTGCTTGTAACGACGCGTAGAATCACGTGAACCTATTTGTTTTGCTGTTTAACAAACATTTAAACGTGTTAGTTCAGATCTGAAAAGAATTGTAAATTAACATGTGAGGTCGTTTCGGAGGTGCTATATGTCATATCCGACCTCATTTCAATTGCCTAGATAGGTAGATTAATTACGCTTCACCTCTTGACATGTTTAACCACATTTAATGTTGCAGTGTCCCTAATCGGGATAGAACTAAATAACTCGTATGTGGAGTTTCATCAATATGCAACTCGTTGCATATTGAACTTCACTTGATGTGTAGTATTTGGTTGTTGTGAACTGACATGCCGTGACTTGCATGTATTCAGCTATTCATGCATCATATGTGATGTGCATTGTGTGGTGAATATCGTGTGTTGGTTCTTGTTTCCGGTTTGCTTCGTCTCGATAGAGTTCCGCAAGCGTGTCGGATTGTGAGGACCAGTTCGACTACATCGGTTCGTCTGCTTCTCGGAGTCATTCTTCTTCCAAGCGGGATCTCAGGCAAGATGACCATTTCCCCAGATACCATTACTATCATTGCCATGCTAGTTTTACCGCTTCTATCAGTTATGTCTTGTTGCCTACCACATGTTAAATATCATCCTCCCAACATTGCCATGAAAACCTTCAACCCATTCACAACCTAGCAAACCACTGATTGGCTATGTTACTGCTTGCTTAACCATGTGTTAGCGTTGCTAGTTGTAGGTGCAGTTGCTTCCATGTGAAAACATGGGTTCCTTGTTATATCACCCTATTAAATGCTATTTAATTTAATGCACCTATAAACTTGGTAAAAGGTGGAAGGCTTGGCCTTTCTAGCCTGGTGTTTTGTTCCACCTTTGCCCCCTTAGTTTCGGCTACCGGTGTTATGTTCCATAATTGAGCGCTCCTAACACGATCGGGGTTGTTATGGGGACCCCCTTGATATTTTGTTTTAGATTAAAGTTGGTCTGGCAAGGCCCAAAATTGGTACTACATTTGCCCAACATAATAATTTTGTTAATACTGAAAGCATAGGGGGTCATGAACCCGAGGAGTAATTTACATAATACAGGGGGCCAGTGCTGATGGTGTCGGTCCAAAACTAGAGACGTTTGCGGGGCCAACCCGGGGCAACTTGGGAGATTTCTATCAGGCCACCGTACGCTGTGCTTAGCCGTCATGTCCGGAGAACGAGATACGCGGCTCCTATCGGGATCGTCGACACGTCGGATGGACTTGCTGGAGTAGTTTTACCTTTGACGAGATATCTTGTGCATCGGGATTCCGGTGATGCTTTGGGTAATCTCAGAGTTGAGGTTTTCCACTAAGGAGTCCGACGAGATCGCGAGCTTCGTGATCGAGGATTTCTATGCAGCTTGTGGTAATTTGTGATGGATTAGTTGGAGCACCCCTGCAGGGTTAAATCTTTCGGAAAGCCGTGCCCGCGGTTATGTGGCAACCTGGAAACTTTGTTTAACTTCTAGACAACTTGAAGTTAACTTAATTAAAAAAACTTGCCAACTGTGTGCGTAACCGTGACTGTCTCTTTCGCGAGATCCTTCTCCGATCGAGGACACGGTGGGGTTTTGTCTGACGTAAGTAGGTGTTCAGGATCATTCATTTGATCATCAGTAGTTCACGTCCGTTATGCGTAGATCTTCACCCTCTTATTTCTTGTACTCGTAAGTTTAGCCACCTCATATATGCTTAGCCGCTGCTGCAACCTCACCACTTAACCATACCTCACCCATTAAGCTTTGCTAGTCTTGATACCTTTGGAAATGAGATTGTTGAGTCCCCTGTGGCTCACAGATTACTACAACACCAGTTGCAGGTACAGGTAAAGGTTATTTGACGCGAGCGCCTTGATTGCTCATTTGGAGTTGCTTCTTCTTCTTCTTCTTCTTCTTCATCGATCTAGGATGGGTTCCAGGCCGGCAGCCTAGGATAGCAAGGATGGACGTCGTTCTTCTTTTTTCGTTTGTTTTCGTCCATAGTCGGACCCTGCTCCTATTCATGATGTTTATGTATTGTACTGATGTGACTCTGATGTAGCTTGTGGCGAGTGTAAGCCAATTCTATGTATCTCATCTTTTCAGTACATGTACTTATAATGATATCCATTCTTGCGAAACGATGAGATGCGCTTCTATCCCTGACGAGGCCCTCGTGCCAAATTGAGGATAGGATCACATCTTGGGCGTGACAATTTGGTATCAGAGCAGTACCGACCTAGGAGCCCCCTTGATTGATTGAACTTGGCCGAGTCGAGTCTAGGGAAAAACTATTTTGAGTCTTAGTTATATCGGAGAGTAGGTTTCTTTTTTTCTCCTCTTCTATGCTCTGGTATGATTCAAGACTTAGGAATTTTAATTCTACTCCTCTTCTCACTCAAATGTTTTTTAGGAACACGCGGATATTTTTGGAACATATATGATGCCGATGTGACGGAGTTCTGTCTTGGTGCCTCCTGTCTGACTTGATTTCTTCCGGGGAGTTGAGTTCCAGGGGATTCTCGAGCACATCATTATCATTCAGATTTCTTAGTATCTCAGAACGAAGGATGTTCGTAATTGCTTCAATACTAGTAGTGGCGAGATAACCCCGATGTCCCCAGTATTGGTGCAGATTGTTCGGGGGTACTGCCATACATTGTATCATTGTGATCACGAGGGTCTGTAGGAGATGAAGTTCCAAGATTCTGGTTATGTGTTGATGGATGTGATACACTGGACGGGTTAGTATAGGAGTTGTGTGAAATATTACTCCTTGTATCCGTATACCAGATTGCATGACCAGATATTTCGGGAGTTCTTAGGTGGGAATTCAAGTAGTTACTTATAGGACAATCTTCCAACAAATGCATGATGTTAGGTTGGGGTTCGACATCTAGTGGATTCGTTTGTTCATGGTCATCTTACAGCAGTTCTCATTGTATCTTAAGAGTCCTTGTAGCTCGCTACAACTCGGGGATGCTTCGTATGTCGTATGCACTGCCTTGCACAGGATGGCTACTGTAAGGATCGAGCCAGTGCGATCCTGTCCACGAAAATATCGAACGAAAATCTCTCTCATGAGTTTGTTCTGGCTTGTTTCATAAGCCTCATCCCTTTGTTTTTGTTGGAGTTTGGTAATTCAAGTTGCTTCGATGTCAAGTGATGATTTCATATCTTTTGTAGCAGTGTTCTCATATTCATATGAGAGTGCTAATCCTTTTGCTTAATCAATTGTCTTATCAATTCTTATCAACCGGAGTCGTGATGTTAATTCTTTTCCAACCGGTGTGCTTCTCTTCAAGTGAACTCAATCCTCTCCAATTTTGCAAGATCATTCTCTCATTTTATTCCGGAGTTCATCTCATCTGTCCCAAGTTGTCTTTGTTTTTCCCCGCCCTCCCGCCCTTTTATTCAATCTTGTAATCTTTTTCGGTGAATTCAATTTAGTTGTCCGTGTTCATCATATCCTTTTCATCTTTGTAATTCTTTCCATGTTGGAATTCTCATCAGTCTTCTTATTGTCATTTCTCTCTATTCCATCTGGAGTGCTGAAGTTATCTCATAGATTCTTGTTTCCAATCCTTTCAACTATTTCGAGGTGCTCAACCTCATCTAGTTTTCTTTATACCGGTGCAATATCTCTCTTTCTGACAATCTTTTCAATGGTGGTTTCTTTGAGTGGGCCCATAACCCACAGGTTCTTCCCAGGATCTTTTATAGCTCTTGTAATCTTTCCGGAGATCTTTAATTCTTTTCAACTATGACATAAGTATGAATTTCATCAGTCATATCCCTTCTTCAAGATCAATTTGAATTAATTCTCATATTCGGCTCAACCTTTCATTCTTCTTTAGTCCGGAGTGTCTCAGTTATTCTTGGTGAGGTTCTTCTTGTCATTCTCTCCATTGAAGATTCGAAGGGGTGTTTTCTCAAATCATGGTTCATTCTCTTGAAGATTCATCATTTCATCTTCATGTCATCATCTTGAATTATTTCCAATCATGAGTAATCCCTTTCTTGCTATTCGGTGCATTTCAATGTTGTGTTCATTTCTTGATCCTTCGAAGGCCATCATTTCAGAAGATTCTTCGTTCTCAGCTTTCAGCTTTCATCCTCAATTCTTCTCAATTGTTGTCTCTTCGTTCGTCTCTCATTTATTCTGGTGTCTTGTTTAAATTTTTCTCTCAGGTGGCTCATGATCTCTTCATTCTCATGTATCTCCATTCATTCATGGTTGCCTCATTCATTTCAATTCTCACCGGTGCTTCTTTGAAAATTTCTTATAATTTGTGCTCATATATCTCCTCAATCATTTCTAGAAGAATAAGTGGTACGCTAAATCTGTAGCTTGTCATCAATTAAACTTTATGAAGGATAAGCATAACATAATTCTTATTCTTGCTCATAGAGATCTGAATTCTTCTTCCGGAGTGGCTCATGATATCAATTCTTTCCCATGTGCTTATCTTTCTTTTCCGGAGTTCCAAGTTCTTTTAAGTATCTCTTTGTGAGGCTTCATCTAAATCTTGGCAAGGTCATAATCTTATTCTTTTCTACATTCATATCTTTGCATCATTCATTTGTATACGAAGGTCCTTCATGGTGGTTCATCAAGGTTTCAATCCATTCTCACGAGTTCTTCAAGATTCTTGTGATAGTAGTTGTCATTCTCTTATTCTTTCTTTGTTCCCAATGATCTAGTTCTATTCTCTTGTTCCGAAGGCATGGCGATGTTGCTCTTTTGGGTCAATCATGTTGTTCTATCAAGATCATGATGTTCCCTTGTTCTATTTAGTTGTTTGTTATGAATCTTGTCTAATTTTCCCATCTTATCGAATTTTTGTCCCCTTTTGCTACCAAAGTGCTGCCGAAATTTCCCGTGAATTCTTGCGTGTTTCTCATATCATTCTACGTCTCTTTGCAACCTTCAAGGATCGTTGGTTTCACTCGTTGGTCTAAGAAGCAATTAAGTTTACCTCTTGCTTTCTCATCCTCTTCCCCATTCATTGTTGGATCTCGGGTCGAGATCCTCTTCTAGTGTAGGAGAGTTGTGACAGCCCGAGACCGACGTTCCAGAAGATTCCCCTTCTATTCCGTTTTTGTCGTGTGTTTATTTTCATTTGTCGCATCATCATCACATCTTGCACATCATCTGCATTGCATCGGCATTCCGTTGCCGCCAGTTTTCAAAAGTTGCATCCGTTATTAGTTGCCGGTTCTCGTCGTTGTCTGTTCTGAGCCCGACCGCACTCGCACGCGCCCGCGGCATCGTTGAAACCTTGTTTTAAAAGTTTGTGTAAAACTTTCTCCGATTGGGTTGGATCTTGACGTGCGGTCTTATTTTAATAAAGGTAGGCCGCCTGTCAAATTTCGTTGCAATCGGAGTCCGTGTGGTACCCGAACGGTCGACCGTAGCGGCACCGTATTCGGTCTATCGTCGGACGTCTTTCGGTGTTTTATATCTCGTTGCCGGGTCGCCCGTTTTCCCTCTCGTCTCCGGATAACTACTCTACACAGCCACTTACCCGTCCCCGCGTTCGAGATTGTCCGATTCTGACTGCGCGGTTGGATCCAGGAAGAAATTTCGCTAAACCTAGCCCCCCCTTTGTCTATAAATAGACTCCCTCCTAATTTGTAGGCAGCCAACCCCCTCTGCCTCGAAAACTGTTGGGGATATTATCTGTTGTGTGACCCGCCCTAATTGGGCCGGTCATCAAGCGGGCGACTCATCCTTTGGTGATTCAAGCTTTGGCTCGTAAGCACAGGAGCTAGACGGCGGTTCAGGATCCACGTGGAGAATCTATTATTGGGAAGATCTCTAAGTCTTGGGAAGCACGGCGGCTTAGAGATAGAAAGAATCATGACTTGCATGATGGTAACGACTCTTGTAAACCCTAAGGGCTTGACCTGAATATAAAGGCGAGTCCAAGGGGAGGAGAGGGGAGGTTAGAAATCATCGAGTGCTAGGTCAGGCGAGTTACGCTCTCCATGTAATCGAAACACCATCAATACAACACAAAAGAGTATGTAGGCTTTTACCTCCTCACAAGGGGCCGAACCTGGGTAAATCTCTGTCTCGCTCCCGTTCAACACCTTTGAGTCACCACCAAGGCGCGATGGCTCCAACACTAAGTCCTTTCACGAGGACATCTGCCGTGACAAAACCACGACAGTTGGCGCCCACCATGGGGCCTGCGCACGGTGGAGTTGAGTTCTCAAAGGGAGCCCTACCAGGGTTAGGGAGCTACGCAGCGGGGCTCATGACTCGGAGCCGCCGCGGGAAGTACTACATCAATAACTTGCTGTGGGGGCCCGAGGCCGATTCAATCGAATCCGGATATAGAATCCCCTTCGGCAAGATCAACGTGTTTGTCGGCATGGTTGGATCGCCTATGCCTGAGCCGGACATCTTCACCGACATCGTCGAGCCGGCCAGGTATGTCCGCCCTGTCGCGACGCCAAATCTAACCCGCCCGATCTTTGTTGGTTTCACACAGGGATCTGAGGAACGAGAACGATCGGCGACTCAGGAGACCACGCCGGTCAACACTGATGACGAATCATCCTTGGGCGACTCAGATTCAATTCAGTCTCTACATGGGGGTTGCCTCGGAGGCCTATCATTGGCAATGGACCCCGAGGTTCTCGACCGGACCCGCCGTCAGATCGCTGTTTACATGGCAGGGGCAACTCAGCCCCCGCCAAACCCTACAGGAAACGATGGGACTGGCGAATCATCCAGAAGCCCAGCTGCGATCTTGGTCGATTTGGCGGCGGAGATAACAAGGCTCATGGCGACCCTTGTAACAGCAGAAAACCAGGACACGATAAATGCCGAGTTGACAAAGCTAATAGATGGGGTGGCAAAGGCTCAGCAAGACGCTAAAACAGAAGCCGCCAGGATCGAGACCCGGCAAGCTCAAATCACCGCTGAGACAGCCCGCTTGAACACCGAAAACTGGCGGCTCGAGAGGCATCAGCGCACATCTGACGCTGTCCATCAGCAGAGGCACCAGGGGCGTTTGCCTCCTGATCTCAACCCTACCCGCCTATTCGACAATCCACACACTCCCAGGGCAGGAGACGCTCCGGGAGGAGGGCCGGGCCAGCCGCCAAACCCGCCGTTTCAGCCAGCGGTTGATCGCGTCCCTCGATTCCAGACACCTCGGGGTCACTTTTCCAACCCGGTGGACAACGTGCTCGCTGCGACTCGCCATTTAGAATCCCTTCCGATTCATGGAAACACCCCGGCCGAAATAGAAGCAAGGAACACCATTGAGATGTTAAAGATGGTGGTGGTTCAAAACGCCCAATTCTCGCACAGCCTCGATCGGCTGCACTCCACCCCCTAAGCAAGTCGCACCAGGAGCCGGCTAGAGGACCAGCCCGCCATAACCAGCAGACCGCGACCCCTTCCCCAGGTTAACCCGCCTGACCATCGGGACCCGCTGGGTCGGGATCACCCGGACATTCAAACCGGTCCAACACCGCTTGTTGGAGGCGGCAGGCAGGTAGGGGTGCCATGCTTGGCCCCCGCCCTTCACAACGAGCGAATGCCGAAGGATTTTAAGGGACCAAGAAAGGTACCTAACTACACCCCGGACCTTGAGCCGGTATCATGGGTTGAGAGTTACGAAATCGCCATGGACATGCTCGATGTAAACGAAGCGATCTGCGCCAGGTACTTCACAATGATGCTCGAGGGAACGTCGCGTACTTGGTTGAAAAACCTGCCCCCAACTCCATTCAAACTTGGGCTGAATTGAAAGAGCGTTTCATCAAAAACTTACAGGGAACTTGCAAGCGCCCAATGACAATAGTCGATTTACAACACTGCGTTTAGCGCCATGATGAGTCGGCTAACCACTGGACGCGGCGGGTCACGGAAATCATTCACTCGTCGGACGGCATCACGGCGACTCAGGCTGTGCTGATCTTGGAGCAAAACTGCCACTATGAGCCCTTGGTACAGAAGTTGGGACGACTCAAGCGAAAGGTCCAGGATATGGGGGAACTAATGGACACCCTCACTAGGTACGCCGAGGCGGACGATACCAAAGATCCAGGAGAGGATGGCGGCAAGGTCAACTCGCCGAGGAAAGGCGAGTCATCCAAAAATCATACCCGGCTTCAGGGACGCGCCCGCCATAATCACGGAGGGAACGACAAGAGAAGGCAGCAGGAAGAATCCACGGACTTCGTCGCCAACACCAATGCCAACGACGGCAACCAGCGCCAGAAGAAGAGGGGTTACAGTGGCAAGAAGCCGGGCAATTATAACGAGATACTCAAGGGCCCCTGCCCGCACCATGCCATGGCGGACGGACCAACGATTCACTCGTGGGAGGACTGTTACGTGATGCGGGAATTTCTGGCGGAGGCGATCAAAAAAGGGCAAAACGGTGACCCGGACCAACGGCAGGAACAGTTTGATGCACCTAATCAACGCCAGAACCCGTTCGGCGGCTTCCCCGAACTGGGGGCTCAGGGCGGCTCGCAGCCAAGCAGCGGCCAGTATCCAGTGCATAACCAACGGCGGTATAACCCGCCCGGGGTTTTTCAACAGCCACCCCCACAGGGGGCTCCACAGGGGCAAGATGATCAAGGCGGGTTCCGCAACAATCCCAAACAATTAAGCAACGGGCAATACCACGTCTTCACCACCAATGCCTGCAAGCATGATAAAAAGGTGAATCACCGAGCGTACAGTGTATCTAAGCCGGCACTCCCTAGGTACCTCCACTGGTCCGAGCAGATTATATCATGGAGTAGGGAGGATCACCCGCCTAGAGTTGACAGCCCAGGCGACTTAGCGTTGGTCGTGGCTCCTCAAGTCGGGGGATATACCTTATCGAAGGTACTGATGGATGGTGGTAGCAACATCAACATACTATACTTCAACACTTTTCGAAGGATGAACCTGCTGGAGAAAGATTTAATGTCGTCAACCACGGTATTCCACAGAATTGTCCCAGGCAAATCGGCATACCCCATAGGCCGGGTTAAACTCACAGTTGCGTTTGGAACAACATCCAATTACAGGAGTGAGTCACTTATGTTTGAGGTGGTCAAGTTAAAGAGCCCCTGTCATGCGTTGTTTGGGCGACCGGCTTACGCCCGTTTCATGGCTCGCCCCTGCTATGTTTACCTTAAACTCAAGATGCCTGGTCCTAAGGGGCCCATCACGGTTGATGGTGACAGGAGGATTGCAAGAGAGTGTGAGGAAGGGGCTGCGGCTTACGCAGAAGTCGCCTCCGCTGCAGAAGATCTCAAATATCACCAGGCCAGGCAGATATGTCACCTCTAAAGAAGCCAACAACAGACGCTGAGCCGCCCCTCAAGTTCAAACCAACGGATGACACTAAGATAGTGCATTTCGTCCGTGGCGACTCAACCAAGCAGTTCACTATCGGGGCAGGTCTGGACCCCAAATAGGAAAGCGCGCTCATCGAATTCATCCGTGAGAATCGGGACATCTTCGCATGGAAACCTTCTGACATGCCTGGTGTACCAAGAGAATTCGCTGAGCACCATCTTAATGTTGACCCAAAAGCAAAGCCGATTCACCAATATCTTCATAGGTTCAATGAGGAACGATGCAAGGCAATTGGGGAAGAAGTCGCCCGTCTTTTGGCCGCTGGATTCATCGTAGAGGTCTTCCACCCCAAATGGTTGGCTAACCCGGTCCTGGTGCTCAAGAAGAACGACACCTTCCACATGTGTATTGATTACACAGATCTTAACAGAGCCTGTCCAAAGGACCCTTTCGCCCTTCCTCGCATCGATCAAATCATTGATTCAGTGGCGGGATGCGAGCGTTTGTGTTTCCTGGACGCTTATTCCGGATATCACCAAATCAAGATGGCAGTGGAAGATCAGGAGAAGAGAGCTTTTATAACCCCCTTCGGGGCTTTTTGTTATGTGTCCATGCCGTTTGGGCTCAAAAGCGCTGGGGCGACTTACCAGCGCTGCATCCAAAATTGTCTCCATGGCCAAATCGGACTCAACGTCCAGGCTTACGTTGATGACATTGTGGTTAAAACTCATAGGAAGGAGACGCTCTTGGAAGATTTAAGGGAAACTTTTGACAATCTGCGGGTATACCAGATGAAGCTTAATCCCACCAAGTGTGTCTTTGGCGTTCCCGCAGGAAAGTTGTTGGGTTTCCTGGTGTCTGAGCGCGGCATTGAGGCCAACCCGGACAAAATCGAGTCGATTACTTCGCTTGGGAAACCAGCGAATATCAATCAAGTTCAACGGATGGCGGGTCGTATCGCAGCTTTAAGTCGCTTCATAAGCCGCCTGGGAGAAAAAGCTATTCCCCTTTATCAGTTGCTTAAGAAATTTGACCGTTTTGTTTGGACAGACGAGGCCAATGAAGCTTTTGAAGCCTTGAAGCAGCAGCTGGCCAACCCGCCGGTTTTGGCCGCCCTGACTGAAAAAGAGCCTATGCTTCTGTACATTGCGACAAACTCCAAGGCGGTGAGCGTGGCAGTGGCCGTCGAAAGGAAGGAAGAAGGGAAGGAATATCCGGTGCAACGCCGGGTGTATTTCATTAGTGAGGTGCTAACTCTCTCCAAGCAATGATACCCGCACTGGCAGAAGCTGGTCTATGGGGTCTTTATGGCGAGTCGAAAGCTCAAACACTATTTCCAAGAGCATCCCATCACGGTGGTTAGCTCCGCTCCTCTCGGGGACATCATCCAAAACCGAGAAGCGACAGGGCGAATCGCCAAATGGGCGATCGAACTTGGGCCGCACCACGTGCGATACACCCCTCGCACGGCTATCAAGTCTCAGGCCTTGGTTGACTTCGTCAACGATTGGACTGAATTACAGATTCCGGAAGACAGGCCCGACCTCACGTACTGGACTATTTACTTTGACGGATCTAGGCAATTGGAAGGCTCGGGGCTGGCGTGGTGTTAATTTCGCCCCAGGGAGAAAAATTCTGTTATGTTCTCCGACTCATATTTCCATGCACCAACAACGCTGCAGAGTATGAAGCCTTGCTTCATGGTTTGCGACTTGCCAAGGAGATGAACCTCACGCGGGTCAGATGTCTCGGTGATTCTGATCTGGTGGCTCAGCAAGTTTCAGGTACTTGGGATTCTCGGGACCCCCTGATGGCGGCTTACAGAAGGGCTGTGTCTGATGTGGCGGGTCATTTCCATGGCTATCAAGTTGATCATATCGACCGGCGCCTTAACGAAGCAGCTGACGCCCTTTCGCGTCTCGGCTCACAACGTAAGCCGGTTCCTCCCAATGTCTTTCTGGATATTTTTCATAATCCTTCCGTAAGGTTGCCCTGAGAAGAGGAGTTGGCAGTACCAGACCCTGAGTCCCAGTTTGTGGCGGCTCTCCGTGTTACGCCGGATTGGGTTCTTCCGTATTTGGCATATCTTACATGAGGCGAGTTACCTTCGGATGAGGTGTTGGCTCGCCAAAATTGTCCGTCGGAGCAAATCCATGGTCATCATCAATGGCGAATTGTATAAGCGAAGCACTTCTGGGTGTTCCAACGATGCGTTTCTTCCGAAGAAGGATGTGTGATTCTAAACGACATCCATGCCGGAGATTGTGGGTGTCATGCCGAGTCATGCTCCCTGGTCTCAAAGGCGTTCTGTCATGGATTCTTTTGGTTGACGGCTCATGCAGATGCAGAAGAGATAGTTCGTCGATGTGATGGTTGCCAACGTTACGGGCGATAGGCTCATGTGCCGGCTCAAGAATTAAGGATGATACCTATTACTTGCCTTTCGCGGTCTGGGGGCTTGACATGGTTGGCCCCTTTGAGATGTTGTCCAACAAAAAACTCATCTGCTGGTGGCGGTTGATAAATTTACCAAGTGGGTCGAAGCAGAACCTGTTGGTGCTTGTGATGCGGAGACAGCGGTCAAGTTCTTGAAAAAACTGATCTTCCGGTTTGGATATGCACACAACATTATTACTGATAATTGTACTAATCTATCACAAGGAGAGATGCAGGAGTTTTGCCATCGTGAGCACATCCGGCCTGATGTCTCTGTAGTGGCTCATCCACAATCTAATGGGCAGGCAGAACGAGCGAATCAGGAAGTATTGCAAGGAATTAAACCCCGACTCATGGTTCCCCTAGAACGCACCCCCGGGTGTTGGGTTGAGGAGTTGCCTTCAGTACTGTGGAGCATCCGGACCACCCCAAACCGTTCTACGGGTTTTACTCCCTTTTTCCTGGTATACGGAGCAGAAGTTGTTCTTCCCACTGACATTAGGCATGACTTGCCCAGAGTTGCTGCTTATGTGGAACGGGACAACGAGTTGGCGCGTCAAGATTCTTTGGACGCTTTGGAGGAAGCACGCGACTTGGCTACCACCCGATCGGCTATTTATCAGCAGGACTTGCGGCGTTACCACAGCCGCTGGGTCAAGAGCCGAACCTTTCAGGAGGGCGACTTAGTGCTTCGATTGATCCAAGATCGCACTGGCATGCATAAGTTATCACCACCATGGGAAGGACCGTTCGTCGTCAGCAAAAGCCTTCGCAGCGGGTCATACTATCTGGTGGATCTTTGGCCTGATCGGCCAACCACGGAGGCTGAGTCAACTCGCCCCTGGAACATAGCCCACTTGCGGCCTTATTACAATTGAGCTATTAGCTCTGTTTTTTCTTCTCTGGAAAAATTGTAAGTTTTTCATTTTTATGAAGCAATAAAATTGATGCCCACGAGCTCGGGGGCTTTCCTTCTATTTCATCTTATTGAAGTATGGATCTTTTATTATTCTCCTTAACAAGTCGCCCAAGCATGGACGCTATCCATACCAGAGAGCATAAGTCGCCATGATGCACTTATTACAAAACTGGGTATCGATAAGCCAAAGAGGATCAAGTCGCTACAAGCGCGTGATTCAAACATAGGCGCCTTATATGATTCTGTGGATTAGGCCGGCTTACTTGGGGGCTATTTGTTCCCAAGTCGTTTTGTGGTAATAGTGTATACGCTTCTACAATCCTACGACCGGTCTTTCCCCTAATCATAGGTCACTTGGGGGCTTCCTCTCACTGAGATCAGCCTTACTACCCATTTGCCTGCGAAAAATTACCGCATTACAAATGGTTATACTGGACTGTGTGTTGGCCGAATCGCCATATGGACCAATGAACTCTTGGCGAGTTACTCCGCTTTATGGACCCTAAACTCGCCTTGGTTAAAACATGTCTGGTACTGGCTAGCGCCCCACATGGAAAATAGAGAAACCATTGGTTCACTGAACCTGCTTCATTGAAGCTTGACTCGTGCCTGATCAGCCGGTCTAAATACTTGAGCTTTTTTATACAAAAAGTCTCCCTCGGGTAGCACTTGAGTTTATATAACTCATCCTATCCTGTCGCGACTTGAATGAGCCGATGAAATTCTTATTTTTCACGTTCCTGGCACTGCCACAAGGTTTTCCAAATTTTTCCGACTCACCCTAACATCTTGAGTCGGTTATTATTTATTATCATCATCCATTACTCACTAAGGTGGTTTGATGTATGTTTTTAAGCCTAACAGGTTGATGATCAAAATCACTATTGCCATGGCGGGTCAAGCATCATAAGGCGCCTCGAGGGCGACACAAGGGTTTTAAAGAAATCACGACACAAGGTTGTTTTCTACAAATGACTTATTACATGGCTCTGATGGCCAAATCCATGAAGAACTACTCCACTGATGTCCCCGAGTCAGCTTGCTTTGAGCTCTGACCGACTTCAATTTGCAAGTCGCCCAATACCCAATTACACTTGGATAAGGCGGCGAATTCATCTTCATCGTTCAAAAGTGACGAGAGATCCGCCTCCAAATCAAAAGGGTTCTTGGGTCGACGCGGAGTCAAGCTGGTTGTCAGAAAGGTTGGCGGATTTACTTTCTTATTCTTGTCATCATAACCAGCTTGATACTTTGATAAATTGAAGCTTGCTGCAAGCTGAGTCGCTGCCAAGCGGGATTCTTTGACAACGCGCTGATAATCCTCTTGAGCAAATTCTGACCCGTCGTCCTTGAGCTGGGGAAAGTCTGCTGCTACTTCTTCGGATTTTAACTCTAGAGCGTACGCTAAGCACCGACTTAACGTAGTCAGTACTCCTTTTCGGGCAGCTGACCGGGTTAGCTAATGTATCTGAGGCAGAAGGGTAGATAAGCAGCCAAGCATCTTTTTGATTGATGTTATGGGTTCCTTGGCACCCATCACTGCCTTCATGGTTAGCACGCCTCCGGCATATAGCCGCTGTGTTAATGTGTAAATCGCCTTCAGCATCAGGACACAGTCATTCTGAAAGTTGGCGGCTCTTGGACCTATATAAGGGATAATGACGGTCAGTAACTTCTTCATACTAAGTTATTTTTTACAAAGTGCAAGATCAGGGTTTTGCTTCTTACCAAAGATAGCATGTGCCATGTTGGAGATATGTTGTTTTAAGCCGGCCAGCTCTTGTTGCACGGCTTCCAATTTTGCTTCAGCTTTTTCCGCTCGCTTTACTGCGGCGTCTTGATCAGCTTGAGCCTTCTTGTGGGCAGCCTTCACCTTCTCCCTCTCAGATAAGATTACTTGATATTTTTCTTCTCATTTCGCCCACGCGTCCTGTTGGTTGGCTAAATTTTTCTTTAAGTCGCCAAATGCCGACTCAGCTTGGGCAAGAGATTCCTGTCAAAATATATTGTCAGGGGGCAAGTCTCAGAATTATTGCAAGCAACATCTCTGACACTTGGGGGCTAATCTATAATTTTTTAGACAAAATTATACAACATCAAGACCCGGCTCATCTTTCAACAGATGACCCGGCCCTTGGGGTTACAGGTCGAAAGATTTTTTCATATCAAGACCCGGCTCATCTTTGAACAGATGACCCGGCCCTTGGGGGTTACAGGTCGAAAGATTTTTTTTCATATCAAGACCCGGCTCATCTTTCAACAGATGACCCGGCCCTTGGGGGTTACAGGTCGAAAGATTTTTTCATATCAAGGCCCGGCTCATCTTTCAACAGATGACCCAGCCCTTGGGGGTTACATGCTGATTTTTTTTCTAAATATCAAGACCCGGCTCATCTTTTAACAAATGACCTGGCCCTTGGGGTTTAATGAGGATGGTATGCATTAAGGCGTACCTCATGTCTATTCTTCATCATAAGGAGAAGACTCTTCTCCATTTCATAACTCGCCTCCAGGCGACTTCCAAAGCCGGAACAGAGTTCTTTAAACTCAAGATTTTCATATTGAGATAGCTTGGCCTTGGAAATCTCATGTTCAATAGAAGCCCGGGTTGATGTTGATATGTGCTTCGACTAGACTGTCGGAGCCAGCTTAGAAAAGCTAGTTCCAGTGATGATTACAACATCTGGATCTTCTGCCGGTTTCAACGGACTCGGCGGATTGGGCGTTTCCGTTCCTTCCTTGGGAGAATTCGGGAGATCCGCTTGGTCATCAGATTTATGCTTTGTCGGGTTATCCTGAGTCGGCGCTGTTTTTTCAATAGGCTCTGGAGCTGTGATGGAAGTTGACCCGCCAGTTTTCCTTTTCTTCGCTTGTGCCATAAAAAGAGAAGGGGGTGCGCTTAAAAACAGACATCATCATCATCAGGACAATGTAAGTACTATAAGAATTTACCCTCGAACGTGGATCCTCGGCGGAAGGGCTGACATCACTGAGTCGCCTGACGAAGGGGGAGAATTCTGCAAAAGTAATACCTCAAGATATGACCAAGTTATAAGTATGATCCAAAAGGAAATGAAAGGGGACGCTGTTAAAAGGATACCTCATTCTGCCTCTTCGTGGTAGGAGTTTTCAATGGTAACCCGGACACCAAGTCTCCAGAATGACTCCGAGTTTTCCGATTGGAAGCATATTGCGTTTTCTTCAAAAGGAAATTAGGATCCAAACAAGCATTTGGGTGAGACATGGGAACCTTCCCACAAATCCGCCTGGCCGGCTTAGGCGGAGGAGAAGATGAGTCGGAGGAAGCAGAAATTACCTCTACGGAGTCTTCTTGGCTTTCGTTGTCCTCATTCTACACAAGAAATACAGAGGTGTAAACACAAAACTATAGCAATGAATGGCAAGACAAGGAAGATAGAATTTTTACCTCTGAAAGTACATCGCCGACTTGGGATTCATCCGCATCAGACGGTTCGGTAACGGCGGCTTTGCCTTTGCCCTTGGATTTCTTCTTTGGGGGTGGCCTGGCTTGCTTCAGGGCCATCTTTTTCGGCCTCTTGGACCAGAATTTGTCACCTTTCTGAAGTGGCATTTTTAATATGAGAATCATAATTCAAGTAACTCGGAAGGAATAAAGTAAAGGCGGGTTAAGTTATTTACCTTGGGAGCCGGGTTGATCTTGCAGAATGGCTTAAGACCTATTTGGCCACACATGGCCAAGGGCTCGCCGGTCAGCTTCTTGATGATGGACACAATGTCATTTTCCGTCAGTGCTGTATGCAAGTAGCACTGGGGATGGTCCAAGGTGCCATCGAATTCACACACTAAGCTGTCTCGGCAACTTAAGGGGAGGATGCACCATTCAACCCAGCAGCAGATCAAATCAATCCCGGTAAGACCGTTGCTTGTCAGAGATCGTAACTCGGATAGCACCGGGATGAAATCTGACTCCTCTTCTTCAGTAAGCTTGTCTGGAAGTTTAAAGTTTGTAGGAAGGCGTTCCTCCCTATAGCCAAGGAGCTTGTTTTCACCCTCAGGAGAAGTTTCTTGGCAATAAAACTAAGACTCGCCCCAGCCTTTGGGATGGCTTGGCATGGTGAGTGATGGGAATGAGCTGTCCCTACGGCGTTGAATGTTGACGCCTCCAAGTTCCAAGCTAGGGCCATTGGAAAATTCAGTCTGACGATTCAAATGAAAGAAATACCAGAATAGGGGAACTGAAGGTTCCATCCGCAAGTAGGCTTCGCAGAACACTTGGAACTGACATAAGTTGCTAATCGAGTTAGGTCCTATGTCTTGGAGGCGGACGTTCATGAAGGTCATGGCATCTCTGAGGAATTTTGACCCTGGCGGCTTAAACCCCCGTTCGAGGTGCTCAGCAAAGACAACTATTTCCCCTTCCTTCGGGTTGGGAATTTCTTCTCCAAACCCGGATCGCCATCCGATAACCTCTTTTGGGTCGAGATTTCCCGTCTTCACATAGTCGTTGAGAAAAGCTTCATCAACTTTGGTCGGGAGCCAATCGGCTTTGAAAACGGTACCCATGGCTACAAAGGAAAAGATTACGGGTAAATTAACTCGCTGAGCGCTTGCTGAGTGGTTAAAAGATCAATTAACTCGCCGAACATTTGTCAAGTGACTAAGGGAGTCTGTTGACTCGCCAACAAGGGGCCGGGTCAGAATACAAGGGCGATTTAGGAATTTCCTACTGCTTAAGGGAGACGACTCGGAGCTTTAGAGATGTTCATTCAAATGGTGAAGTACGGATCTACAAACAGGTTTTATACAATAGGCAGTAACATATAGATCTACAAAGCAGGAAAAAATGAACGAAAAAAGCCTCGATAAAGAAGAACAACCTATGGCTAGGGTAAGAATAGTACAGCTGATTTGACATGAGCCTTTTTGGATCTTCAAACAGGAGCTAATCAACTGAGGATATGGTCGATGCTATCGTACCTATTATTGTCGATGTGATCTAATCAACGTTTATGGGGGCATTCGAGGTGTTCTAAGAAACCGGCAAGAGATGAACCTTGAGGGGCTAAGATCTACCTCTAATGGCGGAAGACTGGCCTGGTGATGGCGACCGAAGGTGTCCGAGGAAGATCCGCGGCGAGTGCTTCGCGCTTAGCTGGCGTGGGGATGCGTCGGATGCGGCGGCCGAAGACGGAGGTCTTCGGGCGGCGACGTTACTCTCAGTACAGTCGCAAAGAAGAAGGGGTCGACAAAATGGGTAGGTGGGAATATTCCCTGCCCCCTTCCCCCAGCCTATTTATTGGGTCGGGCGCTGGAATCAAGGTGCCTCACGCGGGAACTGACGACGGGATAAAGATTCGCTATAATGACGCCCAAAATTTTTGAGATATCTGTGCCGAAGGAACCGTTGGGGATTGCGTCATCATCTCTTCCAAGATTAAAGGGATAAGATGATGTCAACAAGAAGTGGTTCGGCGACTTGGGTATCTCCACGATAGGGTGGCGGATAAAACGTATGATGCGTAAAAAGAGCAGAGTGAGTCGCCCCTGGCTAGGTGAGAGTTGACATGAACAGGTTCAGGTCGATGTGGGGCCTAATGCTGGGGATATTATCTGTTGTGTGACCCGCCCTAATTGGGCCGGGTCATCAAGCGGGCGACTCATCCTTTGGCGATTCAAGCTTTGGCCCGTAAGCCGAGGAGCTAGACGGCGGTTAAGGATCCATGTGGACAATCTATTATTGGGAAGATCTCTAAGTCTTGGGAAGCACGGCGGCTTAGAGATAGAAAGAATCATGACTTGCATGATAGTCCCGAGGGAGGAGAGAGGAGGTTAGAAATCATCGAGTGCTAGGTCAGGCGAGTTACACCCTCCTTGTAATCGAAACACCATCAATACAACAAAAAGCAGGACGTAGGCTTTTACCTCCTCACGAGGGGCCGAACGTGGGTAAATCTGTGTCTCGCTCCCGTTCAACCCATTTGAGTCGCCACCAAGGCGAGATGGCTCCAACACTAAGTCCTTTCACGAGGACATCTGTTGTGACAAAACCACGACAAAAACCGTGCCCTCACCTAACCCTAGCGCAGCCTCCCACCTCTCTCTCTCCCCTCGAGCCGCCGGGCCCGCCGAGCCCAGATCGGGCCCGGGCAGGCCCATCGGCCGGCCGAGCCCAGATCGGGCCCGGGCAGGCCCATCGGCCGGCCGAGTTCCAGATCGAGAGCCTGATCTCCCCGTGCTCCTGTACCTCGCCGACAGCCGGAGCGCCTCCCTCGCGCCGCCGCCTTGCTCCCCAACTGCCGGAGCCGGCATCCCTGCGCCCCCTACTACTTGCCGGAGCTCCCCCCCCCCCGGTTTCCCCGCCTACCGAGCCCTGCAAGCCGCCACCGCCATGGCCGTCCTCCACCGCCCACGCCAGATCCCGACCTCCCGTCGCGCTACCTGCGGTGCAGCCCCGCTGACCGCCTCCCGTCGGCCCCGCCGCCCTGGAACCCACGCCGCCCCGCCTGCTCGCGTTCCTCGCCGCCCCGCTCCTGGTGCGCCGTGGCCGTGCTGCTGGCTTCGCTTGGGAGAGACGAGGGAACGCCCCTGGCCGCGTGGGCCTCCTGCCCGAGCCGTCCCAGCTGGGCACGGCCTCCTCCCCTGTTCAGCCCAGTCCCGCCTCGTCCCCAGCTCGTCCCACCGCTTCGGCCCAGTGCCCCCTCCACCCAGCCGGCCCAGAGCCAAGGTAGGCCTGCCTATTCCTTGCCCTGAGCGCCTTTTGGTTATGTCGTGCTCATGCATCTGCTGTAGTTTCGGCCCAATAGGTTTTATTTTATAGTTTTCGAATTAGTTATTTCAGGAAATATAGATATATTAGAACACCCGTAACTTTTTATCCGTGTGTCGGATCGGAACGTGTAGTATATGTAAATTGTGTAGTTTTGCTCGTAGATTATGTTTTTGTAACTTGCATGCATGTGTGAAGTAGTTTGAACTGTCAAATGCATAGTTTTACGTGCTGTCCCAATAGGATTTGTTCCGTATTTATTTTTTCCGTGCCTGTCCGGATTGCTCAAACCCCGTAGATAAAATGTTCATGTTTTAGGAACCCCTTTGCCTTGTATTTTAGAGTAGTCGTTGGTATTTTTGTATGTAGGGTTTAGTCGCTAGTTTATTTTTCGTGTTTAGGACTTATTCCCGCATATACGTGTGGCATTGTTTTTATGTTGCAACCCCACATGTTATATATGTTTTCGGGGTAGAGAAATCCATAGGATTTATCTGTGTATTTAGTTTTAGCTTTTGAGCAAGTTAGTTCGCGTGATATTTTGCCATGTTGCCCTCTTGTCTATTTTGTGTGATTTAATCCGTGCTTTGTTTGAATAAGTTGTCAACTAGAGAGTTTCCCTTGGATGTTTAGTCTAGCCCCTGGTAATTTTGGTTGCAATAGAAATCCATGTTTAGGTGTGGTTTGCTTGCTCTCAACTTGCTAGGAAATAGTGCTGATTTGGAGATGGTGAAATATTTCTAAGTCTGAAATCCGTTATATTTTGTTGCTGCCTTTGCATGAGTTTATCTGGTGATCTGTAGCTCTTTTGAGGTTGGTGCAATGGAGTTAGTTGTAGACTTTAGGATTCTCTAGCATGCTACGAATTTTCATGCCATTTGGAGTCCTGTAGCTTATGGTTTTGCTGCTATCAATATGCCTTCAGATCGCAAACTGCACTTCCATGAAGTGTTATTTTCACTAAGTCTGAAACGGTGTGTGAGAAGCCATTTTGTGACTTCTTTTCCTAGAGATCCATGCTCCCATGCTAGGTGTTATTAGTTGTTTGTTGTAGTGCTTCTTGCCCTCTATTGTCTCATGCCTTGTTGGACCCATTTGGATTTGTGTAGCTCGTAGTTGTGGGGTGTCGAAAATTATGTGTGGCTGATTTTGGCAGATTGTAGTGATTTCTTGTTTAGCTCGTAGTTGTTGAACCGTAGCTCCGTTTTGATAGTGTCCTATATGAAACTTGCTTAGAATCTCGTGTAGTTTCATATTATCTTGGTGGTTGTGTGTTTTGAAATGCTTCTGACTGTTGTTGCACACATATTGCATTCATGCCATCATATCTTGCATCTTTTGATCCGTAGCTCCGTTGGAGATGTTCTCTATGTGTAAATTGCTTGTAACGACGCGTAGAATCACGTGACCTATTTGTTTTGCTGTTTAAAAAACATTTAAACGTGTTAGTTCAGATCTGGACAGAATTGTAAATTAACATGTGAGGTCGTTTCGGAGGTGCTATATGTCATTTCCGTCCTCATTTAAAATGCGTAGATAGGTAGATTAATTACGCTTCACCTCTTGCCATGTTTAACCACATTTAATATTGTCGTGTACCTAATCGGGATAGAACTAAATAACTCGTATGTGGAGTTTCGTCAATATGCAACTCGTTGCATATTGAACTTCACTTAATGTGTAGTATTTGGTTGTTGTGAACTAACATGCCATGACTTGCATGTATTAAGCTGTTCATGCATCATATGTGATGTGCATCGTGTGGTGAATATCGTGTGTTGATTCTTGTTTCCGGTTTGCTTTGTCTCGATGGAGTTTCGCAAGCGTGTCAGATTGTGAGGACCCGTTCGACTACATCGGTTCGTCTGCTTCACAGAGTCATTCTTCTTCCAAGCGGGATCTCAGGCAAGATGACCATTTCCCCAGATACCATTACTATCATTGCCATGCTAGTTTTATCGCTTCTATCGGTTATGTCTCATTGCCTACCACATGTTAAATATCAGCCTCCCAACATTGGAATGAAAACCTTCAACCTATTCACAACCTAGCAAACCACTGATTGGCTATGTTACCGCTTGCTTAACCATGTGTTAGCGTTGCTAGTTGCAGGTGCAGTTGCTTCCACGTGAAAACATGGGTTCCTTATTATATCACCCTATTAAATGCTATTTAATTTAATGCACCTATATACTTTGTAAAAGGTGGAAGGCTTGGCCTTTCTAGCCTGGTGTTTTGTTCCACCTTTGCCCCCTTAGTTTCCGCTACCGGTGTTATGTTCCATAATTGAGCGCTCCTAACACGATCGGGGTTGTTATGGGGACCCCCTTGATATTTCGTTTTAGATTAAAGCTAGTCTGGCAAGGCCCAAAATTGGTACTACATTTGCCCAACATAATAATTTTGTTAATACTGAAAGCATAGGGCGTCATGAACCCGAGGAGTAATTTACATAATACAGGAGGGCCAGTGCTGATGGTGTTGGTCCAAAACTAGAGCCGTTTGCGGGGCCAACCCGAGGCAACTCGGGAGATTTCTATCAGGTCATCGTACGCTGTGCTTATCCGTCGTGTCCTGAGAACGAGATACGCGGCTCCTATCGGGATCGTCGACATGTCGGGTGACCTTGCTGGAGTAGTTTTACCTTTGACGAGATATCTTGTACGTCGGGATTCGAGTGATGCTTTGCGTAATCTCAGTGTTGAGGTTTTCCACTAAGGAGTCTCACGATATCGCGAGCTTCATGATCGAGGATTTCTATGCGTCTTGTGGTAATTTGTGATGGATTAGTTGGAGCACCCCTGCAGGGTTAAATCTTTTGGAAATCCGTGCCCGTGGTTATGTGGCAACATGGAAACTTTGTTTAACACTTGTTCTAGACAATTTGCAGTTAACTTAATTAAACAAACTTGCAACTGTGTGCGTAACCGTGACAGTCTCTTTCGCGAGATCCTTCTCCGATCGAGGGCACGGTGGGGTTATGTCTGACGTAAGTAGGTGTTTAGGATCATTCATTTGATCATCAGTCGTTCACGTCCGTTATGCGTAGATCTTCCCCCTCTTATTTCTTGTACTCGTAAGTTTAGCCACCTCATATATGCTTAGCCGCTGCTGCAACCTCACCACTTAACCATACCTCACCCATTAAGCTTTGCTAGTCTTGATACCTTTGGAAATAATATTGCTGAGTCCCCTGTGGCTCACAGATTACTACAACACCAGTTGCAGGTACAGGTAAAGGTTATTTGACGTGAGCGCGTTGATTGTTCATTTGGAGTTGCTTCTTCTTCTTCTTCTTCTTCTTCTTCTTCTTCTTCTTCTTCTTCTTCTTCTTCATTGATCTAGGATGGGTTCCAGGCCGGCAGCCTGGGATAGCAAGGATGGACGTCGTTCTTCTTTTCTCGTTTGTTTTCGTCCGTAGTCGGACCCTGCTCCTATTCATGATGTTTATGTATTGTACTGATGTGACTCTGATGTAGCTTGTGGCGAGTGTAAGCCAATTCTATATATCTCATCTTTTCAGTACATGTACTTGTAACGATATCCATTCTTGCGAAATGACGAGATGCGCTTCTATCCCTGACGAGGCCCTCGTGCCAAATTGAGGATAGGATCGCATCTTGGGCGTGACAACTTGGCACGTGGGGTATGCAGTCGTGGGAGGAGATGGAGCCGCAGCAGAACCGACTGGAGTCCCCAACTGTAATCAAGTCGGCATTGTGGTGACAATGACTGAACTAACAGGTGGAACGCTCACCATAGGTGTCTCACACACAGTGCGAGCCAACTCAGCAGTTGATCGTCGCTAATCATCGTCATCCAAATGGAAGACCTCTGTAGATGGCAAAGCTTACAAACAGTAATGTCAGAAACTACAATTGGAAGACTATACGCATAAGGACACAAGACATAGTGAAAAGTCAACCGCACCTCATTGGGAAGTGGCTGCATCCGTAGTGTCTACATCCAGGAAGTCCTCACCCTCTCACAGCGGTGACGTCACAGAAGTGGCAACTCTATCAAAGAGATTTCACTCGGTCATTATCAACCTGAGAAATTCACTCGGATTTAGCGAGAAAGCCGAACACTTACGCAGAGGCGACTGACACAGATATCCTCATCCAAGGTAGGGCCTTCTGACGCTTGGACGCGCTGGGCTTGGACACCTTCGCAGACTTCTCCACTGGTTCACCAGATTCTCCCCTGACCCTTTTGGCACTCCGGCCACTCGACGCCAGGGGCTTGTTTGGTGTAGCCGTAGGATCGTGGCACTGCTTGCATCGAGGCTCGGCGCAAGAAGGAGACGAGTCCTCCTCCTCGCTCTCCTCCGAATCGTCTTCAGTCTCCTCACTATCCTCGACGTAGTCGCCACTTTCAATGCTACCCTCCATGCTTCCCTCCTCGACGTCGAGTGTAGTACCATTCAGAACCGCGAGTACAAGTTCGTCCGTTCCTGTAAAGTACAGATCACAAGTTTAGTTGACAAGAAAATTACAGACACTCGACCACACTACAAAGATATACAACAAATCAAGGCTTACTGCATTCGTGAGCGGAGTTTGAGAAAAATAAGGTAGAACTCGTTTCGATTGTTGGGGAATGTTGCATGAGAAACAAGAGTTTTCCTACGCACACGAAGACCTATCATGGTGATGATCATCTACGAGAGGGGGATCGGATCCACATACCCTTATAGATCGCTAAGCGGGAAGTGTTAATAAATGCGGATGATGTAGTGCTACGTCTTCGCGATTCAAATCGCCGTCCCACGAACAGCCCCGCGATCCGTCCCATGAACCGCCTTGCGATCCGTCCCGATCAAGTACCAAACGGACGACACCTCCGAGTTCAGCACACGTATAGCTCGATGACGATCTCCGCCTTCTTGATCCAACAAGAGGGGCGGAGAGGAAGAAGAGTTCTCCGGCAGCTTAACGGTGCTCCGGTGGTGGTGGTGATCTTATTCCTGCAGGGCTTCGCCTAAGCTCCGCAGAAATCATATCTAGAGAGAAAAATACGAAGTAGAGGTGTCGGGATGCACTTGGCAAAAGTTGTGTCTCAAATCCCCAAAACCTCTAGTATATATAGGAGGAGGGGAGGGGCCTTGCCTTGAGGCTCAAGAGCGCCCCAAGGGTTTGGCCGAAGGGGAGAGCAAGGAGTCCTCCTCCAATTCGGTTTGAACGGAGGAGTCCTTCCCTCTTGTCCCACCTCCTCTCTTTTTTTCCTTCTCTTTGGTTTTTCCTTCCGTAGCCTAAATACCCACTTGGGCTGCCTTTACCAGCCCAATGAGGGCTGGTGCGCCTCCCTAGGGTCATTGGGCTCACTCCCGGGTGGGTGGGCCCCTCCAGGTAAAACTCCGAAACCTATTCGTCACTCCCGGTACACTACCGGAAATGCCCGAAATCTTTCCGGAGATCAAATGAGACAAACCTATATACCAATCTTTGTTTCTGAACCATTCCGGAACTCCTCATGATGTACTGGATCTCATCCGGGACTCCGAACAAAACTTTCGTCACCAGCACCTATAACTCAACTATACCGAAACGTCACCGAACCTTAAATGTGCAGACCTTACGGGTTCGAGAACTATGTAGACATGACCCGAGACACCTCTAGGTCAATATCCAATAGCAGGACCTGGATGTCCATATTGGATCCTACATATTCTATGATAATCTTATTGGTTCAACCTCTATGCCAAGGATTCATATAATCCCGTATACCATTCCCTTTGTCCTTCGGTATGTTACTTGCCCGAGATTCGATTGTCGGTATCTCCATACCTAGTGCAATCTCGTTACTGGCAAGTCACTTTACTCGTTCCTTAATACAAGATCACGTGGCTAACCCAGTAGTCACATTGCTTGCAAGGCTTATTGTGATGTTGTATTATCGAGTGGGGCCCGAGATACCTCTGCGTCACACGGAGTGACAAATCCTAGTCTTGATCCATGCCAACCCAACAAACACCTTCGGAGATACATCTAGAGCACCTTTATAGTCACCCAGCAACGTTGGACGTTTGATACACGCAAGGTATTCCTCCGGTGTCTGGGAGTTGCATGATCTCATGGTCATAGGAACAGATACAATGACATGCAGAAAACAGTAGCAATAAACTGACATGATCATATGCTACGTTAATAGTTTGGTCTTGTCCATCACATCATTCTCCTAATGATGTGATCCCGTTATCAAGCGACAACACTTGTCCATGCCCAGGAAACCTTAACCATCTTTGATCAACGAACTAGTCAACTAGAGGCTCACTAGGGACAGTGTTTTTTCTATGTACCCACACATGTATTTGAGTTTCCAATCAATACAATTATAGCATGGATAATAAACGATTATCATGAACAAGGAAATATAATAATAACTAATTTATTATTGTCTCTAGGGCATATTTCCAACAGACTCCCACTTCCACAAGAGTCAATAACCTAGTTCTCATCACTATGTGATTTTAACGAATTGAACACTCATACCATTCTGGGGTTTGATCACGTCTTTCTTGTGAGAGAGGTTTTAGTCAACGAGTCTAAACTCTTCAAATCCGTGTGTGCTTTACGAATATCTATATTATCGTGCATACGTTGCTACTATGTGCCATTTGGAACTATTCCAACTGACTACTCTACTATACGAATCCGGTTTACTACTCAAAGTTATCCAGATTAGTGTCAAAGCTTGCATCGACGTAACCTTTTACGACGAACCCTTTTATCACCTCCATAATCGAGAAAAAAAATCCTTAGTCCACTAGTTACTAAGGATAACTTTTGACTGCTGTCCAGAAATCCATTGCTGGATCACTTTCGTACCCCTTGACAAATTCATGGCAAGGCACCCATCTGGTGCGGTACACATCATAGCATACTATAGAGCCTACGGCTAAAGCATAGGGGACAACCTTCTTCCTTTCTCTTTCTTCTGCCGTGGTCGGTCTTTTGAGTCTTACTCAAATTCACACCTTACGACACAGCTAAGAACTCCCTCTTTGCTGATCTATTTTGAACTCCTTTCAAAAACTTGTGAAGGCATGCATTTCATTGAAAGTTTTATCAAGCGTCTTGACCGATCTTGATGCTCAATGTTCAAGTAGCTTAATCCAGGTTTTCCTTTGAAAAACTCCTTTCAAACAACCCTACATGCTTTCCAGATATTCTACATCATTTCTGATCAACAATAAGTCAACCACATATACTCATCAGATTTTCTATAGTGCTCCCAATCACTTACTTGGAAATACAAGTTTCTCATAAACTTTGTATAAACCCAAAATCTTTGATCATCTCATCAAAGTGCATATTCCAACTCCGAGATGCTTACTCCAGTCCTTGGAAGGATCGTTGGAGCTCGCACACTTGTTAGCATCCTTAGGATTGACAAAACCTTCTGGTTGTATCTTATACAACCTTTCCTCAAGGAAACCGTCGAGGAAACAATGTTTTGACATCCATCTGCAAGATGCAGCAATTGCTAACATAATTCCAACAGACTTTTAGCATCACTATGTAGTCAACTCCTTGAACTTGTCGGAAACATCTTTGCGACAAGTCGATCTTATCTTAATGGTGACTTTTCACCATCATCGTCTGTCTTCCTTTTAAAGATCCATCTATACTTAACAGTCTTTACGACTATCAAGTAGTTCTTCCAAAGTCTACACTTTGTTTTCATACATGGATCCTCTCTCGGACTTCATGGCCTCCAACCATTAGTCGGAATCCGGGCCCACCATCGGTTCTTCATATCTCGTAGGTTCATTGTTGTCCAACAACATGACCTCCAAGAGAGGGTTAGCATACCACTCTCGAGCAGTATGTGACCTTGTCGACCTACTAGGTTTGCAGTAACTTGATCCGAAGCTTCATGATCACAATCATCAGCTTCCACTTCAATTAGTGTAGGCACCACACGAACAACTTCCTGCGCCCTGCTACACACTGGTTGAAGCGACAGTTCAATAACCTCATCAAGTTTCCACCATCCTCCCACTCAATTCTTTCGAGAGAAACATTTTCTCGAGATAGGACCCGTTTCTAGAAACAAACAATTTGCTTCCGGATCTAAGATAGGAGGTATACCCAACTATTTTGGGTATTCTATGAAGATGCATTTATCCGCTTTGGATTCGAGCTTATCAGACTGAAACTTTTCAACATAAGCGTCGCAGCCCCAAACGTTTAAGAAACGACAGCTTAGGTTTCTTCAAACCATAGTTCATACAGTGTCATCTCAACGGAAATACGTGGTGCCCTATTTAAAGCGAATGCGGTTGTCTCTAATGCATCACCCCAAAACTACAGTGGTAAGTCGATAAGAGACATGATAGTATGCACATATCTAATAGGACGCGGCTACGGTATTCAGACACACCATCACACCATGGTGTTCCAGGTGGCATTAGTTGTGAAACAATTTCCACATTGTCTTAAATTGAGTACCAAACTCCTAATTCAGATATTCATCCCTACGATCTTATCGTAGATATTTCATCCACTTGTCACGATGATCTTTAACTTCACTCTGAAATTACTTGAACCTTTCAATAATTCAGACTTGTGTTTCATCAAGTAAATATTCTAGTATCTACTCAAATTGTCTGTGAAGTAAGAACATAATGATATCCACTGTGTGCCTAAGCACTGATTGGACTGCATACATCAAAATGTGTTACTTCCAATAAGTCACTATCCTTTTCATCTCAATGAAAATGAGGCCTTCAGTCATCTTGCCCATGTGGCATGATTTGCATGTCTCATGTGATTCAAAATCAAGTGAGTCCGAACGATCCATCTGCATGGAGTTTCTTCATGCGATTACACCAATAGGCATGGTTCGCATGCCTCAAACGATTCAAAAACAAGTGAGTCTCAAGATCCATCAGTATGGATCTTCTTCATGCATAATACACCAATATGACTCAAGTGTCAGTGCCACACTTAAGTGGTACTATCATTACTACTTTGTATCTTTTGGCATCAATATTATGAACATGTGTATTACTATGATCGAGATTCAATGAACCATTCACATCGGTGCATGACCATTGAAGGTATTATTCATGTAAACAGGATAACCTCTTATTCTCTGACTTAAATGAATAACCGTATTGCAATAAACATTATCAATTATGTTCATGCTCAACGCAAACACCAAATAACACTTATTTAGGTTCAACACTAATCCCGATGGTAGCGGGAGCATGCGATGTTGATCACATCAACCTTGGAAACACTTCCAACACATCATCACCTCACCCTTGCTAGTATCCATTTAATCCGTACCTATTATTTCGAGTTACTAACCCTTAGAAACTGAACAAGTATCCAATACCCTGGTGCTACTAGGAGTACTAGTAAGGTACACATCAATATCATGTACATCTAATATACTTTTGTCGACTTTGCCAGCCTTCTCATCTACCATGTAACTAGGGTAATTCCGCTTCAGTGACCGTTCCCCTCACAACAGAAGCACTTAGTCTTGGGTTTGGGTTTAACCTTGGGTTTCTTCACTAGAGCAGCAACTGGTTTGCCTTTTCATGAAGTATCCCTTCTTTCCCTTGCCCTTCTTGAAACTAGTGGTTCTATTAACCATCAATACTCGATGATCCTATTTGATTTCTACCATCGCGATGTCAAACATCACAAGTAGCTCAAGAATCATCAACTCTATCCCTGATATGTCACAGTTCATCACAAAGCTCTATATCTTGGTGGCAGTGACTTTGGAGAACTATGTCAATCACTATCTGATCTGGAAGATCAACTCCCACTCGATTCAAGCGATTGTAGCACCCAGACAATCTAAGCACATGCTCAATGATTGAGCTTTTCTCCCTTACTTTGTAGGCAAAGAATCATGTCGAAGGTCTTGTACCTATCAACACGGGCACGGGCCTGAAATCTCAATTTCATCTCTTGAAACATCCCATATGTCTAGTGACGTTCATAACGTCTTTGGCGCCTCAATTCTAAGCCGTTAAGCATTACGCACTGAACTATCACGTAGTCATCCAAAAAGTGTATGTCAGATGTTCGCAACATCCACAGACGACGCTCGAGGTTCAGCACACCGAGCGGTGCATTAAGGACATAAGCCTTCCGCGCAGCAATGAGGACAATCCTCAGTTTATGGACCCAGTCCGCATAATTGCTAGTATCAACTTTCAACTAAATTTTCTTTAGGAACATATCAAAAACAGTAGAGCTACAACGCAAGCTACAATATAACTTGCAAAGACCTTTTGACTATGTTCATGATAATTGAGTTTAGCTAATCATATTACTATTAACTCCCACTCAAAATATACATCCCTCTAGTCATTCAAGTGGTGCATGATCCAAATCCACTTCAGTCAAGTCCGATCATCATGTGAGTTGAGTATAGTTTCAGTGGTGAACATCTCCATGTTGATCATATCAACTATATGATTCATGCTCGGCCTGTTGGTCTCTTGTGTTCTGAGGCCATGTCTATACATGCTAGGCTCGTCAAGTTTAACCCGAGTGTTCTGCGTGCGCAACTGTTTTGCACCCGTTGTATGTGAACGTTGAGTCTATCACACCCGATCATCACGTGGTGTCTCGAAACGACGAACTGTAGCAACGGTGCACAGTTGGGGAGAACACAATTTATCTTGAAATTTTAGTGAGGGATCACCTTATAATGCTACCGTCGTTCTCAGCAAAATAAGGTGCATAAAACGATTAACATCACATGCAAACCATAAGTGGCATGATATGTCCATGATCTCGTGCTTCTTGATCTCCATCACCAAAGCACCGGCATTATCTCCATCATCACCGGCGCCGTACCATGATCTCCATCATTGTGCCGCCATCGTGGTTGTCGTCCTATCTATACTATTACTACTAAAGCTACAACTAACAATATAGTAAACGCATCTGCAAGCACAAATGTTAGTTTAAAGACAACCCTATGGCTCCTGCCGGTTGCCGTAGCATCGACGTGCAAGTCGATATAACTATTACAGTATGACACATCTCATACATCCAATATATCACATCACATGCAAACCCTGCAAAAACAAGTTAGACGTCCTCTAATTTGTTGTTGCATGTTTTACGTGGCTGCTATGGGTATCTAGTATGATCGCATCTTACTTACGCAAAAGCCATAACGGTGACGTGAAAATTGCTATTTAACCTTCTCCAAGGACCGCCTCGGTCAAATCTGATTCAACTAAAGTTGAAGAAATAGGCACCCGCCAGTCATCTTGATGCAATCACATTGCATGGTAACTATGAAACCAGTCTCTCGTAAGGTTACGAGTAATGTCGGTACGGGACGCATCGATTCCACAATACCGCCGAATCAAGAAAAGATTAAGGAGGTCAGCAAATTAAACACCAATGCCCACAAACACTTTTGCGTTCTACTCGAGATATCATCTATGCATGAACCTATCTCATGATGCCACTGTTGGGGAACGTTGCATGGGAAACAAAAAATTTCCTACGCACACGAAGACCTATCATGGTGATGATCGTCTTCGAGAGGGAGATCGGATCCACATACCCTTGAAGATCGCTAAGCGGGAAGCATTAATAAACGCGGATGATGTAGTGGTACGTCTTCGCGATTCAAATCGCCGTCCCACGAACAGCCCCGCTATCCGTCCCACAAACCGCCTTGCGATCCGTCCCGATCAAGTACTGAACGGACGGCACCTCCGCGTTCAACACACGTATAGCTCGATGACGATCTCTGCCTTCTTGATCCAGCAAGAGGGGTGGGGAGCAAGAAGAGTTCTCCGGCAGCGTAACGGCGCTCCGGCGGTGGTGGTGATTGATGGTTGTTGTGTATCCCTTGCAACGGCGCCAGGAAATAGTTTTGTCGACGGCACCAGGAATCCTTCAGCTACGGCTACGCCTTAAGGGACTTTCTAGGAAAGTATGCAAAGGATTTCCCCGTGGCCTTGGAGCCCTGCGTTGGTGTTCCCTCGAAGCGGAAAGGGTGATGTAGCATAGCGACGGTAAGTATTTCCCTCAGTTTGAGAACCAAGGTATCAATCCGGCGGAAGAGTATCTCAAGATCCTGCACAAACACAAAAGCTTGCACCCAACGCTATGAAGGGGTTGTCAATCCCTTATAGATTGTTTGCCAAGTGAGAACTGAAAGCAACAACGTAACACAACAAAGTAAAAGTGGAGATGTAAACGATGGATGTGAATAGACCCGGGGGCCGTAGTGTTTACTAGTGGCTTCTCTCATAAAAGCAAGTAGACGGTACAAATTACTTCCGAGCAATTGATAGAACTGTGCACAGTCGTGACGATATCTATGCAATGATTATTTCTATAGGCATCACGTCCGAAACAAGTAGACCGATACTTTCTGCATCTACTACTATTACTCCACACGTCGACCGCTATCCAGCATGTATCTAGTGTATTAAGTCCATAAGAACAGAGTAACGCCTTAAGCAAGATGACATGATGTAGAGGGATAATCTCATACCAATGATCAAAACCCCATCTTTTTACCCTTGATGGCAACTACTTGATGTGTGCCTTGCTGCCCCTACTGTCACTGGGAAAGGTCACCACATGGTAGAACCCAAAACCAAGCACTTCTCCCATTGCAAGAATCATAGATCTAGTTGGCCAAACAAAACCCAAGACTCGGAGAGACTTACAAGGATATCAAATCATCCATATAAGAAATCAGCAAAGACTCAAATATATATCACAGATAATCTGATCACAAATCCACAATTCATCGGATCTCGACAAACACACCGCCAAAGAAGATTACATCGGATAGATCTCCATGAAGATCATGGAGAACTTTGTATTGAAGATCCAAGAGAGAGAAGAAGCCATCTAGCTACTAACTACGGACCCGTAGGTCTGAAGTGAACTACTCACGAGTCATTGGAGGGGCGATGATGATGATGAAGAAGACCTCCAACTCCAAAGTCCCCTCCGACAGGGCGCCGGGAAGGGTCTCCAGATGAGATCTCGCGGAAACGGAAGCTTGCGGAGGCAGAAAAGTATTTTCGAGGCTCCCCTGATTTTTTGCGGAATGTTTGGGAATTTATAGGCCAAAGACCTTGGTCAGGGGGCGGCCAGGGAGGCCACAAGCCTGCCCACCGCCGCCTCCCCCTGGTCTTCTTCCGTTCGGGAAAAAAATCATTTCGGGGTTTTTCTTCCGTTTGGACTCCGTTCCAAAATCAGATCTGAAAAGAGTCAAAAACACGGAAAAAACAGGAACTGGCACTTGGCACTGAATTAATAAGTTAGTCCCAAAAAAAGATGTAAAAGGTACATAAAACAACCAAAGAAGACAAGATAACAGCGTGAAACCATCAAAAATTATAGATACGTTTGAGACGTATCAGTGATCTTATTCCTGCAGGGCTTCGCGTAAGCTCCGCAGAAATCCGATCTAGAGAGAAAAATACGAAGTAGAGATGTCGGGATGCACGTGGCAAAAGTTGTGTCTCAAATCCCCAAAACCTCTAGTATATATAGGAGGAGGGGAGGGGCCTTGCCTTGAGGCTCAATAGAGCCCCAAGGGTTTGGCCGAAGGGGAGAGGGAGGAGTCCTCCTCCAACTCGGTTTGGAGGGAGGAGTCCTTCCCTCTTGTCACACCTCCTCTCTTTTTTTCCTTCTCTTTGGTTTTTCCTTCCTTAGCCTAAATACCCACTTGGGCTTCCTTTACCAGCTCAATAAGGGCTGGTGTGCCTCCCTAGGGTCTTTGGGCTCACTCCCGAGTGGGTGGGCCCCTCCCGGTAAAACTTCGGAACCCATTCGTCACTCCCGATACATAGCCGGAAATGCCCGAAATCTTTCCGGAGACCAAATGAGACAAACCTATATATCAATCTTCGTTTCTGGACCATTCAGGAACTCCTCGTGACATCCTGGATCTCATCCGGGACTTCAAACAAAACTTCGGTCACCAGCACCTATAACTCAACTATACCGAAACGTCACCGAACCTTAACTGTGTAGACCTTGCGGGTTCGAGAACTATGTAGACATGACCCGAGACACCTCTCGGTCAATATCGAATAGCTGGACCTGGATGTCCATATTGGATCCTACATATTCTACGATAACCTTATCGGTTGAACCTCTATGCCAAGGATTCATATAATCCCGTATACCATTCCCTTTGTCCTTCGGTATGTTACTTGCCCGAGATTCGATCGTCGGTATGTCCATACCTAGTTCAATCTCGTTATCAGCAAGTCTCTTTACTCGTTCATTAATACAAGATCATGTGGCTAACCCATTAGTCACATTGCTTGCAAGGCTTATTGTGATGTTGTATTACCGAGTGGGCCCCGAGATACCTCTCCGTCACACGGAGTGACAAATCCCAGTCTTGATCCATGCCAACCCAACAAACACCTTCGGAGATACATCTAGAGCACCTTTATAGTCACCCAGTAACGTTGGACGTTTGATACACGCAAGGTATTCCTCCGGTGTCTGGGAGTTGCATGATCTCATGGTCATAGGAACAGATACATTGACATGCAGAAAACAGTAGCAATAAACTGACATGATCATATGCTACGTTAATAGTTTGGTCTTGTCCATCACATCATTCTCCTAATGATGTGATCCCGTTATCAAGCGACAACACTTGTCCATGCCCAGGAAATCTTAACCATCTTTGATCAACGAACTAGTCAACTAGAGGCTCACTAGGGACAGTGTTTTTTCTATGTACCCACACATGTATTTGAGTTTCCAATCAATACAATTATAGCATGGATAATAAACGATTATCATGAACAAGGAAATATAATAATAACTAATTTATTATTGTCTCTAGGGCATATTTCCAACATCGATCCCATAGGATTGTCACAGGGACCGGTGATACCGCGAATCCACTTCGCCACCGTGTCCTCGTCCACCTCCTCTGGATGGGACCGAGTGGAATCCTCCGGACCAGAATCATGCCACATGGTGTGATCCCGAGCCTGGAGGGGCTGGATCCGCCTTCCAAGGAACATCTCCAACAGATCCATCCCCGCCACACCGTCGCGAACCAGGCTGATCAACGCTTTTACTAAAGGTTCAACCTGAGCTTTCTCCTCTTTCGACGTCGCCAACACCCTAGGAGCACTCTGCCGCTCTAAAGTGAAAGGTGGAAGGCCACTCGACATATTTGGGGACGCGATATCATTGCAGTAAAACCAGGTGGAGTGCCAGTTACGGCTGACTCTGGAAAAGTCATGGGAGCATAAGTACTCTTGGCTCTCTTTTGAAGTCCTAAACCCCCGCACAGCTGAATGACATGGGTCTTATCATCGGTTGGATTAACTTTCTTCACCGACTAGGAACGTACGGTGAAGATGTATTTGAATAACTCCCAATGGGGAGGACACCCCAAGAAGAACTCACACATTGTGATGAAAGCAGAGAGATGAGCAATAGAATTCGGCGGAAAGTGATGCAGTAAAGCCCTGAAGAAGTTCATAAAACCCCGAATAAAAGGTTGAGGAGGCATAGAGAAACCTCGTTCGACGCGAGTCAGAAGGAGGAACCGTTCCCCCTCCCGCGGCTCGGGCTCAGCTTTGTCGCCGGGCAATCTCCACGACTTGTCCGCGAGCATGCCGTGCTCCACGAGCTCGAGGAGATCCTCTTTCCGCGTCTTGGATCGGAGGAAATCCCCTTGAATCCAACTTGGCGGCAGAGTCGACTTCTTCTCTTTGCCGGCACCTTTCTTTTTGGCTTTCTCCAACTTGCTGGTCTGACCCTTCTTCATGGCGGCGGCGGCGAGATCTGTTTGCCTGGGAGCTGCGTATGAGGAGCAAGGGAGGAGGAAGAACGGAAAAGAAAAAGGCGATGCCGTTTGAAACCATAGCGTTGGCTGGTTATATAATCCGCCGATTGAAGTCTCTAACAGATGGGCCCTCTAAATCGTTGCTTATCCCTTTGCCGGAAACCGTGAGAAACGTGGCGGAGATGGAGGCGTGGAAATTGAGGCGGCGCAATCCACTTGCCTGACAATGGCGTCATCACCGCGAGGCGCGCGACAACCGAAGATTTCAAATCCCGGAAAATCCGGAACTGACAGGGTCACCCGTCACATCCAAAGATCCTGTTGGGCACTTGGATCTACAAGTTCACTCGCGTCTACAAGTTCACTCGAACGTACTACTCCCAGCAGAATTGATCAAGGCGAATGATGAAGACTTCAATCGACATCCAATTCAGCAAAACTTTGAAGTGCGTTCAAGTTCAGCCTGCTACTGCAAGATTTACATCTACACCACCACTCGGACCCTCATCCATTCAGGGGTAATGACGAGGATATAGCCCTAGGGTAGGGTCATAGGCCTGACCTATATGTCCTACCCAAGGGCACCTCATTATCAGCTTAAGGACTACTGAAGACCTTCCGACTAGATGAAGACAACATCTTATCCACTCGGTAAGAAACCACTTGGATGATCTTTTGTTCACTTGATGACTCACTTCCACTCGGTGAAGACCAGAAGTCAATCGACATTAAAGACCAGAAGCCACCCCAGGGAGGCCAACGGGAAGACATTAGATTTTCCATAGTTATTATCATTTATAGCGTATGTTACCAGTGACGTACACATTTAAACCACACTTATCGCACCCTTGCATGCCGAACACTTATGAGGGGTAGGGCACTCTATATTAGCCACCCCTCCCCTCTAGTACAAGGGTTCGCATTGTGTATCACTCATATTTCCACTCAACACAAGCTCCAAGAGCACTGAGACATAGGGATATTATCTCCACACAGAGGGGCCTGAGCTCATACAACCTTGTCGTAGCTAGGACTCTACCCTCTAGTTGTTGGGGAACGTTGCATGGGAAACAAAAAAATTCCTACGCACACGAAGACCTATCATGGTGATGATCATCTACGAGAGGGAGATTAGATCTACATAACCTTGTAGATCCCTAAGAGGGAAGTGTTAATAAACACGGATGATGAAGTGGTACGCTTCTGAGATCCAAATCTCCGTCCCACGAACAACCCCGTGATCCGTCCCACGAACCGCCTTGCGATCCATCCCGATCAAGCGCCGAACGGACGGCACACGTACAACTCGATGACGATGTCCGCCTTCTGGATCCTGCAAGAGGGGCGGGGAGGAAGATGAGTTCACCGGCAGCCTAACGGCGCTCCGATGGTGGTGGTGTTGCTATTCCTGCATGGCTTCGCCTAAGCTCCGCAGAAACAGGATATAGACGAGAAACGATGAAGTAGAGGTGTCTAGATCTGAATTGCACGTGGCAAGAGTTGTGTCAAATCAGCCCTAGATCACCAATATATATAGGAGGAAGAGGGAGGAGGCTTTCCTTGAGGGTCAATCCCTCAAGGGTGCGCCGGCCAAGGAGGAGGTGGAGTCCTCCTCCAATCCTAGTCCAACTAGGATTGGAAAGAGGAGTCATTCTCTTCCTTCCCACCTTTCCTTTTTTCCTTTGGTTTTTCTTCTCCTTGCGCCAAGACCTCTATGGGATGCCCCACCATCTGGTGCGCCACTCCTAGGACCACTGGGCTTCTCCGGGTGGGTGGCCCCCCCTCCCGGTGAACATCCAGAACCCATTCGTCACTCCCGGTACATTACCGGTAATGCCCGAAAACCTTCCGGTAACCAAATGAAGTCATCCTATATATCAATCTTCATTTCTGGACCATTCCGGAACTCCTCGTGACGTCCTGGATATCACCCGGGACTCCGAACAAAACTTCGGTCACCAGCACCTATAACTTAACTATACCGAAACGTCACCGAACCTTAAGTGTGCAAACCTTGCGGGTTCGAGAACTATGTAGACATGACCCGAGACACCTCTCGGTCAATATCCAATAGCGGGACCTGGATGTCCATATTGGATCCTACATATTCTATGATAATATTATGGTTTGAACCACTATGCCAAGGATTCATATAATCCCGTATACCATTCCCTTCGTCCTTCGGTATGTTACTTGCCCGAGATTCGATCGTCGGTATCCCATACCTTATTTCAATCTCGTTACCGGCAAGTCTAGTTACTCGTTCCATAATACAAGATCCCGTGTCTAACTCTTTAGTCACATTGCTTGCAAGGCTTGTTTGTGATGTTGCATTACCGAGTGGGCCCCGAGATACCTCTCCGTCATACGGAGTGACAAATCTCAGTCTTGATCCATGCCAACACCACAGACATCTTCGGAGATACCTTTAGAGTACCTTTATAGTCACCCAGTAACGTTGTGACGTTTGATACACACAAAGTATTCCTCCGATGTCCGGGAGTTGCATGATCTCATGGTCATAGGAATAGATGCATTGACATGCATAAAACTGTAGCAGTAAACTTACACGATCATATGCTACGTTCATAGTTTGGTCTTGTCCATCACATCATTCTCCTAATGAGGTGATCCCGTTATCAAGTGACAACACCTTGTCTATGGTCAGGAAACCTTAACCATCTTTGATCAACGAGCTAGTCAACTAGAGGCTTACCAGGGACATTGTTTTGTCTATACATCCACACATGTATTTGTGTTTCTGATCAATACAATTATAGTATGGACAATAAACGATTATCTTGAAACAGGAAATATAATAATAACTATTTACCATTGCCTCTAGGGCATATTTCCAACAGTCTCCCACTTGCACTAGAGTCAATACTCTAGCATCACATCTCTATGTGATTTTACAATTCAACTATTTAACACCCATACAGTTCTGATGTCTTTCATGTTTAGCCCGTGGAAGAGGTTTAGTCAGCGAGTCTGCAATGTTCAGATCCGTGTGCACTTTGCAAATATCTATGTCCTCTCCTTCGACATAGTCGCGGATGATGTTGAAGCGTCGTTTGATGTGTCTGGTCCTCTTGTGAAACCTTGGTTCCTTGGCTAGAGCAATGGCACTAGTGTTGTCATAGAACAGAGTTATTGGACCCAATGCGCTTGGCACAACTCCAAGATCTGTCATGAACTGCTTCATCCAGACACCCTCCTTAGCCGCCTCCGAGGCTGCTATGTACTCCGCTTCGCATGTAGAATCAGCTACGACACTCTTCTTGGAACTGCACCAGCTTACCGCACCCCATTAAGAATATATATGTATCTGGTTTGTGACTTAGAGTCATCCGGATCTGTTTTGAAGCTTGCATCGACGTAACCCTTTACGACGAGCTCTTCGTCATCTACATAAACGAGAAACATTTCCTTAGTCCTTTTCAGGTACTTCAGAATGTTATTGACCGTTGTCCAGTGATCCATACCTGGATTACTAGAAAACTTGCCTGCCATGCTCACAGCAAGGCTGACATCTGGTCGTGTGCACAGCATTGCATACATGATAGAACCTATGGTTGAAGCATAGGGGACGGTGCTCATCGTCTTTCTATCTTTCGCAATAACTCGGCATTGAGTCTTACTCAACTTTATACCTTGCAACACAGGCAAGAACCCCTTCTTGTTTTGTTCCATGTTGAACCTCTTCAACATCTTATCAAGGTATGTGCTTTGTGAAAGTCCAATTGTGCGTCTCGATCTATCCCTATAGATCTTAATGCCCAATATATAAGCAACTTCTCCTAGATCCTTCATAGAGAAGGTCATGTTCAAGTAATCCTTTACGCTATCCAAAAGTTCTATATTGTTTCCAATCAGCAATATGTCATCCACACACAGCACCAGAGACGCTATAGAGCTCCCACTCACTTTCTTGTAAATACAAGCCTCTCCTACAACTTGTACAAACCCAAACGCCTTGATCACCTCATCAAATCGCTTATTCCATCTCCGAGATGCTTGCACCAGTCCATAAATGGATCGCTGGAGTTTGCATATTTGTCAGCATTCTTTTGATCGACAAAACCTTCGGGTTGCATCATATACAATTCTTCCCTATGAAACCCGTTAAGGAACGCCATTTTGACATCCATCTGCCATATCTCATAATCGAAATAAGAAGCAATTGCTAACATGATTCGGACGGACTTAAGCATCGCTACGTGTGAGAAAGTTTCATCGTAGTCAACTCCTTGAACTTGTGAAAACCCCTTTGCCACAAGTCGAGCTTTATAGACGGTCACATTACCGTCCGCATCCGTCTTCTTCTTAAAGATTCATTTGTTTTGAATAGCCTTTCGGCCTTCAGGTAATACTTCCAAAGTCCACACTTTGTTTTAATACATAGATCCTATCTCAGAGTTCATGGCCTCCAGCCATTTCTTGGAATCTGGGCCCACCATTGCTTCTCCGTAAGTCGTAGGCTCATTGTTGTCTAACAACAAGATAGACAAGACAGGATTTCCGTACCACTCTCGAGCAGAACGTACTCTTGTCGACCTACGAGGTTCGATAGCAACTTGATCCGAAGTCTCATGATCTTCATCATCAGCTTCCTCTTCAACTGGTGTTGCATCGACAGAAACCTCTTTCTGCCCTGCGCCACCTTGAAGCAGAGGTTCTGGCTCCTCATCAAGTTCTATCTTCCTCCCACTCAATTCTTTCGAGAGAAACTCTTTCTCAAGAAAAGCTCCAACTTTAGCGACAAACACTTTGCCTTCGGATCTGAGATAGAAGGTATACCCGACTATCTCTTTCGGATATCCTATGAAGACGCACTTTTCCGCTTCGGGTTCCAGTTTTTCAGGCTGAAGTTTTTTGACATAAGCATCACATCCCCAAACTTTAAGAAACGAGAACTTAGGCTTCTTGCCATACCACAACTCGTATGGTGTCATCTCAATGGATTTCGATGGTGCCCTATTTAAAGTGAATGCAGCAGTCTCTAATGTGTAGCCCCAAAATGATAATGACAAATCGGTAAGAGACATCATAGAACGCACCATATCCAATAAAGTACGATTAGGACGCTCGGACACACCATTACGCTGTGTTGTTCCAGACGGTGTCAACTGTGAAACAATTCCACATTGTCTTAAGTGAGCACCAAACTCAAAACTCAGATAGTCTCCTCCTTGGTTAGATCACAGGAACATGATCTTCTTGCTCTGATGATTCTCTACTTCATTCTGAAATTGCTTGAACATTTCAAATGTTTCAGACTTGTGCTTCATAAAGTAAATATAACCATATCTACTCAAATCATCAGTGAAGGTGAGAAAATAACGATAGCCACCGCGCGCCTCTATGCTCATCGGTCCGCATACATCCGTATGTATGATTTCCAACAAGTCACTTGCACGCTCCATTGTTCCGAAGAACGGAGTCTTAGCCATATTGCCCATGAGGCATGGTTCGCACGTGCCAAGTGATTCAAAATCAAGTGACTCCAAAAGTCCATCAACATGGAGTTTGTTCATGCGCTTCACACTGATATGACCCAAACGGCAGTGCCACATAAAAGTAGCGCTATCATTACTAACTCGACATCTTTTGGTCTCAATGTTATGGACGTGAGTTTCATCACCGTTAAGATTCAATATGAATAAACCCCTCACAATGGGTGCTTGACCATAAAAGATATTACTCATATAAATAGAACAACTATTATTCTCTGTCTTAAATGAGTAACCGTCTCACAATAAACAAGATCCAGATATAATGTTCATGCTCAATGCATGCACTAAATAAAAATTATTTAAATTCATCACTAATCACGATGGTAACAGAAGTGAGACTGTGCCGACGGCGATCGCATCAACCTTGGAACCATTTCCCATGCGCATCGTCACTTCATCCTTCGCCAGTCTTCGTTCATTCCGTAGTTCCTGTTTCGAGTTGCAAATATGAGCAACAGAACCAGTATCAAATACCCACGCACTACTACGAGAACCAGTAAGGTACACATCTATAACATGTATATCAAATATACCTTGTTTTTCTTTCGCCGCCTTCTTATCGGCCAGATACTTGGGGCAGTTGTGCTTCCAGTGACAAGTCCCCTTGCAATAATAACACTCAGTTTCCGGCTTAGGACCAGCCTTGGGTTTCTTCGCGGGAGTAGCAATAGATTTGCCGCTCTTCTTGGAGTTACCCTTCTTGCCTTTGTCGTTTTTCTTGAAACTGGTGGTCTTATTCACCACCAACACTTGATGTTCTTTACGGATTTCTGACTCAGCGACTTTTAGCATCGCAAATAGCTCAGCGGGTGACTTGTTCATCCCTTGCATGTTGTAGTTCAACATGAAGCTCTTAAAGCTAGGCGGCAGTGATTGAAGAATCCTGTCAGTGACAGCTTCTTGCGGGAGTTCAATCCCCAGCTTAGCTAGACGGTTGGAGTACCCAGACATTCTGAGCACATGTTCACTGACATATGAATTCTCCTCCATCTTGCAGGCATAGAACTTATCGGAGGTCTCATACCTCTCGATTCGGACGTTCTTCTCAAAGATGAACTTTAACTCCATGAACATCTCATATGCTCCATGATGTTCGAAACGTCTTTGAAGTCCTGATTCTAAGCCATACAATATTGCACATTGAACTACTGAGTAGTCTTCCTTACGAGCTTGATAGGCGTTCTTAACGTCTTGATCAGCCGTAGCGGGTGGTTCAGCTCCTAGCGTAGCATTAAGGACATAATCCTTTTGGCCAGCAGTGAGGATAATCCTCAGATTACGAGCCCAATCGGCGAAGTTGGTTCCATCATCTTTCAACTTAGCTTTCTCTAGGAGCGTATTAAAATTCAGGGTAGCGTTCGCGCGAGCCATTGATCTACAACATAGATATTGCAAAGTTTACTTAGACTATGTTCAAGATAATTAGAGTTTAGCTAATCACATTACTAATAAACTCCCACTCAAATAAAACATCTCTCTAGTTATTCGAATGTGGCATGATCCAAATTCACTAGCTCAAGTCCGATCATCACGTGAGTTGAGTCTAGCTACAATGGTGAACATCTCCATGTTGATCATATCAACAATATGATTCATGCTCGACCTTTCGGTCTCTTGTGTTCTGAGGCCATGTCTGTACATGCTAGGCTCGTCAAGTTTAACCCGAGTGTTCCGCGTGTGCAACTGCTTTGCACCCGTTGTATGTGAACGCTGAGTCTATCACACCCGATCATCACGTGGTGTCTCGAAACAACGAACTGTAGCAACGGTGCACAATCGGCGAGAACACAATTTTATCTTGAAATTTTAGTGAGAGATCACCTTATAATGTTGTCGTCGTTTAAAGAAAAATAAGGTGCATAATGGATTAAGATCACATGCAATTCATAAGTGACATGATATGGCCATGAACTCCGTGCTTCACGATCTCCATCACTGAAGCACCGGCATGATCTCCATCGTCACCGGCGCCACACCCATGATCTCCATCATTGTGTCGACATCGTGGTTGTCGTGCTATTTATGCTATTACTACTAAAGCTAGAACCTTGCAATATAGTAAACGCATCTGCAAGCACAAATGTTAGTTTAAAGACAACCCTATGGCTTCTGCCGGTTGCCATAGCATCGACGTGCAAGTCGATATTAACTATTACAACATGACATATCTCATACATCCAATATATCACATCATGTTGTTGGTCATATCACATCACAAGCATACCCTGCAAAAACAAGTTAGACGTCCTCTAATTTGTTCGTGCTTGTTTTACGTGGCTGCTATGGGTATCTAGTATGATTGCATCTTACTTACGCAATAAACCACAATGGTGATGAGTAAGTTGCTATTTCACCTTCTCCAAGGTCTACCTTGTTCTAATCCGATTCAATTAAAGTTGAAGAAACAAACACCCACCAGTCACCTTGATGCAATCTCATTGCATGTCCACGGTGAAACCAGTCTCTCATGGTTACGAGTAATGTCGGTTTGGGCCGCTTCGATTCAACAATGCCGCCGAATTGAGAAAAGACTAAGGAGGACAACAACTTAAACATCAACGCTCACAAACCCATTTGTGATCAACTCGAGAAAATCATCTAAGCATGAACCTAGCTCATGATGCCACTGTTGGGAAATGTTGCATGGGAAACAAAAAATTTCCTACGCACACGAAGACCTATCATGGTGATGATCATCTATGAGAGGGAGATTAGATCTATGTACCCTTGTAAATCACTAAGCGGGAAGCATTTAATAAACGTGGATGATGTAGTGGTAAACTCGTGAGATCCAAATCTCCGTCCCATGAACAGCCCCGCGATCCCTCCCACGAACCGCCTTGCGATCCGTCCTGATCAAGCGCCGAACGGACGGCACCTCCGCGTTCAGCACACGTGCAGCTCGATGACGATCTCCGCCTTCTAGATCTAGCAAGAGGGGCGGGGAGGAAGATGAGTTCACCGGCAGCCTAACGGTGCTCCGGTGGTGGTGGTGTTGCTATTCCTGCACGGCTTCGCCTAAGCTCCGCAGAAACACGATCTAGAGGAGAAACAGAGAAGTGGACTTGTCTAGATCTGATTTGCACGTTGCAAAAGTTGTCTCAAATCAGCCCCAAAACTCCACTATATATAGGAGGAAGAGGGAGGAGGCCTTGCCTTTAGGACCAAGTCCCTCAAGGGCTGCGCCGGCCAAGGAGGAGGAGTCCTCCAATCCTAGTCCAACTAGGATTGGAAGGAGGAGTCCTTCCCTTTCTTCCCACCTTTCCTTTTTTCCTTTTTCTTCTTTTCGTTTTCTTTTCCTTGCGCAAGACACCTTGGGCTGACCCCACCAGCTTGATGCGCCACCCCTAAGGTCCTTGGGCCCTCCCGGGTGGGTGGTCCCCCCTCTCGGTGAACATCCAGAACCCATTCGTCACTCCCGGTACATTACTGGTAATGTCCGAAAAGCTTCCGGTAACCAAATGAAGTCATCCTATGTATCAATCTTCGTGTCCGGACCATTCCGGAACTCCTCGTGACGTCCTGGATCTCATCCGGGACTCGGAACAAAACTTCAGTCACCAGCACCTATAACTCAACTATACCGAAATGTCATCGAACCATAAGTGTGCAAACCTTGCGGGTTCGAGAACTATGCAGACATGACCCGAGACACCTCTCGGTCAACATACAATAGCGGGACCTGGATGTACATATTGGATCCTACATATTCTACGATAATCTTATCGGTTGAACCACTATGCCAAGGATTCATATAATCCCTTATACCATTCCCTTTGTCCTTCGGTATGTTACTTGCCCGAGATTCGATCGTCGGTATCCAATACCTTATTTCAATCTCGGTACCGGCAAGTCCCTTTACTCGTTACGTAATACAAGATCCCGTGTCTAACTCCTTAGTCACATTGCTTGCAAGGCTTGTTTGTGATGTTGTATTATCGAGTGGGCCCGAGATACCTCTCCGTCACACGGAGTGACTGATACGTCTCAAACGTATCTATAATTTTGATGGTTTCATGCTGTTATCTTGTCATCTTTGGATGTTTTATGTACCTTTTATATATTTTTGGGACTAACTTATTAATTCAGTGCCAAGTGCCAGTTCCTGTTTTTCTGTGTTTTTGGCTCTTTTCAGATCTGATTTTGGAACGGAGTCCAAACGGAATAGAATCCCCGAAATGATTTTTTCCCGAACGAAAGAAGATCTGGGGGCTGTGGCCCAAGCCAGGAGGGCTCCAGGGAGCCCACAAGCCCCCACTCCGCCACCAGGGGAGGCGGCGGTGGCAGGGCTTGTGGCCTCCCTGGCCGCCCCCTGACCTAGATCTTTGGCCTATATATTCCCTAAAATACATCAAAAAATCAGGGCAGCCTCGAAAATACTTTTCCGCCGCCGCAAGCTTCCGTTTCCGCGAGATCTCATCTGGAGACCCTTCCCGGTGCCCTGTCGGAGGGGACTTTGGAGTTGGAGGGCTTCTTCATCATCATCGTCGCCCCTCCAACGACTCGTGAGTAGCTCGCTTCAGACCTACGGGTCCGTAGTTAGTATCTAGATGGCTTCTTCTCTCTCTTGGATCTCCAATACAAAGTTCTCCATGATCTTCATGGAGATCTATCCGATGTAATCTTCTTTGGTGGTGTGTTTGTCGAGATCCAATGAATTGTGGATTTGTGATCAGATTATCTATGATATATATTTGAGTCTTTGCTGATTTATTATATGCATGATTTGATATCCTTGTAAGTCTCTCCGAGTCTTGGGTTTTGTTTGGCCAACTAGATCTATGATTCTTGCAATGGGAGAAGTGCTTGGTTTTGGGTTCTACCATGTGGTGACCTTTCCCAGTGACAGTAGGGGCAGCAAGGCACACATTAAGTAGTTGCCAAAACCAAGATGGGCTATATCGTTGATATGAAATTTTCCATCTACATCATGTCATCTTGCTTAAGGCGTTACTCTGTTCTTTTGGACTTAATACACTAGATGCATGCTGGATAGCGGTCGACGTGTGGAGTAATGGTAGTAGATGCAGACAGTATCGGTCTACTTGTTTTGGACGTGATGCCTATAGATATACTCATTGCCATAGATACCGTCAGGACTTTGCGCGGTTCTATCAATTGCTCGACAGTAATTTGTTCAGCCACCGTCTACTTGCTTTCATGAGAGAAGCCACTAGTAAACACTACGGCCCCCGGGTCTATTCACATCCATCGTTTACACCTCCACTTTTACTTTGCTTTGTTACTTTGTTGCTTTCAGTTCTCACTTGGCAAACAATCTATAAGGTATTGACAACCCCTTCATAGCGTTGGGAGCAAGCTTTTTGTGTTTGTGCAAGATCTTGTGATACTCCTCCACTGGATTGATACCTTGGTTCTCAAACTGAGGGAAATACTTACCACCGCTGTGCTACATCACCCTTTCCGCTTCGAGGGAACACCAACGCAAGGCTCCAAGGCCACGGGGAAAATCCTTTGCATATTTGCCTCGGAAGTCCCTTATGGCGTAGCCGCAGTAGAAGGATTCCTGGTGCCGTCGACACGACTATTCCTGGCACCGTTGCCAGGGAAGCACAGCTGACATCAGTGACAAATCCCAGTCTTGATCCATGCCAACACCACAGACATCTTCGGAGATACCTGTAGTGCACCTTTATAGTCACCCAGTAACGTTGTGACGTTTGACACACACAATGTATTCCTCCAATGTCCGGGAGTTGCATGATATCATGGTCATAGGAATAGATACATTGACATGCATAAAACTGTAGCAGTAAACTTACACGATCATATGCTACGTTCATAGTTTGGTCTTGTCCATCACATCATTCCCCTAATGATGTGATCCCGTGATCAAGTGACAACACCTTGTCTATGGTCAGGAAACCTTAACCATCCTTGATCAATGAGCTAGTCAACTAGAGGCTTACTAGGGACATTGTTTTGTCTATACATCCACACATGTATGAGTGTTTCCAATCAATACAATTATAGCATGGATAATAAACGATTATCTTGAAACAGGAAATATAACAATAACTATTTATCATTGCCTCTAGAGCATATTTCCAACAAGAGATACCTCTCTGTCACACTGAGTGGCAAATCCCGATCTCGATTCATACCAACCCAACAGATACTTTTGGAGATACATGTAGTGCACCTTTATAGTCACCCAGTTACGTTGTGACGTTTGATACACCCAAAGCACTCCTATGGTATCCGGGAGTTGCACAATCTCACGGTCAAAGGAAAAGACACTTGACATTGAAAATCTTTAGCATACGAACAACACAATCTAGTGCTATGCTTAGGATTGGGTCTTGTCCATCACATCATTCTCCCAATGATGTGATCCCGTTATCAATGACATCCAATGTCCATGATCAGGAAACCATGATCATCTATTGATCAACGAGCTAGCCAACTAAAGGCTTGCTAGGGACACATTGTGATCTATTTATTCACACATGTATTAATGTTTCCTGTTAATACAATTATAGCATGAAAAATAGACGATTATCATGAACAACGAAATATGATAATAACCATTTTATTATTGCCTCTAGGTCATATTTCCAACAAAGGTGTCCCGATGTTTTGATAAGAAGTAGATATTGTTTTCTGTGGAAGTCGACTTTGGCAATCCGACTATGAATGTGTGAAGATGCCGCATCTTAGCAATCGTTAAACCAACTCCGAGAGGTTATTGACCACGCCGGAGCACGATCAACCTCACCACGAGGGTCTATTTTCTACACACAAACGAAGAACAAGAAAAAAAACTAAAATTGCAATCTGAATATTGTGAATATAAGAGAAAAAAATTATTAATGAAAGTGGGGTTCTATGACGTCTTGATCTGGTCGTAGAACACAAATGAAAGACGCGAAGTTGCAGCTATAGCAAACTTTTAATCTAAACAAAATCCAAGTCTAAATGATGCCTTAAAGTCTATATCTATAGGGGAAACGGGAGGGATTTCGTCCATCCTTGACAAGGGGAGACTAAAACAACTCTTGATAGGTTTTCCCTATAATTTTTTGAAGAAAATGCAAAAGAATTTTTCATTTCATTTCATTGAAAACAGAGAGTTTGGTACAATCCTCCTAGGAGGCAAGTTATAGGGCAAGTACAGGAACATTAGTGCACATCTCACGTCTGCGGCAAGATGACACGGAGGCCTAAAGCTTCAGCTCTGGCCCAAAGTCCAACCTCTTCCTTAATCCTGGCAATCAAGGTAGTGATTGAAGGGTGTGTGCCCTCGAAGACGCATACATTTTGATGTTTTCAGAGGGAGATTGATATGGTGAGGTACAGATATAGGCATGCTGTAAGAGCATCAGGTTTTAATGTTTGGTTAACATTTCCGTTGGACATAGGAGTGACATATTTCATGTGTGTACAATCCACACTAAATAAATCATACTTATGGAGCATTAGTTTAATTTGGATTTTCTTCCAGGATGCACTGGCTATCCTAACCTCAGCCTGGAGGTGGAAAAACCACTTGTTTGTGCATAATCTAAAAACACAGTAAATTATAGAAGATGTTATGTGTAGTCCTCCTGCTCTTCAGAGCCAATTATTTCTGACTTACATCTATTTACTAGAATTGGTTGTAGATGGGAGAGTAGCCTATTATTTTAGGTGAATGATAAGCTTCCCCGTTTGTGAGAACAAAGTGTGGTATCGAACTCATATTACAACACGTCGCAACTTCGTAAGATGTTCCATTGATAGTTTTGTGTGGGACGCTCATTTGTGTCGAAATTACGTATGGATAAATGTCAGATCGCCAATGTTATTCCATAGTAGCATTTGACCTAAACAAAAAGCCTTTGATCTAAACGAAATATGCTTATTAGCATTCTTGATTCCTTATGTTATTTTGCGGGCTTTCTCTCAACTCTTTTTTTAAGAGGGGGCTTACTATTGACACCCATTTAAATAAGGTATCTCTTGGAGATCATATGGCATGCATGTATGAATTTTTGAACTTTGCAACTAAATTTGTTACTAAAACATGGGGTAAGTCGCTTGTCAATTTTAGATCATCATCCAAGCTATAATTGGTTAATTTTCATGATCTTGCTTACATTTTCTTACTATATAGATTAGACACCAATGATACCCTCTAAAATAGTAATGTGTCTTTTCGTGCATGTTTTTGTAATAGACAATGTAATATAAAAAGTTTGTGTTTCTATAACCGACCGTGTAGTATTTTGATGGCAACATGCATGTTTACAGAAGTATCCTGTGGTGCACAATCATGTTTGATGGCCAGAAGTATGGTGTTATCATATTGTACATGTATCTTCTGATTGTCTTCGACAATCTATTTCATAATAGGTTGCACGGTTAATGCACTATGCTGCCCTTATGATTAATTCTAACATCAATTAGGTTATATGGCTTTTGTCAGTCAGTGCAACTTACATATTGCAGTTATTTCAAGGTCAGGTGTTCTGTCCTTCATTGTTGTGCATTTTGTTCAATACATCACACCAACAATTTGGGTTGCTCCAGGAAAAAAAATTCTCTTGACAAAGTTTTTGCTTACAATGGCATCAGGTTATCGGTGTCACATAATGTAATTTTTTGTTTCAGCACTGGTGAAGTCCTTTCTATAGCTTTTCATCCCAGTGGTTGAATAACTACAAGAAACAAGACAATGTTCTTATTCGTAGATATGGTATCATTGGGATGAGTGTACATTATATCAAAACTCACATTACCTATCTAATACTTGGACATCGAGTACAGTTCTTTGACACCTTGAATCATGAGTTTTACTCCTTTTTCTATCTCGCAAGATCTTCCTCGCATGCTTACACCTTGATGAACTGTACACCAGGAATTTTAATGTCAAAATGAATGGAATTCAAATCTTTTCTGGTTGCAATGGGTGGCTCATTTAACAAACTATCATGCACCCATTATATCTGGTGCATATGCACTTTTTCAGTAGGCTTGGAACTTTAGACGTGAATATTAATCTCGACCAAAGTTACCTAATAGAATGGAGCAAATATGTGATTTGAATATACGGGAAGAAAAACACGCCTATTTTTAAGAGATTAGTAAACCTTTTTTGTTGGTTGTTGTGAAGATGGCTGAAGGTACTCTGGTTGTTGTACTAGGCACATCTTATTATTCAATTTGGTATTTGTAGTTTCAGATTGCTAGCTAACGACACTAACTTGGAAAATTCCACATAGTTAGCTAATGAAACTAACATGGAAAATGGTGTACCTTGTCATATTATGAATGTAATCTTGGCTTTGCGTCATTTTCTAACACCGAAAATAATGTGTATTTTATTTTTGGCGATTTTTTGCGATAGTTTATTTATCACTCATGTTTCCGACCAAATCAACTTAAAAATCATCAACTAAATGCCTTTTCAGTGATGAATCTGGATAAAGAGTAAGCAGATAATATAATCTTAGGGAAGACATTTCAACGGAGACAACGATAGTGTTTAGGGTTTGTGATAGAATTTTTATTATGGGATGCTGCAAAGGGTAAGTGATAGAAATGTTTTATTTTCATCCGGTCCACCACCAAACCATATCATGTAATGGATTTTAATGTACGGGTGGAAAATTAAAGACGGTGTGTGCTACAAGAACACAAGTGCTTCAAATTTGTGGAAACGGCGTTACACTGGATCAGTGGCGGAGCTAGCGAATTGCCAAAGCCTGCTAAAGATTACTTTTGTCTACTAAACACTAGAAATATCATATTCATATGAACGATATATGCAATATGCACATCCGCAAAAAACAATATGCACACTATTGTTCATAGATAATAGAAGAAAACAAAACATGAGATACAATACCAAATAATTTGCTAAATACTAGCCGCAAAAACCTTCCGATGTTTTAGTGAGAATTTCAAATCTAATGTTTATGTTCATGTTCATCACTTGGTATTGTGAACAAAAAATATGCTCAATTCTTAAATTTAAACAAGCATAATCGAAATCAAGGACAATGAGCGTTGAATTACAAAATTTGTTGATTAATTAATACAAAAGATAACTAACCTAGTTGTTGTGCGCCATTAGAGCCTGGTTGGAATTTACATGGGAGGTGTCACCGCTTTGACCCTCCACCATGCACTTTCGATTGCAACCGTGAACCGCCGTAGTCGAGGCCCTGTCGTGTGCCATATCTCTTGCAGGATGCTCTCCGGCACTCTACACTTCACCGGCGGCCAGTTCGGATGTCGATCGGAGTAGCTAGGGCAGCAGCTAAGTCGCAAAAGTGTCAGTTCTATTTGGCGACGCAAATCTCCGCGATCTTCAATTTTGATCTGGTTTCTTGGATTGATCGATCAGAATTAGTTTACGAGGCAAGCAAGGCCTAGTAATAGCGAGGAAGGCCCAAAAGGCAAGGAATAGCCTCGTTGTTTGTTTCAAGCGTGTATTCCGTGATTTTCCGACGTATGTCAATGATTTTGCCAATTTGGATGGCTTGGGCTGCTCGCTGGAGTTCAAGTGAACGGCGAAGACGAGCCCGAGCACATGCCCAGAGTGCCCTACGATAAAAGAGCCCCTGCCCTGGACATTCGTATCCTGCACAACTGCTTCGATGCATTGTTTCTTTTCCTGAGATGTGAGCAACGTACTGTTATTTCAAACACATATGGTGCAATTGAAATGATCTCCGAAGGTGACCCAGAAATATGATTGCAAACTTATAATGAGTATATAATATGATGTACTATGAAAGGAATGTGCTTTTTAGTTCGAATAATGACAAAATTGTCTTACTAAAAACTCTGTGTACATAATGCAATCTTGTTTCTTGATGGGAGCTTTAAAGTACATGCACTGAAGAGATTTATAAACCACTAATTGGTATGAAGGACAAATGTATGTTCTTCCCAAAATGTATGATACTTGTGCGTATTGACGGGGATATGTACCTAGGGTAGGGTCATAGGCCTGACCTACATGTCCTATCTAAGGGCACCTCATTAAAGACTTGAAGAATACAAGGAGGGTTCCGACTAGATAGCCATGGCGTCTGATTCACTCGGTACAAAAATCACTCAGAGAATTGCCCCCTTCACTCGACAATTAATTTCCACTCGGAAGAACCAAAAGCCAGTCGGTGCAGAAGACCAGAAGCCACTCCAGGGAGGCCGGCGTGTGACCATTCAGCTAGTCGTCATAAGTAACATTTATTACGTACGTTATCAGTAACGTACGCCTTTAAACTCCACTGATCGAACCCTTGGTTGGTGGGATTTTATGAGGGGTAGTGCACTCTATATAAGCCACCCCTCCCCTTTGTCACAAGGGTTCGCACCCCCTGTAACACGCATATTCCACTCGACACAAAGCTCCAAAGCACTGAGACGTAGGGCTGTTACCTCCACGAGAGGGGCCTGAAGTCATACATCGAGTGTACAAGCTTGTCGTAGTTTGGACTCTACCCTCTCCATTCATACCCTACAACTCTACTGTCAGGATCATTCCCACGACAGTTGGCACCCACCATGGGGCAGGCATCTAGGTGACTTCCGGCAAGTTTGTGTAGTTTTTCATCTTCAATATGTCTTTCATCGACGGTATGTCTTCGGGCCACGAGATCCGTTTCGGCGCTCTCATCTTCATCGCCGATGATTCGACATGGCTTCATGAGGTGCCTCTAGATGGTGAGGCGCTCCCGATCCGCGGGGCAACGCACTTCAGCGCAAGCTCCTACAGCGTACTTCTTCGTCAGCCATCGACTCCATTGTCGAGCTCTCTCCCTGTTGCATGTCATCGCCAGCGATCAGGTCGCTCACAGCTGCAGCGTTGGGTGAGTCATGCGGCGGCCCGTCAAGCATCGTCCCCACAGATTGCGGCCATCGAGCCCCCGGAATCACCCCGCGGTTCGATCGACTCGGCGTCGGATCCGTCTGACGCTCCTTTTGAGTGCGAGAGCTGCACTCCAGCGGTGGAGGTCTTCATGGCGGGTTCGCAGGAAAGCCCACCTGGCTTCACTCGCGGCAGGCGCAAGGGTGGGGAGCCATCGGGTGATCACATTCGTGAGCGCCCTCCAACTTCCAATCAGCTTCAGCAGCAACTTTTTCTGAATGGACCTCTGAACAAAGTTGAGGTATTTCACACACCAGTCCTGAACGTAGCAGCAGCAGCTAGGATAGCAGATTCTCTTCAGCCGTCAAATTCAGAGGCAGGTAGAGGTTTGCAGCAGATCCGTACGTTGTTGTAGGCTGCGCAGCAGCAAAATTCGGTTGTCTCCCAGTCGAATAACAGATTGCACAACAATTCAGCCAGAGCAGATACAGTTCGATCAGTGTATAGTCCAGGATCTCCATAGCGTCGTAGAGGTGGGGAGTATCGTGATGATCGGTTCAGAGATCAGGGGCGGAACCAGTTTCCTCCTCGGTATCACCGTGACGAACGCCACCGAGTGCATTCTCCTCAGCGAAGTGGACCGTATATCCCCCAACACTACGATGACAGGCGCCCCGGATGGTCACGAGCGTGAACTTGGATACGATGCAAGGAATTACCTCACCCACAAGCGGATTGAAAGGGTCCGAGCCCAGAGAGATGGTTATGACAGAGATCGTCCAAGTGGAAGTGGCACCATCGTCTCTGATCCCGAGTGCTTCAACATAGTGATTCGTTCCGGTGATATTCCCCCAACTTCAGGTTGGCGGCAGGAATAAGCAAGTTTGCCGGAGAGTCAAAGCCTGAAACATGGTTGGATGACTACCGAGTGGCATTCCAGATTGGTGGAAGCAATGGCAACATGGCAATGAAACATTTACCCTTGATGTTGGATGGTCCGGCCCGCGCATGGTTGAATCAGTTGGCTCCTTCTAGCATCTATTGCTAGGAGGATTTGTCCCAAGTGTTTATCAAAACCTTTGAGGGCACGTGCAAATGCCCCGCTCGTCTGACTAAGTTACAACACTGCATGTTGAATCCGAGTGAAACTCTGCGCGACTACATCCAGCGGTGGACCACTCTCCACCACATAGTGGAAAACGTTTTTGAGCATCACGCAGTCTGCGCCTTCAAGGCACGCGTCAGGTACACAGAGTTGTATCTGAAGTTTGGACAGACATGCGACATGCCGTTGAGTAAGATGATGGAGACTGCTGCCCGTTACGCCAATGGCGAAGAAGAAGACCGCCTCCGCATCGGTAAGGGAAAAGCAGTCGACAATGAAGCACGAGCCGGAAATTCCAATCGAAAGCAGAAACGCAAGGTTGAAAGTTCTGCAAAGGGCAAATACCGCTGCTCTGGCAGCACAAGGAAAGTTCAAGGGGAAGTCCAAAGGACAATTTCACCCCAAGAAGTCAAAGAAACAGTCAGGGACTGACGTCCTAAATCAACCATGTGCAATCCACACGAAGAAAGATGAAGAGGCCAATTTGATATTGCCCAAGCATACCACTCGGCAATGTAGATTCTTGATTCAGGGATTCAAGGAGGATCTGTCGAGTGATAAGACCCTAAAAAAGGAGGATGAAGAAGAGAAGGACGATTTTCCAAAGGTTCAAGGAATCCTGATGATTTTTGCTGACGTAGAAAGCAAGAGTCGTCTAAAAGTCATTAACACAAAAGTCAACATGGCAGTTCCCACCACTCCCAAGTATCTCAAATGGTCGCAGAACCCCATCATGTTTGATCAGTCAGATCACCCTTCTCACGTCGCTACCCCCGGTCGACAAGCTCTGGTGGTTGATCATGTTGTGGGAGGCATTTGGCTCCGCAAGGTTCTGATGGATGGCGGAAGAAGATTGAATATTTTGTGTGCGGATACTCTCAAAGGAATGGGCATTCCGATGTCCCGACTCAGCGAGAGCAACATGCAGTTCCATGGAGTCATTCTAGGGAAGAAGGCCAAGTCACTCGGCCAGATTGCGTTGGACGTCGTATTCGGCTCCAACAAAAAAATTGCAAGGAGAAGCTCACATTCGAAGTGGTACACTTTAAGAGTGCATACCATGCCATCCTTGGTCGCCCAGCCTATGCCCGTTTCATGGCCCAGCTCCGTTATGTTTATTTCAAGATGCAAATGCCTGGGCCCAAGGGTGTGATCACAGTCGCAGGGAGTCGGCAAAGATCGGAAGAGTGCCTGCAGTAGCGCTCCAAGATTGACAATCAACACATGGTTGTGGTCGAACTAGAAGAATACAGGAAGAACACTAATCTTGCCGACTTGATGCGCTCCAAGAAGTCCGCTTCTGAGTCTGCTTTTCAGTCGACGGAGACGTGAATAAAGTGAACATCCACCCGACGGACCCTAATGCTGCTCCGACCAACATATCAACAACACTCGATGGCAAATAGGAAGCCGAGCTCATCCAGTTCCTCCATGAGAACTGGCACATCGCATGGAAGCCTGTTGACATGCCGGGTGTACCCAGGGAACTGGCTGAGCACCGACTGATGGTTGACCCCAAGGTGAATCCCATGAGAGAACATTTGCATCAGTCCGCGATAGAAAATAGAAAAGAAATCGGCGAGGAGGTGGCTCGACTCTTGGAGGCAAAGTTCATCCGTGAGGTTTACCACTCCGAGTGGCTCACGAATGTCATCATGGTCCCCAAGAAGGACAAGTCTCTCTATGTGTGCATAGATTTTAAGCATCTCAATCGGGTCTGCCCGAAAGACCATTTTCCTCTCCCCCGCATCGATCAGATTGTCGACTCGACTGCGTGGTGCGACCGTTTGTCCTTCCTTGATGCATACTATGTCTGTCATCAAATCCGTATGTTTGGTCGAGATGAAATAAAAACAGCCTTCATCACCCCTTTCGGGTGTTTCCGCTACATCACCATGCCTTTTGGTTTGCAGAATGCTGGCGCTACATTCATGCGCATGATCCAGAAGTGCTTGCTTCCTCAAATCAGTCGAAATGTTGAGGCATACATGAATGATATTGTTGTCAAGTCCCGCAAAGGTTCCGACCAACTGACTGACTTGGCAAAAACATTCGCCAATCTCAAAAAAATTGATATCAAAATGAATCCGGCAAAGTGCACATTCGGAGTTCCTGGCAGGAAGTTACTCGGTTTTCTCGTTTTTGAACGAGGGATCAACGTCAACCCCGAGAAGATCGGTGCCATCATATGAATGAAAAGACGTGAGTGTGTGCATGATGTCCAGAAGCTAACAGGTTGCCTAGCGGTGTTGAGCAGATTTATATCTCGCCTTGGGGAGAAGGCACTGCCTTTGTACCAACTCATTAAAAAGTCTGATACATTCGAGTGGACTCCCGAGGCAGAAGCATCATTCGTTGAGCTAAAAGCCCTACTTTCCACCCAACAGGTGCTTGCTGCTCCATACAGCAAAGAACCCCTGCTCTTGTACATCACAACAATAAACGAAGTCGTCAACACGGTTCTTACTGTCGAACGAGAAGAGGATGGCAAAGCTTACAAAATACAGCGCCCAATCTACTACATTTCAGAAGTGTCGACCCCTTCCAAGCAAAGGTACCCTCATTACCATAAGCTCCTCTACGTAATATATTTATCAGCGAAGAAGGTGGCGCACTACTTTCACGACCACTCGGTTTCAGTTGTGAGCAAGGCTCCCTTGTCTGAGATTCTCAACAATCGGGATGCATATGGTCGAGTGGCCAAATGGGCCATAGAATTATTATACCTTGACATCATGTTTGAAGCAAAGAAAGCCATCAAGTCTCAAGCACTGGCAGATTTCATGGCCGAATGGGTGAAACAACAGCAGCCAGCTCAAGTTCGCTCGACGCACTAGACCATGTTCTTTGACGGTTCGAAAATGTTGAATGGGACTGGTGCTGGGGTGGTATTGGTGTCTCTGAAGGGTGATAAGTTGAGCTAAGTTCTCCAGATTAACTTTGATTCCTCCAACAATGAACGTGAATATGAAGCACTTCTCTACGGGTTGCGTATGGCCATCTCACTCGGTGTCTGACACCTGATGGTATACGGCGACTCAGATTTGGTGGTCAATCAAGTGATGAAGGAGTGGATGTCCGAAACCCTGCTATGACTCAGTACTGCCACCCGGTAAGGAAGCTTTTGAAGAATTTTGAAGGCCTAGAACTCCATCATATAGCCCGACTGAAAAATCAAACGGCTGACGACCTAGCTAAAATTGGTTCCACTTGGAAGCCTGTGCCCAGCAATGTGTTCCTGGAACACATACATACTCCTTCGGTGCAAGAGGATCCTTTCACTGAAGAGCCCCCGCAAACAATAAGCGCCTCCAAACCGACTTAAATTGATGTACCAGCAGTTGTTGATCTAGTCATGGAGATTCTGGCGATCACGCCCGATTGGACTGTACCGTACATTGCATACATATTGAGGCGAGAACTCCCGGAAGATGAAGCTGAAGCTCGATAGATTGTTCGCAGGTCAAAGGCTTTTACCGTGATAGGTGATCGGCTTTACAGAGAAAGCGTTACTGGTGTGTCTCAATGTTGCATCTCCCGAGAGGAGGGCCAGCTGATCTTGGAGGAAATCCACTCGGGAACTTGTGGTCATCATCTGTCCTCTTGGACCATTGCTGCCAAAGCATACCGAGCCGGTTTCTTCTGGCCGCATGATACGTCTCCATCGTATCTACTTTTCCAAACTCTTTTGCCCTTGTTTTGGACTCTAATTTGCATGATTTGAATGGAACTAACCCGGACTGGCGCTGTTTTCAGCAGAATTGCCATGGTGTTGTTTTTGCGCAGAAATAAAAGTTGTCGGAATGACCTGGAAATTTACAAGGATTTTCTATGGAATATATAAAAAATACTGGCGCAAGAATTACGTGGAGGGACGGAGCCAGGAGCCCAGAATCCCAGAAGGTGCCCCCCTGGCCGCGCCTGGCAGGCTTGTGAGGCCCTCGTGGCTCCGCAGCCTCCAACTCCAGCTCTATATATTCTCTCTCGCCTGGAAAAAATTAAGAGAAAAGAGTTCATCACGTTTCACGACACGGAGCCTCCACCACCACTTGTTCTTCCTCTGGAGGGCAGATCTGGAGTCCGTTCTGGGCTCTGGAGAGGGGAAATCGACGCCATCGTCATCACCAACCATCCTTCATCGCCAATTCCATGATGCTCTTCATCGTTCGTGAGTAATCTCATCGCGGGCTTCCTGGACGGTGATGGGTTGGATGAGATCTATCATGTAATTGAGTTAGTTTTGATGGGAATTGATCCCTAGTATCCACTATGTTCTGAGATTGATGTTGCTACTACTTTGTTATGCTTAATGCTTGTCACTAGGGCCCGAGTGCCATGATTTCAGATCTGAACCTATTATGTTTTCATCAATATGTGTGTGTTCTTGATCCTATCTTGCAAGTTGTAGTCACCTACTATGTGTTATAACCCGACAACCCCGGAGTGACAATAGCCGGTACCACTCCGAGAGATGACCATAGTATGAGGAGTTCATGTATGCACTATGTGCTAATGCTTTGTTCCGGTTCTCTATTGAAAGGAGACCTTCATATCCCTTAGTTTCCTTTAGGACCCCGCTGCCATGGGAGGGATGGACAATAGATGTCATGCAAGTTCTTTTCCATAAGCATGTATGACTAAATATGGAATACATGCCTACATTACATTCATGAACTAGAGCTAGTTACATATCTCCCCATGTTATAACTGTTACATGATGAATGTCATCCGACATAATTATCCATCACCGATCCAATGCCTACGAGTTTTTCCTACTGGTCCTTGCTAAGCTACTGTTACCGTTGCTACCGTTACTATCACACTACTTTGCTACTGAAACTTTGCTGCATATACTAAGTCTTTCAGGTGTGGTTGAATTGACAACTCAACTGCTAATACTCCTGAATATTCTTTGGCTTCCCCTTGTGTCGAATCAACAAATTTGGGTTGAATACTCTACCCTTGAAAACTATTGCGATCCCCTATACTTGTGGGTTATCAAGACTATTTTCTGGCGCCACTGCCGGGGAGGCATAGCTATATTCTCTGAGTCACTTGGGATTTACGTCTGTCGATCACTATGAGGAATCCGAGAGATCCAAAAACTAAAGTCTTGCCCTCAACTACGAGGACAGGTAAGGAAATGACATCTAGCTCTGCACTTGATTCACCTTCAGTTATGAGTAAATTTGCGACACCACCACCTATTGGTAATTCTGATATGTCGTTTGTGCTTGATGATGCTACTTCTGCTATCCATATGCTTATAATGATGCTTTGCTTGATACTGCTTTGCCACTTGGTGCATTTCTTGATGCACAAATTGCTAGAGTTGCTGCTGAATGTGATGATACCTCTGACACTGATGAAATTATTGAAGTAGAACCTGTTGTTTCACCTGTTAGAACTAGCTCTCCTAGATATGAATTGCCTAATATACCTAAAGGTTATGTTATGGAGGGAGAGGTAGCTGAAGACTTTCTTGTTTGTAAGGATAGCTATGATCTTGAGAATTTATTGCGCAAGTGGAAAGAAAAATCTCTGAATGCTAGAATGAAATATGATCCTAAGTTTGCTACTTCACCCATCTTTGTTACCGATAAGGATTATGAATTCTCTGTCGATCCTGAGTTAATCACTTTGGTTGAATCTGATACTTTTCATGGTTATGAGTCTGAAACAGTTGTAGCACATCTTACTAAGCTGAATGATATAGCCACCCTATTCACGAATGAGGAAAAAAATTTCCATTACTATATCCTTAAGTTGTTTCCTTTCTCACTAAAGGCTGATGCTAAGACTTTGTTTACTTCTCTTGCTCCTGGTTGTGTGCGTAGTCCCCAGGATATGATATACTACTTTTCTGAGAAATATTTTCCTGCCCATAAGAAACAAGCTGCCTTGCAGGATATATATAACTTTGTGCAAGTTGAAGAAGAGAGTCTCCCACAAGCTTGGGGGAGGCTTGTCAAGTTACTGAATGCTTTGCCTGATCACCCTCTTGAGAAGAATGAAATACTTGATATCTTTTATAATGGACTAACAGGTGCTTCTAGGGACCACTTAGATAGTTGTGCTGGTTGTGTTTTCAAGGAAAGAACTGGGGAACAAGCTGAAATTCTATTGAATAATATCTTGAGAAATTATAATGCTTGAACTATTCCCGAACCACCACCGAAGCCAACTCCGAAGAAAAGAGGTATTCTATTCCTCAGTCCTGAAGATATGCAAGAAGCCAAGAAATCTATGCAAGAGAAAGGTATTAAATCTGAAGATGTTAACAATCTACCACCTATTGAAGAAATACATGGTCTTCATACCCCGACACAGGTAGTAGAGGTAAATTCTCTTTGTAGATTCAATGAGAGTGATATTTCTTATGCTTAGATGAATTTGATAACTTCGTTGCCAAACAACAAAGTTTCAATGATTATGTTAGCAGACAATTGGAACAAAATGCTCGCATGATTAATTATATAAGTGCTTGTGTGGATAGAAATGTCAATGATCTTAAGATTTTGAGTAAACATGCCGCTATGGTCACTACTCAAGTAGAACATGTACTTAAGCCTCAAAATGACTTGCTCAATGAGTTGAATGACAATTCTATTAGAGTTGTCACTAGAGGTGGTAGAATGACTCAGGAACCTTTGTATCCTGAGGGCCATCCTAGGAGAATTGAACAAGATTCTCAAGGAATTAACACTGATGCACCTAGTCATCCTGGTAATAGGAAGAAAAATAAAGATGATAGGAACTTGCATGCTAGCAAACCTGCTGCTGTTACACCTGAGAATCCAAATGATGTCTTTGTTTCTGATGCCGAAACACAATCTGGTGATGAACATGAGCCTAGTGATAATATTGATAGTGGTGTTCATGTTGATGCTCAACCTAGTAATGATAAGGATGTGGAGATTGAACCTGTTGTTGATCTTGATAACCCACAACCTAAGAACAAGAGATACGATAAGAATGACTTTATTGCTAGGAAGTGATACGTCTCCGTCGTATCTACTTTTCCGAACTCTTTTGCCCTTGTTTTGGACTCTAACTTGCATGATTTGAATGGAACTAACCCGGACTGACGTTGTTTTCAGCACAATTGCCATGGTGTTGTTTTTGTGCAGAAATGAAAGTTCTCGGAACGTCCTGAAAATTTACGGAGAGTTTTTCTGGAATAAAAGAAAAATACCTGCGTAAAGATCCACATGAGGGGGTGTGCTAGTGGGCCACAAGCCCCTGGGCCGCGGCCACCCCCTATTACCGCGCCATGAGGGCTTGTGGGGCCCACGTGGCACCACCGCCCTCAATCTCAGTTCTATATCTTCCGTTTCGTGTGGAAAAAAATCAGAGAGAAGGTTTCATCGCGTTTTGCGATACGGAGGCGATGCCACATCCTGTTCTTCATGTAGAGGGCAGATCTGGAGTCCGTTTCAGGCTCTGGAGAGGGGAAATCGTCGCCATCGTCATGATCAACCTTTCTCCATCGACAATTCCATGATGCTCTTCATCGTTCGTGAGTAATCTCATCGTAGGCTTGCTGGACGGTGATGAGTTGGATGAGATCTATCATGTAATCGAGTTAGTTCTTGACGGTGATTAATCCCTAGTATCCACTATGTTCTAGATTGATGTTGCTACTACTTGGCTATGCTTAATGCTTGTCACTAGGGCCCGAGTGCCATGATTTCAGATGTGAACCTATTATGTTGTCGCCAATATATGTGTGTTTTAGATCCTATCTTGCAAGTTGTAGTCACCTACTATGTGTCATGACCCGGCAACCCCAGAGTGACAATAGCCGGAACCACTCCCAGAGATGACCATAGTATGAGGAGTTCATGTATTCACCGCGTGTTAATGCGTTGGTCCGGTTCTTTATTAAAAGGAGAACCTTAATATCCCATAGTTTCCATTAGGACCCCGCTGCCACGGGAGGTATGGACAATAGATGCCATGCAAGTTCTTTTCCCTAAGCACGTATGACTACATACGGAATACATGCCTACATTAGATTGATGAACGGGAGCTAGCCACATATCTCTCCATGTTATAGCTGTTACATGATGAATCACATCTGTCACACTCATCCATCACCGATCCATTGCCTACGAGTCTTTTACTACTGGTCCTCAATACGTTAGTTTGCCTAGGCTTGTCCCTTGCTACAAGAGAGATTGGGCCACTTTGTTGCTGTCACTACTGCTGTTACTTTTCTGCTGCTGCTACTACTGTTCCTTGCTACCCTGCTGTTACTTGTTGCAAGACTTTGTTGGCGCTAACATCCCGTCAACTAGGCTTTTTCTAGCGTCGTTGTCGGGGATTGTCAAAGCTTTTTCTGGTGTCATTGCCATCATACTTGAAAGTGCATGCTATGCCCCTAATCGTCTTTTGGTGTTAATGACAACACATACATAGGAAACTAATCCTATTTGTTGAGTGTATCTCAAGATGGCAAGTACTTTAGTAGATTGAGAATTATGTGCCAAAGGTTGTCTGAAAATATTGGGGATTTATATTTCGAGAAGGCTCGGGATTAAGAAGAGATGATGTAGATTAGTCTATTGAGTTTACTGATATTGAGTATAGGGATCCCGCACTATTAAGAGGGGATCACAGGTTTTGCGATGAACTTGCTCATACCACATCTTTACTATCATACCAAACACCACATAATCTCCACTTTGTTCTCAATTCAAAACAGGTCTATTGCCTCGGACATCCGGCTCCCTCCGGACGTCCGAGGGCCGGACGACTGGCAGGCTTCGGAAATCCGCAGCCCGTCACCAGAAGTTTGTGAGGCATATAACTCGGAAATCCGGCTCCCTCCGGACATCCGAGGGTCGGACGTCCATCCAAGCCCCGGAAATCCGAAAGCCTGCACCAGTAGAAGTTGAGTTCTATAACTCGGAAATCCGCCTCCCTCCGGACGTCTGAGCGCCGGACGTCCGACCAGCGTCGGAAATCCAGAAACTACCACCAGTAGAAGTTGACCTGTATAACTCGGATTTCTCGTCCTCTCCGGACGTCCGGTCGCTGATAAATTCAACATAGGTTCAGTCATATCTACAGGCCTCGGACGACCGACCCCTGTCGGACGTCCGGTAGCTGATAAATTCAAAATAGGTTCAGTCGTATCTACATGCCATGGACGACCGACCCCTGTCGGACGTCCGACCCCTCGCGGACGCCCGGACTTCCGGCAACTGTTGGACGTCCAGACCCTGTGTGACTTAAAGCACCTCCAACGGTTGGATTTCACTCTCCACTATATATACTCTTCTCCCACCTCGTGAAAGGTTGTTCAACACAGCTAGAATACACCCAAGAACACCTTTCCTCTCACTCACTCTTGTCTACACCAAATCCTAGATCCCAAGAGCATTTGTGAGTCCCTTTGAGTGTTGTTCCAATCAAAAGAAAGATCGTCTCCCTCTCCTCATTCCCACCAAAGTGATTTGTGATTTGAGCAAGTTTTGAGCAATCCCCGTGATCTTGTTACTCTTGGAGGTTGGAGACTCCTAGGCGGTAGGAGTCTTCGGAGAGGAATCAAACCATTGTGATATCCCCCGGAAAGTTTGTGAAGGTTTGGAAGCCACCTCAAGGCTTACCACTAGTGGTTGAGAAACGCCTTCGTGGAGTTATCTCAAAGGGAGAATAGGGTGAGCCTTCGTGGCGTTGGTGTGCCTTCGTGGTAACATCCGCCCCTCTAACGGTGACGTAGCTTCCCTCCAAGGAAGTGAACATCGGGATACATCCTTGTCTCTCTCGGAGTTTCGGTTATTCCTAACCCTAACTCTCTACTTGTGTTAATCCTTATTACGTACTTGTATTCGATTATTGTTTACCGCTTGTCTTACTTCACTCCAAATAGCTTACTCTTTGTCATAGCAATTATTAGGCTTACACTCATATTCCGCACTTTAGCCTAAAATTGCTAAGTAATTATTAAAATTTGGATTTGTACCTATTCACCCCCCCTCTAGGTCCATCTCGATCCTTTTCAATTGGTATCAGAGCCTCGTGCTCTATTCGTGTGGCTTAACCGCCCTAGAGCGAGATGGAAGGGGATGCAGCTACGGTAGCTCCAGTGCAGAGGGACGGGACTTCCTTGGAAGTCAAGTCTTTCACCTCTGAGGACCTTGAACGGGCCCTTGCCAAGCAAAAAGAGGAGCATGATGCTTCTCTTGAGGCCATAGTCCAAATGAGACTAGCATCACTAACCACGGGGACAACCACGTCCCCGAGGGCCTCAGGGCCCCATGTGCACGGTTGTAACATCCCAAAATTATAAATTTTGGAATGTTTAATATAATTATTAGATTGATTGTTTGTTTGTTTGCTGAGTGACTGAAAACTTGTGTGAAATTTGAAATTTTTCGAAACTTTTGAATGAGAGGGAATAAAATGACTTTCCCCTTCTCCGATGAATTCAAATTCAAGCTTTTAAAAGCAAAGAGAGAAGATGACATGACTTCTTCAACTATAAAGAATTCGAACGGAGATATTTGCATTGAATTCTTTTGCATTTCCATTCGTTTTCTTCGTGCAATAAAATGCCGGGAAATGCATTCTAGAGCGGAGGAACATGACCCTCGAACCCACGGGCATTTTGAAAGTTAATTGAACCCTCAAACTTAGAGGATCATTTGAAAATTATTTGCAAAAAGAAATAATGCTTTTAGGGATTTTTGGAAAAATATTTTTTTCTGAAGTTTTTATTTTTGCCGTGGAAAAATGCCCATCATCTATATTTTATTTTTCTGATAATTTTAGTATATAAAAACTCTTTATTCCGAATTGATTTGATTTTTCCTTTTTAACGTTTTAGTTTCCTAGTTTTGAAAATAGGAAGGAAATCACTTTTATTAGGAATACCTCCTGGCCCATTAAAACCTTTCCCTATTTCGGCCCAACAGACATCATCTCCTACCTCCATCTCTCCCTCACGTACAGGAAACTTGCCATCCATGGAGAGGAGATCCCCACCTCCGGGATTCGCGATGCACATACCTTCCCAGCGCCTCCCGTCACCTCTATAAGAAGCCCCACGTCCTCCTCGTTCCATTCCCGTTGAAACCGCCGCCTCTCCTCGCCCCTAGCTCGTGCACCCCTCGCCGGAGTTGTCACCGGAAAACTTGCCAGGAACTTCACCCTTCGGCCATCCCTGCACCTCCTCCACCTCCACCACTTCGGCCACCACCTCCACCACTTCGGCCACCACCCCTCCACCTCGCCCCCCTCCTCCACCACCCTCCACCCCGCCACTGCTACACCCCATCCCCATCACCACGAGCAGCAGAAAACCAGCAGTTTTCCACCCCTCCACCTCGCCCCCTACAGCCCCCCCTCCACCTTGCACCCCTCCCTTCCCAGGAGCACCCCCACCTTCGTCCCTCCCCCTCCACCACCCCTCGCCGGCCCCTCCCCCTTCCCCACCGGCGACCCAGCCCCCCTCGGCCACCATTGGCAGCCACGGGAGCAGCCCCCGCCGAAGGTAACCCCTCCTCTCTCTGTTATTTCTTTTCTTTCTTTTGTAGCCATTAGATCTCTATTAGATGGCTTAGATTAGATCTTAGGATAACCCTTCGGTTTAGAGTAGAAAACCAGCAGTTTTAATTCACTTATGTATTAGCCAGCAGGTTTTGCTTAGCCTCGGCCGTTTGCTCAAAACTTTGCAACAAACGTCCTCCGCAGCCTATAGCAACTTGCCACGTGTACCCATATTAGTTAGCTAGTTATCTTCAGTTTTTTCTGTCTAAATTGCAAAAACAGAAAGTTTCAATTTTGTTTTGGCCACAACTTTTGATCCCAAGTCCAATGATAGTGATTCGTTTTCCAGTAGACTCCAAATTTCCTGTAGTTTTTAAAAACATATAATTTGTCTATGTTTGAATTTTTCAAATATAAGTTAGATCAGATTTAGTTTAAACCTTGTTTTGCCTATTCCAGGAGTTTAAAAATAGCTTTTAATTTGATTCCTTTTGGTACTGATCACTAGTGATCTTATTTATCAGTGGTAAAAATTTCCGATTTGTTTGAGTATTTTAGCTCACTGTTTCTTATGAAACAATTTCTGTTTCACCTCTTTTAGGATTTCGGTTAATTCCTTTTCTATTTTTGTTTTAAAATATTTTTCTTTATTATTTCAGAAAGATTGTTATGTTTTGTTTATGTTAGTTAACAGTAGTTTTTCAACAAGTTTTTATTTTAGTTTTATTTGTTTTCATGAAATCAATTCTAGTTCCTTAGTAACTTGCAATTGTTTTCACCATTGTTTCAAATCCCGTTTGGGAATACTTTCAAAAAGTTTTGTGAAAAATATTTTAGTTTATCTTAGTAAAACTTATATCTTAGTTCCTTTTTATTATTTTCTGTTAGACAAAAACTATTTAGTGTTTGACGTAGTAGAAGACTCCCTAGTCTTATTTGAAGTTTTCTTTCGGATTCCTTTTCGCTCTCTCGTTTGTTTTGATTGCTAGAGTGATTGCTAGTATGAGTGCTTATGTGAATGATATGTTTGCTATATAGATTTCATCGGAGAGTGACGAGTAGTCTATCAAGTTATTTTCTCGAGGAATTCTTCTTCGTCAACATCACCAGGCAAGTCACTTTGATCATACTATCACCTATGTTTTATGCATCGTAGTTCTACCATCCTATGCCCAATTGCATGCTGCCTAGGTACTTGGAAACTTTAGTATAATTTGTAGTATCCTGTGGTAGGCACACAACAACCCCGATACTTGGCCCCGGGACGACAATTTCTTAATGCTATGCTTGAGTAGACGGGTTATCGGTTGAGTGTATATCACGAGTGATGCGAGGTTGATATAATAATCAAGACCGGCTAAGACAAGATTTTCAAGACCTCGGACGCAATGCAACTCTGGGTGAAGGACGGTTGATCGGCTCCCTGGAGAACCCAGTGGATGCCCGGGATGCTGGGGACGGCCATGACATCCTGCGGAAAGCTTCACCCAGACTCAAAGAGACGGACGGATATTTTCAAGACCCAAGGCTTACCTGCACAGCCACAAGTCATTATGGGCTCTGGCTTGGTTGGACAACGCGGCGACTCTGGATAGGCGGTTCTAGCAGATGTAGAAGAACGGTAGGAATGGATGGGCACCGACATGGATTCAGAGGGACCCGTTGAAAGACCATGTTTTGATCATCCGGTCTTCAAACACCCTGAAGTGCGAGCACATACTCGGAGGCAATCAAATCTTGTGGGGAACGTGTGCAAAACTCTGCAGAGTACTCAAACCTAATCGATTAGCCATGTCCACGGTCATGGACAACTTGAGCCAAAGGAACTGAAGTTATCTGGATTTCTCAACACCATTAAATATATTTGATGAGGGTAATTATTGACAACTCGGGTACGAGAACTGGTTAGCGGAACCATCTCGTTAACAACCAACAAAGTAGTAACATTTTGCTTTTAGCCCTCTCTTGATGTAGGAGAAAACTTGCTTTTTCGCTAAAAACTTATAGCCCCACCTGCCATATATGCATATAGTATAGATGATTACTTTTCACCCCTCTCTTATGTGACTTGCCGGCATATTCAATATGCTGACCTACACGGCTGCAACGTCTTATGTTGCAGATATTTTTCTTCGACGAGTAAGAGTACGATTCAGGGTTACGGTCTACACTCAACTTGCCGTTGGTGTTTATTGGGACTCCACTCCCTTGACCGCTTCCGCTAAGATATTTAAGGTATATATCAGTTTTACGCTATTTTACATGTGATTGCACTTTGATATATACATTTATGTACTGTGTGTGCCAGCATACTGATCCAGGGATGGCACAGAAACACAGAGGCTTGACTCGTCTTGAGTCGGGTCGCTACAGAGATGGTATCAGAGCACATGTTGACTGTAGGACATGACCCTAGAAACTGGAAATTTCTTAGGAAAGGATCTCTCAAAAATTTTATTTTCAACAACACCTTTTACTTCTCATCTCTTCTGATTTCATCAAATATTCTCTCTCACCTCCACTAGTTATACAATCCCCTTACCCCTTTGACCTCATGAAGAATCAACGGAGCTCTACTTCAAAGTAAAGAGGATTTCAACATGCATTTGAAGAATTGAAGGTGCACCAATTGAAGACTCTCAAGACCCGAAGAATTCGAGGACCCTGAAGCGTTCAAATATTTATATGACCATTAGAAGTCCAAACCCCTGTTATATACCCACGTTAGATACGGTGATTTGTGAGCCGTCATTGGTGTGTGTTTTCCGACAGCCACAAATAAAACCTATTCTCAAAATTTGTATTGTGTGTATCTCCCTCTCTCTTACCCGTCTCATCCCCAAAACCTCAACCCTACCAGATAGAGTATGAAGCTAGACTTGTAGTCTGTGGACCAATGACCCAGCTGGAAGCTGAGATATGGATTTAGAACATGGAGAACCACTTCGGGAGCAACTTGATCTCCAGGAAGTATGAAGTGGAACACGCTCTCCAGTACTTTACCCAAAGTGCTGCTATCTGGTGGAAAATGCATCATGACATACAAGGATTTAGTGGAGCAAAAGTTGGGAAGAATTCAAGAAGACTCTGTTAAGATCCCATCTTATTCAGAAGTGCTATGATAACCCGAAGAAGAAGACTTGTGCATGCAAGATCTGTGGAGAAATTGGACACATCCAGGAAGAACACACGGATGGATGCACTCATTGTGAAGAAAATCACCCAGCTGAGGAGTGCCCAAGTAGTCAGGTGACTTGTTTCCTTTGTGAGGGAACCACCCACTACCCAGCTCAGTGTCACATTTACCCCAAGGTACAACAAGTTGTCAAGCAGCAGAAAGATGCAGTGAAGGAAACACTCAAGAAGAAGATTCTAGAAGAACCAGTGATGAACGAATATATTGAAGACCCTAATGGACAAGGTCTGACCAGATTTTTCTCCAATGCATACTACTCATGTGGAGAAGAAGGACATTATTCACAAGACTGCACGAAGAGAAGCCAAGAGTATCTGGGATACTTCCCGACGGAAGAAGTGGAGTTTCATCCACTTGAAATAGAAGAACTGGCCAAGATGAAGGAGTCCAGAAAGAAGAAAAAGTACCCTCGGAAGAACCAAATCTCTGCAGACATAGACCTGAGTCATGTCAGATGTTCCAAGTGTATGAAATTTGGCCACCACAAATACATGTGCTCAGGAAGGAAGCCGGGAATCCAAGGAGCAATAGCAGAAGCTAAGAAGCCTCGAGACTTGTCAGAAATCATTTGCTTTTGTTGCAAGGAAGCAGGACATTTTGCCAGCGATTGTCCATAAAGGAAGAAAGCTAGAATGGAGTAGTTAAGTTTTGACCATGGCAATAAGTGTAATCCGAAGCACTCCTGTTTTTCATAAGATCATGGAGTGAAATTTTTGTAACAGAAGTCCCCGAGATTGTAATAACATCATGGATAAATGGAATTTATTGTCTCATGATTGTCTATGTTGAAATTGTATGAGTTATTTCTCTCTAAACAAATATCTCTGACCATTTCGAGGATATGAGAAAATATGGTCTATGCAGACATGAGTATATTTCATTTTAAGTGTGGTAGTAATCGGAAAACCCCACAGGATCCATTGAGTAGGAGTGGACCATGATTATCAAGGAGCACCTCAGAAAGTTTGAGTGGAACTAAAGTACCTCAAGAGAGACAGATGAATAAAGTTGGCAGAAATGCTTGACCATACCGAACGATGTGGATGGCAGCATTTGTAATAAATTACTTTTGAGTTAGTATTTTGAAGAAAGCAAGGTGTAATAAAGGAATGATTATGAAATGGATATGATTTATGGAAGAAGCTATCATGGATCAGCAAACATTTTCTTAGGAGCATACTGTAACGACCAAGATGCGGTCCTTTCCGATCTGAGGGTCGACGCCCCCGAATAGGAAAGAAGTGCATCTAAGTGTTTCGCAAGCAAGTAAACATAGCACATAATAATAATTACAGTAGACAATCTGGGATTCAACTGTCTTCTTATTAATAATACAGAGTACAACGCAGATACAAACAAGGTAGTTCCGGTACGGACTACAAAACAAGGAAAATGCTATGCTACCCGCTGCAGGCCCACGATCACGACCACGGCTCAGTCCTCTGGATAGTTCATGTAAAGGCGATCTGTCTCCTCGTCGTACTGCCACGCCAGCTGGGTGCTGTCGGGATCATCAGTCTCTGGGGTACCTGTACCTGCTGGGAGTTTCGGAGGAATCCGTGAGCCATGGGGACTCAGCAATCTAAGACCTTGGTGCCAGAACTAGTCATGTCAATGGGTAAGGAAGGGGAAGTGTTTCAGGCTGCTGCTACCTATGATTGAATAAGTGGCTATCTTACGCAAAAGAGAAGTGAAAGTGGTCTACGCTAACGATCGAGAATACTTGATCAGAAAGTGATCATGAACACCTACCTACGGCATTCATAACCCCACCGTCTTCCCGATCGAAGAGAGATCTTCGAAGGGACAGTCACGGTTACGCACACAGTTGGCATTTTTATTAGTTTATGTTTAAGTTCTCTAATACCGGATGTTAACAAAATATTCCAAGTTGCCACATAACCACGGGCACGGCTTTCTGAAAGATTAAACCCTGCAGGGGTGCTCCAACTAGTCCATCACAAACGAACACATGTCGCAAAGGCATCCTCTATCACGAATCTCGTGATCTCATCGGATTCCTTACAGGAAAACCTCAACTCTAGGTGAAACCAAAGCTTCACTGGGATTCCTATACGCAAGATATACCGCTAAGGCAAGACAAGGCTGGCAGGACCTCCCGACGTGTCGACGACCCTGATAAGAGCCGCGTATCTCAGTCTCAGGACACACCGGATGAGTCACACTACAGGTATACCAAACCTCAGGTTGCCCTGTGGTGGCCCCGTAGTCTGCCCAGTTTGGACCAACACTCACGAGGAGCACTGGCCCGGGTTGTTGATTAAGAAACCTCGGGGTAGCTACTCCCTATGCAGATTATTATTAAGTTGTTAGCAAATTAACACCAATGTTGGGTCCTGCCGGACAAGCCTGAACTCTACGCGATTTATCAAGGGGGTCCCCATAACAACCCCGAACGTGTTAGGAGCGATCATTATGGAATCAAACACCGGTAACCGGTAACTAAGGCGGCAATAACGGAACAAGACACCCGGCAAAAGGCTAGGCCTCCCGTCATTTACCAAGTATATAGATACATTAATTAAATAACAGTAATTAATATAATGATATCAAGCTCATGTCATCACATGAGTTTAAAACACCTGCAACTAACAATGCTAACATTAGTAGCTGAGCAAGCCTACCTAGCCATGCAAGTTTGCTAGGAAAGAGTAAGGTGTTTAGGCTCATAGCATGTGAAGAGGCAATATATTTTCAGTGGTAGGTAGCGAGCAATTTGACATGGAATTGAAACTAACATAACAAGTCTAGAGATGGGATCAAGGTCATATCATCTTGCCTGTGATATCCTCCGCTTGGAATGGTTCTGGATCGTCCTGCACATACTCTCCTGACTCCACGTATTCGTTCTCCGCTCCCGGTGCTACCCAACATAAGAATAACAGCCAATGAACAGCAACACCACAAAATGCAACAATCACATGATGCATGAGATGAAAGTTGAGCATGCACCACTATTTCTATCACTAGCACAAGCAAAATAAACTACAACAAGTTTCTGGACAGAACTTTGCACTAACTATTTGGACATGCATGGGAATTATATGAACAGATGCAGCTCGTAAAAACAGTGCGAAACAATATAAAGAACTTTGCAAACGGAGCTATGGATCAACGGGAATCAACGATACAAGATATGAAGCTCTACGTGAAAGATTCAACACCTCCCACACATTTGGCACAAATCTGGTATTCCCAGGTTGACAAGACATATATTAACCCAACATGAATGAAATGGAGCAAGGTAGAACACCCCAACAACAATTAAACACAAACTTTGAACAAAATGGCAAAACTACATAATCTGCCAGTTTATGCATCTTAGCTGTTTGTGAGCAACATGCAACATAGCTACAGGTCTTAAAATATGGCAAGTAATATATGTGGCTGTTGCCAACCAAGAACACTACAAGACCCAGCAAGAATCACAGCAAAAGGAATTAAACTCTAGAAGCTACAAGGCCACAAACTTTCCCAAAACCATCAGATCCCAGGGACTTAGTGAAAATTCCTGCACCTGAGTTTCTGTTTCTGTTCTGAAGCTTGTTGACAGCAATCAAAGCACAAGCTACTGGACTCCAAATGACTTGAAAATTGACAGGAAGCTTCACAAACATACCAGGTTTAAACTACTAGCACTGAACTAAGTCCAGTTCTCAACAAAATGACAAGCACATCCTCATCTATAGGGGAAGAAAATGTTTCCAGCATTCCAGACTTGGTGAAATTTTCAGAGTTCAAAAATCTGGAATTTTCCAGCCACATGCCCACTTTGTCTAGGCATAGATTGCACACACATGTCACCAAGAGGTGATTGACACCACTATGGTGTTGAGTACAAACCCCTACTACTAACACACAAAGATCCATGCCCTTGGGCTCCATCTATAACATGGAAACAAAGCCCAAACTGTCCACAAAGTGCAAATGCAATTCCAAAAGGTATGCTTTTACGATGACAAATACATAGGTGAATCTTATGTGCACAATGACAAAGTTACATGGGGGTTTGAACCCCATGTTTGTGTCATGCACATCAACAACACCAACACACACAATTCCTCACAAGCACTAGCATCAAGCTCAACACAAAATAACTCTAAGTTAACACGAGAGTATGCACACCCCCAAATATGGGCATGTGATGGTGCACACTCTCACAAGCATCACTAGGATCTTTCTAGGATTCATGTCATTCTCAAGGAGCAACCCCCACAACATTCTACTCTAGCTTAACTAGTAAGCTCCACCTTCACATGCTATCATAGATGGCCACCTAGAACATCACATCACCTCAAAACATGTGGTGAGGGGGAGGCATCCACTCCCCACTAAATCCATGCAAACAAAAGAAACTACAAGATCAACTTAGACCCACTTAAGCTCAAAATATGTGCCCAAGCATGTATAGCTAGTGCTTCTATCTCCCCTTAAGAACATCACTCACAAGAAAAACACATCACAAGCACACACCTCTACCAAGTGTTCTTCACACCACTAGATGTAATCTTCATAGGCATCTCAAGGTTAGCATCACATAACAAACACTTGTGTGCAAACAGACACACATTTAAATCTAACCTCACTATGGTAGCAACACAGAAATTTAAACCCCACTAATCCTAAGAGGGTGTTAACCAGCAGCATTAACAGCAATACAAAGCCCCTCTGTAACAGAGTTAGGAATAACAGAAAATAAATAGGCACAAAAAAACAGAAAAAAGACACAGAGGCTACTGGGATTCGAACCCAGCACCTCTTGTTCTAGCAACCACAACACACCACCACGCCACTGCCATCTATTCGTCAGGATGGAGGAAGGGAACAAGGTGAACTGCTCCCGGTCGCTGTGCACCGAATTAGCAAAATAAAAAAAAGGCCGAGAGGGGGATCGAACCCCGAACCTCTCATCAGGCACGCATGAGATCGACCACTGGGCTACGAAGAGATATCTGAAAGAGGGGGAAGCTCATACAGAAAAAGCTATCTGGCTTCACCCTCTGTCTGTCTACTGGGAACGACAGCGACAGAGAACTGACGGGATATCCTAGCCGACGTTGCTACGCTGCGCTGCCGGTGATGAACTCTTGCACACGACGCTGAGAACCGACGAGGGGAAGAGCCCGCACCTGCTGGACACCCATCTACGCGGGAGGAGCCCCTGCTACAAACACACATGCACTCCAACTCGCCCACTACTGCCACGCCGCGCAGCTGCTGCCGGGGTAGCCTACCGCGGCTCACCAACAGCGAGGCCGGCCTAGCCATGGCGCAGCTACCACGAGGGGAGGGAGCCCCTCTGCGCAACACACGCACGCACTCTACACTTTGCAGAACAAGCCGCCCCTACTACATCCTCTATCACGCGGCTGCTAAAGAACAGAGAAAGAACGCACCACGACGGATCCGAGCCGATCCGCGGAGGAGGAAGGAAGGGGGAAGCGTGGCCTCACCTTGGGGAGAAGAGGGGGCGCCAAACGGGGAGGAGGAGCGCCGGAGGAGAAGAAGAAGAGCTGATGAAGTCGTCCTGCCGTAGACCGAAGCAGGGGAAGGAGAAGTCACCGCGAGCACGTCCTTGACGGGCTCGGGGTCGTCGGCGTGGCCGTTCTCCGGGGCTTCTAGCGCCGGGAATGGATCGCAAGGATCCACCCCGAGCGCCTGGACATGGCAACGGCGGCGAACGGAGGCGGGGCGCGACGGTCACCGGCGATGGCCTACTGCACTTCTGTCTATTGTCACCACTACCTTACCTAACAGAGAAGAGAGGAAGAGAGATGGGGAACGAGAAGGTGGCGGCGCAAGGTGGGAGGAGAGGAGGAACCCTAGATGAGGGGGGAGAGGCACGGACGCCAACGCGCTTATAAGGGCCTCGACGTTGCTGCTCACGGCATCTACACCCCTCTCTCTCTCGTGCTGACGGAAAGAAGAAAGCGGGGGAAGAAGGAGTAACGCCGTCAGGGGAAAGAAAGGAGGGAGGGGAGGCCTCGCCTGGGCTCCTTCTGGAGGGGAAGCAGCTGGGCCAGAAGGGAGGGAAGCCCAAGGCGAGTACCCGGGGAGAGAAGGAAAAAACGCACGGGGTTTCTATTTAGATTAAAAAAATACACACAGGGAAGAAAATATTACCCAAAACAAACTACTGGGTAAAAAATTAAAAGGAAAATCCTGCTGGTCATAAGGAATTATGGCCCAAAGAAAAAAAAATAGGAAAGCAATATTTGGAGCCCTTTGAAATAAATGCAAAACAGAAATTACTTTACTGTTTTGGGTTTATTTGCACCTTTAAAATTCAAATAACAAGTCAGCAAAAATACCCCTCCTCATAAACACAATTTAATCTAACCACCAGTCATTTTAGAATCATTTTTGGGAAGAAGGAATTTTGACATGGAAATATAGGAGGGAAAAGGATTTTAAATAGCAAGAGCTTAAAATGACTAGCACTCACTCCTACATTACACACACCATTATCACATGCATCACACGATAGTGCAATACCACCACATAGCCCTAGCAAGATCACATGCACTCACAACACCACTACACTACTCCCAGTAAGAACATATGCAACATGATAATGACATGCAATCATAAGGTATGGCAAGGAATGATATGTTATGCATGCATGCAAGGGAAGTAAGTACTAAGGAACACACATGAAATCATGGCTCAAAATGATATCATCACAATTTCTGACAAGGTGGCCCCACATGGAAGGTTACAAAAAAGGAAAGTCCTACACTTGGGGCATTACAAACTCTCCCACACTACAAAGAAGATCTCGACCTCGAGATCTAAGACTGAAAGAAATCGGGAAATTCGGAATGGAGGTGATCCTCGCGTTCCCACGTAGCCTCTTTATCGGAATGGTGTGACCACTGCACTTTGAATAAACTTGACAGACTTGTTACGGGTCTTGCGCTCAGTCGCCTCGAGAACCGCAACTGGATGCTCGCGATAAGAGAGGTCAGGCTGAAGATCGATATCCTGAAGATGCACAGTGCGCTCGGGGTTCTTGAAACACCTCCGAAGCTGAGAAACATGGAACACATCATGGACATTTGCAAAGGTTGACGGAAGCTCGAGCTGGTACGCGAGGTCGCCCCTCTTGCCAACCACTCTGAACGGACCAACAAAACGAGGCGCAAGCTTGCCTTTGATGCCAAAACGCTGCATACCCTTCATAGGCGACACCTTGAGATAGACAAAATCATCAAGCTCATACGACATGTCACGGTGCTTGCTATCGTAATAGCTCTTCTGACGGGACTGAGCTGCTCTGAGGTTGTCGCGAATGATCTGACACATCTCCTCAGCTTCTTCTATCATATCATTGCCAAGGATCTGACGCTCGCCTGTCTGGGACCAGTTGAGCGGAGTACGGCACTTCCTGCCATAGAGAATTTCAAATGGAGCCTTGCCAGAGCTAGCTTGATAACTGTTGTTATACGAGAACTCCGCGAAAGGTAGACAATCCTCCCACTTCATGCCAAAGGAGATAACATAGGCTCTCAACATGTCCTCAAGAACTTGATTCACTCTCTCCACTTGACCACTAGTCTGAGGATGGAACGCTGTGCTGGAGCGGATCTTCGTGCCCATAGCAGACTAAAAAGAGTCCCAGAACTTGGAAGTGAAGATACTCCCGCGATCTGATGAGATCATCATAGGTACACCGTGCAACGAGACAATCCTCGAGGTGTACAACTCTGCCAGCTGTGCTGCTGAAATGGACTCCTTGACTGGAAGGAAATGCGCCAATTTACTCAATTTGTCGATGACGACGAAGATAGCGTCATTGCCCTTCTTGGACTTCGGAAACCCTGTGACGAAGTCCATCTCAATGTGATCGAACTTCCACTCGGGAATCGGCAAAGGCTGCAAGAGGCCCGCTGGTCTTTGATGTTCTGCTTTCACCCTTCGACATACATCACACTCGTTGACGAATTGTGCAATTTCACGCTTCATACGGGTCCACCAGAACGACTGCTTCAAGTCATGGTACATCTTAGAACTTCCCGGATGAATAGAAAGCAGAGAATTATGAGCTTCTTCCATGCGGTCCTCGAAAAACAAAGTGTCCCTGGCATCCACAGTGAAACACTTATACTTGGGAAGGCTCTTTTCCACACCAATCTTGACCTTCTTCACCATAGTATCAAGTAGCTGAGCTGCTCTGACCTGATCTTCCAAGGTAGGAGAGATCTGAAGGTTCGCAAGAAAACCCTGAGGAACCAGCTGAAGATTGAGCTTCCTGAAAGACTCAGAAAGACCCGACTGGAGAGGTTGCAGAATCAGACTATTGCAATATGCTTTCCTGCTCAATGCATCTGCCACAACATTTGCCTTGCCTGGCGTGTACTCAACACTCGGATTAATATCCTGGAGCATTTCCACCCAATGTGTTTGCCGAAGATTCAAGTTAGGCTGAGTGAAGATATACTTGAGGCTCTTGTGATCGGTGAAAACTTCAACCTTACGTTCCAACAAGAGATGTCTCCAAGTAATCAACGCGTGCACAACAGCTGCTAGCTCGAGATCGTGCACAGGATAGTTCTTCTCCGCAGGCTTCAGCTGCCTGGAGGTATAAGCAACCACCTTCCTATCTTGCATCAAGACTGCACCAAAACCCTGAAGAGAAGCATCGCAAAAGACCTGGTACGGCTTGGAATCATCCGGAGGAGCCAATACCGGAGTGGAGGTAAGCTTCTCTTTGAGTGTATCAAAAGCCAGTTGACACTCTGGAGACCACACATACTTGACACCCTTCTGAAGAAGACTAGAGAGCGGCTTGGAGATTTTGGAGAAGTTCTCAACGAATCTTCTGCAATATCCGGCAAGACCGAGAAAGCTTCGAAGCTGCTTCACATTCTGCGGAGGTTCCCATTCAACAATGGCCTGAACCTTGGACGGGTCAACCTTAATGCCCTCGGCAGAGATAATATGCCCAAGATACACCACTTCTTTCAGCCAGAACTCGCACTTGGAAAACTTGGCATACAGCTTGTATTCTCTCAGTTTATCAAGCACCAACCTCAGATGTTTCTCATGTTCTTCCTCATCCTCAGAAAAGACTAGAATGTCATCGAGATAGAGCAAGACAAACTCATTCTTGAATGGCGAGAAAATATAGTTCATCAATCGGCAAAAAGTCGGAGGAGCATTAGCCAGACCAAAAGACATGACCGTATACTCATATGAGCCAAAACTGGTCCTGAAAGCCGTCTTTGGAATGTCTTCCTCACGAATGCGAATCTGATGATAGCCCATTCTGAGATCAAGCTTGGAGAATACTTTAGCACCTTTCAGCTACTCGAACAACTCATTTATGTTCGGAAGTGGGTATTTGTTCTTGATTGTCTTCTTGTTCAATGGGCGGTAATCGACACACAGCCGTTCCGTACCATCCTTCTTCTTGACAAACAGAACACCACATCCCCACGGAGACGAGCTTGGTCTGATCAAACCCAAACGCTCCTGCTCATCGAGTTGCCTCTTGAGTTCCTTCAACTCCTCTGGACCCAGCTTGTACGGCCGTTTGCACACTGGCTCTGTGCCTGGCTCAAGCTCAATAACGAACTCCACTTCACGGTGCGGAGGCATCCCTGGCAGCTCTTCAGGAAACACGTCCTGATATTCGCAGACTACTAGAACTTGCTCAATGGGATTGATCTCACCCTTTTCATTCAAGGAGAACAAGCGGACTGTGTCATCGCGCGCCGCGAATATAATCACATCCTCCGAAGAGTGGGTCAGCTTCACTTCTTTAGCTTCACAATCAATTGATGCTTTGTTCATGGCCAACCAGTCCATACCAAGGATGAAATCAATGTCGGACTTTCCCAAGACATACGGAGAGACCAGGAAAGCATAATTGTCCATCTTGATAGAAACATCCGGAGCAAACCAACGAGAACTCATAAGCATGCCCGGCGAAACAATATCGAAAGACCTGGCCAACTCTTGAAGATGGACATCGTGCTTTGCCGCAAACGGATAAGACAAGAAAGAATGCGATGCACCAGAATCAAACAAGACTTTAGCAGGAAAATCATTGACTAAGAGATTACCCATGATCACATCTGATGAATTTTCTGCCTCAGCTGCATTCACCATGTTGACTCGAGCTGATCTGGGGTTGAACTTCACAAGAGCGTTGCTAGGAGGTTTGCCTGGAGGAGGAGGCGGCAGACGGAGCTAAGAAGTGCATTTGTTGGCATAGTGACCCTTCTGCCCACATTTGTGACAAGTGACATCTGCTGGCTGCCGGAACTGAATCTGAGGAGGCCCTTGCTTCTGATGCTGATATCTCTGCTGGAATCCAGGGTTGGGTGGGCGGGAAGAACCACGTTCACCTGAGTGCTTTGGCTGCTGAGAGTGCCGAGGAGGAGGACGAGAAACCCAAAACCTTTGTTGCTTCTGAACCACGTGAGTCGAGGAAGAGCTGGAATCTCTGAAACGTTTCTTGGAGTTCTCCACCTTGAGAAAGGCTGCCTCTGCTCTGAGAGCTAAGTTATAGAATTTGTCAAACTCCTCAAGATCGTGCAAAGCGAGTGCTAACTGCAAATCCTCCTTCAAGCCACCCCTGAAATGGTATATCTTACTATTCTGATCCGGAACATCCTGCAACGTGTAACGGGCCAGCTCGTGGAACTCAACATTGTACTTGTACACAGAATTGCTGCCCTGCTTCAAGCGCCTGAACTTCTCGCGCATCTCCTCAACAAAACTGGAAGGGATGTAGTGGGACCTGAAGTCACGACAAAACTCGTCCCAAGTCATCACCCTGCCACCTCTGGAGTCCTTAAGCTGCTGCCACCAAATAGAAGCCTGCCCCTTCAATTGGAATGTTGCAAACTTGACATAGTCCTCTGGACGCACATTGCTAAACTCGAAATGCTTGTTCATATCACGGATCCAATCTTCCGCATCAAACGGCTGGTCGCAAGAAGTGAACGTCCTAGGCTGGTTTGACAGGAACTGACTCAGACTCGCGAAGTGATTGCCACCCTGCTGGAAATTGCCTTGCTGATGATTGGCTCTCTCCTGGATCAACTGCAACAGCATCTGAGTATTTGCATTGGTAGTTGCCATCATCGCCTGCCAGGCCTCTGCAGGAGGAGGCGGCGGCGGTGGCGGAGGAGGAGGTGGAGGCGGCATATCCTCACGCGCTGGGGTCTGACGAGTTGGTGGAGCCATCCTGAAGACGGACAGCATATTAGTCCACAGAATAATTGAAGATAAGCTGAATCAAAAGACAGAATATCTGAATAGAACTTGGCATTGCACTCGAACAACATAGCAAGAGTGCAATCTCAAAGTAACAGACGACAAAATTCCGATAAGGGCCACAGCAAACAAGTGTGAGCTAGAACTGCTCGGAACAAACATATGATCGAGACTTCCCAAACCTCAATCAAACGTCTGTAGGAAGATAGTCCTATAAGATACTACCAGATATCCCACCTATGAATTCCCGAAATAACTGGTCATGCAATCAGGCACCCGAATACAAGGAGTATTTCACACAACTCCTAAACTAAGCCGTCACCTGTATCACATCCTTCAACACACAACCAGCATCTCGGACCTTCGTCTACAACAGATCCTCGTGATCACCACGATACAAAGTGTGGTAGTACCCCCGAACAATTTACACCAGTACTGGGGACGTCGAGGTTATCTCACCACTACCCGTATTGAAGCAATAACGAACACCCTCCGTTCTTAGGTACTCGGAAATCTGAATGATGGCGATGTGCGCGATAATCCCTGGAGCTCAACTCCCCTGATACTTAGAGCAGATAGGAGGCACCAGGACATGATTCCGTCACATCGAAATCATATAGATTTCGCAAACACCAGCGTGATCCTAAAAAAAATTTGAGCGAGAAAAGGAGTAGAGTTAAAGATTTCCTAAGACGGAAGCCTCACCAGAGCAAAGAAGAGGAGAAAAATGAAACCTACTCTCCGATATAACTAAGACTCAAAACATTTACTAGACTCGACTCGGCCAAATACGATCACACAAAGGCTCCTATGGTCGTAAGGCTCTGATACCAACTTGTAACGACCAAGATGCGGTCCTTTCCGATCTGAGGGTCGAGGCCCCCGAATAGGAAAGAAGCGCATCTAAGTGTTTCGCAAGCAAGTAAACATAGCACATAATAATAATTACAGTAGACAATCTGGGATTCAACTGTCTTCTTATTAATAATACAGAGTACAACGCAGATACAAACAAGGTAGTTCCGGTACGGACTACAAAACAAGGAAAATGCTATACTACCCGCTGCAGGCCCACGATCACGACCACGGCTCAGTCCTCTGGATAGTTCACGTAAAGGCGATATGTCTCCTCGTCGTACTGCCACGCCAGCTGCGTGCTGTCAGGATCATCAGTCTCTGGGGTACCTGTACCTGCTGGGAGTTTCGGAGGAATCCGTGAGCCATGGGGACTCAGCAATCTAAGACCTTGGTGCCAGAACTAGTCATGTCAATGGGTAAGGAAGGGGAAGTGTTTCGGGCTGCTGCTACCTATGATTGAATAAGTGGCTATCTTACGCAAAAGAGAAGTGAAAGTGGTCTACGCTAACGATCGAGAATACTTGATCAGAAAGTGATCCTGAACACCTACCTACGGCATTCATAACCCCACCGTCTTCCCGATCGAAGAGAGATCTTCGAAGGGACAGTCACGGTTACGCACACAGTTGGCATTTTTATTAGTTTATGTTTAAGTTCTCTAATACCGGATGTTAACAAAATATTCCAAGTTACCACATAACCGCGGGCACGGCTTTCCGAAAGATTAAACCCTGCAGGGGTGCTCCAACTAGTCCATCACAAACGAACACAGGCTGCAAAGGCATCCTCTATCACAAATCTCATGATCTCGTCGGATTCCTTAGAGGAAAACCTCAACTCTGGGTGAAACCAAAGCTTCACTGGGATTCCTATACGCAAGATATACCGCTAAGGCAAGACAAGGCTGGCAGGACCTCCCGACGTGTCGACGACCCTGATAAGAGCCGTGTATCTCAGTCTCAGGACACACCGGATGAGTCACACTACAGGTATACCAAACCTCACGTTGCCGTGTGGTGGCCCCGTAGTCTGCCCAGTTTGGACCAACACTCACGAGGAGCACTGGCCCGGGTTGTTGATTAAGAAACCTCGGGGTAGCTACTCCCTATGCAGATTATTATTAAGTTGTTAGCAAATTAACACCAATGTTGGGTCCTGCCGGACAAGCCTTAACTCTACGCGATTTATCAAGGGGGTCCCCATAACAACCCCGAACGTGTTAGGAGCGATCATTATGGAATCAAACACCGGTAACCGGTAACTAAGGCGGCAATAACGGAACAAGACACCCGGCAAAAGGCTAGGCCGCCCGTCATTTACCAAGTATACAGATACATTAATTAAATAACAGTAATTAATATAATGATATCAAGCTCATGTCATCACATGAGTTTAAAACACCTGCAACTAACAATGCTAACATTAGTAGCTGAGCAAGCCTACCTAGCCATGCAAGTTTGCTAGGAAAGAGTAAGGTGTTTAGGCTCATAGCATGTGAAGAGGCAATATATTTTCAGTGGTAGTCAGCGAGCAATTTGACATGGAATCGAAACTAACATAACAAGTCTAGAGATGGGATCAAGGTCATATCATCTTGCCTGTGATATCCTCCGCTTGGAATGGTTCTGGATCGTCCTGCACGTACTCTCCTGACTCCACGTATTCGTTCTCCGCTCCCGGTGCTACCCAACATAATAATAACAGCCAATGAACAGCAACACCACAAAATGCAACAATCACATGATGCATGAGATGAAAGTTGAGCATGCACCACTATTTCTATCACTAGCACAAGCAAAATAAACTACAACAAGTTTCTGGACATAACTTTGCACTAACTATTTGGACATGCATGGGAACGATATGAACAGATGCAGCTCGTAAAAACAGTGCAAAACCATATAAAGAACTTTGCAAACGGAGCTACGGATCAACGGGAATCAACGATACAAGATATGAAGCTCTACGTGAAAGATTCAACACCTCCCACACATTTGGCACAAATCTGGTATTCCCAGGTTTCCAAGACATATATTAACCCAACATGAATGAAATGGAGCAAGGTAGAACACCCCAACAACAATTAAACACAAACTTTGAACAAAATGGCAAAACTACATAATCTGCCAGTTTCTGCATCTTAGCTGTTTGTGAGCAACATGCAACATAGCTACAGGTCTTCAAATATGGCAAGTAATATATGTGGCTGTTGCCAACCAAGAACACTACAAGACCCAGCAAGAATCACAGCAAAAGGAATTAAACTCTAGAAGCTACAAGGCCACAAACTTTCCCAAAACCATCTGATCCCACGGACTTAGTGAAAATTCCTGCACCTGAGTTTCTGTTTCTGTTCTGAAGCTTGTTGACAGCAATCAAAGCACAAGCTACTGGACTCCAAATGACTTGAAAATTGACAGGAAGCTTCACAAACATACCAGGTTTAAACTACTAGCACTGAACTAAGTCCAGTTCTCAACAGAATGACCAGCACATCCTCATCTACAGGGGAAGAAAATGTTTCCAGCATTCCAGACTTGGTGAAATTTTCAGAGTTCAAAAATCTGGAATTTTCCAGCCACATGCCCACTTTGTCTAGGCATAGATTGCACACACATGTCACCAAGAGGTGATTGACACCACTATGGTGTTGAGTACAAACCCCTACTACTAACACACAAAGATCCATGCCCTTGGGCTCCATCTATAACATGGAAACAAAGCCCAAACTGTCCACAAAGTGCAAATGCAATTCCAAAAGGTATGCTTTTACGATGACAAATACATAGGTGAATCTTATGTGCACAATGACAAAGTGACATGGGGGTTTGAACCCCATGTTTGTGTCATGCACATCAACAACACCAACACACACAATTCCTCACAAGCACTAGCATCAAGCTCAACACAAAATAACTCTAAGTTAACAAGAGAGTATGCACACCCCCACATATGGGCATGTGATGGTGCACACTCTCACAAGCATCACTAGGATCTTCCTAGGATTCATGTCATTCTCAAGGAGCAACCCCCACAACATTCTACTCTAGCTTAACTAGTAAGCTCCACCTTCACATGCTATCATAGATGGCCACCTAGAACATCACATCACCTCAAAACATGTGGTGAGGGGGAGGCATCCACTCCCCACTAAATCCATGCAAACAAAAGAAACTACAAGATCAACTTAGACCCACTTAAGCTCAAAAGATGAGCCCAAACATGTATAGCTAGTGCTTCTATCTCCCCTTAAGAACATCACTCACAAGAAAAACACATCACAAGCACACACCTCTACCAAGTGTTCTTCATACCACTAGATGTAATCTTCATAGGCATCTCAAGGTTAGCATCACATAACAAACACTTGTGTGCAAACACACACACATTTATATCTAACCTCACTATGGTAGCAACACAGAAATTTAAACCCCACTAACCCTAAGAGGGTGTTAACCAGCAGCATTAACAGCAATACAAAGCCCCTCTGTAACAGAGTTAGGAATAACAGAAAATAAATAGGCAAAAAAACAGAAAAAAGACACAGAGGCTACTTGGATTCGAACCCAGCACCTCTGGTTCTAGCAACCACAACACACCACCACGCCACAGCCATCTATTCGACAGGATGGAGGAAGGGAACAAGGTGAACTGCTCCCGGTCGCTGTGCACCGAATTAGCAAAATAAAAAAAAGGCCGAGAGGGGGATCGAACCCCGAACCTCTCATCAGGCACGCATGAGATCGACCACTGGGCTATGAAGAGATATCTGACAGAGGGGGAAGCTCATACAGAAACAGCTATCTGGCTTCGCCCTCTGTCTGTCTACTGGGAACGACAACGACAGAGAACTGACGGGATATCCTAGCCGACGTTGCTACGCTGCGCTGCCCGCGATGAACTCTTGCACACGACGCTGAGAACCGACGAGGGGAAGAGCCCACACCTGCTGGACACCCATCTACGCGGGGAGGAGCCCCTGCTACAAACACACATGCACTCCAACTCGCCCACTACTGCCACGCCGTGCAGCTGCTGCCGGGGTAGCCTACCGCGGCTCACCAACAGCGAGGCCGGCCTAGCCATGGCGCGGCTACCACGAGGGGAGGGAGCCCCTCTGCGCAACACACGCACGCACTCTGTACTTTGCAGAACAAGCCGCCCCTACTACATCCTCTATCACGCGGCTGCTAAAGAACAGAGAAAGAACGCACCACGACGGATCCGAGCCGATCCGCGGAGGAGGAAGGAAGGGGGAAGCGCGGCCTCACCTTGGGGAGAAGAGGGGGCACCGAACGGGGAGGAGGAGCGCCGGAGGAGAAGAAGAAGAGATGATGAAGTCGTCCTGCCGTAGACTGAAGCAGGGGAAGGAGAAGTCACCGCGAGCACGTCCTTGACGGGCTCGGGGTCATCGGCGTAGCCGTTCTCCGAGGCTTCTAGCACCGGGAATGGATCGCAGGGATCCACCCCGAGCGCCTGGACATGGCGACGGCGGCGAACGGAGGCAGCGCGCGACGGTCACCGGCGATGGCCTACTACACTTGTGTCTACTGTCACCACTACCTTACCTGACAGAGAAGAGAGGAAGAGAGATGGGGAACGAGAAAGTGGCGGCGCGAGGTGGGAGGAGAGGAGGAACCCTAGATGAGGGGGGAGAGGCACGGACGCCAACGCGCTTATAAGGGCCTCGATGTTGCTGCTCACGGCGTCTACACCCCTCTCTCTCTCTCGTGCTGACGGAAAGAAGAAAGCGGGGGAAGAAGGAGTAACGCCGTCAGGGGAAAGAAAGGAGGGAGGGGAGGCCTCGCCTGGGCTCCTTCTGGAGGGGAAGCAGGTGGGCCAGAAGGGAGGGAAGCCCACGGCGATTACCCGGGGAGAGAAGGAAAAAACGCAGGGGGTTTCTATTTAGATTTAAAAAATACACACATGGAATAAAATATTACCCAAAACAAACTACTGGGTAAAAATTAAAAGGAAAATCCTGCGGGTCATAAGGAATTATGGCCCAAAGAAAAAAAAAGGAAAGCAATATTTGGAGCCCTTTGAAATAAATGCAAAACAGAAATTATTTTACTGTTTTGGGTTTATTTGCACCTTTAAAATTCAAATAACAAGTCAGCAAAAATACCCCTCCTCATAAACACAATTTAATCTAACCACCAGTCATTTTAGAATCATTTTTGGGAAGAAGGAATTTTGACATGGAAATATAGGAGGGAAAAGGATTTTAAATAGCAAGAGCTTAAAATGACTAGCACTCACTCCTACATTACACACACCATTATCACATGCATCACAAGATAGTGCAATACCACCACATAGCCCTAGCAAGATCACATGCACTCACAACACCACTACACTACTCCCAGTAAGAACATATGCAACATGATCATGACATGCAATCATAAGGTATGGCAAGGAATGATATGTTATGCATGCATGCAAGGGAAGTAAGTACTAAGGAACACACATGAAATCATGGCTCAAAATGATATCATCACAATTTCTGACAAGGTGGCCCCACATGGAAGATTACAAAAAAGGAAAGTCCTACACTTGGGGCATTACACATACAAAAACCCGAGAGTTGTGAAGATACGATAGATGCTTTGTTCAGCTTGCAGAACCAATGGATTATCCAAACTTCGTTCGTGGACAAGAGAAATTCTGCAACGCTTGTGAGGATGCCCAAGTGTTAGAATGCGAGATTCGCTAAACCTTATACAGAGAAATGATTTGGGTGCGGAATGGATTGATCACCATGACGACTTACTCTTATCATTTATCTTGCTATTTGGAATGGTAAATCTGAGAGACTTACCCATATAGAGAGACGACGTTCTTTGAAGCTTTTGTATACGCCTTAGAGTGGTATAAGAAAAGCCCATGTACATGGCACTTGTTGTCACGCGTAGGAAATTTTACGGTGAGGATGAAACCAAGACCCCTCTCTCTGCAGGATAACCACAAATGGTAGACCACCACGAGAACCATCGATATGTTATTTAGAATTGACCACGAGACTGTCAGTTAAGAAGACCCAATGATGGAAGAAGCTTATATCAACGGGATAGCATCACCAAAGGATTTAATACGAAGACTGTGTGATGTCAGTTGCCAAAACCCCAGAGGATTGTTAAAATCTTAAGGGACCAGTACCTCTCATTTTAAGTGTGGTAGCATCCCACTTTGCAGGAGATTGGATTTGTTAGAAGACCCCCAAACCCTAACCTTTCTTTCTAGCCTCTTCGAATCTCGAGGACGAGATTCATTTTAAGTGTGGTAGTTTGTAACATCCCAAAATTATAAATTTTGGAATGTTAATATAATTATTAGATTGATTGTTTGTTTGTTTGCTGAGTGACTGAAAACTTGTGTGAAATTTGAAATTTTTCGAAACTTTTGAATGAGAGGGAATAAAATGACTTTCCCCTTCTCCGGTGAATTCAAATTCAAGATTTTAAAAGCAAAGAGAGAAGATGACATGACTTCTTCAACTATAAAGAATTCGAACAGAGATATTTGCATTGAATTCTTTTGCATTTCCATTCGTTTTCTTCGTGCAACAAAATGCCGGGAAATAATTCTAGAGCGGAGGAACATGACCCTCGAACCCATGGGCATTTTGAAAGTTAATTGAACCCTCAAACTTAGAGGATCATTTGAAAATTATTTGCAAAAAGAAATAATGCTTTTAGGGATTTTTGGAAAAATAATTTTTTCTGAAGTTTTTATTTTTGCCGTGGAAAAATGCCCATCATCTATATTTTATTTTTCTGATAATTTTAGTATATAAAAACTCTTTATTCTGAATTGATTTGATTTTTCCTTTGTAACGTTTTAGTTTCCTAGTTTTGAAAATAGGAAGGAAATCACTTTTATTAGGAATACCTCCTGGCCCATTAAAACCTTTCCCTATTTTGGCCCAACACACATCATCTCCTACCTCCATCTCTCCCTCACGTACAGGAAACTTGCCATCCATGGAGAGGAGATCCCCACCTCCGGGATTCGCGATGCACATACCTTCCCAGCGCCTCCCGTCACCTCTATAAGAAGCCCCACGTCCTCCTCATTCCATTCCCGTTGAAACCGCCGCCTCTCCTCGCCCCTAGCTCATGCACCCCTCGCCGGAGTTGTCACCGAAAAACTTGCCAGGAACTTCACCCTTCGGCCATCCCTGCACCTCCTCCACCTCCACCACTTCGGCCACCACCCCTCCACCTCGGCCCCCTCCTCCACCACCCTCCACCCCGCCACTGCTGCACCCCATCCCCATCACCTCGAGCGGCAGAAAACCAGCAGTTTTCCACCCCTCCACCTCGCCCCCTACAGCCCCCCCTCCACCTCGCACCCCTCCCTTCCCAGGATTACCCCCACCTTCGCCCCCCCCCCCCCTCCACCACCCCTCGCCGGCCCCTCCCCCTTCCCCACCGGCGACCCAGCCCCCCTCGGCCACCATTGGCTGCCACGGGAGCAGCCCCAGCCAAAGGTAACCCCTCCTCTCTCTGTTATTTCTTTTCTTTCTTTTGTAGCCATTAGATCTCTATTAGATGGCTTAGATTAGATCTTAGGATAACCATTCGGGTTAGAGTAGAAAACCAGCGGTTTTAATTTACTTATGTATTAGCCAGCAGGTTTTGCTTAGCCTCGGCCGTTTGCTCAAAACTTTGCAACAAACGTCCTCCGCAGCCTATAGCAACTTGCCACGTGTACCCCTATTAGTTAGCTAGTTATCTTCAGTTTTTTCTGTCTAAATTGGAAAAACAGAAAGTTTCAATTTTGTTTTGGCCACAACTTTTGATCCCGGAGTCCAATAATCGTGATTATTTTTCCAGTAGACTCCAAATTTCCTGTAGTTTTTAAAAACATATAATTTGTCTATGTTTCAAATTTTCAAATATAAGTTAGATCAGATATAGTTTAAACCTTGTTTTGCCTATTCTAGGAGTTTAAAAATAGCTTTTAATTTGATTCCTATTGGTGCTGATCACTAGTGATCTTATTTAATGCTGGTAAAAATTTCAGATTTGTTTGAGTATTTTAGCTCACTGTTTCTTATGAAACAATTTCTGTTTCACCTCTTTTAGGATTTCGCTTAATTCCTTTTCTATTTTTGTTTTAAAATATTTTTCTTTATTATTTCAGAAAGATTGTTATGTTTTGTTTATGTTAGTTAACAGTAGTTTTGCAAGAAGTTTTTATTTTAGTTTTATTTGTTTTCATGAAATCAATTCTAGTTCCTTAGTAACTTGCAATTGTTTTCACCATTGTTTCAAATCCCGTTTGGAAATACTTTCAAAAAGTTTTGTGAAAAATATTTTATTTTATCTTAGTTAAACTTATATCTTAGTTCCTTGTTATTATTTTCTGTTAGACAAAAACTATTTAGTGTTTGACGTAGTAGAAGACTCCCTAGTCTTATTTGAAGTTTTCTTTCGGATTCCTTTTCGCTCTCTCATTTGTTTTGATTGCTAGAGTGATTGCTAGTATGAGTGCTTATGTGAATGATATGTTTGCTATATAGATTTCATTCGAGAGTGAAGAGTAGTCTATCAAGTTATTTTCTCGAGGAATTCTTCTTCGTCAACATCACCAGGCAAGTCACTTTGATCATACTATCACCTATGTTTTATGCATCGTAGTTCTACCATCCTATGCCCAATTGCATGCTGCCTAGGTACTTGGAAACTTTAGTATAAGTTGTAGTATCCTGTGGTAGGCACACAACAACCCCGATACTTGGCCCCGGGAAGACAATTTCTTAATGCTATGCTTGAGTAGACGGGTTATCGGTTGAGTGTATATCACGAGTGATGCGAGGTTGATATAATAATCAAGACCGGCTAAGACAAGATTTTCAAGACCTCGGACGCAATGCAACTCTGGGTGAAGGACGGTTGATCGGCTCCCTGGAGAACCCAGTGGATGCCCGGGATGCTGGGGACGGCCATGACATCCTGTGGAAAGCTTCACCTAGGCTCAAAGAGACGGACGGGTATTTTCAAGACCCAAGGCTTACCTGCACAGCCACAAGTCATTATGGGCTCTGGCTTGGTTGGACAACGCGGCGACTCTGGACAGGCGGTGCTAGCAGATGTAGAAGAACGGTAGGAATGGATGGGCACCGACAGGGATTCAGAGGGACCCGTTGAAAGACCATGTTTTGATCATCCGGTCTTCAAACACCCTGAAGTGCGAGCACATACTCGGAGGCAATCAAATCTTGTGGGGAACGTGTGCGAAACTCTGGAGAGTACTCAAACCTAATCGATTAGCCGTGTCGACAGCCATGGACAACTTGAGCCAAAGGAACTGAAGTTATCTGGGTTTCTCAACACCATTAAATATATTTGATGAGGGTAATTATTGACAACTCGGGTACGAGAACTGGTTGGCGGAACCATCTCGTTAACAACCAACAAAGTAGTAACATTTTGCTTTTAGCCCTCTCTTGATGTAGGAGAAAACTTGCTTTTTCGCTAAAAACATATAGCCCCACCTGCCATATATGCATATAGTATAGATGATTACTTTTCACCCCTTTCTTATGTGACTTGCCGGCATATTCAATATGCTGACCTACACGGCTGCAACGTCTTATGTTGCAGATATTTTTCTTCGACGAGTAAGAGTACGATTCAGGGTTACGGTCTACACTCAACTTGTCGTTGGTGTTTATTGGGACTCCACTCCCTTGACCGCTTCCGCTAAGATATTTAAGGTATATATCAGTTTTACGCTATTTTACATGTGATTGCACTTTGATATATACATTGATGTACTGTGTGTGCCAGCATACTGATCCAGGGATGGCACAGAAACACAGAGGCTTGACTCGTCTTGAGTCGGGTCGCTACAACGGTACTTCATTTGGACAACCACCTCCGGAGAGGAACCAAACCAGTGTTCCATGGCTTTATGCTAGATCTCAAATTGAGAAACCTAAGTACAATCCTGGAGGAAAACCTCCCTTGCTTGATGACAATTCCGATTTTCCTTTGTGGAGAGTTGGTATGCAGGATCAGCTTAGGTACGCCAATGATGAGATGTTGGACATCCTCGAGCATGGGTACAATCCTGTAGATCCAAGGTGTCTCACGCCCAGAGAAACTTATGACAAGCATCTCAATGACACCGATCATGTGCATAAGAAAAGGAATGAATGACAAGCAACGAAGACCATACATTCACATCACAAGTCCCAAGGAACTATGGGATAGCATCATAAGGACCAAGACCGGTACCTCCACTCTTCGGCTTGCTCAATATGAAATTGCCAAGGGGCAACTACATAATTTCTGTATGGAAAAGGGTGAATCTCCCAAGCAACTACTAGAACGGATCATGACTCTCGCCGCAGACATTGAGTGATGTGACTGTGACAAGACGCAAGATGGCTTCAATCTGACCAAGAGATTTCTTGTGGACAAGTTACTTCACGCCCTTGCTCCGTATCACCATCAAATGGTATGGGACATGAGGCAACATCATGGGTTCAAAGAAATGACTCCGGATGACATCATATCCACCTTCCAATTATTTGAAGAGTCAAAGGAAAATGCAACAAAGCACCTTGCCATGCATGGCACTTCAACATCAAAGATCAATCTTGCTTTGAAAGCCAAGCATGAATGTGACGAAGAAGAAAGTGAAGAAGAAGAGGGTGATGATGACTGCGAAGATGGTGATGATGTTGACTCTGATGAAAGCCCATCTTATGAGGACATTGCTCTCTTTGTAAAGAAGTTCAGTGGAGGAAAGTTCAAGGGAAGATTCCCAAAGAAGAAGGTAAGGAAATGCTATAACTGTGAGGAAACCAACCACTTCTCCAATGACTGCCCTTATGAGAAGAGAGAAGACAAACCAAGGTTTCCGAAGACCTTTGTAAAGAAGAAGTTGCCAAACCCTATGAACTCCAAGTTCAAGAGGACATATGGAAGAGCAATGGTTGCACAAGAAGAATCAGATCCAGAAGATGTTGGTGGAGTTGCCGGAGTAGCTCAGGATACACAAAGCACCTTGAGGCTAGTCAACAAAAGTGGTGATGTTGTTCACTACAACTATATGAAGGACTACAAGGGAAACGCTCACAAGTGTTTGATGGCAAAGACTGCCATGGGAGATGAGGAAGACCAAAGCTCCCATGATAAGGTTAAGGTAACTCCACGGTTAAACTCTTTCAGTCTAGCTTCTACTCCATCTGATGAGTATCTTGATGCGGAAGATCACTATGAGGATAAAGACTTAGATCATCCCATGTTTGCTAAAATAAACAAATTTATGTGCTCTCTTAAAGGAAAGAAGCTCACTATGTTTCGCATACTTATGGAAATGGTGAGCAAGCACACCAATACCATCAAGGAACTCGAAACCCTCGTCACTAAGGAGAAGGAAAGAAATGAACTCCTTGAGCATAAAGTCATGTATGAGGAAGCACAAAATGATGCACTATGTTCAAAAGTAGGTGAAAACCTTGATAAACCTGCTAATGATCTTGCCTCCTTGAAAAAGGCTGAATCTGTGTGCAAAGAATTACTAAATGATAAAGACCGACTTGTGAACTCTCATGCTTCCCTTTCTAAGGAATGTGAGCGTCTATCCTTGTCTCTCAAAGACAAGGAAGAGAAACTCACTGTTCTTACAAAGAGCTTTGAGGCACTTAAGGTCACTTATCTTGACACTCTAGCTAAGGCCTACTCCTCACCTATTATCAATGTTGATACCTGCACTACTAACTCTAGTAGTGAACTGACATCTATCCTTGAGGAAAACTGTTCGTTAAAGGCACAGCTAGACAGAGGTCTCATGACATGTGCACAAGGACAAAAGACTCTCAATGAGATCTTAAGTCGACACAATGGAGGTTTCGCCAAGGAAGGGCTTGGGTTCAACCCAAGCACTGCCAAGAAAAGTGCATCTCCTCTCAAGTGTACCACTGCGCTTAAGGAAATATTTGTACGAGAGGGACACACGAAGAAAGGTAAGGTTGTGAGTTGATCGGACACTAGGGGTTTGTCTACTCACAACAACATAACCGAATTCATGCCTCCATCCTATGTACTACACAAATCAAAGAAAGGAGAGGTCTATGCTAAATTCATTGGTCCCCGTAATGCATTTCGATTCTATGCTATTTGGGTCCCTAAGACTCTTGTAACTAATGTGAAAGGCCACATGACAAAGTGGTTACCTCAAACCAAGTCTTAATTCGTTACAAGCTGTTTTCTCTAGTGGAGCCAAATGGGTGATTGATAGTGGATGCACCAATCATATGACCGGAGATAGTAACTTGCTCTATGACTTCATGCAAGCCATTCGACCATACATGAGCATTGTATTTGGTGGAGGGTCGAAAGGGCAGGTAATTGGGTTGGGCAAGGTGGCAATCACTAATGACATGTCTATTGCAAATGTCATGCTTGTCCAATCTCTTCAATATCATTTACTTTCAGTTCGCCAATTGGCTTCCGTCGGTTATGACACATTATTTGGACTAACGGATGTGAAAGTCTTTAAGAGAGATACTCTTGAAGTGGCCTTTGTTGGAGAGTTGGATGGCAACCTTTACACGGTTGATTTCTCGAAAGAGAGTACCTTCCATACAACTTGTCTAATGGCCAAGGCGGACATGGGATGGCTGTGGCATCACCGGCTCGCCCATGTTGGCATGAAAAATCTTCAAAATCTCTTAAACGGAAATCACATCCTTGGACTAACAAATGTATCTTTTAAGAAAGATCGTGTGTGAAGTGCATGCATAGCTGGGAAACAACATCAATCAAGACATCCACCCAAGAACATTGTATCCACTTCATGTGGATCTGTTTGGGCCTCCTTCATGGGAAAGTCTTGGAGGGAAAAAGTATGGACTAGTCATTGTTGATGATTACTCAAGATATACATGGGTGTTCTTTCTCAAGTCCAAGGACGAGACAAAGATCACTTTCATTGACTTTGCCAAACAAGCCCAGCGGAAGTTTGACAAGGACATCAAGGTAGTAAGAAGTGATAATGGCTCTGAGTTCAAGAACTACACCCTAGAAGAATTTCTTAGTGATGAGGGAATTGAACATCAGTACTCCGCACCTTACACCCCTCAACAAAATGGTGTGGCAGAGAGGAAGAACCGGACACTTGTGGAAATGGCAAGGTCCATGTTAGACGAATACAAGTCACCACATAGTTTTTGGGCTGAGGCCGTCAACACACCATGTCATGCATCAAACCGGCTCTTCCTCCGATCAATATTTGAAAAGACTCCTAATGAGCTCCTAACTGGGAACAAGCCCAATGTTAAGTACTTTCGTGTGTTTGGATGCAAATGTTTCATCCTCAACAAACGGGAAAGGTTAGGAAAATTTCAATCCAAAACAACTGAAGGGATTTTTGTTGGCTATGGGTCAAACTCTCACGCCTACAGAGTCTACAACAAAACCACTGGATGTGTTATAGAAACCTGTGATGTGACGTTTGATGAATTTAACCGCTCCCATGGGGAGCAAGTTGATCTAGATGATGCAGGTGAAGAAGACTCCCCACGAGATATCTTAAACATGGGTGTAGGTGCACTTCTTCCCATGGAACAAAGACCCCATGATGATGATGAAGATGATGAGAGTATCTCTCATCCTCAAGACAGTTCATTGCCCGTGCCTCCACAAGATACTAGCACACACATCATGCCGGTTGTTGAGGATCAAGTGGGAGAACATCTCTCTCACCCTGATGACACTCAAGAACAAGTTGATCTTCAAGATGTAGACCAAAGTATGTATATGTTTGATGATGAACCTCAACAGGTGCAACGCGAAGAGGAATATCTTCCTCCGCACATAAATGATCCATATGTTGAGGACGTTGATGATGGAAACGAAGTCGAACCTTGTGAAACCTTGACCTCCATCATGCCACGTGTGGCCGGTCGTGTTGATATTGATCAAATCCTCACAGGCGTGTCGGAAGGTAGAGTGACTCGTAAACAATTAACAAACTTTTGTGCTCACTTTTCGTTTGTCTCTAGTACCGTGCCACACAGGGTTCAGGATGCATTGTGTGACAATGACTGGATACTTGCTATGCAAGAGGAGCTAAACAGTTTTACACGCAACGAAGTATGGTCATTGGTGGAACGACCAACTGAGGAACATAATGTCATTGGAACTAAATGGATTTTCAAGAACAAGGAAGATGAGAACGGGACTGTCCTACGCAACAAGGCAAGGTTAGTAGCACAGGGGTACTCCCAAGTTGAAGGTTTGGACTTTGGTGAAACTTTCGCCCCTGTTGCTCGTCTTGAGTCCATTCGCATTTTATTGGCCTATGCTGCTTTCAATGGTTTTACTTTGCATCAAATGGATGTGAAAAGTGATTTTCTTAACGGTCCTCTACAAGAAGAGGTACATGTATCACAACCACCTGGGTTTGTTGACCCTCATCACAAAGACCATGTATATAAACTTCACAAGGCTCTGTATGGTCTTAAACAAGCACCCTGTGCTTGGTACGATCATCTTAAGAAGTTCCTACTCGATGATGGCTTTGTGGTGGGGGTGATCGATCCCACTCTTTTTACTAAGAGGGAAAATGGTGATTTGATCTTATGCCAAATCTATGTAGATGACATCATTTTTGGTTCTCCTAACATCCATTTGTGCAAGAAGTTTGCGGCCTCCATGACAAAGACCTTTGAGATGTCACTCAACACGGACTTGAAGTTCTTTCTTGGTTTTCAAATACAACAATTTCAAGAAGGGATTTTCTTGTCTCAAACTAAGTACCTCAAGGACATTCTTGAAAAATTTGATATGACAAATGCTAAACCAATGAAGACACCTATGGCCACCGATGTAGTTCTAAATGAAGACACAAACGGTATTCCTTTTGACTCATCTACTTACCGTTCCATGATTGGTTCGCTGCTTTATCTTTGCGCATCTAGACCGGACATCATGTTAAGTCTAGGAATATGTGCTAGATTTCAACCTTCCCCTAGGGAAATCCATCACACGACGGTTAAGCATATTCTTAGATACCTTGTTCACACCCCAAAGTTAGGCTTATGGTACCCTAAGGATGCAAAATTTGATCTTATTGGGTATTCCGATGCGGATTGGGCCGGTGATAAAGTGGGACGGAAATCCACTTCTGGTGCATGTCAGTTTCTTGGACGCTCCTTGGTAAGTCTGTCCTCGAAGAAGCAGAACTGTGTTTCTCTCTCCACGGCCAAGACCGAATATATTGCAGCCGCAAGCTCTGCAACCCAACTGCTATGGATGAGGCAAACACTAAAGGATTATGGTATCACGTATCGACACGTTTCTCTTCTCTGTGATAATGAAAGTTCCATAAAGATCTCCGACAACCCCATTGATCACCCTTGCACAAAACATATTGATATTAGGTATCATTTCTTGAGAGACCATGTGCAAAAGGGTGACATTGATATTACCCATGTGGGTACCGACATGCAGTTAGCCGACATTTTCACCAAGCTACTTAGCGTAGCTAGGTTCTGTCAACTTAGGCGTGAACTTGGTATCTTGGAGCTTGACAACATATCTCGAAATCTTGCACACATACACACACTCACATTATGGTTGTGTCTTGAAGTGGGCATGTATTTAGGGGGAGTGAGTCTTCATTCTCTGTTCTCTAAGCTTACAAAGTACGCATAGATCAATTCATGCATGTAATGCTTGTAGGAAACCATGTTCGTATTTTTTTTTGTGCGAAACCATGCAAGTCATCATCTCATCATCAAAACAAAAAAAACCAGAATCAGTCTCTGCCTCCTCCTCCTTCTCGGACGTCCGACTGATATCGGACGTCCGGCGGCAAAATCCCCTCCGGTCGTCCGACCAGTGTCGGTCGTCCGACGCCAAAATCACCTCCGGACGTCCGACGCCTGTCGGACGTCCGACGCCTCGGGCCTATATATAAAGCTAGGCGTGGGGCTGGGCTCTTGCCCTAACCCTCAGCGCCCCTTTTTCCCACAGCCGCCGCCGCCAGCTCGAGGAGCTCCTGCATGTGCCGCCAACCTTGAGATCGGGCCGATCTCCTCCGCGGATCCTCCACTCCTTCCTCCGTATTCTTCGCGGGATCCGTCCTCAAGTCGCTCCTCCGCCTCCTTTCACGTTCGTTTTGATTCTCTCTCTCTCTCCCATGTATCTCCATGTTCGTTCCTCATTTGGGGATTTTTCATCCGCGTAGGTGTTTGAGCTCCATGGGCAAGACCAAGCACACCGCTCGAAAGACCGTGGCCGGCTCATCCTCTCGCGCCCCCATGAAGACGGGGTCGGACTCGGATGAGCCACTTCGTCCCTTCAAACGGACTGCCCGGCGTTCTCCGGCCCGGCGTTCTCCGTCTCCCTCGTCGTCTGATGGTGATGACCCCGACTTCGAGGAGGAGCTTGCCGCCGAGGACCTTCCAGTCGAGCACGTCGCTCGAAGGTCCAAGCCAAAGCCCGTGACTCACAGGGCGTCCTACATGCCACAACATCCTCCTGCCCAGCCCGCAGGTGAAGCTCGCCGCATCTCACTAGAACCTCCTGCCACGTTAGGTCGTGCTATCACAAATTTCACCACACTTGGCGCAGCTTCATATCTCACTTTCCGCCGCGACATTGATCAATACGCTGTCGCACGTGACTCTATGGACTCACGTTTCCGCACAAACGTCCAGGCGGACATCTTTACCACAGTCATAGTTCCTAAGGGGTTATCTATTCATCACTCTATTGATGTTGAGCATATTCGCATGCACCCGGCGAAATATCCGGGTGCCATTGAGCTTATTGAGGCATCGGGGCTTGCTGCCCCGTTTGCCTTTCATTGCGACTTTAATGCTGCTTCCATTCACCAGTTCTATGCCACATGCCATTTTGGCTCAGACAACACTGTCAGCTGGATCACCTCTGACGTTCGCTTCAAAGCTTCTTATGATACATTTGTTGCTGCACTAGGTTTCCCCATTTCCGGTTTCAAAATACATAGGGGTGATCCTAACCATGCGCCTAAGTCTATTGACGTGTGTGGGCATCTTCTCAAGCCACTACGTGAGCTTGATGCGGATGAGCGCATGAAGGACCTTAACCAGGTATCCATCTGGCGCTCACCTTACTTCATTGTTTTTCAGTGTCTCATCCGCACCATCTATCCCAAGATGGGTGATAAGGGTTCTTGCAGTGGCTATTGTATCGACATCATGTATCACTTGTTCGAGCACCCCAAGGGCAAAATCAATGTGCCCCATTTTCTATGCATGAGATTCGGCTTGCTAGCTTTCAGTACAAGCGAGCCTTTCCTCATGCTCCTTTCATCCAGGCTCTTATTAACCATGTTGCTGATTTCTCTGTGGCTGTCACTCACATACATCGCACGTGGGTCATTCCCGCTCACATGGCGGATGACCATGCTCCCAAGAAAGCCCCCTCTTCCTCTACATCCACTCGCTGCACTGCTGCACGGGCCGCCACCCCCTCATCTAGCTCCGCTCCTCTAGGTCGCATTGCCAAATTCCTTGGCAAGGCACATTCTGCTTTGATGAAGGCCGTCTCCTTCCAGTGTGGTCAAACCCATGATGTGATTTCCCGCTTAGTCTCCTCCAAGAATGCCCTCAAGGCTCGTCTGAGAGCCTCGGGCGCTCTTGATGTGAGTGATGATGAGGCCCCTCCTGCTGCTCCTCCTACTGATTTTGGCTTCCCTTCTGGTCCTGAGTGGTCTGATTTCCTTGACGAGGCTGGTGGTAGTGGTTTGGCTGATGATGCTGATGATGGTGGTGATGAGCTGTGAGTGTGATTGGTACTGTTGGTGGCTCCCTTTTTGGAACTTGGTGCCAAAGGGGGAGTAATGTATCCTAGTTTTTAGTCTTTGGAGATTTAATGTAATGGATAAACTCATGTATGGATACTTATGAATGGTTGTGACTTGCTATGGATTGCTACGATATCATCATAGACTATTATGTCTTGCTCCACTATTTTTATGATGATCTATTACCGTTAAATGTTGATCCATTGGAGCTTCGATTTTATATCATGCATATATTAAGGGGGAGCTCCGTACTAAATATCTCCTAGACTATAATGTATGTTAAATCTTTTTGAGACCTATGTATATGTTGTCATCAACTACCAAAAAGGGGGAGATTGAAAGTGCATGCTATGCCCCTAATCGTCTTTTGGTGTTAATGACAACACATACATAGGAAACTAATCCTATTTGTTGAGTGTATCTCAGGATAGCAAGTACTTTAGTAGATTGATAATTATGTGCCAAAGGTTGTCTAAAAAGATTGGGGATTTATATTTCGAGAAGGCTCGGGATTAAGAAGAGATGATGTAGATTAGTCTTTTGAGTTTACTCATATTGAGTATAGGGATCCCGCACTATTAAGAGGGGATCACAGGTTTTGCGATGAACTTGCTCATACCACATCTTTACTATCATACCAAACACCACATAATCTCCACTCTGTTCTCAATTCAAAACAGGTCTATTGCCTCGGACATCCGGCTCCCTCCGGACGTCCGAGGGCCGGACGACCAGCAGGCTTCGGAAATTCGCAGCCCGTCACCAGAAGTTTGTGAGGCATATAACTCGGAAATCCGGCTCCCTCCGGACATCCGAGGGCCGGTGGTCCGGCCAAGCCCCGGAAATCCGGAAGCCTGCACCAGTAGAAGTTGAGTTCTATAACTCGGAAATCCGGCTCCCTCCAGACGTCCGAGCGCCGGACGTCCGACCCCCGTCGGAAATCCGGAAACTACCACCAGTAGAAGTTGAGTTGTATAACTCGGATTTCCGGTCCTCTCCGGACGTCCGGTCACTGATAAATTCAACATAGGTTCAGTCATATCTACAGGCCTCGGACGACCGACCCCTGTCGGACGTTCGGCCGCTGATAAATTCAAAATAGGTTCAGTTCTATCTACAGGCCTCGGACGACCGACCCCTGTCGGACGTCCGACCCCTCGTGGACGCCCGGACTTCCACCAACTGTCGGACGTCCGGACCCTGTGTGACTTAAAGCACCTCCAACGGCTGGATTTCACTCTCCACTATATATACTCTTCTCCCACCTCGTGAAAGGTTGTTCAACACAGCTAGAATACACCCAAGAACACCTTTCCTCTCACTCACTCTTGTCTACACCAAATCCTAGATCCCAAGAGCATTTGTGAGTCCCTTTGAGTGTTGTTCCAGTCAAAAAAAAGATCATCTCCCTCTCCTCCTTCCCACCAAAGTGATTTGTGATTTGAGCAAGTTTTGAGCAATCCCCGTGATCTTGTTACTCTTGGAGGTTGGAGACTCCTAGGCGGTAGGAGTCTCCGGAGAGGAATCAAACCATTGTGATATCCCACGGAAAGTTTGTGAAGGTTTGGAAGCCACCTCAAGGCTTACCACTAGTGGTTGAGAAACGCCTTCGTGGAGTTATCTCAAAGGGAGAATAGGGTGAACCTTCGTGGCGTTGGTGTGCCTTCGTGGTAACATCCGCCCCTCTAATGGTGACGTAGCTTCCCTCCAAGGAACTGAACATCGGGATACATCCTTGTCTCTCTCGGAGTTTCGGTTATTCCTAACCCTAACTCTCTACTTGTGTTAATCCTTATTACATACTTGTATTTGATTATTGTTTACCGCTTGTCTTACTTCACTCCAAATAGCTTACTCTTTGTCCTAGCAATTATTAGGCTTACACTCATATTCCGCACTTTAGCCTAAAATTGCTAAGTAATTATTAAAATTTGGATTTGTACCTATTCACCCCCCCCCCCTCTAGGTCCATCTCGATCCTTTTCAATACTACCTTGCTACTGATACTTTGCTTGCAGACACTAATCTTTCAGGTGTGATTGAATTGACAACTCAACTGCTAATACTTGAGAATATCCTTTAGCTTCCCCTTGTGAGTGAATCAATAAATTTTGGTTGAATACTCTACCCTCGAAAGCTACTGCGATCCCATATGCTTGTGGGACATCAGGAAGCATGGTAAAGAAAGAGAACCATGGGTTCAGAAACCCATGCCCTTTCCTCCCAAACCATCCAAGAAAACGGATGATGAAGATTTTGAGCGCTTTGTTGAGATGATTAGACCTGTCTTTTTGCAAATGCATTTGACAGATATGCTCAAAATGTCTCCTTATGCTAAGTACATGAAAGATATTGTGACTAATAAAAGGAAGATACCTCAGGTTGAGATTTCCACCATGCTTGCTAATTACAACTTCAAGGGTGGAACTCCAAAGAAACTAGGTGATCCCGGAGTGCCCACTATACCTTGCTCCATTAAAGGAAATTATGTTAGAACTACTTTATGCGATCTTGGAGCCGGTGTTAGTGTTATGCTCTCTCTCTATATTGTAGACTTGAATTGGATAAGCTGACACCTACTGAAATCTCCTTGCAAATGGCCGAAAATTCAACTGCTTTTCCTATCGGCATTTGCGAGGATGTGCCTGTTGTGGTTGCTAACGTTACTATCTTAACGGACTTTGTTATTTTGGATATTCCCGAGGATGATGCCATGGTGGTCATCCTTGGAAGACCCTTTTTAAACACTACAGGGGCTGTTATTGATTGCAACAAAGGCAATGTCACTTTCCATGTTAATGGTAATGAGCATACGGTGCACTTTCCGAAGAAACAATATCGAGTACATTGCATCAATGCTATTGAAAAATCTTCATCAATTCTTATTGGAAGCTTTGAATGCCCTATACCTACTTTCAAGATGAAGTATGATTTACTTGTTGGGGATATGCACATCTGATACGTCTCCATCGTATCTACTTTTCCAAACTCTTCTGCCCTTGTTTTGGACTATAATTTGCATGATTTGAATGGAACTAACCTGGACTGACGTTGTTTTTAGCAGAATTGCCTTGGTGTTATTTTTGTGCAGAAATCAAAGTTCTCCAAACGTCCTGAAAATTTACGAAGAGCGGTTTTGGAAAATATCAAAAATATTTGCGCCAAGTTCCACCTCAGGGGGTGGGCCAGTGGGCCACAAGCCCCTGCGCGCCACCACCCCCTGGTGGCGGTGGGCAGGCTTGTGGGGCCCACAGGCACCTGCCGCCCCCAACTCCAGCTCTATAAGTTGTCTTTCATCCCAGAAAAAATAAAAAGAGAAGTTTTTGTCGTGTTTTCGATACGGAGGCGCCGCCACCACCTGCTCTTCATCTGGAGGGCAGATCTGGAGTCCGTCTTGGGCTCCGGAGAGTGGAAATCGTCGCCATCGTCATCATCAACCTTCTTCCCTCTCCAATTCCATGAAGCTCTTCGTCATTCATGAGTAATCTATTCGTAGGCTCGCTGGGCGGTGATGAGTAGGATGAGATCTATCATGTAATCGAGTTAGTTTTGATGGGGATTGATCCCTAGTATCCACTATGTTCTGAGATTTGATGTTGCTACAACTTCGCCATGCTTAATGCTTGTCACTAGGGCCCGAGTGCCATGATTTCAGATCTGAAATTATTATGTTGTCACCAATATATGTGTGTTTTAGATCCGATCTTGCAAGTTGTAGTTACCTACTATGTGTTATGATCCGGCAACCCCGGAGTGACAATAACCGGAACCACTCCCGGTGATGACCTTAGTTTGAGTAGTTCATATGTTCACCAAGTGCTAATGCGTTGGTCCGGTTCTTTATTAAAAGCAGAACCTTAATATCCCGTAGTTTCCTTTTGGACCCCGCTTCCACGGGAGGGATGGACAATAGATGTCATGCAAGTTATTTTCCCTAAGCACGTATGACGACACACGGAATGCATGCCTACATCACATTGACGAACGGGAGCTAGCCACTTATCTCTCCGTGTTATAGCTGTTGCATGATGAATATCATCCAAACAAATCACCGACCCATTGCCTATGAGTTTGTCCTACTACTGCTGTTACTTGTCTTGCTCTGCTGCTGCTACTACTGTTGCTACTGCTTTTACTTGTCTTGCTCTGCTGCTGCTACTACTGTTGCTACCGATGTTACTTGTTTTGCTCTGCTGCTATTGCTACTATTGTTGCTTCTACTGTCGCTTGCTACTGTTGCTAATTGCTACTACTGTCACTACTGCTGTTCCTTGCCACTGCTATGGCTCGTTACACTGTTGGTTCACCTACCGTTGATGGGAATTGACAACTTCCGTCGACGCGGCAACGAAGGCGCCATTGATACAATTGTTAGGAATAGTCTGATGTCAACAGATTGTTTCTGACACCGTTGTTATCATATTACTTTGTTGTTACTATTGTGCTTGCAGATACTAATCTTTCAGGTGTGGTTGAATCCGACAAATTCAGTTGCTAATACTCGAGAGTATTCTCTCACCTCCTTTCGGAGATCTACAAATTGGGTCGAATACTCTACCCTCGAAAATTGCTGCCAACCCAGGCGCTGGTGGGCCATCAACAACATTCTTCCAGTTCCGTTGCCGGGAACTGCTATCAGCATTCTTCTAATGCCGTTGCAGGAGAAGGTTAGTTGTTATAAGCATTCGTCTAGCTAACGCCAGAGATTGCGCGATCAGCATTTTTCTGGCGCCGTTGCCGGGGAGGTATTGCTATATTCTCTGAGTTACTTGGGATTTATATCTGCTCATCACTATGAAGAATCTGAAGGATATAAAGACCAAAGTATTGCCCTCAACTACGAGGGGAGGTAAGGAATTTCCATCTAGCTCTGCACTTGATTCACCTTCAGTTACGAGTAAGTTTGCGACATCACCTCCTGCTAGAAATCTTGATATGTCGCATGTGCTTGATGATGCTTGTGATACTACTGCTAGAGATGATATGCTTGATACTATGCCTGATGATGCTATGCTTGATACTGCTAGAGATACTATGCTTGATACTGCTAGAGATGCTATGCCTGATACTGCTTTGCCTGATGATGCTAGAGATGCTAGTTTGCCTGATGATGCTATGCTTGATACTGCTAGAGATACTCATTTGCCTGATGTTCCACTAGGAGTGTTCCTTGATCCTCATATTGCTAGAGTTACTACCAATGCTCGTGATGCTTCTGATACTGCCGATACTATTGAGATAGAACCTGCTTTTGCTCCTGCTAGATCTAGCTCTCCTAGATATGAATTGCCTGATATACTTGAGGGTTACGTTATGGAGGGGGAGATAGCTAAGGATTTTCTTGCGTGTAAGGATGCCTATGACGCTGAGAAATTAATTCTCAAGTGGAAGGAAAAATCTCGTGAAGCTAGGATGAAAAATGACCCGAAGTTTGCCACTTCGCCTATCTTTGTCACCGATAAGGATTATGAATTCTCTGTCGACCCTGAGATAATCTCTCTAGTCGAATCTGATCCTTTTCACGGTTATGAGTCTGAGACGGTCATAGCCCATCTTGCCAAACTATCCGAAATAGCCAACCTTTTCACTAATGAGGAGAAGATCCGCCACTACTATATCCTTAAGTTGTTTCCTTTTCTCTAAAGGATGATGCTAAATCCTGGTTCACCTCTCTTGCTCCTGGATGAGTGTGTAGTCCCCGGGAGATGGTCTATTACTTCTGTGAGAAATATTTCCCTGCCCATAAGAAGCAAGCTGCCTTGTAGGAAATATACAACTTTGCTCCACTCCAAGAAGAGAGTCTTTCACAAGCTTGGGGGAGGCTCGTCCAGCTACAGAATGCTTTGCCTGATCACCCTCTTAAGAAGAACAAGATACTTGATATCCTCTCTAACGGACTTACCGATGCCTCTAGAGACTACCTAGATAGTTGTGCCGGTTGTGTTTTTAGGGAACAAACTGTAGAACAAGCTGAGACTCTACTAAATAACCTCTTGATCAACGATAATGCTTGGACTATTCCCGAACCACCTCCTAAGCCAACTCCTAAGAAAAGAGGTATTCTATTCCTTAGCCCCGAAGATATGCAAGAAGCCAAACAATCTATGCAAGAGAAAGGCATTAGATCTGAAGATGTCAAAAATCTACCACCTATCGAAGGGATCCATGGTCTCGATAACCCGGTACAGGTAGTAGAAGTGAATTCTCTGCGTAGGTTTGATGAGAGTGATATTCCTTTTGATAAACCTGCTAGCCTATGCTTTGATGAATTTGACAACTTTGTTGCCAAACAACAGAGTTACAATGATTATGTTAGCAGACATTTGGAACAAAGTGCTCGTATGCTTAGCCATCTAAGTGCTTGTGTAGACAGAAATGTCAATGCTCTGAAGCTTCTGAGTAAACATGCCTCTATGATTACTACTCAGGTAGAACAAGTACTTAAAGCTCAGAATGACCTGCTCAATGAACTAAATGGAAACTCTGCCAGAGTCATTACTAGAGGAGGAAAAATGACTCAGGAACCTTTGTATCGTGAAGGTCATCCTAAGAGAATTGATCAAGATTCTCAAGGAATCAATGCTGATACACCTAGTCATCCTAAGGAGAAGAAGAAGGGTGATAGAAACCTACATGCCAGTTCGCCAAATACTGTCACACCTGAAGAACCTAATGATATTTCTGCGTCTGATGCGGAAACACAATCAGGTGATGAACATGAACCTGGTGACAATATGGACAGTGATGTTCATAATAATGCTCAACCTAGCCATGATGAGGATGTGGAGATTGAACCTACGGTTAATCCTGATAACCCACAACCTAAGAGATACGACAAGAATGACTTCACTGCTAGGAAGCATGGTAAAGAAAGAGAGCCATGGGTTCAGAGACCTATGCCCTTTCCTCCTAAGCCATCCAAGAAAAAGGATGATGAGGATTTTGAGCGCTTCGTTGAGATGATAACACCCGTCTTTCTGCAGATGCGGTTAACTGATATGCTCAAGATGTCTCCGTATGCCAAGTACATGAAAGATATCGTGACTAATAAATGGAAGATACCAGATCTTGAGATCTCCACCATGCTTGCCAACTACACTTTTAAAGGTGGAACTCCTAAGAAACTTGGTGATCCCGGAGTGCCCACTATACCTTGCTCCATTAAAGGAAACTACGTAAGAACTGCCTTATGTGACCTTGGAGCCGGTGTTAGTGTTATGTCGATTTCTCTTTATCGTAGACTTGAGTTGGATAAGTTGACACCCACTAAAATTTCTCTGCAAATGGCCGACAAATCAACTGCTTTCCCTATCGGCGTTTGCGAGGATGTGCCTGTTGTGGTTGCTAATACCACTATCTTAACAGACTTTGTTATCTTGGATATTCCCGAGGACGATGACGTGGCTATCATCCTCGGAAAACCCTTTTTAAACACTGCAGGGGATGTTATAGATTGCAACAAAGGCAATGTCACTTTCCATGTCAATGGTAATGAGCACACAGTGCATTTTCCGAAGAAACGATATCAAGTACATTGCATCAATGCTATTGAAAAGACTTCATCGATTCTCATTGGGAGCTTTGAATGCCCTATTCCTCGTGTCAAGATGAAGTATGATTTGCTTGTTGGGGAGATACATATCCCCATTGAGGTGACCTAGTGGCTATTCGAAAATTCTCCGTTCTCTCTTGCGATTCGAGAAGGTTTTGTCATAAGGATTTGATCAACCCAATTGACGGATTTCTTCCGATGACCATGAAACGGATGAATCAGAGAGTCACATACCTCTGTTTTGAGTTTTCCTTTTCTGTTGCTTAGAAGAAAAATGATGGAATTAGTTTAGTTTTTCCTGTTTTCTGTTTTAGCGTCCCGGAGGAAAATACCTCGAAAATAAAAGTTCTCCCATGGTCTTGAAAGTTTAGTATGATTTTTTCTGGAATTTTTGAAAATTTGTGGGCCTGAGAGCTGGTCAGGGGGCCTGACCAGTGGGCCACAAACCCCCCCCCCCCACCGCCACCTACCCCCCTGGTGGCGGGGTGCAGGCTTGTGGGGCCCACAGGCACCCCCTCCACTCATTTTAGCTCTTAGCCTCTTCTTCCACCTCTAGAAAAAATTGTTTCGCAACTCAAACCCGTGTTCTTGCTCATTTGGCTATGATTTTCGATCTCCTTGCTCAAAGCACCATTCTCCGAACTGTTTTGGGGAATTGCTCCTTGGTAAGTGACTCCTCCATTGGTCCAATTAGTTTTTGCTCTAGTGCTTTATCCTATTCTTGCTACCTTGGTGACCCTATTCTTGAGCTATAAAAGTTGATTTTAGCTGGTCCCAAGTAGTTTTAGCGTGCGATACGGTCTCTAGTAGGAGTAGTTGCTACAAGTTGGGTTAATCCTTATTCACTTTTCTTTCGAAGCCTATAAAAATTTCAAAAAATTTTAGAGCTAGAAAAAGGAAAAGATGAGGAGGTTCTTGAGAGGCTCTTCAAGCCGTACCACAAGGAGGACGAGAAGAACCACCCCAAGTACGTAGTCCCTTGAGTCACAGAAGTTCGAGCGTGCGAGTGGCCAAGTGATGAATTTTTGCGCGCCGCCGGACTTTATGAAGACTTTTATTACTTGGTGGAGAATGCAGGTCTTACTGCGTTTGTTGAAGATAAGTGCCCACAATACCTCCTCCTCACCAATATTTTCGTTCAAAGCTTCAACTTTTATCCGAGGAAGAATCCTCCCATGGTGGAGTTCATGATATACGATGTCCCCCAGTGCATGACGCTGCAGGATTTTTGCAGTGTATGCAAATTACCTTACGTTGGGGATATCCGTGACCCTCGTCCACGGGACTTGGAGGATTTCATTGGTTCTATTGTTGTTGGAGAGGAGAGAGGAGTGTCTCGCGCTAGAATTTCTAGCATACATTTTCCTGTGCTTCGGTACTTCTCACTATTTGTGGGAAAATGTTTGATTGGCCGTGGGGAGGCTGCATCACTTAGTTCTCCAGATCTTGCGGTTTTGCGCGAAGGCCTTTATAACGATAAGACTTATAGCTTGGGCGCTATAGTCGCTCAATGGTTGAACCTGAACCATTCTAAAGGTGTTGTCTATGGAGGTATCTATGCTACCCATCTTGCCAGACACTTTGAGATACCCATTAGACCGGGAGAGGAAGGAGAGATGCTTCTCCCTCAGAGATATCTGGATTATGACAGCATAGTTCGCCATGATTTTCTGGATAGAGATGCTAGTAGACGGATGATTTATAACCTGGTGCTTAGTCAGGGTACTCGAGAGACTATTACTTTGCCTGCTCCTTCTTTATTTGATATTCATGCAGGCAGGTACACTATTATGCCCGCGGACATCTACGCATATTGGGGCTTGGCCCAACCACAGTCGCACGTGCCCGAGCCGCCAGTCGAGTACCAGACGCCAGTTTATCAGTGGGAGCCAGAGGATCTCACACAGCAGTGGCATCCACAGTCTGCTCCGGAGTATCCTGGAGCTGGTTATTTCCCACCTTGAGAGTAGACCAAGCTAGGCCAAAAGCCTAAGCTTGGGGGAGTACGTGTTCTCACCGACTTTACATTCATGCTTATGCTTTCACTTTGTTAGCCGGTGTTTACACTTTGCCACTGTATTATCCATGCTAGTTTCTTTTTGTTTTCTTGTTTTCTTGTTTTGTGTCCTTTTGAGAAAACCCAAAAAGATTTTTCTTTCTTCTTTTGCTTGTTGGGAGTTTTCCCGTGTAAATAGTTTTCTTTTTCTTTGTGTCAAGGTAGAAGATATTGGTTACAATGTTTATTGGTTCTTGCATGCTTACCTGTTTAGCTTTCAAAGAGCCATATTATTTTGTCTTCTTCTTTGTGTTTGCCTGCAGATTCAGCTTAGTCCAATGCGCTTATTATCGTTTTCACCGTTCGATCGTGCAAATGAAAGGCAACAATGATGGTATATGATGAAGTGACTGAGACTGAAAAGCTGGTATGAACTCTATCTATTTTGTTTTTGTAAATATGACTAGCTTGTCGACCCAGATTTAGCTTTGCTGTGAGAGAACCATGTTTGCAATGACAACTTAGAGATCATAGTTTCTGATGCCATGCTTATTTAGCTGAGAGCTTATAATGGTTTGTCTTGAATGCCAACATAGATTTTGAGATGACTATGATGTAGTATGATAGGATGGTATTCTCCTTTGAATGTTTCAAGTGGCTTGACTTGGCGCATGTTCATGCATGTAGTTGAAACAAAATCAACATAGCCTCTATGATGTTCGTGTTCATGGTGATTTATATCCTGTTCATGCTTGCATTCAATGTTAGTCAAACTCATTGCATCTTGATGACTGTTGTCGCTCTCTAGTTGGTCGCTTCCCAGTCTTTTGCTAGCCTTCACTTGTACTAAGCGGGAATACTGCTTGTGTATCCACTCCCATAAACCAAAAGTTTTTCCATGAGAGTCCACCATACCTACCTATTTGCGGTATCTACCTGCCGTTCCAAGTAAATTTGCATGTGCCATTCTCTAAACCTTCAAGAAATAAATCTGTTTTGCATGCCCGAACCGCTCATGTGGTGACAGAGGACTATTGGTATCTTCCATGCTAGGAGTGTTATCCTCGACATGTGTTTATTCACATTCACGAGAAAGGGGCCGGTATTTGCGATGCCCAGCTCCATGCTTAAATCGAAAACATAATTGTAAAACAAGACTCCCCCTGGATTGATGTTAGTATGGACGGTACCCGAGGATTCGGCTAACCTTGGAGTGTGATTGATTGGTGGTGGGCGAGTTAAAACTTTACTTTTCTGTTTGGGAACCGCCTATAGCATGAGTAGCATGGAAGATATTGAGAACTCTTGGTCATTGCGTTGACAAAGAAAGTATGCCACCCAAAATTATTATCTCTGTTTTCAAAGCTTGAGCTGTGGCATCTCTTCAAATCAATGCTTCCCTCTGCGAAGGGCATGTCTATTTATTTTCCTGTCGAGTCATCCTCCTCTTATATAAGCACCAATTAGAGAGCACCTCTGTCATTTTTATGCTTTGCTTTTGATTGATATTGAGTATGACTATGACTGGATCTTCGTTGCTATGAATTATAATGTTTAGTCAGCCCTTGATCTTTGAAAGTGCTCTGCATTTACGTTTTGCGGTCTCAGAAAGAGCTAACGAGATACCACCTATTCATATTGCTTCATGCTTGTTTTGATTGAAGTGTTGGTATTTGAAACACATTATTATTTGCTCATTAGCTGATTATGCCATTGATATTAGTTTACCGTGAGACCTTTGTGTCATTTGCAAATTCTGGTTATAAGTTAGACAAAGTTGCAACAACAAGATCAAACAGAGTTTGTCAAAGTTTTTCTTTCTCTCTCAGTTTCTCAACTGAGTTGCTTGAGGACAAGCAAGGTTTATGCTTGGGGGAGTTGATACGTCTCTATCGTATCTACTTTTCCAAACTATTTTGCCCTTGTTTTGGACTATAATTGGCATGATTTGAATGGAACTAACCTGGACTGACGTTGTTTTCAGCAGAATTGCCTTGGTGTTATTTTTGTGCAGAAATCAAAGTTCTCCAAACGTCCTGAAAATTTACGGGAAGAAGTTTTGGAAAATATCAAAAATATATGCGCCAAGTTCCACCTCGGGGGATGGGCCAGTGAGCCACAAGCCCCTGCTCCGCCACCACCCCCCTGGTGGCGGTGGGCAGGCTTGTGGGGCCCACAGGCACCTGCTGCCCCCAACTCCAGCTCTATAAGTTGTCTTTCGTCCCAGAAAAAATAAAAAGAGAAGTTTTCGTCGTGTTTTCGATACGGAGGCGCCGCCACCACCTGTTCTTCATCTGGAGGGCAGATCTGGAGTCCGTCTTGGGCTCCGTAGAGGGGAAATCGTCGCCACCGTCATCATCAACCTTCTTCCCTCTCCAATTCCATGAAGCTCTTCGTCGTTCGTGAGTAATCTATTCGTAGGCTCGCTGGGCGGTGATGAGTAGGATGAGATCTATCATGTAATCGAGTTAGTTTTGATGGGGATTGATCCTTAGTAACCACTATGTTCTGAGATTTGATGTTGCTACTACTTTGACATGCTTAATGCTTGTCACTAGGGCCCGAGTGCCATGATTTCAGATCTGAAATTATTATGTTGTCACCAATATATGTGTGTTTTAGATCCGATCTTGCAAGTTGTAGTTACCTACTATGTGTTATGATCCGGCAACCCCAGAGTGACAATAACCGGAACCACTGCCGGTGATGACCTTAGTTTGAGGAGTTCATGTGTTCACAAGTGCTAATGCGTTGGTCCGGTTCTTTATTAAAAGGAGAACCTTAATATCCCGTAGTTTCCTTTTGGACCCCGTTGCCACGGGAGGGATGGACAATAGATGTCATGCAAGTTCTTTTCCCTAAGCATGTATGACGACACACGGAATGCATGCCTGCATCACATTGACGAACAGGAGCTAGCCACTTATCTCTCCGTGTTATAGCTATTGCATGATGAATATCATCCAAACAAATCACTGACCCATTGCCTACAAGTTTGTCCTACTACTGTTGTTACTTGTTTAGCTCTACTGCTGCTACTACTATTGCTAGTGTTGTTACTTGTCTTGCTCTGCTGCTGCTACTACTGTTGCTAGCGTTGTTACTTGTTTTGCTCTGCTGCTGCTACTACTACTGTTGCTACTACTGTCGCTTGCTACTGTTGCTACTTGCTACTGCTGTCACTACTGTTGTTCCTTGCCACTGCTATTACTCGTTATACTGCTGCTACCTGCTACACTATTGGTTCACCTACCGTTGACGGGAATTGACAACTTCCGTCGATGCGGCAACGAAGGCGCCATTGATACAATTGTTAGGAATAGTCTGATGTCAACAGATCGTTTCTGACACCGTTGTTATCATATTACTTTGATGTTACTACTGTGCTTGCAGATACTAATCTTTCAGGTGTGGTTCAATCCGACAAATTCAGCTGCTAATACTCGAGAGTATTCTCTCACCTCCTTTCAGCGATCTACAAATTGGGTCGAATACTCTACCCTTGAAAACTGATGCGAACCCACGCGCTGGTGGGCCATCAACAACATTCTTCCAGTTCCGTTGCCGGGGAGTGCTATCAGTATTCTTCTGGTGCCGTTACAGGAGAAGGTTAGTTGTTATAAGCATTCGTCTAGCTAACGCCAAAGATTGCACGATCAACATCCCCGTTGAGGTAACCTACTAATTATTCGAAAATTCTCCGGTTTTATGTGATTCGAAAAAAAAGTTTGTCAAGGAGACTTGATCAACCTCATTGACGGATTTCTTTTGATAACCATGAGATGGATGAATCTAGAAGTCACAATCTTCTCCTCCCAACTTTTACTTTATGATGTTTAGAAGAAAAATGATAAATTTAGCTTTATTTTTCCTGTTTTCTGCTTTTTCCCATTCTTCTTTTGCTTGTTGGGAGCTTTCCCATGTAAATAGTTTTCTTTTTCTTTGGGTCAAGGTAGAAGACCATGATTAAAATGTTTAGTGGCTCTCATATGCATTATTGTTTATCCGTCGAAGAGCCATATTACTTTGTCTTCTCCTCTGAGTTTTCTTGCAGATTCCAGCTTAGTCCAATGCACGAACACTCTCATTATGATTCACATCATTCGGTCGTGCAAGTGGAAGGCAATAATGACGATATATGATGAAGTGACTGAGCCTGGAAAAACTGGTATGAACTCGACCTATTTTGTTTTTGTAAACATGACTAGCTCATCGTTCCTAATTCAGCTTTGTTATGAGAGAAACATGTTTGCAATTACAACTTAGAGATCATAGTTTCCGATGCCATGCTTAATTAGCTAGGAGCTTATAATGGTTTGTCTTGGATGCCAACATGAATTTGAAGATGATTATGATGTAGTATGATAGGATGGTATCCTCCTTTGAATGATTCAACTGGCTTGACTTGGCACATGTTCACGCATGTAGTTGAAACAAAATCAACATAGCCTCTATGATATTCATGTTTATGGTGATTTATATCCTACTCATGATTGCACTCAATGTTGGTCAATTTCAATGCATATTGATGACTGTTGTCGCTCTCTAGTTGGTCGCTTCCCAGTCTTTTGCTAGCCTTCACTTGTACTAAGCGGGAATACTGCTTGTGCATCCATTTCCATAAACCCAAAGTTGTTCCATATGAGTCCACCATATCTACCTATATGCGGTATCTACCTGCCGTTCCAAGTAAATTTGCATGTCCCACTCTCTAAACCTTCGAGTAATAATCTATTTTGTATGCCCAAATCGCTCATGTGGTGACAAGGCGCGGTCAGTATCTTCCATGCTAGGCATGTTATCCTCAATATGTGTTTATTCACTATCACTCACGAGAAAGGGGCCGGTAATCGGAATGCCCAGTTCCATGCTCAAATCGAAAATATAATTGCAAACAAAACTCCCCCTGGATTGTTGTTGGTATGGATGGCACCCAAAGATTCGGCCAGTCGTGGAGTGTGATTGATCGGTGGCGGGGAGTCAAAACTTTACTTTTCTGTTTGGGAACTGCCTATAATATGTGTAGCATGGAAGATGGTGAAAACTCTTGGTCATCGCGTTGACAATGAAAGCATGCCACCCAAAATTATTTATCTCTGTTTTTAAAGCTTGAGTTTTGGCACCTCTGCAAATCAATGCTTCCCTCTGAGAAGGGCCCATCTATTTACATTTCTATTGAGTCATCCTCTTCTTATAAAAGCACCAGTTAGAGAGCACCTCCGTCATTTTTATGCTTTGCTATTAATTGATATTGAGTATGACCGTGACTGGATCTTCTTTGCCATGAATTACAATGTTCAGTCAGCCCTTGATCTTTGAAGGTGCTCTGCATTTATGTTTTGTGGTCTCAGAAAGGGCTAGCAAGATACCATCTGTTCATATTGCTTTATGATTATTTTCATTGAAGTGTTGACATTTGAAACTTATCATTATTGCTCGCTACTTGATTATGCCACTGATATGAGTACATCATGAGACCTAAATGTCATTGCTTATGTGGTTAGCTTATGATCCTGCTGAAAATCTGAATATGAGTTAGACATAATTACAACAACAAGATCAAACAGAGTTCGTAAAAGTTTTCGTTTGTCTCTTTCAGTTTGTCAACTGAATTGCTTGAGGACAAGCAAGGCTTTAAGCTTGGGGGAGTTGGTACGTCTCCATCGTATCTACTTTTCCAAACTCTTTTCCTTGTTTTGGACTCTAATTTGCATGATTTGAATGGAACTAACCCGGACTGACACTGTTTTCAGCAGAATTGCCATGGTGTTGTTTTTGTGCAGAAATAAAAGTTCTCGGAATGACCTAGAAATTTACGAGGATTTTTGTGGAATATATAAAAAATGCTGGCGCAAGAATTACCTGGAGGGACGGAGCCAGGAGCCCACAAGCCCAGGAGGCGTGGCCCCCCCCCCCTGGCCGCACCTGGCAGGCTTGTGAGGCCCTCGTGGCTCCGCAGCCTCCAAATCAAGCTCTATATATTCTCTCTCGCCTGGAAAAAATTAAGAGAGAAGAGTTCATCGTGTTTCACGACACGGAGCCGTCGCCACCACCTGTTCTTCCTCTAGACGGCAAATCTGGAGTCCGTTCTGGGCTCCGGAGAGGGGAAATCGACGCCATCGTCATCACCAACCATCCTTCATCGCCAATTCCATGATGCTCTTCATCGTTCATGAGTAATCTCATCGTAGGCTTGCTGAACGGTGATGGGTTGGATGAGATCTATCATGTAATCGAGTTAGTTTTGATGGGGTTTGATCCCTAGTATCCACTATGTTCTGAGATTGATGTTGCTACTACTTTGCTATGCTTAATGCTTGTCACTAGGGCCCGAGTGCCATGATTTCAGATCTGAACCTATTATGTTTTCATCAATATATGTGTGTTCTTGATCCTATCTTGCAAGTTGTAGTCACCTACTATGTGTTATGACCCGGCATCCCCGGAGTGACAATAGTCGGTACCACTCCCGGAGATGACCATAGTATCAGGAGTTCATGTATTCACTATGTGCTAATGCTTTGTTCCGGTTCTCTATTAAAAGGAGACCTTAATATCCCTTAGTTTCCATTAGGACCCCGCAGCCACGTTGGGATGGACAATAGATGTCATGCAAGTTCTTTTCCATAAGCACGTATGACTAAATACGGAATACATGCCTACATTACATTGATGAACTGGAGCTAGTTACATATCTCCCCATGTTATAACTGTTACATGATGAATGTCATCCGACATAATTATCCATCACCGATGCAATGCCTATGAGTTTTTCCTACTGGTCCTTGCTAAGCTACTGTTACCGCTGCTACCGTTACTATCACACTACTTTGCTATTGAAACTTTGCTCCAGATACTAAGTCTTTCAGGTGTGGTTGAATTGACAACTCAACTGCTAATACTCGAGAATATTCTTTGCTTCCCCTTGTATCGAATCAACAAATTTGGGTTGAATACTCTACCCTCGAAAACTGTTGCGATCCCCTATACTTGTGGGTTATCACCGCGCACTAACGAGATGGCTAAGGAGCTCATTGATTAGTGCGAAGGTTGCCAGTTCTACTCTAATCTATCTCACAAGCCTACGTCTATCTTGAAGACTATCCCACTCATATGGTCGTTCATCATTTGGGGATTGGATATGGTCGGTCCTTTCCAAACAGGCCAGAGTGGATTCACACACCTACTTGTAGCAGTCGACAAGTTCACTAAGTGGATTGAAGCCAAACCTATCAAGAAGCTATACTCGCGTACTGCCATCAAGTTCATGAAAGAAATAACATTTCGGTATGGAATCCCCCACAACATCATCACAGACAATGGTTCTAACTTCGACTCGGAAGAGTTTAGACGTTTCTGCTCTGCCCATGGCACTCAGGTGGATTATGCGTCCGTCACACACCGCCAAACTAACGGTCAAGCTGAGCAAGCGAATGGTCTTATCCTTCAAGGATTGAAGGCTTGACTCATGCGAGACCTGGAACATGCAGCTGGAGCTTGGGGTTTCTGAACTACCATATGTTTTGTGGGGCTTGAGGACAACTCCAAACCGGTCGACTAGACACACACCTTTCTTCCTAGTGTATGGAGTTAAAGCCATCTTGACGAGTGATCTTCTGCACAATTCTCCCCGGGTGGATATATATTCTGAAGCTGAAGCTGAATAGGCACGACAAGACGGAGTGGATCTCCTGGAAGAAGAGCGTGAACTGGCCCTGATTCGATCGACGGTATACCAGCAGGATCTACGTCGCTTCCATGTGAGGCATGTCAGGAGTCGGGCGTTTCATGAAGGCGATCTGGTGCTCCGAGTGGATCGGCAACCGCCTCACAAGCTTGCCCCCCCCCCACATTGTCACCAAGGTGCTGGACAATGGAGCTTACCATCTTTTCAACCTCAAGAAGAGAGTCGACGAACCGCGCGCTTCGAATGCAGATCTGCTCCGACGTTTCTACACTTGATGACTGAGTCATTTGATGTAATAAGAGTTTCCTAAACAATGATTGCTTGCTAAAGTTATGGCTCATGCAGTTCATGTCGATTCCGATTGTCCAGTTTCACATTCAAAACATTCCCCGAGTGACGAGCAATCCTCTCACTCGGGGGCTTAGCTGCGAACATGCTTTCGCCTAAGTTAAAAATCTCTCCGATTGGATAGCAATCCATTCACTCGGATACTTAGTTGCGAACGAGTCTTCGCCTAAGTTTAAACTACTCCAAGTGGTGAGCAATCCTCACACTTGGGGGGCTTAGCTATGAACATGCTTCCGCCTAAGTTAAAAATCTCTCCGAGTGGGTAGCAATCGATTCACTCGGATACTTAGTTGCGAACCAATTTTCGCCTAAGTTCAAAATCTCTCCGAGTGGATAGCAATCCGTTCACTCGATACTTAGCTGCGTACCAGTCTTCGCCTAAGTTCAAACGTACTACGAGTGGTGGTCAATCCTCACACTCGGAGGCTTAGTTGCGAACATGCTTTCGCCTAAGATAAAAATCTCTCCGAGTGGATAGCAATCCATTCACTCGGATACTTAGCTGTGAACCAGTGTTCGCCTAAGTTTAAACGTACTCCAAGTGGCGAGCAATCCTTATACTCGGGGGCTTAGCTACGAACATGCTTTCGCCTAACTTAAAAATCTCCCCGAGTGGATAGCAATCCATTCACTCGGATACTTAGTTGCGAACCAGTCTTCGCCTAAGTTCAGACATACTCCGAGTGGAGTGCAATCCTCACACTCGAGAGCTTAGCTACGAACATGCTTTCGCGTAAGTTAAAATCTCTCCGAGTGGATAGCAATTCATTCACTCGAATACTTAGTTGTGAACCAGTCTTCGCCTAAGTTCAAACGTACTCCGAGTGGTGAGCAATCCTCTCACTCGGGGGCTTAACTACGAACATGCTTTCGCCTAAGTTAAAATCTCTCCTAGTGGATAACAATCCATTCACTCAGATACTTAGCTGCGAACCAGTCTTCGCCTAAATTCAAATATACTTCGAGTGACAAGCAATCCTCTCACTCAGGGACTTAGCTGCGAACAAGCTTTTGCCTAAGTTTGTAAACCCTTCGGGTGAATAGCAACCTATTCACTCGGGTACTTAGATGCGAATCAGTTTTCGCTCAAGTAAAGAACTTTTCTGAATGGCAAGATCATTCAAAAATCAATCAAACTCAGCCAAGTGTAGATAAATTCAAAGATATTCAGCACAAATTAAAGTTGTCTGTGCGGACCAAAGTATTCAGGCTTAATACCCGAGCAAAGTTTTAATGGTTAGAGTAACACTCGGCATACCGAGGCGAATAAAAGTTTGGACTGCAATCGAAGTTTGTTTCAAGGCTCACCAAGACTCGCAGGCTCGACGAAGGTGTCCAGATCAATACCATCAGCAATGCGAGTGGCAGCATCGATGAAGGTTTCCATGAAGTCCTCAAAGTGAAGTTTCTTCGTCTTTTCCACCTGCACCGCCTTCAACTTGTCTTCCTTAGCCTCTTTGTAGTGGACTCGGACAAGCAAAAGAGTCACGTCAGCTCCGCACCCCGCAATAGACTTCTTCCACGCTTGCACCCTTCTAGGAATTTGGTCCAGGTGGCTCATCATTGACTCCAGATCAGTCTGGAGGGTGTCTTCCGGTCACAGTTCCTTGTCGATCCTCTCCAGCGCGAATCTCATTCGGGCGACATATCCTTGGACCTTCCCAAGACGAGCATCGAGGCGGAACATGTTCATAGCTATATCATCTGCAACAAGTGATTTGGTGGGATCCAGATACGGCTCCACCTCTTCGGTCTCCTTTTCAAAACCCTAGCAGAATTCTGTTTGAGGGAAAAATAAAAGTTTGTCGCAACTCATTCGGTAAAATTTGAGGAAATTCACTCGATGAAAGGAACTTATCGGTGAGCATGCCGAGCATTTTACTCGCGAAGTCCCCCAGATGCCTTTCTAGGCCGTTCCCTCTTTTGTCCATTTTATCAAGCTTCTTGCTCCACTCGGAACGCTCCTTCTTCAGTCTGGTATTTTCCTCTTCAAGCTTATTGGCTGCAGCGAGCTTCTCCTCTACAGCCTCATATCTATCTTTAGCCTCGACAAGCGCTTTGTTCTTGTCCTCGAGCGCTTTCCTCAAAACCTCCATGTCATTGGTCATCACTTCCAGATTCAGTGGAAGTTGATACTTTTCTCTCTCCAAGTCAACATACTTGGTTCCCATCTCACAGGTTTTCTGAAATCAACAAAAATACTTCAGTTGACACTAATATTTTTTCACTCCCGAGTGGCAAAGTGCAGCTCAGTCGACTGGGTGACGGCCCGCCGCTCCCACCCACACTCCCGACAAAAGTACTCCGAGTATGAAAGAGGACCCTGAGTCAAAGTTCTTAAGACTATTGCACTTCGTAAACGAACGACAATAGTCTCGCGGACTACATCCACTGGGTACACTTAGCGTGCCCCCACTGGGTACAAAACCACTCGACCAGGTCCGCCTTGTCCGAGTCAAAAAAAGTCACTCGACACACAGAGTGGCGAAAGTACTCCGAGTATGAAAGAGGACCATGAGTCCAAGTTCTTAAGACTATTGCCCTTCGTAAACGATCAACAATACTCTCGGGGACTACACCCAGTGGGTGCACTCAGGGTGCCCCCACTGGATAGAAAACCACTCGACCATGTCCGCCTTGTCTGAGTCAAAAAAAGAGTGTGTCTTTCAGTCAGACCCCTATCGATGCAGCACTCGGTAGCGGTCTCGGGGACTACACCCAGTGGGTGCACTAAGCGTGCCCCCATTGGACCTATTTTCACTCGACCAGGTCCGCCCTATCGACTATAAGCAGCTATCGAAACCAATCAAAGACCCTTGCCGATGTCACCGACATTCGACAGCGGCCTCGGGGACTACACCCAGTGGGTTCACTCAGCGTGCCCCCACTAGACCCAAAACAAACAACTATACGACTCAAGAAAACACCAAGTGGGTGTAAAGTCAAGATGGACAAGATTCAATCAGAAATCAACTTACAATCGTACTTACTCGGACATTAGCTCGAAGTGCCGAGTTGGCATCGAACGCCAACTTGCTCGCTTCATACGCCTCCTTGGTCTGTTGCATCATCTGTTCGGCCTGGATCATGGCCTTTTTTGCAGCTCTAGTTTGGTCTTATGGGACTCGATACAGAGGGTATGCAGGCATGGGAGGAGTCGGTGTCGCAGCAGAAGTAACATCAGTTAGCAGAAGAGATTCAGTCCCCACCGTAGTCACAACAATCAAACTGAGTGGAGGAGCAGTCGGCACCGGTGTTGCAGGCACAGTTACAACCAATTCAGTAGCTTCATTGTCCAAGTGGATAACGTCCGAAGGTGCCGTTTGACAATGTCAGTTAGTCCAATCGACGAATCATATACAGAAAATAGAGCAGAAAGAAAACTTGTCATACCGCGTTGAGAACTGGCCACGTCCTCGGTGTCCACGTTCATGTGATCTTCCTCATCTCCCGGGAGCGACATCACCGAGGTAGCAGCTCTAAAAAAATTCCATTCGGCTGAAAGAAGTATGAAATTTCACTCAGATCAAAGGAATGAAAATGAGCACTCATGTCGAGGCAACCGGAACACGGATTCTCATCCCTGGCAGAGCCTTCCGAGGCTTCAGGGCTTCAGGCTTAGGCTGTTTCGCAGCCTCCTCCACCGACTGTGTTGACCCTCCCCTGACCCGTTTTGAACTCCGAGTGCTTGATGTCAGGGTCTTTCTTGGGGCGGCCGCTGGGTCATGCCTTTGCTTGGATCGAGGTTATCCACGAGGATGAGATTGGATTTCTTCTTTGCTCCCTGATACGTCTCAAACGTATCTATAATTTTCGATGGTTTCACACTGTTATCTTGTCATCTTTGGATGTTTTATGTATCTTTTTATCTTTTTTGGGACTAACTTATTAATTCGGTGCCAAGTGCCACTTCCTATTTTTTTGTGTTTTTGGCTCTTTTCAGGTCTGATTTTGGAACGGAGTCCAAACGGAATAAAATCCCCGAAATGATTTTTTCCCGAACGGAAGAAGATCAGGGGGCCTCTGGGCCAAGCCAGGTGGGCTCCACGGAGACCACAAGCTCCCACTCCGCCACCAGTTGGGAGGCGGCGGTGTCAGGGCTTGTGGCCTCCCTGGCTGCCACCTGACCTAGATCCGTGGCCTATATATTCCCGAAAATACAGCAAAAAATCAGGGGAGCCTCGAAAATAATTTTCCACCGCCGCAAGCTTCCGTTTCCGTGAGATCTCATCTGGAGACCCTTCACGGCGCCCTGCCGGAGGGGACTTTGGAGTTGGAGGGCTTCTTCATCATCATCATCGCCCTCCAATGACTCGTGAGTAGTTCACTTCAGACCTACGGGTCCATAGTTAGTATCTAGATGACTTCTTCTCTCTCTTGGATCTTCAATACAAAGTTCTCCATGATCTGCATGGAGATCTATCCGATGTAATCTTCTTTGGCGGTGTGTTTGTCGAGATCCGATGAATTGTGGATTTGTGATCAGATTATCTATGATATATATTTGAGTCTTTGCTGATTTCTTATATGCATGATTTGATATCCTTGTAAGTCTCTCCGAGTCTTGGGTTTTGTTTGGCCAACTAGATCTACGATTCTTGCAATGGGAGAAGTGCTTGGTTTTGGGTTCTACCATGTGGTGACCTTTCCCAGTGACAATAGGGGCAGAAAGGCACACATTAAGTAGTTGCCATCAAGGGTAACAAGATGGGCTTTGTCGTTGATATGAGATTGTCCATCTACATCATGTCATCTTGCTTAAGGCGTTACTCTATTCTTTGGACTTAATACACTAGATGCATGCTGGATAGCGGTCGACGTGTGGAGTAATAGTAGTAGATGCAAAAAGTATCGGTCTACTTGTTTTGGACGTGATGCCTATAGATATAATCATTGCCATAGATGACGTCACGACTTTGCGCGGTTCTATCAATTGCTCGACAGTAATTTGTTCACCCACCGTCTACTTGCTTTCATGAGAGAAGCCACTAGTAAACACTACGGGACCCGGGTCCATTCACATCCATTGTTTACACCTCCGCTTTTACTTTTCTTTGTTACTTTGTTGCTTGCAGTTCTCACTTGGAAAACAATCTATAAGAGATTGACAACCCCTTCATAGCGTTGGGAGCAAGCTTTTGTTTTTGTGCAAGATCTTGTGATACTCCTCCACTAGATTAATACCTTGGTTCTCAAACTGAGGGAAATACTTACCACCACTGTGCTACATCACCCTTTCCGCTTCGAGGGAACACCAATGCAAGGCTCCAAGGCCACGGGGGAAATCCTTTGCATACTTGCCTAGGATGTCCCTTAAGGCATAGCCGCAGTAGAAGGATTCCTCGTGCCGTCGACACGACTATTCTTGGCACCGTTGCAAGGGAAGCACAACTGACATGAGAAGTATTTCTGGCGCCGTTGCCGGGGAGGAGAGATCAAGATCTATCCAAGTAGGTCTCACAAACTCATCTCTTGCATTTACTTTTGTTGCCAGTTGCCTCTCGTTTTCCTCTCCCCCACTTCACATTTGTCGTTTTCATTTTCCTTTCTCCTTTACCTTTTTCGTTTCCCTTTTGTTCACCCTTTTCTCTCGCTTGCTTTCTGTTCGCTTGTGTGACATGTGCCTTCAATATGTTTGCATCTTCGCTTGCTGAAAATCTAGTGATATGGATCCTCATCCACTAGCTAATCTCTTTAAGAGACCCACTTATGTGGAACGAATTGCTAGTGAGTTGAGGGCACTTGACTATCTTTATGGAGTTTTTCTTCAGATGCGTGAATCTGAAAATCGTGATGAAGAAATTCATGAAGTGATTCATGAGGGCTCCTTGGATGAAAAGCATGATTGCAATGGTTTCACTATAAATCCTATTAGTGATAATCATGCTAAAAATATGCAAAACCCTAAGCTTGGGGATGCTAGTTTTGCTTTGTCCACTACTTGTTGCAATAATCATGATTGGGGTGATGATCTTTCTTATGATCTTGAAAATTTGTTCAAAACTCATGATGAATATGATATTTGCAACAATATTGAAAGTGGGATTGGTGAAGTCATGACTTTAGTTGATGATAATCCCACTATTTTTGAAGAGTGTCAACTTTGCATGCATGTGGATCGTGAAAAGAATATCCTATGGGATAGCTATACTGTTGAATTTGAATATGATCCCACATGTAATTGCTATGAGAGAGGAAAATATTGTGGTAGAAACCTTCATGTTACCAAATCACCTCTCGTGATGTTGAGATTACTCTTGTCTTTTTCTTCTTCCTTGCATATGGCAGCTATTGGTTGTCTTGACAATTTGTTTTCCTATAAAATGCCTATGCATAGGAAGTATGTTAGACTTAGATGTGATTTTCACATGCTTTAGGATGCTCTCGTTGTGCTTCAATTATTGTCTTTTGTGAGAGAATCATTGAATGCCTAGCTAAGGGCGTTAAAAATAGCGCATGTTGGGAGGCAACCCAACGAATCTATCCTTTTTCTTTCTGTTTTGTGTTTTCCACACTTTCATAATTCTGTTATGATTGTGTTTTTTGTGTTTCTTTTTGCGTTTGTGCCAAGCAAAACCGTTATGATTAGTCTTGGGGATGATCGTTTGGTCATGCTGGAAAAGACAGAAACTTTCTGCTCATGAAAAGAATTTTCATTTTTTTTCCTGTAAGAGCTTTTGAGTTGATTCTTTTGCTGCTGATTGCTACGCAAATTCGTCAGACTGTCGTAATTTTTCAGAATTGTTGAAGTACCAGACGTATACGAAATATACAGATTGCTACAGACTGGTCTGCTGTTAACAGATTCTGTTTTTGTTGTGTTGGTTGCTTATTTTGATGAAACTATGGATAGTTTCGGGGGTATCAGCCATGGAAGATTGAAAATACAGTAACCCAACATCAGCATAAGTAGAATTAAGTTTGCTACAGTACCTAAGGAAGTGGTGGTTTGCTTTCTCATACTAATGTTATCATGAGTTTCTGTTTATTTTTCGTGTTGTGAAGTTTTCAAGTTTTGGGTGAAGTTCTTATGGAAAAAAAGATAAAGAGTGGCAAGAGCTCAAGCTTGGGGATTCCCAAGGCACCCCAAGAGATTCAAGGATGCCGTAAAAGCCTAAGCTTGGGGATGCCCCGGGAAGGCATCCCCTCTCTCGTCTGCAATCCATCGGTAACGTTACTTGGGGCTATATTTTTATTCACCACATGTTATGTGTTTTTGCTTGGAGCGTCTTGTATCGTAGGAGTCTTCTATTTTTTTTGTGACACAATCATCCTTGCTGCACACCTAGAGAGAGATACATGCACTCATCGTGATTTTTTCGAGCTTCACTTATATCTTTTGGTAGACAATTCAGCTCACATGTGCTTCACTTATATCTTTTAGAGCACAACGGTGCGTGGCTTGGTAGTTGATCTATGCTTTGAAAGTAGTCTCAAAAGGGGTAGTTATCAAAGGGATACGAAAACTTCCACCTTCATGTGCATTGAATAGTTAGAGAAGTTTGATTCATCTCAATTAATTTTGAGTTCTGGTTATGGTAATATTGAAGTCATGCTAGTAAGGTGTTGTGGATATAGAAATACATGTGTTGAAGTTAGTGATTCCCGTAGCATGCACGTATGGTGAACCGCTATGTGATGAAATCTGAGCATGATTAGTATATTGATTGTCATCCTTTGTGTGGCGGTCGGGATCGCGCGATGGTTTATACCTACCAACCCTTCCGCTAGGAGTATGCGTTGAATGCTTTGCTTCGATTACTAATAAAACTTTTGCAACAAGTATATGAGTTCTTCATGACTAATGTTGAGTCCATGGTTTATATGCACTTTGACCTTCCACCATCACTATCTTCTTAGTGCCGTGCAACTTTCACCGGTGCACAAAACCCACCATTAGCCTCCCTCAAAACAGCCACCATACCTACCTACTATGGCTTTTTCAAAGTCATTCCGAGATATATTTCCATGGAACTACCACCATGACATGTGCCACCACGTCTACATTGTCATTGCATGATCGTAAGATAGTTAGCATGATGTTTCCATTAATGTCTATGCCATGCTAGATCATTGCCACGGTACACTACCGAAGGCATTCCATATAGAGTCATTGTTGCTCTAAGTTTTGAGTTGAAAGTGTGATGATCATCATTAATGGAACATTGTCCCATGTGAGGAAATAAAAGAGGCCAAAGAAGCCCACCAAAAAAATAAAAAGAGGCCAAAGAGCCCACCAAAAAATAAAAAAAATGAGAGAAAAAGAGAGAAGGGACAATGCTACCACTTTTTTCCACACTTGTGCATATTAAGCACCATGATCTTCATGATTGAAAATCTCTCGTTTTTTCACCACCATATAGCTAGTGGGAAAATCTTCATTATATAACTTGGCTTGTATATTCCAATGATAGACTTCCTCAAAATTGCCTTAGGTCTTCGTGAGCAAGCAAGTTGGATGCACACCCACTAGTTTTCTTTAAGAGCTTCCACATACTCTTAGCTCTAGTGCATCATTTGTATGGCAATCCCTACTCATTCACATTGATATCTATTGATGAGCATATCCACAGCTCATTGATATGCCTAGTTAATGTGACTATCTTCTCCTTTTTGTCTTGCAACCTCCACCACATTCCACACCATTTATAGTGCTATAACCATGGCTCACGCTCATGTATTGCGTGAGAGTTGAAAAGGTTTGAGAAATTAAAGGTGTGAAACAATTACTTGGCCAATACCGGGGTTGTGCATGATTTAAATTTGTTGTGCAATGATGATAGAGCAAAGCCAGACTATATGCTTTTGTAGGGATAACTTTCTTTTGGCCTTGTTATTTTGAAAGTTTATGATTACCTTGCTAGTTTGCTTGAATTATTATTGTTTGCACGTCAATAGCAAACTATTGTTTTGAATCTAATGGATCTGAACATTCACGTCACATAAGAGGAGTTACAAAGGACATCTATGTTAGGTAGCATGAAAGCATCAAAAATTCATTCTTTCTCACTTCCCTACTCAAGGATGAGCAGGAGTTAAGCTTGGGGATGCTTGATACGTCTCAAACATATCTATAATTTTTTATGGTTTCACGATGTTATCTTGTCATCTTTGGATGTTTTATGTATCTTTTATATCTTTTTTGGGACTAACTTATTAATTCAGGGCCAAGTGCCAGTTCCTGTTTTTTCTGTGTTTTTGGCTCTTTTCAGATCTGATTTTGGAACGGAGTCCAAACGGAATAAAATCCCCGAAATGATTTTTTCCTGAACGGAAGAAGATCAGGGGGCCTCTGGGCCAAGCCAGGTGGGCTCCAGGGAGCCCACAAGTTCCCACTCCGCCACCAGGGGGAGGCGGCGGTGTCAGAGCTTGTAGCCTCCGTGGCCGCCCCTTGACCTAGATCCTTGGCCTATATATTCCCCAAAATACAGCAAAAAATCAGGGGAGCCTCGAAAATACTTTTCCGCCACCGCAAGCTTCCGTTTCCGCGAGATCTCATCTGGAGACCCTTCCCGACGCCCTGCCGGAGGGGACTTTGGAGTTGGAGGGCTTCTTCATCATCATCATCACCCCTCCAATGACTCATGAGTAGTTCACTTCAGACCTACGGGTATGTAGTTAGTAGCTAGATGGCTTCTTCTCTCTCTTGGATCTTCAATACAAAGTTCTCCATGATCTTCATGGAGATCTATCCGATGTAATCTTCTTTGGCAGTGTGTTTGTCGAGATCCGATGAATTGTGGATTTGTGACCAGATTATCTATGATATATATTTGAGTCTTTGCTGATTTCTTATATGCATGATTTGATATCCTTGTAAGTCTCTCCGAGCCTTGGGTTTTGTTTGGCCAACTAGATCTATGATTCTTGCAATGGGAGAAGTGCTTGATTTTGGGTTCTACCATGTGGTGACCTTTCCGAGTGACAGTAGGGGCAGCAAGGCACACATTAAGTAGTTGCCATCAAGGGTAACAAGATGGGCTCTGTCGTTGATATGAGATTGTCCATCTACATCATGTCATCTTGCTTAAGGCGTTACTCTGTTCTTTTGGACTTAATACACTAGATGCATGCTGGATAGCGGTCGACGTGCGGAGTAATAGTAGTAGATGCAAAAAGTATCGGTCTACTTGTTTTGGACGTGATGCCTGTAGATATAATCATTGCCATAGATGACGTCACGACTTTGCGCGATTCTATCAACTGCTCGACAGTAATTTGTTCACCCACCGTCTACTTGCTTTCATGAGAGAAGCCACTAGTAAACACTACGGCCCCTGGGTCTATTCACATCCATCGTTTACACCTCCGCTTTTACTTTGCTTTGTTACTTTGTTGCTTTCAATTCTCACTTGGCAAACAATCTATAAGGAATTGACAACCCCTTCATAGCATTGGGAGCAAGCTTTTGTGTTTGTGCAAGATCTTGTGATACTCCTCCACTGGATTGATACCTTGGTTCTCAAACTTAGGGAAATACTTACCACCACTGTGCTACATCACCCTTTCCGCTTCGAGGGAACACCAACGCAAGGCTCCAAGGCCACGGGGGAAATCCTTTGCATACTTGCCTAGGAAGTCCCTTAAGGCGTAGCCGCAGCAGAAGGATTCCTGGTGCCGTCGACACGACTATTCTTGGCGGCGTTGCAAGGGAAGCACAGATGACATCACTCTCCTGTGAATCACCTCAAGTGGCTTCGCTGTCCTCGACGTACTCGTCGTCCACACTGTCACCCGCACTCTCCTCGCCAGCATCAATATGCTCTCCATTCGGCACAGGCCAGTGCATGTTCTTCCACTCCTACAACATTCAAACCGCAAAGTCAATCAACAAAGGATCCGATCACTGGACAATAACATGAAGATATTCGGCAAAAATGTGACTCACCTCATTCGTTGGCTTGTTATCTGCAGAGAAGGGTAGGATTCTCTTAGCTCCGAGAGGATTGTTGCAGACCCCAGTGATGCTTTTTAGCCACTGTGTCACGGTTTTTTCCAAGACCACCTTGATACGTCTCCAACGTATCTATAATTTTTTATGGTTCCATGCTATTATCTTGTCAACTTTGGATGTTTTGTATGCATGAATATGCTATTTTATATCTTTTTGGGACTAACCTATTAACTCAGTGCCAAGTGCCAGTTTTTGTTTTTCTGTGTTTTTGACCTCTTTCGGAGGAGAATATTAAACGGAGTCCAAACGGAATAAAACATGCGGAATGATTTTTTCCATAACAGAAGATACGCAGGGGACTCGAGAACCAAGGCAAAGGACCCCGGGGGAGGTCACAAGCCCCCTAGCCACGGCCTGGGGCACACCTAGCAGGCTTGTGGGCCCCCCATGGCTCCTTTTCCCTACTTCTTCCGCCTATAAATTCTCCAAAAATCTGAAACCACCAAAGAGAGCCACGAAAATACTTTTCCGCCGCCGCAAGCTTCTGTCTCCGCAAGATCCCATCTAGGGCACGTTCTGGTGCCCTACCGGAGGGGGATTCGGACACGGAGGGCTTCTTCATCAACACCATTGCCTCTCCGATGATGCGTGAGTAGTTCACCACAGACCTTCGGGTCCATAGCTAGTAGCTAGATGGCTTCTTCTCTCTCTTGGATCTTCAATACAAAGTTCTCCATGATATTCATGGAGATCTATCCGATGTAATCTTCTTTTGCAGTGTGTTTGTCGAGATCCAATGAATTGTGGATTTATGATCAGATTATCTATGAATATTATTTGAGTCTCCTCTGATCTATTATATGCATGATTTCGTATCCTTGTAATTCTCTTCGAGTTGTGGGTTTCGTTTGGCCAACTTGATCTATAACTATTGCAATGGGAGAACTACTTGGTTTTGGGTTCATACCGTGCGGTGTCCTCACCCAGTGATAGAAGGGGTAGCGAGGCATGCATCATGTTGTTGCCATCAAGGGTAAAAAGATGGGGTTTATATCTATTGCATGAATTTATCCCTCTACATCATGTCATCTTACGTAAGGCGTTACTCTGTTTGTTATGAACTCAATACACTAGATGCATGCTGGATAGAGGTCGATGTGTGGAGTAATAGTAGTAGATGCAGACAGTATCGGTCTACTTGTCTCGAACGTGATGCATATATGTATGATCATTGCCTTAGATATCATCATGACTTAGCGCGGTTCTATCAATTGCTCGACAGTAATTCGTTCACCCACCGTAATACTTGCTATCATGAGAGAAGCCTCTAGTGAACACTATGGCCCCCGGGTCTACTTCACATCATATTTTAAGCTCTACACTTTTACTTTGTTGCACTTTCTACCTTCAGATCTCACCTTGCAATTAATCGTGAAGGGATTGACAACCCCTTTATAGCGTTGGGTGCAAGTTTGTTTGTTTTTGCGCACGTACATTGGAGACTTGTATTGATACTCCTACTGGATTGATACATTGGTTCTCAAACTGAGGGAAATACTTACTGCTACTGTGCTGCATCACCCTTTCCTCTTCAAGGGAAAAACCAACGCAAGCTCAAGAGGTAGCAAGAAGAATTTCTGGCGCCGTTGCCGGGGAGTATCAAGTCAAGAATAGTCTCCCTTCAACGTGTCAATTTATGGCGCCGGGGACTACTCTAAGTGAAGCTTATCCAAGTAAATATCACAAACTCATCTCTTGAATTTACTTTTATTGCTTTTGCCTCTCGTTTTCCTCTCCCCCACTTCTGAAAACAGAAATTTACAAAAATATTTCCCTTTTTCGTTCGCGCTTTTCTTTCGCTTGCTTTCTGTTCGCGTGTGTGCTTGTCTGCTTGCTGAAGTCACCATGACTGAAAACACCAAATTGTGTGACTTCTCAAATACTAATAATAATGATTTTATTAGTACTCGGATTGCTCCCGCCACTACTGCGGAATCATATGAAATCAATGCTGCTTTGTTGAATCTTGTTATGAAAGAGCAATTTTCCGGCCTTCCTAGTGAAGATGTCGCATCCCATCTTAATACCTTCATTGAGTTATGTGATATGCAAAAGAAGAAAGATATGGATAATGATGTGATTAAATTGAACCTATTTCCGTTCTCATTACGAGATCGAGCAAAAACTTGGTTTTCATCTTTACCCAAAAATAGCATTGATTCTTGGAACAAGTGTAAAGATGCTTGTATATCCATGTATTTTCCATCGGCTAAGATTATCTCTCTCTGTAATGATATCATGAGTTTTAAGCAACTAGATCATGAACACGTTGCACAATCTTGGGAGAGAATGAAATTGATGATTAGAAATAGTCCCGCTCATGGCTTGAGTCTTTGGATGATTATACAAATCTTCTATGCTGGTTTGAATTTTGCTTCTAGAAATATCTTGGACTCCGCCTCCGGTGGAACTTTCATGGAAATCACATTAGGAGACGCCACAAAACTCCTAGACAACATCATGACAAACTACTCTCAATGGCACACTGAAAGGTCACCTACTAGTAAAAAAGTGCATGCTATAGAAGAAATTAACTCGTTGAGTGCTAAGATGGATGAGTTAATGAAATTGTTTGCTAGTAAAGGTGCTCCTCTAGATCCAAATGATATGCCCTTGTCTTTCTTGATTGAGAATAGCAATGAGAGCTTGGGTGTTAATTTTGTTGGTAGGGATAATTTTGGCAACCACAATGCTTATAGAGGTAACTTTATTCCTAGGCCTTTTCCTAGTAATCCCTCTAATAACTTTGGCAAGTCCTACATCAATGCTCATGGAAATTACAATAAATTGCCCTCTGATCTTGAGAGTAATATCAAAAAGAGTTTATCAACTCGCAAAAGATTTTCAATGCGTCCATAGAAGAAAAACTGCTCAAAATTGATGACTTGGCTAGGAGCGTTGATAGAATGTCTCTTGATGTTGATGCTTTGAAAGTTATATGTACTCCTCCCAAGATCAATATGGATGAAACTTTGAAAGCTATGCGTGTCTCCATGATTGAGAGCAAAGAAAGAACCGCCCAAATTCGTGCTAGACATGAATGGCTTAAAAAGGCGTGTTCTCGTGATAAGAATCACGAAGATCTTAAAGTGCTTGGTGTGACTCCCATTGAATCCTTGTTTTCTTGTGTCAAACCTAATGATGATGGGGCTGGATATGAATCCACTTTGGTTGAGAAACGCCCCAATGATTCGGAGTCCATCTATCTTGATGCTAAAAGAACTGAAAGTGGAGTAGAGGATATCAAAACTTTGAGTAGTAAGGAAATTACTACCATGGATTTCAAGGAATTCAATTATGATAGTTGCTCTTTGATTGAATGCATTTCCTTGATGCAATCCATGCTAAACTCTCCACACGCTTATAGCCAAAACAAGGCCTTTACCGATCATATCATTGATGCTATGATGAAATCTCTTGAAGAGAAACTTGAGTTGGAGATATCTATCCCTAGAAAACTTCATGATGAGTGGGAACCTACCATCAAAATCAAGATTAAAAACTATGAATGCAATGCTTTGTGTGATTTGGGTGCTAGTGTTTCCGCTATGCCAAAGTCTTTATGTGGTGTTCTAGGCTTCAATGAGATTGATGAGTGCTCTCTTAATTTGCATCTTGCGGATTCTACTGTCAAGAAACTCATGGGAAGGATCAATGATGTTCTTATTATTGTAAATAGGAACTATGCACCCGTGGATTTCATTGTACTTGATATTGATTGCAATCCTACATGCCCTATTATTCTTGGTAGTCCTTTCCTAAGGACTATCTGTGCTATCATCGATATGAAGAAAGGGAATATTAGATTTCAATTTCCTTTAAAGAAGGGCATGGAACACTTTCCTAGAAAGAAAATAAGATTGCCTTATGAATCCATGATGAGGGCCACTTATGGTTTGAGCACCAAAGACAACGATACGTGATTCTATCACTTTTATGCCTAGCTGAGGGCGTTAAATAATAGCGCTTGTTGGGAGGCAACCCAATGAATTTATCTTTGCTTTTTTGCTTTCTGTTTTGTTGTGTCCATGCCATCATAATTCTGTTATGATTGTGTTTTTTGTGTTTCTTTTTGTGTTTGAGCCAAGGAAAACCTTTATGACTAGTTTTGGTGATGGTTGTTTGATCTTGCTGAAAAAGACAGAAACTTTGCGCTCACGAAATTATTTTTAATTCCTATCCACAAAGAGCTTTTGAGTTCATTCTTTTTACTGCTGGTTGATATGCCAATTTCCCAAATTTTCATAATTTTCAGAATTTTGGAGATACCAGAAGTATACGAAGTATACAGATTGCTACAGACTGGTCTGTTTTTGACAGATTCTGTTTTTGTTGAGTTGGTTGCTTGTTTTGATGAAACTATGGATAGTATCGGGGGGTACTAGCCATGGAAAAGTGAGAATACAGTAGGCCAACACTAATATAGATAGAATTCAAGTTTGCTACAGTACCAAAAGAGGTGGTAGTTTGTTTTCTTGTGCTAATGTTATCACGAGTTTCTATTTAAGTTTTGTGTTGTGAAGTTTTCAAGTTTTGGGTGATGTTCTCATGGACAATGGGATAAGGAGTGAAAAGAGCTCAAGCTTGGGGATGCCCAAGGCATCCCAAGCCAAATTCAAGGACACCAAAAAGCCTAAGCTTGGGGATACCCCGGGAAGTCATCCCCTCTTTCGTCTTCAATCCATCGGTAACATTACTTGGAGCTATCTTTTTATTCACCACATGATATGTGTTTTGCTTGGAGCGTCTTGTATCATAGGAGTCTTTTCTTTTTGTTGTGTCATGATACGTCCATTTTGAATCATGTTTTCATGTTGATATTTATCGCTTCTTGGGCTGTTATTTCACTTCACGGTACAATTCTTATGCTTTTTCTCTCTTATTTTGCAAGGTTTACATGAAGAGGGAGAATGCCGGCAACTGGAATTCTGGCCTGAAAGTGGAGCAAGTTTGAGATACCTATTCTATGTAACTCCAAACGCCGTAAAAATCAACGAGGATTTTTCCCGATTTATCAAAAATACTGGGCCGAAGAAGTGCTAGAGGGGCGCCAGGGGGTGGCCACAAGCCTGCACGGCGCGGCCACCCCCCCCCCCCCAGGCCGCGCCATGGGGGCTTGTGGGCACCCTGCTAGCCCACTTGCCCCCCTCTTTTGCTATATGGAGGGTTTCCTCCAGGCAAAAATGAAGGAGGAGCTTTTTCGTTGTTTCACCGCCGCCACGAGGCAAAACTTGAGCAGAACCAATCTAGAGCTCCGGTAGAATGATCCTGCCGGGGAAACTTCCCTCCTGGAGGGGAAATCGTCGCCATTGTCATCACCAACACTCCTCTCATCGGAGGGGACTCGTCACCATCAACATATTCATCAGCACCATCTCATCTCCAAACCCTAGTTCATAACTTGTAACCAATCTTCGTCTCGTGACTCCGATTGGTAGTTGTAAGGTTGCTAGTAGTATTGATTACTCTTTGTAGTTGATGCTAGTTGGATTATTTGGTGGAAGAGTTTATGTTCGGATCATTGATGCTACTCATTACCTCTCTGGTCATGAATATGATTATGCTTTGTGAGTAGTTACTTTTGTTCCTGAGGACATGGGATAAGTCATGCTAATCGTAGTCATGTGAATTTGGTATTTGTTCGGTAATTTGATATGATGTATGTTGTTTTTCCTCTAGTGGTGTTATGTGAACGTCGACTACATAACACTTCACCATTATTTGGGCCTAGAGGAAGGCATTGGGAAGTAGTAAGTGGATGATGGGTTGCTAGAGTGACAGAAGCTTAAACCCTAGTTTATGCGTTGCTTCATCAGGGGTTGATTTGGATCCACTGGTTTAATGATATGGTTAGACTTTGTCTTAATTCTTCTGTCGTAGTTGTGGATGCTTGCGAGAGGGGTTAATCATAAGTGGGATGCTTGTCCAAGTAAGGGCAGTACCCAAGCGCCGGTCCACCCACATATCAAACTATCAAAGTAACGAACGCGAATCATATGAACATGATGAAATCTAGCATGACAGAAATTCCCGTGTGTCCTCGGGAGCGTTTTTTCTCCTATAAGGCTTTGTCCAGGCTTGTCCCTTGCTACCAAAGGGATTGGGCCACTTTGCTGCACCGTTTCTACTTTTGTTACTTGTTGCTTGCTACGAATCATCTCATCACACAATCACTTGTTACCGACAATTTCAGTGCTTGCAGATATTTCCTTGCTGAAAACCGCTTGTCATATCCTTCTGCTCCTCGTTGGATTCGACACTCTTACATCGAAAGGACTACAATTGATCCCCTATACTTGTGGGTCATCAAGACTCTTTTCTGGCGCCGTTGCCGGGGAGTGAAGCACCTTTGGTAAGTGGAACTTGGTAAGGAAACATTCATATAGTGTGCTGAAATTTATTGTCACTTGTCACTATGGATACTAATCCTTTGAGGGGATTGTTCGGGGTATCTTCACCTTGAACGAAAGCACAAAGAGTTGCTCCTCAACCTCCTGTACCTACTGAAAATATTTTCTTTGAATTTCCTTCGGGTATGCTTGAGAAACTGATGGCTAATCCTTTTACAGGAGATGGAACATCACATCCAGACATGCATCTAATCTATGTAGATGAGGTTTGTGGTTTATTTAAACTTGCAGGTGTGCCCAAGGATGAGGTCAAGAAGAAGGTATTTCCTTTATCTTTGAAGGATAAGGCGTTGACATGGTATAGGCTATCTGATGATACTGGATCATGGGACTACAATCGGCTGAAATTGGAATTTCATCGAAAGTTTTATCGTATGAATTTAGTACATCGTGATCAGAATTATATTTATAATTTTTGGCCACGTGACAGATAAAGCATTGCTCAAGCTTGGGGGAGGCTTAAATTAATGTTATATTCATGCCCCAATCATGAGCTCTCGAGAGAATTTATCGTTCAGAACTTCTATGCTCGGCTTTCTCATGATGATCGCACCATGCTTGACACTTCTTGTACTGGTTCTTTTATGAAGAGAGGTATTGACTTCAAATGGAGTTTACTGGAGAGAATTAAACGCAACTCTGAAGATTGGGAGCTTGAAGAGGGTAAGGAGTCAGGTATGAATTTCACTTTTGATTGCGTTAAATCCTTTGTTGAGACAAATACTTTTTGTGACTTTAGCGCTAAGTATGGACTTGACTCTGAGATAGTAGCTTCATTGTGTGAATCCTTTGCTTCCCATATTGATCTCCCCAAAGAGAAGTGGTTTAAATATCATCCTCCTTTAGAAGTCAATGTAGTTAAACCCACTCCAGTTGAAGAGAAAGTCATTGCCTATAATGATCTTGCGGTTCCCAGTGCTTACATTGAGAAACCACCTTTCCCTATTAGGATAAAGGATCATTCTAAAGCTTCAATTGTGATACGTAGAGGCTACATTACAACACCTACACCCCCTGAGCAAATTAGAGTTGAACCTAGCATTGCTATTATCAAAGATCTTCTGTCCCACGATGTTGAGGGACATAATATTCACTTCTGTGAAGATGCTGCTAGAATTGCTAAACCTCACGTTAGGAACAAACATAGGCCTGTTGTTGGCATGCCTGTGGTTTCTGTTAAGATAGGAGATCATTGCTATCATGGTTTATGTGACGTGGGTGCTCGTGTTAGTGCAATACCTCAATCCTTATACGATGAAATCAAAGATGAGATTGCACCTGTTGAGATAGAGCCTATTGATGTCACTATTCAGCTTGCCAATAGAGATATTATCTGCCCCGTGGGAATTGTTAGGGATGTTGAAGTGTTGTGTGGTAAAACGAAGTATCCTGTTGATTTCCTCGTTCTTGCTATCGCTCAAGATAGCTTTTGTCCCATCATATTTGGCAGACCCTTCCTCAATACCGTCAATCCTCATATTGACTGTGAGAAGCAAACTATCACTGTTGGCTTTGAAGGTGTGTCACATGAGTTCAATTTCTCCAAGTTTGGTAAACAACCTCATGAAAAGGAGTTGCCTAGTAAGGATGAAACTATTGCCTTAGCTTCTATTGTCGTGCCTCCTACTGATCCCTTAGATCAATACCTGCTTGAGCATGAAAATGATATGCATATGGATGAAAGGGGTGAGATAGATAGAGTTGTCTTAGAACAATATCCTATCCTTAAGAATAATCTGCCTATTGAACTTCTTGGGGATCCACCCCCACCAAAGGGTGATCCTGTGTTTGAGCTTAAACAGTTGCCTGATACTCTTAAGTATGCCTATATTGATGAAAAAGAGATATATCCTGTCATTATTAGTGCTAGCCTCTCAGAGCATGAAGAAAAGAAGTTACTAAAAACTCTGAGAAAGCACCGTGCTGCTATCCGATATACTCTTGATGATCTTAAGGGCATCAGTCCCACTCTATGCCAGCACAAGATTAAAACCGATCCTCACTTCAAACCAGTTGCTGATCATCAAAGGAGATTGAATCGTAAGATGAAAGAAGTAGTAAGAAAAGAAATACTAAAGCTCCTGGAAGCGGGTATTATCTATCATGTTGCTCATAGCGATTGGGTGAGTCCGGTGCATTGCATCCCTAAGAAGGGAGGCATTACCATTGTCCCTAATGATAAGGAAGAATTGATCCCACAGAGGATTATTACTGGCTATAGGATGGTGATCGATTTCAGGAAACTGAATAAAGCCACTAGGAAAGATCAGTACCCTTTGCCTTTTATCGACCAAATGCTAGAAAGGTTGTCTAAACACACACACTTCTGCTTTCTAGACGGTTATTGTGGTTTCTCCCAAATACCAGTTGCACAATCTGATCAGGAGAAAACCACTTTCACCTGCCCTTTCGGTACCTTTGCCTATAGACGTATGCCTTTTGGCTTATGTAATGCACCTGCCACTTTTCAAAGATGTATGATGGCTATATTCTCTGACTTTTGTGAAAATATTGTCGAGGTTTTCACGGATGACTTTTCTGTTTACGGGTCTTCTTTTGATGATTGCCTTAGCAACCTTGATCGAGTCTTAGGACATAAAATTTCTGAAAGAGGTATTGAAGTCGATAAGGCTAAGGTTGATGCAATCGAAAAAATGCCATACCCCACAGATATCAAAGGTATAAGAACTTTCCATGGTCATGTTGGTTTCTATAGAAAGTTCATTAAAGACTTCTCTAAGATTTCTAGGCCTCTTACCAATCTCTTGCAAAAGGATATTCCATCTGTTTTTGACGATGATTGTGAGGAAGCCTTCGAAATACTTAAGAGGGCTTTGATAACTGCACTTATTGTTCAACCACCTAATTGGAACTTACCTTTTGAGATCATGTGTGATGCTAGTGATTATGCTATTGGTGCTATTCTAGGGCAAAGAGTTGATAAGAAGTTGAATTTTATTCACTACGCTAGTAAAACTCTACAGTGCCCAGAGAAACTATGCTACTACAGAGAAGGAATTTTTAGCAGTCGTGTTTGCATATGAAAAGTTCAGGTCTTACATAGTTGATTCCAAAGTCACTATTCACACTGATCATGCTGCTATTAAGTACCTCATGGATAAGAAGGACACTAAACCTAGACTTTTCAGATGTGTTCTCTTGCTACAAGAATTTGATTTGCACGTTGTCGACAGAAAGGGTGCTGATAACCCAGTATCAGACAACTTGTCTAGGTTGGAGAACGTTCTTAATGACCCAGAACCTATTGATGATAGCTTTCCCGATGAGCAATTGAATGTCATCAATGCTTCACGTAGTGCACCGTGGTATGCTGATTATGCAAACTATATCGTTGCCAAATACATACCACCTAGTTTCACGTACCAGCAAAAGAAGAAATTCTTCTTTGACTTGAGACACTACTTTTGGGATGATCCTCACCTTTATAAGGAAGGAGTAGATGGTGTTATTAGACGTTGTGTACCTGAACATGAACAGGGACAGATCCTACATAAGTGTCACTCCGAGGCCTACGGAGGACACCATGCGGGAGATAGAACTGCACACAAGGTATTGCAATCAGGTTTCTATTGGCCCACTCTCTTCAAGGATGCCCGTAAGTTTCTCTTGTCTTGTGACGAATGTCAAATAATAGGTAATATTAGCAAACGTCGGGAAATGCCTATGAACTATTCACTTGTCATTGAACCATTTGATGTATGGGGCTTTGATTATATGGGACCTTTTCCAAAATTCAATGGGTATACTCACATCTTAGTTGCTGTTGATTACGTCACTAAGTGGGTAGAAGCTATCCCACTAGTAGTGCTGATCACAACACTTCTATGAGGATGCTTAAAGAAGTTATCTTCCCTAGATTTGGAGTCCCTAGATATCTAATGACCGACGGTGGTTCACACTTCATTCATGGTGCTTTCCGTAAAACGCTTGCTAAGTACGATGTCAACCATAGAATTGCGTCTCCCTATCACCCTCAGTCCAGTGGTCAAGTAGAGCTAAGCAACAGAGAGATTAAACTAATTCTGCAAAAGACTGTAACCAGGTCTAGAAATAATTGGTCTAAGAAGCTCGATGATGCACTGTGGGCTTATAGAACTGCTTATAAGAATCCCATGGGCATGTCTCCGTACAACATGGTGTACGGTAAAGCATGTCATCTACCTCTTGAGCTAGAGCATAAAGCTTATTGGGCAATCAAAGAGCTCAACTTTGATTTCAAACTTGCCAGTGAGAAGAGGTTATTTGACATTAGCTCGCTTGATGAATGGAGAACTCAGGCATATGAGAATGCCAAGTTGTTCAAAGAAAAGGTTAAGAGGTGGCATGATAAGAGGATACAAAAGCGTGAGTTCAATGTAGGTGATTATGTCTTGCTATATAACTCTAATTTAAGATTCTTTGCAGGCAAGCTTCTCCCTAAACGGGAAGGTTCCCATGTTGTTGAGGAAGTATATCGTTCCAATGCTATCAAGATCAACAACACGGAAGGTAATTGTGTGAGAGTTGTAAATGGGCAGAGAATCAAGCATTATATCTCACGTACTCCCATAAATGTTGAAAGCAATATCATCAATACCATAACTCCGGAAGAATACCTAAGGGATATTTATCAGCCTGTTTCAGACTCCGAAAACGAAGAGGTATGTGATTCGGTAAGAAAACAGAGTCCAAAACTTTTCTAGTAAGAAATTTTCTCCGTTTTGGAATATTTGAGAAAATACAAAAATTGGAAGTAGTCCGGAAAGTGCGCGAGGAGGCGACAAGCCTGCACGATGCGGGCCCAGCCCCTGGCCGCGTCGTGAGGGCTTCTGGCCACCTCGTGCGCCTCCTCGACTCCGTTTTCGTGCGGGGTACTCCTTCTGGTCTCGAAAAAATCATTATATATACTCCCATTTGGTTTGACCCTTGCATCACGCAGATTTCTTCTGTTTTTTGTTTCGAGCCTGTTTTCTGCTGCAGATCTAGGTCAAGATGTCTTCTCAGGATTCAGAGGGGGAGAGCTATGTGGATTATTACCTTGCTAACCCCAAGGTCTATGGGGACTTTGATCCTTATGGTTGGACCTCTGATGAGGAAGAAGATTATGATCCCAAGGGGAAGGAACAAACGAGTTCCCATGAGGAGGAGGCTCCTCTACCTCAACGTGGACGCACGCATGTGGAGTTCAAGAAGTCGAGCCTCCCTGACTCAAGGAATAAGCCTAAGACCTTGTATATCCCTTCTCGTTTCTTGCAGGAGAGTAAGCAGGAATTATGCCAAAGGGTGTTGAAGCTTGAAGAGGAAAACGATGATCTGAGGGAGCAGAATTGCATGCTCAAGTGGAAATTAAACAAGCTCAAGACCGCTTCAACAACTCCACCATCACATCTTTTTCCTTTACCTTTTGTTTTAGTTTTCCTTTTCAGCTTTCTCTTTTTCTAGTAGAGTAAAAGTCTTAGTGTTTTAGTCTTGAGTTTTGCTTTGTGTCACCCCCGATATATTCGAGCTCGTGAGCCACATAATAAAGAGTGTCTTAGTTCAAGGGCTTTGCCTCTTGCCATGATCAAAAGAGTGAGAATAGAACAAAAGCATGAAATATCATGTAATGATCTTATGGGAAGTGATGGCTTCACATATAAAAAGAATGAGGATTGAAACTTGTTGAGGGTAGGCAAACGTAGACCTTGGTCACTGTTGCAATTAATAGGACGTGATAAAGAAGGAGAGGTTCACATATAAATATATCATCTCTGACACCATCTATGATTGTGAATGATACGTCCATTTTGCATCATGCTTTTATGTTGATATTTATTGCTTTTTGGGCTGTTATATTACTTGTGGTACCATATTTATGCCTTTTCTCTCTTATTTTGCAAGGTTTATTTGAAGAGGGAGAATTCAGGCAGCTGGAATTCTGGAGTGGAAAAGGAGCAAATCCTAGTCCACTATTCTACACATCTCCAAATGCCCTGAAAAGTTATGTGGATTTTTTCTGGATTATATAAAAAATATTGGGCGAAAGAACTACCGGAGGGGGGCCACCCGGGCTACACAAGCTTGCCCACCGCCACCACCCCCTGGTGGCTCAGGGCAAGCTTGTGGGCTGCCTAACGGCCCACTAGCCCCCTCTTTTGCTATATGAAGCGTCCTGGTCCAGAAAAAATCAATCGGGAGCTTTTTCGTGGTTTCGCTGCCGCCACGAGGCGGAACTTGAGCAGATCCAATCTAGAGCTCTGGCAGGACGATCCTACCGGGGAAACTTCCCTCCCGGAGGGGGAATCGTCGCCATCGTCATCACCAACACTCCTCTCGTCGGAGGGGAGGCATCTTCATCAACATCTTCATCAGCACCCTCTCCTCTCCAGTCCCTAGTTCATCTCTTGTAACCAATCTTCGTCTCGCAACTTTGATTGGTACTTGTAAGGTTGCTAGTAGTGTTGATTACTCTTTGTAGTTGATGCTAGTTGGATTACTTGGTGGAAGAGTTTATGTTCAGATCCTTGGTGCTATTCATTACACCTCTGATCATGATTATGATTATGCTTTGCGAGTAGTTACTTTTGTTCCCGAGGACATGGGATAAGTCATGCTGATAATAGTCATGTGAATTTGATATTCGTTCGGTATTTTGATATGTTGTATGTTGTCTTTTCCTCTAGTGGTGTTATGTGAACGTCGACTACATAACACTTTACTATATTTGGGCCTAGAGGAAGGCATTGGGAAGTAGTAAGTAGATGATGGGTTGCTAGAGAGACAGAAGCTTCAACCCCAGTCTATGCGTTGCTTCGTGAGGGGCTGATTTGGATCCACTAGTTTAATGCTATGGTTAGACTTTGTCTTAATTCTTCTTTTGTAGTTGAGGATGCTTGCGAGAGAGGTTAATCATAATTGGGATGCTTGTCCAAGTAAGGGCAGTACCCAAGCGCCGGTCCACCCACATATCAAACTATCAAAGTAACGAACGCGAATCATATGAACATGATGAAAGTAGCATGACAGAAATTCCCGTGTGTCCTCGGGAGCGTTTTTCCTCCTATAAGACTTTGTTAAGGCTTGTCCCTTGCTACAAAAGGGATTGGGCCACTTGCTGCACCGTTTCTACTACTTGTTACTTGTTACTCTTTGCTCACTACGTTTCACCTCGCTACACAATCACTTGTTATCGCTACTTTCTGAAATCCGTTTATCAGAGCCTTCTGCTCCTCGTTGGGTTCAACACTCTTACTTATCAAAAGGACTACGATTGATCCCCTATACTTGTGGGTCATCAAGACTCTTTTCTGGCGCCGTTGCCGGGGAGTGAAGCGCCTTTGGTAAGTGGAAATTGGCAAGGAAACATTTTTATACTGTGCTGAAATTTATTGTCACTTGTCACTATGGAAACTGTTTCTTTGAGGAATTTGTTCGGGGTATCTTCACCACAAACGGAAGCACGAGGAGTTTCTCCTCAACCTGAGGAACCTGCTGAAAATATCTTTTATGAAATTCCTTCGGGTATGCTTGAGAAACTGCTGGCTAATCCTTTCACACGAGATGGATCTTCACATCCAGACTTGCATCTAATCTATGTAGATGAAGTTTGTGGTTTATTTAAGCTTGCAGGTTTCCCCGAGGATGAGGTAAATAAGAAAGCCTTTCCTTAATATTTGAAGGATAAGGTGTTGACATGGTATAGGCTATGTGATGATACTGGATCCTGGGGCTACAATCGGTTGAAATTGGAATTTCATCAAAAGTTCTATCCTATGCATTTAGTACATCGTGATCGGAACTTTATTTATAACTTTTGTTCTCATGACAGGGAAAGCATAGCTCAAGCTTGGGGGAGGCTTAAATCAATGCTATATTCATGCCCCAATCATGAGCTCTCGAGAGAAATCATCACTCAAAACTTTTATGCTCGGCTTTCTCATGAAGATCGTACCATGCTTGACACTTCTTGTGTCGGTTCTTTTATGAAGAAGGATATTGATCACAAGTGGAATTTATTGGAGAGAATCAAACGCAACTCTGAAGATTGGGACCTAGAGGAAGGTAAGGAGTCAGGTATGAACTTCCAGTTTGATTGCGTTAAATCTTTTGTTGAGACAAACACTTCTAGAGATTTTAGCGCTAAGTATGGACTTGACTCTGAGATAGTAGCTTCTCTATGTGAATCTTTTGCTGCTCATGTTGATCTTCCCAAAGAGAAGTGGTTTAAATATCATCCTCTTGTAGAAAGCAACATAGCCAAAACCAATCTAGTTGAGGAGAAAGTCATTGCTTTTAGTGATCCTGTTGTTCCTGGTGCTTACACTCAGAAACCACCATACCCTGCTAGGATAAAGGATTATTCTAAAGCTCCAACTGTGATACGTAGGGGTTACATTAGATCACTTGCACCCCCTGAGGAGATTAGAGTTGAACCTAGTGTTGCTATTATCAAAGATCTCTTAGCCGAAGACATAGATGGGCATGTTATCAAATTATGTGAGGACACCGCTAGAATTGCTAAACCTCACGTGAAAGACAAACACGGACCTGTAGTTGGCCTGCCCGTTGTTTCTGTTAAGATAGGAGATCACTGTTACCATGGTTTATGTGATATGGGAGCTAGTGTTAGTGCAATACCCTGTTCTCTATATGATGAAATCAAAGATGAGATTGCACCTGCTGAGTTAGAACCCATTGATGTCACTATTACGCTAGCTAATAGAGACACTATCTGCCCTCTGGGAATTGTGAGAGACGTAGAAGTCATGTGTGGTAATACGAAGTATCCTACTGATTCCCTCGTCCTTGGTACTGTACAAGATAGCTTTTATCCCATCATATTCGGTAGACCCTTTCTCAACACTGTCAATGCTCACATTGATTGCATTAAGCAGACCGTTACAGTTAGTTTCGAGGGTGTGTCTCATGAATTTAACTTCTCCAAGTTTGGAAGACCACCCCATGAAAGAGAGTCGTCTGGTAGGGATGAAATCATTGCTCTTGCCTCTATTTCCGTACCTCCTACGGATCCTTTAGAGCAATATCTTCTTGAGCATGAAAATGATATACATATGGAGGAGAGAGATGAGATAGATAAATTTGTCTTAGAACAATATCCTGTTCTCAAGAATAATCTGCTTGTTGAACTGCTTGGGGATCCTCCCCCACCAAAGGGTGATCCTGTGTTCGAGCTTAAACAGTTGCCTGATACTCTTAAGTATGCCTATCTTGATGACAAGGAGATATATCCTATCATTATTAGTGCTCTCCTCTCAGAGCGCGAAGAGAAGAAGTTACTAAAAACTCTGAGGAAGCACCGCGCTACTATTGGATATACTCTTGATGATCTTAAGGGTATTAGTCCTACTCTATGTTAGCACAAGATTAAAACCGATCCTGACTTTAAACCAGTTGCTGATCATCAAAGGAGATTAAATCCTAAGATGAAAGAGGTCGTTAGAAAAGAAATATTAAAGCTTCTGGAAACAGGAATCATTTATCCCGTTGCTCATAGTGATTGGGTAAGTCCAGTACATTGCGTACCCAAGAAGGGAGGTATCACCGTCGTTCCTAATGATAAGGATGAACTAATCCCACAAAGGATTATTACCGGCTATAGAATGGTGATAGACTTCCGGAAACTGAACAAGGCAACCAGGAAAGATCATTATCCTTTGCCGTTCATCGACCAAATGCTAGAAAGGCTATCAAAGCACACACACTTCTCCTTTCTAGACGGTTATTCAGGTTTCTCGCAAATACATGTTGCACAATCTGATCAAGAGAAAACCACTTTCACCTGCCCTTTCGGTACCTTTGCCTATAGACGTATGCCTTTTTGCTTATGTAATGCACCTGTCACCTTCCAAAGATGTATGATGGCTATATTCTCTGACTTTTGTGAAAAGATTGTCGAGGTTTTCATGGATGACTTCTCCGTTTATTGGTCTTCCTTTGATGATTGCCTCAGCAACCTTGATCGAGTCTTACAGAGATTCGAAGAAACCAACCTCGTCTTGAATTGGGAGAAGTGCCACTTTATGGTTAATGAAGGTATCGTCTTAGGACACAAAATCTCTGAAAGAGGCATTGAAGTTGATAAGGCTAAGGTTGATGCAATTGAGAAAATGCCTTGCCCCACAGATATCAGAGGTATAGGAAGTTTCCTAGGTCATGCTGGTTTCCGTAGAAGGTTCATTAAAGACTTCTCTAAGATTTCTAGGCCTCTTACCAACCTCTTGCAGAAGGATGTTCCATTTGTTTTTGATGAGGATTGTGAGGAAGCCTTTGAAATACTTAAGAAGGCTTTGATAACCGCACCTATTGTTCAACCACCTGACTGGAACTTGCCCTTTGAAATCATGTGTGACGCTAGTGATTATGCTGTTGGTGATGTTCTAGGACAAAGAGTTGACAAGAAGTTGAATGGCATTCACTACGCTAGTAAAACTCTAGACAGTGCCCAAAGAAACTATGCCACTACGGAGAAGGAATTTTTAGCAGTCGTGTTTGCATGTGAAAAGTTTAGATCTTACATAGTTGACTCGAAAGTCACTATTCACTCTGATCATGCTACTATTAAGTACCTCATGGAGAAGAAGGACGCTAAGCCTAGGCTTATCACATGGGTTCTCCTGCTACAGGAATTTGATTTGCACGTCGTTGACCGAAAGGGTGCTGATAACCCTGTAGCAGATAACTTGTCTAGGCTAGAGAATGTCCTTGATGACCCACTACCTATTGATTACAGCTTTCCTAATGAGCAACTAAATGTCATCTGCACTTCACTTAGTGCACTGTGGTATGCCGATTATGCAAACTATATCGTAGCCAAATACATACCACCCAGTTTCACCTATCAACAAAAGAAGAAATTCTTCTTTGATTTGAGACACTAATTTTGGGATGATCATCACCTTTATAAGGAAGGAGTAGATGGTGTTATTATACGTTGTGTGCCTGAACATGAACTGTGACAGATCCTGCAGAAGTGTCATTCCGAAGCCTACGGAGGACACCATGCTGGAGATAGAACTGCCCATAAGGTATTGCAATCAGGTTTCTATTGGCCCACTCTCTTCAAGGATGCGCGTAAGTTTGTCTTGTCTTGTGACGAATGCCAAAGGATAGGGAACATCAGTAAGCGTCAAGAGATGCCTATGAACTATTCACTTGTCATTGAACCATTTGATGTCTGGGGCTTTGATTATATGGGACCCTTCCTGAGTTCCAATGGGTACACTCACATCTTAGTTGCTGTGGATTACGTTACTAAGTGGGTAGAAGCTATCCCCACTAAAAATGCTGATCACCACACCTCTATTAAGATGCTTAAAGAAGTCATATTCCCAAGATTTGGAGTCCCTAGATACTTGATCACTGATGGCGGTTCACACTTCATTCATGGTGTTTTCTGCAAGATGCTAGCTAAGTATGATGTCAACCATAGAGTTGCATCTCCTTATCATCCTCAGTCTAGTGGTCAAGTGGAGTTGAGTAATAGGGAGATCGAGTTGATCCTACAAAAGACCGTCAATAGATCTCGAAAGAACTGGTCTAGCAAACTTGACGATGCACTATGGGCTTATAGGACTGCTTATAAGAATCCCATGGGCATGTCATCGTATAAAACGGTTTACGGTAAGGCCTCTCATTTACCTCTTGAGCTGGAACACAAAGCTTATTGGGCAATCAAAGAGCTCAACTTTGATTTCAAACTTGCCGGTGAGACGCGGTTGTTTGATATCAGCTCGTTAGATGAATGGAGAGCCCAGGCATATGAGAATGCCAGGTTGTTCAAGGAAATGGTTAAGAGATGGCACGACAAACGAATATAGAAACGAGAGTTCAATGTAGGTGATTATGTCTTGCTATACAATTCTCGTTTGAGATTCTTTGTAGGCAAGCTTCTCTCTAAATGGGAAGGTCCCTATTTTGTCGAGGAAGTATATCGTTCCGGTGCCATCAAAATCAATAACACCATCTACTCCTTCCTAGAGTGGTAAATGGGAAAATAATCAAGCATTACATCTCTGGTACTCCCATAAATATTGAGACCAATATCATCAATGTCATAACTCCAGAGGAGTACATAAGGGATGTTTATCAGCCTGTTTCGAACCTTGAAAACGAAGATGTATCTGTTTCAGTAAGAAATTGGACTCCGATACTTTTCCTATAGGAAAGTTCTTCCGTTTTGGAATTTTTGGAAAAATAGAAAAATAAAAGGCAGTCCGAAGAGCGAACGAGGCAGCCACAAGCCCTGCACCGCCCCTTACCCCCTGGTGGCAGAGGGCAAGCTTGTGAGCACCTCGTGTGCCTCCCGGACTCCGTTTTCTTCCGGAGGACTCCTTCTGGCCCAGAAAAAATCAATATATAGTCGCCCGAAGGTTTTGATCTCCGTATCGCGTAGTTTTCCTCTGTTTTCGTTTCGAGCTTGTTGTGTGCCGCAGATTTAGAGCAAAGATGTCTCAGGAATCTGTTGGGGAGAATGATCTTCACCAAGTTCATGAGGAAGTAGATGCTGACCTGAAAAGAGTAGAAGTCACGGAAGCCAGGGACCAAGCTAAGGAGAAAACCCAAGGTAGGGAGGAAGTTCAACCTATGTTCAACATTGAAGACGTTGAAGGAGTAGATTTTCTCCAACCCTTCCTCCACGTGCTGTCTCCATCCTTGATTGAACTCTTGAGGTTTTGCAAAACAACTCGTGCTCGCAATATTTCTCTTTCTCATGAAGTTGTTTTGCTGGAAAACCATGTCACAGTTTTCAAAGGTATAAGTCAAAGATTGATAGCTCTCTTGGAATCAAAGGCCACAACAACACCACCGTCACCACCGAAGGAAGACAACTAAGCATTGGTATGGGCAATCCCCTTGGCTTCTGCCAAGCTTGGGGGAGTTTCCCTGGTATCGTATCACCTTTATATCTTTTGCTTTTACCTTTATTTTAGTTCTTTCCTTTTCAGTTTTTATTTCTTCTTTTAGAGGAATAAGTCTTTAGTTTTTAGTTTGAGTCTTTTGATTTTGTCTCTCCCCCGATGTATTCGAGCTTACGAGCTATATAATAAAGAGTGTCTTAGTTAAGGGCTTTGCTTTGTGCCATGATCAAAAGTATGAAAAGAACGATAGCATGAAAGATCATGAGACGATCTTATGGAAAGTGATAACTTCACTTATGACACGTATGATGATTGAAACTTGTTGAGAATAAATTAACATAGACCTCAGACATTGTTGCAATTAATAAGAAGTAATAAGGAAAGAGAGATTCACATATAAATATATCATCTTAGACACTTTTTATAATTGTGAGCACTCACCAAACTATTACATGCCTAGGAGTAGATGTTGGACAAGGAAGACAACATAATGAATTGTGTTTGCTTGGTTCCAAACAATGTTATATGATTAGAGATCCCTTAGCATGTGACGATTGCTTCCACCTCATATTAGCCAAAACTCCCGCACCAAGTAGAGATACTACTTGTGCATCCATAAACCTCCAACCCAGTTTTTCCATGAGAGTCCACCATACCTACCTATGGATTGAATAAGATCCTTCAAGTAAGTTGTCATCGGTGCAAGCAATAAAAATTTCTCTCTAATATGTATGATCTATTAGTGTATGGAACATAAGCTTTGTACGAACCTGTGATGAGGAAGACATAAAAGCGACAGACTGCATAATAAAGTTCTTTATCATAGGAGGCAATATAAAGTGACGTTCCTCCGCGCTAAGAGGACACGCATTCAAACCTCAAAAGCGCATGACAACCTCTGCTTCCCTCTGCGAAGGGCCTATCTTGTACCTTTACTTTTTACCCTTGTAAGAGTCATGGTGATCTTCACCAATTCCCTTTTTGCCTTTGTCTTGGCTACCGTCACATGTTTGGGAAAGATCTATATTCATATATCAACTTGGAGTTGAGTACTTATGCTTTATTGTTGTTGACTTTACCCTTGAGGTAAACCGTTGGGAGGCAAAACTATAAGCCCCTATCTTCCTTTGTGTCCAGCTGAAACTTTGACACCATGAGTACCACATGAGTTGTAACAATTGTGGAAAACAAAAGAGATGATTGAGTATGTGGGTTTGCCTTACAAGCTCTTATTTGACTCTTTCTGATGTTGTGCTAAATTGCAATTGCTTCAATGACTATGGACTATTGTTGGTTACTTCTCGGTAAGGTTTTTGCTTCATGCTTTGCTTTGTGAAGGAATTGTTACTTTTCCATAAGAATCTTTATGATATATTTTTGTCTTATGTGTGATCATGATGCCCTCATGTCCGTATTATATTTTATCGACACCTTCGTCCCCAAACATGTGGACATGTTTATGGAACTTGGTTTTCGCTTGAGGACAAGCGAGGTCTAATCTTGGGGGAGTTGATACGTCCATTTTGCCTCATGCTTTCATGTTGATATTTATTGCTTTTTGGGATGTTATATTACTTGTGGTACCATATTTATGCCTTTTCTCTCTTATTTTGCACGGTTTATTTGAAGAGGGAGAATTCAGGCAGCTGGAATTCTGGACTGGAAAAGGAGCAAATCCTAGTCCACTATTCTGCACATCTCCAAATCCCCTGAAAAGTTACGTGGATTTTTCTGGATTATATAAAAAATACTGGGTGAAAGAACTACCGGAGGGGGGCCACCAGGGCTCCACAAGCTTGCCCACCAGCACCACCCTCCCTGGTGGCGCAGGGCAAGCTTGTGGGCTGCCTGACGCCCCACTAGCCCCCCTCTTTTGCTATATGAAGCGTCCTGGTCCAGAAAAAAACAATAGGGAGCTTTTTCGTGGTTTCGCCGCCGCCACGAGGCGGAACTTGAGCAGATCTAATCTAGAGCTCCGGCAGGACGATCCTGCCGGGGAAACTTCCCTCCCGGAGGGGGAATCATTGCCATCGTCATCACCAACACTCCTCTCATAGGAGGGGATGCATCTTCATCAACATCTTCATCAGCACTATCTCCTTTCCAATCCCTAGTTCATCGCTTGTAACCAATCTTCGTCTCGCAACTCCGATTGGTGCTTGTAAGGTTGCTAGTAGTGTTAATTACTCTTTGTAGTTGATGCTAGTTGGATTACTTGGTGGAAGAGTTTATGTTCAGATCCTTGATGCTATTCATTACACCTCTGATCATGATTATGATTATGTTTTGTGAGTAGTTACTTTTGTTCCTGAGGACGTTAATAATAGTCATGTGAATTTGATACTCGTTCGGTATTTTGATATGTTGTATGTTGTCTTTTCCTCTAGTGGTGTTATGTGAACGTTGACTACATAACACATCACCATATTTGGGCCTAGAGGAAAGCATTGGGAAGTAGTAAGTAGATGATGGGTTGCTGGAGTGACAGAAGCTTAAACCCCAGTCTATGCGTTGCTTCATGAGGGGCTGATTTGGATCCACTAGTTTAATGCTATGGTTAGACTTTGTCTTAATTCTTCTTTTGTAGTTGCAGATGCTTGCGAGAGAGGTTAATCATAAATGGGATGCTTGTCCAAGTAAGGGCAGTACCCAAGCGTCGGTCCACCCACATATCAAACTATCAAAGTAACGAACGCGAATCATATGAACATGATGAAACTGGCATGACAGAAATTCCCGTGTGTCCTCGGGAGCGTTTTTCCTCCTATAAGACTTTGTTCAGGCTTGTCCCTTCCTACAAAAGGGATTGGGCCACTTGCTGCACTGTAGCGACCCGACTCAAAACGAGTCAAGCCTGTGTGTTTCTGTGCCATCCCTGGATCAGTATGCTGGCACACACAGTACATCAATGTATATATCAAAGTGCAATCACATGTAAATAGCGTAAAACTGATATATACCTTAAATATTTCAGCGGAAGCAGTCAAGGGAGTGGAGTCCCAATAAACACCAACGGCAAGTTGAGTGCGGACCATAACCCTGAATCGTACTCTTACTCGTCGTTGAAATATCTACAACATAAGACATTGCAGCCGTGTAGGTCAGCATATTGAATATGCTGGCAAGTCACATAAGAGAGGGGGTAAAATATCATCTATACTATATGCATATATGGCAGGTGGTGTTGTAAGTTTTAGCGTAAAGCAAATTTTCTCCTACAACAAGAGGGGCTAAAAGCAAAATATTACTACGTTGTTGGTTGTTAATGAGATGGTTCCGCCAACCAGTTCTCATACCCAGGTTATCAATGTTACCCTCATCAATATTACTATTTGTGTTGAGAATTTCAGATAACTTCAGATCCTTTGGCTCAAGTTGTCCATGACCGTGGACACGGCTAATCGATTAGGTTTGAGTACTCTGCAGAGTTTTGCACACGTTCCCCACAAGATTTGATCGCCTCCGTGTATGTCCTCGCACTTCAGGGTGTTTGAAGACCGGATGATCAAAACATGGTCTTTCAACGGGTCCCGCTGAATCCCTGTCGGTGCCCATCCATTCCTACCGTTCTTCTACATCTGCTAGCACCGCCTGTCCAGAGTCACTGTGTTGTCCAACCAAGCCAGAGCCCATAATGACTTGTGGCTGTGCAGGTAAGCCTTGGGTCTTGAAAATATCCGTCCGTCTCTTTGAGCCTGGGTGAAGCTTTCTGCAGGATGTCATGGTCGTCTCCAGCATCCCGGATCATCCACTGGTTTCTCCAGGGAGCCGATCGATCAACCGTCCTTGACCCATAGTTGCATTGCATCATGAGGTCTTGAAAAGTCTTGACTTAACCGGTCTTGGTTATTAAATTATTCTCGCATCACTCGTGATAAACTCTCAACCAGAATCCCGTCTACTCAAGCATAGCAAATATTAAATTTGTCGTCCCGGGCCAAGTAACGGGGTTGTTGGGTGCCTACCACATGATACTACAATATGTAACCATAATTTCCAAGTACCTAGTCAGCATACAATTGGGCATAGGATGGTAGAACTACGATGCATAAAACATAGGTGATACATCATCAACTGACTTGCCTGGCGATGTTGACGAAGAAGAATTTCTCGAGAAATAACTTGATAGATTACTCGTCACTCTCCGATGAAATCTATATAACAACATATCATTCACATAAGCACTCATACTAGCAATCATTCTAGCAATCAAAACAAAAGAGAGAGTGAATAAGAATCCGAAGGAAACTTCAAATAAGACTAGGGAGTCTTCTACTACATCAAACACTAAATAGTTTTTGTCCAACGGAAAATAAAACACTAAAATAGAAAAAATAACAGAAAACAAAATATAAAATAACTAAGATAACTGAAGTAAAATTTACAAAACAATATTATTTTATAAGTATTTTCAAAATAGGAAATCAAACTAGCAATGCAATCAATTCGCAAGTTAGTATAGAACTAGAATTGATTCCATGCAAACAAATAAGAATAAATAAAATAAAATTTTGTTGTTTTTGAAAAGTTACTGGTAAATATCAAAAACAAAATATAACTTGTCACAATTACAAAAAAAACAAATTAAGAACAATTAATACAAAAGAAATAGCAAGAAAACAAAAAAAGGCTAAAACAGAATCTTTTTTGCTTAAAACCCTAAGTAAAAATATTTAAAAAAATTAAACTTAAACTACTAAAATATATGATCAATAGGAAACCGTAGAAAAAATAATTAATTTAAAAACTATTTTTAAACTCCCGGTATAAGCAAAACAAGATTTAAATCAAATCTGATCTAATTCACATTTTATAAATCCAAACATAGACAAATTATATATCTACAGAAACTACATAAATTTTTTGATCCAACGCAAAAAGAATCACCTAATTCGGAGTTATAGACTAATAGATATGAATTTTCTAAGATTGCAATTTTCTGAAAAAACTGCAATACGGGATTTCGTGAATCTCACCATGGGTGACAGAGAGGAAGAACTCCGGCGAGGTAGCTGCTCCGGCGAGGTGGGGAGGTCGCCGGCGGGGTGGGGAATCGGCGGAGGAGTAGCACGGCAGGGGGTGGGCCGCTGGAGAGGCTCGGCAAGGGTGATGGGGAAGCGCCACGAGACCTACTGTACTCCGTTCTTGACAGGAAGATGAGGATGGTGGCGCCGTGGCTACGAGCAGGGAGAAGGCGAGGTGATGGGGAAAATGGAACGAGGAGAGGAGGGGCGTTCTTATAGGAGTAGTGGGAGGCTCGGGAAGGAAGTGTAGTCCACGAATCGGGGGAGGGAAGCTTCCTGGGAAGCTTCTGCCATGGCCACACAAGGCAAGTGACGAGAGGAAGAAGAAAGGTGGGGATATGGGCGAGATGACGTTCCTAATATGGCCCAAGGACTTTCCTAAATAAAAGATCACTTTCCATTTTTATTAAAACGGGAATTAAAACAATTAAAAGGGAAAGGAATATTCCTCGGAATATAGGGTAATATATATTAAAATTTTCACAAAAACAAATCCAAAAAGATGGGCATTTTTCCACGACCAAAATGAAAAACTTAAAAAAAATGTTTTTCAGAAAAATCCCCTAAGGCTTTATTTTTTGCAAATAATTTTCAAATAAAACTTTGGTTTTTCTTGGCTCAAGTATTTTTCAAAAATACCCCTGATTTTGGGAGGGTCATTTTCCTCCGCTCTTTCTTGCTTGCAAGAATTTATTTTCGGGGTATTTATCGGGAAAGAAAAATATAGAAGCAAGGGCAAATATTTGAAAGGATTCAAATGCAAACTCCGTTCAAATTCTTTATAGTTGAAGAAGTCATGTCATCTTGTCTCTTTGCTTTTTAAATGATTGAATTTGAATTCCCGGAGAAGGGGAAAGTCATTTTATTCCCTCTCATTCAAAAGTTTTGAAAGGTTTTCAAATTTCACTCAAGCTTTCAATCACTCAAGCAAGCAAACAATCATTCTAATAATTATATTAACATTCCAAAATTTGGGATGTTACATGCACCATTGCTACTACTTGTTACTTGTTACTCTTTGCTCACTACGTTTCACCTCGCTACACAATCACTTGTTACCGCTACTTTCAGTGTGTGCAGTTATTACCTTGCTGAAATCCATTTATCAGAGCCTTCTGCTCCTCGTTCGGTTCTACACTCTTACTTATCGAAAAGACTATGATTGATCCCCTATACATGTGGGTCATCAGTGAACACTCACCAAACTATTGCATGCCTAGAAGTAGATGTTGGACAAGGAAGAAAACATAATGAATTGTGTTTGCTTGGCTCCGAACAATGTTATATGATTAGAGATCCCTTAGCATGTGACGATTGCTTCCACCTCACAATAGCCAAACCTCCCGCACTAAGTAGAGATACTACTTGTGCATCCATAAACCTTCAAACCAGTTTTGCCATGAGTGTCCACCATACCTACCTATGCATTGAATAAGATCCTTCAAGTAAGTTGTCATCGGTGCAAGCAATTAAAGTTGCTCTCTAATATGTATGATCTATTAGTGTGTGGAAAATAAGCTTTGTACGAACCTGTGATGAGGAAGACATAAAAGCGACAGACTGCATAATAAAGTTCTTTATCACAGGGGGCAATATAAAGTGACGTTCCTTCGCACTAAGAGGACACGCATCCAAACCTGAAAAGTGCATGACAACCTCTGCTTCCCTCTGCGAAGGGCCCATCTTGTACCTTTACTTTTTGCCCTTGAAAGAGTCATGGTGATCTTCACCAATTCCCTATTTCACCTTTATCTTGGCTAACGTCATATGCTTGGGAAAGATCTATATTCATATGTTAACTTGGAGGTAAGTACTCATGAATTATTATTGTTGGCATTGCCCTTGAGATAAGAAGTTGGGAGGCAAAACTATAAGCCCCTATCTTTCTCTGTGTCCAGCTGAAACTTTGATCTCATGAGTATCACGTGAGTTGTAGCAATTGTAGAGAACGAAAGAATGATTGAGTATGTGGATGTGCTTTACAAGCTCTTATTTGACTCTTTCTGATGTTCTGATAAACTGCAATTGCTTCAATGACTAAAGGCTATCGGTTGTTACTTCTCGGTAAGGTTCTTGATCCATGCTTTACTTTGTGAAGAAATTATCACTTTAGCACGAGAGATTATATGTTGGTATTGTTGTCCTCATCATGATCATGATGCACGCATGTTCGTATCTTGTTTTGTCGACACCTCTCTCCCTAAACATGTGGACATATTTATTGAGCTAGGCTTTCGCTTCAGGGCAAGCGAGGTCTAAGCTTGGGGGAGTTGATACGTCCATTTTGCATCATGTTTTCATGTTGATATTTATCGCTTCTTGAGTTGTTATTTCACTTCACGGTACAATTCTTATCCCTTTTCTCTCTTATTTTCCAAGGTTTACATGAAGAGGGAGAATGTCGGCAACTGAAATTCTGGCCTGAAAGTGGAGCAAGTTTGAGATACCTATTCTGCACAACTCCAAATGCCGTAAAAATCAACGAGGATTTTTTTCCTGATTTATCAAAAATACTAGGCCAAAGAAGTGCCAGAGGGGTGCCAGGGGGTGGCCACAAGCCTGCACGGCGTGGCCACCCCCCTAGGCCGCGCCATGGGGGCATGTGGGCACCCTGCTGGCCCGCTTGCCCCCCTCTTTTGCTATATGGAGGGTTTCGTCCAAGAAAAAATGAAGGAGGAGCTTTTTCGTGCTTTCGCCGCTGCCACGAGGCGGAACTTGAGCAGAACCAATCTAGAGCTCCGGCAAGATGATCCTGCCGGGGAAACTTCCCTCCCGGAGGGGGAAATCGTCGCCATCGTCATCACCAACACTCTTCTCATCGGAGGGGACTCGTCACCATCAACATCTTCATCAGCACCATCTCATCTACAAACCCTAGTTCATCACTTGTAACCAATCTCCGTCTCGCGACTCCGATTGGTACTTGTAAGGTTGCTTGTAGTGTTGATTACTCTTTGTAGTTGATGCTAGTTGGATTATTTGGTGGAAGAATTTATGTTCAGATCCTTGATGCTACTCATTACCTCTCTGGTCATGAATATGATTATGCTTTGTGAGTAGTTACTTTTGTTCCTGAGGACATGGGATAAGTCATGTTAATAATAGTCATGTGAATTTGATATTCGTTCGGTATTTTGATATGTTGTATGTTGTCTTTTCCTCTAGTGGTGTTATGTGAACGTCGAATACATAACACTTCACCATATTTGGGCCTAGAGGAAAGCATTGGGAAGTAGTAAGTAGATGATGGGTTGCTAGAGTGACAGAAGCTTAAACCCTAGTTTATGTGTTGCTTCGTAAGGGGCTGATTTGGATCCACTAGTTTAATGCTATGGTTAGACTTAGTGTTAATTCTTCTTTCGTAGTTGCGGATGCTTGCGATAGGGGTTAATCATAAGTGGGATGCTTGTCCAAGTAAGGACAGTACCCAAGCGCCGGTCCACCCACATATCAAACTATCAAAGTAACGAACGCGAATCATATGAACATGATGAAATCTAGCATGACAGAAATTCCCGTGTGTCCTCGGGAGCGTTTTTCCTCCTATAAGACTTTTTCCAGGCTTGTCCCTTGCTACAAAAGGGATTGGGCCACTTTGCTGCACCGTTGCTACTTTTGTTACTTGGTTCTTGCTACGAATCATCACATCACACAATCACTTGTTACCGATAATTTCAGTGCTTGCAGATATTTCCTTGCTGAAAACCACTTGTCATATCCTACTGCTCCTCGTTTGGTTCGACACTCGAAAGGACTACGATTGATCCCCTATACTTGTGGGTCATCATGTTACAATTATCCTTGCTGCACATCTTTTTGAGAGAGAGATACATGCACTCATCATGATTTTGCTAGAATGCTCATAGTGCTCCACTTATATCTTTTGAGCTAGATAACTTTGCTCTATGTGCTTCACTTATATCTTTTAGAGCACGGCGGTGCGTGACTTGGTAGTCTGCTTATGCTATGAAAGTAGTCCCAAAGGTGATAGGTACCCAAAGAGGATACAAAAACCTCCATCTTCATGTGCATTGAGTAGAAAGAGAAGTCTTGATTCCTCTCAATTAGTTTTGAGACATGGATTTGGTAATATTAAGAGTTATGTTAGTAGGGTGTTGTCAATCTAGAAATACTTGTGTTGAAGTTAGTGATTCCTGTAGCATGCACGTATGGTGAACCGGTATGTTAGGAAGTCGGAGCATAATTGATATATTTATTGTCATCCTTTGTGTTGAGGTCGGGATCGCGCGATGGTTAACACCTACCAACCCTTCCCCTAGGAGTATGTGTTTAGCACTTTGTTTCGATTACTAATAAAAACTTCCGCAACAATTATGTGAGTTCTTCATGACTAATGTGAGTCCATGGTATGGATGCACTTTCACCTTCCACCTTTGCTATCCTTCCTATGCCGCGCAACTTTCGCCGGTGCACAAACCCACCATATGTCTTCCTCAAAACAGCCACCATACCTACCTACTATGGCATTTTCATAGCCATTCCGAGTTATATTGCCATGCAACTCCCACCGTTCCATCTCATGACTTGTGTCGTCACTCTCATATTGCCATTGCATGATCGTAAGATAGCTAGCGAGATGTTTCAACGTCATACGCCAAGCTAGATCGTTGCACATCCCGGTACACTGCCGGAGGCATTTCCTATAGAGTCATCATCGTTCTAAGCTTTGAGCTATGAGTAAACAAAAGTGTGATGACCATTATTAGAGCATTGTCCCATGTGAGGAAATAAAAAGAAGAGGCCAAAGAGCCCAAAAATAAAAATAAAAAGAGAAAAGATAAAAAAAGAGAGGCCTAAGAGCCCAAATGAAAAAAAAGAGAAAAAGAGAGAAGGGACAATGCTACTATCTTTTTTCCACACTTGTGCTTCATAATAGCACCATGTTCTTCATGATTGAGAGCTTCTTGCTTTGTCACTACCATATGCTTGTGGGAATCTTCATTATATAACTTGGCTTGTATATTCCAATGATGGGCTTCCTCAAAACTGCCCAAGGTCTTCGTGAGCAAGCAAGTTGGATGCACACCCACTAGTTTTCCTTTTGAGCTTTCACATACTTATAGCTCTAGTCCATCCCTTGTATGGCAATCCCTACTCATTCACGTTGATATCTATTAATGGGCATCTCCATAGCCCTTTGATACGCCGAGTCAATGTGACCATCTCCTCCTTTTTGTCTGACAACCACCACCACACTCTATTCCACCTATAGTGCTATATCCATGGCTCATGCTCATGTATTGCGTGATAGTTATAAAAGGTTTGAGAAAATAAGAGTGTGAAAACAATTACTTGGCCAATACCGGGGTTGTGCATGATTTACATTAGTTGTGTAAGGATGATGGAGCATAGCGAGACTACATGATTTTGTAGGGATAACTTTCCTTGGCCTTGTTATTTTGAAAGTTCATGATTACCTTGCTAGTTTGCTTGAAGTATTATTGTTTCCATGTCAATAGCAAACTATTATTTCGAATCTTACGGATCTGAACATTCATGTCACGTGAAAGAAGTTGCAAAGGACATTCCACATCAAAAAATCAGTCTTTATCACTTCCCTACTCGAGGACGAGCAGGAGTTAATCTTGGGGATGCTTGATACGTCTCCAATGTATCTATAATTTGTGATGGTTTCGTGCTATTATCTTGTCAAACTTTGGATGTTTTGCATGCCTTTTATATATTTTTTGGGACTAACTTATTAACTCAGTGCCAAGTGCCAGTTCCTGTTTTTTCCATGTTTTTGACCCCTTTCAGAGGAGGATTTTGAACCGAGTCCAAACGGAATGAAACTGCCAAAGAGATTTTTTCCGAAACAGAAAAAGATCAGGAAGCCGGAGAATCAGGGCAGGGGGCCTGCATGGACCCCACAAGCCCTCATGGCGCGGCCAGGGGCCCGCGCCACCCTGGTTGTGGGCTCCCTGGGCCACCTCTGCCCTAGGTTTTGCGCCTATATATTCCCTAGAATCCCATAAAAAATCAGGAGATCCTCGAAAGTACTTTTCTGCCGCCGCAAGCTTCTGTCTCCGCAAGATCCCATCTGGGGCACGTTCTGGTGCCCTGCCGGAGGGGGGATTCGGATACGGAGGGCTTCTTCATCAACACCATGACCTCTTCGATGATGCGTGAGTAGTTCACCATAGACCTACGGGTCCATATCTAGTAACTAGATGGCTTCTTCTCTCTCTTGGATCTTCAATACAAAGTTCTCCATGATCTTCATGGAGATCTATCCGATGTAATCTTCTTTTGCAGTGTGTTTGTCGAGATCCGATGAATTTTGGATTATGATCAGATTATCTATGAATCTTATTTGAGTTTCTTCTGATCTCTCTTATGCATGATTTCATATCCTTGTAATTCTCTTCGAGTTGTGGGTTTTGTTTGTCCAACTAGATCTATGATTCTTGCAATGGGAGAAGTGCTTGGTTTTGGGTTCATACCGTGCGGTGACCTCACCTAGTGACAGAAGGGGTAGCGAGGCACGCATCGTGTTGTTGTCATCAAGGGTAAAAAGATGGGGTTTTCATCATTGGTTTGAGTTTATCCCTCTACATCATGTCATCTTGCTTAAGGCGTTACTCTGTTCATCATGAACTCAATACACTAGATGCATGCTCGATAGCGGTCGATGTGTGGAGTAATAGTAGTAGATGCAGAAAGTATCGGTCTACTTGTCTCGGACGTGATGCCTATATGTATGATCATTGCCTTAGATATCGTCATGACTTTGCGCAGTTCTATCAATTGCTCGACAGTAATTTGTTCACCCACCGTGATATTTGCTATTTTGAGAGAAGCCTCTAGTGAACACAATGGCCCTCGGGTCTACTCCACACCATATTTTCAGCCTTACACTTTTTCTTCGTTGCACTTTCCGCCTTCAGATCTCACTTTGCAATCAATCTTGAAGGGATTGACAACCCCTTTATAGCGTTGGGTGCAAGCTCTTTTGTGTTTGCGCAGGTACTCTGGACTTGACGAGATTCTCCTACTGGATTGATACCTTGGTTCTCAAACTGAGGGAATAATTACTGCTCCTGTGCTGCATCACCCTTTCCTCTTCAAGGGAAAAACCAATGCAAGCAAGAGAAGTAGCAAGAAGAATTCATGGCATTATCGGGGAAGGTCTTTTGTTGCCGTAGCAGTGGGTCATCAAGAATATTCTCCAACCTAGACAAGTTATCTGCTATGGGGTTCTCAGCACCCTTCCTATCAACAACATGAAATCAAGTTCTTGTAGCAAGAGAACCCATCTGATAAGTCTAGGTTTAGCATCCTTCTTTTCCATGAGGTACTTAATAGCAGCATGATCGGTGTGAATAGTAACCTTGGAATCAACAATGTAAGATCTAAACTTTTCACATGCAAACACGACTGCTAAAAATTCATTTTTAGTAGTAGCATAGTTTATTTGGGCATTGTCTAGATTTTTACTAGCATAGTGAATAACATTCAACTTCTTATCAACTCTTTGTCCTAGAATAGCACCAACAGCATAATCACTAGCATCACACATAATTTCAAAAGGTAAGTTCCAATCAGGTGATTGAACAATAGGTGCAGTTATCAAGGCCTTCTTAAGTATTTCAAAGGCTTCCTCACAATCATTGTCAAAAACAAAAGGAATATCCTTTTGCAATATATTGGTAAGAGGCCTAGAAATCTTAGAAAAGTCCTTAATGAACCTTCTATAGAAACCAGCATGACCAAGGAAACTTCTTATACCTTTGATATCTATAGGGCATGGTATTTTCTCGATCACATCAAACTTAGCCTTATCGACTTCAATACCTCTTTTAGAAATTTTATGTCCTAAGACGATGCCTTCATTAACCATAAAGTGCCACTTCTCCCAATTCAAGACAAGGTTGGTATCTTTACATCTCTGCAAAACTCGATCAAGGTTGCTGAGGAAATCATCAAAAGAAGACCCGTAAACGGAGAAGTCATCCATGAAAACCTCAACAATCTTTTCACAAAAGTCAGAGAATATAGCCATCATACATCTTTGAAAGGTAGCAGGTGCATTACATAAGCCAAAAGGCATACGTCTGTAAGCAAAGGTACCGAAAGGGCAAGTGAAAGTGGTTTTCTCCTAATCAGATTGTGCAATAGGTATTTGGGAGAAACCAGAATAACCATCTAGAAAGCAGAAGTGTGTGTGTTTAGACAATCTTTCTAGCATTTGGTCAATAAAAGGCAAAGGGTAATGATCTTTCCTAGTGGCCTTATTCAATTTCCTAAAATCAATCACCATCCTATAGCCAGTAATAATCCTCTGTGGGATCAATTCATCTTTATTATTAGGGACAACGGTAATACCTCCCTTCTTAGGGACGCAATACACCGGACTTACCCAATCACTATGAGCAACAGGATAGTAATATATGCTTCCGGGAGCTTTAGTTCTTCTTTTCTTACTACCTCTTTCATCTTAGGATTTAATCTCCGTTGATGATGAGCAACTGGTTTGGAATTAGGATCGGTTTTAATTTTGTGCTGGCATAGAGTGGGACTAATGCCCTTAAGATCATCAAGAGTATATCCAATAGCAGCATGATGCTTCCTAAGAGTTTTCAATAATTTCTTTTCTTCATGTTCTGAGAGGCTAGCACTAATAATAACAGGATATATCTCTTTTTCATTAATACAAGCATACTTAAGAGTATCAGGTAGCTGTTTAAGCTCGAACATAGGATCACCCTTTGGTGGGGGTGGATCTCCAAGCAGTTCAACAGGCAAATTATTCTTAAGGATAGGATGTTGTTCAAAGATAACTCTATCTATCTCATTCATTTCATCCATATGCATATCATTCTCATGCTCAAGCAAGTATTGCTCTAAAGGATCAGTAGGAGGCACAGCAATAGAAGCTAGAGTAATAATTTCATCCTTACTAGACAAATCTTTTTCATGAGGTTGTCTACCAAACTTGGAGAAATTGAACTCATGTGACACACCTTCAAAGCCAACAGTGAAAGTTTGCTTCTCACAGTCAATATGAGCATTGACAGTATTGAGGAAAGGTCTGCCAAATATGATGGGACAAAAGCTATCTTGTGTGGTAGCAAGAACGAGAAAATCAGCAGGATACTCAGTTTTACCACACAAGACTTCAACATCTCAAACAATTCCCAAAGGGCAGATAGTATCTCTATTGGCAAGCTGAATAGTGACATCAATAGGTTCCATCTCGACAGGTGCAATCTTGTCTTTAATTTCATCATATAAAGATTGAGGTATTGCACTAACACTAGCACCCACATCACATAAACCATGATAACAATGATCTCCTATCTTAACAGAAACAACACGCGTGCTAACAACAGGCCTATGTTTGTCTCTAGCATGAGGTTTAGCAATTCTAGCGGCATCTTCACAGAAGTGAATATCATGCCCATCAACATTGTCGGATAGGAGATCTTTGATAATAGCAATGTTAGGTTCAACTCTAATTTGCTCAGGGGGTGTAGGTGTTCTAATGTAGCCCCTATGTATCACAGTTGAAGCTTTAGAATGATCCTTTATTCTAACAGGGAAAGGTGGTTTCTCAATGTAAGCACTAGGAACAATAGGATCATTATAAGCAATGACTTTCTCTTCAACTAGATTGGGTTTAACTACATTGACTTCTAAGGGAGGGTGATATTTAAACCACTTCTCTTTAGGGAGATCAATATGAGCAGAAAATGATTCACACAATGAAGCTACTATCTCAGAGTCAAGTCCATATGTAGCGCAAAAATCACAAAAAGTATTTGTTTCAACAAAGGATTTAACGCAATCGAACTTGAGATTCATACCTGACTCCTTACCTTCATCAAACTTCCAATCTTTAGAGTTGCATTTAATTCTTTCCAATATATTCCATTTGAAGTCAATATCTCTCTTCATAAAAGAACCTGTACAAGAAGTGTCAAGCATGGTGCGATTATCATGAGACAGCCGAGCATAAAAGTTATGAATAATATTTTTTCTCGAGAGCTCATGGTTGGGGCATGAATATAACATTGACTTAAGCCTCCCCCAAGCTTGAGCGATACTTTCCCTATCACGAGACCAAAAATTATAGATATAATTCCGATCACGATGTACCAAATGCATAGGATAAAACTTTTGATGAAATTCCAATTTCAATCGGTTGTAGTTCCATGATCCAGTATCATCACATAGCCTATACCATGTCAATGCTTTATCCCTCAAAGATAAGGGAAAGACCTTCTTCTTGACCTCATCCTCGGGAAAACATGCAAGCTTAAATAAACCATAAACTTCATCTACATAGATTAGATGCAAGTCGGGATGTGATGTTCCATCTCCTGAAAAAGGATTAGCCAACAGTTTCTCTAGCATAACTGAAGGAATTTCAAAACAAGTATTTTCAGTAGGTACAGAAGGTTGAGGATCAACTCCTTGTGCTTCCGTTCGAGGTGAAGATACCCCGAACAAGCTCCTCAAAGGATTAGTTTCCATAGTGACAAGTGACAATAAATTTCAGCACACTATATAAATTTTTCCTTACCAAATTCCACTTACCAAAGGCGCTTCACTCCCCGGCAATGGCGCCAGAAAAGAGTCTTGATGACTCACAAGTGTAGGGGATCTATCATAGTCCTTTCGATAAGTAAGAGTGTCGAACCCAACGAGGAGCAGAAGGAACTGACAAGTGGTTTTCAGCAAGGTATTCTCTGCACGCACTGAAATTATCGGTAACAGATAGTTGTGTGCTAAGATGATTCATAGCAAGTAGAAAGTAACAAAGGTGCAGCAAGATGGCCCAATCCCTTTTGTAGCAAGGGACAAGCCTGGAAAAACTCTTATAGGAGGTAAAGCGCTCCCAGGGACACATGGGAATTTCTGTCAAGCTAGTTTTCATCATGTTCATATGATTCGCGTTCGCTACTTTGATAGTTTGATATGTGGGTGGACCGGTGCTTGGCTGCTGCCCTTACTTGGACAAACATCCCACTTATGGTTAACCCCTCTCACAAGCATCCGCAACTCCGAAAGAAGAATTAAGACTAAGTCTAACCATAGCATTAAACTAGTGGATCCAAATCAGCCCCTTACGAAGCAACGCATAAACTAGGATTTAAGCTTCTGTCACTCTAGCAACCCATCATCTACCTATTACTTCCCAATGTCTTCCTCTAGGCCCAAATAATGGTGAAGTGTTATGTAATCGACGTTCACATAACACCACTAGAGGAGAGACAACATATAACGCATCAAAATATCGAACGAATACCGAATTCACACGACTACTTATAACAAGACTTATCCCATGTCCTCAGGAACAAAAGTGACTACTCAGAAAGCATAATTATGTTCATGACCAGAGAGGTATTGAATAGCATCAAAGATCTGAACATATAATCTTCCACCGAGTAATCCAACTAGCATCAACTACAAAGAGTAATTAACACTACTAGCAACCTTACAAGTACCAATCGGAGTCGCGACACGGAGATTGGTTACAAGAGATGAACTAGGGTTTGGAGATGAGATGGTGCTGATGAAGATGTTGATGGTGATGAGTCCCCTCCGATGAGAGGAGTGTCGGTGATGACAATGGCAAAAATTTCCTCCTCCGGGAGGGAAGTTTCCCCGGCAGGACGACCCTGTCGGAGCTCTAGATTGGTTCTGCTCAAGTTCTGCCTCGTGGCGGCGGCGACTCCTCCCGAAAGCCTCCCCCTGATTTTTTCTGGAACGAAACCCTCCTTATTCAGACTTGCTCCTTTTTCAGACCAGAATTCCAGTTGCCCGCATTCTCCCTCTTCATGTAAACCTTATAAAATAAGAGAGGAAAGGCATAAGTTTTGTACCGTGAAGTGTAATAACAGCCCATAAAGCGATAAATATCAACATAAAAGCATGATGTAAAATGGACGTATCAGGATTGCGCGATGATTAACACCTACCAACCCTTCCCCTAGTAGTATGCGTTTAGCACCTTGTTTCGATTACTAATAAAACTTTCGCAATAAGTATATTAGTTCTTCATGACTAATGTGAGTCCATGGTATAGATGCACTTCCACCTTCCACCATTGCTAGCCTCTCTAGTGCTGCGCAACTTTCGCCGGTACACAAACCTACCATATACCTTCCTCAAAACAGCCACCATACCTACCTATTATGGCATTTTCATAGCCATTCCGAGATATATTGCCATGCAACTCCCACCGTTCCGTCTCATGACTTGTGCCGTCACTTTCATATTGCCATTGCATGATCGTAAGATAGCTAGCGAGATGTTTCAACGTCATACGCTAAGCTAGATCGTTGCACATCCTGGTACACTGTCGGAGGCATTTCCTATAGAGTCATCATTGCTCTAAGTATTGAGTTGTGAGTAAAGAAAAGTGTGATGATCATCATTATTAGAGCATTGTCCCATGTGAGGAAATAAAAAAATAGGCCAAAGATGCCCACAAAAAAATGGAAAGAGCCAAAGAGCCCAAACAAAAAAAAGAGAAAAAGAGAGAAGGGACAATGCTACTATCTTTTTCCACACTTGTGCTTCAAAATAGCACCATGTTCTTCATGATTGAGAGTCTCTTCTTTTGACACTTCCATTTACTAGTGGGAATTTTCATTATATAACTTGGCTTGTATATTCCAATGATGGGCTTCCTCAAAATTGCCCTAGGTCTTCGTGAGCAAGCAAGTTGGGTGCACACCCACTAGTTCTCCTTTTGAGCTTTCACACACTTATAGCTCTAAGTGCATCCGTTGCACGGTAATCCCTACTTATTCACATTGATATCTATTGATGGGCATCTCCATAGCCCGTTGATACGCCGAGTCGATGTGACCATCTCCTCCTTTTTGCCTCACAACCTCCACCACACTCTATTCCACCTATAGTGCTATATCCATGGCTCACGCTCATGTATTGCGTGACAGTTGAAAAGGTTTGAGAAAGTAAGAGTGTGAAAACAATTACTTGGCCAATACCTGGGTTGTGCATGATTCAAATTCGTTGTGTGGGGATGATGGAGCATAGCCACACTATATGATTTTGTAGGGATAACTTTCCTTGGCCTTGTTATTTCAAAAGTTCATGATTACCTTGCTAGTTTGCTTGAAGTATTATTGTTTTCATGTCAATAGTAAACTATTGTTTTGAATCTTACGGACCTGAACATTCATGTCACAAGAAAGAAGTTACAAAGGAAAAATATGTTAGGTAGCATTCTACATCAAAAATTCAGTCTTTATCACTTCCCTACTCGAGGACGAGCAGGAGTTAAGCTTGGGGATGCTTGATACGTCTCCAATGTATCTATAATTTTGTATGGTTCCATGCTATTATCTTGTCAACTTTGGATGTTTTGTATGCATGAATATGCTATTTTATACCTTTTTGGGACTAACCGATTAACTCAGTGCCAAGTGCGAGTTTTTGTTTTTTTCCGTGTTTTTGACCTTTTTTAGAGGAGAATATTAAACGAAGCCCAAACGGAATAAAACCTGCGGAATGATTTTTTTTCCATAACAGAAGATACGCAGGGGACTTGAGAACCAAGGCAAAGGACCCCGGGGGAGGTCACAAGCCCCCTAGCCGTGGCCTAGGGGAGCGTGCCTAGCAGGCTTGTGGGCCCCCTGTGGATCCTTTGCCCTACTTCTTCCGCCTATAAATTCTTTGAAAATCTGAAACCACCAGAGAGAGCCACGAAAATACTTTTCCACCGCCGCAAGCTTCTGTCTCCGCAAGATCCCATCTGGGGCACGTTCTGGTGCCATGCCGGAGGGGGGATTCGGACACAAAGGGCTTCTTCATCAACACCATTGCCTCTCCAATGATGCGTGAGTAGTTCACTACAGACCTTCGGGTCCATAGCTAGTAGCTAGATGGCTTCTTCTCTCTCTTGGATCTTCAATAGAAAGTTCTCCATGATCTTCATGGAGATCTATCCGATGTAATCTTCTTTTGCGGTGTGTTTGTCGAGATCCGACGAATTGTGGATTTATGATCAGATTATCTATGAATATTATTTGAGTCTCCTCTGATCTCTTATATGCATGATTTCGTATCCTTGTAATTCTCTTCGAGTTGTGGGTTTCGTTTGGCCAACTTGATCTATAATTCTTGCAATGGGAGATGTGCTTGGTTTTGGGTTCATACCGTGCGGTGTCCTCACCCAGTGATAGAAGGGGTAGCGACGCACGCATCGTGTTGTTGCCATCAAGGGTAAAAAGTTGGGGTTTATCTCTATTGCATGAATTTATCCCTCTACATCATGTCATCTTTCTTAAGGCGTTACTCTGTTTGTTACGAACTCAATACAATAGATGTGTGCTGGATAGCGGTCGATGTGTGGAGTAATAGTAGTATATGCAGACAGTATCGGTCTACTTGTCTCGGACGTGATGCCTATATGTATGATCATTGCCTTAGATATCATCATGACTTTGCGCGGTTCTATCAATTGCTCGACAGTAATTCGTTCACCCACCGTAATACTTGCTATCATGAGAGAAGCCTCTAGTGAACACTATGGCCCCCGAGTCTACTTCACATCATATTTTCAGCTATACACTTTTACTTTGTTGCACTTTCCACCTTCATATCTCACCTTGCAATTAATCGTGAAGGGATTGACAACCCTTTTATAGCGTTGGGTGCAAGTTTGTTTGTTTTTGCGCAGGTACATTGGTGACTTGTCTTGATACTCCTACTGGATTGATACCTTGGTTCTCAAACTGAGGGAAATACTTACTGCTACTGTGATGCATCACCCTTTCCTCTTCAAGGGAAAAACCAACGCAAACTCAAGAGGTAGCACTCCTCTGGATGAGACCGAGTGGTATCCGCAGGACCTGAATAATGTCACATGGCATGATCCCTCGCCTGAAGAGGCTGAATACGCCGACTCAGGAATGTTTCAAGCAAATCCATCCCAGTCACTCCGCCACGGACCAAGACACTTAACGCGTTCGCCAAGAGCCCTACCTAGACCTTCTCCTCACTCAATATGTTCAATGATCTAGGAGTAGTTAGTCGCTCTAAATAGAATGGAGGAAGTCCAGTCGACATGTTTGGAGCAGGCATATCATTACAGTAAAACCAAGTGGATTGCCAGTTCCGGACCGACTCGGGAAGGGTCATCTAAGGATATGTACTTTTACTCCTCTTCTAAATCTCCAGACCACCGCACAGTTGAATCTCATTAGTTCTGCTATCACTACGGCTTGCCTTCTTCACCGATTGGGAGCGCACGCTGAAGATGTGTTTGAACAGCCCCCAATGGGGGGGGACAACCCAAAAAGCACTCGCACAGAGTCACAAATGCAGCAAGGTACGCAATGGAGTTAGGAGGGAAATGATGGAGTTGTGCATCAAAGAAATTCATAAGACCGCAGAAAAAAGGGTGAGGGGGTAAGAAGAAACCTCGCTCAATGTGAGTGAGGTCAAGGACCCGTTCTCCTTATCGTGGCTCTGGCTCGATCTCCCCCTCAGGCAGCCGCCACGACTTATCTGCTATCATCCTGTGTTCAACGAGCTCTAGAACATCCTCCTTCCGGACCGTCGACGGGAGGAAATATCACTGGATCCATCCCGACGGCAGCTCAGTTCGGCCGCCTGATTTCTTCATCTTCCCGCCACACTTGGCACGCTTGAGCTTGGTCGTCTTGCCCTTAGTCATCTCTGTGGTGGTTGAGGCAGATCTAAGCCACGCTCGCAAGGCAGAGGTGGAGGAAAATCAGGGAGGAATCAAGGAGAAACACTGCTCCAACCCTAGCGCCGTCCAATTTATAACCGCCTGAGTGAGTCGCTCATCGATGGGCCCGTCGGATCTCTGTCTATCCCGATAACAAGGGCGGCGCGATACGTGGCGATAAGGGCGGCGGATAATCGACACGTCGTTCTCCCATTTGCGCTGGCAGTTGTGTCATCACCGCACGGAGCGCGCTTACCAAAATTTTGAATCCCGCAAAATCCGGACCTAACGAAGCAATATGTCATGTCAAAAGATCCCGTTGATCACTCGGATCAACTTTCATGCTCAAATTCACTCGGATATATTTCGTAACAGAATGGATCAAAGCGAATGACAAAAGACTTCAATCGACGCACACTCCTGCTGAGCCCAAAAGCACATTCGGAGTCTGTGTGCCTTGACGGAATTTGCATCGACCCCTTTCTCACTCGAACCCCGATCCATTCGGGGGCTAATGATGGGGATATGTACCTAGGGTAGGGTCATAGGCCTGACTTACATGTCCTACCTAAGGGCACCTCATTAAAGACTTGAAGATTACAAGGAGGGTTCCGACTGGATAGCCATGGCGTGTGAATCACTCGGTACAGAAATCACTCGGAGAATTTCCCCCTTCACTCGACAATTAATTTCCACTCGGAAGAACCAGAAGCCAGTGGGCGTAGAAGACCAGAAGCCACTCCAGGGAGGCCGACGGGTGACCATTCGGCTGGTCATCATAAGTAACATTTATTACATACGTTATCAGTAACGTACGCCTTTAAACCCCATTGATCGAACCCTTGGTTGTCGGCTATATAAGCCACCCCTCCCCTCTGGCACAAGGGTTCGCATCCCCTATAACACGCATATTTCACTCGACACAAAGCTCCAGAGCACTGAGACGTAGGGTTGTTACCTCCGCGAGAGGGGCATGAACTCATACATCGGGTGTACAAGCTTGTCGTAGCTACGACTCCGCCCTCTCCATTCGTACCCTACACCTATACTGTTAGGATCATTCTCACAACAGGTACATGAAGAAATGCATGCATACTACAAATTGATTAACAATGATTCTTGTGAAAAGGTTGCTGATGAGGTGAAAATAAAGAATGGCATCCTACCCCAATGACAAGGAAAATTTACTGATCGGTCTGGACTGTTAACATGTATCAGTTGTGCATATTGTAACCGTGCACATTGGCACGTAATTCTCCTAGAATATAGGACCTAACCACCCTTGGGCATGCGTGTCTATTCTTCATGGAAGCCACTCCCTATGTAAACATGTGTTTTACCGGTGTATGATTGAATCGAGTTGTCAATTAACTCTCCAACTTGGTATCAGCAGCCCAGGTGCCTCGCCATGTCCGAGCAACACTCCTCGTCCTCCTCCGTGGCGACTCTCCCCGCCACCTCGCCGACCACCGCCTCGGCCTCCTCCGGCTCGGGCACCACGACTCCCTTTGTCTTCGGCACAACCCTTACCCCCACCTTGTAGTTTGCCCCGCTCTTCTCCACCTCCATGCCCCCACCGACTCCGGCGCCGCCCGCTCGGCACCCGATCTTCAACGACAACCTCTCCGGCCACATCAAGTTCCTGCTCAACCCAGCCGAGCACAATTATCACAAGTGGAAGGCTTTCTTCCTCATGATCCTGGTTCGCTACAGCGTCACCTATCTCATCGAGCATCCCCTCCCCCAACATCGACAGGCAGTATCTCAAACTCGACGCCCATGTCGCTCTCGCCATGTATGCCACCACCTACGATCTGTGGACGCGGATTCGTGACTACTTCCTCGCCAACCACGCGGCTCGCTACATGATGTTGAACCGTCAATATCGCAACCTCAAGCAAGGCGATCTCTCAGTCGATGAGTACACGCGTCGCATGAAGCTTGTCACCGTCGGCCTCGCCGACATCGACCACACCGTCTTCGAGGTCGACCTCACCACTTAGTTCCTCCACGACATCGATCAACGCCTCGACACCATACGCGTCGTCTTGGGAGACACAGTCCCTCTGCCACCATGCGAGACGGTCCTCTCGCACCTCAAGCTTGCCGAGGAGAATCTCGCTCAACGCACCTTTGAGGCAAGTGCCACCATCCTCGCCGTTCACGAAGGCGGATCCCCTCGACGCCCTCCGGATCCGGCACGGGCGGCCTTGCTCCCCGCCTGGGCCCTGGCGATCGTGCTGCTCCACCGCCCGGCTGCAGGTCTTCCCCTCGATGTGGCGACGGTGGTGACTGAGGGCGCGGACGCGGCCGAGGGCGTGGCGACCCAAACGGGCGCGGCCAGTCCTCCCCTCAGGCGCCCTACAATCCATTCATGGGCTTCTTCGCTCCCTATGGCATGGCCATACCTCCGCCGCGTCCCGGCTGGGTTCCCCCAACTCTGGCGGCGTCCTTGGCCCTCGCCCCGGCTCCCATGTGCATGCCTACCCGATGCAGTCTTCCCCCTACACCGCGTTGACGCCTTACCTACCACCCTCCTGGGATCAACTCTCCATGTTACACGCGGCGTACAACAACCAAGGCTTCAACACCAACGGCTCGTTGGCACCCGAATGGTACCTTGACAGTGGCGCCTCCAGCCACGTGATCGGTAATCCTGCTAATCTCACCCTCTCTAATTCTTCTTTAAAGCCTAAATTCTCAAGCATTGTTGTAGGCAATGGTCAACACCTTCCCATCCATGCTACCGGCTCCACCACTCTTCCTCCCCATAACTTTTAATTGTACAATGTTCCGTTCTCCCTTAATGTCACAACTAGCCTCATCTCAGTAGGCCTATTTACTAAAGATAGTTGTTGTTCTATCAAATTTTACCCATTCGTTTTTCTTTTGAAGGACCTTTGCACCCGGAAAGTAATCCTGATCTCCGCTAGCACCAGCGACTTATACCCCTTCTTTGGCAAGAACATACACCATCAACAGATAGGTTCATTCCCCAGGAACAGTTCGTGGCTTTTCTATTTCTGAATAGTTGGCGGCTTTTCTATTTCTTCTCATGAAGTTTAGCACGATGGATCCCCTTTCTACCGAACAATGGCCAAGGAACGATGGATCCCCTTTTCTCACTTTTTACACGAATTCTTAAGTATTTGTATCTCACTTGGATCTTTTCTCACTTATTACACAAGTCATGGAGTCGTATACTGCTATCGTCATGGCTGAATAAGAAACCAGGATGTTCATGAAGTAGGCACCAACAGCAGGATTATCTCACAGAATATCAACTAATAAGTGGGAAAATATTGGCTTCAACAAAATGACAAAATGTCAACTATGGCAAGATTGTATAGAGAAACACCAGAGAATATCCTCAATTAGAATTGGAAGCCAAAAGATTCATGTCCAGAGCACAACTCACGCAAGTCTAGGCAGTCAAATGCACATCAACTGCTATGGTAATAGGTGAACACCAATCAGCCACGCCTAAAACGGTAAACCACAGATAAACATCACAAAAATGTTGAACTTAAGCCAGATTTATAAGCAGAACTGACAGGTAAACATTCAGCACACCATACATAATTATCAGGCTTGTGTTCCACGTGATGTGTGGCAGGATCGATCATTTTCATTAGACACTCAAAAGAAGGTACTCAAATTCCCGCAGCTGAATGTAATATAACACAATCAGATGCAGCAAAGGAGCAGGTACAAACGTAACAAAAGCAATTCAAAGAAGAAGAAAAAAACGAATTATTCCTGGCTTGGTGCGTCCTGAGAAACCTCCATACGGGCTCTGCTGCATCTCCTTTCTTGCCTATTAAAAGATAAAAGAAGCTCTGTGAGTTCAAGGAACTTGAGACAGATGTAAACCAGTCTAGCTATCAGGAAAAGAACTCATGTATCAAGAACAGGCAAACAGAGCAGCAACCAAGCAAACCTTTCTTTTTCTTGCCACCACCCTTATTCTTTGACTTTGTGCCCAACGCAAGCCAAGTCGATGGATTTTGAGGACCTCCACATCCCCTCCTACTCCTTCAGCGCTGGGGGGCTGATGTCGACCATGTGCGCGGGGAGGGCGGCGGGCACCCGGGGACGCGGCGGCCACTTCCCCACCATCACTCCCGCTCTTCCCAGAGCAGGTGCCGGCGCGGGGAGCACCCAGCCAGCCGGCGCGAGGTTCGCGGTGCGATATTCAAGTCGCCGCGGCCAGCTCACCGCCTGCCCCGTCAACGACGAATGCCTCTGCCTCCTCGCCGCCACCACCACCGTCGCATCCACCCTGCACTCCATGAACGTTATGGTATCTGCCTATGTTACTATAACCTCCTCTCTTCTTTAATTGTCTGCCACATCAGCATGTTTGCTAGTTCCAAGAACATGATACTACCTGAGTTACTCTCACTATGGCCAGCCTAAGGCCGACATTATTAGCGTGCGTTCATGCACAGTGCTTTAACTACTACTGACAGTAGAACCTGAGGCAATAATGCCTCATTTTTTAAATTATGACATCCTCTTCCTCACGGAAAATTATATCGTTCAACACTGACAATATTATTATTTTTTCTGACAAAATAATTTATATTTTATTGGCTAGAATCATAGTAAAAATATGATAATATAAAGAGGACTAATAAATCAAGACAAAGGTACATTACCAATTTGAGGGGCCGGACGAAATTCTAAACCCGCGACCGACGCCTGCTAGACACTCCTATGCCACACGCTCCTACCTCCTCCTCCATCGTCACCGCTCCCTTGCTTCTTTATCCACATCCGCGTCAACCCCGCACCTGCCGCCCATTGATCTCTCCTTACACACAGGTCACCGCCTGCGGCTCCTTCGCTCCGCCGCTGGCCGACACACGCCACCGCCGGTCTCTCCTCACGCGCAGGTTAAGGCACTCGGGAAGAGCACGATGAAGGATTAGGTGAAGGACATGATGACGGCGACTATGGAGACAAAGACGACCTTCTCCGGGCTAGGCAACTGCAAGAGGGCGACCTCGGCGAGGTCAAACAACAACATGTACAACGTTCATCCTGACAGAATGTAGAATCCTCCTCTGGTCCATCAGCAGCAGCAGTCGTCCCCTTGAAGTAAGGATTCTCTGTTGCCATACGTAATAATCTTTTCTCTTTCCTTACAGCTTCTTTGCTATGATGATCATCCATGGTAGCTGGCCCAATTTTCGGAGGAACGTAGATACCATCTTTGCCCTGAAGTCAAACAACTAAACACATCAGACACAACAAATCTGCACAAATTGAACTCTGGCCATGAAATGATCATTAGTGACGTACTCCCTTTGTTCCTAAATATATGTCTTTTTAAACATTTCAATAGGGGACTATATACGAAGGAAAATGAATGAATCTATACTCTAAAATATGTCTATATACATCCGTTTGTTGTCCAATAGTGAAATCTCCATAAAGACTTATATTTAGGAATGGAGGGAGTAAAACAGAGCGACCTATATTCATGTTATTAATTGGAATATTGCAGTTAGAAGTATATATACCCCAAACCTTGTGTAAGAATAAGGCAGCATTTAAGCAAAAGCCAGCAGTATCCACAAAAGCAACAATATAAGCTATGGTACAGTTCACTTAAAACGGGGCATATAAACCGAGTTGTAAAGTACCAACTTAATTTGATTCTACAAGACATTGCACCAGAAATATTGATTTCTCATCCAACTGACAACTATATTACAGAAAACAGCTCAAGTAAGGATGGGTAGATTTAATGTCGTAAAACTACATACAAAATTTATTGATTGATGTTTGGGCTAAAGAAGCTGGTAAATTCAATGCACAACTTTTGATGGTAACTCACTGGTGTGTGTGGCTCTGTGTGAACACAGAGTGGCAAACAGTGTCTGGCACCTTATCCTGGGCAGCTGCACCATCTGCAGGTGAGCTTCTGGATCTGGTACTCCATCTTCTTGTCTATCGGGCGAATCTAGCACACATAATTCAACATAACACCATCTACTATCAGATAGACAGACGCGTAAATGGAGACTGCCAGCTTAAGAATCAACACTTAAGGGCACACACGCACACCTTCTCAAGAAACAGCCTGATCTTGACAAGGCTGCGCACAACGGGGTGGCCGTCAACGGACAGCCCCTTGGCCTTGCGTAGCAGGTAGTAGACGAGGTCCTGGCAGTAGCTCAGCAGCAGGTGGTGCTTTGCCTCCAGGTACCCAATGCCATCGCCTGTCAGCAGCTGCTTCTTCCTAACCTACACCACAGAGAAAAATGAACAGAATTGTCAGTTTTTGCCACCCACCTGAAAGCTAAACATTATGAGTGGATGGAATACATGTCTAAGTTGACTTGATTGATTTGCGAGAACATATATGATGGAAACCACATATTCAGTGGAAACACGGAAACTTGATCATGTGCCGTTGGATGAGGATTGTGCGATGTGAGATGAAAAGGTGGACGAAATGCAAAAAGAACCTTGTAATCTTCCTGTACCTCGGTACAACATCCTGGATGGAAGATGAGCCATCTGTGCCTTTTCCTATGCCTTTCCCTAGGTCTGAAGGTATGAAGATTTCTATTACATTGTTCATCTTCTATGCTTTGCCATGTTCTTCTTTTTGTAGCTCATCTAGCAGTTTCATCTCTTTGAGTTGGAATAGGTTTGCAAAACAAATAGAGATGACAAGGGCGTGGATTCTGGTTGTCTCCTCCAAGATTAGCACTTCTAGTTGGGTTAGGATTGCAAAGCCAAGCAAATAGAGTAGGGGAGGGAACGAGGTAGTAGTATCTTGCTGATTGCCCCTAAGTCGACTTTCCAGGTTTTGATCTTCAAGAAGTTGGTACAGTCTAATTCATTTGGTAAGCAAGTTTTACATTAACACAGCAACAGGGAGATCCTATCATGCTAATTTGACAATACTGTACACCATAATTTGCGGATTTGAAGGCAGCCAAGGATTTCTATGAAGCTTATGCACATCATGTTGGTTTCTCAGTACGTGTGGGACAACGCAAGACTAACAATGGTGTCATTACTCACAAGCATTTCTACTGTGATCGTGAAGGTTTCCGTGAAGAGCGGAAAGGTAAGGAAAACTTGTTACTTGGCACTGGCAGTAAGAGGAAATATGAGAGAAAAATCACTAGATGTGGGTATGAGGCTAAACTTGCGGTCAAGCGCGGTTGAGAACAGGTACATTGTGACTCTTTTCGAACAGGAGCACACACACACACTTGTATCATCTAGTAATTAGATCGAACAGGAAAGTTAGCAAACAAGCAAAAACTACATTATGGAACTTCCATAGAGCTAGCATTGGCACATCCCTAGCATACAGGTTCCTTCGTGTAGGCTTGGGAGGGTTTGAGAATATTGGCTGTACGAAGAGGGACTTGCAGAATTACCACCGAAACCTTAGGTGCCTCATCAAGTCATCAGATGCTCAAATGTTCGTAGACCAGCTTGCTAGAAAACATCTTGCAAATTCAGGATTTTATTTTGATTGTGTTCTTGATGATAAGGGTAGGCTGGTACATGTGTTCTGGGCGGATGCCACATGTAGGAAAAATTATGCTCTATTTGGAGAGCTTGTGTCCTTTGACTCGACGTACAGCACCAATCAATATAACGTGATATTCACCCCCTTTACTGGAATCAATCACCATAAGGCAAGTGTTTGTTCTGGTGCTGCAATGTTACACGATGAGAAGGCCGATTCCTATAAGTGGTTGTTTCGCACATTCTTGAAAGCTATGGGTGGGGCTGCACATAGGTTTATAATAACTGATGGATGCAGTAGCATGGACAATGCAATAAGGGAAGTTTTCCCAGCCGCCGCACATAGGCTATGCATGTGGCATATTATGAATAAGATTCCGCAGAAGGTTGGCCCTGATTTAAAGACCGATGAGGATTTCCATGAACGATTAGGTCGGTGTGTGTGGTCTTCTGAAACTCCTACTGAATTTGAGGAATGATGGAAAGAAATTATGTCAGAGTATGGGTTGGAAGATGATGATTGGTTCAGTAAAAGGTTCAGCATTCGAGAATCATGGATACCAGCTCACTCCAAAGAAATAGCTTTGTCAGGGCTTATGAGGACCACTTCAAGGTCAGAGAGTGCCAATTCTTTTTTCTCCCGAATTATTGGTTACAAACATGCTTTGGTTGAGTTTTGCCTTAGATTTGACATGGCTTTGGAAGATCAGCGTCATAAGGAGTTGCAAGAGGACCATATGAGCCTACATACGATGCATGTGTTGAAGACATCGTGGGCGATTGAAAAGCATGGCGCTGAGGTTTTCATGCATGAGATATTTCAGGATTTTCAACATGAGTTGCTTGCTGATAGGGATCATTGCCTTGTTGAGATGATGGCACATGATGGTGAGGTTAAAACAGTTACTATACGTGATGGTTATAAGAAACTAAGGGTGGTAACTTACAACACAACAACCTCAACTTACTATACGTGATGGTTTCAAGATATTTTAGTTTTTTGGAAACCGTAGTGATGGAGTGTGGAGCTGCCTGCTAGGTTTTCTTGTGCCAATGAAACTGCCACTAGCTTTTTGTTAACCTCAAGTTAGTTGTTAACCTCGTTGTTGCTTGTTGCTTCCCCCCTCGCATATTATTGATGTGTGGGCTTCATGGGGGTTCAAGATGATTACGCGCCGAATAATGTAATAGGTATTAAGACAAGCTTAAAAAGAAGGCCACCACATTATTCTTTCTAGCAACATAAGGATGAGCACTTCCACCTCACTGCTTACCGTTCTGCCTATTACATTACAGAATGAACTGATTTTTATATCTAGGGCCAACTGGGTTTTCTTTTCATTTTGTTCATGAATATTTTTCCGTAGAGTATGATGGTGCAGCCAAGGAAAAGGGTAAGGAGTAAAAGATGGGGGTGACCTTGATTAGCGGACGACGGCGGTGAGGAAAGGTGGCCTTGATTAGTGGAGCGGCGTCCGAGAATTTGTCCGGGCCGGCCTTCTCCTTGGCTGCTACAGAAAGAAGCCGCCTCGGAGATGGTCGCCGGGACGCCGAGCCGCTAGGGAAGCGCAGCCGGAGAGGGAGTCAACGGCCTTTGGTGGCTCGCGTCGGCGGATCCGGCATCGCCACCACCGGATCAAGCCGGAATTACTCCTCCGTCAGGATCCGGCATCGCCACCATCGGATCAAGCCGGAATTACTCCTCCGTCGACAAAAAATCAATCTTTTCCAAGGGAAGCACGGGACGGGGACGGGGACGGCGGAGTTTTGAGAAGCGGACGGGGGCTGCGGCGAGGAGATAAGGAATCGGGGGAGGACATCGCAACGCGACGATCTTTTCCAAGGGAAGCACGGGACGGGGACGGGGACGGCGGAGTTTTGAGAAGCGGAGGGGGGCTGCGGCGAGGAGATAAGGAATCGGGGGAGGACATCGCAACGCGACGAGGTAATTGCGGTGGGTTCCAAAAAAGAAAGGACGCCGCGACATGCTTTTTCTCGACGGACAAAAAATTTGGACTACTCAAAGTAATATTTATATTAGGCCTTTGGGATGCTTAGCGAGAATTGCAGGAGTCCGGAGTCGAACTTTGGTTGCCGGGTGCGCCACTGCGAACCCAACCATTGGGCTACTGCCCTATTCTCGTCTTTATATTCCTATAAACACAATAATAATATTTTGGATCCACTAGGCGTCAGCCCGTCTCATTTGGCTGCTTCCGATAGATTCGAACTGCATAATCTCCTGTTTCCATCGCTCCCATCCCCACTGCAACTGCACAACATCTGACGGAGCGGCCATCAGCCTCCCTCAGGCCTCGTTTGGCATGGGGGATTCAGATGATTTCGAGAGGAAAATTCTTGAAGCTTTGTTTGGTAGAAGTGGATTGGGGAGGAGGGGATTTGAGAGGATTTGGTGAATCTCTTCCTTCCACCCAATCCTCGGGGCTTTGCTTCCACCAGTCCCTCGAGAAGGATCCTCAAATACATGGATATGAAGGGATTGAAGGAGAACGGAGGGGATTTGGCTAAGCAAACCCCTCTTACCAAATGAGCGCCCGAGGTTCTGTTGGGGTTTCTGGCCCTCCCGGAGATTTTCGTGTCGAAACCTCGTGAATCCCTCCGTGCCAAACGAGGCCTCAAGGAAAAAAACCATTCGCTCGGATTGCAACTCTACCGTAGCACACACGTGCTTCCCCATGGTGCTCCATTGCAGCATCGACGATCCCGACGGTGCTCCATTGCAGCATCGACGATCCCGACGGTGCTCCATTGCAGCATCAAAGACTCCCGCGGTGCTCCATCGCAGCCCTCCCGCAGCACGGCGTCCCCGTCGGTGGTCCATTACAGCGGCAACGGCACCGGCGATGCTCCATTCCAGCTCTGACGCAGCAAGTGAGCGTCGGCGGGCCATCTCGCTCGCAACGCCAAACGTAGCAGACAACTCCCTTGCACATCAGCACTACTGCAGGTGGGCATCGCAACTCATAGAGGCAAAGGTTGTAGGGTAACGTAGCAAAAATTCAAAATTTTCCTACGCCATACATGGATCTTCCTATGCAGAAACCAGCAGCGAGAGAGGGGTGAGAGCATCTTCGTACCTTTGAAGATCGCTAAGCGGAAGCGTTGCTAGAACACGATTGATGGAGTCGTACTCGCTGCGATTCATATCGCAGTGTGATTCCGATCTAGTGCCGAAGCACGACACCTCCGCGTTCAACACACGTACAGCCCGGTGACGTCTCCCGCACCTTGAACCATCAAGGAGGAGGGAGAGGTTGCGGAAGAGCTCTGGCAGCACGACGGCGTGCTGGCGGTGGAGCTACGAGGTCTCCCGGCAGTGCTTCGCCAAGCACCGTGGAAGAGGAGGGAGAGGAGAAGCAGGGTTGCGCCGAGAGAGAGAGAGAATTGTGTGTCTCCAAAGGCCAAAACCTCCACTATATAGAGGGGGAAGGGGAGGGGACGCACCCTTTAGGGTTCCCACCCCCAAAAGGTGCAGCAGCCCTAGATGGGAGGGCTTGGGCAGCGGCCAGGGGAGGAGAGGGGGCGGCGCACCCCTAGGTGGACCTTAGGCCCACCAGCGCCTAGGGTTCCTCCTCCTTCCCTCTCTTGTGCGCCTTGGCCTGGTTGGGGAGGCGCACCGGCCCACCTAGGGGCTGGTTCCCTCTCACACTTTGCCCATGTAGCCTCCCGGGGCCGATGGCCCCTCCCGGTGGGCCCCCGGAACCCTTCCGATGGTCCCGGCACATTGCCGGTGGTGCCCGAAACATTTCTGGTGGCCAAACCATCCATCCTATATATCAATCTTTACCTCCGGACCATTCCGGAGCTCCTTGAGACATCCGGGACTCCGAACAACCTTTGATAACCTCGTACAACAATTCCCTATAACCCTAGCGTCATCGAACCTTAAGTGTGTAGACTCTACGGGTTCGGGAGGCATGCAGACATGACCGAGACACCTCTCCGGCCAATAACCATCAGCGGGGTCTGGATACCCATGGTGGCTCCCACATGTTCCACGATGATCTCATCGGATGAACCACGATGTCAAGGATTCAATCAATCCCGTATACAATTCCCTTTGTCTACCGATATAGAACTTGCCCGAGATTCGATCGTCGGTATCCCTATACCTTGTTCAATCTCGTTACTGGCAAGTCTCTTTACTCGTTCCGCATCACATCATCCCGTGACTAACTCCTTAGTCACATTGAGCTCATTATGATGATGTTCTACCGAGTGGGCCCAAAGATGTTGGGAAACGTTGCACAGGAAACAAAAAAATTCCTACGCACACAAAGACCTATCATGGTGATGACCATCTATGAGAGGGAGATTAGATCTACGCACCCTTGTAGATCGCTAAGCGGGAAGCATTTAATAAACGCGGATGATGTAATGGTACGCTTGTGAGATCCAAATCTCCGTCCCACGAACAGCCCCGCGGTCCGTCCCACGAACCGCCTTGCGATCCGTCCCGATCAAGCGCCAAACGGACGGCACCTCCGCGTTCAGCACACGTGCAGCTCAATGACGATCTCCGCCTTCTTGATCCAGCAAGAGGGGCGGGGAGGAAGATGAATTCACCGGCAGCCTAACGGCGCTCCGGTGGTGGTGGTGTTGCTATTCCTGCAGGGCTTCACCTAAGCTCCGCAGAAACACGATCTAAAGGAGAAACGGAGAAGTAGAGTTGTCTAGATCTGATTTGCACGTTGCAAAAGTTGTCTCAAATCAGCCTCAAAACTCCACTATATATAGGAGGAAGAGGGAAGAGGCCTTGCCTTGAGGGCCAAGTCCCTCAAGGGCTGCGCCGGCCAAGGAGGAGGAGTCCTCCTCCAATCCTAGTCCAACTAGGATTGGAAGGAGTAGTCCTTCCCTTTCTTCCCACCTTTCCTTTTTTCCTTTTTCTTCTTTTGGTTTTCTTTTCCTTGCACAAGACACCCTTGGGCTGACCCGCACCAGCTTGGTGCGCCACCCCTAAGGTCCTTGGGCCCTCCCGGGTGGGTGGTCCCTGATACTTCCATTTTGCATCATGTTTTCATGTTGATATTTATCGCTTCTTTGGCTTTTATTTCACTTCACGGTACTATTCTTATGCCTTTTCTCTCTTACTTTGCAAGGTTTACATGAACAGGGAGAATACCGGCAATTGGAAGTCTGGCCTGAAAGTGGAGCAAAGTTGAGATACCTATTCTGCGCAACTCCAAACACCGTGAAAATCAACGGAGATTTTTTCCCAATATATAAATAATACTGGGCCGAAGAAGTGCCGGAGGGGCACCAGGGGTGCCCACAAGCCTGCACAGCGTGGCCACCCCCCCAGGTCGCGCCATGGGGGCTTGTGGGCAGCCCACTGGCCCCCCTCTTTTGCTATATGGAGGGTTTCGTCCAGGAAAAAATCAGAAGGGAGCTTTTTCGTGGTTTTGCCGCCGCCACGAGGCGGAACTTGAGCAGAACCAATCTAGAGCTCTAGCAGGACGATCCTGCTGGGGAAACTTCCCTCCCGGAGGGGGAAATCGTCGCCATCGTCATCACCAACACTCCTCTCATCGGAGGGGACTCATCTCCATCAACATCTTCATCAGCACCATCTCATCTCCAAACCCTAGTTCATCACTTGTAACCAAACTCCATCTCGCGACTCCGATTGGTACTTGTAAGGTTGCTAGTAGTGTTGATTACTCTTTGTAGTTGATGCCAGTTGGATTACTTGGTGGAAGAGTTTATGTTCAGATCCTTGATGCTACTCATTACACCTCTGATCATGATTATGATTATGCTTTGTGAGTAGTTACTTTTGTTCGTGAGGACATGGGATAAGTCATGCTAAAAATAGTCATGTGAATTTGGTATTCGTTCGGTATTTTGATATTTTGTATGTTGTTTTTCCTCTAGTGGTGTTATGTGAACGTCGACTACATAACACTTCACCATTATTTGGGCCTAGAGGAAGGCATTGGGAAGTAGTAAGTAGATGATGGGTTGCTAGAGTGACAGAAGCTTAAATCCTAGTTTATGCGTTGCTTCGTAAGGGGCAGATTTGGATCCACTAGTTTAATGTTATGGTTAGACTTTGTCTTAATTCTTCTTTAGTAGTTGTGGATGCTTGCGAGAGGGGTTAATCATAAGTGGGATGCTTGTCCAAGTAAGGGCAGTACCCAAGTGCCGGTCCACCCACATATCAAACTATCATAGTAACGAACGCGAATCATATGAACATGATGAAACTAGCATGACAGAAATTCCCGTGTGTCCTCGGGAGTGTTTTTCCTCCTATAAGACTTTGTCCAGGCTTGTCCCTTGCTACAAAAGGGATTGGGCCACTTTGTTGCATTGTTGCTACTTTTGTTACTTGTTGCTCGCTACGAATCATCTCACCACACAATCACTTGTTACCGACAATTTCAGTGCGTGCAGATTTTTCCTTACTGAAAACCACTTGTCAGATCCTTCTGCTCCTCCTTGGGTTCGACACTCTTACTTATCAAAAGGACTACGATTGATCCCCTATACTTGTGGGTCATCAAGACTCTTTTCTAGCGCCGTTGCCGGGGAGTGAAGCGCCTTTGGTAAGTGGAACTTGGTAAGGAAACATTCATATAGTGTGCTGAAATTTGTTGTCACTTGTCACTATGGATACTAATCATTTGAGGGGCTTGTTCGGGGTATCTTCACCTCGAACGGAAGCACAAAGAGTTGCTCCTCAAGTTGTTGCACCTACTGAAAATATTTGCTTTGAATTTCCTTTGGGTATGCTTGAGAAACTGCTGGCTAATCCTTTTACAGGAGATGGAACATCACATCGAGACTTGCATCTGATCTATGTAGATGAAGTTTGTGGTTTATTTAAGCTTGCAGGTGTGCCCGAGGATGATGTCAATAAGAAGGTCTTTCCTTTATCTTTGAAGGATAAGGCGTTGACATGGTATAGGCTATGTGATGATACTGGATCATGGGACTACAATCGGTTGAAATTGGAATTTCAACAAAAGTTTTATCCTATGCATTTAGTACATCGTGATCGGAATTATATTTACAATTTTTGGCCTCGTGACAGAGAAAGCATCGCTCAAGCTTGGGGGAGGCTTAAATCAATGCTACATTCATGCCCCAACCATGAGCTCTCGAGAGAAATTATCATTCAGAACTTCTATGCTCGGCTTTCTCATGATGATCGCACCATGCTTGACACTTCTTGTACTGGTTCTTTTATGAAGAGAGATATTGACTTCAAATGGAATTTATTGGAGAGAATTAAACGTAACTCTGAAGATTGGGAGCTTGAAGAAGGTAAGGAGTCAGGTATGAATTTCACTTTTGATTGTGTTAAATCCTTTGCTGAGACAAATACTTTTTGTGACTTTAGCGCTAAGTATGGACTTGACTCTGAGATATTAGCTTCATTGTGTGAATCCTTTGCCGCTCATATTGATATCCCCAAAGATAAGTGGTTTAAATATCATCCTCCGTTAGAAGTCAATGTAGTTAAACCCACTCCAGTTGAAGAGAAAGTCATTGCCTATAATGATCCTGTGGTTCCCAGTGCTTACATTGAGAAACCACCTTTCCCTGTTAGGATAAAGGATCATTCCAAAGCTTCAACTGTGATACGTAGAGGCTATATTAGAACGTAAGGATGGCAATTTTATCCATGGACATGGATATCCGCGGATACCCGACCCGGATGGAGAGGGTTTGGATACAATTTTACACCCATGGACATTGTCCAAACCCGACCCGACTAATTATGGATAGGGCATGGATATAATTTTATACCCGTGGATATACCCGAACCCGACTCGTAAGTGTATACCTTGTACGTTATATTTATATATAATAAAAAATCAAAAGAAATTTACCCAATCCCCACTAATCCCCACAAAGTAATTACTCCACGTCTCCTCCAGCCCACCGCTCCTTTCCCCAATCCACGTCTCCTCCAGCCCACCGCTCCTTTCCCTAATCCCCACCAAGGCACCAAGTAATTACTCCACCATTCCTTCCCATTCTCATCTCCTCGGTATACCACTCTTCAATCACCATTAAGGACCTTCTCGTCTCCTCGACTTTTACTCCTGTAGACCTAGAAATAGTGGCTCCGGCGTGCACCATGTTTTGTCGCATGGGCTGGTAGCTGGTCGACTCCACGGGCTGGTGGCTGGTCGACTCCATCTCCATCTCCTCCATCTCAGCTTTTCCAAGAACGCATCGAGGTGGAACACGATGATGCAGTGTGCGGCAGTGCGCACGACGAGGAGTATGGCGGCACAGAGGTGCATCAAGGAAGGCGCACACCACGACGGGGAGCAGGACCGTGCCGTGGAGGCGACGACCACACCAAACAACCAACCGTCAAGGTGAGTTTCTTGTTCCTGTTCATGTACGTCTAGTTTTCTTGTGCATAACTTATGTTCTTGTTTGTGACTCTGCATCAGCGATTGGAGTAGAGAATAAGAGATTTGTAGTGGTCAATTTTTGTTTTCTAGTATGTGGCAAGAGAAAATATGCATTACATTATCTATAGTAGTCAGTTTTAGTCAGACTATACTACAAATCTGACTAAAACGTGAGATTTGACTGCAAATCAGATTCCAGACATTATGTACAAATTTTAGACATTATATGTGCTGAAGATATGTGCTGAAGAAATGAGATTATAGTGCTGAACTTCGTCAGGCATGTGCTGAAGAAATGAGATTATAGTGCTGAACTTCGTCAGACATGACCAAATTTGTGCAGTTTAGACATTATGTACACAATTCACTTTAATTGAAACTAAAGTTCTTGTCTTGTATAGTGCAATGGCTTGTCATGATGGAGCACAAGGAGATGCAGGGGCTATCGATGGGAATGTTAACCTAGCTAGTTCCCCAACTCAAGCTACTATCGTGCGAGCATCACAAGATCATGGTGATGGTTCTGATAAAGTTGGTAGTAAAGGAAAACTCAAATCAGTTGTGTGGGAAGGCAATTTTGAAGAAAAAAAACTCATTAGTGGGGAATGGGAAGCTAAGTGCATGTATTTCCATAAACATTTTGTAGCAAAAGGTTCCAGTGGCACTTCACATTTGCTGAGTCATATGAGCTCTTGTGGTGCTAGGCATGCACCAATAGGCCCAAAGCAACAAAAATTAAGGTTGTCAAAGGTTGATGAGGGAAAAGCCAATTTGGAGAACATTATGTTTGATCAGGATATTGCTAGAAAAGAGCTTGCACTAATGATATGTGTTCATGAGTACCCTATATCTATGGTCGATCATTCAGGTTTCCGGAAATTTTGTTCTACATTGCAACCAATGTTTAAAATGGTATCAAGGAATACTATTAGAAAAGATATTTTGGGTATGTATTCAGCTGAGAAGGATAAGATGGTGAAGTACTTTGCAAACTTTAGAAATCGAGTTGCCATCACCACAGATATGTGGACAGCAGGACATCAAAAGAGAGGTTACATGGTAGTCAGCGCACATTTCATCGATGAGTTCTGGCAACTAAAGAGTATTATTTTGAGGTAAGAGCATGTTATTTTCAAATCCTTATAAATCGTAAATGTTGTTAATTTAATCTTTGTAATCTGAAGGATTTGCTTTCCTTCTGTCTTAGGTTTGTTTATGTGCCTTGCCCACATAATGTTGAAGTTATATGTAAAGCACTGCATGAGTCCCTTGTTGAGTGGCATGTTGAGAGAAAGATATCGACGGTGACTCTGGACAATTGCACACCAAATGATAAAGCAATGGAACATTTGCCAGATAAGTTGGATTCCAATTCACTAATATTGGAGGGTAAGTACTTGCATATGCGTTGTGCTGCACATATACTTAATCTTATTGTGAAGGATGGTATGGATATCATGGAGAAGAGTATAGAACAGGTTCATGATAGTGTTGCATATTGGTCTGCTACTCCTAAGAGGCACGAGAAATTTGAAAAAATGGCACGAACTCTAAACATTGAATACAAGAAAAGGTTGCTTCTTGATTGTAAAACGAGATGGAACTCAACCTACATAATGCTATCCATTGCATTAGAATATGTAGATATTTTTGAAAAACTAAATGGTCGTGAGAAACTATATAGTTGTTGTCCAACCAAAGAGGATTGGAATATTGCTAAGGAACTTTGTTGCAGGCTGAAAGTTTTCTATGATGTCACTGAGGTGTTTTCAGGCACTAAATATGTCACTGCAAATCTGTTCTTTCCTAAAATATGTGGTATTCAGTTGGCAATACAGAAATGGTCTGCTAGTGACAATAAGGTTGTACAAAAGATGTCCGAGCAAATGAAACACAAATTTGATAAATATTGGAAAGACGTACATGGTCTTATGTCTATTGCTACTGTTCTTGATCCAAGGTACAAGCTTCATATGTTGCAAGCTTTGTTTGGTTCTCTCTATGGAGTTGAATATGCAGATGTGAAAGTTGACGAAGTAATGAAGTTAATGGCTAATTTGTTGGAAGAATATCGAGAAGATGATGAGATTCTGGCTACTTCAGAGGTTGTGGGCACTGCTGTTGCACAAGTTGTCGGAGCAGATGATGTAGTGAATATTTTTGATCAATATATGTCCTCAAAATCTATGATTTCTGGTTCTCAAGTGCGGACAGAATTGGACTTGTACTTGGAAGAGCAAACTATCAAGAGAGTACCACACAAAGATATGGACATCATAAGTTGGTGGAAGATTGCAGGTGCAAAATATCCTACTTTGCAGAAGATTGCTCAGGATATATTGCCTATCCCAGTGACATCGGTGGCATCAGAATCAGCCTTTAGTATTAGTGGCAGGCTACTTAGTTCACATCGTAGCCGACTTGTGCCAAGTATGGCTGAAGCATTCATGTGTATGCAAGCTTGGTCTCGTGCCGATATGATAGGTAATTCATCCTCTCAGATTGCAACCATTCATCTAATTCATATTACACAACAGTTATTTTCTACTGAGTGTTCCTTCATCACTTAAATCTTGCATCAGGGGATAGCAACTCCAGTCTCTTTGTTGCATTTCAAAGTGTTCTTGATGATGATGAAGAAACTATGGTAAGATATTGAACTTGTTATAGTTGATTTTTACATGATATAATATTCGTTGTTTTATTGTTACTTCCATGATTTTAATTATTGTTGTTATGATCTGTTCACATGAAGGATGAGTCCGAGTCTATCATAACTGAAACTTAGTCCATCATGCGATGAAGAATGAAGATGATGCCTAGAAGAATACCTTCCTTCATTTGTAGTGAGAACTGAGAACTGTGATGGTTGTAAGAAACTATGACTGTGGAATTATGTTGGGCTATTCCTATGCATTTTGTAATAAACGAAGATTGAAAAATTGTGTTTCTATTAATATGTCATTCTATGAGGAATTAAGGATGTAATTTCATACTTATGCTGAATTGCTGATTTCATGTTTTGCAATGCCATTTTTTGGGAATCTATGCCTCTATGTGAATATTGTCCTATGTTATTTAATTTTTCAAGGTATTATGTACACGCCTTTTTATAGGACCCGATGGATATCCATAACCAATGGATATCCATCGGGTTTGGACATGGACACAGTTTTTCGCCCGTGGTTTTTTTCATGGATGGGCAAACAACATACTCGTGGATGTGGATATGGATTTGATATTGTTCAACCCGGGCCGAACCCGATCCATTGCCATCCTTATTAGAACACCTACACCCCCTGAGCAAATTAGAGTTGAACCTAGCATTGCTATTATCAAAGATCTTCTGTCTGAAGAAGTTGAGGGACATAATATTCAGTTCTGTGAAGATGTTGCTAGAATTGCTAAACCTCACGTTAGAGACAAACATAGGCCTGTCGTTGGCATGCCTGTGGTTTCTGTTAAGATAGGAGATCATTGTTATCATGGTTTATGTGACTTGGGTGCTAGTGTTAGTGCAATACCTCAATCCTTATACGATGAAGTCAAAGATGAGATTGCACCTGTTGAGATAGAACCTATAGATGTCACTATTCAGCTTGCCAATAGAGATACTATCTGCCTTGTGGGAATTGTTAGGGATGTTGAAGTCTTGTGTGGTAAAACGAAGTATCTTGCTGATTTCCTCGTTCTTGCTACCACTCAAGATAGCTTTTGTCCCATATATTTGGCAGAACTTTTCTCAATACCGTCAATGCTCATATTGACTGTGAGAAGCAAACTATCACTGTTGGCTTTGAAGGTGTGTCACATGAGTTCAATTTCTCTAAGTTTGGTAGACAACCTCATGAAAAGGAGTTTCCTAGTAGGGATGAAACTATTGCCCTAGCTTCTATTGGCGTGCCTCCTATTGATCCCTTAGAGCAATACTTGCTTGAGCATGAAAATGATATGCATATGGATGAAAGGGATGAAATAGATAGAGTTGTCTTAGAACAATATCCTATCCTTAAGAATAATCTGCCTGTTGAACTGCTTGGGGATCCACCTCCACCAAAGGGTGATCCTGTGTTCGAGCTTAAATAGTTGCCTGATACTCTTAAGTATGCCTATCTTGATGAAAAAGAGACATATCCTGTTATTATTAGTGCTAGCCTCTCGAAGCATGAAGAAAAGAAGTTACTAAAAACTCCGAGGAAGCACCGTGCTGCTATAGGATATACTCTTGATGATCTTAAGGGCATTAGTCCCACTCTATGCCATCACAAGATCAAAACTGATCCTGATTTCAAACCAGTTGCTGATCATCAAAGGAGATTGAATCCTAAGATGAAAGAAGTAGTGAGAAAAGAAATACTAAAGCTCTTGGAAGCGGGTATTATCTATCATGTTGCTCACAACGATTGGGTGAGTCCGGTGCATTGCGTTCCTAAGAAGGGAGGCATTACTGTTGTCCCTAATGATAAGGATGAGTTGATCCCACAGAGGATTATTATTGGCTATAGGATGGTGATTGATTTTAGGAAGTTGAATAAGGCCACTAGGAAAGATCATTACCCTCTGCCTTTTATCGACCAAATGCTAGAAAGGTTGTCCAAACACACACACTTCTGCTTTCTAGACGGTTATTCTGGTTTCTCCCAAATACCAGTTGCACAATCTGATTAGGAGAAAACCACTTTCACCTGCCCTTTCGGTACCTTTGCTTATAGACGTATGCCTTTTGGCTTATGTAATGCACCTGCCACCTTTCAAAGATGTATGATGGCTATATTCTCTGACTTCTGTGAAAAGATTGTTGAGGTTTTCATGGATGACTTCTCCGTTTACGGGTCTTCCTTTGATGATTGCCTCAGCAACCTTGATCGAGTCTTACAGAGATGTAAAGACACCAATCTTGTCTTGAATTGGGAGAAGTGCCACTTTATGGTTAATGAAGGCATCGTCTTAGGACACAAAATTTCTGAAAGAGGTATTGAAGTCGATAAGGCTAAGGTTGATGCAATCGAGAAAATGCCATACCCCAGAGATATCAGAGGTATAAGAAGTTTCCTTGGTCATGCTGGTTTCTATAGAAGGTTCATTAAAGACTTCTCTAAGATTTCTAGGCCTCTTACCAATCTCTTGCAAAAGGATATTCCTTTTGTCTTTGACGATGATTGTGAGGAAGCTTTCGAAATACTTAAGAGGGCTTTGATAACTGCACCTATTGTTCAACCACCTGATTGGAACTTGCCTTTTGAGATCATGTGTGATGTTAGTGATTATGCTGTTGGTGCTGTTCTAGGGCAAAGAGTTGATAAGAAGTTGAATGTTATTCACTACGCTAGTAAAACTCTAGACAATGCCCAAAGAAATTATGCCACTACGGAGAAGGAATTTTTAGCAGTCGTGTTTGCATGTGAAAAGTTCAGGTCTTACATAGTTGATTCCAAAGTCACTATTCACACTGATCATGCTGCTATTAAGTACCTCATGGAGAAGAAGGATGCTAAACCTAGACTTATCAGATGGGTTACTCTTGCTACAAGAATTTGTTTGCACGTTGTCGACAGAAAGGGTGCTGATAACCCAGTAGCAGATAACTTGTCTAGGTTGGAGAACGTTCTTGATGACCCACAACCTATTGATGATAGCTTTCCCGATGAGCAATCGAATGTCATCAATGCTTCGCATAGTGCACCGTGGTATGCTGATTATGCAAACTATATCGTTGCCAAATACATACCACCTAGTTTCACGTACCAACAAAAGAAGAAATTCTTCTTTGACTTGAGACATTACTTTTGGGATGATCCTCACCTTTATAAGGAAGGAGTAGATGGTGTTATTAGACGTTGTGTACCTGAACATGAACAGATCCTACAGAAGTGTCACTCCGAGGCCTACGGAGGACACCATGCGGGAGATAGAACTGCACACAAGGTATTGCAATCAGGTTTCTATTGGCCCACTCTCTTCAAGGATGCCCGTAAGTTTGTTTTGTCTTGTGACGAATGTCAAAGAATAGGTAATATTAGCAAACGTAGGAAATGCCTATGAACTATTCACTTGTCATTGAACCATTTGATGTCTGGGGCTTTGATTATATGGGACCTTTTCCAAAATCCAACGGGTATACACATATCTTAGTTGTTGTTGATTACGTCACTAAGTGGGTAGAAGCTATCCCCACTAGTAGTGCTGATCACAACACCTATATCAAGATGTTGAAAGAAGTTATCTTCCCTAGATTTGGAGTCCCTAGATATCTAATGACCGACGGTGATTCACACTTCATTCATGGTGCTTTCCGTAAAACGCTTGCTAAGTACGATGTCAACCATAGAATTGCGTCTCCCTACCACCCTCAGTCCAGTGGTCAAGTAGAGCTGAGCAACAAAGAGATTAAACTAATTCTAGAAAAGACTGTCAACAGGTCTAGAAAGAATTGGTCTAAGAAGCTCGATGATGCACTGTGGGCTTATAGAACTGCCTATAAGAATCCCATGGGCATGTCTCCGTACAAAATGGTGTACGGTAAAGCATGTCACTTACCTCTTGAGCTAGAGCATAAAGCTTACTGGGCAAGCAAAGAGCCCAACTTTGATTTCAAACTTGCCGGTGAGAAGAGGTTATTTGATATTAGCTCGCTTGATGAGTGGAGAACTCAGGCATATGAGAATGCCAAGCTTTTCAAAGAGAAGGTTAAGAGGTGGCATGATAAGAGGATACAAAAGCGTGAGTTCAACGTAGGTGATTATGTCTTGCGATATAACTTTCGTTTAAGATTCTTTGCAGGCAAGCTTCTCTTTAAATGGGAAGGTCCCTATGTTGTTGAGGAAGTATATCGTTCCGGTGCTATCAAGATCAACAACATAGAAGGTAATTGTCCGAGAGTGGTAAATGGGTAGAGAATCAAGCATTATATCTCATTTACTCCCACAAATGTTGAAAGCAATATCATCAATACCATAACTCCGGAAGAATACCTAAGGGACATTTATTAGCCTGTTTCAGACTCCAAAAACGAAGAGGTATGGAATTCGGTAAGAAAACATAGTCCAAAACTTTTCCAATAGGAAATTTTCTCCGTTTTGGAATATTTGAAAAAATACAAAAATTGGAAGTAGTCCGGAAAGTGCGCGAGGAGGCGACAAGAATGCACGGTGCGGGCCCACCCCTGGTCGCCCCGTGTGGGCTTGTGGCCACCTCATGCGCCTCCCGGACTCCGTTTTCGTGCAGGGGACTCCTTCTGGTCTGGAAAAAAAATCATTATATATACTTCTGTTTGGTTTGACCTCTGCATCACGCAGATCTCTTCTGTTTTTCATTTCGAGCCTATTTCTGTTGCAGATCTAGATCGCCATGACTTCCCCAAAAGCTCTTAAGGACAAGATCTTTGAGAAGGTCATCAATCCCTACCTCACGGAAGTGCTGCAACACCCTCAATCTATCGAGATGCGTGAGGGGATGTTGCACATCCGTGATGTTGAGGGGCCTAAGAAGACCGGAAGCATGGAGACGAAGCTCGAAGCAATGGAACAACAAGTCTTCAAGTGCCAAGGGATGGTGGAGCGTGGACTCAATGCCAACCACATGATGATCACGGAGTTCACCAACAAGCACATGATTGATGCCAATGACATTGGGAAGCACCTCTCCAGGCTCTATGACAGGGTTGACCTGCAGAACCAAAACTATGAGTATGAGTATAGATTTAAATCAATACAGTTGGCTGCAGATTTGAGGATCCCGGAGACTCGTTCATCTTTCCATGATGGAGCACCTATGCCTTGGAAGACGGAAGATCAAACGCATGTTGCAACAACTCCTCCACCACCACCAAAGGAAGACCACTGAGCATTGGTATGGGCAATCCCATTGGCTTTTGCCAAGCTTGGGGGAGTTGCCCCGGTATCGTATCACCATCACATCTTTTGCCTTTACCTTTGTTTTAGTTTTCATTTTCAGTTTTCTTTTTCTCTAGTAGTTTAAAAGTCTTAGTGTTTTAGTTTTGAGTTTTGCTTTGTGTCACCCCCAATGTATTCTTGCTCGTGTGCCATATAATAAAGAGTGTCTTAGTTGAAGGGCTTTGCCTCTTGCCATGATCAAAAGAGTGAGAATAGAACAAAAGCATGAAAGATCATGTAATGATCTTATGGGAAGTGATAGATTGACATATAAAAAGAATGAGGATTGAAACTTGTTGAGGGTAGGCAAACGTAGACCTTGGTCATTGTTGCAATTAATAGCAAGTGATAAAGAAGGAGAGGTTCACATATAAATATATCATCTCTGACACCATCTATGGTTGTGAACACTCACTAAACTATTACATGCCTAGAAGTAGATGTTGGACAAGGAAGACAACGTAATGAATTGTGTTTGCTTCGCTCTGAACAATGTTATATGATTAGAGATCCCCTAGCATGTGACGATTGTTTCCACCTCATATTAGCCAAAACCTCCCGCACTAAGTAGAGATACTACTTGTGCATCCATAAACCATCAAACCAGTTTTGCCATGAGAGTCCACCATACCTACCTATGGATTGAATAAGATCCTTCAAGTAAGTTGTCATCGGTGCAAGCAATAAAAATTGCTCTCTAATATGTATGATCTATTAGTGTGTGGAAAATAAGCTTTATACAAACCTGTGATGAGGAAGACATAAAAGCGACAGACTGCATAATAAAGTTCTTTATCACAGGGAGCAATATAAAGTGACGTTCCTCCGCACTAAGAGGACACACATCCAAAGCTCAAAAGCGCATGACAACCTCTGCTTCCCTCTGCGAAGGGCCTATCTTGTACCTTTACTTTTTGTCCTTGAAAGAGCCATGGTGATCTTCACCAATTCCTTATTTCGCCTTTATCTTGGCTAACGTCACATGTTTGGGAAATATCTATATTCATATGTCAACTTGGAGGTAGGCATTCATGAATTATTATTGTTGACATTACCCTTGAGGTAAGCAGTTGGGAGGCAAATATAAGCCCCTATCTTTCTCTGTGTTCAGCTGAAACTCTGATCTCATGAGTACCACGTTAATTGTAGCAATTGTAGAGAACGAAAGAATGATTGAGTATGTGGATTTGCTTTACAAGCTCTTATTGACTCTTTCTGATGTTGTGATAAATTGCAATTGCTTCAATGACTAAAGGCTATCGGTTGTTACTTCTCGGTAAGGTTCTTGATCCATGCTTTACTTTGTGAAGGAATTATCACTTTAGCATGAGAGATTATATGTTGGTATTGTTGTTCTGATCATGATCATGATGCATGCATGTTCGTATCTGGTTTTGTCGACACCTCTCTCCCTAAACATCTAGACATATTTATTGATCTAGGCTTTCGCTTGAGGACAAGCGAGGTAAGCTTGGGGGAGTTGATACGTCCATTTTGTATCATGTTTTCATGTTGATATTTATCGCTTCTTTGGCTGTTATTTCACTTCACGGTACTATTCTTATGTATTTTCTCTCTTATTTTGCAAGGTTTACATGAAGAGGGAGAATACCGGCAACTGGAATTCTGGCCTGAAAGTGGAGCAAAGTTGAGATACCTATTCTGCGCAACTCCAAACACCGTGAAAATCAACGGAGATTTTTTTCCCAATATATAAAAAATACTGGGCCGAAGAAGTGCCGGAGGGGCACCAGGGGTACCCCACAAGCCTGCACAACGCGGCCACCCCCAGGCCGCGCCATGGGGGCTTGTGGGCAGCCCACTGGCCCACTGGCCCCCTCTTTTGCTATATGGAGGGTTTCGTCCAGGAAAAAAAATCAGAAGGGAGCTTTTTCGTGGTTTCGCCGCCGCCACGAGGCGGAACTTGAGCAGAACTAATCTAGAGCTCCGGTAGGACGATCCTGCCGGGGAAATTTCCCTCTCGGAGGGGGAAATCGTCTCCATCGTCATCACCAACACTCCTCTCATCAGAGGGGACTCATCTCCATAAACATCTTCATCAGCACCGTCTCATCTCCAAATCCTAGTTCATCACTTGTAACCAATCTCCGTCTCGCGACTCCGATTGGTACTTGTAAGGTTGCTAGTAGTATTGATTACTCTTTGTAGTTGATGCTAGTTGGATTACTTGGTGGAAGAGTTTATGTTCAGATCCTTGATGCTACTCATTACACCTCTGATCATGATTATGATTATGCTTTGTGAGTAGTTACTTTTGTTCCCGAGCACATGGGATAAGTCATGCTAAAAATAGTCATGTGAATTTGGTATTCGTTCGGTATTTTGATATGTTGTATGTTGTTTTTCCTCTAGTGGTGTTATGTGAACGTCGATTACATAACACTTCACCATTATTTGGGCCTAGAGGAAGGCATTGGGAAGTAGTAAGTAGATGATGGGTTGCTAGAGTGACAGAAGCTTAAACCCTAGTTTATGCGTTGCTTCGTAAGGGGCTGATTTGGATCCACTAGTTTAATGTTATGGTTAGACTTTATCTTAATTCTTCTTTCGTAGTTGCGGATGCTTGCGAGAGGGGTTAATCATAAGTGGGATGCTTGTCCAAGTAAGGGCAGTACCCAAGCGCCGGTCCACCCACATATCAAACTATCAACACTACAACATGACCCCACCTTTAGCAACGCTTTTTTCCGTATCTAAAAGTCCATATATGCGTTGTTATTGTCTTTACCAACGGTTTGCGATGCGTAGCCTTATCCAGTGTTGCTAGCGCATAATGCAACGCTTATACTGCCATTGGTAAAAGGAACTGTTGCAAGAGTACAACACATAAAATCAAGTTTTGCAACACTTTTATATGCTGGTGCTCAATGTACAAGAATCCAAATCTCATTGCTTGGCAACTGAGAATTTGCAACTCTTCATGTATTCGACATTTATAAGGTGAATAATATTTTATTAATTACCAACAATTAAACCAATGCTCCACATAATGGTGATAATTATGTTTATCAAGTGAGAAGAAAATATATATTGGATAAAACTGTTGGATTACAATAGTGGATATTACAGTAAGAACATCATCCCCATATGATGCATAATCTAAATATTTTCTTGACAGCCAAACATAAAATGAAAGCATTCATCAACATTCCTACAACTAAGCTCAAACTTTACCTAGGAACAACAACCAACAAGAACAACATCCCTACAACTTAACTAAAATTGAAGGCATCCATAATCATCATCATCATCATGAACTGGAACATCATCATCATCATTGCAGTATACTTGCCATGCACCCATATATTCATCCATATATCTTTTGAATCTACAAAGTAAATAAAAAATGAATGGTCAACACACAATGCATTAATATGGTGCACGTAGTGATAGAGGTAGGATATTAGACATCTAAAAGGTTGAAGGTCATGCAATCTTTGTTTTTATGCATTATCGACATGCACTGCCTAGAATTCATTTGTAACTTCAGCATCATCAAGTTTAAATATGGGATCACCAGTTAGTTTGCAATGTGTAGTCCTCCTGCTCTTCAGAGCCAATTATTTCTAACTTGCATCTATTTACTAGAATTGGTTGTAGATGGGAGAGTAGCCTATTATTTTAGGTAAATGATAAGCTTCCTCATTTGTGAGAACAAAGTGTGGTATCGAAATCATATTATGACACGTTGCAACTGCGTAAGATGTTCCATTGACAGTTTTGTGTGGGACACACATTTGTGTTGAAATTACGTATGGATAAATATCGGATCGCCAACGTTATTCCATAGTAGCATTTGATCTAAACAAAAAGCCTTTGATCTAAGAAAAATATGCTTATTAGCATTCTTGATTCCTTATGTTTTTTGCGGGCTTTCTCTCAACTCTGTTTTCAGGAGGGGGTCTTACTATTGGCACCCATTTAAATAAAGTATCTCTTGGATATCATTTGGCATGCATGTACGATTTTTTTTTTACTTTGCAACTAAATTTGGTACTAAAACATGGGGTAAGTCACTTGTCAATTTTAGGTCATCATCCAAGCTCTATTTGGTTGATTTTCATGATCTTGCTTACATTTTCTTATTATATAGATTAGACACCAATGATACCCTCTAAAACAATAATGTGTCTTTCCGTGCATGTTTTTGTAATAGGCACTGTGATTCAAAAAGTTTGTGTTTCTATAATCGAATGTGTAGTATTTTGATGGCAACATGCATGTTTACAGAAGTATCCTATGGTGCACAATCATGTTTGATGGCAAGAGGTATGTTGTTATCAGATTGTACATGTATCTTCTGATTGTCTTGGACAATCTATTTCAAAATAGGTTGACACGGTTAATGCACTATGTTGCCTTTATGACTAATTCTAACAACAATTAGGTTATATTGCTTCTGTCGGTCAGTGCAACTTACATATTGTAGTTATTTCAAGGTCAGGTGTTCCGTCCTTCATTGTTCTGCATTTTGTTCAATATATCACACCAACAATTTGGGTTGCTCCGGAAAAATACATATTTTCTTGACAAAGTTTTGGCTTACAAGGGCATGAGGTTATCGGTGTCACATAATGTATTTTTTTGTTTTAGTACTCGTGAAGTCATTTCTATAGCTTTTCATCCCGGTGGTTGAATAACTACAAGAAACAAGGCTATGTTCTTATTCGTAGATACGGTATGATTGGGATCATTGTGTATTATAGCAAGACTCACATTACTTATCTAATACTTGGACATTGAGTACACTTCTTTGACACCTTGAATCATCAGTTTTACTCATTTTTCTATCTCGCAAGATCTTCCTCACATGCTTACACCTTGATGAACTGTACACTAGGAACTTTAATATAAAAATGAATAGAATTCAAATCTCTTCTGGTTGCAATGGGTGGCTCATTTAACAAACTAACATGCACCCATTATATCTGGTGCATATGCACTTTTTCAGTAGGCTTGGAACCTAATAGAATGGAGTAAATATGTGATTTGAATATACGGGAAGAAAAATACACCTGTTTTTAAGAGATTAGTAAACCTTTTTTGCTGGTTGTTGTGAAGATGGCTGAAGGTACTCTCGTTGTTGTACTAGGCACATCTTATTATTCAACTTGGTATTTCTAGTTTCAGATTGCTAGATAACAAAACTAACTTGGAAAATTCCACATAGTTATCTAATGAATCTAACATGGAAAATGGTGTACCATGTCATATTATGAATGTAATCTTGGCTTCACGTCATTTTCTAACACCGACAACAATGTGTATTTTCTTTTTAGCGATTTTCTGCGATAGTTTCTTTATCTCTCATGTTGCTGACCAATCATCAACTTAAATGCCTTTTCAGTGAAGAATCTGGATAAAGAGTAAGCAGGAAGACATTTCAAGGGAGACAATGATAGTGTTGTAAGAATAAATTTATTGAACTAGAGCAATACGAAATTCTATTAAAATGAACAGTGTTGTAAAGATAAACTCAAACAAATTAGTCCAAACAATTAAAATGAATTTAAATACACAAGATGGAAATGCTGGATAACCAGTATCATCATTGATCTCAAATAATTCCAATTTTATTTTCCTATTGCACAAGACATACACAAGGAGTACAAGGATTACCCAAGGAGTACAATTCAGATAAATTCAATTCTTTTTTTCCTTTCTACAACTACTTCTTTTCTTCCTTTCCTTTTCCTATTGCATTTCTTCTAGAATGGCCCTGGTATCAGCAACTAGCTAACTGTCGCAATATACACTGATTATTTCTCTGCGGTCATTCTCAAGACGTTCCTTGTGTAAGTGGGGCAACTTATATTGGTTTCCTCCTTGATCTTTCATAACTTCAAACATAATTGCTTGCAATGTGATGAAGCTATTGGACAACTTGCGAGGATCATAATTCTCAAACTCCTCTTCCACACCCTGTATTAGTTCCTGGATGTTTGTAGGTGACCTACAATCGGTAAGAGACTGGAGAGAATTGTGGAAGCAGAGGTCCAAATAGTTCAAATCGGGGTTGTTTGGAGGTTGTTGCATCAACTGAATGTCGAGATCAGTTTCTTCCACAGCTTCTAGAAAAAGCTTCATCGTTGGAAAGGACGTGAGGCTTTGCATTATCTTGTTGGATGAATATTGTTGCTCCCTCATCATCGTCAGGCCATTTATCTTGAATTGCTAGTATAACCTTATTGATCAGATATTCTCTGCACACAGGTCTCATTACTTTCACTGGTTTCAGCACTCTCTTTCCCCTTGCTCTGTTGTGACTCGTTCACACTGCCTCATACTCTTCGATGAATGCCCAAATACCAATCTTCCCGTCGAATGTTAGCTCTCCATGATAATTGTATCGAGGTCTGGCCACAGTCGTTAGAAACATTACCTTCCCAATGTTGGTAATGTTTGTCACGGTGCGCTCAGGTGGAGGCTCTCCTGGAAGTACATAGTAGTTGTTCTTTAGTCTTGTCATGTCAAACCACTTTTCATCTATATGGACCATATTAGTCATTGGCTTGAATATAGCTTGGGAAGTTGAGATCCAATTGTCATCGAGCATGGACATACAAAACTTCAATCTCACAATCTTGTTCTCTGGTTTGAGGTAAGTCTTGACTGTGTTTGTGACGCAGTTGAGCTCATTTAACTCAAACCTCCGATGTAGGGTTGAGCGGGCCACACCAAGAGACCGTGCCAGAGATCGAATTGTCCTTCTTATATTCAATGGGATTGTTGAGGTCCTTGCAAGACCCAACTCTTTTCTCTTTCGACCAACTCTTCCTTTCTTCTTGTTGGAGACATCTACTTCTTCGTCCGCGGCAATCTGATTTTTGGCATCCGAACAGATTCTCTCAACAGTTCGTACATGTATGTTCAACAAGATTGAGACTAGCAGCTTGTTGTTTGGTTGAACAGATCCATCTCTGAGCTCGATTACTAGCAGAGCGAAGTAAACAACATGCCTCTCCTATTTGACAATTATTTTCTTTTCTGTTTACCTGGTACACCTTCTTGACCTTCTTCATCTTCTTGAAGTATCCAATTCATAACTTCATCCTCTTCCTCTTGAGGGATCCAATTCAAATTAATACCTTCATCCTCTTCCTCTTGAGGCATCATGTTCAAATCCATACCTCCATCCTCTCCCCCTTGATCCTCTTCCTCTTGAGGGATCCAATTCAAATTAATACCTTCATCCTCTTCCTCTTGAGGCATCATGTTCAAATCCATACCTCCATCCTCTCCCCCTTGATCCTCTTCCTCTTGAGGGATCCAATTCAAATTAATACCTTCATCCTTTTCCTCTTGAGGCATCATGTTCAAATCCATACCTCCATCCTCTCCCCCTTGAGCCTCTTCCTCTTGAGGGATCCAATTCAAATAAATACCTTCATCATCTTCCTTTTGAGGTATCATGTTCAAATCCATACTCCTGCTATCAGTGAAAAAAGATGAGTACACCATGGTACTGTAACAAGAATACACACACATGTAAAAACAATATGTAATCGAGCTACGACAGCCAAACAAGAAATGCTACCATGGAACCATTTCTCACTAGGTCTAGTAGAAACCTCTATCTGTATTCGCCTAAAATGGAAAACTTAATATCCATTTATATATATTAAGAGCAGGTTAATGCTTGCAATTCGTCTCTAAATATGATGTTTACACAAGCTGGTATTTACACAAGCTGATACATGTGTGCGCAGCTTGGTATAAATATGATATTTCAGAGTTGAGGGTAGGATGACTCTGTGCAGATATGATTTGCTCAGTTGCAGGCTGCAGCTACACAATATGGTGTTTGTTATACCTTGTAGTATTGTTGTACGCTGAGAGTTGTGTTGATCACATTGTCGCATCATATTTCGGAACATCGTCAGGAAACTAAGTACCATCTGATTGTCCTAGTAGTTACAAAGGGGCTTTCTATGTTAGGCCAAGAGCCAACACCTGAACCAGCCTATTGATATGTCTGATTTGTGCAACTGTAAGCGTTCCACAACATACACATGCTGAAATTTTCTTGTATCACGGGCAACAAGATTCTAGACAAATTATGTGTTTATTTTGACTACTTGCCCATGTATTTGGTCTCTCATCCTCGTCAGGTTTATCTAGGCAAAACCTTGAACCAGACTGTTCTGTTTCCAGTGCAAAACCTTGAACCAGACTGCTCTGTTTCTGATACTCCACAAAATTATTTTTGATACCACAACATTACAAGTATTCCACAAAATTATTTTCGATACCACAACATTACAAGTTTCTCAAGCAATGCAGTTTCTCAAACAACAACAGTTTCAGGTAGCAATAAACAACAAACAGTTTTGTCAGTACCTTCTTCAGGTGCAGACGGGCAGAGGAGTAGCAGTACCACGGACAGAGCTTCACCAGCGGCAGAGTAGATCGAGCAGAGGAGCAACAACTCTAGCAGAGGAGCAGCAGCAGCTTAGACAGATGACCAGCAACAATACGTGCAGAGGAGCTCCTCCGCTGCAGGGGAGAAGGAGCAGCACAGGTTCCAGCGAGGATGCGCGTGAGCTTGGGGAGGATGCACGGGAGCTCGAGGATGACACATGGGAGCCAGAGGACGAAGTGGCGGAAGGTTTCGATGCCGGCAGGAGCTCAAGCACGACGCCGGCAGGTAACTGCAGCGGGAAGAGATCCGGTGGCGCAGATCTGGGCTGTGGCGATGGAGGAGGTAATTGGCGGCGGCGGCGAACCAATTAGTTGGTAACGGCGGCAGAGCCCTTCCAGTTCGGCCCCGCCGGCCTCTGGCGATGCGCGGGCGAGGACGGACAAAGAAGACAGGGGCGGAGGTGCTTGTTTGAGACGATTTTGTAAATACGAGGTTTTTTTTGCAAAATTCCCAATGAACTACACGTTCGACATTAATTTCGGCACGGAGGGAGTACTATTCATATGGATCTTGTCTTCTTCTTTTTTAGGTCACAAATGGTTATCTTATTGGATGAATTTTTACAAGTGCGCATGACACATCATTACTAACATCTAGGAATTATTTCATATTTTTTAGAAATCAGGAGAAAATAAAAAGGAGGCTAAAGAATATGGGTTGCGCGGGCAACTAGTTGCACAAAATCAGTGTATCTCAGCAAGGCAACCATATTTTTGCTAAGGTTTCAGATTCGACTGACCTACGTCTAGCAGACTAGCACATGGGATATACAACAACCCCGATTGAGTCTTAATGAAGAAGGTGTCTAGGTCATACTCCAAATTCCGATCCAGGAAGGCGCTGAAGATGCACCAGCTTGGACAACCAAACCAGGAACTCTGCACACAGTGTAGCTCCGTTATCACGTGATAGTGTTCAAAGTTGGAGCATATGTTGGAAGAAATTGTGAACTTTTACCCCTGCCCAGCATAATCCTGCACTCTCTATGACGACTGGCCCGTAATAGGCAACCTCTAAGAATGAAAATACAGAAGAGGAATGATAGTGGATACCCGATGCCCAATATGTTGTTAATTAGATGAAGGCGGAGGTCATTGCTTTCGAAAGTGCAAATTTGTCAAGGCTATTGCTTCCTAAAGTGCAAATTTATCAAGATTATGCAACTTATGAATTGCCCAAATGCTATCTTAATGATGGAGGATATTCTGAAAATAGAGGTGGCAAAATGTCTGAAAGTATACATTCCTTTGTGGTTATTGTGGTTTGAAGGAAACCAGGCTAATCAGAGAGAAGGGATTGGGACTGCATATGAGATCATATACTCACTCCAACTGCATATGATGCAATCTCTGTCAGAAAAAAAGAGATGTGGTGCAATCAGCTTTGCAGTTGTGTAAGGTAGAAGCTTGCTCACGGATTTGTAATGTTTCTGCACATTGTTGAGCTACTTATAGTGTATGTATGGAGTCAAGAATCAATCAGATTTGTCTTGATCCCTTTCCAAGATATGTAAAAGAACTTGTCTGCTGGCGAGTCCAGCTCGTCTAGTTAACGTAATGCTTTGTGTTCCTTCCAAAAAAAAACAGAGCTCTCAGCTGTCAAAAATAGAAGTTCAACAGAGCTCTGAAACTAGCAGGTCGGGATCAGAGTCGGCTCGGTCCAGGAGCAACCCCAAGCCGTGGATGACGTCGTAAATCTCAGCTGATCTCGGATGGTATGTGTCTTGCACCAGGAACTTGTGCACCTCACCATCCAGCTTTATCCAACTGTAGGCAGACAGCTTCTGCACGTTCTTGCTCCTCATCAGGTCCCTGATCTCCCTCGCATCACCCCAGAGGCCGGCATCCGCGTAGATATTGGACAGGAGGACGTAGATTGAGGAGTTGTCAGGCTCCATTGCCAGGAGCTTCCTCGAGGCAAGCTTGGCGAGCTCGACATCGGCATGGGCTCTGCAGGAACTGAGCAGTGTGGTCCAGATCACCGCGTTTGGTTCGACTTCCATGTCACAGATGAACTTGTACGCCTCCCACAGTCCGCCGGATTTGCACAGGAGGTCCACTATGCATGCGCAGTGCTCCACTTGAGGGGAAACAAGGTGTTCTCTCTTCATCTCTTCGAAGAATGCCATACCTTGGTCTACCAGGCCAGCATGCGTACATGCTGCTAGCAGTGCAACGAAGGTGATCTCATTGGGCTGGACCCCGTTTTCCGCCATTTTTTCATACAAGCTGATTGCATCTTCGGCAAAGCCATTCATTGCTAGGCCTCTGATCATGGAGTTCCAAGTGATGACCCCTTTTTGTTCCATCCGGCTGAAGACACTCCGGGCTCTTCCAACATGCCCGCACCTGGTGTACATGTCGATTAGCGCAGATCCTAGGTAACTCGTAAGTGGTAGTCTCTGGTTCTCAGCATAGTTCCCAATCTGCTCAACTAATTCGTCGGAACCCAGCTGCGCACACGCGGATATCACGCCAACAAGCGTCACTTCATTTGGCCTGCAATCGGTTGCCTTCATCCTCTCAAACAGTTCTAGAGATTCTAGTGGCCTGCCATTCTGCGCATAACCTGCAATCATGGTGCTCCATGCCACGACATCTCTCTGCGACATCCGGTCAAACTCCCGACGTGCATCGTCGATGGCCCGGCACTTTACATACATTTCCATCAAAGCTGTGTGCACTATCACGTTCTGCAAGTCGTCCTCACCGATCAGATCCCTTACACGCTTGCCAGTATCAAGATCTCCAGACTTGGCGCATATTGAAAATACCGACGTGATGGTGATAGCGTTTGGTCTTGCACCCTCACTCAGCATCCGATCAAACAACGTCAATGCTTCCCGGAATTCCCCACCATGAGCATAACAGGCGATCATTGAATTCCACGAAGCGGACGTCCTCCTCTCCATACCGTCAAATAGCCTCCTGGCCTTATCCACATCACCAGCCTTTGAATATCCGGTGATCAAACAGTTTATAGGTATCGGGTCCTTCACCGGCATCTCGTCAAAGACGCTGACGGCAGACTCCATGTCTCCGTTCTTGGCATAGAAATCCACCAGGGCTGTCAGCACAAAGACGTCCCCAAGCAGCCCACGGACAAGAGCATGGCAGTGCACCTGCCTGCCCTGGCAGGACGACGCGGTGAGCGCGCACGACTTGAAAACAAGCGGGACGCAGCCGGACGGGACGTAGGCGCCCTTGCGATGCATCGACGAGAAGGTTTGGAGGAGATCATGGTGGGAGGAGGCCCTGGAGAGCGAGGAGAGGAAGGTGCTGCAGAGCGCCGGGGCCGGGCGCGGCACCGCGTCGAACAGGTTGCGTGCGGCGCGGGAGGTGGTGGCGTCTGAGAAGATGGCGTGGAACGGTCGGGTCTTGAGGAGGCGGGCCTCCATGGCTGGCGGCGGGCGGGGCTCGGCGGGAGGTTTGGGTGGGCGGCGGCGGCGGCGGCGGTCAGCGTGGGTGTTTGACGCCTCGACGGGATGCGGCGGCAAGGCATGTCGTGCTGTGGAAAGGTGAGGCTCGGCTAACTTGTTCAGTCATATGGCAGCGCAAAGTGCACTTGTGGTCGCGGCGACCTCCGGCGGTCGCGCCATCGGCGTCGCTGATTTGGGTTCGGGAAAGCATCGGCGAGGCGCTGGCCGTGCGTGTGCACAAGGGACTGCTAGGCGCCTCTCATCATCAGGGATCCGTGCAGAGTAGCGACACACAAGGAAAAGGGATCATCTGTGTTTCTTTTAGACCGGCACAATTCCGGTGAGTTGCTAAGGAGCCATAAAAAAGGGACTGCTAGGCACAATTCCGGTGAGTTGCTAAGGAGCCATAAAAAAAAGATTCATTAATTCTCGAAACACTGATCGGGTTGCAAAAATAACGGCCGCGTTACACAAACAACGATTGTGTTGTACAACCTTTTTCTCTTTTCCAATGACATCCGTCTTGCGAGTCAGTTGGTCTGTTGATGGAGTTGTCATAGCGTTTTTTTCTGATGACATAGCGTTTTTTTTCCAGCAACAATACTCTTTTTGCGGTATTTCCATAGCAAGATCTCTGTTGCAAAACTTTTCTTTAAATTTTCTACAACAAGACAAATGTTGCACAACTTTTTATTTTCTATTTTTTTACAACAGAACTCTTGTTGTAAAATTGTAATAGTATTTTCGTCGCATCTAATTTTTTAACCCATGCTGTAAAAATTATGACATCTTCAACCGCTCGCTCACTTGTGCAGGTCGTCGTTCATTGCCACCGTTCTGCAACAACATTGTTGGTCCGGAGATAGATCAGAGACGTAAGTGGCTCGGTAGGCCATGGGTCGAGTGATGCCCCGCAGTAGATCAGTCGGATGAACAGAATCTTTTTTCCATAAAAAAATAAGAAGTTATGATTGGTTTAGAGCATCTATAGCCCAAACTTGTAAAAACCGGCCTTTCAAACGCCCACCAGATGCGTCTGCGTATACTCATCGGTCAAGCCTCGGATTTATCTTTTCATAATCGGACATCTCAAATATAATATCTTAAATCCATACAAACTCATGTAATTATTACAATGATGCATTATACAGATCACTCGGCTACTCCACCACTACAAACATGCCATCGGACTACCAAATTTTGGCACATTTGGGTATGGTGAATATCATCCACGGCTGCCCTTCCCCTTTCAAGAGCCCTTGTCGTCTTTCTCGCGGAATTACCGGTCAAAGATGCACTACGGGTCGAGTCGTATCTACTCATCGTTAACGTTGTCCCCGTTGTTGCTGACCTCCTTCTTCACCTTCGGTGGCAGTCCGACCATTTCACGGGCCGCCTAATTTTGTTCTAGGGCGAGGGTGCGTGTGTTCCTTCGCTGTTGTTTCCTCAAAATGCGGGTGTGGATGGCTTCCTCCTCTTCGCCCGCTCGCGCCGCGGCATCAGCCGCCTTCGTTGCCGCCATTTCCTTCGTGATACGGGCCTCGACGGTCTTTATCCTCTCCTTCCCACGCAGGCATGCCGTTTCTCGTGGGACTCACAGTCTGGACCGGTGATGGGAAATGAGAGATTTTCCGGCAATCGGGACCGCGATGATCCAACACCGATGGACCCGAGCGCCCCGTTGAGCCGGCGATATGGAGTCATGCCGGACATATCCTGCCATAGGTCGGGAGATGTCCTCGGGGGAGTGGCGGAGTGCAATGCGGACCAACATTTCCTCCTCCAACCCGCAGGGGATGACACCCCAGTTGATAGATCCAGACTGGTCGAAGTCAGATTTGTTGACCTCCATGCTGGAGAAGGCTAGAGATCGCCGTAGGTGAGGTTGGGTGACGTATGGGAGTGAAAGTGGGTGAAGTGAAGTGACCAGGGTTTGGTTCGGCGAACGAATGGGGACGAATATATGTAGGGTAAGGCCAGCACGTGGCAGGCCGACGTGACTGGCATGCCCGGGTGCCCCCATACACGCCTCATATTTAGGTTGGAGATGAGGGGTCTCGGTTAGCCCAGGCGTTTGAGGTCCGTTTGAGGCGCCTGCTTGGGTCAAAATTCCGTGACTGGACGGCCTGATCAGACGTTTGAGACGGGTTTGAGGGGTCTGGTTGTAGATGTTCTTAGGACATCTTGAGTGAATCCACAAATTTGTTCCTGTATTCATCCACGAAAAGGTAAAGATCAATTTCTGAACACGCATATGGGAGGCGACCAGCCAACCGTAGACGCACGTATTCAAAACATCTGGCTAAATGAACCTACTAAATCACTAAGCAAGGCTATTAAGGCACCATCATAGCGAAACCTAACCTTTCGTCAAATTTAAGATGCCATGTAAAGACGGAAGCCAATCTCCCGTCAAATGATATGAGCACCTTCCACCAAATATAAGCATGCCAGGCAACGGTAACCTGCTTCGGCCAAATGATATGAGTACCTTCGGCCAACCTATTGGCTAATTTATTTAATAAAAATGTAATTAGCACCTTCCGTCAAATGAAATACACTATTCCGTACTAACTTTCCCCAAAATGCTAGCTATCCATTACAACAACGCGGTTCAAACATATGCGAAAGGTTTGAGGGTCGGCATTGATGATGCACTTATGAGATCGTCAAAAGGTGATAGTGTTTTGTGGATGTTGCATGGATCTGTTGGAATTATGCCCTAGAGGCAATGATAAATATAGTTATTATTATAATTCTTGTATCAAGATAATCGTTTATTATCCATGCTATAATTGTATTGAATGAAGACTCATTTACATGTGTGGAAACATATACCAAACACTGTCCCTAGCAAGCCTCTAGTTGGCTAGCCAGTTGATCAAAGATAGTCAGTGTCTTCTGATTATGAACAAGGTGTTGTTGCTTGATAACTGGATCACGTCATTAGGAGAATCACGTGATGGACAAGACCCAAACTAATAGACGTAGCATGTTGATCGTGTCATTTTGTTGCTACTGTTTCTCTGCGTGTCAAGTATTTGTTCCTATGACCATGAGATCATATAACTCACTAACACCGGAGGAATACTTTGTGTGTATCAAACGTCGCAACGTAACTGGGTGACTATAAAGATGCTCTACAAGTATCTCCGAAGGTGTTCGTTGAGTTAGTATGGATCAAGAGTGGGATTTGTCACTCCGTGTGACGGAGAGGTATCTCGGGGCCCGCTCGGTAATACAACATCACACACAAGCCTTGCAAGCAATGTAACTTAGTATAAATTGCGGGATCTTGTATTACGGAACGAGGAAATAGACTTGCCGGTAAACGAGATTGAAATAGGTATGAGGATACTGACGATCGAATCTTAGGCAAGTAACATACCGAAGGACAAAGGGAATGACATACGGGATTATATGAATCCTTGGCACTGAGGTTCAAACGATAAGATCTTCGTAGAATATGTAGGATCCTATATGGGCATCCAGGTCCCGCTATTGGATATTGACCGAGGAGTCTCTCGGGTCATGTCTACATAGTTCTCGAACCCGCAGGGTCTGCACACTTAAGGTTCGACGTTGTTTTGTGCGTATTTGAGTTATATGGTTGGTTACCGAATGTTGTTCGGAGTCCCGGATGAGATCACGGACGTCACGAGGGTTTCCGGAATGGTCCGGAAATGAAGATTGATATATAGGATGACCTCATTTGATTACCGGAAGGTTTTCAGAGTTACCGGGAATGTACCGGGAATGATGAATGGGTTCCGGGAGTTCACCGGGGGGGCAACCCACCCCGGGGAAGCCCATAGGACTTGAGGGTGGCACACCAGCCCTTAGTGGGCTGGTGGGACAGCCCAAAAGGGCCCTATGCGCATTGGAAGAAAAATCAAAGAGAAAAGAAAAAAAAGGAAGAGGTGGGAAAGGAAAGAAGGACTCCACCCACCAAACGAAGTAGGACTCGGTTTGGGGGGAGTCCTTCCCCCCTTTGGCTCGGCCGACCCCCTTGGGGCTCCTTGAGCCCCAAGGCAAGGTCCCCCCTCTCCCACCTATATATACGGAGGTTTTAGGGCTGATTTGAGACGACTTTTCCACGGCAGCCCGACCACATACCTCCACGGTTTTTCTTCTAGATCGCGTTTCTGCGGAGCTCGGGCGGAGCCCTGCTGAGACAAGGTCATCACCAACCTCCGGAGCGTCGTCACGCTGCCGGAGAACTCTTCTACCTCTCCGTCTCTCTTGCTGGATCAAGAAGGCCGAGATCATCGTCGAGCTGTACGTGTGCTGAACGCGGAGGTGCCGTCCGTTCGGCACTAGATCGTGGGACTGATCGCGGGATAGTTCGCGGGGCGGATCGAGGGACGTGAGGACGTTCCACTACATCAACCGCGTTCACTAACGCTTCTGCTGTACGGTCTACAAGGGTACGTAGATCACTCATCCCCTCTCGTAGATGGACATCACCATGATAGGTCTTCGTGCGCGTAGGAAATTTTTTGTTTCCCATGCGACGTTCTCCAATAGGATCATGGTTCAACTAAGAGAGAAAATGTAATAAAATATCATGTTGCGGTCGCTAAAGAGTTTGGAGTGGTCATAATGGGCAATTTGCAAGATTTATAATGATATTACATTTTGAACTTTAAAATGTATGAGAATGGGAATGGGTAAGTTGAATGCACAAGATTAAACGGATTATGTAGGAGGACAACATCTATCATCATGTTGAAATTGCAACTCATTTGCCCTCTTCTATTATGCCATAGAATTGAACTAATTGGTTGATTGACGTTCAACATCAGCCCCCTAGCGTCAGCCCGCGCGCGACCGAGGGGGAACCCTAGTCTCTGCCGACGGCGGCGGGGATTCTCCCGTCCCTCATTCATCGGCCTCAACACGGGTCTTGGCGGCGGGTTGGGGTGCATTGCTGGCAGGCGGGCGTGCAACACGGCGGCGTGCTGATGCCGTAAAGTGGCGGTGGGTGTCCGCCCCATGTTGGACGTCCTGATGGCGGGGCACTCACAATGGCTGAATGCGTCGTGTGTGGCTTGGGGCACTCGGATCTGGCCCTTGCGAGGTACGGGCCACGGGCAGCCCTCTTGTGCCGATCGGATGGTGGGGGTGGCGGCGTGATACGTCTCCAACATATTTACAATTTTTGATTGTTCCACGCTATAATATTGTCATTCTACGATACTTTTTAGGTGTTTATATACCAATTAATATTATTTTTGGGCACTAACCTATTAACCCAATTGAGGGAGTCCGAGACTAAGGGGTCCTCGAATGGTCGGCCCATATCCTACAGGCCAACCTAATGGGCCTTGTTGTTGAAGACCGGATTGCATGACGACCTCGTGTCCGGGAAGGAAAGCTCCAAAGACCACTGTGTCATCCAAGTTAAGTAGGCTAGATCGGCGCATCTGTCCCCGACTGGAGGTCGGTTATGTCTAACCCTAGGAACCCCTAGCGTCTATATAAACTAGAGGGTTTCATCCGTATAGGCAACTTGACTCATCTAGGGTTTTAGCTCATACGATCTCGAGGTAGATAAACTCTCTAATTCCCATCCACATCAATATAATCAAGAAGGGCGTAGGGTTTTACCTCCTTAAGAGGGCCCGAACCTGGGTAAACATTTTCTCCTTCGTCCCCTGTAACCCATCGATCCAAGGTCCACAACTCGGGAGCCCCTACCCGAGATCCGCCGGTTTTGACATCGACACCAGTGCCGAGTGCCAATTTATGTTTTCTACATGTTTTTAGCTTTTCATGTTTACAGTACCAAACAAACTCCAATTGTCATGAAACTTTTTGACGTTTTTTCTGGACCAAAATAAGACCTTGAAGCTTTGGGAGGAGACCGGAGGCTGCACGAGGGAAGGAGCACACAACAAGGCGCGCCCATGGGGGTGGTCACGCGTTGATGTGTGTTGCCCCCCTCGGGTGGCCCCCGACGTCCCTCTCCATCCTATAAATTCTAAAATATCCAAAAAAAACTAAGGAACCTCCCGAAACACTATTTCCACCGCTGCAAGTCTCTGTTCCGTCGTATGCCCATCTGGAACCCTTTTTCGGTGCCCTATCGAAGGGGGGTCAATCACGGAGGGCCACTACATCAACCTTGTTGCTCCCATGGTGATGCGTGGGTAGTTCACCTCCGATCTACGAGTTTGTAGTTAGTACTAGATGGCTCTCTCTCTCTCTCTCTCTCTCTCTCTCTATATATATATATATATATATATATATATATATATATCTTGATCTTCAATATGATCATCGCATCTTTGCTTTGATCTATCCGATTTAATTCTTTTGTGCGGTGCGTTTTCTGGTATCCGATGAATTGTTGGTTTATGTTTCGATTATTCATGATAAAATATTTTAGTCGTCTCTGAATTCTATATTTGATTCTTATTTGCATGACTATTGTAGCTTCGTAAATCTCTCTGATCTATTGAAATAGTTTGGTCAACTAGATTGATATTTCTTCAGTGGGAGGTATGCGTTGTAGTGGGTTCAATTTAGCGGTGCTCTATATCCCAGTGATATAGTAGGGGACAATACATGTCTTTGTATTGCTGCCACGAAGGATAAAACAATGGGGCTAATTGATATTTATTGAGTTCTCTTTGTTTATATCATGTCATTGTTCTCCAAGCATTACTCTGTTTTACTTAATACTCTAGATGCATTTTGGATAGCGATCGATGGGTGGAGTAATAGTAATAGGTGCAAGAAGGAGTAAGCCTATTTTATTATGGACATGATGCCCATATACACATGATCATTGCCATGAATATCACATAATTATGCGTTTTTCTATCAATTGCCCAACACTTTTTTTGTTTACCCATTGTATGCTTACTACATGAGAGATGCCACTAGGGAAAACTATGCCCCTCGGGTCTATTCACTTATATATTTACAAGCATTACAATTACATCGTTGGCTTCATTTTATTTTTATTTATTTTGCAATTATCAATTATCATCTACACACTTTACTTGCTTGCAAATAACGAGTTCAAGGGGATAGACAACCCTCTTGCCCGCATTGGGTGCAAGTGTTTGCTTCTTTGTGTGCAGTCGCTGAAGACGGGGGTTGCGTGTTAATCCTGGTGGTTCGATAACATTGGTTTTCAATGAAAGAAATACTTATCTATATTCTGTTGCATCACCCATTCCTCTTCACGGAAACCTAATGCAGATCACAAGTATCAGGAAGGATTTCTCGCGCTGTTGTCGGGGAGTATCATCAACCTACTATCAAGTACCTTAACAAAAATTATCATTCACTTGTTCTTCTTTTTATTTGCTGATATATTTTTCTTTCTTTATAAAAACAAAAATACAAAAATATGTATCTTTGCTAGTTGCTTGTTTACTTTTTGTTTGCTAGTTTACTTATCCTCCTTGTTACTCTGCTTGCTCAATCACCATGTCTCAAGACACTACTAAGTTGTGTGACTTTTTAAATACTAATAACAATCATTTTATTTGTACTCCTATACCACCCGCCACTAGTGTGGAGTCTTATGATATAAATGTGGCATTGCTGAATCTTGTGGTGAAAGAACAAATTTTGGGAAGTCCTAATGAGGATCCCACTCCTCATCTTAATACCTTTGTTGAACTATGTGATATACAAAAGAAAAATGACATGTATAATGACATTGTGTAATTAAAATTATTTCCTTTTTATTTACGAGATAAAGCTAAATCTAGTTTCTCATCTTTACCACATAATATTATTGGAACATGGTATAAGTGTAAAGATACTTCTATTACCAAGTATTTTCCTACTTTTAAGATCATCTCCCTTATAAATCAAATTATGAATTTTAAACAACATGACGAAGAACATGTTGCACAAGCTTGGGAGAGGATGAACTTAATGATTATAAATTGCCCTACTCATGCTTTAAACTTGTGGATGGTTATTCAAAATTTCTATGTTGGGCTAAACTTTGTGTCTAGAAATCTTCTAGATTGTGCTGCAGGTGGTACCTTTATGGAGGTGACATAGAAGATGCCACTAAACTTCTGGACAACATCATGGCAAACTACTCTCAATGGCATACCAAAAGAGCTCCAACTAGCAAGAAGGTAAACTTTGTTGAGGAAATCGCTACTTTGAGTGAAAAAGTTGATGCTCTCATGAATATGGTTGCTAGTAAAAATGCTCATGTTGATCCTAATGACATGCCCTTGTCTACTTTGATTTATAAAAATGATAATTCCATTTATGTGAATTTTATCTCAAAAAATAATTTTAATAACAATGCATATAGAGGTAATTTCAATGCTAGGCCATATCCGAGTAACTCCTCTAATAGTTATGGCAACTCTTATGGAAATTCTTATGGAAATCCTTCTACCAATAATAATAAGTTATCATCTGATCTTGGTAACACCATTAAAGAATTCATTAGTTCTAAAAAAAATTCAATACTACGGTAGAAGAAAAGTTGCATAAAATTGATCATTTAGCTAGGAACATGGATATGATTGCTCTTGATGTGGAAACTCTTAAAAACAAAAAAATTCCACAAAATCATGACTTTGATGATACTATTAAATCTATCCAAATGTCTATCAATGAAAGTAAGGAGAGGACCGCCAAGTTGAAAGCTAAGCAAGAATTTCTAGAAAAAGCTCTTCTACTTGGTTTTTTATGTAATCATGATGAAGATCTTAAAATGCTTGGTACTTCTCCAATTGAATCTTTGATTGGTAATATAAAAGTAAATGATAAATGGACTGGAGATGAGTCAACTTTATCTAGAAGGCATCCCAATTGCTTGGAGGGTGATGATTATAGTGATAAAACTAAAAAGTGGGTTTGGAGAGGTTAAAACTTTAACTAGTGATGTACCCACTATCTTGGATCACAAGGATTTTAATTATGATAATTTTTATTTAGTATAATGTATTTCCTTGACGCAATCCATCATTAGCTCACCCAATGCTTATGAACAAAAAAAAGCTTTTACCCAACATATAGTAGAAGCTATGGTAAAAGCCTATGATGAAACTTGAGTTAGAAGTGTCTATTCCTAGAAAGTTGCATGATGAGTGGGAACCTACTCTTCAAATTAAAATCAAAGAATATCAATGCAATGCCTTGTGTGACCTAGGTGCTAGTGTTTCAACTATACCTAAATCTTTATGTGATGTACGTGGTCTCAAGGATACTCATGAGTGTTCCCTTAATCTACATCTTGCGGACTCTACTATCAAGAAACCTTTGGGAAGAATAAATGGTGTTCTCATAGTTGCTAATAGAAATTATGTGCATGTAGATTTTATAGTTCTTGATATTGAATGCAACCCATCTTGTCCAATAATACTTGGGAGACCTTTTCTATGAACTATAGGTGCAATTATTGATATGGAAGAGGGAAACATAAGGTTCAAATTCCCATTAAATAAAGGGATGGAACACTTCCCTAGAAATAGAATTAAACCACCTTATGAATCTATAACGATGGCTACTTATGGATGGAGTGTCAAAGATGACAACACTTGAATCATATGCATTATGCCTAGCGAGGGGCGTAAAACAATAGTGCTAGTTGGGAGGCAACCCAATAGTTATCTTAAATTTTGTTTTTACTTTCTATTTGTGTGTGATAACATGATTGTTGTCTCTGTAATGATTGTGTTTTTATGTTTAAATTAATGTTTGTGAAAAATAAAGCCTTTTGGGATTATTTGAATGATAAGTAGAATTGATATGGTGCAAAAACAGAAACTTTAGCATACACTACAGAATTTCTCTGATTTTGCTTGAATGTATTTTTGATATAAATGTTTTGTACATTATTGTTATATAAATTCCTCAGGTTGTCCTACTTTTATATTTTTTGGAGTTATAGAAGTATGGTACTTAATTATACCATTACAAACTGTTCTCTTTTAGACAGATTTTGTTTTTGCTTGCATAGTTTGCTTGTTTTGATGATGTCTTGGGTTGTATCGGTGTATAAGTCATGGAGAAGTTAGAATATAGTACCTTATGCAATAATAAAATATGAATGAATTTATAACAGTACCTAACGGATCTCATGAAGTTTCTGTTGAGTTTTGTGTGCTGAAGTTTTCAAGTTTTGGGTGCTATCACGATGGATGATGAAATAAGGAGAGGCAAGAGCCTAATATTGGGATGCCTAAGGCTCCCCAGGGTAATATTCTAGGAAGACTCAAGCGTCTAAGCTTGGGATGCCCCGAAAGGCATCCCGTCTTTCGTCTCAATCCATCGGTATGTCATTTGAAGCTATATTTGTACTCATCATATGATATGAGTTTTGCTTGGAGCGTTGTTTGCTTTATATTGATTTTATTTTAATTTTCCACAATCATTGTCCGCTGAATACACCCACTTGATAGATACACAATATCACCATTATTTTTTAGAAACTTAGAATACTCTTTTTGCTTCAGTTATATCTTTTGAGCTTAGTAGTTGCTCTAGTACTTCACTTATATCTTTTAGAGCACTGTGCCGTATAAATTTTAAATAAATAATTGCACTCTCATTATTCACTTATAATTGTCTAATATTTAATAAATAGTGACGGTAATTTCCATGGGTTATAAGACTAGTCTAAAAATAATAGGTATTCAATGAGTACATAATCAAAACCTTCATGTAGCACATAAAAGAGAAACTTTGAGTTAATAATATTAATTTGGTAACATGAAAGGGCACGAGTGCGTGATTATTGGTTAATAAAATTATCATAAATTAGAGGGTGTTAGGTCGCTCTTCATCTAAATATCTTTATGGCATGGCGATAATGTGTGAGCATTCTTATTCCTCGTTGAAATCCTAGTGTTGTTCAGGCCGGGGGCGCGCGATGCTTAACTCGTACCAATCTCCTTCCTAGGGACATGCGAGTAGCACTTTGCTTCAAGAAAGCTAATAAAATATTGCAATAAGTATATGAGTACTTTATGACTACTGTTAATCCATGGATATATGCACTCACTACTAGGAAAAACCATATACATGGAAGCTTAGCAGTAGCGTGCCTTTGGAATGGGCGCTACTGCTAAGTTACAGTAGCGTGCCTTTGGCACAGGTGCTACAGCTACACCATTAGCAGCAGCGCGCCTATGCCTGCACGCGCTACGGCTATGCGAACCAGGCAGGAGTTATCGGGCTTATTGGAATAACATCGCGGGTTGTTGTAAGCGCGTTACTTATAAAATAGTTAGCAGTAGCGCGGGTCAAAGACCCGTCGATGCAACTAAGATTGTACTGTACCACATGGTGGGCCCCGAGTAGCAGTAGCGGAGCTCGCAAACACGCGCTACTGCTAATATAAAAGCAGTAGCACATTTCGCCAACCGGCGCTACTGCTAAGGCGCAACAGCCACCTTTTCCCTCCCTTTCCCCCTCCCTTCTGCTATATCCCTTCATGTTTCCCTCCCCCTCCTCTCTGCCTGACTTTGCTTCTTCCTCACTAGTTCTTCTCCTCCCATTACTCTCTTTCTTCAACCTCTTTTTATCTCTCTTTAATGCTCCTAGCTACTACATCACCTCCATTAATGCAACCCATTTCTCTTTTCCCCCACTTTTCCTCCATGGAAAAGTAAAAGACACAACGAGGGGCTCAGTTATTCAACAACAGGAAGGGAAAGAAGCTCACTCAAAAACGAAAACATCGATGCTGAGAAAATAACATTTATATTTGTACCTATTTTGTATACGCACTTGACCGCGTTATCGGTCAAATGATGTAATATATACTACATGATTTATATACATTGTATTCACCACCTTTCTTCCCACCACATGCACATGGTTACGACTCGGTCGTCTTTCGAAAAAGAAAGTAAAAAATAAAAAAGGAAAAGGAAAAAAGGAAAAATGAAAATAAAAATAAAAAAGGAGAAAGGAAAAAAGGTAATGAAAATAACAATGGGAAGATAAAAAAATAGAGTAGCAGTAGTGTGGTCCCACGGGAAAACTTGCTAGTGCTACTCACAATAGCAATAGCACGTTTTGCTAAAATGCGCTACTCCTAACTTAATTGTAGTGTGTGTTGACAAACAACACTACTGCTATTGTTAGTATAATCTAACCGCCCTATCCTATCCTCTCCACCTCTCTCTCTCTCTGTCTCTCCCTGTCCCTCTCCCGAGCACTGCTGTTGTAGATGGAGCGCCGCCCCTGCCTCATCGTCTCCCCCACTCGAACCCGCGGCCCCCTACCTTGTCGCCGGCCCCACACGTGCCCCCTGCCTCGTCCTCGTCGTCACCTTTGCCTACCCCTCGATGTCATCGTTGACTCTACTTCGTCCTTGTTGTTGACAATGCCTACTTCTAGACGCATGTCTCCTCGTCGTCGCCTTTGCATCCTCGTCAACACAGTCGTCTCCCCTACCCCCCATCTGTAAGTCCCACGCATCGCCTCTATCAAACTCTCTAACACCTTGTTAATTATAGGATCTTTACAGGGTTGGTCGTTTTAGAAATAGGAATTTTTGTGTATGAATTCTAGTACTATTCATAGTGATTTAGGGATAAGCAATATGCTTTTTTTCTAATAATCAAATTGGGACAGAAAATTACCTAGGAATTTAGGGTTTTGGTAATTAGGGATTTAGGGTTTCGATATTATCACTTTTCTAGGGTTCATAATGTACCTAGGAATCAAATTAGGAAAGTGTAAAACAACCTAGTACTAAAATTTGGAGTGTGAACCCCGGGATCAAATGCAAACAAATGTCCTAGAATTCAAATTTGTAGAGTATGAACCCTAGGATAAAATTCAAAAAAATGTCCTATAATGCTCTAGGGTATATGAACCCTATATGAATTTGACAAGTGTTGAATTTAGGGTTGATGATGGATGATGATGTGCTAGTGCTCTAGGGTATATGAACCCTGTATGAAATTTGACAAGTGTTGAATTTATTATCAAATTTGACAAGTGTTGAGTTTAGTTTCAAATATTGTGAAGAAAAAGGGCTTCTTGCACTACACTAGCTAGCTTGCATTTTTCTTCAAGTTCTATTTTTCTCTTCCTGTTATATGCATATTTGAAGTGGACATGTGATATTTGGAAATCATGTTTATGTGCATAGGATTTTTATGAGACTATTTGTATGTGTATGGTATACTTAGATTTGTATGTGTATGATTAGATTTTATGAGACTATTGTATAAAACATGTTCAAATACAAAAAGGAAATGGGCAGCAGAAGAAAAAAATCAGAAACTAATGACAGTAGCGCGGGTTATGTTTTAGAAGCAGCGAGTTCTTATGAGTAGCGCTCCTCAAATTGACACGTAGTAGCTATTAGCACCAGCGTGGTTCCATAAACCATGCTAGTGCTATCTACACATACCAGTATCACGGGTCAACCTGCGCTACTGCTAAAAGTTAGTTGTAGCGAGCTAGCAGTAGCGCGGCACCCTGATACGTCTATGATAACTCACAAGTATAGGGGATCGCAACAATTTTCGAGGGTAGAGTATTCAACCCAATTTTATTGATTCGACTCAAGGGGAAGCCAAAGAATATTCTCAAGTATTAGCAGTTGAGTTGTCAATTCAACCACACCTGAAAGATTTAGTATCTGCAACAAAGTATCAGTAGTAAAGTAGGGTGATAGCAATAGTAGCAACAATAACCAGTAGCAGCAGAGTAACAGCATTAGCAGCATAGTAACGTAGCAAGGACCAGTAGTAAAAGACTCGTAGGCATTGGATCGCTGATCGATGATTATGCCGGATGCTATTCATCATGCAACAGTTATAACACGGAGAGATATGTAACTAGCTCCAGTTCGTCAATCTAATGTAGGCATGTAATCCGTACGTAGTCATACATGCTTAGGGAAAAGAACTTGCATGACATCTATTGTCCATTCCTCCCATCGCAGCGGGGTCCTAATGAAAACTACGGGATATTAAGGTTCTCCTTTTAATAAAGAACGGGACCAATGCATTAACACTTGGTGAATACATGAACTCCTCATACTATGGTCATCTCCGGGAGTGGTTCCGGCTATTGTCACTCCGGGGTTACCGTGTCATAACACATAGTAGGTGACTACAACTTGCAAGATAGGATCAAGAACACACATATATTGGCGACAACATAATATGTTCAGATCTGAAATCATGACACTCGGGCTCTAGTGACAAGCATTAAGCATGGCAAAGTAGTAGCAACATGAATCTCAGAACATAGTGGACACTAGGGATCATTCCCTGTCAAAACTAACTCGATTACATGATAGATCTCATCCAACCCATCACCGTCCAACAAGCCTACGATGAGATTACTCACGAACAGTGAAGAGCATCATGGAATTGGCGATGAAGGAAGGTTGGTGATGATGATGGCGACGATCTCCCCTCTTCGGAGCCCTAAACGGACTCCAGATCTGTCCTCCAGATGAAGAACAGGAGGTGGCGGTGCCTCCGTATCGTAAAACGCCATGAACTCTTCTCCTTAATTTTTTCCGGGTGAGACAGACTAAATAGAGCTGGATTTGGAGGCGGTGGAGCATCGTGGGCTCCACAAGCCTGCCAGGCATGCCCAGGGGGCTCGCTTCTGGTGGGCTTGTGGGCTCACGGCTCCACTTCCTCCGCTGATTCTTTCGCCAGTATTTTTTATAAATTCCAGAAAAATTCTCCGTAAATTTTCAGGTCATTCCGATAACTTTTATTTCTACGCAAAAACAACACCATGGCAATTCTGCTGAAAACAGCGTTAGTCCGGGTTAGTTCCATTCAAATCATGCAAATTAGAGTCCAAAACAAGGGCAAAAGAGTTCGGAAAAGTAGATACATCGGAGACGTATCAGTCTACAACGTATCTATAATTTTGTATTGTTCCATGTTGTTATATTATCATTCTTCGATGTTTTATGATCATTTTATAGCAACTTTATATTATTTTCTAGGACTAACCTTGTAACGCCCCAGACACACCCGCCGACCGTCGTTCCTGGGATCAACTTCCCGATCGGTCACCCATCCTAGAACAACTCCAAGCCGAGCACGCTTAACCTGGGAGTTCTGTTCGAATGGGCTCCCGGAAAAGAAGGAATTCTTTATTGATATGAGTAGTCTATCATCCCTAATAAGCCAGGCTATCACAAACCTATTGACATAGTACCCAGTGCCTAGTGCAGAAAATCCATATAAGATGAGGTCCAATTGCCACAAAACTTTACGGAGAATTTTTTGGACCAGTAGGAAACTTGAGAGCCAAGAATGAGCAGCAGACGAGGCCTAGGGGGGCTACTAGACATCAGGGCGCTCAAGAGGCCCCTGGCGCGGCCTAGTGTCTAGTGGGGCCCTTGGGAGCCTCCTCCACTGCGTGTGAGCTCTAGAAAGACCCCAATATTTAGAAAACCCTAGAGGAGTAGATGAAAAGTCATTATAACCACCCAAGTTCCAGAGCCACGAAATCCAATCTAGAGCTTGTTCCGGAGAGGAACACGATCACAAAGGGGTTGACCATCCTCATTGGTGCTCCTTCAATGATGAGCGAGAGTTTATATCAGACCTACAAGTCTATAAGCAGTAGCTAGATGGCTTTCTCTCTCGTTTTTTTCTCAATACAATTGTCTCTTGGAGATCCATATGATGTAACACTTTCTTTTGCGGTGTGTTTGTTGGGATCCGATGAATTGTGAGTTTATGATTAGATATATGAAAACATATTCATGCTTGATTATTACATCCTCATATTTCTTCTCTGATATTTGGTTTTTGTCTGGCCAACTTGATCTTTTATCTTGCAATGGGAAGAGGTGCTTTGTGATGGGTTCGATCTTGCGGTGCTCAAGCTCAATGACAGAAAGAGACATGACATGCGTGCATTGTTGCTATCAAGGATAAAATAATGGGGTCTATTCCTACATGAATAAATCTTGTCTACATCATGTCATCGTTCTTAAGGCATTACTCCGTTTCTCCATGAACTCAATACACTAGAAGCATGCTGGATAGCGGTCGATGTGTGGAGTAATAGAAGTAGATCCACGCATAAGTCGGTCTACTTATCTTGGAAGTGATGCCTAAACACATGATCATTATCTTGAATATCGTCAGAATTTTTTGCTCTTCTATCAATTGCCCAATAGTAATTTGTCTATCCACCCTTTGCTATTTCTCGAGAGAAGCCAGTAGTGAAACCTACGACCCCCGGGTCTAGTTCACATCATTTATTTGCAATCTCTACTTTGCTATTTGTGTTTCGACTTTATTTGCTCTTTTGTTTTCAGATCTATATTATAAAAAAAACCTCAAAAATACCTTGATGCGTTCTATTTGCTATCACTCTTATTTGCATCTATCAATCTATCCTTACTTTACCCATGAGGGATTTACAACCCTCCACGCATTGGGTTGCAAGGATTTGCTATTTATGTGCAGGTGCTGCTTACATAGTCTTGTGGATCTTCCTACTGGATTGATACCTTAGTTTTTTAACTGAGGGAAATACTTGTCGTCGCTGTGCTACATCATCCTTTAAGCTTAGAGGGAAACAAACGCATCAGCGAGACTAAGCAAGATTTCTGGTGCCGTTATCGGGGAAGATCAAGTCAAGATCTATCAGTTTCCTACATACAAATCTCATTTCCTTGCAATTACATTATTTGCCTTGTGCCTCTGATTTTCTTCTCCCCCACTTCACAAAATTTTCCCTTTTTTTATTTGCCTCCTTTTCGTTTTCCGTTTTCTTGCCGGATCTTTCATTTACTTACTGCTATGGCGAACTCCTCCCTCGCTATGAGTACCCATGAGATTGAAGTTTTCAATTTTAAGCAAAGGGGAGGAGAAAGTGTGAAAGATGCTTGGTATAGGTTTTGAAATGCTCATGATAGATATATCCACAAGCAATCTACTGCTTTTCTTGTTCAAAAAATTTATGTGGGAATTACTACTTGGTATAGATTTGTTCTTGATACTATCATCGGGGGAAATTTCTTAAGTTTTCCACCCTCTGATGCTCTCAATGCCATGGGGAGTCTATTGGGGTCTCCAGCTATCATTATAAATCAAAAAAAATTAACGCTTGATCATGTTATGGAAAGGATAGACACTATTGAAAAGAAAATTCTTACCAAAGAACATGTCGAAAATTTGGATAAAGGGTGCAAGATCTTGTTAATCGTATTTGTTCAAGGATGGGAGACATTATTAAAATGCTAAAAAAACAACACATAACTAATGAAAGGATAGTAGAGAGTCCCGCTCGAATTGATAAATTAGAGGAAATTTTCAGTAACTTGAGCACAACTTTTTATTCCATTGAAAATATTGAAAAAAAACTCTTGGCAAGAAAACTACCCAAACTCCCAAGAACAAGGGTGCCTCTTCTAGCAACAACGTAGATCTTAAGATGATTAGGGCTCACTTCAACTTGAGTGAACCTCCTCATATGAATGAATTCTTTGACTTTATCCCTAGGAGTGTAATTTTTGAGAATATGCATGCCAAATCTCTAAGAAATCAGGTATGTGTGATTGAGGAGTTGGAAACTAAGGGTGACATTACTTAAAATCTATGATATATGTCTAGCTAGGGTCGTAAAACGATAACGCTTGTTGGGACGCAACCCAATGAGTAAAATATATTTTCACTTTTTATTTATGTTCTTGAGTGGTTGCACAACTATGCTACTATTATAATTGTGTTTTTTGTGTTTTACTTAGTTTTTGTGCCAAGTAAAGCCTTTGGGATCATGTGGGATGTTAGTTGCTTTAATCCTGTTGAAAAACAGAAGCTTTTGCGTCCACTAGAAAAGTCCTAAAAATCGCAGAAACGTAAAAAGTGTTTGAATATTTTACACAAGATTAATATACAAATTCCCTACGTCTTCCTAATTTTTTTAAAAAATTGGAGTTACACAAGTATAACTAAATTTTGAATATTTAGAGACTATGTTGTTTTAACAGATTCTGTTTTTTTGTGTTATGTGCTTATTTTAATGATTCTATGGTTTATATAGGGGGCATATGCCATGGTAAAGTTCAAATATAGTAGGTATAATGTAAAAAAAATTGGAATAATTTTTCAACAATACCTATAGTAAAGTTTGGTTTTCTTATACTAACGGATCTCACGAATATTTTGTTGAGTTTTGTGTGATTGAAGTTTTTAAGTTTTGAGTGAGATCATGATGCATGAAGGAATAATGAGTGATAAAAGCCTAAGCTTGGGAATGACGCATGGCACCACAAGGTAATATATAAGGAGTACCAAGAAGCTAAGCTTGGGGATGCCCGAAAGGCATCCCCTCTTTCACTAGTAGAAACCGTGTTATTAACGACCGTAGCTAAAAACTCTTGGTCGTTAAGATATGAGCAAGATCCCTCGCGGTGGAAATCACGCTAACGGAATCACATTTACCAACCACCAATAGACGCGGTTGTTATTATTCTACAGTTCTCATTTACTCCCTCCGTTTCAGTTTATAAGGCTTGCACGTGTACCTAGGTCGTCAATTTGATCAACTTAATAAAAGACATATATTACAAAAAATATATCATTAGAAACTTTAGATGTTCTATTTTTAATGATATAATTTTTATGTTAAACAATATATTTTATATAAGTCAAATTGATGACCTAGATACACGTGCACGTCTTATAAACTGTGATGGAAGGAGTATGTAGAGCCTAATTTAATTATAAAATAATTTCTTTGCGCACACTGTTAGGGTAGTCCAGCGGATAACCATGCACAACGAAAAAATAGATTTGTTACGATCCCATCCCCTACTCTTCTTTTCCTCTCGTCCTCTCCCTAGTTTTTCCTTGTCCCAATCCTGATATATCTTCTCCGGCCGCAGGTGGAGCCGATGGGAGACAAGACATCTGTCGTCGATCGAGCACAGCCACGGTGGAACTGTCGCAGGCAACATCGCCCGTCGTAGGGACTCGTTGTGGACGGAACTACCAACGAGAGATGCGCCGTCAACCGCCAAACACCGCCGTGGGTGGGAGGTACGTCTGCTGCCGGGTCTTGCATGACGGAACCAGTGCTGCCATATTTGTCAGACTAGGAAGGATTTGTCGTATTCTTTCCATACTTTGTTGTTGCCATCACGGTAGCAGGGCCGTATTTCCTATGAATCTGCAAGACCTAGGACCGGGCTTGTGCCAGTTCCAAATGACACGCATGAGTTTTTCCTTTGTTTTGTACTGTATTATTAAACTATCGTATTGTGTAAGCCCCTGATATTGTGTGTGTTGGTCAATGGAAATAGAGTCACAATCCAAGATTTGTACTTTATATTAAAGATTGCACGTGTGCTGTTAGATGTGCAAACTCATCAGCCAAGCCCTCCTTTAGAATTTTGGTAGATATAATGTAGTATATTCATTTGCATTCTCGTAGCCTGTGTTCTCTTTTTATTTGCAGGTTCGTTCCTAGCTACGAAGTTGCTTGATAATATATATTTAAGCAATGAAAAGTAAATGTATATATACATATAAATGATGGTCCTGAACTTCTTCTTTTTGTCCGTTTTAGGTTCAGAGATCAGAGCATTTATTAGTTCCTTCATTACTTGACTACTTGTGACGTTCAGGTTACAATCACTTATTCTTGAGCAGAACATTATTCTTTGTTGGCAGAGGAGAATAACTTCATTAGTTGTGTATATACCAGCAACAAGGAAGCCTCAAAACATTTTGCTAAGAAATGGAATAAAATTCGCTTGAATTAGGAAAGAAACAGACAAATTGATCTTACCAAAATCAATACAAGGGAGTAGCTGGTTTCATGGAGTTCCAAAAAAATTGAATTCCGGTTTGACAATGACCGTGCTCTTTCCGAAAGTTTTGCCGATCATTTGGGTACAATCATCCATAATCCTATAAATACCCAGATGAGGGTAAATGTACGGTCCTATACTGTTGAAGCATGCGTGAACATTCATTTAACTCAATTAAGGTATGTTTGGTCAAAGGTTGTACCAGTATAATATGAATTTATGTACTGTCGTATTTATGATACTCTGTTTTATTAAAAATTTAGGACCAAGTTCAAAAATGTAGAGAAGAACCTTGCAAGAGATCTGTACAAGGATGATATATTAGATGTTGTATTTATTTTGAATCAACTAGCATGGAGAGTTGCACCGGCATTTTGTGAAACACAATCAGAAAAGTTTAATGGTGTGGTGCAAGGAGCATAAGAAATTATGAGTCTCTGGATGTCTAAAAGATGATTCTCATGAAAGCCAGCATGATCAAGTAAGGTGTTTGCATACATTAATTTTATATGTTGTTATACTTTGTGACAATTTATTTACATTGACTTTCATAAACTACTTAACATTTTCTAGGACCGATGGCTCACCGTAATATGTACAAGCATCACGAGGTATTCTAGTCGTCCAAGGAGAATGATATCCATTCAAACAATGATGGTGTCCCTAAATTGAAGATTAATAAATACTGTCTTCTCTAGTTGTCTCGTTTTCCAAATGGATGCGAGCAAGTACATTATATGTAGGAATTATATTTCAGAATTGTATGTTGGAATTTTGGTATTTCAGTTAATAAAAATATTGTATGATCCCTTCAATTCAGATTGTTTTGTTTTTATAGTAGTGTGGATGTTAATATTCAAGTATTGGATGTTGCATAAAGTGATCGTTGAACGGACGTTTATACTAAATATAAGTAGTTCTGAAGGATATCAACGTGGTAAAGAGAGTGGTCATTACTAATAATTTGGTTATCATAATAACATTATTAGCCATGAAAAAGTGGTCGTTACTGCCTCGGGTTTGACGACCACACATCATCCCGTTGTTACAAGAATAACGACCACAAAGGTATGTGGTCGTTATACTTTTAACGACGAAGCCTACTACGACCAGCAAATTGTGGTCGTTAATGACCATTAATGACCACAATCCAACTTTTAGCGACCACATATGTCGTCGTTAAAAACAATTTTCCTACTAGTGTTTCTTCTAAAAACCATCGGTAATTTTACTTGGAGCTATATTTTTATCGTCATATATCATGAGTTTTTCTTGGAGCGTCATGTATCATTTGCGTCTTTACTTTCTTTCCTGGTTATTTTGTCATAATAAACCTTTCTGGACACACCCATTTGAGAGAGCCAAATTATGCTATGATTTGTTAGAATCGCTCTCTATGCTTCACTTAAAAAATTTTGAGCCATGAAATTGCTCAAGTACTTCACTTATATCTTGTTGAGCACGGTGGTGCTGTTATTTTGAAGAATTTTTCTCTCATGCTTCACTCAGATTATTTTGAGAGTTGCTGAAATTTTGAAGAAATCCTCTCTTGCTTCACTTATATAATTTTGAGAGTTGAAAATTTTAAAGAAATTTGTGCTCTCGTTCTTCACTTATATTTGTTTGAGAGCTTGTTATTTGCATTGGCAATTTTCTTTAAATAAAAATTAGTTCAATAGTGATGAATGTCCAGGACAGATATAATAAAAAAATCATGAAGATTATTGGATATTAAGCTTGATTCTTTGCAATAGTTTTGCAATATGAAGATAGTGATATGTGAGTTATGTTGATGAGTAATTAGGCTCTAGTAAGAATATTGGTGTTAAGGTTTGTGATTCCCTATACATGCACATGAAGTCAGTAATTATGCTATGAAACTACACCCTACTTGTGTTACATTATTCGGTGTTAGTTATGTTTAATGTTCACTTATGATGATTTTTGTTCCTTGGTTGGGCGCTTCTCAATCTATTTGCTAGCCTTCACTTGTACTAAGCGACAATACAACTTGTGCATCCAAATCCTAAACCCAAAGTTGTGCCAAATGAGTCCACCATACCTACCTATATGTGGTATTTCAACGCCATTCCAAGTAAATTTGCAAGTGCCAACTCTAATGTTTAAAATAAAATTATGTTTTGTGTGCCCGTACCACTCATGAAGCAGCGAGGGGAAGCCGATATCTTCCATGTTAAATAGGTTATTCTCAAGATGAGTGTTCATTCACTTATCATTGCAAGGGAGTATGGTGGTAATAGGGATGCCCAATCCCAAAAAGAAAAAAAATAGTTTATGTTGTCAAATGATAAATTCCTTGAGAAGTGTTGGTATGGACGATACCCATGGATACGACTAGCCATGGAATGTGAAAGAATGGTGGAAAAAGGAATACATTTTATTTTCAGTTTGGGAACCACCTATAATTTGTTTAGCATGAAGGATATTGGAATCTCTTAGTTATTCTCGTTGAGAGGAAAAGAATGCAACCCTAAAAAAATATCTCTAACTTTTTCACTTTGAGCTCTGGCACCTCTACAAATCCTTGCTTCCCTCTACAAAGGGCCTATCTATTTACTTTATGAAGTTTTTATTTTTTTGAATTTGAGTCTCCATCTTCTCTTATAAAGCACCAACTAAGGAACACCATTATCATACTTTAGCATTGGATGTAGTTAATATTCGAGTGTGTTTCATGAATGGATGAGTGATAGAGCATGATGGGCTAGGGATAACGTTCTTTAGCATTGATATATTGAAAGACTTGGTTGCTTGTTGATATGCTTGAGTATTGAAATTTTCATGTCAAACTATAAACTATTGCTTTGTGTCATCTATAAATCCATAAGTCTATGATGAAAGAAAAATAATATGATGAACATGTGAGGCATCATTCCACATCAAAAATTGTGTTTTTATCATTTACCTACTCGAGGACGAGCAGGAATTAAGCTTGGGGATGTTGATACGTCTCCAACATATCTATAATTTTTTATTGTTCCATGCTGTTATACTATCATTCTTGGATGTTTTATGATCATTTTATAGCAACTTTATATCATTTTTTGGGACAAACCTATGGACATAGTGCGTAGTGTCAGTTGCTGTATTTTTGCTATTTTTTCCTTCGTGGAAAATCCATATCAGATGAGGTCCAATTGCCATGAAACTTTACAGAGATTTTCTAGACCAAAAGGAAACTTGGGAGCCAAGAATGAGCAGCAGACGAGGCCTAGGGACACTAGACATAAGGGCGCGCTAGAGGCCCCTGGTGCGGTCTGATGTCTAGTGGGGCCCTCGGGTGCCTCCTCCACCGCCTTTGAGCTCTAAAAATACCCCAATATTCAGAAAACCCTAGAGGAGTTGATGAAAAATCGTTTCAGCCTCCACAAGTTCCAGAGCCACAAAATACAATATAGAGCTTGTTTCGGAGACGAACACGACCATGGAGGGGTTCACTGATACGTCTCAAACGTATATATAATTTTTGATGGTTTCACGCTGTTATCTTGTCAACTTTGGACGTTTTGTTTACCTTTTATATCTTTTTGTGGGACTAACTTCTTAACTCAGTGCCAAGTGCCAGTTCCTATTTTTTCTGTGTTTTTGACTCTTTTCATATCAGATTTTGGAACGGAGTCCAAACAGAATAAAATCCCCAAAATGATTTTTTTCCAGAACGGAAGAATATCGGGAGGCTTGAGGGCCAAGCAAGTGGGCCCACACGGAGCCCACAAGCCCTGTTGCCGCGACCAGGGGGAGGCCGCGACAACCAAGCTTGTGGCCTCCCTGGCGCTCCCCTGCCCTAGGTCTTTGGCCTATAAATTCCCTAAAATTCCAGAAAAAATCAGGGCGTCCACGAAAACACTTTTCCGCCGCCGCAAGCTTCCGTTTCCGCGAGATCCCATCTGGAGACCCTTCCCGGTGCCCTGCCGGAGGGGACTTTGGAGTTGGAGGGCTTCTTCATCAACATCATCGCCCCTCCAATGACTTGTGAGTAGTTCACTTCAGACCTACGGGTCCGTAGTTAGTAGCTAGATGGCTTCTTCTCTCTCTTGGATCTTCAATACAAAGTTCTCCATGATCTTCATGGAGATCTATCCAATGTAATCCTCTTTGGCGGTGTGTTTGTCGAGATCCGATGAATTGTGGATTTGTGATTAGATTATCTATGATATATATTTGAGTCTTTGCTGATTTCTTATATGCATGATTTGATATCCTTGTAAGTCTCTCCGAGTCTTGGGTTTTGTTTGGCCAACTAGATCTATGATTCTTCCAATGGGAGAAGTGCTTGGTTTTGGGTTCATACCGTGTGGTGACCTTTCCCAGTGACAGTCGGGGTAACAAGGCACACATTGTGTTGTTCCCATCAAGGGTAACAAGATGGGCTTTGTCGTAGATATGAGATTGTCCATCTACATCATATCATCTTGCTTAAGGCGTTACTCTGTTCTCATGAACTTAATACACTAGATGCATGCTGGATAGCGGTCGACGTGTGGAGTAATAGTAGTAGATGCAGAAAGTATCGGTCTACTTGTTTTGGACATGATGCCTATAGATATAATCATTGCCATAGATAACGTCACGACTTTGCGCGGTTCTATCAATTGCTCGACAGTAATTCGTTCACCCACCGTCTACTTGCTTTCATGAGAGAATCCACTAGTGAACACTACGGCCCCCGGGTCTATTCACACCTATCATTTCCACTTTCGCTTTTACTTAGCTTTGTTACTTTGTTGCTTTCAGTTCTCACTTGCAAACAATCTGTAAGGGATTGACAACCCCTTCATAGCATTGGGAGCAAGCTCTTTGTGTTTGTGTAGGTACTTGTGATACTCCTTCACTGGATCGAGACCTTGGTTCTCAAAATGAGGGAAATACTTACCGCCGCTGTGCTACATCACCCTTTCTGCTTCGAGGGAACACCAACGCAAGGCTCCAAGGCCACGGGGGAATCCTTTGCATATTTGCCTAGGAAGTCCCTAAGGCCTTGTTCGGTTGCTCTAGATTTGAAGGGGTTTGAAGGGGATTTAGAGGGATTAAATCCTCTATAAGTAAAATTTCACCTAAATCCCCTCCAATCCTCTCTAATCCCTTTCTGGAAGGGATTAACCGAACAAGGCCTAAAGGCGTAGCCGTAGCAGAAGGATTCCTGGTGCCGTTGCTGAGGAGAATCAAGACAAGAATAGTCTCCCGTCAGCACGCTTGTTTCTGGCGCCGTTGGAAGGTCTTTTGTTGCAGTAGCTAGAAGTATTTCTGGCACCGTTGCCGGGGAAGGAGAGATCTATCCAAGTAGGTCTCACAAACTCATCTTTTGCATTTACTTTTTTTGCCAGTTGCCTCTCGTTTCCCTCTCCCCCACTTCACATTTGCCGTTTTCATTTTCCTTTCTCCTTTGCCTTTTTCGTTCGCCCTTTTCTCTCGCTTGCTTTCTGTGGCTTGTGTGCTAGGTGCCTTCATTATGCTTGCATCTTCGCTTGCTGAAAATCTATTGATATGGATCCTCATCCACTAGCTAATCTCTTTAAGAGACCCACTTATGTGGAACCAATTGCTAGTGAGTTGAGTGCACTTGACTTTCTCTATGGAGTTTTGCTTGAGATGCGTGAATCTAAAAATTGTGAGGAACAAATTTATGAAGTGATTCACGAGGGCTCCTTGGATGAAAAGCATGATTGCAATGGTTTCACTATAAATTCTATTAGTGACAATCATGCTAAAATTATGCAAAACCCTAAGCTTGGGGATGCTAGTCTTGCTATGACCACTACTTATTGCAATAATCATGATTGGGGTGATGATCTTTCTTATGATCTTGAAAATTTGTTTAAACCTCATGATGAATATGATATTTACAATAATATTGAAAGTGGGTTTGGAGAAGTCATGACTTTAGTTGATGATAATCCCACTATTTTTGAAGAGCATCAACTTTGCATGCATGTGGATCATGAAAAGAATATCCTATGGGATAGCTATATTATTGAATTTGAATATGATCCCACATGTAATAGCTATGAGAGAGGAAAATGTTGTGGTAGAAACTTTCATGTTACCAAATTACCTCTCATTATGTTGAGATTGCTATTATCTCTTTTTTCTTCCTTGCATTTGGTAACTATTGGTTGTCTTGCCAATTTGTTTCCCTATAAAATGCCTATGCATAGGAAGTATGTTAGACTTAGATGTAATTTTCACATGCTTTATGATGCTCTCATTGGGCTTCAATTCTTGTCTTTTGTGTGAGCATCATTGAATTATCAATGCCTAGCTAAGGGCGTTAAACAATAGCGCTTGTTGGGAGGCAACCCAACGAATCTATCCTTTTTCTTTCTGTTTTGTGTTTTCACACTTTCATAATTCTGTTACGATTGTGTTTTTTTGAGTTTCTTTTTGCATTTTGCCAAGCAAAACCGTTATGATTAGTCTTGGGGATGATCGTTTGGTCATGCTGGAAAAGACAGAAACTTTCTGCTCACGAAAAGAATTTTCATTTTTTTTCTGTAAGAGCTTTTGAGTTGATTTTTTTATGCTGATTTCTATGCAAATTCTTCAAACTTTCATAATTTTTCAGAATTTTTGAAGTACCAGAAGTATACGAAGTATACAGATTGCTACAGACTGGTCTGCTGTTAATAGATTCTGTTTTTGTTGTGTTGGTTGCTTATTTTGATGAAACTATGGATAGTATCGGGGGGTATTAGCCATAGAAGATTGAAAGTACAATAACCCAACATCAACATAAGTATAATTTAAGTTTGCTATAGTACTTAAGGAAGTGGTGGTTTGCTTTCTTATACTAATGTTATCGCGAGTTTCTGTTTAAGTTTCGTGTTGTGAAGTTTTCAAGTTTTGGGTGAAGTTCTTATGGACAAAAACATAAAGAGTGGCAAGACCTCAAGCTTGGGGATTCCCAAGGAACCCCAAGATGATTCAAGGATGCCGTAAAATCCTAAGCTTGGGGATGCCCCGGGAAGGCATCCCCTCTTTCGTCTTCAATCCATCGGTAACGTTACTTGGGGCTATATTTTTATTCACCACATGTTATGTGTTTTGCTTGGAGCGTCTTGTATCGTAGGAGTCTTTTATTTTTTTTGTGTCACAATCATCCTTGCTGCAGACCTAGAGAGAGAGACATGCACTCACCGTGATTTTGTCGAGCTTTACTTATATCTTTTGGTAGACAATTCAGCTCACACTACTAGGAAAAGGCGTGCTAATGGCACACCTATTTTGGCTACTAATGGCGCACTATAGGTGTGCCACTAGCATCACGACATTATATTTTTTTTACTAATGGCGCACCACAAGTGCGCCATTAGTATCTGGTATACTAATGGCGCACCAGGCAGTGCGCCATTAGTATTGCTCATGGTGCGCCATTAGTATCTGGTAAGAAGTGCGCCATTAGTATAGATCCTGGTGCGCCATTAGTATCTGGTATACTAATGGAGCACCTCCTGGTGCGCCATTAGTATAGCTTATGGTGCGCCATTAGTATGCCTCCCAGGGCCATATTTACCCATGTGCTATGGCTTACTAATGGCGCACTAGTTGACGATGCGCCACTAGTGTGCTTTTGAAGTGCGCCACTAGTGTGCTGAGTGGTGCGCCACTAGTATGAATATTAGGTATTTATTTTATTTTTTCTGATATTTGCACAGATTACAAAATATATTATTGCACAGAATATAGAGAGCACAACATATAAACAACAGATTTATCGAATACAATAGAAGATTAGTCTCTGAATACAATTCATCATATCAGTCTCCGAATTTAAAATACCGAACATAGTTAGAACATTACAAGTCTCGAGACCGCGAGTAGCGAGTTTGTCTTCACATTACAAGTTGATATCGACCATCTAAACTACCATCACATAGAAGAGAGCTGCGGTCATCACGATGAGCATAATCGCAATGAAACTGGTCTTGATCCGGTTCCTCCAACGCTCCCTCCTCTCTCCCGCTAGATAGCGCGCGTATCTAACTTCCGCCTCCACCCTTGTGGTGTACCCTTTGTAACTGTTACCGCTGAATCGGTGAACCTATCTCCGACACTCCACCCAGTCGTCGTAGACTCCGGGAACCTTACCCTTGTACAAGACATACGACGACATCTCTATGCACTAGCCAAACAAAACGTTAGTAGCAATTCACAAATACATACAAGTTCATTAAAGTTTAATATTACAACTATAACAACACGATTCATGGTCCTACTAGTAAATAGCATCGATTACATATAAGTTGAACGACTGTCCAAACCAAAGAGACATACAAGTTCATTAAAGTTTAATATTGCAACATGAATAAGTAGCGATTCATGGGAACGTGGATGAAGCCGCCGTCTTTCGTGATGGTCATGAAATTGCGGTCGTTGTCAGCCTGCATTTGTAGCATTGTATCTATCTCACTATTGGACAACGGAGATCTGAGGTAGAACTGCCCCGAGGTACGAAGGACATCTTGACGGATGAATTCCGCAAACTCCGACTGGATGCGAAAGAATTCTTGTCTGATGTCCGCATCCTGGATTGCCGACAAGCGTGCGGCCCAATCTTTGAGATTATTTGTTAGGCGAAGGTGATTACTGTCCCGTATGATCGCCCGCATGTGATGGAGGGCGTAGTAGGCATCCTTCTGACTGCCAGGCGGCTGCTTGACGCAGGCGAACGTCGTATTGTGGGTGAACACGTGCTTGCCGTGCCTGAGACTTGTCCTGCTGAAGGTGCCTCCAGATATGGCGTAGCCGGGAAGAGCTTCATCAAGAACTTTCTTGATATTTGTGTAGTCTTTTTTTGACTGACGGTCCGAGTCGAAATACGTGGCCATGGAATATTTCGGGCTTAAGAGGATGAGTGTGCAATATTTCGGTCCGAGTCTTTTTTTGACTCTCTCTTTTTTCAGCTATACTCGACCAATTACAGTGAGAGGAGTGGATAATACTGAACCTCTGTTAAAAGGGGTAGTGAAGAAGGAGGTCAAACCTGAAATTGAGAAGTTCATGAGCCCAGAAAAGGAAGGAGAATGCAAAACACTATCAGATATACTATAAGTGTATCGTTCTAGTTAAAAGCGTGTGATAAATGTTCTAGTGCTAATTCAGTCCACCGACACTCATAAGCAACCACATCCATCCGGTTAACGCTGGCTAGTCTCTCAACCGACGGGACCATTTCTGTTATGTAGAGAATCGCGCGTCGGTGCGGGATCTGAGGGAGAGAGGGAGAGGGGGCGGGACCGGACCTGGCGTGATGGGCTGGAGGGAGAGTAGCGGCGAGCAGTCGCAGCTGCAGGGCGGGCAGGAGGGGGCGGAGGCGGCGGCGGCAGCGGAGGCGGAGAAGCCCTTCTTGTAGCGCCAGTAGAGCGCGGGCCCGGAGACGCCGAGCGCGGCGGTGGAGCTAGGGTTCGGGGAGACGGCGGGCGCCGCTGGGCGGTGGAAATGGGGTAGGGGGAGGCCGCGGGAGAAGAGAGGAGGGGGCGGTTGGGTGCGCGGCTTCGGGGCTGGAGCAAACCCTAGCGCCGCCAGAGCTCCGTGGGCTGCGTGGACGAAGGTGGGGGAAGGGGTGGGCGGGGACGAGGGCGCGCGAGGGCAGATGGAGTAGAGGCGCGCGAGGGCAGCCGGCTTAGGAATGGCGCACCCCGAGTGGTGCGGCATTAGAATTATTTTTTATATAGTAATGGCGCATGTATATGAGGTACGCCTTCTCTACCTTGTTAATATCCGAAGTAGTAGCGCAGTGGTGCGTGGGTTTTGCCTGCTAGCAGGAGGTGGCGGGTTCGATCCCCCCTCAACACCCTTTTTGGGGTTATTTTCCTTCGGCACAGTAGCCATCAGAGAGTATTCCCTGCTCTCTTGCACTTCGCTGTCGAGCAGATGCTTCTCAACCCAGTGGTTTGATGCAGGATTGAGCACCAGGGGGACAGGGTTCGAATCCTCTTCCCCCCCTCCTTTTATTTTTTTCCTTTTATTTTTTTCTATGCATTGTTTTCTTGTGCTGGTTGCACCTTGGTTTGAGAAGTTGATGCTGTGGTGTGCATCACACCATGAGGGTGATTTATCTTCCCTCACAACATCTACTGCCTAGTATATTTTTTTTTATGTTTGCAAGTAGATGCCTATGAATAGGAGTTGAATCTTGTGAATAGGTGTTCTAGTGGTAAGTATGCCGACGGCGGCGGCGGTGGAGCGGGGAGGGTGCGGGGGGTGCTCGGCGGCGAGGGGGATCTTGCGAGGGGTGATAGCGATCGAGATGGAGGGGATCGAGATCGAGTGTCCTCATGAATATTCAATATTTTTTCATATTGAATATGAAAAAAATATCATCAAATTTGAAAATGTCGAAATACAATCGAGAAATGAAGGCTACAATTTAAATACAATCGATCTTAGCTAGCTATTTGTTCACAATCTTCTTGCCCTTATTTTTCGTAAATGGAGTTCTTCTCTTGAACGGACGTCCTTTAGGTAGGGTGGTCCTGCTTCTTCTTGTGGTGTATGCTGGTACTTCATCATCGTCGTCATGTTCCTTCTTCGGGTCGCCGCACTTGTCGAAGTCTTGCTCATTGGCGACTCCATCCATTCCGATGATCTTCCTTTTGCCTCTCCTCACCGCAACACGACTGGGCTTTGGCGGGTCGGTAATGAAGACGCATTTGTCCACTTGGGAAGCCAGTACCCATGGCTCATTTTTCCCGGTGACGTTTGCGCCCGCGGTCTTGGATTTGGCTTCAGGTATAACCATGGTGGTGAAATACCGGTCTTCTTTTATGACGCTCTTGGCCCATCTGACACAGAACATCGGGACCTTCTCTCCAGCGTAGCTCAGCTCCCAGATGTCCTCGATCCTTCCGTAGTATCTGTCCTTGTCGTTACCGGTGTAGGATTCCATCGTTACCCCGGAGTTCTGATAACCATCACTCTTCATGTCCTTTCCCTCGGTGTAGAATGTGTAGCCGTTGATATCGTACGCCTCATACGTCATCAGGTTGTGCTCGGCGCCCTGTGACAAGGCGAATATGAGTTGTTCTTCCGCGGAAGAATCCTCATGTAAAGGGTATGATAGAAGCTTCTGCTTGAACCAACGCGTGAAACATGAGTTGTGCTCTTTCATTATATCTCCATCCGTCCCCTGTTGGCCTCGGTCATTGTACATCTTCTCAATAAAGGTTTTGTGCTCTACGACCCAAGGATCGACCATGTCTATGTGTTGTAGTGCGACTAGGTTTGCTCTTTCAAAGTCGGCGAGTCGACCCTCGAAGTCGACATGCATTTCGCGGCGACCCTCACGGTGACCCCATCCTGCGAGCCTGCCGAGGTGCCTATTGACGGGCAGGCCAACGGGGTTCTCGATGCCTAGATAATTCGTGCTGTAGGAGATGCACTCTTCGGTCAGAAAGCCCCTGGCTATGCTTCCCTCTGGACGTGACATGTTGCGAACGTATCCTTTGATGACACCATTCATCCTTTCGAACGGCATCATGCTGTGCAGGAACGTCGGCCCGAGTTGGATGATATCCTCCACGATATGGACCAGCAGATGCACCATAACGTTGAAGAATGCGGGCGGGAAGTACATCTCAAGCTCGCATAGTATCACCATGATCTCTTCCTGTAGCCTTCTGAGTTGCCTCACACCAACCGACTTGCGAGAGATGACGTTGAAAAAGTTGCATAGGCCAAATAGCATTTCACGGACGTGTGCGTCCATGATCCCACGGATTGCAACTGGAAGTATCTGCGTCATCAGCACGTGACAGTCGTGAGACTTCATCCCGCTAAACTTCTGCTTCGCTGAGTCTAGGTATCTGCTTATCTTCCCCGTGTAACCGTAAGGAAGTTTTACTCCTACGAGGCAGGTGAAAAACTGATCGATCTCCTCCTGACTTAGAGTGAAGCACGCGGGAGGGAAGTCATTTCCGGTCTTCTTGGCCTTTTTGCCTTTGCGACGACTTTCCGTGTCCTGCTTCGCCTCATCATCATCATCATCATCATCATCATCATTATTAGCGTGAAGCTCCTCCCTGATGCCCATTGATTTCAAGTCTGCCCTTGTTTTCGGTCCATCTTTGGTCCTCTCTCGCATGTGGAGCAGGGTACCAAGCAGACTCTCGCACACGTTCTTCGTGATATGCATGACATCAAGGCTGTGAGGCACACGGAGGATCTTCCAGTACGGCAAGTCCCAGAAAACAGACCTCGTTTTCCATACCTTCAGCAGCGGCTCTGGCGCCTTTCGCTTCTTTCCCGGCTCTGGTGCCTTTCCCGACGGTGGGCACTCTTTCCAATTTTTCAACAACTCGTATATTTCCTCGCCGCTCCTCATAAGGGGGCGTCTTCGGGGTTCGGTTTCACCATCGAACAGATCCTTGCGTTTTCTCCATGAGTCATCGTCGCGAAGCCACCTTCGATGTCCCATGAACACGGTTTTTCAAGACCCGGGATCTCTATCTAGCTGGCGATACATTGTGTCATCCATGCACCTTACGCATCCAGAAAATCCGTGGACCACCTGCCCCGCGACATATCCGTAACCGAGATAGTCGTGCACCGTCGTGAGCAGTGCGGCTCTCATAGGGAAATATTCTGTCTCTGCGGCGTCCCACGTATTGGCTGGCGTTTTCCACAGCGTGTCTAGCTCCTCTTTCAGCAGCCCCAGATACAGATTGATGTTGTTCCCTGGTTGTTTCGGCCCTTCAATTAGCATACTCATGTGAATGTACTTCCTCTTCATGCACAAACAGGGGGGAAGGTTGTACATCCACACAAACACAGGCCAGGTGCTATGTGTGCTTCTCTGGCTGCCAAACGGATTGACTCCATCGATGCTCGCGCCCAGCACGATGTTCCTTGGATCGTCCCCAAATTCTGGGTATTCGTAGTTCAACGCTTGCCACTGGCTCGCATCCTTAGGGTGACTCAGCATCTTGTCTTTTTTATTTATCTCCGGATCATTTCCGTCATCTTCTCGCTTTTTCTCCTCCCTATCCACGTGCCAACGCAGGAGCTTTGCTACCTTAGGGTCCGTGAAATACCGTTGCAGACGAGGAGTGATCGGAAAGTACCACACCACTTTTCGAGGAGCTTTCTTCCTCTTCTTGTATCGACTGACGCCGCACACCGGACATATGGTAGACTCCGCGTGCTCGTCCCGATAAATGATGCAATTGTTCATGCACACATGATATTTCACGTGCGGTAAATCCAGAGGACACACGATTTTCTTCGCCTCCTCGAAACTGGTCGGGCACTTGTTCCCCTTGGGAAGACGTTCGTGCCAGAATGACATGTTCTCGTCGAAGCATGCGTCGGTCATTTTGTGTTTTACCTTCATCTCCAGAGCCATGAGCGTTACTTTCAGGCGGGTATCCTCGGGCCTGCATCCTTCATACAATGGAGTAACCGCGTCTATCTCGAGTTGATCCAGCTTGGCTTTCTCTCGGGCGGCAGCTCTTGCGTTATCCGTCTGCTTGAGAAGCAGCTCTTGAATATGAGGGTCCTACACCCAGGCCATCGATGGTCCATCGTCGTCTGCTCCGGCATCTTCATCTTCATGATCATGCCCTTCGTCTGCTCCGGCATCTTCCTCATCATCATGTCCGACATCTTCTACATGATGATTATGTCGTGGAGATTCTTCGTCTTCTCGCCCGCCCTCGCCGCGGTTGTCTTGCTCATGCCCTTCCTCATTTCTTTCCCGGCCCCCATGGACGAATTCATAATCATCTTCATCACCTTGCCACCGATAGCCATCCATGAAACCACGCAAGAGCAGGTGGTCCCGTACCTTTACAGAATCCGGTTCCATAAGGCTCTTCAGTTGCATCTTCGACACGGACATCTTATCTCCGTCTCGTTCTTTTGAAGCATCTCGGCCTTCGCGGAGCTCAAAAACCTATTCACGATGCCTTCGGTCATCGTGCGGACCATGGTCGCCTGCGGGGTAGAGCAAAACGATATTTTAGAACCAAATTTTTTTTGGCATGACTTTGCCTAAAAATAGGATAAAAAAGAATGCATAGTGCCAAATTCTCGCCGAAACGGAAATGAATCAACATTCCGGGAAAATATTGGCAACTATCGAATTTCAAATACCGGTACCTGCAAACACAAACATATGTGCAACACCACAAACATATGCAACACCACAAACATACGTAGATCTAGCTAGGCCATAAAAAGTGCATGTGCACGTTGTTGGAGGTGAGGAGGAGGAGGCACCCGAGACAAGCTTGGAGGAGGAGGTGGAGAGAATGAAAGTGGGGAAAGTGAGTGTGGTAGGTGGCTGTCCAAAATATCTAGCTGGTTCCAGGTTACTAATGGCGCACCACCTACATATGCGCCATTAGTAACCCTGGTTACTAATGGCGCACCTTCTGTGGTGCGCCATTAGTAGTTCTGCAAAAAAAAGAAAAAAATATATAGTAGTGGCGCACCATCAACAGATGCGCCATTAGTAACACTGGTTACTAATGGCGCACTAGCTGTGGTGCGCCATTAGTAGTTGCAATTTTTTTTTATAGTAGTGGCACACTACCAACAGATGCGCCATTAGTAACCCTGGTTACTAATGGCGCACCAGCTGCTGGTGCGCCATTAGTAGTTTTGCAACAAAAAAATATATATAGTAGTGGCGCACCGAGTGTGTGGTGCGCCATTAGTGTCCATCACACTAATGGCACACCTGCACATGGTGCGCCACTACTATATAGTAGTGGCACACTACTTGTGTGGTGCGCCATTAGTGTCTATATCATCTATAGCCCTTTTCCTAGTAGTGTCACATGTGCTTCACTTATATCTTTTGAGCTAGATGCTTTTCGCTCTATGTGCTTCACTTATACCTTTTAGAGCACGACGGTGCGTGGCTTGGTAGTTGATCTATGCTTTGAAACTAGTCTCAAAAGGGGTAGTTATCCAAACGGATACGAAAACTTCCACCTTCATGTGCATTGAATAGTTAGAGAAGTTTGATTCATCTCAACTAGTTTTGAGTTGTGGTTATGGTAATATTGAAGTTATACTAGTAAGGTGTTGTGGATCTAGAAATACTTGTGTTGAAGTTAGTGATTCCCTGTAGCGACCCGACTTAAGACGAGTCAAGCCTCTGTGTTTCTGTGCCATCCCTGGATCAGTATGCTGGCACACACAGTACATCAATGTATATATCAAAGTGCAATCACATGTAAATAGCGTAAAACTGATATATACCTTAATTATTTCAGCGGAAGCAGTCAAGGGAGTGGAGTCCCAATAAACACCAACGGCAAGTTGAGTGTAGACCGTAACCCTGAATCGTACTCTTACTCGTCGAAGAAAAATATCTGCAACATCAGACGTTGTAGCCGTGTAGGTCAGCATATTGAATATGCCGACAAGTCACATATGAGAGGGGGTAAAATAATAATCAACTATCTCTACATGCATATATGGCAGGTGGGGCTATAAGTTTTTAGCGAAAAGCAAGTTTTCTCCTACATCAAGAGGGGCTAAAAGCAAAATGTTACTACAAAGGTTGGTTGTTAACGAGATGGTTCCGCCAACCAGTTCTCGTACCCGAGTTGTCAATAATTACCCTCATCAAATATATATAATGGTGATGAGAAATCCAGATAACTTCAGTTCCTTTGGCTCAAGTTGTCCATGACCGTGGACACGGCTAGTCGATTAGGTTTGAGTACTCTGCAGAGTTTTGCACACGTTCCCCACAAGATTTGATCGCCTCCGAGTATGTCCTCGCACTTCAGGGTGTTTGAAGACCGGATGATCAAAACATGATCTTTCAACGGGTCCCTCTGAATCCCTGTCGGTGCCCATCCATTCCTACCGTTCTTCTACATCTGCTAGCACCGCCTATCCAGAGTCGCCGCGTTGTCCAACCAAGCCAGAGCCCATAATGACTTGTGGCTGTGCAGGTAAGCCTTGGGTCTTGAAAATATCCGTCCGTCTCTTTGAGCCTGGGTGAAGCTTTCCGCAGGATGTCATGGCCTCTCCAGCATCCCGGGTCATCCACTGGGTTCTCCAGGGAGCCGATCAACCGTCCTTCACCCAGAGTTGCATTTCGTCCGAGGTCTTGAAAATCTTGTCTTAACCGGTCTTGATTATTTAATCAACCTCGCATCACTCGTGTTATGCACTCAACCGAAATCCCGTCTACTCAAGCATAGCAATATGAAATTTGTCGTCCCGGGGCCAAGTATCGGGGTTGTTGTGTGCCTACCACATGATACTACAATGTATACTAAAATTTCCAAGTACCTACTCAGCATGCAATTGGGCATAGGATGGTAGAACTACGATGCATAAAACATAGCTGATAGTATGATCAAAGTGACTTGCCTGGCGATGTTGACGAAGAAGAATTTCTCGAGAAATAACTTGATAGACTACTCGTCACTCTCCGATGAAATCTATATAACAACCATATCATTCACGTAAGCACTCATACTAGCAATCATTCTAGCAATCAAAACAAAAGAGAGAGCGAATGAGAATCCGAAGGAAACTTCCAATAAGACTAGGGAGTCTTCTACTACGTCAAACACTAAATAGTTTTTGTCTAACAGAAAATAAAATACTTAAATAATAGGGAACTAAGATATAAATTTAACTAAGATAAAATAAAGTATTTTTCACAAAACTATTTGAAAGTATTTCCAAACGGGATTTGAAACAGTAGAGAAATCAATTGCAAGTTATTAGGGAACTAGAATTGATTTCATGATAACAAATAAAATAAAAATAAAAACTCGTTGAGAACCCACTGTTATGTAACATAAAACCAAATATAAACTTTCTCAAATATAAAAGAAACTAATTTAAAAACAAATATAGAAAAAGAAATAGCTATAATCCTAAAAGAACTAAAACAGAATCTGTTTTGGTAAAAACCAAAATTAAAAATATTTAAAAAAATTTGAAACTTAAAGTACTTAAAGATATGATCAATTGGAAGCAGCAGCAAAAATAATCAAATTAAAAGCTATCTTTAAACTCCCGGAATAAGCAAAACAAGCTTTAATTCAAATCTGATCTAACTCAATTTTTATAAATCCAAACATAGACAAATTATATATCTACAGTAACTTCATAAAATTTTTGATCCAAGGAAAAAAGAATCACCTAATTCGGAGTTATAGACTAATAGATATGAATTTTCTAAGATTGCAATTTTCTGAAAAAACTGCAATACGGGATTTCGTGGATCTCACCGGACTTAGTCGCCGGAGTTGGAGAAGACGGCGGGAAGGTTGCTCCAGTGGCCGGCCGAGGCGATGGAGGGGTCCAGGTGATGGAGGAGGGCTCGGGCGGAAGGTTGGTGGCGTCGGCGGGGCGTGGGGGCGACGGGAGGGAGCAGCGGGAGCTCCGGCGAGTTCCTGTTGGAGGCGAACTCCGGTGAGGTGGGGGCTGCGTTCCGACGAGGGGAGGGGCTGGGCTATGGGGAAAATGGGGAGAGGAGGTTGAGGGGAGTATTTATAGGGGCTCGGGGTACTCGGAGAAGGAAGGAGCAAGGAGATCGGGAAGGTGGAGATTCCTCTCACCATGGCTATGGAAGTTTCCTTTGCACGTGAGGAAGGAGATAGAGGAAGAAGAAGATCCTATTGGGCCAGTTTTTGGAAAGGTCTTAATGGGCCACCGTTTATTTCCATTTAAACACGATTTCTTTCCTTTTTCAAAACTAGGAAACTAAAACGATAAAAGGGAAATCAAATCAATTCGGAATATAGAGTTTCTATATACTAAAATTATCAGAAAAATAAAATCTAAATGATGGGCATTTTTCCACGGCAAAAATAAAAACTTCAGAAAAAATTATTTTCACAAAATTGCCTAAAAGATTTATATTCTTTTGCAAATAATTTTCAAATGACCCTCTAAGTTTTAGGGTTCAAATAACTTTCAAAATGCCCGTGTGTTTGAGGGTCATATTCCTCCGCTCTTTCTTGCGTGCAAGAATTTTGTCGGGGCATTTTCTCGGGGAAGAAAAATATAGAAGCAAGGGCAAATATTTTGAAAGGATTCAAATGCAAACTCCGTTCAAATTCTTTATAGTTGAAGAAGTCATGTCATCTTCTCTCTTTGCTTTTAAATGATTGAATTTGAATTCACCGGAGAAGGGGAAAGTCATTTTATTCCCTCTCATTCAAAAGTTTTTGAAAAGTTTCAAATTTCCACTCAAGTTTCAATCACTCAAGCAAACAAACAAACAAACTAATAATTTTATTAACATTCCAAAATTGCCTTAGGTCTTCGTGAGCAAGCAAGTTGGATGCACACCCACTAGTTTTCTTTAAGAGCTTTCACATACTCTTAGCTCTAGTGCATCATTTGTATGACAAACCCTACCCATTCACATTGATATCTATTGATGAGCATCTCCAGAGCTCATTGATATGCCTAGTTAATGTGACCATCTTCTCCTTGTTTTTCTTGCAACCTCCACCATACTCCACACCACTTATAGTGCTAAAACCATGGCTCACGCTCATGTATTGCGTGAGAGTTGAAAAAGTTTGAGAAAGTAAAGTTTGAGAAAGTTTGAGAAAGTAAAGCGTGAGTGTTGAAAAAGTTCGAGAAAGTTCATGATTACTTAGCTAGTTTGCATGAAGTATTATTGTTTCCACGTCAATAGCTAACTATTGTTTTGAATCTAATGGATCTGAACATTCACGTCACATAAGAGGAGTTACAAAGGACATCTATGCTAGGTAGCATGAAAGCATCAAAAATTCATTCTTTATCACTTCCCTACTCGAGGACGAGCAGGAGTTAAGCTTGGGGATGCTTGATACGTCTCAAACGTATCTATAATTTTTTATGGTTTCACGCTGTTATATTGTCAACTTTGGATGTTTTGTTTACCTTTTATATATTTTTTTGGGACTAACTTATTAACTCAGTGCCAAGTGCCAGTTCCTGTTTTTTCTGTGTTTTTGACTCTTTTCAGATCTGATTTTGGAATGGAGTCCAAACGGAATAAAATCCCCAAAATGACTTTTCTAGAACGGAAGAAGATCGGGAGGCTTGAGGGCCAAGAAAGTGGGTCCACAGGAAGCCCACAAGCCCTGTTGCCGCGGCCAGGGGGGAGGTCGCGGCAACCAAGCTTGTGGCCTCCCTGGCGCTTCCCTGACCTAGGTCTTTGGCCTATAAATTCCCTAAAAATTCAGAAAAAAATTAGGGCGTCCACGAAAACACTTTTTCGCCGCCGCAAGCTTCCGTTTCCGCGAGATCTCATCTGGAGACCCTTCCCGGTGCCCTGCCGGAGGGGACTTTAGAGTTGGAGGGCTTCTTCATCAACATCATCGCCCCTCCAATGACTCGTGAGTAGTTCACTTCAGACCTACGGGTCCGTAGTTAGTAGCTAGTTGGCTTCTTCTCTCTCTTGGATCTTCAATACAAAGTTCTCCATGATCTTCATGGAGATCTATCCGATGTAATCCTCTTTGGCGGTGTGTTTGTCGAGATCCGATGAATTGTGGATTTGTGATCAGATTATCTACGATATATATTTGAGTCTTTGCTGATTTCTTATATGCATGATTTGATATCCTTGTAAGTCTCTCCGAGTCCTGGGTTTTTTTTGGCCAACTAGATCTATGATTCTTGCAATGGGAGAAGTGCTTGCTTTTGGGTTCATACCGTGTGGTGACCTTTCCAAGTGACAGTAAGGGAAGCAAGGCACACGTTGTGTTGTTGCCATCAAGGGTAACAAGATGGGCTTTGTCGTAGATATGAGATTGTCCATCTACATCATGTCATCTTGCTTAAGGCGTTACTCTGTTCTCATGAACTTGATACACTAGATGCATGCTGGATAGCGGTCGACGTGTGGAGTAATAGTATTAGATGCAGAAAGTATCGGTCTACTTGTTTTGGACGTGATGCCTATAGATATAATCATTGCCATAGATAACCTCACGACTTTGCGCGATTCTATCAATTGCTCGACAGTAATTCGTTCACCCACCGTCTACTTGCTTTCATGAGAGAAGCCACTAGTGAACACTACGGCCCCCGGGTCTAGTCACACCTATCGTTTCCACTTTTGCTTTTACTTTGCTTTGTTACTTTGTTTCTTTCAGTTCTCACTTGGCAAACAATCTATAAGGGATTGATAACCCCTTCATAGAGTTGGGAGCAAGCTCTTTGTGTTTGTGCAGGTACTTGTGATACTCCTTCACTGGATCGATACCTTGGTTCTCAAAACTGAGGGAAATACTTACCGCCGCTGTGCTACATCACCCTTTCCGCTTCGAGGGAACACCAATGCAAGGCTCCAAGGCCACGGGGGAATCCTTTGCATATTTGCCTAGGAAGTCCCTAAAGGCGTAGCCGTAGCAGAAGGATTCCTGGTGCCGTTGCTGAGGAGAATCAAGACAAGAATAGTCTCCCGTCAGCACGCTTGTTTCTGGCGCCGTTGGAAGGTCTTTTGTTGCAGTAGCATTCACCATCCTCACTGGTGCTCCTACGATGATGTGTGAGTAGTTCATATCAGACCTATGGGTCTGTAGGAAGTAGCTAGATGGCTTTCTCTCTCGTTTTGTTTTCTTAATACAATGGTCTCTTGGATATCCATATGATGTAACTCGTACGATGAATTGTAAGTTTATGATCAGATCTATGAAAACGTATTCATGCTTGATTATTATAGCCTCATATTTTTTCTCTGATATTTGGTTTTTGTCTAGCCAACTTGATCTTTTATTTTGAAATGGAAAGAGATGCTTTGTGATGGGTTCGATCTTGCCGTGCTCAATCTCAGTGATAGAAAGCGACATGACACACATGCATCGTTGCTATCAAGGATAAAACGATGGGGTCTATTCCGACATGAATAGATCTTGTCTACATCATGTCATCGTTCTTAAGGCATTACTCCGTTTCTCCTTGAACTCAATACACTAGATGCATGCTGGATAGCAGTTGATGTGTGGAGTAATAGGAGTAGATGTGGGCAGAAGTCGGTCTACTTATCTTGGACATGATGCATATATACATGATCATTGTCTTGAATATCGTCAGAATTATTTGCTCTTCTATCAATTGCCCAACAGTAATTTGTCTACCTACCGTTTGCTATTTCTCGAGAGGAGCCACTAATGAAACCTATGCCCCCCCGATCTACTTCACATCATCTATTTGCAATCTCTACTTTGCTATTTGTGTTTCTACTTTATTTGCTCTTTTGTTTTATGATCTATATTATCAAAGTCCCGAAATATACCTTGTTGCATTCTATTACCTGCATATATCAATCTATCCTTACTTTACCCATGAGGGATTGACAACCCCTCCACAAGTTGGGTTGCAAGGATTTGCTATCTGTGTGGAGGTGTTGCTTGCATAGTCTTATGGATCTTCCTACTGGATTGATACCTTGGTTTCTTAACCGAGGGAAAAACTTGCCCCTTTAATCTTGGAGGGAAACCAACGCTTCAATGAGACTAAGCAAGATTTCTCGCGTCGTTGTCGGGGAAGATCAAGTCAAGATCTATCACGTTCCTATTGGGGAACGTCGCATGGGAAACAACAAATTTCCTACGCACACGCAATACCTATCCATGGTGATGATCATCTACGAGAGGAGAGATCGAATCTACCTACCCTTGTAGATCGCTAAGCGGAAGCGTATACAACGCGGTTGATGTAGTGGAACATCTTCGTGATCCAAATCGCAGCTCGTCCCACGATCTCATCACGATCCGTCTCGCGACCCCATCACGATCCATCCCGATCTAGTGCCGAACGGACAACACCTCTGCATTAAGCACAAGTACAACTCGATGATGATCTCCACCTTCTTGATCCAGCAAGAGGGGCGGAGAGTTAGATGAGTTCTCCAGCACGATGGCGTGGTGGTGGTGATGGTGGAACTATTCCAGCAGGGCTTCGCCTAAGCATCGTGGCTGAAATTGTTGTCTCAAAACCCCTCAAAACCTATAGTATATATAGGAGGGAGGGAGGGTAGGAGGCAGCCTCAAACCTTCAAGGTTTGCCGAAATTGGAGGTGGAGGAGTCCTCTCCAAGTACGACTCCTTCCACTTGGAATATTCCCCCTCTCCCTTTGGAAACCTTTTCCACCTTTGGGTTTTAACCACCCCTAGCCGCATGGGCCTTAGTGGTTGGTTCGGTGATATCAGCTATGCTACCCCGGCAACGGCGCCAGAAATACTTCTGCTATTGCAACAAAAGAACTTCCAACGGCGCCAGAAATAGGCACGTCGATGGGAGAATACTTGGCTTGATCTTTCTGCTGCGGCTATGCCTTAAGGGACTTCCTAGGCAAGTATGCAAAGGATTTCCCCCGTGGCCTTGGAGCCTTGCGTTGGTGTTCCCTCGAAGCGGAAAGGGTGATGTAGCGTAGCTGTGGTAAGTATTTCCCTCAGTTTGAGAACCAAGATATCAATCGAGTGGAGGAGTATCTCAAGATCCTGCACAAACACAAAAACTTGCTCCCAACGCTATGAAGGGGTTGTCAATCCCTTATAGATTGTTTGCCAAGTGAGAACTGAAAGCAACAAAGTAACAAAGCAAAGTAAAATCGGAGGTGTAAACGATGGATGTGAATAGACCCGGGGGCCGTAGTGTTTACTAGTGGCTTCTCTCATGAAAGCAAGTAGACGGTGGGAGAACAAATTACTGTCGAGCAATTGATAGAACCGCGCAAAGTCGTGACGATATCTATGCAATGATTATTTCTATAGGCATCACGTCCAAAACAAGTAGACCTATACTGTCTGCATCTACTACTATTACTCCACACGTCGACCGCTATCCAACATGCATCCAGTGTATTAAGTCCATAAGAACAGAGCAACGCCTTAAGAAAGATGACATGATGTAGAGGGATAATCTCAAACCAATGATAAAAACCCCATCTTTTAACCCTTGATGGCAACTACTTGATGTGTGCCTTGCTTCCCCTACTGTCAGTGGGAAAGGTCACCACATGGCAGAACCCAAAACCAAGCACTTCTCCCATTGCAAGGATCATAGATGTAGTTGGCCAAACAAGACCCAAGACTCGGAGAGACTTATAAGGATATCAAATCATGCATATAAGAAATCAGCAAAGACTCAAATATATATATCATAGATTATCTTATCACAAATCCACAATTCATCGGATCTCCACAAACACACCGCCAAAGAAGATTACATCGAATAGATCTCCATGAAGATCATGGAGAACTTTGTATTGAAGATCCAAGAGAGAGAAGAAGCCATCTAGCTACTAACTACGGACCCGTAGGTCTCAAGTGAACTACGCACGAGTCATTGGAGGGGCGATGATGATGATGAAGAAGCCCTCCAACTCCAAAGTCCCCTCCGGCAGGGCGCCGGGAAGGGTCTCCAGATGAGATCTCGGAGAAACGGAAGCTTGCGGCGGCGGAAAAGTATTTTCGAGGCTCTCCTGATTTTTTGCGGAATATTTGGGAATTTATAGGCCAAAGACCTAGGTCAGGGGGCGGCCAGGGAGGCCACAAGCCTGCCCACCTCCGCCTCCCCCTGGTGGCGGAGTGGGGGCTTGTGGGCTCCCTGGAGCTTAGCTGGCATGGCCCAAAGGCCCCCTGATCTTCTCCTATTCGGGAAAAATCATTTTGGGGTTTTTCTTCCGTTTGGACTCCGTTCCAAAATCAGATCTGAAAAGAGTCAAAAACACGGAAAAAACAGGAACTGGCACTTGGCACTGAATTAATAAGTTAGTCCCAAAAAAAGATATAAAAGGTACATAAAACAACCAAAGAAGACAAGATAACAGCGTGAAACCATCAAAAATTATAGATACGTTTGAGACGTATCAAGCATCCCCAAGCTTAACTCCTGCTCGTCCTCGAGTAGGGAAGTGATAAGAGTTAATTTTTGATGCTTTCATGCTACCTAGCATAGGTGTCCTTTGTAATTCCTCTTATGTGACGTGAATGTTCAGATCCATTAGATTCAAAACAATAGTTTGCTATTGACGTGGAAACAATAATAATTCAAGCAAACTAGCAAAGTAATCATGAACTTTCAAAATAACAAGGCCAAAAGAAAGTCATCCCTACAAAGTCATATAGTCTGGCTATGCTCTATCATCATTGCACAATGAATTGAAATCATGCACAACCCCGGTATTGGCCAAGTAATTGTTTCACACCTTTAGTTTCTCAAACCTTTTCAACTCTCACACAATACATGAGCGTGAGCCATGGTTATAGCACTATAGATGGTGTGGAATGTAGTGGAGGTTGCAAGACAAAAAAGAGAAGATAGTCACATTAACTAGGCATATCAATGAGCTGTGGAGATGCTCATCAATAGATATCAATGTGAATGAGTAGGGATTGCCATACAATTGATGCACTAGAGCTATGAGTATGTGAAAATCCTTAAGGAAAACTAGTGGGTGTGCATCCAACTTGCTTGCTCACAAAGACCTAAGGCAATTTTGAGGAAGCCTATCATTGGAATATACAAGCCAAGTTATATAATGAAAATTTCCCACTAGCTATATGGTGGTGACAAAACGAGAGACTCTCAATCATGAAGATCATGGTGCTTAATGTGCACAAGTGTGGAAAAAGTGGTAGCATTGTCCCTCCTCTCTTTTTCTCTCATTTTTTTTATTATTTTGGTGGGCTCTTTGGCCTCTTTTTTTGGTGGGCTTCTTTGGACACTTTTATTTCCTCACATGGGACAATGTTCCATTAATGATGATCATCACACTTTCAACTCAAAACTTAGAGTAAGGATGACTCTATATGGAATGCCTTCGGTAGTGTACCGTGGCAATGATCTAGCATGGCATAGACATCAATGGAAACATCATGCTAGCTATCTTACGATCATGCAATGGCAATGTAGACGTGGTGGCACATGTCATGGTGGTAGTTGCATGGCAATATATCTCGGAATGACTTTGAAAAAGCCATAGTAGGTAGATATGGTGGCTGTTTTGAGGGAGGCTAATGGTGGGTTTCGTGCACCCGCGAAAGTTGCACGGCACTAAGAAGATAGTGATGGTGGAAGGTGAAAGTGCATCTAAACCATGGACTCAACATTAGTCATGAAGAACTCATATACTTGTTGCAAAAGTTTTATTAGTAATCGAAACAAAGCATTCAACGCATACTCCTAGGGGAAGGGTTGGTAGGTATAAACCATCGCGCGATCCCGACTGCCACGCATAGGATGACAATCAATATACTAATCATGCTCAGATTTCATCACATAGCGGTTCACCATACGTGCATGCTACGGGAATCACTAATTTCAACACAAGTATTTCTAGATCCACAACACCTTACTAGCATGACTTCAATATTACCATAACCACAACTCAAAACTAATTGAGATGAATCAAACTTCTCTAACTGTTCAATGCACATGAAGGTGGAAGTTTTCGTATACCTTTGGATAACTACCCCTTTTGAGACTACTTTCAAAGCATAGATCAACTACCAAGCCATGTACCGCTGTGCTCTAAAAGATATAAGTGAAGCACATAGAGCAAAAGTATCTAGCTCAAAAGATATAAGTGAAGCACATGTGAGCTGAATTCTCTACCAAAAGGTATAAGTGAAGCCCGACAAAATCACGGTGTGTGCATGTCTCTCTCTCTAGGTGTGCAGCAAGGATGATTTTGTCACAACAACAAAAATAAAAGACTCCTACGATACAAGACGCTCCAAGCAAAAACACATAACATGTGGTGAATAAAAATATAGCCCCAAGTAACGTTACCGATGGATTGCAGACGAGAGAGGGGATGCCTTCCCGGGGCATCCCCAAGCTTAGGCTTTTACGACATCCTTGAATCTTTTGGGGTGCCTTGGGCATCCCCAAGCTTGAGCTCTTGCCACTCTTTATATCTTTGTCCATAAGAACTTCACCCAAAACTTGAAAACTTCACAACACGAAACTTAAACAAAAACTCGTGATAACATTAGTACAAGAAAGCAAACCACCACTTCCTTAGGTACTGTAGCAAACTTAAATTCTACTTGTGCTGATGTTGGGTTACTGTACTTTCAATCTTCTATGGCTAATACCCCCCGATACTATCCATAGTTTCATCAAAATAAGCAACCAACACAACAAAAACAGAATCTGTTAACAGCAGACCAGTCTGTAGCAATCTATATATTTTGTATACCTCTGGTACTTCAAAAATTCTGAAACATTACGACACTCTGAAGAATTTGCGTAGCAATCAGCAGCGAAAATAAGCAACTCAAAAGCTCTTACAGAAAGAAAATGAAAATTATTTTCGTGAGCAGAAAGTTTCTGTCTTTTCCAGCATGACCAAACGATCATCCCCAAGACTAATCATAATGGTTTTGCTTGGCACAAACGCAAAAAGAAACACAAAAAAACACAATCATAACAGAATTATGAAAGTGTGGAAAACACAAAACAGAAAGAAAAAGGATAAATTCGTTGGGTTGCCTCCCAACAAGCGCTTTTGTTTAACACCCTTAGCTAGGCATTCAATGATGCTCTCACAAAAGACAAGAATTGAAGCACAACGAGAGCATCCTAAAGCATGTGAAAATCACAACTAAGTCTAACATACTTCCTATGCATAGGCATTTTATAGGAAAACAAATTGTCAAGACAACCAATAGCTGCCATATGCAAGGAAGAAGAAAGAGACAATAGCAATCTCCACACAACGAGAGGTAATTTGGTAACATGAAAGTTTCTACCACAATATTTTCCTCTCTCATAGCAATTACATGTGGGATTATATTCAAATTCAACAATATAGCCATCCCAAAGGATATTCTTTTCATGATCCACATGCATGCAAAATTGATGCTCTTCAAAAATAGTGGGATTATCATCTAAAGTCATGACTTCTCCAAACCCACTTTCAATAATATTGCAAATATCATATTCATCTTGAGGCTTGAACAATTTTTCAAGATCAAAAGAAAAATCCTCACCCCAATCATGATCTTTGCAACAAGTAGTGGTCATAGCAAGACTAGCATCCCCAAGCTTAGGGTTTTGCATAATTTTGGCATGATTGTCAATAATAGAATTTATAGTGAAACCATTGCAATCATGCTTTTCATCCAAGGAGCCCTCGTGAATCACTTCATGAATTTCTTCATCACGATTTTCAGATTCACGCATCTCAAGCAAAACTCCATAAAGATAGTCAAGTGTCCTGAACTCACTAGCAATTCGTTCCACATAAGTGGGTCTCTTAAAGAGATTAAACAACAAAGATGCAAGCATATTGAAGGCACATGGCACACAATCGAACAGAAAGCAAGCGAGAGAAAAGGGCGAACGAAAAAAAGCAAATGAAAACGGCAAATGTGAAGTGGGGGAGAGGAAAACGAGAGGCAACTGGCAACAAAAGTAAATGCAAGACAAGAGTTTGTGAGACCTACTTGGATAGATCTTGATTTCTCCTCCCCGGCAACGGCGCTAGAAATACTTCTGATATCAGCTATGCTACCCCGGCAACGGCGCCAGAAATACTTCTGCTATTGCAACAAAAGACCTTCCAACGGCGCCATAAATAGGTACGTCGACGGAAGAATGCTTGGCTTGATCTTTCTGCTGCGGCTATGCCTTAAGGGACTTCCTAGGCAAGTATGCAAAGGATTTCTCCCGTGGCCTTGGAGCCTTGCGTTGGTGTTCCCTCTAAGCGGAAAGGGTGATGTAGCGTAGCTGTGGTAAGTATTTCCCTCAGTTTGAGAACCAAGGTATCAATCCAGTGGAGGAGTATCTCAAGATCCTGCACAAACACAAAAACTTGCTCCCAACGTTATGAAGGGGTTGTCAACCCCTTATAGATTGTTTGCCAAGTGAGAACTGAAAGCAACAAGGTAACAAAGCAAAGTAAAAGCGGAGGTGTAAACGATGGATGTGAATAGACCCGGGGGCCGTAGTGTTTACTAGTGGCTTCTCTCATGAAAGCAAGTAGACGGTGGGTGAACAAATTACTGTCGAGCAATTGATAGAACCGCGCAAAGTCGTGACGATATCTATGCAATGATTATTTCTATAGGCATCACGTCCAAAACAAGTAGACCGATACTGTCTGCATCTACTACTATTACTCCACACGTCGACCGCTATCCATCATGCATCTAGTGTATTAAGTCCATAAGAACAGAGTAACGCCTTAAGCAAGATGACATGATGTAGAGGGATAATCTCAAACCAATGATAAAAACCCCATCTTTTAACCCTTGATGGCAACTACTTGATGTGTGCCTTGCTGCCCCTACTGTCACTGGGAAAGGTCACCACATGGCAGAACCCAAAACCAAGCACTTCTCCCATTGCAAGAATCATAGATCTAGTTGGCCGAACAAGACCCAAGACTCGGAGAGACTTACAAGGATATCAAATCATGCATATAAGAAATCAGCAAAGACTCAAATATATATCATAGATTATCTTATCACAAATCCACAATTCATCAGATCTCGACAAACTCACCGCCAAAGAAGATTACATCGGATAGATCTCCATGAAGATCATGAAGAACTTTGTATTGAAGATCCAAGAGAGAGAAGAAGCCATCTAGCTACTAACTACGGACCCGTAGGTCTGAAGTGAACTACTCATGAGTCATTGGAGGGGCGATGATGATGATGAAGAAGCCCTCCAACTCCAAAGTCCCCTCTGGAAGGGTGCCGGGAAGGGTCTCCAGATGAGATCTTGCGGAAACGGAACCTTGCGGCGCCGGAAAAGTATTTTCGAGGCTCTCCTGATTTTTTGCGGAATATTTGGGAATTTATAGGCCAAAGACCTAGGTCAGGGGGCGGCCAGGGAGGCCACAAGCCTGCCCACCGCAGCCTCCCCCTGGTGGCGGAGTGGGGGCTTGTGGGCTCCCTCGAGCCCACCTGGCTTGGCCCAAAGGCCCCTGATCTTCTCCCGTTCGGGAAAAAAATCATTTCGGGGTTTTTCTTCAGTTTGGACTCCATTCCAAAATCAGATCTGAAAAGAGTCAAAAACACGGAAAAAACAGGAACTGGCACTTGGCACTGAATTAATAAGTTAGTTCCAAAAAAGATATAAAATGTACATAAAACAACCAAAGAAGACAAGATAACAGCGTGAAACCATCAAAAATTATAGATACGTTTGAGACGTATCATTCGGCCAGCCCACTAGGGGCTGGTTTGACTCCTCCGACATCCCATGAGGTCTTGTGGGTCGTCACACCCCTCCCGGTGGTCCCCCGGTACCCTCCCGGCACTCCACTTACACTACCGATGAGCCTGAAACTTTTCCGTGACCAAAACAGGACTTCCTATATATCAATCTTTAACTATGGACCATTCCAGAGCTCCTCGTGACGTACGGGATATCATTCGGGACTCCGAACAACCTTCGGTCACCAACACCTATAACTCAACTATACTGAAACGTCACTGAACCTTAAGTGTGCAGACCCTGCGGGTTCGAGAACTATGCAAACATGACCTGAGACATTCTCCGGTCAATAACCAATAGCGGGACCTAGATGCACATATTGGCTCCTACATATTCTACGAAGATCTTTATCGGTTGAACCTTTATGTCAAGGATTCAGTTAATCCCGTATGATGTTCCCTTTGACCTTCGGTATGTTACTTGCCCGAGATTCGATCGTCGGTATCTCCATACCTAGTTCAATCTCGTTACCGGCAAGTCTCTTTACTCGTTCCGTAATACAAGACCCCATGTCTAATTCCTTAGTCACATTGCTTGCAAGGCTTGTTGTGATGTTGTATTACCGAGTGGGCCCCGAGATACCTCTCCGTCATACGGAGTGACAAATCCTAGTCTTGATCCATGCCAACTCAACAGACACCTTCGGAGATACCTATAGAGCACATTTATAGTCACCCAATTACGTTACGATGTTTGATACACATAAGGTATTCCTCTGGTGTCCGGGAGTTGCATGATCTCATGGTCATAGGAATCGATACATTGACATGCAGAAAACAGTAGCAATAAACTGACACGATCATATGCTACGTTCATAGTTTGGGTCTTGTCCATCACATCATTCTCCTAATGATGTGATCCCGTTATCAAGTGACAACACTTGTCCATGTCTAGGAAACCTTAACCATCTTTGATCAACGAGCCAGTCAACTAGAGGCTCACTAGGGATAGTGCTTTGTCTATGTATCCACACATGTATTTGAGTTTCCAATCAATATAATTATAGCATGGATAATAAAGGATTATCATGAACAACGAAATATAATAATAAAGAATTTATTATTGCCTCTAGGGCATATTTCCAGTAGTTCCTACATACAAATCTCATCGCCTTGCAATTACATTATTTGCCTTTTGCCTCTCGTTTTCCTCTCCCCCACTTCACAAAATTTGCCCTTTTTTATTTGCCTCCTTTCCGTTTGCCATTTTATTGTCGGGTCTTTAATTTACTTATTGTCATATCGATTTGCATGGTCATATAAGCTCACATAGTATTGTGGCAAAGCCATCGTTCATCATTTTTTATACATGTTACGCTTCATCATTGCACATCCTGGTACACTGCCAAAGGCATTCATATATAGTCATGCTATAGTTTTTCATATTGAGTTATAAGTAAATAAAAGTGTGATGATCACCATTATTAGGACACTATCTCAATGAGGAAAGGATGATGGAGACAATAATTCTCCCACAAGTCGGGATGAGACTCTGGATGGAAAAAGAAAAAAAAGAAAAAAAGAGAGAAAAGGAAAAAGAAAAAAGAGAGAAGGGACAGTGCTACTACCTCTTTTTCTACATGTGTGCCTCAAACTGACACCATGTTCTTCATGTAGAGAGTCTCATGGTGTATTCCTATGACGGGCTTCCTCAAATGCGTGAGGTCTTTATGAACAATAAAATTGGATGCACACCCGCTTAGCTTCAGTTGAGTTTTCATACACTTATAGCTCTAGTGCATCCTTTACATGACAATCCCTAATCTTCGCATTGATATCTATTGATGGGCATCTTCATAGCCCGTCGATATGCCTAGTTCATGAGAGACTTTCTTCTCCACTTTCACCCCTTTGAAGCCTACCACCATATTCTATTTCACCTTATGCTATATCCATGGTTCACGCTCATAAATTGCATGACTGATAAAAAGTTGCAGCGTGTTAAAAAGTACGATCCAATTACCTAACTTGACACCGTGGTGCTTAACATTTGTATTTATATGATGAAGACGGAGCCATGCCATGCTAATATGATAAAATAAATAGGGGGTGAACATTATTTATGGATCGTATATTTTGAAACTTGATTATGTGGCTTATGTTCATGAATATTGCTATGTTTATGTTAATTGATTCATCATTTCTCAATGATCATACCTACATTAGGTTACATGTTAGATAACATGTCACACCAAAAATTCTGTTTTTATCATTTACCTACTCGAGGACGAGCAGGAATTAAGCTTAGGATGGTGATATATCTCCAATGTATCTATATATTTTTATTGTTCCATGCTATAATATTATCATTCTAGGATACTTTTAGGTGTTTATATACCAATTAATATTATTTTTGAGCACTAACCTATTAGCCCAGTGCCGAGTGCCAATTTCTGTTTTCTCCATGTTTTTGGCTTGTCAATTTACAGTACCAAACAAAGTCCAATTGCCACAAAACTATTTGACAATTTTTGTGGACCAAAAGAAGACCTCGAAGCTTCGGGAGGAGATCGGAGGCTGCACGAGGGAAGGATCACAAAACACGGCGCGCCAAGGGGTGGTCGTGCGCTGATGTGTGTTACCCTCCTCGGGTGGCCCCCGACATCCCTCTTTGTCCTATAAATTCTAAAATATCCTAAAAACCTTAAGGAGCCTCCCAAAACATTTTTCCATCGTCACAAGTCTCTGTTCTGCCGTGTGCCCATCTAGAGCCCTTTTTGGCACCCTGTTGGAGGGGGGATCGGTCACGGAGGGCCTCTACATCAACCTTGCTGCTCCCATGGTGATGTGTGAGTATTTCACCTCAGACCTACGGGTCCATTGTACCTAGATGGCTCTCTCTCTCTCTCTTTCTCTTGATCTTCAATACAATGATCATCGCATCTTTGATTTGATATATCTGATGTAATTCTTTTGTGCGGTGCGTTTGGTGGGATTCGATGAATTGTGGGTTTATGTTCACAGTATTCATGATAAAATATTTGAGTCTTCTCTGAATTATATATTTGGTTCTTATTTGCATGATTATTATAGCTTCGTAAATCTCTCCGATCTATTGAAATAGTTTGGCCAACTAGATTGATATTTCTTTAGTGGGAGGTGTGCATTGTAGTGGGTTCAATGTGGCGGTGCTCTACATCCCAGTGATATAGTAGGGGCTAAGAGATGTCTTTGTATTCTTGCCACTAAGGATAAAACGATGGGGTTATTTCACATTGATTGAGTTCTCTTTGTCAACATCATGTCTTTGTTCTCCAAGCATTACTCTATTTTACTTAATACTCTAGATGCATGCTGGATAACGCTCGATGGGTGGAGTAATAGTTATAGCTACAAGCAGGAGTCAGCCTATTTGCTTATGGACGTGATGCCTATATACACATGACCATTGCCATGAATATCACATAACTATGCGCTTTTCTATCAATTGTCCAACAGTAATTTATTTACCCACCGTATGCTTACTACATGAGATATGTCACTAGGGAAAACTATGGCCCCCAGGTCTATTAACTTATACATTTACAAACATTGCAATTACCTCACTACATTCATTTAATTTTTATTTATTTTACAATTATTAACTATCATCTGTACACTTTACTTGCTTGCAAATAACGAGTCCAAGGAGATTGACAACCCTCTTGCCCGTGTTGGGTGCAAGTGTTTGTCTCTATGTGAAGTCGTTGAAGACGGGGATTGTGTGTTACTCCTATTGGTTTGATGACCTCGGTTCTCACTGAGAAAAATACTTATCTCTATTGTGTTGCATCACCCGTTCCTCTTCACGAAAAATCCAACACAGATCACAAGTATCACGACGCAGTGGTGGTGGTGGTTCGTATTGGTGGTAGCGTTGACGATGGTGTGGGCTTCAGCCGGCTTTGCATGCGGCGACCTTTGGTGGCGAGGGTGGTGGTGTTCCTGCTCCAGGACGGCTCGGGGCTATCCCTCGGGGTCCTCATGGATGTGGGCTGCCATGGCGAGGTGGTGGCTCATGGCGGTGGCATGGGTCGTTTCACAACGGCGGTTGGTCTTCTTCGGTATCGACCGGTCGGTGAGTTCCCTTATTGACCTTTGATTCCTATCCTCGTCGTTCGGGCGCTACCTTCATCAAAGGGTTAGCCATCTCCCTGTCACGACCCGTTGCTCGTCTCGCGCCCGGTGACATGACCGACCTCGTCTCGCGCCCGGTCGCAGGACGGAACTTGTCTCGCGTGCGGCAGCAGGATCGAGCTCGTCTCGCGCTCGGCGATAGGACAGACCGATGGAGGCCAGTTTTGGCCGGCCTATTGGGTCTCAACACTGGGAGCAGCTCAGGGATGTTAAAGGCAGGGCCTTTCCACTCGTATCTTTGGTTGGGCTAGTGGTGGGTGGTGGGTGAGGTGGCGTCGAGGTCTTGCATGCCGGGGCGGTGGCCTTAGTGGTGGTATCATGGTGCTCTTGGGCAAATCCCCTGGCTTGGTGCTGCTAGGTGACCATGGTTGTGTGAGCGGCATGGTCGCTGGGTTGTGGCGCTCGGTGGCAGTGAATATTGGTCGGGGTGAAAACATGTTCTATCTACGGACGAACCGGCGGCGACGAAGCTCGTCCCTTCTTAAAGGTGTTGTCACGCTCTTCATTGCCCGTCGTGTTGTTCCAGGGAAAACTCTGACCCTCGGGTCGGGTGGTGGCTGCGCTCCAGTGTCGTATCATTCCTGAGGGCGCCGCCTTGGACCCACGATTAGCCGTATGCGGCTTTATCTTTTCGCGGTGGCGTGTTCATGGTCGAGGACCCGGCTGTTCTTGTAGTGCGTGGGATGGTGTTGCTGCGCTCGGCGCCTTTGTATCTTGCCTTGGGTGTGTGCGTTTGTTGTAATGGTATGCGTTGTACCATGTTATTGTTGGCCATTGCTTTATACAAAAAGTGGGGCGAAATCCTTTTTCAATAAATAATTGGTTGGGCAGAGGAACTAAAATCAAACCATGATTTGAGCTGGAGTCACATACTTGCATTTATAATTTGTGCTTTTACAATAGTGTTATTCTTACAAGAGGGTAGCATTATATATTTATTTATTTTTGTGATAGGTCTCACACCTGATAAATGTAAGAGTAACATTTACTTAGCTATATTTCTTGAAGATTGCTAGTCCTACATATGAATATAAGTATATATGTTTACTTACGCCGGTCCACATGTAAACTCATCATCAACTCCATCATTTATTAAAAAAATGGCAGCCAACATTTATAAGTAGAAAATGAAAATAAAAATCTCATTCATACTTCTAAAACATTAGATACAATGAATCATCATCCCAACCTCGCTCCATACATAACCCAATACTAAAATGCAATGATGTTGAGCACGACACACTTAGTGCTGCAACTACTCATTTTGGCAGTGCTAGTGGTTGTTAAGTGATTCAGGGCCTCGACATATTTATTAAGTATTATATTTCGGGTGTTTTATACTTCTCGTGAACTTTACTTTTTTCGAAAACAAAACTAGTGTGCAGTTTCAAGGTTTTTTAGGAAACAAACAAAGAGCATATATTAGAGTCAAACAACCCTTAGAAGGACAATCATAAAAAATACATATAGGTCCTTCGTAATAAAGAGGCATCTCCTTCCTGCATTTGGCGATGGCGTGTCGTGAATGGAAATCGATGCCTCTTCTGGGCCTCATAAACACCGCAGAAGACAGGGGCGTTGTTGACGAGTGGTCGTGAAGTCGCCATAGCCAAAACACACTAGTTACAACAATTCGAAAACTATAAGTTGTCATCCTACAGAAGAAGGTGATCGTTCCGAATCCGGTTGGACGATCCAAGAAGACCTAATCTTACAAGTTCATGACGATATCGAAGCTGGAAAAACGTCATCATTAGGAGAAGGAGCCAGAAGACGAAGACACGAATAGATGTCGTCCCCTTCATTCGAAGACGCCTTCGAAGACCACATGCATACACGAAAACACAACTGCATCCACCACTACAGAAGAGCAGAACCAGACTATCCTCTGCCCTCCTCTGTGCCACCGATGAGGTAGATTAGGAGTTTAGGAAACCTTATTTTTGATTTGCACGACGCGACATCGCCATCTCCAGAAAGCAGAACTCTATACCCAAGACCTTCAAGTTCCTTCCTGACCGTGCATGGAGCAATATCTTTGGGTGGTCTGACCGCCCAAATTCTAGAGCTGGGAAAGAAGCATTGTTAAGATCTATCATCCAGGCTATACCGACTTTTATTATGAGCTGTTTCCAGCTTCCCATTATCACATGTGGGAAGTTTCATCAAATTATTGCCGATGAATGGTGGGGTAGAGAAAATGGTAAGCGGAAGTTGCACTGGCATTCATGGGATTGGCTCACTACTCCCAAGCCTCTCGGGGGTATGGGTTTCTGTGACATGGCCTTATTCAACCTTGCAATGTTGAGTAAGCAAGGATGACGCCTATTGACTGATCCAATGACATTATATGCATGGGCTTCATAGGGCAATATTTCCCCGACTGTGACTTCTGGAACGCTTCGGCTCTGCTTCCGCTACTTGGCATAGCATTCTGGCGGGTCGTGACCTATTGAAAAAGGATGTTCGCTGGGGCATTGATAATGGTGAAAAGTTTGCATCCTTTCAAATCACTGGTACCTTCGACTCCACCACAACTCGTGCATCCTATCCTTCCAATCCCTGCTAATGCCAAGGTGAAATGTGTGATTGATGATTTGGGTTCCTGGAATGATGAAACTGTCAGGGCTTTTTTTAGAGATGACATTGCTTCTGAAATCCTTAGTATACCAATCAACAAATATGGCGAAGATGACTTTTCAAGCTGGTCATTCACCAAATATGGGGAGTATACTGTACGTTCAGCATACAATATGGACCGCTCTGTTCGTCTCTAGAATCTCGCAGCAAGTGTGGCACCGGTCAGTGTTCTAATAGACAGGAGGAAAAAAGTTGGAAAGCCATATGGTCGATCAAGGTGCCCAACAAAATGAAGGTGGCATTATGGCGCTTTGCACATGATTATCTCCCTTCCCGGGCTCAATTGCAGCGGCAGCATTTACCCAACTCGAAGCTGTGTTGTTTTTGTGGTCGGTTTGAAAGCATAGAACATGCGATCCGGTTTTGTCCACATGCCAGGGTTGTGTGGGATGCGATCAAGAATTGGTCTCGCATGAAGCTTCACTGCTCCAGGTTTAACAACACCAAACTGTGGCTTTTTTATTTTCTTTCTATCTCAGTGAAGCTACGGTTTTGGCTGTGACCTTTTGTCATATTTGGGGCTCTAGCCCCGGTTCACGAACCGGGGCTAACATAATGGGACTAATGCTAGCCCCGGTTCGGCCCCGAACCGGGGCTAATATTCCTCCACGTGGCGGGGCTGGGGCGAGGGGGTTGGTTGTTAGTCCCGGTTCTTATTACGAACCGGGTCTATTGTTTCGCTGCCTTTTTTTAGCACTTTTTAGGATTTAGGGTTTTGCACTAAATTGGATGGGGCTATTTTGCTGCCCCCTATTTTTTCATTTATTTGTTTTGGGCACTTATTAATTCTTGTTTTGCATTAAATTGGATGATACGTACACACACAGCAATAAAGGAACAACTATATTGCACATCATCGTCACGAATATATTACACCATCTCATCCGTCGTGCTTTGTCGAACATATTACAAAATGTAGACACGAGTTACATGCACATATGCATCTCTTTTACACTTTAACATTTCATCTGAATTGCATCGACGAGCAATAATATTCTCCCTTCACATCTAGGGCCTCTGCATCTAAGGATCCGGCAATTTTCTCTTGAATTGCTCGTACACGTTCCTGTGGTAGAAGACCGTCCCGCGAACGTTCGATCTAATTTAAAAAAGGGGTCAATATATATCAATGAAACCGAACACAATTGACGGTAATAAAATAAAGTGGTGAGTATTGTTTATCGTACTTCAATTTTTTTTTATGTCCCGGTTTTTGCCCGTCTCATGAGTCGTCTCACGAATGAACTCGCAAACATAGTATCCACATAAATTATTCCCATGTTCCTGCCTCAAGCACTTTACCAGAACAGAGTTCAATCAAAAACATAATCAAGAATGATAATGGTATTGAAACTAGAATAAAGAGATGCGCGGATCTAGCTAGTAGTTACTTACATCCAGTTGTCTAAATGTAAGCTTTGGCTTCCAAACACCCCAACACTTGGCGATGACCGTTTCCAAGCCCTACCAAGAAAACGAAATGAATAACGGAGTTATCTATTAATTACTTGCTATCAGGAAATGAACGAAAAGTTGTCGATATAGTGTTATACTGATTGAAATTACCTCTGGAGGCATTCTTGCATGTTCGCCCATTCAGTGAGGGGTGCGTTTCGGGTCCATGACTTTTACTAGCCCCTCGTCAGGTACAATGATTAACATAATAAAGTGGAACCTTGATGACGAGATGATGTATATACTTCAAGCACCCCGTTGGTTACGCCAAGTGGAAGGTTGAGACGTAGTCAGCAGCAAGTTTTCCCTCACACGGGAACTCTAAGGTTTATCGAACTAGGAGGACTCCTAGGATCAACAAGTAGGTGTCTTCCATCCAGGCGCTAGCAGAAGACGTGGACCTGCACACACAACAAATAACTTTTCTCCCAACGAGTACAGAGAGGTTGTCAATCTCTCCGGCCTTGTAGTTTGCAAAGGATCAAAACACAAGCGGGAAAGTAATAGTGATAACAACGGAAAAGTAAATGAAAGTGGTAAATGATGGAGGTGTAAATAATGATGGTGATATGGACCGGAGTCACATGATGTTCACTAGTGACGCCTGATGACCCACAAGTATAGGGGATCAATCGTAGTCCTTTCGAAAAGTAAGAGTGTCGAACCCAACGAGGAGGAGAAGGCTCTGATAAACGGTTTTCAGCAAGGTAATAACTGCAAGCACTGAAAGTAGCGGTAACAAGTGATGGTGTAGTGAGGTGAAACGTAGCAAGCAAAAAATGACAAGTAACAAGTAGTAGCAATGGTGCAGCAAGTGGCCCAATCCCTTTTGTAGAAAGGGACAAGCCTGAACAAAGTCTTATAAGAGGAAAAACGCTCCCGAGGACACACGGGAATTTCTGTCATGCTAGTTTCATCATGTTCATATGATTCGCGTTCGTTACTTTGATAGTTTGATATGTCGGTGGACCGGAGCTTGGGTACTTCCCTTACTTGGACAAGCATCCCACTTATGATTAACCCCTCTCGCAAGCATCCGCAACTACGGAAGAAGAATTAAGACAACGTCTAACCATAGCATTAAACTAGTGGATGCAAATCAGCCCCTTACGAAGCAACGCATAGACTGGGGTTTAAGCTTCTGTCACTCCAGCAACCCATCATCTACTTACTACTCCCCAATGCCTTCCTCTAGGCCCAAATATGGTGAAGTGTTATGTAGTCGACGTTCACATAACACCACTAGAGGAAAAACAACATACAGCATATCAAAATACCGAACGAATACCAAATTCACATGACTTATCCCATGTCCTCATGAACAAAAGTAACTACTCACAAAGCATAATCGTAATCATGATCAGAGGTGTAATGAATAGCATCAAGGATCTGAACATAAACTCTTCCACCAAGTAATCCAACTAGTATCAACTACAAAGAGTAATCAACACTACTAGCAACCTTACAAGTACCAATCGGAGTCGCAAGACGGAGATTGGTTACAAGAGATGAACTAGGGTTTGGAGAGGAGATGGTGCTGATGAAGATGTTGATGGAGATGCCTCCCCTCCGGAGAGGAGTGTTGGTGATGACGATGGCGACGATTTCCCCCTCCGGGAGGGAAGTTTCCCCGGCAGGATCGTCCTGCCGGAGCTCTAGATTGGATCTGCTCAAGTTCCGCCTCGTGGCGGCGGAGAATCCACGAAAAAGCTCCACCCTGATTTTTTTTCCGAACGAAACCCTTCATATAGCAAAAGAGGGGGGCCAGTGGGCCACCAGGGTGCCCACAAGCCTTGTTGCCGCGGCCAGGGGGGTAGGCCGCGGCAACCAGGCTTGTGGGCCCCTGGTTGCTCCCCTCTGACACTTCTTTCGCCCAGTATTTTTTATAAAATCCAAAAAAATCCACGTTGATTTTCAGGGCATTTGGAGTTGTGCAGAATAGAGGACCCAGACTTGCTCCCTTTCCAGTCCAGAATTCCAGCTGCCGGTATTCTCCCTCTTCAAATAAACCTTGCAAAATAAGAGAGAAAAGGCGTAAGTATGATTCCACAAAGTATAATAAGAATCCATAAAGCGATAAATATCAACATGAAAGCATGATGCAAAATGCACGTATCAACTCCCCCAAGCTTAGACCTTGCTTGTCCTCAAGCGAAAACCAAGACCCAAAACATGACCACGTGTTTAGGGATGAAGGTGTCGATAAAACAAAATACGGACATGAGGGCATCATGATCACACATAGGACAGCAATACATCATAGAGATTCTTATTGGAAAGTAACAATTCCTCCACAAAGAAAAGTATAAGACAAAAACCTTACCGAGAAGTGGCCAACAACCGTCCAAAGTCATTGAAGCAATTGCAATTTATCATATTATCACAAAGAGTCAAATAAGAGCTTGCAAAGCAAATCCACATACTCAATCATCTCTTTTATTTTACACAATTGTTACAACTCACGTGGTACTCATGGTATCGAAGTTTCAGTTGGACACAGAGAAAGATAGGGGCTTATAGTTTGCCTCCCAACCATTTACCTCAAGGGTAAAGTCAACAATAATAAAGCATAAGTACTCAGCTCCAAGTTGATATATGAATATAGATCTTTCCCAAGCATATGACGTTCACCAAGAAAAAGGCTAAATAAGGAATTGGTGAAAATCACCATGACTCATACAAAGGCAAAAAGTAAAGGTACAAGATAGGCCCTTCGTAGAGAGAAGCAGAGGTTGTCATGCGCCTTTGAGGTTTGATTGCGTATCCTCTTAGTGCAGAGCAACGTCACTTTATATTGCCTCCTGTGATAAAGAACTTTATTGTGCAGTCTGTCACTTCTATGTCTTCCTCATCACAGGTTCGTACAAAGCTTATTTTCCACACACTAATAGATCATACATATGAGAGAGCAGTTTTTATTGCTTGCACCGATGACAACTTACTTGAGGGATCTTATTCAATCCATAGGTAGGTATGGTGGACACTCATGGCAAAACTGGGTTGAAGGTTTATGGATGGACAAGTAGTATCTCTACTTGGTGCGGGAGTTTTGGCTAATATGAGGTGGAAGCAATCGTCACATGCTAAGGGATCTCTAATCATATAACATTTTTTGGAACCAAACAAACACAATTCATTATGTTGTCTTCCTTGTCCAACATCTACTTCTAGGCATGTAATAGTTTGGTGAGTGCTCATAATTATAGAAGGTGTCTAAGATGATATATTTATATGTGAACCTCTCTTTCCTTATTAATTCTTATCACTACAAGAAAAACGCTCAATTATGACCCCCAAAAATGACGGTGGTTTAATTGGTCATTGATCCATGACCAAAATTTTGAAATTAGTCATGGCAAGTCTAAGAGGGTCCAAAGCCCATAACGTTATGACCTTTTGCGTCCATTAGGTCATGATCCTACTGCACAAAATGGTCATTAAGATGTGTAGAATTATTTATGATCATATTTCAGTGCTACCATGACTAAATATAAGCTCGTAAACATATTTGTGGAGGTGACTCGACGACACCTCACCAATTTTGCCTATGTGTCATGTATACAGAGAAACAATTTGTTTTATATGTATATGGATGAAGTAAATTATATTAGATAAATATCAATAAATTATAATTATTCATTTTAATATCCTAAATATATTAGAAAATACAATATAATTACCAAAATGAAATATATGAGCCCATGCTAATCTCCTAATGTGTAGACCCTATTTAGATAAATATTTTTGAAAGGTGGTATAGGGTACCTTAACTTGGTGTTTCACACAATAAAAACTTAAACATGACAATAAAAAATATGTGAGTGAATTTTTCTGTAATGCTAAACACTATCATAATTAAATGAAAATTGTTTCCACCCACAACACACAACCAAAAAATATAGCTTTCTTTTGAGGGAAATAATAAATATTCTACAACTCTTTTTAGGCAATCAAAAAATACAAGTAGAGACAAAAATATTTGTCCATATTTTCTAAATCCAATATCTATATGGACTTGAGCAGACCCATTAAGTGTAATGATATAATTCAATCATAAAAATGTGAATAAGATATAAAGTAAAGACCCTTCCCCGTAATTCTAACCCTAACCCTATCTCCAGACCTGTCCCCCTCGACTCCCCTCCCACCCCTCCCGCCGCGAGCCTTCCTGTTCATTCCCCTCACCCCTCACCAAATCCCCTCGCCCCTCGACTGCTGCAGGCCCCGAAATTAGTGTCGTCGGATTTGGTGGCTCCTTGCTCCTCCTCCCCCCGCCAATCCGGCGATCCCCCACCCACCTGATCAGCCCGCGCACCACCCAGTCGAAGCCCGACCCCCTCCCCGCGCAGCCTCGCAATGTCGGGCCTCGCTGCCGCCGATCAGGACGCCGTCTTGCTAGTGCGCCGCGTCGCCCGGGCCCTCAACCGCCGGATCTCCGAGGAGGACGCCTTGTGAGTCTACCGCCCTAACCCCCCTCTAGGTCGGTCCGGTAGATGCCGAAACGCGACAGAGGCGACGATGTCCTCCTCACCGTTGTCAATAAAAATGCCATGTAATCCTGGTTGTATTGTTCCAATTAGTTATCCTAAATAAGACACGGTTCCTAGATTTTGCAATAACATAGGCTGTATCAGGTTTGTGGCACATGATTATATATTTGCTAGATTTCTAAACGCTTCCTTGCAGGCCCTCTACGAAATTTTATACCAAGGTAGCAGGCTGGAAGTGGATGCAGATTCTACACGAGCCTCGCATATCTTGATGTCCACTGATTATGTAATCAGCAGTTCAGCACATGGCTTGATGATGAGGTAATCCCTGTTGAATATGTTTGAGAAAATAGAACAATGTTCAGTTAATTACTACAAGGGGCAACCATCAGTTGTGAAAGACACCAAGTGTTTCGTCTAAAAAGGGCAGAAGTACCTGAATAAATATATACGTGACATTGACATCATGAGTGTCAGGTATGCACCGCTCTGTTTGGCATGATAAAATAAATTAATTATTGATGATGCTGAAACTGGATTTTGGTTGTTATGTGAACATGCTTAATAGTTCAGACTTCAGAATGATTCTAATTTGTATGTTGAGTGTAGATTTCATTGTCTATTCTTGACATTGGCAATGAGATTTTTGCTCTCCGCTCTACAACATGATGGAGTTGTTACTGAATCTACAATGCCAACACGTTCAAACCAGTGTTTAGACATTGGACAACTTCCTATCATTCCTTTCCCTCACAAGCTAGAGTACATTTTATCTGTAAATAACATTATTGTTTTTGTAGTGGAGGACCAGAAGATGATGTTCGACACATTCAACCTGGAAAATAGGTACTGCTTTGAGACCTGAAAAGACTAAAGGGGAGTAGCCTAATTTAGGCGGGCGCTCTCACACACTAAGGGAGCTGAATATAGTTTTGGTTGTATGGTTTGTGTCGCTGGAATTCATTTAGATTATTAATTTTTGAGATTGATTATTCTATTACCTGATTACTATTTTGTAGCAGCAATACCAACATCCTGAGGCTGCATTAGTCTACTAAAATTAGCTCGCTTCATCTCATGTTGTGTGTGTAGATATTTGTTTTGTCATGTCGACAAGGACATGTATCTATGTCATTGGTAAGACAACAGAATGTCACTCAACATTGTACAAAACAATAAAAAGCAAAGCCAGTCTAGGCAAACATCAAAGGAACAAACTAACACATGTTCAAGTAATCAGTTGGCAAAGAGGCCTTACATATGTTTATGTTTCTCATGTAACTAGCAATTATGATTATATAAAAATTTCTATTGTTTATCTTATGATTTTATTGGCTTGAGTTCCGCAACAACGCGCGGGGCATCATCTAGTTTTACTAGTTTCCTTGGTCTAAAAGCATTACCATCATTTTCTTCTTGCAGGTGGCAATGGCAAGAGCATATTGTGCAGAGAAAGAGGATGAGAAGAAACTTGGGGTTCTCATTCAATCTTTGTGGAACTCTCTTTATGTGCGATTATGCACTTGTTGGGTTCTTTTTTGTGTACTTGCACTTATAGTAGTATTCTATTGTGCACATGTAAAATTATTTTGATGTGTCCTTGTTAGGCATTGAACCTTAATGCATGGAGTCGGTGGATGATGTACTGTATTTGATGAGATATGTTATTGAAATGAAATATACATTTTATTTGCAATCTTTTATTCTGTTGTACTTATTTTTAATGGGCCTATCGTGAGATATGCGTGCTTTTAGCAAAAAAATGCTTCAACCCAAACAAAACAGACATTTTCTGGACAGGGATCTGAAATTTATGATGATTCCATTTGGTCACTAGCAATGCCACGTCAGCTTGGCCACGTCAGATCCTACGTGGCTCACACAAATGGGTAATGACCAAACCAAAATTTTGGTCGATAGAGAGCTATGACCAAAATTTTAGAAAGGTCATGTTTGTTCATTCTTGACGGCCAACTGTTGACCTTGTAAATTTGGTCAAAAAAAGGTCAATAAACGATAACAATGACGAATCAATGACCAATATATGGAGTCATAATTGACCTTATTTCTTGTAGTGTATTAATTGCAACAATGACTGAGGTCTATGTTGGTCTACTCTCAACAAGTTTCAATCATCATACTTGTTATATGTGAAGCTATCACTTTCCATAAGATCATCTCATGATCTTTCATGCTATTATTCTTTTCATACTTTTGATCACCGCACAAAGCAAAGCCCTTGACTAAGATACTCTTTATTATATAGCTCGTAAGCTCGAATACATCGGGGGAGACACAAGGCAAAAGACTCAAACTAAAACACTAAAGACTTATTTCACTAAGAGAAGAAATAAAACTGAAAAGGAAAGAACTAAAACAAAGGTAAAAGCAAAAGATATAAAGGTGATACGATACCAGGGCTACTCCCCCAAGCTTGGCATAAGCCAAGGGGATTGCCCATACCAATGCTTAGTTGTCTTCCTTTGGTGGTGATGGTGGTGGTGTTGTTGAAGTAGTCTAATCCTCCGTCTTCCAAGGCATAGGTGCTCCATCATGGCAGGATGAACGAGTCGCCGGAATCCTCAAATCTGGACCAACTGTATTGATTTAAATCTATACTCATACTCATAGTTTTGGTTCTGCAGGTCATAGATCTGGCCCTGGAGTTGATCAACCCTGTCATAGAGCCTGGAGAGGTGCTTCCCAATGTCAATGGCATCCATCTTGTGATTGCTGGTGAACTCCGTGATCATCATGTGGTTGGCGTTGAGTCCACGCTCCACCATCCCTTGGCACTTGAAGACTTGTTGCTCCATTGCTTCGAGCCTCGTCTCCACGCTTCCGGTCTTCTTAGGCCCCTCAACATCACGGATGTGCAACATCCCCTCACTCATCTTAATAGATTGAGGGTGTTCCAGCACTTCCGTGAGGTAGGGATTGATGACCTTCTCGAAGATTTTGTCCTTAGGAGCTTTTGGGGAAGTCATGATGGTCTAGATCTGCGATAGAAACAAGCTCGAAACAAAACAGAGGAAAACTGTGCAATACGGAGATCAAAACCCTCGGGCGTATATATAATGATTTTTTCTGGACCAGAAGGAGTGCTCCACAAGAAAACGGAGTCCGGGAGGCACACGAGGTGCCCACAAGCCCTGTTGCCACGGCCAGGGGGAGGCCGCAGCAACCAAGCTTGTGGCCGCCTCGTGCGCTCTCCGGACTGCTTTTTATTTTTCTAATTTTCCATAAATTCCAAAATGGAGAAAATTTTCTATTGGAAAAGTTTTGGAGTCCAATTACTTACCGAAACAGATACCTCTTGGTTTTCAGGGTCTGAAACTGGCTGATAAACATCCCTTATGTACTCCTGTGGAGTTATGATATTGGTCTCAACATTTATGGGAGTACTAGAGATGTAATGCTTGATTCTTTGCCCATTTACCACCCTAGGAAAATTACCTTCCGTGTTATTGATTTTGATGGCACCGGAACGATATACTTCCTCGACAACGTAGGGACCTTCCCATTTAGAGAGAAACTTGCCTACGAAGAATCTTAAACGAGAATTGTATAGCAGGACATAATCACCTACATTGAACTCTCGTTTTTGTATTCTTTTATCGTGCCACGTCTTAACCTTTTCCTTGAACAACTTGGCATTCTCATATGCCTCGGCCCTCCATTCATCTAATGAGTTGATATCAAACAACGGCTTCTCACCGGCAAGTTTGAAATCAAAGTTGAGCTCTTTGATTGCCCAATAAGCTTTGTGTTCTAGCTCAAGAGGTAAATGACAGGCCTTACCGTAAACCATTTTATACGGCGACATGCCCATGGGATTCTTATAAGCAGTCCTATAAGCCCATAGTGCATCGTCAAGTTTGCTAGACCAATTCTTTCGAGATCTATTGACGGTCTTTTGTAAGATCAATTTGATCTCCCTATTACTCAACTCCACTTGACCACTAGACTGAGGATGATAAGGAGATGCAACTCTATGGTTGACATCGTACTTAGCGAGTATCTTGCGGAAAACACCATGAACGAAGTGTGAACCGCCATCAGTCATCAGATATCTAGGGACTCCAAATCTTGGGAAAATGACTTATTTAAGCATCTTAATAGAGGTGTGGTGATCAACATTTTTAGTGGGGATAGCTTCCACCCACTTAGTGACGTAATCCACAGCAACTAAGATGTGAGTGTACCCATTGGAACTCGGGAAGGGTCCCATATAATCAAAGCCCCAGACATCAAACGGTTCAATGACAAGTGAATAGTTCATAGGCATTTCCTGACGCTTACTGGTGTTCCCTATTCTTTGGCATTCGTCAGAAGACAAGACAAACTTATGGGCATCCTTGAAGAGAGTTGGCCAATAGAAACCTGATTGCAATACCTTATGAGCAGTTCTGTCTCCAGCATGGTGTCCTCCGTAGGCATCGGAATGACACTTCTGCAGGATCTGTCCCTGTTCATGTTCAGGCACACAACGTCTAATAACACCATCTACTCCTTCCTTATAAAGGTGAGGATCATCCCAGAAGTAGTGTGTCAAATCAAAGAAGAATTTCTTCTTTTGCTGGTAGGTGAAACTGGGTGGTATGTATTTGGCTACGATATAGTTTGCGTAATCAGCATACCATGGTGCACTATGTGAAGTGTGGATGACATTCAATTGCTCATCAGGAAAGCTGTCATCAATAGGTCGTGGGTCATCAAGGACATTCTCTAGCCTAGACAAGTTATCTGCTACTGGGTTATCAGCACCCTTTCGGTCAACAACGTGCAAATCAAATTCCTGTAGCAGGAGAACCCATCTGATTAGCCTAGGCTTAGCGTCCTTCTTCTCCATGAGGTACTTAAGAGCAGCATGATCAGAGTGAATAGTGACTTTGGAGTCAACTGTATAAGATCTAAACTTTTCGCATGCAAACACGACTGCTAAAAACTCCTTCTCCGTAGTGGCATAGTTTCTTTGAGCACTGTCTAGAGTTTTACTAGCATAGTGAATGACATTCAACTTCTTGTCAACTCTTTGTCCTAGAACAGCACCAATGGCATAATCACTAGCATCGCACATGATTTCAAAGGGCAAGTTCCAATCAGGTGGTTGAACAATAGGTGCGGTTATTAAGGCCTTCTTAAGTATTTCGAAAGCTTCCTCACAATCCTCATCAAAAACAAAAGGAACATCCTTCTGCAAGACGTTGGTAAGAGGCCTAGAAATCTTAGAGAAGTCTTTAATGAACCTCCTATAGAAATGTAGTGTCCCAAATGTAATCCTTCCCTATTTGGAACCTATTGCAAGTGGGTCCACCTTGTCAGGGATATGATGATATCATTTGTGCCATGACCTCATGTGATATTCCTTTTTGTTTCCTTCCCATGCATGCATGCCATATCATATCTTCCATGTTTCATTGAGACTTTGTGATTGCAAGTGTGGTGGTGATGATGTGGTGTCTTGTGATTTCATGTGATATTGGTGCATATGTGTTGGGGTGAGTAGTAGTAGTGTTTGTGGTGATAGTTGGTTTGCAAAACCCTTTGTTTGCAAAACCCATCTCTCTCTTTATTCCCTACTTCAAATATTTACTTGCTCCTAAGCTAATTTAAAAATGTCTTTTATTTAGGGGATATTGTGGGTGTTTAGTTGTGCAAGTTTGGTGATTTTAAAAGTGTTTTAAACAGGTGCAATAAATACAAAACAGAGTCATCTAATTCTGTTTTGTGAAATAATTACTTGCTCCTAAAAATCTTGTTTTGTTTTATTTAAATAGGTCATATTTTCCTATGACCAGGGGGCAATTTTCTGTTGTTTTATCCCCAGTAGTTTTTGCCTTGTTTTATACTTCTTTCTGGCCTTTCTTTTAAATAGAAGAGGACACAGGGTTCCCTTTCTTTTAAATGGCGCCAGAGGGCTTCCTCTCTCTTCCCTGGCGGCCCATCTCTCTCCCTCCCTCGCGCGCTGAGGCCTGTGTGCGTGTCCTTCCTCCTCCCTGACGCCGTCTCTCTCCTTCCCTCGCTTTCCGTCAGCATGCAGAGAGAGCGAGCAGTGCCGCCATGAGGCACAAACGTCGAGGGGCCCCCCTTATAACCTGGGCGTCCGTGCCTCCCCTCTCCTAGGGTTCCTCTTCCCCTCAGCCGCCGCCGCCACCTCTCCCCATCCCCATCTCCATCTCTTCTTTTCTTCCCTGGTAAGATCTGTAGGCTAGCAGCAGAGAGAGAGAGAGGGAGGAGCTCGCCGCGTCTACCCCGTGTACGTCGCCGTCCGGCGAGTCCACCATGTCCAGGAGCTCGGGGTTCGGCCCCGCGTTCCAATCCCGTCGTCGGTAGGGTCGGGGAGCGACCACACCGACGGGGCCGAGCTCGTCTTCGCCGCGGCCAGGTGCCTCCTTCCTCTACATCAGCAGCAGCAGACCTTCGCGTTCTTCTTCCTCTTCGTCGCCTCATCGCCCGCGGGGTCCTCTTCTTCCTTCCCAGAGGTGAGGCTGCACCTCCCCTTCCTTCTTCCTCCTCGGTTCCGTCGTAGATCCGCCGTGGAAGTGCTCGCGTTTCTCTCTGTTAGGTAGCCGACAGTAGATGCAGTGGTGCAGTAGGTTGTGGTGTGTCTCGGCGATGCAGTAGTAGCAGGGAACCTTCCCCCGTGTAGCAGCATCAGCAGGCGTGTGTTTCCCCTCTTGGTGCGCAGCAACAGCAGAGATCAAGGCGATCTCCCTATCGACGCGACCTGCACGCTGTGCAGAGCACCGCGTGCTCGCGTTAGTTTACCTTGCTTTAGGTTCCTTCTCTGTCAGTCGCCTGTATCGTAGCATAGTGGTAGCGAGCGTAGATGCCTGATGAGAGGGCGTGGGTTCGAATCCCCCCTCGGCAGCCCTTTTGTTTATTTTTCCTCGGTGTTGTAGAGTAGGAATGATGCAGGGTTAGCTTACCTTGTTAGCACACCCTCTCTGGTCGATCCAGTGGCGTAGCAGAGTGGTGTGCACTTGTGTGTTGGTGTGTTGTATCTAACAGGTCTGGGGTTCGACCCCAGCACCTCCCCTTTTTTCTTTATTTTATTTTTTTCTCCTTGTTTCCTGTTATTTCTTCCTTTTGCTGCTATAGATGTGGCAGATTGTGTGATGCATGTGTGTGTTCATGTGTAAGGTGTATGTGTGTGTGTGTTCTTGCACATGGTGTTAGCCACATGTGTAGGTGTGTGTGTGTGGTGCCTCCCTTGTAGATGATGTAAGTGTAGGTGGCTTGAATTATTTTGCTTGAGTGGCTAGATTGTGGCAGATTGTGTGTGTGTGTGTGTTGCACACCATGTGGTGGAGCTAGTGTATGTATGCATGTGTGTGTAAGTGCCATATGCATGTGTTAGCATTCTTTTGTGTTGCTAGCATGTGTAGGTGGTGTGGTTTCTACTAGATTACATGCATATGAGTTGATGATATGCATGTGGTGAAAACAGCCCCATTTGCAACTTGTGCACCTCCTCATGCTAAATATGAGAGAGGGCATGAAGTGTGTGTGTGTGGGTGACATAGTGAGAGAAGTATTTGTGTTGTTGATGTGCTTGACACCAACATGGGTTCCAAACCCCCATGTCACTTTGGCATTGTGCACATGAGCTCAACTTTGTAGTTGATGTTTTAGTAGGACCTACATGAAATGATGCCCATTCCCTAGGCATGATTTGGAGTAGTTCTCTCACCCTTAATTTTTTGGTCACTTGTTCCAAGTAGATGCCATCATTTTATATATTTTTTTAGGGTAGAAACTCCCAAGGAATCCAGTGGTGAAGTTAATTTTGCCATTGGGATACTTTATGGAGTGGACATATTCAGATTTGTTGCAAGTTTGATCTTGGTTTCCATGGAATAGGTGGAGCCCAAGGGCATGAGTTTTTGTGTGATAGTAGTAGGAGTTTTGATCTACATCATAGTGGTGTCATTTATCACTTGGTTCTATTTATGTGCAAACTATGCCTAGACAAAGTGGGCATGTGGCTGAAAAAGTCCAGCTTAGTGAAATCTGGATTTTCACCAAGTCTGAGATTCTGGAAACATTTTCTTCTCCTATAGATGCGGATGTGCTGGTCATTGTGTTGAGAACTAGCCTTAGCTCAGTGCTAGGATTTTGGACCTGATAGGTTTGTGAAGCTCCCTGTCAAATTTCATATCATTTGGAGTCCAGTAGGTTGTCTTTTGATTGCTGTCAAAAAGCTTCAGAACAAAGACAGAAAGTCAGGTGCAGGAATTTTTACTAAGTCCCTGAGATCTGATGGTTTTGGGAAAGTTTGTGGCCTTGTATCTTCTAGAGTTTAATTCCTTTTGCTGTGATTCTTTCTGGTGCTTGTAGTGTTCTTGGTGGGCTACAGCCACATATATTATTTGTCATATTTGGTGGGCTGTAGCTATGTTGCATGTAGCTCACAAAGTGCTAAGATGCAGATTATGGCAGATTATGTAGTTTTGTCATTTTGATGATTGTGTGTGCTTAGTGGATGTTGTGGTGCTCTTCCTTGCTCCAATCCATTCATGTTGGAGTGTTACATGTCTTGGCAACCTGGGAATACCAGATTTGTGCCAGTTGTGAGTGTGGTGTTGATTCTTCCACGTAGAGCTTCATATCTTGTTTCATTGATTCCCGTTGATCCGTGGCTCCGTTTGCAATGTTCTTTATATGGTTTTGCATCGTTGTCACGAGCCGCATATGTTCATGCCATCCTCATGCATGTCAAAATAGCTTAGTGTACAGTTCTGTCCAGAAACTTGCAGTGGTTTATTTTGCTTGTGCTAGTGATAGAAATAGTGGTGCATGCTCAATTTTCATCTCATGCATCATGTGATTGTTGCATCTTGTGGTGCTGCTGTTCATTGGCTGTTATTCTTATGTTGGGTAACACCGGGATCGGAGAACGAATACGTGGAGTCAGGAGAGTACGTGCAGGACGAACCAGAACCATTCCAAGCTGAGGATATCACAGGCAAGATGATATGACCTTGATTCCATCTTGTTGGAAATATGCCCTAGAGGCAATAATAAATTAGTTATTATTATATTTCTTTGTTCATGATAATCGTTTATTATCCATGCTATAATTTTATTGATTGGAAACACAATACTTGTGTGGAGACATAGACAAAACACTGTCCCTAGTAAGCCTCTAGTTGACTAGCTCGTTGATCAAAGATGGCCAAGGTTTCCTGGCCATAGGCAAGTGTTGTTACTTGATAACGGGATCACATCATTAGGAGAATCATCTGATGGACTAGACCCAAACTAATAGACGTAGCATGTTGATCGTGTCATTTTGTTGCTACTGTTTTCTGCGTGTCAAGTATTTGTTCCTATGACCATGAGATCATATAACTCACTGACACCGGAGGAATGCTTTGTGTGTATCAAACGTCGCAACGTAACTGGGTGACTATAAAGATGCTCTACAGGTATCTCCGGAGGTGTTAGTTGAGTTAGTATGGATCGAGACTGGGATTTGTCACTCCGTGTGACGGAGAGGTATCTCGGGGCCCACTCGGTAATACAACATCACACACAAGCCTTGCAAGCAATGTGACTTAGTGTAAGTTGCGGGATCTTGTATTACGGAATGAGTAAAGAGACTTGCCGGTAAACGAGATTGAAATAGGTATACGGATACTGACGATCGAATCTCGGGCAAGTAACATACCGAAGGACAAAGGGAATGACATACGGGATTATATGAATCCTTGGCACTGAGGTTCAAATGATAAGATCTTCGTAGAATATGTAGGATCCAACATGGGCATCCAGGTCCCGCTATTGGATATTGACCGAGGAGTCTCTCGGGTCATGTCTACATAGTTCTCGAACCCGCAGGATCTGCACACTTAAGGTTCGACGTTATTTTATGTGTATTTGAGTTATATGGTTGGTTACCGAATGTTGTTTGGAGTCCCGGATGAGATCACGGATGTCACGAGGGTTTCCGGAATAGTCCGGAAATGAAGATTGATATATAGGATGACCTCATTTGATTACCGGAAGGTTTTTGGAGTTACCGGGAATGACGAATGGGTTCTGGGAGTTCACCGGGGGGCAACCCACCCCGGGGAAGCCCATAGGCCTTGGGGGTGGCACACCAGCCCTTAGTGGGCTGGTGGGACAGCCCAAGAAGGCCCTATGCGCCATAGGAAGAAAATCAAAGAGAAAAAAAAGGAGGAGGTGGGAAAGGGAAGAAGGACTCCACCCACCAAACCAAGTTGGACTCGGTTTGGGGGGGGAGACCTTCCCCCTTGGCTCGGCCGACCCCCTTGGGGCTCCTTGAGCCCCAAGGCAAGGCTCCCCCTCTTCCCCCTATATATACGGAGGTTTTAGGGCTGATTTGAGACGACTTTTCCACGGCAACCCGACCACATACCTCCACGGTTTTTCCTCTAGATCGTGTTTCTGCGGAGCTCGGGCGGAGCCCTGCTGAGACAAGATCATCACCAACCTCCGGAGCGTCGTCACGCTGCCGGAGAACTCTTCTACCTCTCCGTCTCTCTTGCTGGATCAAGAAGGCCGAGATCATCGTCGAGCTGTACGTGTGCTGAACGCGGAGGTGCCGTCCGTTCGGCACTAGATCGTGGGACTGATCGCGGGACGGTTCGCGGGGCGGATCGAGGGACGTGAGGACGTTCCACTACATCAACCGCGTTCACTAATGCTTCTGCTGTACGGTCTACAAGGGTACGTAGATCACACATCCCCTCTCGTAGATGGACATCACCATGATAGGTCTTCGTGCGTGTAGGAAAATTTTCGTTTCCCATGCGACGTTCCCCAACACATCTCTAGACTTGTTATGCTAGTTCCGTTTCCATGTCATATTGCTCGCTGCCTACCACTGAATTAAATTGCCTCTTGTTATGCCATGAACCCAAACACTAATCCTTCCTAGAAAAACTTGAATGGCTAGGTAGGCTTTGCTCAGCTACTAATGTTAGCATTGCTAGTTGCAGGTGCTATGACTCATGTAATCACATGAGCTTGATATCATTATCTTAAATTCTGTTATTTAATTAATGCACCTATATACTTGGTAGATGACGGGAGGCCTTAGCCTTTTGCCGGGTGCTTTGTTCCCTTATTGCCGCCTTAGTTACCGGTTACCGGTGTTTGATTCCATAATGATCGCTCCTAACACGTTCGGGGTTGTTATGGGGACCCCTTCGATAAATCGCGTAGTGCTAAGGCTTGCCCGGCAGGACCCAACATTGGTGTTAATTTGCTAATCACTTAATAATAAACTGCATAGGGAATAGCTACCCCGAGGATTCTAATCAACAACCCGGGCTAGTGCTCCTCATGAGTGTTGGTCCAAACTAGAGTCGTGTGCGGGGCCAACCCGGGGCAACTCGGGAGATGTCTATCAGGCCACTGTACGCTGTGCTCATCCGGCGTGTCCTGAGACTAAGATACGCGGCTCTTATCGGGGTCGTCGACACGTCAGGAGGTCCTGCTAGCCTTGCCTTACCTTAGCGGTTTATCTTGCGTATAGGAATCCTAGTAAAGCTTTGATTTCCCCCAGAGTTGAGGTTTTCCTCTAAGGAATCCGACGAGATCACGAGATTCGTTATAGAGGATGCCTTTGCGGTCTGTGTTCGTTTGTGATGGACTAGTTGGAGCACCCCTGCAGGGTTTAATCTTTCGGAAAGCCGTGCCCGCGGTTATGTGGCAACTTGGAATATTTTGTTAACATCCGGTATTAGAGAACTTAAACATAAGTTAATAAAAACTGTCAATTGTGTGCGTAACCGTGACTGTCCCCTCGAAGATCTCTCTTCGATCGGGAACACGGTGGGGTTATGAATGCCATAGGTAGGTGTTCAGGATCACGTAGTGATCAAGTATTCCTGACCGCTAGTGTAGACCACCTTCACAGCTACTTCGCGTAAGTTAGCCACTTAATCCAGCTTAGGATGTTGCAGCCTTATACACTTCACCCCTACCCTACCTAATAACATGACTAGTTCTGGCACCAAGGTCTTAGATTGCTGAGTCCCCGTGGCTCACGGATTCCTCCGAAACTCCCAACAGGTACAGGTACCCCAGAGACAGATGATCCCGACGGCACTCGGCTGGCGTGGCAGTACGACGAGGAGACAGACCGCCTCTACGTGAACTATCCACAGGACTGAGGCCTGGTTGTGATCGTGGGCCTGCAGGCAGGGTAGCATAGCATTTCCATGTTTTGTAGTCCGTAGCAGAACTACCTTGATTGTATGTGTGATGTACTCTGAGTTATTAATAAGAAGACAGTTGAATCCCGAATTGTCTACTTTTGTTATTATTTGTGCTATGTTACTTGCTTGCGAAACGCTTAGATGCGCTTCTTTCCTATTCGGGGGCCTCGACCCCCAGATCGGAAAGGACCGCATCTTGGTCGTTACAAGAAACCAGCATGACCTAGGAAACTTCGTATACCTGTGGGGCAAGGCATTTTCTCAATTGCATCAACCTTAGCCTTATCAACTTCAATGCCTTTCTCACAGATTTTGTGTCCTAAGACGATGCCTTCATTAACCATGAAGTGGCACTTCTCCCAGTTCAAGACGAGGTTGGTATCTTTGCTTCTTTGTAAGACTCGATCAAGGTTGTTGAGGCAATCGTCAAAGGAAGAACCGTAGACGGAGAAATCATCCATGAAAACCTCAACAATCTTTTCACAAAAGTCATAGAATATAGCGATCATACATCTTTGAAAGGTGGCAGGTGCATTGCACAAGCCAAAAGGCATACATTTATAAACAAAGGTATCGAAGGGGCATGTGAAGCTGGTTTTCTCTTGATCAGATTGTGCAACAGGTATTTGCGTGAAACCTGAATAACCGTCTAGAAAGCAGAAGTGTGTGTGTTTAGATAGCCTTTCTAGCATCTGGTTGATAAACGGCAAAGGATAATGGTCTTTCCTGGTTGCCTTGTTCAGTTTCCGGAAGTCTATCACCATCCTATAGCCAGCAATAATCCTGTGTGGGATTAGTTCATTCTTATCATTAGGAACGACGGTGATACCTCCCTTCTTAGGTACGCAATGTACTGGACTTACCCAATCACTATGAGCAACAGGATAGATGATTCCCGCTTCCAGAAGCTTTAATATTTCTTTTCTCACGGCCTCTTTCATCCTCGGATTTAGTCTCCGTTGATGATCAGCAACTAGCTTAGAATCAGGACCGGTTTTAATCTTGTGCTGACATAGACTAGGGCTAATACCCTTAAGATCATCAAGAGTATATCCAATAGCAGCATGGTGCTTCCTCAAAGTTTTTAATAACTTCTTCTCTTCGTGACTCTAGAGGTGAGCACTAATAATAACAGGATATATCTCCTTCTCATCAAGATAGGCATACTTAAGAGTATCTGGTAACCGTTTTAGCTCGAACACAGGATCACCCTTTGGTGGGGGAGGATCCCCAAGCAGTTCAATAGGCAGATTATTCTTGAGAATAGGATATTGTTCTAAGACAAATTTATCTATCTCACCTCTTTCATCCATATGCATATCATGTTCATGCTCAAGCAGATATTGCTCTAAAGGATCCCTAGGAGGTACGGCAATAGAGGCAAGAGCAATGATTTCATCCCTACCAGACGACTCTTTTTCATGGGGTTGTCTTCCAAACTTGGAGAAGTTAAATTCATGAGACACACCCTCGAAACTAACAGTGACAGTATGTTTAATGCAATCAATGTGAGCATTGACAGTGTTGAGAAAGGGTCTACCAAATATGATGGGACAAAAGCTATCTTGTACAGTAGCAAGGACGAGGAAATCAGTAGGATACTTTGTCTTACCACACAGGACTTCTATGTCTCTCACAATTCCCATAGGGCAAATAGTGTCTCTATTAGCTAGCGTAATAGTGGCATCAATGGGTTCTAACTCAGCAGGTGCAATCTCATCTTTGATTTCATCGTATAGGTACCGGTGTATTGCACTAACACTAGCACCCATATCACATAAACCCTTATTAACAGTGATCTCCTATCTTGACAGAAACAACGGGCAGGCCAACTACAGGTCCGTATTTGTCTTTCGCGTGAGGTTTAGCTATTCTAGCGGAGTCCTCACAGAATTTGATAACATGCCCATCTATGTCTTCGGCTAAGAGATCTTTGATAATAGCAACACTAGGTTCAACTCTAATTTCCTCAGGGGGTGCAAGTGGTCTAATGTAACCCCTACGTATCATAGTTGGAGCTTTAGAATAATCCTTTTTCTTAGCAGGGTAAGGTGGTTTCTCAGCGTAGGCACAAGGAACAATAGGATCACTAAAGGCAATGACTTTCTCCTCAACTAGATTGGGTTTAACTATGTTGATTTCTATAGGAGGGTGATACTTAAACCACTTCTCTTTGGGAAGAACAACATGAGCAAGAAAAGATTCACATAGAGAAGCTACTATCTCAGAATCAAGTCCATACTTAGCGCTAAAATCTCTAGAAGTGTTTTTTTCAACAAAAGATTTAACGCAATCAAACTGGAAATTCATACCTAACTCCTTACCTTCTTCCAGCTCCCAATCTTCAGAGTTACGTTTGATTCTTTCCAATAAATTCCACTTGTGATCAATATCCTTCTTCATAAAAGAACCGGTACACGAAGTGTCAAGCATGGTACGATCTTCATGGGAAAGCCAAGCATAAAAGTTTTGAGTGATAATTTCTCTCGATAGCTCATGATTGGGGCATGAATATAGCATTGATTTAAGCCTCCCCCAAGCTTGAGCTATGCTTTCCCTGTCACGAGGCCAAAATTTATAAATATAATTCCGATCACTATGTACTAAATGCATAGGATAAAACATTTGATGAAATTCCAATTTCAACCGATTGTAGTCCCATGATCCAGTATCATCACATAGCCTATACCATGTCAACACCTTATCCTTCAAAGATAAAGAAAAGACTTTCTTCTTTACCTCATCCTCGGGCAAACCTGCAAGCTTAAATAAACCACAAACTTCATCTACATAGATTAGATGCAAGTCTGGATGTGAAGATCCATCTCGTGTAAAAGGATTAGCCAGCAGTTTCTCAAGCATACCCGAAGGAATTTCATAAAAGATATTTTCAGTAGGTACCTCAGGTTGAGGAACAACTCCTCGTTCTTCTGTTCGTGGTGAAGATACCCCGAACAAACTCCTCAAAGGAACAGTTTCCATAGTGACAAGTGACAATAAATTTCAGCACAGTATATAAATGTTTCCTTACCAAAGGCGCTTCCTCCCCGGTAACGGCGCCAGAAAAGAGTCTTGATGACCCAGAAGTATAGGGGATCAATCGTAGTCCTTTCGATAAGTAAGAGTGTCGAACCCAACAAGGAGGAGAAGGCTCTGATAAACGGTTTTCAGCAAGGTAATAACTGCAAGCACTGAAAGTAGCGGTAACTAGTGATGGTGTAGTGAGGTGAAACGTAGCAAGCGAAAAGTGACAAGTAACAAGTAGTAGCAACGGTGCAGCAAGTGGCCCAATCCTTATTGTATCAAGGGAGAAGCCTGAACAAAGTCTTCTAAGAGGAAAAACGCTCCCGAAGACACACGGGAATTTCTGTCATGCTAGTTTCATCATGTTCATATGATTCACGTTCGTTACTTTGATAGTTTGATATGTGGGTGGACCGGCGCTTGGGTACTGCCCTTACTTGGACAAGCATCCCACTTATGATTAACCCCTCTCGCAAGCATCCGCAACTACGAAAGAAGAATTAAGACAACGTCTAACCATAGCATTAAACTAGTGGGTCCAAATCAGCCCCTTACGAAGCAACGCATAGACTGGGGTTTAAGCTTCTGTCACTCCAGCAACCCATCATCTACTTACTACTCCCCAATGCCTTCCTCTAGGCCCAAATATGGTGAAGTGTTATGTAGTTGACATTCACATAACACCACTAGAGGAAAAACAACATACAGCATATCAAAATACCGAACGAATACCAAATTCACATGACTATTATTAGCATGACTTATCCCATGTCCTCAGGAACAAAAGTAACTACTCACAAAGCATAATCATAATCATGATCAGAGGTGTAATGAATAGCATCAAGGATCTGAACATAAACTCTTCCACCAAGTAATCCAACTAGCATCAACTACAAAGAGTAATCAACACTACTAGCAACCTTACAAGTACCAATCGGAGTCGCGAGACGGAGATTGGTTACAAGAGATGAACTAGGGTTTGGAGAGGAGATGGTGCTGATGAAGATGTTGATGGAGATGCCTCCCCTCCGACGAGAGGAGTGTTGGTGATGGGGATGGCGACGATTTCCCCCTCCGGGAGGGAAGTTTCCCCGGCAGGATCGTCCTGTCGGAGCTCTTGATTGGATCTGCTCAAGTTCCGCCTCGTGGCGGCGGAGAATCCACGAAAAAGCTCCACCCTGATTTTTTTTCCGGACGAAACCCTTCATATAGCAAAAGAGGGGGCCAGTGGGCCACCAGGGTGCCCACAAGCCCTGTTGCCGCGGCCAGGGGGTAGGCCGCGGCGACCAGGCTTGTGGGCCCTGGTTTCTCCCCTCTGACACTTCTTTCGCCCAGGATTTTTTATAAATTCCAAAAAAATCCACGTTGACTTTCACGGCATTTGGAGTTGTGCAGAATAGAGGACTCAGACTTGCTCCTTTTCCAGTCCAGAATTCCAGCTGCCGGTATTCTCCCTCTTCAAATAAACCTTGCAAAATAAGAGAGAAAAGGCATAAGTATGGTTCCACAAAGTATAATAAGAGTCCATAAAGTGATAAATATCAACATGAAAGCATGATGCAAAATGGACGTATCAACGCCTCTCTCCCAAAAGACGATAAACAACTATACTTGGGTAAACAAATCACAATTGGGCAATTGACAGAATTATGAACGCACCGGAATGCTAATTATGCTACTTGATAGTTAGAGGTTCAATAGTAATGGACATTATGCCAAGACAAGTAGACCGTTTATTCATCAGCATTTACTTACTAATCATCCACCTTGAGATATCTACCCGTAACATCTCTCCGGTATTAAGTTGCGAGCCCCATCCAAAGCGTAAACTCAAAGCAATGAACAACTGCATTAACGAACTATGCGTAAGGTAAACAATCCTTGCAACCGTGGTCACAAGCACCGTTGTTTTCTCCCTGGTGGCAACAACGCATCCCCTAGTCTCATGTTTCTGTCACTCAAGCTAGACATCGAGGGGCATGAACCCACAATCATGCATAACGCTCCCTCTTGGAGTTGCAATCTACTACTTGGACAAAGCAATAAATAGCAATGGAGAACATGCATGAATTACTAAGGAACATAATATAAAAGGATAAACAAATATATAACTCATAACAATCTGAACATAATCTCATAATCCATCGAATCCCAACAAACCAAGCATAGCAATTGCAAGAGAATTACATAGATGCCTTGATCATGTAGGGCAGCTCACAAGGACTAACCACTGAAGCATAAGATTGGAGAGAAGACATCACATAGCTACTGGTCATGGACTCATGGTCCAAGGAGGACTACTCTCGGCACGTCCGGGAAGCGTCCATGGCGGTGGAGAAGCTCCCGGAGGTCAATCCTCCCTCCGGCAGGGTGCCGGGAAGAGGTCTCCTGACGCTCCCGATCTCGGAAGCGCTGCGGCGGCGGAACGATGGAGAAATTCGCGACTCTGGAAGTTGTCGAAGGGTTTCCTCTCGGAACTCTAAATATAGGCCAAATAAGGGCACCAGAGGAGGTGGGGCCCACCCAGGCGGCCTCCCGGCGCGGCCTAGGGCCTGGCCATGCTAGCAGGTCGCTTGGGCATCCCCTGACCCCCCCCCCCTGTGGCCCATCTTCGGTGATCCGGAAGCTTCTGTTTCGCTGATTTTTTATATATTTTTCCTGGAATTTTTAGGGCTTCAGAAAATTGGGTAAAAGCCCCTGCAAAATAGACATCAACAGACAGAAACTAGCACTGGGTGCACTGAGTTAGTAGCTTAGTCCAAATATGTGTAAAATGGTATAAAAGTGTAGCAAAACATATAACAATGTCACCCAAAAGATCATGGAACAAGCAGAAATTATAGATACGTTTGGGACGTATCAACATCCCCAAGCTTAATTTCTACTCGTCCTCGAGTAGATAAATGAGAACACAATAATTTTTGTGTGACATGCTAACACACATATAAGAACTTAAAAGTAAAGCAAGTGAGATATGCAATTCAAGTCAAGACAATAAAAGGCAAGAATTTATATCTAGTATTGAGTTTAGCAAAGTAAGAACATAAAGGTGCAAGAGCTCTCGCTGTCCGTGACTCGAATGTCTCCAAATGGTGTTTGCGTGCAAGAAGTGGGAGATGGGTTGAGATCATAAAATATATATTTTTAATTGAGAACTCAATCTACTAAAATTTCACATGTGGTCTCCTTTGGAATCTTATTTTGACTCATCCCCAGACCACTAGTCAGGCACAAGTGAAAATGATCCTCTCCCTTTCGACTTTGATCACTCATGCAATGGATGAGCATAAGCAAGATATGTTGGCACTTAGGATGGCAAATAGAAAAATAATGGGGAAGGAAGACAAAAATATGTGAAAGGCTCACATCAATGAGGACAACCATAAGCAAGAGAAAGCCAAATGATAGATATGATGTGAGGAGTATGGATTGCCATGTAACGGATGCACATATGAGCTAAGGTAAGATCTCCAATGGAACTAGTGGGGGTGCATCCAACTTGTTTGCTCATGAAGACCTAGAGCTCATTTGAGGAAGCTCGTCATTGGAATATGCAAACCAAGTTCTATAGTGTAAGGGCCCCCACATAGTTATGCATGAATGATAATCTCTATGTAGTACCAATATAGCAATGGAGTACGAGCGTGGATCTTCAAAAGGAATAGTAGTGTTGCCCCCTTCTCTCTTTTTATTTCTTTTTCTTTTTTGTTTTCTCTTTTTTGTGTGACCTCTTTGGCTCTTTCTTTTTATCTATCATTTGTCCTCTTTGGGATCTTTTGTTTGTACTCTTTGGGATATTTTCCTCTCTTAAGGGCAACACTCTATGTTTTACATGAATAAAAATAAGATCATCACACTTTATAAGAAGTACTCAACATAAATACAAGTGAAAACAATCATGATGTATGCAAATGTATCCCTCTGCCAGTGTAGCAGGATATGCAATGATACTAGCGTGTCATGTAGCAATAATTGTGGCAAGCCCAACTATCATGTGGCTCTACGATCAAGCAAAAGCAGGTATGACATGAAGATCAAGTCATGAGATGGTGGATGTTGCATGGCAATGTATCTCGAAAAGGCTATGGAAATGCCTTAATAGGTAGGTATGGTGGCTGTTTTGAGGAAAGATATAATGAGGCTTATGTATGACAGAGCGTATCATGTCATGGATTTGGATGCACCGGCGGAGTTTGCACCAACTCTCAATGTGAGAAATGGCAATGCACGGTACCAAAGAGGCTAGCAAAATATGGATGGTGGAAGTGCCAACAATCCAATACTCACATTAGTCCGAAGAACTCATACACTTATTATTGGTAACTTTCTATCTAGTTAGGAAATTCACAAAGAGACAAGTACCCCGAGGAGGAGTGTTTGGGGGTTTGGTTATCCTTGCGCATCCTCGACTCATGGCAACGTGAGGGTACTCTATATATTCCAACCCCTCCAGAGATTAGCGATCAATTTAGTAGCTAGAGTTCTCAACTAATTTTTAATTTTTGAAAAACACACGGATTTCCCAAAATACGACACCTATCACTAATAGACTCAATCTCTTGGCACAAATAGTCCAAACATTACTCAAATCAATACCTCAAAACTATTGCAAGTTACTACTATACTTAAATAGCAACCTCAATTACATACTCACGCAAGACACACAACTCAGTGCAACGAGCCAACTCTCTAAACAAGATAAGCATGATAACTCAAGAGAGTTCCAAAAGAAACCTAAAAGAAAATTTCTCAAAAATATATAGCATGAAAACTAAGAGCTAAGCATGACAGTAGCTATAGAAAGATGAAGAGCACACAAAAAAGATAAGCATGAAAATCTATGTTGTGTTCTAGAGTGGAATGGAGCTTGTTTCTCTCCCAAACAAGGTAGGCTAGGTTCCGACTTGTTATGACCAGCAAGCAAAACTAAAACAAACTAAAAACCAAAGAGCGGGACGCTCCAAGCATAACACATAACATATGAAGTGATAAAAATATAGCATGGAGATGGACGAACTGATGATTGTTGATAGAGAAGGGGATGCATGGGGACATCCCCAAGATTAGACGCTTGAGTCTCCTTTGAATATTTATTTGGGTGCATGGGGGCATCCCCAAGCTTGAGCGCTTGACACTCTTGTATCTTCTTTCATCATCTCCCATCGCATACTTGAAAACTCCCTTCATACGAAACTCATCATAAGGTGATTAGAGTGGTTAGTAGCATCGATAAAATAATTCATTACCTGCTGGAAATAAAGATTTTCATGAAAAACTACTGTTTCTCATGATTTCCAAAAGGTTTTTGCAAATAAAAAGTAAGCTTAGAATTTGCAACACAATGAAAACGCAGAACATGGCAGGATCTATGAAAAACAGAACAACAGGTAGTAAATAATTTATTCGGGGAACTTATGCAACTCAAATCAAAAAACTCAGAACATATGCCAGAAAGGAAATTATGTAGAGCATGCTGTAAAAAAATTCAGATCTAAAAAATGATCTGCTCAGTTTTGGCGAATTTTCCCGTCAAGCAGACAGAATCTGTTTCTGGACAGCATGTCACAATTTTTGAACTTTCTTGCAATCGGAGGCTATAACTTGGCACAAAGCTTAAAAATAAGGATACAATGATGTTGGTACAGTAGTAACAAGCATCAAAACCACTAAAACAGAAAGTAAAAACAAATTGGGTTGCCTCCCAACAAGTGCTTTCTTTTATGCCTTTGACCTAGGCATAATGCAAGAAGATCAAGTGTTATCAACTCCAAAAGAATAACTTGCCCGAGTAACAGACTCATAAGGTAACTTAATCTTATTTCATGGGAAGTGTTCCATTCCCTTTTTTAAGAGGAAATTGGAATTTAATAATTCCCTCTATCATGTCAATGATAGCGCCAACGGTGCGGAGAAAAGGACGTCCCAAAATAATTGGACATGAAGGATCACATTGAATGTCCATAATAAGAAAATCAACGGGCACATAAGTATCATTGACAATAATAAGCACATCGGCAATTCTCCCTAAAGGTTTCTTTATGGAAGAATCAACAAGACGAACACCAAAATAACATGGATCATAAGGTTTCCAATCAAGCATATCATACATTCTTTTGGGCATAACGGAAGCACTAGCTCCAACATCACACAGTGCGTAGCAAGAGATATTATTTAATTTAATTTTGACCATAGGATCCCAACCATCTTCTAGTTTTCTAGGAATAGAAGTCTCTAGCTTGAGCTTCTCCTCCCTAGCTTTTATAAGAGCATTGGTAATATGCTCGGTGAAGGCAATATTGAGTGTACTAGTGTGGGGGTCTTTATCCATTCTTTGCAAAAAGGTGATAACTTCGGAGAGACTACAATTGTCAAAATCAAGATTACTTCCATTAATTAAAGTGGTAGTAATGTCATCTAAGCTCATTCTTTTAGTAGTCTCTAAATTCAAAGGACCTTCTTGTCCTATAGTTGAGGTATTAACATCACCATTAATAGGTCCATTGGGACTAGGAGTGGGATGGGTGCTAAAAGTTTTGAGGTCCTCAACAACTTGTATAGTAGCAATGGTAGTGTGTGTAGGAAGGCTCTTAATTCTATCTTCCTCTTCATTTTCTCTAGCCCATCTCTCTTTAAGTTTGGCTAGCATTCTTATATTCTCATTAATTTGGACTTGGATAACATTCATGGGTGTGGTATTCCTTTCCTCAAGGGGGGGAGTTCTTGTTTTAAGCATCTCTACATCATGAGCTATGTTGTCCACCTTCAAAGAGAGACTATCTAATTTTTCTAGTTTCTCTTCTACACTCTTGTTTAAGGCTTTTCGAGAGGTGATAAAATCTTTAAGCATGCTCTCTAATTCAGAAGTGGAAATTTTGGTGCTAGGATAATTGTTGTTGTTCCCATAGTTGTTGGATGGGAACGGTCTAGGATTGCTACCAAAATCACTCCTATAAGCATTGTTATTAAAGTTGTTCCTAGAGATAAAATTAACATCAACTTGCTCTCTTTCTTGAGCAACCAAAGAATTTAAAGGAACATCATGAGGATTAATAGGACATTGCTTAGTAAGTAGAGTCATGATCATGTCAACCTTATCATTAAGGGAGCAGATCTCCTCAACAGAGTTTACCTTCCTACCTGTTGGAGCTCTCTCGGTGTGCCATTGAGAATAATTTGTCATCATCTCATCCAATAGCTTTGTGGCATCACCAAGTATAGTTGACATAAAGGTTCCTCTCGCGGCCGAGTCTAGCAGATTCTGCGAGGTAAAGTTCAATCATGCATAGAAAGTTTGGATAACCATCCAAGTAGTCAAACCATGTGTAGGGAAATTCTTAACAAGAGATTTCATATGTTCCCAAGCTTGAGCAACATGTTCATTATCCAATTGTCTAAAATTCATAATGTTACTCCTCAACTGGATAATCTTAGTAGGCGGGTAATACTTTCCAATAAAAGCATCTTTGCACTTATCCCAAGAATCTATGCTATTCCTAGGCAAGAATGAAGCCACACTTTAGCTCCTCCTCTCAAGGAGAAAGGAAAAAATCTTAAGTTTAACAATATCACCATCTACTTCTTTATATTTTTGCATATCACAGAGCTCAACAAAATTGTTCAAGTGCAAGGCAGCATCATCTCGAGCACCAGAGAATTGATCTTTCATAACAAGGTTCAGTAAAGTAGGTTTAATCTCATAGGATGTGGCTCCAATGGCGGGAGCAGCAATAGGACTGCAGATAAAGCCATTGCTGTTGTGACGAGTGAAGTCACACAACTTGGTGTTTTCAGTGGAACCCATAGCAGCGGCAGTAAGCAAGAACAAAGCAACTAATTTTTCTGTGGTTTTGGTATAGGACTCTAAAGCAAAAACTAGAAAGCAAACTAACAAGACTAAAAAGCAAAGGTAAAGGATAGCGTGCAACTCCCCTATCTTGAAGACTGGAGTCCCCGGCAACGGCGCCAGAAAACTTTGCTTGATGATGAGATGATGTATATACTTCTCGCACCCCGTTGGTTACCCCAAGTGGAAGGTTGAGATGTAGTCAGTAGCAAGTTTTCCCTCACACGAGAATTGTCAGGTTTATCGAACCAGGAGGACTCCTAGGATCAACAAGTAGGTGTCTTCCACCCTAGCGCTAGCAGAAGACGTGGACCTGCACACACAACAAATAACTTTTCTCCCAACGAGTACAGAGAGGTTGTCAATCTCTCTGGCCTTGTAGTTTGCAAAGGATCAAAATACAAGTGGGAAAGTAATAGTGATAGCAACAGAAAAGAAAATGAAAGCGGTAAATGATGGAGGTGTAAACAATGACGGTGATATGGACCAGAGTCACATGATGTTCACTAGTGATGTCTCTCTCACAAAAGATGATAAACAACTATGCTTGGGTAAACAAATCACAGTTGGGCAATTGATAGAATTATGAACGCACCACGATGCTAAATATGCTACTTGATAGTTAGAGGTTCAATAGTATAGGACAGTACGCCAAGACAAATAGACCGTTTATTCATCAGCATTTACTTACTAATCATGCACCTTGAGATATCTATCCAGAAAATATCTCCGGTATTAAGTTGCGAGCCCCACCCAAAGTGTAAACTCAAAGCAACGGACAACTTCATTAACGAACTATGCGTAAGGTAAACAATCCTTGCAACCGTGGTCACAAGGACCGTTGTTTTCTCCCTGGTGGCAACAGCACATCCCCTAGTCTCATGTTTCTGTCACTCAAGCTAGACATCGAGGGGCATGAACCCACAATCATGCATAACGCTCCCTCTTGGAGTTGCAATCTACTACTCGGCCAAAGCAATAAATAGCAACGGAGAACATGCATGAATCACTAAGGAACATAATATAAATAAACAAATATATAACTCATAACAGTCTGAACATAATCTCATAATCCATCGGATCCCAAAAAACCGAGCATAGCAATAGCAAGAGAATTACATAGATGCCTTGATCATGTAGGGCAGCTCACAAGACTAACCATTGAAGCCCAAGATTGGAGAGTATGCATCACATAGCCGATACGTCTCCATCGTATCTACTTTTCCGAACTCTTTTGCCCTTGTTTTGGACTCTAATTTGCATGATTTGAATGGAACTAACCCAGACTAGCGCTATTTTCAGCAGAATTGCCATGGTGTTGTTTTTGTGCAGAAATAAAAGTTCTCAGAATGTCCTGAAAATTTACGGAGATTTTTTCTGGAATAAAAGAAAAATACCCGTGCAAAGATCCACCGGAGGAGGTGGACCAGTGGGCCACAAGCCCACAGGCCGCGGCCATCCCCCTAGGTCACGCCGTGAGGGCTTGTGGGGCCCACGTGGCACCACCGCCCCCAAAATCAGCTCTATATCTTCCGTCTCGCCCGGAAAAAATCAGAGAGAAGGTTTCATCGCGTTTTGCGATGCGGAGGCGCCGCCACATCCTATTCTTCATCTGGAGGGCAGATCTAGAGTCCGTTTCGGGCTCCGGAGAGGGGAAATCGTCGCCATCGTCATCATCAACCTTCCTCCATCGATAATTCCATGATGCTCTTCATCGTTCGTGAGTAATCTCATCGTAGGCTTGCTGGACGGTGATGAGTTGGATGAGATCTATCATGTAATCGAGTTAGTTCTTGACGGGGATTGATCCCTAGTATCCACTATGTTTTAGATTGATGTTGCTACTACTTGGCTATGCTTAATGCTTGTCACTAGGGCCTGAGTGCCATGATTTCAGATCTGAACCTATTATGTTGTTGCCAATATATGTGAGTTTTAGATCCTATCTTCCAAGTTGTAATCACCTACTATGTGTTATGACCCGGCAACCCCGGAGTGACAATAGCCGGAACCACTCCCGGAGATGACCATAGTATGAGGAGTTCATGTATTCACCGCATGTTAATGCGTTGGTACGGTTCTTTATTAAAAGGAGAATCTTAATATCCCGTAGTTTCCATTAGGACCCCGCTGCCACGGGAGGGATGGACAATAGATTTCATGCAAGTTCTTTTCCCTAAGCATGTATGACTACATACGGAATACATGCCTACATTAGATTGATGAACGGGAGCTTGTTACTTATTTCTCCATGTTATAGCTGTTACATGATGAATCACATCCGTCATACTCATCCATCACCGATCCACTGCCTACGAGTCTTTTACTACTGGTCCTCGCTACGTTACTTTGTCTAGGCTTGTCCCTTGCTACAAAAGGGATTGGGCTACTTTGCTACTGATACTTTGCTTGCAGACACTAATCTTTCAGGTGTGGTTGAATCCGATAAACTCAGCTGCTAATACTTGAGAATATACTTTCGCTTCCCTTTTGGTGAACCAACAAATTTGGGTTGAATACTCTACCCTCGAAAACTGTTGAGATCCCCTATACTTGTGGGTTATCAATAGCTACTGGTCATGGACTAATGGTCCAAGGAGGACTACTCACGGCACGTCCGAGAAGTGTCCATGGCGGTGGAGAAGCTCCCGGAGGTCAATCCTCCCTCCGGCAGGATGCCGGGAAGAGGTCTCCTGACGCTCCCGATCTCAGAAGTGCTGTGGCGGCGGAACGATGAAGAAATTCGTGATTCTGGAAGTTGTCGAAGGGTTTCCTCTCAGGACTCTAAATATAGGCCAAAGAAGGGCACCGGAGGAGGTGGGGCCCACCCAGGCGGCCTCCTGGCGCGTCCTAGGGCCTGGCGGTGCCAGCAGGTCGCCTAGGCAGCCCCTGGCCCTCCTCTGGCCCATCTTCGGTGATCCGGAAGCTTTTGTTTCGCTGATATTTTATATATTTTTCTTGGAATTTTTCGGGCTTCAGAAAATTGGGTAAAAGCCCCTGCAAAATAGACATCAGCAAACAGAAACTGAAACTGGGTGCACTAAGTTAGTAGGTTAGTCCAAATATGTGTAAAATGATATAAAAGTGTACCAAAACATATAACAATGTCACCCAAAAGATAATGGAACAAGCAGAAATTATAGATACGTTTGGGACGTATCAAACCTGCGCACGCATAACAAGTCAATTATACACTTAATAACATCGAGTAAGCTCAAATAGAATGTGTGTATAGTAACGCTCACTTGAAGTTGTAAGGAAATAGTATTTCCCTTTTGTTAGCGGAAAACCTTAACCCTTGTACCAAGTTATTCTCTGTCTCGCGGGGATCCAGTGCGAGACTTTTGTCATGAATGAAATATGGGTCAATGAACCCAATGACATAGATTCGTCCTCTTTTGCATTCGAGAGTCTTCATTCTACAAAATTAATATAGTGATGAGTAAGATTATACATGCAACGAACGAGCTCACTAAGACTTGATGACATAAATTAATAATACTTACAAACAATAAGCACCGATGATAGATTTATTGAGGGCGTCTTGTTTGTATAACTGAAATAATTCATCGAATTCAATCATTAGCACGCCATCTCCATGCCCAAAATGCTCATTTTTATATGCACAGTAGATCCAGCTTTGTTGTTCAGAACATGCTCGCATGTACCAGTCATGCAATCTTCACATTTTTGTTGGTTGCTCATTGACTAACTCAGGTTTGACGAGAGGAGACCCGTGCCGGTACAAGTATGTTATGTCAGCGAATTTGTGTATATGGTTTAAGTTGTCATCAATAGACATGCCATGAGCCTTGGTCGCTTCTCCGTATAGTGCAACAAACTCCGGATCGATACCACCTATTTCATCATTCCTCTGCTCGACCGCAGCTCCGCTCGAGCACACCTTTGTATCGGAATACACTTTGAGCAGGGGGCACGATTGGTTTTTTGTTGTCTGAGCTGGGCAACTGATTTCCCGCTCGACGTACTACTCTTCAACTTCTGCTTTTTTGCCTCAGCCTACTTAAGAATAGAGCATTCATAATCTGCTGGCAACGGTGGCGGGGGATCTGCAAGGGTATTCAGCATTTTCACGCACGCAACGTGATCTTCTGGGGTGACCAGGAACTATGGCTCTTTCGGCTTCTTCTTGTTAGCCTTGTCAGGCATCCACTATTGATGTTGGGCGTCTGCTGATACGTCTCAAAAGTATCGACTTTTCCAAACACTTTTGCTATTGTTTTGGCCTCATTCTTGCATGATTTGAATGAAACTAACCCGGACTGACGTTGTTTTCAGCAGAGCTGCCTGTATGGTTTTCTTATGTGCAGGAAAATGGATATTTAGACATCATGGAAAATTCCCATAAAAATAGAGAAAGTCCACGCACCGGGAGGAACCTTGGGCCAGAAGATGGGCCAGAGGGGGGCCACTAGGGCTCCAAGTGACCTATGGGCGCGGCCTGCCCCCTGGTCGCACCGGGAGGCCGCCTGGGTGGGGTCTACCCCCTCTGGTGCCCTACTTTGGCTCCCATTTTTATCCGTGATGTGGAAATCCCAAAACAGAAGTCGTTTTGCGAGTTCTCGATGCGGAGCCGCCGACACCCTCGGTTCTTCTTTGGGAGAGCTAATCTGGAGGCTGCTTTGGCCTCCGGAGAGGGGAAATCGTCGCCATCGTCATCACCATCACCACTCCATCACCCTTCCATGGCTTCCCCCATCATGTGTGAGTAATTCCCTGTTGTAGGTGAAGGGATGGTAAGGATTGGATGAGTTAGATCATGTAATAGTTCATCGGATTGTTGGGGGCTTGTTGCCTATCATCTACTATGGTTTTATCATCTTTGCTACTACTTGTTACTCTTAATGCTTGTCACTTTGGGCCCGAGTGCCATGATTTCAGATCTAAATACCTTATGTTTTCATGAATATAATTGTGTTCTAAGATCCTATGTATGAGTAGTATGCACCTATTATAATCCGGAACCAGTGATCCCAATGGTGACAGCTTGGGACACCAAAGGGGATAGACTATAGTTTGAGGATTCCATGTATCCATTGATCGTTAATGCTTTGCTCCGGTGCTCTTTTATAGGAGCACCTTAATCTCCATAAGTTCCTTTTGGCCCCGTTGATAGTGGGATGGTAGGACAAAAGATGGTGTGCAAGTTCTTATTGCAAGCACGCAGGACTACCTCAGGATACATGTCTAATGTTTGATATTTGCCTAAATGATCATTACTTCTCTATGTGCCTTGTCCCAAGTTAGATACATGATATCTCTCATCCATGACCAACCATCCATCTCCCTACCCTACAGTGTTTTAATCCTGCTAGTTACAAGTTACTTTACTTTCGCTATTTTACTTTCGTTGCTTTGTACCCATTATTTCCGTTGCCACCATCACTTCCATATCACTGTTGCTACTAATATTTCGTTGCCAAGCAAGTATCTTTCAGGTGCGGTTGAATTGACAACTCAATTGTTAAAGCTTATAAATATTCTTTGGCTCCCCTTGTGTCGAATCAATAAATTGGGTTACTTACCCGTGAAGACTGTTGCGATCCCCTACACTTGTGGGTCATCAAGACTATTTTCTGGCGCCGTTGCCGGGGAGCATAGCTTTATTTACATGTCTACTTGGAGTTATTTTGCTTGCTGCGATTTATCCACTATGGGTAAGAAAGGAGACCCCAAGGTTCCAATTTTACCATCCACCACACGAAAAGGTACTGTTCTTAGCACTAGGGCTACGCTTGATTCACCTTCCGTTATGAGTAAGTTTGCTTCACCACCACCACATGTTGCTTCTACCGAGTCCATCGCTATGTCTGATACTATTGATGATGCTTCTACTACTATTGATGAGACTGGTTTACTTGGTTATTTTATTGAGTCTCAGATTGCTAAGGTTACGAAGCAATCTGGAATTGAAATTCCTGTTACACGCTACCCCATTGGTAGATCCTTTGGTTACCCAGACTTGAGTGGTCTCAGGAAAAGAATTCTTGATGATGATTATATTGAACTTGATGATGATTTATGCAGGAAGCTTACAGAGTGTGATGGCTCTAACCCTGCTTCTGTTAAGAAGCTGCTTGAAAAGCATTCTATGAAGAACAACTTTACTCCTGATTCTAAATTTGCTTCATCTCCCATTTTCATTGAGGATGCTGATTTTGATTTCTCTGTTGATCTTTCACTTATATCCACAGTTTAAGTTGACCCCTTTTATGGCAGAGAAAATGACGACGCTATTGCACACCTTACCAAACTCACTGAGTTGGGTGGCTTATTCACTACAGAGGACAAGAAGAGAAATTATTATGTTACAAAGCTACGTCCTTTCTCTTTGAAGGAAGATGCTAAAGCATGGTATGATGCACTACCATGTGGTTCCATTAAGAGTCCTCAAGATTTAGCTCAATCTTTTGTGGCTAAATATTTTCCTGCTCATAAGCAACATGCTGCTTTACAAAGAATATATAACTTTAAACAGTTGCAGGATGAGCACCTCCTTAAAGCTTGGGGGAGGTATTGCACTTTACTCAAGGCTAGACCGAGACATGGAGTCCCTAAGAATGAATTGCTTGATATATTTTATGTTGGTCTAACCGATGAATCTAGAACCTATGTGGATAGTTGTGTTGGTCGTGTTTTCAGGGAAAGAACACCGGACGATGCTAAAGAACTAATGGGCAAAATAGCTAAAAATCATGATGATTGGTCTGTTCCTGAACCACCTCCACCACCTAAGAAGAGGGGTATGCTTTTCTTGAGCCTCGAAGTAATGCAAGAAGCCAAGAAGTCTATTAAAGAGAAAGGTATTAAAGTTGAAGATGTGAAGAATCTACCTCCTATTGAGCAATTATGTGAGCCTACCACTCACCCACCTATGGTAGAGGTACACTCTCTTTTAGAATTCAATGCAAGTGACGTCCCTCATGGTAAGCCTCCTGATCAATGTTTAGATGAGCTTGATAATTTCATTGTCAAGCAAAGTCAATTTAATGAGAGGATTCAAAGCCAATTGCATGATAATTCCCTTGCTATCAAAAGTTTGCTTGATGTTTTAAGTAGAACTGTTAATGATGTTAAAGATCTTGTTAAGCATTTTCATATGGTTCAAACTCAGCTTGAACAAATTTCTAATGTGCAAAAAGAGGATCGAGGTGCTACACACAATGTGCAAACTCAGCTTGCTAACAATGCCAAACAAGTTGATAAGGAGGCATATGGAATAAAGACCCGAGGTGGTACACACACCCAGGACCCTCTCTACCCGGAGGGGCATCCAAAGAGGATCGAGCAAGATTCTCAATTGCACGAAGAAGACGTTGTCACCTCCCCAAAGAAGAAGAAAAAACACAAGGAAGCCGACAACTCCAATGATCCCATAATTGATGAAGAACATATTGTTGATCCTAATAGTATATCTAATTTCGATGTTGAAACTGAAGATGGTGTTAAACCTGAAAAGATAATGAGAAGAATGATCCTCCTGAAGTACAAGAAGAAGAAACACCTGACAAGCGCAAGAGATATACTAGAGAAGACTTTCTTGCAAGAAGACATGGGAAGGAAAGAGAACCATCGGTACAAAATCAATGCCCTTCCCAAGTAAGGCTTTCAAAACCAAAGACGAAGAGCATTACAATAAATTTTGTGAATGGATGAAACCTCTTTTTCTTCAAATTCCTTTGACTGATGTTATTAAGTTGCCTCCGTACTCGAGGTATATGAAAGATATTGTTACTAATAAAAGAAAAGTTCCTAATGAGGCAATATCTACTATGCTTGCTAATTACTCTTTCAGTGGTAAGATTCCTGAGAAGCTTGGTGATCCAGGTATACCCACCATTCCTTGCTCCATAAAAAATAATTATGTCAGAACTGCTTTATGTGATCTCGGTGTAGGAGTGAGTGGTATGTCTTTCTCGCTTTACAAAATACTTTGTTTAGATAAACTAATCCCTACAGATATCTCTCTTCAAATTGTTGATAAGTCAATGGCCGTTCCTGTTGGTATTTGTGAGGATGTTCCTGTTGAAGTTGCTAATTGCTTGATCCTTACTCACTTTGGTGTGCTTGACATGCCCGAGGATGGGAGCATGTCTATTATTCTTGGTAGACCTTTTCTTAACACCGCAGGTGCTATTATTGATTGCAACAAAGCAAAGGTGACTTTCAATGTTATTGAGAAGGAGCACATGGTGTATTTTCCGAAGAAGATTGATAAAAGGCATGGCCTTAATTCTATTGAGAATATTGAGACCGTTAAAGTTGGAAAGTGGGATTGACCTCTACATGTGCACCACAAATACAAAACAATTATGGTAGGGACAATATCCATTAAAATAAAGGTACCATGATTGCTTTATAAGAAGTGAAACTTTTTGCTCGATATAACACTTGTTTGGTAGTAAGACTCTATCAACCTTGCTAACAAATTGTTTTATATGAGTAAAAAGAGAAGCTTGTTATGTTTTCATTTCCTTTATCTTTCATCCTCCTTGTTGTACCAAAGTTTTATGTTTTTGAAGCTTCATATGTTTAACCATTATTTCGAGCCTTCCGGAAGTTTTGCAGCTTTCGGCACTTCGAATTTTTTTCAAAAGTGAAGTTGTGAGAAAAATTCCAGAAAAAATATAATAAAAATTTCCATCAAAAAATTATAATAAAAGTTTCTTGCTCGTTCGATCCATCTTAAGGGCTCTGGAGTGATATTGTTAGCCAGAAATGATGCCTCAAGTGCTTCCCACTTAGCCATGTGACCGGCGTAGCCACCAGGCCCCGTAACATGGTGGTATTTCTTCATACATGCATTCCTCTTATTTGTTGCAGACTTTTTCAAGGCGTCCTCCGATTTCTTGTACGCCACAAATTCGGCCCGGTAGTCTTTTATCTTCTCATAGCCGTTATCAAAATCTGGAGTCTTATCATGCAAGATAAATTCCTGATGCAATCTTTTCTTCCAGCCCGTGAATAGATCGGTCATATTCTTAAGAGCCCACTCCTGGACTTTTTTCTCTAGGGCCTCTTTCCGCCTCTTCATTTCCTCCTCATTTGGCTCCTCCTCATCTGGATCCACCTCGGCAGGTTTCCGTTGGCTACTCTGCCGACATATTAGACTCCTTCCTCCCTTGGCTTAATCCATTCTCGAATGGTGATAGGGACGTGGTCCTTAACAACAACTCTGCATGCCTTCACAAACTTCTTCTTTACATCTGGGGGAGCAATTGGTTACCCAACATTTGAGACGCTTATGATCATGTACCTCTCACCGTCATCCATCTTCTTGGCTGGGCCTCGTTTCGTCCGTACTGAAGTTTTTCTGGATCCGGAGGTCTAAAAGAAAGAGCCTTAATATATGTATATAGACAGCAGAGGATTAATTTATTAATATATATGCACCTCGATGGATTAGTCGGCTTCTCACTTGTCGGCTTCTTCCTCATTGGAGCCGCCGAGTCCTCCCTCGCCCGAGGCGTAGCTGCTTAAGTATTGACGCCCTTTATCAGTCTTCTTGTCGTATGGGTCTTTCATACGTTGTTGCTCTTCCCGTGCTTCAGTTGTATCTTTTGTCTTCACATACATGCCCACGAAGCCTAGTAGGTTCATGCAAAGATTCTTCATCATGTGCATCACGTCGATTGAAGACCGGACCTCTAGGTGTTTCCAATAGGGTAGCTCCCAAAATAAAGATTTCTTTTTCCACATGGGCACGTGTCCGGTAACGTCGTCTTTCGGAACAGATTGATCGCCAGGACCCTTTCCAAAGATTACTATTTGATCCAAATCCTTGACCATAGCCAATAACTCATCACCAGTAGGGAGGTTAGGCTTCTTCCGGTGATCTGCCTCACCGTTGAAATGCTTGTCTTTCTTTCTTACGGGATGATTGGTCGGAAGAAATTGATGACACCCCAGGTAGGCAACCTTCTTAGATTTTTCCAAATATGTACCTTTAGTCTTATCTAAACAGTGCGTGCATGCATTGTATCCCTTGTTTGACTGTCCTGAAATGTTACTAAGAGCAGGCCAATCATTGATGGTTACGAACAGCAATGCTCGTAGGTCAAATTCCCACTGTTTGTGCTCATCCCACACACGTACACCTGGTTTGGCCCACAACTGCAAAAGTTCATCAACTAATGGCCTTAGATACACATCAATGTTGTTGCGGGGTTGCTTCGGTCCTTGGATGAGCATTGGCATCATAATGAACTTCCGCTTCATGCACAACCAAGGAGGACGATTGTAGATACATAGAGTCACGAGCCAGGTGCTGTCACTGCAGCTCTGCTCCCCAAAAGGATTCATGTCATCTGTACTTAGACCAAGCCATAAGTCCTTGGGTCATCTGCAAAGTCTGGCCACTCCCTCTCGATTTTCCTCCACTGCGACCCATCTGCAAGGTGTTTCAACTTTCCGTCTTTCTTACGCTCGTCTTTGTGCCGTCGCATCAACTTGGCATGCTCATTGTTTCTGAACAAACGTTTCAATCGTGGTATTATAGGAGCATACCACATAACCTTAGCGGGAACCTTCTTCCACAGGGGCTCGTCATCGCCCTCAACATCACCAGGGTCATCTTGGTTGATCTTGTACCGACATGCAGTGCATAGCGGGCATTTGTCCATATTCTTGTACTTCTCACCGCGGTACATGATGCAGTCATTAATGCATGCATGTATTTTCTGCACATCTAATCCAAGAGGGCAGATAGCCTCCTTTGCTTCGTACGTAGTCTCGCGCAATTCGTTATCCTTTGGAAGCTTCGGCTTCAATATTTTAAATAACTTCTCAAATCCCTTGTCAGATAAACTAGTTTCTACCTTCCATTTCAATAGTTCCACTGTGGTACCGATCTTTGTGCTGCCATCTTCGCAATTTGGGTACATCAACTTTTTATGATCCTTTAGCATGGCCTCTGCTACGGCAACAAAAGTTATTCCCCGGCAGTTGTGCCAGAGATCCTTATGTCGTCTCTTGGGCTTGCGTTGGTTCTTCCCTTGGAGAGGAAAGGGTGATGCAGCACAGGAACAGTAAGTATTTCCCTTAGTTTGAGAACCAAAGTATCAATCCAGTAGGAGAATCTCGTCAAGTCCAGAGTACCTGCGCAAACACAAAAGAGCTTGCACCCGACGCTGTAAAGGGGTTGTCAATCCCTTCAAGATTGTTTACAAAGTGAGATCTGAAGGCGAAAAGTGCAACGAAGTAAAAAGTGTAAGGCTGAAAATATGGTGTGGAGTAGACCCTGGGGGCCATAGTGTTCACTAGAGGCTTCTCTCAAAATAGCAAGTAATACGGTGGGTGAAAAAATTACTGTCGAGCAATTGATAGAACCGCGCAAAGTCATGATGATATCTAAGGCAATGATCATACATATAGGCATCACGTCCGAGACAAGTAGACCGATACTTTCTGCATCTACTACTATTACTCCACACATCGACCGCTATCCAGCATGCATCTAGTGTATTGAGTTCATGACGAACAGAGTAACGCCTTAAGCAAGATGACATGATGTAGAGGGATAATCTCAAACCAATGATGAAAATCCCATATTTTTACCATTGATGGCAACAACACGATGCGTGCCTCGCTACCCCTTCTGTCACTCGGTGAGGTCACCACACGGTATGAACCCAAAACCAAGCACTTCTCCCATTGCAAGAATCATAGATCTAGTTGGCCAAACAGAACACACAACTCGAAGAGAATTACAAGGGTATGAAATCATGCATAAGAGAGATCAGAAGAAACTCAAATAAGATTCATAGATACTCTGATCATAAATCCACAATTCATTGGATCTCGACAAACACACCGCAAAAGAAGATTACATTGGATAGATCTCCATGAAGATCATGGAGAACTTTGTATTGAAGATCCAAGAGAGAGAAGAAGCCATCTAGCTACTAGATATGGACCCGTATGTCGATGGTGAACTACTCACGCATCATCGGAGACGTCATGGTGTTGATGAACAAACCCTCTGTATCCGAATCCCCCCTTCGGCAGGGCACCAGAACATGCCCCAGATGGGATCTTGCGGAGACAGAAGCTTGCGGCGGCGGAAAAGTACTTTCGATGATCTCCTGATTTTTTGTGAAATTTTTGGGGATATATAGGCGCAAAACCTAGGGCAAAGGAGGTCCAGGGGGCCCACAATCCTGAGGGCCGCGACCTCCCCCCTGGCCACGGGGTGGGGGCTTGTGGGGCCCCTAAGGACCCCCCCCCCCCTGCCTTGGCTCTCAAGTCTCCTGATCCTCTTTCGTTATGGAAAAAAATCTTTTCAGGGATTTTATTCCGTTTGGACTCCGTTTCATATTCTCCTCTGAAAGGGGTCAAAAACATGGAAAAAACAGGAACTGGCACTTGGCACTGAGTTAATAAGTTAGTCCCAAAAAATATATAAAAGGCATGCAAAATATCCAAAGTTTGACAAGATAATAGCATGAAACCATCAAAAATTATAGTTACGTTGGAGACGTATCAGCCTCCAACTTCAGCTTCTCCTTGTCTGTATCGCATTGTCTCTTTGCATCAGAAATGACCCGACCAAGACCATCAACGGTCTCATCTGATGCCGGTTGTTCTTCATCTCCTTCTTCTTGATTGTCTTCCATTGCAGTATCACCGTATTCTTCAGTGAACATAGGATAGTTTTCAGCATCTTCTTCTTCTTCTTCATTGTCTTCCATCATAACCTCTCTTTCTCCGTGCATGGTCCAACAATAATATGTGGGCATGAAACCTCTCCGAAGCACGTGGCCTTGAATGGTTTTCGAGCTAGAGTACTCCTTCACATTTCGACAGTCAACACATGGACAAGGCATAAAATTATCCACTTTGTTTGCCTCATCCACATCGATAAATTTATGCAGGCCTGCAATAAATCCGGAACTGCATCGTTCGTCGTACATCCATCGCTTCCGTGCATCGGTGTGCATCATACATGAATAGTGAAATGACCACCGTACATGGACACATGCAATATTTTTGTATCAATTACAGATGAAAAGGATAAGGTTGCTAACCTCGGTCGAGGATACCATTAGTCCTGGTTCGTAATGTACTCTGAAGTGCGTCGGTCACCATACATCCATTGACGGATCATCTGTATAATGAAATTAAGTATATCAAAAAACATTGCAGAACATCATGAATAGAGAAATTACCAAATTAATACGAGTTCATCATCACATTAAAACCAAAGTACAGTAGTGATCAAATGTTATTATTGCAAAAATAATTACATAAAGTTCTCTCATAAAACAACATACAACTATGTAAAACATTTCAATGCAACAACGAATGCGATCAAAATAGCAACTTAGGTAATAATTGACCCAACAGCATAATGATACCAAGCCTCTTTATCAATGGTATATTTTCTAATATTCCTAATCTTCAAGCGCATTTCATCCATCTTCAACCGCATTGCATCCATCTTCATCTTGTGATCATCGACGACATCGGCAACATGCAACTCCAATTCCATATTCTTCTCCTCAATTATTTTCAATTTTTTCTTCAAGTAATTGTTTTCTTTTTCAACCAAATTTAACTTCTCAACAAGAATTTATATGTGGGTTGGAATTTTCGGTTCACATACCTCCTAGATTAAAAAAATATATGTCACGTTGGTCGTCATAATTGTCATAAACACTAAATAAAACAAATAGTTATAAAAGATAATATATACCACATCCGAATCATAGACAGGACGAGGGCCGACGGAGGCGGATACCAAAACCATCGCACTATATAATAACAAAAAATAATAAAAGTAAGTGATTTATACAAGTATCTATCTAAATCATACAAGTAAGAAAAAAAATTCTTTTAGAAAGAAGATAAGCACAAGAGGCTCACCACAGTGGTGCTCGCGACGAGATCGGTGCGGGCGATCGACAACGGTGAGGACGAGCACGAGACGGCACCCTACACATGTGCAGACTCTAAGAAGTTAATTTAAGCTCAAATTTTGCATCTAAATCAAAAGAACTCCCACATACACTCCTACACTAAAACCCATAAACCAGTCTACTTCTAAAGCATTTGAAATGAGTTAAACTAGGAGTGAGAGATGAAAGGATGAAGTAGCTAACCTTTAGAACACTTGTGTAGTTGGTGCACCGTCAAACCTAGACAAATATTGAGGAAAATGGAGCTTGGAGATGTCGAGCTTGGAGAGGAGAAAGTTTAAGTGTGGCTCGGGCATTTCATCGAATACTTCATGTGCATGCATAGAAGGGTGGCAAGAGCAAGGCATGCACACCTCACACAGCCAAAAAACATAGGAGAGGGTGGGCAGGGGCAAGGGTATATATAGGCAAAACTTTAGTCCCGGTTTTTGTCTAAAACCGGGTCTAATAGCCTACCATCTAGTCCCGGTTCTAGCTCCAACCGGGACTAATGCTCCGCGGCACGCCACGTGTCAGTCGTTGGATCTTTAGTCCCAGTTTTTGGCACGAACCGGGACTACTGCATCGAACCGAACCGGAACTATTGCCCCATGAGGCCCTGACAACTCGAACCGGGACCAATGCCTGGCATTGGTCTTGGGTTTATTTCGACTCGGGGCTAATGGCCTTTTCTGGTCCGGCCGAAAGCCTCATTTTCTACTAGTGCCCTAATTCTGTCTCCCGAAGCTCCACATCCTCGTCAAACTATGAACAAAATCATAGCTTACTCTAAGTTGATATGCAGCACCTCTACATCCCCGTTCCTGTCCACAGGCATGAGTTTTCTTCGTCCAGTTCCACCTGGACTCTGCCGCCATCAGGTTCGATTGCCATCAATTCAGATGTTGCGATTGTTTCAGAGACTAATATGTCACGTGTCGGGGTGGTCGCTTTGGATCATGATGGTAACTGCATTGCGGCTTGTAGCGAACCCATTCAAGGCGCCTTGGAAACGGAATTGGCAGAGGCCCTTGCTCTACAGAGATGAACGCTTCTACAAGGTTTATCTTTGCTTGTGACTGTCAATCGTTGGTGCAGAGAATCAACTACTCTCGACATAATCGCTCATGCATTGGTTCAGTTGTTAAAGAAATCAAACTTGATTCTCGTGGCTTTGTTTCGGCACTGTTCAAGCATGTTTGTCGGCAACTTAATGTAGTGGCTCATTTATTAGTTAAGTCTTGTAAGAACTCTTCTAGTTTTGTTGTTTCTCATTCTGCTCCAGATTGTATTCGGGAGACTCTATGTAACATTGTGATGTGATCAATAAAGACGATGTTATCTCTCAAAAAAATACTCTAAACCTAAGAACATCTCCAGCCGCGCCCCCAACTGGTCCTTAGGCCCTTTTTTTGTCTCCAGCGGAGAAAAATGGCCCAGTCGCGTCCTCGGAGCCTGTTTTTTGCCGGTTAGGGCCGAAATTGGCCCCGGCGGTCCTAGGACGAGCCGAGTGCACCAGGGGCGCCCGGGGGCGCCGGCCGAAGGAAAAAAGGCGCGTCAGCCCCCCTGTCAGGTGGGAAAAGGTTTTTCCTCCTCAAGATTCGCCCCTCACGCACTACACCTTCCGCTGTCGTGTCAATCCCGGCGCCGTCCACCTACCTACCACCGCTACAAAGTCCATCTCCACATCGACGAAGGGAGGGTTCACCGCGCCTTCGCCTTCCCCTACTTCTTGGCAAGTTTTCCCGGCGCACCGGGCACGCACGCGGTTGCGCGTCCCGCCACGCCCACCAGGTGTTCGGCGATTTGCCTAGGCGGTGGAGTCCGACAACGAGGAGGCATTCGCGGCGTTAATGGAGGAGGAAGCCGATGCCGACACCCAGCATGAAGAGCACCTCATGGTCCTCACCGCTCTGGTCAGCCTGTTAGCAAGCAATGCAAAGCCGAGGCGAGGTGGCTCGGCACCGGTCCAGCTGAAGGCAAAGTAGAGGCATCGACTGGAAGGTTATTGCTTGCTCTACACCGACTACTTCGCCGATGCTCCTCTGCATGGCGACAAAGTATTTTGATGCCTTTGTCGGATGAGCCGGAAGCTCTTCCTCAGTATTATGAATTCCATCAGGGAGTTCGATAGCTACTTCAAGTGCAAAAAGGATTGCACCGGCACACTTGGGTTCACCTCACTCCGGAAGCGCACGACAGCTGTCACGACCGGTTTCCAAATAAAAGATTTAATTGGAATCGGCCATTTGCGTCCATAGTGAAGAAAATCTTTCCCACTGACAGACTCAACTTGATGCAGAAAACTAGTAGTACTCAATATAATACAAGTAGAGCGAGGGTCGCTCTACAAATTATTACAACACATCCAAGTCTTGGGATAGATGGAAATGTTACAGTGGTCTTAGGGTGACTCTACTGCTCGCGAAAATAAAGGGGTCACGTCACATTAGAGTAATGTGACATGACAAGTACTACTACACGTTAATCCTCAGAGTGAAGCTCAACAATTTATTCGAGGTGGCGGAAGCGGTGGAATAAACAGCGACGGACTCCAGGATCGCAAGACTGACTGGGACTCCTCTAGACATCGGACTCGCTATCGAACTCCTCATCCATGAGGTCTCCTTCATCCATATCTGGCCACAACAACAAGCGAGTTAGTACTCCCAGAAGTACTCGCAAACAGTTTGCACAAATAATAAAATGCATGCAGTAGATTTTATTATGCATGGTTAGGGTCAAGTTATAATCACAATATAAGTGCAGAAAGTAAAAAAAGTTAGAGGATAAATTAGGCGGTAGTCCTCCCGAGATATCCGTAATGAAAAGAAATAAAATAAACCATCATCGGGTGTCTGAGCGACACCACACACAGGGCATAACATAAATGAAATAAATAATAAGCCTCGAACGGGCGTCTCTGCGACACCACAGTAAGGGCATGGATAAAAATAAAATAACCGTGTCGCAGTCACGTGTCTCAGTGACATAAAGGGCTTATAAGAATAATAAAAACAGTGCCACAGTCGGGCTCTAAGCGACACCACATAAAGGGCTTATAAGAATAATAAAAATAATGCCACATTCGGGCGTCTCAGCGACACCACATAAAGGGCTTATAATAATAAAATACAATGTCACAGTCGGGCGTCTCAGCGACACCACATAAAGGGCTTATAAGAATAATAAATTGAATATCCAGGAGGTAGAACCGTCCCAAGGATATCCAACAAAGAGAATCATAAGGGTTAGTCCAGAGTAATAATACACGATATGATAATGTCGCGCATCATCCTATGGTTATCCACATCCAATATTATTAATATCACTTATACTCCAAAGACCGACTCTACGACCGACACTTGACTCGTCAAACAACGTCCTTGACCGGGGACACGGCTACTCGAATAGTTTTGACTCTGCAGAGGGTGTACTCTTTACCCATAGCCCACGGTTTTCAATAGTCAATATTACTAATTCCGTGTACGACATTTTAGAAGTGGACACTCAGAATCATCACACACCCACTTTACCCCCGCGAAGCCCGGATTCACCCAGACTACGCTGCCAAGGTAAAACCATAAGACGGGGAGGCTCCGACCTCGACTAGCATGGGATCAACAATATTTATATCGCGCGCTTACGGGGAGTGCCCTCCCTTCCGGTCCCAGACCGGAAACACCCTTGCACCCTGAACGGATGACTGGATTTATTCCAGGGCCATGGATACCTTCATACCGGCCCCTCTACTTGGTGTGTGACTGATAATAGGTCTACAACTGACTATACCGAACCCATTATCCAGGGAACTGTGGTAGCACGATAAGAAGTATGACACAGACAAGACTCGATCTAGGTCGATACTGGAGTTTACCAAATTTATATCAGCACCATTGTGCTCAAGATATGACAAGGTCATAACCTATCACGTTCCACATAACTGGGCTATTCCACAACCTTTCATAACTAACACTTGCCATCATCATATTTTATTATGGTTGAATATGTATAGAAGGTATGAAATATGCAAGGTGCTGAATAATAAATATGAGCTAAGTTAGCAAACATCACACCAAAAGTAACAAACATGCTTGCCTCGTTCCACTTAGTCGGGATCAAGCTCGGTGCAGTTGGCGTCTGGTATTTCGGTGTTGGAATCTACGGTATAGATCAAACAAGGGTATAAGTGGTACTGCCTAGCTGCTGGTCTTAAAATATTTTTAGAAAAATCTTAAAATATACTAGGCATTACGAGGGACAATTTGCGAAAAGAATCACTGAAAAATAAGTTTGGGATCAAAAGTTATAGCCAAAACATTATGAGGGATTATTCTATAATTAGTTTTAATAGGAACAGGGGCTAGACTGAGATTTAGTCAAATCCCAAAGGGAAAGGCGTTTCCCCGAAAGGAAAACGGCAACTAGTCGAATACGTTTCCAATGAAACGCTTCAGATGGAGAGAGAGACACTGACAGAGGGGGTCCCTCTGTTAGGTTCGAATGCTCCACCGGCGCCAGAAGCTTTCGGCGATCACCCGCGACGCTAGGAGGAAGGGGAGAGCCAGATGGGGGTGCGGGTGCACTCATCGATGACTCGCCTAACTGATGGAGAGGTATTGGACAGCGGGGGAGGCCTCACGTCGACGGCAGCAGATCTCCGGCGGCAGCAACTCCGGTGACGTGAGGAGATCGACGACAGAGAGCCTCTGCGATGAAATTGAGCCCGGGGTAAGCAGGGGGTCCTACCTCTACTTACACTACACGGGAGTGGCCAGATCCCGAAGCGGATCGGGGCGGCCGGAGCTGGGGAAGAAGGCCCCTCGAGGACCCCTTCCTGGATCGGCTGGTTCCTTGAGGTGGAGATGGGGAATGGGGAAGAGTTGGGCGAGGTCAGAAGCACTTGAGGGAAGCTCTATTTATAGGCGCCGCGAGACGAGCTACGGCATTAACTCCGGCGAGCGATTTTTGTGGCCAGGAGGTTAGGTGGCTAGGATCGGACCTAATCACTACTGGGGCTCCATTTTTGACCAGAGGGAGGTTGGTCATCGATCGTGGCAACGTGGCAACGACGCGGCCATTGCTGCGCACTGCGGCTGCATAACCCGTGCTCTGAGTTGCACGGTGCGTGGCGACGGTCTTCGCGGAGCACATGGTCGACGAGGGGCACGCGGCGGCAGCAGGAGCAAGGGGCGGTGCCGGGCGGCGTGGGATCGAAGCAGGGAGTTGTTGCGGCTGCTGCAGAGCCGCTGCCAGGGGTTTGGCCGGCTCTGTCGGTGAGCTACTGACGAGAGGAAGAGGCCAAATCTCCGGCGACACTGAGAATAGGGTCGAGGCACAAGATCAACGGCTAAATCGTTGCTACTAGCGAGATTGACGAAGGGGGGAAGGTTGCGCTCTGTCTGAAGTTTGGTCTGAATTAAATTCACACAGCTTCAGTCAGGTGCAGATGATGTGCTCGACAGAAAGAAAACCCTAGCTAGAAAAATATTTGATGCTGAATTTTGGAGGGGAGCACTCTCATTGGAAGAAAATATGCTGCAAAAAAAATCGGAATTTTTGGTGGAGTTTAAGGCAGGTTTAAATCAAAAATGAGTTTCTGGGGTCAAACTTCAGTCAAACCAAATTTGAATTTTTCAAACTTGAGGACCCAAAGTTTTTGCTGGAATAGGTTGAGGATACTAAGGACTACAAACAGCCAAGGTTTGGGGTCAAGATTCCAAAGGAAAAAAGGAGGTTCCTTTGAAAAATTCTTGGAGCCCAAAGTGATTACAGAAATTCCCATTTTAGAAATAAAAATAATTGGGGTGTTCCAACCCTTCTAAATCTTTGGAGAACTTTAAAAAATAAGCTTAGGGATTAGGAGAAGAGTTAAAATATTTAAAAACAGAATGGTGATTAATTCTCTTTGAAGAATTAATAAATAAGCTTATGGAGAAATCCAAATCAAAAATAAAAGGAATCCAATCCAAGAGTAAAAGAAATATTCTTCAACCATTTCATTCATGAGAAAAGGCCAAGAGGGTATTTCTGAATTTTCTTGGTGGAGAAAAAGCTCAAAAGTTTTCTCTCATGGGGATTAGCAAGAAAACTTACAAGTTCTCCTCAAGCCAAAAAGTCAAATCTCAAGGAAATCAAAGAAAATAAAAGTTAAAAAAACTTGGGTGTTACAACACCTACCCCCTTAAGAAAAATCTCGTCCCCGAGATTTATGCCATTCCTCAAGAAGTTGTGGTTGCTCTTTCTATAGGTAATCCTCTCTTTCCCATGTGGCCTCATCCTCTGAGTGGTTGCTCCACTGTACTCTGAATAGCTTGGTGACCTTCTGTCGAGTCCTTCTTTCTGATTCCTCTAATATCCTTACAAGGTGTTCCTCATAGGATAGGTTTGGTTGCACTTCTATGCTGTCATGAGCTACTTGTTGCTCGGGGTTCCTCACACACTTCCTTAGCTGAGAGATGTGGAACACATCATGTACGTCTGACAATTCTGCTAGTAGGTCCAACTGATAGGCAACTTGTCCTTTACGAGCAATAATGCGGAATGGTCCGATGAAGCGAGGTGTAAGTTTGCCTTTGACTTTGAATCTTTGCATTCCTCTCATGGGTGATGCCTTAAGATATACATAATCATTGGGGTCGAAACTGACATCCCAGTGTTTTTGATCGTAGTAGCTTTTTTGTCGGCTTTGTGTTGTCTTGGTTTCTCCCTTATGACTTTCACCTTGTCCTCGGCCTCCTGGAGAAACTGTGGTCCGAAGATGCGGCTATCTCTGGTCTCTTACCAATTTAGAGGGGTACGACATCGTCTTCCATATAAAGCTTCGAAAGGCGACATCTCCAGACTTGCTTGATAACTGTTGTTGTAAGAAAACTCGGCGTAGGGCAAACTGTCTTCCCAACTGTTCCCATATGTGAGTACACAAGCTCTAAGCATTTCTTCAAGGATCAGGTTTATACGTTCGGTTTGTCCTCCCGTCTGAGGGTGATAGGTGGTGCTGAATACTAGTTGTGTCCCCAAGGCTTGTTGCAGATAATCCCAAAATCTCGAGGTAAACTGGGTACCTCTATCGGATACAGTAGTCTTGGGTACTCCGTGAAGACACACAATGCGGGCGAGGTATAGTCTTGCTAGCTTCTGGGTGGAGTATGTGGTCTTGACTGGTATGAAGTGAGCCACTTTTGTGAGTCTACCCATAATTACCCATATAGCGTCATGTCCGTGTCGGGACCGGGGTAGTCCGACAATAAAATCTATTCCTACCTCATCCCACGGGCACCTTCATAGGTTGTAGTAGCCCTGCTAGTTTCTGATGTTCTGTGTTGATTCGTTGGCATGAGTCACAACGAGCAACGAAGGAGGCAATATCTCTCTTCATTCCGTGCCACCAATATTTTGCCTCGAGGTCTTTGAACATCTTTGTGCCTCCGGGGTGAATAGAATAGGGCATGTTGTGGGCTTCCTCCATGATTTGAGTTTTGAGGTTCTCTTGGTTGGGTACGCATAGTCGGTCTCTGTACCATAGAGTTCCTTGCTCATCAATAATAAACTCGGAGGCCTTCCCGAGGTCCATCTTTTTCTTTATGCCCTCAATGCTGGGGTGACCTCTCTGAGCTTCCTTGATATTCCCGTCCAAGGTGGGTTGTAGTTCAAGTTGTGCCACTGTACCTTCTGGAACGAGGAGCAGGTTTAGCAGAGCGAACTCTTTTGCAAGCTTAGGTCTCATCTTTGGTACGGGCTTCTCGCCTGAAGCGGGGTTCCGGCTGAGGGCGTCCGCTACTACGTTAGCCTTACCTGGGTGGTAATGGATGCCCACGTCATAATCCTTATTTATTTCCAACCATCATCGTTGTCATAGGTTGAGATCCGGCTGTGCGAAAATATACTTGAGGCTCTTATGGTCCGTGTATATTTCACAACGATTACCAAGAAGAAAGTGTCTCCATTCCTTGAGAGCATGAATCACAGCGGCCAACCCCAAATCATGAGTAGGGTAGTTCTCTTCGTGACGTCGAAGTTGTCGTGAGGCATAAGCCACCACCTTCCTTTCTTGCATGAGTACGCATCCGAGGCCATTTCTGTAAGCATCACAGTATATTTCAAAATCCTTGTTTAAGTCAGGCACAATTAGTACTGGGGTTGTAGTCAACCTTTTCTTCAATTCCTGGAAACTCTTCTCACAATCTTCGGTCCATTCAAATTCCTTTTCTTTCTTGAGTAACTGGGTCATAGGTCGCGCAATAGTAGAAAAGTTTTCAATGAACCTCCGGTAATATCATGCTAATCCGAGGAAACTCCGGACGTCTATCACATTAGCTGGCTGCGGCCATTCGCTTACGGCCTTGACCTTTTCTGGATCCACGGCTATGCCTTCTTGAGTCATCACATGACCCAAAAATCCGACCTGTTTAAGCCAAAATTCGCACTTGCTGAATTTCGCGTATAGTTGATGCTTGCGGAGTTCTCCCAATACAATTCTTAGGTGTTCCGCATGCTCTTCGGGATTTTTGGAGTAGACAAGTATGTCGTCGATGAAGACTACGACAAACTTATCCATATATTTCATGAATACTTTGTTCATCAGATGCACGAAGTAAGCTGGTGCGTTGGTTAGCCCGAAAGGCATTACTGTAAACTCGTACAGTCCGTATCTTGAGGTAAAGGTTGTCTTTGGAATGTCTTCTTGGCGGATCTTGAGTTGATGATATCCTGACCTCAAGTCGATTTTTGAAATACCTTAGCCTGAGCTAATTGATCGAACAAATCATTTATTCTGGGTAGTGGGTACTTGTTTTTTATAGTGGCCAAGTTGAGTGCTCGATAATCAATGCATAGCCTTAGTGTTCCATCTCTCTTCTTAGCAAAAAGTACTAGTGACCCCCAAGGTGAAGAGCTGGGTCCGATGTATCTTTTGTCCAATAGTTCCTTAATTTGTTTCTTGAGCTCGACTAACTTAGTTGGTGCCATGCGGTACGGCTTCTTATATATTGGGGTTGTACCGGGTGCAAGCTCGATGACAAATTCTATCTCTCGGTCTGGCGGCATACCTGGTAGCTCATCATGAAATACATCTGGAAATTCACATACTACTGGAACATATTTCAATTCACTGGCTTCTGTTTGGTTTAACCTTGCTTTGCTTGATTTTTCCCTTCGTAGGGCCGCGACAGTTACCTTTTATACCTTGGTGATGAGTGAGGGTGACCGTCCGATTAAAGAAGTCAATGAATCCCTTGTTGGTGTTTAACCAGTCCATTCCCAAGATAATATCCACTGTGTTGCTTTTGATAACAATAAGATTTGCCCAAAACACCAAATCTTTGACTTCACTTGTAACATTCTTGCAATATTCTTGAGTAGTCTGATGTACTCCCAGGGAGTTGATAGTCATTGAGTTTTCCAAGGGGGGTTGAAAAGTTGTGTTTAGAAACAAATCTTTTCGAAATGAACGAGTGGGAAGCTCCAGAATCAAACAAAACCAGGGCAGAAATTTTGTTGACAGGAAACTTACCGAGTACAATATCAGGTGCGTTCATGGCGTCTTCCTTGGTGACAAGATTAACGTGACCCTTCCTGTGATTGTTATTGGGGTTAAAATTGTTGCGCTTTGGTGCTGAGTCCAAGTTGGAAGTGTTGGTCTTGGCTGCACCATTTCCGGCCTTTGGGCATTGCCGAGCGTAGTGTCATGTTTCTCCACATGCAAAACAAGTGATACTGGCACGGGGAGTAAAATCTTTGTTCCTCATGTAAGAGTTGTTGTTGAATCTAGTGGTTGGTGCTGAGGTACGCGGAGCTTGAGTCTTTGAGTCCTCTGTCTTGTGCCTGGTGTTGCGCACTTGGGTAGAGTTATTACAGCGGCGTTTGCGGATGTCATCCAGGCTGCGACGTTCAGCTTCCAGCATAATGGCCTTGTCTACCAGTGTCTTAAAATCTGGAAACGTGTGGACAACCAGTTGGCACTTTAATGCTGGAGCAAGTCCATCCAGGAACTTCTCCATCCTTCTTTTCTCAGTCTTGTAGTCTTCACTTGCGTATCGGGACAGTTGATTATACTGATCCAGGTACTCCGTCACGCTGGAACTCCGTTGCTTCAGGTCTTCGAATTCCTTCTTCTTTATTTTCATAAAATTGTTGGGCACGTGCGCTCCACGGAAACTTTCCTTGAATTCAGCCCATGTGATATTGTTCTCATCTGGATGCACGCAGAGGATGTTTTCCCACCACGAGGTTGCGGCTCCAGTTAAATAGTGGGGAGCGTACAATACTTTCTCATGATTTGAACATTGTGCAATTGTCATCTTTCTCTCAATGTCATGTATCCAATCGTCTGCTTCCATTGGTTTGTCTGTATGTGAAAATGTTGGCGAACGTGTCTTTTGTAGCTCAGCCAGTCGGGAGTGTTGTGGATGAGGACCACGCTGATTTCCCATGTTCATTAGTTGATTCGTCATTTCATGATGCTGCTGTTGGCTCTGCTCGTATAAACGACAGACTTCTGACAGTGTTGGGCTGCTTTCATGTTGGCTAGACTAGCCTTGAGTGAAGTTGTTCCCTGTCTCAGTGGATTTATTTTCTCCATTGTCCCTTGGCATGGAGCATGTCCAGGGTCGGCTCATTTTCTCAAAGTTGGGTTAATGTTGAAAAAACCAATAAGAAAATGAAACTCGAACGAAAGGAATTCTGAAACATTTTCCAAGGAAACACTGCAAGATTTTTCATAACATAATCATCATGTTTGGAGAAGGACCGCGGTACATCTTACATCGATCATAATTATACATACCACTCAGGTCGTACTCTAGTATGCCTGACTTGTTATTTAAGCTAATGCACTTCTCTTGTCCTACATGACGCAACACACTACTTCCCTTCGGTCTAGGAGCACAACATCATCCATATCATACATATCACACAGGCGTACTAGCGATCTGCTTCACCATCTCTAGGCGGAGTCGGAAGGAACCTGGATCGGCTGACCCATAGAAAGTCCTAGATGAGGAGCTGGGGAGTTCACTTCCTCCTCTATTGGCTCTAAGCGGACTGCGCGAGATAGCGAGGCGTGCACATGACAGACAGACATAGCAGCTCTAATGGGGGCATGCAATAACTTGATTAAACTCCTCAATGGTAGGCAGCTGGTGGCGGAGCTGTGCTGGTGGAGTGCATGAGGCAGAAGAAGACGGGCATGACCTAGGCGGTGTTGGACGAAGGAGATCAGTCTTGTGGTGAGGACGAGTATGGTGCTCCATGCGAGCAGCCACCAAGTCATCCACTAAGCCATCAAAAGTTGACTCCAGGGCTTGGACATACTGCACGAGCATCCCAAGAGCATCATCTTCCTCTCCCCTAGGGCATGCAAAGGCATAGTGGCTGGTGTACGGCACGTGGCATGGCAGATAATAATAAGGACGAGTCTTCATTGCTGGAAGAGTGTCCCGGGGATGAGCAATCGCCTCCCTGGCTGCCATCTGAATAGCCTGCCTCTCCGTAGGCATGGCTCTCCCCACGAAACGAAGGCGACGATACTCTGGTCGACCACCAATAAAATGCATCGATGCCTGATGCATAGTCATGGAGTCGCTGATCTTGTGGCTGTAAAACGTGTACTCGATGCGGACCGTCTGTCCAATCGCGATCTTCACGATGACTGAAAGCAGTCATGAAAATCCCGATGGCTCGTTGGAGAACACCTGCGACGGGCAACCGTTGTCAGCCATCTACAAAACAAAAAAATCATATAGTCAAAACATAAATATATGTTGACTAACAGAAAATTGCTAACACAAGGAGGCAATAAAATGACTAATCCGGTCAGCGATCGTACATAGGGGTTTCCTATAGTCAGCCTGGCTCTGGTACCAAGTTTGTCACGACCGGTTTCCAAATAAAAGATTTAATTATAAATCAGCCATTCGCGTCCATAGTGAAGAAAATCTTTCCCACTGACAGACTCAACTTGATGCAGAAAACTAGTAGTACTCAATATAATACAAGTAGAGCGAGGGTCGCTCCACAAATTATTACAACACATCCAAGTCTTAGGATATATGGAAATGTTACAGTGGTCTTAGGGTGACTCTACTGCTCGGGAAAACAAAGGGGGCACGTCACGTTAGAGTAGTGTGACATGATGAGTACTACTACACGTTAAGCCTCGGTGTGAAGCTCAACAATTTGTTTGAGGTGGCGGAAGCGATGGAGTAAAACAGCGATGGACTCCAGGATCGCAAGACTGACTGGGACTCCTCTAGACATCGGAGTCGCTATCGAACTCCTCATCCATGAGGTCTCCTTCATCCATATCTGGCCACAACAACAAGCGAGTGAGTACTCCGAGAAGTACTCGCAAACAGTTTGCACAAATGATGAAATGCATGCAGTAGATTTTATTATGCATGGTTAGGGTCAAGTTATAATCACAATATAAGTGCAGAAAGTAAATAGGTTACAGGATAAATCAGGCGGTAGTCCTCCCGAGATATCCGTAACAAAAAGAAATAAAATAAACCACCGGCGGGCGTCTGAGCGACACCACACATAGGGCATAACATAAATGAAATAAATAATAAGCCTCGAACGGGCGTCTGTGCGATACCACAGTAAGGGCATGGATAAAAATAAAATAGCGTGTCGCAGTCGGGCGGCTCAGTGACACCACATAAAGGGCTTATAAGAATAATAAAAATAGTGCCACAGTCGAGCGTCTCAACGACACCACATAAAGGGCTTATAAGAATAATAAAAACAATGTCACAGTCGAGCGTCTGAGCGACACCACATAAAGGGCTTATAATAATAAAATACAATGACACAGTCAGGCGTCTCAGCGACACCACATAAAGGGCTTATAAGAATAATAAATTGAATATCCAGGAGGTAGAACCGTCCCAAGGATATCCAACAAAGAGAATCATAAGGGTTAGTCCAGAGTAATAATACACGATATGATAATGTCCCGCATCATCATATGGTTCTCCACATCCAATATTATTAATATCACTTATACTCCGAAGACCGACTCTAGGACCGACAATTGACTCGTCAAACAACGTCCTTGACCGGGGACACGGCTACTCGAATAGTTTTGACTCTGCAGAGGGTGTACACTTTACCCATAGCCCACAGTTTTCAATAGTCAATCTGACTAATTCCGCGTACGGCATTTCAGAAGTGGACAATCAGAATCATCACACACCCATTTTACCCCCACGAAGCCCGGATTCACCCGGACTACGCTGCCAAGGTAAAACCATAACACGGGTAGGCTCCGACCTTCACTAGCATAGGATCAACAATATTTATATCGCGCACTTACGAGGAGTGCCCTCCCTTCCGGTCCCAGACCAGAAACACCCATACCCCCTGATCGGATGACTGGATTTATTCCAGGGCCATGATACCTTCATACCGGCCACTCTACTTGGTGTGTGACTAATAATAGGTCTACAACTGACTATACCGAACCCATTATTCAGGGAACTATGGTAGCGCGATAAGAAGTATGGCACAGACAAGACTCGATCTAGGTCGATACTCGAGTTTACCAAATTTATATCAGCACCATTGTGCTCAAGCCATGACAATGTCATAACCTATCACGTTCTGCGTGACTAGGCTATTCCACAGCCTTTCATAACTACCACTTGCCATCATCATATTTTTATTATGGTTGAATATGTATAGCAGGTATGAAATATGCAAGGTGATGAATAATAAATATGAGCTAAGTTAGCAAACAACACACCAAAAGTAATAAACATGCTTGCCTGGTTCCACGTAGTCGGGATCAAGCTCGGTGCAGTTGACGTCTGGTATTTCGGTGTCGGAATCTAAAGTATAGATCAAACATGGGTATAAGTGGTACTACCTAGCTACTGGTCTTCAAATATTTTTAGAAAAATCTTAAAATATACTAGGCATTACCAGGAACAATTTGCAAAAAGAATCACTGAAAAATAAGTTCTAGATCAAAAGTTATAGCCAAAACATTATCAGGGATTATTCTGTAATTAGTTTTAATAGAAATTGGGACTAGACTGAGATTTAGTCAAAACGCTCGAATGGAAAGGCGTTTCCCCGAAAGGAAAACGGCAACTGGCCGAATACGTTTCCAATGAAACGCTTCAAAGGGAGAGAGAGACACACTAACAGAGGGGGTCCCTCTGTCAGGTTCGAATGCTCCACCAGCGCCAGAGGCTTCCGGCGATCACCGGCGACGCTAGGAGGAAGAGGAGAGCCAGATGGGGGTGTGGGTGCACTCACCGATGACTCGCTGACTGATGGAGAGGGATTGGACAACGGGAGAGGCCTCACGTCGACGGCAGCAGATCTCTGACGGCAGCAACTCGGGTGACATGAGGAGATCGACGATAGAGAGCCTCTGCGATGAAATTGAGCACGAGGTAAGCAGGGGAGGAGCTCCTGGATGCAAACGAAGGCCTCGGGGGTTCTACCTCTACTTACACTACACGGGAGTGGCCGGATCCGAAGCGGATCGGGGCGGCCAGAGCTGGGGAAGAAGGCCCCTCGAGGACCCCTTCCTGGATCGGCTAGTTCCTAGAGGTGGAGATGGGGAATGGGGAACAGTTGGGCGAGGTCAGAAGCACTGGAGGGAAGCTCTATTTATAGGCGCCGCGAGACAAGCTACGGCATTAACTTCGGTGAGCGATTACGGCGATGCAGGAGCTTGGGTAGGAGGTTAGGTGGCTAGGATCGCACCTAATCACTACTTGGGCTCCATTTTTGACCAGAGGGAGGTTGGTCATCGATCGTGGCAACGCGGCGACGACGCGGCCATTGCTGTGCACTGCGGCTGCAAAACCCATGCTCTGAGTTGCACGGTGCGTCGCGACGGTCTTCGCGAAGCACATGGTCGAGGAGGGGCACGCGGCGGCAGCAGGAGCAAGGGGCGGTGTCGGGCGGCGCGGGATCAAAGCAGGGAGCTGCTGTGGCTGCTGTAGAGCCGCTGCCAGGGCTTTGGCCGGCTCTGTAGGTGAGTTACCGACGAGAGGAAGAGGCCAAGCCTCCGACAACACTGAGGATAGGGTCGAGGCACAGGAGCAACAGCTAAATCGCTTCTACTGGCGAGATTGACGAAGGGAAGGTTGCCTATGTGTGAAGTTTGGTCTAAATTAAATTCAGACAACTTCAGTGAGGTGCAGATGAGGTGCTCGACAGAAAGAAAACCCTAGCTAGAAAAAGAATTTGATGCTGAATTTTGGAGGGGAGTACTCTCATTGGAAGAAAATATGCTGTAAAAAAGTTCAAAATTTTTTGTGGAGTTTAAGGCAGGTTTGAATCAAAAATGAGTTTCTCGGGTCAAACTTCAGTCAAACCAAATTTGAATTTTTCAAACTTGAGGACCCAAAGTTTTTGCTGGAATAGGTTGAGGATACTAAGGACTACAAACACACAAGGTTTCGGATCAAGATTCCAAAGGAAAAAGGAGGTTCATTTGAAAAATTCTTGGAGCCCAAACTGATTACAGAAATTCCCATTTTAGAAATAAAAATAATTGGGGTGTTCCAACCCTTCTAAATCTTTGGAAAACTTTAAAAAATAAGCTTAGGGATTAGGAGAAGAGTTAAAATATTTAAAAACAGATTGGTGATTAATTCTCTTTGAATAATTAATAAATAAGCTTATGGAGAAATCCAAATCAAAAATAAAAGGAATCCAATCCAAGAGTAAAAGAAATATTCTTCAACCATTTCATTCGTGAGAAAGGGCCAAGAGGGTATTTCTGAATTTGCTTGGTGGAGAAAAAGCTCAAAAGTTTTCTCTCATGGGGATTAGCAAGAAAACTTCCAAGTTCTCCTCAAGTCAAAAATTCAAATCTCAAGGAAATCAAAGAAAATAAAAGTTGAAAAACTTGGGTGTTACAATAGCTATGCGGATGCTTGCATACGGAGCTCCCGGTGATATTCTGGTAGACTATGGACGCATGGCCGAGTCCACCACCATTGAGTGTTTGTACAAGTTCTGCAGGGCAGCGGTGGCAGTGTTTGGACCTCAATACTTGCGATCACCCAATGCTGAAGACACTATTTGGATCCTAGCACAGAATGCAGCAAGAGGATTTCCTGGGATGCTTGGAAGTATCGACTACATGCATTGGAAATGGAAAAACTGTCCATTTGCTTGGCAAGGGATGCACAAAGGCGCCAAAGGAGGTTGTAGTGTGGTACTTGAGGCAGTGGCCACACATGACCTCTGGATTTGGCACTCCATCTTTGGTATGTCAAGAACTCGCAATGACATCAACGTACTACAGTGCTCGAATGTCTTTGCCAAGCTTCTTGAAGGTCATGCTCCTCCTGTTAACTACGAGGTCAATGGACACCACTACAACAAGGGATACCACCTAGCAGATGGCATCTATCCGAAGACTATCTCAAATCCTGCACCAGGAGGCAAGAACTCCTACTTTGCCAAGCATCAAGAAGCTTGTAGGAAGGATGTCGAGCGGGCATTTGATGTGCTTCAATCTCATTTTGTTGTTGTCTGGTACCCCGCTCACACCTGGTCGAAAGATCAAATGTGGGAAGTCATGACTCGCTGTGTCGTCTTGCACAACATGATCATTGAGAGCGAGCATGAAGAGTCAGTGTTTGACACTGAACCATATTACAGGCAGGGTCCTCTTGCCAAAGTTGATCACCAACTACCAGCAACCTCAATTGCCTTCCTCAACATGCGTTGGGAGATCCGAGACCCACAGGTGCATCAACAACTGCATAACGATTTGGTGGAGCACCTATGAAGGCTCAAGGGCAACGCCTACCTCAATGTATGATGAATTATGAGTTTTTATTTGTTGAACTATTTTGATTTGTATCGATTTGTTGAGCTATTTTGACTTGTATTGATTTCTGTGATGAACTATGTGATAAAAAAATGTCGAAGCATGCCGAATATGGACCAAAAATGGCCCAACTTACGTCGAAAGTGGGCCAATTTGTGTCGAAAATGGACCGAAATCGGCGGCTGGGTGCGACCTTGGGGGACGGTTGGGAATCTGAGCCCCCCCCCTGCAGGTTTGTCCGCCGACGCACCCCCAGACGGCGCTATTTCACGCCCCTGGCGGACCGAACGGTTGGAGATGCTCTAAGAGACTCAACTACAACACCATAGTGCAGATCCGAGTTTGCCACCCCCACCCCCACCCCCTCCCAGTCGCCAGAGTGACAAGCGGAGATGTTAGAGCATATATCTCCATATGTGGTTTTGGTAATTGATGACAACTCCTATGGACTAATGGTTGCTTTAAGTTACATTTATAGGACTTGTCCATAGACACTTCTTGAAGTCCATCTGTTGGGTTCAAGGAGTTTATATGATGACCAAGATGTTATTCAAGGTATTATCCAAAGAATGGTCATAGAAACACTAGGTTGATCAAGATCTCAGACAAAGAGTAAATCAAGATGATCAACACACAAAGCGTACAAGATGTACCGAGAGGGATCAAGTGATCCCATGGTATGGTAAGCATTGTCCATTACGTGTTTGTGTACTAAACCATGGTCTTTGTGAGACTCCTATGTGGGGGTTAGGTGTGCTTCCATTGGGCTTGCGTCAAAAGGAAGATCTCATACAACCCATGAAGGATGACGTCAAGTGGTGATCGTCATCAAGATTGTGGTGTGCAAGTTCAAGCGGATCAGCACGAATATATCATTGAAACTATTGTCAATGATCATGTGCTGACAAGGACAACCTCATGTGCTAAGAAGGACAAGATCAAGATAAGCATCCCTGAGCACTACATGCTTGATTCTTGTGGATGTTCACATGGTGGACAGGACAAGATCAAGATAAGCATTCTTGAGAACTTCATGCTTGATTCTTGTGGATGTTCACATTGTGGACAAATGAAGATGAATACATAAGCTAGGCTTTCCGTATTGTGTATGGGAAAGCTACTTGAAGACTTCATCATGTCTTGCTTTCAACTTGAGCCAAGAAGGAACAACAACATCAAGCTCAGGTGAAAGGGCTAACTCAAAGGTATCAGTTCCTTTGACGTTAGTGGTGCGGAGTAATGATCAGCGAATAAAAGTATACACTCAAGTATGGATCATCAGTACTCTTTTATGATTCTTGAGTCCTTAGGGATCCCGCACTATTAAGAGGGGATCACAGGTTTTGCGATGAACTTGCTCAAACTACATCTTCACTTTCTGTTCAGACCACATCTCCACTGCTCTGCTGTTATCTGAAAACAGAACCAGTGCCTCGGACATCCGGCCTCCTCCGGACGTCCGAGGGCCGGACGACCGACAGCTTCGGAAATCCGGAATCCTATACCAGAGAAATCAGAGCCATATAACTCATACTTCCGGTTCTCTCCGGACGACCGAGGCCCGGATAGCCGACCAGCTTCGGAATTCCGGAACTATGCACCACAGAAACTTGAGCCATATAACTCGGACTTCCGGCTCCCTCCGGACGTCCGAGGGCCGGTCAAGGCTCGGACGACCGACAGGCTTCGGAAATCCGGAGCCCTGCACCAGAAGAACATGTGCTCTATAACTCGGACTTCCGGCTCCCTCCGGACGTCCGAGGCCCGGATGTCCGGCCAAGTCCCGGAAACCCGGAAGCCTGCACCAGTAGAAGTTGAGTTCTATATCTCGGAAATCCGGCTCCCTCCGGACGTCCGAGCGCCGGACGTCCGACAGCCGTCGGAAATCCGGAACCTACCACCAGTAGAAATTGTGTTGTATAACACGGACTTCCGGGCCACTCCGGACGTCCGTATGCTGATGAATTCAAATATGATCAGGCACATCTACAGGCCTCGGACGACCGACCCCTGTCGGACGTCCGGCTGCTGACGAATTCAGAAGAGTTCCAGTCATGCCTACAGGTCTCGGACGTCCGACCTCTGTCGGACGTCCGGCCCCTCACGGTCGCCCGGACTTCCGACAACTGTCGGACGTCCGGACCCTGTGTGACTTAAAGTGTCCCCAACGGCTCTTTTTCTCTCCACACTATAAATACCCCCCCCCTCCCACTTCGTGAGAGGGTTGCCTAACACAGCCTTATCCTCATAAGAACACATTTCCACCTCACACACATTTGCTCACTCCAAATCTTAGATCCCAAGAGCATTTGTGAGCCCCTTTGAGAGTTGTTCCAATCAAAAGATAGATCTTCTCCCTCTCCTTCTCTCAACCCAAGCTATTTGTGATTTGAGCAAGTTTTGAGCATTCCCCGTGATCTTGTTACTCTTGGAGGTTGGAGACTCCTAGGCGGTAGGAGTTCTTCGGAGAGGAATCAATCCGTGTGATTTCCCCCGGAAAAGTTTGTGAGGGTTTGGAAGCCACCTCAAAGGCTTACCACTAGTGGTTGAGAAACGCATTTGTGGTGTTATCTCAAAGGGAGAATAGGGTGAGCCTTCGTGGCGTTGGTGTGCCTTCGTGGTAACATCCACCTCTCTAACGGTGACTAGCTTCCCTCCAAGGAAGTGAACATCGGGATACATCTTCGTCTCAGTGACCTTGGTTATCCTTAACCCTAACTCCTTACTTGTGGTTTACTTGTGTTATTTGAGCATACATACATTGCATATTGCTTGTGCTCATTATATTGTGTTGGCCATTTCTTGTACAAGATTAATCATTCAAGCATACCCTCTATATTCACACGTACATACTTGCAGCCCTTGATATATCGTGTGATATAGTGTGATCTAGTATCTTGTGCTGTTCACCTACTTGTCGTGTGATATAGCTCAAGTAAGTTTGTGTAACTTACTTGTGCTTGTTAGTAACTGCATTGTGTCCATCTTAATAGATCGTGTTGTTGATACACGTTGCAGTGCCTAGTGCATTTAGGATTTGTGCTTGACAAGTACCCTCTTAGTTTATTTCCGCATCAGGTTCAAGCCAAATCTGAAGAAGTTTTTAAATAGCCTATTCACCCCCCCCCCCCCCCCCTCTAGGCGTCATCGAGGTCTTTTCAGGAGAAGGGAACTCGTGGCCTCACCGGCGGGAGTGGTGGCTGCAGCCTAGGGTTTTAGAGGGAGGCCGCTGGGTGTCTCTGTGACCTCCATACTTTCAGGTTTTCTTTAGTTTGAAACCACATGCATTATTGGATCAAAACTTCTCTAGAACATAAGCCATATCAGGTGAATTATATGACTACACATGACGAGATTAAAGTATAACATATGTGCTATGTATATACGAGGCATCAAACCGATTTGAGTCAAGAAAAATCAACAAAAATGAAACTGAGAATTAGCGAAAAGTGGAAAATATATGTGGAGGAAAAGCAAGAAAAAAGAGAGGCTATTTAGACTTGTAATTTGGCACTTATAATGCAATCAGTTAAACTGTGTCGTCATCAAAACAGAAATGAGCCAAATAACTGCAGCTATACATTTTAATACACTCAGAGGAACTACAGATAACTCGTGAAAAAAAATAGCACCAAAGATATCATCACAAGCAGCTCGAAACGGGCGTAACAACATATGCTTACAACGTAGACAGAACAACAAGTACAGAGACAGGTATACAGCAGCAGACTTCATCCACAACAATGCACCCTTCTGATGGAAGTTTGATAGCCTCTTCACCGTCTCCATTCAGTTTTGATTCCTCTATCTGCAAATAGTAGGGAAATCCAAAGTAATCCAAAAATAATCAGATGCATACAAATAACCATTCCAACATCAGCAACCAGATTGCCACCCCTTTATGATGACATATATCCCTTTTTAGCGCATCACTGGTATCGGCTACCAAGGGATTTATGTCCTAGTTTGCGTGGCGGTTATATAACTGTCTATGTAATGTTTGATTCTGCTCTCGACTATGTAGCTTTTAGCTTCTGTTATCACCATATGGACCAAAATACTGTAATGACTACAATAATTTGGGTATGTGGATTTTCGGGCGCAAAGGGTGCGGAATTTTCGTTTACACTATCTAGAAAAGAGAAAGTATCTATCAGTTTTTAGAGCATCCCTATTAGGCTATTACCATTTTGAACTGATTTTTGTGTGTGTGCATACTATTAGCCTTTCAAGGGAATTCAAATGGGAATAAAACGTACTGTTTGCAGCAGAAGGAAGAGACTGACGGCGAGTGAAGCCATTCTTGTCCACTGGCAGATCAGAATCTAATCTGGGTGGTCCTCGCAATTTTGCCTTTAACGATTCTGTTGGAGCCATATAGCTTGGCTTCCTTGATGGAACTGGAGTATTCTTGGTTCCACTCTCCGGGTATTCTGAATTAGAGAACGAAGACCTTCTCTTGGTTCTAAGGCTTCCATTAGGCAGAGGTTCTTCCTTGGACCTAGTCTCTTCTTTCCTTTCTGTAATATCATATCCGTTATCAAGGTTCACTTCATCTGCTTGAGAGACAGTAGTGGGTTCATTAACTTTGTCCCCAGTTAAGAATGGCGTTTCTAGATCATATTTTGTATCAGATGCCAGCTTATCCAAATTTGAATTTTCCAAAAGATTGCCACTGTGAGAATCCTGAGTTTCAGGTGCAAACAGAGCCTCGCGTGTACTCTCTAGTGCTTTCTCGCATTTGCTGTCTTGATGGTCAGAGATACCGTTCAGTATGCTGGATATTTCTGAGGGTTCAGCCATGGAACCAAATATCTTCGGCTCGTGAGCTATGGAATTGGATGCCTTGGGGGCATCAGCCTTTGTAGATATCTTAGAGGCTTCAGCCATGGAGTTAGCTGCCTTCTTAAGGTTCCTTTTAACCTTCTCAAGTTCAGATAACTGGCTATCTGGTACTGAATCAGCAGGTGAGCCATTGAATTTCCGTGGGTTTCTTTTCCATTTTTCAGTTTCTACGGTGTTTGTCTGAGTCTCAACAGTGGCAGCAGAAGACTTCCGAACATTGCGCTTTAACTTTGCTGAGTGAGTTTCCATGGCATAACTGGCCTTCCTTACTTGCGGTTTCCCATCAGCAACTAGTTTTGGTTTGGAAACAGGCTTCCAGATGCAGCCTATTGTCCATCTCTCCAGCCAGTTGTGGGCTGAATTGGGGTTCGTCTCATCATACTGAACGTGAAGAGCTTGTACCAAAACTGGTGAAGACAGAAACTATAAATATGCAAAAATGAGTTAGAACAACTCTGGAATATAAATAGAAACTAAGCTTGCTGTGATGACATGCATTTCTTAGATAAGAATGAGCAGGGTCAAGACCTTTTTCCTGACCAGTAATTATTTTTCTCAAAACTATTGCATACCTTTTGAACATATGGATGTGAAGATAGCTTCTCCTTCCATGCATCAGACGACCTGTCACCCTAATATATGCAACAAATAGATGTTTAGATTCTTGTGCCAAAGCTACTAGCTACCAAATAGTAAAAATAGCATAAGGGAAATACAACCTTCCGAGGAAAAGAAACAGGAAGCATGAAAAAAAATATAATGGCATGATCAACTTAATACAATTCGTACTGTAGTTCTGCAGAATAATTTCATGACTTACTTTCAACAGAATGGCCAACTTTTTCATTTAAATTTCTGAAGAAAGAGAACACATGTCTAGTGAGTAGTGAGCGATTTCTAACTGTTGGTACTTCTGCGTATTACCAAATCGCGTTAAATCTCAGAAACGTGGTATGTTATTTAGTAGTGAGCATTCAACAGTGGCAGTAAAAGCTCTGCTGAAACCATTAAGGATAGCTACATTGCTATTTGTTTATCATGTAAGGAATACCCTAAGAAAATATCTGTCGATCATGAAGTAATGATAGGGAAAGGTGTCTGTTGAGTTGCACTAGGACCAAGTGAACAAAGCCTGCTGGGGTCCAAAGCACCCAGGGGGGAAATTCTACAACGACCTAAGAAAATAAGTTCATTAACCTAAGAAGAAAATCTAAGGGTAAAGGGCAAGTTGTCATTACTATCCACGGCGATACAATAATACATTGTACTTGCTCATAACAATGACGAAATAATGCAGAAAGGCACACAATTGACACAATTTTCTTGCTATTTGTAGTAATCCAAGTACAGAATGTCTACTAAGCACGAAGTTTGTATGCTACTTTATATGCTGGGGACTGGGCCAGTTTGTTACTTTGATTTTGAGGCATGCATTATTTTGTGCAATAAGTGATTTAAAGATATAGTGCATGGCAGACCACACTTTCATGGTTGCAAGCATTTACTGTCTACAACAGATGTTAACTGAGCAAAAAGGAATCAGGTCTCACCCCATACTTATGTTGGCCAAACTTCACAGCTAACTGCATGGCAGCACTGGAAGATCTAACATTTCTCCCACGAACTAGAGCTTGGAACTTCACAATCAACCATGTTGCACGAAGGGTTGAAACAGCCTGCCTCCTTACAAGATGCCCTCGAATCAGTGCCTGAAGTCTGATGATGCCTTTCAATGCGCGGAAGGCCCTGCGTGCCTGCACCACAAGTTCATTACCGTTCCAACATTAGCACTGTGCTACTGCAACTAAATGTTAACGAATCTGGTTGTTACAGCTCAGACTGGATGGTCCCCGGTACACCAACACAAATAGATAAACCAAACCATGTATTCTTTTTCAGATGCCCGGGATTTAAAATACACTTTTTATAACAACAATAAATGTAAGGAGTTAGGACACATTATTGTAGAGAGTGCTTTCTATAGTGTCCCGAAGAAAATTGTGGAGGTGCTAAAGTAGCAGAAGCTACTAATTGTTTGATAGTGATCAGCCAATAAGCCCATCAAACTTTTTAGCGCGTTTGAATTTCTTTTCGTGAGGCTAACTATTCTTGTTTCCTTTTCTCTTTACTTTTCATGAGCCACTACTGCACTATATAAAAAGAATTAGAAGCTAGGAGCAACACTTGCAGAGTTTTGCAGTCAGCAGACGCATCACCAAGATGGCATTAACTGTACAGATACTGTATGAATCAGTTGAGAAAAAAGGTGTTAGCACTTACCAGGTAACCTCGAAAAGCCGCTTGCGCCTTCACTGCTGCTTGTTCTTCTCTCAGTTTCTCGGGACTAATTTGCACGTCAGACCCAATTCTAACCATGTTTTCCATTGCGCTCCCATTGGGCAAGTTGGAAATTTCTGACGCAATTCCATTGTTGTGGGAGCTAACAAGTACCGGCTCGGAGATCAGGGGAGAATTATCAGAGAATTCAGGCTCCTTCCCGTTTCCAGCCTTCTATATTTCAGGAAAGAGAATATGATTAACTCAACCAGTCAGCTCAAAAAAGTAGAAGAAAAACATAATATGCACTTGAAAGCAACCCAAAATTGAGTCTGATACATGTTGACGTCCTAACACATGTTGGGGAAAATTTATTTTTCAAGACCAGTATTGTGGAAAACTTAAAGAAGAATGCATGGATTAACCCAAAATTGGAGCAGAAAGATACTACATAACTAGTAACATGTGTAAAAGCTAACTTCAATGCATACATGATTTACTTTTCCACTTCGAATTGCATAAATCAACTATAGGAAAAAGTAGCTGTTATGTTAACTAACAAGATGTGTGCATTATGAAAGTTCTGACCGGCAAATCCTTTGCCTTGACGGAACTGGACTTGGTTGATTTCTTTCCGAGGATCACCGACTTAATCCACTTCGCCGGGGACTTGCCCATGCTAGCCTAGAACTGCTCAAACGCCCGAAATTTTGGACCTGCAGCAGAGCAACTCGTCAGTACACAGATCCACACCACACACGGCTCTTTTTTTTTTTAGTTTTGCAAAGAAGTCATAAGGGACACGCCGAACTAGTAAATGAAGGGCGGCAATCTTTGTCAAGAGCAGGGACGGAGTGACTGCCAAGCAGCAGAACACAACACACACCGAAGCGAGACGACAGAGACAGACGACGGTGACTGGAATGCCACGGCAGGAAAGGAAAAGCGCAAAGGCGAGCGAGAGGAAGCGAGGCCCAAGCCAGCAGAAGAAACCACCGGCAGCCAGCCAACCCAAGCGGGAGCTCTGGGAGTCTCAGCCACGGATCTGAAGAAGCAACAAACACAAGCCCGGCAACCCCACGGAAAGCAGCATCCCTACAGGAACCCCGCGACCAGCACAGGCAGGCAGGCAGCCAGCGCAAGACGCCGGCGGCCTCTCTCGCCGGCAGACGGTGAAAGGCACGGGCATAATGCAGCAGCACGAGGATTCTACTCACTTGCTACAGAAACAAAAAGGAGAATGCGGCACGGGAATGGCGCGAGCGACGCGCGCATGCGCCTGGAAAGGGGCAGGGCGTCGGCGCTCCGGAGGAGGACTCACCTTCCCTATCCCCCTACGGCGCCAACCACCGCTCACGGGTCACGCCTCCATTGCAGGACCGAGCGGGGCGGCGGAAGAAGATCGCTCCCCTCCTACTATTTGTTCTGTAGCGTGGAGCGGAGGAGGTTCGGGCGAGAGAGAGAGAGACACTGAAGGCGCAAAAAGGTAGCCGGAGAGAAGAAGAGGAAAGGAGCGACTGACTGACAAAGTGAGACGGTGCGCGGGGCCCGCGCCGCAACGGAATGCACCGTCGCCTCACCTGCCGGGACGTATATATCCGCAGGCTGACATGTGGGGCCATCCCGTCACGTCCTTTGCCTTGGTCACTTTGGTTGTAAACTTGTACTCTGCCTGCCAAGCCCACGCAGTTGGGTGCCGGGCGGTGGGGCCAGCAATACCCCCGGGGACGACATGTCAGAGCTTGGAGCTGCTGGTTGGATAGAAAAGCTGCCCAAGGCTGCTGCAAACTGGCACGGCCTCGGCTTTTCCAGTTTTCGTGGCGTGATGAGCTGGCTGTCCCTCGGCGGGCGCGTGCGTGCGTGTGGGACCGGGCGCGTACGGGACCACCTGTCAGTGCAGGTGTGCGACCGGGAGGGAGCCGGTGTTAAAAAGTGTGGAGGCGGGTGGTCCACTTTCCGCGCGCGTGTTCACGTTTGGCATCTTCATTTGCTGGCCCTACTGCCGGATAATACCGCGCCGTGATTATCAAAAATCTGCATTTTGCATATACAATTTCAATAGGCATTTCAATATGACGGTCAGCCAAACAATAGACCAAAACCCAGGCACCCACTCCGTCTCCCCAGCTCTGCTTTCATTTAGTGTCCCGTGTAAGCGTGCTATTTTTTTTTTTAAAAGGATGCATGATGCAGAGGGCAGGCGCACGCAATGCTCCGCTGCAACGGACACATCTCCGGTTTGGCACCACGATCAGCCATTGACACTACGGACGCACGGCCGGAAGCAGATGGATGTGCGTCAGGCCCGCTCTACTACTACAGCAATTGCTATCCGCCACGACAGTGCGCGCGGTCGGTGGAGCGTGCACTTCGGGCGCTCCGATCCGGACGTGTTAACGATAAAAATGGCCCGCGTCAATCAGGACGAACGGTGTGGTGCCATGCAATGCGCCATGTCCAGTCACCGTCACTCGCTTCCAAAGGCCAAAGCTTATAAGCAGGCCGGCTAGCGGCAGCAAAAGCGCCTCCCTCCGTCCTCTTCTTCTTTGCAGCGTTCCGTCCGTTCCCAGGTACGGGCGACTGGACTGGAGGACGCACGAACGGGCAGACAGGCCGGACGTGGAAAAAGATTTCTAGTAGGAGTATTAACCAACCCAACCATTGCCGATGGATCGACCAGGACCAGCCAACAACCACCAACCGCCGGCTCACCGCTGCCGCTGGAACTGGGTTGGGCCACCGCCCGCGCTGGCCGCCGGTACAGGGTGAGCAGCGGATCATGCCGAGATGGGGTTGGATATGACCTGTCTGCACTCTGCAGCGGCTAACATCGCGCCGCATGTAATTGCACAATAATGATCTACTGTGACTCTGTGAGGGTTCTTTCGGCAGAGACTCTGTGAGGGTTAGTAGTATGGGATCGGCCGTGTAAGAGACACTCCAACCCCACAATTCATGGTGCGCTACTTTTTCTACGACGATGGTTCCGCTGCAATTGATGCAACACGTGATTGGATAGTCCTACTGATTTTTCATGAAATAAAAACAATACTACTATTGTGACATTTTCCTCAGGCCTCGTTTGGTTAAGGGGGGTTGGGGAGGTTTTGAGAGGGAGGGATTTCAGGGGATTGGGTGAATTCCTTTGTTCCACCCAATCCTTTCGAATCCCCGGGGTTTTGCTTTCACTAGTCTCCCGAAGAGGGTTTTGAAACACATGGATAGAAAGGATTGAAGGGGAACGAAGGGGATTGGGCTGAGCAAACCCCTCCTACCAAATGAGCGCCCGAGGATCTGTGGGGCTTCTGAGCCCCCCGGGAATTTTCCTTTCAAAACCTCTCCAATCCCCCTTAACCAAACAAGGCCTCAAGGGGATATGTTTTATCGCGTAGTTCCTCTGTAAAGAAATATGAAGACTTTTTAGATCACAGCGCGCCGTGTCACCGCGGCAAGTAGCTGTCACACGACTGTACGGTAATGCTAATGCAGAATGATTTTATTGTCCGGAGGTCATTTTTCATCAGCTATTGTTATTTCTTCTCCATTGAAATGAATTTCTAAAGTACTTCCTTCATTTCTAAATATAATTATTTTTAGAGATTTTATTAAAAACTATATACGAATGTATATAAACATATTTTTAAATGTAAATTCACTTATTTTATTTCGGATGTAGTCCATAGTAAAAAAAATAAAAAGACTTATATTTAAGGACGGGGGAAGTACTTGACATAACCAGAGATGAAAATAATCAAAACTACTTTTTCTTGAATAAAAGAAAAGGGGCGGACGCCTTTGACAAAAAGAGGGAAAGGAAAAGATGGGGGGAAGCGAAGGGGAGCGAATAAAGGGCGAGAACATGATGATAAACTCAATTGTGCTCAGCAAAAGCTTTCGGCTGAACTCACGCAGGAAATCTCGCCGTGAAATTAGCTGCCACAAGAATGTGACGCCGACTAAATGTGGAGTGCAGTACTCATCTACCAAACTAAATGCCCGGATAGCACACTATAATAAGTTGATGGACCATTTTGAGATTTATTTCATCGGCAGGGCATCTATAACAGTCTACCTGTTGAGATGGTGCTAAAATGGCGTCATAGCAGGTTTTTGGTTGAGGTGGGGGAGAGGGAAAGAAAGGCAAGCTTGGGTCACCAAAATGTATTATGTTTGTAGATGGATTTGAATCCACATCACGTAGCTTGAATCGGAGATGTTGATGGCATGCATTAACAACTAGCAATTGTTGAATGGCATGGTACTCCCGCACGTCTACAACGAATAAAAACGTCGAAGTAACTATTGGTGGGGAGGCTGTAAATACAAGTAAAACAAACACATGAAGAAACGTGAACGAGCAAATGCAGCCGAGAGGATGGCGTCCTGCTGCCCACGGCAAGCAGCGCGGAACTGGGCGTCACGCCTAGCTGTTCGGGTACCACTTGAGGAATATGTGCCACGACGCGCGGAGCTGTCGGCCTTCGCTCGCTTTAAGGTGCACTACAAAGCAGGACACCTCACATGCACAACTCCGGGCTTACCAATGTTCGGAGTGAACGGTGAGCTACGTCCAGCAGTGTTGTACTCGTGTAAATTTGGGATGGATCAGCAGTAATAACATTTATCAACGAAACTGACAGCGTGATGCTTCGTATGAGAGAGAACAAAAAGACAATGAAACTGAACGGCATCCTTCTCTACAATATGACAATGGAACGACCTGAACTTGATCACAGTTTGTGATTCATAAAATGTTAAGTTCGGAAATTTCAAGGGAATAATCTTAGTGATTGGCTTTCACTTGCTAGCCTAAAACTAAATAGATTAGGTTATTGACATTGACTGTATAATAACCTATATATGAAGGTACTGAAAATAAATGTGAACGAATTAATCCCTTGCTTGTTCTTCAACAGTGCTATGACATGTGGCTAACTAATGATGGCTCTGTCGCTCTAACAGGGAAGAGAAGCAATCATTTGCCTGGCTTTTGTGCATGGCTGGGAGAAGCTTGGTATCACCAAATTAAGTTAGAGTATGCGTTTCAAGAGATTATAAATGATAATATGCAAAAGGAGGGCCCATGATTAAAGGCATTCCCGTTTCCCTTTTAGTGAAGCGATTGGGCATAGCTGTACAGATTGTATTTCTGTAGTGGATCCAACACTTATCTGAAGATAAGAATATCTTAGTAACATACATTTATCTGAAACTCCCAAGGATGAAGGTGGGTGCATAGTAAGAGGTTGAGCAGATACACTGTTAACACAATTCCCTAGAAAAGTTAGCATGTGCCCTAATTTACTTTCAGTTCTTTTCTCGTCCAACTCAATGTACTCCAAAGTCCATAGTGCTATCAAACAGAATAATATTCTGCCAACAGCACATTTAATCTTACCTTACAACATGCTATTTTAAATATATTGATATAGAGTAGCAATCCCAGACCAGACCAGAATCACATAAAATCAGGGTGTACCTCATCATCAACCACTACCTCCGTAGTGGGAGCACTTTCATCAAGGTCAGTCCAATGGAGCCCAGAGCCCACTTGATTTCTATCTTCAAAGAAGCTACTGTCCAAATACTTGCTGAACTTTGATCTTTGTGCTGCACAAAATAATAACAATTATTTAACTCTTTTATTATGGTTATGACATGTGTAAGAAATTGTGATCAAGATTTTTCATGTATTGCCTTCAGCAGTAGAAGTTGCAGAGCAGAGAGTTGAGCGAGTTGGTGTTTGTTCCATTTCCTGCATCTTGGATAAAGAGGGGTTGGTTGGTGGCTTGGGCCTTTTTCCAGCTACAACCAATTGGCCTTTGGGTGGTCTCTTCAAGGAAGGAGCTTTAGGTCTTTCCTGAGGTAACTCAGTTGACACTTCAATCCCTACACATATTTGTAAATTGCAGTATGAGAACAATTAGGCCGTTACCATTCAAAAGAAAATAGTTGGACATGAATTGGAAGTGTGGCCATTGCATGCCCAGAAATGGGATGCTAATAAATTCTGAGGATAAATAGAGAGTATATTGCACTATTCACCACCTAATTCGACAACATTTGCAGGAAACACCATGTAATGTGTTGCAATATGCAGCATTTTGGTTTGAACCAGAGCACAATCAAACTCATGCCACCAATCAAGGCCAGTCAAACACCGCCCACCGCCCACATCACCCACTTGTGTTGCGTCAGAAGCAAGGCAAGACCATGCCGGGGCACACGTATCATCAGGTCGGATCGGAAAAAATGGTGCAAAGGGAAACACATGGTCGACTTACACTGTCTTATGTGCAAAGAGAACCAAACCAAATATTTTGCACAAAAGGTATTAAACTAGGTAATGGAAAATGCAATTTGCTAATGAATATACATGAATACAACGAAATTAAGACTTAGAAGCATACAATGTAAAGCCTTATCCTGAACACAAAATGCTGTAATTTAACCATCTGGTTCCAGTTCCAGGATAAATAATAACAAACAAACAAGCATTTAAATGCAGGTCAATTGTATGAGGAACTTGTGGAATGGTTATTCCAGTCCTGGCATAGGTGATGTTGTACGAATTGCTCCAATAACATCTAATTGCATGGCAATTTCAGATTACATGAAATAATTAGGCCATTACCATTGAACAAAAAATAATTGGATGCACATTGGAAATGCTAGTAAATTCTGAGGATAAATAGAGAGTATGTTCCACTTTTCGCCGCCTACTTCAACAACATCTGCACGAAACTGTTAGCATATGTTGTATCGCTATTCTCTGCCAGGGGTGAATTATCTTTTAGCATCGAGATCTTTTCTGCTAATAGAATGTAAATAAGAAGGATGTAATTGTCAAGGCCCATGCCAAGTTTGGTCTCACCTCCAGCATCGAGACAGTTCGAGTTCTCTAATGTAGGCGGTCCCGGGGGCTCCTGACGGTGTAGTGAGAACCAGGGCCTCACAAACCTTCTGGGCATGGGGTCTTGACGGCATAGGACTGTTGCAAAGTCGCCCCAGCAAGGAGACGATCTTGCCGCAGGCAACACGCCCAACAAGCATTACATCGACAAGCAAGACCAAGAGCTCGCCGGAGAGGAGATTTCCCCCAGCGGCCCACATTCCCGGCAAGACAGGACCAGCAAGACAAGACCCGGCAAGGCGAAGCCGGCAAGCTCCCTATCACTCCCGCACTCACACCCGTCCCCAACATATGGTGCGTGCGCACAACTCTGCCGACGAGTGGTGGGCGCGCAGGCGGTTAGGTAGAACTTGTCGGCTACGTGGTGAACCACCGCTCCAGAGTCAACTTTATCAACACCCGTCTTCGTACGTGTCGTCACCAACATCCATCCCATGTAATTACCATTTTTGCCACTGCGGTAACCCCTTAGTCTATAAAAGGAGGCCCATGGCAACATTTACAAAGGTCGAAACCCTGTCCATTTGCACGCATAGCCGCACTTCTCGAGCACCTTGCCGGCAAGTAGCGCTCCTTGTAACTTGGACTTCCACCCACATAATCCACAAACACAGGACATAGGATATTACACCTCGCGGTGGCCCGAACCTGTCTAAACCCTTGCGTGTTGATTGCTGGTTCCGCTCTTTACGCAAGACGATTCCCACAATCGAACCGCAAAGGGGGCCTTTACCAATCCCATAAATTGTCGTACCTCGACAATCGGCTTCAAATCCGTTTGCTACCTTAATCCTTCTTATTCCTCGACTTATAGTTTGGATTGTATCGAATCCCTGCATAGAGTTAGCAACGTGAATGGTTGCACCTGAATTAATCCACCATGACTATAGACAAATCAACATAAAGAGATTCATCTACAAAAGTTATTTCATCGGTACCTCTTTTGTTCATCCATTTTAGAAAGCCTTGAATCCCTTTGGTAGTGTCCCTCCTACGCGCAGAAGCTACATGCATTTTCTCCTGCAGTGGAGCTGCTAGGAGCAGAAGAAGAGTTGCCAGCTTCTTTACCCTTGAGAGGCTTAGGGGCTTCTTTCTTAAATTTCTTTTTCCAAGGTTAGGGAAACCTTGTCCCTCATGCTTTCTCATGTAAGAGCCAACATAAAAAACTTGGTCTTTATTCTGCCTCATGATCCTCTCTTCTCCTGGACAATTCTTGCGGTCATCTCAACGAGTACCCATTTTTCCTTAAGAGAATTAAAGTTAATCTCGAACTGCTCAAAATCACTTGGAAGGGACTCAAGAATCATTATTACATGAAGGTTTTCACTTACAGAACACTCTAGAGTTTTAAGCTTGGTGAAAGCATTCACCAGCCTCAGTATGTGTTACCTAAGATTCCCGTCAACTGCGTACTTCTAAAGAGGCTTAGTAAAAAGCTCATAAGCATACACTTTGTCGGAACCTTTGAATTACTTCTCCATTTCAGCAAGGAATTCCATAGCAGTGTCTTTCTTAGGGAAAGATATTGTCGCATTCATGATAAGAAGCGCAATATGGTTGGACTTGTCCCATTCTCCAACTTAACGTCATATGCCTTTTTGTGGTCTACTTACCCTATAGCACCAGTAGCAGGTGCTTCAGGTTTTTCTTTCCCCAAGTCGAATTATGTTTGGGTTATAATGAGCTTGATTTCACCTTGAGGAAAGAAAACCTGAAGCACCTGCTACTGGTGCTATAGGGTATGTAGACCTCAAAAAGGCATATGACGTTAAGGTGGAGAAATGGTACAAGTCCAACCATATTACGCTTCTTATCATGAATGCGACAATATCACCAGGCATTGTCAGGGCACTCCCTAAGAAAGACACTTCTACAGAATTCCTTGCTGAAATGGAGGAGCAATTCAAAGGCTCCGACAAAGTGTACTCTCATGAGTTTTTTACTAAGCTTCTTCAGAAATACACAATTGATGGGAATGTTAGGCAGTACTGAGGCTGGTGAACGCTTTGACCAAGATTAAAACTTTGGAGTGTTATTTAAGTGAAAACCTTCTTATAATAATGATTCTCGAGTCCCTTCCAAGTGATTTTGAGCAATTCAAGATCAACTATAATTCTCTTAAGGAAAAATGGGTTCTCGCTGAGATGACCGCAAGAATTGTCCAGGAGGAAGAGAGGATCATGAGGCAGAACAAAGGCCAAGTTTTTCATGTTGGCTCTAACAAGAGAAAGCATGAGGGGCAAGGTTTCCCTAACTCTCGGAAAAGGCAATTCAAGAAAGAAGCTCCTAAGCCTTTCAAGGGTAAAGAAGCCGACAACTCTTCTTCTGCTCCTAGCAACTCCACTGTTGGAGAAAATGCATGTAACTTCTGCGCGCACGAGGGATGCTACCAAAGGGATTGCCAGGCTTTCTAAAATGGATGAACAAAAGAGGTACTGATGAAATAACTTTTGTAGATGAATCTCTTTGTGTCGATTTTTCTATAAAGTTATGGTGGATTGATTCAGGTGCAACCACTCACGTTGCTAACTCTTTGTAGGGATTCGATACAATCCAAACTATAAGTCAAGGAACAAGAAGGCTTAAGGTAGCAAATGGAGTTGAAGCCAATGTTGAAGTTGTGGGATCTCTCACGTTAGAGCTACACACCGGCCACGCTCTTAGATTGAATAATGTCATTTATGTGCCTACCTTAAGTAGGAATTTGATTTCAATTTCTAGTTTAGATGATGATATGTATGAGTGCCATTTTGGCAACAAACAATTTGCTTTGAATAAATCAGTGTTCAAGAAAGCGTTTTTAAGCGGCGCTTAAGCGCTGAGCGATGGTAAACCGCTTCACTTTTGCCCTAAGCGGTAGATGCTGTTTATGGCAAGCAGACAAGCAAAAGTAGTTCAAAAGCAGCCAAATTCTGGCCAAATTATAAAAAATGCTTAATCTACCGCTTAGGGCAAAAGCAAAGCGGTTTGCCATTGCTCAGCGCTTAAGCGTCGCTTAAAAACGCTTTCTTGTGTTAGAGTATATATAATATAGTCATGTACCCCTTTGTATTTATCCCATTATATAAGGGGTTTCCTCCATATGTTCCACACCTGTACATGTATATATATCGACCTATGGCCTCATTGGAATACTAAGTTGCATATTCCTAACATGTTATCAGAGTTATGTCAATTTTTGCTTCGTGGCTCTACTCTCGGTCTCGCCCTGAATCCGCCGGCCTCAAGTCTCGATCTCCGCCGGCCCCGCCAGATCGACAGGGCGCTGCTCCCCTCTGCACCCCGGCTCTGCTCGCTCCAGGATCGCGTGATCATCATCTTCAGGGACTTCGTCTACTACCTCGACAGCTTCAGCCACCGATTTGACTGAGCAGGATATTCTGAGACTTAAGCGTCTGCTCGCCGCTTCAGGTTCTTCCTCGACGGGTACTGTTGGTTCTGTGACTGATGCTTCCCGCACTAAGCAACCACCTTCTACACAGTCAGGTACATCCCCATGGGTTCTGGACTCTGGAGCTTCTTTACATGTGTCTTCTCATTCTTCCACTTTGTCCTCTCTTAGATCGCTTGATTTTCCTGTTCATATCCTCACTGCTGATGGTACTCCCCTTTCTGTTGCTAGTAGAGGCAATCTTACCACCCTTATTCTGTTCCTGATGTTGCTCATGTTCCTCGACTTACCATGAATCTGTTTTCTGCTGGTCAACTTACTGATTCTGGTTGTCGCGTCATCCTTGATGTTGACTCTTGTTCTGTCCAGGACCGTTGCACGCACACTCTGGTTGGGGCTGGCCCTCGCCGACGTGATTCTCAGGGTCTTTGGGAGTTAGACTGGCTTCATGTTCCTTCCGCTGCCATCACTATCGCCAGTTCCTCCGCTTCGGTCGCATCCGCTACTGGTTCCTCCCGGCAGCGGCATCATCGACTTGGTCATTTGTGTGGTTCTCGTTTGTCGTCTTTAGTTCGTCGAGGTCTTCTGGGGTCTGTCTCAGGAGATGTCTCTTTAGAATGTCAGGGTTGTCGTCTTGGCAAGCAGATTCAGTTACCATATTCACATAGTGAGTCAGTGTCTAAGCGTCCTTTTGATTTAGCCCATTCTGATGTATGGGGTCCGGCTCCCTTCGCTTCGAAAGGGGGTCATAAATACTATATTATTTTCATAGATGATTTCTCTCGTTACACATGGCTTTATTTCATGACTTCTCGTAGTGAGGTGTTGTCTATTTATAAGCGTTTTGCTGCCATGATTCACACTCAGTTCTCTTCGCCCATTCGTGTGTTTCGTGCTGACTCCGCTGGCGAGTATATTTCTAAGATGTTGCGTGGTGTTCTTGCTGAGCAAGGGACTCTCTCTCAATTCTCTTGTCCTGGTGCTCACGCTCAGAATGGCATGGCTGAGCGAAAGCATCGTCATCTTCTTGAGACGGCTTTCTTGAACACTGGGTTATATATTCACACTCGTGGGAGGAGCCATATCGTGGAAAAGCTCCAAACAAACATTAATTGTTGCGTCTACGATGCAAGCGAAATTTGTAGCATGTTTTGAGGCCACCGGGCAAGCTGTATGGATAAAGAATTCTATTTCGAGGCTTAAAGTGGTTGACAACATATCTAAACCAATTTTATTGTACTGCAATAATGAACCCGCAGCTTTCTACACCAGTAACAACAAGTCAAGTGATGCTGCCAAACACATTAACCTCAAGCATCGTGTTGTGAAAGATAGGATTCAGGATCAAACAATTTATGTTAAACATATAACAACAACACATATGCTTCGGATCCGCTAACTAAAGGCTTACCACCCAATATTTTTCGTGAGCATGTTGCCGACATGGGACTACCTGGAAGCCTTATGATTCTAGAATAAGAGGACCATTAAAATAAACCACTCCCCAATCAAGCACCGATGTACACAAATTGGAGAAAAATGGGGAGTTTCCTCACCTTGATGGCCCACATAGTCGCCTCTTCCCTTCGGGGCCCGTGGAGCGCTCACCGTTGCGCATGGGCGTAGAAGCCGCAACGCCACCGTCCTTAGACGATGCGCGGAATGATTTGAACCGCTGCCGCCGCTCGAAAGGACGAGCTCCTATGTGACAGCCGCCGCGCAGGTCGTCGTCGCCCCTGATGACCGCGGTGGATGGCGTCGCTCCTTCCTCATGGAAACGCCATGCGTGCGGGCACCAGGGCCACGTTCGACGAACGAGCGCGTGGGATTCGCCCTATTGCACGCTCCACTGTCAAGCGCAACTGTCGCGCCGCCATGGCCGGCGCGCCTCGAGCGCGGTCGCAGCGCCTCTTGGCCGGAGTGTCTCGAGCCGTCGAGCACGCCACTCTCTGTCGATGCGTGAAATGCAAGGGTGCTGGAGAAAGTGAACTAGGATTAGACCCGGCTGCTCGTTTTGCTCAACTACAGGGCGATCGGAGCCATCCGGTCGATCCAACGACTGAGACCGGTGCATAGCTCCTACTGGGCCCTCGGGCGGTTAACCGGCCATTTTCGACCGTGGGCTGCGGCCCAAGTTGTCTCAGTCCGGTAGTATATGTTTATTTTCTATGTTGTTTATGCTACTGGACTTGGCCGTATTTCGCATAACCGTGGGTATTTTGGGCCAAAAATATTTTTCATGATTTTCTGTGTATTTCCAGTGCATTGTAAGTTAATACATAATGTGGTGTTGCACTGTTTTACCCAGAAATTGCATGAAATAATGATAAATTAATAGATGCTATTATTATGAATAATTTTGAACCAACGAGATCTTTTGTTTGGAATTTATGACATGTATGCATGATTGCATATCACCTTAAACATCATATAATGACGAACCCTTAATGATTAAATTTGATGTTTAAATTAAGTAAATATGACTCTAATTTTAATTCAGATCAATGTTGTTTTAACATTATGAGTCATCCCTTATAACATTTTAAATCCATGTTTTTTCTACCCAACAGTGATTTGACATGGAGTTGAAATGATATCCTTGGGATGTTTTGTTCATTTACCAATGTAAATTTATAATCATGCAAGTTTACTTACGAATTTTTTATGATACTTTCAGCTTCCGCTCCATTTCAATACGACACGATCGAACCACTTGCAGGGGGTAACTTCCCACGTTGTCGGTCGCCAAGTCTGATTGCACTAGAACCCTAGCTAGATTGATCAGCATATCAATATCATGCTTAGAGAATTGTGATTTACCCCCTGATTAGCCCTATATGCATGCTACTGTTTGATCTTTATGTCAATTGCCCTCTTTAAATAATAATGCTACATTCTAATATGCTTCGGATCATTACTTTTAATGTTAATCAATTTTAATTAACCCAAGTTCAAGTTAATGCTCATGATTATGTCCCGGTTAATTAGAATCAATCATGTTTAGGTACTGATTCTGGTATTGCTTAGCAAATTAGAAGGCAGAGGGGTACACAGTACACAAACAGTAGAAATCCCCAATTTGGAAGAACCCTAATTCTGTAATTAGGATTGATTTTCCTCAATAAGCAAAATGTTATCCATTTCGAATAGGTGGGTGTGCTATAAGTGTTGAGGTTCACCTCACTTTGGCACATCATTCCTATGGAGAGTAGACAAATGCAGTTAAGCCTAACGATCAAGGGGGCGAATGTTGGTTTGATCTAAACAGCTTAACAGGCCTATTGGATCTAATATCCTAACAGATTCCAGTACAGGAAGGCCTTGTTAAGTTAGAACTTAAAAGATAAAATGTATATTAGCAAATTCGGAGTATCTAAGCTTAGAAGTATACTAGTAATAAAGCAGATCACCATTTAAACACTAACTCAGCCTAATCAATTCAAATTTCGCCCCAAACGGGCAGGCGCATCCACAGGCAGCAGAAAATCAGACAAAATGCAGCTACATACAGTTAGGCATTACATCAAACATGATAGAAGCATACCATCATCTAGAGAATCAGCAAAGCCGCGGCCGGCATGACGCTCCCCGGTGTCGTCCAGGTACTCGGACCAGTCCATCCACTTCTTCTCCCTCGGGGGCTCGTCTTGCTGATCTCCGGGCGCCGGCTGGTCCCAGTCCGGCTCGCGCACCGGCGCGCCGCGGCCGCGTGCGAGGTTGGCGTCCTGGACGAAGCGGCGCAGGTCGGCGGCGCGGTAGCCGCGGGCATGCACGCGGAGCACGGACTGGCGCCGGTTGCACACCACGCACACCCACTTGTTGCTGCTCTTCTTCTGCTGCTTCACCTGGGTCGTCGAGCGGAAGCACGGAAACAAAATCGGGTCAGCCGTCGAGTCGAACAAACAGGAGCGGAATCGACGGGATGCGTCTGGTCGAGGCGCCCACCTGCATGGTGGAGCACTCCACGCACTGCAGGGCGAGGAAGAGCGTCGCCATGGCGAACCCAGGATCTCGAGCGGGCTGGGGAGAGAGAGCCGGGAATGATTTGAACAAAATGGAGGCGGATTTGGGGGGAATTTTGCGTTTCTCCCCGCTCTAAATGTTCTGACCCGGCGGGTGGCGTTTCGGGTTTCTGTATTGGGCAATGCTCTGCGCCGTCGGCCGTCTGGCAGGTGCAAGCCACGCTGTTACATCTTCATGCAACAATTTTTCTTTGATACAATAATTTTTATCCACGATACAACAATTTCGTCAACGGTTGCAACAACAAAAAAGCTGTAGCAAAAAAAAATAAAAAATCTACGTGATCGTAGCAAAAAAACGAAGCTGATGATGCGTGGTATCAAAAGTCAAACGCCGGTTGTAGCAAATATCTACGTGAACGTGTATGCAACTTAATTAGTGAACGGATGCAACCTTTTTAGTGAACAGATGTAACAAATGAAAAACGCTAGTAGCAAATTTAAACACTAGTTGCAACAAATTTATACGGAACAAAAGTTGCATGCACTAACCAACGAAGCGCGCGCGAAAAATGTAGCATGACCCGCACGAGAGAGTGAGCGACCAGCACGTCGGTTCCGCCGGCGCGCCGAAGGGAAACGTTTCCCTTCTGTATTTATTTACTAGGGGTTGGGTAGCACCAGATCACTCGTTTTATTAGGAAAAATGATTAGAATCAACCGATCATCACGCGCAACGTTCCGCCCCTCATGTAGCCGTCAGTTCCAAGTTTCAACTAACCATACACATTGTACATATTAGTGTAACACAATAGGTGTTGCATAACACCTGATTGCAACAAAGTTACGAAATTCTCGAGTCCTTCGACTAGATGGCATCCATCGATTCTCCTGACTCAATTCGTGCGCGACACTTGCCTCTGCCACATTAACAATTTTCTGCGACATCATATGTATTGCATAAGTTCTTTTGCAACAACACCTATATTACAAAAAAGTTAAGACGAAAAAAAATCCACATCATCACCTGTGTTACAGAAGTTGTTCCGCAATAATACCCATGTTGCAAAAAGAGTTAAGAGGAAAAACAATAATTCTGTAACATAATCTATGTTGTAAATGTTTCTACAACATATGGTATGTGCGAAGAAGAATTATGTAACGATGGCTTTGTTGCAATGGTGAAGAAAGATATGTGTCGTTGGATAACGTCGTATCAAAAGACTATCAAGGCAGCGATCGTCCGACGCGTAGGGTCACCATTTTTTTTAAGCAACCACATATTTTTCATTAGATAATCTGTTCAGAGGAATTAGACATATGTGTTGGAAATATGCCCTAGAGGCAATGACAAAATAATAATTATTATATTTCATGTTTCAAGATAATCGTTTATTATCCATGCTATAATTGTATTGAATGAAAACATAAATGCATGTGTGGATATAGACAAAACAATGTCCCTAGTAAGCCTCTACTTGACTAGCCAGTTGATCAAGGATGGTTAAGGTTTTCTGACCATATGCAAGTGTTGTCACTTGATAACTGAATCACATCATTAGGAGAATGATGTGTTGGACAAAACTCAAACTATAAACGTAGCATGTGATCGTGTCATTTTGTTGTCATTGTTTTCTGCGTGTCAAGTATTCATTCCTATGACCATGAGGTCATGTAACTCACTGACACCGGAGGAATACCTTGTGTGTATCAAACGTCGCAACGTTACTGGGTGACTATAAAGGTGCTCTACAGGTATCTCCAAAGGTGTCTGTTGAGTTAGCATGGATCAAGGCTGGGATTTGTCACTCCGTGTGACGGAGAGGTATCTCGGGACCCACTCGGTAATACAACACCACATATAAGCCTTGCAAGCAATGTGGTTAATGTGTTAGTCACGGGATCTTGTATTACGGAACGAGTAAAGAGACTTGCCGGTAACGAGATTGAAATAGGTATAGGGATAACGATGATCAAATCTCGGGCAAGAAACATACCGAAGGACAAAGGGTATGGTATATGGGATTATATGAATCCTTGGCACACAGGTTCAACCGACAAGATCTTCGTAGAATATGTAGGATTCAATATGGACATCCAGGTCCCGCTGTTGGATATTGACCGGGGAGTTTCCTAGGTCATGTCTGCATAGTTCTCGAACCCACAGGTCCTACACACTTAAAGTTCGGTGACGTTTCGGTGTAGTTGAGTTATAGGTGTAGGTGACCGAAGGTTGTTCGGCATCCTGGATGAAATTAAGGACGTCACGAGGGTTTCTGGAATGGTCCAGAAACGAAGATTGATATATAGGATTGTTTCATTTGGCCTCCAGAAATATTTTGGGCATTACCGACAGTGTACCAGGAGTGACGAATGGGCTCCGGGTTTTTACCGGGAGGAGCCCACCCACCCGGAAGTGAATCTAATAGCCCAAGGGTGGCGCACCAGCCCTTAGTGGGCTGGTGAGGCCACCTCAAGTGGGCTATGTCGGCTAGAAGATAAAAAACAAAGGAAAAAAAAAGAGGGAGGTGGGAAGGAAGGAGGGGACTCCTCCTTCCCCAAACCGAATTGGAGTTGGAGTCTCCTCCTCCTCTCGGCCGGCGCCCTAGGGGCTCCCTTGATCCCCAAGGCTAGCCCTCCCTTCCTCCTATATATACTAGAGGTTTTAGGGGTTCTGAGACACAACTTTGCCACGTGCAACCCTAAACCTCTACTTCGTAGTTCTTCCTCTAGATCGGTTTTCTGTGGAGCTCGGGCGGAGCCCTGCAGGAATAGATCATCACCATCACCGGCGCGCCGTCACGCTGCTGCTGAACTCATCTACTTCCCCGTCTCTCTTGCTGGATCAAGAAGGCGGAGATCGTCATCGAGTTGTACGTGTGCTGAACTCGGAGGTGCCGTCCGTTCGGCGCTAGATCGGAACGGATCGTGGGACGACGGTGATTTGAATCACGAAGCTGTTCCACTACATCAACCGCGTTTATTAACGCTTCCCGCTTAGCGATCTACAAGGGTATGTGTATCCGATCTCCCTCTCGTTGATGAACATCACCATGATAGGTCTTCGTGTGCGTAGGAAAAAATTTATTTCCCATGCAACGTTCCCCAACAATGGCATCATGAGCTAGGTTCATGCGTAGATGTAATCTCGAGTAGAACACAAAAGTTTTTGTGGGCATTGATGTTCGATTTGCTGCCGTCCTTAGTCTTTTATCGATTCGGCGGTATTGTTGGATAGAAGCGGCCCGGGCCAACATTACTCGTACGCTTACGAGAGACCGGTTTCATCGACTAACATGCAACTTGTTGCATAAAGATGACTGGCGGGTGCATGTTTCTTCAACTTTAGTTGAATAGGATTTGACCGAGGCGGTCCTTGGAGAGAGGTTAAATAGCAATTCGCACATCTCCGTTGTGGTTTTGCGTAAGTAAGATGCGATCATACTAGATACGCATAGCAACCACGTAAAATATGCAACAACAAATTAGAGGACGTCTAACTTATTTTTGCAGGGTATGCATGTGATGTGATATGGCCAAAGACATGATGTGATATATTGGATGTATGAGATGATCATGTTGTAATAGTTAAATATCGACTTGCACGTCAATGATACGGCAACCGGCATGAGCCATAGGGTTGTCTTTAAACTAACGTTTGTGTTTGCAGATGCGTTTACTATATTGCTAGGTTGTAGCTTTAGTAGTAACAGCATAGATAGCAGGACAACCTCGATGGCGACATGATGATGGAGATCATGGTGTGGCGCTGGTAACGATGAAGATCATGTCGGTGCTTTCGTGATGGAGATCAAGAAGCACAAGATCATGGCCATATGATGTCACTTATGAATTGCATGTGATGTTAATCCTTTTGTCACATCCCTGACACCTTAAGCAAGTTAGTCTTGTGCTCATGTCTTCTTTGCATTTGCATCTAAGAATTTTCAACAAGAACAAGAAAGTGGCAAAGGAAAAACTCAAAACCCTAGCCACTACTTTAAATAAAGGAAATCTCAAACTAGTTAAAATCAATGAACCCAAAATGGCCTCAAGAAATGTTCAAACTTTCTGATAAATCATGAAAGTAAATGAGCATTGGAGAAAACTATTTTCTTGACACTTTAAGCATTTTAAATTAATGCAAAAAGCCACTGGTTTCAAATTTTAAATTTGAAATCAGAAACTTTAAACTTTCAAAAATGTTGAAAACTTTAGGAATGGTTGGAAATATTCCAACAAATATTCTAGGGTGCTTAACATAGTTTTTACAATTTGTTTTGGAGCTGAAATAAATAACAAAATATTGAAGTAGCTAAAACAGAAACAAAAACAGAAAAAAAATGGGAAACTCTTACCTGTCGCCTAGCCTGGCCCGACCCATCTCCCTGAGTCGTCTCCTCCCTCGCGCCGGTAGGAGCAGGAGGTGGCCGCCGCCTTCTCCGGCGCGGCCACGCACCTGTGCGCCTGCCTGGCCGCCGCCTCGCGCTGGCAAGGCCGGGGATAAGCTCCCCGAGGCCTCCTCTATCCATTCCCAGCGTCAGCTCTCTCCCTCCTCCCGGATCTCTCCTTCCCCTTCTGCCGCCATTGGAGCCGAGCAAAGCTCGAGCTGCCCGTGCCCCTAGCCATAGGATCCTCTCGCTGAGCACGCCATTAGCTCCGCCTCGTCGGTCTGATCCTCCCTGCATAAGCCAAAGCCACCCCGAGCCCTGCAACGGCCACGGCACCATCGTCTTCAACCTCCGGCCGCCGGACCTCTTCCGTCGATTCGCTCCCTCCGGCGCACCCCCGAGCCCTACAACAAAACCATCGGAACCGCCGTGAGCTCGTCATCATTTCCCCTCTCACCCCACGCTCTTCCGTGCACCGTAGCCCCGTTCCCCACCAAGGCCGAGAGCTCCTCGCCGCCGGTCATGTCGTCGCCGTCGCTGTGGTGTCTGTTCCACGCACTCGAGCTAGGGATCGAGCTCATGGAGCCGCCAGGAGTGTGATGAGCCCATCAGCTGTCCTCCCCGTGCCCTAGAGCCATCAACCGCGGGAGGCCGAGCTTCGGCTGCCGCTTCGGCTCGTCGCCGGCGCCTCTCCCGGCGACCCTAGCCTCCCCTGATGCCCCTGCCAGATCGGCTGCTTCGCCAGCGTCCCGTAGCTGCAAACCGCGCTCGATTTGGTGTCGTGCAGCGCCGTTTAGGTCGTCTCCGGCGAGCCCTCCGCCGCAGGCTTGGTCGCCGGCGACCACCCTCCGGTGGGCGTCGACGTGGCCGACCATTAGGGCGTAATTGCCCTCCCCTCAGCCACTGCCACAGGGCCCCACGCCTGGTCAAACCCCAATTAGGGGCTGGTCAGCGCGGGGTTAGCCCCTGGGTCACTGACCAGTGGACCCCACTGGTCAGGTTTGACCTGACCCAGGCACAGTTGACCTGCTGACGTCAGTAGTGATGCAATATTAGTATTTCTGTTTTTAAATAAATCCAAGAAATTACTAAAACTTGTAAAAATCATAGAAATTAATCTGTAACTCCAATGAAAATAATTTAGATATGAAAAAGCATCAGAAAAATTCAAGGATTCTGAATATGCTATTTTCAACCATGTTTGAAAAAGTTACAGAACCCTAACATGTAGAATAAGGAATAATTCAACTCTTATAATTACTTTATAAATGGAATTTGGAAAATATTCAAATTTCATTATGAATGCCATGATCACACACTGTCCTAATTACAAATCAGTACCCTAAAATGACATCTCATGCATGTTAAGATCAAGTTGATCTGAGCATCAGGTCGAATCAATTAGATCGGTATTCGAGAATACCTCGTTTGAATTGATTTTGAATGTGATTCAAATCAACTTCAAAACTAACACATGTTGATTATAATAATATCACCTTGCATTCTCATGCCATGCTCATGCATCATCTTGTTTGCATATGATTGTTATTGATTGTTGCCATTCTTTTCGGTAGGCTCCGCACCCTCGGATTCCACCGAATATCCGTCTGACGGATATTGTCCCTCCTCTGAGCAACAAGGCAAGCAACCCTTTTGATCATCCCGATAAATCCCATGTTCTTGCTCCTGCACCTATTTATTGCATTAGGATCAAATGCTTCAACTACTTTTGCCACGATTAGTTGAACCCACTTCCTTTGCATGACCTAACCTTGTCACAGTAAATAGCCGAACCTTGCAACCTAGCATACCTGGTAGTTGTTTGAGCTGTGATGTGCCTTATCCTGCTATGCATGCTATGCTTAGAGTTGTGTATGGTCTGTCATCTGGGAGATGAACAGAATTGTGAGAATGTGTTCGGTAAGCAAAGATTGTGTGTTAAACCTGATTTGGTAAAGGTACCGGTGAAAGGCTGTGTAGGAGTACATGGCGGGTTGTTTCATTGGAACCGTCCTTAGGAACTGAGTTCCGTGTATGTAATCCAAGACTAGATACTACCACACGTTGGGATACTTAATTGACCCTCTCGACTTATTAATCGCTTAGTACTCGGTCCAGGAGGTGCAAGTAGTTTCTGGTGTTTATAGTAATGCTGGAGGCCGTGCATGGTGTTGACCTGAGAGGTGGGCCGTGATGCGGTAGGCAGTGGCACGGTGTACCAAGTGGCACCCGGATGGTGGGCTTGGGAACCCTGCGCACATCGTTTGAGTCCGTGGCGGAAACCTCGACCGGACTTCCGTATGGGTTACTCTCAGATAGGCGATAAACCTGGACTAGGTACTAGTGTGGTTAACGGTCGTGGCCGACTCCCTCGATGGGCCTCCACTTGAAGGTTGTCGAGGTGCATGACGTGCACATGGCGATAAGTGGCGAGAGCGTGTGTGACGAAGTACACCCCTGCAGGGTTATGATCTATTCGAATAGCCGCGTCCGCGGATATGGACTACTTGGAGACATATGTTGTTCATAGATAACTTCAATGGCTACTCATAAAATTGCCAAGATAAGCGTGAGTGTCGTGGACGGCATTTCCGTATGGAGACGGAATGATTCCACGATAGTGTATTGTTGTGGTGTTAGTGGACTCGTGTGCGAGAAATCAAGTTGTCAAAATTATTTAGAAATGCGAGTTGTCTAGCCATGAGTCAAATGCTGGCTTTCCGCATGAAACCCCACAATACCTTTTGATACCTTGCATGAGTAGTTAGTTATCCTAAAGTCTTGCTGAGTACACTTCATACTCATGTTTGCTTAATACATGTTGCAGAGGTTGCTAATGACCCTAATGGAGGGTTCTTCGTAGACATCGACGACGACGAGTAGCTGGTGTCCCAGCTACGATCTGGCCCTACGTTGGTCTGTAGTATAGTCAGGCCATGTGCCTTCTAGTTGCCCTTTCTGTACTCAGACAGTTTATAACTCTTCCGCTGGCTTGTAACTGAATGACTGCTATTATGGGTCGTGAGACCCTTAATGTGTAATATTTTGTGTGTGGCTCTTCCGAGCCTCTTAAATAAAGCTTGTATGTTATGGTTATGTTGTGATGCCATCGATGTATCTATACATATCGGTATGCCATGCGTACGTGTGTCGTACTTGATATGTATGGGGTTCGATTACCTAGTCGTGAACTTTAGTAGCACTCCTTACAAGGAAATGCCCCTTTGTGATCCAACGAGCCTTGGTAGTTCGCTACTGCTCCGGACACATTGGTTGACCGGCATGTGTCCTTCTTAGCTGCTGTGTCTGTCCCCTTTGGGGAAATGTCACGCGATGTAATGGAGTCCTTGTAGCTTGCTACAACTCGTCTACATTCGCTGATGACCGACACCTGCTTTGTTGGGTCATGTATGCCTGTCCTTGTGCGGTACTGCCACTTTGGTTTATGACTAGACATGTCGATCCGGGTTCTTTGACATTGGATTGCTAGCGACACTATCGCATACGTGAGTCAAAAGACGCAAACGGTCCCAGCTAAGGTAAGGCTGCAGCCGTGGAGTTAACCGTGCGTGAGACCACAAAGGGATGCGATGTGTTACAGGCTGGATTCCTATGGCTTAGGATCGGGGTCCCGACACCTTTTATGCACCTTATCTTTCTTAGAACGACGGTAGCATTATAAGGTGATCCCTCACTAAATTTCAAGATAAAATTGTGTTCTCCCCGACTGTGCACCTTTGCGCAGTTCGTCGTTTCGAGACACCACGTGATGATCGGGTGTGATAGACTCAACGTTCACATACAACGGGTGCAAAATAGTTGCACACGCGGAACACTCGGGTTAAACTTAACGAGCCTAGAATGTGCAGACATGGCCTCGGGACACAAGAAACCGAAAGGTCGAGCATGAATCGTATAGTTGATATGATTAGCATAGAGATGCTTACCACTGAAACTACACTCAACTCATGTGATGACCGGACTTGAGTTAGTGAATTTGGATCATGCCACACTCAAGTAACTAGAGGGATGTCTATTTGAGTGGGAGTTTATTAGTAATTTGATTAGCTGAACTCTAATTGTCTTGAACATAGTCTAAGTCCACTTTGCAAATATTTTATGTTGTAGATCAATGGCTCACGCAGTAGCAACCCTCAATTTCAATACGTTCCTAGAGAAAGCTAAGCTGAAAGATGATGGTAGCAACTTTGTAGACTGGGCTCGTAATCTAAGGCTCATCCTACAAGATGGGAAAAAGAATTATGTCCTTGATGCAGCGCTAGGAGATGAACCACCCGCTACGTCTGATCAAGATGTTTTGAATGTTTGGCAAGCACGTAAGGAGGACTACTCGGTAGTTCAATGTGCAGTCTTGTATGGCTTAGAACCGGGACTTCAACGACGCTTTGAACGTCACGGAGCATATGAGATGTTCCAGGAGTTGAAGTTTATGTTTCAGAAGAATGCCCGGATCAAGAGGTATGAGACCTCCGATAAATTCTATGCTTGCAAAATGGAGGAGAATTCATCTGTCAGTGAACATGTGCTCAAAATGTCTGTGTACTCAAACCGTCTAGCTGAGTTGGGAGTTGAACTTCCGCAAGAGTCTATCACTGACAGAATTCTTCAATCACTGCCACCTAGCTACAACAGCTTTGTGTTGAACTATAGCATGCAAGGGATGAACAAGTCACCCGGCGAGTTATTCGCGATGCTAAAAGTCGCAGAGTCAGAACTCCGGAAAGAACATCAAGTGTTGATGGTCAATAAGACCACTGGTTTCAAGAGAGGCGACAAAGGAAAGAAGGGTAACTCCAAGAAGAGCGGCAAAATTGTTGCCAATCCGACGAAGAAGCCCAAGGCTGGACCTAAGCCGGAAAAAGAGTGCTATTATTGCAAGGGGATGGGTCACTGGAAGCGCAACTGCCCCAAGTATTTGGCTGATAAGAAAGCGTCCAACGCCAAACCAGGTATATGTGATATACATGTTATTTATGTGTACCTAACTAACTCTCGTAGTAGTGCCTCGGTATTTGATACCGGTTCTGTTGCTCATATTTGCAACTCGAAGCAGGAACTGTGGAATAAACGAAGGCTGGCGAAGGATGAAGTGACGATGTGCGTGGGAAATGGTTCCAAGGTTTATGCAATCATCGTCGACACAGTCTCACTTCAGTTACCATCGGGATTAGTTATGAACTTGAATAATTGTTATTTAGTGCCTGCGTTAAGCATGAACATTATATCTGGATCTTGTTCATTGCGAGACGTTACTCATTTAAGTCACATAATAATGGTTGTTCTATTTTTATGAGTAATATATTTTATGGTCATGCACCCAATGTGAGGGGTCTCTTCATATTGAATCTTGATTGTGATGACACACATATACATAACATTGAGACCAAAAGATATAGAGTTAACAATTATAGCGTCACCTTTTTGTGGCACTGCCGCTTAGGTCATATTGGTGTAAAGCGCATGGAGAAACTCCATGCTGATGGGCTTTTGGAGTCACTTGATTTCGAATCACTTGACACGTGCGAACCATGCCTCATGGGAAAGATGACTAAGACTCCATTCTCCGGAACAATGAAGCGTGCAAGTGACTTGTTGGAGATCATACATACTGATGTGTGCGGTCCAATGCAAACCTGGCCAAACGGGCCGTGCCTGACGGGCCGGCAAGGCTGCCCGCAGGCCAGGCACGAGACAAGCCCGGCTCGGCATGGCCTAATCGTGCCCAGGCCAGGCACGAGCACGCCATGGCCCATGCTCGGTCCACCACCCCGAGCCCGCGTGCCGGCCCGGCACGACACGATTAGGAGGGCACGAGCGAGCGACCACCGAGCCCGAGGCACGAGAGCGAACGATTTGGGAGTTGGGACCGCGATTTAGGCGGGTAGGAGACGCGGGAGGCGGGACCCCGGGCACGCGGGAGATTTGGGAATTGGGACCGCGGGAGGGGGGGACTGATACGTCTCCGTCGTATCTACTTTTCTGAACTCTTTTGCCCTTGTTTTGGACTCTAATTTGCATGATTTGAATGGAACTAACCCGGACTGACGCTGTTTTCAGCAGAATTGCCATGGTGTTGTTTTTGTGCAGAAATAAAAGTTCTCGGAATGTCCTGAAAATTTACGGAGATTTTTTCTGGAATAAAAGAAAAATACATGCGCAAATATCCACCGGAGGAGGTGGACCAGTGGGCCACAGCCCACAGGTCGCGGCCACCCCCCTGGCCGCATCGTGAGGGCTTGTGGGGCCCATGTGGCTCCACTGCCCCCAAACTCAGCTCTATATCTTCCGTCTCGCCCGGAAAAAAAATCAGAGAGAATGTTTCATCGCGTTTTATGATACGGAGGCGCCGCCACCTCCCGTTCTTCATCTGTAGGGCAGATCCGGAGTCCGTTCGGGCTCCGGAGAGGGGAAATCGTCAACATCGTCATCATCAACCTTCCTCCATCGACAATTCCATGATGCTCTTCACCGTTCGTGAGTAATCTCATCGTAGGCTTGCTGGACGGTGATGATTTGGATGAGATCTTCATGTAATCGTGTTAGTTCTTGACGTGGATTGATCCCTAGTATCCACTATGTTCTAGATTGATGTTGCTACTACTTGGCTATGCTTAATGCTTGTCACTAGGGCCCGAGTGCCATGATTTTAGATCTGAACCTATTATGTTGTCGCCAATATATGTGTGTTTGAGATTCTATCTTGCAAGTTGTAGTCACCTACTATGTGTTATGACCCGGCAACCCCGGAGTCACAATAGCCGGAACCACTCCCGGAGATGACCATAGTATGAGGAGTTCATGTATTCACCGCGTGTTAATGTGTTGGTCCGGTTCTTTATTAAAAGGAGAACCTTAATATCCTGTAGTTTCCATTAGGACCCCGCTGCCACGGGAGGGATGGACAATATATGTCATGCAAGTTCTTTTCCCTAAGCACGTATGACTACATACGGAATACATGCCTACATTAGATTGGAGAATGGGAGTGATGTCTACTACGCAACCTTCTCCTTGTAGACGTTGTTGGGCCTCCAAGTGCAGAGGTTTGTAGGACAGTAGCAATTTTCCCTCAAGTGGGTGACCTAAGGTTTATCAATCCGTGGGAGGCGTAGGATGAAGATGGTCTCTCTCAAGCAACCCTGCAACCAAATAACAAAGAGTCTCTTGTGTCCCCAACACACCCAATACAATGGTAAATTGTATAGGTGGACTAGTTCGGCGAAGAGATGGTGATACAAGTGCAATATGGATGGTAGATATAGGTTTTTGTAATCTGAAATTTCAAAAACATCAAGGTAACTATTAACAAAAGTGAGCACGAACGGTATTGCAATGCGTGGAAACAAGGCCTAGGGTTCATACTTTCACTAGTGAAGTTCTCTCAACAATGATAACATAATTGGATCATATAACTAGCCCTTGATGACCCACAAATATAGGGGATCAATCGTAGTCCTTTCGATAAGTAAGAGTGTCGAACCCAACGAGGAGCAGAAGGCTCTGATAAACGGATTTCAGCAAGGTAATAGCTGCAAGCACTGAAAGTAGCGGTAACAAGTGATTGTGTAGCGAGGTGAAACGTAGCAAGCAAAGAGTAACAAGTAACAAGTAGTAGCAACGGTGCAGCAAGTGGCCCAATCCCTTTTCTAGCAAGGGACAAGCCTGAACAAAGTCTTATAGGAGGAAAAACGCTCCCGAGGACACATGGGAATTTCTGTCATGCTAGTTTCATCATGTTCATATGATTCGCGTTCATTACTTTGATAGTTTGATATGTGGGTGGACCGGCGCTTGGGTACTGCCCTTACTTGGACAATCATCCCACTTATGATTAACCTTTCTCACAAGCATCCGCAACTACAAAAGAAGAATTAAGACAAAGTCTAACCACAGCATTAAACTAGTGGATCCAAATCAGCCCCTCACGAAGCAACACATAGACTGGGGTTTAAGCTTCTGTCACTCCAGCAACCCATCATATACTTACTACTTCCCAATGCCTTCCTCTAGGCCCAAATATGGTGAAGTGTTATGTAGTCGACGTTCACATAACACCACTAGAGGAAAAACAACATACAACATATCAAAATACCGAACGAATATCAAATTCACATGACTATTATTAACATGACTTATCCCATGTCCTCAGGAACAAAAGTAACTACTCACAAGACATAATCATAATAATGATCAGAGGTGTAATGAATAGCATCAAGGATCTGAACATAAACTCTTCCACCAAGTAATCCAACTAGCATCAACTACAAAGAGTAATCAACACTACTAGCAACCTTACAAATACCAATCGGAGTCGCGAGACGAAGATTGGTTACAAGAGATGAACTAGGGATTGGAGAGGAGATGGTGCTAATGAAGATGTTGATGAAGATGCCTCCCCTCCGACGAGAGGAGTGTTGGTGATGACGATGGCGACGATTTCCCCCTCCGGGAGGGAAGTTTCCCCGGCACGATCGTCCTGCTGGAGCTCTAGATTGGATCTTCTCAAGTTCCGCCTGGTGGCGGCGGCGAAACCACGAAAAAGCTCCCCCTTGATTTTGTTTCAGACGAGGATGCTTCATATAGCAAAAGAGGGGGGCTAGTGGGCCTTCAGGCAGCCCACAAGCCCGCCCTGCGCCACCAGGGGGGTGGTGGCGGTGGGCAAGCTTGTGGAGCCCTGGTGGCCCCCTCCGGTAGTTCTTTCGCCTAGCATTTTTAATATATTCCAGAAAAAATCCACGTAAATTTTTAGGGCATTTGGAGATGTGCAGAATAGTGGACTAGGATTTGCTCCTTTTCGAGTCCAGAATTCCAGCTGCCTGAATTCCCCCTCTTCAAATAATCCTTGCAAAATAAGAGAGAAAAGGCATAAATATCGTACCACAAGTAATATAACAGCCCAAAAAGCAATAAATATCAACATGAAAGCACGATGCAAAATGGACGTATCAACGCCCCCAAGCTTAGACCTCGCTTGTCCTCAAGCGAAAACCAAGTTCCCTAAACATGTCCACATGTTGAGGGATGAAGGTGTCGATAAAACATAATACGGACATGAGGGTATCATGATCACACATAGAACAGAAATATATCATAAAGATTCTTATGGGAAAGTAACAATTCCTTCACAAAGCAAAGCATGAAGCAAAAACCTTACCGATAAGTAACCAACAATAGTCCATAGTCATTGAAGCAATTGCAATTTATCACAACGTCAGAAAGAGTCAAATAAGAGCTTGTAAGGCAAACCCACATACTCAATCATCTCTTTTGTTTTCCACAATTGTTACAACTCACGTGGTACTCATGGTGTCAAAGTTTCAGCTGGACATAGAGGAAGATAGGGGCTTATAGTTTTGCCTCCCAACGGTTTACCTCAAGGGTAAAGTCAACAACAATAAAGGATAAGTACTCAACTCCAAGTTGATATATGAATATAGATCTTTCCCAAGCATGTGACGGTAGCCAAGACAAAGGAAAAAAGGGAATTGGTGAAGATCACCATGACTCTTACAAGGGTAAAAAGTAAAGGTACAAGATAGGCCCTTCACAGAGGGAAGCAGAGGTTGTCATGCGCTTTTGAGGTTTGAATGCGTGTCCACTTAGTGCGGAGGAACATCACTTTATATTGCCTCCTGTGATAAAGAACTTTATTATGCAGTATGTCGCTTTTATGTCTTCCTCATCACAGGTTCGTACAAAGCTTATTTTCCACACACTAATAGATCATACATATTAGAGAGCAAATTTTATTGCTTGCACCGATGACAACTTACTTGAAGGATCTTATTCAATCCGTAGGTAGGTATTGTGGACTCTCATGATAAAACTGGGTTGGAGGTTTATGGATGCACAAGTAGTATCTCTACTTGGTGCGGGAGTTTTGGCTAATATGAGGTGGAAGCAATCGTCACATGCTAAGGGATCTCTAATCATATAACATTGTTTGGAACCAAGAAAACACAATTCATTATGTTGTCTTCCTTGTCCAACATCTACTCCTAGGCATGTAATAGTTTGGTGAGTGCTCACAATTGTAAAAAGTGTCTAAGATGATATATTTATATGTGAACCCCTCTTTCCTTATTACTTCTTATTAATTGCAACAATGACTGAGGTCTATGTTGATTTATTCTCAACAAGTTTCAATCATCATACGTGTCATATGTGAAGTTATCACTTTCCATAAGATCGTCTCATGATCTTTCATGCTATCGTTCTTTTCATGCTTTTTGATCATGGCACAAAGCAAAGCCCTTGACTAAGACACTCTTTATTATATAGCTCGTAAGCTCCAATACATCGGGGAGAGATAAAAGCAAAAGACTCAAACTAGAAACTAAAGACTTATTCCTCTAAAAGAAGAAATAAAAACTGAAAAGGAAAGAACTAAAACAAAGGTAAAAGCAAAAGATATAAAGGTGATACAATACCACGACAACTCCCCCAAGCTTGGCAGAAGCCAAGGGGATTGCACCTACCAATGCTTAGTTGTCTTCCTTTGGTGGTGATGGTGGTGTTGTTGTTGTCGGAGTAGTCTGATCCTCCGTCTTCCAAGGCATAGGTGCTCCATCATGGCAGGATGAACGAGTCGTCGGAATCCTCAAATCTGCAGCCAACCTTATTGATTTAAATCTGTACTCATACTCACAGTTTTGATTCTGCAGGTCATAGATCTGGCCCTGAAGTTGGTCAACCCTATCGTAGAGCCTGGAGAGGTGTTTCCCAATATCAATGGAATCCATCTTGTGGTTGCTAGTGAACTCCGTGATCATCGTGTGGTTGGCGTTGAGTCCACGCTCCACCATTCCTTGGCACTTGAAGACTTGTTGCTCCATTGCTTCGAGCCTCATCTCCACGCTCCCGGTCTTCTTAGGCCCCTCAACATCACGGATGTGCAACATCCCCTCGCTCATCTTGATAGATTGAGGGTGTTTCAGCACTTCCGTGAGGTAGGGATTGATGACCTTCTCGAAGATCTTGTCCTTAGGAACGTTTGGGGAAGTCATGATGATCTAGATCTGCGGCAGAAACAAGCTCGAAACAAAACAGAGGAAAACTACGCGATACAGAGATCAAAACCTTCGGGCGACTATATATTGATTTTTTCTGGGCCAGAAGGAGTCCTCCGCAAGAAAACGGAGTCCGTGAGCCACACGAGGTGCCCACAAGCTTGCCCACCGCCACCAGGGGGGTGGTGGCGGAGTGGGGGCTTGTGTCCGCCTCGTTCGCTCTCCGGACTGCTTTTTATTTTACTAATTTTCCAAAAATTCCAAAACGGAAGAAATTTCCTATTGGAAAAGTATCGGAGTCCAATTTCTTGCCGAAACAAATACATCTTCGTTTTCAAGGTCTAAAACAGGCTGATAAACATCCCTTATGTACTCCTCTGGAGTTATGACATTGATGATATTGGTCTCAACATTTATGGGAGTACCAGAGATGTAATGCTTGATTCTTTGCCCATTTACCACTCTAGGAAAATTTCCTTCTGTGTTATTGATTTTGATGGCACCGGAACAATATACTTCCTCGACAACATAGGGACCTTCCCATTTAGAGAGAAGCTTGCCTGCAAAGAATCTCAAACGAGAATTGTATAGCAAGACATAATCACCTACATTGAACTCTCGTTTCTGTATTTATTTGTCGTGCCATCTCTTAACCTTTTCCTTGAACAACCTGGCATTCTCGTATGCCTGGGCTCTCCATTCATCTAACGAGCTGATATCAAACAACCGCTTCTCACCAGCAAGTTTGAAATCAAAGTTGAGCTCTTTGATTGCCCAATAAGCTTTGTGTTCTCGCTCAAGAGGTAAATGGTAGGCCTTGCCGTAAACCATTTTATACGGTGACATGCCCATGGGATTCTTATAAGCAGTCCTATAAGCCCATAGTGCATCATCAAGTTTGCTAGACCAGTTCTTTCGAGATCTATTAACGGTCTTTTGTAAGATCAACTTGATGTCCCTATTACTCAACTCAACTTGACCACTAGACTGAGGATGATAAGGAGATGCAACTCTATGGTTGACATCATACTTAGCTAGCATCTTGCGGAAAACACCATGAATGAAGTGTGAACCGCCATCAGTCATCAAGTATCTAGGGACTCCAAATCTTGGGAATATGACTTCTTTAAGCATCTTAATAGAGGTGTGGTGATCAACATTTTTAGTGGTGATAGCTTCTACCCACTTAGTAACGTAATCCACGGCAACTAAGATGCGAGTGTATCCATTGGAACTCGGGAAGGGTCCCATATAATCAAAGCCCCAGACATCAAATGGTTCAATGTCAAGTGAATAGTTCATAGGCATTTCCTGACACTTACTGATGTTCCCTATTCTTTGGCATTCGTCACAAGACAAGACAAACTTACGGGCATCCTTGAAGAGAGTGGGCCAATACAAACCTGATTGCAATACCTTATGGGCAGTTCTATCTCTAGCATGGTGTCCTCCGTAGGCTTCGGAATGACACTTCTGCAGGATCTGTCCCTGTTCATGTTCAGGCACACAATGTCTAATAACACCATCTACTCCTTCCTTATAAAGGTGAGGATCATCCCAAAAGTAGTGTCTCAAATCAAAGAAGAATTTCTTCTTTTGTTGATAGGTGAAACTGGGTGGTATGTATTTGGCTACGGTATAGTTTGCATAATCGGCATACCACGGTGCACTAAGTGAAGTGCGGATGACATTTAATTGCTCATCAGGAAAGCTATCATCAATAGGTAGTGGGTCATCAAGGACATTCTCTAGCCTAGACAAGTTATCTGCTACAGGGTTATCAGCACCCTTTCGGTCAACGACGTGCAAATCAAATTCTTAGAGCACGAGAACCCATCTGATCAGCCTAGGCTTAGCGTCCTTCTTATCCATGAGGTACTTAATAGCAGCATGATCAGAGTGAATAGTGACTTTGGAGTCAACTATGTAAGATCTGAACTTTTCACATGCAAACACTATTGCTAAAAATTCCTTCTCCGTAGTGGCATAGTTTCTTTGGGCACTGTCTAGAGTTTTACTAGCGTAGTGAATGACATTCAACTTCTTGTCAACTATTTGTCCTAGAACAGCACCAACAGCGTAATCACTAGCGTCGCACATGATTTCAAAGGGCAAGTTCCAGTCAGGTGGTTAAACAATAGGTGCGGTTATCAAAGCCTTCTTAAGTATTTCGAAGGCTTCCTCACAATCCTCATCAAAAACAAAAGGAACATCCTTCTGCAAGAGGTTGGTAAGAGGCCTAGAAATCTTAGAGAAGTCTTTAATGAACCTTCTATAGAAACCAGCATGACCTAGGAAACTTCGTATACCTATGATATCTGTGGGGCAAGGCATTTTCCCAATTGCATCAACCTTAGCCTTATCAACTTCAATGCCTCTCTCAGAAATTTTGTGTCCCAAGACGATACCTTCATTAACCATAAAGTGGCAATTCTCCCAATTCAAGACGAGGTTGGTTTCTTTGCATCTCTTTAAGACTCGATCAAGGTTGCTGAGGCAATCATCAAAGGAAGACCCATAAACGGAGAAGTCATCCATGAAAACCTCGACAATCTTTTCACAAAAGTCAGAGAATATAGCCATCATACATCTTTGGAAGGTGGCAGGTGCATTACATAAGCCAAAAGGCATACGTCTATAGGCAAAGGTACCGAAAGGGCAGGTGAAAGTGGTTTTCTCTTGATCAGATTGTGCAACAGGTATCTGCGAGAAACCTGAATAACCGTCTAGAAAGCAGAAGTGTGTGTGTTTTGGTAGCCTTTCTAGCATTTGGTCGATGAACGACAAAGGATAATGATCTTTCCTGGTTGCCTTGTTCAGTTTCCGGAAGTCTATCACCATTCTATAGCCGGTAATAATCCTTTGTGGGATTAGTTCATCCTTATCATTAGGAACGACGGTGATACCTCCCTTCTTGGGTACGCAATGTACTGGACTTACCCAATCACTATGAGCAACAAGATAAATGATTCCTGCTTCCAGAAGCTTTAATATTTCTTTTCTAACGACCTCTTTCATCTTAGGATTTAATCTCCTTTGATGATCAACAACTGGTTTAAAGTCAGGATTGGTTTTAATCTTGTGCTGACATAGAGTAGGACTAATACCCTTAAGATCATCAAGAGTATATCCAATAGCAGCGCGGTGCTTCCTCGGAGTTTTTAGTAACTTCTTCTCTTCGCGCTCTCAGAGGAGAGCGCTAATAATGACATGATATATCTCCTTCTCATCAAGATAGGCATACTTAAGAGTATCAGGCAACTGTTTAAGCTCGAACACAGGATCACCCTTTGGTGGGGGAGGATCCCCAAGCAGTTCAACAGGCAGATTATTCTTGAGAATAGGATATTGTTCTAAGACAATTTTATCTATCTCATCTCTCTCCTCCATATGCATATCATTTTCATGCTCAAGCAGATATTTCTCTAAAGGATCCGTAGGAGGTACAACAATAGAGGCAAGAGCAATGATTTCATCTCTACCAGACGACTCTCTTTCATGGGTTTGTCTTCCAAACTTGGAGAAGTTAAATTCATGAGACACACCCTCGAAACTTAATGTGACAGTCTGCTTAATGCAATCAATGTGAGCATTGACAGTGTTGAGAAAGGGTCTACCAAATATGTTGGGACAAAAGCTATCTTGTGCAGTACCAAGGACGAGGAAATCAGTAGGATACTTCGTCTTACCACACATGACTTCTACGTCTCTCACAATTCCCAGAGGGCAGATAGTGTCTCTATTAGCTAGCGTAATAGTGACATCAATGGGTTCTAACTCAGCAGGTGCAATCTCATCTTTGATTTCATCATATAGAGAACGGGGTATTGCACTAACACTAGCTCCCATATCACATAAACCATGGTAACAGTGATCTCCTATCTTAACAGAAACAACGGGCAGGCCAACTCTAGGTCCGTGTTTGTCTTTCGCGTGAGGTTTAGCAATTCTAGCAGAGTCCTCACAGAATTTGATAACATGCCCATCTATGTCTTCGGCTAAGAGATCTTTGATAATAGCAACACTAGGTTCAACTCTAATCTCCTCAGGGGGTGCAAGTAGGGATGGCAATGGGTACCTATTACCCACGTACCCTGCGGGTAAAAACCCTATTAGGGTAAGGGCATGGGACATAAATTTACCCATGGGTATACAAAATAGGAAAATCGAAAACCGGACGGGTAGAGCGGGTACGGGTATGGGATCATATAACCCATACCCATATACCCATGCACCCATATAAAATCTATGTAAACTCAAAATTATCTCTACAATCTACACTATGTCAATAATTTGTGAACTGAAAGTGTATGCCTATGTGTTATTGTTTATGACTATAAGATGTTGTTTTATAAGAATGTGTTGTAGTTATAATCTATCTTTGTAAGCTTTATGATACAATGAAGTTTATAACTAAAAGTTGTTTAAATTGATGTTTTGCAAATATGGGTAATTTTACCCGCGGGTACCCGTCTACCCGTCTACCCGTCGGGTAACGGGTATGGGGAAAAATTGTACCCGTTGACGGGTATGGGTAAGGGTGATGGGTAATCTCAGACGGGATGGGGATGCTTCACCCGTACCCATACCATGCGGGTGCCATCCCTAGGTGCAAGTGGTCTAATGTAACCCCTACGTATCACAGTTGGAGCTTTAGAATAATCCTTTATCCTAGCAGGGTATGGTGGTTTCTCAGTGTTAGCATAAGGAACAACAGGATCACTAAAAGCTATGATTTTATCCTCAACTAGATTGGTTTTTGCTATGTTGCTTTCTATAGGAGGATGATATTTAAACCACTTCTCTTTGGGAAGATCAACATGAGCAGCAAAGGATTCACATAGAGAAGCTACTATCTCAGAGTCAAGTCCATACTTAGCGCTAAAATCTCTAAAAGTGTTTGTCTCAACAAAAGATTTAATGCAATCAAACTGGAAATTCATACCTGACTCCTTACCTTCCTCCAGCTCCCAATCTTCAGAGTTGCGTTTGATTCTCTCCAATAAATTCCACTTGTGATCAATATCCTTCTTCATAAAAGAACCGGCACAAGAAGTGTCAAGCATGGTACGATCTTCATGAGAAAGCCGAGCATAAAAGTTTTGAGTGATGATTTCTCTCGAGAGCTCATGATTGGGGAATGAATATAGCATTGATTTAAGCCTCCCCCAAGCTTGAGCTATGCTTTCCCTGTCACGAGGCCAAAAGTTATAAATAAAGTTCCGATCACGATGTACTAAATGCATAGGATATAACTTTTGATGAAATTCCAATTTCAACCGATTGTAGCCCCATGATCCAGCATCATCACATAGCCTATACCATGTCAACGCCTTATCATTCAAAGATAAAGGAAAGAATTTCTTCTTTACCTCAGCCTCGGGCAAACCTGCAAGCTTAAATAAACCACAAACTTCATCTACAAAGATTAGATGCAAGTCCGGATGTGAAGATCCATCTCCTCTGAAAGGATTAGCCAGCAGTTTCTCAAGCATACCCAAAGGAATTTCATAAAAGATATTTTCAGTAGGTACCTCAGGTTGAGGAGCAACTCCTCGTGCTTCCGTTGGTGGTGAAGATACCCCGAACAAACTCCTCAAAGGAAGTGTTTCCATAGTGACAAGTGACAATAAATTTCAGCACAGTATATAAATGTTTCCTTACCAATTTCCACTTACCAAAGGTGCTTCACTCCCCGGCAACGGCGCCAGAAAAGAGTCTTGATGACCCACAAGTATAGGGGATCAATCGTAGTCCTTTTGATAAGTAAGAGTGTCTAACCCAACGAGGAGCAGAAGGCTCTGATAAACGGATTTCAGCAAGGTAATAACTGCAAGCACTGAAAGTAGCGGTAACAAGTGATTGTGTAGCGAGGTGAAACATAGCAAGCAAAGAGTAACAAGTAACAAGTAGTAGCAACGGTGCAGCAAGTGGCCCAATCCCTTTTCTAGCAAGGGACAAGCCTAAACAAAGTCTTATAGGAGGAAAACGCTCCCGAGGACACACAGGAATTTCTGTCATGCTAGTTTCATCATGTTCATATGATTCGCGTTCGTTACTTTGATAGTTTGATATGTGGGTGGACCGGCGCTTGGGTACTGCCCTTACTTGGACAAGCATCCCACTTATGATTAACCTCTCTCGCAAGCATCCGCAACTACAAAAGAAGAATTAAGACAAAGTCAAACCATAGCATTAAACTAGTGGATCCAAATCAGCCCCTCACGAAGCAACGCATAGACTGGGGTTTAAGCTTCTGTCACTCCAGCAACCCATCATCTACTTACTACTTCCCAATGCCTTCCTCTAGGCACAAATATGGTGAAGTGTTATGTAGTCGACGTTCACATAACACCACTAGAGGAAAAACAACATACAACATAACAAAATACCGAACGAATATCAAATTCACATGACTATTATTAACATGACTTATCCCATGTCCTCAGGAACAAAAGTAACTACTCACAATACATAATCATAATCATGATCAGAGGTGTAATGAATAGCATCAAGGATCTGAACATAAACTCTTCCACCAAGTAATCCAACTAGCATCAACTACAAAGAGTAATCAACACTACTAGCAACCTTACAAATACCAATCGGAGTCGCGAGACGAAGATTGGTTACAAGAGATGAACTAGAGATTGGAGAGGAGATGGTGCTGATGAAGATGTTGATGAAGATGCCTCCCCTCCGATGAGAGGAGTGTTGGTGATGACGATGGCGATGATTTCCCCCTCCGGGAGGGAAGTTTCCCCGGCAGGATCGTCCTGCTGGAGCTCTAGATTGGATCTGCTCAAGTTCCGCCTCGTGGCGGCGGCAAAACCACGAAAAAACTCCCCCTTGATTTTTTTCAGACCTGGACGCTTTATATAGCAAAAGAGGGGGGCTAGTGGGACTTCAGGCAGCCCACAAGCCTGCCCTGCGCCACCAGTGGGGTGGTGGCGGTGGGCAAGCTTGTGGAGCCCTGGTGGCTCCCCTCCAGTAGTTCTTTCGCCCAGCATTTTTAATATATTCCAGAAAAAATCCACGTAAATTTTCAGGGCATTTGGAGATGTGCAGAATAGTGGACTAGGATTTGCTCCTTTTCCAGTCCAGAATTCCAGCTGCCTGAATTCCCCCTCTTCAAATAATCCTTGCAAAATAAGAGAGAAAAGGTATAAATATGGTACCACAAGTAATATAAAAGCCCCCAAAGCAATAAATATCAACATGAAAGCATGATGCAAAATGGACGTATCAACTCCCCCAAGCTTAGACCTCGCTTGTTCTCAAGCGAAAACCAAGTTCCCTAAACATGTCCACATGTTGAGGGATGAAGGTGTCGATAAAACATAATACGGACATGAGGGTATCATGATCACACATAGAACAACAATATATCATAAAGATTCTTATGGGAAAGTAACAATTCCTTCACAAAGCAAAGCATGAAGCAAAAACCTTACCGATAAGTAACCAACAATAGTCCATAGTCATTGAAGCAATTGCAATTTATCACAACATCAGAAAGAGTCAAATAAGAGCTTGTAAGGCAAACCCACATACTCAATCATCTCTTTTGTTTTCCACAATTGTTACAACTCACGTGGTACTCATGGTGTCAAAGTTTCAGCTGGACACAGAGGAAGATAGGGGCTTATAGTTTTGCCTCCCAACGGTTTACCTCAAGGGTAAAGTCAACAACAATAAAGGATAAGTACTCAACTCCAAGTTGATATATGAATATAGATCTTTCCCAAGCATGTGACGGTAGGCAAGACAAAGGAAAAAAGGGAATTGGTGAAGATCACCATGACTCTTACAAGGGTAAAAAGTAAAGGTACAAGATAGGCCCTTCACAGAGGGAAGCAGAGGTTGTCATGCGCTTTTGAGATTTGAATGCGTGTCCTCTTAGTGCGGAGGAACGTCACTTTATATTGCCTCCTGTGATAAAGAACTTTATTATGCAGTATGTCGCTTTTATGTCTTCCTCATCAGAGGTTAGTACAAAGCTTATTTTCCACACACTAATAGATCATACATATTAGAGAGCAATTTTTATTGCTTGCACCGATGACAACTTACTTGAAGGATCTTATTCAATCCATAGGTAGGTATGGTGGACTCTCATGGCAAAACTGGGTTGGAGGTTTATGGATGCACAAGTAGTATCTCTACTTGGTGCGGGAGTTTTGGCTAATATGAGGTGGAAGCAATCGTCACATGCTAAGGGATCTCTAATCATATAACATTGTTTGGAACTAAGCAAACTCAATTCATTATGTTGTCTTCCTTGTCCAACATCTACTCCTAGGCATGTAATAGTTTGGTGAGTGCTCACAATTGTAAAAAGTGTCTAAGATGATATATTTATATGTGAACCTCTCTTTCCTTATTACTTCTTATTAATTACAACAATGACTGAGGTCTATGTTGATTTATTCTCAACAAGTTTCAATCACCGTACGTGTCATATGTGAAGTTATCACTTTCCATAAGATCGTCTCATGATCTTTCATGCTATCGTTCTTTTCATGCTACTTACTACTTTCCAATGCCTTCCTCTAGGCCCAAATATGGTGAAGTGTTATGTAGTCGACGTTCACATAACACCACTAGAGGAAAAACAACATACAGCATATCAAAATAAAGAACGAATATCAAATTCACATGACTATTATTAACATGACTTATCCCATGTCCTCAGGAACAAAAGTAACTACTCACAAGACATAATCATAATCATGATCAGAGGTGTAATGAATAGCATCAAGGATCAGAACATAAACTCTTCCACCAAGTAATCCAACTAGCATCAACTACAAAGGGTAATCAACACTACTAGCAACCTTACAAGTACCAATCGGGGTCGCGAGACGAAGATTGGTTACAAGAGATAAACTAGGGATTGGAGAGGAGATGGTGCTGATGAAGATGTTGATGAAGATGCCTCCCCTCCGACGAGAGAAGTGTTGGTGATGACGATGGCGACAATTTCCCCCTTCTGGTGGGAAGTTTCCCCGGCAAGATCGTCCTGCTCGAGCTCTAGATTGGATCTGCTCAAGTTCCGCCTCGTGGCGGCGGCGAAACCACAAAAAAGCTCCCCCATGGTTTTTTCCAGACCAGGACGCTTCATATAGAAAAAGAGGGGGGCTAGTGGGCCTTCAGGCAGCCCACAAGCCTGCCCTGCGCCACCAGGGGGGTGGTGGCGGTGGGCAAGCTTGTGGAGCCTTGGTGGGCCCCCTCCGGTAGTTATTTTGCCCAGTATTTTTAATATATTCCACAAAAAATGCACGTAAATTTTCACGGCATTTGGAGATGTGTAGAATAGTGGACCAGGATTTGCTCCTTTTTCCAGTCTAGAATTCCAGCTGCCTGAATTTCCCCTCTTCAAATATTCCTTGCAAAATAAGAGAGAAAAGACATAAATATGGTACCACAAGTAATATAACAGCCCAAAAAGCAATAAATATCAACATGAAAGCATGATGCAAAATGGATGTATCAGCCCTCAACATGCAACAAAGAGTCACTCCAAAGTCACTAATAGCGGAGAACAAACGAAGAGATTATTGTCGGGTACGAAACCACCACAAAGTTATTCTTTCTGATCGATCTATTCAAGAGTCCGTAGTAAAATAGCACGAAGCTATTCTTTCCGTTCAATCTTTCATAGAGTTCGTACTAGAATAACACCTTAAGATACTTATCAACCAAGACCCATATGTCACCTAGAAACTCCATTGTCACCTCAAGTATCCGTGGGTATGATTATACGATATGCATCACACAATCTCAGAATCATCTATTCAACCAACACATAGAACTTCAAAGAGTGCCCCAAAGTTTCTACCAGAGAGTCAAAACGTGTGCCAACCCCTGTGCATAGGTTCCCAATGTTATGAACCCGCAAGTTGATCACCAAAACATACATCAAGTACTCACATGAATCCACGTGTGCCAACCCATATGCATAGGTTCCCAATTGTCACAAACCCGCAAGTTGATCACAGCAAATAGACACGTGCAAGACATACATCAAGTGTTCTCAAAGACTCAATCCGATAAGATAACTTCAAAGGGGAAATTCAATTCATTACAAGAAGAGAGAGGGGGAAGAACATCATAAGATCCAACTATAGTAGCAAAGCCCATGGTACATCGAGATCAAGACATCTCAAGAACACGAGAGAGAGAGATCAAACACATAGCTACTGGTACATACCCTCAGCCCCGAGGGAGAACTACTCCCTCCTCGTCATGGAGACCGCCGGGATGATGAAGATGGCCACCGGAGATGGATTCCCCCTCTAGCAGGGTGCCAGAACGGGCTCCAGATTGGTTTTTGGTGGCTACAAAGGTTTGCGGCGGCGGAACTCCCGATCTAGGTTTCTTTCTGGGGGTTTCTGAATTTATAGGAATTTATGGTGGTGGAATTGCGTCAGTTGGGCCAACGAGGAGGTCACAAGCCTGCACGATGCGGCCTGGGGGGTGGCCGCGGCGTCAGGGGTTGTGACTCCCTCGTGGCTCTTCTGGCCTTGTTCCAAAGCTTCGGGGGTCTCTTTTGGTCCAAAAAAATCATCGTAAAGTTTCATTCCATTTGGACTCCGTCTGAAAAAGGGTCAAAAACATGGAAAAAACAGAAACTGACACTTGGCACTGAGTTAATAGGTTAGTTCCCAAAAAGATATAAAATAACATATTCATGCATAGAAAACATCCAAAGTTGACAAGATAATAGCATGGAACCATAAAAAATTATAGATACGTTGGAGACGTATCAAGCATCCCCAAGCTTAACTCCTGCTCGTCCTCGAGTAGGGAAGTGATAAAGAATGAATTTTTGATGTTGCATGCTACCTAGCATAGTTGTCCTCTGTAACTTCTCTCACGTGACATGAATGTTCATATCCGTTAGATTCAAAACAATAGTTTGCTATTGATGTGGAGACAATAATACTTCAAGCAAACTAGCAAGGTAATCATGAACTTTCAAAATAACAAGGCCAAAATAAAGTTATCCCTATAAAATCATATAGTGTGGCTATGCTCTATCATCCTTGCACAACGAATTTAAATCATGCACAACCTCGGTATTGGCCAAGTAATTGTTTTCACACCTTTACTTTCTCAAACCTTTTCAACTCTCACACAATACATGAGCGTGAGCCATGGTTATAACACTATAGGTGGAATGGAGTGGTGGAGGTTGTGAGACAAAAAAGGAGAAGATGGTCACATTGACTAGGCATATCAATGAGCTATGGAGATGCTTATCAATAGATATCAATGTGAATGAGTAGGGATTGCCATGCAAGAGATGCACTAGAGCTATGAGTATGTGAAATCTCTTAAGGAAAACTAGTGGGTGTGCATCCAACTTGCTTGCTCACGAAGACCTAGGGCAATTTTGAGGAAGCCCATCATAGGAATATACAAGCCAAGTTATATAATGAAAATTTCCCACGAGCTATATGGTGGTGACAAAACGAGAGACTCTCAATCATGAAGATCATGGTGCTTAATATGAAGCACAAGTGTGGAAAGGAGATAGTAGCATTGTCCCTTCTCTCTTTTTATCTCATTTTTTTGGTGGGCTCTTTGGCCTCTTTTTATTTATTTATTTTGGTGGGCATCTTTGGACTCTTTTTTTCTCACATGGGACAATGCTCCATCAATGATGATCATCACACTTACAACTCAAAACTTAGAGCAATGATGACTCTATATGAAATGCCTTCGGTAGTGTACCGTGACAATGATCTAGCATGGCATATACATCAATGGAAACATCATGCTAGCTATCTTATGATCATGCAATGGCAATGTAGAAGTGGTGGCACATGTCATGGTGGTAGTTGCATGGCAATATATCTCGGAATGGCTTTGAAAATGCCATAGTAGGTAGGTATGGTGGCTGTTTTGAGGGAGGCTATATGGTAGGTTTATGCACCGGCGAAAGTTGCACGGTACTAAAGAAGATAGTGATGGTGGAAGGTGAAAGTGCATCTAAACCGTGGACTCAACATTAGTCAAGAAAAACTCATATACTTGTTGTAACAGTTTTATTAGTAATCGAAACAAAGCATTCAACGCATACTCCTAGGGGAAGGGTTGGTAGGTATAAACCATGGCGCGATCCCGATCGCTACACAAAGGATGACAATCAATAAACTAATCATGCTCAAACTTCATCACATAGCGGTTCACCATACGTGCATGCTACGGGAATCACTAACTTCAACACAAGTATCTCTAGATTCACAACACCATACTAACATAACTTAAATATTACCACAGCCACATCTCAAAACTAATTGAGAGGAATCAAGCTTCTCTTTCTACTCAATGCACATGAAGATGGAAGTTTTCGTAACCCTTTGGATAACTACCACTTTTGGGACTACTTTCATAGCATAAGACAACTACCAAGCCACGCACCGCCATGCTCTAAAAGATACAAGTGAATCACATAGAGCAAAATCAACTAGCTCTAAAGATATAAGTGAAGCACAAGAGCAAAAGTATCTAGCTCAAAAGATATAAGTGAAGCACAATGAGCATTCTAGCAAAATCACGATGAGTGCATGTCTCTCTCTCTAAAAAAGGTGTGCAGCAAGGATTATTGTGACACAACAAAAATAAAAGACTCCTACGATACAAGACGCTCCAAGCAAAACACATATCATGTGGTGAATAAAAATATAGCTCCAAGTAACATTACCGATGGATTGAAGACGAAAGAGGGGATGCCTTCCCGGGGCATCCCCAAGCTTAGGCTTTTTCGGCATCCTTGAATCAACTTGGGGTGCCTTGGGAATCCCCAAGCTTGAGATCTTGCCACTATTTATCTCTTTGTCCATAAGAACTTCACCCAGAACTTGAAAACTTCACAACACAAAACTTAAACAGAAACTCGTGATATCATTAGTATAAGAAAGCAAATCACCACTTCCTTAGGTACTGTAGCAAACTTAAATTCTACTTATGTTGGTGTTGTGTTGCTGTATTTTCACTTTTCCATGGCTAGTACCCTCCGATACTATCCATAGTTTCATCAAAATAAGCAACCAACTCAACAAAAACAGAATCTGTTAACAGCAGACCAGTCTGTAGCAATCTGTATACTTCGCATACTTCTGGTACTTCAACAAAATCTAAAAAAATACAACAGTCTGAAGAAATTGCATATAAATCAGCATAAAAAGAATCAACTCAAATTATATTACAGAATAAAAATGAAAATTCTTTTCGTGAGCAGAAAGTTTCTGTCTTTTTCCAGCATGATCAAACAATCATCACTAAGACTAATCATAACGGTTTTGCTTGGCACAAACACAGAAAGAAACACAAAATACACAATCATAACAGAATTATGATGGTGTGGAGAAAACAAAACAGGAATAAAAAAGCAAAGAAAAATTTATTCATTGGGTTGCCTCCCAACAAGCGCTATCGTTTAACGCCCTTAGCTAGGCATTGATTTCAATGATGCTCACATAAAAGGTAAGGATTGAAACACAACGAGAGCATCATGGAGCAAATGTCTAGCACATTTAAGTCTAACCCACTTCCTATGCATAGGAATTTTGTGATCAAACAATTTATTGGAGCAAGAATCAACTAGCATAGGAAGGCAAAACAAGCATAGCTTCAAAAATTTCAACATATGGAGAGGAAGCTTGATACTATTGCAATAAGTAGAAGCATATGATCCTCTCTCATAGTAATTTTTAGTAGCATCATGAATGAATTCAACAATATAACCAACACCTAAAGCATTCTTTTCATGATCTACAAGCATAGACATTTTACTACTCTCCACATAAGGAAATCTATTCTCAAGAATAGTAGTGGGAGTATCGTAAAAGACTTGAGCACTACAAATTGTGTCCACAATGAAAAAGCAAGGTTTAGCAAAGGGGTTTTCGAAAGTATGACAAGTTTTATCATCCCTCTTCTTCAAAGCATAAGTATCCTCACAATAATCATCATAGATAGGGGGCATGCTTTCATCAAAATGATTTTGATCATTCAAAGTGGAAGAACTAAAAAGATCATCTTCATCAAATATAGCATCCCCAAGCTTGTGGCTTTGCATATCATTAGCATCATGGGTATTCAAAGAATTCATGCTAAGAACATTGCAATCATGCTCATCATTCACATATTCTATGCCAAGCATTCTATGTAATTCTTCTTTTAGCACTTGAGCACAATTTTCCTTCCCATCATGCTCACGAAAGACAGTGAAAAGATGGAGCATATGAGGCATCCTCAATTCCATTTTTTTGTAGTTTTCTAGCGAAAGAACAAGTAACAAAAAGATTCGATTGAAAGATCTAAAGATATACCTTCAAGCGCTAACCTCCCCGGCAACGGCGCTAGAAAAGAGCTTGATGTCTACTACGCAACCTTCTCCTTGTAGACGTTGTTGGGCCTCCAAGTGCAGAGGTTTGTAGAACAGTAGCAATTTTCCCTCAATTGGGTGACCTAAGGTTTATCAATCCGTGGGAGGCGTAGGATGAAGATGGTCTTTCTCAAGAAACCCTGCAACCAAATAACAAAGAGTCTCTTGTGTCCCCAACACACCCAATACAATGGTAAATTGTATAGGTGCACTAGTTCAGCGAAGAGATGGTGATATAAGTGCAATATGGATGGTAGATATAGGTTTTTGTAATCTGAAATTACAAAAACAGCAAGGTAACTAGTAACAAAAGTGAGCACGAACGGTATTGCAATGCGTGGAAACAAGGCCTAGGGTTCACACTTTCACTAGTGAAGTTCTCTTAACAATGATAACATAATTGAATCATATAACTAGCCCTCAATATGCAACAAAGAGTCACTCCAAAGTCACTAATAGCGGAGAACAAACGAAGAGATTATTGTCAGGTACGAAACCACCACAAAGTTATTATTTCTGATCGATCTATTCAAGAGTCTGTAGTAAAATAGCACGAAGCTATTCTTTCCGTTCAATCTTTCATAGAGTTCGTACTAGAATAACACCTTAAGATACTTATCAACCAAGACCCTAATGTCACCTAGATACTCCATTGTCACCTCAAGTATCTGTGGGTATGATTATACGATATGCATCACACAATCTCAGAATCATCTATTCAACCAACACATAGAACTTCAAAGAGTGCCCCAAAGTTTCTACCAGAGAGTCAAAACGTGTGCCAACCCCTGTGCATAGGTTCCCAATGTCACGAACCCACAAGTTGATCACCAAAACATACATCGAGTACTCACATGAATCCACGTGTGCCAACCCATATGCATAGGTTCCCAATTGTCACAAACTCGCAAGTGGATCACAGCAGATAGACACGTGCAAGACATACATAAAGTGTTCTCAAAGACTTAATCTGATAATTTAACTTCAAAGGGGAAACTCAATTCATTACAAGAAGAGAGAGGGGGAAGAACATCATAAGATCCAACTATAGTAGCAAATCCCACGGTACATCGAGATCAAGACATCTCAAGAACACGAGAGAGAGAGAGAGATCAAACACATAGCTACTAGTACATACCCTCAGCCCCGAGGGAGAACTACTCCCTCCTCGTCATGGAGATCGCCGGGATGATGAAGATGGCCACCGGAGGTTGATTCCCCCTCCGGCAGGGTGCTGGAACGGGCTCCAGATTGGTTTTTGGTGGCTACAGAGGCTTGCAGCGGCGGAACTCCCGATCTAGGTTCTTTCTGGGGGTTTCTGAATTTATAGGAATTTATGGCGGTGGAATTGCGTCAGTTGGGCCAACGAGGAGGTCACAAGCCTGCACGGTGCGGCCTGGGGGGGTGGCCGCGACGTCAGGGCTTGTGACTCCCTCGTGGCTCTTCTGGCCTTCTTCCAAAGCTTCGGGGTCTCTTTTGTTCCAAAAAAAATCATTGTAAAGTTTCATTCCATTTAGACTCCGTCTGAAAAAGGGTCAAAAACACGGAAAAAACAGAAACTGGCACTTGGCACTGAGTTAATAGGTTAGTCCCAAAAAGATATAAAATAGCATATTCATGCATATAAAACATCCAAAATTGACAAGATAATAGCATGGAACCATAAAAAATTATAGATACGCTGGAGACGTATCAGAGAGCTAGTTACTTATCTCTCCTTGTTATAGCTATTACATGATGAATCACATCCGTCATACTCATTCATCACCGATCCACTGCCTACGAGTCTTTTACTACTGGTCCTTGCTATGTTACTTTGTTCAGGCTTGTCCCTTGCTACAAAGGGATTGGGCCACTTTGCTACTACTGTTGCTACTGATGTTACTCTGCTGCTGTTGCTATTGCTGTTCCTTACTATTTCGCTGTTACTTGTTGCAAGACTTTTCTGGAGCCATAGCCGGGGAAGCATTCTTCTCAAAGAAGAATCCCCCGTCAACGTGCTATTTACTAGCTCCATTGATACAACAGTTAGGAATAGTCTGCCGTCAACAGATCGTTTCTAGCACCGTTGCTATCGTACTACTTTGCTACTGATACTTTGCTTGCAGACACTAATCTTTCAGGTGTGGTTGAATCTGATAAACTCAGCTGCTAATACTTGAGAATATTTTTTAGCTTCCCCTTGTGAGAGAATCAATAAATTTGGGTCGAATACTCTACCCTCGAAAACTGTTGCGATCCCCTACACTTGTGGGTTATCAGGGACGCGGGAGATTTGGGACCGCGGGAGGGGGGACGCGGGAGATTTGCGGGAGATGCGGGCGGGATGGGGCTCGAGGGAGCGGGGCCGCAGGCGCGCAACGCTCGAGGCGGCCAGCTGGCGAGGCGCTCGAGGTTTTTCGGTGACGGGAGTTAGCGTGTCGCGGGCCTAAACGTGCCGCGGGCCGGCCCGAGTAGGCAATGTACCGTGCTTGGGCCTGGACCCCGGGCACACGGGCCGGCACGACACGGCTCGTATATTAATCGGGCCTAGGCGGGCCATGCCGTGCCTGGCATGATTACGGCGGGCCGGGCCGTGCCGGGCCGGCCCGTTTGGCCAGGTCTGGTCCAATGAGTGTGGAGGCGCGCGACGGATATCATTATTTTCTCACCTTCACTGATGATTTGAGTAGGTATGGATATATCTACTTGATGAAGCACAAGTTTGAAACATTTGAAAAGTTCAAGCAATTTCAGAGTGAAGTTGAACATCATCGTAACAAGAAGATCAAGTTCCTACGATATGGTCGAGGGGGCGAATATTTGAGTTTCGAGTTTGGTGCTCACTTAAGACAATGTGGAATCGTTTCATAGTTGACACCGCGTGGAACACCACAGCGTAATGGTGTGTCCGAACGTCGTAATTGTACTTTGTTAGATATGGTGCGATCTATGATGTCTCTTACCGATTTGTCATTATCATTTTGGGGTTATGCATTAGAGACAGCTGCATTCACTTTAAATAGGGCACCATCAAAATCCGTTGAGACGACACCATATGAACTATGGCTTGGCAAGAGGCCAAAGTTGTCGTTTCTTAAAGTTTGGGGATGCGATGCTTATGTCAAAAAGCTTTAGCCTAAAAAGCTGGAACCCAAAGCGGAAAAGTGTGTCTTCATAGGTTACCCAAAAGAGACAGTTGGGTACACCTTCTATCTCACATCCGAGGGCAAAGTGTTTGTTTCCAAGAATGGAGCTTTTCTTGAGAAGGAGTTTCTCTCGAAAGAATTGAGTGGGAGGAGGATAGAACTTGATGAGGTTGTGGAACCCGTGCTCCCTCTAGATGGTGGCGCAGGGCAGAGGGAAATCTCTATCGAGGCAACACCGGTTGAGGAGGAAGCCAATGATGATGATCATGAGGCTTCGGATCAAGTTACTATCGGACCTCCCAGGTCGAAAAGATCACGTACTGCTCCTGAGTGGTAGGGGAATCCTGTCTTATCTATCATGTTGTTAGACAAAAATGGGCTTGCGAATTATGAAGAAGCAATGGTGGGCCCGGATTCCAACAAATGCTTAGAGGCCATGAAGTCCGAGATAGGATCTATGTATGAAAACAAAGTGTGGACTTTGGAAGTATTACCTGAAGGTCGTAAGGCTATTCAGAACAAATGGATCTTTAAGAAGAAGACGAATGCGAACGGTAATGTGACCGTTTATAAAGCTCGACTTGTGGCAAAGGTTTTTTCACAAGTTCAAGGAGTTGACTACGATGAGACACTCTCACCGGTAGCGATGCTTAAGTCCGTCCGAATAATGTTAGTAATAGCTGCATTTTTCGATTATGAAATCTGGCAGATGGATGTCAAAACGACGTTCCTTAACGATTTTCTTAAGAAAGAGTTGTATATGATGCAACCCGAAGCTCTTGTCGATCCAAAGAATGCTAACAAAGTATGCAAGCTCCAGTGATCCATTTATGGACTGGTGCAAGCATCCCAGAGTTGGAATAAGCGCCTTGATGAGGTGATCAAGACATTTGGGTTTATACAAGTTGTTGGAGAATCTTGTATTTACAAGGAAGTGAGTGGGAGCTCTGTGGCCTTTCTAATATTGTATGTGGATGACATTTTTCTGATTGGAAATAATGTGGAGTTTTTAGAGAGCGTAAAGGATTACTTGAACAAATGTTTTTCAATGAAATACCTAGGAGAAGCTGCTTACATATTAGGCATTAATATCTATAGAGATAGATCGAGGCGCCTAATAGGACTTTCACAAAGCACATACCATGATAATGTTTTTAAGAAGTTCAAAATGGAGCAATCCAAGAAGGGGTTCTTGCCAGTGTTACAAGGTATAAAGTTGAGCAAGACTCAGTGTCCAGTAACTGCGGAAGATAGAGAAAAGATGAGTATCGTCCCCTATGCTTCCGCCATAGGGTCTATCATGTATGCAATGCTGTGCACAAGACCGGACGTCAGCCTGGCCATAAGTATGGCAAGGAGGTTTCAAAGTGATCCAAGAGTGGAACATTGGGCGGCAATCAAGAATATTCTGAAGTACGTGAAAAGTACTAAGGAAATGTTTCTCGTTTATGGAGGTGACGAAGAGCTCGTCGTAAAGGGTTACGTCGATGCAAGCTTTGACACTGATCCGGATGACTCTAAGTCTCAAACCGGATACATATTTATTCTCAATGGGGGTGCGGTAAGCTGGTGCAGTTCCAAGAAAAGCTTCGTAGCAGATTCTACATGTGAAGCGGAGTACATGGTTGCTTCGGAGGCAGCTAAGGATGGTGTCTCGATGAAGCAGTTCATGAAGGATCTTGGAGTTGTGCCGAGCGGACTAAATCCAATAACTCTGTTCTGTGACAACACTAGTGCCATTGCTCTAGCAGAGGAACCAAGGATTCACAAGAAGACCAGACACATCAAACAACGCTTCAACCTCATCCTCGACTATGTCGAAGGAGAGGATGTAAATATTTGCAAAGTGCACACGGATCTGAATGTTGCAGATCCGCTGACTAAACCTCTTCCACGAGCGAAGCATGATCAACACCAGAATTGTATGGGTGTTAGATTCATTCCAATGTAAATCGCATAGCGATGTGAGACTAGATTATTCACTCTAGTGCAAGTGGGAGACTGTTGGAAATATGCCCTAGAGGCAATGATAAAATAGTTATTATTATATTTCCTGTTTCAAGATAATCATTTATTATCCATGCTATAATTGTATTGAATGAAAACATAAATGCATGTGTGGATATATAGACAAAACAATGTCTCTAGCAAGCCTCTAGTTGACTAGCCAGTTGATCAAGGATGGTTAAGGTTTTCTGACCATATGCAAGTGTTGTCACTTGATGACTGGATCACATCATTAGGAGAATGATGTGATGGACAAGACCTAAACTATAAACGTAGCATGTGATCGTGTCATTTTGTTGCCATTGTTTTCTACGTGTCAAGTATTCATTCCTATGACCATGAGGTCATGTAACTCATTGACACCGGAGGAATACCTTGTGTGTATCAAACATCGCAACGTTACTGGGTGACTATAAAGGTGCTCTAGAGGTATCTCCAAAGGTGTCCATTGAGTTAGCATGGATCAAGACTGGGATTTGTCACTCCGTGTGACGGAGAGGTATCTCGGGGCCCACTCGGTAATACACCATCACATATAAGCCTTGCAAGCAATGTGTATAATGTGTTAGTCACGAGATCTTGTATTACGGAACGAGTAAAGATACTTGCCAGTAACGAGATTGAAATAGGTATAGGGATACCGACGATCAAATCTCGGGCAAGCAACATACCGAAGGACAAAGGGAATGTGCTATCCCACAGACAACAGCGCCAAAAGTTGACACGTTGACAGAGGCTGGGCTTGCGTTGGTTCTTCCCTTGAAGAGGAAAGGGTGATGCAGCACAGGAGCAACAAGTATTTCCCTCAGTTTGAGAACCAAGGTATCGATCCAGAAGGAGGGTCTCGTCAAGTCCAGAGTACCTGCGCAAACACAAACAAGCTTGCACCCAACGCTTCAAAGGGGTTGTCAATCCCTTCAAGATTGTTTGCAAAGTGAGATCTGAAGGCGGAAAGTGCAACCAAGTAAAAAGTTTAAGGCTGAAAATATGGTGTGGAGTAGACCCTGGGGGCCATAGTGTTCACTAGAAGCTTCTCTCAAAATAGCAAGTATCACGGTGGGTGAACAAATTACTGTCGAGCAATTGATAGAACCGCGCAAAGTCATGACGATATCTAAGGCAATGATCATGCATATAGGCATCACGTCCGAGACAAGTAGACCGATACCTTCTGCATCTACTACTATTACTCCGCACATCGACCGCTATCCGGCATGCATCTAGTGTATTGAGTTCATGACGAACAAAGTAACGCTTTAAGCAAGATGACATGATGTAGAGGGATAATCTCAAACCAATGATGAAAACCCCATCTTTTTACCCTTGATGGCAACAACACGATGCGTGCCTCGCTACCCCTTCTGTCACTGGGTGAGGTCATCGCACGGTATGAACCCAAAACCAAGCAGTTCTCCCATTGCAAGAATCATAGATCTAGTTGGCCAGACAAAATCCACAACTCGAAGAGAATTACAAGGATATGAAATCATGCATAACAGAGATCAGAAGAAACTCAAATAAGATTCATAGATAATCTGATCATAAGTCCACAATTCATTGGATCTCGACAAATACACCGCAAAAGAAGATTACATCGGATAGATCTCCATGAAGATCATGGAGAACTTTGTATTGAAGATCCAAGAGAGAGAAGAAGCCATCTAGTTACTAGCTATGGACCCGTAGGTCTATGGTGAACTACTCACGCATCATCGGAGAGGTCATGGTGTTGATGAAGAAGCCCTCCATGTCCGAATCCCCCGTCCGACAGGGCACCAGAACGTGCCCCAGATGGTATCTTGCGGAGACAGAAGCTTGCGGCGGCTGAAAAGTGATTGCGATGATCTCCTGATTTTTTCTGGAATTTATGGGATTATATAGGCGAAAGACCTAGGTCAGGGGATCTCCAGGGGGCCCACAAGCCTGGATGGCGCGACCCCCTTGGCCGCGGGGTGGGGGCTTGTGGGGCCCCTGGGACTTCCTTGCCTTGGCTCCCAAGTTCCCCGATCTTCTTTCGTTCCAAAAAAATCCTTTCGGGGATTTTCTTCCGTTTGGACTCCGTTTCAAAATCTCCTCTGAAAGGGGTCAAAAACATGGAAAAAACAGGAACTGGCACTAGGCACTGAGTTAATAAGTTAGTTCCAAAAATATATAAAAGGCATACAAAACATCCAAAGTTTGACAAGATAATAGCATGAATCCATAAAAAATTATAGATACGTTGGAGACGTATCAGAATGGTATACGGGATTATATGAATCCTTGGCACAGTGGTTCAACCGATAAGATCTTCATAGAATATGTAGGATCCAATATGTACATCCAGGTCCCGCTGTTGGATATTGACCAGGGAGTGTCTCAGGTCATGACTGTTGGAAATATGCCCTAGAGGCAATAATAAATTAGTTATTATTATATTTCTTAGTTCATGATAATCGTTTATTATCCGTGCTATAATTGTATTGATTGGAAACACAATACTTGTGTGGATACATAGACAAAACACTGTCCCTAGTAAGCCTCTAGTTGACTAGCTCGTTGATCAAAGATGGTCAAGGTTTCCTGGCCATAGGCAAGTGTTGTCACTTGATAATGTGATCACATCATTAGGAGAATCATGTGATGGACTAGACCCAAACTAATAGACGTAGCATGTCGATCGTGTCATTTTGTTGCTACTGTTTTCTGCGTGTCAAGTATTTGTTCCTATGACCATGAGATCATATAACTCACGGACACCGGAGGAATGCTTTGTGTGTATCAAACATCGCAACGTAACTGGGTGACTATAAAGATGCTCTACAGGTATCTCCGAAGGTGTTCATTGAGTTAGTATGGATCAAGACTGGGATTTCTCACTCCGTGTGACGGAGAGGTATCTCGGGGCCCACTCGGTAATATAACATCACACACAAGCCTTGCAAGCAATGTGACTTAGTGTAAGTTGTGGGATCTTGTATTACAGAACGAGTAAAGAGACTTGCCGGTAAACGAGATTGAAATAGGTATGCGGATACTGACGATCGAATCTCGGGCAAGTAACATACCTAAGGACAAAGGGAATGACATACGGGATTATATGAATCCTTGGCACTGAGGTTCAAACTATAAGATCTTCGTAGAATATGTAGGATCCAATATGGGCATCCAGGTCCCGCTATTGTATATTAACCGAGGAGTCTCTCGGGTCATGTCTACATAGTTCTCGAACCCGCAAGGTCTGCACACTTAAGGTTCGACGTTGTTTTATACGTATTTGAGTTATATGGTTGGTTACCGAATGTTGTTTGGAGCCCCGGATGAGATCACGAACGTCACGAGGGTTTTCGGAATGGTCCGGAAACGAAGATTGATATATAGGATGACCTCATTTGATTACCGGAAGGTTTTCGGAGTTACCGGGAATGTACCGGGAATGACGAATGGGTTCCGGGAGTTCACCGGGGGGGGGGCCCACCCACCCCGGGGAAGCCCATGGGTGTTTGGGGTGCCGCACCAGCCCTTAGTGGGCTGGTGAGACAGCCCAAGAGAGGCCTATGCGCATAGGAAAGAAAATCAAAGAGGAAAGGAAAAAAAAGGAGGTGGGAAAGGGAAGAAGGACTCCACCTTCCAAACCAAGTGGATTTCGGTTTGGGAGGGGGAGACCTTCCCCCTTGGCTCGGCCGACTCCCTTGGGAGTCCTTGGACCCCAAGGCAAGTCTGCCCCCTCCTCCTCCTATATATAGTGGGGTTTTAGGGCTGATTTGAGACAACTTTACCACGACAGCCCGACCACATATCTCCACGGTTTTACCTCTAGATCGCGTTTCTGCGGAGCTCGGGCGGAGCCCTGCTGAGACAAGATCATCACCAACCTCCGGAGCACCATCACGCTGCCGGAGAACTCTTCTACCTCTCCGTCTCTCTTGCTGGATCAAGAAGGCCGAGATCATCGTCGAGCTGTACGTGTGCTGAACGCGGAGGTGCCGTCCGTTCGGCACTAGATCGTGGGACTGATCGCGGGACGGTTCGCGGGGCGGATCGAGGGACGTGAGGACGTTCCACTACATCAACCGCGTTCACTAACGCTTCTGCTGTACGGTCTACAAGGGTACGTAGATCACACATCCCCTCTCGTAGATGGACATCACCATGATAGGTCTTCGTGCGCGTAGGAAAATTTTTGTTTCCCCTGCGATGTTCCCCAACAGTGGCATCATGAGCTAGGTTCATGCGTAGATGTCTTCTCGAGTAGAACACAAAAGTTTTTGTGGGCGGTGTTGTGAGTTTTTCTGCCCTCCTTAGTCTTTTCTTGATTCCGCGGTATTATTGGATCGAAGCGGCTCGGACCGACATTACTCGTACACTTACGAGAGACTGGTTTCATCGCTACGAGTAACTCCGTTGCTCAAAGATGACTGGCGGGTGTCAGTTTCTCCAACTTTAGTTGAGTCAGAATTGACCGAGGAGGTCCTTGGATGAGGTTAAATAGCAATTCATATATCTCCGTTGTGGTGTTTGCGTAAGTAAGATGCGATCCTACTAGATACCCATGGTCACCACGTAAAACATGCAACACAAAATTAGAGGACGTCTAACTTGTTTTTGCAGGGTATGCTTGTGATGTGATATGGCCAACGATGTGATGTGATATATTGGATGTATGAGATGATCATGTTGTAATAGATAATATCGACTTGCACGTCGATGGTACGGCAACCGGCAGGAGCCATAGGGTTGTCTTTATACTAACGTTTGTGCTTGCAGATGCGTTTACTATATTGCTAGGACGTAGCTTTAGTAGTAATAGCATGAGTAGCACGACAACCCCGATGGGACACGTTGATGGAGATCATGATGATGGAGATCATGGTGTGACGCCGGTGACAAGAAGATCGTGCTGGTGCTTTGGTGATGGAGATCAAGAAGTGCATGATGATGGCCATATCATGTCACTTATGAATTGCATGTGATGTTAATCCTTTATGCACCTTATCTTGCTTAGAACGACGGTAGCATTATGAGGTGATCTCTCACTAAAATTTCAAGACGAAATTGTGTTCTCCCCGACTGTGCACCGTTGCTACAGTTCGTCGTTTCGAGACACCACGTGATGATCGGGTGTGATAGACTCAACGTTCACATACAACGGGTGCAAAACAGTTGCGCACGCGGAACACTCGGGTTAAGCTTGACGAGCCTAGCATGTGCAGACATGGCCTCGGAACACATGAGACCGAAAGGTCGAGCATGAATCGTATAGTTGATATGATTAGCATAGAGATGCTTACCACTGAAACTATTCTCGACTCACGTGATGATCGGACTTGAGATAGTGGATTTGGATCATGTACCACTCAAATGACTAGAGAGATGTACTTTTTGAGTGGGAGTTCTTAAGTAATATGATTAATTGAACTAATTGTCACGAACATAGTCTAATGGTCTTTGCGAATTACGATGTAGCTTGCGCTATAGCTCTACTGTTTTTTATATGTTCCTAGAGAAAATTTAGTTGAAAGTTGATAGTAGCAAACTTTGCAGACTAAGTCTGTAAAACCGAGGATTGTCCTCGTTGCTGCACAGAAGGCTTATGTCCTTAATGCACCACTCGGTGTGCTGCACCTCGAGCGTCGTCTGTGGATGCTGTGAACATCCGACATACACGTTTCTGATGACTACACAATAGTTCAGTGCAAAATACTTAATGGCTTAGAAGCAAGGCGCCGAAGACGTTTTGAAACGTCGCGGAACATAAGTGATGTTCTAAAGAGATGAAATTGTGATTTCATGCTTGTGCCCTTGTTAAGAGGTACAAGACCTCCGACAAGATTCTTTGTCCACAAAGTAAAGGAGAAAAGCTCAATCGTTGAGCGTGTGCTCAAATTGTCTGAGTACGACAATCGCTCGAATCAAGTGGGAGTTAATCTTCCAGATGAGATAGTGATGGTTCTCCAAAGTCACTGCCACCAAGCTGTGAGAGCTTCGTGATGAACTATAACATACCAAGGATGGATACTATGATCTTTGAGTGATTCACGATGTTTGACGCTGTGAAAGTAGAAATCAAGAAGGAGCATCAATAGTTGATGGTTAGTAAAACCACTAAGTTTCGAGAAAGGCAAGGGCTAGAAGGGATACTTCGTGAAACGGCAAAACGGTTGCTGCACTAATGAAGAGACCCAAGATCAAACCCAAACCTGAGACTAAGTGCTTCTGTAATGAGGGGAACAGTCACTGAGGCGGAGCAACTCTAGATACTTGGTAGATAAGAAGGCTGGCAAAAGTCGAGAGAAGTATATTTGATATACATGATGTTGATGTGTACTTTACTAGTACTCCTAGTAGCACGAGGGTATTGGATACCGGTTCGGTTGCTAAGTGATTAGTAACACGAAATGAAAGCTATGACATAAACGGAGATTAGCTAAAGGCGAGGTGACGATACGTGTTGGAAGTGTTTCCAAGGTTGATATGATCAAACGTCGCACGCTCCCTCTACCATCGGGATTGGTGTTAAACCTAAATAATTGTTATTTGGTGCTTGCGTTAAGCATGAACATGATTAGATCGTGTTTATTGCAATACGATTATTCATTTAAAGAGAATAACGGTTACTCTATTTTCTTGAATAATCACCTTCAATGGTTTATTGAATCTCGATCGTAGTGTTACACATGTTCATGATATTGGTGCCAAAAGATACGAGTTAATGATGATAGTACCACTTACTTGTGGCACTGCCGCTTGAGTCATGTTGGTATAAATTGCATGAAGAGGCTCCATGCTGATGGATCTTTGTACTCACCTGATTTCGAATCACTAGTGACATGCAAATCATACCACATGAGCAAGGCCTTGTTTTCATTGAGATGAAATAACATAGTAACTTGTTGGAAGTGATACATTTTGATGTATGCAGTCCAATGGGTGCTGAGGCACGCAGTGGATATCATTATGTTCTTACTTCACTGACGAGTTGAGTAGATACAGGAGTATTTACTTAATGAATCACAAGTCTGAAATATTGAAAAGTTCAATTCCGTTTCAGAGTGAAGTTCGTCGTAACAAGAGGATAAACTGTCTATGATATGATCATAGAAATGAATATCTGAGTTACGAGTTTTGGTACGCAGTTAAGACAATGTGGAAATTGTTTCGTAGTTCATGCCACCTGGAACATCATAGTGTGATGATGTGTCTGAATGTCATAGCCACACACTATTTGGTATGGTGCATGCTATGATGCCTCTTATCGAAATACCACTATCGTTTATGGGTTAAGCATTAGAGACAATCGCATTCACTTTAAATAGGGCACCATGTATTTCCGATTGAGATGACACAGTATAGACTGAGGTTTAGAGAAATCTAAACTGTCGTTTCTTGAAAGTTTGGGGCTTCGACACTTATGTGAAAAAGTTCCAGTCTGATAAGCTCGAACCCAAAGCAGATAAATGCATCTTCATAGGATATCCAAAACAGTTGGGTACATCTCCTATCTCAGATCCGAAAGCAAAGTGTTTGTTTCTAGAAACGGATCCTTTCTCGAGGAAAGGTTTCTCTCGAAAGAATTGAGTGGGAGGGTCGTAGTACTTGATGAGGTTATTGAACCATCACTTCAACCAGTGTGTAGCAGGGTGCAGGAAGTTGTTCCTGTGGCGCCTACACCAATTAAAGTGGAAGCTGATGATGGTGATCATCAAGCATCGGATCAAGTTACTACAAGCCTCGTAGGTTGACAAGGTCGCGTACTACTACGGAGTGGTACGGTAACCCTGTCTTGGAGGTCATGTTGTTGAGCAACAGTGAACCTACGAGTTATGGAGAAAGCGATGGTGGGCCCAGATTCCGACAAATGGCTGGAAGCCATGAAATCCGAGAGAGGATCCATGTATGAAAACAAAGTGTAGACTTTGGAAGAATTACTTGATGGTCATAGGACTATTGAGTAAAATGGATCTTTAAAAGGAAGACACACGATGATGGTGATAAGTCACTATTAAGAAAAGCTCGACTTGTCGCAAAGATGTTTTCGACAAGATCAAACAGTTGACTATGATGAGACTTTCTCACTCGTAGCGATGCTAAAGGTCTGTTGGAATTATGTTAGTTGTTGATGCATTATTTATGAAATATTGCACGTAGGATGTCAAAACATTGTTTCCTCGACGGTTTCCTTGAGCAAACATTGTATGTGATACAACCAGAAGGTTTTGTCGATCCTAAAGATACTAGCAAGTATGCAAGCTCCAGTGATCCTTCAATGGACTGGTGCAAGCATCTCGGAGTTGGAATATACACTTTGATGAGATGATCAAAGATTTTGGGTTTGTACAAGGTTTATGAGAAACTTGTATTTCCAAAGAAGTGAGTGGGAGCACTATAAAATTTCTGATAAGTGTATGTGGTAGACATATTGTTGATCAGAAGTAATGTAGAATTTCTGTAAAGCATATAAGGAGTTTTCAAAGGAATACCTGGATTGCGCTACTTGAACGTTAAGCATCAAAGATCTGTGGAGATAGATCAAAAGCGCTTAATGAAAGTTTCAGTAAGATGTATGCCTTGACAAGTTTTTGAAGGAGTTCAAAATAGATCAGCAAAGAAGGAGTTCTTGGTTGCGTTGTAAGGTGTAAATTTGAGTAAGACTCAAAACCCGACCACGGCAGAATAAAGAGAATAGACAAAGGTCGTCTTCTATGCCTCAGCCGTAGAATCTAAAGTATGCCATGCTGAGTACCGCACCTGATGTGTGCCTTGCAGCAAGTCTGTTGAGAAGTACAGAGAGTGATCCATGATTGAATCACTAGCAGCGGTCAAAATTTATCCTTAGTAACTAATGGACTAAGGAATTTTTCTCGATTATGGAGGTGGTTAAAGAGTTCGTCGTAAAGGGTTACGTCGATGCAAGCTTTGACACTAATACGAATAACTATGAGTAGTGAAACGGATTCATATAGTAGAGTAGATATTTGGAGCATTTCCGAATAGCACGTAGTAGCAACATCTATAAGATGACATAAAGATTTGTAAAGAACGCATGGATCTGAAAGTTTCAGAACCGTTGACTATAATCTCTCTCACGAGCAAGACGTGATCAGACCCCATAACTATATGGGTGTTGGATTCGTTGGAATCACATGGTGATGTGAACTAGATTATTGACTCTAGTGCAAGTGGGAGACTGTTGGAAATATGCCCTAGAGGCAATAATAAATTAGTTATTATTATATTTCTTAGTTCATGATAATCGTTTATTATCCATGCTATAATTGTATTGATTGGAAGCACAATACTTGTGTGGATACATAGACAAAACATTGTCCCTAGTAAGCCTCTAGTTGACTAGCTCGTTGATCAAAGATGGTCAAGGTTTCCTGGCCATAGGCAAGTGTTGTCACTTGATAATGGGATCACATCATTAGGAGAATCATGTGATGGACTAGACCCAAACTAATAGACGTAGCATGTTGATCGTGTCATTTTGTTGCTACTATTTTCTGCGTGTCAAGTATTTGTTCCTATGACCATGAGATCATATAACTCACGGACACCGGAGGAATGCTTTGTGTGTATCAAACGCCGCAACGTAACTGGGTGACTATAAAGATGCTCTACAGGTATCTCCGAAGGTGTTCGTTGAGTTAGTATGGATCAAGACTGGGATTTGTCACTCCGTGTGACGGAGAGGTATCTCGGGGCCCACTCGGTAATACAACATCACACACAAGCCTTGCAAGCAATGTGACTTAGTGTAAGTTGCGGGATCTTGTATTACAGAACGAGTAAAGAGACTTGCCGGTAAACGAGATTGAAATAGGTATGCGGATACTGACGATCGAATCTCGGGCAAGTAACATACCGAAGGACAAAGGGAATGACATACGGGATTATATGAATCCTTGGCACTGAGGTTCAAACGATAAGATCTTCGTAGAATATGTAGGATCCAATATGGGCATCCAGGTCCCGCTATTGGATATTGACCGAGGAGTCTCTCGGGTCATGTCTACATAGTTCTCGAACCCGCAGGGTCTGCACACTTAAGGTTCGACGTTGTTTTATACGTATTTGAGTTATATGGTTGGTTACCGAATGTTTTTCGGAGTCCCGGATGAGATCACGGACGTCACGAGGGTTTCCGGAATGGTCCGGAAACGAAGATTGATATATAGGAAGACCTCATTTGATTACCGGAAGGTTTTCGGAGTTACCGGGAATGTACCGGGAATGACGAATGGGTTCCGCGAGTTCACCGGGGGGGGGACCACCCCGGGGAAGCCCATGGGTGTTTGGGGTGCCGCACCAGCCCTTAGTGGGCTGGTGAGACAGCCCAAGAGAGGCCTATGCGCATAGGGAAGAAAATCAAAGAGGAAAGGAAAAAAAAGAAGGAGGTGGGAAAGGGAAGAAGGACTCCACCTTCCAAACCAAGTGGATTTCGGTTTGGGAGGGGGAGACCTTCCCCCTTGGCTCGGCCGACTCCCTTGGGAGTCCTTGGACCCCAAGGCAAGTCTCCCCCTCCTCCTCCTATATATAGTGGGGGTTTTAGGGCTGATTTGAGACAACTTTACCACGGCAGCCCGACCACATATCTCCACGGTTTTACCTCTAGATCGCGTTTCTGCGGAGCTCGGGCGGAGCCCTGCTGAGACAAGATCATCACCAACCTCCGGAGCGCCGTCACACTGCCGGAGAACTCTTCTACGTCTCCGTCTCTCTTGCCGGATCAAGAAGTCCGAGATCATCGTCGAGCTGTACGTGTGCTGAACGCGGAGGTGCCGTCCGTTCGGCACTAGATCGTGGGACTGATCGCGGGACGGTTCGCGGGGCGGATCGAGGGACGTGAGGACGTTCCACTACATCAACCGCGTTCACTAACGCTTCTGCTGTACGTTCTACAAGGGTACGTAGATCACACATCCCCTCTCGTAGATGGACATCACCATGATAGGTCTTCGTGCGCGTAGGAAATTTTTTGTTTCCCCTGCGACGTTCCCCAACAATGACTGCATAGTTCCCGAACCCGCAGGGTCTGCACATTTAAGATTCGGTGACGTTTCGGTATAGTTGAGTTATAGGTGTTGGTGACCGAAGGTTTGTTCGGAGTCTCGGATTAGATCACGGACGTCACAAGGGTTTCCGAAATGGTCCGGAAACAAAGATTGATATATAGGATTGTTTCATTTGGCCTCCGGAAATATTTCGGGCATTACCGGCAGTGTACCAGGAGTGACGAATGGGTTCCGGGTTTTTACCGGGAGGGGCCCACCCACCCAAGAGTGAACCTAATAGCCCAAGGGTGGCGCACCAGCCCTTAGTGGGCTGGTGAGGCCAGACCAAGTGGGCTATGTTGGCTAGAAGAAAGAAAAAAGGAAAAAAAAGAGGGAGGTGGGAAGGAAGGAGGGGACTCCTCCTTCCCCAAACCGAATTGGAGTTGGAGTCTCCTCCTCCTCCTCTTGGCCGGCGCCCTAGGGGCTCCCTTGATCCCCCAAGGCTAGACCCTCCCCTCCTCCTATATATACTAGAGGTTTTAGGGTTTTTGAGACACAACTTTGCCACGTGCAACCCTAAACCTCTACTTCGTAGTTCTTCCTCTAGATCAGTTTTCTACGGAGCTCGGGCGGAGCCCTACAGGAATAGATCATCACCATCACCGGTGCACCGTCACGCTGCCGGAGAACTCATTTACTTCCCAGTCTCTCTTGCTAGATCAAGAAGGCGGAGATCGTCATCGAGCTGTACGTGTGCTGAACGCGGAGGTGTTGTCCGTTCGGTGCTAGATTGGAACGAATCGTGGGACGACGGTGATTTGAATCACAAAGTTGTTCCACTACATCAACCGCGTTTCTTAACGCTTCCCGCTTAATGATCTACAAGGGTATGTGGATCCTATCTCCCTCTCGTAGATGAACATCACCATGATAGGTCTTCGTGTGCGTAGGAAATTTTTTGTTTCCCATGCAACGTTCCCCAACAATATGATCATCATAAAAAAAATTCTCGTCTAGCAACTTGTCAAGGAAACACTAGGCCAACTCTAACTACAGACCGGATCCAAAGCACGAGGGTCCCCACTCCCTCGCATAGACGGAACAACGAATGGAGGAGGCAGGGACCTGTAGGCAATGCCTTGGCATGAAGTTAAGGGCACATGAAATCGCCCCAAACTTTTTTGCCGGGGGAAGTGGGCGATATAGGAACCGCTATGTATTCTTTTATCACTCGTTTTGTTTAGGAGGGAAATACATGACAAATGTTATGATTTTAGTTAGGGCAGTGCTACCCGTCTGCCGGATAATAAACCTATTAGATCAGCCACCTCAGCAGCCATCGGATGCCGCCTGAAACAGTCATTCGATCTACTGTCCCAGCCAACTGAGTACTTTTGCAACAACTAGCTTATTGTGCTCAGGGGCTTTGTAACAAGGACCTTGTTGCAAAGGTCCACCGAGACAACAACATTGGCCCGCCATGGCTTGAGTGCCTCGGCCATGAGGCGCCGACGACTAGTGGATTTGTCGCACCTCCTCCGACTCAGTACCCTGAGCAGTTGGCTCTACTCGAGCACAACTGCGATGATCTCTCATGCTCGACACTCCTCTAGCGATTTCTGCAACCATAGGTATGTTTGTGAAACATGTGTCCTGCTGCAATGCTTGGCCTTGTACGCTCCCACACCTGGCGCTCCTTTGGCATTTTCTGCAACTGGGGCTATTTTTCTGAAACAAGACCCCTATTGCAGAACAAAAATATATTCATTGTTGGACCCTTCTTTTTGAAACAAAACCCATGTTACGGAAATCTTCTGAAACTAGCCTATTGGTGGAAAAAACTTCATCACTGAACCCTTTTTTTCTGAGACAATACCTATGTTGCAGCAACCTTTTCAAACAATACGATTGATGCAAAAAAAGAAAAATTGGCTGCACGAGACTTGTTGCTAGCGGCGAGCGCTCGATCAAGATCAATCCGATGGCTAAGCAAGCGACGGATGGTGTGCGTATATCAATCGGGTGAACGATAGAGTTTTCCTTTTAGTTAGGTATATAAGCAAAGAAAAACATGTTCATTCTAGTTAATAGGCAAACATTCAACAAAAATAAATAATGAAAATCTTGTAAGATACTAGTACTAAATATTAAAAAGTCAATAAATCATAATGATACACTAATAATAAACTTGTTATTTTATTTTTGCATAGGAATAATGTTTTTTTGCTAGAAAACTTTAACTGTCAAGATAATACAAAGAACTCCCGAAGTAAAAAAAATTACATCCAAATTCGTAGACCCCTAGCAACGACTACAAGCACTGAAGAGAGCGAGAGGAGTGACACAGTCATCGCCCTCCCTCATCAGAATCAACCAAATATTATGTTGGAAATATGCCCTAGAGGCAATAATAAAATAGTTATAATTATATTTCCTATTTCAAGATAATCGTCTATTATCCATGCTATAATTGTATTGAATGGAAACATAAATGCATGTGTGGATATATAGACAAAACAATGTCCCTAGTGAGCCTCTAGTTGGCTAGCCTGTTGGTCAAGAATGGTTAAGGTTTCCTAGCCATAGACAAGTGTTGTCACTTGATGACGGGATCACATCATTCGGAGAAGGATGTGATGGATAAGACCTAAACTATAAACGTAGCATATGATCGTGTCATTTTGTTGGTATTTTTTTCTGCATGTCAAGTATACATTCCTATGACCATGAGATCATGTAACTGACTGACACTGGAGGAATGCCTTGTGTGTATCAAACGTCGCAACGTTACTAAAGGTACTCTACAGGCATCTCCGAAGGTGTCCGTTGAGTTAGCATGGATCAAGACTGGGATTTGTCACTCTGTGTGATGGAGATTTATCTCGGGGCCCACTCAGTAATACAACATCACAAACAAGCCTTGCAAGCAATGTGACAAAAGAGTTAGCCACATGATCTTGTATTACGGAATGAGTAAAGAGACTTGCCAATAATGAGACTGAAATAGGTATGGCGATACCGACGATCGAATCTCGGGACCGAAGGACAAAGGGAATGATATACGAGATTGTGTGAATCCTTGATGCAGAGGTTCAATCGATAAGATCTTCGTAGAATATGTAGGATCCAATATGGACGTCAAGGTTCCGCTATTGGATATTGATCGGAGAGTGTCTCGGTCATGTCTACATAGTTCTCGAACCCGCAGGGTTTGCACACTTAAGGTTCGGTGACGTTTTCGGTATAGTTGAATTATAGATGTTGGTAACCGAATGTTGTTCGGAGTCCCGGATGAGATCCCGGACGTCAGGAGTGTCTCCGGAAGATTGATATATAGGATTCTTGCATTTGACTTCCTGAAATATTTTGGGCATTACCGATAAAGTACTGGGAGTGACGAATGGGTTCTGGGGTTTTACCGGGAGGGGCTACCCACCCGGGAGAGAACCAAATAGGCCCATGGGTGGCACACCAGCCCTTAGTGGTTGGTGAGGCCAACCCAATAAGGCTATTTCGGCCAAAGCAATAATAAAGGAGGAAAAAAGGAGGTGGACAAGATAAGAAGGAGTCCTCCACCAAACTGAATTGGCGGAGGACTCCTCCCTCCTTGCCTCGGCCGAAGGCTCCTCCTTGGAGTAGGAGGCAAGCCAACCACCCCTTGGTTCCTCCTATATATAGTGGAGGGTTTTAGGGTTTTTGCACCTCAAGCCTTTGTGCAACCCTCTCTCCCTCCACTAATTCATGACACCTCGTAGCTAGATCGCTACGGCATGGTGAAGCCCTGCCGAAGTAGCTCCACCATTATCACCGCCACGCCGTCGTGCTACCGGAGAATTCAGCTACCCCTTCGTTTCACTTGCTGGATCAAGAAGGCGGAGATTGTCATCGAGCTGTACGTGTGCGGAACGGAGGTGCCGTCCGTTCAGCGCTAGATCGGGACGGATCGTGGGACGACGACGATTTGGATCGCAAAGACGTTCCACTACATCAACTGCATTTCTTAATGCTTCCAGCTTAGCGATCTACAAGGGTATGTGGATCCGATCTCCCTCTCGTAGATGATCATCACCATGATAGGTCTTCATGTGCGTAGGAATTTTTTTGTTTCCCATGCAATGTTCCCAACAGTGGAATCATGAGCTCGGTTCATGCGTAGATGATATCTCGAGTAGAACACAAAAGAGTTTGTGGGCGTTGATGTTCAATTTGCTGCCCTCGTTAGTCTTTTCTTGATTCGATGGTATTGTTGGATTGAAGCGGCCCGGACCAACTTTACTCGTACGCTTACGAGAGACTGGTTTCATCGACAGGCATGCAATTTGTTGCATAAAGATGACTGGCGGGTGTGTGTTTCTTCAACTTTGGTTGAATCGGATTTGACCGAGGCGTCCTTGGAGAAGTTTAAATAGCAAATTGCATATCACCGTTGTGGCTTTGCGTAAGTAAGATGCGATCATACTAGATACCCATAGCAGCCACGTAAAACATGCAACAACAAATTAGAGGATGTCTAACTTGTTTTCGCAGGGTATGCATGTGATGTGGTATGGCCAAACAAATTATGTGATATATTGGATGTATGAGATGATCATGTTGTAATAGTTAAATATCAACTTGCACGTCGATGCTTCGGCAACCGGCAGGAGCCGTAGGGTTGTCTTTAAACTAACGTTTGTGCAAGCACATGATTTTACTATATCGCTAGGTTGTAGCTTTAGTAGTAATATCATAGATAGCGCAACAACCTCGATGGCGGCACGATGATGTATATCATGATGCTGGAGATCATGGTGCGGCACCGGTGATGATGGATATCATGCCGGTGCTTTGGTGATGGAGATCAAGAAGCACAAGTACATGGTCATATCATGTCACTTATGATTTGCATGTTATGTTAATCCTTTCATGCACCTTATTTTTCTTAGAACGACGGTAGCATTATAAGGTGATCCCTCACTAAAATTTCAAGATAAATATATGTTCTCCCCGACTGTGCACCATTGCGACAGTTCGTCGTTTCGAGACACCACGTGATGATCGGGTGTGATAGACTCAACGTTCACTTACAACGGGTGCAAAACAGTTGCACACACAGAGCACTCGGGTTAAACTTGACGAGCCTAGCATGTACATACATGGCCTCGGAACACAAGAGACTAAAAGGTCGAGCATGAATCATATAGCAGATATGATCAACATGGAGATGTTCTCCACTGAAACTATACTCAACTCACGTGATGATCGAACTTGAGTTAATGATTTTGGATCATGCGACACTCAAATGACTATAGCGATGTCCATTTGAGTGCGAGTTTATTAGTAATATGATTATTTAAACTCAATTGTCTTGAACATAGTCTAAGTAATCTTTGCAAAATTTTATGTTGTAGATCAATGGCTCGCGCAGTAGCAACCCTGAATTTTAATATGTTCCTAGAGAAAGCTAAGTTGGAAGATGATGGAAGCAACTTTGTTGACTGGGCTCAAAATCTGAGGCTTATCCTCCAAGCTGGCCAAAAGCAATATGTGCTTGATGCTGCGCTAGGTAATGCACCACCCGCCACGTCAACCCAAGATATTTTGAACGCTTGGCAAGCGTGTAAGAATGATTACTCACTAGTTCAATGTGCAGTTTTGTATGGCTTAGAACTGGGACTTCAAAGACGCTTTGAACGTCATGGAGCATATGAGATGTTCCAGGAGTTGAAGTTTATCTTTGAGAAGAATGCCCGGTTCGAGAGGTATGAAACCTCCGATAAGTTCTGTGCTTGCAAAATGGAGGAGAATTCGTCTGTCAGTGAACACATGCTTAGAATGTCTGGGTACTCTAACCGTCTAGCTGAGCTAGGGATTGAACTCCCGCAAGAAGCTATCACTGACAGAATTCTTCAATCACTACCACCTAGCTATAAGAGCTTCATGTTGAACTATAACATGCAAGGGATGAATAAGTCACCCGACGAGTTATTTGCGATGCTGAAAGTCGTTGAGTGAGAAATCCAGAAAGAACATCAAGTGTTGATGGTCAATAAGACCACTAGTTTCAAGAAAAACGGCAATGGCAAGAAGGATAACTCCAAGAAGAGTGGCAAAGCTGTTTCCCCTCCGACGAAGAAACCCAAGGCTGGACCTAAGCCAAAAACTGAGTGTTATTATTGCAAGGGGACTGGTCACTGGAAGCGAACTACCCCAAGTATCTGGCCGATAAGAAGGCGACCAATCCCAAACAATGTATATATGATATACATGTTATTGATGTGTACCTCACCAGCTCTCGTAGTAGTGCCTGGGTATTTGATACCGGTTCTGTTGCTCACATTTGCAACTCGAAACGAAAACTGCAGAATAAACGAAGGCTTGCGAAGGATGAAGTGACGATGCACATGGGAAATGGTTCCAAGGTTGATGCGATCGCCGTCGGCACGGTCTCACTTCAGTTACCATCGGTATTAGTGATAAACTTTAAATAATTGTTATTTAGTGCCTGCGTTGAGCATGAACATTATATCTGGATCTTGTTTATTGCGAGACGGTTACTCATTTAAGTCAGAGAATAATGGTTGTTATATTTTTTATGAGTTATATCTTTTATGGTCATGCACCCAATGTGAGGGGTTTCTTCATATTGAATCTCGATTGTGATGACACTCATATCTATAACATTGAGACCAAAATATGTAGAGTTAACAATGATAGCGCCAATTTCTTGTGGCACTGTCGCTTAGGTCATATTGGTGTTAACCGCATGAAGAAACTCCATGCTGATGGACTTTTGGAGTCACTTGATTTTGAATCACTTGACACATGCGAACCATGTCTCATCGGCAAGATGACTAAGACTCCGTTCTCTGGAACAATGGAGCGTGCAAGTGACTTGTTGGAGATCATACATATTGATGTGTGCGGACCAATGAGCATAGAGGCACGCGACGGATATCGTTATTTTCTCACCTTCACTAACGATTTTAGTAGGCATGGCTATATCTACTTGATGAAGCACAAGTCTGAAACGTTTGAAAAGTTCAAACAATTTCAGAGTGAAGTTGAAAATCATCGTAGCAAGAGGATCAAGTTCCTATGATCTGATCACGGAGGTGAATATCTGAGTTACGAGTTTGGTGCTCACTTAAGACAATGTGGAATTGTTTCACAGTTGACACCGCCTGGAACACCACAACGTAATGGTGTGTCCGAATGTCATAATAGTACTTTATTAGATATGGTGCGTTCTATGATGTCTCTTACCGATTTGCCATTATTATTTTGGGGCTATGCATTGGAGACAACTACATTCAGTTTAAATAGGGCACCATCAAAATCCGTTGAGACGACACCATATGAGCTATGGTATGGCAAGAAGCCAAAGTTGTCGTTTCTTAAAGTTTGGGGATGTGATGCTTATGTCAAAAAGTTTCAGCCTGAAAAGCTAGAACCCAAAGCGGAAAAGTGTGTCTTCATAAGTTACCCAAAAGAGACAGTTGGGTATACGTTCTATCTCAGATCATAGGACAAAGTGTTTGTCTCTAAGAACAGAGCTTTTCTTGAGAAAGAGTTTCTCTCGAAAGAATTGAGTGGGGGGAAGATAGAACTTGATGCGGTTGCGGAACCTCTGCTTCAACAAGATGGTGGCGCAGGGCAGAAAGAAAATTCTGTCGAGGCAACACCAATTGAAGAGGAAGCTAATGATGATGATCATGAAGCTTCACATCAAGTTACTGTCGGACCTCGCAGGTCAGCAAGAGCACTTACTGCTCCGGAGTGGTACATGAATCCTGTCTTGTCAATCATGTTGTTGGACAACAATGAGCGTGCGAATTATGGAGAAACAATGGTGGGCCGAGATTCCAACGAATGGTTAGAAGCCATGAAATCCGAGATAGGATCTATGTATGAAAAAAAGTATGGACTTTGGAAGTATTACCTGAAGGTCGCAAGGCTATTTAGAACAAATAGATCTTTAAGAAGAAGACAGACGCGGACGGTAATGTGACCGTTTATAAAGCTCGACTTGTGGCATAGGTTTTTTCACAAGTTCAAGGAGTTGACTACGATGAGACATTCTCACTCGTAGCGATGCTGAAGTCAGTCCAAATCATGTTAGCAATAGGTGCATTTTTCGATTATGAAATATGGCAGATGGATGTCAAAACGGCGTTCCTTAACGGGGTTTTCAAGGAAGAGTTGTATATGATGCAACCCGAAGGTTTTTTCAATCCATAGAATGCTGACAAAGTGTGCAAGCTCCAGCGATCCATTTATGGACTGGTGCAAGCATCTCAGAGTTGGAATCAACGCTTTAATGAGGTGATCAAGGCGTTTGGGTTTATACAAGTTTTTGGAGAAGCTTGTATTTACAAGAAAGTGAGTGGGAGCTCTATAACGTTTCTAATATTATATGTGGATGCCATACTACTAATTGGAAACAATGTAGAGTTTCTCGAAAGCGTAAAGGATTACTTGAATAAAAGTTTTTCAATGAAGGACCTAGGAGAAGCTGCTTACATATTGGGCATAAAGATCTATAAAGAAAGGTCAAGTCGCCTAATAGCTCTTTCACAAAGCACATACCTTGATAAAGTTTTGAAGAAGTTCAAAATGGAACAATCCAAGAAGGAGCTCTTGCCTGTGTTACAAGGTATAAAGTTGAGTAAGACTCAATGCCCAGTAACTGCAAAAGATAGAGAAAAGATGAGTGTCATCCCCTATGCTTCAGCCATAGGGTCTATCATGTATGCAATGCTGTGCACAAGACCGGATGTCATCCTGGCCATAAGTATGGCAGGCAGGTTTCAAAGTGATCCAGGAGTGGAACACTGGGCGGTGGTCAAGAATATTATGAAGTACCTGGAAAGACTAAGCAAATGTTTCTTGTTTATGGAGGTGACGAAGAGCTTGTCGTAAAGGGTTACGTCCATGCAAGCTTTGACACTGATTCAGATGACTCTAAGTCTCAAACCGGATATGTATTTATTCTTAACGGGGGTGCAGTAAGCTGGTGCAGTTCCAAGCAAAGCGTCGTAGCTGATTCTACATGCGAAGCGGAGTACATAGCTGCCTCAGAGGTGGCTAAGGAGGGTGTCTGGATGAAGCAGTTCATGTCAGATCTTGGAGTAGTGCCAAGTGCACTGGACCCAATCAATCTGTTCTGTGACAACAGTGGAGCCATTTCTCTAGCCAAGGAACCAAGGTTTCACAAGAGGACCATACACATAAAGCGACGCTTGAATGCCATTCGCGATTACATGAAGGAGGAGGACATAAATATTTGCAAAGTGCACACGGATCTGAATGTTGCAGATCCGCTGACTAAACCTCTTCCACAAGCAAAGCATGATCAACACCAGAACTGTATGGGTGTTAGATTAATTACATTGTAAATCACATAGAGATGTGAAGCTAGATTATTGACTCTAGTGCAAGTGGGAGACTGATGGAAATATGCCCTAGAGGCAATAATAAAATAGTTATTATTATATTTCCTGTTTCAAGATAATCGTTTATTATCCATGCTATAATTGTATTGAATGGAAACATAAATGCATGTGTGGATATATAGACAAAACAATGTCCCTAGTAAGCCTCTAGTTGACTAGCCTGTTGGTCAAGGATGGTTAAGGTTTCCTAGCCATAGACAAGTGTTGTCACTTGATGACGATATCACATCATTAGGAGAATGATGTGATGGACAAGAACCAAACTATAAACGTAGCATATGATTGTGTCATTTTGTTGCTATTGTTTTCTGCAAGTATACGTTCCTATGACCATGAGTTCATGTAACTCACTAACACCGGAGGAATGCCTTGTGTGTATCAAACGTCGCAACGTTACTGGGTGACTATAAAGGTACTTGATACGTCGTATCTATAATTTTTGATGGTTTCATGTTGTTATCTTGTCATCTTTGGATGTTTTATGTACCTTTTATATCTTTTTTGGGACTAACTTATTAATTCAGTGACAAGTGCCAGTTCGTGTTTTTTCTGTGTTTTTGGCTCTTTTCAGATCTGATTTAGGAACGGAGTCCAAACGGAATAAAATCCCCGAAATAATTTTTTCCCGAACGGAAGAAGATCAGGGGGCTTGAGGGCCAAGCTAGGAGGGCTACAGGGGCCCACAAGCCCACTATCCGCCACCAGGGGGGCGGCGGCGGTGGGCAGGCTCGTGGCCTCCCTGGCGCCCCACTGACCTAGATCCTTTGCCTATATATTCCCTAAAATACAGAAAAAATCAGGGGATACACGAAAATACTTTTCCGCCGCCGCAAGCTTCAGTTTCCGCGAGATCTCATCTCGACACCCTTCCCGATGCCCTGCCGGAGGGGACTTTGGAGTTGGAGGGCTTCTACATCAACATCATCGCCCCTCCAATGACTCGTGAGTAGTTCACTTCAGACCTACGGGTCCGTAGTTAGTAGCTAGATGGCTTCTTCTCTCTCTTGGATCTTCAATACAAAGTTCTCCATGATCTTAATGGAGATCTATTCGATGTAATCTTCTTTGGCGGTGTGTTTGTCGAGATCCGATGAATTGTGGATTTGTGATCAGGTTATCTATGATATATATTTGAGTCTTTGCTGATTTCTTTTATGCATGATTTGATATCCTTGTAAGTCTCTCCGAGTCTTGGGTTTTGTTTGGCCAACTAGATCTATGATTCTTGCAATGGGAGAAGTTCTTGGTTTTGGGTTCTTACCGTGTGGTGACCTTTCCCGGTGACAGTAGGGGTAGCAAGGCCCACATCGTGTAGTTGCCATCAATGGTAACAAGGTGGGCTGTGTCGTAGATATGAGATTGTCCATCTACATCATGTCATCTTGCTTAAGGCGTTACTCTGTTCTTTTGGACTTAATACACTAGATGCATGCTGGATAGCGGTCGACGTGTGGAGTAATAGTAGTAGATGCAGAAAGTATCAGTCTACTTGTTTTGGACGTGATGCCTATAGATATAATCATTTCCATAGATGATGTCATGACTTTGCGCGGTTCTATCAATTGCTCGACAGTAATTTGTTCACCCGCCGTCTACTTGCTTTCATGAGAGAAGCCACTAGTAAACACTACGGCCCCCGGGTCTATTCACACCTATCGTTTCCAGTTTTGCTTTTACTTTGCTTTGTTACTTTGTTGCTTTCAGTTCTCACTTGGCGAACAATCTATAAGGGATTGACAACCCCTTCATAGTGTTGGGAGCAAGCTTTTTGTGTTTGTGCAGGCACTTGAGATACTCCTTCACTGGATCGATACCTTGGTTCTCAAACTGAGGGAAATACTTACCACCGCTGCGCTACATCACCCTTTCCGCTTCGAGGGAACACCAACGCAAGGCTCCAAGGCCACGGGGGAAATCCTTTGCATATTTTCCTAGGAAGTCCCTTAAGGCGTAGCCGTAGCAGAAGGATTCCTGGTGTCGTCAACACGACTATTTCTGGCGCCATTGGAAGGTATTTTGTTGCAGTAGCAGTACTCTACAGGCATCTCTGAAGGTGTCGTTTGAGTTAGCATGGATCAACACTGGGATTTGTCACTCCGTGTGACGGAGAAGTATCTCGGGGCCCACTCGGTAATACAACATCACAAACAAGCCTTGCAAGCTATGTGACTAAAGAGTTAGCCACGGGATCTTGTATTACGGAACGAGTAAAGAGACTTGCGAGTAACGAGATTGAAATAGCTATGGCGATACCGATGATCAAATATCGGGCAAGTAACATACCGAAGGACAAAGGGAATGATATACGGGATTGTGTGAATCCTTAACATAGAGGTTCAATTGATAAGATCTTTGTAGAATATGTAGGATCCAATATGGACGTCCAGGTCCCGCTATTGGATATTGACCGGAGAGTGGCTCGGTCATGTCTACATAGTTCTCGAACCCGCAGGGTCTGCACACTTAAGGTTCAGTGACATTTTTGGTATAGTTGAATTATTGAAGTTGGTAACCGAATGTTGTTCGGAGCCCCAGATGAGATCCCAGACGTCACGAGTGTCCCTGAAATGGTCCAAAAACGAGGATTGATATATAGGATTGTTGCATTTGGCTTCCGGAAAGATTTCGGGCATTACCGGTAAGGTACCGGGAGTGACGAATGGGTTCTGGGGTTTTACCGGGAGGGGCCACCCACCCGGGAGAGAACCAAATAGGCCCATGGGTGGCACACCAGCCCTTTGTGGGCTGGTGAGGCCAGCCCAATAAGGCTATTTTGGCCAAAGCAATAATAAAGAAGGAAAAAGAAAAAAAGGAGGTGGACAAGATAGGAAGGAGTCCTCCCCCAAACCGAATTGGAGGAGGACTCCTCCCTCCTTGCCTCGGCCGAAGGCTCCTCCTTGGAGTAGGAGGCAAGCCAACCACCCCTTGGTTCCTCCTATATATAGTGGAGGGTTTTAGGGGTTTTGCACCTCAAGCCTTTGGCAGCCCTCTCTCCCTCCAGTACTTTGTGACACCTCGTAGCTAGATCGGTACGGCACGGCGAAGCCCTGCCGGAGTAGCTACACCATCATCACCGCCACGCCGTCGTGCTGCGAAGAACTCAGCTACCTCTTCGTCTATCTTGCTGGATCAAGAAGGCGGAGATCGTCATCGAGCTGTATGTGTGCTGAACGCGAAGGTGTCGTCCGTTCGGTGCTAGATCGGTACGGATCGTGGGACGGCGGCGATTTGGATCGCGAAGACGTTCCACTACATCAATCGTGTTCCTTAATGCTTCCCGCTTAGCAATCTACATGGGTATGTGGATCTGATCTCCCTCTCGTAGATGATCATCACCATGATAGGTCTTCGTGTGCGTAGGAAATCTTTTGTTTTCCATGCAACGTTCCCCAACATATTATTGTAGTTGACACTCAAGAAGTCATCGTGCTAAGATTCCATGTGACCACCAGAAAAGAGACCGTCGTTGATGACGAGAAGTGTAAATTAGAAGGATCCAACATGTATACACACATACGTAGATGAACGAATACCGGATCCAAGTGTGTCATTGAAGATAAACACCAACTAATTCCCATGAGATGTGTCGGAGACATACCTCCACACGCCCTCTAAGGACGTTGGAATATCGTAGGGATTGAAGCTAGGCAGGGAGAACCTTATTCCATATTCAGAAGGCCATCGCCACCGCCTCGTATTCCTCAGCATGGCAAAAACCCAAACAAAACTCAAAAAATACCTATAAGTGAAGCCCTCCCTCCCCCCGCCGGCAAGGGTCGGGATACACTACGCCTCCATGATCCAAAGACCATAAGTGGAGACACGGACTGACTGTTGAGAGAACGATCCTGACAATAATACTAGGGGTACGAATGAGGGTGGAGCCTAGCTACAACACATGTGTCTCACTCAGATTTAGTGAGTTCGGGCCCCTCTTGTAGAGGTAAAGACCCTACGTCTGATGTCCGGAGGCTTTGTGTTTTCTATGATGGTGTCTAATTACAATGGGTGTTGAACCCTTGTCACGGAGCTCGAGGGTGGCTTATATAGAGTTCGCCAGGACCCATCGTGCTTCATTACACGGGCATTCAATGCGAGTAACTACATGCGTTACTCAAAACTGTAGCCCTAACTACAACCATTACTGGTAACACTATTCATGACTGCACTTCATGAATGGTGTTAAGTCCCTGGCTGTTGCAGATCTCGCGTCGTCCACGCCTCTTCTCTGTCGGAGTGTTGGTGTCTGGCCGACTGAGTGGAAGACGTCTGAGTCACTCTCTAGATACGGTGTATGTATCTGAATGCATCTATAGTCCTGAGACTTTAATGGCCATGTGGGACCCTAGGTGGCCCTTGGATGTCCGGTTCATGACCCTACAACTAGTAGGTGACCCCATCATTAGCCCCCAAATCGGATGAAGTTTAATTGATCGAGTGAACGACACTTTGGAGTGTCCCTGACGCCTTGGGGAAGCCCAGGAAGTAGCTCAAGGCTTTCTTCACTCAGTTCCAATATCAAACCACAACGGATTCAGGATTGAAGATTTCTGAATGATCGAACTGATTTGACCGCTATGCGCAATCTGATGGCACTCGGTTGTCTCTCGGGATAGGCAGACCAATAACTCATGTATGAGTCTGCTAGGAACTCGAAGGGATCGCGAAAGAGTGAGCAGTGACCCTCCTTGTGTCCCGGGGGAACTCCTTTGATCATGTTCGTGAGCTTCCGAGTGAATAGGGACCCGCAGGGGTATTCGGCGGACCAAAATGCGTTGTTTTGGGCAAGTGGGCGTAGAGACCACTCGGGCCAATTCGCTGCGAAAATTTCGCAAATTTGAAACATGGGCGGCGAGGGGGCGCTCTTGTGCGGGACATTGACACCTATACCCCCTGTGCGGGACATTGACACGTATACCCCTTGCACGACCAGGGGGCTCTGTTGTTTCCAAAGCATTGGACATAATATCACATTGTCCTAAGTTCCTATAGAACCTTCTAGGGATCTTGGAAGCCTTTAAAATCACGCGATACAGTTCTTCGTCACATGAGTTTTCAAAATAGTAAGTTCTGTCATCAAGCCTATTTGCACGTGCCCGCAAGTAGTCTCTGGCCCGTTCCACATCACTTGATCCCTCACCATCAGCTCGAGACCTAGGGTTGTCGGACTCAGATGAAGATACATCGGCTGAAGCATGAGTGGTGTCACTGCTGCTCGACATCTATAGAGAACACATGTGAAACTTGGGAAAGGAGGATAACCATGAAGCTAACAACTTGTTATCAAGCTATCTAAACATGTCATGCATTAATTTAGAAAATGTTTGACTAATTTGGTAAGTTTGTGTGACTCGGGCACCCACAATGTGTAAATCAATAATACCTAATTGGAACAAATACTAGTTAGGGAAGTAGATAATGAAGATATATATGCTCTCTGTTATTTTATAGCCAATATGGGGACATACCGAATGAAATAAGAAGAGGGATTGCAAGGAAATATGCCTCACCGTGATGGAGAGCAGTAACTAACAAGTTTCTTGTGCAAACCCGACAGGACAACGGGAGAGGCGAGGATTAGAGGATGGATATGCTCGAGGGTGGCTGGCGAGCAAACAAAGACGGCGAGGCACGGGGAGCCATGTGTTGGGAATGACAGCGGAGGTAGGGTTGACGTTGAAGAGCGGACACACGACCGGGTTGAGCACGTCGGCGTCGGAGAGGGTTCTGATGTGGATTTGGGAGAGGGGGAGCTGGTGATGGAGATTGGGTGGACTATTGAGTGAAATGAGGGTGGGCAGTGGGGGTGGCAACCTAGGTGAAAAGGGTGAAAAAAGATCCCCGGTTGCCGCGCGGAAAGGCCAATGCAAACGGTTGCCTCTAAGCGCCCGTGCGCACAAACAACATAATTTCGTATGAAATGAAGACGTGCTAATTTTGAGATGAATACGTGCTAGTTGTGAGTTCATCATTTTGCCTCGATTGTTTTGCACGGTAAGAAATAACCATTATACGATAGGTTCTATTTTCTGGCCCATTTCAGGTCTCATCTGCTATATTTAAGACATTTTTGCAATTACCTTGCATTTAGTGCATATAAAATCAAAACCCTTCTACAACTACATGTGGATGTTAGAAAAGAAGGTGTACAAATCATTGGTGTGTCGCTTTGCGAGTTTTCGTCCATTGTCCAAGAAGCAGGGAGAAGTTTCAAATATTTTTGGCTGCAAGGTGCAACCACCAGCGTAGGCCCAGTATGTATTTTAATTATAGGAAATTCAGATGGAGTCCAGACATCATGAAAGCCGGTGTTTGACCGTGGCGTCCTCTCATGACCCCGTGGAAAAATGGTAAAGTTTGGCACAAGCTTTGATGATCGCTCCTTTTGAGGGAGTCCGAGATTAGGGGGTCCTTGTGCCGCCTACCTATCCTCATGGGCTGAACCCTCTAGCATGTTCGACTGTCGGCACAAGTATTGGACTTGAGATGGACTCTTCTGAATACTTGGCGTGTAATCCAAGGAGATGTAGTAGTCGATATATTCCTTCTCTGTTGTAACCGACCTTGTGTAAACCCTGACACCCTCTATATAATCCAGTGGGTCATAGCTCGTAGGATACATCAAGCTCATTACGATTAGGGTTTAGACCATAAGATCGATCTGACAGTAGATCAACTCTGTACTCCGTACTACCCCATCAATAACAGTAAGAGCACGACATAGGGTTTTACCTCCATCAAGAGGGCCGAACCTAGGTAAAACACTGTCTCCATCATCACTTGTTATCCATCGACCTTAGTTCCACAGTTTGGACCCCCTACTCGAGATCGGTCGTTGTTTAAATCAACGTTGGTGCTTTCATTGAGATCTCCACTTTGAGATCACAAAAAGGCTCGATGGCTCGCTTGGTCAGCAGCAACATCGTAAAGTCTGGAGATATATTCGCCACCGGCCAATCCTCTACTTTCAGCAGTACCTCACACTTCAAGGCGGCTCATCATTTGATTAACGGGGTCACCCCAGATCAGAATTTTAAGTTTGGCGAGTTGGAATTCGTTGCGAACACCCGGGGTGACCTGATCTTTTCCAAGGTTCCGGTTGTGCCTGAAAACCTCGAAAAATTCAAAGTTTTAACTCCGGGCCCTATTCTAGGCTTTGAGTCTGGAATAGATTTCAAATTTGATTCGGCCTCCAGCCAAGATCCGGCTACAAAATTTGAGGGAACGGGGGTCATCCCGCCTAAACACACGTCCTACGTTGAAGCCTCGGATTACAGTTCCGTCAGGGCTGTGAGTGCTAGTCTGGCAAATCTCTCATGGTCGAATGAGACAAAGTCCAAAGCTCGAACCGATGACTATTCGGACAAGCGGTCTCTGACCCAGGGCCTTTCCGGCCCTGGAGCTAGGTACAGGGAACTTTATTCCCCACCCACCACCCACTTTGTCGCCACCATCAAAGATCTAATCGATCTGTTAGACTTCTCTTCTGAAGAAGCCGAAGATATGGATACAAATATTCAATCACGAGACCATCCCATAATGGGGCGATGGACCGCCACCTCCACATACAATGTCTACATGGTGGACACCCCCAGGGACGAAGGTGATGTGGGGAAATGCGATGATGACACCCCAACCAAGAACAATAGTGACGAACCCATCAAACGTCGCCGCCAGCGCAAAAAGCCTAAAGCTCATAAGGGCAAGGAAAGCAATGCGGGTAGGGGAAAACCCAGATCCCGAGGATACGAAAAATCTCGTCGAATCCCCCAAACCTTTAGAACCAGCATATGACATATGGCTCCGACTTACCAGGATACATGGATACAGATGAGCCTGAAGATCTTGACGACTTCGAAGACAACAACTACGTTCCTCCGATCGAGGAGGATGATAGCCTCAGAGCCGAAGATTTCATTGTCCCTGAAGACCTATTGGATCAAGAAGTGTTCACGCAATAGCTCATTGCCACTTCTCGGAGGCTTAAGCTAAAGCACAGACAGCTCAAAGCCGAACAAGACTCCATTAATGAAAGATGGACCGAAGTCTTGGCAGTTGAAGAAGGGTACACATAGGAGCGACAGGGGCAGACCAAGAGTTACCCACATCAACGCCTGTTGCCAAAATTTGAAGACGAGGCATTGGAGCTCGCACCATCCAGATTCGCACAAGATGATCAACCAGACCGTCCTCCTCGAGGACAGAACAAGCAAAAGGAACCGGTTCAACCGAAAGACCGATATGATCCACGCCAGAAAATTAAGTCTAAAGCAGAACAAAGTAGATCCATTTACGGATCCAGAACTTGCACTCCCGCAAGACAGAACAAATACCAAGTTCGTCCCAACGAAAATGATGGAGTTCGGAACACGAAACATGGTAGAACATCGACCAATGTCCAGCATGACACAACTCAGATAAGGGGAGCAGTTCTTCACGGATGAGGTAATGAGGCATCAGTTCCCCGAAGGGTTTAAACCTGTAAATATCGAACAGTACGACGGGACTACATATCCGACTATCTAGATCAAAGATTTCCTCCTTCATATTCACATGGCGTGTAGAGATGATCTCCATGCCATCAAATACCTACCACTCAAGCTCAAAGGCCCAGTGCTGCGACAACAAAAGTCCTTCCCTGGCGCTTAGGAATTCTTCTTGTTACTTCTCTGGTTTGCGTCGGTTTTTCCCTTGAAGAGGAAAGGGTGATGCAGCACAGGAGCAGTAAGTATTTCCCTCAGTTTGAGAACCAAGGTATCGATCCAGAAGGAGGGCCTCGTCATGTCCAAAGTACCTGCGCAAACACAAACAAGCTTGCACCCAACACTTCAGAGGGGTTGTCAATCCCTTCAAGATTGTTTGCAAAGTGAGATCTGAAGGCGGAAAGTGCAACGAAGTAAAACGTGTAAGGCTGAAAATATGGTGTGGAGTAGACCCTGGGGGCCATATTGTTCACTAGAGGCTTCTCTCATAATAGCAAATATCATGGTGGGTGAACAAATTACTGTCGAGCAATTGATAGAACCACGCAAAGTCATGACGACATCTAAGGCAATGATCATGCATATAGGCATCACGTCCGAGACAAGTAGACCGATACTTTCTGCATCTACTACTATTACTCCACACATCGACCGCTATCCAACATGCATCTAGTGTATTGAGTTCATGACGAACAGAGTAACGCTTTAAGGAAGATGACATGATGTAGAGTGATAATCTCAAGCCAATGATGAAAACCCCATCTTTTTACCCTTGATGGCAACAACACGATGCATGCCTCACTACCCCTTCTGTCACTGGGTGAGGTCACCGCACGGTATGAACCCAAAACCAAGCACTTCTCCCATTGCAAGAATCATAGATCTAGTTGGCCAGACAAAACCCACAACTCGAAGAGAATTACAAGGATATGAAGTCATGCATAAGATAGATCAGAAGAAACTCAAATAAGATTCATAGCTAATCTGATCATAAATCCACAATTCATCGGATCTCGACAAAGACACCGCAAAAGAAGATTACATCGGATAGATCTCCATGAAGATCATGGACAACTTTGTATTGAAGATCCAAGAGAGAGAAGAAGCCATCTAGTTACTAGCTATGGACCCGTAGGTCTATGGTGAACTACTCATGCATCATCGGAGAGGTCATGGTGTTGATGAAGAAGCCCTCCGTATCCAGGGAGTGTCTCAGGTCATGTCTGCATAGTTCCCGAACCCGCAGGGTCTGCACACTTAAGGTTCGGTGATGTTTCGGTATAGTTGAGTTATAGGTGTTGGCGACCGAAGGTTTGTTCGGAGTCCCAGATGAGATTATGGACATCACGAAGGTTTCCGGAATGGTCCAGAAACAAAGATTGATATATAGGATTGTTTCATTTGGCCTCGAGAAAGATTTCGGGCATTACCGGCAGTGTACTAGGAGTGACGAATGGGTTTCGGGTTTTTACCGGGAGGGGCCCACCCACCCGGGAGTGACCCAAATAGCCCATGTGTGGCGCACCAGACCTCCCAAGTGGGCTATTTTGGCCAAGAGGAAAAAATCAAGGAGAAAAAAAAGAGGAGGTGGGAAGGAAGCAAGGGACTCCTCCCTCCAAACCGACTTGGAGGACGATCCCTCCTCCCTTCGGCTGGCGCCCCAAGGGCAAGCCCCACCCCTTGGTTCCTCCTATATATACTTGAGGTTTAGGGTTTTTAGACACAACTTTTCCACGTGCAACCCTAAACCTCTACTTCGTGGTTCTTCCTATAGATCGGCTTTCTGCGGAGCTCGGGCGGAGCCATGGAGGAATAGATCATCACCATCACCGGCGCGCCGTCACGCTACCAAAAAACTCATCTACTTCCCCGTCTCTCTTGCTGGATCAAGAAGGCGGAGATCGTCATCGAGCTGTACGTGTGCTGAACGGGGAGGTGCCTTCCATTCGGCGCTAGATCGGAATGGATCGTGGGACGACGGTGATTTGAATCATGAAGCTGTTCCAGTACATTAACCGCGTTTCTTAATGCTTCCCGCTTAGCAATCTACAAGGGTATGTGGATCTGATCTCCCTCTCGTAGATGAACATCACCATGATAGGTCTTCGTGTGCGTAGGATTTTTTTTGTTTCCCATGCAACGTTCCCCAACAGTGGCATCATGAGCTAGGTTCATGCGTAGATGTAACCTCGAGTAGAACACAATTTTTTTTGTGGGCGTTGATGCTCAATTTTCAGCCCTCCTTAGTCTTTTCTTGATTTGGCGGTATTGTTGGATTGAAGCGCCCTAGACCAACATTACTCGTACGCTTACGAGAGACCGGTTTCATCGACTAACTTGCAACTTGTTGCATAAAGATGACTGGCGGGTGCCTGTTTCTTCATCTTTAGTTGAATTGGATTTGACCGAGGTGGTCCTTGGAGAGAGGTTAAATAAAAGTTTGCACATATCCATTGTGGTTTTGCATAAGTAAGATGCGGTCATACTAGATACCCATAATAGCCACGTGAAACATGCAACAACAAATTAGAGGACGTCTAACTTGTTTTTGCAGGGTATGCATGTGATGTGATATGGCGAAAGACATGATGTGATGTATTGGATGTATGAGATGATCATGTTGTAATAGTTAAATATCGACTTGCATGTCGATGCTACGGCAACCGGCAGGAGCCATAGGGTTGTCCTTAAACTAACGTTTGTGTTTGGAGATGTGTTTACTATATTGCTAGGTTGTAGCTTTAGTAGTAATAGCATAGATAGCACGACAACCTCAATGGTGGCACGTTGATGGAGATCATGGTGTGGCGCCGGTGATGATGAAGATCATGCCGGTGCTTTGGTGATGGAGATCAAGAAGCACAAGATCATGGCCATATCATGTCACTTATGAATTGCATGTGATGTTAATCCTTTTATGCACCTTATCTTGCTTAGAAGAACGGTAGCATTATAAGGTGATTCCTCACTAAGTTTGAAGATCAAATTGTGTTCTCCCCGACTGTGCACTGTTGCGACAGTTTGTCGTTTCGAGACACCACGTGATGATCGGGTGTGATAGACTCAATGTTCACATACAACGGGTGCAAAACAGTTGCACACGCGGAACACTCGGGTTAAACTTGACGAGCCTAGCATGTGCAAACATGTCCTCAGAACACAAGAGACCAAAAGGCCGAGCATGAATCGTATGGTTGACATGATTAAGATAGAGATGTTTACCACTGAAGTTGCACTCAACTCATGTGATGATCAGACTTGAGTTAGTGAATTTGGATCACGTGACACTCAAAGTAACTAGAGGAATGTCTATTTGAGTGGGAGTTTATTAGTAATTTGATTAGCCAAACTCTAATTATCTTGAACATAGACTAAGTCCACTTTGCAATATTTCATGTTGTAGATCAACGGCTCACGCAGTAGCAACCCTGAATTTCAATACGTTCCTAGAGAAAGCTAAGGTGGAAGATGATGGTAGAACTTTGTAAACTGGGCTCGTAATCTAAGGCTCATCCTACAAGCTGGGAAAAAGAATTATGTCCTTGATGCAGCGCTAGGAGATGAACCACCCGCTACGTCTGATCAAGATGTTTTGAACGCTTGGCAAGCACGTAAGGAGGAGAATTAGTCTGTCAGTGAACATGTGCTCAAAATGTCTGGGTACTCAAACCGTCTAGCTGAGCTGGGGACTGAACTCCCACAAGAGGCTATCACTGACATAATTCTTCAATCACTGCCACCTAGCTACTAGAGCTTTGTGTTGAACTGTAACATGCAAGGGATGAATAAGTCACCCGACGAGTTATTCGCGATGCTGAAAGTCGCCGAGTTGAACTCTGAAAAGAACATCAAGTGTTGATGGTGAATAAGACAACTGGTTTCAAGAAAAGCGGCAAAGGCAAGAAGGGTAACTCCAATAAGAGCAGCAAAGCTGTTGCTCCTCCGACAAAGAAACCCAAGGCTGGATCTAAGCTAGAAACTGAGTGCTATTATTGCAAGGGGATGGGTCACTAGAAGCACAACAACCCCAAGTATTTGGCTGATAAGAAGGCGGACAACGCCAAACGAGCTATATGTGATATACATGTTATTGATGTGTACCTAACAAACTCTCTTAGTAGCGTCTGGGTATTTGATACCGGTTCTGTTGCTCATATTTGCAACTCGAAGCAGGAACTACGGAATAAATGAAGGCTGGCGAAGGATGAAGTGACGATGCGCGTAGGAAATGGTTCCAAGGTTGATGCAATCGCCGTCGGCACAGTCTCACTTCAGTTACCATCAGGATTAGTTATGAACTTAAATAATTGTTATCTAGTGCCTAGTTAAGCATGAACATTATATCTGGATCTTGTTTATTGTGAGACGGTTACTCATTTAAGTCAGAGAATAATGATTGTTCTATTTTTATGAGTAATATCTTTTATGGTCATGCACCCAATGTGAGGGGTTTGTTCATATTGAATCTTGATTGTGATAACACACATATACATATCATTGAGACCTAAAGATGTAGAGTTAACAATGATAGCGCCACCTTTTTGTGGCACTGCCGCTTAGGTCATATTGGTGTAAAGCGCATGAAGAAACTCCATGCTAATGGGCTTTTGGATTCACTTGATTTTGAATCACTTGACACGTGCGAACCATGCCTCATGGGCAAGATGACTAAGACTCTGTTCTCCGGAACAATGGAGCGTGCAAGTGACTTGTTGGAGATCATACATACTGATGTGTGCGGTCCAATGAGTGTGGAGGCACGCGACGGATATCGTTATTTTCTCACCTTCACTGATGATTTGAGTAGGTATGGATATATCTATTTGATGAAGCACAAGTCTGAAACATTTGAAAAGTTCAAGCAATTTTAGAGTGAAGTTGAAAATCATCATAACAAGAAGATCAAGTTCCTACGATCTGATCGAGGGGTCGAATATCTGAGTTTCGAGTTTGGTGCTCACCTAAGACAATGTGGAATCGTTGCACAGTTGACACCGCCTGGAACACCATGATTCGTCTCCAACGTATCTATAATTTTTGATGGTTTCATGCTATTATCTTGTCAAACTTTGGCTGTTTTGCATGCCTTTTATATATTTTTTTGGAACTAACTTATTAACTCAGTGCCAACTGCCAGTTACTGTTTTTTCCCATGTTTTTGGCCCCTTTGAGAGGAGATTTTGAAACGGGGTCCAAACGGAAGAAAATCCCCGAAAAGATTTTTTCTGGAACGGAAGAAGATCGGGGAGCTTGGGAGCAAGGCAGGGGAGCCCCACGGGCCCCACAAGCCCCCACCCCGCAGCAAGGGGGGAGCCCGCGACATCCAGGCTTGTGGGCCCCCTGAGCGTCCCCTGACCTAGGGGTTGCACCAATAAATTCCATAAAATCCCAAAAAATCAGGAGATCATCGAAAGTACTTTTCCGCCGCCGCAAGCTTGTGTCTCCGCAAGATCCCATCTGGGGCACGTCCTGGTGCCCTGCCGGAGGGGGGATTCGGACACGGAAGGCTTCTCCATCAACACCATGACCTCTCCGATGATGCGTGAGTAGTTCACCATAGACCTACGGGTCCATAGCTAGTAACTAGATGGTTTCTTATCTCTCTTGGATCTTCAATACAAAGTTCTCCATGATCTTCATGGAAATCTATCCGATGTAATATTCTTTTGTGGTGTGTTTGTCGAGATCCGATGAATTGTGGATTTATGATCTGATTATCTATGAATCTTATTTGAGTTTCTTCTGATCTCTCTTATGTATGATTTCATATCCTTGTAATTCTTTTCGAGTTGTGGGTTTTGTTTGGCCAACTAGATCTATGATTCTTGCAATGGGAGAAGTGCTTGGTTTTGGGTTCATGCCGTGCGGTGACCTCACCCAGTGACAGACAGGGTAGCGAGGCACGTATCGTGTTGTTTCCATCAAGGGTAAAAAGATGGGGTTTTCATCATTGGTTTGAGATTATCCCTCTACATCATGTCATCTTTCTTAAAGCGTTACTCTGTTCGTCATGAACTCAATACACTTGATGCATGCTGGATAGCGGTCGATGTGTGGAGTAATAGTAGTAGATGCAGAACGTATCGGTCTACTTGTCTCGGACGTGATGCCTATATGCTAGATCATTGCCTTAGATATCATCATGACTTTGCGCGGTTCTATCAATTGCTCGACAGTAATTTGTTCACCCACCGTAATACTTTCTATTTTGAGAGAAGCCTCTAGTGAACACTATGGCCCCCACGGTCTACTCCACACCATATTTACAGCCTTACACTTTTTACTTCTTTGCACTTTCCGCCTTCAGATCTCACTTTGCAAACAATCTTGAAGGGATTGACAACCCCTTTGAAGCGTTGGGTGCAAGCTTGTTTGTGTTTGCGCAGGTACTTTGGACTTGACGAGGCCCTCCTTCTGGATCGATACCTTGGTTCTCAAACTGAGGGAAATACTTATTGTTCCTGTGCTGTATCACCCTTTCCTCTTCAAGGGAAAACCGACGCAAACCAGAGAAGTAACAAGAAGAATTCCTAAGCGCCAGGGAAGGACTTTTGTTGCTGCAGCAGAAGAATTTCTCGCGCCGTTGCCGGGGAGGAAGATCAAGTCAAGGACTCATCCAAGTAGGTGTCGCAAACTCATCTCTTGCATTTACTTTGTTTTCCAGTTGCCTCTCGTTTTCCTCTCCCCCACTTCACCAATTTGCCTTTTTCGTTCGCCTTTCCGTTCGCCCTTTTTCTCGCCTGCTCTTTGTTTGCTTGTGTGCTTGCTTGCTCGCTGAAGTCACCATGAAAAAAGACACCAAACTTTGTGACTTCTCGAATACTAATAATAATGATTTTATTAGTACTCCGATTGCTCCCGCCACTAGTGGGGAGTCATATGAAATCAATGCTGCTTTGCTGAATCTTGTTATGAAAGAGCAATTCTCTGGCCTTCCTAGTGAAGATGCCGCATCCCATCTCAATACCTTCATTGAGCTTTGCGATATGCAAAAGAAAAAAGATGTGGATAATGACATGATTAAATTGAAGCTTTTTCTTTCTCGTTGCGAGATCGCGCAAAAACTTGGTTTTCTTCTTTGCCCAAAAATAGTATCGGTTCTTGGGATAAGTGCAAAGATGCTTATATATCCAAGTATTTTCTGCCGGCTAAGATCATCTCTCTCCATAATGATATCATGAACTTCAAGCAACTTGATCATGAACATGTTGCACAAGCTTGGGAGAGAATGAAATTAATGATTAAAAATTGTCACACTCACGGCTGGAGCCTTCGGATGATTATTCAAATCTTTTACGTTGGTTTGAATTTCGCTACTAGAAATATCTTGGACTCCGTCTCAGGTGGAACGTTCATGGAAATCACGTTAGGAGAAGCCACAAAGCTCTTAGACAACATCATGACAAACTACTCTCAGTGGCACACTGAAAGGTCACCTACTAGTAAGAAGGTACACGCTATAGAGGAAATTAACTCGTTGAGTGCTAAGATGGACGAGTTAATGAATTTGGTTGCTAGTAGAAGTGCTCCTTTGGATCCTAATGATATGCCTTTGTCTTCTTTGATTGAGAGTAGCAACGCTAGCTTGGACGTTAACTTTGTTGGTAGGAATAACTTTGGCAACAACAATGCTTTTAGAGGAAACTATGTTCCTAGGCCTTTTCCTAGCAACTCCTCTAATAACTTTGGCAACTCCTACAACAATACTCACGGAAATTACAATAGATTACCCTCTGATCTAGAGAGTAATATCAAAGAGTTCATCAACTCTCAAAAGATTTTCAATGCGTCCATAGAGGAAAAACTACTCAAAATTGACGATTTGGCTAAGAGCGTTGATAGCATTTCTCGTGATGTGGATGCTTTGAAAGTTAGATGTTCTGCTCCCAAAATCAACATGGATGAAACTTTGAAAGCTATGCGTGTTTCCATGATTGAGAACCAAGAAAGAACCGCCCAAATTCGTGCTAGACATGAATGGCTTAAAAAGGCATGTTCTCGTGATGAAAATCACGAAGATATTAAAGTGCTTGGTGTGACTCCCGTTGAATCTTTGTTTTCTTGCGTTAAACCTAATGATTATGGGTCTGGATATGAATCCACTTTGGTTGAAAAGAGCCCCAATGATTCAGAGTCCATCTATCTTGATGCTGAAAGCATTAAATGTGGAGTAGAAGATGTTAAAACTTTGAGTAGTAATGAAATTACTGCCGTGGATTTCAAGGAATTCAATTATGATAGTTGCTCCTTGATTGAATGCATTTCTTTGATGCAATCCATGTTGAACTCTCGACACGCTTATAGCCAAAACAAGGCCTTTACCGATCATATCGTCGAAGCTATAATAAAATCTCTTGAAGAGAAACTTGAATTTGAAGTCTCTATCCCTAGAAAGCTTCATGATAAGTGGGAACCTACCATCAAAATCAAAATCAAAAACTATGAGTGCAATACTTTGTGTAATTTGGGTGCTAGTGTTTGTGCGATTCCAAAGTGTTTATGTGATGTTGTGGGTTTTAATGAGATTGAAGAGTGTTCTCTTAATTTACATCTTGCTGATTCTACTGTCAAGACACCCATGGGAAGGATCAATGATGTTCTTATTATTGCAAATAGGAACTATGTACCCGTGGAATTCATTGTGCTTGACATTGATTGCAATCCTACATGCCCCATTATTCTTGGTAGACCTTTCCTAAGGACTATCGGTGCTATCATTGATATGAAGAAAGGGAATATTAGATTTCAATTTCCTTGAAGGAAGGGCATCAAACACTTTCCTAGAAAGAAAATAAGATTTCCTTATGAATCCATGATGAGGGGCACTTATGGTTTGAGCACCAAAGACGACGATACGTGATTCTATCACTTCTATGCCTAGAGAAGGGCGTTAAACAATAGCGCTTGTTGGGAGGCAACCCAATGAATTTATCTTTTTTATTTCTGTTTTGTTGTGTATACACTATCACAATTATGTTCTGGTTGTGTTTTTTGTGTTTCTTTTTGTGTTTGAGCCAAGCAAAAGCTTTATGACTAGTCTTGGTAATGGTTTTTTGATCCTGCTGGAAAAAGACAGAAACTTTTCGCTCACGAGATGATTTTTCATTTTTATTCAGAAATAGCTTTTGAGTTGATTCTTTTTGCTGATGGTTGATATGCGTTTTCCCAGGCCATCGTAATTTTTCATATTTTGTGAGGTACCAGAAGTATACGAAGTATACAGATTGCTACAGACTGGTATGTTTTTGACAGATTCTATTTTTGTTGAGTTGGTTGCTTGTTTTGATGAAACTATGGTTAGTATCGGGGGGTACTAGCCATGGAAAAATGAGAATACAGTAGCCCATCATCAATATAGATAGAATTCAAGTTTGCTACAGTACCAAAAGAAGTGGTAGTTTGTTTTCTTGTACTAATGTTATCACGAGTTTCTGTTTAAGTTTTGTGTTGTGAAGTTTTCAAGTTTTGGGTGATGTTCTCATGGACAAAGAGATAAGGATTGGAAAGAGCTCAATCTTGGGGATTCCCAAGGCATCCCAAGCCAAATTCAAGGACAACAAAAAGCCTAAGCTTGGGGATGCCCCGGGAAGGCATCCCCTCTTTCGTCTTCAATCCATCGGTAACATTACTTGGAGCTATATTTTGATTCACCACATGATATGTGTTTCTGCTCGGAGCGTCTTGTATCGTAGGAGTCTTTTCCTTTTGTTGTGTTATACGTCTCCAACGTATCTATAATTTTTGATGGTTTCATGCTATTATCTTGTCAAACTTTGGATGTTTTGCATGCCTTTTATTTATTTTTTGGGACTAACCTATTAACTCAGTGCCAAGTGCCAGTTCCTGTTTTCCATGTTTTGACCCCTTTCAGAGGAGATTTTGAAACGGAGTCCAAACGGAAGAAAATCCCCGAAAAGATTTTTTCTGGAACTGAAGAAGATCGGAGAGCTTGGGGGACAAGCCAGAAGAGCCCCAGGGGCCCCACAAGCCCCACCCTGCGGCTAGCGGGGCCGCGCCATGCAGGCTTGTGGGCCGCCTGGAGGTCCCCTGACCTAGATCTTGCGCCTATAAATTCCCAATTATTCCCAATAAAATCAGGGGAGCATCGTAATCACTTTTCCGCCGCCGCAAACTTCTGTCTCCGCAAGATCCCATCTGGGGCACGTCCTGGTGCCCTGCCGGAGGGGGGATTCGGACACGGAAGGCTTCTCCATCAACACCATGACCTCTCCGATGATGCGTGAGTAGTTCACCATAGACCTACGGGTCCATAGCTAGTAACTAGATGGTTTCTTCTCTCTCTTGGATCTTCAATACAAAGTTCTCCATGATCTTCATGGAAATCTATCCGATGTAATATTCTTTTGTGGTGTGTTTGTCGAGATCCGATGAATTGTGGATTTATGATCTGATTATCTATGAATCTTATTTGAGTTTCTTCTGATCTCTCTTATGTATGATTTCATATCCTTGTAATTCTTTTCGAGTTGTGGGTTTTGTTTGGCCAACTAGATCTATGATTCTTGCAATGGGAGAAGTGCTTGGTTTTGGGTTCATGCCGTGCGGTGACCTCACCCAGTGACAGACGGGGTAGCGAGGCACGTATCGTGTTGTTTCCATCAAGGGTAAAAAGATGGGGTTTTCATCATTGGTTTGAGATTATCCCTCTACATCATGTCATCTTTCTTAAAGCGTTACTCTGTTCGTCATGAACTCAATACACTTGATGCATGCTGGATAGCGGTCGATGTGTGGAGTAATAGTAGTAGATGCAGAACGTATCGGTCTACTTGTCTCGGACGTGATGCCTATATGCTAGATCATTGCCTTAGATATCATCATGACTTTGCGCGGTTCTATCAATTGCTCGACAGTAATTTGTTCACCCACCGTAATACTTTCTATTTTGAGAGAAGCCTCTAGTGAACACTATGGCCCCCAGGGTCTACTCCACACCATATTTACAGCCTTACACTTTTTACTTCGTTGCACTTTCCGCCTTCAGATCTCACTTTTGCAAACAATCTTGAAGGGATTGACAACCCCTTTGAAGCGTTGGGTGCAAGCATGTTTGTGTTTGCGCAAGTAATCTGGACTTGACGAGACCCTCCTTCTGGATCGATACCCTGGTTCTCAAACTGAGGGAAATACTTATTGCTCCTGTGCTGCACCACCCTTTCCTCTTCAAGGGAAAAACCAACGCAAGCCCAATCTCCGTCAACGTGTCAATTCCTGGCGCTGTTGTTTGAGAAGTAGCAGAAGGATTTCTGGCGCCGTTGTCGGGGAGGAAGATCAAGTCAAGAACTCATCCAAGTCAGTGTCGCAAACTCATCTCTTGCATTTACTTTGTTTGCGAGTTGCCTCTCGTTTTCCTCTCCCCCACTTCACCAATTTGCCTCTTTCGTTCGCCTTTTTCGTTCGCCCTTTTTCTGGCCCGCTTTTTGTTTGCTCGTGTGCTTGCTTGCTTGCTGAAGTCACCATGAACGAAAACACCAAGCTTTGTGAATTCTCAAATACTAATAATAATGATTTTATTAGTACTCCGATTGCTCCCGCCACTAGTGCGGAGTCACACGAAATCAATGCCGCTTTGCTGAATCTTGTTATGAAAGAGTAATTCTCTGGCCTTCCTAGTAAAGATGCCGCATCCCATCTCAATACCTTCATTGAGCTTTGCGATATTTAAAAGAAAAAAGATGTGGATAATGACGTGATTAAATTGAAGCTTTTTTTCTTTCTCGTTGCGAGATCGCGCAAAAACTTGGTTTTCTTCTTTGCCCAAAAATAGTATCGATTCTTGGGATAAGTGCAAAGATGCTTATATATCCAAGTATTTTCCACCAACTAAGATCATCTCTCTCCGTAATGATATCATGAATTTCAAGCAAGTTGATCATGAGCATGTTGCACAAGCTTGGGAGAGAATGACATTAATGATTAGAAATTGTCCCGCTCATGGCTTGAGCCTTTGGATGATTATTCAAATCTTTTACGCTGGCTTGAATTTCGCTTCTAGAAATATCTTGGACTCCGCCTCAGGTGGAACATTGATGGAAATCACGTTAGGAGAAGCCACAAAGCTCTTAGACAACATCATGAAGAACTACTCTCAGTGGCACACTGAAAGGTCACCTACTAGTAAGAAAGTACACGCTATAGAAGAAATTAACTCGTTGAGTGCTAAGATGGATGAGTTAATGAATTTGGTTGCTAGTAGAAGTGCTCCTTTGGATCCTAATGATTTGCCTTTGTCTTCTTTGATTGAGAGTAGCAACTCTAGCTTGGACGTAAATTTTGTTGGTAGGAATAACTTTGGCAACAACAACGCTTTTAGAGGAAACTATGTTCCTAGGCCTTTTCCTAGTAACTCCTCTAATAACTTTGGCAACTCCTACAACAATACCCATGGAAATTACAATAGATTACCCTCTGATCTAGAGAGTAATATCAAAGAGTTCATCAACTCTCAAAAGATTTTCAATACGTCCATAGAGGAAAAACTACTCAAAATTGACGATTTGGCTAAGAGCGTTAAGAGGATTTCTTGTGATGTTGATGCTTTGAAAGTTAGATGTGCTCCTCCCAAAATCAACATGGATGAAACTTTGAAATCTATGCGTGTTTCCATGATTGAGAGCCAAGAAAGAACCGCCCAAATTCGTGCTAGATATGAATGGCTTGAAAAGGCGTGTTCTCGTGATGAGAATCACGAAGATCTTAATGTGCTTGGTGTGACTCCCATTGAATCTTTGTTTTCTTGTGTCAAACCTAATAATTATGGGGCTGGATATGAATCCACTTTGGTTGAAAAGTGCCCCAATGATTCGGAGTCCATCTATCTTGATGCTAAAAGCGTTAAAAGTGGAGTAGAAGACGTTAAAACTTTGAGTAGTAATGAAGTTACTACCGTGGATTTCAAGGAATTCCATTATGATAGTTGCTCCTTGATTGAATGCATTTCTTTGATGTAATCCATGTTAAACTCTCCGCATGCTTATAGCCGAAACAAAGCCTTTACCGATCATATCGTCGAAGCTATGATAAAAGCTCTTGAAGAGAAACTTGAATTTGAAGTCTCTATCCCTAGAAAGCTTCATGATGAGTGGGAACCTACCATCAAAATCAAAATAAAAAACTATGAGTGCAATGCTTTGTGTGATTTGGGTGCTAGTGTTTCTGCGATTCCAAAGTCTTTATGTGATATTCTGGGTTTTAATGAGATTGAAGAGTGTTCTCTTAATTTGCATCTTGTCGATTCTACTATCAAGAAACCCATGGGAAGGATTAATGATGTTCTTATTATTGCAAATAGGAACCATGCACCCATGGATTTCATTGTGCTTGAAATTGATTGCAATCCTACCTGCCCTATTATTCTTGGTAGACCTTTCCTAAGGACTATCGGTGCTATCATCGATATGAAGGGAGGGAATATTAGATTTCAATTTCCTTTAAGGAAGGGCATGGAACACTTTCGTAGAAAGAAAATAAGATTGCCTTATGAATCCATGATGAGGGATACTTATGGTTTGAGCACCAAAGACGACGATACGTGATTCTATCGCTACTATGCCTAGCTAAGGGCGTTAAACAATAGCGCTTGTTGGGAGGCAACCCAATGAATTTATCTTTTTCTTTCTGTTTTGTTGCGTTCACACTTTCATAATTCTGTTGTGATTGTTATATTTGTGTTTGTTTTTTGTGTTTGAGCCAAGCAAAACCTTTATGATTGGTCTTGGTAATGGTTGTTTGATCTTGCTGGAAAAAGACAGAAACTTTTCGCTCACGAGATGATTTTTCATTTTTATTCATAAAGAGCTTTTGAGTTGATTCTTTTTGCTGCTGATTGATATGCTTTTCCCTAGACCGTCGTAATTGTTCAGATTTTTTGAGGTACCAGAAGTATATGAAGTATACAGATTGCTACAGACTGGTCTGTTTTTGACAGATTCTGTTTTTGTTGAGTTGGTTGCTTGTTTTGATGAAACTATGGTTAGTATAGGGGGGTACTAGCCATGGAAAAGTGAGAATATAGTAGCCCATCATCAATATAGATGGAATTCAAGTTTGCTACAGTACCAAAAGAAGTGGTAGTTTGTTTTCTTGTACTAATGTTATCACAAGTTTCTGTTTAAGTTTTGTGTTGTGAAGTTTTCAAGTTTTGGGTGACGTTCTCATGGACAAAGAGATAAGGAGTGGAAAGAGCTCAAGCTTGGGGATGCCCAAGGCACCCCAAGCCAAATTCAAGGACACCAAAAAGCCTAACCTTGGGGATGCCCCGGGAAGGCATCCCCTCTTTCGTCTTCAATCCATCGGTAAGATTACTTGTGGCTATATTTTTATTCACCACATGATATGTGTTTTGCTTGGAGCGTCTTGTATCATAGGAGTCTTTTATTTTTGTCGTGTCACAATCATCCTTGCTGCACACCTTTTTGAGAGAGAGAGACATGCACTCATCGTGATTTTGCTAGAATGCTCATAGTGCTTCACTTATATCTTTTGAGCTAGATACTTTTGCTCTTGTGCTTCACTTATATCTTTTGAGCTAGATACTTTTTCTCTTGTGCTTCACTTATATCTTTAGAGCATGACGGTGCGTGAATTGGTAGTTGACTTATGCTATGAAAGTAGTCCCATGTGCTAGGTACCCAAAGAGGATGCAAAAACCTCCATCTTCATGTGCATTGAGTAGAAAGAGAAGTTTCGATTCCTCTCAATTAGTTTTGAGACACGGATTCGGTAATATTGAGAGTTATGTTAGTAGGGTGTTGCGAATCTAGAAATAGTTGTGTTGAAGTTAGTGATTCCCGTAGCAGGCACATATGGTGAACCGCTATGTTAGGAAGTCGGAGCATAATTGATCTATTGATTGTCATCCTTTGTGTTGAGGTCGGGATCGCGCGATGGTTTACACCTACCAACCCTTCCCCTCGGAGTATGCGTTTAGCATTTTGTTTCGATTACTAATAAAAACTTCTGCAACAAGTATGTGATTCTTTATGACTAATGTTGAGTCCATGGTATAGATGCACTTTCACCTTCCACCTTTGCTAGCCTCTCTAGTGCCGCGCAATTCTCGCCGGTACACAAACCCACCAAATTCCTTCCTCAAAACAGCCACCATACCTACCTACTATGGCATTTTCATAGCCATTCCGAGATATATTGCCATGCAACTACCACCGTTCCGTCTCATGACTTGTGCCGTCACTTTCATATTGCCATTGCATGATCATACTAGATCGTTGCACATCCCGGTACACTGCCGGAGGCATTTCCTATGGAGTTATCATCATTGTGATCTTTGAGCTTTGAGTAACTAAAAAGTGTGATGATCATCATTATTAGAGCATTGTTCCATGTGAGGAAACAAAAAAAAGAGCCCAAAGAGCCCAAAAACCAAAAAAAGAGAGAAAAGAAAAAAAGAGGCCTAAGAGCCCCCCAAAAAAGAGGAATGAGAGAAAAAGAGAGAAGGGACAATGCTACTATCTTTTTCCACACTTGTGCTTCATAATAGCACCATGTTCTTCATGATTGAGAGCTTCTTGCTTTGTCACCGCCATATGCTAGTGGGAATCTTCGTTTTATAACTTGGCTTGTATATTCCAATGATGGGCTTCCTCAAAATTTCCCTAGGTCTTCGTGAGAAAGCAAGTTGGATGCACACCCACTAGTTTTCCCTTGAGCTTTCACATACTTATAGCTCTAGTGCATCTCTTGTATGGCAATCCCTACTCATTCACATTGATATCTATTAATGGGCATCTCCATAGCCTATTGATATGCCGAGTCAATGTGACCATCTCCTCCTTTTTTGTCTCACAACCATTGATTCCATGACAGTAGACCTTCCCCTGCAACGGTACCAGAAGAATGCTGCTAGCACTCTCCAGCAATCGAAACTAGAAGAATGTTGTTGACGGCCCACCAGCGCGTGGGATCGCAACAGTTTTCGAGGGTAGAGTATTCAACCCAAATTTGTTGATTCGCCAAACAGGAGGTGACAGAATACTCTCGAGCATTAGCAGCTAAATTTATCAGATTCAACCACACCTGAAAGATTAGTATCTGCAAGCAAAGTAGTAACAACAAAGTAGTATGATAACAACGGTGTCAGAAACGATCTGTTGACGACAAACTATTCCTAACAATTGTATCAATGGATCCAAGTTGCCTCATTGACGGAAATTGTCTCTTCCCGTCAATGACCAGCGAAAAAGTAATGTAGCAGGTAGCAGCAGTGTAACGAGTAATAGCAGTGGCAAGGAACAACAGTAGTGAAAGCAGTAGCAAGTAGCAACAGTAGCAAGCGACGGTAGTAGCAATAGTAGCAACAGAGCAAGACAAGTAACAGCAGCAGAGCAAGACAAGTAACAACAGCACTAGGACAAACTCGTAGGCAATGGGTCGGTGATTTGTTTGGATGATATTCATCATGCAACAGTTATAACACGGAGAGATATGTGGCTAGCTCCCGTTCGTCAATGTGATGTAGGCATGTATTCCGTGTGTCGTCATACGTGCTTAGGGAAAAGAACTTGCATGACATCTATTGTCCATCCCTCTCGTGGCAGTGGGGTCCAAAAGCAAACTACGGGATATTAAGGTTCTCCTTTTAATAAAGAACCGGACCAACGCATTAGCACTTGGTGAACACATGAACTCCTCAAACTATGGTCATCACCGGGTGTGGTTCCGGTTATTGCCACTCCGGGGTTGCCGGATCATAACACATAGTAGGTAACTACAACTTGCAAGATCGGATCTAAAACACACATATATTGGTGACAACATAATAATTTCAGATCGGAAATCATGGCACTCGGGCCCTAGTGACAAGCATTAAGCATGGCAAAGTCGTAGCAACATCAATCTCAGAACATAGTGGATACTAGGGATCAATCCCCGTCAAAACTAACTCGATTACATGTAGATCTCATCCTACTCATCACCGCCCAGAGAGCCTACGAATAGATTACTCACGAACGATGAAGAACTTCATGGAATTGGAGAGGGAAGAAGGTTGATGATGACGATGGCGACGATTTCCCCTCTCCGGAGCCCAAAACGGACTCCAGATCTGCCCTCCAGATGAAGAACAGGTTGTGGCGGCGCCTCCATATCGCAAACGCGATGAAATCTTCTCTCTTTATTTTTTCTGGGACGAAAGTGAACTTATAGAGCTGAGATTGGGGGTGGCAGAGCCACGTGGGCCCCACAAGCTTGCCATCCGCCACCAGGGGGGTGGCGGTGGCAAGGCTTGTGGCCCACTGGCCCACCCCCCACCCCCTCAGGTGGATCTTTGCGCATGTATTTTTCATATTTTCCAAAAATGTTCCTTGTAAATTTTCAGGACATTCTGAGAACTTTGATTTCTGCACAAAAATAACACCAAGGCAATTCTGCTGAAAACAACGTCAGTCCAGGTTAGTTCCGTTCTAATCATGCAAATCAGAGTCCTAAACAAGGGCAAAAGAGTTTGGAAAAGTAGATACGATGGAGACGTATCAACTCCCCAAGCTTAAAACCTTGCTTGTCCTCAAGCAACTCAGTTGACAAACTAAGAGAGAAAGAAAAACTTTGACAAACTCTGTTTGATCTTGTTGTTGCAACTATGTCTAACTCATAACCAGAATTTCAACAAGATCACAGGTTAACCACATAAGCAAGTGACACAAAGGTCTCACGGTAAACTAATATCAATGGCATAATCAGCTAACGAGTAAATAATAATGAGTTTCAAATACCAACACTTCAATCGAAACAAGCATGAAGCAATATGAATAGGTGGTATCTTGCTAGCTCTTTCTGAGACCGCAAAACATAAATGCAGAGCACTTTCAAAGATCAAGGGCTGACTAAACATTGTAATTCATAGCAACGAAGATCCAGTCATAGTCATACTCAATATCAATCAAAAGCAAAGCATAAAAATGACAGAGGTGCTCTCTAATTGGTGCTTATATAAGAGGAGGATGACTCAACAGGAAAATAAATAGACAGGCCCTTCGCAGAGGGAAGCATTGATTTGTAGAGGTGCGAGAGCTCAAGCTTTGAAAACAGAGATAATAATTTTGGGTGGCATGCTTTCATTGTCAACGCAATGACCAAGAGTTCTCAATATATTCCATGCTACTCATGCTATAGGCGGTTCCCAAACAGAAAAGTAAAGTTTTAACTCCCCCACCACCAATCAATCACACTCCACGGCTAGTCGAATCCTCGGGTACCGTCCATACTAACATCAATCCGGGGGGAGTCTTGTTTTACAGTTATGTTTTCGATTTAAGCATGGAACTGGGCATTCCAATTACCGGCCCCTTTCTCGTGAATGACAGTGAATAAACACATGTCGAGGATAACACTCCTAGCATGGAAGATACCAATAGCCCCCTGTCACCACATGAGCGGTTCGGGCATGCAAAACGGATTATTTCTTGAAGGTTTAGAGAGTGGCACATGCAAATTTACTTGGAACGGCGGTAGATACCGCAAATAGGTAGGTATGGTGGACTCTCATGGAAAAACTTTTGAGTTTATGGAAGTGGATGCACAAGCAGTATTCCGCTTAGTACAAGTGAAGGCTAGCAAAAGATTGGGAAGCGACCAACTAGAGAGCGACAACAGTCATCAAGATGCAATGAGTTTGACTAACATTGAATGCAAGCATGAACATGATATAAATCACCATGAACACGAACATCATAGAGGCTAAGTTGATTTTGTTTCAACTACATGCATGAACATGCGCCGAGTCAAGCCACTTGAATCATTCAAAGGAGAATACCATCCTATCATACTCCATCATAGTCATCTCAAAATCAATGTTGGCATTCAAGACAAACCATTATAAACTCTCAGCTAAATAAGCATGGCATCAGAAACTATGATCTCTAAGTTGTCATTGCAAACATGGTTCTCTCACAACAAATCTGAATCTGGGTCGACAAGCTAGTCATATTTACAAAAACAAATTAGATAGAGTTCATACCAGCTTTTCAGTCTCACTCACTTCATCATATATCATTATTGCCTTTCACTTGCACGATCGAACAATGTGAACAATAATAAGAGTTCTCGTGCATTGGACTAAGCTGAATCTGCACGCAAACACAAAGGAGAAGACAAAGTAATATGGCTCTTTGCAGCTAAACAGGTATGCATGCAAGAACCACTAAACATTGTAACCAACATCTTCTACCTTGACCCAAAGTAAAAGAAAACTATTTACATGGGAAAGCTCCCAACAAGCAAAAGAAGAAAGAAAAATCTTTTTGGGTTTTCTCAAAAGGACACAAAACAAGAAAACAAAAATAAACTAGCATGGATAATACAGTGGCAAAGTGTGAACACTGGCTAACAATGTGAAAGCATAAGCATGAATGTAAAGTCGGTGAGAACACGTACTCCCCCAAGCTTAGGCTTTTGGCCTAGCTTGGTCTACTCCCATGGATGGTCCTGGAGAAACCCAAAATCATAATGGGTGTTATACGGTAGTGCTGCAGCCACTGCCTGAATAGCTGCCTCACGAAGTCGAGCAGCTATCGCCTCCCTCTCATACTCCTCTGCCTCTCCTATGGTTATGTAGTATCTTCATTTTACCTGAAAGTCAAAGAAAGAAGGAGCAGGAAGGGTAATATGGAAAACACGCTGCCGGTTAAATATCAAGCGGTATAGGAGAGTTCCATGATCTCTCTCAAGGAACTGGTAGCGTGTTAGAGCGACACGATCAAGGTAGGCTGTTCGGAGAGGAGGGTCTTCTGAACGGATGGATACTCCAAGAAAATTTGCTAAGCGTGTAGCATAAACTCCATCAAAGAAATCCCCCTCACTGGCATTTTTATTCAGCCTCCTTGCTATTATAGCTCCCATATTGAAGCTCCTGTCACCTGTTACTGTGATCTTAAGGATACTAAGGTCGGAAGTGCATAGGTGACAATGTGCACCCTTGCCGTTAATGCACCTACCTATGAAGAGGGCAAAGTAGTGCAAGGCAGGGAAATGGATGCTTCCTATGGTGGCTTGCGTGATATCTCTGGTTTCTCCAACAGTTATACTGGAGACAAAGTCTCCGACCGAAGACTTAGAAGGATCATTAATACTACCCCCATCGGGTATCTTGCAAATCCTATTGAAATCCTCCAAATCCATGGCGTAGGATTTATCGTACAGATCAAACAGTATGGATGAGTCACGGCCAACTGAAAATTTAAATCTACGCACGAAAGAGGTAGTGAGCATAGCATACTGTTCACATTTATCTGAGAGGAATTCTTCTAACCCGGCATTGCGGACAAGTGTATCAAACTCATCCTTGAAACCTGCTTCGATCATGAATTCATCGGAAGGCCATTCACATGGTTGTACCGGCGCGTCCCTTAGTCGAAAAGGTTCGGGCTCCCGAAATGAAAGACGGGGACCCTTCTTACTTGAGGAACCACCATGAAACTTCCTCCTGAACATAATTTCCTTTTGCTGAAACTTTTGAAGTTCAAGAGAAAAGTGAATGAAGGCCAACCACACCTTGTAGCAATTACTCCTACTAGTGCCTAGAGACCGTATCACGCGCTAAAACTACTTGGGACCAGCTAAAATCAACCTTTCTAGCTCAAGAACATGGTCACCAAGGTAGCAAGAATACGCGAAGGATAAAGCACTAGAGCAAAAACTAATTGGACCAATGGAGGAGTCACTTACCAAGGAGTAATTTCCCCAAAATGGTTCGAAGAATGGTGCTTTGAGCAAGGAGATCGAAAATCACAGCAAAATGAGCAAGAACACGGGTTTGAGCTGCGAAACAATTTTTTCTGGAGGTGGAAAAAGAGGCTGGGAGTTGGAATGAGTGGAGGGGGTCCCTATGGGCCCCACAAGCTTGCTAGCCGCCACCAGGGGGGTGGCGGTGGCAGGGTTTGTGGCCCACTGGTCTGGCCCCCAGGCCAGCTCTCACGCCCAATATTTTTCAAATATTCCAGAAAAAATCATACTAAATTTTCAGGACCATCGGAGAACTTTTATTTTCGAGGTATTTTTCTCCGGGACGCTAAAACAGAAAACAGGAAAAACTAAACTAAGTCTATCATTTTTCTTCTAAGCAACAGAAAATGAAAGCTCAAAACAGAGGTATGTGACTCTTTGATTCATCCATTTCATGGTCATCGAAAGAAATCCGTCAATGGGGTTGATCAAGTCCTCATGACAAAACCTTCTCAAATCGCAAGAGAGAACGGAGAATTTTCGAGTAGCCACTAAGTCACCTCAATGGGGATATGTATCTCCCCAACAAGCAATTCATACTTCATCTTGACACGAGGAATAGGGCATTCAAAGCTCCCAATAAGAATCGATGAAGTCTTTTCGATAGCATTGATGAAATGTACTTGATATCGTTTCTTCGGAAAGTGCACTGTGTGCTCATTATCGTTGACATGGAAAGTGACATTGCCTTTGTTGCAATCTATAACAGCCCCTGCAGTGTTTAAAAAGGGTCTTCCGAGGATGACAGCCATGACATCGTCCTCGGGAATATCCAAGATAACAAAGTCTGTTAAGATAGTGGTGTTAGCAACCACAACAGGCACATCCTTGCAAATGCCGATAGGGAAAGCAGTTGATTTGTCGGCCATTTGCAGAGAAATTTCAGTGGGTGTCAACTTATCCAATTCAAGTCTACGATAAAGAGAGAGCAGCATAACACTAACACCGGATCCAAGGTCACATAAGGGAGTTCTTACATAGTTTCCTTTAATGGAGCAAGGTATAGTGGGCACTCCGAGATCACCAAGTTTCTTAGGAGTTCCACCTTTGAAAGTGTAATTGGCAAGCATGGTGGAGATCTCAAGATCTGGTATCTTCCGTTTATTAGTCACGTTATCTTTCATGTACTTGGCATACGGAGACATCTTGAGCATATCAGTTAACCGCATCTACAGAAAGATGGATCTTATCATCTCAACGAAGCGCTCAAAATCCTCATCATCCTTTTTCTTGGATGGCTTAGGAGGAAAGGGCATAGATTTCTGAACCCATGGCTCCCTTTCTTTACCATGATTCCTAGCAGTGAAGTCATTCTTATCGTATCTCTTAGGTTGTGGGTTATCAGGATTAACCGAAGGTTCAATCTCCACATCCTCATCATTGCTAGGTTGAGCATTATTATGAACTTCACTGTCCATATTGTCACCAGGTTCATGTTCATCACCAGATTGTGTTTCTGCATCAGACGCAGAAATATCATTAGGTTCTTCAGGTGTGACAGTATTTGGTGAACTGGTATGTAGGTTTCTATCATCCTTCTTCTTCTCCTTAGGATGACTGGGTGTATCAGCATTGATTCCTTGAGATCTTGATCAATTCTCTTAGGATGACCTTCAGGATACAAAGGTTCCTGAGTCATTTTGCCTCCTCTAGTAATGACTCTGACAGAGTTGTCATTTAGTCCATTGAGCAGGTCATCCTGAGCTTTAAGTACTTGTTCTACCTGAGTAGTAATCATAGAGGCATGTTTACTCGGAAGCTTCAGATCATTGACATTTCTGTCTACACAAGCACTTAAATGGCTAAGCATACGAGTACTTTGTTCCAAGTGTCTGCTAACATAATCATTGAAACTCTGTTGTTTGGCAACAAATTTGTCAAATTCATCAAAGCATAGGCTAGCAGGTTTATCAAAAGGAATATCACTCTCATCAAACCTACGCAGAGAATTCACTTCTACTACTTGTATCGGGTTATCGAGACCATGGATCTCTTCGATAGGTGGTAGATTTTTGACATCTTCAGATCTAATGCCTTTCTCCTGCATAGATTTCTTGGCTTCTTGCGTACCTTCGGGACTGAGGAGTAGAATACCTCTTTTCTTCGGAGTTGGCTTAGGAGGTGGTTCGGGAATAGTCCAAGCGTTATCGTTGATCAAGATGTTATTCAGTAGGGTCTCAGCTTGTTCTACAGTTCGTTCCCTAAAAACACAACCGACACAACTATCTAGGTGGTCTCTAGAGGCATCGGTAAGTCCGTTATAGAGGATATCAAGTATCTCGTTCTTCTTAAGAGGGTGATCAGGCAAAGCATTCTGTAGCTGGATGAGCCTCCCCCAAGCTTGTGGGAGACTCTCTTCTTGGAGTTGAGCAAAGTTGTATATTTCCTGCAAGGCAGCTTGTTTCTTATGGGCAGGGAAATATTTCTCACAGAAGTAATAGACCATATCCTGGGGACTACTCACACATCCAGGAGCAAGAGAGGTGAACCTTGCTTTAGCGTCATCCTTTAGAGAGAAAGGAAACAACTTAAGGATATAGTAGTGGCGGATCTTCTCCTCATTAGTGAAAAGGGTGGCTATATCGTGTAGTTTGGCAAGATGGGCTACGACCGTCTCAGACTCATAACCGTGAAAAGGATCAGATTTGACTAGAGAGATTATCTCAGGATCGACAGAGAATTCATAATCCTTATCGGTGATAAAGATAGGTGAATTGGCAAACTTCGGGTCGTATTTCATCCTAGCTTTCAGAGATTTTTCCTTCCACTTGATAAGTAATTTCTCAGCGTCATAGGCATGCTTACATGCAATAAAATCCTCAACTATCTCTCCCTCCATAACATAACCCTCAGGTATATCAGGCAATTCATATCTAGGAGAGCTAGATCTAGCAGGAGCAAAAGCAGGTTCTATCTCAATAGTATCGGCAGTTTCAGAAGCATCACGAGCATTGGCAGTAACTCTAGCAATATGAGCATCAAGGAATACCCCTAGTGGAACATCAGGCAAAGTAGTATCTCTAGCAGTATCAAGCATAGTATCATCAGCCATAGCATCTCTAGCAGTATCAAGCATAGTATCTCTGGCAGTATCAGGCAAAGCAGTATCAAGCATAGCATCTCTAGCAGTAGCATCATAAGCATCATCAAGCACATGCGACATATCAAGATTTCTAGCAGGAGGTGATGTCGCAAACTTACTCATAACTGAAGGTGAATCAAGTGCAGAGCTAGATGGCAATTCCTTACCTCCCGTCGTAGTTGAGGGCAAGACTTTGGTTTTCGGATCCTTCAGATTCTTCATAGTGATCAGCAGATATAAATCCCAAGTGACTCAGAGAATATAGCAATACCTCCCCGGCAACGGCGCCAGAAAAATTCTGATTCCGTGACAGCATACCTTCCCCTGCAACGGCACCAGAAGAATGCTGCTAGCACTCTCCGGCAATCGAAACTAGAAGAATGTTGTTGACGGCCCACCAGCGCGTGGGATCGCAGCAGTTTTTGAGGGTAGAGTATTCAACTCAAATTTGTTGATTCGCCAAACAGGAGGTGAGAGAATACTCTCGAGTATTAGCAGCTCAATTTATCAGATTCAACCACACCTGAAAGATTAGTATCTGCAAGCAAAGTAGTAATAGCAAAGTAGTATGATAACAACGGTGTCAGAAACGATCTGTTGACGACAGACTATTCCTAACGATTGTATCAATGGCGCCAAGTTGCCTCGTTGACGGAAATTGTCTGTTCCCGTCAACGACCAGCGAAAAAGTAATGTAGCAGGTAGCAGCAGTGTAACGAGTAATAGCAGTGGCAAGGAACATCGGTAGTGACAACAGTAGCAAGTAGCAACAGTAGCAAGCGACAGTAGTAGCAACAGTAGCAACAGAGCAAGACAAGTAATAGCAGCAGAGCAAGACAAGTAACAACAGTAGTAGGACAAACTCGTAGGCAATGTGTCGGTGATTTGTTTGGATGATATTCATCATTCAACAGTTATAACACGCAAAGATATGTGGCTAGCTACCGTTCGTCAATGTGATGTAGGCATGCATTCCGTGTGTTGTCATACGTGCTTAGGGAAAAGAACTTGCATGACATCTATTGTCCATCCCTCCCGTGGCGGTGGGGTCCAAAAGGAAACTACGGGATATTAAGGTCCTCCTTTTAATAAAGAACCGGACCAACACATTAGCACTTGGTGAACACATGAACTCCTCAAACTATGGTCATCACCGGGAGTGGTTCCGGTTATTGCACTCCGGGGTTGCCGGATCATAACACATAGTAGGTAACTACAACTTGCAAGATCGGATCTAAAACACACATATATTGGTGACAACATAATAATTTCAGATCTGAAATCGTGGCACTCGGGCCCTAGTAACAAGCATTAAGCATAGCAAAGTAGTAGCAACATCAATCTCAGAACATAGTGGATACTAGGGATCAATCCCCGTCAAAACTAACTCGATTACATGATAGATCTCATCCTACTCATCACCGCCCAACGAGCCTACAAATAGATTACTCACGAACGATGAAGAGCTTCATGGAATTGGAGAGGGAAGAAGGTTGATGATGACGATGGTGACGATTTCCCCTCTCCGGAGCCCAAAACGGACTCCAGATCTGCCCTCCAGATGAGGAACAGGTTGTGGCGGCGCCTCCGTTTCGCAAACGCAACGAAATCTTCTCTCTTTATTTTTTCTGGGACGAAAGTGAACTTACAGAGCTGAGATTGGGGGCGGCAGAGCCACGTGGGCCCCACAAGATTGCCATCCACCACCAGGGGGGTGGCGGTGGCAGGGCTTGTGGCCCACTAGCCCACCCCCTCAGGTGGATCTTTGTGCAGGTATTTTTCATATTTTCCAAAAATGTTCCCCGTAAATTTTCAGGACGTTCTGAGAACTTTGATTTCTGCACAAAAATATCACCAAGGCAATTCTGCTGAAAACAACGTCAGTCCAGGTTAGTTCCATTCAAATCATGCAAATTAGAGTCCAAAACAAGGGCAAAAGAGTTTGGAAAAGTAGATACGATGGAGACGTATCAACCACCACCACACTCTATTCTACCTATCGTGCTATATCCATGGCTCGCGCTCATGTATTGCGTGATAGTTATAAAAAGTTTGAGGAAGTAAGAGTGCGAAAAAAATTACTTGGCCAATTCCGGGGTTGTGCATGATTTACATTAGTTGTGTAAGGATGATGGAGCATAGCCAGACTATATGATTTTGTAGGGATAAATTTATTTGGCCTTGTTATTTTGAAAGTTCATGATTACTTTGCTAGTTTGCTTGAAGTATTACTGTTTTCAGGTCAATAGCAAACTATTGTTTTGAATCGTACAGATCTGAATATTCATTCCACGTGAAAGAAGTTGCAAAGGACAACTATGCTAGGTATCATTCCACATCAAAAATTCGTTCTTTATCACTTCCCTACTCGAGGACGAGCAAGAGTTAAGCTTGGGGATGCTTGATACGTCTCCAACGTATCTATAATTTTTGATGGTTTCATGCTATTATCTTGTCAAACTTTGGATGTTTTGCGTGCCTTTTATTTATTTGCTGGGGCTAACCTATTAACTCAGTGCCAAGTGCGAGTTCCTGTTTTCCCATGTTTTGACTCCTTTCAGAGGAGATTTTGAAACGGAGTCCAAACGGAAGAAAATCCCAGAAATGATTTTTTCTGGAACAGAAGAAGATCGGAGAGCTTGGGGGCCAAGCCAGAAGAGCCCCAGGGGCCCCACAAGCCCCCACCCCGCGGCCAGGGGGGAGGCCGCGCCATCAAGGCTTGTGGGCCCCCTGAGCGTCCCCTCACCTAGGGGTTGCGCCTACAAATTCCCTAAAAATCCCAAAAAAAATCAGGAGATCATCGAAAGTACTTTTCCGCCGCCGCAAGCTTCTGTGTCCGCAAGATCCCATCTGGGGCACGTCCTGGTGCCCTGTCGGAGGGGGGATTCGGACACGGAGGGCTTCTTCATCAACACCATGACCTCTCCGATGATGCGTGAGTAGTTCACTATAGACCTACGGGTCCATAGCTAGTAACTAGATGGCTTCTTCTCTCTCTTGGATCTTCAATACAAAGTTCTCCATGATCTTCATGGAGATCTATCCGATGTAATTTTCTTTTGCGGTGTGTTTGTCGAGATCCGATGAATTGTGGATTTATGATCAGATTATCTATGAATCTTATTTGAGTTTCTTCTGATCTATCTTATGCATGATTTCATATCCTTTTAATTCTCTTCGAATTGTGGGTTTTGTCTGGCCAACTAGATCTATGATTCTTGCAATGGGAGAAGTTCTTGGTTTTGGGTTCATACCATGTGGTGACCTCACCCAGTGACAAAAGGGGTAGCGAGGCACGCATCGTGTTGTTGCCATCAAGGGTAAAAAGATGGGGTTTTCATTAGTGGTTTGAGATTATCCCTCTACATCATGTCATCTTGCTTAAGGCGTTACTCTGTTCGTCATGAATTCAATACACTAGATGCATGCTGGATAGCGGTCGATGTGTGGAGTAATAGTAGTAGAAGCAGAAAGTATCGGTCTACTTGTCTCAGACATGATGCCTATATGTATCTTCATTGCCTTAGATATCGTCATGACTTTGCGCGGTTCTATCAATTGCTCGACAGTAATTTGTTCACCCACCGTGATATTTGCTATTTTGAGAGAAGCCTCTAGTGAACACTATGGCCCCCAGGGTCTACTCCACACCATATTTTCAGCCTTACACTTTTTACTTCGTTGCACTTTCCGCCTTCAGGTCTCACTTTGCAAACAATCTTGAAGGGATTGACAATCCCTTTGAAGCGTTGGGTGCAAGCTTGTTTGTGTTTGCGCAGGTACTTTGGACTTGACGAGGCCCTCCTTCTGGATCGATACCTTGGTTCTCAAACTGAGGGAATACTTACTGCTCCTGTGCTACATCACCCTTTCCTCTTCAAGGGAAAAGCCGACGGAAACCAGAGAATTCCTAAGCGCCAGGGAAGGACTTTCGTTGCCGCAGCACACCATAGTGTAATGGTGTGTTTGAACGTCATAATCGTACTTTATTAGATATGATGCGATCTATGATGTCTCTTACCGATTTGCCACTATCGTTTTGGGGTTATGCATTAGAGACAGTTGCATTCACTTTAAATAGGGCACCATCAAAATCCGTTGAGATGACACCATATGAGCTATGGCATGGCAAGAGGCCAAAGTTGTCATTTCTTAAAGTTTGGGGATGTGATGGTTATGTCAAAAAGCTTCAACCTGAAAAGCTGGAACCCAAAGCGGAAAAGTGTGTCTTCATAGGTTACCCAAAAGAGACAATTGGGTACACCTTCTATCTCAGATCCGAGGGCAAAGTGTTTGTTGCTAAGAACAGAGCTTTTCTTGAGAAGGAGTTTCTCTCGAAAGAATTGAGTGGGAGGAAGATATAACTTGATGAGGTTGTGGAACCTCTGCTCCCTCTAGATGGTGGCGCAGGGCAAACGGAAATCTCTGTCGAGGCAACACCAGTTGAGGAGGAAGCTAAAAATGATGATCATGAAGCTTCGGATCAAGTTACTATCGGACCTCGCAGGTCGACAAGATCACGTACTGCTCCTGAGTGGTACGGTAATCCGGTCGTACCTATCACGTTGTTAGACAACAACGAGCCTGCGAATTATGAAGAAGCAATGCCGGGCCCACACTCCAACAAATGGTTAGAGGCCATGAAGTCCGAGATAGGATCTATGTATGAAGACAAAGTGTGGACTTTGGAAGTATTACCTGAAGGTCGTAAGGATATTCAGAACAAATGGATCTTTAAGAAGAAGACGGACGCAGACGGTAATGTGACCGTTTATAAAGATCGATTTGTGGCAAAGGGTTTTTCACAAGTTCAAGGAGTTGACTACGATGAGACATTCTCACCGGTAGTGATGCTTAAGTCCGTCCGAATCATGTTAGCAATAGCTGCATTTTCGATTATGAAATCTGGCAGATGGATGTCAAAACGGTGTTCCTTAACGGTTTTCTTAAGGAAGAGATGTATATGATGCAACCCAAAGGTTTTGTGGATCCAAAGAATGCTAACAAGGTATGCAAGCTCCAGCGATCCATTTATGGACTGGTGCAAGCATCTCGGAGTTGGAATAAGCGCTTTGATGAAGTGATCAAGGCGTTTGGGCTTATACAAGTTGTTGGAGAATCTTGCATATACAAGAAAGTGAGTGGGAGCTCTCTAGCATTCCTAATATTATATGTGGATGACATATTGCTGATTGGAAACAATGTGGAGTTTTTAGAGAGCGTGAAGGATTACTTGAACAAATGTTTTTCAATGAAAGACCTAGGAGAAGCTGCTTACATATTAGGCTTTAAGATTTATAGATATAGATTGAGGCGCCTAATAGGACTTCACACAACACATACCTTAGTAAACTTTTGAAGAAGTTCAAAATGGAGCAGTCAAAGAAGGGGTGCTTGCCGGTGTTACAAGGTATAAAGTTGAGTAGGAGTCAGTGTCCGGTAACTGCACAAGATAGAGAAAAGATGAGTACCGTCCCCTATGCTTCAGCAATAGGGTCTATCATGTATGCAATGTTGTGCACAAGACCAGACGTCAGCCTGGCCATAAGTATGGCACGTAGGTTTCAAAGTGATCTAGGAGTGGAACACTAGGCGATGGTCAAGAATATTCTGAAGTACGTGAAAAGGACTAAGGAAATGTTTCTCGTTTATGGAGGTGACGAAGAGCTCGTCGTAAAGGGTTACGTCGATGCAAGCTTTGACACTGATCCAGATGACTCTATGTCTCAAACTGGATACGTATTTATTCTTAATGGGGGTACGGTAAGCTGGTGCAGTTCTAGGCAAAGCGTCGTCGCAGATTCTACATGTGAAGCGGAGTACATGGCTGCCTCGGAGGCGGCTAAGGAGGGTGTCTCGATGAAGCAGTTCTTGACGGATCTTGGAGTTGTGCCGAGCGCACTAAATCCAATAACTCTGTTATGTGATAACACCGGTGCCATTGCTCTAGCCAAGGAACCAAGGTTTCACAAGAAGACCAGACACATCAAACGATGCTTCAACCTCATCCGCGACTATGTCGAAGGAGAGGACGTAAATATTTCCAAAGTGCACATGGATCTGAATGTTGTAGATCCGCTGACTAAACCTCTTCCACGAGCGAAGCATGATCAACACCAGAACTGTATGGGTGTTAGATTCATTCCAATGTAAAATGCATAGTGATGTGAGACTAGATTATTGACTCTAGTGCAAGTGGGAGACTGTTGGAAATATGCCCTAGAGGCAATGATAAAATAGTTATTATTATATTTCCTGTTTCAAGATAATCGTTTATTATCCATGCTATAATTGTATTGTATGAAAACATGAATGCATGTGTGGATATATAGACAAAACAATGTCCCTAGTGAGACTCTAGTTGACTAGTCAGTTGATCAAGGATGGTTAAGGTTTTCCGTCCTTATGCAAAGTGTTGTCACTTGATGACTCGATCACATCATTGGGAGAATGATGTGATGGACAAGACCCAAACTATAAACGTAGCATGTGATTGTGTCATTTTGTTGCTATTCTTTTCTGCGTGTCAATTATTCATTCCTATGACCATGAGATCATGTAACTCACTGACATCGGAGGAATACCTCGTGTGTATCAAACGTCGCAACATTACTGGGTGACTATAAAGGTGCTCTACAGGTATCTCCGAAGGTCTCCGTTGAGTTAGCATGGCTAAGGACTGGGATTTGTCACTCCGTGTGACAGAGAGATATCTCGGGGACCACTCGGTAATATAACATCACATATAAGCCTTGCAAGCAATGTGTCTAAAGTGTTAGTCACGGGATCTTGTATTACGGAACGAGTAAAGAGACTTGCCGGTAACGAGATTGAAATAGGTATAGGGATACCGACGATCAAATCTCGGGCAAGTAACATATCGAAGGACAAAGGGAATGATATACGGGATTATATGAATCCTTGGCACAGAGGTTCAACCGATAAGATCTTCTTAGAATATGTAGGATCCAATATGGAAATCCAGGTCCCGCTGTTGGATATTGACTGGGGAGTGTCTCAGGTCATGTCTGCATAGTTCTCGAACCCGCAGGGTCTACACACTTAAGGTTCGGTGATGTTTCGGTATAGTTGAGTTATAGGTGTTGGTGACTGAAGGTTTGTTCAGAGTCCTGGATGAGATCATGGACGTCACGAGGGTTCCCGAAATGGTCCGGACAACATCATATTGTGAAATATATCAATGAATAGAGACAAACTATGATACAAAATTGTGATGCATTTTGGACGTAGCAACTCTCCCAAGCTTAGACCTCGCTTGTACCCAAGTGAATACTCAGCTCGGTAAACCTGTTCACAAGTTTAGAGAGCGAGGTATCGATAACTAAGAATACGAACAAGAAGCACCATAACTTCTCTACTAAACTCAACCATCCTCAACAGCAATCTCAACTCATAAGGCCCATATGAAAGAGTAATATCAATTACAATCAAAAGTAGGGCCGAGGAAACTCATCAAACCATGGCAAACATGTCCTTGGTCAAAGAACAACTAATAACTGTTAAATTTTGCTCTTCCTCTTATATTATGATGAGATCAACTGAAGCTTTTTGAAAGAACATGTTATTATTCAAGAAGTGAAAATTCTAACACAAAGGAAGATGTTTGCTTTAGATAGGCTTAACAAACAACTTACTTATCTTAATGATAATGTCAACAAAGTTGTGAAATGGAAATTCTCAATGAAACTATATAAATGCATGCATCTTTGTCAACATAAGGTGTCTGCTCTTTTATAGGATAGAAAGAAGTAGGTTTACTGTCTCAACATAAAAGTAAAGGATTAGCCCTGCGCAGAGGGTGTTGGAATTATGCCCTAGAGGCAATAATAAATATAGTTATTATTATAATTCCTGTATCAAGATAATCGTTTATTATCCATGCTATAATTGTATTGAATGAAGACTTATATACATGTGTGGATACATAGACAAAACACTGTCCCTAGCAAGCCTCTAGTTGGCTAGCCAGTTGATCAAAGATAGTCAGGGTCTTCTGATTATATACAAGGTGTTGTTGCTTGATAACTGGATCACGTCATTAGAAGAATCACGTGATGGACTAGACCCAAACTAATAGACGTAGCATGTTGATCGTGTCATTTTGTTGCTACTGTTTTCTACGTGTCAAGTATTTGTTCCTATGACCATGAGATCATATAACTCACTTACACCGGAGGAATGCTTTGTGTGTATCAAACGTTGCAACGTAACTGGGTGACTATAAAGATGCTCTACATGTATCTCCGAAGGTGTTCGTTGAGTTAGTATGGATCGAGACTGGGATTTGTCACTCCGTGTGACGGAGAGGTATCTCGGGGCCCACTCGGTAATACAACATCACACACAAGCCTTGCAAGCAATGTGACTTAGTGTAAGTTGCGGGATCTTGTATTACGGAACGAGTAAGGAGACTTGCCGGTAAACGAGATTGAAATAGGTATGCGGATACTGACGATCGAATCTCGGGCAAGTAACATACCGAAGGACAAAGGGAATGACATACGGGATTATATGAACCCTTGGCACTGAGGTTCAAACTATAAGATCTTCGTAGAATATGTGGGATCCAATATGGGCATCCAGGTCCCGCTATTGGATATTGACCGAGGAGTCACTCGGGTCATGTCTACATAGTTCTCGAACCCGCAGGGTCTGCACACTTAAGGTTCGACGTTGTTTTATGCGTATTTGAGTTATATGGTTGGTTACCGAATGTTGTTCGGAGTCCCGGATGAGATCACGGACGTCACGAGGGTTTCCGGAATGGTCTGGAAACGAAGATTGATATATAGGATGACCTCATTTGATTACCGGAAGGTTTTTGGAGTTACCGGGAATGTACCGGGAATGACGAATCGGTTCCGGGTGTTCACCGGGGGGGGGGGGGGCAACCCACCCCGGGGAATCCCATAGGCCTTGGGGGTGGCGCACCAGCCCTTGGTAGGCTGGTGGGATAGCCCAAGAGGGCCCTATGCGCCAAGGATAGAAAATCAAAGAGAAAAGAAAAAAAAAGAGGTGGGAAAGGAGAGAAGGACTCCACTTTCCAATCCTAGTTGGAGGAGGACTCCTCCTCCCCGTGGTGCGCAGCCCTTGGGGCTCCTTGAGCCTCAAGGCAAGCCTCCCCTCCCTCCTGCTATATATATGGAGCAATTAGGGCTGATTTGAGACAACTTTTCAAAGGCAGCCCGACCACATACCTCCACGGTTTTACCTCTAGATCGCGTTTCTGCGGAGCTCGGGCGGAGCCCTGCCGAGATCAGATCACCACCAACCTCCGGAGCGCCGTCACGCTGCCGGAGAACTCATCTACCTCTCCATCTCTCTTGCTAGATCAAGAAGGCCGAGATCATCGTCGAGCTGTACGTGTGCTGAACGCGGAGGTGCCGTCCGTTCGGCACTAGATCGTGGGACGGATCGCGGGACGGTTCGTGGGACGGTTCGCGGGGCGGATCGAGGGACGTGAGGACGTTCCACTACATCAACCCGTTCACTAACGCTTCTGCTGTGCGATCTACAAGGGTACGTAGATCAGAAATCCCCTCTCGTAGATGAACATCACCATGATAGGTCTTTGTGCGCGTAGGAAAATTTTTGTTTCCCATGCGACGTTCCCCAAGAGTGGCATCATGAGCTAGGTTCATGCGTAGATGTCTTCTCGAGTAGAACACAAAAGTTTTTGTGGGCGGTGATGTGCGTTTTGCTGCCCTCCTTAGTTTTTTCTTGATTCTGCGGTATTGTTGGATTGAAGCGGCTTGGACCTACATTACTCGTACGCTTACGAGAGACTGGTTTCATCGCTACGAGTAACCCCCTTGCTCAAAGATGACTGGCAAGTGTCGGTTTCTCCAACTTTAGTTGAATGTGATTTGACCGAGGAGGTCCTTGTATAAGGTTAAATAGCAATTCATATATCTCCATTGTGGTGTTTTCGTAAGTAAGATGCGATCCTACTAGATACCCATGGTCACCACGTAAAACATGCAACAACAAAATTAGAGGACGTCTAACTTGTTTTTGCAGGGTATGCTTGTGATGTGATATGGCCAACGATGTGATGTGATATATTGGATGTATGAGATGATCATGTTGTAATAGATAATATCGACTTGCACGTCGATGGTACGGCAACCGGCAGGAGCCATAGGGTTGTCTTTAAACTAACGTTTGTGCTTGCAGATGCGTTTACTATTTTGCTAGGATGTAGCTTTAGTAGTAATAGCATGAGTAGCACGACAACCCTGATGGTGACACGTTGATGGAGATCATGGTGTGGCGCCGGTGACAAGAAGATCGTGCCGGTGCTTTGGTGATGGAGATCAAGGAGCACGTGATGATGGCCATATCATGTCACTTATGAATTGCATGTGATGTTAATCCTTTTATGCACCTTATTTTGCTTAGAACGACGGTAGCATTATGAGGTGATCTCTCACTACAATTTCAAAAGAAATTGTGTTCTCCCCGACTGTGAACCGTTGCTACAGTTCGTCGTTTCGAGACACCACGTGATGATCGGGTGTGATAGACTCAACGTTCACATACAACGGGTGCAAAACAGTTGCACACGCGGAACACTCGGGTTAAGCTTGACGAGCCTAGCATGTGTAGACATGGCCTCGGAACACATGAGACCGAAAGGTCGATCATGAATCATATAGTTGATATGATTAGCATAGGGATGCTTACCACTGAAACTATACTCAACTCACGTGATGATCGGACTTGAGCTAGTGTAAGTGGGTCATGAGCCACTCAAATGACTAGAGAGATGTACTTTTTGAGTGGGAGTTTAGCAAGTAATGTGATTAAGTTAAACTCTAATTATCTTGAACATAGTCTAAGTCCACTTTGAATATATTTGTGTTGTAGATCATGGCTCACGCGACAGTCACCGTGAATTTTAATACATTCCTAGAGAAAGCTAAGTTGAAAGATGATGGAAGCAACTTTGTAGACTGGGCTCGTAATCTTAAGTTGATCCTACAAGATGGGAAGAAGGATTATGTCCTTAATGCTGTGCTAGGAGATGAACCACCCGCTATAGCTGACCAGGATGCTAAGAATGCTTGGTTAACACGTAAGGAGGACTACTCAGTAGTTCAATGTGTAGTCTTGTATGGCTTAGAACCGGGACTTCAACGTAGCTTTGAGCGTCATGGAGCATATGAGATGTTCCAGGAGTTGAAGTTTATCTTTCAGAAGAACGCCCGGATCGAGAGGTATGAGACCTCCGATAAATTCTATGCTTGCAAGATGGAGGAGAATTCGTCTGTCAGTGAACATGTGCTCAAAATGTCTGGGTACTCAAACCGTCTAGCTGAGCTGGGGATTGAACTCCCGCAAGAGGCTATCACTGACAGAATTCTTCAATCACTACCGCCAAGCTATAAGGGCTTTGTGTTGAACTACAACATGCAAGGGATGAACAAGTCACCCGGCGAGTTGTTTGCGATGCTGAAAGTCGCAGAGTCTGAACTCCGTAAAGAGCATCAAGTGTTGATGGTGAATAAGACCACTAGTTTCAAGAGAAACGGCAAAGGCAAGAAGGGCAATTCAAAGAAGAGCAGCAAGCCTGTTGACAATCCGACGAAGAAACCCAAAGCTGGACCTAAGCCTGAAACAGAGTGCTACTATTGCAAGGGTATGGTTCACTAGAAGCGCAACTGCCCCAAGTATCTTGCTGATAAGAAGGCCGCCAAAGAAAAATCAGGTATATTTGATATACATGTTATTGATGTGTACTTAACCGGCTCTCGTAGTAGTGCCTGAGTATTCAATACCGGTTCTGTTGCTCATATTTGCAACTCGAAACAGGAACTGCGGAATAGGCGAAGGCTGGCGAAAGATGAAGTGACGATGCGCGTAGGAAATGGTTCCAAGGTTGATGCAATCGCCGTCGGCACAGTTTCACTTCAGTTACCATCGGGATTAGTTATGAACTTGAATAATTGTTAGTTAGTGCCTGCGTTGAGCATGAACATGATATCTAGATCTTGTTTATTGCGAGACGGTTACTCTTTTAAGTCAGAGAATAATGGTTGTTCTATTTCTATGAGTAACATCTTTTATGGTCATGCACCCAATGTGAGAGGATTGTTCATATTGAATCTTGATAGTGATACACATATACATAACATTGAGACCAAAAGAGTTAGAGTTAATAATGATACCGCCATGTTTTTGTGGCACTGCCGCTTAGGTCATATTGGTGTAAAGCGCATGAAGAAACTCCATACCGATGGACTTTTGGAGTCACTTGACTTTGATTCACTTGACACGTGCGAACCATGCCTCATGGGCAAGATGACTAAAACTCCGTTCTCCGGAACAATGGAGCGTGCCAGTGACTTATTGGAAATCATACATACCGATGTGTGCGGTCCGATGAGCGTGGAGGCACACGACGGATATCATTATTTTCTCACCTTCACTAACGATTTGAGTAGATATGGTTATGTCTACTTAATGAAGCACAAGTCTGAAACATTTGAAAAGTTCAAGCAATTTCAGAGTGAAGTTGAAAATCATCGTAACAAGAAGATCAAGTTCCTACGGTCTGATCGTGGGGGTGAATATCTGAGTTTCGAGTTTGGTGCTCACTTAAGACAATGTGGAATTGTTTCATAGTTGACACTGCCTGGAACACCACAGCGTCATGGTGTGTCCGAACGTCGTAATCGTACTTTATTAGAGTTGATGCGATCTATGATGTCTCGTACCGATTTGCCATTATCGTTTTGGGGTTATGCATTAGACACAGCTGCATTCACTTTAAATAGGGCACCATCAAAATCCGTTGAGACGACACCATACGAACTGTGGTATGGCAAAAGGCCAAAGTTGTCATTTCTTAAAGTTTGGGGATGTGATGCTTATGTCAAAAAGCTTCAGCCTGAAAAGCTTGAACCCAAAGCAGAAAAGTGCATCTTCATAGGTTACCCAAAAGAGACAGTTGGGTACACCTTCTATCTCAAGTTCGAGGGCAAAGTGTTTGTTGCTAAAAACGGAGCTTTTCTCGAGAAGGAGTTTCTCTCGAGAGAATTGAGTGGGAGGAAGATAGAACTTGATGAGGTTGTCGAACCTCTCACCCCTCTGGATGGTGGCGCACGGCAAGGGGAAACCCCTGTCATTACAACGCCGGTTGAGGAGGAAGTTAATGATGATGATCATGAAACTCCGGTTCAAGTTCCTATCAAACCACGCAGGTCGACGAGACCACATGCTGCTGTGTATGCAATTATGAAGAACAATGGTGGGCCCAGATTCCAACAAATGGCTGGAGGCCATGAAGTCCGAGATAGGATCCATGTATGAAAACAAAGTGTGGACTTTGGAAGTACTACCTGAGGGCCGCAAGGCTATTCAGAACAAACGTATCTTTAAGAAGAAGACGGACGCTGACGGCAATGTGACCGTTTATAAAGCTCGACTTGTGGCAAAAGGTTTTTCACAAGTTCAAGGAGTTGACTACGATGAAACATTCTCACCCGTAGCGATGCTTAAGTCCGTCAGAATCATGTTAGCAATAGCTGCATTTTTCGATTATGAAATCTCGCAGATGGATGTCAAAACGGCGTTCCTTAACGGTTTCCTTAAGGAAGAGTTGTATATGATGCAACCCGAAGGTTTTTTCGATCCTAAAAATGCTAACAAGGTTTGCAAGCTCCAGCGATCCATTTATGGACTGGTGCAAGCATCTCGGAGTTGGAACAAACGCTTTGATGAGGTGATCAAAGCATTTGGGTTTATACAAGTGGTTGGAGAATCTTGTATTTACAAGAAAGTGAGTGGGAGCTCTGTGGCGTTTCTAATATTATATGTGGATGACATATTGCTGATTGGAAACAACTTAGAGTTTTTGGAGAGCATAAAGGATTACTTGAATAAAAGTTTCTCTATGAAGGACCTAGCAGAAGCTGCTTACATTCTAGGCATTAAGATCTACAGGGATAGATCGAAACGCCTGATAGGACTTTCACGAAGCACATACCTTGATAAAGTTTTGAAAAGGTTCAAAATGGAATAGTTCAAGAAAGGGTTCTTGCCAGTTTTACAAGGTACGAGATTGAGTAAGACTCAGTGCCCAGCAACTGATAAAGATAGAGAGCATATGAGCACCGTCCCCTATGCTTCAGCCATAGGATCTATCATGTATGCAATGTTGTGCACTAGACTGGACGTTGGCCTGGCCATAAGTATGGCAGGCAGGTTCCAGAGTAATCCAGGAGTAGATCACTTGACGGCGGTCAAGAATATCCTGAAGTACCTGAAAATGACTAAGGAGATGTTTCTCGTGTATGGAGGTGACGAAGAGCTTGCCGTAAAGGGTTACGTCGATGCAAGCTTTGACACAGATCCGGACGAATCTAAGTCACAGACCAGATACGTATTTATTCTTAATGGGGGTGCAGTAAGCTGGTGCAGTTCCAAACAAAGCGTCGTAGCTGATTCTACATGTGAAGCGGAGTACATGGCTGCCTCGGAGGCGGCTAAGGAGGGTGTTTGGATGAAGCAGTTCATGACGGATCTTGGAGTGGTGCCAAGCGCACTAAATCCAATAACCTTGTTCTGTGATAACACGGGTGCCATTGCCTTAGCAAAGGAACCACGGTTTCACAAGAAGACCAGACACATCAAACGACGCTTCAACCTCATCCGCGACTACGTCGAAGGGGAGGACGTAAATATATGCAAAGTGCACACGGATCTGAATGTAGCAGATCCGCTGACTAAATCTCTTCCACGGGCAAAGCATGATCAACACCAGAACTGTATGGGTGTTAGATTTATTACAATGTAATTCGCATGATGATGTGAGGGCTAGATTATTGACTCTAGTGCAGGTGGGAGACTGTTGGAATTATGCCCTAGAGGCAATAATAAATATAGTTATTATTATAATTCCTGTATCAAGATAATCGTTTATTATCCATGCTATAATTGTATTGAATGAAGACTTATATACATGTGTGGATACATAGACAAAACAATGTCCCTAGCAAGCCTCTAGTTGGTTAGCCAGTTGATCAAAGATAGTCAGGGTCTTCTGATTATATACAAGGTGTTGTTGCTTCATAACTGGATCACGTCATTAGAAGAATCACGTGATGGACTAGACCCAAACTAATAGACGTAGCATGTTGATCGTGTCATTCTGTTGCTACTGTTTTCTGCGTGTCAAGTATTTGTTCCTATGACCATGAGATCATATAACTCACTGACACCGGAGGAATGCTTTGTGTGTATCAAACGTTGCAACGTAACTGGGTGACTATAAAGATGCTCTACAGGTATCTCCGAAGGTGTTCGTTGAGTTAGTATGGATCGAGACTGGGATTTGTCACTCCGTGTGACGGAGAGGTATCTCGGGGCCCACTCGGTAATACAACATCACACACAAGCCTTGCAAGCAATGTGACTTAGTGTAAGTTGCGGGATCTTGTATTACGGAACGAGTAAAGAGACTTGCCGGTAAATGAGATTGAAATAGGTATGCGGATACCGACGATCGAATCTCGGGCAAGTAACATACCGAAGGACAAAGGGGATGACATACGGGATTATATGAATCCTTGGCACTGAGGTTCAAACGATAAGATCTTCATAGAATATGTGGGATCCAATATGGGCATCCAGGTCCCGCTATTGGATATTGACCGAGGAGTCACTCGGGTCATGTCTACATAGTTCTCGAACCCGCAGGGTCTGCAAACTTAAGGTTCGACGTTGTTTTATGCGTATTTGAGTTATATGGTTGGTTACCGAATGTTGTTCGGAGTCTCGGATGAGATCATGGACGTCACGAGGGTTTCCGGAATGGTCCAGAAACGAAGATTGATAGATAGGATGACCTCATTTGATTACCGGAAGGTTTTCGGAGTTACCGAGAATGTACCGGGAATGACGAATGGGTTCCGGGTGTTCACCGAGGGGGGGGACCCACCCCGGGGAAGCCCATAGGCCTTGGGGGTGGCGCACCAGCCCTTGGTGGGCTGGTGGGACAGCCCAAGAGGGCCCTATGCGCCAAGGATAGAAAATCAAAGAGAAAAGAAAAAAAAAGAGGTGGGAAAGGAGAGAAGGACTCCACTTTCCAATCCTAGTTGGACTAGGATTGGAGGAGGACTCCTCCTCCCCTTGGTGCGCAGCCCTTGGGGCTCCTTGAGCATCAAGGCAAGCCTCCCCTCCCTCCTCCTATATATACGGAGCAATTAGGGCTGATTTGAGACAACTTTTCAAAGGCAGCCCGACCACATACCTCCACGGTTTTACCTCTAGATCGCGTTTCTGCGGAGCTCAGGCGGAGCCCTGCCGAGATCAGATCACCACCAACCTCCGGAGCACCGTCATACTGCCGGAGAACTCATCTACCTCTCCGTCTCTCTTGCTGGATCAAGAAGGCCGAGATCATCGTCGAGCTGTACGTGTGCTGAACGCGGAGGTGCCGTCCGTTCGGCACTAGATCGTGGGACGGATCGCGGGACGGTTCGTGGGACGGTTCGCGGGGCGGATCGAGGGACTGAGGGCGTTCCACTACATCAACCGCGTTCACTACCACTTATGCTGTGTGATCTACAAGGGTACGTAGATCGGAAATCCCCTCTCGTAGATGAACATCACCATGATAGGTCTTCGTGCGCGTAGGAAATTTTTTGTTTCCCATGCGACATTCCCCAACAGAGGGAAGTAGGGAAAACTCATGTGCTAGAGCTTTTAGAGATTTTGAAATCAATAAGATTGTAAAACAAGTTTTTGTGAGGTGCATAATTTGTCAACGAATGCTAGCAGATAGCCCAATACTTCTCATGCTGGAGAACTTTTGAGGAACGGCTCCCAAAGTGGGGACGATCACATCCCCTTAATATCATTTCTTTATCACTACCCAAGTTTTCTGATTTCTCATAAACAAAGCGTGAAGGAGATTTTGTTTGTTGCTATTATCTTTTACGAGCTGGGCGCACTCATGCTAGTCCCTCCTTGTATTAGGGGTTCACAGATTAGACATGCAAACCCAGGATAAAGCTTGTCCAGTATGAGAAGATCATGAATTATCTACTACTTCCTCATGAGCTAAAACAGAGGCACAAAACAAGGAATTTCTAAAGGTTGAAAGATAGCACATGAGTAATATACTTTAGGAGTGGCGGTGAAATACCACATATAGGGAAGGTATGGTGGACTCTTGGGAAGGTTGAGGTTTCAAGGTATGGGTGCACAAGAAGTATTCCCGCTTAGTACAAGGGTTGGCTAGCAAAGGCTTTTGAAAGCAAGCAAATGATCACTACAGGAATCTGAGACTTTGCCGTCTGCCATGGCTGAGGACAAAGGGGGGAACCCTGGACGGCAAAGGCTTTGCCGTCTGTCAGCGGACGACAAACTAGATGGTAAAGATTTATCCGATGAAGAGGTTCTTTGCCGTCTGCTTTTAGAAGGCGGACGACAAAGAATCTGTACCATGGGGGGCAGACAACAAAGAAAATGGGACGGCAGATCCGCAAGGCGCACCGTTAAGTGCTAACGACAGCCTGCTGGGCCCACCTGTCCTTTGCCGTCTGCCCTACTACCCTTTTCCGTCTGCCGTCCCCCCTTTGTCGTCAGCCATGTCTGAGGCCGACGGCAAAGGGGGAACCCAACCCCTCTCTCCCTCCACCTTTGTCGTCTGCCCTACTCCCCTTTTTCGTCTGCCTTCCCCCTTTGCCATTAGCCATGTTTTAGGCAGACGATAAAGGGGGCACCCCCAGCGTGTTTCAGCCCAGGTTGTGGATCCTTTGCCGTCTGCTGCAAGCCCTTTGCTGTCGGTGGGCGGACGACAAAGGCTGAAAACAACCCCTATTTATTTTATTTTCTATAATATCCAAAATTTTTCACACAAATCAGGAATAAGTTTCACAATAATCAGGATATATATATATTTGACAGAAATAATTTTGTTTCCATACTCATAACCATATTAAAATAACTTTCATCCATAATACATACATATTATGCAAGTTGCATCCGTACCAAACCATATATTACACTAGTTTCATCCATGCATACACACTTTCATATATATCCATATACTACAATAGTTTCAATCCAAGCTTCCGTGAAGCCATGATAGAAGAAACCATATTCAAGCACTCCATCAATATAATCCAAGCTTTCCGTGAAGTGAATGTAATCTGCAAAATGGCAAATAAGAAAGTTGGACGAAGAAGACTACATGAAGAAGAGAAGTATATGTCATTTCAGAGAGAACTTAGCTAAGTATAGGCCTTTAATAGCTAAATTAGGGGAATAAGTCATCTTGGAGCTACATAGCCTTATTATGTCATTTAGGAAAGAACTTAGCTAAGTATATGTCATTTTGGAGCTACTTAGGGAAAAATATGTCATTTTGGAGCCAACTACGCTTATTAAGCCATTTTGGTGCTAGCTAAGCTAATTATATGCCATTTAATAGCCAAGTTAGGTGGAATAGGTCATCTTGGAGTTACATAGCCTTATTATTTCATTTAGAAGAGAACTTAGGTAAGTATATAATATTCATGAGCTAACCAAGGTTCTTATGCCATTTTGAGCTTATTATGTCATTTTGGAGCTAAATTAGTCATTTTAGTGAGCTAACCAAGGTTCTTATTATGTTTTCACCTAACTAAGCTAATTATGTCATTTTGGAGGATAATTAGCTAAGTATGTCTTTGTTGGGGAAAATAAGCTACGTAGAAGAAGAAAGAGAAGAAACAAGAAGAGAAGAAGAAGGAGAAGAAAAAGAAAAAGAAGGAGGAGGAGGAGGAGAAGGAGAAGGAGAAGGAAGAGGAGAAGAAGAAGAAAAGAAGAAGAGAAGAAGAAGGAGGAGAAGGAGGAGAGAATAAGGAGGGCTCCTTCTCCTTTTTCTTCTCCTCCTCCTTCTCCTTCTTCTTCTCTTCTTCTTCTCTTCTTCTTCTTCTTCCTTCTTTTCATTTTTCCTCTTTCTTCTCCTCTCGTCCTTTTATTCGAGCTAAATGAGCTAATTATGCCTTTTTGGAGCTAATTATCTAATTTTGGAGGATAATTAGCTAAGTATAGGTCATTTTTTATTAAATAGGCCATTTTGGAGCTAACTAAGCTAATTATGTCATTTAGGTGGAAGCCAAGTTAAGTATAGGCCATTCTAGAGCTAACTTGGGTCAAATATGTCATTTTGGAGCCAACTATGATTATTAAGGCATTTTGGAGCTAGCTAAGCTAATTATAGGCTATTTGATAGCTGATTATTAGCTAAGTATGTCTTTTTGGAGCTAAATGGGCTAATTATGTCATTTTAGAGGAAAACAAGCTAAGTATATAATATTCATGAGCTAACCAAGGTCCTTCTGCCATTTTGAGCTTATTATGTCACTTTAGAGCTAAATTAGTCATTTTAATTAGCTAACATGGGTTCTTATGATGTTTTTACCTAACTCAGCTAATTATGTCATTTTGGAGGATAATTAGCTAAGTATGTCTTCGTTGGGGGAAAATAAGCTACGTAGAAGAAGAAAGAGAAGAAGCAAGAAGAGAAGAAGAAGGAGAAGAAAAAGAAGAAGAAGAAGGAGGAGGAGGAGGAAGAGGAGGAGGAGGAGAAGGAGAAGGATAAGGAAGAGGAGGAGAAGAAGAAAATAAGAAGAGAAGAAGAAGTAGAAGAAGAAGGAGAAGGAGGAGAGAAGAAGAAGGAGGGCTCCTTCTCCTTCTTCTCCTCCTTCTCCTTCTCCTTCTCCTTCTCTTCTTCTTCTTCTTCCTTCTTTTCATTTTTCCTCTTTCTTCTCCTCTGGTCCACTTCTTCGAGCTAAATTAGCTAATTATGCCTTTTTGAGCTAATTATGTCATTTTGGAGGATAATTAGCTAAGTATAGGTCATTTTTTATTAAATAGGCCATTTTGGAGCTAACTAAGCTAATTATGTCATTTAGGTGGAAGCCAAGCTAAGTATAGGCCATCCTAGAGCTAACTTGGGTAAAATATGTCATTTTGTAGCCAACTATGATTATTAAGGCATTTTGGAGCTAGCTAAGCTAATTATAGGCTCTTTAATAGCTGATTATTAGCTAAGTATGTCTTTTTGAAGCTAAATGGGCTAATTATGTCATTTTACAGGAAAACAAGCTAAGTATATAATATTCATGAGCTAACCAAGGTTCTTCTGCCATTTTGAGCTTATTATGTAATTTTGGAGCTAAATTAGTCATTTAATGAGCTAACCAAGGTTCTTATGATGTTTTTACCTAACTAAGCTAATTATGCCATTTTGGAGGATAATTAGCTAAGTATGTCTTTGTTGGGGAAAATAAGCTACATAGAAGAAGAAAGAGAAGAAGCTAGAAGAGAAGAAGAAGGAGAAGAAAAAGAAGAAGAAGAAGAAGAAGAAGGAGGAGGAGAAGGAGAAGGAGAAGAAAGAGGAGAAGAAGAAGAAAAGAAGAAGAAAAGAAGAAGAGAAGAAGAAGAGAAGAAGAAGAGAAGAAGAAGGATAAGGAGGAGAAGAAGGAGAAGGAGCCCTCCTCCTTCTCCTTCTTCTCCTCCTTCTCCTCCTTCTTCTCTTCTTCTTATTCTTCTTCTTCTTCTTCCTTCTTTTCATTTTCCCTCTTTCTTCTCCTCTGGTCCTCTTCTTCGAACTAAATTAGCCAATTATGCATTTTTGGAGCTAATTATGTCATTTTGGAGGATAATTAGCTAAGTATAGGTCATTTTTTTTATTAAATAGGCCATATTGGAGCTAAGTAAGCTAATTATGTCATTTAGGTGGAAGCCAAGCTAAGTATAGGCCATTCTAGAGATAACTTGGGTAAAATATGTCATTTTGGAGCCAATTATGATTACTAAGGCATTTTGGAGCTAGCTAAGCTAATTATAGGCTTTTTAAAAGCCGATTATTAGCTAAGTATGTCTTTTTGGAGCTAAATGGGCTAATTATGTCATTTTAGAGGAAAACGAGCTAAGTATATAATATTCATGAGCTAACCAAGGCTCTTATGCCATTTTGAGCTTATTATGTCATTTTGGAGCTAAATTAGTCATTTTAATGAGCTAACCAAGGTTCTTATGATGTTTTTACCTAGCTAAGCTAATTATGTCATTTTGGAGGATAATTAGCTAAGTATGTCTTTGTTGGGGAAAATAAGCTACATTGAAGAAGAAAGAGAAGAAGCAAGAAGAGAAAAAGAAGGAGAAGAAAAAGAAGAAGAAGAAGAAGAAGGAGGAGGAGGAGGAGGAGCAGAAGGAGAAGGAAGAGGAGAAGAAGAAGAAAAGCAGAAGAGAAGAAGAAGGAGAAGGAGGAGAAGAAGGAGAAGGAGGAGGGCTCCTTCTCCTTCTTCTCCTCCTTCTCCCTCTTCTTCTCCTTCTCCTTCTTCTTCTCCTTCTCCTTCTCCTTCTCCTTCTTGTTCTCTCCTCCTTCTTCTCCTTCTTCTTCTCTTCTTCTTTTCTTCTTCTTTTTCTTCCTTCTTTTCATTTTTCCTCTTTCTTCTCCTCTTGTCCTCTTCTTCGAGAAAAATAGACCATTTTGGAGCTAAATAAGCTAATTATGTCATTTTGGTGGAAGCCTACCTAAGTATAGGTCATTTCAGAGCCAACTTGGGTAAAATAGGTCATTTCGGCGCTAACTATGCTTATTAAGCCATTTTGGAGCTAGCTAAGCTAATTATAGGCCATTTAATAGCTAAGTTATGGTGAATAGGTCATCTTGGAGCTACGTAAGCCTTATTATGTCATTTAGGAGAGAACTTAGCTAAGTATAGGTCATTTTTTATTAAATAGGTCATTTTGGAGCTAACTAAGCTAATTATGTCATTTAGGTGGAAGCCAAGCTAACTATATGTCGTTTTGGAGCTAACTTGGGTTAAATATGTCATTTTGGAGCTAAGTATGCTTAATAAATCATATTGGACCATTATGCGGTTGTTAAGCAAAACACTAGAAATAACATTACCATTATCGTCATCACGGCGGTGAAGCACGGTGGCTCTGGCTTCTTTCACCTGGAGAAGGCTGCCCTCGAGAAGGCTCCTCTGTAGAAGGTTCGTGCGATGTGTTTCGAGAGATATTCTGCACCAAACATCGTTTGCAATGTGTCGTTAGCATGATGACACTCTTGAGATTGCTGCATTGAAATGAAACTCACCGTCCCCGCCATGTTAATGACCGGCATCGCCGGAGGGACGTGGCCGGTCTTCTCGCACATAGACTGTACATTTGGTTTCGACAAGTCAAACTTTTTAGTTATTAATGAAACGGACATTAAAATGGAAGATTTGAAATAATATGAAGAAGAAACTTACCATGAAGAGAGCGTACATGGCCCTGTTAGACGCTTCATTCCGTGCCCTCTCCGCCTCCACCAATGCAGCCGTCCTCTCCTCTAGCTCCTTCATCTCCTTATCCTTCTCCGCCAAAAGCGCCTGCCTTGCCTCTCTCTCTTTTAGAATAGCAGCCTACAACACAACTCATTGTTAGCATTGTAATCATATTGGTTCCCACGCACAACATAATGCGGAAAGATAGTTGAGTCCATTAAACTAACCTCGATGGCGAGCTCGACTGGCCATGGACGAGGTGTTATCTGAGGACAGGAGCTCGTTTGTCATGCCTTTATCTACCGGAGAGTGCTAGGACAACGTATAAGGCCGTCTCCAATGGCGATCGAGCCATGGGGCCTCCCGTTGCCAGATATCATCACCAGCTCTGGATCAATAGGCCCCTCTCTCGGGTTAAAGTCCTCCCCTCTCCTCGCCTTCCCGTGATCTCTGTACTTCACGAGCTTGTGGTGGGAGGATATGTTGGTGATGTTTTCTGGATGCTCGAGGTCAGGCTCAGAGAATGCCTTGACCTTCTTGTACGAGGCAGTATGGGCCATCGCATACAGGTCGTACATCAGTGGCACCCCCGTCTTATTGTGACATGCCTAAAAGAAACAGAGAGGAAAAATGTATTACTAAAGGGCTCAAGATAGCATTAAGAATGAATTGCATGAGGCATGAAGCAAACCACATACCCAGTTCTCGCCAAATTGGATTAAGTTGACGCTCCCTTGATGGTGTGGCACACCAACCATTTTTCCACGCCTCTCCTTGGTGTTGTTGTGGCTGGCCTCCCATGTTTCGGAGCACCACTGATCCACCAAGGCCTCCCAACAATCCATCTTATCCACACACCATCTCGGGGACACCTAAGTTAATAAAGAAAAATTTGAGTGCAATGCGTAAGAATCAAATCAAGGAAACTAACTACAAGGCCTTAATAATCTGTAATTACATTCATGTAATGCTCCTTCTCCATCTTAGAATCGCGGCACTTCGCCTTGTCCTTCCTAATATGCTGCGAGGCATATTAGTCTCGAACAACCTCCACCCGAGCCTCGTGCCGAAAGTTTTAAAGTAGGCGGCAACATTCGGTTTCGATAACCTTTGCCACGTCGTCCTCGTATCCCTCCTCACACCTTTAGTAGGTCTGCAAACGAGACAACACCGATTAGTACAATAACTAGCTATGGTTGGTTTATAATTGTGTAATGGAGAAATTACCCAGAACTGTTGGATCACCATGTCCGCCCTCGTGTGGCACAAAACACCGTCGATCTCCACCTCCGGCGGGGCCGGGGCACCCAAGTAGTGCTCCGAGGTCATTCCTACCTCTCGCTCCCGACCAGGCAACGTAACAAACCCTGAGAATTTTTGACGGCAAAGCATACCAAGGACGCTGTTGGGCTTGTGGACACCCTTGGCACCAATCCAACCCCTGCAGTATGAACAATTAAAGACAAAACATTAGATATTTGAGAAAACATGAAGGCAAAAGGTTAAATAAGAGTAAATTAACTTACTTGTCTCCATTTGGTTAATCAACCACCTCTGCTCGCGGGTCGCCGACACGAGCGGGAGCCCCGAACTACCACGCTGGTAGACGGTGCCCCCCTCACCCAGCTCCTCGTTGCTATCAGCATGGCCACTTGGCTCAGGCTGACCCAGATCATCCCAGGTATCCCACTGGGTCTCTGGGGACGTACCCTCATCCCTGCTTTGCTCCGGAGTCGCCTGGAATGAAGCCTCTAGGACATGAGTCTCGTGGGTCGAAGGCTCGTCGACCTGAGGCTCGTGAACCGGAGACCGTGTAGCCTCCACCTCAGAGGAATCCACCCTAGAAGTCCTGTGCTCAGGTGAATCAGCTTGGGGTGGCGGCGAGGAAGGCATGGCAGCCACTGCCCTACCTCTCCTGCGGCCACGTGTACCTTTAGTAAAACATAAATACCAACATGAGTAACAAAATGTATATAAATACCAACATGACTACAACATAAATACCAACATGAGTAATACCTTTAGTACCTCTCGGTTTCGCGGGGGTCGACCTCCTCTCACGAGGGCCGCGAGAGACCAAGAAGCGGCCACTCCATGCAGAGTAGAGAGCAACGCTCTCCGAAGAGGCGAGGCAGGAATGGAAGTACCCATCCCACCACCCGTCGATGAAGAAGGAGCCGCAGAGTGCTTTCGATCCTTTCCCACCATCTTTCAACACCTATCATGACAAAGAGTAAATGAAATTAGTACAACATAAATACCAACACGACTAATAAAATGTATATGATTTAAGTGTATCATTGTCATAAATACCAACATGACTAATAAAAATTGAATACCTAACATGACTAATAAAAATTGACTAATAAAAATTTATATATAGTAACAGTTGAATACCTGACATGAACTAATAACAATCGTGCACGTCTATATATGCTTCGGGGCCAATAAATGCATCATGATCATCACTATCATCAATAAATGCATCATCATCACCACTATCAGGAAGAACATGTGGAAGGCCACCATTATGTAATCGGTCAAGAAGTGACAGGTCATCCGTAGCAGTAACCTCTTCTTCTTCCGGCTCTTCCTGTTCGGGCTCAGGGGTTAAGACAGATTCACTATCGCTGTCTACTTCAATGTTCTGGGGTGAAGTAGAGCGGTTCTTGAAACGTTTCTTGTACATACTTGTTTCTTGGAAGAATTCTCCTTCATATGTCTCTAGGTTAATGTGAGGTTTGTAATCCTCTTTCATTGAGGGTAGGTGGTCTAAAATGTGGCGGCACTTCATAAACGACATCCCAACCTTTCAGTTTTGGATCAGTTTGGCAGGCCCACGGTAGATAGAAAACTAGTGTCGCCTGTTGAGCCGTAATATAGACATCAGGAACATCTAAGTGGGTGTTTTGGTTGATTTCAACTAGTCCTATATGTTCATGAGTCCTTCTAGTCTCCCTCGGCTCAAACCAATAACATTTGAAGACTACGACGGTCGGTGGGTTTTCACCATAGAATAGAAGTTCATAAATTGCTTCAACTCTTCCATAATACTCGGTGCCTCCTTCGCCGATAGCAGAGACTGAACAATTTGTAGTCTTTAGGTCGGGCATAGATAGCTCCTTGCCAAAGGTACGAAAGTGATACCCGTTGATGTTGTATTTGTCAAATGAACGGACCTTATAGTCAAAACCATTAGCAACTTGTCTCAACTCGGCGTCCATAGACTCTGCATCAGCCTACAAGTTTAATACGAAATAATGGATGCATTAGCCGCAAATTAGACCAAGAAATCAAATGGCCCATTAATGGTAATTAATTACCCTTTGTTTGAACCAAAAGATGAAACCAGGATAGTCGCCTCCATGCTTTGGGAGAAGCTCATACTCTTCGACGGAATCCTTTTCGATGACTGCTCCATCCGAGAATTCGGCGACATATCGACTATATCAAGTATCCGGGAATAAGAGTAGTTCAAAGGAATTAGAAGTTGCAGAATAATAATTTATGGAGAACTTACTCGATGTACGGCTGCACTTGTGTTAGGTTGGTGAAGATATACAATGAAATGGTCCACCATTCTTCGACATCCAATGATTTCCCTTTCGAGGCACCGGACGGTGCGAGCTTCCCTTTGAATAGGCTGAGGTTGGATCGACCTTTTTTTGGATCGCCATCATGTTGGGGAATGTCGCATGGGAAACAAAAATTTTCCAACGCGCACGAAGACCTATCATGGTGATGTCCATCTACGAGAGGGGATTTCCGATCTACGTACCCTTGTAGATCGCACAGCAGAAGCGTTAGTGAACGCGGTTGATGTAGTGGAACGTCCCCACGTCTCTCGATCCTCCCCGCGAACCGTCCCATGAACCGTCCCGCGATCCGTCCCATGATCCGCTCCGATCTAGTGCCGAACGGACGGCACCTCCGCGTTCAGCACACGTACAACTCGATGATGATCTTAGCCTTCTTGATGCAGCAAGAGAGAGGTAGATGAGTTCTCCGGCAGCGTGACGGCGCTCCGGAGGTCGGTGGTGATCTAATCTCAGCAGGGCTCCGCCCGAGCTCCGCAGAAACACGATCTAGAGGTAAAACCGTGGAGGTATGTGGTCGGGCTGCCGTGGCAAAAGTTGTCTCAAATCAGCCCTAAAACCCCACTATATATAGGAGCGAGGAAGGGGAGGAGGCAGCCTCAAAACGTAAAGGTTTGGCCGAAATTGGAGGTGGAGGAGTCCTACTCCAATCCTACTTGGAGTAGGATTCCACCTTCCCACTTGGAAACTCTTTCCACCTTGTGTTTTTTCCTTCTCAAACCTTATGGGCCTTAGTGGGAACTGATTCCAGCTCACTAGGGGCTTGTTTATCTCTTCCCATAGCCCATGAGACCCCTTGGGGCGTGACACCCCTCCCGATGGTCCCCGGCACCCCTCCCGACACTCCCAGTACAATACCGATGAGCCTGAAACTTCTCCGGTATTGCACGAAAACCTTTCGGTAACAAAATGAGGTCATCCTATACATCAATCTTCGTTTCCGGACCATTCCGGAAACCCTCGTGACGTCCGTGACCTCATCCGGGACTCCGAACAACATTCGGTAACCAACCATATAACTCAAATACGCATAAAATAATGTCGAACCTTAAGTGTGCAGACCCTGCGGGTTCGAGAACTATGTAGACATGACCCGAGAGACTCCTCGGTCAATATCCAATAGCGGGACCTGGATGCCCATATTGGATCCTACATATTCTACAAAGATCTTATCGTTTGAACCTCAGTGCTAAGGATTCATATAATCCCGTATGTCATTCCCTTTGTCCTTCGGTATGTTACTTGCCCGAGATTCGATCGTCAGTATCCGCATACCTATTTCAATCTCGTTTACCGGCAAGTCTCTTTACTCGTTCCGTAATACAAGATCCCGCAACATACACTAAGTCACATTGCTTGCAAGGCTTGTGTGCGATGTTGTATTACCGAGTGGGCCCCGAGATACCGCTCCGTCACACGGAGTGACAAATCCCAGTCTCGATCCATACTACCTCAACGAACACCTTCGGAGATACCCGTAGAGCATATTTATAGTCACCCAGTGACGTTGCGACGATTGATACACAAAAAGCATTCCTCCGGTGTCAGTGAGTTATATGATCTCATGGTCATAGGAACAAATACTTGACACGCTGAAAACAGTAGCAACAAAATGACACGATCAACATGCTATGTCTATTAGTTTGGGTCTAGTCCATCACATGATTCTCCTAATGATGTGATCCCGTTATCAAGTAACAAGACTTGCCTATGGCCAGGAAACCTTGACCATCTTTGATCAACGAGCTAGTCAACTAGAGGCTTACTAGGGACAGTGTTTTGTCTATGTATCCACACAAGTATTGTGTTTCCAATCAATACAATTATAGCATGGATAATAAACGATTATCATGAACTAAGAAATATAATAATAACTAATTTATTATTGCCTCTAGGGCATATTTCCAACAGTCTCCCACTTGCACTAGAGTCAATAATCTAGTTCACATCACCATGTGATTCCAACGAATCCAACACCCATATAGTTATGGGGTCTGATCACGTTTTGCTCGTGAGAGAGGTTTTAGTCAACGGTTCTGAAACTTTCAGATCCGTGTGTTCTTTACAAATCTTTATGTCATCTTATAGATGCTGCTACTATGTGCTATTCGAAAATACTCCAAATATCTACTCTACTACACGAAACCGTTTCACTACTCATAGTTATTCGGATTAGTGTGAAAGCTTGCATCGACGTAACCCTTTACGAGGAACTCTTTAACCACCTCCATAATCGAGAAAAATTCCTTAGTCCATCAGTTACTAAGGATAAATTTTGACCGCTGCTAGTGATTCAACCATTGATCACGCTATGTACCTCTCAATAGACTTTGAGTCAAGGCACACATCAGGTGTGGTACCCAGCATGGCATACTTCAGATTCTACGGCCAAGGCATAGAAGACGACCTTCGTCTATTCTCTTTATTCTGCTGGGGTCGGGTTTTGAGTCTTACTCAAATTCACACCTCACAACGCAACCAAGAACTCCTTCTTTGCTGATCTATTTTGAACTCCTTCAAAAACTTGTCAAGGCATGCATCTTGTTGAAACTTCTATTAAGCGCTTTCGATCTATCTTCATAGATCTTTGATGCTCAACGTTCAAGTAGCGCAATCCAGGTATTCCTTTGAAAACTCCTTTCAAACAACCTTGTATGCTTTACATAAATTCTACATTACTTCTGATCCACAATATGTCAACCACATATACTTATCAGAAATTCTATAGTGCTCCCACTCACTTCTTTGGAAGTACAAGTTTCTCATAAACCTTGTACAAACCCAAAATCTTTGATCATCTCATCAAAGTGTATATTCCAACTCCGAGATGCTTGCACCAGTCCATTGAAGGATCGCTGGAGCTTGCATACTTGCTATTATCTTTAGGATCGACAAAACCTCCTGGTTGTATCACATACAATGTTTGCTCAAGGAAGCCGTCGAGGAAACAATGTTTTGACATCCTATGTGCAATATTTCATAAATAATGTAGCAACTACTAACATAATTCTAACAGACTTTCAGCATCGCTACGAGTGAGAAAGTCTCATCATAGTCAACTATTTGATCTTGTCGGAAACATCTTTGTGACAAGTCGAGCTTTTCTTAATAGTGACTTATCACCATCATTGTCTGTCTTCCTTTTAAAGATCCATCTTTACTCAATAGTCCTATGACCATCAAGTAGTTCTTCCAAAGTCTACACTTTGTTTTCATACATGGATCCTCTCTCGGATTTCATGGCCTCCAGCCATTTGTCGGAAGTCGGGCCCACCATTGCTTTCTCCATAACTCGTAGGTTCACTGTTGCTCAACAACATGACCTCCAAGACAGGGTTACTGTACCACTCTGCAGTAGTACGTGACCTTGTCAACCTACGAGGTTTGTAGTAACTTGATCCGATGCTCGATGATCACCATCATCAGCTTTCACTTCAATTGGTGTAGGCGCCACAGGAACAACTTCCTGCGCCCTGCTACACACTGGTTGAAGTGATGGTTCAATAACCTCATCAAGTTCTACCACCCTCCCACTCAATTCTTTCGAGAGAAACCTTTCCTCGAGAAAGGATCCGTTTCTAGAAACAAACACTTTGCTTTCGGATCTGAGATAGGAGATGTACCCAACTGTTTTGGATATCCTATGAAGATGCATTTATCCGCTTTGGGTTCGAGCTTATCAGACTGAAACTTTTTCACATAAGTGTCGAAGCCCCAAACTTTCAAGAAACGACAGTTTAGATTTCTCTAAACCTCAGTCTATACTGTGTCATCTCAACGGAAATACGCGGTGCCCTATTTAAAGTGAATGCGGTTGTCTCTAATGCATAACCGATAAACGATAGTGGTAATTCGATAAGAGACATCATAGCATGCACCATACCAAATAGTGCGTGGCTATGATGTTCAGACACATCATCACACTATGATGTTCCAGGTGGCATGAACTGCAAAACAATTTTCACATTGTCTTAACTGCGTATCAAAGCTCGTAACTTAGATATTTATTTCTATGATCATCTCGTAGACAGTTTATCCTTTTGTTACGACGAACTTCACTCGAAACAGAATTGAACTTTTCAATATTTCAGACTTGTGATTCATTAAGTAAATACTCTTGTATCTACTCAAATCGTCATTGAAGTAAGAACATAATGATATCCACTACGTGCCTCAACACCCATTGGACTGCATACATCAAAATGTATCACTTCCAACAAGTTACTATCTTGTTTCATCTCAATGAAAACAAGGCCTTGCTCACGTGGTATGGTTTGCATGTCACTAGTGATTCAAAATCAAGTGAGTATAAAGATCCATCAGCATGGAGCCTCTTCATGCAATTTATACCAACACGACTCAAGCGGCAGTGCCACAAGTAAGTGGTACTATCATCATTACCTCGTATCTTTTGGCACCAATATCATGAACATGTGTGACACTACGATCGAGATTCAATAAACCATTGAACGTGATTATTCAAGCAAATAGAGTAACCATTATTCTATTTAAATGAATAATCATATTGCAATAAACACGATCCAATCATGTTCATGCTTAATGCAAGCACCAAATAACAATTATTTAGGTTTAACACCAATCCCGATGGTAGAGGGAGGGTGCGACGTTTGATCATATCAACCTTGGAAACACTTCCAACACGTATCGTCACCTCGCCTTTAGCTAGTCTCCGTTTATGCCGTAGCTCTCGTTTCGTGTTACTAATCAGTTAGCAACCGAACCGGTATCCAATACCATCGTGCTACTAGGAGTACTAGTAAAGTACACATCAACATCATGTATATCAAATATACTTCTTTCGACTTTTGCCAACCTTCTTATCTACCAAGTATCTAGAGTTGCTCCGCCTCAGTGACCGTTCCCCTCATAACAGAAGCACTTAGTCTCGGGCTTGGGTTTAATCTGGGGTCTCTTCATTAATGCAGCAACTGCTTTGCCGTTTCACGAAGTATCCCTTCTAGCCCTTGCCTTTCTCAAAACTTAGTGGTTTTACTAACCATCAACTATTGATGCTCCTTCTTGATTTCTACTCTCGCAGTGTCAAACATCGCGAATCGCTCAAGGATCATTGTATCTATCCTTGATATGTTATACTTCATCACGAAGCTCTCACAGCTTGGTGGCAGTGACTTTGGAGAACCATCACTATCTTATCTGGAAGATCAACTCCCACTTGATTCAAGCGATTGTCGTACTCAAATAACCTGAGCACACGCTCAACGATTGAGCTTTTCTCCTTTACTTCATGGACAAAGAATCTTGTCGGAGGTCTCATACCTCTTAACAAGGGCACAAGCATGAAATCACAATTTCATCTCTTTAGCACATCTCTCATGTTCCATGACGTTTCAAAACGTCTTCGGCGCCTTGCTTCTAAGCCATTAAGTATTTTGTACTGAACTATCGTGTAGTCATCAGAAACGCGTATGTCGGATGTTCACAACATCTACAGACGACGCTCGAGGTGCAGCACACCGAGTGGTGCATTAAGGACATAAGCCTTCTGCGCAGCAACGAGGACAATCCTCGGTTTTACAGACTCGGTCTACAAAGTTTGCTACTATCAACTTTCAACTAAATTTTCTCTAGGAACATATAAAAAACAGTAGAGCTATAGTGCAAGCTACATCGTAATTCGCAAAGACCATTAGACTATGTTCATGACAATTAGTTCAATTAATCATATTACTTAAGAACTCCCACTCAAAAAGGACATCTCTCTAGTTATTTGAGTGGTACATGATCCAAATCCCCTATCTCAAGTCCGATCATCACGTGAGTCGAGAATAGTTTCAGTGGTAAGCATCTCTATGCTAATCATATCAACTATACGATTCATGCTCGACCTGTCGGTCTCATGTGTTCTGAGGCCATGTCTGCACATGCTAGGCTCGTCAAGCTTAACCCGAGTGTTCCGCGTGTGCAATTGTTTTGCACCCGTTGTATGTGAACGTTGAGTCGATCACACCCAATCATCACGTGGTGTCTCGAAACGAAGAACTGTCGCAACGGTGCACAGTCGGGGAGAACACAATTTCATCTTGAAATTTTAGTGAGAGATCACATCATAATGCTACCGTCGTTCTAAGCAAGATAAGGTGCATAAAGGATTAACATCACATGCAATTCATAAGTGACATGATATGGCCATCATCATGTGCTTCTTGATCTCCATCACCAAAGCACCGGCACGATCTTCTTGTCACCAGCGTCACACCATGATCTCCATCATCATGATCTCCATCAACATGTCGCCATCGGGGTTGTCGTGCTACTCATGCTATTACTACTAAAGCTATGTCCTAGCAATAAGTAAACGCATCTGCAAGCACAACCGTTAGTTTAAAGACAACCCTATGGCTCCTGCCGGTTGCCGTACCATCGACATGCAAGTCGATATTAACTATTACAACATGATCATCTCATACATCCAATATATCACATCACATCATTGGCCATATCACATCACAAGCATACCCTGCAAAATGAGTTAGACGTGCTCTAATTGTTGTTACATGTTTTACGTGGTGACCATGGGTATCTAGTAGGATCACATCTTACTTACGCAAACACCACAACGGAGATATATGAATTGCTATTTAACCTCATCCAAGGACCTCCTCGGTCAAATCCGATTCAACTAAAGTTGGAGAAACCGACACTCGCCGGTCATCTTTGAGCAACGGAGTTACTCGTAGCGATGAAACCAGTCTCTCGTAAGCGTACGAGTAATGTCGGTCCGAGCCGCTTCGATCCAACAATACCGCGGAATCAAGAAAAGACTAAGGAGGGCAGCAAAATGCACATCACCGCCCACAAAAACTTTTGTGTTCTACTCGAGAAGACATCTACGCATGAACCTAGATCATGATGCCACTGTTGGGGAACATCGCATGGGAAACAAAAATTTTCCTACGCGCACGAAGACCTATCATGGTGATGTACATCTACGAGAGGGGATTTCCGATCTACGTACCCTTGTAGATCGCATAGTAGAAGCGTTAGTGAACGCGGCTGATGTAGTGGAACGTCCTCACGTCCCTCGATCCTCCCCGCGAACCGTCCCACGAACCGTCCCGCGATCCGTCCCATGATCCGCTCCGATCTAGTGCCGAACGGACGGCACCTCCGCGTTCAGCACATGTAAAACTCGACGATGATCTCAGCCTTCTTGATCGAGCAAGAGAGACGGAGAGGTAGATGAGTTCTCCGGCAGCGTGACGGCGCTCTGGAGGTTGGTGGTGATCTAATCTCAGCAGGGCTCCGCCCGAGCTCCGCAGAAACGCGCTCTAGAGGTAAAACCGTGGAGGTATGTGGTCGGGCTGTCGTGGCAAAAGTTATCTCAAATCAGCCCTAAAACCCCACTATATATAGGAGCGAGGAAGGGGAGGAAGCAGCCTCAAAGCCTAAAGGTTTGGCCGAAATTGGAGGTGGAGGAGTCCTACTCCAATCCTACTTGGAGTAGGATTCCACCTTCCCACTTGGAAACTCTTTCCACCTTGTGTTTTTTCCTTCTCAAACCTTATGGGCCTTAGTGGGAAGTTATTCTAGCCCACTAGGGGCTGGTTTATATCTTCCCATAGCCCATGAGACCCCTTGGGCGTGACACCCCTCCTGATTGTCCCCGGCACCCCTCCCGACACTCCCAGTACAATACCGATGAGCCCGAAACTTCTCCGGTATTGCACGAAAACCTTCCGGTAACAAAATGAGGTCATCCTATATATCAATCTTCGTTTCTGGACCATTCCGGAAACCCTCGTGACGTCCGTGATCTTATCCGGGACTCCGAACAACATTCGGTAACCAACCATATAACTCAAATACGCATAAAACAACGTCGAACCTTAAGTGTGCAGACCCTGCGGGTTCGAGAACTATGTAGACATGACCCGAGAGACTCCTCGGTCAATATCCAATAGCGGGACCTGGATGCCCATATTGGATCCTACATATTCTACAAAGATCTTATCGTTTGAACCTCAGTGTCAAGGATTCATATAATCCCGTATGTCATTCCCTTTGTCCTTCGGTATGTTACTTGCCCGAGATTCGATCGTCAGTATCCGCATACCTATTTCAATCTCGTTTACCGGCAAGTCTCTTTACTCGTTCCGTAATACAAGATCCCACAACTTACACTAAGTCACATTGCTTGCAAGGCTTGTGTGTGATGTTGTATTACCGAGTGGGCCCCGAGATACCTCTCCGTCACACGGAGTGACAAATCCCAGTCTCGATCCATACTAACTCAACGAACACCTTCGGAGATACCTGTAGAGCATCTTTATAGTCACCCAGTTACGTTGCGACGTTTGATACACATAAAGCATTCCTCCGGTGTTAGTGAGTTATATGATCTCATGGTCATAGGAACAAATACTTGACACGCTGAAAACAGTAGCAACAAAATGACACGATCAACATGCTATGTCTATTAGTTTGGGTCTAGTCCATCACTTGATTCTCCTAATGATGTGATCCCGTTATCAAGTAACAAGACTTGCCTATGGCCAGGAAACCTTGTCCATCTTTGATCAACGAGCTTGTCAACTAGAGGCTTACTAGGGACAGTGTTTTGTCTATGTATCCACACAAGTATTGTGTTTCCAATCAATACAATTATAGCATGGATAATAAACGATTATCATGAACTAAGAAATATAATAATAACTAATTTATTATTGACTCTAGGGCATATTTCCAACACATCATTGTACCGAGGCTTCGGGTTATGAAAATGATGATTTTTGGCTTCATAGTGTGCTGTCACAAACTTTGCAGCCTCCTCAGTAATGAATTCCTCGGCCATCGATGCTTCAATTCTACGTTTATTTTTACACTTATGTCGAAGCGTCTTTTGCATCCTCTCAGTTGAGTATCACCATCGATTTTGAACGCCCCCCCCAATCTTGCCTCGGTCGGGAGATGCAAAATCAAATGCTGCGTTGGATTAAAGAAGCCCGGTGGAAAGATCTTTTCTAATTTGTAGATCAACTCCGCCGCAACTCTTCCATTTCATCTAACACGCCAGGCGATAGTTCTTTCGCACAAAGAGAACGAAAGAAATAGCTTAGCTCTGCCAATACTAGCCATTCATCCTCAGGGATAAAGCCACACAAGATCTCCGACATTACCCGCTCAATCCATATGTTCTAATCATGAGTCTTCAGACCAAATATTTTCAATTCCTCAAGACTCGCTCCCCTCTTTAGATTCGCAGCAAACCCATCGGGGAACATCAACCGCATTTTCACACACAATAGAATTTCCCTCATAGCTGGCCTTTCAAGATTGAACCATGCCTTTGGCTTTGCTATGCTTTGTTTTCCTTTCCGTTGTCGCAAGTTTTGTAACGGTCTATCACATAAAGCATCCAGGTCGATTCTAGCCTTAGGATTATCTTTTGACTTCCCCTCTATGCCGAACAATGTACCAAAAATGGCTTTCGCAATATTCTTTTCAGTGTGCATCACCTCGATGTTGTGTGGGCAAAGGAGGTCTTTGAAGTAAGGCAGATCCGATAAGCATGACTTGTGAGTCTAGGCATGGTCCGTATTATACCCTTTGAAGTACCCTGGACGCAAAGGATCAGGCTCGAGAGCGTTTAACTGATCAAGGGTCTGTTGGCCTGTCAACGTAGTTGGTGCAGTGTTTTTGACAACTATGCTTTGATGAAATTCTTCTTGTCTTTTCTGAACTTATGGTCAGGATCGACAAACTGTCTATGCATGTCGAAGCAAGAAAACTGGCGACCAGCTTGCAGCCAACGGAACTGAAGAGCTGCCTTGCATGTGGTGCACAGGAACCTTCCATGCACACACCAGCCAGCAAATAGCGCAAACGCCAGATAATCATGCGTCGAGTACATGTACCACACATGCATTTTGAAATTTGTTTTGGTAGCGGCGTCGTAGGTCTTGATCCCATTATCCCAGGCTTCTTGCAACTCATCCTTAAGCGGTTGCATATACACATTCATATTCTTCCCCGGATAGTTGGGCCCTGGAATTATCAACGTCAGGAAAATGTTCTTTCTTTTCATAATCTCTCCGGGTGGGAAATTGAGTGGAATGACAAATACAGGCAAACAACTGTATTGTGCTGCCGTCATACCATACACATTGAACACATCCGTGCTGATGGAAACTCTAGGATGCCTTGGATCTTCCGATTTATCCTTATGTAATGCATCGAAGTTCCTCCACGCAAAACCATCTGAAGTGTGTACCAGCATCGTGTTCCCATCCGCATCTAGTTCGGTTCTTTTGCCCAATTTGTGCCATGTCATCTGTCTAGCCGTCTCTTCAACCATGAAAAGACGTTGAAGTCTTGGTACGATTGGCAGATACTGAAGAACACTAATGGGGATTTTGTTCTGATTCTTCTCACCCATACCATTGTCTAACACAATATACCTGGAAGAATTGCAAATGGGGCAATAGTTCAAGGCCGCATACTCAATCCTAAATAAGGCACATCCATTCTCACAGGTATGTATCTTCTCATAGGGCATCTTAAGTACACGGAGGATTTTCTCTGACTGGTACATGTTTGGAGGCAGTACATGGCCTTTGGGTAGAAAGCGTCCAAATATCGTCGTCATCGCGTCGTAGCATTCTCTGCCTAGGTTGAATTGAGTCTTTAGAGCCATTACTTGCACGATGGCATCCAGCTAACAAAGCTCAGTCTGCTCGTGGAGAGGACGTTTTGAAGACTCCAACATTTCATAGAAGGCCTTTGCAGATTCCTCCATCTCATCGTCCGAATCCCGAGCTTCATAAAAGTCTTGCACCATGTCTTAGATCCCGGTACCATGCTCGTCGGTGCGACGACGAATCACCTCAGCTCTGGCACGTTGGTCCGGCTCACCATGAAAAGTCCACATCGTATAATTAGGCGTAAAACCCCACTTCTGCAGGTGCTTACCCATTTCAAACTCTGTCTGCTTTTTCCAGTTGTCGCAGTTGGGACAGGGGCACCATGTTTTTTGCTGACCATTTGCAAATGCGGCTCTCACAAACCCCCTGGTTTTTGTTAACCATTCATGGGTCATGTCTTTCTGACTAGGGTGACCAGTGTACATCCAAGCACGATCACTCATGTTGCCTAGCTACCTATGGGCGCACAAGAAATAAATATATAATTCATCATCTATATTCATACACTAATCAAGTTTGTCAGTTTTATTACGTCCATGCAACCTACACGCTAATAGGTAAAGATAGGTCCTAATCCCACCCGAGTATGTGTAGATTGGGTCCGTTTTCCCATGCTCTACTCCAGATGCGACGCAGAATTTCGGCAGCACCTCCCCGCTATTCTCCTGATACACGTCTCGGCAATAAGCAGAGAGGATGTGTACCCGGAGAACAACAGGGAGGCACTGACGAAATTCCGCATCTGATCCGGAGCACAGCATACGGGAAAACGAACCCAATCTACACATACTCGGGCTGTCCATGGATAACGTTGGACAATTCGAAAGGATGGCGGTTATAAATATTCAAAGACATGCATATTTATAGATGTCGCCCTTTCGAACAGGAGACGCATACTGGTCACGCATACTCATGATTGAAGAAACCTATAGCTAGCAAGTTTCATCGGCACGAAGACTGGAACAGAGCAAATTAAGGGGGTAGGAGGAGAAGTCATTTGTGCTCACCAACAAACGCAGGGGCAGAGCTCGTCCAACGCACGTGGAGGTTGTCGAACAACTGCACATTGAAATTCACCCGATCAACACAAATATGATGTTTTTATAATTAACATAATCGGAAAATATGTGACCTAACTCACAATTTACAAAACTATGACCCCGTCGGCCTCTAAAAGGCGGAAAAGCACCTTCTCGTTCAACAGTAGGCACAAGAGGTGTCGGGGGTCGGGGCTTAGTGGCGTCAAGGGTCGGTGGTGTCGGATGTCGGTGGCGTTGGGGGTCGGGGGTTAGTTGCATCGGTGGTCGGGGGTCAGTGTCGTCAGGGGTCGAGGGTCACTAGCGTTGGGGGTTGGGGTCTTTTCGGTCAACAAGAGGCCAAAGAGGTGTCGGGGGTCGAGGGTGAGTGGCGTCGGGCCTCGGGCGTCGGGGGTCGAGGGTCAGTGGCGTCAGGGTCGAGGGTCAGTGGCGTCGCGCGTCGGGGGTCGAGGGTCAGTGCCGGGGTGTCGGGGTTCCTTTTTCATCTTCTTTCTTCTTCTCCTCTCTCTTCTTTTTCTTATTCTTCTTCTTCTTCTTGATCATCATCATCTTCTTCTTCTTCTTCTTCTTTTCCTCCTCCTCCTCCTCCTCCTCCTCCTCTTCTTGTTCTTCTTCTTCTTCTTCTTCTTCTTCTTCTTTCTTTTATGTTTCTCCTCCTCTCCTCTTTCTTCTTCTTCTTCTTCTTCTTCTTTCTTCTACTTTTTTCTTCTCTTATTTTCTTTGAAGTTTTTTCTTTTCTATCTACTTTATTCTACCTAATAAACTAACTATCTAATTTAACAAGAAAAAACAGAAAAAGCTAACTATCTAATTTATAAGAAAAAACAGAAAATAAATAACTAACTATCTAAATTAACTATCTAATTTAAAATAAAAAGCTAAAGAATAGGGGTACCGGAGGCACTCACCGGAGTTGGGGACGGCCGGTGAGGGGAGGGGCGTCACTGGGAGCTGGTGAGGGGAGGGGCATTGCCAGAAGCCGGTGAGGGGAGGGGCGTCGATGGGAGCCGGTGAGGGGAGGGCGCCGCGCCCGTAGCCGGTGAGAGGAGGGGCGGCGCCGGGAGCCCGTGAGGCAAGGGAGCAGCGCCGGGGCGGGTGAGGGGAGGGGGCGGCGCAGGGGGCGGCGCCCGGAGCTAGTGAGAGGAGCGGCGGCGCCCGCAACCAGTGAGAGGAGCGGCGGCATCGGGGGCCGGTGAGGGAAGGGGCGGCGTCGGGGGCGGGTGAGGGAAGGGGGCGGCGCAGGGGCGGCACCGGGGGCGGTGGAGGGGTGGCCGGCCACCGGTGGTGCTGGAGCGAGGAGCGCACGCGATGGAGAGAGACAGTGGGGGAGTGGGGGTACTGGAGCGAGGGGCCGGGGGAACGGCCGTTATAGGCTCGTCCCCTTTGTCGTCTACCCCCGGACAACAAAGAGCCCCATGGCGGACGGCAAAGGCCAAGCGGACGGCAAAGGTCCCTTCCGTCGGACCTGGCCAGGCCCAAGGTCTAGTGGGACCTGATACGTCCATTTTGCATCATGCTTTTATGTTGGTATTTATCGCTTTATGGGCTGTTATTAAATTCATGGTACAATACTTATGCCTTTTCTCTCTTATTTTGCAAGGTTTACATGAAGAGGGAGAATGCCGGCAGCTGGAATTCTGGCCTGAAAAAGGAGCAAGTTTGAGATTCCTATTGTGCACAACTCCAAAAGCCATGAAAATCAAGGAGGAATTATTTTGGAATTTATAAAAATACTGGGCGGAAGAAGTACCAGAGGGGAGCCACCAGGAGGCCACAAGCCTGCTAGGCGCGGCCTACCTCCTGGCCGCGCCTAGGGGGCTTGTGGGCTCCCTGTTGGCCCTCTGGCTCCCCTCTTTTTCTATAAGGAGGGTTTCGTTCCAGGCAAAAATCAGGAGGAGGCTTTCGGGAGGAATCGCCGCCGCCACAAGGCGGAACTTGAGCAGAACCAATCTAGAGCTCCAGCAGGGTCATCGTGCCGGGGAAACTTCCCTCCCGGAGGGGGAAATCATCGCCATCGTCATCACCAGACTCCTCTCATCGGAGGGTACTCATCACCATCAACATCTTCATCAGCACCATCTCATCTCCAAACCCTAGTTCATCTCTTGTAACCAATCTCTATCTCGCGACTCCGATTGGTACTTGTAAGGTTGCTAGTAGTGTTAATTACTCTTTGTAGTTGATTCTAGTTGGATTACTCGGTGGAAGATTATATGTTCAGATCCTCGATGCTATTCATTACCTCTCTGTTCATGAACACAATTATGCTTTGTGAGTAGTCACTTTTATTCCTGAGGACATGGGATAAGTCTTGCTTAAGTAGTCATGTGAATTTGGTATTCGTTCAATATTTTGATGTGTTGTATGTTGTCTCTACTCTAGTGGTGTTATGTGAACGTCGACTACATAACACTTCACCATTATTTGGGCCTAGAGGAAGGCATTGTGAAGTAATCACTAGATGATGAGTTGCTAGAGTGACAGAAGCTTAAACCCTAGTTTATGTGTTGCTTTGTAAGGGGCTGATTTGAATCCACTAGTTTAATGCTATGGTTAGACTTTGTCTTAATTCTTCTTTAGTATTTGCGGATGCTTGCGATAGGGGTTAATCATAAGTGGGATGTTTGTCCAAGTAAGGGCAGCACCCAAGCACCGGTCCACCCACATATCAAACTATCAAAGTAGCGAACGAGAATCATATGAACATGATGAAAACTAGCTTGACAGAAATTCCCATGTGTCCTCGGGAGCGCTTTACCTCCTATAAGAGTTTGTCCAGGTTTGTCCCTTGCTACAAAAGGGATTGGGCCATTTTGCTGCACCTTTGTTAATTGCTTCTTGCTACGAATCATCTTATCACACAACTATCTGACGATAATTTCAGTGCTTGTATAGAATACCTTGCTAAAACCACTTGTCAGATCCTTCTGCTCCTCGTTGGATTCGACACTCTTAATTATCGAAAGGACTACGATAGATCCCCTACACTTGTGGGTCATCAGGACCCATCTTCCTCTTTGCCGTCTGCCCTAGGTCTCTCTGTCGTCCGTTGGCAGACGACAAAGGACTAACCAATGGCAAATAGTCTGTTTGCCATCAGTCAACCCTTTACCGTGTGTTTGAAGTCAGCTGACGGCAGAGAGGTTCTTTGCCATCAGCCAGCAGACGACAAAGAACTTGTTGATGGCAAATTACTGGATTCCAGTAGTGGATGTTGACTTGGATGCAAAACAATATAAAGTTTAACATAAATAATTGGCATGACACATCAAGTTGTCTTCCTTGTCAGCATAACACTTCAAGCATAACAACATAAAGGTTTTGGCTATGTCGCTACTAGAAAAACTCATGCTTGTTGTTATGGCCAATGCTATGTTTGCCAAGATTAAATAAGGTTTTCAAATCCATACCTGATATGTAAGATCAATACTCCCATAAGTCAACATATAAGGTCGATTGCATGAAGAGAATACCAGGTGCAGCCAAAAAACCAATAGACTTCTCATTAGTATTCCATCATAGACCTCTTAAATTAATAAACATTATCTTGTCATGCCACTTGTTTACCTTTTCTTTGAACATTTTTGCACTCTTGTAAGCTTCACTTCTCCACTCATCTAGAGAAGTCAAGTTCATGAAACGGTTTTCACCAGCAAGCTTTGGGTTAGCATTACGCTCTCTAACAGCCCAAAAAGCTTTATGCTCTAACTCTAAAGGTAGATGGCATGCCTTGCCATAGGCCATCTTATATGAAGACATTCCCATGGGATTTTTGTAAGCAGTTCTATATGCCCACAAGGCATCTCCTAACTTTTTGGACCAATCCTTTCTAGAACTATTCACTGTCTTTTGCAAGATCAACTTGATCTATCTATTTGTGAGCTCAACTTGCCGACTTGTTTGAGGGTGGTAAGGTGAAGCAATTCTATAATAACATCATATTTGGCTAGAGCTTTTCTAAAAGCACCATGTGTAAAATGTGATCCTCCGTCGGTCATGAGGTACCTAGGTACACCAAACCTAGGGAAGATTACATCCTTGAGCATTTTCAAAGATGTCTTGTGATCAGCACTTTCAGTGGGGATTGCTTCAACCCACTTTGTCACATAATCAACAACCACTAAGATGTGAGTGTACTTGTGTGAAGGAGGGAAAGGACCCATAAAATCAAAACCTAGCAATCAAAATGCTCAATGCCTAGAGAATAATTCATAGGCATCTCATTTCTCCTACTAATATTACCAACTCTCTAACACTTATCACAAGATAAAACATAATTTCTAGCGTCTTTGAAGAGAGTAGGCCAATAAAAACCTGACTGGAGTACTTTGTGTGCGGTCCTCTCACCGGCATGATGTCCTCCATAAGGACTTCCATGACATTGTCTCAAGATATCCTTCTGCTCATGCTCCGGTATGCATCTCCTCACGATCCCACACCTTCTCTAAAAATATGTGGGTCATCCCAAAAGTAATACCTCAAGTCGTGGAAGAATTTCTTCCTTTGCGGGAATGTTAAACCTGGAGGCAAAAACTTTGCAACAATAAAGTTAGCATAATCTGCATACCATGGGTCAGAATTATATTGTACCCGCAAAACTACTAACTGTTCATTAGGAAAATTATCGTTGACCGGAATAGGATCATGTGGTATGTCCTCCATCTTGGAAAGGTTGTCTGCTACAGGGTTGTCTGCTCCCTTCCTATCAACAATCTGCAAATCAAATTCTTGTAGAAGAAGGACCCATCTGATAAGCCTTGGTTTGGCATCCTTCTTTTCCATAAGATACTTAATAGCAGCATGATCAGTATAATGATGACTTTGGAATCAACAATGTAAGGCCTAAACTTATCACAAGCAAACAGTACTGCTAAAAACACTTTTTCAGTAGTAGCATAATTCTTTTGGGCACTGTCAAGGGTTTTGCTAGCACAATGTATAACATTCAATTTTTTATCAAACCTTTGTCCTAACACAGCTCCAACAGCAAAATCACTAGCATCACACATGATTTCAAAAGGCAAATTCCAATCAGGTGGTTGGACTATAGGGGCGGTTCTCAAGGCTTTCTTAAGAACTTCAAAGGCTTCCTTACAATCTTCATCAAACACAAAATGAATATCCTTCTGGAGAAGATTAGTGAGGGGTTTCGAAGTCTTAGAAAAGTCTTTAATAAATCTTCTATAGAAACCAGCATGACCGAGGAAACTACGAATACTACTGATGTCCTTTGGATAAGGCATCCTCTCGATTGCTTCGACCTTTGCCCTGTCCACCTCAATTCCCTTTTCAAAAATCTTGTGGCCAAGAACAATTCCCTCATTGACCATGAAGTGGCACTTCTCCTAGTTGAGCATCAAGTTCGTCTCCTCACATCTTTGCAAAACCTTATTAAGGTTGTGGAGACAATGGTCAAAAGAGGTTCCATAGACGGAGAAATCGTCCATGAAAACCTCCACAATTTCCTCACAAAAACCATGAAGATAGCAGGCATACACCTTTGAAAAGCAGCAGGAGCATTGCATAAACCAAAAGGCATATGTCTATAAGCATAAGTACCAAAGGGACAAGTAAAGTGGTCTTCTCTTGATCGGCAGTGTTAACATGAATTTGAGAGAAGCCAGAATACCCATCAAGATAGCAAACGTGAGTGTTTTTGGATAACCTTTCAAACATTTGGTCGATGAACGACAACGAGTAGTGGTCCTTCCTGGTTGCTTTGTTGAGCTTCCTGTAATCAATACACATTTTATATCCAATAATAATTCTTTGAGGTATTAGTTCATTCTTATCATTAGGAACCATAGTTGTTCCTCCTTTCTTGGGAACACAATGTACCAGACTTACCCACTTACTATCAGTTATAGGGTAGATAATATATGCGGCTAGAAACTTGAGGATTTCGGTCCACACAATATCCTTCATCTTCGGGTTCAACCGTCGTTGATGATCAACAACCAATTTAGCATCAGGCTCAAGATTGATAGTATGCTGACAAATAGATGGACTAATACCCTTAAGATCATCAAGGGTATAGCCAATAGCGCCTCGGTGTTTACGAAGGACTTCCAATAATCGCTCTTCTTCATATCCTGAAAGGTTAGCATTGATAATAATAGGATATACTTTCTTTTCATCTAAATAAGCATACTTGAGCGTATTGGGAAGAGGTTTAAGATCAAACACCGGGTCTTATTTTGGTTTTGATAAAATTCCCAAAGGCTCAACCGGAAGGTTGTGCTTCAGGATAGCAGCTTGTCTCAAGAATATGTCGTCTACCTCATTCCTTTCCTGCATATGCATATCATTCTCGTGGTCCTCCATAAATTGCTGCAAAGGATCGTTAGGAGGAATAGCAATAGAAGCAATCTCTTCAATAATTTTATCATTACTAGGGAAATCAGTACCACGAGTTTGCTTCGAGAATTTAGAAAAGTTAAATTTATATGTCTCACCATTAAATTCAACAGATACTTTTCCTTTCCTGCAATCTATAATAGCTCCACAATTTTTGAGAAAAGGCCTACCAATGATAATAGGGAAAAAACTATCTTGCACTGAACCAAGTACTAGAAAGTCGGTAGGATATTTTACCTTTCCACATAGGACTTCAACTTCTCGCACAATTCCAATAGGAGAGATAGTTTCTTTGTTTGCAAGATGAATAGTAACATCAACGTCTTCAATTTTACATGGTAGAATCTCATTCATGATCTCTTGATAAAGTGAAAAAGGAATAGCACTAGCACTAGATCCCAAATCACATAGCCCATAATAATTATGATCTCCTATTTTAACAGATACAACCGGAGTACCTGAAATTGGCCCCTTATTCTTGGTTGTAACAAGGTTAGTAGAAACAACACAAAAATTTATATTGAAATCCTCAATATTACTAGTAGCAAGATCGTTGACTAATGCAACTTGAGGATTGACCTTAATCAGGTCCTCATGCTCATGAGTCGTTCTTTCACTTTTATTCAGTATGCCTGTGACAAAAGAATGCTCCCTCATCCTTGTGGGAAAAGGGGGCTTTTCATATTAAACTGCATGCAAGATAGGGTCAGCAACATTGATATCAACACGTAGTTCCTTAAAAGGTTTATGGTGCTGATCCTCCTTCTTCTTAGAGGAATCAATATGAGAGGCAATGTCTTTGCAAAAATCAATTAGAGCTGGGAATCAAGACCAATCTTAGCACAACAGGTATTGAAGTAATCAGTTTTCACATAGCTCTCAATGTAATCATGCTCATAATTTATAACGGGTTCAATACCTTTATCAATCTCCCAATCTTCAGTGTTCTTTTGGATCCTTTCAATAAGATCCCACCTAGCTTCAGTGCTTTTGTTGGAGAATGCCCCACTAGAGGAGGCATCAAGCATTTCTTTATCTTGACGATAAAGCCTTGCATAAAAATTTGTAAGAATAATTTCCTTGGGGAGCTCATGATTGGGACATTTGAGCATTAGGGACTTCAATCTCCCCCAAGCTTGAGCAATGCTTGCTCCGTCACGAGACCAAAAGTTATAAATATAGTTCCTGTCTTGATGTATTTCATGAAGAGGATAAAACTTTGCATAAAAGAGAGGCATAAGATCTTGCCAATTTAGCAAATGATAGTTATCAAGAAGCCTATACCAATCCAAAATCTTATATTTAATGACAGAGAGAATAGCTTTCTCATAACAAAATCCATCGATATAACTGCAAGCTTAAATAAGGAGCATAGTTGTGAAAGATATATCAAGTGTTCGCGTGGATGTCTATCTCCTGCATACCGATTAGCCAAGACATAATCAATAATACGAGTTCGTATTTTAAAAGGCACAATTTCAGTAGGTGGGGGAGGCTTCTCCACCACAATAGCGGTGGGGCGGTTCCCCACAAGCAACAAACAAAGAGCAGAGTTGTCCATAGGGACAAAAAGCGAAAACAACAAAATAAATCAGCACGTATAGCGTAAAGGTTTCCTTACCAATTTCACTTACCAATAGCGCTACACTCCCCGGCAACGACGCCACAAAATGGTCTTGATGACCCACAAATGTAGGGGATCTATCATAGCATTTTCGATAAGTTAGAGTGTCGAACCCAACGAGGAGCAGAAGGTATTGACAAGCGATCTTGAGCAAGGAATAACTGCAAGCACAAAAAGGTAACATTTTATGGGTTTTCTGGTATAAGCAACACAGAACAAATGCAAGGAAAGTAAATGGTGCCAAGGTGAAGCAAGTGGCCCAATCCTTTTGAACACAAAGGATAAGCCAGGGGACTAAACTTATAAAGACTAAGGCGTTCCTGAGGACACACGGGAGAGATAGTCAAGTGCTTTCGCCATATTCTGTCTAGTACTATGTTTTGTATTGATAAGTGTTATGTGGGTGGATCTTTACTAGTGCACCGTCTAGGCTAAGACGAGTACACTCTTATGATTAAACCCCTTGCAAGCATCCGCAAATACAAGAGAGAAATTAAGGCAAAGCCTAACCATAGCAATAAGCTTTAGGATCCAACACTCCCTCGTGCAAAAGTATGCGAACTGGGGTTCAAGTTTCTGTCACTCCGGCAACCCACCATAAGCATTCTTTATACACGATGCATTCCCCTAGGTCCTTAAAAAGGAGAAGTGTTATGTAGTCGAAGTTCACATAACACCACTAGAAGAATAACACCACAACTTAAATATCAATCAACACATATTACTTCAACATCATATGACTACTAACAGCTAGACTTCTCCCATGTCCTCAAGAACTAAAGGAACTACTCACAAGACATAAAAGAGAACATGATCAGAGGGGATGAAAATATGATGAACAATCTAGCCATAACAAAAATTCTCCAACAAAACTCAATAGCATCCACCACAAAATAGTAATCAACGCCGGTATAGTAAAGGGGATGAATAGTGCAAGGTACAACTCTGATTGTAATGGTAAAGTGAGATGGGGTGAAGATGGAGATGGTGCTGGTGATGATGATGATGGTGATGATGATCTCGATGATGCCCGTGACAATGGTGATGACGATGAGGACGATCTCCTCTTCCTGGAGGAGTTCTCCCTGGCAGAATCTGCCCGCCGGAAAGGTCTTTTCTTCTTTGTAGGTTTCTGCCCTCGAGCGGTGGCGGAACTCTGGAAAAACTTTTTTCCTCGGAATTTTTAGGTCACGAGGGTCATATAGGCCAAAGAGGGGCACCAGAGGTGGGACCCACCGCCCAGGCGGCCACCTGGCATGGCCTAGGGGGACCCGCGCCACCAGGTCGCTTGGGTGCCTGGTGGCCCCCCTCCGGCCCTTCTTCGGCCTGTCTTCGTGATCTGTTCGGAAACTCCTTCCACGTAAATTGCAGCTCCGTTGGAGATGTTCTGATATGACAACTCTTCATGCCCTTTCCTCCTTTGAATACTGCGTCTCCTGTTTCGGCACCGGAAAGTTGTAAACTGTGTAAAATAAGCAAAACCACTATAAGGATAGCATCGTATTGTGAAATATATCAATGAATAGAGACAAATTATGATACAAAATATTGATGCATTTTGGACGTATCAGAGTCCTCCTCCTATTCGGTTTGGCACACTTCCTCTCTCTTTCTCTCTTAGGCCAAAGTAGGCCCCCTTGGGCTGGCTTCCCAAACCACTAGGGGCTGGCGCGCCACCCTTGGGTCTACTTGGTCCCTCTCCGGGTGGGTGGCCCTGTTGACGTGCAACTATTCCTGACTTGATGCCTCCCCGGCAACGGAGCTAGAAAAGAGCTGCTCCCAGTTGCTCAACAATTAGTAATTGTCTTGCAATGGCCCACGAGCGTGTGGGATCGCGGCAGTTTTCGAGGGTAGAGTATTCAACCCAAATTTGTTGGTTCGACACGACGGGAAGCGAAAGAATATTCTCAAGTATTAGCAGCTGAATGTGTCAGATTCAACCACACCTGAAAGATTAGTGTCTGCAAGCAAAGTATCAGTAGCAAACTAGTATGATAGCAACGGTGCCAGAAACGATCTGGTGACAAGGAAGACTATTCCTAACTGTTGTATCAATGGCGCTAGAAGGTATTGTAGCAGGTAGTAGCAGTGTAACGAGTAATAGCAGTGGCAAGGAACAGCAGTAGTGACAACAGTAGCAAGTAGCAGCAGTAGCAAGTAATAGCAGCAGCAAGTAACAGTAGTAGCAACAGTAGCGGCAACAGAAGCAGAACAAAGCAAGTAACAGTAGCAACAAGTAACAGTAGCATCAACAGTAGTAACGACAGAGCAAGTAATAATGGCAGTGGGACAAACTCGTAGGCAATAGATCGGTGATTTTTTGGATGACATTCATCATGCAACAGTTATAACACGGAGAGATATGTGGCTAGCTCCCGTTCGTCAATGTGATGTAGGCATGCATTCCGTGTGTAGTCATACGTGCTTAGGGAAAAGAACTTGCATGACATCTATTGTCCATCCCTCCCGTGGCAGCGGGGTCCAAATGGATACTACGGGATATTAAGGTTCTACTTTTAATAAAGAACATGACCAACGCATTAGCACTTGGTGAACACATGAACTCCTCAAACTATGGTCATCACCGGGAGTGGTTCCGGTTATTGTCACTCCGGGGTTGCCGGATCATAACACATAGTAGGTAACTACAACTTGCAAGATCGGATCTAAAACACACATATATTGGTGACAACATAATAATTTCAGATCTGAATTCATGGCACTCGGGCCCTAGTGACAAGCATTAAGCATGGCAAAGTAGTAGCAACATCAATCTCAGAACATAGTGGATACTAGGGATCAATCCCCGTCAAAACTAACTCGATTACATGATAGATCTCATCCTACTCATCACCGCCCAGCGAGCCTACGAATAGATTACTCACGAACGATGAAGAGCTTCATGGAATTCGAGAGGGAAGAAGGTTGATGATGATGATGGCGAGGATCTCCTTGATCCGGAGCCCAAAACGGACTCCAGATCTGCCCTCCAGGGCAAGAACGGGATGTGGCGGCGTCTCTTGATCATGAAACGCGATGAATTCTTCTCTCTTGATTTTTTCCGGGACGAAAGGGAATAAATAGCGCTGGAAATGGGGGTGGCAGAGCCACGTGGGCCCAACAAGCCTGGTCGCCGCGGCCAGGGGGAGGCCGCGGCGACAGGGCTTGTGGCCCACTCGCCCGTCCCCTCCGGTGGATCTTTGCGCAGGTATTTCTCATATTTTTCAGAAATATTCTCTGTAAATTTTCAGGACGTTCCAAGAACTTTCATTTCTGCACAAAAACAACACCATGGCAATTCTGCTCAAAACAATATCAGTCCGGGTTAAAAACATTCAAATCATGCAAATTAGAGTCCAAAACAAGGGCAACAGAGTTTGGAAAAGTAGATACGATGGAGACGTATCAACTCCCCCAAGCTTAAAACCTTGCTTGTCCTCAAGCAACTCAGTTGACAAACTGAAAGAGAAAGAAAAACTTTGACAAACTCTGTTTGATCTTGTTGTTGCAACTATGTCTAACTCATAACCAGAATTTCAGCAAGATCAAAAGTTAACCACATAAGCAAGTGACACAAAGGTCTCACGGTAAACTAATATCAATGACATAATCAGCTAGCGAGCAAATAATAATGAGTTTAAGATACCAACAATTCAATCAAAACAAGCATGAACCAATATGAATAGGTGGTATCTCGCTAGCTCTTTCTGAGACCGCAAAACATAAATGCAGAGCACTTTCAAAGATCAAGGGCTGACTAAACATTGTAATTCATAGCAACGAAGATCCAGTCATAGTCATACTCAATATCAATCAAAAGCAAAGCATAAAAATGATAAAGGTGCTCTCTAATTGGCGCCTATATAAGAAGAGGATGACTCAACAGGAAAATAAATAGACAGACCCTTCACAGAGGGAAGAAGTGATTTCTAGAGGTGCCAGAGCTCAAGCTTCTACAACAGAGATAATTATTTTGGGTGGCATGCTTTCATTGTCAACGCAATGACCAAGATTTCTCAATATCTTCCATGCTACCCATGCTATAGGCGGTTCCCAAACAGAAAAGTAAAGTTTTAACTCCCCCACCACCAATCAATCACAATCCACGGCTAGCCGAATCCTCGGGTACCGTCCATACTAACATCAATCCGGGGGGAGTCTTGTTTTACAGTTATGTTTTCGATTTAAGCGTGGAACTGGGCATTCCAATTACCGGCCCCGTTCTCGTGAATGACAGTGAATAAACACATGTCGAGGATAACACGCCTAACATGGAAGATACCAATAGCCCCCAATCACCACATGAGCGGTTCGGGCAAGCAAAACAGATTATTTCTTGAAGGTTTAGAGAATGGCACATGCAAATTTACTTGGAACGGCGGGTAGATACCGCAAATAGGTAGGTATGGTGGACTCTCATGGAAAAACTTTTGTGTTTATGGAAGTGAATGCACAAGCAGTATTCCGCTTAGTACAAGTGAAGGCTAGCAAAAGACTGGGAAGCGACCAACTAGAGAGCGACAACAGTCATCAAGATGCAATGAGTTTGACTAACATTGAGTGCAAGCATGAGCAGGATATAAATCACCATGAACACGAACATCATAGAGGCTATGTTGATTTTGTTTCAACTACATGCATGAACATGCGCCAAGTCAAGCCACTTGAATCATTCAAATGAGAATACCATCCTATCATACTACATCATAGTCATCTCAAAATCTATGTTGGCATTCAAGACAAACCATTGTAAGCTCTAGCTAATTAAGCATGGCATCAAAAACTATGATCTCTAAGTTGTCAGTGCAAACATGGTTCTCTCTCAACAAAGCTGAATCTGGGACGACAAGCTAGTCATATTTACAAAAACAAAATAGATAGAGTTCATACCAGCTTTTCCAGTCTCAGTCACTTCATCATATATCATCATTATTGCCTTTCACTTGCACGATCGAACGATGTGAACAATAATAAGAGTGCTCGTGCATTGGACTAAAGCTGGAATCTGCACGCAAACACGAAGGAGAAGACAAAGTAATATGGCTCTTTGAAAGCTAAACAGGTATGCATGCAAGAGCCACTAAACATTGTAACCAATATATTCTACCTTGACCCAAATTAAAAGAAAACTATTTACACGGGAAAGCTCCCAACAAGCAAAAGAAGAAAGGAAAATCTGTTTGGGTTTTCTCAAAAGGACACAAAACAAGAAACACAAGAAAACGAAAATAAACTAGCATGGATAATACAGTGGCAAAGTGTAAACATCGACTAACAAAGTGAAAGCATAAGCATGAATGTAAAGTTGGTGCAAACACGTACTCCCCCAAGCTTAGGCTTTTGGCCTAGCTTGGTCTACTCCCAAGGTGGGAAATAACCAGCTCTGGGATACTCCGGAGCAGACTGTGGATGCCACTGCTGTGTGAGCTCCTCTCGCTCCCACTGATAAACTGGCGTTTGGTACTCGACTGGCGGCTCGGGCACTGGCACCTGTGGTTGGGCCAAGCCCCAATACACGTAGATGTCCGAGGGCATAATAATGTACCTGCCTGCATAAAGGTTGAACAAAGAAGGAGCAGGCAAAGTAATAGTCTCTCGAGTACCCTGACTAAATACCAGGTTATAAATCATCCGTCTACTAGCATCTCTATCCAGAAAATCATGGCGAACCATGCTGTCATAATCCAGATATTTCTCAGGAAGAAGCATTTCTTCTTCCTCGCGAAGTCTAATAGGTATCTCGAAGTGTCTAGCAAGACGAGTAGCATAGATACCTCCATAGACGACACCTTTGGAACAGTTTGTGTTCAACCGCTGAGCTACTATAGCACCTAGGCTATAAGTCTTATTGTTATAAAGGCCTTTGCGCAAAACCGCAAGGTCTGGAGAGCTAAGTGATCCAGCCTCCCCATGGCCAATCAAGCATTTTCCCACAAATAATGAGAAGTACCGAAGCACAGGAAAATGTATGCTAGCAATTCTAGCGCGAGACACTCCTCTCTCCTCTCCAACAGCAATAGTACCTATGAAATCCTCCAAGTCCCGTGGACGAGGATCATGAATATCCCCAACATAAGGTAATTTGCATACATTGCAAAAATCCTATAGTGTCATGAACTGGGGGATATCGTATAACATGAACTCGACCATAGGAGGATTCTTCCTCGGATAAAAGTTGAAGCTTTGAACGAAAATATTGGTCAGGAGGAGGTATTGTGGACACTTATCTTCAACGAACGCGGTAAGACATGCGTTCTCCACCAAGTAATAAAAGTCTTCATAAAGCCCAGCGGCGCACAAAAATTCATCACTTGGCCACTCACACGCTCGAACTTCTGTGACTCGAGGAACCACGTACTTGGGGTGGTTCTTCTCATCCTCCTTAGGGTTACGGCTTGAAGAGCCTCTCAAGAACCTCCTCATCTTTTCCTTTTTCTAGCTCTGAAAAATTCTGAAATTTTTAGAGACTTCGAAAGAAAAGTGAGTAAGGATTAACACAACTCGTAGCAACTACTCCTACTAGTGCCTGGAGACCGTCTCACGCGCTAAAACTACTTGGGACCAGCTAAAATCAACATTTCAAGCTCAAGAACAGGGTCACCAAGGTAGCAAGAATACGCGAAGGATAAAGCACTAGAGTAGAAACTAATTGGACCAATGGAGGAGAAACTTACCAAGGAGTAATTCCCCAAAACGGTTCGGAGAATGGTGCTTTGAGCAAGGAGATCGAAAATCACAGCCAACTGAGCAAGAACACGGGTTTGAGCTGTGAAACAATTTTTCCCCGAGGTAGAAGAAGAGGATGGGAGCTGGAATGAGTGGAGGGGGTCCCTGTGGGCCCCACAAGCTTGGTGGCCGCGGCCAGGGGGGAGGCCGTGGCGACAGGGCTTGTGGCCCACTGGTGTGGCCCCCAGGCCAGCTTTCAGTCGCAGTATTTTTCAAAAAATCCAGAAAAAATCATATTTGATTTTCAGGACCATCGGAGAACTTTTATTTTTGGGGTATTTTTTCCGGGACGCTAAAACAGGAAAGTATGATAGCAACGGTGCGGGAAAGATTAGTGTGTGCAAGCAAAGTATCAGTAGCAAAGTAGTATGATAGTAACGGTGCCAGAAACGATCTGGTGACAAGGCGGACTATTCCTAACTGTTGTATCAATGGCGCCAGAAGGTATTGTAGCAGGTAGTAGCAGTGTAACGAGTAATAGCAGTGGCAAGGAACAACAGTAGTGACAGCTGTAGCAAGTAGCAGCAGTAGCAGGTAACAGCAGCAGCAAGTAACAATAGTAGCAACAGTAGCGGCAGCAGCAGCACGACAAATCAAGTAACAATAGCAGCAACAGTAGTAACAGCAGAGCAAGTAACAATGGCAGTGGGACAAACTCGTAGGCAATGGATCGGTGATTTGTCGGATGGCATTCATCATGCAACAGTTATAACACAGAGAGATATGTGGCTAGCTCCCGTTCGTCAATGTGATGTAGGCATGGATTCCGTGTGTAGTCATACGTGCTTAGGGAAAAGAACTTGCATGCCATTTATTGTCCATCCCTCCCGTGGCAACGGGGTCCAAATGGATACTACGGGATATTAAGGTTCTCCTTTTAATAAAGAACCGGACCAACGCATTAGCAGTTGGTGAACACATGAACTCCTCAAACTATGGTCATCACCGGGAGTGGTTCCGGTTATTGTCACTCCGGGGTTGCCGGATCATAACACATAGTAGGTAACTACAACTTGCAAGATCCGATCTAAAACACACATATATTGGTGACAACATAATAATTTCAGATCTTAATTCATGGCACTCGGGCCCTAGTGACAAGCATTAAGCATGGCAAAGTAGTAGCAACATCAATCTAAGAACATAGTGGATACTAGCGATCAATCCCCGTCAAAACTAACTTGATTACATGATAGATCTCATCCTACTCATCACTGCCCAGCGAGCCTACGAATAGATTACTCATGAACGATGAAGAGCTTCATGGAATTGGAGAGGGAAGAAGGTTGATGATGATGATGGCGACGATCCACTTGATCCGGAGCCCAAAACGGACTCCAGATCTGCCCTCTAGGGCAAGAATGGGATGTGGCGGCGCCTCTGGATCGTGAAACGCGATGAAATCTTCTCTCTTGATTTTTTCCGGGATGAAAGGGAATAAATAGCGCTGGAATTGGGGGCGGCAGAGCCACGTGGGCCCCAAAAGCCTGGTCACCGCGGCCAGGGGGGAGGCCACGGCGACAGGGCTTGTGGTCCACTGGCCCGTCCCCTCCGGTGGATCATTGCGCAGGTATTTTACATATTTTCCAGAAATATTCTCCGTAAATTTTCAGGACGTTCCGAGAACTTTCATTTCTACACAAAAACAACACCATGGCAATTCTACTGAAAACAGCGTCAGTCCGGGTTAGTTCCATTCAAATCATGCAAATTAGGGTCCAAAACAAGGGCAAAAGAGTTTGCAAAAGTAGATACGATGGAGACGTATCAGGCCCCTCCCGGTGGAACCCTGTAACCCATTCGTCATTTCCAGTACTTTACCGGTAATGCTCGGAATTCTTTCAGAAGCCAAATGTACCCTTCCTATATATCAATCTTCGTCTTCGAACCATTCTGAAACTCGTCATGACGTCCGGGGTATCATCCGGGACTCCAAACAACATTTGTTCACCAACATACATAATTCAACTATACCGGAAATATCACTGAACCTTAAGTGTGCAGACCTTGCGGGTTCGAGAACTATGCAACCATGACTTGAGACACTCTCTGGTCAATAACGAATAGCGGGACCTGGATGTTTATATTGGCTCCTACATATTCTACGAAGATCTTTATCGGTTGAAACTTTATGTCAAGTATTCATTTAATCCCATATAACATTCCCTTTGTCCTTCGGTATGTTACTTGCCCGAGATTCGATCGTCGGTATCTCTATAACTATTTGAATCTCGTTACCAGAAAGTCTCTTTACTCGTTCTGTAATACAAAATCCCATGGCTAACTCTTTAGTCCCATTTCTTGCAAGGCTTGTTGTGATGTTGTATTACCGAGTGGGCCTCGAGATACCTCTTTGTCATACAGAGTGACAAATCCCTGTCTTGATCCATGCTAACTCAACGGACACCTTCGGAGATACCTGTAGAGCACCTTTATAGTCACCTAGTTACGTTGCGACATTTGATACACACAAGGTATTCTTCCGGTGTCAATGAGTTACATGATCTCATGGTCATAGGAACATATACTTGGTATGCAGAAAAGTAGTAGCAATAAAATGATACAATCACATGCTACGTTCATAGTTTGGGTCTTGTCCATCACATCATTCTCCTAATGATGTGATCCCGTTATGAAGTGGCAACACTTGTCTACGGCTAGGAAACCTTGACCATCTTTGATCAACGAGCTAGTCTACTAGAGGCCTACTAGGGACATTGTGTTGTCTATGTATCCACACATGTATCCGAGTTTCCATTCAATACAATTCTTGCATGGATAATAAACAATTGTCTTGAACAAGGAAATATAATAATAACTATTTTATTATTACCTCTAGGGCATATTTCCAACAAAAGAGTGCCCCAAGATTTCTACCAGAGAAACAAAAAACGAGAACATGAATCAACCTCTATGCATTGACTACTCCAATGTCACCTCGAGAATACGCGAGTTGAGTGCCAAAACATATATCAAGTGAATCAATATGATACCTCATCTTCACCATGGGTATTTGTAGTAATACATAAATCAAGTCCTCTCAAATGCATAAAAGTATTCAATCCAATAAAACAAAATCTCTAAGGGAAAACTCAATTCATCACAACAAGATAGAGAGGGAGAAACACCATATGATCCAACTATATTAACAAAGCCCACGATACATCGTGATCGTGCCATCTCAAGAACACAACAGAGAGATTAAACACATAGGTACTGGTAAAAACCCTCAGCCCCGAGGGTGGACTACTCCCTCCTCATCATGGTGGCCATAGGGATGATGAAGATGGCCTCCGGTGATGATCTCCCCCTCTGGCAGGGTGCCGGAACAGGCTCCTGATTGAGTTTCCATGGATACAGAGGCTTGCGGTGGTGATCTAGGGTTATTTCTGTTTTTTTGTATTATAGGAATTTTTGGCGTCAGTCTCACGTCAAGATGGTCCTTGAGGGGGCCACTAGGTAGAAGGGTGCGCGTCTGGGGACTGGCGTGCCCTGGTGCGTAGTGGGCACCAGGGGTACCCCCTCTGGTGGTTTTTTGCTCCAGTATTTCTCCTTTCTTCCAAAAAAATCATCAAAAAGTTTCGTCCAATTCTAAGAACTTTTATTTCTGCACAAAAAACAACACCATGGCTTAGTTCCATGCAAATTATACCAAAACCATATAAAATTGTTGTAAACATGCCATGAATACTTCATAAATTATAGATACGTTGGAAACGTATCACCAGGGTGCGTTCTCATCAATCCACCAGAGCCTTGGGGGCTACACGCACTGTTTTTGAATCATCCTAACCCACGCATGAGTCTTTCAAACTCACAGAGGGCTTTGGGGCTACTAGGCATAATAATACTTTTAGACAATGCATAATCGCAAACAGAAAAGTATGCAGATTACCTTGATGCGTGCTAATAGTTCGTCGAAAGCTCCTTTTAGGCCGTTATCAACGGACTGATACTTTGCAAAACCGCACTCAGATAAGTGCAACATTCTTCGGGAATGGAAGGATCATTCAGAGCTTCCTCCCTTAGGTTTGGCCATCCAGTTCAGAGTGGTTCCGTCATGGATGGCTCCGAGTGCGCCGTAGCAGTCTCCCTTTGCGGAGAGACTACTGCTGGTAGCACCAAAGAGGGAGGACCCTCCAGAGTTACCTTCGGAGGATACCGAGAGGGTCCAGACCCTCCCTCCTTTGTCGGAAGGGGGAGGTCATCCTCTTGGTCCTTTGTGGCCGAAGTATTGACCTTGGCCACAATATTGTCACCCCCCTGTTGCGGTATCCAGCGCGGGGGGGGGGCTCCTTGGAAACCATCTCCCCAGTACCCTCGGTTGCACGGGGAGGTGAGTGGGCCAAGCTGGTCCCACTTTCATCCAGATTGGCTGGCAGGGAATCTCCCTCCAAAATCTGATCGGTGAGGAAATCACGCTGCATGTTGTAATGCGAAATATGAGCCTAATTAGAATCGCAGCAATTAGAGGGAAGGTATATTCAGATTTTTTGTACATACCTTTTGGCTCGGCGAAGGACCGATGCCTCATCTACGGACTCCTCATCCCAGTCTGGAATGTCATCAAATTGGGCCAAAGGGGTTGTACCATGTGAGCTCTTCAAGGAAACCGGAGCTTGATCTTCCTCGACATCTTCAGACACCTCTCTATTTTTGGTATGGGAGGATTCACTTACCTCCTCCTCATCTTCCTCTTCCTCTCTCTCTAGGTGGGAGGGAGCAAGTGTCTCTTCAGACTTAGTGTTCGGGGGACCCTTCGACCGAAAACCCTCTCGGATCTTCTTCTTCCCCTTCTTCCGTTCCTCCTTCTCCCTCTAAGCTATATACGGCTTCTCGACGAGCATGCCCACCAGCTAAACGGTCATGACATCCTCGGGCAAAGGCGATGGACAGTTAATCTATACGGATTTCCTCAATGAGATATGCATGTGTTGGGGGAGGAAGGGGTGAGTGCATTGTTAAAATATGAAGGGATGAAATTTAAACAATATGGTAAAGATATTACCGCTCCCGTTGGATTGAGGAGGGAGAGGCCTTCATCTTCCGCCTTTGTAACGCCCAAGATGGATATCGTTACAAGTACATGTACTGAAAAGATGAGATATATGGAATTGGTTTACACAAGCTACATCAGAGTCACATCAGTACAATACATAAACATCATGAAGAAGAGCAGGGTCCGACTATGGACGAAAACAAACGATAAAAGAACAACGTCCATCCTTGCTATCCGAGGATGCCGGCCTGGAACCCATCCTAAATCGATGAAGAGAAAGAAGAAGAGACTCCAAATGGACAATCATCGCGCTCACGTCTTAATATCACTTTACCTGTACCTCCAAACGGGTGTTGTAGTAATCTGTGAGCCACAGGGGACTCAGCAATCTCATTTCCAAAGGTATCAAGACTAGCAAAGCTTAATGGGCAAGGTATGGTTAAGTGGTGAGACTGCAACAAGCAACTAAGCGTTTATTTGAGGTGGCTAACTTACGAGTACGAGAATAAGAGGGGGAAGATCTATGCATAACGGACGTGAACTACTGATGATCAAATGAATGATCCTGAACACCTACTTATGTCAAACATAACCCCGTCGTGTTGTCAATCGGAGAAAGAGCTCCCGAAAGAGACATTCACGGTTACACACTCAGTTGGCATATTTTATTTAAGCTTACTTCAAGTTATCTAGACCGGATGTTAAACAAAGTTTCCACGCTGCCACATAACCGCGGGCACGGCTTTCCGAAAGATTTAACCCTGCAGGGGTGCCCCAACTAGTCCATCACAAATTACCACAAGCTGCATATAAAACCTCAATCACGAACCTCGTGTTCTCCTCGGATTCCTTAGTGTAAAACCTCAACTCTGAGATTACCCGAAGTCTCATCGGAATCCCGATGCACAAGATATTTCGTCAAAGGTAAAACTAATCTAGCAAGGCCACCCGACGTGTCGACGATCCCGATAGGAGCCGCGTATCTCATTCTCAAGACACGACGGATAAGCGACACGTACGGTGGCCTGATAGAAATCACCCAAGTTGCCCTCGGTTGGCCCCGCACAGTGCTCTAGGTTGGACCAACACTCATGAGGAGCACTGGCCCGGGGGTTGATTAAGTTTCCTTGGGTTAATTACTCCCTATGTGGTTCATTAGTTAATTAGGAAAATGTAGTACCAAAGTTGGGCCTTGCCAGACCAGTCTTAATCTAAAACGAATTATCAAGGGGTTCCCACAACAACCTCGATCGTGTTAGGAGCGCTCAATTATGGAACATAACACCGGTAGCCGAAACTAAGGGGGCAAAGGTGGAACAAAACACCAAGCTAGAAAGGTCGAGCCTTCCACCTTTTACCAAGTATATAGGTGCATTAAATTAATTAGCAATTAATAGGGTGATATGACAAGGAACCCATGTTATCACATGGAAGCAACTGCACCTGCAACTAGCAACACTAACATATGGTTAAGCAAGCAATAACATAGCCAATCAGTGGTTTGCTAGGTGGAGAATAGGTTGAAGGTTTTCATGGCAATGTTGAGAGGCTGACATTTAACATGTGGTAGGCAACGAGACATAGTGATAGAAACGATAAAACTAGCATGGCAATGATAGTAATGGTATCTGGGGTAATGGTCGTCTTGGGTGAGATCCCGATTGGAAGAAGAACAACTCCGTGAAGCCGACGAACCGACGTAGTCGAACGGGTCCTCACATTCCAACACGCTTGCGGAACTCTATCGAGAAGGAGCAAACTGGAAAGAAGCATCAATACAGATATTCACCATGGCAAATGCAGGACATGATACACAACCTAATATGATGCATGATCGGTTCAATAATGCAAGGCATGGCATGGCAATTCACCTCACGCAAACACTACATATTAAGTGAAGCTCGATATGCAACGAGTTGCATATCGATGAAACTCCACGTTTAATTGTTTAGTTCACTCTTGTTTAGGAACACGACAATATTGAAATGTTGTTAACATGGCAAGGGGTGAAACACAAATTAATCTACCTATCTAGGCATTTTAAATGAGGTCGGAAACAATTCATAGCATCTCCGAGATGACCCACGCATTAAATTCTAATTCTGCCCAGATTTGTCCTCATCATATTTTATGTTTGTTAAACAGAAAAACAAAGTGGTTCACGTGATTCTACTCGTAGTTTTAGTCCATTTACATATATGGCACATCTCCAACGGAGCTATGGTTAAATAACCACGGGCTAAACCGTTTTTAACACATCGACATGCAAAACGAGATAAACATCATAGTTACAAGTTTTAATCATGCATGGGAGCTGGAAAATATTAATCTACGCAAAATTCTAGTCAAGTTACATACATAAATTATTCCGACCCGGTGCACGGTTTAAAATCTACGGGCGTTCGAAAATAATGCTATTTTTTGAAATTCGCCGTAAATGGGAAAAATCCCCGACACTTAAAAAACCTACACGGGCCGAACTGGTGGCGCAATATAAATAAACTGATCCTCGGGGCAACATAACAGAGGTGGGCTAGCGGACTCACCTAGTGCCCATGGGCCGGCTCGGATCGAAAGGGGAGGCGGAGCTGGGCCTCGGGCGACTCATGGCTGGGCCGAGATCCTGGCGGTTGGGCAGGAGGGCGATGCGGGCCGGCGGGGCGGAGCTGGTGGCCCACGCGCGGGCGAGCGAGCCGCTGGAGCCTCATGGCCCTCCCGTGCTCCTCACGGGTATGAACCAAGGCGGCGGCGATGGAGCTACCCTGGCGAGGCAAGGCTGTCTGGCCATCGGGTCTGCCGGGAATGGGGCAAGGGCGAACGGATTTGGGGGTTGGGAGCCCAGATCTGGTTGGCGGTGAACTGCCTCGGCGACAGGGAAGAGATCCAGCGGTGGGAGGAGTTGTGGCCTGGGGTAGGTTGCAAGAGGAGAGAGCTTCGTCTTGGGCTTGCGGCTGATGGCGGGCACCGGCGCAAGGACCGAGGGGGCGGCGCATCCGATGGCTAGCCGGCGGCACGTGAGGGGCGGCGGCCAGAGGGAGACCAGCGACATGGCCAGCACTCTGGCCACTACGGTTGCAGCACGCACGAGGCACATGGGAGGAGCGGGGCGCAGGGGAGCTGCGGGCCTGCGCAGGCGGCAGCGGACGCGATCGGGCCCTTGCGAAATTTGAGGTAGGAGGTGGGAGGAGCTAGATTTGTAAGGGGTGGCCTTCTTATATTGGCAGGTATCTAGGGTTAGGGGGGTTTGGGGATTTTTCAACCCTCCGATCGCGATCGGGCGGTCCAATCGGAGAGGCGGGTTAGGGTTAGCTTAGTTGGGCTGTGTAGATGGGCTATGTAGGGATGAGAGGGAAGTGGTGCGGCCCGGCGACAGAGATTAAAAACACCGAAAACGTCCGACAATAAACAAAGACGGTGCCGGTGCGGTCGACCGTTCGGGTATCAAACGGACTCCGGTTGCCACGAAAACTGACAGGCAGCCTAACTACATGAAAATAAGACCGTACGTCAAGTTTCAACCCAATCCGGGAAAGTCTTATACACACTTTTAAAAACAATATTTCTAACGATGTCGCGGGCGCGCGCGTGTGGTTGGGCTCAAAATGGACAACGATGAACACGGAGAGAACCGGAAACCAATAACGGATGCAAGTTTTGAAAACAAATGATAACGGAGTGCCGATGCAATGCAGATGATGCAGATGATGCGATGATGCATGCAACGAACAACTAATAACCACGACAACCACTGAATAAAAGGGAATCTTCTGGAGCATCAGTCTCGGGCTGTCACAACTCTCCTACACTACAAGAGGATCTCGACCCGAGATCCAAGAATGAAAGGCGGAGAGGATGAGAAAGCAAGAGGTAGAACTTAGTTGCTTCTTTGACAAACGAGTGAGACCAATGAACCTTGAAGGTTGCAAAGAGATGAGGAATGATATGAGAAACAATCAAGAATTCAATCAAAATTTTGACAGCACTTCGGTAGGAAAAGGAGACAAAATTTTGATAAGATAGAAAGAACTTGAAAAATATTCACAACAAACTAACTAAATTTAAGAACAAGGAAAGAACATGATCTAGATAGAACGAGATGATAGATTGAAGAGAGAAACATCACCACAACTCCGGAACAAGAGAATAGAATTAAATCTTTGAGTAGGATAGAATGAAGAAAAAAATGACAATTTCATCACAATTGAATTGGCAAGCATCCTTTGCAAGAAAAATAAAAAAAACAAAGTTGTTGGAAAACCAACAACGGAAATAATAGCTTGTAGTGGACTTATGAAAACCATCCCAAAATAATGAGGTGACAACCAACCACTAACAGAAACAAGGATTGATTGAATGCAACAAGAAAGGCAAAACTTCTTCCACCAAGAGGATACATTGAAAACTTGGATTAATGGCAACACCATAATAGCAACAATCCTTAGACAAAGCTTTAAGTGAAGTCTAAACCAAGATAGCTCAATGAAGAAACCATGAGTTAAGAATAATCTCATGATCAAAGGATTTGGTGGGTTTACATATTTAATTCTTGAAACAACTTCTCTTTGAGACTCCTCCACTAACAAGAACACCACCTCAAAGGATAAAGGAAAAGAAAAGATGGAGCAGATGGAAAAAATAATTGATATCATGAGCCACTCCGGAATAAAGCTTGAAATCACTTGATGAAACAAGAATAAGAATTATATTTTGCTTATCCTTCACCAAGTTACATTGATGACAAGCAACAGATTTAGCATACCACTTATTCTTCTTGAAAAGATTGGGGATAGAGAGAGATATGAGCACAAACTTGAACAAGTCTTGAAGGAGACACCGGTAAGACTTGGAATGAATGGGGATAAGAAGAATGAATGGGGATACATGAGAACGAAGAGATCATGAGCCACCTGAGAAAAAAAACTTGAACAAGGCACCAAAATAGTTGAGATACGGCCGAAGAGATAAGAATTGAGAAGAATTGAGAGTGAAAGCTGAAAGCTGAGAACGAAGAAATCTTCTGAAATGATGCCTTCGGAGGATCGAGACTGAAACAAATCTGAAATGCACCGGATAGCAAGAAAGGGATTACTCATGATTGAAACAATGAGAGGACACACAAGCTGGGATGAAAATCTTCAACGGAATGGATAAAATACTTGATTAAAACACCTCTTCGGTCTTCCTAGCTAAAAATGATGAGGAGGACACCACCAAAAATAACTAAGACACTTCGGAATAAAGAATATGCAAGGTTGAGCCAATGATGAGAATAATTGAATAGATCTTGAAGAAGGAATATGAATGGTATAAATCATCCTTTCGTCACACTAAAAAAGAATTAAAGATCTCCAGAAAGATTACAAGAGCCAGATAAGATCCTGGGAAAGAACCTGTGGGTTATGGACCCACTCAAAGAAACCACCGTTGAAAAGATTGCTTAGAAAGAGAGATATTGGACTGGTATAAAGAAAAACTTGATGAGGTGAGAACCTCAAAATAATTGAAAGGATTGAAAACAAGAAACTCTGAGATATCTAGAACACTCCAGATAGAATAGAGAGAGATGAAAAACAAGAAAGACTTGATGAGAATTTTCAACATGGGAAGGAATTTAAAGGATGAAAAGGAAAAGATGAACAAAAATAGCTTGAATTGAATTCATCGAAAAAGAGAACACGAATGAAAATGATGAACTTAGAACTCATGAGAATCTTCATAAGGAATCACCAGATAAGAGAGAAAAGAAAATATAGCGGAAGCAACAATGAAATGAAATGCACTTGGATGAAATTCAATCACTGAAGAAAAGGGCGGGAGGGCGGGGAAAAACAAAGACAACTCGACATAGATGAGAAGAACTCCGGAAAGAAATGAGAGATTGATCTTGGAGAGGAAAGAATTACTTGAAGAGAAGCACACCGGTTGAAAAGAATTGACATGAGAACTCCGGTTGACAAGAATTGATGAGACAATTTGATAGAGCAAAAGAATTTGCATTCCCCAAAAATACGAGAACACCACTTGGAAAAGATTAGAATTCACCACTTGACATGAAAGCAACTCGAATTACCATACTCCAACAAAACAAAGGATGAGGCTTGCAAATTGGTAGAACAAACATACGACAGAGATTTCGTCCGATATTTTCATGGACAAATTCGCACGGGCTCGATCCTACAATAGCTATCATGTACAAGGCAGTGCACATGACATACGAAGCGTCCCCGAGTCATAGCAAGCTACAAGGACTCTTTAAGACACAATGAGAACCGCTATAAAACGACCGTGAACAAACGAATCCACTAAATGTCGAACCCCAACCTCACATCATGCATCTGTTGGAAGATTGTCCTATAAGTAACTACTTGAATTCCCACCTAAGAACTCCTGAAATTTCTGGTCATGCAATCTAGTCCATGGATATAAGGAGTAATATCTCACTCAACTCCTATACTAACCCGTCCAGTGTATCACATCCGTCAACACATAACCAGAGATCTCAGAAACTCATCTATTTGAGACCCTCGTAATCACAAGATACTAAGTGTGGCGATACATACAGATCTATCTGCACCAGTACTGGGGAAGCCGGACTCCTCTCGCCACTACTAGTATTGAAGCAATTTCGAACATCCTACGTGCTAAGATACTAAGAAATCTGAATGATAACGATGTGCTCAAGAATCCCCTGGAGCTCAACTCCCCGGAAGAAATCAAGTCACACACGAGGCACCAAGACAGAACTCCGTCACATCGACATCATAAAGATTCCAAAAATATCCGTGTGATCCAACAATTTTTTGAGTGAGAAGAGGAGTAGAATTAAAATTCCTAAGTCGTGAACCTCACCAGAGCATAGATGAGGAGAAAAAGAAACCTACTCTCCGATATAACTAAGACTCAAAATACTTTTTTTCACTAGACTCGACTCGGCCAAGTTTGATCAATCAAGGGGGCTCCTAGGTCGGTACTGCTCTCATACCAACTTGTAACGCCCAAGATGCAATCCTCTACTTATTTTGGCGCGAGGGCCTCGACAGGGATAGAAGCGCATCTCGTCGTTTTGCAAGAATGAATGTCGTTACAAGTACATGTACTGAAAAGATGAGATATATGGAATTGGCTTACACTCGCCACAAGCTACATGAGAGTCACATCATTACAATACATAAACATCATGAAGAAGAGCAGGGTCCGACTACGGACGAAAACAAACGATAAAAGAATGACGTCCATCCTTGCTATCCCAGGCTGCCGGCTTGGAACCCATCCTAGATCGATGAAGAGAAAGAAGAAGAAACTCCAAATGGACAATCATCGCGCTCACGTCTTAATATCACTTTACCTGTACCTGCAACTAGTGTTGTAGTAATCTGTGAGCCACATGGGACTCAGCAATCTCATTTCCAAAGGTATCAAGACTAGCAAAGATTAATGGGCGAGGTAAGGTTAAGTGGTGAGGCTGCAGCAAGCGACTAAGCATTTATTTGAGGTGGCTAACTTACGAGGACGAGAATAAGAGGGGGAAGATCTACGCATAACGGACGTGAACTACCGATGATCAAATGAATGATCCTAAACACCTACTTACGTCAAACACAACCCCACCGTGTCCTTGATCGGAGAAGGAGCTCACGAAAGAGACAGTCACGGTTACGCACTCAGTTGGCATATTTTATTTAAGCTTACTTCAAGTTATCTATAACTGGATGTTAAACAAAGTTTCCACGCAGCCACATAACCGCGAGCACGTCTTTCCGACAGATTTAACCCTGCAGGGGTGCTCCAACTAGTCCATCACAAATTACCACAAGCCGCATAGAAAACCTCAATCACGGAACTCGTGATATCCTCGGATTCCTTAGTGGAAAACCTCAACTCTGAGATTACCCAAAGTCTCACCGGAATCCCGATGCACAAGATATTTTGTCAAAGGTAAAACTAATCCAGTAAGTCCACCCGACGTGTCGACGATCCCGATAGGAGCCGCGTATCTCATTTTTAGGACACGACGAATAAGCGACACGTACGATGGCCTAACAGAAATCACCCAAGTTGCCCTGGGTTGGCCCCGCACAGTGCTCTAGGTTGGACCAACACTCATGAGGAGCACTGGCCCGGGTGTTCATTAAGTTTCCTTGGGTAAATTACTCCCTATGTGGTTCATTAGTTAATTAGGCAAATGTAGTACCTGTCACATCCCTAACCCTTAAGCAAGATAGCATTGTGCTCATGTCTTCTTTGCATTTGCATCTAAGAAGTTTCAACAAAAACAACAAAGTGGCAAAGGAAAAACTCAAAACCCTAGCCACCATTTCAATTAAAGGAAATTTCAAACTAGTTCAAATCAATGAACCCAAAATGGCCTCAAGAAATGTTCAAACTTTCTGATAAATCATGAAAGTAAATGAGCATTGGAGAAAACTATTTTCTTGACACTTTAAGCATTTTAAATAGATGCAAAAGCCACTCGTTTCAAATTTAAAAATTGAAATCAGAAACTATAATTTTCCAAAAATGTTGAAAACCTTGGAAATGAGTGGGGATATTATAACAAATATTTCAGGAGGTCTAAAATAGTTTTTACTTTTTGTTTTGGAGCTGAAATAATTAGCAAAACAGAAAAACAAAAACAGAAAAAAATGGAAAAGACTTACCTGTCGCCCAAGCCTGGCCCGGCCCATCTCCCCGCTCGTCCCCTCCCTCGCGCCAGTAGGCAGCAGGAGGTGGCCGCCGCCTCCTTCGGCGCGGCCACGCACCTGCGTGCCTGCCTGGCCGCCGGTTCGCGCTGGCGACGACGGGGATAAGTGTTGAGGAACGTCGCATGGGAAACAAAAAATTTCCTACGCGCACGAAGACCTATCATGGTGATGTCCATCTACGAGAGGGGATGAGTGATCTACGTACCCTTGTAGACCGTACAGCAGAAGCGTTAGTGAACGCGGTTGATGTAGTGGAACGTCCTCACGTCCCTCGATCCTCCCCGCGAACAATCCCGCGATCAGTCCCACGATCTAGTACCGAACGGACGGCACCTCCGCGTTCAGCACACGTACAGCTCGACGATGATCTCGGCCTTCTTGATCCAGCAAGAGAGACGGAGAGGTAGAAGAGTTCTCCGGCAGCGTGACGGCGCTCCGGAGGTTGGTGGTGATCTAATCTCAGCAGGGCTCCGCCCCAGCTCCGCAGAAACACGATCTAGAGGAAAAACCGTGGAGGTATGTGGTCGGGCTGCCGTGGCAAAAGTTGTCTCAAATCAGCCCTAATACCTCAGTATATATAGGAGGGAGGGGGAGGGAAGAGGCAGCCTCAAACCCTCAAGGTTTGGCCGAAATTGGAGGTGGAGGAGTCCTACTCCAATCCTACTTGGAGTAGGATTCCACCTTCCCACTTGGAAACTCTTTCCACCTTGTGTTTTTCCTTCTCAAACCTTATGGGCCTTAGTGGGAACTTATTCCAGCCCACTAGGGGCTGGTTTATCTCTTCCCATAGCCCATGAGACCCCTTGGGGCGTGACACCCCTCCCGATGGTCCTCGGCACCCCTCCCGGCACTCCCGGTACACTACCGATGAGCCCGAAACTTTTCCGATGACCAAAACAGGACTTCCTATATATCAATCTTTACCTCCGGACCATTCCGGAGCTCCTCGTGACGTCCTCGATCTCATCCAGGACTCCAAACAACATTCGGTAACCAACCATATAACTCAAATACGCATAAAACAATGTCGAACCTTAAGTGTGCAGACCCTGCGGGTTCGAGAACTATGTAGACATGACCCGAGAGACTCCTCGGTCAATATCCAATAGCGGGACCTGGATGCCCATATTGGATCCTACATATTCTACGAAGATCTTATCGTTTGAACCTCAGTGCCAAGGATTCATATAATCCCGTATGTCATTCCCTTTGTCCTTCGGTATGTTACTTGCCCGAGATTCGATCATCAGTATCCGCATACCTATTTCAATCTCGTTTACCGGCAAGTCTCTTTACTCGTTCCGTAATACAAGATCCCGCAACTTACACTAAGTCACATTGCTTGCAAGGCTTGTGTGTGATGTTGTATTACCGAGTGGGCCCCGAGATACCTCTCCGTCACACGGAGTGACAAATCCCAGTCTTGATCCATACTAACTCAACGAACAACTTCGGAGATACCTGTAGAGCATCTTTATAGTCACCCAGTTACGTTGCGACGTTTGATACACACAAAGCATTCCTCCGGTGTCCGTGAGTTATATGATCTCATGGTCATAGGAACAAATACTTGACACGCAGAAAACAGTAGCAACAAAATGACACGATCAACATGCTACGTCTATTAGTTTGGGTCTAGTCCATCACATGATTCTCCTAATGATGTGATCCCGTTATCAAGTGACAACACTTGCCTATGGCCAGGAAACCTTGACCATCTTTGATCAACGAGCTAGTCAACTAGAGGCTTACCAGGGACAGTGTTTTGTCTATGTATCCACACAAGTATTGTGTTTCCAATCAATACAATTATAGCATGGATAATAAACGATTATCATGAACTAAGAAATATAATAATAACTAATTTATTATTGCCTCTAGGGCATATTTCCAACAATAAGCTCCCCAGAGCTTCCCCTATCCATTCCCCGCCTCGGTTCTTCCCCTTCTCCTGGATCCCCTCCTTCTCCCTGCTGCCGCCATTAGAGCCGAGCTCGAGCTCGAGCTTCCCATGCCCCTGGCCATAGGATCCCCTCCTAGAGCACGCCATTAGCTCCGCCTCGTCGCCCTGGTCGTCTCTGCAGAAGCCGAAGCCTCCTCGAGCCCTGCAACGCCCGCAACGCCGTCGTCTTCCTCCTCCGGCCGCCGGACCTCTCCCGTCGATTCGTCGCCCCCAGGCCTTCCCCGAGCCGTCTGAGCTCTGCTCTGCACTCCCTGTGAGCCTGCGGTCGTTTTCCCTAAGTTTTCCCCGTCGATCCCCTCCTCTAGCCCTAGTTTCACCGGAGCCCGACGAGGACCGCCGCTGCCGCTCGTCGCCGGTAGCCCTCCGATGTCCAGCTCGTCCTTCCAAGGGCACCAACAGCTCCAGGACGACGCGTAGATGTCGTAGCAGCTAAGAATCGAGCGTAGATCCCTCTGATTCAAAGCCCCCGATGACGCCCGAGCTTCGGCCGCCGCTCCGGCTCGTCGCCGACGCCTCTTCCGGCGACCCTAGCCTCCCCAGATGGTCCTGCCAGATCGGCCACTTCGCGAGCATGCTGTAGCTGCAAACCGCGTGCGTTTTGGTGCTGTGCAGCGCCGTCTAGGTCGCCTCCGGCGAGCCCTCCGCTACGGGTCTGGTCGCCGGCGACCACCCTCCGGTGGCCGTCGACGTGGCCGACCATTAGGGCGTAATCGCCCTCCCCTCAGTCGCTGCCAGAGGGCCCCACGCCTGGTCAAACCCCAATTAGGGGATGGTCAGCGCGGGATTAGTCCCACAGAGGCTTACCAGTGGGGCCCCCGTGTCAGGTTTGACCTGAACAGGTCGGTTGACCTGCTGACGTCAGCCTGATGCAATAAATGGAATTTCCAGTATAAAACTAATTCAGGAAATTGCTATAAATTGCTATTCGAATGTGATTCAAATCAACTCTAGACCTAAAACATCTTGATTATAATAACTTATCACTTGCATTCTCATGCCATGCTCATGCATCATTTTGATTGCATATGATTGTTATTGAATGTTGCCATTCATTTCGATAGGCTCCGCACCCCCGGATTCCACCGAATATCCGTCTGACGGATATCGTTCCTCCTCTGAGCAACAAGCCAAGCAACCCTTTTGATCATCCCGATAACTCCTATGTTCTTGCTCCTGCACCTACTCATTGCATTAGGATCAAATGTTTCAACTGCTTTTGCCACGATAGTTGGACCCACTTCCTTTGCATGACTTAACCTTGTCACAGTAAATAGCCGAACCTTGCAACCTAGCATACCTGGTAGTTGCTTGAGCTATGATGTGCCTTATCCTGCTATGCATGCTATGCTTAGAGTTGTGTATGGTCTGTCATCTGGGAGATGAACAGAAATGTGGAATGTGTTCGGTGAGCAAAGGTTGTGTGTTGAACTTGATTTGGTAAAGGTACCGGTGAAAGGCTGTGTAGGAGTACATGGCGGGTTGTTTCATTGGAACCGTCCTTAGGAACTGAGTTCCGTGTATGTAATCCAAGACTAGATACTACCACATGCTGGGCCCTGAAATATGACCCCGCTCGGCCTATTAATCGCGTAGTACTCGGTCCAGGAGTTGCAAGTAGTTTCTGGTGTTTATAGTAATGCTGGAGGCCGTGCATGGTGCTGACCTGAGAGGTGGACCGTGATGCGGTAGGCAGTGGCACGGTGTACCAAGTGGCACCCGGATGGTGGGCTTGGGAACCCTGCGCACATCGTTTGAGACCGTGGCGGAAACCTCGGCCGGACTTCCGTACGGGTTACTCTCAGATAGGCGATAAACCTGGACTAGGTACTAGTGTGGTTAACAGTCGTGGCCGAGGTGCATGACGTGCACATGGCGATAAGTGGCGGGAGCATGTGTGACGAAGTACACCCCTGCAGGGTTATGATCTATTCGAATAGCCGCGTCCGCGGATATGGACTACTTGGAGACATATGTTGTTCATAGATAACTTCAATGGCTACTCATAAAATTGTCAAGATAAGCGTGAGTGTCGTGGACGGCATTTCCGTATGGAGACGGAATGATTCCACGATAGTGTATTGTTGTGGTGTTAGTGGACTCGTGTACGAGAAATCAAGTTGTCAAAACTAATTTCAAAAGGCAAGTTGTCTAGCCACGAGTCAAATGCTGGCTTCCCGCATGAAACCCCACAATACCTTTTGATACCTTGCATGAGTAGTTAGTTCTCCTAAAGTCTTGCTGAGTACCTTCGTACTCATGTTTGTTTAATAAATGTTGCAGAGGTTGCTAATGACCCTAATGGAGGGTTCTTCGTAGACATCGACGACGACGAGTAGCTGGTGTCCCAGCTACGATCTGGCCCTACGTTGGATCTGTAGTATAGTCAGGCCATGTGCCTTCTAGTTGCCTTGTCTGTACTCAGATAGTTAAAACTCTTCCGCTGGCTTGTAACTGAATGACTGTTATTATGGGTCATGAGATCCTTAATGTGTAATATTATGTGTGTGGCTCTTCCGAGCCTCTTAAATAAAGTTTGTATGTTTATGGTTATGTTGTGATGCCATCGATGTATCTATACATATCGGTATGCCATGCGTATGCGTGTCGTACTTGATATGTATGGGGTTCGAATACCTAGTCGTGAACTTTAGTACCACTCCTTACAAGGAAATGCCCCTTTGTGATCCAACGAGCCTTGGTAGTCCGCTACTGCTCCGGACACATTGGTTGAACGGCATGTGTCCTTCTTAGCTCCTGTGTCTGTCCTCTCTGGGGAAATGTCACGCGACGTAATGGAGTCCTTGTAGCTTGCTACGACTCGTCTATGTTCGCTGATGACCGACACCTGCTTTGTTGGGTCATGTATGCATGTCCTTGTGCGAAACTGCCACTTTGGTTTATGACTAGACATGTCGATCCGGGTTCTTTGACATTGGTTTGCTAGCGACACTATCGCATACGTGAGTCAAAAGACGCAAACGGTCCCGGCTAAGGTAAGGCTGCAGCCGTGGAGTTAACCGTGCGCGAGACCACAAAGGGATGCGATGTGTTACAGGCTGGATTCCTATGGCTTAGGATCGGGGTCCCGACAGCATTGGTATCAGAGCCTGACTGACTGTAGGATTACTAAGCCAAACTGGTCGAAGTTGAGTCTAGAATTGCTTTAGTTATATATAAGGGAATTGTTTGTGGAAGGGAACGTAAGATTCTTGTTCTCTTCTCAAGTTATTCTATCCTGGTCATCCTCGTCTTTTCCGCGGGAATTAAGGACTAGATTTCTCATCTTCTCCTAGGCTCGTGTTTCCGATCGGTAGCTTATAGGACTACGGGTCGAGAGATATTGGGTTTCTTTTATTCCTAGGAAGCAGGAAGTAAGTTTGGTGACCAGAGAATTGAACTTGATAGTTGAGTGGTTACGCTATTCCACTTTGGGTTGTCTCAAATTTGTTTTGAGCATTTACAGCCGTTATGCTGCCCAATTTTTGCATTCAGAGCTCTAATGCTTTTGCATTACTCTCTATTTACAGATGCCTGGCCGTCCTTCTCGTCAGGTGGTACGTTTGACCAGGTCCATTGATGTACCGGGTCATACGGCCATGCTGGTCAGGGTGATGTCGGTGTGCGGTTACCGCTGGTACCCTGAGTACACGGTAGAGGAACAGTACCGAGACTTCAACCAGAGCCAGTACATCTGCACTGTTAGGGTATTTCCAGACTACCCTGGAGCGGAGAAGCCAATCCATTGGTCCTATGGGTTGGGAGTCACTGTTGACATGGCAGTACAAGATGCTGCCTATTCAATGCTGACTATTATGAGAGCGAGACATGCACTGCTGCAGAATTCAGAGTTCTGCTATGTTCCGGCCTCTCAGTCTGGTGAAGAGGGATACCTCAGTGGAGTCTATTTTGATGCTTCTATGGAGGACCCACTTCTGCAGTCCACTGTTGAGATGCTAGAGAACAGAGACAAGGATGCTCGTGCTCTCCGCATGGAGCTTTATGCTACCCGTGCCCGTCTGTGGACAGCTTTGACGCAGCTGGCACCGGTAGTCCAGACAGGGTATGGAGAGATGGAGATGCTGAACCCTGTTAGGAACCATCTTCCGGCCCACGTTGACTGGCCAGCTATAGGAGGAGTTACACCTCTTCGGGGACCCCTCTTACCACCAGTCAGGGGACCAAGGCCACATCCGTGTCCTTATGGATCCCAGGGATCTCAAGCTAGAGTGTTTCCTGATCCGCAGGTTGAGCTTCCGGGTCATGGAGGTAATCTCTATGAGATGTTCTATGCGGATGCCTGAGCTATGAGCGGAAGGATAGTATGGTAGTAGCCGTATGTTCACAGTCCTGCGTGACTTGTGGAGTATGGTAGTAATGTGAAACGAATTCCGGAGGCCTAGATAAATAATGTATAGGAAGCTTGTAAGCCTCTGATGAGTAGTTTCAAAATTTCAGTAGTTTGCTCTTCGGTTAGGGTTGTACTGAACCATGTAAGGGTGTGTATGAACCATGGTGTATATATAGCAGTTGCTTGTTACCATGTTGTTCGGATATTCATTTCTGCATTCCGTGTGTTCAGTACATTCTTAATCCATAGCTAGTATTGATATGATATTGGTCTAAGCTATGAGTTTGTTTGTCAGGATGGTGTTCACCAGGTTGAACCGTGCCCCTGCTCATGAGCAAGGTGAGGGTAGTCGAGCATCGCAGGAAGACCTGCCTCACCCGCCTTCTCTGGTGGAAGTGATGCTTGAGGCAGAAAGAAACAAAAGGGAGACCAACCGACTGCTAGAGCGTATTGAGCAGAATACGGCTCGACAGCCTAGGAATGCTGCAGTGTCCCTCAATGACTTTGTGAAGCTGAATCCTCCAAAGTTTCATTATTCCGTCGATCCCCTCGACGCTGATGACTGGTTGTGCAGCATCTCACGCAAGATTCGCTCTGCAAATGTGTCTGAGGCCGACAAGGTGACCTTTGCAGCATATTTCCTGGAGGGACCCGCCAATCAGTGGTGGGAGAATTTTGAAGCTATGCGTCCCGCTGAACCAGTGGCCACATGGGCAGACTTCAGCGCAGCTTTTCGTCTGCACCATATTCCAGAGGGCCTGATGGACAGAAAGAGAGAGGAGTTCTGTGCCTTCACTCAGGGCAAGTTGTCTGTGGATGCCTATAGCCGCGAGTTCGGTAACCTCGCCCGCTATGCAACAGAGGAGGTGTCTACTGACGCCAAGAAGCAAGCAAGATTCCGTAAGGGTCTGAGCCCTGAGCTCCGTTGTGATCTGCGCCTCCATGAGTGTGCAAGCTTTCAAGCCCTGGTCAACAAAGCGATCAGTGTCGAGACTGGTCATACTGACTTCGAAGCCACAAGGAAGCACTCCCGTGACTTCGGCTCGTCTTCTGGTTCCGCGTTTCCAAAACGCAGGCTGTGGGTTCCAAACAGTTCTCTGCCGCCAAGATACACTCCGAGGCCATCCTACGTGGCGCCTCAGACGAATCAGGCCAACCCTCCAGCAAAAGCTTATGGTGGTCCAGCTAGCAATGCTGCACCACGTGCCAACCAGGTGATATGCTATAAGTGTGGAGAACCAGGGCATTATTCCCGTCAGTGTCCTCAGAATGTGGGTGCCAAGCAACCCGGAAAGTCCGTCGGGCAGGCCAAGTCGGGCAAAGCGTTCTATGTGAAGCCAACTCCTGCACGTGGCCGTGTGAACTATGTGTCAGCAGAGGAAGCTGCAGAGGATCCCAACGTCATGCTGGGTACGCTTCTTGTTAATCATCACCGAGTGTCCGTTCTCTTTGACACTGGGTCTTCTCATTCCTTCATTTCAGAAAGTTATGCACAGTTGCATAACATGTCATTTTGTGATATGCCAATCCCATTGGTTGTTCAAACCCCTGGTAGTAAATGGCAAACCTCTAGGATAACCTATGACAATGAAATTCTAGTAGACAGGCTAGTTTTTCTAGCCTCATTGATAGCATTGAAATCTTCGGATATTAATATCATCTTGGGAATGGACTGGATGTCAGCTCACTATGCCAAGATTGATACTCAATCTAGAAATGTCCAGCTTACCCATCCCTTGGGTGAGATAGTAAATGTCTCTACTCGAGTTGCCAAATGCCAACTCTATTCCCTAAATGCCAGCCCTCTTCCGGAACTTGAAGACATTCCAATAGTCCGTGAATTCCCGGATGTTTTCCAGAGGAACTGCCAGGAATTCCACCTGACAGAGATGTAGAGTTTGTGATAGATCTTGTTCCGGGAACTGTTCCAATAGCCAGAAGACCTTATAAGATGGCACCCCTAGAGCTAGCCGAACTTAAGAAGCAATTAGATGAGGCCTTGAACAAGGGTTTCATTCTTCCTAGCTCTTCTCCTTGGGCTTGTCCCGTCCTCTTCGTCAAGAAGAAAGACGGAACGGATCGGATGGTTGTAGATTACCGACCAGTTAACCTGGTCACCATTAAGAACAAGTATCCGCTCCCCAGGATCAACGACCTGTACGATCAGCTCGCTGGATCCTCAGTCTTCTCCAAAATGGATTTGAGGTTGGGATACCATCAAATCAAGATTAAGAACGGGGACATTCCAAAAACGGCCTTCGTTACTCGTTATGGCCAATATGAGTACACCGTTATGTCCTTCGGTTTAACCAATGCCCCAGCCACCTTCTCTCGGCTGATGAATTCAATCTTTATGGAGTATTTGGATAAATTCGTCGTAGTATACCTCGATGATATTCTCATCTACTCAAAGAATGAACAAGAACATGCCGAGCATCTAAGGCTGGTATTGATGAAACTTCGAGAGCATCGCCTTTATGCCAAATTTTCAAAATGTGAATTCTGGTTACCAGAAGTGACCTATCTAGGCCACGTAATCTCTGGTAAGGGTATTGCTTTCAATCCCGAGAGAGTTCAAGCTGTCCTTGATTGGACTCAACCTGAATCGGTTAAGCAAGTTAGGAGTTTTCTTGGTCTAGCGAGCTATTGTCGCCGCTTCGTCGAGAATTTCTCCAAGGTTGCAAAGCCTCTGACTGAACTCCTCAAGAAAGATAAGAAGTTCGAGTGGACACCACAGTGTGAGCATAGTTTTCAGGAACTGAAAAGACGCCTGACTTCCGCACCTGTGTTGCTACCACCAGATTTTTTTAAGGACTTTGTTATCTATTGCGACGCCTCGCGACAAGGATTAGGTTGCATTCTCATGCAAGATTGTCATGTGATCGCATACGCATCTCGTCAGTTGCGTCCACATGAGGATAATTATCCCACACATGACCTTGAGCTTGCAGCTGTGGTCCATGCACTAAAAACCTGGCGACATTACCTTTTGGGTAATCGTTGCGAAATATTCACTGATGACCAAAGTCTGAAATATATCTTCACCCAACCGGATTTGAATCTCAGGCAAAGACGGTGGGTTGAGTTGATCTCGGATTACGACTTAGGGATAACCTACACCCCGGGGAAGGCCAATGTTATGGCCGATGCACTAAGTCGTAAATCTTATTGTAACAATTTGATGCTACAACAAGGTCAACCACATCTCCATGAGGACTTTCGGAAGTTGAATCTTCATATTGTTCCTCAAGGATTCCTTTCTACCCTGGTGGCGAAGCCTACTCTTAAGGATCAAATTATAGCTGGCCAAAAGCGTGACAAGGGTATACCACGGATCAAGGAGAATATTTTTAGCGGAAACGCTAAAGAATTTTCCATGAATGATCAAGGTGTGGTGTTCTTCCAGAATCGTTTAGTGGTTCCTAAGAACCCACATCTAAGGCAGTTAATCCTTAAGGAGGCTCATGATTCTCCTCTCACCATTCATCCCGGTAGTACCAAGATGTATCAGGACCTACGCCAGAGGTTCTGGTGGACTAGGATGAAGAGAGAAATTGCTGAGTTCGTTGCTAACTGCGATGTTTGTCGTCGAGTTAAGGAAGAACATCAGAGGCCTGCTGGCACCCTTCAACCTTTAGCTATTCCTGAATTGAAATGGGATAAAGTTAGCATGGATTTCATTACCGGATTTCCCAAGACCAAGAAAGGAAATAATGCTATCTTTGTGGTCATTGACCGTCTTTCCAAAGTGGCTCATTTTCTTCCTGTTCGTGAGAGTATAACAGCTAGCCAGCTAGCAGAGTTATATATCTCTCGAATAGTGTCTCTTCATGGTGTTCCCCTGGAAATTAACTCGGACCGTGGGAGTATCTTTACTTCTCGCTTCTGGGAAAGTTTTCAGAATGCCATGGGGACTCACCTATCTTTTAGCACTGCTTTCCATCCTCAATCAAGTGGTCAAGTAGAAAGAGTGAATCAAATTCTAGAAGATATGCTCCGAGCTTGTGTTATTTCGTTCGGTATGAATTGGGAGAAGTGCCTTCCATTCGCCGAATTCGCTTATAACAATAGTTATCAATCAAGCTTGGGCAAAGCCCCTTTTGAAGTTCTCTATGGACGAAGATGCCGAACCCCTCTTAATTGGTCAGAAACCGGAGAGAGGCAACTCTTTGGCCTGGATATGATCCAGGATGCAGAAGACCAGGTTCGCATTATTCGTGAAAAGTTGAAAACAGCCCAGTCTCGTCAAAAGAGCCAATATGATCGTCATCATAAGGCTGTGACCTTTGAAGTTGACGAGAAGGCTTACCTTCGGGTTACACCTTTGAAGGGCACCCATCGATTCGGTATGAAGGGCAAATTGGCTCCTCGTTACATTGGACCTTTTCGCATTCTTGCCAAACAAGGAGAAGTTGCCTACCAGTTGGAACTTCCTCCGCATCTTTCCAAGGTTCATGATGTTTTCCACGTCTCGCAACTCAGGCGTTGCTTTTCGGATCCTATCCGTGAAGTGGACCACGAAACGCTTGATCTACAAGATAACCTTTCTTACCGAGAATACCCCGTGCGTATTCTTGATCAAGCTGAGCGTACCACTCGACGTCGAAACCTCAAGTTTCTTAAAGTTCAATGGTCAAATCATTCTGAAAAGGAGGCGACTTGGGAAAGAGAGGATCGTCTCCGACTCGAATATCCTGCGTTATTCCCGACGACTTCTAAATCTCGGGATGAGATTCTTTTGAGTGGGGGTGAGTTGTCACATCCCTAACCCTTAAGCAAGATAGCATTGTGCTCATGTCTTCTTTGCATTTGCATCTAAGAAGTTTCAACAAAAACAACAAAGTGGCAAAGGAAAAACTCAAAACCCTAGCCACCATTTCAATTAAAGGAAATTTCAAACTAGTTCAAATGAATGAACCCAAAATGGCCTCAAGAAATGTTCAAACTTTCTGATAAATCTTGAAAGTAAATGAGCATTGGAGAAAACTATTTTCTTGACACTTTAAGCATTTTAAATAGATGCAAAAGCCACTGGTTTCAAATTTAAAAATTGAAATCAGAAACTATAATTTTCCAAAAATGTTGAAAACCTTGGAAATGAGTGGGGATATTATAACAAATATTTCAGGAGGTCTAAAATAGTTTTTACTTTTTGTTTTGGAGCTGAAATAATTAGCAAAACAATAAATAGCAAAACAGAAAAACAAAAACAGAAAAAAATGGAAAAGACTTACCTGTCGCCCAAGCCTGGCCCGGCCCATCTCCCCACTCGTCCCCTCCCTCGCGCCAGTAGGCAGCAGGAGGTGGCCGCCGCCTCCTCCGGCGTGGCCACGCACCTGCGGGCCTGCCTGGCCGCCGGTTCGCGCTGGCGACGACGGGGATAAGCTCCCCAGAGCTTCCCCTATCCATTCCCCGCCTCAGTTCTTCCCCTTCTCCCGGATCCCCTCCTTCTCCCTGCTGCCGCCATTAGAGCCGAGCTCGAGCTCGAGCTGCCCATGCCCCTGGCCATAGGATCCCCTCCCAGAGCATGCCATTAGCTCCGCCTCGTCGCCCTGGTCGTCTCTGCAGAAGCCGAAGCCTCCTCGAGCCCTGCAACGCCCGCAACGCCGTCGTCTTCCTCCTCCGGCCGCCGGACCTCTCCCGTCGATTCGTCGCCCCCAGGCCTTCCCCGAGCCGTCTGAGCTCTGCTCTCCACTCCCTGTGAGCCTGCGGTCGTTTTCCCTAAGTTTTCCCCGTCGATCCCCTCCTCTAGCCCTAGTTTCACCGGAGCCCGACGAGGACCGCCGCTGCCGCTCGTCGCCGGTAGCCCTCCGATGTCCAGCTCGTCCTTCCAAGGGCACCAACAGCTCCAGGACGACGCGTAGATGCCGTAGCAGCTAAGAATCGAGCGTAGATCCCTCTGATTCAAAGCCCCCGATGACGCCCGAGCTTCGGCCGCCGCTCCGGCTCGTCGCCGACGCCTCTTCCGGCGACCCTAGCCTCCCCAGATGGTCCTGCCAGATCGGCCACTTCGCGAGCATGCTGTAGCTGCAAACCGCGTGCGTTTTGGTGCTGTGCAGCGCCGTCTAGGTCGCCTCCGGCGAGCCCTCCGCCGTGGGTCTGGTCGCCGGCGACCACCCTCCGGTGGCCGTCGACGTGGCCGACCATTAGGGCGTAATCGCCCTCCCCTCAGTCGCTGCCAAAGGGCCCCACGCCTGGTCAAACCCCAATTAGGGGCTGGTCAGCGCGGGATTAGTCCCAGAGAGGCTGACCAGTGGGGCCCCCCTGTCAGGTTTGACCTGAACAGGTCGGTTAACCTGCTGACGTCAGCCTGATGCAATAAATGGAATTTCCAGTATAAAACTAATTCAGGAAATTGCTAAAAATTGCAAAAATCATAGAAATTAATCTGTAACTCCAATGAAAAAAATTTATATATGAAAAAGTATCAGAAAAATTCAAGGATTCTGATTATGCTATTTTCAACTATGTTTGAAAAAGTTACAGGACCCTAATTTGTGAAATAAGGAATAATTCAATTCTTTTAATCACTTTATAAATGGAATTTGCAAAAATATCCAAATTTCATTATAAATGCAATGATCACACACTGCCCTAGATATAAATCAGTACCATAACATGACATTTCATGCATGTTAACATTAGGTTGATCTTAGCATCAGGTCGAATCAATTAAACCGGTATCCGAGAATACCCGTTTGAATTGCTATTCGAATGTGATTCAAATCAACTCTAGACCTAAAACATCTTGATTATAATAACTTATCACTTGCATTCTCATGCCATGCTCGTGCATCATTTTGATTGCATATGATTGTTATTGAATGTTGCCATTCATTTCGATAGGCTCCGCACCCCCGGATTCCACCGAATATCCGTCTGACGGATATCGTTCCTCCTCTGAGCAACAAGCCAAGCAACCCTTTTGATCATCCCGATAACTCCTATGTTCTTGCTCCTGCACCTACTCATTGCATTAGGATCAAATGTTTCAACTGCTTTTGCCACGATAGTTGGACCCACTTCCTTTGCATGACTTAACCTTGTCACAGTAAATAGCCGAACCTTGCAACCTAGCATACCTGGTAGTTGCTTGAGCTATGATGTGCCTTATCCTGCTATGCATGCTATGCTTAGAGTTGTGTATGGTCTGTCATCTGGGAGATGAACAGAAATGTGGAATGTGTTCGGTGAGCAAAGGTTGTGTGTTGAACTTGATTTGGTAAAGGTACCGGTAAAAGGCTGTGTAGGAGTACATGGCGGGTTGTTTCATTGGAACCGTCCTTAGGAACTGAGTTCCGTGTATGTAATCCAAGACTTGATACTACCACATGCTGGGCCCTGAAATATGACCCCGCTCGGCCTATTAATCGCGTAGTACTCGGTCCAGGAGTTGCAAGTAGTTTCTGGTGTTTATAGTAATGCTGGAGGCCGTGCATGGTGCTGACCTGAGAGGTGGACCGTGATGCGGTAGGCAATGGCACGGTGTACCAAGTGGCACCCGGATGGTGGGCTTGGGAACCCTGCGCACATCGTTTGAGGCCGTGGCGGAAACCTCGGCCGGACTTCCGTACGGGTTACTCTCAGATAGGCGATAAACCTGGACTAGGTACTAGTGTGGTTAACGGTCGTGGCCGACTCCCTCACTGGGCTTCCGCTTGAAGGTTGCCAAGGTGCATGACGTGCACATGGCGATAAGTGGCGGGAGCGTGTGTGACAAAGTACACCCCTGCAGGGTTATGATCTATTCGAATAGCCGCGTCCGCGGATATGGACTACTTGGAGACATATGTTGTTCATAGATAACTTCAATGGCTACTCATAAAATTGTCAAGATAAGCGTGAGTGTCGTGGACCGCATTTCCGTATGGAGACGGAATGATTCCACGATAGTGTATTGTTGTGGTGTTAGTGGACTCGTGTACGAGAAATCAAGTTGTCAAAACTAATTTCAAAAGGCAAGTTGTCTAGCCACAAGTCAAATGCTGGCTTCCCGCATGAAACCCCACAATACCTTTTGATACCTTGCATGAGTAGTTAGTTCTCCTAAAGTCTTGCTGAGTACCTTCGTACTCATGTTTGTTTAATAAATGTTGCAGAGGTTGCTAATGACCCTAATGGAGGGTTCTTCGTAGACATCGACGACGACGAGTAGCTGGTGTCCCAGCTACGATCTGGCCCTACGTTGGATCTGTAGTATAGTCAGGCCATGTGCCTTCTAGTTGCCCTGTATGTACTTAGACAGTTTAAACTCTTCCGCTGGCTTGTAACTGAATGACTGTTATTATGGGTCGTGAGACCCTTAATGTGTAATATTATGTGTGTGCCTCTTCCGAGCCTCTTAAATAAAGTTTGTATGTTTATGGTTATGTTGTGATGCCATCGATGTATCTATACATATCGGTATGACATGCGTACGCGTGTCGTACTTGATATGTATGGGGTTCGAATACCTAGTCGTGAACTTTAGTAGCACTCCTTACAAGGAAATGCCCCTTTGTGATCCAACGAGCCTTGGTAGTCCGCTACTGCTCCGGACACATTGGTTGACCGGCATGTGTCCTTCTTAGCTGCTGTGTCTGTCCTCTCTGGGGAAATGTCACGCGACGTAATGGAGTCCTTGTAGCTTGCTACGACTCGTCTATGTTCGCTGATGACCGACACCTGCTTTGTTGGGTCATGTATGCCTGTCCTTGTGCGGAACTGCCACTTTGGTTTATGACTAGACATGTCGATCCGGGTTCTTTGACATTGGTTTGCTAGCGACACTATCGCATACGTGAGTCAAAAGACGCAAACGGTCCCGGCTAAGGTAAGGCTGCAGCCGTGGAGTTAACCGTGCGTGAGACCACAAAGGGATGCGATGTGTTACACGCTGGATTCCTATGGCTTAGGATCGGGGTCCCGACAGTACCAAAGTTGGGCCTTGCTAGACCAGTCTTAATCTAAAACGAATTATCAAGGGGTCCCCATAACAACCCCGATCATGTTAGGAGCGCTCAATTATGGAACATAACACCGGTAGACGAAACTAAGGGGGCAAAGGTGGAACAAAACACTAGGCTAGAAAGGTCGAGCCTTCCACCTTTTACCAAGTATATAGGCGCATTCAATTAATTAGCAATTAATAGGGTGATATGACAAGGAACCCATGTTATCACATGGAAGCAGCTGCACGTGCAACTAGCAACGCTAACATATGGTTAAGCAAGAAGTAACATAGCCAATCAGTGGTTTGCTAGGTGGAGAACATGGTGAAGGTTTTAATGGCAATGTTGAGAGGCTGACATTTAGCAGGTGGTAGGCAACGAGACATAGCGATAGGAACGAGACAACTAGCATGGCAATGATAGTAATGGTATTTGGGGAAATGGTAATCTTGTGTGAGATCCTGCTTGGAAGAAGAAGAACCCCGTGAAGCCGATGAACCGACGTAGTCGAACGGGTCCTCACATTCCGACACGCTTGCGGAACTCTATCGAGACGGAGCAAACCGGAAATAAGCATCAACAAAGATATTCACCACGGCAAATGCACGACATGATGCACAACCTAATATGATGCATGATCAGTTCAATAATGCAAGGCATGGCATGGCAATTCACCTCCGCAAACACTACACATTAAGTGAAGCTCGATATGCAACGATTGCATATCGACGAAAGTCCACATTTAATTGTTTAGTTCACTCCTGTTTAGGAACATGGCTATGCTAAGATGTTGTTAACATGTCAACGGGTGAATCACAAATTTATCTACCTATCTAGGCATTTTAAATGAGGCCGGAAACAACTTATAGCATCTCCGAGATGACCCACGCGTTAAATTCTAATTCTGCCCAGATTTTTCCTCAACACATTTTATGTTTGTTAAACAGAAAAACAAAGTGGTTCACGTGATTGTACTCGTCGTTCTAGTCCATTTACATATATGGCACATCTCCAACGAAGCTACGGTTAAATAACTACCGGCTAAACCGTTTTTAACACGTCGACACGCAAAACAAGGTAAACTTCAAGGTTAACAGTTTTACTCATGCATGGGAGTTGGAAAATAGTAATCAACACAAAATTCTAGTCAAGTTAAATGTATAAATTATTCCGATCCGTTGCACGGTTTAAAATCTACGGGCGTTTGAAAATAATGCTATTTTCTGAAATTCGTCGTAAATGGGAAAAATCCCCGGCACTTAAAAAAACCTACATAAGCCAAACGGGTGGCACAATATAAATAAACTGAGCCTCGGGCACAACATAACAGAGGTGGTCTAGCGGGCTCACCCAATGCCCATGGGCCGACTCGGATCCAAAGGGGAGGCGGAGCTGGGCCTCGGGCAGCTCGCGGCTGGGCCGAGCTGCTCGCGGCTGGGTCGGAGGGCGATGCAGGCCGGCATGGCAGAGATGGAGGCCCACACGCGGGAGAGCGAGCCGCTGGAGCCCCGTGGCCCTCCCGTGCTCCTCATGGGTAGGAACCAAGGCGGCGGCGGCGAAGCTACCCCGACGAGGTGAGGCTCTCTGGCCATCGGGGCTGCAGGGAATGGGGCGGGGAGAATGGATCTGGGGGTTGGGAGCCCAGATCTGGCCGGTGGCAAACTACCTCGGCGACGGTGAAGAGATCCGGCGGCGGGAGGAACTGTGGCCCGGGGTAGGTTGCAGGAGGAGACAACTTCATCTTGGGGCTGCGGGTGATGGCGGGCACCGGCGCACGGACCGATGTGGCGGCGCATCCGGTGGCTAGCCGGCGGCACGTGAGGGGCGAGGGCCGGAGGGAGACCGGCGACGTGGTCGGCACTCCAGCGATTATGGCTGCAGCAGGCGCGAGGCACATGGGAGGAGCGTGGAGCAGGGGAGCTGCAGGCCCGCGCAGGCGGCGGCAGGCGCGGTCAGGCCCTTGCGGGCCGGCCGCGGGCTCTAGCGGGCCGCGATGGTGGGGAGAGTTATGGGTGCACGTGGCAGCCCCTGGTAGGCTGCTGGCGGCGGCGGCTCGCCAAGTGGTGGCGCAAGGCTGGGCAGGCGCGAAATTTGAGGTAGGATGTGGGAGGAGCCAGATTTGGAAGGGGTGGCCTTCTTATATAGGCAGGTATCTAGGGTTGGGGGTGGCGTTTTTTCAACCCTCCGATCAGAGAGGCGGGTTAGGGTTAGCTTAGGTGGGCTGTGTAGATGGGCTATGTAGGGATGATAGGGAAGTGGTGCGGCCCGGTGACAGAGATTTGAAACACCAAAAACGTCCGACGATAAACGAAGACGGTCCCGCTACAGTCGACCGTTCGGGTGTCAAACGGACTCCGGTTGCGACGAAAACTGACAGGCGGCTTAACTACATGAAAATAAGACCGCACGTCAAGTTTCAACCCAATCCGAGAAAGTCTTATACACACTTTTAAAAACAATATTTCTAACGATGTCGCGGGCGCTCGCGTGTGGTTGTGCTCAAAACGGACAACGACGAACATGGAGAGAACCAGCAACTAACAACGGATGCAGGTTTTGAAAACAGACGGCAACGGAGTGCTGATGCAATGCAGATGATGCGGATGATGCGATGATGCATGCAACGAACAACTAATAACCACGACAACCACTTAATAAAAGGGGAATCTTCTGGAGAGTCAGTCTCGGGCTGCCACAGCCTTGTCGGGCCAAGTATTTTGTGACTTGAACAATGCCTTCCACAACTTACCAAGTGTGGTACGGAAAAAGCTTCGCACCAGGCTAGCCGCATTGTTCGGATTATCCGGATCATATTCACACACCGGGACGGGCCGGTACTAGCTGGGAGAAGGCCGTGATGCAACATCACATGAATCACGTTGGTGAGGTCTATTTTATCCATTAGAACAGAGTTCCTCTTTGTGAGCTCCTTCACCTTCACGGCCTCCCCCAATCTAGGGCCTTTTCTATCCACGACACGAGGCACGTGAGGGGGGGCAGATCAGAATGCGGGAGGAGTTGCTTCGCCTGTGTTGCGCGGCTCGGTGATGTAGAACCACTCCTTCTGCCATGACTTGATGGTGTCGATGAATGTGTCCTTCAGCCATGTAGCCCCATTGAGCCTGCCTATCATTGCCCCCATGCAGTCAGCCTGTTCTCCGACGACCTTGGGCTTGACATTGAGAACCTTCATCCATAGGCCAAACTGAGGTTGGACCCGCAAAGGCCTCGTACACCGTGATCAAAGCGGAAATATGGGTGATGGACTTTGGGGGGAGATCGTGGAAGTCAAGGCCATAGTAAAAGATGATCCCACGAACAAATGGGTCAAGGGGAAAACTTAAGCCTCTAATGAATTGAGGAACAAAACTACTCTTTCCCCATCTCTAGGAGTGGGGATAACCTGGTCTTTCGTCAGCGCACGGTGGGCTATGCTCTCTGGAAGATAGCCGCAACTCTTAAGCTCGAAAATGTCCTTTTAGGAGATAGAGGAGACCTCCCACTTGCCCTTGGAACCGGATCTGGCCATTGTCGGACTGGTGAGGGGATTCGAGAGCTCGGGAGGAGAAGGAGATCTGGGGCGTTAGAGCTTTGGGAGCAGGGAATGGAGATGATGAGCAAGATATGAGGTGTGTGAGGAGGCCGAGGTGACAATTTTTACCTTTTATAACTCGCTAGAATACCGAAGGCCTCACAACTGCACTATAAACTCTGCCACTTCCCAATAAAATCATGATTATGGGTGTGTGAGACAAACCCAAACGATAAACCATATCCCTCGAAAAGGGAGGCACAATCTCCATGATGGTGCGTGTAAATAAAACGGTCTCGAACCGCTTATTAAAAAAATGGGCTCTGGCCAACCGCGACCTTTCAAATTAGGAAAGATGTCGCTCACACTTAAGAACTACACGCTCAACACGAGGGCACTGCATCCTATCAAACTAGCACTACAAATGTCACGAGAAAAAGTTGCATGCATTTTTTCGGCACTGTTTTCGCTCCAGTTTCTAAACCGTTTGTTGGAACGAGACGTATAATATACCGTATGATAGAAATGGAAAATGTGCAGCCTCGTCATGTTGAACACTTTTTGAGATTCGTCGCGGTTTAAGAACAGTTTCAAAAAAAGTGGGCGGTTGACGGGCTACAGTGAGCGTATTTTCGCATTTTTTTCTAAACCGCTCGTCGGAATGAAGCAAACGATACGGCGTTGAAAATATCGTCAGGCCACAACTTTTATATGTATATTATTCTTTATAATTCCTTATAGTTTAAGAGCAGTTTCAAATTTACTAAAAAGCGAAATTCTGTTTTTCAATTTTTATTATTTTTTCGGTACTGTTTTTGCTGTAGTTTTCTAACCGTTGATGGAACGAGGTGTGTGATACGGCGTTGGAAAGCTGTGGAATAGGTGCAACTTTCAGAGGTTGGTCAGTTGTTGAGATTTCTCACGGTTTTAAAAGAATTTTGAAAACGGTACCGCTGTCTACACTTGGAAGCGAGCGTATTTTCTCAAATGTTTCCAAACCGCTCGTCGAAACGAAGCAAATGATACGACTTTGGAAAGATATCAACGAGGCACAACTTTTCATGTAGAACACTCGCTCTAATTCCTTATGGTTTAAGAGTAGTTTGGATTTTACCGAAATGCGGACACTCTGTATTTCACGACACCAAAATCGACGCGTGAACCACTTTAGACACAAGAACACACTATTTCGGGCCTAAAACTGCACTGCATTAGATGGACAAGTGAACTTCACCAGTTTTTTCATCGGTCATGAATTTTTCGAAGTGAGGAAGTGGACCGCACTTCACGTCGGACGTAAGTGAACCGCATCGCTTATTTTTTTTCCTTTTCGTTGCATTTTTTCTATACATCACGTTAGAAGTAAGTGAGATGTGACACTACCTAGATTGTCTTCTCACACGGTTTGGTGCGGAAGTTGTGTTTGAAGTTGTAATACCTTACACAAACAACATGTATAAACCGTGTGCCGTATACGACATAGTGCGATAAGTAGTCCCCAAACGTTAGCATATCCCCATAGTTTACCCATTTCCCCAAAATCCCTAGATAGCCTCCAAATTCCCACTGTGGCGCTGACATTGGGGGAATGTCGACGAGTGGTGCTGATGGTTTCAGTGTGGCTGCTCCTGCTCATATCGTCGCTCTCGGCAGCGCCGCCCCGACGGCAGTCATTGTCGAGCACTTGCCTAAGCTCATTAGAAGGCAGCTGTACTATGGATACGAATCGTCCTGTTAGGTTCCAATCTATCCCGATCTTTTTAGCATGTCCAAAGTAGCTCGCCGCTCAATCGTCCTGAATGACCCCCCAGGAAAGCGATGAGCCGCCGGGTCCGGAGTATGACTCCAGGCTCCCGCGACATGAGTTCAACTCCGAGTTTTGCGTCACTAAGAAGTACCAAAAGCTGAGTTGTGTGTACACACACACTCCCGCTCGACGTGTATGCACAAAGGGATTTGACATTGACAGACGGTTTCTTAGTTGCCCCTTAGAGGTTAGTGCTAAGTTCATCATTTTAGTTGAGTTAATGCCACCACTCATCCTGAATACTATTTAACATTGGTAGGGATATGAGGCTTGTGCCTTTGTTAACTGCCTATATGAAGAATGGCCTAGCAGGGCTCGGAGTGTTATCACCAAGCTTGCAAAAGATAATGTAAACCCTAAGAAGAAACTGAGTGTACAATCAGTACAATGAAGTAAGAAAGAATCAATCACACGCAACAGATGAAAGCAAGAGACAAGAAGGAACTAGCATGTGTGGTTGTGGTTGTCACATTAGCCATCTTCTATGCATTGTTTGCAATGATGATTAGGGGGTTTTGTTTGGTTATTAGTAGCTTCATCATTAAGAAGAGCTCCATATATTGCTTTCCAACTGTTCTACTCCGTTCGTACCGGTGCATAAGTCACATTACGAAAATCAGATAAACCCAAAACTCGTTCCCTGTTTTTTGTCCTGAAAAAATAAATCACTTAATAGGAGTCGTGGGGTTTGTATGCACTCAATGACTTCAGACTACTTAGCATAACATGCAATGGTTAATTCTCTACACGCAATGGTATTAATTAGCAAATAATCGTCCAAGTTCTCTCCTTTTCCCCACCTAAGTCACCGGTACGGAGGGAGTAGTATATGAAAAATGCTTGTTTCATATTTGGACGCTCCAATGCGTGTGTGTAATTATCACATTGAGAACTGCGCAAACCTGGGAATTTGGAGTGACTAGGTACAAATAATTGTGGTTGATTATATAAGCGCTTAGATAATATGTCAATGCCCCGCTTCAATTGACATTCCTCTTCTGTGTATACCCCGCTTAAGTGTCCACCATCTTCATCGTCCCTGTCCTGTCGCACTACACACTTGCACAGACTCGGCAATATCGCTTTCCCGCGGTTTGTATAACTACCATAGCCATGTCGAGCAACAATGAGGACGTCAGTTCTGCCAGCAGTCTGACGCCCGATATAGATCAACATCGGAGTCATCCTTCTCGTCTTCCATGAGTCTTGCGTCGAGCGCATACCTTGATTTTTTCTGGAACATGGAAGGGACGTCGCCTCCCGAGTTGTCGAACGACAATCAGACGGACGAGGAGTCGTTGAAGGACGAAGAAGAGGACGACAACTATGATGAGGTGGAGTGGTCGAACGACGAGGAGGACAATGACGACAACAATGACGATGAAGATGGCAGCGGTGATGAAAAGCCAACTGTCAGAGGCAAGAAGCGTCCTCGCCAAGACGATGTCGTGGGGCCATCCAACAACAATAGGAAGAAGAAGGACTAAATTAAGAACACTATATATATCTCTATTTCCATTCGCTCATATTAATTCGTTATCTCTTTTTCCCCTATCAATCTCATCGCAGATGGTTAGAAATACATATTCGATAGAGATCTTCTATATTATCACCCACAGGTTGGTGTTTTGAATTGTGTGCCCTATCGAGCACACAATTCACAAAAAAATCGTATGCGCTCTCTATAATGATTGCACACAATTCTAATTACCGTTTGCCGGGTATCACACAAATCTTGGTACGCCGAATCATTTTTGTTCAACTCGATCACCGCAAACGGTTCATCGGAGCGACCTATCCTCATCGCAAACAGTTCTTATGGATTAAACATATGTCACGCATCACACACACAATTATAATATGAACCATGTTTGATGTCTCTACCATCGCAAACGTTTTGCATCTTTTTGACAGGTTTTTTACATCATCGTTTGTGATTCATACATCGCACACTCTTTCGTCGAAGGGTCTCCGATTGTAGTGTGGTGTTAGCAGCATCCTGTAGTAGTGTATGCTCATTCAGAAATGGTGAATTAACAAAGATCAATATAGTAATATTTATAAGCATAAGCAACAAAATCATCAATCTTTCAAAGCATACGATCCTAAAAAATGTTTACCCCCATTGATCTTATCATATTAGCAAGGCATGGCTCCGTCTTCACCACATTAATAGAAATGTCGAGCACCACGGTGTCCAACTTAGGCTATTTGATAGTACTTTTTCAATGTGGATCATCTTTTTATTCTTCACTCAATACACGAGCGTGAACCATGGACATAGCATAAAGCTGGAATATAATATGGTGGTAGATATCACAGGGGTAAAAAGTGGAGAAGATAGTCTCAGATCAACTAGGCGTACCGACGGGCTATAGAGATGCCCATCGGTAGATGTCAATGCAAGGAGTAGGTATTGCCATGCAAATGATGCACTAGAGATATAAGTGTATGAAAGCTCAACCGAAGGTAAGTGGGGTGTGCATCCAACTTGCTTGCTCGTGAAGACCTCCGGCATTTGAGGAAGCCTGTCGTTGGAATATACAAGCCAAGTTTATAAAAAGTAAAAAGTGATTCCCACTCGCATATGAAAATGACATAACATGAGACTCTCTATATGAAGAACAAGGTGCCACTTTGAGGCGCAAGTGTGGTAAAGGATAGTAGCAAAGTCTCTCCTATGTTTTCTTTTTTTATTATGGTGGGCTCATTTAGCCTCCCCCATTTTTATTTCCTCACTGGTACAATGCTCTAATAATTATGATCATCACACTTTTATTTACTTACAACTCAATGAAAACTCGATATGAAGAACTTATGAAGCAATATAACTCAATATGAATGCCTCTCGCGGTGTACCACGATGTGCAATGATCTAGCATGACATGTATCAGCAATATGATAAACGATGTCTTTTCCACAAATACTATGTGAGCTTTATATGATCATGCAAAGCAATATGATAATGAACGAACTAGTCATATGATGTAACGGTGGAATTTGCATGGCAATTTATCTCAGAATGGCTATGTAAATGTCGTAATAGGTGGGTATGGTGGGTATTTTGAGGAAGAAATAAGAAGGCTCATGTGCAACAGAGCATATCATGTCACGAGGTTTCAATGCACCAGCAAAAGTTTCACCAATCCTCGAGGTGAGAATGGGCAATGCACGGTACTTAAGAGGCTAGCAAAATATGAGAAGGTGAGATTGCATATGTCCATGGTTTCACATTAGTCATGAAGAACTCATATACTTATTGCAAAGTTTTATTAGTTTTATCACAAATCAAAGCACTACTCGCATGCCCCCGAGGGAGGGGGTTGGGAGGAGTTAACCATCGCGCGCCTCTGACTCGAAACAACACTAGGATTTTATCGAGGAGTAGAAATGCCCACACATCCCCACCATGCCTTTTTAATATTCAAACAAACAAGAAATTAACACCTCTTAATATCGATAGTTCTGCAAATCAACAATGCTGCACTCACACCTTTTTCATATTACCACGTCAATATCATTAACCCACAATTTCTCTTTGTGTGTTACATAATGGTTTTGATTATCACTCATTCAATACCTATTAGTTTTTGACTAGGCTTATGACCCACACAAATTAGTATTACTATTCAATAACTCTCAGACAAATGTAAGTGAAGAACATGGGTGCAAATATTTCTATAAAATCTATACGCCATTGTGCTCAAAAATATATAAGTGAAGTACTTGAGCAACTGCTAAGCTCAAAAGGTATAAGTCAAGCACATAGAGTATTCTAACAAATTATGATGAAGGTGACTCTCTCTCAAATAGGTGTTTATAGAAATGATAATTGTGGAAAACTAAAAATAGAATCAAACAAAAGCAAACAACGCTCCAAGCAAAACTCATATCATGTGACAATTAAAAATGTAGCTCCAAGTGAAATACCGATGGATTGAGACGAAAGAGGGATGTCTTCCGCGGCATCCCCAAGCTTAGACGCTTGAGTCTTCCTAGAATATTACCTTGGGGTGCCTTCGGAATCCCCAAGCATAGGCTATTGCTGCTCCTTATTCCTTTGTCCATCCTGATAACACCCAAAACTTGAAAACTTCAATCACACAAAACTCAACAGAACTTCGTGAGATCTGTTAATATAAGAAAGATATCAAATACTTTAGGTACTCTTATAAATTGGTTCATATTTCATTATTGCATAATAGGTACTTTATTATAAATTATCCATGGCTTATACCCCCCCCCCCGATACAATCCATAATATCATCAAACACAAGCAAACTATGCAAGCAAAAAATAGAATCTGTCTAAAACAGAACAGTCTGTAATGATATGTAAAGAACCTATACTTATGTAACTCCAAAAATTCTGAAACAATAGGAAGTATTGAGGAATTTGAACATAAATTATGTGTAAAAAATTCAGCTAAAAATACGTTTGAGTAAAATCACAGAATATTTGCACTCGACATAAAGTTTATGTTTTTGCACCGTATCAATTCTACTTATCATACATGTCATCCCGAAGGATTTAATTGTCACAAATACTAGTTTAAACATAAAAACACAATAATTAAAGATAAAATAAGCATGTCATCACACCAAAACAGAAGGTAATAAGAAAAAATTAAGATAACTATTGGGTTGCCTCCTAACAAGCACTATTTTTTTATGCCCCTAGCTAGGCATAATGCATATGACCAAGTGTTGTCATCTTTGACACTCAACCCATAAGTAGAACTCATTATGTATTCATAAGGTGCTTTTATTCTCTTTCTAGGTAAGTGTTCCATCCCTTTCTTCAATGCAAATTAAAACTTATGTTTCCCTCTTTCATATCAATAATTGTGCCTATAGTTCGTAGAAAAGGTCTTCTAAGTATTGTTGGACAAGTAGGATTGCAATAAATATAAATAAAAATGAAATATATAGGCACATAATTCTTATTTTAAATAATGAGAACATCATTAATTATACCTATGGGTTTGTTAATGGTAGAATCCGCAAGATGCAAGTTTAAGGAACACTCTTGAATATTAGTGAGACCAAGCACATCACAAAGGGATTTAGGTATTGTTGAAACACTAGAACCAAGGTCACACAAAGCATTGCATTAATATTTATTTATCTTTATTTTGATAGTAGGTTCCCACCCATCATGAAATTTTCTAGAAATAGAAACTTCAAGTTCAAGTTTCTCATCATAAGCTTTTATCATTGCTTCCACTATAGGATTAGTGAAAGCCTTGTTTTGTTAATAAGCATTGGGTGAGCTAATAATGGTTTGTAACAAGGAAATACATTATAATAAGGAGAAACTTTCATAATTAAAGTCCTTGTATTACAAGATAGTGGGCACATGACTAGTTAAAGTTTTAACCTCTCCAAACCCACTTTTTCAGTTTTAGCATTAGAATCATCACCCTCCAAGCAAACGGGACGCTCTATAGCTAGAGATGACTCATATACAGTACCTTTATCATTTATATTCATATAATCAAATAATGATTCAATAGGAGAAGTGCCAGTCATTTTAAGATCTTCTTCATGATTTCGGTAAAAACCGAGTGGGAGAGCTTTTTCTAGGAATTCCCGCTTAGCCTTGAACTTAGCGGTCCTCTCCTTGCTTTCATTAATAGATATTTGGATAGATTTAATAGTCACATTAAAATCATGCTTAGGTGGCAAAGCTTTACTTTAAAGAGTTTCTACATCAAGAGCAATTTTATCCGTGTTTTTAGCTAAAGTATCGATTGTATGCAACTTTTCCTCTAACATAGTATTGAAAACTTTTTGAGAAATAGTGAATTATTTGATGGTGTTTTCAAGATCAGAGGTTAACTTATTATTATTGGTATAAGGATTTCCATAAGAATTTCCATATGATTTTCCATAACCATTAGAGGTATTACCAGGATATGGCCTAGCATTGAAATTACCCCTATAGGCCTTGTTATTAAAAGTATTTCGCGAGATAAAATTCACATCAATGGCATTATAATTTTTATCTATCAAAGTGGAAAATGGAAACTCATTAGGATCAACACGAGAATTTTTATTACCAACCAAATTCATAAGAGTATCCACTTATTCACTCCAAGTAGCGATTTCCTCAACAGAGTTTACCTTCTTACCAGTTGGAGCTCTTTCGGTATGCCATTCAGAGTAGTTGGTCATGATGTTGTCCAGAAGTTTGGTGGCCTCTCCCAAGGTCACCTCCATGAACGTACCACCTGCACCAGAATCTATAAGATTTCTAGATACAAAGTTTAGTCCAACATAGAAGTTTTGGATAATCATCCACAAGTTTAAACCATGAGTAGGGCAATTTCTAATCATCAATTTCATCCTCTCCCAAGCTTGTGCAACATGTTCATGATCATGATGTTCAAAATTCATTATTTTATTTCTAAGGGATATGATCTTAGCAGGAGGAAATACTTGGCAATAAAAGGATCTTTACATGTATTCCATGTTCCAATACTATTACATGGTAAATATGAAAACCAAGCCTTATCTCTACCTCTTAGTGAAAAAGGAAATAATTTTAATTTCACAATATCATTATCCATTTTCTTTTTCTTTTTCATATCACAAAGTTCAACAAAGGTATTAAGATGAGCAGCGGGATCCTGATTAGGACTTCACGAAATTGTTCTTTCATGACAAGATTCAACAATCCAGCATTCATATCAAAAGCCTCCGCACTAGTGGCACATGGTATAGAAGTACTAATAAAATCATTGTTATTAGTATTTGATAAGTCACACAACTTAGTAATATCTTGAGACTTGGTGACCGAGCAAGCAAAGTAACAAGCAGGACAAGTAAATTAGCGAGCAAAGAAGCAAACTAATAACAAGCAAAGATACATATTTTTGTATTTTTGTGTTTTATGAAGCAAACTAAATAAAACAACAAATAAAATAAGAACAAGTGAATGATAATTTGTGTGAAGTTACTTGATAGTTCGTGGTGATATTCCCCAACAATGGCGTCAGAAATCCTTCTTGATACTTGTGATTTGTGTTGGATTTTCCGTGAAGAGGAACGGGTAATTGCAGCACAATACTCGTAAGTATTTTCCCTAGTTAAGAAACCAAGATTTATCTAACCTAGGAATATGAATCCTGAACCGTCTTCAATGGCTGCACACGAAAGAGCAAACAACTTGCACCCAATGCAGGCAAGAGGGTTGTCAATCCCCTTGATCTCGTTATTTGCAAGCAAATGAGGTGTGTAGATAATTGTAAATTGCAAAATAAAATAAAAGACAAATAAAGGTAGCAAGGTAAATATAAGTTTTGTAAATATATAAGTGAATAGACTCGGGGGTCATAGTGTTCCCTAATGGCATCTCTCATGAAAGAAACATACGGTGGGTAACAAATTACTGTTGGGCAATTGTCAGAAAAGAGGATAGTGATGCGATGTTCATAACAATGATCATGTGTATATGGGCATCACGTTCATAATAAAATAGGCTGACTCCTGCCTGCACCTACTACTATTACTCCACTTCAAGAGCGCTTCTATGCTTGCCTCTCTACGTATTAAGTTCATGACAAACAAAGTAATCCTTGGAGAACAATGACATGATGTAGACAAAGTAAACTCAATCAATATGAATAAACCCCATCATTTTATCCTTAGTAGCAACAACACAAAGACGTATCTTGTCCCCTTCATTCACAAGGATATAGAAACCTATCAGTTTGAACCCACTACAACGCACCCCGCTCACTCAAAAACTATCAGTCTACTTGGCCAAAGCAATTCAATAGATCGGAGATATTTATGAAGCTATGATGATCATGCAATTGAGAATCATAATAATCAGATGTGACTCAAATACTTTTCATGAACAATCTGAACATAAACCCACAATTCATTGGATCCTAACAAACACACCATACAAAAATATTACATCGGATGGATCAAAGCGAAGATGCGATGATCATTGTATCAAAGATCATAAGAGAGAGAGATAGCCATCTAGGTACTAACTATGGACCCATAGGTGTGTGGTGAACTACTCACACATCATCATGAGGGCAGCAAGGTTGATGAAGAGGCCCTGCATGATCGATCCCCCCTCTGGCAGGGTGCCGGAACGGAGCTCCATATGAGATCGCCATGTAACAAAGACTTGCGACAGTGGAATAAGTGTTTCGCAATGCCCTTGAGGTTTTTTTGGAATATATTTGAAGTTATAGGCCAGAGAACTAAGGTAGGAGGGCCACAAGGGAGGGGCAAGCCATTAGGGCGCGCCGACGCCCCCGTGGTCACGCCGTGTTGGCTTGTGCCTCCCTTGTGTGGCCTCTGGTATTCTCCCAAGGCTTCTAGGTTTTATTTTGGTCCAGGAAAAAACATAAAAAAGTTTCGGGGCAATTGGACTTCATTTTCTAGTGTAAACCTGAAAAGTAATAAACCGTAGAAAGTACCAACTGGCACTAGGCACTAGGTCAATAGGTTAGTACTCAAAAACAATATAAATTGGTAAATTAATACTCAAAAGTATCCTAGAATGATAATATAATAGCATGGAACAAGAAGAAATTATAGGTACGTTGGAGACGTATCATGTGCTGACAGGACCGGGTGAAGTGATCGAGCTCAACGGGGACGCCAAGGTGACCCACCAAACCCTATGATTGACATGGACATCGTGATGCAGGACACCTATCCTTCCTGAGTGACCACGTTCTTTCCAGCCAAGACTTCGACCCCGGTCATTTATAAGGGTGCTACTCTGAGGGCCGAAGGTGCACTCGGAGCTACCATGTCGACCCCTTTGTCGGTATCTGCAGCAGCCAACTCTCCATGCTGCACCACATCCCAGAGTATCAGTGGGCGCGAGCACGGAGGCCTTGATCCATATGGAGATGATAAATGGTCGGCTGAAGGAGGTGTATGACGTCGGCGAGGCTTTGAAGAAGAACGTCCAGTTAAGTACCCTTGTAAGTACCAACTTCAGTCAGGAATCATGACTTGCATATAATTTGTTTTCATTTTTTGTTTTTTGTCCCGAGTGGTTTTGAATGGGGCGCACCCACTGTTTGTTCTCTAGTTCCAGTGCGGGCACACCGAGTGCACCCACTGGGTGTAGTCCCCAAGACTGACGTCGACTGAAACAGTCGGCAGTAGTCTTAGTTTCTTCATATTGTGTTGCTTCTTTAGTGTAGATGTACACCTTGTTGGGATTGTAGAAGTAGTGCATGATCGCCTCGTTGGGATAGCCGATTGAACTTGTGGAAGTACCGCATGCCCATCTTGTCGAAGTACCGCATGCCCACCTTGTGGAAGTAGTCGAAGTGGTTGGCTTAGCTTGTGAAAATAGCGCGTGCCCATCTCATCGAGGTAGCCGACTGAGCTTGTGGAAGTACCACATGCCCACCTTACCAAAGTAGCCGGAGTGTTACATGTACCTTGGCCATCTACCCTTCTAGTGGGGGCACGCCGAACGCACCCACTCGGCGTAGTCCCACAAACTGTCGTCGACTGTATCAGTCAGCAGGAGTCTTAGAGTCATTTTTTGTTCCACTTGACTGATCGCGTGATTTCTTTTGTTGTATCCGAGTGATGTTGTTTTTCCAATTTTGTTTCCCAATGATGGAGTGTCTGCAAGATCGGTGCTCGATAAAACTCCATGGAAAAGGTGGTGAGGACCTTCGGATCAGCCTGGAGGTCGAGAGGGCCAAGAGCACACGCCCAGAGCAGGAGAAGTGCTCACTCAGAGGTAAGAGAATTTTGTTCGACTATCTCTTTAACCATTTATTTCTCCCAATCCGACTAAACTTGCCTCGCGAGATGTTCGTAGCGAAAATGTTTAACTTGTTCACAAGTTGAGGACTTCTATTTCTTTAAAAACTATGAAGGAGGCTCTTGAGAGGAAGGACACGGAACTCGCGTCGACATGGAAGGAGGCCGATTCCAGGACCAAGGCTTTCAAGGACAAGCTAAAGTCAGTCATGAAGCTGCAGAAGGAGAACAAGACTTTGAAGGTTGCAGCGGAGAAGACCATGGAGCATCTTGCTGAGCTGAAGAAGCACTACACCAAGTGGGAATCCAAGTACAAGATGATCTTTTCCAAGAAGCTCAAGATGCAGCAATATGTTGAGGAGTTCGGCAATGAAATGAGTGAGAAGCTCAAAGGTAATTTGCCTACCCGAGTGATTTCTGCATTATTTTTGCGTCTTGCACGTTATTGATTTTCTTCACTCTTTCATGCTCAGAATTCTGCGTCGATGTCGTGTGTGAGACAAATAGGATCAAGAAGGAGTTGGATCCATGTCGGCAAATCCTCAAGGACAGCTCGGCCTTGGTTGTTCTCTGATTGGAAGAACGCATCGAGCTTGTGCTCGGCTACCTCAACCGGCTTTGTTCGATCACCATGAAGATTGACGAAGAGATCATCCTTGGCAAGGAGATTTCAAACGACTTGGAGTCCATAATGGATCGGTTGAGGGATGTTCCAAGCCGAGTGCAAGCATGGAAGACGTTGTCGGCCTAATGTGAAGCCGATGCTGCCCTCGCCCTCTTCCGAGTCCATTGCAAGGGCATGGACAAGGAGAAGATGAAGTCGCTCAAGGTCATCAATAGGAAGCATGTCAAGTTTTAAGACTTTGTGGAGGCGTTCCTAGAGGTTGCCACTTAGATAGGAGATGACATTGACCTTTCCTTTGTTAACACAGCCGCACCCCTGTCGTCCGAGTGATCCTCGGAAAAACTTTAAATTTGATTTGCCTCGGGATGCCGAGTGGTCACTATAACCATTGAACCTTAAGTGAGCCTGGGGATCCTGCTATCTAAACTTTTGCTTCGATCAATATGCAGGTTATTTGCTTCATCTTCATTTATATTTTGAATGTCTTTCACTCGTGCCTTAGACGGATTAGACCGAGTAACCGAGCATGGATGAAGAACTTACTTGGGGTATTCCATCACTTAGGCGAAAACTAGGTCGAGTCCCCGATTGCGATTTATTTTCGCATTCGAAGCGGTTAGGACTTGGGTGAATTTAGGTCGCGACAAAGCCTTCGAGTGCAGGAGTCTTCTAAAATCGAAGATGTTTTAGCTTAGATATTGTAGGATCGCAACTAAGCCCCCGAGTCTGGGGATCTTCCACACTTGGGATTTTTACAACTTAGATGAAGTCTGGTTCGCAGTTAAGGTTCCCGAGTAAAGAACTCTTTTTACACTCGGAACGTTTAGAGCTCACGCGAAATTTGGTTCGCAGCAAAGCCCTCGGATGAGGAAAACCTACTCACTCAAAATGTTTTAGCTTACATGATAGCTAGGTCGTGGCTAAGCCCCCGGGTGTGTAAGTCTTCCACACTGAGGATTTTTATGACATAGAGGAAGTCTGGTTTACACCTAAGGATCCCTAGTGAAGAAATCTTCTTACACTCAGAATGTTTAGAGCTCAGGCGAAGTCTGGTTCGCAGCGAAAGACCCTGAGTGAGGAAATCTTCCTTGCTCGGGACATTCTAGCTTAGACGACACCTTGGTCCCAGCTAAGCCCTCGAGTGTGGAACTCTTCCACACTCATGTTTTTTACAACTTAGACGAAGTCAGGTTCATAGCTGTAACATCCCAAATTTTGGAATGTTAATATAATTATTAGATTGATTGTTTGTTTGTCTGAGTGATTGAAACTTGGGTGAAGTTTTGAAACTTTCAAAAAAACTTTTGAATGAGAGGGAATAAAATGACTTTCCCCTTTTCCTGTGAATTCAAATTCATCTTTTTTTAAATCAGCGAGAGGAGATAGCATGACTTCTTCAACTATAAAGAATTTGAATTAAGGTGGCATTTGGGTTTCTTCTTCCCTCACGGAATGCCGGGAACAATACCTTGCCAAGCAAGAAAAAGAGAGAAGGAACATGACCCTCCAAACCCGGGATATTCCTTTGAAATATTTGAACCATAAAACCCAAGGGGTATTTGAAAAAATTATTTGCAAAAATAAAATAAACCAATTTAGGATTTTCTGAAGAAAAAAATAAGTATTTTTTGGCCGTGGAAAAATGCCCATCTTATAGAGCTTATTTTTCTGAAAATTTTAATATATTATACCCCTATATTCCGAGCATATACTATTTCCTTTTATAGGTTTTATTTCTTGTTTTTAATTAAAAGGAAAGAGATCTATTTTGTTAGGAAAGTCCCTGGGCCACAATCGGAAACGCATCAGGCCCAGATACCCCTTCTTCTTCCTCCTCTCGTTCCTTCCATCCCTGGCAATGGCAGAAGCTTCCTGGAAGCTTCCCTCCCCCGATTCGCGAGATATGTTGCCTTCCTTCGACTCCCATCACCACTATAAGAATGCCCGACCCTCCTCGTTCCATTTTCCCCATCACATGGAAGCCTCCCTACCCGTAGCCACCTTGCCACCATCTTCCTCTTCATGCCAAGAACGCTTACCAGGAGCTCTCCTGGAAACCCCATCGCACCTGCCGAGCCCCTCTAGTGCCCCCACTCCCCTGCCGCCACCCCCTACCCCGCTGCACCCCACGCCACTTCCCCACCTCGTCGCCCCCCCCCCCCCTACAGCACACCCCCATGTCAACTCCTCTCTACCAAGGACCATGCCAGGAGCCGAACAGGAGGAACCCTAGGAGCCCAGGGCGCCACTTCCTCACCCCACACGCACCACGCCCCTTCCCCACCGGCGCCAGGACCTCCTCCGCCGTCCCGCATCCCCGTCGACGACCTCCCCCCTCGCTGGAGCAGCCCACCTCGCCGGCCACCTTGCCGGAGAAGGGCCCTTCCCTGCCAGCAACGGTGAGATCTCTCTCACCTCTCTATTTTGTTTTGTTTTTTTACCCTTAGATCTAGATCCAACGGTGTAGGATTAGAGGAGCATACCACTTCGGTTTTTTAAAGAACCGGTCAACCTATTAAGTTAACCGAAAGCGTTTTTCTTACTTATCGACCGTTTGTTAGTTAGTTCTAGCAGTGCACGGATGCAGCCAATCAGAGCGTGCCACGTCATCGTTTCTTTCTATTTTAAATCTGTAACAGAAATAGTTCTGTTTTCGTTTTCTTAATAGCTTTTAATCTACAAATCCAATGAGGTTGATTCTTTTTGCGTAAGATCAAAAATGTTATGTAGTTTCCGAAAGTATAAAATTTTACTATGTTTGAATTTATAAAAATTGAGTTAGAACAGATTTGATTTAAATCTTGTTTTGCTTATACCGGGAGTTTAAAAATAGATTTTTAATTGATTCTTGTTGCTACTGATCACTATTGATCTTAGTTATCAGTAGGTTAAATTTCATATTTTTTTATATATTTTATCATGGGGTTTTCACCAAAACAGGTTCTGTTTTGGTTATGTAAATGCAATTTCACTTCTCTATGCTATAGCTATTGGTTGATAGTTGTGATATTTTGATTTCTTGTCATTGTGATGCTTATTGTGGGAATTTGTTTGTGTCGATAGATTATACAGAGTGCTAAGCTTGTTATCTAGACGCGCTCGACTTCGACAATCGTCAACAAGGCAAGTCAGGTTGATCATATTCTACCTATGTTTTATATGCATAGTAGTTCTACCTTCTTCACCCAATTGCATGCAAAGTAGGTACTTGGAAATTTGGATCTTGATGTAGTATCATGTGGTAGGCACCATTCACCCTTGTTACTTTGGACGGGACGTTATTGTGCTATACTCCTAGTAGACGGGGTTTGGTTGAGTGTTTATCATGAGAGTTGCGAGAACTAAATAATCAAGACCTGAAGACTCAAAGACTTGCAAGACCTCAGAACGAAATATACCTCTGGGTGAAGGATGGTTTAGATGGGATCCCTAGGGAAACCAGTGGACGACCCGAGAAAGCTTCACCCAGGCACAAAGAGATGGATGGATACTTCAAGACCCAAGGCTTACATGCACAGCCACAAGTCATTATGGGCTCTGGCTTGGTTGGACAACGTGGTGACTCTGGACAGGCGGTGCTACGAGATGTAGAAGAACGGTAGGATTGGATGGGCACCATCAGAGTCTCAGAGGAACCCGTTGAAAGACCATGTTTTGATCATCCGGTTCTCAAACACCCTGAAGTGCGAGGACTTCAACGAAGGCGATCAAATCTTGTGGGGAACGTGTGCAAAACTCTACAGAGTATTCAAACCTAATCGATTAGTCGGGTCCACGGTCATGGACAACTTGAGCCAAAGGAATTGAAACTATCAGGAATTCTCAACACCATTTACTTATTGATGTGGGTAATATTGATAACTTGGGTATGAGAAATGGTTGGTGGAACCATCTCATTAACAACCAACAATGTAGTAAATTTTGCTTTTACTCTCTCTTGTTGTAGGAAAAATTTGCTTTACGCAAAAGATAAACTACAGCCCCACCTGCCATATATGCATATAGAATAGATGATATTTTCACCCTCTCTTTTGTGACTTGCCGGCATATTCAATATGCTGACCTACACGGCTGCAACGTCTTATGTTGCAGATACTTCCTTCGACGAGTAAGAGTACGATTCAGGGTTACGGTCCGCACTCAACCTGCCGTTGGTGTTTATTGGGACTCCACTCCCTTTGACTGTTTCCGCTGAGATTTTTTAGGTATATATCAATTTAACGTTATTTACATGTGATTGCACTTTGATATATACATTGATGTACTGTGTGTGCCAGCATACTGGTCCAGGGATGGCACAGATACACAGAGGCTTGACTCGTTTTGAGTCGGGTCGCTACAGTAGCTAAGTCGTTTCACCCACTGGGGCAATAGAATTTGTGTTACACAAATCATCGGACTGAAAATAAAATTTGGATGAATTTTGACAAAATACCGGAAGAGTAAGACTTTTATTCATCAAAATCACTCTGGAATTCATTACAGAAATGATAAAGTTTGTTTTCTACGTGAAGAACATGCAGAGCAGGTGCGCATTCCTAGGCTCTATTGTTAAGAACTTTTGAGATTATGAAAGGCCCTTTCCATAGAGGCGCAAGCTTTTGATGTTTTTGCTAATCCAATAGGAGGACGAGATCACCTTCCATGAATGTGCACCCTCCGACCCGTCTGTCATGGTAGTGCCTCAAATCCTGCTGATAAAGTGTTGACCTGATGAGGGCTAGCTCCCTTTCCTCGTCGAGGAGATCAAGGTCGTCTGGTACATCCATTATGCATCATGAATTCTTATTCATATTTATGTTATTCTTGTCTATTATTCCTTATTATGGTACTATTCTTATGCCTTTTGTCTCTGAATATGCAAGGTACACCATGAAGAGGGAAACTATCAAAAATTGGAATTATCGACCTAAAAACCAAGAAAAAAGGTGAAAAAACATTGTACTCCAAATGACCTGAAATTTCACGGAGAAATTTTATGGAATATAAAATAATTATTGGGCCAAAAATTATTGGGTTAAGAAAGAGGGAAACAACTATTTTTAGGTAGCTACCGTATTGTGATGTTAAAATATATTTATGTGCCAAATGTGAAATTGGCAAACAGGTATTAGATATGAAATGTGAATTTGCATACTACTCGAGTTATTAATTGTAAACTAATAAACGTGCTAAATGGGCATGGAACTTTGCAAACGGTTCTAGCAGTAAAAGTAGTTATGATGGATAGCCCAATGCCATACAATTTTCTTCATCAAATCGTGTGTGATTTAGTTGAATAAAGCAAATGGTTAACGGAGGCAGATCGTGTGTGATTGTTACACCTATCACACACGAGGCTATACATACAATTGTGTGGGATGTATATACGAACGGAAATGTTTGTCGGGGATTCACTGTGTGGGATGTGCAGACGAACGGAAATGTTTTTCTGGTATTCAATGTGTGGGATATGCAGACGAATGGAAATGTTTCTCATGGATTGACTATGTGGGTTCTGCAAATGAAGGGAAATGTTTCGCTGGGAATCACCATGTGGGATGTACCTACGAACATAAACAATGGCTAGACCGATCACGCACGAGCTCATTTTGTGCAGCGTGTGTGACCAAAGGGCCTATCCCCGACGGTTTCTGGGTCATGTGGGAAGGACCCCCCATATTGCCCACACTCACTAGGTGACGGTTTAAAATGTCATCATGGAAAGGGGTTAAAAACCGTTTGTATTGCATGTCGTTGCACCAGTGAAGGGTTAAACGCGCTTAGCTGCATCATTGGTGTTTTTCAGATTTTATAATCTTCATTTGTTTTTGGTATACACGTGGGGAAGATAGAGGTTTTTTAACAATGCGATGTATTGATAGGCTTTCTTGTAAGTGTGATTTTGTATTATCTCCTAATCAACTCATATTTATGTGGAAAAATTTCATGTGTTGATGGCCGCATATCTTATATTGATGCTATAATGTCATATTCATGCGAAGCATCCTACGGTCATCCCCATGTACAGTTCGACTACTCCCTGAGCCCAAAGTGCCATAGGACATAAGGTGACCTCCTCAAGTACGGACCTCGTGTATACTCAAGTGCATCCGATAGAATGCCAAGTCACCGAGGAGATGGGCGAATGAACACGTCAAGAGGCGACGCCGGAAGTCTACATCGTCCGGACGACCGGAAGCCTCCAGACGTTCGACACCTCATAGCGTCCGGTCGACTGAGTCAGTCCAGAAATCTGGTGCCAACCGAGTCCGAAGACCTACACACATCCAACATCCCTCAATATCTGGAAGATTGAGCGCTTGCGTAAATCCAGTGCCATCATACCTGTCGTGGTTTTGTCACGGCAGATGTCCTCGTGAAAGGACTTAGTATGGGAACCATCGCACTTTGGTGGCGACTCAAAGGGGTTGAACAGGAGGAACGCGGCGGGTTACCCAGGTTCGGCCCCTCGCGTGGAGGTAATAGCCTACGTCCTGCTTGGCGTGTATTGATGTGGATTCGATTACAAGAAAGGCGTAACTCGCCTCACCTAGCACTCGATGATTTCTAACCTATCTCTCCCCCTTCAGACTCGCCTTTATATATAGGTCGAGGCCTTAGGGTTTTACAAGAGTCCCTTCCTCCTTCCAAATCGTGACCACCGCGGTCTCTAAGTCGCCATCTTGCAAAACCCAAAGACCTTCCATAAATCATAACCATCCCGCGGCCTTGAACCGCCCAGGCTGAGGCCCAACTAGCCCCAAAGGATGAATCGCCTTACTTAGTAACCCGGCCCATATTGGGCGGGTCATTTAATAAGCAATATCCCCAACAATACCCGAGAGAAATCATCAGATTTCCTGATCCGCGCGTCCGGACCCTCATGAGCCTCCGGGCGACTGTAACCCCCCGGATGTACGGAACTACGAGTGCGCAGCCACGACCTTTGGCCTTGTATCCCTATCCCACTTACCCCTTCATGGCTAAGACTATATATACTCTTCCCCCACCTCCTTTCTTGTTTAAGCAATGGTTTAGGTCATAGATTAGTTGAGATTTGCCCCTTCTTAGGGAAGATCCCTAGTGGATTCAAGACCTTGTCTCCCTTTGGTATTTGGGATGAACTTTACCATGTATCCTTGTTTCCCTGTGTTGTTCATGTACCTTTGTGGATCTTGTGTGTGGTGAGTCTAATGGATGTGTGTTTGGACTTGTTCCTGAGTGTTTCCTTTTGTGATTTTTCCCTGTACCTCTCCGTGTTCTTCGTGTTTTTAGGTTCCCCCTCCAATTCATGAAAGATCAACACCTAGGGGTTCCATCCCGTATCATCTTGGTATAAAAATCCACGTTTCCCACGAAATTTAAGTCCTCTCCATCGTTTTCTAGCCTAATTTTGTGTGCTTTGTGCCAATTCAAAAATCCCCACCAAAAATAGCCTCACCAAGTTTTTTGCAATTTGTTTGTTCATGTAAGATTTTGTTGATTTTCAACAATGGAATTCATGTTTGGCAAGTATATCTAGCGTTCCCACCACGAAATCCACCCTATTTTATTATTTATCCCCATAAATTTTGACCCTAAAAATCAAAATTACCGCCCAAAATCGCATCCTGGATCTCAATCTTGAGTTGAGCCAGACCCACCGGACGTTCGACCCTTCCCGGAGGCACGGACCCCCGCGAAGCACCGAATGTCAAGAACTCACCGGACATTCATACGTCTCCAATGTATCTATAATTGTTTTACATGTTATTATATTACCATACTAGGATACTTTTTTGGTCATAATTCACCAATTTATATTATTTTTAGCACTATCCTATTGACCCAGTGCCCAGTGTCAGTTGTTGTTTTATGTGTGTTTTTTAGTTTTCAGGTTTACTGTACCAAACGAAGTCTAATTGCCCCGAAACTTTTTTATGATTTGTATGGACCAAAAGAAGACCTGGAAGCTTTGGTAGAAGTCTGGAAGCCACACGAGGGAGGCACAAGCCAACAGGGCGTGGCCAGCGGGGTCCGCAATCCCTGATGGCTTGTCCCTTCCTAGTGGCCTCTCTACATCCGTTCTCACTCCTACAAATTCACATATATTACAAAAACCCTAAATATCAGAGAGAAACACTTTTTCCGTTGCTGCAAGTCTTTGTTCCACGGCGATCGCATCTGGAACTATGTTCCGGCACCTTGCCGAAGGGGATCGATCATGGAGGGCCTCTTCATCAACCTTACTACCCTCTTCATGATGTATGAGTAGTGCACCACACACCTACGGGTCCGTAGTTAGTATCTAGATGGATATCTCTCTCTCTTGATCTTCAATACAATGATCATTGCATCTTTGCTTTGATCTATCGGATGTAATTATTTTGTATGGTGTGTTTGTTGGGATCCGAACAATTGTGGATTTATGCTTAGATTATTATGAAAATTATTTGAGTCACCTTTGATTATTATGATTCTTAATTGCATGATCATCATAGCTTCGTACATCTCTCTGGTCTATTTAATTGCTTTGGCCAAGTAGTTTAGTATTTCTTCAGTGAGAGGGGTGCGTTGTAGTGGATTCAACTTGCCGAGGTTCTATATCCCAGTAACAGAAGGGGGCAAGTTGTGTCTTTGTGTTTTTGCCACTAAGAATAAAACGATGGGGTTTATTCAAGTTGGTTAAGTTTACTTTGTTGACATCATGTCATTGTTCTCCAAGCATTACTCTGTTTGTCATGAACTTAATACGTAGAGAGGGAAGCATAGAAGTGCTCTTGAAGTGGAGTAATAGTAGTAGGTGTAGGCAGGAGTCGACCTATTTGCTTATGAACATGATGCCTATATACACATGATCATTGCAGTGAAAATCGCATAACTATCCGCTATTCCGTCAATTGCCCTGCAGTAATTTGTTTACCCACCATATGTTGCTTTCACAAGAGATGCCACTAGTCAACACTATGACCCCCGGGTATACTCACTTATTTATTTATAAAAAATATAATGTCCTCGCTGTGTTTATTGTCTTTTATTTTATTTTGCAATTTACGATTCACTACAATTATCTACACACCTCATTTGCTTGCAAATAACGAGATCAAGGGGATTGACAACCCTCTTGCCCGCGTTTGGTGCAAGTTGTTTGCTCTTTTGTGTGCAGACACTGAAGATGGTTGAGGATTGATATTCCTACTCGTTCGATAAACCTTGGTTTCTTCACGGGAAACCCAATGTGGATCACAAGTATCAGGAAGGATTTCTAGCGCCGTTGTCGGGGAATACCTTCTCCAACTATAAAGTAAATTCACACAAATTATCTTTAACTTGTACTTATTTTTATTTGCAGTTATATCTTGCATGCTTAAAAAATCAAAAATACAAAAATATTTACATTTGCTTGTTACTATGGCTGGTTCCCCCTCTCTTTTGCTCACTTCAAAGACTGAAGTGTTTAATTTTAAACAAAGGGGAGGAAATAGTTTGAAACATGCTTGGTTTAGGATTTTCAATGCTCAAAATAAATCAACTCATAAGCTCCACTACTACCTTGCTTCGCAATTTTTATCCAGGTGTGACAACTTGGTATAGGTTTTTTCTTGACACCATCATCAAGGGTAATTTCTTAATGTGTCACACTTTCGATGCCTATAACGCTATTGAAAATCTTGTGGGATCACCTCCCATCATTGTCAATGGAACTATTTTAACTTTGGAAGATGTCATGTGTATTCTTGATGCTATTCAAAAGAAAATTACTACTAATGAACAAATTGAGGAGTTAGACAAAAAGCTTCATAATCATATCACTCAATTTGGGTCACAGGTAGGAATGACTTTGAAAAGATTGAAGGCGAAGGATACTATTATTGATGAGAGGGTAGAACAAAGTATGAATAGGATTTATAAACTGGAGGAGGTTATTGATAAAGTAGGTTCCACTTTCACACCTTAAACTAATGCTAGTACCTCTCGAAGTAAAAGTCCCAAATTCATATATATTCGTAAGAGCATTAGTACCCCTCCTACTAAAAGGAACAGAGATATCAAAATGATTAGTGTGCATCCCAACTTTGTAAACCTGATAAGGGCTCCTATTTTTAAGTATCCTATTGTTATTGACGAGCTTGATGTCAAAGATGACAACACTTGATCATATGCATTATGCCTCTCTAGAGGCATATAACAATAGCGCTTGTTGGGAGGCAACCCAATAGTTATCTTATTTTTTTCTTTTTTTACTTTCTATTTTGGTGTGATGAATTGATTATTGCCTGTGTAATGATTGTTTTTTATGCTTAAATTACTGTTTGTGCCAAGTAAATACTTTGGGATGACTTGTATGATAAGTATAACTGATATGGTGCAAAAACACAAACTTTGACGTCCAGTGCAGAATTTCTTTGATTTTACTGGACATCTTTTTAAGCTGAATCTATTAAAATTTATTTATATAGAAATTACTCAGGTCTTCCTAATTTTTCTGAATTTGTGGAGTTACATAAATATAGGTTCTTTACAGATCACTACAAACTATTCTGTTTTAGACAAATTCTGTTTTTGCTTGCATAGTTTGCTTGTTTTGATGATGCTATGGATTGTATCGAGGGGTATAAGACACAGAGAAGTTAGAATAAAGTACCTATTATGCAATAATAAAATATTAATCAATTTACAAAAGTAGCTAACTATTTTATATCTTGCTTATACTAACGGATCTCACAAAGTTTTGTTGAGTTTTGTGTGATTGGAATTTTCAAGTTTTGGGTGTTATCATGATGGACAAAGGAATAAGGAGCGACAAGAGCCTAAGCTTGGGGGTTCCCATGGCATCCCAAGGTAATATTCTAGTAATACTCAAGTGCCTAAGCTTGGGGATGCCCCGGAAGGCATCCCCTCTTTCGTATCAATCCATCGGTATTTCACTTGGAGCTACATTTTTATTTGTCAAATGATGTGAGTTTTTCTTGGAGAGTCGTTTTATTTTGTTTGATTTTATTTTTAATTTACCACAATCATCATGTGGTGCACACACCAACTTGAGAGAGACACGTTCATCATGATTTGTTAGAATACTCTATGTGCTTCACTTATATCTTTTGAGCTTAGCACTTGCTCTAGTACTCCACTTATATCATTTTTAGCACGATGGCGTGTAGATTTTATAGAAATATTTGCACTCTAATTCTTCACTTATATTTTTTTGAGAGTTAATTAATAGTAATGATAATTTGCATAGCTCATAAAGCTAGTCCAGAAATAATAGGTATTCAATGAATGATAATCAAAACCATCATGTAGCACATAAAGAGAAATTGCGGGTTAATGATATTGATGTGGTAATATGAAAAAGGTGTGAGTGCATCATTGTTGATTCATAGAAGTACCGGTATTAAGAGGTGTTAATTTCTTGTTTGTATAAATATTAAAAAGGCATGGCGGGGATGTTTGAGCATTTCTATTCCTCGTTAACATCCTAGTGTTGTTTCGGGTCGGAGGCACGCGATTATTAACTCCTCCCAACCCCCTCCATCTGGGCATGCGAGTAGTGCTTTGATTTGTGATGAAACTAATAAAGCTTTGCAATAAGTATATGAGTTCTTCATGACTAATGTAAAACCATGGACATATGCAATCTCACCTCCTCATATTTTGCTAACATCTTCAGTACCGTGCATTGCCCATTCTCACCTCGAGGATCAATGCAAACTTCACTAGTGCATCCAAATCCCGTGGCATGATATACTCTGTCACACATAATTCTTCTTATATAATCCTCAAACCAGCCACCATACCTACCTATTGTGGCATTTCCATAGTCATTCCTAGATATATTGCCATGCAAATTCCACCGTTACATCATATGACTAGTTCGTTCATCATCATATTGTTTTGCATGATCATATAGAGCTGACATAGCATTTGTGGCAAAGCCACCATTCATTATAATGTTCATACATGTCATGCTATATCATTGCACATCCTAGTACACTTCCAGAGGCATTTATATCGAGTCATATTGCTGCATAGTTCCTCATATCGAGCTTTTATCAAGTTGTAAGTAAATAAAAGTGTGATTATCATCATTATTAGAGCATTGTCCTACTGGGATAAAAAAAAGGGGCGGCCAAATGTGCCCATCATAATAAAAAAATGGAAAAAATGAATGAGAGAAAAGGAGAGAAGGGACTTTGTTACTATCCTTTACCACACTTATGCCTCAAACTGGCACCTTGTTCCTCATATAGAGAGTCTCGTGTTATGTCATTTTCATATGCTAGCGGGAACCACTTTTTCATTATTAGAAACTTGGCTTGCATATTCTGATGACGGGCTTCCTCAAATGTCCCAGGTCTTCATGAGAAAGCAAGTTTGATACACACCCCACTTAGCTTTAGTTGAGCTTTCATACACTTATAGCTCTAGTGCGTCATTTGCATGGCAATACCTACTCCTTGCATCGACATAAATCAATGGGAAGATCCAAAACCCATTGGTACGCCTACTTGATGTGAAACTATCTTGTCCACTTTTTACCCCTTTGATATCTACGACCATATTCTATTCCACTCTTATGTTATGTTCTTGGTATACGCTCATGTATTGCGTGAAGAATAAAAAGTTGATTTGCATCGCATCGAAAAAGTATGATCCAATTGCTTTACTTGGACACCGTGGTGCTTTACATTTGTATTAATGTGGTGAAGATGGAGCAATGCCTTGCTAATATGAAAGATGAATGGGGGTAAACATTCTTCTAGGATCGTATACTTTGAAAGATTGATGATTTTTTTTAGTGTGCTTATAAATATTACTATATTGATTTTTGTTAATTCATATTTTCTCAATGAGCATACATGCAAAATATTACATATTGGGTAGCATGTCACATCAAAAATTCTGTTTTTATCATTTACCTACTTGAGGACGAGAATGGATTAAGCTTGGGGATGCTTGATATGTCTCCAATGTATCTATAATTTATGATTGTTCCATGCTATTATATTATCTTCCTAGGATACTTACTGGGTCATAATTCACCAAACTATATTATGTTTGAGCACTAACCTATTGACTGAGTGCCCAGTGCTAGTTGATGTTTTCTCCTTGTTTTTTACTTTTCAGGTCTACTGTACCAAACAAAGTCCAATTGCCCCAAAAAATTTATGTTTTTTCTCGACCAAAAGAAGATGTGGAAGCTTTGGAGAAGGCCAAAAGACACACGAGGGAGGCACAAGCCAACAGGGCGCGGCAGGGGGGTCGGCGCATCGTGATGGCTTTCCCTCCCTAGTGGCCCCTTGACCTCCGTTCTGTGTCCTATAAATTCACATATATTCAAAAACCCTAAATATCAAAGAGAAACGCTTTTTCGCCGCCTCAAGTCTCTGTTCCATGGTGATCCCATCTGGAGCTCCGTTCTAGCAACCTGTTGGAGGGGCCTCTTCATCAATCTTGTTGCCCTCATGATGATGTGTAAGTAGTTCACCACAAACCTACGGGTCCGTAGTTAGTATCTAGATGGCTATATCTGTGTTGATCTTCAATACAATGATCATCACATCTTCGCTTTGATCCATCCGATGTAATTCTTTTGTATGGTGTGTTTGTTGGGATCTGATGAATTGTGGGTTTATGTTCAGATTATTCATGATAAGTACTTGAGTATTCTCTATTATGATTCTTATTTGCATGATCATCATAGTTTCATAATTCTCTCCGATCTATTGAATTGCTTTAGCCAAGTAGTTTTGTACTCAGTGAGAGGGGTGTGTTGTAGTGGGTTCAACCTAACGAGTTTCTATATCTGAGTGATAGAAGGGGACAAGTCGCATCTTTGTGTTGCTGCCACTAAGGATAAAATGATGGGGTTTCTTCATATTGGTTGAGTTTACTTTGTCTACATCATGTCATCGTTCTCCAAGCATTACTTTGTTTGTCATGAACTTAATATGTCGAGATGCAAGCATAGAAGCGTTCTTGAAGTGGAGTAATAGTAGTAGGTGCAGGCAGGAGTCGACCTATTTGCTTATGGACGTGATGCCTATATACACATGATTATTGTCGTGAAAATCACATAACTATCCTCCTTTATGTCAATTTCCCAACACTAACTTGTTTACCCACCATATGTTGCTTTCATGAGAGATGCCACTAGAGAACACTATGGCCCCCGGGTCTACTCACTTATATATTCAGAAAACTTATAATTTCCTCGTTGTTCTTATTTGTCTTTTACTTTAGTTTGCAATTTACAATTCTATACAATTATCTAGATACCTCATTTACTTGCAAATAACGAGATCAAGGGGATTGACAACCCTCTTACCGACGTTGGGTGCAAGTTTATTTGCTCTTTTGTGTGTAGTCGTTGAAAACAGTTGAGGATTGATATTCCTATTAGTTTGATAAACCTTGGTTTCTTAACTCAGGGAAATACTTAACCGTATTGTGCTGCAATTACCCGTGCCTCTTTACAGGAAACCCAACACAGATCACAGGTATTAGACGTCCGGAACACCCAAAACAGAGCAAAAATCACGGATTTATGAACCTTCCGGACGTTCATCCACCGAACATCCATCCATTTTTGGATGTCCGTAAACTGTAGAAACTCACTTTTTCTCATTTTTGTTTTGGAAAGAACTAATTCACCCGCAGTCCAACTTTGACATTCTTTAGCTCGTTGGATAGCTATTGACACCCCATCCACCAAAATTATTTCCAACACCATTTGACTCCATCAAAATTTTCCCATTTTGGCATCTTTGCCTAGGCCTCCACCATAACTTCCGCAGAATTTCTCCACCATGCTCTTTCGTCTACATAACCCTATTTTTTGAGATTTTGAGTTGCGGTTTCCATTTTCTAAGGTGTTCTGGCTAATCACGGACAGTTATACATCGACAACGCCACCACTCAGCATCACCACAGCCTCAACATCGACAACAACCACTTTGCCTTTTGGCACCCCAATTGTAAGCAAGGGCGGTGTGGTAGTCCGGGATTAAGGGGGTCCTCGGGCCACTTATCTGTTCTTGTGGGCTGATACGTCTCCATCATATCTATAATTTTTTATTGTTTCATGCCAATATTCTACAACTTTCATATACTTTTGGCAACTTTTTATACTATTTTTGGGACTAACATATTGATCCAGTGCCAATTCCTGTTTGTTTCATGTTTTTTGTTTCGTAGATTATCCATACCAAACGAAGACCAAACGCAATAAAAAAACCTACGGGGATTTGTTTTGGAATAGTTATGATTTTTGGGAAGAAGAATCAACGCGAAACGATGCCCAAGGGGGTCACAAGCCCCCTAGCCGCGGCCTGGGGGTGGGGCCGCGCCTAGCAGGCTTGTGACCGATCCCTAAGGAGGTTGGGGCCCTTCTTTTGCCTCAAGAAAGATAATATCCGGAAGAAAATCATGTTAAAATTTCAGCCCAATCGGAGTTACGGATCTCCGGGAATTTAAGAAACGGTGAAAGGTAGAATCGGGGAGCGCAGAAACAGAAGGACACAGAGAGAGAGATCCAATCTCAGAGGGGCTCTCGCCCCTCCGCCGCCATGGAGACAATGGACCAGAGGAGAAACCCTTCTCCCATCTAGGGAGGAGGTCAAGGAAGAAGAATAAGAAGGGGGCTCTCTCCCCCTCTCTCGCGGCGGCGCCGGAACGCCGCCCGGGACATCAGCGTGTGACGGCGATCTACACCAACTCCTCCATCATCTTCACCAACACCTCGATCACCTTCCCCCATCTATATTCAGCAGTCCACTCTCCCGCAACCCGCTGTAACCTCTACTTGAACATGGTGCTTTATGCTTCATATTATCATCCAATGATGTGTTGCCATCCTATGATGTCTGAGTAGATTTTCGTTGTCCTATCGGTGATTGATGAATTGCTATGATTGGTTTAATTTGTTTGTCGTTATGATGTTGTCCTTTGGTGCCCATCATATGAGCGCGCACGTGGATCACATCATAAGGTTAGTAGTATGTTAATAGGACTATGTATTGGAGGGCAAGGGTGACAGAAGCTTCAGCCTAGCATAGAAATTGATGCATACGGGATTGAAGGGAGACCAATATATCTTATTGCTATGGTTTGATTTTACCTTAATGAACGTTAGTAGTTGCGGATGCTTGCTAATAGTTCCAATCATAAGTGCATAGAATTCCAAGTAAGGGATGACATGCTAGCAGTGGCCTCTCCCACATAAAACTTGCTATCGGTCTAGTAACGTAGTCAATTGCTTAGGGACAATTCCACAACTCCTACCACCACTTTTCCACACTCGTTAAACTAACGTAATTGTTTCTTAGCAGCCCCTAGTTTTTATTTACGTGTTCTTTGTTCTCTTGCAAACCTATCCTTTCACGCCTACAAAGTACTTCTAGTTTCATACTTATTCTAGGTAAAGCGAACGTAAAGTGTGCGTAGAGTTGTATCGGTGGTCGATAGAACTTGAGGGAATATTTGTCCTACCTTTAGCTCCTCGTTCGGTTTGACACTCTTACTTATCGAGAAAGGCTACAATTGATCCCCTATACTTGTGGGTTATCATGGTCCAGACTCCTGGGTCACTCACCATCATTGGAGATACTAAGATCAAGGTGGACTCTTTCGAAGATTTAGCATGCAATCCAAGACAACATGTTGATCCGCATATTCCTTTCCTTGATGTAACCGTCCTTGTGTAAACCCTAGCACCCCTAGTATCTATATAAGTCACAGGTCTGTAGTTCATAGGGGACTTACGCTCATTATGATTATGGTTTTAGCCCACAATATCCAATCTCAAGATAGATCAACTCTGTACTTTGTACTACTTCATCAATACAACAAGAGGAGGACATAGGGTTTTACCTCCATCAAGAGGGACCGAACCTAGGTAAAACGTCGTCTCCTTCGTACCTTGTTACCCATCGATCCAAGATCCACAGTTTGTACCCCCTACTCAAAATCATCCAGTTTTGACACCGGCATTGGTGCTTCCAATGCGAGCTCGCTGTGGAAATACTGAAGGATCAATAGCCCATCTCATCATCAGCGACAACATCCGCGTTGGGGATGTTTTCGTCCCTGGGCAGATATTCGCATTCGACAATGTATTGATGCATGCTGATCCAACTTGTCACCTAGGACAGGTAGGAAGCCTTGCTTCCGATAAAGCGGTTAGGTTCGAGAACTTAGAGTTTGTCGGCGATCATAAGGGTGATCTTATTCTGACAACGCCTTTTACCTTCGATGCCTTAACATCGGGGGAGGCGGATTTTGTCCTCGAGACAACTCCCCACCACGATCCAGCATCAAGGCCCGAGCGAGGTGCCTTTATGCGGATCATCGTCAGGTGAATGCGGCTCTGGCACGACTTTGAATATTCCAACAATTACACCTTGGGTTGATCCCATGGATTTTGGAAGCATGGACACTGTGAGTATTAATGAATTAGACGAGTTGCTTGGCCGAATTCAGGTCATGGGAGCATCCCATGACCAACCATCGATCTACGACCAGATCGGGGCCAGACCCGATGACAGGGAAATCCACATCCCACCTATCATGCACTTGATTGCCACTGTTGAGGAACCAGCGGGAAGTTCGCCCTCCCGATCACCAGAACTCATAACCATCTATATTTCGGTATCTGGTAACCCAGACTCTCCAGGCGATCCGGCAATTGAGTTACACCCCAAACTCAATTCAGAGAGAAAGCAGTTGTCTCTGGTCAGTTGTCCAGGATCCAAGCTCGACACTCATGACTCCTCAATGGTATCAGATAGAATTGGCGATACCAAAGACACATGTTTTGTTAAAACACCAACTTTTCCCCACCCAACTCCCAATCTAGGCGCCATCTGAGCATCTCAGAATAGCCTAGCATGCAGGACCTCCACCGCATCCGAAAAAAGCCAGGGGAAACAGTCCAACACTTATGGGCTAGATTTCTACTGACCATAGACCAGACACCAGACTAGAGCGGCCAGGATATTATAGACATATTCCAGCATAGCTGCCACAAGGAGGGAATCCTAAATGCCCTTGTCCGCTGCCGCGTACAAAGCCCTACCGAGATTTCTACATAGATACACAGACCGAGTCTCCCTCGATGTAGTATTCGGCACCTACAAGAATTGCAGGTCCGAAGAACTCATCTTTCATATTGTACCCTTTAAAAGCAGCTATCACGCTTTTCTAGGACAAGAGGACTTCACCACATTTCAGTCCATTCCACATTATGGATACATGAAACTCAAAATGACCGCGCCGAACGGTGTCATTACCCTCAGAAGCAACCGAGATAGGGCTTTGCGGGCCGAGAATAAAATTGAGCACTCGCCCTTGAGGCACTTTCTGAGGCCCTTGCGGCTAAAGAAATCACCAAACTACGATCGGTGATCGACAAGGATGATGTAACTCTTAGCAAGAGACCCAAGTCCACATCCTTCAAGCTAGCTGACGAAATAGTCAAATTTCAAGTGCATCCGACAAACCCCAATAAAACAGCGTTCATCGGAGCACAACTTGACCCTGCGGTAGATGAAGCATTGCGCACATTCTTACAAGAAAACTGGGATATATTCGCTTGGCACCCTTGAGACATGCCAGGAATCCCACGAAGACTGGCTGAGCACAACTTGAACATAATCGATGGCTTCAAACTCGTCAAACAGATGTTACGTCGCTTTTCCGAGCCCAAGCGTCAAGCCATGGGTACCGAACTAGCAAAATTGCTCGAAGCTGGATTCATTCGAGACATCAAGCACCCCGAGTGGTTGGAAAATTTGGTCATGGTCCCAAAGAAGGACAAATCCTGGCGGTTCTATGTGGATTTCAAATATCTCAATAAAGCTCGTTGTAAGGATCCATTCCATTTACCTCGCATAGACCAAATCATTGATGCCACCTCCATACATGGCTCACTTTGTTTCCTTGATGCCTACTCCAGATAACATCCAATAAAGCTGAAGGAATCCGATCAGGCTGCAACTGCCTTTGTCACTCCCTATGACCATTCTGCTTCAACACAATGCCCTTTGGCTTAAAAACCGCAGTCGCCACATATCAAGGCATGACTGACACATGCCTATAAAAACAAACTGACAAGACAGTCGAGGCATACATGGATGACGTGGTCATTAAGACCAAACACGCTAGTCAGCTGGTGGACGACCTCCGATAATCCTTTGACACTATGCGGAAATATGGCAATGGCTCAATCCGGAGAAGTGTGTCTTCAGGGTCCTCACAGGTAAACTACTCAGTTTCATCGTCTCCCATAGAGTAATAAAGGCCGATTCGGCAAAACTCTGAGCTCTATCCTAGCTGGCTATCCCGATGGAGTTAAAACACGTACAAAAACTAGCAGATTGTGTGGAGGCTTTAAGCCGTTTCATTTCTCGCCTCGGCGAAAAGGCACTACCTCTCTATCGATTACTAAAGCAAACCAAAAGCTTTGAGTGGACCGAAGAAGCAACAACAACCCTAGAGGAAATTAAAACATTGCTAGCAACCAACCCAATACTGACAACACCTACAACAGGAGAACCAATGTTGTTTTACATATCAGCCACTAACCAGGTTGTCAGCACAGTACTCGTGGTTGAACGAGAGGAGACTGGCCACAAACTACAGATACAGAAACCAGTCTACTATGTGTCTGAAGTCCTTACCCAGTGAAAAACTCGCTATCCGCACTACCAAAATATAGCTTACACGGTTTTTATGGTGTCTCACAAGCTCCGACACTATGTTCAATAGTGTTCAATCATGGTAGCATCTGAAGTACCCTTGAATGATATAATCAATAACAAGGACACCATGGGCCGCATAGACAAGTGTGCCATAGAGCTCTCGCCCTTTAAAATCACGTAACGGCCACACCGAGCTATCAAATCTCACGTGTTGGCAGACTTTCTAGCTGAATGGACGAAAGTCGAAGTCCCTAAAGAGCATAGTACATACTCCCATTGGACAATGTGCTTTGACGGCTCCAAGACGCTTGCTGGCCTGGGGGTTGGTGTCATACTTACGTCCCCCACCAGCGACAATATCCGATACGTAATACAAATCATGTATACTCATTCCAATAATACGGTCGAGTACGAGGTTTTGTTGCATGGTTTACTAATGGCAACTTCGATGGGCGTACAAAGGTTGGAGGTGCGGGGGGATTCAAACCTCGCTATCTCCCAAATCGTTGGTGAATTTGACGCCAAAAATCCAAATATGGCAGCTTATAGGAACGCCATCCTCAAGATATCAACTCAGTTTGAAGGCCTTGAGTTCCACCATGTCTCTAGAGACAACAACCAGGCAACGAATGTCCTTGCTCGTATGGGTGCCAAGCGCGGCCCCGTCCCTAAAAATACCTTTCTGGAACGACTCTTCAAGCCTTATGTGGTATGGAAGGATGAACAGGAGGACATCGAGGCCGTGGGAAAGGAACAAGTTGCTCCCCTATAGTTGAGCCAGATGATAAGATCATTGGCGGCTCCGCATTGGAGGAAACACTTTTGGCTCACAAAATCATGGTCGTAATCACGGCATGGACCGAACCCTTCTTGGCCTATCTTCTCCACCAATAACTCCCAATGACCAAACAGAAGCAAGGCGGATAGTTCGACAATCCAAGTCTTATAAGGTTCATGAGGGAGTAGTCTATAGGAAAAGCACTACCGGAGTCCTTCAGTGGTGCATATCCGAAGAAGGTAAACAACTTTTGGCTAAAATACATGCAGGCATGGGTGATCACCATGGGGTTAAGGGGGACTTCAGGCCACTTATATGTTCTTGTGGGCCGGACTCCTGGGCCATTCGGCCATCGTTGGAGATACTAAGATCAAGGTGGACTCTTTCGAAGACTTAGCATGCAATCCAAGACAATGTACTAATCCGCATATTCCTTTCCTTGATGTAACCATCGTTGTGTAAACCCTACAATCCCTTGTATATATATAAGGTGGGGGTTGTACTTCATAGGGGACTTATGCTCATTACCATTAGGCTTTTATACCACAACATCCGATCTCGAGATAGATCAACTATGTACTTTGTACTACTTCATTAATGCAACAAGAGCAGGATGTAGGGTTTTACCTCCATCAAGAGAGCCTGAACCAGGGTAAAATGTTGTTTCCTCCGTCCCTGTTACCCATCGATCCAAGATCCACAGTTCGGACCCCCTACTCGAGATGAACCGGTTTTGAACCCAACACACGGTAATCTCGACAACATCATTGTCCATTTTCTTGCCATTGCATTGATCACTCCGAGCCTATTGCGTACCTTACTCAATGAGACTAGGGAGTTGAGAATTACTGGGCCATGTTACTTATGCACCGTAGTGATACTCTTATGCCGCATAGCTACTTTTAGCGTGCAAATATCTTGTTATCTACATTGTGCCATAAGTCTCTCCCGTGCATATCCATCATACTTGTCTCATATCTTGGTTCAAGAATCAAGCATAGTGAAAAAAAGAGAGAAAAAAGTTTTTAAGGAAATGAGGAGATACAAAAGAGCTTGTAAGCAGTAGAAATAGCATTAAGACATTTTGCATGGTGCATTGATACGTCCCAAACGTATCTATAATTTCTGCTTATTCCATGATCTTTTGTGTGACATTGTTATATGTTTTGCTACACTTTTATATCATTTTACACATATTTGGACTAACCTACTAGCTCAGTGCACCCAGTGCCAGTTTCTGTCTGCTGATGTCTATTTTGCAAGGCTTTTACACAATTTTCCGAAGCCCGAAAAACCCAGAAAAATATATAAACAAATCAGTGAAACAAAAGCTTTGGGATCACGGAAGGAGGGCCAGAGGGGGGGCCAGGGGCCACCCAAGCGGCCTGATAGTGCGGCCAGGACCTAGGCCGCGCCAGGAGGTCACATGGGTGGGGCCCACCTCCTTCGATGCCCTCCTTTGTCCTATATTTAGTGTTCCATGAGGAAACCCTCACAGACTATATGGAATCGCGAATTTCTCCATCGTTCCGCCGCCACAGCGCTTCCAAGATCGGGACCGTCAGGAGACCTCTTCCTGGCACCCTGCCGGAGGGAGGATTGACCTCCGGGAGCTTCTCCACCGCCATGGATGCTTCCCGGACGTGTCGTGAGTAGTCCTCCTTGGACCATGAGTCCATGACCAGTAGCTATGTGATGTCTCCTCTCCAATCTTGTGCGTGAATGGTTAGTCCTTGTGAGCTGCCCTACATGATCAAGGCATCTATGTAATCCTCTTGCTTTTCCTATGCTCAGTTTGTTGGGACATGATGGATTATGAGATTATGTTCATATTGTTATGAGTTATATATTTGATTATCCTTTTATATTATGTTCCTTAGTGATTCATGCATGTTCTCCGTTGCTTTTTATTGCTTTAGCAAAGTAGTAGATCGTGACTCCAAGAGGGAGCGTTACGCATGATTGTGGGTTCGGGCCCCTCGATGTGTAGCTTGAGTGACAGAAACATGAGACTAGGGGATGTGCTTATTGCCACGAGGGAGAAAACAACAGTGCTTGTGACCACGGTTGCAAGGATTGTTTACCTTACGCATAGTTCATTAATGCAGTTGTCCGTTGCTTTGAGTTTACACTTTGGGTGGGGCTCGCAACTTAATACTGGAGAGATGTTCTGGATAGATATCTCAAGGTGGATGATTAGTAAGTAGATGTTGATGAATAAACAGTCTACTTGTCTTGGCGTACTGCCCATTACTATTGAACCTCTAACTATCAAGGAGCATAATTAGCATTGCGGTGCGATCATAATTCTGTCAATTGCCCAACTGTGATTTGTTTACCCTAGCATAGTTGTGTGTCATCTTTTGGGAGAGAAACATCACTAGTGAGCATCATGTGACTCCGTTCCATATCACCATCATTGTTTACACCTCCATCATTTACCGCTTTCATTTACTTTTCCGTTGCAATCACTATTACCTTCCCGCTTGTGTTTTGATACTTTGCAAACTACAAGGCCGAAGAGATTGACAACCTCTATGTACTCGTTGGGAGCGAAGTTATTTGTTGTGTGTGCAGGTCCACGTCTTCTGCTGACCAGGATAGAAGACACCTACTTGTTGAGCCTAGGAGTCCTTCTGGTTTGATAAACCTTACAGTATCCGTGTAACGGAAATTTGCTGCTCACTACATCTCCACCTTCCACTTGGGGTAACCAACAAGGGGCGAGAAGTATATACATCATCTCGTCATCACGTGAATTTCTGGCGCCGTTGCCGCGGACTCCACTCTTCAAGATAGGGGAGTCACACACCATCTTTTACCTTTGCTTTTTATTCTTGTTAGTTTGCTTTCTAGTTTTTGCTTTAGAGTCCTATACCAAAAACCACAAAAAAATAGTTGCTTTGTTCTTGCTTGTTGCCGTTGCCATGGGTTCCACTAAAAACACCAAGTTATGTGACTTCACTAGTCACAACAACAATGACTTTATCCGCACTCCTATTGCTGCTCCTGCCACTGAGGCCATGTCCTATGAGATTAAACCTGCTTTACTGAACCTTGTTATGAAAGATCAATTCTCCAGTGCTGGAGATGATGCTGCCTTGCACTTGAACAATTTTGTTGAGCTCTGTAATATGCAAAAATATAAAGAAGTAGATGGTGATATTGTTAAACTTAAGCTTTTTCCTTTCTCCTTGAGAGGAGGAGCCAAAGTGTGACTTCAATCTTTGCCTAGGAATAGCATAGATTCTTGGGATAAGTGCAAAGATGCTTTTATTGGGAAGTATTACCCGCCTGCTAAGATTATCCAGTTGAGGAGTAACATTATGAATTTTAGACAACTGGATAATGAACATGTTGCTCAAGCTTGGGAACATATGAAATCTCTTGTTAAGAATTGCCCTAGTCATGGTTTGACTACTTGGATGGTTATCCAAACTTTCTATGCAGGATTGAACTTTACCTCGCGGAATCTGTTAGACTCGGCCGTGGGAGGAACCTTTATGTCAACTACACTTGGTGCTGCCACAAAGCTATTGGATGAGATGATGACAAATTGTTCTCAATGGCACACCAAGAGAGCTCCAACAGGTAGGAAGGTAAACTCTATGGAGGAGATCTCCTCCCTTAATGATAAGGTTGACATGATTATGACTCTACTCACTAAGCAAGCTCTTATTGATCCTCATGATGTTCCTCTAAATTCTTTGGTTGCTCAAGAGAGAGAGCAAGTGGATGTTAACTTTATCTCTAGGAACAACTTCAATAACAATGCTTATAGGAGTAATTTTGGTAGTAATCCTAGACCGTTCCCATCCAACAACTACGGGAATAGCGACACCTATGGTAACACTCCTGATGATAGAAGAATGCCTAGTTATGAAAAACTTTTAGAGATAGAGAAGGCTATAAAGAATTATATGCACACCCAATATGAGCAGAATAAGGCCTTCTCTAGACAATTAGATGAGCATTCTTCTATCTTGCAAAACATAGGAAGACAACTTGAGAGCCTGAATAGCGAGATTTCCAATCTCCAAACTACACTCACCACCACGGAGACCCAAATTTCAAATATGTCTCAAACACAATCCACTTTGATAAATCAAATGGCAGCCAAACCCAAAGTGGTTGTAACTCAGGAAGAGGAAGAGAGAATTAAGAGCCTTCCTACACACACTACCATTGCTACTACACAAGTTGTTGAGGATCTCAAAACTTTTAGCACCCATCGCACTCCTAGTCCCATTGGACCCATTAATGGTGATGCTAATACCTCAACCATAGGACAAGAAGGTCCTATGAACTTAGAGACTACCAAAAGAATGAGCTTAGATGACATCACTACCACTTTAATTAATGGTAGTAACCTTGATTTTGACAATTGTAGTCTCTCCGAAGTCATCACCTTTTTGCAAAGAATGGCTAAAGACCCCCACACTAGTACACTCAATATTGCCTTCACCGAGAATATTACCAATGCTCTTATGAAATCTAGGGAGGAGAAGCTCAAGCTAGAGACTTCTATTCCTAGGAAGCTAGAAGATGGTTGGGATCCTATGGTAAAAATTGAATTGAATAATATCTCTTGCTTTGCTTTGTGTGATGTTTGAGCTAGTGCTTCTGTTATGCCCAAAAGAATGCATGATATGCTTGATTGGAAACCTTATGATCCATGTTCTTTTGGTGTTTGTCTTGTTGATTCTTACATAAAGAAACCTTTAAGGAGAATTTATGATGTTCTTATTATTGTCAATGATAATTATGTGCCCGTTTATTTTCTTATTATGGACATTGAATGTGATCCTTCATGTCCAATTATTTTGGGACGTCCTTTTCTCCGCACCGTTGGTGCTATCATTGACATGAAAGAGGGAATTATTAAATTCAAATTTCCTCTTAAAAAGGGAATGAAACACTTCCCTAGAAAGAAGATTAAGTTACCTTATGAGTCTGTTACATGGGCAAGTTATTCTTTTGGAGTTGATAACAATTGATCTTCTTGCATTGTGCCTAGCTCAAAGGCACAAAAGAAAGCGCTTGTTGGGAGGCAACCCAATTTGTTTTTACTTTATGTTTTAGTGGTATTGATGTGTGTTACTACTGTAGTAACATCATTGTATCTTTATTAGCTTTGTGCCAAGTTATAGCCTCCGATTGCAAGAAAGTTCAAAAGTTGTGACATGTTGTCAAGAAACAGATTATGTCTGCTTGACGGAAAAAATTGCCAAAAATCACCAGATCATCTTTTTGATCTGAATTTGTTTGACAACATGATCTATATAATTTTCTTTCTTGCATATGTTCTGAGTTTTTTTATTTGAGTTGCAGAATTTCCCCAAATAAATTATTTACTACCTGTTGTTCTGTTTTCCACAGATTCTGCCATGTTTTGCGTTTTCATTGTTTTGCAAATCCTAAGCTTGCTTTTTTATTTCCAAAAAAACCCTTTGGCATTCATAAGAAGCAGTAGCTTTTCATGAAAATCTTTATTTACAGTAGGTATTGAATTATTTTATTAAGGGAACTAACCACTCTAATCAGCTTATGATGAGTTTTGTATGAAGGGAGTTTTCAAGTATGAGATTGGAGAGATGATGAAAGAAGATAAAGGAGTGTCAAACTCTCAAGCTTGGGGATGCCCCCATGCATCCCAAGAAATATTCAAGGAGACTCAAGTGTCTAAGCTTGGGGATGCCCCGTGCATCCCCTTCTCTATCAACAATCATCAGTTCGTCCATCTCCATGCTATATTTTTATCACTTCATATGATATGTGCTATGCTTGGAGCGCCCCGCTATTTTCTTTTTAGTCTTTTCTAGTTTTGTTTGCTGGTCATACAAGTCGGAACCTAGCCTACCTTGTTTGGGAGAGACACACGCTCCATTCCACTCTAGAACACAACATAGCTTTCATGTGTTCTTCATCTTTTTGTAGCTACTATCATTCTTAGCTCTTAGTTTTCATGCTTATATTTTTAAGAGCTATTATTTAGGTTGATTTTGGAACTCTCTTGAGTTATCATGCTTATCTTGTTTAGACAGTTGGCTCGTTGCACTGAGTTGTGTGTCTTGCATGAGTAGGTAATTGAGGTTGATATTGAAGTATAGTAGTAACTTGCAATAGTTTTGAGGTATTGATTTGAGTAATGTTTGGACTATTGGTGCCAAGAGCTTGAGCCTATTAGTGATAGGTGTCGTATTTTGGGAAATCCGTGTGTTTTTCAAAAACTAAAAATTAGTTGAGAACTATAGCTACTAAATTGATCGCTAACCTCTGGAGGGGTTGGAATATATAGAGTACCCTCACGTTACCATGAGTCGAGGATGCGCAAGGATAACCAAACCCCCAAACACTACTCCTGGGGGTACTTGTCTCTTTGTGAATTTCCTAACTAGGCAGAGAGTTACCGATAATAAGTGTATGAGTTCTTCGGACTAATGTGAGTATTTGATTGTTGGCACTTCCACCATCCATATTTTGCTAGCCTCTTCGGTACCGTGCATTGCCCTTTCTCACATTGAGAGTAGGTGCAAACTCCGCCGGTGCATCCAAACCAATGACATGATACGCTCTGTCATACATAACCCTCATTATATCTTTTCTCAAAACATCCACCATACCTACCTATTAAGGCATTCCCATAGCCTTTCCGAGAGGCATTGCCATGCAACATTCATCATCTCATGACTTGATCTTCATGTCATACATGCTTTTGCTTGATCGTAGAGCCGCATGCTAGTTGGGCCTTGCCCTCATTAGTGCTACATGACGCGCTAGTATCATTGCATATCCTGCTACACTGGCAGAGGCATACATTTGCATACATCATGATAGTTTTCACTTGTCTTTATGTTGAGTACTTCTTATAAAGTGTGATGATTTTTCTTTCTATTTATGTAAAACATAGAGTGTTGCTCTTAAGTGAGAAAAAGATCCCAAAGTGGGCAAAACAAAAGATCCCAAAGAGGATAAATGAGAGATAAAAAGAAAGAGCCAAAGAGGCCACAAAAATTAAAAAAGAAGAGAGAAAAAAAGAGAGAAAGGGGCAACACTACTATTCCTTTTGAAAGATCCACACTCGTACTCCATTCCTATATTGGTACTACATAGAGATTATCATTCATGCATAACTATGTGGGGACTCTTACACTATAGAACTTGGTTTGCATATTCCAATGATGAGCCTCCTCAAATGATCTCTAGGTCTTCATGAGCAAACAAGTTGGATGCACCCCAACTAGTTCCATTTGAGAGCTTAACTTAGCTCATATGTGCATCCGTTACATGGCAATCCCTACTCCTCACATCATATCTATCATTTGGCTTTCTCTCGCCTATGGTTGTCCTCATTGATGTGAGCCTTTCACACCTTTTTGTCTTCTTTCCCCATCATTATTACATTTGCCATCCTAAGTGCCAACATATATTGCTTATACTCATCCATTGCATGAGTGCTCAAAATCGAAAGGGAGAGGATCATTTTGACTTGTGCGTGACAAGTGGTCTGGGGATGAGTCAAAATAAGATTCTGAAGGAGACTAAGTGTGAGTTTTAGTAGATTGAGTTCTCAATTAAAGAAAATACTTTATCTATGAATCCATCTCCCACTTCTTGCATGCAAACACCATTTGGAGACATTCGAGTCACGGACAGCTAGAGCTCTTGCACTTTATATTCTTACTTTGCTAAATTCAATACTAGATATAGGCTCTTGCTTGTTATTGTCTTGACTTGAATTGCATATCTCACTTGCTTTACTTTGAAATTATTATATGTGTGTTAGCATGTCACCACAGAAATTATTGTGTTATCATTTATGTACTCGAGGACGAGCAGAAATTAAGCTTGGGGATGTTGATACGTCCCAAACGTATCTATAATTTTTGCTTGTTCCATGATCTTTTGGGTGACATTGTTATATGTTCTGCTACACTTTTATATCATTTTACACATATTTGCACTAACCAACTAACTCAGTGCACCCAGTGCCAGTTTCTGTGTGCTGATGTCTATTTTGCAGGGGCTTTTACCCAATTTTACGAAGCCCGAAAAAATCCAGAAAAATATATAAAAAAATCAGCGAAACAGAAGATTCGGGATCACCGAAGGAGGGCCACAGGGGGCCAGGGGCCTCCCAGACGGCCTGCTCACGCGGCCAGGCCCTAGGCCGCGCCAGGAGGTCACCTGGGTGGGGCCCACCTCCTCCGGTGCCCTCCTTTGGCCTATATTTAGTGTTCCGTGAGGTAACCCTCGTAGACTTTCTAGAATCGCGAATTTCTCCATTGTTCCGCCGCCGCAGCGCTTACAAGATCGGGAGCATCAGGAGACCTCTTCCCGGCACCCTGCCGGAGGGAGGATTGACCTCCGGGAGCTTCTCCACCGCCATGGACGCTTCCCGGGCGTGCTGTGATGTAACGACTAAGATGCGGTCCTTTCCGATCTGGGGATCGAGGCCCCGAATTGGAAAGAAGCGCATCTAAGCATTTTGCAAACATGGTAACATAGCACATACATGAATAGTAGAGGAATGACAACAAGGGATTCAAATGTCATCTCATTAATATATTAGAGTACATCACGCATACAATCAAGGTAGTTCCGCTACGGACTACAAAACATGGAATATGACTATGCTACCCTGCCTGCTGGCCCACGATCACGACCACGCCTCAATCTTTTGGATAGTTCACGTACAGGCAGCCGCTCTCCTCATCGTACTGCCACGCCAGCTGCGCGCTGTCGGGATCACCTGTCTCGGGGGTACCTGGACCTGTTGGTGTTGTGAAGGAATCTGTGAGCCACTAGGACTCAGCAATCTATGACCTCGGTGCCAGAACTAGTCAAGTTATTAGGTTGTAAAGGTGGAGTATTTAGGCAGCAGCATCCTAAGCTTTTATATGGTGGCTAACTTACGTAGAACATGTAAGAAGGTGGTCTATACTAGCGGTCGATAATATATGATCACTAAGTGATCCTGAACACCTACCTACGTCAATCATAACCCCACCGTGTTCCCGATCGAAGAGAGATCTTCGAAGGGGACAGTCACGGTTACGCACACAGTTGGCAATTTTATTAGCTTATGTTTAAGTTATCTATTACCGGATGTTAACAAAATATTCCAAGTTGCCACATAACAGCGGGCGCGGCTTTCCGAAAGAATAAACCCTGCAAGGGTGCTCCAACTAGTCCATCACAAACGTACACGAGCCGCAAAGTAATCCTCTATCACGAATCTCGTGATCTCGTCGGATTCCTTAGAGGAAAAACCTCAACTCTGGGGAGAACCAAAGCTTCACCGGGATTCCTATACGCAAGATATATCGCTAAGGTAAGACAAGACTAGAAGGACCTCCCGTCGTGTCGACGACCCTGATAAGAGCCGCGTATCTCAGTCTCAGGACACGACGGATGAGCTACACGCACGATGGCCTGATAGAAATCACTCAAGTTGCCCTGAGTTGGCTCCGAGCAGTGCCCAGTTTGGACCAACACTCATGAGGAGCACTGGCCCGGGTTGTTGATTAAATTCCTCGGGGAGGCCATTCCCTATGCAGATTATTATTAAGTGATTAGCAAATTTAACACCAATATTGGGTCCTGCCGGACAAGTCTTAACACTACGCGATTTATCAAGGGGGTCCCATAACAACCCCGAACGTGTTAGGAGCGATCAATATGGAATCAAACACCGGTAGCCGGTAACTATGGCGGCAATAACGGAACAAAACACCCGGCAAAAGGCTAGGCCTTCCATTATTTACCAAGTACATAGGTGCATTAATTAAATAACAGAATTAAGTTAATGATATCAATCTCATGTTATCACATGAGGCAAAGCACCTGCATCTAGCAACGCTAACATTAGTAGCTGAGCAAAGCCTACTTAGCCATTCAAGATTTGCTAGGAAGGGATAAGTGTTTGGGTTTCATGGCATATCAAGAGGCAATTTATTTCAGTAGTAGGCAACGAGCATATGATGGAAGAAACGTAATCTAGCATAACAAGTCTAGAGATGGAATCAAGGTCGTATCATCTTGCCTGTGATATCCTCAGCTTGGAATGGTTCTTGTTCGTCCTGCACGTACTCTCCCGAATCCACGTACTCGTTCTTCGATCCCAGTGCTACACAACATAAGAATAACATCCAATTAACAACAACACCTCAAGATGCAACAAGCACATGATGCATGAGATGAATATGAGCATGCATCACTATTTCTATCACTAGCACAAGCATGAGAAGTAAATACATGTTCCTGGAAAGAACTGCATACTAATCTATGTTGACATGCATAATAATGACATGATCAGATGTGTCTCGTGAAAATGATGCAAAACCATATAAAGAACATTACAATCGGAGCTACGGATCAACGGGAATCAACGAAATAAGAAATGAAGCCCTACGTGTCAAATTCATCACCACACACTCCAATGGCTCAACTCTGGTATTTCCAGGTAGCCAAGACATATAACAAACCAACATGGATGGGGTGGAGCAAATAATAACACCACATCATCAACTAAGCACTCACAATCATCAAAATGCCAAAACTACACAATCTGCCATAAACTGCATCATAGCACTTTGTGAGCTACATGCAAAGCACCTACAACCACCTAAACATGCCAAATAAGATATGTGGATGTAGCTATCCAAGATTACTACAAGCACAAGCAAGAATATAACACAAATGAGTTAAACACAGAAAGTTACAAAGCTGCAAACTTGCCCAAAAATATCAGATTTCAGGGACTTAGTGAAAATTCCAAATTCTCACTATCTGTTTATGCTCTGAAGCATTTTGAAAGCAGCCAAAACAATATCTACAGGACTCCAAATGGAATGAAAATTTACAGGGATCTAGAAAAATATATCAGCTTCAACCTTACAGTTGAAAGCTAAGGCTATATCACAACACATTGACCTGCACAAGCTCATCTACAGGAGAAGAAAATATAAACAGATTCTCAGACTTAGTGAAAATCTCAGATTTTTCACTAATCTGGAATTTCAGCCACTTGCCTACTTTGATTGGTCACAACTTGCACATATGGATTCCTAAACATGAAATGAAACCAACATGTGGTAGAGGGGGTCACCCTCTACTACCACAACCAAGAAACAAACCCTTGGGCTCACCACAACTCATGGAACCAAGCGCTAAACATGGAACAAAACTGAAATATGTCATCTCCAGAAAATGTGCCAATGGCAAAACAAATCTCACCAATGGATTCCTGGGATGATTCTACCCCAAAAGGATATAAAATACCTATGCACTTGCTTTGAACAAGTGATCACAAACTAGAGAAGAAAAACTACATAGAATCATATATAGTGAATAGTGCATCATCACATGTGCAAACCACTAGAACAACTCCTACCCAAGCTAGTGCACACTCTCACAAGGCCAATGGTGTCATGAGGGTTTAGACCCCATGCATGTGTGCCATAGCACATCACCATTCCCACACAAACAACACTAGCACAAGCAAAACTACACTTACACAAGCTAGATATAATTAACTCCTACATAGCTCTCACACAAGCACTTGCACTACACATGATATCTTGCACATGTGCTCCCCAAGTAATATCTTGCCATGACATGGGTGAGACACACACATGATCACACACATACCCACAAGCATACACACTAGTAGGACACACTCACACACATGATATGTGGTGAGGGGGAACCCCTCCACACACATACACATGCTTGCACAAGCTACCACCACATCACACCTATATCATGCACTCTTATCCACTAGAACATATATGCACAATTTAAGCTCCTAAACATGGAAACTACTCACATACCTATTGGAAATATGCCCTAGAGGCAATAATAAATTAGTTATTGTTATATTTCTTTGTTCATGATAATCGTTTATTATCCATGCTATAATTGTATTGATTGGAAACACAATACTTGTGTGGATACATAGACAAAACACTGTCCCTAGTAAGCCTCTAGTTGACTAGCTCGTTGATCAAAGATGGTCAAGGTTTCCTGACCATAGGCAAGTGTTGTCACTTGATAACGGGATCACATCATTAGGAGAATCATGTGATGGACTAGACCCAAACTAATAGACGTAGCATGTTGATCGTGTCATTTTGTTGCTACTGTTTTCTGCATGTCAAGTATTTATTCCTATGACCATGAGATCATATAACTCACTGACACCGGAGGAATACTTTGTGTGTATCAAACGTCACAACGTAACTGGGTGGCTATAAAGATGCTCTACAGATATCTCCGAAGGTGTCCGTTGAGTTAGTATGGATCAAGACTGGGATTTGTCACTCCGTGTGACGGAGAGGTATCTCGCGGCCCACTCGGTAATACAACATCACACACAAGCCTTGCAAGCAATGTGACTTAGTGTAAGTCACGGGATCTTGTATTACGGAACGAGTAAAGAGACTTGCCGGTAAACGAGATTGAAATACGTATGCGGATACTGACTATCGAATCTCGGGCAAGTAACATACCGAAGGACAAAGGGAATGACATACGGGATTATATGAATCCTTGGCACTGAGGTTCAAACGATAAGATCTTCGTAGAATATGTAGGATCCAATATGGGCATCCAGGTCCCGCTATTGGATATTGACCGAGGAGTCCCTCTGGTCATGTCTACATAGTTCTCGAACCCGTAGGGTCTGCACACTTAAGGTTCGACGTTGTTTTATGCGTATTTGAGTTATATGGTTGGTTACCGAATGTTGTTCGGAGTCCTAGATGAGATCACGGACATCACGAGGGTTTCCGGAATGGTCCGGAGACGAAGATTGATATATAGGATGACCTCATTTGATTAGCGGAAGGTTTTCGGAATTACCGGGAATGTACCGGGAATGACGAATGGGTTCCGGATGTTCACCGGGAGGGGCCAGCCCACCCGGGGGAAGCCCATAGGCCTTAGGGGTGCCACACCAGCCCTTAGTGGGCTGGTGGTACAGCCCAAGAAGCCCTATGTGAAGGAGATAGAAAAATCAAAGAGAAAACAAAAAAGGGGAAGTGGGAAAGTGGAGAAGGACTCCACCTTCCAATCCTAGTTGGACTAAGATTGGAAGGGGAGGACATCCCCCCCCTTGGTTCGGCCGACCCCCTTGGGGCTCCTTGAGCCTCAAGGCAAGGCCCCTCCCCTCCCACCTATATATACGGAGGTTTTAGGGATGATTTGACACAACTTTTGCCACGGCAGCCCGACCACATACTGATACGTCTCCATCATATCTACTTTTCCAAACTCTTTTGCCCTTGTTTTGGACTATAATTTGCATGATTTTAATGGAACTAACCTGGACTAACGCTGTTTTCAGCAGAATTGCCTTGGTGTTATTTTTGTGCACAAATCAAAGTTCTCCAAACATCCTGAAAATTTACGGGGAGCAGTTTTGGAAAATAAGAAAAATATCTGCGCCAAGTTCCACCTCAGGGGGTGGGCCGGTGGGCCACAAGCCCTTGCTCCGCCACCACCCCCTGGTGGCGGTGGGAAGGCTTCTGGGGCCCACACGGCTCTGCCGCCCCCAACCTCAGCTCTATAAGTTGCCTTTCGTCCCAGAAAAAATAAAAAAGAGAAGTTTTCGTCGCGTTTTCGATACGGAGGCGCCGCCACCACCTGTTCTTCATCTGGAGGGCAGATCTGGAGTCCGTCTTGGGCTCCGGAGAGGGGACATCGTCGCCATCGTCATCATCAACCTTCTTCCCTCTCCAATTCCATGAAGCTCTTCGTCATTCGTGAGTAATCTATTCGTAGGCTCGCTGAGCGGTGATGAGTAGGATGAGATCTATCATGTAATCGAGTTAGTTTTGATGGGGATTGATCCCTAGTATCCACTATGTTCTGAGATTGATGTTGCTACTACTTTTCCATGCTTAATGCTTGTCACTAGGGCCCGAGTGCCATGATTTCAGATCTGAAATTATTATGTCGTCACCAATATATGTGTGTTTTAGATCCGATCTTGCAAGTTGTAGTTACCTACTATGTGTTATGATCCGGCAACCCTGGAGTGACAATAACCGGAACCACTCCCGGTGATGACCATAGTTTGAGGAGTTCATGTGTTCACCAAGTGCTAATGCGTTGGTCCGGTTCTTTATTAAAAGGAGAACCTTAATATCCCGTAGTTTCCTTTTGGACCCCGCTGCCACGGGAGGGATGGACAATAGATGTCATGCAAGTTCTTTTCCCTAAGCATGTATGACGACACACGGAATGCATGCCTACATCACATTGACGAACGGGAGCTAGCCAGATATCTCTCCGTGTTATAGCTATTGCATGATGAATATAATCCATACAAATCACCGACCCATTGCCTACGAGTTTGTCCTACTGTTGCTGTTACTTGTCTTGCTCTGCTGCTGCTACTATAGTTGCTACTGTTGTTACTTGTCTTGCTCTGCTACTACTATTGCTACTACTGTCGCTTGCTACTGTTACTACTTGCTACTTCTGTCACTACTGCTTTTCCTTATCGTTGCTATTGCTCGTTACACTACCGTTACTCGCTAATTTGTTGTTACTACTGTGCTTGCAGATACTAATCTTTCAGGTGTGGTTGAATCTGACAAATTCAGCTGCTAATACTCGAGAGTATTCTCTCACCTCCTGCCTGGCTAACCAACAAATTGGGTCGAATACTCTACCCTCGAACACTACTGCGAACCCACGCGCTGGTGGGCCATCAACAACATTCTTCTAGTTTCGTTGCCGGGGAGTGCTAGCAGCATTCTTCTGGTGCCGTTGCAAGGGAAGGTTTGTTGTCATCAGCATTCGTCTAGCCATCGCCAGAGATTGCAATCACATACCTCCACGGTTTTTCCTCTAGATCGCATTTCTGCGGAGCTCGGGCGGAGCCCTGCTGAGATTAGATCACCACCAACCTCTGGAGCACCGTCACGCTGCCGAAGAACTCATCTACCTCTTTGTCTCTCAAGCTGGATCAAGAAGGCCGAGATCATCGTCGAACTGTACGTGTGCTGAACGCGGAGGTGCCGTTCGTTCGGCACTAGATCGGAGCGGATCGTGGGACGGATCACGGGACGGTTCGCGGGGCGAATCGAGGGACGTGAGGACGTTCCACTACATCAACAACATTTATTCAATGCTTCTGCTGTGCGATCTACAAGGGTACGTAGATCGGAAATCCCCTCTCGTAGATGGACATCACCATGATAGGTCTTCATGCGCGTAGGAAACTTATTGTTTCCCATGCAACGTTCCCCAACAGTGGCATCATGAACTAGGTTCATGCGTAGATGTTATCTCGAGTAGAACACAAAAGTTTTTGTGGGCGGTGATGTGCGATTTGCTGCCCTCCTTAGTGTTTTCTTGATTTCGCGGCATTGTTGGATCGAAGCGGCTCGGACCGACATTACTCGTACACTTACGAGAGACTGGTTTCATCGCTACGAGCAACCCCGTTGCTCAAAGATGACTGACGAGTGTCGGTTTCTCCAACTTTAGTTGAATCGGATTTGACCAAGGAGGTCCTTGGAGAGAGGTTAAATATCAATTCATACATCTCCGTTGTGGTGTTTGCGTAAGTAAGATGCGATCCTACTAGATACCCATGGCAACCACGTAAAACATGCAACAACAACTAGAGGACGTCTAACTTGTTTTTGCAGGGTATGCTTGTGATGTGATATGGGCAACGACGTGATGTGATATATTGGATGTATGAGATGATCATGTTGTAATAGTTAATATCGACTTGCACGTCGATGGTACGGCAACTGGCAGGAGCCATAGGGTTGTCTTTAAACTAACGTTTGTGCTTGCAGATGCGTTTACTATATTGCTAGGACGTAGCTTTTGTAGTGATAGCATGAGTAGCACGACAACTCCGATGGCGACACGTTGATGGAGATCATGGTGTGGCGCCGGTGACAAGAAGATCGTGTCGGTGCTTTGGTGATGGAGATCAAGAAGCACATGATGATGGCCATATCATGTCACTTATGAATTGCATGTGATGTTAATCCTTTATGCACCTTATCTTTCTTAGAACGACGGTACCATTATGAGGTGATCTCTCACTAAAATTTCAAGAGGAAATTGTGTTCTCCCCGACTGTGCACCGTTGCTACAGTTCGTCGTTTTGAGACACCACGTGATGATCGGGTGTGATAGACTCAACGTTCACATACAACGGGTGCAAAACAGTTGCGCACGCGGAACACTCGGGTTAAACTTGACGAGCCTAGCATGTGCAGACATGGCCTCAGAACACAAGAGACCGAAAGTTCGAGCATGAATCGTATAGTTGATATGATTAGCATAGAGATGCTTCCACTGAAACTATTCTCGACTCACGTGATGATCGGACTTGAGATAGTGGATTTGGATCATGTACCACCCAAATGACTAGAGAGATGTACTTTCTGAGTGGGAGTTCTTAAGTAATATGATTAATTGAACTAATTGTCATGAACATAGTCTAATGGTCTTTGCGAATTATGATGTAGCTTGCGCTATAGCTCTACTGTTTTTATATGTTCCTAGAGAAAATATAGTTGAAAGTTGATAGTAGCAAACTTTGCAGACTGAGTCTGTAAAACTGAGGATTGTCCTCATTGCTGCGCAGAAGGCTTATGTCCTTAATGCACCACTCGGTGTGCTGCACCTTGAGCGTCGTCTGTGGATGTTGTGAACATCCGACATACACGTTTCTGATGACTACGCGATAGTTCAGTGCAAAATACTTAATGGCTTAGAAGCAAGGCGCCGAAGACGTTTTGAAACGTCACGGAACATAAGAGATGTTCTAAAGAGATGAAATTGTAATTTCATGCTTGTGCCCTTGTTGAGAGGTATGAGACCTCCAACAAGATTCTTTGACCATGAATTAAAGGAGAAAATCTCAATCGTTGAGCGTGTGCTCAGATTGTCTGAGTACGACAATCGCTTGAATCAAGTGGGAGTTAATCTTCCAGATGAGATAGTGATGGTTCTCCAAAGTCACTGCCACCAAGCTGTGAGAGCTTCGTGATGAACTATAACATATCAAGGATAGATACAATGATCCTTGAGCGATTCGCGATGTTTGACACTGCGAAAGTAGAAATCAAGAAGGAGCATCAATGGTTGATGGTTAGTAAAACCACAAAGTTTCATGAAAGGCAAGGGCTAGAAGGGATACTTCGTGAAACAGCAAAACAGTTGCTGCACTAATGAGGTGACCCAAGATTGAACCCAAACCCGAGACTAAGTGCTTCTGTTAAGAAGGGAACGGTCACTGAGGCCGAGCTACCCTAGATGCTTGGTAGATAAGAAGGCTGGCAAAGTCGAAAGAAGTATATTTGATATACATGACATTGATGTGTACTTTACTAGTACTCCTAGTAGCGCGGAGATATTGGATACCAATTCGGTTGCTAAGTGATTAGTAACACGAAATGAAAGCTACGGAATAAACGGAGACTAGCTAAAGGCGAGGTGACGATATGTGTTGGAAGTTTTTCCAAGGTTGATATGATCAAAACGCCGCACGCTCCCTCTATCATCGGGATTGGTGGTGAAACCCAAATAATTGTTATTTGGTGTTTGCGTTGAGCATGAACATGATTGGATCGTGTTTGTTGCAATACGATTATTCATTTAAAGAGGATAATAGTTATTCTATTTGCTTGAATAATTACCCTCAATGGTTTATTGAATCTCGATCGTAGTGTTACACATGTTCATAATATTAGTGCCAAAAGAGATAAAGTAATAATGATAGTACCACTTAGTTGTGGTACTGCCACTTGAGTCATGTTGGTGTAAAATGCATGAAGAAGCTCCATGTGGATGGACCATTTGGATTCACTTGATTTTGAATCACTTGAGACATGCAAAACATGCCACATGAAACAAGTAGAGTAACTTGTTGGGAGTAATGCATTTTTGATGTGTGCAGTCCAATAAGTGCTAAGGCACGCAGTGGATATCGTTATGTTCTTACTTCACTGACGATTTGAGTAGATACAGGAGTATTTACTTGATGAATCACAAATCTGAAATGTTGAAAAGTTCAAAGCTATTTTAGAGTGAAGATCGTCGTGACAAGAGGATAAACAGTCTACGATATGATCATAGAGATGAATATCTCAGTTACGAGTTTTGGTACGCAGTTAAGACAATGTGGAAATTGCTTCGCAGTTCATGCCACCTGGAACACCATAGTGTGATGATGTGTCTGAACGTCATAGCCACGCCCTATTTGATATGGTGCATACTATGATGTCTCTTATCGAATTACCACTATCGTTTATGGGTCATGCATTAGAGACAACCGCATTCGCTTTAAATAGGGCACCGCGTATTTCCGTTGAGATGACACAGTATAGATTGAGGTTTAGAGAAATCTAAGCTGACGTTTCTTGAAAGTTTGGGGCTGCGATGCTTATGTGAAAAGGTTTTAGTCTGATAAGCTCGAACCCAAAGCGGATAAATGCATTTTCATAGGATAACCAAAATAGTTGGATACATCTCCTATCTCAGATCCGGAAGCAAAGTGTTTGTTTCTAGAAATGGGTCCTTTCTCGAGGAAAGATTTCTCTCGAAAGAATTGAGTGGGAGGGTGGTGGAACTTGATGAGGTTAGTGAACCGTCACTTCAACCAGTGTGTAGTAGGGTGTAGGAAGATGTTCCTGTGGCGCCTACACCAATTGAAGTGGAAGCTGATGATGGTGATCATTAGAGCTTCGGATCAAGTTACTACAAACCTCGTAGGTTGACAAAGGTCGCGTACTACTACAGGGTGGTACGGTAACCCTGTCTTGGAGGTCTTGTTGTTGAACAACTATGAACCTACGAGTTATGAAGAAGCAATGGTGGGCCCGGATTCCGACAAATGGCTGGAGGCCATGAAATCCGAGAGAGGATCCATGTATATAACAAAGTGTAGACTTTGGAAGAAATACTCAATGGTCGTAGGACTATTAAGTAAAGATGGATCTTTAAAAAGGAAGACAAACGATGATGGTGATAAGTCACTATTAAGAAAAGCTCGACTTGTCGCAAAGATGTTTTCGACAAGATCAAAGAGTTGACTATGATGTGACTTTCTCACTAGTAGCGATGCTAAAAGTCTGTTGGAATTATGTTAGTAGTTGCTGCATTATTTGTGAAATATTGCACATAGGAAGACAAAACATTGTTTCCTCGGCGGTTTCCTTGAGGAAAGATTGTATGTGATACAATCAGAAGGTTTTGTCGGTCCTAAGGATACTAACAAGTATGCAAGCTCTAGCGATGCTTTATGGACTGGTGCGAGCATCTCGAAGTTGGAATATACGCTTTGATGAGATGATCAAAGCTTTTGGGTTTGTACAAGGTTTATGAGAAACTTTTATTTCCAAAGAAGTGAGTGGGAGCACTATAGAATTTCTGATAAGTATATGTGGCTGACATATTGTTGATCAGAAGTAATGTAGAATTTCTATGAAGCATAAAAGGTTGTTTGAAAGGAGTTTTTCAAAGGAATACCTGGATTGAGGTACTTGAACGTTGAGCATCAAGATCTATGGAGATAGATCGAAACGCTTAATAGAAGTTTCAACAAGATGCATACCTTGACAAGTTTTTGAAGGAGTTCAAAATAGATGAGCAAAGGAGTTCTTGACTATGTTGTAAGGTGTGAATTTGAGTAAGACTCAAAACCCGACCACGGCAGAATAAAGAGAATAGACAAAGGTCGTCTTCTATGCCTTAGCCGTAGACTCTAAAGTATGCCATGCTGAGTACCGCACCTGATATGTGCCTTGCCTCAAGTATGTTCAGAGGTACAAAGAATGATCCATGATTGAATCACTAGCAGCGGTCAAAGTTATCCTTAGTAACTAATGGACTAAGGATTTTTTTTTTCTCGATTATGGAGGTGGTTAAAGAGTTTGTCGTAAAAGGTTACGTCGATGCAAGCTTTGACACTAATCCGAATAACTATGAGTAGTGAAACGGATTCGTATAGTAGAGTAGATATTTGGAGTATTTCCGAATAGCACGTAGTAGCAGCATCTATAAGATGACATAAAGATTTGTAAAGAACACATGGATCTGAAAGTTTCAGAACCGTTGACTAAAACCTCTCTCACGAGAAAGACGTGCTCACACCCCAGAACTATAAGGGTGTTGGATTCGTTAGAATCACATGGTGATGTGAACTAGATTATTGACTCTAGTGCAAGTGGGAGACTGTTGGAAATATGCCCTAGAGGCAATAATAAATTAGTTATTGTTATATTTCTTTGTTCATTATAATCGTTTATTATCCATGTTATAATTGTATTGATTGGAAACACAATACTTGTGTGGATACATAGACAAAACATTGTCCCTAGTAAGCCTCTAGTTGACTAGCTCGTTGATCAAAGATGGTCAAGGTTTCCTGACCATAGGAAAGTGTTCTCACTTGATAACGGGATCACATCATTAGGAGAATCATGTGATGGACTAGACCCAAACTAATAGACGTAGCATGTTGATCGTGTCATTTTGTTGCTACTGTTTTCTACGAGTCAAGTATTTATTCCTATGACCATGAGATCATATAACTCACTGACACCGGAGGAATACTTTGTGTGTATCAAACGTCACAACGTAACTGGGTGGCTATAAAGATGCTCTACAGGTATCTCCAAAGGTGTCCGTTGAGTTAGTATGGATCAAGACTGGGATTTGTCACTCCGTGTGACGGAGAGGTATCTCGGGGCCCACTCAGTAATACAATGTGACTTAGTGTAAGTCACGGGATCTTGTATTACGGAACGAGTAAAGAGACTTGCCGGTAAACGAGATTGAAATAGGTATGCAAATACTGACGATCGAATATCGGGCAAGTAACATACCAAAGGACAAAGGGAATGACATACGGGATTATATGAATCCTTTGCACTGAGGTTCAAATGATAAGATCTTCGTAGAATATGTAGGATCCAATACGGGCATCCAGGTCCCGCTATTGGATATTGACCGAGGAGTCCCTCGGGTCATGTCTACATAGTTCTCGAACCCGCAGGGTCTGCACACTTAAGGTTCGACGTTGTTTTATGCGTATTTGAGTTATATGGTTGGTTACCAAATGTTGTTCGGAGTCCCGGATGAAACCACGGACATCACGAGGGTTTCCAGAATGGTTCGGAGACGAAGATTGATATATAGGATTACCTCATTTGATTACCGGAAGGTTTTCGGAATTACCGGGAATGTACCGGGAATGACGAATGGGCTCCGGATGTTCACCGGGAGGGGCCAGCCCACCCGGGGGAAGCCCATAGGCCTTAGGGGTGCCACACCAGCCCTTAGTGGGCTGGTGGGACAGCCCAAGAAGCCCTATGCGCAGGAGAAAGAAAAATCAAAGAGAAAAGAAAAAAAAGGAAGTGGGAAAGTGGAGAAGGACTCCACCTTCCAATCCTAGTTGGACTAGGATTGGAAGGGGAGGACTTCCCCCCCCCCTTGGTTCGGCCGACCCCCTTGGGGCTCCTTGAGCCTCAAGGCAAGGCCCCTCCCCTCCCACCTATATATACAAAGGTTTTAGGGCTGATTTGACACAACTTTTGCCACGGCAGCGTGACCACATACCTCCACGGTTTTTCCTCTAGATCGCGTTTCTACGGAGCTCGGGCGGAGCCCTGCTAAGATTAGATCACCACCAACCTCCGGAGCGTCTTCATGCTGCCGGAGAACTCATCTACCTCTCCGTCTCTCTTGCTGGATCAAGAAGGCCGAGATCATCGTCGAGCTGTACGTGTGCTGAACGCGGAGGTGCCGTCCGTTCGGCACTAGATCGGAGCGGATCGTGGTACGGATCGCGGGACGGTTCGTGGGACGGTTTGCGGGGAGGATCGAGGGACGTGAGGATGTTCCACTACATCAACCGCGTTTATTAAACGCTTCTGCTGTGCGATCTATAAGGGTACGTAGATCGGAAATTCCCTCTCGTAGATGGACATCACCATGATATGTCTTCATGCGCGTAGGAAAAAATTTCTTTCCCATGCGACGATCGAGGGACGTGAGGACGTTCCACTACATCAACCGCGTTTATTAAACGCTTCTGCTGTGCGATCTACAAGGGTACGTAGATCGGAAATCCCCTCTCATAGATGGACATCACCATGATAGGTCTTCATGCGTGTAGGAAATTTTTTGTTTCCCATGCGACGTTCCCCAACAATACGCACACTACACAATCTACACCATCACAACTAGCTACAACACTAAGCTACACAAGCTGCACTTGAGAGGAGAAAAGCAATAAATAAATTCCACCTACTGTTTAAACACCATAGCCCACATCTAGCAAACACAAGAAGCAAAACCAGCAAGAAGGCATCAAAAAAATAGAAGGGGTTCAGTGGGATTCGAACCCTGGATCCCCCTGGTACACCACAATGCACCCTACCACCCTGCTAGGGACCTCTTGCACATCAGTATAGGGGAACAGAGCAGGTTATGCTGCCGTGATGCGATACACCACTGCCAGCGATAAAAACAAAAAGGGGGAACATCCCGTGGGACTCGAACCCACCACCTCGTGGGAACAAACACCTATTGTTTACCACTGCGCTACGACTCGGCTATTGACAGAGAGGAGAACTGCAGCAAGGTAAACTAGCAACACTAGCGGGTGCTCTGCTTGCACGCGGAGGTCGCCGGCGACAGGAAGGAAGCCGGGGGTGGCGTGCTTCTGCTGCTGCGCTACGAGGGAAACACCCTACTGCTAGTACACGACTGCTACGCCACGCTATGCTACTGCTACTACACGCACGCACCCAAGCACAGCAACACACATATCACTCACGATCTACTCCCTGACAGAGAAGAACTCCGGCGACACTAGCCGATCTAGTCGAAGAGAAGGAGGGAGGAAGGAAGGGGGCGATGTTCCTCACCTAGGGAAGGTAGAGGAGACGCCGTACGGTGGATGAGACCGGATCGGAGGGGAAGAAGACGCTCGGAAGATGCCCTTCTTGTAGATCGACATAGAGGAAGGAGAGCTCCATGGCCGAGGCGAAGGCGAGCTCCTGGTCGTCGATGTAGATGTTCCCCGGCCTCAGCGAGGTCGGGAATGGGGCGTGCGGAGATCTCCCGTGCCCCTGGACATGGCGGCGGCGACGATCGTCGACGGGAGTGGGGTAGATGCCGGCGAGGCGATGCTCTCCTCTCTCTGCTAATCTAGCTACCGAAGCTTACCTACGGGGAAGGAAGAGAGATGGGGATGGAGAGAGGTGGCGGCGGCAGATGGGAGAGAGGGGAAAACCTAGAAGAGGGGAGAGGCACGGACACCCATGTTATAAGGGGGGACCTCGACGTTCGAGCCCTCACGGCGGCAGCACTCTCTCGGCCAGCCTAACGGAAAGGTGCAGAGGGGGGGAGACGGTGTCAGAGGAGGAAGGAGGTCGCGGGAGTGGGCTCCTGTGCGTGAGAGGGAGAGAAGTGGGCCGACAGGGAGGGAGGAAACCCACCAGGTAGCGCAATATAAGAAGAATTAAAATCCCTGGAGCCTTATCCTATTTACAGGAATAACTAGAGAAGATGAAAAGCACAGAAGAAAATACTGGGGGTAAAATCAATCAAAATTAACCCTGGTCATGGAAAAATATGACCTATTAGAATAAAATGGAAAATAAATATTAGGGGCAATTGAATATATTTACAAAACAGCATTATATGGTATATTTTGTAATTATTTTGCACCTTTCAAACTTAAGTCAAATCAGAAACTTCACTTCTCCACACCCATCTCAAATCAACCTAAATCATGGGCATTTTATAAACAGAAAAGGAAGAAGTGAATCTTGACAAAGAGAAGAAATAGAGAGGGGGGAAGATGGTTTTGAAACCTAAGCATTCACATGGTTGATCCTACTAGCACAAGCACCTAATAGAGTTGCACCACACCACACATATGTCCACAAGATCACAAACACCACATGAAATTATATGACCACATTGCAACATCACAAAGACATGGGCATGATATGATATGTTATGCATGCATGCAAGGAATAAATACAAGGGACATCACATGAAATCATGAGCATGAACTCTCTCATAGCATTGACAAGGTGGTCCCACATAAGAAGGTTCCAAAAAGGGAAGGTTACACACTTGGGGCATTACACGTGAGTAGTCCTCCTTGGACCATGAGTCCATGACGAGTAGCTATGTGATGTCTCCTCTCCAATCTTGTGCTTCAATGGTTAGTCCTTGTGAGCTGCCCTACATGATCAAGGCATCTATGTAATCGTCTTGCTTTTGCTATGCTCGGTTTGTTGGGATTTGATGGAATATGAGATTATGTTTAGATTGTTATGAGTTATATATTTGATTATCCTTTTATATTATGTTCCTTAGTGATTCATGCATGTTCTCCGTTGCTTTTTATTGCTTTGGCCAAGTAGTAGATCGTGACTCCAAGAGGGAGCGTTATGCATGATTGTGGGTTCGGGCCCCTCGATATCTAGCTTGAGTGACAGAAACATGAGACTAGGGGATGTGCTTGTTGCCACCAGGGAGAAAACAATGGTGCTTGTGACCATGGTTGCAAGGATTGTTTAACTTACGCATAGTTCGTTAATGCAGTTGTCCGTTGCTTTGAGTTTACACTTTGGGTGGAGCTCTCAACTTAATACCGAAGAGATGTTCTGGATAGATATCTCAAGGTGGATGATTAGTAAGTAGATGTTGATGCATAGACGGTCTACTTTACTTGGCGTACTGCCCATTACTATTGAACCTCTAACTATCAAGGAGCATAATTAGCATTGCGGTGAGATCATAATTCTGTCAATTGCCCAACTGTGATTTGTTTACCCTAGCATAGTTGTTTATCGTCTTTTGGGAGAGAGACATCACTAGTGAACATCATGTGACTCCGGTCCATATCACCATCATTGTTTACACCTCCATCATTTACCGCTTTCATTTACTTTTCCGTTGCAATCACTATTACCTTCCCGCTTGTGTTTTGACACTTTGCAAACTACAAGGCTGAAGAGATTGACAACCACTCTGTATTCGTTGGGAGCAAAGTTATTTGTTGTGTGTGCAGGTCCACGTCTTCTGCTGACCAGGACAGCAGACACCTACTTGTTGAGCCTAGGAGTCCTTCTGGTTGGATAAACCTTACAGTATCCGTGTAAGGGAAATTTGTTGTTGACTACATCTCCACCTTCCACTTGGGGTAACCAACGAGGGGCGAGAAGTATATACATCATCTCGTCATCATGCATACACTTGGTTCATACATACATAGCATACTTGGGATTGAAGACGACACGTTTACTCTCATAGGTTGGTGCACAAGTGCGTATCTAGCCCATTTGAGCAATCGAGCTATTGTCTCTCTAGTATCCGTGCAACAATATCTTTTCCCGGGTCTCACATATTTTGTTCTGACTCCTTAGTTGCGCGGATCCCATTTATCTATCCATGTGTAATTTCCTAGTGTCATTATAGCTATTGATCTATTTGCTTTGCATTGCAATTTTGTGAACCTTCCTCAACGTTTTCGATATCTTGACTAACATTTTCTTGAATTTTGTGCCACTTGTCCTAACCAAGCCACTCGATAAGCTTTACTTTGTAGGCGTGAGTGAACAAGTCCCGTACCAATTCCACTATTCTCTCAATTCACATTGAGTGAAACGGGATACATCCTCAACTTTGGGAACGGTATATTGGTATTGATTATCTCATTTCCTACTCACCCTTGCTCGAGTCTTGTGATGGCCAGGCAAAGCACATCATCTCCAGTCTTCGAAGACAACAACGACACAAATAACTACATCAACAAAAGTCACCTCTTCGGACTACAATGGGCAATGCAAGCTAACTTGTGTGACCACGTTGAGCGACTCGCCACTGACATACAACACTCTGAAGCTTGAAAAAGAGACTACATCAACAACAAGTTGGATGCGCACATGGAGCAACTTCGACACATGTTGGCCAACTACAAGTCTTCTTCCCCTTCGTCATCTTCAAGGCGGATACATTGAAGTCGTACATCTTCGGAGCGCCCATCCGATGCAAGTGCAAGTCGTCTACGTCCTCATCTTCAAGATGAATGCCACGACAACCATCACGTTCATGACCTACATCATTGCGAAGGGCAATCCACCTCCAAGAAACAAGGGAGCAAAGACGAATAACACCATCGGCTACAAGATTCTATGCCAACACCAAGGCGACCTACGATATACATGGATGACCCTTCCATCTTTGGAAGCATCCCAATGAAGATGGCCGAGAATGGGAATTTCCCTTTAGTCTTGTAGGAGAGTGATGATGTGCCATCTTTGTCTTTCATCCATGGCTACGGTGACAAGACGGTTGAGCATGGTACTATCCCTTCAACCAAGGCGGTGAAAGGAGTTGAGCATGGAGACGTTTGCACCTACATCCTTCTGACACCGACATATGACGAGATGCCCCAATTTCCATGTGAGGAGAGCCTCTACCACACGAGAGAGATGAGTAACTCCACCATATGTGACATTGAGTGCATTTCCTATGAGAGGATGAGTGTGACCACTACTAGCCCCATACACGAAAACATCCACAATTCCTATGTGAGGTTGAGAGCCATCACCACCCATTGAGTGACTCAACCAACCATATGAGTGAGAGCATCCTTGAGGGAGTGAGTGATCCACAACACTTAGTGAGTGGGGTACACGTGAGGCCACTATCATTTCTAACAACTTAACCTCTGGTACTATTGTGTCTTTTTATTTGGTGCAAGGTCTCATACGGGATGATGTGCCTACCCTCAATGAGTCCATGGTGGACAATGTTGCACCCCCACATGGTTCCATCATGACGATGACCACAAGTTTATTTTTTCCACCTCACCTACATCGCATGAGCGGAGCTCTAAAGGTAACATATGTGATGGTTCTTCACTTGTCCCACTAGTGGACTATCTTGACATTGATTGCTTGCATGATGTTGATCACCTTAGGGATACTTCACATGCTATGGGTTCCTCATGCTTAGACGTGCCACCAATTTATGATGCATATGATGATGAGCATGTCTAATTACCTAGTTGTGATGCTATACTCCATAGGATATCATGTGAAAATTCTATTGGTCACATCATGTTTGACAATCCCCTAAACTTGTCATATGATATGAGTGAGATTTCCCATATTTCGTCATTGCAATCTCACCGTAGTAACTATGCATATCCCATAAAAATTAATCCAATTCGCGAGTATGGCATATATGACAAGCCTTTGGTTATTGGAGTTTGTTTTTCTTGTGATGATATTGCCATGCTTCCTTGGCATCATTTGCACAATATATTCACATACGTCATGCCATGACCACAATGCTTCGGATATGCATTGTTTTGGATGTTGTCCATATTATCCGAATTATGCTTCCATTATTGCACATGAGGAGACCCCATGTTAGGAGATTGTGTTCCATCACATCTATTGCATTATCCCAATATTTATATGCACCATCTGCATATCATGAATACCAATGTTCGCCATAATACAAGCGATGCATTACATACTTCTAGTCTCCATTATACCATATATAACAACAAACCTTTCATGATGGATGACATGTTCTTATATCATGCATCTCATTTATCTGATCATTGGATATTTCCTGCTAATGAACACATGCACACACACATCCTAATGGATGATGTGTACATATACCACACACAATCTTTCCTTTGTCTTTGTTGTGTGTAGGTACTCATGATTATTTGTCGACCTCACAATCCCATGAGTTGACGAAAAGAGCTCTTGAGGGCAACAACAATTTGGGATACATTGGAATGTTTCTCCAAACGTTCCCCTCATGCAAAGACTACGCGCACCTCTTTTACTTGGTTCTCACACGACTATGGCCTATTTTCTCGTGTTCACTTTACATGTTGTGCCTCATTCCATGCATTTGCCATGCGATTGTGACCCTTTCTTGCATTTACCCATGTATATTTGTATGCTTGGTGGAGATCCTAAGTGCTTTTGTCATGCTTTTATTTTGCGCTATGCTATTGTTGCATCTTGTGTTAGGAGAGTCATGATGTTCCATTGTTATCTACATACGAATTCTTGTCAATACAATGATGATACTTTGCGCATATCTTGTTTTCATGATTGTGATATGTCATGTGCATTATTTATGCCCACTATTTGCACGCACGACATGATTACCATGATTGCCTCTAGTATGTTGCATCTTCACACTGCTAGCTTGCATGCCTTGATTACTATGGTTTCTTCCCTTGTTGCATCACCCATGATACATAATTGCTCATTTCATTGGGTTGGTGACATGCATGCTCATGCCTCTCACATGGTTTGTTTTGATCGTTGAATCTTGTCTCAATTGGTTGCCTCTCTCATATCCACTTGTAGTGAGTGCAACCATGCCATGCTTATTGATCTTGGAGACTTGGACATATTACTTGTGATGTATGTTTGTTTTCGTGAGCTTATTGTCTTTGGTTGTCTTCTCATCATATGCTTACATACCGTGTGGTATTCTCTTGTTCCTTCTTATGATAAGAATGATGACAAAACTTGTTGGGTACATCACCACCCGAATGATAGGTTTTGCATGCATGCTAACCTCATTAGATTTTTCGAGTATTTGTCTTGTTGTTTCATTTTGAAGGATTCGCAAGGTGATGTCGTCATGCGACATATTGGTCATGTGAAGATGTACACAATGCGAGAACAAGATCTTCGAGAACGTTCCTACGATGAGCTCGTTCCCTTTGGGTCATTTCCCCCATGCACTTATTGAATGGCCAACTTTTCCATTGTTGTTTCCTACTTGTCATTTATATGATACATCTCATGGATGGAGAAGCAACATATCTTGTGCATACGAGTAGCCTTGGGTCCATTCTCATGCATTTGGACATTTTTTGCAACAATTTACACTTTGTTACCTAACATGCTAAATGGAAACATTCTTTCCACAACAAATTTGCTCAATATGAATGGATTGACTCACATTATGTATTGCTTCATACATCTTGTCTTTCTATATCATCCATGATTTATGAGCTTGTGTACTTTGTTAGTAAATTTGTTGTGATCTACCTTGATGGACTATTTATACATGATGATCATTTTGTCCAACATAAATTGCATGATAACATAATCATTTTGAGCCATATTTGTGATGTTCATGTTTTTGATAAATCTTTCCTCTATGACATCATGCTACATAATGGTAGAATTTGTGACTTGGTGCACATAGAACTTGATCCCATGAATGCTTTACACCCCCCCCCTATCATTCTATTGAGCTTCATGATACTTGTTATAAACATTCTAGTTGAGCGCACTCGTGCTTAATTGATGGACAACTTGTGTGCGCTAACCAATGTATTTTCAAGTGTACTTTATGACATTTTGGACTACTTTGATCGCAGCATTACTCCCACTCCGTCAAACTACAAGTCCGTCCATGACTACCGTTTCCATGGTGGTGAGGTTTTTGATCCGAGGACGGATCTTTCCCAAGGGGGGGGATGATGTGGAGCATCCTACGGTCATGCTCACCTTGACTACTCCCCAAGCCCAAAGTGCCATAGGACATAAGGTGAACTCGCTCCTAAGTGATTCTCCTTTCAATTCACTCGAGACGTGGATGCTACCTCAAGTACGAACCTTGTGTATACTCAGGTGCATCCGATGCAACCATGGCGACACACGGAGCGAAGGCCAAACCATCGAGGGGACGGACGAACAAACACGTCAACAGGCTTCGCTAGAAGTCTACAACGGTCGGACGATTGTAAGCCTCCGGACGTCCCACACCTCCCAGTGTGCAGATGACCGAGCCTCTCCGGAAATCCGGTGCCAACCGAGACAAGCCGAATCTATGGATGTCCGAAGACCTCCGGACGTCCGACACCTCCCAGCGTCCGGACGACCGAGCGCTTCCGGAAATCTGGTGCCACCATACCCAAGAGGAATCGTCGTATTTTCGGACACCTCCAGACGTCCGGACCCTCATGAGCCTCCGGACGTCTGGAACTGCGTGTGCGCACCCGTGGCCTTTGGCCTTGTATCCCTCTCCCACTTACCCCTTCGTGGCTAAGACTATATATACTCTCCCATATCTCCTTTCTTGGTTTAGCAATGGTTTAGCTCATAGATTAGTTGAGCATTACTCATTTCACTATCTCTCCAATGAGATGATGCCTTCATGTGAGAAGACCCCCTAATAGATGTCAAGGCCCCTTCTTAAGGAAAATCCCTAGTAGATTCAAGACCTCATGTCCTTTGGGGATCTGGGATGAACTTTACCATGTATCCTTGTTTTCCTTTGTTGTTCATGTACCTTTATGGATCTTGTGTGTGGTGAGTCTAATGGATACGTGATTGGACTTGTTCCTGAGGGTTTCCTTTTGTGATTTCTCTTCGTTCCTCCTCGTGTTCTTCGTATTCTTGAGGTTTCCTCCTCCAATTCCTGTAAGGTCAACACCTAGGGGTTTCACCCCGTATCACATATGCTATCATTTTTTTATAGATGGTGAGAAGATGCATGAAATTAATGTGTTTTAGGTCAAACTAAATCAGTCAAAATCATGAATCAAATTCAAAAATAATTATTTGATAACTGAATAAAAGAGCTTCTTGAAAAACCGTTGATCCGGTCAATGATTTGTAAATTAACACCTCAACTGAACGAGAGGGCTCTAGATGTCTACTATTAAAGGGGGATCTGCCGTCATCGTGATGGCTCGACCAACAGATCCCCTCGCTAGCACCCACTGCCGTCGTCGTAATGGTTCGACCAACAGATCCCCTCGCTAGCACCCCACCTTTCCTTCGTTCGACCTCCTCTTCCCACTCCCACGTAAAGAAAAACGCTAAGAAAGAAAAAAAAGTTCGTCGACCTCCTCCTCCCACGTCACACGTCCCTCTCCCAGTCTCCCCCACCTCTCGCCCCAGATCCGTCATGTCCACGCCGAGCAGTTCCTCATCGCCAACGCCGCTGCCGCCGGTCGAGATCCCGCGGTCCCCGGCCACCCCCGACGCGTCGGCGCCGTCGGAGGACGTGCTGCTGCGAGTCCCCCAGCACAGCCACCCGCTGCCCGCTGGCGACCTCTCCCTCCACCGCATCCGGGCTAAGAGACACCTCCCTGGCCGCCATCGTGGCCCTTGGCGCCGTCCAGTGGCCGCTCGCCCGCGACGTCGCGGCCGTCAAGCTCGACCCCCGCCACTACTCCTTCTCCTTCGCCGTCCCCGCTCTCCCCGACGACCCGGCCCCCGACCCGCTCCACTACGGCCTCACGCTCTCCGTCCCCGACCCGCGCCTCGACGCCCTGCTCGGCGCCTACACCAGGTTCTCCACCCACTCCGTCGCCGGCAGCGAGGGGCTGGCCGACGGGGTGCGCGGCGAGTCGAGGCCGCCGCGTACTGGACCGCTGTCGCGCCCAACATCGAGGAGTACCGCAGCGACGTCACCAGGGCCATCGCGTCCGGCGCCGAGAACATCGCCAAGGGGATCCTCTGGTGCGGGATCATAACCGTGGACAGGCTCCGCTGGGGGAACGAGGTGCTCCGGACGAGGATCCAGCCCGGCGATACTGAGGCCGAGGTCAGCCCGGAGATGCTCAGGCGGATCAAAAGGTAGTGCTTTCTTTCCTCAGCTATTCGTATCACATAAATGTGTTCCTATTTGCTCATGCAGACTTATTAATCAGTGGGATTGTGATGAGTAAATGCTTCAAGGTTTGGGCGCATCACAGTTCATAGTTAGATTGTATTACTGGTTTAAATCGTGATGCAAAGTGCGATCATGTGTATCTTATTTCGATTCAAAGGTAGTACTGTCTTTCTTAGATTTTTCATACCAAGTGTGTTTTTGATTTGCACTCATGAAGAACTATCAGTATAATTTGTGTTGTAGGAGGAAATTCTTCAGGCTTTGAGCATGTCATAGTTCATAGTTAGATTAGATTAGTAGTTTATAAATTGTGCTGCGATGTGCCATCATGGGTATCTCATTTCCATTCGATGTTTTTTCAGTTGTGCTAAATATCTTTATGATTAGTACGGATAATCTCCCCAAATTATACACGCAATCATTCTGACACTGGAACTTTTTTGACTTGCTCTGCTATTTGGCATCGCTGGTGCCATGTTAAACTTGGCTGGTTATTCCTGTTCTGTATGGTGATTCGTGAATTATAGCTATGGCTTGATGTCGTGATTGCATATCATATCATATAGGAAGAATCGCAAGCACTCATGTCGAAAGACTCGGTGATTGTAGACAGCTGCATTTTGATGAATTTTGCATCTGGACTTAGCAATCGAGGCGAATTCTCTATCTAATTACCTTACATTTATTGCATCAAGCAAAGAATAGTAGGAGAGATCCCTACTGGAATATATCTGTCATGCCCAAGATGCGACCCTATCCTCAATTTGGCACGAAGGCCTCGTCAGGGATAGAAGCGCATCTCGTCGTGTCGCAAGAATGGATATCGTTACAAGTACATGTACTGAAAAGAAGAGATACATAGAGAATTTGCTTACACTCGCCACAAGCTACATCAGAGTCACGTCAGTACATTACATAAACATCAAGAGTAAGAGCAGGGTCCGACTATGGACGAAAACAAACGACAAAAGAAGAACGACGTCCATCCTTGCTATCCCAGGCTGCCGGCCTGGAACCCATCCTAGATCGATGAAGAAGAATAAGAAGAATCAACTCCAAATGAACAATCAACGCGCTCGCGTCAAGTAACCTTTACCTGTACCTGCAATTGGTGTTGTAGTAATCTGTGAGCCACAGGGGACTCAGCAATCTCATTTCCAAAGGTATCAAGACTAGCAAAGCTTAATGGGTGAGGCATGGTTAAGTGGTGAGGTTGCAGCAGCGGCTAAGCATATATATGGTGGCTAACTTACGAGTACAAGAAATAAGAGGGGGATGATCTACGCTTAACGGACGTGAACTACTGATGATCAAATAAATGATCCTGAACACCTACCTACGTCAGACATAACCCCACCGTGTCCTCGATCGGAGAAGGAACTCATGAAAGAGACAGTCACGGTTACACACACAGTTGGCAAGTTTTAATTAAGTTAACTTCAAGTTATCTAGAACCAGTATTAAACAAAGTTTCGACGTTGCCACATAACCGCGGGCACGGCTTTCCGAAAGATTTAACCCTGCAGGGGTGCTCCAACTAGTCCATCACAAATTACCACAAGCCGCATAGAAATCCTCAATCACGAAGCACGCGATCTCGTCGGATTCCCTAGTGGAAAACCTCAACTCTAAGATTACCCAAAGCATCACCGGAATCCCGATGCACAAGATATCTCCTCAAAGGTAAAACTAATCCAGCAAGGCCACCCGGTGTGTCGACGAACCCGATAGGAGCCGCGTATCTCGTTCTCAGGACACACCGTCTATGCAAAGTGGACGGGAACCAAACCTCGAGTTGCCATGTGGTGGCACCGCCGACTGCTAGGTGGGTGGACCAACACTCATGCGGAGCACTGGCCCGGGGGGTTGATTAAATTATCCTCGGGGCCCGGGAAGTCCCTATACAATTTTATTAGGTGATTAGGCAAATGTAGTACCAATGTTGGGCCTTGCCATACCAGCTTTAATCCAAAACGAATTATCAAGGGGGTCCCCATAACAACCCCGATCGTGTTAGGAGCGCTCGTTTATGGAACATAACACCGGTAGCCGGAAACTAAGGGGGCAAAGGTGGAACAAAACACCAGGCTAGAAAGGCCGAGCCTTCCACCTTTTACCAAGTATATAGGTGCATTAAATTAAATAGCATTTAATATAGTGATATAACAAGGAACCCATGTTTTCACATGGAAGCAACTGCACCTGCAACTAGCAACGCTAACACAGGGTTAAGCAAGCGGTAACATAGCCAATCAGTGGTTTGCTAGGTTGAACAGGTTGAAGGTTTCATGGCATTGTTGAGAGGCTAATATTTAACATGTGGTAGGAAACGAGACATAATCGATAGAAGCGATAAAACTAGCATGGCAATGATAGTAATGGTATCTGGGGAAATGATCATCTTGCCTGAGATCCCGCTTGGAAGAAGAATGCCTCCGTGAAGCAGACGAACTGACGTAGTCGAACGGGTCCTCACAATCCGACACGCTTGCGGAACTCTATCGAGACGAAGCAAACCGGAAACACAAATCAACACACGAAATTCACCACACGATGCAGCAACACAAATGATGCATGAGCAGCTGAAAACATGCAAGACACGGCATGACAAATCACACAAGCAGTCACTACACATTAAGTAAAGTTCAATATGCAACAAGTTGCATATTGACGAAACTCCACGTTCATTTATTTAGTTCTATCCTGATTAAATACACGGCAATATTAAATGTGATTAAACATGGCAAGAGGTGAAGCGTAATTAATCTACCTATCTAGGCATTTTAAATGAGGTCGGAAATGACATATAGCATCTCCGAGACGACCTCACATGTGAATTTACAATTCTGTCCAGATCTGAATTAACACATTTAATTAGTTGTTAAACAGAAAAACAAATAGGTTCACGTGATTCTATGCGTCATTTCAAGCAAACTACACATAGAGAACATCTCCAACGGAGCTACGGATCAAAAGATACGGACACCGCAAGATATGATGGCATGAATGCAATATGTGTGCAACGGCGGTCACGAGCACTTCAAAACCTACAAACAGCAAGGGAAAAAAGATACTACACGAGATCCTAAGCAAGTTTCATGTAGGACACGACCAAAACGGAGCTATGGTTCGAAAACTACGAGCAAAACAAGAAATCACTACAATCTGCCAAAATCAGCAACATAGCATTTTCTATGCCCCACAACTACGGCTACACAACTCCGATATGCCCAAGCAAGGCATGGCACAGAAGAGGGCAAGATGCACTACTACAAACAACTAACAACAACTAGCATGGCAGCAAGGAACACTAGGAAAAGAAGACACAAAATGGCATCTCACACACTATTTCAGACTTAGTGAAAATTACACCTCATGAAAGTGCAGTTTTTGATCTGAAGCAATATTGACAGCAGCAAAATCATAAGATACAAGACTCCAAATGGCATGAAACTTTACAGGATACTAGAGAAACACAAGGGCTACAACTAACTCCATTGGACCAACCTCAAAAGAGCTACAGATCACAAGATGCAAGCAAGACAAGACAGCAACAAAATATAACAGATTCCAGACTTAGAAATATTTCAGCACGTCCAAAACAGCACTATTTCTAGCAACTTGAGAGCAATCAAACCACACCTAAACATGCATTTATATTGCAACCAAAAATACCAGGGGCTAGTAAAAACACCCAAGAACAAGTCCCTAGTTGACCACTTAATCAAACGGGGCACGGAATAAATCCTACGACTTAAACAAAAGGGCATCACGGCAAAATATCGCGCGAACTAACTTACTCAAAAGCTAAAACTAACTGCACAGAAAAATCCATGGGATTTTTCTACCCCGGAAACATATAAAATATGTGGGGTTGCAACAACAAAATAATGCCACACGAAAATGCGAGAAATAATCCTAGACACGAAAAATAAACTACCGGCAAATCCCTACACGTAAAAATACAAATGACCGCTCTAAAATACATGCAAAATGATTCCTAAAACATGGACATTTAATCTACGGTATACGGGCAGTCCGGACACGCGCGAAAAATATTACGGGACACAAACATAATAGGATAGCACGTTAAACTAGGCGTTCGGCACGTAAAACTACGTCAAATAATTATGCAAGTTCTGAAATCGTGTTCTACTCGCGAAGCTACCCCAAAACCATATAAAATACGCCTCGATCCGACCAACGGTAAATAAACTACGGGTGTTTGAAAAAAACAAGCATTTTTCTGAAACTACTAAAAATCCACAGGAATTTTATAAATCTCTATGGGACAAATCCCTCATATCAGGCCTAACAAAGGCATGGGCGCAAAATAACTAACACGCGCTCGGGCGAGGGAAAAGGAGCTGCTCACCTCGGGCCCGAGGAGGCAGTGGGCCGAAGGAGGAGGCAGGCCGGCTCGGATCTGGCAGCTGGAGGCGCTGGAGGGGGGCGCTCTGGGCCGGCTCGGGGGGAGGGTCAACGGCCCACGCGGGCGAGGCCCAGGCGCACGAGCGCTCGCTCGATCGAGCGGCTCGTCCCTCGAACAGGAGGAGCTGGCGGCGGCGGCACGGTCCCGGCGAGGTGACTGACGGCGAGGCGGGGCAAACACCGGCGAGGGGCGGCGGGATCCGGCCGGGAACGGGCAGCTCTGGCCTACCCGCACCGGATCTAGGCGACGGCGACGCGAAACGGGTGCGGGGCGGCGACTCCTTGACGGCGGCGGCGCGGCTTCGCCGGATCTGGCAGCAGCGGGGAAGCTGCGCGGGGTTGGCCGAGTTGACGGCGGCGCGGCTTCGCCGGATCTGGCAGCAGCGGGGAAGCTGCGCGGGGCTGGCCGAGTTGACGGCGGCGGGGGCTCCGACGAGGGGCTGGCGCCAGCGGAGGAGGGTTGGCGGTTGCCGGCTCGGGCTCCGGCCAGAGGTGGCACTTGGCCGGCGGCAGCAGGGTGGCGCGGCGAGGCGAGCTCGGGCACCGGCGGGACTCGGGAGAAGGAGCTCGGGAGCGGGGAGCTCGGGCACTGTGGCAGCGGCGGATGGGCTCGTCCGGGCCCGATCTGGGCCTGGCGGGCCGGCGGCGCTAGGGAGGAGAGAGGAGGAGGCTGCGGGAGGATTAGGGTTTCGGGGGTTGGCACGGTTTTCGAGGCAGTGAAGAGCGGGTGTCTAAAAATTAGGAGGAGGGGGTATTTATAGACATATGGGGGGCTAGGTTACCCGGAATTTCATTCCGGATCCAACCGCGTGGTCGGATTCGGACGATTCCGAACGCGGGTATGGGTACGCGGCCGTGTAGAGGGGATATCCGAAGACGAGAGGGGGAACGGGCGGCGCGGCAACGATTTTTAAAACACCGACACACGTCCGACGGTAGACCGAATACGGTGCCGCTACGGTCGACCGTTCGGGTACCAGACGAACTCCGATCGCGACGAAACTTGACAGGCGGCCTACCTATATATAAATAAAACCGCACGACAAATTCCAGCTCAATCGGAGAAAGTTTTATACACGCTTTAAAAACAGAGTTACGACGGTGCCGCGGGCGCGTGCGTGTGTGGTCAGGCTCGGAACGAACAATGACGTTAACCGGCAACTAACAACGGATGCAACATTTGAAAACTGGCGGCAACGGAGATGCCGATGCAATGCACATGATGCGAACGATGCGATGATGATGCGACAAAATAAAACAGACACACGACGAAAACGGAAAGGAAAGGGAATCTTCTGGAACGTCGGCATCGGGCTGTCACAATATCGCTTCCACTATTTTAGTTAACCCGGTTATCCTTATGCTGCTTGTTCAGGCAGTTGTCGAGAATGTGAAGTTGAAGCATGAGAGACATCATCATCATACTGTTGGGGAACGTCGCATGGGAAACAAAAAATTTCCTACGCGCACGAAGACCTATCATGGTGATGTCCATCTACGAGAGGGGATATTCGATCTACGTACCCTTGTAGATTGCACAGCAGAAGCGTTAGTGAACGTGGTTGACGTAGTGGAACGTCCTCACGTCCCTCGATCCGCCCCGCGAACCATCCCGCGATCAGTCCCACGATCTAGTGCCGAACGGACGGCACCTCCGCGTTCAGCACACGTACAGCTCGAAGATGATCTCGGCCTTCTTGATCCAGCAAGAGAGACGGAGAGGTAGATGAGTTCTCCGGCAGCGTGACGGCGCTGCGGAGGTTGGTGGTGATCTAATCTCAGCAGGGCTCCGCCCGAGCTCCGCAGAAACGCGATCTAGAGGCAAAACCGTGGAGATATGTGGTCGGGCTGCCGTGGCAAAGTTGTCTCAAATGAGCCCTAAAACCTCTGTATATATAGGGGGAAGAGGGGGAGCCTTGCCTTGGGGTCCAAGGACCCTCAAGGGGGTCGGCCGAGCCAAGGGGGGGGGAGTCCTCCCCTTCCAAACCGAATCCAACTAGGTTTGGAAGGAGGAGTCCTTCCCCCTTTTCCCACCTCCTCTTTTTTTTCTCTTTGATTTTCTTCCTATAGCGCATAGGGCCTTCTTGGGCTGTCCCGCCAGCCCACTAAGGGCTGGTGCGCCACCCCCAAGGCCTATGGGCTTCCCCGGGGTGGGTTTCCCCCCCCCCCCCCCCCCGGTGAACACCCGGAACGCATTCGTCATTCCCGGTACATTCCCGGTAACTCCGAAAACCTTCCGGTAATCAAATGAGGTCATCCTATATATCAATCTTCGTTTCCGTACCATTCCGGAAACCCTCGTGACGTATGTGATCTCATCCGGGACTCCGAACAACATTTGGTAACCAACCATATAACTCAAATACGCATAAAACAACGTCGAACCTTAAGTGTGCAGACCCTGCGGGTTCGAGAACTATGTAGACATGACCCGACTGACTCCTCGGTCAATATCCAATAGCGGGACCTGGATTCCCATATTGGATCCCACATATTCTACGAAGATCTTATCATTTGAACCTCAGTGCCAAGGATTCATATAATCCCGTATGTTATTCCCTTTGTCCTTCGGTATGTTACTTGCCCGAGATTTGATCGTCGTTATCCGCATACCTATTTCAATCTCGTTTACCAGCAAGTCTCTTTACTTGTTCCGTAATACAAGATCCCGCAACTTACACTAAGTCACACTGCTTGCAAGGCTTGTGTGTGATGTTGCATTACCGAGTGGGCCTCGAGATACCTCTCCGTCACACGGAGTGACAAATCCCAGTCTCGATCCATACTAACTCAACGAACACCTTCGGAGATACCTGTAGAGCATCTTTATAGTCACCCAGTTACGTTGCGACGTTTGATACACACAAAGCATTCCTCCGGTGTCAGTGAGTTATATGATCTCATGGTCATAGGAACAAATACTTGGCACGCAGAAAACAGTAGCAACAAAATGACACGATCAATATGCTACGTCTATTAGTTTGGGTCTAGTCCATCACGTGATTCTCCTAATGACGTGATCCAGTTATCAAGCAACAACACCTTGTTCATAATCAGAAGACCCTGACTATCTTTGATCAACTGGCTAGCCAACTAGAGGCTTGCTAGGGACAGTGTTTTGTCTATGTATCCACACATGTATATAAGTCTTCATTCAATACAATTATAGCATGGATAATAAACGATTATCTTGATACAAGAATTATAATAATAACTGTATTTATTATTTCCTCTAGGGCATAATTCCAACACATACTTTATCTTCTTGTATTTCAGGTGGCACCTAGGTTTGGAGAGATGGACATGGTGATTGATAGGGATTTCACTGGGAGTAAGACATACGACTCTGTTACCTGTGGGAGGACCCAAGGCTAGTTGTGTGTGGTTCCAATGTTAGGTTCAGAAGATTCAGGAATTGTTTTGCTGAATGTAAGGGCCAAAGCTGTAATACTAATGGCTATGGATGGATGGATGCTTTGGCAAAAGCAAGGCCAGATGCCACTGCATACCAGAACTACCGAGCCACAATTTGTCTGACATTCATTTGTATCCCCCTTCATTTGTCCATTGCTTGTATCCCCATTCATTTTGTCCATGGCTCCTCCTTCATATCACCTGACATAAACATCTTTCTACCTGCAAATTTAGGTACTGCACTACTGATACTATGAGTATATGATTAATTCTTCTTCTATCTGTGTATATTGCCTGGCAGAATATTATGCTTCGACTTGGAATGTTTGTTCATGCAGAACGATAACTAAATTGTTTTTTTGACATATCTATATGCTGAATTAGACCTTAATGGCTCCGCTGAGTGTCGTGTCGTAGGCCGTGGAATATGCATGATGAGCACCTCGTGGAGAGACAAGCAGGACCACCACCTTATCAACTTCAATGGTGCGTTCCTGGCCGCCAACTCGTATCGCCTAAACTTCATGTCGATATCTCCTATAAGCGCCTCTTCCTGCCCTGCAAATCATAAGTTGCAAATTGCTTCTGTGGTGTGTTCAGAAAAAAAAAGTGATCAAGCAGGTGTATTCCAGGACTTCATCTTCAACAATGGGGGCTATCAGTTGCTTTCATCTTTGAGACGAACTGGGACTGCGGGAATGGAGCTGTTGTTTTTAGCAGGTGCGACACTCTTCCCTGCCATGTCTTACAGCAGCATGCTGCTATGGTGTTTGTTCGCTGTAACGATCGTAACGGTGGCTCCACTGTTGGAATGATTCCTGTTGTAGGGTGAATGCGCTGAAGAGGCAGTACAAAAATCTCTACGTCTTTGTTGCCGTCCCCACGGTGGAGCAAATCAAATCGTTTAATCAGTCTTATTTCAAGTAAGCACCCAATATGTATTTTGGTAGTGCTGGGTTATGTTAGTTGGGTCATTGTTACTCATGTGTGCCATAACCAAGGTATGGCATGGAGCTTGGTTGCCCTACATTTGTGCCTGTTAACGATTCAGAGATGGGATTTGAGATGATACTCAAGATTGCTCATGCCCGTGGAGGTAAACATCTAACTTCATTTCACTCATGATCAAGTCCTAAGCTGCAAGCATCTGACAAATCAACACTTGTTTTTCGTTCAGTATGCAAGCAGCAGGACATTAGCTCAACAATGAGGAATGAGGTACTTTCACATGCTTCCATATCTGTTTCCGCACTATCTGTAGCTCTCTAAGCGATTTCTTGCATGTGTCTATAGCGGGAGCAAGCAGTTCAGTCCATGGATGCCTATATACAAGTGCTCACCTCTATTCCTGGTATTGATGATCACGATGTCAATATGGTGTGTACTGAACTATCTTTTATCCTAATATGTAACTGGATGATCTCTTGGCTGCTGGTGTTGTTGGAGCCATTGAGATGCACAATGCTTCGTCGCTCCCACACAAGAAGAGATTGAGCTCGGTCGTCTCTCCCAACAGCGAGAAGAGATTGAGCAAAAGAAGCAGCAGATCATGGAGGAAGACCAACGTCACAATGCCCTCAAGTGTTCGAGACAAGAGATTAATGACCCTTCTCATGACGAGGATCTTGAAGAAGATGCGGAGCATGACAGTGCCCCCTACTGGAAACGGCGAGCGCTACGGTCGGAGAAAGCGCATGGGGCAAGCTTGCAAAGGGAGCATTCGTTGGAGGAGAAGCTGGGGGAATATCTCAATAAATTTCAGCCAGAAACACTCGCAGGGGAATTCTCTGCCATGTTAAAACGGGCCGATTATTTTTTGCACCTGATTCTCCAAAGTGCCCCGATTGTGATTGCTCATCAGGTCTGCCGTTAGTGCTTTTCCACACCTTTTCCAACTTCCCCTTAAATTTGATGATATATGGTAATAATAATAACAATTTATTTCTTCTTTTCAGGATGTCGAGTTACGGTACCGCTACATTTTTAATCACTTTCCGACACTTGCGGATGAGGTCAATGCCTTTGCCATTGATTTTTCCGCTCCATATAGTGCACTGCTCTTTAATCCTGAAATTAATTTGTATTTTTGTCTGGTTCACAATTTTTTTCAGGATGTTATTGGTAAATCAGACCATGAGATATTGTCAGGAGAGGGTATAGATGAGATGAATAAGGTCAAGAGAGAGGTTATGGCCAAGGATATACCGATTAAGAGAGAGTTTTTATTTAACACTCCATTGTTCGGACCAAAGACCTTTGTGGTATACATCGAACCGGTTTTCAGTAAAATAGGGGAAACAATCGGTGTGAATTATGTTGCACTCGACATAACAGACCAGGTGATTTGTTATATTCATTTATATCATGTTCATGTTTCTTCAATTTCCATTCTTTCAAAATCTAGAGAATAATAAGATATTATTATGGTCTCAGTATTATTTCGAGACTGATTATATGTTTTTTGTTTCCCTTGTTTCTTGTGCACAATTGTACACCTTTTTATTTAGTGAAAATATCATCGTCATCCTTGTTGGTTTCCGTTAATAAATAGCATCGTCATTCTTGCTGGTCTTCATGAATAAAATAGCATCGCCATCCATGTTGGCCTCCATGAATAAAATAGCGTCCCAATCCTTGTTGGTCTCTATGATTTCTTCTTTGATAGTGCGCATGAAAAGTATTGTGCAGTGATCTCATAAACTGTTATTTGAGTTTGAGGGTATTTTCCGCATGAGCTAAGATACCATTTTTATATGAAAATAAATTTCTTCGAACTGAATCTCATTTCATGTCGTTCTACATTGAATTACATTTTATTCCATGCTTCTGAACTGCGTCTACTTCCTTGAACTTCAGGTCAAAACAAGAGAAAAAATGGCAGACATAAGGGTGAGGGAAGCTGTTCAAAAAGCCAAGGAAACAGAGCATAGAAGATCACCTAATATTACAGGTTTGCATGGTGTACATTTTACTCTAGCATTGACTTATTGCATTTTGATTCAGAATTACACTGAGTACTTCCACTTGTCAACAATGCACAGGACACACCGCAAGCAAAACAAATGTTAGCCACAATGTCACATGAGATCGGATCTCCCCTTTCAGAAGTCCTTAGGATAGCCGAGCTTCTTGCAACTACCAAACTGGGTCAAGAACAGCATCAGTTGCTAGAGCTTATGTTATCCTCTGGAAAATGTTGTGTTAGAATCGATCGATGGCATCCTTGGTCTATCCAAAGTGGAATCGGGTATTCCAAAGAATATGGTATTTAAGAGAAATCCTTGTTAGGAAATGGACTATTAGGCTATCTATGCAGGGCTGCGGGTAGGGATCCCGGGCATTTTTGTACTTTGGAAGGCGCTTAATGATGCGTTGTTCCTTTAATTAGTTACATTCTTCTGTTTCCTAGATAGCTCCGACTGGCTGAGCGCATAACTAACTTGGCAATTGGTTGATAATTAGTACTGATTCAGTTCTTATAATTCAAAGCCACGACAACACTGGTTGATTCATGCATATATACATATAGTATGTAGTACTCCTTCCGTCCCGAATTGAAGCGCATCTCCGGGCTCATCTACGAGGAGACCTGTGGCGTTCTCAAGATCTTCCTCGAGAACGTCATCCGTGACGCCGTCACCTACACCGAGCACGCCCGCCGCAAGACCATCACCGCCATGGACGTCGTCCACGCGCTCAAGCGGCAGGGACGCACCCTCTACGGATTCGGCGGCTAGGCCGCGTTCTCATCTGTTTATGTTAGTCTGGTGCCGGTGTTGGTCATTATTACGGGTTACTGGTGTCTTGTGCTGAAATGTTGAATCCACAGCTCTGACTTTGAGCTGAGTAGTAATAAACTTTTACCTTGTGATCATGGTGACCATTTCGCTGTTTGATTTGACAGACCTACCCAAATCCGCTGGAAGATAACATGGCCTACTCTGTTGTCAAGTAAGACTGAACTTGCTCCTGGCTGGTCTTCCTCTGTATGTTCTTGCTGACTGGAAAACCAAATATTATGTTTGCAAGCAATACTTCGTTAATCCGGATGACACTGTCTGTCAGAAGGTGAATTCTTGAGAAATTCGCCGTGTACTCGTGTTTCTTTTCTGTCAACAACATGTCAAGTACTTTGGTTTAGACAGTCTTCATTTTGATTCAGCGTCTTGCACGTCTCAATGCAGATTGTTGTTCACAAGGATGGCCCAAGAGGAAACCACTTCCGTCATGCTGGACCTCGCTAAAGGGTATACCACGCCATTTTTATGCTGACAAAAGAAAAGGATTGTTCTCTAACTTCTTTGTCTCCATCATCTCTATTTTGAACCTGACGAGGTCCATGCATGTATTGTCACATGTGGAGGACTCTGCCCTGGGCTTAATACTGTAATTAGGGAAATTGTATGTGGCTTATCTAACATGTATGGTGTCACCAAGATACTTGGGATTCAGGTAAGTCGCTTCTCATTACATTGCATCACAAATTTCAGTACCAAGAAGCTATTCCCCCCTGGATTATATTGCTTCTTTCTGTTTCCTGGAATTACTGGTATACACTTACATTGTTTCTGTTACAATGGTCCAATCACATCAACCTGATATCTAGGAAGATGCATCGCGCCAAAACCAAGCATGTATAATGGATATCTATGTCAGTTTGAGGATTCAATATTTTGACTTAGTGCCAGAAAAAATTCTACCAAATTTGTTACGTTGATTATGCTGTACATCAATAGCAGATTCTTTTCACTTACAGACTGCGTTACAGTAAGTTTTTGATGTGTGGGATTAGGAATCATAGGAAAAAATAACAATGGCCTCACAAGAAACTGAGATCAATATTACATTGGTTATGTCTTCTAATATTATGATTATTTCTGTGTAGGGTGGGTATAGAGGTTTCTACGCTCGCAACACCATCGTCTTGACCCCCAAGAGTGTAAATGACATTCACAAAAGGGGCGGAACTATTCTTGGCTCATCACGAGGAGGACATGACACCATGAAGATTGTTGATACCATTCAGTACCGTGGCATAAATCAGGTGAACTAAAGAAAAAACACCATTTATACTATTTTTCCGGGCTTGATGGAGTGATTAGGGACATAGATGATGGGTCCCGGCCATCTCCAGTTGTGATGGAACAGTGCCAAGAGGCCATGTCTTGTATGTACTACTTGCTGCAGCGTTACCCTTCTAAGTTTACAGGACTTGATAAGGCATCAGCTGTCTTCGAGAGTGCTGTTAGGACGATACTGACTGTTCTAAAGTCATCTGCCTTTTCGAGGGATTGTCTGGTGGCCTCTGGAGTCAGCTTCTGTGCTGCAATTCAGGTTTTCATGAGTCCCGTGGAGATTTCCTGATTTATTTCTCAAGGGCTCTTTGGTATCTTTCCTGACCATGAAGATATAAAGGATCTAGCTGTGCATGATGCACTTTCTGATTTTCATCTGAGTGAAGAAATCAGAGATCTCTTGGTTTTGAGTAGACTATGTTTGCTCAGAGGAATTTTGACGGCTATTCCAAGGAAAGCACTCAACGTGCGCCAGCTTCATTCAAATGGATCTTTATGGACTGTATTGTATGATGGGATTTTACCTAAGCTTTGCATGCACTGTGAGAACCCCATTGACAGGCACTTCAATTTCCATGCTCTGACAGTTACTCAAATATGTCTGCAGTAGATTAAGACATTTGTTTTGGCTGATTTCACTGACTTCTCTGGTGACTATAAGCCTTTCTCTAGGGATGTTGTCAACCGTGTATTAAAAATCATATGGAGCAACTTGGAAGATCCTTTGAGTCAGACTGTAAAACAAGTGCACCTCATCTTTGATCTCCTATTGGATATTGAATCGTCTCTTCCATCAGAAGACCAAAGCATCAAATTGGTTATGTGCGACATTGCAAATGATTTACTTCGCCTAGGTCCACGATGCAAAGGGAGATATATATCCCTTTAGCTTCTTTCACAAGGTGACTGGGTGCCAAATCTCTTCTAAGCTTGAAACCAAACCTCCTTCTAGAAACAGCCTATGCTTACATAGATGATGATGTTTGTTGTGCTGCAACATCGTTTTTAAAATGCTTCCTTGAGAATTTAAGGGATGAATGCTGGAAGGAGGATGGTGTTGAGCAAGGATATGATGCCTTTAGAGGGTTGTGTTGTGCTGCAACATCGTTTTTAAAATGCTTCTTTGTCTTTTAGGATCACTTTATTCTTCCCATGCATTATACTCCCTCCGTCCCAAAATAAGTGTCGCAACTTTTGTACTAAGTTAGTGCAAATTTAGTATTAAAGCAGCGACACTTATTTTGGGACGGAGGGAGTACAAGTTATTTCAAACCTAAACATTGTAAGCTTGTGTGTTGGTTTCACTCTCTTGTTTTTCCTCCAGGTGTATGTTATTGGTGGTGACGGTAGTCAAAGGGGTGCAGGAGTGATTTTTGAAGTAAGCTCCACTATAAACCAGAAGAAAGCTCTCTTTAAGCTGGTTGAATTAGAGCTCTTACTCTCAACATTTTGTCGCTTATAATATCCTTTATATCTTATAATGTGAATCAAATGACATATTGATATTAAGATCAACTGTATATTCTTACATTTTTTTGCTGATATTAAATCAACCGTACCTTTTTTTGTGTTGAAACAAGTTTGTAAGTGTACGTTTACATGAATCTTAATGCAGGAGGTTAGAAAGCGTGGTCTCAAAGTTGTTGTTGTCGGCATTCCTAAGACTATTGATAATGACATCCCGGTAATACTCTGCTCCTGCAGGATGCCGCTCAGGGACGACGGCACGCTCAAAGGAGACGGTGGTGTTCACGCTCTGCTTGTATCGCTCCTTCGAGGCCGCCGAGGGGTGGTAGTCCAGAACGATGCAGGTGGCAGAGCCGCGGAGGGACAGGGTGTGCCTGGTGGCGGCGACAGGTCACCAAGATGATCAAGCTTGGAGGCCCCCGTGGCATGGTCGGATGGGTCGACCTCTGGCGCGGCATCCTTGTCTGCAACGTGTTTGACGAAAATCCCGCGCTCCATGACGTGCCTGCCGCTGGCGGCCAGGGGCAACTGCGCATCTTACGCCTACCACAGCGTTGCTCCTCCCCGGTCCGAGACATCACCATCAGCCCGAGCAAAGACTACAAAAGTACATCGAGATGGAAACTGACCTGCAAAGAAGGCCGGAGGCGGTGACCGCCGAGGAGGAATGCTTCCACCAGAAGCCACGCCCTCAACCCAGCTTCGATGGCTCGAGGTCCACCACATGGAGCATGCCGATCCCGATTCTGTCATGGGAGGACTGGAGCCCCGGCTGCACCATCGATGCCGATGAAACCATCGTCCAGCCAATGCACCACAAGCTGCTGCCTGGGACGTCAGGAAGTATCAGTGACAATGAGCCCAGTCACGTGACGTCGCTGCCAGTCCTCGCCACGGGTTTCCTTGCAATGAGCATGGATGATGATGTAGTGTGCCTGCTCCGTGCAAGTCTTGCTCCACTAACGAGATGGAAGTGGTGATTTCTGTTGATTTGAGGAAGAAGACGCTCCGAGAAGTGGGCAAGCTTGTTGCCGGCAAAGACTTCGCTGACATGCACAACCGCGGCACCTAGATATCCAAGTATCTCGGTCCCAAATTCCCAATACGACCGCAGGTAACTTCGCTTTACTGCTACTGCTTCTTGCGTATTTTACCACCTGAATCAAGTGTCTTGTTATACGTCTGTACTTGCTTGGCAGTCTGATTTCATATCTTTTCCAGGCAAAGCATGATGTTCGTTAACATAATGAAGTTTGTGAGGGCTAAAGCTAGGTATGCTAGCTCCTGTAAATTGGACATGCCTCCTTATTAATATGGAAACGAATAAGACCTAGGGTCTTATCACTTATGGCAGTATTCTTTTGATCGGTATGGTCTGAAACTCTGAAGGACCAACTTCAGATGTTAAGAGACTTAATTCAAGAGTGTCAGGTGATGGTGTGCAATGGGAGGGTAGCAATTATGGTTGTTATATTATGTACTTTGCTGTGTAACTGGCATATCAGCTGATAAAACAGTTCTTGGGAGGCCGTACTGCCATGGTAAGAAAAATAAACAGTGAATTATGTAGCATTTTAGGCAGCATGGCAGCACGTGTTCTTCTAACAGAATAGACAGACTGTTGATGGTTGGATGTTGTCAGAAAAACCCTGACACCATATTTCGAACCGACACTTGTTAGATGGTGGAATTCGAATAAACACTGTAAAGACAGATGATATGCATCCAAGTAATGGTGTTTAGACCTGTTGGTAGCCAAATCAAGCAGGTACTATGCCTGGAAAGAAAAAAATGATGTACATGTCATTCCTAAAAGCAGTACTCAATTTCATGACAACTATTTTCATGGAAGGAAGCAAAAAAATTCAGAGCATGGTTGCCAGTTTAAACTTAGTGGTGCTCAGGTCGAAACATTAAATCAAACTTGTGCGGAGGTTAATTCACAACTTTATCAATTTCTATAAATTAGCAAATTGCTGCATGTACAAGTATTTACTTTTTATAGAAATCTATGAAATGTAAATGTGTTGGATTTTTCACTTGTGGCATCATAATATCATATTTAGTTCCCAGTTCCCAATAGAAAACACTTTTGAATCAGATCATCATATTCCAAATATAATTGAAAGTAACACTGCTACCTCCAATGGCAAGAAGCGGGAGAAAATCAGTTTATCAATGGTAATCACATACCATCATGTCAACAAATTTGTAAATTCAGACAATTATTCAACCGCTATATTTTTTTTGCTTCCGTGGCAACGCACGGGCATTAAACTAGTTTGTGTAAATTTTGGTCATCCTCGTGTTTCCTTGTTAACACGAATTGTTGATATTGGATCGAACGGCTGAGAAGGGGTTTGGGGCTTCACTAGGAAACAGGTCCTCGAAGGCTCTAGCCGGCTAGCCGCGACGTGCAGCCGCTTCCTCCACTCGGCACTCCACGTCCCCTCCCATGGCGACCACTCTCCCAACCGCCGCCGCCGCCGCCGCCGCCGCCACCTCTACCGTTCGGATCTTCCAACCGACCCGATTCCACCTCCCTAGAACCTCTCCCGTTCTTGCCCCCTCGCGTTCCGCCAGTCGCCGCCTCTCCGGCATCACCTGCTCTCCCGGGATTGCCAGCGTCGCCGGCAAAGCGACGTCCCCGGAAGACGCCGTACGCATCGTGGCCGTCGTCGGCGACGGAAGCATCAGTCCGCTCAAGGATACACCCTGGGACGAGGTTATGCGCCATACGGTACGGCCTCGCTCTTAACCCATCAGTTCGCCCCTCCCACGTTCTGAAACGATCGCAGGGGGGAAAAACTTTGCGGCCCTGTGAGTGTTACTTTGGAATGTGAAGTGATTTTACCGATTTCCTGCTGCGCATACTTCACAATTTTGCATACGGTAAACAATTAGTGCCATCTGCACTGTCTGAACAGGATCAACAGCTTCAGTTTGGACACTGCTAATGTTTGAACTTTGAACTTGTTGTTTTGGCCTCAGTTGCTAATCCTTGAATTATGAAGCATATGACTAGTATCATCATCTCGGTTCAAAATGCTTAAATTGTTTATTATTGAATAATATATGGAGTGCTACGGTTCAGATACATTTCTGCAGGTGAGCATGACCTGTGCAGTTTTCGGCTTTTCGTTTGCTTTCCTTCAATAAAAAATCAAGTGCAACACCTTATTTCTTTTGAGGATAAACCTATGTGCTGGCATTACTAGAATCTACTCCCTCCATTCCTAAATATTTGTCTTTTTAAAGATTCAACTACGGACTACATACGGAACAAAATAAGTGAATCTACACTCTAAATTATGTCTATATACATCCGTATGTAGTCCGTAGTGAAATATCTAAAAAGACAAATATTTAGGAACTGAGGGAGTAGATGCTAATTTATACAGTCTCACAAATCAGTTTACTGCCTAGTATAATCTTGCATCTTTGTTTTTCATTAGGCTGATAGGTTGAAGTGGGTTGATGAAGGGTTTGAAATGCTTGTGTTCACTGACAAGTCGATTGACCATGATGATCTTAGGAAAGAATTGTCTCATTGTGATATGCTAGTCAATGTTGCAATAACAGGCCAGGAGTCTGTTCAGTGGCTTACACAAAACAGTAAGAACATCCCGAATGTACTTTGCTTTCAGTCATCTCCGTCCTTAGTAAACAAGCTAGGAGGCACATCTGTTCAATACACTGGAGAGCAGGACTTCTTTGGCAAGCTAATCAATGTTGGAAAACCAAGTGGAACAGAGGAATCAACTGAAGTTCTCAAGACGATATCCAATGCCTGGGAAAGGCACAACTCAGATGACATTAGGTTTTGCTTGCTTGTTGTGGTTAATGCATACATAAGACCGGTCGCTATGCTGAAAAACCTTAGGGCAAAAGGTCTCTCTACCCTAGGCTGTATGATAAAAAACTGCGGTCCTCAAATACTGAATTGCTTGTTTGATCCCGACTGTAGGAAAGCCATTCAGTGCTTGAATTCTTGCTCTCCAACTGACCAGGTCTGCAACTATCGCTGCATTGCATCGTACGAGAGTCCGCATCTAGAGGCTTTTTCTCTCTGTGTTTTGCAAAAGAACAACTGTCTTGAGCTCAATGCTGAGATCCCTAGTAAACCCTCTGTAACCCCGCTATCAGTGTTCAGAGAAGAAAAGCTTAGCCATGAAGTTGCGGAAGATTTGTTTGTCGGTTGGCTGGACAGCTTGGAGTGGAGTTGGAGAGTTGTAGCTGGACAAAATCCAGCATATGACCAATTCCCATGCCAGTATCAATTATTCTACAGAGGGAAAGCTAAAGGTTCATTTTGGTATGAGCCAATTTTTCAGGTCAGGACCCTGGAAGGGAAGCTGGTTTGGAGGCGTAGAAAGTACAGAGTGAAAAGAGCTAGCATCCCTGGTACATTTTATTTCAGTGTGCTGGATAATGGTGTGGTTTCAAAAGAGTTTTGGACAGTTGTCGATGTTTCGGATGATTTCAGCTGGGGTCTGTTCCATTACCATGGAGCTGCTCAGGCTGCTGGACAATCATACACTGGAGCAGTGCTTGTTACCCCTGATGGGTCTTATCCTGATGGGGACAACCCAAGATTGGACTCTGCTTTGGAGAAATGTGGTATCAAGAAATGGGAGCTTTTTATGGTTGACAACTGCTCCTGCACGGGTGCGCCTTTGGGAACTCCCGAAGGTTCACGGCTGCATTACCAGATTGCTCCAGGAAAAGAAGCTGATATTATGCAGAGAATTCTCTGATGAATTGTTCACACAGCATGAAAGGGGAAATTTCTTTCCCAACTGATGTACATGTGCACCTCTACTTACACGGCTGTAAAGAATGGCGGCGCATCTTGCCAAATGGAACTTATTTGTAACTGGTAGGTATATTTTCTCATTCTTACATATACTGCTACTTGTCATATAATACATCACCTTTCTTGTTGCCATCATCATGCCCAATGCTTAATAACATAGATAAAGGGTTCCAAGTCAATAAATAAACTAATTCGATACAAGATTGTTCAGTAAAACTCTCCTGTGTTTCCAAATTGTCAATTGGGTTTTCTGCTTTTCTCATCATGACAGGTTGAGAGCATGCGGTGTTCAAGGGGTGTCTTCAGTACCTGTATAAATCCTGGATGCTCACACATAGCAGGACATAGGCCCGCATCCTGTGCTCGCTATGCCAGTCCCACTGTCCCCGATCTCCAACAACAGCCTCTCTGCAGTCTGCTGATGCCCCATTTCGTCCGCTGTACAATTACCTTGTGCAGTAAACGTTGCTCGTAGAAACTTGTACATTTATAGGAGAGTGTTATGTGACGCCTGTTGTTACGGTGCTTATATCTTTTACTGCCTGTTGTAAACCTGTAGTCAAAACAAGCCATTAGTTTGTAGATAACCAATGAACCAAATACTCTCTCCGTTCCTAAATATAAGTCTTTTTAGATATTTCACTAGAAGACTACATACGGATGCATATAAACATATTTTAGAATATAGATTCATTCATTTTGCTTCGTGTGTAGTCTCTAGATGAAATCTCTAGAAAGACTTATATTTAGGAACGAAGGGAGTACTAAATAGTTAATGCATGTGTTGTTGTAATGTTTAAGCATCTTGAAGTGTTCTCACTTAGAGCATCCTAGTAGACACCGTAAAAGGGTCGAACCTGCAAAATTCCGGCCAGTATACGGGTTTGGTCTGTTTTAGTGGTTAGAACAGACCCTGTCTCGTATGTTCGGCCCGTAAATTTTTTACCGCGGCCCGCAAAAAGACCCCTCGAGCCGGCATATATATGGTTTTACAGCGCGTTTACGGGTCGAACCCTAACCTCCATCACCGTAGCTCCGCCGCGATTCAAACACCCACTCCGCCCTAATTTCTCGTCGTCGGCGAGACAAAAAAACCACCAGCGGGCTGTCCCGACCATGGACGGCCATGGAAATGGAGGGGATGACGCCGAGCGTCGTCGCCGCCGCGTCTCCGACGCCGCACGCAAGCCGGGATCCCGGAGGTGGCTGAAGTATGGCCTCCGGCCGCCGCAGGCTTTCGAGCGTCACGAGCTCGAGGCGTACGAGCTCGCGGCTCGACGCGTCGGCTCCTTTGCTGCTGGGAGTTCGTTCGCGGGCGCGTCGTCCTCGCGGACCATAACTCCGGTGAGGAGAAGGGCGGAGGAGCTTGGGCCGCTCGCCGTCAAGCTCGAGGACGACGTCGACGAGCTGCGTGGAGGGGTCATCGACCCCGAGGATTACCTCCCCCCTCGGGGTGGGAGGATCACCTCATGCGCCATCATGGAGCGCTCGGTGAGGGAAGCGGTGGAGGACGCCGCGCGCAACCGTCGCTAGCTGGAGATCGAGCAGATCTTCCTCGAGCAAGGGGTCACGGCGTCGCAGGCGAGTGTGTCCAAGGAGGCGGACCTGCGCATCCTGAAGGCCGAGCAGGACAAGATGTGGATCGACCTCGACTCCACCTCCGATGAGGAGTAAGCTCCTCCTGCTCCTCCGCCGCGCCGTCGTCGCCGCACCCGTCCTTTTTGGTAGCATTGGGTCGGGTACGTTGCACGGCCCTCAGACCCTCCCCCTAGTAGTAGTATGCCGAACTAATGTAGTTTGATGAAGAACTGATGTAATTTTTACAATAACCATGCCTATGTTCGATGAATGATGTAGTAGTTGCTTCCCGCGAGCACTTTTTTCTTCAAATTTTATAATTTCATATACAGGGTCTGCAACGCAACATTTCGTCCCGTAAAACCTTACTTTATCGAATTGTAAAACGGTACACGTTTACATGTCGTGATTTTACAGTGTTTGTTAGATATGGTCTTATGGGTGCTGAAGCATATTGTGGATGCTCAGATAGTTCAGTTCGGTGCATACAATCATGTTGGCGAAGCAAAAATGGTGTGCACCACACAAGCTGGAGTAAGCAAAGTCGCATACGTCTGGTTGACCTGCTTTATACCCGAAACCCACAGGTTTCATTCAGATGTGATGCGTTCCAATGGATACGTGGCAGTGTAAAGTCTGAGAAACAAATTGCTGCAGTTTACAATTCTGAATCCTAGATTCCTACTGTAGTGGATAATTCATGGCTACATTTTTATATGGATCATGTGACCACATTGACTTTGACTTTGACTCTGACCTCCGTGATAATAGTCTATAAATTCCATCCAGATCCAGCCCTTCAACTGCAATTCGCACTTTATAGACCGACGGTTGATAGCAGAGCACAAGAATGGCGGGGCTGTATGAGAAGCCGTCGGAGACGTACGCCGAGAAGCGGCCGCGGTACCCCGAGGAGTGGTTCTCCAAGCTCGCCTCCCTCACCGCCGGCCACCGCCGCGCCTGGGACGCCGGCTGCGGCAGCGGCCAGGCCTCCGTCAGCGTAAGCCTCCAACCCTTTAAGCCACGCCGTCTGTTTGTCTGATCTGAACTCTGAGATGAGTCGAGCGAGCACCTGAAAAAACGAACCCCCCTCCCTCCTCCTCAGATCGCGGAGCACTACGACGGCGTGGTGGCGACGGACGTGAGCGAGGGCCAGCTCCGCCACGCCATCGCGCACCCCAAGGTGCGGTACCTGCACACGCCGGAGGGCCTCCCGGAGGACGAGCTCGTCGCGCTGGTCGGCGGCGAGGGCTCCCTGGACCTGGTCGTCGTGGCGACCGCGATCCACTGGTTCGACGTCCCGCTCTTCTACGCCGTGGTGAACCGCGCCCTCAAGAAGCCCGGCGGCGTGCTCGCCGTGTGGGGGTACAACTACGACATCCACCCGTTCGGGGAGAAGCTGCAGGGGACGCTGTACCCGGCCATGCGGCCGTACATGGACCCGAGGACGAGGCTGGCCATGGAGCGGTACCACGAGCTGCCGTTCCCCTTCGAGCCCGTCGGGGTGGGCCGCGAGGGCGAGCCGGCCGATGTCGACATGGAGGCGGAGATGACGCTGGAGGACCTGGCCGGGTTCGTGATGACCGGCTCCGTCGCGACGACGGCCAGGGAGAGAGGGGTGGACCTGGAGGCGCTGGTGAAGGATGTGATGAAGGAGATGGAAGAGGGGTGGGGGGATCTGCCGACGGTGCCCAGGAAGCTTGTGTTCAAGGCCTTCATGCTGGCTGGGAGGCCCATGTGACGTGATGATGAGCTGCTGGGTGTGGTGAATTGTGATCAGTGACCTTTGTTTTCTCTTGGTCAGAATAACATGTACGTTCCTAAATATAAGTCTTTTAAGCGATTTCACTAAGGGTCTACATACGGAGCAAAATGATTGAATATATACTCTAAAGTATGTCTATATACATCCGTATGTAGCCCACTAGTGAAATCTCTACAAAAACTTATATTTAGGAACGGAGGGAGTAGAGTAAAAGTTGACTGCTTATTACTCCATCCGTTTCAAAATCTCTACTATCAAAGCAAAGTTGTTGGTTCGCCTCATGACGGGGTAATGGCGCCGGGTATATCAAAGTGGAGGAAATCTCACTCCAACACATTTAGGCGTCGGCTGCGGTTCGTCTCACCGTCGTGTTGCTGGCCGGCTAGCGCCAACGATAGCCGGCGGGTCAACGCCCGTACTAGCGTACGATGACAATCCCTTGAAGGAGCATGCATGGTTAAAGTGCGTGTTGACAGATCCGACGAGGCTACAGGGCGCCATGATGCAAGCATGACAAGGCTATAGGGGCATCGACACCATGATGCAAGCATGACAAGGCTATAGGGTCATCGATCACTTTCGAGGCTGATTGGGCGAGCCCGTTCTCTAGCAAAGCCTGTGCCTACCAACTCCTTGACGACCGGCGTGCTTACCGCTGTGGTGCTTGACCAGCGGGTCCGTGTCAGACAATACTCGACAACAGATGGGCCCACAGCCAGCCAGAGAGGCTCGCAGCCGGGTCCCGACCCTTCTTTTCCCCCACTATTGTAATCCAAACCCTAGCCCCCACATAGAGGGGTTGGTTTGCTCCCGAATACTCACAACACTCCACATTACACACCCCATAGAGGTAGCGAGACTCGTAGCGAGAGCTCTATCTTTCTACTCATGAACAGCTTAAGGACGCGCCTATATTGTGATCACCTATAGTCACACGAGCAGGATTAGGGGTTTTACCTCATCGGAGGGCCTTGAACCTGGATAGATCGACGTCATATGTCTTGCACCTTCATCTGTTCCCAGACGCCGCCGGCGCACGTCAGTCCCAAACTACGAACTAAGTCATCCCCTCGCATCTGTCGTGGAAATACCACGACAGTTGGCCTCACCATGGGCCCGATAGCAACGTCGGCCGGAGTAACGTTTCGGGCGGGACCCTTCACCCTTTTTGACGTGCTCGTGGCGCACGGCTTTGTCATGGGCTACGGTGGCGCTCGACTGCGTCAACGACAATGCCCACTGCCTCGAGGACGTGGACTTCCCCATCGATGGCTCCATCGTCCCATTCGGCTCGCACCATGTCTACGTCGCGGTCGTCCTCGACGAGTACCCCGCCGAGGTGCTCAACTGCGACGAGCTGCCATCGTCTGACAACGACGACCTCTCCATCAACCTCGACGACCTCTGCACCCACGTGGAGGTAATGTCTATCATCTCGCTGGGTAGTACATCAGCGTACCGGACCCTGCTTCGCGTCGCAGTGGACACACTGCACGAGCAAATCCCGATTGTGGCCGACCCTACGGCCGCAACCGCGGAACTGGACACCCGCCGCCAGCGTGTGCTCGCGGAGGCGAAAGCGCTCGAGGCTATCCAGCGCGAGTTCGAGGCCGCTCGACACGAGTTCAACGCGGCCCACAACCTCACGCTGGCTGCCCCCGGGCCTAGCCGACCGGGGGAAGCATGAGTTCAGAAAGTGTTTGGTATTATCAAAAACTGTTCAAAAATATCAAATTTTGTTTAATTTTTAAACTAAGTTCATGTTTAAAAATTGTTCCTAAATTTCGACAAATGTCCTGCTTTTAAAAAATGTTCTTAATTCAAAAAAATTGTCATTTTTAAAACTATGTTCATAAATATAAAAAATGTTTGTATTCTCAGAAAACTTTTCTGGATTTACAAAAAATGTTCTTCAAATTCAAAAAGTGTTCTAAATTTCAATTAAGTTTCCATTTTCATAAACATTCCTAACTTCAAAAAATCTTCAGGATTCTCAAAATATGTTCTTGATTTTCAAAAATTGTTCTTCAAATTCGGAAAATGTTTTAGCTTTTTTAAAAAATGTTCTAAATTTAAAATAGTTGCCGTTTTTAAGAAAAGATTCATAACTTCAAAAAATGTTTGCGATTTTCCAAAAATGTTCGGTATTTAAAAAAATGATGATATTTTAAGATAATGTCGGTATTTTCAAAAAAATGTGCTGTATATTCAAAAGAACTCGAGATATCAAAATTTTGTTTAATTGTGAAACTAGGTTCGTGTTCTAAAATTGTTCTTAATTTTTGAAAAATGTTCTTGTTTTAGAAAATGTTCCAGATTTAAATTTTTTGGCATTTTTCAAGCATTGTTCATAAATTCAAAAATAAATCTTGATTTTTAAAAATTATTCTTCAAACTCAAAAAAAGGTTTAGGTTCAAATCTTTCCCTAATAATAAAGCAATTAATGCTTCTGCGGTACGTCGCGAAATTTGCGCCTAAAGATTGCAAGAATTACGGCCCTATGCCACCCGTAAGTGAAAAAAAAGAATCGTTTTCTTTTCTTTTCTTTTCAGTTCAGGCGGTCATGTATGTTCAATATAAAATAATCCCTAAATAAAATACAGACCCATGAGCGTCCGAATGGCTTGAGCCATGCTCTTCAACCTGGGATACTCGAGGTCGATCCCTGTTGCTCTCTTTCAAAAGCATTTTCTTCTTTATTATTTTGCTTTATAGTTTCAGTATCTTTTTTTCTGGATTGTACTACTTTTCAGGTTTTGGTGTCTAAATCTTCAGTACAAAACAACTTCCTTATTATTTTGCTTTATAGTTTCAGTATCGCTTTTTTTTCTGGATTATACTACTTTTCAGGTTTTGGTGTCTAAATCTTCGGTACAAAACAAAGTTTGACAGTACTGTCATCAATGTAAACTTTTTGTTTTGTCCCTCAAATTTTCCAGTTTTCTTTTAGATTTGAACGTATTGTTGGTAGTTTGCCTTCATAGATTTTTCGTAGCAACTGATAGAATATATTGTTATCAAATCCATAACTATACCACGAAGTAAATTCCACCAAGAGCTCGGGCAAGCAAACTGTCACTGGGTCACATATCCTCATTTTTCTCCATCAAATTTCATTAGATATTTCTCCCAATTTAACCGAGAAGAAAAGAAACATCTGCTGAGTATTTCAAACATGTAAAAGTAATAAAATTAGTAGCAAACTTAGAAAATTTGCTTCTGTTGTGTTATACATTCATGTCATAATGACACTTTCATCATGGATAATTGTCCATCTTTCCAGTGAAATATTGTGTTTTGAAGTACAAGTGACTAAACAATGGTGATTTTTTTTTTTGCTTGAGCAATGAGAAGTCATTAAGATCCACATTAGATGTAAACAATGTGTTTTGAAATGCAAATGACTAAACAATGGTGATTGTTTTTTGCTTGAGCAACAAGAAGTCACTAAGACCCACATTAGACGTAACTTATTATTTATATTATATGTAGCTTTCTTGCATATAAATTATATATAAAAATGTAGACGTTGCAATATTTAGACTTATTATATGTGTCGACATTAGATATGTTTGCCGATTCAAGAAAAATATTTTAAAAATGTTCACATTTTAAGAATATATATTTGCAAATAGTCTAAAATGTTCATGAATGCAAAAATATATTCCTGATTTTAGAAACTGTTTGGGAACTTGATTTTTTTTCACGATTTCAAATATTTCAAAAAAAAATCATGATTTCACGAAAATCAGAGTATGTGGTTATGACCATTGAAAATTATGATGCTTCTTCCGTTGCAACGCACGGGCCGTTTTGCTAGTTAGAAATAAAAGGAAAAAAAAGGAGCAAGATACTTACCAAAAAGGAAAAAAAGAAAGGAAATAAGCAGAATAGGTAAAAAAGGAACAGAAAAAAGGAAAAATAAAATTATCAGATTATCCTGTGACAAAAAACCCCGGCATGGCCCAGCGGCACGACCCCTCTGTGCGTCCGCTCGGCAGTCGGGCGCAACCAGCGGCGCATAGGAGGTCTCCTCCGGGGGATACCGATGTATCCACACCCGTAGTGTTGCGGCTACATCAGTTGGGTCGATCCACTTTTCACTCTAACGGTATTTTCGGTTTTGCAAACGTTATTATTTATTTAGTTATTTTCATGTCTGTTAGTCTTTTTTTTTCACTTTTCACTCTATTATTTCAAATTCACAAACACATTGTTCAAACCAAGCATTTGTTTTCAAATTGCTGAACTTTATTTTTCAAATTTAGTGCAATTTTAAATCACAATTATTTTAATATAATGGACATTTTTTAAAACTTGAACTTTTTAAAAATCTCGTAATTGTTTTGCCAATTCATGAACAATTTTTGAAATCCGAGAATATTTTATGAAATTGTAAGCAATTGTTTCTATACCTGAAACTTTTTTTGTGTGTGTGGGGGGGCATTTCTTGCAAATGTTTTACCAATTTTGAAACTGAAGAAGAATATTGTCAAAATTGTAAACATTTTTAAATTTGTTGAAAATATTTTTCTAGTCCATGATATATTATTCTTTTCATAAACATTTTATGAAATTTCGAGAAAAGTTTCAAATCACAAAATTCTCTTAAATTCAGGACCATTTTTCAATTTTTTGAAGAAATTTGAAAATCCTACAAAATTTTATGAAACCCTAGAACATTGTTATAATTCATAAAAAAAATAATTTACGAGAACATGTTTTGAAATACTGAAAATTTCCGGAAATTCAAGAAAATATTTATTTTGTGAACAATTTTGAACTTAGGAACTTTTTTAAACAATCCTAAACATTTTTTCCTATGTGCTATTCGTGAAAAAATTTCAAAGTTAAGGAAAGAAAACACAGGCACGCCCTGCCCGCACATGGGCCGAACCAAAATCACGTGAGAGGAGAGGGTCCGCCTTTGGTCGACTTGTCTCGCACCCACACACGAAATAGGATGTCGAGAGCAACTAGGTTGTGAGCGCTGCTTTGACGGCCTCCCAACGATTAGTTTTCAGGCGGCGTCACATGTCGCGCGTTGAGTGTTTCCTTCGGGTTATTTATTTTTTACATGCGTTTTTGGCTTTTTAAGTAGGATTTTTTGTTTCGATTTTTCATCGGTCTTTTTTTTTCTTTTGAATGATTTTTAAAATAACATTTTTTACTAAAAAAATGTTTTTTTAATCAAGGTTATTCTTGCATGAGAGGCACAGTTTTGGTTTCGCGGGAGGCACGATCGTACCTTTTAAAAACGAAAAAAATGTATTTTTTTAACTTCCTTCCCCGAGAGGCACGGATCTGTTTTCGCAAGAGGCACACCTATGTCTTTCGGAAAAAAAAATATGTGCCTCTGCCAAACGAAAAAAATATATTTTTTTTCTTTCGAGAGAGGCATGGTTTTACATTCACGAGAGGCACAAGTTTGTTTTCGTGAAAGGCACAGTCGTGCCTCTTGAAAATGAAAAAATGCATTTTTTTATTCCTTCCTCGAAAGGCACGAATTTGCTTTTGCGAGAGGAACGACTGTGTCTCTCGAAAACGAAAAAATATGTGCCTCTCTGAAACGAAAAAACCACATTTTTTTTTGAGAAAGGCATGATTTTGTATTCGCGAGAGACACGTGTTTGCTTCCGCAAGAGGCATGACGGTGCCTCTTGGAAATTTAAATAATGTGTCCTTTTTTTTTCTTTCGCAAGGCATTGTTTTTGTTTTTTCTTGTGAAAAAAAAGTTCGTCGAGATCCATCAACATAAGATCTAGTTTTAAAGATCTCGACAAAATGGAATCCAACAGTGGAAACGATTCGAGATTTAAAAGAATGGTTCAAGAGATAAAATGTTTTAAAAATACGAATCTATGAAAAAATAAAAAAAATAAAGGTTGCGAATGACACATATGCAATGCGCCATTTGTCGCAACTTTAAAAGAAATACTCTTTAATTAGTGATTCATAGGATGTCCCCTTTTTAAGAAAGAAGGTAAGCCCTGATACACCTAGTTGTATGTGCATCTTATAAAAAATCTGCGATTTCTTTTAGCAATTCATGGGAAAGTCAAAAGTTGTTGTTCTTTTGGCAACAAACTTGACCTACTGACCTACTCGTATAAAAAAATTGAAAAAAAAATAAAATACCGTTAAAATCTAAGCATAGAAAACAAATTGTCCACCTGCTGATTTTGTTTTTCCGGCAACAATACCACTAAAGTCATTTCATCCCGGAATATGTATACAAGTGTAACACTTTATCAAGCTCATTACCAAAGAAATTCATGATTCTTCGGCTAGTTTGGAAATTATTAATTCTTTTTCTAAAACGGGTGCATCCTTACCGAGGTTCCGTTCGTTCCCCTCCCATGAAGTTGAGAATGCCATTCCTTGTTTTATTTCTCCGGAATTTGCATCACGGTATACTAACAAAAAATGAGACGCATCCTCGTCAGGATAGATGGTTTCATCCTGAATCTGCATTTGGATGTTGTTGGTTGTTTAATGTGCTGGAGCTACTTTTGGTAGCCCTGGTTTCTTTTTGAACACAATAAGTTTAGAAAACTGTTAGTATCAGTGACAAATTTAGTAATTGAATTCCAGGTAGTTGGTTCGATCTTAAAAAACTTAACCAACTGAGCTACCCTCAATTCGCGGTAGCTGGGTTTCCGGTCCTCGCCTTGTAAGTTACTATACCAAAGCAGGAAGCATTGCCTTTTCTCTTTTTTAAAACTTTTTTTAGAGTTTACTGTTCAATTATGTGGACTGCATGAACAGTGTTATCGGAAAGTAATAGCGCGTGAACAGCACGGTGTGAACAACAATTATCATGTAAACAGTATTTTACGCATGAACACTGTCAAACAATGAATTCTGCCCTCCGTGTGAATAGTGCTTCCGCCGAAAAAAACCTTGTGTCCTTATATAGAGAATTATGATTTAGTTTTTTTTACAAATAATTTCTCTATGCCGACGTACCAATGTAGAGTCATCACGACCATCTCCCGATCCTTTCCGATGATGTTGTTGTCGAGGCACAAAACGGTAAATCGGTACAATATATTTGCAAGAACAATAATATGTGAAAAAAAATAAATTGTTGATCAATTGTTGTTCATCTTATATCACCAATGAACAGTGCATCAACGGTTACCCGAAAAAATTGGATCGGTATCCGAATAACACAAAACTGCTAACTGCAACAGTCCAAATAAACCGAAACGGCAAACTCGAATAACGTAAACAATAAAACCAATGCAACCCAACAACACGTGAATAAGCCGAAAACATTAACCCACCCGAATCATAGACAGAAACTGTAATCGAATTGTAACCCAGAGTCACACACCCGAATAAATCAGGACAATAGAAACAATAAATCAGCACTATGCATTCAAGTGAACATTAATCTAGAAGAAATGCCAGAAAAAAATTCCTAAAAGATTTAGACTCCTTCTCCATCAATGTGTTCACCTACACAAGGAGAATATCCGATGTTATTATTGTCGTGTGCCTCACCTTCTCCTTTCCCGTGGCCAACCGAATCGAGGCTTTAACCACAATGCGGTTACTAAAGCCGGCTTTAACCACAACACAGTTACTAAAGTCACCTCTACAACACGCCCACCATGGCAGTTTATAAGCAGCCAACAAGAAAAGGCAACATGAAAATAAAAACGGTCACTCGACCAACCTCTTCACTATACTTAGTATTCTATTTCTTTGACCGATTCAAAGAGAAAGAGAAAAACACAAGACAATGGATCATCCATGGAAGGTGATCATGCTCAATAAACTATTGTAGAACAGTTATCCTCAACCCCAAATTTCCGAAGAATGCATATACCATTTATCCTACATCACAGTCCGAAAAAACATTAGATTGAATGTCCTATCATCATATAAAGTGTGTATTTGTATCCAATTTTACACGGCGACAAATTTGGCGTTTATATTACTTACAAAATTTCACATTTGAATATTATTGGATAAATCCATGTTTGATAGAAAATAAAAGAGTGCCGACTAGTAACTACATATGAAATTTAGGCAAAAAAGATGCATACATTGGATAAGAAATATTTCCCTACAAAAGAGTCTACACATTGATAACAAATTCATTCAATCTCACTGCTGATCAAACATGTCATATGGGAATGAATCCAAATACATATTACTACCATGCCCATTACATTGTTTTAACTTACGAATGGGGAAAATATGTGTTTATGAAAAAGTATTAATAGCCAGCCAGTTTACTTAATTTGTTAAATCATTTAATGTTCCTTTCCTTTTTTTGCGGGTGAAACTTTGTATTACTCAAGTGGAAATACCATAATCTGCATTACAAAGTTCAATAATCTGTGATAAACCAGAGTTGAGCCAAACTATTGTTCTACTCTTTATTCTAGCATACTTTGCCAAAAAATCAGTAACATTATTTTGACTACGATGAACATAACTAAAAGTAGTGCTACGTAGGTTCTTCATAAGCATGATTTCTTTCACCAACGTGGAAAGGATTGATCTGTCAATTGAGTCACTCATGATCATGTTCAAAGCCTCAAGCGAGTCCATTTCTACCTGAATAGGTAGTTCTATTCTTTGAATAGCCAGCGATAGACCCTCCATACATGCGCCTAATTCAGCCTTCAATGCACTTCTGCAGGAAAAGAGCTCCCTCCATGATGTGTATATGATCTGACCCTTGCAGTCACGAAGAACCATACCTGCACGTGCTCGCCCATCGGCTATCCAAGAGCCATCGATGTTGAGCTTAGCCTAGCCCTCCGTAGGCAAAACCCACTTAATGTTTGGAGTAGGACACCGGCACACTCGTGATCTAGGTAACTGGTCATAAGCAACCACTTGCTTCCCCTTCAGCAGTTCCTCCTTTGAGTATTCTAGTGATAGCAGTGACTCCAAGTATCCCATCACGAAACGTTTAGATGCCTCCATTGGAGGAGGTTCTTTGTAGTGAGTAACCTCATTCTGATTGTGCCACACCCTCCATAAGGTCATCAATAGCATACCTATTTCTATCACAGAAAGAGGGTGAAGTACATCCAGCAACCATTCAGTACCTGAATTCTTCAAATCCTCACGCTTAGGCAGGCGCCAAACTGACTCCATACAATCCCAGAGCTGTACTGCGAGAGGGCATTCGCAAAGAGCATGGAAAGTATCTTCATGTTCCCTCTCGTAGATTGGGCATAATCCAGTCGTTTCTAGGGCCCGTTTGAATTTGTTCTGCCAAGTTGGAAGGGAATTCACTGCAACGTGCCATGCAAAGTTCTTGACCGTAGGGGGCACAAATCTTCCCCAGATAAACTTCCAGCACGCGCGACGACCATCTAGAGCAGCACTTGACGATTCCACTGTTGTTCTATATGTTTCCTCGAAGGCAAACTCATAAGCTGATTTCACCGAGAAGACTCCAGATTTCATCGGTCCCCATGCCAGCACGTCCTCCTCTAGTCTAGGAGAGGCTCGAATTTTCAGAATCTCCTGAACATCCCAAGGTAGAAATGCTTCTTGAAGCGGATTATAATTCCATGCACCATTATGTTGGAGCACCTGAGTCACATATCGAAATCTGCAAGTACCTTGAGATGATATGGGCCTCTAAGAGAAGGGTCCTCCAGATTCTGGTATTGCTCACATTCCCTACTCTCCATATAAGCCCTTTCTTAAGAAGATCTAGGCCATGGCTGATTGCATTCCAGGTTGAGGAGGCATTTCCTGAGAAGACCGTATCCTCCAGTTTACAATTGGGATGGCATTTGCTCTTAAGCAATCTTGCACACAGGCTATCAGGTCGAGTCAACAATCTCCACGCCTGTCTAGCCAGCAGAGCCTGATTAAATAGGCGATAGTCCCTGAATCCGGCACCACCTTTGCTCTTCGGACGTTGCAACTTTTGCCAAGATTTCGAGTGAGTTTTGCGATGCCCCTTGGTCGATCCCCAATAAAAGTTTCTGGCCATCTCTGTGAGATTATCGCAGACCGAAAAGGACAACTTGAAAACACCCATGATGAAAACTGGTACTGCCTCTGCAACTGACTTAATAAGGACTTCCCTGCCTGGTTGGATTATAGATGCCCATCGCCCTATTAAACTAGTCTCTTCATAAGTTGAGCTCGAAGATTTTGAAATCGACCTTTCGTCATTCTCCCGTTAGGGTTTGGCAGCCCTAAGTACTTCTCTTCAAACCATGCGGCAGAAATATTCAGAACATCCTAAACGTCCTCGTGTGCAGTAACTGGGCAAGCTTCTCGAAACATAATTGAACATTTATCATAGTTAAGAAGTTGACCAACAGCATTTGCATAAAGATCAAGACAATTTTTAACTTGTTCAGCTTGATCTCTCGAAGCCTAAAAGAAAATGAGTGTATCATCCGCAAACAAAAGATGGGAGATACCCGGGGGCGCGCCGACCAATCTTTACAGGTAACAAAGATTTCATGTCCACATATTGTCAACAAACATAAACAAGAAAGAAGAGAGCGGATCACCTTGCCTCAAATCACACGACGGTGCAAATGAATCCAAGAGGATTCCATTAAATCTTACGTAGATCATGGAGTAGAGATAGATTTCGTGTTCTTCTTTTCATTTTATTTTTTGATATAATATATGTCGTTTTCTTGTTTATTTCGATAAAATACAGACGGAATCGATCACGTCTTCTTCGGCACTGGTATTCACTACTGGTGCACCCATATCTCAGCGCTGAAAACGAACTGACAGTCTAATCCGGAGTTGTGGGCATCTCTCCCTCTTTCAACAGACACGGGAAGAATCATGTTTCTTCTGTCGTTCGTCTGCAGCGCCATGGTAGCCACTCAAATGAAACCCCACCTCATTCCTTGGATCACGAGTAGACTGGCTCCACACACGCGAATGCATCTTTCATCTCCACGATCCAGGATAACATGTCGCCCCCTAAAAGAAAAACAAGATAACACGTCGCATGAGCTAAGTGCTTCCGTCACCGCCTGTTCTGTATGTATACATGTACATCTCGGCCGGGGAACACGTATCAGATGTTGGGAAGCATGCATGCGATTTCTCTGTATTATCGTATTGATATTGCAACCAAATCTACTAACTCTACTCACACTAATCACTCGAACCTGCGAGTTGGAGATTCTATTTGGTTTCGACCGTTCAAGTCTCATCGCTACCCTGCGACATCGCATGTGGTGCGATTCCCGTCCGGAACGTTCCTCCATCGGAAGGAAAATAACTTACGGGTCGAAATGTCTAAAGATGCTTTCCCTCGAGGGAAAACAGCAGGATGCATGCTTAGGAACCGTACAAGCAGAAGCGAACGCATTGGCGAGGAAAGGGGGTCTCACAGCTCTAGTCTAGTGCGAGTGCCACTGGTGCTCCTCCACCGCTTTGTCCTCCCACTTGACGTTCAGCAAGAGATGGTTTGGTTTGTAGCTTTACCCTTGCCCGTTCCTAAATGGAAAATCTGAGCTCAAAACAGAAACAGGGAAACCCTCCACTCCACGATGGATCCTACACAACATGATCTCACATGACCGGCGCCCGGGCAGGGCCAGCGGTCCCATTCACGTCGATCTCAGCGTTCTGCAACGTACCATCTGAAGATAACATAATCTAACTGGCGTACATGTCACCGGAGGGAGGGAGCAGAGGCCAGGCCAGAGAGGGGTCAATCAGGCCGAGCCCGTCGGGACAGGACAAGGGATTGCATGCTTTCGAAATCGAAACACAAAGGAAAAATGGATCGCACGGTGTCGCGTTGATTTGGTTGTATTGTATTCCTTTCGTCTCAAAATAAATGTCTGAACTTGCTCTAGTATAAAATTATTTTGAGACGGAGGGAGTACGTACGTAGCCTCGTGTTGGGCGTCTCCATCATCGTGTTGGGCGTCTCCATCACAACCGCGCAAATCGGTCCGCGTGGCAGCAGCAAATGTCAAAATGCCGACCGTATGCTGCCACTGAGCACAGGCTGGGACGCGACAGCGATGCGTACCCCGCCTCTCGTCCGTACAGCCGTAGAGGCTTCCAATGCCTTACAGTGACCGTAAAAGAAAATCGTCCTGGGCCAACAACTGGTCAAGCATCTCCAACAAATTTGCTCCGGATGGACAAAAAGACCGGTTCACGCACACTAATGCGAGAGCCGACTGTTTAACATTGTTCGCATACATTTTAAACATAATTTAAATTAAATGAATGAAATCCATTATGTTTTGAATATATTTTTAACTAAACACTATTCTAAATCTAATTTAAGTGATCACCGGATTCCGTTTTTCATATCCTTCCTTGGGCCTAGGAAGCGAGAACTGAAACTTCGGCTCTTGCTTTCGTCTTTTTTACTTCCGCCTCGACGTTCTTTAGCTCGGCCTCCGTAAAATCATCTACTGTCAACCACTTTCTACCTATCTCAAACAATTGGGTAGACCGTTCGGTCACTGACCGGCAATAAATTTTTGACGCAATCGAATGCCTCAAACGGGCCTCAAATGTTTGGGCGGACCGACACCCTTCATATTCAGCTCAAATATGGAACAGATATGCGGGCGTTGGGCACGTCCACCACGTCAGCCTCGCCGGCGCTGGTGAAAAGGATCGAGATGGACCTAGAGGGGGGGGGGTGAATAGGTACAGTTCCAAATTTTAATAATTACTTAGTAATTTTAGGCAAAGGTGCGGAATATGAGCGTAGGCCTAATAATTGCTATGACAAGGAGTAAGCTATTTAGAGTGAAGTAAGGAAACCGGTAAACAATAATCAAATACAAGTACGTAATAAGGATTAACACAAGTAGAGAGTTAGGGTTAGGAATAACCGAAACTCCAAGAGAGACGAGGATGTATCCCGATGTTCACTTCCTTGGAGGGAAGCTACGTCACCGTTAGAGGGGCGGATGTTACCACGAAGGCACACCAACGCCACGAAGGCTCACCCTATTCTCCCTTTGAGATAACTCCACGAAGGCGTTTCTCAACCACTAGTGGTAAGCCTTGAGGTGGCTTACAAACCTTCACAAACTTTCCGGGGGAAATCACAATGGTTTGATTCCTCTCCGACGACTCCTACCGCCTAGGAGTCTCCAACCTCCAAGAGTAACAAGATCACGGGGATTGCTCAAAACTTGCTCAAATCACAAATCACTTTGGTGGGAAGGAGGAGAAGGAGACGATCTATCTTTTGATTGGAACAACACTCAAAGGGACTCACAAATGCTCTTGGGATCTAAGATTTGGTGTAGACAAGAGTGAGTGAGAAGAAAGGTGTTCTTGTATGTGTTCTAGCTGTGTTGGACACCCTCCCACGAAGTGGGAGGGGGTATATATAGTGGGGAGTGTAAAACAGCCGTTGGGGACACTTTAAGTCACACAGGGTCGACGTCCGGCAGTTTACGGAAGTCCGGGCGTCCACAAGGAGTCGAACGTCCGACAGGGGTCGGTCGTCCGAGGGCTTTAGATACGTCTGGAAACACTGTGAGTTGAACAGGGACCGGATGTCCGGAGAAGGCCGGAAGTCTGAGTTATTCAACTCAACTTCTTCTGGTGCAAGGTTCCGGATTTCTGAAAGGGGACCGACGTCCGGCCCTCGGACGTCCGGAGGGAGCCGGAAGTCCGAGTTATATGGCTCACGTTCTTCTGGTGCAGGGCTCCGGATTTCCGAAGCTGGTCGGTCGACCGACCCTCGGATGTCCGGAGGGAGCCGGAAATCCGAGTTATATGGCTCAACTTCTTCTGGTGCAGAGCTCCGGATTTCCGAAGCCTGTCGGTCGTCCGACTCTCGACCGGCCCTCGGACGTCCGGAGGGAGCCAGAAGTCCGAGGCATTAGTCCTGTTTTGAGATAAGATCAGAGTAGAGAAGATGTGGTATTGAGCAGAATAGTGAAGATGTGGTATGAGCAAATTCATCGCAAAAACCTGTGATCCCCTCTTAATAGTGCAGGATCCCTATACTCAAGAATAGTAAACTTAAAAGGATAGTCTACATCATCTTTTCTCAATCCCGAGCCTTCTTGACATATAAATCCCAATCTTCTCAGACCACCTTTGGCACATAATTCTCAATCTACTAAAGTACTTGCCATCCTGAGATACACTCAAAAAATAGGATTAGTTTCCTATGTATGTGTTGTCATTAACACCAAAAGTCGATTAGGGGCATAGCATGCACTTTCAATCTCCCCCTTTTTGGTAGTTGATGACAACATATACATAGGTCTCAAAAAGATTTAACATACAGTATGCCTTGGAGAGGTTTAGTACGGAGCTCCCCCTTAGTATGTGCATGATAAAATATCGGAGCTCCCTTTTAATGTGTGTATCGAACATATAATGGATCATCATGTAAAGATAATAGATCATCATAGAAAGACAATAGATCATCATAGAAGTAGTGGAGCAAAACATAATAGCCTATGATGATATCATAGCAATCCATAGCAATCACAACATTCATAAGTAGCCATACATGAGTTTATCCATTACATTACTCAACGATGCAAATTTAGACTAAATCTCCAAAGACTAAAAACTACGATACATTACTCCCCTTTTGGCACCAAGTACCAAAAAGGGAGGCACCAACAGCATCAACCATGCTCAGAGCTCATCAGCATCATCATCATCATCATCCTCATCGTCAGGCAAGCCACTCCACCAGCCTCGTCAAGAAAATCAGCCCACTCAGGACCTGATGGGAAGCCAAAGTCAGAAGGAGGAGCAGCAGGAAGGGCCTCATCATCACTCACATCAAGAGCGCCCGAGTCTCTCAGACGAGCCTTGAGGGCATTCTTGGAGGAGACGAGGCGAGAAACCACATCATGGGTTTGACCACACTGGAAAGAGACGGCCTTCATCATAGCAGAATGTGCCTTGCCAATGAATTTGGCAAAGTGACCGAGAGGAGCTGAGCTAGATGAAGGGGTTGCTGACCGGGCAGCAGTGCGGCGAGTGGATGTGGAGGATGGGGTTTTCTTGGGAGCATAGTTATCCACCATGTGAGCGGGAATGACCCACTTGTGATGTGTGTGAGTGACAGCAACATGATTAATAAGATCCTGGATGAAGGGGGCATGAGGGAAGGCTCGCTTGTATTTAAAACTAGCAAGCCGAATCTCATGCCATATAAAGTGAGGCACATTAATTTTGCTCTTGGGGTGCTCGTACAAATGTGACATGATGTCAATACAGTAGCCACTGCAAGATCCCTTATCACCCATCTTGGGATAGATGGTGCGGATAAGACACTGGAAGATGATAAAGTAAGGAGAGCGCCACATGGATACCTGGTTAAGATCCTTCATGCGTTCATCCGCATCAAGTTCACGGAGTGGTTTGAGGAGATACCCACACGCCTCAATTGGCTTATGTGCATGGTTAGGATCATTCTTATGTATTTTGAAGCCGGAGTTGGGGAAACCAAGTGCGGCAACAAATGTATCATAAGAGGCTGTGAAGTGAAGTCAGAGGTTATCCAACTAACAGTGTGGTTTGGACCAAAGAAGCATGTGGCATAAAACTGGTGAATGATAGCAGCGTTAAAATCACGACGAAAAGCAAATGGGGCAGCAAACCCCGATGACTCAATAAGCTCAATGGCACCCGGGTATTTCGCCGGGTGCGTGCGAATATGCTCAAGATCTATGAAGTGATGAACACAGAGACCCTTAGGAACTATGACTGTAGTAAAGATGTCCGCCTGGACGTTTGTGCGGAAACGCGAGTCCATGGAATCACGTACGACAGAGAATTGATCAACGTCGCGGCAGAAAGTGAGGTAGGATGACTTAGCAACCGTGGTGAAGTTCGTGACTTCACGACCTAAGGTAGCAGGGGGTTCAAGTGAGATGCGACGAGCTTCACCTTCGGGCTGTGCACGAGAAGGTGGTGGCATATAGGAGGGCCTGCGAGTCCCGGGCTTTGGCATGGACCTCCGAACGACGGGCTGGTCAGCACGGTCCTCGGCGGCAAGCTCATCCTCGAAGTCAGAGCCTTCAGACGACGAGGGGATCTGTTGAGACGGAGGACGCCGGGAAGTTCGTTTGAAGGGATGACGTTGCCCTTCCGAGTCCGACCCCGTGCCAGTAGGGGCACGAGCGGATGAGCCAGCAGCGTCCTTCCGGGCGGCGTGCTTAATCTTTGGCATGATGCACACAAACCTGTAGATCGAGAGAGGAGAGCAAGAAGAGATGGATCCCGCGGAGGAGATCAGGCAGATCCCGGAGGTGGCGGCGCGGGCGAGCTCTCCTGGTGCTGGCGGCGGCGGCTGCTGGGGGAAAAGGAGGCGTGTGGGGGCTAGGGCAAAGCCCAGCCCGCGCCCTTCTATTTATAGGGCCCCGATGTGTCGGACGTCCGACAGGCGTCAGACGTCCGGAGTGGATTTAGCCGTCGGACGACCGACACTGGCCGGACGTCCGGAATGGGGTTAGCCGCCGGACGTCCGAGATACGTCGGACGACCGAGAGAGGAGGAGGCAGAGGCTGATTCTGGAATTTTGATGATGAGATTATTTTTCATGGTTATCACAAAGAACACGAACATAGTTGCCTACCAAGAATTACAAATACTACTTGTGGACAGAAGTTGATTTATGCATATTTGTAAGATCAAAACACAGAATTATGACCCACTCCCCCTAAATGCATGCCCACATCAAGACAAGAACACAATGTGAGTGTGTGTATGTGTGCAAGATTTCAAGTTATGTTATCAAGCTCCAAGATACCAAGTTCACGCCTAAGTTGACAGAACCTAGCTACGCTAAGTGGCTTGGTGAAAATGTCAGCGAGCTGCATGTCGGTACCCACATGGGTAATATCAATGTCACCCTTTTGCACATGGTCGCTCAAGAAATGATACCTAATATCAATATGTTTTGTGTGAGGGTGATCAATGGGGTCTCGGAGATCTTTATGGCACTTTCATTATCACAGAGAAGAGGCACGTGTCGATACGTGATAGCATAATCCTTTAGGGATTGCCTCATCCATAGCAGTTGGGTAGCACAGCTTGCGGCTGCAATATATTTGGCCTCGGCCGTGGAGAGAGAAACACAAGTCTTCTTTTTCGAGGACCAACTTACCAAGGAGCGTCCAAGAAACTGACATGCACTGGAAGTGGATTTCCGTCCCACTTTGTCACCGGCCCAATCCGCATCGGAGTACCCAATAAGATCGAACTTTGCATCCTTAGGGTACCATAAGCCTAACTTTGGGGTGTGAACAAGGTATCTAAGAATATGCTTAACCGTCGTATGATGGCTTTCCCTAGGGGAAGTTTGAAATCTAGCACATATGCCTACACTTAACATGATGTCCGGTCTAGATGCGCAAAGATAAAGTAACGAACCAATCATGGAGCGGTAAGTAGATGGGTCAAAAGGAATACCGTTGGTGTCTTCATTTAGAACTACATCTGTGGCCATGGGTGTCTTCATTGGTTTAGCATTTGTCATATCAAAATTTTCAAGAATGTCCTTGAGGTACTTAGTTCGAGACAAGAAAATCCCTTCTTGAAATTGTTGTATTTGAAACCCAAGAAAGAACTTCAAGTCCGTGTTGAGTGACATATCAAAGGTCTTGGTCATGGAGGCCGCAAACTTCTTGCATAAATGGATGTTAGGATAACCAAAAATGATGTCAACTACATAGATTTGGCATAAGATCAAATCACCATTTTCCCTCTTAGTAAAAAGAGTGGGATCGATCACCCCCACCACAAAGCCATCATCGAGTAAGAACTTCTTAAGATGATCGTACCAAGCACGGGGTGCTTGTTTGAGTCCATACAGAGCCTTGTGAAGTTTGTATACATGGTCTTTGTGGTGAGGGTCAACAAACCCAGGTGGTTGTGATACATATACCTCTTCTTGTAGAGGACCGTTAAGAAAAGCACTTTTCACATCCATTTGATGCAAAGTAAAACCATTGAAAGTAGCATAGGCCAATAAAATGCGAATGGATTCAAGACGAGCAACAGGGGCGAAAGTCTCACCAAAGTCCAAACCTTCAACTTGGGAGTACCCCTGGGCTACTAACCTTGCCTTGTTGCGTAGGACAGTCCCATTCTCATCTTCCTTGTTCTTGAAGATCCATTTAGTTCCAATGACATTGTGTTCCTCAGTTGGTCGTTCTACCAATGACCATACTTCGTTGCGTGTAAAACTGTTTAAGTCTTCTTGCATAGCAAGGAGCCAGTCATTGTCACACAATGCATCCTGAACCCTGTGTGGCACGGTACTAGAGACAAACGAAAAGTGAGCACAAAAGTTTGTTAATTGTTTACGAGTCACTCTACCTTCCGACACGCCGGTGAGGATTTGATCAATATCAACACGACCGGCCACACGTGGCATGATGGAGGTCAGGGTTTCACGAGGTTCGACTTCGTTTCCATCATCAACGTCCTCAACATATGGATCATTTACGTGTGGTGGAAGATATTCTTCTTCGCGTTGCACCTGTTGAGGTTCATCATCAAGCATATCCATACTTTGGTCTAGCTCTTGAAGATCAACTTGTTCTTGAGTGTGATCAGAGTGAGAGACATGTTCTCCCACTTGATCCTCAACAACTGGCATGATATGTGTGCTAATATCTTGTGGAGGTACGGGCAGTGAACTGTCTTGAGGATGAGAAATACTCTCATAATCTGCATCATCATCATGGGGTCTTTGTTCCATGGGAAGAAGTGCACCTATACCCATGTTCAAGATATCTTGCGAGGAATCTTCTTCACCTGCATCACTTAGATCAACTTGCTCCCCATGGGAGCGATTAAATTCATCAAACGTCACGTCACAGGTTTCTATAACACATCCAGTGGATTTGTTGTAGACTCTGTAGGCGTGAGAGTTTGATCCATAGCCAACAAAAATCCCTTCAGTTGTTTTGGATTGAAATTTTCCAAACCGTTCCTGTTTGTTGAGGATGAAACACTTGCACCCAAACACACGAAAGTACTTAACATTGGGCTTGTTCCTAGTTATGAGCTCATATGGAGTCTTCTCCAATATTGATCGAAGGAAGAGCCGGTTTGATGCATGACATGCAGTGTTGACGGCCTCAGCCCAAAAACTATGTGGTGACTTGTATTCGTCTAACATGGACCTTGCCATTTCCACAAGTGTCCGGTTCTTCCTCTCTGCTACACCATTTTGCTGAGGGGTGTAAGGTGCGGAGTACTGATGTTCAATTCCCTCATCACTAAGAAATTCTTCTAGGGTGTAGTTCTTTAACTCGGAGCCATTATCACTTCTTATTGCCTTGATGTCCTTGTCAAACTTCCGCTGGACTTGTTTGGCAAAATCAATGAAGGTGATCTTCGTCTCGTCCTTGGACTTGAGAAAGAACACCCATGTGTATCTTGAGTAATCATCAACAATGACTAGGCCATACTTTTTCCCTCCAATACTTGCCCATGAAGGAGGCCCAAACAGATCCACATGAAGGAGCTCTAACGGCCTTGAAGTGGATACAATGTTCTTGGGTGGATGTTTCGATTGATGTTGTTTCCCAGCTATGCATGCACTGCACACACGATCTTTCTTAAAAGATACATTTGTTAGTCCAAGGATGTGATTGTTGTTTAAGAGATTTTGAAGATTTCTCATGCCGACATGGGCGAGCCGGCGATGCCACAACCATCCCATGTCGGCCTTGGCCATCAGACAAGTTGTATGGAAGGTGCTCTCTTTCGAGAAATCAACCGTGTAAAGGTTGCCATCCAACTCTCCAACAAAGGCCACTTCGAGAGTGTCTCTCTTAAAGACTTTCACATCCGTTAGTCCGAATAATGTGTCATAACCAACAGAAGCCAATTGGCGAACTGAAAGTAAATGATATTGAAGAGATTGGACAAGCATGACATTTGCAATAGACATGTCATTAGTGATTGCCACCTTGCCCAACCCAATTACCTGCCCTTTCGACCCTCCACCAAATACAATGCTCATGTATGGTCGAATGGCTTGCATGAAGTCATAGAGCAAGTTACTATCTCCGGTCATATGATTGGTGCATCCACTGTCGATCACCCATTTGGCTCCTCCGGAGAAAACAACCTGTAACGAATTAAGACTTGGTTTGAGGTGCCCATTTCGTCATAGGGCCTCTCGCATTAGTTACAAGAGTCTTAGGGACCCAAATAGCATAAAATGGGAATGCATTACGGGGACCAACGAATTTAGCATAAACCTCTCCTTCCTTTGATTTGCGAAGTACATAGGATGGAGGCATGAATTCAGTTGTCTTGTTGAGAGTAGGCGAACCCCTAGTGTCCGACCCACTCACAACCTGACCTTTCTCCTTGTGTCCCTCTCGTACAAATATTTCTTTAAGCGGAGTGGTACACTTGAGAGGAGATGCACTTTTCTTGGCGGTGCTTGGATTGAACCCAAGCCCTTCCTTGGCAAAGCCTCCATTGTGTTGACTTAAGATCTCATTGAGAGTCTTTTGTCCTTGTGCACATGTCATGAGACCTCTATCTAGCTGTGCCTTTAGCGAACAGTTTTCCTCAAGAATAGATGTCAGTTCACTACTAGAGTTAGTAGTGCAGGTATCAACATTAATAGTAGGTGAGGAGTAAGCCTTAGCTAAAGTGTCAAGATAAGTAACCTTGAGTGCCTGAAAGCTCTTTGTAAGAACAGTGAGTTTCTCTTCCTTGTCTTTGAGAGACAAGGATAGACGCTCACAGTCCTTAGAAAGGGAAGCATGAGAGTTCACTAGTCGGTTTTTATCATTTAGTAACTCTTTGCACACAGATTCAGCCTTTTTCAAGGAGGCAAGATCGTTAGCATGTTTATCAAGGTTTTCACCAACTTTTGAGCATAATGCATCATTTTGTGCTTCCTCATACAGGACTTTCTGCTCAAGGATTTCATTTGTTTCCTTCTCCTCGGTGACGAGGGTTTCGAGTTCCTTGATGGTATTTGTGTGCTTACTCACCATTTCCATAAGTATGCAAAACATAGTGAGCTTCTTTCCTTTAAGAGAACACATAAATTTGTTTATTTTGGCAAACATGGGATGATCTAAGTCATTATCCTCATAGTGATCTTCCGCATCAAGATACTCATCAGGTGAGGTAGAAGCTAGACTGAAAGAGTTTAACTATGGAGTTACCTTAACCTTATCATGGGAGCTTTGGTCTTCCTCATCTCCCATGGCAGTCTTTGCCATCAAACACTTGTGGGCGTTGCCCTTGTAGTCTTTCATATAGTTGTAGTGAACAACATCACCACTTTTGTTGACTAGCCTCAAGGTGTTTTGTGTATCCTGAGCTACTCCGGCAACCCCACCAACGTCTTCTGGATCTGATTCTTCTTGTGCAACCATTGCTCTTCCATCTGTTCTCTTGAGCTTGGAGTTCATAGGGTTTGGCAACTTCTTCTTAACAAATGTCTCCGGAAACCCTGGTTTATCTTCTCTCTTCTCATAAGGGAGTCATTGGAGAAGTGGTTGGTTTCCTCACAGTTATAGCATTTCCTTACCTTCTTATTTGGGAATCTTCCCTTGAATTTTCCTGCACTGAACTTCTTTACAAAGAGAGCAATGTCCTCATAAGATGGGCTTTCATGAGAGTCAACATCATCACCATCTTCGCAGTCATCATCACCCTCTTCTTCTTCACTTTCTTCTTCATCACATGCATGCTTGGCTTTCAAAGCAAGATTAATCTTTGATGTTGAAGTGCCATGCATGGCAAGGTGCTTTGTTGCATTTGCCTTTGACTCTTCAAATAATTGGAAAGTGGATATGATGTCATCTGGAGTCATTTCTTTGAACCCATGGTGCTGCCTCATGTCCCATACCATTTGATGGTGGTACGGAGCAAGAGCATGAAGTAACTTGTCCACGAGAAATCTCTTGGTCAGATTGAAACCATCTTGCGCCTTGTCACAGTCACGGGACTCAATGTCTGCGGCGAGAGTCATGAGCCGTTCTAGCAGTTGCTTGGGAGATTCACCCTTTTCCATACAGAAATTCTGTAATTGCCCCTTGGCAATTTCATATTGAGCAAGCCGAAGAGTGGAGGTACCGGTCTTGGTCCTTATAATGCTATCCCACAGTTCCTTGGCACTTGTGATGTGAATGTAAGGTCTCCGTTGCTTGTCATTCATTCCTTTCCTTATGCACATGATCGCAATGTCATTGAGATGCTTGTCATAAGTTTCTCTGGGAGTGAGGCACCTTGGATCTACAGGATTGTACCCATGCTTGAGGATGTACAACATCTCATCATTGGCGTACCTAAGATGATCCTGCATACCAACTCTCCACAAAGCAAAATCGGAATTGTCATCAAGCAAGGGAGGTTTTCCTCCAGGATTGTACTTAGGTTTCTCAACTTGAGATCTAGCATAAAGCCATGGAACACTGGTTTGATTCCTTTCCGGAGGTTGTTGGCCAAATGAAGAACCGTGCACATGTGGCCCTGAGGCCCTCGGGGACGTGGCTGTCCCCGTGGTTAATGATGCCAGTCTTATTTGGACCAAGGCCTCAAGAGAAGCATCATGCTCCTCTTTTTGCTTGGCAAGGGCCCGTTCCAGGTCCTTAGAGGTGAAGGACTTGACTTCCGTAGAAGTCCCGTCCCTCTCCACTGGAGCTACAGTAGTGGGGATCCCGTCCATCTCGCTCTAGGGCGGTTAAGCCACAAGAATAGAGCACGAGGCTCTGATACCAATTGAAAGGATCGAGATGGACCTAGAGGGGGGGGGGTGAATAGGTACAATTCCAAATTTTAATAATTACTTAGCAATTTTAGGCAAAGGCGCGGAATATGAGCGTAGGCCTAATAATTGTTATGACAAGGAGTAAGCTATTTAGAGTGAAGTAAGGAAACCGGTAAACAATAATCAAATACAAGTACGTAATAAGGATTAACACAAGTAGAGAGTTAGGGTTAGGAATAACCGAAACTCCAAGAGAGACGAGGATGTATCCCGATGTTCACTTCCTTGGAGGGAAGCTACGTCACCGTTAGAGGGGCGGATGTTACCACGAAGGCACACCAACGCCACGAAGGCTCACCCTATTCTCCCTTTGAGATAACTCCACGAAGGCGTTTCTCAACCACTAGTGGTAAGCCTTGAGGTGGCTTACAAACCTTCACAAACTTTCCGGGGGAAATCACAATGGTTTGATTCCTCTCCGACGACTCCTACCGCCTAGGAGTCTCCAACCTCCAAGAGTAACAAGATCACGGGGATTGCTCAAAACTTGCTCAAATCACAAATCACTTTGGTGGGAAGGAGGAGAAGGAGACGATCTATCTTTTGATTGGAACAACACTCAAAGGGACTCACAAATGCTCTTGGGATCTAAGATTTGGTGTAGACAAGAGTGAGTGAGAAGAAAGGTGTTCTTGTATGTGTTCTAGCTGTGTTGGACACCCTCTCACGAAGTGGGAGGGGGTATATATAGTGGGGAGTGTAAAACAGCCGTTGGGGACACTTTAAGTCACACAGGGTTCGGACGTCCGACAGTTTACGGAAGTCCGGGCGTCCACAAGGAGTCGGACGTCCGACAGGGGTTGGTCGTCCGATGGCTGTAGATATGTCTGGAAACATTGTGAGTTGAACAGGGACCGGACGTCCGGAGAAGGCCGGAAGTCCGAGTTATTCGACTCAACTTCTTCTGGTGCAAGGTTCCGGATTTCCGAAAGGGGACGGACGTCCGGCCCTCGGACGTCCGGAGGGAGCCGGAAGTCCGAGTTATATGGCTCACGTTCTTCTGGTGCAGGGCTCCGGATTTTTGAAGCTGGTCGGTCGACCGACCCTCGGATGTCCGGAGGGAGCCAGAAATCCGAGTTATATGGCTCAAGTTCTTCTGGTGCAAAGCTCCGGATTTCCGAAGCCTGTAGGTCGTCCGACCCTCGACCGGCCCTCGGACGTCCGGAGGGAGCCAGAAGTCCGAGGCATCAGTCCTGTTTTGAGATAAGATCAGAGTAGAGAAGATGTGGTATTGAGCAGAATAGTGAAGATGTGGTATGAGCAAATTCATCGCAAAAACCTGTGATCCCCTCTTAATAGTGCGGGATCCCTATACTCAAGAATAGTAAACTTAAAAGGATAGTCTACATCATCTTTTCTCAGTCCCGAGCCTTCTTGACATATAAATCCCGATCTTGTCAGACCACCTTTGGCACATAATTCTCAATCTACTAAAGTACTTGCCATCCTGAGATACACTCAACAAATAGGATTAGTTTCCTATGTATGTGTTGTCATTAACACCAAAAGTCTATTAGGGGCATAGCATGCACTTTCAGCTGGCTTGCATCGACCCCACATAAATTTGTCCCATCTGCTCACCGAATCAAACCCTAGCCATTTCGCTCCACTCCCTTCCAATCCCATCCGTCACCCAAGCTCACCTACGGCGATCTCCGGCCTTCTTTAGCATGCCAGGCAGCGGATCTGAGTTCTTCACCTCCAGATCCGTCGACCACGAGTTGAGCCCACGTGGTCCAAGGAGGAGGTGGTCGCCCGGCTTGCGCTCCGCCGCTCCCGGGAGGCGGCCGCCCGACGGAAGGGCTCGGACTCGCATTGTTGGGAATCCATTGCATCCGTACAACCGGTTTGGATCCGGCATCGTTGCCTCACCGTAGGAGGTGCGGTCCTTCTAGCGTCTGAACGCCGTGGCGGACGTGCAACCGCTCCGTTTACGCGTCGAGAACACACCATGGACGTCCGCGGACGCTAACATAGCATGGCGTGTCCGTCGTGTGAGGCAACATGCGCGGGAGGTGGCGGATGCCCTCGTGGTGGTGGAAGTTGGAGAGGAGGAGTCACACTCTCTGGCGCCCTGTATGTTGCATGGGTGTAGGCGCCACAACCGCGTCGTTGTTGAAGTCAGCTCCTCCCAGGAAGAATCCGTCATTGAGCTCACGTCCACGAGCCCGGTCCAGGTTACGGGCTCCCGACGAGGTAGAGTAGGGCATCTGAGATGGCGGGAGCTCGACTCCCGTGAGCCGACTAGTGTTTGATGTCCTACTTTACCTCGCCGATGACCGGACCAACACTACGAGGGGCACAACTAGCCACTGGACATGGGCACTGTTGGGTAACGTAGTAAATTCAAAATTTTCCTACGCCATACAAGGATCTATATATGGAGAGACCAACAACGAGAGAAGTTGTAGAGCATATTCATACCTTTGAAGATCGCTAAGCGGAAGCGTTACTATGAACGCGGTCGATGGAGTCATACTCGTAGCGATCCAGATCGCGGTCGGTTCTGATCTATGTGCCGAATCACGACACCTCCACGTTCAACACACGTACAGCACGGTGATGTCTCCCACGCCTTGATCCAGCAAGGAGGAGGGAGAGGTTGAGGGAGAGCTCCGGCATCACGACGGCGTGGTGGCGATGGAGCTACGAGGTCTCTCATCAGGGCTTCGCCAAGCACCGTGGGAGAGGAGAAAGAGGAGAAGCAGGGCTGCGCCGAGAGAGAGATTTCGTGTGTCTCAAATCAGCCAAAAGCTCCACTATATATAGGAGGAGAGGGCGGGGGGCGCACCCCTTAGGGTTCCTACCCCCAAGGGGTGCGACAACCCCATCTGGTGTGTGGGAGGTGGCGGCCCGGCAAGGGAGAGGGGGGTGGCACACCCTAGATGGGCCTTAGGCCCATCTGCACTAGGGTTGCCCCCCTTCCCTCTCTTGTGGTGCCTTTGGCCTAGGTGGGAGGCGCACGAGCCCACTTTGGGCTGGTTCCCTTCCATCTTTTGGCCTATGCTAGCCTTTGGGGCTGGTGGCCCCTCCCGGTGGACCCCAGAAACCCTTCCGGTGGTCCCGGTACATTACTGGTGTCGCCCAAAACAATTCAGGCGACCAAATCCTCACTTCCTATATATAATTATTTACCTCTGAACCATTTCGGGGCTCCTCGTGATGTCCGGGATCTCATCCAGGACTCCAAACAACCTTCGGTAACCTCATACACTATTTTCCTATAACCCTAGCCTCATCGAACCTTAAGTGTGTAGACCCTACGGGTTCGGGAGACGTGCATACATGACCGACACATATCTCCGGCCAATAACCAACAACGGGGTCTGGATATCCATGCTGGTTCCCACATGTTCCACGATGATCTCATCGGATGAACCACGATGTCAAGGATTATATCAATCCCGTATGCAATTCCCTTTGTCTATCGGTATGATACTTGGCCGAGATTCGATCGTCGGTATCCCTATACCTTGTTCAATCTCGTTACCGGCAAGTCTCTTTACTCGTTCCGTAGCACATCATCCCGTGACTAACTCCTTAGTCACATTGAGCTCATTATGATGATGTTCTACCGAGTGGGCCCAGAGATACCTCTGCGTCACATGGAGTGACAAATCCCGATCTCGATTCGTACCAACCCAACAGATACTTTCGAAGATACCCGTAATGCACCTTTATAGTCACCCAGTTACATTGTGACGTTTGATACACCCAAAGCACTCCTACGGTATCCGGGAGTTGCACAATCTCACGGTCGAAGGAAAAGATACTTGACATTAGAAAAGCTTTAGCATACGAACAAAACGATCTAGTGCTATGCTTAGGATTGGGTCTTGTCCATCACATTATTCTCCTAATGATGTGATGCCGTTATCAATGACATCCAATGTCCATGATCAGGAAACCATGATCATCTATTGATCAACGAGCTAGCCAATTAGAGGCTTGCTAGGGACACATTGTGATCTATTTATCCACACATGTATTATTGTTTCCTCTTAATACAATTATAGCATGAACAATAGACGATTATCATGAACAAGGAAATATGATAATAACCGTTTTATTATTGCCTCTAGGGCATATTTCCAATAGTCTCCCACTTGCACTAGAGTCAATAATCTAGTTCACATCACTATGTGATTGCAATGAATTCAACACCCATACTGTTCTGGGGTTCGATCATGTATTGCTTGTGAGAGAGGTTTATAGTCAAGGGGTTTGAACCTTTCAGATCCGTGTGTGCTTTACAAATCTCTACGTCATCCTATAGATGCTACTACGCCCCATTTGGAACCATTCCAAATGATTGCTCCACTATACGAATCTGGTTTACTACTCATAGTCATCCGCATTAGTGACAAAGCTTGCATCAACGTAACTCCTTTACGACGAACTCTTTAATCACCTCCATAATTGAGAAAAAATCCTTAGTCCATCAGTTACTAAGGATAACTTCGACCGCTGTCCAGTGATCCATTGCTGGATCACTCTTGTACCCCATGACTGACTCATGGCAAGGCACGCTTTAGGTGCCGTACACAGCATAGCATACTTATAGAGCCTACAGCTGATGCATAGGGGACGACATTCGTCCTTTCTCTTTCTTCTATCATGATCGGGCTTTGAGTCCTACTCAAATTTACACCACACAACATAGCCAAGAACTCCTTCTTTGCTGATCTATTTTGAACTCCTTCAAAAACTTGTCAAGGCATGCATTTCGTTGAAAGTTCCATTAAGCACCTTGATCTATCTTTATAGATCTTTATGCTCAACTCTCAAGTAGCTACATCTAGGTTTTCCTTTGAAAAAACTCCTTTCAAACAACCCTTTACGCTTTGCAGAAATTCTACATTATTTCCGATCAACAGTATGTCAACCACATATATTCACCAGAAATTCTATAGTGCTCCCACTCACCTTTTGGAAATACAAGTTTCTCATAAACTTTATAAAACCAAAAACTTTGATCACCTCATCAAAGTGTATATTCCAACTCCGAGATGCTTGCTCCAGTCCATAGAAGGATCGCTGGAGCTTTGCATACTTGTTAGCACCCTTTAGGATCAACAAAATCTTCTGGTTGTATCACATACAACCTTTCCTCAAGGAAACTGTCGAGGAAACAATATTTTGACATTCTATCTGCAGGATTTCATAAATGATGCAGAAACTGCTAACATAATTCCAACAGACTTACAACATCGCTACGAGTGAGAAATCCTCATTGTAGTCAACTCTTTGAACTTTGTCGGAAATATCTTCGCGAAAAGTCAAGCTTTCTTAATGGTGACTTTTCACCATCACCGTCTGTCTTCCTTCTAAAGATCCATTCACAGTTAATAGTCTTATGACCATCAAGTGGTTCTTCCAAAGTCTATACTTTGTTTTCATACATGGATCCTCTGTCGGATTTCATGGCCTCTAGCCATTTGTCAGAATTCGGGCCCACCATCACTTCTCCATAGCTTGTAGGTTCATTGTTGTCCAACAACATGACTTTCAAGACAGGGTTACTGCACCACTCTGTAGCAGCAGTACGTGACCTTGTCGACCTACGAGGTTTCTAGTAACTTGATCTAAAGTCTCATGATCACTATCATTAGCTTCCACTTCAATTGGTGTAGGCGCCACAGGAACAACTTCCTATGCCCTGCTACACACACACTAGTTGAAGTGATGGTTCACATAACCTCATCAAGTTTCCACCAAAACTCCCACTCAATTCTTTCGAGAGAAACCTTTCCTCGAGAAAGGATCCGTTTCTAGAAACAAACACTTTTGCTTCCGGATCTGAGATAGGAGGTATACACAACTGTTTTGGGTGTCCTATGAAGATGCATTTATCTGCTTTGGGTTCGAGCTTATCCAGCTAAAACTCTTTCACATAAGCATCCCAGCCCCAAACTCTTAGAAATGACAGCTTAGGTTTTTCTAAACCATAGTTCATATGGTGTCATCTCAACGGAATAGAGTGGTGCCCTATTTAAAGTGAATGCGGTTGTCTCTAATGCCTAACCCATAAATGATAGTGGTAACTTGATAAGAAATATCATATTATGCACTATGTCTAATAGTGCATGATTATGACATATGGACACACCATCAGACTATGGTGTTCTTGGTGGCATGAGTTGTGAAACATTTTTCACGTGAAACAATTTTCACCTTGTCTTAAACGTTTACCAAACTCGTAACTCAGATATATATGTTTACCTCCACGATCACATAGTAGACATATTATCCTCTTATCATGATGATCTTCAACTTCAATCTGAAATTACTCGAACCTTTTTCAATAATTCAGACCTAAGTAAATACACTTGTATCTACTCAAATCATTTCTGAAGTATGAACATAATGATATCCACTGTGTGCCTCAGTACTCATCGGACTACACACATCAAAATGTATTACTTCCAACAAGTTACATTCTTGTTCCATCTCACTGGAAAAAGAGGTCTTCAGTCATCTTGCCCATGTGGTATGATTTGCATGTCTCAAGTGATTCAAAAATCAAGTGAGTCAAACGATCCATCCACATGGAGTTTCTTCATGCGTTAATACCAACAGGCATGGTTTGCATGTCTCAAACGTTTCAAAAATGAGTGAGTACAAAGATCCATCAACATGGAGCTTCTTCATGCATTTTATACCAATATGCCTCAAGCAGCCGCGCCACAAGTGGTACTATCATTACTACTTTGTATCTTTTGGCAACAATATTATGAACATGTGTATCACTACGATCGAGATTCAATAAACCATTCATTCTAGGTGCAAGATCATTTAAGGTATCATTCAAGTAAACAGAATAACCATTATTCTCTTAGATGAATAATCGTTTTTGCCATTAACATAATCCAATCATGTCTATGCTCAACGCAAACACCAAATAACAATTATTTAGGTTTAACACTAATCTCGATGGTAGAGGGAGCGTGCGATGTGTGATCATATCAACCTTGGAGACACTTCCAACACACATCGTCACCTCGCCTTTAGCTAGTCTCTGTTTATTCCGTAGCTTTTATTTTGAGTTACTAACACTTAGCAACCGAACCGGTATCTAATACCCTCGTGCTACTAGGAGTACTAGTAAAGTACACATCAATATCATGTTTATCCAATATACTTTTGTCGACTTTGCCAGCCTTCTCATCTACCAAGTGTCTAGGGTAGTTCCTCCTTAGTGACCGTTCCCCTCATTACAGAAGCACTTAGTCTCGGGTTTGGGTTCAACCTTGGGTCTCTTCACTGGAGCAACAACTGGTTTGCATTTAATGAACTATCCCTTCATGCCTTTTCCCTTCTTGAAACTAGCGGTTTCACAAACCATCAACAATTGATGCTCCTTTTCGATTTCTACTTCCGCGGTGTCAAACATCGCGAATAGCTCAAGGATCATCATATCCATCCTTCATATGTTATAGTTCATCACGAAGCTCTAGTAGCTTGGTGTCATTGACTTTGGAGAACTATCACTGTCTCATGTGGAAGATCAACTCCACTCGATTCAAGCGATTGTAGTACTCAGACAATCTGAGCACATGCTCAATGATTGAGCTCTTCTCCTTTACTTTGTAGACAAAGAATCTTGTCGGAGGTCTCGCACCTCTCAGTAAGGACACGAGTATGAAATCCCAATTCCATCTCTTGGAACATCTCGTATGTCCCTCGACGTTCGAAACGTCTTTAGCGCCTCAATTCTAAGCCGTTTAAGAAATATGCATTGAACTATCATGTAGTTATCAAAAACGCGTATATCGGATGTTCGCAACATCCACATATCACGCTTGGGGTTCAGCACACCGAGCGGTGCATTAAGGACATAAGCCTTCTGCTTAGCAATGAGGACAATCCTCAGTTAACGGACCGAGTCCGCATAATTGCTATTTTTATTTTTCAACTAAGTTTTCTCTAGGAACATATCAAAAACCCGTGGAGCTATAGCGCAAGTTATAGCATAATTTGCAAACACCTATTTGACTATGTCCATGATAATTAAGTTCATCTGATGAACTCCCACTTAGATCGACATCCCTCTAGACATCCAAGTTTTCCACGATCCACGTCGACTAGCCCGTGTCCGATCATCACGTGAGACGGACTAGTCATGAATGGTGAGCATCTCCATGCTGATCGTATCAACCATACGACTCATGTTCGACCTTTCGGTCTCCCGTATTCGAGGCCATGTATGTACATGCTAGGCTCGTCAAGTCAACCAAAGTGTTGTGCGTGTGTAAACTGGCTTACACCCGTTGTATGGGAACGTTAGAATCTATCACACCCGATCATCACGTGGTGCTTTGAGACAACGATCCTTCGCAACGGTGCACACTTAGGGGAATACTTTCTCAAAATTTTCATGAGGGGTCATCTTATCTTTGCTACCGTCATTCTAAGCAATAAGATGTAAAACATGATAAACATCACATGCAATCATATAGTGACATGGTATGGCTATTATCATCTTGCTCCTTTGATCACCATCTTCGGGGCACCATGATAATCATCGTCACCGGCATGACACCATGATCTCCGTCATTGTGTCTCCGTGAAGTCGTCACGCCAATCTATTACTTCTACTACTATAGCTAACGTTTAGCAACAAAGTAAAGTAATCAACATGGCATTGCATCTCATACAATAAATTAAGACAACTCCTATGGCTCCTTGATACGTCTCCATCGTATCTACTTTTCCAAACTCTTTTGCCCTTGTTTTGGTCTCTAATTTGCATGATTTGAATGGAACTAACCCGGACTGACGCTGTTTTCAGCAGAATTGCCATGGTGTTGTTTTTGCGCAGAAATAAAAGTTCTCGGAATGACCTAGAAATTTACGAGGATTTTTTGTGGAATATATAAAAAATAATGGCGCAAGAATCAACTGGAGGGACGGAGCCAGGAGCTCACAAGCCCAGCAGGCCCGGCCCCCTTGGCCGGGCCTGGCAGGCTTGTGAGCCCCTCGGGGCTCCGCCGCCTCCAATTCCAGCTCTATATATCTTCCTTCGACCGAAAAAAAATCAAGAAGAAGAGTTCATCGCGTTTTACGATACGGAGGCGCCGCCACCACCTGTTCTTCCTCTAGAGGGCAGATCTGGAGTCCGTTCTGGGCTCCGGAGAGGGGAGATCGTCGCCGTCGTGATCACCAACCATCCTTCATCGCCAATTCCATGATGCTCCTCATCATTCGTGAGTAACCTCATCGTAGGCTTGCTGGACGGTGATGCGTTGGATGAGATCTATCATGTAATTGAGTTACTTTTGATGGGGATTGATCCCTAGTATCCACTATGTTCTGAGATTGATGTTACTACTACTTTGCCATGCTTAATGCTTGTCACTAGGGACCGAGTGCCATGATTTCAGATCTGAACCTATTATGTTCTCGTCAATATATGTGTGTTCTTGATCCTATCTTGCAAGTTGTAGTCACCTACTATGTGTTATGACCCGACAACCCCGGAGTGACCATAGCCGGAACCACTCCCGGAGATGACCATAGTATGAGGAGTTCATGTATTCACTATGTGCTAATGCTTTGTTCCGGTTCTCTATTAAAAGGAGAACCTTAATATCCCGTAGTTTCCATTAGGACCCCGCTGCCACGGGAGGGATGGACAATATATGTCATGCAAGTTCTTTTCCTTAAGCACGTATGACTATATACGGAATGCATGCGTACATTACATTGACGAACTGGAGCTAGTTACTTATCTCCCCATGTTACAACTGTTGCATGATGAGTGTCATCCGGCATAATTATCCATCACCGATCCAATGCCTATGAGTTTTTCCTACTGGTCCTTGCTACTTTACTTTTCCGCTACTACTGTCAGTGCTGCTACTGTTACCGCTACTGCTGTCACTGCTGCTACTGTTACCGCTGCTATCACACTACTTTGCTACTGAAACTTTGCTGCAGATACTAAATCTTTCAGGTGTGGTTGAATTGACAACTCAACTGCTAATACTCGAGAATATTCTTTGGCTTCCCCTTGTGTCGAATCAACAAATTTGGGTTGAATACTCTACCCTCAAAAACTGTTGCGATCCCCTTTACTTGTGGGTTATCACTCCTGCCGATTCTCAAATTCATTGACATGCAAGTCGTGAATCCTATTACAAGAACATGATCAATCTCATACATCACATATGCAACATCACATCCTTTTGGCCATATCACATCACATAGCATACCCTGCAAAAACAAGTTAGACGTCCTCTAATTGTTGTTGCAAGTTTTACATGGTTGATTTGAGTTTCTAGCAAGAACGTTTCTTACCTACGTGACAACCACAATGTTGATATGCCAATGCTATTTACCCTTCATAAGGACCCTCTTCATCGAATCCGATCCTACTAAACTGGGAGAGACAGACACCCGCTAGCCATCTTATGCAATTGGTGCATGTTTGTCGGTGGAACCATACTCACGTAAGAGTACGTATAAAGTCGGTCCGGGCCACTTCATCCCACGATGCCGCTAAATCAAGATAAGACTAGTAACGGCAAGCAATTGACAAAATCAGCGCCCACAACTTTTTTGCTCTACTTGTGCATAGAATCTACGCATAGAACCTTGGCTCTGATACCACTGTTGGGTAACGTAGTAAATTCAAAATTTTCCTACGCCATACAAGGATCTATCTATGGAGAGACCAACAACGAGAGAGGTTGTAGAGCATCTTCATACCTTTGAAGATCGCTAAGCAGAAGTGTTGCTATGAACGCGGTCGATGGAGTCGTACTCGCAGCGATTCAGATCGCGGTTGGTTCTGATCTATGTGCCGAATCACGGCACCTCCGCGAACAACACACGTACAACACGGTGATGTCTCCCACGCCTTGATTCATCAAGGAGGAGGGAGAGGTTGAGGGAGAGCTCCGGCATAATGACGGCGTGGTGGCGGTGGAGCTATGATATGTCTCCATCGTATCTACTTTTCCAACTCTTTTGCCCTTGTTTTGGACTCTAATTTGCATGATTTGAATGGAACTAACCTGGACTGACGCTGTTTTCAGCAGAATTGCCTTGGTGTTATTTTTGTGCATATATCAAAGTTCTCCAAACGTCCTGAAAATTTACGAGGAGAAGTTTTGGAAAATATGAAAAATATATGCGCGAAGTTCCACCTGAGGGGGTGGGCCAGTGGGCCACAAGCCCTCGCTCCGCCACCACCCCTGGTGGCGGTGGGTGGTGGCGGTGGGCAGGCTTGTGGGGCCCACACGGCTCTGCCGCCCCTAACTCCAGCTCTATAAGTTGCCTTTCGTCCCAGAAAAATAAAAAAGAGAAGTTTTCGTTGCGTTTGCGATACGGAGGCGCCGCCACCACCTGTTCTTCATCTGGAGGGCAGATCTGGAGTCCGTCTTGGGCTTCGGAGAGGGGAAATCGTCGCCATCGTCATCATCAACCTTCTTCCCTCTCCAATTCCATGAAGCTCTTCGTCGTTCGTGAGTAATCTATTCGTAGGCTCGCTGGGCGGTGATGAGTAGGATGAGATCTATCATGTAATCGAGTTAGTTTTGTTGGGGATTGACCCTAGTATCCACTATGTTATGAGATTGATGTTGCTACTACTTTGCCATGCTTAATGCTTGTCACTAGGGCCCGAGTGCCATGATTTCAGATCTGAAATTATTATGTTGTCACCAATATATGTGTGTTTTAGATCCGATCTTGCAAGTTGTGGTTACCTACTATGTGTTATGATCCGGCAACCCTGGAGTGACAATAACCGGAACCACTCCTGGTGATGACCATAGTTTGAGGAGTTCATGTGTTCACCAAGTGCTAATGCGTTGGTCCGGTTCTTTATTAAAAGGAGAACCTTAATATCCCGTAGTTTCCTTTTGGACCCCGCTGCCACGGGAGGGATGGACAATAGATGTCATGCAAGTTCTTTTCCCTAAGCACGTATGACGACACACGGAATGCATGCCTACATCACAATAACGAACAGGAGCTAGCCACATATCTCTCCGTGTTATAACTGTTGCATGATGAATATCATCCAAACAAATGACCAACCCATTGCCTACAAGTTTGTCCTACTACTCATGTTACTTGTCTTGCTCTACAGTTGTTACTACTGTTGCTACTGCTGTTACTTGTCTTGCTCTGCTGCTGTTACTACTGTTGCTACTGCTGTCACTTGTCTTGCTCTGCTGCTACTGTTGCTACTTGCTAGTGCTGTCACTACTGTTGTTCCTTGCCACTGCCGTTACTAGCTACTTTTCTGTTACTACTTTGCTTGCAGATACTGATCTTTTAGGTGTGGTTGAATTTGACAAATTCAGATGCTAATACTTGAGAGTATTCTCTCACCTCCCGTCGTGCGAACCAACAAATTTGGGTTGAATACTCTACCCTCGAAAACTGTTGCGAACCCACGCACTGGTGGGCCATCAACAACATTCTTCTAGTTTCATTGTTGGGGAGTGCTAGTAGCATTCTTCTGGTGCCGTTGCAAGGGAGGGTTTGTTGTCAAAGAATCAGCATTCGTCTAGCTATTGCCAGAGAGTGCCAGTCAGCATTTTTCTGGCGCCGTTGCCGGGGAGGTATTGCTATATTCTCTGAGTCACTTGGGATTTGTATCTGCTGATCACTATGAAGAATCTGAAGGATCCGAAAACCAAAGTATTGCCCTCAACTACGAGGGGAGGTAAGGAACTCCCATCTAGCTCTGCACTTGATTCACCTTCAGTTATGAGTAAGTTTGTGACATCACCTCCTGCTAGAAATCTTGATATGTCGCCTGTGCTTGATGATGCTTATGATGCTACTACTAGACATGCTATGCTTGATACTATGCCTGATGATGTTATGCTTGATGCTATGCGTGATACTGCTAGAGATGCTATTTTGCCTGATGATGCTAGAGATGCTATTTTGCCTGATGATGTTATGCTTGATGATGCTAGAGATACTACTTTGCCTGATGTTCCACTAGGAGTGTTCCTTGATGCTCATATTGCTAGAGTTACTCCCAATGCTCGTGATGCTTCTGATACTGCCGATACTATTGAGATAGAACCTGCTTTTGCTCCTGCTAGATCTAGCTCTCCTAGATATGAATTGCCTGATATACCCGAGGGTTACGTTATGGAGGGAGAGATAGCCGAGGATTTTCTTGCGTGTAAGGATGCCTATGACGCTGAGAAATTACTTCTCAAGTGGAAGGAAAAATCTCGGGAAGCTAAGATGAAATACGACCCGAAGTTTGCCACTTCACCTATCTTTATCACCGATAAGGATTATGAATTCTCTGTCGACCCTGAGATAATCTCTCTAGTCGAATCTGATCCTTTTCACAGTTATGAGTCTGAGACGGTCGTAGCCCATCTTGCCAAACTACACTATATAGCCACCCTTTTCAGTAATGAGGAGAAGATCTGCCACTACTACATCCTTAAGCTGTTTCCTTTCTCTCTAAAGGATGATGCTAAAGTCTGGTTCATCTCTCTTGCTCCTGGATGTGTGAGTAGTCCCCGGGAGATGGTCTATTACTTCTGTGAGAAATATTTCCCTGCCCATAAGAAGCAAGCTGCCTTGCAGGAAATATGCAACTTTGCTCAACTCCAAGAAGAGAGTCTTCCACAAGCTTGGGGGAGGCTCGTCCAGCTACAGAATGCTTTGCCTGATGACCCTCTTAAGAAGAACGAGATACTTGATATCCTCTATAACGGACTTACTGATGCCTCTAGAGACCACCTAGATAGTTGTGTCGGTTGTGTTTTTAGGGAACGAACTGTAGAACAAGCTGAGACTCTACTGAATAACATCTTGATCAACGATAATGCTTAGATATTCCTGAACCACCTCCTAAGCCAACTCCTAAGAAAAGAGGTATTCTATTCCTCAGTCCTGAAGATATGCAAGAAGCCAAGAAATCCATGCAAGAGAAAGGCATTAGATCTGAAGATGTCAAAAATCTACCACCTACCGAAGAGATCCATGGTCTCGATAACCCGATACAGGTAGTGGAAGTGAATTCTCTGCGTAGGTTTGATGAGAGTGATATTCCTTTCGATAAACCTGCTAGCCTATGCTTTGATGAATTTGACAACTTTGTTGCCAAACAACAGAGTTTCAGTGATTATGTTAGCATACATTTGGAACAAAGTACTCATATGCTTAGCCATTTAAGTGCTTGTGTAGACATAAATGTCAATGATCTGAAGCTTCCGAGTAAACATGCCTCTATGATTACTACTCAGGTAGAACAAGTACTTAAAGCTCAGAATGACCTCCTCAATGAATTAAATGACAACTCTGTCAGAGTCATTACTAGAGGAGGCAAAATGACTCAGGAACCTTTGTATCCTGAAGGTCATCCTAAGAGAATTGATCAAGATTCTCAAGGAATCAATGCTGATACACCTAGTCATCCTGAGGAGAAGAAGAAGGATGATAGATGCCTGCATGCCAGTTCACCAAATATTGTCACACCGGAAGAACCTAATGATATTTCTGCGTCTCATGCAGAAACACAATATGGTGATGAACATGAACCTGGTGACAAAATGGACAGTGATGTTCATAATGATGATCAACCTAGCAATAATGAGGATGTGGAGATTGAACCCACGGTTAATCCTGATAACCCACAACCTAAGAGATACGATAAGAATGATTTTACTGCTAGGAAGCATAGTAAAGAAAGAGAGCCATGGGTTCATAGACCTATGCCCTTTCCTCATAAGCCATCCAAGAAAAAGGATGATGAGGATTTTGAGCGCTTCGTTGAGATGATAAGACCCATCTTTCTGCAGATGCGGTTAACTGATATGCTCAAGATGTCTCCGTATGCCAAGTACATGAAAGATATCGTGAATAATAAACGGAAGATACCAGATCTTGAGATATCCACCATGCTTGCCAATTACACTTTTAAAGGTGGAACTCCTAAGAAACTTGGCGCTCTATTAAAGGAAACTACATAAGAACTGCCTTATGTGACCTTGAAGCCGGTGTTAGTGTTATGCCGCTCTCTCTTTATCGTAGACTTGAATTGGATAAGTTGACACCCACTAAAATTTCTCTGCAAATGGCCGACAAATCAACTGCTTTCCCTATTGGCATTTGCGAGGATGTGCCTGTTGTGGTTGCTAACACCACTATCTTAACTGACTTTGTTATCTTGGATATTCCCGAGGATGATGCCATGGCTGTCATCCTCAGAAGACCCTTTTTAAACACTGCAGGGGCTGTTATAGATTGCAACAAAGGCAATGTCACTTTCCATGTCAACGGTAATGAGCACACCGTGCACTTTCCGAAGAAACAATATCAAGTACATTGCATCAATGCTATCGAAAAGACTTCATCGATTCTCATTGGGAGCTTTGAATGCCCTATTCCTCGTGTCAAGATGAAGTATGATTTGCTTGTTGGGGAGATACATATCCCCATTGAGGTGACTTAGTGGCTATTCGAAAATTCTCCGTTCTCTCTTGCGATTCGAGAAGGTTTTGTCATGAGGACTTGATCAACCCCATTGACAGATTTCTTTCGATGACCATAAACGGATGAATCAAAGAGTCACATACCTTTCTTTTGTGCTTTCATTTTCTTTTGCTTAGAAGAAAAATGATAGATTTAGTTTAGCTTTTTCTGTTTTCTGTTTTAGCGTCCCGGAGAAAAATACCTCGAAAATAGAAGTTCTCCGATGGTCCTGAAAATTTAGTATGATTTTTCCTAGAATTTTTGAAAATTTCTGGGCCTGAGAGCTAGGCTGGGCCCCAGACCAGTGGGCCACAAGCCCGGCCACCGCCACCTACCCCCTGGTGGCGGAGTGCAAGCTTGTGGGGCCCACAGGGACCCCCTCCACTCATTCCAGCTCCCAGCCTCTTCTTCCACCTCTAGAAAAAATTGTTTCGCAACCCAAACCCGTGTTCTTGCTCATTTGGCTATGATTTTCGATCTCCTTGCTCAAAGCACCATTCTACGAACCGTTTTGGGGAAATTACTCCTTGGTAAGTGACTCCTCCATTGGTCCAATTAGTTTTTGCTCTAGTGCTTTATCCTTCGCGTATTCTTGCTACCTTGGTGACCCTGTTCTTGAGCTAGAAATGTTGATTTTAGCTGGTCCCAAGTAGTTTTAGCGCGTGATACGGTCTCTAGGCACTAGTAGGATTAGTTGCTACAAGGTGTGGTGGGTCTTCATTCACTTTTCTCTTGAACTTCAAAAATTTCAGCAAAAGGAAATTATGTTCACGAGGAAATTTCATGGTGGTTCCTCAAGTAAGAAGGGTCCTCGTCTTTCTTTTCGGGAGCCCGAACCTTTTCAACTAAGGGACGCACCGGTACAACCATGTGAATGGCCTTCCGGTGAGTTCATGATCGAAGTAGGTTTCAAGGATGAGTTTGATACACTTGTCCGCAATGCCGGGTTAGAAGAATTCCTCTCATATAAATGTGAACAGTATGCTATGCTCACTTCCTCTTTCGTGCGTAGATTTAAATTTTTAGTTGGCCGTGACTCATTCATACTGTTTGATCTGTACGATAAATCCTATACCGTAGATTTGGAGGATTTCAATAGAATTTGCAAGATACTCGATGGGGGTAGTATTAATGATCCTTCTAAGTCTTCGGTCAGAGACTTTGTCTCCAGTATACTGTTGGAGAAACCAGAGATATCACGCAAGCCACCATAGGAAGCATCCATTTCCCTGCCTTGCACTACCTTGCCCTCTTCATAGGTAGGTGCATTAACGACAAGGGTGCACATTGTCACCTATGCGCTTCCGACCTTAGTATCCTTAAGAGCGCATTAACAGGTGACACGAGCTTCAATATGGGAGCTATAATAGCAAGGAGGCTGAATAAAAATGCTAGTGAGGGGGATTTCTTTGGTGGAGTTTATGCTACACGCTTAGCAAATTTTCTTGGAGTATCCATCCGTCCAAAAGACCCTCCTCTCCGTACATCCTACCTTGATCGTGTTGCTCTAACACGCTACCAGTTCCTTGAGAGAGATCATGGATCACTCCTATACCGCTTGATATTTAACCGGCAGCGTGTTTTCCATATTACCCTTCCTGCTCCTGCTTTCTTTGACTTTCAGGTAAAGCGAAGATACTACATAACCATAGGAGAGGCAGAGGAGTATGAGAGGGAGGCGACTGCTGCTCGACTTTGTGAGGCATCTATTCAGGCCGTGGCTGCAGCACTCCCGTATAACACCCATTATGACTTTGGGTTTCGCCAGGACCATCCATGGGAGTAGACCAAGCTAGGCCAAAAGCCTAAGCTTGGGGGAGTACGTGTTCTCACCGACTTTACATTCATGCTTATGCTTTCACTTTGTTAGCCGGTGTTTACACTTTGCCACTGTATTATCCATGTTAGTTTATTTTCTTTTTCTTGTTTTCTTGTTTTGTGTCCTCTTGAGAAAACCCAAAAAGATTTTTCTTTCTTCTTTTGCTTGTTGGGAGCTTTCCCGTGTAAATAGTTTTCTTTTTCTTTGTGTCAAGGTAGAAGATATTGGTTATAATGCTTAGTGGTTCTTACATGCTTACCTCTTTAGCTTTCAAAAGAGCCATATTACTTTGTCTTCTCCTTTGTGTTTGCCTGCAGATTCAGCTTAGTCCAATGCACGAGCACTCTTATTATTGTTCACATCGTTCGATCATGCAAATGAAAGGCAACAATGATGATATATGATGAAGTGACTGAGACTGGAAAAGTTGGTATGAACTCTATCTATTTTGTTTTTGTAAATATAACTAGCTTGTCGATCCAGATATAGCTTTGTTGTGAGAGAACCATGTTTGCAATGACAACTTAGAGATCATAGTTTCTGATGCCATGCTTAATTAGCTGAGAGTTTATAATGGTTTGTCTTGAATGCCAACATAGATTTTGAGATGACTCTGATGTAGTATGATAGGATGGTATTATCCTTTGAATGATTCAAGTGGCTTGACTTGGCGCATGTTCATGCATGTAGTTGAAACAAAATCAACATAGCCTCTATGATGTTCGTGTTCATGGTGACTTATATCCTGTTCATGCTTGCATTTAACGTTAGTCAAACTCATTGCACCTGGATGACTGTTGTCGCTCTCTAGTTGGTCGCTTCCTAGTCTTTTGCTAGCCTTCACTTGTACTAAGCGGAATACTGCTTGTGCATCCACTTCCATAAACCCAAAGTTGTTCCATATGAGTCCACCATACCTACCTATTTGCGGTATCTACCTGCCGTTCCAAGTAAATTTGCATGTGCCACTCTCTAAACCTTCAAGAAATAATCTGTTTTGTATGCCCGAACCGCTCATGTGGTGACAGGGGGCTATTGGTATCTTCCATGCTAGGAGTGTTATCCTCGACATGTGTTTATTCACTGTCATTCACGAGAAAGGGGCCGGTAATTGGAATGCCCAGTTCCACGCTTAAATCGAAAACATAACTGTAAAACAAGACTCCCCCCGGATTGTTGTTAGTATGGACGGTACCCGAGGATTCGGCTAGCCGTGGAGTGTGATTGATTGGTGGTGGGGGAGTTAAAACTTTACTTTTCTGTTTGGGAACCGCCTATAGCATGAGTAGCATGGAATATATTGAGAACTCTTGGTCATTGCGTTGACAATGAAAGCATGCCACCCAAAATTATTATCTCTGTTTTCAAAGCTTGAGCTCTGGCACCTGTGTAAATCAATGCTTCCCTCTGCAAAGGGCATGTCTATTTATTTTCCTGTCGAGTCATCCTCCTCTTATATAAGCACCAATTAGAGAGCACCTCTATCATTTTTATGCTTTGCTTTTGATTGATATTGAGTATGACTATGACTGGATCTTCGTTGCTATGAATTACAATGTTTAGTCAGCCCTTGATCTTTCAAAGTGATCCGCATTTATGTTTTGCGGTCTCAGAAAGAGCTAGCGAGATACCACCTATTCATATTGCTTCATGCTTGTTTTGATTGAAGTGTTGGTATTTGAAACTCATTATTATTTGCTCGTTAGCTGATTATGCCATTGATATTAGTTTACCGTGAGACCTTTGTGTCACTTGCTTATGTGGTTAACTTGTGATCTTGCTGAAATTCGGGTTATGAGTTAGACATAGTTGCAACAAGATCTAACAGAGTTTGTCAAAGTTTTTCTTTCTCTCTCAGTTTGTCAACTGAGTTGCTTGAGGACAAGCAAGGTTTTAAGCTTGGGGGAGTTGATACGTCTCCACCGTATCTACTTTTCCAAACTCTTTTGCCCTTGTTTTGGACCCTAATTTGCATGATTTGAATGGAACTAACCTGGACTGACGTTGTTTTTAGCAGAATTGCCTTGGTGTTATTTTTGTGCAGAAATCAAAGTTCTCCAAACGTCTGAAAATTTATGGGGAGCAATTTTGGAAAATATGAAAAATATCTACGCCAAGTTCCACCTGAGGGGGTGGGCCAGTGGGCCACAAGCCCTGGCTCCGCAACCACCCCCCGGTGGCGGTGGGCAGGCTTGTGGGGCCCACACGGCTCTGCCGCCCCAACCTCAGATCTATAAGTTCACTTTCGTCCCAGAAAAAATAAAAAGAAAAGTTTTCATCGCGTTTACGATACGGAGGCGCCGCCACCACTGGTACTTCATCTGGAGGGCAGATCTGGAGTCCGTCTTGGGCTCCGGAGAGGGGAAATTGTCGCCATCATCATCATCAACCTTCTTCCCTCTCCAATTCCATGAAGCTCTTCGTCGTTCGTGAGTAATCTATTCATAGGCTCGCTGGGCGGTGATGAGTAGGATGAGATCTATCATGTAATCGAGTTAGTTTTGATGGGGATTGATCCCTAGTATCCACTATGTTCTGAGATTGATGTTGCTACTACTTTGCCATGCTTAATGCTTGTCACTAGGGCCCGAGTGCCATGATTTCAGATCTGAAATTATTATGTTGTCACCATATATGTGTATTTTAGATCCGATCTTGCAAGTTATAGTTACCTACTATGTGTTATGATCCGGCAACCCTGGAGTGACAATAACCGGAACCACTCCCGGTGATTACCATAGTTTGAGGAGTTCATGTGTTCACCAAGTGCTAATGCGTTGGTCCGGTTCTTTATTAAAAGGAGAACCTTAATATCCCGTAGTTTCCTTTTGGACCCCGCTGCCACGTGAGGGATGGAGAATAGATGTCATGCAAGTTCTTTTCCCTAAGCACGTATGACGACACACGGAATGCATGCCTACATCACATTGACGAACGGGAGCTAGCCACATATCTCTCCGTGTTATAACTGTTGCATGATGAATATCATCCAAACAAATCACCGACCCATTGCCTACGAGTTTGTCCTACTACTGTTGTTACTTGTCTTGCTCTGCTGCTGTTACTACTGTTGCTACTGTTGTTACTTGTCTTGCTCTGCTACTGTTACTACTGTTGCTACTGCTGTTACTTGTCTTGCTTTGCTGCTACTGTTGCTTGCAACTATTGCTACTTGCCACTGCTGTCACTACTGTTGTTCCTTGCCACTGCCGTTACTCGCTACTTTGCTGTTACTACTTTGCTTGCAGATATTAATCTTTCAGGTGTGGTTGAATCTGACAAATTCAGCTGCTGATACTTGAGAGTATTCTCTCACCTCCTGTCGTGCGAACCAACAAATTTGGGTTGAATACTCTACCCTCGAAAACTGCTGCGAACCCACGCGCTGGTGGGCCATCAACAACATTCTTCTAGTTTCATTGCTGGGGAGTGCTAGTAGCATTCTTCTGGTGTCGTTGCAAGGGAAGGTTTGTTGTCACAGAATCAACATTCGTCTAGCTATTGCCAGAGAGTGCCAGTCAGTGGCACGTAGGGAACTTTATTATATCTAGGCAGATAGTCCGAACAGAAAACGTCCCTTCAAAGAACGCACCCGTGTCTAGCCAAAATGTTTGAAGCATGGACGAAGCCTCCAACCCAACACATATGTGCAGGTCATTTTTTTGTGCTCGAACATGCCCGTCACGTCGAAGTCAACACTCCGAGCATGTTGGAATTCTACCTTCAGAATGGATCACATCAATTCACAACAAACACGCGCCCACACAACTTTAGCCATGGGTACGTCATGTACCCTCTAAATTCCTCTCTTTGTTTCTATTAGGATTAATTATTTAGTTTAATTAATGAAAATCCCTGCTTATCAAACTGACATGTAGTTTTCTCTCCCGATGGGTCGCGTCCAGCTGTAAGAGACGCATCCTTCCGAACCATCTCTTGTAAGTCTCGTGCTTGTGCGACGCGTCCCTTCCACTGATATAAATTTGTACATCATCGTCATCAATCAACAATGATCATTACTACTCATCACATTGTTTCTTTACACGTTATATCGCACACCTCTTCTGTGAGAGCGACATGCCACCACAAACTCATCAGAGAAAATCAGAATGGTGAGGATGCCGTCCCATGCCTCCCTCCTCCTTCGTATTCTCTCGGAAGAAGGTCGCTCGCACTTTGTTGCACAGCGGCGTCATCGGTTCGTACGCCATCAATGGGGGCGCCACCATGACTTCCTAGCCTCGGTATTAACCGCCACCAAAACTTCGCTGGTAGACTCGCCATCACGCGGTCGTTGGACGACGCCATCACACCATGCCGTTGGATCGGCGCCTCGCCACGCAGGTGGACAACAACCATGGTCTCGACACAGGGCTAGTCGTCGGACCAAGTGCACCACCTCCGCTGAACTCCGATATGGGCGTGCCAGAGACTGCACTTCCCGCTCCATCCCCGCCACAGAGGTGTCGTGTGCATGTATATGGTCCATGCCCCGCTTGCTCCACCGGCACACTCCTGGCGTCACCCGCGCCGACATAAGAGGAGGAACAGGAAATCATTGTTGATGTACCTGCTCGCGGCTACAACCCAACTCCAACAATCGTTGGTAGCGTCGGGGATGACGACCTCATCTTCATCCCGACTCCAAGACACGCCATGGCCACCGTGGGCGTGGTCACACCCGCCGGAACAAGTGGCAGCATCGGGCCTCGACTTGGAGTTCACACACGAGGGAGAAGTAGCGCCCCATGGGCATTCGGTCCCTCCCCTGCTCGTCTCGACGAGCGGCAACCTCTTCCTCTTCAGAGCAAGAGGGACACCCTCCACGGATGTCGCTGGCACGAGCGGCAGCATGGGTCCGTGATACGTCCATTTTGCATCATGTTTTCATGTTGATATTTATCGCTTCTTTGGTTGTTATTTCACTTCACGGTACAATTCTTATGCCTATGAACTATTCACTTGTCATTGAACCATTTGATGTTTGGGGCTTTGATTATATGGGACCTTTTCCAAAATCCAATGGGTATACTCATATCCTAGTTGCTGTTGATTATGTCACTAAGTGGGCAGAAGCTATCCCCACTAGTAGTGCTGATCACAACACCTCTATCAGGATGCTGAAAGAAGTTATCTTCCCTATATTTGGAGTCCCTAGATATCTAATGACCAACGGTGGTTCAGACTTCATTCATGGTGCTTTCCGTAAAACGCTTGCTAAGTACGATGTCAACCATAGAATTGCGTCTCCCTATCACCCTGAGTCGAGTGGTTAAGTAGTGCTAAGTAATAGAGAGATTAAACTGATTCTGCAAAAGACTGCCAACAGATCTAGAAAGAATTGGTCTAAGAAGCTCGATGATGCACTATGGGCTTATAGAACTGCCTATAAGAATCTCATGGGCATGTCTCCGTACAAAATGGTGTACGGTAAAGCATGTCATTTACCTCTAGAGCTAGAGCATAAAGCTTATTGGGCAATCAAAGAGCACAACTTTGATTTCAAACTTGCCGGTGAGAAGAGGTTATTTGATATTAGCTCGCTTGATGAGTGGAGAACTCAGGCATATGAGAATGCCAAGCTATTCAAAGAGAAGGTTAAGAGGTGGCATGATAAGAGGATACAAAATCGTGAGTTCAATGTAGGTGATTATGTCTTGCTATATAACTCTCGTTTAAGATTCTTTGCAGGCAAGCTTCTCTCTAAATGGGAAGGTCCCTATGTTGTTGAGAAAGTATATCATTTCGGTGCTATTAAGATCAACAACACAGAAGGTAATTGTCCGAGAGTTGTAAATGGGCAGAGAATCAAACATTATATCTCAGGTACTCCCATAAATGTTGAAAGCAATATTATCAATACCATAACTTTGGAAGAATACCTAAGGGATATTTATCAGCCTGTTTCAGACTCCGAAAACGAAGAGGTATGTGATTCGGTAAGAAAACAGAGTCCAGAACTTTTCCAGTAGGAATTTTTATCCGTTTTGGAATATTTGAAAAATACAAAAATTGGAAGTAGTACGGAAAGTGCGCGAGGAGGCGACAAGGCTGCACGGCGCGGACCCACCCCCTGGCCGCGCCGTGAAGGCTTGTGGCCACCTCGTGCGCCTCCCAGACTCCGTTTTCATGCGGGGTACTCCTTTTGGTCTGGAAAAAATCATTATATATACTTCCGTTTGGTCTGACCCCTGCATCACGCAGATTTCCTCTGTTTTTCGTTTCGAGCCTGCTTTCTGCCGCAGATCTAGGTCAAGATGTCGTCCCAGGAATCTGTGGGGGAGAACAACCTCCGTCAATTCTATGGAGAAGTTCATGGTGATCTTAAAAGGATGGAGGTCATGGAGGCGAAGGAGAGGCTACCTAAAGAAACCAAGGGCACAACTAAGGAGAAGGATCAGGCATTGGACGAAGTGCAATCTATGCTCAACAAGGAAGAAGTTGAAGAAGTGGATTTCCTCCAACCTTACCTCCACCTACTGTCTCCATCTTTGATTGAACTCTTGAGATCTCCAAGGTATAAATCAAAGACTGATGGCCCTCTTGGAATCAAAGGTTGCAACAACTCCATCACCATCACCACCAAAGGAAGACAACTGAGCATTGGTATGGGCAATTCCCTTGGCTTGTGCCAAGCTTGGGGGAATTTCCCCGATATCGTATCACCATCACATCTTTTGCCTTTACCTTTGTTTTAGTTTGTTCCTTTTCAGTTTTCTTTTTCTCTAGTAGTTTTAAAAGTCTTAGTGTTTTAGTCTTGAGTTTTGCTTTGTGTCACCCCCGATGTATTCGAGCTCGTGAGCCATATAATAAAGAGTGTCTTAGTTGAAGTGCTTTGCCTCTTGCCATGATCAAAAGAGTGAGAATAGCACAAAAGCATGAAAGATCATGTAATGATCTTATGGGAAGTGATGACTTCACATATAAAAGGAATGAGGATTGAAACTTGTTGAGGGTAGGCAAACGTAGACCTTGGTCATGGTTGCAATTAATAGGAAGTAATAAAGAAGGAGAGGTTCACATTTAAATATATCATCTCTCTCACCATCTATGATTGTGAACACTCACTAAACTATTACATGCCTAGAAGTAGATGTTGTACAAGGAAGACAACATAATGAATTGTGTTTGCTTGGCTCCGAACAATGTTATATGATTAGAGATCCCTTAGCATGTGACGATTGCTTCCACCTCATATTAGCCAAAACCTCCCGCACCAAGTAGAGATACTACTTGTGCATCCATAAACCTTCAAACCAGTTTTGCCATGAGTGTCCACCATACCTACCTATGGATTGAATAAGATCCCTCAAGTAAGTTGTCATCGGTGCAAGCAGTAAAAATTGCTCTCTAATATGTATGATCTATTAGTGTGTGGAAAATAAGCTTTGTACGAACCTATGATGAGGAAGACATAAAAGCGACAGCCTGCATAATAAAGTTCTTTATCACAGGAGGCAATATAAAATGACGTTCCTCCGCACTAAGAGGACACGCATCCAAACCTCAAAAGCGCATGACAACCTCTGCTTCCTTGTGCGAAGGGCCTATCTTGTACCTTTACTTTTTGACCTTGAAAGAGTCATGGTGATCTTCACCAATTCCTTATTTCGCCTTTATCTTGGCTAACGTCATATGCTTGGGAAAGATCTATATTCATATGCTAACTTGGAGAATTATTATTGTTGACATTACCCTTGAGGTAAGCAGTTGGGAGGCATAACTGTAAGCCCCTATCTTTCTCTGTGTCCAGCTGAAACTTTGATCTCATGAGTACCACGTGAGTTGTAGCAATTGTAGAGAACGAAAGAATGATTGAGTATGTGGATTTGCTTTACAAGCTCTTATTTGACTCTTTCTGATGTTGTGATAAATTGCAATTGCTTCAATGACTAAAGGCTATCGGTTGTTACTTCTCGGTAAGGTTCTTGATCCATGCTTTACTTTGTGAAGGAATTGTCACTCTAGCATGAGAGATTATATGTTGGTATTGCTGTTCTGATCTTGATCATGATGCATGCATGTTCGTATCTTGTTTTGTCGACACCTCTCTCCCTAAACATGTGGACATATTTATTGAGCTAGGCTTTCGCTTGAGGACAAGTGAGGTCTAAGCTTGGGGGAGTTGATACGTCCATTTTGCATCATGTTTTCATGTTGATATTTATCGCTTCTTTGGCTGTTATTTCACTTCACGGTACAATTCTTATGCCTTTTCTCTCTTATTTTGCAAGGTTTACATGAAGAGGGAGAATGCCGGCAACTGGAATTCTGGCCTGAAAGTGGAGCAAAGTTGAGATACCTATTCTGCGCAACTCCAAACGCCGTAAAAATCAACGAGGATTTTTTTCCGGATTTATAAAAAATACTGGGTCGAAGAAGTGCCAGAGGGGCGCGTGTAGGTGGCCACAAGCCTGCACGTCGCGGCCACCCCCCCAGGCCACGCCATGAGGGCTTGTGGGCAGCCTGCTAGCCCACTGCCCCCCTCTTCTGCTATATGAAGGGTTTCGTCTGGAAAAAAAAATCAAGGAGGAGCTTTTTCGTGGTTTCGCCGCCGCCACGAGGCGGAACTTGAGGAGAACCAATCTAGAGCTCCGGCACGACGATCATGCCGGGGAAACTTCCCTCCTGGAGGGGGAAAATCATCGCCATCGTCATCACCAACACTCCTCTCATCGGAGGGGACTCGTCACCATCAACATATTCATCAGCACCATCTCTTCTCCAAACCCTAGTTCATCACTTGTAACCAATCTCCGTCTCGCGACTCCGATTGGTACTTGTAAGGTTGCTAGTAGTGTTGATTACTCTTTGTGGTTGATGCTAGTTGGATTACTTGGTGGAAGAGTTTATGTTCAGATCCTTGATACTACTCATTACCTCTCTGGTCAAGAATATGATTATGCTTTGTGAGTAGTTACTTTTGTTCCTGAGGACATGGGATAAGTCATGCTAATAGTAGTCTTGTGAATTTGGTATTTGTTCAGTAATTTGATATGTTGTATGTTGTTTTTCCTCTGGTGGTGTTATGTGAACGTCGACTACATAACGCTTCACCATTATTTGGGCCTAGAGGAAGGCATTGGGAAGTAGTAAGTAGATGATGGGTTGCTAGAGTGACAGAAGCTTAAACCCTAGTTTATGCGTTGCTTCGTAAGGGGCTGATTTGGATCCACTAGTTTAATGCTATGGTTAGACTTTGTCTTAATTATTCTTTCGTAGTTGCGGATGCTTGCGAGAGGGGTTAATCATAAGTGGGATGCTTGTCCAAGTAAGGACAGTACCCAAGCGACGGTCCACCCACATATCAAACTATCAAAGTAACGAACGCGAATCATATGAACTTGATGAAACTAGCATGACAGAAATTCCCGTGTGTCCTCGGGAGCGTTTTCCCCCCTATAAGACTTTGTCCAGGCTTGTCCCTTGCCACAAAAGGGATTTGGCCACTTTGCTGCACCGTTGCTACTTTTGTTACTTGTTGCTTGCTACGAATCATCTCACCACACCACTACTTGTTACCGATAATTTCAGTGCCTACAGATTTTACCTTGCTGAAAACCACTTGTCAGATCCTTCTGCTCCTCGTTGGGTTCGACACTCTTACTTATCGAAAGGACTACGATTGATCCCCTATACTTGTGGGTCATCAGTCCGCCCAACACCGGCGCAAGCCATTAATCTCCTTTTTAGGTGCTTCATCGCGGTCGTCGACTGTCGCCCTGGAGCTTGGAACCCGGCTTCTCTCGGCCTCGTCCACGGATTATCGAATGGAGTTGCCACCCCGGACTACATGCTGTGTTTAGACGAGGAGGACCCCATCCCTTCATCACCGGCGGCTCACCATCAAGCATGTGTCCGAAGCGGCGATAGGAACAGAGGAGGAGGACACAGTGTGGGAAATGGATTTGGGGCGGTAGGGAAAACCCTAATGGCCGACCCCTTTTATCCAGTTGGTAAAGCGGAGTCGGGCATGTTGGGCTGAAATACAAGATGGGCTTCGACCAGGCCTTGTTCTGAGCTGGGAAAAGAAGGAAAAAGTGAAATGAAAATTACTATACCAGTAGTGTAGCAGTGGCTTGTGCTGCTGGTTTTGGCCTTTGTTGGAAATATGCCCTAGAGGAAATAATAAATTAGTTATTATCATATTTCCTTGTTCATGATAATCGTTTATTATCCATGCTATAATTGTGTTGATTGGAAACTCAAATACATGTGTGGATACATAGACAACACCGTGTCCCTAGTGAGCCTCTACTAGAGCTCGTTGATCAAATATGGCTAAGGTTTCCTAGCCATAGACATGAGTTGCCATTTGATAGCGGGATCACATCATTAGGAGAATGATGTGATGGACTAGACTCGAACGTAGCATATGATCGTGTCAGTTTATTGCTATTGTTTTCTGCATATCAAGTATCTTTTCCTATGACCATGAGATCATGCAACTCACTAACACTGGAGGAGTGCCTTGTGTGTATCAAACGTCACAACGTAACTGGTGACTATAAAGATGCTCTACATGTATCTTTGAAGGTGTCTGTTGAGTTGGCATGGATCAGGACTAGGATTTGTCACTCCGTATGACGGAGAGGTATTGATGACGAGTTGATGGATATGCTTCTCGCCCCTCGTTGGTTACCCCAAGTGGAAGGTGGAGATGTAGTCAGCAACAAATTTCCCTTACATGGGGAATGTAAGGTTTATCGAACCAGGAGGATTCCAAGGATCAACAAGTAGGTGTTCGCTGCTGTGGCGCTAGTAGAATACGTGGACCTGCACACACAACAAGTAACTTTGCTCCCATTGAGTACAGAGAGATTGTCAATCTCTCCGGCCTTGTAGTTTGCGAAGGATCAAAACACAAGCGGGAATAGTGATAGTGATTACAACGGAAAAGTAAATAAACACGGTAAATGGTGGAGGTGTAAGCAATGGTGGTGATATGGACCTGAGTCACATGATGTTCACTAGTGATGTCTCTCTCCCAAAAGACGATAAATAACTATGCTTGGGTAAAAAAATTAGAGCTGGGCAATTGACAGAATTATAAACGCACCGCAATGCTAATTATGCTACTTGAAAGTTAGAGGCTCAATACTAATGGACAGTACGCCAAGACAAGTAGACCGTTTATTCATCAGCATCTACTTACTAGTCATCCACCTTGAGATATCTATTCATAACATCTCGCTGGTATTAAGTTGTGAGCCCCACCCAAAGTGTAAACTCAAAGCAACGTACAACTGCATTAACGAACTATGCGTAAGGTAAACAATCCTTGCAACCGTGGTCCGAAGCACCGTTGTTTTCTCCCTGGTGGCAACAACATATCCCCTAGTCTCATGTTTCTGTCCTTAGATGCTGAGGTATTGATGAGAGGTGGTGCACTCTATATAAGCCACCCCTCCCCTCTGGCACACCGGTTCGCACCCCCTGTATTACACGAACCACACTGCAAGAGCTCCCGAGCATCTGAGACGTAGGGTTATTACCTCCAAGAGAGGGGCCTGAACTCATATATCTTGCGTACAATCTTGTCGTAGCTAGGACTCTGCACTCTCTATTCGAACCCTACACCTATACTGTCAGGTTTATTCCCATGACACTTGGCGCCCACAGTGGGGCAGGCGTCTAAGCGACTTTCAGCAAGTTTGCATTTTTTCACTCTTCGTCATGTCTTCCGGCGGCGGTTCGTTCGTGGGTGGTCAGATCCATTTCGACGCCCTCATCTTCGTCGCCGATGACTCGGCATGGCTCCCAGAAGCGCCACTCAACATCGAGGCGCTCCCAATCCATGGAGGGACGCACTTCCGTGCAAACTCCTTCGGTGTTCTCCTTCTGCAGCCGTCAAGTTTGTTGTCAGCTCTTCACTCTCCTGTTCTTCACCACAAGCGATCTGGTCGCTCTCGACTCCAGCGGTGGGTGAAGCACGCGGTGGCTCGTCAGGCGTTGTCTCCGTCGACCCCTCAGGTTGCAGCCATCGAGCCTATTGTACCCCTTCAGGACCCGATCCACTCGGTGGCAGTCCAGTCTGACGTTCCTTCCGAGTGCGAGAGCTGCAACCTAGCAACAGAGGTCTTCATGGCGGGATCCGCGGAGAGCCCACCCGAGTTCGGTCGCGGCAGGAATGAGGCTGGCGAACCGTCATCTGGACGCGATCGTCGTCATCCTCAAACTTCGAGTCGGCGTTAGCGACCACTCTTCTCAGACGATCATCGCGCCAATACTGAGGTATATCGTACTCCAGTACTCAATGTCGCAGCAGCAACCAAAATAGCAGATTCAATCCAGCCTTCAAATTGAGAGGCAGGCAGAGGCTTAGAGGAGATTCGCGCTTTGCTTCAAGCGACACAGCAGCAGAATTCGGCTGTATCACGCTTGATCAATAGATTGCACAACAATTCGCCAAGGGCGGAGACAGTCTGGTCAGTTTATAGTCGAGGCTCACCTCAGCGTCACAGAGATGGAGGTCACCGAGAGTATCAGCACCAAGACCAGGGTTGGAACCAGTTTCCCCCTCGTCATCACTGTGATGACCACCGTCGAGTGCATTCTCCTCCATGGAGCCGCTCGTATATGCCCCGGCACTATGATGACCGACGCCTGTTGGGTGACGACGAAACCCCGGATTCGATGCAAGAGATGTACTTGCACAGAGAAGGATCGACAGAGGCGGAGCCTACCGGGATGGTCTCTAGAGAGATCAACCGAGTGGAAGTGGAACCGCAGTTTTTGGTCCAGAGTGTTTCAGTAGGGCAATCCGCTCTACCGATATTCCTCCCAACTTCAGGTTGGCGGCTGGAGTGAGTAACTTCACAGGCGAGTCCAAGCCCGAAACTTGGTTGGATGATAATCGAGTTGCGGTACAGATTGGCGGCGACAACAATAACGTTGCAATGAAGCACTTGCCCCTGATGTTGGACGGCTCGGCCCGTGCATGGCTGAATCAATTGGCTCCTTCAAGTATATATTCTTGGGAATATCTAGCTCGAGTGGTCATCAAGACTTCGAGGGCACTTGCAAGCGTCATGCTGGCCTTTCTGAGTTGCAACACTGTGTGCAGAAGCCGAGTGAGTCCGTGCGCGATTACATTCAGCGCTGGACCACTCTTCACCACACAGTGGAGAATGTTACCGAGCACCAAGCAGTCTGTGCCTTCAAGGCTGGTGTGAGGTATCAAGAGCTATATTTGAATTTTGGTCGCTCAGGCGACATGTCAATGAGCAAAATGATGAAGATAGCCACCCGTTATGCAAACTGTGAAGAAGAAGACTGCCTCCATAGAGGTAAGGGTAAAGAAGTCGACAACGCTCACACTAATTCCAATCGGAAGCAGATGCGAAAGGTTGAGAATGCAACCCCAGCAGAAGCGGCCACTCTTGCGACAGGAAAGTTTAAGGGAAAGGTCAAGGCACCATTCCCCCCGAAGAAGTCCAAGATGCAATCAGATGTTTTGGATCAGCCGTGTGTTTTTCACACGAAGAAAGATGATGAAGGCAACCTGATATTGCCAAAGCATACCACTCGACAATGTTGATTGTTGGTTCAAGAGTTCAAAGGTCAGTCGAGTGGAAAAGACCCTAAAGAAGAGGATAATGAAGAGAAATATGACTTCCCCAAAGTGAATGCAACTCTGATGATTTTTGCTGACGTGGAGAGAAAAAGTCGATTGAAAGTTATCAATAGGGAAGTCAACATGGCAGTACCTTCCATCCCAACATATCTGAAGTGGTCGCAGACCCCCATCACGTTTGATCAGTCGGAACATCCAACTATTGTCGAAGGTGTGGACCCAGTTGTCGAAGGTGTTCGACTTCGCGAAGTCTTGATGGATGGAGGGAGTGGGATGAATATCTTATATGCAGAAACTCTCAAAGGGATGGGCATTCCGATGTCCCGCCTCAGTGAGAGCACCATGTCCTTTCATGGAGTAATCCGAGGGAAGAAGGCCAAGTCACTCGGCCAGATCGGACTGGATGTTGTTTTTGGATCTGACATGAATTTTCGCAAAGAGAAGTTAACATTTGAGATGGTGGACTTCCAGAGTGCATACCATGCTATTCTGGGTCATCCTGCTTATGCACGTTTCATGGCCCGACCATGTTACGTATACCTGAAGATGAAGATGCCAGGCCCTAAAGGGGTCATCACTGTTTCTGGCAATCGACAGAGAACTGAAGAATGTTTGCAACAAGGTTCGAACATTGAAGATCAGCAGATGGCCGTGGTAGAATTGGAAGAGTATCGGAGGACTGCCGACCTAGGTGACCTAGTGCGCTCTAAGAAGCCTCCTTCTGAGTTGAAAGTGCGTTATATCGACTAGAGGGGGGTGAATAGGAGATTTTTAAAATTTCATCACTGAGGAAATTCCTTTTGAGGAAATTCCTCACTGATGACTAACTTACAGCGGAAACAGTAAAGGATCAGACGTACAAACGTTCACAACAGGAGTATTACAGAGTGAAGAATGTGAAAACAGATTGCACAGTAAGCAGGCACACAGAATACATATGATGATTAACTATTGTGAAGAATTTGGGGTTGAGGAAATTCAGAGAAAGTCTTCAGCAAATTCTTCAAACAGTCACAGTGAAAGTCATCAACACATAATACAGAGAAAGTAAAGAGTTGAGGAATTAGAACCCGATTCTTAGTGAAGACTGTTATTGATGACCAAGTTCCAACTGTTGTGATAGTTGTACATCTGGTTTGGAGCGACTTGGTATTGAAACCAAAGGACACCCAGTCCCGGGACACACAGTCCCTACCGTATTCTCCTTGAGCTAAGGACGCACAGTCCTCGCCCAACACTCGTGGTAAGTCTTCAGGGCAGACTTCCAAACCCTCACAAACTTGGTCACCCGGCGATTCTCAATTGACTGCTGGATTGCTCTAGGCCATGACACCTAACCGTCTGGAGGATGCACAGTCCTCGAAGGTAAAAGGCTTCAGTCCCACACAGGAACAACTTCTTCAGTGATGCTCAATCACTAGGTTTGGTTTGTGGTTTCGGTGTATGGGATATTTCCTCACTGATGAATTACTCTCGAAAGCTCTGAGGAATTTAGGTTGCTCTTATGACAAGTGTCAGTTTCTAACGGAGCAGCCAACCAACTAGTGGTTGTGGGGGGTGGCTATTTATAGCCTGGGAGCATCCCGACATGATTTGACACTAATGCCCTTAAATAATATGACCGTTGGAGTGGATAAGACCAGTGACTTGGCGTGTCTATCGAAACGGTCGGAACCCTCAACTGTGAGAGTCCTCATGTCACTCATATTCCTCACTTGAGGCTTTTGCTAGGATTAGGCTTGGGTTGAGCATCATGAGGAAAGCCATTCCATAGTGCTACTTTGACCCCCTTTAACAGTACGGTGTTCCTATTCAACAAATGCGAAGAAAGTATAACAGAAAACGTAAATCTTCATGCTTCAATTTCTTGAGAATTATTTTCTTCAGGAACCACCGGTCTTCTCAATATCAGTATCTTCATGAGGAATGTGAATTTCATCGCAGATTCCTCGCGATTCATTTCTTCAGCTTCAGACCAATTTCTTCAACTGAAGACATATATCTTTAGGGGTCGATATTCTTCAAATATCTCAAACTCCTCAATGACTTATAGATCCTGTGTACACTCACAAACACATTAGATACTTAACCTATAAGTCTTCAAACCACCAAAATCACTAAGGGGCACTAGATGCACTTACATGAGTCCGCTATTCAGTCGGCAGGAGAGGTCAAGTCAGTGAACGTCCATCCGACTGATCCCAATGCAGCTCCAACCAACATATCCACGACACTCGACAGCAAATAGGAAGCTGAGCTCATCCAGTTCCTCCATGAGAATTGGGACATATTTGCATGGAAGCCTACTGACATGCCGGGTGTACCCAGGGAACTGGCTGAGCACCATTTGCGAGTGGATCCAAAGGCAAAGCTAGTAAGAGAGCGCATGCGACGATCTGCATGAGAGAAGAGGAAAGCAAACGGCAAGGAGGTAGCGAAACTCTTGGAAGCCAAATTCATTCGCGAGATTTACCACTCCGAGTGGCTCTCGAATATTGTCATGGTTCCCAAGAAGGACAATTCCCTTCGCATGTGTATCGACTTCAAAAATGTTAATATGGTATGTCTGAAAGACCAATTTCCGCTCCCCCGCATTGATCAGATTGTCGATTCAACTGCGGGACGCGAGCAAGTGTGATGGATGCTTATTCTGGTTACCATTAGATCCTTCAGTTTGGCCCGAATGAAATAAAAACAGCCTTCATCACCCCTTTTGGGTGTTACTGTTACATCACTATGCCTTTTGGTCTGAAGAATGTTGGTGCAACCTTCATGCGCATGATCCAGAAGTGTCTGCTCAACCAGATCGGTCGGAATATTGAAGCATACATGGATGATATTGTTGTCAAGTCACGCAAAGGTTCCGACCTATTGACTGACTTGGCAGAAACATTTGCTAACTTGAGGAAATACGACATCAAGCTAAATCCAGCTAAGTGCACTTTTGGCGTTCCTAGGGGCAAGTTACTCAGTTTTCCCATTTCTGAACGAGGGATCGACGTTAACTCCGAGAAGATCGGCGCCATCGTCCGAATGCAGAGCCCTGTGCGAGTGCATGACATGCAGAAACTTACACGATGTCTGGCAGCATTGTGTCGGTTTATATCTCGTCTCGGTGAGAAGGCACTGCCTTTGTACCGAGTGACGAGTCTCTGTATCGTCCCATGAAGAATATGCTTCTGGTTCTTTGAACTGGCCATTAAGGGGCCTGCTGCCTTCTTCAATCACAGATTTTCCTTTTCCTTCGATGGGGTCGAAAGTCTTCTTTTTGACCCGGATAGGAGGCATATAACCCATGTGGTTTTGGAAATCAGCGTGGAAGTTGATGCCTGTCCTTGTCCTGATGAATCTCATGATCCACGGGGCATAAATCTTGTGATCATATGGGCACATTGCATTGTCAGCCAAAGTCCTCAAGAAGAAATCATGGATATTAATAGGAATACCGTGAATGATGTTGAAGAGGATATTCTTCATGAGGCCTACAACATCTTCTTCATTGTCATGGCCTTTGATTGGCGCGAGCACACTACAGAGGATTCTGTAGACAGAGCGGGGTGTGTACTTGAGCTCATGGACGAGGAATGTGGTTCTTGAGGGTTTTTCTGCAGCCAAAGGCTTCATGTGGACTTCCATCATTCCATTTGGCAGCTCACGCTCACCATAAAGCTTCACTGCCCCATCTGAGGGAATTGGTACGGGCAGTTCTCTGAGGAGTTCAGAAGCAGGAGCCTTGTAGTGAGTGTTTTGTGTCATCCAATCAAACACCCAAGTGTTGATGTCTTGAGGGTTGCCAGATATATGAAGAGTGGCATAGAACTGAAGAATAAGCTCACTGTTCCAGTCTGATATGTCGGAGCACATAGGAAGCAAACCTGCATCGTGGAGTACACTGAGGACTGGTTCCATGCAAGGTATTTCTTCAAGCTCAACATGAGGAATGTGCCTGTGCTGGAATATCATGTTGCGTCCACAGAGCACAGAGGCATAGTAGTTCATATGAGTCCTTGTCCAAAACTTCAGATGCCTCATTTGAGGCTTGTCATAAGGGTTCTCTCCGATGAAATACATGCGTTCCTCAAAGAAATTTTCTTTCTGAAACTTTGGACGCTTGGAGATGATGCTTGCTCTGGCTGAGCTTCAGGCTCTGGAATTTCTGCCTCTTTCTCATTTTGAGGAGTTGGGTCAGCCTGTTCCTCATCTTGAGGAGTCTGCTCAGAATGTACATTTTCCTCAGCATGTTTTTCTTCAGCTGGCTTTGTGGCAGAAGCAGTTTCATCAGCTGGTGCAGCTGATGCTTGAGCAGTCTCTGTGTGAGGAATAAGAGGTTGAGGACTGTCATCTATCTGGATTTCCTCATCAGTGTGTTCCTCAGAGGCAACACCCTTCATTTCCTCATCTGCCCTTGTTGCTGGGTCATTAATGACAACCATCTCATAGGAAGGGGCGACATTGAGAGGCACTGGGTCCAGAGGAGCAGTTTCTTCAGTTTCTTTGAGGCGCTTTGCCTCTGTCTCTTCTACTGCTGAGGAGGCTTTTCTCTTCTTTGCTTCCTTTTCAGCAGCCCTTGTTTTATTCACGTCTGATGTAGACGGAATTATCTTCTTCACCTTTGAAGCTTTTGGTGAAGGTGTTCTTTCTGCAGATTCTTCAGCTGGTAGTGAGGAACCAGATGGAACAGAGTCATCAGCCTGCTTTGATGAAGCAGCTGGATGAGGAGCAGTCTCATCAGTGGTTGCAATTTCATCAGTTGCAGTTTCCGTGATGATTTCTTCAATGGCCGGTTCATCAACACGGCGCTCTTGGTGTTCTTCCTCAGCTTGACGAGTTTCCTCCTCATCAGGAGATGCATCTGCTGGCTGCTCAACCAGGGGCTGAGGAGTTGGTGCTGGTGGTGCTTTTCTCTTGTTGTAGTCATCAACATCACTAGTGGCTAGCTTGATGAAATTGCGCTTGATGCTTTTGCGATCTGACAGCTTGTCATACTAGTCGGTCAATACTTGCAGCTCTCCCTGGGTTGACACCAGTGCATCAGGAGTCAGCTTGAGGAGATTCTGCCTGAGGAATTTCTCCTTTTTGGCCTTTGTAACTTTTTCGTGCCTGGCCTGCTGTTCTTTCCACATGGCTTCATTTATGAAGGTGGCCACCATGTGGCTGATGCCAGGAGGAAGTTTCAAATCATCAATGGGAGTGTTTGGATCCTCATACCAGATATTGATGTAGTCAAGGAGGACCTTGGGGTCCATGGCCAGAGGAATAGCACTGCCTGATGCTTGTGCTACCCTTTCTTGCTTGTTTCTGATGATGGCTTGCAGGGTTTCATCATCATAATCATCACTTCCCTTTGATGCAGATGGGACTGCAATGATTTTGCTGGGGCTGGGCAGAGGTGCACGTTCAGTAGTTGCCAAAGTCTTCACAAGTGGTGTTGAAGACTTTGTCTCCGAGCTAGTTGCAGCTGGGAGTGAGGAGCTGGAGCTGGCGGTCGTAGGCTTCACGACATGCTTCGGTACTGGTTTCTCTTGAGGCTTTGGAGCTGGAGCTGAGGATTTTGACACTGAGGAGATTGGTGCTAAGGGCTTTGGCGCTGATGGTTTTGGTGTTGAAGGTTTTGGTAATGAGGGTTTTGGTGCTGAGAGTTTTGTGACAGAAGTCTGAGCAGACTTCTCTTGAGGCTTTGGAGCCTTTGGCTTTGATGGCGCAGACTGCATTTGAGGAATCCGTGAGCCTGAGGTTTCTGCAGCTGAGGAATGAGCAGCACCGGAGGCAGTAGCTGAGGATTCATTGAATTTCTTCACTGCAGCTTCTGCTTGCCTCTTGAGCTTGGCCAGATGCTTTTCTTTTTCATCTGGATAGTCATCAATGATTTTGAGGCTTGATGGACGTGCTACTTGATGATCCTCAAGTGGGGCCCTTCTGCCAGGAGGCTTCAAAGCGAATTTCTTCGCATATTTGGGAGTCACAAACCTGTACTCCTTCCATTCCTTCGCCCATCGGCGTTCAATCTTCTGCAGCCTTATCTTCCTCTTGGACATTGTCTCATGTTCATCAGGCGTACAATAGTCCATGTATATGTCCTCAGGAATACCAGCAGTTGTGTTCTGCTCCAGTTTCTTTCCTCCCTTCTGTTTTCTCTCTTCCTCCATTTTCTTCAGTTGAGGACTTTGCTGATGATTTTGAACTCTTGAGGATTCTGAAGAGCCTTGAAGAGTTTCTTCCAGAAACGCTGCAAATGAGTTAATGTGATGAGAACCGAGAGATTCATCAGCTGACATGTGTGTACCTGTGAACAAAGTATAGTTGCGAGGAATTTGGAGAGGTCATATGCGTTCTCAGATTTGAAGAAAATTAAAAAGTTTGACAGTTTGAGGAATATAACCAGTGGTTGAGGAATTTGCCTAAGCATACTGTTCTTGGGTTCTAGAGTTGTACAAATCGGAAAATTCGCACAATTGAGGAATCTCGTGGTAATCTTAGATGCTTAGTATAGTTCATCAATGATTGTGGTGATAGGTAGTGTTTGAGGAATCAAGTGTGCATCGTATCTTGAGGAGAAATAGATTTCACATAGAGGATGTAAAATTTTAGATCTAATCTGCTGTAAAAATGGGATATATTTACCCTGGAAGGTGCGTACGAAGAACACAGAAAGTAGTGTTGGAGAGGCTCTTCGTTCGAGTGTCCAATGCACCCTAACTTGGCGGTAGAGGACGTCTACGACGGCAGCGGATGAAGATATTCCGACTCCGGCGTGATTCTGGCGACGAAAAGGTCGAGGCAGTGAAGCCCTTCCTCACCGGCGACAAGACTACCAGCGGTGGCGCTAGGGTTCGGTGGAGTGTGATGTGGCAGGAGAGCGATGAGGCGAAGAAGAGGATACGAGGGGGATAAGGACATATTTATAGCCCAAAAGATACTGTTTGGTGCGAAAGTTTCGGACCGAATAGCCCCTGCCTCTACGTCTCCGCAGGACACGTGTAGCTCCCGTACGATGCGGTGGAGATAGTGGAGATCGTGGTTATCCGATCGTGGGAAGTGGGGGTTCAGTTACTGTGCCTTTAAAGAAAACAATTTTTGAAGATTTGAGGATTTTCGTTACAAAATCATTAGCTGACAAGGATGCAGTGAGGATTTTGAACAAAGTTTCAAATAGAACGCATATGAAGAATTGAATAGACCGGATAAGTATAGCATAGAGGGAAAGTAGGGCCCGATCACATTCACTTAGCAGAAACATTAACTTGAAGAAATAGCAATAAGTGAATGCTGTTGAGGACTAGAAATCACAGTCTACCTAGGCAAATGAAAGGCATCAAGTGTTTTTGAAGATTTTGTAATAGATCATCACAATGAAGAACAGCTGTTTTGAAGAAAAATGCATTGTGAGGAAATTGATCATTTGAAGAAAATCAACTTGAGGAATTTCACATTGGGAGGTGGCGTTACCCACCATATAAGAATGTTGATTACAGACGCCGCGTACAATTGTCGTAGGGCCCTGAGAATCAATTTCTTCGTTAATTTCTTCACATTCATAGTGACATTCTTCATCAGTTGAAGAAAATCGTTTCATCATGTGTTGCACATCTAACTCATCAACTTTGCATAAGTGTTAGGATGTGTGCATGTTTTTACAAAACATTTGAAGACTCTAAGATATTTAGCTCACACCGCATCTTGCAAAACCTTTTCTCATCCAAGGGCTTAGTGAAGATATGTGCCAGTTGATCATCAGTCTTCACATGGTCGATGATGATATTGCCCTTGAGGACATGGTCCCGAAGAAAATGATGACGAATCTGGATGTGCTTGGTCTTCGAGTGTTGTACTGGGTTGTATGCAATCTTGATAGCACTCTCATTGTCACAATAGAGAGGTACATTCTTCATGTTGATGCCGTAGTCCTTGAGGGTTTGCTTCATCCATAGCAATTGAGCACAGCAAGAACCAGCAGCAATGTATTCAGCTTCGGCAGTGGAGAGTGATACGCAGTTGTGCTTCTTTGAGGACCAGCAAACTAGTGATCTTCCGAGGAAATGGCATGTGCCAGAAGTTGACTTGCGATCCACACGGTCACCAGCATAGTCTGAATCAGAACATCCTTGAGGTATTTCTCCTGTGATATGAAGATTCCATTGCTTTGTTGACGAATTTGAAGACCTAAGAAGAATTTCAGCTCCCCCATCATGGACATCTGATATTCCTCACTCATCATGTAGGCAAATTCATCACTATATCTTTTGTCAGTACAGCCAAATATAATATCATCGACATATATTTGATACACAAATAGCTCATTATCATAGGATTTAGTGAAAAGAGTTGGATCGAGTGAACCAGGTTTGAAGCCTTTCTTCATGAGGAATTCCTTCAATGTATCATACCATGCACGAGGGGCTTGCTTGAGGCCATACAGAGCCTTTTTGAGTCTGAAGACTTTGTCTGGATTCTTTGGATCCTCAAAACCTGGGGGCTGAGCAACATATACTTATTCCTCAAGCTTACCATTGAGGAATGCACTTTTCACATCCATTTGATACAAGGTGATGTTATGATGATTAGCATAAGCAAGTAGTATTCGAATAGCTTCAAGTCTAGCAACAGGTGCAAAAGTTTCATCGAAATCTATTCCTTCAACCTGGGTGTAGCCTTGGGCTACAAGTCGTGCCTTGTTCCTCACCACTTGACCGTCCTCATCTTGCTTGTTTCGGAATATCCACTTGGTGCCGATGATGTTGTGCTTGCAAGGATCTGGTCATTTGACGAGCTCCCATACGTCATTCAGCTTGAATTGAAGAAGTTCGTCTTGCATAGCTTGGATCCACTCCGGTTCCAGAAAAGCCTCAGCAACTTTTGAGGGTTCTGTGATGGATACAAAGGAGAAATGCCCACAAAAGTTAACTAAGTGTGAAGCTTTTGAGCGAGTGAGAGGACCTGGCGCGTTGATGTCGTTGAGGATTTTGTCAAGTTCAACTTCGTTTGCAATCCTCAGATGAGCTGGTTGAGGATTTTGTCTGGGCTGAGGAAGTGGTGCTGATGCAATTTCCTCAGGAACATCTTCTTGGTTTTTATCAGCGATGGGGATCGTTTCTTCATCAATTTCCTCAGATGGAACAATGTCTTCAGTAGGCTTGAGCTTTATTGCTTCCTCAGGAGACAGCTTATATGGATCATAAGGCAATTGCTCTCTTTGCGAGCCATTAGTTTCATCGAAACGCACATCTACAGTCTCAACAACTTTGTTGTGATAGTTGTTGAAGACTCTGTAAGTGTGCGAGTCCTTTCCATAACCGAGCATAAAACCTTCATGTGCATTGGGTTTCTTGTCAGTGAGGAGTTCATATGAGGTTTTCTTGAGGAATTTGTGAAGATATACCCTGTTGATGATATGGCATGAAGTGTTGATTGCTTCAGGCCAAAAGCGACGAGGAGTCTGATATTCTTCAAGCATGGTTCTCGCTATTTCAACCAGAGTCCTGTTCTTCCTTTCGACGACACCATTCCGCTGAGGAGTATAAGGAGCAGACAATTCGTGAGTAATACCAAGTTCATCAAGATAATCATCAAGACTAGTGTTTTTGAACTCGGTTCCATTATCACTCCTGATATGTTTGATCTTGATGCCAAAGTTCGTCGAGGCCCTTGAATAAAATCGTTTGAAGATTTCCTGCACTTCAGTTTTATACACTATAATATGCACCCAAGTGTATCTGGAATAATCATCAACTATGACAAAGCCATATAGAGATGCTGCATTGGTTAGTGTGGCATAGTGAGTAGGTCCAAACAAATCCATATGAAGCAATTCGAATGGTCGTGTGGTGGTCATGATGGTTTTGGAGGGATGCTTGGATCTGGTCATTTTCCCAGATTCACAAGCACCGCAGAGATGATTCTTGAGGAATTTGACTGATTCGATGCCGATGACATGCTTCTTCTTCGCGAGCGTGTGCAAATTCCTCATGCCTGCATGACCTAGTCTTCGGTGCCACAGCCATCCTTCTTAGGTTTTTGCTAGTAAGCAAGTGGCTGGTTGAGGACCTATAGAGAAATCAACAATGTACAAATCCCCTCTTCTTACACCTTCGAAGACTTTGGATCTGTCAGATTCCATGATGACTACACATCTATATCTACCAAAGATAACAATCATATCAAGATCACAAAGCATTGAGACTGACATAAGGTTAAAACCAAGGGATTCAACAAGCATCACTTTGTCCATATGCCTATCCTTGGAAATAGCCACTTTGCCAAGTCCCAATACCTTGCTTTTACCTTTATCAGCATATGTGATTTGCTTCAGAGGTGATGGAGTTAGTGGCATATTCATCAGTAAGATTTTATCACCAGTCATGTGATGTGTGCAGCCACTATCGAGAACCTACTCAGTATTTTTGGGTTTGTCATCCTGCAGATGAATTAGTACAGCTTACCATCTCGTATGCTTCAGATTTGAAGAATATGATACTAATTTCATCAGATCAGTAATTTCATCATAACAGAAATGTAAGGACGTGTGAAATATTTCTATTTCATCAATCATTAGCTTGCGTCCTATCAAGCATTTCTTCAGGTCTCCAGCAAATTCTTCAGATGATGATTTTCATCTGGAGACCTGTCCTGCAGAAGTGATTAGTTTGATTTCTTCACCACCCACATTTGAAGGGGTGGCAAAGCGTTCATCATCCTGCGAGCACCATATGAGAAAGGTGGCATTGAAGCTAATGCACTTCTCTTAACAGTAGGGGGATTAAAGTACTCATATGAATATGCAGAGAACTGGTTTGAGGATTTATGAACATAATGATTTGAGGAGTAACGCTCATATTCATATTACTTATAGTTTCCCTGCATGTTAGACGCATAAGCATGGGTACGAGCATAGTTTTGACCAGTTGAGGACTTTGATCCTCTTGAAGACTTTGGTCCTTCTGAGGAATTTGATCTGGGGTTCAGATTCTTCAGTGGTGGTGTCATGAGGACATTCACCTGAAGATTTTCAAGACAGCTTTTGGGAACCCAGATTTTCCTCACAGGAGGGCCATTCCTGCAGTTAGTTCCAACATATCGAGCAAATACTTCACCAGATTGATTTTTGAACAGATTATAGTTGGAATCAAATGACTCATCTGAGGAATAGGATAGTTCACATGAAAAGCCAGTTAGATTAGATGGATCAAAAGGAGGCCCAGTAGCAGCAACCCATGAGGTTTTGGGATACTGCTCAGGTTTCCAATAAGATCCATCAACATTTAGTTTCTTCTCAAAGGCAATTCCTTATTTCCTCGGGTTCCTGTTCAAGATCTGCTTTTTGAGCACATCACAAAGGATTTGATGTCCTTTGAGGCTTTTGTACATGCCTGTCACGTACAATTCCTTCAACCCTGCATTTTCATCAGTGACATTTGTGTTTTCCTCAAGTGAGGAAATAGACACAACAGGTGCAGTTGAAGAATTTGTAGCAATGGTAGCATTTGAAGATTCTGGTGAAGAATCAACAGTTTCGCGTTCAATGCATTTAAGACATGGAGGAATAAATTCAACTTGACTAGCGCTAATCTGTTGAGCTAGTAATGAATCATTTTCCATACGAAGATCATCATGAGACATCCTCAGCTTCTCAAGATCAAGCTTCCTTTGAAGAAATTCATAGGAAAGCTTCTCATGATCAGTGAAGAGTGTATCATAACAATCCTGAAGATTATCAAATCTAGACTGAAGAGTTTTCATGTCATCAGTGAGGATTTGGGTAAGGTTCATTTCATAATTCAACAGATCATCACTTTTGTCTAGCAGCTTCTGAAGCTTTTCCAGAGCAGTTTGTTGTTTAGTGGCAATAATAGCAAGTTTACTGTAACTGGGTTTCTTATAATCATTATGGTCAGAGTCACTTGAATCAGAGGAGGAGGCATTATTTGATACCTTTGAACCTTTTGCCATGAAGCAATAGGTTGGAGCGATGTCATCAGCATAGTCATCAGTATGGATGGTGCAATCATTTTCTTCAAGATTGAAGATTGACTTGCTGAAGGAGGTGGTTGCTAGTGCAAGACTAGCTTGTCCAGATTATGAGTCTTCATCAGAACCCTCTTCTTCATCACATTCTTCTGATTCTGCCTCGGAGTCCATTTCCTTGCCAATAAGTGCCCGAGCCTTTCTGAAACTGGTCTTCTTGTGCGATGAGGGCTTTGAAGATGAGGATTTTGAAGATTTATTCTTCTTCTTCGAGTCATCAGAACTGTCATCCTTGTATTTCTTCTTCTTTGATTCCTTTCCCCAACGGGGACAATCAGCAATGTAATGACCTGATTTCTTGCACTTGTGACAGGTTCGTTTCTTGTAGTCCTCAGATGCAGATTCTGATTTCCTCATGTCTCTTCTTGAAGATTTACCGAATTGGCCTCGTCGTGTAAATCTCTGAAATTTCCTCACAAGCATTGCAAGCTCCTGTCCAAATTCTTTAGGATCACAAATGCTGTCGTCTGTGTCTTCGTCTTCAGATGAGGAAATTGCTCTAGCCTTCAGTGCACGTGGTCTGGAATAGCTTGGTCCATATAGATCTCTCTTTTCTTCTAGCTGGAATTCATGAGTATTTAGCCTTTCTAGTATATCAGCTGGATCAAGCATCTTGTAATATGGTCTTTCTTGAATCATCAGAACTAAAGTATCAAATGAAGAATCCAAAGATCTCAGCAGTTTCTTCACAACTTCAAGATCAGTGATGTCTCGAGCTCCCACTGCTTGCAGTTCATTTGATATGTCAGTGAGGTGATCAAAGGTGTCTTGGCAGCTTTCATTGTCATGTCTCTTGAAGCGATTGAAGAGATTGCGAAGAATATCAACACGAGAGTCACGTTGGGTTGATACTCCTTCATTAACCTTGCACAGTCTCTCCCAGATCAGTGTTGCAGAGCCCAAGGCACTTACTCTTCCAAACTGGCCAGGGCTCAGATGACCACAGATGATGTTCTTCGCTTGAGAATCGAGTTGCTTGAATTTCTTCACATCAGCCGCAGTGACACTGGCAGAGATGATGGGGACTCCATTTTCCACAATATACCAGTGATCATTATCAATAGCTTGTAAATGCATTTGCATTTTGTTCTTCCAGAAGGGAAAGTTCTTTCCTTCGTAGGTAGGACATGCTGCAGTCACCTTAAACATGTCTGCAGTCGACATAACTAAAACTCCAGGTGGTTAAACCAAAATCACACAGAACAAGGGAGTACCTTGCTCTGATACCAATTGAAAGTGCATTATATCGACTAGAGGGGGGTGATTAGGAGATTTTTCCAATTTCATCACTGAGGAAATTCCTTTTGAGGAAATTCCTCACTGATGACTAACTTACAGCGGAAACAGTAAAGGATCGGACGTGCAAACGTTCACAACAGCAGTATTATAGAGTGAAGAATGTGAAAACAGATTGCACAGTAAGCAGGCACGCAGAATACAGATGATGATTAACTATTGTGAAGAATTTGGGGTTGAGGAAATTCAGCGAAAGTCTTCAGCAAATTCTTCAAACAGTCACAGTGAAAGTCATCAACACATAATACAGAGAAAGTAAAGAGTTGAGGAATTAGAACCCGATTCTTAGTGAAGACTGTTGTTGATGACCCAGTTCCAACTGCTCTGACAGTTGTACATCTGGTTTGGAGTTGCTTGGTATTGAAACCAAAGGACACCCAGTCCCAGGACACACAATCCCTACCGTATTCTCCTTGAGCTAAGGACACACAGTCCTCGCCCAACACTCGTGGTAAGTCTTCAGGGCAGACTACCAAACCCTCACAAACTTGGTCACCCGGCGATCCACAATTGACTGTTGGATTGCTCTAGACCATGATGCCTAACCGTCTGGAGGATGCACAGTCCTCAAAGGTAAAAGGCTTCAGTCCCACACAGGAACAACTTCTTCAGTGATGCTCAATCACTAGGTTTGGTTTGTGGTTTCGGTGTATGGGATATTTCCTCACTGATGAATTACTCTCGAAAGCTCTGAGGAATTTGGGTTGCTCTTATGACAAGTGTCAGTTTCTAACGGAGCAGCCAACCAGCTAGTGGTTGTGGGAGGTGGCTATTTATAGCCTGGGAGCATCCCGACATGATTTGACACTAATGCCCTTAAATAATATGACCGTTGGAGTGGATAAGACCAGTGACTTGGCGTGTCTATCGAAACGGTCGGAACCCTCAACTGTGAGAGTCCTCATGTCACTCATATTCCTCACTTGAGGCTTTTGGTAGGATTAGGCTTGGGTTGAGCATCATGAGGAAATCCATTCCATAGTGTTACTTTGACCCCCTTTAACAGTACGGTGTTCCTATTCAACAAATGCGAAGAAAGTAAAACAGAAAACGTAAATCTTCACGCTTCAATTTCTTCAGAATGATTTTCTTCAGGAACCACCGGTCTTCTCAATATCAGTATCTTCATGAGGAATATCAATTTCATCGCAGATTCCTCGCGATTCATTTCTTCAGCTTCAGACCAATTTCTTCAACTGAAGACATATATTTTTAGGGGTCGATATTCTTCAAATATCTCAAACTCCTCAATGACTTATAGATCCTGTGTACACTCACAAACACATTAGATACTTAACCTATAAGTCTTCAAACCACCAAAATCACTAAGGGGCACTAGATGCACTTACATGAGTCCGCTATTTAGTCAGCAGGAGAGGTCCAGCCAGTGAACGTCCATCCGACTGATCCCAATGCAGCTCCAACCAACATATCCACGACACTCGACAGCAAATAGGAAGCTGAGCTCATCCAGTTCCTCCGTGAGAATTGGGACATCTTTGCATGGAAGCCTGCTGACATGTCGGGTGTACCCAGGGAGCTGGCTGAGCACCATTTGCGAGTGGATCCAAAGGCAAAGCCAGTAAGAGAGCGCATGCGACGATCTGCATGAGAGAAGAGGAAAGCAAACGGCAAGGAGGTAGCGAAACTCTTGGAAGCCAAATTCATTCGCGAGATTTACCACTCCGAGTGGCTCTCGAATATTGTCATGGTTCCCAAGAAGGACAATTCCCTTCGCATGTGTATCGACTTCCAAAATGTTAATATGGTATGTCCGAAAGACCACTTTCCGCTCCCCTGCATTGATCAGATTGTCGATTCAACTGCGGGACGCGAGCATTTGTGTTTTTTGGATGCTTATTCTGGTTACCATTAGATCCTTCAGTTTGGCCCGAATGAAATAAAAACAGCCTTCATCACCCCTTTTGGGTGTTACTGTTACATCACTATGCCTTTTGGTCTGAAGAATGTTGGTGCAACCTTCATGCGCATGATCCAGAAGTGTCTGCTCAACCAGATCGGCCGGAATATTGAAGCATACATGGATGATATTGTTGTCAAGTCACGCAAAGGTTCCGACCTATTGACTGACTTGGCAGAAACATTTGCTAATTTGAGGAAAAACGACATCAAGCTAAATCCAGTTAAGTGCACTTTTGGCGTTCCTAGGGGTAAGTTACTCAGTTTTCTCATTTCTGAACGAGGGATCGACGTTAACTCCGAGAAGATTGGCGCCATCGTCTGAATGCAGAGCCTTGTGCGAGTGCATGACGTGCAGAAACTTACAGGATGTCTGGCAGCATTGTGTCGGCTTATATCTCGTCTCGGTGAGAAGGTACTGCCTTTGTACCGACTGATGAAGAAGTCGGATGTATTCGAATGGAATGATGAAGCAGAAGCAACGTTTGTAGAGCTCAAAACTCTGCTTTCCACCCAGTCGGTGCTTGCTGCTCTGCACAGCAAAGAACCACTGCTCCTATACATCGCAGCCACCAATCAAGTCGTCAGTATAGTCCCGACTGTCGAGAGAGAAGAAGAAGGTAAAGCCTACAAGGTTCAATGTCCATTCTATTATATTTCAGAAGTGTTGACTCCTTCGGAGCAAAGGTATCCCCATTACAAGAAGCTTCTGTTGGAATTATGCCCTAGAGGCAATAATAAATGTATAGTTATTATTATAATTCCTGTATCAAGATAATAGTTTATTATCCATGCTATAATTTTATTGAATGAAGACTCATTTACATGTGTGGATACATAGACAAAACACCGTCCCTAGCATGCCTCTAGTTGGCTAGCCAGTTGATCAATGATAGTCAGTGTCTTCTGATTATGAACAAGGTGTTGTTGCTTGATAACTCGATCACGTCATTGGGAGAATCACGTGATGGACTAGACCCAAACTAATAGACGTAGCATGTTGATCGTGTCATTTTGTTGCTACTGTTTTCTGCGTGTCAAGTATTTATTACTATGACCATGAGATCATATAACTCACTGACACCAGAGGAATGCCTTGTGTGTATCAAACGTCGCAACGTAACTGGGTGACTATAAAGATGCTCTACAGGTATCTCCGAAGGTGTTAGTTGAGTTAGTATGGATCAAGACTGGGATTTGTCACTCCGTATGACGGAGAGGTATCTCGGGGCCCACTCGGTAATACAACATCACACACAAGCCTTGCAAGCAATGTAACTTAGTGTAAGTTGTGGGATCTTGTATTACGGAACGAGTAAAGAGACTTGCCGGTAAACGAGATTGAAATAGGTATGCGGATACCGACGATCGAATCTCGGGCAAGTAACATACCGAAGGACAAAGGGAATGACATACGGGATTATACGAATCCTTGGCACTGAGGTTCAAACGATAAGATCTTCGTAGAATATGTAGGATCCAATATGGGCATCCAGGTCCCGCTATTGGATATTGACCGAGGAGTCTCTCGGGTCATGTCTACATAGTTCTCGAACCCGCAGGGTCTGCACACTTAAGGTTCGACGTTGTTTTATGCGTATTTGAGTTATATGGTTGGTTACCGAATGTTGTTCGGAGTCCCGGATGAGATCACGGACGTCACGAGGGTTTCCGGAATGGTCCGGAAACGAAGATTGATATATAGGATGACCTCATTTGATTACCGGAAGGTTTTCGGAGTTACCGGGAATGTACCGGGAATGACGAATGGGTTCCGGGAGTTCACCGGGGGGGGGGGGGCAACCCACCCCGGGGAAGCCCATAGGCCTTGGGGAGACACACCAGGCCTTAGTGGGCTGGTGGGACAGCCCCAAAGGGGCCTATGCGCCAAGAGAAGAAAATCAAAGGAAAGAAAAAAAAAGAGGGAAGAAGTGGGAAGGGAGGGGGACTCCTCCCACCAAACCAAGTCCAACTCGGTTTGGGGGGGGAGTCCTCCCCCCCTTGGCTCGGCCGACCCCTTGGGAGTCCCTTGGACCCCAAGGCAAGGTCCCCCTCCCTCCTCCTATATATATGGGGCTTTTAGGGCAGATTTGAGACGACTTTCTCATGGCTGCCCGACCACATACCACCATAGTTTTTCCTCTAGATCGCGTTTCTGCGGAGCTCGGGCGGAGCCCTGCTGAGACGAGATCATCACCAACCTCCGGAGCGCCGTCACGCTGCCGGAGAACTCTTCTACCTCTCCGTCTCTCTTGCTGGATCAAGAAGGCCGAGATCATCGTCGAGCTGTACGTGTGCTGAACGCGGAGGTGCCGTCCGTTCGGTACTAGATCGTGGGACTGATCGCGGGATTGTTCGCGGGGCGGATCGAGGGACGTGAGGACGTTCCACTACATCAACCGCGTTCTCTAACGCTTCTTCTGTACGATCTACAAGGGTACGTAGATCACTCATCCCCTCTCGTAGATGGACATCACCATGATAGGTCTTTGTGCGCGTAGGAAAAATTTTGTTTCCCATGCGACGTTCCCCAACAGTGGCATCATGAGCTAGGTTCATGCGTAGATGTCTTCTCGAGTAGAACACAAAAGGTTTTGTGGGCGGTGATGTGCGTTTTGCTGCCCTCCTTAGTCTTTTCTTGATTCCGCGGTATTGTTGGATTGAAGCGGCTTGGACCGACATTACTCGTACGCTTACGAGAGACTGGTTTCATCGTTACGAGTAACCCCCTTTGCTCAAAGATGACTGGCAAGTGACGGTTTCTCCAACTTTAGTTGAATCGGATTTGACCGAGGAGGTCCTTGGATGAGGTTAAATAGCAACTCATACATCTCCGTTGTGGTGTTTGCGTAAGTAAGATGCGATCCTACTAGATACCCTTGGTCACCACGTAAAACATGCAACAACAAAATTAGAGGACGTCTAACTTGTTTTTGCAGGGTATGATTGTGATGTGATATGGCCAATGATGTGATGTGATATATTGGATGTATGAGATGATCATGTAGTAATAGAAATATCGACTTGCACGTCGATGGTACGGCAACCGGCAGGAGCCATAGGGTTGTCTTTATACTAACATATGTGCTTGCAGATGCGTTTACTATTTTGCTAGGATGTAGCTTTAGTAGTAATAGCATAAGTAGCACGACAACCCCGATGGCAACGCGTTGATGGATGATCATGGTGTGGCGCCGGTGACAAGAAGATCGTGCCGGTGCTTTGGCGATGGAGATCAAGAAGCACGAGATGATGGCCATATCATGTCACTTATGAATTGCATGTGATGTTAATCCTTTTATGCACCTTATTTTGCTTAGAACGACGGTAGCATTATGAGGTGATCTCTCACTAAAATTTCAAGACGAAATTGTGTTCTCCCCGACTGTGCACCGTTGCTACAGTTCGTCGTTTCGAGACACCACGTGATGATCGGGTGTGATAGACTCAACGTTCACATACAACGGGTGCAAAACAGTTGCGCACGCGGAACACTCGGGTTAAGCTTGACGAGCCTAGCATGTGCAGACATGGCCTCGGAACACATGAGACCGAAAGGTCGATCATGAATCATATAGTTGATATGATTAGCATAGGGATGCTTACCACTGAAACTACTCTCGACTCACGTGATGATCGGACTTGGGATAGTGTAAGTGGATCATGAACCACTCAAATGACTAGAGAGATGTACTTTTTGAGTGGGAGTTTAGCATATAATTTGATTAAGTTGAACTCTAATTATCTTGAACATAGTCTAAGTCCACTTTGAATATATTTGTGTTGTAGATCATGGCTCACGCGACAGTCATCCTGAATTTTAATACGTTCCTAGAGAAAGCTAAGTTGAAAGATGATGGAAGCAACTTTGTAGACTGGGCTCGTAATCTTAAGCTAATCTTACAAGCTGGAAAGAAGGATTATGTCCTTAATGCTGCGCTAGGAGATGAACCACCCGTTACGGCTGATCAGGATGTTAAGAACGCTTGGTTAGCACGTAAGGAGGACTACTCAATAGTTCAATGTGCAGTCTTGTATGGCTTAGAACCGGGACTTCAACGTCGCTTTGAGCGTCATGGAGCATTTGAGATGTTCCAGGAGTTGGAGTTTATCTTTCAGAAGAATGCCCGGATCGAGAGGTATGAGACCTCCGATAAATTCTATGCTTGCAAGATGGAGGAAAACTCGTCTGTCAGTGAACATGTGCTCAAAATGTCTGGGTACTCAAACCGTCTGGCTGAGCTGGGGATTGAACTCCCGCAAGAAGCTATCACTGACAAAATCCTTTAATCACTACCGCCAAGCTACGAAGGCTTTGTGTTGAACTACAACATGCAAGGGATGAACAAGTCTCCTGGCGAGTTGTTTGCGATGTTGAAAGTCGCAGAGTCTGAACTCCGTAAAGAGCATCAAGTGTTGATGGTGAATAAGACCACTAGTTTCAAGAGAAACGGCAAAGGCAAGAAGGGCAATTCGAAGAAGAGCGGCAAGCCTGTTGCCAATCCGCCGAAGAAACCCAAAGCTAGACCTAAGCCTGAAACGGAGTGTTTCTATTGCAAGGGTATGGGTCACTGGAAGCGCAATTGCCCCAAGTATCTGGCAGATAAGAAGGCGGGCAAAGAAAAATCAGGTATATTTGATATACATGTTATTGATGTGTACTTAACCGGCTCTCGTAGTAGTGCCTGGGTATTCGATACCGGTTCTGTTGCTCATATTTGCAACTCGAAGCAGGAACTGCGGAATAGACGAAGGCTGGCGAAAGACGAAGTGACGATGCGCATAGGAAATGGTTCCAAGGTTGATGCAATCGCCATCGGCACAGTGTCACTTCAGCTACCATCGGGATTAGTGATGAACTTAAATCATTGTTATTTAGTGCCTGCGTTGAGTATGAACATTATATCTCGATCTTGTTTATTGCGAGACGGTTACTCTTTTAAGTCTGAGAATAATGGTTGTTCTATTTCTATGAGTAACATCTTTTATGGTCATGCACCGAATGTGAGAGGATTGTTCATATTGAATCTTGATAGCGATACGCATATACATAACATTGAGACCAAAAGAGTTAGAGTAAACAATGATAGCACCATATTTTTGTGGCACTGCCGCTTAGGTCATATTGGTGTAAAGCGCATGAAGAAACTCCATGCTGATGGACTTTTGGAGTCACTTGACTTTGATTCACTTGACACATGCAAACCATGCCTCATGGGCAAGATGACTAAGACTCCGTTCTCCGGAACAATGGAGCGTGCAAGTGACTTGTTGGAAATCATACATACCGATGTGTGTGGTCCAATGAGTGTGGAGGCACGCGGCGGATATCGTTATTTTCTCACCTTCACTGACTAAAATTTAAGTAGATATGGTTATGTCTACTTGATGAAGCACAAGTCTGAAACATTTGAAAAGTTCAAGCAGTTTCAGAGTGAAGTGGAAAATCATCGTAACAAGAAGATCAAGTTCCTACGGTCTGATCGTGGGGGTGAATATCTGAGTTTCGAGTTTGGTGCTCACTTAAGACAATGTGGAATTGTTTCGCAGTTAACACCGCCTGGAACACCACAGCGTAATGGTGTGTCCGAATGTCGTAATCGTACTTTGTTAGAAATGGTGCGATCTATGATGTCTCTTACTGATTTGCCGTTATCGTTTTGGGGTTATGCATTAGAAACAGCTGCATTCACTTTAAATAGGGCACCATCAAAATCCGTTGAGACGACACCATACGAACTGTGGTATGGCAAAAGGCCAAAGTTGTCGTTTCTTAAAGTTTGGGGATGTGATGCTTATGTCAAAAAGCTTCAGCCTGAAAAGCTGGAACCCAAAGCGGAAAAATGTGTCTTCATAGGTTACCCAAAAGAGACAGTTGGGTACACCTTCTATCTCAAATCCGAGGGCAAAGTGTTTGTTGCTAAGAACGGAACTTTTCTCGAGAAGGAGTTTCTCTCGAGAGAATTGAGTGGGAGGAAGATAGAACTTGACGAGGTTGTCGAACCTCTCATCCCTCTGGATGGTGGCGCAGGGCAAGGGGAAACCTCTGTTGTTGTGACGCCGGTTGAGGAGGAAGTTAATGATGATGATCATGAAACTCCAGTTCAAGTTTCTGTTGAACCACGCAGGTCGACGAGATCACGCGCTGCTCCAGAGTGGTACGGTAATCCCGTCTTGTCAATCATGTTGTTAGACAACAATGAACCTGCAAATTATGAAGAAGCAATGGTGGGCCCAGATTCCAACAAATGGCTAGAAGCCATGAAATCCGAGATAGGATCCATGTATGAGAACAAAGTCTGGACTTTGGAGATACTACCTGAGGGCCGCAAGGCTATTCAGAACAAATGGATCTTTAAGAAGAAGACAGACGCTGACGGTAATGTGATCGTTTATAAAGCTCGACTTGTGGCAAAGGGTTTTTCACAAGTTCCAGGAATTGACTACGATGAGACTTTCTCTCCCGTAGCGATGCTTAAGTCCGTCAGAATCATGTTAGCAATAGCTGCATTTTTCGATTATGAAATCTGGCAGATGGATGTCAAAACGGCGTTCCTTAACGGTTTCCTTAAGGAAGAGTTGTATATGATGCAACCCGAAGGTTTTGTCGATCCTAAAAATGCTGACAAGGTGTGCAAGCTCCAGCGATCCATTTATGGACTGGTGTAGGCATCTCGGAGTTGGAACAAACGCTTTGATGAGGTGATCAAAGCATTTGGGTTTATACAAGTGGTTGGAGAATCTTGTGTTTACAAGAAAGTGAGTGGGAGCTCTGTGGCGTTTCTAATATTATATGTGGATGACATATTACTGATTGGAAACAACGTAGAGTTTTTGGAGAGCATAAAAGGTTACTTGAATAAAAGTTTCTCTATGAAGGACCTAGGAGAAGCTGCTTACATTCTAGGCATTAAGATCTATAGGGATAGATCAAAACGCCTGATAGGACTTTCACAAAGCACATACCTTGATAAAGTTTTGAAGAGGTTCAAAATGGAACAGTCCAAGAAAGAGTTCTTGCCAGTGTTACAAGGTACGAGATTGAGTAAGACTCAGTGCCCAGTAACTGATGAAGATAGAGAGCATATGCGCTCCGTCCCCTATGCTTCAGCCATAGGTTCTATCATGTATGCGATGTTGTGCACTAGACCGGATGTTAGCCTGGCCATAAGTATGGCAGGCAGGTTCCAGAGTAATCCAGGAGTGGATCACTGGACAGCGGTCAAGAATATCCTGAAGTACCTGAAAAGGACTAAGGAGATGTTTCTCGTGTATGGAGGTGACGAAGAGCTCACCGTAAAGGGTTACGTTGATGCAAGCTTTGACACAGATCCGGACGACTCTAAGTCGCAAACCGGATACGTATTTTTTCTTAATGGGGGTGCAGTAAGCTGGTGCAGTTCCAAGCAAAGCGTCGTAGCAGATTCTACATGTGAAGCGGAGTACATGGCTGCCTCGGAGGCGGCTAAGGAGGGTGTCTGGATGAAGCAGTTCATGACGGATCTTGGAGTGGTGCCAAGTGCACTGGATCCAATAACTTTGTTCTATGACAACATTGGTGCCATTGCCCTGGCAAAGGAACCAAGGTTTCACAAGAAGACCAGACACATCAAACGACGCTTCAACCTCATCCGCGACTACGTCGAGGAGGAGGACGTAAATATATGCAAGGTGCACACGGATCTGAATGTAGCAGACCCGCTGACTAAACCTCTTCCACGGCCAAAGCATGATCAACACCAGAACTGTATGGGTGTTAGATTTATTACAATGTAATTCACATGGTGATGTGAGGGCTAGATTATTGACTCTAGTGCAAGTGGGAGACTGTTGGAATTATGCCCTAGAGGCAATAATAAATGTATAGTTATTATTATAATTCCTGTATCAAGATAATAGTTTATTATCCATGCTATAATTGTATTGAATGAAGACTCATTTACATGTGTGGATACATAGACAAAACACCGTCCCTAGCATGCCTCTAGTTGGCTAGCCAGTTGATCAATGATAGTCAGTGTCTTCTGATTATGAACAAGGTGTTGTTGCTTGATAACTGGATCACGTCATTGGGAGAATCACGTGATGGACTAGACCCAAACTAATAGACGTAGCATGTTGATCGTGTCATTTTGTTGCTACTGTTTTCTGCGTGTCAAGTATTTGTTCCTATGACCATGAGATCATATAACTCACTGACACCGGAGGAATGCTTTGTGTGTATCAAACGTCGCAACGTAACTGGGTGACTATAAAGATGCTCTACAGGTATCTCCGAAGGTGTTAGTTGAGTTAGTATGGATCGAGACTGGGATTTGTCACTCCGTGTGACGGAGAGGTATCTCGGGGCCCACTCGGTAATACAACATCACACACAAGCCTTGCAAGCAATGTGACTTAGTGTAAGTTGCGGGATCTTGTATTACGGAACGAGTAAAGAGACTTGCCGGTAAACGAGATTGAAATAGGTATGCGGATACTGACGATCGAATCTCGGGCAAGTAACATACCGAAGGACAAAGGGAATGACATGCGGGATTATATGAATCCTTGGCACTGAGGTTCAAACGATAAGATCTTCGTAGAATATGTAGGATCCAATATGGGCATCCAGGTCCCGCTATTGGATATTGACCGAGGAGTCACTCGGGTCATGTCTACATAGTTCTCGAACCCGCAGGGTCTGCACACTTAAGGTTCGACGTTGTTTTATGCGTATTTGAGTTATATGGTTGGTTACCGAATGTTGTTCGGAGTCCCGGATGAGATCACGGACGTCACGAGGGTTTCCGGAATGGTCCGGAAACGAAGATTGATATATAAGATGACCTCATTTGATTACCGGAAGGTTTTCGGAGTTACCGGGAATGTACCGGGAATGACGAATGGGTTCCGGGAGTTCACCGGGGGGGCAACCCACCCCGGGGAAGCCCATAGGCTTTGGGGAGACACACCAGCCCTTAGTGGGCTGGTGGGACAGCCCCAAGGGGGCCTATGCGCCAAGAGAAGGAAATCAAAGGAAAAGAAAAAAAAAGGAGGGAAGAAGTGGGAAGGGAGGGGGACTCCTCCCACCAAACCAAGTTCAACTCGGTTTGGGGGGGGAGTGCTCCCCCCCTTGGCTCGGCCGACCCCTTGAGGGTCCCTTGGACCCCAAGGCAAGGTCCCCCTCCCTCCTCCTATATATATGGGGCTTTTAGGGCAGATTTGAGACGACTTTCTCACGGCTGCCCGACCACATACCTCCATAGTTTTTCCTCTAGATCACGTTACTGCGGAGCTCGGGCGGAGCCCTGCTGAGACGAGATCATCACCAACCTCCGGAGCGCCGTCACGCTGCCGGAGAACTCTTCTACCTCTCCGTCTCTCTTGCTGGATCAAGAAGGCCGAGATCATCGTCGAGCTGTACGTGTGCTGAACGCGGAGGTGCCGTCCGTTCGGTACTAGATCGTGGGACTGATCGCGGGATTGTTTGCGGGGCGGATCGAGGGACGTGAGGACGTTCCACTACATCAACCATGTTCTCTAACGCTTCTGCTGTACGATCTACAAGGGTACGTAGATCACTCATCCCCTCTCGTAGATGGACATCACCATGATAGGTCTTCGTGTGCGTAGGAAAATTTTTGTTTCCCATGCGACGTTCCCCAACAGCTTCTTTATGGAATATATTTGACAGCAAAGAAAGTGCCACATTACTTTCAAGATCACTCCATAGCAGTTGCTAGTGATGCTCCCCTATGAGAGATCCTTCACAATCGGGATGCAACAGGCCGAGTGGCCAAATGGGCTATGGAGCTGTTTGATACGTCTCCAATGTATCTATAATTTTTTATGGTTCCATGCTATTATCTTGTCAAACTTTGGATGTTTTGTACGCCTTTTATATCTTTTTTGGGACTAACTTATTAACTAAGTGCCAAGTGACACTTCCTGTTTTTTCGTGCTTTTGACCTTTTTCAGAGGAGAATATCAAACGGAGTCCAAACGGAATAAAACCTCCAAAAAGATTTTTTCCGAACAGAAGATATCCAGGAAGCTTGAGAACCAAGGCAGAGGGCACCAGGGGAGGCCACAAGCCCCCTAGTCGCGGCCTCGGGGGGGGGGGGGGGGCAGGGCCGGCTCTGACCCTAGGCGACCTTGGGCAATGCCCAAGGGCCCATGTTTGGGGGGGCCATCATTAGATATGTATACGTCAATACGTGCAGCCTCGGCCTCGTCTCCTGCTCCCGTCGTCGCCTCCTCTCCTGATCCCGTAGCCGCCTCTGCCTCCTATCGGCGCTAACGCCTCGTCTCCTGGGTGGGCTCGCAGCTTCGCCCGTTCGCCGCTTCGGTCGTTCGGCGCTTCGCCCGATCAGCCACGCTGGACGAGGCCAGGCTAGACGAGGCACGCTGAGACGGCTCCTGCGTGAAGCCTGAAGCCGGCTGAATCCCTGAATCCCTGATCGGCTGACGGCTGAACGAAGACCAGGGCCTGAGTCCTGACGAAGACTACACTGGATTGATTAGTAAGGAGGCACTACACTGGATTGATTATCTGGATTGATTGCAGGTCCGTCTCAGGCAGGGCAACAGCCAACAGGTTACAGCCTTACAGGTCAGGTGCTCTAAATTGCAACCTTAGGTCAAGCCCTAATTCTTTTGATAAGTTATTCACTTGAGCTGATAATTCTATGAAAATTGCAACCTTAGGTCAGGTGTTCGTGTTCCAATGCCGCCGAAACACAAGTCCGGTTCTGAGAAAAGGAAACAAAAAAAGAAACAGAATGAACTCATTGAGTCAGAAAAAGGTGCTCTAAAAAGGTATTTTCCGGTGGTAACTAATGTTCATAATCAAAGGCAAGAATCTGAACCCGGAAAAGATGATGATCTTAATTCAAATGACGATTCCTTGGATGATGGTAAGTAATTAAATAGTGTCAATTGTTTTTGTAGAAGTAAGTAAGTAACTAACAACAAATTGTTGTATTTAAATGCAGATATCGATATTGATGTTAATGAGAATGAGGATAATACAAGAGAGGAAAATTTGCAGCCTTCGCCTAATGCTCGGAATGGTGATGAACAAGATGATTCTCTTTTATCTATATATGATCCTAGGACATGGGATAATCTTGACAATCGCAAAAGGGATATTTTAATTGAAAAGGGTCCGGTGAGAGAATTGGGCCTGGAGTTCCCTGATCTTGAAGGTAGACGTTTTTCATATGCTTACTATTCTAGAAAATTAGCTAATAAAGAGGTTATGGATAGAAAGTGGTTGGTTTACTCTAAAGAGTTGGACAAAGTTTTTTGTTTTGCCTGCAAGTTGTTCAAATCAAACCAGAGCAGGTCTTTGCTAGCATCTGATGGATTAAGGGACTGGAAGCGTCTCAGTGGAAGACTCCAAGAACATGAGAGCAGTATAGAGCATTTAACAAACATGAACACATGGAATGATGTAAGGTTGAGGTTAAGCAATAATCAAACACTTGATGATGACATGCAGCGGGAGGTTGCAAAGGAAAAAGAGCGGTGGAGACAAGTTTTGCTAAGAATAATTTATGCAGTGAAGTTTCTTGCAAAACGTAATTTGGCGTTTCGAGGAACAAATGATAAGTTGTATGAAGAAAATAATGGTAATTTTCTGGGCACGGTTGAAATGATTGCTGAATTCGATCCTGTGATGCAAGATCATATTAGGCGCATTCAAAGTAAAGAAATACATCATCATTATCTTGGCCACACTATTCAGAATGAGTTGATTTCTCTCCTTGGTGACGCCGTGAAAAAGGTTATCTTACGCACCATAAAGGATGCCAAGTATTTCTCTATTATATTGGATTGTACCCCGGATGTGAGCCATGAAGAGCAAATGACACTAATTGTGCGTTGTGTCAATATGTCAAGTAACATTCCGAGAGTGGAGGAATTTTTCCTAGAGTTCTTAAAGGTTGATGACACATCAGGACTGGGTCTTTTTAATGTATTGATAGATGCATTGGATTCTCTTGATTTAAATGTCGCTGATGTGAGAGGGCAAGGTTATGACAATGGCTCCAACATGAAGGGAAAAATCAAGGTGTTCAGACTCGGTTGCTTAAAGTTAACCCCAAAGCATTATATATGCCATGTGCATGTCATAGTTTGAATCTCACTCTTTGCGATATGGCGAAATCTTGCGAACACGCTATTTCATTTTTTGGTATTATACAACGTATATACGTACTGTTTGCACGTTCTACTAAAAGGTGGAAGATTTTGCTTGATAATGTTCCAAATCTGACTCTTAAACCTTTATCTAATACTCGTTGGGAGAGTAGAATAAAGAGTGTGCAACCTATAAGGTATCAAACTGCACAAGTAAGATGAGCTTTGAAGGAACTAGAGAAGTCTTCTACGGATGATCCAGCTGCAGTAAGTGATGCTCAATCTTTGTTCAGTGCACTTGGGAAATTTGAGACTTTAGTTGGTATGGTTATTTGGCATGATATTCTATTTTCTGTGAATATGGTGAGCAAAAAGTTACAGGAAAAAATTGTGTGCATCGATGCTACTCTCAAACACATTGAAGGAGTCATTTTATATTTTGAGAAGTACAGAGATGAAGGCTTCTATTCTAGTATTGAGAGTGCCAAAGTCATTGCAGAAAATATGGACATAGAGCCAAAATTTCGTACAAAGCGTCAAAGTAAAAGGAAGAGGCATTTTGATGAAATCAATGATGTAGATGAAGATCCACAACTGTCAGCTATTGAATCTTTCAGAGTTACTTACTTTCTTGTCATTGTTGACACTGCACTTGCTTCATTGACTAGTCGATTTGAGCAGCTGAAGGCATTTGAAAAGGTGTTTGGTTTCTTGTTCAACTCAAACAATCTAAAGTCCTTGGACGATAGTAATCTACGAAAATCTTGTGCTACTTTTGCTGAAACTTTTACTCATAAAAAGTCACATGATGTTGATCTTGATGATTTTTTCTCCGAGTTAAAAGTGTTGCAAATAACTTTGCCAGATGATTTGATGTCAGCACCAGAGATTCTTCAATTTGTTACAGCTATAGACTGCTATCCAAATGTATCAGTTGCCTATCGGATCCTCTTAACTGTACCAGTGACCGTAGCCTCAGCTGAAAGAAGTTTCTCTAAATTAAAACTGCTGAAAAATTGTTTGAGGTCAACTATGTTACAAGACAGATTGAATGGCTTGGCTATGTGTTGTATTGAGAAGGATGTCTTGGAAAAAATTGATCTTGATACTCTCATCAACGATTTTGCATCTAGAAATGCCCGAAGAAGATTTTTTGTAAAGCACTGAAGTATTATTTTCCATGAACTCATATGAACTTCGTTCTTATTTGAGGTAATTAAACTAGCAGCGAATATTATTTCTTAAATTTTGCTACTCTTTTATTTATAGTCGTTTCTAAATAATAATGTATGGTCGAATGTAAACTTTTATATTTTGCGTTTATATTTCTATAGATGCGTACATATATTATGTATAGGGGCCCATTTTTTAACTTTGCCCAAGGGCCCCGAAAAATATAGAGCCGGCCCTGGGGGGGGGGTCTAGCAGGCTTGTGGGGCCCCTGTGGCTCCTCTGCCCTACTTCTTCTGCCTATAAATCCCTAAAAAATCCAAAACCACGGGAGAGAGACACGAAAATACTTTTCCGCCGCCGCAGGCTTCTATCTCCGCAAGATCCCATCTGGGGCACGTTCTGGTGCCGTGCTGGAGGGGGATTCAGATACGGAGGGCTTCTTCATCAACACCATTGCCTCTCCTATGATGCGTGAGTAGTTCACCATAGACCTTCGGGTCCATAGCTAGTAGCTAGATGGCTTCTTCTCTCTCTTGGATCTTCAATACAAAGTTCTCCATGATGTTCATGGAGATCTATCCGATGTAATCTTCTTTTGTGGTGTGTTTGTCGAGATCCGATGAATTGTGGATTTATGATCAGATTATCTATGAATCTTATTTGAGTTTCTTCTCATCTCTTATATGCATCATTTCATATCCTTGTAATTCTCTTCGAGTTGTGGGTTTTGTTTGGCCAAGTTGATCTGTGATTCCTGCAATGGGAGAAGTGCTTGGTTTTGGGTTCATACCGTGCGGTGACCTCACCCAGTGACAGAAGGGGTAGCGAGGCACGCACCATGTTGTTGCCATCAAGGATAAAAAAATGGGGGTTATATCTATTGCATGAATTTATCCCTCTACATCATGTCATCTTGCTTAAGGCGTTACTCTGTTTGTCATGAACCCAATACACTAGATGCATGCTGGATAGCAGTCGATGTGTGGAGTAATAGTAGTAGATGCAGAAAGTATCGGTCTACTTGTGTCGGACGTGATGCCTATATGTATGATCATTGCCTTAGATATCGTCATGACTTTGCGCGCTTCTATCAATTGCTCGATAGTAATTCGTTCACCCACCATAATATTTGCTATCATGAGAGAAGCCTCTAGTGAACACTATGGCCCCCGGGTCTACTTCACATCATATTTTCAGCCCTACACTTTTACTTTGTTGCACTTCCCGCCTTCAGATCTCACCTTGCAATCAATCGTGAAGGGATTGACAACCCCTTTGTAGCGTTGGGTGCAAGTTTGCTGTTTTTGCGCACGTACTTTAGAGACTTGGCTTGATACTCCTACTGGATTGATTCCTTGGTTCTCAAACTAAGGGAAATACTTACTGCTATTGTGTTGCATCACCCTTTCCTCTTCAAGGGAAAAAACCAACACAAGCTCAAGAGGTAGCAAGAAGAATTTCTGGCGCCGTTGCCGGGGAGGAGTATCAAGTCAAGAATAGTCTCCCGTCAACGTGCCAATTTCTAGCGCCGTTGCCGGGGAGCATCAAGTGAAGCTTATCCAAATAAGTGTCGCAAACTCATCTCTTGCATTTACTTTTTTTGCCTCTCGTTTTCCTCTCCCCCACTTCTGAAAAACAAAATTTACAAAAAATATTAGCCTTTTTCGTTCGCCCTTTTCTTTCGCTTGCTTTCTGCGTTCTTGTGTGGGATAGTCTACCTGTCCTCATGGCTAGACCTACCGCTTCGAATGATACTCCCGAGAGCGAAGTTCTCAATTTCAAACAAAATGAGGAAGAAAACTTAAAGGATGCTTGGTATAGGATTTGCAATGCTCAGAGTAGAACTACTCGTAAGCAATCTACTACCGTCCTCCTTCGCAACTTTTATGTGGGTATTTGCCCTTGGAATAGGTATGTTCTTGACACCATCGTAGGCAGAAATTTCTTGGGTAGCCATACCGTTGATTCTTACGGTGCTTTAATAAATTTGGTAGGCTCACCCCCACACATGGTTAATGGAACCACCTTAACTCTGGAACATGTGATGCGTAGGCTGGATATCATTGAAAATAAAGTTGCTACGATTGAACTCATTGAGAATTTGGATAAAAAGATCCACAATCAAATCACTCAGTATGGATCCAAGGTGGGAATGACCTTGAAAAATTTAAAGGAGAGGGAACCCACAGTTAACGAAAAACTAGGTCATGACTTCGCTAGGATTGGCAAACTAGAGGATGTTATAACCAACTTGGGTTCCGCTTTTGCTGCTGTGCAGAATACTCCAAATTTTGCCCACAATAAGGCCACCAAGTCTGTTTTTGTTCCTAAAAATAGTGGTGAACCATCTAGAAAAAGAGATGAAGACCTTAAGATGATGACTGTTCACCCTACTTATGGTTTGAGCACCAAAGACGACGATACGTGATTCTATCGCCTTATACCTAGCTAAGGGCGTTAAACAATAGCGCTTGTTGGGAGGCAACCCAATGAATTTATATTTGCTTTTTGCTTTCTGTTTTGTTGCGTACACACCATCATAATTCTGTTATGATTGTGTTTTTTGTGTTTCTTTTTGTGTTTGAGCCAAGTAAAACCTTTATGACTAGTTTTGGTGATGGTTGTTTGATCATGCTGGAAAAAGACAAAAACCTTTTGCTCATGAAATTATTTTTCTTTTTTACCTAGAAATAGATTTGGAGTGGATTATTTTTGCTCCTGGTTGATATGCCAATTGCCCAAATTGTCGTAATTTTTCAGAATGTTTGGGATACCAGAAGTATACGAAGTATACAGATTGCTACAGACTGGTCTGTTTTTGACATATTCTGTTTTTGTTGTGTTGATTGCTTATTTTGATGAAACTATGGATAGTATCGGGGGGTACTAGCCATGGAAAAGTGAGAATACAATAATCTAACACCAATATAAATAGAAATCTTCTTTTGCGGTGTGTTTGTCGAGATCCGATGAATTGTGGATTTATGATCGGATTATCAATGAATCTTATTTGAGTTTCTTCTGATCTCTTATATTTATGATTTCATATCCTTGTAATTCTCTTTGAGTTGTGGGTTTTGTTTGGCCAACTTGATCTATGATTCTTGCAATGGGAGAAGTGCTTGGTTTTGGGTTCATACCGTGCGGTGACCTCACCCGGTGACAGAAGGGGTAGCGAGGCACGCATCGTGTTGTTGCCATCAAGGGTAAAAAGATGGGGTTTATATCTATTGCATGAATTTGTCCCTCTACATCATGTCATCTTGCTTAAGGTGTTACTCTGTTTGTCATGAACTCAATACACTAGATGCATGCTGGATAGCGGTCGATGTGTGGAGTAATAGTAGTAGATGCAGAAAGTATCGGTCTACTTGTCTCGGACGTGATGCCTATATATATGATCATTGCCTTAGATATCATCATGACTTTGTGCGATTCTATCAATTGCTCGATAGTAATTCGTTCACCCACCGTAATATTTGCTATCATGAGAGAAGCCTTTAGTGAACACTATGGCCCCCGGGTCTACTTCACATCATATTTTCAGCCCTACACTTTTACTTTGTTGCACTTCCCGCCTCCAGATCTCACCTTGCAATCAATCATGAAGGGATTGACAACCCCTTTGTAGCGTTGGGTGCAAGTTTGCTGTTTTTGCGCATGTACTTTAGAGACTTGGCTTGATACTCCTACTGGATTGATACCTTTGTTCTCAAACTGAGGGAAATACTTACTGCTACTGTGCTGCATCACCCTTTCCTCTTCAAGGGAAAAAACCAACGCAAGCTCAAGAGGTAGCACTATTGTATTTGGATATCAAGTTTTAAGCAAACAAAGCCATCAAATCTCAGGTCGTGGCTGATTTTATGGCCGAGTGGGTGGAACAGCAACAGCCAGCCCAGATTCACTCGACGCATTGGACTATGTTCTTTGATGGATCCAAAATGATAAATGGATCTGGTGCTGGTGTGGTACTGGTGTCCCCAAAAGATGACAAGCTTAATTATGTCCTTCAGATCCACTTTGACTCATCCAACAATGAAGCTGAGTATGAAGCTCTCCTTTACGGGTTGCGTATGGCCATTTCACTCGTCCTCCTCCGCCTGATGGTCTACGGCGACTCAGACTTAGTGGTCAATCAGGTGATGAAGGAGTGGGACGTCAGGAACCCTGCCATGATAGGTTATTGCAATGCAGTGAGGAAGTTGGAGGAGAAGTTTGAAGGCTTAGAACTCCATCATGTACCCCGACCGAAGAACCAGGCAACTGATGAATTGGCTAAGATCGGATCTACTCGGAAGCCTATACCCAGCAATGTATGTTTGTAACACTTGCACACTCCGTATGTGCAAGAGGATCCTTTCGTTGAAGCGCCCCACAGCCAACAAGTACTTCTGATCCGACTGAAGTTGATGTTCCGGCAGTCGTCGATCTGATCATGGAAATTTTGGTGATTACTCCCGACTGGATGGTGTCGTATATTGCATACTTCTTAAGGCGAGAGCTTCCAGAGGACGAAGACGAAGCTCGACAAATTGTCCGCAGGTCAAAGGCCTTTACAGTAATGGGTGATCAGCTTTACAGAGAGAGCGTGACCGGCGTAGCTCAACGATGCATCTCCCTTGAGGAGGGCCAACTGATTCTGGAAGAAATCCACTCGGGGAACTGTGGCCATCATGCGTCCTCTCGGACCATTGTTGCCAAAGCATACCTATCTGGATTCTTCTCGCCACACGCGAATGAAATGGCCGAAGATCTCGTCAACCGTTGTGAAGGATGTCAGTTCTACTCCAACGTGTCTCACAAACCTGCATCTGCCCTGAAGACAATCCCTCTCATTTGGTCGTTTGCTGTGTTGGGCTTAGATATGGTCGGGCCTTTCCGGATAGGTCAGAGTGGGTTCACGCACTTGCTCGTTGCAGTCGGTAAGTTCACCAAATGGATTGAAGCCAAGCCAATCAAGAAGCTACATACCCGCACAACCATCAAGTTTGTGAAGGAAATTACATTCCGGTATGGAGTCCCTCATAGCATCATCATAGACAATGGGTCAAACTTCGACTCAGACGAGTTCAGGCGTTTCTGCACTAATCAAGGGACTCGAGTGGATTATGCATTTGTTGCCCATCCGCAGACCAACGACTAAGCAGAGCGAGAAAATGGTCTTATCCTACAAGGATTAAAGCCTAGACTCATGCGAGACCTTGAGTATGCCGCATGCTCTTGGGTGACTGAACTACCTTCTGTTCTCTGGGGTCTGAGGATAACACCAAACCGGTCGACTGGGCGAACTTCTTTCTTCCTGGTCTACGGAGCCGAAGTCGTTCTACTAAGTGACTTGCTTCAGAGTTCCCCCCGAGTGGATCTCTATTCGGAAGCCGAAGCCGAGCAAGCACGTCAGGATGGAGTGGATCTTCTGGAGGAGGAACGCGATATGGTGTTGATTCGATCCATGGTTTATTAACAGGACCTACGGTATTTTCATTCAAGGCATGTGAGGAGTCGGGCGTTTCATGAAGGTGATCTCGTGCTCAGAGTGGATCAACAACGACCTCATAAGTTAACTCCTGTTTGGGAAGGGCCTTTCGTCGTCACCAAGGTGTTAAACAATGGAGCCTACCGACTCTACAATCTCCAGAAGAGGACTGATGAACCACGTGCATGGAATGTAGATCTGCTCAAACCTTTTTATGCTTGATCACTCGACTATCCGGTGTAACAAATGAAGTTTGCTGAATAAAGTTGCTTGTTGAAGTAATAACCTCTTCACTGGACTAGTCGAGTGGCTACACGCCCGAATCCTACCCCAAGTGGAGAGCGATCCTCACACTAGGGGTCTTAGGTGCGAACAAGATTCGCCTAAGTTAACAAACTCTTCCGAGTGGATAGAAACTATTCACTTGGACGCTTAGCTGCAAACCAGTCTTCGCCTAAGTAAAAAATGTACTCCGAGTGGAGAGCGATCCTCACACTCGGGGGCTTAGCTACGAACAAGATTCGCCTAAGTTAACAAATTCTTCTGAGTAGATAAAAACTATTCACTCGGACGCTTAGCTGCGAATCACTCTTCGCCTAAGTACAAAATGTACTCCAAGTGGAGAGCGATGCTCACACTCGGGGGCTTAGCTGCGAAGAAGATTCGCCTAAGTTAACAAACTCTTCCGAGTGGATAAAAACTATTCTCTCGGACGCTTAGCTGCGAACCAGTCTTCACCTAAGTACAAAATGTACTCTGAGTGGAGAGTGATCCTCACACTCGGGGGCTTAGCTGTGAACAAGATTCGCCTAAGTTAACAAACTCTTCCAAGTGGATAAAAACTATTCACTCGGACGCTTAGCTGCGAACCAGTCTTCGCCTAAGTACAAAATGTAATCCAAGTGGAGAGCGATCCTCACACTCGGGGGCTTAGCTGCGAAACAAGATTCTCCTAAGTTAACAAACTCTTCTGAGTGGATAAAAGCTATTCACTCGGACGCTTAGCTGTGAACCAGTCTTCGCCTAAGTACAAAATGTACTTCGAGTGAAGAGCGATCCTCACACTCGGGGGCTTAGCTGCGAAACAAGATTCTCCTAAGTAAACAGACTTTTCCGAGTGGATAAAAATTATTCACTCGGATGCTTAGCTGCGAACCAGTCTTTGCCTAAGTACAAAATGTACTCCGAGTGAAGAAAAATTCTCACACTCGGGGGCTTAGCTGGACACGATTCGCCTAAGTAAAAAATGGTTCGAGTGGAAAAAAGACTTCACACTCGGAAACTTAGTTGCGAGCAAATCGCCTAAGTCAAAAACTTTTTTTTCCGAATGAATAGCAATCTATTCACTCGAAGGAAACCGAGCAAATCTTGCAAATATCAAAAGCACATAGATTCAAAAGAGCTCAACACGGATCAAAGTTATCCACGCAACCGTAAAGTACTCGGGTTCAACACCCAAATGAAGTTTAAGCGATACATCGACCACTCAGCATACCGAGGCAAATTTAAAGTTTTTAGGAATAACAACAGATTTCTCCTCAAGGACCTCCGGGACTTGCTGGCTCGACAAAGGTATCGAGATCGATTCCATCAGCAAAGCGAGTCGCAGCACTGATGAAGGTCTCCATACGATCCTCGAACTGGAGCTTCTTGGTATTCGCTACTTGGAGCATTTTCAGTTTGTCTTCTCTCGCCTCCTTACGGTGGACCCTAACGAGGAAAAGAGTAACATCAGCTCCGCACCGAGCAGCGGATTTCTTCCACGCTTGGACTCTCTCAGGAACCCGACCCAAGCGATCCATCACAGCTTCCAAATCGACGAGGAACGTATCTTCAGGCCACAACTCTTTGTCGATTCCCCCCCACAAGAGCTCACAGTCGAGTGAGATATCCTTGAACTTTCACGAGGCGGAAGTTGAGGCGGTACATATTTACGGCCAAGTCATCAGGCATAGGAAACTTAGATGGGGTCCAAGTATGGCTCCACCTCGAAGGTCTCTTTCTCGAAGTCCGGACATAATTCTGTGGAAGAAGAAAAACGAAGCATCGACTGCATTTCATTTGATGAAAAGAGTAAAAATTCACTCGGCAAAGCGAACATACCAATGAGGGATGCAAGCATCTTCGCCAGGAAATCTTTTACAAAACATTCTATGGCGTTTCCCCTTTTGCCATAGAGTTAAGCTTATTTGCCCACTCATCTCTTCCTTTCTTCATTCTTTCATTTTCTGCCATCAACTTATCAAAGTACGCAAGCTTCAGTTCATCAGCTTCGGACTTCTCCTTCAGCTTTGCCAGGACTAGATCCTTGTCTTCCAGCACCTTTTTCATTGCATCATACTCCACCTGCAGTTGGTTCTTCTCAGATTCCATGTGGGTGTACTGTGACCCGATCTCGCAAGCCTTGTGAAAAACATCCGAGTGGAAAAGTAAGTTTCATTTGACACAATTATTTTTCTACTTCGGAGTGGAGAAATACAAGTCATTCGACGCAATTATTTTTCTACTTCTGAGTGAAAAAATACAAGTCATTCGACCAATTAGCGGCCCGCCGCACACACCCAGGTTCTTTAGACTACTGTCCTTCGTAAACGATCGACGCTAGTCTCAGGGACTACACCCAGTGGGTGCACTTAGCGTGCCCCCACTGGATACAAAACTACTCGGTCAGACCCATTTTACCCGAGTCAAATATTTACTGATTCTCAATTAGACCATTGTCGAGGCAAGCACTCGACAACGGTCTCGGGGACTACACCCAGTGGGTGCACTAAGAGTGCCCCCACTGGATTCAGAAACACTCGACCAGGTCCGACTTGGCCGAGTCAAATATACAGCACACAACTCTAATACAAACTCCTGCTGGTGCAAGCATTCAACAGCAGCCTCGGGGACTACAACCAGTGGGTTCACTGAGCATGCCCCCACTAGAGTAAAAGACAAACTACTACGCGGCAAACCCTCAGTGGGTGTAAAGTGTAAAGCAAGAAGTTTGACAAGATTCAATCGAAAAATAACTTACAGTGGAACTTACTCGGATGTTTGCGTGGAGTGCCGAGCTTGCGTCATACGCCAACTTACTGGCCTCGAACACCTCCTTTGTTTGTTGCATCATTAGCTCGGCCTGGATCATCGCCTCTTTGGCAACGCCAGTCTGCTCCTTTGGGACGTGATGCATAGAGAATGCAACTGATAAAGAAATGGGCATCACGACGGGGGTAGCGTGGGTTACTAGAGGCGCACTCTGCGTAGTCGTCACAACAGTTGATCCAGTCGGAGGGACCGTCGCCATAGCACCCGAACCGACTGGAGGAACGTTTCACGCAGGCGTCACAGGCATCCCGAGTGCAGATTTAACCGGCTCGGCAGGAGTTTGTTTTGTAGTTGTATGTTGCGGCTCTGGATCATCATCTAAGAAAATGACACCCGAATCTGAAACGGTGATGGTCAAATCAGTCCTGATCCAGTATATAAAATGGAGTGAAGCTAATGTTTATCATACCTGGTCGAGGTGCAGGCTGATCCACTATGTCCAGGTCCATACGATCCTCTCTCGTCTCGACAGGAGTCGACGCCGAAGTAGCGGCACTGGCAAACAAAATGCACCTGGTCACCAGAAGTTTGAAAAGACACAATGGTGAGACGAAAACACAAACACTCATGCTGAGGTAACAACACGACGATTCTCATTCGTGGCAAAGCCTTCCGAAGTTTCGGCGCGTCAGGATTGGGCTGGTTTGCAACCTTCTCTGCAGAGTCGGTTGTGACGGCTCGGTCCTGCTTCAGACTTCTACTGCTGGAGGCAACTGTTTTGCTCCGTGCAGCTGATGGGTCATGGCGTTGCTTAGTTTGCGGTTCACGGCGTGGAGGAGACTGTTCTTCTTCTTCAGTGTCTTCTGAAGAATCTTCGCTATCATCCACATACTCACTATCGGTACTGCCACCTTCACTTTCTCCTCCAATATGAAACTGCTCCCCATTGGGCACAGGAGAGTGCACGTGGGTCCATTCCTTCAAAGCACAAAGAAAACAGAGTCAATCAGATGAATATGCAGTCACTCAACGAAGGCATAAATACAATCAGAAAAGATGTAACATACCAACTTCCGCGGCTTATTCTCATCAAAATCTGGCGTGACTCATTTGGATCCCACGGGGTTGTCGCAAGGACGAGTGATGCTTCTGATCCACTGGCTTGCCGTCTCTTGATCTACTTCCTCTGGATGCAACCGAGTGGAATCTTCAGAGCCAGAGTAATGCCACATGGCATGGTCCCTTGCCTCAAGGGGATGGATGCGCCGACTGAGGAACGTCTCCAAAAGGTCCAGACCATTCAGCCCGTTTCTGACCAAGTTAATCACTTCATCCGCCAACATCTCCACTTCTGCCTTTACATCCTTGAATATAGTCAATATTCTAGGAGCAGTCAGACGATCTAAGGTGAAAGGGGGAAGGCCAGTCGACATGTTTAGAGATGCAATATCATTGCAGTAGAACCATGATGACTTCCAGTTCCTAACCGATTCAGTGAGGGTCATCGGAGGATAAGTTGGTCCAAGTGGATAACGTTGGTCCGAGTGTCCCCAGGATTCGCTTTTTTCACTGTTTGAGATCGGGCAGTAAAATTTTTATTGAACAACCCCCAATGATGAGGACAGCCCAAGAAACACGCACACAGAGTGATGAATGCGGAAAGATATGCAATAGTGTTGGGAGGAAGATGATGAAGTTGAATCCCAAAATAGAAGAGGAAGCCGCGAAAGAAAGGGTGTGGAGGCAGAGAAAAACCTCGCTCGACATGAGTGAGGAGGACCCGTTCCCCCTCACGAGGTGTTGGCTCAAGCTCCTCCCCTAGCAGTCTCCATGATTTCTCCGCCACCATCCCGTGTTCAACGAGATCCAAGACATCCTCCTTCGTCATGGTGGACGGGAGAAAATCCCCCTGTATCCACCCTGGCGGCACTGTGGTCCGACTAGTCTTTCTCCCCTTGCCACCCTTCTTGGCGCGCTCAAGCTTGGAGGTCTTGCCTTTCGTCATGGCTGCGGTTGTGAAGGAAAGATTGAGAAAGGCTCGTGAGACAAAGGAGGAGGAGAAGTAAGAAAAGATCAAGGCGCAGCCGTAACCCTAGCCACAACTGCATTTATATAAGCGACCGACCGAGTCACCGACTGGTGGGACCTCCAGATCTCAACATATCCCGATATCAGTGGAGACGTGACGCGTGGCAATGATGACGGTGCGATAATCGAGGCGTCGGTGCTCCACTTGCCTAGCAGTTGCATCATCACCACGAGGCGCGCGGAAACCAAAATTTTCAATCCCGTAAGATCCGGACCTGCCGTAGTGATCAGTCATATCAAAAGATCCCGGCAGTTACTCCGAGTTAGTCCAAGCTTCTGAAATCACTCGGGCAAACTTCGTAACAGAATCGATTAAGGCGAATGACGAAGATTTCAGTCGACCTGAAGTTTTGTCAATCCCAAGAAAAGAACCAAGATCAGAACGACTCGACAAGAACTCACGTCGACCCCTTCATCACTCGAGCCCCGATCCATTCGGGGGCTAATGATGGGGATATGTACCTAGGGTAGGGTCACAGGCCTGACCTAAATGTCCTACCCAAGGGCACCTCATTATTAGGCATAGGGGCAGACAGAAGATTCTGACTGGCTGAAGATGGTGCTTAAAAGTCACTCGGTACGAAAACTCTCAGATTATATTTACATCCACTCGACAACCCGTGTACACTCGGATGGATTCCAGTGGGTATTGAAGACCAGAAGTCACCCACAAGGGCCAACGGACACACGTTCAGCCAATGGTCTTTAGTAGCATTTATTACCCACTTACGTTATCAGTAACGTATATATTTAACTCATATTGATTGAGCCCTTAGATGCTGAGGTATTGGTGAGAGGTGGCGCACTCTATATGAGCCACCCCTCCCCTTTTGCACAAGGGTTCGCACCCCGTGTATTACACAAACCACACTGCAAGAGCTCCCGAGCACCTGAGACATAGGGCTGCTACCTCCAAGAGAGGGGCCTGAACTCATACAGCTTGCGTACAATCTTGTTGTAGCTAGGACTCTGCCCTCTCCATTCATACCCTACACCTATACTATCAGGTTTATTCCCACAACAACAACGACGACGAATCCCCCTCTCCGGAGCCCAAAACAGACTCCAGATCGGCCCTCCGGAGTAAGAACATGAGGTGCCAGCGGCACCGTCTCGTGAAACGCGATGAAATATTCTCTCTTATTTTTTCGTCCATGAGTAGGAATATATAGGACTGGAAATAGCGTCGAAGGAGTCAGGGGCCCACAAGCCATCGAGGCGCGACCAGAGCCTCGGTCGCGCCCTGTTGGCTTGTGCCCCCTAGCACACCTCCTCCAGCACGTCTTCGCTCCATAATTCAGCATAATTTCTAGAAAATAATCACAAATTTTTTTGTCCAATTCCGAAAACTTTTATTTCTGCACAAAAATAACACCAAAGTAGTTCTGTTGAAAACAACATCAGTCTAGGTTAGTTTCATTCAAATCATGCAAATTAGAGTTCAAAACAAGAGAAAAAGTGTTTGGAAAAGAAGATATGTTGGAGATGTATCATGCAACTCCCGCAGTCACCCTTGAGGGGTCCGTGGTGCTGGGGAATGTTGCATGGGAAACAAAAAAAATCCTACACACACGAAGACCTATCATGGTGATGTCCATCTACGAGAGGAGATTTGGATCTACGTACCCTTGCAGATTGCACAGCAGGAAGCGTTAGGAAATGCGGTTGATGTAGTGGAACGTCCTCACGTCCCTCGATCCGCCCCGCGAACCGTCCCACGAACCATCCCGCGATCCGTCCCACGATCCATTCCGATCTATTGCCGAACGGACGGCACCTCCGCGTTCAGCACACGTACAACTCGACGATGATCTCGGCCTTCTTGATCCAGCAAGCAAGACGGAGAAGTATATGAGTTCTCCCGTAGCGTGACGGTGCTCCGGTTGTGGTGAGGATCTACTCCTGCAGGGCTCCGCCCGAGCTCCGCAGAAATACGATCTAGAGGTAGAACTATGGTGTCTAGATCTGAGTTGCACGTGGCAAAAGTTGTCTCAAATCAGCCCTAAATCACCACAATATATAGGAGGGAGGAGGAGGAGGCTTGCCTTGATGGCCAAGCCCTCAAGGGTGCCCCGGCGAAGGGAGAGGAGGAGTCCTACTCCAATCCTACTCCAATTAGGATTGGAAAGTGGAGTCCTTCTCTTCCTTCCCACCTCTTTTTTTTTTCTTTTTCTTTGGTTTTCTTTACTTGGTGCCAAGGCCCTCTTGGGCTGTCCCACCAGCCCACTAAGGGTTGGTGCCCCACCCCTAGGGCCATTGGGCTTCCCCCGGGTGGGTTTCCCCCCTCCTCGTGAACTTTCGGAACCCATTCATCACTCCCGGTCCTTCCCGGTAATGCCCGAAAACCTTCCAGTAACCAAATGAAGTCATCCTATATATCAATCTTCAGCTCTGGACCATTCCATAAACCCTCGTGACATCCGTGATCTCATCCGGGACTCCTAACAACATACGGTAACCACACATATAACTCAACTATACTAAAACATCATCGAACCTTAAGTGTGCATACCGTGCGGGTTCGAGAACTATGTAGACATGCCCCGAGGCACTCCTCGGTCAATATCCAATAGCGGGACATGGATGCCCATATTGGATCCTACATATTCTCCGAAGATCTTATCAGTTGAACCTCAGTGTCAAGGCTTCATATAATCCCGTATGTCATTCCCTTTGTCCTTCGGTATGTTACTTGCCCGAGATTTGATCGTCGGTATCCGCATACCTATTTCAATCTCGTTACCTGCAAGTCTCTTTACTTGTTCTGTAATAAAAGATCTCGTGACTACACTTAGTCACATTGCTTGCAAGGCTTGTGTGTGATGTTGTATTATCGAGTGGGCCCCGAGATACCTCTCCGTCACACGGAGTGACAAATCCCAGTCTTGATCCATACCAACTCAACGGACACCTTCGGAGATACATGTAGAACACCTTTATAGTCACCCAGTTACGTTGTGACGTTTGATGCACACAAGGTATTCCTTCGGTGCCAGTGAGTTATATGATGTCATGGTCATAGGAACAAATACTTGACACACAGAAAACAATAGCAATAAAAGGACACGATCAATATGCTACGTTCATAATTTGGATCTTGTCCATCACATGATTCTCCTAATGATGTGATCCCGTTATCAAGTGACAACACTTGCCTATGGCCAGGAAACTTTGACCATCTTTGATCAAAGAACTAGTCAACTAGAGGCTCACTAGGGAAAGTGTGTTGTCTATGTATCCACACATGTATTTGAGTTTCCAATCAATACAATTCTATCATGGATAATAAACGATTATTATGAACAAGGAAATATAATAATAACTAATTTATTATTGCCTCTATGGCATATATCCAACAGTCTCCCACTTGCACTAGAGTCAATAATCTAGTTCACATCACCATGTGATTTTAACGAATCCAACACCCATACAGTTCTGGGGTTTGATCATGTCTTGCTCGTGAGAGAGGTTTTAGTCAATGGTTCTGAATCGTTCAGATCCGTGTGTGCTTTACAAATCTTTATGACATCTTATAGATGCTGCTACTATGTGCTATTCGGAAATGCTCCAAATATCTACTCTACTATACGAATTCGTTATTTTACTCATAGTTATTCGGATTAGTGTCAAAGCTTGCAACGACCTAACCCTTTACTACGAACTCTTTATCCACCTCCATAATCGAGAAAACTTCCTTAGTCCATTAGTTGCTAAGGATAACTTTGACCGTTGTTCAGTGATTCAATCCTGGATCACTCCTTGTACCTCTTAATAGACTTGTGGCAAGGCACACATCAGGAACGGTACACATCTTGGCATACTTTTAGAGTCTACGGCTAAGGTATAGGGGACGACCTTCGTCCTTTCTCTTTCTTCTACCGTGGTCGATCTTTTGAGTCTTACTCAAATTCACACCTTACAACACATCCAAGAACTCCTTCTTTGCTGATCTATTTTGAACTCCTTCAAAAACTCGTCAAGGCATGCATTTCATTGAAAGTTCTATTAAGCGTATTGATCTATCTCCATAGATCTTGATGCTCAATGTTCAAATAGCTCTATCCAGGTCTTCCTTTGAAATACTCCTTTTGAACAACCTTTTATGCTTCACAGAAATTCTACATTACTTCCGATCAACAATATGTCAACCACATATACTTATCAGAAATTCTATAGTGCTCCCACTCACTTCTTCGGAAATACAAGTTTCTCATAAACCTTGTACAAACCCAAAATCTTTGATCATCTCATCGAAGCGTATATTCCAACTCCGAGATGTTTGCACCAGTCCATAGAAGGATCGCTGGAGCTTGCATACTTGCTAGCATCCTTAGGATTGACAAAACCTTCTGGTTGTATCACATACAACCTTTCCTCAAGGAAACCGTCGAGGAAACAATGTTTTGACATCCTATGTGCAATACTTCATAAATAATGCAGCAACTACTAACATAATTCCAACAAACTTTTAGCATCGCTACGAGTGAGAAAGTCTCGTCATAGTCAACTCTTTGATCTTGTCGTAAACATCTTTCCGACAAGTCGAGCTTTTCTTAATGGTGACTTTTCACCATCACCGCCTGTCTTTATTCTAAAGATCCATCTTTACTTAATAGTCCTATGACCATCAAGTAGTTCTTCCAAAGTCTACATTTTGTCTTCGTAGATGGATCCTCTCTCGAATTTCATGGCCTACAGCCATTTGTCGGAATCCGGTCCTGATAACCCACAAGTAAAAAGGGGATCACAACCGTTTTAGAGGGTAGAGTATTCAACCAAAATTTGTTGGTTCGCCAAAATGGAAGCGAAAGAATATTCTCAAGTATTAGCAGCTGAGTTTGTCAGATTCAACCACACCTGAAAGATTAGTGTCTGCAAGCAAAGTATCAGTAGCAAAGTGGTATGATAGCAACGGTGCCAGAAACGATCTGTTAACGACAGACTATTCCTAACTGTTGTATCAATGGCGCCTAGAAAAGTCTTGCAACAGGTAATAGCAAAGTAGCTAGTAACAGCGGTAGTGACAGCATTAGCAGGGAACAACAGTACTGACAGCAGTAGCAAGGAACAGCAGTAGCGGCGAAGTGGCCCAATCCCTTTTGTAGCAAGGGACAATCCTAGACAAAGTAACATAGCGAGGACCAATAGTAAAAGACTCGTAGGCAGTGGATCGGTGATGTATGAGTATGACGGATGTGATTCATCATGTAACAGCTATAACACGGAGAGATATGTGACTAGCTCCCGTTCGTCAATCTAATCTAGGGATGTATTTCGTATGTAGTCATACGTGCTTAGGGAAAAGAACTTGCATGACATCTATTGTCCATCCCTCCCGTGGCAGCGGGGTCCTAATGGAAACTACAGGATATTAAGGTTCTCCTTTTAATAAAGAACCGGACCAACGCATTAACGCGCAATGAATACAAGAACTCCTCATACTATGGTCATCTCCGGGAGTGGTTCCGACTATTGTCACTCCGGGGTTGCCGGGTCATAACACATAGTAGGTGACTACAACTTGCAAGATAGGATCTAAAACACACATATATTGGCAACAACATAATAGGTTCAGATCTGAAATCATGACACTTGGGCCCTAGTGACAAGCATTACGCATAGCCAAGTAGTAGCAACATCAATCTAGAACATAGTGGATACTAGGGATCAATCCCCGTCAAAAACTAACTCGATTACATGATAGATCTCATCCAACTCATCACCGTCGAGCAAGCCTACGATGAGATTACTCACGAACGATGAAGAGCATCATGGAATTGTCGATGGAGAAAGGTTGATGATGACGATGGCGATGATTTCCCCTCTCCAGAGCCCGAAACGGACTCCAGATCTGCCCTCCAGATGAAGAACAGGATGTGGCGGCGCCTCCGTATCGCAAAACGCGATGAAACCTTCTCTCTGATTTTTTTCCGGGCGAGACAGAAGATATAGAGCTGAGTTTGGGGGCGGTGGAGCCACATGGGCTCCACAAGCCCTCACGGCGCGGCCAAGGGGGTGGCCACGGCCTGTGGGCTTGTGGCCCACTGGTCCACCTCCTCCGGTGGATCTTTGCGCATGTATTTTTCTTTTATTCTAGACAAAATCTCCGTAAATTTTCAGGACATTCCGAGAACTTTTATTTATGCACAAAAACAACACCATGGCAATTCTGCTGAAAACAGTGTCAGTCCGGGTGAGTTCTATTCAAATCATGCAAATTAGAGTTCAAAACAAGGGCAAAAGAATTCAGAAAAGTAGATACGATGGAGACGTATGAGGGCCCGCCATCGCTTTTCCATTGCTCGCGAGTTCATTGTTGTTCAACAACATGACCTCCAAGACAGGGTTACCGTACCACTCTGCAGTAGTACGTGACCTTGTCGACCTACAAGGTTTTGTAGTAACTTGATCCGAAGCTCAATGATCACCATCATCAGTTTCCACTTCAATTGGTGTAGGCGCCACAGGACCATCTTCCTGCGCCCTGCTACACACTGGTTGAAGGGACGGTTCACTAACCTCATCAAGTTCCACCACCCTCCCACTCAATTATTTTGAGAGAAACCTTTCCTCCAGAAAGAACCTGTTTCTAGAAACAAACACTTTGCTTCCGGATGTGAGATAGGAGATGTATCCAGCTGTCTTGGATATCCTATGAAGATGCTTTTATCCGCTTTGGGTTCGAGCTTATCAGCCTGAAACTTTTTCACATAAGCGTCGCAGCCCCAAACTTTCAAGAAACGACAGCTTAGGTTTCTCCAAACCATAGTCTATACTGTGCCATCTCAACGGAAATACGCGGTGCCCTATTTAAAGTGAATGCGGTTGTCTCTAATGCATAACCCATAAACGATAGTGGTGATTCAATAAGAGACATCATAGTATGCACCATATCAAATAGGGCGCGGCTATGACGTTCGGACACACCATCACACTATGATGTTCCAGGTGGCATAAATTGCGAAGCAATTTCCACATTGTCTTAACTGTGTACCAAAAACTCGTAACTGAGATATTCATCTCTATGATCATATTGTAGACAGTTTATCCTCTTGTCACGATGATCTTCACTCTGAAATAGCTTTGAACTTTTCAATATTTCAGACTTGTGATTCATCAAGTAAGTATTCTTGTATCTACTCAAATCGTCACTGAAGTAAGAACATAACGATATCCACTGCGTGCCTCGGCACTCATTGGACTGCACACATCAAAAATGTATCATTCCCAACAAGTTACTCTCTTTTTCCATGTGGTATGTTTTCCATGTCTCAAGTGATTCAAAATCAAGCGAGTCCAAACGATCCATCTGCATGGAGTTTCTTCATGCGTTAATACCAACAGTTATGGTATGCATGTCTCAAACATTTCAAAAATGAGTGAGTACAAAGATCCATCAACATGGAGCTTCTTCATGCATTTTATACCATCATGACTCAAGCGGCAGTGCCACAAGTAAGTGGTACTATCATTCTTACTTTGTATCTTTTCGCACCAATATTATGAACATGTGTAACACTACGATCGAGATTCAATAAACCATTGAAGGTAATTATTCAGGCAAATAGAATAACCATTGTTCTCTTTAAATGAATAATCGTATTGCAATAAACACGATCCAATCATGTCCATGCTCAACGTAAACACCAAATAACAATTATTTAGGTTTAACACCAATCCCGATGGTAGAGGGAGCATGCGATGTTTGATCACATCAACCTTGGAAACACTTCCAACACTTATCGTCACCTCGCCTTTAGCTAGTCTCCGTTTATTCCGTAGCTTTTACTTCGAGTTACTAATTGTTGGGGAACGTCGCATGGGAAACAAATATTTTCCTACGCGCACGAAGACCTATCATGGTGATGTCCATCTACGAGAGGGGATGAGTGATCTACGTACCCTCGTAGATCGTACAGCAGAAGCGTTAGTGAACGCGGTTGATGTAGTGGAACGTCCTCACGTCCCTCGATCCGCCCCGCGAACAATCCCGCGATCAGTCCCACGATCTAGTACCGAACGGACGGCACCTCCGCGTTCAGCACACGTACAGCTCGACGATGATCTCGGACTTCTTGATCCAGCAAGAGAGACGGAGAGGTAGAAGAGTTCTCCGGCAGCGTGACGGCGCTCCGGAGGTTGGTGATGACCTTGTCTCAGCAGGGCTCCGCCCGAGCTCCGCAGAAACGCGATCTAGAGGAAAAACCGTGGAGGTATGTGGTCGGGCTGCCGTGGAAAAGTCGTCTCAAATCAGCCCTAAAACCTCCATATATATAGGTGGGAGGGAGGGGAGGAGGCAGCCTCAAAACCTAAAGGTTTGGCCGAAATTGGAGGTGGAGGAGTCCTACTCCAATCCTACTTGGAGTAGGATTCCACCTTCCCACTTGGAAACTCTTTCCACCTTGTGTTTTTTCCTTCTCAAACCTTATGGGCCTTAGTGGGAACTTATTCCAGCCCACTAGGGGCTGGTTTATCTCTTCCCATAGCCCATGAGACCCCTTGGGGCGTGACACCCCTCCCGATGGTCCCCGGCACCCCTCCCGGCACTCCCGGTACACTACCGATGAGCCCGAAACTTTTCCGGTAATGCACGAAAACCTTCCGGTAACCAAATGAGGTCATCCTATATATCAATCTTCGTTTCCGGACCATTCCGGAAACCCTCGTGACGTCCGTGATCTCATCCGGGACTCCGAACAACATTCGGTAACCAACCATATAACTCAAATACGCATAAAACAACGTCGAACCTTAAGTGTGCAGACCCTGCGGGTTCGAGAACTATGTAGACATGACCCGAGTGACTCCTCGGTCAATATCCAATAGCGGGACCTGGATGCCCATATTGGATCCTACATATTCTACGAAGATCTTATCGTTTGAACCTCAGTGCCAAGGATTCATATAATCCCGCATGTCATTCCCTTTGTCCTTCGGTATGTTACTTGCCCGAGATTCGATCGTCAGTATCCGCATACCTATTTCAATCTCGTTTACCGGCAAGTCTCTTTACTCGTTCCGTAATACAAGATCCCGCAACTTACACTAAGTCACATTGCTTGCAAGGCTTGTGTGATATGTTGTATTACCGAGTGGGCCCCGAGATACCTCTCCGTCACACGGAGTGACAAATCCCAGTCTCGATCCATACTAACTCAACTAACACCTTCGGAGATACCTGTAGAGCATCTTTATAGTCACCCAGTTACGTTGCGACGTTTGATACACACAAAGCATTCCTCCGGTGTCAGTGAGTTATATGATCTCATGGTCATAGGAACAAATACTTGACACGCAGAAAACAGTAGCAACAAAATGACACGATCAACATGCTACGTCTATTAGTTTGGGTCTAGTCCATCACATGATTCTCCTAATGATGTGATCCCGTTATCAAGTGACAACACTTGCCTATGGCCAGGAAACCTTGACCATCTTTGATCAACGAGCTAGTCAACTAGAGGCTTACTAGGGACAGTGTTTTGTCTATGTATCCACACAAGTATTGTGTTTCCAATCAATACAATTATAGCATGGATAATAAACGATTATCATAAACTAAGAAATATAATAATAACTAATTTATTATTGCCTCTAGGGCATATTTCCAACAGTCTCCCACTTGCACTAGAGTCAATAATCTAGTTCACATCACCATGTGATTCCAACGAATCCAACACCCATATAGTTATGGGGTCTGATCACGTCTTGCTCGTGAGAGAGGTTTTAGTCAACGGTTCTGAAACTTTCAGATTCGTGCGTTCTTTACAAATCTTGTTGTCATCTTATAGATGCTGCTACTACGTGCTATCCGGAAATGCTCCAAATATCTACTCTACTATACGAATCCGTTTCACTACTCATAGTTATCCGAATTAGTGTCAAAGCTTGCATTGACGCAACCCTTTACGACAAACTCTTTAACCACCTCCATAATCGAGAAAAATTCCTTTGTCCATTAGTTACTAAGGATAAATTTCGACCGCTGCTAGTGATTCAATCATGGATCACTCTCTGTACCTCTCAACATACTTTGAGTCAAGGCACACTTCAGGTGCGGTACACAGCATGGCATACTTTAGATTCTACGACTAAGGCATAGAAGACGACCTTCGTCTATTCTCTTTATTTTGCCGTGGTCGGATTTTTTGTCGTACTCAAATTCACACCTCACAACGCAACCAAGAACTCCTTCTTTGCTGGTCTATTTTGAACTCTTTCAAAAACTTGTCAAGGCATGCATCTTGTGAAACTTCTATTAAGCGCTTTCGATCTATCTCCATAGATCTTTGATGCTCAACGTTCAAGTAGCGTAATCCAGGTACTCCTTTGAAAACTTCTTTCAAACAACCTTGTATGCTTTACAGAAATTCTACATTACTTCTGATCCACAATATGTCAACCACATATACCTATCAGAAATTCTATAGTGCTCCCACTCACTTCTTTGGAAATACAAGTTTCTCATAAACCTTGTACAAACCCAAAATCTTTGATCATCTCATCAAAGTGTATATTCCAACTCCGAGATGCTTGCACCAGTCCATTGAAGGATCACCGGAGCTTGCATACTTGCTAGTATCTTTAGGATCGACAAAACCTTTTGGTTGTATCACATACAATGTTTGCTCAAGGAAACCGTCGAGAAAACAATGTTTTGACATCCTACGTGCAATATTTCATAAATAATGCATCAACAACTAACATAATTCTAACAGACTTTTAGCATCGCTACGAGTGAGAAAGTCTCATCATAGTCAACTGTTTGATCTTATCGAAAACATTTTTGTGACAAGTCGAGCTTTTCTTAATAGTGACTTATCACCATCATCGTCTGTCTTCTTTTAAAGATCCATCTTTACTTAATAGTCTTATGACCATCAAGTAGTTCTTTTAAAGTCTACACTTTGTTTTCATACATGGATCCTCTCTCGGATTTCATGGCTTCCAGCCATTTGTCGGAATCTGGGCCCACCATCGCTTTCTCCATAACTCGTAGGTTCACTGTTGCTCAACAACATGACCTCCCAGACAGGGTTACCGTACTACTCTGCAGCAGTACGCGACCTTGTCGACCTACGAGGTTTGTAGTGACTTGATTCGAAGCTCAATGATCACCATCATCAGCTTCCACTTCAATTGGTGTAGGCGCCACAGGAACAACTTCCTGCGCCCTGCTACACACTGGTTGAAGTGATGGTTCAATAACCTCATCAAGTTCTACTACCCTCCCACTCAATTCTTTCGAGAGAAACCTTTCCTCGAGAAAGGATCCGTTTCTAGAAACAAACACTTTGCTTTTGGATCTGAGATAGGAGATGTATCCAACTGTTTTGGATATCCTATGAAGATGCATTTGTCCGCTTTGGGTTCGAGCTTATCATACTGAAACTTTTTCACATAAGTGTCGAAGCCCCAAACTTTCAAGAAACGACAGTTTGGATTTCTCTAAACCTCAGTCTATACTGTGTCATCTCAACGGAAATACGCGGTGCCCTATTTAAAATGAGTGTGGTTGTCTCTAATGCATAACCCATAAACGATAGTGGTAATTCGATAAAAGATATCATAGTATGCACCATATCAAATAGTGCGTGGCTATGACGTTCAGACACATCATCACACTATGATGTTCCAGGTGGCATGAACCGCGAAACAATTTCCACATTGTCTTAACTGTGTACCAAAACTCGTAACTCAGATATTCATTTCTTATGATCATATCGTAGATAGTTTGTCCTCTTGTTACGACGATCTTCACTCTGAAACGGATTTGAACTTTTCAACATTTCAGACTTGTGATTCATTAAGTAAATATTCCTGTATCTACTCAAATCATCAGTGAAGTAAGAACATAATGATATCTACTGCGTGCCTCAGTACCCATTGGACTGCATACATCAAAATGTATCACTTCCAACAAGTTACTATCTTATTTCATCTCAATGAAAACAAGGCCTTGCTCATGTGGTATGATTTGCATGTCACTAGTGATTCGAAATCAGGTGAGTACAAAGATCCATCAGCATGGAGCCTCTTCATGCAATTTATACTAACATGACTCAAGCGGCAGTGCCACAAGTAAGTGGTACTATCATCATTAACTCGTATCTTTTGGCACTAATATTATGAACATGTGTAATACTACGATCGAGATTCAATAAACCATTGAAGGTGAATATTCAAGAAAATAGAGTAACCATTATTCTCTTTAAATGAATAATCGTATTGCAACAAACACGATCCAATCATGTTCATGCTTAACGCAAGCACCAAATAACAATTAGTTAGGTTTAACACCAATCCCGATGGTAGAGCGAGCGCGCGACGTTTGATCATATCAACCTTGGAAACACTTCCAACACGTATCGTCACCTCGCCTTTAGCTAGTCTCCGTTTATGCCGTAGCTTTCATTTCGTGTTACTAATCACTTAGCAACCGAACCGGTATCCAATACCCTCATACTACTAGGAGTACTAGTAAAGTACACATCAACATCATGTATATCAAACACACTTCTTTCGACTTTTGCCAGCCTTCTTTATCTACCAAGTATCTAGAGTTGCTCCGCCTCAGTGACTGTTCCCCTCATTACAGAAGCACTTAGTCTCGGGTTTGGGTTTAATCTTGGGTCTCTTCATTAGTGCAGCAACTGTTTTGCCGTTTCACGAAGTATCCCTTCTAGCCCTTGCCTTTCTTGAAACTTTAGTGGTTTTACAAACCATCAACTATTGATGCTCCTTCTTGATTTCTACTTTCGCAGTGTCAAACATCACGAATCGCTCAAGGATCATTGTATCTATCCTTGATATGTATAGTTCATCACGAAGCTCTCACAGCTTGGTGGCAGTGTCTTTGGAGAACCATCACTATCTCATCTGGAAGATTAGCTCACACTTGATTCAAGTGATTGTTGTACTCAGACAATCTGAGCACACGCTCAACGATTGAGCTTTTCTCCTCCACTTTGTGGTCAAAGAATCTTGTTGGAGGTCTTGTACCTCTTAACAAGGGCACAAGCATGAAATCACAATTTCATCTCTTTAGAACATCACTTATGTTCCGTGACGTTTTAAAACGTTTTCGGTGCCTTGCTTCTAAGCCATTAAGTACTTTGCACTGAACTATCGTGTAGTCATCAGAAACGTGTATGTCGGATGTTCACAGCATCCACAGACGATGCTCGAGGTGCAGCACACCGAGTGGTGCATTAAGGACATAAGCTATCTGCGTAGCAACGAGGACAATCCACGGTTTTACAGACTCAGTCTGCAAAGTTTGCTACTATCAATTTTCAACTAAATTTTCTCTAGGAACATATAAAAACAGTAGAGCTATAGCGCAAGCTACATCGTAATTCGCAAAGACCATTAGACTATATTCATGACAATTAGTTCAATTAATCATATTACTTAAGAACTCCCACTCAAAAAGTACATCTCTCTAGTCATTTGAGTGGTACATGATCCAAATCCGCTATCTCAAGTCCGATCATCACGTGAGTCGAGAATAGTTTCAGTGGTAAGCATCCCTATGCTAATCATATCAACTATACGATTCATGCTCGACCTTTCGGTCTCATGTGTTCCGAGGCCATGTCTGCACATGCTAGGCTCGTCAAGCTTAACCCGAGTGTTCCGCGTGTGCAACTGTTTTGCACCCGTTGTATGTGAACGTTGAGTCTATCACACCCGATCATCACGTGGTGTCTCGAAACGAAGAACTGTCGCAACGGTGCACAGTCGGGGAGAACACAATTTCGTCTTGAAATTTCAGTGAGAGATCACCTCATAATGCTACCGTCGTTCTAAGCAAAATAAGGTGCATAAAAGGATTAACATCACATGCAATTCATAACTGACATGATATGGCCATCATCACGTGCTTCTTGATCTCCATCACCAAAGCACCGGCACGATCTTCTTGTCACCGGCGCCACACCATGATCATCCATCAACGTGTTGCCATCGGGGTTGTCGTGCTACTTATGCTATTACTACTAAAGCTACATCCTAGCAAAATAGTAAACGCATCTGCAAGCACATATGTTAGTATAAAGACAACCCTATGGCTCCTGCCGGTTGCCGTACCATCGACGTGCAAGTCGATATTTCTATTACAACATGATCATCTCATACATCCAATATATCACATCACATCATTGGCCATATCACATCACAATCATACCCTGCAAAAACAAGTTAGACGTCCTCTAATTTTGTTGTTGCATGTTTTACGTGGTGACCAAGGGTATCTAGTAGGATCGCATCTTACTTACGCAAACACCACAACGGAGATATATGAGTTGCTATTTAACCTCATCCAAGGACCTCCTCGGTCAAATCCGATTCAACTAAAGTTGGAGAAACCGTCACTTGCCAGTCATCTTTGAGCAAAGGGGGTTACTCGTAACGATGAAACCAGTCTCTCGTAAGCGTACGAGTAATGTCGGTCCAAGCCGCTTCAATCCAACAATACCGCGGAATCAAGAAAAGACTAAGGAGGGCAGCAAAACGCACATCACCGCCCACAAAACCTTTTGTGTTCTACTCGAGAAGACATCTACGCATGAACCTAGCTCATGATGCCACTGTTGGGGAACGTCGCATGGGAAACAAAAATTTTCCTACGCGCACGAAGACCTATCATGGTGATGTCCATCTACGAGAGGGGATGAGTGATCTACGTACCCTCGTAGATCGTACAGCAGAAGCGTTAGTGAACGCGGTTGATGTAGTGGAACGTCCTCACGTCCCTCGATCCGCCCCGCGAACAATCCCGCGATCAGTCCCACGATCTAGTACCGAACGGACGGCACCTCCGCGTTCAGCACACGTACAGCTCGACGATGATCTCGGACTTCTTGATCCAGCAAGAGAGACGGAGAGGTAGAAGAGTTCTCCGGCAGCGTGACGGCGCTCCGGAGGTTGGTGATGACCTTGTCTCAGCAGGGCTCCGCCCGAGCTCCGCAGAAACGCGATCTAGAGGAAAAACCGTGGAGGTATGTGGTCGGGCTGCCGTGGAAAAGTCGTCTCAAATCAGCCCTAAAACCTCCATATATATAGGTGGGAGGGAGGGGAGGAGGCAGCCTCAAAACCTAAAGGTTTGGCCGAAATTGGAGGTGGAGGAGTCCTACTCCAATCCTACTTGGAGTAGGATTCCACCTTCCCACTTGGAAACTCTTTCCACCTTGTGTTTTTTCCTTCTCAAACCTTATGGGCCTTAGTGGGAACTTATTCCAGCCCACTAGGGGCTGGTTTATCTCTTCCCATAGCCCATGAGACCCCTTGGGGCGTGACACCCCTCCCGATGGTCCCCGGCACCCCTCCCGGCACTCCCGGTACACTACCGATGAGCCCGAAACTTTTCCGGTAATGCACGAAAACCTTCCGGTAACCAAATGAGGTCATCCTATATATCAATCTTCGTTTCCGGACCATTCCGGAAACCCTCGTGACGTCCGTGATCTCATCCGGGACTCCGAACAACATTCGGTAACCAACCATATAACTCAAATACGCATAAAACAACGTCGAACCTTAAGTGTGCAGACCCTGCGGGTTCGAGAACTATGTAGACATGACCCGAGTGACTCCTCGGTCAATATCCAATAGCGGGACCTGGATGCCCATATTGGATCCTACATATTCTACGAAGATCTTATCGTTTGAACCTCAGTGCCAAGGATTCATATAATCCCGCATGTCATTCCCTTTGTCCTTCGGTATGTTACTTGCCCGAGATTCGATCGTCAGTATCCGCATACCTATTTCAATCTCGTTTACCGGCAAGTCTCTTTACTCGTTCCGTAATACAAGATCCCGCAACTTACACTAAGTCACATTGCTTGCAAGGCTTGTGTGATATGTTGTATTACCGAGTGGGCCCCGAGATACCTCTCCGTCACACGGAGTGACAAATCCCAGTCTCGATCCATACTAACTCAACTAACACCTTCGGAGATACCTGTAGAGCATCTTTATAGTCACCCAGTTACGTTGCGACGTTTGATACACACAAAGCATTCCTCCGGTGTCAGTGAGTTATATGATCTCATGGTCATAGGAACAAATACTTGACACGCAGAAAACAGTAGCAACAAAATGACACGATCAACATGCTACGTCTATTAGTTTGGGTCTAGTCCATCACATGATTCTCCTAATGATGTGATCCCGTTATCAAGTGACAACACTTGCCTATGGCCAGGAAACCTTGACCATCTTTGATCAACGAGCTAGTCAACTAGAGGCTTACTAGGGACAGTGTTTTGTCTATGTATCCACACAAGTATTGCGTTTCCAATCAATACAATTATAGCATGGATAATAAACGATTATCATGAACTAAGAAATATAATAATAACTAATTTATTATTGCCTCTAGGGCATATTTCCAACACTAATCACTTAGCAATCGAACCGGTATCTGATACCCTCGTACTACTAGGAGTACTAGTAAAGTACACATCAATATCATGTGTATCAAATATACTTCTGTTGACTTCGCCAGCCTTCTCATCTACCAAGTATCTAGGGTAGCTCCGCCTCAGTGACCGTTCCCCTCATAACAGAAGCACTTAGTCTCGGGTTTGGGTTCAATCTTGGGTTTCTTCATTAGAGCAACAATTGGATTTCCGTTTCATGAAGTGTCCCTTCTAGCCCTTGCCCTTCTTGAAACTAGTGGTTTTACTAACCATCAACTATTGATGCTCCTTCTTGATTTCTACTTTCGCAGTGTCAAACATTGTGAATCACTCAAGGATCATCATATATATCCTTGATATGTTATAGTTCATCACAAAGCTCTAGCATCTTAGTGACAGTGAGTTTTGGAGAACCATCACTATCTCATCTGGAAGATTAACTCCCACTTGATTCAAGCGATTGCTGTACTCAGACAATCTGAGAACACGCTCAACGATTTGAGCTTTTCTCCTTTACTTTGTAGACAAAGAATCTTGTCGGAGGTCTCATACCTCTCAACAAGGGCACGAGCATGAAATCTCAATTTCATCTCTTAGAACATCTCTTATGTTCCGTGACGTTTCAAAACGTCTTCGGCGCCTTGCTTCTAAGCCATTAAGTATTATGCACTGAACTATCACGTAGTCATCAAAAACGTGTATGTCAGATGTTCGCAACATCCACAGACGACGCTCGAGGTGCAGCACACCGAGTGGTGCATTAAGGACATAAGCCTTCTGCACAGCAATGAGGACAATCCTCAATTTTACGGACTCAGTCCGAAAAGTTGCTACTATGAACTTTCAACTAAACTTTCTCTAGGAACATATAAAAATAGTAGAGCTATAGCGCAAGCAACATCGTAATTCGGAAAGACCATTAGACTATGTTCATGATAATTAGTTCAATTAATCATATTACGTAAGAACTCCCACTCAAAAAGTACATCTCTCTAGTCATTTGAGTGGTACATGATCCAAATCCACTAACTCGAGTCCGATCATCACGTGAGTTGAGAATAGTTTCAGTGGTAAGCATCTCTATGCTAATCATATCAACTATACGATTCATGCTCGACCTTCGGTCTCATGTGTTCCTAGGCCATGTCTGCACATGCTAGGCTCGTCAAGCTTAACCCGAGTGTTCCGTGTGTGCAACTGTTTTGCACCCGTTGTATGTGAACGTTGAGTCTATCACACCCGATCATCATGTGGTGTCTCGAAACGACGAACTGTCGCAACGGTGCACAGTCGAGGAGAACACAATTTCGTCTTGAAATTTTAGTGAGAGATCACCTCATAATGCCACAGTCGTTCTAAGAATAATAAGGTGCATAAAAATATTAACATCACATGCAATTCATAAGTGACATGATATGGCCATCATCATGTGCTTCTTGATCTCCATCACCAAAGCACCGGCACGATCTTCTTGTCACCGGTGCCACACCATGATCTCCATCAATGTGTCTCCATCGGGGTTGTCGTGCTACTTATGCTATTACTACTAAAGCTACGTCCTAGCAATATAGTAAACGCATCTGCAAACACAAACGTTAGTTTAAAGACAACCCTATCGCTCCTGCCGGTTGCCGTACCATCGACGTGCAAGTCGATATTAACTATTACAACATGATCATCTCATACATCCAATATATCACATCACGTCATTGGCCATATCATATCACAAGCATACCCTACAAAAACAAGTTAGACATCCTCTAATTTGTTGTTGCATGTTTTACGTGGCTGCTATGGGTATCTAGTATGATCGCATCTTACTTACGCAAAAACCACAACGGAGATGTGCAAATTGCTATTTAACCTCTCCAAGGACCGCCTCGGTCAAAACCAATTCAACTAAAGTTGAAGAAACCGACACCCACCAGTCATCTTTATGCAATGAGGTTGCATGTCAATCGATGAAACCAATCTTTCGTAAGCGTACAAATAATGTCGGTCCGGGCCGCTTCAATCCAACAATACCGCCGAATCGAGAAAAGACTAAGGAGGGCAGCAAATCGAACATCACCATCCACAAAACCCTTTGTATTCTACTCGAGATAACATCTACGCATGAACCTGGCTCTGATACCACTGTTGGGGAACGTTGCATGGAAAACAAAAAATTTCCTACGCACACGAAGACCTATCATGGTGATGTCCATCTACGAGAGGAGATTTGGATCTACGTACCCTTGTAGATCGCACAGCAGGAAGTGTTAAGAAACACGGGTGATGTAGTGGAACGTCCTCACGTCCCTCGATCCGCCCCGCGAACCGTCCCGCTATCCGTCCCACGATCCGTTCCGATCTAGTGTCGAACGGACGGCACCTCCGCGTTCAGCACACGTACAACTCGACGATGATCTCGGCCTTCTTGATCCAGCAAGCAAGACGGAGAAGTAGATGAGTTCTCCGGCAGCGTGACGGTGCTCCGGTGGTGGTGAGGATCTACTCGTGCAGGGCTCCGGCCGAGCTCCGCAGAAATACGATCTAGAGGTAGAACTATGGTGTCTAGATCTGAGTTGCACGTGGCAAAAGTTGTCTCAAATCAGCCCTAAATCACCACTATATATAGGAGGGAGGGGGAGGAGGCTTGCCTTGAGGGCCAAGCCCTCAAGGGTGCGCCGGCCAAGGGAGAGGAGGAGTCCTACTCCAATTAAGGACAGTAAAACCGCACCTAATCCCTGCCCTCACAGTTATTAGACGTTTTTGGCCATTGAACTTCGTTAACAAGGAGTTTCTGGCCGTTGGATTTCGTTCTTAGTCTAGCTAATCTGTGCAGTCTGTTGAATTAAGCCCGTCTGTCCTGTGGGCTGCTGCTCCAGAGGCCGAAACCAAGACATCTGGTGCATGGGCCTTCCGCTAGCCCATTGTAAGGAGGCCCGCTGCTCACAGCGACCGCGTGATCCATCCCTCCCGTTCGAGGCTAGCCGCACATAGGAGGGAGCAGCGCAGGCGCAGGTGCGGTCGAGCCGAACAGAGGAGGGAGCGCCGCACCTGCTGGTGCGGCCGAGCCACAGAGCGCCACTGCGACTGGTTCTAGATCGAGTGAACTCTATGGGTGGATCCCAGCAACGGAGAAGAGGGATCCGTCTACCTGAGCTTAGGGATGGATCGAGTCCATCCGGTCGATTTCAGCGACCGGAGGAGCGGATCCGGATCGAGCCGATCCAACCCAGCGCGTGACAGAGGTGTGGTACTGGATCATCCGAGGCGCACAATGCGTGCGAGGAAAGGTGGGGGCGAGGGCGATAATGGTAGACGTCTGGTCTTCTTGGAAACCGCTCTACTCTCCTCACATTCATTCATGGCCGGTAAATTCGCAAACCTTTCCTATGCCCAAAGGTACTATATAATGCTGCCCTTCCCACTTCCCTGTGTAGCCACCTCGCGAACTTGTGGTCGCCTTCTATCCTCCTTGTCGTGGCCAAAGATTGTCTTGTCTCCTCCTTGCCCAGTGTTTATCTCTTGTCTCCAGCCACCACTCTGTAGGTGCAGGGCAATCTCGTCCATTTGCCTCGTGTTCCTTTTGTGTTCTTTACTACTGAATTGCAGAATTCTTGTTCTTGCAGGAATTTGGGGATCAAGCTGTTGATTGCCTCGTCATCCAGAAAATCTATTTTAGTGAGCAGAACATTCGCTGGAAGATCAACCAGCTGTTTGTGGTGAACGAAGTGAGCTCCTATTTACTACGTTTGAATTTGTTGATTGAAACACTGGGTCCAAGCTTGATTGTTTAGACAGCAAATGAACACTCATCTGTTCCCTTAACTTCTTCTAACAAAATTGGCTATTGTTAAACCTTATTTGTCTTTTACATAATATTCTTTCTGTTTCAGTTAAGAAGTGTTTGCCATGACTTTTTCCGATTGAAGAAACATGATTGTGTAAATAGTTCAGTTCGGGTTCATGATAATGAGTTTTTCTTATTTCCAGTTACAGATTATTATCCACATAAGCAAACCTGGGGCCTTCCTACTGTTCCTTTTTAAAACGGTGCCTCTTACTGTTCTCCATTAGCTTGTATATATTTTTCATTTTTTTGTTTTCCAATGCGGATGTTGACGATTCAGTGTATATAAGAGATGCTAAGTTGGATTGAGGTCTATAACACATAGCATGCCTTTTTTGGCCAGTTGTTAGTATTGCCATTTAATATATACTGTGTAACTCAAAGTTAATAATATGTTGTAGCTGACACAGCTTGATATTTGAGAAATAATAAAAGCATCCTAGCATTAAGAATTTTTTTTCTTTTGCCTGTCTAAAACTATAGTTGTCATCTAAACCGTTCTAGAACCAGAAAACAAATTAGTAGTATTCTTTCTTGTCTAAGTATTTAGTTATCCTCTATAATTTTCTCCACGTAATGTGATGCACACTACTAGGTCTGCACTCTGTGACTCTTCTTTGCCACGACACAGTTCTAAGCACTTCTCAAAGTATGCATATTGACACTTTGTACAGCTTGAGAGTAGGGGGCTGCTTCAGGGGCTGCTATTTAGTTATAGCATTATTTTGGCAATAATTACATGGCGTTTGTTGAACACTTTTAAGCGTGAGCATGGTTGTAGTCATGGTTTATTTACGAGTTTGGTTTGTCTATTGTTTATGCATCTTTACCAAATTGAAATATTGTTCAAATACCAGTTTAGTTAGTCTGTTGTTGCTGCATGTTCTCCTCTCATTAGGATATGCAAAGTACTAATTCCCAGTTTCGGAACCTTCTCTGATGTTTTCACACTTCATTTTTTCCTCAAATATTTATATTGTTATTTCTACGTGATGGATGGGCACAAACACACCTAATGTTATTGGTGCAGCGCTGTGTGGGAGGCCTTGCAAATCCTATAGCAGTTGACTACCCCGTTTTGACATAGACGGACATGGATTCCCAAAGCATTATAATCAAGGAGAGGAGTAAAGGCGTTGGACAACTTCCCTGTATTTTTCACCCATAAGTTTGCAGCCTATTCTTTTAAATGGAAATGACTTGTGACGCATTTTATTGAATATCAAAGTGAGTTACATGGTTGAACACTCAAGGCAAACCCCTAGGGTTCTCGAGTGTCAAATCACGATGCTTTACGCTTGACAAGCTTCTTACCTATCTGTGCTATGTTGCCCCTAGAGAATGGCTAAAGTAATAACCTTCGGGTACAATGTTTTTTCTTGGTCATGTCATTATAAATTACATGTTCTCAGTTCATCTCGGATCATTTTATAAACATAATTGTATTTAATATGAATGAATATTTATATCCACTTCGCACATTGTATCTTCCAAATTTTCTTATGAAACTTACATTTCACAGTGCTATATATTTCTGAAATCATCTACCTTTTTTATTGTAAAAATGGACGGGCACAGCAATGCGTGCCCACCATGATCTAGTTAGGATTGAAAAGTGGAGTCCTTCTCTTCCTTCCCACCTCTTTTATTTCTTTTTCTTTGGTTTTCTTTCCTTGGCGCCAAGACCCTCTTGGTCTATCCCACCAGCCCATTAAGGGCTGGTGCGCCACCCCTAGGGCCATTGGGATTCCCCCGGGTGGGTTGCCCCCCCCTCCCGGTGAACTTCCGGAACCCATTCGTCACTCCCGGTACATTCCCGGTAATGCCCAAAAACCTTCCGGTAATCAAATGAAGTCATCCTATATATCAATCTTCGTCTCCGGACCATTCCGAAAACCCTCATGACGTCTGTGATCTCATCCGGGACTCCGAACAACATTCGGTAACCACACATATAACTCAACTATACTAAAACATCGCCAAACCTTAAGTGTGCAGACCCTGCGGGTTCGAGAACTATGTAGACATGCCCCGAGGCACTCCTCGGTCAATATCCAATAGCGGGACCTGGATGCCCATATTGGATCCTACATATTCTCCGAAGATCTTATCGGTTGAACCTCAGTGTCAAGGCTTCATATAATCACGTATGTCATTCCCTTTGTCCGTCGGTATGTTACTTGCTCGAGATTTAATCGTTGGTATCCGCGTACCTATTTCAATCTCGTAACCGGCAAGTCTCTTTACTCGTTCTGTAATACAAGATCCCGTGACTTACACTTAGTCACATTGCTTGCAAGGCTTGTGTGTGATGTTGTATTACCGAGTGGGCCCCGAGATACCTCTCCGTCACACGGAGTGACAAATCCCAATCTTGATCCATACCAACTCAACGGACACCTTTGGAGATACCTGTAGAACACCTTTATAGTCACCCAGTTACGTTGTGACGTTTGATGCACACAAGGTATTCCTCCGGTGCCAGTGAGTTATATGATCTCATGGTCATAGGAACAAATACATGACACACAGAAACAATAGCAATAAAACGACACGATCAATATGTTGCGTTCATAATTTGGGTCTTGTCCATCACATGATTCTCCTAATGATGTGATCCCGTTATCAAGTGACAACACTTGTCTATGGAGAGGAAACCTTGACCATATTTGATCAACGAACTAGTCAACTAGAGGCTCACTAGGGACAGTGTGTTGTCTATGTATCCACACATGTATTTGAGTTTCCAATCAATACAATTCTAGCATGGATAATAAACTATTATTATGAACAAGGAAATATAATAACAACTAATTTATCATTGCCTCTAGGGCATATTTCTAACACATGGGGGCGCTTGGACGACCCGACTTTGTTAGGCATGGTTAAAAGACTCCTAGGGTCGGGACTGTGGGAAAAAATGTCGCTGGAGGCACGAGGAAGACCAAGATTCGTTGGGATACAATTTTACGAGCCATAGTTAAATAAAGAAAGAGGGAATTAATGTTTAAGCGTTGTTCACAAAGATGGCTTGACTCCCAAGGCGGCGTGGTCATTGAGGTGACACACGGTGGAGCAGAGCGAGGGACCATCAATCCAAAGTAGATTTCTCAAAGAAGGTGCCACACAAATTGCTGGGGAGCTATTGAACTCTTCCGTCGAGCCGAAGACCGAAGAATATTATCCGATGAAGATCCTCATGCTCGGCGTCGAAGGCTAGTTTCGGGGCTACCGAGGGAGTCCTGGACTACGGGGTCCTGGTCGAGGAGGTGTAGTCCACGGGTCAGGGTGGGGTCCATCAAGGAGAAGGACTCTGGATGACTAATGACGAAGCGTGGATACTCCTAATTCTACCATGGCGTGGCGTGCACTTCAAGGAAGGCATGATTCGTGCGGCGTGTAATCTATAGATGGTAACACACATTTATGTAACCCTAGCTCCGCTCGGTGCTTATATAAACCATGGGATTTAGCCCGTAGTGGATACCCATACACAACATATCAACCCCTAGGGTTTAGCCCAGAATCTCACGATGTCGAGGTAAATCAACTCTATAATTGCTACAACATCAATATAACAAGAGCACCACGTAGGGTTTACCTCCATTGAGAGGGCCTAAACCTGGGTAAATGTCTCGTGTTCTTTGTCTCCTGTTACCCTCGATTCGGTCTTACGATTCCGACCCCCTACCCGAGGTCTGCCGGTTTTGACATCGACACTAGGGGTGAGGCACCCGACGCCAACGCGTGTCACCGCCATAGGAGTGGGACACGGAACAAAGGAGGTGGAGGAGGTGCGGACAGACGCCCCACATGGTGCGGGACGTGGGACGCCTTGCCTCGCCTCACCGCACAAGCGGACATAGATTTTGTACACGCGAGCGCCGATGGTGGAGGGCGCGGAGGTGCACACGAAGTTTTCGGGGACATGCCACATAGAGAGAAGGATGAAAATGGAGAAGGTTGATGCTGCGGTATGGGCCCCATTTGCAACAACGCTCAACTTAACAATCAGAATAAATGGAATTGACTTTGCCACCACGTTAGTGCTGACAGGTGGGTCCGGTCTATTATAAACATGTTTAAATCATCTATACCAGCCATTATGCAATAGCTGTAGTTTTTAGTCACAAAATTTAAAAAAATGGTAATTTTCGATCAGTCTTTAAAAAGTGATAGCTCTATGAAACGCTCACCCTTAGGGTGGTATTTTTCTTATCAATCACTCATCAATGAATGATATGCAAAACCGTTGCGTGTTCGTGAAAAACAATGAGAAGGTGAGGATCATGTTAGCCGACACAAGTCTCTTGGACAAAATTCCAAGGAGTAGATCACCGTTGTGTGTTGTTGAATTTTGGGGTTTGGAGAACTGGAGGCGCCATTGCCTCGATAGACAATTGAAACTGAGGCGATTTCCTGGCTCTGGACATGTCCGCAAATAAACCTGGGATCATATTTGATGGTTGTCTTCGACAAAGATATTTGATGGTCATGGCTCAATGTACTGTATGCTTGGCTGGAATTGTTTGCGCACCGGCGTGTACGTGTGTAAATCGTGGCCAGAGACCGTGCGTTCCCGGGCCGGCTGGAAGGCTCCATTGGACAGGCACCGGTAGCCGGCCCAGCGCACCGTGTCCACTCGCCCAGGTCACGCGTCGCCATCCGGCGTCAAACGACGGATAAATATACGGAGACACGAAGCAGTAGTGAAGACATGCACCATGCACGTGCTCCCCTCAACGGAAGAAGGAGAAGATCAAGACATGAGTGCATGCGACTGCTCCCCTGAATTTTTCGCCCTTGGATAAACAACGGTTGTCACCACGTATGGGTGTCTCATCTCTCATCACTGTCGATACGACCGAGCGAGATGAGAAAATCTGCGGAATCGGTGAACAAAGAAAAGAAGAGTGCGGATATACGGCGTCATGCTAGACGCAAGTCACGAAAGGTGTAGGCTAGCGAAGCCTACTACTCCCTCAGTTCATAAATTCAAGATGTTTTGAATATTTTATTAGGACGCGCCTCGTCGGTGCAAAGGCGTCTGTTTACTGACAGTCCATAAGAGCAATTCTACCACACCCTGCATCTCGTCCTGACCCGTAAAATAACCGCCAAAGTACGGGTCGGATGGAAAAACCTGTCCGATCAGACCCGGCATCCTGTCCCGGCTCGTAAATATTTTTACGGGACGCGGCAAAACTTCTTCCCCAACCTCTAGTTTCACGGGCTGGGAGGCCGACCCGAGCTCAGCCCCTATCCGCGGCGAGATTTGACGGGAGGGACATTTCCACGTGGCCTTTCCCGCTCCCCCCACCCACCGCCACCATTGCCTTGCCACCGCACGCTCCGGTGAATCCTCTGCGGCCGTCCCTCGCTGCCATGGACGCCTCCTTGCTGCACCCGTCACCGTCCTTCCCCTCGGGCGGATCTCATCGTCGGCCATGTTGACCCCGCCGTCGCTCAAGCTAGCGCCGCACCTGCCCGCAAGCGGCAGGGCAACATGGTCGTGCAGGGCGGAAATTCGGCAGCCCCTGCCGCGAAGGCTAGCGGTCCGGACGCCAACGCTGTTGCGCGATCTCGGCCGGCAGCGGAGAAGGTCACCAAGGCCGCGGGCGGCAAGAGGAAGAGGATTCCGACTACAAACAAGCCGCCTCCGTCATCCTCTCACTCCATTCCGGAAAGAGATGCCCCGGCGATGTCGTTCAATGGTGCCGCTCCCCCCGCAAATGAGATGTTCGACGAAATGGACGAAAGGTATGCGTCTTCGGTCATGGCCATTTCCTTTCGTTTTCGCCATTTGTTGTGATAGCTCGTGACTTGTTAATCGTTCAATATAGCGGTGGTCCAAACAATCGAACTTCCGAGTTCGTGAGCTTGTTGGACACCAATGTCGTTGACATTGATCAAGCCCCGTTCGCCGCATTTGACTATAATGAAACGGAGGGCGGCGTGGATAATCATGGTTGTGAGGACGATTTGGCGAAGATCAAAGCGGAAGCGTATGAGCAATCGCAATTAAAATTTGGAAAAAGCCAAAGATCGAAGAACGACACGATCTTGGAAGATCGAGCTTTGATCCAAGCATGAAGTGCGGTGTCTCTTGATGCATGCGGTGTCTCGTAAATAGTTGCCATAATTGCACTCGAGTATCACAAAGAAATTAGCAACTTTTAGTGTGTTTTTGCGCAACTTCGATGCATTCAACAAGTAACTGATGTGTATACACACGATGCAATTCATCTAGCATCAAAGTTGCTTCTGTTTAGCGCTAAGGTTGCCCCATCTAGCATCTAAGTTGCTTTTAAAAAAAATCTTCAAAACAAATTCATATGCGATCTCGTTTTGAAGAGTCCGTCATGAGGAACCCAACAATGAAAATATATCATAATTCCGACACACGGTTTAACTTTTTAATTTTTTTATACATAAATTAATGCACATCCAACACATGAGGAGCCGAGCATGCACATATAACGCATAATTTAATCATTTCAATTTGAAAACAACCGACGATATTTGTCATATGGTTGCTAAAGGGTGGAGTTAATTAACCTTCTAGTAATGATAGATTACTTTGATCGATTTTCGTTGATAGACGCACACTAATGAGTAGTTGTTTTTTTTAGCACTAAAATTATCTTAATATCATCTTAAAGTTGTTTAAAAAAGGGTTTGTCGGAACCTACTCATATGGAATCTATTTTTGAAGTACTCATCACGACAAACACAATGATAAAAACGGATGTGAAATTCGATGCTAGAGTCAAGAGTTATGAATTTTGGAAAATTTTAAAACCCCAAATAAATACATGTACGTGGAATTGAAGATGGATACGCTCGAAACTTTTAAAAATACAACTGCACTTTTAAGTATTTAAGATTTTATTAATATGGACTACATATAGATTGAACGAGTTAAAACATCTTAAAATTGTGATCGGATGGAGCAGAAAACAACAGCTTGATTTCAGAGCAAGGAAGCCGTATGTTGGGTCCGCGTTAAGGAGTACAACTCTTGGTCAGCATCAATCGATCGGGCAGTCGAGCGAAGCCTACTACGAGAAAACAAGAGCTAGATTTCAGAGGAAGCAAGTGCATTCACACAGTGCCGCATGTCAGGTTCCCAATAATGCAGCCAGCTTTCATGTGCAAAGCATTATGACTTTATGAGGACTATGCATCATCAGTGCGCCCGCGAGAATTGGTTGCATAAAAATGCGCCGAAACGTTTTAATAGGGATGCCTAGTACAACAGAGAACATGGTTTGTCCCCTTCCTTCCGGATGATGAGAGGAAAAAAAAATGTTCTTTCTAGATGATGAGAGAAAGAAAAAATGGTGACATGATCGTTTATTCTCCAGTCACCAGATTTAATTGGATTCTATTGCCTCTGCCAAGTGTACGCTTCACCAGAAAGTGGGTACTAGTATATACGTTTTATAATATACAAAAGTAAGTGGTTTCAATATTATACTGTATGACAGAAAAACTAATATTCTCCTCGGATCATATACACAACAAAACGGAACTGCTAATAATAATAGTAGCATGATCGATGGCCGCCGTGTTTCGCGCTCGAACCGAACAGGTGCTGACCAGTGCCAGCTACCCCGCTCTTGCACAGCAATTCTGTGGGCAGATTGCATAACAGGGTAGTGCTGAATTTGACATAGTTCAATCAAGTAATCGTTGTTTAATGGAAGACAGCGACATTTGCTTGGCCGCTGAAGCTGGACGTAAGAACATCTACAGCTCGACATTTCAATTGTCCGCGTAGTCATGTTTTTATTTTCTTTTTTATATGTCCGATCACTTACACATTATTAATGAAAAAAAGAAAGAAGAAAGGAATGAATAAAAAAAATTATCCGGGCAAGCTTTTAGGCCAACTCCAACGCACGACCCCAAACGAACGTTCATTTTGTCCGTTTTTCGTCCGTTTGAGGGGGGCAATGGACCGTGTCCGTCTAGATTTATGGATGCGCCGGCTTTGCGCCCAACACGCACACACATTTCGGCCGCATCTCGTCCGTTGTGCATGCAAACAAAAAGATGTAGCTCAAGTTCACGCCAGTGGCCGCGTTCACGCTAGATCATGCCGACGGGCAACAAAACCAACGGCCTATAGGTTGGTCACCTCAAGTTTGGCGCCGGCAACAAAGCCAGCAGCCGGCACAACAGCCATCCTTCAAAATGGATGGGGACCGGTAACAAAGCCAGCGGACGGCACACGAGCCAACCTTCAAAATGGACAAGTTTTGTTGCCGACAACAAAGCCAGCCGTCCTCAAAGATGACGTTCTGCATGAACGAGGCGTAGTCATGCTCCTCGACCGTTGCCGTCTGCATCGGCCGTGGCATATCGTTGACATATATCGGGCTCCCGGCCATGTGAGCCGACACGAACGACCGGGGGATGCTTCCTTCGTGCGCCGTCTTCACAACGGCCGATGCCATTGTACCCCGACGTGATGTTGAGGTCGATAACGCCCGCGGGCATGGTCAGATCGACCACCATACAGTCCTGTGACGCGGAGAATCTCGTTTGTCCATGGCCGTGCGGGCGGGAGAGCATGAACATCACGCGTCTCCTGTGTGACGGACGAGCTCGAGGAACGGTGCTACGGCGGGCGATGGGCCAAGGAGCCGGTGCTCGCCGCGGCCATGGCAGCCCGGGAGAGATTGGCCAGCGTGGGGCGGCTCATACTCAACATGAGGAGGGCGTGCACCTTGAAGACGATGGACTCCTTGTCGTCGAGGGCGGCTTGGTGCTGCAACGCACGCCACAGGGAACACCGGACAACGTACTTGGCGGCCGCCTTCTTCTCCCCCGCGCTAGTCCGCCGGTTCCTCCTCTTAGCCAATCTGGCGTCCAGCTTGGCGGCCTCCTCCGGCGCTAGCTCCGACCGAGGCTTCTTCACCGGCTTCTTTTTCTTCATGGCCGATGGTGGGTCGTTGGGATTGACATCGTCGATCATGGTGGATGGAGGGAGGGGAAGGGCATGCACGAGAGAATGGAGGGCGGGGCGCGGGAGTGTTTTGGAGGAAAGGGAGGGAAAGTGTTCGTCTATGCCACCGACGGGCGGGCTAGGGGAGGACAAGGGCACGCGCCCCGCCCGTCCGCTCATTGTCCGATCGGCCGCAAACTCGACTCAAACTTGGGCCGAGAATGGGTTGAAAGTGGACAGAAAACGGACCGTCGTCCGTTTGCGGCCGTGCGTTGAAAGACGTGTTTTGTCCGTTTACCCTCAAAGGACGCGGGCGGACATGATGGGATCGCGCGTTGGAGTTGGCCTTATATCATCTCCGTATTTGAGATGGATATGAGAGCCGGGTTCGCATACAGCCCAAACGTAAAGGGATGATATGAGGGGTCCGGTTGGGTCAATTTTTTTTTTCTTTTTGTTCGGTCAGTGACCTGATGTATCTGTGGACGTTTGAAGGGTCATTTGAGACGTCCGGCCGTAGATGCTTTAACACAAAGTTAATAAGATTTATTATAAAACGTAGAAACATCTCAGTGTGATGATGCATGCTGTCATAAAGTTTCTTTGTACTTGCAGCCAAATATGTACAAGTGGAGTGGCGTGTTTGGGAAAGCAGTCAGGGGCGATCACCAGACCTAATACTACCAAGCAAAAAGGGTTGGCGATAATCTTTTCAAGACCCGAATCATTGCCCGCCGCGGAATATACAAACATTTCGAGATAGCTGCTGCCTCCGTATAAAAATTGTACGTAGCTGTAGCTGTAGCTGTTGGAAAAAAAAAGAATACAAGCACAGATTGCAAGCCTTGGATACACCTGAACCTGCAACAAACCCGGTGGCTACGTGGCAAATAAACTACGTAGCGCAGCACCGCCAACGACTCACTCATCGGTGTACACGACAGTCGAGCGAGTCTATCATGGCCGACGGACGAGTCCTAAGCTCGGGTCAATTTCGGTTCCTTCCTTATCAGCTGGTTGGCCGCCTTGTTGCCTGCCGTTGAGGGTAACGATGATTATCGGATGGAGATTTGCGCGCGCTGGATGGACCATGCACAAGCACCTTTTACATCAAATCAAAAGTAGTAATAATAATAATAAGCTATGGATCACAAGTTGTGCGTGATATGATGCGGTATTTAAAACCTGCTCAGGCCCCAGCGCCGAGTAGACTTGCACGTAAAGTTGCAGATCGCCAAAGCTCTCAAGAAATCTTTGGCTTCGCGCATAGCACTTACTGTATGCACGTGAAATAAGAAAGTCAAAAAAGGAGACCAACTTGGCCTGCCGCCACTTGGGCACTGGTTCTTCGTGCTACGAGTCTCTTGCAGGGTGGTGAGACCGCCTAGCAAGAACGTACAGGTACAGACATATGCCGCTGGATCCAAAAACTGGACGTGTCAAAGCAAGCAACAACAGTAAGCTAAGCTAGAGGACAAAGCGAGATCAGAGCGGGCCGGCCTCGCTGTCAAGCCACAGGGAGAAGAGGCAGCGGACATGCGTGCGGACTATTTGCATGGACTGCAGGTTTGGAAAAGAGAAGAGGTCGCTCTCGGTCGATGGAACTCTCGACAATGCCCCGCAAGTTGCACCCCGAGGATCCCATCCATCGGTGATCGTTAGTACCACACATGCTCGAACCGTACGTACAACCATAGTATCGTCAAGCATTAGATGGAGTCGGTAGCTAGTCGGCGAGCACGCGCAGAGATGGACCGATTGAATGGAATGGGGGATCATCAAAGACTGTGGGGGTCTAATGACTACAGCGACGGGGCGTGGTCGTTGTGGGAGATAGTACATGGTTTTTGGGTGGAGGGGGGAAAAGGTGGAGTTGGACGGGATGGGATGGGATGGATTCTGGAGGAAAGCTACAGTCTCGCGTAGCAAACAAGCAGGCTCCTTCCTTGCTTGTTTCACCAACGGGATAAGGAGGGAGGGAGGGAGGGAGGGTGTGTGTACTCTGGCAGTCTGGTGGGTGGACGTAGATGAGGTCGGCAGAAAGAACGCTAGGTAAGTACCTTTTCCCACCGGAGCCACTGAGCCAGCGGGCCCCGGCCCAACAGCCGAGCTAGCCTAGCCTAGCCGCCGCAAGTGCGACCTCTCTGACTCTGAGCGAGTCCAACCCCGGCCGGGCTAGATCTACTAGTGGTGAGTGACAGACTGACTGACGAAGCGCCTGTTGGCGTTGGGTTCCAGTCCAGCACGAGCTCGAGCCAGGAACATACATACATAAATCCGACCCGCCATTCGCTCGCTAGCTAATTAGCTACTCCTCGCTAGCATCAGTGTGTCTGTCTGTCTGTCTCCCCTGTTACGCAAGAGGAAAGGAGAAGGAGGGAACGCAGCAGAAGAGGTTTGCCGTTGCGTGGCGTCAAGTTCTGGTGCACGCACGGGCGCGAATGGCGGCCAGGCACTCGTACCCGCCCACGCGGGCCACGCGGAGCGCGCCGGCTCCACGGCCATTGTCGCCTCTCGGGGAGTCGGCGGCGGCGGCGGCCCACCCCGGCGCCGACCCGGAGGCGCGCCGCAAGGCCAAGAAGCAGAACCAGGTGCGCGCGCGCGTTCCCTCCTTGTTTTGTCCGTCCGTCCGCCCGTTCGTTTGGACGGCGGATCGTCCATCGGTCGGGGGGGTTTGATTAATTAGTATATTTTGCGAGACTGTAACGTATAGAGTGCAGTACTACTGTTGATGATCCGGGTTTGGGGTTGGATTGTGCAGCTGTGGCCCAAGACGGTGCTGCGAAAGTGGCTCAACATCCGGTCGCCGGACTCCGACTTCAGCGCCGACGAGGGCGACACGGCCGACGAGGCCGACAGCGAGTCCGAGTACGAAGGTGCACGATCCCCTCCCCTCCCCTCCCGCCCCCTCCACCATCAACTGCCTCCGCCATCAAGTTATCATTCATGTGGCCCTGGCCCCATCGTCGAATTAACAAGTCAGGATTCGGTGCTGCCAAATCCAGTGAACCCGCCAATGCGTCCGGGTTGGATTCATCCTAGATTTCCAGTCCAGACCCCAGACCGTTTCTTGGTTTCTGCTCTTCATCTTTTTCCTCCCCGGCCCATTTCTTTCTGTCAGGAAGGAGTTTCATGTGGGCAGGTTTCAACCACCACCCGATCCATTTAGTTCGGCGACACTTCCCTTGTTTCTGGCCTGAAAAACAAATACTACAAGTGGGAGGACGCGGTAGATTTCGAGGAATCGCCAAATGCCCTGCTTCTGTTTTGTTCATTCTGGTGTTGGCTTATAAAAAAGTAAAGCAAAAATACTCGCAACACGTGGCAGGTTGCAGAAAGCAAATTACTTTGAAAAAAAAGGATGCATGCAATTGTATTTTACTGTACTTTGTTGTCTGTCTGTGCCTCTTTGGTCGCTTTCTTTTCTCGACTTCAAGTTTGCATATTGATATGATCAACCAAAGCCTAATAGTTTGCCATTTTTGATCCATTTGCGCAGAGATGTGCGGATGGGAACGGCAGCGATATGACCGGGACAGGAGAATGCGTGGATTGGGTGCTCAGACTACTGGTAATTTGATGTTTTTCGTAAATTATGTTGTCTATCACTGCCAGCATGTCTTCATTTTCGAAGGAACTATTTTAACTACAGAAGATGATTGTTGCCTTGTTGGTTGTACCAAAGAAATAAAATAGGCTCGTGTCAAATAGGTGATCTTAATGCTTCATATCTGCATAGTTAATTGCTGTTAAATCTCAGTACGAACTTTCATCGCCATAATATTTCCACCGTACATTTTGAGTCTGCTTGTGGATGTTTGCTTTGTTATGGACTCAGTGTGAATTAAAGTACTTCTGCTGGCAAACAATATTGCAGATATATATTTGTATACTCTTTCACCAATTTTTGACCAGACCTATCTCTGGACATCCTCTGGAACAAAGTCTTGTTCTCGAAAAGGAGCGCTTAGCTTTTCTTATATGGTGACACACTTATCAATACTGCAGATAGCCAAATGGAGGGTGTTCCATACGGTCTTCATAGAAGGCGTAAGTCAGAGACTCTCCGTGCTCAGTATATCGATGTCAAGGAACTGCGGTATGAATATATGCTCCTTAAATTCTCGCATTATGTAAACCTCAGTTTGTTTGTTAAATGTTTATTTTTCTTATGTTATAATATAAGTAAGTTAAATGACTGCTCACTTTTCGTTCAGATATCTGTCTTGCCTTGCAGCAAGATTTCAATGCAGTAACATCTACTACTATGTTTGTTCTGTTACTGTCATTTCTTATAGTATGTTGGTTTAATATTCAGGGTCTGCGTAGGAACATGGAATGTTGCAGGCAAACTTCCACCTCGGGATTTGGATATTCAAGAATGGTTGGATATGAAGGAGCCGGCTGACATATATGTTCTTGGGTAACTTGTTGAACCTCCTGTTATATTTCTGAGAACTGAACGTCCCATGTTATTGAATACAAAGAATATCAAGCCACGAGCTATCACTTTATCATTACATCTACTTTTCTTGTTTTTGGGCGTAGTAAGATTAACACTACTTTGTTTCATTTATGAGATTCTTTTTATCTTTCAGATTTCAAGAAGTTGTTCCATTAAATGCTGGGAATATATTTGGTGCGGAAGATAACCGCCCTGCTTCCATGTGGGAACATATCATTCGTGAGACACTGAATAAGATTAGTCCAGATAAACCAAAATATAAAAGTCACAGTGATCCTCCATCTCCATCAAGGTTCAAGCCATCTGATGACACTCTTGCAATGGAAGATGAACTTCATAGCGAGTCTGACAGCGAAAATGGCGGGGAAGTGCACCCATGGAATGAACAAGATTTAGTTGTTGTTTATGATGATGATAAGAACACACTTGAACACTCCACTTCTGCTCCTGTTGAAACTATTCTACAAGATGATAAGTTCAGCAGGTTGCCTTCAATGAAGACTTTCAATAGATCCCATAACATAGTAAGTTTTGAAGATTACGCTTGTCATTTAGAAGAGCCGATCAACCAAAAGATGTTAACCAAAACTCTCAGTCACTCAGAGAGGCTTGGAATGATTTGGCCAGAGCAACCATTGGATATGTTGGCTCAGTGTCTTCCAGACAGCACACAACCATTTGATTCGGGGAAGGCACTAAAAACATATTTGTCTTTCAAATCAGTTAATGGAGATTCCTGTGCTTTTCCAGAGGATAGTGCACTTCATGGTTTAAACATTGAAAGTGTGGTAGCTAAAGGAAAAAGACCATACTTTGTAAGGATAATAAGCAAGCAGATGGTTGGAGTATTTCTCACAATATGGGTACGAAGGAGCCTGCGAAAGCGCATTCAGAACGTGAAAGTATCAACTGTAGGTGTAGGTGCTATGGGATACATTGGTAATAAGGTAAGTTCCTATAGATCACATCACTCTCACCTACCTTGTTGCGTGAACTGAGTTCCAAAATGGATGTATGTATGACATGCATTTAGAATTCATTAGACATTAGGACAATTTTATTCCTTCACCTATTCATATGTTTTTATCACCTACCAAATACTGCAAGGATAGGAGTGCACTCTTGTTTACACCGAATGCATTTCATCTTGACCAGCTATCATATCACTTGTGTTTGCCTTACATCAGTATGTCTTGGTATTGATTATGAAGTGCTCCCCATAAAGAAAAGATTATGAAGTGCTGTGCTAATTTTTCTTACTTCAACATACTCCAGGGATCAATAGCAGTAAGCATGTCGATATATCAGACACACTTTTGCTTTCTTTGTTGTCACCTGACCTCTGGAGAAAAGGAAGGAGATGAACAAAAAAGGAATGCGGATGTGCAAGAGATCCATCGAAGGACAGTATTTAATTCCAGAGTGAGCACGCCTAAGACGATATATGACCACGAGTAAGTAAAAAACTATATTTTCTTTCAAGAATTATATGCTACCCTCCAAATTCCTGAAGTTCCTGATGTGACCTAAACTGGTTGTCATCCATGGCATCATGGTGAGCTCTTGGATGATTTATTGCATGCAGATCAAGATGTTCTTATAGATATGCTAGATGTACACCTCCTTTGGTTCATAGGATAGGAATATCATAGGAACAGGAAAACCATAGGAAGTGAGGTGACGTGCATCTCAATTCCTATAGGGAAAGTGATGTCACTTGATTCATAGGATAGGAAATTTTCCATTGAGTCTAGGCTAATGTTTTTTTTCCATTGAAATGTGAAGGATTGGTTCCTATCCTACATAGGAATAGAAATCCCTTCCTACAAACCAAAGGGCTAAAGGATTCTTTTCCTAGAACATTCCTTAAAAATCCTATAGAAATCCTTTAAAATTCCTATAAAATTCCTCCAAGCCAAAGGAGGCAATATATAGACTCCAGTGTATACAAGGGATTGGCAATTTGAATGCTAGAGCATGCACACAAGTAATTTGGGAGCACCAAATTAGTTGGTTGAGGGAGTGACTGTACATTCCCACCACATCTGTTCAAGTCCTCCCTTACAGTTTTCCTTCCACAAAATTTTGGGCGTGCCAAGCTTTCATGGTCTCTCACCTGGATCATGCGGCTTTTAAACACTACGACTAATGTTATCATAATCACTAATTTAAATCGGGCTGAAACCCCCATGGTATGATCGCAAATCATAGGACAATAACCAATAGAATCTTAAAATCATATATTCTGCTAACTAGAATTGTTGAATCGGTCCAATCAATATGGATCGTAAAGTCATAGAATCGCTTGATAGAATCATGAATCTGACAACCTTGACTATGACTGTCAAATAAATTTATTTATTTTAAAAAAAGGAGGATTATCTCCGGCCTCTGGATCAAAATTGATGCACACAACCATATTATTAAGCAAAGTCTCCAGAAAGTACGTAATCAGATACAAGTTCTCAAGCAAAATCGAAAACAAAAGAATAAGTTGCCACAACCGGCAAAAATAGGACAAGGTGGCTAGACACATATCCTATTGTTGGACTGCCATCCAAACCGGTTGTAGGTATCCGTGCTACCATCTTCCAACGGTTGCACCCATAAGCTATATGTTCCCTGACTTCCGCATAGCTGAGTAATGACCACGCGAGGATCCAACCAGTCACCCGGAAGACAACCTGCAAAAAATTTGTGATGTTTTGTCTATTAAAAATAGCGTCATTCCGACAATTCTAAAGAGCCCAGAGTAATGCACACACTCCATCTCAAATATGCGCCGCTGTCTTAGGCTCTATTCCGAATTCACAGAATACATTGTTTCCTCGGTGTTTACCATGGAGCAATCTAGTAAAATACTGATACTCTTAAGTGGAGTAGTTATTCCACAATTAGGGTTGAATTTGCAAATTTAAGAAGGTATATTATAGGAGTTGGTTCGCATTTGAGGCCGAATTTGCTAGGGTCCAATGAAAAGCACGAGCCAGTAGATTGAAAGTACATGGATGGTTGAAAACGTTTGGTTCCAGCAAACTAGTGCTTTTTATATTGGTATATAGACTTAAATATTTTGACACGAGAGGAGCAAATTATGAAGTACATATCACTGTCATAGAGAATCGTATGTTTGCACTTCACCCACACCGAAAATCTTACCTGTAGGAAATTCTAGTTTAATGTTGTTAAGCACCACATGAGTTTAGCTTGCTACATCAAAGTTTATAGACGTCTAATATTTTGTATTATTTCAGAAGGATATTCTGGCTAGGGGATCTCAATTATAGGATCAACTTATCATACGAAAAAACACATGAATTTATCTCGAACTGTGACTGGAAGGGGTTGTTTGAGAAAGATCAGGTAAACTGTGGTAGTAGCATATAGTAATCTACTTCTCCATATATTCCAGCTCACTTTTTTTCCTTGTATGATAGCTAAGAGTAGAACTAAGGAAAGGACATTTATTTGACGGGTGGACCGAAGGAGTAATCAGCTTTCCTCCGACATACAAGTACCGGTTTAACTCGAACAAGTACACAAGCGATGAGCCAAAATCTGGGAGAAGGACCCCTTCATGGTATGCAATCCGATCACCACATATGAACTACTGCCAAATACATCAACTTCACCCGCATAAGTTGGTTGTTTCTTTTACATGATTCACTCCACATGAAGGTTTCAGAGATGATAAATCTCAAAGTTGTCATGACGTGTGCTAACAGAAAATTTTCCCGACTACCTCTGTAGGTGCGACCGAATTCTTTCGTATGGCAAGGGAATGAGGCTATTGTCCTACGAGGTAGTTGATATGAGGCTGTCCGATCACCGCCCCGTGAAAGCCGTGTACACGGTCGACATAGAGGTTTTCAGTCCCAAAAAGTTGCAGAGAGCTCTCACCTTCACCGACGCAGAGGTCGAGGACCGGTTGTCCTCCGAGGACGAATGCATCGCCGGAATCTACAGCCTTGGGTTGTCGTAATTACAAGGTTGATATCTGGGCCATCTGTGTAGTGAAGTTGGCGCTGTTGTAAAGTCCCCACGATGCAGCCAAGTTACATCGACAGTGCCGCTTAGCCCCGTCCAGCCATGGCCTCTTCGCTGTCTGCTGAGACCACCACAGCAGATCAGCTGGGGTTGGGTTGATCATGTAGTATACGTTGCTCCGGTTGTAATTAAGTAGTTGAACACTGTAAATTTCGAGGCAGGCCGGTTGTGCAGTTCATGTTCCAGGCTCTCCCATGCGTGATTTTATATCTCGATCCGAAATTGCATTTCAGTTCCAGGAAGCGTATTGGCTAGTGGAAGGAACCTATGTCCTTTTTTAGAAGAAGCACAGAAGGAGCCCCTGCCTTGATGCGCTTAACGGGAGTTGATGGCGGCACCATCTCCGCTAGGCCGGCTATCTACGGCCGGGAGAGGCAAGACCCACGCCAAAAGCGAGATCTCAGGACGATGGTCGATCGCACTCGCACGGCAGGCCATGGTGGAGGTGGTATGCGTACGTGTGTCACTGAGGTTTTCAGCGCACAATACACTTGCCCGATCGCACTTGCGCTGTCGCACGCAAGTTTTTTTCTTCTTTTCAAAACTGATGCAAAAGATTTACCTCATTCATTAATTAAACAGAAAAAAGTTACTCAGTACTAATAAAAAAGGGACAAAAATCATCCCACAAGACTGAGTAGCAGCTTCGACTTCAGAGCAACAAAAGGCCGAGGCAATCACACATACACTTCGGAGAAGAACCGACTATCACAACTCGTGACATGTCTTCGACTTCGCACATCGCTCATCATTGTTGCCACAGAGCAATAAAAAGCCTTAACCATCGCCATCCACTGATGCCGCATACCGATGTCCAGCTCCAAAGACGAAGCCTCCTAGAGGAAAACGACACCAAGACGGCGCCATCATCCGATCACGCAGGATCAAGGGTTTCCCTTGGAGCTGCACCGTTGATTGGATCCATGCGAGAGGGGTGCGACAGCAAAGCAGCAAGGGCAGTGGCACGAAACATTCGATTGATGCAAGGAAATTTTAAGCCACCTCCTTGACCGTATGATCAGCCTGACAACACCGTTGGATCCCTTCCTCTCGCCTGTCCAAATGGTCAACGCACGCACTTCTTCCTTTCCACATCACACAACCAGTCTGCCCTGAGCTTCGATCTCTCAACACCTGAAGCCGCCGGCAAGCGCTGCATCGGAGCACGGGTAGCCGCTGGCGACGCTTCACTTCAGTAACACACCGGTGCGGCGGTGCAACCCGTGATGCTTCACTGCAGCGCCAACGCCGGCGCGGCGGTGCTCCATAGCAACACCTGATGGTTGCCAGCGACGTTCCACTACAACGACACACCGGCGTGGTGGGTTGTAGATTCCAGCGACACACATGTTGTTGTTTCACTATCAGTTTTCCTCCAACACAAGTAAATGGTTTATAACACATAGAAAGTTAACATTTGCATAATTCCTTAGACCATGAGAGTATCGAGTTTCTTCGTACTTGCTTCATGAACTTTGGGGTTTGTTAAACGTCATCTGTAACAGGGTGGCTATTACGGCTGCTTACGGGTTCACGGAAAAGTATGTCAAGTAACTTGGCATCTCAAGATTGGGATTTGCTCCTCCTCCGAAGAAGATATATTCTTAAGGCTCTCTCAGTGTTACGGTATCCATCATCGTCTGGCCAGACACAATGTGATTTGATCACAGGAATGCGGAAACGTGGAAAGAGAAAAGAGAACAAAACGGGTAACAAGGTAACTGTCATGATGGACAAGTTGTTGATCCATGGGGATGCCGACAAGTCTCACCTCGGGTGTTTGTATCATATCAGGAAGCAACAAGAATAGCACACGGCAAACTATAGGTTCACTCGAATATTCATTTGTGTGGGTATATGGATCAATATGGGTGTCCACGGTTCCGCTATTTATCATTGATCGAAAAGTGTTCCAGGTCATGTCTATACTTCACTGAACCTAGAGGGTCACACACTTAAGGGTCATCTATCTACTGAATACTAAACATGGAGTGTGAGAGAAAGGCACCCGAAAAGTTTCGGAGAAAACGAAAAGGTTCCGGAGAGAACACCAGAAAAGTTTTGGTAAAACCGAAAAGTTATTTCAGAGTAAATCATTAAGCCAAAAAGGATGTCGGCATACGACTGGAACCTTTTCGAAGTGCTAGAAAAGATTTCGGGACTTCTGGAATTTTTTCGGAGAAAAAACCAGAAATGTTCCGGAGCAGCCGCAAATTTCTTGGTTGCATTTCGCTGAAGAAAATCCTTGATTCAGAAAAGTTTCGGAACATGTCCAAATTTATTTTAGTGGGTACTAGAAATGTTCTAGGTTTACACAAAAAGGTTTCAATTTTTCGGACGCAGAAAAATGTTTCAACGGATAGTGAAAAGCATTGATTGATTGCCTTTTGGAAAAAATATGTAAAGGAAATGTTCCCAAAAGATCTAGGGATGATATGGAAGAGTGGAAACCCCCTTTTGGGGGCGCCACAAGGTGTTGGGCATCCAAGGGTGGTGCTCCTCCATGGACCTCCACTTGCCATCCATTTATGCCCATTATACCCTTTATGTGTGACATAAAGTGTGGGTGTTTTGGTATTTTTTACCAACCTTATCCCTTGGTGTGTGTGTGTCTCTCTCTCTCTCTCTCTCTCTATATATATATATATATATATATATATATATATATATATATATATATATATATGTGCCTGGGCACCTTGCCTATAAACCATCAGATTACGCTGAGATGTGTGCACTTATATTAGTACTAGAATGTTTTATTAGGAAAGAATTATTGCTAATTATTGCTTGATATGGATATTTAATGGCCATATTATAATGGAAAGAGAAAATGAATAATTAATGGTCACATGCACGGTACATGCACGTTTCTACACATAATATAATTCAGATTTTATTGATGTGTTATACCCTTTTATTGAGAAACGTATGTCACATGGTACTATATTCATTTCACAATTTTGAAAAAAAAAGTTTATACATAGAACATCTCAGGTATATATACATACCCTAAAAAAGAGTATGTCATTATTAGGTATGTCATCATTAAAAATATATTATTATGGATTTGTCTTCAAGGCATATATATGCACTAAGAATTGAGTCTGTGCGTACAATATCTTAGGTATGTGTGCATTCCCTATATCTTAAGTATATGTAAATTATACAATTTTAGGTATATATATCTAGTATCATTTATAGGTATGTCTCAAAAGAATATACATGCATTAAGAATAGTGTATCGTGTTTGATATGTACAGTCCCAACTATATTAGTTTTGTTTATATCTACAAAGTATAGGTATATTAAAACATAGGGTATGCGGGTATGATATTTTAGGTCCACGTACACGCCTAAAAATTGTGTGTGGGTATTGACATGCAATGTGCATTCCTAAAACTAAAATAAATCATGTGTGGGCATATGTATGGAAGAAAACATCATGTGTCGGTATTATCATACATCATATTTTTTTAAAAATAAACAATAATTAGGATCACATTTATATTATTTGGCCACCTTAATTTTTATAGAAATACTAGGCATTAGAAAGTGTGGCCCAGGCTTATTTTTTAAAAATAGTAAATTTGGCCACCTTATTTTTTAATACTTTGAAAAAATGAATAACCATGTCCTAATTATACATGCAAACCTTCTGAACGTCATTTCATATTATTTGGTCGTATCTAATACGTTAAAAAATCAGAGCATACGTACATACCCTCTTCGTTTGGAAATTGATCATTGTTAGGAAACCAATAGTATATTTGTTTTTTGGAAACAATCAATGACCTTTAATGGCTGTAGTGAATGCAAATAAAATTTGAAAAGTCATTTTATCCTAGATGGTACATCATGCACTACCAATATGAGTTGTCATATAGTGGGCCTAGGTGCCCAGGCACCTAGGTGCCCCAAACATTGTATATATATATATATATAGTATAATATTATGGCAAGCCATTTTCTTTGATGCATTGCGTGCATTCAATGAAATAGTACCTTTCCATTTTACATCTGCATGCATTAACACCTCTCAATACTTAATGATTGCTTTCCAAAAAGAATATTATGTTGATTTCTCAGCAATAATCCCTTTCCAAATATTTTATGTATGATACCTAATGAAAATGCACACGTAAGTATAGTCAAAAAATGTACACGTAAATAAAAATATACACATACCATAAAAATCACTTAATAAAAAATATACATATATCCATGTTATTATATGTACTAAGAACATATACATACCCGAGGTATTATACTAAATAAAGATATACCTTCAGTATCTCAAATAAGTACAAACAAGACATAATGAATATACCTATTTTTTTCTTTCTAAAGTTCTACTTTTCAAGGTATCTAGTATTTAAAAAAAATTAAGACTGTGTCACACTTTTAACGGCTATCTATACAAATTAAGATGACCAAATATTTCTATACAAATTAATGTGATCAAATAATATAAAATATGATCCTATTTATTTTTTTACTTGTAGGAATATATGGTACCCACGCATGAATTTTTCCTACATACGTATATCCACCAATGATTCTCTTTAGTTTTACAAATGTATGTTACATATACCCACATACGATCCTATGTCATTTTTGTATCAAGGTATATAATCATAAATTTTAAGTCGAGGTATTGAATTTGATGAGTACGCACATACAGAAAAAATATATTGCCTACCCTATGTATATATCTACACCAAAATCTAATGCATACATACTAAAATAAGTGAATCCATACATACATAATCGAGTGGATATGTACTACATATTCTAGGTATATACATACAAAAAATATAATGCTTCACATACTAAATATTTTAGGCACATACATATGAAAAAAACTAATGAATGTGTACCAAATAAATGAATCCGTACATACCTAATCTAATTTATATGTACTAAATATTCTGGGTATATACATAAACAGAACTCTAATGCATACATACTAAATATTCTAGGTATGTAAGTATAAAAATCTAATGATTACACTAAATAAATGAATTCATACATACCTAATTCGTACATGTATGAAATAAATATTCATATACCTAATGTGTAATATTTTTTCCTTCTATAGATATAATATCATGCATGACGTGTTTAATGACATCTATTAAATGATACACGTCATAATTGTGGCTGAACTTAACTGTGATTGAATTTGCAATTAATAATGAATTGATCAGTTACCTTTTATACCTATCACAATAGCACGCATCGAAATGTAATCAAATGGTGGAAAAGCAAGGAGCCTGGGCACCTAGGTGCTCCAAACGGCCGTCCTATATATATATGACAAATTTTATCTACCACGGGTGGTAGTTATCACCACTTGCGTTTTGTATGTTATATGTAGTATTTATCAAATCGGAGAATATGTACGCGTAATATGTAGTATATAATAATGTTTAGGTAGTATATATACTATTTTTGGTAGTATGTATTATATTTTGTGTATGTTCTTTTTCACGTACAAAAATATATATATTTCACAAATATAATTAAAACTATGGGCTAACTTGTAATTTTTTCATGTAACTCACTTTGAAAAATCTTATATATAATATATAAACATAATAAAAATGATAAAATAATATATATACTACCGCATGATAGTATATGGAACATGTGGGGTAACTACCCCTGGGTGGTAGGATGTATTTTTCCTATATATATATATATATATATATATATATATGGTCGAGAGGAGCTCTCCACACTCACTACAACTCTCATACAAAAGTCATGCATGATCTGGATCTCTTTCTCCCTCCCATCGAAATAGTTTCATAGAGCTGAAAGGGTGTCTAGATTCCGGCAGGAACTAGTTCTGGATGGTGAAGCCCGATCAATAGCTAACATCGTATGTGTGCAACCCCGTAGAGAGATAGTAGTTTCGACCTTAGTTCAAGAGTGCCCCCCGAAGGGTTGTCCGAGTGACTATCTGAGTGCCTCCCGAAGGGATCTGCACCACCGATGTTCATCAACTCTACTTCTGCTGCGTCTGATCAGATCAAAAACCTTGTATGCATCTCCATAGTCATCATGGGCATGCTCGCAACACCTATAATTTTTGATTTCTGTCGCATTCCCTTACACCGTCTTGCTTATTGTGAAAACCTAAAACTAACATTTTGAGTTCATTTTTTTGCAAAATATTTTGATTTTGTGATGCTCGTCTACTCCACTCCTCTATATTTAATTAACAGAGTCAGAGGTCAGGATGTCAGTTCAGATGACAATCAAAACATGAACAAAGAACCAAGTGTTGACTTGGATGCATGCACTAGTCTCGAGGAAAGTTCAGAAGACTCGGGCACCCCCATCTCTCATGTGACATCCTCGACTTTTGCTACACTAAAGATTGTAATTAAGCGACAGTGATCCCGCGCTAATGATGCCACGTCATCGTTAATGATATCAATGATCTCGTGTTGGTTGAAACTGAATCAAAATTCGAAGCTTTAAAATAAAGTCAGACGAGAAAAGATTTTATGTTGTTGAAATAAAAACGTCGGAGAGTTATAAAAATTCCCTAGCGGATTGTAATTTCAAATCGGGTACTTTAGGAATTATGGGTAACCCCTATATATTTAAAAGTGGAGTTTGAAATCAAATAAAGAAAATAAATATAGTAAATGTAAAAGAAATAAATAAAAGAAAGAAGTAAAAGTATATATAATAAATTATAAAAGATAGTAAATAATATCAGGTACTAAAAAGAATTAAAAATAATAGAAAAATAAAAAACAAAACAAAAAGAAAAGGAAAAAAGAAACCCCACCCCGTGGCCCAACTGGGCCTACAGGCCCAGCCGGCCAGGCCACAGCCCCCGCAGCAAGCAAACCCTAATCGGTTAAGCCCCCCGGCTCCCCCCCCGCTCTCCCGTTTTCTCCCTGAGCCGCCACCACCCCACCCTTGGGCTCCCGCCTCGACCGCCCCACCAACCCCTCGTGGGGCCCCCTCCCACCGATCTCTCCTCTCTCTCTCGGCAGCACCCACCCCACCGACAGCCTGCTTGTCCCTCCCGTCTCACCTACCACCGAACCCCACGCCCGAGCCTCCCATCGGTCCCTCCTCTCCCCTCGAGACCGAGAGACCCCAGGAACCCCATGCCCGAGCCTCCCATCGTTGTCCCAGATCGAGGCTCCCTTCTCCCGCAGCTCCCGGATCCCCCCTCGTCGGCCCCTCTCCCCACCGCGGCACCACCTCCACCCTGCAAGCTCCGGCGACCCAACCCTCCCCCACACACGTCGGCTCCCTCCTAAGCCTCAGCCCTAGGAGCCCCGTCCACCACCCCTCCGGATCCGCCGGCCAAGGCCCTCTCCATCTCGCCGGCCGGAGCCCTCTCGGCGGCTCCATCCCGGGGCTCCTCCTCACCGGGGCCCCTCTCGGTACGACCTCGCCGGCACGTCCTCATCGGCACCACCGTCACCACCGTCACCGCATCGTCCTCCCCCTCCCTGTCTCCTCCGCCCCTTCCCGCGAACTCCGGCTTCACCGGGCCCTCCCGTCAACGTCGGTGAGCCCCTCCTCGGGCTCCTCCCGCCATCTCGTTCCCCTCGCCGTCCCGGTTCCGTTCCGACGAACGGCGCCCCGTTCCGACGATGTGATGTTCGCGTAGGAGAGATTGAAGTTAGTTTTCTTCTCTCTTGAGAAGAGGAGAAGCACAGAAGAAGACTCTGTGTTAAGTTAACACAGAGAGGGAGATGAAAGTTTTTGAGAGCGTATGTATGAGATGCACGTATGTATGTATTTCGGTATATGGCGGTATACGTTAAATGTTTGGTTATGTATTTGTGAGTAAAAATGCGTATTTGGCCTAAAGCCACTTACCGGTGGGGCCAACGCACCCCGCTGTCTATGACAGGGAGGCCCCACACCATCTTTTAAAGAAAAGTAAAAATTTAAAAATAAAAATAAAAATAATATTTTTATTAAATAAATAAATAGATATATTAGTTAATTAATTAATTATAATAATTAGAATATGACACGTGGGTCCCCCATTAAATTAATCTGATTAATTAATATTTAATCTTAATTAAAACTTGTGCCTATGATGTTCCGGACCCGCTGGTCAGTTGACCAGTCAACTGTTGATGTCAGCATGACATCATGCTGATGTCATAATAGTTTTTTATTAAATTATTTAAATCTGTTTTTAATTCCTAATTATTGAACAAAACTTTAAAAATTAATATTAAATAATCCGTAAGTCAGATCAAAATATTTTCAACATGAAAGTTGATCAGCAGAACAAGACGAACCCGGATACACGGTCCATTCGTGTGCCACGCGTCCCTAGCATAGCAAACATGGAACATTTTCATCGTTTCCAGTCTGACCGGTAGTAGCCCGAGACCCGGAAAATATCGTCAGATATTCTTCCGATCCGTCTATGACGGATGTTGCTGCGTTAGCTCATGTCTAGCCTGCATCTTGCCATGTCATGCTTTGTGTTGCACCGTTGCTATTACTTATTGTTGTTTCTTCCCCCTCTTCTTACCAGTAGACCCCAAGACTGACGCTGCTGCCGGGTACATCTACGACCCTGCCGATCAGTCCTTTGCCGCAGAGCAGCAAGGCAAGCAAACCCCCCCTTGATCATTCCTATATCGCCTATGTCTTTCTTCCTACTGCTTGCATTAGTATTTTGCTACTGTTGTAGTTAGCTCCTATATTTGATGCATAGCCTATTTTTGATGAACTGCTACTTTCAGTCCTGTACCTTTAATCTTCTTAGTATAGGTGGAGCAGTCATCCCCTCTGACCCCGTAGTTCAGTTGCCCCGCTTGATTTCAAATCTCGATCCCTGATCGACGAGCCAGACCCGACACAGCACATACACCCCCTTAGTTGTACGACGCTACAGAGATACTATCGGATACCGAGGGTGACACCTCGCTAAGTACTCCAGATGATATCTCTGTAGTATAGCTAGTCGGCCGTGGTTATCGAGGGTGATTCCTCTTTCACCATTCTCGACGATGCCTCTGCCGTACAACCCCTCAAGTGTGGGACCCCCGAGGGTGATTCCTCTAAGCCCACCTTGATGGATACATCATTCGGAATCCAACGAGGGTGATACCTCGGACCCCCCCCACGATGTTACAACCACACAGTTACTAGACCATGTTGCTGGGATCATTGGTGATTAGTTGTAAGACGGGTGGATTCCCGTGAGACTGTTTTGATGACCTAATTAAAATGTTAATGGATTTGGGTGTTTGATCTCGGTTGGTCGGAGACCTTTTCGCACTAACCGGCTACGCGGGAAGAATTATGGGTACTCGGCGTCGCGGTATCAGCCAAAGCTTTTCAGATGTCAGCAATCGTAGTGGCGCGCGCCCGAGTGGTCCCGAGATGCATTGCGCTTGTGATTAAGGGATGCTAGGACTGACGTCGGCCGCCCTCGCATCGTGCAGGAGCGCGGAGGGGAACTGGGCCCATGAACCCTTTGTGCTTAGGATTTAGACCGGCGGGCTGACCTCTCTGATTAGTCTTAGGTGGGGCTGCGACGTGTCGATATTCCGAGGCCGGGCAGGACCCAGAAAAGTATGTCCGGCCAGAGTGTTATCGAGCGTGACGGGACATGTGGTGCACCCCTGCAGGGATGAAATTAACTATTCGGATAGCCGTGTCTACGGTTACAGGACGACTTGGAGTTGTGCCCCGATCTTATACAACTACAATTGTTACTTAACTGGATCATTAGTTTGCCTCGGGATTGCTTCCTCGCACGGAGTCGAGGGGGGATCTTTAGGCGTGACCTCACTTTAATATTGCTGCAACAATATGACTATTAATGTTTTACCCCTGTTCTACTCTCGTCTATTGCTGCAAGACCCTGAAGATGCTAGTCTTCGATAGGACTAGGCCTTCTCTCTCTATTCTCGCATTGCTGCAGTCAGTCCACATATAACCCCCTTCTTTGATACTGATGCATACTTAGAATAGATCTGATGTAAGACTTGCGAGTACTTTGGATGAGTACTCACCGCTGATTTGCTCCCCCCTTGTCCCCTTGATCCGTTTGCTGCGACCAGATGATGGAGCCCAGGAGATGGAGTTTCCTGCCGACGACTGCTACCCCGACGGTGCCTACTACGTGGAGGCCACTGATGATCAGGAGTAGTTAGGAGGTTCCCGGGCAGGAGGCCTCGCCTCGTTCGATCTTTGTATCTTTTGTGCTAGCCTTCTCTAAGGCACCCCTTGTTTTATGTCTGTACTCAGATATTTGTTGCTTCCGCTGACTCGTGTGTTTATCGAGCTTCCGTATTCTAGCCCTCGAGGCCCCTGGCTTGTAATATGAAGCTGATGTTATTTTATTTGTGTCTAGAATTGTGTTGTGATATCTTCCCGTGAGTCCTTGGGTTTGATCGTACACATTTGCGTGTATGATTAGCGTACGATTAAACCGAGGGCGTCACATCTCATGACTTACCCAAGGCAGCTATCACGGCAAGAAAGGAGCTGAATTCTGATGAGGAGGATGCAGATTTTGTGCTAGATTAGGTCACCTCCAAGAAATAACGAGAGAATAAAGAACGAGTGGTTGCAAGAAAGGTCCCTGAATTCGTTGTTGCAAAGAGGGGTATGTGTCTAGAGAACCCCCGTGGACCAAAGAGGGCCAAGACCTTGGATAAGAAGCCAACAAAGAAGAGAGTGAGGAAGAGAATAGTTCATGTTGTTGGGAGGCCAACCTCCATGTATGTTGATCCCGAAGAGGAAGAAGAGGAGGAACCAGCTGCAAACGCACCTCCTACCAAGCACAGGAAGCTCGTGGTTGATGCAATGCCAAACAAGCCAGCCACCAGGGCCAAGTAGACTTCCCCCAAGCTCAAGAAGACCACGAGAGACATTTCAGCTGCAGATAAGGACAAGGCCCCAGTGCCTCATAGAAATGTTGTTGATGATGATATAGTTGTGCTGAGAAAGCTCAGGCCCTACCTTCCAACGCACAATAATGATCACCCAGTTGCTAAGAATATGAAGGAAAAGAAGGACCAAGGGTTGAGAAAGTGGAGATCTGTTGACCCCTGCTCCATCAGGAGAAAGACTATTGTTGATGCTCATTTTCACACCAAGGACCAATAAGATTTTTATGAGACAATGTTGCTTGGCAAGAACCCAACAGTGAGTGACATGAGATACGTTGATTGGAAGTACATCAAGGACAATGAAGACTACTTCCCCCGTGTCATGGAAGCTTCAACAGATGCACACTGATGAGTTCATACGTAGAGAGATGATGGCATGAAATGATGAGCTCATCATGCAATTCTATTATATAGCTAACTTCCTTCCAGATGGAAGGATAGTATGGATGACTGAAGGCACCGGGTGCGAGTCGACAATGGATGAGTGGGAAACTATATTAGGTGTCCCCAAGGTGCAGGATGGACACTTGGATGTCTATGTTGAGTCAAAAATGAATCACAACTCCATGCCAACATGTATAATGCTATTCCTCAGGAGTATGTGAAGTCTCACAAATTTGGCTCTGTGTACTACCTGCTTGCTGGCTTGACCACCTCCAACACTATCTTGAGGCACACCTTGATGCCCAAATCAGGAGATGATAAGATGATCCGTGGTTATTCCATTAATATGTTGCATCACATTGACACATGCACCTGGATCAGAGTGATGGATCTCATCACTGAGACCATCAACATGACTACTGCTAATTAGAAGAGATCTTGTGGATATGCTCTATACATTCAAATGTTAATCAACTCCAAGGTTGGAAAGAACGTATATCTACTTGATCGTCCACACCTGCCCCTCCAGCCAGATTTTGAGTATAATGTTGTGGTGATGGACCCATCTCATCCCACTTCATCTACAGCTCACGCACCCATGGAGGTTGATGCCCAGGTAGAAGCAGCAAGAGCCGCTAGTGCTCTAGTTCTGAAAACAAAGAACGATGAGATAGCCTATCTTGTGAGTGCCACATAGAAGATGGATAAGAACATTGATGATATCCCGCTGAATCGGAAGAGTCTAGAGCGGATTATGGAGGCAAAGTTTCATGATCTTGACAACAAGGTGACTAAGCTAACCATTACAGTCAATGCACTCAAGCATGAGGTACATGTAGTGCCCCTGCCCAACTCAGATGATGATAGCCCCACTCTACCAGTGACTGCTCAGTTCAAGACCCAGGCTAGATTTGCTACTGTGGCAGCCCGAGTGACGAGGCCCACAATGCCTCCACCAACTATGACATCCATTGTTCCTTCGTCAGCACCTCCATTATCCAGTCCACCAACTCAGAGGACTTCTGCAGAAGCATTCATTGACGCTCCTCTTTTGACTCCTTCGTCGACCACCGGAGAAGCTTCATCGCCACATGGAGGAGATCCAGCCCAGAGTGACGTATAACTCTATACGATTCAAACTTTTTGGTAACTTGTTGCCAAAGGGGGATAATGTGTATAGATCATAGGGCTTCGAGAGAGATTGTTGCCTTTTTAGTTGCTTCTCTTGCTCTTCAAAACATTTGGCCTATCTTTTGCTCGTCTTTTTTACTTAAACTATGTCGTGTTTGATCATACGCTTTGTGGTTGATGCTACTACTTCCTATATTTTGTGATATTTATCTTATGATCATTCACTCTTATGCTTGGTGTTGTGTGCATTGAAATTCATTCATACCTTTTATGCGCTCCATCAAGATGTATGTGACATGGAAGAGTGATCCATGATCCTAATCAATTGTGCATTTGCATTTAGATACAAATCTAAACTAAAGCATAATTTAGGGGAAGCTCTTGCTTATCACATCCTTCTCAAAGCGATGATACTATGCATTGATTATATCCTTGTCGGATATTTGATCTATATGTTGCCATCAATTACCAAAAATGGGAGATTGAAAGCACAACTTCTCCCTAGGAAAGCCAATACCATTAAAAGAGGATGAGGTATGGAAAATGATCTGGTTGCTCAAAGTGCTTAGAGATTTGCCACCAAAAGCCTCAACCAAACTTGCACAAAACATTCTGTCCAAAACCCAAAATGTCAAATTCCATGCCACCAACAATTCCATATCGGCCTCACCGAGTTTTACCCAAGACAGAACCCAAGCCAAACCCTAGCATCTCGGTGCAACCGAGTTTTGCTTCAGTACAGTCAAAAAGCACTAACCAACTTGCTGGTATCTAATTGTCAAAAATCAGAATTTACGAGTTTTGCATTTCGGTGCCACCGAGTCACTGGAACTTCCTAGGTCAACCAAATCGGACTCACCGAAACGCCGAAAGTTAGAACATTTTGCATTAGTCGGTGTAACCGAGTTTTTACTTTGGTTCCATCGAGTTGGGCAATAATATTGTAACAGTTGGATTTTTTGGAGATGACAATATATACCACTCGGCCTTCCTCTCATTTGTAGAGAGACCCCTAGAACAAGCAAACACTTCCACCATTATTTTTCTAATAGAGAACCACCTACTCATGTGTTGAGATCAAGTTCTTCCACTCCAACCATATGAATCTCGATTTTTAGCCTCCCCAAGTTGTTTTCCACCCAATTGATCTTTTCTACCAAGCCAAATTCTATGAGAGATTATTGAGTGTTGAGGAGACTATCTTTTGAAGCAGTAGAGCAAGGATTCCATCATCCATAGCACATATATTATCTTTTGAAGAGTGGTGTCTCCTAGATTGGTTAGGTGTTGCTTGGGAGACTCCAAATTGTGTGGAGTTGAACCAAGAAGTTTGTAAGGGCAAGAAGATCTTCTACTTCGTGAAGATCTACCCTGAGTAAGGCTAGTCCTTCATGGATGTAAGCCATGGTGGAATAGACAAGGTTTCTTCTTCATGGACCCTTCGTGGGTGGAGCCTTTCGTGGACTCGCGCAACCATTACTCTCCATGGGTTAAAGTCCCCATCAACGTGAACGTATGATAGCACCACCTATCGGAACCACGCCAAAAATCTCTGTGTTTTCATTGCGTTTGATCTTCCTATCCCTACCCTTTACTTACACTTGCATGTCTTTACTTTCCGCTGCTATAGTCATAGACTTGCATGTGAAGGGTGTGCTAGACTTGATAAAATTAATAAAACTTGCCAACCGACAAAATTAGGAAAGGGTTAAGTTTTTATTTGGTCAAGTAGCCTAATCACACCCGCCCTTCTAGACATACTTTCGATCCTACAGGGGGATGTGCCTCCATTATATTCGTAATTCAGATTGCATATCTCAAATTCTTGCTTATTATTTGATTCCATGCAGGGATTGATCTTCATTATCAGATTGAATGAGTTTTCAACATTGTCAATAACTATATCATAGTTGTTTTAGAGATTGCGAAGGAGCATCTTCGAGTGTTCGATATGGTTGGGTTGTCAAAGTCGTGTCCAACAAAAATTGATGCCATCTCGTCGTAAAATTGGGCCATCTTGTTGTTGGAAATATACCCTAAAGGCAATGATAAATAGTTATTATTATATTTCCTGTTACAAAGATAATCGTTTATTATCCATGCTATAATTGTATTGAATGAAAACATAGATACATGTGTGGATACATAGACAAAACAATGTCCCTAGCAAGCCTCTAGTTGGCTAGCCAGTTGGTCAAGGATAGTCAAGGTTTTCTGACTATGTACAAGTGTTGTTGCTTGATAACTGGATCACATCATTAGGAGAATCATGTGATGGACTAGACCCAAACTATGAACGTAGCATATTGATCATGTCGTTTTATTGCTATTGTTTTCCGCGTGTCCAGTATTTATTCCTATGACCATTTGATCATATAACTCACTGACACTGGAGGAATACCTTGTGTGCATCAAACGTCGCAACGTAACTGGTTGACTATAAAGGTGCTCTATGGGTATCTCCGAAGATGTCCGTTGAGTTAGTATGGATCAAGACTGGGATTTGTCACTCCGTGTGACAAAGAGGTATCTCGGGGTCCACTCGGTATTACAACATCACACACAAGCCTTGCAAGCAATGTGACTTAGTGTAAGTCATGGGATCTTGTATTACGGAATGAGTAAAGAGACTTGCCAGTAACGAGATTAAAATAGGTATTCGGATACCGACGATCGAATCTCGGGCAAGTAACATATCGAAGGACAAAGGGAATGACATACGGGATTATATGAATCCTTGACACTGAGGTTCAACCGATAAGATCTTCGAAGAATATGTAGGATCCAATATGGGCATCCAGGTCCCGTTATTGGATATTGACCGAGGAGTCTCTCGGATCATGTCTGCATAGTTCTCGAACCCGCAGGGTCTGCACACTTAAGGTTCGATGACGTTTTAATATAGTTGAGTTATATGTGTGGTTACTGAATGTTGTTCGGATTCTCGGATGAGATCACGGATGTCACGAGGGTTTATGGAATGGTCCGGAAACGAAGATTGATATATAGGATGGTTTCATTTGGTTACCGGAAAGTTTCGGGCAATTCCGGCACTGTACCGAGAGTGACGAATGGGTTCTGGGTGTTCACCGGGAGGGGCCCACCCACCCGGGAGTGAGCCCAAGGCCCTAGGGTGGCGCCACAAGTCCTTAGTGGGCTGGTGGAGCCATCCACAGAGGGCTATGGCACCACATAAAGAAAATACCAAAATAAAAGAAAAAGAAAAAGGAAAGAGGGAGGTGGGAAGGAAGAGGAGGACTCCTCCTTCCCAAACCGAATTGGAGGATGAGTCCTCCCCCTCCTGGCGGCCGACGCACCTTGAGGGACTTGTCTCTCAAGGCTAGCCCCTCCCCCTCCCTCCTATATATAGTGGTAGTTTAGGGATTTTTGAGACACAACTTTGCCACGTGCAACTCTAGCCTATTACCACATAGTTTTACCTCTAGATCGGATTTCTGCGGAGCTCGGGCGGAGCCCTGCAGGAGTAGATCATCACCATCACCGAAGCGCTGTCACACTGCCGGAGAACTCATCTACTTCGCCGTCTTGCTTGCTGGATCAAGAAGGCCGAGATCATCGTCGAGCTGTATGTGTGCTGAACGCGGAGGTATCGTCCGTTCGGCACTAGATCGGAACGGATCGTGGGACGGCGTCCGGGACGGTTCGTGGGGCGGTTCGAGGGACGTGAATACGTTCCACTACATCAACCGTGTTTCTTAACACTTCCCGCTGTGCGATCTACAAGGGTACGTAGATCTAATATCCACTCGTAGATGGACATCACCATGATAGGTCTTCGTGTGCGTAGGAATTTTTTTGTTTCCCATGCAACGTTCCCCAACAGTGGCATCATGAGCTAGGTTCATGCGTAGATGTTATCTCGAGTAGAACACAAAAGGTTTTGTGGACGGTGATGTTCGATTTGCTTCCCTCCTTAGTCTTTTCTATATTCATCGGTATTGTTGGATTGAAGCAGCTCGGATCGACATAACTCGTACGTTTACGAGAGAATGGTTTCATCGATTGACATGCAATCTCGTTGCATAAAGATGACTGGCGGGTGCCTATTTCTTCAACTTTAGTTGAATTGGTTTTGACCGAGGCAGTCCTTGGAGAGGTTAAATAGCAATTTGCACATCTCCATTGTGGTTTTTGCGTAAGTAAGATGCGATCATACTAGATACCCATAGCAGCCACGTAAAACATGCAACAACAAATTAGAGGACGTCTAACTTGTTTTTGCAGGGTATGCTTGTGATATGATATGGCCCATGACGTGATGTGATATATTGGATGTATGAGATGATCATGTTGTAATAGTTAATATCGACTTGCACGTCGATGCTACGGCAACCGGTAGGAGCCATAGGGTTGTCTTTAAACTAATGTTTGTGTTTGCAGATGCGTTTACTATATTGCTAGGTTGTAGCTTTAGTAGTAGTAGCATAGATAGCATGACAACCTCGACGGCGACACGTTTATGGAGATCATGGTGTGGCGCCGGTGACAAGAAGATCATGCCGGTGCTTTGGTGGTGGAAATCAAGAAGCACAAGATGATGGCCATATCATGTCACTTATGAATTGCATGTGATGTTAATCCTTTTATGCACCTTATTTTGCTTAGAACGACAGTAGCATTATAAGGTGACCTCTCACTAAAATTTCAAGACAAAATTGTGTTCTCCCCGACTGTGCACCATTGCGACAGTTCGTCGTTTCAAGACACCACCACTACTTGAAAACAGTTTTTTTCCATGTGCCTAGTCTTTGCCGTCTGCTAGCTGATGGCAAAGATTGTCTTTGCCGTCAGCTTCAGCAAAACAGACGGCACAGTACTGGCTGATGGCATACAGTCTTTTTGCCATCTGTCACCTCTTTGCCGTGTGCTAGCGGACGGCAAATAGTCCAGGAGCAGACCACAAAGATATAGATAGGCCCACATGACCGCGAGGTGGCTAGGTCAAACAGGAGTCGGACCTTTGCCGTCTTCTAGCGGACGGCAAAGAGTCCGGAGGCAGACGGGAAAGAGTCTAGACTCTTTGCCGTCCGCCGGCAGACGGCAAAGCGCTAACTCCGTTAACGGCTCCTCCCCCCACCCCGCCCCTCTCTCTCTGTAACGGCTCACCCCGCGCGCCCCTCGCTCTCTCTCCCCACCCCGCGCGCTCCTCTATCTGTAACAGCCGCCAGGACCACCGTCGCGCCGCCGCCCCCATCGCGTCGCCGCCCCTATCGCCCCTGCCGCCGCCCCTGTCGCGCCCCACTTCCGCACCTGTCGCCCCCGCCGCCGCCCCTCTCTCTCTCTCCCCACCTCGCCCCCGCTGCCGCTGCCGCTGCCCCACCACCGTCGCGCCGCCGCCCCTCTCAGTGAGCCCCCACACCCCACCCCCACCCCCCACCCGCATTATTTTTTACTAGTTTTATTATTTTTTAGTAGTTTTAGTAGTTGTTATTGTTAGTAGTTTTAGTGGTAGATTTAGTTAGGTTAGTAGTTTTAGTTAGGTTAGTTAGTTAGCTTGGTTAGTTAGGTGGAGGAGGAGAAGAGGAGAAGAGGAGGAGGAGGAGGACAAGAAGAGGAGAAGAAGAAGAGGAGTAGGAGGAGGAGGAGGAGGAGAAGAAAAAGAAGAAGAAGAAGAAGAAGAGGAGGAGGAGAAGAAAAAAATAAGAAGGAGAAGAAGAAGAAGAAGAAGAAGAAGAAGAGAAGAAAAAAATAAGAAGGAGAAGAAGTAAAGAAGAAGAGAAGAAGAGAATAAGAAAAAAATAAGAAGGAGAAGAAGAGAAAAAAGAAGAAGAAGTTGATTTTTTATTGTTTGGTATTTAGTGGTAGCTAGATTCTTTTTTAGTTACTTAGTGGTAGATTCTGTTTTTGTTATAGTGGTAGATTCTGTTTTTTTGCTGTTTAGTGCTATCTAGGTTTAACGATAGGTTTAGTTAGCTTGGTTAGTTAGGTTAGTTAGTTAGTTAGCTTACTAGAAAGAATAGGAAGAAGAAGAGGAGGAGGAGGAGGAGAAGAGGAGAAGAGGAGGAGGAGGAGAAGAAGAAGAAGACGAAGAATAGGAGGAGGAGAAGACAAAAAGAAGATCACATGTTTGGTATTTAGTTTTTTTGGAATTAATTAGTAGTTTTAGTGGTAGATTCTGTTAGTTAATTAGTAGATTTAGTGGTAGATTCTGTTAGTTTATTCGCCCATCATTATTGCTTAGGTTCAAGACTACTTCAAAGAAGATCACATGTTCTTTTGTTGAAATCAAGTCTGTCAAAATAATGTATCGTCTATATTTATTGGTACCGGAGCAAAACAGGACAACTTAAATAATATTGTCATCCTCAAATGTAGAAAATATCGAAAAGTTTTATATAAACTGAAAAGTAGTATAAGTAACCTGGAAAGTCCTCTGGACCAAAAGGGCAACTTCTGGACCTGCGAACTTTGCGTGGTAGGTGCATGTCCATGCACCAGGGTAATTAACCCAACAATGAAATAATTAGCCCATTTAGCTCCAAAATACCATAATAAGCTCAAAATGGCATAAGAACCTTGGTTAGCTCATTAATATTATATACTTAGCTTGTTTTCCTCTAAAATGGGATAATTAGCCCATTTAGCTCAAAAAAGACATAATTAGGTAATTTAGCTCCAACAAGAGGAGAAGAGGAGAAGAAATAGGCAAAATGAAAAGAAAGAAGAAGAAGAAGAAGAGAAGAAGAAGGAGAAGGAGGAGGAGGAGGAGGAGAAGGCCAAGGACCTTCTATCCTTCTCCTCCTCCTCCTCCTCCTTCTTCTTGATTTCTTCTTCTTCTCCTCCTCCTCCTCTTTCTTCTCCTCTTTCATATTATCCTTGCTTTAATTAACCCAACAATGACATAATTAGCCCATTTAGCTCCAAAATACCATAATAAGCTCAAAATGGCATAAGAACCTTGGTTAGCTCATTAATATTATATACATAGCTTGTTTTCCTCTAAAATGGGATAATTAGCCCATTTAGCTCAAAAAAGACATAATTAGGTAATTTAGCTCCAACAAGAGGAGAAGAGGAGAAGAAATAGGCAAAATGAAAAGAAAGAAGAAGAAGAAGAAGAAGAAGAAGAGAAGAAGGAGAAGGAGGAGGAGGAGGAGGAGAAGGCCAAGGACCTTCTAGTCCTTCTCCTCCTCCTCCTTCTCCTCCTTCTCCTCCTTCTTCTTGATTTCTTCTTCTTCTCCTCCTTCTCCTCTTTCTTCTCCTCTTTCATATTATCCTTGCTTTAATTTCCGCAACAATGACATAATTAGCCCATTTAGCTCCAAAATGCCATAATAACCTCAAAATGGCATAAGAACCTTGGTTAGCTCATGAATATTATATACTTAGCTTGTTTTCCTCTAAAATGACATAATTGGAATATCTGTGTTGATCGGGTGGATTTACATGTGATAGTTGTCTCGTCGGTGTGAGGTCTGCTGTGCGAAGACCTGCCCGTGCATTGTACGAGCTCCGCCCCTGCATTCGTGGGTCAGTACAAATTTCATCTCCTCCCCGCCCCTTCATTTACTGTGGCTCGGTTTTCGGATGAAACTTTCTAGATTTAGGTAATTCAATTAATTTATCAGTATGCGTGACCAGTATGCGTCTCCCGTTCGAAAGGGGGACATCTATAAATATGCATGTCTTTGCATATTTATAACCGCCATCCTTTCGAATTGTCCAACATTATCCATGGACAACCCGAGTATGTGTAGATTGGGTTCGTTTTCCCGTATGCTGTGCTCTGGATCCGATGCGGAATTTCGTCAGTGCCTCCCTGTTGTTCTCTGGATGCACATCCTCTCTGTTTATTGCGGAGACATGTATCAGGAGAACAGCGGGGAGGTGCTGCCGAAATTTTGCGTTGGATCCGGAGCAGAGCATGGGAAAACGAACCCAATCTACACATACTCGGGTGGGACTAGGACCTATCTTTACCTATTAGCGTGTAGGTTGCCTGGACGTAATAAAAATGGCGAACCTGATTAACCGATGAATATAAATGCTAAATTATATATAAATATATTTCTTCTGTCTTTAGTAGCTACGCAAGATGAGTGATCGTGCGTGGATGTATACTGGTCACCCTAGTCAGAAAGAGATGACGAAAGAATGGTTTTTAAAAACAAAGGAATTTGTGAAAGCCGCATTCGCAAATGGCCAGGAAAGAAACTATTGCCCCTGTCCTGGATGCGACAACTATAAAAAGACGATAGAGGCTGTAATGATTAAACACCTGCAGAGGAGGGGTTTTAAGCCTAATTATACAGTGTGGACATTTCATGGTGAGTCTATACAACGCACAAGAGCTGAGGTGGTCCGTCGTCGCACGGACGAGCATGGTACCGGGATCGAAGACATGGTGCAAGACTTTGATGATGCTCGGGATTCGGAAGATGAGATGGAGGAATCTGCAAAGGCCTTTTATGAAATGTTGGAGTCTTCAAAACGCCTCTCCATGAGCACACTGGGCTCTGTCAGCTGGATGCAATTGCACAAGTAATGGCTCTGAAGGCTCAGTTCAACTTGGGAAGAGAATGCTACGACGCGATGATGACACTATTTGGACGTTTCCTACCCAAAGGCCATGTCATGCTTGCAAACCTGTACCAGTCGGACAAAATACTTCGTGTACTTAAGATGCCCTATGAGAAGATAGATGCATGTGAGAAAGGATGTGTCTTATTTAGGAAGGAGTATGCACACTTGGACTATTGTCCCAATTGCGAGTCTTGCAGGTATCTTGTGGTAGACAACGGTATGGGTGAGAAGAGGCAGACCAAAATTGCAGTTAGTGTTCTTCGGTATATGCCAATCGTACCAAGACTTCAACGTCTTTTCATGGTCGAAGAGACAGCCAGACAGATGACATGGCACAAATTGGGCAAAAGAACCGAACTAGATGCGGATGGGAATAAGATGATGGTACACACATCGGATGGGGAAGCGCGGAAACATTTCGATGGATTGCATCAGGATAAAGCGGCAGATCCAAGGAATCGTCGAGTCTGCGCCGCCACGGATGGTTTTAATCCCTTCGGCATGACGGCAACCCAATACAGTTGTTGGCCTGTATTTGTCATTCCACTCAATCTCCCCCCCCCGGGCAGATTATGCAAAGAAAGAACATATTTCTGACGTTGATAATTCCAGGGCCCAATTATCCGGGGAAGAATATGAATGTGTACCTGCAACCGCTTAAGGATGAATTGGAAGAAGCTTGGGAAAATGGGGTCAAGACATACGATGCCGCTAGAAAAGAAAACTTCAAAATGCATGTGTGGTACATGTACTCTATGCATGACTTGCCAGCGTATGCGCTATTCTCTGGATGGTGTGTGCATGGAAGGTTCCCGTGCCCCCAATGCAAGGCAGCTCTTCAGTTTCATTGGTTGCAGGAGGGTCGGAAGTATTCTTGCTTTGACTTGCATAGACAGTTCCTGGATCCTGACCATCAGTTCAGAAAAGACAAGAAGAACTTTACCAAAGGTAAAGTTGTCAAAAACTTGGCACCACCTGCATTCTCAGGCCAACAGATTCTGGATCAGTTAAACGCCCTCGAGCCTGATCCAGAGCGTCCAGGGTATTTCAGGGGGTATAATTCAAAACACGCCTGGACTCACAAGCCATGCTTCTGGGATCTGCCTTACTTCAAAGACCTCCTTCTTCCACACAATATTGACATGATGCACACTGAAAAGAATATCGGAGAGGCTATTTCTGGTACATTGTTCGACATAGATGGGAAGACAAAGGATAATATTAAGGCTAGAGTCGATCAAGAGACACTATGTCATAGACCGTTACAAAACATGCGAGAAGGCAAAGGAAAGCAGAAGTGGTCGAAGCCAAAGGCCTGGTTCAATCTTGGAAGGCCAGCTATGAGGGAAATTATCTTGTGGGTCAAAATGCACTTGATGTTCCCCGATGGGTATGCAACGAATCTAAAGAGGGGAGAGAGTCTTGAAAAATTAAAAATCTTTGGTCTCAAGAGTCATGATTGGCACATATGGCTAGAGCGGGTAATGCCGGTGATGTTACGTGGCTTTATTCCTGAGGATGAATGGCTAGTACTGGCGGAGCTCAGCTATTTCTTCCATGTTCTTTGTGCGAAAGAATTGTCGCCTGGCATGGTAGAAGACATGGAGGAGTTTGCACCGGAGTTGTTGTGCAAGTTAGAGAAGATCTTTCCACTGGGCTTCTTTAATCCAACGCAGCATTTGATTTTACATCTACCGACCGAGGCAAGATTGGGTGGGCCCGTGCAAGATCGTTGGTGCTATGCAACTGAGAGGATGCAGAAGACCCTTCGAGCTAAATGTAAAAATAAGCGTAGAATTGAAGCATCGATGGCTGAGGCATTCATTACTGAGGAGGTGGCAAACTTTGTGACAGCACACTACGAAGCCAAAAATCATCATTTGCATAATCCGAAGCCTCGGCACAATGATGGAGACCCTAAAAAAGGTGGGTCCAACCTCAGCCTATTCAAAGGGAAGCTCGCACCAGCTGGTGCTTCGAAACCAATAACGTTGGATATCGAAGAATGGCGGAACATTTCATTGTATATCTTCAACAACCTAACAGAAGTGCGGCCGTACATCGAGTGAGTTCTCCGCACATTTTCCCGTAACTTCTAATTCATTTGAACTGCTCTTATTCCCGGATATTTCAAACAACCGTTACTCGTCAAATTCTCGGATGGAGCGGTGATCGAAAATGATTCCGTCGAAGAGTATGAGCTTCTGTCAAAGACAGGAGGCGGCTATCCCGGTTTCATCTATTGGTTCAAACAAACGGTAATTATCAATAATGGACCATTTCATTCTTGGTCTAACTTGCGGCTAATGCAACAACCGTTTCGTATTAAACTTGTAGGCTAATTCAGAGTCTATGGACGCCGAATTGAGACAAGTCGCTAATGGTTTTGACTATAAGGTCCGTTCATTTGAGAAATACAATATCAACGGGTATCTCTTTCGTACCATTGGCAAAGAGCTATCTATGCCTGACTGGAAATCTACAAATTGTGGTGTCTCTGCTATCGGCGAAGGTGTTATCGAGTATTATGGAAGAGTTGAAGCAATTTATGAACTTCAATTCTATGGTGAAAACCCACCGAACGTCGTAGTCTTCAAATGTTATTGGTTCCAGCCGAAAAAGACTAGAAGGACTCATGAACATATAGGACTAGTCGAAATCAATCCAAACACCCATTTAGATGTTCCCGATGTCTATATTACGGCTCAACAGGTGACCCAAGTTTTCTATCTACCGTGGGCATGCCAAACGGATAAGAATCTGGAAGGTTGGTATGTTGTTTATGAAGTGCCGCCACATGTCAGACCACCTCTCCCAAATGAACAGGATTATGAACCTCACATTAACCCAGACACATATGATGGAGAATTGTTCCAAGAAACACGTCTTTCCAAGAAACGTTTCAAGAACCGCCGTGCTTCATCCAAGAACATGGAAGTAGACTGCGACAATGAATCCGACTCCAGCCCTGAGCCGGAACCAGAAGACCTAGAACTCGTAGAGGTTACTGATGCGGATGACCTGTCAATGCTTCAACGATTAAAGGAAGGCCTTTCACAACTTCACGCCGTTGAACCCGATGAGCACGTCATTCATGAAGACATGCGTGATAGTGATGATGATGATGCATTTATTGATGATGATTATTAGTTTGTAAGATTCACAACTTAAATTATATATATTTTAATCTTTATTATTCATGTACATATTATTATTCATGTCAGTCATTCAATTTTTTTATGTTGTACTAATTTCTTTTAATCTTTATCATGGCAGGTGTTGAAAGATGGTGGGCGCGGGTCCAGAGCGCTCGATGGGTTCTTCCCAGGCGCCCCGCACGAGGGGTGGTACTTCCCTTCCACCCCTATCTCTCCGTAGAGCCTTGGCAGACAGTCTTTCGACACCAGCCGGGGGTTCTTCTTCGTCGGCGGCATTGCCCACTGGGAGAGGTGCTGGTCGGGTAGGGAGGAAGGGGAAGGGTAGAGGGAGAGGTGGTGGCCGCGGAAGATCCAGGAGGACTGTTGAGCCGTCCTCACCACCACCACCAGCTCATTCACCCGAGCATAGGACTAGTATGGTCGACCCGTTTGCGGAGGAGGCTACGGGGAATCCGATCCAGGAGCCTGGTGTTCACGGGCATTCGTCCCATGAGACTCCGGTCCAGGAGCAGCCTCGGGTCGAGGTGCATTCGGCCCAGGAGCAGCCGGAGGAGACTACGGTTCTGGAGGCTTCACCCGACGTGGAGAGGCCCGGATGGGAGCCTTGGCCGGATCGTACCGAGTTGCCGGATTGGACCGAGGGTCCGGGTGGCTCAGGGGGCGGGGATGGCGGGGATGAGCTTACGGATAGTGAGGGCGATGTGCAGGTGGACGGGGCCACCGTGTACAAGCGTGGTAGTACACGTCTCCCGGTCGCCTCGGCTACCCGCGAGCAGAGGCCGGTGATTAAACCTGAAGGAAATAGGTAAGTACATTTACCCTTTTTTTAGCTTTTGCCTTCAAGTTTGTTCAAATATCTAATGCGCTGACCTTATCATACTGCAGGGGATGGGCACACCCTCTTGGAGTCCGCAGGCCAAACTCCGTCCTTGGTGTGCTTTGCCGGACAAATTTCCCGGGGTTTGTCACGTTGCCTGGTGAGGGTCAGGTTCCTACACTAGGATTTACCTGGGAGCACTACCAGGCTGCGCAGGCCCCGTCGGAGGAGATTATAGATGGTGTGTTGTGCCACACGAGGGCCGAGATGGTGATCAAGAGCTTTTGGGTAAATTATCCTTTTATAGAATCTAAAATTAACAATATAGCTAATTGTTGTACTAATCGGTGTTTTCACGTTTGATTGCAGACCTTCTATAGGTGTGAGGATGGATATGAGGAGGAGGCGGCCAGGGTTCTCGAGGTCGAGTGTAGGCGGTTACTACAGAACTTGCGCGACGAGGCTCGGCCGCAGGCTATTCGAGATTACTACGCCACACGTGGTATTAAGAAGGAGAAGAAGGATTGTCGCGGAAAGTTTCTGAAGAAGGAGCAATACATGAAGGTAATTACCTATTCTTAAGTCCTTCTACGTAGTTTTCTTGATTTCATTCATAGGCGTAGCGCTGAAAATTCTTTCTAATAACTTACAGGTGCCCCCGAGATGGTGTGCGGATAAGATGGATTGTTGGGAGGCGTTGGTTGATGAGTGGTGCAGAGGCAGCTGGCGAGCCGTCCATGAGAATGCGAAGGATCGGCGTAGCCAAATGGTTGGTGTGCCACACCATCAAGGCAGCACCAACTTACTTCAGTTTGGACGAAACTGGGTATGTGATTTGCTTCATGATTCATGCAATTCATTCTTAATGCTAATATTTTGTTCCTCTCTTTTAGGCGCATCACAATAAGACTGAGATGCCACACTTGTACGACCTTTATTGCATGGCCCATACCGCCTCATAGAAGAAGGCGAAGGCATTCTCTGAGTCTGACCTGGATGATCCCAATAACTTCACCAACATATCATCCCACCAGAAGCTCGTGGCATACACGGACGCGGGGAAGGCTACGAAAGGGGATGACTTTAACCCTAGCGAGGAACCTTTGGATCCAGAGCTGGTGATGATATCTGGTGGCGGGAGGCCCCATGGCTCGATAGCCATTGGAGATGGGATAATACGTTGTCCACTCACTCTTCCGGAGATCAAGGCGCGCCAGTCGAGCAGATGTCCTGAGATAACGTCTCGTCCACGGTCAGTCGAACTTGCCATCGAGGTTAGTTGTACGGACTAAGAACACTTTCATCCATTTCATTATGTGTGTCACCATAGATCATTACTGTGGTAACGAGGAATGGTGTTTTAGGCTGCTCTTCAGAAAGAGAGATCAGCAAACCAGGCTGCTCTTGAGAAAGAGAGATTGGCAAGCCAGGCTGCTCTTCAGGCTGCTCTTGATGAGAGGGACCAGACCACGGCACGATTGCTTGAGGAGGAGAGGGCCCGGAATGAGGCGGGTCAACGGGCCCTGTACGAGCTTTTTGTGGTATGTTTTTTTCACATTAGCCAAATCATGTGTGTAATGTCTGTTTCAATACTAACTAATACGACCCACTCTTCAGGGTCTGTGCGAGAAGAGCGGTCAAGTCCCTCCGCCGATGCCCGTCTTCTCTTCGATTGGCACGGTCAGTTTCATTATAAACTAGTATTAATAATTGAGTGTCATCATGCTAACTGAGACATTGCAAAATATCTTTTCTGCAGAATAACTCCCGAGCGGCATCGCACGACCCTTCTCCAGGGCAACCGTCTCCAAACGAAGCCGACGCAAGCAACCGTGGTGTTTCTCCTCCTTGATGACCACTACGGTAAGTTTCTCCTCCAAACTTAGCTTGTTTTCCTCTAAAATGAGATAATTAGCCCATTTAGCTCCAAGAAGACATAATTAGGTAATTTAGCTCCAACAAGAGGAGAAGAAATAGGAAAAATGAAAAGAAAGAAGAAGAAGAAGAAGAAGAGAAGAAGGAGAAGGAGGAGAAGGAGGAGGAGGAGGAGGAGGAGGAGGAGGAGGAGAAGGAGGAGAAGGCCAAGCCTTCTCCTCCTTCTCCTCCTCCTCCTCCTCCTCCTCCTTCTTGATTTCTTCTTCTCCTCCTCCTCCTCCTCTTTCTTCCCCTCTTTCATATTATCCTTGCTTTAATTAACCCAACAATGACATAATTAGCCCATTTAGCTCCAAAATACCATAATAAGCTCAAAATGGCATAAGAACCTTGGTTAGCTCATTAATATTATATACTTAGCTTGTTTTCCTCTAAAATGGGATAATTAGCCCATTTAGCTCAAAAAAGACATAATTAGGTAATTTAGCTCCAACAAGAGGAGAAGAGGAGAAGAAATAGGCAAAATGAAAAGAAAGAAGAAGAAGAAGAAGAGAAGAAGGAGAAGGAGGAGGAGGAGGAGGAGGAGGAGGAGGAGGAGGAGGATAAGGCCAAGGACCTTCTAGTCCTTCTGCTCCTCCTCCTTCTCCTTCTCCTCCTTCTTCTTGATTTCTTCTTCTCCTCCTCCTCCTCTTTCTTCTCCTCTTTCATATTATCCTTGCTTTAGTTTCCGCAACAATGACATAATTAGCCCATTTAGCTCCAAAATGCCATAGTAACCTCAAAATGGCATAAGAACCTTGGTTAGCTCATGAATATTATATACTTAGCTTGTTTTCATCTAAAATGACATAATTGGAATATTTTGCTCAAAAAAGACATAATTAGGTAATTTAGCTCCAACAAATGATATATAGTTCACCACACATATACTTAGCTTGTTTTCCGCTAAAAATGACATAATTAGCTGAAAACATCATATTTTGTTCTTCTTCTAACTTTCTTATTCACATTTTTGCAGATTGGATATACTACATGCATGGAAGCTGGCATTCATGGAGTTGAACAATGTCGATGGATGAACTTTATATGTATATCATCTAGTTTTCATTTGAGTTGATGAACAATGTCGAACTATATGTATATGTATATATGGATAAACAGTGCAATACTTGGTATGTTGGTTCTTTGGATATATGGGGATGTACATTGGTGAATCATATATGTGTGGTGAATTATATATATGTGTTGGCAAGTATATGTGTGGTGAACTATATATCATATATGTGTGGTGAATTATATAAATGTGCTGTCAAATATATATATATACATATATATATATATATATATGCTGTGAAATAATATAAAACAAAAAAACAGGAACTATATGGTCTCTTTGCCGTCTGCCAGCTGATGGCAAAGACCTGTGCCATCAGCTGGCAGATGGCAAAGGTGCCACATGGCACCCAGCTGTGCATTCTGGGGTGTCTATGTAGTCTCTTTGCCGTCAGCCTCCAGGGTGGGCAGACGACAAAGAAGAGGGAACAGGGGAGGGGGGAGGAGGAGGCAGACGACAAAGAGTGGAGAGAGGGGGGAGGGGAGGAGCTGGCAGACGGCAAAGATGGACGAGGAGGCAGACGACAAAGATGGAGGGGGAGGGGAGGGGAAGAGAAGGCAGACGGCAAAGATGGACGGGGAGGCAGACGGCAAAGATGGACGGGGAGGCAGACGACAAAGATGGACGGGGAGGCAGACGGCAAAGCCTCCATTAACCCCTAATGGAGGCAACGCCTGTTGGCTGCCGTCTCGAGCACTTTGCCGGCTGCTCCTAAGGAAAGCTGACAGCAAAGAGCTTTGGCGTTCGCTTTGGGGGGGCAGACGGCAAAGAAGGTCCTATGCCGTCGTAGGCTGACGCAGAAATTTTGCCGGCCGTGAGAATCTTTGCCGTCCGGGATATTGTCTTTGCCGTCTGTGATGGCAGACGACAAAGAAGCTGATTCCTGTAGTGCACGTGATGATCGGGTGTGATAGACTCAACGTTCACATACAACGGGTGCAAAACAGTTGCACACGCGGAACTCTCGGGTTAAAATTGATGAGCCTGGCATGTGCAGACATGTCCTCGGAACACATGAGACCGAAAGTTCGAGCATGAACCGTATAGTTGATATGATTAGCATAGAGATGCTTACCACTGAAACTATTCTCAACTCACGTGATGATCGGACTTGATTTAGTGAATTTGGATCATGTACCACTCAAATGACTATAGAGATGTACTTTTTGAGTGGGGGTTTATCAGTAATTTCATTAGTTAAACTCTAATTATCTTAAACATAGTCTAAGTCCACTTTGCAAAATTTGTGTTGTAGATCAATGGCTCACGCGACAGTCACCCTGAATTTTAATACGTTCCTAGAGAAAGCTAAGTTGAAAGATGATGGAAGCAACTTTGTAGACTGGGCTCGTAATCTTAAGTTACTCCTGCAAGCTGGGAAGAAGGATTAAGTCCTTAATGATGCGCTAGGAGATGAACCACCCGCTACGGCTGACCAAGATGTTGAGAACGCCTGGTTAACACGTAAGGAGGACTACTCAGTAGTTCAATGTGCAGTCTTGTATGGCTTAGAGCCTGGACTTCAACGTTGCTTTGAGCATCATGGAGCATATGAGATGTTCCAGGAGTTGAAGTTTATCTTTCAGAAGAACGCCCGGATCGAGAGGTATGAGACATCCGATAAATTCTATGCTTGCAAGATGGAGGAGAATTCATCTATCAGTGAACATGTGCTCAAAATGTCTGGGTACTCAAACCGTCTAGCTGAGCTGGGGATTGAACTCCCTCAAGAAGCTATCACTGACAGAATTCTTCAATCACTGCCGCCAAGCTACAAGAGCTTTGTGTTGAACTATAACATGCAAGGGATGAACAAATCACCCGACGAGTTATTCGCGATGCTGAAAGTCGCACAGTCAAAACTCCGGAAAGAGCATCAAGTGTTGATGGTCAATAAGACCACTAGTTTCAAGAGAAACGACAAAGGCAAGAAGGGTAACTCCAAGAAGAGCGGCAAGCCTGTTAATCCGACGAAGAAACCCAAGGATGGACCTACGCCTGAAACAGAGTGTTATTATTGCAAGGGACTGTGTCACTGGAAGCGCAACTGCCCCAAGTATTTGGCTGATAAGAAGGCGACCAAGGAAAAATCAAGTACATTCGATATACATGTTATTGATGTGTACTTAACCAGCTCTCGTAGTAGTGCCTGGGTATTCGATACCGGTTCTGTTGCTCATATTTGCAACTCGAAACAGGAACTGTGGAATAAACGAAGGCTGGCGAAGGATGAAGTGACGGTGCGCGTGGGAAATGGTTCCAAGGTTGATGCAATCGCCGTCGGCACAGATTCACTTCAGTTACCATCAGGATTAGTTATGAAATTAAATAATTGTTATTTAGTGCTTGCGTTGAGCATGAACATTATATCTGGATCTTGTTTATTGCGAGACGGTTACTCGTTTAAGTCAGAGAATAATGGTTGTTCTATTTCTATGAGTAATATCTTTTATGGTCATGCACCCAATGTGAGAGGATTGTTCATAATGAATCTTGATAGAGATGATACACATATACATAACATTGAGACCATAATAGTTAGAGTTAACAATGATAGCGCCATGTTTTTGTGGCACTGCCGCTTAGGTCATATTGGTGTAAAGCTCATGAAGAAACTCCAATCCGGTGTACTTTTGGAGTCACTTGACTTTGATTCGCTTGACACGTGTGAACCATGCCTCATGGGCAAGATGACTAAGACTCCGTTCTCCGGAACAATGGAGCGTGCAAGTGACTTGTTGGAAATCATACATACCGATGTGTGCGGTCCGATGAGTGTGGAGGCGCGCGGCGGATATCGTTATTTTCTCACCTTCACTGACGATTTGAGTAGATATGGTTATGTCTACTTGATGAACCACAAGTCTGAAACGCTTGAGAAGTTCAAGCAATTTCAGAGTGAAGTTGAAAATCATCATAACAAGAAGATCAAGTTCCTACGGTCTGATCGTGGGGGTGAATATCTGAGTTTCGAGTTTGGTGCTCACTTAAGACAATGTGCAATTGTTTCACAGTTGACACTGCCTGGAACACCACGGCGTAATGGTATGTCCGAACGTCGTAATCGTACTTTGTTAGAAATTGTGCGATCTATGATGTCTCTTACCAATTTGCCGTTATCGTTTTGGGGTTATGCATTAGAGACATGTGCATTCACTTTAAATAAGTGTCACGCCCAAGATGCGACCCTATCCTCAATTTGGCACGAAGGCCTCGTCAGGGATAGAAGCGCATCTCGTCATGTCGCAAGAATGGATATCGTTACAAGTACATGTACTGAAAAGAAGAGTTATATACAGAGTTGGCTTACACTCGCCACAAGCTACATCAGAGTCACATCAGTACATTACATTATCATCAAGAGTAAGAGCAGGGTCCGACTACGGACGAAAACAAACGACAAAAGAAGAACGAGGTCCATCCTTGCTATCCCAGGCTGCTGGCCTGGAACCCATCCTAGATCGATGAAGAAGAATAAGAAGAAGAAGCAACTCCAAATGAACAATCAATGCGCTCGCGTCAACTAACCTTTACCTGTACCTGCAACTGGTGTTGTAGTAATCTGTGAGCCACACGGGACTCAGCAATCTCATTTCCAAAGGTATCAAGACTAGCAAAGATTAATGGGTGAGGCATGCTTAAGTGGTGAGGCTGCAGCAGCGGCTAAGCATATATAGATGGTGGCTAACTTACGAGTACAAGAAATAAGAGGGGGGGGGGAGATCTACGCATAGCGGACGTGACTACTGATGATCAAACGAATGATCCTGAACACCTACCTACGTCAGACATAACCCCACCGTGTCCTCGATCGGAGAAGGAACTCATGAAAGAGACAGTCACGGTTACGCACACAGTTGGCAAGTTTTAATTAAGTTAACTTCAAGTTATCTAGAACCAGTGTTAAACAAAACTTCCACGTTGCCACATAACCGCGGGCACGGCTTTCCGAAAAGATTTAACCCTGCAGGGGTGCTCCAACTAGTCCATCACAAATTACCACAAGCCGCATAGAAATCCTCAATCACGAAGCTCGCGATCTCGTCGGATTCCCTAGTGGAAAACCTCAACTCTGAGATTACCCAAAGCACCACCGGAATCCCGATGCACAAGATATCTCGTCAATGGTAAAACTAATCCAGCAAGGCCGCCCGACGTGTCGACGATCCCGATAGGAGTCGCGTACCTCGTTCTCAGGACACGACGGATAAGCGAAGCGTACGAGTGCCAAACCTCGAGTTTCCTCACGGTGGCCCGCACGGTGCTCTGTTTTGGACCAACACTCATGAGGAGCACTGGCCCGGGGGTTGATTAAAATAGTCCGCGGGTGCCGGCGGGTCCCTATGCATTATTATTAGGTTATTAGGCAAATGTAGTACCAATGTTGGGCCTTGCCAGACCAGCTTTAACCTAAAACGAATTATCAAGGGGGTCCCCATAACAACCCCGATCGTGTTAGGAGCGCTCAATTATGGAACATAACACCAGTAGCCGGTAACTAAAGGGGGCAAAGGTGGAACAAAACACCAGGCTAGAAAGGCTGAGCCTTCCACCTTTTACCAAGTATATAGGTGCATTAAATTAAATAGCATTTAATATGGTGATATAACAAGGAACCCATGTTATCACATGGAAGCACCTGCACCTGCAACTAGCAACGCTAACAACAAGGTTAAGCCAGCAGTAACATAGCCATTCAGTGGTTTGCTAGGTCGAACAGGTTGAAGGTATTCATGGCATTGTTGAGAGGCTGATATTTAACATGTGGTAGGCAACGAGACATAATCGATAGAAACGGTAAACTAGCATGGCAATGATAGTAATGGTATCTGGGGAAATGATCATCTTGCCTGAGATCCCGGTGAGAAGAAGAATGCCTCCGTGAAGCAGACGAACCGACATAGTCGAACGGGTCCTCACAATCCGGCACGCTGCGGAACTCTATTGAGACGAAGCAAACCAGAAACACAAATGAACACATGATATACACCACACGACGCACAACACATATGATGCATGAGAACTTGAAAACATGCACGTCACGGCATGACAATCCACACAATCAAACACTACACATTAAGTGAAGTTCAATATGCAACGAGTTGCATATTGACGAAACTCCACGTTAATTATTTAGTTCTATCCCGATTAAATACACGACAATATTAAATGTGGTTAAACATGCAAGAGGTGAAGCGGAAATTAGACTACCTATCTAGACATTTTAAATGAGGTCGGAAATGACTTATAGCATCTCCGAGACGACCTCACATGTTAATTTACAATTCTGTCCAGATCTGAATTAACACATTTAATTAGTTGTTAAACAGCAAAACAAATAGGTTCACGTGATTCTACGGAAACAGTCCTTTTTTTCTGATCATAGAGGAGCCGTATGAAGCTAAGGTTTCATGTACGGTTTTGCAATAGCGGTGGGAGCTGTGATCTTATTATCGACTATGATTATCTAACAGTTCAAGTACAGTTGATATAGTAGAAGCACAGCCAAAATATGGTTTTTTTTGATGGAATCTTTGGCGTCAGCCTATAGGCTTTCTAGTTTTTAGAATTTCTTCTTTGGCCGAATGTGAAAGATTACCCAGAGGGGGAATTAGTTGCAGGTTATCAAACCGAATATTCCGGTATCAAATATGGTTTCTTTTTTCTTGTTTCTTACTTATCCTTATTAGTTTCCTCTTTATTTGTAACAGTTCTTTACTTAGGCGGGTGGAATTTCTCTATTCCCTACATATCCACGATTCTCCCAGTGTAGGAATCACACTAGTTATCTTGACCTTGATTCGGTCAAGCAGTTTTTCCTTACTATACTCCAGTACGAACAGGAAAAGAATCTGTGTACTCAACGGTGCATTAATAATTATCTGGGATTTCTTTTGCTCTTTAAAGCAAAACGGTGTCTTGACTCTCAAGAATAGTGCGACGGAGCTACGGTTCAAAAGATACAAGCATCGCAAGATGTGATGGCATGAATGCAATATGTGTGCAACGACGGTCACGAGCACCTCAAAACAAACAACCAGCAAGAGAAAATGAAACTACACGAGATTCTAAGCAAGTTCCATGTAGGACCCAATCAAATCGGAGCTACGGCTCAACATCTACGAGCAAAATAAGAAATGACTACAATCTGCCAAAATCAGCCACATAGCATTTTCTACGCCCCACAACTATGGCTACACAACTCCGATATGCACAAGCAAGGCATGGCATGGAAGAGGACAAGAAGCACTACTACGAACAACTAACAACAACTAGCATGACAGCAAGGAACACTAGGGAAAGAAGACACAAAATGGCATCTCACACACTATTTCAGACTTAGTGAAAATAACCTCATTAAAGTGCAGTTTTCAGCCTGAAGCTATATTGACAGCAGCAAAATCTATAGCTACAGGACTCCAAATGGCATGAAAATTTACAGCATGCTAGAGAAACACAAGGGGTACAACTAACTCCATTGGACCAATCTCAAAAGAGCTACAGTTCACAAGGTGCAAGCAAGACAAGACAACAACAAAATATAACAGATTCCAGACATGGAAATATTTCAGCTCCTCTAAAACAACACTATTTCTAGCAACTTGAGAGCAAGCCAACAACACCTAAACATGCATTTCTATTGCAACTAAAAATACCATCTAAGAAGAACTCCCTAGTTGACAACTCCGTCAAACGAAGCACGGAATAAATCCTACAAATTAAACAAAAGGGCATCATGGCAAAATATCGCGCGAGCTAACTTGCTCAAAAGCTAAAACTAATTGCACAGAAAAATACCCCGGAAACATATAAAATATGTGGGGTTGCAACACAAAATAAAGCCACACATAAAATGCGGGAAAATAACCTACATACGGGAAAATAAACTACCGGCAAACCCTACACGCAAAAATACGAGTGACCGCTCTAAAATACATGGAATAATGGCCCCTAAAACATAGGCATTTCTATTACGGCATTCGAGCTATTCGGGCACGCATGAAAACTAAATACGTAACAATTCCTATTGGGACAACACGCAAAACTTGGCACAAGGCAAACCAAATTACGTCAAACATGCATGCAAGTTGCTCCAACGTATTATACGCGCAAAGCTACACGAAATCCATATCTAAATCATCGCGATCCGAATTATGGTTAAAAAGTTACGGGCGTTTTAATAACTAGCAATATCTGAAAATACTAATTTCCAGAGAATCCTAAAAGCTACGGGCCGAAACTGAGAGGGCGCAGCTTAGTAAAATTCACCACGGGCGGGGGAATAGGCTCACCTTGGGGGTCTCTTGGGCCAGATCGGCTAGCGCTGGCCTGGCCTAGGCCGAATCGGTTGGTGGGCCGCTGGGGCTGGGGATGGCCCAGGTCGCTGGCCGAGGCAGCCCCTCGCTGGGTCAGGCAACACGGGAGGAACAGGGCGCTCCCGATCCCGTCGAGGCGAGGCCCCAGGCGGCGGCGGCCACAGGTTCCCGGGGCGGCGGCGGCTCGGGCCGGCCGGCAACGAGATGGCGGCGAGGGGACATGCGGATCCGGCGGCGGGGTTGGTGGGGAGCTCCGCGAGGGCGACGGCTCACCGGAGGGCTTCGCTGCAGCACGCTTCGGCGACCATGGAGATCGAGGGCGACGACGGCTCGGGGAGGCGACCGCCTCGGCTCTCCGGCGAGCGGCGGCCGGAGGTGGGCCGACAGGGAGGTGCGGCGGCGCGGCCAGGAGGTGTGGTGGCTCACCACCAGGGCACGGGAGCACGGGGTTGCGGGAGGTTCGGGCGTGGCGGCGTCGGCGGTTCGGGCCCGGCGGGCTCCAGATGGGCCTGGGCGGGCCTGCAGGAGGAGAGAGGAGGCTAGAGGTGGGTGGCTGTGCGGTTAGGGTTAGGAGGGGCACGGAAAACGAGGTGGAGAGGGAGAGGGGCTGTCTATAATGCACCGGGGGGTATTTATAGAGATAAGAGGGGCTCGGTTAACCAGAATCGCGTTCCGGATCCTACCGCGGGGTCGGATTCGGACGATTCCGAACGCGGGTATGGGTACGCGGCCGTGTAGAGGGAATATCCGCAGACGAGAGGGAGAACGGGCGGCGCGGCACGAATTTTTAAAACATCGACATACTTCCGACGGTAGACCGAATACGGTGCCGCTACGGGCGACCATTCGGGTACCAGACGGTCTCCGATTGCGACGAAACTCGACACGCGGCCTAGCTACATTAAAATAAGACCGCACGTCAAATCTCAACCCGACCAGAGAAAGTTTTATACACGCTTTAAAAACAGAGTTACGACGGTGCCGCGGGCGCGTGCGTGTGCGGTCAGTCTCGGAATGAACAACGACGTTATCCGGCAACTAACAACGGATGCAACGTTTGAAAACTGGCAGCAACGGAGATGCCGATGCAATGCAGATGATGCGAATGATGCGATGATGATGTGACAAAATAAAATAGACACACGATGAAAACGGAAATAAAAGGGAATCTTCTGGGCGTCGGCATCGGGCTGTCACAATAAGGCACCTTCAAAATCCGTTGAGACCACACCATACGAACTGTGGTATGGCAAAAGACCAAAGTTGTCGTTTCTTAAAGTTTGGGGATGTGATGCTTATTTGTTGCTGGCTACGCCTATAGGGATTTCCTTGGCAAGTATGCAAAGGATTCCCCCGCGGCCTTGGAGCCTTGCGTTGGTGTTCCCTTGAAGAGGAAAGGGTGATGTAGCACAGCGGCGATACGTATTTCCCTTAGTTTGAGAACCAAGGTATTAATCCAGTAGGAGGATCGCGTCAAGTCACAAGTACCTGCACAAACACAAAGAGCTTGCACCCAACGCTATGAAGGGGTTGTCAATCCCTTATAGTTTGTTTGCAAAGTGAGAACTGAAAGCAAAAAGTAAACAAAGCAAAGTAAAAGTAAAACTGAGATGATAATTGTGAGTAGACCCCGGGGCCGTAGTGTTCACTAGTTGTGACAGCCCGATGCCGGCGTTCCAGAAGATTCCCCTTCTATTCCGTTTTCGTCGTGTGTCTATTTTCTTTTGTCGCATCATCATCGCATCGTGCGCATCATCTGCATTGCATCGGCATCTTCGTTGCCTCCAGTTTTCAAAACTTGCATCCGTTGTTAGTTGCCCGTTCACGTCGTTGTCCGTTCTGAGCCCGACCGCACACGCACGCGCCCGCGGCATCGTCGAAACCCTGTTTTAAAAATGTGTGTTAAAGTTTCTCTGATCGAGATGAAACTTGGCATGCGGTCGTAATTAGTGATAGCCAGGCCGCCTGTCGAATTTCGTCGCGATCGGAGTCCGTCTAGTACCCGAACGGTCGACCGTAGCGGCATCATATTTGGTTTTTCGTCGGACATTTTATCAGTGTTTTAAAATATGTTGCCGGGTGCCATTTTCCCTCTCGTATCCGGCTAGCCACTCTACACAGCCACTTAGCCTGTCCTGCATTCGAGATCGGTCGATTTAGATCACGCTGGTGAAACCGGAGCGAAAAACTCCTAACCCTAGCCTCCCTACCCTATTTAAGCAGCCCCCCTTCCTAAGGTGGACCCGACCCTTCTTCCACCTCGGTTCCCGTGCCATCCTAACCCTAGCCGCCACCTCGCAGCCTCTCCTCCTCCCTCCATGCAGCCAGCCGCCGCAGCCCGCGTGGGCCTAGATCCAGCCCGCTCGGGCCCGATCCGGGCCAGGCAACCGCAGCCGCCACCCGCTCCACCCCGAGTCGCGCTCGAGGGGAGGAGCCCCCGAGCAGCTCGTCGGTGCCAGCCGCCGGGATCCGCACCGTGCCGCCGCCTCCCTTCGGCCACCAGCCCCGCCGCCCACGCCTCGCCGGAGCCCCGCTGGCCGCCTCCGTGCCTTGGCCGAGCCGCCCTCGCCGCCGACAACCGCCGCCAGATCCGGCCGCCGCCTCGCCCACGTCTCCTCCCGCGCTGCCCGCTAGCCCGATCTGCGCTGCCGCCCAGCAGCCGGATCCGCCTTGCCCCGCCGCCGGCGTGCCACCCTCCGCTGGATCCGCCCGACCTCGCCTCCCTCCGCGCTCGCCGGACCCGCTGCCGCCGGTGCGCTTAGCGCCGCCCCTGCCTCCCGATCTGGACGAGGGAGCCGCCCTAGCGCCCCGCTCGCCAGATGGGCCGGCCTTGCGCGCGTGGGCCTTCCCCAGCGCCAGGTCCACCTCGGCCAGGTGCACACCGGCCTCCTCCCGCGGCCCAGGGAGCCAGTTGGCCCGGTTGCTCCGTCGACCGACCTGAGCCCACTGCCTCCAGCGCCCAGGCCGGCCTTTGGCCCAAGGTGAGCCTTTCCCCCGCCCATCGCATATTTTACTAAGTTGCGCATGCCCAGTTTTGGCCCGTAGCATTTTAGGAATTTTTTCTGGGAATTTAGTATTTTCAGATAAATGCTATATTTCAAACGCCCGTGGATTATTATCCGTACGTCAGAACGTAGCGAGTAATATATGGTTTTCGTGTAGAATTCCGTGTAGATTTCGAATTTCTAACTTGCATAATTACTTGAGGCAGTTTGAAGTGCCTAATGCATCGTTTTGCATGCTGTTTCAATAGGATCCGTTCCGTAGTTATTTCTCGTGCGTGTCCGGACTGCCCGTATACCGTAGATTAAATGTCCATGTTTTAGGAACCATTTTCCATGTAATTTAGAGCGGTCATTGGTATTTTTGCGCGTAGGGATTGCCGGTAGTTTATTTTCCCGTGTATAGGTTATTTTTCCCGCATTTTCGTGTGGCATTATTTTTTTGCGCAACCCCTCATATTTTATATGTTTTCGGGGTAGAAAAATCCATTGGATTTTTCTGTGAAGTTAGTTTTAGCTTTTGAGTAAGTTAGTTCGCGCGATATTTTGCCGTGATGCCCTTTTGTTTAATCCGTAGGATTTATTCCGTGCTCCGTTTGATTAAGTTGTCAACTAGGGAGTTGGTTCTTGGGTGTTTTGTCTAGCCCCTGGTATATTTGGTTGCAATATAAATGCATGTTTAGGTGTGGTTTGCTTGCTCTCAAGTTGCTAGAAATAGTGCTGATTTGGAGGAGCTGAAATATTTCTAAGTCTGGAATCTGTTATATTTTGTTGCTGTCTAGTCTTGCTTGTATCTTTTGATCTATAGCTCTTTTGAGGTTGGTCCAATGGAGTTAGTTGTAGCCCTTGTGTTTCTCTAGCATGATGTAAATTTTCATGCCATTTGGAGTCCTGTAGCTATAGGTTTTGCTGCTGTCAATATTGCTTCAGATTGAAAACTGCACTTTCATGAGGTGTAATTTTCACTAAGTCTGAAATAGTGAGTGGGATGCCTTTTTGTGACTTCTTTCCCTAGTGATCCATGATGCCATGCTAGTTGTTGTTAGTTGTTTGTAGTAGTGCTTCTTGCCCTCTTCCGTACCATGCCTTGCTTGAGCATATCGGAGTTGTGTAGCCGTAGTTGTGGGGCGTAGAAAATGCTATGTGACTGATTTTGGCAGATTGTAGTGAATTCTTGTTTTGCTCGTAGTTTTTGATCCGTAGCTCCGATTTGATCGTGTCCTACATGAAACTTGCTTAGAATCTCGTGTAGTTTCATTTTCTATTGCTGGTTGTATGTTTTGAAGTGCTCGTGATTGTCGTTGCACACATATTGCATTCATGCCATCATATCTTGCGGTGCTTGTAACTTTTGAACCGTAGCTCCGTTGGAGATGATCTCTATGTGTAATTTGCTTGTCTCGACACGTAGAATCACGTGAACCTATTTGTTTGCTGTTTAACAACTAATTAAATGTGTTAATTCAGATCTGGACAGAATTGTAAATTAACATGTGATGTCGTCTCGGAGATGCTATATGTCATTTCCGACCTCATTTAAAATGTCTAGATAGGTAGTTTAATTTCCGCTTCACCTCTTGCATGTTTGACAACATTAATATTGCCGTGTAAATAACCGGGAGTGAACTAAATAATTCATATGTGGAGTTTTGTCAATATGCAACTTGTTGCATATTGAACTTCACTTAATGTGAAGTGTTTTATTGTGTGAATTGTCATGCCGTGACTTGCATGTAATCAATTGATCATGCATCATATGTGTTGTGCATCGTGTGTGAATTCCGTGTGTTGATTTGTGTTTCCGTTTTGCTTCGTCTCGATAGAGTTCCACAGCGTGCCGGATTGTGAGGACCCGTTCGACTACGTCGGTTCGTCTGCTTCACGCAGGCATTCTTCTTCCAAGCACCCTGAGCGGTTTAATGGAGACCCCACGCACCCTGAGTGTTGGAATTATGCCCTAGAGGCAATAATAAATATAGTTATTATTATAATTCCTGTATCAAGATAATCGTTTATTATCCATGCTATAATTGTATTGAATGAAGACTCATTTACATGTGTGGATACATAGACAAAACACCGTCCCTAGCAAGCCTCTAGTTGGCTAGCCAGTTGATCAAAGATAGTCAGTGTCTTCTGATTATGAACAAAGTGTTGTTGCTTGATAACTGGATCACGTCATTAGGAAAATCACGTGATGGACTAATAGACGTAGCATGTTGATCGTGTCATTTTGTTGCTACTGTTTTCTGCGTGTCAAGCTTTTATTCCTATGACCATGAGATCATATAACTCACTAACACCGGAGGAATGCTTTGCGTGTATCAAACGTCGCAACGTAACTGGGTGACTATAAAGATGCTCTACAGGTATCTCCAAAGGTGTTAGTTGAGTTAGTATGGATCAAGACTGGGATTTGTCACTCCGTGTGACGGAGAGGTATCTCGGGGCCCACTCGGTAATACAACATCACACACAAGCCTTGCAAGCAATGTAACTTAGTGTAAGTTGCGGGATCTTGTATTACGGAATGAGTAAAGAGATTTGCCGGTAAACGAGATTGAAATAGGTATACGGATACTGACGATCGAATCTCGGGCAAGTAACATACCGAAAGACAAAGGGAATGACATACGGGATTATATGAATCCTTGGCACTGAGGTTCAAACGATAAGATCTTCGTAGAATATGTAGGATCCAATATGGGCATCCAGGTCCCGCTATTGGATATTGAGCGAGGAGTCTCTCGGGTCATGTCTACATAGTTCTCGAACCCGCAGGGTCTGCACACTTAAGGTTCGACGTTGTTTTATGCGTATTTGAGTTATATGGTTGGTTACCGAATGTTGTTCGGAGTCCCGGATGAGATCACAGACGTCACGAGGGTTTCCGGAATGGTCCGGAAACGAAGATTGATATATAGGATGACCTCATTTGATTACTGGAAGGTTTTCGGAGTTACCGGGAATGTACCGGGAATGACGAATGGGTTCCGGGAGTTCACCGGGGGGGGGGCAACCCACCCCGGGGAAGCCCATAGGCCATGAGGGTGGCGCACCAGCCCTTAGTGGGCTGGTGGGACAGCCCAAGAGGGCCCTATGCCCCTAGAGAAGAAAATCAAGGAGAAAAAAAAAGAGGAGGTGGGAAGGGAAGGAAGGACTCCCTCCCACCAAACCAAGTCCAACTCGGTTTGGGGGGGGGGGACCTTCCCCTTGGGGCTCCTTGAGCCCCAAGGCAAGGTCCCCTCCCTCCCACCTATATATACGGAGGTTTTAGGGCTGATTTGAGACGACTTTCCCACGACAGCCCGACCACATACCTCCACGGTTTTTCCTCTAGATCGCGTTTCTGCGGAGCTCGGGCGGAGCCCTGCTGAGACAAGGTCATCACCAACCTCCGGAGCGCCGTCACGCTGCCGGAGAACTCTTCTACCTCTCCGTCTCTCTTGCTGGATCAAGAAGGCCGAGATCATCGTCGAGCTGTACGTGTGCTGAACGCGGAGGTGCCGTCCGTCCGGTACTAGATCGTGGGACTGATCGCGGGATTGTTCGCGGGGCAGATCGAGGGACATAAGAACGTTCCACTACATCAACCGCGTTCACTAACGCTTCTGCTGTACGGTCTACAAGGGGACGTAGATCACTCATCCCCTCTCGTAGATGGACATCACCATGATAGGTCTTCGTGCACGTAGGAAAATTTTTGTTTCCCATGCGACGTTCCCCAACAGTGGCATCATGAGCTAGGTTCATGCGTAGATGTCTTCTCGAGTAGAACACAAAAGTTTTTGTGAGCGGTGATGTGTGTTTTGCTGCCCTCCTTAGTCTTTTCTTGATTCCGCGGTATTGTTGGATTGAAGCGGCTTGGACCGACATTACTCGTACGCTTACGAGAGACTGGTTTCATCGTTACGAGTAACTCCGTTGCTCAAAGATGACTGGCAAGTGTCGGTTTCTCCAACTTTAGTTGAATCGGATTTGACCGAGGAGGTCCTTGGATGAGGTTAAATAGCAACTCATATATCTTCGTTGTGGTGTTTGCGTAAGTAAGATGCGATCCTACTAGATACCCATGGTCACCACGTAAAACATGCAACAACAAAATTAGAGGACGTCTAACTTGTTTTTGCAGGGTATGCTTGTGATGTGATATGGCCAACGATGTGATGTGATATATTGGATGTATGAGATGATCATGTTGTAATAGAAAATATCGACTTGTACGTCGATGGTACGGCAACCGGCAGGAGCCATAGGGTTGTCTTTATACTAACGTTTGTGCTTGCAGATGCGTTTACTATTTTGCTAGGATGTAGCTTTAGTAGTAATAGCATGAGTAGCACGACAACCCCGATGGCAACACGTTGATGGAGATCATGGTGTGGCGCCGGTGACAAGAAGATCGTGCCGGTGCTTTGGTGATGGAGATCAAGAAGCACGTGATGATGGCCATATCATGTCACTTATGAATTGCATGTGATGTTAATCCTTTTATGCACCTTATTTTGCTTAGAACGACGGTAGCATTATGAGGTGATCTCTCACTAAAATTTCAAGACAAAATTGTGTTCTCCCCGACTGTGCACCGTTGCTAGAGTTCGTCGTTTCGAGACACCACGTGATGATCGGGTGTGATAGACTCAACGTTCACATACAACGGGTGCAAAACAGTTGCGCACGCGGAACACTCGGGTTAAGCTTGACGAGCCTAGCATGTGCAGACATGGACTCGGAACACATGAGACCAAAAGGTCGATCATGAATCATATAGATGATATGATTAGCATAGGGATGCTTACCACTGAAACTATACTCAACTCACGTGATGATCGGACTTGAGCTAGTGTAAGTGGATCATGAACCACTCAAATGACTAGAGATATGTACTTTTTGAGTGGGAGTTTAGCAAATAATTTGATTAAGTTAAACTCTAATTATCTTGAACATAGTCTAAGTCCACTTTGAATATATTTGGGTTGTAGATCATGGCTCACGCGACAGTCACCCTGAATTTTAATACGTTCCTAGAGAAAGCTAAGTTGAAAGATGATGGAAGCAACTTTGTAGACTGGGCTCGTAATCTTAAGCTAATCTTACAAGCTGGGAAAAAGGATTATGTCCTTAATGCTGCGCTAGGAGATGAACCACCCGCTACGGCTGATCAGGATGTTAAGAACGCTTGGTTAGCACGTAAGGAGGACTACTCAATAGTTCAATGTGCAGTCTTGTATGGCTTAGAACCGGGACTTCAACGTCGCTTTGAGCGTCATGGAGCATTTGAGATGTTCCAGGAGTTGAAGTTTATCTTTCAGAAGAACGCCCGGATCGAGAGGTATGAGACCTCCGATAAATTCTATGCTTGCAAGATGGAGGAGAACTCGTCTGTCAGTGAACATGTGCTCAAAATGTCTGGGTACTCAAACCGTCTAGCTGAGCTGGGGATTGAACTCCCGCAAGAAGCTATCACTGACAGAATCCTTCAATCACTGCCGCCAAGCTATAAAGGCTTTGTGTTGAACTACAACATGCAAGGGATGAACAAGTCTCCCGGCGAGTTGTTTGCAATGCTGAAAGTCGCAGAGTCTGAACTCCGTAAAAAGCATCAAGTGTTGATGGTGAATAAGACCACTAGTTTCAAGAGAAACGGCAAAGGCAAGAAGGGTAATTCGAAGAAGAGCGGCAAGCCTGTTGCTAATCCGACGAAGAAACCCAAAGCTGGACCTAAGCCTGAAACAGAGTGTTACTATTGCAAGGGTATGGGTCACTGGAAGCGCAATTGCCCCAAGTATCTGGCTGATAAGAAGGCGACCAAAGAAAAATCAGGTATATTTGATATACATGTTATTGATGTGTACTTAACCGGCTCTCGTAGTAGTGCCTGGGTATTCGATACCGGTTCTGTTGCTCATATTTGCAACTCGAAACAGGAACTGCGGAATAGACGAAGGCTGGCGAAAGATGAAGTGACGATGCGCGTGGGAAATGGTTCCAAGGTTGATGCAATCACCGTCGGCACAGTCTCACTTCAGTTGCCATCAGGATTGGTTATGAACTTAAATCATTGTTATTTAGTGCCTGCGTTGAGCATGAACATTATATCTGGATCTTGTTTATTGCGAGACGGTTACTCTTTTAAGTCAGAGAATAATGGTTGTTCTATTTCTATGAGTAACATCTTTTATGGTCATGCACCCAATGTGAGAGGATTGTTCATATTGAATCTTGATAGTGATACACACATACATAACATTGAGACCAAAAGAGTTAGAGTTAACAATGATAGCGCCAAATTTTTGTGGCACTGCCGCTTAGGTCATATTGGTGTAAAGCGCATGAAGAAACTCCATGCCGATGGACTTTTGGAGTCACTTGACTTTGATTCACTTGACACATGCGAACCATGCCTCATGGGCAAGATGACTAAAACTCCGTTCTCCGGAACAATGGAGCGTGCAAGTGACTTGTTGGAAATCATACATACCGATGTGTGTGGCCCGATGAGCGTAGAGGCACGCGGCGGATATCGTTATTTTCTCACCTTCACTGACGATTTGAGTAGATATGGTTATGTCTACTTAATGAAGCACAAGTCTGAAACATTTGAAAAGTTCAAGCAATTTCAGAGTGAAGTTGAAAACCATCATAACAAGAAGATCAAGTTCCTACGGTCTGATCGTGGGGGTGAATATCTGAGTTTCGAGTTTGGTGCTCACTTAAGACAATGTGGAATTGTTTCACAGTTAACACCGCCTGGAATACCACAATGTAATGGTGTGTCCGAACGTCGTAATCGTACTTTATTAGAGATGGTGCGATCTATGATGTCTCTTACCGATTTGCCATTATCATTTTGGGGTTATGCATTAGAAACAACTGCATTCACTTTAAATAGGGCACCATCAAAATCCGTTGAGACGACACCATACGAGCTGTGGTATGGCAAAAGGCCAAAGTTGTCGTTTCTTAAAGTTTGGGGATGTGATGCTTATGTCAAAAAGCTTCAGCCTGAAAAGCTGGAACCCAAAGCGGAAAAGTGCATCTTCATAGGTTACCCAAAGGAGACAGTTGGGTACACCTTCTATCTCAAATCCGAGGGCAAAGTGTTTGTTGCTAAAAATGGAGCTTTTCTCGAGAAGGAGTTTCTCTCGAGAGATTTGAGTGGGAGGAAGATAGAACTTGACGAGGTTGTCGAAACTCTCATCCCTCTGGATGGTGGCGCAGGGCAAGGGGAAACCTCTGTCGTTGCGACGCCGGTTGAGGAGGAAGTTAATGATGATGATCATGAAACTCCAGTTCAAGTTCCTGTCGAACCACGCAGGTCGACGAGACCACGTGCTGCTCCAGAGTGGTACGGTAATCCCGTCTTATCAATCATGTTGTTAGATAACAATGAACCTGCAAATTATGAAGAAGCAATGGTGGGCCCAGATTCCAACAAATGGCTAGAAGCCATGAAGTCCGAGATAGGATCCATGTATGAGAACAAAGTGTGGACTTTGGAGGTACTACCTGAGGGCCGCAAGGCTATTCAGAACAAATGGATCTTTAAGAGGAAGACGGACGCTGACGACAATGTGACCGTTAAAGCTCGACTTGTGGCAAAGGGTTTTTCACAAGTTCAAGGAGTTGACTACGATGAGACATTCTCACCCGTAGCGATGCTTAAGTCCGTCAGAATCATGTTAGCAATAGCTGCATTTTTCGATTATGAAATCTGGCAGATGGATGTCAAAACGGCGTTCCTTAACGGTTTCCTTAAGGAAGAGTTGTATATGATGCAACCCGAAGGTTTTGTCGATCCTAAGAATGCTAACAAGGTGTGCAAGCTCCAGCGATCCATTTATGGACTGGTGCAAGCATCTCGGAGTTGGAACAAACGCTTTGATGAGGTGATCAAAGCATTTGGGTTTATACAAGTGGTTGGAGAATCTTGTATTTACAAGAAAGTGAGTGGGAGCTCTGTGGCGTTTCTAATATTATATGTGGATGACATATTGCTGATTCGAAACAACTTAGAGTTTTTGGAGAGCATAAAGGATTACTGAAATAAAAGTTTCTCTATGAAGGACCTAGGAGAAGCTGCTTACATTCTAGGCATTAAATCTACATGGATAGATCAAAACGCCTGATAGGACTTTCACAAAGCACATACCTTGATAAAGTTTTGAAAAGGTTCAAAATGGAACAGTCCAAGAAAGGGTTCTTGCCAGTTTTACAAGGTACGAGATTGAGTAAGACTCAGTGCCCAGCAACTGATGAAGATAGAGAGCATATGCGCTCCGTCCCCTATGCTTCAGCCATAGGTTCTATCATGTATGCAATGCTGTGCACTAGACCGGATGTTAGCCTGGCCATATGTATGGCAGGTAGGTTCCATAGTAATCCAGGAGTGGATCACTGGACGGCGGTCAAGAATATCCTGAAGTACCTGAAAAGGACTAAGGAGATGTTTCTCGTGTATGGAGGTGACAAAGAGCTCGCCGTAAAAGGTTACGGTCGATGCAAGCTTTGACACAGATCCGGACGACTCTAAGTCGCAAACCGGATACGTATTTATTCTTAATGGGGGTGCGGTAAGCTGGTGCAGTTCCAAGAAGAGCATCGTAGCAGATTCTACATGTGAAGCGGAGTACATGGCTGCCTCGGAGGCAGCTAAGGAGGGTGTCTGGATGAAGCAATTCATGACGGATCTTGGAGTGGTGCCAAGCGCACTGAATCCAATAACCTTGTTCTGTGACAAACGGGTGCCATTGCCCTAGCAAAGGAACCACGGTTTCACAAGAAGTCCAGACACATCAAACGACGCTTCAACCTCATCCGCGACTACGTCGAGGGAGAGGACGTAAATATATGCAAAGTGCACACGGATCTGAATGTAGCAGACCCGCTGACTAAACCTCTTCCACGACCAAAGCATGATCAACACCAGAACTGTATGGGTGTTAGATTTATTACAATGTAATTCACGTGATGATGTGAGGGCTAGATTATTGACTCTAGTGCAAGTGGGAGACTGTTGGAATTATGCCCTAGAGGCAATAATAAATATAGTTATTATTGTTATTCCTGTATCAAGATAATCGTTTATTATCCATGCTATAATTGTATTGAATGAAGACTCATTTACATGTGTGGATACATAGACAAAACACCGTCCCTAGCAAGCCTCTAGTTGGCTAGCCAGTTGATCAAAGATAGTCAGTGTCTTCTGATTATGAACAAAGTGTTGTTGCTTGATAACTGGATCACGTCATTAGGAGAATCACGTGATGGACTAGACCCAAACTAATAGACGTAGCATGTTGATCGTGTCATTTTGTTGCTACTGTTTTCTGCGTGTGAAGTATTTATTCCTATGACCATGAGATCATATAACTCACTGACACCGGAGGAATGCTTTGTGTGTATCAAACGTCGCAACGTAACTGGGTGACTATAAAGATGCTCTACAGGTATCTCCGAAGGTGTTAGTTGAGTTAGTATGGATCAAGACTGGGATTTGTCACTCCGTGTGACGGAGAGGTATCTCGGGGCCCACTCGGTAATACAACATCACACACAAGCCTTGCAAGCAATGTAACTTAGTGTAAGTTGCGGGATCTTTTATTACGGAACGAGTAAAGAGACTTGCCGGTAAACGAGATTGAAATAGGTATACGGATACTGACGATCGAATCTCGGGCAAGTAACATACCGAAGGACAAAGGGAATGACATACGGGATTATATGAATCCTTGGCACTGAGGTTCAAACGATAAGATCTTCGTAGAATATGTAGGATCCAATATGGGCATCCAGGTCCCGCTATTGGATATTGACCGAGGAGTCTCTTGGGTCATGTCTACATAGTTCTCGAACCCGCAGGGTCTGCACACTTAAGGTTCGACGTTGTTTTATGCGTATTTGAGTTATATGGTTGGTTACCGAATGTTGTTCGGAGTCCCGGATGAGATCACGGACGTCACGAGGGTTTCCAGAATGGTCCGGAAACGAAGATTGATATATAGGATGACCTCATTTGATTACCGGAAGGTTTTCGGAGTTACCGGGAATGTACCGGGAATGACGAATGGGTTCCGGGAGTTCACCGGGGGGGGGGGGAGCAACCCACCCCGGGGAAGCCCATAGGCCATGAGGGTGGCGCACCAGCCCTTAGTGGGCTGGTGGGACAGCCCAAGAGGTCCCTATGCGCCTAGAGAAGAAAATCAAGGGGAAACAAAAGAGGAGGTGGGAAGGGAAGGAAGGACTCCCTCCCACCAAACCAAGTCCAACTCGGTTTGGGGGGGGACCTTCCCCCTTGGACTCGGCCGACCCCCTTGGGGCTCCTTGAGCCCCAAGGCAAGGTCCCCTCCCTCCCACCTATATATACGGAGGTTTTAGGGCTGATTTGAGACGACTTTCCCACGACAGCCCGACCACATACCTCCACGGTTTTTCCTCTAGATCGCGTTTCTGCGGAGCTCGGGCGGAGCCCTGCTGAGACAAGGTCATCACCAACCTCCAGAGCGCCATCACGCTGCCGGAGAACTCTTCTACCTCTCCGTCTCTCTTGCTGGATCAAGAAGGCTGAGATCATCGTCGAGCTGTACGTGTGCTGAACGCGGAGGTGCCGTCCGTCCGGTACTAGATCGTGGGACTGATCGCGGGATTGTTCGCGGGATTGTTCGCGGGGCGGATCGAGGGACGTGAGGACGTTCCACTACATCAACCGCGTTCACTAACGCTTCTGCTGTACGGTCTACAAGGGTACGTAGATCACTCATCCCCTCTCGTAGATGGACATCACCATGATAGGTCTTCGTGCGCGTAGGAAAATTTTTGTTTCCCATGCGACGTTCCCCAACACTTCTTCTGTTCCGAAAAAATTCATTTCGGGGATTTTATTCCATTTGGACTCCGTTCCAAAATCAGATCTAAAAAGAGTCAAAAACACAGAAAAACAGGAATTGACACTTGGCACTGAATTAATAAGTTAGTCCCCAAAAAGATATAAAAGGTATATAAAACATCCAAGGTTGACAAGATAACAACATAAAACCATCAAAAATTATAGATACGTTTGAGACGTATCAAGCATCCCCAAGCTTAACTCCTGCTCGTCCTCGAGTAGGGAAGTGATAATGAATGAATTTTTGATGCTTTCATGCTACCTAGCATAGATGTCCTTTGTAACTACTCTTATGTGACATGAATGTTCAGATCCGTTAGATTCAAAACAATAGTTTCCTATTGACGTGGAGACAATAATACTTCAAGCAAACTAGCAAGGTAATCATGAACTTTCAAAATAACAAGGCCAAAAGAAAGTTATCCCTACAAAATCATATAGTCTGGCTATGCTCTATCATCCTTGCACAACAAATTTAAATCATGCACAACCTCGGTATTGGCCAAGTAATTGTTTCCACACCTTTACTTTCTCAAACTTTTTCAACTCTCACGCAATACATGAGCGTGAGCCATGGTTTTAGCACTATAAGTGGAATGGAGTGTGGTGGAGGTTGCAAGGCAAACAAGGAGAAGATGGTCACATTGACTAGGTATATCAATGAGCTATGGAGATGCTCATCAATAGATATCAATGTGAATGAGTAGGGATTTCCATACAAATGATTCACTAGAGCTAAGAGTATGTGAAAGCTCTTGAAGAAAACTGGTGGGTGTGCATCCAACTTGCTTGCTCACGAAGACCTAAGGCAATTTTGAGGAAGCCCATCATTGGAATATACAAGCCAAGTTATATAATGAAAATTTCCCACTAGCTAACGAGAGACTCTCGATCATGAAGATCATGGTGCTTAATAAGCACAAGTGTGGAAAGGTAGTAGCATTGTTCCTTCTCTCTTTTTCTCTCATTTTTTCGTGGGCTCTTTGGCCTTTTTTTGTGGGCATCTTTGGCCTCTTTTTGTAAATGGGCTTTGCTGGAATCTTTTATTTCCTCACATGAGACAATGCTCCATCAATGATGATCATCACACTTACAACTAAAAACTTAGAGCAATGATGACTCTATAAGGAATGCCTTCGGTAGTGTGCCGTGACAATGATCTAGCATGGCATAGACATCAATGGAAACATCATGCTAGCTATCTTATGATCATGCAATGGCAATGTAGCAGTGGTGGCACATGTCATGGTGGTAGTTGCATGGCAATATATCTCGGAATGGCATTGAAAAAGCCATAGTAGGTAGGTCTGGTGGCTGTTTTGAGGGAGGTTATATGGTGGGTTTTGTGCACCGGCGAAAGTTGCACGGCACTAAAGAAGATAGTGATGGTGGAAGGTGAAAGTGCATATAAACCATGGACTCAACATTAGTCATGAAGAACTCATATACTTGTTGCAAAAGTTTTAGTAGTAATCGAAACAAAGCATTCAACGCATACTCCTAGGGGAAGGGTTGGTAGGTATAAACCACCGCGCGATCCCGACCGCCACACAAAGGATGACAATCAACAAACTAATCATGCTCAGACTTCATCACATAGCGGTTCACCATACGTGCATGCTACGGGAATCACTAACTTCAACACAAGTATTTCTAGATCCACAACACCTTACTAGTATAACTTCAATATTACCACAACCACAACTCAAAACTAATTGAGATGAATCAAACTTCTCTAACTATTCAATGCACATGAAGGTGGAAGTTTTCATATCCCTTTGGATAACTACCCCTTCTGAAACTACTTTCATAGCATAGATCAACTACCACGCCACGCACTTCCGTGCTCTAAAAGATAGAAGTGAAACACACAGAGCAAAAACAACTAGCTCAAAAGATATAAGTGAAACACATGTGAGCTGAACTGCCTAATCAAAGGATATAAGTGAAGCTCGACAAAATCACGGTGAGTGAATGTCTCTCTCTCTAGGTGTGCAGCAAGGAAGATTGTGACACAACAAAAATAAAAGACTCCTACGATACAAGACGCTCCAAGCAAAACACATAACATGTGGTGAATAAAAATATAGCCCCAAGTAATGTTACCGATGGATTGAAGACGAAAGAGGGGATGCCTTCCCGGGGCATCCCCAAGCTTAGGATTTTTAGGCATCCTTGAATCAACTTGGGGTGCCTTAAGCATCCCCAATCTTGAGCTCTTGCCACTCTTGATGTCTTTGTCCATAAGAACTTCACCCAAAACTTGAAAACTTCACAACACGAAACTTAAACAGAAACTCGTGATAACATTAGTATAAGAAAGCAAATCACCACTTCCTTAGGTACTGTAGCAAACTTAAATTCTACTTATGTTGATGTTGGATTACTGTATTTTCAATCTTCCATGGCTAATACCCCCCCGATACTATCCATAGTTTCATCAAAATAAGCAACCAACTCAACAAAAACAGAATATGTTAACAACATACCAGTCTGTAGCAATCTGTGTACTTTGTATACTTCTGGTACTTCAAAAATTCTGAAAAATTACGAAAGTATGAAGAATTTGCGTAGCAATCAGCATCAGAAAGAATCAACTCAAAAGCTCTCACAAAAAAAATGAAAATTCTTTTTGTGAGCAGAAAGTTTCTGTCTTTTCCAGCATGATCAAACGATCATCCCCAAGACTAATCATAACGGTTTTACTTGGCACAAACGCAAAAGAAACACAAAAAACACAATCATAATAGAATTATGAAAGTGTGGAAAACACAAAACAGAAAGAAAAAGGATAGATTCGTTGGGTTGCCTCCCAACAAGCGCTATTGTTTAACGCCCTTAGCTAGGCATTGATAAATCAATGATGCTCACACAAAAGACAAGAATTGAAGCACAACGAGAGCATCATAAAGCATGTGAAAATCACATCTAAGTCTAACATACTTCCTATGCATAGGCATCTTATAGGAAAACAGATTGTCAAGACAACCAATAGTTGCCATATGCAAGGAAGAAGAAAGAGACAATACCAATCTCCACATAACGAGAGGTAATTTGGTAACATGAAAGTTTCTACCACAATATTTTCCTCTCTCATAGCAATTGCATGTGGGATCATAATCAAATTCAACAAAATAGCTATCACAAAGTATATTCTTTTCATGATCCACATGCATGCAAAGTTGATGCTCTTCAAAAATAGTGGGATTATCATCAACTAAAGTCATGACTTCTCCAAACCCACTTTCAATATTATTGCAAATATCATTGCAACAAGTAGTGGACATAGAAAAGCTAGCACCCCCAAGCTTAGGGTTTTGCATATTTTTAGCATGATTGTCATTAATAGAATTTATAATGAAATCATTGCAATCATGCTTTTCATTCAAGTAGCCCTCGTGAATCACTTCATGAATTTCTTCATCACGATTTTCAGATTCACGCATCTCAAGCAAAACTCCATAGAGAAAGTCAAGTGCACTCAACTCACTAGCAATTGGTTCCACATAAGTGGATCTCTTAAAGAGATTAGCAAGTGGGTGAGGATCCATGTCAATAGATTTTCAGCAAGCGAAGATGCAAGCATATTGAAGGCACATAGCACTCAAGCAAAGGAAAGGCAAGCGAGAAAAAGGGCGAAAGAAAAAGGCAAACAAAAAAGGCAAAGTTGTGAAGTGGGGGAGAGGAAAACCAGAGGCAACTGGCAAACAAAGTTCTTGGAGCCTTGCGTTGGTGTTCCCTTGGATGAGTTCTTGACTTGATCCTCCCCGGCAACAGCGCCAGAAATCCTTCTGCTGCTGGCTACGCCCATAGGGATTTCCTTGGCAAGTATGCAAAGGATTCCCCCGCGGCCTTGGAGCCTTGCGTTGGTGTTCCCTTGAAGAGGAAAGGGTGATGTAGCACAGCGGCGGTAAGTATTTCCCTCAGTTTGAGAACCAAGGTATCAATCCAGTAGGAGGATCGTGTCAAGTCACAAATACCTGCACAAACACAAAGAGCTTGCACCCAACGCTGTGAAGGGGTTGTCAATCCCTTATAGATTGTTTGCAAAGTGAGAACTGAAAGAAAAAAGTAAACAAAGCAAAGTAAAAGTTAAAGCTGAGATGATAATTGTGAGTAGACCCGGGGGTCGTAGTGTTCACTAGTGGCTTCTCTCATGAAAGCAAGTAGACAGTGGGTGAATGAATTACTGTCGAGCAATTGATAGAACCACGCAAAGTCATGACGTTATCTATGGCAATGATCATACATATAGGCATCACGTCCAAAACAAGTAGACCGATACTTTCTGCATCTACTACTATTACTTCACACGTCGACCGCTATCCAGCATGCATCTAGTGTATTGAGTTCATAAGAACAGAGTAACGCCTTAAGCAAGATGACCTGATGTAGATGGACAATCTCAAATTTATGATGAAAGCCCATCTTGTTACCCTTGATGGCAACAACATGATGCGTGCCTTGCTGCCCCTTCTGTCACTCGGAAAGGTCACCGCACGGTATGAACCCAAAACCAACCACTTCTCCCATTGCAAAAATCATAGATCTAGTTGGCAAAACAAAACCCAAGACTTGGAGAGACTTACAAGGATATCAAATCATGCATATAAGAAATCAGCAAAGACTGAAATATAATTCATAGATAATCTGATCACAGATTCACAATTCATCGGATCTCGACAAACACACCGCCAAAGAGGATTACATCGGATAGATGTCCATGAAGATCATGGAGAACTTTGTATTGAAGATCCAAGAGAGAGAAGAAGCCATCTAGCTACTAACTACGGACCCGTAGGTCTGAAGTAGACTACTCATGAGTCATTGAAGAGGCAATGATGTTGATGTAGAAGCCCTCCAGCTCCAAAGTCCCCTTCGGCAAGGCACCGGGAAGGGTCTCCAGATGATATCTTGCCGAAACGGAAGCTTGTGGCGGCGGAAAAGTGGTTTCGTGGACGCCCTTATTTTTTCTGGGATTTTAGGAAATATATAGGCCAAAGAGTTAGGGCAGGGGGGCTCCAGGGGGCCACAAGCCTGGTAGCCACGGGCCCCCCTGGCCGCGGCTACAGGGCTTGTGGGCTCCCTGTGGGCCTCCTGCCTTGGCCCTCGAGTCCCCCGATCTTCTTCTGTTCCGAAAATATTCATTTCAGGGATTTTATTCCGTTTGGGCTCCGTTCCAAAATCAGATCTGAAAAGAGTCAAGAACACATAAAAACAGGAACAGGCACTTGGCATTGAATTAATAAGTTAGTCCCCAAAAAGATATAAAAGGTATATAAAACATCCAAAGTTGACAAGATAACAGCATGAAACCATAAAAAATTATAGATACGTTTGAGATGTATCATTATGTCAAAAAGCTTCAGCCTGAAAAGCTGGAACCCAAAGCGGAAAGGTGCATCTTCATAGGTTACCCAAAGGAGACAGTTGGGTACACCTTCTATCTCAAATCCGAGGGCAAAGTGTTTGTTGCTAAAAATGGAGCTTTTTCTTGAGAAGGAGTTTCTCTCGAAAGAACTGAGTGGGAGGAAGATAGAACTTGATGAGGTTGTCAAACCTCTAACCCCTCTAGATGGTGGCGCAGGGCAAGGGGAAACTCCTGTCGTTGCGACGCCGGTTGAGGAGGAAGTTAATGATGATGATCATGAAACTACGGATCAAGTTCCTACCGGACCTCGCATGTCGACAAGATCACATACTACTCCTGAGTGGTACGGTAATCCTGTCTTATCAGGCATGCTGTTAGACAACAATGAACCTGCGAATTATGAAGAAGCAATGGTGGGCCCGGATTCCAACAAATGGCTGGAGGCCATGAAGTCCGAGATAGGATCTATGTATGGAAACAAAGTGTGGATTTTGGAAGTATTACCTGAAGGCCGAAAGGCTATTCAGAACAAATGGATCTTTAAGAAGAAGACAGATGGAGACGGTAATGTGACCGTTTATAAAGCTCGACTTGTGGCAAAGGGTTTTTTCACAAGTTCAAGGAGTTGACTACGATGAGACGTTCTCACCGGTAGCGATGCTTAAGTCCGTCCGAATCATGTTAGCAATAGCTGCATTTTTCGATTATGAAATCTGGCAGATGGATGTCAAAACAGCGTTCCTTAACGATTTTCTTAAGGAAGAGTTGTATATGATGCAACCCGAAGGTTTTGTCGATCCAAAGAATGCTAACAAAGTGTGCAAGCTCCAGCGATCCATTTATGGACTGGTGCAAGCATCTCGGAGTAGGAATAAGCGCTTTGATGAGGTGATCAAAGCATTTGGGTTTATACAAGTGGTTGGAGAATCTTGTATTTACAAGAAAGTGAGTGGGAGATCTATGGCGTTTCTAATATTATATGTGGATGACATATTGCTGATTGGAAACAACATGGAGTTTTTGGAGAGCATAAAGGAATACTTGAATAAAAGTTTCTCTATGAAGGACCTAGGAGAAGCTGCTTACATTCTAGGCATTAAGATCTACATGGATAGATCGAGACGCCTGATAGGACTTTCACAAAGCACATACCTTGATAAAGTTTTGAAAAGGTTCAAAATGGAACAGTCCAAGAAAGGGTTCTTGCCAGTGTTACAAGGTATAAAATTGAGTAAGACTCAGTGCGCAGCAACTGCGGAAGATAGAGAACAAATGAGTTATGTCCCTTATTCTTCAGCCATAGGTTCTATCATGTATGCAATGCTGTGCACTGGACCAGCCGTCAGCTTGGCCATAAGTATGGCAGGCGGGTTTCAGAGTAATCCAGGAGTGGATCACTGGACGGCGGTCAAGAATATTCTGTAGTACCTGAAAAGGACTAAGGAAATGTTTCTCGTTTATGGAGGTGACGAAGAGCTCGTCGTAAAGGGTTACGTCGACGCAAGCTTTGTCACCGATCCGGATGACTCTAAGTCGCAAACCAGATACGTATTTATTCTTAATGGGGGCGCGGTAAGCTGGTGCAGTTCCAATCAAAGCGTTGTAGGAGATTCTACATGTGAAGCGGAGTACATGGCTGCCTTGGAGGCAGCAAAGGAGGGTGTCTCGATGAAACAATTAATGACGGATCTTGGAGTTGTGCCGAGCGCACTAAATCCAATAACTCTGTTCTGTGACAACACTGGTGCCATTGCCTTAACAAAGGAACCAAGGTTTCACAAGAAGACCAGATACATCAAACGCCGCTTCAACCTCATCTGCGACTACATCGAAGGAGAGGACGTGAATATTTGCAAAGTGCACATGTATCTGAATGTAGCAGACCCGCTGACTAAACCTCTTCCACGGGCAAAACATGATCAACACCAGAACTGCATGGGTGTTAGATTTATTACAATGTAAATCGCATGGCGATGTTAGGACTAGATTATTGACTCTAGTGCAAGTGGGAGACTGTTGGAAAATGCCCTAGAGGCAATGATAAATAGTTATTATTATATTTCCTGTTACAAAGATAATCGTTTATTATCCATGCTATAATTGTATTGAATGAAAACATAGATACATGTGTGGATACATAGACAAAAGAATGTCCCTAGCAAGCCTCTAGTTGGCTAGCCAGTTTGTCAAGGATAGTCAAGTTTTTCTGACTATGTGCAAGTGTTGTTGCTTGATAACTGGATCACATCATTAGGAGAATCATGTGATGAACTAGACCCAAACTATGAACATAGCATACTGATCGTGTCGTTTTATTGCTATTGTTTTCTGCGTGTCAAGTATTTATTCCTATGACCATGAGATCATATAACTCACTGGCACCGGAGGAATACCTTGTGTGCATCAAACGTCGCAACATAACTGGGTGACTATAAAGGTGATCTATGGATCAAGACTGGGATTTGTCACTCCGTGTGACGGAGAGGTATCTCGGGGCCCACTCGGTAATACAACATCACACACAAGCCTTGCAAGCAATGTGACTTAGTGTAAGTCACGTGATCTTGTATTACAGAACGAGTAAAGAGATGATACGTCTGCAACGTATCTATATTTTTTGATTGTTCCATGCTATTATATTATCAACTTGGGATGTCTTACATGCATTTATATACCATTTTATATCATTTTTGGGACTAACCTATTAACTCAGTGCCTAGTGCCAGTTTCTGTTTTTATGTGTTTTTGACCTTTTTCAGAAAAGAATATTAAACGAAGTCCAAAAGGAATAAAACCCATGGGATGATTTTTTTCCATAACAGAAGATATGCAGAGGACTTGAGAACCAATGCAGGAGGTCTCGTGGGAGGTCACGAGCCCCCTAGGCGCGCCCTAGGGGTGGCTCCTAGCCGGCTCGTGGGCTCCCCGTGGCTCCTCTTGTTGGAAATATGACCTAGAGACAATAATAAATTAGTTATTATTATATTTCCTTGTTCATGATAATTTTTTATTATCCATGCTAGAATTGTATTGATTGGAAACTCAAATACATGTGTGGATACATAGACAACACACTATCCCTAGTGAGCCTCTAGTTGACTAGTTCGTTGATCAAAGATGGTCAAGGTTTCCTGACCATAGGCAAGTGTTGTCACTTCATAACGGGATCACATCATTAGGAGAATCATGTGATGGACAAGACCCAAACAATGAACGTAGCATATTGATCGTGTCGTTTTATTGCTATTGTTTTCTGCGTGTCAAGTATTTGTTCCTATGACCATGAGATCATATAACTCACTGGCACCGGAGGAATACCTTGTGTGCATCAAACGTCACAACATAACTGGGTGACTATAAAGGTGTTCTACATGTATCTCCGAAGGTGCCCGTTGAGTTAGTATGGATCAAGACTGGGATTTGTCACTCCGTGTAACGGAGAGGTATCTCGGGGCCCACTCGGTAATACAACATCACACACAAGCCTTGCAAGCAATGTGACTAAGTGTAAGTCACGGGATTTTGTATTACAGAACGAGTAAAGAGACTTGCCGGTAACGAGATTGAAATAGGTATGCGGATGCCGACGATCGAATCTCGGGCAAGTAACATACCGAAGGACAAAGGGAATGACATACGAGATTATATGAATCCTTGACACTAAGGTTCAACCGATAAGATCTTCGGAGAACATGTAGGATCCAATATGGGCATCCAGGTCCCGCTATTGGATATTGACCGAGGAGTACCTCAGGCCATGTCTACATAGTTCTTGAATCCGCATGGTCTGCACACTTACGGTTCGATGACGTTTCGGCATAGTTGAGTTATAGGTGTTGGTAACCGAAAGTTGTTCGGAGTCCCAGATGAGATCCAGGACATCACGAGGAGCTCCGTAATGGTCCGGAGGTATAGATTGATATATAGGAAGTCCTGTTCTGGTCACCGAAAAAGTTTCGGGCTCGTTGGAAGTGTACCAGGAGTGCCGGGAGGGGTGCGGGGGACCATCGGGAGGGGTGTCACGCCCCAAGGGGTCTCATGGGCTATGGGAAGAGATAAACCAGCCCCTAGTGGGCTGTAATAAGTTCCCACCAAGGCCCATAAGGTTTGAGAAGGAAAAAACACAAGGTGGAAAGAGTTTCCAAGTGGGATGGTGGAATCCTAATCCAAGTAGGATTGGAGTAGGACTCCTCCACCTCCAATTTTGGCCAAACCTTGAGGGTTTGAGGCTGCCTCCTCCCCTCCCTCCCTCCTATATATACTATAGGTATTGAGGGTTTTTGAGACATAACTTTGCCATGTGCTGCTCGACCCTATACCATGCAGTTTTTCCTCTAGGTCGTATTTCTGCGGAGCTTAGGCGAAGCCCTGCCGGAGTAGATCATCACCATCACCGGCGCACCGTCACGCTGCCGGAGAACTATTCTACCTCTCCAACCCCTCTTGCTGGATCAAGAAGGTGGAGATCGTCATCGAGTTGTACGTGTGCTGAACGCGGAGGTGCCGTCCGTTCGGCACTAGATCGGAACGGATCATGAGACGGATCGCAAGACGGTTCGTGCAACGGATCGCGAGACGGTTCATGGGACGGATCACAGGACAGATCGTGGGATGGACCGCGGGACGGTTCGTGGGGCGGTTCGAGGGACGTGAAGACGTTCCACTACATCAACCGCATTTCTTAACGCTTCTTGTTGTGCGATCTACAAGGGTACGTGGATCCAAATCTCCTCTCGTAGATGGACATCACCATGATAGGTCTTCGTGTGCGTAGGAAATTTTTTGTTTCCCATGCGACGTTCCCCAATAGTGGTATCATGAGCCAGGTTCATGCGTAGATGTAATCTCGAGTAGAACACAAAGGGTTTTGTGGACGGTGATGTTCGATTTGCTGCCCTCCTTAGTCTTTTGTCGATTCGGCGGTATTGTTGGATTGAAGCGGCCCGGACCGACATTATTCGTACGCTTACGAAAGACTGGTTTCATCGCTTGACATGCAACCTCGTTGCATAAAGATGACTGGCGGGTGTCGGTTTCTTCAACTTTAGTTGAATTGGTTTTGACCGAGGCGGTCCTTGGAGAGGTTAAATAGCAATTTGCACATCTCCGTTGTTGTTTTTGCGTAAGTAAGATGCGATCTACTAGATACCCATAGCAGCCACGTAAAACATGCAACAACAAATTAGAGGACGTCTAACTTGTTTTTGCAAGGTATGCTTGTGATGTGATATGGCCGACGATCTGATGTGATATATTGGATGTATGAGATGATCATGTTGTAATAATTAATATCGACTTGCACATCAATGGTACGGCAACCGACAGGAGCCATAGGATTGTCTTTAAACTAACGTTTGTGTTTGCAGATGTGTTTACTATATTGCTAGGGCGTAGCTTTAGTAGTAATAGCATAAGTAGCACGACAACCCCGATGGCGACACGTTGATGGAGATCAGGATGATGGAGATCATGGTGTGGCCCGATGAAAAGAAGATCGTGCCGGTGCTTTGGTGATGGAGATCATGAAGCACATGATGATGGCCATATCATGTCACTTATGAATTGCATGTGATGTTAATCCTTTTATGCACCTTATTTTTCTTAGAACGACGGTATCATTATGAGGTGATCTCTCACTAAAATTTCAAGACAAAATTGTGTTCTCCCCGACTATGTACCGTTGCTACAATTCGTCGTTTCGAGACACCACGTGATGATCGGGTGTGATAGACTCAACGTTCACATACAACAGGTGCAAAACAGTTGCACATGCGGAACACTCGGGTTAAACTTGACGAGCCTAGCATGTGAAGACATGGCCTCGGAACACAAGAGACCAAAAGGTCGAGCATGAATCGTATAGTTGATATGATTAGCATAGGGATGCTTACCACTGAAACTATTCTCGACTCACGTGATGATCGGACTTGAGATAGTGGATAGGATCATGTACCACTCAAATGACTAGAGAGATGTATTTTTTGAGTGGGAGTTCTTAAGTAATATGATTAATTGAACTAATTATCATGAACATAGTCTAATGGTCTTTGCAAATTACGATGTAGCTTGCGCTATAGCTCTACTATTTTTTATATGTTCCTAGAGAAAATTTAGTTGAAAGTTGATAGTAGCAACTTTGCGGACTGAGTCCGTAAAACTGAGGATTGTCCTCATTGCTGCGCAGAAGGCTTATGTCCTTAATGCACCACTCGGTGTGCTGCACCTAGGGCGTCGTCTATGGATGTTGCGAACATCTGACATACACGTCTTTGATGACTACATGATAGTCCAGTGCGCAATACTTAATGGCTTAGAAGCAAGGCGTCGAAGACGTTTTAAAAACGTCGCAAAACATAAGAGATGTTCAAAGAGATGAAATTGAGATTTCATGCTCGTGCCCTTGTTGAGAGGTATAAGAGCTCCGACAAGATTCTTTGCCTACAAAGTAAAGGAGAAAAGCTCGAATCGTTGAGCATGTTCTCAGATTGTCTGAGTACAACAATCGCTTGAATCAAGTGGGAGTTAATCTTCTAGATGAGATAGTGATGGTTCTCCAAAGTCACTGCCACTAAGTTGCTAGAGCTTCGTGATGAACTATAAACAAATCAAGGATAGATATGATGATCCTTGAGTGATTCACAATGATTGACACTGCGAAAGTAGAAATCAAGAAGGACCATTGATGGTTAGTAAAACCACTAGTTTCAAGAAGGGCAAGGGATAGAAGGGATACTTCATGGAACGGCAAAATAGTTGCTGCTCTAATGAAGAAACCCAAGATTGAACCCAAACTCGAGACTAAGTGCTTCTGTTATGAGGGGAACGGTCACTGAGGCGGAGATACCCTAGGTACTTGGTAGATAAGAAGGCTGGCAAAGTCGACAGAAGTATATTTGATATACATGATATTGATGTGTACTTTACTAGTACTCCTACTAGCACGAGGGTATTGGATACCGGTTTGGTTGCTAAGTGATTAGTAACTCGAAATGAAAGCTACGGTATAAACGGAGACTAGCTAAAGGCGAGGTGACGATACGTGTTGGAAGTGTTTCCAAGGTTGATGTGATGAAACATCACACTCTCCCTCTATCATCGGGATTGGTGGTAAAACCTAAATAATTTTCATTTGGTGTCTGCGTTGAGGATGAACATGAACATGATTGGATCGTGTTTATTGCAATACGATTATTCATTTAAAGAGAATAATAGTTATTCTATTTGCTTGAATAATTACCCCCAATGGTTTATTGAAATCTCGATCGTAGTGTTACACGTGTTCATAATATTTGTGCCAAAAGATACAACATAGTAATGATAGTACCGCTTAGTTGTGGCACTCCCACTTGAGTCATGTTGGTATAAAATGTATGAAGAAGCTCCATGCTGATGGATCTTTTTACTCACTCATTTTTGAAACGTTTGAGACATGTAGTTGGATTGTTTGGACTCACTTGATTTTGAATCACTTAAGACATGCAAATCACGCCACATGAAACCAAACAGTAACTTGTAGGGAGTAATGCATTTTTTATGTGTTCAAGTCCAATGAGTACTAAGGTACGCATTGGATATTGTTATGTTCTTACTTCACTGACGATTTGAGTAGATAGAGGAGTATTTACTTGATGAATCACAAGTTTGAAATGTTGAAAAGTTCAAAGTTGTTTCAGAGTGAAGATCGTCGTGACAAGAGGATAAACTATCTGCGATATGATCATAGAGATGAATATGTGAGTTGCAAGTTTTTGGTACACAGTTAAGACAATGTGGAAATTGTTTCACAATTTATGCCACCTAGAACACCATAGTGTGATGGTGTGTCTGAACGTCATAGTCACGCCCTATTTGAGATGGTGCATACGATGATGTCTCTTATCGAATTACCACTATCGTTTATGGGTTATGCATTAGAGACAACCACATTCACTTTAAATAGGGCACCGCGTATTTCCTTTGAGATGACACAGTATAGACTATGGTTTGGAGAAACCTAAGTTGTCGTTTCTTGAAAGTTTGGGGCTGCGACGCTTATGTGAAAAGGTTTCAGTCTGATAAGCTCGAACCCAAAGCGGAGAAATGCTTCTTCATAGGATATCCAAAACAGTTGGATACATCTCCTATCTCAGATCTGGAAGAAAAATGTTTGTTTCTAGAAACGGATCCTTTCTCTAGGAAAGGTTTCTCTCGAAAGAATTGAGTGGGAGGGTGGTGGAACTTGATGAGGTTATTGAACCATCACTTCAACTAGTGTGTAGCAGGGCGCAGTAAGTTGTTCCTGTGTTGCCTACACCAATTGAAGTAGAAAACTGATGATGGTGATCATTGAGCTTCGGATCAAGTTACTACAAACCTCGTAGGTCGACAAGGTCGCATACTGCTACAGAGTGGTGCGGTGACCCTGTCTTGGAGGTCATGCTGTTGAACAACATTGAGCCTGCGAGCTATGGAGAAGCGATGGTGGGCCCGGATTCCGACATATGGCTGGAGGCCATGAAATACGAGAGAGGATCTATGTATGAAAACAAAGTGTAGACTTTGGAAGAACTACTTGATGGTCGTGGGAGTATTAAGTAAAGATGGATCTTTAAAAGGAAGACAAACGATGATGGTGATAAGTCACCATTAAGAAAAGCTCGACTTGTCGCAAAGATGTTTCCGACAAGATCAAAGAGTTGACTATGATGAGACTATCTCACTCGTAGAGATGCTAAAAGTCTGTTGGAATTATGTTAGTAGTTGCTGCATTATTTATGAAATATTCCACACAGGATGTCAAAACATTGTTTCCTCGACGGTTTCCTTGAGGAAAGGTTGTATGTGATACAACCAGAAGGTTTTTTCGATCCTAAGGATACTAACAAGTATGCAAGCTCCAACGATCCTTCAATGGACTGGTGCAAGCACCTCGGAGTTGGAATATACGCTTTGATGAGGTGATCAAAGCTTTTGGGTTTGTACAAGGTTTATGAGAAACTTGTATTTCCAAAGTAGTGAGTGGGAGCACTATAGTATTTCCAATAAAGTATATGTGGTTGACATATTGTTGATCAGAAGTAATGTAGAATTTCTGTAAAGCATAAAGGTTGTTTGAAAGGGTTTTTTCAAAGGAAGACCTCGATAGAGCTACTTGAAAATTGAGCATCAAGATCTATGGAGATAGATCAGAATGCTAAACTGAACTTTCAAATGAAAAGGCATGCCTTGACAAGTTTTTGAAGGAGTTCAAAATAGATCAACAAAAAAAGAGTTCTTGGCTGTGTTGTAAGTGTTGGGGAACGTCGCATGGGAAACAAAAAATTTCCTACGCGCACGAAGACCTATCATGGTGATGTCCATCTAAGAGAGGGGATGAGTGATCTACGTACCCTTGTAGACCGTACAGAAGAAGCGTTAGTGAACGCGGTTGATGTAGTGGAACGTCCTCACGTCCCTCGATCCGCCCCGCGAACAATCCCGCGATCAGTCCCACGATCTAGAACCGAACGGACGGCACCTCCGCGTTCAGCACAAGTACAACTCGACGATGATCTCGGCCTTCTTGATCCAGCAAGAGAGACGGAGAGGTAGCAGAGTTCTCCGGCAGCGTGACGGCGCTCCGGAGGTTGGTGATGATCTCGTCTCAGCAGGGCTCCGCCCGAGCTCCACAGAAACGCGATCTAGAGGAAAAACCGTGGAGGTATGTGGTCGGGCTGCCGTGGAAAAGTCATCCCAAATCAGCCCTAAAACCTCCGTATATATAGGTAGGAGAGAGGGGACCTTGCCTTGGGGCTCAAGGAGCCCCAAGGGGGTCGGCCGAGCCAAGGGGGGAAGGTCTCCCCCCCCCCAAACCGAGTTGGACTTGGTTTGGTGGGTGGGAGTCCTTCCTTCCCTTCCCACCTCCTCTTTTTTTTTCTCTTTGATTTTTCTTCCAATGCGCATAGGGCCCCTTTTGGGCTGTCCCACCAGACCACTAAGGGCTGGTGTGCCACCCTCAAAGCCTATGGGCTTCCCCGGGGTGCGTTGCCCCCCCCCCCCCCCGGTGAACTCCCGGAACCCATTCGTCATTCCCGGTACATTCCCGGTAACTCCGAAAACCTTCCGGTAATCAAATGAGGTCATACTATATATCAATCTTCGTTTCCGGACCATTCCGGAAACCCACGTGACGTCCGTGATCTCATCCCGGACTCCGAACAGCATTCGGTAACCAACCATATAACTCAAATACGCATAAAACAACGTCGAACCTTAAGTGTGCAGACCCTGCGGGTTCGAGAACTATGTAGACATGACCTGAGACACTCCTCGGTCAATATCCAATAGCGGGACCTGGATGCCCATATTGGATCCTACATATTCTACGAAGAACTTATCGTTTGAACCTCAGTGCAAAGGATTCATATAATCCTGTATGTCATTCCCTTTGTTCTTCGGTATGTTACTTGCCCGAGATTCGATCGTCAGTATCCCCATACCTATTTCAATCTCATTTACCGGCAAGTCTCTTTACTCGTTCCGTAATACAAGATCCCTGAACTTACACTAAGTCACATTGCTTGCAAGGCTTGTGTGTGATGTTGTATTACCGAGTGGGCCCCGAGATACCTCTCCGTCACACGGAGTGACAAATCCCAGTCTTGATCCATACTAACTCAACTAACACCTTCGGAGATACCTGTAGAGCATCTTTATAGTCACCCAGTTACGTTGCGACGTTTGATACACACAAAGTATTCCTCCGGTGTCAGTGAGTTATATGATCTCATGGTCATAGGAACAAATACTTGACATGCAGAAAACAGTAGCAACAAAATGACACGATCAACATGCTACGTCTATTAGTTTGGGTCTAGTCCATTACGTGATTCTCCTAATGACGTGATCCAGTTATCAAGCAACAACACCTTGTTCATAATCAGAAGACACTGACTATCTTTGATCATCTGGCTAGCCAACTAGAGGCTTGCTAGGGATAGTGTTTTGTCTATGTATCCACACATGTAAATGAGTCTTCATTCAATACAATTATAGCATGGATAATAAACGATTATCTTGATACAGGAATTATAATAATAACTATATTTATTATTGCCACTAGGGCATAATTCCAACAGTAAGTTGTGAATATGAGTAAGACTCAAAAGCCCAACCACGGCAGAAGAAAGAGAAAGGACGAAGGTCATCCCCTATGCCTTAGCCATAGACTCTACAGTATGTCGTGTTGTGTACCGCGCTTGATGTGTGCCTTGCCACAAGTCTGTTAAGAGGTATAGAGAGTGATCCAGGATTGAATCACTGAGCAGCGGTCAAAGTTATCCTTAGTAACTAATAGACTAAGAAATTTTTCTCGATTATGGAGGTGTTTAAAGAGTTCGTCGTAAAGGGTTGCGTCGAGGCAAGCTTTGACACTAATCCAAATAACTATGAGTAGTGAAACGGATTCGTATAGTAGAGTAGATATTTGGAGTATTTTCGAATAGCACATAGTAGCAACATCTATAAGATGACATAAAGATTTGAAAAGCACACACGGATCTGAAAGTTTCAGAACCATTGACTAAAACCTCTCTCACGAGCAAGACATGATCAGACACCAGAACTATATGGGTGTTGGATTCGTTAAAATCACATGGTGATGTGAACTAGATTATTGACTCTAGTGCAAGTGGGAGACTGTTGGAAATATGCCCTAGAGGCAATAATAAATTAGTTATTATTTTATTTCCTTGTTCATGATAATCGTTTATTATCCATGCTAGAATTGTATTGATTGGAAACTCAAATACATGTGTGGATACATAGACAACACACTGTCCCTAGTGAGCCTCTAGTTGACTAGTTCGTTGATCAAAGATGGTCAAGGTTTCCTGACCATAGGCAAGTGTTGTCACTTGATAATGGGATCACATGATTAGGAGAATCATGTGATGGACAAGACCCAAACTATGAACGTAGCATATTGATCGTGTTGTTTTATTGCTAATGTTTTCTACGTGTCAAGTATTTGTTCCTATGACCATGAGATCATATAACTCACTGGCACCGGAGGAATACCTTATGTGCATCAAACATCACAACATAACTGGTTGACTATAAAGGTGTTCTACAGGTATCTCCGAAGGTGCCCGTTGAGTTAGTATGGATCAAGACTGGGATTTGTCACTCCGTGTGACGGAGAGGTATTTCGGGGCCCACTCGGTAATACAACATCACACACAAGCCTTGCAAGCAATGTGACTAAGTGTAAGTCACAGGATCTTGTATTACGAAACGAGTAAAGAGACTTGCCGGTAACAAGATTGAAATAGGTATGCGGATGCCGACGATCGAATCTCGGGCAAGTAACATACCGAAGGACAAAGGGAATGACATACGGGATTATAGGAATCCTTGACACTGAGGTTCAACCGATAAGATCTTCGGAGAATATGTAGGATCCAATATGGGCATCCAGGTCCCGCTATTGGATATTGACCGAGGAGTACCTCGAGGCATGTCTACATAGTTCTCGAACCCGCATGGTCTACACATTTAAGGTTCGATGATGTTTCCGCATAGTTGAGTTATAGGGGTTGGTAACCGAAAGTTGTTCGGGGTCCCAGATGAGATCCAGGACATCACGAGGAGCTTCGGAATGGTCCGGAGGTAAAGATTGATATATAGGAAGTCCTGTTGGTCACCGGAAAAGTTTCGGGCTCATCGGCAGTGTACCGGGAGTGCCGGGAGGGGTACCGGGGACCATCGGGAGGGTGTCACACCCCAAGGGGTCTCATGGGCTATGGGAAGAGATAAACCAGCCCCTAGAGGGCTGGAATAAGTTCCCACCAAGGCCCATAAGGTTTGGGAAGGAGAAACACAAGGTGGAAAGAGTTTCCAAGTGGGAAGGTGGAATCCTACTCCAAGTAGGATTGGAGTAGGACTCCTCCACCTCCAATTTCGGCCAAACCTTGAGGGTTTGAGGCTGCCTCCTCCCCTCCCTCCCTCCTATATATACTAGAGGTATTGAGGGTTTTTGAGACACAACTTTAACACGTGCTGCTCGACCCAATACCACGCAGTTTTTCCTCTAGATCGTATTTTTGCGGAGTTTAGGTGAAGCCCTGCCGGAGTAGATCATCACCACCACCGGCGCGCCATCACGCTGCCAGAGAACTCTTGTACCTCTCCGCCCCCTCTTGCTGGATCAAGAAGGTGGAGATCGTCATCGAGCTGTACATGTGCTGAACGCGCAGGTGCCGTCTTTTCGGCACTAGATCGGAACGGATCATGAGACGGATCGCAAGACAGTTCGTGCAACGGATCGCGAGACGGATCGCGGGATGGATCACAGGATGGATCGTGGGATGGACCGCGGGACGGTTCATGGGACGGTTCGTGGGGGCGGTTCGAGGGACGTGAAGACGTTCCACTACATCAACCGCGTTTCTTAACTCTTCCTGATGTGCGATCTACAAAGGTACGTAGATCCAAATCTCCTATCGTAGATGTACATCACCATGATATGTGTTCGTGCGCGTAGGAATTTTTTTGTTTCCCATGCGACGTTGCTGCGGCAACAAAAGTCCTTCCCTGGCGCTTATGAATTCTTCTTGTTACTTCTGTGGTTTGCGTCGGTTTTTCCCTTGAAGAGGAAAGGGTGATGCAACACAGGAGCAGTAAGTATTTCCCTCAGTTTGAGAACCAAGGTATCGATCCGGAAGGAGGGCCTCATCAAGTCCAAACTACCCACGCAAACACAAACAAGCTTGCACCCAACGCTTCAAAGGGGTTGTCAATCCCTTCAAGATTGTTTGCAAAGTGAGATCTGAAGGAGGAAAGTGCAACGAAGTAAAAAGTGTAAGGCTGAAAATATGGTGTGGAGTAGACGCTGGGGGCCATAGTGTTCACTAGAGGCTTCTCTCAAAATAGAAAATATCACGATGGGTGAAAAATTACTTTCGAGCAATTGATAGAACCGCGCAAAGTCATGACGATATCTAAGGCAATGATCATACATATAGGCATCATGTCCGAGACAAGTAGACCGATACTTTCTACATCTACAACTATTACTCCAGACATCGACCGCTATCCAGCATGCATCTAGTGTATTGAGTTCATGACGAATAGAATAACGCTTTAAGAAAGATGACATGATGTAGAGGGATAATCTCAAACCAATGATGTAAACCCCATCTTTTTACCCTTGATGGCAACAATATGATGCGTGCCTCGCTACCCCTTCTGTCACTGGGTGAGGTCACCGCACGGTATGAACCCAAAACCAAGCACTTCTCCCATTGCAAGAATCATACATCTAGTTGGCCGGACAAAACCCACAACTCGAAGAGAATTACAAGGATATGAAATCATGCATAAGAGAGATCAGAAGAAACACAAATAAGATTCATAGATAATCTGATCATAAATCCACAATTCATCGGATCTCGACGAACACACCGCAAAAGAAGATTACATCGGATAGATCTCCATGAAGATCATGGAGAACTTTGTATTGAAGATCAAAGAGAGAGAAGAAGCCATCTAGTTACTAGCTATGGACCCGTAGGTCTATGGTGAACTACTCACGCATCATCAGAGAGGTCATGATGTTGATCAAGAAGACCTCCGTGTCCGAATCCCCCCTCCGGCAGGGCACCAGAATGTGCCCTAGATGGGATCTTGTGGAGAGAGAAGCTTGCGGCGGCGGAAAAGTGATTCGGTGATCTCTTGATTTTTTTGGGATTTTTAGGGAATTTATGGGCGCAACTCCTAGGTCAGGGGACGCTCAGGGGGCCCACAAGCATGGATGGCGCGGCCTCCCCCCCGGCCGCGGGGTGGGGGCTTGTGGGGCCCCTGGGGCTCCTTGCCTTGGCTCCCAAGCTCCCCGATCTTCTTCCTTTCCAGAAAAAATATTTTCGGGGATTTTCTTCTGTTTGGACTCCGTTTCAAAATCTCCTCTGAAAGGGGTCAAAAACATGGAAAAAACAGGAAGTGACACTTGGCACTGAGTTAATAAGTTAGTTCCAAAAAATATATAAAAGGCATGCAAAACATCCAAAGTTTTACAAGATATAGCATGAAACCATAAAAAATTATAGATACGTTGGAGACGTATCAAGCATCCCCAAGCTTAACTCCTGCTCGTCCTCGAGTAGGGAAATGATAAAGAATGAATTTTTTATGTGGAATGCTACCAAGCATAGTTGTCCTTTGCAACTTATTTCACGTGACATGAATATTCAGATCCGTAAGATTCAAAACAATAGTTTGCTATTGACATGAAAACAGTAATGCTTCAAGAAAACTAGCAAAGTAATCATGAACTTTCAAAATAACAAGGCCAAAGAAAGTTATCCCTACAAAATCATATAGTCTGGCTATGCTCCATCATCCTCACACAACTAATGTAAATCATGCACAACCCCGGTATTGGCCAAGTAATTGTTTTGGCACTCTTACTTTCTCAAACTTTTTATAACTATCACGCAATACATGAGCGCGAGCCATGGATATAGCACTATAGGTGGAATAGAGTGTGGTGGTGGTTGTGAGACAAAAAGGAGGAGATGGTCACATTGACTCGGCATATCAATAGGCTTTGGAGATGCCCATTAATAGATATCAATGTGAATGAGTAGGGATTGCCATACAAAGGATGCACGAGAGCTATAAGTATGTGAAAGCTCAAAAGGAAAACTAGTGGGTGTGCATCCAACTTGCTTGCTCACGAAGACCTAGGGCCATTTTGAGGAAGCCCATCATTGGAATATACAAGCCAAGTTATATAATGAAGATTGCCACTAGCATATGGTAGTGACAAAGCAAGAAACTCTCAATCATGAAGAACACGGTGCTATCATGAAGCACAAGTGTGGAAAAAGATAGTAGCATTGTCCCTTCTCTCTTTTTCTCTCTTCTTTTTTTTCATTTGGGCTCTTAGGCCTTTTTTGGGGCTCTTTGGCCTCTTTTTTTTATTTCCTCACATGGGACAATGCTCTAATAATGATGATCATCACACTTTTATTTACTCACAGCTCAAAGATCACAATGATGATGACTCCATAAGAAATGCCTCCGGCAGTGTACCGGGATGTGCAACGATCTAGCATGGCGTATGATGTTGAAACATCTCACTAGCTATCTTACGATCATGAAATGGCAATATGAGAGTGACGACACAAGTCATGAGACGGAAGGGTGGGAGTTGCATGGCAATATATCTCGGAATGGCTATGAAAATGCCATGGTAGGTAGATATGGTGGCTGTTTTGAGGAAGGAATTTGGTGGGTTTGTGCACCGGCGAGAATTGCGCGGCACTAGGGAGGCTAGCAATGGTGAAAGGTGAAAGTGCATCTATACCATGGGCTCACATTAGTCATGAAGAACTCACATACTTATTGCGAAAGTTTTTATTAGTAATCGAAACAAAGTGCTAAACGCATACTCCGAGGGGAAGGGTTGGTAGGTGTAAACCATCGCGCGATCCCGACCTCAACACAAAGGATGACAATCAATAGATCAATTATGCTCCGACTTCCTAACATAGCGGTTCACCATACGTGCATGCTACGGGAATCACTAACTTCAACACAAGTATTTCTAGATTCACAACACCCTACTAACATAACTCTTAATATTACCAAATCCATGTCTCAAAACTATTTGAGAGGAACCAAAACTTCTCTTTCTACTCAATGCACATGAAGATGGAGGTTTTTGCATCCTCTTTGGGTATCTATCACTTTTGGGACTACATTCATAGCATAATAAAACTACCAAATCACGCACCGCCGTGCTCTAAAAGATATAAGTGAAGCACATAGAGCAAAAGTATCTAGCTCAAAAGGTATAAGTGAAGCACTATGAGCATTCTAGCAAAAATCACGATGAGTGCATGTCTCTCTCTCTCAAAAAGGTGTGCATCAAGGATGATTGTGACACAACAAAAAGAAAAGACTCCTACGATACAAGACGCTCCAAGAAAAACACATATCATGTGGTGAATAAAAATATAGCTCCAAGTAATGTTACCGATGGATTAAAGACGAAAGAGGGGATGCCTTCCCGGGGCATCCCCAAGCTTAGGATTTTTGGTGTCCTTGAATTTGGCTTGGGATGCCTTGGGCATCCCCAAGCTTGAGATATTTCCACTCCTTATCTCTTTGTCCATGAGAACATCACCCAAAACTTGAAAACTTTACAACACAAAACTTAAACAGAAACTTGTGATAACATTAGCACAAGAAAACAAACTACCACTTCTTTTGGTACTGTAGAAAACTTGAATTCCATCTATATTGGTGTTGGGCTACTGTATTCTCACTTTTCCATGGCTAGCACCCCCCGATACTAACCATAGTTTCATCAAAACAAGCAACCAACTCAACAAAAACAGAATCTGTCAAAAACAGACCAGTCTGTAGCAATGTGTATACTTCGTATACTTCTGGTACCTCAAAAAATCTGAAAAATTACGACAACCTGGGAAAAATGCATATCAACCAGAAGCAAAAAGAAGCAACTCGAAAGCTCTTTCTGAATAAAAATGAAAAATCATCTCCTGAGCGCAAAGTTTCTCTCTTTTTCCAGCAGGATCAAACAACCCTTACCAAGACTAGTCATAAAGGTTTTGCTTGGCTCAAACACAAAAAGAAACACAAAAAACACAATCACAACAGAATTGTGATGGTGTAGACGCAACAAAACAGAAAGAAAAAAGATAAATTCATTGGGTTGCCTCCCAACAAGCGCTATTGTTTAACGCCCTTAGCTAGGCACAAAAGCGATAGAATCACGTATCGTCGTCTTTGGTGCTCAAACCATAAGTGGCGTGATCACTTATCATCTTAAGGTTTTCATCTTTCTTGCTGGATGATTCACCACTACTTTTAGGAACAAAGACAGACTTGGTGATTTTATTGTGGCCAAAATTTAGAGTATTCTGCACAGCGGCAAAAGCGGAACCCAAGTTGGTTATAACATCCTCTAGTTTGTCAATCCTAGCGGAATCATGACCTAGCTTTTCGTTAACTGTGGGTTCCTTCTCCTTTAAATTTTTCAAAACCATTCCCACCTTGGATCCATACTGAGTGATTTGATTGCAGATCTTTCTATCCAAATTCTCAATGAGTTCAATCGTAGCAACTTTATTTTCAATAACGTCCAACCTACGCATCACATGTTCCAGGGTTAAGGTAGTTCCATTAACCAAGAGTGGGGGTGAGCCTACCAAATTTATCACAGCTCCGTAAGAATCAACGATATGGCTACCCAAGAAATTTCCATCTACGATGGTGTCAAGAATATACCTATTCCAAGGAGAAACACCCACATAAAAACTGCGAAGCAAGACGGTAGTGGATTGCTTATGAGTAGATCTACTCTGAGCGTTGCAAATCCTACACCAAGCATCATTTAAGTTTTCTTCCTCAATTTGTTTGAAATTGAGGACTTCGCTCTCGGGAGTATTGTTTGAAGTGGTGGATCTAGCCATCAGGATAGACTATCCCACACAGACGAGCAGAAAGCAAGCGAGAGAAAAGGGCGAACGAAAAGGCAAACGAAAAAGGCCAATGGTGAATTGGGGGAGAGGAAAAGGAGAGGCAACTGGCAAAAAAAGTAAATGCAAGAGATGAGTTTGCGACACCTACTTGGATGAGTTCTTGACTTGATCTTCCTCGCCGGCAACGGCGCCAGAAATTCTTCTGTTGCGGCAACAAAAGTCCTTCCTTGGCGCTTAGGAATTCTTCTTGTTACTTCTCTGGTTTGCGTCGGTTTTTCCCTTGAAGAGGAAAGGGTGATGCAGCACAGGAGCAGTAAGTATTTCCCTCAGTTTGAGAACCAAGGTATCAATCCAGAAGGAGGGCCTCGTCAAGTCCAAAGTACCTGCGCAAACACAAACAATCTTGCACCCAACGCTTCAAAGGGGTTGTCAATCCCTTCAAGATTGTTTGCAAAGTGAGATCTGAAGGCGGAAAGTGCAACGAAGTAAAAAGTGTAAGGCTGAAAATATGGTGTGGAGTAGACCCTTGGGGCCATAGTGTTCACTAGAGGCTTCTCTCAAAATAGCAAAAATCACGGTGGGTGAACAAATTACTGTCGAGCAATTGATAGAACCGCGCAAAGTCATCACAATATCTAAGGCAATGATCATACATATAGGCATCACGTCCGAAACAAGTAGACCGATACTTTCTGCATCTACTACTGTTACTCCACACATCGACCGCTATCCAGCATGCATCTAGTGTATTGAGTTCATGAAGAAGAGAGTAAAGCTTTAAGCAAGATGACATGATGTAGAGGGATAATCTCAAACCAATGATGAAAATCCCATCTTTTTACCCTTGATGGCAACAACATGATGCATGCCTCGCTACCCCTTCTGTCACTGGGTGAGGTCACCGCACGGTATGAACCCAAAACCAAGCACTTCTCCCATTGCAAGAATCATAGATCTAGTTGGCCGGACAAAACCCACAACTCGAAGAGAATTACAAGGATATGAAATCATGCATAAGAGAGATCAGAAGAAACTCAAATAAGATTCATAGATAATCTGATCATAAATCCACAATTCATCGGATCTCGACAAACACACCGCAAAACAAGATTACATCGGATAGATCTCCATGAAGATCATGGAGAACTTTGTATTGAACATCCAAGAGAGAGAAGAAGCCATCTAGTTACTAGCTATGGACCCGTAGGTCTATGGTGAACTAGTCACGCATCATCGGAGAGGTCATGGTGTTGATGAAGAAGCCCTCCGTGTCCGAATCCCCCCCCCCCGACAGGGCACCAGAACGTGCCCCAGATGGGATCTTGCGGATAGAGAAGCTTGCGACGGTGGAAAAGTGATTGCGATGATCTCCTGATTTTTTTGGGATTTTTAGGGAATTTATAGGCGCAACCCCTAGGTCAGGGAACGCTTAGGGGGCCCACAAGCCTGGATGGCGCGGCCTCCCCCCTGGCCGTGGGGTGGGGGCTTGTGGGGCCCCTGGGGCTCCCCTGCCTTGTCTCCCAAGCTCCCCGATCTTCTTCCGTTCCAGAAAAAATCTTCTCAGGGATTTTCTTCCGTTTGGACTCCGTTTCAAAATCTCCTCTGAAAGGGGTCAAAAACATGGAAAAAACAGGAACTGGCACTTGGCACTGAGTTAATAAGTTAGTTCCAAAAAATATATAAAAGGCATGCAAAACATCCAAAGTTTGACAAGATAATAGCATGAAACCATCAAAAAATATAAATACGTTGGAGACGTATCAGACGTTCCCCAACACCTCTGCCCTACCTCTTTCGCCTATAAATTCCCAAAAATCCCGAAACCAAAGAAGAGAGCCACGAAAATACTTTTCCGCCGCCGCAAGCTTCTGTCTCCGCGAGATCCCATCCGGGGACCGTTCTGGTGCCCTGCCGGAGGGGGACTCGGACACGGAGGGCTTCTTCATCAACACCATTGCTTCTCCGATGATGCGTGAGTAGTTCACCATAGACCTTCGTGCCCAGAGCTAGTAGCTAGATGGCTTCTTCTCTCTCTTGGATCTTCAATACAAAGTTCTCCATGATCTTCATGGAGATCTATCCGATGTAACTTTCTTTTGCGCTGTGTTTGTCGAGATCCAATGAATTGTGGATTTACGATCAGATTATCTATGAATATTATTTGAGTCTCCTCTGATTTCTTATATGGATGATTTCGTATCCTTTTAATTCTCTTCGAGTTATGGGTTTCGTTTGGCCAACTTGATCTATAATTCTTGCAATGGGAGAAGTGCTTGGTTTTGGGTTCATTCCTCACCTAGTGACAGAAGGGGTAGCGAGGCACACATCGTGTTGTTGCCATCAAGGGTAAAAAGATGGGTTTATATCATATTGCATAAATTTACCCCTCTACATCATGTCATCTTGCTTAAGGCATTACTCCATTTATTATGAACTTAATACACTAGATGCATGCTGGATAGCGGTCGATGTGTGGAGTAATAGTAGTAGATGCACAAAGTATCGGTCTACTTGTCTCGAACGTGATGCCTATATGTATGATCATTGCCTTAGATATCGTGATGACTTTGCGCGATTCTATAAATTGCTCGACAGTAATTCGTTCACCCACCGTAATACTTGCTATCATGAGAGAAGGCTCTAGTGAACACTATGGCCCCCGGGTCTATTTTACACAATATATATTCAGATCTACATAGAAAAATACCAAAAAAACCTTGCTGCACTTTTATTTATATTTACCTTTCATCACTATCAGATCTCACCTTGCAAGTAACAGTGAAGGGATTGACAACCCCTTTATCACGTTGGGTGCAAGTTTGTTTGTTTTTGCGCAGGTTCATTGGTGCCTCATCTTGAGACTCCTACTGGATTGATACCTTGGTTCTCAAACTGAGGGAAATACTTATCTCTACTTTGCTGCATCACCCTTTCCTCTTCAAGGGAAAAACCAACGCAAGCTCAAGAAGAAGCAGGAAGAATTTTTGGCGCCGTTGCCGGGGAGTATTCAAGTGAAGCATATATACCAAGTAACTATCGCAAACTCATCTCTTGCATTTACATTATTTGCCTTTTGCTTCTCGTTTTTCTCTCCCCCACTTCTAAAAAACAAAATTGACAAAAATATTTGCCTTTTTTTCGTTCGCCCTTTTCTTCCACTTGCTTCCTGTTTGCTTGTTTGCTTGTCTGCTTGCTAAGTCCTCATGGCCCAACCAAATGATTATGATGCTTACTATAAAAGGTTGGAAGAGATTGAAACTAGTGCTAAAAGCTTCATGTCTACATAGTTTGATCATAATAGTTACTTTCGTAGAGAACTAAGGGAGCAAAATTCTTTTATGGCTTACATGAATAAAGAGGTTGATGATATGGCCAAAGAATTCCTTGCGTTAAATTCTCAATTTGCTCGTCTTGAAAAATTGGTAGGCCATATTTCTGATAAACAAGCTACCTTAGTCAATAAAATGGCTCCTAACCTGAAATATGTCATGAGAATCACGAAGATCTTAAAGTGCTTGGTGTGACTCCTATTGAATCCTTATTTTCTAATGTCAATCCTAATGATGATGGGGCTGGATGTGAATCCACTTTGGTTGAGAAACGCCCCAATGATTCGGAGTCTACTTATCTTGATGCTAAAAATACTGAAAGTGGAGTAGAGGATATCAAAACTTTGAGTAGTGATGAAATTACTACTTTGGATTTCAAGGAATTTAATTATGACAGTTGCTCTTTGATTGAATGTATTTCCTTGATGCAATCCATGCTAAACTCTCCACATGCTTATAGCCAAAATAAGGCTTTTACCGATCATATCGTTGATGCTATGATGAAATCTCTTGAAGAGAAACTTGAGTTGGAGATATCTATTCCTAGGAAACTTCATGATGAGTGGGAACCTACTATAAAAATCAAGATTAAAAATTATGAATGCCATACTTTGTGTGATTTGGGTGCTAGTGTTTCCACAATTCCAAAATCTTTATGTGATGTTCTAGGTTTCAATGAGATTGATGAGTGCTCTCTTAGTTTGCATCTTGCGAATTCTACTATTAAGAAATCTATGGGAAGGATTAATGATGTTCTTATTATTGCAAATAGGAACTATGTGCCCGTAGATTTCATTGTGCTTGATATTGATTGCAATCCGACATGTCCCATTATTCTTGGTAGACCTTTCCTTAGGACTATTGGTGTTGTTATTGATATGAAGGAAGGGAATATTAGATTTAAATTTCCATTAAAGAAGGGCATGGAACACTTTCCTAGAAAGAAAATAAGATTGCCTTATGAATCCATGATGAGAGCTACTTATGGTTTGATCACTAAAGATGACGATACTTGATTCTATTGCCTTATGCCTAGCTAAGGGCGTTAAACGATAGCGCTTGTTGGGAGGCAAACCAATGACTAAATTTATTTTTGCTTTTAACTTTCTAGTTTGTTGAGTACACACCATGATGATTCTGTTGTGATTGTGTTTTTTATGTTTTAATTAGGGTTTGTGCCAAGTAGAACCTTTATGATTAGTTTTGTGCTCACAAAATTATTTTTAATTCCTATCCAAAAAGAGCTTTTGAGTTGATTCTTTTTGCTGCTGATTGATATGCAAACTGCCCTAATTTTCATAAATTTTCAGAAGTTTTGGGATACCAGAGGCATACGAAATATACAGATTACTACAGACTGTTCTGTTTTTCACAGATTCTATTTTTGTTGTGTTGATTGCTTATTTTGATGAAACTATGGTTAGTATCGGGGGGGGGGGGGGGGGGGGTACTAGCCATGGAAAAGTGAGAATACAGTAATTTAACATCAATCTAAATAGAAATAAAGTTTACTACAGTACCAAAAAAGTTGGTAGTTTGTTTTCTTATGCTAATGATATCACGAGTTTCTGTTTAAGTTTTGTGTTGTGGAGTTTTCAAGTTTTGGGTGATGTTCTTATGGACAATGGAATAAAGAGTGTAAAGAGCTTAAGCTCGGGGATTCCCAAGTCATCCCAAGACAAATTCAAAGATACCAAAAATCCTAAGCTTGGGGATGCCCCGGGAAGGCATCCCCTCTTTCGTCTTCAATCCATCGGTAACGTTACTTGGAGCTATATTTTTATTCACCACATGATATGTGTTTTTCTTGGAGCGTCGTGTATTATAGGAGTCTTTTATTTTTGTTTCGTCACAATCGTCCTTGCTGCACACCTTTTTGAGAGGGACATGCACTCATCGTGAATTTGTTAGAATACTCAATGAGCTTCACTTATATCTTTTGAGCTAGGCAATTTAGCTCCCATGAGTTTCACTTATATCTTTTGAGCTAGATAATTTTGCTCTAGTGCTTCACTTAAATCTTTTTAGAGCACGACGGTGTCATATTTTGTAGAAATAAAAACTCTCGATCTTCACTTATATCATTTTGAGAGTGCTCTCTCTAAGTAACTTGGTAATTGACGTGTGCTATGAAATTAGTCCTAAATATGATAGGCATCCAAAGAGGATATAATAAAAACTTTCATATTCAAGTGCATTTATTAGTAAGAGAAGTTTGGTTCCTCACAATTAGTTATGATATATGGATATGGTAATATTAGAGTTATGTTAGTAGGGTGTTGTGAATCTAGAAATACTTGTGTTGAGGTTAGTGATTCCCGTAGCATGCAATATGGTGAACCGCTATGTTAGGAAGTCGGAGCATAATTGATTTATTGATTGTCATCCTTCGTGTGGCGGTCGGGATCACGCGATGGTTAAAACATACCAACCCTTCCCCTAGGAGTATGCGTTTAGCACTTTGTTTCGATTACTAATAAAACTTTCGCAATAAGTATATGAGTTCTTCATGACTAATGTGAGTCCATGGTATAGATGCACTCTCACCATCCACCATTGCTAGCCTTTCTAGTGCCGCGCAACTTTCGACGGTGCACAAACCCACCATATACCTTCCTCAAAACAGCCACCATACCTACCTATTATGGCATTTTCATAGCCATTCCGAGATATATTGCCATGCAACTTCCACCGTTCCGTCTCATGACATGTGCCGTCATTTTCATTTTGCCATTGCATGGTCGTAAGATAGCTAGTTAGATGTTTCAACGTCATTCGCTAAGCTAGATCGTTGCACATCCCGGTACACTGTCGGAGGCATTTCATATAGAGTCATTATTGTTCTAAGTATTGAGTTGTAAGTAAATAAAAGTGTGATGATCATCATTATTAGAGCATTGTCCCATGTAAGGAAATAATGAAAGAGGCCAAAGATGCCCACCAAAAAAAGAGAAAAAAAATAAATGAAAAAAAGAAGAGGCCAAAGAGCCCAAACAAAAAAAATGATGAGAGAAAAAGAGAGAAGGGAGAATGCTAATATTGTTCTCCACACTTGTGCTTCAAAGTAGCACCGTGTTCTTCATGATAGAGAGTCTCTTGTTTTGTCACTTTCATATACTAGTGGGAATTTCCATTATATAACTTGGCTTGTATATTCCAATGATGGGTTTCCTCAAAATTTCCCTAGGTCTACGTGAGCAAGCAAGTTGGGTGCACACCCACTAGTTTTCTTTTTGAGCTCTCATACACTTATAGCTCTGGTGCGTCCGTTGCATGGAAATCCCTACTCATTCAAATTGATATCTATTGATGGGCATCTCCATAGCCCGTTGATACGCCGAGTCGATGTGACCATCTCCTCCTTTTTGCCTCACAACCTTCACCACACTCTATTCCACCTATAGTGCTATATCCATGGCTCACACTCATGTATTGCGTGAGAGTTGAAAAAGTTTGAGAAAGTAAGAGTGCGAAAACAATTACTTGGACAATACCGGGGTTGTGCATGATTTAAATTCGTTGTGTGGGGATGATGGAGCATAGCCAGAGTATATGATTTTGTAGGGATAACTTTCTTTGACCTTGTTATTTCAAAAGTTCATGATTACTTTGCTAGTATGCTTGAAGTATTATTGTTTTCATGTCAATATTAAACTATTGTTTTGAATCTTATGGATGTGAACATTCATGACACAATAAAGAAGTTACAAAGAACAAATATGTTAGGTAGCATTCGACATCAAAATTTCGGTCTTTATCACTTCCCTACTCGAGGACGAGCAGGAGTTAAGCTTGGGGATGCTTGATACGTCTCCAACGTATCTATAATTTTTGATTGTTCCATGCTATTATATTATCAACTTGGGATGTCTTATATGCATTTATATGCCATTTTATATCATTTTTTGGGACTAACCTATTAACTCAGTGCCTAGTGCCAATTTCTGTTTTTTTTCGTGTTTTTTACCTTTTTCAGAAAAGAATATTAAACGGAGTCCAAACGGAATAAAACCCGCGGGATGATTTTTTCCATAATAGAAGATACACAGAGGAATTGAGAACCAAGGCAGGAGGTCTCGTGGGAGGTCACGAGCCCCTAGGCGCGCCCTAGGGGGGCGCCTAGCAGGCTCGTGGGCCCCCCGTGGCTCCTCTTCCCTACCTCTTTCGCCTATAAATTCCCAAAAATCCCGAAACCAAAGAAGAGAGCCACGAAAATACTTTTCCGCCGCCGCAAGCTTGTGTCTCCGTGAGATCCCATTTGGGGACCGTTCTGGTGCCCTACCGGAGGGGGATTCGGACACGGAGGGCTTCTTCATCAACACCATTGCCTCTCTCTTGGATCTTCAATACAAAGTTCTCCATGATCTTCATGGAGATCTATCAGAATAACTTTCTTTCGCGGTGTGTTTGTCGAGATCCGATGAATTGTGGATTTATGATCAGATTATCTATGAATATTATTTGAGTCTCCTCTGATTTCTTATATGCATGATTTCGTATCCTTGTAATTCTCTTCGAGTTATGGGTTTCGTTTGGCCAACTTGATTTATAATTCTTACAATGGGATAAGTGCTTGGTTTTGGGTTCATACCGTGCGGTGTCCTCACCTAGTGACAGAAGGGGTAGCGAGGCACGCATCGTGTTGTTGCCATCAAGGGTAAAAAGATGGGGTTTATATCATATTGCATGAATTTACCCCTCTACATCATGTCATCTTGCTTAAGGCGTTACTCCGTTTATTTTGAACTTAATACACTAGATGCATGCTGGATAGCGGTCGATGTGTGGAGTAATAGTAGTAGATGCAGAAAGTATCGGTCTACTTGTCTCGGACGTGATGCCTATATGTATGATCATTGCCTTAGATATCGTCATGACTTTGCGCGATTCTATCAATTGCTCGATAGTAATTCGTTCACCCACCGTAATACTTGCTATCATGAGAGAAGCCTCTAGTGAACACTATGGCCCCGGGTCTATTTTACACATTATATATTCAGATCTATATACAAAAATACCAAAAATACCTTGCTGCACTTTTATTTATATTTACCTTTCATCACTATCAGATCTCACCTTGCAAGTAATTGTGAAGGGATTGACAACCCCTTTATCGCGTTGGGTGCAAGTTTGTTTGTTTTTGCGCAGGTTCATTGGTGCCTCATCTTGATACTCCTACTGGATTGATACCTTGGTTCTCAAACAAAGGGAAATACATATCTCTACTTTGCTGCATCACCCTTTCCTCTTCAAGGGAAAAACCAACGCAAGCTCAATAAGTAGCAAGAGACTAGCCGGTAACGAGATTGAAATAGGTATGGGGATACCGACGATCGAATCTAGGGGAAGTAACATACGAAGGACAAAGGGAATGACATACGGGATTATATGAATCCTTGACACTGAGGTTCAACCGATAAGATATTCGGAGAATATGTAGGATTCAATATGGGCATCCAGGTCCCGCTATTGTATATTGACCGAGGAGTCTCTCGGGTCATGGCTGCATAGTTCTCGAACCCGCAGGGTCTGCACACTTAAGGTTCGATGATGTTTTAGTATAATTGAGTTATATGTGTGGTTACGGAATGTTGTTCGGAGTCCCGGATGAGTTCATGGACGTCACGAGGGTTTCCGGAATGGTCCGGAAACGAAGATTGATATATAGGATGGTTTAATTTGGTTACTGGAAAGTTTCGGGCAATTCCAGCAGTGTACCCGGAGTGACGAATGGGTTCCGGGTGTTCAACGGGAGGGGCCCACCCACCCGGGAGTGAGCCCATGGCCCCAGGATGGCGCCACAAGTCCTTAGTGGGCTGGTGGAGTCAGCCCAAGACGGCTATGGCACCGCATAAAGAAAATACCAAAAGAAAAGAAAAAGAAAAAAAGAAAGAGGGAGGTGGGAAGGAAGAGGAGGACTCCTCCTTCCCAAACCGAATTGGAGGAGGAGTCCTCCTCCTCCTGGCGGCCGGTGCACCTTGAGGGCCTTGTCCCTCAAGGCTAGCCCCTCCCCCTCCCTCATATATATAGTGGTGGTTTAGGGCTTTTTGAGACACAACTTTGCCACGTGCAACTCTAGCCTATACCACATAGTATTACCTCTAGATCGGATTTCTGCGGACCTCGGGCGGAGCCCTGCAGGAGTAGATCATCGCCACCACCGGAACGTCGTCACGCTGCCGGAGAAACTCATCTACTTCTCCGTCTTGCATGCTGGATCAAGAAGGCCGAGATCATCGTCGAGCTGTACGTGTGCTGAACGCGGAGGTGTCGTCCGTTCGGCACTAGATCGGAACGAATCGTGGGACGGATCGCGGGATGGTTCGACGGACGTGAAGACGTTTCACTACATCAACCGGTTTTCTTAACGCTTCCCGATGTGCGATCTACAAGGGTACGTAGATCTAATCTCCACTCGTAGATGGACATCACCATGATAGGTCTTCGTGTGCGTACGAAAATTTTTATTTCCCATGCAACGTTCCCCAACACTTGTACCTATTAAAGAGCTTGAGGTAGACAACAATTTAAAAATTTATATATAGGCGTCACCATTGATGTTCCACTTTAAAAGCCATATAACTTATCTGGAAATAAAATAAATACAAATGTTGATTCTCCCAATGGTAGTGTCATCAATCATCAAAATCCCAATAGGGCTATCTAAGAGGTGCACTTTTAGGAGGGTATTTGAAAATATTTGAGTTCCTCTCCACCATTCAATAGCAGGCGGTTATCCAGCCCAACGGCTCGAGTTCAATTCCTAGAATTGACACGTGATGCACATGGAGTTTTCTCCCATTTATTGAGGATCAAGTTTGGCGTGTGGTGAAACCACTCATCAAAAAAATCTTGATACTCATTTAAAAAATTCGGAGGACCATGTTTATCTTGATACTCATACTAAAATGAATGTATGCATCTCTAGTTGGTGCAGAGGTCGGGAAGTGAAATTCTCTCCCATTTTTAAAGCAAAGAGAGTCTTGGCTCAGTGGTTGGGCATGCAGTTGTGCAGCCCAACGACCCGAGTTCAATTCCTAGAATTGATAGGTGATGCAGAGGGAGTTTTCTCCCATTTATTGAGGATCAAGTTTGGCGCGTGGTGAAATCACTCATAAAAAATCTGATACTCATTTAAAAAATTATGAGGACCATGCTTATGTTGGTACTCATATTAAAATGACTGTATGCATGCCTAGTTAGTGCAGAGGCCGAGAAGTGAAATTCTCTTCCATTTTAAGGAGGTCAGATCGCTAAAAAAAACCCGGATCGCATCCCGCTCGAGCCACACCGGGGCGCTAAATCCGGCCGTTCGATGCCTCCTCCTCGGACTGAGATCCAGTGCCTTGACACAGCCAAGGCACCGATGAAAAGTGTGGTGCCTTGCCCCTCATTTCTATCCGTTGAATCGAGAATCGATGGTCGGATGAACATCAAGTGTTCTTCTACACCCGAGTAGTAAATTCAAAAAAATGTAAAAATATTCAAAAAAATCTGAATTTTTTTCTAGGCAAACTTTGACAAATTTTCTAACTACTCACAAATTTTCCTTACAAAATCACATTTGTGGATGTCATGGTAAAAAAACAAAATCAAAACCCTAAAAATGCTACTTTCGAAAGCATTTTCGAACACCAGTTTTGTTTTTTTGTCAGGACTTCCACAAATGTAATTTCATACTGAAATTTTGCGAGCTCTTAGACATTTTATCAAAGTTTACCGTAAAAAAATTCGGATTTCTTTAAATATTTTTACAATTTTTCTAGAATTTACTATTAGGGTGTAGAAGAGCAATTGATGTTCATCTGACCATCGATTCTCGATCCAACGAATAAAAATGAGGGACAAGGCATCATACTGTTCACCGATGCATTGGCTCTGTCAAGGCAGTGGATCTCAGTCCCATACTGCAGCCCGCCACCAAGTCACGAGACCACCCGATCGATCACCTCGGCGCCATCATAGGGCCTCGCCGCTGCCGACGCCGCTCGAGCTTTGCCCGGCGACCCCTTCCGGCGACGGCGAGGGGAGGGGAGGAGGACAGGGATGCATCCTAGTGGCGCGGCTGCCACGCAACGGGAACCGAGGCCGGGACCTGGACCTGGAGTAGCGAGGTGGAGGCAGGTGGCACGCCGCTCCTGCAACGGTACCTCCGGACGCGCAGGTTGCGGATCTGATCTGGGCCTCACGGCTAGATCTGGTCTGACTAGACCTGCTCTGGGTGGAGTACTGCAGCCGTTTCCTCATTGCTGTTCCAACCGGCGGCGTGAGGGCTTGCTGGTTTTGCTCGTGTTAGGAGGCGGTCCTGGTGCTCTTCTTGCATCACGGCAACTGCCGGCATGATCGGTCCGGGACTGCTGACGGAGATCTTGCTCGGGATATTATCAGTTAGATTCCGGTCGTGCACGTTCATATCAGCCTACGCGGTTCTAAGGACGTGATGTGAAGCTCTATTGGTTGATGACACCTTGGGACATGTCGGTTTCTGGATTTTCATGATAAAGACAGTGACGGAGAAGGTTATGGTGAACGAGATCGGAGGACCAGTTAGACGGGCGGAGCCTTGGAGACGATGGAGTCAGCCAGGTGTGAGATAAATCTCAGCAGTAGCAGTGATAAATGGGGGCGACAACATTGACGGAATTCCATTTTGGTGGTGTTTCTTGGGTACCGAGTCGTGACTTTCAGGATGAAAACCTAAAGTCTGACCTTTATTGGTTGTGTATGTCCTTGCTAGAGGAATTGTTTTGAAAGCACAGACTTTCTTCGGGGTGAAAACCTAAGAAAGTTTGTTTGCTTCTTGAAAACCTAATAAAGTCTGACCTTCATTGGTTGTGTATGTCGATTGCCTTGGATCGGGGAACGACGGCGCTTGTGCACTGTTCCCTTCTTGGAGGCGTTGCTTTTGAAGACTTTTTATGTTTTCCGTGTGTTGAATTGGGTGGTGGTTTGTTTGCTGTTGTTGAGAAAAATCGATCACTGTGGCAGGACCTTTTCTTTTTTCCTTTCTTTTGTTTTTCCTTTGGTTGTGCGCATTCTGGACGTCTTTGTGACATCTTGTAGGTGCAGAAGCTAGATGTAATTGGTATCTTCGTGATATTAATATATTCTCTTTTTAAATAAATAAATAAATCAATAACAGGCCCTTTGAAATAAGTGACTGCAATTTATGTCATTTGTGTTCTGCAGATGTTCTAGCAACATCAAAGTAAATGTCCAGATGTTGTATCCAAGCATGAGGGCCAGTTCCCTCTAATTGAGCAGTATTCATTTTTCCTGGTTTGATCAGACCAGTAGCTCTGCTAGCATCATTTATCTTTGCTGGTATAAGGAACGCCCCGTTGCCTGAACCTATTGTTGTTTCTTCTTGCAGCTTGGCCATTTATGTCTTCTTCTTCAGTTTCAATGCGAGGATCCTGAAGATGTTGGACCGTTGCTTTTTGAGCTTCTCGTAGTTGCAGAGCTCTATTGTTAGGTACTTGTGTACTACATATAATACATATTTAAGCAGTTAAATTAACGATCTAGAACTACACGCATGGCCTATACACCCGGACGGATGGAGTACGTCGTTCCGGTTCTTGTTGCCCAACTGTAGGGGAGTTTGTAAGTACCATCCAGATGCAGTTTTCTGCCAGTATGCGCTCCATGCAAAACTGCAGAGCCCACAAAGAAGCACCAGCAGGAGCAGTGACCAAGGGTAGTATTGGGAGTGGTGTTGGGATGTTCATGCTTGTTGGGGAGGGCAGATGATCTTTGGCAGCAGGTTGCACAGTAGCAATAGACTGTGTGAGAGATGTTTGCATCCCAGAGAGTGTTTCCTGCATGCTAGCAAAAAAAAAAAAAATGGTAACTGTAATGCTGAAGTCAATTCCTTGTGATCACCATCCCTTATTTTGCCGCAAGGTCTCAACATCTAATTAGGCGAAGCGGTAAGGTAACAGTTAACTGAACTTAACAACAGTGTTGATTTCTTCAGTTCAGGGCCTGACAATTTCAGTGATAACACCGTCTTATTATCGACAACCAGAAAGACGGTGCAGGTTATTTCAGCAGTTCAGACATGCGTATAGCACAACAATGCAAGTGCCGTCTCTAAGCTAGTACACTCCAAGCACGGTTCAATCAAGATCTCAAACATACTCATACTTCTTTTACGACATGTCTTATACATACTTTCCTCCGTCAAGTATACATAAACTAGCAGCACAATCACACAAACACCACCAGCGGTGTTTAGGAAAACAACATACAAAGTGCAACTCCGAGGCTTTATCAGAGGCTATACCTATAAACAGTCAACCAAATCCCCCATAGACAGCTTCCTTCCTGAAGCTGGACCTTGTCAAGGTTCGAAATGGGAGCTTCTGACCCTGGAACGGGTTTATACTTCCTCGTAATACTATTTTTCTTTCATATCCTTCCTGTTATATCCCAGCCAGGGGATATGTGTTTGAGTAATACTGCATTTTGTGCAGCACAGCCCCTCAGGGAGTTCCTGAAGCCATAGGTTTAGCTATTCATGAGGTTAGGACCGCAGGCTTCTTCTGCCAGTACTGCTCGAATCTCTGCCTTGCATACTCCTGATAATCGAAGTCGATGTCGTTGACACGATCCTGTAAAGAAAACAATGAAAGTTAGAAGACAGCAGCACATACGATTACGGTGACTTAGATTGGCGAACCGGAATATGAACTCACCGATATGATTCCCCAAAGGCCCCAAACCAGATGACTGGCAAGCGTGTACTTCTCCACGCTCTGGAGCAGATTCTCCACCTCTTCCGCTTCAGGTTCCTCGCCTGCCGAACAAAGCTGTGTTAGCACGAAAGGAATCATCGGGCAATCGAATAAAAATGATAGAGTTTTGTACTCACAAGAAGTGGTCAGGTAAGTCTTCACGAAACGCCTCCGCTCATCGATATCTGCCGTAGAATGGAAAGTTAACAGATAAGGTAGACTGAAGGCTGAACCAAAACACAAGCAACGTTAAATGGGAAATGCAATACCTGGATATTTACTGTAGTTCAGTATATGAGGCTTTTCTGAATGATAGTCTGCCGCCATCTCGCAGAAATGGTTAGCGATGTCATATGCAACTGGGTTGAAGCTTGCGTACTCATAGTCCTGTAACCACTCAGGAGGTGAGAAAAATAAGATCAAACCAACTTGCCCTGTATTTAAGGATGCCAGGTGGGATAAAACTTCGGACTTCCTTAAGAAACTGTCATGACTCATGGCGTGTTGGTACTTGGTAGATAGCATATACAACAAGAAAAGAAAGCATCGGTTCTTCATGGTGCACCTAATCTCCAAGACTAAAACTCTGTTTTTAGTGGAGGCGTGACACCTTAGGATGCCGAGTGGCAAGGGAACAGAACTGAAGACAAGGTTGTATGAGATGAGAAACTTGGAACTTCAGCCTAGCAACGTGCAAGAGAATCCCCATTGCATATTTTACATGATTTCCATACACCAAGTAATTAAGGCCATAAGGAATTGCTTTTGAATGTATAGAACTCACAATGATGGTCAGCATGTTGGTCTCTTCATCCATCATGATGTTGCCATATTGTAGATCATTGTGGCAGAAACCAATCCAGTGGTGGTAATCCCCTGAGAATTCTTTCTCCAGCGAGGCAATTTCGTTCTCCAGGCAATCCAAGCGTAATTCGTTGGCTTGATCAGTTGGGCACAGGTTCTTGGCAGTTTTGAGCCAGTTCCTTCATGAAAAAAAAAATCACCAGATTCAGTCTCATACTTGTAAGTTGTAAGCCTGACAAAAAAATCACTTGTGCAAGAACTAAAAATTGTCCTTACTTCAGTCTGTCCCAGAGGAGCACATGCTTGGGACCAGGCATGTCAAGGTTGTGGAATTCCCTCAGTTTTGTAGCCACCAGAGCTGAAATTTCAGGATCGCGTAGGTCGGGAGCCGACAATGTCTGAAAAAACAATTGCATTAGTTTGTGTTTACAAACAGATAGATGGTTTGGCCACCTTGATAGCAAATCTCAGTTTCCGAGGGCAGCTTTCGCGAAAAAGTTAGGATAGCAACGAACCGTATTCCATTCTCAGTTTCTCAGCCCTTTTTCTTCACCCCAGAAAACAGCACATGATACTCCCTTTTATGAGAGCGACAGAAATATAAAGCGCTATGTGCTCTGAAGAATCTAGAACGTGCTACGGTGCCCTCTCATTCTTTGGCAATAGCATGACTCACATTTCAAAGGGACTTAGAAAGTGAATTGGACCATGCATACTGCCTACGCTTCTTCATTCTAAACGTACTTTGCCACCAACTGCGTTGGTTTTGCCAACTTAGTAATCGGCCTACTTCCTGAAGTCAAATCAATTGCTTTCAGGCCATGGATTTTCTAAGGGAGACGTTCCCTGTGGTCGTATGTGCAGTTATAGACGATCGACTACTTGACAAAGACAGCATCATCAGCTAGTGACACCACAAATTTATTGACGTGACAAGAAATAGCCTAAGGAAGAGAGATTTCATTTGATGACATAGCCTTGCAAAGAAAAATATACACACATCACAAATTTCTAGGAGATGTCGCAAGCGAAGAAACACAAGGCAGCTTTTGACTAAGTCACGTGGGACATAAATAATTCCGGCTAAATGGGAGTTGATTGACTAATGGCTTGAAGAAACGTTTTCTTTCTGAACTGATGGATAAGACTAGATGTGAAGAATTATCAAAAATTTCAGAATGCTCGATTCCCACGGCAGAGCATTCAACGAACGAGAACCACACTGCAATAAACTAGTCGGCCCCATAGCAGTAGAATCTCGTAAAGTATCAAGAAAGCAGTAGCTTAACCCTAACTTGCATATTTAATTTGACAAGAACAAATTCCACACTGCATGGTCCGGGTTAACTAAATTTACGAAAATTCCACCAAACACAAGTGCACTAAAAATAACTGAATCATTCGTGCAAAGAAACAGAGCAATTTGGCAGTTGAAGAAATTCGCCAAGAAACAGAGGATACCAGTTCTGAAATGGCCTCTGAACCAAGAAAGACTGAAAGGTAGAAGAAATTTGATAGCTATTTTGCTTATTAGACGCGATATGCACCTACCCGTGCGTGGATGAACTCCTCGACGCGGCCGTTGGGGAAGCGGCCGAGGAGGCGGGGGCCCTGGCCGTGGCGGGACATGCACTCGAAGGTGCGCAGCTCGTCCTCGCGGTCGAAGAAGAGGTCGACGCCGTCGCCGTAAATCCGCACCAGCACCTTCCTCACCTCCCTCTCCTTGAGCGGCCCCGCGCCGGCGCCCGCCTCGGCCGGGGCGGTGAGCCAGCGCACCTGGTACACCTCGTTGGTCATGGCGCCCTTGAGCGGCACCACCTCCAGCGCGCGGCAGTCCGCCACGTTCGGCCACGCGGCCGCCAGGTCGTGCAGGAGACGCCGCGCCTCCTTGGGGATCCTCGCCGGCTCCGCCGGCCTCTGGACCTGGCTCTCGATCGCCACCATTCTCGCGAACCACGTTTTCTGCTCTCTCCTTTGATCGAACCTGGGGCGGGAATGGGGGTGCCAGAGGATTTGGCGCTCTCGCCTCTTCCTTTGATCTTTCTGTTTCTTGTTTCTCTGATTCGGGTGTTCTTGTTCGTGAAGCGAGATTGGGGGAGAAGTAGGGAAGCTTCGCAACTGCGGGTAACGGGGAGGAGGTTTTGCTCTGCCTGGCGTGTTTTGGGATGGTTTATCAGTTTATGTGGTTCGGGGCTCCGAGGGCGGGGCCGCGCATAAATAGGGTCTGCCTGTTGCTTGGGATTTTTCCAGATGCCCCCTCCATGGTTTCTCTCCATTCTTTGCGAGGACATACCCCGGTCAATCAACCGGGGTCTTCTTGGGCACCGCACCGTGTTGACTCGTTGCTTTTTCTTTTTGCGAATACGCAATTTTTTCGTATTATTTCATTGATAGGAAAAGTTTGGGTGAGCAAAAAATGATACAGCGCATAACATAAAGAACGTGAACAGCAGATTACTAACGTCCAATCAGTTGGAAAGCGCTAGGCATCGGTCTGCACGCAGCATCCATCAGACTACGTATGCGCCGTTGGATGAGGGTCTGGGATCCATCAGATTAGATGTGATGTCCTGTTTTAGAGGGTTTTAATACCTGTAATTAAGCGGCTGGGCGTACGCAATAAGTGGCCCTGAACGCACGCACTGGACATATGCTTCCTTCCGCGGGAGAACAGCTCCTCTCCTGTGTCTTCTCCATTCAGATTTCTGGCGCGAATGCTTCCATCGAGAGACAAGTATCTGCAAAAGTGGCGCACCTAAGACGAGATATTGAGTATAGAGGGATTTCAGATGCAATCTGGCGGCATGGATCGGGTAATACCACAGGTTCGTGAGGCGTTTGGGGTGCTGCTGCTTCGAGTAATCAGACAAACATGAATCCTCCTGTGGTGAATATTGGAGATGAGGAGGTAACACGAACACCTTGATACATATTCGCAGTTTTTAGCTTTCTTTTTTCGGATGTTTGTTGTAGTTTTGATGTATGCTGGTCGTCTGATGCATGATTTGGCTGGTTTTTAACACACCATCGGGGATTGTTGATGAATCTGTAGGATAAATGTGACAGCGTAGTTAGAAGCACGATTTGTTGCCCTTCGATACATTTTACTTTGCTGCTGGAAGCTTAGATTGTATTGTCATGGGCTGTGTTCAGAATATGTTGTGATCTGTTTAGCACCGTATATGTTCAGATACATTCAGATATGGTATGTGTTCAGATATTTTCAACTTGTGCCCATTGTTTTGGCTCTAGGATATCATGTGTGCAATGTTGATGCTAAAAAATATGTTTCATTGTAGGATGAAATCATGGAGGACATTGAAGGGGGCACATATATTCCATTTGCTGATGATGCAACAACTACTCGACCAGATGCGCCATATGTTGGATTAGTCTTTGACACCATCGAGGAAGCACAAAAGGTGTATAATAGCTATGCTAAGAAGCTGGGTTTTGGCACTAGGATATGTTACACTAAGAGGACTCAGAAGAAGGGGTGTAACCACATAATCAGGAGAGAGTTCGAGTGTGTTCATGCAGGAGGGGAAAAAACCCAAGATGGAGGAAAACAAGCTGTGTGTGGTATGATGTTGGAAATATGCCCTAGAGGCAATAATAAATTAGTTATTATTATATTTCCATGTTCATAATAATCGTTTATTATCCATGCTAGAGTTGTATTGATTGGAAACTCAAATACATGTGTGGATACGTAGACAACACACTATCCCTAGTGAGCCTCTAGTTGACTAGTTCGTTGATCAAAGATGGTCAAGGTTTCCTGGCCATAGGCAAGTGTTGTCACTTGATAACGGGATCACATCATTAGGAGAATCATGTGATGGACAAGACCCAAACTATGAATGTAGCATATTGATCGTGTCGTTTTATTGCTATTGTTTTCTACGTGTCAAGTATTTGTTCCTATGACCACGAGATCATATAACTCATTGGCACCGGAGGAATACCTTGTGTGCATCAAACGTCGCAACGTAACTGGGTGACTATAAAGGTGTTCTACAGGTATCTCCGAAGGTTTCCGTTGAGTTAGTATGGATCAAGACTGGGATTTGTCACTCCGTCTGACGGAGAGGTATCTCGGGGCCCACTCGGTAATACAACATCACACACAAGCCTTGCAAGAATTGTGACTAAGTGTAAGTCACATGATCTTGTATTATGGAACGAGTAAAGAGACTTGTCGGTAACGAGATTGAAATAGGTATGCGGATACCCACGATCGAATCTCGGGCAAGTAACATACCGAAGGACAAAGGGAATGTCGTACGGGATTATATGAATTCTTGGCACTGAAGTTCAACCGATAATATCTTCGGAGAATTTGTAGGATCCAATATGGGCATCCAGGTCCCGCTGTTGGATGTTGACCGAGGAGTGTCTCGGGTCATGTCTGCATAGTTCTCGAACCCGCGGGGTCTGCACACTTAAGGTTCGGTGATGTTTTGGTATAGTTGAGTTATAGGTGTTGGTAACCAAAAGTTGTTCGGAGTCCCGGATGAGATCCAGGACGTCACGAGGAGCTCCAGAATAGTTCGGAGGTAAAGATTGATATATAGGAAGTCCTGTTTTGGTCACCGGAAAAGTTTCGGGCTCATCGGTAGTGTACCGGGAGTTCCGGGAGGGGTGTCACGCCCCAAGCGGTCTCCTGGGCTATGGGAAGAGATAAACCAGCCCCTGGTGGGTTGGAATAAGTTCCCACTAAGGCCCATAAGGTTTGAGAAGGAAAAAACACAAGGTGGAAAGAGTTTCCAAGTGGGAAGGTGGAATCCTACTCCAAATAGGATTGGAGTAGGACTCCTCCACCTCCAATTTCGGCCAAACCTTGAGGGTTTGAGGCTGCCTCCTCCGCTCCCTCCCTCCTATATATACTAGAGGTATTGAGGGTTTTTGAGACACAACTTTGCCACGGCAGCCCGACCACATACCTCCACGGTTTTTCCTCTAGATCGTATTTCTGCGGAGCTCGGGCGGAGCCCTGCTGGGATATATCACCACCAACCTCCGGAGCACCGTCACGTTGCCGAAGAACTCATCTACCTCTCCGTCTCTATTGCTGGATCAAGAAGGACGAGATCACCGTCTCGCTATACGTGTGCTGAACGCGGTGCCGTCCGTTCGGCACTAGATCGGGAAGGATCATGATGAGATCGCGGGACGGATCGTGATGAGATCGTGGGATGGAGTGTACGAATACGGTGATTTGAATCACGCAAGATGTTCCACTACATCGTCCGCGTTTCTTAACGCTTACCGCTGTGCGATCCACAAGGGTATGTAGATCTAAATCTCCTCTCGTAGATGAACATCACCATGATAGGAATTGCGTGTGCGTAGGAAATTTTTTGTTTCCCATGCGACGTTCGCCAACATATTTTGGCAATAAAAAGCTTGTACCACAACGGAAGAGAAACAGGGTGAATAGGCATGGATGCAGAGCACGACTGGCAGTGGTGTTGAGGGATGGAAATGTTGGGTAACGTCGCATGGGAAACAAAAATTTTCCTACGCGCACAAAGACCTATCATGGTGATGTCCATCTACGAGAGGGGATTTTCGATCTACGTACCCTTGTAGATCGCACAACAGAAGCGTTAGTGAATGCGGTTGATGTAGTGGAACGTCCTCACGTCCCTCGATCCGCCCCGCGAACCGTCCCGCGATCCGTCCCACGATCTAGTGCCGAACGGATGGCACCTCCGCGTTCAGCACACGTACAACTCGACGATGATCTCGGCCTTCTTGATCCAGCAAGAGAGACGGAGAGGTAGATGAGTTCTCCGGCAGCGTGATGGCGCTCCGGAGGTTGGTGGTGATCTGATCTTGGCAGGGCTCCGCCCGAGCTCCGCAGAAACGCGATCTAGAGGAAAAACCGTGGAGGTATGTGGTCGGGCTGCCGTGGAAAAGTCGTCTCAAATCAGCCCTAAAACCTCCGTATATATAGGTGGGAGAGGGGGGGCCTTGCCTTGAGGCTCAAGGAGCCCCAAGGGGGTCGGCCGAGCCAAGGGGGGAAGTCCTCCCCTTCCAAACCGAATCCAACTAGGTTTGGAAGGTGGAGTCCTTCTCTCCTTTCCCACCTCCTCTTTTTTTTCTTTCTCTTTGATTTCCTATCCTTTGGCGCATAGGGACTTCTTGGGCTGTCCCACCAGCCCACTAAGGGCTGGTGCGCCACCCCAAAGCCTATGGGCTTCCCCGGGGTGGGTTGCCCCCCCCCCCCGGTGAACACCCGGAACCCATTCGTCATTCCCGGTACATTCCCGGTAACTCCGAAAACCTTCCGGTAATCAAATGAGGTCATCCTATATATCAATCTTCGTTTCTGGACCATTCCGGAAACCCTCGTGACGTCCGTGATCTCATCCGGGACTTCGAACAACATTCGGTAACCAACCATATAACTCAAATACGCATAAAACAACGTCGAACCTTAAGTGTGCAGACCCTGCGGGTTCGAGAACTATGCAGACATGACCTGAGTGACTCCTCGGTCAATATCCAATAGCGGGACCTGGATGCCCATATTGGATCCCACATATTCTACGAAGATCTTATCATTTGAACCTCAGTGCCAAGGATTCATATAATCCCGTATGTCATTCCCTTTGTCCTTCGGTATGTTACTTTCCCGAGATTCGATCGTCAGTATCCGCATACCTATTTCAATCTCATTTACCGGCAAGTCTCTTTACTCGTTCCGTAATACAAGATCCCGCAACTTACACTAAGTCACTTTGCTTGCAAGGCTTGTGTGTGATGTTGTATTACCGAGTGGGCCTCGAGATACCTCTCCGTCACACGGAGTGACAAATCCCAGTCTCGATCCATACTAACTCAACGAACACCTTCGGATATACCAGTAGAGCATCTTTATAGTCACCTAGTTACGTTGCGACGTTTGATACACACAAAGCATTCCTCCGGTGTCAGTGAGTTATATGATCTCATGGTCATAGGAACAAATACTTGACACGCAGAAAACAGTAGCAACAAAATGACACGATCAACATGCTACGTCTATTAGTTTGGGTCTAGTCCATCACGTGATTCTCCTAATGACGTGATCCAGTTATCAAGCAACAACACCTTGTACATAATCAGAAGACCCTGACTATCTTTGATCAACTGGCTAGCCAACTAGAGGCTTGCTAGGGACAGTGTTTTGTCTATGTATCCACACATGTATATAAGTCTTCATTCAATACAATTATAGCATGGATAATAAACGATTATCTTGATACAGGAATTATAATAATAACTATATTTATTATTGCCTCTAGGGCATAATTCCAACAGGAAAATGGGAAGTAACTGTTTTTGAGGAGCAACATACACACCCAATGATGAGTAGGGGGAATCGACAAGGTTTTATAGATCTCATAGGAAGGTACCGTATGAGGACTACATGTTTATGAATACATTGCATAATCGGAACACACCAACATCGTTGATCATGTCTACGCTTGGAGACTTGCATGGGGAACTTGGCAACCTTCCGTACACTGACAGAGATGTTGCAAACATTCGAACTAAGTTGAGAAATGAGGTGTTTTTGAATGATATGGCGAAAACGATGGAGTATTTTGAGAAGCTTCACGCAGAGAGTCCACGTTTCTTTTATGCGAAGCTGGAAGATGAGAATAAAGCAATGAGGGCACTATTCTGGGTTGATGGAAGGACCCGGGAGGCATACAAAAAATTCAGAGATTGTGTGTTCTTTGACACTACGTTTTGTACGAACAGGTATGATATGTCGTTTGCATCAATCGTTGGAATAAACAACCACATGCAAACCATAATGTTGGGATGTGCGTTGCTTCCAGATGAAAAAATTGAGACATTCAAGTGGGTTTTTGAGAAGTGGATGGATGCAATGGGGCATGACCCCGGAGGGTGTATAATGACAGATCAAGACCAAGCCATGTCAAAAGCTATTAGTATGGGTTTTCCTGGTATAGTACACATATGCTGTAAGTGGCACGTGCTGAAGATAGCGAAGGAAAAACTGGGTATGTTGTTCAGGACAAGAGCAGATTTTGAGGAAGAATTCTATTACTGTGTGAATGGGACTGACAGTGCAGAAGAATTTGAGGAAGCATGGCAGCGGATGGTGTTGAAGCATGAGCTTGTTGAGCACCCACATCTGATTAACATGTGGGAGTGCAGGCACACTTGGGCACCGGCGTACTTCAAAAGAAACTTCTTTCCCTTCACAGACACGAATGGCAGGTCGGAAGGCTTGAACTCGTTCTTCAAGAAGCTTGTGCACCCTCATGACTCGGTGTGGCAGTTTCTGAAGCAGTACGAGTACATCCAGGAAACTTGGCTTGACCGGGAGGACAATGCTGGTTTGCTTGGCGAGGCTACAATTACTCCGCTGTGGTCAAGGTATGAAATGTACTAGTATACTAAATGTGGAAAAATTGTTGATATAATCTGCACCATGTGAAGAAAAAGTTTGCTTCTTATATGTTTTTATTATGCTTATATATTCCAGTTGAAAACTTAGGTATTTTTTCTGCTAGGTACAAGATAGAGGAGCAAGCATCAAAGTTTTATACCAGGACTGCCTTTGGAAAGTTTAAGGAAATGATGGAGGAGACAACAACATTGATGATTAATCCGGTTGAAGGTAATCGGTTTAAGTTTGAGCTACGAAGTTGCGATCCTGATTCCAGTAAAATACGTGTGGTTGTTATCGACCCAGTTGACAGGTCGTATAAGTGCTCATGCAACAGATTCCACATGAATGGGATCTTGTGTCATCACATTCTAAAGGTAGTGGTGCATACTAATGTGCAAGAAATATCTGAGCAATACATGATGTATAGATGGTCTGAGGAAGCAACAATTAGACCTGCAAGAAGTAGAAATGTTGGTTCAGATGTTCCAGGAACAAATACTTTGAGGTACAATGACCTGTGCATCCAGATGTGCACCGTTGCTTCGGATGCATGTTTTGGTCCGGAGACGTACACGATTGTTGCTGGTGGAGTGGATGAGCTAAGCAAGCTGGTATGAGAGTGGAGGTTGTCAGGTGGTTTGCCAGACCCAGACCCACGAGCACGTGCTGATGTGGAAGTAGTAGGAAGCAGCAATGTGAAGAATCCGCCAAAATCTGCCAAAAAAGGTAGACCAAAAGATAAATAGAAAAGGAGGAAACCACTGGTGGAGCTGAGGTAGGAGAAGGCGCAACAAAAAGGAAAGAAGAAAGGTGTGTGTGTTATTATTGTAAGGAGGATTGGCACGACAAGAGGAATTGCCCGTATCTAGCGCTTGAGAGACAGAGACAGAAGGTTGAAGCTGAAAAACTTAGGCAACAGACGGAGTTGACACTGTAAATAATTTTTTTCCGAAGGTTACCGCGTACTGTGATGTGGTGTAATAAGTTGCTGAGATTGCATAAAATAATTTAGACATTTATGGGTTGTAAGCGATATGGATTTGATTGTGGTTAAGTCTAAGTTTTGTTTGGTGGAATCTATGATGAATGTGAATTTACTTTGGCAATGCAAAATAATATGTAGCATTCTGCTTCATAAATTTTGTGAATATAGTTCTGGTATTTGAAGTTGTGAAAGTTTGATAGCGACATGCTGGAAGCATAATGATGTTATGAAGCAGACTTCAGGTAGGATGGCTGCGGAATTCATGTAAATATATATGTTTCAGGTGAGTGAAGTTTGCAAGAAGCAAGCACAATCATGTTTATATACTTGGATTTTGATTGAGGTTAAGTCAGGGTTTTGTTTGGTGGAAACTATGATGAATGTGAATTTTTGTTTGACAATGCAAAATAATATGTAGCATTCCGCTTCACAAAATTTGTGAAGATAGTTCTGGTAATTCATGTAAGTATATATTTTTCAGGTGAGTGAAGTTTGCAAGAAGCAAGCACAGTTTGTAGTGGAAACAAAAGTAGTACGATATAGGAGCATAGCGATATTACATGCACAGTGTATTATTCGTGCGTAGTAAAAACTAACGAACACTTTGTTTTCAATGTTGGTAGTACATAGACGACAACAGCATCATGAAGCGCAAAAAATGTGCTCTGAAACATGCAACTTGAAAACTCATGGTTGAGTACAAAATAGTACCAGATAAAGGACACAAACTATCAGCACCAGTTGGTAACAAAGCTGTATTGTGTAATAAAACAACTAGGTGGAAGTAAAAAAGAAACTTCAAAGCACATAGTTTGCACAAGTGCGATCCTTTATTCTGTTGAATGCTCGTAGGCGTGATTCTCTATGAGGTATATTATTTGTTTGATTGCGACTACGAAGGTTCCTCGGTCTTCAGTACCGAGGTTGGATCTTGGTTGTTCAGCTACGAAGTTATGATTAGTTCGGTGATAATCGCCCGATGGTCATAGGTATCCTGCGGTAGAAGTCGTGTGAGTGGTTAGAACAATGAAGCATGCACTTGTTTAGACGGGTGCACTTGAAAAATGCAGAATTGGTTGCACGCCAAACGCAAATATGATTGATGGAAACTTATAACAGTGATGATAGAAGCATTGAATTAACACGTGAGTAGTTGCTTGGTTTAGGATGGTAATACCTTGGAAAAGTTGGCCATGTTCTTACCATCCCATTGCTTCATGAAGAGCATTGTGAATATTCCACAATCGAAGTTGGCAAAAAATATAGAAGAAAGCATCATACGTAGTGTGAATTTTCTTCATCACCGACTTGAGGTAAAAAGATTGTATAAACTTACTGCGTTTTCTGTTGGGGGCAATCAGGGGGGTTGAAGCATGTGAACTTCATGAAATCCAACTTTGTGAATGCTTTGGCATGCGCGGCTAGTGTCACAAAATTGGTTACCTAAAAATACAGGGATGCAAAATGTAATTGACACATCACCAAAAAAACATCACACATTAATTAGTTACTGTTAGTTTAGGAGAGTGCTAACCAGATTGTTTGACAACTCGTACACTTCATCATTTTTCAGCTTCTTGTCTGAATCGAATATGTTGATCTGTTTGTAAAGAAGGTTGATGCAGCATAGGATCCAATGTTGTTTGTGGGGAATGGCGAAGTAAAGCTGCAAAATATTATGGGTATGAAGGGTATGAATTTGTTTTTCAGGTGCTCATAGATTGTAAAATTAAAGGATGTCTTGTGCGTCTGTACATGATACGTTGCAAATTGGAAGTTTGAAAAAATTGATATAAAGTGACGAGCACTGTGTTTTATGGCGTGAGAAGTGTACCAAATCCTTTGACTTGAGAGAGCCATCTTGGTAGGCATTGTTGAATTCACGAAGGCAGTTGGTTGCAACGAATTTTTGCTCGGGCACGCTTAGTTTTGCCTGATGAAAGTTATGAAATACAATGTAAAGAATATTAAAATAACTGAAGATGGAAACAGAAGAGATGTGTTGCGAAGGTTGTTACCGTCAAGGACTGTGAGAATGCGTATTTGGTAGGAAGGGCAGAGCTGCATGCTTCCATTCTTTGTTGAAGGTTGAATTGGCGAATGTAGAGCTCCATTGTATGGGTGTCAACCCATTCGCGTGGCTTGAGTGTGTCACGGAAGTGTTCATATGATATATGATACCCACCGTAATCGATGAAAGGTGGCCTAGTACAAGGGTGATTGCGAACAAACGTAATTAGATGAAGCATTTTTTGTAAGTTTAAAAACATTACTAGGCAACCAAGGAAGCATGAGTTGCTTGGAGGTGAATCATAAACTTAATAAAAGGTGTGAGGGAAGCGGATGTGATAGAATGAAAAAGCTGTGAGATGTAACCTTTTATCAGTTTTTTGGGAGGCCTTAAACATGTGGCAGTAATGTACTTGTTGTACAGTTCTATCAAAGAGCTTGTAACCTTGATTTTCTTTAGCCTTGTGTCCTCAGTTTTTCGAAGACAAGCTCTCTTCTTCCTATTCTTCTTTTCCCGAGTTTGTGTGCCAATGGTGTGAAGGACATCTCCGGTGGTGGGTTGACCCCCCTGGATGGATGATAGGTTGTACAATTATTTTATTGTTAATGGTGTAGATTGAATTTTGTAGTAGGAGTGTGAGTGAGTTGGAAAAGGGTGGAACCGTACCTCATTGACATTATGGCTCATGTTTGGTCCTTCGGATGTATTATCCTAAGTAGACGCATGTAAAACAGAATTGTTGGACACGTGTCTTCGCGTTTAATGGAAGCTGCGAAAGGGGTTAGAGGGTGCATTTTTGAAAAGTGTAAAAAGGCGCACCTGTGTGAGTTGTGTAAGGGATGTTGGTGTTGGTGCATGTACTGGGGATGATTCGTGACTTATGTGTGCCAGGTTTGCATCCACTGTTGCCATGGTTGTAGGTCGTGCATGAGCAGAGATACGTGCAAGTGATGTTATTGAAAAAAATAAGTGAAACCGAAATGAGATTGTAATATGGTATGTGATCGACTTACGTGCAACTGTGGTTTGTACTACAGCTGTAGAAGCGTCTGCAATTTTGCCTTCATGTGTTGATGGAGGTGGTTCGGCGAAAGCTTGGGTCCAAGTCTGACCGGGGGGTAGAAGACTGAAACTCGGATCTTCATAGGAATCAAGGACCCTCCACAATGTTTCTTCATCGCTGGTGGAATGCTTTGTGACAGGAGGCGATGTAAAAGCGTCTGTAGCTTGGTCTTGATGTGATGAGGGAGGTGGTTGGGTGCAAACTTGGGTGCAAGTCTTACCGGGGGGCAGAATACTGAGACCCGGATCTTTGTAAGAATCAGGTATCCTCCGTCTAGTTTCTTCCTCACTAGTAGATTGGTTCGCACCAGGAGCGGATGTTGAAGCTACATCCTGGTTATTGTGAGCTGTTTTTGTAACACTTTTCTCCACCTCATCGGCATATGCAGTTGCTTCCTTCCAAAACCTGGTGTCAGGAGTTTCTTTTGGACCAGGTGGTGGAGGTTGTTCGGTATGTGTATCCTGGAGTACCCTATGATGTGAAGAATAATTTGTTGGATCTGGAGCATAATCTTTTGTGGCCGCTAAGACATCTTGTGCAAACTCGTCCATGCGCTTGGCGTGCAGTTTAGTAAGTCTCAATGTAGCTTTTGATATATCATGTGCCCATTTTGCTTTGTGTCTTTCAAGAATTGGAAGTAAGAAGGCCGGGAGTTCCTGAATGAAAGCATGGAGCATGTGAAATGGTGAATGATTTGAGAACATGATTGTGCAGTTAAATAATTCTGGAAGCATGTATATTACAGCATGAAGACATTTTTTATTATGGTAGAAGCATGGGTTTGATGTATAGAATTTTTTGTCCTCTTCATGTTCTTCAAGTTAGAGGGAAGCACGTAAAGTACACAATGGCAACCTTAAGAAAGATGGTAGAAACATGCATTGGAATATAGAACTAGTAGGTTATCAGAAACTAATTTGATAACGTTGTACCTTCGGATGCTTGATAGGAAATTTAGGGGCCTCGTGATGCATGTCTTGATTTTCTTCAGTCTACATAAAAATTTAGAATACCCAATGAGTAAAAGCTATACAAAAAAGCTCGATTACAAATAAGTACAATACCGGTGGGTACCTATGGTGGATGGTTGGTAGAATTGTTTTCTATTTGTTGTATATATGGTTGTGTAGCAGGTTGTTCATCGTAGTTTGACAGTTGGATGGCATATGGTGTGCTTTCGGGTGCACGGAACTACAAAAAAATGCAGAATTTTAGCACACGTGAAGATTACAAATTCTTATATGGAGATGTACATGCAGAAACGGGGAGCGTCATATTGGAAAAGATTAACATCTATCTTAATGAATTAGTATCGCATTGGAATAGAAGGCAACATAATTTGTATGGCCTTACCGGTCGCGCACCATAAATATGTGCATTGAGGGTCAATCTACTTTTATCATGTAGCATGACAAATTTAAAGTCCTCATCTGTTATGTGGGATGCTCTAGGAAGTGAGTAATTTATGTGATGCATCAAAATAGATGATTCAAGAAAGTCCAAATGGTCCATGTATATAATCTGAAAATAAAAAGGTAGGATCAAAAAATGTGAATAAAATAAATAATAACTATATAAAAGTTGAGATATAAAAAGTGTGTAGGCTAGTGTGTATACCGCAACCAAGGGTAGGCAGCTGCCAACCCATATTTTTTTGAAAGCTCCATCTAATAGTGCTTTCTTCTTCTTCTTTTGGAATGTATCGATCCCAGTCATGACATCTTTCAGAATTTGATCTCCCCATGCGTACTCGCAAACCTCGGATGCAACTTCAAGGCTGCCTAAATACTCCAAAGGCACCATGTTTCCAGTTCCTGGTGTCAAATGAGTAGCCAATGCTACTAGGAAGAAGGTCCTAAAAAGGTCTCGTCATCTAGATCATCTTCTTTTTCTAGAATAGTTGCAGCATAGTGAATGGGCGCCCGTCTACCTTGATCATAATCTGTCTTGTAGAATTCTCGATGAGGGGATTCTTCGTGCTTGCTTATGACAACAACATGCCTAGTACCATGAGGAAGTCCGAGGACCTTTTCAACCATTTCTGGAGTGAATAGAATGCTGATATTGTTTCGTGGGTTCCGAAATTCACCAAGCTTCGGGTCAATCCTGTCAATGATCCATTCTAGGAGTCCCTCGGGGGCTGAGAATTTGCTAACATCCACGAGATTGCCCCATTTTTTGGTACGAATGAGGTTTTTCCTTGCTGGGGCGAGACCTAAGACAATATCATGTAACCGGCCAGCTGCATATCGACTCTAGAGCATGAGCGACTCTTTATCTTTTTTAGTCATTGTTGATTGTCACCTGAGAAAAAGAGTGATGTGATGGGTTAGAAATTTTTGTATGTTGTATTAGGCACGGCAGAAAAATGCAGTACAAAAAACTAAATGCATTGTTTCATGTCAGGAGCACCAAAAATGGCCAAACGCTGAATACGGCGCATGACACAGGCATTAGTAAGTTGCTTCCATTGGGTGGATGCTTATCCTGGTGGCGTTGTTATGGAAGCATTTGTATAAAGGACCGAATCAGAAAGTGGCCACTGCAGAAGCATCTATGTGTGATGCAATTTAAGATGCAACATGGTTCAATTTTGCTCTTTAATGGAAGCAAGGAATTTAAAAAAAATAATAGATAACAAATTTTCCGCCAAGTGTGTGTGTACATGTGACACAGGAAGCATATCGGGATGTATTTGAGATATAAATTGCATAGATAGGAAGCACGGGTACCACATATGAAAATATGCAAAACAAATGCTAGTCCACGAATGAACATAGGAAACAATTAGTCTACTGGATGAATTAGACAGCAAATTTCGTTGCAAAAGATGAGAAAAATCCCAAATCTGGGACAATACACAAAAATACAAAGTACCTACGAACTGGGATGGGGAGCTCCAGCAAGTGGCGGCCGATGTAATGCGACAGATTCAATCGACGGGAAGTACGCCTTGGCGATGTTGCGGATGGGATGCCTGATCCGCTCGCCGCCGGCGGGGTGGTAGATCCGATGGGGGGGGGGGCGAGCTAGTGGTGCGTGGCGGGTCGAGCACGGCGTTGAGCTGGATGTGAGATTACGCTTCGGTGGACGGTGAGGGTGGCATCGGTGGCCGGTGGGGGCAGCGGGGTCAGTGGGCTGTAGGGGCAGCGACGATGGCTGGTGGCGGTGGAGGAGATGCCCCTGCATGCGACGAAGGCGAGGTGGCAAACAGAGGAGGGGGAAGAGCACGGCGCGGGGTTGTGGATGCGAGGACGCTCCGGCGGATGGTCCGGTGGATGGTGAGGGTGGCGTTCGTGGCCGGTGGGGGCAGCGGGGTCGGTGCCTGTAGTGGCAGCGGCGTTGGTAGGTGGCGGTGGAGGGGATGCCGCTGCAGGCAACAATGGCGAGGTGGGGAAACAGGGGAGGGGACAGAACACGGGCGGGGTTGTGGGCGTTAATTGAAGTTGATTACGCGCGTGATTTACGGGATACGGTCTTTGGTTTCTAATCGCAAATGAATCTGGAGCGTCGGGATTCTTTTGAATCGACGCGAGTAGATGGGTTTGACGATGGCATCGTTCCAGACTATGGATACTAAGTGTTTTCCTAACATAAAGAACGTGAATAGATAAAATGAACAGTACTAACGTCCAATCAGTTGGACGTTCAGCAACAAATCCAATCAATTGGACGTTAAGCAACAAATCCGAACGACCATAACCCATTTCTTCCCTCGCCCTATATTTTAGTTTTTCTTCCGAGCGCCCACATGCACTCTTCTTGTTTGTGAAAAAATGTATCAGCTAATTACCCTCTATTAATCTGAGATGTGCATGCATGCATATAAAAACAAAAGCGGTGATATCATTAAAAATTTCAATAAAAATCAAACTTTAAAATGTTTTGTAGCTCAAACAGTTGCTCCGATTTAAAATCCGTTTTCACATAAAAAATACGTCTCGATGAGACCTTCAAAACTAGGTCCCGTGTTGATATATTTCGACAATTTTTTTTGTCAAAAGTTTCTATATCTCGGATACCTAAGTTATCACATCTGTGCTACATAAATTATCATCGTGTTTGCATTGAAGTTACCTAGATATTAAAAATTGTTCCTTCAACTTTTTCTCATATGCACATTCATGCATGCATAAGAGGACAAGCCGATGCCATCCTATATTTTTCTCAAATCCTCGCTTCAATTAAAAATATGTTTTCATAAAACAATCTCGTGATGAGACCTTGGAAACAAGATCTCATGTTCGTATGTTACGATGATTTTTCTTCAGGCCAAAAGTTAGCACACCTCAATTAAAATAATGTATCACTCCTACGGTTCGTATAATACCTTTTTATTTACACATAAATTTTTTGGGGTATGTTTTCAACAAATATTTTTCTCCAGGTCAAAGTTGCCAAAGTGTTTCATACCTTAATTATTAGGTATACGATGTGCATATTAACATACTATTTACACAAAAAGCTATGAGGGTATGTTTTCAACAACTATGTTTTACCGGGTCATAGTTACCATGGTGTTTGTAACAAAGTTATGAGGTCCATATGCATAGATTACCATGGTTAAAGTTCTCGGGATGTTTGTACATAAGTTATGAGGTATATGGTGCTTAGATTACCAAGATAACTTATACAAAAATTGTCGCCGGGGGGAGGGGGTATTCAACAATTTTTCCCAAGGTAAAAATTATCATGGTGTTTGCACCTAAGTTATCAGGTCTGCAGTGCTTGTATTATGATGCTATTTATACATAAGTTATCAAGGTGTGTATTCAATAAGTCTTTTCCCGGGTAAAAGTTATCGCGGTTTTTGTGCCTAAGTTATCAGCTTTGTGATGAATTGTCGGGGCGGGAGGGAGGGGCATTCAATAAATATTTTCCAAGCTAAAACTTACCACAATATTTATACCTAAGTTATCAGGTGTGCAGCGCTTGTATTATCATGTGATATATAGAGAAGTTACCGGGGGGGGGGGGGGGGTTATTCAACAACTCTTTTCCCCGGTAAAAGTTATCGCAGGGTTTGTACTTAACTTATCAGGTATGCGGTGTTTATATTACGAAGACAATTATACCAAAATTATTGAGGGCGGGGGGGGGGGGGGGCAGCATTCAATAACTGTTTTCCCAAGGTAAAAGTTATCGCGGTTTTTGTGCCTAAGTTATCAGCTTTGTGATGAATTGTCGGGGCGGGAGGAGGGGGCATTCAATAACTATTTTCCAAGATAAAACTTACCACAATATTTATACCTAAGTTATCACGTATGCGACACTTGTATTATCATGTGATATAGAGAGAAGTTATCGGGGGTGGGGGGGTGGGGTATTCAACAACTCTTTTCCCCTGTAAAAGTTATCGCAGGGTTTGTACTTAACTTATCAGGTATGAGGTGATTACATTACCAAGACAATTATACCGAAATTATCGAGGGTGGGGGGGGCAGCATTCAATAACTGTTTTCCCAAGGTAAAAGTTACGATGGTGCTTGTACCTAAGTTATCAAATATGCAGTGCTTGTATTATCATGCTATTTATATAGAAGTTATCGGGGGGTGTTGGTATCAAAACCGGAGATCTCGGGTAGGGGGTCCCGAACTGTGGATCTTGGATCGATGGATTGCAGGAGAAAGGAGGAGACATTATTTACCCAGGTTCGGGCCCTCTTAAGGAGGTAAAATCCTATGTCCCGCTTGATTATATTGATGTGGAGCGATCATTACAGAGTCGATCTACGTTGAGATCATATGATATAAAACCCTATATGAGTCAACCTGGTATACGCATGAGAACCTATGTTTTTTTAGACACCATGGTTCCTAGGGTTACATATTACCGACCTTAGCCGGGGAAAGCTGGGCCGACCTCGCCTTCTTGACTTGGAATGCACGCGAGTCTTCAGAGCATTCCATCTTGATCATAAAGTTGTGACAATTCGGTCTTCCATGATGCGGCCCACATGGTCGGCCCATAAGGGATAAGCCGACCACCCGAGGACCCCTTAATCCACGACTCCCTCAGTAGCCCCCGAACTGGCCTCCAACGCTGATGTGTACGGTTTTCGGTAGCCGCACACTTAGGATAATCAGCTTGGGCGCGCGAGTTCCCTTCAAGCTTGGCTGGCTTCGGTTTGGTCGCTCTGGTGACGTCACGTTCTAAAAAACAAGCATCGTTAAATCTAAAGACTTAAAAGCAGAGAGGTGAATATTCCCTCTTCTAGCAACCCTTCTGACGAAAAGTCATGGTAACCAATTACGAAAAACTCGAACCGCAGCTCGAGGCCACTTTCCCTTGGGCACGTCCTATCAACGAGGAGATTGTGTCCCGCATTTAAGGGGATTCGAATACTGACTCGGGCTAGCCCACGCGCATTCAACGATGCGGTCGTTTCGGGAAGTGGCGGAGCCAACAACGCAGTAAGAGGGAACCCTTGGTTTTACGGCCTCCCATAAAAAGGGAAAAAGATCCAAAGCCCACCATATGCATTCCAAACTCGACTCCCTTTCTTCCAAGCTCGAGCGCCTCGATCCACTTCATCTCCCACCCTTTCCAGCCATCCCCTTTCCAAGATCAACAATGGTTGGCTCGGGCTCTCAGGGCAAGTGGGAGATTTCCAGCATATCCGACGGGGACATCCAGGAGTTGAAGCGCTCCGGCCACCTCCCGGCCGACATCGCCCACCGAGCACCGGAGAAGGACCAGGTGGTGCCTACACCAAGGCCTGGTGAGCGGGTGGTGTTTGTCCCCCACTTCATCCGGGGACTGGGCTTCCCACTCCACCCCTTTATCAGGAGCCTGATGTTCTACTACGGGTTAGATTTCCATGATCTTCCCCCGAATTTAGTCATGCACATCTCCACCTTCATTACTGTTTGCGAGGCCTTCCTGTGGGTTCATCCACAATTCCGCCTTTGGCTTAAAACCTTCAACATCAAGCCGAAGTCGATCAGCAATCAACAAGCTGACTGTGGTGGGGCCGTGATAAGCAAGCTTTGCCGCGTGGCGTGGTCGGAGGGCACCTTGACTGACACCATCAAGGGCTGGCAGAAGGAGTGGTTCACCGAGTCACGAGAAGCAAACTGGGTAGTGCCCGCCACATTCAGATCTGGATCCTAGTGAGGCTAACCTCATGGGTTAAAAAGGCCTCGACTCGGGATCGACTCCGGATGTGAAGCAGCTGCAAAAGCGCATCAGGCAGATGGTGGCGACAAACGTCGAGCTAACCGATGTGGTCCAGGTCATGCTCCATCGCCGCATCCTTCCCTGCCAGCATCGGGATAACCTGATGTGGTCCTAATAGCCCAACAACTCCCGGGTGGTGCCGGAGTTCTACCGCACCACCCATGAGAATGCGTGGCTGCTCAAGCCTCAACAGGAGTGCTCGGTCGAGGAGGAAGACGCTGGCTTGGATGCCGAGACCCCCCTTACTTAAAGCTCCATTTTTTATCGAGGGTCTTACCATTTCTCCTACCGTCCCTGCAGGATTGGCTGCCCAAAGCCAAAAACTTAAACGACCTAGCTCCCTTGCCCGAAGAACCCTGGTCGGCATTGCTGACTACTACCTCTTGAGCTTGCATTGGTTTTCCCTTGAAGAAGAAAGGGTGATGCAGTGAAGTAGATAAGTATTTCCCTTAGTTTGTTGAGAACCAAGGTATCAATCCAGCAGGAGGAACAAGCAAGGCCCTAATAGTAGTACCTACACAAATAATCAAACACTTGCACCCAACGCTATAAAGGGGTTGTCAATCCCTTTAGAGTTATTTGCAAGGATGAGATTTGATAGAGATAGATATAAAAGATTGCGGAAACAAAAGTAAATAAATTGCGGCAAAGTATTTTTGGTATTTCTGGTTTATAGGTCTGAAAATATAACATGGAAAATAGACCCGGGGGCCATAGGTTTCACTAGAGTCTTCTCTCATAAAGGAAAATAATACGGTGGGTGAACAAATTACTGTTGAGCAAATGATAGAAAAGTGAATAATTATGAAGATACCTAAGGCAATGATTATGCATATAGGCATCACATCCGTGTCAAGTAGACCGAAACGATTCTACATCTACTACTATTACTCCACACATCGACCGACTCCTGCCTGCATATAGAGTATTAAGTTCATGAAGAACATAGTAACCCATCAAGTAAGATGACATGATGTAGAGGGATAAACTCAAGCAATATGATGAATACCCCATCTTTTTATCCTTGATGGCAACAATACAATACGTACCTCGCCACCCCTACTATGTCACTGGGTGAGGACACCGCAAGATTGAACCCAAAACTAAGCACTTCTCCCATTGCAAGAATTACCAATCTAGTTGGCCAAACCAAACCAATAATTCGAAGAGACTTGCAAAGATATGAAATCATGCATATAAGAATTCAGAAGAGACTCAAATAATATTCATAGATAATCTGAATATAAACTCACAATTCATCGGATCTCGACAAACACACCGCAAAACAGTATTACATCAGATAGATCTGCATGAAGATCATGAAGAACATGGTATTGAAGATCAAAGAGAGAGAAGAACCCATCTAGCTACTAGATATGGACTCGTAGGTCTATGGTGAACTACTCACACATCATCAGAGGGGCAATGGAGTTGATGTAGATGCCCTCCATGGTCAATTCCCTCTCCAACAGATTACCAAAAAACGCTCCCAGATTGGATCTCTCGGGAACAGATGCTCCCGGCGGCGTAAAAGTATTTTCGTGGCTCTTTTTGGCGATACGGGAATATTTGGGAATTTATAGGCCAAAGAATAGGGTTAGGAGGCCTGTAGGGGACCCACAAGCTAGGCGGCGCGGCCACCCCCCGAGGGCGTGCCCTCTAGGCTTGTGGCCTCCATGTAGGTGCCCTGCCCCCTACTCCAAGTCTCCTAGGTGTCTTCTGGTCCAAGAAATTTTTTTCCAGAGATTTTGTTCCATTTGGACTTCGTTTAACATTCCTTATCTGCAATACTCAAAAACGTGAAAAAACACAAACTGGCACTAGGCTATAGATTAATAGGTTAGTCCAAAAATAATATAAAACAACATATAAATGCATATAAAACATCCAAAACAGATAATATAATAGCATGGAATAATAAAAAATTATAGATATGTTGGAGACGTATCACTGACTGCGATGCTGGTAGAGGCGTCGTGCACGGCGCCAGAGAAGAAGACGGAGACCCACGAGGGTCTCCGTTCGAGGGGTCCTTCGGATACCAAGTCCGGGGACACCCCTTCCTCCATCACCCATGAGGGGGAGGATGCAAAAGATGAGGAGGAGAAAGATTCTTTCCAAACAAGGAAGAGGGCGACACCAGACGGGGCCGAGGAGGGGCTACCTCCTCGGGCCCCGAAGAGACCTTGCAAGAGCAAGGTCGCCCTGCTCGACGATGGCCCGGATTGTGATAAGGAGCTCGAAGCCTTTGAGACGGTTTCCCGACGAACCTCTAGGGTCAAGCCACCGACCCAAAGGTATGGAATCCAATCCTTTTTAGCGGTGTTACACCGGGTCTTTGTTAGTAATGAGAAATGATTTGTTCTTGTCGCATCCCTGTCCGAGACCTTCTGATGGACCAGGTGTCCAAGGGGGTTGCCGCTAGCCAAGCTGGCGGAGAGCGGGAATGCGTCCTGCACTAACCTTGTCGAGGTCTTAGATGAGGAGGCCAAGGTGATATCCCACTAGGCCCTGCCGGCTAGAGACGAGTAGGTGATGGTCGAGGTGGGTATATTGGATGCAGAGGACCGAGAGGTCCCGACCGAAGTTGATACACTAGTCATCGAAGACCGGGAGGTCCTGGCTGAGGTCCATACCTCTGTCACCGGGACCCATGAGGTTGGTTCCTCCCCCGCAAGCGAAGAGGGGGACCGAATTCCCTCCGAGCTTCCTTCGGAGACACCTCTAAGGAGCTCTAGTCTTCCGGAGTCTTCGGTGACGCCTCCGGTGCCGTCCGTGACAGAGCAGGCCGCTGCTGGGTGGCCGGCAATGATGGATGATACCTTGGTTGGCTCATCCATCGCCGATGAACATCGCACCCTTATGGGTGCGGTTCTGTAGAGCATTCAGCCCGTTAACAGCGGACTGAACGAAGCCTTCAATGGCTTGTTGGCAGGTTTCAAGGTAAGCCATGTAATGTTTTAAGTTTTATTTATAAGGTTTTATATGCCTTTATGGGAATAATATCCCCCGAGCTGTGGGTTAGTTTGACAAGCTTATCCGTGGGTCAAAATAACTCCTAGGTGTAAAGAGAAATAATCGAGAGACTTTTGAATTATAATGACTTGCTGGAGTAATTCGACCGAGTGTATCCCGTTCCAATAACTCAGAGTCCCTTTAATTGATAATTTTGTATCGCATGCCTCATCCTCCGCTGATGATGCCAACCCTCTTGAGATTGTCGAGCTGAACCGGAAACTCAAAGTTTTTAACGAAGAGCTCAGCCGTGTAAATGATCGGCTCGACAAAAGGGAGGGTAAGTTTTAATGTGTGCTGTAAAAAATTCTTATTATCCTTAGTAGAGAAGGATCATCCTAGCTTTAGTGTCTGACCCCGTGATTTTGATTTGGTCAGTAGAGCAAGACCAAGAAATCGAAAAACTCAAGGCCAAATTGGAGAAGGTGAAGCAGGAGGCCGCTGCTCACAAGGTGGCGGTCAAACTGGCAGCTACCAAGCTAGACGCCCGCAAAGTCGACAGCAGCAAGCATGGCGGAGATTCAAGACGAGCTGCAAGAGGCCAGCTCTGAGTGTGAAGCCCTGGAGCAGAAATCCAAGGAACACATGACCAAGCTCTCCAAGCTGTTCACCGAGCTCAAATCAGAGCGGGTGGACCGAAGGTTCTTTGAAGTAGAGGTGCGCCAAGCCAATTTGATGTCAAATGGTAAGCCATACTCATTGGAATGTTCCTTAGGTGGAAACATGTTTGCCTTTCTTACGCGGATATGGCGTTCCTCATGCGCCTTCACGGTCCGCCCACGGAGTGTGGCAGAAGCGACCAAGCACTACACGTCCCATGATGGGGATGTCGAGCGGAGGCTTTTCTAGGCTCAATTTCAGACTCCTGAGCCTAACCCCAGTCTAAGATAGCAGATGAAACAACTCATGGAGCTGCATAGGATGGCGGAGCCAACCATCAAGGATCTTTGTGTCCAGCTATGGCCTACTGAGCCTCTGTCGAGCAGCTACTTTGGCTTGGTGCAGAAGTTAGTCAATATCGTGCCCCGTAATGATGTCCTCAAGTGCTCCGTTTGTATAGAAGGAGCTCGGATGGCCTTTGCAAGGACCATGATGCACTGGCCGGGGGTAAAGCCCCTTACGATGGCAACTGCCCCTCCGCCTACCGGGAAGGAGCACAAACGTCCCGAGCTATATTTTCCCTCCGCAATGGAGGGTGCTCGGGTTATAGAAGCTCAATGCTCAAAAGATATACTCTTTGAGTGAATGTATTGTCACGTGCCTCTGAACAATTTATTTTTATAATGCTAGTCTTGAGTGAGATTCACTTTTGTATTATTTTGACTCCTGACTTTGGCCGTTCAATCTGAAAGTAACCAGTCGTTGGCTTCAACCCCCATGTACAAACTACTTGGGGTGTTTCAACGTCTGCACTATTAACCTTAGCCGATGTGTCCGTACTCGAAGGTGGTAGTGTGGGAAGGAAACGAGGCAAACTTACTATGCGGCTTTATCACTTTCACTTAGCCTTGGGGGTTTTAATTCGGGGACTCAGCATAATCCCCCGTCCTTTTGTGGTAATCAAATAAACCAAATTTAGAAATAGCTACCACAGGGTCCACAAAGGTGTGAACGTATAACACGGAATAACCTCAGGCGGTTTTTGTATTTGAGCTTGGGTTGCAGACTAGTTCTCGCCTATTATGACGGTTAGTTTTTGGCTTTCTCCACTGAGGTATTTTTAGATAGACTAGCTGGTAATACGATGGCAGTGGTTCTACCTTTACCCCTTTAGCTAAACTAGCGAAACATAAGGGGGTAAGCATAGGACCGGGGCAACCCAACTATAGACCCAAGACATAATTCGGAACCGATGCATCTAAAGCAAAATCTGAGAAACCGGTCACTTAAAAAGTAGTGACGGGGTAGTGTTTGGGGCGGTATTATCATCCAAGCCTATGGTCTATTGGCCGATCGCACTTAGTATGTGTAAATTTTTTTTGACCTATTAGCGCCGATGAGTATGAAACACGTGCATGCAAAGATACTGTAAAAGACTCTATAGGTAATGTGTGCGAGGAATTTTCATAACTCGTGGCACCAAGGCATCTGTTACTAAAAGCACATATGCTCCCTTGGTGGCTTTGATTATTCATGACAACATACATTCTCTGCTGGACTAACACTTTTACCTAGTATATTTCAGGTATAGTCCACAAAGATCTTTGGTTAAAGGATTGTGAGGAGAAGTCCCTTGATGAAGGAAGGAATAGGATTGGCTCAAGCTTGAAGCAAGAAGACACTACATTTTATAATTATGAGAAATCACTTTGAGTCCATAGGAAAGCCAATACTATTAAAAGGGGATGAGGTATTACGATGAATTGGTTGCTCAAGTTCTTAGAGGTAGCCACCAAAAATACTCAGTCATTCTACCACAAAATATCTTTGTCCAAACCCAAACCAAAAAAATTGGTGCCACCAATAATTTCCATTCAGCCCTACAGGTTTTACACTTAGATAGATCCTATGCCAAACCCACCATCTCGGTACAACCAACATTCCATCATTGCCACCGAAATCAGCGACCAACTTTCTGGTTAGCCATTTTAAAGAATCGGTACCACCGAGTTTGAGAATTGGTCTCACGATATTTGGACCAACTTTCGTGTTAGCCATTTTCAAGAATCGGTACCTTCGAGTTTGAAAATCGATCTCACCGAGTTTTGGACCAACTCCCTGGTTAGCGGTTTTCAAGAATTGGTACCACCGAGTTTTGAGAATTGGTCTCACCGAGATTTGGAAACTGCCTAGGACACCAATATTGGTACCACCGAGATTCATACATCGTTTCCACCGAGATACAAAAGTTGCTACCTTTTGAGCAAGTCGGAACCATCGAGTTTCTAACTTTGGTGTCACCGAGTTGGTCAATTATGGTGTAACGGTTGGATTTTGGTGTTTGCCTATATATACCCCTCCACCTACCTCTCATTCGCACGGGAAGCACTCAGAACACACTTACACTTGCCAGAACCATTTTTTCTGAGAGAGAGCCACCTAGTCATGTGTTGAGATCAAGAGATTCCATTCCTATCATTTGAACCTTGATTTCTAGCCTCCCAAGTTGCATTCCACAAGATCAATCTCTCCTACCCCTACCAAATCTGAGAGAGAGTGATTGAGTGTTGAGGAGGCTATATTTTGAACCTCAAGAGCAAGGAGTTCATCGTTCTACTGTTGGGGAACGTTGCATGGGAAGCAAAAAATTTCCTACGCACACGAAGACTTATCATGGTGATGTTCATCTACGAGAGGGAGATCGGATCTACATACCCTTGTAGATCGTTAAGCGGGAAGCGTTTAAGAAACGCAGTTGATGTATTGGTACATCTTCGTGATTCAAATAACCGTCATCCCACGATCTGTTCCGATCTAGCGCCGAACGGACAGCACCTCCGCGTTCAGCACACGTACAACTCGATGACAATCTCCGCCTTCTTGATCCAGCAAGAGAGACGGGAAAGTAGATGAGTTCTCCAGTAGCGTGACGGCGCGCTGGTGATGGTGGTGATCTATTCCTGCAGGGCTCCGTCCGAGCTCCACAGAAAACCGATCTAGAGGAAGAACTACGAAGTAGAGGTTTGAGTTGCACGTGGCAAAGTTGTGTCTCAAAAACCCTAAAGCCTCTAGTATATATAGGAGGAGAGGAGGGGCTAGCCTTGGGGCTCAGGAGAGCCCAACGGCGCCGACTGAGAGGAGGAGGAGGAGGACTCCAACTCTAATTCGGTTTGGGGAAGGAGGAGTCCTCCTCTTCCTTCCCACCTCCCTCTTTTGTTTTCCTTTTGGTTTTCTTTTCCTAGCGCCATAGCCCACTTGGGCTGGACTCACCAGCCCACCAAGGGCTGGTGTGCCACCCTTGGGCTCTTAGGCTCACTCCCGGGTGGGTGGGTCCCTCCCAGTGCAAACCCGGAACCCATTCGTTACTCCCGGTACACTGCCGGTAATGCCCGAAATCTTTCCGGAGACGAAATGAAACCATCCTATATATCAATCTTTGTTTCCGGACCATTACGGAAACCCTCCTGACGTCCGTGATATCATCCGGGATTCCGAACAACCTTCGTTCACCAACACCTATAACTCAACTATACCTAAACATCACCGAACCTTAAGTATGCAGATCCTGCGGGTTCGAGAACTATGTAGACATGACCTGAGACACTCCTCGGTCAATATCCAATAGCGGAACCTGGATGGAAGTCCATATTGGATCCTACATATTCTACGAAGATCTTATCAATTGAACCTCTGAGCCAAGGATTCATATAATCCCGTATAACATTCCCTTTGTGCTTCGGTATGTTACTTGCCCGAGATTTGATCGTCGGTATCCTATACCTATTTCAATCTTGTTACCGGCAAGTTTCTTTATTTGTTTCCGTAATACAAGATCCCGTGAGTAACACTTTGAGTCACATTGCTTGCAAGGCTTATATGTGATGTTGTATTACCGAGTGGGCCCCGAGATACCGCTCCGTCAGACGGAGTGACAAATCCCAGTCTTGATTCATGCTAACTCAACGGACACCTTCGGAGATACCTGTAGACTACCTTTATAGTCACCCAGTAATGTTGTGACGTTTGATACACACAAGGTATTCCTCTGGTGTCAGTGGGTTACTTGATCTCATGGTCATAGAAATCAACACTTGACACGCAGAAAACTATAGCAACAAAATGACACGATCACATGCTACGTTCATAGTTTGGGTCTTGTCCATCACATCATTCTCCTAATGATGTGATCCAGTCATCAAGTGACAACACTTGCATATGGTCAGAAAACCTTAACCATCCTTGATCAACTGGCTAGTCAACTAGAGGCTTACTAGGGACATTGTTTTGTCTATATATATCCACGCATGTATCTATGCTTTCATTCTATACAACTATAGCATGGATAATAAACGATTATTTTGAAACAGGAAATATAATAATAACTATTTTATCATTGCCTCTAGGGCATATTTCCAACAGTCTCCCACTTGCACTAGAGTCAATAATCTAGTCTCACATCACTATGCGATTTATATTGGAATGAATCTAACACCCATACAGTTCCGGTGTTGGTCATGCTTCGCTCATGCAAGAGGTTTAGTCAGCGGATCTGCAACATTCAGATCCGTGTGCACTTTGCAAATATTTACGTCCTCTCCTTCGATGTAGTCACGGATGAGGTTGAAGCATTGTTTGATGTGTCTAGTCTTCTTGTGAAACCTTGGTTCCTTTGCTAGAGCAATGGCACCAGTGTTGTCACAGAACTGAGTTATTGGATTTAGTGCACTCGGCACAACTCCAAGATCCGTGATGAACTGCTTCATCTAGACACCCTCCTTAGCTGCCTCCGAGGCAGCCATGTAATCCGCTTCACATGTAGAATCTGCTACGTCGCTTTTCCTGGAACTGCACCAGCTTATCGCACCCCCATTAAGAATAAATACCTATCCTGTTTGAGACTTAGAGTCATCCGGATCAGTGTCAAAGCTTGCATCAACGTAACCCTTTACGACGAGCTCTCCGTCACCTACATAAACGAGAAACATCTCCTTAGTCCTTTTGAGGTACTTCAGGATATTCTTGACCACCGCATCCACTCCTGGATTACTTTGGAACCTGCCTGCCATACTTATGGCCAGGCTGACGTCCGGTCTTGTGCACAACAGTGCATACATGATATACCCTATGGCTGAAGCATAGGGGACGGTACTCATCTTTTCTCTATCTTTCGCAGTTAATGGACACTGAGTCTTACTCATCTTTATACCTTGTAACACTGGCAAGAACCCCTTCTTGGACTGCTCCATTTTGAACTTCTTCAAAACTTTAACAAGGTATGTGCTTTGTGGAAGTCCTATTAGGCGCCTCGATCTATCCCTATAGATCTTAATGCCTAATATGTAAGCATCTTCTCCTAGGCCTTTCATTGAAAAACATTTGTTCAAGTAATCTTTTACGCTCTCTAAAAACTCCACATTGTTTCCAATCAACAATATGTCATCCACATATAATATTAGAAACGCTACAGAGCTCCCACTCACTTTCTTCTAAATACAAGATTCTCCAACAACTTGTATAAACCCAAATGCCTTGATCACCTCATCAAAGCGCTTATTCCAACTCCGAGATGCTTGCACCAGTCCATAAATGGATCGCTGGAGCTTGCATACTTTGTTAGCATTCTTCGGATCGACAAAACTTCGGGTTGCATCATATATAACTCTTCCTTAAGAAAACCATTAAGGAACGCCGTTTTGACACCCATCTGCCAGATTTCATAATCGAAAAATGCAACTATTGCTAACATGATTCGGACGGACTTAAGCATCGCTACGGGTGAGAACGTCTCATTGTAGTCAACTCCTTGAACATGTGAAAAACCCTTTGCCACAAGTCGAGCTTTATAAACGGTCACATTACCGTCCGCGTTCATCTTCTTCTTAAAGATCCATTTGTAAAGTCCACACTTTGTTTTCATACATAGATCCTATCTCAGACTTCATGGCCTCTAACCATTTGTTGGAATCCGGGCCACCATTGCTTTTTCATAATTCGTAGGTTCATTGTTGTCTAAAAACATGATAGATAAGACAAGATTACCGTACCACTCAGGAGCAGTACGTGATCTTGTCGACCTGCGAGGTCCGGTAGTAACTTGATCTGAAGCTTCATGATCATCATCATTAGCTTCCTCCTCAACCGGTGTTGCCTCGATAGAGATTTCTCTCTGCCTTGCGCCACCATCTAGAGGGAGCAGAGGTTCCACAAACTCATCAAGTTCTATCTTCCTCCCACTCAATTCTTTCGAGAGAAACTCCTTCTCAAGAAAAGCTCCGTTCTTAGCAACAAACACTTTGCCCTCGTACCTGAGATAGAAGGTGTACCCAACTGTCTCTTTTGGGTATCCTATGAAGACACACTTTTCCGCTTTGGGTTCCATCTTTTCAGGCTGAAGCTTTTTGATATAAGCATCGCATCCCCAAACTTTAAGAAACGACAACTTTGGCCTCTTGCCATACCATAGCTCATATGGTGTCATCTCAACAGATTTTGATGGTGCCCTATTTAAAGTGAATGCAGCTGTCTCTAATGCATAACCCCAATACGATAACGGCAAATCGATAAGGGACATCATAGATCGCAACATATCTAACAAAGTACTATTACGACGTTCGGACACATCATGACGCTGTGGTGTTCCACGCGGTGTCAACTGTGAAACGATTCCACATTGTCTTAAGTGAGCATCAAACTCGAAACTCAGATATTCGCCCCCTTGATGAGATCGTAGGAACTTGATCTTCTTGTTACGATGATTTTCAACTTCACTCTGAAATTGCTTGAACTTTTCAAACGTTTCAGACTTGTGCTTCATCAAGTAGATATATCCATACCTACTCAAATCATCACTGAAGGTGAGAAAGTAACGATATCCGCCGCGCGCCTCCACACTCATTGGACCGCACACATCAGTATGTATGATCTCCAACAAGTCACTTGCACGCTCCATTGTTCCAGAGAACGGAGTCTTAGTCATCTTGCCCATGAGGCATGGTTAGCACGTGTCAAGTGATTCGAAATCAAGTGACTCCAAAAGCCCATCAGCATGGAGTTTCTTCATGCGTTGTACACCAATATGACCTAAGCGGCAGTGCCACAAAAAGGTGGCGGTATCATTGTTAACTCTACATCTTTTGGTCTCAATTTTATGTATATTTGTGTCATCACAATCAAGATTCAGTATGAACAAACCCGTCACATTGGGTGCATGACCATAAAAGATATTACTCATAAAAATAGAACAACCATTATTCTCTAACTTAAATGAGTTACCGTCTCGCAATAAACAAGATCCAGATATAATGTTCATGCTTAACGCATGCACTAAATAACAACTATTTAAGTCCATAACTAATCCTGATGGTAATTGAAGTGAGACTGCATCGACGGCGATTGCATCAACCTTGAAATCCTTTCCCACGCGCATCGTCACTTCATCCTTCGCGAGCCTTCGTTTATTCCGTAGTCCCTGCTTTGAGTTGCAAATATGAGCAACAGAACCGGTATCAAATACCCAGGCACTACTACGAGAGTTGGTTAGGTACACATCAATAACATGTATATCACATATACCTGGTTTGGCGTTGGCCGCCTTCTTATCAGCCAAATACTTGGGGCAATTGCGCTTCCAGTGACCCATCCCTTTGCAATAATAGCCCCCAGTTTCGGCTTAGGTCCAGCCTTGGGTTTCTTCGTCGGAGTAGCAACAGTTTTGCTGCCCTTCTTGGAGCTACCCTTCTTTCCTTTGCCATTTCTCTTGAAACTAGTGGTCTTATTGACCATCAACACTTGATGCTCTTTCCGGAGTTCTGTCTCTGCGATTTTCAGCATCGCGAATAACTCGCTGGGTGACTTGTTCATCCCTTGCATGTTATAGTTCAACACAAAGATCTTGTAGCTAGGTGACAGTGATTAAAGAATTTTGTCAGTGATAGCCTCTTGCGGGAGTTCAATCCCCAGCTCAGCTAGATGGTTTGAGTACCCAGACATTTTGAGCAAATGTTCACTGACAGACGAATTCTCCACGTTCTTACAAGCATGGAATTTATCGGAGGTCTCATACCTCTCGATCCGGGCGTTCTTCTCAAAGATAAACTTCAACTCCTGGAACATCTCATATGCTCCATGACGTTCAACGCGTCGTTGAATTCCCGGTTACAAGACTGCACATTGAACTACTGAGTAGTCCTCCTTACGTGATTTCCAAGCGTTCAAAACACCTTGGTCAGACGTAGCGGGTGGTTCATCTCCTAGCGCAGCATCAAGGACATAATACTTTTTCCCAGCTTGTAGGATGAGCCTAAGATTACGAGCCCAGTCTACAAAGTTGCTATCATCATCTTTCAGCTTAGCTTTCTCTAGGAATATATTGAAATTCAGTGTTGCTACTGTGTGAGCCATTGATCTACAAAATAAAATATTGCAAAGTGGACTTAGACTATGTTCAAGATAATTAGAGTTTAACTAATCAAATTATTAATAAACTCCCACTCAAATAGACACCCCTCTAGTTACTTGAGTGTGGCATGATCCAAATTCACCAACTCAAATCCGATCATCACATGAGTTGAGTGTAGTTTCAGTGGTAAACATCTCTATGCTAATCATATGAATTATACGATTCATGCTCGACCTTTCGGTCTCTCGTGTTCCGAGGCCATGTCTGCACATGCTAGGCTCGTCAAGTTTAACCCGAGTGTTCCACGTGTGCAACTGTTTTGCACCCGTTGTATGTGAACGTTAAGTCTATCACACCCGATCATCATGCGGTGTCTCGAAATGACGAACTGTTGCAACGGTGCACAGTCGGGGAGAACGCAATTTTATCTTGAAATTTTAGTGAGGTATCACCTTATAATGCTACCGCCGTTCTAAGCATGATAAGGTGCATAAAAGGATTAACATCACATGCAATTCATAAGTGACATGATATTGCCATGATCTTGTGCTTCTTGATCTGAATCACCAAAGCACCGACATGATCTTCATCGTCACCAGTGCCACACCATGATCTCCATCATCGTGCCACCATCGAGGTTGTCGTGCTATCTATGCTATTACTACTAAAGGTACATCCTAGCAATATAGTAAACACATCTGCAAACACAAACGTTAGTTTAAAGGCAACCCTATGGCTCCTGCCGGTTGCCGTAGCATCGACGTGCAAGGAGATATTAACTATTACAACATGATCATCTCATACATCCAATATATCACATCATGTCTTTGGCCATATCACATCACAAGCATACCCAGCAAAAACAAGTTAGACGTCCTCTAATTTGTTGTTGCATGTTTTACATGGCTTCTATGGGTATCTAGTATGATGGCATCTTACTTATGCAAAAACACAACGGAAATGTGCAAATTGCTATTTAACCTCTCTCCAAGGACCACCTCAGTCAAATCCAAATCAACTAAAGTTGAAGAAACCGACACCCGCCAGTCATGTTTATGCAACGAGTTGCATGTTGGTCGATGAAACCGGTCTCTCGTAAGCATACGAGTAATGTTGGTCCGGGCCGCTTCAATCCAACAATACAGCCGAATCGAGAAAAGACTAAGGAGGGCAGCAAATCGAACATCAACGCCCACAAAAAATTTCGTGTTCTACTCGAGATTACATCTACGCATGAACCTAACTCATGATGCCACTGTTGGGGAACGTTGCATGGGAAACAAAAAATTTCCTACGCACAGGAAGACCTATCATGGTGATTGATACGTCTCAAACGTATCTATAATTTTTGATGGTGTCACGCTGTTATCTTGTCATCTTTGGATGTTTTATGTACCTTTTATATCTTTTTTGGGACTAACTTACTAATTCAGTGCCAAGTGCGAGTTCCTGTTTTTCTGTGTTTTTGGCTCTTTTCAGGTCTGATTTTGGAACGGAGTCCAAACGGAATAAAATCCCGAAATGATTTTTTCCGATCGAAAGAAGATCAGGGGGCCTGTGGGCCAAGCTAGGAGGGCTACAGGGAGCCCACAAGCCCCACTCCGCCATCAGGGGGGAGGCGGCGGTGGGCAGGCTTGTGGCCTCCCTAGCGCCCTGTGACCTAGATCTTGCGCCTATATATTCCCTAAAAATCAGAAAAAAATAAAGGGAGCCTCGAAAATACTTTTCTGCCACCGCAAGCTTCTGTTTCCGCGAGATCTCATCCGGAGACCCTTCCCGGCGCCCTGCCGGAGGGGACTTTGGAGTTGGAGGGCTTCTTCATCATCATCATCGCCCCTCCAATGACTCGTGAGTAGTTCAGTTCAGACCTACGGGTCCGTAGTTAGTAGCTAGATGGCTTCTTCTCTCTGTTGTATCTTCAATACAAAGTTCTCCATGATCTTCATGGAGATCTATCCGATGTAATCTTCTTTGGCGGTGTGTTTGTCGAGATCCGATGAATTGTGGATTTGTGATTAGATTATCTATGATATATATTTGAGTCTTTGCTGATTTCTTATATGCATGATTTGATATCCTTGTAAGTCTCTCCGAGTCTTGGGTTTTGTTTGGCCAACTAGATCTACGATTCTTGCAATGGGAGAAATGCTTGGTTTTGGGTTCTTACCGTGTGGTGACCTTTCCTAGTGACAGTAGGGGCAGCAAGGCACACATTGTGTAGTTGCCATCAAAGGTAACAAGGTGGGCTCTGTTGTAGATATGAGACTGTCCATCTAGATCATGTCATCTTGCTTAAGGAGTTACTCTCTTCTTTTGGACTTAATACACTAGATGCATGCTGGATAGCGGTCGACGTGTGGAGTAATAGGAGTAGACGCAGAAAGTATCGGTCTACTTGTTTTTGACGTGATGCCTATAGATATAATCATTGCCATAGATATCGTCACGACTTTGCGCGGTTCTATCAATTGCTCGACAGTAATTTGTTCACCCACCGTCTACTTGCTTTCATGAGAGAAGCCACTAGTAAACACTACGGCCACCGGGTCTATTCACATCTATCGTTTCCACTTTTGCTTTTACTTTGCTTTGTTACTTTGCTGCTTTCAGTTCTCACTTGGCAAACAATCTATAAGGGATTGACAACCCCTTCATAGCGTTGGGAGCAAACTTTTTGTGTTTGTGCAGGCTCTTGAGATACTCCTTCACTGGATCGATACCTTGGTTCTCAAACTGAGGGAAATACTTACCACCGCTGTGCTACATCACCCTTTCCGCTTCAAGGGAACACAAACGCAAGGCTCCAAGGCCACGGGGGAAATCCTTTGCATATTTGCCTAGGAAGTCCCTTAAGGCGTAGCCGTAGCAGAAGGATTCCTGGTGCCGTTGCTGAGGAGTATCAAGCAACACTCCTATTTCTGGCACCGTTAGAAGGTCTTTTGTTGCAGTAGAAGAAGTATTTCTGGCGCCGTTGCCGGGGAAGGAGAGATCTATCCAAGTAGGTCTCACAAACTCATCTCGTGCATTTACTTTTTTTGCCAGTTGCCTCTCTGTAACAACCAAGATGCGGTCCTTTCCGATCTGGGGATCGAGGCCCCGAATTGGTAAGGAGTGCATCTAAGCGTCTCGCAAACAAGTAACACAACACATACATAATAATAAAGATAGACAACCAGGGATTCAATTGCCTTCTCATATATATCTCAGAGTACATCACACATACAACCAAGGTAGTTCCGCTACAGACTGCAAAACATAGAAAGGCTATGCTACCCTGCCTGCAGGCCCACGATCACGACCACGCCTGAATCTTCTGGATAGTTCACGTACAGGCGGTCTGTCTCCTCATCGTACTGCCACGCCAGCTGCGTGCCGTCGGGATCATCTATCTCCGGGGTACCTGAACCTGTTGGTATTGTGGAGGAATCCGTGAGCCTCGGGGACTCAGCAATCTAAGACCTAGGTGCCAGAACTAGTCAAGTTATTAGGTAGGCTAAGGTGAAGTGTTTAAGGTTGCAGCATCTTAAGCTTGATTTGGTGGCTAACTTACGTGAAGCTTTTATGAAGGTGGACTATTCTAGCGGTCATGAATACTTGATCACTAAGTGATCCTGAACACCTACCTATGCCATTCATAACCCCACCGTGTTCCCGATCGAAGAGATATCTTCGAGGGGACAGTCACGGTTACGCACACAGTTGGCAATTTTATTAGCTTTTGTTTCAGTTATGTAATACCGGAAGTTAACAAAATATTCCAAGTTGCCACGTAACCGCGGGCACGGCTTTCCGAAAGATTAAACCCTGCAGGGGTGCTCCAACTAGTCCATCACAAATGTACATAGGCCACAAAGTAATCCTTTATCACGAATCTCGTGATCTCGTCGGATTCCTTAGAGGAAAACCTCAACTCTGGGGGAAACCAAAGCTTCACTGGGATTCCTATACGCAAGATATATCGCTAAGGTAAGGCAAGACTAGCAGGACCTCCCGTCGTGTCGACGACCCTGATAAGAGCCGCGTATCTCAGTCTCAGGACACGACGGATGAGCTAGGCGTCGGGATGGCTAAACCTCTGGGTGACCAGTGGGCCCCCAGACATCGCTCAGGTGGGACCAACGCTCATGAGGAGCACTGGCCCGGGTTGTTGATTAAATTCCTCGGGGTAGCTATTCCCTATGCAGATTGTTATGTGATTAGCAGATTAAAACCAATGTTGGGTCCTGCCGGACAAGTCTTAACACTACGCGATTTATCAAGGGGGTCCCCATAACAACCCCGGACGTGTTAGGAGCGATCAATATGGAATCAAACACCGGTAGCCGGTAACTATGGCGGCGATAACGGAATAAAGCACCCGGAAAAAGGCTAGGCCTTCCGTTATTTACCAAGTATATAGGTGCATTAATTAAATAACAGAATTTAAAATAATGATATCAAGCTCATGTTTTCGCATGAGTCAAAGCACCTGCATCTAGCAACGCTAACATAAGTAGCTGAGCAAAGCCTACTTAGCCATTCAAGTTTTGCTAGGAAGGGATAGTGTTTGGTTTCATGGCATATCAAGAGGCAGTTTAATTCAGTGGTAGGCAGCGAGCAATATGACATGGAAACGCAAACTAGCATAACAAGTCTAGAGATGGGATCAAGGTCATATCATCTTGCCTGTGATATCCTCAGCTTGGAATGGTTCTTGATTGTCCGGCACGTACTCTCCTGACTCCACGTATTCATTCTCCGATCCCGGTGCTACCCAACATAAGAATAACATCCAATGAACAACAGCACCTCAAGATGCAACAAGCACATGATGCATGAGATGAAAAATGAGCATGCATCACTATTTCTATCACTAGCACAAGCAAAAGAAGCTAATGCAAGCTCCTGGACAGAACTGTACCCTAAGCTATTTTTACATGCATGAGAATGACATGATCAGATGCGTCTCGAGAAATCGATGCAAAACCATATAAAGAACAATACAATCAGAGCTATGGATCAACGGGAATCAACGAAACAAGATATGAAGCCCTACATGCCAAATTCTTCACCACACACTCAAATGGGACAAATCTGGTTTTCCCAGGTTGCCAAGACATATAACAACCCAACATGAATGGATTGGAGCAAGGAAGAACACCACATCACCAACTAATCACTCACAAACACCAAAATGACAAAACTACATAATCTGCCATAATATGCATCTTAGCACTTTGTGAGCTACATGCAAAGCACCTACAGCCACCCAACTATGACAAATAATATATGTGACTTAGTGAAAATTCCTGCACCCGACTTTCTGTCTTTGCTTTAAACTTTTTGACAACAGCCAAAACAATAACTACAGGGCTCCAAATGACAGTAAATCAACACATTACAAGTTGGTCCAATGGAGTGAATGTACAAACCTCGCTCTGATACCAACTTGTAACGACCAAGATGTGGTCCTTTCCGATCTGGGGATCGAGGCCCCGAATTGGTAAGGAGCGCATCTAAGCGTCTCGCAAACAAGTAGCACAACACATACATAATAATAAAGATAGACAATCATGGATTCAATTGCCTTCTCATAAATATCTCACAGTACATAACACATACAACCAAGGTAGTTCCGCTACGGACTGCAAAACATAGAAAGGCTATGCTACCCTGCCTGCAGGCCCACGATCACGACCACACCTCAATCTTCTGGATAGTTCACGTACAGGCGGTCTGTCTCCTCATCGTACTGCCACGCCAGCTGCGTGCCGTCGGGATTATCTGTCTCTGGGGTACCTGAACCTGTTGGTATTGTGGAGGAATCCGTGAGCCTCGGGGACTCAACAATCTAAGACCTTGGTGCGAGAACTAGTCAAGTTATTAGGTAGACTAAGGTGATGTGTTTAAGGTTGCAGCATCCTAAGCTTGATTTGGTGGCTAACTTACGTGAAGCTTTTATGAAGGTGGACTATTCTAGCGGTCGTGAATACTTGATCACTAAGTGATCCTGAACAACTACCTATGCCATTCATAACCCCACTGTGTTCCCGATCGAAGAGAGATCTTCGAGGGGACAGTCATGGTTACGCACACAGTTGGCAATTTTATTAGCTTTTGTTTCAGTTATCTAATACCGGAAGTTAACAAAATATTCCAAGTTGCCACATAACTGCGGGCACGACTTTCCGGAAGATTAAACCCTGCAGGGGTGCTCCAACTAGTCCATCACAAACGTACATAGGCCGCAAAGTAATTCTCTATCACGAATCTCGTGATCTCATCGGATGCCTTAGAGGAAAACCTCAACTCTGGGGGAAACCAAAGCTTCACTGGGATTCCTATACGCAAGATATATCTCTAAGGTAAGGCAAGACTAGCAGGACCTCCCGTCGTGTCGACGACCCTGATAAGAGCCGCGTATCTCAGTCTCAGGACACGACGAATGAGCTAGACGTCGGGATGGCTAAACCTCTGGGTGACCAGTGGGCCCCCAGACATCGCTCAGGTGGGACCAACACTCATGAGGAGCACTGGCCTGGGTTGTTGATTAAATTCCTCGGGGTAGCTATTCCCTATGCAGATTATTATGTGATTAGCAGATTAAAACCAATGTTGGGTCCTGCCGGACAAGTCTTAACACTACGCGATTTATCAAGGGGTCCCGATAACACCCCCGAACGTGTTAGGAGCGATCAATATGGAATCAAACACCGGTAGCCGGTAACTATGGCGGCGATAACAAAACAAAGAACCCGGCAAAAGGCTAGGCCTTCCGTTATTTACCAAGTATATAGGTACATTAATTAAATAACAGAATTTAAAATAATGATATCAAGCTCATGTTTTCGCATGAGTCAAAGCACCTGCATCTAGCAATGCTAACATAAGTAGCTGAGCAAAGCCTACTTAGCCATTCAAGTTTTGCTAGGAAGGGATAGTGTTTGGTTTCATGGCATATCAAGAGGCAGTTTAATTCAGTGGTAGGCAGCGAGAAATATGACATGGAAACGCAAACTAGCATAACAAGTCTAGAGATGGGATCAAGGTCATATCATCTTGCCTGTGATATCCTCAGCTTGGAATGGTTCTTGATCGTCCTGCACGTACTCCCCTGACTCCAAGTATTCGTTCTCCGATCCCGGTGCTACCCAACATAATAATAACATCCAATGAACAACAGCACCTCAAGATGCAACAAGCACATGATGCATGAGATGAAAAATGAGCATGCATCACTATTTGTATCACTAGCACAAGCAAAAGAAGCTAATGCAAGCTCCTGTACAGAACTGTACCCTAAGATATTTTTACATGCATGAGAATGACATGATCAGACGCGTCTCGAGAAATCGATGCAAAACCATATAAAGAACAATACAATCAGAGCTACGGATCAACGGGAATCAACGAAACAAGATATGAAGCCCTACATGCCAAAATCTTCACCACACACTCAAATGGCACAAATCTGGTTTTCCCAGGTTTCCAAGACATATAACAACCCAACATGAATGGATTGGAGCAAGGAAGAACACCACATCACCAACTAATCACTCACAAACACCAAAATGACAAAACTACATAATCTGCCATAATCTGCATCTTAGCACTTTGTGAGCTACATGCAAAGCACCTACAGCCACCCAACTATGACAAATAATATATGTGGCTGTAGCTAGCCAAAAATACTACCAGCACAAGCAAGAATCACACAAAAAGGAATTAAGCACATGAAGATACAAGGCTGCCAACTTTCCCAAAACCATCAGATTTCACGGACTTAGTGAAAATTCCTGCACCCGACTTTGTGTCTTTGCTTTGAAGCTTTTTGACAGCAGCCAAAACAATAACTAGAGGGCTCCAAATGACAGTAAATCAACACATTACGAGTTGGTCCAATGGATTTTATATACAAACCTCGCTCTGATACCAACTTGTAACGACCAAGATGCTGTCCTTTCCGATCTGGGGATCGAGGCCCCGAATTGGAAAGGAGCGCATCTAAGCGTCTCGCAAACAAGTAACACACCACATACATAATAATAAAGATAGACAATCAGGGATTCAATTGCCTTCTCATAAATATCTCAGAGTACATCACACATACAACCAAGGTAGTTCCGCTACGGACTACAAAACATAGAAAGGCTATGCTACCCTACCAGCAGGCCCACGATCACGACCACGCCTCAATCTTCTGGATAGTTCACGTACAGGCGGTCCGTCTCCTCATCGTACTGCCACGCCAGCTGCGTGTCGTCCGGATCATCTGTCTCTGGGGTATCTGAACCTGTTGGGATTTTGGAGGAATCCGTGAGCCTCGGGGACTCAGCAATCTAAGACCTTGGTGACAGAACTAGTCAAGTTATTAGGTAGGCTAAGGTGAAGTGTTTAAGGTTGCAGCATCCTAAGCTTGATTTGGTGGCTAACTTACGTGAAGCTTTTATGAAGGTGGACTATTCTAGCGGTCGTGAATACTTGATCACTAAGTGATCCTGAACACCTACCTACGTCATTTATAACCCCACCGTGTTCCCGATCGAAGAGAGATCTTCGAGGGGACAGTCACGGTTACGCACACAGTTGGCAATTTTATTAGCTTTTGTTTAAGTTATCTAATACCGGAAGTTAATAAAATATTCCAAGTTGCCACATAACCGTGGGCACTGCTTTCCGAAAGATTAAACCCTGTAGGGGTGCTCCAACTAGTCCATCACAAACGTACATAGGCCGCAAAGTAATCCTCTATCACGAATCTCGTGATCTCGTCGGATTCCTTAGAGGAAAACCTCAACTCTGGGGGAAACCAAAGCTTCACTCAGATTCCTATACGCAACATATATCGCTAAGGGAAGGCAAGACTAGCAGGACCTCCCATCGTGTCGACGACCCTGATAAGAGCCGCGTATCTCAGTCTCAGGACACGAGGATGAGCTATACGTCGGGATGGCTAAACCAGTGGGCCCCCAGACATCGCTCAGGTGGGACCAACACTCATGAGGAGCACTGGCCCGGGTTGTTGATTAAATTCCTCGGGGTAGGTATTCCCTATGCAGATTATTTTGTGATTAGCAGATTAAAACCAATGTTGGGTCCTGCCGGACAAGTCTTAACACTATGCGATTTATCAAGGGGGTCCCCATAACAACCCCGAACGTGTTAGGAGCGATCAATATGGAATCAAACACCGGTAGCCGGTAACTATGGCGGCGATAACGGAACAAAACACCCGGCAAAAGGCTGGGCCTTCCGTTGTTTACCAATTATATAGGTGCATTAATTAAATAACAGAATTTAAAAATAATGATATCAAGCTCATGTTTTCACATGAGTCAAAGCACCTGCATCTAGCAACGCTAACATAAGTAGTTGAGCAAAGCCTACTTAGCCATTCAAGTTTGCTAGGAAGGGATCAGTGTTTGGGTTCATGGCATTTCAAGAGGCAAATATTTCAGTGGTAGGCAGCGAGCAATATGACATGGAAAGGCAAACTAGCGTAACAAGTCTAGAGATGCAGTTTGTGGCAGATTATGTAGTTTTGTCATTTTGATGATTGTGAGTGCTTAGTTGATGTTGTGGCGGTATCAACATTACAGTTGGCCATGTAACATATTTTGTGGTAGGTTTTAATATTAGAGCAGGGCGGCAATTCCGTGTACAAGTGCAATGTCGAGTTCCACGAGCTGGCCCGTTACGCGCTGCAGGATATCCCGGATCAGAAGAGCAAGATATACCAGTTCAGGGGTGGCTTGAAAGAAGACTTGCAGTTAGCTCTTGCCTTGCACGATCCTGAGGAATTTGACAAGTTCTACAACCTAGCTCTCAGAGCAGAGGCAGCCTTGCTCAGGGTGGAAAATTCCAAGAAGCGCTTTAGAGATTCCAGCTCTTCCTCGACTCACGTGGTTCAGAAGCAATAGAGGTTTTGGGTTTCTCCTCCTCCTCATCGGCACTCACAGCAGCTTAAGCACTCAGGTGGTCGTGGTTCTTCCCACCCACCCAACCCTGGCTTTTAGCAGAGATACCAGCATCAGAAGCAAGGGCCTCCTCAGATTCAGTTCCGGCAGCCAGCAGATGTCACTTGTCACAAATGTGGGCAGAAGGGTCACTATGCCAACAAATGTACTTCTCAGCTCCGTCTGCCGCCTCCTCCTCCAGGCAAACCTCCAAGCAATGCTCTTGTCTGCCTATGTCAATAGTGTCTCCTGGTAGATTGATGAATTCCAATTGTCTGGTTCCAGATGTTTCTGTCAAGATGGGCGCTTATGCTTTTCTAGCATCTCCTATTGTCTTGGGCAATTCTGACATCGACTTGATTCTTGGTATGGACTGGTTGGCCATGAACAAGGCATCAATTGATTGTGAAGCCAAAGAAGTCAAGGTTACCCACTCTTCGGAGGATGTGATTATATTCGCGGCGCGTGATGATACAATCCGTCTGTTCTCCTTGAATGAAAAGGGTGAGATCAATCCTATTGAGCAAGTCCCAGTGGTCTGCGAATATCAAGATGTGTTCCTGAAGAGCTGCTAGGCATGCATTCGCACCGTGAAGTTGAGTTTGTCATTGAGCTTGAGCCAGGCACAGAGCCAGTGTGCAAACGGCCGTACAAGCTGGGTCCAGAAGAATTGAAGGAACTTAACAGGCAACTCGATGAGCAGGAGCGTTTGGGTTTGATCAGACCGAGCTCGTCTCCGTGGGGCTGTGGTGTTCTGTTTGTCAAGAAGAAGGATGCCACGGACCGGCTGTGTGTCGATTACCGTCCATTGAACAAGAAGACAATTAGGAAGAAATATCCACTTCCGAACATAACTGAGTTGTTCGAACAGTTGAAAGGTGCTAAAGTATTCTCCAAGCTTGATCTCAGAATGGGCTATCATCAAATTCGCATTCGCGAGGAAGACATTCTGAAGACGGCCTTCAGGACTAGTTTTGGCTCGTATGAGTATACGGTCATGTATTTTGGTCTGGCAAATGCTCCTCCGACATTTTGTCGATTGATGAACTATATTTTCTCTCCATAAAAGAATGAATTTGTCTTGCTCTATCTCGACAACATTCTGGTCTTTTCTGGGACTGGGGAAGAACATGAAGTACATCTCAGATTGGTGCTTGATAAACTGAGAGAGTACAAGCTGTATGCTAAGTTTTCCAAGTGCGAGTTCTGGCTGAAAGAAGTGGTTTATCTTGGGCATATTATCTCTGCCGAGGGCATTAAGGTTGATCCGTCCAAGGTTCAAGCCATTGTTGAATGGGAGCCTCCGCAGAATGTGAAGCAGCTTCGAAGCTTTCTCGGGCTTGCTGGCTATTGCAGAAGGTTCGTTGAGAACTTCTCCAAGATCGCCAAGCCGCTCTGTAGTCTTCTTGAGAATGATGTTAAGTATGCTCGGTCTCCAGAGTGTCAACTGGACTTCGATACACTCAAAGAGAAGCTTATCTCCACTCCGGTCTTGGCCCCTCCGGATGATTCCAAGCCGTACCAGTTCTTTTGTGACGCTTCTCTCCAGGGTGTTGGTACAGTTCTGATGCAAGATAAAAAGGTGGTTGCTTATACCTCCAGGCAGTTGAAGCCCGCGGAGAAGAACTATCCTGTGCATGATCTCGAGCTAGCAGTTGTGGTACACGCCTTGATGACTTGGAGACATCTCTTGTTGGAACGCAAGGTTGAAGTTTTCACCGATCACAAGAGTCTCAAGTACATCTTCACTCAGCCTAACTTGAATCTTCGGCAAACACGTTGGGTGGAAATGCTCCAGGATTTTAATCGAAGTGTTGAGTACACTCCAGGCAAGGCAAATGTTGTGGCGGATGCATTGAGCAGGAAGGCATATTGCAACTGTCTGATTCTGCAACCTCTCCAGCCGGGTCTTTGTGAGTCTTTCAGGAAGCTCAACCTTCAGCTAGTATCTCAGGGATTTCTTGCGAACCTTCAGATCTCTCCTACCTTGGAAGATCAGGTCAGAGCAGCTTAGCTTCTTGACGTTATGGTGAAGAAGGTGAAGATTGGCGTGGGAAATAGTCTCCCCAAGTATAAGTGCTTCACTATTGATGCCAGGGACACGTTGTTTTTCGAGGATCGCCTTGTCGTCCCGAAAGGTGATCTCACGAAGGTAATCATGGAAGATGCTCATAACTCTCTCCTCTCTATTCTTCCTGGAAGCTCCAAAATGTACCATGACTTGAAGCAGACTTTCTGGTGGACTCGTATGAAATGTGAGATTGCTCAGTTCGTAAACGAGTGTGATGTATGTCGAAGAGTGAAAGCAGAACATCAACGCCCAGCAGGCCTCTTGCAGCCTTTGATGATTCACGAGTGGAACTTTGATCACATTGAAATGGATTTCGTCACCGGGTTTCCGAAGTCCAAGAAGGGTAATGATGCCATCTTCGTCGTCATCGACAAGTTGAGTAAAGTGGCTCATTTTCTTTCAGTCAAGGAGTCCATTTCAGCAGCTCAGCTGGCAGAGTTGTACACCTCCAGGACTGTCTCTTTGCTTGGCGTGACTATGATGATCTCTTTGTATCGCGGAAGTATCTTCACTTCCAAGTTCCGGGACTCCTTTGAGTTTGCTATGGGCACGAAGATCCGCTTCAGCACAACGTTCCATCCTCAAACTAGTGGTCAAGTGGAGAGAGTGAATCAAGTTCTTGAGGATATGCTGAGAGCCTGTGTTATCTCTTTTGGCATGAAGTGTGAAGATTGTCTGCCTTTCGCGGAGTTCTCGTATAACAACAGTTATCAAGCTAGTTCTCGCAAGGCTCCGTTTGAAATTCTCTATGGCAAGAAGTGTTGTACCCCGCTCAACTGGTCCGAGACCGGCGAGCGTCAGATCCTTGGCAATGATATGATAGAAGAAGCTGAGGAGATGTGTCAGATCATTCGCGACAACCTCAGAGCAGCTCAGTCCCGTCAGAAGAGCTATTATGATAGCAAGCACCGTGACATGTCTTATGAGCTTGATGACTTTGTCTATCTCAAGGTGTCGCCTCGTTTCGTTGGTCCGTTCATAGTGGTTGGCAAGAGAGGCGACCTTGCGTACCAGCTCGAGCTTCCGTCAACCTTTGCAAATGTTCATGATGTGTTCCATGTTTCTCAGCTTCAGAGGTGATTCAAGACCCCCGAGCGCACTGTGCATCTTCAAGACATCGACCTTCAGCCCGACCTTTCTTATCGTGAGCATCCTGTTGCGGTTCTCGAGGCGACGGAGCGCAAGACCCGTAACAAGTCTGTCAAATTTCTCAAAGTGCAGTGGTCTCACCATTCCGATAAAGAGGCGACTTGGGAACGCGAGGATCACCTCCGTTCCGAATTTCCCAATTTCTTTCAGTCTTAGATCTCGAGGGTGAGATCTTTTTTGTAGTGTGGGAGAGTTTATAGTGCCCCAGATGTAAACCTTCCCTATTTGGAACCTATTGCAAGTGGGTCCACCTTGTCAGAGATTTGATGTTATCATTTGTTCCATGACTTCTTGTGATGTTCCTTGTATTTTTTTCCCTTCCTTGCATGCATGCATAGCATATCATTGCATGCCTTGTCTTGTGTTGTCGCTATATGATCTTAGCATTTCATGTGGTGTGGTGATCTTGTGGTTAGCTACCTTGTGTTGCATGTGATCTTGTGTGTGTGTTGAGGGGCTACTATAAGTTCATGTGATGGTAGTACTAAGGTAGTGGGGCTTGTCATATTAAGAAAACCCCTCTCTCTCTCTTTTAGTTCCCTCGCTCAAATATTTATTTGTTCCTTCCCTGTTTTAAAAATGTCCAATGTTTAGGGATTATTGTGAGTGTGAAGTTGTGATAGTTTGGTGTTTTTAAAAGTGTTGAAAGCAGGTGCAATAAGAACAAAACAGAGGCACTAATTCTGTTTTGTGAAATATTATCTGCTCCTAAAAATCTTGATCTTATTTTATTTAAATAGGTCATATTTTTATATGACCAGGTGGTATTTTCTTTTGAATTTATCCCTATTAGTTTGCCTTGCTCAATTCTTTTCCTTCTGATTCTTTTCTGTAAATAGCAAGGCCACAGGGCCCCTCTCTTATATCTGGCGCCCATGGCCACTTCTCAATCACGGCCCGGCCCAGCCCCCTTCGCTCACGTGCGCGACGCCGTCCCCCTCTCTCTCCCATTCCCCTCTGTTCCACCGAGAGGAGCACGCGCACATGGCCGACGACACGTCCCTCGCCTCCCCCTCTCACGCTATATAGACCCTTGGCGGCCGTGCAGAAGCGTTAGGGTTCCTCCCCGCCGCCGCACTGTCCAGATCTCGACCTCTCTCTCTCTCTCTCTCTCTCTCTCGTCGCGGCAAGGTAGGAGGAGCTCGGATCCGCCATGGCTCACGGGTGAGGATCGTCTCCGCCGTCGTTCTGCTACCCCTGCTTCCTCTTCGAAGACACCAGCAGCTCGAGGGCATCTCCAGGAGCCCGTTCCCGCCACTGGATCGCCTTCCCCGCTCTGCTTCCACTACTTCCCGACGGCGACTCATCTCCGCCGAGCTCCGCCGCACCGCGCTCTTCTTCCCTCTACATCCTCTACGGCCGCTCCCTCCTCGACCCGTACGCGAGGTAGTGCACCTCCTCCTTCCTCCCTGTCTTAGATCGGGCGCCGAAGCAGTAGAGATCGTCGGCGAGCTGTCTCTGTCGCCGGAGCCGCTGATCGCCGTGGCCACGTCGCTGTAGAGCCCCTCCGGCATAGCTGGTTTCGGGAATGAGTTCGTGTGTGTGTGGGCTTCCTCCCCTCCACGTGCCGGAGCTGGATTTGGCTCGCATCACCGGCGAGACCCCTCCCCTGTTCCGGTCAGCCGCCGGCAGCAGATAAGCAGAGATGACCCCTTCATTTGTTTCTTTGCGCGTTATAGATCAGTAGTCGATACGTAGCCCAGTGGTAGCAAGCGCGTGTGCCTGATGAGAAGGGCACGGGTTCGATTCCCCCCTTCGGCACCTTATTTTTGATTGCGTTGTTTGCATAGTAGCAAGGTAGTACCTTACCTTGCTTGGCCCCTCTGTTCTGTCGATCTGATGACTGTAGCAGAGTGGTATGAGGAGAGCTTGTGCACCAGGGGCACAGGGGTTCGAATCCCAGGGTGCCCCCTTTTTTTTCCTTCATGCTATATTTTTTTCCCTTCTTTGCTTGTTGCTATTCTTGTGCCAAAATCCATAGGTGTCAATGGCATTTTATTTTTCCTTTGCTGCTATAGAAGTGCCATATGATGTGATGCATGTGTGTGTACATGTGAGAGGTGTATGTGTGTGTGTGCATACACATGGTGTTAGCCACATGTGTAGGTGATGTGTGTGAGGTGACTCCCTTGTAGTTGATGATATGTAGGTGGCTTGTGATCTTTGCTTGTGTGACAGTTAGATGGCAGTAGATGATGTGCATGTGTGTGTGTGTGTGTTGCACACACATGAGGTGTTGCTAGTGTAGGTGTGCATGTGAGTGTAGCTTTACTATCATGTGCTTGATAGTTTCCCTTATGTTGTTCTTGGAGTCTTAGAGCTTATGATGAGATTGTGGTGTGATGTGTAGGTGGTAAAACAGCCCCATGTGCAAGTTGTGCACCTCCTCATGTACAATATGAGAGAGAGCATGATGTGTGTGTGTGGGTGTCTTAGTGAGAAGTAGTGGTGTTGTTGATGTGCTTGACACCAACATGGGGTCCCAACCCTCATTTCCATATTGTCTTTGTGCACATGAGCATAGATATGTGATAGTTGTTCTAGTGGGAGTTGCATAAATGTTGCACTATTCACTATGTTGGATTCTATGTAGTTTTTCCTTCCTAGTTTGAGCTCACTTGCTCCAAGCAAGTGCATGTGTTTTATATATGGTTTTGGTGTAGAAAGATCCCAGGAGTCCAATGGTGAAATCATTTTTGCCATTGGAACATTTTCTGGAAAAGTCATATTTGCATTTTCTTCTAAGTTTAGAGCTTGGTTCCATGCATGGTGATGTTCTCTTGTATTTGTTTCTTGGTTGTGGTAGTAGAGGGTGACCCCCTCTACCACATGTGGGTAATTCATGATTTGGAATCCATGTGTGCAAGTTGTGCCCATCCAAAGTAGGCTTGTGACTAAAATTCCAGCTTAGTGAAAATCTGGAATTTTCACTAAGTCTGAAAATCTGATTATATTTGCTTCCCTTGTAGTTGTGGTTGTGCTGGTCATTATGTTGTGATATAGCTCTAGCTTTCAACTATAAAGTTGGACCTGATATGATTGTCTACCTCCCTGTAAAATTTCATGTCATTTAGAGCCCTGTAGGTATTGTTTTGGCTGCTGTCAAAAAGCTTCAGAGCAAAGACAGAAAGTCAGGTGCAGGAATTTTAACCAAGTCCCTGAAATCTGATGGTTTTGGGAAAGTTTGCAGCCTTGCATCTTCCTGTACTTAATTCCTTTTTGGGTGATTCTTGCTTGTGCTGGTAGTATTCTTGGCTAGCTACATCCACATATATTATTTGTCATAGTTGGGTGGCTGTAGGTGCTTTGCATGTAGCTCACAAAGTGCTAAGATGCAGATTATGGCAGATTATGTAGTTTTGTCATTTTGGTGTTTGTGAGTGATTACTTGGTGATGTGGTGTTCTTCCTTGCTCCAATCCATTCATGTTGGGTTTTTATATGTCTTGGCAACCTGGGAAAACCATATTTGTGCCATTTAAGTGTGTGGTGAAGATTTTGGCACGTAGGGCTTCATATCTTGTTTCGTTGATTCCCGTTGATCCGTAGCTCCGATTGTATTGTTCTTTATATGGTTTTGCATCGATTTATCGAGACGAATCTGATCATGTCATTCTCATGCATGTAAAAATAGCTTATGGTACAGTTCTGTCCAGGAGCTTGCATTAGCTTCTTTTGCTTGTGCTGGTGATAGAAATAGTGATGCATGCTCATTTTTCATCTCATGCATCATGTGCTTGTTGCATCTTGAGGTGCTGTTGTTCATTGGATGTTATTCTTATGTTGGGTAGCACCGGTATCGGAGAACGAATACGTGGAGTCAGGAGAGTACGTGCAGGACGATCAAGAACCATTCCAAGCTAAGGATATCACAAGCAAGATGATATGACCTTGATTCCATCTCTAGACTTGTTATGCTAGTTTGCGTTTCCATGTCATATTGCACGCTGCCTACCACTGAATTAAATTGCCTCTTGATATGCCATGAAACCAAACACTATCCCTTCCTAGCAAAACTTGAATGGCTAAGTAGGCTTTGCTCAGCTACTAATGTTAGTGTTGCTAGATGCAGGTGCTTTGACTCATGTGATAACATGAGCATGATATCATTATCTAAAATTCTGTTATTTAATTAATGCACCTATATACTTGGTAAACAACGGAAGGCCTAGCCTTTTGTCAGGTGTTTTGTTCCATTGTTGCCGCCATAGTTACCGGCTACCGGTGTTTGATTCCATAATGACCGCTCCTAACACGTTCGGGGTTGTTATGGGGACCCCCTTGATAAATCGCATAGTGCTAAGGCTTGTCTGACAGGACCCAACATTGGTGTTAATTTGCTAATCACTAAATAATAATCTGCATAGGGAATAGCTACCCCGAGGAATTTAATCAACAACCCGGGCCAGTGCTCCTCATGAGTGTTGGTCCAAACTAGAGTCGTGTGCGGTTCCAACCCGGGGCAACTCGGGAGATGTCTATCAGGCCACTGTACACTATGCTCATCCGGCGTGTCCTGAGACTGAGATACGCGGCTCTTATCAGGGTCGTCGACACGTTGGGAGGTCCTGCTAGTCTTGCCTTACCTTAGCGGTATATCTTGCGTATAGGAATCCCAGTGAAGCTTTGGTTTCCCCCAGAGTTGAGGTTTTTCCTCTAAGGAATCCGACGAGATCACGAGATTCGTGATAGAGGATTACTTTGCGGCATGTGTACGTTTGTGTTGGACTAGTTGGAGCACCCCTGCAGGGTTTAATCTTTCGGAAAGCCGTGCCCACGGTTATGTGGCAACTTGGAATATTTTGTTAACATCCGGTATTAGATAACTTAAACAAAAGCTAATAAAATTGCCAACTGTGTGCGTAACCGTGACTGTCCCCTCGAAGATCTCTCTTCGATCGGGAACACGGTGGAGTTATGAATGGCGTAGGTAGGTATTCAGGATCACTTAGTGATCAAGTATTCACGACCGCTAGAATAGTCCACCTTCATAAAAGCTTCACGTAAGTTAGCCACCAAATCAAGCTTAGGATGCTGCAACCTTAAACACTTCACCTTAGCCTACCTAATAACTTGACTAGTTCTGTCACCAAGGTCTTAGATTGCTGAGTCCCCGAGGCTCACGGATTCCTCCAAAATCCCAACAGGTTCAGGTACCCCAGAGACAGATGATCCGGACGACACGCAGCTGGCGTGGCAGTACGATGAGGAGACGGACCGCCTGTACGTGAACTATCCAGAAGATTGAGGCGTGGTCGTGATCGTGGGCCTGCTGGTAGGGTAGCATAGCCTTTCTATGTTTTGTAGTCCGTAGCGGAACTACCTTGGTTGTATGTGTGATGTACTCTGAGATATTTATGAGAAGGCAATTGAATCCCTGATTGTCTATCTTTATTATTATGTATGTGGTGTGTTACTTGTTTGCGAGACGCTTAGATGCGCTCCTTTCCAATTCGGGGCCTCGATCCCCAGATCGGAAAGGACCGCATCTTGGTCGTTACAAGTCACCCGTCGGCCATGGTACACCTCCGATCAAAAACTACGAGCAAAACAAGATATCACTAGAATCTGCCAAAATCAGCCACATAGCATTTTCTACACCCCACAACTACGAGCTACTAAACTCAAATATAATCAACCAAGGCATGACACGAAAGAGGGCAAGAAGCACTACAACAAACAACTAACAATAACTAGCATGGCATCGCGGATCACTAGGGAAAGAAGTCACAAAATGGCTTCCCACACACTATTTCGGACTTAGTGAAAATTACACCTCATGTAAGTGCAGTTTTCGATCTGAAGCCATATTGACAGCAGCAAAACCTATAGCTACATGACTCCAAATGGCATGAAAATTCACAACATGCTAGAGAATCACAAGGACTACAACTAACTCCATTGGACCAACCTCAAAAGAGCTACAGATCAAAAGATACAAGCAAGACAAGACAGCAACAAAATATAACAGATCTCAGACTTAGAAATATTTCAGCTCCTCCAAATCAGCACTATTTCTAGCAACTTGAGAGCAAGCAAACCACACCTAAACATGCATTTTTATTGCAACCAAAAATACCAGGGGCTAGAATAAACATCAAAGAACAACTTCCTAGTTGACAACTATTTCAAACGAAGCACGGAATAAATCCTACGAATAAGACAAGAGGGCAAGATGGCAAAATATTGCGCGAACTAATTTGCTCAAAAGCTAAAACTAATTGCACAGAAAAATCCCATGGATTTTCCTAGCTAGAAAACATATAAAATATGTGGGGTTGCACAACAAAAATAATGCCACACATAAATGCGAGATAATGGCCTAGACACGGAAAAGTAAACTAGCGGCAAACCCTACACGCAAAAATACCAAAGTCTACTCTAAAATACATGGAAAAATGGTTCCTAAAACATGGGCATTTTATCTAAGGCATACGGGCTATCCGGTCTTGCGCGAAAAATAAATAAGGCGTCTATCCTATCTAGACAGCACGCTAACCTATGCATACGACACGTCAAACAACGTCAAATAAATATGCAAGTTGCGAAATCATGTTCTACTCGCAAAACAACCCCAAAACTATATAAAACACGTCGCAAACCGACTAAGGGTTTAAAAGTTACACGCGTTTTAAATATATGTCTATTTACTGGAATTTATTAATTCCTAAAATACCTAATAAACCTATTGGGCCGAACAGTGGGCGCAACATAGATAAAAGGTGCACAAGCGGGGGGGGGATCTCACCTCTCCTTGGGCCGGTTGTGGAGATGGGCCAGGGCCGGTGGAGAAGGCTGAGGCAGGCCTGGCCTGCTGGAGGAGGCCGGTCGCGGTGGAGTTGGGCCTCTAGGGCGCTGGGAGGCCCAGGACAGGGCCAAATGCTGGCGAACGGACGTCACCGCGTCGTTCTCCTTGATCCAGAGGAGACGACGGCGCTGGAACTGCTGCGGCGGTCGGCGACATGGCTTCCGGCGAGGGGGGAGCCGCCACGGGAGCGCAGCGAGGCAGGGCTGGCCGGAGGGGACCGGATCCGGGGGTTGTCGGCCCGGATTTGGCGACGGGAGGCGGCGACAGTGCTCTGGTTGGGGCGAGGCTCTGGCGGCGGCGGCTGCGGTCCCTCGGGACTGGCGGCGGAGGAAGACCGGCAGCGGGGCACGGGCGAGGCAGGAGGCGGTCGGGGACGGCGCGGGCGGCGGAGGAAGGCGGCGCAGATGGCTTGGCGGCGCACAAGCAGGAGGAGCTCGGGCAGGAGCTCGGGCAGGGAGGAGAACGGGGGCGGCGGCCGGATGGGCTCGGCGGGCCTTGCGTGGGCTCACGGGCCCGGCGGCGCGAGGAGGAGGTGGGAGGAGGCTTCGGCTAGGGTTGGTGTGTGCATGATTTTCGAGGCAGAGGAGAGGGGCAGCTAAAAAAATACATGCGGGGTCTATTTATAGGCAAAGGGGGGCTAGGTTAACCGGAATCGCGTTCCGGATCCAACCGCGGGGTCGGATTCGGACGATTTCGAACACGGGAACGGTTACGAGGCCATGTAGAGGGGATATCCGGATACGAGAGGGAGAACGGGCGTCGCGGCAACGCGTTTTAAAACACCGACAAACGTCCGACGAATAACCGAAGACGGTGCCGCTACGGTCGACCGTTCGGGTACCGGACGAACTCCAATCGCGATGAAATTCGACAGGCAGCCTACCTATAACTAATCACGACCGCATGCCAAGTTTCACCCCGATCAGAGAAAGTTTTCAACACACTTTAAAAACAGGGTTTTGACGATGCTGCGGGCGCGTGCGTGTGTGGTTGGGCTCAGAACGGACAACGACAAGAACCGGAACTAACAACAGATGCAAGTTTTTAAAACGGGCGGCAACGGGATGCCGATGCAATGCTGATGATGCGCATGATGCGACAAAAGAAATTAGACACACGACGAAAACGGAATAGAAGGGAATCTTTTGGAATGTCGGCATCGGGCTGTCACAACTCTCCTACACTACAAGAGGATCTCGCCCCGAGATCCAAGAATGAAAGGGGGAGAGGATGAGAAAGAACAAGAGGAAAAAACTTAGTCGCTTCTTTGTAAACGAGTGAAAACAATGATCCTTGAAGGTTGCAAAGCGATGAGGAGTGATATGAGAAACAAGCAAGAATTCACGGAAAATTTCGGCAGCACTTCGGTATGAAAATGGGACAAAAAATTCGATAAGATGGAAGAAATAGACAATATTCACCACAAACAAGTAAATAGAACAAGGGAACACCATGATCTTTATAGAACAACATAATAGACCCAAAGAGCAACATCACAATGCCTCCAGAAGAAGAGAATATGAACTAGCTCATACGGAAGAAGAGAATGAAGGGAGAATGACAACTACTAACTCCAATGAACTTGGCAAGCATTCTTGCAAGAATAATTGGACGGAGTTGTTGGAAAAACAACAACGAAAAAAAACAAGATAGTAGTGGGCTTATGGAAACCTTTTCAAACTAATGAAGTGACAACCAGCCACTAACAGAAACAAGGATTGATTGGGAGAAACAAGATATGAACAATTTTTACACCAAGATGATACATTGAGAACTTGGATTAATGACAAACACCATGATAGCAACCATCCATAGGAAAAGATTTATGTGAAATCCAAACCAAGATAGCTCAATGAAGAAATCATTGCTTGCAAATATCTCATGATCATAGGATTGGTGGGTTTAATTATCTCATTCTTGAAAGGAATTTTCTTCGAGGCTCCTACACTAACAAGAAGGCCATAATACCACCTGAAAGGATAAAGGAAGAACAATTGCACTGGAGATGCAAGAGAAAGAATACTTGAGGTTCTCCAACAGGAATCTTGAAGAACACTTGAGAATGAATTGAAACCTTGATGAACCACCATGAAGGACCTCCGTATACAAATGAATGGTGCAACGATATGAAGGTAGAAAGAATAAGATTATGACCTTGCCAGGATTTAGATGAAGCCTCACAAAGAGATACTTAAAAGAACTTGGAACTCCGTAAAAGAAAGATAAGCGTTTGAGAAAAGAATTGATATCATTAGCCACTCCAGAAGAAGAATTGAAATCTCTTGGAAGAAGGAAGGACAATAATAAGAATTATGTTATGCTCATCCTTCATCAAATTAAATTGATGACAAGCAACGGATTTAGCATACCACTTATTCTTCTTGAAAGAATGTTGAAGAGACAGAGAGATAAGCACCACTTGAAGCAAAATTGAAGGAAGCACCGGTAAGAATTCACAATTGAATGGGAACACCACGAATTAATGGATATACATGAGAATGAAGAGATAATAAGCCACCTGAGAGAAAACTAGAACAAGGCACCGGATAAATGAGAGACGAACGAAGAGACAACAATGAAGAAGAATTGAGGATGAAAGCTAAAAGCTGAGAACGAAGAATCTTCTGAAATGATGGCCTTCGGAGGAACGAGAATGAAAACAACTCAGAAAAGCACCGGATAACGGGAAATGGATTCTCATGATTGGAACAAATGAGAGGATAACACGAAGCTGAGATGACAATCTTCACAAGAATGGAGCAAGACTGAGAGAAACACTCCTTCGAATTTGCAAGCTGAGAATGATGACGAGGAACAACACCAAGAATAATGAGACACTCCGGAATAATGAAGAATGAAAGGTTGGGCCAAATATGAGAATTAATTCAAATAAATCTTGAAGAAGGAATATGACTGATGAAAATCATACTTACGTCATAGTTGAAAATAACTAATGATCTCCGAGCAAGGATTAAAAGAGCCAGGAAAGATCCTCGGAAAGAACCTGTGGGTTATGGGCCCACTCAAAGAAATCACCGTTAGAAAATATTGCTTAGATGAGAGATATTGCACCGGTATGAATAGAACTAGATGAGGTTGAGAACCTCGAAATAATTAAAAGATTGGAAACAAGAACTTCTAAGATAGCTTCAACGCTCCGGATAGAAAAGAGAGGAATGAATAACAAGAAGACTGACAAGAATTTCCAACATAGGAAAGAATTACAAGGATGAATAGGATATAATGAACACGGATAGGTGAACTAAATTCATCGGAAAAGATAACATGATTGAATAAAGATGAACACAAAGCTCCCGAGAATCTTCAGAACGAATCACCGGGTAAGAGAGAAAAGAACAGATAGCGGAAGCACAAAGAAGAGAAAACTCTTGGATGAAAATTGAATCACTGAAGAAAAGGGTGGGAGGGCGGGGAAAAACAAGACAATTTGGGACAGATGAGATAAACTCCGGAATAAAATGAGAGAATGATCTTGCAAAAAAATTGGAGAGGAAGGAATTACTGAAGAGGAGCACACCGGTTGAAAAGAATTAACATGACGACTCTGGTTGACAAGAATTGACATGCCAATTGAACGAACAAAAGAATTTGCATTCTCACATAAAAACTATGAGAACACCTCTTGGAAAGATCTGAAATCACCACTTGACATCGAAGCAACTCGAATTACCATATTCCAACAAAACAAAGAGTGAGGCTTAAGAAACAAGCCAGAACAAACTCATGAGAAAGATTTCGTCCGATATTTTCATGGACAGGAATCCACTAGATGTCGAACCCCAACCTAACATCATGCATTTGTTGGAAGATTGTCCTATAAGTAACTACTTGAATTCCCACCTATGAATTCCCGAAATATCTGGTCATGCAATCTGGTACACGGATACAAGGAGTAATAATCACACAACTCCTATACTAACCCGTCACCTGTATCACATCCGTCAACACACAACCAGAATCTCGGACCTTCATCTACTACAGACCCTTGTGATCACAACGATACAAAGTATGGCAGTACTCCCGAACAATCTGCACCAGTACTGGGGACATCGGGGTTATCTTGCCACTACTAGTATTGAACCAATTACGAACATCCTTCGTTCTGAGATACTAAGAAATCTGAATGATAACGATGTGCTCAAGAATCCCCTGGAGCTCAACTCCCCTGAAACTCAAAGCAGATAGGAGGCACCAAGACAGAACTCCGTCACATTGGCATCATATAGATTACAAGAATATCCACGTGATCCTAATTTTATTTGAGTGAGAAGAGGAGTAGAATTAAATTATTACGTCAAGATTCCTCACCAGAGCATAGAAGAGGAGAAAAAAGAATCCTACTCTCTGATATATAACTAGACTCAAAGCAATTTTTCACTAGACTCGACTCGGCCAAGTTCGTTCAATCAAGGGGGCTCCTATGTCGGTACTTCTCTGATACCAACTTGGCATGCCCAAGATGCAACCCTATCCTCAATTTGGCACGAAGGCCTCGTCACGGATAGAAGCGCATCTCGTCATGTCACAAGAATTGATATCGTTACAAGTACATGTACTGAAAAGAAGAGATATATATAGAGTTGGCTTACACTCGCCACAAGGTACATCAGAGTCACATCAGTACATTACATAATCATCAAGAGTAAGAGCAGCGTCCGACTAGGGACGAAAACAAACGAGAAAAGAAGAACAACGTCCATCCTTGTTATCCCAGGCTGCCGGCCTGGAACCCATCCTAGATCGATGAAGAAGAAGAAGAAGAAGCAACTCCAAATGAACAATCAACGCGCTTGCGTCAAGTAACCTTTACCTGTACCTGCAACTGGTGTTGTAGTAATCTGTGAGCCACAGGGGACTCATCAATCTCATTTCCAAAGGTATCAAGACTAGCAAAGCTTAATGGGTGAGGTATGTTTAAGTGGTGAGGTTGCAGCAGCGCTAAGCATATATTTGGTGGCTAAACTTACGAGTACCAGAAATAAGAGGGGGAAGATCTACGCATAGCGGACGTGAACCTCGGATGATCAAATGAATGATCCTGAACACCTACCTACGTCAGACATAACCCCATCGTGTCCTCGATCGGAGAAGGAACTCACAAAAGAGACAGTCATAGTTACGCACACAGTTGGCAAGTTTTAATTAAGTTAACTTCAAGTTATCTAAAACTAGTGTTAAACAAAGTTTCCACGTTGCCACATAACCGCTGGCACGGCTTTCCGAAAAGATTTAACCCTGCAGGGGTGCTCCAACTAGTCCATCACCAATTACCACAAGCCGCATAGAAATCCGCAATCACGAAGCTCGCGATCTCGTCGGATTCCCTAGTGGAAAACCTCAACTCTGAGATTACCCAGAGCATCACCGGAATCCCGATGCACAAGATATCTCGTCAAAGGTAAAACTAATCCAGCAAGGCCGCCCGACGTGTCGACGATCCCGATAGGAGCCGCGTATCTCGTTCTCAGGACACGACGGATGAGCTAGACGTCGGGATCGCTAAACCTCCGGGTGACCAGAGGGGCGCCGGACATCGCTCAGGTGGTCCAACACTCATGAGGAGCACTGGCCCGGGGATTGATTAAATTACTCTGCGGGTGCCGGCGGGTCCCTATGCATTATTATTAGGTTATTAGGCAAATGTAGTACCAAAGTTGGGCCTTGCCAGACCAGCCTTAATCTAAGACGAATTATCAAGGGGGTCCCCATAACAACCCCGATCGTGTTAGGAGTGCTCAATTATGGAACATAACACCGGTAGCCGAAACTAAGGGGGCAAATGTGGAACAAAACACCAGGCTAGAAAGGCCGAGCCTTCCACCTTTTACCAAGTATATAGGTGCATTAAATTAAATAGCCATTAATATGGTGATATAACAAGGAACCCATGTTAACACATGGAAGCAACTACACCTGCAACTAGCAACGCTAACAACATGGCTAAGCAAGCGGTAACATAGCCAATCAGTGGTTTGCTAGGTTGAACAGGTTGAAGATTTCATGGCATTGTTGAGAGGCTCATATATAACATGTGGTAGGCAACGAGACGTAAACGGTAGAAATGGTAAAACTAGCATGCCAATGATAGTAATGGTATCTGGGGAAATGGTCATCTTGCCTGAGATCCCGCTTGGAAGAAGAATGCCTCCGTGAAGCAGACGAACCGACGTAGTCGAACGGGTCCTCACAATCCGACACGCTTGCTGAACTCTATCGAGACAGGGAAAACCGGAAACAAGAATCAACACACGAATTCACCACACGGTGCACAACACAAATGATGCATGAGCAGCTCGATACATGCAAGTCACGGAATGGCAAATCACACAAACAAACACTACACATTAAGTGAAGTTCATGAGTAGCTGAATACATGCATATTGACGAAACTCCATGTTTTTTTATTTAGTTCTATCCCGATTAGATAGACGGCAATATTAAATGTGTTTAAACATGGCAACAGGTGAAGCGTAATTAATCTACCTATCTAGGCATTTTAAATGAGGTCGGAAATGACATATAGCACCTCCGAGACGACCTCACACGTTAATTTACAATTCTGTCCAGATCTGAACTAACACATTTAATTAGTTGTTAAACAGCAAAACAAATAGGTTTACGTGATTCTACGCGTCATTTCAAGCAATCTACACATAGAGAACATCTCCAACGGAGCTACGGTTCAAAAGATACAAGCACCGCAAGATATGATGGCATGAATGCAATATGTGTGCAACGACGGGCACGAGCACTTCAAAACATACAACCAGCAAGAGAAAATGAAACTACATGGGATTCTCAGCAAGTTTCATGTAGGACACGATCAAAACGGAGCTACGGTTCAACATCTACGGCAAAACAAGAAAACACTACAATCTGCCAAAATCAGCCACATAGCATTTTCTACGCCCCACAACTACGGGCTACACTACTCCGATAAACTCAAGCAAGGCATGACACAAAAGAGGGCAAGAAGAACTACTACAAACAACTAACAACAACTAGCATGGCAGCAAGGAACACTAGGAAAAGAAGTCACAAAATGGCTTCTCACACACAGTTTTAGACTTAGTGAAAATTACACTTCATGAAAGTGCAGTTTTCGATCTGAAGCCATATTGACAGCAGCAAAATCATAAGCTACAGGACTCCAAATGGCATGAAAATTCACAACATTCTAGAGAAACACAAGGGCTACAACTAACTCCATTGGACCAACCTCAAAAGAGCTACAGATCACAAGAGACAAGCAAGACAAGACAACAACAAAATATAATAGCAAAATATTACCATGTACATTACCGAAAGAGAATTTACAAGTTAGTTCGTAATCCGAGCCTTACGACCATAGGAGCCTTTGTGTGATCGTACTTGGCCGAGTCGAGTCTAGAAAATGTTTTGAGTCTTAGTTATATCGGAGAGTAGGATTCTTTTTTCTCCACTTCCATGCTCTGGTGAGGTTCCCGTCTTAGGAAATCTTTAACTCTACTCCTTTTCCGCTCAAATTTTTTTAGGATCACACGGGTATTTGTGAAATCTATATGATTTCGATGTGACAGAATCCTCTCCTGGTGCCTCCTATCTGCTCTAAGTTTCACGGGAGTTGAGCTCCGGGGGATTCTTGCGCACATCGCCATCATTCAGATTTCTGATTATCTAAGAACGAAGGATGTTCGTTATTGCTTCAATACTGGTAGTGGTGAGATAACCCCGATGTCCCCAGTACTGGTGCAGATTGTTCGGGGGTACTACCACACTTGGTATCGTTGTGATCACGAGGATCTGTTGTAGATGAAGGTCCGAGATGCTGGTTGTGTGTTGACGGATGTGATACAGGTGACGGGTTAGTTTAGGAGTTGTGTGAAATACTCCTTGTATCCGTGTACTAGATTGCCTGACCAGTTATTTCGGGAATTCATAGGTGGGATATCAAGTAGTATCTTATAGGACTATCTTCCTACAGACGCTTGATTGAGGTTTGCAGAAATCTCGATCACATGTTTGTTCCGAGCAATTCTAGCTCATACTAGTTTGCAGTGGTCCTTATCGGAATTTTGTCGTCCGTCACTTTGAGGATGCATTCTTGCTATGTTGTTCAAGTGCAATTGCTAAATTTTGTTCAGATATTCTGTCTTTTGATTCAGCAATATCTTCAATTATTCTGTGGACTAATATGATGTTCGTCTTCAGGATGGCTCCACGGACTCGTCAGAACCCAGGGCTTGAGGATATGCCGACTCCTCCACCTCCTCCTCCTCCGCCACCGCCTCCTCCTGCAGAGGCCTGGCAAGCGATGATGGCAGCTACTAATGCAAACACCCAGATGTTGATTCAGTTGCTGCAAGAGAGAGCCAACCAACAGCCAGGCAATTTTCAACATGGTGGAAATCAGTTTGCGAGTCTGAGCCAGTTCCTGTCAAACCAGCCTAAGACGTTCACTTCTTGCGACCAGCCTTTTGATGCAGAAGATTGGATCCATGATATGAACAAACATTTTGAGTGTAGCAATGTGCGTCTGGAGGACTATGTCAAGTTTGCAATGTTTCAGTTGAAGGGGCGGGCTTCTATATGGTGGCTGCAGCTCAACGACTCCAGTGGCGCCAGGGTGATGTCTTGGGACGAGTTTTGTCGTGACTTCAGGTCCCACTACATCCCTTCTAGTTTTGTGGAGGAGATGTGTGAGAAGTTCAGGCGTTTGAAGCACGGCAACAATTCCGTGTACAAGTACAATGTCGAGTTCCACGAGCTGTCCCGTTACGCGCTACAGGATATCCCGGATCAGAAGAGCAAGATATACCAGTTCAGGGGTGGCTTGAAAGAAGACTTGCAGTTAGCTCTTGCCTTGCACGATCCTGAGGAATTCGACAAGTTCTACAACCTAGCTCTCGGAGCAGAGGCAACCTTGCTCAGGGTGGAAAATTCCAAGAAGCGCTTCAGAGATTCCAGCTCTTCCTCGACTCAGGTGGTTCAGAAGCAACTTAGGTTTTGGGTTTCTCCTCCTCCTCCTCGGCACTCGCAGTAGCTTAAGCACTCAGGTGGTCGTGGTTCTTCCCACCCACCCAACCCTGGCTTTCAGCAAAGATACCAGGATCAGAAGCAACGGCCTCCTTAGATTCAGTTCCGGCAGCCAGCAGATGTCACTTGTCACAAATGTGGGCAGAAGGGTCACTATGCCAACAAATGTACTTCTCAGCTCCGTCTGCCGCCTCCTCCTCCAGGCAAACCTCCAAGCAATGCTCTTGTCAAGTTCAACCCCAAATCAGCTCGAGTCAACATGGTGAACGCAGCTGAAGCAGACAACTCCTCTAATGTGATCATGGGTAACCTCCTCGTCAATGATATTTCTGCTAAAGTGTTATTTGATTCTGGTGCATCACACTGCTTCATGTCCCGTCCATTCTTTGCAAAGCATGAGTTTGTTTGTCAAGATTTGGTTAAACCTATGTCAATAGTGTCTCCTAGTAGATTGATGAATTCCAATTGTCTGGTTCCGGATGTTTCTGTCAAGATGGGCGCTTATGCTTTTCTGGCATCTCCTATTGTCTTGGGCAATTCCAACATCGACTTGATTCTTGGTATGGACTGGTTGGCCATGAACAAGGCGTCAATTGATTGTGAAGCTAAAGAAGTGAAGCTTACCCACTCTTCGGAGGATGTGATTATATTCGCGGCGTGCGATGATACAATCCGTCTGTTCTCCTTGAATGAAAAGGGTGAGATCAATCCTATTGAGCAAGTCCCAGTGGTCTGCGAATATCAAGATGTGTTTCCTGAAGAGCTGCCAGGAATGCCTCCGCACCGTGAAGTTGAGTTTGTCATTGAGCTTGAGCCAGGCATAGAGCCAGTGTGCAAACGACCGTACAACCTGGGTCCAGAAGAATTAAAGGAACTTAAGAGGCAACTCGATGAGCAGGAGTGTTCGGGTTTGATCAGACCGAGCTCGTCTCCGTGGGGCTGTCGTGTTCTGTTTGTCAAGAAGAAGGATGGCACGGACCGGCTGTGTGTCGATTACCGTCCATTGAACAAGAAGACAACCAGGAACAAATATCCACTTCCGAACATAACTGAGTTGTTCGAACAGTTGAAGGTGCTAAAGTATTCTCCAAGCTTGATCTCAGAATGGGCTATCATCAAATTCGTATTCGCGAGGAAGACATTCTGAAGACGGCCTTCAAGACAAGTTTTGGCTCGTATGAGTATACGGTCATGTCTTTTGGTCTGGCAAATGCTCCTCCGACATTTTGTCGATTGATGAACTATATTTTCTCTCCATACAAGAATGAATTTATCTTGCTCTATCACGACGACATTCTGGTCTTTTCTGAGACTGAGGAAGAACATGAAGTACATCTCAGATTGGTGCTTGACAAACTGAGAGAGTACAAGCTGTATGCTAAGTTTTCCAAGTGCGAGTTCTGGCTGAAAGAAGTGGTTTATATTGGGCATATTATCTCTGCCGAGGGCATTAAGGTTGATCCGTCCAAGGTTCAAGCCATTGTTGAATGGGAGCCTCCGCAGAATGTGAAGCAGCTTCGAAGCTTTCTCGGGCTTGCTGGCTATTGCAGAAGGTTCGTTGAGAACTTCTCCAAGATCGCCAAACCGCTCTCTAGTCTTCTTCAGAAGGGTGTTAAGTATGCTTGGTCTCCAGAGTGTCAACTGGCCTTCGATACACTCAAAGAGAAACTTATCTCCACTCCGGTCTTGGCCCCTCCGGATGATTTCAAGCCGTACCAGGTCTTTTGCGACGCTTATCTCCGGGGTCTTGGTGAAGTTCTGATGCAAGATAAAAACGTGGTTGCTTATACCTCCAGGTAGTTGAAGCCTGCGGAGAAGAACTATCCTGTGCATGATCTCGAGCTAGCAGCTGTGGTACACGCCTTGATGACTTGGAGACAGCTCTTGTTGGAACGTAAGGTTGAAGTTTTCACCGATCACAAGAGTCTCAAGTACATCTTCACTCAGCCTAACTTGAATCTTCGGCAAACACGTTGGGTGGAAATGCTCCAGGATTTTAATCCGAGTGTTGAGTACACGCCAGGCAAGGCAAATGTTGTGGCGGATGCATTGAGCAGGAAGGCATATTGCAATAGTCTGATTCTGCAACCTTCCAGCCGGGTCTTTGTGAGTCCTTCAGGAAGCTCAATCTTCAGCTAGTACCTCAGGGATTTCTTGCGAACCTTCAGATCTCTCCTACCTTGGAAGATCAGGTCAGAGCAGCTCAGCTTCTTGACGCTATGGTGAAGAAGGTCAAGATTGGCGTGGGAAAGAGTCTCCCCAAGTATAAGTGCTTCACTGTTGATGCCAGGGACACGTTGTTTTTCGAGGATCGCTTTGTCGTCCCGAAAGGTGATCTCAGGAAGGTAATCATGGAAGAAGCTCATAACTCTCTGCTCTCTATTCATCATGGAAGCTCCAGAATGTACCATGACTTGAAGCTGACTTTCTGGTGGACTCGTATGAAACGTGAGATTACTCAGTTCGTAAACGAGTGTGATGTATGTCGAAGAGTGAAAGCAGAACATCAACGCCCAGCAGGCCTCTTGCAGCCTTTGCCGATTCCCGAGTGAAAGTTCGATCATATTGAGATGGATTTTGTCACAGGGTTTCCGAAGTCCAAGAAGGGTAATGATGCCATCTTCGTCGTCATCGACAAGTTGAGTAAAGTGGCTCATTTTCTTTCAGCCAAGGAGTCCATTTCAGCAGCTCAGCTGGCAGAGTTGTACACCTCCAGGATTGTCTCTTTGCATGGCGTGACTATGATGATCTCTTCGTATCGCGGAAGTATCTTCACTTCCAAGTTCTCGGACTCCTTTCAGTCTGCTATGGGCACGAAGATCCGCTTCAGCACAGTGTTCCATCCTCAGACTAGTGGTCAAGTGGAGAGAGTGAATCAAGTTCTTGAGGATATGCTGAGAGCCTGTGTTATCTCTTTTGGCATGAAGTGGGAAGATTGTCTGCCTTTCGCGGAGTTCTCGTATAACAATAGTTATCAAGCTAGTTCTGGCAAGGCTCCGTCTGAAATTCTCTATGGCAGGAAGTGTCGTACCCTGCTCAACTGGTTCGAGACCGGCGAGCGTCAGATCCTTGGCAATGATATGATAGAAGAAGCTGATGAGATGTGTCGGATCATTCGCGACAACCTCAGAGCAGCTCAGTCCCGTTAGAAGAGCTATTATGATAGCAAGCACCGTGACATGTCTTATGAGCTTGATGACTTTGTCTATCTCAAGGTGTCGCCTATGAAGGGTATGCAGCGCTTTGGCATCAAAGGCAAGCTTGCGCCTTGTTTCGTTGGTCCGTTCAGAGTGGTTGGCAAGAGAGGCGACCTTGCGTACCAGCTCGAGCTTCCGTCAACCTTTGCAAATAACCATGATGTGTTCCATGTTTCGCAGCTTCGGAGGTGTTTCAAGACCCCCGAGCGCACTGTGCATCTTCAAGACATCGACCTTCAGCTTGACCTTTCTTATCATGAGCATCCAGTTGCGGTTCTCGAGGCGACCGAGCGCAAGACCCGTAACAAGTCTGTAAAATTTCTCAAAGTGCAGTGGTCTCACCATTCCGATAAAGAGGCGACTTGGGAACTCGAGGATCACCTCCGTTCCGAATTTCCCGATTTCTTTCAGTCTTAGATCTCGAGGGCGAGATCTTCTTTGTAGCGTGGGAGAGTTTGTAGTGCCCCAGATGTAAACCTTCCCTATTTGGAACCTATTGCAAGTGGGTCCACCTTGTCAGAGATTTGATGTTATCATTTGTGCCATGACTTCTTGTGATGTTCCTTGTATTTTTTGCCTTCCTTGCATGCATGCATAACATATCATTGCATGCCTTGTCTAGTGTTGTTGCTATATGATCTTAGCATTTCATGTGGTGTGGTGATCTTGTGGTTAGCTACCTTGTGTTGCATGTGATCTTGTGTGTGTGTTGAGGGGCTACTGTAAGTTCATGTGATGGTAGTACTAAGGTAGTGGGGCTTGTCATATTAACAAACCCCTCTCTCTCTCTCTTTTAGTTCCCTAGCTCAAATATTTATTTGTTCCTTGCGTGTTTTAAAAATGTCCAATGTTTAGGGATTATTGTGAGTGTGAAGTTGTGATAGTTTGGTGTTTTTAAAAGTGTTGAAAGCAGGTGCAATAAGAACAAAACAGAGGCATTAATTCTGTTTTGTGAAATATTATCTACTCCTAAAATTATTGATCTTATTTTATTTAAATAGGTCATATTTTTATATGACTAGGGGGTATTTCTTTTTAATTTATCCCTATTAGTTTGCCTTGCTCAATTCTTTACCTTCTGACTCTTTTCTGTAAATAGCAAGGCCACAGAGCCCCTCTCTTCTATCTGGCGCCCATGGCGACTTCTCCCTCACGGCCCGGCCCAGTCCCCCTCGCTCACGCGCGCGACGCCGTCTTCCTCCTCCTTTCCAGCGAGGAAGGGGACCCGACATGTCATCCTCTCTCTCCTGTTCCCCTCTGTACCACCGAGAGGAGCACACGCACATGGCCGACGACACGTCCCTCGCCTCCCCCTCTCGTGCTATATAGACCCTTGGCGTCTGTGCAGAAGCGTTAGAGTTCCTCCCCGCCGCCCCACCGTCCAGATCTCGACCCCTCTCTCACTCTCTCGTTATAGCAAGGTAGGAGGAGCTCGGATCCGCCATGGCCGACGGGTGAAGATCGTCGCCGCCGTCGTTCTGCTACCCCTGCTTCCTCTTCAAAGACGCCAGCAACTCGAGGGCATGTCCAGGAGCCCATTCCCGCCACTGGATCGTCTTCCCCCGCTCTGCTTCCACTACTTCCCAACGACGACTCATCTCCGCCGAGCTCCGCCGCACCGCGCTCTTCTTCCTGCTACTTCCTCTACGGCCGCTCCCTCCTCGACCCGTACGCGAGGTAGTGCACCTCCTCCTTCCTCCCTGTCTTAGATCGGGCGCCGAAGCAGTAGAGATTGTCGACGAGCTGTCTCTGTCGCCGGAGCCGCTAATCACCGTGGCCACGTCGCTGTAGAGCCCCTCCGGCATAGCTGGTTGCGGGAATGATTTCGTGTGTGTGTGGGCTTACTCCCCTCCACGTGCCGGAGCTGGATTTGGCTCGAATAGCCGGCAAGACCCCTCCCCTGTTCCGGTTAGCCGCCGGAAGCAGATAAGCACACAGGACCCCTTCATTTGTTTCTTTGCACATTATAGATCAGAAGTCGATACGTAGCCCAGTGGTAGCAAGCGTGTGTGCCTGATGAGAAGGGCGCGGATTCGATTCCCCCCTTCGGCACCTTATTTTTGATTGCGTTGTTTGCACAGTAGCAAGGTAGTACCTTACCTTGCTTGGCCCCTCTATTCTGTCGATCTAATGATAGTAGCAGAGTGGTTTGAGCAGAGCTTGTGCACCAGGGGCACAGGGGTTCGAATCCCAGGGTGCCCCCTTTTTTTTCCTTCATGCTATATTTTTTCCCTTCTTTGCTTGTTGCTATTCTTGTGCCAAAATCCATAGGTGTCAATGGCATTTTATTTTTCCTTTGCTGCTATAGAAGTGCCATATGATGTGATGCATGTGTGTGTACATGTGAGAGGTGTATGTGTGTGTGTGTGTGTGTGCATACACATGGTGTTAGCCACATGCGTAGGTGATGTGTGTGAGGTGCCTCCCTTGTAGTTGATGATATGTAGGTGGCTTGTGATCTTTGCTTGTGTGACTAGTTAGATGGAAGTAGATGATGTGCATGTGTGTGTGTGTTGCACACACATGAGGTGTTGCTAGTGTAGGTGTGCAAGTGAGTGTAGCTTTACTATCATTTGCTTGATAGTTTCCCTTATGTTGTTCTTGGAGTCTTAGAGCTTATGATGAGATTGTGGTGTGATGTGTAGGTGGTAAAACAGCCCCATGTGCAAGTTGTGCACCTCCTCATGTACAATATGAGAGAGAGCATGATGTATGTGTGTTGCATAAATGTTGCACTATTCACTATGTTGGATTCTATGTAGTTTTTTCTTCCTAGTTTGAGCTCACTTGCTCCAAGGAAGTGCATGAGTTTTATATATGGTTTTGGTGTAGAAAGATCCCAGGAGTCCAATGGTGAAATCATTTTTGCCATTGGAACATTTTCTGGAAAAGTCATATTTGCATTTTCTTCTAAGTTTAGAGCTTGGTTCCATGCATGGAGATGTGCTCTTGTATTTGTTTCTTGATTGTGGTACTAGAGGGTGACCCCCTATACCACATGTGGGTTTAAATGCATGATTTGGAATCCATGTGTGCAAGCTGTGCCCATCCAAAGTAGGCTTGTGACTGAAATTCCAGCTTAGTGAAAATCTGGAATTTTCACTAAGTCTGAGAATCTGATTATATTTTCTTCCCCTATAGATGAGGTTGTGCTGGTCATTGTGTTGTGATCTAGCTTTCAACTAGAAAGTTGGACCTGATATATTTTTCTAGATCCCTGTAAAATTTCATGTCATTTGGAGCCCTGTAGGTATAATTTTGGCTGCTGTCAAAAAGCTTCAGAGCAAAGACAGAAAGTGAGGTGCAGGAATTTTCACCAAGTCCCTGAAATCTGATGGTTTTGGGAAAGTTTGCAGCCTTGTATCTTCCTGTGCTTAATTCCTTTTAGTGTGATTCTTGCTTGTGCGGGTAGTATTCTTGGCTAGATACAGCCACATATATTATTTGTCATAGTTGGGTGGCTGTAGGTGCTTTGCATGTAGCTCAGAAAGTGCTAAGATGCAGATTATGGCAGATTATGTAGTTTTGTCATTTTGGTGTTTGTGAGTGATTACTTGGTGATGTGGTGTTCTTCCTTGCTCCAATCCATTCATGTTGGGTTGTTATATGTCTTGGCAACCTGGGAAAACCAGATTTGTGCCATTTGAGTGTGTGGTGAAGATTTTGGCACGTAGGGCTTCATATCTTGTTTCGTTGATTCCCGTTGATCCGTAGCTCCGATTGTATTGTTCTTTATATGGTTTTGCATCGATTTCTCGAGATGCATCTGATCATGTCATTCTCATGCATGTCAAAATATCTTAGGGTACAATTCTTTCCAGGAGCTTGCATTAGCTTCTTTTGCTTGTGCTAGTAATAGAAATAGTGATGCATGCTCATTTTTCATCTCATGCATCATGTGCTTGTTGCATCTTGAGGTGCTGTTGTTCATTGGATGTTATTCTTATATTGGGTAGCACCGGGATCGGAGAACGAATACGTGGAGTCAGGAGAGTACGTGCAGGACGATCAAGAACCATTCCAACCTGAGGATATCACAGGCAAGATGATATGACCTTGATTCCATCTCTAGACTTGTTATGCTAGTTTGCGTTTCCATGTCATATTGCTCGCTGACTACCACTGAATTAAATTGCCTCTTGATATGCCATGAAACCAAACACTATCCCTTCCTAGCAAAACTTGAATGGCTAAGTAGGCTTTGCTCAGCTACTAATGTTAGCGTTGCTAGATGCAGGTCCTTTCACTCATGTGATAACATGAGCTTGATATCATTATCTAAAATTCTGTTATTTAATTAATGCACCTATATACTTGGTAAACAACGGAAGGCTAGCCTTTTGCCGGGTGTTTTGTTCCGTTATTTCCGCCATAGTTACCGGCTACCGGTGTTTGATTCCATAATGATCGCTCCTAACACGTTCGGGGTTGTTATGGGGACCCCGTTGATAAATCGCATAGTGCTAAGGCTTGTCTGGCAGGACCCAACATTGGTGTTAATTTGCTAATCACTAAATAATAATCTGCATAGGGAATAGCTACCCCTAGGAATTTAATCAACAACCCGGGCCAGTGCTCCTCATGAGTGTTGGTCCAAACTAGAGTCGTGTGCGGGGCCAACCCGGGGCAACTCGGGAGATGTCTATCAAGCCAGTGTACGCTGTGTTCATCCGGCATGTCCTGAGACTGAGATACGCGGCTCTTATCAGGGTCGTCAATGCGTCGGGAGGTCCTGCTAGTCTTGCCGTACCTTAGCGGTATATCTTGCGTATAGGAATCCCAGTGAAGCTTTGGTTTCCCCCAGAGTTGAGGTTTTTCCTCAAAGGAATCCGACGAGATCATGAGATTCGTGATAGAGGATTACTTTGCAGCTTGTGTACGTTTGTGATGGACTAGTTGGGGCATCCCTGCAGGGTTTAATCTTTTGGAAAGCCGTGCCCGCGGTTATGTGGCAACTTGGAATATTTTGTTAACATCCGGTATTATATAACTTGAACAAAAGCTAATAAAATTGCCAACTGTGTGCGTAACCATGACTGTCCCCTTGAAGATCTCTCTTCGATCGGGAACACGGTGGGGTTATGAATGGCGTAGGTAGGTGTTCAGGATCACTTAGTGATCAAGTATTCACGAGCTCTAGAATAGTCCACCTTCATAAAAGCTTCACGTAAGTTAGCCACCAAATCAAGCTTAGGATGCTGCAACCTTAAACACTTCACCTTAGCCTACCTAATAACTTGACTAGTTCTGGCACCAAGGTCTTAGATTGCCGAGTCCCCGAGGCTCACGGATTCCTCCAAAATCCCAACAGGTTCAGGTACCCCACAGACAGATGATCCCGACGGCACGCAGCTGGCGTGGCAGTACGATGAGGAGACGGACCGCCTGTACGTGAACTATCCAGAAGATTGAGGCATGGTCGTGATTGTGGGCCTACAGGCAGGGTAGCATAGCCTTTCTATGTTTTGTAGTCCGTAGCGGAACTACCTTGGTTGTATGTGTGATGTACTCTGAGATATTTATGAGAAGGCAATTGAATCCCTGATTGTCTATCTTTATTATTATGTATGTGATGTGTTACTTGTTTGCGAGACGCTTAGATGCGCTCCTTTCCAATTCGGGGCCTCGATCCCCAGATCGGAAAGTTTGTAGTGCCCCAGATGTAAACCTTCCCTATTTGGAACCTATTGCAAGTGGGTCCACCTTGTCTGAGATTTGATGTCATCATTTGTGCCATGACTTCTTGTGATGTTCCTTGTATTTCTTTTCCTTCCTTGCATGCATGCATAGCGTATCATTGCATGCCTTGTCTTGTGTTGTTGCTATATGTTCTTAGCATTTCATGTGGTGTGGTGAACTTGTGGTTAGCTACCTTGTGTTGCATGTGATCTTGTGTGTGTGTTGAGGGGCTACTAAGAGTTCATGTGATGGTAGTACTAAGGTAGTGGGACTTGTCATATTTACAAAACCTCCCTCTCTCTCTCTTTTAGTTCCCTAGCTCAAATATTCATATGATCCTTCCCTGTTTTAAAAAAGTCCAATGTTTAGGGATTACTGTGAGTGTGAAGTTGTGATAGTTTGGTGTTTTTAAAAGTGTTGAAAGCAGGTGCAATAAGAACAAACAGAGGCATTAATTCTGTTTTGTGAAATATTATCTGCTCCTAAAAATCTTGATCTTATTTTATTTAAATAGGTCATATTTTTATATGACCAGGGGGTATTTTCTTTTGAATTTATCCCAGTAGTTTTTGCCTTGTATTATTTTTCCTTTCTGGCCTTTCTTTTAAATAGAAGAAGTACATGTTTTTCTTTTCTGTCTAAATAGCGCCAGTGGGCTCCCTCTCCCTGGCGGCCCTTTTCCTTCCTCCCTCGCGCAGGTGGCCCATCCGCCTTTCATCCTCCTCCTGACGCCGTTGTTTTCCTTCCCTCGCTTTCCGTCAGTGTGCAAGAGAGAGCTGGCAGTGACGCTGTTGCACTAACGTCGAGGGGCCCCATATAAGCATTGGCGTCCGTGCCTTCCCCCGCCTAGGGTTCATCTTCATTCCCTCCTGCCGCCGCCACCATCCTCTCCCCATCTCCATCTCTCTTCTTCTTCTTCTTTCCCTGGTAAGCTTCTGTAGGAGTAGCAGAGAGAGAGAGATCATCACCGCCGTCTACCTCCGTTCTCGTCGGCGTCCGGTGCCATCGCCATGTCCAGGAGCTCGGGCCTCGACCCTGCGCTCCATTCTCATCATCGGTAGGGTCGGGAAGCGACCACACCAACGAGCTCGACCTCGTCAACGACGGGAACCCGGTGGTCTGCCTCCTCTTCTTCAGTCTGCGGTTCAGGGCTTCGTCATCGTCGATCTGCCTCATCTCCGGCGCCATCTTCCCCGATCCAAACCCCTTCTTCCTCCCCAAGGTGCGGATCAACCTCTCCTGCCTTCCCCCTCCGTAGATCAGCCTGGTTCCATGTGTACGCGTGCGTGCTTCTCTGTCTGTAGACAGTAGCAGGTGCAGGTGGTGGTTGTGCGTGGCGTCTAGATGGAGCTAGGGCAGTAGCAGTATTTATCTCGGGGCTTCCTTCTCCTCGTTCTGCTCCGGCCTCCGGTGGCACAGCAGCAGCAGTAGCACGACGAGGCAGCCGGCGACCTCACTGTCGACGAGCTCTCTGCCGAGCAGCAGCAACAACAGTTCGTGTGTGTAGATGATGTGGTGTGTCTCGGCGTTGCAGACGCAGCAGAGATCTTCCCCGCGTAGCAGCTGTAGCAGTAGTCCCTTTCGTCGTAGCGCAGAGCAGCAGTGGAGCATGTAGGCTCGCTCCGGTGGCTTGCTGCCGTCGGCGACTCTGTGAGTAGCAGGGCGCACCCGCCTCGATGGGTTACCTTGCTAACTCCCTTGGTTACACCAAGTATTCGAGCGTAGCGGAGCGGCAGATGTTGTGTGCCTGTGTGTAGTTGCAGGTTGGCGTGGGTTCGAGTCCCAGGGTTGCCACCTCCCCTTTTTAATTCTCCTTTGTTTTGGCACAATAGCAGTAGTGCAGGGGGATGTTTTATCCTATTAAACTTCCATGAACTGTCGAGCTTGGTCAGTAGCAGAGTGGTTTGGGTGCAGTAGGCAGTACGAGGGGATCCTGGGTTCGAACCCAGAGACCCCCCCCCTTTTTTCTTTTTTTTGCTGTTGAGTATTTTTTTCACCAGCTTTGGTGAGTAGCTAGTTGTTTTACTTCTTGTGCTATATTGGCTTAAACATTTCTCTGCCCATGTGTGTGTGTGCTCTAGAGGGAGTGCATGTAGGTGCATTTGCTTGTATAATCCTGTGCTTGCAAGCATAGTGGAGTGTGCATGTGTGTGTGTGTGTGTGTGTTTGTGAGAGGTATGTGTGTGTGTGTGTGCATACACATGATGCTAGCCAAATGTGGGTGTGTGTGTGTGGTGCCTCCCTTGTAGTTGATGTAAGTGTAGGTGGTTTGTGTTCTTTTGCTTGTGTGTCTAGTTAGATGGCAGTAGGTATGTGCATGTGTGTGTAAGTGCCATATGCATGTGTTAGCATTATTTTGTGTTGCTAGAATGTGTAGGTGGTGTGGGTTCTACTATATGACATTCATATGAGTTGATGATATGCATGTGGTGAAAACAACCCCACTTTGCAACACTTGTGCTCCTCCTCATGTGCATATGAAAGAGGGCATGAGTTGTGTGTAAGATATATGTGGTAGTAGTGTTTGTGGTGTTGTTTTGCATGACACAAGACATGGGGTCCAAACCCTCATGTCTATATTGTCTTTGTGCACATGAGCAAAGCTAGGTGATAGTTGTTCTAGTGAAAGTTGCATGAAATGTTGCACTATTCACTATGTTGGATTCTATATAGTTTTTCCCTCCTAGTTTGAGCTCACTTGCTCCAAGCAAGTGCATCTGTTTCATATGTGGTTTTGGGGTAGAAAGATCCCAGGAATCCATTGGTGAAATCATTTTTGCCATTGGAACATTTTCTGGAAAAGTCATATTTACATTTTCTTCTAAGTTTAGAGCTTGGTTCCATGACTTGTGAAGTGCTCTTGTATTTGTTTCTTGGTTGTGGTAGTAGAGGGTGACCCCCTCTACCACATGTTGGTTTCAATTCATGATTTGGAATCCATGTGTGCAAGTTGTGCCCATCCAAAGTAGGTTTGGGGCCGGAATTCCAGATTAGTGAAAACTTGAGATTTTCACTAAGTCTGAGAATCTGGTTATATTTTCTTCCCCTGTAGATGAGGTTGTGCTGGTCATTGTGTTGTGATCTAGCCTTAGTTTATTGGGAATTTGGACCTAATATGTTTGTGAAGCTGCCTGTAAAATTTCATCCCATTTGGAGTTATGTAGGTTATGTTTTGGATGCTGTCAAAAAGCTTCAAAACAAAGACAGAAAGTGAGGTGCAGGAATTTTCACTAAGTCCGTGAGATCTGACGGTTATGGGAAAGTTTGCAGCCTTGTATCTTCCTGTGTATAATTCCCTTTTTTGTGATTCTTGCTAGTGCTAGTATTATTCTTGGCTAGCTACAGCCACATATATTATTTTTCATAGTTGGGTGGCTGTAGGTGCTTTGCATGTAGCTGACAAAGTGCTAAGATGCAGCTTGTGGCAGATTATGTAGTTTTGTCATTTTGATGATTGTGAGTGCTTAGTTGATGTTGTGGTGTTCTTCTTTGCTCCACCCCATCCATGATGGGTTGTTTTATGTATTGGCAACCTGGGAATACCAGATTTGTGCCATTTGAGTGTGAGGTGATGATTTTGACACGTAGGGCTTCATAGCTTGTTTCGTTGATTCCCGTTGATCCGTAGCTCCGATTGTAATGTTCTTTATATGGTTTTGCATCGATTTCTCGAGACACATCGGATCATGTCATTCTCATGCATGTCAAAATAGCTTAGGGTACAGTTCTGTCCAGGAACTTGTGTTAGCTCCTTTTGCTTGTGCTAGTGATAGAATTAGTGATGCATGCTCATATTCATCTCATGCATCATGTGCTTGTTGCATCTTGAGGTGCTGTTGTTCATTGGATGTTATTCTTATGTTGGGTAGCACCGGGATCGGAGAACGAATACGTGGAGTCAGGAGAGTACGTGCAGGACGATCAAGAACCATTCCAGGCTGAGGATATCACAGGCAAGATGATATGACCTTGATCCCATCTCTAGACTTGTTATGTTAGTTTGCATTTCCATGTCATATTGCTCGCTGCCTACCACTGAAATATTTGCCTCTTGAAATGCCACGAACCCAAACACTGATCCCTTCCTAGCAAACTTGAATGGCCAAGTAGGCTTTGCTCAGCTACTTATGTTAGCGTTGCTAGATGCAGGTGCTTTGACTCATGTGAAAACATGAGCTTGATATCATTATTTTAAATTCTGTTATTTAATTAATTCACCTATAAACTTGGTAAATAACGGAAGTCCTAGCCTTTTGCCGGGTGCTTTGATCCGTTATTGCCGCCATAGTTACACGCTACCGGTGTTTGATTCCATATTGATCGCTCCTAACACGTTCGGGGTTGTTATGGGGACCCCCTTGATAAATCGCGATTCACAAGATATATCGTCAAAGGTAAAACTAATCTAGCTAGGCTGCCCGACGTGTCGACGATCCAGATAGGAGCCACGTATCTCGTTCTCAGCACTCATGAGGAGCACTGGCCCGGGGGTTGATTAAATTACTCCGTGGGTGCCGGCGGGTCCCTATGCATTATTATTAGGTTATTAGGCAAATGTAGTACCAAAGTTGGGCCTTGCCAGACCAGCTTTAATCTAAGACATATTATCAAGGGGGTCCCCATAAGAACCCCGATCGTGATAGGAGCACTCAATTATGGAACATAACACCAGCAGCCGAAACTAAGGGGGCAAAGGTGGAACAAAACACAAGGCTAGAAAGGCCGAGCCTTCCACCTTTTACCAAGTACATAGGTGCATTAAATTAAATAGCAATTAATATGGTGATATAACAAGGAACCCATGTTAACACATGGAAGCAACTGCACCTGCAACTAGCAACGCTAACAACATGGCTAAGCAAGCGGTAACATAGCCAATCAGTGGTTTGCTAGGGTGAACAGGTTGAAGGTTTCATGGCATTGTTGAGAGGCTCATATATAACATGTGGTAAGCAACGAGACGTAAACGATAGAAACGGTAAAACTAGCATGGCAATGATAGTAATGGTATCTGGGGAAATGATCATCTTGCCTGAGATCCTGCTTGGAAGAAGAATGCCTCTGTGAAGCAGACGAACCGACGTAGTCGAACGGGTCCTCACAATCCGACACGCTTGCGGAACTCTATCGAGACGGGGAAAACCGGAAACAAGAATCAACACACGAATTCACAACATGGTGCACAACACAAATGATGCATGAGCAGCTGAACACATGCAAGTCACGGGATGGCAAATCACACAAACAAACACTACACATTAAGTGAAGTTCAATATGCAACGAGTTGCATACTGACGAAACTCCACGTTTTTTATTTATTTCTATCCCGATTAGATACACGGCAATATTAAATGTGGTTAAACATGGCAAAAGGTGAAGCGCAATTAATCTACCTATCTATGCATTTTAAATGAGGTCGGAAATGACATATAGCACCTCCGAGACGACCTCACACGTTAATTTACAATTCTGTCCCGATCTGAACTAACACATTTAATTAGTTGTTAAACAGCAAAACAAATAGGTTCACGTGATTCTATGCGTCATTTCAAGCAATCTACACATAGAGAACATCTCCAACGGAGCTACGGTTCAAAAGATACAAGCACCGCAAGATATGATGGCATGAATGTAATATGTGTGCAACGACGGACACGAGCACTTCAAAACATACAACCATCAAGAGAAAATGAAACTACATGGGATTCTAAGCAAGTTTCAAGTAGGACACGATCAAAACGGAGCTACGGTTCAACATCTACGAGCAAAACAAGAAAACACTACAATCTGCCAAAATCAGCCACATAGCATTTTCTACGCCCCACAACTACGGGCTACACTACTCCGATAAACTCAAGCAAGGCATGACACGAAAGAGGTAAAGAAGCACTAGTACAAACAACTAACAACAACTAGCATGGCAGCAAGGAACACTAGGAAAAGAAGTCACAAAATGGCTTCTCACACACAGTTTCAGACTTAGTGAAAATTACACTTCATGAAAGTGCAGTTTTCGATCTGAAGCCATATTGACAGCAGCAAAATCATAAGCTACAGGACTCCAAATGGCATGAAAAATCACAGCATGCTAGAGAAACACAAGGGCTACAACTAACTCCATTGGACCAACCTCAAAAGAGCTACAGATCACAAGAGACAAGCAAGACAAGACATAAACAAAATATAACAGAAAAATATTACCATGTACATTACCAAAAGAGAATTTACAAGTTAGTTGGTAATCAGAGCCTTACGACCATAGGAGCCTTTGTGTGATCGTACTTGGCCGAGTCGAGTCTAGAAAATGTTTTGAGTCTTAGTTATATCGGAGAGTAGGATTCTTTTTTCTCCTCTTCCATGCTCTGGTGATGTTCCCGTCTTAGGAAATCTTTAACTCTACTCCTTTTCTCACTCAATTTTTTTTAGGATCACACGGGTATTTGTGAAATCTATATGATTTCGATGTGACAGAATCCTGTCCTGGTGCCTCCTATCTGCTCTAAGTTTCAGGGGAGTTGAGCTCCGGGGGATTCTTGCGCACATCGCCATCATTCAGATTTCTGAGTATCTAAGAACGAAGGATGTTCGTTATTGCTTCAATACTGGTAGTGGTGAGATAACCCCAATGTCCCCAGTACTGGTGCAGATTGTTCGGGGGTACTACCACACTTGGTATCATTGTGATCACGAGGATGTGTTGTAGATGAAGGTCCGAGATGCTGGTTGTGTGTTGAAGGATGTGATACAGGTGACGAGTTAGTTTAGGAGTTGTGTGAAATACTCCTTGTATCCGTGTACCAGATTGCATGACCAGATATTTCGGGAATTCATAGGTGGGATATCAAGTAGTATCTTATAGGACTATCTTCCTACAGACGCTTGATTGAGGTTTGGGGAAATCTCGATCACATGTTTGTTCCGAGCAATTCTAGCTCACACTTGTTTGCAGTGGTCCTTATCGGAATTTTGTCGTCCGTCACTTTGAGGATGCATTCTTGCTATGTTGTTCAAGTGCAATTGCTAAATTCTGTTCAGATATTCTGTCTTTTGATTCAGCAATATCTTCAATTATTCTGTGGACGAATATGTTGTCCGTCTTCAGGATGGCTCCACCGACTCGTCAGAACTCAGGGCGTGAGGATATGCCGCCTCCACCACCTCCTCCTCCTCCTCCGTCGCCGCCGCCTCCTCCAGCAGAGACCTGGCAAGCGATGATGGCAGCTACTAATGCAAACACCGAGATGCTGATTCAATTGCTGCAAGAGAGAGCCAACCAACAACCAGGCAATTTTCAACATGGTGGAAATCAGTTTGCGAGTCTGAGCCAGTTCCTGTCAAACCAGCCTAAGACGTTCACTTCTTGCGACCAGCCATTTGATGCAGAAGATTGGATCCGTGATATGAACAAACATTTCGAGTGTAACAATGTGCGTCCGGAGGACTATGTCAAGTTTGCAAGGTTGAAATCTACGGAGGTTTTAATATCTAATAAATTCCTGAAATTCTAAAATCACAGAAACTTATAAAAGAACCCTGGAATCTAAATGGGCCGAATCTGGGGCAGCGCTAAATAATTAAGACACGCCTCAGAGTGATTTAGAGGGGCTGGGGGGATTCTCATCTTGGGCCGAAAGGCCGGCTGAAGGGGAGGAGGCGGCCTGGGCCGAAGGGGAGTTGGCCAACTGGGCTAGCTCGGGGCCCAGATTGCTGGCGAGGCCGGTTCCCTCGTCGTGAACCCCCCGCGGGAGCGAGGCACGATGCACGGCGGCGCCCCAGCGAGGCAGAGGCCGGCGAAGCTCCAACGAGGCAGCGGGGCAGTCGAAGAGGCCGGGAGGCGGCGGATCTGACCGGATCCAGCAGAGGGCGGCACGCTGGCGGAGGGGCAAAGCGGCGGCAGGAGTGCCGGCTGGCGTGAGAGGCAGCTGCACAGCGGCTCGGGACATGGGGAGGGAGTTCCGGCTAGTGCGCGACACTCCGGCGGCGGCGGTGGCCGGCGGGAGGCGCGAGGCTGTGCTGCGGCGGCGCGAGGCAGCTCGGCAGGAGCGGATTCGGCGTGATCCAGCACAGGAGGAGAGGGAGCCGACTGGGGCGGCTCGGCGATCTGGGCCTGGCGGGTCGGCTGCGGGCTTGGGCGGGCTCCAGTGGCTGAGGGCGGAGAGAGGAGGTGGGGCTGCGCTAGGGTTTGGTGCGGATTTCGAGGAGGAGAGAGGAGTGGCTGCCTATTTATAGACGTAGGGGCTAGGTTTATCCGAATCCGGCCCCGTTTTCGCCCACGCGATCGTAAATGAACGAACTCGAACGCGGGGTCGGCTAAATGACCGCGTAGAGTAGGCTAGCCGGGGAAGAGAGGGAAACGGTGCGGCGTGGCAACGAATTTTAAAACACAGACAAACGTCCGACGGTAGACCGAATACGGTGCCGCTACTGTCGACCGTTCGGGTACCAGACGGACTCCGATCGCGACGAAACTTGACAGGCGGCCTACCTATAATAAAATAACACCACACGTCAAATCTCACCCCAAACAGAGAAAGTTTTACGCACACTTTTAAAAAAGGGTTTGACGATGCCGCGGGCATGTGCGTGTGCGGTCGGGCTCAGAACGGACAGCGATGCGAACCGACAACTAACAACGGATGCAACTTTTGAAAACTGGCGGCAACGGAGATGCTGATGCAATGCTAATGATGCGCATGATGCGATGATGATGCGTCAAAATAAAATACCCACACGACGAAAACGGAAAAGAAGGGGAATCTTCTGGAACGTCGGCATCGGGCTGTCACAACTCTCCTACACTACAAGAGGATCTCGCCCCGAGATCCAAGAATGAAAGGGGGAAGAGGATGAGAAAGAACAAGAGGTAAAAACTTAGTCTCTTCTTTGACAAACGAGTGAAACCAACGATACTTGAAGGTTGCAAAGAGATGAGGAATGATATGATAAAGGAGCAAGAATTCACGGAAAACTTCGGCAGCACTTCGGTAGGAAAATGGGACAAAAAATTCGATAAGATGGGAGAAATAGACAATATTCATAACAAACAACTAAATAGAACAAGGGAACAACATGATCTTTGTAGAACAACATAATAGACCCGAAAGAGCAACAACGCAATGCCTCCGGAACAAGAGAATATGAACTAGCTCAAGCGAAAGAAGAGAATGAAGCAAAAGAATGACAACTATCATCACAATAGAATTGAAGAGCCTCCGGATAGAGAATTGACTTAGTAGATGGAAAACCAACAACCAAAAGAACAATATAGTAGTGGGCTTGTGAAAATCATCTCAACAAATATGAGGTGACAACCAACCACTAAAAGAAACAAGGATTGATTGGGAGAAACAAGATATGAACAATTGTTACACCAAGAGGATACAAAGAGAACTTGGATTAATGATAACCACCATGATAGCCACAATCCATAGGAAAAGCTTTAGGTGAAAACTAAGCCAAGATAGCTCAATGAAGAATCATGGGTTGAAAAAATCTCATGATCAAAGAATTGGTGGGTTTAATTATCTCATTCTTGAAAGGAAAACTCTTCGAGGCTCCTACACTAACAAGAATGCTATAATACCACCTCAAAGGATAAAGGAAGAACAATTGCACTGGAAAATGCAAGATAAGAAAACTTGAGATTCTCCAATAAGAATCTTGAAGAACACTTGAGAATGGATTGAAACCTTGATGAACCACCAAGAAGGAACTCCGTATAAAAAAGACTGATGCAAAGATATGAAGGTAGAAAAGAATAAGATTATGATCTTGCCAAGACTTAGATGAAGCCTCACAAAGAGATACTTAAAAGAACTTGGAACTCCGGAAAAGAAAGATAAGCACATGAGAAAAGAATTGAAACCATGAGCCACACTGGAAGAAGAATTCAGATTACTATGAACAAGAATAAGAATTATGTTATGCTCATCCTTCATCAAATTAAATTGATGACAAGCAACGGATTTAGCATACAACTTATTATGCTTGAAAGAAACTTGAAGAGAGAGATAGGTAAGCACCACTTGAAACAAAATTGAAGGAAGCACCGGTAAGAATTCACACTTGAAAGGGAACACCACGAATTAATGGAGATACATGCAAATGAAGAGATCATGAGCCACCTGAGAGAAAACTAGAACAAGGCACTGGATAATCGAGAGACGAACGAAGAGACAACAATGGAGAAGAATTAGAGAACGAAAGCTGAAAGCTGAGAACGAAAAAGTCTTGTGAAATGATGGCCTTCGGAAGATCGAGAATGAAAACAACTCAGAAAAGCACCGGATAGCAAGAAAAGGGATTACTCATGATTGGAACAATTAAGATGATGGCACCAAGCTGAAATGATTAATATCCAAGAGAATGAACCAAGATTGAGAGAAACACTCCTTCGAATCTTCAATAGAGAAAATGACGAGAAGAACCTCACCAAGAATAACTGAGACACTCCGGAATAAAGAAGAATGCAAGGTTGAGCCAAATATGAGAATTAATTCGAATAGGCCTTGGAGAAGGGATATAACTGATGAAATTCATACTTATGTCATAGTTGAAAAGATTTAGAGATCTCCAGAAAAAGATCAAAAGAGCCAGGACAGATCCTGGGAAAGAACCTGTGGGTTATGGGCCCACTCAAAGAAACCACCTTTAGAAAGGATTGCTAGAAAGATTGATATTGCACCGGTACAAATGAAGACTAGATGAGGTTAGCACCCCGAAATAATTAAGGCATTGAAAACAAGAAACTACTGGGATATCTTCAACACTCTGGATAGAAAAGAGAGGAATGAATAAGAAGAAGACTGATAAGAATTTCCAACATGGGAAAAATTACAAGGATGAATAGAATATAATGAACACGGATAATTAGATTAAATTCACCAGACAAGATAACAAGATTGAATAAAGATGAACACGAAGCTCCTGGGGATCATCACAACGAATCACCGGGTAAGAGAGAAAAGAACAGACAGCGGTAGCACAATGAAAAGAAAACTCTTGGATGAAAATTGAATCACTGAAGAAAAGGGTGGGAGGGCGGGGGAAAACAAAGACAACTTGGGACAGATGAGGTGAACTCCAGAATAAAATGAGAGAATGATTTGCAACAACTAGAGAAGATTGAATTCAGTTGCAGAGAAGCACACCGGTAAAAAGGAATTGATACGACGACTCCGGTTGACATGAATTGATAAGACAACTGATTGAGCAAAACAATTAGCATTCACATAAAAATATGAGAACACCTCTTAGGAAAGATCTGAAATCACCACTTGACATCGAAGCAACTTGAATTACCATATTCAACAAAACAAAAGGTGTGGCTTGCAATTAGCCAGAACCAAACTCATGAGAAAGATTTCGTCCGATATTTTCGTGGACACGATCGCACGGGCTCGATTTTACAGTAGCCATCAAGTGCAAGGCAGTGCACCCGACATACGAAGCGTCCCCGAGTCGTAGCAAGCTACAAGGACTCTTGAAGACACAACGTGTGCCGCTATAAGTCGACCATGAACAAACGAATCCACTAGATGTCGAATCCCAACCTAACATCATGCATTTGTTGGAAGATTGTCCTATAAGCAACTACTTGAATTCCCACCTACGAATTCCCGAAATATCTGGTCATGCAATCTGGTACACGGATACAAGGAGTAATAATCACACAACTCCTATACTAACCCGTCACCTGTATCACATCCTCCAACACACGACCAGAATCTCGGACCTTCATCTACAATAGACCCTCGTGATCACAACGATACAAAGTATGGCGGTACTCCCAAACAATCTGCACCAGTACTGGGGACATCGGGGTTATCTCGCCACTACTAGTATTGAAGCAATTACGAACGTCCTTCATTCTGAGATACTAAGAACTCTGAATGATAACGATGTGCTCAAGAATCCCCTGGAGCTCAACTCCCCTGAAACTCAAAGTAGATAGGAGGCACCAAGACAGAACTCCATCACATCGGCATCATATAGATTCCAAAAATATCTGCGTGATCCTAATTTTTTTTGAGTAAGAAGAGGAGTAGAATTAAATTATTACGTCAAGATTCCTCAGCAGAGCATAGAAGAGGAGAAAAAAGAATCCTACACTCTGATATATATCTAGACTCAAAGCAGTTTTTCACTAGACTCGACTCGGCCAAGTTCGATCAATCAAGGGGGCTCCTAGGTCGGTACTGCTCTGATACCAACTTGTCACGCCCAAGATGCGACCCTATCCTCAATTTGGCACGAAGGCCTCGTCAGGGATAGAAGCGCATCTTGTCGTGTTGCAAGAATGGATATCGTTACAAGTACATGTACTGAAAAGAAGAGATATATATAGAGTTGGCTTACACTCGCCACAAGCTACATCAGAGTCACATCAGTACATTACATAATCATCAACAGTAAGAGCAGGGTCCGACTATGGACGAAAACAAACGAGAAAAGAAGAACGACGTCCATTTCCAAAGGTAACCTTTACCTGTACCTGCAACTGGTGTTGTAGTAACCTTTACCTGTACCTGTACCTGCAACTGGTGTTGTAGTAACCTGTGAGCCACAGGGGACTCATCAATCTCATTTCCAAAGGTATCAAGACTAGCAAAGCTTAATGGGTGAGGTATGTTTAAGTGGTGAGGTTGCAGCAGCGGCTAAGCATATATTTGGTGTTTAAACTTACGAGTACCAGAAATAAGAGGGGGAAGATCTACGCATAGCGGACGTGAACCTCGGATGATCAAATGAATGATCCTGAACACCTACCTACATCAGACATAACCCCACCGTGTCCTCGATCGGAGAAGGAACTCACGAAAGAGACAGTCACGGCTACGCACACAGTTGGCAAGTTTTAATTAAGTTAACTTCAAGTTATCTAGAACCAGTGTTAAACAAAGTTTCGACGTTGCAACATAACTGCGGGCACGGCTTTCCGAAAAGATTTAACCCTGCAAGGGTGCTCCAACTAGTCCATCACAAATTACCACAAGCCGCATAGAAATCCTCAATGACGAAGCTCGCGATCTCGTCGGATTCCCTAGTGGAAAACCTCAACTCTGAGATTACCCAGAGCATTACCGGAATCCCGATGCACAAGATATCTCATCAAAGGTAAAACTAATCCAGCAAGGCCGCCCGACGTGTCGACGATCCCGATAGGAGCCGCGTATCTCGTTCTCAGGACACGACGGATGAGCTAGACGTCGGGATCGCTAAACCTCCGGGTGACCAGAGGGGCGCCGGACATCGCTCAGGTGGGACCAACACTCATGAGGAGCACTGGCCCGGGGGTTGATTAAATTACTCCGAGGGTGCCGGCGGGTCCCTATGCATTATTATTAGGTTATTAGGCAAATGTAGTACCAAAGTTGGGCCTTGCCAGACCAGCTTTAATCTAAGACGAATTATCAGGGGGGGTCACATAACAACCCCGATCGTGTTAGGAGCGCTCAATTATGGAACATAACACCGGTAGCCGAAACTAAGGGGGCAAAGGTGGAACAAAACACCAGGCTAGAGAGGCCGAGCCTTCCACCTTTTACCAAGTATATAGGTGCATTAAATTAAATAGCAATTAATATGGTGATATAACAAGGAACCCATGTTAACACATGGAAGCAACTGCACCTGCAACTAGCAACGCTAACAACATGGCTAAGCAAGCGGTAACATAACCAATCAGTGGTTTGCTAGGTTGAACAGGTTGAAGGTTTCATGGCATTGTTGAGAGGCTCATATATAACATGTGGTGGGCAACGAGACATAAACGGTAGAAACGGTAAAACTAGCATGGCAATGATAGTAATGGTATCTGGGGAAATGGTCATCTTGCCTGAGATCCCGCTTGGAAGAAGAATGCCTCCATGAAGCAGACGAACCGATGTAGTCGAACGGGTCCTCACAATCCGACACGCTTGCGGAGCTCTATCGAGACGGGGAAAACCAGAAACAAGAATCAACACACGAATTCACCACACGGTGCACAACACAAATGATGCATGAGCAGCTGAATACATGCAAGTCACGGCATGGCAAATCACACAAACAAACACTACACATTAAGTGAAGTTCAATATGCAACGAGTTGCATAGTGACGAAACTCCACATTTTTTATTTAGTTCTATCCCGATTAGATACACGGCAATATTAAATATGGTTAAGCATGGGAAGAGGTGAAGTGCAATTAATCTACCTATCTAGGCATTTTAAATAAGGTCGGAAATGACATATAGCACCTCCGAGACGACCTCACACGTTAATTTACAATTCTGTCCAGATGTGAACTAACACATTTAATTAGTTGTTAAACAGAAAAACAAATAGGTTCACGTGATTCTACGCGTCATTTCAAGCAATCTACACATAGAGAACATCTCCAACGGAGCTATGGTTCAAAAGATACAAGCACCGCAAGATATGATGACATGAATGCAATATGTGTGCAATTGCGGACACGAGCACTTCAAAACATACAACCAGCAAGAGAAAATGAAACTACACGGGATTCTAAGCAAGTTTCAAGTAGGACACGATCAAAACGGAGCTACGGTTCAACATCTACGAGCAAAACAAGAAAACACTACAATCTGCCAAAATCAGCCACATAGCATTTTCTACGCCCCACAACTACGGGCTACACTACTCCGATAAACTCAAGCAAGGCATGACACGAAAGAGGGAAAGAAGCACTAGTACAAACAACTAACAACAACTAGCATGGCAGCAAGGAACACTAGTGAAAAGGACGTGGATGTCGCCTAGAGGGGGGGTGAATAGGCGCTTTAAAATAGTTAAGGTTTAGGCTTGAACAAACGGAATAAAACTAATCGTTTAATATGTCAAGCACAAAACCTACAAACAACTAGGCTCACCTATGAGTACCAACAACTTATGCTAAGCAAGATAAACAACTAAGTGATAGCAAGATATATTACAATAAAGAATAAGTCTATCACAAAGTAAAGTGCATAAGTAAAGGGTTCGGGTAAGAGATAACCGAGGCACGGGGAGACGATGATGTATCCCGAAGTTCACACCCTTGCGGATGCTAATCTCCGTTAGAGCGGTGTGGAGGCACAATGCTCCCCAAGATGCCACTAAGGCCACCGTAATCTCCTCACGCCCTTGCACAATGCAAGATGCCGTGATTCCACTAAGGGACCCTTGAGGGCGGTCACCGAACCCGTACAAATGGCAACCCTTGGGGGCGGTCACCGAACCCGTACAAATGGCAACCCTTGGGGGCGGTCACCGAACCCGTACACGTGGCAACCCTTGGGGGCGGTTACCGGTACCCGTACAAATTGCTCGGGGCAATCTCCACAACCTTATTGGAGACCCCGACGCTTCCCGGAGCTTCACACCACAATGATTGAGCTCCGAGACACCACGAAGCTTCTAGGACGCCAAAGCATCCACGAAGAACAATATCAAGGGTACTAAGTACCGAAGGTAGTAAGCTTCTCAACTTCTCACTTCCACGCATCACCGTGGAGAACTCAAACCGATGCAATTAATGCAATGGCAAGAACACACGAAGTGGTCAAGTCCCTCACACTCAAATCCCTCCACAACAACAAAAGCTATGGAGAAATATGAGAGGAAGAACAAGGAGCTCACAAAGAACTCCAAGATCAAGATCCAAGGGGTTCCCCTCACATAGAGGAGAAAGTGATTGGTGGAGATGTGGATCTAGATCTCCTCTCTCTTTTCCCTCAAGAGCAAGCAAGAATCATTGGAGGGATTGAGAGTAATCAAGCTCTAAGAATGTCAACAATGGAGGTAGAACAAGAGCTCAACGGATGGATCAGGCAAGGGGGAAGAAGACCCCCTTTATATAGTGGGGGGAAGAATCAGACCGTTACCCCCACTCTCTGCCCGAGCTCCAGCGGTACTACCGCTGGCTGCAGCGGTACTACCGCTGGCACTCCAGCGGTACTACCGCTGTCACTCCAGCGGTACTACCGCCAGCTAGCGGTACTACCGCTAGCTGCAGCGGTACTACCGCTGGGCCCCTGGTAGTGCAAAGGCACTACCACCGCCAAGAAAGTCTTCGCAAAAAGGTCCGTCCACGAACAACCGCTAGGCAGGCGGTACTAAGCTCCTGGAGCGGTACTACCACTGACCAGGGGTGGTACTACCGCGAGCCAGCGGTACTACCGCTAGGTCCAGCGGTACTGCCGCTAGGTCCAGCGGTACTACCGCTCGCCACTGAAACACCCATAACTTTCGCATACGAGCTCCGAATCGAGCAAACCCAAGCTTCTTGGAAATCTTAAGACCATGCGGTTATGAATATGCCAAAGATATAGAGATGTGAGATCTCTATGAATGAAGAACCGGCAAAAACTCCAACATCGAAAACATCATAGTAGATGCATATAGACTCCGTTTTCGATGAACTCGAGATTGTCACGAAGATGACCATAAGCTCTAAAACTCACAAAGAGAAACACCAAACAAGCACCAAGAAGTATGATGCAAGGATGCAAATGGTTTGAGCTCTCAACGAACGATACGATCAAGCTACTCACTTGAGAGCCCCCCTTGATAGAACAACAATCTATCCTAACCAGAAAACCTATCAAGGGCAAACCTATACCTTGCACCTCGTCCTCTTGAGCTAGATGATGATGATCTTGGCTTCCTCAAGATGGACCACCTTTCTTGATTGTGTTGGCTTGATGAAGACTAGTTGATTGCTCCCCCATACTCACTATGGGTGAGCCACTCTTCAGCATATCTTCACAAGTCCATTGCCACCACAATGGACGGCAAGCTTCAAGCATGCTATCTTCGTGCTGATCCACTTGAACTTGCACATCGCAATCTTGATGACGATCACAACTTGACGTCATACTCCATGGGTTGTATGAGATCTTCCTTTTGACGCAAGACCATGGAAACACACCAAACCCCCACATAGAACTCTCACGAAGACCATGGGTTAGTACACAAACACGTAATGGACAATGCTTACCATACCATGGGATCACTTGATCCCTCTCGGTACATCTTGTACGCTTTGTGTGTTGATCATCTTGATTTACTCTTTGTCTGAGATCTTGATCAACCATTGATGATGATCACAACTTGACGTCATACTCCATGGGTTGTATGAGATCTTCCCTTTGACGCAAGCCCATGGAAACACACCTAACCCCCACATAGAACTCTCACGAAGACCATGGGTTAGTACACAAACACGTAATGGACAATGCTTACCATACCATGGGATCACTTGATCCCTCTCGATACATCTTGTACGCTTTGTGTGTTGATCATCTTGATTTACTCTTTGTCTGAGATCTTGATCAACCATGTGTCTCTATGATCATTCTTTGGATAATACCTTGAATACCATCTTGGTCATCATATAAACTCCTTGAACCCAACTGATGGACTTCAAGAAGTGCCTATGGACAAATCCATACCATGGGATCACTTGATCCCTCCCGGCACATCTTGTATGCTTTGTGTGTTGATCATCTTGATTTACTCTTTGTCTGAGATCTTGATCAACCATGTGTCTCTATGACCATTCTTTGGATAATACCTTGAATACCATCTTGGTCATCATATAAACTCCTTGAACCCAACAGATGGACTTCAAGAAGTGCCTATGGACAAATCCTATAAATGTAACTTAAGGCAACCATTAGTCCATAGGAATTGTCATCAAGTACCAAAACCACATATGGAGATATATGCTCAATATATGCTCCAACAACTAGGAAAAGAAGTCACAAAATGGCTTCTCACACACAGTTTCAGAATTAGTGAAAATTACACTTCATGAAAGTGCAGTTTTCGATCTGAAGCCATATTGACAGCAGAAACATCATAAGCTACACGACTCCAAATGGCATTAAAATTCACAGCATGCTAGAGAAACACAAGGGATACAACTAACTCCATTGGACCAACCTCAAAAGAGCTACAGATCACAAGAGACAAGCAAGACAAGACAGCAACAAAATATAACAGATTCCAGACTTAGAAATATTTCAGCTCCTTCAAATCAGCACTATTTCTAGCAACTTGAGAGCAAGCAAACCACACCTAAACATGCATTTCTATTGCAACTAAAAATACCAGGGGCTAGACTAAACATCAAAGAACAACTCCCTAGTTGACAACTTAATCAAACGAAGCACGGAATAAATCCTATGAAATAGACAAGAGGGCAACATGGCAAAATATCGCGTGAACTAACTTACTCAAAAGCTAAAACTAATTGCACAGAAAAATCCCATGGATTTTTCTACCCCGAAAGCATATAAAACATGTGGGGTTGCAACACAAAAATATCGACGCACGTAAATGCGAGATAACATCCTAAACACGGAAAATATCGAGCGGCAAATCCCTACGTGCAAAAGTACCAACGGATACTCTAAAATACATGGAAAAATGGTACCTAAAACATGGGCATTTAACCTATGGAATACGAGCAATCCGGACTTGTGCGAAAATTAAATACGGGCTCTATCCTATCTAGACAGCACGTAAATCTAAGCATTTGGCACGCTAAACTAAATCAAACAAATATGCAAGTTGTGAAATCGTGTTCTACGCGCAAAACTACACGATTTTCATATATTGCTCGCTTCAATCCGACACTCGGTTTGAAATCTACGGAGGTTTTAATATCTAATAAATTCCTGAAATTCTAAAACCAACTTGAAAACACCAACAAATACATATAAAATATAAAATCTACGGAGGTTACTTGGAAAGGAGCGCATCTAGGTCGTTACACTCTCGTTTTTCTCTCCCCCACATCACATTTGCCGTTTTCCTTTGCCGTTTTCTTTTGCCTTTGCTGTTTTCCTTTGCTGGTTTTCTTGCTTGCTTGTGTGCTTGTTTGTTTGTTGAAGTCATCATGGCTGAAAACACCAAACTTTGCGACTTCTCGAGTACCAATAATAATGATTTTATTAGTACTCCGATTGCTCCCGCCACTAGTGCGGAATCGTATGAAATCAACGCAGCTTTGCTGAATCTTGTTATGAAAGAGCAATTCTCTGGCCTTCCTAGTGAAGATGCCACATCCCATCTCAATACCTTCATTGAGCTTTGTGATATGCAAAAGAAAAGAAATGTGGATAATGACGTGATTAAGTTGAAACTTTTTCCTTTCTTGTTGCGAGATCGCACAAAAACTTGGTTTTTTTTTGCCTAAATATAGTATCAATTCTTGGGATACGTGCAAAGATGCTTACATATCCAAGTATTTTCCGCCGGCTAAGATCATCTCCTTACGTAACGATATCATGAATTTCAAGCAACTTTATCATGAACGCGTTGCACAATCTTGGGAGAGGATGAAGCTTATGATTAGAAATTGTCCCGCTCATGGCTTGAGTTTGTGGATGATTATACAAATCTATTACGTTGGCTTGAATTTCGCTTCTCGCAATATCTTGGACTCCACCTCAGGTGGAACGTTCATGGAAATCACGTTAGGAGACGCTACAAAACTCCTAGACAATATCATGATCAACTACTCTCAGTGGCACACTGAAAGGTCACCTGCTAGCAAAAAGGTACACGCTATAGAAGAGATAAACTCGCTTAGTGCTAAGATGGACGAGTTGATGAATTTGGTTGCTAGTAGAAACGCTACTGTAGATCCTAATGACATGCCACTATCTTATTTGACTGAGAGTAGCAACGCTAGTTTGGACGTGAATTTTGTTGGTAGGAACAATTTTGGCAACAACAATGCTTTTAGAGGAAACTATGTTCCTAGGCCTTTTCCTAGTAACTCCTCTAACAATTGTGGCAATTCCTACAACAACACTTATGGAAATCACAACAAATTACCCTCTAATTTAGAGAGTAATATCAAAGAGTTTATCAACTCTCAAAAGATTTTCAGTGCGTCCATAGAGGAAAAACTACTCAAAATAGATGATTTGGCTAAAAGCATTGATAGGATGTCTTGTGATATTGATGCTTTGAAAGTTAGATGTGCTCCTCCCAAGGTAAACTTGGATGAAACTTTGAAAGCTATGTGTGTCTCCATGAATGAGAGCAAAGAAAGAACCACCCAAATTCGCGCTAGGCATGAAAGGTTTAAAAGGGTGCATTCTAGTGATGCAAATCACGAAGATCTTAAAGTGCTTAGTGTGTCTCCTCTTGAATCTTTGATTTCGCGTGTCAAACCTATTGATGGAGGGGCTCGATATGAATCCACTTTGGTTGAAAAACGCCCCAAAGATTCGGAGTCCACCTATCTTGATGATAAAGGTGTGGAGAGTGGAGTAGAAGAAATCAAAATTTTGCGTAGTAATGAAACTCCCACTTTGGATTTCAAGGAATTCATTTATGATAATTGCTCCTTGTTTGAATGCATTTCTTTGATGCAATCCATTGCAAACTCTCCACACACTTATGGCCAAAGCAAAGCCTTTACCTTCAAGAGAAGCTCGAACTAGAAGTCTCTATACCTAGAAAACTTCATGATGAGTGGGAACCTACTATCGAAATCAAGATCAAAAACTATGAGTGCAATGCTTTGTGTGATTTGGGTGCTAGTGTTTCCGTGATTCCAAAGTCTTTATGTGATATTCTTGGTTTTCATGAGATTGAAGAGTGTTCTCTTAATTTGCATCTTGCGGATTCTACTGTCAAGAAACCTATGGGAAGGATCGATGATGTTCTTATTGTTGCAAATAAGAACTATGTACCCGTGGATTTCATTGTACTTGTCATAGATTGCAATCCTTCATGTCCCATTATTCTTGGTAGACCTTTCCTAAGGACTATTGGTGCTATCATCAATATGAAGGAAGGGAATATTAGATTTCAATTTCCTTTAAAGAAGGGAATGGAGCACTTTTCTAGAAAGAAAATAAGATTGCCTTATGAATCTATGATGAGGACTACTTATGGTTTGAGCACCAAAGATGACTATACGTGATTCCATCACCTTTTGCCTAGCTAAGGGCGTTAAACAAAAGCGCTTGTTGGGAGGCAACCCAACGAATCTATCCTTTTTCTTTCTGTTTTGTGTTTTCCACACTTTCATAATTCTGTTATGATTGTGTTTTTTGTGTTTCTTTTTGCGTTTGTGCCAAGCAAAACCGTTATGATTAGTCTTGGGGATGATCGTTTGGTCATGCTGGAAAACACAGAAACTTTCTGCTCACGAAAAGAATTTTCATTTTTTTCGTAAGAAGTTTTGAGTTGATTCTTTTTTATTCTGATTTCTACGAAACTTCTTCAGACTTTAATAATTTGTCAGAATTTTTGAAGTACCAGAAGTATACGAAATATAAATATTGCTACAGACTGGTCTCCTGTTAACAGATTCTGTTTTTTGTTGTGTTGGTTGCTTATTTTGATGAAACTATGGATAGTATCGAGGGGTATTAGCCATGGAAGATTGAAAATATAGTAACCCAACATCAACAAAAGTACAATTTAAGTTTTCTACAGTACCTAAGAAAGTGGTGGTTTGCTTTCTCATACTAATGCTATCACGAGTTTCTGTTTAAGTTTCGTGTTGTGAAGTTTTCAAGTTTTGGGTGAAGTTCTTATGGACAAAGAGATAAAGAGTGGCAAGAGCTCAAGCTTGGGGATGCCCAAGGCACCCCAAGAGATTCAAGGATGCCGTAAAAGCCTAAGCTGGGGGATGCCCTGGGAAGGCATCCCCTCTCTCGTCTTCAATCCATCGGTAACGTTACTTGGGGCTATATTTTTATTCACCACATGTTATGTGTTTTTTCTTGGAGCATCTTATATCGTAGGAGTATTTTATTTTTGTTGTGTCACAATCATCCTTTCTGCACACCTATAGAGAGAGACATGCACTCACCGTGATTTTGTCGAGCTTCACTTATATCTTTTGGTAGATAATTCAGCTCACATATGCTTCACTTATATCTTTTGAGCTAGATACTTTTGCTCTATGTGCTTCAATTTATCTTTTAGAGCACAGCGGTGCGTGGCTTGGTAGTTGATCTATGCTTTGAAAGTAGTCTCAAAAGGGGTAGTTGTCCAAAGGGATACGAAAACTTCCACCTTCATGTGCATTGAATAGTTAGAGAAGTTTGATTCATCTCATTTAGTTTTGAGTTGTGGTTATGGTAATATTGAAGTTATGCTAATAAGGTGTTGTGGATCTAGAAATACTTGTGTTGAAGTTAGTGATTCCCGTAGCATGCACGTATGGTGAACCGCTATGTGGTGAAATCTGAGCATGATTAGTCTATTGATTGTCATCCTTTGCGTGGCGGTCGGGATCGCGCGATGGTTTATACCTACCAACTCTTCCCCTAGGAGTATGCGTTGAATGCTTTGTTTCGATTACAAATAAAACTTTTGCAACAAGTATATGAGTTCTTCATGACTAATGTCGATTCCATGGTTTAGATGCACTTTCACCTTCCACCATCACTATCTTCTTAGTGTCGTGCAACTTTCGCTGGTGCACAAAACCCACCATTAGCCTCCCTCAAAACAGCCACCATACCTACCTACTATGGCTTTTTCAAAGTCATTCTGAGATATATTTCCATGCAACTACCACCATGACATGTGCCACCACGTCTACATTGCCATTGCATGATCGTAAGATAGCTAGCATGATGTTTCCATTAATGTCTATGCCATGCTAGATCATTGTCACGGTACACTACCGAAGGCATTCCATATAGAGTCATCGTTGCTCTAAGTTTTGAGTTGAAAGTGTGATGATCATCATTAATGGAGCATTGTCCCATGTGAGGAAATAAAAGAGGCCAAAGAAGCCCACCAAAATAAAAAAAGAGGCCAAAGAGCCCACCAAATAAAAAAATTGAGAGAAAAAGAGAGAAGGGACAATGTTACCACTTTTCCACACTTGTGCATATTAAGCACCATGATCTTCATGATTGAGAGTCTCTCGTTTTGTCACCACCACATACCTAGTGGGAAATTTTCATTATGTAACTTGGCTTGTATATTCCAATGATAGGCTTCCTCAAAATTGCCTTAGGTCTTCGTGAGCAAGCAAGTTGGATGCACACCCACTAGCTTTCTTTAAGAGCTTTCACTTACTCTTAGCTCTAGTGCATCATTTGTATGGCAATCCCTACTCATTCACATTGATATCTATTGATGAGCATCTTCACAGCTCATTGATATGCCTAGTTAATGTGACCATCTTCTCCTTGTTTTGTCTTGCAACCTCCACCACACTCCACGCCATCTATAGTGCTAAAACCATGGCTCACGCTCATGTATTGCATGAGAGTTGAAAAGGTTTGAGAAATTAAAGGTGTGAAACAATTACTTTGCCAGTACCGGGGTTGTGCATGATTTAAATTTGTTGTGCAATGATGATAGAGCATAGCGAGACTATATGCTTTTGTAGGGATAACTTTCTTTTGGCCTTGTTATTTTGAAAGTTCATGATTACCTTGCTAGTTTGCTTGAATTATTATTGTTTCCACGTTAATAGCAAACTATTGTTTTGAATCTAATGGATCTGAACATTCACGTCACATAAGAGGAGTTATAAAGGACATCTATGCTAGGTACCATGAAAGCATCAAAAATTCATTCTTTATCACTTCCCTACTCGAGGACGAGCAGGAGTTAAGCTTGGGGATGCTTGATACGTCTCAAACGTATCTATAATTTTTGATGGTTTCACGATGTTATCTTGTCATCTTTGGATGTTTTATGTACCTTTTATTTCTTTTTTGGGACTAACTTATTAATTCAGTGCTAAGTGCCAGTTCTTGTTTTTTGTGTGTTTTTGGCTCTTTTCAGATCTGATTTTGGAACGGAGTCCAAACGGACTAAAATCCCCGAAATGATTTTTTCCCGAACGGAAGAAGATCAGGGGGCCTGTGGGCCAAGCCAGGAGGGCTACAGGGAGCCCACAAGCCCCCACTTCGCCACCAGGGGGAGGCGGTGGTGGGCAGGCTTGTGGCCTCCGTGGCGCCCCCCTGATCTAGATCTTGCACCTATATATTCCCTAAAAATCAGAAGAAAAAATAAAGGGAGCCTCGAAAATACTTTTCCGCTGCCGCAAGCTTCCGTTTCCGCGAGATCTCATGTGGAGACCCTTCCCGGCGCCCTGCCGGAGGGGACTTTGGAGTTGGAGGGCTTCTTCATCATCATCATCGCCCCTCCAATGACTCATGAGTAGTTCACTTCAGACCTACGGGTTCGTAGTTAGTAGCTAGATGGGTTCTTCTCTCTCTTGGATCTTCAATACAAAGTTCTCCATGATCTTCATGGAGATCTATTCGATGTAATCTTCTCTGGCGGTGTGTTTGTCGAGATCCAATGAATTGTGGATTTGTGATCAGATTATCTATGATATATATTTGAGTCTTTGCTGATTTCTTATATGCATGATTTGATATCCTTGTAAGTCTCTCCGAGTCTTGGGTTTTGTTTGGCCAACTAGATCTATGATTCTTGCAATGGGAGAAGTGCTTGGTTTTGGGTTCTTACCGTGTGGTGACCTTTCCCAGTGAAAGTAGGGGCAGCAAGGCACACATTGTGTAGTTGCCATCAAGGGTAACAAGGTGGGCTCTGTCGTAGATATGAGATTGTCCATCTACATCATGTCATCTTGCTTAAGGCGTTACTCTGTTCTTTTGGACTTAATACACTAGATGCATGCTGGATAGCGGTCGACGTGTGGAGTAATAGTAGTAGATGCAGAAAGTATTTGTCTACTTGTTTTGGACGTGATGCCTATAGATATAATCATTGCCATAGATATTGTCACGACTTTGCACGGTTCTATCAATTGCTCGACAGTAATTTGTTCACCCACCGTCTACTTGCTTTCATGAGAGAAGCCACTAGTAAACACTACGGCCCCCGGGTCTATTCACATCTATCGTTTCCACTTTCTCTTTTACTTTGCTTTGTTACTTTGCTGCTTTCAATTCTCACTTGGCAAACAATCTATAAGGGATTGACAACCCCTTCATAGCGTTGGGAGCAAGCTTTTTGTGTTTGTGCAAGCTCTTGAGATACTCCTTCACTGGATCGATACCTTGGTTCTCAAACTGAGGGAAATACTTACCACCGCTGTTCTACATCACCCTTTCCGCTTCGAGGGAACACCAACGCAAGGCTCCAAGGCCACGGGGGAAATCCTTTGCATATTTGCCTAGGAAGTCCCTTAAGGTGTAGCCGTAGCAGAAGGATTCCTGGTGCCGTTGCTGAGGAGTATCAAGCAACACTCCTATTTCTAGCGCCGTTGGAAGGTCTTTTGTTGCAGTAGCAGGGATGTTCATCTATGGGAGGGAGATCGGACCTACATACCCGTGTAGATTGCTAAGCGGGAAGCGTTTAAGAAACGCGGTTGATGTCGTGGTACATCTTCGCGATTCAAATCACCCTCGTCCCACGATCCGTTCCGATCTAGCACCGAACGGACGACACCTCCGCGTTCAGCACACGCACAGCTCGATGACGATCTCCGCCTTCTTGATCCAGCAAGAGAGACAGGGAAGTAGATGAGTTCTCCGCAGCGTGACGATGCGCCGGTGATGGTGGTGATCTATTCCTACAGGGCTCCGCCCGAGCTCCGTAGAAAACCGATCTAGAGGAAGAAACGAAGTAGAGGTTTGAGTTGCACATGGAAAAGTTGTGTCTCAAAAACCCTAAAACCTGTAGTATATATAGGAGGAGAGGAGGGGCTAGCCTTGGGGCTCAAGAGAGCTCCAAGGGCGTCGGTCGAGAGGAGGAGGAGGACCCCAACTCCAATTCGGTTTGGGGAAGGAGGAGTCCTCCTCTTCCTTCCCACCTCCCTCTTTTTTTCTTTTCATTTGGTTTTCTTTTCCTAGCGCCATAGCCCACTTGGGATGGCCTCACCAGCCCACCAAGGGCTGGTACGCCACCCTTGGGCTCTTAGGCTTACTCCCGGGTGGGTCGGCCCCTCCCGGTGAAAACCCGGAACCCATTCGGCACTCCTGGTATACTGTCGGTAATGCCCGAAATCTTTCCGGAGACCAAATGAAACCATCCTATATATCAATCTTCGTTTCCGGACCATTCCGGAAACCCTTGTGACATCCGTGATCTCATCTGGGACTCCGAACAACCTTCGGTCACCAACACATATAACTCAACTATACCGAAACGTCACCGAACCTTAAGTCTACGGACCCTGCGGGTTCGAGAACTATGCACACTCATGTCCAATAGCGGGACCTGGATGTCCATATTGGATCTTATTGGTTGAACCTCTGATCCAAGGATTCATATAATCCCGTATAACATTCCCTTTCTCCTTCAGTATGTTATTTGCCCGAGATTTGATCGTCGGTATCCTATACCTATTTCAATCTCGTTACCGGCAAGTCTCTTTACTCGTTTCCGTAATACAAGATCCCGTGACTAACACTTTGAGTCACATTGCTTGCAAGGCTTATATGTGATGTTGTATTACCGAGTGGGCGCCGAGATACCTCTCCGTCACACGGAGTGACAAATCCCAGTCTTGATCCATGCTAACTCAATGGACACCTTCGGAGATACCTGTAGAGTACCTTTATAGTCACCCAGTAACGTTGTGACGTTTGATACACACAAGGTATTCCTCCGGTGTCAGTGAGTTACATCATCTCATGGTCATAGGAATGAATACCGGACACGCAGAAAACAATAGAAACAAAATGACACGATCACAGGCTACGTTCATAGTTTGGGTCTTGTCCATCACATCATTCTCCTAATGATGTGATCCAGTCATCAAGTGACAACACTTGCATATGGTCAGAAAACCTTAACCATCCTTGATCAACTGGCTAGTCAACTAGAGGCTTACTAGGGACATTGTTTTGTCTATATATATACACACATGTATCTATGCTTTAATTCAATACAATTATAGCATGGATAATAAATGATTATCTTGAAACAGGAAATATAATAGTAACTATTTTATCATTGCCTCTAGGGCATATTTCCAATAGTCTCCCACTTGCACTAAAGTCAATAATCTAGTCTCACATCGCTATGCGATTTACATTGGAATGAATCTAACACCCATACAGTTCCAGTGTTGATCATGCTTCGCTCGTGGAAGAGGTTTAGTCAGTGGATCTGCAACATTCAGATCCATGTGCACTTTGTAAATATTTACGTCCTCTCCTTCGACGTAGTCACAGATGAGGTTGAAGCGTCGTTTGATGTGTCTAGTCTTGTTGTGAAACATTGGTTCCTTTGCTAGAGCAATGGCACCAGTGTTGTCACAGAACAGAGTTATTGGAATTAGTGCACTCGGCACAACTCCAAGATCCGTGATAAACTGCTTCATCCAGACACCCTCCTTAGCTGCCTCTGAGGCAACCATGTACTCCGCTTCACATGTAGAATCTGCTACGTCGCTTTGCTTGGAACCGCACCAGCTTACCGCACCCCCATTAAGAATAAATACGTATCCGGTTTGAGACTTGGAGTCATCCGGATCAGTGTCAAAGCTTGCATCAACGTAACCCTTTACGAAGAGCTCTCCGTCACCTCCATAAACGAGAAACATCTCCCTAGTCCTTTTCGGGTACTTCAGGATATTCTTGACCGCCGTCCAGTGATCTACTAATGGATTACTTTTTTTAAGGAATTCGAACCTGCCTGCCATACTTATGGCCAGGCTGACGTCCGGTCTTATGCACAGCATTGCATACATGGTAGACCCTATGGCTGAAGTATAGGGGAAAGTACTCATCTTTTATCTATCTTCCGCAGTTAATGGACACTGAGTCTTACTCAACTTTATATCTTGTAACACTCGCAAGAACCTCTTCTTGGACTGCTCAATTTTGAACTTCTTCAAAACTTTATCAAGGTATGTGCTTTGTGGAAGTACTATTAGGCGCCTCGATCTATCCCTATAGATCTTAATGCCTAATATGTAAGCAGCTTCTCCTAGGTCTTTCATTGAAAAACATTTTTTCAAGTAATCTTTTACGCTCTCTAAAAACTCCACATTGTTTCCAATCAGCAATATGTCATCCACATATAATATTAGAAACGCTACAGAGCTCCCACTCACTTTCTTGTAAATACAAGATTCTCCAACAACTTTATAAACCCAAATGCCTTATTCACCTCATCAAAGCGCTTATTCCAACTCCGAGATGCATGCACGAGTCCATAAATGGATCGATGGAGCTTGCATACTTTGTTAGCATTCTTCGGATCGACAAAACCTTCGGGTTGCATCATATACAACTCTTCCTTAAGACACCTGTTCTATCAATCTCACAACTGGTATCAGAGCAAGGTCCCCGAAACCTTGGTTTAAACACCATTGGAGGAAGATGGATGTGCCTAGTTTGGGGAATATTAGTTCTAGAGTGCCTATTCTTGATGGGGAATATTTTAGACAATGGAAAGATGAAATGCTTGATATATTTGATAAATTCCATTTGCGCAAGTATGTTAAATATCTCTATGAGCCTCCCATTGATCCTTTGGATCCTTCTCATGATAAAGAGCTTGATATGCTTGGTACTCTTAATATTGTAAATTTAATCATTAGAGGAATGCCAAGAAATGTGCTTAATCAGTTGCAAAATTTTGAGTGTGCTCACACTTTGTGGAAATACATAGACAAAAGATATCCCGACTATTCACCGAGAAATCTTGAGATCATTTTCCATAAATACATTGCCTTTCACAAAATGAAGCCAAGTGATCCTAATTTTGATAAATGCCTTTTTGAGCTTCATGACCTCATGCATGCTAAAGGAGATTTCATTACCGTTAACAATGTCATTGTTGAAGCCATTGGAATGCATAAATATGAACATTGTCATAGTCAAAATTCTGATTAAATTCTTGTTTCTTATGATGAGGGTATATCGTCCGACGATGACAATGTGGAGCATGGCTACTAGGATGAAGGTGAAGAGTTTGACATCGATTATGAGAAGACTATGAGGAACCTTAGTCTTATGGCGAACCTTAGGGACTACATGTCCGGAGGAAAGGACTGGGTTCTCGATAGTGGATGCATCGGTCACATGACCGGAGATAAAGACATGTTCCATGAGATCACACCAAACCGTGGACCTCGAAGTATGTGACATTTGGAGACAACTCCAAGGTTATGGTACTTGGTCTTGGTAAGGTGGCCATATCTCATGATAGCTCCATTCAAAATGTCATGCTTGATGAATCTTTTAGCTACAATCTTCTTTCCGTATCTAGACTAGTAGACTTTTGTTTCAATGTGCTATTTTTAAAAGTTGACTACCAAGTGTTTCTTAGCGACAATTATTACATGGTATTTTCTGGTATCCATAGAGGTGATACATTGTCGACTTCACTAAAAAAATCCAAACCCCGTACATGTCTTATTGCAAAATCTTCTAAAGGTTGGTTATGGCATAGAAGGTTAGGACATGTAGGTATGCGTACCCTGGACAGGCTTATCGAAGGTGATCATATTATTGGTGTTAGAGATATTATCTTTGACAAAGATAGAGTTTGTAGTGCTTGTCAACCAGGAAAGCAAGTTGGTGGAAGTCATTCCGTAAAGAACATCATGACTGCAAGAAGGCCACTCGAGCTGCTTCACATGGATCTTTTTGGTTCCAATGCTTACAAGAGCCTCAGTGGAAATTTTTATGGTTTAGTCATTGTTGACAATATTTCCAGATTTACGTGGGTATTCTTTCTTGATGATAAGTCGCAGGTACAAAAGATCTTCAAGAACTTTGCTCGGAAAGCTCAAAATAAATTTGAAGTGAAGATCAAGAAAGTTCAGAGCGGCAACATAATAGAGTTCAAGAACACAAATGTGGATACTTTTCTTGATAAAGAAGGTATCTCACGCGAGTTCTCGACAACACGCAGACCTCAACAAAATGGAGTTGTTGATAGGATGAACCAGACTCTCATAGAGATGGCCAGAATGACGCTTGACAAATTCAAGACGCCAAGGCACTTTTGGACAGAAGCCGTGGAAACAGCTTGCCATGCCATAAACCGACTCTACTTACACAAGCTTCTCGCTAAAACGACATACGAGCTACTCACCGATAACAAACCCCAAGTTGGATATTTTCGAGTATTCAACTCTAAGCGCTACATTCTTGATAAGCATCGTCACACTAAATTTGCTCCTATATCTCATGAAGGTTTCCTACTTGGTTACAGATCAAATTCTCACACTTACCATGTATACAATAGCTTTACTCGAAAAGTTGAAGAGATGGTAGATGTGAAGTTTGATGAATCTAATGGTTCGCAAGTCGAACAATTGCCAAATGATGTAGGAGATAAGGAACCTTAGGAAGCCATCCAAGATCTACCTATTGGCAAGATTCGTCCCAAGGAGGTGAAGGAAAGTACTTCATCAATTCAAGTGGAAGCTCCTACTTCGTGTCAAGGCGAACCACAAAACTACATGGAGGCATCCACAAGCGGTACATGACATGATGAAGAAGAGGAAGATGTTCATCATGAATATCCACTTCAACCTTCCTCACCACCACCTCAAGGAGTTGACACCGTCAAAGACAACATTCAAGATGATGATGATGAAGAAGCACCACCATCTAGTAAGAAGAACCTACCACGAGTTTGAGCAAGAGTGGACATAGATCATCCAGTGAATCAAATATTTGGTGCATACAAACCGGGAGAATCACTCGCTCTAAATCTCGTTTAGCTAAATTTAGCGAGCATTATTCTTTCATCTCTAGCATTGAGCCTTTGAAGGTAGAAGAAGCCCTTCAAGACCTGGATTGGGTGAATGCCATGCACGAAGAGCTACACAATTCGAGAGGAATCAAGTATGGACACTTGTTGAAAAGCCTAAGGCGAGCAAAACATCATCGGTACAAGATGGGTGTTTCAGAACAAGCAAGATGAAGAGGGACAAGTTGTACGCAACAAGGCGCGTCTCGTAGCCCAAGGATACACGCAAGTCGAAGGTATGGACTACGGTGAGAGTTATACCCCCGTTGCTAGACTTGAATCCATTCACATTCTTCTTGCTTATGCACATCACCATGATATTACTCTTTACCAAATGGATATGAAAAGTGCTATTAAAATTTCCTATAATCATGTGCAACATTATCGAACAAAACATATTCAACTGCGACATCACCTCATTCGTGATCATGTTGGTAAAGGAGATATAGATCTTAAGCATGTTTGTACCGACAAATAATTAGCTGATATCTTTACCAAACCACTTGATGAGAAAGTAGTTTTTCATTTGAGGAGTGAGTTGAACATTGTTGATGCTTCAAACTTGATCTAGACTCACTCGAATGCATGCAAGGGCATTAGCTTGATTGCCTATTCCTTGATGCTATTGATTTGATATGATCTTATATCTTGGAAACTATGCTCCCTTGTATTGCATCTAACCTTTTGTAGGTACTTGGAAGAACTATAATTCACAAGATTGTCATCAACTCTCATCAAAAGCAATCTTGTCATGGACAAGTATCAACAACCCCATCTTCGAAGATGAAGGAAGAAGATAAGAAAATCATATCCTTGACAATTATATGATGACGTAGTTCACTCATGTCATTTGGATATATTGTGTTCTTACTTGCATGACTAACCATTGTAGGTGAAAAGTGAACCACAACGACAAGGATAGCTCCCAACTCTCAAGATGATCTTCATCAACGTTGAGCATCCACGACAAGTTCACCTACATGCCACATCATCAACATCATTCGAAGGTATGTACTCATATCCTTGATAAAGCTTTGCACCAAGTCATGAGGCAAAGCAACTCAAGTGATATGAAGACATTAAAAAGCATACTCGAAAAATGGTAACCCCATTTTGCGTTTAATGATGAGTATGACCTATGATCAAGCATTCTTGCTTGACTCCTCAAGTCAAATACTCTAATATAGGTGACCTAGTCACCACCCCACATCTAGATGGAGTTTCTTGTATGGTTCACATTTTTCATTGCATACTTCCTTGGAAAAATTCAAATATCATCTATATGTACGTATATTTCAAAAAAAACATAAAACACACAATTTTCTTTCACAATTGGAATTTTCTGTCTATTTTGAGTTAAGGAGTTGATTTTCAATGCAACTCCGTTTCACCGATCTGGGAAATTTGGTCCAACCAATTTCCCCCAGAGGCCTGATTTTCATTCTCGGTTCTACCAAACCATATTGCCTCGGTGACTCCAATATTATCACTACCTTTGATTTTCTGATATTTTCTAGACTTTTGTCTTAGGGGGAGAAATATTATGAATGATCCCAAGTTTCATCACCTTCTAAGATCTTTTTGAACATTTTGGGAAACAAAATTAGTTTGAGCATTATTTTCTAGGGGGAGAAAACTTCTCTATGGGGAGAAAACCTCAGTGATCCCATACAATATAAGAGGGAGAATCATCTAGGAACCCTAACATAGGGGGAGATAGTTCAAGGAACTCTTATTCATATTAAAGGGGGAGAACTATCAGTGAACCCTTATCTACTACCAAAGGGGCAGAAAAGTCAAATTCAAGGAAGCCTTATCAAACAGAAGTATGTGTTGGAAATATGCCCTAGAGGCAATAATAAATTAGTTATTGTTATATTTCTTTGTTCATCATAATCGTTTATTATCCATGCTATCATTGTATTGATTGGAAACTCAAATATATGTGTGGATACATAGACAAAACACTGTCCCTAGTAAGCCTCTAGTTGACTAGCTCGTTGATCAAAGATGGTCAAGGTTTCCTAACCATAGACAAGTGTTGTCACTTGATAACGGTATCACATCATTAGGAGAATCATGTGATGGACAAGACCCAAACTATGAACGTAGCATATTGATCGTGTCGTTTTATTGCTATTGTTTTCTGCGTGTCAAGTATTTGTTCCTATGACCATGAGATCATATAACTCACTGGCACCGGAGGAATACCTTGTGTGCATCAAACGTTGCAACGTAACTGGGTGAGTATAAAGGTGTTGTACAGGTATCTCCGAAGGTGTCCGTTGAGTTAGTATGGATCAAGACTGCGATTTGTCACTCCGTGTGACAGAGAGGTATCTCGGGGCCCACTCGGAAATACAACATCACACACAAGCCTTGCAAGCAATGTGAATAAGTGTAAGTCATGGGATCTTGTATTACGGAAGAGTAAAGAGACTTGCCGGTAACGAGATTGAAATAGGTATGAGGATACCGATGATCGAATCTCGGGCAAGTAACATACCGAAGGACAAAGGGAATGACATACAGGATTATATGAATCCTTGACACTGAGGTTCAACCGATAAGATCTTTGGATAATATGTAGGATCCAATATGGGCATCCAGGTCCCGCTATTGGATATTATCGGAGGAGTGCCTCGGGGCATGTCTACATAGTTCTCGAACCCGCAGGGTCTGCACACTTAAGGTTCGATGATGTTTTTTATAGTTGAGTTATATGTGTGGTTACCGAATGTTGTTCGGAGTCCCGGATGAGATCACGGACGTCACAAGAGTTTCCGGAATGGTCCAGAAATGAAGATTGATATATAGGATTGTTTCATTTGGTTACCGGAAGGTTTTCGGGCATTACCAGCATTGTACCCGGAGTTACGAATGGGTTCCGGAAGTTCACCGGGAGGGGGCAACCCACCCGGGGGAAGCCCAATGGCCTTAGGGGTGGCGCACCAGCCTTAATGGGCTGGTGGGACAGCCCAAGAGGGCCTTGGCGCCAAGACAAGAAAACCAAAGAAAGGAAAAAAAGGGGAGGTGGGTAGGAAGAGAAGAACTCCACTTTCCAATCCTAATTGGAGTAGGATTCCTCTTCTCCTCCCTGGCCGGTGCACCCTTGAGGGCTTGGCCCTCAAGGAAAGCCTCCCCACCCTCCTATATATAGTGGTGATTTAGGGCTGATTTGGGACAACTTTTTCCACGTGCAACTCGGATCTAGACACCATAGTTCTTCCTCTAGATCGTATTTCTGCGGAGCTCGGGCGGAGCCCTGCAGGAGTAGATCGTCACCACCACCGGAGCGTCATCACGCTACCGGAGAACTCATCTACTTCTCCGTCTTGCTTGCTGGATCAAGAAGGCCGAGATCATCGTCGAGCTATACGTGTGCTGAGCGCGGAGGTGCGTCCATTCGGCACTAGATCGGAACGGATCGTGGGACGGTTCGTGGGATGGTTCGTGGGGCGGATCGAGGGACGTGAGTATGTTCCACTACATCAAACGTGTTTCTTAACGCTTCCTGCTGTGCGATCTACAAGGGTACATAGATCCAAATATCCTCTTGTAGATGGAGATCACCATGATAGATCTTCGTGTGCGTAGGAATTTTTTTGTTTCCCATGCAACGTTCCCCAACAGTGGCATCATGATCTAGGTTCATACGTAGATGTTATCCCGAGTAGAACACAAAGGGTTTTGTGGACGGTGATGTTCGATTTTCTGCCCTCCTTAGTCGTTTCTCGATTCGGCGGTATTGTTGGATTGAAGCGGCCCGGACCGACATTATTCGTACGCTTACGAAAGACTGGTTTCATCGATTGACATGCAACCTCGTTGCATAAAGATGACTGGCGGGTGTTGGTTTCTTCAACTTCAGTTGAATTGGTTTTGACCGAGGCGGTCCTTGGAGAGGTTAAATAGCAATTTTCACATCTCCGTTGTGGTTTTTGCGTAAGTAAGATGCGATCATACTAGATACCCATAGCAGCCACGTAAAACATACAACAACAAATTAGAGGACGTCTAACTTGTTTTTGCAGGGTATGCTTGTGATATGATATGGCCAATGACGTGATGTGATATATTGGATGTATGAGATGATCATGTTGTAATAGTTAATATCGACTTGCACGTCGATGGTACGGCAACCGGTAGGAGCCATAGGGTTGCCTTTAAACTAACGTTTGTTTTTGCACATGTGTTTACTATATTGCTAGGATGTAGCTTTAGTAGTAATAGCATGAGTAGCACGACAACCCCGATGGCGACACATTGATGGAGATCATGGTGTGGCGCCGGTGACAAGAAGATCGTGCTAGTGCTTTGGTGATGGAGATCAAGAAGCACATGATGATGGCCATATCATGTCACTTAAGAATTGCATGTGATGTTAATCCTTTTATGCACCTTATTTTGCTTAGGCGACGGTAGCAATATGAGGTGATCTCTCACTAAAATTTCAAGATGAAATTGTGTTCTCCCCGACTGTGCACCGTTGCGACAGTTCGTCGTTTCAAGACACCATGTGCTGATCGGGTGTGATAGACTCAACGTTCACATACAACGGGTGCAAAACAGTTGCACCTGCGGAACACTCGGATTAAGCTTGACGAGCCTAGCATGTGCAGACCTGGCCTCGGAACACATGAGACCAAAAGGTTGAGCATGAATCGTGTAGTTGGTATGATTAGCATGGAGATGCTTGCCACTGAAACTATTCTCAACTCACGTGATGATCGGACTTGAGTTAGTGGATTTGGATATGTACCACTCAAATGACTAGAGAGATGTACTTTTTGAGTGGGAGTTCTTAAGTAATATGATTAATTGAACTAATTATCATGAACATAGTCTAATGGTGTTTGCGAATTACGATGTAGCTTGCGCTATAGCTCTATTGTTTTTACATGTTCCTAGAGAAAATTTAGTTGAAAGTTGATAGTAGGAACTTTGCGAACTGAGTTCATAAAACTGAGGATTGTCCTCATTGATGCGCAGAAGGCTTATGTCCTTAATGCACCACTCGGTGTGCTGCACCTCGAGTGTCTTGTGTGGATGTTGCGAACATCTAACATACACGTTTTTTATGACTACGTGATAGTTCAGTGCGTAATACTTAATGTCTTAGAAGCAAGGCGCCGAAGACATTTTGAAACGTCACGGAACATAAGAGATTTTCTAAGAGATGAAATTGAGATTTCATTCTCGTGCCCTTGTTGAGAGGTATGAGACCTCCGACAAGATTCTTTGTCTACAAAGTAAAGGAGAAAAGCTCAAATCGTTGAGTGTGTTCTCAGATTGTCTGAGTACAACAATCGCTTGAATCAAGTGGGAGTTAATCTTCCAGATGAGATAGTGATGGTTCTCCAAAAGACACTGCCACTAAGCTGCTAGAGCTTTGTGATGAACTATAACATACCAAGGATAGATATGATGATCCTTGATCGATTCGCAATGTTTGACACTGCGAAAGTAGAAATCAAGAAGGAGCATCAATAGTTGATGGTTAGTAAAACCACTAGTTTCAAGAAGGGCAAGGGCTAGAAGGGACACTTGTTGAAACGGCAAACTAGTTGATGCTCTAATTAAGAAACCCAAGATTGAACCCAAACCCGAGACTAAGTGCTTCTGTTATGAGGGGAACGGTCACTGAGGTAGAGCTACCCTAGATACTTGGTAGATGAGAAGGCTGGCGAAGACAACAAAGGTATATTAGATATACATGATATTGATGTGTACTTTACTAGTACTCCTAGTAGCACGAGGGTATTAGATACCGGTTTGATTGCTAAGTGATTAATAACTCGAAATAAAAGCTACGGAATAAACGGAGGCTAGCTAAAGGCTAGGTGCTGATAAGTGTTGGAAGTGTTTCCAAGGTTGATGTGATCAAACATCGCACGCTCCCTCTACCATCGGGATTGGTGTTAAAACTAAATAATTGTTATTTGGTGTTTGCGTTGAGCACATGATTGGATCGTGTTTGTTGCAATACGATTATTCATTTAAAGAGAATAATGGTTATACTATTTGCTTGAATAATTACCTTCAATGGTTTATTGAATCTCGATTGTAGTGCTACACATGTTCATAATATTAGTACCAAAAGATACAAAGTAATAATGATAGTACCACTTACTTGTGTCACTGCTGCTTGAGTCATGACGGTATCAAATGCATGAAGAAGCTCCATGGTGATGGATCTTTGTGATCACTCATTTTTGAAACGTTTGAGACATGCAAACTATACCTATTGCTATAAAACTCCATGCAGATGGATCGTTTGGACTCACTTGATTTTGAATCACTTAAGACATGCAAAATCATACCACACGGAACAAGAAAGTAACTTGTTGGATACAATACATTTTTTATGTGTGCAGTCCAATAAGTGCTGAGGCACGCAGTGGATATCGTTATGTTCTTACTTCACTCATGATTTGAGTAGATACATGAGTATTTACTTGATGAATCACAAGTCTGAAATATTGAAGAGTTCAAAGATATTTCAGAGTGAAGATCATCATGACAAGAGGATAAACTGTCTACGATATGATCATAGAGATGAATATCTGAGTTGCGAGTTTTGGTACACGGTTAAGACAATGTGGAAATTGTTTCGCAGTTCATACCACCTAGAACACCATAGTGTGATGGTGTGTCCAAATGTCATACCCACGCCCTATTGGATATAGCGCATACTATGATGTCTCTTATCAAATTACCACTATCGTTTATGGGTTATGCATTAGAGACAACCACATTCACTTTAAATAGGGCACTGCATATTTCCGTTGAGATGACACAGTATGAACTATGGTTTGGAGAAACCTAAGCTGTCGTTTCTTGAAAGTTTGGGGCTACGACGCTTATGTGAAAAGTTTCAGTTTGATAAGCTCGAACCCATAGCGGATAAATGCATCGTCATAGGATATCCAAAACAGTTGGATACATCTCCTATCTCAGATCCGGAAGCAAAGTGTTTGTTTCTAGAAACGGATCCTTTCTCGAGGAAAGGTTTCTCTCGAAAGAATTGAGTGGGAGAGTGGTGGAACTTGATGAGGTTAAAGAACCGTAACTTCAACCAGTGTTTAGCAGGGCGCAGGAAGTTGTTCCTGTGGCGCCTGCACCAATTGAAGTGGAAACTGATGATTGTGATCATTGAGCTTCGGATCAAGTTACTACAAACCTCGTAGGTCGACAAGGTCGCGTAGTACTATAGAGTGGTATGGTAACCCTGTCTTGGAGGTCATGTTGTTGAAACAACAATGAACCTACGAGCTATGGAGAAGCGATGGTGGGCCCGGATTTCGACAAATGGCTAGAGGCCATGAAATCCGAGAGAGGATCCATGTACTTCTTCCAAAGTGTAGACTTTGGAAGAACTACTTGATGGTAGTAAGACTACTAATGTAAAGATGGATCTTTGAAAGGAAGATAGACGATGATGGTGAAAAGTCACCATTAAGAAAAGCTCGACTTGTCGCAAAGATGTTTCCGACAAAGTTCAAAAGAGTTGACTATGATGAGACTTTCTCACTCGTAGCGATGCTAAAAGTCTGTTGACATTATCTTAGTAGTTGTTGCATTATTTATGAAATATTGCACATAGGATGTCAAAACATTGTTTCCTCGACGGTTTCCTTGAGGAAAGGTTGTATGTAATACAACGAGAAGGTTTTGTCGATCCTAAGGATACTAAAAAGTATGAAAGGTCCAACGATCCTTCTATGGACTGGTGCGAGCATCTCGGAGTTGGAATGTACGCTTTGATGAGATGATCAAAGCCTTTGGGTTTGTACAAGGTTTATGAGAAACTTGTATTTGCAAAGAAGTGAGTGGGAGCACTACAGAATTTATGATAAGTATATGTGGTTGAGATATTGAAGATCGGAAGTAATGTAGAATTTCTGTGAAGCATAAAGGGTTGTTTGAAAGGAGTTTTTCAAAGGAAATCCTGGATAGAGTTGCTTGAACGTTGAGCATCAAGATCTATAGATATAGATCAAAACGCTTAACAGAACTTTCAATGAAATACATGCCTTGACAAGTTTTTGAAGGAGTTCAAAATAAATCAGCAAAGAAAGAGTTCTTGACTGTGTTGTAAGGTGTGAATTTGAGTAAAGACTCGAGGCCCGACCATGGCAGAAGAAAGAGAAAGGACGAAGGTCGTCTCCTATGCCTTAGCCATAGACTCTAAAGTATGTCATGCTATGTGCCTCACCTAATGTGTGCCCTGCCACAAGTCTGTTATGAGGTACACAGAGTGATACAGGATTGAATCACTGAACAGCGGTCAAAGTTATCCTTAGTAACTAATGGACTAAGGAATTTTTCTCGATTATGGAGGTGGTTAAAGAGTTCGTCGTAAAGGGTTACGTCGATGCAAGCTTTGACACTAATCCCAATAACTATGAGTAGTAAAATGGATTCGTATAGTAGAGTAGATATTTGGAGTATTCCCGAATAGCACGTAGTAGCAGCATCTATAAGATGACATAAAGATTTGTAAAGCACACACGGGTCTGAAAGATTCAGAACCATTGACTAAAACCTCTCTCATAAGCAAGACGTGATCAAACCCCAGAACAATATGGGTGTTGGACTCGTTAAAATCACATGGTGATGTGAACTAGATTATTGATTCTAGTGCAAGTGGGAGACTGTTGGAAATATGCCCTAGAGGCAATAATAAATTAGTTATTATTATATTTCTTTGTTCGTGATAATCGTTTATTATCCATGCTATAATTGTATTGATTGGAAACTCAAATACATGTGTGGATACATAGACAAAACACTGTCCCTACTAAGCCTCTAGTTGACTAGCTCGTTGATCAAAGATGGTCAAGGTTTCCTAACCATAGACAAGTGTTGTCACTTGATAACGGGATCACATCATTAGGAGAATCATTTCATGGACAAGACCCAAACTACGAACGTAGCATATTGATCGTGTCGTTCTATTGCTATTGTTTTTTGCGTGTCAAGTATTTGTTCCTATGACCATGAGATCATATAACTCACTGGCACCGAAGGAATACCTTGTGTGCATCAAACGTCGCAACGTAACTGGGTGACTATAAAGGTGCTCTACAGGTAGCTCTGGAAGGTTTCCGTTGAGTTAGTATGGATCAAGACTGGGATTTGTCACTCCATGTGACGGAGAGGTATCTCGGGGCCCACTCGGTAATACAACATCAAACACAAGCCTTGCAAGCAATGTGAATAAGTGTAAGTCACGTGATCTTGTATTACGGAACGAGTAAAGAGACTTGCCGGTAACGAGATTGAAATAGATATGCGGATACCGACGATCGAATCTCGGGCAAGTAACATACCGAAGGACAAAGGGAATGAAATATGGGATTATATGAATCCTTGACACTAAGGTTCAACCGATAAGATCTTCGGAGAATATGTAGGATCCAATATGGGCATCCAGGTCCCGCTATTGGATATTGATTGAGGAGTGCCTCAGGGCATGTCTACATAGTTCTTGAACCCGCAGGGTCTGCATACTTAAGGTTCGATGATGTTTTTGTATAGTTGAGTTATATGTGTGGTTACCGAATGTTGTTCGGAGTCCTGGATGAGATCACGGACGTCACGAGGGTTTTCGGAATGGTACGGAACCGAAGATTGATATATAGGATGGTTTCATTTGGTTACCGAAAGGTTTTTGGGCATTACCGGCATTGTACCAAGAGTGACGAATGGGTTCCGAAAGTTCACCGGGAGGGGGGCAACCCACCCGTTGGAAGACCAATGGCCTTAGGGGTGGTGCACCATCCCTTAGTGGTCTGGTGGGACAGCCCAAGAGGGCCTTGGCTCCAAGACAAGAAAACCAAAGAAAGGAAAAAAAGGGGAGGTGGGAAGGAAGAGAAGGACTCCACTTTCCAATCCTAATTGGAGTAGGATTCCTCCTCTCCTCCCTGGCCGGCGCACCCTTGAGGGCTTGTCCCTCAAGGCAAGACTCCTCTCCCTCCCTCCTATATATAGTGGTGATTTAAGGATGATTTGAGAAACCTTTTGCCACGTGCAACTCAGATCTAGACACCATAGTTCTTCCTCTAGATCGTATTTCTGCGGAGCTCGGGCGGAGCCCTGCAGGAGTAGATCGTCACCACCACCGAACCACCGTCACGCTTCTGGAGAACTTATCTACTTATCTGTCCTGCTTGCTGGACCAAGAAGGCCGAGATCATCGTCGAGCTGTACGTGTGCTGAACGCGGAGATGTCGTCCGTTCAGCACTAGATCGGAACGGATCATGGGACGGTTTGTGGGACGGTTCGTGGGGCGGATCGAGGGACATGAGGACGTTCCACTACATCAACCGCATTTCTTAATGCTTCCTGCTGTGCGATCTACAAGGGTACGTAGATCCAAATCTCCTCTCGTAGATGGACATCACCATGATAGGTCTTCGTGTGCGTAGGAACTTTTTTGTTTCCCATGCAACGTTCCCCAACAGTATCAAGGATCCCTTTTCTTTCAATGAGCCCTTACCCTCCGACCTTCTTGGGAAATTAATGACAAAGGGGGAGAAATATCAAAGCTTCCAATAAACCTATATAAAGGGGGAGAAATGTCACCAATAAGATTCCAAAAGGGGATGAAAGGAATATCAATAGGGGTAGATATTTGTACCTAAGGGGAGATATATCAAACCTTACATATTAAGGGGGAGAGAGATAAAATTGTTTCAGATATCATTGCTTTAGTGTATTTTGTTTGAACTTGTCTTGTCCAACCTACTCCCAATATCTACATGCTATGATTCAGGGGGACAGGTAATCATACATATTCATTCTTAGGGGGGAAGTTCTAAATATTCTTGGAGACATATCTATCATCAAATCTTATTTTCAATATGTCTTCAATATCTTGTTATTTTTGAAGCTCTTTGCATCTTTACAATAGAGTACTCTTGTGTTATCTAACATTTGTTTTCCCAAGTGTACTCCTACTGCTAAGACGCTCAAGAACCTCAAGGTAAGTATATGTATCATATCCTTGTTCATGATGATCACTTGTCTCTTGCACATATTGTTTGGAAGAGTGAGTCTTGAACATGGAAGTTCTTCATTCACATATGTTTGATGCATATAGCCAAGATTTATATGATTTGTCTTGTCCTTCTACCTTGTGTGTGCCCATGCAGTCCAAAGCAACTATCCTTTAATAGGGATTGCACACATATAGGGGGAGCTTGTACTAGTCATGTATCTTTCAAAGCTGTCATATTCTAATGCCTATCTTTATTTGAAGCTTTGATTGTATGTTGTCACCAATTACCAAAAAGGGGGAGACTGAAAGTGCATATGCTCCCTTGGTGGTTTTGATAATTCATGACAACATACATTGTCTCTTGGAATAACACTTTTACCTAGTACATTTCAGGTATAGTCCACACAGAGCTTTGGCTAAAGGATTGTGACGAGAAGCCCCTTGATGAAGGAAGGAATAGGACTGGCTCAAGCTTTAAGCAAGAAGACTCTACATTTTATATTTGTGAGAAATCACTTTGAGTCCATAGGAAGACCAATATTGTTAAAAGGGGATGAGGTATTATGATGAATGGGTTGCTCAAGTGCTCAGAGGTAGCCACCAAAAATACTCAGTCATTCTTCCACAAAATATCTCTGGCCAAACCCAAACTAGCAAAATCGTTGCCACAAACAATTTCCATTCGACCTACCGATTTTACACTTAGACAGATCTTATGCCAAACCCACCATCTCGGTACAACCAACATTCCATTCAGTGCCACCGAAATCAGTGACCAACTTTCTGGTTAGCCGTTTTCAAGAATCGATACCACCGAGTTTGAAAATTGGTCTCACCGATATTTGGACCAACTTTCGGGTTAGCCATTTTCAAGAATTGGTACCACTGAGTTTGAGAATGAGTCTCACCGAGTTTTGGACCAACTCTTTGGTCAGCCGTTTTCAATAATTGGTACCATCAAGTTTTGAGAATCGATCTCACCGAGATTTGGAAATTGCCCAGGACACCAATATCGGTACCACCGAGATTCATATATCGATTCCACCGAGATTCAAAAGTTGCTACCTTTTGAGCAAGTCGGTACCACCGAGTTTTAACTTCAGTGTCACCGAATTGGTCAATTATGGTATAACGGTTGGATTTTGGGGGTTGCCTATATATACCCCTCCACCTACATCTCATTCACAGAGGAAGCATCGGAACACACGTTTAGTGCTAGATCCATTTTTTCTGAGAGAGAGCCACCTACTCATGTGTTGAGATCAAGAGATTCCATTCCTATCATTTGAGCCTTGATTTCTAGCCTCCCTAAGTTGATTTCCACAATATCAATCTCTCCTACCCCTGCTAAATTTGAGAGAGAGTGATTGAGTGTCGAGGTGACTATCTTTTGAAGCACAAGAGCAAGGAGTTCATCGTTCTACCTCATTTATTACCTTTTGGAGGGTGGTGCCTCCTGGATTGGTTAGTTGTTGCTTGGGAGCCTCCTACTTCGTATTTTGGAGTTGAACCGAGATGTTTGTAAGGGCAAGGAGATCGCCTATTTCATGAAGATCTACCGTGAGTGAGGCTAGTCTTGTGTGGACGGAAGCCGTGGTAGAATAGACAAGGCCGCTTCTTCATGGACCCCTTGTGGGTGGAGCCCTCCATGGGCTCTCATAGCCGTTACCATCTGTGGGTTGAAGTCTCCACTAACATGGATGTATGATAGTGCCACCTATCGAAACGATGCCAAAAATCGTCGTGTCAACTTCTTCGCGTTTGATCTTCTTAAACTCTACTCCTTACTAGATGACAAAGTCTTTACTTTCTGCTGCCATATTTGTTGACTAGCCTGTGTAGGGTGCACTAGCCTGGTTAGAATCGCTAAAATATGCCAACTATTAAATTGGGAAAAGGCTAAGATTTCAATTTATGCAACCAGTCTATTCATCCCCTCTAGACATCTCTTCTATCGATCTCATAGTTACATGTAACTATTGTTTCTTGAGATACATATTTTCAAAGCAACTTTTTCCCTGTGGCCTTCCATGGGTGGCTTGACGTCCGCCCTGTTTTCGGCTGCACTATTACTCCTTTTAGAGGTGGGAGATAGTATCCTTTAGAGGAAGTTGCTGTCAGCAGGGGGACCTTGAATAAAGGGTCTTGAGAAGATGCCGATGGTGCGGACGAGCTTGACGCTTGGGGAATTCTTCATGATGCCCCACTTTTGTCCGTATAGATGTTTTGGACCATAGCTCGGTCGAGCCAAACACATGATCCTTACTAGTTGGCTGCCACGGCTGCCCATGGTATTTTGAGAATGAAATTGTGACTATGCGGGACATACCTTTAAGGTGTTCGGGCCGTGCCGTGGAGGTGTATCCCTATTTACTCTGAGCCGAAGAAGTCTCGAGCAGATCTGACTGAGCTCGGGCTCGCTTGCCTCCTTGCTGCATATTGGTTACCGGTCTGTGGCTTGATGCTTTGCTATCGTGTTGGCATTTAGTTGCCAGGGCCGCTTTGTGTTCCTCGGTCCGGAGAGAGCGCTCTGTCTTTCCGTTGATGGTGATAACTCCCTTGGGTCTGAGCATTTTGAGCTGGGCGGCCGAGCAGTGCATGGTATCTGCCGCGGAAGGGGACGATGTCCACTATCAAGTCTTTGTTGCGGAAGTTGTCGGGCGAACGAAACACAACCGCTAGTGTTACCGTACCGGAGCAGCGAGCTTCGATGCCTGGAATCACTCCTTTAAAGGTAGTGTTACTTGGTTTGATTCTTCATGGTTCTATGCCCATCTTTTTTACCGTATCTGAGTTAATCAGGTTAAGGCGACTTCCTCCATCCATGAGGACTCTAGTGAGGTGGTGCCGATCTATAATAGGATCTAGGACGAGGGAAGCCGACCCTCCATGACGGATACTGGTCAGATGATCCATGTGGTCGAAGGTGATCGGGCAAGCCGACCATGGATTATATTTCGAGGCTACAGGCTCTACGGTGTATACCTCCCAAAGGTCTCACTGCCTCTCCGTTTTTGGTATGTGAGTGACATAAATAATGTTCACGGTTTTGACCTCGGGAGGGAACTGTTTTTGGCCCCCACTGTTCAGGACGCGGGCCTCCTCATCATCTTTAGTTCGTGGGCCCCTGCGCGTTCTTTGGCGTCTATCTTGCTGGCCTGTTAGAACACACAACAGTTATGGTTGGTGTGGGTGGAGGGTTGTCTTGGGTGCCACGGATCTGGTAGGGCCGTTCCATAATTTTATCCCATGGAGTCGGTCTGTCCGTGTTCCCTCTAAAGGGTTTCTTCCGTTGTCCAGGTTTTGAGCTACGGAATCCAGCATTTACTGTTGTGTCGTCGGTGTCACTGTTATGATGGCGGCGTTTGTTCTTGTTTTTTCTTGGCTTGCCATTTCCGTCCCTAACTTCAGAGGTTCTGGGATCATCCGCATTGTGGTCGCGCCGAGCTAACCAATTATATTCGCCCGCGCAAAAGCGGGTCATGAGGGAAGTGAGGGCGAACATTGTTCTCGCCCTATCTTGGCCGAGTTGTCGAGCTAGCCATTTGTCCTGGATGTTGTGCCTAAAATAGGCTATTGCCTCGGCATTCAGACAATCCATGATTTGGTTCTTCTTGGTTAGGAACCGATTCCAGAATTCTCTGGCCGATTTGCCCGCCTTTTGAACGACGTTCCTTAGGTCGGATGAATCTGGTGGCCGAACATAGGTTCCGTGGAAGTTAGATAGGAAAGCCTCCTCGAGCTCTTCCCAGATCCCGACGGAGTCTTCGGGTAAGCTGTTTAGCTAGTGTCGTGTCGGCCCTTTCAGCTTTAGGGGTAAGTATTTTATGGCGTGGATATCGTCTCCCCTGGACATATGGATGTGGAGAAGGAAATCTTCTATCCACACGGCAGGGTCTGTTGTCCCATCATATTGTTCTATGTTCACGGGTTTAAACCCTTCTTGGAATTGGTGCTGCATGACCTCATCTATGAAGCACAGTGGGTGCACGGCGCCTCTAATCCGGGCTATATTGTGCCGAAGATCAGCTCCGGTTGAGCCCGGTACGATTCCCGACCTTTGTTTTTGTCGGCAACCCGAGGTGGTTCTTCGTCCCATCGAGTTCGGGAGTACCTCCTGGATCCATAGATGGATCTATTGCAATGTGTTCTGATGTCCAAGTCATATAGTAGGTCATTTCTGTCCCTCGGGTGCACATGTTCTTTATCTTTTCTGCGGGGAGGCTCGGGTCTATACTCCGCCTCTCCAGCCGCTCTATCGTACCCTCGGGCTGGGCGATCAGGCTGGTCGTAGTCTGTGCACCTGGGGGGCGCGTGCTCTGGGGCCTCGTCGTCGAACTGAAGCGGCAGGAGCCGGCGCGGGTAGCTTTTTTTTTACCCAGACACTCGGTGTTGTATCCTTCTTTCGCGGCTAGGATTTTGGTCCACCTGCTGTTAATAGTGTCTTGTTTGGCCTAAAGCTGCCATTGTTGTGCTTTTAGGTTCTCAGCGGTAGCTATAAGCTGCTGTCGGAACCGTTCCTGGCCTTCAAGGTCCTCGGGTATTAGGAGGTCTTCAGCCTCTAAGCCATCTTCGTCATCGACAAGGGGAGGTAATCGTCGTTGTCTGAATTATTGAGGTCGTCGAGATCGGGTTTGTCCGGGTCTTATAGCTTTTGCTCGGGAGCTTCGGGGTTGTCGTGGTCTAATGTCCCACAAGCGTATGGGATCGCAGCAGTTTTCGAGGGTAGAGTATTCAACCCAAATTTATTGATTCGACTCAAGGGGAAGCAAAAGAATATTCTCAAGTATTAGCAGTTGAGTTGTCAAATCAACCACACCTGAAAGATTAGTGTCTGCAAGCAAAGTATCGGTAGCAAGGTAGTATGATAGCAACGGTGCCAGAAAAAGCCTTGGTTGACGGGATTGTCAGTACCGCTTACCTAACCTCAGCAACGGCGCCAACAAAGTCTTGCAACAAGTAACAGCAGGGTAGCAAGGAACAGTAATAGCAGCAGCAAAGTAACAAGTAACAGCAGTAGCAACAGCAGCAAAGTAACAGCAGTAGTGACAGCAGCATAGTGGCCCAATCCCTCTTGTAGCAAGGGACAAGCCTAGTCTAAGTAACGTAGGGAGGACCAGTAGTAAAAGACTCGTAGGCAGTGGATCGGTGATTGATGAGTGTGACGGATGTGATTCATCATGTAACAACTATAACACGGAGAGATATGTGGCTAGCTCCCGTTCGTCAACGTAATGTAGGCATGTATTCCGTATGTAGTCATACGTGCTTAGGGAAAAGAACTTGCATGACATCTATTGTCCATCCCTCCCGTGGCAGCGGGGTCCTAATGGAAACTACGGGATATTAAGGGTCTCCTTTTAATAAAGAACTGGACCAACGCATTAACACGCGGTGAATACATGAACTCCTCATACTATGGTCATCTCTGGGAGTGGTTCCGGCTATTGTCACTCCGGGGTTGCCGGGTCATAACACATAGTAGGTGACTACAACTTGCAAGATATGATCTAAAACACACATATATTGGCGACAACATAATAGGTTCAGATCTGAAATCATGGCACTCGGGCCCTAGTTACAAGCATTAAGCATAGCCAGGTAGTAGCAACATCGATCTACAACATAGTGGATACTAGGGATCAATCCCCGTCAAGAACTAACTCGATTACATGATAGATCTCATCCAACTCATCACTGTCCAGCAAGCCTACGATGAGATTACTCACGAACGATGAAGAGCATCATGGAATTGTCGATGGAGAAAGGTTGATGATGACGATGGCGACGATTTCCCCTCTCCGGAGCCCGAAACGGACTCCAAATCTGCCCTCCAGATGAAGAACAGGATCTGGCGGCGCCTCCGTATCGCAAAACGTGATGAAACCTTCTCTCTGATTTTTTTTTTCCAGGCGAAACGGAAGATATAGAGCTGAGATTGGGGGCGGTGGTGCCACGTGGGCCCCACAAGCCTGCACGGCGCGGCCTAGGGGGGTGGTCGCGGCCTATGGGCTTGTGGCCCACTGGAACGCCCCCTCCGGTGGATCTTTACGCATGTATTTTTCTTTTATTCCAGAAAAAATCTCCGTAAATTTTCAGGACGTTCCGAGAACTTTCATTTCTGCACAAAAACAACACCATGGGAATTCTGCTGAAAACAGCGTCAGTCCGGGTTAATTCCATTCAAATCATGCAAGTTAGAGTCCAAAACAAGGGCAAAAGAGTTCGTAAAAGTAGATACGACGAAGACGTATCAACTCCCCCAAGCTTAAAGCCTTGCTTGTCCTCAAGCAACTCAGTTGACAAACTGAGAGAGACAAAATAAAAACTTTGATGAACTCTGTTTGATCTTGTTGTTGCAACTATGTCTAACTCACAACCAGGATTTCAGCAACATCACAACCAAACCACATAAGCAAATGACAGCTAAGTCTCACGGTAAACTCATATCAATGGCATAATCAGCTAGCGAGCAAATAATAATAAGTCTCAAACGTCAACACTTCAATCAAAACAACATGAAGCAGTACGAATAGATGGTATCTCGCTAGCTCTTTCTGAGACCACAAAACATAAATGCAGAGCACCTTCAAAGACCAAAGGCTGACTAAATTGTAATTCAAGGCAATGAAGATCCAGTCATAGTCACACTCAACACAGTTAAAAGCAAAGCATAAAAATGACAGAGGTACTCTCTAATTGGTGCTTTTTGTAAGAGGAGGATGACTCAACAGGAACATAAATAGACAGGCCCTTCGCAGAGGGAAGCATTGATTTGCAGAGGTGCCAGAGCTCAAGCTTTGAAAACACAGATAATAATTTTGGGTGGCATGCTCTCATTGTCAACGCAATGACTAAGAGTTCTCAATATCTTCCATGCTACACATGCTATAGGCGGTTCCCAAACAGAAAAGTAAAGTTTTGACTCCTCCACCACCAATCAATCACACCCCACGGCTAGCCGAATCCTCGGGTACCGTCCATACCAACATCAATCCTGGGGGAGTTTTGTTTGCAATTATCTTTTTGATTTGAGCATGGAACTGGGAATTCCAATGACCGGCCTCTTTCTCGTGAATGATAGTGAATAAACACATATCGAGGATAACATGCCTAGCATAGAAGATAACAAGAGCCCCCTGTCACCACATGAGCGGTTTGGGCATGCAAAACAGATTATTTCTTGAAGATTTAGAGAGTGGCACATGCAAATTTACTTGGAACAATAGGTAAATACCTTACATAGGTAGGTATGGTGGACTCATATGGCACAACTTTTGGGTTTATAGGAGTGGATGCACAAGCAGTATTCCCACTTAGTACAAGTGAAGGCTAGCAAAAGACTGGGAAGCGACCAACTAGAGAGCGACAACAGTCATCAAAATGCATTGAGATTAACTAACATTGAGTGCAAGCATGAGTAGGACATAAATCACCATGAACATGAACATCATAGAGGCTATGTTGATTTTGTTTCAACTACATGCGTGAACATGCGCCAAGTCAAGCCACTTGAATCATTCAAAGGAGGATACCATCCTATCATACTACATCATAGTCATCGCAACATTCATGTGGGCAATCAAGACAAACCATTATAAGCTCCTAGCTAAATAAGCATGGCATAAGCAACTATGATCTCTAAGTTGTCATTGCAAATATGTTTATCTCACAACAAGGCTGAATCAGGCATGATGAGCTAGTCATATTTACAAAAACAAAATAGATCGAGTTCATACCAGCTTTTCCAGGCTCAGTCACTTCATCATATATCGTCATTATTGCCTTTCACTTGCACGACCGAACGATGTGAACAATAATAAGTGTGCTCGTGCATTGGACTAAAGCTGGAATCTACATGCAAACACAAAGGAGAAGACAAAGTAATATGGCTCTTTGAAAGCTAAACAGGTATGCATGCAAGAGCCACTAAACATTGTAACCAATATCTTCTACCTTGACCCAAAGAAAAAGAAAACTATCTACACGGGGAAGCTCCCAACAAGCAAAAGAAGAAAAGGAAAATCTTTTTGGGTTCTCAAACTAGACAGACACACGAAAAGAAAATGAGAAAAAGAAAATAAACTAGCATGGATGATAAAGTGGAAAAGTGTGAACACCGGCTAACAAAGTGAAAGCATAAGCAAGAATGTAAAGTCGGTGAGAACACGTACTCCCCCAAGCTTAGGCTTTTGGCCTAACTTGGTCTACTCCCAAGGAGGGAAATAACCAGCTCCTGGATACTCCGGAGTGGACTGTGGATGCCACTGCTGTGTGAGCTCCTCTGGCTCCCACTGATAAACTGGCGTCTGGTACTCGACTGGCGGCTCGGGCACGGGCACCTGTGGTTGGGCCAAGCCCCAATATGCATAGATGTGTGAGGGAATAATAGTGTGCCTACCTGCATGAAGATTGAACAAAGAAGGAGCAGGCAAAGTAATAGTCTCACGAGTACCCTGACTAAATACCAGGTTATAAATCATCCTTCCACCTATATCTCTATCAAGAAAATCATGGTGAACCATACTATCGTAATCTAGATATCTCTCACGAAGAAGCATCTCTTCTTCCTCCTCCAGTCTAATGGGTATCTCAAAGTGTCTGGCAAGACGGGTAGCATAGATACCTCCATAGACTACACCTTTAGAATGGTTCAGATTCAACCGTTGAGCTACTATAGCGCCCAAGCTATAAGTTTTATCGTTATAAAGGGCTTCACTCAAGACCGCAAGGTCTGGGGAACTAAGTGGCCCAGCTTTCCCACGGCCAATCAAACATTTTCCCACGAATAATGAGAAGTACCGAAGCACGGGAAAATGAATGCTAGCAGCTCTAGTGCAAGACACTCCTCTCTCCTCTCCTACAACAATTGTATCGATAAAAGCTTCCAAGCCCCGTGGATGAGGTTCATGAATATCCCCAACGTAAGGTAATTTGCAAACATTGCAAAAATCCTGGAGCGACATGCGCCGGGGGACATCATAAAGTTTAAACTAAACCATAGGAGGATTCTTCCTCGAATAGAAGTTAAAGCTTTGTACGAAGATATTAGTGAGGAGGAGGTATTGCGAACACTTATCATCAACGAAGGCGGTAAGGCCTGCGTTCTCCACCAAGTGATAAAAGTCCTCATAAATTATAGCATTGCGTAAGAACACGTCGCTTGGCCACTCGCACGCTCGAACTTCCGCGACTCGAGGAACCGGATACTTGGGCTTCTTCTCACTCCCATCATCCTTGGGGTTACGGCTTGATGAGCCTCTCAAGAACCTCCTCATCTTTTCCCTTTTCTATCTCTGAAAATTTCTGAAATTTTTAGTGATTCTAAGAAAAGTGAATAAGGCTCAACGAAAATCATAGCAACTACTCCCACAAGTGCCTAGAGACCATATTACGCATCAAAACTACTTGGGACCAGCTAGAATCAGAATGCAAAACTCAAGAACATGGTCACCAAGGAAGCAAAAATACGCGGAGTATAAGACACTAGAGCAAAGACTAATTGGAACAATGGAGGAGTCACTTACCAAGGAGTAATTCCACAAAACAGTTCGGAGAACGGTGATTTGAGAAAGAGATCGAAAATCCCAGCAAGAGGAGCAAGAACACGGGTTTGAGCTGCGAAATGATTTTTTCTGGAGGTAGGAGAAGCGGATGAGAGCAAGAATGAGTGGAGGAGGTGCCTGTGGGCCCCAGAAGCCTGGGTGGCGCATCCAGGCGGGTGCCCGCGCCCCTAGGGCTTGTAGCCCACTGGTGTGGCCCCTAGACAGACTCTTTGTCCCAGTATTTTTCAAATGTTCCAGAAAAAATCATACTAAATTTTCACAGCGTTCGGAGAACTTTTATTTTCGAGGTATTTTTCTACCGGACGCTAAGACAGAAAACAGAGAAAACTAAACTAAATCTATCATTTTTCTTCTAACCATCCTAAGATGAAAACTTGTAACAGAGGTTTGTGACTCCTCGATTCATCCATCTCATGGTCATCGAAAGAAATCCGTCAATGGGGTTGATCAAATCCCTCGACAAAACTTTCTCGAATAGCAAAAGAGAACGGAGAATTTTTGAATAGTCACTAAGTCACCTCAATGGGGATGTGTATCTCCCCAACAAGCAAATCATACTTCATCTTGACACGAGGAATAGGGCATTCAAATCTCCCAAGAAGAATCGATGAAGTTTTTTCGATAGCATTGATGCAATGTACTCGATATTGTTTCTTCGAAAAGTGCACCGTATGCTCATTACCGTTGACATGGAAAGTGACATTGCCTTTGTTGCAATCTATAACAGCCCGTGCGGTGTTTAAAAAGGGTCTTCGAGGATGACCGCCATGGCATCATCCTCAGGAATATCCAAGATAACAAAGTTTGTTAAGATAGTAACATTAGCAACCAAAACAGGCACATCCTCGCAAATGCCGATAGGGAAAGCAGTTGATTTGTCGGCCATTTGCAGAGAGATTTTAGTGGGTGTCAACTTATCCAGCTCAAGTCTACGATAAAGAGAGAGAGGCATAACACTAACGCCGGCTCCAAGGTCGCATAACGCAGTTCTAACGTAGTTGCCTTTAATGGAGCAAGGTATAGTGGGCACACCGGGATCACCTAGTTTCTTAGGAGTCCCACCCTTGAAAGTGTAATTAGCAAGCATGGCAGAGATCTCAAGATCAGGTATCCTCTTATTAGTCACAATATCTTTCATGTACTTAGCATACGGAGACATCTTGAGCATATCTGTCAAACGCATCTGTAGAAAGACAGGTCTGATCATTTCAATGAAGAGCTCAAAATCCTCATCATCCTTTTTCTTGGATGCTTTGGGAGGAAAGGGCATGGGTTTCTGAACCCAAGGTTCCCTTTCTTTACCATGCTTCCTAGCAGCGAAGTCATTCTTATCGTATCTCTTAGTCTTAGGCTGTGGGTTATAAAGATCAAGAGGTTCAATCTCCACATCCTTTTCCTTGCTAGGTTGAGCATCTTCATGAACATCACTATTGATATCATCATTAGGCTCATGTTCACCATCGGATTGTGTTTCAGCATCAGAGACACAGGTATCGTTTGGACTCTCAAGGGTAGCAGCAACAGGGTTGCTAGCATGCCGGTTCCTATCATCTCTCTTCTTCTTTCTAGGATGACTAGGTGCATCAGTGCTAACTCCTTGAGACTCTTGTTCAACTCTCTTCGGATGACCCTCGGGATACAGAGGTTCCTGGGTCATTCTACCGCCTTTAGTGACGACTCTGACGGAATTGTCATTCAACTCATTGAGCAAGTCATTCTGAGCTTTAAGTACTTGTTCTACCTGAGTAGTAACCATAGAGGCATGTTTACTCAGAAGTTTAAGATCATTGACATTTCTGTCCACCCAAGCACTTAAATGACTGAGGATACGAGCATTCTTTTCCAATTGTCTGCTAACATAATCATTCAAAACTCTGTTGTTTGGCAACGAAATTATCAAATTCATCCATGCATAAGCTAGCAGGTTTATCAAAAGGAATATCACTCTCATCAAACCTACGCAGAGAATTTACTTCTACTACCTGTATCGGGTTATCGAGACCATGGATCTCTTCGATAGGTGGTAGATTTTTGACATCTTCAGATTTAATGCCTTTCTCTCGCATAGATTTCTTGGCTTCTTGCATATCTTCAAGACTGAGGAATGGAATACCTCTTTTCTTTGGAGTTGGCTTAGGAGGTGGTTCGGGAATAGTCCAAGCATTCTCATTGCACAAGATGTTATTCAGCAGAATCTCAGCTTGTTCTACGATTCGTTCCCTAAAAACACAACCGGCACAACTATCTAGGTGGTGTTTAGAAGCATCGGTAAGTCCATTATATAAGATATCAAGTATTTCATCCTAGCGTTCAGAGATTTTTCTTTCCACTTGCGCAGAAGTTTCTCAACATCATAGCTATCCTTACACGCAAGAAAGTCCTCAGCTATCTCTCCCTCCATAACATAGCGCGTATCACGCATAACAGGCAATTCAGGCATAGTAGCAGGTTCTACTACAATAGTATCAGCAGTTTCAGAAGTATCATCACATCTAGCAGCAGCTCTAGCAAGTTGTGCATCAAGGAATGCACCTAGTGGCAAAGCAGTATCAGGCATAGCAGGCATAGTATCTAGCATAGCATCATCAGGCATAGTATCTAGCATAGCATCATCAGGCATAGTATCAAGCATAGCATCATCAGGCACAGTATCAAGCATAGCATCATCAGGCATAGTATCAAGCATAGCATCATAAGCATCATGGGCAGCAGAAGTAGCATCATCAAGCACAGGCGACATATCAAGATTTCTAGCAGGAGGCAAAGTCGCAAACTTACTCAAAACTGAAGGTGAATCAAGTGCAGAGCTAGATGGCAGTTCCTTACCTCTCCTAGTAGTGGAAGGTAGGATTTTAGTTCTTCGATCTTTCGGATTCCTCATAGTGATCAACAGACGTCAATCCCAAGTGACTCAGAGAATATAGCTGTGCCTCCCCGGCAACGGCGCCAGAAAAAGCCTTGATGTACCAGAAGCGTATGGGATCGCAGCAGTTTCGAGGGTAGAGTATTCAACCCAAATTTATTGGTTTGACTCAAGGGGAAGCGAAAGAATATTCTCAAGTATTAGCAGTTGAGTTTTCAATTCAACCACACCTCAAAGATTAGTGTCTGCAAGGAAAGTATCAGTAGCAAGGTAGTATGATAGCAACGGTGCCAGAAAAAGCCTTGGTTGACGGAATTGTCAGTACCGCTTACCTAGCCTCGGCAATGGCGCCAACAAAGTCTTGCAACAAGTAAGAGCAGGGTAGAAAGGAACAATAATAGGAGCAGCACCAAAGTAACAAGTAACAGTAGTAGCAACAGCAGCAAAGTAATAGCAGTAGTGATAGCAGCAAAGTGGCCCAATCCCTCTTGTAACAAGGGACAAGCCTAGGCAAAGTAACATAGCGAGGACCAGTAGTAAAAGACTCGTAGGCAGTGGATCAGTGAAGGATGAGTGTGACGGATGTGATTCATCATGTAACAGCTATAACACGAAGACATATGTGGCTAGCTCCCGTTCGTCAATCTAATGTAGGCATGTATTCCGTATGTAGTCATACGTGCTTAGGGAAAAGAACTTGCATGACATCTATTGTCCATCCCTCCCGTGGCAGCGGGGTCCTAATGGAAACTACGAGATATTCAGGTTCTCCTTTTAATAAAGAACCGGACCAACGCATTAACACGCGGTGAATACATGAACTCCTCATACTATGGTCATCTCCGGGAGTGGTTCCGGCTATTTTCACTCCGGGGGTGCCGGGTCATAACACATACTAGGTGACTACAACTTGCACGATAGGATCTAAAACACACATATATTAGCGACAACATAATAGGTTCAGATCTAAAATCATGGCACTCGGGCCCTAGTGACAAGCATTAAGCATAGCCAAGTAGTAGCAACATCGATCTAGAACATAGTGATCGATGGAATTGTCGATGGAGAAAGGTTGATGATGATGATGATGGCGACGATTTCCCCTCTCCGAAGCCCGAAACGGACTCCAGATCTGCCCTCCAGATGAAGAACAGGATGTGGCGGCGCCTCCGTATCGCAAAACGCGATGAAACCTTCTCTCTGATTTTTTTTCCAGGCGAAACGGAAGATATAGAGCTGAGATTGGGGGCGGTGGTGCCACGTGGGCCCCACAAGCCTGCACGGCGCGGCCTAGGGGGTGGCCGCGGCCTATGGGCTTGTGGCCCACTAGCACGCCCCCTCCGATGGATCTTTGCGCAGGTATTTTTCTTTTATTCCAAAAAAAATCTCCGTAAATTTTCAGGACGTTCCGAGAACTTTCATTTCTGCACAAAAACAACACCATGGCAATTCTGCTGAAAACAGCGTGAGTCCGTGTTAATTTCATTCAAATCATGCAAGTTAGAGTCCAAAACAAGGGCAAAAGAGTTTGGAAAAGTAGATACGACGGAGATGTATCATGGTCCTCTAGGTTATGTTTTCCCTTTAGCTTTTATCGAGCCCCTTCCCTTATTTGCCTTGGCACACTTGCACAACTTTCGGCTCTTTGAGGGTCCTCCCCAGACTTATCGATGTTTTTTTGGGTGTAACATCGCCCGTGTCATGGGGCGTGTGTGCCATGTAAACATCGTAGGTGGACGTTCAGGTCCACCCCCGGTATTTATGGCGGTGGGGTAGTCGGCCTCGTCATCCATGTCCTCGAGCTCCTCGGAGGCGTAGTCCAACGCGTCGGTTAAGTCTTCGACTATGGCTATCAAGTGGGTGGGCCGTAAAAGTCCTCATAATCCTCCTCTGAGCCGATCTGTGCATAGATCGGGCTCAGGTTGTCTGAGATTTGAAGCTATTGGATCTGGTTGAGCGTCTCGTTCAACATCGAGAGGCTATCTTGATCAATCTCTTCGTGATTTTTGGAGTTGACCTCCGTGGCTTCCACAAGGGATGCATGTTCGGCAATAGTCGTTTGCTGTTGTCCTCGCACAGAGGTCGGGTCCGAGCTCAAAGCTGACTTTTCGACGAAGAGGGGACCGAGGTCGTAGCCAAACAAGAGACCCGGAGTCAATGCTTTGAGATTTTGAGTTTCATCGGTCGAGGTTGTGATTTTGGCGGGGAACAGATTGCCCCGGGAGTTAGAAAAAGTTTTCAAAATCTCCAAATCTTATTTGCTGACACGGGACGAAGCCTCCGATATGACCAGGAAGGCTAGTTGGGTCCGGGCTTAGCGTGACGTTGTCGAGCGTAAGGACCTGTCCGGGGGCAAAGATGCCCCTGTTGCTGATTCGATCACTGATCATCAGACGATCCATCAATCCTTCCGGTGATCCAACGCGTCGGAACTCTCAATGAAATCACTAATGTCGGTGTCAAAATCGGCAGATCTCGGGTATGGGGTCCCAAACTGTGGACCTTGGATCGATGGATTGCAGGAGAAAGGAGGAGACAAATTTACCCAGGTTCGGGCCCTCTTGAGGAGGTAAAACCCTATGTCCGCCTCAATTATATTTATGTGGGACGATGATTACAGAGTTGATCTACCTCGAGATCATATGAGCTAAAACCCTAGATGAGCCAACCTGGTAAACGCATGAGAACCTCTCGTTTGTATAGACACTAGGGTTCCTATGGTTACATATTACCGACCTTAGTTGGGGATAGATGGGATGACCTGGCCTTCTTGACTTGGAGTGCACGCCATTCTTTAGAGCATTCCATCTTGATCATAAAGTTGTCAAACAATCCGGTCTTCCATGATGCGGCCCACATAGTCGGCCCATAAGGGATAAGCCGACCACCCGAGGACCCCTTAATCCAGGACTCCCTCACTAGGTACGGTAGCCATCTCATGAGAGTCTTCGAGCAAACTTGTGGTTACATCCACCAACCATTATCTCAAAGATAACGTGTCTTATGTTAGCCGGATGCAAATTTGTTACACAATAAGTAATATCGTTATATTGCATATCTTGCAAGTCAAATCATGTGATTGATTTTTTCATGAAGTCTCTACCAACTTTTACATTTCAGAAATATTTCATGGAATTGGTATGTGATGGATTTGGAATTTGCGAGAATCAGGGGGGAGGGGGTATCTTCCTGAATTGTTCATGTTCAAAGCGTCATATTATACTCTTTTTCCCTCCATGAGTTTACTTTATAGGTGCTCATAAAGGTTTTTAATGATGTAATATCAACATGAGATCATATGTCATACTTTGTGTTTTTCCCATCGGGTTTTTAGGAAAGTATATACAACATATTTATTGTCCTCAAAATTGTACGAGTCTCTCGTATTAAGTTAAAAAGAGACAATAACAATTATATGTTGCATCATTTTCTCCTTATTTTTTTCACTGGGTTTGAAGGCGTTTTGGCAACATATCAAACACCATCTCCTCATATTTTTCTCAGAGAGTTTTCTGAGGAGCCTTTTCAAGATGATGATACTTACATAAACAAGCATGTATTAGGGGTAATGTAGGACTAATTAATTATGTCAACCCGTGCTTTTTCTAATTACTAAGGCAGTTACTTTTGACACGTCGGTTGCTCATGTCCTACATGTTGGAAGTAATTGCAAGAGACAAATAACAAGTAGTATAATATCTCTTTCTCATTAATTGAATTTGTTACAATATATACATCACGTAGGGATGCGACGATACAAAGGGACGTGAAGGGAGAGACGCGTCGGTTGCCTGATGGAAATCGTATGGAAGTTAACAATGGGAGATTCCCTTCAAATTAAACATGTGTGTTTAATTGTAACACTCCCCCTAATCCCACTTGTCCATGTAGTATCATCAACTCGAAAGAGTCTACTCGAAAAACCCAGTGGGAAAAAAATATGAGGAGTAGTGTTTGATATGTTGCTAAAACTCCTTCCAACCAAGTGGGAAAAATAAAGAGAAAATGGATGCAAAATATAATGGTTACTGTCTCTTTTAACTCTATACAAGAAGACTTATAGAGTTTGGAGTACAATAAATATGTCATATATACTTTCTTAAAAAACCGGTGTGGAAAACTGAAAGTATGACATATGATCTTGTGTTGATATTACCACATTAAAAACCTTCATGAGAACCTATATAGTAAACTCATGGAGGAAACAAAAGAGTATAATATGATCCATTGAACACGAACAATTTAGGAAGATACTCCCCCTGATTCTTGCAAATTTCGAAGCCGTCACATAACAATTTCATGAACATATTTCTAGAGTGTACATGTTGGTAGAGACTTTGTGAACAAATGAGTCACATGATTTGATTTGTTGGATATGCAATATAGCGATGTTGCTTATTGCATAACCTGTTTGCATCCGGGTAACACAAGAAGCATTAACGTTGAGATAATGGTTGGTGGATGTAGCTATGAGGTCTGTTTTGAAGACTCTTTATGAAAGGGCTACCACACCTAGTAGGAACACCAACCTTGTCTATGATCTGACATAGTAGGGATCAGATCGATTTATCCAATGATATTGGTGTTCAGATTTTTCTAAAACTAAAAAACCAGGACAAGATGTTTGATGCCTTTGGAGATATCGATAGACATTCTTGAGTCCCAACCAATTGTGTTTGGTGGATCCAATGGCATTATGGAAAGTTGAGTCCTAATATCTCATTTCCATAATCTCTCGTTCTAAATTGATCTTTCTGTATGTCTAGAGAATGAACTACCATGAGAGTTACGGATGGATAAGACTTGTCGACAATGAATTTCTCCACTATATTTTGGATATAGACAACATAGTATACCATAGTGTATGAATGAAGGTGCTCAAGTTGTAGTAATGAGCGGTATTTTGGTTTACCCAAATCCTTCATTTTAAACTCCGTCATTTAGATGATTACATGTGTCGTCATTGCAGACACATAACCATGGATAATGATCATTGTAGGAGTAATCCTTATGCATAAGGAACTCACTACGTCTGTTGGACCATATGTACCAACAACAATAAGTTGTATGGTGACTTACCAATTTTTACACAATGTATGTTGCATTTTGCATTTCGATTTAGAAGTGAGATTCCATCGGAATCAATCATATATGTATGAATCTAGTGATCCACATGGATATGTGATCACTACATCTATCAACTCCAGAGATAGTTGATTTTGTACTACCAAATGATATAAGTTATCGGAAAGATATTCCACCTCTGGAGAATAGTTGGGTATCTGCGTGAACCCTTGTGCTACAATACATGCTCTTTGTTTCACCACCTCATTGTTCTCAATTCTGTTTCTAGAAGAAAACTGGTCTAGGTGTTGCTTATGAATACCTTTCCATTATTGAGCAAGATTATTTCTACCTAGATTATAACCTTTACTTAAGTTTAGTCCGGGTGTTGTTGACACTATGCCATGGCCATGGTCTTTGCATCTGAATAATTTGAAAGGTTTTTTACAATCTAGTTGAGAAATGTATGTCGACAATTGTAGACTTTCGGTTATATTGTTAGAATCTACATATCGATATATAGTTGATGGAAATATCGTGACCCATGGTGACTATGTTGGAAATATGCCCTAGAGGCAGTAATAAATTAGTTATTATTATATTTCTTAGTTCATGATAATCGTTTATTATCCATGCTATAATTGTATTGATTGGAAACACAGTGCATGTGTGGATACATAAACAAAACACTGTCCCTAGTAAGCCTCTAGTTGACTAGCTCGTTGATCAAAGATGGTCAAGGTTTCCTGACCATAGGCAAGTGTTGTCACTTGATAACGGGATCACATCATTAGGAGAATCATGTGAAGGACTAGACCCAAACTAATAGACGTAGCATGTTGATCGTGTCATTTTGTTGCTGTTGTTTTCTGCGTGTCAAGTATTTGTTCCTATGACCATGAGATCATATAACTCACTGACACCGGAGGAATGATTTGTGTGTATCAAACATCGCAACGTAACTGCGTGACTATAAAGATGCTCTACAGGTATCTGTGAAGGTGTCCGTTGAGTTAGTATGGATCAAGACTAGGATTTGTCACTCCGTGTGACGCAGAGGTATCTCGGGGCCCACTGGGTAATACAACATCACACACAAGCCTTGCAAACAATGTGACTTAGTGTATGTCACGGGATCTTGTATTACGGAACGAGTAAAGAGACTTGCCGGTAAACGAGATTGAAATAGGTATGCGGATACTGATGATCGAATCTCGGGCAAGTAACATACCGAAGGACAAAGGGAATGACATACGGGATTATATGAATCCCTGGCACTGAGGTTCAAACGATAAGATCTTCGTAGAATATGTGGGATCCAATATGGGCATCCAGGTCCCGCTATTGGATATTGACCGAGGGGTCACTCGGGTCATGTCTACATAGTTCTCGAACCCGCAGGGTATGCACACTTAAGGTTCGACGTTGTTTTATGCGTATTTGAGTTATATTGTTGGTTACCGAATGTTGTTCGGAGTCCCGAATGAGATCACGGACGTCACGATGGTTTCCGGAATGGTCCGGAAACGAAGATTGATATATAGGATGACCTCATTGGATTACCGGAAGGTTTTTGGAGTTACTGGGAATGTACCGGGAATGACGAATGGGTTCCGGGTGTTCACCGGGGGGACAGCCCACCCCGGGGAAGCCCATAGACCTTAGGGGTGGCGCACCAGACCTTGGTGGGCTGGTGGGACTGCCCAAGAAGTCCCTATGCGCCATAGATTGAAAATCAAAGAGAAAAGAAAAAAAAAGGGAGGTGGGAAAGGAGAGAAGGACTCCACCTTCCAATCCTAGTTGGACTAGGATTGGAGGAGGACTCCTCCTCCTTTGGTGGCGCAGCCCTTGGGGCTCCTTGAGCCTCAAGGCAAGCCTCCCCTCCCCTCCTCCTATATATATGGAGTTATTAGGGCTGATTTGAGACGACTTTTGCCATGACAGCCCGACCACATACCTCCAGGGGTTTACCTCTAGATCGCGTTTCTGCGGAGCTCGGGCAGAGCCCTGCTGAGATTAGATCACCACCAACCTCCGGAGCACCGTCACGCTGCCGGATAACTCATCTACCTCTCCGTCTCTCTTGCTGGATCAAGAAGGCCGAGATCATCGTCGAGCTGTACGTGTGCTGAACGCGGAGGTGCTGTCTGTTCGGCACTAGATCGGAGCGGATCGTGGGATGGATCGCGGGACGGTTCGTGGGACGGTTCGCGGGGCGGATCGAGGGACGTGAGGACGTTCCACTACATCAACCGCGTTTCTTAACGCTTTTGCTGTGTGATCTACAAGGGTACGTAGATCGGAAATCCTCTCTCGTAGATGGACATCACCATGATAGGTCTTCGTGCGCGTAGGAAAATTTTTGTTTCCCTTCGACGTTCCCCAACAGTGGTATCAAAGCTAGATTCATGCGTAGATGTCTTCTCAAGTAGAACACAAAAGTTTTTGTTGGCGGTGATGTGCATTTTGCTGCCCTCCTTAGTCTTTTCTTGATTACGCGGTATTGTTGGATCGAAGCGGCTCGGACCGACATTACTCGTACGCTTACGAGAGACTGGTTTCATCGCTACGAGTGACTCCGTTGCTCAAAGATGACCGGCGAGTGTCGGTTTCTCCAACTTTAGTTGAATCAGATTTGACCGAGGAGGTCCTTGGATGAGGTTAAATAGCAATTCATACATCTCCGTTGTGGTGTTTGCGTAAGTAAGATGCGATCCTACTAGATACCCATGGTCACCACGTAAAACATGCAACAACAATTAGAGGACGTCTAACTTGTTTTTGCAGGGTATGCTTGTGATGTGATATGGCCAACGATGTGATGTGATATATTGGATGTATGAGATGATCATGTTGTAATAGTTAATACCGACTTGCACGTCGATGGTACGGCAACCGGCAGGAGCCATAGGGTTGTCTTTAAACTAACATTTGTGCTTGCAGATGCGTTTACTATATTGCTAGGACGTAGCTTTAGTAGTAATAGCATGAGTAGCACGACAGCCCCGATGGCGACACGTTGATGGAGATCATGGTGTGACGCCAGTGACAAAAAGATCGTGTCGGTGCTTTGGTGATGGAGATCAAGAAGCACATGATGATGGCCATATCATGTCACTTATGAATTGCATGTGATGTTAATCCTTTATGCACCTTATCTTGCTTAGAACGACGGTAGCATTATGAGGTGATCTCTCACTAAGTTTCAAGACGGAATTGCGTTCTCCCCGACTGTGCACCGTTGCGACAGTTCTTTGTTTCGAGACACCACGTGATGATCGAGTGTGATAGACTCAACATTCACATACAACGGGTGCAAAACAATTGCACACGCGGAACACTCGGGTTAAGCTTGACGAGCCTAGCATGTGCAGACATGGCCTCGGAACACATGAGACCGAAAGGTCGAGCATGAATCGTATAGTTGATATGATTAGCATAGAGATGCTTACCACTGAAACTATTCTCGACTCACGTGATGATCGGACTTGAGATAGTGGATTTGGATCATGTACCACTCAAATGACTAGAGAGATGTACTTTTTGAGTGGGAGTTCTTAAGTAATATGATTAATTGAACTAATTGTCATGAACATAGTCTAATGGTCTATGCGAATTACGATGTAGCTTGCGCTATAGCTCTACTGTTTTTATATGTTCCTAGAGAAAATTTAGTTGAAAGTTGATAGTAGCAAACTTTGTAGAGGATTGTCGTCATTGCTGCACAGAAGGCTTATGTCCTTAATGCACCACTCGGTGTGCTGCACCTCGAGCGTCCTCTGTGGATGATGTGAACATCCGACATACACGTTTCTGATGACTACACGATAGTTCAGTGCAAAATACTTAATGGCTTAAAAGCAAGGCGCCGAAGACGTTTTGAAACGTCACGGAACATAAGTGATGTTCTAAAGAGATGAAATTGTGATTTCATGCTTGTGCCCTTGTTAAGAGGTACGAGACCTCCGACAAGATTCTTTGCCCACAAAGTAAAGGAGAAAAGCTCAATCGTTGAGCATGTGCTCAGATTGTCTGAGTACGACAATCGCTTGAATCAAGTGGGAGTTAATCTTCCAGATGAGATAGTGATGGTTCTCCAAAGTCACTGCCACCAAGCTGTGAGAGCTTCGTGATGAACTATAGCACATCAAGGATAGATACAATGATCCTTGAGCGATTCGCGATGTTTAACACTGCGAAAGTAGAAATCAAGAAGGAGCATCAATAGTTGATGGTTAGTAAAACCACTAAGTTTCAAGAAAGGCAAGGGCTAGAAGGGATACTTCGTGAAACAGCAAAACAGTTGCTGCACTAATGAAGAGACCCAAGATTAAACCCAAACCCGAGACTAAGTGCTTCTGTAATGAGGGGAACAGTCACTGAGGCAAAGCAACTCTAGATACTTGGTAGATAAGAAGGCTGGAAAAGTCGAAAGAAGTATATTTGATATACATGATGTTGATGTGTACTTTACTAGTACTCCTAGTAGCATGAGGGTATTGGATACCGGTTTGGTTGCTAAGTGATTAGTAACACGAAATGTTAGCTACGGCATAAACGGAGACTAGCTAAAGGCGAGGTGACGATACGTGTTGGAAGTGTTTCCAAGGTTGATATGATCAAAACGTCGCACGCTCCCTCTACCATCGGGATTGGTGTTAAACCAAAATAATTGTTATTTGGTGCTTGCGTTAAGCATGAACATGATTGGATCGTGTTTATTGCAATACGATTATTCATTTAAAGAATAATGGTTACTCTATTTGCTTGAATAATCACCTTCAATGGTTTATTGAATCTCGATCGTAGTGTTACACATGTTCATGATATTGGTGCCAAAAGATACGAGGTAATGATGATAGTTCCACTTACTTGTGGCACTGCCGCTTGAGTCATGTTGGTATGAATTGCATGAAGAGGCTCCATGATGATGGATCTTTATACTCACCTGATTTTGAATCACTAGTGACATGCAAATCATACCACATGAGCAAGGCCTTGTTTTCATTGTGATGAAACAAGATAGTAACTTGTTGAAAGTGATACATTTTGATGTATGCAGTCCAATGGGTGCTGAGGCACGCAGTGGATATCATTATGTTCTTACTTCAATGACGATTTGAGTGGATACAAGAGTATTTACTTAATGAATCACAAGTCTGAAATATTGAAAAGTTCAATTCTGTTTCGGAGTGAAGTTCGTCGTGACAAGAGGATAAACTGTCTACGATATGATCATAGAAATGAATATCCGAGTTACGAGTTTTGGTACGCAGTTAAGACAATGTGGAAATTTTTTCGCAGTTCATGCCACCTGGAACATCTTAGTGTGATGATGTGTCTGAACGTCATAGCCACGCACTATTTGGTATGGTGCATGCTATGATGTCTCTTATCGAATTACCACTATCGCTTATGGGTTATGCATTAGAGACAACCGCATTCACTTTAAATAGGGCACCGTGTATTTCCATTGAGATGACACAGTATAGACTGAGGTTTAGAGAAATCTAAACTGTCGTTTCTTGAAAGTTTGGGGCTTCGACACTTGTGTGAAAAGGTTTCAGTCGAATAAGCTCAAACCCAAAGCGGATAAATGCATCTTCATAGGATATCCAAAATAGTTGGGTACATCTCCTATCTCAGATCCGAAAACAAAGTGTTTATTTCTAGAAATGGATCCTTTCTCGAGGAAAGGTTTTTCTCGAAAGAAATGAGTGGGAGGGTGGTAGAACTTGATGAGGTTATTGAACCATCACTTCAACCAGTGTGTAGCAGGGCGTAGGAAGTTGTTCCTGTGGCGCCGACACCAATTGAAGTGAAAGCTGATGATGGTGATCATCGAGCATTAGATCAAGTTACTACAAGCCTCGTAGGTTGACAAGGTCGCGTACTACTGCAGAGTGGTACGGTAACCCTGTCTTGGAGGTCATGTTGTTGAGCAACAGTGAACCTACGAGTTATGGAGAAAGCAATGGTGGGCCCGGATTCTGACAAATGGCTGGAAGCCATGAAATCCGAGAGAGGATCCATGTATGAAAACAAAGTGTAGACTTTGGAAGAACTACTTGATGGTCATAGGACTATTGAGTAAAGATGGATCTTTAAAAGGAAGACAGACGATGATGGTGATAAGTCACTATTAAGAAAAGCTCGACTTGTCGCAAAGATGTTTCCGACAAGATCAAACAATTGACTATGATGAGACTTTCTCACTCGTAGCCATGTTGAAAGTGTGTTAGAATTATGTTAGTAGTTGCTGCATTATTTATGAAATATTGCACATAGGATATCAAAACATTGTTTCCTCGATGGTTTCCTTGAGCAAACATTGTATGTGATACAACCAGGAGGTTTTGTCGATCCTAAAGATACTAGCAAGTATGCAAGCTCCAGCGATCCTTCAATGGACTGGTGCAAGCATCTCGGAGTTGGAATATACACTTTGAGATGATCAAAGATTTTTGGGTTTGTACAAGGTTTATGAGAAACTTGTATTTCCAAAGAAGTGAGTGGGAGAACTATAGAATTTCTGATAAGTATGTGTGGTTGACATACTGTGGATCAGAAGTAATGTAGAATTTCTGTAAAGCATACAAGGTTGTTTGAAAGGAGTTTTCAAAGGAGTACCTGGATTGCGCTACTTGAACGTTGAGCATCAAAGATCTATGGAGATAGATTGAAAGCGCTTAATAGAAGTTTCAACAACATGCATGCCTTGACAAGTTTTTGAAGGATTTCAAAATAGATCAGCAAAGAAGGAGTTCTTGGTTGCGTTGTGAGGTGTGAATTTGAGTAAGACTCAAAACCCAACCCCGGCAGAATAAAGAGAATAGACGAAGGTCGTCTTCTATGCCTTGGCTGTAGAATCTGAAGTATGCCATGCTGGGTACCGCACCTGATGTGTGCCTTGACTCAAAGTCTGTTGAGAGGTACAGAGAGTGATCCATGATTGAATCACTAGCAGCGGTCAAAATTTATCCTTAGTAACTGATGCACTAAGGAATTTTTCTCGATTATGGAGGTGGTTGAAGAGTTCGTCGTAAAGGGTTACGTCGATGCAAGCTTTGACACTAATCCGAATAACTATGAGTAGTAAAACAGATTCGTATATTAGAGTAGATATTTGGAGTATTTCCGAATAGCACATGGTAGCAGCATCTATAAGATGACATAAATATTTGTAGAGAACACATGGATCTGAAAGTTTCAAAACCGTTGACTAAAACCTCTCTCACGAGCAAGACGTGATCAGACCCCATAACTATATGGGTGTTGGATTCGTTGGAATCACATGGTGATGTGAACTAGATTATTGACTCTAGTGCAAGTGGGCGACTGTTGGAAATATGCCCTAGAGGCAATAATAAATTAGTTATTATTATATTTCTTAGTTCAAGATAATCGTTTATTATCCATGCTATAATTGTATTGATTGGAAACATAGTGCATGTGTGGATACATAAACAAAACACTGTCCCTAGTAAGCCTCTAGTTGACTAGCTCGTTGATCAAAGATGGTCAAGGTTTCCTGACCATAGGCAAGTGTTGTCACTTGATAACGGGATCACATCATTAGGAGAATCATGTGATGGACTAGACCCAAACTAATAGACGTAGCATGTTGATCGTGTCATTTTGTTGCTACTGTTTTCTGCGTGTCAAGTATTTGTTCCTATGACCATGAGATCATATAACTCACTGACACCGGAGGAATGCTTTGTGTGTATCAAATGTTGCAACGTAACCGGGTGACTATAAATATGCTCTACAGGTATCTTCGAAGGTGTCCGTTGAGTTAGTACGGATCAAGACTGGGATTTTGTCACTCCGTGTGACGGAGAGGTATCTCGGGGCCCACTCGGTAATACAACATCACACACAAGCCTTGCAAGCAATGTGACTTAGTGTATGTCACGGGATCTTGTATTACGGAACGAGTAAAGAGACTTGCCGGTAAACGAGATTGAAATAGGTATGCGGATACTGAGGATCGAATATCGGGCAAGTAACATACCGAAGGACAAAGGGAATGACATACGGGATAATATGAATCCCTGGCACTGAGGTTCAAACGATAAGATCTTCGTAGAATATGTGGGATCCAATATGGGCATCCAGGTCCCGCTATTGGATATTGACCGAGGAGTCACTCGGGTCATGTCTACATAGTTCTCGAACCCGCAGGGTCTGCACACTTAAGGTTCGACGTTGTTTTATACGTATTTGAGTTATATGGTTGGTTACCGAATGTTGTTCGGAGTCCCGGATGAGATCACGGACGTCACGATGGTTTCCGGAATGGTCCAGAAACGAAGATTGATATATAGGATGACCTCATTTGATTACCGGAAGATTTTCGGAGTTACCGGGAATGTACCAGGAATGACGAATGGGTTCTGGGTGTTCACCGGGGGGGGCAGCCCACCCCTGGGAAGCCCATAGGCCTTAGGGGTGGTGCACCAGCCCTTGGTGGGCTGGTGGTACAGCCCAAGAAGTCCCTATGCGCCATAGATAGAAAATCAAAGAGAAAATTAAAAAAAAGGGAGGTGGGAAAGGAGAGAAGGACTCCACCTTCCAATCCTAGTTGGACTAGGATTGGAGGAGGACTCCTCCTCCCTTGGTGGCACAGCCCTTGGGGCTCCTTGAGACTCAAGGCAAGCCTCCCCTCCCCTCCTCCTATATATATGGAGCTATTAGGGCTGATTTGAGACGACTTTTGTCACGGCAGCCCGACCACATACCTCCACGGTTTTACCTCTAGATCGCGTTTCTGCGGAGCTCGGGCGGAGCCCTGCTGAGATTAGATCACCACCAACCTCTGGAGCGCCGTCACGCTGCCGGAGAACTCATCTACCTCTCCGTCTCTCTTGCTGGATCAAGAAGGCCGAGATCATCATCGAGCTGTACGTGTGCTGAACGCGGAGGTGCCGTCCGTTTGGCACTAGATCGGAGCGGATCGTGGGACGGATCGCAGGACGGTTTGCGGGGCGGATCGAGGGACGTGAGGACGTTCCACTACATCAACCGTGTTTCTTAACGCTTCTGTTGTGCGATCTACGAGGGTACGTAGATCGGAAATACCCTCTCGTAGATGGACATCACCATGATAGGTCTTCGTGCGCGTAGGAAAATTTTTGTTTCCCATGCGACGTTCCCCAACAGACTACTCGCGATTTCCCAATGCGATTAAGTCGGGTATTCCGATGTCCCGGTCATTGTGTGCACTATGACCTGGGTTGGTGGAGGTTTCCCATCCACTGGGTATGCTACCCATTAGGTGTCTGTCAATGTGAAGTTGACTTGCATTTACTGATTCATAGGCCTTGATATCCTTGCTTGCGAGAAGCTGAATCCTAATGTACTTTTGCCATACATCTCCCCATGTTGCATCGAATGGGGAGTGGAGTTATATTTGTTGGTACCTCCACTCTTTTAGGCGTACTTTTGCAGGATTGTTGGATTGGTGACAACTTTATAGTCAGTAAATGAATATGCCAGGTTATTTGCAATGAGGTGCAAATCTTTTGAACGCATGGTTTAGATCTTTGAGTACGTGGATTTGAGGCACAAATGTGTTGAACATTCCACTAATTTCCTAGCATTCTTTATGGTACTTGAATTCTCTCCCTAATGCGTGGAAGTATTCCTCATTGAATCAGCATAATGGCCTTGAATAACTCCCCATGCGAGGGCTTGAGGTATTGACGGAAATAAAGGTATTCCTCACATAGATCCCAACTATATGTTGATGAGCCAATGATGTATGCCGGGTGCTGACACTAGTATGCAACCGAATTACAACAGATGGGAAAAACTTGGTATATTTCCACACATCAAATATAAAGGGGAATAATATTATGCAGTTTGGTCATGAGCGTCTAAAACTGCATGAATCCAACGTAAAGTTGGTAAGTTGGAATTCCAAAGTAAAGGTAATGCAATGAGCATAACTCTTTGGATAAAGGATTCTACCAAACCATTTTGAGTCCAGAAATTAGGACAAATTGCTAAACTTCAATCCAAGGGCCATAGAGAAGGCATTCAAGGAGAATTCTGCAATGTTATCCATTCAATTTGCTTGAAATCGATGTGAGGATAATGAGCCAATGGTTTCGTGTAAATAAAGCACACACTCAAGATCATCACGTAGATATGTCTTGTAGAACCATGGGATACCTGAATAGTCTAGTGAATGGATGGGAATAGCCACTTACCTCAACTTGATGCATTCAAGGAGTCCGAGTGCTTTAGTGTAGACTTTAAAGTGCGCGAGCCTTAAAATTAGTTTCCATGTGTCACTTGTAGTGCACATAAAATCAAAATGTTTTTAGAATATTGCATTAGAATAACCATACACTATTAGAATTGCTGATAGTTTCGGTTGCAACCCAATGTCTCGATCACCAAGGCGAGTATGCCAATTTTTTCATATACAATACATTTTGGAAAACTATCTTGGACGCAACATGTGCTACGGGCCTTGTAGTATGTGTAGTACAATCCAGATGATACATAGAGAATGTTCTTGCCATATCCGTTGCATATGGTAAAGAGAATTAGTCCTCTTTGTTGTCATCATAAGTTTCGCTATGGAAACTATTTTGATGGATATCTCCATAGTTTTCTGGGGTACGAGTTAAACCTGGGAAGCAACAAAGTATCACGACGTTACTCGAGTACCCACATCGATAGTAAATATGACTCGAGTGGAGCCAACAAATACCTCATCGTGTCAAGAAATTTTAAAATATATGCTTTCTCTCAACGAGAGTGAAAACATTGGACTTCCCTGAGTATAGAGTTTATGGTGCATATGTCCACAAGGCACATATCATCTTTTATCGGATTGACTCACTTAGAAATCTATATATTAAGGACAGTAAAACTGCACCTAATCCCTGCCCTCTCAGCGATTAGATGTTTTTGGCCGTTGGATTTCGCTAATTAGGAGTTTCTGGTCGTTGGATTAATCCTTTCTGAAGCTGATCCGAGCAGTCCTTTTTATTTAGCCCGCCTGTCCTGTGGGCTGCTACTCCAGGGGCCAAAACCAAGGCCTCTGGTGCATTGGGCCTTACAACAGCCCATTTCGAAGGAGTCTCGCTGCTAGGCTTCACAAACCCGACCGTTGTAGACCATCCCTTCGCCAATCCTCCCGATCCAATCCAACTACCTACTCCCCACCATGCACCGGTACCCTCCCCTCCTCTCCCCCTCACGCATCGCCGCCGCCAACCACCTCATCTGCCTCACGCCACCTTGCCGGCAGCCTCCGCCCCGATCCAATCCCCCAAAGCCATCCACCTCGTCTCCCACCGTCTCCTCTTGATATCATCAAAAGAGAAAAGAAGAGGGAGATAGAACAGGTGACGCGGACAGATCCGCCACGGCCGCAGCCACCTCGCCAAGGCTCCGAGCTTGGCCGCCACCGGAGGTCACCACAGCAGGCAGGGACAAGACCTCACCTCGACCGCCTAAGGATACGTCTACCTTCTCCGCGCCAGCGACGCCATGGAGCTTCCCCACTCTAGCAGGCTAGCGGCCATGCATCTCCGATCCACCGGGTTGCCCCTCCATCTTCAACCTCATCGCAATTTTTTTCTCTCCCCACCACACAATCCCTTCTCTGCATGGTTCAACTCTGTTCATTTTCTTTGAAGTAATTTTCACTATGGTGGTTACAGGTCCTGTCAAACCAAGTGCTCGGTGCTGGTTCTGGTATATTGGTTTGGTGAATTTTTCAATTGACGAATCGCAATTGCTCTCAGTTCTGCTCTATTGATGCCGATTGCCGATGTATCCTCTGGTATTGTGATAGAAATAGAACATGAAGTAAATTAAGATCTGGTGTATCATATCATCCATCATTCTCTCTTGACCTTCTTAATGCATAAGTACCTGTACAACGCCAACTTATGGGCACATTGAAGGGACGACCACCGGCGGAGGTGTCCTAGGGCCTCTAGCGACAGGAGGGATGACCGTCGCGGCAAGCGCCACCGGAGACCCAACTTGGAGTCGGTATCCTCTTCTTTTGCCTAGCTTACCTCATTGATCTGATTGCTCCATTTTCTGTTTATTTGCAAGTACTACTGACCTGGGGACACGTTGCGGGTTGCGGCGCTTGTTGAGGTTACCATTTGTTCATCTGATTGCTCCATTTTCTGTTTATTTGCAGGTACTGCTGACCTGGGACACGCTGCGGGTTGCGGCGCTTGTCGAGGTTACCTTCTGTTCATTGGTAGTTTTGATTAGTAGATGTATTTCACCACGTCATCGGTTCTCGAGTTATTTTGTAAAATTTCAGATAGTACATCCAATGACTGCATCTTGCCTCATTGTTCCATGACAAATCGGTTATGTAGTTAGTCTTTCTTCACAAGGTTAATACAGGATTTGCATCTCACGAATATATAGTTGTCAATCGGTTATCTTGTCAGCATTTATTCACAACTATGATTTTGCATCCCCATGCTTCTCTTAGCTTGCTCCTCATTGCAGGTGTGCTTGTTGCCACTGGTTTGATGACAGAACTGATGTATACCACCAACATTGAATTCTTCAGAAGCAAACGATGGCATCAAGAGTGGTGTAATCTAGGGAAGAGGACCAACAATAATTTGTGGTGTCCTATAAGTATGACTAATAAATCTCACACATTTCAATAATTTCTATTTTTTTTGTACACTATATATTACAACTTGTGATTTCTGAAGAATTTCATCTCCAGATATAGTTGCTTCCCCGGCAACAAGGCTTCTCATTTTTTTGGTTTGCTTCTTCTGCTTTGTGTGGTTAATCTATCTGCTTCCAAAATTCAGCATGGAGTTCAAGAATCACATTTGAATCAAAGCATGGAAGTTATGAAAGAACCATCAGTTCAAATATTTGCAGAAAACATTACCTCCAACATGATGCATTGCATTTTAGTAAATAGTTTCTCAATTGGGATGCTATGTCGTTATTACTTTGGAAATGGAGAGGTTATATTTTCTTAGCATTATTAGTTCAAATACTATCTGCTACACCCTTTTGATACTAACATATATTATATTTTATACAAATTTCTAAAATTCTATCGTCATAATAGACGGGCGCGGCAACGCGCGCCATCGATGATCTAGTAGACATGAAGATTCTTAATATGAAAATCACTGTGAGATAATACATACAAATGTATTTGTACCAAAGTGCTGATACAATATATTGTGATATGCAATATATGATGACAACAACACTTATGTTGTTATTACAACATCATAAGTGGACATAAATAAATATTAACCACTCAAGAGATTGAGAGACCATTCATACTCTCCAAACATGTCGGTTGAGGCATATTCAACAATGACATTCTCTATGCCCACAGGGTCCCGTCATCACTGGTGATGTCGGGTTGAAAGTTGAAGTGAGCTTCAAACCTTTTCCCTTAGGGTTCATTGTATCCCAGAAATTGCTGATACAGAATAATGAGATTCTGAGATCTGAATCTAGTGCTTTATGACGTATAAGACAATATTTTTCTGTTAGCGGTGTGATCCTAACTAGAGGTGAATCATGTGGTCTTGGATTTCACACATTATCTCAAGAGACGCAAGAGTCATCAGGATGTCCATGGCCCGGAAAGGGCAGTGGTGGCCACTGAGGGCGAAGCCTTAATTTCCCTAGCCATCGGTTATGAGAGATAATTAATTTACGGTCAGTAAATTAAAAACCATGATGGTTGATGTTGTAATGAACTTAGCAAAATTAATGGGTATTTTATGAAGTTATCTTGAAACCATTAATGTGAATCTTAAATTGCAAAGTATGACACCTTGAAGATAATCTTCAAAATGGAGTGGATCTCGCATCACTAGGGAGTATAATCTGATGAAATTAGTAGATACTCACTCGTAATGCCTTGTGCCATGACTTAGAAAAATGTGTCGGAGAGCACTTTGTAAAGTAACCATAATGTCAAAACTAGAAAATGTAAGCTTTATCAATAGTCATCGATAATCTGCATAGGCAGTAGATCCATATGACTACCTTGTGATTCCAAGCATAAAATTGAAGAAATCACTTTGAATTTTGCATATGTATTTGCAAGAAATTGAAAATCTCAAACTCAAATAGACGTATTAATCTCGACATGCGTTTAACATGGAAATAAATACATCATAGAAATATTCTGGAATACCTCGTACTAAACGAAGAAAAGTACTGGAGAGGTACTGAATTTATCTTTGCAAGACATTAAAAATCTCTATTGCAAATGGACGTAATTAATCTCAACACGTGATAAACGTGAAAATATATTACATCAACTTAAGATCTGGAATATAACTCGGTAGTCAACAGAAACACACTACTATTGTAATGAATAGTAATGATGTTGCAAACTTGATGCTTAAGTGAAAAACTTCAATTGTGAAGACCTCAAATTAAATGAGATGTTCTTTTATCAAGTTGCAAGATAATTCAGCAGGGTGAATTAATATTTTGCGAGAGAAAATTAACCCTCAATCGCAATAAGATTATTTAGCGAGAAAATATATATTTCTCAATCGCAAATCAATATTGTTATGCGAGAAAAGTTAATCTCAATCGCATAAACAATGTCGTTGTATAGGGCATTGCAATAGCAAACACATATACACATTTCTGGAATTTTAAAACTCAACAGAAAATAGGTTAATTGCATATTTATGCATACATGATCTAAAGATGACAAGTGCTAATGAATAGCACTAAGAGTTTGACCATGTTGAATTATCCTGAAACGTTCACGAATTAGTCGCGAGGCATATACACACAGGCCTATTATGTAAATAGACGAAGCCGCAAGGGCTAAAGTGTATAACTCGTGAAGAGATGAGATTCCATCTCTTTTCTCCCAACCGATTTCCACCACGAGAAATCACGTAACCACCTCGTTGCCGTTTTGGCTCGACGGCCAGGGCCGCGACTATGGTCCTGCCGTCGTCTCCACCATGGGGAGCCACGCCAGAGGGGGTAGCCGCCTCTGGGGTTGCAACCGTATGGAAGTTAAAAAGGGGAGATTTCCTTCTAATTAAAATGCGTGTTTAATTGTAACAGTACAGACACCCCTTGAAGACATCTTTTTGGATAAGTATATAAGATATCATCATCAATAAAGATGACGCAGTTTCATCACTCTCGTTTTAATCTAAATAGATAGGAAAGAACTTTTAGGGGGCGCTTTGTCAGTTCCACGTCACAACATATCTGCCAATCTTATCGCATCCGCACGCATGCATGGAAAGTAAACGGATGGCCGGCATTGACGTCCCTGGCATGCCTGCAATAACATTACTTTGCCTCTCGGTCAGCAACATTCGAATCACAACAAGCACGTACAGTTTGAGTCTGATTTTCCCTGCAAGCATGGCTTTTGAGACCGCGTGCAAATGATGTAGCACTTCTACTGAACAAAGTTCAGTGAGATATTCTGTCCCAGTATTTCACGCAGTGAGAAGCACGCGTCGCGTGAGTGACGCGTTAAACTGGGAGCGAGCTTTGCTTACATGTCAATGTCACCTAGATTAGCACAAACCAGCGCGTTTTCCTCGTGCATGCCGACATTTTCTTTTTGCTGGTGACATGGAACTGGATTAAAGCCACACTATCGCTTATATTTTGCGCTGGACCGCACGTTGTACTCTACTGCGGTGTGGAGACTCGCGAGCCACGTGTTCCCGAAAAAGGATCAGGTTGCGCGTGGCGAAATAAAAGATCACACTACTGCCCAGCGCGTGCCGCCGTTGTCGGCGTCAACTGTCGAGCGTCTTCTCCTCTCTATCCCGTCCTGCTATCCGAAACGAAGCAAAGGTCTCCGTTTGTTCGGTTTGAGAATGGACTTCTCCCTGCCGATTGACACGGAAAAGAAATCGCGTGCAGAATCGCTCCCTACGAGACACCTTTGAGAATTGACGCCCCAAGGCCAAACTCACTATTTGACCCTTATGAGAAAGTTTAGCACGAGTTCCGTTTGTAAAATTCTCCCTTTGTTTTTAAATATAAAATATTTTAGAGATTTTATTATAAACTACATACAGATATACGTAGATATATTTTAGGATGTAGATTTACTTATTTTGGTTCATATCTAATCTATATTAAAATTTCTAAAAAATCTTATATTTAAGAACGAAGGGAGTAATAATCAGATTTGACGTCTTTTTACCATCAACCAACCACGGTAGGCTGTCAATGTGGCAAGTGGCTACCGCCATAGCCTTTGGCGGTAGCACCTGGACCTGATGCTACGAATAAAGTGTGTTTCTCCATAGTATTGAAGTCAGGGTCATCTTCAGAAATTTGGTGCCCCGAACGAAAATCGAAATGTGGCCCCAATTTTTAAACAATTCACATAATAGAAGAATTAATACGCGAGCATACTCTTTTTTGTTATAAAATTTCAACTTTGTTTTATTTGTTCCTTATTTAGGCGTATATCAAGAAAAAGTCTATCCCTCAACCGACAGATCGAGCGGGGAACATCCGCCACCTCCTTCGATCGACACGTGGCGTTATTGGACCACGGATGTCTCTCTCCCTCATCTTATCTCTTCTGCAATCTCTCTCCATTACGCATCAATGGTATTCAGCTTTGCCGAGAGGAGATGGCAGCCAGGTGACCTGGTCAGAGGTTCGACGCTCGCCGGCGGCGACGCGATGGCGGGGGTAGGCCCTTCCCTGCCTCCATCCTCCCGCCGGCCCTTCCCTGCCTCCATCCTCCCAAACCCCCGCGCCACCAGTCGCTCGTCCCTCTGCTTCCTCTCCCTCTCCTTTAATCTTGCAGCCATTCATTTCCTCTTTAGTTTTTCTGCAACACGGTCGTTGTTTCTGTAACGCGGTTGTTGTTTCAGGAGTTAGAGAAATTGTTTCTGCAACCCGTTTGTTCTTTTAGGATTTATTTCTGCAATACGGCCGTTGTTGTAGAAAGACGAAGGAAAACAAATCTGCAACAAAAGGATTGTTTCTGGAACTCGACTTTTGTTTCAGGGATTAATGGGTCCAAAGTTTAGTTTTTACAACAAAGCAAATGTTTCTGCAACTCGATCGTCGTTTCAGGAATCACTCGTTGCCGGCCTAAGCCTGTGCCCGGATCGAACAAGAATCAAACGAGTGTACGTATAGATCGAACGGTTGTTGAGGTGACGGATGTTTACTAAACACAGGCGTAGCAGCCCCATATATCAAACACTAATGTTAAAAAGGTAAAGGGATTAAAATCAATGAACAGACCTCATGTTCTACCAAAAAGAAGCATCCGTCTAGCCCCCTTCATTGGCAAAGTTACCATCATCAATTTCTGCATCATGAGCCTCAACCTCGTGTGACGAGCCGGCGACCGACGGACAAGGCTGGACGCCAACCAAAGGACAAATATACGTACGTAGCTAGGCATAACCATACGCTCGGGGCATAGCGGTATAGTGGTTGGGACATGGACAAGATGCACTAGTAAGTTCGTTTATAAAAAAGCTAGAGTACTATTGGCAGCACTCTATGACCGTTCTCAGACGAAAGCAATGGACTATATGCATGGCGCATGGAGGCCATCAGGCCAAGACCAGACCTAGCATGCATCTAGATGGCTAAAAAGCCTGCAGATATTGTGATCGCCTTTCTCTCCACCGGTCCGCAACAAGAGACCTTTTTGCCAAATCTCTTGCACCATCCGTTTTGAAGATCGAGGCAGAAGAATCCGATCCATTCCTCCATCGGTGACGTACCAACAGCATACCGGCGTAGCTGATCATTTGACCGTTTCTGGGCCATCCATGTCGCCCGGCTGGATTCTTTCTCAGCCATAGCGGTGCTTTGGACCTATGCTTTTTAAGCATCCACACCCGCATATAACAAATATGATCTCTTAAAAATTTCACATACAAACCCGGTCAATGGCCGACGTGTTTTCTATTTATCCGTCCGTATAACAATATATTTTTTTCTCATATGTCCGATCATTTACATGTAATTAATGAAACGAAAAGAGAAAAAAAAAAGAATGAAAAAAGGTAGGGATGAGCTTGCGTCTTACGTGACGGACTGACGTGACGCGCTCGGGTGTATCTGCAATTCCTCATACTCTTTTTATATTTATCCTTAATATGAAGATTCGCGGACTGACCGGATGTATAGAGATGATATGATGGATCTAGTTAGATCATTTTTTTCTCTTTTTTTTCTTGACCGAAGTACGTTATGTATGAGAGATCGTTTGAGCCATCTGGTTATAGATGTTCTTAGCAGTTCAAGCAGAGATATGACATTCGAAGGAACGAAGGTATGTGGTTGTCAAAATTGTGGCCAACTTTTGGTCAATTTGTTTTCAAGCAACCAGCAGAAACTTCTCCTGTTTATTAAGAAAGAACACGAATCAGCCTATCGATAAGAAGATCAAACAAAAATGATATTGTTAGACTGAAAATTAGCAGAGGCACGCACCTGCGCGGCATAGCATCACCACTCGCTGCGGTCAGACTTGTGCATGCGTTTGGTTGTTCACATCGTTTACAATTTGCATACTCGTTTCTTTAGGGCCTGGTTAATCATGTGCATATAAAAACCCATCATCATATGTTTGGTTGCTCACATTGTGGGTGTCCATTTTTTGATAAAGGGAATATATTAATACCATAAAGATATCAATTATATCCAGGCTCTGCAATAATGCAATACCGTAGCGGCATTATGGTTGCGCATAGTGAAAAAAGAAAAAAGAAGCTAAAAATGGAAAGCCCCGCTACACAGTTTCAGTCCTTGCAACAACAATATAACCACCACCAAATCAATATCTGAAGTCCAAGTTCTCTAAAAGCGACGACTCAAAGAAGGAAACGATTCACAAGCGTCGTCGTCACCCGATCGTAGATCTTGGTTTCACCCTAAAGATAGTCTCTGCTCTCAAAACAATGCCTTCAACAAAGTCATTGTCAGACACAACCAATTAAGGTCAGGCCTTGAATTTTCATCCTGAAAGGTAAGACGTTGAACATTCACATATATTGTCGCCCCCCACTTACATACCACTGCTACGAATCCTGAATCTCCAAGCAAGTTCCTCACCGCCGTCGGCTCCAATCACCACTACGAGTCCTCCAACATCGGCTTCCATGACATTCTCTGCATGTGACCTCACCATGGAGCAAAACATAACTCACGATGGAAACATATAGCAGAGCTTCGCGCCGCTCCCTCTTATACAGAGGACCAATGGGCACGAACGAACCTCACCTGATCCAGCAGTCTCCAGGCATAACACACCCATGGTAGTTCGCCAGCGGAGCCTTCCGGAACCCGACACTCCAGCCATATCAGAAGGACATGCGTCAGGCAAATCTTTTTCTTGACGTAAGAGGAACAGGACCGCCGCCATTATTTTGTAGCCTCGCAGGCCCCGACGACGCGAGACCACTCGGAGCAGGAACAACAAATCTTCTGCCATCGACCTACGTCAAAACATGCAAATCGATCCCTCCTAACCACGCGTCCAGATCGAGCCAATCTTCCATGTCGCCGCTATCTACCGCCTGCTGCCGGTCACCTGTCACTGACGCGCCTCCAACGTTGTCGTCGTGCCTCGCCGCGGCTGTAGGTATGGCGGCTGATGCCGCCTGCACATCCATGGCCGAAACCACCGGGAACCCCGCCGCCGCCACGCCACGCGGGCTTTGCCCGACGACGCCTCCGGCAGCAGCGGAGGGAGGGGAGGCGATGTAGGGATTAGGGCTTGAGGGGGGCGGTGGACTCCTTGGTGCGACGCAGCGCCGCCACACGTAGGAGGTCGTGGGGTGGGGTCATTGTTGGTGCCCATACAAACGCATGTTATTTGGTTGCATACGAGCATAGAGTTGCAGTAACCTTGTACCCTACTTGATGAGCTTACCCATTACTACTACACCTTACACATGATCACTTTGCACATCAAGGTCACACTCGCGATGAACTAAATGAAGATGATGAAGCTCTTTATCCCAAATTGACAATCCACCTTGCCAACTTCAACCTCGCTGCATGTCTGCTTTCGCACAAACTTGGAGTAAGCATATTTCGTCGTTTGCCTAGTCTTAAACCCTTTGTGGCTGCTGTTGTTGTATCCTGAAACTTGTTGGTTGTAAGCTTCCCATGAATTGTAGACCTGTGATCTCTTCCAATGAACACCGCATACCTTTTGTCCTAGCAGTACAAAAGAGCAACAGTTGAAGTAGCAAGCAAAGGAGCACATAAGCAGCAAGCGAATGAGCACACAAACAAAAAGCAGTGGAGCACAAGAGAAGTATTAAGCATGCATGATCATACAACATATCAAGTTCAACCTAGCACTAATATGGTGTCATCCAGCCACCACATCAAAAAGAGGGTGTCATCCTACCACCGCAAGTTCATCATCATTGTGAGGGGTTAGTATATACCAGCTCAGTAAAATGTACAGACCATTAAGTTTTCAAGCCCTAACTATACACATAATATATGTTGGTATAGTCATCATCGTTGACATCGTCATTGATGATCATGCACACGCTAACCAGCAGCAACCTCTAGTAGTAGTGTTTGCTCAGCCAGCTCCCGAGCCAAAGCACCATGTGAGCGTCTGTCATGGCAACAAACCCAACACCATGGGTTATGTTGTCCAGCAAGTAGCTCACAACACCCATGAGACCCTCCTCGCTAAAGCCACCTTGTTCCATGATGCCGCTAAACATGTCAGGGTGGATGTCGAGGGACTTGCTCTCATTGATGGCGGTGGCCACCTCCTTCACTGCCTGAGTCATGCTGCTGAAGACGGTCGGCTCGTCCTCCATCAAGGCCCTTGTTAGGGATGTACCCACGGTATGACCCGACCAGGATATGACCCGGCTATCAAGTGGCAGCTCATGCTCAGAACCGTTGTATGGGCCATGGTTAACCGTGAAGTTCAAGGCCCAGGAGGCGGCTCATCGAGAAGGTCGGTTCTTGGTGTAGTGCCTGGAAGGCCGGTTTAAGGAGGAAGGTGTAAGAAGTTTTCCTTGAGACACAAGATATGTAGGAAGTAGATTAAGGTATGGGATGTAATTCGACCTGGACTCCATTGTGACCTCAGGGCCTCGACCTACATATAAAGGAGATCCCCTAAGACAGGAATACTAAGAAAGAAAGAAACCTTGGAGAGCTAGGTTAGCGATTCCGCACCCTTGTAATCGAGATCATCATCAGAAACACAAGCATGACGTAGGCTTTTACCTCCAAGGGAGGGGACGTACTTGGGTAAACCTCTCTCGTTCCCGACCAACCTCATCCAAGCAACCACCTAGCTACGATGGCTCCCAGACTTAGTACTAACGCTAAGACATCTGTTGTGACAAAACCATGACAGTTGGCGTCCACCGTGGGGAAGTGCATGGTGGTGTTGAGTTCTTGGAGGGATCTCTCCCAGGGTTCGAGGGATACACGATCGGTCGAAGGTCCAAGAGTCGACACGGCAAGCTCTACATCGATGATGTAGGTTGGGGTCCCGAGACTGGCTCAATAATTGAGTATGGGTACCAGGTCCCCTTTGGCAAGATCCACGTTGTGACGCCCTCGATTTGATCGTACGCTAATCATACACGCAAAAGCGTACGACCAAGCTCAAGGGATCACGGGAAGATATCACAACACAACTCTAGACACAAATAAAACAACCAAGCTTCATATTACAAGTCTGGGGCCTCGAGGGCTAGAATAAAGAAGCTCAATAAACACACGAGTCAGCGGAATCAACAATATCTGAGTACAAACATTAAACATGAGGTGCCTTAGAGAAGGATAGCACAAAAGATACAACGATCGAACGAGGCGAGGCCTCCTGCCTAGGAGCCTCCTAACTACTCCTGGTCTTCAGCGGCCTCCACGTAGTAGTAGGCACTGTCGGGGTAGCCGTCGTCGTCGGCAGGATACTCCATCTCTTAAGCTCCATCATCTGGTCGCAACAACGGATCAAGGGGATAAAGGGGAGCAAAGCAACGGTGACTACTCATCCAAAGTACTCGCAAGACTGACATCAGAACTATTCTAAGTATGCAACAATATCAAAGGAAGGGGTTTTATATGTGGACTGACTGCAGCAATGCGAGAAAAAGAGGGAAGGTGTAGTCCTATCGAAGACTAGCATCTTCACGGGTCTTGCAACAACAGATGAGAGTAGAACAGGTAACACAATTAATAGTCATATTGTTGTAGCAACATTAATATGAGGTCACGCCCAGAGATTCTCCCTCGACTCCCTGCGAGGAAGCAATCCCGGAGCAACTATTCCAGTTAAGTAACAGTTGTATTTGTATAAGATAAAGGCACAACTCCAAGTCCTCCTGTAACCGTGGACATGGCTATCCGAATAGTTAATTTTCATCCCTGCAGAGGTGCACCAAGTTTGCCGTCATGCTCGATAACACTCTGGCCGGACACACTTTTCTGGGTCATGCCCGGCCTCGGAATATCAACACGTCACAACTCCACCTAAGCTCAACAGAGAGGCCAACCCGTCAGTCTAAATCCTAAGCACAAAGGGGTGGTGGGCCCACTTGTCCTCTGCGCTCCAGCACGATGCAAGGGTGGCCAATGTTAGTCCTAGCACCCCTTAATACAAGTGCGATGCATCTCGGGACCACTCGGGCGCACGCCGCAGCATTGCTGACGTCTAAAGAGCTTCGGCTGATACCACGACGTCGTGTACACATAACTTCTCCTGCGTAGCCGGTTAGTGCGAAAAGGTCTCCGACCAACCCAAATCAAATACTCAAATGCATTAACATTGTAATTAACTCATCGACACATCCACGCGGGAATCCACTCGCCTAATATTTATTCATCAATGATCCCAGTAACATGGTCAAGTAAATATGTAGTTGTAACATCAGGGGGAATCCGAGGTATCACCCTCGTTGGATTCCGAACAATGTATCCGTCAAGGTGGACTTAGAGGAATCACCCTCGACAGTCTCATACTTGAGGGGTTGCACGATGATGACCCACAAGTGTAGGGGATCTATCGTAGTCCTTTCCATAAGTAAGAGTGTCGAACCCAACGAGGAGCAGAAGGATCTCACAAGTGGTTTTCAGCAAGGTAATCTCTGCAAGCACTGAAATTATCGGTAACAGATAGTTGTGTGATAAGATGATTCGTAGCAAGTAGCAAGTAACAATAGTAACATCGGTGCAGCAAGGCGGCCTAATCCCTTTTGTAGCAAGGGACAAGCCTGGACAAACTCTTATAGGAGGTAAAGCACTCCTGAGGACACATGGGAATTTCTGTCAAGCTAGTTTTCCTCATGTTCATATGATTCACGTTCGCTACTTTGATAGTTTGATATGTGGGTGGACCGGTGCTTGGGTGCTGCCCTTACTTGGACAAACATCCCACTTATGATTAACCCATCTCGCAAGCATCCGCAACTACGAAAGAAGAATTAAGACAAAGTCTAACAATAACATTAAACTAGTGGATCCAAATCAGCCCCTTACGAAGCAACGCATAAACTAGGGTTTAAGCTTCTGTCACTCTAGCAACCCATCATCTACTTACTACTTCCCAATGCCTTCCTCTAGGCCCAAATAATGGTGAAGTGTTATGTAGTCGATGTTCACATAACACCACTAGAGGAAAAACAACATACAACACATCAAAATATCGAACAAATACCAAATTTACGTGACTACTAATAGCATGACTTATCCCATGTCCTCGGGAACAAAAGTGACTACTCACAAAGCATAATAATATTCATGACCAGAGAGGTTTTGAATAGCATCAAGGATCTGAACATATAATCTTCCACCGAGTAATCCAACTAGCATCAACTACAAAGAGTAATTAACACTACTAGCAACCTTACAAGTACCATTCGGAGTCGCGAGACGGAGATTGGTTACAAGAGATGAACTAGGGTTTGGAGATGAGATGGTGTTGATGAAGATGTTGATGGTGACGAGTCCCCTCCGATGAGGGCAGTGTTGGTGATGACGATGGCGACGATTTCCCCCTCCGGGGGGGGGGGGGGAAGTTTCCCCGGCAGGACGACCTTGCCGGAGCTCTAGATTGGTTCTGCTTAAGTTCCGCCTCATGGCGGCGGCGATTCCTCCCGAAAGCCTTCTCCTGATTTTTTCTGGAACGAAACCCTCCTTATAGCAAAAGTGGGAAGCCAGAGGGCCAACAGGGAGCCCACAAGCCCCCTAGGCGCGGCTAGGGGGTAGGCCGCGCCTAGCAGGCTTGTGGCCTCATGGTGGCTCCCCTCTGGTACTTCTTCCGCCCAGTATTTTTTATAAATTCCAAAACAACTCCTCGTTGATTTTCACGGCTTTTGGAGTTGCGTAGAATAGGTATCTCAAACTTGCTCCTTTTTTAGGCCAGAATTCCAGCTGCCGGCATTCTCCCTCTTCATGTAAACCTTGCAAAATAAGAGAGAAAAGGAGTATTGTACCATGAAGTGTAATAACAGCCCATAAAGCGATAAATATCAACATAAAAGCGTGATGCAAAATGGACGTATCAACTCCCCCAAGCTTAGACTTCGCTTGTCCTCAAGCGGAAACCGAGATCAATAAATATGCCCACATGTTTAGAGAGAGAGGTGTCGATAAAACAAGATATGGACATGCAGGCATCATGATCATAGTTAGAACAGAAATATCATCATATCATCTCTTATGCTAAAGTGATAATTCCTTCACGAAGTAAAGTATGGATCAAGAACCTTATTGAGAATTAACAACCAATAGCCTTTAGTCATTGAAGCAATTGCAATTTATCATAACATCGGAAAGAGTCAAATAAGAGCTTGTAAAGAAAATCCACATACTCAATCATCCTTTTGTCTCCTACAATTGCTAAAACTCATGTAGTACTCATGAGATCAAAGTTTCAGTCGGACACAGAGAAAGATAGGGGCTTATAGTTTCGCCTCCCAACTATTTACCTCAAGGGTAATGTCAACAATAATAATTCATGAGTACTTACTTCCAAGTTGACATATGAATATAGATCTTTCCCTAGCATATGACGTTAGCCAAGATAAAGGCATAAAAAGGAATTGGTGTCGATCACCATGACACTTTTAAGGGCAAAAAGTAAAGGTACAAGATAGGCCCTTCGCAGAGGGAAGCAGAGGTTGTCATGCGCTTTTGGGGTTTGGATGTGTGTCCTCTTAGTGTGAAGGAACGTCACTTTATATTGCCTCCTGTGATAAAGAACTTTATTATGCAGTCTGTCGCTTTTATGTCTTCCTCACCACATGTTCGTACAAAGCTTATTTTCCACACACTAATAGATCATACATATTTAGGGAGCATTTTTTATTGCTTGCACCGATGACAACTTACTTGAGGGATCTTATTCAATCCATAGGTAGGTATGGTGGACTCTCATGGCAAAAATGGGTTGAAGGTTTATGGATGCACAAGCAGCATCTCTACTTGGTGCGGAAGTTTTGGCTGATGTGAGGTGGAATCAATCGTCACATGCTAAGGGATCTCTAGTCATATAATCATTGTTCGGAACCAAGCAAACATAATTCATTATGTTGTCTTCCTTGTCCAACATCTACTTCTTAGCATGTAATAGTTTGATGAGTGTTCACAATCATAGACAGTGTCAAAGATGATATATTTATATGTGAACCTCTCTTTCTTTATTACTTCCTATTAATTGCAGCAATGACCAAGGTCTACGTTTGTCCACTCACAACAAGTTTCAATCAACATTCTTTTTATATGTGAAGTCATCACTGCCCATAAGAGCATTACATGATCTTTCATGCTTTTGTTCTTTTATCATTCTTTTCTTTCAGATCATGGCATGAGGCAAGGCCCTTAACTAAAACACTCTTTATTATAAGACTCACGAACTCGAATACATCGGGGGTGACTGAAAGCAAAACTCAAGCCTAAAACACTAAGAACTTTATTCTACTAGAGAAAGATAAAACCAAAAAGGATAGAACTAAGAAAAAGGTAAAGGCAAAAGATGTGATTGTGATACGATACCAGGGCAACTCCCCCAAGCTTGGCACAAGCCAAGGGGATTGCCCATACCCGTGCTTAGTTGTCTTCCTTTGGACATGATGGTGGTGGAGTTGTTGCAACCTGGGTTTGATCCTCCGTCTTCCAAGGCATAGGTGCTCCATCATAGAAAGATGATCGAGTCTCTGGAATCCTCAAATCTGCAGCCAACCGTATTGATTTAAATCTATACTCATACTCACAGTTTTGGTTCTGCATGTCATAGATCTGGGCTTGGAGGTGATCAATTCTATCATAGAGCCTGGAGAGGTGTTTCCCGATGTCATTGGCATCGATCTTGTGCTTGTTGGTGAACTCCGTGATCATCATGTGGTTGGCGTTGAGTCCGCGTTCCACCATCCCTTGGCACTTGAAGACTTGTTGCTCCATTGCTTCGAGCTTCGCCTCCATGCTTTCGGTCTTCGTGGGCCCCTCAACATCACGGATGTGCAGCACCCCCTCATGCATCTCGATAGATTGAGGGTGTTGCAGAACTCCCGCAAGGTAGGGATTGATGACCTTCTCAAAGATCTTGTCCTTCGGAGGTTTTGGGGACGCCATAGCAATCTAGATCTGTCTGCACAACAGCTCGAAACAAAAACAGAGGAAATTTGCGTGATACAAGGGTCGGACCTTTCGAGAAAATATATAATGATTTTTTCCCGACCAGAAGGAGTACTCCGCAAGAAAACAAATTCCGGGAGGCACACGAGGTGGTCACAAGCCCCCCAGGCGTGGCCAGGGGGGTGGCCCGCGCCTGGCAGGCTTGTCGCCTCCTCGTGCGCTTTCCGGACTACTTTAAAATTTTCTATTTTTCTAAAAATTCCAAAACAGAGAGAAATTCCTACTGGAAAAGTTTTGGAGTCGGTTTACTTACTGAATCACATACGCTTCGTTTTTGAAGTCTGAAACAGGGTGATAAATATCCCTTATGTACTCCTCCGGAGTTATGGTATTGATAATATTGCTTTCAACATTTATGGGAGTACCTGAGATATAATGCTTGATTCTCTCCCCATTTACCACTCTCGGAAAATTACCTTCTGCGTTGTTGATCTTGATGGCACCAGAATGGTATAATTCCTCAACAATGTAAGGACCTTCCCATTTAGAGAGAAGCTTGCCTGCAAAAAATCTTAAACGAGAATTATATAGCAAGACATAATCACCTACATTGAACTCACGTTTTTGTATCCTTTTATCATGCCACCTCTTACCTTTTGTTTTAACAACTTGGCATTTTCATATGCCTGAGCTCTCCATTCATCAAGCGAGCTAATATCAAATAACCTCTTCTCACCAGCAAGTTTGAAATCAAAGTTGAGCTCTTTGATTGCCCAATAAGCCTTATGCTCTAGCTCAAGAGGTAAATGACATGCTTTACCGTAAACCATTTTGTACGGAGACATTCCCATGGGATTCTTATAAGCAGTTCTATAAGCCCACAGTGCATCATCGAGTTTCTTAGACCAATTCTTTCTAGACCTATTGACAGTCTTTTGCAGAATTAGTTTAAGCTCTCTATTACTTAGCTCTACTTTACCACTGGACTGAGGGTGATAGGGAGATGCAACTCTATGGTTGACATCATACTGAGCAAGCGTTTTACGGAAAGCACCATGAATAAAATGTGATCCACCTTCATTCATTAGATATCTAGGGACTGCGAATCTAGGGAAAATAACTTCTTTAAGCATCCCGATAGAGGTGTTGTGATCAGCACTAGTTGGGATAGCTTCTACACACTTAGTAACGTAATCAACTACAACTAGGATATGAGTATACCCGTTGGATTTTGGAAAAGGTCCCATATAATCAAAGCCCCAAACATCAAATGGTTCAATGACAAGTGAATAATTCATAGGCATTTCCTGACGTTTACTGATATTACCTATTCTTTGACATTCGTCACAAGATAGGACAAACTTACGGGCATCCTTAAAGAGAGTGGGCCAATAGAAACCTGATTGCAATACCTCGTGTGCAATTCTATCTCCCGCATGGTGTCCTCTGTAAGCTTCGGAGTGACACTTCTGTAGGATCTGTCCCTGTTCATGTTTAGGTACACAACGTCTAATAACACCATCTACTCCTTCCATATAAAGGTGAGGATCATCCCAAAAGTAATGTCTCAAATCAAAAAAGAATTTCTTCTTTTGCTGGTATGTGAAACTAGGCGGTATATATTTGGCAACGATATAATTTGCATAATCAGCATACCACGGTGTACTACGTGAAGCATTGATTACATTCAATTGCTCATCAGGAAAGCTATCATCAATAGGCTGTGGGTCATCAAGAACATTCTCCAACCTAGACAAGTTATGTGCTACGGGGTTTTCAGCACCCTTCCTATCAACAACATGCAAATCAAATTCTTGTAGCAAGAGAACCCATCTGATAAGTCTAGGCTTGGCATCTTTCTTTTCCATGAGATACTTAATAGCAGCGTGATCAGTGTGACTAGTGACTTTGGAATCAACTCTGTAAGATCTGAACTTTTCACATGCAAACACGACTGTTAAAAATTCCTTTTCAGTAGTAGCATAGTTTCTTTGGGCACTGTCTAGAGTTTTACTAGGATAATGTATAACATTCAACTTCTTATCAACTCTTTGTCCTAGAACAGCGCCAACAACATAATCACTAGCATCACACATGATTTCAAAAGGTAAGTTCCAATCAGGTGGTTGAACAATAGGCGCAGTTATCAAGGCCTTTTAAGTATTTCGAAGGCTTCCTCACAATCATCGTCAAAAACAAAAGGAATATCCTTTTGCAAGAGATTGGTAAGAGGCATAGAAATCTTAGAAAAGTCCTTAATGAATCTTCTATAGAAACCAGCATGACCAAGGAAGCTTCTTATACCTTAGATATCCGTAGGGCATGGCATTTTATTGATCGCATAAACCTTAGCCTTATCAACTTCAATACCTCTTTCAGAAATTTTATGTCCTAAGACGATGCCTTCATTAACCATAAAGTGGCACTTCTCCCAATTCAAGACAAGGTTGGTACCTTTACATCTCTGCAAGACTCGATCAAGGTTCCTGAGGCAATCATCAAAAGAAGACCCGTAAACGGAGAAGTCATCCATGAAAACCTCAACAATCTTTTCACAAAAGTTAGAGAATATAGCCATCATACATCTTTGAAAGGTAGCAGGTGCATTACATAAGCCAAAACACATACGTCTGTAAGCAAAGGTAGCGAAAGGGCAGGTGAAAGTGGTTTTCTCCTGATCAGATTGTGCAACAGGTATTTGGGAGAAACCAGAATAACCATCTAGAAAGCATAAGTGTGTGTGTTTAGACAGTCTTTCTAGCATATGGTCAATAAAAGGCAAAGGGTAATGATCTTTCCTAGTGGCCTTATTCAATTTCCTAAAATCGATCACCATCATATAGCCTGTAATAATCCTCCGAGGGATCAATTCATCCTTATCATTAGGGACAACGGTAATACCTCCCTTCTTAGGGACGCAATGCACCGGACTTACCCAATCACTATGAGCAACAAGATAGATAATACCTGCTTCCACGAGCTTTAGTATTTCTTTTCTTACTACCTCTTTCATGTTAGGATTTAATCTCCATTGATGATCAGCAACTGGTTTGGAATCAGGATCAGTTTTAATCTTGTGTTGGCATAGAGTGGGACTAATGCCCTTAAGATCATCAAGAGTATATCCAATAGCAGCACGGTGCTTCCTCGATGTTTTCAATAATTTCTTTTCTTCATGTTCTGAGAGGCTAGCACTAATAATAACATGATATATCTCTTTTTCATCGAGATAAGCATACTTAAGAGTATCACGTAACTGCTTAAGCTCAAACACAGGATTGCCCTTTGGTGGGGGTCGATCTCCAAGCAGTTCAACATGCAAATTATTTTTAAGGATAGGATGTTGTTCAAAGATAACTCTATCTATCTCATTCCTTTCATCCATATGCATATCATTTTCATGCTCAAGCAAGTATTGCTCTAAAGGATCAGTAGGAGGCACAACGATAGAAGCTAGAGCAATAATTTCATCCTTACTAGGCAACTCTTTTTCATGAGGTTGTCTACCAAACTTGGCGAAATTGAACTCATGTGACACACCTTCAAAGCCAACAGTGTCAGTTTGCTTCTCACAGTCAATATGAGCATTGACAGTATTGAGGAAGGGTCTGCCAAATATGATGGGACAAAAGCTATCTTGTGTGGTAGCAAGAATGAGAAAATCAGCAGGATACGTCGTTTTACCACACAAGACTTCAACATCTCTAACAATTCCCAAAGGGCACATAGTATCTCTATTGGCAAGCTGAATAGTGACATCAATAGGTTCCATCTCAACAGGTGCAATCTCGTCTTTAATTTCGTCATATAAAGATTGAGGTATTGCACTAACACTAGCACCCACGTCACATAAACCATGATAACAATGATCTCCTATCTTAACAGAAACAACATGTGTGCCAACAACAGGCCTATGTTTGTCTCTAGCATGAGGTTTAGCAATTCTAGCAACATCTTCACAAAAGTGAATATCATGGCCATCAACATTGTCGGACAAGAGATCTTTGATAATAGCAATGCTAGGTTCAACTCTAATTTGCTCAGGGGGTGTAGGTGTTCTAATGTAGCCCCTACGTATCATAGTTGAAACTTTAGAATGATCCTTTATCCTAACAGGGAAAGGTGGTTTCTCAATGTAAGCACTAGGAACAATAGGATCATTATAAGCAATGACTTTCTCTTCAACTGGATTGGGTTTAACTACCTTGACTTCTAAGGGAGGATGATATTTAAACCACTTCTCTTTAGGGAGATCAATATGAGCAGCAAATGATTCACACAAAGAAGCTACTATCTCAGAGTCAAGTCCATATTTAGCGCTAAAATCACAAAAAGTATTTGTTTCGACAAAGGATTTAACGCAATCAAACTTGCAATTCATACCCGACTCCTTACCTTCATCAAACTCCCAATCTTCAGAGTTGCGTTTAATTCTTTTCAATAAATTCCATTTGAAGTCAATATCTCTCTTCATAAAAGAACCGGTACAAGAAGTGTCAAGCATGGTGCGATTGTCATGAGAAAGCCGAGCATAGAAGTTTTGAATGATAATTTCTCTTGAGAACTCATCGTTGGGGCATGAATATAACATTGATTTAAGCCTCCCCCAAGCTTGAGCGATGCTTTCTCTGTCACGAGGCCAAAAATTATTAATATAATTCCGATCATGATGTACCAAATGCATAGGATAAAACCTTTGATGAAATTCAAATTTCAATCGGTTGTAGTTCCATGATCCAGTATCATCACATAGCATATACCATGTCAATGCTTTATCCCTCAAAGATAAGGGAAATACCTTCTTCTTGACCTCATCCTCGGGCAAACCTGCAAGCTTAAATAAATCACAAACTTCAACTACATAGATTAGATGCAAGTCAGGATGTGATGTTCCATCTCCTGTAAAAGGATTAGCTAGCAGTTCCTCAAGCATACCCGAAGGAAATTCATAGCAAATATTTTCAGTAGGTGCAGAAGGTTGAGGAGAAACTCCTTGTTCTTCCGTTCGAGGTGAAGATACCCCGAACAAGCTCCTCAAAGGATTAGTTTCCATAGTGACAAGTGACAATAAATTTCAGCACACTATATAAATGTTTCCTTACAAAATTCCACTTACCAAAGGCGCTTCACTCCCCGACAACGGCGCCAGAAAAGAGTCTTGATGACCCACAAGTGTAGGGGATCTATCGTAGTCCTTTCGATAAGTAAGAGTGTCAAACCCAACAAGGAATAGAAGGATCTGACAAGTGGTTTTCAGCAAGGTAATCTCTGCAAGCACTGAAAATATCGGTAACACATAGTTGTGTGATAAGATGATTCGTAGCAAGTAGCAAGTAACAATAGTAACACCGGTGCAGCAGGATGGCCCAATCCCTTTTGTAGCAAGGGACAAGCCTGGAAAAACTCTTATAGGAGGTAAAGCGCTCCTGAGGACACATGGGAATTTCTGTCAAGCTAGTTTTCATCATGTTCATATGATTCGCGTTCGCAACTTTGATAGGTAGATATGTGCGTGGACCGGTGCTTGGGTGCTGCCCTTACTTGGACAAACATCCCACTTATGATTAAGCCCTCTCGCAAGCATCCGCAACTACGAACGATGAATTAAGACAAAGTCTGACCATATCATTAAACTAGTGGATCCAAATCAGCCCCTTACAAAGCAACACATAAACTGGGGTTTAAGCTTCTGTCACTCTAGAAACCCAGCATCTACTTACTACTTCCCAATGCCTTCCTCTCGGCCCAAATAATGGTGAAGTGTTATGTAGTCGACGTTCACATAACACCACTAGAGGAAAAACAACATACAACGCATCAAAATATCGAACGAATACCAAATTTACATGACTACTAATAGCATGACTTATCCCATGTCCTCACGAACAAAAGTGACTACTCACAAAGCATACTAATATTCATGACTAGAGAGCTTTTGAATAGCATCAAGGATCTGAACATATAATCTTCCACCGAGTAATCCAACTAGCATCAACTACAAAGAGTACTTAACACTACTAGCAACCTTACAAGTACAAATCGGAGTCGCGAGACGCAGATTGGTTACAAGAGATGAACTAGGGTTTGGAGATGAGATGGTGCTGATGAAGATGTTGATGGTGATGAGTTCCCTCCGATCAGAGGAGTGTTGGTGATGACGATGGCGACGATTTCCCCCTCCGGGAGGGAAGTTTCCTCGGCAGGACGACCCTGCCGGAGCTCTAGATTGGTTCTGCTCAAGTTCCGCCTCGTGGCGTCAGCGATTACTCCTGAAACACTCCTTATAGCAAAAGAGGGGAGCCAGAGGGCCAACAGGGAGCCCACAAGCCCCCTAGGCGCGACCAGGGGGTAGGCCGTGCCTAGCAGGCTTGTGGCCTCCTAGTGGCTCCCCTCTGGCACTTCTTCCGCCCAGTATTTTTTATAAATTTCAAAATAATTCCTCGTTGATTTTCACGGCTTTTGGAGTTGCGCAGAATAGGTATCTCAAACTTGCTCCTTTTTAAGGCCAGAATTCCAGCTGCCGGCATTCTCCCTCTTCATGTAAACCTTGCATAATAAGACAGAAAAGGCATAAGTATTATACCATGAAGAGTAATAATAGCCCATAAAGCGATAAATATCAACATAAAAGCATGATGCAAAATGGACGTATCACACGACAGAGTCATCATCGGGAGTGGTGAAGGAGGAATCACCCTCGATAACCATGACCAACTAGCTTCCGTACAGAGATAGCATCATGAGTACTTTGCGAGGTGTCACCCTCGATACCCGATGGTAGCCCTGCAGCGTCGTACAACTAAAGGGGTGTAAGTGTTGTGCCGGGGCTTGGCTCGTCGATCTGGGATCGATACTCGACAAATAAAGCGGGGCAACTGGACTAAGGGGTCAGAGGGGATGACTGCTCCACCTATACTAAATAGTTTAAAAGTGCGGTACTGAAAGTAGCAGTTCATCAAAATTAGGCTATGCATCAGATATAGGAGCTAACTACAACAGTAGCAAAATTCTAATGCAAGCATGAGGGAGAAAGAAATGGGCAATATAGGAATTATCAAGGGACGTTTGCTTGCCTTGTTGCTCTGCGGCAAAGGGCTGGTTGTCGGGAGGGTAGATGTACCCAGCAGCAACGTCATTCTCAGAGTCTATCGATAAGAAGAGGGGGAAGAAACAATAAATACAAAGCACAGATGCAACACTAAGCATGACATGGCAAAATGCAGGCTATGCATGAGCTAACGGTGTAACATCCGTCATAGACGGATTGGGAAAATATCAGATGATATTTCCCGGGTCTCTCGCTACGACCGATCAGATGAAAAATGATGGAAAAGTTCCACGTTTGCTACGCTAGGGACGCGTGACAGACGAACAGATAGCGTATCCTGGTTCGTCTCGTTATGCTAATCAACTTTCATGTTCAAAATATTTTTATCTGAGCTACGGATTATTTTATATACTTTTAAAAGATTTAATCAATATTCAGAAATTAAAACAAATTAAATTAATTCAATTAAATGCAATTATGACATCAGCATGATGTCATGCTGACATCAGTAGTCAACAGGGTTTGACTGGTTACAATGACCGGTGGGGCCATGTGTCTTTGACATAGAACTACTTAATGTTTAATTAATAATAATCAGGATTAATTAAGGGGGACCCACCTATCATACACTACTTAGGGAAATTAGTTAACATAATTTATTTATTAACCTAATTAATTTCATTAGGCTAATTAATAGATTAATCAATTACTAATTAATTAATTCTTTTTACAAGCTACTGTAGGGAAACACCCCATAGCTTTTCTTTTATTCCATTAACTGATTATATGTACATGAGAGGAGGTTGGGATGTACAAGTGAGGAGGGGGGGTGAGAAGGGTACAAACCTCAAGGAGGTAAGAAAGATATCCACTTAAGTAAGTCAGCCCTAAAACTAGCCTTGATCCTGTGAGCTAAAAGGGATATATCATGCAGGAAACCAGATTTCCATTTACTAAAGCGTGGTCTCTCATGGTTGAAGATCTTGTCATTTCGAACTGTCCAAATATTCCAACACGCCGTAAACACAACTTTAGTGAAGAAAGGGTGATGAAACTCCCTTCTGGCTGCCAGTGAAGTGGTCCACATAGAGTTACCCTGCCATGAGATCTGGAGATAATTCCAAACCTTGTTGCTGACAAGACAAGTAAAGAAGAGGTGATCTCTGTCCTCTTTGATTCTAGCATGACAAAGAACACAGAGATTTGACTCACACACCTTCAAGTGCCTTCTTTCCAGCTTGTCCTGTGTGTTGAGCCTCTCCATGATGAGCATCCAGGAAAACATCTTGATTTTCATTGTGCAACAACTTTTCCATATCCATCCAAGGAGTGGGTTGGGAATAATGGGCAAGTGCACATGAATACAATATTTTTTGGCAGTATAAGATTTATCATCACTATTCCACAGCCAGCTATCTTTGCAGGTTGGATCATTATCAAGATTTTGAAGTAAAGAGGTGACTGAACCCAACTCCCGATGAGCCCTGTCAGATAAAGGTAGATGGAACAAATTGATCAAGGTACCAGCTTGATGAGCCTGGAATACTTCCTCAGAAGTGCAGAAAGTGTCAATGACAAATGAGAACAATATTTGGTACCGAATAGCTAGAGGTAACGTAGATTCACCTACTGCCCAAGAGTCAGACCAAAAGAGAAAAGTGTCTCCCCTGTTGGGTTGTATATATGTGACAGCTCTGTAGTTATCCAGTTTTTTGCAGATATCCCTCCACCAAAAGGAGCCACAGAGTGTGGTACCCTAAGGAACTATGTTATGATAATATGTGTTCTAGATTAAGTGTACCCAGGGTATATCAACCTTATTCAAGAATTTGTCTGCATGTTTAAGCAACATGGCTTCATTCTGGACAGACAGAGTCATAATGCCCAAACCCCCCTTCATCTTTGGTCTGCATACTAAGTTCCAAGCAGCAAGGGAAGGGGCATGATCTTGTCCATTTTTCCTCCACATGCACTGTCTCTGTATCCTTTCCAACTGTTTAAGAATCCCTGGTGGTATATCCAAACTGCAGAGGAAAAAAATGGGAACAGAGGACAAGGCGGAATTTAGGTATTGCAATCTCCCCCTCGAGCCAAGAAAGAGGAGCTAGCAGAAAGTCTCCTTTCCATATTGTCAACCAAGGGCATTAGATGAATAATTCTCACACTGAATGAGCTAGCAGAAAGCATTTTTTTGAACTCTAGTAGCTGAGACTCAACATCAGGCAAAATGATAAGGGTGTCATCTGCATATTGAACAATTGGGAAATCTTTGTCATGACAAGGTATTGGCAGCTGAATGAGGCCATCATGCAACAACTCATTGACCAATGTTTGGAGGAAATCAACAGCAATTGCAAAAAGTAGAGGGGACATGGGATCTCCCTGTCTGACCCCTTTTTTGCACATTTTTTTTACCAGGGACTCCATTAAGAAGAATAGAGGAGGAAACAGAACTGAGCAGCTGCTGTGTCCATAAAATCCATTTAGAATTGAAACCTTTGTACTTTAGGATCTTAAATATGAATTCATGCTCCACAGGGTCAAAAGCTTTTTCAAAATCAAGCTTGAGGATGCCAATTGGTTGTTTGGATTGATGACATTGATGCAAATATTCCAGGGTCCATCCAACACAATCCTGTATGGTTCTGGACTTGATGAAACCATACTAGTTTTTATGGATACATTTCATGATCTGCAACTGTAGTCTGTTGGCAATCATCTTGGAGAGGAATTTAAGACCCATCCCAGTCAAGGAGATAGGCCTGAAATCACCAACTTGTTCACGGGATCTTTTTTTGGGTATCAAAGTGATGTAGGAGGAGTTCATATTTTCCAACTTGGCAATCCCTGCATGAAAGTCTGTTGCAAGCTGATAGAAATTAGAACTAATGATATGCCAACATTTCTTGAAAAAAAAGACCATTGAAACCACCTGGACCAGGTGCCTTATCAATGTGCATTTCTTTGACAGTCCTATCCATTTCTTCATGGGTGAAGGGTAGTGTCAAAACATCAAGCCCATCTACTCTTGGAATGAGAGATTGGAGATCAAATGCCAGGTTGATTCCTTGAGAAGAACCCATTCTGCTTTTGAAAGAAGACCAAAAGCAGCCATCAATTTGCTCATGGTCACTGATAGTAGAGCCATCTTCCGACCTAAGAGATGATATGGAGTTACTTCTGTATCTTTAAGTAGCCATGGCATGAAATTGTTTAGTATTTTCCTGTCCCACCTTGATGAACCTGATGGTAGCTCTCTTTTTCCAGTACAAGAATTGCAAATGCAGCAGATGATCTAGATGTAGTTTAACAATCAACCTGAAATTAGCTTCTGGTCTAAAAAGGGGTCTGAGCTCTTCAAGGTCATCGAGACAGAGCACCACCTGGTTGCACTTATTAATAAGTGTTTTTAGTTTGGAAATACTAGTTTGCCAGCTCTTTAGGGCCTTCCTCAGCTGCTTAAACTTATCCATGATGATGGCAGAAATGTGACCTTTCCTAGAAGGGGTCTACCAAGACTGCTGTACACAGTCCAGAAAACCATCCATCTCCACCCAATAATTTTCAAACCTGAAAAGGTTACATTTAGGGATGGAAGTATTAACTGTTACCACACAGGGAACATGGTCAGATGCAGACTTTGCTAAAGGCAGGACTTGAGTCAGGGGATAGGATGATATCTAGTTAGCAGAAGTGAAGAACCAATCCAGTTGCTCCAGGAGGGGTGAGTCTTGCATGTTGGACCAAGTGAAAGACCTACCTTTGAGAGGAAATTCTAGAAGGCCCAGATGGCGAATGATCTCATTAAAAATGAACATGTCATTCACATCAGCACCTGGGAGATTTCTATTGGAAGGGGATTGAATAAAATTGAAATCTCCAAGCAGCATCCAATCGGCATTGGCAGGAATATTAAGATTATAAAGCGAGGTGACAAAATGGTCTCGAGCTTCTCCTTGACAAGGGCCATATACATTCACGAGAGTCCAGGCCTCCGATGTGTGATTGGATATGAATGACACAATTAAGCCAAAATTCTGCGTTTCAACCAGAGTGCCAGCTAAAACGAATGAGTTCCACACGATGATCAATCGACCAGATGCGCCACGCGAGGGGATGTAAGTAAATTGATGAAATCGTTTGGGGCAAAACCTCCTAACAATCTGAAAGTCTATATGTCGCATTTTGGTTTCTTGAAGGAAAACAACTGTAGCCATGCTTTCATCAATTTTGTTTCTAACCGCCCGTTGTCGTGAATCAAAGTTTAAACCACGCATATTCCAGCAAAGAACATGTCAGCTTCTTGTAGATCGACTATTCATAGCAAGTATAAAGAGAAATAAAAGCGGAGTTACATAATAACACACGCATCCAAAGTTCTGACGGCCAAAAAACATAGCCAGCGGTAGCAAGATAAACCAGACAGTAACAAGGACATAGATACATGAGACGTAGTTCAATCATCAGAAGGTGCAGGCTTGGGAACATCAGGATCCTCCATAAGACGATCCTCTGACAGCTTCTCCGGCGCAATGCCAAGGCTTTGACCCACCGCTTGAATAACCCACAGGGGAGTTGCCGGTGGAAGAGCCTTCTCCTGAGATGAAGATGGCGCCGCCTGAACATCCGGGGTGTCCAGGGGCTTTGCTCGTGGTTTCCTCTTCTTGGGCACATGCATCGGAAGCTCCTGCAGCACCGGCTTGAACCCATCCCTCTTGATGGATCCCCTTGTACATCGACGTACCGAGGAGTCCACAATGGGAGTGGCCTTCTTGTGTGGCCCCCGCTTTGGGGCAGCCGGAGTCTCAAAGGAGAACAGTTCACCTGATGGAGCAGAAACGTTGTCAGACGACGCCGTTACCTCAGGAGCAGGAGCAGGGTTGTTGTCGAGGTAGACGATGCGGGGTTCAGTGCTCTCGTCATCAAAAGCCAGTGGCCAGGAGCGCTTGGGAAGCACAATTGGCATGGCTGCAGGCATGGCGAGGTGTCGAGGAACATCCTTGGCAGTGAAGACTCCCATCAGTGCTTGAAAAGAGCTTGTCCAAGACACCACCGACAGAAGGAGAGGACCATAGGCCACCCGAACTGCTCCGATCAATGGCTGATCAGATTGGAACAGTGGCTGTTGGTAGGGAACAATCGCCAGAGGATTAAAATCTGCAGGTTCCTCCTCAGCAGCATCGTCCTCCTCAAGTGCCAAGTCTTCGGCAGCCTCCTCCACATCAGCATTGCCCCCATTAGGAACCGCGGGGGCGTCGACATCATCATCATCAGCCGCCTCTTCTCCTACAGCATCATCTTCAACAACAGCATCAACAGCTGGTTGAGGATCAACCACCACAAGCTCGTGAACAGAGTGAGAAGAAGTTGGTTGATCAACAACCATAGACTCCTAGTCTTGATCTGGAGCGGCAGGTTCCTTCACACGAGCAGCTTCAGGGGGCCAACCCCAACCGCCATCATCGTGCTGAGCCGGCGGCTAAGTCACTGGGGTGGTGGTTGTGGCACAAAATTCCAGCCCATCGCTGGGTATGGAGGAAGAGCGAATAGCATGTTGTTCTGCTCCAACTGGCCTGCCAGTGGATGAGGGTTGCCATCAAGGGGCATAGGGTCCTCATCATTCGGCATTTTCTCAGCAAAACCTGCACCTAAGATGAACACAGGTGCAGACCAAGAAACCCTCGCCCCCATGCAGCATATTCCAAAAAGTGACATTGCGTGGCACCAACATATCTTCTAGGAAGGATGCAAAGACGATGGAGCGGACAAGATATGGATCATCACTGACCCAATGATGAAATGCCCCAAAAGTATTAACCGCAGCCCTGAAATCATTAGTATTGCAATAATCCAACAGAACGCCTAAGAACATCAGACAGCCCTGACGTACACCAGCAGCCCCTCTAAAACCTACACCCTCATTGTGGCGCATGCATCTGGCAAAAGTATCGTCCCCCATAGCTTGGGGAACCATCCTAGCAGCAGCAAAGCTTTCTCCAGCATCCCGAAGCTCAAATAAACCTACCCCTCAATCCATGGTTGAGCAGAGCGGACATGGAAGCCGAGGTTTGCTATTCCTGGCAGCGGCGCCAGAAATCCTTTGGCTACGGCGACAAAAACCTTTTGTCGTCTCTTGAGCTTGCGTTGGTTTTTCCCTTGAAGAGGAAAGGGCGATGCAGCACAGGAGCAGAAAGTATTTCCCTCAGTTTGAGAACCAAGGTATCAATCCAGTAGGAGAATCTCATCAAGTCCAGAGTACCTGCGCAAACACAAAAGAGCTTGCACCCAACGCTATAAAGGGGTTGTCAATCCCTTCAAGATTGATTGCAAAGTGAGATCTGAAGGCGGAAAGTGCAACGAAGTAAAAGTGTAAGGCTGAAAATATGGTGTGGAGTAGACCCGGGGGCCATAGTGTTCACTAGAGGCTTCTCTCAAAATAGAAAGTATTACGGTGGGTGAACAAATTACTGTCGAGCAATTGATAGAACCACGCAAAGTCATGACGATATCTAAGGCAATGATCATACATATAGGCATCACGTCCGAGACAAGTAGACCTATACTTTCTGCATCTATTACTATTACTCCACACATCAACCGCTATCCAGCATGCATCTAGTGTATTGAGTTCATGAAGAACATAGTAACGCCTTAAGCAAGATGTCATGATGTAGAGGGATAATCTCAAACCAATGATGAAAACCCCATCTTTTTACCCTTGATGGCAACAACATGATGCGTGCCTCGCTACCCCTTCTGTCATTGGGTGAGATCACCGCACGGTATGAACCCAAAACCAAGCACTTCTCCCATTGCAAGAATCATAGATCTAGTTGGCCAAACAAAACCCACAACTCGAAGAGAATTACAAGGATATGAAATCAAGCATAAGAGAGATCAGAAGAAACTCAAATAAGATTCATAGATAATCTGATCATAAATCCACAATTCATCGGATCTCGACAAACACACCGCAAAAGAAGATTACATCGGATAGATCTCCATGAAGATCATGGAGAACTTTGTATTGAAGATCCAAGAGAGAGAAGAAGCCATCTAGCTACTAGCTATGGACCCGTAGGTCTATGGTGAACTACTCATGCATCATCAGACAGGTCATGGTGTTGATGAAGAAGCCGTCCGTATCCGAATCCCCCTCCGGCAGGGCACCAGAACATGCCCCAGATGGGATCTTGCTGAGACAGAAGCTTGCGGTGGCAGAAACGTACTTTCGATGATCTCCTTATTTTTTCTGGGATTTTAGGGAATATATAGGCCCAAAACCTAGGGCAGAGGACGTCCAGGGGGCCCACAAGACCGTGAGGCCCGGCCTCCCCCCCTGGCTGGTGCTGGGGGGCTTGTGGGGTCCCTGGGGACCCCCTGCCTTGGTTCTCAAGTCTCCCGATCTTCTTCTGTTTCGGAAAAAATCTTTTCGCGGATTTTATTCTGTTTGGACTCTGTTTCAAATATTTCTGTGAAAAGGGTCAAAAACATGGAAAAATTAGGAACTGGCACTTGGCACTGAGTTAATAAGTCAGTCCCAAAAAAGATATAGAAGGCATATAAAACATCCAAAGTGACAAGATAATAGCATGAAACCATCAAAAATTATAGATATGTTGGAGACGTATCAAGGTTGTGGAGAAGATCAACAACCTCTTGCCGTACCTGAGCGACTTGATGAGCAGGAGGGCAGGCATGACCTCGGCGATGACGTACTGTTCATGTGTGCGGGCAATGGGGTTTGCCGTCGTGATGAACGTCTGTGGGAGTCGGTCAGGGCCTCCATCATGATGTTGTGGCCTGGAGGCACAAACCTCTCGGGGTCGGGCTTGATGTTGGCCATGTCGGGGAGAGATGCAGGTGGAGGAGGCGTCAATGGCGGTGGCTCTGATGGAGTCCTGGGAGGCGATGAGTGCGATAGGACAGGCAGGAACTGTTCGGCAGGCGGTGCGACTTCCCCAAGAACAACAGAGGTTCCCGAGAAATCGGCGACAGGGAGGTGGTGGGGCTCTGACGTTTCCAAGTATGACAATTATCACGCATAAAGGAAGCACATTTTGATTTGGAATGGCCCACATAGCCACAGGAGGAGCATATCGGCGACGTGCAGTTGGGAGCTAGGTGCCCACGTTCAGAGCAGATCGTGCAGGAAAATATCTCCTGAACCATGCCGTTGATGAGTTCATCAAACTGTTGGTGGGCTTCGTGTGAAGAAGGAATTTTTGGACCCATCAAAGGAGAGCTTACCGATGGCCCATTAGGTTTAGCAGAGACGGGCCCGGAGGTAAAATTATCCATCCCAGAGATATCCAAAGATTTTGAAATCCCGCTTGAGGGTGAGGGAGTCACCCGATCAACGCAATGGGAGGGAGAAATCCCATCAATCACGGGGATATTTGTTTCCTTGCCGTGCAATCCGGGAGATGACATCGGCTGACAAACTGTACCAAAAGTAATGTGAGGTGTCGCCGTCGTCCACCGGAGTTCAGCCGGCGGGGTTGCACTGATGATGACACGCTCCCGCGTTGGCACAGAATAGCCAGCAGATTGCAAAGTCAACATCTCATCCTGCGTGACTGGACATCGATAACCCTTGCAAACCTCATACTGTTAGACATGATTTTCCTGGCCTGGAATGCATTGCCATCAGACCAAGTGCCGCTCGTCGCTTAGAGGGGCTGACCAAAACCCATTCAGTGTCACATTGTTTCTTCCATAGAGAAAATTCCCGGTTCCAATTCGGGCCACCATTACCCAATAAATCAAAGAAACAATTAAAACTGGAGCACTTGTAAGAATGTAAATCCAAGATATGAAAACCAAATTTCTTGCAAGAAACCAGGAAAGAGAAAACCGAGTCCGAGATCTTCGTCACCATAAGATCAATGGTAGAACCCCTAATGGAAGACTCCAACGCCGTAGCTATGGAATCTTCAGTTAGGCGAAAAGCATGACGGCCAAAAGATACCACCATGATGAAAGGTCGACGACGATGCATCGGGTGTACCGAGAAGCCATAGGAGTAGAAAACCTTGGCCGCAAAAGTTGCACCAGGGGAGAAATCCAGATCCAACGTGGAGCCACCCATGCAAGCCATGAAACAGTACGTACGTGATCGTGGCGGTGTACTGGAGATGATGCACCGAGCGAAGGAGGAGCACGCCGGCTAGAAATCCAGATCGCCATGGAGTCACCCGTGCGGGAGGTGGGAGGTGGGAGTCGCCATCAAAAGTTCCATTGTTGTTCTGATTAATTAATTACTATTTTTATTTATTTAGTTAATTTTCTATTTTATATCTTTATTTTTAAAAACGTCATTAGGGGGGTGGGCTCTCGTTGTCATACACATGGGGATTAGTGGGGGGGGGGGGGTAATCCCCCTCTAAATAGATCGGTTGTGAGGGTGTCGAGGGGGCCAGGGGCTCGTCGGCAGCCAGGGCCCGTGGGAGGGGCGAGGCCCGGTGGCCAAACGGTGATGGGAAGGGGCGCGGGGTGGCGCAGGGCGATTGGTAGGCGGGGCGAGGCCGGAGCAGGGGGTGAGAGGGAGATGGAGGAGCCCCGGAAGGCTGACATTGACCAGTAGAGGAGGGGCAGTGGGCGTGGCGAGGCGCAGTGGCCGACGACGGTGGGGAGGCGAAGACGGCGGCGGTGCGGTTCCGGTGTCACAGTAGCTGCAGCGTAGGGTGGTCCTGCGGTGTCGTGGCGAATGGAGGGGGCACCGGGGGTGGCGCCGTTGCGCTGGGGTGGAGGAGGTGGTGGCCGGCCGGGGAAGAGGGGCCGGCCGGGGTGGGGAGAGGTGGTGGCCGGCCGGTTTGTTGCTGGTGACGGCGAGTAGTGGAGCGGGTCGAGGGAGCCGGGCGAGGGTCAAGCTGAGAGGCGCAAGGGAATGGGCTCGGGGCGATCTGGGGATAGGCGAGGGAGACGAGCGGGGCGGTGGGGCGACGGAGCTGGCAATAGGGTAGCACGAGCGTGAGAGGCTCCCCTCGTTCGATGTGGCGGCGGGGTGGAGGAGTGGGGGCGAGGTGGTAGCTTGGGCTAGGGTTCCAGGGGATCTTATACCCTGTGGTGGATGGGTCGGCTTGGGCTGAGCTGGCTGGGGCAGGCCCAGCAGGGGTTTAGGGGGTTTTCTTTCTTTTTGTTTTTTTTGTTTTTTTCCTTTTATTAATAAACAGTACGTGTCATAAATATTTAGAGGATCTAAATTATTTCTAAAAATACCCGATCCAATTTTATAAAATCCTAGAGAATATTTGCATCCCATCCAACATTTTTATTTTAAGTTTCGTAAAACTTTTAAATCCACTTTTCAAACAAATCAAATTTGCAACGGAATTGAGTGGGGTTTGAACCGACGTGAGTTTAACAAAAGTAACCACGATGACGTGGCATCATTAGCATAGGATTATTGTAGCTTAATTACATACATTTACTATAGCAAAAGGTGAGGATGTCACACCTCTCCCCTACTAACAAGAATTCTCATCCCGAGAACTAAGAGGTAGAAGGAAAGAGCTCGGGGTATTCATCACGAAGATGATCCTCGCGTTCCCAAGTGGCTTCATCTTCAGAATGATTTGACCATTGCACTTTAAGGAACTTGGTGACTTTTGCGAGGAGTGTGACATTCAGCCTAGTCGAGAATGCGGACCGGATGCTCTTTGTAAGAGAGATCTTTTTGCAGCTCAAGCATATCATGATCCACTGCTTGAATAGGATCCTTGAAGCAGCGACGGAGGTGAGACACATGGAAGACACCGTGAACCTGTGAAAGGTTCGCCGACAGTTCCAATAGATAAGCCACTCTACCATGCCTTTCGAGAAAGTGAAAAGACCAATATAGCGAGGAGCTAACTTTCCCTTGATCCCAAAACGGTGTGCACCTCTCATTGGTGTGACACGAAGATAAGCCTTTTTGCCAGGTTGATATACCATATCTTGATGATGATGGTCATACTGACTCTTCTGACGAGGTTGAGCGGCCTTCAGATTCTCATGAATAATGCGGACTTGATCTTCGACATGTTGGATAATATCCGGACCGAAGAGTGATTGTTCCCCAGTTTCTGACCAATTCAGAGGAGTTCGACACCTTCGTCCATACAATACTTCGAAAGGGGCCATCTTAAGACTAGCTTGATAGTTATTGTTGTAGCAGAACTCGGCATACGGGAGAGATTCCTCCCATTTCTTACTGAAAGAAATGACACAAGCCCGAGGCATGTCCTCGAGAATTTGATTGACTCGTTCAACTTGTCCCTGGGATTGAGGATCATATGCGGTGCTGAAGTACAGATGAGTGCCCATAGCTTTCTGAAAACTTTCCCAAAATTTTGAAGTGAACAAGCTGCCACGATACCAACGGAATATCGTGAAGTGAAACAATTTTGGACATATAAAGATCTGCGAGTTGACTAGCATTAATTGTTTCTTTGGCGGCCAGAAAATGTGCAACTTTGGACAGTCGGTCAATGACGACAAGAATAGCATCATTGCCCTTCTGAGATTTGGGAAAACCAGTCACAAAGTCCATTTCAACGTGGTCCACTCAGGAATAGAGATAGGTTGCAGAGTTCTAGCAGGCTTTTGATGTTCTTCTTTGATTCGCCGGCAAATATCACATGCTGCCACATATCGTGGAATGTCTTGTTTCTTATTGGGCAACCAGAATCTTTGACAGATGTCTTGGTACATCTTGGTACTACTCGGGTGAATAGGCAATGGTGTGTCATGAGCTTCTTTCATCACCTTTCCGGTCATTCTGAGATTTTTCCTTTTTATTTGGGACGAATAGGCAACCCTTGAAGTACAAGGCGCCATCTTCAGCAACAGTGAATAAGGAGGGTTTACCTTCTGTAAGGTAACATTTAATCCTTTTGACATCATCGTCATAACCTTGCAGAGTCTTGATGGTGCCCATAATATCGGGTTCAACAACCAGGTTACTGACGCAACCCTGATTAACAACACGGAGGTTCATCTTTTGATACTCTTCAGGAGGGGGAACTAGATAACCCCGAGGAACAATATGGAGGTTCAATTTACGGAATTCCTCTTGCAAATGATCGTGAACCTTATGAATCTGGAGGTGGTTGCAGTATGACTTGCAACTCAAGGCATCAGCCATTACGTTAGCCTTGCCGGGGGTATATGATATATTACAGTCAAAATCTGCTATACGCTCCATCCTTCTTCACTGACGGAGGTTCAGATCCGGTTGAGTGAACAAATACTTCAGACTTTGATGGTGGGTGTAGATTTCACAGCGATTACCGACAAGGTATTGTCGCCATTCATTCAGTGAATGTATAACTGCGGTAAGTTCGAGATCATGAACTAGATAGTTCTCTTCATGAGCACGCAGCTGACGTGAGGCATAAGAAATCACCTTGCGATCCTGCATGAGGATACAACCTATTCCTTGATGAGAAGCATCACAATATATGACGAAAACCCTTTTCGTATCCGGAGGAGCAAGTACCGGAGCGGAAGTCAGTTTGTCCTTGAGTGCTTGGAAACTTTCCTGACATTCATCAGTCCACTCAAACTTAACACCTTTGTAAAGGAGATTAGTTAAAGGCCTTGCAATCTTAGAGAAGTTCTTGACAAATCGACGGCAATAGCTGGCGAGTCCGAGAAAACTTCTGGCTTGCTTGACATTCTTCGGGGGAGTCCAGTCAAGAATAGCTTGAATTCGTTCGGTGGTGACTGCAATACCATCCTTGGAGATCACATGACCAAGGTATGTCACTTTGTCCAGCCAAAATTCACATTTGGAATACTTCGCATAGAGTTTATGCTCTCGGAGCTTATCTAGTACAAAATGAAGATGTTCGACATGTTCTTCTTTATTCTTCGAAAATACCAGAATATCATCCAGATATACCACGACGAATTTGTCGAGGTAGTCCATGGATATATAATTCGTCAGTCGAGAGAAGGTTGTTGGGGCATTGGTTAAGCCAAAGGACATGACGGTGTACTCGTATGATCCATAACGAGTAACAAAGGCGGTCTTTGGAATATCCTCTTGGCGAACACGGATTTGGTGGTATCCCAACCTCAAGTCGAGCTTAGAGAAGACTCTGGAACAAGCAAGTTGATCATACATATCAAGGAAGAGGATATTTGTTTTGAATAGTGGCCTGATTGATAGGACGATAGTGTCGAACCAAACGATTTATCCCATCCTTCTTCTTAACAAAGAGAGAAGGTGCTCCCCAAGCAGAGGAACTCGGACGAATGAAACCCAGACGAAGCGAATTGTCAATTTCTTGCTTAAGTTCAAGAAGTTCATGTGGTGGCATTTTATAAGGATGCTTGGCGATAGGAGTGGTACCGGGTACCAAGTCAATGACAAACTCGACAGCTCGAGCAGGGGAAATACCCGGAAGTTCTTGTGGAAAGACATCTAGGATTTCCTGGACCATTGGAATGTTTTTGATCCCTTCAAGAGGCAACACATTTAATGCATTTAAGGCATATAGCCGTGCCTCAGCATCTTGGACGAGATGAGCATGGTAGCTTATTAATTCATGGCACAAACGATTGCAGCCAGCACAAACAACAAGAGAAAATGAAACTACACGAGATTCTAAGCAAGTTTCATGTAGGACACGTTCAAATCGGAGCTACGGTTCAAAAACTATGAGCAAAACAAGAATTGACTACAAGCTGCCAAAATCAGCCACATAGCATTTTCTACGCCCCACAACTACGAGCTACACAACTCCGATAAACTCACGCAAGGCATGGCACGAAAGAGGGCAAGAAGCACTACTACAAACATCTAACAACAACTAGCATGGCATCATGGATCACTAGGAAAAGAAGACACAAAATGGCATCTCACACACTATTTCAGACTTAGTGAAAATTACACCTCATGAAAGTGCAGTTTTTGATCTAAAGCAATATTGACAGCAGCAAAATCCTAATCTACAGGTCTCCAAATGGCATGAAAATTTACAGCATGCTAGAGAAACACAAGGGGTACAACTAACTCCAGTGGACCAACCTCAAAAGAGCTACAGTTCACAAGATGCAAGCAAGACAAGACAGCAACAAAATATAACAGATTCCAGACTTCGAAATATTTCAGCTCCTCTAAAACAGCACTATTTCTAGCAACTTGAGAGCAAGCAAATCACACCTAAACATGCATTTCTATTGCAACCAAAAATACCAGGGGCTAAACAAAACATCCAAGATCAACTCTCTAGTTGACAACTCCGTCAAATGACGCACGGAAAAAATCCTACGAATTAAACAAAAGGGCAACATAGCAAAATATCTCGCGAACTAACTTCCTCAAAAGCTAAAACTAATTGCACAGAAAAATCCAATGGATTTATCTACCCCAGAAACATATAAAATATGTGGGGTTTGCAACACAAAATAAAGCCACACATTGATGCGGGAAAATAACCTATATACGGGAAAATAAACTACCGGAAAATCCCTACACGTAAAAATACAAATGACCGCTCTAACATGCATGGAAAAAGGGTCCCTAAAACACGGACATTTCTAATACGGCATTCGGACAAACCGGACTTGCGCGAAAAATAACACGGGACCAAGACAATAAAAACATCACACATATCTAGGCATCCGGCGCGCAAAACTACATCAAATAATTATGCAAGTTGGATAATCGTCTTCTACGCGAAATTCTGCGCCATATAAAATACGCCTCGTTCCGACTTACGGATAAAAAGATACGGGGGTTTAACTAAACGTCTATTTTCTGGAATTGATTAATTACTAAAATTCCTAAATGGGCCGAACTATTATAATGCTACAGGGGGGAAAAGAGGGCTACCTCGGTTGGGCCGGCCTGGTCGGCTGAGGAGCAGGAGGCCTCGAACTGGGCCGACTCGGGGGAAGGGTTAACGGCCCACGCGGGCGAGGCCCACGCGCGGGAGCGCTGGCGGTCGGGAGCCACGGGAGGCCCGCTCGGGGCGAGCAGCACCTCCAGGCTCTCCCGATCCCGTTGGATCGCGGAGCACGCCGGCGGCGGCTCTCGTCCGGAGGGGGTTTGCAGGCGTCCGGTGAACTGCGGGGGCGACCGGGTCTGACCGGACCATGGCGGATCCGAGGCACGGGAGCCTTCCGGCGGCCGGCGATGAGGACAGATTGGAGCACGGGCTCCGGCGATGAAGGTGGGCATGGCGGCGCGGCAGAAGCATGGGGCGGCGGCCGAGAACGGCACGGCCGATGGGGAAGGCGCGGCCCGAGGGCGACGGGGCTCCGGCCGGCGACGGGATAGGGCGCGGCGCTAGGGGCGGCCTGGCCTGCGGTGGCGCACCGGCCAGGGCAGGCGGCGGCGGTTTGGGCCCGGGCGGCGGCGCTTAGATGGGCCCAGCGGGCCCCGGATGGGCTTCGCGGGCCCGGCGGCTGGAGGGAGGAGAGAGGCTGGCTAGGGTTTTGGGGGTAGGCACGGATTTCGAGGCAGGAGTGGCTGTCTAAAAATTAGGAGGAGGGGGTATTTATAGAGAAAAGAGGGGCTCGGTTAACCGGAATCGCGTTCGGGATCCAACCGCGGGGTCGGATTCGGACGATTCCGAACGCAGGTATGGGTACGCGGCCGTGTAGAGGGGATATCCGGAGACGAGAGGGAGAATGGGCAGCGCGGCAACGAATTTTAGAACACCGACACACTTCCGACGGTAGACCGATTACGGTGCCGCTACGGTCGACCGTTCGGGTACCAGACGAACTCCGATCGCGAAGAAATTCGACAGGCGGCCTACCTATATTTAATAATACCGCACGACAAAGTCCAGCTCAATCGGAGAAAGTTTTATACACGCTTTAAAAACAGAGTTACGACGGTGCCACAGGCGCGTGCGTGTGCGGTCGGACTCAGAACGAACAACGACGTTAACCGGCAACTAACAACGGGTGCAAGATTTGAAAACAGACGGCAATGGAGACGCCGATGCAATGCAAATGATGCGCATGATGCGATGATGATGCGACAAATATAAATAGACACACGACGAAAACGGAAAGAGAGGGGAATCTTCTGGAACATCGGCATCGGGCTGTCACAACTCTCCTACACTACAAGAGGATCTCGCCCCGAGATCCAAGAATGAAAGGGGGAGAGGATGAGAAAGAACAACAGTTAAAACTTAGTCGCTTCTTGACAAACGAGTGAAACCAACGATCCTTGAAGGTTGCAAAGAGATGAGGAATGATATGAGAAACAAGCAAGAATTCACGGAAAATTTCGGCAGCACTTCGGTAGGAAAATGGGACAAAAAATTCGATAAGATGGAAGAAATAGACAATAATCATATCAAACAACTAAATAGAGCAAGGGAACACCATGATCTTGATAGAACAACAAGATTGACCCAAAAGAGCAATATCACAATGCCTCCGGAACAATAGAATAGGAACTAGCTCATACGGAAGAAGAGAATGAAGAAAAGAATAATAGAATTGAAGAGCCTCCGGATAGAAAATTGACAGAGTAGTTGGAAAACCAACAACGAAGAAGAAGATAGTAGTGGGCTTATAAAAATCATCTCAACAAATATGAGGTGACAACCAACCACTAAAAGGAACAAGGATAGATTGGGAGCAACAAGATATGAACAATCTTACACCAAGAGGATGCATTGAGAACTTAGATTAAAGACAAGCACCATGATCGCACAATCCATAGGAAAAGCTTTAGGTGAAATCCAAACCAAGACAGCTCAATGAAGAAATCATGGGTTGCAAATATCTCATGATCATAGAATTGATGGATTTAATTATCTCATTCTGGAAAGGAAATCTCTTCGAAACTCCTACACTAACAAGAAGGCTATGAAACCACCTCAAAGGATAAAGGAAGAACAATGCACTGAAATGCAAGGGAAAGAATGCTTGAGGTACTCCAACAGGAATCTTGAAGAACACTTAGAGAATGGATTGAAACCTTGATGAACCACCAAGAAGGACCTCCGTATACGAATGAATGATGCAAAGATAACAAGGTAGAAAAGAATAAGATTATGACCTTGCCAAGATTTAGATGAAGCTTCACAACGAGATACTTGATAGAACTTGGAACTTCGGAAAAGAAAGATAAGCACTTGCGAAAAGAATTGATATCATGAGCCACTCCGGAAGAAGAATTCAGATTACTATGAACAAGAATAAGAATTATGTTATGTTTATCCTTCATCAAGTTTAATTGATGACAAACAACGGATTAAGCATACAACTTATTCCTCTGAAAAGATTGAGGAGAGATATGAGCACAAACTAGAAGAATTGTTGCAAGAAACACCGGTGAGAATTGAAATGAACGAGGCAACCCTGAACGAATGGAGATACATGAGAATGAAGATATCATGAGCCACCTGATAGAAAACTAGAACACGGCACCAGATAATCGAGAGACGAACGAAGAGACAACAATGGAGAAGAATTGAGGATGAAAGCTGAAAGCTGAGAACGAAGAATCTTCTAAAATGATGGCCTTCGGAGGAACGAGAAATAAAAACAACTCAGAAATGCACAGGATAGCAAGAAAGGGATTACCCACGATTGGAACAAATAAGATGATGGCACAAAGCTGAAATGATGAATCTTCAAAAGAACGGACCAAGATTGAGAGAAACACTCCTTCGGTTTGCAAGGTGAGAATGATGACGAGAAACAACACCAAGAATAGATGAGACACTCCGGAATAATGAAGAATGAATGGTTGAGCCAAATATGAGAATTAATTCGAATAGGCCTTGGAGAAGGGATATGCCTGATGAAATTCATACTTACGTCATAGTTAAATAGAATTAATGATCTCCGGGAGTAGATTAAAAGAGCTATAACAGATCCTGAGAAAAACATGTGGGTTATGGGCCCACTCAAAGAACCCACCTTTGAAAAGGTTGTTAGCAAGAGGGATATAGCACCGGTATAAGAAAACTAGATGAGGTTGCGCACCTCGAAATACTGAAAGATCTGAAACAAGAAACTCTGAGATATCTTCAACACACCGGATAGAAAAGAGATGAATGAATAACAAGATAGTCTGAAAAGAATTTCTAACATGGGAAAGAATTACAAAGACGAAAAGGATATGATGAACACGGACAACTGAATTGAATTCACCGGGAAGGAAAAAAATGAAGAAATGATGAAATCGACTCCTGAGAATGTTCACAATGAATCACGGGCTACAAAAAGGAAGAGGAGATAGCGGAAGCATCACTGAATAAGAAGGCACTTGGACGAAATCCAAACAGTGAAGAAAAGGGCGGGAGGGCGGGGAAAAAAAACAAAGACAACTTGGGCTAGATGAGATGAACTCCGGAATGAAATGAGAGAATGATCTGCAACAACTGGAGAAGATTGAATTCAATTGCACAGAAGCACACCGGTTGAATGGAATTGATACGACGACTCCGGTTGAAAAGAGTTGATAAGACGATGTGATTGAGCAAAGAAGTTGCATTCACATAAAAATATGAGAACACAGATTAGGAAAGATCTGAAATCACCACTTGACATCGAAGCAACACGAATTACCACATTCAACAAAACAAAGGGTGAGGCTTATGAAACAAGCCAGAACAAACTCATGAGAAAGGTTTCCGTTTGATATTTTCGTGGACAGGATCGCACGGGCTCGATTTTACAGTAGCCATCAAGTGCAAGGCAGTGCACCCGACATACGAAGCGTCCCCGAGTCATAGCAAGCTACAAGGACTCTTTAAGACACAACGTGTACCGCTGTAAGTCGACCGTGAACAAACGAATCCACTAGATGTCGAACCCCAACCTAACATCATGTATTTGTTGGAAGATTGTCCTATAAGTAACTACTTGAATTCCCACCTATGAATTCCCGAAATGTCTGGTCATGCAATCTGGTACACGGATACAAGGAGTAATAACACACAACTCCTATACTAACCCGTCACCTGTATCACATCCGTCAACACACGACCAGAATCTCGGACCTTCATCTACAACAGACCGTCGTGATCACAACGATACAAAGTATGGCAGTACTCCCGAACAATCTGCACCAGTACTGGGGACATCGGGGTTATCTCGCCACTACTAGTATTGAAGCAATTACGAACATCCTTCATTCTGAGAGACTAAGAAATCTTAATGATAACGATGTGCTCGAGAATCCCCTGGAGCTCAACTCCCCGGAAGAAAATCAAGTCAGACAGGAGGCACCAAGACAGAACTCCGTCACATCGGCATCATATAGATTCCAAAAATACCTGCGTGATCCTAAATTTTTTTTGAGTGGGAAGAGGAGTAGAGTAAATTATTACGTCAAGATTCCTCAACAGAGCATAGAAGAGGAGAAAAAAGAATCCTACTCTCCGATATATAACTAGACTCAAAGTAGTTTTTCACTAGACTCGACTCGGCCAAGTTCGATCAATCAAGGGGGCTCCTAGGTCGGTACGGCTCTGATACCAACTTGTCACGCCCAAGATGCGACCCTATCCTCAATTTGGCACAAAGGCTTCGTCAGGGATAGAAGCGCATCTCGTCGTGTCGCAAGAATGGATATCGTTACAAGTACATGTACTGAATAGATGAGATATATAAAGAATTGGCTTACACTCTCCACAAGCTACATCAGAGTCACATCAGTACATTACATAAACATCAAGAGTAAGAGCAGGGTCCGACTACGGACGAAAGCAAACGACAAAAGAAGAACGACGTCCATCCTTGCTATCCCAGGCTGCCGACCTGGAACCCATCCTAGATCGATGAAGAAGAAGAAGCAACTCCAAATGAACAATCAACGCGCTTGCGTCAAGTAACCTTTACCTGTACCTGCAACTGGTGTTGTAGTAATCTGTGAGCCACAGGGGACTCAGCAATCTCATTTCCAAAGGTATCAAGACTAGCAAAGCTTAATGGGTGAGGTAAGGTTAAGTGGTGAGGTTGCAGCAGCGGCTAAGCATATGTTTGGTGGCTAAACTTACGAGTACAAGAAAAAATAAGAGGGGGAAGATCTACGCATAACGGACGTGAACTACTGATGATCAAATGAATGATCCTGAACACCTACGTACGTCAGACATTACCCCACCGTGTCCTCGATCGGAGAAGGAACTCACGAAAGAGACAGTCACGGTTACGCACATAGTTGGCAAGTTTTAATTAAGTTAACTTCAAGTTATCTAGAACCAGTGTTAAACAAAGTTTCCACGTTGCCACATAACCGCGGGCACGGCTTTCCGAAAAGATTTAACACTGCAGGGGTGCTCCAACTAGTCCATCACAAATTACCACAAGCCGCATAGAAATCCTCAATCACGAAGCTCGCGATCTCGTCGGATTCCCTAGTGGAAAACCTCAACTCTGAGATTACCCAAAGCATTACCGGAATCCTGATGCACAAGATATCTCGTCAAAGGTAAAACTAATCCAGCAAGGCCGCCCGACATGTTGACGATCCCGATAGCAGTCGCGTACCTTGTTCTCAGGACACAACGAATGAGCGATGGTTACCATGCCAAACGCCGAGTTGCCCCGGGTAGCGTTAATAAGCTGCTCTGTTTTGGACCAACACTCATGATAAATTATCCTCGGGGCCCGGGGGTTGATTAAATTATCCTCGGGGCCCGGGAAGTCCCTGTGCAATTTTATTAGGTGATTAGGCAAATGTAGTACCAATGTTGGGCCTTGCCAGACCAGCTTTAATCTAAAACGAGTTATCAAGGGGGTCCCCATAACAACCCCGATCGTGTTAGGAGTGCTCGATTATGGAACATAACACTGGTAGCCGGAAACTAAGAGGGGCAAAGGTGGAACAAAACACCAGGCTAGAAAAGGCCGAGCCTTCCACCTTTTACCAAGTATATAGGTGCATTAAGTTAAATAGCATTTATATATGGTGATATAACAAGGAACCCATGTTTTCACATGGAAGCAACTGCACCTGCAACTAGCAACGCTATCAACAGGATTAAGCAAGCAGTATCTTAGCCAAACAGTGGTTTGCTAGGTCGAACAGGTTGAAGGTAATCATGGCATTGTTGAGAGGCTGATATTTAACAGGTGGTAGGCAACGAGACAGAAACGTTAGAAGCGATAAACTAGCATGGCAATGATAGTAATGGTATCTGGGGAAATGATCATCTTGCCTGAGATCCCGCTTGGATGAAGAATGCCTCCGTGAAGCAGACGAACCGACGTAGTCGAACGGGTCCTCACAATCCGGCACGCTGCGGAACTCTATCGAGACGAAGCAAACCGGAAACGCAAATCAACACACGAAATTCACCACACGATGCAACAACACAAATGATGCATGAGCAGCTGAAAACATGCAAGACACGGCATGACAAATCACACAAGCAGTCACTGCACATTAAGTGAAGTTCAATATACAACAAGTTGCATATTGACGAGACTCCACGTTCATTTATTTAGTTCTATCCCGATTAAATAGACGACAATATTAAATGTAGTTAAACATGTAAGAGGTGAAGCGGAAATTAAAGTACCTATCTAGACATTTTAAATGAGGTCGGAAATGTCTTATAGCACCTCCGAAACGACCAAACAAGTTAATTTACAATTCTGTCCAGATCTGAACTCACACATTTAATTGGTTCTTAAACAGCAAAACAAATAGGTTCACGTGATTCTACGCGTCAAGGCAACCAATCTACACATAAAGAACATCTCCAACGGAGCTACGGTTCAAAACATACAAGCACCGCAAGATATGATGGCATGAATGCAATATGTGTGCAACGATGGCTACGAGCACTTCAAAACATACAAACAGAAAGAGAAAATGAAAGTACACGAGATTCTAAGCAAGTTTCATGTAGGACACGTTCAAATCGGAGCTACGGTTCAAAAACTACGAGCAAAACAAGAATTGACTACAAGCTGCCAAAATCAGCCACATAGCATTTTCTACGCCCCACAACTACGAGCTACAAAACTCCGATAAACTCAAGTAAGGAATGGCAGGAAAGAGGGCAAGAAGCACTACTACAAACATCTAACAACAACTAGCATGGCATCATGGATCACTAGGAAAAGAAGACACAAAATGGCATCTCACACGCTATTTCAGACTAAGTGAAAATTACACCTCGTGAAAGTGCAGTTTTTGATGTGAAGCAATATTGACAGCAGCAAAATCCTAAGCTACAGGTCTCCAAATGGCATGAAAATTTATAGCATGCTAGAGAAACACAAGGGGTACAACTAACTCCATTGGACCAACCTCAAAAGAGCTACAGTTCACAAGATGCAAGCAAGACAAGACAGCAACAAAATATAACAGATTCCAGACAAGACAGCATGGAAAAAGGGTCCCTAAAACATGGACATTTCTAATACGGCATTCGGACTAACCGGATTTGCGCGAAAAATAACACGGGACCAAGACAATAAAAACAGCACACATATCTAGGCACCCGGCAGGAAAAACTACATCAAATAATTATGCAAGTTGGATAATCGTCTTCTACGCGAAATTCTACGCCAAAACCATATAAAATACGCCTCGTTCCGACTTACGGATAAAAAGATACGGGGGTTTAACTAAACGTCTATTTTCTGGAATTGATTAATTACTAAAATTCCTAAATGGGCCGAACTATTATAATGCTACAGGGGGGAAAAGAGGGCTACCTCGGTTGGGCCGTCCTGGTCGGCTGAGGAGCAGGAGGCCTCGAACTGGGCCGGCTCGGGGGAAGGGTCAACGGCCCACGTGGGCGAGGCCCACGCGCGGGAGCGCTGGCGGTCGGGAGCCACGGGAGGCCGGCTCGGGGCGAGCAACACCTCCACGCTCTCCCGATCCCGTTGGATCGCGGAGCACACCAACGGCGGCTCTCGGCCGGAGGGGGTTTGCAGGCGGCCGGTGAACTGCGGGGGCGACCGGATCTGACCGGACCGTGGCGGATCCGAGGCGCGGGAGCCTCCCGGCGGCCGGCGATGAGGACAGAGAGGAGCACGGGCTCCGGCGACGAAGGTGGGCATGGCGGCGCGGCAAAAGCATGCGGCAGCGGCCAGGAACGGTGCGGCCGACGGGGAAGGCGCGGCCCGAGGGCGACGGGGCACCGGCCGGCGACGGGATAGGGCGCGGCGCTAGGGGCGACCTGGCCTGCGGTGGCGCACCGGCCAGGGTAGGCGGCGGCGGCTCGGGCCCGGGCGGCGGCGCGTAGATGGGCCCGGCGGGCCCCGGATGGGCTTCGCGGGCCCGACGGCTGGAGGGAGGAGAGAGGCTCGCTAGGGTTTCGAGGGTAGGCACGGATTTCGAGGTAGGAGAGAGGATGGCTGTCTAAAAATTAGGAGCAGGGGGTATTTATAGAGAAAAGAGGGGCTCGGTTAACCGGAATCGCGTTCCGGATCCCACCGCGGGGTCGGATTCGGACAATTCCGAACGCAGGTATGGGTACGCGGCCATGTAGAGGGGATATCCGGAGACGAGAGGGAGAACGGGCGGCGCGGCAACGAATTTTGAAACACCGACAGACGTCCGACGGTAGACCGATTACGGTGCCGCTACGGTCGACCGTTCGGGTACCAAACGAACTCCGATCGCGACGAAATTCGACAGGCGGCCTACCTATATATAAATAATACCGCACGACAAAGTCCAGCTCAGTCGGAGAAAGTTTTATACACGCTTTAAAAACAGAGTTACGACGGTGCCGCGGGCGCATGCGTGTGCGGTCGGACTCAGAACGAACAACGACGTTAGCCAGCAACTAACAACGGGTGCAAGTTTTGAAAACGGGCGGCAACGGAGACGCCGATGCAATGCAGATGATGCGCATGATGCGATGATGATGCGACAAATATAAATAGACACATGACGAAAACGGAAAGAGAGGGGAATCTTCTGGAACGTCGGCATCGGGCTGTCACAGTGGGGAGAGGTGGTGGCCGACCGTTTTGTTGCTGGTGACGGCGAGTAGTTGAGTCGGTCGAGGGATCCGGGTGAGGGGCGAGCTAAGAGGTGCGAGGGAATGGGCTCGAGGCGATATGGGGAGAGGCGAGGGAGACGAGCGGGGCGATGGGGCAAGGGAGCTGGCGATGGGGTAGCGCAAGGGTGAGAGGAACGAGGGGCTGGCTCCCCTCATTTGATCTGGCGGCGGGGTGAAGGAGTGGGGGTGTCGTGGTTTTGTCACGGCGGATGTCCTCGTGAAAGGACTTGAAGATGGAGCCATCACACCTTGGTGGCGACTCGAAGGGGGTGAGCGAAAGCGAGACTCAGATTTACCCACGTTCGGCCCCTCGTGAGGAGGTAAAAGCCTACGTCCTGCTTTGTGTGGATTAATGGTGATTTCGATTACAAGGAGGGCGTAACTCGCTTGACCTAGCTCTCGATTCTCTCTAACTCGCCTGACCTTTTCCCGGGAATCGCCTTTATATACAGGTCGAGGCCCTAGGGTTTACAAAATCCTGCCATGCTACTGCTTGTGGCTTTCCCTATCTCTAAGTCGCCCTGCTCTCCATGATTGGGAACTCCCTTGGTAATCTACCATCCGCACAACCTCTTGAACCTCCATCCGGCTTCTGGGCCACGAGACACGCGTTGAATGGTAAGTCACCCCTTTGATGACTCGGCCCACTAAGGGCGGGTTATCCACAGGTAATATCCCCAACATTAGGCCCGAGATTGTCTTGTATTCATTCATGTCAATAAACCTTCACCAATTTGGGGCGACTCTTACCGTTTCTATCTTTCGATGAACGATAAGTCGCCACTCGTTGTAATTTTATCTGACCTGCCGTGTAATCTTTGATGACATCACCTTATCCTCTTAGTTCCAGGGTTTTTAACACCGCAACCATCCGACGGATCTTTTGCTCCATATTCACTTATCCTGAAAACCTAGGCGCCATTATCACAGTTTCTGACTTGTCGCCTCGATCTCCGCCTCGACAGCCTCGATTCCCGTTCCGGCCCTTTAAATAACCGCAGGAGAAATGGGGGGGGGGAAGCTCCGTCACCTACCTCCATCTCTTCCCTCGTCTTCCTCGTGCTCTTCCTGTTCCTGCGCTGGCACCCCGGCATCGTCACCGGCTCTTGAATCTCCTCCGTCGACCGTGGTCTTCCGGGCGCCTTCAAGTCAACAAGAAGCACGAAGTTCTCCGCTTTCGTCCCCGACACCGATCTCCTTTCCTCAGGTACACACATTCCCTTATTAGGGTTAAGCCGAGAATGCCAGGGCCATTGTTCCCATGAGCTAGCTTCGTGATGCGATAAACGTCCTTTCCTGCTTTAAATCCGCCTTATATCTTCGTAGTAGATTCAGGCAGTGGCAAACCATGGCCACTTTATCGTGTCCTTCCATTATCTTAAGCCTTCATGTCGTGGATCCAATACTGTCGCTGCCTTATGTTCATAGCCTTTCATCATTTTTCCAAGCATTATTCCTTTATTTTGATCCACTCGTAGATCCATACTTTACTGCTTGTTTTTAGAAACATGTTTGTTCGTCTCCCGAGAACATCCCTAAGGAAAAAAGGACCCTTGAGAGTCGCCGTTTAGCTCCTGCTTCCATAGCGACTTAAATTTATCACCATAGCTATGCCCCCTTCCTTTCCAATTGAAAAGTGAGTTACAATACTTCAAAGATACTTCCATGAATCGCCCGAGCAGCGAGTTATGATGTATGTCACCCATTGGCGAGTCACCAAATCCTTTTTGAACATATTGTAGACCCATACTGGCGAGTCTAAAATACTTCATAGTTTTTACTGAATCGCCTTGTTCCCCTCTCTTTTGTAGTCATGGCTAGTTCGAAGTGCAATTGATCACCAACAAAAATCGATGATGCTACTCTCGAGAAGTTTGTTAAGGCGGGTATTCTTGACAACAAGGAAACCATTGGTTGGAGAACTACCCCGGGCAAGTTGATTCCCAATCCCGCTGCAAGAGAAGTAGTCATCTTTACCGATTACCTTGAACGAGGTTTTAAACCGCCCGGGTCAAAGTTTTTTCGAGACGTCTTGCATTTCCTTAACGTTGATCCTCAAGACCTAGGACCCAACTCCATCAGCAACCTTTGCTAGTTCCAGGTCATTTGTGAGGTATACTTGCAGAGAGAGCCCATAGTTCCTTTATTTTGGAACTTCTTCCATTTGAATCGCCAGATCGAGTTTCCCAACGGTCCCAACCATGAACTTAGAGGACTCAATATTCAAAGACGTCTCGAGCGTGGATTTCCATCAGTCCTTCTGCCCAGCCATCCCAAGGGTTGTGCCGAGTCATGGTTTTATTGTCGGGACACCTCTCCACCTGGCAAAAACCCACTCCCGGGTTTCAGAGTAGATCGCCTGAGTATGGACTTCAAACTGCCCGAGAAACTCACAGAAGAGGAAGAGTCGGAATTTATCCCCATTTTCTCCGAGTTAAAGTCTTTGACCAACAACGGGCTCATCGGGATTGCTCTGTTCCGCTTGTGGGTGGAGTGGAATATTCTTCCCTTGAGTCGCCGAGATGGGTTAATGTATGAATAAGATGGTACGGTAAACCATCCGCAGTGCTTCCGCCACAAAAGACTCTCAGAGAGTGAAATTGTTGGAATCATGAAGAAGCTAACCGGTGAGACTTTGGAAGAATGTTCCAAGATTGGGCTCAAGGCCTTCTGCCACTCCAACCCGGTGCCGCGAGTAAGAATCTAAGCCGCCTTTCGTTTCTTTATACTTACCAATGTTCTTGGTTTGAAATTCACTTCTATTCATCAAAAAAGAGATCCATTTTGGCGAAGGGGCCCCAAAGTGACCGCCCAAAAGACCACCAAGCCGCCAGCAAAGAAGAAGAAGAAAACAAGCAAAGGTAAAGCCGCCGCCAAAGATTCATCTGTTGTCGGCGAGTCACGAGCTGACGAAGAACACTCAGAGGTAAGACTTCCCCCTCACTCATTACCTGTGTATTCCGACTCATGCTTATACCATGCGCCTTTATGTGTAGGGCGAGGACAATGAGAGCCAAGATGACGCGGTCGAGGTAATTTCTATTTCTTGCGACTCACCTTCTCCTTCTCCTAGACCAGCCAGACGGATCTGTGGGAAAGTGCCCATGTCTCACCCATATGCTTATATGGACCAAGATGTCCTTTTGAAGAAAGAAAGATATATCCCCAAGAGCAAAACCTGTAGTCACTCTGGCGACTTAATCTCCGGACTGCCTGAGAAGACAACCGGTCAAAAGCGCACGAGCAAGGTACACTTTTGTTTTATCACACCCTTCCTTGTGTAAAATATGACTCGCAACTTCTTTAACTTTTAAGCCTTTATTCTACCAGACTTCTCCCCTTACATCTGGCGACTCAGCAATATCAGCTCTCCCGCCGTGTGTTCGTGTGCAAGGGTGAGTCCCTTTGTTAATCCTAATTTATTCTAAATAACGATATGTGCTTTTAATCTTGGTGCCTTTGTCTCAGAGCGCAAGCGAAGAGAAGGAAAACTGGCGACTTATCTTCTGCTACTAAAACAACTGAAGCCTTATGCATGAGCGCCTCTGTCCCAGAGATTGATGAGGAGCAAGCGGCGACTCATGATATTACTATGGACGATATTACCGATGTCCGGGACGACTTGCCCATAATTTTGAAGGAGTCTGCTGACAATGTTAACCCGCCAAGCCCTCTCAAGGTGACTGAAGATCCAGATGATGTCGTAGTCACCCGTACTGGCTACTCCACTCCTCCAGTTGAGGTACTGTCTAAGCATACCTCCAAGGAATATCGTCCTTCCACTGATCAAGACACTAGTAAATTCAAGCTCCCCCATTATGAGAAGCTGGAATTTTACCAACTTTGCTCTGGCTTCGTAAGTCGCCTAGAGATGAGTGATGAGATGAACAAAAGCTTGATTCATCTTATGAAGGTTAAGCATGAGGTACGTCTACTTATGTATTCTCTTCCGCCCATTAGCCTTGCAAGGACCGGGTCATCTTTCAAAAGATGAGTCGGGTCTGGAATATAGTTAAAATCTTCAACCTGTAGCCCCCAAGGGTCGGGTCATCTTTTGAAAGATGAGCCGGGTCTTGAATATAGTGAAAATCTTCAACCTGTAGCCCCCAAGGGCCAGGTCATCTTTTGAAAGATGAGTCGGGTCTTGAATATAGTTAAAATCTTCAAGCTGTAGCCCCCAAGGGCCGGCTCATCTTTTGAAAGATGAGCCGGGTCTTGAATATAGTTAAAAATCTTCAACCTGTAGCCCCCAAGGGCCGGGTCATCTTTTGAAAGATGAGCCGGGTCTTGAATATGGTATGACTTTGAATAAAATCATACATTAGCCCCCAAGTGTCAGGAGTATTGCTTGCAATAATGTTGAAACTTGTCTCCCCAAATTTTATGTGCACGAGTCTGTGACCCAGAGTGAGTCGGCTTTAGCCGACTTAAGGAAGAATCTGGCTAAACAACAAGATGCGCAATCTGTCGGAGAGGAAATACCACTTGATTCTGGCTGAGCTGGAGAGGATGAAGGCTGACCATCAAAAACTGGAGAAGAAAGTGAAAACTGACCAAGCCGCCATCCTTAAGCGTGTTGAGCAAGCTGAGCAAAAATTGGAAGCCGCCCAGCAAGAGCTGTCCGGCTTAAAAAAGCACATTTCCAATATGATTGTCGCTATGTTTGGTAAGAATTAACCCTTGCCTTTTGAAGAAACAATCTGGTCTCCCAAAAACTTATCAAATAATGATGTATCCTTTGTAGGTTGTCGAGCCGCCAATCTTCTAGACGACTGCATGCTGAAGCTAAAGGCTATATATACCTTCACCAAGCAGCTATATATCGGAGGCGTGCTGACGATTAAGGCGGTGATGGGCAGCAAGGAGCCAGTCAGAACCATCAAGCACCTGCTCAGCTATCTGTCCAGATTGCCTCCTCAAATAGAGGACCTAAATAGATCAGTCGCCCGAAAAGGAGTCCTGAACACCCTGAGTCGGTGTTTAGCCTATGCCCCGGAGCTCAAACCAAAAGAAATAGCCGCCGGCTACCCTGAGCTGAAGGATGACGGGTCAGAGTTCACCGAGGTGGACTACCACCGAGTTATCATAGAATCCCGCTTCTCGGCGACTCAACTGGCAGCCATCTTGGATTTGACTAAATACCAAGCCGCCTATGATGAGAAGAAAAAGAAGGTGACGCCTCCCTCATATGAAACTGCTAGCTTGGTTCCTTGTCGACCCAAGAATCATTTTGATCTTGACATGGACCTATCCCTCTTCCTTGATGATGAAGATGAGTTCGTTGCCCTATCCAAGTGTAATTGGAAACTGGGCGACTTACAAATCAAAGGCGGAGAGAGCTCAAGGCAAGGTGACTCGAAGGCGGCTTGATTTGTCCACTAATCCTTTCTTCACTGGAGGATGACACCTGTTTTGGCCATGCGAGCCATGTAATAGCTTGTTAGATTTTGTGGAACAATAATCAGTCAATAGTACCTTTTGATGGAACCTTTCCTGAACCACTTTTATTCCTTGAATCTATGCATGAATCGCGTGTAAATTTGATGAACCAGGGAGTGTCATAATTTGACAAAAAAGTCTTCACCTTATGTGTCAAGAAAAACATAAGCCGACTAAGTGAGTGCATGGCAAAGAATAGACCAGCCCCCTGGATTATGGCAAAAAATAGATCAGCCCCCCCCCCCCCGGGGTTATGGCAAAAAATAGATCAGCCCCCGGGTTATGGCAAATAGTGGTTAAAAAATGAGTCGAGGCGAGTTATAACCAAAAGCCGACTCAAAGATATTAGGAAACCTTGGGGGTCTTGCCATCAAGAAATACAATTTTATCGACTCAGTGAGTTACGATAGGATAAGATGAGTTTGCAAAAATCTAGGGTTACCCTAAGAAAGCCTTTGCAAAAAGCCTTGTTGTTTTAGACCGGCTGATCAGGCGCGAGTCAAGCTTCCGTGAAGCAGGTTCAATGAACCAATGGTTTCTCTATTTCCCATGTGTGACACTGGCCAGTACCGTTTATGTTTTAACCAAGGCGAGTTCAGGGTCCACATGACGGATTGACTCGCCCTGAGTACATAGGTCCATGTGGCGACTTGTTCAACACATAGTCCAGTATAACCATTTGTAATGCGGTAATTTTTCGCTAGCCAAGAGGGTATTCAGGCCGAACTCAATGAGTGGAAGCCCACAAGTGACCTATGATTCAGGAAAAAGCCGGGCATAGGATCACATAAGCGTATACGCTCTTACTATGAAACGACTTGGGGACTAGTAGCCCCCATGTAAGCCGGCTTAATTCTCAAAACCACATAAGGCGCCTATGTTTGAACCGTGCGACGTGGCAACGTTGGTCCTCTTTGGCTTTATCAAGGCCCAGTTTTGAAGTAAGTGCAGCATGGCGACTTACGCTCTTTGACTTTGATAGCGTCCATGTTTGGACGACTTATAGAACAATAAAGACTCATGCTTTCAAAAGCTGAAACGACAAAGGACCCCGAAATTCGTGGGCGCCGGCTTTATTGCTTTTATAATTCATGGATTACAATTTTCTGAAAACTGGTAAAAAAAAGGAGCTCATGGCTCTAAGTGTAGTAAGGCCACAGATGGGCTATGTTCCAGGGGCGAGTTGTCTCAACCTCTGTAGTTGGCCGATCCGGGCGAAGATCCACCAAGTAATATGAGCCGTTTCGGAGATTCTTGCTGATGACAAACGGTCCTTCCCACTTTGGTGATAGCTTGTGCATACCAGTATGATCTTGAATCAAACGAAGCACTAAGTCGCCTTCTTGGAAAGTCCGGCTCTTGACCCGACGACTGTGGTAACGTCACAAGTCTTGTTGGTAAATCGCCGATCGTGATGCTGCCAAGTCACGTTCCTCCTCCAAGGCGTCCAGCGAGTCTTTTCGCGCCAACTCGTTGTCCTGTTCCACATAGGCGGCGACTCGTGGGGATCGTGTTTGATGTCACTTGGTAACACCACTTCTGCTCCATAGACCAGAAAGAAAGGAGTAAAACCCATGGAGCGATTTGGAGTTGTCTTGATACTCCATAGTACTACGACAACTCCTCCACCCAACATCCTGGAGTACGTTTCAAAGGTACCATTAGCCGAGGCTTAATCCCCCGCAATATTTCCTGATTCGCCCTCTCCGTCTGCCCATTAGACTCGGGATGTGCAACCGCGGAAACATCAAGCCGGATATGCTCTCGTGAGCAAAACTCTTGCATTGCACCTTTGGATAGATTAGTAGCATTGTCAGTAATGATACTATGAGGATATCCGAATCGGGAAATTAGTTTCTTCAAGAATTTGACGGTTGTATCTGCATCACAGCTGCTAACAGGTTCCGCCTCCACCCACTTGGTAAACTTGTCTACCGCCACCAATAGGTGAGTCTTTTTAGTGGAAGAAATTTTGAAAGGGCCAACCATATCAAGCCCCCAGACTGCAAACGGCCAAGTGATTGGTATCATCCGCAATTTCTGAGCTGGCACGTGCATCTGACGTCCAATTTTTTGGCAGCCATCACATCGGCGAACGATCTCCTCTACGTCTGCGTGAGCCGTCAGCCAATAGAACCCATGTCTGAAGGCCTTAGAAACCAAGGATCGGGACCCAGCATGATGACCACAATCGCCAGCGTGAATCTCATTAAAGATCATACATCCTTCTTCAGGAGATCCGCATCTTTGAAATACCCCTGAGGTGCTTCGTTTGTGTAACTCGCCATTATGTATGACCATGGATTTACACCGACGGACGATTGGGCGAGCTAATAACTCGTCGGCAGGTAACTCGCCTCTGGTGAGATATGCCACGTAAGGGGTCGCCCAGTCTGGAGTAGCATGGAGAGCCGCCACGAGTTGAGAGTCGGGGTCCGGAACCGCTAAATCTTCTTCTGAAGGCAGCTTTACCGAGGGGTTATGCAATACATCCAAAAAGACATTGGGAGGAACTGGCTTACGTTGTGAACGGAGACGGGAAAGAGCGTCCGCTGCTTCGTTAAGTCGCCGATCGATGTGATCCACTTGATAACCATTGAAGTGACCCGCTACATCTGACACAGCTCGTCTGTAGGCCACCATCAAAGGGTCTCGTGAATCCCAGGTGCCAGAAACCTGCTGTGCCACCAGATTTGAATTGCCCAGACACCTGACTCGCGTGAGTTTCATCTCTTTGGCGGTTCGCAAACCATGGAGCCAGGCCTCGTACTCCACTGCATTATTGGTACATGGGAACATGAGCCGAAGGACATAGCAAAACTTGTCACCTTGAGGCGAAGTTATCACCACACCAGCCCCCGAGCCTTCCAATTGCCTGGACCTGTCAAAATAGATGGTCCAATAAGTATGATCGGGCATCTCCTCCGGGGTTTGTAACTCGGTACAATCATTGATGAAATCCACGAGTGCTTGAGATTTGATGGCTGTCCGAGGCGTATACCGCACATGATGGAATCCGAGCTCGATGGCCCACTTAGCAATCCGTCTAGTGGCCTCTCAATTCTGTATCATGTCGCCAAGGGGGTGGAACTGACAACCGTGATCGGGTGTTACTGGAAGTAGTGTTTCAGCTTCCAACTCGCCATAAACACCCCAAAAACCAGCTTCTCCCAATGTGGGTAACGTTGCTTGGAGAGGGTGAGGACCTCACTGATGAAATACACCGGTCGCTTGACCGGATACTCCTTTCCTTCTTCCTTCCGCTCGACAACTACTGCCACGCTATCTGCTTTGGAATTGGTTGCAATGTACATGAGCATAGGTTCCTTGTCCGCCGGGACCGCCAACACTAGTGGGTTAACTAATTGTCGCTTCAGGGCTTCAAAAGATTCGTCGGCTTCGTCCGTCCATACGAAACGATCAGTTTTATTGAGCAACTGATAGAGAGGGATGACCTTCTCCCCGAGGGGACTTACAAAATGGCTCAGAGCTGCGATTCGACCCGCCATACGCTGGACCTGGTTAATGTTGGCCGGTTTCCCCAGTGAGGTAATTGCCGCAATCTTGTCCGGGTTGGCCTCAATGCCACGCTCCAACACCAAGAAACCCAATAACTTCCCCACAGGGACACCAAAAACACACTTGGTGGGGTTCAACCTCATCTGGTAAACGCATAGGTTGTCAAAGGTTTCCTTGAGATCCTCCAAGAGAGACTCCTTTCGGTGAGACCTGACCACGATGTCATCCACATAAGCGTGGACATTACGGCCTATCTGGTTGTGCAAGCAATTTTGGATGCAACGCTGATAAGTCGCCCCCGCACTCTTGAGCCCAAATGGCATAGACACGTTATAGAAGGCTCCGAATGGGGTTATGAAGGATGTATTCTCCTGATCCGCCACCGCCTTCTTGATCTGATGGTATCCCGAATAAGCGTCCAAGAAACACAGACATTCACAACCCGCCGTCGAGTCAATAATTTGATCAATGCGGGGAAGGGCGAAGGGATCCTTCGGACACGCTCTGTTGAGGTCAGTGTAGTCGATGCACATGCAGAAAGTGCCGTTCTTTTTTAGCACCAGGAACGGGTTAGCCAGCCATTCAGGATGGAAAACCTCGATGATAAACCCGGCGGCCAGAAGCCGGGCTACTTCCTCTCCGATCGCCTTACGACGCTCTTCATTGAACCTGCGAAGGTACGGTCGAACTGGCTTAACTTTAGGGTTAGTATTAAGATGGTGCTCAGCGAATTCTCTCGGTACACCTGGCATGTCAGAAGGTTTCCATGCAAAGATGTCTCGATTCTCATGGAAGAATTCGATGACTGCGCTTTCCTATTTGGGGTCGAGACCCGCCCTAATAGTGAACTACTTGGTGGAGTCGCCAGGTGTAAAGTCTATAACCTTGGTGTTGTCCGTCGGTTTAAACTTGAGGGGCGGCTCAGAATCGATGGTTGGCCTCTTGAGCGGCGTCATGTCTGCGGGTCAACATTGGCTTGGTGAAATTTGAGCTCCTCAGCCGCACAAGCCGACTCGGCGTAAGCCGTGTCTCCTTCTTCACATTCTTGAGCTATCTTCCTATCTCTGCTGATGGTAATAGGACCCTTAGGACCGGGCATCTTGAGTTTGAGATAGACATATTATGGGCGGGCCATGAATCTGGCGTACGCCGGCCATCCAAACAATTCCTGATAGGGGCTCTAGATTTTGACCACTTGGAACAGGAGAGACTCGCTCCTGTAATAAGACTATGTGCCAAAAGCCACGTTAAGTTTAATCCATCCAATGGGATACGCCGACTTACTGGGGACGATGCCGTGGAAAACCGTGGATGATGGCATCAGGTCTTTCTCCAAGAGGTTCATCCGTCGAAAAGTATCAAAGTATAACATGTTGATGCTGCTGCCTCCATCCATGAGGACCTTGGAAAGGGTGTACCCTCCGACTTGGGGAGCCACAACCACAGCCAAGTCACCAGGGTTGTCCACTCAGGGGGATGGTCTTCCCTGCTCCAGGTAATGGGCTGTTTAGACCAGTGAAGGTATCGAGGGAGCGCCGACTCAGCTATGCCGAAGGTTCTATGCTTCACCTTATGATCCCGCTTGCAGGTGCTGATGGTGAACACATGATACTGCCCGCTGTCAATTGTTTGGGGTTATTCTGAAACCTGTCACAATCTTCCTGTCGCTGGGGATCCCCTTGCGGGGGGGTGCTGGAACACTCCCGGCGGGTGGTATTGCTAATTGTGAACTTGGTACTGCCCAACATTGGGCTGTGACCCGCCCTGTGGTCCCGGGTTAGGAAAACCACCGAACGGGACCTGGCGTGAGCCGGATGCACCGGGTTGTTCCTGTCGCTAGCTCTGTTCACCACCTTGACCTCTTGTGAGGGCCTCGGCCCAGAATTCCTGCATCACATAGCAATCCTCCCAAGAGTGAGTCGCCGGTCCCTCTGCCGTGGCATGCTGTGGACAAGGGCCTTTGAGCATTTCGTGATAATTGCGTGGTTTCTTCCCACTAAAGCCCTGCTTCTTCTAGCGCGGGTTTCCATTGCCGGTATTAGTATTAGCGACAAAGTCCGTAGGACCTTCATGTTGTCTCTTTTTGCCGTGCCCACCGGAGTGGTGGTTGCCCCGGCCCTGGAACTGAGAATGGCCCTTGTCTAACTCGCCCTTCCTAGCGGTACTAACTTTGTCGTCGTCCTCCCCGGGGTCCATGGTGTCGTCCGACTCAGCGTACCTAGTGAGGGTATCCATTAATTCGCCCATGTCATGTACTTTCCGCTTAAGTCGCCCTAGCTTTAGTACAAGAGGTTCGTAATGGTAGTTCTTCTCCAGGATCAACACCGCCCGAGCCGCCGAGATGCCTTCTGATGAACGAATAACTTTCGCGACTCGCCGGGTCCAATGGTGGGCCGACTCATCCGGCCGCTGGACGCAGTGCTGTAAGTCGACGATGGTCATCGGGCGTTTGCAAGTCCCTCTGAAATTCTTGATAAAGTGCTCTTTTAGGTCCACCCAGGTGTTGATGGAGTTGGGCGGCATGTTTTTCGACCACACACGTGCCGTCCCTTCGAGCATCATAGTGAAGTACTTAGCGCAAACCGCCTCATTTACGTCGAACATGTCCATCGCGAGTTCGTAGCTCTCGATCCATGACCCTGGTTCGAGGTCCGGCGAGTAATTGGGGACCTTTTGGGGCCCTTTGAAGTCCTTTGGCATTCGCTCGTTGCGCAGAACCGGTGCAAGACACGATACACCGATTTGCTTGCCTCCGGTGTCCACGGGCGTGGGAGGTGATGACATGTAAGCCGGGTAGACCTGACCCGCCGCGGCTGCTGTCTCTATCCGACGCGCAGATCGTGCCGCGTCCACGATATCTTGAGCTCGCGTGTCGGGCATCCCGAGCGGGTTATGTTGAGGGAATCGTCGCGGCCCGCTAGTTACCGCGGGTAAGTCCTCGTGGCGACTCCTGGTGTGGCTCGCCTGAGGCGTGGAGTGCAGTCAATCAGGGCTATGAGAGTACTGCGCATGCTGGACCACGGCCGTCTTTAGCATCTCGATGGCGTTTCTGGCCTCTATCTCGGCCGGGGAGTTTCCGTAAATCGGTAGGGTCTCCAAGTGGCGGGTTGCCGCGAGCAGATTGTCCACGGGATTCGAGAAGTGACCCCGTGGCGTCTGGAACCGAGTCGCATGGGCATCCATTGGTTGAGGCGGCGGTGGATTGGGCGGTGGAACCGGACCTCCCCTTGGGACAATTTGTAAAGATTGATCAGGACCCGCCCTTGGGGTGCGCGGGGTGTCGAAAAGGCGAGTTGGATGTAAGTCGGCCGGTATACGTCCGTGGTGCCTCCTTTGGTGAACGGCGTCGGACACGTGCTAATGTCTCTCGAGCCGCCAGCCTTCGGTGTTCAACCGCTCCGTCTCTGTTACGATCGCGGCTTGTTGCGTCTCCACCCTGGCGGCTTCTGCTTCCATGTCCTACTGCGCCTTGGCCATCGCCTCCCACAGCTTTGCTAGCTCGGCGTTGATAGACTCCTGATTCTCGAACGTGACGGTGGTTGCCATAAGGCTGGCGACCTCCGCTGCTAATTCCGCCATGGTTTGTGCTGGGGGTTTGGATGTCCCACCGGTCTCGTTGTTGCCGGTTGGATTTTGCTGAGGCTGCGCTGACCCCGCCATGTAGATGGAGATTTGTCGATGGGATCTCTCAAGGACCTCGGGGTCCATTGCCAACGACAGCCCTCCGAGTTGTCCTTCCTGGAGTGGGTGGACTGAATCTGTCTCACCCATGGATGACTTGCCGTCAGAATTGACGGGGGTGATCTCCTGGACCGCCGCTTCGTCTTGTACGTCGTTTCCCTGCGTAAAACCGACGAAAGCGTGGTGACTCCTGTCCCACCGTGTGATGGGGAGGACGTACCTGGCCGGCTCGACGATGTCGATGGAGGTGTCTGGCTCAGGCACGGGCGTCCCACTCATGCCGATGAAGACGTTGATTTTGCCGAAGGGGACTCGGTAGCCATATTCGACTGAATTGGCTTCCGATCCCACAACGAGTTGTCGATGTAGTACTTCCCGCGGAGGCTCTTTGTCATGATGTCGACCGCATAGCTTTCTAACCCTGGTAGGGCTCGCTTCGAGAACTCAGCTCCACCGTGCGCTAGCCCCACGGTGGGCGCCAACTGTCGTGGTTTTGTCACGGCGGATGTCCTCGTGAAAGGACTTGAAGATGGAGCCATTGCACCTTGGTGGCGACTCGAAGGGGGTCAGCGAAAGCGAGACTCAGATTTACCCAGATTCGGCCCCTCGTGAGGAGGTAAAAGCCTACGTCCTACTTTGTGTGGATTAATGGTGATTTCGATTACAAGGAGGGCGTAACTCGCCTGACCTAGCTCTCGATTCTCTCTAACTCGCCTGACCTTTTCCCGGGACTTGCCTTCATATACATGTCGAGGCCCTAGGGTTTACAAAGTCCTGCCATGCTACTCCTTGTGGCTTTCCCTATCTCTAAGTCATCGTGCTCCCCATGATTGGGAACTCCCTTGGTAATCTACCATCCGCACGACCTCTTGAACTGCCATCCAGCTGCTGGGCCACGAGACACGCGTTGAATGGTAAGTCGCCCCTTTAATGACCCGGCCCACTAAGGGTGGGTTATCCACAGGTAATATCCCCAAAGGGGGCGAGGTGGCGGCTTGGGCTAGGGTTCCAGGGGTCTTATACCCCTTGGTGAATGGGTCGGGTGGGGCTGGGCTGGCTAGGGCCAACCCAAATGGGGTTGAAGGGGTTTTCTTTCTTTTTGTTTGTTTTTTCCTTTTATTAATAAACGGTACTTGTCTTAAATATTTAGAGGCTCTAAAGTATTTCTAAAAATACCCGATCCAATTTTATAAAATCCTAGAGAATATTTGCAACCCATCCAACATTTTCATTTCCAGTTTGGTAAAACTTTTAAATCCACTTTTCAAACAAATCAAATTTGCAACGGAATTGAGTGGGGTTTGAACTGATGGGAGTTTAACAAAAGTAACCACGGTGACGTGGCATCATTAGCATAGGATTATTGTAGCTTAATTACATACATTTACTATAGCAAAAGCTGAGGATGTCACACATGTCTTCATCGACAAAATGAGTGCACCAGGACCCGAGCCGGACATCTGCACCGACATCGTCAAGCCGGCACGACACGCCCGACCTAGCCACGTTCAAGCCGACCGGGATCATGTCTTCGTCGTCTTCACTCATGGACTCAACCTCGCGGATGATACGCCCATTTGGCATCATGAATTACTAATGATATTTTAGTTAATCTTGTCCATTATCCCTTATTGTCATAATATTCTTATGTTCCTTCTCCCTGAATATGCAAGGTACATCACTGAGAGGGAAATGTCTGGAAACTGGAATTCTCGACCGGGAAACCGAGAAAAAGGAAGAAAAATCAACTTGCTCCAAATGACCAGAAACTTTATGGAGAATTTTCTGGAATATTTATGTGGCGCCCCGCCTAATTACCATTGTAGCCAGACGGTGGCCACTCATACCAGCCCAGAAATCACTCTGGCATGCACGTTTACAACAACTATCATGAACACAGGCATTTATATTAATGGATATATGAGTCTTACATGATATACTACAAGGGTGATGGGAGCGGGAAAGCTCTATATAAGGCAGCATGATCCTGGTGCGGCTCCAATCCACAGGGATCTGACTAGGTTACTCTTCTAGCCCGCGAGCGCTCCGGTTCCTCGATGACGGACGACGAATCCTTATGTGAACCTAGCCATGTTAAAAGTCGCTGAGTACTTTTGAATGTACTTGCAAGCAAACCAGACTAGCATATACACTAAGCAAAGCAATCTATGGCATTCAAGCATGCATTTGTTATTAGAGCAATATTAATTATCATGGCATAGCCTACCTATCTAGCAGGATTAAATATCAAGATATATTAGGATTATCGAGCAAGATAACTACTAAAGTAAATATGATAAGGTAAAGCATATTAATTAAATGATTTATACTCCGAATATTCTCATGATCCAATCTAAATCTGATCCAAATCCAATCCAAACCATGTGGTCATCCGACCACTCATCTCATAGACATCCCATGGCTAACATATCATATTCCTGACATCATCTGATGTGTGCACAAGATGAGTTCTTCCATCATTATGATCACTGATACGGTTGACCACCTACTAAGGTCTGGATGGGCTGTCCAATATCGTGGACGCGGCTATTCGAATAGATTTGACACTGTGCACAGGTTGCACACTTTACCCACATGATGGAGCACTGACCTCGTTGAGTCCTCCCGAGAGTCCTGCCCTGGGTGGCCCTGTGTCCTCATGAAACCTGCCACCGTCGTGGCCAAACTAAATTGCCCCAAATGGGGACGCCGGCACAAAACAATCAACTGGCTCACAAGGTTATCGCCTCCTACCGGGCCAACGTAGCTGCTACGGCAACAAAAGTCCTTCCCTCGCAATGGTGCCAGAGATCCTTCTGTCATCTCTTGCGCTTGCGTTGGTTTTTCCCTTGAAGAGGAAAGGGTGATGCAACACAGGAGCAGTAAGTATTTCCCACAGTTTGAGAACCAAGGTATCAACCCAGTAGGAGAATCTCGTCAAGTCCAAAGTACGTGCGCAAACACAAAAGTGCTTGCACCCAACGCTTTAAAGGGGTTGTCAATCCCTTCAAGATTGATTGCAAAGTGAGATCTGAAGGCGGAAAGTGCAACGAAGAAAAAGTGTAAGGCTGAAAATATGGTGTGGAGTAGACCCGGGGGTCATAGTGTTCACTAGAGGCTTCTCTCAAAATAGCAAATTTTACAGTGGGTGAACAAATTACTGTCGAGCAATTGATAGAACCGCGCAAAGTCATGACGCTATTTAAGGCAATGATCATACATATAGGCATCACATCCAAGACAAGTAGACTGATACTTTCTGCATCTACTACTATTACTCCACACATCGACCGCTATCCAGCATGCATCTAGTGTATTGAGTTCATGACGAACAGAGTAACACCTTAAGCAAGATGACATGATGTAGAGGGATAATCTCAAACTAATCATGAAAACCCCATCTTTGTACCCTTGATGGCAACAACATGATGCGTGCCTCGCTACCCCTTCTGTCACTGGGTGAGGTCACCGCACGGTATGAACCCAAAACCAAGCACTTCTCCCATTGCAAGAATCATAGATCTAGTTGGCCAAACAAAACCCACAACTCGAAGAGAATTACAACGATATGAAATCATGCATATGAGAGATCAGAAGAAACTCAAATAAGATTCATAGATAATCTGATCATAAATCCACAATTCATCGGATCTCGACAAACACACCACAAAAGAAGATTACATCGGATAGATCTCCATGAAGATCATGGAGAACTTTGCATTGAAGATCAAAGAGAGAGAAGAAGCCATCTAGCTACTAGCTATGGACCCGTAGGTCTATGGTGAACTACTCACGCATCATCAGAGAGGTCATGGTGTTGATGAAGAAGCCCTCCGTGTTTGAATCCCCCCTCCGGCACGGCACCAGAACGTGCCCCAGATGGGATCTTCCGGAGACAGAATCTTGCGGCGGCGGAAAAGTACTTTCGATGATCTCTTGATTTTTTCTGGGACTTTAGGGAATACATAGGCGCAAAACCTAGGGCAGAGGTGGCCCAGGGATCCCACAAGCCATGGAGGCGTGGGCCCCACTGGCCGCGCCATGAGGGCTTGTGGGGTCCTTGTAGGCCCCCTGCCCTGATTCTCCGGCTTCCCGATCTTTTTCTGTTTCGGAAAAAAATCTTTTTGGCAGTTTCATTCCGTTTGGACTCCGTTCAAAATCCTCCTCTGAAAGGGGTCAAAAGCATGAAAAAAACAGGAACTGGTACTTGGCACTGAGGTAATAAGTTAGTCCCAAAAAATATCTAAAAGGCATGCAAAACATCCAAAGTTTGACAAGATAATAGCATGAAACCATAAAAAATTATAGATACGTTGGAGACGTATTAGTAGCGCACACGCATAACCTTCCCTGTTTGGTGGTGCCGGTGGAAGAGCACGTGGCCAGACCAAGGGATTGAGCTGGTATTTGGTTTCCATGAGTGATTTTGCAATTTTAACCACCATGAAATTTTTCAGATCAAGGAGATCAAGGAATCGAGCACTTCCTTTGCAAACTAGAAATCTGGACAGAATTTGCAAAGGGATGTTGTGCTCAACTTTTGAATTGTGGAACTTGATATTTTGATGGAAATGGGGAATATATAGATAGGAGAAGATCCACAATTTATTTTGGAATTTTCCTGGCTACCAAAATGGTAGTTCCTTTAGAAAGTGCTCAAAATGCAATATTGGCATTAAATAGGCAAAGGCAATTTTACCCCATTTAATAATGGCCAATATTTGATGGGAGCTCAATATGATCACAAAGAATAGCTCCACAAGTTTTCGTGAACTTTGGAGATGGATAGATATTTTCCTGGATTTAATTCCTTCAACTGACACAAAAAGGAATTAATTATAAATGAAAAATATTGCAAATTACTTGGCGATATTTTTGCATGTCCAGGGTTTCAAGATGAGGGATGATCACTCGGAAAAGTTTGGGAGGCAACATGGAAAAATAAATTGGGGTTCCTTTGTAACTAAAAGGATTAGGGTTTCCCTTACGGCAACTCGGAAGGTAGGGTTTCGATGGCAAAGTCCGGAGATAGATCTTAGGTGACAAGGTTGGGATGGGGAAGGCTAGTCCAGATGACCATCTTCACATACCCAAGAGCTAGTGAAATCCGATAACATCCAGAAAAAATACGAGAGTCAAATCCCGCAAAGGAAAAAAAACAGGAGCGAAAACCAAGGGGTTACAAACCTACCCCCCTTAAGAAAATCTCGTCCCCGATATTTCCAGGCTTACCTCCCGGGGCAGGGGGACTTACCTGTGTGCGACTTGGATCCATCAGCGATCTTGTCTTCGTTGGTTCACTCACCTTTTAAACCAACTCTCCGGAGGCACCCGGTGTTGTCTCTGCACATAGCTTTCTTGAATCCTTCTCTTTCCTGTCAGGTGTACCCTTTATTATGATAGTGGTGTTGCAGGGTGGGGTAGCGGGTACTACCAACAAACGGCTCGGCTTCCATGGCCTGGAAGTAACTCGTTTGGTTTTATGGCGATACTTCGCACCTTGACTATCATGGGCAAGACATCCTTTCCTGGTAGTAGGCTCACGTGCTCATATGGCCTCGAGTGAGTGGGAGTGGCTTTCTTTTGCTGTGTCAGAATGCTTAATCTAGCTATGGGTTCCATATCGATGTTTCTTTCTGCCTTAGGAATTCTGACTTTGCCCTTAGGTGATCCATGACTCAAGGAATCAACATGACTGAACTATGGCTGCTATATCCTCAACTGAAATGTCAGGCATGATTACAAAATAATCATAGACAGTAATCTCTTAATGATGGCATGATGTATCTGAGTTGTTGGTGCTGACGTGATTTGAGCCATTCTATCTGAATGCCTTGTTTCAAACTTGGTTACTCGTGGAGATGGCTCTGTCATATATAGCCTCTGTAGTCCTTGTTGTGACCACTGAGATGTGGATAGTATGGCTATCACTTGGTGTATCTTAAAGGGCATAGCCTCTTATCTGGGTTGGTGGCCCATATTCATGATGAGTGCGGCAAATTCACTTGTAACCGTAAGTAGTATATTGTTGTGTCCGCATATGCAAGAGCCTGACAAGAATTGGTAATACCTCTCTGTCTGTGAAGCTGTATCTTATTGACCATCACAAAGGTTGTGCTGTCTACCACTTCTTTGTTCTTGAGGACTCCTTTGATGGACTTGTCATGTCCTGCCAACACTATTCCTTGATTGTTTTCCCATGTTTGTTGGCTTGTTTTCACAACTTACTCTTGCATATCTCGTAGGGGTTGTTGTGCTCATATTCTTATTTTAAACAGGGGACAATGTTTCTCTGAACGCAGTCATTCATGTGTACGACTGGGTCGCATGAACTGATCCATTAGACTGCATGCTCACAACATATGCAAGTGTAGAGTAAATCCTTTCATAACCACTGAGTCCTGAGACGGACGTGTGCCCAGACTAGTTTGTGTTTTTAATAATATTGTCACGGGCATGAGGATGTGTTGAAGCAGGCTGAATTCCTTATGCTCGAAGCATCTGCCGGAGTAGCGTGCTGAAGAAGGCTGGGTATCATACCTCAAACGCTTTCCTTCATGTGGCTTACTGCGGAAGGTCGGATGCCTTATACCGGTAGTTTTCCACGGTAGCACGCTATGGGAGATGGGAGTGTCATACCCCAGAAGCTTTTCTCACCAAGCGACGTACGGAGGAAGATTGGTAGTCTGGTATCATAAGCCTCTTATGATGGCTTGCGGAGGAAGGTTGGGTTGCTTATTCGAGAAGCCTTTTGTTGTGTCGGATCTAGGGCTGGTTCTAGCTCCCTTTTGAAGTATCCGGAATTTTACCCATAGCAGAGCCACAACTTGATATATGCCATACCTTGACTAAATATATTCCATTGATCATGCACATCGCTTGTCCTTCTGTTGGTCTGATTATTGTTGTTGTAAAGGTTGCATGACTAATGTAGACCTCGTGTCGTTAATCAATTCAGAATACCCTTTGCATTCAACCCAGGTGTTGCCAATAGTAAGCAGTTGACAGATGATTCCATTTGGTTCAGCTGAGCTTCCAAGCAGGTGAAGTTCTCATTGATTCTGGCAACCACAAACTTATCCATATTCCTTGCAATCATTGTTCACTGTGTCTAGAAAACTTTGTATTTGTACTGGTCAACTTCAAAATATGCTTTGAAATTTGTACCAAATTTTTGTTGCTTCTTTTGGCTTATTCACATTCTTGAAATATGTCCTTCATGGGTGATAAATGACTCTTGGATCCATTGAAAAAAAACTCAGGATTCACCCCACTGACTGAAATAATCCTTGTATCGCGGACGGAATAATGTGTCCTTACTGATGTACATTCTTGGTAGCTCATTTGCATGTTCCTCAGGTATGATTGGTTCTGAGGCCAACTCTCTCAGGTATATTTTGGCCTTGTCTATTCCACACGGTTCTACTTCTGACCGATTCTTCATTCTTGACATATCCGGTGCTGCTATTCTGAATACCAGGCAGTTGGATTGGCTTGACTTTTGCTAAAATGGGGATTATTGGTTATTGTGCCAGTTGCATGCTAATCTTCTTAGACAACCCTTGCAGATAGATCCAGTCGGAGCGGAAAAAACGAAACGGACAAAAGAAACGAGAACTGTGAAAAACCAAAAGCAAATAAAGCTCAAGTGTTGCAGACCTTACACACATGGCCAAGGTTCCACTAGTATAACCATTATAGTGCACTCGATGTACCTCTAAGGATTTAGAAGCGGAACGACACAATGCTCCTCATAACACTCGTGTCCAACTCCTACTACTTCCTTAGGGATCATCACACTCGACGTAGGACCATAACCAAAGTGGCTCAGTCAACGATCCTAGGGTTATCAAGGAAAGATGGAATTTATAGGCGTTTCCCAAAGGAAACTAGAGTAAGGATAGAAATGCCATGGCTAGAAAGCAGGGGTAAGGATACCTGGTTTACCTAGGGCTTTCAGGGCTCGCGGGTCATTGACGGGTGCAAGGATTACACACCGGAGGCAAGGGCCATGAGAGTTGGGGTCTGATGGAGCCGAAAACCTATGGGGTTGCCTTATGATCAATAGTAGCCGTGCCAGATGGAAAGATGTCTGAAATTCATCTAGGCTTTCTACTGAACACAAGACAATGAAGTCTGGCTAGGGTAACCGATAGTTAGCTTGTCTTCTCTGATACCATTTCTTGTGACGCCCCGCCTGATTACCACTGTAGCCAGACGGTCGCCGCGCATACCAGCCCAGGAAATCACTCTGGCGTGCACGTTTACAACAAGTATCATGAACACATGCATTTCTATTAATGGACATATGAGTCTTACATGATATACCACAAGGGTCATGACAGCGGGAAAGCTCTATCTAAGGCAGCATGGTCCTGGTGCGGCTCCAATCCATAGGGATTTGACTAGGTTACTCTTCTATCCCGCAAATGCTCCGGTTCCTTGATGACGGATCCTTATGTGAACCTGGCCATGTTAAAAGCCGCTGCGTACTTTTGAATGTACTCGCAAGCAAACCAAACTAACATATACACTAAGCAAAGGAATCTATGGCATTCAAGCATGCATTTGTTGTTAGAGCAACAATAATTATCATGGCATAGCCTAGCAGGATTAAATATCATGATATATTAGGATTATCCAGCAAGATAACTACTAAAGTAAATACGATAAGGTAAAACATATTAAGTAAATGATTTATACTCCGAATATTCTCACGATCCAATCTGAATCTGATCCAAATCGAATCCAACCCATGTGGTCATCCGACCACTCATCTCATAGCCATCCCATGGATAACACATCATATTCCTGACATCATGTGATGTCTGCACAAGACGAGTTCGTCCATCATTATGATCACTGATACGGTTGACCACCAACTGAGGTCTGGACGAGCTGTCCAATACCGTGGACGCAGCTATTCGAATAGATTTGACAGTCTGCAGAGGTTGCACACTTTACCCACATCATGGAGCACTGACCTCGTGATCCCATTCGGGTGGACCAGTGTTCCTCCAACGAAACCTGCCTGACCTGTGCCTCTTCCATCATACTACCGGCATTCATCCTCCCCCAAAGTCCTACCCTAGGTGGCCCTATGTCCTCATGACACCTGGCATCGTCCTGGCCAAACTAAATTGTCCCAAACGGGGACGCCGGCACAAAACAATCAACTGGCTCACAAGGTTATCGCCGCCTACCGGGCCAAGGTAGCGCGCGCGAATAACCTTCCCTGTCTAGTGGTGTTGGTGGAAGAGCACGTGGTGAGACCAAGTCAAGGCCGTCCCATACCGGCAAATGTGGTTGCACGGATAAGCCCGGACAGGTGACTCTAGATCAACCGACTAGATTTAATCTTAGCCAGCATTTCGCAAGAATGGTTATCTCTCATGACAACTTGAGATGACAGCTAATATGCATTAAAATATATTACTTTCAAGTATCTCATAGCAAACTATGCAAGTAATGCAAATAGTAAGTGCAATCCAACAGAAGTTTAACTATTCCTATCACAAGCATAATTATCAATTAAACACGCAAGAATAACACAGAGCAATGCTTTAGGGCATATATTAGATGGTCAGCTTGCCTCAGGTCAAAGAATACTCCGGGAAGAAGTGCGGAGAATCCGCGGAAAGGATCGTCGGAAACCGTTCTCTCTCAAAAGGGGCTGATTGGAGGCAAGGGCAGAATGGTCATTTTCATAATGTGACCACATAATTAAAGTGATACCAACATGACTGGCTCGACGAGACGAAGACGTGGGCGTTGGTTTCACCTGAATCGGAGTTACGGGCAAAAGGATATGATGGTTTTTCTACCAAGGACTAATCTACAAAATAAATAATCACAACCAAGTCCCTCACAGCCTGTTTGGTCGCGCACTCCAGGAAATACGCTTTCCCGTGGGGAAACGTAAATACACCCGGGGTGTTTCCACTTATCCAGGTGGTTGCGCCTCCTCTCACCGACAAGTGGGGTCGGGGCTAACCCGCCAGGTCTATCTCTCTCCTCCCGCCTCCTCTTCTCCTACCTCCCGACCAAGGCACAGAGGGTGGCTGGCCGCCGGTGTTCCGCAGCTCCGGTGGATGACGGCTCTGGCCTAGGGAAGGGATGGAAGCCCCACTCGAAGGCGCATCCTCTCGTACGCGAGGTGATGGCGGGGTTAGCCTGCGGCAGCCAAACGGGTGAGAGGTGGACGACGGCTCCGGTGAGCTCGGACTCGGGGCCAGGGCCTACTCTGGCGCAAGATAGAGGGTGGGGAGCCGCTGGGGTGGTGAAAACTTGCTGAAGAAGTTTCTGACAGCAAGGTGTTTGTGGTAGATTGTGGCAAATTAGCTAGGAGACATAAGCTGAGTTTTGGCATGAGGTTTTAAGATGATAAGGTGAGTCTAAATATGGAGTTTTATTGCTATCCAACAAGTGCAAATAGCGGTTCCTTTGAAAGGCAGCAACAGGTCTAGAAATAGAGATGAATTTTCTGGGACAAATTGGCTACATTGATTTGGCTCAAATTTGGTGGAGAGCAATTATCTGAGCATATGGAGCTAGTAGAAAAGTTTCAGCTCATTTGGGAATGCCTACATGGTACTTCCTTCATAGCACTTCCAAATGGACAAAAACTTGGGAAAATTGCCGAGGATGAAAGAATAGAGGGATTGAGTTGGTATTTGGTTTCCATGAGTGATTTAGCAATGTTAACCACCATAAAAAATTTCAGATCAAGGAATCAAGCACTTCCTTTGCAAACAAGAAATCTGGACAGAATTTGCAAATGATGTTGTGCTCAACTTTTGAATTGTGGAACTTGATATTTTGATAGAAACGGGGAATATATGGATAGGAGAAGCTCCACAATTTATTTGGGAATTTTCCTGGCTACAAAAATGGTAGTTCCTTTAGAAAGTGCCCAAAATGCAATATTGGCATTAAATAGGAAAAGGCAATTTTACCCCATTTAATAATGGTGAATATTTTATGGGAGCTCAATATGATCACAAAGAATATCTCCACAAGTTTTCATGAACTTTGAAGATTGATAGATATTTTCCTGGACTTAATTCCTTCAGCTGTCAGAAAAAAGAATTAACTATAATTGAAAAATATTGCAAATGACTTGGCGATAGTTTTGCATCTCCAGGGTTTCAAGATGAGGGATGATCATTGGGAAAAGTTTGGGAGGCAACAGGGCAAAGGAAACTGGGGTTCCTTTGTAACTTGAAGGATTAGGGTTTCCCTTTCGGTAACTTGGAAGGTAGGGTTTCGACGGCAAAGTCCGGAGGTAGATCTTGGGTGACAAGGCTGGACTGGGGAGAACTTCTGGTTGGATGGGGAAGGCAAGTCCAGATGACCATCTTCACATACCCAAGACCTAGAGAAATCCGATAACATCGAGAAAAAAGACGAGAGTCAAATCCCGCAAAGGAAAAAAAACAGGAGCGAAAACCATGGTGTTACAATTTAAGAATTTCTAGGCCAAAAATATACCAGAAGGGGGCACCCTACTGGCGACAAGCCAACATGACGCCCCCCTAGGCCGCGCCGTGATGGCTTGTGGGGCCCCTGCAGGTCACCCGACCTCTCCCTTCTCCTATATGGTGTATTTTACCATAGAAAAAAATTCATAAGTTACCTTTTGGGACGAAGCGCCGCCGTCTCGAGGCGGAAACCTGGGCAAAGGCCCTTTTTCTCTCAACGAGAGAGATTCTGCCGCGGAAAATTCCCTCCGGGAGGGGGAAATTGAAACCATCGTCATCACCAACGCTTCCTCCTTCATGGGAGGACGAATCTTCATAAACATGTTCGCTAACACCATCTCATCTCCAACCCTAGTTTATCTCTTGTATCCAGTCTCTGTCTCAAAACCTCAGATTGGTACATGTGGGTTACTAGTTGTGTTGATTACATCTTGTAGTTGATGCTTGTTGGATTACTTGGTGGAATATATTATGTGCATATCCTTAAATATTACTGTTACACCTCTCATCTTGAACATGTTGATAAGGTGTGAGTAGTAACTATTGCTCCTGAGGACATGGAAGAAGTCTTGTTATAAGTAATCATACAAAGTTGGTATTCCTTTGATATTTTGATGATATGGATGATGTTACTTCTCTTAGTGGTGTCATGTGAACGTCGACTACATGACACTTCACCATGTTATGAGCCTAAGGAAAGTCATTGTGGAGTAAGAAGTAGATGATGGGTTGCGAGAGTGACACAAGCTTAAACCCTAGGTTATGTGTTGCTTCATAAGGGGCTGATTTTGATCCACACGTTTCACACTTGTGGGTTATCATCTGTACATTCTTACCTTGGACGATTTTTTTTCTTTTGTACATCCACAATATTTTTTGATGTTCTCCCATTGATCCTTTCTATTGTCTTCCATTTCACATAATTTCTTTTATTCCCTACTTAAACTATTGTGGTTATTGTTTTCACTACGAATATGAGTCTTTTCGAGCCGAGTTTGATGAATTAAAGTTACAATTCGGCACATAATCCTTTCTATTTGCTTCAAAGAACTTTGGGTCTTTGCATCATCTGATGGTAGACTTGTGAGAATTTGCAGGTGGTATGGGACGAACCATGCGCGAATAGAATCCAATATCTTTTGCTTCAAAGCTTGTCTTGGGGGTCAATTTATTGTAGACAACATCACCCCATGGTGCTCTCACGAATCATTAGGATAATTGTTGATCTATTATGATTTATTTGAGTTGTATGTTGATAGGTAGTTGTCCTTTGGTACCAACCATATGAGTGTGCATGCATGTGCAGAACACTTTTGGGTTATTTGTATGTTGGGAAAACTATGCACAGGTCGATCAGAGTAATAGATAATATCGTGAATGAGTGTAGGGATGAAGGGTGCCAATTTATCTTAATGCTATGGTTGAATTTTGCCATAATTAAACTTTTAATATTTAAAGTAATTGTTTTTATAAGTACGTATGAACTCAAAATGCACATAGTATTTTACCAAAGGCTTTTTCCACATATTAAGCTGAAATGGTAATTGTCGTATAAATCTCGTAGCGAAGTGCCTATGGTAAATTTGGCACATCACTACCACCGCTATTTCACACTCGCTATTTTCCCTTTCTTGTTCTTTTATATTGCGGCAACTAAATTCTATTTAAAGTTTTTTTATTATGTTGCAAAGCTATCCATTTACACTCGCAAAGTACCTATAGATTTATTTTCTATTTGTAAATAAAATAAACGTTCGGTGTACATAGAGTTGTATCAGTGTTCGGTAAAACTTTAGAGAATATAAATCATACCTTTAGCTCATCATTGAACACACCACTTCTACTTATCGATAAGGCTACAATTGATCTCCTACACTGATGGGTTATCGGTGTCGTGCATTTGGGCTACTATGACATTCATGAAGAATATCATTTACCTCATGTTCGGCCACACACCGTCGACTCAGACATCCATACCATGTCGATAGAGGACATGGTCATCCCAAAAGTAATACTCAATTCACCAAAGAAATTATTCTTGTGATTATAATTTATGTCGCGAGGCATATATTTTCGTACAAGAAAGTTAACATAATACGCAAAGCAAGGTACTATATTTTTAACCATTGCTAAACTTTCAACTCAAAAAGAGTCATTTATTAGAATGGAGTTATACGGTATCATTTCCACTCTTGACAAATGGTGTGCCACGAGATTGTATTCACCTCTTCTATCCACGATTTGTAAATCAAATTCTTGAAGGAATAATATCCAACAGATCAATCGATGCTTAATGTCCTTCTTGGTCAGAAATTACTGTAAGGGTGATAATCTATGTGAACTATCACTTCCGAGTTAACTCTTTAAGGTATAAATTCATCACTCGCAAAGATGAAAGGGCATGTTCCACGTGGAATGTTTTGGTGTTGATGACAATGCAATTCACAGACTAATCATGTGCTTTAGCTAGATGGGTATACTTATATGACACGAGATGTTTAGGCATCTCTATGAAAGAAAAAGAGCGACGACGGTTTTTCTGATGTGTTTATTTTTTCCGTCATAGAAAATTCATAGTATAAAAAGGGGTATGCCTCGAAAGGTACGGATGAATGAAATCATGTACACAAATTCATTTGTCACCCACATATATATACCTACCTATTTCTTTGAGGAGAGATTCAAAATTCAGCCTTGCGATTTTCACCCAAGCGGTTGTACAGCTCAAGGATGTGGTTGTACCGCAAGCTCTCCGAGGTGGTTGTAACAGTCGCATGAGAGGTTGTGTCCCTGCCTCCCCTTGCAGGGTCCTACTAGCTCTTCTAAGAGGCCAACTACCGTAGAGGGGTTTTTCCGTTGGGTCTGGCAACTGTTGGGTCTGGTTTTTACGAGGATTTCTATTTTATTTTTATTTTACGCACACATACTTCCATTTTACTTGTTTTTTCTAGACAGGGTTCACAAAGAAGCGAATGTGCGTCACCACCCCCAACCGTTCCTATAATTATACCTAAAAGGATATCATGCTCACTAAGCCATCATAATTATATCAAAAACATCACAATTCTTTAAAAAATGTGATTTTTATTTTTCATATTTTTTGAACTTTCTTACAAATATCAAAAACATTTTCCCAAATTTTCAAATTTTAAAATGAACAAACATTTCTACAATTCTTGAACAATTTTTCAAATCTAAGAATCTCTTTAGATTTCATAATATATTTTTTTGATTAAACAAAAAAGCTAGCCGATTTACTCCAAAGATAGAAACAACAAAAGACGACAGAAAAAAAAACAAAGGCAGGGAAGCGATAGAGTGAGTAAGCGCGCTAATGAGTCATGGTCTATAGAGCGTTCCTGGCGAGCGCTATACACCTGCACGGCGTTTGAATCGCTGAATAGGAACCATAGGAGCTATATCTCGTTTATGCGAGATGCAACAAGCTCTCGCGTGAAGTTTCGATGTTAACGAGTCGACCCATTAGCTCTGGCGCGGGATAAGAGAAATAGTAGGTATAAAAAGGGAGAACCACGGATTAAGCATATCTCGCTCGTGATGGGTACGGATGCTAGCCATTGAGACACTACTATTTTTCGTGGCAAGGAAGAAGATGTGGTATCTCTACTCCTAAATGCTCAATTGATAGAATAGCATTCAGGTTTTTTTTCATTTGATTTTTCATCTTTCCTCTCACCACCCCTCCCACCCTGGTCTATGAGTTTATTTTTCTCTTTACTCTTTTATCACAAACCAGCACTTTTCTAATGTATAACAAATCACGGATCTAACTTACTTATTAAGTTATCCAAATTAATCAGCACATCTAATTAGTGTAGTTTCTTTTAGGAATCAAATAACAGATCTCTACCCCTAAATGCTCAGTTGGAAGAATAACATACAGGTTTTGTTTATCCGTTTTTTCGTCTCTCATCCCACCACCCCCTCCCACCCTAGTATATCGGTTTATTTTCTCTCCACTCTTTTATCACAAATTAGCACTTTCCTAACGTATGACAAATCAGAGATCAAACTTTCTTATTGAGTTATCCAAATCAATAGATACATCTAATTAGTGCATTTTGCTTTAGGAAACAAATAATAGATTTTCGGTAAACAAATAACAATTTTAAACTAACTTCCCTAATTTATCTAAATCAATCGACATGTTTCATTAATGCAATTAGTTTTAGGAAACGAATAATGGGTTTTAAGGAAACTTTTGCCTCACCTCCCACCATCTCTTCCGATTTCCCTTCCCACTAAAAACAGAAACGATTCATTCGATTAGCCTTTCATTTTTTGTGTGCTTGCTTTCGAAGGTGCCGAGTCAACTAAGTAACTAAAAATGAAAAATCATCAATACATATGAGATCACCTTCCTAAAAAGTAAAGAAAAGATTTTTCTTAATAACCTTCCAAACTAAACTAGTCAACAATAAAAAATCGTTTATCCTACGAACTATGCCATTCATTTTCTATCATTTCTATACTATCGAATCATAATCATAGTTTTCCTAATAAAATAAATTACAAGTCTTTTATGACCTTGCCAAATCACTAACATTGAAACTGAATGTATACATAGTTATTCGCCGATCCGCCTACCTATCGCCTCCCACGCCACATCCTCCAAAACAACACTGCCTGCATCAATGCTCACCACCATGGTCTGCGCACTTATGGTTGGTGGTTATTTACACCCACCTATCCGCACGTCGTCGTGCATTATTCTCGTGGATCCGATTGGGAGGAAAGGGAGTACCAAGGGGAGGGGCGATGGGCCAACGACACAACTCTGTGCACTGGGATCATGGCTGGGAGCCCCAGAACAGGGTGAGACTGGCAGGTAGACGAAAAAGGTCGGTGGTGGAGGACGAGCTTGTCGCCGGAACGACGTGGAGGACGCACCGCGTGTCGTCGAGCTCATCATTGATGTCCACTACACAACTTTATTCTTGTAGACTATGTTGGGCCTCCAAGCACAAAGTTTTCTAGGACTATAGCAATTTCCTCTCAAGTGGTTGACCTAAGGTTTATCAATCCATGAGAGTTGTACGATGAAGATGGTCTCTCTCAAACAACCCTGCAATCAAATATGAAAAATCTATTGTGTCCTCAACACACCCAACACAATGGAAAATGTATAGGTGCACTAGTGTTGGAAATATTCCATAGAGGAAATAATAAATTGGTTACTATTATATTTCCTTGTTCATGATAATCGTTTATAATCCATGCTAGAGTTGTATTGATTGGAAACTCAAATACATGTGTGGATACATAGACAAACACACTGTCCCTAGTGAGCCTCTAGTTGACTAGCTCGTTGATCAAAGATGGTCAAGGTTTCCGGGCCATAAACAAGTGTTGTCACTATTGGGGAACGTCGCATGGGAAACAAAAATTTTCCTACGCGCACGAAGACCTATCATGGTGATGTCCATCTACGAGAGGGGATATTCGATCTACGTACCCTTGTAGATCGCATAGCAGAAGCGTTAAGAAACGCGGTTGATGTAGTGGAACGTCCTCACGTCCCTCGATCCGCCCCGCGAACCGTCCCGCGATCCGTCCCACGATCTAGTGCCGAACGGACGACACCTCCGCGTTCAGCACACGTACAGCTCGACGATGATATCGACCTTCTTGATCCAGCAAGAGGGACGGAGAGGTAGATGAGTTCTCCGGCAGCGTGACGGCGCTCCAGAGGTTGGTGATGATCTTATCTCGGCAGGGCTCCGCCCAAGCTCCGCAGAAACACGATCTAGAGGTAAAATAGTGGAGATATGTGGTCGGGCTGCCGTGGCAAAGTTGTCTCAAATCAGCCCTAAAACCTCCGTATATATAGGGGGAAGAGGGGGAGCCTTGCCTTGGGGCTCAAGAGGCCCCAAGGGGGTCGGCCGAGCCAAGGGGGGGAGTCCTCCCCTTCCAAACCGAATCCAACTAGGTTTGGAAGGAGGAGTCCTTCCCCTTTTTCCCACCTCCTCTTTTTTTTTCTTTTCTCTTTGGTTTTCTTCCTATGGCGCATAGGGCCTTCTTGGGCTGTCCCACCAGCCCACTAAGGGCTGGTGCGCCACCCCCAAGGCCTATGGGCTTCCCCAGGGTGGGTTGCCCCCCGGTGAACACCGGAACCCATTCGTCATTCCCGGTAACTCCGAAAACCTTCCGGTAATCAAATGAGGTCATCCTATATATCAGTCTTTGTTTTCGGACCATTCCGGAAACCCTCGTGACGTCCGTGATCTCATCCGGGACTCCGAACAACATTCGGTAACCAACCATATAACTCAAATACGCATAAAACAACGTCGAACCTTAAGTGTGCAGACCCTGCGGGTTCGAGAACTATGTAGACATGACCCGAGTGACTCCTCGGTCAATATCCAATAGCGGGACCTGGATGCCCATATTGGATCCTACATATTCTATGAAGATCTTATCGTTTGAACCTCAGTGCCAAGGATTCATATAATCCCGTATGTCATTCCCTTTGTCCTTCGGTATGTTACTTGCCCGAGATTCGATCGTCAGTATCCGCATACCTATTTCTATGTCGCTTACCGGCAAGTCTCTTTACTCGTTCCGTAATACAAGATCCCGCAACTTACACTAAGTCACTTTGCTTGCAAGGCTTGTGTGTGATGTTGTATTACCGAGTGGGCCCTAAGATACCTCTCCGTCACAGAGAGTGACAAATCCCAGTCTCGATCCATACTAACTCAACGAACACCTTCGAAGATACCTGTAGAGCATGTTTATAGTCACCCAGTTACGTTGTGACGTTTGATACACACAAAGCATTCCTCCGGTGTCAATGAGTTATATGATCTCATGGTCATAGGAACAAATACTTGACACGCAGAAAACAGTAGCAACAAAATGACATGATCAACATGCTACGTCTATTAGTTTGGGTCTAGTACGTCACGTGATTCTTCTAATGACGTGATCCAGTTATCAAGCAACAACACCTTGTTCATAATCAGAAGACCCTGACTATCTTTGATCAACTGGCTAGCCAACTAGAGGCATGCTAGGGACAGTGTTTTGTCTATGTATCCACACATGTATATAAGTCTTCATTGAATACAATTATAGCATGGATAATAAACGATTATCTTGATACAGGAATTATAATAATAACTATATGTATTATTGCCTCTAGGGCATAATTCCAACAGTCTCCCACTTGCACTAGAGTCAATAATCTAGCCCTCACATCATCATGCGAATTACATTGTAATAAATCTAACACCCATACAGTTCTGGTGTTGATCATGCTTTGCCCGTGGAAGAGGTTTATTCAGCGGGTCTGCTATATTCTGATCCGTGTGCACTTTGCATATATTTACGTCCTCCCCTTCGACGTAGTCGCGGATGAGGTTGAAGCGTCGTTTGATGTGTCTGGACTTCTTGTGAAACCGTGGTTCCTTTGCTAGGGCAATGGCACCCGTTTTGTCACAGAACAAGGTTATTGGATTCAGTGCGCTTGGCACCACTCCAAGATCCGTCATGAACTGCTTCATCCAGACACCCTCCTTAGCCGCCTCCGAGGCAGTCATGTACTCCGCTTCACATGTAGAATCTGCTGTGACGCTTTGCTTGGAACTGCACCAGCTTACCGCACCCCCATTAAGAATAAATATGTATCCAGTCTGCGACTTAGAGTCGTCCGGATCTGTGTCAAAGCTTGCATCGACGTAACCCTTTACGGCGAGCTCTTCGTCACCTCCATACATGAGAAACATCTCCTTAGTCCTTTTCAGGTACTTCAGGATATTCTTGACCGCCGTCCAGTGATCCACTCCAGTACTCTGGAACCTGCCTGCCATACTTATGGCCAAGCTAATGTCCGGTCTAATGCACAACATTGCATACATGATAGAACCTATGGCTGAAGCATAGGGGACGGTGCTCATATGCTCTCTATCCTCATCAGTTGCTGGGCACTGAGTCTTACTCAATCTCGTACCTTGTAAAACTGGCAAGAACCCTTTCTTGGACTGTTCCATTTTGAACCTCTTCAAAACTTTATCAAGCTATGTGCTTTGTGAAAGTCCTATCAGGCGTTTCGATCTATCCCTGTAGATCTTAATGCCTAGAATGTAAGCAGCTTCTCCTAAGTCCTTCATAGAGAAACTTTTATTCAAGTAATCCTTTATGCTCTCCAAAAACTCTATGTTATGTCCAATCAGTAATATGTCATCCACATATAATATTAGAAACGCCACAGAGCTCCCACTCACTTTCTTGTAAATACAAGATTCTCCAACCACTTGTATAAACCCAAATACTTTGATCACCTTATCAAAGCGTTTGTTCCAACTCCGAGATGCTTGCACCAGTCCATAAATGGATGGCTGGAGCTTGCACACCTTGTTAGCATTCTTAGGATTGACAAAACCTTCGGGTTGCATCATATACAACTCTTCCTTAAGGAAATCGTTAAGGAACGCCGTTTTGACATCCATCTGCCAGATTTCATAATCGAAAAATGCAGCTATTGCTAACATGATTCTGACGGACTTAAGCATCGCGACGGGTGAGAATGTCTCATCTTAGTCAACTCCTTGAACTTGTGAAAACCCTTTGCCACAAGTCGAGCTTTATGAACGGTCACATTGCCGTCAGCGTCCGTCTTCTTCTTAAAGATCCATTTGTTCTGAATAGCCTTGCGGCCCTCAGGTAGTACTTCCAAAGTCCATACTTTGTTCTCATACATGGATCCTATCTCGGACTTCATGGCCTCTAGCCATTTGTTGGAATCTGGGCCCACCATTGCTTCTTCATAATTTGCAGGTTCATTGTTGTCTAACAACATGATTGACATGACGGGATTACCGTACCACTCTGGAGCAGCACGTGGTCTCGTCGACCTGCGTGGTTCGACAGGAACTTGAACCGGAGTTTCATGATCATCATCATTAACTTCCTTCTCAACCGGCGTCGCAATGACAGAGGTTTCCCCTTGCCCCGCGCCACCATCTAGAGGGATGAGAGGTTCGACAACCTCATCAAGTTATATCTTCCTCCCACTCAATTCTCTCGAGAGAAACTCCTTCTCGAGAAAAGCTCCGTTTTTAGCAACAAACACTTTGCCCTCGAATTTGAGATAGAAGGTGTACCCAACTGTCTCTTTTGGGTAACCTATGAAGATGCACTTTTCCGCTTTGGGTTCCAGCTTTTCAGGCTGAAGCTTTTTGACATAAGCATCACATCCCCAAACTTTAAGAAACGACAACTTTGGCCTTTTGCCATACCACAGTTCGTATGGTGTCGTCTCAACGGATTTTGATGGTGCCCTATTTAAAGTGAATGCAGTTGTTTCTAATGCATAACCCCAAAACGATAACGGCAAATCGGTAAGAGACATCATAGATTGCACCATCTATAATAAAGTACGATTACGACGTTCGGACACACCATTACGCTGTGGTGTTCCAGGCGGTGTCAACTGTGAAACGATTCCACATTGTCTTAAGTGAGCACCAAACTCGAAACTCAGATATTCACCCCCACGATCAGACCGTAGGAACTTGATCTTCTTGTTACGATGATTTTCAACTTCACTCTGAAATTGCTTGAACTTTTCAAATGTTTCAGACTTGTGCTTCATTAAGTAGACATAACCATATCTACTTAAATCGTCAGTAAAGGTGAGAAAATAACGATATCCGCCGCGTGCCTCTGCGCTCATCGGACCGCACACATCGGTATGTATGATTTCCAACAAGTCACTTGCACGCTCCATTGTTCCGGAGAACGGAGTTTTAGTCATCTTGCCCATGAGGCATGCGCATGTGTCAAGTGCATCAAAGTCAAGTGACTCCAAAAGTCCATCGGCATGGAGTTTCTTCATGCGATTTACACCAATATGACCTAAGCGGCAGTGCCACAAAATATGGCGCTATCATTGTTAACTCTAACTCTTTTGGTCTCAATGTTATGTATGTGTGTATCACTATCAAGATTCAATATGAACAGTCCTCTCACATTTCGTGCATGACCATAAAAGATTTACTCATAGAAATAGAACAACCATTATTCTTTGACTTAAAAGAGTAACCGTTTCGCAATAAACAAGATCCAGATATAATGTTCATGCTCAACGCAGGCACTAAATAACAATGATTCAAGTTCATAACTAATCCTGATGGTAACTGAAGTGAAACTGTGCCGACGGCGATTGCATCAACCTTGGGACCATTTCCTATGCACATCGTCACTTCATCTTTCGCCAGCCTTCGTCTATTCTGCATTTCCTGTTTCGAGTTGCAAATATGAGCAACAGAACCGGTATCGAATACCCAGGCACTACCACGAGAGCCGGTTAAGTACACATCAATAACATGTATATCAAATATACCTGATTTTTCTTTGGCCGCCTTCTTATCAGCCAGATACTTGGGGAGTTGCGCTTCCAGTGACCCATACCCTTGCAATAGTAGCACTCTGTTTCAGGCTTAGGTCCAGCTTTGGGTTTCTTCGTCGGATTGGCAACAGGCTTGCCGCTCTTCTTTGAATTACCCTTCTTGCCTTTGCCGTTTCTCTTGAAACTAGTGGTCTTATTCACCATCAACACTTGATGCTCTTTACGGAGTTCAGACTCTGCGACTTTCAGCATCGCAAACAACTCGCCGGGTGACTTGTTCATCCCTTGCATGTTGTAGTTCAACACAAAGCCCTTATAGCTTGGCGGCAGTGATTGAAGGATTCTGTCAGTGATAGCCTCTTGCGGGAGTTCAATCCCTAGCTCAGCTAGACGGTTTGAGTACCCAGACATTTTGAGCACATGTTCACTGACAGACGAATTCTCCTCCATCTTGCAAGCATAGAATTTATCGGAGGTCTCATACCTCTCGATCCGGGCGTTCTTCTGAAAGATAAACTTCAACTCCGGGAACATCTCATATGCTCCATGACGCTCAAAGCGACGTTGAAGTCCCGGTTATAAGCCATACAAGACTGCACATTGAACTACTGAGTAGTCCTCCTTACGTGTTAACCAAGCGTTCTTAACATCCCGGTCAGCCGTAGCGGGTGGTTCATCTCCTAGCGCAGCATTAAGGACATAATCCTTCTTCCCAGCTTGTAAGATTAGCTTAAGATTACGAGCCCAGTCTACAAAGTTGCTTCCATCATCTTTCAACTTAGCTTTCTCTAGGAACGTATTAAAATTCAGGGTGACTGTCGCGTGAGCCATGATCTACAACACAAATATATTCAAAGTGGACTTAGACTATGTTCAAGATTTAGAGTTTCACTTAATCAAATTACTCGCTAAACTCCCACTCAAAAAGTACATCTCTCTAGTCATTTGAGTGGTTCATGATCCACTTACACTAGCTCAAGTCCGATCATCACGTGAGTTGAGTATAGTTTCAGTGGTAAGCATCCCTATGCTAATCATATCATCTATATGATTCATGATCGACCTTTCGGTCTCATGTGTTCCGAGGCCATGTCTGCACATGCTAGGCTCGTCAAGCTTAACCCGAGTGTTCCGCGTGCGCAACTGTTTTGCACCCGTTGTATGTGAACGTTGAGTCTATCACACCCGATCATCACGTGGTGTCTCGAAACGACGAACTGTAGCAACGGTGCACAGTCGGGGAGAACACAATTTCGTCTTGAAATTTTAGTGAGAGATCACCTCATAATGCTACCTTCGTTCTAAGAAAAATAAGGTGCATAAAAGGATTAACATCACATGCAATTCATAAGTGACATGATATGGCCATCATCACGTGCTCCTGGATGTCCATCACCAAAGCACCGACACGATCTTCTTGTCACCGGCGCCACAGAATGATCTCCATCAACGTGTCGCCATCGGGGTTGTCGTGCTACTCATGCTATTACTACTAAAGCTACATCCTAGCAAAATAGTAAACGCATCTGCAAGCACAAACGTTAGTTTATAGACAACCCTATTGCTCCAGCCGATTGCCGTAGCATCGACGTGCAAGTCGATATTAACTATTACAACATGATCATCTCATAAATCCAATATATCACATCACGTCGTTGGCCATATCACATCACAAGCATACCCTGCAAAAACAAGTTAGACGTCCTCTAATTTTGTTGTTGCATGTTTTACGTGGTGACCATGGGTATCTAGTAGGATCGCATCTTACTTACGCAAACACCACAACGGAGATATATGAATTGCTATTTAACCTCATCCAAGGACCTCCTCGGTCAAATCCGATTCAACTAAAGTTGGAGAAACTGACACTTGCCAGTCATCTTTGAGCAACGGGGTTACTCGTAGCGATGAAACCAGTCTCTCGTAAGCGTACGAGTAATGTCGGTCCAAGCCGCTTCAATCCAACAATACCGCGGAATCAAGAAAAGACTAAGGAGGGCAGCAAAACGCACATCACCGCCCACAAAAACTTTTGTGTTCTACTCGAGAAAACATCTACGCATGAACCTAGCTCATGATGCCACTGTTGGGGAACGTCGCATGGGAAACAAAAATTTTCCTACGCGCACGAAGACCTATCATGGTGATGTCCATCTACGAGAGGGGATATTCGATCTACATACCCTTGTAGATCACACAGCAGAAGCGTTAAGAAACACGGTTGATGTAGTGGACCGTCCTCACGTCCCTCGATCCGCCCCGCGAACCGTCCCGCGATCCGTCCCACGATCTAGTGCCGAACGGACGGCACCTCCGCGTTCAGCACACGTACAGCTCGACGATGATCTCGGCCTTCTTGATCCAGCAAGAGAGACGGAGAGGTAGATGAGTTCTCCGGCAGCGTGACGGCGCTCCGGAGGTTGGTGACGATCTTATCTCGGCAGGGCTCCGCCCAAGCTCCGCAGAAACACGATCTAGAGGTAAAACAATGGAGATATGTGGTCGGGCTGCCGTGTCAAAGTTGTCTCAAATCAGCCCTAAAACCTCTGTATATATAGGGGGAAGAGGGGGAGCCTTGCCTTGGGGCTCAAGAGGCCCCAAGGGGGTCGGCCGAGCCAAGGGGGGGAGTCCTCCCCTTCCAAACCGAATCCAACTAGGTTTGGAAGGAGGAGTCCTTCCCCCTTTTCCCACCTCCTCTTTTTTTCTTTTCTCTTTGATTTTCTTCCTATGGCGCATAGGGCCTTCTTGGGCTGTCCCACCAGCCCACTAAGGGCTGGTGCGCCACCCCCAAGGCATATGGGCTTCCCCGGGGTGGGTTGCCCCCCGGTGAACACCCGGAACCTATTCGTCATTCCCGGTACATTCCCGGTAACTCCGAAAACCTTCCGGTAATCAAATGAGGTCATCCTACATATAAATCTTCGTTTCCGGACCATTCCGGAAACCCTCCTGACGTCCGTGATCTCATCCGGGACTCCGAACAACATTCGGTAACCAACCATATAACTCAAATACACATAAAACAACGTTGAACCTTAAGTGTGCAGACCCTGCGGGTTCGAGAACTATGTAGAGATGACCCGAGTGACTCCTCGGTCAATATCCAATAGCGGGACCTGGATGCCCATATTAGATCCTACATATTCTACGAAGCTCTTATCGTTTGAACCTCAGTGCCAAGGATTCATATAATCCCGTATGTCATTCCCTTTGTCCTTCGGTATGTTACTTGCCCGAGATTCGATCGTCAGTATCCGCATACCTATTTCTATGTCGCTTACCGGCAAGTCTCTTTACTCGTTCCGTAATACAAGATCCCGCAACTTACACTAAGTCACTTTGCTTGCAAGGCTTGTGTGTGATGTTGTATTACCGAGTGGGCCCTAAGATACCTCTCCGTCACAGAGAGTGACAAATCCCAGTCTCGATCCATACTAACTCAACGAACACCTTCGAAGATACCTGTAGAGCATGTTTATAGTCACCCAGTTACGTTGTGACGTTTGATACACACAAAGCATTCCTCCGGTGTCAATGAGTTATATGATCTCATGGTCATAGGAACAAATACTTGACACGCAGAAAACAGTAGCAACAAAATGACACGATCAACATGCTACGTCTATTAGTTTGGGTCTAGTCCATCACGTGATTCTCCTAATGACGTGATCCAGTTATCAAGCAACAACACCTTGTTCATAATCAGAAGACCCTGACTATCTTTGATCAACTGGCTAGCCAACTAGAGGCATGCTAGGGACAGTGTTTTGTCTATGTATCCACACATGTATATAAGTCTTCATTGAATACAATTATAGCATGGATAATAAACGATTATCTTGATACAGGAATTATAATAATAACTATATGTATTATTGCCTCTAGGGCATAATTCCAACAGTCACTTGATAACGGGATCACATCATTTGGAGAATGATATAATGGACAAGACCCAAACTATGAACGTAGCATATAATCATGTTAGTTTATTGCTACTGTTTTCTGCGTGTCAATGTATCTGTTCCTATGACCATGAGATCATGCAATTCCCGGATACCAGAGGAATACCTTGTGTGTATCAAACATTGTAACGTAGCTGGGTGACTATAAAGGTGCTCTACAGGTATCTCCTAAGGTGCCTATTGGGTTGATTTGGATCAAGACTAGTATTTGTCACTCCGTTTGACGGAGAGGTATCTCGGGGCCCACTCCGTAATGCACCATCACAACAAGCCTTGCAAGCAATGTGACTAAAGAGTTAGTCACGGGATTTTGTATTACGGAACGAGTAAAGAGACTTGCCGGTAACGAGATTGAACTAGATATAGAGATACCGACGATCGAATCTCGGGCAAGTAACATACCGATGGACAAAGGGATCAGCATACGAGAATCCTTGACATAGAGGTTTAAGTGATAAAGATCTTCATAAAATATGTAGGAGCCAATATGGGCATCCAGGTCCCGCTATTGGTTATTCACCAGAGAGTGTCTCAGGTCATGTCTACATAGTTCCTGAACCCGCAGGGTCTGCACACTTAAGGTTCGGTGACGTTTTGGTATAGTTGAATTACTGATGTTGGTCACCGAAGGTTGTTCGGAGTTCCAGATGAGATCCCGGACGTCACTAGGGTTGCCGGAATGTTCCGAAGACGAATATTTATATATAGGAAGTATCCATTTGGCTTCTGTAAGGTTTTCGGGCATTATCGGTAAAGTACGGGGAGTGCCGAATGGGTTTCGAAGTTCTACCGGGCGGGGCCACCCTCCCGGGAGAGAACCAAAGAGGCCCAAGGGTGGCGCACCAGCCATTAGTGGGCTGGTGGCCAGTCCAAGGAAGCCTATTTCAGCAAAGGGAGAAAAAGGAAAGGAGGGTGGGCCAAAACCGAATTGGAAAGGAGGACTCCTTCCAAGTTGTGTTGGAGGAGGACTCCTCCCTCTCCTCTTGCGACGGTTGAACCGTAGGGATTTTTCCCTAGGGTGCCACCCCTCCCTCCCACCTATATATAGTGGAGGTGAGAGAGGCTTTTGGCACCCCAAGCCATAGTGCATCCCTCTCTCCCTCCACCACTTCGTGACACCCCGTAGCTAGTTCGGTACGACACGACGAAGCCCTGTCGGAGTAACTCCACCACCATCATCGCCATGCCGCCGTGCTGCCGGATAATTCAGCTACCTCTTCATCACTCTTGCTGGATCGAGAAGGCGGATATCATCATCGAGTTGTACGTGTGCTGAACGCGGAGGTGTCGTACGATCGGGACTAGATCCGGACGGAGTTCGTGGGACGCTTGCGATTTGGAACGTGAAGACATTCGACTACATCAACCGTGTTTCTTAACGCTTCCCGCTTAGCGATCTATAAGGGTATGTGGATCCGATCTCCCCTCTCGTAGATGATCATCACCATGATAGGTATTGCGTGTGTGTAGGGAAATTTTTGTTTCCCATGCAACGTTCCCCAACAGTGGCATCATGAGCTAGGTCTATGTGTAGATGAAATCTCGAGTAGAACACAAAGGAGTTTGCGGGCGTTGATGTTCAATTTGCTGCCCTCCTTAGTTTTTTCTTGACTTGGCTGTATTGTTGGATTGAAGTGTCCCGGACCAACATTACTCGTATGCTTACGAGAGACCGGTTTCATCGACTAACATGCAACTTGTTGCATAAAGATGATTGGCGGGTGTCTGTTTCTTCAACTTTAGTTGACTCGGATTTGATTGAGGCGGTCCTTGAGAAGGTTAAATAGCAATTTCATATCACTATTGTGGCTTTGCGTAAGTATGGTGCAATCATAGTATATACCCATAGCAGCCACGTAAAATTTGCAACAACAAATTAGAGGACATCTAACTTGTTTTTGCAGGGTATGCATGTGATGTGATATGGCCAAAGACATGATATGATATATTGGATGTATGAGATGATCATGTTCTAATAGTTAAATATCGACTTGCTCATCGATGCTACGTCAACCGGCACGAGCCATAGGGTTGTCTTTAATTATTTTGCACTTGGTGATGCTTTGCTTTATCGTTAGTAGTAGATTTGGTAGTAACATCATAGTTAGCACGACAACCTCGATGGCAGCACAATGATGGAGATCATGGTGTGGCACTGGTGAAGATGAATATCATGCCGATGCTTTGGTGATGGAGATCAAGAAGCACAAGTTTATGGCCATATCATGACACTTATGATTTGCATGTGATGTTAATACTTTTATGCACCTTATTTTGCTTAGGACGACGGTAGAATTATAAGGTGATCCCTCACTAAAATTTCAAGATAAAATTGTATTCACCCCAACTGTGCACCGTTGCGAGTGTTCGTCATTTTGATACACCATGTGATGATCGGGTGTGGTAGACTCTATGTTCACATACAACGGGTGCAAAACAGTTCCACACGTCGAACACTTGGGTTAAACTTGATGAGCCTAGCACATACAGACATGGCCTCAGAACACAAGGGACCAAAAGGTCGACCATGAGTAATATAGTGGATATGATCAACATGGAGATGTTCACCGTTGAAGCTAAACTCAACTCACGTGATGATCGGACTTGAGTTAGTGAATTTGGATTATGTACCACTGGAATGACTAGAGGGACATCAATTTGAGTGGGACTTCTTAACTAATATGATTAATTGAACTTATTATCATGAACATAGTCAAAAAATGTCTTTGCAAATTATGTTGTAGCTTGTGTTGTAGCTCTACTATTTTTGATATGTTCCTATAGAAAACTTAGTTGAAAGATGATAGTTCCAATTATGCGGATTGGGTTCATAAGTTGAGGATTGTCCTTACTGCACCGCTTGGTGTGCTGAACCCCGAGTGTCGTCTATGGATGTTGCAAACATCTGACATACACGTTTTTGATGAATAGGTGATAGTTCAGTGTGTAATGCTTAACGGCTTAGAATTCAGGCGCCGAAGACGTTTTGAACGTCACGGGACATATGAGATATTCTAAGAGATGAAATTGGGATTTCAGGCTCGTGCCCGTGTTGAGAGGTGTAAGACCTCCGACAAGATTCTTTGTCTACAAACTAAGGGAGAAAATCTCAATCATTGAGTATGTGCTAAGATTGTCTGGGTACTACAATCGTTTGAATCAAGTGGGAGTTGATCTTCTAGATAAGATAGTGATTGACATAGTTCTCCAAAAGTCACTTCCACCAAGCTACGGAGCTTCGTGATGAACTATAACATATCAGTGATAGAGATGATGATCCTTGAGCTATTCGCGATGTTTGACACCGCGAAGGTAGAAATCAAGTAGGAGCATCAAGTGTTGATGTTTAGTGAAACCACTAGTTTCGAGAATGGCAAGGGTTAAAAGGGATACTTAATGAAATGGCAAACTAGTTGCCACTATAGTAAAGAAACCCAAGTTTGAACCCAAACCCGAGACTAATTGCTTCTATTATGAGGGGAACAGTCACTGAAGTGGAATTACCCTAGATACTTGGTAGATGAGAAGGCTGGCAAAGTCGACAAAAGTATATTGGATATACATGATATTGATGTGTACTTTACTAGTACTCCTAGTAGCACCGGGGTATTAGATAACGGTTCGGTTGCTAAGTGTTAGCAACTCGAAATAAAAGCTATGGAATAAACGGAGACTAGCTAAAGGTGAGGTGACGATGTTTGTTGGAAGTTTTCTTCCAAGGTTGATGTGATCACCATTGTACGCTCCCTCTACTTTCGAGATTAGTGTTGAACCTAAATGTTGTTTGGTGTTTGCGTTGAGCATGAACATGATTGGATTGTGTTTATTGCAATATGTTTATTCATTTAAAAGAGAATAATAGTTATTTTGTTTACTTGAATAATACCTTTAATGGTTATGCACCTAATATGAATAGTTTACTGAATCTTGATCGTAGTATTACACATGTTCATAACATTTGATGCCAAAAGATACAAAGTAGTCATGATAGTACCACTTACTTGTGGCACTGCCGCTTGAGTCTTATTGGTGTAAAACGCATGAAAAAGCTCCATACTGATGGATCTTTGGACTCACTCGTTTTTTAATCGTTTGAGACATGCGAACCATGCCTATTGGTGTAAACGCATGAAGAAACTCCATGCAGATGGACCGTTTGGACTCACTTGATTTTGAATCACTTGAGACATGCAAATCATGCCACATGGGGAAGATGACTGAAGGCCTCGTTTTCCAGTGAGATGGAACAAGAAAGTAACTTATTGGAAGTAATACATTTTTATGTATGCAGTCCAATGAGTGCTGAGGCACGCAGTGGATATCGTTATGTTCTTACTTAACAGATGATTTCAGTAGATACTAGTATATTTACTTGATGAAACACAAGTCTGAATTATTGAAAGGTTTAAGTAATTTCAGAGTGAAGTTAAAGATCGTCGTGACAAGAGGATGAAATATCTACGATATGATCGTAGAGATGAATATGTGAGTTACGAGTTTGGTACACATTTAAGACAATGTGGAAATTGTTTCACAACTCATGCCACCTGGAACACCATAGTGTGATGGTGTGTCCGAATGTCATAGCCGCACCCTATTGGATATGGTGCATACTATGATGTCTCTTATCAAATTACCACTATCGTTTTTTGGGTTAGGAATTAGCGACAACCGATTTCACATTAAATAGGGCACCTTGTAATTCTGTTGAGATGACATCATATGAACTATGGTTTGGAGAAACCTAAGGTATCGTTACTTAAAAGTTTGGGGACACGACGCTTATGTCAAAAAGTTTTAGCCTGATAAACTCGAACCCAAAGTGTATAAATGCATCTTCATAGGATACCCAAAATAGTTGGTAATACCTCCTATCTCAGATCCAAAGCAAAGTCTTTGTTTCTAGAAAAGGGTCCTTTCTCGAGAAAAAGTTTCTCTCAAAATAATTGAGCGGGAGGATGGTGAAAACTTGATGAGGTTATTGAACCATCACTTCAACCAATGAGTAGCAGGGCACATGAAGATGTTCCTGTGGCGCCTACACTAGTTGAAGTGGATTCATCACTTCAACCAATGAGTAGCAGGGCGCAGGAAGATGTTCCTGTGGCGCCTACACTAGTTGAAGTGGATAGATGATGATGGTGATCGTGGAGATTCGGATCAAGTTACTACCAAACCTCGTAGGTCGACAAGGAAACGTACTACTCCAGAGTAGTGCGTTAATCCTGTCTTAGAGGTCACGTTGCTCGACAACAATGAACCTACGAGCTATGGAGAAGCGATGGTGGGCCTAGATTCCGATGAATGGATGGATGTCATGAAATCCGAGGTAGGATCCATGTGTGAAAACAAAGTGTAGACTTTGGAAGAACTACTTGATGGTCATAAGGCTATTAGGTACAAATGGATCTTTAAAAGGAAGACAGACGATGATGGTAAATGTCAATATTAAGAAAGCTCGACTTGTCTCAAATATGTTTCCGACAAGTTCAACGAGTTCACTATGATGTTACTTTCTCACTCGTAGTGATGCTAAAAGTATGTTGGAATTATTGTAGCAGTTGTTGCATTATTTATGAAATCTTGCAAATAGGATGTCAAAACAGTGTTTCCTCGACGGTTTCCTTGAGGAAAGGTTGTATGTGATACAACCCAAAGGTTTTGTCGATCCTAAAGATGCTAACAAGCATGCAAGCTCTAGCGACCCTTCTATGGACTGGAACAAGCATCTCGGAGTTGGAATATACGCTTTGATGAGATGATCAAAGATTTTGGGTTTATACAAGGTTTATGAGAAACTTGTATTTCCAAGAAAGTGAGTGGGAGCACTATAGAATTTCTGATGAGTTTATGTGGTTGACATATTGTTGATCGGAAATAATGTAGAATTTCTGGAAAGCATAAAGGGTTATTTGAAAGGGGTTTTTCAAACGAAAGCCTGGATTGAGTTACTTGAACATTGAGCATCAAGATATATATAGATAGATAAAGACGCTTGATAAAACTTTCAATGAAATACATACCGTGACAAGATTTTGAAAGAGTTCAAAATAGATCAGTCAAAGAAGGAGTCCTTGGCTGTATTGTAAGGTGTCAATTTGTGTAAGAGTCAAAACCCGACCATGGTAGAAGAAAGATAAAGGACGAAGGTCGTCCCCTATGCCTTAGTCATAGGCTCTAAAGTATGACATGTTGTGTACCGCACCTCATGAGTGCCTTGCCATGAGTTTGTCAAGGGGTACAAGAGTGATCCAGGAATGGATCACTTGACAACGGTCATAGTTATCCTTAGTAACTAGTGGGCTAAGGATTTTTTTTCTCGATTATGGAGGTCATAAAATAGTTCATCGTAAAGGGTTACGTCAATGCAAGCTTTGACACTAATCCGGATGACTCTGAGTAGTAAACTCGATTCGTATAGTGGAGCAGTCATTTGGAATAGTTCCAAATGGCACATGGTAGCAACATCTACAGGATAACATAGAGATTTGAAAGCACACACGGATGGTTCAGACCCGTTGACTAAAAACCTCTCTCACAAGCAAGACATGATCAAACCCCACAACTGTATGGGTGTTAGATTCATTAAAATCACATAGTGATGTGAACTGGATTATTGACTCTAGTGCAAGTGGGAGACTGTTGGAAATATGCCCTAGAGGCAATAATAAATTTGCTATTATTATATTTCCTTGTTCATGATAATCATTTATTATCAATGCTATAATTGTGTTGATTGGAAACTCAAATACATGTGTGGATACATACACAAACACATTGTCCCTAGTGAGCCTCTAGTTGACTAGCTCGTTGATCAAAGATGGTCAAGGTTTCCTGGCCATAGACAAGTGTTGTCACTTGATAACGGGATCACATCATTAGGAGAATGATGTGATGGACAAGACCCAAACTATGAACATAGCATATGATGGTATCAGTTTATTGCTACTGTTTTCTGCATGTCAATGTATCTGTTCCTATCACCAAGAGATCATGCAATTCCCGGAAACCGGAGGAATACCTTGTGTGTATCAAATGTCGCAAATAACTAGGTGACTATAAAGGTGCTCTATAGGTATCTTCAAAAGTGTTTGTTGGGTTGGTGTGGATCAAGACTGGGATTTGTCACTCCGTTTGACGGAGAGGTATCTCGGGGCCCACTCGGTAATGCAACATCACAACAACCCTTGCAAGAAATGTGACTAAATAGTTAGTCACGGGATCTTGTATTACGGAACGAGTAAATAAACTTGTCGGTAACGAGATTGAACTAGGTATAGAGATACTGACAATCGAATCTCGGGCAAGTAACATACCGATGGACAAAGGGATCAGCATACGGGATTAATCGAATCCTTGACATAGAGGTTCAACCTGTAAAGATCTTCATAGAATATGCAGGAGCCAAAATGGGCATCCAGGTCCCGCTATTGGTTATTGACTGGAGAGTGTCTCAGGTCATGTCTACATAGTTCTCGAACCCACGGGGTTTGCACACTTAAGGTTCGGTGACGTTTTGGTATAGTTGAATTATTGATGTTGGTAACCGAAGGTTGTTTGGAGTCCGGATGAGATCTGATACATCATGAGGGTTTTCGGAAAGGTCCAGAGAGGAGATTGATATATAGGAAGTATCCATTTGGCTTCCGGAAGGTTTTCGGGCATTATTAGTAAAGTATCAGGAGTGACGAATGGATTCCGGAGTTTTACTGGGAGGGGCCACCCACCCGGGAGAGAACCAAAGAGGCCCAAGTGTGGCGCACCAGCCCTTAGTGGTCTGGTGGCCAACCCAAGAAAGCCTATTTCGGCCAAGGGAGAAAAAGGAAAGGAGGGTGGGCCCAAACCGAATTGGGAAGGAGGACTCCTTCCAAGTTGTGTTGGAGGGGGACTCCTCCCTCTCCTCTTGCGCCGGCCTAACCCTAGAGATTTTTCCCTAGGGCACCACCCCTTCCTCCCACCTATATATAGTGGAGGTGATATAGGCTTTTGGTACGCCAAGCCATAGTGCAGCCCTCTCTCCCTCGACCACTTCGTGACACCCCGTAGCTAGTTTGGTATGGCACGGGGAAGCCGTGCCGGAGTAGCTCCACCACCACCACTGCCACACCATCATGCTGCCAAAGAATTCAGCTACCTCTTCGTCTCTCTTGCTGGATTAAGAAGGTGGAGACCATCATCGAGCTGTACGTGTGCTGAACACGGAGGTGCCATCCGTTTAGTACTAGATTGGGATGGAGTTTGTGGGACGCTTGCGATTTGGATCGCGAAGACGTTCGACTACATCAACCGCATTTCTTAATGCTTCCTGATACGTCTGCAACGTATCTATAATTTTTTATCGTTCCATGCTATTATATTATCAACTTTGGATGTTTTATATGCATGAATATGCTACTTTACATTATTTGTGGGACTAACCTATTGACCTAGAGCCCAGTGCCAGTTCCTGTTTTTTCCTTGTTTTTGACCTTTTTCAGATAGGAATATCAAACGGAGTCCAAACGGAATAAAACTTTCGCCGTGATTTTTTATGGATAAAAAATCAAAAATACCAGAAGAAAAAGATACCAGAGGGGAGTCCCGAGGAAGCCACGAGCTAGGGAGGCCCCCCCTGAGGCGCGCCTGGGGGGCTCGTGACTCCCTCGTGGGTCCCCCTGACTTGTTCTCGATGCCATCGGGTCTTATAAATACAGAAACCTCCTGGAATAAACCTAGATCGGGAGTTCCGTCGCCGCAAGCCTCTGTAGCCACCAAAAACCAATCGGGAGCCCGTTCCGGCACCCTGTCGGAGGGGGAATCCATCTCCGGTGGCCATCTTAATCATCCCGGCGATCTCCATGATGAGGAGGGAGTAGTTATCCCTCGGGGATGAGGGTATGTACCAGTAGCTATGTGTTTGATCTCTCTCTCTCTCTCTCTCGTGTTCTTAAGATGTCATGATCTCGATGTACCGTGGGCTTTGCTACTATAGTTGGATCCTATGATGTTCTTCCCCCTCTCCCTTCTTGTAACGAATTGAGTTTTCCCTTTGAAGTTATCTTATCGGATTGAGTCTTTAAGGAATTAAGAACACTTGATGTATGTCTTGCGCGTGTCTATCTGTGGTGACAATGGGATATTCATGTGAGTACTTGATGTATGTTTTGGTGATCAACTTGCGGGTTTCGTGACATTGGGAATCTATGCATAGAGGTTGGCACACGTTTTATTCTTAACTCTCCGGTAGAAACTTTGGGGCACTATTTGAAGTTCTATGTGTTGGTTGAATAGATGATTCTGAGATTGTGTGATGCATATCGTATAATCATGCCCACGGATACTTGAGGTGACAATGGAGTATCTACGTGACATTAGGGTCTTGGTTGATGTGTGTCTTAAGGTGTTATTCTAGTACGATCTCTAGGATAGATTGAACAGAAAGAATAGCTTCGTGTTATTTTACTACAGACTCTTGAATAGATCGATGAGAAAGAATAACTTTGTGGTGGTTTCATACCCGACAATAATCTTTTTGTTTGTTCTCCGCTATTAGTGACTTTGGAGTGACTCTTTGTTGCATGTTGAGGGCTAGTTATATGATCCAATTATGTTATCATTGTTGAGAGAACTTCACTAGTGAAAGTATGAACCCTAGGCCTTGTTTCCACGCATTGCAATACCGTTCGTGCTCACTTTTATTATTAATTACCTTGCTGTTTTTATAATTTCAGATTACAAAAACCTATATCTACTATCCATATTGCACTTGTATCACCATCTCTTCACCGAACTAGTGCACCTATACAACTCACCATTGTATTGGGTGTGTTGGGGACACAAGAGACTCTTTGTTATTTTGTTGCAGGGTTGCTTGAGAGAGACCATCTTCATCCTACGCCTCCCATGGATTGATAAACCTCAGGCCACCTACTTGAGGGAAAATTGCTACTGTCCTACAAACCTCTGCACCTGGAGGCCCAACAACGTCTACAAGGAGAAGGTTGCGTAGTAGACATCAAGCTCTTTTCTGGCGCCGTTGCCGGGGAGGTTAGCGCTTGAAGGTATATCTTTAGATCTTGCAATCGAATCTTTTTGTTTCTTGTTTTATCACTAGTTTAGTCTATAAAAGAAAACTACAAAAAATGGAATTAAGGTTGCCTCATATGCTTCATCTTTTTAATGTCTTTCGTGAAAATGATGGGAAGGAAAACTGTGCTCAAGTGCTAGAAGAAGAATTACATAGAATGCTTGGCATAAAATATGTGAATGATGAGCATGACTGCAATGTTGTTAGTATGAATTCTTTGAATACCCATGATGCGAATGATATGCAAAGGCACAAGCTTGGGGATGTTATGTTTGATGAAGATGATCTTTTTAGTTCCCCCACTTTGAATGATCAAATTTATTATGATGAAAGCATGCCCCCTATTTATGATGATTATTGTGATGATACTTATGCTATAAAGAAGAAAGATGATAAAACTTGTCAAAATTATGAGTACCCTTTTACTGAACATTCCTTTTTTAATGTGGAAACAATTCGTAGTGTTCAAGTCTTTTACTATACTCCCACTAGTAATCATGAGAATAAATTTGCTATTGTGGAGATGTAGCGACCAGACCTCAATCAGTCCAGTCTCTATGCATCTGTGTCATCCCTAGATCGGTATGCTGACACACACAGTACTTCGATGGGTATTATAACAGAGTAGCAATCACACACATATTACAACGAATGTCTCAAAGAGAACTTATTACAATAATATGGCCTAAGGCCATCTAAATATGATAACAGCGGAAGGCTTGGGAGATAAAGTAGGTCCATCAACTCCAACGGCATAGCTGAGTGCAAAACAACGACCTATGGCGCTTACTCGATATCTAAAAAGTCTGCAACATGAACGTTGCAGCCCGAAACGGGTCGGCACATGGAATATGCTGGCAAGGTAACACATAGAGAGTGAACAGAAATAAAAGCTATATCTACATGCATATTTGGCTAGTGGAAAGCTCTATGGTTAACAGTTTTGCATAAAGCCAAATTTCTTCCTATATTAGTGGAACAAAGTTTATTTAACTACGTTGTTAGTTATTAAACAATGAGAAGGTTCCTCCAACTCAAACCAAAATAATCATCATTAACCCGCAAATTAATTTAGAGTGTTGAGATACACATGAAAATCCAAGAACCAGATACTCAAGATGTCCATAACCGGGGACACGGCTAATAATGATTAGTTTGTACACTCTGCAGAGGTTGTGCACTTTTCCAACAAGACTCGAAATACATCCATGGTTAGAGATTCGAGACACAGTCTTTCTGAAGCATTAACTCTCTACTTCTGGGTAGACCGTACCACCTATACCCTCTACATCTGCTAGTCTACCACTTCAAGAGCTTCATACAACTTAATCAACTATGCTAGAGCCCATAATAGCTTGCGGCTGCACACGTAAGTTTCAGGTATGAATAGTCTTATGATCCCTTTGAAGCTGGGTGGCGGACCTTAGGATGATCACACGGTTCCCCCGGGATATCCTGACAGCCACTGGGGATTCCAGGGTGCCTCAAGCAATCCACCCAGATGTGTATTTAAGTAGCCACCTTAAGTTAACCTTTGATTAACAATATTCACATCTGTCTATGAAGTCACTCACCCAAATAATCGTCTACGAGCATAGCATAGCAATAATAGCATAACGTAGAAGTAACTCCCAAAGTTTAGTAGTAAACAGGTAATAGGTTCTACCTCAATATCTACTTCCCAATACCCACATGTTAATTAGACCCTAACCATGCAATGTGTGAGGGTGGATCTAATGCAATAAAACTGGGTAATAAGGGATATGATCAAAGTGTTACTTGCCTTGCTGATGATCTGCAAAACCTAGGGACTCGTAGTAGCATGCTTCACAATCCGGGTATTCTATCGCAACAAACAATAGCACACATAAGCAACAATATAGATGCACGGGTAAAATCGAATAAGATCTAACCAGAAAGTTCAAGTAAAGAACTCCGGTTTGCAAAAAGAATCAAATCAAACGGATCAACGAAACTCAAACTGCGAAAGAAACGAGATTCGTTTACTAATCTGGAGTAAAGTCAAAATTTTATTTATAAAAATCGTGTGCAAGTGGATTAATCGGAAAGAGATTTTTCGTGACGAAAATCTGGGCGTTTGAATCACCTCATTCCGATAAAACAAGCGAAAAGTTATACTAAGACGAAATTCGGATCAGGAATCACGATCGAAATTAATCGCGAATTTTTTTCCCAAAAATAAATCTGACGAACAGACGGACGAACGAACGTTCATCGTCTGAAATTAATTAACAAACAGTGTTCGTTAAAACAAACGTACGGACGAACGTCCGTTAATTAAATAAACCAAAAAAATGAATAACAAAAAAAATCTGAAAAAAACATATTTTTTTCTACCTTGGGCGGCGTGCTCCGGCGAGTGGCGGCGACCGGCAGCGGCGGCGGCGGTGGCGCGGGCAGGGCGAGGCGGCGGCTAGGGTTTGTGCGCAGCGGGGGGGCTTATTTAGGCCTCCGGGGTCGGTTCGTTTTTTAAAAAAAAAATCGGACGAGATAGAAAATAAAAAAGGAACTCCATACGAACTCCGATTTCGATGAAACAAATTTTGCCGGACTCCTAAAAATGAGCTCTACAACGTGGACATTTTTAAAAGGCCGAAATAATATTTTGAAAAACGTGTATTTTCGTAAATCCAATAAAATAGCAAATAAAATCCAAATAAAAATTATCATTTGGATTTAATGTTTCCTCTCAAATATTTCTAAATTTTGGGAAAGTCATTTTATCCCCTCTCTCATATTTTTATATATGAAATATTTGAAGAGAAAAATAATTAAAACCCATTGATCCTCTTTTCATTATTTGAGAAAATCCCAATATGAAAATAAATAAATTCCCAACTCTCTCCAAGGGTCCTTGAGTTGCATAGAATTTTTTTAGGATCAGCAATTATGCAAATAAAATATGATATGCAAGATGCTCTAATGCAATAACATTCCAAATTGGAAATTTGGGATGTTACACGAGAGTAGTAAAATTTCTATGCTTCTAGATCATGAAAAGAATGTTGTAGGTGCTGGTTATATTGTTGAATTCATTCATGATGCTACTGAAAATTATTATGAGAGAGGATCATATGCTTCTATGTATTGCAATAATATCAAGTTTCCCCTCTATGTGTTGAAATTTTTGAAGCTATGCTTGTTTTTCCTTCCTATGCTAGATGATTCTTGCTCCAATAAGTTGTTTGTTCACAAAATCCCTATGCATAGGAAGTGGGTTACACTTAAATATGCTAGTCATATGCTCCATGATGCTTCCATTATGTTTCAATCATTATCTTTTATGTGAGCATCATTGAAATCATCATGCCTAGCTTGAAAGGCATTAAAGAAAAGTGCTTGTTTGGAGACAACCCAATATGTATCCTGATACGTCTCAAACGTATCTATAATTTTTAATGGTTTCACACTGTTATCTTGCCTTCTTTGTATATTTTATTTACCTTTTTATATCTTTTTGGGACTAACTTATTAATTCAGTGCCAAGTGCCAGTTCCTGTTTTTCCGTGTTTTTGACTCTTTTCAGATTTGATTTTGGAACGGAGTCCAAACGGAAGAAAAACCCCAAAATAGTTTTTTCCCGAACGGAAGAAGTCCAGGGGGATTTTGGGGCAAGCCAGGTGGGCTCCAGGGAGCCCACAAGCCCCCACTCCGCCACCAGGGGAGGCGGCGGTGGGCAGGCTTGTGGCCTCCCTGGCCGCCCCCTGACCTAGGTCTTTGGCCTATAAATTCCCTAATATTCCGCAAAAAATCAGGGTTACTTTTCCGCCGCCGCAAGCTTCCATTTCTGTGAGATCTCATCTGGAGGCCCTTCCCGGCACCCTGCCGGAGGGGACTTTGGAGTTGGAGGGCTTCTTCATCATCATCATCGCCCCTCCAATGACTCGTGAGTAGTTCACTTCAGACCTACGGGTCCGTAGTTAGTAGCTAGATGACTTCTTCTCTCTCTTGGATCTTCAATACAAAGTTCTCCATGATCTTCATGGAGATCTATCCGATGTAATCTTCTTTGGCGGTGTGTTTGTCGAGATCCGATGAATTGTGGACTTGTGATCAGATTATCTATGATATATATTTGAATCTTTGCTGATTTCTTATATGCATGATTTGATATCCTTGTAAGTCTCTCCGAGTCTTGGGTTTTGTTTGGCCAACTAGATCTATGATTCTTGCAATGGGAGAACTGCTTGGTTTTGGGTTCTGCCATGTGGTGACCTTTCCCAGTGACAGTAGGTGCAGCAAGGCACACATCAAGCAGTTGCCATCAAGGGTAAAAAGATGGGGGTTTTATCATTGGTTTGAGATTATCCCTCTACATCATGTCATCTTGCTTAAGGCATTACTCTGTTCTTATGGACTTAATACACTAGATGCATGCTGGATAGCGGTTGACGTGTGGAGTAATAGTAGTAGATGCAGAAAGTATCGGTCTACTTGTTTCGGACGTGATGCCTATAGAAATAATCATTGCATAGATATCGTCACGACTCTGCACAGTTCTATCAATTGCTCGACAGTAATTTGTTCCCCCACCGTCTACTTGCTTTCATGAGAGAATCCACTAGTAAACACTATGGCCCCCGGGTCTATTCACATCCATCGTTTACATCTCCGCTTTTACTTTGCTTTGTTACTTTGTTGCTTTCAGTTCTCACTTGGCAAACAATCAATAAGGGATTGACAACCCCTTCATAGCATTGGGTGCAAGCTTTTGTGTTTGTCCAGGATCTTGAGATACTCTTCCGCGGGATTGATACCTTGGTTCCCAAACTGAGGGTAATACTTACCGTCGTTGTGCTACATCACCCTTTCCGCTTCGAGGGAACACTAATGCAAGGCTCCAAGGCCACGGGGGAAATCCTTTGCATACTTGCCTAGGAAGTCCCTTAAGGCGTAGCCGTAGCTGAAGGATCCCTCGTGCCGTCAACACAACTATTTCTGGCGCCTTTGCAAGGGATACACAACAAACATCAGAAGTATTTCTTGCGCCTTTGCCGGGGAGGAGAAATCAAGATCTATCCAAGTAGGTCTCACAAACTCTTCTCTTGCATTTAATTTTGTTGCCAGTTGCCTCTCGTTTTCCTCTCCCCCACTTCACATTTGCCGTTTTCATTCGCCTTTCGCATTCGCCGTTTTCTTTTGCCTTTGTCGGTTTTCTTGCTTGCTTGTGTGCTTGTTTGTTTGTTGAAGACATCATGTCTGAAAACACCAAACTTTGCGACTTCTCGAGCACTAATAATAATGATTTTATTAGTACTCCGATTGCTCCCGCCACTAGTGCGGAATCGTATGAAATCAATGCAACTCTGCTGAATCTTGTTATGAAAGAGCAATTCTCTAGCCTTCCTAGTGAAGATGCTGCATCCCATCTCAATACCTTCATTGAGCTTTGTGATATGCAAAAGAAAAGAGATGTGGATAATGACGTGATTAAGTTGAAACTTTTTCCTTTCTCGTTGCGAGATCACGCAAAAACTTGGTCTTCTTCTTTGCCTAAAAATATTATCGATTCTTGGGATAGGTGCAAAGATGCTTACATATCCAAGTATTTCCGCTGGCTAAGATCATCTCGTTACGTAACGATATCATGAATTTCAAGCAACTTGATCATGAACACGTTGCACAATCTTGGGAGAGGATGAAGCTTATGATTAGAAATTGTCCCGCTCATGGCTTGAGTTTGTGGATGATTATACAAATCTTTTACGCTGGCTTGAATTTCGCTTCTCGCAATATCTTGGACTCTGCCTCAAGTGGAACGTTCATGGAAATCACGTTAGGAGACGCTACAAAACACCTAGACAATATCATGACCAACTACTCTCAGTGGCACACTGAAAGGTTGCCTGCTAGCAAAAAGGTGCACGCTATAGAAGAGATTAACTCGCTTAGTGCTAAGATGGACGAGTTGATGAATTTGGTTGCTAGAAGAAACGCTATCGTAGATCCTGATGACATGGCACTATCTTCTTTGATTGAGAGTAGCAACGCTAGTTTGGACGTGAATTTTGTTGGTAGGAACAATTTTGGCAACAACAATGCTTTTAGAGGAAACTATGTTCCTAGGCCTTTTCCTAGTAACTCCTCTAACAATTATGGCAATTCCTACGGCAACACTTATGGAGATCACAACAAATACCCTCTGATCTAGAGAGTAATATCAAAGAGTTCATCAACTGTTAGAGCATATATCTCCATATGTGGTTTTGATAATTGATGACAATTCCTATGGACTAATGGTTGCCTTAAGTTACATTTATAGGATTTGTCCATAGGCACTTCTTGAAGTCCATCTGTTGGGTTCAAGGAGTTTATATGATGACCAAGATGGTATTCAAGGTATTATCCAAAGAATGGTCATAGAGACACATGGTTGATCAAGATCTCAGACAAAGAGTAAATCAAGATGATCAACACACAAAGCGTACAAGATGTACCGAGAGGGATCAAGTGATCCCATGGTATGGTAAGCATTGTCCATTACGTATTTGTGTACTAACCCATGGTCTTCGTGAGAGTTCTATGTGGGGGTTAGGTGTGCTTCCATGGGCTTGCGTCAAAGGGAAGATCTCATACAACCCATGAAGTATGACGTCGATGACCAAGATGGTATTCAAGGTATTATCCAAAGAATGGTCATAGAGACACATGGTTGATCAAGATCTCAGACAAAAGATCAAATCAAGATGATCAACACACAAAGCGTACAAGATGTACCGAGAGGGATCAAGTGATCCCATGGTATGGTAAGCATTGTCCATTACGTATTTGTGTACTAACCCATGGTCTTCGTGAGAGTTCTATGTGGGGGTTAGGTGTGTTTACATGGGCTTCCGTCAAAGGGAAGATCTCATACAACCCATGAAGTATGACGTCAAGTTGTGATAGTCATCAAGATTGCGATGTGCAAGTTCAAGTGGATCAACACGAAGATATCATGCTTGAAGCTTGCCGTCCATTGTGGTGGCAATGGACTTGTGAATATATGCTGAAGAGTGGCTCACCCATAGTGAGTATGGGGGAGCAATCAACTAGTCTTCATCAAGCCAACACAATCAAGAAAGGTGGTCCATCTTGAGGAAGCCAAGATCATCATCATCTAGCTCAAGAGGACGAGGTGCAAGGTATAGGTTTGCCCTTGATAGGTTTTCTGTTTAGGATAGATTGCTGTACTATCAAGGGGTCTCTCAAGTGAGTAGCTTGATCGTATCATTCGTTGAGAGCTCAAACCATTTGCATCCTTGCATCATACTTCTTGGTTCTTTTTTGGTGTTTCTCTTTGTGATTTTTAGAGCTTATGGTCATCCTCATGACAAGCTCGAGTTCATCGAAAACGGAGTCCATATGCATCTACTATGATGTTTTCGATGTTGCAGTTTTTTCCGGTTCTTCGTTCATAGAGGACTCACATCTCTATATCTGTTTGGATAGCCCTTGTCATCCTGAATCTAACAAGCTTGGGTTTGCTCGATTCGGAGCTCGTATGCGAAAGTTATGGCTGTTTCAGTGGCGAGCGGTAGTACCGCTGGCCCTAGCGGTAGTACCGCTGGCTGGCGGTAGTACCGCCCCTGGTCAGCGGTAGTACCGCTCCAGGAGCTTAGTACCGCCTGCCTAGCGGTTGTTCGTGGACGGACCTTTTTGCGAAGACTTTCTTGGCGGTGGTAGTGCCGTTGCACTACCAGGGGCCCAGCGGTAGTACCGCTGGAGTTCCAGCGGTACTACCGCTGTAGCGAGCGGTAGTACCGCTAGCTGGTGGTAGTACCGCTGAAGTGCCAGCGGTAGTACCGCTGGAGTTCCAGCGGTAGTACCGCTGCTGCCAGCGGTAGTACCGCTAGCTGGTGGTAGTACCGCTGAAGTGCTAGCGGTAGTACCGCTGGAGTGCCAGCGGTAGTACCGCTGTAGCCAACGGTAGTACCACTGGAGCTCGGGCAGAAAGTGGGGGTAACGGTCTGATTCCTTCCCCCACTATATAAAGGGGGTCTTCTTCCCCCTTGGTCTTATCCATTCGTTGAGCTCTTGTTCTACCTCCATTGTTGACATTCCTAGAGCTTGATTACTCTCTATCCCTCCAATGATTCTTGCTTGTTCTTGAGGGAAAAGAGAGAGGAGATCTAGATCCACATCTCCACCAATCACTTTCTCCTCTATGTGAGGGGAACCCCTTGGATCTTGATCTTGGAGTTCTTTGTGAGCTCCTTGTTCTTCCTCTCATATTTCTCCATAGCTTTTGTTGTTGTGTAGGGATTTGAGTGTGAGGGACTTGAACACTTCGTGTGTTCTTGCCATTGCATTAGTTGCATCGGTTTGAGCTCTCCACGGTGATACGTGGAAGTGAGAAGTTGAGAAGCTTACTACCTTTGGTACTTAGTACCCTTGATATTGTTCTTCGTGGATGCTTTGGCATCCTAGAAGCTTGGTGGTGTCTCGGAGCTCAATCATTGTGGTGTGAAGCTCCGGGAAGCGTCGGGGTCTCCAATTAGGTTGTGGAGATTGCCCCGAGCAATTTGTACGGGTACCGGTAACCGCCCCAAGGGTTGCCACGTGTACGGGTTCGGTGACCGCCCCCAAGGGTTGCCATTTGTACGGGTTCGGTGACCGCCCTCAAGGGTCCCTTATTGGAATCACGGCATCTTGCATTGTGCAAGGGCGTGAGGAGATTACGGTGGCCTTAGTGGCATCATGGGGAGCATTGTGCCTCCACACCGCTCTAACGGAGATTAGCATTCGCAAGGGTGTGAACTTCGGGATACATCATCGTCTCCCCGTGCCTCGGTTATCTCTTACCCGAACCCTTTACTTATGCACTTTACTTTGTGATAGACATATTGTTTATTGTAATATATCTTGCTATCACTTAGTTGTTTATCTTGCTTAGCATAAGTTGTTGGTGCACATAGGTGAGCCTAGTTGTTTGTAGGTTTTGTGCTTGACATATTAAACGTTAGTTTTATTCCGCATTTGTTCAAGCCTAAACCTTAACTATTTTAAAGCGCCTATTCACCCCCCCCCTCTAGGCGACATCCACGTCCTTTTCATCAACTCTCAAAAGATTTTCAATGCGTCCATAGAGGAAAAACTACTCAAAATAGACGATTTGGCTAAGAGCGTTGATAGTATGTCTTGTGATATTGATGCTTTGAAAGTTAGATGCGCTCCTCCCAAGATCAACTTGGATGAAACTTTGAAAGCTATGCGTATCTCAATGAATAAGAGCAAAGAAAGAACCGCCCAAATTCGCGCTAGACATGAATGGTTTAAAAGGGTGCGTTCTAGTGATGCAAATCATGAAGATCTTAAAGTGCTTGGTGTGTCTCCTCTTGAATCTTTGTTTTCGCGTGTCAAAACTACTTATGGAGGGGCTGGATATGAATCCACTTAGGTTGAAAAACGCCCCGATGATTCGGAGTCCACCTATCTTGATGATAAAGGTGTGGAGAGTGGAGTAGAAGAAGTCAAAATTTTGGGTAGCAATGAAACTCCCACTTTGGATTTCAAGGAATTCAATTATGATAATTGCTCCTTGTTCGAATGCATTTATTTGATGCAATCCATTGGAAACTCTCCACATGCTTATAACCAAAAGCAAAGCCTTTACCGCGCATATCGTAGATGCTATGATGAAATCTCTTGAAGAGAAGCTCGAACTAGAAGTCTCGATACCTAGAAAACTTCATGATGAGTGGGAACCTACTATCAAAATCAAGATCAAAAACTATGAGTGCAATGCTTTGTGTGATTTGGGTGCTAGTGTTTCCGCGATTCCAAAGTCTTTATGTGATATTCTTGGTTTTCATGAGATTGAAAAGTGTTCTCTTAATTTGCATCTTGCGGATTCTACTGTCAAGAAGCCCATGGGGAGGATCGATGATGTTCTTATTGTTCCAAATAAGAACTATGTACCCGTGGATTTCATTGTACTTGACATAGACTGCAATCCTTCATGTCCCATTATTCTTGGTAGACCTTTCCTAAGGACTATTGGTGCTATCATCGATATGAAGGAAGGGAATATTAGATTTCAATTTCCCTTAAAGAAGGGAATGTAGCACTTTCCTAGAAAGAAAATAAGATTGCCTTATGAATCTATGATGAGGGCTACCTATGGTTTGAGCACCAAAGATGACTATACGTGATTCCATCACTTTCGCCTAGCTAAGGGCGTTAAACAAAAGCGCTTGTTGGGAGGCAACCCAACGAATCTATCCTTTTTATTTCTGTTTTGTGTTTTCCACACTTTCATAATTCTGTTATGATTACGTTTTTTTGTTTCTTTTTGCGTTTGTGCCAGGCAAAACCGTTATGATTAGTCTTGGGGATGATCGTTTGGTCATGCTGGAAAAGACAAAAACTTTCTACTCACAAAAAGAATTTTCATTTTTTTTCTGTAAGAGCTTTTGAGTTGATTCTTTTTGCTGCTGATTGCTACGCAAATTCTTCAGTCTGTCGTAATTTTTCAGAATTTTTGAAGTACCAGAGGTATACGAAATATACAGATTGCTACAGACTGGTCTGCTGTTAACATATTCTGTTTTTGTTGTGTTGGTTCCTTATTTTGATGAAACTATGGATAGTATCGGGGGGTATTAGCCATGGAAGATTGAAATTACAGTAACCCAACATCAGCACAAGTAGAATTTAAGTTTTCTACAGTACCTAAGGAAATGGTGGTTTGCTTTCTTGTACTAATATTATCACGAGTTTCTGTTTAAGTTTCGTGTTGTGAAGTTTTCAAGTTTTGGGTGAAGTTCTTATGGACAAAAAGATAAAGAGTGGCAAGAGCTCAAGCTTGGGGATGCCCAAGGCACCCCAAGAGATTCAAGGGTGTCATAAAAGCCTAAGCTTGGGGATGCCCCGGGAAGGCATCCCCTCTCTCGTCTTCAATCCATCGGTAACGTCACTTGGGGCTATATTTTTATTCACCACATGTTATGTGTTTTTGCTTGGAGCGTCTTGTATCGTAGGAGTCTTTTATTTTTGTTTGTGTCACAATCATCCTTGCTGCACACCTAGAGAGAGAGAGACATGCACACACCGTGATTTTGTCGAGCTTCACTTATCTCTTTTGGTAGACAATTCAGCTCACATGTGCTTCACTTATATCTTTTGAGCTAGATAATTTTGCTCTATGTGCTTCACTTATATCTTTTAGAGCGCAGCGGTGCGTAGCTTGGTAGTTGATCTATGCTTTGAAAGTAGTTTCAAAAGGGGTAGTTATCCAAAGGGATACGAAAACTTCCACCTTCATGTGCATTGAATAGTTAGAGAAGTTTGATTCATCTCAATTAGTTTTGAGTTGTGGTTATGGTAATATTGAAGTCATGCTAGTAAGGTGTTGTGGATCTAGAAATACTTGTGTTGAAGTTAGTGATTCCCGTAGCATGCACGTATGGTGAACCGCTATGTGATGAAATCTGAGCATGATTAGTCTATTGACTGTCATCCTTTGCGTGGCGGTCAGGATCGCGCGATGGTTTATACCTACCAACCCTTCCCCTAGGAGTATGCGTTGAATGCTTTGTTTCGATTACTAATAAAACTTTTGCAACAAGTATATGAGTTCTTCATGACTAATGTTGAGTCCATGGTTTAGATGCACTTTCACCTTCCACCATCACTATCTTCTTAGTGCCGTGCAACTTTCGCCGGTTCACAAAACCCACCATTAGCCTCCCTCAAAACAGCCACCATACCTACCTACTATGGCTTTTTCAAAGTCATTCCGAGATATATTTCCATGCAACTACCATCACGGTATGTGCCACCACGTCTACATTGCCATTGCACGATCGTAAGATAGCTAGCATGATGTTTCCATTGATGTCTATGCCATGCTAGATCATTGCCATGGTACACTACCGAAGGCATTCCATATAGAGTCATAATTGCTCTAAGTTTTGAGTTGAAAGTGTGATGATCATCATTATTGGAGCATTGTCCCATGTGAGGAAATAAAAGAGGCCAAAGAAGCCCATAAAAAAAGGCCAAAGAGCCCACCAAAATAAAAAAATGAGAGAAAAAGAGAGAAGGGACAATGCTACCACTTTTTCCACACTTGTGCATTATGAGCACCATGATCTTCATGATTGAGAGTCTCTCGTTTTGTCACCACCATATAGCTAGTGGTAAATTCTCATTATATAACTTGGCTTGTATATTCCAATGATAGGCTTCCTCAAAATTGCCTTAGGTCTTCGTGAGCAAGCAAGTTGGATGCACACCCACTAGTTTTCTTTAAGAGCTTTCACATACTTGTAGCTCAAGTGCATCATTTGTAATGCAATCCCTACTCATTCACATTGATATCTATTGATGAGCATCTCCACAGCTCATTGATATTCCTAGTTAATGTGACTATCTTCTCCTTTTTGTCTTGCAACCTCCACCACATTCCACACCATCTATAGTGTTATAACCATGGCTCACGCTCATGTATTGCGTGAGAGTTGAAAATGTTTGAGAAAGTAAAGGTGTGAAACAATTACTTGGCCAATATTGGGGTTGTGCATGATTTAAATTCGTTGTGCAATGATGATAGAGCATAGCCAGACTATATGCTTTTGTAGGGATAACTTTCTTTTGGCCTTGTTATTTTGAAAGTTCATGATTACTTTGCTAGTTTGCTTGAATTATTGTTGTTTCCACATCAATAGCAAACTATTTTTTTGAATCTAATGGATCTGAACATTCACGTCACATAAGAGGAATTACAAAAGACACCTATGCTAGGTAGCATGAAAGCATCAAAAATTCATTCTTATCACTTCCCTACTCGAGGACGAGCAGGAGTTAAGCTTGGGGATGCTTGATATGTCTCAAACGTATCTATAATTTTTGATGGTTTCACGTTGTTATCTTGCCTTCTTTGTATGTTTTATGTACCTTTTTATATCTTTTTGGGACTAACTTATTAATTCAGTGCCAGTTCCTGTTTTTTCCGTCTTTTTGACTCTTTTCAGATCTGATTTTGGAACGGAGTCCAAACGGAAGAAAAACCCCGAAATGATTTTTTCCAAAACGGAAGAAGTCCATGGGGCTTTTGGGCCAAGCCAGGTGGGCTTTAGGGAGCCCACAAGCCCCCACTCCGCCACCAGGGGAGGCGGCGGTGGGCAGGGTTGTGGCCTCCCTGGCCGCCCCCTGACCTAGGTCTTTGGCCTATAAATTCCCAAATATTCTGCAAAAAATCAGGGGAGCCTCGATAATACTTTTCCGCCGCCGCAAGCTTCCGTTTCCGCGAGATCTCATCTGGAGAGCCTTACCGGCGCCCTGCCGGAGGGGACTTTGGAGTTGGAGGGCTTCTTCATCATCATCATTGCCCCTCCAATGACTCGTGAGTAGTTCACTTCAGACCTACGGGTCCGTATTTAGTAGCTAGATGGCTTCTTCTCTCTCTTGGATCTTCAATACAAAGTTCTCCATGATCTTCATGGAGATCTATCCGATGTAATCTTCTTTGGCGGTGTGTTTGTCGAGATCCGATGAATTGTGGACTTGTGATCAGATTATCTATGATATATATTTGCGTCTTTGCTGATTTCTTATATGCATGATTTGATATCCTTGTAAGTCTCTCCGGGTCTTGGGTTTTGTTTGGCCAACTAGATCTATGATTCTTGCAATGGGAGAAGTGCTTGGTTTTGGGTTCTACCATGTGGTGACCTATCCCAGTGACAGTAGGGGCAGCAAGGCACACATCAAGCAGTTGCCATCAAGGGTAAAAAGATGGGGTTTTTATCATTGGTTTGAGATTATCCCTCAACATCATGTCATCTTGCTTAAGGTGTTACTCTGTTCTTATGGACTTAATACACTAGATGCATGCTGGATAGCGGTCGACGTGTGGAGTAATAGTAGTAGATGCAGAAAGTATCGGTCTACTTGTTTCGGACATGATGCCTATAGAAATAATCATTGCATAGAGATCGTCACGACTCTGCATAGTTCTATCAATTGCTCGACAGTAATTTGTTCACCCACCGTCTACTTGCTTTCATGAGAGAATCCACTAGTAAACACTATGGCCCCCGGGTCTATTCACATCGATCATTTACATCTCCTCTTTTACTTTGCTTTGTTACTTTGTTGCTTTCAGTTCTCACTTGGCAAACAATCTATAAGGGATTGACAACCCCTTCATAGCGGTGGGTGCCAGCTTTTGTGTTTGTGCAGGATCTTGAGATACTCTTCCGCCGGATTGATACCTTGGTTCTCAAACTGAGGGAAATACTTACCGTCGTTGTGCTACATCACCCTTTATTCTTCGAGGGAACACCAACGCAAGGCTCCAAGGCCACGGGGGAAATCCTTTGCATACTTGTCTAGGAAGTCCCTTAAGGCGTACCCGTTGGTGAAGAATTCCTGGTGCCGTCAACACAACTATTTCTGGCGCCGTTGCAAGGGATACACAGCAAACATCATATCCTTACTGTTTTTGTGTGTTCACATGATTAAGCTATTGTATTAATCATGTTTTATAGCTTTTATTTCAATAAAGTGCCAAGTAAAGCCTTTATGATTAGTTTGGGTGATAGTTGTTTGATCATGCTGAAAAACACAGAAACTTTGCGCTCACGAAATAATTTCTAATTTCTATCCAGAGAGTGATTTTAGGTTGATTCCTTTTGATGCTGATTGATATACAAATTTCCTTAATTTTCATAAAATTTCAGAATTTTTGGAAGTGCAGAAGTATGGTTATCATTCAGATCATTACAGACTGTTCTGTTTTTGACAGATTCTATTTTCAATGCATAGTTTGCTTGTTTTGGTGTTTCCATAGATTATATTGAGTAATATAAATTGTGGAAATAGTAGGATACAGTAGGCATTGTGTGAAAATAATTATGAGTCTTGTTTTTACAGTACCCAAGTGATTGATTTGCTCGTTATCATACTAACCCATCTCACGAAGTTCCGTTAAGTTTTGTGTTATGAAGTTTTCAAGTTTTGGGTAGAGTTTCGATGGACTATGGAACAAGGAGTGGCACGATCCTAAGCTTGGGGATGCCCAAGGCACCGCAAAACCATATTCAAGGACACCAAAGAGCCTAAGCTTGGGGATGCCCCGGAAAGGCATCCCCTCTTTCGTCTTCAATCCATCGGTAACTTTACTTGGGGCTATATTTTTATTCACCACATGATATGTGTTTTCTTGGAGCGTCATTTTCTTTTATTCGTACTGACTTGATTTTATTTATATTAATGTTTTGCATCATTTAGTTCAATAAAAATGTCAAGCATAGCCTTTACCATGCTTAATTTGCAAGTATAGGAGTTGTTGTTCCAAAACAGAAAGTTTGCTTGCAGTGCACAAATTCCCTAGAATTTGTTGTATGTCAGAATAACTTGAAATTTGTACACAGTATGCTCTTATGAATTCTATACAGCGTGGAATGTTTTCAGATTTTTTGTAGTTAATTAAGTATGGATCTTGCAGTATTATTAATAGACTGTTCTGTTTAGGCAGATTGATCTTATGTTTGCATTGTTTGCATATGTTTGCTTGTTTAATGATCCTATTTGAGGATAGGAGTTTTAAATATGCAGAGGCATTTAGTATGCAATGTCAAATAATAATTTTAGTGATTTACTACAGTAGAGGATGATAAAGTGTTGCATCAATTTATACTAACCTATCTCACGAGTTCTTGTTGAGTTTTGTGTGGATGAAGTTTTTAAGATTTTGGAAACCACCATATGAGAGGAATTAAGGAGGCATAAAAGCTCAATCTTGGGGATGCCCAAGGCATCCCCAATTCATATTTCAAGAAGTCTCAAGCACCTAAGCTTCGGGATGCCCCGGATGGCATCCCACCTTTGTTCTTCAAACAATTATCGGTTAGTATCGGTTGAACCTAAGTTTTTTGCTTCTTCACATGATTCGTGCTATCCTTGAAGTGTCATTTTATTTTATTTGAATAAGGTACTTAAGATCTTAAATTATTAGATGGGAGAGTCTTCACATAGCCAAATAATTATTCACTACTCATTGAGCTTCACTTATATCTTTTGGACTAGTTTTTCTTTTACTCTCATGCTTCACTTATATCATTTTGAGAGTCTTAAACAACATGGTAAATTGCTTAGGTTATGAACCTAGTCCTAATATGATGGGCATCCAAGCGGGATATAATAAAAACTTTCATATAGAGTGCATCGAGTACTATGAGAGGATGGTGATATTAGAGTCATCCTAGTTAGTAATTATGGATTGGTAGAAATACTTGTGTAAGAGTTTGTGATTCCCGTAGCATCCACATATGGTGAACCTCTATGTTAGGAAGTCGGAGCATGATGTTTTTACTGAGTGTCATCCTTTGTGTGGAGGTCGGGATCGCGCGATGGTTAACTCCTGCCAACCCTTCCCCTAGGATCATGCGTCTAATACTTTGTTTCGATTACTAATAAAACTTTTGCAATAAGTATGTGAGTTCTTTATGACTAATGTTGAGTCCATGGATTATACGCACTCTCACCCTTCCACCATTGCTATCCTCTCTAGTACCGCGCAACTTTTGCCGGTGCATTACACCCACCATATATCCTTCCTCAAAACAGCTACCATACCTACCCATCATGGTATTTTTATAGCCATTCTGAGATATATTGCCATGCAATTTCCACCGTTTCGTTTATTATGACGCACGCCATCATTGTCATATTGCTTTGCATGATCATGTAGTTAACATCATATTGGTGGCAAAGCCACGTTCATATCTTTCATACATGTCACACATGAGTCATTGCACATCCCGGTACACCGCCGGAGGCATTCATATAGAGTCATATCTTTTGTTCTAAGAATCGAGTTGTAAGTAAATAAAAGTGTGACGACCATCATTATTAGAGCATTGTCCCATGTGAGGAAAGGACAGAAGCTATGATTCCCTCACAAGTTGGGATGAGACTCCGGACTTCAAATAAAAAGGAAATAAAATAGGCCAAAGAGCCCACCCAAAAAATGAATGAAAAAAATTGAAAAAAAGAGGCCAAAGAGCCCAAACAAAAAAAGAGAGAGAAAAGGAGAGAAGGGACAATGCTACTAACCTTTACCACACTTGTGCTTCAAAGTAGCACCATGTTCTTCATGATAGAGAGTCTCCTATATTGTCACTTTCATATACTAGTGGGAATTTTTGTTGTAGAACTTGGCTTGTATATTCCAATGATGGGCATCCTCAATTTCCCTAGGTCTTCGTGAGCAAGCGAGTTGGATGCACACCCACTTAGTTTCTTTTTGAGCTTTCATAAACTTATAGCTCTTGTGCACCTCTTGCATGGCAATCCCTACTCACTCACATTGATATCTATTGATGGGCATCTCCATAGCCCGTTGATATGCCTAGTTGATGTGACCATCTCCTCCTTTTTGCCTCACAACCACCACCATATTTGATTACACCTATAGTGCTATGTCCATGGCTCACGCTCATGTATTGCGTGAGAGTTGAAAAGGTTTGAGAAAGTAAAAGTGTGAAAAAAATTGCTTGACTAATACCGGGGTTGTGTATGATTTAAGTACGTTGTGTGGGGGAAGATGGAGCATAGCCAGACTATATGATATTGTAGGGATAACTCTCTTTGGCCATGTTATTTTGAGAAGACATGATTGCTTTGATAGTATGCTTGAAGTATTATTGTTCTTATGTCAACATTAAACTTTTTGTCTTGAATCATATGGATCTGAATATTCATGCCACAATATATGTTAGGTAGCATTCCACATCAAATATTCAGTTTTTATCATTTACCTACTCGAGGACGAGCAGGAATTAAGCTTGGGGATGCTTCATACGTCTCCAACGTATCTATAATTTTTGATCGTTCCATGCTATTATATTATCAACTTTGGATGTTTTATATGCATGAATATGCTATTTTATATTTTTTTGGGACTAACCTATTGACCTAGAGCCTAGTGTCAGTTCCTGTTTTTTCCTTGTTTTTGACCTTTTTCAGATAGGAATATCAAACAGAGTCCAAACGGAATAAAACTTTCGCCGTGATTTTTTATGGAAAATATCAAAAATACCATAAGAAAAAGATACCACAGGGGAGTCCCGAGGAAGCCACGAGCCAGGGAGGCGCGCCCACCCACCCTGGGCGTGTCTAGGGGCTCGTGACTCCCTCGTGGGTCCCCCTGACTTGTTCTCGATGCCATCTGGTCTTATAAATACAGAAACCTCCAGAAATAAACCTAGATTAGGAGTTCTGCCGCCGCAAGCTTTTGTAGCCACCAAAAACCAATCGGGAGCCCGTTCCGGCACCCTACCGGAGGGGGAATCCATCTCCGGTGGCCATCTTCATCATCCCGGCGATCTCCATGACGAGGAGGGAGTAGTTCTCCCTCGGGGCTGAGGGTATGTACCAGTAGCTATGTGTTTGATCTCTCTCTCTCTCTCTCGTGTTCTTGAGATGTCATGATCTCGATGTACCGCGGGCTTTGCTACTATAGTTGGATCGTATGATGTTCTTCCCCCTCTCCCTTCTTGTAATGAATTGAGTTTTCCCTTTGAAGTTATCTTATCGGATTGAGTCTTTAAGGAATTGAGAACACTTGATGTATGTCTTGCACGTGTCTATCTGTGGTGACAATGGGATATTCATGTGAGTACTTGATATATGTTTTGGTGATCAACTTGCGGGTTTCGTGACATTGGGAATCTATTCATAGAGGTTGGCACACGTTTTATTCTTGACTCTCCGGTAGAAACTTTGGGGCACTCTTTGAAGTTCTATGTGTTGGTTGAATAGATGATTCTGAGATTGTGTGATGCATATCGTATAATCATGCCCACGGATGCTTGAGGTGACAATGGAGTATCTAGGTGACATTAGGGTCTTGGTTGATGTGTGTCTTAAGGTGTTATTCTAGTACGAACTCTAGGATAGATTGAACGGAAAGAATAGCTTCGTGTTATTTTACTACGGACTCTTGAATAGATCGATCAGAAATAATAACTTTGTGTTGGTTTCATACCCGACAATAATCTCTTCGTTTGTTCTCCGCTATTAGTGACTTTGGACTCTTTGTTGCATGTTGAGGGCTAGTTATATGATCCAATTATGTTATCATTGTTGAGAGAACTTCACTAGTGAAAGTATGAACCCTAGGCCTTTTTTCCACGCATGGCAATACCGTTCGTGCTCACTTTTATTATTAATTACCTTGCTGTTTTTTTAATTTTAGATTACAAAAACCTATATCTACTATCCATATTGCACTTGTATCACCATCTCTTCGCCGAACTAGTGCACCTATACAACTTACCATTGTATTGGGTGTGTTGGGGACACAGGACACTCTTTGTTATTTGGTTGCAGGGTTGCTTGAGAGAGACCATCTTCATCCTACGCTTCCCGCGGATTGATAAACCTTAGGTCACCTATTTGAGGAAAAATTGCTACTGTCCTACAAACCTCTGCACTCGGAGGCTCAACAACGTCTACAAGGAGAAGGTTGTGTAGTAGACATCACTTCCTGCTTAGCGATCTACAAGGGTATGTGGATCCGATCTGCCCTCTCGTATGTAGATGATCATCACCATGATAGGTCTTGCGTGTGCGTAGGAATTTTTTTTGTTTCCCATGCAATGTTCCCCAACAACTAGTTCGGCGAAAAGATGGTGATATCGGTGTAGTATGGATACTAGATATAGGTTTTTGTAATCTGAAAATATAAAAAAAACAAGGTAGCAAGTGTAAAATAGCGAGCAAAACATTGTATAAATGCTTGGTAATAAGGCCTAGGGTTCATACTTTCACTTGTGCAATCTCTCAACAAAGCTAACATGGTAGAATCATATGATCATCCCCCAACGTGCAACAAAGAATCACTCCAAAGTTCCTATCTAGCAGAGAATAATAATATGAAATTGGTGTAGTTAGTACAACCACATCAAAGCTATTATTTCTGATCAATCTTCTGATATATTCCTATAAGTGTCACAAATAGCCCTAGAGTCTGTACTAGAATAACACCCATGATACATATCAATCAACCCTAACGTCACCTAGATACTCCAATTTCACCTCAAGTATATGTGGGTAAATTACGTGACATGCATCAAACAATTTTAGATCTATCATGTTCAATCCAACATAAAGAACTTCAAGGAGCACCCTAAGATATCTATTGGAGAACATTGTATGGAAACATGCAATCAACCCCTATGCATAGATCCCCAATGTCACCGAAATCTGCAAGTTGATGCCATAACATATATCAAATGAATCACTTGAGTACCCCAATGTCACTACGGTATCCGCATGCAAGACATACATGAAGTGTTCTCAAACCAAAATATTAAATCCAACACAACGAGATCTTAAAGGGAAAGGTTTAATTCATCACAACACGGTAGCAAGGGAATAACATCACATGATCCAACTAGATTAACAAGGCCTGTGATATATCAAGTTCTAGCTATCTCAAGAACGTGGGAGAGAGAGAAAGAGAGATTGAACACATAGCTACTCGTACATGCCCTTAGCCCCAAGGGTGAACTACTCCTTCATCATCATGGCCTCCGCCGGGATGATGAAGATGGCCACCAGAGATAATTTCCCCTCTCTGGCAGGGTACTGGAAAGGATCCAGATGTGTTTTTCGTTAATACATAGAGTTGTCGCGGCGGAGCGGAAGTTCTCTCTTTATTTCTGGGGTTTCTCATATATATAGGTTTTTTCAGTGTTGGAATCAGCCAAACAGAGCCATGTAGGCCCCACAAGCCATCAGGGCGCGGCCTAGGGGGCACCCTATTGGATTGTGGCCCACAGGTGGCTCCCCTCAGGTGGTTCTTTGCTGCCTCTTGAGCTTGCGTTGGTTTTTCCCTTGAAGAGGAAAGGGTGATGCAGCACATGAGTAGTAAGTATTTCCCTCAGTTTGAGAACCAAGGTATCAATCCAGTAGGAGAATCAAGCCAAGTGTCCAGAGTACCTGCGCAAACACAAACGAGCTTGCACCCAATGCTATAAAGGGGTTGTCAACCCCTTCAAGATTGTTTGCAAAGTGAGATCAGAAGGCGGAAAGTACAACGAAGTAAAAGTGAAAGGCTGCAAATATGGTGTGAAGTAGACCCGAGGGCCATAGTGTTCACTAGAGGCTTCTCTCAAAATAGCAAATATCACGGTGGGTGAACAAATTACTGTCGAGCAATTGATAGAACCGCGCAAAGTCATGACGATATCTAAGGCAATGATCATACATATAGGCATCACGTCCGAGACAAGTAGACCGATACTTTCTGCATCTACTACTATTACTCCACACATCGACCGCTATCCAGCATGCATCTAGTGTATTGAGTTCATGACAAACAGAGTAACGCCTTAAGCAAGATGACATGATGTAGAGGGATAAACTCAAACCAATGATGTAAACCCCATCTTTTTACCGTTGATGGCAACAACACGATGCGTGCCTCGCTACCCCTTCTGTCACTGTCTGAGGTCACCGCACGGTATGAACCCAAAACCAAGCACTTCTTCCATTGCAAGAATCATAGATCAAGTTGGCCAAACAAAACCCACAACTCGAAGAGAATTACAAGGATATGAAATCATGCATATAAGAGATCGGAAGAAACTCAAATAGGATTCATAGATAATCTAATCATAAATCCACAATTCATCGGATCTCGACAAACACACCGCAAAAGAAGATTACATCAGATAGATCTCCATGAAGATCATGGAGAACTTTGTATTGAAGATCCAAGAGAGTGAAGAAGCCATCTAGCTACTAGCTATGGACCCGAAGGTCTATGGTGAACTACTCACGCATCATCGGAGAGGTCATGGTGTTGATGAACAAGCCCTCTGTATCCGAATCCCCCCTCCGGCAGGGCACCAGAATGTGCCCCAGATGGGATCTTGCGGAGACAGAAGCTTGCGGCGGCGGAAAAGTATTTTCGTGGATCTCTCGCGCAGTTTTGGATTTTTAGGGAATTTATAGGCGGAAGAGGTAGGGCAGATGAGCCACAGGGGGCCCACAAGTCTGCTAGGTGCACCCCCTGGCCGCGCCTAGGGGGCTTGTGGCGTCCCCTGGTGGCTTCTGCCCTGGTTCTCACGTCTCATGCTTATCTTCTGTTCCGGAAAAAATCTTTTGGAAGTTTTATTCCGTTCGGACACCGTTTAAAATCCTGCTCTAAAAAGGGTCAAAAACATGGAAAAAAACAGGAAGTGGCACTTGGCACTGAGTTAATAAGTTAGTCCCAAAAAAGATATAAAAGGCATACAAAACATCCAAAGTTTGACAAGATAATAGCATGGAACCATCAAAAATTATAGATACGTTGGAGACGTATCAAGCATCCCCAAGCTTAACTCCTCTCGTCCTCAAGTAGGGAAGTAATAAAGACTGAATTTTTGATGTGGAATGCTACCTAGCATAGTTGTCCTTTGTAACTTCTTTCATGTGACATGAATGTTCAGATCCGTAAGATTCAAAAAGTAGTTTGCTATTGACATGAAAACAATAATACTTCAAGCAAACTAGCAAGGTAATCATGAACTTTCGAAATAACAATGCCAAAGAAAGTTATCCCTACAAAATCATATAGTCTGGTCATGCTCCATCATCCCCACACAACTAATTTAAATCATGCACAACCCCGGTATTGGCCAAGTAATTGTTTTCGCACTCTTACTTTCTCAAACCTTTTTCAACTCTCACGCAATACATGAGCGTGAGCCATGGATATAGCACTATAGGTGGAATAGAGTGTGGTGGAAGTTGTGAGACAAAAAGGAGGAGATGGTCACATTGACTCGACATATCAAAGGACTATGGAGATGCCCATTAATAGATATCAATGTGAATGAGTAGGGATTGCCATACAACTGATGCACTAGAGCTATAAGTATGTGAAAGCTCGAAAGGAGAACTAGTGGGTGTGCATCCAACTTGCTTGCTCACGAAGACCTAGGGCAATTTTGAGAAAGCCCATCATTGGAATATACAAGCCAAGTTATATAATAAAGATCCCCACTAGTATATGGTGTGAAAAAATGAGAGGCTCTCAATCATGAAGAACATGGTGCTATTATGAAGCACAAGTGTGGAAAAGATAGTAGCATTGTCCCTTCTCTCTTTTTCTCTCTCTCTCTTTTGTTTGGGCTCTTTGGCCTCTTTTTTTTATTTTTCCTTTTTTTTGCGGGCAACTTTGGCCTATTTTTTTTATTTCCTCACATGGGACAATGCTCTAATAATGATGATCATCACACTTTTATTTACTCACAGCTCAAAGCTTAGAACAATGATGACTCTATAGGAAATGCCTCCGGCAGTGTACCAGGATGTGCAACGATCTAGCTTGGCGTATGACGTTGAAACATCTCGCTAGCTATCTTACGATCATGCAATGGCAATATGAGAGTGACGGCACAAGTCATGAGACGGAACGGTGGGAGTTGCATGGCAATATATCTCAGAATGGCTATGAAAATGCCATGGTAGGTAGGTATGGTGGCTGTTTTGAGGAAGGCATATGGTGGGTTTGTGTACCGGAGAAAATTGCGCGGTACTAGAGAGGCTAGCAATGGTATAAGGTGAAAGTGCATCTATACCATGGACTCACATTAGTCGGGAAGAACTCACATACTTATTGCGGAAGTTTTTATTAGTAATGGAAACAAAGTGCTTAACACATACTCCTAGGGGAAGGGTTGGTAGGTGTAAACCATCGCGCGATCCCGACCGCAACACAAAGGATGACAATCAATAGATCAATTATGCTCTGACTTCCTAACATAGCGGTTCACCATACATGCATGTTACTGGAATCACTAACTTCAACACAAGTATTTCAAGATTCACAACACCCTACTAACATAACTCTTAATATTACCAAATCCATGTCTCAAAACTAATTGAGAGGAATCAAACTTCTCTTTCTACTCAATGCACATGAAGATGGAAGTTTATTGTATCCTCTTTGGGTACCTATCACCTTTGGGACTACTTTCATAGCACAAGCCAACTACAAAGTTACGCACCGCCGTGCTCTAAAAGATCTAAGTCAAGCACATAGAGCAACATTGTCTAGCTCAAAAGATATAAGTGAAGCACAAAGGGTATTCTAGCAAATTCACGATGAGTGCATGTCTCCATAAAAAGGTGTGAAGCAAGGATGATTGTGACACAACAAAAATAAAAGATCCTACGATACAAGACGCTCCAAGCAAAACACATATCATGTGGTGAATAAAAATATAGCTCCAAGTAATGTTACCGATGGATTGAAGACGAAAGAGGGGATGCCTTCCCGAGGCATCCCCAAGCTTAGGCTTTTTGGTGTCCTCAAATTTGGCTTGGGATCTTGCGTTGAGAGAAGCTTGCGGCGGTAGAAAAGTATTTTCGTGGATCTCTCGCGTAGTTTTGGATTTTTTGGGAATTTATAGGCGGAAGAGGTAGGGCAGACGAGCCATAGGGGGCCCACAAGCCTGCTAGGCGCGGGGCCCCTGGCCGCGCCTAGGGGGCTTGTGGCGTCCCCTGGTGGCTTCTGCCTTGGTTCTCACGTCTCGTGCGTATCTTCTCTTCTGGAAAAAATCTTTTCAGAAGTTTTATTCCGTTTGGACACCATTTAAAATCCTCCTCTGAAAAGGGTCAAAAACACGGAAAAAACAGGAACTCGCACTTGGCACTGAGTTAATAAATTAGTCCGCAAAAAGATATAAAAGGCATACAAAACATCCAAAGCTTGACAAGATAATAGAATGGAACCATAAAAAATTATAGATACGTTGGAGACGTATCATTCTTCGCTCCAATATTGCTTATTTTCTCCATAACAAATATATAAAAGTTTCGAGCGATTTGGAGGACTTCCATTTTGTGCACAAAAACAACACCATGGTAATTTTGCTAAAAACAACGTTTGTCTGGGTTAGTTCTAATTAAATCATATAAAGTGCATCAAAACCATATAAAAGTATTGTTAACATAGGCAAACATGGCATGAATACTTCATAAATTATCGATACGTTGGATACGTATCAGCATCCCAAGCTTAATCCCTACTCGTCCTCGAGTAGGTAAATGATAAAGAAATAATTTGTGAAGTGTAAATGTTAGCATAGTATATAAGTTTGATCAATGATAATGCCAATCAACTTTTCTAGCATCATAACCAACAACTTGTTCATAAAAATCATCATGGTTGAGTAGCAATCAAGTCACATGTCACGGTTCAAACAATGCGTTCTCTCGAAACTCAACATCATCTGTTCTTAGTCATCAAACAATTTAAATGCATCATCAAGTCTAAGCAAGATATCCACATACTCAATTATTATATAGTCTTCCATGATTGCTAATACTCATAGCATATTTTTAGAACAAATAACCTCCATCCAACACGGAGAAAGATAGGGGCTTAATGTTTCGCCTCCCAACATATTTATCATAAAGATAATTGTCAACAATAATGAATCATGATGAAATATATTTGAGTGTATATATAAGTTTTGATCTTTCCCCACCACGTGGTGCTTGCCAACTAATAAACTGAGGTTGGAATCAGAAGTTGACTCGACATGAAAAGTAAGTAACATGCAAGTAAATAGATTGTCCCTTCATCGAGGGAAGCAGGGATTTGCAGAGCTGCGAGGGCTCATTGTTTTAAAACAGAGATAAATATGTAATTTTGTGTGGTATGCCTTTGTTGTAAATGTTACGACAAGAATTTTCAACATCTTCCATGCTAATCACAATATTGGCGCCTCCCAAATAGAATTGAAATTTTATTCCCCCTCAACTATTCAAACATATTCCATGGGTAGCCGTATCCACGGGTGCCCTCCAAACAATCAACTTTCTAGGGGGAGTTCTTGTTTTTTTGAAGGACTAGGATTCCTTTTTATGAGCCTCTCTCATGCAATGACAAGTGAATAAACACTCGTCATGAGAATAACTCGCTTAGCATGGAAGATATTGACCCCGATCTCTCCATGAGCGGTATGGGCACACAAAAACAGATGTTTATTTGAAGGTTTTAGAGGTGGAACATGAAAATTTACTTGGAATGATAGTGAAATACCATATATAAGTAGGTATGGTGGACTCTCCTAGAAGAAACTTGGCTCAAGGATTTGGATGCATAAGTAGTATTTCTACTAAGTGCGATGTTTTGACTAGTGAAAGGTTCTAAACAAGCAACACATGTTGGAGGATCCATAACAATATAACTTCTCTGAAAATATACCCAAACATAACCATTACATTTTCTTCCTTGTCCAACTTCAACTATTTGATAAAGGTTGAAAATAATTAATGGGTATTCACAATCATAAAAGATGTCCAAGATAATATATTTGTTGGGTAACGTAGCATAAATTCAAAATTTTCCTACGCCATATTCAGATCTTCCTATGGAGAGACCAGCAACGATAGAGGGGTGAGTGCATCTTCATACCTTTGAAGATTGCTAAGCGGAAGCGTTGCTAGAACGCGTTTGATGGAGTCGTACTCGCGGCGATTCACATGGCGGTGTGATTCCGATCTAGTGTCAAACCACGGCACCTCCGCGTTCAACACACGTGCAGCCCGGTGACGTCTCCCGAACCTTGATCCAGCAAGGAGGAGGGAGAGGTTGGGGAAGATCTCCGGCAGCACGACGGCGTGGTCTCGATGGAGAGACGAGGTCTCCCGGCAGGGCTTCGCCAAGCACCGTGGGAGGAGGGGAGGAGGGCTGCGTCGAGAGGAGAAGAAACCGTGTGGAAAACAGCCCCAAACCCCTCTCTATTTATAGGAGGAGGGGAGGGGGCTCTGATCGTGCAATCTCTGGCGTTAGGAAGATGAATGCTTATGACAACGAACCTTCTCCTGCAACGGCACCAGAAGAATGCTGATAGCACTCCCCGGCAATGAAACTAGAAGAATGTTGTTGACGGCTCACCAGCGCGTGGGTTCGCAGCAGTTTTCGAGGGTAGAGTATTCGACCCAAATTTGTAGATCGCCTGAAGGAGGTGAGAGAATACTCTCCAGTATTAGCACCTGAATTTGTCGGATTCAACCACACCTGAAAGATTAGTATCTGCAAGCACAGTAGTAACAACAAAGTAATATGATAACAACGGTGTCAGAAACGATCTGTTGACGGCAGACTATTCCTAACAATTGTATCAATGGCGCCTTCGTTTCCACGTCGACGGAACTTGTCAATTCCCGTCAACGGTAGGTGAATCAACAATGTAACAGGTAGTAGCAGTGTAACGAGCAATAGCAGTGGCAAGGAACAGCAGTAGTGACAGCAGTAGCAAGTAGCAAGAGTAGCAAGCGACAGTAGTAGCAAGAGTAGCAGCACAGCAAGACAAGTAACAGCAGTAGCAATAGTAGTAGCAACACAGCAAGACAAGTAACAGCAGGAGCAACAGTAGTAGCAGCAGTAGTAGGACAAACTCGTAGGCAATGGGTCGGTGATTTGTTTGGATGATATTCATCATGCAATAACTATAACACGGAGAGATATGTGGCTAGCTCCCGTTCATCAGTGTGATGTAGGCATGCATTCCGTGTGTCGTCATACATGCTTAGGGAAAAGAACTTGCATGACATCTATTGTCCATCCCTCCCGTGGCAGCGGGGTCCAAAAGGAAACTGTGGGATATCAAGGTTCTCCTTTTAATAAAGAACCGGACCAACACATTAGCCCTTGGTGAACACATGAACTCCTCAAACTATGGTCATCACCGGGAGTGGTTTCGGTTATTATCACTCGGGGTTGCCGGATCATAACGCATAGTAGGTAACTGCAACTTGCAAGATCGGATCTAAAACACACATATATTGGTGACAACATAATAATTTCAGATCTAAAATCATGGCACTCGAGCCCTAGTGACAAGCATTAAGCATGGCAAAGTAGTAGCAACATCAAATCTCAGAACAAAGTGGATACTAGGGATCAATCCCCATCAAAACTAACTCAATTACATGATAGATCTCATCCTACTCATCACCGCCGAGCGAGCCTATGAATAGATTACTCACGAACGACGAATAGCTTCATGGAATTGGAGAGAGAAGAAGGTTGCTGATGACGATGGCGACAATTTCCCCTCTCCGGAGCCCAAGACGGACTCCAGATATGCCCTCCAGATGAAGAACGGGTGGTGGCGGCGCCTCCTTATCGAAAACGCGACGAAAACTTCTCTTTTTATTTTTTCTGGGATGAAAGTCAACTTATAGAGCTGGAATTGGGGGCGGCAGGTGCCTGTGGGCCCCACAAGCCTGCCCACCACCACCAGGGGGGTGGTGGCGGAGCAGGGGCTTGTGGCCCACTGGCCCACCCCCTAAGGTGTAACTTGGCGCAGATATTTTTGTTATTTTCCAAAACTGCTCCCCGTAAATTTTTAGGACGTTTGGAGAACTTTGATTTCTGCACAAAAATAACACCAAGGCAATTCTGCTGAAAACAGCGTGAGTCCAGGTTAGTTCCATTCAAATCATGCAAATTATAGTCCAAAACAAGGGCAAAAGAGGTTGGAAAAGTAGATACGTTGGAGACGTATCAACTCCCCCAAGCTTAAAATATTGCTTGTCCTCAAGCAACTCAGTTGACAAACTGAGAGAGAAAGAAAAACTTTGACAAACTCTGTTTGATCTTGTTGTTGCAACTATGTCTAACTCATAACTAGAATTTCAGCAAGATCACAAGTTAACCACATAAGCAAATGACACAAAGGTCTCACGGTAAACTAATATCAATGGCATAATTAGCTAATGAGCAAATAATAATGAGTTTCAAATACCAACACTTCAATCAAAACAAGCATGAAGAAATATGAATAGGTGGTATCTCGCTAGCTCTTTCTGAGACCGCAAAACATAAATGCAGAGCACTTTCAAAGGTCAAGGGCTGACTAAACATTGTAATTCATAGCAACGGAGATCCAGTCATAGTCATACTCAATATCAATCAGAAGCAAAGCATAAAAATAACAGAGGTGCTCTCTAATTGGTGCTTGTAAAAGAAGAGGATGACTCGACAAGAAAATAAATAGACAGGCCCTTCGCAGAGGGAAGCATTGATTTGCAGAGGTGCCAGAGCTCAAGATTTGAAAACAGAGATAATAATTTTGGGTGGCATGCTTTCATTGTCAACGCGATGACCAAGAGTTCTCAATATCTTCCATGCTACTCATGCTATAGGCGGTTCCCTAACAGAAAAGTGAAGTTTTAACTCCCCCACCACCAATCAATCACACTCCACGGCTAGCCGAATCCCCGGGTACCGTCCATACTAACATCAATCCGAGGGGAGTCTTGTTTTCCAGTTATGTTTTCGATTTAAGCATGGAACTGGGCATCCCAAATACCGGCCCCTTTCTCGTGAATGACTGTGAATAAACACATGTCGAGGATAACACTCCTAGCATGGAAGATACCAATAGCCCTCTGTCACCACATGAGCGCTTCGGGCATGCAAAACAGATTATTTCTTGAAGGTTTAGAGAATGGCACATGCAAATTTACTTGGAACGGCAGGTAGATACCGCAAATAGGTAGGTATGGTGGACTCCCATGGAAAAACTTTTGGGTTCATGGAAGTGGATGCACAAGCAGTATTCCCGCTTAGTACAAGTGAAGGCTAGCAAAAGACTGGGAAGCGACTAACTAGAGAGCAACAACAGTCATCAAGATGCAATGAGTTTGACTAACATTAAATGCAAGCATGAACAGGATATAAATCACCATGAACACGAACACCATAGAGGCTATGTTGATTTTGTTTCAACTACATGCATGAACATGCGCCAAGTCAAGCCACTTGAAACATTCAAAGGAGAATACCATCCTATCATACTACATCATAGTCGTCTCAAAATCTATGTTGGCATTCAAGACAAACCATTATAAGCTCTCAGCTAAATAAGCATGGCATCAGAAACTATGATCTCTAAGTTGTCATTGCAAACATGGTTCTGTCACAACAAAGCTAAATCTGGGTCGACAAGCTAGTCATATTTACAAGAACAAAATAGATAGAGTTCAAACTAGCTTTTCAGTCTCAGTCACTTCATCATATATCATCATTGTTGCCTTTCATTTGCAAGATCGAACGATGAAAACGATAATAAGCGCATTGGACTAAGCTGAATCTGCAGGCAAACACAAAGGAGAAGACAAAATAATATGGCTCTTTGAAAGCTAAACAGGTAAGCATGCAAGAACCAATAAGCATTGTAACCAATATCTTCTACCTTGACCCAAAGAAAAAGAAAACTATTTACACGGGAAAGCTCCCAACAAGCAAAAGAAGAAAGAAAAATCTTTTTGGGTTTGCTCAAAAGGACACAAAACAAGAAAACAAGAAAACGAAATGAAACTAGCATGGATAATACAGTGGCAAAGTGTAAACACCGGCTAACAAAGCGAGAGCATAAGCATGAATGTAAAGTCGGTGAGAACACGTACTCCCCCAAGCTTAGGCTTTTGGCATAGCTTGGTCTACTCCCAAGGATGATCCTGGCGAAACCCAAAGTCATACTGGATGTTACACGAAAGTGCTGCAGCCACTGCCTGAATAGCTGCCTCACGAAGTCGAGCAGCCGTCGCCTCCCTCTCATACTCCTCTACCTCTCCTATGGTTATGTAGTATCTTCGTGTAACCTGAAATTCAAAGAAAGCAGGAGCAGGAAGGGTAATATGGAAAACACGCCGCTGGTTAAATATCAAGCGGTATAGGAGGGATCCATGATCTCTCTCAAGGAACTGGTAGCGTGTTAGAGCGACACAATCAAGGTAGGTTGTATGGAGAGGAGGGTCTTCTGGACGGATGGATACCCCAAGAAAATTTGCTAAGCGTGTAGCATAAACTCCACCAAAGAAATCCCACTCACTGTCATTTTTATTCAGCCTCCTTGCTATAATAGCTCCCATATTGAAGCTCCTGTCACCTGTTACTGCGCTCTTAAGGATACTAAGGTCGGAAGCGCATAGGTGACAATGTGCACCCTTGCCATTAACGCACCTACCTATGAAGAGGGCAAGGTAGTGCAAGGCAGGGAAATGGATGCTTCCTATGGTGGCTTGCGTGATATCTCTGGTTTCTCCAATAGTTATACTGGAGACAAAGTCTTTGACCGAAGACTTAGGAGGATCATTAACACTACCTCCATCGGGTATCTTGCAAATCCTATTGAAATCCTCCAGACCCACGGTATATGATTTATCGTACAGATCAAACAGTATGGATGATTCATGGCCAACTAAAAATTTAAATCTACGCACGAAAGAGGCAGTGAGCATAGCATATTGTTCACATTTATCTGAGAAGAATTCTTCTAACCCGGCATTGCGGACAAGTGCATCAAACTCATCCTTGAAGCCTGCTTCGATCATGAACTCATCGGAAGGCCATTCACATGGTTGCACCGGTGCGTCCCTTAGTTGAAAAGGTTCGGGCTCCCGAAAGGAGAGACGAGGACCCTTCTTACTTGAGGAACCACCATGAAACTTCCTCCTGAACATAATTTCCTTTTGCTGAAATTTTTGAAGTTCAAGAGAAAAGTGAATGAGGACCAACCATACGTTGTAGCAACTAGTCCTACCAGTGCCTAGAGACCGTATCACGCACTAAAACTACTTGGAACCAGCTAAAATCAACATTTATAGCTCAAGAACCGGGTCACCAAGGTAGCAAGAATTCGCGAAGGATAAAGCACTAGAGCAAAAACTAATTGGACCAATGGAGGAGTCACTTGCCAAGGGGTAATTTCCCCAAAACGGTTCGGAGAATGGTGCTTTGAGCAAGGAGATCAAAAATCATAGCCAAATGAGCAAGAACACGGGTTTGAGCTACGAAACATTTTTTCTGGAGGTGGAAGAAGAGGCTGGGAGCTGGAATGAGTGGAGGGGGTGCCTGTGGGCTCCACAAGCTTGCACTCCGCCACTAGGGGAGTAGGTGGCGGTGGGGGTTTGTGGCCCACTGGTAAGGCCCCCAGGCCAGCTCTCAGGCCCAGAAATTTTCAAAAATTCCAGAAAAAATCTTACAAAATTTTAAGGACCATCGGAGAACTTTTATTTTCGAGGTATTTTTCTCCGAGACGCTAAAACAGAAAACAGGAAAAACTAAACTAATTCTATCATTTTTCTTCTAAGCAACAGAAAATGAAAGCTCAAAACAGAGGTATGTGACTCTCTGATTCATCCGTTTCATGGTCATCGAAAGAAATCCGTCAATAGGATTGATCAAGTCCTTATGACAAAACCTTCTCGAATCGCAAGAGAGAACGGAGAATTTTCGAATAGCCACTAAGTCACCTCAATGGGGATATGTATCTCCCCAACAAGCGAATCGTACTTCATCTTGAAACGAGGAATAGGGCATTCAAAGCTCCCAATGAGAATCGATGAAGTCTTTTTGATAACATTGATGCAATGTACTGGATATCGTTTCTTCGGAAAGTGCACGGTGTGCTCATTACCGTTGACATGGAAAGTGACATTGCCTTTGTTTCAATCTATAACAGCCCCTGCAGTATTTAAAAGGGTCTTCCGAGGATGATAGCCATGGTATCGTCCTCGGGAATATCCAAGATAACAAAGTATGTTAAGATAGTGGTATTAGCAACCACAACACGCACATCCTCGCAAATGCCGATAGGGAAAGCAGTTGATTTGTCGGCCATTTGCAGAGAAATTTCAGTGGGTGTCAACTTATCCAACTCAAGTCTACGATAAAGAGAGAGCGGCATAACACTAACACCAGCTCCAAGGTCACATAAGGCAGTTCTTACGTAGTTTCCTTTAATGGAGCAAGGTATAGTGGGCACTCTGGGATTACCAAGTTTCTTAGGAGTTCCACCTTCAAAAGTTTAATTGGCAAGCATGGTGGAGATCTCAAGATCTGGTATCTTCCGTTTATTAGTCACGATATCTTTCATGTACTTGGCATACGAAGACATCTTGAGCACATCAGTTAACCGCATCTGTAGAACGACGAGTCTTATCATCTCAACGAAGCGCTCAAAATCCTCATCATCCTTTTTCTTGGATGGCTTAGGAGGGAAGGGCATAGGTCTCTGAACCCATGGCTCTCTTTCTTTACCATGCTTCCTAGCAGTGAAGTCATTCTTGTCGTATCTCTTAGGTTGTGGATTATCAGGATTAACCGTAGATTCAATCTCCACATCCTCATCATGCCTAGGTTGAGCATTATTACGAACATCACTGTCCATATTGTCACCAGGTTCATGTTCATCACCTGATTGTGTTTCTGCAACAGACGCAGAAATATCATTAGGTTCTTCAGGTGTGATAGTATTTGGTGAACTGGCGTGCAGGTTTCTATCATCCTTCTTCTTCTCCTCATTAGTGAAAAGGTTGGCTATTTCAGATAGTTTGGCAAGATGGGTTATGACCGTCTCAGATTCATAACCGTGAAAAGGATCAGATTCGACCAAAGAGATTATCTCAGGGTCGACAGAGAATTCATAATCCTTATCGGTGACAAAGATAGGCGAAGTGGAAAACTTTGGGTCATTTTTCATCCTAGCTTCACGAGATTTTTCCTTCCACTTGAGAAGTAATTTCTCAGCGTCATGGGCATCCTTACACGCAAGAAAATCCTCAGCTATCTCTCCCTCCATAACGTAACCCTCAGGTATATCAGGCAATTCATATCTAGGAGAGCTAGATCTAGCAGGAGCAAAAGCGGGTTCTATCTCAATAGTATCGGTAGTTTCAGAAGCATCACGAGCATTGACAGTAAATCTAGCAATATGAGCATCAAGGAACACTCCTAGTGGAACATCAGGCAAAGGAGTATCTCTAGCAGTATCAAGCATAGCATCTCTAGCAGTAGTATCACAAGCATCATCAAGCACAGGCGACATATCAAGATTTCTAGCAGGAGGTGATGTCGCAAACTTACTCATAACTGAAGGTGAATCAAGTGCAAAGCTACATGGCAATTCCTTACCTCCGCTCGTAGTTGAGGGCAAGACTTTGGTCTTCGGATCCTTCAGATTCTTCATAGTGATCAACAGATATAAATCCCAAGTGACTCAGAGAATATAGCAATAGCTCCCCGACAACGGCGCCAGAAAAATGTTGATCGTGCAATCTCTGGCATTAGCTAGACGAATGCTTATAACAATGATCCTTCTCCTGCAACGGCACCAGAAGAATGCTGATAGCACTCCCTGGCAATGAAACTAGAAGAATGTTGTTGACAGCCCACCAGCGCGTGGGTTCGCAAGAGTTTTCGAGGGTAGAGTATTCGACCCAAATTTGTAGATCACCTGAAGAAGGTGAGAGAATACTCTCGAGTATTAGCAGCTGAATTTGTCGGATTCAACCACACCTGAAAGATTAGTATCTGCAAGCACAGTAGTAACAACAAACTAATATGATAACAACGGTGTGAGAAACGATCTGTTGATGGCAGACTATTCCTAACAATTGTATCAATGGTGCCTTCGTTGCCGCGTCGACGGAAGTTGTCAATTCCCGTCAACGGTAGGTGAATCAACAGTGTAACATGTAGTAGCAGTGTAACGAGCAATAGCAGTGGCAAGGAACAGCAGTAGTGACAGCAGTAGCAAGTAGCAATAGTAGCAAGCGATAGTAGTAGCAACAGTAGCAGCAGAGCAAGACAAGTAACTGCAGTAGCAATAGTAGTAGCAGCAGAGCAAGATAAGTAACGGCAGTAGCAACAGTAGTAGCAGCAGTAGTAGGACAAACTCGTAGGCAATGGGTCGGTGATTTGTTTGGATGATATTCATCATGCAACAGCTATAACACGGAGAGATATGTGGCTAGCTCCCCTTCGTCAATGTTATGTAGGCATGCATTCCGTGTGTCGTCATACATGCTTAGGGAAAAGAACTTGCATGACATCTATTGTCCATCCCTCCCGTGGCAGCGGGGTCCAAAAGGAAACTACAGGATATTAAGGTTCTCCTTTTAATAAAGAACCGGACCAACGCATTAGCACTTGGTGAACACATGAACTCCTAAAACTATGGTCATCACCGGGAGTGGTTCCGGTTATTGTCACTCCGGGGTTGCCAGATCATAACACATAGTAGGTAACTACAACTTGCAAGATCGGATCTAAAACACACATATATTGGTGACAACATAATAATTTCAGATCTGAAATCATGGCACTCGGGCCCTAGTGACAAGCATTAAGCATGGCAAAGTAGTAGCAACATCAAATCTCATAACATAGTGGATACTAGGGATCAATCCCCATCAAAACTAACTCGATTACATGATAGATCTCATCCTACTCATCACAGCCCAGCGAGCCTACGAATAGATTACTCACGAACGACGAAGAGCTTCATGGAATTGGAGAGGGAAGAAGGTTGATGATGACGATGACGAAGATTTCCCCTCTCCGGAGCCCAAGACGGACTCCAGATCTGCCCTCCAGATGAAGAACAGGTGGTGGCGGTGCCTCCGTATCAAAAACGCGACAAAAACTTCTCTTTTTATTTTTTCTGGGATGAAAGGCAACTTATAGAGCTGGAATTGGGGGCGGCAGGTGCATGTGGGTCCCACAAGCCTGCCCACCGCCACCAGGGGGGTGGTGGCGGAGCAGAGGCTTGTGGCCCACTAGCCAACCCCCTCAGGTGGAACTTGGCGCAGATATTTTTGATATTTTCCAAAACTGCTCCCCGTAAATTTTCAGGACGTTTGGAGAACTTCGATTTCTGCACAAAAATAACACCAAGGCAATTCTGCTGAAAACAGCGTCAATCCAGGTTAGTTCCATTCAAATCATGCAAATTATAGTCCAAAACAAGGGCAAAAGAGTTTGGAAAAGTAGATACGTTGGAGACGTATCAGGGTTCCACCCCTAGGGTTTCCTCCCTAGGTGGTGCGGCAGCCCCCCCTCCAGATATGGGAGGTGTGGTGGCTAGGGCAGGGGGAGGGGGTGGCGCACCCCTTAGGTGGGCCTTAGGGCCAACAGCGCCAGGGTTCCCTCCCCCTCTCCCTCCTGTCCCTTGGGCCTCTTGTGGGAGGCGCACCAGCCCACTTTGGGCTGGCTGCCCTCCCCCTTTTGGCCCATGCTACATCTTGGGCCTGGTGGCCTCTCCCGGTGGACCCCCGGGACCATTTCCGGTGGTCCCGGTATGCTACCAGTGACGCCCGAAACATTTCCGGTATCCAAAACCATCCGTCCTATATATCAATCTTTACCTCCGGACCATTTCGGAGCTCCTCGTGACGTCCGGGATCTCATCCGGGACTCCGAACAACTTTCGGTAACCTCGTATAACATTTCCCTATAACCCTAGTGTCATCGAACCTTAAGTGTGTAGACCCGACGGGTTCGGGAAGCATGGAGACATGACCGAGACGTTCTCCGGCTAATAACCATCAGCGGGATCTGGATACCCATGGTGGCTCCCACATGTTCCATGATGATCTCATCGGATGAACCACGATGTCAAGGATCCAATCAATCCCGTATACAATTCCCTTTGTCTGTCGGTATAGAACTTGCCCGAGATTCGATCGTCGGTATACCTATACCTTGTTCAATCTCATTACCGGTAAGTCTCTTTACTCGTTCTGTAGCACGTCAACGTGTGACTAACTCCTTAGTCACATTGAGCTCATGATGATGTTCTACCGAGTGGGCCCATAGATACCTCTCCGTCACACGAAGTGACAAATCCCAATCTCGATTCGTACCAACCCAACAGACATTTTTGAAGGTACCCATAGTGCACCTTTATAGTCACCCAGTTACGTTTTGACGTTTGATACACCCAAAGCACTCCTACGGTATCTGGGAGTTTCACAATCTCACAGTCGAAGGAAAAGACACTTGACATTAGAAAAGCTTTAGCATACGAACAATACGATCTAGTGGTATGCTTAGGATTGGGTCTTGTCCATCACATCATTCTCCCAATGATGTGATCCCGTTATCAATGACATCTAATGCCCATGATCAGGAAACCATGATCATCTATTGATCAACGAGCAAGCCAACTAGAGGCTTGCTAGGGACACATTGTGATCTATTTATTCACACATGTATTACTGTTTCCTATTAATACAATTATAGCATGAACAATAGACGATTATCATGAACAAGGAAATATGATAATAACCATTTTATTATTGCCTCTAGGGCATATTTCCAAGAGTCTCCCACTTGCACTAGAGTAAATAATCTAGTTACATTGTGATGTATCGAACACCCATAGCATTATGGTGTTGATCATGTTTTGCTCGAGGAAGAGGTTTAGTCAATGGGTCTGCAATATTCAGATCCGTGTGTACTTTACAAATATCTATCACTCCACTCTCCACATGGTCTTGGATGGAGTTGTAGCGGCGTTTGATGTGCTTGGTCTTCTGGTGAAATCTGGGCTCCTTGGCTATGGCAATGGCCCCAGTGTTATCACAGAGGAGCGTCATTGGACCCGACGCGCTTGGAACAACTCCAAGGTCGGTGATGAGCTCCTTCATCCAAATTCCTTCATGAGCCGCTTCTGAAGCAGCTATGTACTCCACTTCACATGTAGATGCTGCCACAACTTCTTGCTTGCTGCTGCACCAGCTCACTGCCCCATGTTATCCCACTGACAACAGCGCCAGAAATTGACACGTTGACAGAGGCTAGGCTTGCGTTGGTTTTTCCCTTGAAGAGGAAAGGGTGATGCAGCACAGGAGCAGTAAGTATTTCCCTCAGTTTGAGAACCAAGGTATCGATCCAGAAGGAGGGTCTCGTCAAGTCCAGAGTACCTGTGCAAACACAAACAAGCTTGCACCCAACTCTTCAAAGGAGTTGTCAATCCCTTCAAGATTGTTTGCAAAGTGAAATCTGAAGGCGGAAAGTGCAACGAAGTAAAAAGTGTAAGGCTGAAAATATGGTGTGGAGTAGACCCTGGGGGCCATAGTGTTCACTAGAGGCTTCTCTCAAAATAGCAAGTATCACGGTGGGTGAACAAATTACCGTCGAGCAATTGATAGAACTGTGCAAAGTCATGACGATATCTAAGGCAATGATCATACATATAGGCATCACGTCCGAGACAAGTAGACCGATACTTTATGCATCTACTACTATTACTCCACACATCGACCGCTATCCAGCATGCATCTAGTGTATTGAGTTCATGACGAACAGAGTAACGCTTTAAGCAAGATGACATGATGTAGAGGGATAATCTCAAACCAATGATGAAAACCCCATCTTTTTACCCTTGATGGCAACAACATGATGCGTGCCTCGCTACCCATTCTATCATTGGGTGAGGTCACCGCACGGTATGAACCCAAAACCAAGCACTTCTGCCGTTGCAAGAATCATAGATCTAGTTGGCCAGACAAAACCCACAACTCGAAGATAATTACAAGGATATGAAATCATGCATAAGAGAGATCAGAAGAAACTCAAATAAGATTCATAGATAATCTGATCATAAATCCACAATTCATCGGATCTTGACAAACACACCGCAAAAGAAGATTACATCGGATAGATCTCCATGAAGATCATGGAGAACTTTGTATTGAAGATCCAAGAGAGAGAAGAAGCCATCTAGTTACTAGCTATGGACCCATAGGTCTGTGGTGAACTACTCACGCATCATCGTAGAGGTCATGGTGTTGATGAAGAAGCCCTCCGTGTCCGAATCCCCCCTCCGGCAGGGCACCAGAACGTGCCCAGATGGGATCTTGCAGAGATAGAAGCTTGCGGCGGCGGAAAAGTACTTTCGATGATCTCTTGATTTTTTGAGGATTTTTAGGGAATATATAGGCGCAACCCCTAGGTCAGGGGACTCTCAGGGGTCCCACAAGCCTGGATGGCACGACCTCCCCCCTGGCCATGGGGTGGGGGCTTGTGGGGCCTCTGGGGCTCCCCTGCCTTGGCTCCCAAGCTCCCCGATCTTCTTCCGTTCCAGAAAAAATCTTTTCGGGGATTTTCTTCCGTTTGGACTCCGTTTCAAAATCTCCTCTGAAAAGGGTCAAAAACATGGAAAAAAACAGGAACTGGCACTTGGGACTGAGTTAATAAGTTAGTCCCAAAAAATAAATAAAAGGCATGCAAAACATCCAAAGTTTGACAAGATAATAGCATGAAACCATCAAAAATTATAGATACGTTGGAGACGTATCAAGCATCCCCAAGCTTAACTCATGCTCGTCCTTGAGTAGGGAAGTGATAAAGAATGAATATTTGATGTGGCATGCTACCTAGCATAGTTGTCCTTTGCAACTTCTTTCACGTGACATGAATGTTCAGATCCGTACGATTCAAAGCAATAGTTTTCTATTGACATGAAACAATAATACTTCAAGCAAACTAGCAAGGTAATCATCAACTTTCAAAATAACAAGGCTAAACAAAGTTATCCCGACAAAATCATATAGTCTGGCTATGCTCCATCATCCTCACACAACTAATGTAAATCATGCACAACCCCAGAATTGGCCAATTAATTGTTTTTGCACTCTTACTTTCTCAAACTTTTTATAACTATCACGCAATACATGAGCGTGAGCCATGGATATAGCACTGTAGGTGGAATACAGTGTGGTGGTGGTTGTGAGACAAAAAAAGAGGAGATGGTCACACCGACTCTGCGTATCAATAGGCTATGGAGATGCCCATTAATAGATATCAATATGAATGAGTAGGGATTGCCATACAAGAGATGCACTAGAGCTATAATTATGTGAAAGCTCAAAAGGAAAACTAGTGGGTGTGCATCCAACTTGCTTGCTCACGAAGACCTAGGGCAATTTTGAGGAAGCCCATCATTGGAATATACAAGCCAAGTTATAAAATGAAGATTCCCACTAGCATATGTTAGTGACAAAGCAAGAAGCTCTCAATCATGAAGAACATGGTGCTAACATGAAGCACAAGTGTGGAAAAAAGATAGTAGCATTGTCCCTTCTCTCTTTTTCTCTCTTTTCTTTTTTTCATTTGGGCTCTTACGCCTCTTTTTTTTCTTTTTTCTTTTCTCTTTTTTTTTGGGCTCTTTGGCCTCTTTTTTTATTATTATTTCCTCACATGGGACAATGCTCTAATAATGATGATCATCACACTTTTATTTACTCACAGCTCAAAGATCACAATGATGACTCCATAGGAAATGCCTCCCGTAGTGTACTGGGATGTGCAACGATCTAGCATGGCGTATGCCGTTAAAACATCTCGCTAGCTATCTTACGATCATGCAATGGCAATATGAGAGTGACGGCACAAGTCATGAGACGGAACGGTGGTAGTTTCATGGCAATATATCTCAGAATGGCTATGAAAATGCCATAGTAGGTAGATATGGTGGCTGTTTTGAGGAAGGAATTTGGTGGGTTTGTGCACCGACGAGAATTGCGCGGCACTAGAGAGGCTAGCAATGGTGGAAGGTGAAAGTGCATCTATACCATGGACTCACATTAGTCATGAAGAACTCACATACTTGTTGCGAAAGTTTTTATTAGTAATCGAAACAAAGTGCTAAATGCATACTCCGAGGGGAAGGGTTGGTAGGTGTAAACCATTGCGCGATCGCGACCTCAACACAAAGGATGACAATCAATAGATCAATTATGCTCCGACTTCCTAACATAGCGGTTAACCATAAGTGCATGCTACGGGAATCACTAACTCCAACACAAGTATCTCTAGATTCACAACAACCTACTAACATAACTCTCAATATTACCAAATCCACGTCTCAAAACTAATTGAGAGGAATCGAAACTTCTCTTTCTACTCAATGCACATGAAGATGGAGGTTTTTTTGCATCCTCTTTGGGTACCTAGCACATTTGGGACTACTTTCATAGCATAAGCCAACTACCAAATCACGCACCGCCGTGCTCTAAAGATATAAGTGAAGCACAAGAGCAAAAGTATCTAGCTCAAAAGATATAAGTGAAGCACTAGAGCAAAATTATCTAGCTCAAAAGATATAAGTGAAGCACTATGAGCATTCTAGCAAAATCACGATGAGTGGATGTCTCTCTCTCAAAAAGGGTGTGCGGCAAGGATGATTGTGACACAACAAAAAGAAAAGCCTCCTATGATACAATACGCTCCAAGCAAAACACATATCATGTGGTGAATAAAAATATAGCTCCAAGTAATGTTACCGATGGATTGAAAACGAAAGAGGGGATGCCTTCCCGGGGCATCCCCAAGCTTAGGATTTTTGGTGTCCTTGAATTTGGCTTGGGGTGCCTTGGGCATCCCCAAGCTTGAGCTCTTTCCACTCCTTGTCTCTTTGTCCATGAGAACATCACCCAAAACTTGAAAACTTCACAACACAAAACTTAAACAGAAACTTGTGATAACATTAGTACAAGGAAACAAACTACCACTTCTTTTGGTACTGTAGCAAACTTGAATTTCATCTGTATTGATGATGGGCTACTGTATTCTCACTTTTCCATGGCTAGTACCCCCGATACTAACCATAGTTTCATCAAAACAAGCAACCAACTCAACAAAAACAGAATCTGCCAAAAACAGACAAGTCTGTAGCAATCTGTATACTTCGTATTCTTTTGGTACCTCAAAAAATCTGAATAATTACGAAGGCCTGGGAAAAAAGCATATCAATCAGCAGCAAAAAAATCAACTCAAAATCTCTTTCTGAATAAAAATGAAAAATCATCTCGCGAGCAAAAAGTTTCTGTGTTTTTCCAGCAGGATCAAACAACCATTACCAAGACTAGTCATAAAGGCTTTGCTTGGATCAAACACAAAAAACACAATCACAACAGAATTATGAAAGTGTGGACACAACAAAACAGAAAGAAAAATAAATAAATTCATTGGGTTGCCTCCCAACAAGCGCTATTGTTTAACGCCCTTCGCTAGGCATTGATAATTCAATGATGCTCACACAAAACACAAGAATTGAAGCACAACGAGAGCATCATAAAGCATGTGAAAATCACATATAAGTCTAACATACTTCCTATGTATAGGCATTTTATAGGAAAACAGATTGTCAAGACAACCAATAGTTACCATATGCAAGGAAGAAGAAAGAGACAATAGCAATCTCAACATAACGAGAGGTGATTTAGTGATATGAAAGTTTCTACCACCATATTTTCCTCTCTAATAATAATTACATGTGGGATCATATTCGAATTCAACAATGTAACTATCACATAGGATATTCTTTTCATGATCCACATGCATGCAAAGTTGACGCTCTTCAAAAATAGTGGGATTATCATCAATTAAAGTCATGACTTCTCCACACCCACTTTCAATAATATTGCAAATATCATATTCATCATGAGGCTTAAACAAATTTTCAAGATCATAAGAAAAATCATCGCCCCACTCATGATTATTGAACAAGTAGTGGACATAGCAAAAGTAGCATCCCCAAGCTTAGGGTTTTGCATATTTTTAGCATGATTGTCACTAATAGAATTTATAGTGAAACCATTGCAATCATGCTTTTCATCCAAGGAGCCCTCGTGAATCACTTCATAAATTTCTTCATTACGATTTTTTGATTCACGCATCTCAAGCAAAACTCCATAGAGAAAGTCAAGTGCACTCAACTCGTTAGCAATTGGATCAACGTAATTGGATCTCTTAAAGAGATTAGCAAGTGGATGAGGATCCATATCACTAGATTTTCAGCAAGCGAAGATGCAAGCATATTGAAGGCACATAGCACACAAGCAAAGGAAAGGCAAACGAAAAAAGGCAAATGAAAAAAGGCAAATAGGTGAAGTGGGGGAGAGGAAAACGAGAGGCAACTGGCAAACAAAGTAAATGCAAGAGATGAGTTTGCGACACTTACTTGGATGAGTTCTTGACTTGATCCTCCTCCCCGGCAAGGGCACCAGAAATTCTTCTGCTATCCCACCGACAACAGCGCCAGAAATTGACACGTTGACAGAGGCTGGGCTTGAGTTGGTTGTTCCCTTGAAGAGGAAAGGGTGATGCAGCACAGGAGCAGTAAGTATTTCCCTCAGTTTGAGAACCAAGGTATCGATCCAGAAGGAGGGTCTCGTCAAGTCCAGAGTACCTGCGCAAACACAAACAAGATTGCACCCAACGCTTCAAAGGGGTTGTCAATCCCTTCAAGATTGTTTGCAAAGTGAGATCTGAAGGTGGAAAGTGCAACGAAGTAAAAAGTGTAAGGCTGAAAATATGGTGTGGGGTAGACCCTGGGGGCCATAGTGTTCACTAGAGGCTTCTCTCAAAATATCAAGTATCACGATGGGTGAACAAATTACTGTCGAGCAATTGATAGAACCGCGCAAAGTCATGACGATATCTAAGGCAATGATCATACATATAGGCATCATGTCCGAGACAAGTAGACCAATACTTTCTGCATCTACTACTATTACTCCACACATCGACCGCTATCCAGCATGCATCTAGTGTATTGAGTTCATGACGAACAGAGTAACGCTTTAAGCAAGATGACATGATGTAGAGGGATAATCTCAAACCAATGATGAAAACCCCATCTTTTTACCCTTGATGGCAACAACACGATGCATGCCTCGCTACCCATTCTATCACTGGGTGAGGTTACCGCACGGTATGAACCCAAAACCAAGCACTTCTCCCCTTGCAAGAATCATAGATCTAGTTGGCCAGAAAAAACCCACAACTCGAAGAGAATTACAAGGATATGAAATCATGCATAAGAGAGATCAGAAGAAACTCAAATAAGATTCATAGATAATCTGATCATAAATCCACAATTCATCGGATCTCGACAAACACACCACAAAAGAAGATTACATCGAATAGATCTCCATGAAGATCATGGAGAACTTTGTATTGAAGATACAAGAGAGAGAAGAAGCCATCTAGTTACTAGCTATGGACCCGTAGGTCTATGGTGAACTACTCACGCATCATCGGAGAGGTCATGGTGTTGATGAAGAAGCCCTCCGTGTCCGAATCCCCCCTCCGGCAGGGCGCCAGAACGTGCCCCAGATGGGATCTTGCGGAGACAGAAGCTTGCGGCGGCGGAAAAGTACTTTCGATGATCTCTTGATTTTTTTGGGATTTTTAGGGAATATATAGGCGCAACCCCTAGGTCAGGGGACTCTCAGGGGGGCCACAAGCCTGGATGGCGTGGCCTCCCCCTGGCCATGGGGTTGGGGCTTGTGGGGCCCCTGGGGCTCCCCTGCCTTGGCTCCCAAGCTCCCCGATCTTCTTCCTTTCCAAAAAAAACTTTTCGGGGATTTTCTTCCGTTTGGACTCCGTTTCAAAATCTCCTCTGAAAGGGGTCAAAAACATGAAAAAAACAGGAACTGGCACTTGGCACTGAGTTAATAAGTTAGTCCCAAAAAAATAAATAAAAGGCATGCAAAAAATCCAAAGTTTGACAAGATAATAGCATGAAACCATCAAAAATTATAGATACGTTGGAGACGTATCACCCCACCATTCAAAACATATACATACCCGGTCTGTGACTTAGAGTCATCCGGATCTGTGTCGAAGCTAGCATCAACGTAACCCTTTACGACAAGCTCTTCGTCACCTCCATAAACGAGAAACATCTCCTTAGTCCTCTTCAGGTACTTAAGGATATTCTTGACTGCTATCTAGTGTTCCATACCGGGATCACTTTGGTACCTCCCTACCAAACTTATGGCAAGGTTTATATCAGGTCTGGTACACAGCATGGCATACATTAGAGAGCCTACGACTGAAGCGTAGGGGACAGTACTCATCTTCTCTCCATCTGCTGCCGTGGTTGGTGACTGAGTCTTACTCAATCTCATACCTTGCAAAACTAGCAAGAACCCTTTCTTTGAGTTTTCCATATTGAACTTCTTCAATATCTTGTCAAGGTATGTACTTTGCGAAAGACCTATGAGGCGTCTCGATCTATCTCTATAGATCTTGATGCCTAATATGTATGCAGCTTCTCCAAGGTCCTTCATTGAAAAACTCTTGTTCAAATAGGCCTTTATGCTCTCCAACATCTCTATATTGTTCCCCATCAATAATATGTCATCCACATATAGTACGAGGAAAGCTACATAGCTCCCACTCACTTTCTTGTACAGACAGGCTTCTCCATAAACCTGTATGAACCCAAACGCTTTAATCACCTCATTAAAGCGAATGTTCCAACTCCGAAATGCTTGCACCAACCCATACATGGAGCGCTGGAGCTTGCACACTTTGTTAGCACCCTTGGGGTCGACAAAACCTTCTGGTTGCATCATATACAACTCTTCCTTAAGATTCCCGTTAAGGAACGTTGTTTTGACGTCCATTTGCCAAATTTCATAATCATAAAAGGCGGAAATTGCTAACATGATTCAGACTGATTTTAGCTTCTCTACGGGAGAGAAAGTCTCTTCGTAGTCAACTCCTTGAATTTTTCGAAAACCCTTTGCGACAAGTCGAACTTTATAAACGGTCACATTATCGTTTGCATCAGTCTTCTTCTTGAAGATCCATTTATTTTCTATGGATCGCCGGTCATCGGGCAGGTCCACCGAAGTCCATACTTTGTTCTCATACATGGATCCTATCTCGGATTTCATAGCCTCAAGACATTTGTTGGAATCCGGGCCCACCATTTCTTCTTCATAGTTCGAAGGTTCACCGTTGTCTAACAACATGATTTCCATCACAGGGTTGCCGTACCACTCTGGTGCGAAGCGTGCCCTTGTGTACCTTCGCGGTTCAGTAGTAACTTGATCCGAAGCTTCATGATCATTATTATTAACTTCCTCTTCAGTTGGTGTAGGCGCCACCTGAACAATTTCCAACGCTGCGCTATTCTCGGTTCAAGAGGGGGGTGTAATTACCTCATCAAGTTCTACTTTTCTCCCACTTACTTCTTTCGAGAGAAACTCTTTCTCTAGAAAGGATCTGTTCTTGGCAACAAAGGTTTTACCTTCAGATCTAAGATAGAAGGTATACCCAATAGTTTCCTTAGGGTATCCTATGAATACGCATTTCTCCGCTTTGGGTTTGAGCTTCTCTGGTTGAAGTTTCTTCACATAAGCATCGCAGCCCCAAACTTTAAGAAACGACAACTTAGGTTTCTTGCCAAACCATAGTTCATACGGTGTCGTCTCAACGGATTTAGACGGTGCCCTATTTAAAGTGAATGCTGCAGTTTCTAACGCGTATCCCCAAAATGACAGCGGTAAGTCGGTAAGAGACATCATAGATCGTACCATATCTAATAAAGTGCGATTACGACGTTCAGACACTCCGTTGCATTGCGGTGTGCCAGGCGGCGTCAGTTGTGAAACGATTCCACACTTCCTTAGGTGTGTGTCAAACTCGTGACTCAAATATTCTCCTCCACGATCAGCTCGTAGACACTTAATTTTTCTGTCACGTTGATTCTCAACCTCACTCTGAAATTCCTTGAACTTTTCAAACGTCTCAGATTTGTGCTTCATCAAGTAGATATACCCATACCTACTGAAATCATCAATGAGAGTGAGAACATAATGATAGCCACCGCGAGCTTCAACGTTCATTGGTCCACACACATCAGTATGTATTATTTCCAATAAGTCGGTCGCTCTCTCCATTATTCCTGAGAATGGAGTCTTAGTCATCTTGCCCATGAGGCACGGTTCGCATGTGTCAAATGATTCAAAGTCAAGAGACTCTAATAGTCCATCAGCATGGAGCTTCTTCATGCGCTTAACACGGATATGACCAAGGCGGCAGTGCCACAAGTATGTGGGACTATCATTATCAACTTTACATATTTTGGTACTCACACTATGAATATGTGTAACATCACGGTCAAGATTCATCAAGAATAAACCATTCACCAGCGGAGCATGACAATAAAACATATCACTCATATAAATAGAACAACCATTATTCTCTGACTTAAATGAGTAGCCGTCTCGCATTAAGCAAGACCCTGATACAAAATTCGTGCTCAAAGCTGGTACTAAATAACAATTATTAAGGATTAAAACTAATCCCGACGGTAGATGTAGAGGTAGCGTGCCAACGGTGATCACATCGACCTTGGAGCTATTCCCGACACGCATCGTCACCTTGTCCTTGGCCAGTCTCCGCTTATTCCGCAGTTCCTGCTTTGAGTTGCAAATGTGAGCAACATCACCGGTATCAAATACCCAGGAGCTACTACAAGCGTTGGTAAGGTACACATCAATAACATGTATATCACATATACCTTTAACGTTGTCGGCCTTCTTGTCTGCTAAGTACTTGGGGCAGTTCCGCTTCCAGTGACCTTTTCCCTTGCAATAGAAGCACTCAGTCTCAGGCTTGGATCCATTCTTTTCCTTCTTCCCGGCATCTGGCTTACCGAGCGCGGCAACGGCTTTGCCTTATTTCTTGAAGTTCTTCTTACCCTTGCCCTTCTTGAAACTGGTGGTCTTGTTGACCATCAACACTTGATGCTCTTTCTTGATTTCTATTTGTGCAGACTTGAGCATCGAGTACAACTCGGGAATGGTCTTCTCCATCCCTTGCATGTTGTAGTTCAGCACAAAACCTTTGTAGCTTGGTGGGAGAGACTGGAGGATTCTGTCAATTATAGCATCATCCGGAAGTTCGACTCCATGTGAAGTCAGACGACCGTGTAACCCAGACATTTTGAGTATGTGCTCACTGACAGAACTGTTCTCCTCCATCTTACAGCTAAAGAACTTGTCGGAGACTTCATATCTCTCGACATGGTCATGAACTTGAAAAACCAATTTCAGCTCTTGGAACATCTCATATGCACCGTGTTGCACAAATCGCCTTTGGAGCCCCGTTTCCAAACTGTATAACATGCCACACCTAACCAGAGAGTAGTCATCACTCCACGTTAACCAGACGTTCAGAATGTCCTGGGCTGCTGCGGGAGCGGGAGGGTCACCTAGCGGCGCATCAAGGACATAAGCCTTTTTAGCTGCTTCAAGGATGAGCTTCAAGTTGCGAACCCAGTCCGCATAGTTGCTACCATCATCTTTCAGCTTGTTTTTCTCTAGGAATGCATTGAAATTGAGGTTGACGTTGGCCATCTACAATATTTATAAAGACAACTTTTATACTAAGTTCATGACAATTAAGTTCATTTAATCAAATAAAGTATGAACTCCCACTTAAATCGACATCCCTCTAGTCATCTAAGTGATACATGATCCATGTTGACTAACCCGTGTCCGATCATCACGTGAGACGGACTAGTCATCATGGTGAGCAACTTCATGCTGATCGTATTCAACCATACGACTCATGTTCGACCTTTTGGTCTCTTGTATTCGAGGTCATGTCTGTACATGCTAAGCTAGTCGAGTCAACCTAGGTGTTTCGCGTGTGTAAATCTAGCTTACACCCGTTGTATGAGAACGTTAGAATCTATCACACCCGATCATCACGTGGTGCTTTGAGACAACGATCCTTCACAATGGTGCACACTTAGGGGAATACATTCTCGAAATTTTAAGAGGGATCATCTTATTATGCTACCGTCGTTCTAAGCAATAAGATGAAAAACATGATAAACATCACAATGCAATCATATAGTGACATGATATGGCCATTATCATCTTTGCTCTTTCGATCTCCATCTTCAGGCATCGCATGAGCACCATTGTCACCGGCGTGACACCATGATCTCCATCATCATGATCTCCATCATCGTGTCTCCGTGAAGTCGTCACGCCAACTACTACTATCACTACTACTATAACTAACCGTTAGCAATGAAGCAAAAGTAGTAAGCACATGGCGCTGCATCTCATACAATAAATTAAGACAACTCCTATGGCTCCTGCCGGTTGTCATACTCATCGACATGCAAGTCGTGAAACCTATTACAATAACATGATCATCTCATACATCATACATGCAACATCACAACTTTGGCCATATCAGATCACATGTCAAACCCTGCAAAAACAAGTTAGACGTCCTCTAATTGTTGTTGCAAGTTTTACGTGGCTGATTTGGGTTTCTAGCAAGAACGCCTTCTTACCTATGTGACAGCCACATCGATGATATGCCAAAGCTATTTACCCTTCATAAGGACCCTTTTCATCAAATCCAATCCGACTAGAGTGGGAGAGATAAGACACCCGCTAGCCACCTTTATGCACGGTGTGCATGTCTGTCGGTGGAACCAGTCTCACGTAAGCGTACGTGTAAGGTCGGTCCGGGCCGCTTCATCCCACAATACCGCCGGAAAAGAATAAGACTAGTAGCGGCAAGCAATTGACAAATCATCACCCACAACCTTTTGTGTTCTACTCGTGCATAGAATCTACGCATAGAAAACCTGGCTCGGATGCCACTGTTGGGTAACGTAGCATAAATTCAAAATTTTCCTACGCCATATTCAGATCTTCCTATGGAGAGACCAGCAACGAGAGAGGGGTGAGTGCATCTTCATACCTTTGAAGATCGCTAAGAGGAAGCGTTGCTAGAACGCGGTTGATGGAGTCGTACTCGCGGTGATTCAGATCGCGGTGTGATTCCGATCTAGTGCCAAACCACGACACCTCCGGGTTCAACACACGTGCAGCCCGGTGACGTCTCCCGCACCTTGATCCAGTAAGGAGGAGGGAGAGGTTGGGGAAGATCTCCGGCAGCACGACGGCGTGGTGTTGATGGAGAGACGAGGTCTCCCGGCAGGGCTTCGCCAAGAAACGTGGGAGGAGGAGGAAGGAGGGGAGGAGGGTTGCGCCGAGAGGAGAAGAAACCGTGTGGAAAATAGCCCCGAACCCCTCTCTATTTATAGGAGGAGGGGAGGGTGTGCCACCCCTAGGGTTTCCCCCCTAGGTGGTGCGGCAGCCCCCCCCCCCCAGATGGGAGGTGTGGCGGCTAGGGCAGGGGGAGGGGTGGCGCACCCCTTAGGTGGGCCTTAGGCCCACCAGCGCCACGGTTTCCCCCCTCTCTCCCTCCTGCGCCTTGGGCCTCTTGTGGGAGGCGCACCAGCCCACTTTGGGTTGGTTGCCCTCCCCCTTTTGGCCCATGTTACCTATTGGGCCTGGTGGCCCCTCTCGGTGGACCCCCGGGACCATTTCTGGTGGTCCCGGTACGCTACCGGTGACGCCCGAAACATTTCCGGTGTCCAAAACCATCCATCCTATATATCAATCTTTACCTCCGGACCATTCCGGAGCTCCTCGTGACGTTCGGGGTCTCATCTGGGACTCCAAACAACTTTTAGTAACCTCGTATAACATTTCCCTATAACCCTAGCGTCATCGAACCTTAAGTGTGTAGACCCTACGGGTTCGGGAAGCATGCAGACATGACCGAGACGTTCTTCGGCCAAAAACCATCAGCGGGATCTGGATACCCATGGTGGCTCCCACACGTTCCACGATGATCTCATCGGATGAACCACGATGTCAAGGATTCAATCAATCTTGTATACAATTCCCTTTGTCTGTCGGTATAGAACTTGCCCGAGATTCGATCGTCGGTATACCTATACCTTGTTCAATCTCGTTACCGGTAAGTCTCTTTACTCATTCCATAGCACGTCATCGTGTGACTAACTCCTTAGTCACATTGAGCTCATGATGATGTTCTATCGAGTGGGCCCGGAGATACCTCTCCGTCACACGGAGTGACAAATCCCGATCTCGATTCGTACCAACCCAACAGACACTTTCAGAGGTACCCATAGTGCACCTTTATAGTCACCCAGTTACGTTGTGACGTTTGATACACCCAAAGCACTCCTACGGTATCCAGGAGTTGCACAATCTCACGGTTGAAGGAAAAGACACTTAACATTAGAAAAGCTTTAGCATACGAACAATACGATCTAGTGATATGCTTAGGATTGGGTCTTGTCCATCACATCATTCTCCCAATGATGTGATCCCGTTATCAATGACATCTAATGCCCATGATCAGGAAACCATGATCATCTATTGATCAACGAGCTAGCCAACTAGAGGCTTGCTAGGGACACATTTTGATCTATTTATTCACACATGTATTACTGTTTCATGTTAATACAATTATAGCATGAACAATAGACGATTATCATGAACAAGGAAATATGATAATAACCATTTTATTATTGCCTCTAGGGCATATTTCCAACAATATTATGATTGTACAACTTCAATAGATTTTACTTTCTAAACCAAATGTGAAACTACTACAACACATAATGCACACTGATAATTTCATATATATTATATTTAGTTCATTCACAATTTACTTATAGGATATAAGTGAAGCACAAGAGTAAACTTCAAACTACTCTCAAAAGATATAAGTGAAGATCAATTAGTAGTCAAACAATTAAGTAGCTATGTGAGGAATCTCTCTAAATAAATATTTTAATATCTGATATTTTATTTCAAACATCAAAGAAAACAAAAACACACTCTAAGAATAGCACATGTGGACAAATAAAAATTTCGGCTCAACATAAGCTAACCGATATTTGTTGACGAAGAGAGGTGGGATGCGTGGTATACCCAAGCTTAGATGCTTGATACTTCTTGTAATATTTACTTGAGGTTCCTTGGGCATCCTCAATCTTGTGATTTTTATCTCGTTCAATCCTCTCATATCCTTGTTTCGCCTAAGTTTCAAAAACTTCATCCACACAAAAGTTGAAAAGAACTCGTGAGATAGGTTAGTGCACAGAAGAATAAATCAACTCTTTATGTACTGCAAATACAAGTTGCATGACAATTTTCAAACATTATATTCTATTCACTATCATTTCCACAATTTTATCTATCAATATAGGCTATGGAAACTATAGTATAAGTAGATAACAAAACTATGACAGCAATTTGTCTAAACAGGACAGTCTATAGAAATTAATTATAAAAGTTTACCTTTGTAACTAAAAAATCTAAAACTTTAGGAGATGATAAATAATTTGTACAGTATTGTGTCAAAAATTCAGAAACTTTCCACGTTCCAGCAAAATCTGATAATTCAAATACTACATCAAAAGTTTTTGTTTTTGTACATCACACATCACACATGCAATTCAAGCATTCCAAAGGCAATTCTTGGAACTTTTTATTGAAAACCAAGATTATAAATAAAATATGACAGATAACAACAAAATAAAAGTACACTCCAAGCAAAACACATATCATTTGATGAATAAAAATTTAGCTCCAAGTAAGATATACACATAATGTTGGAGATGAAAGAGGGGATGCCTTCCACGGCATCCCCAAGCTTAGACATTGGAGTCTTCCTTGGATAATACCTTGGGGTTCCTTGTGCATCCCCAAGCTTAGGTTCTTGGCACTCCTTATTCACCTCGTATTGGTATCTTATCCAAAACATGAAAACTTCAATCACATAAAACTTAACGGAACTTCGTGAGATGGGTTAGTGTATTAAAGAGAGATCATTCACTTAGGTATTGTCCTGAAAAGATTCATAATTTCTAGCACATGATACTTATCATATTCTATAATTCCATAATTTGTATCACTAAATATAAGCTACGAAAACACCAAAACAAGCAAACTATGCATGCAACACAGAATATGACAAAAACAGAATAGTCCGCGAAGATCTAACTAAACACCATACTTTCCTAGATCTAAAAATTATAAAAATTGGGAAAATTAATAAAATTTGCATATAAAAACTGTTTAAAAACTTCAGAATTCTTTTATTCTCGAGTAAAATCATATAAATTATGCACTGGGCATAAAAGTTTCTGCTTTTGTACAAAATCAAACAAACAAGTATCCACACTATCCCAAAGGCTTTACTTGGCACCTTATTGAAATAAAAGACACAAAACATGATTAATAAAGTACATTAATCATGTTAACACACAAAAACAGAAAGGATCAATACTGAGTTGTCTCCCAACAAGCGCTTTTCTTTGATGCTTTTATCTAGGCATAATGATTTTTAATGATGCTCACATAAGAATAGTATTTGAAATATGCAAGAGAGCACCATGAAGCACATGACAAGAACATTTAATTCTAACCCACTTCCTATGTATAGGGATTTTGCAAGCAAACAATTTATGGGAGCAAGAATCAACTAGCATAGGAAGGCAAAACAAGCATGACTTTTAAACTTTTAACAAATAGAGAGGATACTTGACATTATTCCAATACCTAGAATCATATGTTCCTCTCTCATAATAATTTTTAGTAGCATCATGAAGGAATTCAACAATATAACTATCACATAAATCATTAGTTTCATGATCCACAAGCATAGAATTTTCATTACTCTCTACATAGGCAATTTTCTTCTCATTCATAGTAGTGGGAGCAAAGTCAACAAAATAACTAACATGAGATACTTGATTGATATAATCCATGTGAATATTAAAATCATGATGAAACATTTCATGTTTATCCTTATTATTTATAGCATAAATGTCATCACAATAATCATCATATATCTGAGGCATGATTTCATCATAATAAATTTGTTCATCAAAACTTGGGGGACTAAAAATAGCATATTCACCAAACATAGAATTCCCAAGCTTGTGGCTTTGCATATCATTAGCATGATGGATATTCAAAGAATTAATACTAGCAATATTGCTATAATGCTCATCATTCAAGGATTTCACATTAGGCATTTTCATAAATTCTTCCTCTACAATTGAGCACAATTTTCCGAACCATTATTTTCACGGAAGACATTATAGAGACGAATCAGATGAGGCAACTTAAATTCCATTTTTTGTAGTTTTCTTTTATAAAACCAAACTAATAAAAAAACAAGAAACTAAAAGATTTAATTGCAATATCTAAAGATATACCTTCAAACACTCACCTCATCAGGAACGACGCAATAAAAGAGCTTGATGTCTACTACACAACTTTATTCATGTAGACTATGTTGGACCTCCAAGCGCAGAGTTTTGTAGGACAATAACAATTTTCCCTCAAGTGGATGACCTATGGTTTCTCAATTCGTGCGAGGTGTAGGATGAATATGGTCTCTCTCAAACAACCATACAATCAAATACAAAAAAATCTTGTGTCCCCAACACACCCAATACAATGGCAAATTGCATAGGTTCACTAGTTTGGTGAAAAGATGGTGATACAAGTGTAGCATGGATAGTAGATATAGGTTTTCTAATCTAAAAATATAAAAACGGCAAGGTAGGAAGTGTAAACCAGCGAGCAAAATGTTGTATAAATGCATGGTAATAAGGCCATTAATACTTTTACTAGTGCAATCTCTTAACAATGCTAACATAGTTGAATCATATTATCATCCCTCAACGTGCAACAAAGAATCACACCAAAGTTCCTATCTAGCGGAGAACAATAAGATGAAATTGGTGTAGGTAGTAGAACCACCTCACAGTTATTATTTCTGATCAATCTTTTGAGATATTCTTATAAGTTTCACAAACATCCCTAGACTTCATACTAGAATAACACCCATGATACATACCTATCAACCCTAATGTCACCTAGATACTCCAATGTCACCTCAAGTATCCATGGGTAAATTATGCGACATGCATCAAACAATTTCAGATCTATCATATTCAATCCAACACAAAGAACTTCAAGGAGCACCCCGAGATTTCTATCGGAGAACATAGTATGAAAACATGCAAGCAACCCCTACACATAGATCCCCAATGTCAGCGGAATCTGCAAGTTGATGCCATAACATATATCAAGTGAATCACTGGAATACCCCAATGTCACTACGGGTATCCGCATGCAATACATACACCAAGTGTTCTCAAACCAAAATATTCAATCAAATATAACGAGATCTTAAAAGGAAAGATTTAATTCATCACAAAAAGGTAGCAAGGGAATACCATCATATGATCCAACTAGATTAACAAGGCTCGTGATACATCAAGATCGTTCCATCTCAAGAACACGAGAGAGTGAGATTGAAAACATAGCTACTGGTACATACCCTCAGCTCCGAGGGTGAACTACTCCTTTCTTCTCATGGCCTCCACCGGGATGATGAAGATGGCCACCGGAGATGATTTCCCATCTCTGACGGGGTACTAGAAAGGGTATAGATGGGGTTTTCGTTGATAGAGAGAGTTGCATCAGTGGAGTGGAAGTTCTCCCTTTATTTGTCAGGTTTCGGGTATATATAGGATTTTTCAGCATTGGAATCACGCCAAACAGGCCATGCGGGCCCCACAAGCCATTAGGGTGTGGCCTAGGGGGGCGCCGTGTTGGCTTGTGGCCCACAGGTGGCTCCCCTATGGTGGTTCTTTGCTTCAATATTACTTATTTCCTCCTAAAAAAATTATAAAAAAAGTTTCGAGCAATTCCGAGAACTTTCATTTTTTGCATAAAACAACACCATGGTAATTGTGCCGAGAACAACGTCGGTCCGGGTTAGTTCTAAAAAATCATATAAAGTGCATCAAAACCATATAAAAGTATGGTAAGCATAGGTAAACATGGCATGAATACTTCATAAATTATCGATACGTTGGGGACGTATTAGTCATCAGCATAATCACATGGAGGCCGCAAGCCCTATTGGTGCTATAGATTTGCAGAATGTCTTGATGCGCCATGTCTCCTCGATGAACATGTGGTCGCCCATCCTCCTCAAACTTTGACTCGCCCGTGCCACCTTTGTGCTGTTCTTCATCGGTTCCTGACATCCTCACAAGGTACATCTACTTCCCACTAAATTTCACATCTGTCATCTCAGAAAAAGAAATCCATATCTACCTGACTTGAAGTATTATGGCAAATTATTTAAGTAACTTTAGTCAGCTCAAAACGCTCCAAGCTTTTTTGTCTATTATTCTCTCACATCAAGACTGCTAGTTTTTGTTTGTTTAAGTTGCTTTCCATTAGGTCTTGATGCTTGAAGTATGTGAATATTGTGAGCTTAGTAAAATGGTTTGAACTTGTGTGCAATACATATTGTAGGTAAAAAAACTACCATTGTATTTGCATATACTGCTTGAGGCACAATTTTTTGAAAACATGTTGGTAGTGACTAGTCAATAAAAGTTTTCAACATTTTGCACGGCGTTAACATTCTTGAATTTATTTTGGTTGACTCGATAAGTGAATAAATTTCCCTTCATATTCATACTAAATTTTGTTTTCATGCGCATTTTATCTAGAAAATGGGCATGATGCAACCAGTTCTAAAGCCATGAGATGAGCCATACACGATCAATCATCTCCTTTACTTTTAAGGTGTGCTATGGATGATAACAAAATGAAATCTTTATGCCGGCAAGAAAAGCCACCTTGCCATTGGAGAAACACAACTTCAGTCGACCTGCTAGAGATGGGCGGAGCTGAAATGAAAATAAGGTGTAGTACACTTAATGTTATTTTAGGACCATTATAGAATATGTCGTGTATTTTTTTTACTAATTTCAAACCGTTGTATGGAAGTTGTATTATTTATACAATGTATATGTAAATATTGCTACCCCCATCACTAATATCTTTGGTCTGTCGGTGCTGCTAGACACTCACTGAGCCTGCTCTACGAAACGAGTATGAAGAGTGCAATGGGGTTGATGTTAATGCATAGAGGCAAACATATTCAATCAATTCCTGGTGTTTACTTCTCAGAGTTGCATGTCAGGTAATAGAACAAACACTTTTTTCTACCTTGTCACCCCACATTAGTTGTGTTGTTATTTATTTTCTATGTTGAGAAGCCATCAAAACACATACTCGAATGTCTACTCAAAAGTATCATGTATCCTCATATTAAATTTTGATGTTCATAATATATTTTAATCAAATGAGTAATGTTGACATCTTGGGTGATACTTCACGGTACCTCGTGTTCTTTTCTGCCCAATTTTTTTCCTCATATGCATACAGAGTGGAATAGGCCTTTTGATTAATTTTATAGAATAGTGGTTGCAACTCCAAAGAACAAGTTGTAGAAACTACGAGAGAGACTGGGAGAGGGGGGTGGATCGGGAGAGAGATAGTAACTTCCTATTACTGAAGGGGGAGAGAGGGAGAGGGATGGTGTGTGTTACTTCGATGAACGGGCTGCCAAAACTAAGAGAGGGAGAGATTCATTTTGTATAGTGGTAGAAACTTTGAAGAACGAGCTGTAGAGGGATGGAGAGAGGTGGTAAAAAGAAGCCAGACATTGTCGCATGGTGTGTGTGAGATCGTTTTTTAGACACAACTAGTGTTTGATCCACTAGAACATGAGAACAAGTATGCTCCCGTTGCAACGCACGACCATCCTTTGAAACTGATTGCAACCATGGACACACGCATTGTTATCAATGTCATTTGTTCGTACTTTTTGTTTACTATCTCAATAATATTGTTTATCGGATGTTAAGAAGAGACAACACATTGTGTATTGGAGATAATTTGAGAGGTAAGAAGAATGATAACATGGGAGGACAAATACAATGCCTTGTCTTGTTCAAGGTTGAGCATCCAAGAAGGCACTTGGCCAGAGACAATTTGAGAGGTAAGAAAATGAGAACTTGGGGAGGATAAATACAATGCTTTGTCTTCTTTAGGGTTGTGCATTTGATAAGGAGGCACTTGAAATGTAGAAAAAAATGAAGGATATGTGGTTGTTGCAAGAGTGAAGCGAGAACATGTCAACCTTTTTGAGATGGAGTCTTAAATTGCATGAGCCTTTGCACTTGCGGTGGTAGAAACGGTACATGCTTCATCCCCCTTATGGCGGTGGTGGATCGTCACGAACACGAGGGGAGGGGAAGTACGGTGTTAAGGAGAGAGGGCGCCATGACAAAGGTGAGGTATTATTCATCTAGTTTTAAAGAAGAGGGCTCCAGGAAAAAATGTCTCGCTATGACAGGTAGCCGAACGGGAAGGGGGGAGGCGATAAAAATAGGGAAGGATGCGTCGTGGGATGGGGTTTTTGTGTTGGGCTCGTGTGTTGAAGATAACATGAAGGATAGTTCGTACAACCACATTTCACCCCCTCATATGATCTTGATTAGGGGGAGCTCGGACTATCTAGACTTTTGTCGATTTGCTTTCTTTCTTGTCTTTTGTCGATTTTCATGAGTTTCTTTTTTGTTCAACATAAGTTAATTTTTTCGTTGCATATTCTATGTTTTATGCATAAGAAACATTAATTATATGCACATTTAATATCTTTGAAATATATGATTTACATTTATTTTTGAAAATTATAGTTCTTTATGTCCACGATTTTTCTAACAACAATGTATATTTCTGGCATATCACAAATACATTTTTCTAATATATTTAAAACTTCTCAAATACAAGTTTAACATTTTTTATGTAAATGGTCAACATTTGTTTACCCATTTAACTATTTTTTTTCAATGCTTGATTAACATTTTTTAAATACGAAATTAAGGTTTTTCAAAAGATATTCAACATTTTTCTATACACATTTAACATTTCTCAAATGCTTGATTAACATTTTCAAATATAATATTAAACTTTTTTGAATACATGGTCGACATTTTTTATACGCATTTAACATTTTTTAAATGCTTGATTAAAAAAATTAAATACAAAATTAACATTTTTTGAATACTCTGTCAATATTTTTCTTATACACATTGAATATATTTCAAATGCATGATTAAAATTTTCAAATACAATATTAACATTTTTGAATACATGGTGAACATTTTTATACCAATTAAATATTTTATAAATGCTTGATTAACATTTTTCAAACACAACATTACCATTTTTAAATACATGGTCAACATTTTTTGTACACACATTTTAAAATTTCAAATGCTTAATTAACATTTTTTAAAGACAAGATTCGCCATTTTCGAATATGCGATCAACATTTTTCTATACACATTTAACATTTTTCAATTGCTTGATTAACATTTTCAAGTACAAGATTAATTTCTTATATATTCATGGTGAATATTTTTGTATAAGCATTTAATATTTTTCAAATGCATGATTAGCATTTGAAAATATATTATGTAAAGTTTATTTTTGTAGTATATATGCTTAAAAAATTTGTACGTCTAATAAAAATTAAATGAAATAGAAGACAAAAAAGTAAAGAAAAACAACACAAAAACGAGGCACTCGCCGCCCGCAAACTAGGTCGGCACATCCACAAGAGCGACTCCGAGGGGCTTTAGCGTGTCGGAAGGTGATATGTCTATTTTGCATCATGTTTTCTTATTGATATTTGTTACATTTTCAGTGAGTATTTCACTTTATGATGGAATCCTGATCTTCTTTTTCTCTTAGTTTACAAGGATTATATAAAGAGAGAAATTACCAACAACTCGAATTCTGGACAAAAAGGGTGATAGAAGAGTTGAATATTTTCTAGAACTCCAAATGATTTGAAAATTAAGAAAGAATTATTTTGGAATATATAAAAATTATTAACTTGAGGAAGAATCATCGGAGAAGGACCCAGAAGGTGGTCACATGTCTGATTGGCACGCCCTACCCCCTAGGGCGTGCCCACCGGGCTTGTGCCCCCTGACCCTCAAAAGCCTATCTTCTCCTATATGGTGTCATTTAACCTAGAAGAATCATAAGATTACTTTTGGGACGAAGCGCCGCCGTCTCAAGGTTAAACTTGGGCAGGAGCACTTTTATTCTCTGACGGAGCGATCCCGCCGGGGAAACTTCCCTCCAGAAGGGGAAATCAAAACCATCGTCATCACCAATGCTTCCTCCACCATGGTACGATCAATCTTCATCAACATCTTCACCAGCACCATCTCATCTCAAACCCTACTTCATCTCCTATATTCAATGTTTGTCTCAAAACCTTAGATTGATACCCGTGGGTTGCTAGTAGTGTTGATTACACATTCTAATATTCATTATACCTCTGATCTTGTACATTATAATGATTTGTGACTAGTTTCTTTTGTTCTTGAGGACATGTGACAAGTCTTGTTATAAGTAATCATGTGATATGGATATTCGTTTGATATTTTGATGATGTGTATGTTGCTCTTTCTTTAGTGGTGTTATGTGAACATGGACTACATGACACTTCACCATATTTGGGCGTAAGGGAAAGCATTGGGGAATAATAAGTAGATGATGGGTTCCGAGAGTGACATAAGCTTAAACCCTAGTTTATGCGTCATTCTGTAAGGGTCCGATTTGGATTCATATGTTTCATGATATGTTTGGATTTATCTTAATTCTTCATACGTAGTTGCGGATGCTTACGAGAAAGGTTTATTATAAGAGGATTGTTTCGCCCCGGTCCATCCATATATTAAATTATCAAAGTACCCAACACGAATTAATTGGACATGATGAACATGATTAGACAACAATTTCCATGTGTTGAGAGCGCTTTACTTCATATAAGAGAACTTTCATGCTTGTCCTTTGTTATAAAAATGATTAGACCACCTTGCTGCAACTTAGTTATAATTGTTACTTGTCACTTGTCACGAATTATACTTTTATTAAACTATCTGTTACTATCATTCTCACTGCTTGCAAAATCACCTTGCCAAAAATCATTTGTCATTTTCTTCTGCTCCTTGTTGCGTTCGACACTCTTACTTATCGAAAGTATTACAATTGATTTTTTATACTTGCGGGTCATTAAAAAGCTCATCTATGTAATGCAACATATTGTTGCACCCAATACGAATACCAAGGAGAACCACTCCTCTTCTTCTATTCATGTATAAAAAAACCATGCAATCAGAATCACCATCCCATTACAAAAAGCCCTCACATATCATAAAATTAGCCCAACCCTGGATAAAAAATATTTGTATTCAAAAAAATGTTATGAAAATTAAAATAATGTTTATAAAATTTATAAAATGTTCAGAAATTCAATGTTTTTATGAATTAGAAATAATTTCATCAATTTTAAATAAGTACCCTGATTCAAAAAATGTTGATGAATTACAAAAATTGTTCCCTAATTTTGGAAAATATTTCATGGACTCGATAAATGTTCTCCGATTCAAAATAATTTTTCATGTGTTTAACAAAAATGTTTGTGATATTTTAAACCAAATTATAAAATTTGAAAAAATAATGTCATCAACTCGAATATGTTTAGGATTTTAAAATACGTTCATGAATTTGAAATATCTTCATGAATTCTAGAATGTTCATGATTTTTAAAAATCGTTCAAAATTTGAGGAAATATGATCACAAAGAAAAATGATTATGGCAAAAAAAGAAAAAGGAAAGGGAAAAGGAACGAAAGGACAAAAAAGGGCAAATGAAAAATAAAAAGCTACATAAATTAAAAAGAAACCAAAAAAATTAAAGATAGGAAATAATGAAGAAATAGAAAAACTCGTGTAGATGAAATCCAAAATGTACCATCAAAAAATAAAATCTCAGATTGTAAGCTAGGTCATTAACAAGCTTGCGGGATACTTGCTAGCATCAAATTGGCGACCAAATGCATAGGGGCGCCCCAGCTTGGTCGTCTCATCCGCAAGGGCACTCTAGCAAGCGCCCTAAGATTCTTAGGCAATTATTGAACCCACAATCTATTTCTACCATTTTTGAATTTGTGGTTGATATTTTAGAAAACATGGAATTTGTTATATAAAGTAAACATTCAATAAAATTTGATAACATTTTCAAAAAATACGAACATGTTTTTTCTAACATATGATTTTATGAGCATCTATAAATGTTTTTTGATAAGGCAATCATTTCTTAGAAAACACGAATGTATTTAGAACACTAAAACTTCTTTAAATTATAATACAAAATGTCAGAAACTATGAATGATTTTGCGTGGGCACATTTTTTCGAAAAACTAATTACTTGTTCGTAAACACGGATATTTTTGGACTTTATCGGGATTTTTGAAAACAAACAACATTTTTCTGAATTTCTAATACTTTTTTAATTTTAAAAGTTCAATGTAAAATAGGAAAGCATACGGGCGCAGAACCCCCTTCCCCGCTGTCCAGACCCATACGCGAGCTAGACCACAACCTGTTTTCTGGGTTTTTTATGTTTTCCATTTTTTTTTGTTTATACTTTAGAATATTTAAAATATATTTATTACAAAAGTCTACAAATATTTTTTGGAAAAATTTGAATAGACATTCGAACAATGTTGAACAAGTATTTAAAAAAGGTATCAAGCATTAGGGAAATGTTGAACAAGTATTTAAAAAATATTGAATAAGTATTAGAAAAAGGTTGATTGAGTATGCGAAAAAGGTTGAACAAGTAGGTATTTGAAAATGTTGAACAAGTATTTGGAAAAATATCTATGATGTATACAGAAATATTAAACATGTATTTACAAAATGTCGAATAATTATTTTAAAAATGGTGAACACGAAAAAATATTGATCTTGTATATAAGAATTTAGAATGAAAAACAAAAAAGAAACTAAGAACAAAAACAAAAAATGAAAAACAAAAAATGAAGCAAATAAACCAAATGAAAAAAGCTTAAGAAATAAAATAAGGAAAAACCCGGAGAATGGAAAAGAAAACGAGAAAACCCTGGAGAAAGCCTGGTTCTTTTCCTCTTTATAGGTACGATTTGTGCTACTACTATCATGAACCGAAAGTCAATCTACTGGCTTGATGTAGTTGCTCTAAGCCAAGAGACGACGGCTTGAATCCGAGCTGCGTTCCATTTTCTGTTAGTGCGTTTTTCCTCCTACTCTATGCGTTCGTGAGTGTGCCTGCCCGATTAGCGTAGTCTAAGCGAACGATCTTTTCATCTACTCTCTCCATCCCAAAATAATTGTCTCAACTTTATACTACCTTTAATATAAGAATTATACTAAGCTTAAGACACTTATTTTCGAACGGAGAAAGTAGTTTTTTTTAGACAAATCTTTCCTTCTAGCTTAAACTGAGAAATAGTCGTAACGTTGCAAATGGACGCACAACCCTCCTCCCCGCTGGGCAGGACCATTTTTTTTCTGTTTTTCAGACCATAAAAATAGGAAAATGCTATTTGACGCATCTTGCGTCAAAGTGTCGGGGTATCGCACAGGCGTATGAAGGGACAGGATGGCCCATAAGGATTCCACTGATTGCGGTTTTGGGAACCTGCTGGAAGGTTTCAAGCGGTTTTTTCCGGTTTTGTGGACCTTCCATAAGGTTCTTGAACCTTTTTTTTTGTTTCTGTTCGTTTTTGTTATCCACTATTTTTTCAGTTTTTTCTTCTGTTTTGTATCCTTTTTCTTTCTTTTTTATTTTTTCTTTTTAATAGTTTTAGTTTCTCAAGTTTTTTTAACAAATATTCATAGTTTCAAAACTTGGTTATTTTTCTAGATTCCAACTTTGTTCACAACTCGAAAAATGTTCATGGTTTCAAAATTTGTTCACAATTCGAAAAAAAGTTTCCGATTACAAAATTTCTTCCGGACTTTGGAAAATGTTCCAGAAATTGAAAAAATGTTTGAAATTTGAAAAAAATGTTCCGGAGTTTGGAAAATGTTCGGAATTTGAAAAAAAGTTTTAGAATATAAAAAACTGTTTCAGAATCTGAAAAAATGTTTCGGAGTTTGAAAAAATGTTCTAAATTTGAAAGAATGTTCCGAAAATACAAACAATATACCGGAATTTGTAAAAATGTTCTGGAATTTGAAAAAATGTTCCGAAATTATAAAAAAGTTTCTGAAATTTTAAAATGTTCCGGAATTTGAAAAATATTCCGGTATTTTAAAAAATGTTCCGGAATTTGAAAAGAATTTCTGCAATTTGTAAAATGTTTGAGAATTTCAGAAATGTTCCGGAATTTGAAAAAATGCTCCACATATTAAAAAATGCTCCATATTTGAAAAAATGTTCTTGAATTTGCCAAATGTTCCGGAATTTGTTAAAATGTACTAGAATTCAAAAAAATGTTCCAGAAGTTGACAGTTTTTCCGGAATTTTAAAAAATGTTCCAGAATTTGAAAAAATATTACGAGATTTTCAAAGTGATTTTTTACATATTTTATAAAAATATTTCTGTTTTTAAATTTTGTTCTCATAATTCAAAAATTGTTTGTGCTTAAAAAATGTGATCATGCTTTCAAATTTGTTTGGGATTTTTCAAAATTGTTGTCCTTTTCAAAATTTTGTTCTCAAGATTCAAAAAATGTTCACGCTTCCAAAAAATTCATGTTTTTTTGAAAATTCTTCTTTAAATTCGAATAATGTTTTCGCTTTAAATAGAAATTTGGTCACGCTTTTCAAATTTGTTTGCGATTTTTCAAAAAAAAAATCACCTTTTCAAGATTTTGTTCTCGAGATTGAAATAATGTTTGTACTTTGAAAAATATTAGAGCTTTCAAATTTGTTCACGAGTTTGCAAAACTGGTCTCGGTTTCAAAACATGTTCTCAAGATTCAAATTATTATTTGTTCTTTAAAAAATTGTTTGCGCTTTCAAATTTTTTCCCCGTTTAAAAAAAAGTTCATGTTTTAAAAAATGTTTATGGTTTCAAATTTGTTCACAGTTTGAAATATTTTCATAATTTTAGTTTTTGGTGACGAATTTAAAATTTATTGATATTTCAAAATTTGTTCACAGTTTAAAAAATGTTGCAGTCTCAATATTTATTCACAATTCAAAAAATATTCACTGTTTCATAAATTTGTTCATAATTCGATTTTTTTCCAACAAATAGTGAAACTCCTAATAACGCGTTTCTATGAAACAGTGAAATACCTGGTAGTATTTTTAAACAGCTGAACCTGCAGAAAACAACAAAACAATACATAGAAACAAGTGAACCAGCGTCAAGCAGCCAAAACCCGCGAGTAGGCTTCCCGAGTGCGAAGCCACACCTATTGGACGCAGAATGCGTCCATTAGGACTGCCCATAAAAATATACGCTGGTACTGAGAATCAAACACGGGACTTTCTTAGGGCTTGTACAATAATTTATAAGATAGTCTTATATTAAGTTTTGTATGTAATTTAGAGATGATAAAAAAGTTTTATAATGGGTCATCTCTTAGCCTTATATTTAATAACTAGTTATTGTAAAAATGTAGTAAGACATATTATGCTAAGAGATCATCTATTGTCTTCTCTTAAATAAGAAAAAACAAAAACCTTTCTTATGAATTCTCTCTCTTCACTTCAGGATTTATCCTATGTGACACTTCTAAAATAGCATTATTGTACATGTCATGTGCCACACCGCAATAAGCAATCCGCCATGCGAACTTGATGTGCGCACTTCCATATTTTCTTTATCTTCATTACATTTTCTATATTTCTAAAAAAAAACCTTTTTCCATTTTTTGTTTACCTTCTTTGTTGTTTTTTCCATTTTTCGTTTTCTTTTTTTATGTTTTTTGTTCTTCATTTTCCTTTTCCTTTTTTCCGTCTTCTTTTTCTTCTTCCCTCTTTCTCATTCAATGAACTTTCTTCAAATATGCCAGCATTTTTCAAACATGATAATTTTTTTGTAATTTAATGAACTTTATCAAATTTGATGATTTTTTCAACTTTAATGAATTGTTTTCACATTCATATTTTTTTCTTAATATTGATGTATATTTAAAAAATTGATAGAAACTAACAAATTTGAAGAAATTTGCTAAATTCGATGATTTTCTAAAATTCATCAGTTATTCAATTTCTATGAACTTTTTAAAATTCGATGAACCCTTTTCAAAATTGATGATTTTTGTTTCTTCAAATTTGTTATTTTTTTAAAGACGATGGACTTTTGTGTATATTGATGAATGCTTTATAAAATCATTGACCTTTTTCTACAAAATGATGAACTTCAATGAACTTTGTAAAGTTTGTTTATAATTTTCTTCGAAGATCATGATTTTTTTTCTCGAAATCAATGGACATTTTTTAAAAGAATTGTTTTTCAGCAATAATGAACTTCGTCTCAAAATCAAATATTTATCAAACTTGATGAATATTGTTGTCAAAATTGATGAACTTTTTTCAATATTGATGAACGCTTTACAAAATCGATGATTTTTTGTAAAATAATGATGAACTTTGATGACCAATTTAAAGTGTGTTTATACTTTAAAAAAATGATGAACCTTCTCTCGAAGTCGATGAAATTTGTTAAATTCATGATTTATTTAAGATAAATAAAAATTCTAAGTGATAAAAAATAGCGAGGCCACTTGTTTTTATATTTTGAGCGCTGTTATTAGTCACAAGTTTCAATGGTTGTAGTGGCTTCCAAATGTCACTCTCACACGTCGTTACTTGGTGCATTCTTAGCCGTCACCACGTGTCATGGACGGTTCCTCCAGATTTTGTTTGTTATATTATTTTTCACCACGCGTTTTCGGTTTTTTAGATGGTTTTTTGTTGGGGGTTTTCAGCTTTCCGGTTTTTCACCACTCTTCTTATCTTTTTGAGGAAAATATTTTTTCATTTTTTTGCGTGAAAAACGTGTTTTTTCCTTCCTTGATTGGCACAGTTTTGCTTCGAGGAGAGGCTTGGATTTGCTTTCACGAGAGAAACGACTGTGCCTTTAGGAATAAAAAACGTGTTTTCCTTCCATGAGAGGCATGACCGTGCCTTGAAACAAAAAAACAATTTTTTACCTTTCACAAGAGGCATGGTTTTGCTTCTGCGAGAGGCACGAATTTACTTCCGCGAGAGGCATAATCGTGCCTTTTGTAAATGAAAAAAAACACATTTTTTCCTTTCGTGAGAGGCACGACTATTGTCGGGACCGTGGGACCGATGGTATCCAGGCCCATTTTTTGCGGGCCCATGCGAAACGCATGCCGAAGACTAAACATGATCCATCTTTGGACCTCGCGCCCAAGGCCCCCGCAAGGACCCCCGCCTCGCGAGCGGGATGCCTGCATGCATCGTCGGGTGCCGCGCCAAGCCCCGCCTCGCAAGGGGGGCCTCCCAAGGCATCCCTCGATGCTCTCGCAGGGCGGACCGACCAAGGGTGGCTCGATGGGGTCGTACGGTCCTGCGGTGCCACGTGAGTGACGCGTGTCGTGCGAGGAGGTGTGCTAGCGGGCGGAGATAAGGAGGCTTTCCCCTTTTGTGCCAAGGGAGCAGGGCAAACACGAGTTCCCGAAAGCGATCCCTAAAGTTTTTTCCTTTTCAGTGCAAGAAGACCAGGACGGGAGGATCGCGAGGGCAAGAGGTTATCCCCGAGCCCACCAATGCATCATGAAAGGAAGCTTTTGCACGCAGAGACCACTTTTGCGAGGATAGGTTGCGATCCTGCCCCCCTTCAAAACTGGCCGTTGTGACAACTCTTCTCGCCTGGATTTTTTGGGGGAAGAGGACTAGGGCCAGTACAAAGGAGGACGTGCCGCAATCATAGAGAGGGGAGGCACTCTTGTAATCTCTTTTGCACCCAACCAATCGAGAAGCAGGAGTAGGGTCTGACACTGCAAGGTGGCCCGAACCTGGGTAAATGGCTATGTCTGATGTCCCTATTCCTTAGCTCGATCGCGCTGGAGCGTTGCCATGAGGTAACGCTGTAGAGTAGGGCAGAAGAACTTGCGCACCCTAGAGTTCAAACCTCTTCGGGTCCCCGGAGCCCTGAATCCGACATTTGCCGCACCACGTAGGGGTGAGCTGCGATTCTTCGGCTTCATCTTGGCTCCAGATCGGCCCACTTGATGGTTGACACCCGTCGTGTTCATGCTGAGCGCCAGGTGGCCCGAGTCGCCCAGACTGCGCTAGTTAGCCACAGCAGTGACGACCACCGCCCCTTTGTCGGTGAAGCAACTTGCACTGTCGTCGACCCTATTGGCCGCGAACAGCAAGACTCCTCCTTCCACCCCTCCGTGCAGGAGGACGGCAGCACCGCCACGGCTTCCTCTCCTCACGCCCACCTTGAGCATGTGAATGCTCAAGCTGCACTACTCATGGCAAGTGAGCTGCTTCGCTATCGCCCGGCAAACGACAGCTATGACGCCTGGCTGGGAAGCATCACCGAGCTCGTCACGACCGTCAGAGAGGCCCCGTCAACCTCCTGCTCGCTTCGCCCTCCTCCGTCTCGTCCTAGGGACGTGGCCCACGGAGCTCCTCGGTCACCTCCCTTGCGCAAAGACTTGTTCGAGCCCCGGCGCGACATGCGCCTGCTCGACCAACATGGCGGAGCCCCCCGCATCCTAGGATGAGGCCAGCTGCCACGTCGTCTGCCAGATGCCATCAGATGCATGCGTGATCCTTGAGAAGCAACACCAGCGTCAGGACTAGATCGTCCAAGATATCACGGAGGCCGGGCGCTAGAATTGGGCCGCCCTCGCTCGCGGTGTTCCCACGAGTGGTGTGGGCTGTCGGACCTTCACTCGCAAGCTGCGTGCTACTGCAACAAAAGACCTTCCAACGGCGCCAGAAACACGTGCTGACGGGAGACTGTTCTTGTCTTGATTCTCCTCAGCAACGGCACCAGGAATCCTTCTGCTACGGCTACGCCTTTAGGGACTTCCTAGGCAAATATGCAAAGGATTTCTTCGTGGCCTTGGAGCCTTGCGTTGGTGTTCCCTCGAAGCGGAAAGGGTGATGTAGCGCAGCGGTGGTAAGTATTTCCCTCAGTTTTGAGAACCAAGGTATCGATCCAGTGAAGGAGTATCACAAGTGCCTGCACAAACACAAAGAACCTGCTCCCAACGATATGAAGGGGTTGTCAATCCCTTATATATTGCTCGCAAAGTGAGAACTGAAAGCAACAAAGTAACAAAGCAAAGTAAAAGCGAAGGTGTAAACGATAGATGTGAATAGACCCCGGGGCCATAGTGTTTACTAGTGGCTTCTCTCATGAAAGCAAGTAGACGGTGGGTGAACAAATTACTGTCGAGCAATTGATAGAACCGCGCTAAGTCGTGACATCATCTATGGCAATGATTATATCTATAGGCGTCACGGCCAAAACAAGTAGACCGATACTTTCTGCATCTACTACTATTACTCCACACGTCGACCGCTATCCAGCATGCATCTAGTGTATTAAGTCCGAAAGAACAGAGTAATGCCTTAAGCAAGATGACATGATGTAGATGGACAATCTCATATCAACGACAGAGCCCACCTTGTTACCCTTCATGGCAACCACTCAATGTGTGCCTTGCTGCCCCTACTGTCACTGGGAAAGGTCACCACATGGTAAGAACCCAAAACCAAGCACCTCTCCCATTGCAAGAATCATAGATCTAGTTGGCCAAACAAAACCCAAGACTCGGAGAGACTTACAAGGATATCAAATCATGCATATAAGAAATCAGCAAAGACTCAAATATATATCATAGATAATCTGATCACAAATCCACAATTCATCGGATCTCGACAAACACACCGCCAAAGAAGATTACATCGGATAGATCTCCATGAAGATCATGGAGAACTTTGTATTGAAGATCCAAGAGAGAGAAGAAGCCATCTAGCTACTAACTACGGACCCGTAGGTCTGAAGTGAACTACTCACGAGTCATTGGAGGAGCGATGATGATGATGAAGAAGCCCTCCAACTCCAAAGTCCCCTCCGGCTGGGCACCGGGAAGGGTCTCCAGATGAGATCTCGCGGAAACGGAAGCTTGCGGCGGCGGAAAAGTATTTTCGTGGATCCCTTGATTTTTTCTGATTTTTAGGGAATATATAGGAGCAAGATCTAGGTCAGGGGGCGCCAGGGAGGCCACAAGCCTGCCCACCGCCGCCTCCCCCTAGTGGCGGAGTGGGGGCTTGTGGGATCCTTGTAGCCCTCCTGGCTTGGCCCATAGGCCCCCTGATCTTCCTTCGTTCGGGAAAAAATCATTTCGGGGATTTTATTCCATTTGGACTCCGTTCCAAAATCATATCTGAAAAGAGCCAAAAACACAGAAAAAACAGGAACTGGCACTCGACACTGAATTAATAAGTTAGTCCCAAAAAAGATATAAAAGGTACATAAAACATCCAAAGATGACAAGATAACAGCATGAAACCATCAAAAATTATAGATACGTTTGAGACATATCAAGCATCCCCAAGCTTAACTCCTGCTCGTCCTCGAGTAGGGAAGTGATAAAGAATGAATTTTTGATGCTTTCATGCTACCTAGCATAGATGTCCTTTGTAACTCCTCTTATGTGACATGAATGTTCAGATCCATTAGATTCAAAACAATAGTTTGCTATTGACGTGGAAACAATAATAATTCAAGCAAACTAGCAAGGTAATCATGAACTTTCAAAATAACAAGGCCAAAAGAAAGTTATCCCTACAAAAGCATATAGTCTGGCTATGCTCTATCATCATTGCACAACGAATTTAAATCATGCACAACCCTGGTATTGGCCAAGTAATTGTTTCACACCTTTACTTTCTCAAACCTTTTCAACTCTCACGAAATACATGAGCGTGAGCCAGTGCTATAGCACTATAGATGGTGTGGAGTGTGGTGGAGGTTGCAAGACAAAACAAGGAGAAGATGGTCACATTAGCTAGGCATATCAATGAGCTGTGGAGATGCTCATCAATAGATATCAATGTGAATGAGTAGGGATTATCATACAAATGATGCACTAGAGCTAAGAGTATGTGAAATCTCTTAAAGAAAACTAGTGGGTGTGCATCCAACTTGCTTGCTCACGAAGACCTAAGGCAATTTTGAGGAAGCCTATCATTGGAATATACAAGCCAAGTTATATAATGAAAATTTCCCACTAGCTATATGGTGGTGACAAAACGAGAAACTCTCAATCATGAAGATCATGGTGCTTAATATGCACAAGTGTGGAAAATGGTAGCATTGTCCCTTCTCTCTTTTTCTCTCATTTTTATTTTATTTTTTGGTGGGCTCTTTGGCCTCTTTTTTTTGGTGGGCTTCTTTGGCCTCTTTTATTTCCTCACATGGGACAATGCTCCATTAATGATGATCATCACACTTTCAACTCAAAACTTAGAGCAACTATGACTCTATATGGAATGCCTTCGGTAGTGTACCGTGGCAATGATCTAGCATGGCATAAACATTAATGGAAACATCATGCTAGCTATCTTACGATCATGCAATGGCAATGTAGACGTGATGGCACATGTCATGGTGGTAGTTGCATGGCAATATATCTCGGAATGACTTTGAAAAAGCCATAGTAGGTAGGTATGGTGGCTGTTTTGAGGGAGGCTAATGGTGGGTTTTGTGCACCGGCGAAAGTTGCGCGACACTAAGAAAATAGTGATGGTGGAAGGTAAAAGTGCATCTAAACCGTGGACTCAACATTAGTCATGAAGAACTCATATACTTGTTACAAAAGTTTTAGTAGTAACCGAAACAAAGCATTCAACGCATACTCCTAGGGGAAGGGTTGGTAGGTATAAACCATCGCGCGATCCCGACCGCCACGCAAAGGATGACAATCAATAGACTAATCATGCTCAGATTTCATCACATAGCGGTTCACCATACGTGCATGCTACGGGAATCACTAACTTCAACACAAGTATTTCTAGATCCACAACACCTTACTAGCATAACTTCAATATTACCATAACCACAACTCAAAACTAATTGAGATGAATCAAACTTTTCTAACTATTCAATGCACATGAAGGTGGAAGTTTTCATATCCCTTTGGATAACTACCCCTTTTGAGACTACTTTCAAATCATAGATCAACTACCAAGCCACGCATCGCTGTGCTCTAAAAGATATATGTGAAGCACATAGAGCAAAAGTATCTAGCTCAAAAGATATAAGTGAAGCACATGTGAGCTGAATTGTCTACCAAAAGATATAAGTGAAGCTCGACAAAATCACGGTGAGTGCATGTCTCTCTCTCTAGGTGTGCAGCAAAGATGATTGTGACACAAAAAATAAAAGACTCCTACGATACAAGACGCTCCAAGCAAAAACACATAACATGTGGTGAATAAAAATATAGCCCCAAGTAACGTTACCGATGGGATTGAAGACGAGAGAGGGGATGCCTTCCTGGGACATCCCCAAGCTTAGGATTTTACGACATCCTTGAATCTCTTGGGGTGCCTTGGGCATCCCCAAGCTTGAGCTCTTGCCACTCTTTATCTCTTTGTCCATAAGAACTTCACCCAAAACTTGAAAACTTCACAACACGGAACTTAAACAGAAACTCGTGATAACATTAGTGCGAGAAAGCAAACCACCACTTCCTTAGGTATTGTAGCAAACTTAAATTCTACCTGTGCTGATGTTGGGTTACTGTATTTTCAATCTTCCATGGCTAATACCCCCCGATACTATCCATAGTTTCACCAAAATAAGCAACCAACATAGCAAAAACAGAATCTGTTAACAACAGACCAGTCTGTAGCAATATGTATATTTCATATACCTCTGGTACTCCAAAAATTCTGAAAAATTACGACAGTCTGAAGAATTTGCGTAGCAATCAGAAGAAAAAAGAATTAACTCAAAAGCTCTTATAGAAAAAAAATGAAAACTCTTTTCGTGAGCAGAAAGTTTCTGTCTTTTCCAACATGACCAAACGATCATCCCCAAGACTAATCATAACGGTTTTGCTTGGCACAAACGCAAAAAGAAACACAAAAAAACAATCATAACAGAATTATGAAAGTGTGGAAAACACAAAACAGAAAGAAAAAGGATAGATTCGTTGGGTTGCCTCCCAACAAGCGCTTTCGTTTAACGCCCTTAGCTAGGCGAAAGGTGATGGAATCACGTATAGTCATCTTTGGTGCTCTAACCATAAGTAGTGTGATCATTTATCATCTTAAGATCTTCATCTTTATTGGATGACTCACCACTAGCTTTAGGAACAAAAACAGGCTTGACGGTCCTTTTGAGAGTGAGATTTGGAGTATTTTGCACAGCGGCAAAAGCGGAACCGAAGTTGGTTATGACATCTTCCAATTTGCCAATTCTAGAAGAATCATTAACTATAAGTTCCTTCTCCCTTAATTTTTTCAAAACATTTCCCACTTTGGATCCGTACTGACTAATTTGATTGTGGATCTTTCTATCCAAACCCTCAATAAGTTCAATTGTGGCAAAAAAAATTCCATAGCGTCAAGCCTTTGCATCACGTGTTCCAAGGTTAAGGTAGTTCCATTAACCATGAGCGGGGGTGAGCCTACCAAATTCATGATAGCTCTATAGGAGTCAACAGTATGGCTCCCCAAAAAGTTCCCGCCTACAATGGTATCAAGGATATACCTATTCCAAGGAGAAATTCCAACATAGAAACTGCGAAGAAGGACGGTAGTGGATAGCTTACGAGTAGATCTACTTTGAGCATTGCAAATCTTGTACCAAGCGTCCTTCAAATTTTCTTCCTCACTCTGCTTGAAATTGAGAACTTCATTTTCAGGGGTATCGTTTGGAGTGGTGGGTCTAGCCATTGATGGATTTTCTCACAGACAAATGAGCAGGAAGAGAGAGTGAAACAGGCAAAAGAAAATGGCAAAGGAGAAAGGCAAATGAAAATGGCAAATGTGAAGTGGGGAGAGGAAAACGAGAGGCAACTGGCAAAAAAGTGAATGCAAGAGATGAGTTTGTGAGACCTACTTGGATAGATCTCTACTCCCCGGCAACGGCGCCAGAAATACTTCTACTACTACAACAAAAGACCTTCCAACGGCGCGAGAAACACGTGCTGACGCGAGACTGTTCTTGTCTTGATTCTCCTCAGCAACGGCACCAGGAATCCTTCTGCTACAGCTACGCCTTTAGGGACTTCCTAGGCAAATATGCAAAGGATTTCCCCATGGCCTTGGAGACTTGCGTTGGTGTTCCCTCGAAGCGGAAAGGGTGATGTAGCGCAGCGGTGGTAAGTATTTCCCTCAGTTTTGAGAACCAAGGTATTGATCCATTGAAGGAGTATCACAAGTGCCTGCACAAACACAAAGAACCTGCTCCCAACGCTATGAAGGGGTTGTCAATCCCTTATAGATTGTTCACAAAGTGAGAACTGAAAGCAACAAAGTAACAAAGCAAAGTAAAAGCGGAGCTGTAAACGATAGATGTGAATAGAACCGGGGGCCGTAGTGTTTACTAGTGGCTTCTCTCATGAAAGCAGTAGACGGTGGGTGAACAAATTACTGTCGAGCAATTGATAGAACAGCGCAAAGTCGTGACGTCATCTATGGCAATGATTATATCTATAGGCATCACGTCCAAAACAAGTAGACCGATACTTTCTGCATCTACTACTATTACTCCACACGTCGACCGCTATCCAGCATGCATCTAGTGTATTAAGTCCAAAAGAACAGAGTAATGCCTTAAGCAAGATGACAGGATGTAGATGGACAATCTCATATCAACGACAGAGCCCACCTTGTTACCCTTGATGGCAACCACTCAATGTGTGCCTTGCTGCCCCTACTGTCACTGGGAAAGGTCACCACATGGTAAGAACATAAAACCAGGCACTTCTCCCATTGCAAGAATCATAGATCTAGTTGGCCAAACAAAACCCAAGACTCGGAGAGACTTACAAGGATATCAAATCATGCATATAAGAAATCAGTAAAGACTCAAATATGTATCATAGATATTCTGATCACAAATCCACAATTCATCGGATCTCGACAAACACACCGCCAAAGAAGATTACATCGGATAGATCTCCATGAAGATCATGGAGAACTTTGTATTGAAGATCTAAGAGAGAGAAGAAGCCATCTAGCTACTAACTACGGACCCGTAGGTCTGAAGTGAACTACTCATGAGTCATTGGAGGAGCGATGATGATGATGAACAAGCCCTCCAACTCCAAAGTCCCCTTCGGCAGGGCACCAGGAAGGGTCTCCACATGAGATCTCATGGAAACGGAAGCTTGGGGCGGCGGAAAAGTATTTTCGTGGATCCCTTGATTTTTTTCTGATTTTTAGGGAATATATAGGCGCAAGATCTAGGTCACGGGGCGCCAGGGAGGCCACAAGCCTGCCCACCGCCGCCTCCCCCTGGTGGCGGAGTGGGGGGCTTGTGGGCTCCCTGTAGCCCTCCTGGCTTGGCCCACAGGCCCCCTGATCTTCCTTCGTTCGGGAAAAAATCATTTTGGGGATTTTATTCTGTTTGGACTCCGTTCCAAAATCATATCTGAAAAGATCCAAAAAGACAGAAAAAACAGGAACTGGCACTTGGCACTGAATTAATAAGTTAGTCCCAAAAAAGATATAAAAGGTACATAAAACATCCAAAGATGACAAGATAACAAAATGAAACCATCAAAAATTATAGATACGTTTGAGACGTATCACTGTGTCGGGTGGTTTGGCCCATCAAGTTCAAGCCCAAACTGCCCCCGTGCTAAGATGACATCACTCACCCCACAGAGTTCCTCTAGCTCTACGCGCTTAGCATCGAGGTGACGGGCAACGATGACAAGGTTATGGCGAACTAGTTCTCCATGGCCCTCAAGGATGGCGCACGCTCATGGCTCATGAACCTGACCAAGGAATCGATCTCCTCGTGGAGAAAACTCTGTGAGCAGTTCGTCGCCGACTTCAAGGGCACACATGAACGCCCTCTTTCTGTTAACGACCTATGACGCGTGAAGTAGCGCCCGTGGGAGACCCTGCACAAGTATGTCCAGCACTTCAGCTAGGTGCGCAACAAGATCCCGCGTGCCTCGGACGAAGCAATCATCATGGCATTCTCCAATGGTGTCACAGATGTCCGCGTATGCGAGAAGCTTGCCATGAACGACAACTTGAGCACCGCCCTGGAGCTGTTCAACATCGCTGACAAGTGCACCAAGGCTGAAGAGGCTCGCCTGTTCATCTGCGACAACCCCGACATCGCGCCCGACGATGGCAAGGCGAAGGCCAAGGAGGTCAAGCTCAAGGGCCCCACAGTGCTATGGCAGAGCCTCAGCCGAAGCGTGGCCGCGACCATGAATTTTCTGAAAAGGACCGACGTCCGCTCTGTGCCTTCCACAACGTATGCACTCACAGCAATGAGGACTGCCATGAGCTCAGGTCCCTCCGCGACGAGGGTACTGGCCGACGCCCGAACCGCAACGACCGTGGCGGTGGCCATAGAGGCGACAAGTGGGATAGTCGCAACGGCAACCCTCGCTAGGCCTGGCACGAGCAGTCGCGCTAGGACGCTTGGTGTGATCGCCCTCGTGAGGAGGCATGGCGTGAACAGCCTCGCGAGGCACGCACCCCAAGACAATGTGAATCTTCTGCTGCTGCCGCCACCGCCCACGAGGGTCGACAACAATCGACGTTAAGGGGAGTCCAGGGGCAACGAGGAACCCCACGCGGTAGCCTGCATCCTTGGTGAAGCCCACGCCGCTGCATTCAACCGCTTGTTCAAGCAATTCTTTCGGGAGGTGAGCGCCGCCCTCCTCAAGACGGAAGCCACGCGACACCTCAAGTGGTCGCAGTACGCCATCACTTTCGGCTCCAAGGATGGCCTCCTGTCCATGGCCGTCGCGGGCGCGCTCCTCATGTTGTGCACCCCCACCATAATCAATGTCTTGGTCACCAAGAGCCTTATCGACGGAGGCGCCGGTCTCAATGTGCTCTCTATCGAGACCTTTGAGACACTTCAGGTGCCTTACGACCAGCTGATGCGTACCAGGCCATTTTTAGGAGTGATCGATGGTTCCACTGTTCCCCTAGGGCAAGTTCGCCTCCGTGTGACCTTCGACACACGCAACAACTACCACACCGAACGTATCGACTTCAATGTAGCGCACATCGGCCTACTGTACAATGCAATCCTAGGGTACCCGAAACTGCCGAGTTTATGGCGGTGAGACACATGGTTACAACATCCTCAAGATGCCTCCGTGTAGTGGCATCATCACCATTGCCTGGGACGAAAAGGATGCGATTCCTTCCTTCGAGCGCGCCTACAAAGCTCTCATAGCAGAGCATTCAGATGACGAGGGAGATGTAGGGCGTCGTGAGGCGGCAAACCCAAGGAAGAAGAAGAAGAAGTCGCTATTTGCCGCAGACCCCATTGAGGCGAGGAATACACCGTCTGATGCTAGCATCACGCGTCCCATGCCCGTGGTTCGCGCCGGCCTCCCCCTCGCATAAGAAGGCGCGACCAATGCCTCCTTCGGATCAGGCTCAATGGCTTCCATCTGGAAAGCGTCCGATCTGACCAGCATGACGAGGGAGGTGCTGGGTCACCACTTGGAGGCGTGTGATGACCCACAAGTATAGGGTATCAATCGTAGTCCTTTCGATAAGTAAGAGTGTCGAACCCAACGAGGAGCAGAAGGCTCTGATAATCGGATTTCAGCAAGGTAATAACTGCAAGCACTGAAAGTAGAGGTAACAAGTGATTGTGTAGCGAGGTGAAACGTAGCAAGCAAAGAGTAACAAGTAACAAGTAGTAGCAACGGTGCAACAAGTGGCCCAATCCCTTTTTTAGCAAGGGACAAGCCTGAACAAAGTCTTATAGGAGGAAAAATGATCCCGAGCACACACGGGAATTTCTGTCATGCTAGTTTCATCATGTTCATATGATTCGCGTTCGTTACTTTGATAGTTTGATATGTGGGTGGACCGGCGCTTGGGTACTGCCCTTACTTGGAAAAGAATCCCACTTATGATTAACCTCTCTCGCAAGCATCCGCAACTACAAAATATGAATTAAGACAAAGTCTAACCATAGCATTAAACTAGTGGATCCAAATCAGCCCCTCACGAAGCAGCACATAAAGTGGGGTTTAAGCTTCTGTCACTCCAGCAACCCATCATCTACTTACTACTTCCCAATGCCTTCCTCTAGGCCCAAGTATGGTGAAGTGTTATGTAATCGACGTTCACATAACACCCCTAGAGGAAAAACAACATACAACATATCAAAATACCGAACAAATATCAAATTCACATGACTATTATTAACATGACTTATCCCATGTCCTCAGGAACAAAAGTAACTACTCACAAGACATAATAATAATCATGACCAGAGGTGTAATGAATAGCATCAAGGATCTGAACATAAATTCTTCCACCATGTAATCCAACAAGCATCAACTACAAAGAGTAATCAACACTACTAGCAACCTTACAAGTACCAATCTGAGTTGCGAGACGAAGATTGGTTACAAGAGATGAACTAGGGATAGGAGAGGAGATGGTGCTGATGAAGATGTTGATGAAGATGCCTCCCCTCCGATGAGAGGAGTGTTGGTGATGAAGATGGCGACGATTCCCTCCTCTGGGAGGGAAATTTCCCCGGCAGGATCGTCCTGCCGGAGCTCTAGATTGGATCTGCTCAAGTTCCGCCCCGTGGCGGCGACGAAACCATGAAAAAGCTCCCGTATGATTTTTTCCAGGTCAGGACGCATCATATAGCAAAAGAGGGGGGCTAGTGGGCTAGTGGGCTGCCCACAAGCTTGCCCACCGCCACCAGGGGGGTGGTGGCGGAGTGGGGGCTTGTGGGGCCCTGGTGGCCCCCATCCGATAGTTCTTCTGCCCAGTATTTTTAATATATTCCATAAAATTCCCACGTAAATTTTCAGGGCATTTGGAGATGTGCAGAACAGTGGACTAGGATTTGCTCCTTTCCATTCCAGAATTCGAGCTGCCTGAATTCTCCCTCTTCAAATAATCCTTGCAAAATAAGAGAGAAAAGGCATAAATATGGTACCACAAGTAATATAACAACCCAAAAAGCAATAAATATCAACATGAAAGCATGATGCAAAATGGACGTATCAACTCCCCCAAGCTTAGACCTCGCTTGTCCTCAAGCGAAAACCAAGTTCCATAAACATGCCCACATGTTGAGGGACGAAGGTGTCGATAAAACATAATACGGACATGAGGGCATCATGATCACACATAGAACAACAATATATCATAAATATTCTTATGGGAAAGTAACAATTCCTTCACAAAGCAAAGCATGAAGCAAAAAACCTTACCGAGAAGTAACTATCATAAACATGTCCTTAGTGATTGAAGCAATTGCAATTTATCACAACATCAGAAATAGTCAAATAAGAGCTTGTAAGGAAAACCCACATACTCAATCATCTCTTTTATTTTCCACAATTGTTATAACTCACGTGGTACTCATAGTGTCAAAGTTTCAGCTGAACACAGAGGAAGATAGGGGCTTATAGTTTTGCCTCCCAACGGTTTACCTCAAGGGTAAAGTCAACAACAATAAAGCATGAGTACTCAATTCCAAGTTGATATATGAATATAGATCTTTCCCAAGCATGTGACGGTAGCGAAGACAAAGGCAAAAAGGGAATTGGTGATGATCACCATGACTCTTACAAGGGTAAAAAGTAAAGGTACAAGATAGGCCCTTCACAGAGGGAAGCAGAGGTTGTCATGCGCTTTTGAGGTTTGAATGCGTGTCCTCTTAGTGCGGAGGAACGTCACTTTATATTGCCTCCTGTGATAAAGAACTTTATTATGCAGTCTGTCGCTTTTATGTCTTCCTCATCATAGGTTCGTACAAAGCTTATTTTCCACACACTAATAGATCATACATATTAGATAGCAATTTTTATTGCTTGCACCGATGACAACTTACTTGAAGGATCTTATTCAATCCATAGGTAGGTATGGTGGACTCTCATGGCAAAACTGGTTGGAGGTTTATGGATGCACAAGTAGTATCTCTACTTGGTGCGGGAGTTTTGGCTAATATGAGGTGGAAGCAATCGTCACATGCTAAGGGATCTCTAATCATATAACATTGTTTGGAACCAAGCAAACACAATTCATTATGTTGTCTTCCTTGTCCAACATCTACTCCTAGGCATGTAATAGTTTGGTGAGTGCTCACAATTGCAAAAAGTGTCTAAGATGATATATCTATATGTGAACCTCTCTTTCCTTATTACTTCTTATTAATTGCAGCAATGACTGAGGTCTATGTTGATTTATTCTCAACAAGTTTCAATCATCATACGTGTCATAAGTGAAGTTATCACTTTCCATAATATCATCTCATGATCTTTCATGCTATCGTTCCTTTCATACTTTTTGATCATGGCACAAAGCAAAGCCCTTGACTAAGACACCTTTATTATATAGCTCGTAAGCTCGAATACAACAGGGGAGAGACAAAAGCAAAAGACTAAAACTAAAAACTAAAGACTTATTCCTCTAAAAGAAGAAATAAAAACTGAAAAGGAAAGAACTAAAACAAAGGTAAAAGCAAAAGATATAAAGGTGATACGATACCATGGCAACTCCCCCAAGCTTGGCAGAAGCCAAGGGGATTGCCCATACCAATGCTTAGTTGGCTTCCTTTGGTGGTGATGCTGGTGTTGTTGTCGTAGTCTGATCCTCCGTTTTCCAAGGCATAGGTGCTCCATCATGGTAGGATGAACGAGTCGCCGGAATCCTCAAATCTGCAGCCAACCTTATTGATTTGAATCTGTACTCATACTCACAGTTTTGATTCTGCAGGTCATACATCTAGCCCTAAAGTTTCTCAACCCTATCGTAGAGCCTGGAGAGGTGTTTCCCAATATTAACGGCATCCATCTTGTGATTTCTAGTGAACTCCGTGATCATCGTGCGGTCGGTGTTGAGTCCACGGTCAACCATCCCTTGGCACTTGAAGACTTGTTGCTCCATTGCTTCGAGCCTTGTCTCCATGCTTCCGGTCTTCTTAGGCCCCTCAACATCACGGATGTGCAACATCCCCTCGCTCATATTGATAGATTGAGGGTATCTCAGCACTTCCGTGAGGTAGGGATTGATGACCTTCTCGAAGATCTTGTCCTTAGGAGAGTTTGGGGAAGTCATGATGATCTAGATCCGCGTCAGAAACAAGCTCGAAACGAAAACAGAGGAAAAATACGCGATACAGAGATCAAAACCTTCGGGCGACTATATATTGATTTTTTCTGGGCCAGAAGGAGTCCTTCGCAAGAAAACGGAGTCCGGGAGGCACACGAGGTGCCCACAAGCTTGCCCACTGCCACCAGGGGGGTGGTGGCGGTGTGGGCCCTTGTGGCTTCCTTGTTTGCTCTCCGGACTGCTTTTTATTTTTCTAATTTTCCAAAAATTCCAAAACTGAGGAAATTTCCTATTGGAAAAGTATCGGAGTCCAATTTCTTGCCGAAACAGATACATCTTCATTTTCAAGGTCTGAAACAGGCTGATAAACATCCCTTATGTACTCCTCTGGAGTTATGACATTGATGATATTGGTCTCAACATTTATGGGAGTACCAGAGATGTAATGCTTGATTCTTTGCCCATTTACCACTCTAGGAAAATTTCCTTCCGTGTTATTTATTTTGATGGCACCGGAACAATATACTTCCACGACAACATAGGGACCTTCCCATTTAGAGAGAAGCTTGCCTGCAAAGAATCTCAAACGAGAATTGTATAGCAAGACATAATCACCTACATTGAACTCTCGTTTCTGTATTCGTTTGTCGTGCCATCTCTTAACCTTTTCCTTGAACAACCTGGCATTCTCATATGACTGGGCTCTCCATTCATCTAACAAGCTGATATCAAATAACCGCTTCTCACCGGCAAGTTTGAAATCAAAGTTGAGCTCTTTGATTGCCCAATAAGCTTTGTGTTCCAGCTCAAGAGGTGAATGACAGGCCTTACCGTAAACAATTTTACACGGTGACATGCCCATGGGATTCTTATAAGTAGTCATATAAGCCCATAGTGCATCGTCAAGTTTGCTAGACCAGTTCTTTCGAGATCTATTGACGGTCTTTTGTAGGATCAACTTGATCTCCCTATTACTCAACTCAACTTGACCACTAGACTGAGGATGATAAGGAGATGCAACTCTATGGTTGACATAACACTTAGCTAGCATCTTGCGGAAAACACCATGAATGAAGTGTGAACCGCCATCAGTCATCAAGTATCTAGGGACTCCAAATCTTGGGAATATGACTTCTTTAAGCATCTTAATAGAGGTGTGGTGATCAGCATTTTTAGTGGGGATAGCTTCCACCCACTTAGTAACGTAATCCACAGCAACTAAGATGTGAGTGTACCCATTGGAACTCGGGAAGGGTCCCATATAATCAAAGCCCCAGACATCAAATGGTTCAATGCCAAGTGAATAGTTCATAGGCATCTCTTGACGCTTACTGATGTTCCCTATCCTTTGGCATTCGTCACAAGACAAGAAAAACTTGCGAGCATCCTTGAAGAGAGTGGGCCAATAGAAACCTGATTGCAATACCTTATGGGCAGTTCTATCTCCAGCATGGTGTCCTCCGTAGGCTTCGGAATGACACTTCTGCAGGATCTGTCCCTGTTCATGTTCAGGCACACAACGTCTAATAACACCATCTACTCCTTCCTTATGAAGGTGAGGATCATCCCAAAACTAGTGTCTCAAATCAAAGAAGAATTTCTTCTTTTGTTGATAGGTGAAACTGGGTGGTATGTATTTGGCTACGATATAGTTTGCATAATCGGCATACCATGGTGCACTAAGTGAAGTGCGGATGACATTTAGTTGCTCATCAGGAAAGCTGTCATCAATTGGTAGTGGGTCATCATGGACATTCTCTAGCCTAGACAAGTTATCTGCTACAGGGTTATCAGCACCCTTTCGGTCAACGACGTGCAAATCAAATTCCTGTAGGAGGAGAACCCATCTGATCAGCCTAGGCTTAGCGTCCTTCTTCTCCATGAGGTACTTAATAGCAGCATGATCAGAGTGAATAGTGACTTTGGAGTCAACTATGTAAGATCTGAACTTTTCACATGCAAACACGACTGCTAAAAATTCCTTCTCCGTAGTGGCATAGTTTCTTTGGGCACTGTCTAGAGTTTTACTAGCGTAGTGAATGACATTCAACTTCTTGTCAACTCTTTGTCCTAGAACAACATTTGTCTAGGTACCGACAAGGCAGGTGAAAGTGGTTTTCTCTTGATCACATTGTGCAACAGGTATTTGCGAGAAACCTAAATAACCGTCTAGAAAGTAGAAGTGTGTGTGCTTTGATAGCCTTTCTAGCATTTGGTCGATGAACGACAAAGGATAATGATCTTTCCTCGTTGCCTTGTTCAGTTTCCAGAAGTCTATCACCATTCTATAGCCGGTAATAATCCTTTGTGGGATTAGTTCATCCTTATCATTAGGAACGACGGTGATACCTCCCTTCTTAGGTACGCAATGTACTGGACTTACCCAATCACTATGAGCAACAGGATAAATGATTCCTGCTTCCAGAAGCTTTAATATTTCTTTCCTAACGACCTCTTTCATCTTAGGATTTAATCTCCTTTGATGATCAGCAACTGGTTTGAAGTCAGGATCGGTTTTAATCTTGTGCTGACATAGAGTAGGATTAATACCATTAAGATCATCAAGAGTATATCCAATAGCAGCGCGGTGCTTCCTCAGAGTTTTTAGTAACTTCTTCTCTTCACGCTATGAGAAGAGAGCACTAGTAATGACAGGATATATCTCCTTCTCATCAAGATAGGCATACTTAAGAGTATCAGACAACTGTTTAAGCTCGAACACAGGATCACCCTTTGGTGGGGGAGGATCCCCAAGCAGTTCAACAGGCAGATTATTCTTGAGAATAGGACATTGTTCTAAGACAATTCTATCTATCTCATCTCTCTCCTCCATATGCATATCATTTTCATGCTCAAGCAGATATTGCTCTAAAGGATCCGTAGGAGGTACGGCAATAGAGGCAAGAGCAATGATTTCATCCCTACCAGACGACTCTCTTTCATGGGGTTGTCTTCCTGAAAGTGCATGCTATGCTCCTAATCGTCTTTTGGTGTTAATTACAACACATACATAGGAAACTAATCCTATTTGTTGAGTGTATCTCAGGATGGCAAGTACTTTAGTAGATTGAGAATTATGTGCCAAAGGCTGTCTGAAAAGATTGGGGATTTATATTTCGAGAAGGCTCGGGATTAAGAAAAGATGATGTAGACTAGTCTTTTGAGTTTACTGATATTGAGTATAGGGATCCCGCACTATTAAGAGGGGATCACAGGTTTTGCGATGAACTTGCTCATACCACATCTTTACTCTCATATCCAATACCTCATACTCTCCACTCTGTTCTCAGTTCAAAACAGGTCTGTTGCCTCGGACATCCGGCTCCCTCCGGACGTCCGAGGGCCGGACGACCGGCTGGCTTCGGAAATCCACAACCCTTCACCAGAAGTTTGTAAGTCATATAACTCGGAAATCCGGATCCCTCCGGACATTCGAAGGCCGGACGTCCGGCCAAGCCCCGGAAATCCGGAAGCCTGCACCAGTAGATGTTGAGTTCTATAACTCGGAAATCCGGCTCCCTCCGGATGTCCGAGCGCCGGACGTCCGACCCCCGTCGGAAATCCGGAACCTACAACCAGTAGAAGTTGAGCTGTATAACTCGGATTTTCGGTCCTCTGCGGACGTCCGGTCGCTGTTAAATTCAACATAGGTTCAGTCGTATCAACAGGCCTCGGACGACCGACCCCTGTCGGACGTCCGGTCGCTGATAAATTCAAAATAGGTTCAGTCGTATCTTTAGGCCTCGGACGACCGACCCCTGTCGGACGTCCGACCCCTCGCGGACGCCCGGACTTCCGGCAACTGTCGGACGTCCGGACCCTGTGTGACTTAAAGCACCTCCAATGGCTGGATTTCACTCTCCACTATATATACTGTTCTCCCACCTCGTGAAAGGTTGTTCAACACAGCTAGAATACACCCAAGAACACCTTTCCTCTCACTCACTCTTCTCTACACCAAATCCTAGATCCCAAGAGCATTTGTGAGTCCCTTTGAGTGTTGTTCCAATCAAAAGAAAGATCGTCTCCCTCTCCTCCTTCCCACCAAAGTGATTTGTGATTTGAGCAAGTTTTGAGCAATCCCCGTGATCTTGTTACTCTTGGAGGTTGGAGACTCCTAGGCGGTAGGAGTCTTCGGAGAGGAATCAAACCATTGTGATATCCCCCGGAAAGTTTGTGAAGGTTTGGAAGCCACCTCAAGGCTTACCACTAGTGGTTGAGAAACGCCTTCGTGGAGTTATCTCAAAGGGAGAATAGGGTGAGCCTTCGTGGCGTTGGTGTGCCTTTGTGGTAACATCCGCCCCTCTAACGGTGATGTAGCTTCCCTCCAAGGAAGTGAACATCGGGATACATCCTTGTCTTTCTCGGAGTTTCGGTTATTCCTAACCCTAACTCTCTACTTGTGTTAATCCTTATTACATACTTGTATTTGATTATTGTTTACCGCTTGTCTTACTTCACTCCAAATAACTTACTCTTTGTCATAGCAATTATTAGGCTTACACTCATATTCCGCACTTTAGCCTAAAATTGCTAAGTAATTATTAAAATTTGGATTTGTACCTATTCACCCCCTCTAGGTCCATCTCGATCCTTTTCAACTGGTATGAGAGCCTCGTGCTCTATTTGTGTGGCTTAACCGTCCTAGAGCGAGATGGACGTGGATCTAGCTACGGTAGCTCCAGTGTAGAGGGACGGGACTTCCTCCGAAGTCAAGTCTTTCACCTCTGAGGACCTGGAACGGGCCCTTGCCAAGCAAAAAGAGGAGCATGATGCTTCTCTTGAGGCCATAGTCCAAATGAGACTAGCATCACTAACCACAGGGACAACCACGTCCCCGAGGGCCTCAGGGCCCCACGTGCACGGTACTTCATTTGGCCAACCACCTCCGGAGAGGAACCAAACCAGTGTTCCATGGCTTTATGCTAGATCTCAAATTGAGAAACCTAAGTACAATCATGGAGGAAAACCTCCCTTGCTTGATGACAATTCCGATTTTGCTTTGTGGAGAGTTGGTATGCAGGATCATCTTAGGTACGCCAATGATGAGATGTTGGACATCCTCGAGCATGGGTACAATCGTGTAGATCCAAGGTGCCTCACGCCCAAAGAAACTTATGACAAGCATCTCAATGACACTGCGATCACGTGCATAAGAAAAGGAATGAATGATAAGCAACGAAGACCATACATTCACATCACAAGTGCCAAGGAACTGTGGGATAGCATCATAAGGACCAAGATCGGTACCTCCACTCTTCGGCTTGCTCAATATGAAATTGCCAAGGGGCAATTATAGAATTTCTGTATGGAAAAGGGTGAATCTCCCAAGCAACTACTAGAACGGCTCATGACTCTCGCCGCAGACATTGAGTCATGTGACTGTGACAAGACGCAAGATGGCTTCAATCTGACCAAGAGATTTCTAGTGGACAAGTTACTTCACGCTCTTGCTCCGTATCACCATCAAATGGTATGGGACATGAGGCAACATCATGGGTTCAAAGAAATGACTCTGGATGACATCATATCCACCTTCCAATTATTTGAAGAGTCAAAGGCAAATGCAACAAAGCACCTAGCCATGCATGGCACTTCAACATCAAAGATTAATCTTGCTTTGAAAGCCAAGCATGAATGTGACGAAGAAGAAAGTGAAGAAGAAGAGGGTGATGATGACTGCAAAGATGGTGATGTTGTTGACTCTGATGAAAGCCCATCTTATGAGGACATTGCTCTCTTTGTAAAGAAGTTCAGTGCAGGAAAGTTCAAGGGAAGATTCCCAAAGAAGAAGGTAAGGAAATGCTATAACTGTGAGGAAACCAACCACTTCTCCAATGACTGCCCTTATGAGAAGAGGGAAGACAAACCAAGGTTTCCAAAGACCTTTGTAAAGAAGAAGTTGCCAAACCCTATGAACTCCAAGTTCAAGAGGACATATGGAAGAGCAATGGTTTCACAAGAAGAATCAGATCCAGAAGATGTTGGTGGAGTTGCCGGAGTAGCTTAGGATACACAAAGCACCTTGAGGCTAGTCAACAAAAGTGGTGATGTTGTTCACTACAACTATATGAAGGACTACAAGGGCAACGCTCACAAGTGTTTGATGGCAAAGACTGCCATGGGAGATGAGGAAGACCAAAGCTCCCATGATAAGGTTAAGGTAACTCCACGGTTAAACTCTTTCAGTCTAGCTTCTACTCCTTCTGATGAGTATCTTGATGCGGAAGATCACTATGAGGATAATGACTTAGATCATCCCATGTTTGCTAGAATAAACAAATTTATGTGCTCCCTTAAAGGAAAGAAGCTCACTATGTTTCGCATACTTATGGAAATGGTGAGTAAGCGCACCAATACCATCAAGGAACTCGAAACCCTCGTCACTGAGGAGAAGGAAAGAAATGAACTCCTTGAGCAGAAAGTCCTGTATGAGGAAGCACAAAATGATGCACTATGTTCAAAAGTAGGTGAAAACCTTGATAAACATGCTAATGATCTTGCCTCCTTTAAAAAGGCTGAATCTGTGTGCAAAGAATTACTAAATGATAAAGACCGACTTGTGAACTCTCATGCTTCCCTTTCTAAGGACTGTGAGCGTCTATCCTTGTCTCTCAAAGACAAGGAAGAGAAACTCACTGTTCTTACAAAGAGCTTTGAGGCACTTAAGGTCACTTATCTTGACACTCTAGCTAAGGCCTACTCCTCACCTATTATCAATGTTGATACCTGCACTACTAACTCTAGTAGTGAACTGACATCTATCGTTGAGGAAAACTGTTCGTTAAAGGCACAGCTAGACAGAGGTCTCATGACATGTGCACAAGGAAAAAAGACTCTCAATGAGATCTTAAGTCGACACAATGGAGGTTTCGCCAAGGAAGGGCTTGGGTTCAACCCAAGCACTGCCAAGAAAAGTGCATCTCCTCTCAAGTGTACCACTCCGCTTAAAGAAATATTTGTACGAGAGGGACACACGGAAAAAGGTAAGGTTGTGAGTGGATCGGCCACTAGGGGTTCGTCTACTCACAACAAGACAACCGAATTCATGCCTCCATCCTATGTACTACGCAAATCAAAGGAAGGAGAGGTCTATGCTAAATTCGTTGGTCCCCGTAATGCATTTCGATTCTATGCTATTTGGGTCCCTAAGACTCTTGTAACTAATGTGAAAGGCCCCATTACAAAATGGGTACCTCAAACCAAGTCTTAATTCGTTACAGGCTATTTTCTCCGGAGGAGCCAAATGGGTGATCGACAGTGGATGCACCAATCATATGAACGGAGATAGTAACTTGCTCTATGACTTCATGCAAGCCATTCGACCATACATGAGCATTGTATTTGGTGGAGGGTCGAAAGGGCAGGTAATTGGGTTGGGCAAGGTGGCAATCACTAATGACATGTCTATTGCAAATGTCATGCTTGTTCAATCTCTTCAATATCATTTACTTTCAGTTCGCTAATTGGCTTCCGTCGGTTATGACACATTATTTGGACTAACGGATGTGAAAGTCTTTAAGAGAGATACTCTTGAAGTGGCCTTTGTTGGAGAGTTGGATGGCAACCTTTACACGGTTGATTTCTTGAAAGAGAGCACCTTCCATACAACTTGTCTAATGGCCAAGGCCGGCATGGGATGGCTGTGGCATCGCCGGCTCGCCCATGTTGGCATGAAAAATCTTCAAAATCTCTTAAACGGCAATCACATCCTTGGACTAACAAATGTATCTTTTAAGAAAGATCGTGTGTGCAGTGCATGCATAGCTGGGAAACAACATCAATAAAGACATCCACCCAAGAACATTGTATCCACTTCGAGGCCGTTAGAGCTCCTTCATGTGGATCTGTTTGGGCCTCCTTCATGGGCAAGTATTGGAGGGAAAAAGTATGGCCTAGTCATTGTTGATGATTACTCAAGATATACATGGGTGTTTTTTCTCAAGTCCAAGGACGAGACGAAGATCACTTTCATTGACTTTGCCAAACAAGCCCAGCGGAAGTTTGACAAGGACATCAAGGCAGTAAGAAGTGATAATGGCTCTGAGTTCAAGAACTACACCCTAGAAGAATTTCTTAGTGATGAGGGAATTGAACATCAGTACCCGCACCTTACACCCCTCAACAAAATGGTGTGGCAGAGAGGAAGAACCGGACATTTGTGGAAATGGCAAGGTCCATGTTAGACGAATACAAGTCACCACATAGTTTTTGGGCTGAGGCCGTCAACACAGCATGTCATGCATCAAACCGGCTCTTCCTCCGATCAATATTGGAGAAGACTCCATATGAGCTCCTAACTGGGAACAAGCCCAATGTTAAGTACTTCTGTGTGTTTGGATGCAAATGTTTCATCCTCAACAAACGGGAACGGTTAGGAAAATTTCAATCCAAAACAACCGAAGGGATTTTTGTTGGGTATGGGTCAAACTCTCACGCCTACAGAGTCTACAACAAATCCACTGGATGTGTTATAGAAACCTATGACGTGACGTTTGATGAATTTAACCGCTCCCATGGGAGCAAGTTGATCTAGATGATGCAGGTGAAGAAGACTCCCCACAAGATATCTTAAACATGGGTGTAGGTGCACTTCTTCCCATGGAACAAAGACCCCATGATGATGATGAAGATGATGAGAGTATCTCTCATCCTCAAGACAGTTCACTGCCCGTACCTCCACAAGATATTAGCACAGAGATCATGCCAGTTGTTGAGGATCAAGTGGGAGAACATGTCTCTCACCCTGATGACACTCAATAACAAGTTGATCTTCAAGAGGTAGACCAAAGTATGGGTATGTTTGATGATGAACCTCAACAGGTGCAACGCGAAGAGGAATATCTTCCGCCGCACATAAATGATCCATATGTTGAGGACGTTGATGATGGAAACAAAGTCGAACCTCGTGAAACCTTGACCTCCATCATGCCACGTGTGGCCGGTCGTGTTGATATTGATCAAATCCTCACATGCGTGTCGGAAGGTAGAGTGACTCGTAAACAATTAACAAACTTTTGTGCTCACTTTTCGTTTGTCTCTAGTACCGTGCCACACAGGGTTCAGGATGCATTGTGTGACAATGACTGGCTACTTGCTATGCAAGAGGAGCTAAACAGTTTTACACACAACGAAGTATGGTCATTGGTAGAACGAACAACTGAGGAACATAATGTCATTGGAACTAAATGGATTTTCAAGAACAAGGAAGATGAGAACGGGACTGTCCTACGCAACAAGGCAAGGTTAGTAGCACAGGGGTACTCCCAAGTTGAAGGTTTGGACTTTGGTGAAACTTTCGCCCCTGTTGCTCGTCTTGAGTCCATTCGCATTTTATTGGCCTATGCTGCTTTCAATGGTTTTACTTTGCATCAAATGGATGTGAAAAGTGCTTTTCTTAACGGTCCTCTACAAGAAGAGGTATATGTATCACAACCACCTGGGTTTGTTGACCCTCATCACAAAGACCATGTATATAAACTTCACAAGGCTCTGTATGGTCTTAAACAAGCACCCCGTGCTTGGTACGATCATCTTAAGAAGTTCCTACTCGATGATGGCTTTGTGGTGGGGGTGATCGATCCCACTCTTTTTACTAAGAGGGAAAATGGTGATTTGATCTTATGCCAAATATATGTAGATGACATCATTTTTGGTTCTCCTAACATCCATTTGTGCAAGAAGTTTGCGGCCTCCATGACCAAGACCTTTGAGATGTCACTCAACACGGACTTGAAGTTCTTTCTTGGCTTTCAAATACAACAATTTCAAGAAGGGATTTTCTTGTCTCAAACTAAGTACCTCAAGGACATTCTTGAAAATTTTGATATGAAAAATGCTAAACCAATGAAGACACCTATGGCCACCGATGTAGTTCTAAATGAAGACACAAACGGTATTCCTTTTGACCCATCCACTTACCGCTCCATGATTGGTTCGCTGCTTTATCTTTGCGCATCTAGACCGGACATCATGTTAAGTGTAGGAATATGTGCTAGATTTCAAGCTTCCCCTAGGGAAAGCCATCACACGGCGGTTAAGCATATTCTTAGATACCTTGTTCACACCCCAAAGTTAGGCTTATGGTACCCTAAGGATGCAAAGTTTGATCTTATTGGGTATTCTGATGCGGATTGGGCCGGTGATAAAGTGGGACGGAAATCCACTTTCGGTGCATGTCAGTTTCTTGGACGCTCCTTGGTAAGTTGGTCCTCGAAGAAGCAGAACTGTGTTTCTCTCTCCACGGCCGAGGCCGAATATATTGTAGCCGCAAGCTGTGCAACCCAACTGCTATGGATGAGGCAAACACTAAAGGATTATGGTATCACATATCGACATGTTCCTCTTCTCTGTGAAAATGAAAGTGCCATAAAGATCTCCGAGAACCCCATTGATCACCCTCGTACAAAACATATTGATATTAGGTATCATTTCTTGAGAGACCATGTGCAAAAGGGTGAAATTGATATTACCCATGTGGGTACCGACATGCAGTTAGCCGACATTTTCACCAAGCCACTTAGCATAGCTAGGTTCTGTCAACTTAGGCGTGAACTTGGTATCTTGGAGCTTGACAACATATCTTGAAATCTTGCACACATACACACACTCACATTATGTTTGTGTCTTGATGTGGGCATGTATTTAGGGGGAGTGAGTCTTAATTCTCTGTTTTTAAGCTTACAAAGTACGCATAGATCAATTCATGCATGTAATGCTTGTAGGAAACCATGTTTGTATTTTTTTGTGCGAAACCATGCAAGTCATCATCTCATCATCAAAACAAAAAAAAAACCAGAATCAGTCTCTGCCTCCTCCTCCTTCTCGGACGTCCGACTGATCTCGGACGTCCGGCGGCAAAATCCCCTCCGGTCGTCCGACCAGTGTCGGTCGTCCGACAGGAATTTTGCCGCCGGACGTCCGAGATCAGTCGGATGTCCGATGCCTCGGGCCTATATATATAGCTGGGAGCGGGGCTGGGCTCTTGCCCTAACCCTCAGCGCCCCTTTTCCCACAGCCGCCGCCACCAGCTCGAGGAGCAGCTCGAGGAGCTCCTGCCTGCGCCGCCAAACTTGAGATCGGGCCGATCTCCTCCGCGGATCCTCCACTCCTTCCTCCGTATTCTTCGCGGGATCCGTCCTCAGGTCGCTCCTTCGTATCCTTTCGCGATTGGTTTTGATTTTCTCTCTCTCTCTCCCATGTATCTCCATGTTCGTTCCTCATTTGGGGATTTCTCATCCGCGTAGGTGTTTGTGCTCCATGGGGAAGACCAAGCACACCGCTCGGAAGACCACGGCTGGCTCATCCTCTCGCGCCCCTATGAACACGGGGTCGGACTCGGATGAGCCACTTCGTCCCTTCAAACGGACTGCCCGGCGTTCTCCGGCCCGGCGTTCTCCGTCCCCCTCGCCGTCTGATGGTGATGACCCCGACTTCGAGGAGGAGCTTGCTGCCGAGGACCTTCCTATCCAGCACGTTGATCGAAGGTCCAAGCCAAAGCCCGGGACTCGCAAGGCGTCCTACATGCCACAACCTCCTCCTGCCCAGCCCACAGGTGAAGCTCGCCGCATTTCACTAGAACCTCCTGCCACGTTAGGTCGTGCTATCACAAATTTCACCACACTTGGTGCAGCTTCATATCTCACTTTCCGCCGCGACATTGATCAATACACTGTCGCACGTGACTCTACGGACTCACGTTTCCGCACAAACGTCCAGGCGGACATTTTCACCACAGTCATAGTTCCTAAGGGGTTATCTATTCATCACTCTATTGATGTTGATCATATTCGCATGCACCCGGCGAAATATCTGGGTGCCATTGAGATTATTGAGGCATCGGGGCTTGCCGCCCCGTTTGCCTTTCATTGCGACTTTAATGCTGCTGCCATTCACCAGTTCTATGCCACATGCCATTTTGGCTCAGACAATACTGTCAGCTGGATCACCTCTGACGTTCGCTTCAAAGCTTCTTATGATACATTTGTTGCCGCACTGGGTTTCCCCAATTCCGGTTTCAAAATACATAGGGATGATCCTAACCATGCGCCTAAGTCTATTGACGTGTGTGGGCATCTTCTCAAGCCACTACGTGAGCTTGATGGGGATGAACGCATGAAGGACCTTAGCCAGGTATCCATCTGGCGCTCACCTTACTTCATCATTTTTTAGTGTCTCATCCGCACCATCTATCCCAAGATGGGTGATAAGGGTTCTTGCAGTGGCTATTGTATCGACATCATGTTTCACTTATTCGAGCACCCCAAGGGCAAAATCAATGTGCCCCATTTTCTATGGCATGAGATTCGGCTTGCTAGCTTTCAGTACAAGCGAGCCTTTCCTCACGCTCCTTTCATCCAGGCTCTTATTAACCATGTTGCTGATTTCTCTGTGGCTGTCACTCACACACATCGGAAGTGGGTCATTCCTGCTCACATGGCGGATGACTTTGCTCCCAAGAAAGCCCCCTCATCCTCCACATCCACTCGCCGCACTGTTGCACGGACCGCCACCCCCTCATCTAGCTCCGCTCCTCTCGGTCGCATTGCCAAATTCCTTGGCAAGGCACATTCTGCTTTGATGAAGGCCGTTTCATTCCAGTGTGGTCAAACCCACAATGTGGTTTCTCGCTTAGTCTCCTCCAAGAATGCCCTCAAGGCTCGTCTGAGAGCCTCGTGCGCTCTTGATGTGAGTGATGATGAGGCCCCTCCTGCTGCTCCCCCTACTGATTTTGGCTTCCCTTCTGGTCCGGAGTGGTCTGATTTCCTTGACGAGGCTGGTGGCAGTGGCTTGGCTAATGATGCTGATGATGATGGTGATGAGCTCTGAGCGTGCTTGGTACTGCTGATGGCTCCCTTTTTGGTACCTGGTGCTAAAGGGGGAGTAATGTATCGTAGTTTTTAGTCTTTGGAGATTTAATGTAATGGATAAACTCATGTATGGCTACTTATGAATGGTTGTGATTTGCTATGGATTGCTATGATATCATCATAGACTATTATGTCTTGCTCCACTATTTCTATGATGATCTATTATCTTTACATGTTGATCCATTGGAGCTTCGATTTTTTTTATTATCATGCATATACTAAGGGGGAACTCCGTACTAAATATCTCCTAGACTATAATGTATGTTAAACCTTTTTGAGACCTATGTATATGTTGTCATCAACTACCAAAAAGGGGGAGATTGAAAGTGCATGCTATGCTCCTAATCGTCTTTTGGTGTTAATGACAACACATACATAGGAAACTAATCCTATTTGTTGAGTGTATCTCAGGATGGCAAGTACTTTAGTAGATTGAGAATTATGTGCCAAAGGCTGTCTGAAAAGATTGGAGATTTATATTTCGAGAAGGCTAGGGATTAAGAAAAGATGATGTAGACTAGTCTTTTGAGTTTACTGATATTGAGTATAGGGATCCCGCACTATTAAGAGGGGATCACACGTTTTGCGATGAACTTTCTCATACCACATCTTTACTCTCATATCCAATACCTCATACTCTCCACTCCGTTCTTAGTTCAAAATAGGTCTGTTGCCTCGGACATCCGGCTCCCTCCGGACGACCGTCTGGCTTCGGAAATCCGCAGCCCTTCACCAGAAGTTTGTAAGTCATATAACTCGGAAATCCGGCTCCCTCCGGACATCCGAAGGCCGGACGTCCGGCCAAGCCCCGGAAATCCGGAAGCCTGCACCAGTAGATGTTGAGTTCTATAACTCGGAAATCCGGCTACCTCCGGATGTCCGAGCGCCGGACTCCGACCCCTATCGGAAATCCGGAACCTACCACCAGTATAAGTTGAGCTGTATAACTCGGATTTCCGGTCCTCTGCGGACGTCCGGTCGCTGTTAAATTCAACATAGGTTCAGTCGTATCTACAGGCCTCGGACGACCGACCCCTGTCGGACGTCCGGTCGCTGATAAATTCAAAATAGGTTCAGTCGTATCTTCAGGCCTCGGACGACCGACCCCTGTCAGACGTCCGACCCCTCGCGGACGCCCGAACTTCCGGCAACTGTCGGACGTCCGGACCCTGTGTGACTTAAAGCACCTCCAATGGCTGGATTTCACTCTCCACTATATATACTCTTCTCCCACCTCGTGAAAGGTTGTTCAACACAGCTAGAATACACCCAAGAACACCTTTCCTCTCACTCACTCTTGTCTACACCAAATCCTAGATCCCAATAGCATTTGTGAGTCCCTTTGAGTGTTGTTCCAGTCAAAAGAAAGATCGTCTCCCTCTCCTCCTTCCCACCAAAGTGATTTGTGATTTGAGCAAGTTTTGAGCAAACCCCGTGATCTTGTTACTCTTGGAGGTTGGAGACTCCTAGGCGGTAGGAGTCTTCGGAGAGGAATCAAACCATTGTGATATCCCCCGGAAAGTTTGTGAAGGTTTGGAAGCCACCTCAAGGCTTACCACTAGTGGTTGAGAAACGCCTTCGTGGAGTTATCTCAAAGGGAGAATAGGGTGAGCCTTCGTGGCGTTGGTGTGCCTTCGTGGTAACATCCGCCCCTCTAATGGTGACGTAGCTTCCCTCCAAGGAAGTGAACATCGGGATACATCCTTGTCTCTCTCAGAGTTTCGGTTATTCCTAACCCTAACTCTCTACTTGTGTTAATCCTTATTACATACTTGTATTTGATTATTGTTTACCGCTTGTCTTACTTCACTCCAAATAGCTTACTCTTTGTCATAGCAATTATTAGGCTTACACTCATATTCTGCACTTTAGCCTAAAATTGCCAAGTAATTATTAAAATTTGGATTTGTACCTATTCACCCCCCTCTACGTCCATCTCGATCCTTTTCAATTGGTATCAGAGCCTCGTGCTCTATTTGTGTGGCTTAACCGCCCTAGAGCGAGATGGACGTGGATCCAGCTACGGTAGCTCCAGTGTAGAGGGACGGGACTTCCTCGGAAGTCAAGTCTTTCACCTCTGAGGACCTGGAACGGGCCCTTGCCAAGCAAAAAGAGGAGCATGATGCTTCTCTTGAGGCCATAGTCCAAATGAGACTAGCATCACTAATCACAGGGACAACCACGTCCCCGAGGGCCTCAGGGCCGCACGTGCACGGTACTTCATTTGGCCAACCACCTCCGGAGAGGAACCAAACCAGTGTTCCATGGCTTTATGCTAGATCTCAAATTGAGAAACCTAGGTACAATCCTGGAGGAAAACCTCCCTTGCTTGATGACAATTCCGATTTTGCTTTGTGGTGAGAAGAAGCCATCTAGCTACTAACTACGGACCCGTAGGTCTGAAGTGAACTACTCACGAGTCATTGGAGGAGCGATGATGATGATGAAGAAGCCCTCCAACTCCAAAGTCCCCTCCGGCAGGGCACCGGGAAGGGTCTCCAGATGAGATCTCGCGGAAACGGAAGCTTGCGGCGGCGGAAAAGTATTTTCGTGGATCCCTTGATTTTTTCTGATTTTTAGGGAATATATAGGAGCAAGATCTAGGTCAGGGGGCGCCAGGGAGGCCACAAGCCTGCCCACCGCCGCCTCCCCCTGGTGGCGGAGTGCGGGCTTGTGGGATTATTGTAGCCCTCCTGGTTTGGCCCATAGGCCCCCTGATCTTCCTTCGTTCGGGAAAAAATCATTTCGGGGATTTTATTCCGTTTGGACTCCGTTCCAAAATCATATCTGAAAAGAGCCAAAAACACAGAAAAAACAGGAACTGGCACTCGACACTGAATTAATAAGTTAGTCCCAAAAAAGATATAAAAGGTACATAAAACATCCAAAGATGACAAGATAACATCATGAAACCATCAAAAATTATAGATACGTTTGAGACGTATCACTGTGCCGGGTGGTTTGGCCCGTCAACTTCAAGCCCAAACTGCCCCCATGCTAAGATGACATCACTCACCCCACAGAGTTCCTCTAGCTCTGCGCGCTTAGCATCGAGGCGACGGGCAGCGATGACAAGGTTATGGCGAACTAGTTCTCCATGGCCCTCAAGGATGGCGCACGCTCGTGGCTCATGAACCTGACCAAGGAATCGATCTCCTCGTGGAGAAAACTCTGTGAGCAGTTCGTCGCCGACTTCAAGGGCACACATGAACGCCCTCTTTCTGTTAATGACCTATGACGCGTGAAGTAGCGCCCGGGGGAGACCCTGCACAAGTATGTCCAGCACTTCAGCTAGGTGCGCAACAAGATCCCGCGTGCCTCGGACGAAGCAATCAGCATGGCGTTCTCCAATGGTGTCACGGACGTCCGCGTGTGCGAGAAGCTTGCCATGAACGACAACTTGAGCACCACCCTGGAGCTGTTCAACATCGCTGACAAGTGCACCAAGGCTGAAGAGGCTCGCCTGTTCATCTGCGACAACCCCGACATCACGCCCGACGATGGCAAGGTGAAGGCCAAGGAGGTCAAGCTCAAGGGCCCCACAGTGCTATGGCAGAGCCTCAACCGAAGTATGGCCGCGACCATGAATTTTCTGAAAAGGACCGACCTCCGCTCCGTGCCTTCCACAACGTATGCACTCACAGCAATGAGGAATGCCATGAGCTCAGGTCCCTCCGCGACGAGGGTACTGGCCGACGCCCGAACCGCAACGACCGTGGCGGTGGCCATAGAGGCGACAAGTGGGATAGTCGCAACAGCAACCCTCGCTAGACCTGGCACGAGCAGTCGCGCTAGGACGCTTGGCGTGATCACCCTCGTAAGGAGGCATAGCGCGAACAGCCTCGCGAGGCACGCACCCCAAGACAATGTGAATCTTCCGCTGCTGCCGCCACCGCCCACGAGGGTCGACAACAATCGACGTGAAGGGGAGTCCAGGGGCAACGAGGAACCCCGCGCGGTAGCCTGCATCCTTGGTGAAGCCCACGCCGCTGCATTCAACCACTTGTTCAAGCAATTCTTTCGGGAGGTGAGCGCCGCCCACCTCAAGCCGGAAGCCACGCGACCCCTCAAGTGGTCGCGGTACGCCATCACTTTCGACTCCAAGGATGGCCTCCTGTCCATGGCCGTCGCGGGCGCGCTCCTCATGTTGTGCACCCCCACCATAATCAATGTCTTCGTCACCAAGACCGTTATCGACGGAGGCGCCGGTCTCAATGTGCTCTCTATCGAGACCTTTGAGACACTTCAGGTGCCTTACGACCAGCTGATGCGTACCAGGCCATTTTTAGGAGTGATCGATGGTTCTACTGTTCCCCTGGGGCAAGTTCGCCTCCGTGTGACCTTCGACACACGCAACAACTACCACACCGAACGTATCGACTTCAACGTAGCGCACATCGGCCTACTGTACAACGCAATCCTAGGGTACCCGGAACTGCCGAGTTTATGGCGGTGAGACACATGGTTACAACATCCTCAAGATGCCTCCGTGCAGTGGCATCATCACCATTGCCTGGGATGAAAAGGATGTGATTCCTTCCTTCGAGCGCGCCCACAAAGCTCTCACAGCAGAGCATTCGGATGGCGAGGGAGATGTAGGGCCTCGTGAGGCGGCAAACCCAAGGAAGAAGAAGAAGTCGCTATTTGCCGCAGGCCCCACCGAGGCGAGGAATACACCGTCTAATGCTAGCGTCGCGCGTCCCGTGCCCGTGGTTCGCGCCGGCCTCCCCCTGGCATAAGAAGGCGCGACCAATGCCTCCTTCGGATCAGGCTCGAGGGCTTCCATCTGGAAAGCGTCCGATCTGACCAGCATGACGAGGGAGGTGCTGGGTCACCACTTGGAGGCGTGTGATGACCCACAAGTATAGGGTATGAATCGTAGTCCTTTCGATAAGTAAGAGTGTCGAAGCCAACGAGGAGCAGAAGGCTCTGTCAAACGGATTTCAGCAAGGTAATAACTGCAAGCACTGAAAGTAGAGGTAACAAGTGATTGTGTAGCGAGGTGAAACGTAGCAAGCAAAGAGTAACAAGTAACAAGTAGTAGCAACGGTGCAGCAAGTGGCCCAATCCCTTTTGTAGCAAGGGACAAGCCTGAACAAAGTCTTATAGGAGGAAAAATGCTCCCGAGGACACATGGGAATTTCTGTCATGCTAGTTTCATCATGTTCATATGATTCGCGTTCGTTACTTTGATAGTTTGATATGTGGGTGGACCGGCGCTTGGGTACTGCCCTTACTTGGAAAAGAATCCCACTTATGATTAACCTCTCTCGCAAGCATCCGCAACTACAAAAGATGAATTAAGACAAAGGCAAAAAGGGAATTGGTGATGATCACCATGACTCTTACAAGGGTAAAAAGTAAAGGTACAAGATAGGCCCTTCACAGAGGGAAGCAGAGGTTGTCATGCGCTTTTGAGGTTTGAATGTGTGTCCTCTTAGTGCGGAGGAACGTCACTTTATATTGCCTCCTGTGATAAAGAACTTTATTATGCAGTCTGTCGCTTTTATGTCTTCCTCATCACAGGTTCGTACAAAGCTTATTTTCCACACACTAATAGATCATACATATTAGATAGCAATTTTTATTGCTTGCACCGATGACAACTTACTTGAAGGATCTTATTCAATCCATAGGTAGGTATGGTGGACTCTCATGGCAAAACTAGTTGGAGGTTTATGGATGCACAAGTAGTATCTCTACTTGGTGCGGGAGTTTTGGCTAATATGAGGTGGAAGCAATCGTCACATGCTAAGGGATCTCTAATCATATAACATTGTTTGGAACCAAGCAAACACAATTCATTATGTTGTCTTCCTTGTCCAACATCTACTCCTAGGCATGTAATAGTTTGGTGAGTGCTCACAATTGCAAAAAGTGTCTAAGATGATATATCTATATGTGAACCTCTCTTTCCTTATTACTTCTTATTAATTGCAGCAATGACTGAGGTCTATGTTGATTTATTCTCAACAAGTTTCAATCATCATACGTGTCATAAGTGAAGTTATCACTTTCCATAAGATCATCTCATGATCTTTCATGCTATCGTTCCTTTCATACTTTTTGATCATGGCACAAAGCAAAGCCCTTGACTAAGACACCTTTATTATATAGCTCGTAAGCTCGAATACAACAGGGGAGAGACAAAAGCAAAAGACTCAAACTAAAAACTAAAGACTTCTTCCTCTAAAACAAGAAATAAAAACTGAAAAGGAAAGAACTAAAACAAAGGTAAAAGCAAAAGATATAAAGGTGATACGATACCATGGCAACTCCCCCAAGCTTGGCAGAAGCCAAGGGGATTGCCCATACCAATGCTTAGTTGGCTTCCTTTGGTGGTGATGGTGGTGTTGTTGTCGTAGTCTGATCCTCCGTTTTCCAAGGCATAGGTGCACCATCATGGCAGGATGAACGAGTCGCCGGAATCCTAAATCTATAGCCAACCTTATTGATTTAAATCTCTACTCATACTCACAGTTTTGATTCTGTAGGTCACAGATCTGGCCCTGAAGTTGGTCAACCCTATCGTAGAGCCTGGAGAGGTGTTTCCCAATATTAATGGCATCCATCTTGTGATTGCTAGTGAATTCCGTGATCATCGTGCAGTTGGTGTTGAGTCCACGGTCAACCATCCCTTGGCACTTGAAGGCTTGTTGCTCCATTTCTTCGAGCCTTGTCTCCATGTTTCCGGCCTTCTTAGGCCCCTCAACATCACGGATGTGCAACATCCCCTCGCTCATATTGATAGATTGAGGGTGTCTCAGCACTTCCGTGAGGTAGGAATTGATGACCTTCTCGAAGATCTTGTCCTTAGGAGAGTTTGGGGAAGTCATGATGATCTAGATCCGCGTCAGAAACAAGCTCGAAACGAAAATAGAGGAAAAATACGCGATACAGAGATCAAAACCTTCGGGCGACTATATATTGATTTTTTCTGGGCCAGAAGGAGTCCTTCGCAAGAAAACGGAGTCCGGGAGGCACACGAGGTGCCCACAAGCTTGCCCACTGCCACCAGGGGGGTGGTGGCGGTGAGGGCCCTTGTGGCTTCCTTGTTTGCTCTCCGGATTGCTTTTTATTTTTCTAATTTTCCAAAAATTCCAAAACTGAGGAAATTTCCTATTGGAAAAGTATCGGAGTCCAATTTCTTGCCGAAACAGATACATCTTCATTTTCAGGGTCTGAAACAGGCTGATAAACATCCCTTATGTACTTCTCTGGAGTTATGACATTGATGATATTGGTCTCAACATTTATGGGAGTACCAGAGATGTAATTCTTGATTCTTTGCCCATTTACCACTCTAGGAAAATTTCCTTCCGTGTTATTTATTTTGATGGCACCGGAACGATATACTTCCTCGACAACATAGGGACCTTCCCATTTAGAGAGAAGCTTGCCTGCAAAGAATCTCAAACGAGAATTGTATAGCAAGACATAATCACCTACATTGAACTCTCGTTTCTGTATTCGTTTGTCGTGCCATCTCTTAACCTTTTCCTTGAACAACCTGACATTCTCATATGACTGGGCTCTCCATTCATCTAACAAGCTCATATCAAACAACCGCTTCTCACCGGCAAGTTTGAAATCAAAGTTGAGCTCTTTGATTGCCCAATAAGCTTTGTGTTCCAGCTCAAGAGGTAAATGATAGGCCTTACCGTAAACCATTTTGTACGGTGACATGCCCATGGGATTCTTATAAGCAGTCCTATAAGCCCATAGTGCATCGTCAAGTTTGCTAGACTAGTTCTTTCGAGATCTATTGACGGTCTTTTGTAGGATCAACTTGATCTCCCTATTACTCAACTCAACTTGACCACTAGACTGAGGATGATAAGGAGATGCAACTCTATGGTTGACATAACACTTAGCTAGCATCTTGCGGCAAACACCATGAATGAAGTGTGGACCGCCATCAGTCATCAAGTATCTAGGGACTCAAAATCTTGGGAATATGACTTCTTTAAGCATCTTAATAGAGGTGTGGTGATCAGCATTTTTAGTGGGGATAGCTTCCACCCACTTAGTAACATAATCCACAGCAACTAAGATGTGAGTGTACCCATTGGAACTCGGGAAGGGTCCCATATAATCAAAGCCCCAGACATCAAATGGTTCAATGACAAGTGAATAGTTCATAGGCATCTCTTGTTGCTTACTGATGTTCCCTATCCTTTGGCATTCGTCACAAGACAAGACAAACTTGCGAGCATCCTTGAAGAGAGTGGTCCAATAGAAACCTGATTGCAATACCTTATGGGTAGTTCTATCTCCAGCATGGTGTCCTCCGTAGGCTTCGGAATGACACTTGTGCAGGATCTGTCCCTGTTCATGTTCAGGCACACAACGTCTAATAACACCATCTACTCCTTCCTTATAAAGGTGAGGATCATCCCAAAACTAGTGTCTCAAATCAAAGAAGAATTTCTTCTTTTGTTGATAGGTGAAACTGGGTGGTATTTATTTGGCTACGATATAGTTTGCATAATCGGCATACCACGGTGCACTAAGTGAAGTGCGGATTACATTTAATTGCTCATCAGGAAAGCTGTCATCAATTGGTAGTGGGTCACCAAGGACATTCTCTAGCCTAGACAAGTTATCTGCTACAGGGTTATCAACACCCTTTCGGTCAACGACGTGCAAATCAAATTCCTGTAGCAGGAGAACCCATCTGATCAGCCTAGGCTTAGCGTCCTTCTTCTCCATGAGGTACTTAATAGCAGCATGATCAGAGTGAATAGTGACTTTGGAGTCAACTATGTAAGATCTGAACTTTTCACATGCAAACACGACTGCTAAAAATTCCTTCTCCGTAGTGGCATAGTTTCTTTGGGCACTGTCTAGAGTTTTACTAGCGTAGTGAATGACATACAACTTCTTGTCAACTCTTTGTCCTAGAACAGCACCAACAGCATAATCACTAGCGTCACACATGATTTCAAAGGGCAAGTTCCAGTCAGGTGGTTGAACAATAGGTGCGGTTATCAAAGCCTTCTTAAGTATTTCAAAGGATTCCTCACAATCCTCATCAAAAACAAAAGGAACATCCTTCTGCAAGAGGTTGGTAAGAGGCCTAGAAATCTTAGAGAAGTCTTTAATGAACCTTCTATAGAAACCAGCATGACCTAAGAAACTTCGTATACCTCTGATATCTATGGGGAAGGCATTTTCTCAATTGCATCAACCTTAGCCTTATCAACTTCAATGCCTCTTTCAGAGATTTTGTGTCCTAAGACGATACCTTCATTAACCATAAAGTGGCACTTCTCCCAATTCAAGATGAGGTTGGTTTCTTCGCATCTCTGTAAGACTCGATCAAGGTTGCTGAGGCAATTATCAAAGGAAGACCCGTAAACGGAGAAGTCATCCATGAAAACCTCGACAATCTTTTCACAAAAGTCAGAGAATATAGGCATCATACATCTTTGGAAGGTGGCAGGTGCATTACATAAGCCAAAAGGCATATGTCTATAGGCAAAGGTACCGAAAGGGCAGGTGAAAGTGGTTTGAAGTCAGGATCGGTTTTAATCTTGTGCTGACATAGAGTAGGATTAATACCATTAAGATCATCAAGAGTATATCCAATAGCAGCGCGGTGCTTCCTCAGAGTTTTTAGTAACTTCTTCTCTTCACGCTCTGAGCAGAGAGCACTAATAATGACAGCATATATCTCCTTCTCATCAAGATAGGCATACTTAAGAGTATCAGACAACTGTTTAAGCTCGAACGCAGGATCACCCTTTGGTGGGGGAGGATCCCCAAGCAGTTCAACAGGCAGATTATTCTTGAGAATAGGACATTGTTCTAAGACAATTCTATCTATCTCATCTCTCTCCTCCATATGCATATCATTTTCATGCTCAAGCAGATATTGCTCTAAAGGATCCGTAGGAGGTACGACAATAGAGGCAAGAGCAATGATTTCATCCCTACCAGACGACTCTCTTTCATGGGGTTGTCTTCTTGAAAGTGCATGCTATGCTCCTAATCGTCTTTTGGTGTTAATGAAAACACATACATAGGAAACTAATCCTATTTGTTGAGTGTATCTCACGATGGCAAGTACTTTAGTAGATTGAGAATTATGTGCCAAAGGCTGTCTAAAAAGATTGGGGATTTATATTTCGAGAAGGCTCGGGATTAAGAAAAGATGATGTAGACTAGTCTTTTGAGTTTACTGATATTGAGTATAGGGATCCCGCACTATTAAGAGGGGATCACAGGTTTTGCGATGAACTTGCTCATACCACATCTTTACTCTCATATCCAATACCTCATACTCTCCACTCTATTCTCAGTTCAAAACAGGTATGTTGCCTCGGACATCCGGCTCCCTCCGGACGTCCGAGGGCCGGACGACCGGCTGGCTTCGGAAATCCGCAGCCCTTCACGAGAAGTTTGTAAGTCATATAACTCGGAAATCCGGCTCCCTCCGGACATCCGAAGGCCGGACGTCCGGCCAAGCCCCGGAAATTCGGAAGCCTGCACTAGTAGATGTTGAGTTCTATAACTCGGAAATCCGGATCCCTCCGGACTTCCGAGCGCCGGACGTCCGACCACCGTCGGAAATCTGGAACCTACCACCAGTAGAAGTTGAGCTGTATAACTCGGATTTCCGGTCCTCTGCGGACGTCCGATCGCTGTTAAATTCAACATAGGTTCAGTCGTATCGACAGTCCTCGGACGACCGACCCCTGTCGAACGTCCGCTCGCTGATAAATTCAAAATAGGTTCAGTCGTATCTTCAGGCCTCGGACGACCGACCCCTGTCGGACGTCCGACCCCTCGCGGACGCCCGGACTTCCGGCAACCGTCGGACGTCCGGACCCTGTGTGACTTAAAGCACCTCCAACGGCTGGATTTCACTCTCCACTATATATACTCTTCTTCCACCTCGTGAAAGGTTGTTCAACACAGCTAGAATACACCCAAGAACACCTTTCCTCTCACTCACTCTTGTCTACACCAAATCCTAGATCCCAAGAGCATTTGTGAGTCCCTTTGAGTGTTGTTCCAATCAAAAGAAAGATCGTCTCCCTCTCCTCCTTCCCACCAAAGTGATTTGTGATTTGAGCAAGTTTTGAGCAATCCCCGTGATCTTGTTACTCTTGGAGGTTGGAGACTCCTAGGCGGTAGGAGTCTTCGGAGAGGAATCAAACCATTGTGATATCCCCCGGAAAGTTTGTGAAGGTTTGGAAGCCACCTCAAGGCTTACCACTAGTGGTTGAGAAACACCTTCGTGGAGTTATCTCAAAGGGAGAATAGGGTGAGCCTTCATGGCGTTGGTGTGCCTTCGTGGTAACATCCGCCCCTCTAACCGTGACGTAGCTTCCCTCCAAGGAAGTGAACATCGGGATACATCCTTGTCTCTCTCGGAGTTTCGGTTATTCCTAACCCTAACTCTCTACTTGTGTTAATCCTTATTACATACTTGTATTTGATTATTGTTTACCGCTTGTCTTACTTCACTCCAAATAGCTTACTCTTTGTCATAGCAATTATTAGGCTTACACTCATATTCCGCACTTTAGCCTAAAATTGCTAAGTAATTATTAAAATTTGGATTTGTACCTATTCACCCCCCTCTAGGTCCATCTCGATCCTTTTCAATTGGTATCAGAGCCTCGTGCTCTATTTGTGTGGCTTAACCGCCCTAGAGCGAGATGGACGTGGATCCAGCTACGGTAGCTCTAGTGCAGAGGGACGGGACTTCCTCAGAAGTCAAGTCTTTCACCTCTGAGGACCTGGAATGGGCCCTTGCCAAGCAAAAAGAGGAGCATGATGCTTCTCTTGAGGCCATAGTCCAAATGAGACTAGCATCACTAACCACAGGGACAACCACGTCCCCGAGGGCCTCAGGGCCCCACGTGCACGGTACTTCATTTGGCCAACCACCTCCGGAGAGGAACCAAACCAGTGTTCCATGGCTTTATGCTAGATCTCAAATTGAGAAACCTAAGTACAATCCTGGAGGAAAACCTCCCTTGCTTGATGACATTTCCGATTTTGCTTTGTGGAGAGTTGGTATGCACGATCATCTTAGGTACGCCAATGATGAGATGTTGGACATCCTCGAGCATGGGTACAATCCTGTAGATCCAAGGTGCCTCACGCCCAAAGAAACTTATGACAAGCATCTCAATGACACTTCGATCATGTGCATAAGAAAAGGAATGAATGATAAGCAACGAAGACCATACATTCACATCACAAGTGCCAAGGAACTGTGGGATAGCATCATAAGGATCAAGACCGGTACCTGCACTCTTCGGCTTGCTCAATATGAAATTGCCAAGGGGCAATTACAGAATTTCTGTATGGAAAAGGGTGAATCTCCCAAGCAACTACTAGAACGGCTCATGACTCTCGCTGCAGACATTGAGTCATGTGACTCTGACAAGACGCAAGATGGCTTCAATCTGACCAAGAGATTTCTTGTGGACAAGTTACTTCACGCTCTTGCTCCGTATCACCATCAAATGGTATGGGACATGAGGCAACATCATGGGTTCAAAGAAATGACTCCGGATGACATCATATCCACCTTCCAATTATTTGAAGAGTCAAAGGCAAATGCAACAAAGCACCTAGCCATGCATGGCACTTCAACATCAAAGATCAATCTTGCTTTGAAAGCCAAGCATGAATGTGATGAAGAAGAAAGTGAAGAAGAAGAGGGTGATGATGACTGCGAAGATGGTGATGTTGTTGACTCTGATGAAAGCCCATCTTATGAGGACATTGCTCTCTTTGTAAAGAAGTTCAGTGCAGGAAAGTTCAAGGGAAGATTCCCAAAGAAGAAGGTAAGGAAATGCTATAACTGTGAGGAAACTTCTCCAATGACTTAGCGCTAAAATCTCTAGAAGTGTTTGTCTCAACTGGAAATTCATACCTGACTCCTTACCTTCCTCTAGCTCCCAATCTTCAGAGTTGCTTTTGATTCTCACCAATAAATTCCACTTGTGATCAATATCCTTCTTCATAAAAGAACCGACACAAGAAGTGTCAAGCATGGTACGATCTTCATGAGAAAGCCGAGCATAAAAGTTTTGAGTGATGATTTCTCTCGAGAGCTCATGATTGGGGCATGAATATAGCATTGATTTAAGCCTCCCCCAAGCTTGAGCTATTCTTTCCCTGTCACGAGGCCAAAAGTTATAAATAAAGTTCCGATCACGATGTACTAAATGCATAGGATAGAACTTTTGATGAAATTCCAATTTCAACCGATTGTAGCTCCATGATCCAGTATCATCACATAGCCTATACCATGTCAACGCCTTATCCTTCAAAGATAAAGGAAAGACTTTATTCTTTACCTCATCCTCGGGCAAACCTGCAAGCTTAAATAAAACACAAACTTCATCTACATAGATCAGATGAAAGTCTGGATGTGAAGATCCATCTTTTGAAAAAGGATTAGCCATCAGTTTCTCAAGCATACCCAAAGGAATTTCATAAAATATATTTTCAGTAGGTACCTCAGGTTGAGGAGAAACTCCTCGTGCTTCCGTTCGTGGTGAAGATACCCCGAACAAACTCCTCAAAGAAAGAGTTTCCAAAGTGACAAGTGACAATAAATTTCAGCACAGTACAAAAGTGTTTCCTTACCAATTTCGACTTACCAAAGGCCCTTCACTCCCCGGCAACGGCGCCAGAAAAGAGTCTTGATGACCCACAAGTATAGGGGATCAATCCTAGTCCTTTCAATAAGTAAGAGTGTCGAACCCAACGAGGAGAAGAAGGCTCTGATAAACGAATTTTAGCAAGGTAATAACTGCAAGCACTGAAAGTAGCGGTAACAAGTGATTGTGTAGCGAGGTGAAACGTAGCAAGCAAAGAGTAACAAGTAACAAGTAGTAGAAACGGTGCAGCAAGTGGCCCAATCCCTTTTGTAGCAAGGGACAAGAATGAACAAAGTCTTATAGGAGGAAAAACGCTCCCAAGGACACACGGGAATTTCTGTCATGCTAGTTTCATCATGTTCATATGATTCGCGTTCATTACTTTGATAGTTTGATATGTGGGTGGACCGGCGCTTGGGTACTTCCCTTACTTGGACAAGCATCCCACTTATGATTAACCTCTCTCGCAAGCATCCACAACTACAAAAGAAGAATTAGACAAAGTCTAACCATAGCATTAAACTAGTGGATCCAAATTAGCCCCTCACGAAGCAGCGCATAAATGGGGTTTAAGCTTCTGTCACTCCAGCAACCCATCATCTACTTACTACTTCCCAGTGCCTTCCTCTAGGCCCAAATATGGTGAAGTGTTATGTAGTCGACGTTCACATAACACCACTAGAGGAAAAACAACATACCGCATATCAAAATACTGAACGAATATCAAATTCACATGACTATTATTAACATGACTTATCCCATGTCCTCAGGAACAAAAGTAACTACTCACAAGACATAATCATAATCGTGACCAGAGGTGTAATGAATAGCATCAAGGATCTGAACATAAACTCTTCCACCAAGTAATCCAACAAGCATCAACTACAAAGAGTAATCAACACTACTAGCAACCTTACAAGTACCAATCTGAGTTGCGAGACGAAGATTGGTTACAAGAGATGAACTAGGGATTGGATAGGAGATGGTGGTGATGAAGATGTTGATGAAGATGCCTCCCCTCCGACGAGAGGAGTGTTGGTGATGAAGATGGCGACGATTCCCCCCTTCGGGAGGGAAATTTCTCCGGCAGGATCGTCCTGCGGGAGCTCTAGATTGGATCTGCTCAAGTTCCGCCCCGTGGCGGCGGCGAAACCACGAAAAAGCTCCCGTATGATTTTTTCCAGGTCTCGACGCATCATATAGCAAAAGAGGGGGGCTAGTGGGCTAGTGGGCTGCCCAGAAGCTTGCCCACCGCCACTAGGGGTGGTGGTGGCGGAGTGGGGGCTTGTGGGGCCCTGGTGGCTGCCCTCCGGTAGTTCTTCCGCCCAGTATTTTTAATATATTCCAGAAAAAATCCACGTAAATTTTCAGGGCATTTGGAGATGTGTAGAATAGTGGACTAGGATTTGCTCCTTTCCAGTCCAGAATTCCAGCTGCCTGAATTCTCCCTCTTCAAATAATCCTTGCAAAATAAGAGAGAAAAGGCATAAATATGGTACCACAAGTAATATAACAGCCCAAAAAGCAATAAATATCAACATGAAAGCAGGATGCAAAATGGACGTATCAGCGTGCTTCGACACGCGCCCCCGTAAGCGGGAAGTACGACATCATGCACAAGGGGCACAAGAGTGCATCGCCCTAGAGATTGGTAAGCTGTGGGAGGCGCGTGACATGCGCGGTGAGCACGGCCCATGATGCCCCACCAACATGACCACCCCTCCCAAGAAGAATGACCAGGTGTGCATGTGCGTCAACATCGCGGGCCTCAACAGGGACGACTCCTAGGACCCCTTCTGACTGTCACGCGCTGGCGTGACCTCGGGCATCACTACCACCTGCGCCCGCATGCCCTTTGGCATTGAAAAGTCTGCCACCACTTTCCGAAGGCTAGCATGGCTCCCGGTAGTGTTGGGAGAGCCGTGAAGCCCTAGCGAGCCGTGACGATCTCATGCGCAGGCCGGCCCGTAGCAGTGAGCCTCTACGGTCTATCTCGCCAGGACGCCCGACGCCCCTGCGGTGTCTTGAATCCGAGGTGATTTTTTAGTTGTTGAATTAAGAGCGCCCATAGGGTTGCGCTTACCTCAAGACAACAATGTTTATCCCTTGCAGCGTACTCGCATTTTGATTGTGTATTGAACCTAATTATCTTTTGGTACGGTTCAGTTTATGTTGTTCGCCTAAATCTTGCGTTTGTTGTCTCAATGCCACTTGAAATTGCCGCGCCCTTGTGATTCTCCCCTTGGTCGCCCCATGACTAGGGGCTGGACATGGCATATGTTCTCGCGTCCGTCCCAACAGTGCTAGTAAATCCAATGGAGTGGGCTCTGCCTCACAGGGCAGCCCCCACACACGACACCTCACAAAGGCCCTTGGTGTCCCGCCATCTTGTGGGATCGTCGTGGGTAGGTAAGTAAGGGCGCGACCAAATTTGTATGGCTGCCAGTTTGGTGTTTCGCCACGCGCTCGATGAGTTTTCCCTTGAACATTTCATGGAGAATTTGATATGGCACCTGCACTGAGGTCCGTCCATGCAACATCGCTCGGCCTGAGCGATCGAGCCATGCCTGGCGGGCTCGGCCCGCTCACGTTGTCTCGTTCGTGCCACTGATGCCTGACACCATCATGTCATGATCTCGGAGTGACCGCTCAACACACGTCACACTGAGCATTGTGAAGACGAAGGGAGTGTTGTGCCTCGCGAGGCCCCCGCGATGCCCTCTCGACATGGGTCGTGTGAGCCTGTGACCACACCAAGGGAGGATGCAAGTCACCTCAGGGCCGCGGAAGCGGCTCCCGAGCCTTGTACCTGGAACCCTTGAAGTCACCGCAAGTGATCCTGTCAGGTAAGAATGAGGTGGGGTTGTACGACTGATAACCCACAAGTATAGGGGGTCGTTTGTAGCCCTTTTTGATAATAAGATTGTCAAACCCAACGAGGAGCTAAAGGTAGAACAAATATTCTCTCAAGTTCTATCGACCACCGATACAACTCTACACTCACTTAACGTTTGCTTTACGTAAAACAAGAATAAATCTAGAAGTACTTTGCGAGAATAAAACTAGAAACAAATTTTAAGATAATAAATATAGTAGTATAGTAGCAAGCTTTTTGTAACACAAGAGAAAGATTTGTCCCTAGGCAATTGACTACGTTACTAAACCGATAGCAAGTTTTTATGTGGGAGATGCCACTACTAGCATGTCATCCCTTACTTGGAATTATATGCACTTATGATTGGAACTATTAGCAAGCATCCACAGCTACTAACTTTCATTGAGGCAAAACCGAACCATAGCATTAAGATATATATCAGTCCCCCTTCAATCCCGTATGCATCAATTTCTATGTTAGGAAGAAGTATTCTGTCACTCTTGCCCTCAAATACATAGTCCTATCAACATACAACTAACCCTATGGTGTGATCCACACACACGCTCATATGATGGGCACCACAGAATAGCAACATACCCACAAGCAAATTAAGCCAGTCATAGCAATTTCACCAATTAGCCCATAAGACAAAATGGATCTACTCAAACATCATAGGATAGACACATATCATTGGGAAATAGTATGTAGTGTTGAGCACCATGTTTAAGTAGAGAGTTACAGTGGGAAAAGATGTGTTACACTACTGCATAGAGGGGAGAGAGTTGAGGTTGACGGCGACAAGGTTGTTGATGTAGATCGCCGTTACGCTCCATGCCTCGGCGTCACTCCGGCACCACCGGGACAAAGGGGGGAGAGTCCCCCTCCTTCTTATTCTTCCTTGCCCTCCCCCGTAGATGGGAGGAGAGTTGCCCCTTTGGTCCATGGCCTCAATGGTGGAGGAGGGACAGGGGCCCCTCTGAGATTGGATCTCCCTCTCCGTTCTCTTTTGTTTCGCATTCCTCGCTTCTCGCACTTCAGCATTTTTTAAATTCCCGGAGATCCGTAATTCCAATCGGGCTGAAATTTTTAGACAATTTTTTTTCCATAAATTATCTTTCTTGCGCCTGAAGTAGAGCCGCAACCAACTTATGTGGTGGCCACTAACCACCACAGCATGTCAGGGGGTTTGGGCCATACCCTCGTATCTAGTGGAGAATGTCGGCCTCCGTTGACATTGATTCCAACTCCCAAAAATCACATATATTCCAAAATAATTCTCCATAAATTTTTATCGTGTTTAGACTTCAATTGATATGGATATTCTGCTAAACAAAAACATGCCGCAAACAGGAACTGACACTCGGCATTGGATAAGTAAGTTAGCCCCAATATTAATATAAAATGTTGGCAAAAGTATATGAAAGTTGTAGAACATTGGCATGAAACAATCAAAAATTATAGATACGTCAAAGATGTATCACACGCCCAGGAGCCTCCTCGTGCACCACTCCGTGGCCTCGGGAGGACTCTCGCCCACGCTCAAGTGGAAGCCCCATGCTCCATGATGGCGGAAAGCGGTCAAACCACGACTATGCCCATGCCAAGTGGAAGCCCCATGCTCCATGCTGGCAGAAAACAGTCGAACCACGACTATGCCAATACCAATTCAAAGACCCATGCTCCACGCTGGCGAAAAAGGTAGAACCATGACTATGCCCATGCCAAGTGGAAGCCACATGCTCCGCACTGGCTAAAAACGATCGAACCACGATTATGACCATGCCAAGTGGAAGCCCCATGCTCCGCCTTGCGGAAAACGGTCGAACCACGACTATGCCCATGCCAAATGGAAGCCCCATGATCCGCGCTCGCGAAAAATGGTCGAACCGCGACTATGACCATGCCAAGTGAAAGCCCCATGCTCCATGCTGGTTGATGAAACAACTAAGGGTGCATTACAGGCCACACCAACTTCAGGGTGAGTTGTGACTTACGTGGCTCCTACCGAGGTTGTTGCTGGCCCCCTCCCGCTAGCCACCCCTCGAGCCCCACGCAAGAGGAGGCTAAACATGGTGACGGTGCTCGCCCCGGTCCCTTTGCGATGGTACCAAACTCGCAAGCCACCCAACCAAGCCCCTTAGTGTTTGGTCTCCATGCGTGGCACCCAAGCATGAGCTAGCGGGCGCACTTCATTCAAAATGAACCTTGTGCGTGGGGCTCCTCTTCGGAGCAGATCGTGTGGGCAATCTCGCAAGGTGCGCTTAGAGGGTGACAAGCTCCTAGCTTTGCAAAGCACTAACGACGATTGAGCTATGACGCGTCTCCATCGTATCTAGAATTTTTTATTGTTCCATGCCAATATTATACAACTTTCACATATTTTTGGCAACATTTTACATGATTTATTGGACTAACATATTGATCCAGAGCCAAGTGTCGGTTCCTTTTTTTTGCATGTTTTTTGTTTCGCTAAATATACATATCAAACGAAGTCCAAACACGATAAAATTTTACGAAGAATTATTTTGGAATATATGTGATATTTGGAGGTAGAATCAACGTAAGCGGAGGCCCACGTCCTACACTACCCACCAGGGCGCGACCCATACCCCCCGCGCGCCCTGCCCTCTAGTGGACACCCTGTAAGTCGGTTGGGGCTCTACTTCGGCTACTAGAAAGATAATTTATGAAAAATATCATGTAAAAGGTTTAGTCTGATCGCAGTTATGGATCTTCGGGAATGTAAGAAACGGTGAAGGGCCAGATACTAGGGTCGCAAGACAGAAGAGACCAAATAGGGTGATCCAATATCGGAGGGGCTCCTGGCCCTCCACCGCCATGGAGGCCTGGACCACAGGGGTAATAACCACAAGTTTAGGGGATCGCAACAGTTTTCGTGGGTAAGTTAACCCAATTTATTGATTCGACACAAGGGGAGACAAAGAATATTTATAAGCTTAAACAGTTGAGTTGTCAATTCAACCGCACCTGAAAGATACTTGCTTGGCAATGAAATATTAGTAGCAATGGTGATATGGAGGTGATGGTGGCAACGGATATAATAGTGGCAAATCAACAAAAGTAAACAACAAAAGTAAAGCTACTTGTGACCAGTAGGATTGAAACACTGTAGGATAAGGAGATGGATGGTTGGTCATGGATGAGAGATATCATGTATTTAACTTGGGGCAAGGCACATAGAAAAGTAATGATCATCTAGGTATATATCAAACATTAGGCATGTATCCCGAGGTAGTCGTGCGTGCTTGAAATAAGAACTTGCACAACATCTTTTGTCCAACCATCCCGCTATCAACAGGGCCAAATGGAACTTATGGATATTAAGGTGCTCCTATCAAAGAGCATCGGAACAAAGCATTAATAATCAATGGATACATGGAATCCTCAAACTATAGTCCATCCCCTTTGGTGTCCCAAGTTGTCACCATTGGGATCGCCGGTTCCCGACTATAATAAGTGCATACTACTCATAGATAGGATCTAGAACATAAATATATTAATGAAAACATAAGGTATTCATATCTGAAATCATGGCACTCGGGCCCAAAGTGACAAGCATTAAGAGTAACAAGTAGTAGCAAAGATGATAAACACCATAGTAGATGATAGACAACATGCCCCAACAATACGATGAACTATTACATGATCTAACTCATCCAATCTCTCCCATCCCCTTCACCTACAACAGGGAATTACTCACACATTATGGGATAAGCCATGGAAGGATGATGGAGTGGTGATGGTGATGACGATGGCGACGATTTCCCCTCTCCACAGGCCAAAACAGCATCCAGATTAGCTCTCCCGAAGAAGAACCAAGGGTGGCGGCGGCTCCGCATCAAGAACTTGCAAAACGACTTCTGTTCTGGAATTTCCACATCACGGGTAAAAATAGGAGCCAAAGTAGGGTACCAGAGCGGGTGGGCCCCACCCAGGCGGCCTCCCGGCGAGGCCAGGGGGTAGGCCGCGACAACAGGTCGCGTGGGGGCCCTGTGGCTCCCCTCTGGCCCATCTTCTGGCCCATGGTTCCTCCCAGTGCATGGATTTTCTCTATTCTTTATGCAAATTTTCCGGGACGTCTAAATATCCATTTTCATGCGCATAAGAAAACTATACAGGCAGTTGTGCTGAAAACAACGTTAGTCCGGGTTAGTTTCATTCAAATCATGCAAGAATGAGGCCAAAACAATAGCAAAAGTGTTTGGAAAAGTCGATACGTTTGATACGTATCAAGAGGGAACTCTCCTCTCATCTAGGGGGGGTCAAGGAAGAAGAATAAGGAGGGGGGCTCTCTCCCCCTCTCTCGGTGGCGTCGGAGTGCCGTCGGGGCAAGGAGCGTGACTACAATCTACATAAACAATCTTGACGCCATCAACACCAACTCTCCCCCATCTATGCAGCGGTGTAGCACCTCTTTCCCACTTTAACACTCTACTTAAACATGGTTCTCAACACTACATACTATTTCCCAATTATATGCAGCTATCCTATGATGTTTGAGTAGATCCTTTTTGTCCTACGGGTTAATTGTGATATGATGTTATTTATATGAGTTGTGTGTTGATATGGTGTTGTCCTAGGCACACACGTGAAGGGTACACGTTGGATTGCTTGCAATATGTTCATGATTCGCTTAAAGTGGGCGGCGAGAGTGACAGGAACTTACACCCGAGTAAGGGAGTTGTGCACGTATGGGAGTAAAGAGGACTTGATGATTTATGCTATGATCGGGTTTACTTAATGATTTATAGTAGTTGTGGATGCTTGCTAGAGGTCCAATCATAAGTGCATATGATCCAAGTACAGAAAGTGTGTTAGCATATGCCTCTCCCTCGTTGCACATGATAAGTATGTAGCATGTTATATCCAATTGCCTATGGACAATCTTTTTCTTGCATTACACAAAAAGCTTTCTACTAAACCACACCTAACTTTTATTTACTTACTCTTTATTATATTTCTATTTATTTCTTGTTTTATTCTCGCAAATTACTTCTAGTTTTATTCTTGTTTTAGGTAAAGCAAATTTTAAGCGTGCGTAGAGTTGTGTCGGTGGTCGATATAACTTGAGGGAATATTTGTTCTACCTTTAGCTCCTCGTTGGGGTTGACACTCTTACTTATCGAAAAAGGCTACAAACGGTCCCCTACACTTGTGGGTTATCAAGACCTTTTTCTAGTGCCGTTGCTGGGGAGCAATAGCATGGGGTGAATATTCTGGTGTGTGTTTGTTTGCTTTATCACTAAGTAATTTTTATTTTCTACTATTAGTTGTTTTGTATCTTTAGTTATGGATATGGAACTCAAAATACCAAAAAAATTAGTTGTACTTGCTACTCATGGAAATGGGGAACCTCCTAACCCTCAATGATGGTTATGTGGAAAACATTAAATACTACTTTGATAACCCTGAGAATTGCCCATTGAAGTTAATGATGGGATACACGTTGGATCAATGTGAGTATTTTGGGGATTATCGCTTGACTCAAAAAGGGAAACACTTATGGGACCAAATTAAAATGTTGCATTGGTATGCTAGGAATTTATGCTTGAGGTGTGATTATACTTGTTGCTCTAAGATGGAGACTTAACACCTTCCCTTTCAATGTGAATTTAATGACAATTAAACCTTGGCCTCTTATGCTAAGGGTATATATGATTTCTATGATGTGGAACAAATTGAAGAATTTGTTGCTTTTAAGGGTGCATATGAAATTGCTTCTTTGATTGAAAAGTATGATGATATTCCTTACAAATGTGAATTTTTTTCCATACTTAAATATTTCTATGAGAATTATGAATATAATGTTAGTATTAATGAATTTATTGAAAGAATGACGACTGACTCTTCCTACCTTAGAGACTAATATTTTGCACGAATCTATGGAAGAAGAAATTTCTGAAACTGTGAGCTCATTAGATGAAAATGATGAGGAGGAGAGCAAAGAACAAAAGTAGGAAGAGTATATTAGCTACCCGTGCTCACCTTATAATGAGAGTAACTCTTCAACTCATACATTGTTTAATTTCCCCTTCACACATACCGAAGGATGAATGCTATGATGATTGGTATGATCCCTTGGATTCATTTGAAATATCCCTTTTTGATGAATTTGATACTTGTTATGCTTGTGAACATGATGCCAATATGAATTATGCTTATGGGGATAATTTTTTTGTAGTTATATGTTAAGCATGAAATTGTTGTCATTGCACCGATGCATGATAGTCCTATTATATTTTTGAATTCTCCCAACTACATTATATCGGAGAAGTTTGCACTTATTAAGGATTATATTGATGGATTGCATTTTACCACTAGACATGATGATTTTGATGAATATGATATGAATGTGCTTGCTGCTCCTACTTGTAATTATTATGAGAGAGTAACTAAATCTTCACCTCTCTATGTTTCCAATAAATTTTTTGCAAGAAACTACTTATGCTATGTATTGGCCTTTACTTTGTGTGAATGAATTGTTCTTTTATGACATGCCTATGCATAGGAAGAGAGTTAGACTTTGTCATTGCATGATATATATTTCTTTCTCCTCACTACTAAATTACAAATCATTGTTAATTAAAATTGCCTTTGATATACCTTGGGATCCGGGTGGATCAATTAGTTGAGCACTTTATGTCTAGCTTAATGGCTTTAAATAAAGCGCTGCCACAGAGACAACTCGGAAGTTCTAAATAATCATTTATTTCTATTCAGTGTTTTTAAAAGGTTCAAAAACAAAAAATAAATATAGAGGGGAACTTAAAACTTTTTCAAAAAGAGAAGCGATTGGAAGGTTATGCATTGGACAAGTGAGGGTCGACCTTGAACACTTGTGTTCATGCTCATGGAAACAATGTAGAATTTTTCATGAGTTTCCCAGAAAAATAATTATCCCCTTGTAAAAATTCATTGTATTGTAAAAATAATGTGCCAAGATTTGCCTTTAGGATGATTAGATTGCTTGTTGGTATGTGCGGTGCAAAAAAAGAAACTTTGGCTGTAGTGCGTGAATTTACGTTTTTTACTAGAACGTAGAAAGTTTCAAAAACTTTTATACATAAATGCTATGCAAATTGTTTATTTTTTAATTGTTAAGAATTTTTTAAGTTACGTAAGTATGGTTAATGTCCAGATTACTGCACACTATCATGTTTTTGACAGATTCTGTTTTTGTTGCATTGTTTTGCTCGTTTTGATGAAACTATCGATTGTAGCCATGGACAAGTTATATAACAGTAGATATAATGAAAAACAAAATATGTATGGGTTTGAAATAGTACTTAAGGTAGTGGTTTGCATTATTATACTAAAGGATCTCACCAGTTTTCTGTTAAGTTTTGTGTGGATGAAGTGTTCGAAGTTCGAGGAGATCTGGATATGAGGAGATGGATGAGAGGCAAGAGTTCAAGCTTGGGTATGCCCAAGGCACCCGAAGTAAATATCCAAAGATACTCAAGCGTCTAAGCTTGGGGAAGCCCCGGAAGGCATCCCATCTTTCTTCAATAAGTATCAGTATGTTTTTGCCTTCATTTTGTTCACGTGATATGCGTAAATATTTGAGCGTGTTTTGTGTTTAGTTTTCAATTTTATTTTATGAACCATGCTGCTATATAAGATAGTCCATGCTTGATTTATATATTGATCATTGCACTTCACTTATATCTTTTGAGTATGGCTTTCTAGAATGCTTCATGTGCTTCAATTATATCATTTGAAGTGTGGATTGCGTGTTTCTCTACATATAGAAAGCGATTATTTATAGAATGCTCTTCTGCTTCACTTATATTTATTAGAGTGTGGTATTTTTTATAAAGAATTAAACTATCATGCTTCACTTATAAGTATTTAGAGAGTCAAAAGGAATTTGTCATTTATATGGTTAGTCATAAAATCCTACATAAAACTTGTAGATCACTCAGTATGATATGTTTGATTCCTTGCAATAGTTTTGCAACATTAAGATAGTAATACGTGGGTGCACTAGTTTATGATTGTGGATTAGTAAGAATATTGATGTTAAGGTTTGTGATTCCCGAAGCATGCACGTATAGCCTCTCGTTATGTGATGAAGTTGGAGCATAATTTATCCTTGATTGAAATCCTTTATGTTGTTATAGTCGAAATCACGCGATGGTTAACTCCTCCCAACCTTATCTCTTGGGTAATGCGGGCCGTGCTTTGCTTCGAGAGAGATAATAAAATCTGGCAATAAGTATGTGAATTCTTTATGACTAATGTGAATCCATGGATATACACACACTCACCTCCACATATTTTCTAGCCTCCTTGGTACCGTGCATTGCCCATTCTCACCTCGAGAGTCGGTGCAAACTTCACAGGTGCATCCAAACCCCGTCATATGATACGCTCTATCACACATAAGCCTTATATATCTTCCTCAAAACATCCACCATACCTACCTATTATGGCATTTCCATAGCCATTCCGAGATATATTGCCATGCAACTCCCACTTCTTCCATTTTGATGACTTGAGCATTCATTGTCATATTGCTTTGCATGATCGTAAGATAGCTAGCATGATATTTCCATGTCTTGTCCATTTTTTATGTCCGTGCTATGCTAGATCATTGCACATCCTGGTTCACCGTCAGAGGCAATCATATAGAGTCATATTTTGTTTTAGGTATCGAGTTGTAATATTGAGTTGTAAGTAAATAGAAGTGTGATGATCATCATTATTAGAGCATTGTCCCAGTGAGGAAACGATGATGGAGACTATGATTCCCCCACCAGTCGGGATGAGACTCCAGACGAAAAATGAAAAATGGGGGAGGCCAAATGAGCCCACCGCAGAAAAATAAAATAAAAAAAGGATAAAGAAAAAAAGGAAAGAAAATATAAATAAAAATAAAAAAGAGAAAAGAGAGAAGGGGCATGCTAATTCCTCACTTGTGCTTCAAAGTAGCACCATGTTCGTCTTATAGAGAGTCTCTTGTTTTGTCACTTCCATATGCTAGTGGGAATTTTTCATTATTGAACTTGGCTTGTATATTTCGATGAAAGGACATGGTTGTTTGCTAGTAAACCTGAGTATGGATGTCTTTTTGCCAAAAAATAGATTATTGCCTTGAATCACTTGTACCTTAATAATCATGCCCTGATTAGATATATGATCAAGATTATGCTAGGTAGCATTCCACATCAAAAAAATTATCTTTTTATCATTTACCTTCTCGAGGACGAGCAAGATTTAAGCTTGGGGATGCTGATACATCTCCGTCGTATCTATAATTTTCTATTGTTCCTTGCCAATATTATACAACTTTCACATATTTTTGACAACATTTTATATGATTTATTGGACTAACATATTGATCCAGGGCCAAGTGTGAGTTCCTATTTGGTGTACGTTTTTTTGTTTCGTAGAATATCCATATCAAACAAAGTCCAAACGCGATTTTTTACGGAGAATTATTTTGGAATATATATGATTTTTGGGAGGTGGAATCAACATAAACGGAGGCCCACGACCTCCACTACCCACCAGGGCACGCCCCAACCCCCTGACACGCCCTGCCCTCTAGTGGCCACCCCATAAGTTGGTGGGCTCTACTTAGGGCGCAAGAAAGATAATTTATGGAAAAAACTATGTAAAAATTTCAGCCCGATCGGGGTTACTCCGGGAATTTAAAAAACAGTGAAGGGCTAGAAACCAGGAACACGAAACAGAAGAGAAAAGAGAGGGATATCCAATGTCGGAGGGGATCCTGCCCCTCCATCGCCATGGAGGCCATGGACCAGAGGGGGAACTCTCGTCCCATCTACAAGGAGGCCAAGGAAGAAGAAGAAGGATGGGGGCTCTCTCCCCCTCTCTCCCAGTGGCGAGGGAGTGCCGCCGGGACAAGGAGCGTGACGACGAACTACATCAACTATCTTGCCGCCGTCAACACTAACTCTCCCGCCCCTCTTTGCAGTGGTGTAAAACCTGTTTTCACTTTGTAAGTCTGGTGCTCAATACTACATACTATTTCCCAATGATATGTGACTATCCTATGATGTTTGAGTAGATCCGTTTTGTCCTACGGGTTAATTTTGATATGATGTTATTGATATGAGTTGTGTGTTGATATGGTGTTGTCCCGAGGTGCCTTCCATGAGGCACACACGTGAAGGATACACGCTGGAGGGTTTGCAATATGTTCATGATTCACTTATAGTGGGCGACGAGAGTGATAGAAACTTACACCCAAGTAAGGGAGTTGTGTTCTTATGGGAGTAAAGAGGACTTGATGTTTAATGCTATGGTTGGGTTTACGTTAATGATTTCTAATAGTTGCGATGCTTGCTAGAGGTCCAATCATAAGTGCATATGATCCAAGTACGGAAAGTGTTGTGTATGCTTCTCCCTCATTACACATGATAAGTATCTATCATGTTATATTCAATTTCTTATGGACAATCTTTTTCTTGCGTTACAAAAAAACTTTCTACTAAAGAACACCTAACTTTTGTTTACTTGTTCTTTATTATGTTGCAACTTATTCTAGTTTTCTTCTCGCAAAGTACTTCTAGTTTTATTCTTGTTTTAGGTAAAGCAAACGTTAAGTGTGCGTAGAGTTGTATCGGTGGTCGATAGAACTTGGGGGAATATTTGTTCTACCTTTAGCTCCTCATTGGGTTCGACACTCCTATTTATCAAAAAAGGCTACAAACGATCCCCGACACCTATGGGTTATCAAGGTACGCATGGGGCTGGGCCCTGCAAGCACAGGGCACGAAGGAAAGCAAAAAAGAAATGGCCACATCGCGACGCGTTCTGACGAATTGGTCCGACGACTTCGTGCGACTCGGTGGACCCTGGTACCATGGCTTGGCATGCGAGCGGCAATTAATCCTAGCTTGGGGGCTGGATCCTAGTGATGCAAAGCAGTGAGACAATTGCAGGGAAAGGGACAAACCTAACAAGGAGCACTAAGAGCAAACTGGTTTTCGGCGCACATTAACTTAAGGCACAAGGGCCATTATTCTTCTTACACGCCCTCGTAGGGCCAACATGTTTTGTTGCAGGGAACATAAGAAACAAAAACAAAAGGGGTTTGCCTCAAGAAGGCCCGCCTCCAGGATGCCGACCCTGGCGCCACCTAACGTGGGCATGTGAGGAGACATCACGCGATCGTAGCTCCGAGAGGAAGTGCTTCTGCCGCCTTCATCATGAGAGGAACTGCAGCCGCTGCTGTCACTTTTCATACAATAGTCCAGGCGGTCGCGAGTCCTCTCGATGATCTTCACGAAGAGTGTGGCGACCTTGTTGAACTTGAAGTAGAGGACGTGGCCCTCCTTCAAGCCGCAGGTGAGGGAGAATGACTTCCACCCCAGCTCCAGGTACGTAAAGCCGCGACCGGTGAATTTTGTGGCCATCCAAGAGGGCCCGTTGCAGCAGCCGTCTGGCTGCATCCACATGCCAAGGGGGGCGCTCCGCCATCTCCCCCGCGAAAGAGTTCGGGAGCTGGATCCACGTACGGAGTTGGCCCTTCATCTCCATCGTGAACTCGTGGGCCATGTCCGCAGAGTGGCTCCACGACCGGGGCGACCGGGGAGCCACGCCGTTCCTCTTGCCCCACCCATGACCGCCTCAACCCCTATTATCGCGTCCGCGGGCCGAGCTTCCACCTCGAATGCCTGGGACAGCGCGGCTCACCGGCGAGGCATGCCAGCGCCCCCTGGGAGGCATCCCGGGCACGGTGGCACACGCGTGGATATGACCTCGTCCCCTCGCGAGCCGCGGTGCCTCTACCTCCTCCGCCGCCGCCTTTCCCTTCTCAACAGGGAAAAACCTCCTCAAAGGCGCCATCGCTGATGCAACAATAAGAGGGAAAGAGATGCGAGAGCAAGGAAGATGACCCCAGGGCCCCCTAGCTCGCCTATTTATAGTAGTTGGCACAAGGCCGACCCAGGCCCCATCGCCTTCGCTAAGCGTAAGCAAAGTGAGGAAGAGCAATCATGCCATCGCTAGCTTTACGTCAGCCTAGGCGGTTGCCGAGGCGTCGTGGTAAGTGGGGGCGTCCCACGTTCCATCGTGCGCCATGCACCGTGCCTGTCCTATAGGCGGTTGGGCCCCGCGTCATTTCTCCCCAACAGCCGGCGGGATCATGCACCTCGCGGGCTCGGGGGCTACTGTCAGGCCCATGGGACCGAGGGTATCCAGGCTCGTCTTCATGTGGGCCCAGGCAAAACACATGCCAGAGATTAAAAATGATCCATATTCGGACCTCACGGCCAAGGCCCCCGCGAGGACCCCCACCCCACGAGGGGGATGCATGCGGGCATCGTCGGGCCCCGCACTAAGCCCCGCCTTGCGAGGGGGGCCTCCCAAGGAAACCCTCGAGGCTCTTGCGTTGCAAACTGATCAAGGGTGCTTGGTGGGGTCGGACGGTCCAGCGGTGTCACATGGGTGACGCGCGCGCGAGCCAGTGGCGTCATGAGGTGTGCCCACGGGCGGAGATGAGGAGGCTTCCCCTTTTATGATAAGGGAGCAGGGCCACCGCCAGTTTCCAAAGCGATCCCTTAAGTTTTTCCTCTTTAATGCAAGAAGACCAGGATGGGAGGATCGCTAGGGCAAGAGGTCATCCCCGATACCATCAACGCATCACGACAGGAAGCTTTTGCAGGTGGAGACCACTTTTGCTCGGATAGGCTGCGATCATGCCCCTCCTAAAAATTGTCCATTGTGGCAACCCTTCCCGCGTGGTATTTTGGGGGGGGGGGGGGAAGAGGACCAGGTCCAGTATAAAGGAGGATACTCTTGAGGGGAGACACTCTTGTAATCTCTTTCGCACCCAACCAATTGCGACAAGCAGGAGTAGGATTTTACACAGCAAGGTCGCCCGAACCTGGGTAAACAACCGTGTCCACTGTACCTCTTCCTTAGCTCGATCGAACCGGAGCGTCGCTGCGAGGTAGCGCTGTAGAGTATGGCAGAAGAACTTGCGCACCCCAAAGTTCGAACCTCTCCGGGTCCTCGGAGACGTAAATCCGACAACTCTGCTTCTCGAAAACAAAAAAAAACATGTTTCCTTTTTTTCCTTCCTTGAGAGGCACGGTTTCGCTTCCGCGAGAGATACAGATTTGCTTCCGCGAGAGGGGTGACCATGCCTGTCGGAACCAAAAAACATGGTTTTTCTTTTCGCAAGAGGCACGGTTTTTCGTCCGTTTTTTCATAATTTTTTTGTCAAATCTATCAACATGGGATCTAATTTTGATGATCTTGACGCGAGGAATCCAATGATGAAAACGGTTCAAGATTTGGATGCACGATTTAAGAGATAAAATATTTTGAATAAACTGATCAACAAAAAAAAGAAAAACTCGGATTGACGTTTGGAAAGTGTACACCTCAATTAGTGATTTCATATTTATTTGAACACAGTATAAACGCAAGAGCTCATATACAGGCGCATACACTCAGCCCTACCTCTATGAGCACCTCCAAAAGACTGAGCCGTCATGCATGATTTAAGAGATAAAACATTTAGAATAAACGGATCTACGAGAAAAAGGAAAGCTCGGATTGACCTTTCGAAGGTGTACACCTCAATTAGTGATTTCATTTTTTTTTGAACACCGTATAAATGTACGCGCTCATATGCTCATCCTACCCCTATGTACACCTCCAAAAGACTGAACCATCATGCACGGTTTAAAACGTTTTGAATAAACGGATCTACGAAAAAAATTGAAAAACTCATATTGACCTTTGGAAGGTGTACACCTCATTTAGGGATCTCGTATTTTTTTGAACACTGTATAAATGCAAGCACTCATATAAATGTGCATACACTCATCCCTACCCCTATGAACACCTCCAAAACACTAAGTTGTCATATCATGTTGAGATTTATGAATTCACCGTAGCCGCCTCATCATCGACGGGAACATCTCCACCCACTGAATCGCATCGCCGAAATTTTTAAAATAAATTCATGAATAAATACGAACACGAGAACTTGAACCCTTATGAGCTGAGAATACCACAATCCATCTAACTATCTAACCACAGGTTGGTTTGCCATAATTTTTCTTTTTAAAGTATGTTCTACATGTTTTGAAAACCGGGTTACATGTGCTACTAAAATGGGCCGGCCGAATATATATGACACACATCGCTAATTTGAGTACCCTCGTGATTGTTCGACGATTGGGGGGAGCTCCTAGCCGGCGCCTTAAGCACGAGCTGGGATAACCAGCGCCCACATGCCCTACAAAATGGACCGGCCCAGTTCTAGGGCGGATTTTTTTTATAAAAAACAAAAAAAGTGAACACAAAAAGTTCATAAAAGAGAAAAATGGTTCACAAATTTTAAAAGAAGAGTTCATGAATTTGAAAAAATTCACTATGATTTAAAAAAAGTTCACAATTTTTTTAAAAGTTTACGCATTTTGAAAATTAATTCATGAATTTGAAAAAAGTTTTAAAAATTTCGTTGAACTGAAAAAAAATCAAAAATCTGAAAAAGTTCATCCTATTAAAATAATCATCAAATTTCAAAAAAGTTCATAAAATTTGAAAAAAGTTCATCGATATTCTGAAAAATTCATAGAATTTGAATACAAAATTCATAAAATTTTGAAAAGGGTTCATTGATTTGAAAAAATGTTTGTTCATTTGAAAAAAAGGTAATCAAGAAAAGACTGCACTTTTTTGAAAAAAATAAAAATAAAAAATAAAATGAAAATGAAAAATTAATAAAAAGAGAACTTAAAAGAAACAAGAAAAGAAAAAGAGAAAAAGCGAAGAAAAAACAGACCTGAAAAAACCCATCTGGAAAGCTTCTGGACACTTCACAAAACCGGAAAAACCTCCCTCCCGCTGGGCCGGTTCATGACCAAACGTTGCACGCGCCGGTTAAGAATGCACTTTAACTGATGCTTACAGCGCCTAATAGGATTTGTCACGATTGGGTGCAGTGAGCATCAAATAGAAAACGCGGCTCAAAGGCCCAGGCTAGGCAATGCAAAGTAGCGAAACCAAAGTTAATTCACAGGAATCTCAGCAGCAGGCACCCATCGGCTATAGATTTTGAGAATCAACTCATATGTTTTTTTGTAAAAGAAACACAATACAAATACATACGCTCATATATAAAAAAAAAGTTATATTCATCCATATGAATGCAAGTACATACATCCTACTTTTATGTGTATGTTCTAGAGACTGAAGCGATCAAAATTGACAAAATTATCACATGTAACTTGTATTTGACGGGCACTCCATACCACTAAGAAAACCTTCAAGATTTCAGAAATAAATACATGAAAATGCGATCGTCCGTACCAAGTCTAGGACTTAAGTCCGGATGAACAGATTCCACAAGAGAGACTTAAGTCCGGATGAAAAATATCATATTTCAGTTGTCAACCACAGTTCATGCGACAACACAAAATACATGTGGTTCCTTTTCCACTTCCTGTCTCTTCTCTCCAGATAGATCCCGCGTGGAGGTGGATTAACGAGTAAAGAGATACCCACAAAAAAACGAGCAAAAGATAATAGAATAATTTAACAAGCGGTGACACTAGCTGTCAGCTGAAAGCAATGTCAAGCCTATGGACACTTCATAGTCAAACGTTAGTACACTAGAAGAAAGAAACAATCAGATATTACACAGGGTCACTCTCACAAGTACGGCTTCATCGAAACGGATGAACGAGAATCTATGGTAATCTCTCCCCCGCTAGAATCTTTGAAGACGTGATTGGCACCGAGGGTTCATAATTCATAGCTCATCCGTGTAAAAGACACTCACTCCGTGTGTGAGAAAGGGACGTATGCATTTGTCTCAACTCAAACCTTAGTAAAAATTTGGCCACATTTATTGAAAAAACTATCAACAACTGCAGTACCAAAGTAGTATTATTAAGTATACATAATGAAATATACATCAATTTAGTCCTCCCCGGGCATCCGGATTCCGGAAGTTGTCGGCAGCCTAATTCCACAACTTAGTTGACCACTTAGCAAATAAGTTGCCTTTCTAAAAACATGTACAATGGTTGATAAGATAGTCTTATCTTAAATTTTACATGTAATTTTGAGATGATAAAAAAGAGAGTCTATAATGGATCATCTTTTAGCCTTATCTTTTATAATTAGTTATTCCTAAAAATATGATGAGATATATTGTGCTAAGAGATCACCTCTTGTCTTCTCTTAAATAAGAGAAGGCAAAGCTTTTTTTGAGTTCTCTTTTCTCCACCTCATCATTTATCATATGTGGCACTCCTAAGATAGCACCATTGTACATGCCCTAAGGCCTCGTTTGTTTCGCATGGGTCGGAGTGGTTTTCAGGGGATTAACCCCGCGAGGCCCAGAATCCCAGCGAAACCTATTTGATACACGAGGTTACATGGGCCAACCCGCTCGATTCCCCCTTCGACCCGCTTCTTCCCACATGCTTCAGAACCCTCGAGGGGGGGGCTCGAGGATTGGGCCGTGCAACTCCTCCCCAAGACGCTGCCGCCCGACTCCTCCCCAAGCCGCCGCCACCGCCCGACTCCTCAACGCTGGCGATCTGCTCCGGCGTACCGTATTACTCCCCGGTGGTAAGTCTTCGCCTCGCCTCCCCTCCTCTCATTTCCCCGCATCGTCTAGGGTTTTATATTTGTGCAGCCATGGCTGATGCCTCGTCTCGGTGGGTGGGGCGGGTGGCGCTCACCGCGGTGGAGACGAGCTCGTCGGCGTAGGAGCCGCCGGAGGCGTGGACGCCGATTCAGCCGGCCCAAACCCGACGAGACCTATGCAGAGAATGGATTCTTTTCCTAGTGTTGATCCAAGGAGCTCCGCGCGATTTGCTTTGACATGGTTGTTGGGAGTGGATTCTTTGTCTTTGGGGCATTAATTATCAATGACGTTGTCGGGACCCCAATCCTAAGCCATAGGAATCCAGCCTGTAACATGTTGCATCCCTTTGCGGTCTCACGCACGGTTATCCCCACGGCTGCCACCTTACCTTAGCCGGGACCGTTTGCGCCTTTTGACTCACGTATGCATTAGTGTCGCTAGCATTCCAATGTCAAAGAACCCGGGTCGACATATCTAGTCATAAACTCAAGTGGCTCGACTATACAGAGACAGGCATGCATAACCCAGCAAAGCAGGTGTCGGTCAACAGCGAGTGTAGACGAGTCGTAGCAAGCTACAAGGACTCCATTACACCGCGTGACATTTCCCCGAAGGGACAGCGACAACATCTAAGAAGGATACATGCCGGTCAACCAATGTGTCCGAAGCAGTAGCGAACTACCAAGGCTCGGTGGAATCACAAAGGGACATTTCTCTGTATAGAGAGCTACTAAGGCATACGACTAGGTGTCGAATCCTATACATATCACAGTGCATCACACGTACGCATGACATACTAGATATGCATAGATACAACAATGGCATCACAACATAACCATACAACATCATGACATTTATTTAGAAGACTCGGAAGAGTCTTGCATAATATGTTCATACAAGCAGGGGTCACACGACCCGACACTCAAAGTCATACAAACCAACGGAAGCATAAAACTGTCTGAGTACAGACAGATGAAAGGATAAGGCATAAAGCCTGACTATCTACAGATCCCTTCTGAAAGGGGCCAGGTCGTAGCTGGGACACCAGCTACTCGTCATCATCGATGTCTAGATAGAACCCACATGTTGGCTCGTGGGTATCCTCTACAACAATTATTAAGCAAACATGAGTACAAGAGTACTCAGCAAGACTTTAGAACAGATCTATCTACTCATGCTCAGGTATCAATAAAGGGGGTTGTGGTGTTTCATGCAGCAAGCCAGCTTTGTCTCTTGGCTAGACTAAACTACATTTTTAAATAGTTTTATCAACTTCGATTTCCCGCACACGAGTCCACTAACTCCACAACAATACACCATCATGGAATCATTCCCGTCTTACTACGGAAATGCTATCCATGACACTCACACTTATCTTGATACTTTTATGAGTAGCCATTAAAGTTATCTATGAACAACATATGTCTCCAAGTAGTCCATATCCGCGGACGCGGTTATTCGAATAGATCATAACCCTACAAGGGTGTACTTCTTTACACACGCTCTCGCCACTTATCGCCACGTGCACGTCATGCAGCTCGGCAACCTTCAAGCGGAAGCCCAGCGAGGGAGTTGGCCACGACCGTTAACCACGCTAATACCTAGTCCAGGTTTATCGCCTATTTGAGAGTAACCCGCACGGAAGTCCAGCCGAGGTTTCCGCCACGGTCCCAAACGATGTGCGCAGGGTTCCCAAGCCCACCATTCGGGTGCCACTTGGTACACCGTGCCACTGCCTACCGCATCATATCCCACCTCTAAGGTCAGCACTATGCACGCCCCCCAGCATGACTACAAACATGAGAAACTACTTGCAACTCCTGGACCGGGTACTAGCCGATTAATAAGTCGAGAGGGTCAATTAAGTATCCCAACGTGTGGTAGTATCTAGTCTTGGATTACATATACGGAACTCAGTTCCTAAGGACGGTTCCAATGAAACAACCCGTCATGTACTCCTATAGAGCCTTTCATCGGTACCTTTACCAAATCTGGTTCCACTTATTCCTTGTCACTAGAACACATTCATCCATTCCTGTTCATCACCTAGATGAAACAGACCTGACTCAACTCTAGGCATAGCAAGCATAGCAGGAATAACACATCATTGCTCAAGCATCTACCAGGTATGCTAGGTTGCATGGTTTGGCTATTTACTGTGACAATGATAGGTCATGCAAAGGAATAGGCTCAACTACCGAAGTAAAGCATTTGAAATAGTTTGTCCTAATGTAATAAGTGGGAGCAGGAGCAAGAACATGGGATGATATCAGGATGATCAAAAGGGTGCTTGCCTTGTTGCTCAGCAGAGGGGTAATATCCGTCAGTCGGATATTCAGTCGTATCCGGAGGGGCGGGGACTACCGGAATAACAACATACAATTAATAGCAATCATATGCAACAATCATGATGCATGATCACGTCATGAAATGAAGAGTGATATGATTCAGTGTGGTTGGTAAAACCTTAGTTTGCATCTGGTTTGAAATCCAAATTCAAATATCATTTGAAATGGCATATTTATCTTAACCATTTAATTGATTTGACTTGATGTTGTTTCATAACTTTGTTTTTCATGCATGAAAATAGCACCATTGTGTTCATTGAATTTTTCTGATCAATTTGCATATATTATTTGTCAGATTTGGAGTTATAATCAATTTTCTTTGAATTTCCTAAGTTTTGCAATTATTCTGGAATTTTATTAAATCAGAAATAGTATTTATTGCGTCATTATGACATCATCATGGTCAACTGGGCTGGCCAGGTCAAACCTGACCAGAAGGGCCCACTCGTGAGTGGCTCGGGGCTAATCCCGCGCTGACCAGAGACTAAGTGGGGTTTGACCCACTCTGGGGCCCACTAGTCAGTGGCATTGAGGGGGGATTAGGTCCTAATGACCCGTCCACGTCGGCCCACACCGGAATCTCGCCGGCGCCGACCAAATCCACGGCGGATCATCGCCGGAATTACCCTAGATAGCGCTGCAGGCCTCGGACTCGAGATCTGAGGGCACTGGGACGAAGCCCAGGCTCGACCCCATCTAATAGAGGCATCGGGAGGGGCTGAGGGTGGCCGGAGGGCAGCGGCCGAGCCACGGCGGCAGTCGGAGCTCGGCTCGATGACTACGGGGCTAAAGCGGAGGAAACGGAGGGGTAGATGGGGGGAAATACTCCGGAGCTCACTGCGGTGTTGAGGGGAGGCTCAGGCTGCTCGCGGAGGCACCGGATCCGACGAATCGACGGTGGCTTGCCGGCGGCCGAAGGTGGAAGACGACGATGACGAGGGCGAAGCAGGGCTCAGGGGCTCTTCTCCTTTGGCAGGGACGACCAGCTCGATGAGGCGGAGCGAACGGCGTGCTCAGAGGCGAGGGAAGAATGCCGGAGCGATGGCTAGCTCAAGCTCGAGCTCGCAGCAATGGCGACCGAGAGAGAGAGAGAGACGCAGAGGGCGAGTGAGAAGAAGGAGAGGATGGGAACGGGTCTGGGGAGGCTTATCCTCCCTCTCCAGCGCATCAGGGCGAACCAGGCACGCACGTAGGTGCGTGGGCGCATCGAGAGAAGTGGCGGCCAGCTCGTGCTCCGACTAGCGAAGGAGGAAGACGACAGAAGGGGAATGGGCTTGGGCCAGGTGAGCGAGGTATAGTCTTTTCCCATTTTTCTTTCCTCTCCAGTTTCTATTTTATCTTTTCTGATTTAGTTTATTTTATTTTTGGCTCCAAACTATTTCAAAAATAGTTTTAATTATACCCGGGTGTTATTTGGAATATTTCCAAACCTAGATAAAGCTTTCAACATTTTATGAGAATTTGAATTATTTGAAATCACATATATAATTGATTTCAGTGACTTTTATGTTTAAAATAAAATGCCAGAAGTATTTTGAAAATATATTTCACCTTTGATATTTTGTTTCCAAGAATTATCAGAAAAGATGAACTTTTATGATGGCCATTTTGGGTTCATTGATTTGTCACCAAGTTTGAATTGTTTTGAAAATAGAGTTGCTAGGGTTCGCTTTTGTTTTCATCTCTTTGCTTTTGATTTCATTTCATTTTCTGGGATGCAAAGGAAAAGACATGAGCACAATCTTGCTAAACTCTATTAGGGATTCAGGGATGTGACAGACATGACCTAGTATCTTTTTTGCCATGGCGACCTAACCGACGGACTGACCGGAGGCTAGCTGATGCGCGGATGCAAGGGAGGTGGATGGAGTTGGTTGATTTGCAGGTTGTGCTGTAGATGAACAACTTTTTTTCATCAATCGGGGCAGCAATGTTCTGTGCAGTGTTTGTTTCAGATTATGATTCCCCTCTTGTACAAGTGTTGTTCCTGGCTGGATATTGCTGCTAGGTTGGTTGCCAGCCAAATGGCTCCTCTCTCTGCTTCTGAAATCTAGGGTGTAATTTGGTCAAGCATTAGTGTTACGCAGAATGCAGTAATTTAAGCTGCTTTACATTTCATTACACTTGACATTGACATTTTTTGTCTTTGGGGCATGAGAGCAAGGTGGCACCGACAGGCAGGTGTGATTTGTAGCACCACTAGTTTGTTTTAGAGCCTTCAAGTCAAAGACCTATGCACTGTGCACTGCACGTGTTTCTTTTACAATCTGCATTATGACCTCAAGCTTCCATAAAAAATGACCCTAAGCACCGGATGTAGTACAAAGAAATGCTACTTAATTAAAATGTATTTTAGGATAAGTCTTTCATAAGGTGAAGGAAGGGGAAAGATGCTAGTTATAGTAACTCTGTATTTTTGGGTCTCTTCAAGCATAAAAGGACACTGCACAGACATTTTGTCTATAGAGAAACATGTGCTAGGCTAGTTGGATCTATAGTAGGGATGGTTGTTTCTATATTATATTTATGTATATGAGTGATTATGTGTTATCTTACATGTCGTTTATTATCCTGCTTGTTGCTTGCTGATTCTAGTTTTAGTGCCGAGATGAATTATGAAATTATCGACCGAATTCGAAAGAGAAGAAGAGAGGATGATGAAGACATGGTGTCCTTCATTTGGCCCGTATTACATCAAATGCGTAAAAGAGGATCAATCGAGAGAAAGCAATGGCATAGATCCATCCTATATGGAAAGAAGCGTGTCCATGATATTCTTACAGGGCATATTAAAAACTGCCTCGTAGCTTGTAGCATGGAGCCACATAGCTTGAGGGCTTTGGCATCTTACCTTAGAAGAGAAAAGTTGATATTGGATACAAGAATTAAGGTGGAGGAGAAGTTGGCCTTTTTTGTACATGGTGCCCCACAACGCGTCTTATGAAGATCTCCAGTTAGAATTTCAACATAGCGGTCAAACATTCCATGAGTACATCAACGAGTTCTTCAACATTATTCCTTTCTTAGCTAGTCGATTTTTGAAGCCTCCGAGCATTGATGAGCCACATCCAAAAATCTCCATCGACCCAAGATTTTATCCTTATTTCCAGTTTTCCATCAGTAACACTTCCACAATTTACTTTTAGAACTTGAAGTTATTCCTCTCATTTGAAGTTCTTTATTAACCTTCAATCCATTTACTTTCAGAACTGTTTAGGAGCCATTGATGGTTCACATGTACCTATATCCGCAACACCTGGGATTGCCGCTCCATTTTGGAATAGGAAGGGCACCCTCAGTCATAACATCATGATTGCATGCGACTTCGATCTACAATTCACTTTCATATCATGTGGTTGGGAGGGTTCAGTAACAGATGCCAGAGTTCTTCAGTCTGTGATGATGACATGATTTAGAGTACCAAAGGCAAGTTTTACCTAGTTGATGGGGTTATGCAAACACTCAGTCATTTCTGGCACCTTATCGGGGTGTCCGATATCATTTGAAGGAATTTGGTCATGGACACGCTCGGCCACAGAACCACATGGAATCGTTCAATCATCGACATGCTATTCTACGCAACCATGTGGAAAGGTCCCTAGGAATTCTTAAGAAGCGCTTCCCAATTCTTCATGTTGGCACACTACATACAATCGAGAACCAAGTGAAACTTCCCGCTGCTGCTGCAGTTCTTCACAATACCATCAAGATGCATAATGGAGACGAGACTTGGCTTGACAACCAGCCCAATAACATAGCGTAAAATGATTTTGTTGACCTCCCAAATGGTGATGAGAATAACTATGGGAACAACGGCTTAGGGAACACTTTGAGGGATGAAATCGCAATGCAAATGTGGGAGGCATATCATCCTGAATAACAACATTGTGGTATGTTTTTTAATCGTATATACATATGCATTAATTAACTTATGTCGTCTTCATCATCTAACAATGTAATCCTTATTGAATGCAAATATGTATCCAAAGGGGTCTCCAAAGTACAATCTTATGAAAGCGGCCGGAAAAAAGGCTTCACATGGTGCGAAGAAGTTGTCATCCAAAATTAAAAAGACTCCTCCAAAAGGTATTTTAATGCTTCATCTCCGCTTGTCGAATTATAGCAACTCTTGTCATGTTGAGTGTGATCAAGTATGCCATTATTTTACTCTATAAATTTATTTTCAAATTGAATGATAGTAACTCTTATCATGTTGAGAATTAGTTTGAGCAATGTAAATTTGTGCTATGTGTAGTTAAGAAGCCCATAGCTTAGTGGAACCTGGCTCTTGAAAAGGCTCTGGTAGATTTACTTCATGAGCACAGTAATCCATATCATAGGGGACAAAATGGTTGGTCTAGTGAAACTTGGAATAGAGTGACAAAAATATTCCATTGGAGATATGCCCATACAAACTTCACAAAAGAACAAATCCAAGAGAAACCAAAAGAATTGAAGGGTCAATACAAGCCTATCAAGGATGCTCGGAAGCAAAGTGGTGTTAGCTGGAACTATCATACACACATGATAGAGGCCGACCCACATCTTTGGCAGAACTTGATTATTGTAAGTTCTATAATATTCAATGCAACTTGTATTCCATGCTTCTTTTGTAATCAATCTTGTTTTCGGGTAATCTAGGTTTGATAAATCATTTCTCTTATATACAGTCCTCGCCAGACATAAGAAAGTTTCAGACAAAGCCATTTCCTCTATATGACAAGCTAGGTGATCTTTATGATGGCGACTTGTGACGCCCTCGTTTTAATCGTACGCTAATCATACACGCAAATGCGTACGATCAAACCCAAGGACTCACGGGAAGATATCCCAACACAACTCTAGACACAAATAAAACAATACAAGCTTCATATTACAAGACAGGGCCCTCGAGGGCTAGAATACACAAGCTCGATAAACACACGAGTCAGCGGAAGCAACAATATCTGAGTACAGACATAACAGGGGGTGCCTTAGAGAAGGCTAGCACAAAAGAAACCGATCGAATGAGGCGAGGCCTCCTGTCTGGGAACCTCCTAACTACTCCTATCTTCGGCGGCCTCCACGAAGATGATACCATCGGGGTCCCAGGTGTCGGCAGGAAACTCCACTCCCGGGCTCCAGTATCTGGTTGCAGTAACGGATCAAGGGGACAAAAGGGGAGCAAAGCAACGGTGAGTACTCATCCACAGTACTCGCAAGTATTATATCAGAACTATTCTAAGTATGCATCGGTATCAAAGAAGGGGGGTTTATATGTGGACTGACTGCAACAATGCGAGAAATAGAGAGAGAAGGCCTAGTCCTATCGAAGACTAGCATATTCAGGGTCTTGCAACAATAGACGAGGGTAGAACAGGTGTAACACGAATAATAGTCATATTGTTGTAGCAGTATTAAAGTGAGATCATGCCCAGAGATCCTCCCTCGACTCCCTGCAAGGAAGCAATCCCGGGGCAACTAATTCCAGTTAAGTAACAATTGTAGTTGTATAAGATCACGTCACAACTCCAAGTCGCCCTGTAACCGTGGACACGGCTATCCGAATAGTTAATTTTCATCCCTGCACGGGTGCACAACATGTTCCGTCACGCTCGATAACACTCTGGCCGGACACACTTTTCTGGGTCATGCCCGGCCTCGGAATATCGACACGTCGCAGCCCCACCTAAGACTCAACAGAGAGGCCAGCCGCCGGTCTAAATCCTAAGCACAAAGGGTTCGTGGGCCCAGTTCCCCTTCGCGCTCCTACATAATGCGTGGGCGGCCGACGTCAGTCCTAGCATCTCTTAATCACAAGCGCGATGCATCTCGGGACCACTCGGGCGTGCGCCGCTACGTTGCTGACATCTGAAAAGCTTTGGCTGATACCGTGACGCCGAGTACCGATAATTCTTCCCGCGTAGCCGGTTAGTGCGAAAAGGTCTCCAACCAACCCAGATCAAATACCCAAATCCATTAAAATTTTAATTAGGCCATCGACACAATCTCGCGGGAATCCACCCATCTTAACAACTAATCACCAATGATCCCAGTAACATGGTCGAGTAACTGTGTGGTTGTAACATCGGGGGAATCCGAGGTATCACCCTCGTTGGATTCCGAACGATGTATCACCCTTTGGGGTCCCACACTTGAGGGGTTGCACGACAGAGGCATCGTCGGGAATGGTGAAAGAGGAATCACCCTCGATAACCACAACCGACTAGCTATACTACAGAGATATCATCAGGGGTACGTAGCGAGGTGTCACCCTCGGTACTCGATAGTATCTCTGTAGCGTCGTACAACTAAGGGGGGTGTATGTGCTGTGTCGGTCTGGCTCGTCGATCAGGGATCGAGATTTGAAAATAAAGCGGGGCAACTGCACTACGGGGTCAGAAGGGATGACTGCTCCACCTATACTAAACAGTTTTAGAAGTGCAGTACTGAAAGTAGCAGTTCATAAAAAATAGGCTATGCATCAGATATAAGAGCTAACTACAACAGTAGCAAAATACTAATGCAAACAGTAGAAAGAAAGACATAGGCGATATAGGAATGATCAAGGAGGGTTTGCTTGCCTTGCTGCTCTGCGGCAAAAGGCTGATCGGCAGGGTCGTAGATGTACCCGGCAGCAGCGACACTCTCGGGGTCTACCGATAAGAAGAGGGGGAAGAAACAATAAATAATAGCAACGGTGCAACACAATGCATGACCAAGCAAGATGCAGGCTAGACATGACTAACGCAACAACATCCGTCGCACATGGGTCGGAAGAATATCTGACGATATTTTCCGGGTCTCGGGCTACTACCGGTCAGACTGGAAACGATGGAAATGTTCCATGTTTGCTATGCTAGGGATACGTGACAGACGAATGGACCGTGTATCCGGGTTTGTCTCGTTCTGCTGATCAACTTTCATGTTGAAAATATTTTGATCTCACTTATGGATTAATTTATATTAATTTTTAAAGTTTTATTTAATAATCAGGAATTAAAAACAGATTTAATTAATTAAATTAAATGCTATTATGACATCAGCATGATGCCATGCTAACATCAGCAGTTGACTGGTCAACTGACCAGTGGGTCCCATGCGTCATAGACACACATTTTTAATTAAGATTAAATAGTAATTAATTAGATTAATTTAGTGGGGGACCCACGTGTCATACTCTAATTATTCGAATTACCTATTTAATTAATTAACTAATTAATTAATTAATGTATCTATTTATTTATTTAATAAAAGCAATTTTTTTATATTTTAATTTTCACTTTTCTTAAAAGAGGGTGTGGGGCCTCCCTATCATAGACAGCGATGTGGGTTGGCCCCACCGGTAAGTGGCTTAGGCCACATACACATTTTACCTACATACACATATTCATACAATTAACATTTTCTCTGTACATACTTGCATATACATACGCATTACATACACGATACATACAGCACAATACATACATAATACATAATACATACATGACTTTTTATTTTATTTTCTTACTAATCTCTTTCTAACACAACTCTGTGCTAACTCTCTAACTCTGTGCTCATCTCTGCCATCTCTCTCAACACAGAGGAAGGAGGCAACCTCCAACTACACCTACAGGAAACCAATGATGCCGGAACGAGAAACTAACTTCCGGAAAGGAACCGGGGCGGGAAACGAAGAGTGGGGGAAGAGTCACGGTGCCTCACCACCGTTGACGGGGAAGCAGAGGCTCGACGTAAAGGTAGACCGGCAGGGAGGAGGTTGGGAGGAGGATGCCGGCGAATCTGGCGTGGCGGAGCCCGGGAAGGGGCCGATCCGGCGTGATGGAGCGGTTCCGGTGAGCTTGTTGACGAGGAGGCGGGTCTTGTGAGGAGTAGGGGCCGGCCGGTGGCGCCGGTTGCGGAGGGCCGGCCGGTGCGGAGGTCGTCGGTGCGCCTCTGGGGAGGTGCTCTGGCGACGGGGAGTGAGGCCGTCGGGAGAGGAGGGGTTGCCGGCGGGGGTGAGCAGGGGAGGGCCGAGGAGCCGCCGGAGTGGGGGGGGGGGGGCTCGGCCGGCACGGCGTGAGCAGGGGAGGGCCGAGGAGCCGCCGGAGTGGGAGGGCTCGGCCGACGCGGGTTAGGGGAGGGCCTGCGTGCTGGGGAGGGAGAGGGAGGTCGGTCTCGGAGGGAGAGGCCAAGAGGAGGGAGCTCTCGGTCTCAATGGGGGCTGGGGGTTGGTGGGGTTCTCGGTGGGATCTGGGGGCTGTTGTCGTGGGGAGGGAGAGAGACGAGAGGAGAGGCTCTCGGTCTCGGTGGGGGCTGGGGGTTGGTGGGGCTCTCGGTGCGGTAGCGGGGGTAGGTGAGGGGCTCGGGTCGGGTGGAGGGAGCCGAGAGGTGCGAGCGAGTGGGAGAGGCGGTTGGTGAGCGGGCGGGAGGGTAGTCCTGGCGGCGGCCAGGGAAGGGCTCGGGAGCGGGGGGTTCGCCTAGGGTTCGGCCCCCCTTGCTGGGCCGGTGGGGAGATGGCCAGCTGGGCCACTTGGCCTAGTTGGCCAGGGTTTTTTTATACATTTATTTTTTAATCCTTTTTTACATAGTCTTTTTCTTTTTTTTAATACTTTATTATTACTTTTATTTTATTTTTTTATTATTTCTGCATTCCAAAACTTCCATCCATTGACTTTAATTTAATTATGATAATTGCTTTGATTTTTATTAAGCGATAATTTATTTTAGATAAATTTGATGACGTGGAAGAATTAGTGTGTGGTTACTCTAGCTTAATTGGGGCGTCACATGAGTTTAATGGATTTTCATTTGCTACCTTTTTCTTGACCTTTATAGAGAATTTATATTGCTATGTGACCTTTAATGAGAACTTGGGTGCTTGTGTAGGACACATAACAGAAGGTAATTTCAATTTTACATCAATTGAGGCTACACAAGTGACTGACGATGATCCTGAAGTTGAAAGAGATGAGACTGGGTTCTCTTTTGATCTGAATGAGTGCGAAGATGATTTACACATGTATGATGATCCAAGAGATGCGGCTCAAAATGACGGTCCAAGTGGAGCTACTCAAAGTGATGGTCCAATAGATGGTACTCAAAGTGATGTTACTCGAGCAGGTTCTCCTCGTGGTTCCAACAAAAAAGCCAGTGAAAGGGCCCAAGACGAAGAAGAAGCGGGATGATCCCATGGTGGAAATGATGGCGAACTATGTGGTGATCAAACAGAAGCAAGCGTCGGAGGAGTCTGCTTTGTTCGCAGGGTTAAAAAATGCCCAACAGTTCACCATCAGCAAGTGCATTGCTGTTCTGCACAAGATGGAAAGCATCTCACATGGAGAAAGAGCCGTTGCATATAAGGTGTTCAAAAATTATGAGAATCGTGAAATTTTCCTCAATGCCGCCGCCGAAGATGAAGTGAGTGTCGCTGTTCTCCGTCGGAGCGAAATGGCAGAGTTGCCTCGAGGTATCTAAGGTAAGATTTCACTATGTTATTAGTTATTGTAATATGATCTGAAAATGTTTGGTGATATTTTTTACATTCTTGAAGCGTGAGAACTGTGACATTTTCAGATGGTTTATTGTCGATACTATAACATCTTAAAAACTGTAGCTACAAGAGTCATCTCTATTCTTGACAGTTTTGTGACCTGATTTGCAAACTCTTCATCCTCGTCTCCTCTGTCTCTCATTTTATTGTGCCCATACACTTGAACACAAACACATTCAGATATAGCTACAAACACGTCCAGGCTGACTGATCGCATAGGAATTCGTTTCGTTTGCGAGTGCCATGTTTTTTATTTCATTTTCTTGTTTTCATAGTTGAGTTGGGATATTGTCATGGCGTACTAATAGCTCTCTACTGTACCATATTTCTGGAAATTTAATCAGTGACTCTGTGTTCATGTGATTTTAGACTTGCACTCCAGTGTCGCTTATATGTGGAACAAAGTAGCTAGTGGAAAGTCAGGGCAATGACCAAAGTAACTAGTAGCTACTGAAGTTATCCTCTTATTTAATCCTGATACTGGCTAGTTGTGTTTCAACCTTGTTTTTCTTTTGTATACTGTTGTGACTGTTACGGGAACTTTTTTATGAAGATGGTTGATGCAGAGGCTAGGGTTGAACCTCCTTTTCGAAAAAATATATAAGCTCTTTCCCTACGGGTCGTTTTTCAAAAGTGTTTTGAAAAAAAGCTATCCAGGAATGGATGCTAACAACATTCTCTCTCTAAAAAAATCTGCAATTTATTTTGTGTGTAAAAATCACCAAGTTCAGTATTGTGCATGTGCTTACATTGAACATACTCAGTCAGGCTCAGGCCACACAATTTTCAATCCGTATCATACAACATATATGCAAAAAAGTTGAGGGGGCTAGTACTTGTTGATTGGTATTTAATCACAGTTGATAGTTTGCTTTGTTCCCTCATTTCTGGATTAATCTTGATGTGTTTGACCATTGATATTCATATATTAGATTTGTTCTTCATTCTTAGATTATATGTGTCATGCATTCTGGTCTGCTAGTAGCATCTTTTCATCTAGCTAGCATAGCTAACTTAGTCCATTTCTGTTGAACTTAATCTATCTAATGGACCTTGCTAACTTGTTCTCCCTTCATTGACGCTTCAACTGATGGCAAGATCAAAACTGGTGGTGCAAACCTGCCATTTTCAGAAGCTGATCAACCATAAATAAGCACATGAAAGAATTGGAAAGGGGAAAAACTAGCCTGAAGAAGAATTTGGACATGAATTAGGGCCTTTAAAGCAGAAGAAATGTTTTGGGAATATCCCACTAAGTCACCACGTCTTCTGACTGCTCTGTGGCGAACCCTTTTGCTGTCCTTCCACGTGTTGTCTATTTCGCTATCTTGTTGCTGAAGCTTTATCAAATCTAGCCTAACTTGGGATTACTCCCGCTGGTTGCTGCTGCAAGTAATTCTTTTTGTTTCAGTCGGATGCATTATTCACCATATCTATCACCTCTCTTCGGCTTAAATGCAAGCAAATTCATGAAACAGTTGCTAACAGTAGCAACATTACCTTTTTTTCTTCAGTATCCTATACTGGTGCTAATTATATTCAGTCAAGACAGTATGTATTAGATTGTTCAAATTCTATAAAAGATAGATAATGACTTATTTGCTGGTTCTTTTTTCAATTTTATTGGTTGATATGTCCAGGTTTTTCTCCACATCTAACCCTTGTACCGATTCATCTATTTTTATAAGGACCTGATATCGCCGAAGTGGGTGACCATGTGTTGCCGCCACAAGTCTCCTCCATGTAGTGCCGCCCACAAACATGTCTTGTACCATTCGATGATCCAACATGTGTTTATGTTGTGATAAATCGTTGACTTTTATTGGTTGAATATCTTGTATTTTTGATTTGGACCATGGCATGTGTCACGTTTTTCATTTGCACCGTGACATGAATGGATGTATCATTTTCAATTGAACCGTCGATTATATGAGCCTATTTGTTGTTATGCGTAATTTAGTTGTACCTTTGTTGAAAGTACGTTTCTTGTGTGAGCTTTTAAAGTTGTACAAATTACATTTTTAATTTTGGTATAGTAAATTTGCTAACCCTGTGTATCAATCCCTATGTACTAAATAGTAAGGGTATGTGAGGGGTTTGGGGATTTGGAGGGATTTAAGAGGATTGGGTGAGAGGGAGGGATTCACCAAATCCTCCCAAATCCCCTCATTCGAAAACCCCTCCAATCCCTTCCTGTCAAACAAGGCCTAACGGGGCATCTCTACCGAAGAGCAGCCGCACACTGTTGATCTCCTCTGTGCTCTGTGCAATCCCCCTGCAAGCCATGCTAGCGGCGGATCTGCCACACGGGACGATCTCATCGATGGAAAAGATTTGCCAAGAATTTCTTTGGTGCTCCAAAGACGGGGCGACAAGAGGGAAGTGCTCAGTTGCTTGGGAAGCAATGTGTACATCAAGGTGGGCTGGAGGATTAGGTATCTCGTATATGAAGTGGTTGAACGTGGCATTGCAAGCATGTTGGCCATGGTTGAGGCACATGGGTCACCTGCGGCCTTGGCGAGAGTTCCAAATTTCTATTCCAGCGGCATCGGTGAAGATATTCCACGCCGTGACTCGGATTGAGGTGAAGGACGGTGCAAGCTCATGCTTCTAGGAGGACCAACGGTTGAACGGCTACATGATCTAGGAACTCGCTCCCCTTGTCTATGATCGTGTATGCCCACATATCCGTGCCACCATAACCGTCAAGGAGGCCTTGTAAGACCATGCTTGGGCGCTAGACCTTGGACGAGAGATTGATCTGCCTCGAGGGAGTTGAGGAGTACATAAGATGGACATGGGAGAGTAGTGCCATATACTCGTCCACTCTGCATATGCCTTAAAATTTGGAGGAAGAGAAGTGATGTCGTACACGGCCGTCACATGGAACTCCAAGGCCCCCTTAAATGCCAGTTTTTCACTTGGTTAGCCATGTGAAACCACTGTTGGATGTTCGATAGTCTCGCCAAGACAAGCTTGCCCCATCAAGAGTCATGCCCATTATGCTACCAAGCCGACAAGACCATCAACCATCTCCTCATTGAGTGCATGTTCACACGAGCACTAGTAAAAAATGAGGCTTTCAGCCGCAGCCTCAACTCACATTAGCCCCGGGTCGAAATAAAACTGAGACCAATGACAGGCATTGGTCCCGGTTCGAGCTGTCACGGCCTCGCGGGGCAACATTCACGGTTCGGATCGACGCATTAGTTCTGGTTCGTGTCAAAAACCAGGACTAAAGATCCAGCGACTGACACGTGGCGTGCCGCGGAGCATTAGTCCCGGTTGGGGGCTGGAACCGGGACTAATGGTTAGTCTTCTATCCCGGTTCTGTCCATTAACCGGGACCAAAGAGATGCCTATATATACCTGCCCACCCTCTTCTCTGTTTTTTGGTTGTGTGAGGTGTGCATGTCATGCTCTTGCCACCCTTCTATGAATGCACATGAGGTGTTCGATGAAATGCCCGAGCCACATTTAAGATTTCTCCTCTCCAAGCTCGACATCTCCAAACTCCATTTTCCTCAAGGTTTGTCTAGGTTTGACGGTGCACCAACTACACAAGTGTTCTAAAGGTTAGCTACTTCATCCTTTCATCTCTCACTTCTAGTTTAGCTCATTTCAAATGCTCTAGAAGTAGAGTGGTTTGTAGGTTTAAGTGTAGGAGTGTATGTGTGAGTTCTTTTGATTTAGATGCAAAATTTGAGCTCAAATTAACTTCTTAGAGTCTCCACATGTGTAGGGTACCGTCCCGTGCCCGTCCTCACCGTTGTCGATCGCCCGCGCCGATCTCGTCGCCAGCACCACCGTGGTGAGCCTCTTGTTCTTATCTTCTTTCTAAAAGAATTTTTTTCTTACTTGAATGATTTAGATAGATACTTGTATAAATTACTTACTTTTATCTTTTTGTTATTATATAGTGTGATGATTTTGGTATCCGCCTCCGTCGGCCCTCATCCTGTCTATGATTCAGATGTGGTATATATTATCTTTTATAACTATTTGTTTTATTTAGTGTTTATGACAATTATGATCACCAACGTGGCACGAATTTTTTAATCTAGGAGGTACTTGAACCGGAAATTCCAATCGACATAGAAATTCTTGTCGAGAAGTTAAATTTGGTTGAAAAAGAAAACAATTACTTGAAGAAAAAATTGAAAATAATTAAGGAGAAGAATATGGAACTAGAGTTGCATGTTACCGATGTTGTCGACGATCAAAAGATGAAGATGGATGCAATGTGGTTGATGATGGATGCAATGTGCTTGAAGATTAGGAATATGTGACGCCCTCGATTTAATCGTACGCTAATCAGCCACGCAAATGCATACGATCAAACTCAAGGACTCACGGGAAGATATCACAACACAACTCTAGACATAACTAAAACATACATGCTTCATATTACAAGCCAGGGGCCTCGCGGGCTAGAATACAGAAGCTCGATAAACACACGAGTCAGCGGAAGCAACAAACATCTAAGTACAAACATTAAATATAGGGTGCCTTAGAGAAGGCTAGCACAAAAGACACAACGATCGAACGAGGCGAGGCCTCCTGCCTGGGAACCTCCTAACTACTCCTGGTCTTCAGCGGCCTCCACGTAGTAGTAGGCACCATCGGGGTAGCAGGCGCCGTCGGCAGGATACTCCATCTCCCGGGCTCCATCATCTGGTCGTAGCAACGGATCAAGGGGGCAAAGGGGGAGCAAAGCAACGGTGAGTACTCATCCAAAGTACTCGCAAGACTTATATCAGAACTATGCTAAGTATGCAATAGTATCAAAGAAAGGGGTTTATATGTGGACTGACTGCAGCAATGCAAGAATTGAGAGAGAAGGCCTAGTCCTATCAAAGACTAGCATCTTCAGGGGGTCTTGCAGCAATAGACGAGAGTAGAACAGGGTAACACAATTAATAGTTATATTGTTGCAGCAATATTAATATGAGGTCACGCCCAGAGATCCTTCCTCAACTCCGTGTGAGGAAGCAATCACAGGGCAACAATCCAGTTAAGTAACAGTTGTAGTTGTATAAGATCAGGGCACAACTCCAAGTCGTCCTGTAACTGTGGACACGGCTATTCGAATAGATAAGTTCTTCCCTCAGGGGTGCACAACATATTCCCCATCACGCTCGATAACACTCTGGCCGGACACACTTTTCTGGGTCATGCCCGTCCTCGGAATATCAACACGTCGCAGCCCCACCTAAGCTCAACAGAGAGACCAGCCCGCCGGTCTAACTCCTAAGCACAAAGGGGTCATGGGCCCACTTGCCCTCTGCGCTCCTGCACGATGCGTGGGCAGCCGATGTCAGTCCGAGAACCCCTTAATTACAAGCGCGATGCATCTTGGGACCACTCAGGCGTGCGTCGCTCCATTGCTGACGTCTGAAAAGCTTTGGCTGATATCACAACGTCGAGTACCCATAATTCTTCCCACACAGGCGATTAGTGTGTAATAAGGCCTTCCGACCATTCCAGATCAAATACCCAAATCCATTATCAATTAATTAAGTCATCAACACAACCACGCGGGAAACCACCCGCCTAACATCTATTCATCAAGGATCCCAGTAACATGGTCAAGTAACTGTGTGGTTGTAATCATCAAGGGGGATCCAAGATACCACCCTAGTTAGATTCCGGACGATGTATCCGTCAAGGTGGACTTAGAGGAATCACCCTCAAGGGTCTCACGCTTGAGGGGTTGCACGACAGAGATGTCGTCGAGAGTGGTGAAGGAGGAATCACCCTTGATAACCACGACCGACTAGCTGTACTACTGAGATATCATCCTGAGTACTTCACGAGGTGTCACTCTCGGTACCCGATAGTAGCTCTGTAGCATCGCACAACTAAGGGGAGGGTGTAAGTGCCGTGTCGGATCTGGTTCGTCGATCGAGGATCGAGACTTAACATTTAAGCAGGGCAACTGGACTAAGGGGTCAGAGGGGATGACTGTCCACCTATAGTAAAACAGTTTTAAAGGTGCAGCACTGAAAGTAGCAGTTCATCAAAATTAGGCTATGCATCAGGTATAGGAGCTAACTACAATAGTAGCAAAATTCTAATGCAAGCATGAGGGAGAAAGATTAGGCGATATAGGGATGATCAAGGGGGGTTTTCTTGCCTTGTTGCTCTGCGTCAACGGGCTGGTCATCGGGAGGGTAGATGTATCCGGAAGCAGCATCAGTCTAGGGGTCTACCGGTAAGAAGAGGGGGGAAGAAACAGTAAATAATAGAAACAGTGCAACACTAAGCATGGCATGGCAATATGCAGGGCTAGGGGTGTTATATTGCCTAGCCAAGTGTTTTAGTTAATTTAGGAATTTATTTGGTATTATTTTAGTAAATTCATGCACTATTCATTTATTTGAAACACGCAAAAGTTACATGTTCGCCTATCTAGGAGTGATGGTCAAGCATTTTGATTACATAATCAAAATCTACATATTATTCTGATCATTTTACTTATATAAATAATTTTCATCCGAGTTACGGATTAAAAGAGATGATTTTCTAAAGATTTGAACATTTTCTGGAATTGTTTTAAATCACAGAAATGAGTTAATGCATCAGCACTGCATCAGCATGACATCAGCACTCGGCTAGCGAGCTGACCAGTCAAACTGACAGGTGGGACCCACGTGTCAGCCTCAGTGAAACTAAGAGCGCTTAGTTTTAGACTAACATAACTAATTAGGGGGGTGGGCCCCAGGTGACAGCGGCTATTGTAGTTAACAGGTTAATTTTAAAGCTTAATAAACTTAATTAATGAAAGGGGCCCACATGTCATACACAGGGGGTGTGGTCCACCTGCCAATGATTGGTCGAGCCCAGTCAGCAGGTTGACTCGGTCAACTAGTCAACCACGGGCTCGGGGCCCACGGGTGAGTGACCCTTGGGTGCTCCGAGTCGGGCCAGGTGAGTAGCGGCGGCGCTGGGTCGCCGGAGGAGGTCTGGCGAGCACCAGGGACTGCGCTGGGGGTCGGAAATGGCTTCTCGGCCACCATTTCGCGCGCCGCGACCAGCTACGAGTAGCTGGTACTCGCGCCCATCGATCTGGGCCATCAGCGGCACCAGGGGCAGTTGATAGGGCGCCGCCGACGAGCCATGGCGGCGGCTGCGTTCGGGCCAGCACGGGCGCGTGCATATAGCGAGAAAACTTCGCAAAACTATCGCGGGACGGGCTCTATGCGACGCGGCGAAGCACGTGGACTCACGCTAGCGACAATTTGGTCATCGGAGGCTCGCCGACGACGAGCACAGGGGGAGCCGCATTCGGGCACGACGGGGAGAAGGGGCCACAACGGTGGAAACAGAGCGCAGTGAGGGGGGAAGGAAAGGGGGCTCACGACGGTCCTGCACAGGTGCAAGGCATGCGTAGGGGAGGCTCGACGTCATCGAAGTCCAGGGAGATTGTCGTCGGTTCCGAGGAAGAAGAAGGGCGCAATTCAGTCGTTGCGGGGGTGCCGAGCTCAAGCGCGTCCTCGTAGTCGACGTAGTCGACGCAGGCGGTGCTCCTGGCATGGTCTCAGGTGGCGGGGAGGTTGTAGAGCGCGTGGGCGACGGCGATCATGGCAGCGGCGGCGCGGGCTCGAGCAAGGAAGAAACAGAGAGCGAGAGAGGGAGGGGGAAAATGAGCCGGGGCTTGATCTAGGGCTGCGGTGGCGATCTTATCCCCTCCCGGGACGCTGTAGCGGCACAGGAAGCGAGCTTGCTCGACGGGGACGACGCCGACACCCTGATGTCTACTACACAACCTTCTCCTTGTAGACGTTGTTGGGCCTCCAAGTGCAGAGGGTTGTAGGACAGTAGCAATTTCCCTCAAGTGGGTGACCTAAGGTTTATCAATCCGCGGGGGGCATAGGATGAAGATGGTCTCTCTCAAGCAACCCTGCAACCATATAACAAAGAGTCCATTGTGTCCCCAACACACCTAATACAATGGTAATTTGTATAGGTGCACTAGTTCGGCGAAGAGATGGTGATACAAGTGCAATATGGATGGTAGATATAGGTTTTTGTAATCTGAAGTTACAAAAACAGCAAGGTAACAAATGGTAAAAGTGAGCACGAACGGTATTGCAATGCGTGGAAACAAGGCCTAGGGTTCATACTTTCACTAGTGAAGTTCTCTCAAAAATGATAACATAATTGGATCATATAACTAGCCCTCAACATGTAACAAAGAGTCACTCCAAAGTTACTAATAGCGGGGAACAAACAAAGAGATTATTGTCGGGTATGAAACCACCACAAAGTTATTCTTCCTGATTGATCTATTCAAGAGTCCGTAGTAAAATAACACGAAGCTATTCTTTCCGTTCGATCAATCATAGAGTTCGTACTAGAATAACACCTTAAGATACATATCAACCAAGACCCTAATGTCACCTAGATACTCCATTGTCACCTCAAGTATCCGTGGGCATGATTATACGATATGCATCACATAATCTTAGAATCATCTATTCAACCAACAAATAGAACTTCAAAGAGTGCCCCAAAGTTTCTACCGGAGAGTCAAAACGTGTGCCAAACCCTATGCATAGGTTCCCAATGTCACGAACCCGCAAGTTGATCACCAAAACATACATCGAGTACTCAGATGAATCAAACGTGTGCCAACCCATATGCATAGGTTCCCAATGTCACAAACCCGCAAGTTGATCACAGCAGATAGACACGTGCAAGACATACATCAAGTGTTCTCAAAGACTCAATCCGATAAGATAACCCCAAAGGGGAAACTCAACTCATTACAAGAGGGAGAGGGGGAAGAACATCATAAGATCCAACTATAGTAGCAAAGCCCATGGTACATCGAGATCAAGACATCTCAAGAACACGAGATAGAGAGAGAGAGAGAGAGAGAGAGATCAAACACATAGCTACTGGTACATACCCTCAGCCCCGAGGGAGAACTACTCCCTCCTCATCATGGAGATCACCGGGATGATGAAGATGGCCACCGGAGATGGATTCCCCCTCCGGCAGGGTGCTGGAACGGGCTCCAGATTGTTTTGTGGTGGCTACAGAGGCTTGCGGTGGCGGAACTCCCGATCTAGGTTTCTTTTTGGGGGTTTGTGAATTTATAGGAATTTATGGCGGTGGAATTACGTTGGTTGGGCCCTCGAGGAGGTCACAAGCCTGGTAGGCGCCACCTAGGGGGGTGGTGGTGGCCTCAGGGCTTGTGATTCCCTCGTGGCTCTTATGGCCTTCTTCCAAAGCTTCAGGGGTCTCTTTTGGTCCAAAAAAATCATCGTAAAGTTTCATTCCATTTGGACTCCGTCTGAAAAAGGGTCAAAAACACAGAAAAAATAGAAACTGGCACTTGGCACTGATTTAATAGGTTAGTCCCCCAAAAGATATAAAATAGCATAATCATGCATATAAAATATCCAAAGTTGACAAGATAATAGCATGAAACCATCAAAAATTATAGATACGTTGGAGACGTATCAAGCATCCCCAAGCTTAACTCCTGCTCGTCCTCGAGTAGGGAAGTGATAAAGAATGAATTTTTGATGTTGCATGCTACCTAGCATAGTTGTCCTTTGTAACTTCTCTCACGTGACATGAATGTTCAGATCCGTTAGATTCAAAACAATAGTTTGCTATTGATGTGGAGACAATAATACTTCCAGCAAACTAGCAAGGTAATCATGAACTTTCAAAATAACAAGGCCAAAAGAAAGTTATCCCTACAACAAATTTAAATCATGCACAACCTCGGTATTGGCCAAGTAATTGTTTTCACACTTTTACTTTCTCAAACTTTTTCAACTCTCACGCAATACATGAGCGTGAGCCATGGTTTTAGCACTACAAGTGGAATGGAGTGTGGTGGAGGTTGCAAGCCAAACAAGGAGAAGATGGTCACATTAACTAGGCATATCAATGAGCTATGGAGATGCTCATCAATAGATATCAATGTGAATGAGTAGGGATTGCCATACAAATGATGCACTAGAGCTAAGAGTATGTGAAAGCTCTTAAAGAAAACTAATGGGTGTGCATCCAACTTGCTTGCTCACGAAGACCTAAGGCAATTTTGAGGAAGCCTATCATTGGAATATACAAGCCAAGTTATATAATGAAAATTTCCCACTAGCTATATGGTGGTGACAAAACGAGAGACTGTTAATCATGAAGATCATGGTGCTTAATAAGCACAAGTGTGGAAGGATAGTAGCATTGTCCCTTCTCTCTTTTTCTCTCATTTTTTTGGTGGGCTCTTTGGCCTCTTTTTTTTGGTGGGCATCTTTGGCCTCTTTTTGTAAATGGGCTTCGCTGGCCTCTTTTATTTCCTCACATGGGACAATGCTCCATCAATGATGATCATCACACTTACAACTTAAAACTTAGAGCAATGATGACTCTATATGGAAAGCCTTCGGTAGTGTACCGTGACAATGATCTAGCATGGCATAGACATCAATGGAAACATCATGCTAGCTATCTTATGATCATGCAATGGCAATGTAGAAGTGGTGGCACATGTCATGGTGGTAGTTGCATGGCAATATATCTCGGAATAGCTTTCAAAAAGCCATAGTAGGTAGGTATGGTGGCTGTTTTGAGGGAGGCTAATGGTGGGTTTTGTGCACCGACGAAAGTTGCACGACACTAAAGAAGATAGTGATAGTGGAAGGTGAAAGTGCATCTAAACCATGGACTCAACATTAGTCAAGAAGAACTCATATACTTATTGCAAAAGTTTTATTATTAATCGAAACAAAGCATTCAACGCATACTCCTAGGGGAAGGGTTGGTAGGTATAAACCATCGCGCGATCCCGACCGCTACACAAAGGATGACAATCAATAAACTAATCATGCTCAAACTTCATCACATAGCAGTTCACCATACGTGCATGCTACGGGAATCACTAACTTCAACACAAGTATCTCTAGATTCACAACACCATACTAACATAACTTAAATATTACCACAACCACATCCAAAACTAATTGAGAGGAATCAAGCTTCTCTTTCTACTCAATGCACATGAAGATGGAAGTTTTCATATCCCTTTGGATAACTACCACTTTTGGGACTACTTTCATAGCATAAGCCAACTACCAAGCCATGCAACACTGTGCTCTAAAAGATATAAGTGAAGCACATAGAGCAAAATCAACTAGCTCTAAAGATATAAGTGAAACACATGTGAGCTGAATTGCCTAACTCAAAGGATATAAGTGAAGCTCGACAAAATCACGGTGAGTGCATGTATCTCTCTATAGGTGTGCAACAAGGAATATTTTGACACAACAAAAATAAAAGACTCCTACGATACAAGACGCTCCAACCAAAACACATATCATGTGGTGAATAAAAATATAGCTCCAAGTAACATTACCCATGGATTGAAGACGAAAGAGGGGATTCCTTCCCGGGGCATCCCCAAGCTTAGGCTTTTTAGCATCCTTGAATAAACTTGGGGTGCCTTGGGCTTCCCCAATCTTGAGCTCTTGCCACTCTTTATCTCTTTGTCCATAAGAACTTCACCCAGAACTTGAAAAGTTCACAACACAAAACTTAAACAGAAACTCATGATATCATTAGTATAAGAAAGGAAATCACCACTTCCTTAGGTACTGTAGCAAACTTAAATTCTACTTATGTTGGTGTTGAGTTGCTGTATTTTCACTTTTCCATGGCTAGTACCCTCCGATACTATCCATAGTTTCATCAAAATAAGAAACCAACTCAACAAAAACAGAATCTGTTAACAGCAGACCAGTCTGTAGCAATCTGTATACTTCGTATACTTCTGGTACTTCAAAAAATCTGAAAAATTACGACAGTCTGAAGAAATTGCATAGAATTCAGCAGAAAAAAATAATCAACTCAAAATCTCTTACAGAATAAAAATGAAAATTCGTTTCGTGAGCAGAAGTTTCTGTCTTTTTCCAGCATGATCAAACAATCATCACCAAGACTAATCATAACGGTTTTGCTTGGCACAAACACAAAAAGAAACACGAAAGACACAATCATAACAGAATTATGATGGTGTGGAGAAAACAAAAAAGGAATCAAAAAGCAAAGAAAAATTTATTCATTGGGTTGCCTCCCAACAAGCGCTATCATTTAACGCCCTTAGCTAGGCATTGATTTCAATGATCTCACATAAAAGGTAAGGATTGAAACACAACGAGAGCATCATGGAGCATATGGCTAGCACATTTAAGTCTAACCCACTTCCTATGCATAGGGATTTTGAGAGCAAACAACTTTTTGGAGCAAGAATCAACTAGCATAGGAAGGCAAAACAAGCATAGCTTCAAAAGTTTCAACACATGGAGAGGAAGCTTGATACTATTGCAATAAGTAGAAGCATATGATCCTCTCTCATAGTAATTTTTAGTAGCATCATGAATTAATTCAACAATATAACCAGCACCTAAGGCTTTCTTTTCATGATCTACAAGCATAGGAATTTTACTACTCTCCACATAAGGAAATCTATTCTCAAGAATAGTAGTGGGAGTATCGTAAAAGACTTGAGCACTACAAATATTGTCCACAATGAAAAAACAAGGTTTAGCAAAAGGGTTCTCGAGAGTATGACAAGTTTTTATCATCCCTCTTCTTTAAAGCATAAGTATCCTCACAATAATCATCATAGAACTAAAAAGATCATCTTTATCAAATATAGCATCCCCAAGCTTGTGGCTTTGCATATCATTAACATCATGGGTATTCAAAGAATTCATGCTAAGAACATTGCAATCATGCTCATAATTCACATATTCTATGCCAAGCATTCTATGTAATTCTTCTTTCAGCACTTGAGCACAATTTTCCTTCCCATCATGCTCACGAAAGACATTGAAAAGATGGAGCATATCAGGCATCCTCAATTCCATTTTTTTTAGTTTTCTAGCAAAAGAACAAGAAACAAAAAGATTCGATTGCAAGATCTAAAGATATACCTTCAAGCGCTAACCTCTCCGGCAACGGCGCCAGAAAAGAGCTTGATGTCTACTACGCAACCTTCTCCTTGTAGACGTTGTTGGGCCTCCAAGTGCAGAGGGTTGTAGGACAGTAGCAATTTTCCCTCAAGTGGGTGAACTAAGGTTTATCAATCCGCAGGAGGCGTAGGATGAAGATGGTCTCTCTCAAGCAACCCTGCAACCAAATAACAAAGAGTCTCTTGTGTCCCCAACACACCTAATACAATGGTAAGTTGTATAGGTGCACTAGTTCAGCGAAGAGATGGTGATACAAGTGCAATATGGATGGTAGATATAGGTTTTTGTAATCTGAAATTACAAAAACAGCAAGGTAACAAATGGTAAAAGCAAGCATGAACGGTATTGCAATGCGTGGAAACAAGGCCTAGGGTTCATACTTTCACTAGTGAAGTTCTCTCAACAATGATAACATAATTGGATCATATAACTAGCCCTCAACATGTAACAAAGAGTCACTCCAAAGTCACTAATAGCGGGGAACAAACGAAGAGATTATTGTCGGGTACAAAACCACCACAAAGTTATTCTTTCTGATCGATCTATTCAAGAGTCCGTAGTAAAATAACACGAAGCTATTCTTTCCGTTCGATCAATCATAGAGTTTGTACTAGAATAACACCTTAAGATACATACCAACCAAGACCCTAATGTCACCTAGATAATCCACTGTCACCTCAAGTATCCGTGGGCATGATTATACGATATGCATCACATAATCTCAGAATCATCTATTCAACCAACACATAGAACTTCAAAGAGTGCCCCAAAGTTTCTACCGGAGAGTCAAAACGTGTGCCAACCCCTATGCATAGGTTCCCAATGTCACGAACCCGCAAGTTGATCACCAAAACAGACATCGAGTACTCACACGAATCAAAGGTGTGCCAACCCATATGCATAGGTTCCCAATGTCACAAACCCGCAAGTTGATCACAGCAGATAGACACGTGCAAGACATACATCAAGTGTTCTCAAAGACTCAATCCGATAAGATAACTCCAAAGGGGAAACTCAATTCATTACAAGAGGGAGAGGGGAAAGAACATCATAAGATCCAACTATAGTAGCAAAGCCCATGGTACATCGAGATCAAGACATCTCAAGAACACGAGAGAGAGAGATCAAACACATAGCTACAGGTACATACCCTCAGCCCCGAGGGAGAATTACTCCCTCCTCGTCATGGAGATCGCCGGGATGATGAAGATGGCCACCGGAGATGGATTCCCCCTCCGACAGGGTGCTGGAATGGGCTCCAGATTGTTTTTTCGTGGCTACAGAGGCTTGCGGCGGCGGAACTCCCGGTCTAGGTTTCTTTTTGGGGGTTTCTGAATTTATAGGAATTTATGGCGGTGGAATTACGTCGGTTGGGCCCTCGAGGAGGTCACAAGCCTGGTAGGCACCACCTAGGGGGGTGGTGGCGGCCTGAGGGCTTGTGACTCCCTCGTGGCTCTTTTGGCCTTCTTCCAAAGCTTCGGGGGTCTCTTTTGGTCCAAAAAAATCATTGTAAAGTTTCATTCCATTTGGACTCTGTCTGAAAAAGGGTCAAAAACACGAAAAAAACACAAACTGGCACTTGGCAGTGAGTTAATAGGTTAGTCCGAAAAAAGATATATAATAGCATAATCATGCATATAAAACATCCAAAGTTGACAAGATAATAGCATGAAACCATCAAAAATTATAGATACGTTGGAGACGTATCACACCCTCGCTCGGTCGCGATTGCCCGGTGGAGGAGGGAGGTAGGGAATGAGCGGGGGAGTGGGCTGGGCCGGCACTGTAGCCCCACGCTTCAAGTGCACACGGGCCTTTTTTTATTTTCTTTTCTTCTGTCTTATTTTACAGTTCTTGTTTTAAATACTTTTAGTAAAATTGCACTTTGTAAAATTATGGCACATGGCCAAATATTTAAAACGACAATATCTAACAGTGTCAAAAGGAGTTTAGGGCCCTTATGAAATTATCTGAGTACTCTAAAATTTAAAAGGAAATCTTAATAATTGATTTGGTCATTGTTTTATTTAATTGAGGCACCAAAACAATTTATAAGAAATGGGTTACAATGTGATACTTACTTATGGAATATCTGCATCCTATCCATGATTTCAAGTTTTCATATTTGATAAAATATTAATTCCACTTTTTAAATGAATTTTGAAATTCATAGGAATCCTAAATGAGGTATGGTTCCAAGGTTGACCATGCACTCTTGAGCAACATGATTAATTTAATCATGGTGATCACTGTAGCTTGATTACAAGGGTTAATGTAGCTTGACATTGGGGATGTCACAACTCTCCCCTACTAACAAGAATTCTCATCCCGGGAATTTAGAGGTAGAAGGAAAGATCTCGGGTATTCATCACGAAGATGATCCTCGCGTTCCCAAGTGGCTTCATCTTCAGAATGATTTGATCACTACATTTTAAGGAGCTTGGTGACTTTACGACAAGTCTGACATTCAGCCTAATCGAGAATCCGGACCGGATGCTTTTTATAAGAGAGGTCTTGTTGCAGCTCAAGCATATCATGATCCACTGCTCGAATAGGATCCTTGAAGCAACGACGGAGCTGAGACACATGGAATACATCATGAACCTGAGAAAGGTTCGCCGGTAGTTCCAATTGATAAGCTACAATTCCACGCCTTTCGAGAATAGTGAAAGGACCAACATAGAGAGGAGCTAACTTGCCCTTGATCCCAAAACGGTGTGCACCTCTCATTGGCGTGACACGAAGATAAGCCTTTTCGCCAGGTTGATAGACCACATCTTGATGATGACGGTCATACTGACTTTTCTGACGAGACTAAGCAGCCTTCAGATTCTCATCAATAATGCAGACTAGATCTTCGACATGTTGGGAATCATACGGACCGAAGAGTGATCGGTCCATTGAACGTTGGCTCGAGAATTTCATACGAAGCCAAGTGTAAAGGATACCTTGGAGCCAAAGATGTACAGGAGAGCCAGATTTCGATCCAGTGGAACTTTGGGTTATGGGTCTACCATGTGGGCCAAGAGTGTGGGACTTTGGGTTATGGGTCCACCATGTGGGCCAAGAGTGGGCAGAGCAGCGACAACTTATACGGTCTTGATAACAAGACATGTCATAGGATAGCCTGTCAGTTATGTTGGCAACAACATCGGTACCAAGCACGGGGGATGAATAGAACCATTTTCCTGCTTGTTGAAACGTGGCAGACCAATAGGCAAGTCCCTCGTCCACCGGCGGGTACCGGAATGTTATCCACAATAGTAACAGGGTCTTACTGAAAGAGTTGTATACCGAGGTTATTACCTAAGCAGGGAATTAATGCTGCTTAGATATGTTATGCCACAAGAAAAGTCAAACAGACGAATGGAAAGGAAAATGTGTTCACACACACAAGTTTTAGGGTATACCATTCCCGAGGAAAACATAGAGCATGGTATATGATACGTTTCCAATGTATCTACTTTTCCAAACTCTTTTGCCCTTGTTTTGGACTATAATTTGCATGATTTGAATGGAACTAACCTAGACTGGCGCTGTTTTCAACAGAATTGCCTTGGTGTTATTTTTGTGCAGAAATCAAAGTTCTCCAACGTCCTGAAAATTTACGGGGAGCAGTTTTGGAAAATATCAAAAATATCTACGCCAAGTTCCACCTCAGGGGGTGGGCCAGTGGGCCACAAGCCCCTGCTCCGCCACCACCCCCTGGTGGCGGTGGGTCAGCTTGTGGGGCCCACAGGCACCTGCCGCCCCCAGCTCCAGCTCAATAAGTTGTCTTTCGTCCCAGAAAAAATTAAAAGAGAAGATTTCGTCGCGTTTTCGATACGGAGGCGCCACCACCTCCTGTTCTTCATCTAGAGGGCAGATCTGGAGTCCGTCTTGGGCTCCGGAGAGGGGAAATCGTCGCCATCGTCATCATCAACCTTCTTCCCTCTCCAATTCCATGAAGCTCTTCGTCGTTCGTGAGTAATCTATTCGTAGGCTCGCTAGGCGGTGATGAGTAGGATGAGATCTATCATGTAATCGAGTTAGTTTTGATGGGGATTGATCCCTAGTATCCACTATGTTCTGAGATTGATGTTGCTACTACTTTGCCATGCTTAATGCTTGTCACTAGGGCCCGAATGCCATGATTTCAGATCTGAAATTATTATGTTGTCACCAATATATGTGTGTTTTAGATCCGATCTTGCAAGTTGTAGTTACCTACTATGTGTTATGATCCGGCAACCCCGGAGTGACAATAACTGGAACCACTCCCGGTGATTACCATAGTTTGAGGAGTTCATGTGTTCACCAAGTGCTAATGCGTTGGTCTGTTTCTTTATTAAAAGGAGAACCTTAATATCCCGTAGTTTCCTTTTGGACCCCGCTGCCACGGGAGGGATGGACAATAGATGTCATGCAAGTTCTTTTCCCAAATCACGTATGACGACACACGGAATGCATGCCTACATCACATTGACGAACGGGAGCTAGCCACATATCTCTCCATGTTATAGCTGTTGCATGATGAATATCATCCAAACAAATCACCGACCCATTGCCTACGAGTTTGTCGTACTTCTGTTGTTACTTGTCTTGCTCTGCTGCTGCTGCTACTACTGTTTCTACTTCTGTTACTTGTCTTGCTCTGCTGCTACTGTTGCTACTTGCTACTGCTGTCACTACTGCTGTTCCTTGCCACTACTATTGCTCGTTACACTGCTGCTACTTGTTACACTATTGGTTCGCTGGCTGTTGACGGGAATTGACAACTTCCGTCAACGCGGCAACAGAGGCGCCTTTGATACAATCGTTAGGAATAGTGTGCTGTCAACAGATCGTTTTTGACACCGTTGTTATCATACTACTTTGCTGTTACTACTGTGCTTGTAGATACTAATCTTTCAGGTGTGGTTGAATCCGAGAAATTCAGCTGCTAATACTCGAGAGTATTCTCTCACCTCCTTTTGGCGATCTACAAATTTGGGTCGAATACTCTACCCTCGAAAACTGCTGCGAACCCACGCGCTGGTGGGCCATCAACAACATTCTTCTAGTTTCATTACCGGGGAGTGCTAGCAGCATTCTTCTGGTGCCGTTGCAGGAGAAGGTTCTTTGTTATAAGCATTCGTCTAGCTAACGCCAGAGATTGCAGGATCAGTCCTTTTTTGGAGCCATTGCCAGGGAAGCACAGCTGACGTCAGTATACATGATAGGTCATCAAGTACATAACATTCTTCATAAGAGGGCAAGGAGAATCAAGATGCTTACCCATACCATGCGTTTAGGATAATTGATCAGGAACAATTTAGCATTGCGCTTCCAATGTTCCTGTTGACAATTGAAGTACCACATTCGTGCTTTGGGATAGCATCGACATGGTCATCAGGTAAAGGCCGGACCAACGGTTATACAAAGAGGATTCATGAGGAACAACTTATGAAATAAGTCATATAGTTTTTGCACGGAAGGTGGCGAATCTTACATATGGAAGAATTTATAAAAATAGGTCCTTCGGCCCGGTGTGCTAGACAAGACATCACCGTACCGGGTTACATAAGACCAAAGTTATAATTATTGGAAAATGATCCAACCATCGTATCTGCCTGAGATTCAGATCTGATTGGTGTCAGGATACCTCAGGCTCACGATGCCTGAGCAGAAAAGATGATGATGAAAGATTCTTAGGATATGAGCTACGGAAGCAAGTATTGGATTATGATTTGGATTGTAACGCACATGAACACAATGTCAAGACATTCGTGCCCACGTGGAGTTCTTACAACAGCATGCAACCGAGTTCTGATTTGAGAACCCTCATCAAGAATATCGAGGTCCTTGAGTAAGCCTCGATTAGCTCTTCTGAAGGATCTTCTTTTCCTTGATCAAATCGATCAATGGCTTGGGGTGCTAAGAGAAATTATATGAAGTGAAGATAGCAAATCTTAAAAACATATAGCACTTCGCACATGTGTGAATGACTTGGGATGATTCTAGAGGGAGCAAAACAAAACTTTCACATATCCATGGCGACAAGAATGCATGTGAACATTGGGGAAATACTTCTTCTATCAAACATATTCTTCATGATCTAGGCACAAAGATAATGCCCTCAATAGCTTCATTGTCGAACCATGAACAAGTTGAGGGTGTGGCCGATGGGCTCAGCAACAACCCCACAAGATTTCGATAGGGATGAATTTACAGAATTATAATATCAAGGGGATAAAATTTGTCAAATCAAATGGTATAATTTCGTATGCTAACAACAACAATTAAACATTGGTCAAAGGGTGCAATCAGAAATACTGAATGAGTAGTACGACCAATGCTAAAATTAGTGAGTCAACGGCCAACACACCAAGAATGAATCAATTAGTTGTTATCCTAAAGGCAATAGGGTTGCCGGAAGTATGGGGATCACACATCAAAGTTCACTTGTTGGTATTCCGGTTTAAAGCAACACGGGACCAAGAAATGAATGGTGATGGTGAGAAGTATTACTATATCAAGAATTCTTAAGAGGTGCAATGATGCTCACAACATTCTTGACATCAAGATGGTAATAATCCAAGGTAGAAGATAACATAAGCTGGATAGCGAGGAACACAAGGGACAACACAAACCATGAACATGTTTGTGTTGGAGGGAAGGCAATAAGGTTTGTTGATGATAACTGAAATCATCGAGGGGAAAAGGATGCTATTTCTCAACATGCATTCGATTGATACCCTGCAAGAGCTCAGAATGCTAATGATGATCACAACATATTTTTTGAGAAGCTTCACGAAGATGTAATCGGTCAACGACGACATCAAGCAAAGGAATGGTCAAGCTAAAGGTTGTCGGAAACACAGTTAAGACTGCTAGCTCAGAATCACAAATGGCCTTTCAAAACAACAAATATGATGTGGAAAGCTCGATGTGAGCTTAACGCATAGTCGGAAATGTGCTCGAGGGATGGAGGACATAGATAGCATGGTGAAGCTCTAGTATGACGAAGATTATGTAGCCTAATATCTTGGAAAGACATGAGCGAGTACAAAATCATAAGCAAAGCAGATTACTAAGAGTTGTTGAATCATAATGCATACTCGATTTTGTTATCGGTATCCCCGAGTGTCCAATATCTCAAAATGCGAGGAAAACTGGAATTGATGAAAATATCATAGTTGATGAGGAGCTCATAAGAAGTTATGTAGCTCCGTGATATCCTCGAGCTACAAGGGATAATACTCGGAGGTAGATCAACATTAAGGCTTGGACCGATGTATTGATCTAAAGAAGGCAAGTACTTTAACTCATCTGAGAATGAAATCAAGGTAGGACAACATGGTCGGAACCACGATTACAAAGTACCCAATCACGGATACACGATCAAATCATTCAACGAATGATTATTGATACTAGAAGTTTCTCTGATAGGATCAACGTCGTCTCCATGGGCATGAACATGAGTTCAAGGTCGACTCCCACTTCATCAATGCATCATCCGCCATTTAGTCCTCGCCTTTCATGAGGTTGTAGATTGGAAGGATTATCTGGCAAAACACCAGAAGAGCAAGACTCTTGAAAACTCTTCGGGGCATATTGATTTAGGAAGGCATAGGTTCAACCCGTTGGGGCATCTTAGGAACATATACCGCAAACTTCAAGAGTAATTAACACATGCTTGAAGAGCATGGCTGAAAAGGGCATAGGATACAATTCTATTAGAGGGAGAAGGCACAGTTTACCAATGGCATTATGTATCAAGGGAACAATATCACAAGAAAATTTTGAATGTAAAGGATGATGTCGAATAATAACCCAGCGATGGGTCTGACTATCCACAAAGGACCTGATGTGAGTATCGACACTCAATCAGAGGGAGATAGAATGCAAGGCATCGGATTATAGAACATGTGAAAAATATCGATACTTAATTACCAAAGGAATTAGGATTTCCAGGTTGGTGTATCATAATCAGATGCTCCGATCAAATACAAGTAAGTTGAATGGACTTAGATGGACAACCAACCAAAGTTGATTTGTCGAGAACCAGCTCTGTCTGGAAGGACATCTGAGCCGGAAAGATAATTTATGAGTATCAACAGATGATTCTGTGCATTCACACAAAGGTAGAATCAATAAGATCACAGGAAAATCACAAAGGATTTTAATGAATGTGGCTAGACTTATGGATTTAGCCATAATGCAAGTAGGTGAGAAAGGTCAAGAGCAATAGGCTATTGCGGATTCCGAAGGATCAAATAGTAATTTGAACAACTTTCGAAACCCATAACAACTGATGATGGACAAATCCCTGATAAGATAATTCGTTGCATCTCATAAAAACAAGAGCAATTGGAAAAGAAAGTATGAATGCCATTTGTATGAAGTCATCCATAGGGGTTGACGGAGGAAGGGAAATCGTAGAAGCGATGAGTACCAGATCTCGAGAGAACATCAGAGAGTACCTTTGGAGTCTTCTAAGGAATCAAGCCATCGCCTGGAATTGCGGGGTTCTCCGGGAGGAAGTATTTACGTGAACCTAGAGTTAGAGTTAGCAAAATGTTTAACCCGAAAGAGAAGACAGAGTAGAACCCAGAGTATAGAAAAGGAGTAAAAGATACTAATACCACCCGATTGAGATGTGGGCCGTAAGCCACACCATCAAAGTTAGTAAGTTTTTCAAGTACTAGACTCAACTTCGGCCAAGGAGTTGGAAAGGGGGCTACCTACAGGCAATTGGCTCTGATACCAACTTGTGATGCCATTGATTTTATCGTATGCTAATCATGCACGCAAATGCGTACGATCAAACTCAAGGACTCACGGGAAGATATCGCAACACAACTCTAGACACAAGTAAAACATACAAGCTTCATATTACAAGCTAGGGGCCTCGAGGGCTAGAATACAGAAGCTCGATAAACACACGAGTCAGCGGAAGCAAAAAATATCTAAGTACAGACATTAAACATGGGGTGTCGTAGAGAATGCTAGCACAAAAGATACAGCGATCTAACGAGGCGAGGCCTCCTGCCTAGGAACCTCCTAACTACTCTTGGTCCTCAGCGGCCTCCATGTAGTAGTAGGCACCGTCGGGGTAGTAGGCGTCGTCGGCAGGATACTCCATCTCCTGGGCTCCATCATCTGGTCGCAACAACAGATCAAGGGGGGCAAAGGGGGAGCAAAGCAACGGTAAGTAGTCATCCAAAGTACTCACAAGACTTATATCAGAACTATGCTAAGTATGCAATGATATGTCTGCATCGTATCTACTTTTCCAAACTATTTTGACCTTGTTTTGGACTCTAATTTGCATGATTTGAATGGAACTAACCCGGACTGACGCTGTTTTCAGCAGAGTTGCCATGGTTTTGTTTTTGTGCAGAAATGAAAGTTCTCAGAACGTCCTGAAAATTTACGGAGAATATTTCTCGAAAATATGAAAAACACCTGCGGAACGATCCACCGGAGGGAACGGGCCATTGGGCCACAAGCCCTATAGCCGTGGCCTGCCCCTGGCCGCGGCTACCAGGCTTGTGGGTCCCACGTGGCTCTGCCGCCCCCTAGTCCAGTGCTATTTATTCCCTTTCGTCCCAAAAAAAATAGGAGAGAAGAGTTCATCGCGTTTCACGATCCAGAGGCGCCACCACATCCCATTCTTGCCCTGGAGGGCAGATCTAGAGTCCGTTTCGGGCTCCGGATCAAGGAGATCGTCGGCATCGTCATCATCAACCTTCTTCCCTCTCCAATTACATGAAGCTCTTCATAGTTCATGAGTAATCTATTCGTAGGCTCGCTGGGCGGTGATGAGTAGGATGAGATCTATCATGTAATCGAGTTAGTTTTGATGGGGATTGATTCCTAGTATCCACTATGTTCTGAGATTGATGTTGCTACTACTTTGCCATGCTTAATGCTTGTCACTAGGGCCCGAGTGCCATGATTTCAGATCTGAAATTATTATGTTGTCACCAATATATGTGTGTTTTAGATCCGATCTTGCAAGTTGTAGTTACCTACTATGTGTTATGATCCGGCAACCCCGGAGTGACAATAACCGGAACCACTCCCGGTAACGACCATAGTTTGAGGAGTTCATGTGTTCACCAAGTGCTAATGCGTTGGTCCGGTTCTTTATTAAAAGGAGAACCTTAATATCCCGTAGTATCCATTTGGACCCCGCTGCCACGGGAGGGATGGACAATAGATGTCATGCAATTTCTTTTCCCTAAGCACGTATGACTACACACGGAATGCATGCCTACATCACGTTGACGAACGAGAGCTAGTCACATATCTCTCCGTGTTATAACTGTTGCATGATGAATGTCATCCAACAAATCACCGATTCATTGCCTACGAGTTTGTCCCACTGCCACTGTTACTTGCTTTGCTCTGCTGCCGTTACTACTGTTGCTGCTACTGTTACTTGCTTTGTCCTGCTATTGCCACTACCGTTACTTGCTGCTACTGTTCCTTGCCACTGCTGTTACTCGTTACACTGCTACTACCTGCTACAATACTTTACTAGCGCCATTGATACTTCAGTTAGGAATAATCTGCCATCAACAGATTCTTTCCTAGCACCGTTGCTATCATACTACCTTTGCTGCTTATATCCTGCTTGCAGATACTAATCTTTCAGGTGTGGTTGAGCCGACAACTCAACTGCTAATACTGGAGAATATCCTTTCACTCCCATCGTGTCGAACCAACAAATTTGGGTTGAATACTCTACCCTCGAAAATTGCCGCGATCCCATACGCTGGTGGGCCATTGCAAGACAATTGCTAATTGTTGAGAAACTGGAAGCAACTCTTTTCTGGCGCCGTTGCCGGGGAGGATAGCTATATTCTCTGAGTCACTTGGGATTTATATCTGCTGATCACTATGAAGAATCTGAAAGATCCAAGAACCAAAGTCTTGCCCTCAACTACGAGGGGAGGTAAGGAACTGCCATCTAGCTCTGCACTTGATTCACCTTCAGTTATGAGTAAGTTTGCGACACCACCTCCTGCTAGAAATCTTGATATGTTGCATGTGCTAGATGATGCTAGAGATGCTACTGCTATTGATGATGCTTATGATGCTACTATGCCTGATGATGCTAGAGATGCTATGCTTGATACTGCTAGAGATGCTATGCCTGATACTGCTATCAATGATGCTATGCTTGATAGTGCTTTGCCTGATGATGCTAGAGATGCTATTTTGCCTGATGATGCTATGCTTGATACTGCTAGAGATACTACTTTGCCTGATATGCCACTAGGGGTATTCCTGGATGCTCATATTGCTAGAGTTACTGCCAATTCTCATGATGCTTCTGAAATTGCCGATACTATTGAGATAGAACCTACTTTTGCTCCTGCTAGATCTAGCTCTCCTAGATATGAATTGCCTGATATACGTGAGGGTTATGTTATGGAGGGAGAGATAGCTGAGGATTTTCTTGCGTGTAAGGATGCCTATGACGCTGAGAAATTACTTCTCAAGTTGAAGGAAAAATCTCTGAAAGCTAGGTTGAAATACGACCCGAAGTTTGCCACTTCACATATCTTTATCACCGATGAGGATTATGAATTCTCTGTCGACCCTGAGATAATCTCTCCAGTCAAATCTGATCCTTTCCATGGTTATGAGTCTGAGATGGTCGTAGCCCATCTTACCAAACTACACGATATAGCCACCCTTTTCGCTAGTGAGGAGAAGGTCCGCTACTACTATATCCTTAAGTTGTTTCCTTTCTCTCTAAAGGATGACGCTAAAGCCTGGTTCACTTCTCTTGCTCCTGGATGTGTGAGTAGTCCCCAGGATATGGTCTATTACTTCTGTGAAAAATATTTCCCTGCCCATAAGAAGCAAGCTGCCTTGCAGGAAATATACAACTTTGCTCAACTCAAAGAAGAGAGTCTCCCACAAGCTTGGGGGAGGCTCATCCAGCTACAGAATGCTTTGCCTGATCACCCTCTTAAGAAAAATGAGATAGTTGATATATTCTATAATGGCCTTATCGATGCTTCTAGAGACGACCTAGATAGTTGTGCTGGTTGTGTTTTTAGGGAACGAACTGTAGAACAAGCTGAGACCCTACTGAATAACATCTTGATCAACGATAATGCTTGGACTATTCCCGAACCACCTCCTAAGCCAACTCCTAAGAAAAGAGGTATTCTATTCCTCAGTCCCGAAGATATGCAAGAAGCCAAGAAATCTATGCAAGAGAAAGGCATTAGATCTGAAGAAGTCAAAAATCTACCCCCATCAAAGAGATCCATGGTCATGATAACCAGATACAAGTAGTAGAGGTGAATTCTCTGCGTAGATTCAATGAGAGTGATATTCCTTTTGACAAACGTGCTAGCCTATGCTTTGATGAATTTGACAACTTTGTTGCCAAACAACAGAGTTTCAATGATTATGTTAGCAGACAATTGGAACAAAGTACTCGTATGCTTAGTCATTTAAGTTCTTATGTAGACATAAATGTCAATGATCTGAAGCTTCTGAGTAAACATGCCTCTATGATTACTACTCAGGTAGAACAAGTACTTAAAGCTCAGAATGACTTGCTCAATGAATTAAATGACAACTCTGTCAGAGTCATTACTAGAGGAGGCAAAATGACTCAGGAACCTTTGTATCCTGAAGGCCATCCTAAGAGAATTGATCAAGATTCTCAAGGAATTAATGCTGATACACCCAGTCATCCTACGAAGAAGAAGAAGGATGATAGAAACCTACATGTCAGTTCACCAAATACTGTTACACCTGAAGAACCAAACGATATTTCTGCGTCTGATGCAGAAACACAATCTGGTGATGAACATGAACCTGGTGACAATATGGACAACAATGTTCATAATAATGCTCAACCTGGCAATGATAAGGATGTGGAGATTGAACCTACGGTTAATCCTGATAAACCACAACCTAAGAGATACAATAAGAATGACTTCACTTCTAAGAAGCATGGTAAAGAAAGGGAGCCATGGGTTCAGAGACCCATGCCCTTTCCTCCTAAGCCATCCAAGAAAAAGGACGATGAGGATTTTGAGCGCTTTATTGAAATGTTGAGACCCGTGTTTCTGCAGATGCGGTTAATTGATATGCTCAAAATGTCTCCATATGCCAAGTACATGAAAGATATCGTGACCAATAAACGGAAGATACCAGATCTTGAGATCTCCACCATGCTTGCCAATTACACTTTCAAAGGTGGAACTCCTAAGAAACTGGGTGATCCCAGAGTGCCCACTATACCTTGCTCCATTAAAGGAAACTACGTAAGAACTGCCTTATGTGACCTTGGAGCCAGTGTTAGTGTTATGCCTCTCTCTCTTTATCGTAGACTTGAACTGGATAAGTTGACACCCACTGAAATTTCTCTGCAAATGGCCGACAAATCAACTGCTTTCCCTGTCGGCATTTGCAAGGATGTGCATGTTGTGGTTGCTAACATTACTATCTTGACGGACTTTGTTATCCTGGATATTCCTGAGGATGATGCCATGGCGATCATTGTTGGAAGACCGTTCTTAAACACCGCAAGGGCTGTTATATATTGTAGCAAAGGCAATGTCACCTTCCATGTCAACGGTAATGAGCATACAGTGCACTTTCCGAAGAAACGATATCAAGTACATTGCATCAATGCTATCGAAAAAACTTCATCGATTCTTATTGGGAGTTTTAAATGCCCTATTCCTCATGTTAAGATGAAGTATGATTTGCATGTTGGGGGAGATTCATGTCCCCATTGAGGTGACTTAGTGCCTATTCGACAATTCCCCATTTCCTTTAGCTATTTGAAAAAGTTTTGTCATCAGGATTTGATCAACCCCATTGATGGATTTCTTTCGATGACCATGAAATGGATGAATCAAAGAGTCACATACATCTATTTTAAGCTTACACTTTCTGTTGCTTAGAAGAAAAATGATAGATTTAGTTTAGTTTTTCCTGTTTTCTGTTTTAGCGTCCCGGAGAAAAGTACCCCGAAAATAAAAGTTCTCCGATGGTCCTGAAAATCAAATATGATTTTTTCTGGATTTTTTGAAAAATACTGGGACTGAGAGCTGGCCTGGGGGCCACACCAGGGGGCCACAAGCCCTGTAGCCGCGACCTCCCCCCTGGCCGCGGCTACCAAGCTTGTGTGGCCCACAGGACCGCCTCCACTCATTCCAGCTCCCATCCTCTTCTTCTACCTCCAGAAAAAATCGTTTCGCAGCTCAAACCCGTGTTCTTGCTCATTTGGCTATGATTTTTGACCTCCTTGCTAAAAGCACCATTCTCCGAACCGTTTTGGGGAAATTACTCCTTGGTAAGTGACTCCTCCATCGGTCCAATTAGTTTCTACTCTAGTGCTTTATCCTTCGCGTATTCTTGCTACCTTGGTGACCCTGTTCTTGAGCTTGAAATGTTGATTTTAGCTGGTCCCAAGTAGTTTTAGCGCGTGATACGGTCTCTAGGCACTAGAAGGAGTAGTTGCTACGAGTTGGGTTAATCCTTACTAACTTTGCTTTCGAAGTCTCTAAAAATTTCAGAATTTTTCAGAGTTAGAAAAGGGAAAAGATGAGGAGGTCCTTGAGAGGCTCTTCAAGCCGTAACCCCAAGGAGGATGAGAAGAACCACCCCAAGTATGTGGTTCCTCGAGTCACAGAAGTTCGAGCGTGAGAGTGGCCAAGTGATGAATTCTTGCGCGCAGCTGGGCTTTATGAAGACTTTTATTACTTGGTGGAGAACGCAGGTCTTACCGCGTTCGTTGAAGATAAGTGCCCACAATACCTCCTCCTCACCAATATTTTCGTTCAAAGCTTCAACTTTTATCTGAGGAAGAATCCTCCTATGGTTGAGTTCTTGTTGTACGATATCCCCCAGCTTATGACACTACAGGATTTTTGAAATGTGTGCAAATTACCTTATGTTGGGGATATTCATGATCCTTGTCCACGGGACTTGGAGGCTTTCATAGATACTATTGCTGTTGGAGAGGAGAGACGAGTGTCTCACGCTAGAATTGCTAGCATACATTTTCCTGTGCTTCGGTACTTCTCATTATTTGTAAGGAAATGTTTGATTGGCCGTGGGGAGGCTGCATCACTTAGCTCTCCAGACCTTGCGGTTTTGCGCTAAGGCCTTTATAACAATAAGACTTATAGCCTAGGTGCTATAGTAGCTCAGCGGTTGAACACAAACCGTTCCAAAGGTGTCGTCTATGGAGGTATCTATGCTAACCGTCTTGCCAGACACTTTGAGATACCCATTAGACTGGAGGAGGAAAAAGAGATGCTTCTTCCCGAGAGATATCTAGATTACGATAGCATGGTTCACCATGACTTTCTTGATAGAGAGATAGGTGGAAGGATGATTTATAACCTGGTATTTAGTCAGGGTACTCGTGAAACTATTACTTTGCATGCTCCTTCTTTGTTCAATCTTCATGCAAGTATGTACATTATTATGCCCTCAGACATCTAAGCATATTGGGGCTTAGCCCAACCACAGGTGCCCGTGATCGAGCCACCAGTCGAGTATCAGACGCTGGTTTATCAGTGGGAGCCAGAGGAGCTCACACAGCAGTGGCATCCACAGTCCGCTACGGAGTATCCCGGAGCTGGTTATTTCCCTCCTTGGGAGTAGACCAAGCTAGGCCAAAAGCCTAAGCTTGGGGGAGTACGTGTTTGCACCAACTTTACATTCATGCTTATGATTTCACTTTGTTAGTCTGTGTTTACACTTTGCCACTGTATTATCCATGCTAGTTTATTTTCGTTTTCTTATTTTATTTTTTTGTGTCCTTTTGAGAAAACCCAAAAAGATTTTCCTTTCTTCTTTTGCTTATTGGGAGCTTTCCCATGTAAATACTTTTCTTTTTCTTGGAGTCGAGGTAGAAGACCATGGTTAGAATGTTTAGTGGCTCTCGCATGCATACCTGTTCATTTGTTAAAGAGCCATATTAATTTGTCTTCTCCTTTGTGTTTGCCTGGAGATTCATCTTAGTCCAATGCACGAGCACTCTTATTATGGTTCACATCGTTCGATCGTGCAAGTGAACGGCAATAATGATGATATATGATGAAGTGACTGAGACTGGAAAAGTTGGTATGAACTCTATCTATTTTGTTTTTGTAAATATGACTAGCTTGTCGTCCTAGATTCAGCTTTGTTCAGAGAGAACCATGTTTGCAATGACAACTTAGAGATCATAGTTTCTGATGCCATGCTTAATTAGCTAGGAGCTTATAATGGTTTGTCTTGAATGCCAACATAGATTTTTAGATGACTATGATGTAGTATGATAGGATGGTATTCTCCTTTGAATGATTCAAGTGGTTTGACTTGGCGCATGTTCATGCATGTAGTTGAAACAAAATCAACATAGCCTCTATGATGTTCGTGTTCATGGTGATTTCTATCCTGCTCATGCTTGCACTCAATGTTCGTCAAACTCATTGCATCTTGATGACTGTTGTCGCTCTCTAGTTGGTCGCTTCCCAGTCTTTTGCTAGCCTTCACTTGTACTAAGCGGAATACTTCTTGTGCATTCACTTCCATAAACCCAAAAGTTTTTCCATGAGAGTCCACCATACCTACATATTTGCAGTATCTACCTGCCGTTCCAAGTAAATTTGCATGTGCCATTCTCTAAACCTTCAAGAAATAATCTATTTTGCATGCCCGAACCGCTCATGTGGTGACAGGGGGCTATTGATATCTTCCATGATAGGCGTGTTATCTTCGACATGTGTTTATTCACTGTCATTCACGAGAAAGGGATCGGTAATTGGAATGCCCAGTTCCACGCTTAAATCGAAAACATAACTCTAAAACAAGACCCCCCCTGGATTGATGTTAGTATGGACGGTACCCAAGGATTCGGCTAGCCGTGGAGTGTGATTGATTGGTGGTGGGGGAGTTAAAACTTTACTTTTCTGTTTGGGAACCGCCTATAGCATGAGTGGCATGGAAGATATTGAGAACTCTTGGTCATTGCGTTGACAATAAAAGCATGCCACCCAAAATTATTATCTCTGTTTTCATAGCTTGAGCTCTGGCACCTCTGCAAATCAATGTTTCCCTCTACGAAGGGCCTCTCTATTTATTTTCCTGTTGAGTCATCCTCTTCTTATATAAGCACCAATTAGAGAGAACCTCTGTCATTTTTATGCTTTGCTTTTGGTTGATATTGAGTATGACTATGCATGGATCTTCGTTGCTATGAATTACAATGTCCCTTGATCTTTGGAAGTGATCTGCATTTATGTTTTGCGGTCTCAGAAAGAGCTAGCGAGATACCACCTATTCATATTGCTTCATGCTTGTTTTGATTGAATTGTTGGTATCTGAAACTTATTATTATTTGCTCGCTAGCTGATTATGCCATTGATATTAGTTTACCGTGAGACCTATGTGTCACTTGCTTATGTGGTTAACTTGTGATCATGCTGAAATTCTCGTTATGAGTTAGACATAGTTGCAACAACAAGATCAAACAGAGTTTGTCAAAGTTTTTCTTTCTCTTTCAGTTTGTCAACTGAGTTGCTTGAGGACAAGCAAGGTTTTAAGCTTGGGGGAGTTGATACGTCTCCATCGTATCTACTTTTCCAAACTATTTTGCCCTTGTTTTGGACTCTAATTTGCAAGATTCGAATGGAACTAACCCGGACTGACGCTGTTTTCAGCAGAATTGCCATTGTGTTGTTTTTGTGCAGAAATGAAAGTTCTCGGAACGTCCTGAAAATTTACGGAGAATATTTCTGGAAAATATGAAAAATACCTGTGCAAAGATCCACCGGAGGGGACGGGCCATTGGGCCACAAGCCCTGTAGCGGCAGCCTCCCCCCTGGCCGCGGCTACCAGGCTTGTGGGGCCCACGTGGCTCTGCCACCCCCAATTCCAACGCTATTTATTCCCTTTCGTCGCGGAAAAAATCAGGAGAGAAGAGTTCATCGCGTTTCACGATCCAGAGGCGCCGCCACATCCCGTTCTTGCCCTGGAGGGCAGATCTGGAGTCCGTTTTGGGCTCCGGATCAAGGAGATCGTCGCCATCATCATCATAAACCCTCTTCCCTCTCTAATTCCATGAAGCTCTTCATCGTTCGTGAATAATCTATTCATAGGCTCGCTGGGCGGTGATGAGTAGGATGAGATCTATCATGTAATCGAGTTAGTTTTGACGGGGATTGATCCCTAGTATCCACTATGTTGTGAGATTGATGTTGCTACTACTTTGCCATGCTTAATGCTTGTCACTAGGGCCCGAGTGCCATGATTTGAGATCTGAAATTATTATGTCATCACCAATATATGTGTGTTTTAGATCCGATCTTGCAAGTTGTAGTTACCTACTATGTGTTATGATCCGACAACCCCGGAGTGACAATAAGCGGAACCACTCCCGGCGATGACCATAGTTTGAGGAGTTCATGTTTTCACCAAGTGCTAATGCGTTGGTCCGGTTCTTTATTAAAAGGAGAACCTTAATATCCCGTAGTATCCATTTGGACCCCGCTGCCACGGGAGGGATGGACAATAGATGTCATGCAAGTTCTTTTCCCTAAGCACGTACGACTACACACGGAATGCATGCCTACATCACATTGACGAACGGGAGCTAGTCACATATCTCTCCGTGTTATAACTGTTGCATGATGAATGTGATCCAACAAATCACCGATCCATTGCCTACGAGTTTGTCCCACTGCCACTGTTACTTGCTTTGCTCTGCTGCCGTTACTACTGTTGCTGTTACTGTTACTTGCTTTGTCCAGCTGCTGCTACCACTACTGTTACTTGCTGCTGCTATTCCTTGACACTGCTGTTACTCGTTACACTGCTACTACCTGCTCCAATACTTTACTTGCGCCATTGATACTTCAGTTAGGAATAATCTGCCGTCAACAGATTCTTTCCTAGCACCGTTGCTATCATACTACCTTTGCTGCTTATATCCTGCTTGCAGATACTAATCTTTCAGGTGTGGTTGAGCCGACAACTCAACTGCTAATACTGGAGAATATCCTTTCACTCCCATTGTGTCGAGCCAACAAATTTGGGTTGAATACTCTACCCTCGAAAACTGCCGCGATCCCACACGCTGGTGGGCCATTGGAAGACAATTGCTAATTGTTGAGCAACTGGAAGCATGCAACAGTACCAAAGAAAGGGGTTTATATGTGGACTGACTGCATTAATGCAAGAATAGAGAAAGAAGGCCTAGTCCTACCGAAGACTAGCATCTTCAGGGGGTCTTACAGCAATAGACGAGAGTAGAACAGGGTAACACAATTAATAATCATATTGTTGCAGCAATATTAATATGAGGTCACGCCCAAAGATCCTTCGTCGACGCCCTGCGAGGAAGCAATCCGAGGGCAACAATCCAGTTCAGAAACAGTTGTAGTTGTATAAGATTAGGGCACAACTCCAAGTCGTCAAGTAACCGTGGACACGGCTATTCGAATAGATAAGTTCTTCCCTGTAGGGGTGCACAACATATTCCCCGTCACGCTCGATAACACTCTGGCCGGACACACTGTTCTAGGTCATGCCCGTCCTCGGAATATTGACACGTCGCAACCCCATCTAAGCTCAACAGAGAAGCCAGCCTGCCGGTCTAAGTCCTAAGCTCAAAGGGGTCATGGGCCCACTTCCCCTCCGCGCTCATGCACGATGCGTGGGCGGCCGATGTCAGTCCTAGCACCCCTTAATTACAAGTGTGATGCATCTTGGGACCACTCGGGCACACGCTGCTCCAGTGCTGACGTCTGAAAATCTTCGACTGATACCACGACGTCGAGTACCCATAATTCTTCCCACGCAGACGGTTAGTGCGTAATAAGGCCTTCCGACCAACCCAGATCAAATACCCAAATCCACTATCAATTAATTAAGTCATCGACACAACCACGCGGTAAACCACCCTCCTAACATCTATTCATCAAAGATCCCAGTAATATGGTCAAGTAACTGTGTGGTTGTAATCATCAGGGGGATCCGAGGTATCACCCTCGTTGGATTCCGGATGATGTATCCGTCAAGGTGGACTTAGAGGAATCACCCTCAAGGGTCTCACACTTGAGGGGTTGCACGACAGAGACGGCGTCGGGAGTGGTGAAGGAGGAATCACCCTCGATAACCACGACCGACTAGCTGTACTACAGAGATATCATCCTGAGTACTTCACAAGGTGTCACCCTCAGTACCCGATAGTAGCTCCATAGCGTCACACAACTAAGGGGAGGGTGTAAGTGCTCTGTCTGATCTGGCTTATCGATCAGGTATAGAGACTTAACATTTAAGCGGGGCAACTGGACTAAGGGGTCAGAGGGGATGACTGCTCCACCTATACTAAAACAGTTTTAAAGGTGCAGTACTGATAGTAGCAGTTCATCAAAATTAGGCTATGCATCAGATATAGGAGCTAATTACAACAATAGCTAAATTCTAATGCAAGCATGAGGGAGAAAGATTAGGCGATATAGGGATGATCAAGGGGGTTTGCTTGCCTTGTTGCTCTGCGGCAAAGGGCTGGTCGTCGGGAGGGTAGATGTACCCGGAAGCAACGTCAGTCTCGGGGTCTACCGGTAAGAAGAGGGGGGAAGAAACAATAAATAATAGCAACAATGCAACACTAAGCATGACATGGCAATATGCTGGGTTAGGGGTGTTATATTGCCTAGCCAAGTGTTTTAGTTAACTTAGGAATTTATTTGGTATTATTTTAGTAAAGTCATGCACTATTCATTTATCTGAAACACGCAAAAGTTACATGTTCACCTATCTAGGAGTGATGGTCAAGCATTTTGATTACATAATCGGAATCTACATATTTTTTTCATCATTTTACATATAAAAATTATTTTCATCCGAGTTATGGATTAAAATATATGATTTTCTAAAGATTTTAACATTTTCTAGAATTATTTTAAATCATAGAAATGAGTTAATGCGTTAGCACTACATCAGCATGACATCAACATTCGGCTGACAAGCTGACCAATCAAACTGATAGGTGGGACCCACGTGTGAGCCTCAGTGAAACTAACAATGCTTAGTTTTAGACTAACATAACTAATTAGGGGGCTGGGCCCTAGGTGACAGTGGCTATTGTAGTTAACAGATTAATCTTGAAGCTTAATAAACTTAATTAACAAAAGGGGCCCACATGTCATACACAGGGGGGTGGCCCACCTGCCAATGTCTCGACGAGCATAGTCAGCAGGTTGACTCGGTTAACTAGTGAACCAGGGGCTCGGGGCCAACGGGTGAGTGACCCTGGGGTGGCCCCAGTCAGGCCAGGTGAGCAGCAGCAGCGCTGGGTCACCGGAGGAGCTCCGGCGAGCACCAGGGACGGCGCTTGGGGTCGGAAATGGCGCCCCAACCACCATTTCGCGCGCGGCGACCAGCTACGAGCAGCTGGTGCTCGCACCCGTCGATCTGGGCCATCAGCGGCACCAGGGGCGGTTGGTAGGGCGTCGAAGACGAGCCATGGCGGCGGTTGTGTTCGGGCCAACACGGGTGCGTGCGTATAGCGAGCAAACTACGCAAAACTATCACGTAACAGGCTCTATGCGACGCGGCGAAGCACGTGGACTCACGCCCGCGACCATTTGGTCATCGGAGGCTCGCCGGCGATGAGCACAGGTGGAGCCGCATTCGGGCACGACGGGGAGAAGAGGCTACAGTGGCGGAAACAGAGCGCAATGAGGGGGAAGGAAGGGGGGCTCACGGCGGTCCTGCAGAGGTGCAAGGCGTGCGCGGGGGAGGCTCGACGTCGTCGAAGTCGAGGGAGATTGCCGACGGTTTTGAGGAAGAAGAAGGGCGCGATTCGATTGTTGCGGGGGCGCCGAGCTCGAGCGCGTCCTCGTAGTCGACGCAGGCGGTGCTCCTCGCACGGTCTCAAGTGGCGGGGAGGCTGTAGGGCGCGTGGGCGACGGTGATCATGGCGATGATGGCGCGGGCTCGAGCAGGGGAAGAAACAAAGAGCGAGAGAGGGAGGGGAAATGAGCCGGGGCTCGATCTAGGGCCACAGTGGTGATCTTATCCCCTCCCGGAACGCTGTAGCGGTGGATAAGGCGAGCTGGCTCGGCGGTGAGGACGCCGACGCCCTCGCTCGGTCGCCATTTCCAGGTGGAGGAGGGAGGTAAGGAATGAGCGGTGGAGTCGGCTGGGCCGGCGTTATAGCCCCAAGCTTCAAGTGCACAGGGGGGGGGGGTTTCTTTTTATTTTATTTTATTTTGTCTTATTTTACAGTTTCTGTTTTAAATACTTTTAGTAAAATTGCACGTTGTAAAATTATGGCACATGGCCAAATATTTAAAACCACAATATCTAACAGTGTCAAAAGGAGTTTGGGGCCCTTGTGAAATTATCTGAGTACTCTAAAATTTAAAAGGAAATCTTAATAATTGATTTGTTCATTGTTTTATTTATTTGAGGCACCAAAACAATTTATAAGAACTGGGTTACAATGTTATAATTACTTATGGAATATGTGCATCTTATCCATGATTTCAAGTTTTCATATTTGATAAAATATTAATTCCACTTTTTAAATGAATTTTGAAATTCATAGAAATCCTAAATGAGGTATGGTTCCAAGGTTGACCATGCACTGTCGAGCAACATGATTAATTTAATCATGGTGATCACTGTAGCTTGATTACAAGGGTTACTGTAGCATGACACTGGGGATGTCATAGAATATTAGAAAATATGCCATTGATAAAGAGACTTGGTATCATTATGTTGTTGGGTCAATTGTTACCTTAGTTGCGATTTTGATCGCATTTGTTGTTGCATTTAAATGTTTTACATAGTTGTATGTTGTTTTATGAGAGAACTTTATGTATTTATTTTTGCAATAATAACATTTTATCACTACTGTACTTTGGTTTTAATGTAATGTTGAACTTGCATTAATTTGGTCATTTCTCTATTCATGATGTTCTGCAATGGTTTTTGATATAGTTAATTTCATAATACAGATGAACCGCCAATGGATGTACGGTGACCGACGCACTTCGGAGTACATTACGAACCCGGACTATGGCCTGAGTCACACTTAAGTTCACACAAAATGGTATCCTCGACCGAGGTTAGCAACCTTATCCTTTTCATCTATAATTGATACAAAATATTGCATGTGTCCATGTACGGTGGTCATTTCACTATTCATGTATGATGCAGATCAATGCACGGAAGCGATGGATGTACGGCGATCGACATGGTTCCGGATTTATTGCAGGCGTGCATAAATTTATCGACGTGGCTGAGGCAAACAAAGTGGATACTTTTATGCCTTGTCCATGTGTTGATTGTCGAAACGTGAAGGAGTACTTTAGCTCGAAAACCATTCAAGGTAATGTGCTCGGAGAGGTTTCATGCCCACATATTATTGTTGGACCGTGCACGGAGAAAGAGGGGTTAGAATGGAAGACAATGAAGAAGAAGAAGATGATGACAACTATCCTATGTTCACTGAAGAATACGGTGATACTACAATGGAAGACAATGAAGAAGAAGGAGGTGAAGAACAACCGACATCAGATGAACCCGCTGATTGTCTTGGTTGGGTCATTTCTGATGCAAAGAGACAATGTGATACAAACAAGTAGAAGCTGAAGTTGGAGGCCATGCTAAAGGATCATAAAAAGTTGTTGTACCCAAATTGCCAAGATGGCAGCACAAAGCTCGGTACCACACTGGAACTGTTGAAATGGAAGGCAGAAACTGGTTTATCTGACAAGGGATTTGAGAAGTTACTGAAAATACTGAACCCGAAGCTTCCAAAGAATAACGAATTGCCCGAGACTACGTACGAAGCAAAGAAGGCTATCTTCCCTCTTGGATTAGATGTGCAGAAGATACATGCATGCATTAATGATTGCATCTTGTACCGCGGTGATAAGTATGTGAATATGGAAAAATACCCGGTTTGCACTGCATGCCGGTACAGGACCAGATAAGATGACTATTGTGATGTTGAGGGCGATGATCAGACCCCCAGGAAGAAGGTTCCTGCTAAGGTTATGTGGTATGCTTCTATAATACCATGGTTAAAACGTCTATTCAGAAACAATGAGCATGCTAAGTTTATGCGATGGCACCAAGACGAGCGTAAGAAAGACGGGAAGTTGAGACACCTTGCAGATGGGTCGCAGTGGAGGAAAATTGAGAGGGAGTGATCGGACTTTGCATATGACCCGAGGAACTTATGGCTTGGTCTAAGTACACACGACATGAATCGTTTTGGGGAGCAAAGCTGCAGTCACAACACCTGGCCCGTGCTCTATGTATCTACAACCTTCCTGCTTGGTTCTGCATGAAGCGGAAGTTCATTATGATGCCAGTGCTCGTCCAAGGACTGAAGCAACCCGGCAACGACATTGATGTGTACCTAAGGCCATTAGTTGATGAACTTTTGCAATTGTGGGCCAAACCAGGTGTACGTGTGTGGGATGAGCACAAACAGCGGGAATTTGACCTAGGAGCATTATTGTTCGTAACTATCAATGATTGGCCTGCTCTTAGTAACATTTTAGGATAGTCAAACAAGGGATACAATGCATGCACACATTGTTTAGATAAGACTAAAGGTACATATTTGGAAACATCTAAGAAGGTTGTCTACGTGGGGTGTCGTCAATTTCTTCCGACCAATCATCCCGTAAGAAAGAAAGGCATGCATTTCAACGGTGAGGAAGATCACCGGAAGAACCCTAACCTCCCTACTGGTGATGAGTTATTGGCTATGGTCAAGGATTTGGATCAAATAGTAATATTTGGAAAGGGTCCTGGTAGTCAATCTGTTCTGAAAGACGTCGTTACCGGACAGGTGCCCATGTGGAAAAAGAAATCTTTATTTTGGGAGCTACCCTATTGGAAACACCTAGAGGTTTGGTCTTCAATCGACGTGATGCACATGACGAAGAATCTTTGCCTGAACCTGCTAGGCTTCCTGGGTGTGTATGGGAAGACAAAAGATACACCAGAAGCACGGGAGGAGCAATACTTTAGCAGCTGCGCTCTTACCAAAGCAGAGAAGGAAATCTTTTTTGAATGCCTGAGCAGTATGAAGGTCCCCGCTGGCTTCTCATCTAATATAAAGGGAATAATAAATATGGCAGAGAAAAAATTCCAGAACCTGAAGTCTCATGATTGCCATGTGATTATGACGCAGTTTCTTTTGGTTCATTGATGGGGCTTCTACCAGAAAATGTTCGATTACCCATTGTGAAGCTATGTGCATTCCTCAATGCAATATCTTAGAAGGTAATCGATCGATAACGTCCGGAAAGGCTATTGAAGGATGTGGTCCAATGTCTTGTCAGTTTTGAGTTGGTGTTCCCCCCGTCCTTCTTCAATATTATGACGCATCTCCTAGTTCACCTAGTCGACGAGATTTCCATTCTCGGTCCTGTATTTCTACACAATATGTTCCCCTTCGAGAGGTTCATGGGAGTCTATAAGAAATATGTTCATAACCGTGCTAGGCCAGAAGAAAGCATCTCCAAGGGCTATGGAACAGAGGAGGTCATTGGGTTATGTGTAGACTTTCTTCCTGACCTTAAGCCGATTGGTGTTCCTGAATCGTGGCATGAGGGGAGACTGAGTGGAAAAGGCACGCTAGGAAAGAAAGTAGTGATATGTAGGGACGAGCATTCTTTAACTCAAGCACACTACAAAGTTCTAAAAAGTTCCACCTTCGTGGCTTTGTATATCGAGGAACACAAGTTTTGTACGCTCTGAGTTCCCGGGGAACTCTGACTCCTCGATTGAAGAAAAACACATGGATACTTTCAGCAGTTGGTTGCGAGCACGTTTCATGATTGACAACACTGTTGGAGATCAACTCTACTTGTTGGCCGCGTCACCTTCTTCGACTGTATTACATTTCCAAGGATACAAGATAAACGATAATACATTTTACACGACCACCCAAGATAAAAACAGTACCAACCAAAACAGTGGTGTCCGCTATGATGCAATATACGAGAATGGGAAAAAGGACACATATTATGGTTACATAGAGGAGATATGGGAACTTGACCATGGACCTACTTTTAAGGTCCCTTTGTTTCGGTGTAGTTGGGTGAACATTAATGGATAAGGGGTAAAGGTAGACCAGTTGTACAGAATGACAACAGTTGATCTCAAGAATCTTGGTTACAGAGACGAGCCATTTGTCCTCGCCAATGATGCGGCTCAGGTTTTCTACGTGAAAGACATGTCCTCCAGACCGAAAAAACAAAAAAAAAGCAAATGAATACATCAGACGATGAGACAAAGCGTCACATAGTTCTTTCAGGGAAAAGAAACATCATGGGAATCGAGGACAAGACACACATGTCAGCAGATTATAATAAGTTTGATGAAATTCCGTCCTTCATAGTGAGAATTGACTCGATCATCTCGTTAAATAATGAATATGCCCCATGGTTACGGCCAAAGCGATCATAGGCAAGGGATCTAAATATAAATCTATGTAATGTATTAAACTTTATGTGATGTGTTCTAATGTATTAAACTTTGAAAGAGATTGTCCGTTTTGTACACAAAGTGCATCCAATTTTTGTCGTAACCCTCTCAACTTTTTAACACATGCTATGTTGGTGAAATGATGATATCATGCCAACTTTCGACCTTTTCAGAGTTCATTTGTAATGCTTTTCCATTTCATGGTCATTTAGCTCAAAAAAATAAGTAAATGCATGAAAAATACCAAATGAAGTCTGAAATTGTTGAAAATTGATGATGTTCCTTTGAATGGTGCATTTTGAACACACAGAAAGTCTGGAGTTCTAATAAGTTCAAAAAAATGAAAAGCCTTTGTAACAGATGAGTTTTCGTTCGAAACCCTAATACTTCGAAAGAGTTTGTCCGTTTTGTACACGAAGTGCATCCAGTTTTTGTTGTAACCTTCTCAACTTTTTAGGACATGCTATTTGGGTGAAATGATGATACCATGGCAACTTTCAACCTTTTCAGAGTTCATTTGTAGTGCTTTTCAATTTGAGGGTCAATTACCTCAAAAAAAGTACATGCATGAAAAATACCAAATGAAGTCTGGAATTGTTGAAAATTGATGATGTGCCTTTGAATTGTGCATTTTGAAAACACAAAAAGTCTGGAGTTCAAATAAGTCTAAAAAAATGAAATCCCTTTGTAACAGATGAGTTTTCGTTCGAAACCCTGATACTTCGAAAGAGATTGTCCGTTTTGTACACGAAGTGCATACAGTTTTTGTCGTAACCCTGTCTACTTTTTAGCACATGCTATGTGGGTGAAATGATGATACCATGCCAACTTTTAACATTTTCAGAGTTCATTTGTAGTGCTATTCAATTTCAGGGTCAATTAGCTCAAAAAATAAGTAAATGCATGAAAAATACCAAATGAATTCTGAAATTGTTGAAAATTGATGATGTGCCTTTGAATGGTGCCTTTTGAACACACAAAAAGTCTGAAGTTCAAATAAGTTCAAAAATTGAAATCCCTTTGTAAAAGATGTGTTTTCGTTCGAAACCCTCATCTTCGAAAGAGATTGTCCATTTTGTACACGAAGTGCATCCAGTTTTTCTCGTAACCCTCTCAACTTTTTAGCACATGCTATGTGGGTGAAATGATATTACCATGCCAACTTTGAACCTTTACAGAATTCATTTCTAGTGCTTTTCAATTTTAGGGTCAATTAGCTCAAAAAAAGTAAATGCATGAAAAATACCAAATGAGGTCTAAAATTGTTGAAAATTGACGATGTGCCTTTGAAGGTGCATTTTGAACACACAAAAAGTGTCGAGTTAAAATAATTTCAAATAATGAAACAAAAAAATGTCAACTCAAAAGAATTTTCATAAAGTATTTTTTTAAAATATTTAATAGAAAATAAAAATAAAAGAGTCAACTAAAAAGAATCAACTAAGACATTAACTAAAAAGAACAAACTAAAAATAATCAACTAAAATTATCAAAATGTTTATTTGTTAGAAAGAATTAAGTAAAACACTAACTAAAAAGGAACAAAAAAATCAACTCAAAAGAATTTTCATAAAGTTTTTTTCTTAAAATCTTTAATAGAAAACTAAAATAAAAGGAAAAAAAATCTTTAGTAGCAAAGAATTAAAATATAAACTTGGACTAAAAATTATTAAAGTAAAAAAATCCGCCTATTGGGCCATCACGACGTGCATACGACTAGAAACCCTACACGAAAGTTGGGCCAGGATGCAGGTCCGCGGGCCTAATAGGCCCAACAGGCAAAGAGAGGAACGTTAGGCCCATAGGCCTTCTTTACAGAGGAGCTCGAGGTAGGTGCCGCGGCGGGGCTTATATAACACTGCCAGCTCCCTTCACTTGGCGAGGTGGGACTAAACTCCCACCACCCCGCACCAGCGCCAGGAACAGCAGTTTAGTCCTGGTTGGTGGCTCGAACCGGGACAAGGGGGGGGGGGTCTTTAGTCCCAGTTGGAGCCCAAACCGGGACTAAAGCTTCATCTATATATGCGGGAGTTGGAATTCTCCAATCCAAATCGCCGCCCGTTCGATCTTCTTCCTCCTCTCGCCTACACGCTATGCACCGGACGACCACCTCGACGCCTCCAGGCTGCACGCTGTCGCCGACGTCGTGTCGTCCTCCTCGCCGTTGCCGGATCTCCTCGCGCACCCTCCTCTGCGTTGTCGGGCCCGCTCGTCGTTGTCGCCAACCTCCTCCGCTCACGTCCGTGGTGAGCTTGCCGGTGCCGCTCCTCCCCGCCTCCGGTGCCCTCCTCCGTCTCCGGCAACATCCCTTCCGGTGAGCCTCTCCTCTCCGCCAGAAATGAGATGAGAGTTAGATGATTGACATATAAAACCAATTGTAATTGTGATGATTTTGATGATTGATAGTTTTGATGATTGATATATAATTGTGATTGAGATGAGATTTAGAAAGATGGATGTGACTGATAAACTGAATTTTGGTCCAAAAAATGAAAGGTTAGCATATAATCGTAATCTCTCTTGTTGTGGCAAAATTGCTCTTTTATTAGAATATTTTTTGTTATGGCCAAATTAATCCTATTATAAGGAGCAAATAGATAGAGTAACACCAACATTAAAAAAACAAGCTCTGTTCATTTTGGTCATCCATCCATGAAATATCTCGTGATTAAAAGTTGAGAAAACGCAAAGATCAACACCAATGGCATGATTTTGGTCATTTTTGGTCATCATCTAGTACATTGATCACTTTATTTTTGTTCAATTGGATAATACGTTCATCAACAGCAAATACATTCATCTATATATGAAAAAAATTAGTTTCACGTTGATTGCTTAGTCCATCAGACTAAAGCCACAAGGACTAGAAATTCGTAGTTGCTTTATTCTCTTCCTCTAGCCCAATAGAACCATAAAAATAAAACTAGCAAGTCAAAGCAGCACATTCAATATTTTATAATTATATTATTTTCAACTTTAATTCTTGTATTATTAATCCAAATATGAATATTTATAAAATATTAAATAGTAGGATTTTAAATAGTTATAGAATTTGTTCTCGATGTCGACGATGCTCGGCCCGCATCCTCGTCATCGATTCGGTGGCGACCACCTACTTGATAGGCGCCAGCATGTGCGGGACTCGGCTCCACGGGGCTGGCACTGGGAGGAGCTACCTTCCAGGGCACGCAGCATGGTGAGAAACTGGGCTCCCGTCGTCGACCTGGAGCTTCGTTGGTGGCGGTCGCGTGGGCCACTTTCGGTGCCGAGGGTGCCGGGCCCCGAGGAAGAGGTATGTCACCGTGTCAGGGAGGAGGACGAGCACGTCCGTCGCTACATGGATGTCACATCCCTGAATCCCTAATAGAATATAAAAAGTTTGTGCTCATGTCTTCTTCTTTGCATCCAAGTAAATGAAATGAAATCAAATGCAAAGCAAAGAAAACAAAAGCAAACCCTAGCAACCCTATATTCAAAAGCAATTCAAATTGGTGGCAAATTAAAGATTCCAAAATGGCTATTAGAAAAGTTCATCATTTCTGATAAATGTTGAAAACAAAATACTAGGGGTGAAACATATTTTCAAAATGCTTTTGGCATTTTATTTTAAATTTAAAAGCTACTGAAATCAACTATATAATTGATTTCAAATAATCCAAAGTTTTCAAAAATGCTGAAACTTTTGTTTATATTTGGAAATATTCCAAATAACACTTCAACATGTTTCAAACTATTTTAGGAACAGTTTGGAGCGAAAAATAAAACAAAACCATATCAGAAATGTTTTAACAGAAACAAAAAAGAGAAAAAAATGAAAATACCTTACTTGTCGCTTACCTGGCCGAGGCCTAGCTCCTCACATATCGTCTACCTTCTGTCAGTCGGCAGCAGGAGGTGGCCCACCGCTCCCTCCGGCGCGGCCAGGCACGTGCATGCCTGCCTGGCCGCCGCTTCGCGCTGGCGAGGAAGGGATAAGCCTCCCGACCTCGTTTCCATCCTCTCCCCCTCCTCATTCGCCCCTGTCCTCTCCTCTCTTGGTTGCCATTACTGTGAGCTCGAGCTCGAGCTAGCCATCGCTCCGGTCGTCCTCCCTCGCCTCTGAGTGTGTCGTTCACTCCGCCTCGACGAGCTGTACATCCCTGCCAAAGGAGAAGAGCCCCCAAGCCCTGCAATGCCCTCGTCACCGTCGTCTTCAACCTTCGGCTGCCAGCAAGCCACCGTCAATTCGTCGGATCCAGTGCCTCCCCGAGCAGTCTGAGCATCCCCTCGTCACCGCAGTGACCTCCGGAGTGTTTCCCCCCATCTTCCCCTCTCTTTCCCGAGCTCTAGGCCTAGTTTCACCGGAACCTGATGATACGTCTCCGTCGTATCTACTATTCCGAACTCTTTTGCCCTTGTTTAGGACTCTAATTTGCATGATTTGAATGGAACTAACCCGGACTGACGTTGTTTTCAGCAGAATTGTCATGGTGTTGTTTTTGTGCAGAAATAAAAGTTCTCGGAATGTCCTGAAAATTATGGAGAATTTTTCTGGAATAAAAGAAAAATACATGCGCAAAGATCCACCGGAGGGGGCGTGCCAGTGGGCCACACGCCCACAGGCCACGGCCACCCCCTAGGCCGCGCCGTGAGGGCTTGTGGGGCCCACATGGCACCACCGCCCCCAATCTCAGCTCTATACCTTCCATCTCGCCCGGAAGAAAAATTAGAGAGAAGGTTTCATCGCGTTTTACAATACGGAGGCGTCGCCACCTGCTGTTCTTCATCTGGAGGGTAGATCTGGAGTCCGTTTTGGGCTCCGGAGAGGGGAGATCGTCGCCATCGTCATCATCAACCTTCCTCCATCGACAATTCCATGATGCTCTTCATCGTTCGTGAGTAATCTCATCGTAGGCTTGCTAGACGGTGATTAGTTGGATGAGATCTATTATGAAATCGAGTTAGTTTTGACGGGGATTGATCCCTCGTATCCACTATGTTCTGAGATTGATGTTGCTACTACTTGGCCATGCTTAATGCTTGTCACTAGGGCCCGAGTGCCATGATTTCAGATCTGAACCTATTATGTTGTCGCCCATATATGTGTGTTTTAGATCCTATCTTGCAAGTTGTAGTCACCTACTATGTGTTATGACCCGGCAACCCCAGAGTGACAATAGCCAGAACCACTCCCGGAGATGACCATAGTATGTGGAGTTCATGTATTCACCAAGTGTTAATGCGTTGGTCCAGTTCTTTATTAAAAGGAGAACCTTAATATCCCGTAGTTTCCATTAGGACCCCGCTGCCATGGGAGGGATGGACAATAGATGTCATGCAAGTTCTTTTCCCTAAGCACGTATGACTACATACGGAATACATGCCTACATTAGATTGACGAACGGGAGCTAGTTACATATCTCTCCGTCTTATAGTTGTTACATGATGAATAACATCTGTTGGGGATATTATCTGTTGGGTGACCCGCCCTGGTTGGGCCGGGTCACCAAGCGGGCGACTCATCCATTGGCGATTCAAGCTTTGGCCTAATAAAGCCCAGGAGCTAGATGGCGGTTCAAGATCCTTGTGAAGAGTCGATAATTGGGAAGGTCTCCAAGTCTTGGAAAGCACGGCGACTTAGAGATAGAAAGAATCATGACTTGCGTAATGGCAAGGACTCTTGTAAACCCTAAGGGCTCGACCTGTATATAAAGGTGAGTCCCGGGGAAGGAAAGGGCAGGTTAGAAATCATCGAGAACTAGGTCAGGCGAGTTACGCCCTCCTTGTAATCGAAAACATCATCAATACAACACAAAGCAGGACCTAGGCTTTTACCTCCACACGAGGGGCCGAACCTGGGTAAAACCTCTGTCTCGCTCCCGTTCAACCCCTTTGAGTCGCCACCAAGGCGCGATGGCTCCAACACTAAGTCCTTTCACGAGGACATATGCCGTGACAAAACCTCGACAGTTGGCGCCCACCGTGGGGCCTACGCACGGTGGAGTTGAGTTCTCAAAGGGAGCCCTACCAGGGTCAGGGAGCTACGCGGCTGGGCTCCTAACTCGGAGCCGCCGTGGAAAGTACTACATCGATAACTCACTGTGGGGGCCCCAGGCAGATTCAATTGAATCCGGCTACAGAGTCCCCTTCGGCAAGATCAACATATTTGTCGGCATGGTTGGATCGCCTGCGCCTGAGCCGGACATCTCCACCGACATCGTCGAGCCGGCCAGGTATGTCCGCCCTGTTGCGACGCCAAACCTAACCCGCCCGGTCTTTGTTGGCTTCACACAGGGATCTGAGGAACAAGAACGATTGGCGACTCAGGAGAGTACGCCGGTCAACACTGATGACGAATCATCCATGGGCGATACATATTTAATTCAGTGTCTACACGGGGGCTGACTCGGAGACCTGTCACTGGCAATGGCTCCCGAGGTCCTCGACCGGACCCGCCGTCAGATCGCCGTGTACATGGCGGGGGCGACTCAGCCCCAGCAAAACCCGGCAGGCAATGACGGGACTGGCGAAACATCTACGAGCCCAGCTGCGATCTTGGTGGACTTGACGGCGGAGATAACAAGGATCATGGCGACCCTTGTAACCGTAGAAAACCAGGGCACAATAAATGTCGAGTTGGCAAAGCTAAGACATGGGGTGGCAAAGGCTCAGCGAGATGTTGAAGCAGAAGCCGCCATGATCAAGACCCGACAAGCTTAGATCACCACTGAGACAGCCCGCTTGAACACCAAAAATTGGCTGCTCGAGAGGCATCAGCGCGCATCCGACGCTGTTCATCAGAGGAGGCACGAGTGGCGCTTACCCCCTGATCTCAACCTACCCACCTTTTCGACACTCCACGCACCCCCAGGGCAGGAAACGCTCCAGGGGGAGGGTCGGGTCAGCCGACAAACCCGTCGCTTCAGCCAATAGTTGATCGCGTTCCCCGTTTCCAGACGCCTCAGGGCCACTTTTCCAACCCCGGGGACAACGTGCTCGCCGCAACTCGCCATTTAGAATCCCTTCCGATTTATGGCAACACCCCGACCGAAATAGAAGCAAGGAACGCCATTGAGATGTTGAAGACGGCGGTGGTTCAAAACGCACAGTTCTCGCACAGCCTCGATCGGCTACACTCCACCCCAAGCAAGCCGCACTAGGAGCCGGCCAGAGGACCAGCCCGCCATAACTAGCGGACCGCGACCCCTGCCCCAGGTTAACCCGCCTGACCATCGGGACCCGCCGGGCCGGGATCACCCGAACATTCAAACCGGCCCAGCACCACTTATTGGAGGCGGCAGTCAAGTAGGGGTACCATGCTTGGCCCCCGCCCTTCGCAATGAGCGGATGCCGAAAGATTTTAAAGGACCAAGGAAGGTGCCCAATTACACCCCCGACCTTGAGTCGGCGTCATGGGTTGAGAGTTACGAAATTGCCATGGACATGCTCGACGTAAATGAAGCGGTCTGTGCCAGGTACTTCACAATGATGCTCGAGGGGACGTCGCGCACTTGGTTGAAGAACCTGCCACCCAACTCCATCCAGACTTGGGCCGAGCTGAAAGAGCGTTTCATCAAAAAATTTCGGGGAACTTGCAAGCGCCTGATGACGATAGTCGATTTACAGCACTGTGTTCAGTGCCCCGATGAGTCGGCTCACCACTGGACGCGGCGGGTCACAGAAATCATCAACTCGTCGGAAGGCATCACGGCGGCTTAGGCCGTGTTGATCTTGGAGCAAACCTGCCACTATGAGCCCTTGGTACAGAAGCTGGGGTGACTCAAGCAAAAGGTCCAGGATATGGGAGAATTGATGGACACCCACACTAGGTACGCCGAAGCGGACGATACCAAAGATCCAGGAGAGGATGGCAGCAAAGCCAACTCGCCGAGGAAAGGCGAGTCATACAAAAATCACACCCGGCTCCAAGGACGCGCCCACCATAACCATGGGGGGAACGGCAAGAGAAGGCAGCAGGAAGGGTCCACGGACTTCGTCGCCAACACCAGTGCCAATAACGGCAACCAGCGCCAGAAGAAGAGGGGTTAAAGTGGCAAGAAGCCACACAATTATAATGAGATACTTAAGGGCCCCTGCCCACACCATGCCATGGCGGACGGACCGACGACTCACTCTTGGGAGGACTGTTACGTGATGTAGGAATTTCGGGCAGAGGCAATCGAAAAGGGCCAAAACGGTGACCAGGGCCAACGGCAGGAACAATTCGGTGCACCTAATCAATGTCAGAACCCGTTCGGCGGCTTCTCCGAACTAGGGGCTCAGGGTGGCTCGCAACCAAGCAGCGGCCAGTATCCAGTGCACAACCAACAACGGTATAACCCGCCCAGAGTGTTTCAGCAGCCACCCCCGCAGGGGGCTTCACAGGGGCAAGATGATCATTGCGGGTTCCGCAACAATCCCAAACAATTAAGAAGCGGGCAATACCATGTGTTCCCCACCAATGCCTACAAGCGAGATAAGAAGGTGAAGCACCGAACGTACAGTGTATCTGAGCCGGCGCTCCCCAGGTACCTCCACTGGTCCGAGCAGACCATCTCGTGGAGTAGGGAGGATCACCCGCCCAGAATTGACAACCCCGGCGACTTAGCATTGGTCGTGGCTCCTCATGTCGGAGGATATACCCTATCGAAGGTGCTTATGGATGGTGGTAGCAGCATCAACATATTATACTTTGACACCTTTCGAAGGATGAACCTTCTGGAGAAAGACCTAATGCCGTCAACCACGGTATTCCATGGAATCGTCCCAGGTAAGTCGGCATACCCCATTGGCCGGGTCAAACTCACAGTGGCGTTTGGAACAACATCCAATTACAGGAGCGAGTCACTTATATTTGAGGTGGTCAAGTTAATGAGCCCTTATCATGCGTTGTTTGGGCGACCGGCTTACGCCCGTTTCATGGCTCGCCCTTGCTATGTTTACGTTAAACTCAAGATGCCTGGTCCTAAGGGATCCATCACAGTTGATGGTGACAGGAGGATAGCAAGAGAGTGTGAGGAAGGAGATGCGGCTTACGCAGAGGTCGCTTGTGCTAGAGAAGAGCTCAAGTATCACCAGGCCAATGTTGATCCGGCAGATATGTCACCCCTCAAGAAGCCAACAACAGACGCTGAGCCGCCCCTCAATTCAAACCAATGGATGACACTAAGATGGTGGATTTCGTTCCTGGCGACTCATCCAAGCAGTTTACTATCGGGGCGGATCTGGATCCCAAATAGGAAAGCGCACTCATCGAATTCATCCGTGAGAATCGGGACATCTTCGCATGGAAACCTTCTGACATGCCTGGTGTACCGAGAGAATTCGCTGAGCACCATCTTAATGTTGACCCAAAAGCAAAGCCAATTTAGCAATATCTACGTAGGTTCAATGAGGAACGACGCAAGGCAATTGGGGAAGAAGTCGCCCGTCTTTTGGCCGCCGGATTCATCGTAGAGGTCTTCCACCTCAAGTGGTTGGCTAACCCGGTCCTGGTGCTCAAGAAGAACGACACCTTCCGCATGTGCATTGACTACACAGACCTTAACAGGGCTTGTCCAAAGGACCCTTTCGCCCTTCCCCACATCGATTAAATCATTGATTCAGTAGCAGGCTGCGAGCGTTTATGTTTCCTGGACGCTTATTCCGGATATCACCAAATCAAGATGGCTGTGGAAGATCAGGAGAAGACAACTTTTATAACCCCATTTGGGGCTTTTCGTTATGTGTCCATGCCGTTCGGGCTCAAGAGAGCCGGGGCGACTTACCAGCGCTGCATCCAAAATTGTCTCTGTTGCCAAATCGGACGCAACGTCCACGCTTACGTTGATGACATTGTGGTTAAAACTCGTAGGAGGGAGACGCTTTTCGAAGATCTAAAGGAAACTTTTGACAACCTGTGGGTATATCAAATGAAGCTTAATCCCACCAAATGTGTCTTTGGCATTCCCGTGGGAAAGTTGTTGGGTTTCTTGGTGACCGAACGCGACATCGAGGCCAACCCGGACAAAATTGAGGCAGTTACTTCGCTTGGGAAACCAGCGAATATCAATCAAGTTCAACGCATGGCGGGTCATATCGTGGCTTTAAGTCGCTTCATAAGCCGCCTGGGGGAGAAAGCTATTCCCCTCTATCAGTTGCTTAAGAAATCTGACCATTTTGTTTGGACAGACGAGGCCAATGAAGCTTTGGAAGCCCTGAAGCAGCAACTGGTCAACCCGCCAGTTTTGGCCGCCCCGACTGAAAAAGAACCTATGCTTCTATACATCGCGGCGAACTCCAAGGCAGTGAGCGTGGCAGTAGCTGTGGAACGGAAGGAAGAAGGAAAGGAATATCTGGTACAACGCACGGTGTATTTCATTAGTGAGGTGTTAACCCTCTCCAAACAACGTTACCCGCACTGGCAGAAGCTGGTCTATGGGGTCTTTATGGTGAGTCGGAAGCTCAAACACTATTTCCAAGAGCATCCCATCACGGTGGTTAGCTCCGCTCCTCTTGGGGACATCATCCAGAACCGAGAAGCAACAGGGCGAATCGCCAAATGGGCAATCGAACTTGGGCCGCACCACGTGCGGTACACCCCTCGCACGGCCATCAAATCACACGCATTGGTCGATTTCGTCAATGATTGGACTGAATTGCAGATTCTGGAAGACATGCCTGACCTCACGTACTAGACTATTTACTTTGATGGGTCTAGGCAATTGGAAGGCTCGGGGGCTGGCGTGGTGTTGATTTCGCCCCAGGGAGGCAAATTCTGTTATGTTCTCCGACTCATGTTCCCATGCACCAACAACGCTACAGTATATGAAGCCTTGATTCATGGTTTGCGACTCGCCAAGGAGACGAACCTTACGCGTGTCAGATGTCTTGGCGATTCTGATCTGGTGGCTTAACAAGTTTCAGGTACTTGGAATTCACGGGACCCCCTGATGGCGGCTTACAGAAGGGATGTGTCTGATGTGGCGGGTCATTTCCATGGCTATCAAGTTGATCATATCGACCGATGACTTAACGAAGCAGCTGACGCCATTTCACGTCTCGGCTCACAACGTAAGCCGGTTCCTCCCAATGTTTTTCTGGATATTTTGCATAATCCTTCCGTGAGGTTGCCCTCAGAAGAGGAGTTGGCAATACCAGACCCTGAGTCCCAGTTTGTGGCGGCTCTTCGTGTTACGCCGGATTGGGTTCTTCCTTATTTGGCATATCTTGCACAAGGCGAGTTACCTTCGGATGAGGTGTTGGCTCGCCAAATCGTTCGTCGGAGCAAATCTATGGTCATCATCAATGGCGAATTATATAAGCGAAGCACTTCTGGGGTATTCCAACGATGCGTTTCTTCTGAAGAAGGGTGTGTAATTCTGAATGACATCCATGCCTGAGATTGTGGGCATCATGCCGGGTCACTTTCCCTGGTCTCAAAGGCGTTCCGTCAAGGATTCTTTTGGTTGACGGCTCATGCACACGCAGAAGAGATAGTTCATCGATGTGATGGTTGTCAGCGTTACGGACGACAGGCTCACGTGCCGGCTCAAGAAGGATGATACCTATTACTTGGCCTTTTGTGGTCTGGGGGCTAGACATGGTTGGCCCCTTTAAGATGTCATCCAACAAAAAAACTCATCTACTGGTGGCGGTTGATAAATTCACCAAGTGGGTCGAAACAGAACCTGTTGGCGCTCGCGATGCAGAAACAACAGTCAAGTTCTTGAAAAAGTTGATTTTCCGGTTTGGATATCCACACAGCATTATCACTGATAATGGTACCAATCTACGACAAGGAGCGATGCAGGAGTTTTGCCACCGTGAGCACATTCGGCTTGATGTATCTGCGGTCGCTCATCCACAATCTAATGGACAAGCGGAATGGGCGAATCAGGAAGTTTTGCAAGGAATCAAGCCCCGACTTATGGTTCCCCTCGAGCGCACCCCAGGGTGTTGGGTTGAGGAGTAGCCTTCAATATTGTGGAGCATCTGAACCACCCCAAACCGTTCTACGGTTTTACTCCTTTTTTCCTGGTATACAGAGCAGAAGCCGTTCTACCCAGTGACATTAGGCATGACTCACCGAGAGTTGCTGCTTATGTGGAACAGGACAACGAGTTGGCGCGTCAAGATTCTTTGGACGTTTTGGAGGAAGCATGCGATTTGGCTGCCGCCCGATCGACTATTTAGCAGCAGGACTTGCGGCGTTACCATAGCCGGCGGGTCAAGAGCCGAACTTTTCACGAGGGCGACTTAGTGCTCCGATTGATCCAAGATCACACTGGCATGCATAAGTTATCACCACCATGGGAAGGACCGTCCGTCGTCAGCAAAAGCCTTGGCAACGGGTCATACTATCTCGTGGATCTTTGGCTTGATCGGCCAACCACGGAGGCTGAGTCAACTTGCCCCTGGAACATAGCCCACTTGCGGCCTTATTACACTTGAGCTATTGGCTCCATTTTTTCTTCTCTTGAAAATTGTAAGTCTTTCATTTTTATAAAGCAATAAAGTTGATACCCACGAATTTTGGGGCTTTCCTGCTACTTCATCTTATTGAAAGTATGGATTTTTATTGCTCTTCGACAAGTCGCCCAAGCATGGATGCTATCCATACCAGAGAGCATAAGTCGCCATGCTGCACTTATTACAACACTGGGTATCGATAAGCCAAAGAGGATCAAGTCGCTACAAGCGCGCGATCCAAACTTAGGCGCCTTTATGATTCTGGGGATTAGGCCGGCTTACATGGGGGCTATTTGCTCCCAAGTAGTTTTGTGGTAACAGCGTATATGCTTCTACAATCCTATGACCGGTCTTTCCCCTAATCATAGGTCACTTGGGGGCTTCCTCTCATTGAGATCAGCCTTACTACCCATTTGGCTTGCGAAAAATTACCGCATTACAAATGGTTATACTCGACTGTGTGTTGGCTGAATCACCATATGGACCCATGAACTCTTGGTGAGTTACTCCGCTTTATGGACCCTGAACTCGCCTTGGTTAAAACATGCATGGTACCGGCTAGCGCCCCACATGGAGAATAGAGAAACCATTGGTTCACTGAACCTGCTTCACTGAAGCTTGACTCGTGCCTGATCAGCCGGTCTAAATACTTGAGCTTTTTTACACAAAAGTCTCCCTCGGGTAGCACTTGAGTTATCTAACTCGTCCTATCCTGTCGCGACTTGAACGAGCCGACGAAATTCTTACTTTCACCTTCCTCGCACTGCCACAAGGTTTTGCAAATTTTTACGACTCGCCGGATCTTTTTGAATCAGGTTTTTTCTGCACATAATTCGCCGGAACATCTTGAGTCGGTTATCATTTATTATCATCCATTACTCACTGAGGTGGTTTGATGTATGTTTTTAGCCTAACAGATTGATGATCAAAATCTCTACTGACATGGCGGGTCAAGCATCATAAGGCGCCCTGAGGGCGATACAAGGGTTTTAAAGAAGTCGCAGAACATGATTGTTTTGTACAATAACCTATTACATGGCTCGGGTGGCCAATTCCCTGAAGAACTACTCTGCTGGTGCCCCGGCTCAGCTTGTTTGAGCTCTGGCCGACTTCAATTTGTAAGTCGCCCAACACCCAATTACACTTGGATAAGGCAGCGAATTCATCTTCATCATTCAAAAATGTCGAGAGGTCCGCCTCCAAATCAAAAGGGTTCTTGGGCCGACGCGGAGTCAAGCTGGTTGTCACAAAGGTCGGCATATTTATTTTCTTATTCTTTTCATCATAAGCAGCTTGATACTTTGACAACTCCAAGCTTGCTGCAAGCTGAGTCACCGCTGAGCGTGATTCTTTGACAACGCGCTGATAATCATCTGCAGTAAATTCTGACCCATCGTCCTTGAGCTGGGGAAAGCCTGCTGCTACTTCTTCGGGTTTTAGCTCTGGAGCATATGCTAAACACCGACTCAACGTAGTCAGCACCCCTTTTCCGGGGCAGCTGATCGGGTTAGCTCACCTATCTGAGGCGGAAGGGTAGATAAGCAGCCAAGCATCTTTTTGATTGATGTTATGGGTTCCTTGGCGCCCATCACTGCCTTCACGGTCAGCACGCTTCTGGTATACAGTTGCTCCGTCAATGTGTAAATCCCCTTTAACATCAAGATACAGTCATCCTGAAGGTTGGCGGCTCTCGGACCTATAGAAGGGATAATGATGGTGAGTAACTTCTTCATACTAAGTTTTGTTTTTCACAAAGTACAAGATCAGGGTTTGCTTCTTACCAAAGATAGCCTATGCCATGTTGGAGATATGTTGCTTTAAGCCGGCCAGCTCTTGTTGCATGGTTTCCAGTTTTGCTTCAGCTTTTTCTGCTCGCTTTAGTGCGGCGTCTTGATCAGCTTGAGCCTTCTTGTGGGCAGCCTTCAGCTTCTCCATCTTAGATAAGATCACTTGATATTTTTCTTCTGATTTAGCCCGCGCGTCTTGCTGGTCGGCTAAACTTTTCTTTAAGTCGCCCAACGCGGACTCAGCTTGGGCAAGAGATTCCTATCAAGTATATTATCAAGGGGTAAGTCTCAGAATTATTGCAAGCAACATCTCTGACACTTGGGGGCTAATGTATAATTTTTTATACAAAATTATACAACATCAAGACCCGGCTCATCTTTCAACAGATGACCCGGCCCTTGGGGGTTACAGGTCGAAAGATTTTTCTAATATCAAGACCCGGCTCATCTTTCAACAGATGACCCGACCCTTGGGGATTACAGGTCGAATTTTTTTTTCTAATATCCAGACCCGGATCATCTTTGAACAGATGACCCGGCCCTTGGGGGTTACAGGACGAAAGATTTTTCTAATATCAAGACCCGACTCATCTTTCAACATATGACCCGGCTCTTGGGGGTTACAGGACGAAAGATTTTTCTAATATCAAGACCCGGCTCATCTTTCAACATATGACTCGGCCCTTGGGGGCTAATAAGGATGGTATGCATTAAGGCGTACCTCATGTCTATTCTTTATCATAAGGAGTAGATTCTTCTCCATTTCATAAGTCGTCTCCAGGCGACTTGCAAAGCCGGAGCAGAGCTCTTTAAATTCAAGATTCTCATACTAGGACAATTTGGCCTTGGAAATTTCATGTCCAGTAGAAGGCTGGGTTGATGTTGATACATGCTTCGACAAGACTGTCGAAGCCGGCTTAGAGAAGCCAATACCAGTGATGATTACAGCATCTGGATCTTCTGCCGTTTTCAATGGACTCGGCGGATTGGGCGTTTCCGTGCCTTCCTTGGGAGAACTGTGGAGGTCCGCTTGGTCATCAGGTTTATCCTTTGCCGGGTTAGCCTGAGTCGCCGCCGGTTTTTCAATAGGTTCTGGAGCCGTAGTGGAAGTTGATCCCCTAGTTTTCCTTTTCTTCGCTTGTGCTCTAAAAAGAGAAGGTGATATGCTTAAAAACAAACATCATCATCATCAGGACAAATGTAAGTATTATAAGGACTTACCCTGGAACGCGGATCATTGGCGGAAGGGCTGACATCACTGAGTCGCTGGACGAAGGGGGAGAATTCTACAAAAGTAATACCTCAAGATATGAGCAAGTTATAAGTATGATCCAAAAGGAAGCAAAGGGGGACGCTGCTAAAAGGATACCTCATTCTGCCTCTTCTTGGTAGGAGTTTTCCCTGGTAACCCGGATACCAAGTCTCCAGAGTGACTCCGAGTCTTCCGATAGGAAGCATGTTGCGCTTTCTTCAGAAGGAAATTAGGATCCAGACAAGCAGTTGGGTGAGACATGGGAACTTTCCCACAAACCCGCCTGGCCGGCTTAGGCGGAGGAGAAGATGAGTCGGAGGAAATAGAAATTACCTCTACCGAGACTTCTTGGCTTTCGTTACCATCATTCTATACATAAGACATACAGAGGTGTAAGCACAAATTATAGCAATGGATGTCAAGACAAAGAAGATATAATTTTACCTCTAAAGATACGTCGCCGATTTGGGATTCGTCCACATCAGACGGTTCAGTGATGGCGGCTTTGCTTTTGCTTTTGGATTTCTTTTTTGGAGGCGGCCTGGCTTGCTTCAGGGCCATCTTTTTTGGCCTCTTGGACCAGAATCGGTCACCTTTCTGAAGTGGAATTTTTATTATGGGAATCGGAATTCAAGTAAGTCGGAAAGAATGAATCAAAGGCGGGTTAAGTTATTTACCTTAGGAGTCGGGTTGATCTTACAGAATGGCTTAAGCCCTATTTGGCTACACTTGGCCATGGGCTCGCCGGTCAGCTTCTTGATGATGGTCACAATATCATTTTCTGTGAGTGCTGTACGGAAGTAGCATTGGGGATGGTCCAAGGTGCCATCAAACTCACACATTAAGCCGTCTCGGCGACTTAAGGGAAGCATGCGCCATTCCACCCAGCAGCGAATTAAATCAACCCCAGTGAGACCATTGTTTGTTAACGATCGTAACTCGGATAGCACCGGGATAAAATCTGACTCCTCTTCTTCAGTGAGCTTGTCTGGAAGTTTAAAGTTTGTAGGAAGGCGTTCCTTCCTATAGCCAAGGAGTTTGTTTTCACCCTCACGAGAAGTTTCTTGGCAATAAAACCAAGACTCGCCCCAACCTTTGGGATGGCTTGGCATGGCGAGTGATGGGAATGAGTTGTCCGTGCGGCGTTGAACGTTGACGCCTCCAAGTTCTAAGCTAGGGCCATTGGAAAACTCGGTCTAGCGATTCAAATGAAAAAAGTACCAGAACAAAGGAACTGAAGGTTCCATCCGCAAGTAGGCTTCACAGAACACTTGAAACTGACATAAGTTACTAATCGAGTTGGGACCCAAGTCTTGGAGGCGGACGTTCATGAAAGTCATGGCATCTCTGAGGAATTTTGACCCTGGCGGTTTAAACCCCCGTTCGAGGTGTTCAGCAAAGACAATTATTTCCCCTTCCTTCGGGTTGGGAATTTCTTCGCCTAACCCGGATCGCCATCTGATAACCTCTTTCGGGTCGAGGTTTCCCGTTTTCACACAGTCGTTGAGAAAAGCTTCATCAACTTTGGTCGGGAGCCAATCGGCTTTGAACACGGTACCCATGGCTACAAAGGAAAAGATCACGGATAAATTAACTCGCCGAGCGCTTACTGAGTGGTTAAGAGGGTTAATTAACTTGCCGAACAGTTGTCAAGTGACTAAGGGAATCTGTTGACTCGCCAAACAAGGGACCGAGTCTGGACACAAGGGCGATTTAGGAATTTCCTACTGTTTAAGGGAAACAACTCAGAGCTTCAAAGATGTTCACTAAAATGGTGAAATGCGGATTTACAAACAGGTTTTACACAGCAGGCAGTAAGACATAGATCTACAGAGAAGGCGAAAATGAATGGAAAAAGGCCTGGATAAAGTAAAACAACCTATGACTAGGGTAAAAACATTAAAGTTGATTTGACAGAAGCCTTTCCCAGTTCCTTGGCAGGAGTTAATCGGTTGAGAGTATGGTTGATATTACCGCGCCAAGCACTACTGCAAATTAATCAACATATATGGAAGGATTCGAGGTGCGCTAAGGAACCGGCAGACGATTAACACCGAAGAGCTTAGATCTGTTTCTAATGGCGAAGGGCTGACCTGATGATGATGTCCGGTGGCGACCGAAAGAAATCTGCGGCGAGTGCTGCGTCCTTGGTCGGCCTAGAGACATGTCGAACGAGGTGGCCGGAGATGGAGTTTTCCTCGGGCGGCGATGAAGCTCTCGATGTGGTTGCGAGGAAGAAGAAGACCAGCGAAATGGGTAGGTGGGGATGTGCCCTGCCTCCTTCCCCGAGCCTATTTATTGGGTCGGGCGCTGGAATCAAGGCGCCTTGCGTGGGAACTGAAAACAGGATAAAGATTCGTTTTAATAGCGCCAAGATTTTCGGGATATCTATGCCGAAAGATCCGTTGGAGATTGCGTCATCATTTCTTCCGAGATTAAAGGGATAAGATGGTGTCAACAAGAAACAGTTCAGCGACTTGGATATTTCCATGAAAGATGGCGGATTAAGCGTATGCTGCGTAAAAAGAGCAGAGTGAGTCGCCCCTAACTAGCTAAGAGTTGGCGTGAACAGGTTCAAGTCAATCTGGGGCCTAATCTTGGGGATATTTTCTGTTGTGTGACCTGCCCTGGTTGGGTCGGGTCACCAAGCGGGCGACTCATCCATTGGCGATTCAAGCTTTGGCCCAATAAAGCCCAGGAGCTAGATGGCGGTTCAAGATCCTCGTGAAGAGTCGATCATTGGGAAGGTCTCCAAGTCTTGGAAAGCACGGCGACTTAGAGAAAGAAAGAATCATGACTTGTGTAATGGCAAGGACTCTTGTAAACCCTAAGGGCTCGACCTGTATACAAAGGCGAGTCTCGGGGAAGGAAAGGGCAGGTTAGAAATCATCGAGAACTAGGTCAGGCGAGTTACGCCCTCCTTGTAATCGAAAACATCATCAATACAACACAAAGTAGGACGTAGGCTTTTACCTCCTCACAAGGGGCCAAACCTGGGTAAAACCTCTGTCTCGCTCCCGTTCAACCCCTTTGAGTCGCCACCAAGGCGCGATGGCTCCAACACTAAGTCCTTTCACGAGGACATCTCCCGTGACAAAACCACGACAACATCCGTCATACTCATCCATCTCCGATCCACTGCCTACGAGTCTTTTACTATTGGTCCTCGCTACGTTACTTTGTCTAGGCTTGTCCCTTGCTACAAAAGGGATTGGGCCACTTGCTGCTACTGTTGCTACTACTGTTACTCTGCTGCTGCTGCTACTGCTGTTCCTTGCTACTTCGCTGTTACTTGTTGCAAGATCCTTTTTCATCACCGTTGTCGGGGAAGAATAGTACCCCGTCCACGTGCAACTTACTGGCGCCATTGATACAACGGTTAGGAATAGTCTGCCGTCAAAAGATCGTTTCTGGCACCGTTGCTATCATACTACTTTGCTACTGATACTTTTCTTGGAGACACTAATATTTCAGGTGTGGTTGAATCTGACAAACTCAGCTGCTAATACTTGAGAATATTCTTTCATTTCCCCTTGAGGCGAATCAACAAATTTGGGTCGAATACTCTACCCTCGAAAACTGTTGCGATCCCCTACACTTGTGGGTTATCAAGACCTTTTTCTGGCGCCGTTGCCGGGGAGGCACAGCTATATTCTCTGAGTCACTTGGGATTGACGTCTGCTGATCACTATGAGGAATCCGAAAGATCCAAGAACTAAATTCTTGCCTTCCACTACGAGGAGAGGTAAGGAACTGCCATCTAGCTCTGCACTTGATTCACCTTTAGTTTTGAGTAAGTTTGTGACATCACCTCCTGCTAGAAATCTTGATATGTCGACTGTGCTTGATGACGCTACTTCTGCTGCCCATGATGCTTATGATGATGCTATGCTTGATACTATGCATGATGGAACTATGCTCGATACTATGCCTGATGATGTTATGCTTGATACTATTCCAGATGATGCCATGCTTGATACTGCTTTGCCACTCGGTGCATTCCTTGATGCACATATTGCTAGAGTTGCTGCTAGATGTGATGATACTTCTGAAACTGCTGATACTATTGAAGTAGAACCTGCTACTATGCCTGAATTGCCTGATATGCCTAATACGCGTTATGTTATGGAGGGAGAGATAGCTGAGAATTTTCTTACGTGTAAGGATAGCTATGATGTTGACAAATTACTGCGCAAGTGGAAAGAAATATCTCTAAACACTAGGATGAAATACGACCCGAAGTTTGCTACTTCGCCTATCTTTGTGACCGATAAGGATTATGAATTCTCTGTCGACCCTGAGTTAATCACTCTGGTTGAATCTGATCCTTTTCACGGTTATGAGTCTGAAACGGTTGTATCCCATCTTACCAAACTGCATGATATAGCCACCCTATTCACTAGTGAGGAAAAGATCCGCCACTACTATATCCTCAAGCTATTTCCTTTCTCGCTAAAGGATGATGCTAAGATCTGGTTCACTTCTCTTGCTCCTGGTTGTGTGCGTAGCCCCCAGGATATGGTCTACTACTTCTCTGAAAAGTATTTCCCTGCCCGTAAGAAGCAAGCTGCCTTGCATGAAATATACAACTTTGCTCAAGCTGAAGAAGAGAGTCTCCCACAAGCTTGGGGGAGGCTTATCCAGCTACTGAATGCTTTGCCAGATCACCCTCTTGAGAAGAATGAAATACTTGATATCTTCTATAATGGACTTACCGATGCTTCTAAAGACCACCTAGATAGTTGTGCCGGTAGTGTTTTTAGGGAACGAACCGTAGAACAAGCTGAGATTCTATTGAATAACATCTTGTGCAATGAGAATGCTTGGACTATTCCCGAACCACCTCCTAAGCCAACTCCGAAGAAAAGAGGTATTCTATTCCTCAGTCCTGAAGATATGCAAGAAGCCAAGAAATCTATGCGAGAGAAAGGCATTAAATCTGAAGATGTCAAAAATCTACCACCTATCAAAGAGATCCATAGTCTCGATAACCCGATACAGGTAGTAGAAATAAATTCTCTGCGTAGGTTTGATGAGAGTGATATCCATTTTGATAAACCTGCTAGCTTATGCATGGATGAATTTGATAACTTCGTTGCCAAACAACAAAGTTTCAATGATTATGTTAGCAGACAATTGGAAAAGAATGCTCGTATGCTTAGTCATTTAAGTGCTTGTGTGGACAGAAACGTCAACGATCCTAAGCTTCTGAGTACACATGCCTCTATGGTTACTCCTCAGGTAGAACAAGTACTTAAAGCTCAAAATGACTTGCTCAATGAGTTGAAGGACAATTCCGTTAGAGTCGTCACTAGAGGCGGTAGAATGATCCAGGAACCTTTGTATCCTGAGGGTCATCCGAACAGAATTGAACAATATTCTCAAGGAGTTAGCACTGATGCACCTAGTCATCCTAGAAAGAAGAAGAAAGATGATAGGAACCTGCACGCTAGCAACCCTGTTGCTGCTACACCTGAGATTCCAAACGACGCCTCTGTCTTGATGCTGAAACAGAATCTGGTGATGAACATGAGCCTAGTGATAATATCAATAGTGATGTTCATGATGATGCTCAACCTAGAAATGAAAATGATGTGGAGATTGAACCTGATCTGGATAACCCACAGCCTAAGACCAAGAGATACGATAAGAATGACTTCACTACTAGGAAGCACGGTAAGGAAAGCGAACCATGGGTTCAGAAACCTATGCCCTTTCCTCCCAAACCATCCAAGAAAAAGGATGATGAGGATTTTGAGCGATTCGTTGAAATGATCAGACCTGTCTTTCTGCAAATGCGTTTGACGGATATGCTCAAGATGTCTCCGTATGCTAAGTACATGAAAGATATTGTGACTAATAAGAGGAGGATACCTGAGGTTGAGATTTCCACCATGCTCGCTAACTATACCTTCAAGGGTGGAACTCCTAAGAAACTAGGTGATCCCGGTGTGCCCACTATACCTTGCTCCATTAAAGGCAACTACGTTAGAACTGTGTTATGCGACCTTGGAGCCGGTGTTAGTGTCATGCCTCTCTCTCTTTATCTTAGACTTGAACTGGATAAGTTGACACCCACTAAAATCTCTCTACAAATGGCCGACAAATCAACTGCTTTCCCTATTGGCATTTGTGAGGATGTGCCTGTCATGGTTGCTAGTGTCACTATCTTAACAGACTTTGTTATCTTGGATATTCTCGAGGATGATGCCATGGCTGTCATCCTCGGAAGACCCTTTTTAAACACCGCAGGGGCTGTTATAGATTGCAACAAAGGCAATGCCACTTTCCATGTCAGCGGTAATGAGCATACGGTGCACTTTCCGAAGAAACGATATCAAGTACATTGCATCAATGCTATCGAAAAAACTTCATCGATTCTTATTGGGAGCTTTGAATGCCCTATTCTTCATGTCAAGATGAAGTATGATTTGCTTGTTGGGGAGATACACATCCCCATTGAGGTGACCTAGTGACTATTCAAAAATTCTCCGTTCTCTTTTGTGATTCAAAAATGTTTGTCGAGGAGACTTGATCAACCTCATTGGCAGATTTTCTTTTGATGACCATGAGATGGATGAATCGAGGAGTCACAAACCTCTGTTCCAAGCTTTCCCTTTAGGTTGCTTAGTAGAAAAATGATAGATTTAGTTTAGTTTTCCCTGTTTTCTGTTTTAGCGTCCGGTAGAAAAATACCCCGAAAAAAAAGTTCTCCGAACGTCTTGAAAATCAAGTTTGATTTTTTTTGGAATTTTTGAAAAATTCTAAGACAAAGAGATTGTCTGGGGCTGCACCTGCGGGCCACAAGCTCTTGGGGCGCGGGCACCCCCCTGGCCGTGCCACCCAGGCTTGTGGGGCCCACAGGCACCCCCTCCAGTCATTCTTGCTCTCATCTGGTTCTCCTACCTCCAAAAAAATCGTTTCGCAGCTCAAACCCGTGTTCTTGCTCCTCTTGCTGGGATTTTTGATCTCTTTGCTCAAATCACTGTTCTCCGAACTGTTTTGGGAAAATTACCCCTTGGTAATTGACTCCTCCATTGGTCCAATTAGTTTTTGCTCTAGTGCCTTATACTTCACGTATTTTTACTGCCTTGGTGACCATGTTCTTGAGCTTTGCATGCTAATTTTAGCTGGACCCAAGTAGTTTTGATCCGTAATATGGCCTCTAGGCACTAGTTGGAGTTGTTGCTATGAGTTTAGTTGAGCCTCGTTCACTTTTCCTTAGAATCACTAAAAATTTCAGAAATTTTCAGAGATAGAAAAGGGAAAAGATGAGGAGGTTCTTAAGAGGCTCGTCAAGCCGTGACCCCAAGGTTGATGGGAGTGAGAAGAAGCCCAAGTATCTGGTCCCTCAAGTCACAGAAGTTAGAGCATGCGAGTGCCCAAGCGACGTGTTCTTACGCGCCGCTGGAATTTATGAGGACTTTTATCACTTGGTCGAGAACGCTGGCCTTACCGCCTTCGTTGAAGATAAGTGTCCGCAATACCTCCTCCTCACTAATAACTTCGTACAAAGCTTTAACTTCTATCTGAGGAAGAATCCTCCTATGGTTGAGTTTAAACTTTATGATATCCCCCATCGCATGTCACTTCAAATTTTTTGCAATGTTTGCAAATTGCCTTTTGTTGGGGATATTCATGAACCTCGTCCACGGGACTTGGAGGCTTTCATCGATACAATTGTTGTAGGAGAGGAGAGAGGAGTGTCTTGCGCTAGAGCAGCTAGCATTCATTTTCCCGTGCTTCGGTACTTCTCACTATTTGTGGGAAAATGTTTGATTGGCCGTGGGAAAGCTGGGTCACTTAGTTCCCCAGATCTTGCGGTCTTGCGCGAAGCCCTTTATAACGATAAAACTTATAGCTTGGGCGCTATAGTAGCTCAACTGTTGAACCAGAACCGTTCTAAAGGTGTTGTCTATGGAGGTATCTATGCTACTCGTCTTGCTAGACACTTTGAGATACCTATTAGACTGGAAGAGGAAGAAGAGATTCTTGTTCCCGAGAGATATCTAGATTACGATAGCATGGTTCGCCATGAATTTCTTGATAGAGATATAAATAGAAGGATGATTTATAACCTGGTATTTAGTCAAGGTACTCGTGAGACTATTACTTTGCCTGCTCCTTCTTTGTTCAATCTTCATGCAGGCAGGTACACTATTATGCCCTCGGACATCTACGCATATTGGGGCTTGGCCCAACCACAGGTGCCCGTGCCCGAGCCGCCAGTCGAGTACCAGACGCCAGTTTATCAGTGGGAGCCAGAGGAGCTCACACAGTAGTGGCATCCTCAGTCCACTCCGCAGTAACCCGGAGCTGGTTATTGTCCTCGTTGTGAGTAGACCAACTTAGGCCAAAAGCCTAAGCTTGGGGGAGTACGTGTTCTCACCGACTTTACATTCTTGCTTATGCTTTCACTTTGTTAGTCGGTGTTCACACTTTGCCACTTTATCATCCATGCTAGTTTATTTTCTTTTTCTCGTTTTTTTTCGTGTGTCTGTCTAGTTTGAGAAAACCCAAAAAGATTTTCCTTTTCTTCTTTTGCTTGTTGGGATCTTTCCCGTGTAGATAGTTTTTTTTCTGTGGGTCAAGGTAGAAGATATTGGTTACAATGTTTAGTGGCTCTTGCATGCATACCTGTTTAGCTTTCAAAGAGCCATATTACTTTGTCTTCTCCTTTGTGTTTGCGTGCAGATTCCAGCTTTAGTCCAATGCACGAGCACGCTTATTATTGTTCACATCGTTCGATCGTGCAAGTGAAAGGCAATAATGACGATATATGATGAAGTGACTGAGCCTGGAAAAGCTGGTATGAACTCGATCTATTTTTTTTTGTAAATATGACTAGCTCACTGTTCCTAGTTCAGCTTTGTTGTGAGAGAAACATGTTTGCAATGACAACTTAGAGATCATAGTTGCTTATGCCATGCTTACTTAGCTTGGAGCTTATAATGGTTTGTCTTTGTTGCCCACATGAATGTTGAGATGACTATGATGTAGTATGATAGGATGGTATCCTCCTTTGAATGATTCAAGTGGCTTGACTTGGCGCATGTTTACGCATGTAGTTGAAACAAAATCAACATAGCCTCTATGATGTTCATGTTCATGGTGATTTATGTCCAACTCATGCTTGCACTCAATGTTAGTTAATCTCAATGCATTTTGATGACTGTTGTCGCTCTCTAGTTGGTCGCTTCCCAGTCTTTTGCTAGCCTTCACTTGTACTAAGCGGGAATACTGCTTGTGCATCCACCTCCATAAACCCAAAGTTGTTCCATATGAGTCCACCATACCAACCTATATGCGGTATCTACCTGCCGTTCCAAGTAAATTTGCATGTGCCACTCTCTAAACCTTCAAGAAATAATCTGTTTTGCATGCTCGAACCGCTCATGTCGTGACATGGGGCTATTGGTATCTTCCATGCTAGCCGTGTTATCCTAGATATGTGTTTATTCATTATCATTCACGAGAAAGGGGCCGGTAATTGTAATTCCCAGTTCCATACTCAAATCGAAAAGATAATTGCAAACAAAACTCCCCCAGGATTGATGTTGGTATGGACGCTACCCGAGGATTCGGTTAGCCGTGGAGTGTGATTGATTGGTGGTTGGGGGAGTCAAAACTTTACTTTTCTGTTTGGGAACCGCCTATAGCATCTGTAGCATGGAAGATGTTGAGAACTCTTAGTCATTGCATTGACAATGAAAGCATGCCACCAAAAATTATTATCTCTGTTGTCAAAGCTTGAGCTCTGGCACCTTTGCAAATCAATGCTTCCCTCTATGAAGGGCATGTCTATTTATGTTCCTGTTGAGTCATCCTCCTCTTACAAAAGCACCAATTAGAGAGCACCTCTATCATTTTTATGCTTTGCTTTTAACTGTGTTGAGTATGACTGTGAATGGATCTTCATTGCCTTGAATTACAATGTTTAGTCAGCCCTTGGTCTTTGAAGGTGCTCTGCATGTATGTTTTGCGGTCTCAGAAAGAGCTAACGAGATACCATCTATCGTACTGCTTCATGTCATTTGCTTATGTGGTTTGCTTGTGATCTTGCTGAAATTCTGGATATGAGTTAGACATAGTTGCAACAACAAGATCAAGTAGTGTTCGTCAAAGTTTTTGTTTTGTCTCTTTCAGTTTGTCAACTGAATTGCTTCAGGACAAGCAAAGCTTTAAGCTTGGGGGAGTTGATACATCTCCGTCGTATCTACTTTTTCGAACTCTTTTTCCCTTGTTTTCGACTCTAATTTGCTTGATTTGAATGGAACTAACCCGGACTGATGCTGTTTTCAGCAGAATTGCCATGGTTTTGTTTTTGTGCAGAAATAAAAGTTCTCGGAATGTCTTGAAAATTTACGGAGAATTTCTGTGGAACAAAAGAAAAATACCCGCGCAAAGACCCACCGGAGGGGGCATGCGAGTGGGCCACAAGCCCACAGGCCGCGGCCACCCCCTAGGCCACGCCGTGACGGCTTGTGGGGCCCACATGGCACCACCACCCCCAAACTCAGCTCTATATCTTCTGTCTCGCCCGGAAAAAAAATCAGAGAGAAGGTTTCATCGCGTTTTACGATACGGAGGCGCCGCCACCTCCTATTCTTCATCTGGAGGGCAGATCTGGAGTCCGTTTGGGGCTCCGAAGAGGGGAGATCGTTGCCATCGTCATCATCAACCTTCCTCCATCAACAATTCCATGATGCTCTTCATCGTTCGTGAGTAATCTCATCGTAGGCTTGCTGGACGGTGATGAGTTGGATGATATCTATCATGTAATCGAGTTAGTTTTGACGCGGATTGATCCCTAGTATACATTATGTTCTGAGATTGATGTTGCTACTACTTGGCCATGCTTAATGCTTGTCACTAGGGCCCGAGTGCCATGATTTCAGATCTGAACCGATTATGTTGTCGCCAATATATTGTTTTAGATCCTATCTTGCAAGTTGTAGTCACCTACTATGTGTTATGACCCGGCAACCCCGGAGTGACAATAGCCGGAACCACTCCCGGAGATGACCATAGTATGAGGAGTTCCTGTATTCACCAAGTTTTAATGCATTGGTCCGGTTGTTTATTAAAAGGAGAACCTTAATATCCCGTAGTTTCCTTTCACGAGGACATCTCCCATGACAAAACCACGACAACATCCGTCATACTCATCCATCTCCGATCCACTGCCTACGAGTCTTTTACTATTGGTCCTCGCTACGTTACTTTGTCTAGGCTTGTCCCTTGCTACAAAAGGGATTGGGCCACTTGCTGCTACTGTTGCTACTGCTGTTACTCTGCTGCTGTTGCTACTGCTTTTCCTTGCTACTTCGCTGTTACTTGTTGCAAGATCCTTTTTCATCACCGTTGTCGGGGAAGAATAGTACCCCATCCACGTGCAACTTACTGGCGCCATTGATACAACAGTTAGGAATAGTCTGCCATCAACAGACCGTTTCTGGCACCGTTGCGATCATACTACTTTGCTACTGATACTTTGCTTGCAGACACTAATCTTTCAGGTGTGGTTGAATCTGACAAACTCAGCTGCTAATACTTGAGAATATTCTTTCGTTTTCCCTTGAGGCGATCAACAAATTTGGGTCGAATACTCTACCCTCGAAAACTGTTGTGATCCCCTACACTTGTGAGTTATCACCCGACAAGCACCGCCACTGTAGCTCGTCGTCGGTGACCCTACGGTGACCGGTTGGTCCAGCCGAGGCCTGCAGCAGCTTCAGCTCGTCGTGTAGATGCTTTAGCAGCCCAGCCCCGTGCGTTTTGCCCCCGTTTTCGATGAACTCGACAATGGCCGAGCTTCGGCCGCCGCCAAGCTCGTCGCCGGCGTCGATTCTGGCCACCCCAGCCCCTGGGGTTTGTTCCATCATGCGCGCCATCGAGTGGTCGTTCTTCATGTGCCCTCTGCCGCTCGAATGGTCATCGGAGACGCATTTCCGACGCCCTCCGCCGTCTCTGGTGCTGCCGGAGGCTCACCACCGGCGAGATCGACCTTTTTGCTGATGGATTCAACCCCATGAGCCTATGACAGGTGGGGCCAGCCCCTGAGTAGTTAAGTTAAGTTAATGAAAATAAATAAATAATTAAATCCCTAACCAACCACTAACATGTGGGTCAGTTCTGTTAATTAGCTAATTAAGTTTAAACTTAATCTAAAACTGGCCAGAGTCACTCACCAGTGGGTCCCACTGGTCAGGTTTGACTTTCAATGGCCAGCTGACCTGCTGATGTCATGCTGATGCAATAAATCTAATTATGGTTTTAATATAATTCCAGAATAATTGCAAAACTTTGGAAATTCATAGAAATTTGAATATAACTCCAAATCAGACAAATAATATATGCAAATTGATCAGAAAATTTCAAGGAACACAATGGTGCTACTTTCATGCATGAAAAACAAAATTATGAAACAGCATCAGGTCAAATCAATTAAATAATTATGATGAATATGCCATTTCAAATAATATTTGAATTTGGATTTCAATCCAGATACAAACTAAGGTTTCACCAACCACATTGAATCTTATCACCTTACATTTCATGCTATGTTCATGCACCATGATTGTTGCATATGATTGTTAATATTTGTATGTTGTTATTCGGTAGGCCCCGCCCCTTCGGATACGACTGATTATCCGGCCGACGGATATCACCTCTCTGCTGAGCAACAAGGCAAGCAACCATTTTGATCATCCCGATAAATCCCATGTTCTCGCTCCTGCCTTTACTTATTGCATTAGGTCAAAATGCTTCCATTGCTTTTACCACGTTAGCTGAACCCATTCCTTTGCATGACCTCTCTTTTTCACAGTAAATAGCTAAACCTTGCAACCTAGCATACCTGGTAGATGCTTGAGCCATGATGTGTCTTATCCTGCTATGCATGCTATGCTTAGAGTTGTGTATGGTCTGTCATCTGGGTGATGAACAGGATCGTGAGAATGTGTTCAGTTAATAAAGGTTGTGTGTTGAACCTGATTTGGTAAAGGTACCGGTGAAAGGCTATGTAGGAGAACATGGCGGGTTGTTTCATTGGAACCGTCCATAGGAACTGAGTTCCGTGTATGTAATCCAAGACTAGATACTACCACAGGTTGGGATACTTAACTGATCCTCTCGACTTATTAATCGCCTAGTACTCGGTCCAGGAGTTGCAAGCAGTTTCTTGTGTTTATAGTCATGCTGGAGGCCGTGCATAGTGCTGACCTTAGAGGTGGGCTATGATGCGGTAGGCACTGGCACGGTGTACCAAGTGGCACCCGGATGGTGGGCTTGGGACCCTGCGCACATCGTTTGGGGCCGTGGCGGAAACCTCGGCCGGACTTCAGTGCGGGTTACCCTCAGATAGGCGATAAACCTGGACTAGGTATTAGCGTGGTTAACGGTCATGACCGACTCCCTCGCTGGGCTTCCGCTTGAAGGTTGCCGAGGTGCATGACGTGCACATAGCGATAAGTGGCGAGAGCATGTGTGAACAAGTACACCCCTGTAGGGTTATGATCTATTCGAATAGCCGCGTCCGTGGATATGGACTACTGGGAAACATATGTTGTTCATAGACAACTATAATGGCTACTCATAAAAATGTAAAGATAAGTGTGAGTGTCGTGGATGGCATTTCTAGAGGGAGACGTAATGATTTCATGACGGTGTATTGTTGTGGTGTTAGTGGACTCGTGTGCGAGAAAACAAAGTTGTCAAAACTATTTAAAAATGTAGTTTGTCTAGCCAAGAGTCAAAGCTGGATTTATGCATGAAACCCCACAACTCCTTGTTGATACATTGCATGAGTAGATAGATTATTCTAAAGTCTTCCTGAGTACTTTTGTACTCACGTTTGCCTAATAAATTGTTGCAGAGGTTGTTAATGACCCTAATGGTGGGTTCTATCTAGACGTTGACGAAGACAAGTAGCTGGTGTCCCAGCTACGATCTGGCCCTAGGTTGGGTCTGTAGATAGTGAGGCCATGTGCCTTTTACCTTTCCATCTGTCTGTACTCCGACAGTTTTAATCTTCTGCTGGCTTGTAAGACTTGTTTGAGTGACTTGTGATGATGGGTCGTGAGACCCCTATCTGTGTAATATTATGTGTGAGGCTCTTTCGAGCCTTCTAAATAAAGTTTGTATGTTTATGGTTATGTTGTGATGCCATCAATGTATCTATGCATATCGGTATGCCATGCGTATGTGTGTTGTACTTGATATGCATGGGGTTTGAACACCTAGTCGTATGCCTTAGTAGCACTACTTACAGGGAAATGCCCCTTTGTGATTCCATCGAGCCATGGTAGTTCGCTACTGCTCCGGACACATTGGTTGACCGACATGTGTCCTTCTTAGCTGATGTGTTTGTCCCTTTGGGGAAATGTCACGTGGTGTAATGGAGTCCTTGTAGCTTGCTTCGACTCGTCTACACTCGCTGACCGACACCTGCCTTGCTGGGTCATGTATGCATGTCCCTGTACGGAACTGCCACTTGAGTTTATGACTAGACATGTCGATCCGGGTTCTTTGACATCGGAATGCTAGCGACACAATTGCATACGCGAGTCAAAAGACACAAACGGTCCTGGCTAAGGTAAGGCTGCAGCCGTGGGGATAACCGTGCGTGAGACCTCAAAGAGATGTGATGTGTTACAGGCTGGATTCCTATGGCTTAGGATCGGGGTCCCAACAGCGTTGGTATCACAGCCTGACTGACTGTAGGATTACCAAGCCAAACTGGTCGAACTTGAGTCTAGAATTTCTTTAGTTATATATCAGGGAATTGTTTGTGGAAGGGACGTAAGATTCTTGCTTCTCGTCTCAGGTCATTCTTTTCTGGTCATCCTCGTCTTTTCTGCGGGGGTTAAGAACTAGGTTACTTATCTTTCTCTCAAGATCGTGTATTGCTGACCGGTAGATTATAGGACAACGAGTCGAGAGTTACTTCGGGTTCTTTTATTCCAAGGGAAAGAAAGTAAGTTTTGATGACCATGAAAATGGAACTTGATAGTTGAGTGGTTATGCTATCCTATCTTTTGTGGGTTGTCTCAAAATTGTTTTTGAGCATTTAGACCCGTTATGCTGCCCAAGTTTGTCTCCAGAGCTCTAATGCCTTTGCATTACCCTCTATTTTCTGATGCCTGGCCGTCCTTCTCGTCGAGTGGTCCGTCTGACTAGGTGCATTGATGTGCCGGGTCACACGGCTATGCTGGTAAGTATGATGTGAGTAGCCGGTTACCGCTGGTACCCAGAGTATACAGTGGAGGAGCAGTACCGGGATTTTAATCAGAGTCAATATCTGTGCATGGTTAGGGTATTCCCAGATTACCCTGGAGCCGAGGAGCCAATCCATTGGTCTTATGGATAGGGGGTTACTATTGACATGGCAGTACAAGATGCTGCCTATTCAATGTTGACCATTATTAGGGCCCGACATGCACTTCTGCAGAATTCAGAGTTCTGCTATGTTCCTGCCTCTCAGCCAGGAGAAGAAGGATATCTCAGTGGGGTCTACTTTGATTCCTCTATGGAGGATCCGCTGCTGCAGCCCACCGCTGAGATGTTAGAGAATAGAGACAGGGATGCTCGTGCCCTTCGTATGGAGCTCTATGCTACACGTGCCCGCCTGTGGACGGCTTTGACACAGCTGACACTTGTAGTCCAGACAGGGTATGGAGATATGGAGATGCTGAACCCTGTTAGGACCCATCTTCCGACTTATGTTGACTGGCCTGCTATAGGAGGAGTCACCCCTCTTCGGGGACATTGCTACTGCAACAAAAGACCTTCCCTGGCAACGGCGTGAGGAATCCTTCTGCTGCTGGTTACGCCAACAGGGATTTCCTTGGCAAATATGCAAAGGATTCCCCCGCGGCCTTGGAGCCTTGCGTTGCTGTTCCCTTGAAGAGGAAAGGGTGATGTAGCACAGCGGCGGTAAGTATTTCCCTCAGTTTGAGAACCAAGGTATCAATCCAGTAGGAGGATCGCGTTAAGTCACAAGTACCTGCACGAACACAAAGAGCTTGCACACAACGCTATGAAGGGGTTGTCAATCCCTTATAGATTGTTTGCAAAGTGAGAACTGAAAGCAAAAAGTAAACAAAGAAAAGTAAAAGTAAAATCTGAGATGATAGTTGTGCATAGACCCGGGGGCCGTAGTGTTCACTAGTGGCTTCTCTCATGAAAGCAAGTAGACGGTGGGTGAACGAATTACTGTCGAGCAATTCATAGAACCACGCAACGTCATGACGTTATCTATGGCAATGATCATATCTATAGGCATCACGTCCAAAACAAGTAGACCGATACTTTCTGCATCTACTACTATTACTCCACACATCGATCGCTATCCAGCATGCATCTAGTGTATTGAGTTCATAAGAACATAGTAACGCCTTAAGCAAGATGACATGATGTAGATCGACAATCTCAAATCTATGATGAAAGCCCATCTTGTTACCCTTGATGGCAACAACACGATGCGTGCCTTGCAGCCCCTTCTGTCACTGGGAAAGGTCACCGCACGGTATGAACCCAAAACCAAGCACTTCTCCCATTGCAAGAATCATAGATCTAGTTGGCCAAACAAAACCCAAGACTCTGAGAGACTTACAAGGACATCAAATCATGCATATAAGAAATCAGCAAAGACTCAAATATAATTCATAGATAATCTGATCACAAATCCACAATTCATTGGATCTCGACAAACACACCGCCAAAGAGGATTACATCGGATAGATCTCCATGAAGATCATGGAGAACTTTGTATTGAAGATCCAAGAGAGAGAAGAAGCCATCTAGCTACTAACTACGGACCCGTAGGTCTGAAGTTGACTACTCCCGAGTCATTGGAGAGGCAATGATGTTGATTTAGAAGCCCTCCAGCTCCAAAGTCCCCTCCTGCAAGGCACCGGGAAGGGTCTCCAGATGAGATCTCACGGAAACGGAAGCTTGCGGCGCCAAAAAAGTGAATTCGTGGACGCCCTGATTTTGTCTCGGATTTTAGGGAATATATAGGCCAAAGAGCTAGGGCAGGGGAGCTCCAGGGAGTCCACAAGCCTGGTGGCCGCGAGCCCCCTGGCCGCGGCAACAGGGCTTGTCGGCTCCCTGTGGGCCTCGTGCCTTGGCCCTCAAGTCCCCTGATTTCTTCTGTTCTGGAAAATTTTATTTCGGGGATTTTATTCCGTTTGGACTCCGTTCCAAAATCAGATCTGAAAAGAGTCAAAAACACAGAAAAAATAGGAACTGACACTTGGAACTGAATTAATAAGTTAGTCCCAAAAAATATATAAAAGGTATATAAAACATCCAAAGTTGACAAGATAACAGCATGAAACCATCAAAAATTGTAGTATGGTAAGCTTGAGTATTTCCTGATCCGCAGGTTAAGCTCCCAAGCCATGGATGCAACCTTTATGAGATGTTTTATGCGGATGCCTGAACCCGTGAGCGGAAGAGTAGTATGGTAGTAGTTGTACTTCCACAGTCATGTGTGTCTTGTGGAGTATGCTTCTGTCATGAGATGAGTTCCGGAGGCATAGATAAATAATGTATAGGAAGCTTGGAAAGCCTGTGAGGACTAGTATCATCTTTTCAGTAGTTTGCTCTTCGGTTAAGGTTGTACTGAACTATGTAATGGTGTGTATGAACCATGGTGTATATATAGCAGTTGCTTGTTACCATGTTGTTCGGATGTTTATTTCCTCATTCCATGTGTTCAGTGCATTCTTGATCCATAGCTGGCATTAATGTTGATATTGGTCTAAGCTGTGAGTTTGTTTGTCAGGATGGTGTTCACCAGGTTGAACCGTGCCCCTGCCCATAAGCAGGGAGAGGGTAGTCAAGCACCGCAGGAGGAATTGCCTCACCCGCCTTCCCTAGCGGAAGTTATGCTTGAGGCGGAAAGAAACAAAAGGGAGACCAACCGTCTGCTAGAGCGTATTGAGCAAAATACGGCTCGTCAGCCGAGGAATGATGCAGTGTCCCTCAATGACTTTGTGAAACTGAATCCTTCGAAGTTCCATCACTGCCTCGATCCCCTCGAAGCTGATGACTGGTTGTGCAGTATAACGCGCAAGATTCGATCTGCAAATGTTTCTGAGGCCGATAAGGTGACCTTTGCGGCGTACTTTCTGGAAGGACCCGCCAATCTGTGGTGGGAGAACTTTGAAGCTATGCGTCCTGTGGGACCAGCAGCCACTTGGGCGGACATTAGCGCAACCTTTCGTCTGCACCATATTCCAGAGGGTCTGATGGACCATAAGAGAGAGAAATTATGTGCCTTTTCACCCAGGGAAAATTGACCGTGGATGCTTATGGCCGCGACTTCGGTAACCTCGCCTGCTATGCAACTGAAGAGGTGTCAACTGATGCCAAGAAGCAAGAAAGATTCTGCAAGGGTCTGAGCCCAGAACTTTGTCGTGACCTGCGTCTCCACGAATGTACAAGCTTTCAAGCTCTTGTCAACAAGGCGATCAGTGACGAGACTGGTCATACCGATTATGAAGCCACGAAGAAGCACTCCCGTGACTCTGGCTCCTCATCTGGCTCAGCGATCCCTAAACGCAGGTTGTGGGTTCCAAATAGCTCTCTGCCACCAAGATATACCCCGAGGCCATCCTATGTGGCACCTCACGCGAATCAGACCAACCCTCCAGCAAAAACCTTTGGTGGTCCAGCTAGCAATGCTGCACCATGTGCCAATCAGGTGATCTGTTACAAGTGCGGATAACGAGGGCACTACTCATGAGAGTGTCTCCAGAATATGGGTGCCAAGTAACCTGGAAAGTCCGTTGGGCAAGGCAAGTCGGGCAAAGCTTACTATGTGAAGCCAATTCATACACGTGGTCGCGTGAACTATGTTTCAGCAGAAGAAGCTGAAGAGGATCCCGACGTTATATTGGGTATGCTCCTTGTCAATCATAACCCAGCGTCTGTTCTTTTTGACACTGGGTCATCTCATTCCTTCATTTCGGAAAGTTATGCACATTTGCATAACATGTCCTTTTGTGATATGCCAATCCCATTGGTTGTCCAAACCCCTGGTAGTAAGTGGCAAACCTCCAGGATAACCTATGACAATGAAATTCTAGTAGACAGGCTAGTTTTTCTAGCATCTTTGATAGCTCTGAAATCTTCCGATAACAATATCATGTTGGGTATGGACTGGATGTCAGCTCATTATGCCAAGATTGATACTCATTCTAGAAATGTTCAGCTTACCCATCCCTCGGGTGAGATAGTCAATGTCTCTACTCGAGTTGCCAAATGCCAACTCTATTCCCTCAATGCAAACCTCTTCCAGAACTTGAAGACATTCCGGTAGTCCGAGACTTTCCGGATGTTTTTCCAGAAGAACTGCCAGGAATTCCACCTGACAGGGATGGAGAGTTTGTGATAGACCTTGTTCCGGGTACTGTTCCAATAGCTAGAAGACCTTATAAGATGACACCCCTAGGGCTAGCCGAACTTAAGAAGCAACTAGATGAGGCCTTGAATAAAGGTTTCATTCGTCCTAGCTCTTCTCCTGGGGCTTGTCCCGTCCTCTTCGTCAAGAAGAAAGACGGAACGGATCGGATGGTTGTAGATTATCGACCAGTTAACCTGCTCACCATAAAGAACAAGTATCCGCTCCCCAGGATCAACGATCTGTATGATCAGCTCGCTGGATCCTCAGTCTTCTCCAAAATGGATTTGAGGTTGGGTTACCATCAAATCAAGATCAAGAATGGGGACATTCCAAAAACGGCTTTTGTCACTCGTTATGGCCAATACGAGTACACCGTCATGTTTTTCTGTTTAACCAATGCCCCAGCCACCTTCTCTCGCTTGATGAATTCAATCTTCATGGAGTATTTGGATAAATTCGTCGTGGTATACCTCGATGATATTCTCATATACTCGAAGAACGAACAAGAACATTTCGAGCATCTAAGGCTGGTATTGATGAAACTTCGAGAGCATCGCCTTTATGCCAAGTTTTCAATATGTGTATTTTGGTTACCAGAAGTGGCCTATCTAAGCCACGTAATCTCTGGTAAGGGTATTGTTGTCAATCCCGAGAGAGTTCAAGCCGTCCTTGATTGGACTCAACCTGAATCGGTTAAGCAAGTTAGGAGTTTTCTTGGTCTAGCGAGCTATTGTCACCGCTTTGTCAAGAATTTCTCCAAGGTTGCAAAGCCTCTAACTGAACTCCTCAAGAAGGATAAAAAGTTCGAGTGGACACCACAGTGTGAGCATAGTTTTCAGGAACTGAAAAGACGCCTCACCTCCGCACCTGTGTTGCTACCACCAGATTTTTCTAATGACTTTGTTATCTATTGCGACGCCTCGCGACAAGGATTAGGTTGTATTCTCATACAGGATCGTCATGTGATTGCATAGGCATCTCGACAGTTGCGTCCACATGAGGATAATTATCCCACACATGATCGTGAGCCTGCAGCTGTAGTCCATGCACTTAAAATCTGGCGACATTACCTTCTTGGTAATTGTTGCGAAATATTCACTGATCACCAAAGTCTGAAATATATCTTCACCCAACCGGATTTGAATCTCACGCAAATACGATGGGTTGAGTTGATCACAGATTACGACTTAGGGATAACTTACACTCCGGGGAAGGCCAATGTTATGGCTGATGCACTAAGTCGTAAGTCTTATCGTAACAATCTGATGTTACAACAACGTCAACCACATCTCTATGAGGAATTTCGAAAGTTAAATCTTCACATAGTTCCTCAAGGATTCCTTTCTAACCTGGTGGCGAAACCTACTCTTGGGGATCAAACCATAGCCGTGCAGACATATGATAAGGGTATATCCCGGATCAAGGAGAATATTGCTAGCGGAAACGCTAGGGATTTCTCTATCAATGAGCAAGGTGTCGTGTTCTTTCAGAACCGTCTAGTGGTTCCTAAGAGCAAACGTCTGCGACAGTTGATCCTCAAGGAGGCTCATGATTCTCCTCTCACTATTCATCCTGGTAGTACTAAGATGTATCAGGACCTACGCCAGAGGTTTTGGTGGACTAGGATGAAGAGAGAAATTGCTGAGTTCGTTGCTAACTGCAACGTTTGTCGTCAAGTTAAGGCAGAACATCAAAGGCCTGCTGGTACCCTTCAACCTTTAGCTACTCCTGAATGGAAATCGGATAAAGTCAGTATGGATTTCGTCACCGGATTTCGCAAGACCAAGAAAGGAAATAATTCTTTCTTTGTGGTCATTGACCGTCTTTCCAAAGTAGCTCATTTTCTTCCAGTTCGTGAGAGTATAACAGCTAGCCAGCTAGCAGAGTTATATATCTCTCGAATAGTGTCCCTTCATGGTGTTCCTCTGGAGATTAACTCAAATCGTGGAAGTATCTTTACTTCTCTCTTCTGGGAAAGTTTTAAGAATGCCATGGGGACTCACTTATCTTTTAGCACTGCCTTCCATCCTCAATCAAGTGGTCAAGTAGAAAGAGTGAATCAAATCCTAGAAGATATGCTCCGAGCTTGTGTTATATCGTTCGGTATGAATTGGGAGAAGTGCCTTCCATTCACCGAATTTTCTTATAACAATAGTTACCAATCAATCTTGGGTAAAGCCCCTTTTGAAGTTCTCTATGGACGAAGATGTTGAACACCTCTTAATTGGTCAGAAACCGGAGTGAGGCAACTCTTTGGTCCGGATATGATCCAGGAAGCAGAAGAGCAAGTTCGCATTATTCGTGAAAAGTTGAAAACAGCCCAGTCTCATCAAAAGAACCAATATGATCGTCATCATACGGCTATGACCTTTGAAGTTGACGAGAAGGCTTACCTTCGGGTTACACCTTTGAAGGGTACCCATCGTTTCGGTACCAAGGGCAAGTTGGCTCCTCGTTATATCGATCCTTTTCGCATTCTTGCCAAACGAGGAGAAGTTGCCTACCAATTGGAACTTCCTCCGCATATTTCCAAGGTTCATGATTTATTCCACATCTCGCAACTCAGGCGTTGCTTTTCGGATCCTATCCGCGAAGTGGACCACGAAACGCTTGATCTCCAAGATAACCTTTCATACCGAGAGTACCCTGTTCGTATTCTTGATCAAGCTGAGCGTACCAGTCGACGTCGAAACCTCAAGTTTCTTAAAGTTCAATGGTCAAATCATTCTGAAAAAGAGGCAACATGGGAAAGAGTGGATCGTCTACGACTTGAGTATCCCGCGCTATTCCTGACAACTTCCAAATCTCGGGACGAGATTCTTTTGAGTGGGGGTGAGTTGTCACATCCCTGAATCCCTAATAGAATATATCAAGTTTGTGCTCATGTCTTCTTCTTTGCATCCAAGTAAATGAAATGAAATCAAAAGCAAAGCAAAGAAAACAAAAGCAAACCCTAGCAACCCTATATTCAAAAGCAATTCAAATTGGTGGCAAATTAAAGATTCCAAAATGGCTATTAGAAAAGTTCATCATTTCTGATAAATGTTGAAAACAAAATATCAGGGGTGAAATATATTTTCAAAATGCTTTTGGAATTTTATTTTAAATTTAAAAGCTACTGAAATCAACAATATAATTGATTTCAAATAATCCAAAGTTTTCAAAAATGCTGAAACTTTTGTTTATATTTGGAAATATTCCAAGTAACACTTCAGCATGTTTCGAACTATTTTAGGAATAGTTTGGAGCCAAAAATAAAACAAAACCATATCAGAAATGTTTTACCAGAAACAGGAAAGAGAAAAAAAATGAAAATACCTTACCTGTCGCTTACCTGGCCCAGGCCCTGCTCCTCCCGTGTCGTCTACCTTCTGCCAGTCGGCGGCAGGAGGTGGCCGTCGCTCCCTCCGGCGCGGCCACGCACCTACGTGCCTGCCTGGTGCTACTTCTCAAACAACAGCGCCAAAATTTGACACGTTGACGGAGACTTGCTTGCGTTGGTTTTTTCCCTTGAAGAGGAAAGGGTGATGCATCATAGGAGCAGTAACTATTTCCCTCAGTTTGAGAACCAAGGTATCAATCCAGTAGGAGAATCTCATCAAGTCCAGAGTACCTGCACAAACACAAAAGAGCTTGCACCCAACGCTATAAAGGGGTTGTCAATCCCTTCAAGATTGTTTGCAAAGTGAGATCTGAAGGCGGAAAGTGCAACGAAGTAAAAGAGTAAGGCTAAAAATATGCTGTGGAGTAGACCCGGGGGCCATAGTGTTCACTAGAGGCTTCTCTCAAAATAGCAAGTATCACGGTGGGTGAACAAATTACTGTCGAGCAATTGATAGAACCGCGCAAAGTCATGACAATATGTAAGGCAATGATCAGACATATAGGCATCACATCCGAGACAAGTAGACCGATACTTTCTGCATCTACTACTATTACTCCACACATCGACCGCTATCCAGCATGCATCTAGTGTATTGAGTTCATGACGAACAGAGTAACGCCTTAAGCAAGATGACATGATGTAAAGGGATAATCTCAAACCAATGATGAAAACCCCATCTTTTTACCCTTGATGGCAACAACACGATATGTGCCTCACTACCCCTTCTATCACTGGGTGAGGTCACCGCACGATATGAACCCAAAACCAAGCACTTCTCCCATTGCAAGAATCATAGATCTAGTTGGCCAGACAAAACCCACAACTCGAAGAGAATTACAAGGATATGAAATCATGCATAAGAGAGATCAGAAGAAACTCAAATAAGATTCATGGATAATCTGATTATAAATCCACAATTCATCGGATCTCGACAAACACACCGCAAAAGAAGATTACATCGGATAGATCTCCATGAAGATCATGGAGAACTTGGTATTGAAGATCCAAGAGAGAGAAGAAGCCATCTAGCTACTAGCTATGGACCCGTAGGTCTATGATGAACTACTCACGCCTCATCGGAGAGGTCATGATGTTGATGAAGAAGCCCTCCGTGCCCGAATCCCCCCTCCGGCGGGGCACCAGAACGTGCCCCATATGGGATCTTGGGGAGACAGAAGCTTGCTGCGACGGAAAAGTACTTTCGATGATCTCCTGATTTTTTCTGGAATTTTAGGGAATATATAGGCGCAAAACCTAGGGTAGAGGTGGCCCAGGGATCCCACAAGCCAGCGTGGCGCGACCCCTGTGGCTGCGCCATGAGGGCATGTGGGGTCCCTACAGGCTCCCTGTCCTGATTCTTCGGCTTCCCGATCTTTTTCTGTTTCGGAAAAAAATCTTTTTGGCAGTTCCATTCCGTTTGGACTCTGTTCAAAATCCTCCTCTGAAAGGGGTCAAAAACATGGAAAAAACAGGAAGTGGCACTTGGCACTGAGTTAATAAGTTAGTCCCAAAAAATATATAAAAGGCATACAAAACATCCAAAGTTTGACAAGATAATAGCATGAAACCATAAAAAATTATAGATACGTTGGAGACATATCAAGCATCTCCAAGCTGAACTCCTGCTCGTCCTCGAGTAGGGAAGTGATAAAGAATGAATTTTTGATGTGGAATGCTACCTAGCATAGTTGTCCTTTGCAACTTCTTTCACGTGACATGAAAGTTTGACAAGATAATAGCATGAAACCATCAAAAATTATAGATACGTTGGAGACTTATCACCTGGCCGCCGCTTCGCGCTGGCAAGGAAGGGATAAGCCTCCCGAGCTCGTTTCCATCCTCTCCCCCTCCTTATTCGCCCCCTGTCCTCTCCTCTCTCGGCCGGCATTGCTGCGAGCTCGAGCTCGAGCTAGCCATCGCCCTGGTCGTCCTCCTTCGCCTCCGAGTCTGCCGTTCGCTCTACCTCGACGAGCTCGTCGTCCCTGCCAAAGGAGAAGAGCCCCCAAGCCCTGCAACGCCCTCATCACTCTCGTCTTCAACCTTTGGCTGCCGACAAGCCACCGTTGATTCGCCGGATCCAGTGCCTCCCCGAACAGTCTAAGCATCCCCTCGTCACTGCAGTGAGCTCTGGAGTGTTTCCCCCCATCTTCCCCTCTCTTTCCCGAGCTCTAGGCCTAGTTTCATCGGAGGCCGACAAGGACCGCCGATGTAGCTCGTCGCGGTGACCCTACGGTGACCGGTTGGTCCAGCCGAGGACTACAACAGCTTCAGCTTGTTGTGTAGGTGCTTTATTAGCCCAGCCCCGTGCTTTTCGCTCCGTTTTCGTTGACCTCAACGATGGCCGAACTTCGGCCGCCGCCAAGCTCGTCGCCGGCGTCGATTCCGGCCACCCCAGCCCTTGGGGTTTGTTCCATCATGCGCGCCATCGACTGGCCGTTCTTCCTGTGCCCTCGGTCGCTCGAATGGTCATCGAAGACGCATTTCCGACGTCCTCCGCCGTCTCTCGTGCTTCCGGAGGCTCACCGCCGGCGAGATCGACCTTGTCGCCAGTGGATTCGACCCCCCTGAGCCTATTATAGGTGGGGCCAGCCCCTGAGTAGTTAAGTTAAGTTAATGAAAATAAATAAATAATTAAATCCCTAACCAACCACTCACATGTGGGTCCAGTTCTGTTAATTAGCTAATTAAGTTTAAAGTTAATCTAAAACTGGCCAGGGTCAGTGACTAGTGGGTCCTACTGGTCAGGTTTGACTTTCTACGGCCAGCTGACATGCTGATGCAATAAATCTAATTCTGATTTTAATATAATTCTAGAATAATTGCAAAACATTGGAAATTTATAGAAATTTGAATATAACTCCAAATCAGACAAATAATATATGCAAATTGATCAGAAAATTTCAAGGAACACAATGGTGCTACTTTCATGCATGAAAAACAATTTATGAAACAACATCAGGTCAAATCAATTAAATAATTAAGATGAATATGCCATTTCAAATAATATTTGAATTTGGATTTCAAACTAGGGTTTCACCAACCACATTGAATCTTATCACCTTACATTTCATGCCATTTTCATGCACCGTGATTGTTGCATATGATTGCTAATGTTTGTATGTAGTTATTCGGTAGGCCCCGCCCCTTCGGATACGACTGATTATCCGGCCGACGGATATCACCCCTCTGCTGAGCAACAAGGCAAGCAACCATTTTGATCATCCCGATAAATCACATGTTCTTGCTCCTCCTCTTACTTATTGCATTAGGTCAAAATGCTTCCAATGCTTTTACCACGTTAGCTGAACCTATTCCTTTGCATGACTTCTCTTTGTCACAGTAAATAGCTAGACCTTGCAACCTAGCATACCTGGTAGATGCTTGAGCCATGTTGTGTCTTATCCTGCTATGCATGCTATGCTTAGAGTTGTGTATGGTCTGTCATCTGGGTGATGAACAGGATCGTGAGAATGTGTTCAGTTAATAAAGGTTGTGTGTTGAACCTGATTTGGTAAAGGTACCGGTGAAAAGCTATGTAGGAGTACATGGCAGGTTGTTTCATTGGAACCGTCTATAGGAACTGAGTTCCGTGTATGTAATCCAAGACTAGATACTACCACACGTTGGGATACTTAATTGACCCTCTCGACTTATTAATCTCCTAGTACTCGGTCCAGCAGTTTCAAGTAGTTTCTGGTGTTTATAGTCATGCTGGAGGCCGTGCATCGTGCTGACCTTAGAGGTGGGCTATGATGCGGTAAGCAGTGGCATGGTGTACCAAGTGGCACCTGGATGGTGGGCTTGGGAACCCTGCGCACATCGTTTGGGGCCGTGGTGGAAACCTCGGCCGGACTTCCGTGCGGGTTACCCTCAGATAGGCGATAAACCTGGACTAGGTATTAGCGTGGTTAACGGTCATGGCCAACTCCCTCGCTGGGCTTCCGCTTGAAGGTTGCCGAGGTGCATGACGTGCACATAGCGATAAGTGGAGAGAGCGTGTGTGAAGAAGTACACCCCTACAGGGTTATGATCTATTCGAATAGCCGCGTCCGCGGATATGGACTACTGGGAAACATATGTTGTTCATAGACAACTATAATGGCTACTCATAAAAATGTCAAGATAAGTGTGAGTGTCATGGATGGCATTTCCGTAGGGAGACGGAGTGATGCCATGATGGTGTATTGTTGTGGTGTTAGTGGACTCGTGTTCGAGAAAACAAAGTTGTCAAAACTATTTAAAAATGTAGTTTGTCTAGCCAAGAGTCAAAGTTGGCTTTCTTCCTGAAACCCCACAATTCCTTGTTGATACATTGCATGAGTAGATAGAATATTCTAAAGTCTTGCTGAGTACTTTTGTACTCACGTTTTCTTAATAAAATGTTGCACAGGTTGTTAATGACCCTAATGGTGGGTTCTATCTAGACGTTGACGACGACGAGTAGTTGGTGTCCCAGCTACGATCTGGCCCTAGGTTGGGTCTGTAGATAGTCAGGCCATGTGCCTTTTACCTTTCCATCTGTCTGTACTCGGACAGTTTTAATCTTCCGCTGTCTTGTAAGACTTGTTTGAGTGACTTGTGATGATGGGTCGTGAGACCCCTAACTGTGTAATATTATGTGTGAGGCTCTTCTGAGCCTTCTAAATAAAGTTTGTATGTTTATGGTTAGGTTGTGATGCCGTCGATGTATCTATGCATATCGGTATGCCATGCGTACGTGTGTTGTACTTGATATGCATGGGGTTCGAATAGCTAGTCGTATGCCTTAGTAGCACTCCTTACGGGGAAATGCCCCTTTGTGATTCCACCGAGCCATGGTAGTTCGCTACTGCTCCGGACACATTGGTTGACCGACATGTGTCCTTCTTAGCTGTTGTGTCTGTCACTTTGGGGAAATGTCACGCAGTGTACTGGAGTCCTTGTAGCTTGCTACGAATCGTCTAGCTGGGTCATGTATGCATGTTCCTGTACGGAACTGCCACTTGAGTTTACGACTAGACATGTCGATCCGGGTTCTTTGACATCGGAATGCTAGCAACACAATTGCATACGCGAGTCAAAAGACGCAAACGGTCCCGGCTAAGGTAAGGCTGCAGCCGTGGGGATAACCGTGCGTGAGACCGCAAAGAGATGTGATGTGTTACAGGTTGGATTCCTATGGCTTAGAATCGGGGTCCCGGCAATGGAGGCGTTGGATGCCAGGTTCTCCAATACCTGGCACATTCTTCAAGGATCTCACCTGAGCTATAATACGGTGATGGTCCCTGCTCTTTGGGTGTCCACCACACGCGCCTCAGTAGAGCGATAGCTCTTTGTTGGTTGATCAGTTAGATATTATTCGAGAGATGTATTATTGATGTATTCCAAATTATATATTCAATAATATTAAGTGGAATATTCGATGATGCATTAATTAAGTGGATTATTTGATGTATATAAGCGGGAGTTTTAGTTGGTAGTTAATTTAGGTTTTTATGTTTAATTAATTTGCAGATACTATGGATCCAATACACGGCAGAGACGAATATTAGGAAGACGTGATGCATGGTGTCATCCGCGGGGATGATTTTATTGTTGGCGATGTCAGCAATCAGTTTCTGAACGAGTTCGGTGAGGGAGATGAGTCTCTCCACACAGGAGGTAGAAGCTCCGGTGAGGTAGACGCCCACGCCTCGGGTGAGGGAGGACTCGGAGGCTCCAATGACGAACAAGCCGACGAGGGAGAAGGCGACAGCTCCGTCGAGGTGCATATATATATTAATAAATTAATCCTCTGTTGTTTATATACATATATTAGCGCTCTTTATTTTAGCCCTCCCGATCGAGCAAAACTTCAGTACGGACGAAACGAGCCCCAACCAAGAAGATGGATGGCGGTGAGAGGTACAGGATCGAAAGAGTCTAAAATGTCGGGCAACCAATTGCTCCCACACATGTAAAGCAGAAGTTTGTAAAGGCATGCAGAGTTGTTATTAGGGACCACATCCCTATCACCACTCGAGAATGGATTAAGCCAAGGGAGCAAGGAGTCTCATATGTCGGCACGGTAGCCAAAGAAAACCTTTGGAGAAAGCTCATGCTTCATTTCACCCTGCCGGCGCCAGAAGTGGATCCAGATGAGGAGGAAATGAAGAGGCGAAAAGAGGCCCTAGAGAAAAAAAAAGTCAAGGAGTGGGCTCTCAGGAAGATGGCCGATCTATTCAGGGGTTGGAAGAAAAGATTGCACCAAGATTTTATCTTGAAAGATAAGACTGCAGATTTCGATAACGGCTATGAGAAGATAAAAGACTACTCGGCCAAATTTCTGGTGTACAAGAAATCAGAGGACGCCTTGAAAAAGTCTGCAACAAATAAGAGGAATGCACGTATGAAGAAGTACCACCATATTATGGGGCCTGCTGGATACGTCGGTAACATAGCTAAGTGGGACGCACTTGAGGCACCATTTCTAGCTAACATTATCACTCCAAAGCCCTTAACATGGATCGAACGGTCAAGAAACTGGTTGTACGGGCATGGGGGCATTATGGACGCAGAAGGGAAGGCAATATATAACCAAAGACACAAAGATAATCCCCTACTACCCATCGAGAACATTAGAAGTGCAGTGAAGGATGTTGAAGAGGGGCGGTTCGTTCCCGATAGAGAGAACGACGAGCTCTCACGCGCCCTTGGCAATGATGAACAGAAAGGACGAGCACGAGGCTTACCAAGCTCCCCGCCGTGGATGCTTGCATTTTCCGAGGAAGGGAAGTGATTTCCCGATATAAGACATCACAGGAGAAAGGAAAAGGAGGCAGCTGAGAAAGCGGCTGCTGCAGACCGGCTGCATAATGTAGAAGAAGCAGTAAAGCGGCTACAGCAGGATAAAATTGAAAGACTTAACCAGCAAGGTAGCGGGCAATCTCAGCGGCTCATGATAGAAGGTGCATCGAATCGGAAAAGCAGTGTTGCTTCCACGCAGCTCCAGGATGATGGTGATGATGATGCACTGACAACGGCTCCTCCTCGTCGCTACCCAGTGGATGATATCACAGAGAGCTCCTCGTCTGGCCGTACCAATTGGACATAATCCAACTTGGCATTGCTCTCCGGTTCCAAAATAGTACGTTGTCGTCGCGGTGGATGAAGTGATGAAAGATTATGAGGAGGTGAAGCTGGACTACCCTGCAGGTGAAGATAGGAATTTGACTAAACCTGGAGAAGTCAAGAAACAGACCGTTGTATGGCCAAAGGAACACATCTTGCTTCCAAATTGGCCAAATAAGTAAAGAATCAGAGCAGCAATCCTTCTTCGCCTCCACCTCACCAGTCTCCAGCGCAACCGTCGTCTTCGCCGCCTCACCAGTCTCCAGCGCCACTGTCGTCTTCGCCGCCTCACCAGTCTCCAGTGCAACCGTCTCCAACGCCGCATCAGCCGTCTTCACGGCCCCGTTAGCCGTCTCCGTCCACTAAGGATCAGAGCAAAAGGCGAAAACGTACCACCGCTAATAGTGGCGGCAGAAAGGGGTTCCGATCACCGAAACGTAAGTTGTTGCCCCTCCCAAAAGTACCTCATAAGGATATGGAGATGAGACCTTGGGACTATAGTGGAGAGGAAAATAAGAAGTGGGCAGACACCCAGTATCAATAGTGGATGGCTGACATGGCTAACAACAAGAAGCCGAAAGAGCAAGAGTTCCCGGTCACCCTAGAAGATCACGCCGCATGTGTGAAAATGCTGAATACCCTTGCACATCCCCCGCCACCGTTGCCAGCAGACTATGAACGCTCTATTCTCAAGTCGGCTGAGGCAAAAAAACAGCGGTTGAAGAGTAGTACGTAAAGCGGGAAATCAGTTGCCCAGCTCGGACAACAGAAAAACCAATCGTGCCCCTGCTCAAAGTGTATTCCGATACAAAGGTGGGCTCGAGCGGAGCTACGGTCGAGAAGAGGTATGATGAAACTGCTGATATCGATCGTGAGTTTGTTGCACTGTACGGAGAAGCGGCCAAGGCTCATGGCATGTATACTGATGGGTACTTAAACCATATAGAGGATTTCACTGACGTAACATACGTGTACCGCCATGGGTCTCCTCTCGTCAAGCCTGAGTTAGTCAACGAGCTACCAACAAAAATGCGAAGATTTCATGAATGGTACATGCGAGCATCTACTGAGCAGCGAAGCTGGATCTACTGTGCATATAAAAACAAGCATTACGGGCATGGAGAAGGCATGCTAATGATTGAATTCGACGAATTATTTCAGTCATACAAACAAGACGCCCTCGACAAATCTATCATGAGTTCCCATTATTTGTAAGTATTATTAGTTTATGTCATTGAGTCTTACTCAGCTCGTTCATTGCATGTATAATCTTACTCATCACTATATTAATTTTTCAGAATGAAGATTCTCGAATGCGAAATAGGACGAATCTATGATATTGGGCTCATTAACCTATATTTCATTCATGACAAAAGTCTCTCACTGGATCCCCACAAGACAGAGAATAACATGGTACAAGGGTTAAGGTTTTTCTACTACCAAAAGGGAAATACTATTTCCTTACAACTTCAAGTGAGTGTTACTACACACATTCTATTTCCGCTTACTCGATGTTATTAAGTGTATAATTGAATCGTTATGTGTGCGCTGGTTCCACTTTATTCTATTAATCATTGTACCTGACAAGGGACTAGTAAAAGTCCGGACCCGAAATGCACACCCCTTGCTGATTGGGCGAACATGCAAGAATGCCTCCATAGGTAATTTCAATCATTATGGCACTATATCGGCAACTTTTTGTTCATTTCCTGATAGCAAGTAATTAATATAGAACTCCTTTATTCATTTCCTTTTCTTGACAGGGCTTGGAAACGGTTCACCGCCAAGTGTCGGGGTGTTTGGCCAGAACTTACATTTAGACAAATGGATGTAAGTAACTACTGGCTAGATCTGCACATCTCTTTATTCTAGTTTCAATACCATTATCATTCTTGATTATGTTTTTGATTGAACTATGTTCTCGTAAAGTGCTTGAGGCAGGAACATGGGAACAATTTATGTGGATACTATATTTGCGAGTTCATTCGCCAGACGACCCATGAGATGGGCAAAAACCGGGACATAAAAAATTGAAGTACGATAAACAATACTCACAACTTTATTTTATTACCATCAATTGTGTTCGGTTTCTTTGATATATATTGACCCCTTCTTTAAATTAGATCAAAAGGTTGTGGGATGGTCTTCTACCACATGAACGTGTACGAGCAATTCAAGAGGAAATTGTCGGATTCTTAGATACAGAGGTCCTAGATGTGAAGGGAGAATACTATTGCCCGTCGATGCAATTCAGATGAAATGTTAAAGTGTAAAAAAGATGCATATGTGCATGTAACTCGTGTCTACATTTTGTAATATGTTCGAAAAAGCATGACGGATGAGATGGTATCATATATTCGTGACAATGATGTGCTATATAGTTGTTCCTTTATTGCTGTGTATGTACCATCCAATTTAGTGCAAAACAAGAATTAAAAAGTGGCCAAAACAAACAAATGGGGAAATAGGGGGCAACAAAATAGCCCCATCCAATTTAGTGCAAAACCCTAAACCCTAAAAAGTGCTCAAAAAAGGCAGCAAAGCAATAGACCCTGTTCGTAATAAGAACCGCAACTAATACCCCTTCCCCCCTCCAGCCCAGCCCCGCCACGTGGAGGACCATTAGCCCCGGTTCGGTGCCGAACCGGGGCTAGCATTGGTCCCACTTTGTTAGTCCCGGTTCGTGAATCGGGGTAATGGCCTGATGACAAGATGATGTATATACTTCTCGCACCTCGTTGGTTACCCCAAGTGGAAGGTTGAGATGTAGTCAGCAGCAAGTTTTCCCTCACACGAAGACTGTAAGGTTTATCGAACCAGGAGGACTCCTAGGATCAACAAGTAGGTGTCTGTTGTCCTGGCTAGCAGAAGACGTGAACCTGCACACACAACAAATAACTTTGCTCCCAATGAGTACAGAGAGGTTGTCAATCTCTCCGGCCTTGTAGTTTGCAAAGGATCAAAACACAAGTGGGGAAAAGTAATAGTGAATGCAATGGAAAATAAATGAAAACGGTAAATAGTGGAGGTTTAATCGATGGTGGTGATATGGACCGGAGTCACATGATGTTCACTAGTGATGTCTCTTTCCCAAAAGACGATAAACAATTGTCCTTGCGTAAACAAATTACAGTTGGGCAATTGACAGAATTATGAACGCACCGCAATGCTAATTATGCTACTTGATAGTTAGAGGTTCAATAGTAATGGGTAGTACGCCAAGACAAGTAGACCGTTTATTCATCAACATCTACTTACTAATCATCCACCTTGAGATATCTATCCAGAACATCTCGCCGGTATTAAGTTGCGAGCCCCACCCAAAGTGTAAACTCAAAGCAACGGACAACTGCATTAACGGACTATGCGTAAGGTAAACAATCCTTGCAACCATGGTCACAAGCACTGTTGTTTTCTCCCTGGTGGCAACAACACATCCCCTAGTCTCATGTTTCTGTCACTCAAGATAGACATCGAGGGGCATGAACCCACAATCATGCATAACGCTCCCTCTTGGAGTTACAATCTACTACTCGGCCAAAGCAATAAATAGCAACGAAGAACATGAATGAATCACTAAGGAACATAATATAAAAGGATAATCAAATATATCACTCATAACAATCTGAACATAATCTCATAATCCATCGGATCCCAACAAACCGAGCATAGCAATAGCAAGAGAATTACATAGATGCCTTGATCATGTAGGGGAGCTCACAAGGACTAACCATTAAAGCACAAGATTGGAGAGAATACATCACATAACTACTGGTCATGGACCCTTGGTCCAAGGAGGACTACTCACGACAGATCCAGGAGGCATCCATGGAGGTGGAGAAGCTCCCAGAGGTCAATCCTCTCTCCGGCAGTGTGCCGGGAAGAGGTCTCCTCACGCTCCCGATCTCGGAAGCACTACGGCGGCGAAACGATGGAGATATTCGTGATTGTGGATCCCGTATAGGGTTTTCCTCGTCAAGGGGTAAATATAGGCGAAAGGAGGGCACCAAAGGAGGAGGGACCCACCCAGGCGGTCTCTTGGCGCGGCCTAGTCGCGTGGGCGGCCCCTGGCCCCCCTTTCGCGCATCTTCGGTGATCTGGAAGCTTCCGGTACGTTTATTTTTTATATGTTTTTCTCATAATTTTTCGGGCTTCGAAATATTGGGTAAAAGCCCCTGCAAAATAGACATCAGCAGAAAGAAACTGGCAATGGGTGCACTGAGTTAGTAGGTTAGTCCAAATATGTGTAAAATGATATAAAAGTGTAGCAAAACATATAACAATGTCACCCAAAGGATCATGGAACAAGTAGAAATTATAGATACGTCTGGGACGTATCGACATCCCCAAGCTTAATTTCTGCTCGTCCTCTAGTAGAGAAATGATAACACAATAATTTCTGTGGTGACATGCTAACACACATATAAGAACTTCAAAGTAAGGCAAGTAAGATATGCAATTAAGGTCAAGACAATAACAAGCAAGAGTCTATATTTAGTATTGAAATTAGCAAAGTAAGAACATAAAGGTGCAAGAGCTCTCGCTGTCCGTGACTCGAATGTCTCCAAATGGTGTTTGCGTGCAAGAAGTGGGAGATGGGTTAAGATCATAAAATATTTTATTAATTGAGAACTCAATCTACTAAAATCTCACACTTGGTATCCTTTCGAATCTTATTTTGACTCATCCTGAGACCACTAGTCAGGCAGAAGTCAAAATGATCCCCTCCCTTTCGACTTTGAGCACTCATGCAATGGATGAGCATAAGCAAGATATGTTGGCACTTCGGATGGAAAATAGAATAATGATGGGGAGGGAAGACAAAAAGGTGTGAAAGGCTCACATCAATGAGGACAACCATAGGCGAGAGAAAGCCAAATGATAGATATGATGTGAGGAGTAGGGATTGCCATGTAACAGATGCACATATGAGCTAAGGTAAGCACTCCAATGGAACTAGTGGGGGTGCATCCAACTTGTTTGCTCATGAAGACCTAGAGCTCATTTGAGGAGGCTCATCATTCGAATATGCAAACCAAGTTCTATAGTGTAATGGTCCCCACATAGTTATGCATGAATGATAATCTCTATGTAGTACAAATATAGCAACGGAGTACGAGTGTGGAGCTTTCAAAAGGAATAGTAGTGTTGCCCCCTTCTCTCTTTTTTTCTTTTTTTTCTTTTTCTCTTCTTTTTTTTGTGGCCTCTTTGGCTCTTTCTTTTTATCTCTCATTTGTCCTCTTTGGGATCTTTTCATTTGTCCTCTTTGGGATCTTTTCCTCACTTAAGGGCAACACTCTATGTTTTACATGAATAAAAAGAAGACCACCACACTTTATAAGTACTCAACAGAAAGACAAGTGAAAACTATCATGATGTATGCAAATATATGCCTCTGCCAGTGTAGCAGGATATGCAATGATACTAGCGTGTCATGTAGCAATAATATGGGCAAGGCCCAACTATCATGCGGCTCTACGATCAAGGAAAAGCATGTATGACATGAAGATCAAGTCATGAGATGGTGGATGTTGCATGGCAATGTATCTCGGAAAGGCTATGGAAATGCCTTAATAGGTGGTATGGTGGCTCTTTTGAGGAAAGATATAATGAGGCTTATGTATGATAGAGCGTATCATGTCACGGGTTTGGATGCACCAGCGGAGCGACACCTTCGAAGCTTATGATCATTGAGACAATTATGTCCTAAGGGAGGACATGGAAACATGCCGGGCTACTCAAAGGAGACAATACTTTTTTTTGCGCTGCTAGTTAGGTGGGTTAGTCGAGAGTACTCAACCCAACCTGTTCATTGTGGTCGGTAGATGGTGGGCTACCTTGTAGCCTGTCCCACCCACGTGGATGAGTATCTTACACCCACTCCTTCAATAATATATGATACTACCTCCGTCACGGTTTAGAAGGCGTGTTTGGAATTTCTCTTGAACCTAGGTGGTTATTGATTGGCTGTGAGATGAGTTGAAAAATAGCATTCACACTACGCATGCATATAAAAGTACTACAACGAAGTACTACTTAGCTGCAAGGAGTGAATGCAACGCACCTTAAACCTTGTCTATTGTGGAAATGCACGTAAATCTAACCGTGCCTTCTAAACCGTGAAGGAGGGAGTACACACACTCATGCATATTTGAGAGAAAAACATCAATTTAGTGTTGTAGTTCTTAATATATTTTTTAGAAAAGGAAGATATACCCCTGGCCTCTGCATCTGAACGATGCATTCAGCCATTTTTATTAATTATTCTCAAAAACCTTACAAAGCAATACAATAGTAAGCCTGAAGCCATCATCTTGGCAACACATGCCTCTACTCCTATCCTGTGATGAAGGTGTGCCAAATGTCCGAACATCTAAATCTGGATGCCCCAGCCTAGCCACATACCGGGATTGGGTCCAAACCGGTCCGGCACACAAGCCGTCGCAGCCGTCTTCCACCAACCCATCTCCAGAGATGGTACTGATGCAGCGACCTTGCCAGGCCTGCCGTTGACGCCACCACGGTGCCAGACAGCTCCACCATCCTACACGTATTCATCCACACGCGACCGTCGGCGAAACTTCGTAGCACCATGCTGCCGGGATCCGCCATCGGCCTTGCGGTGAATGTAACATTGCTCTCCCTCTTGTTCCCTCCAGCTAGCACTTGCTCCGAAATGATGCCCCCACGAGGGAGAACGACACCGAGAGCGTCGTCATTGTTTGATCCAGTAGACCCAGATCTAGGGTTTCCCCTGGAACATCCTGATCAAGTTGACGTGACCTGCAACGATGATGCCTCGAGAAGGGAACGACGTCTGAGACGCCGCCATCGTCTGCCAAAACCGCATTTAGGCATGATTTTCAGAGGAAGCCACGTCGTCTCGATCTCGCGGCTGGCTGGAACTGCACGGAGCCTCGCCATGAATTCGTACGCCGATGTCGGTACTCCGGCAGAGATCTTTCATCCCCTCACCGGTCCCTCCACGTGCCGCCGGTCGGCACAAGGCCACCCCGCGGCGGATCCGATTGGGGCGTTGGATCCGCAGCCACCACCGCCACCATCTCCACACAGATCAGCCAACCCAGCCGGAAGGGGCACTGCCACCATCGCCATCCTTCAGGGCCTCCACTCCGCCGGACATAGACCTTCGGCCACCGCCACGTAGCATAGGGTCGCCGCGCTAGCCGCCGCCCTCGGACTCCCACGTGAGGTGCCCCTCCTGCCTCAGATGGGATCCCGCAGCAACAACTCGCCCTGGTGCCTTCGGCACCGGGGCCGCTGCTACCGTGGCCCACGCCGGCGGCAGCGGCGACAGGAGGAGGCGCGAGGGGCGGCCTGCAGCGCTAGGGTTCAGGGGCCCCTAACACGAGGGGATACACCAACCCTTAGAGAAGATATGGAAGGTTGTTAGTAGTTCTTTGGTCAAACTTTGGATCATCTAACTTCAAAACAAAATACATCCTCTTTTCAAGAACATGAAGAGTTAGATGCATTTATGACATGCATGTCAATATAATGACAGTATGGTTTTGGTACACAATTTCAAAAAGGATATAAAATTCTCTATGTTAAGCTTTGTGGTTGAAACTAAAGGATGCTCAAACCACACCACTCATAAGTCATCACCTTCGATGATTAAAGATCACTAAAAGTATAAATTACCACTCATGTGTCTCCCTTGCCCATTAGTGGTAAGAATACAATGGCATAAAAAAAGTCCAGCGGGTTGGGCCCTATGTCGAGCCTCGCGACTGTCATGCATAACATGTGAAGGGCATTCATGCCCCTAATTATTTCTTGTGTTAATGATTTTGATGTTCTAAGAGCAACTCTAGCAGACCACGCATTCGTCTGGCCCGCAAAACGTGCTTGCAGTTCGCGTAAAAATGTCTATGCGGGTGGGCGGGCACGGACGCGGATGCAGACCCCGCATAACAAACCCGTAAAAGAGCATATTCCCGGAATATGCTTTGGTGGGGGAAAGCGCGGGCTGAAATGTCCTCCCACCAACTGCTTTTGCTCCTATGCGGGGCACCGCAGCAGCGAGGTGGAAACCCGCGAATACGCGGGTAGGGGACGAGAATTTGTCGTGCCCCGCAAAAATATTTGCGGGCCGTGGCACGATGCGGAGTCTGATCGGGCAGGTTTTCCCGCCCCGACCCGCATTTTAGCGGTTATTTTCTGGGTCGGGGCGGGATGCGGGGTCTGCTAGAGTTGCTCTAACCATGTGCTTGAGTCTATAAACACCATATTCCAAAGAAAAGTAAGGATGGTTGGATGCCCCCAACACACGCACAGATACACATTTCTATAAGGGAAAATAACAGTTTCATGAGTTTAATACTTGGCAACAACACTAAGAGTGCATACACCTTTTGGGAGGTACGGTGGCAATCAGCTTCACGTACGCTGAAAAATATTAAGCCACAAAACAACCCTAGCTTGAGAGAGTGCCCCCAGATTGCAATTGTTATTACTCCTATAAAGGATAATGGAGTACTAATGACCCACAAGTATAGGGGATCAATCGTAGTCCTTTCGATAAGTAAGAGTGTCGAACCCAACGAGGAGGAGAAGGATCTGACAATTGGTTTTCAGCAAGGAAATATCTGCAAGCACTGAAATTGTCGGTAACAAGTGATTGTGTGGTGACATGATTTGTAGCAAGCAACAAGTAACAAAAGTAGCAACGGTGCAGCAAAGTGAACCAATCCCTTTTGTAGCAAGGGACAAGCCTGGACAAAGTCTTATAGGAGGAAAAACGCTCCCGAGGACACACAGGAATTTCTGTCATGCTACTTTCATCATGTTCATATGATTCGCGTTCGTTACTTTGATAGTTTGATACGTGGGTGGACCAGCGGTTGGGTACAACCCTTACTTGGACAAGCATCCCACTTATGATTACCCCCTCTTGCAAGCATCCACAACTATGAAAGAAGAATTAAGACAAAGTCTAACCATAGCATTAAACTAGTGGATCCAAATCAGCCCCTTACGAAGCAACACATAAACTAGGGTTTAAGCTTCTGTCACTCTAGCAACCCATCATCTACTTAGTACTTCCCAATGCCTTCCTCTAGGCCCAAAGAATGGTGAAGTTTTATGTAGTCCACGTTCACATAACACCACTAGAGGAAAAACAACATACAACATATCAAAATACCGAACGAATACCAAATTCACATCACTATTATTAGCATGACTTATCCCATGTCCTCAGGAACAAAAGTGACTACTCACAAAGCATAATCATGTTCATGATCAGAGAGGTAATGAGTAGCATCAAGGATCTGAACATAAACTCTTCCACCAAGTAATCCAACTTGCATCAACTACAAAGAGTAATCAACACTACTAGCAACCTTACAAGTACCAATCGGAGTCGCGAGACGGAGATTGGTTACAAGTGATGAACTAGGGTTTGGAGATGAGATGGTGCTGATGAAGATGTTGATGGTGACGAGTCCCCTCCGATGAGAGGAGTGTTGGTGATGCTGATGGCGACGATTTCCCCCTCCGAGAGGGAAGTTTCCCCGGTAGGATCGTCCTGCCGGAGCTCTAGATTGGTTCTGCTCAAGTTCCGCCTCGTGGCGGCTGTGAAACCACGAAAAAGCTCCTCCTTGATTTTTTCCTGGACGAAACTATCCATATAGAAAAAGAGGGGGCCAGGGGGCGAGTGGGCTTCCCACAAACCCCATGGCGCGTCCTGGGGGGGGGGGGGTGGTCGCGCCGTGCAGGCTTTTGGGCACCCCCTCGTGCCCCTCTGGCATTTCTTCGGCCTAGTATTTTTGATAAATTAGGAAAAAATCCTCGTTGATTTTTACGGTGTTTGGAGTTGCGCAGAATAGGTATCTCAACTTTGCTCCACTTTCAGGCCAGAGTTCCAGTTGCCGGGATTCTCCCTCTTCATGTAAACCTTGCAAAATAAGAGAGAAAAGGCATAAGAATAGTACCGTGAAGTGAAATAACAGCCAAAGAAGCGATAAATATCAACATGAAAACATGATGCAAAATGGACGTATCAACTCCCCCAAGATTAGAACTTGCTTGTCCTCAAGCGAAAGCCTAGCTCAATAAATATGTCCACATGTTTAGGGAGAGAGATGTCGACAAAACAAGATACGAACATGCATGCATCATGATCAAGATCAGAACAGCAATACCAACATATAATCTCTCATGCTAGAGTGATAATTCCTTCACAAAGTAAAGCATGGATCAAGAACCTTACCGAGAAGTAACAACTGATAGCCTTTAGTCATTGAAGCAATTGCAATTTATCACAACGTCAGAAAGGGTCAAATAAGAGCTTGTAAAGCAAATCCACATACTCAATCATTCTTCCGTTTTCTACAATTTCTACAACTCACGTGGTACTCATGAGATCAAAGTTTCAGCTGGACACAGAGAAAGATAGGGGCTTACAGTTTTGCCTCCCAACTGCTTACCTCAAGGGTAATGTCAACAATAATAATTCACGAACACTTACCTCCAAGTTGACATATGAATATAGATCTTTCCCTAGCATATGACGTTAGCCAAGATAAAGGCAGAATAGGGAATTGTTGAAGATCACCATGACTCTTTTAAGGGCAAAAAGTAAAGGTACAAGATAGGCCCTTTGCAGAGGGAAGCAGAGGTTGTCATGCGCTTTTGAGATTTTGATGCGTCTCCTCTTAGTGCGGAGGAACGTCACTTTATATTTCCCCCTGTGATAAAGAATTTTATTATGCAGTCTGTCGCTTTTATGTCTTCCTCATCACAGGTTCGTATAAAGCTTATTTTCCACACATTAATAGATCATACATATTGGAGAGCAATTTTTATTGCTTGCACCGATGACAACTTACTTGAGGGATCTTATTCAATCCATAGGTAGGTATGGTGGACACTCATGGCAAAATTGGTTTGAAGGTTTATGGACGCACAAGTAGTATCTCTACCTTGTGTGGGAGGTTTTGGATAATATGAGTTGGAAGCAACCGTCACATGCTAAGGGACATGCAATAGTTTAGTGAGTGTTCACAATCGTAGATGGTGTTAGAGATGATATATTTATATGTGAACCTCTCCTTCTTTATCACTTCCTATTAATTGCAACCATGACCAAGGTCTACGTTTGGCTACCCTCAACAAGTTTCAATCCTCATTCTTTTTATGTGTGAAGCCATCACTTCCCATAAGATCATTACATGATCTTTCATGCTTTTGTTCCATTGTCACTCTTTTGATCATGGCAAGAGGCAAAGCCCTTCAACTAAGACACTCTTTATTATATGGCTCACAAGCAAGAATACATCGGGGGTGACACAAAGCAAAACTCAATACTAAAACACTAAGACTTTTAAACTAATAGAGAAAAAGAAAGAAAACTGAAAAGGAAAACTAAAACAAAGGTAAAGGCAAAAGATGTGATGGTGATACGATACCGGGGCAACTCCCCCAAGCTTGGCAAAAGCCAAGGGGATTGCCCATACCAATGATCAGTTGCGTTCCTTTGGTGGCAATGGTAGAGTTGTTGCAATCTTTGACTCCAAGAGGGCCATTAACCTTTGATTTATACCTTGGAGAACTACGATATGTTTTTCCAGCAAAACAACTTCACGAGTGAGACAAGTATTGCAAGCACGAGTTGTTTCACAAAACCTCACGAGTTCAATCGAAGATGGAGACAGTAAGTGGAGGTAGGGTTGGAGGAAATCCAGTTCTTCAACTTCTTCCTTGTTGAGCACATATTGCACTTCGTCCCATGCCTGATCCTTCTCCTTAGCTTTGCCCTTGGTTTCTTTAGGTAGCCTTTCCATAGCCTTCATGACCTCCATCCTTTTCAGATCAGCATGAACTTCTCCATAGATTTGACAGAGGTTGTTCTCCCCCACAGATTCCTGTGAAGACATCTTGACCTAGATCTGCGGCAGAAAACAGGCTCGAAACGAAAAACAGAGGAAATCTGCGTGATGCAGGGGTCAGACCAAACGGAAGTATATATAATGATTTTTTCCAGACCAGAAGGAGTACCCCGCACGAAAATGGAGTCCGCGAGGCGCACGAGGTGGCCACAAGCCCTCACAGCGCGGCCAGGGGGTGGGCCCACGCCGTGCAGGCTTGTCGCCTCCTCGCGCACTTTCCGGGCTACTTACAATTTTTGTATTTTTTCAAATATTCCAAAACGGAGAAAAATTCCTACTGGAAAAGTTTTGGACTCTGTTTTCTTACCGAATCACATACCTCTTCGTTTTCGGAGTGTGAAACAGGCTGATAAATGTCCCTTAGGTATTCTTCCGGAGTTACGGTATTGATGATATTGCTTTAAACATTAATGGGAGTACCTGAGATATAATGCTTGATTCTGTGCCCATTTACTACTCTTGGACAATTACCTTCCGTGTTGTTGATCTTGATAGCACCGGAACGATATACTTCCTCAACAACATAGGGAGCTTCCCATTTAGAGAGAAGCTTGCCTGCAAAGAATCTTAAACGAGAGTTATATAGCAAGACATAATCACCTACATTGAACTCACGCTTTTGTATCCTCTTATCATGCCACCTCTTAACCTTCTCTTTGAACAACTTGGCATTCTCATATGCCTGAGTTCTCCATTCATGAAGCGAGCTAACATAAAATAAGCTCTTCTCACCGGCAACTTTGAAATCAAAGTTGAGCTCTTTGATTGCCCAATAAGCTTTATGCTCTAGCTCAAGAGGTAAGTGACATGCTTTCCTGTACACCATTTTGTACGGAGACATGCCCATGGGATTCTTATAGGCAGTTCTATAAGCCCACAGTGCATCATCGAGCTTCTTAGACCAATTCTTTCTAGACCTGTTGATAGTCTTTTGCAGAATCAGTTTAATCTCTCTATTACTTAGCTCTACTTGACCACTGGACTGAGGGTGATAGGGAGACGCAATTCTATGGTTGACATCGTACTTAGCAAGCGTTTTACGGAAAGCACCATGAATGAAGTGTGAGCCACCGTCGGTCATTAGATATCTAGGGACTCAAAATCTAGGGAAGATAACTTCTTTAAGCATCTTGATAGAGGTGTTGTGATAAGCACTACTAGTGGGGATAGCTTCTACCCACTTAGTGAAATAAGCAACAACAACTAAGATGTGAGTATACCCATTGGATTTTGGAAAAGGTCCCATATAATCAAAGCCCCAAACATCAAATGGTTCAATGACAAGTGAATAGTTCATAGGCATTTCCTGACGTTTGCTAATATTACCTATTCTTTCATATTCGTCACACGACAAGACAAACTTACGGGCATCCTTGAAGAGAGTGGGCCAATAGAAACCTAATTGCAATACCTTGTGTGCAGTTCTATCTCCCGCATGGTGTCCTCCGTAGGCCTCGGAGTGACACTTCTGTAGGATCTGTCCCTGTTCATGTTCAGGTAAACAACGTCTAATAACACCATCTACTCCTTCCTTATAAAAGTGAGGATCATCCCAATAGTAGTGTCTCAAGTCAAAGAAGAATTTCTTCTTTTGCTGGTACGTGAAACTAGGTGGTATGTATTTGGCAACGATGTAGTTTGCATAATCAGCATACCACGGTGCACTACGTGAAGCATTGATGACATTCAATTGCTCAACGGGAAAACTATCATCAATAGGTTGTGGGTCATCAAGAACGTTCTCCAATCTCGACAAGTTATCTGCTACTGGGTTATCACCACCCTTTTTGTCGACAACGTGCAAATCAAATTCTTGTAGCAAGAGAACCCATCTGATAAGTCTAGGTTTAGCGTCCTTCTTCTCCATGAGGTACTTAATAGCAGGATGATCAATGTGCATAGTGACTTTGGAATCAACTATGTAAGACCTGAACTTTTCACATGCAAACACGACTGCTAAAAACTCCTTCTCCGTAGTATCATAGTTTCTCTGGGCACTGTCTAGAGTTTTACTAGCATAGTGAATAACATTCAACTTCTTATCAACTCTTTGCCCTAGAACTGCACCAACAGCATAATCGGTAGAATCACACATGACTTCAAAAGGTAAGTTCCAATCAGGTGGTTGAATAATAGGTGCGGTTATCAAAGCCCTCTTAAGTATTTCGAAGGCTTCCTCACAATCTTCGTCAAAGACAAAAGGAATATCCTTTTGCAAGAGATTGGTAGGAGGCCTAGAAATCTTAGAGAAGTCTTTGATGAACCTTCTATAGAAACCAGCATGACCAAGGAAACTTCTTATACCCTTGATATCTGTGGGGTATGGCATTTTCTCGATTGCATCAACCTTAGCCTTATCGACTTCAATACCACTTTCAGAAATTTTATGTCCTAAGACGATGCCTTCATTAACCATAAAGTGGCACTTCTCCCAATTCAAGACAAGATTGGTGTCTTTACATCTCTGTAAGACTCGATCAAGGTTGCTAAGGAAATCATCAAAGGAAGACCCGTAAACGGAGAAGTCATCCATAAAAACCTCGAAAATCTTTTCACAAAAGTCAGAGAATATAGCCATCATACATCTTTGAAAGGTGGCAGGTGCATTACATAAGCCAAAAGGCATACGTCTATAAGCAAAGGTACCGAAAGGGCAGGTGAAAGTGGTCTTCTCCTGATCAGATTGTGCAACTGGTATTTGGGAGAAACCAGAATAACCGTCTAGAAAGCAGAAGTGTGTGTGTTTGGACAACCTTTCTAGCATTTGGTCGATAAAAGGCCTAGGGTAATGATCTTTCCTAGTGGCTTTATTCAGTTTCCTAAAATCGATCACCATCCTATAGCCAGTAATAATCCTCTGTGGGATCAATTCATCCTTATCATTAGGGACAACGGTAATGCCTCCCTTCTTAGGAACACAATGCACCGGACTCACCCAATCGCTATGAGCAACAGGATAAATGATACCTGCTTCCAGGAGCTTTAGTATTTCTTTTCTTACTACTTCTTTCATCTTAGGATTCAATCTCCTTTGATGATCAGCAACTGGTTTGAAATCAGGATCAGTTTTAATCTTGTGCTGACATAGAGTAGGACTAATGTCGTTGAGATCATCAAGAGTATATCCAATAGCAGCACGGTGCTTCCTTAGAGTTTTTAGTAACTTATTTTGTTCATGCTCCGAGAGGCTAGCACTAATTATAACAGGATATATCTCCTTTTCATCCGGATAGGCATACTTAAGAGTATCAGGCAACTGTTTAAGCTCGAACACAGGATCACCCTTTGGTGGGGGGATCCCCAAGCAGCTCAACAGGCAAGTTATTCTTAAGGATAGGATATTGTTCTAAGACAACTCTATCTATCTCATCCCTTTCATCCATATGCATATCATTTTCATGCTCAAGCAAGTATTGCTCTAAGGGATCAGTAGGAGGCACGACAATAGAAGCTAAGGCAATAGTTTTATCCCTACTAGGCAACTCCTTTTCATGAGGTTGTCTACCAAACTTAGAGAAATTGAACTCATGTGACACACCTTCAAAGCCAACAGTGACAGTCTGCTTCTCACAATCAATATGAGCATTGACGGTATTGAGAAAAGGTCTACCAAATATGATGGGACAAAAGCTATCTTGTGCGGTAGCAAGAACGAGGAAATCAGCAGGATACTTTGTTTTACCACACAAGACTTCAACATCCCTAACAATTCCCACAGGGGAGATAGTATCTCTATTGGCAAGCTGAATAGTGACATCAATAGGCTCTATCTCAACAGGTGCAATCTCATCTTTGATTTCATCGTATAAGGATTGAGGTATTGCTCTAACACTAGCACCCACGTCACATAAACCATGATAACAACGATCTCCTATCTTAATAGAAACCACAGGCATGGCAACAACAGGCCTATGTTTGTGTCTAGCGTGAGGTTTAGCAATTCTAGCAGCATCTTCACGGAAGTGAATATTATGTCCCTCAACTTCTTCAGACAGAAGATCTTTGATAATTTCAATGCTAGGTTTAACTCTAATTTGCTCAGGGGGTGTAGGTGTTCTAATATAGCCACTACGTATCATAGTTGAAGCTTTAGAATGATCCTTCATCCTAACAGGGAAAGGTGGTTTCGCAATGTAAGCACCGGGAACAACAGGATCACTATAGGCAATGACTTTCTCTTCAACTGGAGTGGGTTTAACTACATTGACTTCTAAAGGAGGATGATATTTAAACCACTTCTCTTTGGGGAGATCATTATGAGCAGCAAAAGATTCACACAATGAATCTACTATCTCAGAGTCAAGTCCATACTAAGCGCTAAAATCACTAAAGTTATTTGTCTCAACAAAGGATTTAACGCAATCAAACGTGAAAATCATACCTGACTCCTTACCTTCTTCAATCTCCCAATCTTCAGAATTGTGTTTAATTCTCTCCAATAAATTCCATTTGAAGTCAATATCTCTCTTCATAAAAGAATCGGTACAATAAGTGTCAAGCATGGTGCAATCATCATGAGAAAGCCGAGCATAGAAGTTCTGAATGATAATTTCTCTCGGGAGCTCATGATTGGGGCATTAATATAGCATTGATCTAAGCCTCCCCAAGCTTGAGCGATGCTTTCTCTGTCACGAGGCCAAAAATTATAAATATAATTCCGATCACGATGTACTAAATGCATAGGATAAAACTTTTGATGAAATTCCAATTTCAACCGATTGTAGTCCCATGATCCAGTATCATCACATAGCCTATACCATGTCAACGCCTTATCCTTCAAAGATAAAGGAAAGACCATCTTCTTGACCTCATCCTCGGGCACACCTGCAAGCTTAAATAAACCACAAACTTCATCTACATAGATTAGATGCAAGTCTGGATGTGATGTTCCATCTCTTGTAAAAGGACTAGCCAGCAGTTTCTCAAGCATACCCGAAGGAAATTCAAAGCAAATATTTCGAGTAGGTGCAGCAGGTTGAGGAGAAACTATTTGTGCTTCCGTTCGAGGTGAAGATACCCCAAACAAGCCCCTCAAAGGATTAGTATCCATAGTGACAAGTGACAATAAATTTCAGCACACTATATGAATGTTTCCTTACCAAGTTCCACTTACCAAAGGCGCTTCACTCCCCGGCAACGGCGCCAGAAAAGAGTCTTGATGACCCACAAGTGTAGGGGATCAATTGTAGTCTTTTCGATAAGTAAGAGTGTCGAACCCAACGAGGAGCAGAAGGATGTGACAAGTGGTTTTTTCAGCAAGGAAATATCTGCAAGCACTGAAATTGTCGATAACAAGTGATTGTGTGGTGAGATGATTCGTAGCAAGCAACAAGTAACAAAAGTAGCAACGGTGCAGCAAAGTGGCCCAATCCCTTTTGTACCAAGGGACAAGCCTGGAGAAAGTCTTATAGGAGGGAAAACGCTCCCGAGGACATACGGGAATTTCTGTCATGCTAGTTTCACCATGTTCATATGATTCGCGTTCGTTACTTTGATAGTTTCATATGTGGGTGGACCACCACTTGGTTACTGCCCTTACTTGGACAAGCATCCCACTTATGATTAACCCCTCTCGCAAGCATCCGCAACTACGAAAGAAGAATTAAGACAAAGTCTAACCATAGCATTAAACTAGTGGATCCAAATCAGCCCCTTACGAAGCAACGCATAAACTAGGGTTTAAGCTTCTGTCACTCTAGCAACCCATCATCTACTTGCTACTTCCCAATGCCTTCCTATAGGCCCAAATAATGGTGAAGTGTTATGTAGTCGACATTCACATAACACCACTAGAGGAAAAACAACATACAACATATAAAAATACCGAGCGAATACCAAATTCACATGACTATTATTAGCATGACTTATCCCATGTCCTTAGGAACAAAAGTGACTACTCACAAAGCATAATCATATTCATGATCAGAGAGGTAATTAGTAGCATCAAGGATCTGAACATAAACTCTTCCACCAAGTAATCCAACTAGCATCAACTACAAAGAGTCAACACTACTAGCAACCTTACAAGTACCAATCGGAGTCGCGAGACGGTGATTGGTTACAAGTGATGAACTAGGGTTTGGAGATGAGATGGTGCTGATGAAGATGTTGATGGTGAAGAGTCCCCTTCGATGAGAGGAGTGTTGGTGATGACGATGGCGACGATTTCCCCCTCCGGGAGGGAAGTTTCCCCGGCAGGATCGTCCTGCCGGAGCTCTAGATTGGTTCTGCTCAAGTTCCGCCTCGTGGCAGCGGCGAAACTACAAAAAAGCTCATCCTTGATTTTTTTTCCTGGACGAAACCCTCCATATAGCAAAAGAGGGGGGCTAGTGGGCCAGTGGGCTGCCCACAAGCCCCCATGGCGCAGCCTGGGGGGTGGCCGCGCCGTGCAGGCTTGTGGGCACCCCCTGGTGCCCCTCTGGCACCTCTTCGGCCCAGTATTTTTGATAAATCGGGAAAAAAATTCCTCGTTGATTTTTACAGCGTTTGGAGTTGCGTAGAATAGGTATATCAACTTTGCTCCACTTTCAGGCGAGAATTCCAATTGCCGGTATTCTCCCTCTTCATTTAAACCTTGCAAAATAAGAGAGAATAGTACCGTGAAGTGAAATAACAGCCAAAGAAGCGATAAATATCAACATGAAAACATGATGCAAAATGGACATGTCAAGTACGTGCCTTGTTGGGTGTCTCATGGTAGAAGTGTGACTTTTGGTCGTCCGTTGGATAGTGGTGTGCCGCAAGGTCCACTCGGGAGCACACTGAGCCGTCCATTCTGCCTAGACGGTTCCTGCCGGGAGAACCCGTCTGGCAGGTCCATGATGGGTGGAACATCTAGCACGCGCGAGGTTACCATCATTGAGCAGTATTGGGGCTAGATGCGGGTAGCCCTTCGCAGCCTAGAGTCCCTTCCGACCATTAATTGCTCGTTAGCTTGTCGAGAGAGCCTCTTGGGGGGAGGGGTGCTCTGAGCCGTTGTTCTGCCCGGACGGCTTGGATCCAGGCAACCAGGTCAACATGTCCATCATAGGTCGATCTGTAAGCGCGCCCGAGGCCACCGTCATTGAGATTGATTGGAGGCCGCCATGCCCGCGGTTTGAGACAACACACACTTTCTTGGATGTGAAGACGTGCCCGGATCCACGTGGCGGTGTGTATGCGAGCCATCTGATTTGTCCTGACGGCTCGAACCCAGGTGACCCGGATGGAGAGTCTAGAATGGGTGTACCATTCACTACTCACGGTCCAGTGGTGTCATTAGGCGGTTGTCATCGTACACGTGCCCAATGACCTAGATGGACTTGACATGCCTGTACTGCCCATAAAGCGATGCGGGCGATCAATATCTTCCATGCTAAGAGAGGTATTCTCATGATGAGCGTTTATTCACTTGTCACTGGATGAGAGAGGATGGTAAAAAGGATTCCGAGTCCTGCAAGTTGGGGAACGTTGCATGGGAAACAAAAAAATTCCTACGCACACGAAGACCTATCATGGTGATGATCATCTACGAGTGGGAGATCAGATTAACATACCCTAGTAGATTGCTAAGCGGGAAGCGTTAAGAAACACGGTTGATGTAGTGGAATGTCTTTGCGATCCAAATCGTCGTCGTTCCACGATGTGTCCCGATCTAGCGCCGAACGTATGGCACCTCCGCGTTCAGCACACATACAACACGACCATGATCTCCACCTTCTTGATCTAGCAAGAGGGGTGAAGAGGTAGATGAGTTCTCCAGCAGCGCGACAACGTGACGGCGATGGTGGTGGAGCTAGTCCAGCAAGGCTTCGCCTAAGCACCACTTAAAACTAGACTAGAGGAGAAACAGATCTAGAGAGAGGGTAGCACGTGGCTAATTGTTGTGTTTCATAAACGCTCAAAAGCTCTAGTATATATAGGAGGAGAGGAGGGAGGCCACCATCCCTACGTATGCCACTTTGGCTCGGCTGAAGTGGGAGGAGAGGAAGAGTCCTCCTCCAATCCTACTCCTAGTAGGATTCCCCTCCCATTGGAACCCTTTTCCACATTTTGTATTCTTCCCTTATCTCTTATTCCAACCACATGGGCCCTTAGAGGTGGCTTTGACCATCCCACCAAGGGCTGGTTTGTCTCCTCTCTTGGCCCATGAAGCCCTAGGGTCGTCACACCCCTCCCGATGGTCCCCCGACACCCTCCCAGCACTCCCGATACACTACCGATGAACCCGAAACCTTTTCGGTGACCAAAATAGGACTTTCTATATATCAATCTTTACCTCCGATCCATTCCGGAGCTCCTCGTGATGTCCGGGATCTCATCCGGGACTCCGAACAAGCTTACATTACCAACACCTATAACTCAACTATACTGAAATGTCATCGAACCTTAAGTGTGCAGACCCTGCGGGTTCGAGAACTATGCAGACATGACCGAGACACTCGCCGGTCAATATCCAATAGCGGGACCTGGACGTCCATATTGAATACTACATATTCTACGAAGATCTTTATCGATTAAACCTCTATGTCAAGGATTCAGTTAATCCCGCATGCAATTCCCTTTGTCCTTCAGTATGTTACTTGCCCGAGATTCGATCATCGGTATCTCTATACCTATTTCAATCTCGTTACCGACAAGTCTCTTTACTCGTTCTGTAATACAAGATCTGTGACTAAATCCTTAGTCACATTAATTGCAAAGCTTATTGTGATGTTGTATTACCGAGTGGGCCCCGAGGTACCTCACCGTCACACGGAGTGAAAGATCCCAGTCTTGATACATGCCAACCCAATAGACACCTTCGGAGATACGTGTAGAGCACCTTTATAGTCACCCAGTAACGGTGTGACATTTGATACTCACAAGGTATTCCTACGGTGTTCGGGATTTGCATGATCTCATGGTCATAGGAACAGATACATTGACATGCAGAAAACAGTAGGAACAAGCTGAAACGATCATATGCTATGTTTATAGTTTGGTTCTTGTCTATCACATCATTCTCCTAATGATGTGATCCTTTCATCAAGTGACAACGCTTGTCTATGGCTAGGAAACCTTAACCATCCTTGATCAACGAGCTAGTCAACTAGAGGATCACTAGGGATATTGTTTTGTCTATATATCCACACATGCACTTATGTTTCCATTCAATACAATAATAGCATGGATAATGAACGATTATATTGAAACAGGAAATATAATAATAACTATTTTATTATTGCCTCTAGGGCATATTTCCTATAGTCTCCCACTTGCATTAGAGTCAATAATCTAGTTTCACATCTCGATGTGATTTACAATGTAATGAATCTAACACCCATACAGTTCTGGTGTTGATCATGCTTTGCTCGTGGAAGAGGCTTAGTCAGCGGATCTGCAACATTCAGATCCGTGTGCACTTTGAAAATATTTATTTCCTCCTCCTTGATGTAATTGCGGATGGCATTGAACTGTCGCTTTATGCGTCTGGTCCTCTTGTGAAACCTTGGTTCATTGGCTAGAGCAATGGCACTAGTGTTGTCACAGAACAGATTGATTGGGTCCAGTGCCCTTGGCACTACTCCAAGATCTGATATGAACTGCTTCATCCACACACCCTCCTTAGCTACCTATGAGGCAGCTATGTACTCTCCTTCGCATGTAGAATCAGCTACGATGCTTTGCTTGGAACTGCACTAGCTTACCGCACACCGCTAAGAAGAAATATATATCTAGTATGAGACTTAGAGTCATCCGGATCAGTGTCGAAGCTTGCATCAATGTAACCCTTTACGACGAGCTCTTTGTCACCTCCATAAACGAGAAACATTTCCTTAGTCCTTTTCACGTACTTCAGAATATTCTTGACCACCGCCCAGTGTTTCACTCCTGGATCACTTTGAAACCTGCCTGTCATACTTATGGTGAGGCTGACATCTGGTCTTGTGCATAGCATTGCATACATGATAGACCCTATTGCTAAAGCATAGGGGACGACACTCATCTTTTCTGTATCTTGTGGATTTACTGGACATTGAGGCTTACTCAACTTTATACCTTGTAACACAGGCAAGAACCCCTACTTGGATTGTTCCATTTCGAACTTCTTCAAAACTTTATCAAGGTATGTGCTTTGTGAAATAGCTATTAGGAGGCTTGACCTATCTCTATAGATATTTATGCCCAATATGTAGGCAGCTTCTCCTAGGTCCTTCATTGAAAAACTTTTATTCAAGTAATCCTTTACGCTTTCCAAAAACTCTACGTTGTTTCCAATCAACAATATGTCATCCACATATAATATTAGAAACGCTATAGAGCTCCCACCCACTTTTCTTGTAAATACAAGCTTCTCCAAAAACTTCTATAAACCCAAACACCTTGATCACATGATCAAAGCGACGATTCCAACTTCGAGATGCATGCACCACTCCATAAATGGATTGCTGGAGCTTGCATACTTTGTCAGCATTCTCTGGATCGACAAAATCTTCGGGTTGCATCATATACAACTCTTCCTTAAGAAACCCATTAAGGAACACCGTTTTGGCATACATCTGCTAGATTTCATAATCAAAAAATGCAGCTATTGCTAACATGATTCAGACGGACTTAAGAATCGCTACGGGTAAGAATGTCTCATTGCAGTCAACTCCTTAAACTTGTGAAAAACCATTTGCTACAAGTCGAGCTTTATAAACGGTCACATTACCGTCTGCGTCCATCTTCAACTGGTGTTGCCTCGACATAAATTTCTTTCTCCCATGCGCCATCATCTTGTTGAAGTAGAGGTTCCACAACCTCATCAAGTTCTATCTTCCTCCCACTCAATTATTTTGAGAGAAACTCTTTCTCAAGAAAAACTCCGTTCTTAGCGACAAACACTTTGCCCTCAGATTTGAGATAAAAGGTATACCCAACTGTCTCTTTTGGGTAACCTATGAAGACGCACTTTTCCGCTTTGGGTTCCAGCTTTTCAGGCTGAAGCTTTTTGACATAACCATCACATCCCCAAATTTTAAGAAATGACAACTTTGGCTTCTTTGCATACCATAGCTCATATGGTGTCATCTCAACGGATTTTGATGGTGTCCTATTTAAAGTGAATGCAACTGTCTCCAATGCATAGACCCAAAATGATAATGGCAAATCGGTAAGAGACATCATAGAACACACAATATCTAATAAAGTATGATTATGACGTTCGGACACACCATTGCGCTGTGGTGTTCCAGGAGGTGTCAGCTGTGAAACAATTCCACATTGTCTCAAGTGAGCACCAAACAAGTAACTCAGATATTTACCTCCTTGATCAGATCGTAGGAACTTGGTCTTCTTGCTACGATGATTTTCAACTTCACTCTGAAATTGCCTAAACTTTTCAAATGTCTCAGACTTGTGCTTCATCAAGTAGATATAATGATACCTACTCAAGTCGTAAGTGAAGGTGAGAAAATAACGATATCCGCCGCGCGCCTCTATGCTCATCGGTACGCACACATCAGTATGTATGATCTCCATTAAGTCATTTGCACGCTCCATTGTTATGAAGGCAGAGTCTTAGTGATCTTGGCCATGAGGCATGGTTCACATGTGTCAAGTGATTCAAAATCAAGTGACTCCAAAAGTCCATCAGCATGGAGTTTCTTCATGAAGTGCCAAAAGAAAGTGGCGCTATCATTGTCAACTCTACATATTTTGGTCTCAGTGTTATGGACATGAGTGTCATCACAATCGAGATTCAATATGATCAAACCCCTCACATAGGATGCATGACCATAAAACATATTACTCATATAAATAGAACAACCATTATTCTCTGACTTAAATGAGTAACCATCTCGCAATAGACAAGATCCATATATAATGTTCATGCTCAACGCATGCACTAAATAACAATTATTTAAGTTCATCACTAATCCCTATGGTAACTGAAGTGAGAGCGTGCCGACGGCGATCACATCAACCTTGGAACCATTTCCCACGCACATCGTCACTTCATCCTTCGCCAGCCATCATTTATTTCGCAGTTCCTGTTTCGAGTTGCAAATGTGAGAAACAGAACCGGTATCAAATACCCAAGCACTACTACGGGAACTGGTGGGGTACATATCAATAACATGTATATCAAATATACCTTGTTTGGCATTGACCGCCTTCTTATCGACGAGATACTTGGGGCAGTTGCGCTTCTAGTGATAAGTCCCCTTGCAATAATAGCACTCAGTTTCCGGCTTAGGTCCAGCCTTGGGTTTCTTCGTCGGAGGGGTAACAGCTTTGCTACTCTTCTTGGAGTTACCCTTCTTGCCTTTGCCGTTTTTCTTGAAACTACTGGTCTTATTGACCATCAACACTTGATGTTGTTTCTGGATTTCTGACTCAGCGTCTTTCAGCATCGCAAACAACTCGTTGGGTGACTTATTCATCCCATGCATGTTGTAGTTCAACACGAAGCTCTTATAGCTAGGTGGCAGTGACTGAAGAATTCTTTGAGTGATAGCTTCTAGCGGGAGTTCAATCCCCAGCTCAGCTAGGCGGTTAGAGAACCCAGACATTCTAAGCACGTGTTCACTGACAAACAAATTCTCCTCCATTTTGCAAGCATATAACTTATTGGAGGTTTCATACCTCTCGATCCGGGCATTCTTCTCAAAGATAAACTTCAACTCCTGGAACATCTCATATGCTCCATGATGTTCAAAATGCCTTTGAACTACACATTGAACTAGTGAGTAGTCATCCTTACGCGCTTGCCAAGCGTTCAAAACATCTTGGGTCGCCGTAGCGGGTAGTGCATCACCTAGCACATCATCAAGCACATATTTCTTTTGGCCAGCCGTGAGGATAAGCCTTAGATTTTTAGCCCAGTCAACAAAATTGCTTCCATCATCTTTCAGGTTAGCTTTCTCTATGAACGTATTAAAATTCAGGGTTGCTACTACGCGAGCCATTGATCTACAAAATAAAATATGGCAAAGATTACTTAGACTATGTTCAAGACAATTGAGTTTACCTAATCATATTACTAATAAACTCCCACTCAAATAGACATGCCTCTAGTCATTCGAGTGTCGCATGATCCAAATCCACTATCTCAAGTCCGATCATCACGTGAATTGAGATTAGTTTCAATGATGAGCATCTCCATGTTGATCATATCAACTATATGATTCATGCTCGACCTTTCGGTCTCTTGTGTTCTAAGGCCATGTCTGCACATGCTAGGCCCATCAAGTTTAACCCAAGTGGTCTGCGTGTGCAACTGTTTTGCACCCGTTGTATGTGAAAGTTGAGTCTATCACACCCGATCATCACGTGGTGTCTCAAAACGACGAACTATCGCAACGGTGCACAGTCGGGGAGAACACAATTTTATCTTGAAATTTTAGTGAGGGAACACCTTACAATGCTACCGTCGTCTTAAGCAAAATAAGGTGCATAAAAGGATTAACATCAAATGCAAATCATAAGTGACATGATATGACCATGAACTTGTGCTCCTTGATCTCCATCACCAAAGCACCGGCATGATCTCCATCGTCATCGGCGCAGCACCATGATGTCCATCATCGTGCTGCCATCGAGGTTGTCGCGTGATACGTCTCCGTCATATCTACTTTTCCAAACTCTTTTGCCCTTGTTTTGGACTCTAATTTGCATAATTTGAATGCAACTAACACGGACTGACGAGCTTTTCAGCAGAATTGCCATGTTGTTGTTTTTGCACAGAAATAAAAGTTCTCAGAATCACCTGGAAATTTACGAGGATTTTTTGTGGAATATATAAAAAATACTAGCGCAAGAATCAACCGGAGGGGTCGAGCGAGGAGCCCACAAGACCACCAGGTGCCCCCCCGGTCGTGCCTAGCAGGCTTGTCGGGCCCTCGGAGCTCCACCGCCTCCAACTCCATCTCTATTTAGTCCCTTTCGTGTGGAAAAAAAAATCAAGGAGAAGAGTTCAACACGTTTTACAATACGGAGGCGCCGCCACCTCCTGTTCTTCCTCTGGAGGGCAGATCTGGAGTCCATTCTAGGCTCCGGAGAGGGGAGATCGTCGCCATCGTCATCACCAACCTTCCTTCATCGCCAATTCCATGATGCTCTTCACCGTTCGTGAGTAATCTCATCGTAGGCTTGCTGGACGGTGATGGGTTGGATGAGATCTATCATGTAATCGAGTTAGTTTTGATGGGGATTGATCCCTAGTATCCACTATGTTCTGAGATTGATGTTGCTACTACCTTGCCATGCTTAATGCTTGTCACTAGGGCCCGAGTGCCATGATTTCAGATCTGAACTTATTATGTTCTCGTCAATATATGTGTGTTCTTGATCCTATCTTGCAAGTTGTAGTCACCTACTATGTTTTATGACCCAGCAACCCTGGAGTGACAATAGCCGGAACCACTCCCGGAGATGACCATAGTATGAGGAGTTCATGTATTCACTAAGTTCTAATGCTTTGTTCCGGTTCTCTATTAAAAGGAGAACCTTAATATCCAGTAGTTTCCATTAGGACCCCGCTGCCACGGGAGGTATGGACAATAGATGTCATGCAAGTTCTTTTCCCTAAGCACGTATGACTACATACGGAATACATGCCTACATTACATTGACGAACTAGAGCTAGTTACATATCTCTCCGTGTTATAACTCACTACTGGAATCCAGTTCTTTGCCGTCAGCGAGGTCTTTCCCGTCTGTTGGGTGATGGCAAAGAACCTCTTTGCCGTCAGTTGACACAAGGCAGACAGCAAAGGGCTGACTGATGGCAAAAATACTATTTGCAAAAGGGCTGACTGATGGCAAAAATACTATTTGCCATGTGTCGGCCCTTTGCCATCTGCCAGCGCACGGCAAAGAGACCCAGGGCAGACAGCAAAGAGGACGGGTGGGTCCCATGCCTGCCGTGTCCGACGGAAGGCTAACTTTGCCATCAGGGGGTCTTTGCCATCCGCCATGGGGCCCTTTGCCGTCGGGGGGCGGACGACAAAGGGGCCGACCCTGTAACGGCCGTCTACTCCCCCTCTCGCTCACTGTCTCCCCCCCCACACTGTCTCTCTCTCCCCCTCACCTCACTCGCCCCCGCCGCCGCCTCGCCTCGCTCCCACCGGCGACCCCCTCCCCGCGGCCACCCCCTCCCCGTGGCCACCCCCTCCCCGCGGCCACCCCTCCCCCACCACCACACCTCCTCCCTCTGTCATTGGTGAGTTCATTTTTTTTGTTGAGTTCATTTTCTTTCATTTTTTCCTTTTTTTTTCATTTCATTGCATCTGTTAGTTTAGGTTACTGTGAGTGTTAATTAGGTTAATGTTAGTTTAGGTTAATCAGGTTACTATTAGTTTAATGCTAATTAATTAGGTTACTATTAGTTTAGTGCTAATTAGGTTATTGTTAGTTTAGTGTTAATTAGGTTACTGTTGGAAGTGGAGGAGGAGGAGGAGGAGAAAAAAGAATAATAATAATAGTAATAAGATGATAAAGAAGAAGAAGAAGAAGAACAAGAAGAGGAGAGAGGAGAAGAAGAAAGAAGAGGACCCCGACTCCCCGACCCCCCCGCCCACGACCCCCGACGCCCGACGCCACCAACCCCCAACGCCCGACGCGACCAACCCCCGACCCTCGACCCCAGACCCCCGACACCACTGACACCCGACTCCTGACCCCCGACGCTCGACACCACTGACCCTCGACCCCGGGCACCCGACTCCCGACCCCCGACGCCCGACGCCACCAACCCCCGACGCCCGACGCCACCAACCCCCGACCCTCGATCCCCGACCCCCGACGCCCGACACCACTAACCCCCGACCCCCGACTCCCGACACCACTAACCCCCGACCCCGACCCCCGACTCCCGACCACTGACGCCCGACACCACTGACCCCCGACCCCTGACCCCCGACGCCACTAATCCTCGACCCCCGACCCCCGACCCCCTACCCCCGACTCCCGACGCCACTAACCCCCAACCCCGGGCCCCCGACACCTCTTTGGCCTCTTGTTGATCGAAAAGACCACAACCCCCGATGCTAGTGACCCTCGACCCCCGACGACACTAACCCCCGACCATCGACGCATTTAACCCGACTCCCGACCACCGACACCCGACACCATCGACCCTCGACGCCACTAAGCCCCGACCCCCGACACCTCTTCTACTTACTGTTGAACGAGAAGGTGCTTTTCGGCCTTCTAGAGGCCCACAGGGTCATAGTTTTGTAAATTATGAGTTAAGTCACATGTTTTCCGATTATGTTAATTATAAAAATATCATATTTGTGTTGATCGTGTGAATTTCAATGTGGAGTTGTTCGACGACCTCCACGTGCATTGGACGAGCTCCGCCCCTGCATTTGTTGGTGAGCACCAATGACTTCTCCTCCTACCCCTTAATTTGCTCTGTCCCGGTCTTCGTGCCGATGAAACTTGCTAGCTATAGGTTTCTTCAATCATATGCGTCTCCCGTTCGAAAGGGCGACATCTATAAATATGCATTTCTTTGCATATTTATAACCGCCATCCTTTCGAATTGTCCAACATTATCCATGGACAGCCCGAGTATGCGTAGATTGGGTTCGTTTTCCCGTATGCTGTGCTCTGGATCCGATGCAGAATTTCGTCAGTGCCTCCCTGTTGTTCTCCGGGTACACATCCTCTCTGCTTATTGCCTTGACGTGTATCAGGAGAACAGTGGGGAGGTGCTGCCGAAATTCTGCGTCGCATCTGGAGCAGAGCATGGCAAAATGAACCCAATCTACACATACTCGGGTGGGATTAGGACCTATCTTTACCTATTAGCGTGTAGGTTGCATGGACGTAATAAAACTGACAAACTTGATTAGCGTATGAATATAGATGATGAATTATATATTTATTTCTTGTGCGCCCATAGGTAGCTAGGCAACATGAGTGATCATGCTTGGATGTACACTGGTCACCCTAGTCAAAAAGACATGACCCATGAATGGTAAAAAAATAGGGGGTTTGTGAGAGCCGCATTTGCAAATGGCCAGCAAAAAACATGGTGCCCATGTCCCAACTGCGACAACTGGAAAAGGCAGACATAGTTTGAAATGGGTAAACACCTGCAGAAGTGGGGTTTTACGGCTAATTATATGGTGTGGACTTTTCATGGTGAGTCTGACCAACGTGCCACAACTGAGGTGATTCGTCGTCGCACCGACGAGCATGGTACCGGGATTGAAGACATGGTGTAAGACTTTGATGATGCTCGGGATTCAGACGATGAGATGGAGGAATATGCAAAGGCCTTCTATGAAATGTTGGAGTCTTCAAAACGTCCTCTCCACGAGCAGACTGAGCTTTGTCAGCTGGATTCCATCGCGCAAGTAATGGCTCTGAAGGCTCAATTCAACCTAGGCAGAGAATGCTACGACGCGATGATGACGATATTTTGCCGCTTTCTACCCAAAGGCCATGTACTGCCTGCAAACCTGTACCAGTCAGATAAAATCCTCCGTGTACTTAAGATGCCCTATGAGAAGATACATGCCTGTGAGAATGGATGTGCCTTATTTAGGCTTGAGTATGCGGCCTTGAACTATTTCCCCATTTGCAATTCTTCCAAGTATATTGTGGTAGACAACGGTATGGGTGAGAAGAATCATACCAAAATCCCCATTAGTGTTCTTCGGTATCTGCCAATCGTACCAAGACTTCAACGTCTTTTCATGGTCGAAGAGACGGCCAGACATATGACATGGCACAAATTGGGCAAAAGAACCGAACTAGATGCGGATGGGAACAAGATGCTGGTACACACTTCAGATGCTTTTGCGTGGAGGCACTTCGATGCATTACATAAGGATAAATCAGAAGATCCAAGGCAACCTAAATTTGCCATCAGCACAGATGGGTTCTATGTGTATGGTATGACGGTAGCACAATACAGTTGTTGGCCTGTATTTGTCATTCCACTAAATTTGCCACCCAGAGAGATTATAAAAAGAAAGAACATTTTCCTGACGTTGATAATTCCAGGGGCCAACTATCCGGGGAAGAATATGAATGTGTATATGCAGTCGCTTAAGGATGAGTTGCAAGAAGCCTAGGATAATGGGATCAAGACCTACGACGCGGCTACCAAAACAAATTTCAAAATGCATGTGTGGTACATGTACTCGACGCATGATTATCCGGCGTTTGCGCTATTCGCTGGCTGGTGTGTGCATGAAGGTTCCCGTGGACCACATGTAAGGCAGCTCTTCAGTTTCGTTGGCTGCAAGCTGGTCGCAAGTATTCTTGCTTCGACATGCATAGACAATTCCTGGATCCTTACCATAAGTTCAGAAAAGACAAGAAGAATTTCATCAAAGGTAGAGTTGTCAAAAACACTGCACCAGCTGCGTTGACAGGCCAACAGACCCTTGATCAGTTAAACACTCTCGAGCCTGATCCTTTGCGTCCAGGATACTTCAAAGGGTATAATACGAAACACGCCTGGACTCACGAGTCATGCTTATGGGATCTGCCTTACTTCAAAGACCTCCTTTGCCCACACAACATCGACGTGATGCACACTGAAAATAATATTGCGAAGGCCATTTTTGGTACATTGTTCGGCATAGAGGGGAAGTCAAAAGGTAATCCTAAGGCTAGAATCGACCTGGAGGCTCTATGTGATAGACCGTTGCAAAACTTGCGATAACGGAAAGGAAAGCAAAGCATAGCGAAGCCAAAGGCATGGTTCAATCTTGAAAGGCCAGCTATGAGGGAAATGCTATTGTGGGTGAAAATGCGGTTGATGTTACCCGATGGGTATGCTGCGAATCTAAAGAGGGGAGCGAGTCTTGAGAAATTGAAAATATTTGGTCTCAAGAGTCATGATTGGCACATATGGATTGAGCGGGTAATGCCGGTGATGTTGCGTGGCTTTATCCCTGAGGATGAATGGCTAGTACTGGCAGAGCTGAGCTATTTCTTCCGTTCTCTTTGTGCGAAAGAACTATTGCCTGGCGTGCTAGATGAAATGGAAGAGTTGGCGGCGGAGTTGATCTGCAAATTAGAAAAGATCTTTCCACCTTGCTTCTTTAATCCAATGCAACATATGATTTTGCATCTCCCAACCGAGGCAAGAATGAGGGGGCCCGTTCAAAATCGATGGTGCTACTCAACTGAGAGGATGCAGAAGACGCTTCGAGCTAAGTGTAAAAATAAACGTAGAATTGAAGCATCGATAGCCGAGGCATTCATTACTGAGGAGGCGGCAAACTTTGTGACAGCACAGTACGAAGCAAAAAATCATCCTTTGCATAACCTGAAGCCTCGGTACAATGATGGCGTTCCAAAAAAAGTTCGATCCAACCTCAGCCTATTCAAAGGTAAGCTCGCACCATCCGGTGCTTCGAAAGGGAAATCGTTGGATGTTGAAGAATGGCGGACCATTTCATTGTATATCTTCACCAACCTAACAGAAGTGCGGCCGTACATCGTGTAAATTCTTGGTAAATTTTTGTTCCGCAACTTGTAATTGCTTTGAACTACTCTTATTCCCGAATATTTGATATAGTCGATACGTCGCCGAATTCTCGGATGGAGCGGTCATTGAAAAGGATTCCGTCGAAGAGTATGAGCTTCTCGCAAAGCATGGAGGCGACTATCTCGGTTTCATCTCTTGGTTCAAACAAAGGGTAATTAATTACCATTAAGGGCCCATTTGATTTCTCGGTCTGATTTGCGAATAATGCATCCATTCTTTCGTATTAAACTTGTAGGCTGATGCAGAGTCTATGGACGCCGAGTTGAGACAAGTCGCTAATGGTTTTGACTATAAGGTCCGTTCATTTGACAAATACAACATCAACGGGTATCACTTCCGTACCTTTGGCAAAGAGCTATCTATGCCCGACCCAAAGACTACAAATTGTACTGTCTCTACTATCGGCGAAGGAGGCACCGAGTATTATGGAAGAGTTGAAGCAATTTATGAACTTCTATTCTATGGTGAAAACCCACCGACCGTCGTAGTCTTCAAATGTTTGGTTTGAGCCGAGGGAGACTAGAAGGACTCATGAACATATAGGACTAGTAGAAATCAACCAAAACACCCACTTAGATGTTCCCGATGTCTATATTACGGCTCAACAGGCGACACAAGTTTTCTTTCTACCGTGGGCCTACCAAACTGATCCAAATCTCAAAGGTTGGGATGTCGTTTATGAAGTACCACCACATTTTAGACCACCTACCCTCAATGAAGAGGATTACGAACATCACATTAACCCAGACACATACGAAGGAGAATTCTTCAAAGAAACACGTATGTCCAAGAAACGTTTCAAGAACCGCTCTACTTCACCCCAGAACATTGAAGTAGATAGCGACAGTGAATCCGTCTTAACCCCTGAGCCCGAACAGGAAGAGCTCGAAGAAGAAGATGTTACTGCTGCGATGACCTCTCACTTCTTGACCGATTACATAATGGTGGCCTTCCACATGTTCTTCCTGATAGTGATGATGATGATGCATTTATTGATGATAGTGATGATCATGTTGCATTTATTGACCCCGAAACATATATAGACGAGCACGATTGTTATTAGTTCATGTCAGGTATTCAACTATTACTATATATAAATTTTAAGTTCATGTTAGGTATTCAATTTTTATTACTCATGTTGGTATTTATGTTGTACTAATTTCATTTACTCTTTGTCACGACAGGTGTTGAAAGATGGTGGGAAAGGGTCAAAAGCACTTCGCGGCTCCTTCTTCGTCGGAGGGTTGTGGGATGGGTACTTCCATTCCTGCCTTGCCTCTTCAGAGAGTGTTGCTCTCTACTCTGCAAGGAGGACCCCCCGTGAGAGGAGGTCGACCCCCCGCGAAGCCGAGAGTTACTAAAGCTACATGTTGTATTCATGTTGGTATTTATGTTGTACTCATGTTGTATGCATATAGGTATTTATATACATTTTATTACTCATGTTGGTATTTATGTTGTACTAAAGGTACATGTGGCCGCGGGAGAGGTAGGGCGGTGGCTGCCATGCCTTCTGAGGTGGAGGCTACGCACACTCCGCCACCACCCCAAGCTGATTCACCTCAGCACAACACTTCTAGGGTGGATTCGTCTGAGGTGGAGGCTACACGGTCTCCGGTTCACGAGCCTCGGGTCGACGAGCCTCACGTCGACGAGCCTTCGACCCACAAGACTCGTGTCCCAGAGGCTTCGTTCCAGGCGACTCCGGCGCAAAGCACGGATGAGGGTACGTCCCCACAGACCCAGTGGGATACCTGGGCTGAGCCTTCTCCAAGGCTTCTCCACGTGAAACAAGCCAGAGCCACCGTGCTTCACCGCCGTGATGGCGATAATGGTATGTTATTTCTAGTGTTTTAATAAAAAAATACATATACTTAGCTAAGTTCTCTCCTAAATGACATAATAAGGCTTAGGTAGCTCCAAGATGACCTATTCCCCCTAACTTAGGTATTAAATGTCCTATAATTAGCTTAGCTAGATCCAAAATGGCTTAATAAGCATAGTTTCTTCCGGAATGACCTATTTTACCCACGTTAGCTCCGAAATAACCTATAGTTAGCTAGGCTTCCACCTAAATGACATAATTAGCTTAGTTAGCTCCAAAATGGTCTATTTAATAAAAATGACATATACTTAGCTAATTATCCTCGAAATGACATAATTAGCTCCAAAATGACATATACTTAGCTAATTATCCTCCAAAATGACATATCTAACCCAAGTTAGCTCCGAAACGACATATAGTTAGCTAGGCTTCCACCTAAATCACATAATTAGCTTAGTTAGCTCCAAAATGACCTATTTAATTAAAAATGACCTATGGTTAGCTAAGTTCTCTCCTAAATGACATAATAAGGCTAACTTAGCTCCCAGATGACCTATTCCCCCTAACGTAGGTATTAAATGGCCTATAATTATTCTAGCTAGATCCAAAATGGCTTAATAAGCATAGTTTGCTCCGGAATGCACATTTTACCCAAGTTAGCTCCGAAATGACCTATAGTTAGCTAGGCTTCCACCTAAATGACATAATTAGCTTAGTTAGCTCCAAAATAGTCTATTTAATAAAACATGACCTATACTTAGCTAATTATCCTCGAAATGACATAATTTGCTCCAAAAAGGCATACTTAGCTAATTATCCTCCAAATGACATATTTAACCCAAGCTAGCTCTGAAACGACATATACTTAGCTAGGCTTCCACCTAAATGACATTATTAGCTTAGATAGCTCTAAAATGACCTATTTAATTCAAAATGACCTATAGTTAGCTAAGTTCTCTCCTAAATGACATAATAAGGCTAACTTATCTCCAAGATGACCTATTCCCCCTAACTTAGGTATTGAATGGCCTATAATTAGCTTAGCTAGATCCAAAATGGCTTAATAAGCATAGTTTGTTCCAGAATGACCTATTTTACCCAAGTTAGCTCCGAAATGACCTATAGTTAGCTAGGCTTCCACCTAAATGACATAATTAGCTTAGTTAGCTCCAAAATGGTCTATTTAATAAAACATGACCTATACTTAGCTAATTATCCTCGAAATGACATAATTAGCTCCAAAAAGACATTCTTAGCTAATTATCCTCCAAATTGACATATTTAACCCAAGTTAGCTCCGAAACGACATATAGTTAGCCAGGCTTCCACCTAAATGACATAATTAGCTTAGTTAGCTCCAAAATGACCTATTTAATAAAAAATGACCTATAGTTAGCTAAGTTCTCTCCTAAATGACGTAATAAGGCTAACTTAGCTCCAAGATGACATATTCTCCCTAACATAGGTATTAAATGGCCTATAATTAGCTTAGCTAGATCCAAAATGGCTTAATAAGCATAGTTTGCTTCGGATTGACACATTTTACCCAAGTTAGCTCCGAAATGACCTATAGTTAGCTAGGCTTCCACCTAAATGACATAATTAGCTCAGTTAGCTCCAAAATGGTCTATTTAACAAAACATGATCTATACGTAGCTAATTATCCTCGAAATGACATAATTAGCTCCAAAAAGGCATTCTTAGCTAATTTAGCCCGAAGAAGGCGACAAGAGGAGAAGAAAGAGGAAAATGAAAAGAAGGAAGAAGAAGAAGAGGAAGAGAAGAAGAAGGACAAGAAGAAGGAGAAGGAGGAGAAGAAGGAGAAGGAGATCCTCCTTCTCCTTCTTCTTCCTCCTTCTCCTTCTCCTTCTTCTGTTCTTCTTCTTCTCCTTCTCCTCTTCCTCCTCCTCCTTCTTTCTTTACTTCTTCTTCTCTTCTTGCTTCTTCTCTTTCTGTTCTTCTACGTAGCTTAGACTCATCAAACAAAGACTAAATTGGCTAATTATCCTACAAAATGACATAATTACCTTTGTTAGGTGAAAACATCCATTACTGGAAAATAGTTTTTTGCCATCTGCTGCTTCTTTGCCGTGTGTTGGCTGATGGCAAAGACCCTCTTTGCCATCAGCTACCAGAAACCTGACGACAAAGAGGAGGCTGATGGCAGAGATGGTCTTTGCCATCTGCTGCTTCTTTGTCGTCTGCTGGCTCACGGCAAAAACCAGTCAGGCTGACGGCAAAGAGCTGGGCTCACGGCAAATATCACTTAGGCAGACGGCAAAGCGCTCGGCTGGCCCACCCCGCACCCCCTCTCTCCCTCCTAACGACCTCTCTCTTTTACGTCCGCTTTTCTCCTCTGTGCCGTCGGGAGGCGGACGGCAAAGAGGGTGCGCCCCTAACTGCCATTAGCCCCACCCACACGCACCTCTCTCTCCCGCATAACGGCCACCCCACACCCTCTCTCTCACCCCCGACACCACCACCGCCGCCGCACCCTCCTCCGGCCTCCCTGCGCCGCCGCCCCTCCTCATCCAGCCTCCCTGCGCCCCCTCCTCCTCCAGCCTCCATGCGCCCTCGTCCGGGTCCCTGCACCCGCTCCTCCCTACGCCCACTCCTCCACCACGCCCCCTCCTCCTCCCCGGGACCTCCTCCTCCACCACCGCCGTCGGAGCTCGCCCCTTCTCCACCACCACCCCCTCCGCCACCATCGTCGTCTCCTCCACCGCCGCACCCTCCTCCTCCCCGGCCGCCCCCCTCCGGTGAGTCATTTTTTTTCTTTTTTTGCCAATTGACAGATTTAGTTTTGTTTTGTTAATTAGTGGTAGCTAGATTATTGTTAGTAGTTTTAGTGGTAGACTTAGTTAGGTTAGTACTTTTAGTTAGGTTAGTTAGTTAGCTTGGTTAGTTAGGTGGAGGAGGAGAAGAGGAGAAGAGGAGGAGGAGGAGGACTAGAAGAGGAGAAGAAGAAGAGGAGTAGGAGGAGGAGGAGGAGGAGGAGAAGAAGAAAAAGAAGAAGAAGAGAAGAAAAAAATAAGAACGAGAAGAAGAAGAAGAAGAAGAAGAAGAAGAGAAGAAAAAATAAGAAGGAGAAGAAGTAAAGAAGAAGAGAAGAAGAAGAGAATAAGAAAAAATAAGAAGGAGAAGAAGAGAAAAGAGAAGAAGAAGTTGATTTTTTATTGTTTGGTATTTAGTGGTAGCTAGATTATTTTTTAGTTACTTAGTGGTAGATTCTGTTTTTTTCTGTTTAGTGCTATCTAGGTTTAGCGATAGGTTTAGTTAGCTTAGTTAGTTAGTTAGTTGGCTTAATAGAAAGAATAGGAAGAAGAAGAAGAGCAGGAGGAGGAGAAGAGGAGAAGATGAGGAGGAGAAGAAGAAGAAGAGGAGGAGGAGGAGGAGAAGACAAAAATAAGAAGGAGAAGAAGAAAAGAAGAAGAAAAGAAGAAGAAAAGAAGAAGAGAAGAAGAAGAGAAGAAGAGAAGAAGAATACCTTCTCGTCCTCCTTCTTCTCCTCCTTCTTCTCCTCCTCCTCCTTCTCCTTCTTGATTTCTTCTTCTTCTTCTCCTCCTCCTCCTCTTTCTTCTCCACTATCTTATTCTCCTGACCTTATTTTCCCAAACAATGAGATAATTAGCCCATTTAGCTACAAAATGGCATAAAAACCTTGGTTAGCTCATGAATATTATATTCTTAACTTTGTTTCCTCTAAAATGACATAATTAGGATATTTGTGTTGATCGGGTGGATTTACAAGTGATAGTTGTCTCGTCGGTGTGAGGTCTGCTGTGCGAAGACCTGCCCGTGCATTGTACGAGCTCCGCCCCTCCATTCGTGGGTCAGTACAAATTTCATCTCCTCCCCGCCCCTTCATTTACTGTGGCTCGGTTTCCGGATGAAACTTTCTAGTTTTAGGTAATTAAATTAATTTATCAGTATGCGTGACCAGTATGCGTCTCCCGTTCGAAAGGGCGACATCTATAAATATGCATGTCTTTGCATATTTATAACCGCCATCCTTTCGAATTGTCCAACATTATCCATGGACAACCCGAGTATGTGTAGATTGGGCTCGTTTTCCCGTATGTTGTGCTCTGGATCCGATGCGGAATTTCGTCAGTGCCTCCCTGTTGTTCTCCGGATGCACATCCTCCCTATTTATTGCGGAGACGTGTATCAGGAGAACAGCGGGGAGGTGCTGCCGAAATTTGGCATTGGATCTGGAGCAGAGCATGGGAAAACGAACCCAATCTACACATACTCGAGTGGGATTAGGACCTATCTTTACCTATTAGCGTGTAGGTTGCCTGGACGTAATAAAAAGGGCGAACCTGATTAACCGATGAATATAAATGCTAAATTATATATAAATATATTTCTTCTGTCTTTAGTAGCTACGCAAGATGAGTGATCGTGCGTGGATGTATACCGGTCACCCTAGTCAGAAAGAGATGACGAAAGAATGGTTTGTAAAAACAAAGGAATTTGTGAAAGCCGCATTCGCAAATGGCCAGGAAAGAAACTATTGCCCCTGTCCTGGATGCGACAACTATAAAAAGATGACAGAGGCTGTAATGATTAAACATCTGCAGAGGAGGGGTTTTAAGCCTAATTACATGGTGTGGACATTTCATGGTGAGTCTATACAACGCACAAGAGCTGAGGTGGTCCGTCATCGCACGGACGAGCATAGTATCGGGATCGAAGACATGGTGCAAGACTTTGATGATGCTCGGGATTCAGAAGATGAGATGGAGGAATCTGCAAAGGCCTTTTATGAAATGTTGGAGTCTTCAAAACGTCCTCTCCATGAGCACACTGAGCTGTGTCAGCTGGATGCAATTGCACAAGTAATGGCTCTGAAGGCTTAGTTCAACTTGGGAAGAGAATGCTACGACGCGATGATGACACTATTTGGACGCTTCCTACCCAAAGGCCATGTCATGCGTGCAAACCTGTACCAGTCGGACAAAATACTTCATGTACTTAAGATGCCCTATGAGAAGATAGATGCGTGTGAGAAAGGATGTGTCTTATTTAGGAAGGAGTATGCACACTTGGACGATTGTCCCAATTGCGAGTCTTGCAGGTATCTTGTGGTAGACAATGGTATGTGTGAGAAGAGGCAGACTAAAATCATAGTTAGTGTTCTTCGGTATATGGCAATCGTACCAAGACTTAAACGTCTTTTCATGGTCGAAGAGACAGCCAGACAGATGACATGGCACAAATTGGGCAAAAGAACCGAACTAGATGCGGATGGGAATAAGATGATGGTACACACATTGGATGGGGAAGCGTGGAAACATTTCGATGGATTGCATCAGGATAAAGCGGCGGATCCAAGGAATCCTCGAGTCTGCGCCGCCACGGATGGTTTTAATCCCTTCGGCATGACGGCAACCCAATATAGTTGTTGGCCTGTATTTGTCATTCCACTCAATCTCCCCCCCCCCCAGGCAGATTATGCAAAGAAAGAACATATTTCTAACATTGATAATTCCACGACCCAATTATCCGGGGAAGAATATGAATGTGTACCTGCAACCGCTTAAGGATGAATTGGAAGAAGCTTGGGATAATGGGGTCAAGACATACGATGCCGCTAGAAAAGAAAACTTCAAAATGCATGTGTGGTACATGTACTCTATGCATGACTTGCTAGCGTATGCACTATTCTCTGGATGGTGTGTGCATGGAAGGTTCCCGTGCCCCAAATGCAAGGCAGCTCTTCAGTTTCATTGGTTGCAGGAGGGTCGGAAGTATTCTTGCTTTGACTTGCATACACAGTTCCTGGATCCTGACCATCAGTTCAAAAAAGACAAGAAGAACTTTACCAAAGGTAAAGTTGTCAAAAACTTGGCACCACCTGCGTTCATAGGACAACAGATCCTGGATCAGTTAAACGCCCTCGAGCCTGATCCAGAGCGTCCAGGGTACTTCAAGGGGTATTGTCGTGGGTATAAGTCTGACAGTAGATGTGTAGGGTACGAAAGGATGGGCAGAGCCTTAGCTACGGCGAGGATGTATGAGTTCAGGCCCCTCTACGGTGGAGGTAAAAGCCCTACGTCTCAGTGCTCTTGGGAGCTTAGTGTCGAGTGGAATATAGGATTACAGTAAATGCGAACCCCTGCACCAGTGGGGAAGGGCGGCTTATATAGAGTGCGCTGCCCTCCACAACGGCCCGGTGGACAGGGGTGGAATAGTGGCGAATAAATGCCTACGTTACAGGTAACGTATGCCTTACATGATAATAATGGTGTATGAAAACGTATGACCGTTGCTCTCCTGGGAGGTTACGATGTACAGAGTGGAATTCAGTTGGTACGTTAAATATGCTCTGAATGCTCGTCACCGACTGGATGATGGGGGAGTCCTTAGTTCAGTCGGAACTGTCTAAGGGCCTTGTCCTCTATCAAGGGTAGTCCCTGGGTAGGACCTATAGGGCAGGCCTATGACCCTACCCTGGGACTATAACCCCATCATTAGTCCCCGAATGGATCGGGGTTGGAACGACGAAGTGATGCCTGGAGTACGGATCCGACTGGTATGGATGTGACTTTGGCGTTGTTTGCCTCAATCCATTTTATCATTTCGACCAGTGATCCAAGTGAATATACCAGTGAAACGAACCGTCAGGGACCGAGTGCTTCCGTGGAATCTTTCGATGTGACCGGTCAAACTGACAACGGCGGATTTTCCGGGATCCTCAAATTTCGGTTGCCGCGCACTCAGCGGGGATGACGACGTCGCCATCGAGTAGTTTCTGCCGCCTTGATTACCGCGCCGTCATCTTCTCCACTAACATCGCAGCAGCCGGTCGGGGGGATAAGATTTCGGGGCCACCTGTTAGTGACTCGGTCGGAAGCTTATTTAAGCCCTTCCGGCGGGGATCTCTTGTTGTGCTGCTCTTCTTCCTCGCGTTAACCTCGCTCCTCCCGCAGCTCCCTGCGCGCCCCAACCCTCCTCCGTCCTCTCCTCCTCTGCAGATCAGTTGCCTTCACCATGACGAAGGGGCAGACCAGCAAACTCGAAGCGCAGAAGAAGAAGAAGAAGAAGGGGGCGGCCCCTGCTCAGCGACGACAGCGGGCACTGCCGGCGGGTTGGATCTAGGGGGATTTCCTCCCCTCCACGGTGACGGCGGACGACTTGCTGGAGCTAGTGGAGCACGACATGCTCGCCAACAAGTCGTGGAGGCTGCCGGAAGAGGGCGAGACGGAGCCGGCGCCAAAAGAGGGGGAGCTCGTCCTACTGCTCAGCCACGTGTTCAGGGGTTTCTCCCTGCCTCCCCACCCCTTCTTCAGAGGTATTATGAATCACTTTGGGGCGCAGCTCCATCATTTTCCTCCGAACGCGATAGCCCACCTTTCCGCATTCTTCACCCTTTGTGAGTGCTTTATTGGATGTCCCCCCCCCCCACTGGGGGCTCTTCAAGTACGTCTTCTCCGCTAGGTCCCAAACTGTCAAAAAGCTTAGCCAGTCGGACGATAAGACCCATCTCCACCAACTCCACGGGGGCTTAGGCTTCCAGAAGAAAACAAAAAGTAGCTACCCCCCCTCTCAAGTTGTCCGAGTCAGTTAGGAACTGGCAGTCGACCTGGTTCTACTGCCAGGACATCGCCTGTCCGAATGCTGCGACTGGGCTGCCACCTTTTAGCCTAGACCATCCGGCCCCTCCCAGGCAGCTTGCGCTCTCAAAGGTGCAAAAGGTCCAGCTCCAGCCTCTGGTCGACGCGTTGATAGTGTTGATAGAAGGTCCGCAAGGGAGTCACTGGCTCGGACTTGCTGGAGACTTTTCTGGGTCGGCGCATCCAGCCGCTGCAAGCCTGACACCACGCCATGTGGCACTACGTGGGGCCTGAGGATTCCACTCAGACTCACCCAGAGTGCGTGACCGGGGAGACGGTGACATCATGGGTCCACGGCATCACAGGCACATGTGACAACCCCCAAGGAGCCCGGGGAGTGAGGCCCTTCCGCACCGATAATCCTCCTCCGAATGAGGTGAGCGCATCTTGTCGAGTGCTTTCAATCTTCTTAGATTTATCGCTTTTCTTCTACCACCGCCTGGCGTCTGACGTTGCCGACTGTGTCTTGTGCGGGAGTGGACTAACTGGCATTCTGCCGTCTCGAACGGGAATCCAGCTGAGGAAGAGGAGGGCAGCCAGGAGGGCAGCATGGATAGCGCCGAGTACGTCTCCGATAGTGGGGAGACGGAGGAGGAGACCGAAGAGGAGGAGGAGGAGGTTGGGGAGCAGAGCTCGCCACCTCCACCATCAGAACATCGAACTAAGCGCCGTCACGATCCCGCGACTCCACCGGCTCCTCGAGCGGCCCCGAGTGCTCCGCCAGCCCCTCCCGTAGCTCCGAGTGCTCGGAGTGTGAAGAGGACTAGGGACGCTGCTGCCGAACCCATGGACCAGCCTTCCAAGGTGGCCAAACCTAGCGGGCCCAAGCCTCGGAAAGCTTTGCCTCGGATGAGGATCGATGTTCCAGTCGCCTCAGCATAAGTGTCTTGCTCTCCCAACATCCTTCAGTATCTGATTGAACTCATGCTTATCTGTCGAGTGGATTTCACTCAACAGAGCTGCTACCTCCGCCGCCCCTCTGCCGCACTAGGACAATGATCCCATGGAGACGGAGAACGCTGGCACATCCCAGCAAGGTATGTTGTCGCGACTGTGAGAGTTTGTATTATTGTTTCGCGAGTGCTACCTTCAATCTTGCCCTTTTTCTGTAATTTCATGTTGTTCAGTCGGGCTTCTTTCGGAGGTGATTCATCTGGAGGACAACGACCAAAGGGGGTCAGGGCCAGCTTTAGCGCCTGTCCTTGAGGTTGTCCCATCTGCTGCTGCTCCCACCATGGCCGTGCTGCCGACCGAGACGATGCCGCCAACTGAGACGGTGCCCCTCGCGGCGGAACCGAGTGGAGCGGAGCTTGGGGTGCCCAAGGAGTCTTCTGCCGCGCCGGGTCCGTTAACCGTTCAGTATGACGCCCGACATCTCCCGGAAGACCAGGTGGGGGCCGCCAAGGACGCCATGGTGCAGGTAGAGTTGATGGCGGGTGATGCCAAGGGAGCGTACGACTCCATCGCGTCTTTGTACAAGAGAAGCTTGGAGCTCCGGGACGATATCCGAGTAAGTGCGCTAGTAAGTGTTTACTTTCCTCTTGTCACCCACTGGGGGTTTCAGTGATAGACTCGGATACAGTAGGATGATTTTGCAGTGGGTTCACTCTGAGTGAACCCAGTGGGTGTAGTCCCTGAGACTTCTATCGAGTGCTTGCACCGGCAGTTGTCTTTAGATGCATTTTCCGTGACCTGAGCGGATCAGAGCTGATCTGCCCGAATGGTTCCAGTGGGGGCACTCCGAGTGCACCCACTGGGTGTAGTCCCCGAGAGTAGTGTTACTCAGGTCGGGTAATAGTTGTGTCATAGATTTGTCTGTTTGTCATGTAGCTCAATAGGGCCGCCATGTTCGAGCTTCATGCCAGTGGGGTCACTCTTAGTGAACCCACTGGGTGTAGTCCCCGAGACCGCTGTCGATTGCTTGCATCGGCGGGGGTCTGAAGAACTTTGAGCTTTGATTGTTTTCCTTGTTGAATGTGTCTGATCTTCCCTTTGCGCTGATTTGGCAGAAGACTTGCGAAATGGGATCCGCATACAATGCTCTGAAGGCTGAAAAGATTCAGCTTGCTGTGGACTTGGAGGCGGCTGGGAATGACTTGGCTGGTGTGAAGGGGGCTCTTGCTGACCGAGAGAACTCTTTGGAGGAGTCCCGGTAGACCAACAAGGCATTGGTAGCCGAAATTGAGAAATTGAAGAGTCAAAGAACCGAACGGATGGGTCAGCTGAAGTTGATGAACAATCGGTGCATGGCGCAGGAGAAGTACGTCAGCGACTGGGCAAGGAAGATGATTGCACTGCTTGGTGGTAAGCTTTTTGCCGAGTGCTTCTTGACTTTGGCGTTTAGTCTGCGCTTACTTTCTACTTGTCTTTTCTTGGCAGAGTTTTGACTGGACGCTGAGACTGAAGCAGCCGACATTGAACGGTCGGTTGTTCCGAACGTTCCACTCGGCGAGGAAGCCAACCGGGACTTGCTCCGAGCGCATGCTCGCCTTGGCAGGGTGGGACCTTTCATTGGCCAACTGAGAGAAGTCATCGGCCGGATTGACAAGGAGTTGTGGCCCAAAGACGATTCCCGGCAAGAAATAGAAGGGTTGATGACTCGGCTGGAGGACGTCCCGAACAGAGTGCAGGCATGGAAGATGTCTGCCGCTCGTTGTGGTGCGGACATGGCGCTATCGCTGGTCCGAGTGCATTGCAAGGAAGCTCGCGAAGAAAAGCTGAAGGCGTTGCAGGTCGCCAACACTAAAAAGCTTCGATTCGAAGATTTCATGGAGACCTTCCACGACATAGCCACTCGCATCGCAGACGGGATCGACCTTGACACCTTTGTGGAGCCTGCCAGTCCCGGTGACACTTGAAAAACTTTACCTCGATATGCCGAGTGGTATCTGTATCAAACTTTGGCCATTGCTGTTGGCCGTCACATTCGTGGTTCGGTGTGGATAAGCTTGATCCACACCGAGCCGACTAATCGTAGATCCAACTATGAATTCGAATCGAATATTTTACTCTTCTTTCGCCAAAAAAAATTTGACACGATTTTGGCTCGTGTTTTTGTTTGGCGTTTCTTGGTGAAGCCAATGGCAAACATGAGGAAGCTTTTTACATAGGCGACTCTGAGTCGCGGCTAAGTCCCCGAGTGTGACTTTTCGTGCGCACTCGGAGTGAGTTGATACTCATGTAGTTGTCAGTTGTCTTCACATCCACATGAGCCTCAATGAGAGTTTGCTAAGCCTTCGAGTGGATCTCGAGGATACACTCGAAGGAAGCTTTTTACTTAGGCGATTCTGAATCGCAGCTAAGTCCCCGAGTGCGGCTTTTAGTGCGCGCTCGGAGCGAGTTTGTACTTAGGTGATTCTGGGTCGCAGCTAAGTCTCCGAGTGCGGCTGTAAGCTCGCACTCGGAGCGAGTTTGTACTTAGGCGATTCTGGCTTGCAACTAAGTCCCCGAGTGCGGCTTTTGGTGCGCACTCGGAGCGAGTTTTTACTTAGGCGATTCTGGGTCGCAGCTAAGTCCCCGAGTGCGGCTTTTGGTGCGCATTCGGAGCGAGTTTTTACATAGGCGATTCTGGGTCGCAGCTAAGTCCCCAAGTGCGGCTGTAAGCTTGCACTCGAAGTGAGTTGTTAGTTAGGCGATTCTGGGTCGCAGCTAAGTCCCCGAGTGCGGTTGTAAGCTCGCACTCGGAGCGAGTTGTTACTTAGGCGACTCTGGGTCGCAGCTCAGTCCCCGAGTGCGCCTTTTGGTGCGCACTCGGAACGAGTTTTTACTTAGGCGATTCTGGGTCGCAGCTAAGTCCCCGAGTGCAGTTGTAAGCTCGCACTCGGAGCGAGTTGTTACTCATGTAGTTGTCAGTTGTCTTCACATCCACATGAGCCTCAACGAGGGTCTTCTAAGCCTCCGAGTGGATCTCGAGGATACACTCGAAGGAAGCTTTTTACTTAGGCCATTCTGGATCGCAGCTAAGTCTTCGAGTGCGGCTTTTAGTGCGCACTCGGAGCGAGTTTTTACTTAGGCGATTCTGGGTCGCAGCTAAGTCCCCGAGTGCGGCTTTTGGTGCACACTCGGAGCGAGTTTTTACTTAGGCGATTCTGGGTCGCAGCTAAGTCTCCGAGTGCGGCTTTTGGTGCGCACTCGGAGCGAGTTTTTACTTAGGAGATTCTGGGTCGCAGCTAAGTCCCGGAGTGCGGCTTTTGGTGCGCACTCGGAGCAAGTTTTTAGACCGGAGTCTGCAAACGTGGAATTTTTTTGAACCTGCAAGAAATCAATCTGCTTTGTATTACTTCAGTGATACTTGTTCTTTACATTGTCCCCATCGGTGGTCACGTGTAGAAGCGCTTCAGGAGATCTCCATTCCATGCTCGCGGCTCGTCCGTTTCTCTGTCAAGGTTGTAGAGTCGATACGCTCCGTTGTTCAGCACCTTAGAGATGATGAAGGGTCCTTCCCAGGCGGGAGCTAACTTGTGAGGTCTCTGCTGATCCACTCGGAGCACCAGGTCGCCTGCTTGGAATGTACGACTCCTGACGTGTCGCGCGTGAAATCGCCGCACATCTTGTTGATAAATTGTTGAGCGAGTCAGTGCCATCTCGCGCTCTTCTTCTAGAAGATCTACTCCGTCTGGCGTGGCTTGCTCTGCTTTGGCTTCGGAGAAGAGTTCGACTCGTGGGGAGTTGTGAAGCAAATCACTCGGAAGGACTGCCTTGGATCCATAAACGAGAAAGAACGGGGATCGCCCTGTAGATCTTTTTGGAGTTGTGCGGAGGCCCCACAACACCGAAGGAAGCTCGGTGACCCATGCGCCGGCGGCATGTCCAACTTCTCGTAGGAGTCGAGGCTTCAACCCTTGAAGAATAAGTCCATTCGCCCGCTCTGCTTGCCCGTTTGTTTGGGGGTGCGCCACAGATGCAAAATCCACTCGGATACCTTGGCCTGTGCAAAAACCATTGAATCTATCCGAGTCAAAGGTTGTGCCATTGTCGATGATTATGCTGTGCGGAACCCCGAATCTGGCGATGATGTCTCTGACAAATTTGATGGCCGTAAGGGCGTCGAGCTTCTTGATGGGCTTGGCTTCAATCCACTTGGTAAACTTGTCGACTGCTACCAACAGATGAGTGAATCCCCCTTGGCCTGTTTTGAATGGTCCGACTGTATCTAATCCCCACACGCCGAACGGCCAAACAAGAGGGATTGTCTTCAGCGCAGATGTTGGCTTGTGGGACTTGTTCAAATAGAACTGACAGCCTTCACATCGGTCGACCATATCTTTTGCCATTTCATTCGCCTGCAACCAGAAGAAACCAGCTCTGAATGCTTTGGCGACGATTGCTCTTGAGGAGGCATGATGGCCGCAGATTCCCGAGTGAATTTCTTCCAGGATTAACTGTCCCTCCTCAGGGGAGATGCACCGCTGAAGGACGCCTGAAACACTTTCCTTGTACAACTGGCCATCAATGACGGTAAAGGACTTCGACCTGCGGACGATCTGCCTAGCTTGGACTTCATCTTCTGGTAATTCTTGCCTCAGGATGTACGCAATGAACGTTACAGTCCATTCAGGGACAATGGCAAGAATCTCCATAATCAAATCAACCACAACGGGGACCTCGACTTCAGTCAGATCTGTTGAACTCTTCGGTTGTACCGGTTCCTCTGTAAAAGGATCTTCTTTCACCGAAGGGAGATGTAGGTCCTCGAGGCAGACATCTCTCGGGACTGGTCTCCGAGTGGATCCGAGTTTTGCCAACTCATCAGCTTCTTGGTTTCTCAGTCGAGGAACATGGTGAAGTTCCACACCTTCAAACTTCTTCTCGAGCTTCCTTACTGCGTTGCATATGCGGTCATGGTGGGGTTCCTTACGTCCCATTCCTTCATCACTTGATTAACCACCAGATCTGAATCGCCATAGACCATCAGGCGACGGACGCCGAGTGTGATGGCCATGCGCAATCCATAGAGGAGAGCTTCGTACTCTGCCTCATTGTTGGAAGAATAGAAATGTATCTGCAACACATACTTGAGTTTATCACCTTTTGGTGATATGATCACTACGCCAGCGCCGGAGCCATTCAACATCTTGGACCCATCGAAGAACATGGTCCAATGAGCCGAGTAGATATGAGTCGGTTGCTTTTGTTCTACCCATTCTGCTATGAAGTCAGCCAGAGCTTGAGATTTTATAGCCTTCTTGGCTTCGAACTTTATGTCGCAGTATAACATCTCCATTGCACACTTCGCCACTCGGCCTGATGCGTCCCGATTGTGGAGGATTTCCGACAACGGAGCATCAGAAATGACAGACACCGAGTGGTCTTGGAAATAATGAGCCACCTTCTTTGCAGTCATGTAGATCCCACAAATCAGCTTTTGATAATGGGGATACCTCTGCTTGGAAGGAGTCAGGAATTCGGAGACATAATATACTGGCCGCCGAACCTTATACGCTTTGCCTTCTTCTTCGCGTTCGACTTTCAGAACGGTGCTGATGACTTGATTTGTAGCTGCGATGTACAGAAGACGGGGTTCTTTACTGAGCAGGGCAGTAAGAACCGGCTGGGTGGAAAGCAGGGCTTTGAGGTCGTCGAATGCAATTTGGGCTTCGTCTGTCCACTTGAATGTATCTGATTTCTTCATGAGTCGGTACAGAGGTAACGCCTTCTCGCCGAGTGGAGCGATAAACCTGCTCAAAGCCGCTAGGCAACCTGTGAGCCTTTGAACATCATGTATTCTGACCGGTCGTTCCATTCGGACGATGGTCCCAATCTTTTCGGGGTTGACATCGATCCCTCGTTCGGAAATGAAGAAACCGAGTAACTTCCCGCTGGGAACGCCGAATGAACATTTGGCTGGGTTGAGCTTGATATCGTACCTACGTAGGTTGGCGAATGTTTCTGCCAAGTCAGTCAGCAGGTCGGAACCTTTGCGTGACTTGACTACGATATCGTCCATATATGCCTCCACATTTCGACCGATCTGGTCAAGGAGGCATTTTTGGATCATGCGCATAAAACTTGCTCCTGCATTCTTCAAACCGAATGGCATAGTGATGTAGCAGAAACACCCGAATGGGGTGATGAAGGCTGTTTTGAATTCATCCAGACCATACAGACGGATCTCATGATAGCCCGAATAGGCATCAAGGAATGATAAACGCTCGCAACCCGCAGTCGAATCAACAATTTGATCAATGCGGGGGAGCGGGAAATGATCTTTCGGGCAGACCTTATTGAGATGCTTGAAGTCGATGCACATACGGAGAGACTTGTCCTTCTTGGGCACCATGACAACATTGGCGAGCCACTCGGAGTGGTGTACCTTGCGAATGAAGTTGGCTGCCAAAATTTTAGCCACCTCCTCTCCGATTGCCTTCCTTTTGTGCGCGGCGGACCGACACAGGCGTTCTCGGACGGGCCGAGCAGCAGGATCCACATGCAGTCGGTGCTCAGCCAACTCCCTGGGTACACCTGGCATGTCAGCGGGCTTCCATGCAAAAATTTCCCAGTTCTCACGGAGGAATTGGATGAGCTCAGCTTCCTATTTTGGATCAGGGGTGGTGGAGATATTCGTCGGGGCCGCGGCATTGTCCGTCGGGTGGATGCTGACTTTCTTCGTGTCTCCCGCCGACTGGAATGCGGACTCCGAAGCTGGCTTCTTCGAATGCATGAGGTCAGTGGGTTCGGCTGTCTTCTTGTACTCATCCAACTCGAGGATAGCCATCTGCTGGTCGGCAATCCTCGACCCCTGCTGCAGACACTCCTCGGCCCGCTGCTGATTGCCTGTGACCGTGATCACACCTTTAGGACCCGGCATCTTCAGCTTCAAATACACGTAACATGGACAGGCCATGAAACGCGCATACGCCGGACGGCCCAGAATCGCATGGTATGCACTCTGGAAGTCCACCACCTCCAATGTCAGCCTTTCCTTGCGGAAGTTCTTGTCGGAGCTGAAAACAACGTCCAACGCGATCTGGCTGAGTGACTTGGCCTTTCGTCCTGGGACGACTCCGTGGAACTGCATGCTGCTCTCGCTAAGTTTGGACATCGGAATGCCCATCCCCTTGAGAGTGTCGGCGTACATGATGTTCAAGCCGCTGCCGCCGTCCATGAGGACTTTGCACAGTCGGACTCCTTCCACCACCGGATCGACGACCAGAGCTTGTCTCCCTGGGGTGGGTACGTGTGCTGGATGGTCCGACTGATCAAAGGTGATTGCAGTCTGAGACCATTTGAGGAACGTGGGGTTGGTTGGGGTTGCCATGTTCACCTCCCTGTTCACCAGCTTCAATCGACTCTTGCTTTCCACGTCAGCAAAAATCATCAATGTTGCATGGACTTGGGGGAACGGATCCTCCTTGTTCTCATCATCCTGCTCGTTGTCCTTTTCACTCGGCTGCCCTTCGCCGAACCCTTGGATCAGGAGGCGACATTGCCGAGTGGTGTGCTTCGGGAATATGGCGTTGCCTTCTTTGTCCATCTTCGTGTGGATTGGACATGGATGATCCAGGATGGAATTCCCGAACTGTTTCTTCTTGGGGGTGTACTGAGATTTCCCCTTGCCCTTGAACTTGGCATTGGTAACGGCTGCTGCCTCGGCCTGCGGAGCGGACGGAGCTTTCTGCTTCTGCTACCGATTGCTGTTCCCATCTCCATCACCGACTGCCTTATGCTTGCCGCTACGTATGCGGTCCTCTTCTTCGCCATTTGCATAGCGTGCGGCTATCTCCATCATCTTGCTCATGGAGATGTCGCATTTCCGACCGAACTTCAGGTACAGATCTCTGTACCGCACGCCTGCCTTGAAGGCGCAGACTGCTTGGTGCTCTGCAACGTTCTCCACCGTGTGATAGAGGGTCGTCCAGCGCTGGATGAAATCGCGCAGGGGTTCATTCTGCTTCTGGACACAGTGCTGGAGCTCCACGAGACCAGCAGGGCGTTTGCACGTGCCCTCGAAGGTCCTGATGAAGACTCGGGACAGATCTGCCCAGCTGTAGATGCTTGACGGAGCCAACTGGTTCAGCCACGCTCGTGCCGAGCCGTCGAGCATCAGGGGGAGATGTTTCATGGCGACCTGGTCATCTCCGCCACCGATCTGGACCGCCACTCGGTAGTCGTCCAGCCACGTTTCTGGCTTGGACTCTCCTGTGAACTTGCTGATCCCCGTCGCCAATCGGAAGTTGGGAGGGATGTCAGTTGAACGGATGGCCCGACTGAAGCACTCGGGGCCAGAGACGATGGTCCTGCTTCCACTCGAATGGTCCTGCTTCCACTCGGACGGTCTCTATCGTGACCATCACGGTGGGCTCGACTCCTGTCGACCTTCCTCTGGGCGATGTACCCTCTTGCGTCGGGCCTTGGATCATACGCGTCACCGACTGAACGCCGATCGTCGTGATGTCGGGCCCGTAAGGCCCACCCCGCGGAGGGGTGCATGAACGGCGACGATCTTTGGGATTCATGGAACGGCTGCCCCCTCTGCGTCGCTGATGAGAGTCGGGGCTGAAAACCGACCGATGCGTGTTCGAGTGAAGAGAACTGTTGTGGATCCTGTTGTGCGACTGGGAGACCGCCGAATTCTGCTGTTGCGCCGTGTGCAACAGGGCACGGATCTGCTCGATCCCTCTACCAGCCTCTGAATCACTCGGTTGGAGGGAATCGGCTATCTTGGCAGCGGCAGCCAGGTTGAGGACGGGTGTGCGGAACACCTCGACGTTGCTCTGGCGTGTGCACCGACTGGCAGAGCGGCAGTGTTGACGGCGAGCGCCGGATGATTCGCCGACCTCATGCTCGTTCCGACCAGTTCGGAGGGGACTTTCATGGGAATCAGCCATGAGAACTTCAGCTGCAGGCCCGCGACCCAAGTACTCGGAAGGTAACTCAGTCGGAACTTTGTCCAAGCACTGGGACGGCGGCGCGACCACAACCGACTCGAGGACCGCCACTTGTGAAGACGCGTTCTGTCGCGCCTGGGCGTGTCGCACCCAACGCTGGAGCCACGGACGGCGGGACCGCTTGTTGCGGCGTGTGATGGGGGCGAAGATCGACACCGGGGCCGATTGCTGGAGAAGAAGGATGCCGCGGGAACCGGCACGGAAGTGCGTAGCCCCGTGACTTGGGAGCGCCTCGACATCGAGGGGCGCATCTCGAAGCCATGCTGAGTCGTCGACGATGAAGGAGAGTGCGCTGAAGAGGATCTCATGACCCATGCACAAATCACCGCCGGACGACATGACGAAAAAATGAAGTCGCAAACTCGCCGGAAGTCGCTTAGACGCCTGCCCCAAGGTGGGCTCCAACTGTCGTGGGTATAAGTCTGACGGTAGAGGTGTAGGGTACGAAAGGATGGGCAGAGCCTTAGCTACGGCGAGGATGTATGAGTTCAGGCCCCTCTACGGTGGAGGTAAAAGCCCTACGTCTCAGTGCTCTTGGGAGCTTTGTGTCGAGTGGAATATAGGATTACAGTAAATGCCAACCCCTGCACCAGTGGGGAAGGGCGGCTTATATAGAGTGCGCTGCCCTCCACAACGGCCCGATGGATAGGGGTGGAATAGTGGCGAATAAATGCCAACATTACAGGTAACGTATGCCTTAAATGCTAATAATGGTGTATGAAAGCATATGACCGTTGCCCTCCTCGGAGGTTACGATGTACAGAGTGAAATTCAGTCGGTACGTTAAATATGCTCTGAATGCTCGTCACCGACTGGATGATGGGGGAGTCCTTAGTTCAGTCGGAATTGTCTAAGGGCCTTGTCCTCTATGAAGGGTAGTCCATGGGTAGGACCTATAGGGCAGGCCTATGACCCTACCCTGGGACTATAACCCCATCAGGTATAATCCAAAACATGCCTGGACTCACGAGCCATGCTTCTGGGATCTGCCTTACTTCAAAGACCTCCTTCTTGCACATAATATCGACATGATGCACACTGAAAAGAATATCAGAGAGGCTATTTTTGGTACATTGTTCGACATAGATGGGAAGACAAAGGATAATACTAAGGCTAGAGTCGATCAAGAGACAATGGCCATAGACCGTTACAAAACATGTGAGAAGGCAAAGGAAAGCAGAAGTGGTCGAAGCCAAAGGCCTGGTTCAATCTTGGAAGGCCAACTATGAGGGAAATTCAGAGTCTATGGACGCCGAATTGAGACAAGTTGCTAATGGTTTTGACTATAAGGTCCATTCATTTGAGAAATACAACATCAACGGGTATCTCTTCCGTACCTTTGGCAAAGAGCTATCTATGCCCGACCGGAAATCTACAAATTGTGGTGTCTCTGCTATCGGCGAAGGTGTTATCGAATATTATGGAAGAGTTGAAGCAATTTATGAACTTCAATTCTATGGTGAAAACCCACCGAACGTCGTAGTCTTCAAATGTTATTGGTTCCAGCCGAAGAAGACTAGAAGGACTCATGAACATATAGGAATAGTCGAAATCAATCCAAACACCCATTTAGATGTTCCCGATGTCTATATTACGGCTCAACAGGCGACCCAAGTTTTCTATCTACCGTGGGCATACCAAACGGATAAGAATCTGGAAGGTTGGTATGTTGTTTATGAAGTGCCACCACATGTCAGACCACCTCTCCAAAATGAACAGGATTATGAACCTCACATTAACCCAGACACATATGATGGAGAATTCTTCCAAGAAACACGTCTTTCCAAGAAATGTTTCAAGAACCGCCGTGCTTCACCCAAGAACATGGAAGTAGACAGCGACAATGAATCCGACTCCAGCCCTGCGCCGGAACCAGAAGACCTGGAACTCGTAGAGGTTACTGATGCGGATGACCTGTCAATGCTTCAACGATTAAAGGAAGGCCTTTCACAACTTCACGCCGTTGAACCCGACGAGCACGTCATTCATGAAGACATGCGTGATAGTGATGATGATGATGCATTTATTGATGATGATTATTAGTTTGTAAGATTCACAACTTAAATTATATATTTTTTAATCTTTATTATTCATGTACATATTATTATTCATGTGAGTTATTCCATTTTTTTATGTTGTGCTAATTTATTTTAATCTTTATCATGGCAGGTCACCAGGTGTGGAAAGATGGTGGGCGCTGGTCCAGATCGCTCGACGGGTTCTTCCCAGGCGCCCCGCACGAGGGGTGGTACTTCCCTTCCACCACTATCTCTCCGTAGAGCCTTGCCAGACAGTCTGTCGACACCACCCGTGGGTTCTTCTTCGTCGGCGGCATCGCCCACTGGGAGAGGTGCTGGTCGGGTAGGGAAGAAGGGGAAGGGTACAGGGAGAGGTGGTGGTCGTGGAAGATCCAGGAGGACTGTTGAGCCGTCCTCGCCACCACCACCAGCTCATTCACCCGAGCATAGGACTACTATGGTCGACCCGTTTGGGAAGGAGGCTACGGGGACTCCGTTCCAGGAGCCTCGTGTTGATGGGCATTCGTCCCATGAGACTCTGGTCCAGCAGCAGCCTTGTGTCAAGGTGCATTCGGCCCACGAGACTACGGTTCCGGAGGCTTCACTCGACATGGAGAGGCCCGGATGGGAGACCTGGCCGGATCGTACCGAGTTGCCGGATTGGACCAAGGGTCCGGGTGGCTCAGGGGGCGCGGATGGTGAGGATGAGCTTACGGATAGTGAGGGCGATGTGCAGGTGGATGGGGCCACCGTGTACAAGCGTGGTAGTACACATCTCCCGATCGCGCCAGCTACCCGCGAGCAGAGGCCGGTGATTAAACGTGAAGGAGATAGGTAAGTACATTTACTCTTTTTTTAGCTTTTTCCATCAAGTTTGTTCAAATATCTAATGTGTTGACCTTATCATACTGCAGGGGATGGGTACACCCTCTTGGAGTCCGCAGGCCGAACTCCGTCCTTGGTGTGCTTTGCCGGACAAATTTCCCGAAATACCAGGCTGCGCAGGCCCGCCCGGAGGAGATTATAAATGGTGTCTTGTGCCACACGAGGGCCGAGATGGTGATCAAGAGCTTTTGGGTAAATTATCCTTTTACAGAATCTAAAATTAACAATATAGCTAATTATTGTACTAATCGGTGTTTTCACGTTTGATTGCAGACCTTCTATAGGTGTGAGGATAGATATGAGGAGGAGGCGGCGAGGGTTCTCGAGGCCGAGTGTAGGCGGTTACTACAGAACTTGCGCCAAGAGGCTCGGCCGCAGGCTATACGAGATTACCACGCCACGCGTGGTATTAAGAAGCAGAAGAAGGATTGCCGCGGAAAGTTTCTGAAGAAGGAGTAATACATGAAGGTAATTACCTATTCTTAAGTCCTTCTACGTAGTTTTCTTGATTTCATTAATAGGCGTAGCGCTCAAAATTCTTTCTAATAACTTACAGGTGCCCCCGAGATGGTGCGCGGATAAGATGGATTGTTGGGAGGCGTTGGTTGATGAGTGGTGCACAGGCAGCTGGCGAGCCGTCCACGAGAATGCGAAGGATCGGCGTAGCCAAATGGTTGGTGTGCCACACCATCAAGGCAGTGCCAAGTTACTTCAGTTCGGACAAAACTGGGTATGTGATTTGCTTCATGATTCATGCAATTCATTCTTCATGATAATATTTTGTTCCTCTCTTTTAGGCGCATCACAATAAGATGGAGATGCCACACGTGTACGACCTTTATGGCATGGCCCATACTGCCTCGTACAAGAAGGCGAAGGCATTCTCTGAGTCTGACCTGGATGATCCCAATAACTTCACCAACATATCATCCCACCAGAAGCTCGTAACATACACGGACGCGGGGAAGGCTACGAAAGGGGATGACTTTAACCCTAGCCAGGAACCTTTGGATCCAGAGCTGGTGATGATATCTGGTGGCGGGAGGCCCCATGGCTCGATAGCCATTGGAGATGGGATAATACGTTGTCCACTCACTCTCCCGGAGATCAAGGCGCGCCAGTCGAGCAGCTGTCCTCAGATAATCGTCGTCCACGGCCAGTCGATCTTGCCATCGAGGTTAGTTGTACGGACTAAGAACACTTTCATCCATTTCATTATGTGTGTCACCATAGATCATTACTGTGGTAATGAGGAATGGTGTTTCACGCTGCTCTTCAGAAAGAGAGATTGGCAAACCAGGCTGCTCTTAAGAAAGGGAGATTGGCAAGCCAGGCTGCTCTTGAGGCTGCTCTTGAGAAAGAGAGATTGGCAAGTCAGGCTGCTCTTGATGAGAGGGACTAGACCACGGCACGATTGATTGAGGAGGAGAGGTCCCGGAATGAGGCGGGTCAACGGGCCCTGTACGAGCTTTTTGTGGTAAGTTTTTTTCACATTAGCCAAATCATGTGTGTAATGTCTGTTTCATTACTAAGTAATACGACCCACTCTTCAGGGTCCGTGCGAGAAAAGCGGTCAAGTCCCTCCGCCGATGCCCATCTTCTCTTCGATTGGCACGGTGAGTTTCATTATAAACTAGTATTAATAATTGAGTGTCATCATGCTAACTGAGACACTGCAAAATATCTATTGTGCAGAGTAACTCCCGAGCGGCATCGCACGACCCTTCTCCAGGTGTTTCTCCTCCTTGATGACCACTACGGTAAGTTTCTCTTCTCCTCTTTCATATTCTCCTTGCCTTAATTTCCCCAACAATGACATAATTAGTCCATTTAGCTCCAAAAAGACATAGTTAGCTAATTTAGCTCCAAGAATAGGAGAAGAAATAGGAAAAATGAAAAGAAAGAAGAAGAAGAACAAGAGAACAAGTAGGAGGAGGAGGAGGAGGAGAAGGCCAAGGACCTTCTAGTCCTTCTCCTCCTCCTCCTCCTTCTCCTCCTTCTTATTTATTTCTTCTTCTTCTCCTCCTCCTCCTCTTTCTTCTCCTCTTTCATATTCTCCTTGCCTTAATTTCCCCAACAATGACATAATTAGCCCATTTAGCTCCAAAATACCATAATAAGCTCAAAATGGCATAAGAACCTTGGTTAGCTCATTAATAGTATATACTTAGCTTGTTTTCCTCTAAAATGAGATAATTAGCCCATTTAGCTACAAAAAGACATAGTTAGCTAATTTAGCTCCAAGAAGAGGAGAATAGGATAAGAAATAGGAAAAATGAAAAGAAAGAAGAAGAAGAAGAAGAAGAAGAAGAAGAAGAGAAGAAGGAGGAGGAGGAGGAGGAGGAGAAGGAAGAGAAGGCCAAGGACCTTCTAGTCCTTCTCCTCCTCCTCCTTCTTCTCCTCCTTCTTCTTTATTTCTTATTCTTCTCCTCCTCCTCCTCCTTCTTCTCCTATTTCATATTCTCCTTGCCTTAATTTCCCAACAATGACATAATTAGCCCATTTAGCTCCAAAATGCCATAATAACCTCAAAATGGCATAAGAACCTTGGTTAGCTCATTAATATTATATACTTAGCTTGTTTTCCTCTAAAATGGGATAATTAGCCCATTTAGCTCCAAAAAGACATAGTTAGCTAATTTAGCTCCAAGAAGAGGAGAAGAGGAGAAGAAGTAGGAAAATTGAAAAGAAAGAAGAAGAAGAAGAAGAAGTGAAGAAGGAGAAGGAGGAGGAGGAGGAGGAGGAGGAGAAGGCCAAGGACCTTCTAGTCCTTCTCCTCCTGCTCCTCCTTCTCCTCCTTCTTCTTTATTTCTTCTTCTTCTCCTCCTCCTCCTCTTTCTTCTCATATTTCATATTCTCCTTTCCTTAATTTCCCCAACAATGACATAATTAGCCCATTTAGCTCCAAAATGCCATAATAAGCTCAAAATGGCATAAGAACCTTGCTTAGCTCATTAATATTATATACTTAGCTTGTTTTCCTCTAAAATGGGATAATTAGCCCATTTAACTCCAAAAAGACATAGTTAGCTAATTTAGATCCAAGAAGAGGAGAAGAGGAGAAGAAATAGGAAAAATGAAAAGAAAGAAGAAGAAGAAGAAGAAGAAGAAGAAGAGAAGAAGAAGGAGGAGGAGGAGAAGGAGGAGGAGGAGGAGGAGAAGGCCAAGGACCTTCTAGTACTTCTCCTCCTCCTCCTCCTTCTCCTCCTTCTTCTTTATTTCTTCTTCTTCTCCTCCTCCTATTTCTTCTCCTCTTTCATATTATCCTTGCCTTAATTTCCCCAACAATGACATAATTAGCCCATTTAGCTCCAAAATGCCATAATAAGCTGAAAATGGCATAAGAACCTTGGTTAGCTCATTAATATTATATACTTAGCTTGTTTTCCTCTAAAATGAGATAATTAGCCCATTTACCTCCAAAAAGACATAGTTAGATAATTTAGCTCCAAGAAGAGGAGAAGAGGAGAAGAAATAGGAAAAATGAAAAGAAAGAAGAAGAAGAAGAAGAAGAGAAGAAGGAGAAGGAGGAGGAGGAGGAGAAGGAGGAGAAGGCCAAGGACCTTCTAGTCCTTCTCCTCCTCCTCCTCCTTCTCCTCCTTCCTCTTTATTTCTTCTTCTTCTCCTCCTCCTCCTCTTTCTTCTCCTATTTCATATTCTCCTTGCCTTAATTTCCCCAACAATGACATAATTAGCCCATTTAGCTCCAAAATGCCATAATAACCTTAAAATGGCATAAGAACCTTGGTTAGCTCATTAATATTATATACTTAGCTTGTTTTCCTCTAAAATGGGATAATTAGCCCATTTAGCTCCAAAAAGACATAGTTAGCTAATTTAGCTCCAAGAAGAGGAGAAGAGGAGAAGAAATAGGAAAAATGAAAAGAAAGAAGAAGAAGAAGAAGAAGAAGAGATTAAGAAGGAGGAGGAGGAGGAGGAGAAGGAGGAGAAGGACAAGGACCTTCTAGTCCTTGTCCTCCTCCTCCTCCTTCTCCTCCTTCTTCTTTATTTATTCTTCTTCTCCTCCTCCTCCTCTTTCTTCTCCTCTTTCATATTCTCATTGCCTTAATTTCCCCAAAAATAATATAATTAGCCAATTTAGCTCCTAAAAGACATTATAAGCTCAAAATGGCATAAGAACCTTGGTTAGCTCATTAATATTATATACTTAGCTTGTTTTCCTCTGTAATGACATAATTAGCCCATTTAGCTCCAAAAAGACATAGTTAGCTAATTTAGCTCCAAGAAGAGGATAAGAGGAGAAATGAAAAGTAGGAAGAAGAAGAAGAAGAAGAAGAAGAAGAAGAGAAGAAGAGAAGGAGAAGGAGAAGGAGAAGAAGAAGGAGGAGGAGGAGGAGAAGAAGAGAAGAAGAAGGAGAAGGAGGAGAAGGAGGATAAGGAGCTCTCCTTCTTCTCCTTCTTCTTCTCTTCCTTCTTCTCCTTCTCCTTCTCTTCTTTTTTCTTCTTCTCCTCCTCCTTCTCCTTCTCCTTCTCCTTCCCCTTCCCCTCCTCCTCCTCCTCCTCCTTGTTTTTCTTCTCCTTGTTCTCTTCTTCCTTCTTCTCTTTCTTCTTCAATTTAGCTTATTTGTCATATATATGTTGTTGTTCTTCTTCTTCTGACTTTCTTATTCCCATTTTGCAGATTGGATGTACTACATGCATGGAAGCTGGCATTGCAGTGCTTTAGTTTCCATTTTTATTTGAGTTGATGACCAATGTGGAACTATATGTATATGTATATATGGATGAACACTATATGTGCAACTATATGTATGTATATATGGATGAAACGTTGTATGTGTTGGTTCTTTTGATATATGGGATGTATGTTGATGAACAAATGACATTGATGAGCTTTATATGTATATCATATATGTGTTGTGACCTATTTATCATATATGTGCTATGAATTATATGTATATGTGCTGTGAAATAGAAAAAATAAACAAGAATGTGACAATATAGGCTCTTTGCCGTCTGCCAGCTGATGGCAAAGGCCTTTGCCGTCCGCTGGCCGACGGCAAACGTGCCACGTGGCGCCCAGCTGTGCAACCTGGGCAGTAGCAGCTGGTCATATAGTATCTTTGACGTCTGCTTCCAGGGGGGTAGACGGTAAAGAAGAGGGCACAAAGGAGGGGGGAGGGGTAGGCAAACGACAAAGAGTGGAGGGGGGAGGAGGAGGAGGCACATGACAAAGAAGGGGGGAGGAGGCAGACGGCAAAGAAGAGGGGGAGGCAGACGGCAAAGCCTCCGTTAGCCCTAACGGAGGCAACGCCTGTCGGCTGCCGTCTCGATCACTTTGCAGACTGCTCCTATGAAAAGCTGACGGCAAAGCTCTTTGTCCTCCGCTTGGGGGAGACACACGGCAAAGAAGGTACGATGCCGTCGTAGGCTGACGCAGAAATTTTGCCGGCCCTGAGATTATTTACCGTCTGTGATATTCTCTTTGTCGTCCGGGATTTACTCTTTGCCGTCTGTGATGGCAGACGGCAAATAAGCTGATTCATGTAGTGATTATAAGAACCTTGGTTAGCTAAAAATGAAATAATAAGCTCAAAATGACATAAGAACCTTGGTTAGCGCATGAATATTATATACTTAGCTTGGCTTCCACCTAAATGATATAATTAGCCAATTTAGCTCCAATATGGCTTAATAAGCATAGTTAGCTCGAAAATGACAAATTTAATCCAAGTGAGCTCCGAAATGACCTATAGTTAGCTAGGCTTCCACCTAAATGACATAATTAGCTTAGTATGCTCCAAAATGACCTATTTAATAAAAAAATGACCTATAGTTAGCTAAGTTCTCGCCTAAATGACATAATAAGGCTTACGTAGATCCAAGATGACCTATTCCCCCTAACTTAGGTATTAAATGGCCTATAATTAGCTTAGCTAGATCCAAAATGGCTTAATAAGCATAGTTTGCTCCGGAACGACCTATTTTACCCAAGTTAGCTCCGAAATGACCTATAGTTAGCTAGGCTTCCACCTAAATGACATAATTAGCTTAGTTAGCTCCAAAATGGTCTATTTAATAAAACATGACATATACTTTGCTAATTATCCTCGAAGTGACATAATTAGCTCTAAAAAGACATTCTTAGCTAATTTAGCCCGAAGAAGGGGACAAGAGGAGAAGAAAGAGGAAAATGAAAAGAAGGAAGAAGAAGAAGAAGAAGAGAAGAAGAAGGACAAGAAGAAGGAGAAGAAGGAGGAGAAGAAGGAGAAGGAGCTCCTCCTTCGCCTTCTTCTCCTTCTTCTTCCTTCTTCTCCTTCTCCTTCTTCTTTTCTTCTTCTTCTCCTCTTCCTTCTCCTTCTCCTCCTCCTCCTCCTCCTCCTTCTTCGTTTACTTCTTCTTCTCTTCTTGCTTCTTCTCTTTCTCTTCTTCTACGTAGCTTAGACTCATCCAACAAAGACTAAATTGGCTAATTATCCTACAAAATGACATCATTAGCTTAGTTAGGTGAAAACATCATAAGAACCTTGGTTAGCTCATTAAAATGACCAATTTAGCTAAAAATGAAATAATAAGCTCAAAATGGCATAAGAACCTTGGTTAGCTCATGAATATTATATACTTAGCTTGGCTTCCACCTAAATGATATTATTAGCCAATTTAGCTCCAATATGGCTTAATAAGCATAGTTAGCTCCAAAATGACATATTTAACCCAGGTGAGCTCTGAAACAACCTATAGTTAGCTAGGCTTCCACCTAAATGACATAATTAGCTTAGTTAGCTCCAAAATGACCTATAGTTAGCTAAGTTCTCTCCTAAATGACATAATAAGGCATACGTAGCTCCAAGATGACCTATTCCCCCTAACTTAGGTATTAAATGGCCTATAATTAGCTTAGCTAGATCCAAAATGGCTTAATAAGCATAGTTTGCTCCGGAATGACATATTTTACCCAAGTAGCTCCGAAATGACCTATAGTTAGCTAGGCTTCCACCTAAATGACATAATTAGCTTACTTAGCTCCAAAATGGTCTATTTAATAAAACATGACCTATACTTACCTAATTATCCTCAAAATGACATAATTAGCTCCAAAAAGGCATAATTAGCTAATTTAGCCCGAAGAAGGGGACAAAAGGAGAAGAAAGAGGGAAAATGAAAAGAAGGAAGAAGAAGAAGAAGAAGAAGAAGAGAAGAAAAAGAGAAGAAGAAGGAGAAGGAGGAAGAAGAAGGAGAAGGAGAAGGAGGAGAGAAGCTCCTTCTAGGAGGAGAGAAGCTCCTTCTCCTTCTTCTCCTCCTTCTTCTCCTTCTTCTTCTCCTTCTTCTTTTCTTCTTCTTCTCCCCTTCCTTCTCCTTCTCCTCCTCCTTCTCCTCCTCCTCCTCCTTCTTCTTCTTTTTCTTCTCCTTCTTCTTCTCTACTTGCTTCTTCTCTTCTTGCTTCTTCTCTTTCTTCTTCTACGTAGGTTATTTTCCCCAACAAAGACATATTTAGCTAATTATCCTCCCAAATGACATAATTAGCATAGTTAGGTAAAAACATCATAAGAACCTTGGTTAGCTCATTAAAATGACTAATTTAGCTCAAAAATGACATAATAAGGTCAAAATGGATTAATAATCATAGTTGGCTACAAAATGACATATTTTATCCAAGTTAGCTCTAGAATGACCTATACTTAGCTAAGTTCTCTCCTAAATGACATAATAAGGCTATGTAGCTCCAAGATGACCTATTCCACCTAACTTAGCTATTAAATGGCCTATACTTAGCTAAGTTCTCTCCGAAATAACCTACATATATACTTATTCATCTAGTATTATTCTTCTAACTTTCTTATTTGTCATTTTGCATATTACATTCACTTCACGGGAAGCTTGGATTATATTGATGGAATGCTTGAAGATGATTTCTTGTACCATGGCTTCACGGAAGCTTGTATTGAAACTATTGTAGTATATGTATATATATATGAAACTTTGTATGCATGTGGATGAAACTGGTGTAATATATGGTTTGGTACGGATGCAACTTGCATAATACGTATGTACTATGGATGAAAGTTATTTTAATATGCTTATGAGTATGGAAACATATTTATTTTTATCAAATATATATATATATATATATATCCTGATTATTGTGAAAATTGCTGGATATAATAAGAAATAAAATAAAAAGGGGCTGGTTCCCCCGTTTGCCGTCTGCCCCCACATGGCAAAGGGGGCAGGGCAAGCGGCAAAGAGGGGAGAGAGAGGGGCTGGTTCCCCCCTTTGCCGTCTGCCCCCACATGGCAAAGGGGGCAGGGCAGATGGCAAAGAGCGAAGAGAGAGGGGCTTGGTTCCCCCCTTTGCCGTCAGCCCCCTCATGGCAAAGGGGGGAGGGCGGACCGCAAAGAGGGGAGGGAGAGGGGCTTAGTTCCCCCCTTTGCCGACAGCCCCCTCATGGCAAAGGGGGGAGGGTAGACGACAAAGAGAGGAGGCCTGCCATTAACACTTAACGGGACCGTTGGTGTATCTGCCGTCCCATTTAATTTGTCGTCTGCCCCCTCATGGCAAAGATTCTTTGCCGTCCACTTTACAAAAGCGGACGGCAAAGAACCTCTTCACCGGGTTTTTTTTGCCGTCTACTAAACGACGGAATAGCATTTGCCGTCCGTGGTTCCCCCCTTTGCCGTCAGCCATGGCAGACGGCAAAATTATAAATTCCAGTAGTGACTGTTGCATGATGAATATCATCCGTTATAATTATCCATCACCGATCCAATGCCTACGAGTTTTTCCTACTGGTCCTAGCTACGTTACTTTGTCGCTACTGCTGTCATTGCTGGTACTATTACTCTCTCACTACTGTTGTCACTGCTGCTACTGTTACTCTGTCGCTACTGCTGTCACTGCTTCTACTGTTACTCTGTCGCTATTGTTGTCGCCGCTGCTACTGTTACTGTTGCTACTGTTGCTATCACACTACCTTGCTACTGATACTTTGCTGCAGATACTAAGTCTTTCAGGTGTGGTTGTTGAATTGACAACTCAACTGCTAATACTTGAGAATATTCTTTGGCTTCCCCTTGTGTTGAATCGACAAATTTGGGTTGAATACTCTACCCTCGAAAACTGTTGCGATCCCCTATACTTGTGGGTTATCATCGTGCTATCTATGCTGTTACTACTAAAGCTATTGTCTAAAAATATTGCAAGAGCATCTGCAAGCGTAAAATAAATTTAAAGACAACCCTATGGCTCCTGCCGGTTGCCTTAGCATCGACATACAAGTCGATATTTAACTATTACAACATGACCATCTCATACATCCAATATATCATATCATGTCATTGGCCATATCACATCACAAGCATACCGTGCAAAAACAAGTTAGACGTCCTCTAATTTGTTGTTGCATGTTTTACGTGGCTGCTACGGGTATCTAGTATGACCGCATCTTACTTACGCAAAACCACAATGGCGATATGCAAGTTGCTATTTAACCTTCTCCAAGGACTGCATCGGTCAAATCCGATTCAACTAAAGTTGAAGAAACAGGCATACACAAGTCATCTTTATGCAACAAGTTGCATGCTAGTTGATGAAGCCGGTCTCTCATAAGCGTACGAGTAATGTTGGTCTGGACCGCTTCAATCCAACAATATCGCCGAATCAAGAAAATACGAAGGAGGGCAGCAAATTTAACATCAACGCCCACAAACTCTTTTGTGTTCTACTCGAGATATCATCTACGCATGAACCTAGCTCATGATGCCACTGTTGGGGCACGTTGCATGGGAAACAAAAAATTTCCTACGCACACGAAGACCTATCATGGTGATGATCATCTACGAGAGGGAGATTAGATCCACATACCCTTGTAGATCGCTAAGCGGGAAGCATTAAGAACCATGGTTGATGTAGTGGAACGTCTTCGCGATCAAAATCGCCACCGTCCCACGATCTGTCCCGATCTAGGGCCGAACGGACGGCACCTCCGTGTTTAGCACACGTACAGCACGATGATGATCTCTGCCTTCTTGATCCATCAAGAGGGGGCAAAGATGTAGATGAGTTCTCTGGCAGCGCGACGGCATGATGGTGATGGTGGTGGAGCTACTCCAGCAGGGCTTCGCCTAAGCACAACTGAAAACTAGACTAGATGAGAAATGGATCTAGAGAGAGGGTAGCACGTGGCTAATTGTTGTGTTTCAAGAACCCTCAAAAGCCCTAGTATATATAGGAGGAGAGGAGGGACACCGCCGGCCCTAGGTCTGCCCCTTTGGATCGGCCGGAGTGCGAGGAGAGGAGGAGTCCTCCTCCAATCCTACTCCTAGTACGATTCCCCTCCCACTAGGAGACCTTTTCCACCTTTTGTATTTTCCCCTTATCTCTTATTCCAGCCGCACGGGCCCTTAGAGGTGGATTCGGCCAGCCCACCAGGGGCTGGCTTGCCTCCTCTCTTGGCCCATGAAGCCCTAGGGTCTTCACACCCCTCCCGGTGGTCCCCTGGCACCCTCCCGGCACTCCCAGTACACTACCGATGAGCCCGAAACCTTTCCGATGACCAAAATAGGACTTCCTATATATCAATCTTTACATACGGACCATTCTGGAGCTCCTCGTGACGTCCAAGATCTCATCTAGGACTCCAAACAATCATCATTCACCAACACCTATAACTCAACTATACCGAAACGTCATCGAACCTTAAGTGTGCAGACCCTGCGGGTTCGAGAACTATGTAGACATGACTGAGACACTCTCCGGTCAATATCTAATACCGGGACCTATATGTACATATTGGATCCTACATATTCTACGTAGATATTTATCGGTTGAACCTCTATGTCAAGGATTCAGTTAATCCCATATCCAATTCCCTTTGTCCTTCAGTATGTTACTTGACCGAGATTCGATCGTCGGTATCTCTATACCTAGTTCAATCTCATTACCGGCAAGTCTCTTTACTCCTTCAGTAATACAAGATCCTTTAACTAACTCCTTAGTCGCATTGCTTGCAAGGCTTATTGTGATGTTGTATTACCGAGTGGGCCCCGAGATACCTCACCGCCACACGGAGTGAAAAATCTCAGTCTTGATCCATGCTAACCCAACAGACACCTTCGGAGATACATGTAGAGCACCTTTATAGTCACCCAGTAACATTGCGACGTTTGATACACACAAGTTATTCCTCCGATGTTCGAGAGTTGCATGATCTCATGGTCATAGGAACAGATACATTGACATGCAGAAAACAGTAGCAACAAACTGACACAATCATATGCTATGTTTATAGTTTGGGCCTTGTCCATCACATCATTCTCCTAATGATGTGATTCTGTCATCAAGTGACAATGCTTGTCTATGGCTAGGAAACCTTAACCATCCTTGATCAACGAGCTAGTCAACTAGAGGCTCACTAGGGATATTGTTTTGTCTATATATCCGCACATGCATTTATGTTTCCATTCAATACAATTATAGCATGGATAATAAGCGATTATCCTAAAACAGGAAATATAATAATAACTATTTTATTATTGCCTCTAGGGCATATTTCCGACACTGCATAATACAAAAATAAATAAACAAGAACTCCCCCTAGAAAGTTGATTGTTTGGAGGGTACCCGTGGATACGGCTAGCCATGCATGGATGTGTTTGAATGGTGGAGGGGTGTAAAATTTCAATTCTGTTTGGGAACCACCAATAATGTGATTAGCATAGAAGATATTGAAAATGTTGTTGTGACATTGACATGAAAGGCACACCACCCAAAATCACATATTCATCTATATTTTAAAACAATGAGCCCTGGCACCTTTGCAAATCCCTGCTTCCCTCTGCGAAGGGACAATCTATTTATTGCCATGTTACTTACTTTTCATGTTGAGTCAATTTATTACTTCAACCTCGGTCAATTAGTTGGCAAGCACCATGTGGTGGGGAAAGATCCAAACATATACATATCCACTCAAATATATTTGATCATGCTTCATTATTATTGACAATTATCTTTATGAGAAATATGTTGGGAGGCGAAACATTAAGCCCCTATGTTTCTTTGTGTTCAATGGATGTTATTTGTTCTAAAAATATGCTCTGAGTATTGGTAATCATAGAAGACTATATGATAATTGAGTATGTGGAGCTCTTACTTACACTTAATGATGCATAGAAATTGTCTGATGACTAACATATGATGTTGAGTTTCAAGAGAATGCATTGTTTGAACCATGACATGTGAATTGATTGATACTCAACCATGATGATTTCTATGACAAAGTTGCTGGTTATGATCCTAGAAAAAGTGATTGGAATTATCATTGATCAAGCTTATATACTATGCTAGCATTCACACTTCATAAATTATTTATTTTAACATTTACCTACTCGAGGACGAGTAGAAATTAAGCTTGGGATGCTGATACGTCTGCAACGTATCGATAATTTATGAAGTATTCATGCCATGTTTGCCTATGTTTACCATACTTATATATGGTTTTGATGCACTTTATATGATTTATTTAGAACTAATTGGACTAACGTTGTTTTCAACAGAATTACCATGGTGTTGTTTTTGTGCAGAAGATGGAAGTTCTCGGAATCGCCCAAAACTTTTTTCAATTTTTATCTCGAGGAAATAAGCAATATTGGAGGGAAGAACCATCGGAGGGGAGCCACCTGTGGGCTATGATACGTCTCCATCGTATCTACTTTTCCAAACTATTTCGCCCTTGTTTTGGACTCTAATTTGCGTGATTTGAATGGAACTAATCCGGACGAACGCTGTTTTCAGCAGAATTGCCAGGGTGTTGTTTTTGCGCAGAAATAAAAGTTCTCGGAATGACTTGGAAATTTACTAGGATTTTTTGTGGAATATATAAAAAATACTGGCGCAAGAATTACCTGGAGACGCGGAGACAAGAGCCCACAAGCCAAGGAGGCGCCCCCCCCCCCCCCCCCCCCCGCGCGCGCCGCGCCTAGCAGGGTTGTGAGGCCCTCGTGGCTCCAGAACCTCCAACTCCAGCTCTATATATTCTCGCTCGCCCAAAAAAATTAAAGGAGAAGAGTTCATCGCGTTTCTCGACACGGAGCCGCCGCCACCACCTGTTCTACCTCTAGAGGGCAGATCTGGAGTCCGTTCTGGGCTCTGGAGAGGGGAAATCGACGCTGTCGTCATCACCAACCATCCTTCATCGCCAATTCCATGATGCTCTTCATCGTTCACGAGTAATCTTATCATAGGCTTGCTGGATGGTGATGGGTTGGATGAGATCTATCATGTAATCGAGTTAGTTTCGATGGGGTTTGATCCCTAGTATCCACTATGTTCTAAGATTGATGTTGCTACTACTTTGCTATGCTTAATGCTTGTCACTAGGGCCCGAGTGCCATGATTTCAGATCTGTACCTATTATGTTTTCATCAATATATGTGTGTTCTCGATCCTTTCTTGCAAGTTGTAGTCACCTACAATGTGTTATGACCCGGCAACCCCGGAGTGATAATAGCCGATACCACTCCCGGAGATGACCATAATATGAGGAGTTCATGTATTCACTATGTGCTAATGCTTTGTTCCAGTTCTCTATTAAAAGGAGACCTTAATATCCCTTAGTTTCCATTAGGACCTCGCTGCCACGGGAGGGATGGACAAAATATGGCATGCATGTTCTTTCCCATAAGCACGTATGACTAAATACGGAATACATGCCTACATTACATTGACGAACTGGAGCTAGTTACATATCACCCTATGTTATAACTGTTACATGATGAATGTCATTCGACATAATTATCCATCACCGATCCAATGCCTACGAGTTTTTCCTACTGGTCCTTGCTAAGTTACTTCACCGCTACTGCTGTCACAGGTGCTGCTGTCACCGCTGCTACCGTTACTATCACACTACTTTACTATTGAAACTTTGCTGCAGATACTAAGTCTTTCAGGTGTGGTTGAATTGACAACTCAACTGCTAATAATCGAGAATATTCTTTGGCTTCCCCTTGTGTCGAATCAACAAATTTGGGTTGAATACTCTACCCTCGAAAACTCTTGCGACCCCCTATACTTGTGGGTTATCAAGACTATTTTCTAGAGCCGTTGCCCGGGAAGCATAGCTCTACTCTGTGTGTCACTTGGGATTTACGTCTGTTGATCACTATGAGGAATCCGAGAGATCCAAAAACTAAAGTCTTGCCCTCAACTACGAGGACAGGTAAGGAACTGCCATCTAGCTATGCACTTGATTCACCTTCAGTTATGAGTAAATTTGCGACACCAGCACCTACTAGAAATTCTGATGTGTCGCATGTGCTTGATGATGCTACTTCTGCTATCCATGATGCTTATGATGATGCTTTTCTTGATAATGATATGCCACTAGGTGCATTTCTTGATGCACAAATTGCTAGAGTTGCTGCTGAATGTGATGATACTTCTGAAACTGATGAAATTATTGAAGTAGAACATGTTGTTTCACCTGTTAGAACTAGCTCTCCTAGATATGAATTGCCTATTATACTTGAGGGTTATGTTATGGAGGGAGAGGTAGCTGAAGACTTTCTTGCTTGTAAGGATAGCTATGATCTTGAGAATTTATTGCGCAAGTGGAAAGAAAAAACTCTGAATGCCAGAATGAAATACGATCCTAAGTTTGCTATTTCACCCATCTTTGTTACCGATAAGGATTATGAATTCTCTGTTGATCCTGAGTTGATCACTTTGGTTGAATCTGATCCTTTTCATGGTTATGAGTCTGAAATGGTTGTAGCACATCTTAGTAAGCTGAATGATATAGCCACCCTATTCACGAATGAGGAAAAAATTAGCCATTACTATATCCTTAAGATATTTCCTTTCTCCCTAAAAGGTGATGCTAAGACTTGGTTTACTTCTCTTGTTCCTGGTTGTGTGCATAGTCCCCAGGATATGATATACGACTTCTCTGAGAAATATTTTCCTGCCCATGAGAAACAAGCTGCCTTGGAGGATATATATAAATTTTTGCAAGTTGAAGAAGAGAGTCTCCCACAAGCTTGGGGAAGCTTGTCCAGTCACTGAATGCTTTGCCTGATCACCCTCTTGAGAAAAATGAAATACTTGATATCTTTTATAATGTACTAACCGATGCTTCTAGGGACCACCTAGATAGTTGTGTTGGTTGTGTTTTCAAGGAAAGAACTATGGAACAAGCTGAAATTCTATCGAATAATATCTTGAGCAATGATAATGCTTGGACTATTTCCGAATCATCTCCGAAGAAAAGAGGTATTCTATTCCTCGGTCCTTAAGATATGCAAGAAGCCAAGAAATCTAAGCAAGAGAATGGTATTAAATCTGAAGATGTTAAGAATCTACCACCTAGCGAGGAAATACATGGTCTTGATGACCCGACACAGGTAGTAGAGGTAAATTCTCTTCGTAGATTCAATAAGAGTGATATTCCTTATGATAAACCTGATAGCTTATGCTTAGATGAATTTCATAACTTCGTTGCCAAACAACAAAGTTTCAATGATTATGTTAGCACACAGTTGGAACAAAATGCTCACATGATTAATCATATAACTGCTTGTGTGGATAGAAATGTCAATGATCTTAAGCTTTTGAGTAAACATGCCTCTATGGTCACTACTCAAGTAGAATAAGTACTTAAGGCTCAAAATGACTTGCTCAATGAGTTGAATGACAATTCTGTTAGAGTTGTCACTAGAGGTGGTAGAATGACTCAGAACCTTTGTATCCTAAGGGCCATCCTAAGAGAATTGAACAAGATTCTCAAGGAGTTAGCACTGATGCACCTAGTCATCCTGGTATTAGGAAGAAAAAGAAAGATGATAGGAACTTGCATGCTAGCAAACCTGTTGTTGTTACACCCGAGACTCCAAATGATGTCTCTGTTTCTGATGCCAAAACACAATCTGGTGATGAATATGAGCCTAGTGATAATATTGATAGTGGTGTTCATGTTGATGCTCAACCTAGTAATGATAAGGATGTGGAGATTGAACCTGATGTTGATCTAGATAACCCACAACCTAAGAACAGGAGATATGATAAGAACGACTTTATTGCTAGGATGCGTGGTAAAGAAAGAGAACCATGGGTACAGAAACCCATGCCCTTTCCTACCAAACCGTCCAAGAAAAAGGATGATGAGGATTTTGAGCGCTTTGTTAAAATGATTAGACCTGTCTTTTTGCAAATGTGTTTGACAGATATGCTCAAAATGTCTCCTTATGCTAAGTACATGAAAGATATTGTGACTAATAGAAGGAAGATACCTGAGGTTGAGATTTCCACCATGCTTGCTAATTACACCTTCAAGGGTCGAACTCCTAAGAAACTAAGTGATCCCGGAGTTCCCACTATACCTTGCTCCATTAAAGGAAATTATGTTAGAGCTGCTTTATGCGATCTTGGAGCTGGTGTTAGTGTTATGTCTCTCTCTTTATATCATAGAATTGAATTGGATAAGTTGACACCCACTGAAATGTCTTTGCAAATGGCTGACAAATAAATTGCATTTCCTATCGGCATTTGTGAGGATATGCCTGTTGTGGTTGCTAACGTTACTATCTTAACGGACTTTGTTATTTTGGATAATCCTGGGGATGATGCCATGGCGGTCATCCTTGCAAGAACCTTTTTAACACTGCAGGGGCTGTTATTGATTGCAACAAAGGCAATGTCACTTTCCAAGTTAATGGTAATGAGCACACGGTGCACTTTCTGAAGAAACAATATCGAGTTCATTGCATCAATGCTATTGAAAAATCTTCATCAATTCTTATTGGAAGCTTTGAATGCCCTATACCTACTGTCAAGATGAAGTATGATTTACTTGTTGGGGATATGCACATCCCCGTTGAGGTAACCTAGTGATTATTCGAAAATTCTCCAGTTTTATGTGATTCGAAAAAAGTTTGTCAAGGAAACTTGATCAACCTCATTCACGGATTTCTTTTGATGACCATGAGATGGATGAATCTAGAAGTCACAACCTTCTGCTCCCAACTTCTACTTTCTGTTGTTTAGAAGAAAAATGATAAATTTAGCTTTATTTTTTCCTGTTTTCTGCTTTTTTCGTCCCTTAGAAAAGTGTCCCGAAAATAAAAGTTCTTCAAATGCCCTGAAATTCAAGTATGATTTTTTCTGGAATATATTAAAATTTCTGAGATAGAGAGCTAGTCAGGGGGATGCACCAGTGGGCCACAAGCCCAGGAGGCACGGGCACCCCCCCTGGCCGCGGCTGGCAGGCTTGTGGGTCCCACGTGGCCCCCTCCACTTATTCAAGCTCCTATCTCCTTCTTCTACCTCTAGAAAAAATCATTCCACAGCTCAAACCCATGTTCTTGCTCTTCTTGCTGCATTTTTCGATCTCCTTCTGCAAAGCCCCATTCACCAAACTGTTTTGGGGAATTGTTCCTTGATATGTGACTCCTCCATTGGTCCAATTAGTTTTTGCTCTATTGCTTTATTCGTTGCGTATTTTTGCTGCCTTGGTGACCCTGTTCTTGAGCTTTGCATGTTAATTTTAGTTGGTCCCAAGTAATTTTGATGCATGATATGGACTCTAGGCACTTGTAAGAGTAGTTGCTATGAGTTTTGTTGAGCCTTGTTGACTTTTCTTTTTGAGTCACTAAAAAATTCAGAAAAATAAGATGTTCAAGAGAAACTATCATGGTGGTTCCTCAAGCAAAAGGGCTCCCTGTCTCTCGATTCGGGAGCCCGATCCTTATCAGCCGAGAAACGCACAGGTACAACCATGTGAATGGCCTTCCAATGAATTCATGATTGATGTAGGTTTCAAGGACGAGTTTGATACATTTTTTCACAACGCCGGGCTCGAAGAATTCATCTCCAACAAATGCAAATAGTATACTACACTCACTGCCTCTTTTGTTCGTAGATTCAAATTTTCAATTGGCCGTGACTCATCCATACTGTTTGATCTTTATGACAAATCGTATACCATGGATTTAGAGGATTTTAATAGAATTTGCAAGATACCTGATTGGGCTAGTCCCAATGATCCTCCTAAGTCTTCGGTTAGAGATTTTATTTCCAATATGACTGTTGGTGAAACTAGAGATATTACGGAGGCTACCATGGGGAGCATTCATTTCCCTGCCTTACATTATTTTGCCCTCTTCATAGGTAGATGCATTAACGGCAAGATTGAGCATTGTCACCTCTGCGCACCTGACCTTAGTATTCTTAAGAGCGCAGTAACGGGTGATAGAAGTTTCAACATGGGAGCTATAATCGCGAGGAGGCTAAATAATAATGCTAATGAAGGGGATTTCTTTGGTGGGATCTATGTCACTCGCATAGCAAATTTTCTTGGAATACCCATCCACGCAGGACATCCCCAGCTCCATACAGCTTTCCTTGATCGCGCTGCTATGACACGTTATCAATTTCTTGAGAGGGATAATGAATCCCTCCTATATCGGTTAATATTTAACCGACAGTGTGTTTTCCATATTACCCTTCCTCCTCCTATCTTCTTTGATTTTCAGGTAAAACGGAGATATTACATAACCAAAGGAGAGGTAGAGGAGTATGAGAGGGAGGCGAAGGCTGCTCGCCTCCGTGAGGCAGCTATTCAAGCGGTAGCTGCCGCGATCCCGTACAACCCCCATTATGATTTTCGATATCGCCTAGATCAGCCGTGGGAGTAGACCAACTTAGGCCAAAAGCCTAAGCTTGGGGGAGTATGTGTTTCTCACCGACTTTATATTCTTTCTCACACATTAACTTTGTTAGTCGGTGTTCACACCTTGCCATTGTATCATCCATGCTAGTTTATTTCTTTTTCTCGCTTTCTTCTCGTGTGTTTGTTTAAATTGAGAAAAACAAAAAAATAGTTGTAAGTTTACTTTCCTGCTTGCTTAGTGGTATTTAAAAAGAAAACCCAAAAAGATTTCCCGTTCTTCTTTTGCTTGTTGGGAGCTTTCCCGTGTGAATAGTTTTCTTTTTCTTTGGGTCAAGGTAGAAGACCATGATTAAAATGTTTAGTGGCTCTCACATGCAGGATAGTTTATCCGTCGAAGAGCCATATTACTTTGTCTTCTCCTCTGAGTTTGCTTGCAGATTCCAGCTTAGTCCAATGCACGAACACTCTCATTATTATTCACATCATTCGGTCGTGCAAGTGAAAGGCAATAATGACGATATATGATGAAGTGACTGAGCCTGGAAAAGCTGGTATGAACTCGACCTATTTTGTTTTTGTAAATATGACTAGCTCATCGTTCCTAATTTAGCATTGTTATGAGAGAAACATGTTTGCAATGACAACTTAGAGATCATAGTTTCTGATGCCATGCTTAATTAGCTAGGAGCTTATAATGGTTTGTCTTGGATGCCAACATGAATTTCAAGATTATTATGATGTAGAATGATAGGATGGTATCCTCCTTTGAATGATTCAAGTGGCTTGACTCGGCACATGTTTAGGCATGTAGTTGAAACAAAATCGACATAGCCTCTATGATATTCATGTTTATGGTGATTTATGTCCTACTCATGCTTGCACTCAATGTTGGTTAATTTCAATGCATATTGATGACAGTTGTCGCTCTCTAGTTGGTCGCTTCCCAGTCTTTTGCTAGCCTTCACTTGTACTAAGTGGGAATACTGCTGGTGCATCCACTTCCATAAACCCAAAGTTGTTCCATATGAGTCCACCATACCTACCTATATGCGCTATCTACCTGCCGTTCCAAGTAAATTTGCATGTGCCACTCTCTAAACCTTCAAGTAATAATCTGTTTTGTATGCCTGAACCGCTCATGTGGTGACAAGAGGCGGTCAATATCTTCCATGCTAGGCGTGTTATCCTCGATACGTGTTTATTAACTATCACTCACGAGAAAGGGGTCGGTAATCGGAATGCCCAGTTCCATGCTCAAATCGCAAATATAGTTGTAAACAAAACTCCCCCTGGATTGTTGTTGGTATGGACGGCACCCGAGGATTCGGCTAGTCGTGGAGTGTAATTGATCGGTGGTGGGGGAGTCAAAACTTTACTTTTCTGTTTGGGAACCGCCTATAATATGTGTAGCATGGAAGATGGTGAAAACTCTTGGTCATCGCGTTGACAATGAAAGCATGCCACCTAAAATTATTTACCTCTGTTTTAAAAGCTTGAGCTCTGGCACCTCTGCAAATCAATGCTTCCCTCTGCCAAGGGCCTATCTATTTATGTTTATGTTGAGTCATCATATTCTTATCAAAAGGCACCAATTAGAGAGCACCTCTGTCATTTTTATGCTTTGCTATTAATTGATATTGAGTATGACTGTGACTGGATCTTCTTTTCCATGAATTACAATGCTCAGTCAGCCCTTGGTCTTTGAAGGTGCTTTGCATTTATGTTTTGCGGTCTCAGAAAGAGCTAGCGAGATATCCTCTGTTCATATTGCTTCATGTTTGTTTTGATTGAAGTGTTGTTGTTCGAAACTTATTATTATTGCTCGCTAGCTGATTATGCCATTGGTATGAGTTTACCATGAGACCTAAATGTCATTGCTTATGTGGTTAGCTTATGATCTTGCTGAAAATCCGAATATGAGTTAGACATAATTACAACAACAAGGTCAAACAGAGTTTGTAAAAGTTTTTTCTTTTGTCTCTTTCAGTTTGTCAACTGAATTGCTTGAGGATAAGCAAGCCTTTAAGCTTGGGGGAGTTGATACGTCTCCGTCATATCTACTTTTCCAAACTCTTTTGCCCTTGTTTTGGACTCTAATTTGTATGATCTGAACGGAACTAACCCGGACTGACGCTGTTTTCAACAGAATTGCCATGGTGTTGTTTTTGCGCAGAAATAAAAGTTCTCGGAATGACCTGGAAATTTACGAGGATTTTTTGTGGAATATATAAAAAATATTGGCGTAAGAATTACCTGGAGATGCAGAGCTAGGAGCCCACAAGCCCAGGAGGCGCGGCCCCCCTAGCCGCGCCTGCCAGGCTTGTGAGGCCTTCGTGGCTCCGCGGCCTCCAACTCCAGCTCTATATATTCTCTCTCTCCCAGAAAAAATAAAGGAGAAGAGTTCATCGCATTTCTCGACACGGAGCCGCCGCCACCACCTGTTCTTCCTCTGGAGGGCAGATCTGGAGTCCGTTCTGGGCTCCGGAGAGGGGAAATCAACGTTGTCGTCATCACCAACCATCTTTCATCGCCAATTCCATGATGCTCTTCATCATTCGTGATTAATCTCATCGTAGGCTTGCTGGACGGTGATTGGTTGGATGAGATCTATCATGTAATCGAGTTAGTTTTGATGGTGTTTGATCCCTAGTGTCCACTATGTTCTAAGATTGATGTTGCTACTACTTTGCTATGCTTAATGCTTGTCACTAGGGCCCGAGTGCCATGATTTCAGATCTGAACCTATTATGTTTTCATCAATATATGTGTGTTTTTTATCCTATCTTGCAAGTTGTAGTCACCTACTATGTGTTATGACCCGGCAACCCCGGAGTGACAATAGCCGGTACCACTCCCGGAGATGACCATACTATGAGGAGTTCATGGATTCACTATGTGCTAATGCTTTGTTTCGGTTCTATATTAAAAGGAGACCTTAATATCCCTTAGTTTACATTAGGACCCCGCTGCCATGGGAGGGATGGACAAAAGATGTCATGCAAGTTCTTTTCCATAAGCACGTATGACTAAATACGGAATACATGCCTACATTACATTGACGAACTGGAGCTAGTTACATATCACCCTATGTTATAATTGTTACATGATGAATGTCATCCGACATAATTATCCATCACCGATCCAATGCATATGAGTTTTTCCTACTGGTCCTTGCTAAGTTACTTTACCGCTACTGCTGTCACTGTCACAGCTGCTACCGTTACTATCACACTACTTTGCTACTGAAATTTTGCTACAGATACTAAGTCTTTCAGGTGTGGTTCAATTGACAACTCAACTGCTAATACTCGAGAATATTCTTTGGCTTCCCTTGTGCCGAATCAACAAATTTGGGTTGAATACTCTACCCTCGAAAACTATTGCGATCCCCTATACTTGTGGGTTATCAGGCTACGCCCTCATGGATTATGGGGCCCATGTGGCTTGTTTGGCGTGATTCCAACTCCGAAAATCATATATATACCACAAACCCCAAAAATAAAGAGATAACTTCCACTCCGCCGTCGCAACTCTCTGTATTAACGAAAAACCCATGTGGAGCCTTTCTAGTACCCTGTCGGAGAGGGGAAATTATCTCCGGTGGCCATCTTCATCATTTCGGAGGAGGCCATGACGAGGAGGGAGTAGTTCACCCTCGGGGCTTAGGGTATGTGCTAGTAGCTATGTGTTCAATCTCTCTCTCTCTCTCTCTCTCTAATGTTCTTGAGATGGAGATCTTGATCTATCATGGGCCTTGTTAATCTAGTTGGATCATATAATATTATTCCCTTGCTACCTTGTTGTGATGAATTGAATCTTTCCCTTTAAGATATCATTATGTTGGATTGAATATTTTCGTTGGAGAACACTTGATGTATGTCTTGCATGCATATACCCGTAGTGACATTGGGGTATTCAAGTGATTCACTTGATAAATGTTACGGCATCAACTTGTGGATTCCGGTGACCTTAGGGTTCTATGCATAGGGTTTGATTGCATGTTTTTATACTATGTTGTTTGATAGAAATATTGAGGTGCTCCTTGAAGTTCTTTGTGTTGGATTGCATATGATAGATCTAAAATTATATGATGCATGTCACATAATTCACCCACAGATACTTGAGGTGACATTAGGGTTGATTGATATGTATCATGGGTGTTATTCTAGTATGAACTCTAGGGCTGTTTGTGACGCTTATAGTAATAGCTAAAAATATTGATCAGAAAGAATAACTTTGAGGTGGTTCTATTACCTACACCAATTTCATCGTATTGTTCTCCGCTAGATAGGAACTTAGGAGTTATTTTTTGTTGCACGTTGAGGGGTGATCTTATGATTCTGCTATATTAGCATTGTTGAGAGATTGCACTAGTGAAAGTATGAACCCTAGGCCTTATTGTTGGAAATATACCCTAGAGGCATCAATAAATTGGTTATTATCTTATTTCCTTGTTCATGATAATCGTTTATTATCCATGCTATAATTGTATTGATTGGAAACTCAAATACATGTGTGGATACATAGACAATAAAGTGTCTCTAGTAAGAATCTACTAGACTAGCTCGTTAATCAAAGATGGTTAAAGTTTCCTAGCCATAGACATGAGTTGTCATTTGATAACGGGATCACATCATTAGGAGAATGATGTGATGGACAAGACCCAAATTGTAACCATAGCATTTGGTCGTATAACTAACTTTATTGCTATTGTTTTCTGCATGTCAATGTATCTGTTCCCATGACCATGAGATCATGCAACTCCCTGATGTTGTACGAATGCATTATGTGTTTCAAATGTCACAACATAACTGGGTGATTATAAAGATGCTCTACAGGTATCTCCGAGGGTCTCTCTTGGGTTGGCATGGATCGAGACAGGGATTTGTCTTTTCGTATGACGAAGAGGTATCATTGGGCTCACTCGATAATACAACATCACAAGATGCTTGCAAGAAATGTGACTAAGGAGTTATTCACGAGATATTGTTATACGGAACGAGTAAAGATACTTGCCAGTAACGAGATTCAACTAGGTATAGAGATACCGATGATCGAGTCTCGGGCAAGTGGGATTGACTGAATCCTTGACATAGTGGTTAGACCGATAATTATCATCGTGGAATATGTGGGAACCAATATGGGCATCCATCTTATGCTATTGTTTATTGACCGGAGAGGTGTCTCGGTCATGTACACATGATTCTCGAACCCGTAGGGTCCACACGCTTAACGCTCGATTGACGCTAGAGTAGTGTTGGGATATGTACATTGGTTACCGAATGTTGTTCGGAGTCCGGGATGAGATCACAGACGTCCCTAGGAGTTCCGGAATGGCCAGAGGTAAAGATTTATATATGGGAAGTCCTATTTTGCATACCGGAAAAGTTTCGTGCATTACGGGTAGTGTACCACAGTGCCAAAAGTGTTCCGGGGGTCCACCTGCCCCGTGGACCCACATGGGCTGTAGGGGTGGCGCCCTAGCCACCCTAGTCTAGGGCACCAACCCCTAGAGGCGAAATTGGCTAGGGGTCAAGAGTCCCAGAGGGATAAGGCACCCCGAAGGTGCCTTGGAGGAGGGGGACTCCTCCCTTCCTTGTGGAGGGAGGACTCCACCCGAGCCGCCGACCCTCCTTGGAGGAGGGGCCAAGGGTTGCGACCTGAATCTGCCCCTTGCCTCCTATATATAGTATAGGAGAGGGGGAAGGTTGGACACAACAATTACCATGCCCTGCGGCCTTCCCTCTCTCCCGTTCTTCCTCGTTCGTAGTTCTGAAGGTGCTTGGCGAAGCCCTAGTGGGATTTCTCCACCACCATATCCACTACACCGTCGTGTTGGCTGACATCCCATCTACTTCTCCTTTATATCTTGCTGGATCAAGAAGCAGGAGACTTCATCGAGACACACGTGTGCTGAACGCGAAGGTGCCCTCCGTTCAGCGCTACATTGGATCGAATCGCGATTGGATCGCGAAGAGTACGACTACATCAACCGCGTTATATACGCTTCCGCTTAGCAATCTACAAGGGTATGTAGATGCACTCCCTCCCTCGTAGATGTTGATCTCCATAGATAGATCTTGGGTGCGCGTAGGAAATTTTTTGTTTACCATGCAACGTTCCCCAATAGTGGCATCATGAGCTAGGTCTATGCGTAGATAACATGCACGAGTAGAACACGACGTGTTTTTGGGTGTTGGTGTTCATGTTGCTTACTTCCATACTCTTATCTTTATTCGGTGGTATTGTGGGATGAGGCGGCCCGGACCAACCTTACTCGTCCATGTACGAGATACGGGTTTCATCGACTCACATGCAACTTGTTGCATAAAGATGGGTGGCGGGTGTGTGTCTCTCCCACTTTAGTTGAATCGGATTCGACAGAGGCAATCCTTGTAGAAGGTTAAATAGAAAATTTAATAACACCATTGTGGCTTTGTGTAGGTAAGAATATTTCTTGCTATTTACCCATGGGAGTCACGTAAAACATGCAACAACAAAGTAGAAGACGTCTAACTTGTTTTTGTAGGGTATGTTGTGATGTGATATGGCTAAAGACATGGTGAGATATATGTGATGTATGAGATGATCATGTTTTGTATAGACTATCACGACTTGCATCTAGATGAGTACAACAACCGGCACGAGCCATAGGGTTGTTTTTCATTAATTTGTGCCTTTTTTGCTTTACTTTATCGCTATGAGTTAGCAATTGTTGTAGAAGCATAGTTGGCGCAGCAACCCAATGGCGACCAGATAATGGAGATCATGATGATGAAGATCATGGCGTCATCCCGGTGATGATAGAGATCATGTCGGTGCTTTGGATATGGAGACGAAAAGCACAAGATGATGATGGCCATATCATGTCACTTATATAATTTGCATATGATGTTAATCCTTTTATGCATCTTATTTTGCTTAGGACGAGGTAGCATTATAAGATGACCCCTCACTAAATTTTCAAGATAAAATTGTGTTCTCGCCAAGTGTGCACAGTTTCTAAGGTTCTTCGTTTCAAGGCACCACATGATGATCGAGTGCGATAGACTCTACATTCGCATACAACGGGTGTAAGCGAGTTTTGCACATGCAGAACACTTGGGTTAAACTTGATGAGCCTAGATGTACAGACATGCCCTCAGAACACAGGAGACCGAAAGGTCGAATATGAATCATATAATAGATATGATCAACATGGAGATGTTCACCATTGAAACCACCTCATCTGACGTAATGAACAGACTTGGGTTGGTGGATTTGGACCATGTCACTCCCAAACAACTTGAGTGATGTTGATTTGAGTGGGAGTTCTTTAGTAATATGATTAACTGAACTCATTATTATGAACACATTCAAAATGTCTTTGGAAATTATGTTGTAGATGAATAGCTCGAGATGTATCTCCCCTTGTATATTTGATACGTTCCTAGAGAAACTAAGTTGAAGGATGATGGTAGCAATTATGCGGACTAGGTCCATGATATGAGGATTGTCCTCGGTTGCTGCACAGATGGCTTATGTACTTGATGCACCGCTCGATGCGCCACTCCCCTCAAACATCGTTTGAGGGTGTTGAGAACATTAGACATGCATGTTTTGATGACTACTTAATAGTTTAGTGCCTCATGCTTTACGGTTTAGAATTGAGGCTGCAAAGACATTTTGAACGTAAGGGAGAATATGAGATGTTCCAAGAGATGAAATTGGAATTTCAGGCTTGTTCCTGTGTTGAGAGATATGAGACATCCGACAAGATTCTTTGCCTACAAGATGAAGGAGAATAGATCAATCTGTGAGCATGTGCTCAGATTGTGTGGGTGCTACAATCGCTTGAATCAAGTGGGAGTTCATAATCCAGATGAGATAGTGATTGACATAGTTCTCCAAGTCATTGCCACCAAGCTACTGGAGCTTCATGATGAAATATAACATGCCTGCGACGGAGATGATGATCCCTGCGCTATTTTCGTTGTTTAACACCTCAAAGGAAGAAATCAAGAAGGATCATTACGTGTTGATGGTTAGTAAAACTACTAGTTTCAAGAAGGGCAAGGGAAAGAAGGGAAATTTCTAGAACGGCAAGCCAATTTTTCCTCCAATGAAGAAGCCCAAGGTTGAACGCAAACCCATGACTGAGTGCTTCTTTTGTGAGGGGAACAATCACTGAGAGCGGAACTACCCTAGATGGTTGGGAGATAAGGATGTTGGCAATGTCAACAAAAGTATATTTGATATACATGTTATTAACGTGTGCCTTACTAGTGCTCGTTGTAGCTCGTGTGTATTTGATATCAATTTAGTTGCTAATATTAGTAACTCAAAACAGGAGTTGCGGAATAAACGGAGAATAGCTAAGAGCGAGGTGTCGATGTGTGTTGGAAGTGTTTCCAAGGTTGATGTGATTTGGTGGTAAACCTAAATAGATGTTATTTGGTGTCTGCGTTGAGCATGAACATTATATTGATTTTGTTTATTGTGAGATGATTATTCACGTAAGTTAGAGAATAATGGGTTATTTTGTTTACACGAATAATATCTTTTATGATCATGCACCCAATGTGACTCGTTTATTGAATATCGATCGTAGTGATACACACGTTCATAGTATTGATGTCGAAAGATGTATAGTTAGTAATGACAGTATCACTTACTTGTGCACTGCTGCTTAGCCCATATTGGTGTAAAACGCATGAAGAAACTCCATGCTGATGGTTCTTTGGACTCACTCAATTTTTGAATCGCTTGAGACATGCGAACCATGCCTCTTGGGCAAGATTACTAAGATGCGTTTTCCAGTGAGATGGAGCGGGCAAGTGACTTATTGTAAATAATACATTTTATGTATGCAGTCCAATGAGAGTTGAAGCACATAGTGGATATCGTTATTTTCTTGCTTCACATTTGATTTGAGTAGATACGAGTATATTTAATTGATGAATCACAAGTTTGAAATGTTGAAAAATTCAAGCAACCTCAGAGTGAAGTTCAAGATCCTCGTGACAAGACGATAAAATCCCTACTATATGATTGTGGAGATGAATATTTGAGTTACGAGTTTGGTATACATTTAAGACAATGTGGAAATTATTTCACAACTCATGCCACCTGGAACAACATAGTGTGATGGTGTGTCCGTATGTCGTAGTCGTGCCCTATTGGATATGGTGTGTACTATGATGTCTCTTACCGATTTGCCACTATCGTTTGGGGTTATGCATTAGAGACAACCACATTCACTTTAAATAGGGAACCATATAATTCCATTGAGATGACACCGTATGAACTATGGTTTGGCAAGAAGCCTAAGTTGTCGTTTCTTAAAGTTTTGGGCTGCGGTGCTTATATCAAAAGGCTTCAGCCTGACAAGCTCGAACCCAAAGCGGATAAATGCATCTTCATGGGATATCCAAAGGAAACAATTGGGTATACCTCCTATCTTAGATCCAAAGGCAAAGTTTTTGTTCCTAAGAACATGTCATTTCTCGAGAAAGAGTTTCTCTTGAAAGAATTGAGTGGGAGGATGGTGGAACTTGATGAGGTTACCGAACCATCACTTCAACCAGAGAGTAGTAGGGCGCAAGAAGATGTTCATGTGACACCTCCACCAGTTGAAGAGGAAGCTAATGATGGTGATCATGAAGCTTCAGATCAAGTAACTACCAAACCTCGTAGGTGGACAAAGACACATACTCCTCCAAAGTGGTATGGTAATCCTGTCTTGGAGGTCACATTATTGGACAACAATGACCCTAGAAGCTATGGATAAGCGATGGTGGGCCCGGAGTCCGACAAATGGCTAGAGGCCATCAAATCCGAGATAGGATCCAGGTATGAAAACGAAGTGTGCACTTTGGAATAACTACTTGATGGTCGTCATGCTATTAAGTACAAATGGATCTTTGAAAGAAAGACTAACGATGATGGTACATGTCACCATTTAGAAAGCTTTACTTGTCGCAAAGAGGTATCTGACAAGTTTAAGGAGTTGACTACGGTGAGACTTTCTCACCCGTAGCGATGATAAAGTTTGTTGGAATTATGTTAGCAGTTGCTGCATTTTTCAATTATGAAATCTGGCACATGGATGTCAAAACATTGTTTCCTTAACGGTTTCCTTGAGGAAAAGGTTGTATGTGATACAACCAGAAGGTTTTGTGGATTCTAAGGATGCTAAAAGGCATGCGAGCTTTAGTGATCCACTTATGGACTGGTGCAAGCATCTTGGAGTTGGAATAAGCACTTTGATGAGTGATCAAAGCTTTTGGTTTATACAGAGTTTATGAAGAAACTTGTATTTACAAGAAAGTGAATGGGAGCACTATAGAATTTTTTATGAGTATATGTGGTTGACATATTGTTGATCAGAAATGATGAACAATTTCTGGAAAGCATAAAGGGTTGTTTGAAAGGAGTTTTTCAAAGGAAAACCTGGATAAAGCTACTTTAAATATTGGGCCTCAAGATCTATAGGGATATATGAGGGCGCTTGATAAAACTTTCAATAACGACATACCTTGAAAATATTTTGAAAGAGTTTAAAATGGATCAGTCAAAGAAGGAGTTCTTGACTGTATTGTAAGGTGTGAGTTTGAGTAAGAGTCAAAGCCTGGCTGCGGCAGAAGAAAGAGAAAGGACGAAGGTCGTCCCCTAGGCCTTATTCGTAGGCTCTATAGTATGCCATGTTGTGTGCCAGACCTGGTGTGTGCTTTGCCATGAGTTTGTCAAGGGGTACAAGAGTGATCCAGGAGTGGATCACTTGTCGATGTTCAAAGTTATCCTTAGTAACCAGAGGACTAATTAAATGTTTCTCGGTTATGGAGGTGGTAAAAGAGTTTTTCGTAAAGGGTTACGTCGATGCAAGCTTTGACACCAATCCGGAGGACTCTTAGTAGCAAACCAGATTCATACAGTGGAGCAGCCATTTGGAATAGCTCCAAGTGGAGCATCGTAGCATCATCTGCATTACGACATAGAGATTTGCAAAGTACACACGAATCTCAATGTTGCAGATTCGTTGACTAAAAACTCTCTCACAAGCAAAACATGATCAAATCCCACAACTCATTGGGTGTTAACGACATGGTGATGTGAACTATATTATTGACTCTAGTGCAAGTGGGAGACTGTTGGAAATATAACCTATAGGCAATAATAAATTGGTTATTATCATATTTCCTTGTTCATGATAATTTTTTATTATCCATGTTATAATTGTATTGACTGGAAACTCAAATACATGTGTGGATACATAGACAACAAAGTGTCCCTAGTAAGCCTCTACTAGACTAGCTCATTGATCAAATATGGTTAAGGTTTCCTATCCATAGACATGAGTGGTCATTTGATAAGGGTATCACATCATTAGGAGAATGATGTGATGTACAAGACCCATACCACAAGCATACCATTTGATCGTATGGCCAAGTTTATTGATATTGATTTCTGCATGTCAATGTACGTGTTCCTATGACCATGAGATCATGCAACTCCTTGACACCGGAGGAATGCATTGTGCGTTTCAAATGTCAGAAGATAACTGGGTGATTACAAAGATGCGTTACAGGTGTCTCCGAGGGTGTTTGTTGGGTTGGCATGGATCGAGACTGGGATGTATCACTCCACATGACGGGGAGGTATCTATGGGCCCACTCGATAATACAACATTAGAAGATGGTTGCAAGCAATGTGACTAAGGAGTTTGTCATGGGATCTTGTATTATGGAACGAGTAAAGATACTTGCCTGTAACGACATTGAACTAGGTATAGAGATACTGATGATTGAGTCTCAGCCAAGTAACATACCCTGGACAAAGGGAACTGCATACGGGATTGACTGATTCCTTGACATCGTGGTTCAACTGATAATGATATTCGGGGAATATGTGGGAACCAATATGAGCATCTAGGTCTTGCTATTGGTTATTGACCGGAGAGGTGTCTCGATCATGTCCAAATGATTCTCGAACCTGTAGGGTTCGCACACTTAACGCTCGATTGATGCTAGAGTAGTATTGGGATATGTTCTTTGGTGAGCGGATGTTGTTTGGAGACCTGGATGAGATCCAGAACGTCGCGAGGAGTTCCATAATGGTCCATAGGTAAAGATTTATATATGGGAAGTCCTATTTTGCCTACCGGAAAAGTTTCGGGCATTACTGGTATTGAACCGGGGTGCCCAAAGGGTTCCGGTGGTCCACCTGCCTCATGGGCCACATGGACTGTAGGGGTGGCTCCCTAGCCATGCTAGTCTAGGGGCACTAGCCCCTAGAGGCGAAATTGTCTTGGGGACAAGAGTCCCAAAGGGACAAGGAACCCCGAAGGTGCCTTGGACGAAGTGGACTCCTCCCTTCCTTCTCGAGGGAGAACTCCACCCTAGCCACCAACTCTCCTTAGAGGAGGGGACAAGGGATGTGACCTGAACCTACCCCTTGCCTACTATATATAGTAGAGGAGATGGGGAGGGCTGGACACAACAATTCTCATGCCCTGCGGCCTTCCATCTCTCCCATTCTTCCTCCTTCACAGTTTCAGAGGCGCTTGGCGAAGCCCTGCTGGAATTTCTCCACCACGCCGTCATGCTTGTTGAGATCCCATTTACTTCTAATTCCTCTCTAGTTAGATCAAGAAGGAGTAGACGTCATCGAGCCGCACGTGTGCTGAACGCGGAGGGGTCGTCCGTTCGGCGCTAGATTGGATCGGATCGCGATTGGATCGTGAAGATTGTAACTGCATCAACCGCGTTATATACGCTTCCTCTTAGAGATCTACAAGGGTATGTATATGCACTCCCCCTCTCGTAGATTTTTTGCTCCGTAGATAGATCTTGGGTGCATGTAGGAAATTTTATGTTTCCCATGCAACGTTCCCCAACATTTATTTCCAAGCATTTATACAATGTTTTTCTCATTGTTTTCCACTTGCTACCTTTCTCTTTTTAAATTTTCAGGTTACAAAAACATATATCTACTATCCATACTACACTTGTATCACCATCTCTTGTTGAACTAATGCACCTATACAATTTGCTGTTGTATTGGGTGTGTTGGGGACACAAGATATTTCTTGTATTTGATTGCAGGGTTGTTTGAGAGAGACCATCTTCATCCTACACCTCCCAGAGATTGATAAATCTTAGGTCATCCACTTGAGGGAAACTTGCTGCTACCCTACAAAACTCTGCACTTGGAAGCCTAACAACGTCTACAAGAATAAAGTATCATAGTAGACATCAATTGCTTGAGAAACCTTGATTGAGTTATGCAGAGATGTGAAGAAATTAATCTTATCTTGAATTGGGAGAAGTGCCACTTCATGGTGATTGAAGGTATAGTGCTTGGGCATAAGATTTTTGAACAAGGTACTGAGGTAGACAAATCCGAAGCCGATGCAATAGATAAAGTACAATGTCCTAAAGATGTTAAAGTTATAAGGAGCTTCCTTTCATGCTAGTTTCTATAGGCATTTCATTAAAGATTTGTCAAAGATTTCTAGGCCATTAATCTTCTTCAAAAAGATATTCCATTTGTTTTTTTGATAATTGTGTAGAAGCCTTTGAAATACTTTAGAAAGCCTTAATTTCTACACATATTGTTCAACCACCTGATTGGAACTTACCATTTTAAATCATGTGTGATGCTAGTTATTATGCTATTGGTCTTGTTCTAGGACAAAGAGTGGACGAGAAATTGAATGTTATCCATTATTCTAGTAAAACAACAGGCAGTGCCCAAAAAAATTATGCTACTATTGAAAAGGAATTTTTCGCAGTTGGGTTTGTATGTGATAAGTTTAGTCCTTATATTATTGATTCCAAATTTACCATTCACATGGATCATGTTGCTATTAAATACCTTATGGAAAAGAAAGATGCTAAGCCTATATTTATTAGGTGGATGCATTTACTTCAAGAGTTTGATTTACATATTACTGATATAAAGGGAGTTGAAAACCCGGTAGTATATAACTTGTCTAGGATGAAAAATGTTCTTGGTGACCCATTGCCAATTGATGATAATTTTCCTGATGGGCAATTAACTCTTATGAATGCTTCTCGTAGTACTCCTTGGTATGCCGATTATGCCAATTACATTGTCTCTAAATACATACCACCTAGTTGCACCTATTAATAAAAGAAAAGGTTCTTCTATGATTAAATACATTACTTTTGGGATGACACACATCTTTATAAACAAGGAGAAGATCATTTTATTAGCCATTGTATGCCTGAGCATGAATAGGAATAGATCCTTCGAAAGTGTCATTCTGAATCTTATGGAGGGCACCATGCTGGTGGAAGAACTACACACAAGCTATTACAGTCTGGTTTTTATTGGCCTACTCTTTTCGAAGATGCTTGTAAGTATGTCCTCTGTTGTGATGGATGTCAAAGAATTGGTAACATTGGTAGACGTTAGGAAATGCCTATGAATTATTCACCTGCTATTGTACCGCTTCATGTTTGGGGTTTTGATTATATGGGACATTTTCTTTCCTCTAATGGGTATACTCATATTTTAGTTGTTGTTGATTACCTTACTAAGTGTGTAGAAGCAATTCCAACTACTAGTGTTGATCATAACACTTATGTTAAAACGCTTAAATATGTTATTTTACCGAGGTTTGGAAGATGTTCCATTACCTCTTTATGACTGATGGTGGTTCACATTTTATTCGTGGTGCTTTCCATAAACTTCTAGATAAATATGATGTTAACCATCGAATTGCATCACCTTATCATCCTCAGTCTAGCGGTCAAGTTGAGTTGAGCAATCTAGAAATAAAGTTGATCTATCAAAAGACTGTTAATAGATCTAGAAAGAATTAGTCTAAAAACTTGACGATGCTTTATGGGCTTATAGAATTGCTTATAAAAATCCTATGGTAATGTCCCCATATAAAATGGTCTATGGAAAATCATGTCATTTACCTCTTGAGTTAGAACATATAGCTTATTGGGAAATTAAATAACGTTATTATGATTTCAAAATTGCGAGTGAAAAGAGGTTATTTGATATTAACTCATTAGTTGAATGGAGGACACAAGCTTATGAAAATGCCAAGTTGTTTAAAGAACGAAGCTAAAAGATGGAATGACAAGAGAATCCAAAAATGAGAATTCAATGTAGGAGACCTTATTATTTTGTACAATTCCCGTTTTATATTTTTTTGCACATAAGCTTCTCTCCAAATGGGAAGGACCTTATATCGTCGAAGAAGTTTATCGCTCTAGTAGTATCAAGAGCAACAACTTCGAGGGCACAAATCTGTGAGTGCTAAATGGGCCAAGAATTAAACATTACACCTTAGGTGCGCCCATTAATGTTGGAACTAATATTATTCAAGTGATGACACTCGAATAAAACATAAAACAGACCTTCCGGAACACTCCAGAAACATCAAAAGGGGTAGGTATGTGATATGGTAAGTAAACCGACTCCAAAAATTCCATAAAAACATTTTTTGTTGCTTTTGGTATTTTAGAAAAAATACAAAAATAAAAACCAGTCAGGGGGACCCACAAGGGACTCCCAAGCCAATAGGGCGCGTCCACCCCCCGGGGCGCGCCCTGATGGCTTGGTAGCACCTTATGTGCCTCCCAGATTGTGTTTTCTTCCTCGACACATATTCTGACCTAGAAAAAAATCATTATATACACCCGTGCCTATTTTTCACCGCATCGCAAGTTTCTCCTTTGTTCTTGTTTTGAGCTGTTTTTCTCCTTGGTCTCTTAATTTGCTGAGGCACCCATGGCTCCCTCGACTCTCCGCAAGAAGCACTACATAGTCCAACCTTCACCGAGCAAACACCCTTACAACAAAGTTTACTATGAATTGTCTGCCAGAGAAGAGGATGAACCGCAGGTTCCATAATATGATTTGAGGAAGGAGAAATAAGTTAAAAGGTCAAGGATGGAGGCATAGATATTTGCAAAATACATACGGATCTAAATGTGGCAGACCCGTTGACTAAACCTATTCCAAGGGCAAACCATGATCATCACCAAGACTCCATGGGTATTAGATTCATTACTATGTAATCAAGATTATTGACTCTAGTGCAAGTGGGAGACTATTGGAAATATGCCATAAAGGCAATTATAAAGTGGTTATTATTATATTTCCTTAATCATGATAAAGGTTTATTATTCATGCTAGAATTGTATTGGCCGAAAACTTAAATACATGTGTGGATACATACACAAATACCGTGCCCCTAGTAAGCCTCTACAAGACTAGCTCGTTGATCAAAGATGGTCAAGGTTTCCTAACCATAAACATGAGTTGTCATTTGATAACGGGATCACATCACTAGGAGAATGATGTGATGGACAAGACCCATCCGTTAGCATAGCATATGATCGTTCAGTTTATTGCTACTGCTTTCTTATTTTGTCAATTACATGTTTCTTCGACCATGAGATCGTGCAACTCCAAGACTTTCGAGGAATGCCTTGTGTGTATCAAACGTCAAAACATAACTGCATGATCATAAAGGTACTCTACAGGTAACTCCGAAGGTCTCTGTTGAGCTGACATGGATCAAGATTGGGATTTGTTACTCTCTATGATGGAGAGGTGTCTCCAGGCCCTCTTGGTAATACAGCATCACAAGAAGCTTGCAAGCAAAGTGACTAAGGAGTTAGTTACAGGATGGTGTATTACGGAACGAGTAAAGATACTTGTCGGTAACTAGATTGAACTAGGTATTGAGATACTGACGATCGAACCTCGGGCAAGTAACATACCGACAGACAAAGGGAACTATGTATGTTGTCATAAAAGTTCGATCGATAAATATCTTTGTAGAATATGTAGGAACCAATATGGACATCCAGGCCCCGCTATTGGTTATTGACCGGAGAGGCGTCTCGGTCATGTCTACATCGTTCTTGAACCCGTACGGTCCGCACGCTTAATGTTCATTGACGATATATATTATATGAGTTACGTATGTTGGTGACCGAATGTTTATTCGGAGTCCCTGGTGAGATCATGGATATAACGAGGAGATCTGAAATGGTTCGGAGGTAAAGATTGATATATTGGATGGTCTCGAGAAGGGTTCCAGAATTCATCGGAAGAGTTTCGGATGTTTGCACAAATGTTCTGGTGCGAGGATACTTGTGTTGGGCCAAGGGGTAAGGCCCACGAGGCCTTAGGTTGGTGCAAAAGGAAGTTTTGCGGAGGTCACAGACGAGACGCTAGGGACCCTGGCGTGTGGCCCTAGACGCCAAAGACTGTGGCGTCTGGTGGGGGAATCTGGGAAGGATTCTTCCTTGCATTCCAAACTGACTTTGGGGAGGCCCTCTCCCCAAGTTACAACTCGAGGGCTCAACATATAAATAGAGGAGCAAGGCTATCCCCTAGAACACAAGTTTTAGAGCCTCCACTAGTTAACCTAGTTCTAGTTCTAGTTGATCCTAGTTGACTAATTAGAGCTAGCCCTAGCTACCTCTAATCCTCATAGTTAGAAGCCCAGTGTGGTTCTAATCTCCTTCCAGTAGTTCGTTCTACATTCTAAATCCGTTTTTCTTGGCGAAGCCCTATGGAAATAGTTTCACCACCACCGACATCATGCCGTTGTGTTGTCGGAACTCATCTACTACTTCGCCCGTCTTGTTGGATGAAGAATGCGACAATATCATCGAGCTAAACGTGTGTTGAACGCAGATGTGCCATGCATTCGGTGCTTGATCGGAATGGACCGTGAAGGTGTACGAGTACATCAACCGCGTTGATAAATGCTTCCACTTAGCAATCTAGAAGGGTATGTAAAAGCTCTCCCCCTCTCGGAGCTATGCATCTCCATGGATAGATCTTGCATGTGCATAATTTTTTTTCATGCAACGTTCCCGAATAGTTACGCTTATTCATTTCCTCGTTATATTTTCGAATTTTTTCCTATATCATTTTTCCTCCGTCAAGTGGATTAACGTATCCTAGTTTCTGCTCGAATTAACTGAACTATGTCCATGAAGATGTAATTTCTGTAGACACATGGGGGCTTTGTAAAGCCGATAATAATACATTCGTGCATCCTTTTCATGATGCGTCTATTCTTCATATACTTAAGCCTCAATATGCACTCAATTTGACTTAAGATTTTGCCAAGCTGGGTTTCCTGGCTCCTGTCTTTATCCTCTACATTCCTGATTGTTCGGCTAGAGGATAAAGGAAGCACCTCTGTGATTGTTACAGTCGGGTAATCCGGATGCGTACCTCAGATGGGTGAAGTCCAAAGCTAGGGTTCTTAATGACAAATTGGTTTGGCAGGGGGAAGGTGACAATAATTAGGTGGTTATCACCAAGGGTTAAAATTCCCAAGCATACACTAAATCCGCACACAATGGATGCTCACAAACCCTCAGAAAGGAACCTATAAAGGGACTATTTTCTTGGAAAGATACTTCTTACTAAGTAAAATTACTATAACATACACTCCATGTTAATTATCTAACTGTTAGCACCACATGGATGTATTGCCTGGTTCTCCGAATTGTTTACCTATTTCAAAGGTTACATAGTATGAAACACTTACTGATATTTATCAAGGGAGGAAGAAGTGGATGGTTGGTTAAGATAGTATTAGCACATCGGACGGAGAACAAAGTGATATAAATATTGAGTTACATAAAATCACGCATCGGGCTACTCATCTAAGTTGTCTATTAGTACATCCATGCGGCAATCTTGTTGTGAGAAGAGTGCGGCGGGCATTACTTGGTCATAAACCAGGTGAAGAGGCACCTCCTGACCATCGGGCCCTGCTGGCCCGACTCATGCTAGTTCTTCGGGATTAAGTTTCGTAAACCCTGTCTTCACCATTTCCAATGCCTCCCAAACACTTTCCTGGTAGAACGATGTTTTCCACAATTCAAATCAGCGCCGAGCTCCTTTAAAGCGCTCAGCCAGTTCTGGCATCCTTTCTGGAGGCTTCTCGGCCAGCCATAATGCCTTTAGCATGCTCTTCATCGCTTTTCGCCCGCGCTCATAACCTATGGTGAATTCCTTTAGAAGGTCACTACTAAACGAACTAGCTTCTTCCTCGGGACGCCTAGTTAGGAATAGAATCTATGATTAATATTAGAACTTGAATCTGTATATTTACAAAGTTCGGCATATTACTTACCAAACATTCCACCCTTCAATATCTTCTTTTCTTTGGTGAATTGTCCCAACTGAGTCTTTAAACTCTCAATTCGGCTTATAGCTTCTTGTTTTCCGCCTTAAGCTTTTTATTTTCATCTACACTTCGGAATAACGAGTTGCAACTCGCCTCATTTTGAGATTCGGCATATCTTTGTGATTCTCTAACCGTTTCCAGATCTTTTTGCAGCTGACCTATAGATTCAGCTGCTACAAAATATACTTTCATTTAAAAATGACAATAGGACAACTATGCATATGAGTTCAAAAAATTCTTACCATGTGCTTGTCTCGTTAAACTCTTCACTTGTTCTAATTCGGCTTTAGCAGCCTCGAGTTTTGTTCAATACATCCCAATCTCCTAGGACAACTCCTTATTCTTGTCCCTCGTAGCCTAAATAGCATGTTAACATTTGGGGTTAGAACCTCAGATCGGCCATACTTCCCAATCAAGGGTCAGGGGCTAGTGGCTTGGGATTTGTACACAATGGAAAAAAACCGAATACATACCTTAAGACTTGTTGACATACGGCTGTCTACTCTTTCAAGTACTGCTCGGGTGGCTCCGAGGTGCACGTCAACCAAACTCAAGGTGTTAATCATGTTTCGAAAGTTCAGGATGGCGCAAGGATTCTTTCCGACGACGATGGTTCATTATGCTCTCCACTTCGGAGTTGGTAACCGAAACCTCATCATGATCCTTAGTGGACTGACCTGTAGGAGGAACCTCTGCATTGTTCACTGCCCTGAGGGGGGTGGATGTGTTCGGTTCCTATAAAATATGGTGATGGATGCAAATACTTGTCGTTTATTGGAAAAGCAATGCTTATATTAAAATTTTGTACCGCTTGGAAGGGGCAGTAGTTGGAACAGTCCCTATAGATACTCCACGTTCAGAGGTCTGACCATTATTCGACGCGAGTTCGGCACACCCTACAATGATAGGTGTTCGACGCATGGAACAATGACCCGTTGTAGCAGGATGAGCCGTTGTGGCAGTCGAAATGACCTTTTTTGGAAGGAGCTTTCTTCTTTTTCTCCTTGGTCGACGAAGGAGTTTCTTAGGATAATAAGCTATGAGGGTGACCTCGGTGTCATTTACACTCATTTGATAAAAGAACCCATTTTCAAAGATAATCGATGTATCCGGATCACCATAGAATCTTTGATCATTGTCATTGGCATAGTTCTTGGGGTGAGGAGGAGGGCAAATGATTTTCCCTACCACGCACCTCCATTCCTGTTTGAACAAAATTTCAGGCATTTAGTCACACAAGAGATGCTATAAAAATCCAAATTAACGGAGTTAAACTATACTAACCCATTCGATAGGGTTGTGATTCGAGTAGCCTTCCTTGGTGTTCTGAATCATAAATTATTCCTTTTGTCCTATATAAAGGTCGGCCAATACGGCAGCCAATGCCGCCGGATCAGCCGAACCCTCCCGCTTGTATCGAGTAACATCACTCGAACCGTTGAATAGCCATAGCGGATGGAATCTTTGTTGAAGAGGTTGAACACACTGCTTTATGGCCTCATCCATTACATCAATCATAGTAACCCGCAAGTGTGTCAACAGTTTTACCTTGGCAACCAACTGTCTCACCTCCGGGCCATCTTCTTTACAAGGGCTTCTTGGATGCCAGTTGAACTACTTCTTAAGAGGAGCAGTTGAGAATTCGGGCAGACCCTTCGGACGGGGTCAAACAAAGGCACGTCTTCGATATAGAATCACTCTGAGATCCACTCTTTGGAAGCTGCCCTCAAGTTCCCTACCAGATACCCAGTCCCAGCTATGCGCCATACTTTTCCTCCTCCAACTTCGCAAATAGTCCTTCCCTCAATTCGGTGCACGAGGCAGAAAAATTTCTTCCACAATTCAAAATGGGCTTCCCAACCCAGGAACATCTCACACAGAGCGACAAACCCCACAATGTGGAGGATGGATCCGAGGGTAAGGTGGTGAAGTTAGATCCCATAATACTCCAATAGGCCCTTAGAAAGGTATGAATAGGGAAGCACAAGCCTCGTAAGAGGAATGGAACGAAGCATACCATCTTTGTCTTGTTGGGTGATGTCCCACAAGCGTATGGGATCATAGCAGTTTTCGAGGGTAGTGTATTCAACCCAAATTTATTGATTCGCTCACAAGGGGAAGCTAAAGAATATTCTCAAGTATTAGCAGCTGAGTTTTCAATTCAACCACACCTGAAAGATTAGTGTCTGCAAGCAAAGTATCAGTAGCAAGGTAGTATGATAGCAATGGCACCAGAAAAAGCTTTGACAATCCCCGGCAACAGTGCCAGAAAAAGCCTTGTTGATGGGATGTTAGCGCCAACAAAGTCTTGCAACAAGTAACAGCGGAGTAGCAAGGAACAGTAGTAGCAGCAGCAGCAAAGTAACAAGTAACAGCAGTAGTGACAGCAGCAACAAAGTGACAAGTAACAACAGTAGTGACAGCAGCAGCAAAGTGGCCCAATCCCTTTTGTAGCAAGGGACAAGCCTAGACAAAGTAACGTAGCGAGGACCAGTAGTAAAAGACTCGTATGCAGTGGATCGGTGATGGATGAGTGTGACGGATGTGATTCATCATGTAAGAGCTATAACACGGAGAGATATGTAACTAGCTCCCGTTCATCAATCTAATGTAGGCATGTATTCCGTATGTAGTCATACGTGCTTAGGGAAAAGAACTTGCATGACATCTATTGTACATCCCTCCCGTGGCAGCGGGGTCCTAATGGAAACTACGGGATATTAAGGTTCTCCTTTTAATAAAGAACTGGACCAACGCATTAACACGCGGTGAACACATGAACTCCTCATACTATGGTCATCTCCGGGAGTGGTTCCGGCTATTGTCACTCCGGGGTTGCCGGGTCATAACGCATAGTAGGTGACTACAACTTGCAAGATAGGTCTAAAACACACATATATTGGCGACAACATAATAGGTTGAGATCTGAAATCATGGCACTTGGGCCCTAGTGACAAGCATTAAGCATAGCCATGTAGTAGCAACATCAATCTAGAACATAGTGGATACTAGGGATCAATCCCCGTCAAGAACTAACTCGATTACATGATAGATCTCATCCAACTCATCACCGTCAAGCAAGCCTACGATGAGATTACTCACGAACGATGAAGAGCATCATGGAATTGTCGATGGAGAAAGGTTGATGATGACGATGGCGACGATTTCCCCTCTTCGGAGCCCGAAACGGACTCCAGATCTGCCCTCCAAATGAAGAACAAGATGTGGCGGCGCCTCCGTATCGCAAAACGCGATGAAACCTTATCTCTGATTTTTTTTCCAGGCGAAACGGAAGATATAGAGCTGAGATTGGGGGTGGTGGTGCCACGTGGGCCCCACAAGCCAGCACGGCGCGGCCATAGGGGGTGGCCGCGGCCTGTGGGCTTGTGGCCCACTGGCACGCCCCCTCATGTGGATCTTTGTGTAGGTATTTTTCTTTTATTCCAGAAAAAATCTCCGTAATTTTGAGGACATTCCGAGAACTTTTATTTCTGCACAAAAACAACACCATGGCAATTCTGCTGAAAAAAGCGTTAGTCCGAGTTAGTTCCATTCAAATCTTGCAAATTAGAGTCCAAAACAAGGGCAAAAGAGTTCGGAAAAGTAGATACGACGGAGACGTATCAACTCCCCCAAGCTTAAAGCCTTGCTTGTCCTCAAGCAACTCAATTGACAAACTGAGAGAGACAAAAGAAAAACTTTGACGAACTGTGTTTGATCTTGTTGTTGCAACTATGTTTAACTCATAACCAGAATTTTAGCAACATCACAAGCAAACCACACAAGCAAATGACATCTAGGTCTCACGGTAAACTCATATCAAAGGCATAATCAACTAGCGAGCAAATAATAATAAGCCTCAAGTGTGAACACTTCAATCAAAACAACATGAAGCAGTACGAATAGATGGTATCTCGCTAGCTCTTTCTGAGACCGCAAAACATAAATGGAGAGCACCTTCAAAGACCAAGGGATGACTGAACATTGTAATTCAAGGCAATGAAGATCTACTCATAGTCATACTCAACACAGTTAAAAGCAAAGCATAAAAATGACAGAGGTGCTCTCTAATTGGTGCTTTTGTAAGAGGAGGATGACTCAACAGGAACATAAATAGACAGGCCCTTCGCAGAGGGAAGCATTGATTTGCAGAGGTGCCAGAACTCAAGCTTTGAAAACAGAGATAATAATTTTGGGTGGCATGCTTTCATTGTCAACGCGATGACTAAGAGTTCTCAACATCTTCCACGCTACACATGCTATAGGCGGTTCCCAAAAAGAAAAGTAAAGTTTTGACTCCCCCACCACCAATCAATCACACTCCACGGCTGGCCGAATCCTCGGGTACCATCCATACCAACAACAATCCTAGGGGAGTTTGGTTTTACAGTTATGTTTTCGATTTAAGCGTGGAACTGGGCATTCCAATTACCGGCCCCTTTCTCGTGAATGAAAGTGAATAAACACATGTCGAGGATAACACGCCTAACATGGAAGGTGCCAATAGCCCCTGCCACCACATGAGCGGTTCGGGCATGCAAAACAGATTATTTCTTGAAGGTTTAGAGAATGTCACATGCAAATTTACTTGGAACGGCTGGTAGATACCGCAAATAGGTAGGTATGGTGGACTCTCATGGAAAAACTTGTGGGTTTATGGAAGTGGATGCACAAGCAGTATTCCGCTTAGTACAAGTGAAGGCTGGCAAAAGACTGGGAAGTGACCAACTAGAGAGCGACAACAGTCATCAAGATGCAATGAGTTTGACTAACATGGAGTGCAAGCATGAACAAGATATAAATCACCATGAACACGAACATTATAGAGGCTATGTTGATTTTGTTTCAACTACATGCATGAACATGCGCCAAGTCAAGCCACTTGAATCATTCAAAGGAGAATACCATCCTATCATACTACATCATAGTCATCTCAAAATCTATGTTGGCATTCAAGACAAACCATTATAAGCTCCTAGCTGATTAAGAATGGCATCAGAAACTATGATCTCTAAGTTGTCATTGCAAACCTGTTTCTCTCACAACAGAGCTGAATCTGGGACGACAAGCTAGTCATCTTTACAAAAACAAAATAGATAGAGTTCATACCAGCTTTTCCAGTCTCAGTCACTTCATCATATATCATCATTATTGCCTTTCATTTGCACGATCGAACGATGTGAACAATAATAAGAGTGCTCGTGCATTGGACTAAGCTGAATCTACAGGCAAACACAAAGGAGAAGACAAAATAATATGGCTCTTTGAAAGCTAAACAGGTATGCATGCGAGAGCCACTAAACATTGTAACCAATATCTTCTACCTTGACCCAAAGAAAAAGAAAACTATTTACACGGGAAAGCTCCCAACAAGAAAAAGAAGAAAGGAAAATATTTTTGGGTTTTCTCAAAAGGACACAAAACAAGAAAACAAGCAAACAAAAATAAACTAGCATGGATAATACAGTGACAAAGTGTAAACACCGGCTAACAAAGTGAAAGCATAAGCATGAATGTAAAGTCGGTGAGAACACGTACTCCCCCAAGCTTAGGCTTTTGGACTAGCTTGGTCTACTCCCAAGGATGGTCCTGGCGAAACCCAAAATCATAATCGGGGTTATACGGGAGCGCTGCAGCCACTGCCTGAATAGCTGCCTCACGAAGACGAGCAGCCGTCGCCTCCCTCTCATACTCCTCTGCCTCTCCTATGGTTATGTAGTATCTCCGTTTTACCTGAAAGTCAAAGAAAGCAGGAGCAGGAAGGTTAATATGGAAAACACGCTGTCGGTTAAATATCAATCGGTATAGGAGGGATTCATCATCCCTCTCAAGGAACTGGTAGCGTGTCATAGTGACGCGGTCAAGGAAAGCTGTATGGAGCGGGGGATCTCCTGCGCGGATGGGTACTCCAAGAAAATTTGCTTTTCGAGTGGCATAGATGCCGCCAAAGAAATCCCCATCAATAGCATTCTTATTCAGCCTCCTTGCTATAATAGCTCCCATGTTGAAGCTTTCGTCACCCGTCACTGCGCTCTTAAGGATACTAAGGTCGGAGGCGCATAGGTGACAATGTTCAACCTTGCCGTTAATGCATCTACCTATGAAGAAGGAAAAGTAGTGCAAGGCAGGGAAATGAATGCTTCCTATGGTAGCTTGCGTGATGTCTCTAGTTTCTCCAATAGTTATACTAGAGACAAAATCTCTAACCGAAGACTTAGCAGGATCTTTAAGATTACCCCCATCGGGTATTTTGCAAATCCTATTGAAATCCTCCAAATCCATGGTGTATGATTTATCATACATATCAAACAGTATGGATGAGTCAAGGCCAACTGAAAATTTAAATCTACGCACGAAATAGGCAGTGAGCAAAGCATACTGTTCACATTTATCTGAGAGGAATTCTTCTAACCCGGCATTGCAGACAAGTGTATAAAACTCATCCTTCAAGCCTGCTTCTATCATGAACTCATCGGAAGGCCATTCACATGGTTGTACCGGTGCGTCCCTTAGTTGATAAGGTTCGGGATCCCGAATAGAAAGACGGGGACCCTTCTTACTTGAGGAACCACCATGAAACTTCCTCCTGAACATAATTTCTTTTTGCTAAAATTTTGAAGTTCAAGAGAAAAGTGAATAAAGACCAACCACACCTTGTAGCAACTACTCCTACTAGTGTCTAGGGACCGTATCATGCACTAAAACTACTTGGGACAAGCTAAAATCAACATTTCAAGCTCAAGAACAGGGTCACCAAGGTAGCAAGAATACGCGACGGATAAAGCACTACAGCAAAAACTAATTGGACCAATGGAGGAGTCACTTACCAAGGAGTATTTTCCCCAAAACGGTTTGGGGAATGGTGCTTTGAGCAAGGAGATCGAAAATCACAGCCAAATGAGTAAGAACACGGATTTGAGCTACGAAACAATTTTTTCTAGAGGTAGAAGAAGAGGATGGGAGCTAGAATGAGTGGAGGTGGTCCCTGTGGGCCCCACAAGCTTGCTTGCCGCGGCCAGGGGGAGGCCGCTGTGACAGGGCTTGTGGCCCACTGGTGTGGCCCCCAGGCCAGCTCTCAGTCCCAGTATTTTTCAAATATTCCAGAAAAAATCATACTAGATTTTCAGGACCATCGGAGAACTTTTATTTTCGGGATATTTTTCTACCGGACGCTAAAATAGGAAACATGGAAAACTAAACTAAATCTATCATCTTTCTTCTAAGCAACAGAAAGTGAAAGCTTAAAACAGAGGTATGTGACTCTTTGATTCATCCATTTCATGGTCATCGAAAGAAATCCGTCAATGGGGTTGATCAAATCCTCATGACAAAACCTTCTCGAATCGCAAAAGAGAACGGAGAATTTTCGAATAGCCACTAAGTCACCTCAATGGGGATATGTATCTCCACAACAAGCAAATCATACTTCATCTTGACACGAGGAATAGGGCATTCAAAGCTCCCAATAAGAATCGATGAAGTTTTTTCGATAGCATTGATGCAATGTACTTGATATCGTTTCTTCGGAAAGTGCACGGTATGCTCATTACTATTGACATAAAAAGTGACATTGCCTTTATTGCAATCTATAACAGCCCCTGCAGTGTTTAAAAAGGGTCTTCCGAGGATGACAGCCATGGCATCGTCCTCGGGAATATCCAAGATAACAAAGTCTGTTAAGATAGTGGTGTTAGCAACTACAATAGGAAAATCCTCGCAAATGCCGACAAGGAAAGCAGTTGATTTGTCGGCCATTTTCATAGAGATTTTAGTGGGTGTCAACTTATCCAGTTCAAGTCTACGATAAAGAGAGAGCGGCATAACACTAACACCGGCTCTAAGGTCACATAAGGCAGTTCTTACGTAGTTTCCTTTAATGGAGCAAGGTATAGTGGGCACTCGGGATCACCAAATTTCTTAGGAGTTCCACCTTTGAAAGTGTAATTGGCGAGCATGGTGGAGATCTCAAGATCTGGTATCTTCCGTTTATTGGTCACGATATCTTTCATGTACTTGGCATATGGAGACATTTTGAGCATATCAACTAACCGCATCTGCAGAAAGACGAGTCTTATCATTTCAATAAAGCGCTCAAAATCCTCATCATCTTTTTTCTTGGATGGCTTAGGAGGAAAGGGCATAGGTCTCTGAACCCATGGCTCCCTTTCTTTACCATGCTTCCTAGCAGTGAAGTCATTCTTATCGTATCTCTTAGGTTGTGGGTTATCAGCATTAACCGTAGGTTCAATCTCCACATCCTTATCATTGCTAGGTTGAGCATCATTATGAACATCGTTGTCCATATTGTCACCAGGTTCATGTTCATCACCAGATTGTGTTTCTGCATCAGACGCGGAAATATCATTTGATTCTTCAGGTGTGACAGTATTTGGTGAACTGACATGTAGGTTTCTATCATCCTTCTTCTTCTCCTTAGGATGACTGGGTATATTAGCATTAATTCCTTGAGAATCTTGATCAATTCTCTTAGGATGGCCTTCAGGATACAAAGGTTCCTGGGTCATTTTGCCTCCTCTAGTAATGACTCTCACAGAGTTGTCATTTAATTCATTGAGCAAGTCATTCTGAGCTTTAAGTACTTGTTCTACCTGGGTAGTAATCATAGAGGCCTGTTTACTCAGAAGCTTAAGATCATTGACATTTCTGTCTACACAAGCACTTAAATGACTAAGCATATGAGTACTTTGTTCCAAATATCTGCTAACATAATCATTGAAACTCTGTTGTTTGGCAACAAAGTTGTCAAATTCATCAAAGCATAGGCTAGCAGGTTTGTCAAAAGGAATATCACTCTCATCAAACCTACGCAGAGAATTTACTTCTACTACCTGTATCGGGTTATCGAGACCATGGATCTCTTTGATAGGTGGTAGATTTTTGACATCTTCAGATCTAATGCCTTTCTCTTGCATAGATTTCTTGGCTTCTTGCATATCTTAGGGACTGAGGAATAGAATACCCCTTTTCTTAGGAGTTGGCTTAGGAGGTGGTTCGGGAATAGTCCAAGCATTATCGTTGATCAAGATGTTATTTAGTAGGATCTCAGCTTGTTCTACAGTTTGTTCCCTAAAAACACAACCGACACAACTATCTAGGTGGTCTCTAGAAGCATCGGTAAGTCCGTTATAGAAGATATCAAGTATCTCGTTCTTCTTAAGAGGGTGATCAGGCAAAGCATTATGTAGCTGGATGAGCCTCCCCCAAGCTTGTGGGAGACTCTCTTCTTTGAGTTGAGCAAAGTTGTATATTTCCTGCAAGGCAGCTTGCTTCTTATGGGCAGGAAAATATTTCTCACAGAAGTAATAGACCATATCCTGGGGACTACCCACACATCCAGGAGCAAGAGAAGTGAACCAGGCTTTAGCTCATCCTTTAGAGAGAAAGGAAATAGCTTAAGGATATAGTAGTAGCGGATCTTCTCCTCACTAGTGAAAAGGGTGGCTATATCGTGTAGTTTGGTAAGATGGGCTACGACCGTCTTAGACTCATAATTGTGGAAAGGATCAGATTCGACTAGAGAGATTATCTCAGGGTCGACAGAGAATTCATAATCCTTATCGGTGATAAAGATAGGGGAAGTGGCAAACTTCGGGTTGTATTTCATCCTAGCTTTCAGAGATTTTTCCTTCCACTTGAGATGTAATTTCTCAGCGTCATAGGCATCCTTACACGCAAGAAAATCCTCAGCTATCTCTCCCTCCATAACATAACCCTCAGGTATATCAGGCAATTCATATCTAGGAGAGCTAGATCTAGCAGGAGCAAAAGCAGGTTCTATCTCAATAGTATCGGCAGTTTCAGAAGCATCACGAGCATTGGCAGTAACTCTAGCAATATGAGCATCAAGGAATACCCCTAGTGGCATATCAGGCAAAGTAGTATTTCTAGCAGTAACAAGCATAGCATCATCAGGCAAAATAGCATCTCTAGCATCATCAGGCAAGGTAGTATCAGGCATAGCATCATGGATAGCAGTATCAGGCATAACATCTCTACCAGTATCAGGCATAGCATCTCTAGCAGTATCCGACATAGTATCTCTAGCAATACTAGGAATAGTATCTAGCATAGCATCATCATAAGCATCATGGACATCAGAAGTAGCATCATCAAGCACAGGCGACATATCAAGATTTCTAGCAGGAGGCGAAGTCGCAAACTTACTCAAAACTGAAGGTGGATCAAGTGCAGAGCTAGATGGCAGTTCCTTACCTCCCCTCGTAGTTGAGGGCAAGACTTTGGTTCTTGGATCTTTCAGATTCTTCATAGTGATCAGCAGATATAAATCCCAAGTGACTCAGAGAATATAGCTATCCATCCCCGGCAACGGCGCCAGAAAAATGCTGCTGACGTGCAACTATTCCTGACTTGATGCCTCCATGGCAACGGAGCCAGAAAAGAGCTCGTCCCAATTGTTCAACAATTAGAAATTGTCTTGCAATAGCCCACGAGCGCGTGGGATCGCGGCAGTTTTCGAGGGTAGAGTATTCAACCCAAATTTGTTGGTTCGCGCGACGGGAAGTGAAAGAATATTCTCAAGTATTAGCAGCTGAATGTGTCAGATTCAACCACACCTGAAAGATTAGTGTCTGCAAGCAAAGTAGTATGATAGCAACGGTGCCAGAAATGATCTGGTGACAAGGCAGACTATTCCTAACTGTCGTATCAATGGCGCCAGAAGTTGCCCATGGATGGGAAATATTCTTTCCCGGCAACGGTGCGAGAAGAAGTATTGTAGCAGGTAGCAGCAGTGGCAAGGAACAGCAGTAGCAAGTAGCAGCAGCAGCAACAACAGTGGTAACAGCAGCAGAGCAAAGCAAGTAACATCAGCAGAGCAAAACAAGTAACAACAGCAGAGCAAAACAAGTAACAGCAGCAGTGGGACAAACTCGTAGGCAATGGGTCGGCGATTCGTCGGATGACATTCGTCATGCAACAGTTATAATATGGAGAGATATGTGGCTAACTCCCGTTCATCAATGTGATGTAGGCATGCATTTCGTGTGTCATCATGCGTGCTTAGGGAAAAGAACTTGCATGACATCTATTGTACATCCTTCCCGTGGCAGCGGGGTCCAAAAGGATACTACGGGATATTAAGGTTCTCCTTTTAATAAAGAACCGGACCAACGCATTAGCACTTGGTGAACACATGAACTCCTCAAACTATGGTCATCACCGGGAGTGGTTCCGGTTATTGTCACTCTGGGGTTGCCGGGTCATAACACATTGTAGGTAACTACAACTTGCAAGATTGGATCTAAAACACACATATATTAGTGACAACATAATAATTTCAGATCTGAAATCATGGCACTCGGGCCCTAGTGACAAGCATTAAGCATGGCAAAGTAGTAGCAACATCAATCTCAAAACATAGTGGATACTAGGGATCAATCCCCATCAAAACTAACTCGATTACATGATAGATCTCATCCTACTCATCACCGCCCAGTGAGCCTACGAATAGATTACTCGCGAATGATGAAGAGCTTCATGGAATTAGGGAGGGAAAAAGGTTGATGATGACGATTGCGACGATTTCCCCTCTCCGGAGCCCAAAACGGACTCCAGATATGTCCTCCAGATGAAGAACAGGATGTGGCGGCGCCTCCGTATCGCAAACGCGATGAAATCTTCTCTCCGATTTTTCCCACTCGAAACGGAAGATAAAGAACTGAGATTGGGGGCGGTGGTGCCACGTGGGCCCCACGGGCCCTCATGGCGCGGCCATAGGGGTGGTCGCGGCCCAGGGGCTTGTGGCCCACTGGCACGCCCCCTCACGTGGATCTTTGCGCAGGTATTTTTCTTTTATTCCAGAAAAAATCTGCGTAAATTTTCAGGACGTTCCGAGAACTTTTAATTCTGCACAAAAACAACACCATGGCAATTCTGCTGAAAACAGCGTCAGTCCAGGTTAGTTCCATTCAAATCATGCAAATTAGAGTCCAAAACAAGGGCAAAAGAGTTCGGAAAAGTAGATACGACGGAGATGTATCACTCCTCAACCTGCTGCACCTACTGAAAATATTTGCTTTGAATTTCCTTCGGGTATGCTTGAGAAACTGCTGGCTAATCCTTTTACAGGAGATGGAACATCACATCCAGACTTGCATCTAATCTGTGTAGATGAAGTTTGTGGTTTATTTAAGCTTGCAGGTGTGCCCGAGGATGAGGTCAAGAAGAAGGTCTTTCCTTTATCTTTGAAGGATAAGGCGTTGACATGGTATAGGCTATGTGACTACAATCGGTTGAAATTGGAATTTCATCAAAAGTTTTATCCTGTGCATTTAGTACATCGTGATCGGAATTATATTTATAATTTTTGGCCTCGTGACAGAGAAAGCATCTCTCAAGCTTGGGGGAGGCTTAAATCAATGCTATATTCATGCCTCAATCATGAGCTCTCGAGAGAAATTATCATTCAGAACTTCTATGCTCGGCTTTCTCATGATGACCGCACCATGCTTGACACTTCTTATACCGGTTCTTTTATGAAGAGACATATTGACTTCAAATGGAATTTATTGGAGAGAATTAAACACAACTCTGAAGATTGGGAGCTTGAAGAAGGTAAGGAGTTAGGTATGAATTTCACGTTTGATTGCGTTAAATCCTTTGTTGAGACAAATACCTTTAGTGATTTTAGCACTAAGTATGGACTTGACTCTGAGATAGTAGCTTCATTGTGTGAATCCTTTGCTGCTCATACTGATCTCCCCAAAGCGAAGTGGTTTAAATATCATCCTCCTTTAGAAGTCAATGTAGTTAAACCCACTCCAGTTGAAGAGAAAGTCATTGCCTATAATGATCCTGTTGTTCCCAGTGCTTACATTGAGAAACCACCTTTCCCTGTTAGGATGAAGGATCATTCTAAAGCTTCAACTGTGATACGTAGAGGCTACATTAGAACACCTACACCCCCTGAGCAAATTAGAGTTGAACCTAGCATTTCTATTATCAAAGATCTTCTGTCTGAAGAAGTTGAGGGACATAATATTCACTTCGGTGAAGATGCTGCTAGAATTGCTAAACCTCACGCTAGAGACAAACATATGCATGTTGTTGGCATGCGTGTGGTTTCTCTTAAGATAGGAGATCATTGTTATCATGGCTTATGTGAAGTGGGTGCTAGTGTTAGTGCAATACCTCAATCCTTATACGATGAAATCAAAGATGAGATTGCACCTGTTGAGATAGAGCCTATTAATATGTCACTATTCAGCTTGCCAATAGAGATACTATCTGCCCCGTGGGAATTGTTAGGGATGTTGAAGTCTTGTGTGGTAAGACGAAGTATCCTGCTGATTTCCTCGTTCTTGCTACCGCACAAGATAGCTTTTGTCCCATCATATTCGGTAGACCTTTTCTCAATAGTGTCAATGCTCATATTGATTGTGAGAAGCAAACTGTCACTGTTGGCTTTGAAGGTGTGTCACATGAGTTCAATTTCTCTAAGTTTAGTAGACAACCTCATGAAAAGGAGTTGCCTAGTAGGGATGAAAATATTGCCTTAGCTTCTATTGCCGTGCCTCCTACTGATCCCTTAGAGCAATACTTGCTTGAGCGTGAAAATGATATGCATATGGATGAAAGGGATGAGATAGATAGAGTTGTCTTAGAACAATATCCTATCCTTAAGAATAACTTGCCTGTTGAACTGCTTGGGGATCCACCCCCACCAAAGGGTGATCCTATGTTCGAGCTTAAAAAGTTGCATGATACTCTTAAGTATGCTTATCTTCATGAAAAAGAGATATATCCAGTTATAATTAGTGCTAGCCTCTCAGAGCATGAAGAAAAGAAGTTACTAAAAACTCTAAGGAAGCATCGTGCTGCTATTGGATATACTCTTGATGATCTTAAGGGCATCAGTCCTACTCTATGTCAGCACAAGATTAAAACTGATCCTGATTTCAAACCAGTTCCTCATCATCAAAGGAGATTGAATCCTAAGATGAAAGAAGTAGTGAGAAAAGAAATACGAAAGCTCTTGGAAGCATGTATCATCTATCATGTTGCGCATAGTGATTGGGTGAGTCCGGTGCATTGCGTCCCTAAGAAGGGAGGCATTACCGTTGTCCCTAATGATAAGGATGAATTGATCCCACAGAGGATTATTACTGGCTATAGGATGGTGATTGATTTTAGGAAGTTGAATAAAGCCACTAGGAAAGATCATTATCCTTTGCCTTTTATCGGCCAAATGCTAGAAAGGTTGTCCAAACACACACACTTCTGCTTTCTAGACAGTTATTCCGGTTTCTCCCAAATACCAGTTGCACAATCTGATCAGGAGAAGACCACTTTCACGTGCCCTTTCGGTACCTTTGCTTATAGACGTATGCCTTTTGGCTTATGTAATGCACCTGCCACTTTTCAAACATGTATGATGGCTATATTCTCTGACTTTTGTGAAAAGATTGTTGAGGTTTTCATGGATGACTTCTCCATTTACGGGTCTTCCTTTTACGATTGCCTCAGCAACCTTGATCGAGTCTTGCAGAGATGTAAAGACACCAATCTTGTCTTGAATTAGGAGAAGTGCCACTTTATGGTTAATGAAGGCATCGCCTTAGGACATAAAATTTCTGAAAGAGGTATTGAAGTCGATAAGGCTAAGGTTGATGCAATCGAGAAAATGCCATACCCCACAGATATCAAAGGTATAAGAAGTTTCCTTGGTCATGCTGGTTTCTATAGAAGGTTCATTAAAGACTTCTCTAAGGTTTCTAGGCCTCTTACCAATCTCTTGCAAAAGGATATTCCTTTTGTCTTTGACGAGGAATGTGAGGAAGCCTTCGAAATACTTAAGAGGGCTTTGATAACTGCACCTATTGTTCAACCACCTGATTGGAACTTGCCTTTTGAGATCATGTGTGACGCTAGTGATTATGTTGTTGGTGCTGTTCTAGGGCAAAGAGTTGATAAGAAGTTGAATGTTATTCACTACGCTAGTAAAACTCTAGACAGTACCCAGAGAAACTATGCCACTACGGAAAAGGAGTTCTTAGTAATCGTGTTTGCATGTGAAAAGTTCATGTCTTACATAGTTGATTCCAAAGTCACTATTCACACTGACCATGCTGTTATTAAGTACCTCATGGAGAAAAAGGACGGTAAACCTAGACTTATCAGATGGATTCTCTTGCTACAAGAATTTGATTTGCACGTTGTGGACAGAAAGGGTGCTGATAACCCAGTAGCAGATAACTTGTCTAGGTTGGAGAACGTTCTTGATGACCCACAACCTATTGATGATAGCTTTGCCGATGAGCAACTGAATGTCATCAATACTTCACGTAGTGCACCGTGGTATGCTGATTATGCGAACTATATCGTTGCCAAATACATACCACCTAGTTTCACGTACCAGCAAAAGAAGAAATTCTTCTTTGACTTGAGACATTACTTTTGGGATGATCCTCACCTTTATAAGGAAGGAATAGATGGTGTTATTAGACGTTGTGTACCTGAGCATGAACAGGGACAGATCCTATAGAAGTGTCACTCCGAGGCCTACGGAGGAGACCATGCGGGAGATAGAACTGCACACAAGGTATTGCAATCAGGTTTCTATTGGCCCACTCTCTTCAAGGATGCCCGTAAGTTTGTCTTGTCTTGTGACGAATGTCAAAGAATAGGTAATATTAGCAAACGTCAGGAAATGCCTATGAACTATTCACTTGTCATTGAACAATTTGATGTCTGGGGCTTTGATTATATGGGACCTTTTCCAAAATCCAATGGATATACTCACATCTTAGTTGATGTTGATTACGTCACTAAGTGGGTAGAAGCTATCCCCACTGGTAGTGCTGATCACAACACTTCTATCAACATGCTGAAAGAAGTTATCTTCTCTAGATTTGGAGTCCCTAGATATCTAATGACTGACGGTGGTTCACACTTCATTCATGGTGCTTTCCGTAAAATGCTTGCTAAGTACGATGTCAACCATAGAATTGCGTATCCCTACCACCCTCAGTCCAGTGGTCAAGTAGAGCTAAGTAATAGAGAGATTAAACTGATTCTGCAAAAGACTGTCGACAAGTCTAGAAAGAATTGGTCTAAGAAGCTCGATGATGCACTGTGGGCTTATAGAACTGCCTATAAGAATCCCATGGGCATGTCTCCGTACAAAATGGTGTATGGGAAAGCATGTCACTTACCTCTTGAGCTAGAGCATAAATTTTATTGGGCAATCAAATAGCTCAACTTTGATTTCAAACTTGCCGGTGAGAAGAGGTTATTTGATATTAGCTCGCTTGATGAGAAGGTTAAGAGGTGGCATGATAAGAGGATACAAAAGCGTGAGTTCAATGTAGGTGATTATGTCTTGCTATATAACTCTCGTTTAAGATTCTTTGCAGGCAAGCTTCTCTCTAAATGGGAAGGTCCCTATGTTGTTGAGGAAGTATATCATTCCGGTGCTATCAAGATCAACAACACGGAAGGTAATTGTCCGAGAGTAGTAAATGGGCAGAGAATAAAGCATTATATCTCACGTACTCCCATAAATGTTGAAAGCAATATCATCAATACCATAACTCCAGAAGAATACCTAAGGGACATTTATCAGCCTGTTTCAGACTCCGAAAACGAAGAGGTATATGTTTCGGTAAGAAAACACACTCCAAAACTTTTCGAGTAGGAAATTTTCTATGTTTTGGAATATTTGAAAAATTACAAAAATTGGAAGTAGTCCGGAAAGTGCGCGAGGAGGCGAAAAGCCTGCACGGCGCGGGCCCACCCCCTGGCCGTGCCGTGAGGGCTTGTGGCCACCTCGTGCGCCTCCTGGACTCTGTTTTCGTGCAGGGTACTCCTTCTGGTCTGGAAAAAAATCATTATATATACTTCTGTTTGGTCTGACCCTTGCATCACGCAGATTTCCTCTGTTTTTCGTTTCGAGCCTGTTTTTGTTGCAGATCTAGATCGCTATGACTACCCCAAAAGCTCCGAAGGACAAGATCTTCGAGAAGGTCATCAATCCCTACCTCACAAAAGTGCTGCAACACCCTCAATCTATCGAGATGCATGAGGGGATGTTGCACATCCGTGATGTTGAGGGGCCTAAGAAGACCGGAAGCGTGGAGACGAGGCTCAAAGCAATGGAGCAACAAGTCTTCAAGTGCCAAGTGATGGTGGAGCGTGGACTCAACGCCAACCACATGATGATCACGGAGTTCACCAATAAGACAAGGATTGATGCCAATGACATTGGGAAGCACCTCTCCAGGCTCTATGATAGGGTTGATCAACTCCAGGGCCAGATCTATGACCTGCAGAACCAAAACTGTGAGTATGAGTATAGATTTAAATCAATAAGGTTGGCTGCAGATTTGAGGATTTCGGAGACTCGTTAATCTTTCCATCGTGGAGCACCTATGCCTTGGAAGACGGAGGATCAAACTCATGTTGCAACAACTCCACCATCACCACCAAAGGAAGACAACTGAGCATTGGTATGGGCAATCCCCTTGGCTTTTGCCAAGCTTGGGGGAGTTGCCCCGGTATCGTATCACCATCACATCTTTTGCCTTTACCTTTGTTTTATTTTTCCTTTTCAGTTTTATTTTTTATCTAGTAGTTTAAAAGTCTTAGTGTTTTAGTTTTGAGTTTTAGCTTTGTATCACCCCCGTTGTATTCTTGCCTGTGAGCCATATAATAAAGAGTGTCTTAGTTGAAGGGCTTTGCCTCTTGCCGTTATCAAAAGAGTGAGAATAAAACAAAAGCATGGAAGATCATGTAATGATCTTGTGGGAAGTGATAGATTCACATATAAAAATAATGAGGATTGAAACTTGTTGAGGGTAGGCAAATGTAGACCTTGGTCATTGTTGCAATTAATAGGAAGTGATAAAGAAGGAGAGGTTCACATATGAATATATCATCTCTGACACCATCTATGATTGTGAACACTCACTAAACTATTGCATGCCTAGAAGTAGATGTTGGACAAGGAAGACAATGTAATGAATTGTGGTTGCTTGGCTCTGAACAATGTTATATGATTAGAGATCCCTTAGCATGTGACGATTGCTTCCACCTCATATTAGCCAAACCTCCTACACTAAGTAGAGATACTACTTGTGCATCCAAAAACCTTCAACCCAGTTTTGCCATGAGAGTCCACCATACCTACCTATGAATTGAATAAGATCCCTCAAGTAAGTTGTCATCGGTGCAAGCAATAAAAATTGCTCTCTAATATGTATGATCTATTAGTGTGTGGAAAATAAGCTTTATACGAACCTGTGATGAGGAAGACATAAAAGCGACAGACTCCATAATAAAGTTTTTTATCATAGGAGGCAATATAAAGTGACGTTCCTCCGCACTAAGAGGACACGCATCCAAACCTCAAAAGTGCATGACAACCTCTGCTTCCCTCTACGAAGGGCCTATCTTGTACCTTTACTTTTTGCCCTTGAAAGAGTCATGGTGATCTTCACCAATTCCTTATTTTTCCTTTGTCTTGGCTGCCGTCATATGCTTGGGAAAGATCCATATTCATATGTCAACTTGGAGGTAGGCATTCATGAATTATTATTGTTGACATTACCCTTGAGGTAAGCAGTTGGGAGGCGAAACTATAAGCCCCTATCTTTCTCTGTGTCCATCTGAAACTTTGATCTCATGAGTACCACGTGAGTTGTAGCAATTGTCGAGAACGAAAGAATGATTGAGTATGTGGATTTGCTTTACACGCTCTTATTTGACTCTTTCTGATGTTGTGATAAATTGCAATTGCTTCAGTGACTAAAGGCTATCGGTTGTTACTTCTCGATAAGGTTCTTGATCCATGCATTACTTTGTGAAGGAATTATCACTTTAGCATGAGAGATTATATGTTGGTATTTTTGTTCTGATCTTGATCATGATGCATGCATGTTCGTATCTTGTTTTGTCGACACCTCTCTCCCTAAACATGTGGACATATTTATTTAGCTCGGCTTTCGCTTGAGGACAAGCGAGGTCTAAGCTTGGGGGAGTTGATACGTCCATGTTGATATTTATCGCTTCTTTGGCTGTTACTTCACTTCACGGTACTATTCTTATGCCTTTTCTCTCTTATTTTGCAAGGTTTACATGAAGAGGGAGAATACCGGCAACTAGAATTCTGGCCTGAAAGTGGAGCAAAGTTGAGATACCTATTCTGCGCAACTCCAAACGCCATGAAAATGAACGGGGATTTTTTTCCCAATTTATCAAAAATACTGGGCCGAAGAGGTGCCAGAGGGGCACCAGGGGGTGCCCACAAGCCTGCACTGTTGGGGAACGTCGCATGGGAAACAAAAATTTTCCTACGCGCACGAAGACCTATCATGGTGATGTCCATCTACGAGAGGGGATGAGTGATCTACGTACCCTTGTAGATCGTACAGCAGAAGCGTTAGAGAACGCGGTTGATGTAGTGGAACGTCCTCACGTCCCTCGATCCGCCCCGCGAACAATCCCGCGATCAGTCCCACGATCTAGTACCGAACGGACGGCACCTCCGCGTCCAGCACACGTACAGCTCGACGATGATCTCAGCCTTCTTGATCCAGCAAGAGAGACGGAGAGGTAGAAGAGTTTTCCGGCAGCGTGACGGCGCTCCGGAGGTTGGTGATGATCTCGTCTCAGCAGGGCTCCGCCCGAGCTCCGCAGAAACGCGATCTAGAGGAAAAACTATGGAGGTATGTGGTCGGGCAGCCGTGAGAAAGTCGTCACAAATCTGCCCTAAAAGCCCCATATATATAGGAGGAGGGAGGGGGACCTTGCCTTGGGGTCCAAGGGACTCCCAAGGGGTCGGCCGAGCCAAGGGGGGGAGGACTCCCCCCCCCCCCCCAAACCGAGTGGGACTTGGTTTGGTGGGAGGAGTCCCCCTCCCTTCCCACTTCTTCCCTCTTTTTTTTCTTTTCCTTTGATTTCTTTCTCTTGGCGCATAGGCCCCCTTGGGGTTGTCCCACCAGCCCACTAAGGGTTGGTGTGTCTCCCCAAAGCCTATGGGCTTCCCCGGGGTGAGTTGCCCCCCCCCCCCCGGAGAACTCCCGGAACCCATTCGTCATTCCCGGTACATTCCCGGTAACTCCAAAAACCTTCCGGTAATCAAATGAGGTCATCCTATATATCAATCTTCGTTTCCGGACCATTCCGGAAACCCTCGTGACGTCCGTGATCTCATCCGGGACTCCGAACAACATTCGGTAACCAACAATATAACTCAAATACGCATAAAACAACGTCGAACCTTAAGTGTGCAGACCCTACGGGTTCGAGAACTATGTAGACATGACCCGAGAGGTTCCTCGGTCAATATCCAATAGCGGGACCTGGATGCCCATATTGGATCCTACATATTCTACGAAGATCTTATCGTTTGAACCTCAGTGCCAAGGATTCGTATAATCCCGTATGTCATTCCCTTTGTCCTTCGGTATGTTACTTGCCCGAGATTCGATCGTCAGTATCCGCATACCTATTTCAATCTCGTTTACCGGCAAGTCTCTTTACTCGTTCCGTAATACAAGATCCCGCAACTTACACTAAGTTACATTGCTTGCAAGGCTTGTGTGTGATGTTGTATTACCGAGTGGGCCCCGAGATACCTCTCCGTCACACGGAGTGACAAATCCCAGTCTTGATCCATACTAACTCAACTAACACCTTCGGAGATACCTGTAGAGCATCTTTATAGTCACCCAGTTACGTTGCGACGTTTGATACACACAAAGCATTCCTCCGGTGTCAGTGAGTTATATGATCTCATGGTCATAGGAATAAATACTTGACACGCAGAAAACAGTAGCAACAAAATGACACGATCAACATGCTACGTCTATTAGTTTGGGTCTAGTCCATCACGTGATTCTCCCAATAACGTGATCCAGTTATCAAGCAACAACACCTTGTTCATAATCAGAAGACACTGACTATCATCGATCAACTGGCTAGCCAACTAGAGGCATGCTAGGGACGGTGTTTTGTCTATGTATCCACACATGTAAATGAGTCTTCATTCAATACAATTATAGCATGGATAATAAACTATTATCTTGATACAGGAATTATAATAATAACTATACATTTATTATTGCCTCTAGGGCATAATTCCAACAGTCTCCCACTTGCACTAGAGTCAATAATCTAGCCCTCACATCACCATGTGAATTACATTGTAATAAATCTAACACCCATACAGTTCTGGTGTCGATCATGTTTTGGCCGTGGAAGAGGTTTAGTCAGCGGGTCTGCTACATTCAGATCCGTGTGCACCTTGCATATATTTATGTCCTCCTCCTCGACGTAGTCGCGGATGAGGTTGAAGCGTCGTTTGATGTGTCTGGTCTTCTTGTGAAACCTTGGTTCCTTTGCTAAGGCAATGGCACCAGTGTTGTCATAGAACAAGGTTATTGGATCCAGTGCACTTGGCACTACTCCAAGATCCGTCATGAACTGCTTCATCCAGACACCCTCCTTAGCCGCCTCCGAGGCAGCCATGTACTCCGCTTCACATGTAGAATCTGCTACGACGCTTTGCTTGGAACTGCACCAGCTTACTGCACCCCCATTAAGAATAAATACGTATCCGGTTTGTGACTTAGAGTCGTCCGGATCTGTGTCAAAGCTTGCATCGACGTAACCTTTTACGGCGAGCTCTTCGTCACCTCCATACATGAGAAACATCTCCTTAGTCCTTTTCAGGTACTTCAGGATATTCTTGACCGCCGTCCAGTGATCCACTCCTGGATTACTCTGGAACCTACCTGCCATACTTATGGCCAGGCTAACATCCGGTCTAATGCACAGCATTGCATACATGATAGAGCCTATGGCTGAAGCATAGGGGACGGAGCGCATATGCTCTCTATCTTCATCAGTTGCTGGGCACTGAGTCTTACTCAATCTCGTACCTTGTAAAACTGGCAAGAACCCTTTCTTGGACTGTTCCATTTTGAACCTCTTCAAAACTTTATCAAGGTATGTGCTTTGTGAAACTCCTATGAGGCGTTTCGATCTATCCCTATAGATCTTAATGCCTAGAATGTAAGCAGCTTCTCCTAGGTCCTTCATAGAGAAACTTTTATTCAAGTAACCTTTTATGCTCTCCAAAAGCTCTACGTTGTTTCCAATCAGTAATATGTCATCCACATATAATATTAGAAACGCCACAGAGCTCCCACTCACTTTCTTGTAAATACAAGATTCTCCAACCACTTGTATAAACCCAAATGCTTTGATCACCTCATCAAAGCGTTTGTTCCAACTCCGAGATGCTTGCACCAGTCCATAAATGGATTGCTGGAGCTTGCACACCTTGTCAGCATTTTTAGGATCGACAAAACCTTCGGGTTGCATCATATACAACTCTTCCTTAAGGAAACCGTTAAGGAACGCCGTTTTGACATCCATCTGCCAGATTTCATAATCGAAAAATGCAGCTATTGCTAACATGATTCTGACGGACTTAAGCATCGCTACGGGCGAGAAGGTCTCATCGTAGTCAACTCCTGGAACTTGTGAAAAACCCTTTGCCACAAGTCGAGCTTTATAAACGGTCACATTACCGTCAGCGTCCGTCTTCTTCTTAAAGATCCATTTGTTCTGAATAGCCCTGCGGCCCTCAGGTAGTATCTCCAAAGTCCACACTTTGTTCTCATACATGGATCCTATCTCGGATTTCATGGCTTCTAGTCATTTGTTGGAATCTAGGCCCACCATTGCTTCTTCATAACTTGCAGGTTCATTGTTGTCTAACAACATGATTGATAAGACGGGATTACCGTACCACTCTGGAGCAGCACGTGATCTCGTCGACCTGCGTGGTTCAACAGAAACTTGAACTGGAGTTTCATGATCATCATCATTAACTTCCTCCTCAACCGGCGTCGCAATGACAGAGGTTTCCCCTTGCCCTGCGCCACCATCCAGAGGGATGAGAGGTTCGACAACCTCGTCAAGTTCTATTTTCCTCCCACTCAATTCTCTCGAGAGAAACTCCTTCTCGAGAAAAGTTCCGTTCTTAGCAACAAACACTTTGCCCTCGGATTTGAGATAGAAGGTGTACCCAACTGTCTCTTTTGGGTAACCTATGAAGACGCATTTTTCCGCTTTGGGTTCCAGCTTTTCAGGCTGAAGCTTTTTGACATAAGCATCACATCCCCAAAATTTAAGAAACGACAACTTTGGTCTTTTGCCATACCACAGTTCGTATGGTGTCGTCTCAACGGATTTTGATGGTGCCCTATTTAAAGTGAATGCAGCTGTTTCTAATGCATAACCCCAAAATGATAACGGCAAATCAGTAAGAGACATCATAGATCGCACCATCTCTAACAAAGTACGATTACGACGTTCGGACACACCATTACGCTGTGGTGTTCCAGGCGGTGTTAACTGCGAAACAATTCCACATTGTCTTAAGTGAGCACCAAACTCGAAACTCAGATATTCACCCCCACGATCAGACCGCAGGAACTTGATCTTCTTGTTACGATGATTTTCCACTTCATTCTGAAATTGCTTGAACTTTTCAAATGTTTCAGACTTGTGCTTCATCAAGTAGACATAACCATATCTACTTAAATCGTCAGTGAAGGTGAGAAAATAACGATATCCGCCGCGTGCCTCCACGCTCATTGGACCACACACATCGGTATGTATGATTTCCAACAAGTCACTTGCATGTTCCATTGTTCCGGAGAACGGAGTCTTAGTCATCTTGCCCATGAGGCATGGTTCGCACGTGTCAAGTGAATCAAAGTCAAGTGACTCCAAAAGTCCATCAGCATGGAGTTTCTTCATGCGCTTTACACCAATATGACCTAGGCGGCAGTGCCACAAAAATATGGCGCTATCATTGTTTACTCTAACTCTTTTGGTCTCAATGTTATGTATATGCGTATCGCTATCAAGATTCAATATGAACAATCCTCTCACATTCGGTGCATGACCATAAAAGATGTTACTCATAGAAATTGAACAACCATTATTCTCAGACTTAAAAGAGTAATCGTCTCGCAATAAACAAGATCCAGATATAATGTTCATGCTCAACGCAGGCACTAAATAACAATGATTTAAGTTCATCACTAATCCTGATGGTAATTTAAGTGACACTGTGCCGACGGCGATTGCATCAACCTTGGAACCGTTTCCTACGCGCATCGTCACTTCGTCTTTCGCCAGCCTTCGTCTATTCCGCAGTTCCTGCTTCGAGTTGCAAATGTGAGCAACAGAACCGGTATCAAATACCCAGGCACTACTACGAGATCCAGTTAAGTACACATCAATAACATGTATATCAAATATACCTGATTTTTCTTTGCCCGCCTTCTTATCTGCCAGATACTTGGGGCAATTGCGCTTCCAGTGACCCATACCCTTGCAATAGAAGCACTCTGTTTCAGGCTTAGGTCCAGCCTTGGGTTTCTTCGGCGGATTGGCAACAGGCTTGCCACTCTTCTTCGAATTGCCCTTCTTTCCTTTGCCGTTTCTCTTGAAACTAGTGGTCTTTCTCACCATCAACACTTGATGCTCTTTACGGAGTTCAGACTCTGCGACTTTCAGCATCGCAAACAACTCGCCGGGAGACTTGTTCATCCCTTGCATGTTGTAGTTCAACACAAAGCCTTTATAGCTTGGCGGCAGTGATTGAAGGATTTTGTCAGTGATAGCTTCTTGCGGGAGTTCAATCCCCAGTTCAGCTAGATGGTTTGAGTACCCAGACATTTTGAGCACATGCTCACTGACAGACGAGTTTTCCTCCATCTTGCAAGCATAGAATTTATCGGAGGTCTCATACCTCTCGATCCGGGCATTCTTCTGAAAGATAAACTTCAACTCCTGGAACATCTCAAATGCTCCATGACGCTCAAAGCGACGTTGAAGTCCCGGTTCTAAGCCATACAAGACTGCACATTGAACTATTGAGTAGTCCTCCTTACGTGCTAACCAAGCATTCTTAACATCCTGATCAGCCGTAGCGGGTGGTTCATCTCCTAGCGCAGCATTAAGGACATAATCCTTCTTTCCAGCTTGTAAGATTAGCTTAAGATTACGAGCCCAGTCTACAAAGTTGCTTCCATCATCTTTCGACTTAGCTTTCTCTAGGAACGTATGAAAATTCAGGATGACACTTGCGTGAGCCATGATCTACAACACAAAAATATTCAAAGTGGACTTAGACTATGTTCAAGATAATTAGAGTTCAACTTAATCAAATTATATGCTAAACTCCCACTCAAAAAGTACATCTCTCTAGTCATTTGAGTGGTTCATGATCCACTTACATTATCCCAAGTCCGATCATCACGTGAGTTGAGTATAGTTTCAGTGGTAAGCATCCCTATGCTAATCATATCAACTATATGATTCATGATCGACCTTTCGGTCTCATGTGTTCCGAGGCCATGTCTGCACATGCTAGGCTCGTCAAGCTTAACCCGAGTGTTCCGCGTGCGCAACTGTTTTGCACCCGTTGTATGTGAATGTTGAGTCTATCACACCCGATCATCACGTGGTGTCTCGAAACGACGAACTGTAGCAACGGTGCACAGTCGGGGAGAACACAATTTCGTCTTGAAATTTTAGTGAGAGATCACCTCATAATGCTACCGTCGTTCTAACCAAAATAAGGTGCATGAAAGGATTAACATCACATGCAATTCATAAGTGACATGATATGGCCATCATCACGTGCTTCTTGATCTCCATCACCAAAGCACCGGCACGATCTTCTTGTCACCGGCGCCACACCATGATCATCCATCAACATGTTGCCATCGTGGTTATCGTGCTACTTATGCTATTACTACTATGGCTACATCTTAGCAAAATAGTAAACGCATCTGCAAGCACATATGTTAGTATAAAGACAACCCTATGGCTCCTGCCGGTTGCCGTACCATCGACGTGCAAGTCGATATTTCTATTACAACATGATCATCTCATACATCCAATATATCACATCACATCGTTGGCCATATCACATCACAATCATACCCTGCAAAAACAAGTTAGACGTCCTCTAATTTTGTTGTTGCAAGTTTTACGTGGTGACCAAGGGTATCTAGTAGGATCGCATCTTACTTACGAAAACACCACAACGGAGATATATGAGTTGCTATTTAACCTCATCCAAGGACCTCCTCGGTCAAATCCGATTCAACTAAAGCTGGAGAAACCGACACTTGCCAGTCATCTTTGAGCAAAGGGGGTTACTCGTAACGATGAAACCAGTCTCTCGTAAGCGTACGAGTAATGTCGGTCCAAGCCGCTTCAATCCAACAATACCGCGGAATCAAGAAAAGACTAAGGAGGGCAGCAAAACGCACATCACGGCCCACAAAACCTTTTGTGTTCTACTCGAGAAGACATCTACGCATGAACCTAGCTCATGATGCCACTGTTGGGGAACGTCGCATGGGAAACAAAAAAATTCCTACGCGCACGAAGACCTATCATGGTGATGTCCATCTACGAGAGGGGATGAGTGATCTACGTACCCTTGTAGATCGTACAGCAGAAGCATTAGAGAACGCGGTTGATGTAGTGGAACGTCCTCACGTCCCTCGATCCGCCCCGCGAACAATCCCGCGATCAGTCCCACGATCTAGTACCGAACGGACGGCACCTCCGCGTTCAGCACACGTACAGCTCGACGATGATCTCGGCCTTCTTGATCCAGCAAGAGAGACGGAGAGGTAGAAGAGTTTTCCGGCAGCGTGACGGCGCTCCGGAGGTTGGTGATGATCTCGTCTCAGCAGGGCTCCGCCCGAGCTCCGCAGAAACGCGATCTAGAGGAAAAACTATGGAGGTATGTGGTCGGGAAGCCGTGAGAAAGTCGTCTCAAATCTGCCCTAAAAGCCCCATATATATAGGAGGAGGGAGGGGGACCTTGCCTTGGGGTCCAAGGGACTCCCAAGGGGTCGGCCGAGCCAAGGGGGGGAGGACTCCCCCCCCCCCCCAAACCGAGTTGGACTTGGTTTGGTGGGAGGAGTCCCCCTCCCTTCCCACTTCTTCCCTCTTTTTTTTTCTTTTCCTTTGATTTCTTTCTCTTGGCGCATAGGCCCCCTTGGGGCTGTCCCACCAGCCCACTAAGGGCTGGTGTGTCTCCCCAAAGCCTATGGGCTTCCCCGGGGTGAGTTGCCCCCCCCCCCCCCCCCCGGTGAACTCCCGGAACCCATTCGTCATTCCCGGTACATCCCGGTAACTCCGAAAACCTTCCGGTAATCAAATGAGGTCATCCTATATATCAATCTTCGTTTCCGGACCATTCCGGAAACCCTCGTGACGTCCGTGATCTCATCCGGGACTCCGAACAACATTCGGTAACCAACAATATAACTCAAATACGCATAAAACAACGTCGAACCTTAAGTGTGCAGACCCTGCGGGTTCGAGAACTATGTAGACATGACCCGAGAGGTTCCTCGGTCAATATCCAATAGCGGGACCTGGATGCCCATATTGGATCCTACATATTCTACGAAGATCTTATCGTTTGAACCTCAGTGCCAAGGATTCGTATAATCCCGTATGTCATTCCCTTTGTCCTTCGGTATGTTACTTGCCCGAGATTCGATCGTCAGTATCCGCATACCTATTTCAATCTCGTTTACCGGCAAGTCTCTTTACTCGTTCCGTAATACAAGATCCCGCAACTTACACTAAGTTACATTGCTTGCAAGGCTTGTGTGTGATGTTGTATTACCGAGTGGGCCCCGAGATACCTCTCCGTCACACGGAGTGACAAATCCCAGTCTTGATCCATACTAACTCAACTAACACCTTCGGAGATACCTGTAGAGCATCTTTATAGTCACCCAGTTACGTTGCGACGTTTGATACACACAAAGCATTCCTCCGGTGTCAGTGAGTTATATGATCTCATGGTCATAGGAATAAATACTTGACACGCAGAAAACAGTAGCAACAAAATGACACGATCAACATGCTACGTCTATTAGTTTGGGTCTAGTCCATCACGTGATTCTCCCAATAACGTGATCCAGTTATCAAGCAACAACACCTTGTTCATAATCAGAAGACACTGACTATCATCGATCAACTGGCTAGCCAACTAGAGGCATGCTAGGGACGGTGTTTTGTCTATGTATCCACACATGTAAATGAGTCTTCATTCAATACAATTATAGCATGGATAATAAACTATTATCTTGATACAGGAATTATAATAATAACTATACATTTATTATTGCCTCTAGGGCATAATTCCAACATGCACGGCGCAGCCACCCCCCCCCCCCCCCCGGCCGCGCCATGGGGGCTTGTGGGCAGCCCACTGTCCCACTGGCCCCCCTCTTTTGTTATATGGAGGGTTTTGTCCAGGAAAAAAATAAGAGAGGATCTTTTTCGTGGTTTCGCCACCGCCGCGAAGAGGAACTTGAGCAGAACCAATCTAGAGCTCCGGCAGGACGATCCTGTCGGGGAAACTTCCCTCCCGGAGGGGGAAATCGTCGCCATCGTCATCACCAACACTCCTCTCATCGAAGGGGGCTCGTCACCATCAACATATTCATCAGCACCATCTCATCTCCAAACCCTAGTTCATCACTTGTAACCAATCTCCGTCTCGCGACTCCGATTGGTACTTGTAAGGTTGCTAGTAGTGTTGAATACTCTTTGTAGTTGATGCCAGTTGGATTATTTGGTGAAAGAGTTTATGTTCAGATCCTTGATGCTATTCATTACCTCTCTGATCATGAATATGGTGATGCTTTGTGAGTAGTTACTTTTGTTCTTGAGGACATGGGATAAATCATGCTAATAATAGTAATGTGAATTTGGTATTCGTTCGGTATTTTGATATGTTGTATGTTGTTTTTCCTCTAGTGGTGTTATGTGAACATCGACTACATAACACTTCACCATTATTTGGGCCTAGAGGAAGGCATCGGGAAGTAGTAAGTAGATGATGGGTTGCTAGAGTAACAGAAGCTTAAACCCTAGTTTATGCGTTGCTTCGTAAGGGGCTGATTTGGATCCACTAGTTTAATGCTATGGTTAGACTTTGTCTTAATTCTTCTTTAGGAGTTGAGGATGGTTGCGAGAGGGGTTAATCATAGGTGGGATGCTTGTCCAAGTAAGGGCAGTACCCAAGCGCCGGTCCACCCACATATCAAACTATCAAAGTAACGAACGCGAATCATATGAACATGATGAAACTAGCATGACCGAAATTCCCATGTGTCCTCGGGAGCGTTTTTCCTCCTATAAGACTTTGTACAGGCTTGTCCCTTGCTACAAAAGGGATTGGTCTGCTTTGATGCACCGTTGCTACTTTTGTTACTTATTGCTTGCTACGAATCATCTCACCACACAATCACTTGTTACCGACAATTTCAGTGCGTGCAGATTTTACCTTGCTGAAAACCACTTGTCAGATCCTTCTGCTCCTCGTTGGGTTCGACACTCTTACTTATCGAAAGGACTACGATTGATCCCCTATACTTGTGAGTCATCAGAGGTCGGGTGGAATCCTGACCCGGTGTTGTTCCCGAACTCTATTGTTCTAGTCGAGCCAAGATTGGTACCCATCCTGCCTAGCGGGAGTGCGCCCTTTGGATCCGTAGATGGATCTTGACTGACCTACTCTAGCATTCAAGTTGTGTTGGAGGTCGAACGGGTCTCCGGGCTATGCTGGCTCGTTCCTTCTTGTGTAGGGGGGTTTGGGTCGGTATCTGGCTTCTTAGGTCGTTCTATCCCGTCCTCGAGGGGGGCGGTCTGGCTGGTCGCCCTAAGTGTTTTGGGGGGGTGCGGTCTTGAAGGCCTCGTCGTCAAATTCTGGCAATAAACAACGATGCGGTTAACTTTCATTTTGCCCCTGTCGTTCATAGTCGTACCCTTCTTTGGCAGCTAGGCCTTGCGTCCATCTGTTGTTAAGGGTGTCTTGTTCGGATTTGATTTGCTTCTATTTCATCGTGAGGCTTCGAGTGGTGGCTATGAGTTGCCGCTTGAACCGTTCTTGATCCACCGGGTCTTCGGGGACGAGGAAATCCTCGTCTCCGAGACTATCCTCCTCTTTGTAACGAGGGGGTAGTTGTTGTATTTGGAATCATCGAGGTCTTCAAATTTTCCCAGAGCCGTATGCCCCTCCAAATCATTGAGCTGTTGTCCGGGAGCAGCGGGGTCAACGGGGTTTTCTAGGTTGTCCGGGGTAGCGTTTTCTTCGGTTCCCATATTGCTTTCCCTACCCTTGTGCCCCTTGGGTTTTATGCGCTCGCGCCGGTGCTTGGGTGGCTCATCGCCACTGTTTTTTAACTGGGGTGTTGCCATCTCTCTTCCGTGTTGCACCATCGTCCTTATCATCAGGGGTGTCCACCATATGCACATCGTAGGTGGAGGTGGTTGTCCATCATCCAGTTGTGGGAGGAGCGGTTGTGTCGAAATCTGCATATATATACCTTCGGCCTTATCCAAGGAGAAGTCGAGCATATCGGTTAAACCTTTGATAGTGGCTATCAAGTGGGTGGTGGGTGGGAAACAAAATTCCATGTGACTTGCCGCGAGACCGACCTGAAAATAGGTCGAGGTCAAGTCATCCGTAATATCCATAGTTTGGATCTGGGCCAACGTCTTGTTTGATAGCGAGAGGTTGGTCGAACTAGTCTTCAGGGCAGTGGCGGAGTTGATCTCCAGCGTGTCGGCACAGGCGGTGTGCTTGGCCAGGGTTGACCCCTAATCCTCGAACGCCGTGATGAAATCTGCGCTCAAGGCCGAATCCAAAGTGGGTGCCGCTCCGGACACGAGGTTAGGCAGGAGGCCCGAAGTCAAGGCTTCGGGGTTTCCGGGCTCATTGGATGAAGCCGAGAGCATTCTGAGGACCATACTGCCACGGGCATCGGGTACGCATTCTAGGTCACCGAACTTGATTCCCTACCATAGGGCGAACCCGACGATCTAGTCGAGGTGACCAGCCGCCTCGACATGCGGAAAGATGCTGCTGAACGCAGAAAGCTGGCCGGGGACAAAGATACCCCCGGTGCTAATGACATCGGTGGTGACCAAGCAAGCCATCGATCCCTCTAGCGATCCTACAGTGGAACTCTCAATGAAAGTACCAATGTCGGTGTCAGAACCGGTAGATCTCGGATAGGGGGTCCCTAACTATGGATCTTAGATGTATGGGTAACAGGAGACAAGGGAGACGATATTTACCCAAGTTCGGGCCCTCTTGGTGGAGGTAATACCCTACGTGTTGCTTTGTTTATATTGATGATGAAGTATCAAGTACAGAGTTGATCTACCTCGAGATCGTATGATGTGGTCTAAAACCCTAGGAGTATTGATCTTAATCTTCCTTACGGACTAGAAACCTCTGGTTTAGCTAGATACCAAGGGTACGTAGGGTTATACAATGTGTGTTACATCCGGAAAGAAACATGAAGATATGATCATCTTGACTTGGAGCATATACCAAGGCTTCGAAAGATAGCGTACTGGACACGACGTCGTCTTGTAGTTCGTCCCTTCAATGATAGTCATAGGGCGGTCCATGAGTCCGGTCCATGAAGATAGGTCAACGGACCGAGGACCCCTCAGTCCCGGACTCCCTCAATCGTCATGTAGGTGGTGGTGACTTTTGCATGAGGTTCTTTTGGATCAGGGATGAAAACTATGTTTAATTTTCACGAGAATTATATTTGATCGTCTAAATTTGTAGTTATGGTCAAATTTTCTATTTTGCATTTTTTGCTTTAAGGGCTCGCGTGGGCTATGGCCGAACAGACCCCGAAAAGTCGAATGGTTGTGTTTTACTACTCGGCCTTACAGGGTTTGTTCGGTTGCACCCTCACGAGCCCTTAAAACACGTTTTTGCGGTTTTTATAATCATTTTAAAGATATGCACGATAAAAATGTGTTAGAGATGCTCTTACACTTCAGAAATGATAAGTCCTTAATCGGAAATTGTTTTTGGTGGCCGAGCTTCATGGAGGCCTTTAAATTTGAAACTCAAATTTCATAAAAATTCAGATTTTTATATTTCAAAAAATTCTGAAAAAATACAAAGATAAATGAAGGTGGAACACACATGTGTGTAAATTTTCAGAAAAAAATACATTAAAATGAGGACTGTGCAAAAAAAGACAAATCTCGGGCCTTTTTACACAGGATACTATTCATTGTTTTAATCATGAATTTATTTTTTTTGTGCAGATCGTATCTCAAGGTATTATATTCTAAAATTTTACATACATACAGATAACAGCCTTCTTTACTTGCATATTTTTCTCAGATTTTTTTAAAACTGAAATGTTTGAATTTTGAATTTAAAAAAAAATCGACCTTTAAGAAGGCCGAGCTCCAAACGTCCGCTCTCCTCCTTAACTAGCTTCATACCAGATCGGAATCTGAAATTATTTACATGCCTATAATAAATCGTCTCGACTGCTTACACATCAGGTAATCTCTAAAAATATAGAAGCGCTTAGCTAGCTTCATAACAGATCTGAATCTTAAAATATAAGTCATGTTCAGTGCTTACGCATTAGTTCTAGAAAATGGTAGGACCGCTTAGCTAGCTCGACATCAAATCTGAATCTGACAATACTATTTAAGACCATCTACAGTCATGGCCCTGTTTGGATACTCTAACCGGGTTAGAGGTTAGAGTTAGATTCTAACTCTCAACTAACCCTGAACTAACTCTAACCCAAGAGGTGTTTGGATGAGAGGGTTAGATTGACAATAAATGCCCTTTCTCAATCATTTGGTTACTTTTGTCCATATTCACTTCCGGATTTGGTGTGGCCGATCGTTGTGTGGCCGGCAGGGCGCGGCAGGGCGGGGGCGGGCGGCCCGGCGGCGGGGCGGGGCGGGCCGCGGCAGGGCGCAGCGGCCCGCGGCTGGGGCGCGGCGGGGCGGGGGCGGGCGGCCCGGCGGCGGGGCGGGACGGGCCGCGGCAGGGCGCAGCGGCCGGCGGCTGGGGCGCGACGGGGCGGGGCGGGGCGGGGCGGCCCGGCTGCGGCGCGCGGCGGGGGCGGGCGGCCCGGCGGCGGGGCGGGGCAGGCCGCTGCAGGGCACAGCGGCCGACGGCTGGGGCGCGGCGGGGCGGGGCGGCCCGGCGGCGGGGTGGGGGCGCGGCGGGGCGCGGCAGGGCGCAGCGGCCGGCGGCTGGGGCGGCCGGCGGCTGGGAGGGCGACGGGAGGGACAGCGACGGGAGGGACGGGGGGTTGGTGGGATCTGGTGCGGGCTGGATGCAGTAGCAAGTGATTTTTTTTCTTCTTTTTTGTTCCCACCTAACTCTAACCCAAAAAAGCACCTCTTGGGTGGGTTAGAGTTTTTGGGTGGGTTAGATGCATCTAACCCAATCTAACCCTACCTGTTTGGATTTTTGAGGGTTAGATAGCTCAACTTTAACCCAATCTAACTCTAACCCTAGGATCCAAACAGGGCCCATATCCATTATACCCGTCAAATGCGTGAGTCACCAATTGAACATAAAAAAATCGATCCAATCGTTTAAGGCCTTAAACAGTTGAATTGACGACACCATTCATAACGAGTCTAAACAAGGGGCAAATATAAAAATATCTGGACGCACGCGGACACCCCCGCCTGACAGGGCGCGGCCCGCCACCAACCCATTATTGTCTCACAAAGCCACATATATTTGTCCCCATCCGTTCGTCGGACCAAATCTTAGCCACCTCACTCCACCCTCTTCACTCTCATCCACCATCCTAGCTCACCATCGGCGATCTTCAGCCTTCATCGTCATGACGGACAACGGATCCAAGTCCTTCACCTTCAGACCAGTCGACCACAAGCTCATCCCACGTGGCCCCAAGGAGGAGATGGCCGTCTGGCTTGCGCTTCGCTGTTCCCAGAAGGCGGCCACCCGGGGGCAGCACTCGGACTCGCAACGCCGGAAATCCATTGCGTCGACACAGCCGGTGCTTGGATCCAGCATCGCTGTCTCACAGAAGGCGATGCGGTCCGTCTAGCGTCCGAACGCCGTGGCGGAAGCGCAACCCCTTCGTTGATGCGTCAAGCATGAAGCATGGACGTCCTCGAACATGTCATGGCGCGGCGTGCCCGTCAGGCCGGGCAGCGGGCGCGGGAGGCGACTGTTGACGTTGGAAAGACGGAGTCACATTCTCCGACGCCCCGTAGGGTGCACCAGTGCGGTTGTCGCAACCGTGTCGTGTTGGACGTCGGCTTCTCCCACAAAGGATCCGTCATCGACATCACGTCCACCGGTAACGTCCGGGTTATAGGCTCCGACGAGAAAGAGTAGGTCATGAAAGACGACGGGAGCTCGAGTCCCGTGAACCGGCTAATGTCCAATGTTTTATTAGTTCTACGTTACATGTAATAATATGAATTTGTGGTTTCTAATTAAAGGCTATTCAGATGTAGAATCCATTAACATGACCGGTCAGGGTATGTGAACGCATCCGAACGTGTTCGTGAACTTTTATGGAGGCGCATTTGCAAGTGATGACCGTAGATCCTCGGCGTTGGGTACTGAACTAGATGAATTATCGAGAAAATGAGAGGGAGTGAAAATCAACTTAATCAAGCTGGCCTCACGCCCCACGGGCGCGCACGCTATAAAGCTGTGTGTCACCAGGGGTACCGGCTGTGAACACAGCCAAACAATGGAGTCCGCCTTTCCAACAGCAGCGCGGCTCAGCCTCCATTTCCTCCTCTACTCATCCCTGCTCCTCAACGCCCTCTTCGTCGCGCACCTCTTCCTCTCCGCCCCGCCGGCGCAGTCCCCGCTTCTCAGCGAGGTCAACAACGACGGTGGCAGCGGCGCGCTGAGCTGGGCGCTACGGGCGGCCAGGGATGCCGAGTCCGTGGCCGCGGTTGGTTGCTCCGGCCACGGCCGCGTGTTCGTGGATGGCATCGTCGGCGAGGACGGGCGGCCCGGGTGCGAGTGCAACACCTGCTTCGAAGGGCCGGACTGCTCCGTCCGGACGCCCGACTGCACCGCCGACGCCGACAGGTGATCGTTCCGACTCCTCGCTCTTGATCATAGCTCTTGATACACAGTACATGCTTCCATTTCTGATTCCTCCCTCACCTCGCCTTCCTTCGTTGTCGTGCGTGGTGGGCGCGCGTTGCTTAGAAGTTCTTTTCTCCATTGATGGCGTGATTTGGAACGGCGCCGTTAGATGCACAGTAATCTCCGGTTAATACTTGTATGATATTGCACAGTTCCGTCCATTCTCCATAAGTCAGAAGGACGCCGTTAAACGCGTGCTTCTAAATTCTACTCTAGTAATCATTAATCAACAAATTGATCGGGTATCGCCTAAAAATAATGCGTTTTAGACACTCGCTTCATCCACGACTGCATTAACCATACGTACCCATCATTTCATTTTCCAAAGCATCTTTAAATTTTATAATACTAATGGAACTAGTAGTTTTAGCACTCATAGCGACACGCCAAACTTGCAGTAGTTGTTTACCTTAAACATATGCACCTTAGCTTTTAGTTGATGCGACCATGTGTGTGAGAGAGTGAGGGGTCAACTTCCACGTCGCATTCAGGCAAGGAAAAATACACTTATTAGATGTCACATCCGTGGGGCCGGATATTTCAAGTCAGTTTCTCGTGTCCTCTATAAATAGTAGTAGGTCATTATTATTTGAGAGGTACCTTCCCCTCTGATATCGAGATTTTTTATCAACCACTAACTTCTTAAGAAACTATAAACTAAAATAAAGCATCATAATGATATAATGATATAATAGACATGGTCTATGTAACGACATGAGACATGCATGCACATTGATAAATGATGCTCTAAGGCTGTCCGTAATGGAAGTATCATAAGGCTGGTTGTAATGAGTACTATCATATACTAGTATCATGATACTAGTGTATGATACCACATCCGTAATGCATAGTATCATATGTTAGTATCATAATGTAGTTCATTTATTGTTATGCAAGACACATAGTAACACATCATTTAATATGATACGGTATCATGATATGATACTCAACACTCTATTTCTTCATTTAATTCTATGCCACCTCATCGAAAATGCTTAGTTGTCATACATGATATTACCATTACGGGCAGTCTAAGTAGTAGTATCATGCATGCCAACTAGGAAATTTTGATTAGATGTCATGGAATTAAATGAAAAAAGACAGGGTTGAGTATCATATCATGATACCGTGTCATATTAAATGGTGTGCTGCTATGTGTCTTGCATGACAATAAATAAACTATTCTATGATACTAACATACGATACTATGCATTACGGATGTGGTATCATAGACTAGTATCATATGCATGATACTATTATATGATACTACCCATTACAAACAGCCTAAATAGAAACACTAGAAGAACAGACTACTGATTCGTAGGGCCTCTTTGATTTACAGGATTCTCAAAATGAAAGTATGGAAAAAATGTAGGAATATGATGGCATGTCCTATAATATCCTATAGAATTTGAAAAAATGTTTGATAGCGCAGGGAAAATAAAAAAAATCTATAAAAAGGTTGAATGGATGGAAAATTTTCTACAGAATATAGTATAAATAGATCCTATGAAAAAATCCTAAGGATGTCAATCCTATGAATCAAACGATCATCAAAGAAAAAAAATCCTAAGGATAAATCCTCCAAAAATCGTATGCAATTTCTAGCCTCCCACCAAACCAGACTCTTGCCGTTGGGTCATAGCCTGATGGACCGCTGGATCTAGTAGTACTGATTTTGGAAGCAAGTTTGTTCAGGTATACAAGCACATAATTTCAGGCAACTAATCCTTGAAATTTAGGAAGCCAATCGAGCAGTTTGAGGAAACTAATTATGAACGGATTAATGTGGCATAAAGGCTTTTCAGATGCAATTTTTTTCCTTATGGTTTATATTTTATTTCATTACAAAGCAGATCATGTTTCCAATATTCCTGAAAATTGCATCGAGTGGAAATATTTTCTTACGAAGCACTTCTTGTTTCCAATATTCCTTAAAATTGCATGAAGCGCGAAAAAAGTGCTTCGATCTAAAAGATCATGTCCGTAGTTATTAGTTGCTTGCTTCCGACTGAAATTTGCTTCCATGTTGAGCGAAAAATCGCTTTCATGTGGACTTTAAATAAATTTGATTACATCGTGAACGTTCCATGTTGACTGGAAATAAATTTGCTTCCATATCAACAGGAAAAGAAAAATGCTTCATATGTGCATGTTACCCGCTTGTGACAATTTAGAAACATCCTACTTTCAAGTTCTTGATATTCCAATACATCATATGTTCCATTCGAAGGCTTCTTAGGTGATACATATTTGCATCAATTTGCTTGTCAAAATTTTCCTTAATAATTCATACACGACATTAGGTTTGTTCTTTTTAGCGGTGCAAGTATGTCTATATATCTATCTACAATTCTCCGACGACTTACACATTATGGCCGCAGGTTAATCGCATACTTTACTTATCCTCGCCATCTGTTATCATTTTCACACTTCTTTCATGTGCTTGGATGCTTCCTTTTCATGCTTCCATTATTTATGTGCTCTTCTTCCATGTATTGGTTTGAATATTGATTCCAAAGAAATCAAAAATTTTCTTACCTAAAATAAAACATGGCATTATGCACAATTTAAATACAACGAACCAATGGTCGTCGTGCTTCCTTGAGATCGTAGTGGTGCTTCCACTGAATGGCGAACGTGTGCCCTTTGCGATTGTAGTCGTTCTTCCTTCCAAAACTGTGTATGATGGTTGTGCTTCCTTCCAAAGCTGGTTGTGCTTCCTTCCAAAGCTGGTCGTGCTTCCTTCCCAAAGCTTTACGATTGTAGGTACTCTCAACAAAATTTATCGATGAGATGAATAAAAAAAGTGATTAAAATTTGTTAAAAAAACAAATGGTTAAAAAGTGAAAGTTGAGATGAATCAAACCCTAATTTGGGTGAGTACATACCAGCAGGAGGACGCCTCAGATCCGTGTGAAGCTCCTTTGCCAAACCGAAATGGTGCAACAGCACAGTGCGAGGGATGGTGATGAGGCATGCTCGGGGGGGGGGGGGGGGGCTCCTTCCAAAGCTGGTCTTGGTTCCTACCAAAGTTGGTCGTGCTTCCTTCCCAAAGATTTACGATTGTAGATACTCTCAACAAAATTTATCGATGAGATGAATAAAAAAGTGATTAAACTTTGTTAAAAGAAACAAATGGTTAAAAATAAGTGAGAGTAGAGATGAATCAGACCCTAATTCGGGTGAGTACCTACCAGCAGGAGGACGCCTCAGATCCGTGTGAAGCTTCTTTGCCAAACAGAAATGGTGCAACAACATAGTGCGAGGGATGGTGATGAGGCATGCTCGGGGGGGGGGGGGGCGACATGGGCAGTGATGGGGATTATGTAACCATGATGAGAGGAAGGCTCGACAGAGCAGACGGTAGGTACCACACCGACGATGTGGAGCATTTGTAGCCGCCGCGGAGTTGCTGGTGCGGAGCAGGTTGATAGCGGAGGTTGTCGTCGTGGTGAGCGAGCTCGGTGTGCTCCAGGATGAGGTCGCCCATGGGATGGGATACGGCGTGGGGTGGGTGGATCGGCAAGGCGAGATTTACTCGCGTAGACATGGTGAGGAGGTTGGAGCCGAGCAGGAGACAAGAGTTTCTCGGAGTGAATTAATACATGTAGTTAATTGATGGGGCCAGAGAATCGCTAGTCCATGGGGTTAAAAAAGAACCAACATGGTACAATTTGTTTGATGAAAAAAAATTGTTAGACTACTAATAAGAAGTGTTTCCCGTGTCTAAAACTCAGTCAGCCGAGACTTAGTGAAGTCTCAGTTGACCGAAACTTAGCTAAGGCTTAGTCGAGTGACGTTGGAGTATTTATGATGTTATAAGGGGCATGGCTAGACGTTGCAATCAGAGATGAAATATGTTGCAAGCAACGACAACGGACGCTACAACCGTTGTGACTAAATGCGGCAGCCGTCAATGGGAGATGTTGCGACCGGTGAGATGACGTGCTACGATCGATGAGGGCTTATGTTGTGTCCTGTGAGATGACATGCAAGAACTAGCAAGAAATATGTTGCAACCGGTAGGAACATATGTTGCAAATGGTGTGACAAAATGTAGCGTGGTCTGTTGGACAGTGCTCAATCCAACACGGATCTCCATGCCAAGATCTAACAATTATGTAGTTAGCTTAGAGTTTGTTAAATCTCGGTCATTCGAGTTCTAGGAAGCCCAATTGATAAATTTAAAATTAAAAAAGGGCAATGTGAGAAAATAAACATGACAATTGATTGTCATGTGTAGTTGTTAAAGTAGTTAGATATTATCTGAGCAAAAAAGGAAGTTAGATATTGGTTACTTGTAATTTTCTACTCCTTCCAATCCAAATTAATAGGCACAACTTTATTATAATTTTAGTAAAAAGTTGTACGAAAGGTGTGACAATAAATTCGAATCGTTTTCGTACAAAAACATTACAAACCGAGATGGTCATATACAGTACATACACACCTGCACCGAACAAACAATCACTCCTATTTATGCTTTTATATGTTCAACCCATGTGGTGCCCCCAATATAAAATCGTGTTGTTGAGGATTCTTTGGGATGCAAGTTGTAATCCTAACAATGGTTTATCTTTGTGATGATGCAAACATACACATAAAAAGGTCTTCCATGGTAACATGCTTAACCAAATTCATAGCAGGGATTTGATTTATCTTGGTGATGATGCAAACATACACATAAGAAGGGCGAAGGAACTAGGGACTTAGGTTTGACTAAGTCCCTAGTTCCTTCACTCTTCTTCCGAGCCTCTCCACCATACGGTTTAAGACCGAAGAATATAGAAAGACATGGAAGTTGAAAGTGCCCACACACACCTCAAAAGCGGACGCACCACATCGACTAAGCATTGAGAACTCCAACGAGACTGTGTATGTACCCTAGAGCTACATTATATGTCTACATAAGCAATCTAAGGGTCACTAAGATGCAAAAGTCCGGAGAATAAATTAAGGTGACACTAGACTTTAGATTTGTATTGGCATGCAAGCACCCAATCAAGAACACGTTTGACGAGGGAGGAAGACACGACTAGGGTAAGTTAGACCTCCAAGATCGATGCATACTCACCATAAAAACACGGTACAAAAATCTAGATCAGTTCCACATTTGTTTTCTACAAATCACCCTTGTGTTGTACCTCGAATGATGCATGTTTCCACCGAAAACGAAACCACTCAGTGGTGTATCATGAATATAATCATCCAACGACAAGTAGGCATCCCATAAGCTAGGAGGAATCAATTACACATTGGACATTCACCCTAGGACAAGGACGAGGAGCAATGTGAGATGGGCGATGGACAAAATAAGGGCCTTACCGCAACCATTTGCCTCTAGCAGCTTTCTTTGGTGGCAGGACGATACGATAAATAATGGGTGGGTGCGTGGAAGTGATATCCGAGGCTCTCGAAAGTCGTATAGGTTGAGCCATGCGACAATCTCAAACTCCAACACACTTACTGAGAAAATCAAGAATCAACTAAACATATCATCTAAACATATCATCTTCACTGTGGAAACTATTTTGCATTAAAAACCATTCATGTGGTAAAGCTTAACCTGATCCATAATATTAGACCTTTTTCATGCTAGCACATGCTCTACCCAAGTTGAGGGCACACCCATGACTTTTGTTGATTCACATCATTTTGATCTGGCTCACGAAACACAACAACCCTAAGAAAGCTTCATGTTGTACAAATAAATGTGAAATTATGCCCAAGTCGGAGACACACCTAGTAACTTTCTTGGTTCATGTCTTCTTATCTTTCACGACTCCATCACTAGCCCCGATCAAGCTTCCTTCATTGCTTTCAAGAGTGAAGTGGTTTAGATGACGATCTCATGGCGGTTTTGCACATGGGGGAAGTAAGTCAGGGAAAATTTAGGAAGGGAATGCCATCAAATGGAAAGGAGGTTTTAGAGACCTCGGTTAGCTTGGACAAACAATAGGTAACATGCTTTCATAATTTTACAAAAACAAAATCCATTTTGATACATATTTTTTGAAAGCAGAATTTACAAAATCATTATTAACAAAAAATGAAGACATGATACCAATTTGTTTTATGAAATATAATATCTTGATAAAGAATCATAATGCAATTGCTAATTAGGCTTAGAAACTTGATGTTCTGAGCCTACGTTTATTGTAATGCTAGATTAATCACTGCACCCATGCCTTTCGTGTGACCTAAAACTTGAACTCACGCAACTATGTCGCCCTTGACTTACCTAATTGTCACTCGATTGGAGAATCACAACAGTGTTATCCCATGGCTTGCTAATCGGACCATGCATAATCTCTTTCGTCCAAAGAACTATTGTAGCCCATCGCAAAAGAAAAAGAACTATTGTAGAGCTCCCGCAAGAAAAGAGTATTATTGTAGCTGGCATGTGTTAGGATTGGTGCATTTTTTAATTTTTTTTAGCAAAAGGTTATTACTTTTGACATGAAATACATCAGATCAAAAACATCGAAAGAAACATAAACCACAAATATCATTGATAAAACTAAAAGTTATATCTTTGATAAAAATACATCAATATTATACTTCCTGCACACACACAAAAAGATGCTTCAAAGTCGTCGTCGCTAGCTTCGTCTCATGACTTTCCTCCATTGGGAAGCGATTTCATATGCATGATGGTAGCTACAACACCTTTTGATATAGCTTTATTGGTAGCTATACGAGGTGTCAAGTTTCAGTGGCATTGGCACAAGTGCATTTTTATTGTATATGAATGATATTTTCTGACTTTTATTTGTCTTTTTTGTTATCTTTTTGACACAAATCTCTTTTTGTTGTGTAGAAAGGGCATTTCTCATTTCTCTCGGTTCTTTTTCCTTGCCTTTTTGGCATAATTACATGTTTGCTTGACTGGCTGGTCCAAAACCACAATATTTTTGCTATAGTTATTTTTCATATTTCTAAATAATTTATAAAATTAATTAGAGATAAAAATCGAGGCCATGTGTAGCCAAATCATTTATGTTCCTCCATTGATGCAGTAACTTTTTAAGTTTATATTACTGTAAAAATGAACACATGTTATTACAAAATCCGTGTTTTTTCTATTTTTGAGCAGTGGTCGCACAACTGTACAGTCCAGTTTGAATATTTTACGGTTAGTTCGACAATGTACTTAACACTTTCACGTGTTCCTTTAAAAACTCTAGCGACAAGGCCCATTCATTACCATCTCATTCGGCCCCATTCCTGGGTCGTGGCCACACTGCAGACCACCATGCATCCAGGGTCTAGAGTGGCCCAGTGTTACGGCAATTTTGCATGGGCGTGTCGCACATTATAGTATTTGCCGCATCTACCCCTAAAAAAATGTTTGCAGCATCTAACTTTTTTTTTTTGAAAAGGAGGCGGACCCCCGGCCTCTTGCATCGAGAGATCCATGCAACCATATATTAAATTCAAAATCAGGTTTGAACAAAGTCTGTGAAGCAAATAACAAATAAAAAGATACATGGCGCTTGGCTCGCCAGAGCTAAAATAATAATAATAGGCCTAGATGACTAAACACCTATCCTATTAATATGTCGTCGTCCAAACCGGTTGAAGATACCCTGAGGTACCATCTCCTATGGGATACACCCAGTAACCAAAGGCTCCCTGGCTTTCACAGGAGTAAGTAGCGACCACGTACGGATCAAGGCACTGGCCCTGACGATAACCTGCAAAAAATGAATATCGCGTTGTCTGTTAAACACTAAGTCATTCTTGCAATTCCATACAACCCAAAATAGTGCACATGATCCGACACGAATAAGTTTAGCGACTTGAACATCAACCCCCTGTAACCACGTCCCAAAAAACGCGGTAATACTATTAGGGGGACTGATGTTAAACGTGATGTGAAGCGAGCGCCATACGAGTTTAGCCATGGGACAATTAAAAAAGGTGTTTAATAGAATAAAGAATAAAATCTAGTGGGATCATAATAGACTAAAAAATCCGTCCAGTCATTGATCGATCATAAAATAACGATCCAGACGGTTGCCTTAAACGGTCCTTAAAATTTCTGGTTGACCGACACAACTTATATCCAGTCTAAATATGTGGCAGATATGAAGCGCCTGTGTGCGCATGGACGTGTCCGCCGCGTCGGTCTGGCATCATGGACCCATGCAGAATCACTCAAATACCCGATGATCCAACGAACGTCTACTCCGGTGAGGGGTGTGAACGACGCGTGGCGCCGGTGTCATGGGCCACGTAGTCCCTAGCCTAGTTATTGAACCTGACTGTCGGCAACAAACCCTACCCCTTCACATTTTCCTCCTCCCGTCTGTTGCCGCCGCCGCTTCCACTCCCAGTCCGCCGTAGCCCTCCCTGGCCCGGCTATTTAAGCCAAGCTCCCATGCTGCCGCCACTTTCTAACGTGAGACTACCGGTTTCAGCTCCTTGAATAGATCCAAGCAAGGCCCGAAGGCTGGATCACCGCGGGGTTACCTTCGGATGCTGTGGATCCGAAGGAGGAGTTGGAGGAACAGGAGGAAGAAGAGGAGGAGGAGGTTTAGGGGGAGGAGGAGGAGGAGCCGACGAAGGATGTGGGAGACGCTGGAGAGCGGATCTATAGACGAAACAGTAGGCCATCCATAATTCCATCCACTCGGAGTCAGATGCGGAGGCTGCGGACGCCGTTGTCAACAGGAGATGGGGGCGGAACATGTCGCGGAGGAGGCAGTGATGCTTGCTTATTTGGATGAGGTCGAGGAGGAAGAGAAGGAGCCGGTGCCTTCCTACGTGGCCGTCTACCCGACATCCAGCACGGATGCCATGGACACAGTGACGGAACCAGGATTTGGATTTGGTCGTTGATAGGGGGGCAAATACTTATGTACTAGGTCATATCAATCAAATATACACTATATACTTCAGGTTTCGTCAATCGTTGGGGGGGGGGGGCAGTCCCGTGCTCGTCCCCCCTGTCTCCGCCCCTGCATGGAAATCTCCAACGACGATAGATAGGGCAGTACGTAGTATGTATAATTTTTTGCATACTTTATTATATGGATTTATGGGTTGTAATATGAAGACTAAGATGTAGAGTTTTCGAAAAAAAGACTCAGATGCAAAGTTACAAAATTAAGATGTATCACAAGCATATAATAAATCAAATTTATCAAATCCGTCTATAGATGCTCTTAGCCGACAACAAAAACGAAACACAACATGCTAATGCCAGGGCGATCATTTTCAGATGCAGACTTATAAATTTAGGGTCCCCATATTCATCATAGATGTGGCATATTAGATATGCGCCCCACACATCCTGTGTGGTATAATTAGGACCCAACCCGCATGGTCGTGTGTGGGCGAACATTAGAATCTCCCACATGTATGGAGGCAACTACTTCATGCGACGTCTAACAACTATTACTCATTTCCATCCCGCGTGTGTGGCACGAAACAAATATGTTCACACGTCCTGATGCAGCTACGTTACTTACCCGCGGTATGACACTTTAGTTATCCCGAGGGATGGCGCGGTTATTTGGGGTGGCAAATACAGTTATAAAAGTATGGCAACTTCTCTGTTTTGATAAACTATAGTTGCCATGTCTAATTAACGGTAGTTGTCGGATATAATCAAGCCACAATTTCATGTGTGATTAACTTGTTGCCCTATATGTGATCAAACAATAGTTGACATGTGTGATTAACTAGTTGACATGTGTGATCCAACCATAGTTTCCATGTATGGTTAATCATAGTTGCCATGTGTGTTTATCTAGTTGCCACATACACGTAACTACAGTTGCAATCTAGCAACGAATCATAGTTGCCATGTTGTTTACCTAGTTGGCACGTGCGCACAACTGCAATTATCATCTAGCAACGTACTATGGGCAAATGCCAGTTCACCCATACACGCGCGAACTATGTGTTGATTGTGTGGGTTGAAGAGTTCGCCCACGCAACGCAGCTGACAACCGCGTGTTACGGGTCGTGTGGACGAACTCTCCAACGTTCATACACATAATGATGCCTACATGGCATACAAAAGTCATCAAACATTGTCAAGATTCGTGCAAACAGAATCACGTGAATCGACGCGTGCGGATGAAATGCAAATGTGTCATACATGTGAGCGTTATAATTTAAGTAAATTTAAGATGTGTTCGATTACTAAACAGGGCATAATAAATCGAATTTGTCAAATCTAGCTGTAAGATGCTCTTACCCGGCAACAAGAAGGAAACACCACGTGCTAATGCTAGGGCGATCATTTTGCTAATAATTTGCGCAGCGGGGACCCGATGTTCCTGGAGCCGTACTGGATGCGGCACGCGGAGGCCAGCGCCGTGGTGCTCTCGGGGTGGCACCGCATGAGCTACAGAACCACCGACGGCCTCTTCCAGTCCGTCGAACTCGAGCGCTGCATCAGGCGGCTGCACCGGGCCGTCGGCAATGCCGTCGCCGACGACAAGCAAATCGTCTTCGCCTCGGGCTCCTCGCAGCTGATCAACGCGCTAGTGTACGCCCTGTCTCCAGCCAGTAACTCCGGCTCGACGGCCAGCGTGGTCGCCACCACGCCGTACTACCCGGTCAGTGCTGCTTTCGATGTACGCCTGTTTCTACATTATTAGACAAGGATCAATCTAATCTACTAGCACTGTGTTTGTTGATACATACATCATGCAGGCTTACAGAACACAGATCGTGTTGTTCGACAGCCGGGAGTACAAATGGGGCGGGAACACCTCCAAGTGGGCCAACGCGTCGGGGAACTCAACCACCACCGAGGACATCATCGAGTTCGTGACGTCGCCGAACAACCCCGACGCCGTGCTCCACCAGCCCGTCGTCGGCGGCTCGTCGGCGATCCTCGACCACGCCTACTTCTGGCCGCACTTCACGCACATCCCCGCGCCCTCCGACGAGGACGTCATGCTCTTCACCACCTCCAAGCTCTCCGGCCATGCCAGCAGTCGCTTCGGGTACGCACGCACGGCACGCCAAAGTCAATAGACGCACTGCACACACATGACGCAGAAGTGAATAGCTCTGCATGCGTTGCGCTGCACAGGTGGGCGCTGATAAGGAACGAGAAAGTGGCCAAGAGGGTCAACGACTACATGATACAGAACACCATGGGCGCGTCCCGCGACACCCAGCTCCGGATGCTCGCCATCTTCAATGCCATAGTGGCCAACCTGCACGGCAAGGAGGACATCTTCGCCTTCGGGCACGACGTGATGACAGCCAAATGGCGCAAGCTCAGCGCCGTCGTGTCGCGCTCCCGCCGGATCTCCCTGCAGAACATCCCTCCCCAGTACTGCACCTACTTCGACAAGATCAGAGAGCCATCCCCAGGTGACGACGCATCGACTTGCTGAAACACGTACAGATTTTGAAACTATAGGCGATGCTTAATTCGGTGGGCATGCAGCTTATGCGTGGGTCAAGTGTGAGAGGGAGGAAGACGGCGACTGCTCCGACGTGCTGCTCAAGGCCAAGATAATCACACGCTCCGGCGTCTGGAACGACGCTAGCAGCCGCTACACGAGGATAAGCCTCATAAAGTCCCAGGACGACTTCGATATGCTCCTCGAGAGGATCACAGAATTTGTCGATGCCGAGCACAGCGTGGCTGGTTCCAACTCCATTTGATGCCCCATGTTAATATACAGAAACGGGTCAAGAAAATGTAATTATACAGAAGGTGTGTATTTGGATAGGACGGGTACCAAAAGTACGACGTCCACCGGTCAGCTACGTGTTGATTATGTCCTACACTAGGTGATGATCGGGGAGCACACGTTGTGGATGGAAATGAACGAACAACACTGGAATGATCAGCTATGCGTTGATTGTTCTCAGTGTGTGCTACTTAGAAAAATGTTCCCATGCTGTATTGAGTGGAGGAATAATGAGCACATACTATGCTTAGAAACTAGTGTTACATTAATGCTAGTTTGTTATTTTTTTTCTTTTTTTGTGTGGAAACACGTGGAGTAGACAGGTTCTCGTTACAATCAGCACTGAGATTGGTTAAAAAAAACAATCAACACTGAGACCATCTAGAGGACTTGCCAAATCTGAGACTCTATATGTCGATGGCAGTGCTCAAATCAACACGTCCACATCCATCTATGTGGCATCATATATCTTCCCTAATAATAAAGCGTGCAGCGCTTATGCCGTCCGTCATGGTGGTTTTACAAAAAAGCCTCTGACATTTTATGTATTCAACCCGCACTCCCTCTTTAAGTGGAAAAGTCGAAAAACGGTTCGTTTAGTTTGGTATATATAAAGTTTCACCTCTGTTTCAGCACATTCATGTACCTAGCCCAGTGGCAGACGCATCGAGAGTTTGCTGCACCACTAGTAGACCTGAGTTTGACTCCAGCATGATTGTGTTTTTCCTTTCCTATTGCTTCATTTTTTGTATAAATTCAAATGCTTTTAAAACATTCATATCTTTTAAATCCTAACTCCAAATCTAACATGTTATATATGAAAATCACTCAGAAAAAAGTGAAGATTTCAAATATGCTATTATTTTGCATGTTACTTTCCTGTTTTTCCTTTCCTATTGCTTTATTTTTTGTGTAAATTCAAATGCTTTTAAAACATTCATATCATTTGAATCCTAACTTCAAATCTAACATGTTATATGTGAAAATCGCTCAGAAAAAAGTGAAGATTTCAAATATGCTATTATTTTGCATGTTACTTTCCTGTTTTTCCTTTCCTATTACTTTATTTTTTGTGTAAATTCAAATGCTTTTAAAACATTCATATCATTTAAATCCTAACTTCAAATCTAACATGTTATATATGAAAATCGCTCAGAAAAAAGTGAAGATTTCAAATATGCTATTATTTTCCATGTTACTTTTCACAATAAAGCTTATTGTGCAATATTAATTAATACCTTCTCTATATTGGTTATTTTGGAAATGCCTATTACACATGTTTCTTGTCCTATTTAACTTGAGTAGATATAACAGTTTAATGCTCTCACAGAAACTCATGCAGTCATTACATTTTTATGTAACACTATTTATCATGTTGTTTATTGTCAAAGAATTTACAAATATCGTCCAATATGTATAAGGGGGTGATTTTTTTCCGTAGCAACGCACGGGCATGTTTTCTATAAAAAATTATATAAAGGAAATAGATATTCTTAGTCCGTCATGTTATTTTATAGAAAAAATCCTGATGTTTTTGATATTAAATACGTAATACATATTAAATGTTTTTTTAAAATACTCATATCTTCTAAACCGTAACTCCAAATTTAACATGTTATATATGAATTTTAATTAGAAAAATATGTAGAATCTGAATATGATGTTATTTTACCTGTTAATTTTTTTTAAAATATATTATTTAGGATGCAATCTTAATCAATAATGCATTACCCGTCTTTCTTTCATACCGATACTAATTTGGATTGTTGGATGAAGATCTCAGCAAAATCATGATTATGGACGAAATTGAAGATCACTTGACCGTTTCTTTGTACATATTAAATCTACATGCAAGCCGTATTAAAATAAAAGACATGTGAAATCTTGAACTACGTTTTTGTAGGCTAAGATCATCTTTGTTTTGGTCGTACCTACAAATACTCAAATTATAGATCACTTTTTGTAAATGAAAAGTATATGTCATATTTTTTTTCCGTTGCAACGCACGGGCCCTTTTGCTAGTCCATACTAAAACATGCATGCAACGTGAAACCAAACTATGTAGATTACACAGACATACAAATGCGACAGCAAAAGGACATATAGTACCGACAGCAAAGAGACAAAATTCACATAATCATCACCAAAATTTCAAAAAAGTTCAGCCAACGGACATATCAAACTAGATTACCAAAAACAGAAAACAAAGAAAGGGTCGAACCTCACCACTTCCCTGGCGGCTCTTTGCCCTTTGAGTCCCCTGCACTCATATAGGCGCACGTGTAGGTTTCCACAGCAGGAGATGGGTCATCAGAGTCATAGTGGTCTGAGGAAGAGGAGAGGACGATCCAGCCCTTCAACCTTCGGATGATGCGGTCCAACTTCCGCTTGAGCTTCGCCACCCTCGTCGCCTCCGTCGCTGCCTCCGCCGCCTCGTGCTCTAACTGCTCAATGCCTAGCCACAGGGCCTTGGGGTCTTTCCTTTGGAGCCGACGGGTGTTTGTCCCCAATTTCCTAAGTGAACGGCGTTAGACCCACACGAGGAGCCACTCTTCATCATCGCGCACCGCCGGCATCCCGCGGCGGCGATGGGAGGATTGCAAGACCGCCTCCGACATGGACTCACTCTTCCTTGCCCATTGCCTCTCGCGGCGGGAGTTAGGCGTCTCCGATACCGGCGTGCGTGTGTGCGGCGCCGGCGAAGCACACACTAGAACCCATTGCCAACCTTCTGGGGTAGCAACTGGAGGAGGAGAAGGTTGTCATACGGGCGACGCAAAGTGAGTTGCCTTCAGAGTGCTATGCGTGGGGCGGGGAGGGCCAGCTCCGACATCGGCGCTACACCGGTGGGCGACTTGGGACTGAGCAGATCTGGAACTATCGCCCGTGTCCACCCACGACCGTTCCAGTGCGTTACAGATTGCCAACTCATCATGTTCATTGGCTGGCATCCCATGTATCATCGGAGTCGTCGGAGTGTCTACCAATGTTCAACATGTTGGATGGAGATCAGATTGGATCAGATTGGAGAAAGAGAAGAAGGGACAGAGTATATCGAAGTGAAGTGGAGTGTAGAGTTTGCTCATGGCATGATTTTTGTGAGGATGAAGCGGGGTCAGAGGTGGTCCGAGCTAACATGGCGAACGTGCCCAGGTTGCCTCATATCGGACAATACTCAAGTGCGCAGTTCCTGCGAGTTCCCATAGTCGCGCCCCATCCTTGATTTTTATGAGAGTAATCATCGTCGGACGCTGAGATTGCGGAAGACTCTAACATTTTGCCCTTTTCGAATTCCTCATGAAAACAAGCATCTTCAAGGGGGGGGGAGAATTTCGAAGTAGCACACATGTGCGGGGCATTGATACGTCTCCAACGTATCTGTAATTTTTTATTATCATTTTAGAACACTTTTTATGAACCTATCTACCAATTTATATTATTTTTTAGCATTAACCCATTGACCCAGTGCCGAGTGCGAGTTGTTGTTTTCTACATGTTTTTCTACTTTTCAGGTTCCGGTACCAAACGAAGCCGGGTTGACCTGAAACTTTTTGTGAATTTTTTCTAGACCAAAACAAGACAGTGGAGCATCGGTAGAAGGCCGGGAGGCGCACGAGGCCACCACAAGCCATCAGGGTGTGGCCTAGGGGGTGATGGCTTGTGGCCGCCTCGTGGCTCTCCGGACCCCGTCCTCTGGCTTATAAATTCTTATTTACCCTAAAACCGTGAGGGGAGGTCTTGAAACACTTTTTATGCCATTCAAGTCTCCGTTCCAATGGGAGGCCATCTAGAGAACTGTTCCGGCACTCAGTCAGAGGGGGTCCGATCATGGATGGCTTGTTCATCAACCTTGATGCCCTCATGATGATGTGTGAGTAGTTCACCACAGACCTACGGGTCCATAGCAGTAACTAGATGACATATATATATATCTCTCTTTGATCTTCAATACAATGATCATCGCATCTCCGGTTTGATCCATATGATGTAACTGCTTTGTACGCTGCGTTTGTTGGGATCCGATGAATTATGGGTTTATAGTCAGACTATTCATGACAAATATGTGAGTCTCCTCTGATATATAATACGATCTTTATGTGCATGATTATGATAGCTTCATAATTCTCTCCAGTCGATTGAAATAGTTTGGCCAACCACATTGATATTTCTTCGGTGAGACAGGTGCGTTGTAGTAGGTTCAACTTGGCGAGTTTCTATATCCTAGTGACAGAAGGGGACACGTTGCATATTTATGTTGCTGCTACTAAGGGTAAAACGATAGGGTTTATTCATATTGGTTGAGTTTACTTTGTCTACATCATGTCATCTTACTCCAAGCCTTACTTGGTCTGTCATGAACTTAATACGTAGAGAGGCAAGCATAGAAGCGCTCTTGACGTGAGGCAATAGTAATAGGTGCAGGCAGGAGTCAACATATTTGTTTATGGACATGATGCCTATATTTACATGATCATTGCCATCAAAATTCCATAAATTTCCTCTCTTCTATAAATTGCTCAATAGTAATTTGTTTACTCACCGTGTGCTACTTTTATGAGAGATGCCATTAGGGAAAGCTATGGTTCCCGGGTCTGTTCACAACATATTGCTAAAACCTCCAATACCTTGCTGCCATTTATTTTATTTTCTTTTATTTTGAATTTTACAATTATCTGCACACCTAATTCGCTTGCAAATAACGATACCAAGGGGATTGAAAACCCTCTTGCCCGCATTGGGTGTAAGCTGTTTGTTCTTTTGTGTGCGTCCGCTGAAGACGGTTGTGGTTGATATTCCTATTGGTTCGACAAACCTTTGTTTCATAACCGAGGGAAATACTTACCACTTTGTGTTGCGATAACTCATTTCTCATCACGGAAAACCCAACACAGATCTCGAGTCTCACGAAGATTTCTGGTGCCATTGCCGGGGAATATCATCACCAAGTATCAAGTAATCCACACAAAATTTGATTCACTTGATCTTTTTTAATTTGCTGGTATATTTAGTTTGTCTCATAAAAAACAAAAATATTTACCTTTTCTTTCTTTGCTTGTCACTAGTTTGCATCTTTGCTCTCTAGTTTACTTGCCTAGCTATGTTATCTTTATCTTTATCACACGAAAACAAAAACTAAAGTGCAAAGATTGAGATAAATGGATCCTCATCCACTAGCTAATCTTTTCAAAAGACCCATTTATGTTGAAACAATTTCTAGTGAGAGTGCACTAGATTATATTTATGAGGTCTTACTTGAAAATCACGAATCAAAAATTGTGAAATTTATAAAGTGATTCATGATAGTTCCTTGAATGAACAACATGATTGCTATATTGTTTAATTTAAATATGATCCTACATGTAATCATTATGAGAGAGGAAAATATGGTTATAGCAGTTTTCATGTTACTCACTTACCTCTCTTGATATTCAAATTATTAATGCTTCATTCTTCCTACTTGCTGATGCTAGGCACTCCTTGTCTTAATAAATTGTTTCCTTATAAAATTCCTATGCATAGGAAGTATGTTAGACTTAAATGTGCTTGTCACATGTTTTATGATGCTCTCTTTGTGCTTTGAATCTTGTCTTTGATGTGAGCATCATTAAAATTTTAAGCCTATCTTAATGGTTATAAAGAAATAGCTTGTTGGCAGACAACCCAATAGTTATCATTTATTTATATTAGTGTGTGATAACATGATTATTTCCCTTGTAATACTTGTGTTTTTATGTTTCAATTAGTGTTTGTTCCAAGTAAATCCTTTGGGATGATTTGCATGATGAGAAGAATTGATACGGTGCAAAAACAGAACGTTGACGCATAGTGCATAATTCTCTGAGTTTACTAGGACGTCTTTTTAAGCTGAATGTTTACACAATAGTGATATACAAATTCCCTAGGACATCCTATTTTTTTTAGAATTTTTGGAGTTACATAAGTATGGAAATTAAATATATTACTACAGACTGTTCTTTTTCAAAGAGACACTGTTTTTGCATGCATAGTTTGCTTGTTTTGATTATGCTATGGATTATATCAGGGGGTAAATGACATGGATATGTTAGAATACAGTAACTTATGCTAAACTGAAAGAATAATTAATTTATAACAGTACCTAAAAGTGTTTATTATGTTGCCTATACTAACAGTTCTCATGAAGTTTTGTTGGGTTTTGTGTGATTGAAGTGTTCAAGTTTTTGGTATTATCTCGATGGACAAAGGAATGATAAGTGGCAAGAGCCTAAGCTTGAGGATTCCCAAGACACCCCAAGATAATATTCTAGGAAACTCAAGCGTCTAAGCTTGGGGATGCCCTAGGAAGGCATCCCCTCTTTTGTCTCAATCCATCGGTCTCTTACTTGGAGCTACATTTTTATTCGTTACATGATATGAGTTTTGCTTGGAGAGTCGTCTGCTTTTGTTTACTTTTACTTTCAGTTTGCCACAATCATCATTTTCTAGACACACCTATTTTATAGAGAGACACCATCATCACTATTTGTTAGAATACTCTATGTGATTCACTTATATCTTTTGAGCTTAGCAATTGCTCTAGTACTTCACTTATATCTTTTTGAGCACGATGGCATGTAGATTTTCTAGAAATAATATGCTCTCGTTCTTCAGTTATATTTTTTATGAGTTATATAAATAGTGACGGTAATTTGCATGGGTCATAAGACTAGACCAAAAATAATAGGTGTTCAATGAATGATAACTAAAACCATCATGTAGGACATATAGAGAAATTATGGGTTAATGATATTCATGTGGTGATATGAAAAATGTGTGTGTGCATTATTATTAATTAAGAGAGTCGTCGATATTAAGAGATGTTAAACTTCTTGTTCGTCTAAAAATTAAAAGGGCATGGTGATGACGTATGAGCATTTATATTCCTCGTTGAAATCCTAGTATTCTTTCGAGTCGGAGTCGCGCGATGATTAATTAATCCCAACCCTCTCCCTCGGGGCATGAGAGTAGTATTTTGATTTGTGATAAAACTAATAAAACTTTGCAATAAGTATAAGAGTTCTTTTTAACTAACGTGACACCATGGACATACGCAATCTCACCTCCTCATATTTGTTAGCCTCTTCGGTACCGTGCATTGCCCATTCTCACCTCGAGGATGAGTGCAACTTTCACCGATGCATCCAAACCCCATGACATGACACACTTTGTTGCATATAAGTCTTCTTATATCTTCCTCAAAACAACCACCATATATATCTATCATGGCATTTCCATAGCCATTCCAAGATATATTGCCATGCAAATTCCATCGACACTTCACATCACTATTATGTTCATCATCATATTTCTTTGCAATATCACATAGAGCTGACATAGTATTTGTGGCAAAGCCACCGTTCATCATATTATTTATACATGTCACGCTAGATCTTTGCACATCCTGGTACACTGCCAGAGGCATTCATACAGAGTCATATCATCCTATCAGTCTTCATATTGAGTTGGAAGTAAATAAAAGTGTAATTATCATCATTATTAGAGCATTGTCTGAGTGAGGAAATAAAAATGGGGGAGACCAAATGAGCCCACCATAAAAAATGAATGAGAGAAAAAGAGATAAGGGACTTTGCTACTATCCTTTACCACACTTGTGCCTCAAAGTGGTACCTTGCTCTTCATATAGAGAGTCTCATGTTATACCATTCTTACAGTAGTGGGAATAACTTTTTCATAAACTTGGCTTGTATATTCCGATGAAAGGCCTCCTCAAATGCCCGAGGTATTCATGAGCAAGCAAGTTGGATGCACACCTGATACGTCTCCGTCGTATCTACTTTTCCGAACTCTTTTGCCCTTGTTTTGGACTCTAATTTGCATGATTTGAATGGAACTAACTCGGACTAACGTTGTTTTCAGCAGAATTGCCATGGTGTTGTTTTTGTGCAGAAATAAAAGTTCTCGGAATGTCCTGAAAATTTATGGAGAATTTTTCTGGAATTAATGAAAAATACGTGCGCAAAGATCCACCGGAGGAGGTGAGCCAGTCGGCCATAAGCCCATGGGCCGCGGCCATCCCCCCTGGCCGCGCCGTGAGGGCTTGTGGGGCCCACGAGGCTCCACCGCCTCCAAACTCAGCTCTATATATTCTGTTTCGCCCGGAAAAAATCAGAGAGAAGGATTCATCGCGTTTTACGATACGGAGGTGCCGCCACCTCCTGTTCTTCATGTGGAGGGCAGATCTGGAGTCCGTTTCGGGCTCCGGAGAGGGGAAATCGTCGCCATCGTGATCATCAATCTTCCTCTATCGACAATTCCACGATGCTCTTCACCGTTCGTGAGTAATCTCATCGTAGGCTTGCTGGACGGTGATGAGTTGAATGAGATCGATCATGTAATCGAGTTAGTTTTGACGGGGATTGATCCCTAGTATCCACTATGTTCTGAGATTGATGTTGCTACTACTTTGCCATGCTTAATGCTTGTTACTAGGGCCCGAGTGCCGTGATTTGACAACCCCGGAGTGACAATATATGTGTGTTTTAGATCCTATCTTGCAAGTTGTAGTCACCTACTATGTGTTATGACCCAGCAACCCCGGAATGACAATAGCCGGAACCACTCCCGGAGATGACCATAGTATGAGGAGTTCATGTATTCACCACGTGTTAATGCGTTGGTCTGGTTCTTTATTAAAAGGAGAACCTTAATATCCCGTAGTTTCCATTAGGACCCCGCTGCCACGGGAGGGATGGACAATAGATGTCATGCAAGTTCTTTTCCCTAAGAACGTATGACTACATACGGAATACATGCCTACATTAGATTGACGAACGGGAGCTAGTTACTTATCTCTCCGTGTTATAGCTGTTACATGATGAATCACATCTGGCATACTCATCCATCACCGATCCATTGCCTACGAGTCTTTTACTACTGGTCCTTGCTACGTTACTTTGTTGCTACTTCTGTCACTGTTGTTACTGTTTCTCCACTGCTACTGTTGTTACTTTGCCGCTACTGTTGTTACTTGCTACTGCTGTCACTACTGCTGTTACTTGCTACTTTGTTGTTCCTTGCCGCAACACTTTACTGGCGCCATTGATACAACAAGTTAGGAATAGTATACCGTCAACAGACCTGTTTCTGGCACCGTTGCTATCATACCACTTTGCTACTGATACTTTTCTTGCAGACACTAATCTTTCACGTGTGGTTGAATTGACAACTCAGCTGCTAATACTTGAGAATATTCTTTCGCTTCCCCTTGTGGCGAATCAATAAATTTGGGTTGAATACTCTACCCTCGAAAACTGTTGCGATCCCCTACACTTATGGGTTATCAAGACCTTTTTCTCGCGCCGTTGCCGGGGAGGCACAGCTATATTCTCTGAGTCACTTGGGATTGACGTCTGCTGATCACTATGAGGAATCCGAAAGATCCAAGAACTGAAATCTTGCCCTCAACTACGAGGACAGGTAAGGAAGTGCCATCTAGCTCTGCACTTTATTCACCTTTAGTTTTGAGTAACATTGCGACATCGCCTCCTGCTAGAAATCTTGATATGTCGCCTGTGCTTGATACTACTGTGCTTGATGATGCTACTTCTGCTGCCCATGATGCTTATGATGATGCTATGCTTGATACTATGCCTGATGATGCTATGCTTGATACTATGCCTGATGATGCTATGCTTGATACAACTTTGCCACTAGGTGTATTCCTTGATGCACAAATTGCTAGAGTTGGTGCTAGACGTGATGATACTTTTGAAACTGCTGAAAATATTGAAGTAGAACCTGCTACTATGCCTGAATTGTGTGTTATGCCTGAGTGCTATGTTATGGAAGGAGAGATAGCTGAGGACTTTCCTGCGTGTCAGAATAGCTATGATGTTGATAAACTACTGCTCAAGTGGAAAGAAAAACCTCTGAACGCTAGAATGAAATACGACCCGAAGTTTGCTATTTCGCCTATCTTTGTGACCGATAAGGATTATGAATTCTCTGTCCACCCTGAGTTAATCACTTTGGTCGAATCTGATCCTTTTCACGGTTATGAGTGTGAAACGGTTGTAGCCCATCTTACCAAACTGCACGATATAGCCACCCTATTCACTAGTGAGGAAATGATCAGCCACTACTATATCCTCAAGTTGTTTCCTTTCTCGCTAAAGGATGATGCTAAGACCTGGTTCACTTCTCTTGCTCCTGGTTGTGTGCGTAGCCCCCAGGATATGGTCTACTACTTCTCTGAAAAATATTTCCCTGCCCATAAGAAGCAAGCTGCCTTGCAGGAAATATACAACTTTGCTCAAGCTGAGGAAGAGAGTCTCCCACAAGCTTGGGGGAGGCTCATCCAGCTACTGAATGTTTTTCCTGATCACCCTCTTGAGAAGAATGAAATACTTGATATCTTCTATAATGGACTTACCGATGCTTCCAAAGACCACCTAGATAGTTGTGCCGGATGTGTTTTTAGGGAACGAAATGTAGAACAAGCTAAGATTCTATTGACTAACATCTTGTGCAATGAGAATGCTTGGACTATCCCCGAACCACCTCCTAAGCCAACTCTGAAGAAAAGAGGTATTATATTCCTCAGTCGTGAAGATATGCAAGAAGCCAAGAAATCTATGCGATAGAAAGGCATTAAATCGGAAGATGTAAAAAATCTACCACCTATCGAAGAGATCCATGGTCTTGATATCCCGATACAGGTAGTAGAAGTAAATTCTCTGCGTAGGTTTGATGAGAGTGATATTCCTTTTGATAAACCTGCTAGCTTATGCCTAGATGAATTTTGTAACTTTGTTGCCAAACAACAGAGTTTCAATGATTATGTTAGCAGACAATTGGAACAGAATGCTCGTATGCTTAGTCATTTAACTGCTTGTGTGGACAGAAATGTCAATGATCTTAAGCTTCTGAGTAAACATGCCTCTATGGTTACTACTCAGGTAGAACAAGTACTTAAAGCTCAGAATGACTTGCTCGATGAGTTGAATGACAATTCCGTTAGAGTCGTCACTAGAGGCGGTAGAATGAGCCAGGAACCTTTGTATCCTGAGGGTCATCCTAAGAGAATTGAAAAAGATTTTCGAGGAGTTAGCACTAATGCACCTAGTCATCCTAGAAAGAAGAAGAAATATGATAGGGATCTGCACGCTAGCAACCCTGTTGCTGCTACACCTGAGAGTCCAAATGGTGCCTCTGTCTCTTATGCTGAAACACAATCTGGTGATGAACATGAACCTAATGAGGATATCAATAGTGGTGTTCATGTTGATGCTCAACCTAGCAATGATAAGGATGTGGAGATTGAACTTGTTGGTCTTGATAACCCACAACCTAAGAATAGAAGATATAATAAGAACGACTTCACTGCTAGGAAGCATGGTAAAGAAAGGGAACCATGGGTTCAGAAACCTATGCCATTTCCTCCCAAACCATCCATGAAAAAGGATGATGAGGATTTTGAGCGCTTCGTTGAAATGATCAGACCTGTCTTTCTGCAAATGCGTTTGACAGATATGCTCAAGATGTCTCCATATGCTAAGTACATGAAGGATATTGTGACTAATAAGAGGAGGATACCTAAGGTTGAGATTTCCATCATGCTTGCTAACTATACCTTCAAGGGTGGAACTCCTAAGAAACCAGGTGATCCCGGAGTGCCCACTATACCTAGCTCCATTAAAGGTAACTACGTTAGAACTGCTTTATGCGACCTTGGAGCCGGTGTTAGTGTTATGCCTCTCTCTCTTTATCGTAGACTTGAGCTGGATAAGTTGACACCCACTGAAATCTCTCTGCAAATGGCCGACAAATCAACTGCTTTCCCTATCGGCATTTGCGAGGATGTGCCTGTTGTGGTTGCTAACGTCACTATCTTAACAGACTTTGTTATCCTGGATATTCCTGAGGACGATGCCATGGAGGTCATCCTCGGAAGACCCTTTTTAAACACTGCAGGGGCTGTTATAGATTGCAACAAAGGCAATGTCACTTTCCATGTCAACGGTAATGAGAATACGGTGCACTTTCCGAAGAAACAATATCGAGTACATTGCATCAATGCTATCGAAAAAACTTCATCGATTCTTATTGGGAGCTCTGAAGGCCCTATTCCTCGTGTCAAGATGAAGTATGATTTGCTTGTTGGGGAAATACACATCCCCATTGAGGTGACCTAGTGACTATTCGAAAATTCTTCGTTCTCTTTTTGTGATTCGAAAAGGTTTGTCAAAGAGACTTGATCAACCTCACTAACGGATTTCTTTCGATGACCATGAGATGGATGAATCGAGGAGTCACGAACCTCTGTTCCAAGATTTCACCTTCGGTTGCTTAGAAGAAAAATGATAGATTTAGTTTAGTTTTCCCTTTTTTTGTTTTAGCGTCTGGTCAAAAAAGTACCCCGAAAATAAAAGTTCTCCAAACGTCCTGAAAATCAAGTATGATTTGTTCTGGAATTTTTGAAAAATTCTGAGACAAAGAGCTTGTCTGGGGGCTGCACCAGTGGGCCACAAGCCCTTGGGGCGCGGGCACCCCCTGGCCACGCCACCCAGGCTTGTGGGGCCCACAGGCACCCCCTCCACTCATTCTTGCTCTCATATTGTTCTCCTACCTCCAGAAAAAATCGTTTCACAGCTCAAACCCGTGTTCTTGCTCCTCTTGCTGGGATTTTCGATCTCTTTGCTCAAAGCACCATTCTCTAAACTGTTTTGGGGAAATTACTCCTTGGTAAGTGACTCCTCCATTGGTCCAATTAGTTTTGCTCTAGTGCCTTATACTCCGCGTATTTTGATGCCTTGGTGACCATGTTCTTGAGTTTTGCATGCTGATTTTAGCTTGTCCCAAGTAGTTTTGATGCGTATTATGGCCTCTAGACACTTGTGCGAGTAGACCAACTTAGGCCAAAATCCTAAGCTTGGGGGAGTACGTGTTCTCATCGACTTTACATTCTTGCTTATGCTTTCACTTTGTTTGTCGGTGTTCACACTTTGCCACTGTATCATCCATGTTAGTTTATTTTATTTTTCTCGTTTTCTTTTCGTGTGTCTGTCTAGTTTGAGAAAACCCAAAAACGATTTTCTTTTTCTTATTTTGCTTGTTGGGAGCTTTCCTGTGTAAATAATTTTCTTTTTCTTTGGGTCAAGGTAGAAGATATTGGTTACAATGTTTAGTGGCTCTTGCATGCATACCTGTTTAGCTTTCAAAGAGCCATATTACTTTGTCTTCTCCTTTGTGTTTGCCTGCAGATTCTAGCGTAGTCCAATGCACGAGCACGCTTATTATTGTTCACGTCATTCGGTCGCGCACGTGAAAGGCAATAATGACGATATATGATGAAGTGACTTAGCCTGGAAAAGCTAGTATGAACTCGATCTATTTTGTTTTTGTAAATATGACTAGCTCATCATGCCTGATTCAGCTTTGTTGTGAGAGAAACATGTTTGCAATGACAACTTAGAGATCATAGTTGCTTATGCCATCCTTACTTAGCTAGGAGCTTATAATGGTTTGTCTTGGATGCCCACATGAATGTTGAGATGACTGTGTTGTAGTATGATAGGATGGTATCCTCCTTTGAATGATTCAAGTGGTTTGACTTGGTGCATGTTTACGCATTTAGTTGAAACAAAATCAACATAGCCTCTATGATGTTCATGTTCATGGTGATTTATGTCCTACTCATGCTTGCTCTCAATGTTAGTTAATCTCAATGCATTTTGATGACCGTTGTCGCTCTCTAGTTGGTCGCTTCCCAGTCTTTTGCTAGCCTTCACTTGTACTAAGCGGGAATACTGCTTGTGCATCCACTCCCATAAACCCAAAGTTGTTCCATATGAGTCCACCATACCTACCTATATGCGGTATCTACCTGCCGTTCCAAGTAAATTTGCATGTGCCACTCTCTAAACCTTCAAGAAATAATCTGTTTTGCATGCCCGAACCACTCATGTGGTGACAGGGGGCTATTGGTATCTTCCATGCTAGGCGTGTTATCCTCGATATGTGTTTATTCACTATCATTCACAAGAAAGGGGCCGGTAATTGGAATTCCCAGTTCCATGCTCAAATCGAAAAGATAATTGCAAACAAAACTCCCCCAGGATTGATGTTGGTATGGACGGTACCCGAGGATTCGGCTAGCCGTGGAGTGTGATTGATTGGTGGTGGGGGTGTCAAAACTTCACTTTTCTGTTTGGGAACCGCCTATAGCATGTGTAGCCTTGAAGATGTTGAGAACTCTTAGTCATTGCGTTGACAATGAGAGCATGCCACCCAAAATTATTATCTCTTTTTTAAAAGCTTGAGCGCGTGCACCTCTGCAAATCAATGCTTCCCTCTGCGAAGGGACTGTCTTTTTATGTTCCTGTTGAGTCATCCTCCTCTTACAAAAGCACCAATTAGAGAGCACCTCTATCGTTTTTTTGATTTGCTTTTAACTGTGTTGAGTATGACTGTGACTGGATCTTCTTTGCCATGAATTACAATGTTTAGTCAGCCCTTGGTCTTTGAAGGTGCTCTGCATTTATGTTTTGCGGTCTCAAAAAGAGCTAGCGAGATACCATCTGTTCGTACTGCTTCATGTTGTTTTGATTGAAGTGTTGACATTTGAGGCTTATTATTATTTGCTCGCTAGTTGATTGTGCCATTTATATGAGTTTACCGTGAGTCCTAGATGTCATTTGCTTATGTGGTTTGCTTGTGATCTTGCTGAAATTTTGGTTATGAGTTAGACATAGTTGCAACCACAAGATCAAACAGAGTTCGTCAAAGTTTTTCTTTTGTCTCTTTCAGTGTGTCAACTGAATTGCTTGAGGACAAGAAAGGCTTTAAGCTTGTGGGAGTTGATACGTCTCCCTCGTATCTACTTTTCCGAACTCTTTTGCCCTTGTTTTGGACTCTAATTTGCATGATTTGAATGGAACTAACCCGGACTAACGCTCTTTTCAGCAGAATTGCCATGGTGTTGTCTTTGTGCAGAAATAAAAGTTCTCGGAATGTCCTGAAAATTTACGGAGAATTTTTCTGGAATTAATGAAAAATACCTGCGCAAAGATCCACCACAGGAGGTGAGCCAGTGGGCCACAAGCCCATGGGCCGCGACCACCCCCCTGGTCGCGCCGTGAGGGCTTATGGGGCCCACGAGGCTCCACCGCCTCCAAACTTAGCTCTATATATTCCGTTTCGCCCGGAAAAAATCAGAGAGAAGGATTCATCGCGTTTTATGATACGGAGGCGCCGCCACCTCCTGTTCTTCATCTCGAGGGCAGATCTGGAGTCTGTTCCGGGCTCCAGAGAGGGGAAATCGTCGCCATCGTCATCACCAACCTTCCTCCATCGACAATTCCATGATGCTCTTCACCGTTCGTGAGTAATATCATCGTAGGCTTGCTGGACGGTGATGAGTTGGATGAGATCTATCATGTAATCAAGTTAGTTTTGATGGGGATTGATCCCTAGTATCCACTATGTAGTGAGATTGATGTTGCTACTACTTTGCCATTCTTAATGCTTCTCACTAGGGCCCGAGTGCCATGATTTCAGATCTGAACCTATTATGTTGTCGCCAATATATGTGTGTTTTAGATCCTATCTTGCAAGTTGTAGTCACCTACTATGTGTTATGACCCGGCAACCCCGGAGTGACAATAGCCGGAACCACCCCCGGAGATGACCATAGTATGAGGAGTTCATGTATTCACCACGTGTTAATGCGTTGGTCTGGTTCTTTATTAAAAGGAGAACCTTAATATCCCGTAGTTTCCATTAGGACCCCGCTGCCACGGGAGGGATGGACAATAGATGTTATGCAAGTTCTTTTCCCAAAGCACGTATGACTACATATGGAATACATGCCTACATTAGATTGACGAACGGGAGCTAGTTACTTATCTCTCCGTGTTATAGTTGTTACATGATGAATCACATCCGGCATACTCATCCATCACCGATCCACTGCCTACGAGTCTTTTACTACCGGTCCTTGCTATGTTACTTTGCTGCTACTGCTGTCACTTCTGTTACTGTTGCTCTGCTGCTACTGATGTTACTTTGCCGCTACCGCTGTTACTTGCTACTGCTGTCACTACTGCTGTTACTTGCTACTTTGTTGTTCCTTGCTGCAACACTTTACTGGCGCTATTAATACAACAAGTTAGGAATAGTCTGCCGTCAACAGACCTGTTTCTGGCACCGTTGCTATCATACCACTTTGCTACTGATACTTTGGTTGCAGACACTAATCTTTCAGGTGTGGTTGAATTGACAACTCAGCTGCTAATACTTGAGAATATTCTTTCGCTTCCCCTTGTGGCGAATCAATAAATTTGGGTTGAATACTCTACCCTCGAAAACTGTTGCGATCCCCTACACTTATGGGTTATCAAGACCTTTTTCTCGCGCCGTTGCCGAGGAGGCACAGCTATATTCTCTGAGTCACTTGGGATTGACGTCTGCTGATCACTATGAGGAATCCGAAAGATACAAGAACTGAAATCTTGCCCTCAACTACGAGGACAGGTAAGGAAGTGCCATCTAGCTCTGCACTTCATTCACCTTCAGTTTTGAGTAACATTGCGACATCGCCTCCTGCTAGAAATCTTGATATGTCGCCTGTGCTTGATACTGCTGTGCTTGATGATGCTACTTCTGCTACCCATGATGCTTATGATGATGCTATGCTTGATACTATGCCTGATGATGCTATGCTTGATACTATGCCTGATGATGCTATGCTTGATACAACTTTGCCACTAGGTGCGTTCCTTGATGCACAAATTGCTAGAGTTGGCGCTAGATGTGATGATACTTCTGAAACTGCTGATACTATTGAAGTAGAACCTGCTACTATGCCTGAATTGCCTGTTATGCCTGAGCGCTATGTTATGGAAGGAGAGATAGCTGAGGACTTTCTTGCGTGTAAGGATAGCTATGATGTTGAGAAACTACTGCTCAAGTGGAAAGAAGAATCTCTGAACGCTAGGATGAAATACAACCCGAAGTTTGCTACTTCGCCTATCTTTGTGATCGATAAGGATTATGAATTCTCTGTCGACCCTGAGTTAATCACTTTGGTCGAATATGATCCTTTTCACGGTTATGAGTCTGAAACGGTTGTAGCCCATCTTACCAAACTGCACGATATAGCCACCCTATTCACTAGTGAGGAAAAGATCCGCCACTACTATATCCCCAAGCTGTTTCCTTTCTCGCTAAAGGATGATGCAAAGACCTGGTTCACTTCTCTTGCTCCTGGTTGTGTGCGTAGCCCCCAGGATATGGTCTACTACTTCTCTGAAAAATATTTCCCTGCCCATAAGAAGCAAGCTGCCTTGCAGGAAATATACAACTTTGCTCAAGCTGAGGAAGAGAGTCTCCCACAAGCTTGGGGGAGGCTCATCCAGCTACTGAATGCTTTGCCTGATCACCCTATTGAGAAGAATGAAATACTTGATAACTTCTATAATGGACTTACCGATGCTTCCAAACACCACCTAGATAGTTGTGTCGGTTGTGTCTTTAGGGAACGAACTGTAGAACAAGGTGAGATTCTATTGAATAACAGCTTGTGCAATGAGAATGCTTGAACTATTCCCGAACCACCTCCTAAGCCAACTCCGAAGAAAAGAGGTATTCTATTCCTCAGTCCTGAAGATATGCAATAAGCCAAGAATTCTATGCGAGAGAAAGGCATTAAATCGGAAGATGTCAAAAATCTACCACCTATCGAAGAGATCCATGGTCTTGATAACCCGATACTGGTAGTAGAAGTAAATTCTCTGCGTAGGTTTGATGAGAGTGTTATTCCTTTTGATAAACCTGCTAGCTTATGCCTAGATGAATTTGATAACTTTGTTGCCAAACAACAGAGTTTCAATGATCATGTTAGCACACAATTGGAACCAAATGCTCGTATGCTTAGTCATTTAAGTGCTTGTGTGGACAGAAATGTCAATGATATTAAGCTTCTAAGTAAACATGCCTGTATGGTTACTACTCAGGTAGAACAAGTACTTAAGGGTCAGAATGACTTGCTCGATGAGTTGAATAACAATTCCATTAGAGTCGTCACTAGAGGCGGTAGAATGACCCAGGAACCTTTGTATCCTGAGGGTCATCATAAGAGAAATGAACAAGATTCTCAAGGAATTAGCACTGATGCACCTAGTCATCCTTGAAAGAAGAAGAAATATGATAGGGATCTGCACGCTAGCAACCCTGTTGCTGCTACACCTAAGAGTCAAACGATGCCTCTGTCTTTGATGCTGAAACACAATCTGGTGATGAACATGAACCTAATGATGATATCAATAGTGATGTTCATGTTGATGCTCAACCTAGCAATGATAAGGATGTGGAGATTGAACGTGTTGATCTTGATAAGCCACAACCTAAGAATAGAAGATATGATAAGAACGACTTCACTGCTGGGAAGCATGGTAAATAAAGGGAACCATGGGTTCAGAAATCCCGACTCTGTTCTCTGGTTACAAATTCTCATATGTCTTAAAAACCGTAAAGCAGTCCCGAAACAATTTTTATGCCGCCGCAAGTAGCTATTCCGATGGGAGGCCATATGAAGCTCCGTTCAGGCACCCTACCGGAGGGGGGTCAATCACGGAGGGCCTCTTCATTAACCTTGTTGCTGTCATGATGATGTGTGAATAGTTCACCACACACCTACGGGTCCATAGCTAGTACCTAGATGGAAATCTATCTCTCTCTCTCTCTCTTGATCTTCAATACAATGATCATCACATCTTCGCTTTGATCCATAGGATGTAATCCTTTTGTGTGGTGCGTTTGTTGGGATTCGATGAATTGCGGGTTTATGTTCAGATTATTCATGATAAATATTTGAGTCTTCTCTGAAAACTAATACGATTCTTATGTGCATGATTATGATAGCTTCATAATTCTCTCCAATCCATTGAAATATTTTGCCAACTAGATTGATACTTCTTCGGTGAGAGAGGTCTGTTGTGGTAGGTTCAACCTCGTGAATTTCTGTATCCCAGTGATAGAAGGGGACAAGATGCATCTTTGTCTTGCTTCTACTAAGGATAATGTGTTTATTCATATCGCTTGAGTTAACTTTGTCTACATCATGTCATTGTTCTCCATGCATTATTCTATTTTACCTAGTACTCTAGATGCATGTTGGATAGCGGTCGCTGAGTGGAGTAACAGTAATAGGTGCAGGCAGGAGTCGGCCAATTTGTTTATGCACATTATGCCTATATACACATGATCATTCTCGTGAATATCGCATAACTATCCGTTTTTCTGTCAATTGCCCAATAGTAATTTGTTTACCCATGTATGTTGTTTTCATGAGAAATACCATTAGGGAAAACTATGGCCCCCGGGTGTATTCACCACAAATTCACAAAACTTTCAATACCTTGCTGCCATTTACTTGTTTTCGTTTATTTTTGCAATTTACAATCATCTACAACACATCTCACTTGCTTGCAAATAACGAGACCAAGGGGATTGACAACCCTTTTGCCCGTGTTGGGTGCAAGTTGTTTGTCCTTTTGTGTGTAGCCGATGAATACAGTTTTTGTTGATATTCCTATTGGTTCGATAAACCTTGGTTTCATAACTAAGGGAAATACTTACCCACATTGTGTTGGGATAACCCATTCCTCTTCACGTAAAACCCAATGGAGATCACAAGTATCAACTACAACGCAAATCACAAGTATGCTTGTAATTAAGAAGAAATTAGACAATGCACTAGGTAAGTCTAATATTTAATTTTAATAAGCTTACACCCTTCTCTTATGAACTAAGATAATACTAATATGTTGTTTTATGATTGCACGTTTCTCTTATGAACTAAGACAATGCACAAGAAGTCTAGGCCCTTCAAGCCGAGCTCGACAAATCTTGAAAAGAGGGTGAGCGCTAGAAGGCCGTTACCGAGAAGGCTAGCGCGGAGCTGGACGAGGAGAAGACCGCTCGGGGAACGAAGACTGGTGGTTTTGATGGAGGAGGACCTGAAGGGTCTATCCATCGAGCACGATGGTCTTAGGAAAAATGCACACAATTTTTTTAAAACCTTAACCTGGCCTTGAAGCACGCGTAGAATCGGGCAAGGGCCGATCGCGAGGAGATTATCCATGTTAAGAAAATCACCGATGTAAGTCGTACTTAATGAAATGTGTCTTTGGCGAACGTAGGTTTGCTGAGCTGACTCAACTATGGCGTTCTTCATATGCCTTCAAGGACCCGTCGAGGAGCGCAACCCACATGAGAAGGTTCTATAGCCCCCATGAGGAGGACGTCGAGAAGCTGGGACCAATTCAAGGCACCATCTCGTCTTTGACTCCAGTGGGACCATATGAAGCACATGATGGAGATGTATTCTATGGAAATACATGCCATGGCAGACCTCTGCGTCAGGTTGTGGCCAATAGAGCTTCTACTGAGCAACTTCTTTGGGCTGACCGTTCAACTTTGGGAGACTGGTCCTCAGGTCTACCAACAAAAGGACTCAACCTGCCTCGAAGGTGCCCTCCTGGCATATTCTTGTGTGAGTACCTGGTAACTAGGCATCAAGACGTTGGAGGTGGTTGCCAGTCCCCTAGAAGACAGGAAGTAAGGCCCTGTTTGTTTCAGAAGTCCCATGATTTTTTTTAGTCTCAACTAAAAAGTCCCTAGTCCCTACCCGTTTGTTTTCATGGACTAAACAAGGACTAGAGGTCATTAAATGACATGCAAGAAGACCATGTTACCCCTGGTAATGTACTAGAAGTTATTAAATGACATGCTAAAAGTAGGGGCACTGTTGGAAAAAGTGCCAAAATTCCCAAAAGACTCTCCCATAGGGACGTCTTCCTTTAGTCCCAAATACCCCCTTTTAGCCCCTAAAAGTCCCTCCTGTTTGTTTCACATGGGACTAAAAGGGACATTTTTTTAGTCCCTATGTCAAAAAGCCCCTCAAAACAACCCCCCCTAAGTCTCCAAGTGGTATTTTGATAAGGTCATGAAAGCTTCTCGGATCACTGCAGCTAGATGTGGTAAGGATACCATCCTTGAGTAGTACTAAACTCCTCGGTATACCATGTGACATTATGTGAAAATACAAGTGTTACTTTTGGGAATTAATATCCGCTATCTTTACTGATGTTTTTAATTTTTGATTCGTCTATGACTATTTTTAATACTAAAAGTGTTTATTCCTCGGCTACTCCCCCTCGGCATAAACTGCATAGGGTGTCTTAGTAATAACACGATCCTTAGCTCACGTCTTGGTACCCGGTGGGCGGTCGTGTTTATTATAGACAAGGCAATTATACTTTTCGAATTTATAACTTTCACTTAGTCATAGGAGCTTAAATTGTGGGTGCTTGTGACTATCCCCCGAGTTAACAAAGTGTTCGCACGAGCCGAGGCCAAAATTATGAACATGTGAGTTCTTTTAAGAGAACCCTTTGTTTAATGCGGGTGAAATCACTATCGATTATGTTTGACATGGCCTTCGTATCATCGACCAGTTTACGCTTATCATGGCAGTCAATTTTCAGCTTTCTCCACTGAGGTACTTGACCGATTGAGTCAAAAGTACAATCGCAGTTGTTCTCCCTTTACACACTTAGCCAAATGAAGCGGAAATGTAAGAGGTAACCATAGGATCCGGGAACACAACTATTGACTGAAGACATGAGTCGATACTTGGTGCATATAATGCAATATCCGAGACACCGAGCAGTTTTGTGAACTAATGTCGGGATTTATAGGCGAGGTGTCAAAACTCAGCACCTGGTCAATAACTCATGTATCGTGAAGACTGTCTTAGTTCATATGGAAAATGAGAAAATACATTGACAAGGTATAATGAACAGATAAGGTAATCCCTTTATTTATATGGCCGAACCATGCAAGCCGAGCTTGCCATACACAGATACATTAAAATATGATGAATTTCTACAGAGGGATGTGGTAGTTTGTTCTATTGTCCTGGGATGGTTTTTGTCGCACATTTGCACCTCCATGCTGTTAGTACAACCTAGGCAATTCGTATCACAATAGTGTGTAAAAAATTCACATCAAAAAGAAGTTCCAGTAAAATGAAAGAAATTATTTATTAGGCGCAAAAGTTTCTGTTTTACACATGATTAATTCTACACTCGTCCAAATCATCCCAAAGGCTTTATTTGGCACAAACACTAACTAAAACATAAAAAACACAACCATTATAATAGAAATAAATATGTCGTCACACCAAAACAGAAAGTACAAGGAAAAAATGTAAGATAACTATCGGGTTGCCTCCCAAAAACCGCTATTGTTTTATGCCCCTAACTAGGTATAATGCATTGTTTCAAGTATTGCCATCCTTCATACGCAGCTCCTCAATTATGCAACCATGTTTTTTTGAGGTTTGGCAAACAAGTTTTTTATGATCACACTCCTAGAAACAAAGTTGAAAGGTTTGTTTTTAATGATAGGTTCCTTTATTATACCAATGAAATTGGGATGCACACTAATCATTTTAAGAATCATCAAACCCAGCAGGACGTAGGGTATTACTCCCGAGAGTACCGAACCTAGATAAACCCCTTGTGTGACCTCAGATCCATGTCTTCCAGCTACGCTTGGACCCGTATCAAGGGATCTTACAGGAATTTGCTCTGTCACTTGGTGCGCCAGGCACAGGTGGTGCCAACCGGAGACCGATTATGGATCGGGTCTTTATCTGCTTCCAACGACCTACCCATAGGGAAGAGCCTAAACTTTGGATCCCTTACATTTCTTGCTGGCGATGAGGGCCTGGCCGGCATAAACTTATCAGCCTACCTCGTTACCCTAGGGCTTCCCAAAGGACCTCGCCACAGTCACGTCCGACCAGGCAAACACACCACACAATCGGTCCCAACGCAACCCATGAGTTGCCTTGATACGTCTCCAACGTTTCAATAATTTTTGATAGTTCCATGCTATTATATTTTCAAACTTTGGATGTTTTGTATGCATTTATATCTTTTTTGGGACTAACTTATTAACTCAGTGCCAAGTGCCAGTTCCTGTTTTTTCCGTGTTTTTGACCCTTTTCATAGGAGGATTTTAAACGGTGTCCAAACGGAATAAAACTTCCGAAAAGATTTTTTCCGGAACAGAAGATACGCGCCAGACTTGAGAACCAAGGCAGGGGCCAGCAGGGGACCCCACAAGCCCCCTAGGCGCGGCCAGGGGGCCGTGCCTAGCAGGCTTGTGGGCCCCCTGTGGCACGTCTGCCCTACCTCTTCCGCCTATAAATTCAGAAAAATTCCAAAACTGCGCGAGAGATCCACGAAAATACTTTTCCGCTGCCGCAAGCTTCTGTCTCCGCAAGATCCCATCTGGGGCACGTTCTGGTGCCATGCCGGAGGGGGGTTTCGGATACGGAGGGCTTCTTCATCAACACCATGACCTCTCCGATGATGCGTGAGTAGTTCACCATAGACCTTCGGGTCCATAGCTAGTAGCTAGATCGCTTCTTCTCTCTCTTGGATCTTCAATACAAAGTTCTCCATTATTTTCATGGAGATCTATGCGATGTCATCTTCTTTGCAGTGTGTTTGTCGAGATCCGATGAATTGTGGATTTATGATCAGATTATCTATGAATCTTATTTGAGTTTCTTCTGATCTCTTATGCATGATTTCATATCCTTGCAATTCTCTTCGAGTTGTGGGTTTTGTTTGGCCAACTTGATCTATGATTCTTGCAATGGGAGAAGTGCTTGGTTTTGGGTTCATACCGTGCGGTGGCCTCACCGAGTGACAGAAGGGGTAGCGAGGCACGCATCGTGTTGTTGCGGTCAAGGGTAAAAAGATGGGGTTTTCAACATTGGTCTGAGTTTATCCCTCTACATCATGTCATCTTGCTTAAAGCGTTACTCTGTTTGTCATGAACTCAATACACTAGATGCATGCTGGATAGCGGTTGATGTGTGGAGTAATAGTAGTAGATGCAGAAAGTATCGGTTGACTTGTCTCGGACGTGATGCCTATATGTATGATCATTGCCTTAGATATCGTCATGACTTTGCGCGGTTCTATCAATTGCTCGAAAGTAATTTGTTCACCCACCGTATCATTTGCTATTTTGAGAGAAGCCTCTAGTGAACACTATTGGCCCCGGGTCTACTTCACACCATATTTTCAGCCTTACTCTTTTACTTCGTTGCACTTTCCGCCTTCACATCTCACTTTGCAATCAATCTTGAAGGGATTGACAACCCATTTATATTGTTGGGTGCAAGCTCTTTTGTGTTTACGTAGGTACTCTGGACTTGACGCGATTCTCCTACTGGATTGATACCTTGGTTCTCAAACTGAGGGAAATACTTACTGCTCCTGTGCTGCATCACCCTTTCCTCTTCAAGGGAAAAACCAACGCAAGCTTAAGAGGTAGCAGAAGGATTTCTGGCGTCGTTGCCGGGGAGGATCAAGTCAAGAACTCATCCAAGTAAGTGTCGCAAACTCATCTCTTGCATTTACTTCTTTGCCTCTCGTTTTCCTCTCCCCCACTTCTGAAAAACAAAAATTTACAAAAATATTTGCATTTTTCGTTTGCCCTTTTCTCTCGCTTGCTTTCTGTTCGCTTGTGTGTTTGCTTGCTTGCTGAAGTCACCATGACTGAAAACACCGACCTTTGTGACTTCTCGAATACTAAAAATAATGATTTTATTAGTACTCCGATTGCTCCCGCCACTAGTGCGGAATCATAGGAAATCAATGCTGCTTTGCTGAATCTTGTTATGAAAGAGCAATTCTTCGGCCTTCCTAGTGAAAATGCCGCATCACATCTTAATACCTTCATTGAGCTTTGCGATATGCAAAAGAAGAAAGATGTGGATAATGATGTGATTAAATTGAAGCTTTTTTCCTTTCCCGTTGCGAGATCGAGCAAAAACTTGGTTTTCGTCTTTGCCCAAAAATAGTATTGATTCTTGGAACAAGTGCAAAGATGCTTACATATCCAAGTATTTTCCATCGGCTAAGATTATCTCTCTCCGTAATGATATCATGAATTTTAAGCAAATTGATCATGAACATGTTGCACAATCTTGGGAGAGAATGAAATTAATGATTAGAAATTGCCCCGCTCATGGCTTGAGTCTTTGGATGATTATACAAATCTTTTACGCTGGCTTGAATTTCGCTTCTAGAAATATCTTGGACTCCTCCCCAGGTGGAACGTTCATGGAAATCACGTTAGGAGAAGCCACAAAACTCCTAGACAATATCATGATGAACTACTCTCAGTGGCACACTAAAAGGTCACCTACTAGTAAAAAGGTACACGCTATAGAAGAAATTAACTCGTAGAGTGCTAAGATGGACGAGTTAATGAATTTGGTTGCTAGTAGAAGTGCTCCTTTAGATTCTAGTTACATGCCCTTCTTCCTTGATTGAGAGTAGCAACGCTAGCTTGGACGTTAATTTTGTTGGTAGGAATAAGTTTGGCAACAACAATGCTTTTAGAGGAAACTATGTTCCTAGTCCTTTTCCTAGTAACCCCTCAAATAACTTTGGCAACTCCTACAACAATACTCATGGAAATTACAATAGATTATCCTCTGATCTAGAGAGTAATATCAAAGAGTTTATCAACTCACAAAAGATTTTCAATGCTTCCATAAAGGAAAAACTACTCAAAATTGATGATTTGGCTAGGAGCGTTGATAGAATGTCTAGTGATATTGATGCTTTGAAAGTTAGATGTGCTCCTCCCAAGATCAATATGGATGAAACTTTGAAAGCTATGCGTGTTTCCATGAGTGAGAGCAAAGAAAGAACCGCCCAAATTCGTGCTAGACATGAATGGCTTAAAAGGGCGTGTTCTCGTGATAAGAATCACGAAGATCTTAAAGTGCTTGGTGTGACTCCCATTGAATCTTTGTTTTCTTGTGTCAAACCTAATGATGATGGGGCTGGATATGAATCCACTTTGGTTGAAAAATGCCCCAATGATTCGGAGCCCATCTATCTTGATGCTAAAAGCATTGAAAGTGGAATAGAAGATATTAAAACCTTGAGTAGTAATGAAATTGAAATTACTACTTTGGATTTATAGGACTTCAATTATGATAGTTGCTCCTTGATTGAATGCATTTCCTTGATGCAAACCATGCTAAACTCTCCACACGCTTATAGCCAAAACAAGGCCTTTACCGATCATATCGTCGAAGCTATGATAAAATCTCTTGAAGAGACACTTGAATTGGAAGTTTCTATCCCTAGAAAGCTTCATGATGAGTGGGAACGTACTATCAAAATCAAAAACTATGAATGCAATGCTTTCTGTGATTTGGTGCTAGTGTTTCCGCGATTCCAAAGTTTTATGTGATGTTCTGGGTTTTAATGAGATTGAGGAGTGTTCTCTTAATTTGCATCTTGTGGATTCTGCTGTCAAGAAACCCATGGGAAGGATCAATGATATTCTAATTATTGCAAATAGGAACTATGTACCCGTGGATTTCATTGTGCTTGACATTGATTGCAATCCTACATGCCCTATCATTCTTGGTAGACCTTTCCTAATGACTATTGGTGCTATCATCGATATGAAGGAACGGAATATTAGATTTCAATTTCCTTTAAAGAAGGGCACGGAGCATTTTCCTAGAAAGAAAATAACATTGCCTTATGAATCTATGATGAGGGCTACTTATGGTTTGAGCACCAAAGACGACGATACGTGATTCTATCGCCTTATGCCTAGCTAAGGGCGTTAAACAATAGCGCTTGTTGGGAGGCAACCCAATGAATTTATCTTTTTCTTTCTATTTTTTTGCGTCCACACCATCATAATTCTATTATGATTGTGTCTTTTGTGTTTCTTTTTGTGTTTGAGCCAAGCAAAACCTTTATGACTAGTCTTGGTGATGGTTGTTTGATCGTGCTGGAAAAAGACAGAAATGTTTCGTTCACGAGATTATTTTTCATTTTTATTCAGAAAGAGCTTTTGGGTTGATTATTTTTGCTGCTGGTTTATATGCCTTTTTCCCAGGCAGTCGTAATGTTTCAGAATTTTTGAGGTACCAGAAGTATACGAAGTATACATATTGCTACAGATTGGTCTGATTTTGACAAATTCTGTTTTTGACAGATTCTGTTTTTGTTGTGTTGGTTGCTTGTTTTGATGAAACTATGGATAGTATAGGGGGGTACTAGCCTTTGAAAAGTGAGAATAAATTAATCTAGCACCAATATAAATAGAATTCAAGATTTCTACAGTACCTAAAGAGGTGGTAGTTTGTTTTCTTGTGCTAATGATATCACGAGTTTCTGTTTAAGTTTTGTGTTGTGAAGTTTTCAAGTTTCGGGTGATGTTCTCATGGAAAAATGGATAAAGAGTGGAAAGATATCAAGCTTGGGGATTCCCAAGGCATCCCAAGCCAAATTCAAGGACACCAAAAAGCCTAAGCTTGGGGATGCCCCGGGAAGGCATCCCCTCTTTCGTCTTCAATCCATCGGTAACATTACTTGGAGCTATATTTTTATTCACCACATGATATGAAATTTGCTAGGAGCGTCTTGTATCGTAGGAGTCTTTTCGTTTTGTTGTGTCACAATCATACTTGCTGCACACCTTTTGATAGAGACATGCACTCATCGTGGATTTGCTAGAATGCTCATCGTGCTTCACTTATGTCTTTTGAGCTAGATAATTTTGCTCTATGTGCTTCACTTAGATCTTTTAGAGCACGGCGGTGCGTGACTTGGTAGTTGGTTTGTGCTATGAAAATAGTCCCAAAGGTGATAGGTACCCAAAGAGGATACAAAAACTTCCATCTTCATGTGCATTGTGTAGAAAGAGAAGTTTGATTCCTCTCAATTAGCTTTGAGACGTGGATTTGGTAATATTAAGAGTTATGTTAGTAGGGCGTTGTGAATCTAGAAATACTTGTGTTGAAGTTAGTGATTCCTGTAACATGCATGTATGGTGAACCGCTATGTTAGGAAGTCGGAGCATAATTGATCTATTGATTGTCATCCTTTGTGTTGCAGTCGGGATCGCGCGATGGTTAACACCTACCAACCCTTCCCCTAGGACTTTGCGTTTAGCACTTTGTTTCGATTACAAATAAAAACTTTCGCAACAAGTATGTGAGTTCTTCATGACTAATGTGAGTCCATGGTATAGATGCACTTTCACCTTCCACCATTGCTAGCCTCTCTAGTACCACGCAATTTTCGCCGGTACACAAACCCACTATATGCCTTCCTCAAAACAGCCACCATACCTACCTACTACGTCATTTTCATAGCCATTCCGAGATATATTGCCATGCAACTCCCACCATTCCGTCTCATGACTCATGACGCCACTCTCATATTTCCATTGCATGATCGTAAGATAACTAGCAAGATGTTTCAACATCATACGCCAAGCTAGATCGTTGCACATCCAGGTACACTGCCGGAGGCATTTCCTATAGAGTCATCACCGTTCTAAGCTTTGAGCTGTGAGTAAATAAAAGTGTGATGATCGTCATTATTAGAGCATTGTCCCATGTGAGGAAATAAAAAAAGAGGCCAAAGAGCCCAAATAAAAAAAGAGAAGAGAGATAAAAAAAGAGGCCAAAGAGCCCAAATAAAAAAAAGAGAAAAAGAGAGAAGGGACAATGCTACTATCTTTTTCCACACTTGTGCTTCATAATAGCACCATGTTCTTCATGATTGAGAGCCTCTCATTTTGTCACCACCATATAATAGTGGGAATCTTTATTTTATAACTTGGCTTGTATATTCCAATGATGGGCTTCCTCAAAATTGCCCTAGGTCTTCGTGAGCAAGCAAGTTGGATGCACACCCACTAGTTCTCCTTTTGAGCTTTCACATACTTATAGCTTTAGTGCATCCTTTGTATGCCAATCCCTACTCATTCACATTGATATCTATTAATGGGAATCTCCATAGCCCTTTAATATGCCGAGTCAATGTGACCATGTCCTCCTTTTTGTCTCACAACCACCACCACACTCTATTCCACCTATAATGCTATATCCATGGCTCACGCTCATGTATTGCGTGATAGTTGAAAAAGGTTTGAGAAAGTAAGAGTGCTAAAACAATTACTTGGCCAATACCGGGGTTATGCATGATTTGAAATAGTTGTGTGAGGATGATGGAGCATAGCCAGACTATATGATTTTGTAGGGATAACTTTCTTTGGCCTTGTTATTTCGAAAGTTCATGATTACCTTGCTAGTTTGCTTGAAGTATTATTGTTTTCAGGTCAATAGCAAACTATTGTTTTGAATCTTATGGATCTGAACATTCATGTCACATGAAAGAAGTTACAAAGGACAACTATGCTAGGTAGAATTCCACATCAAAAATTCAGTCTTTATCACTTCCCTACTCGAGGACGAGCAGGAGTTAAGCTTGGGGATGCTTGATACGTCTCCAACGTATCTATAATTTTTGATAGTTCCATGCTATTATCTTGTCAAACTTTCGATGTTTGGTATGCCTTTTATATCTTTTTTGGGACTAACTTATTAACTCGTGCCAAGTGCCAGTTCCTGTTTTTTCCGTGTTTTTGACCCTTTTCAGAGGAGGATTTTAAACGGTGTCCAAACGGAATAAAACTTCCGAAAAGATTTTTTCCGGAACAGAAGATACACGCCAGACTTGAGAACCAATGCACGGGCCAGCAGGGAACCCCACAAGCCCCCTAGGCGCCGCCAGGGGGGCGCACCTAGCAGGGTTGTGGGCCCCCTGTGGCACGTCTGCCCTACCTCTTCCGCCTATAAATTCAGAAAAAATCCAAAACTGCGCGAGAGATCCACGAAAATACTTTTCCGCCGCCGCAAGCTTCTATCTCCGCAAGATCCCATCTGGGGCACGTTCTGGTGCCGTGCCAGAGGGGGGATTCGGATACGGAGGGCTTCTTCATCAACACCATGACCTCTCTGATGATGCGTGAGTAGTTCACCATAGACCTTCGGGTCCATAGCTAGTAGCTAGATGGCTTCTTCTCTCTCTTGGATCTTCAATACAAAGTTCTCCATGATCTTCATGGAGATCTATCCGATGTAATCTTCTTTGCGGTGTGTTTGTCGAGATCTGATGAATTGTGGATTTATGATCAGATTATCTATGAATCTTATTTGAGTTTCTTCTGATCTCTTATGCATGATTTCATATCCTTGTAATTCTCTTCGAGTTGTGGGTTTTGTTTGGCCAACTTGATCTATGATTCTTGCAATGGGAGAAGTGCTTGGTTTTGGGTTCATACCGTGCGGTGACCTCACCCAGTGACAGAAGGGGTAGCGAGGCACGCACCATGTTGTTGCCATCAATGGTAAAAAGATGGGGTTTTCATCATTGGTTTGAGTTTATCCCTCTACATCATGTCATCTTTCCTAAAGCGTTACTCTGTTTGTCATGAACTCAATACACTAGATGCATGCTGGATAGCGGTCCATGTGTGGAGTAATAGTAGTAGATGCAGAAAGTATCGATCTACTTGTCTCGGACGTGATCCCTATATGTATGATCATTGCCTTAGATATCGTCATGACTTTGCGCGGTTCTATCAATTGCTCGACAGTAATTTGTTCACCCACCGTATCATTTGCTATTTTGAGAGAAGCCTCTAGTGAACACTATGGCCCCTGGGTCTACTTCACACCATATTTTCAGCCTTACTCTTTTACTTTGTTGCACTTTCCGCCTTCACATCTCACTTTGCAATCAATCTTGAAGGGATTGACAACCCCTTTATAGCGTTGGGCGCAAGCTCTTTTGTGTTTGCGCAGGTACTCTGGACTTGACGCGATTCTCCTACTGGATTGATACCTTGGTTCTCAAACTGAGGGAAATACTTACTGCTCCTGTGCTGCATCACCCTTTCCTCTTCAAGGGAAAAACCAACGCAAGCTCAAGAGGCAGCATGCCTCCATACCACCCACATGAAGGAGGCCACAACGGTAGTCCATCTAGTCATGATGGTCTGCAGTGAGCATCACATTGGCCTCACACGAGAGGGTCGATAGACCACCAATCTACCTCACTAACAAGGACAAGAATAGTGGCCTCCAGCCCTTCCGCGAGGTGACATATGCAGACCTCTCGGAGAAGCAGGATCATCCACGGACTCAGACATTGATACCTCCTTTGATCAAGAGGCATCCGAGTTTGAGGCCCATGGGAGATCTCCTTGCACCAAGTCATGATGACAGAGCCAACCACCAAAGCGTTATACATGACAGAGGCGATTGAGCCTGCGGCCTTAGGGCCTATGATGTCGGGGCTGATACTATACACGATGCAACCACAAATCAAACATGTACTGATGCCTCAACCGCAGGTGAGTACAGGACTCCCCCTGGGTTCACCAGCAGGTCCCACCATGACTGTTGCAACCTTATGTGGCACCATGTCGGCATTGCCACCAGTGACAGGGTACACCCTGGACTACTTTACGACGGCCATCACCGTGACCGACCCCGCATCATGAATGTTGGAGGCCTTACGCGTGTCCCAGCTTAACGCACAACTCGTGCTTTAGCAAAACGTGCTGGAGATATCCGCCCATGAAGCCCAATGGAACAAGACAATGACGCGTGTGACAGGGTCCACGACCCACAGCGCGTGCGCAAGGGAGCCTGGCCTCAACCTTGACCAGGGCCACCAGGCCCAAGGAGTACTAGAGAACACTAAAGAGGCGAAGGCAATAAGCAGGTTTGCCAAGATAGAAGGTGGTGGCCGAATGGATCTGACCTACCCCTTGTGGAAACCCTAGGCCTCTCCTGACTATATAAAGGAAGGCCTATGTCCTCTTTAGGGATCCAATCTGAAACTCAACTCTCGGTACACATCTCAAACACCATTTTAATCCTCTACACAAGGTAATCCCCTCACCATGAATAACAAGACAAAGTAGGATGTAGGGTATTTTTCACACCCAAGATGCGATCCTGTCCTCAATTTGGCACGAGGGCCTCGTCAGGGATAGAAGCGCATCTCGTCGTTTCGCAAGAATGGATATCGTTACAAGTACATGTACTGAAAAGATGAGATATATGGAATTGGCTTACACTCGCCACAAGCTACATCAGAGTCACATCAGTACAATACATAATTAATAAGAAGAAGAGCAGGATCCGACTACGGACGAAAACAAACGAGAAAACAAAACGACGCCCATCCTTGCTATCCCAGGCTGCCGGCGTGGAACCCATCCTAGATCGATGAAGAAGAAGAAGAAGAAGAAGAACAATCAACGCGCTTAACCTTTACCTGTACCTGCAACTGGTGTTGTAGTAATATGTGAGCCATAGGGGACTCATCAATCTCATTTCCAAAGGTATCAAGAGTAGCAAAGCTTAATAGGAGAGGTATGGTTAAGTGGTGAGGCTGCAGCAAGCGACTAAGCATATGTGAGGTGGCTAACTTACGAGTACAAGAATAAAGAAGGGGGATGATCTACGCATAATAGATGTGACTACTGATGGTCAAATGAATGATCCTGAACATCTACTTACGTCAGACATAACCCCACCGTGTCCTCGATCGGAGAAGGAACTCACGAAAGAGACAGTCGCGGTTACGCACTCAGTTGGCATGTTTTAATTAAGTTAACTTAAAGTTATCTGGAACCAGTGTTAAACAAAGTTTCCACGTTGCCACATAACCGCGGGTACGACTTTCCGAAAGTTTTAACCCTGCAGGGGTGCTCAAACTAATCTATCACAAATTAGCACAAGCCGCATAGAAATCCTCGATCATGAAGCTCGCGATCTCGTCGGACTCCTTAGTGGAAAACCTCAACTCTGAGATTACCCAAAGCATCATCGGAATCTCGATGCACAAGACATTCGTCAAAGGTAAAACTAATCCAGCAAGGCCGCCCGGCGTGTCGACGAACCCGATAGGAGCCGCGTATCTCGTTCCAGGACATGACGGATGAGCAATACGTACGGTGGCCGGATAGAAATCCCCCAAGTTGCCCCGGGTGGCCCCACAAGTGGCTTCTGTTTTGGACGAGCACCAACAGCACTGGCCCCCTGTATTATGTTGAATTACTCCTCGGGTAGCGCTAACTCCCTATGCATTTCAGTATTAACAGAACTATTATGTTGGGCAAATGTAGAACCAATGTTGGGCCTTGCCAGACCCACTTTAATCTAAGACGAATTATCAAGGGGGTCCCCATAACAACCCCGATCGTGTTAGGAGTGCTCAATTATGGAACATAACACCGGTAGCCGAAACTAAGGCGGCAAAGGTGGAACAAAACACCAAGCTAGAAAGGTCGAGCCTTCCACCTTTTACCAAGTATATAGGTGCATTAAATTAAATAGCATTTAATAGGTTTATATAACAAGGAACCCATGCTTTCACATGGAAGCAACTGCACCTGCAACTAGCAACGCTAACACATGGTTACGCAAGCGGTAACATAGCCAATCAGTGGTTTGCTAGGTTGTGAACATGTTGAAGGTTTTCATGGCAATGTTGGGAGGCCGATATTAAACTGGTGGTAGGCAGCGAGACATAGCGACAGAAACGGTAAAACTAGCAAGGCAATGATAGTAATGGTATGGTATCTGGGGAAATGCTCATCTTGCCTGAGATCCCGCTTGGAAGAAGAATGACTCCGTGAAGCAGACGAACCGACATAGTCGAACGAGTCCTCACATTCTGACACATTTGCGGAACTCTATCGAGACGAAGGAAACCGGAAACAAGAATCAGCACACGATATTCACCACACGATGCACACCACATATGATGCATGAGCGATTGAATATATGCAAGACATGGCATGACAATTCACAACATTCAAACACTACACATTAAGTGAAGTTCAATATGCAACGAGTTGCATATTGACGAAACTCCACATACGAACTATTTAGTTCTATCCCGATTAGTTCCACGGCAATATTAATTGTTGGTTAAACATGGCAAGAGGTGAAGCGTGATTAAACTACTTATCTAGGCATTTTAAATGAGGTCGGAAATGACATATAGCACCTCCGAAACGACCTCACATGTTAATTTACAATTCTGTCCAGATCTGAACTAACACGTTTAAATGTTTATTGAACATAAAAATAGGTTCACGTGATTCTACGCGTTGTTCCAATCAATTTACACATAGAGAACATCTCCAACGGAGCTACGGATCAAAAGATACAAGCACCGCAAGATATGATGGGTTGAATGCAATATGTGTGCAAATGGCAGCCACAACATTTCAAAACATACAACCAGCAAGATAATATGAAACTACACGAGATTCTAAACAAGTTTCATATAGTACACGATCAAAATGGAGCAACGGTTCAACAACTACGAGCTAAACAAGAAATCACTACAATCTGCCAAAATCAGCCACATAGCATTTTCTACACCCTCGAACAACTAGCTACACAAAACCAAATTTCTCAAACAAGGCATGAGATGATAGAGGGCAAGATACCCTACAACATACTACTAATAACATCTAGCATGGAAGCATGGATCACTAGGAAAAGAACTCACAAAATGGTTGCTCACACGCAGTTTCAGACTTAGTGAAAATATCAGTTTCTCATAGTGCAGTTTGCGATCTGAAGGTATATTGACAGCAGCAAAACCATAAGCTACAGGACTCCAAATGGCATGAACATTTACAGCATGCTAGAGAATCTTAAAGTCTACAACTAACTGCATTGCACCAACCTCAAAAAAAGCTACATATCACGAGATAAACTCATGATAAGACAACAACAAAATATAACAGATTTCAGACTTAGAAATATTTCGGCATCTACAAATCAGCACTATTTTCTAGCAAGTTGAGAACAAGCAAACCACACCCAAACATGGATTTCTATTGCAACCAAAATTACCAGGGGCTAGCCTACACATCCAAGGGCATATCTCTAGTTGACAACTCCTTCATATCATGCACGGATGAAATCCCATAAAATAAACAAAAGGGCAACATGGCAAAATATCACGCGCACTAACTTGCTCAAAACCTAAAACTAAATGCACGGTTAAATTATATGGATTATTCTACCCCAAAAACATATATAACATGTGGGGTTGCAAAAATAAAATAACGACACACGAATATGTGAGATAATGTCCTAAACGCGATATAGCAAACTAGCGATGGAATCCTTCATGCAAAAATACAAACAACCACTCCAAAATACATGGCAAAAGGTCCCTAAAAACATGAGCATTTGATCTATGGGATTTGAGCAATCCGGACACGCACGATAATAAATACGGGACGATCCCCTATTAGGACAACATAAATTTCTAGGCAAACAGCGGGTCAAACCACATCAAACATGCAAGCAAGTTCCAAAATATTAATCTACGTGGGAAACTACACAACTTTCATATACAATACATCGCGATCCGACACACGGTTTAAAATCTACGGGCATTTTAATATCTAGCATTTTTTGAATTAATTAAATCGCAGAATATGCTAAATTAATTCACGGGCCGAACAGGGGTATGCACAACCTATTATACAGCGCCTAGGGCGGGGGATAGGCTCGGGTGCTCACCTTGGGCTGGTCGAAGGAGCTGGGCCGCCAGAGGAGCTCTCGGGTTGGCCAGCTGCGTGGGGGCGAGGCCTGGCCGTCCGAGCCGCGGGCGAGGGAAGATGGGCCGGCTTGGAGAGCTGGGCCGCGCAAGCTGGTCGAGGCTGGGCCAGGCTCGGGGCCGAGGCGGTTGGCTGCTGGGCCACTGGAGGCACTGGCCCACTCGGCAGCCGAGTGGGAGGAGCGGGCGCTCGGCCTCGCTCTCACGCGGGAGCCATGGCGGCGGCACCGGCGAGCATGGCAGGCGACAGGAGCACGAGGGAGGCCGAGAGGAGACTGGATCCACGGCGGGAGGCCGGATCCATGCCGGATATGGCAGGCGGAGCAACACGGGCGACGACGGCGGTCGCTGGGGCCGGCACGGGAGCTGCAATGGGGCGGCAAGGGAGTGTCGGCGGCGCGGAGCTGCTGCGAGGACCGAGCAGCGATGGCATGCCGGCGAGGTTGCCACGCAAGGGCGGTTGGCGACGGGTCCAACCGGAGGTCGACGGGAGGCCGCGGCGCGAGGCACCGGCGGAGCGAGGAGGCGCACGGTGGTCGGGAGCAAAGTTGGGGGCGGCGCGATCCGGGCCTCGGCGGGCCTAACCCGGGTCGGGCAGGCCCGGCGGCTCGAGGAGAGAGGAGGGCGACCAGGTGGCAGCTAGGGTTTGGGGATGGTGCGGATTTCGAGGAGGAGAGAGAGAGGGGCTAAATTAGGAAGGTGGAGGTTGTCTATTTATAAACACGGGGCTAGGGTTATCCGAATCCAGCCCCGTTTTCGCCCACGCGATCGGAATCGAACAATCTTGAACGCGGGACGGGCTAAATGGCCGTGTAGAGTAGGTCAGTCGGAGATGAGAAGGAAAACGGCACCAGGCAACGTAATTTAAAAACATCGAAAAACGTCCGACGATAGACCGAATACGGTGCCGCTACGGTCGACCGTTCGGGTACCAGACGGACTCCGATTGCGACGAAAATTGGCAGGCGGCCTACCTATAATATATAAAGACCGCACACCAAGTTCCAACCCAATCAGAGGAATTTTTATACACACTTTTAAAAACAAGATTTGAACGATGCCGCGGGCGCGTGCGTGTGTGGTCGGGCTCAGAACGGACAACGACGAGAACCGACAACTAATAACGGATGCAAGTTTTGAAAACTGGCGCCAACGGTATGCCGATACAATGCGGATGATTGATACATCTCCAACGTATCTATAATTTTTTATGGTTCCATGCTATTATCTAGTCAACTTTGGATGTTTTATCTGCATGAATATGCTATTTTATATCTTTTTTGGGACTAACCTATTAACTTAGTGCCAAGTGCCAGTTTCTGTTTTTTTCCTTGTTTTTGACCCTTTTTCAGACGGAGTCCAAATGGAATGAAACTTTACGATGATTTTTCTAGACCAAAAGAGACCCCCGAAGCTTTGGAAGAAGGCCAGAAGAGCTACGAGGGAGTCACAAGCCCATGGGGCGCGACCTACCCCCCTGGTCGCACCGTGCAGGCTTGTGACCTCCTCGTGGGACCAACTGACGCAATTCCACCGCCATAAATTCCTATAAATTCAGAAACCCCCAGAAAGAAACCTAGATGGGGAGTTCCACCGCCACAAGCCTCTGTAGCCACCAAAAACCAATCTGGAGTCCGTTCCGGCACCCTGCCGGAGGGGGAGTCCATCTCCGGTGGCCATCTTCATCATCCCGGCGATCTCCATGACGAGGAGGGAGTAGTCTTCCCTCGGGGCTGAGGGTATGTACCAGTAGCTATGTGTTTCATCTCTCTCTCGTGTTCTTGAGATGTCTTGATCTCTATGTATCGTGGGCGTTGCTACTATAGTTGGATCTTATGATGTTCTTCCCCCTCTCCCTCTTGTAATGAATTGAGTTTCCCCTTTGGAGTTATCTTATCAGATTGAGTCTTTAAGAACACTTGATGTATGTCTTGCATGTATCTATCTGTTGTGATCAACTTGCGGGTTTGTGACAATTGGGAACCTATGCATATGGGTTGGCACACGTGGATTCATGTGAGTACTCGATGTATGTTTTGGTGATCAACTTGCGGGTTCGTGACTTTGGGAACCTATGCATAGGGGTTCGCACACGTTTTGACTCTCAATTAGAAACTTTGGGGCACTCTTTGAAGTTCTATGTGTTGGTTGAATAGATGATTCAGAGATTGTGTGATGCATATCGTATACTCATGCCTACGGATACTTGAGGTGACAATGGAGTATCTAAGTGACATTAGGGTCTTGGTTGATATGTATCTTAAGGTGTTATTCTAGTACGAACTCTTGAATAGATCGATCAGAAAGAATAACTTTATGGTGGTTTCGTACCCGACAATAATCTCTTCGTTTGTTCCCCGCTATTAGTGACTTTGGAGTGACTCTTTGTTGCATGTTGAGGGCTAGTTATAGAATCCAATTATGTTATCTTTGTTGAGAGAACTTCACTAGTGAAAGTATGAACCCTAGGCCTTGTTTCCACGCATTGCAATACCGTTCGTGCTCACTTTTGTTACTAGTTACCTTTCTGTTTTTGTCATTTCAGATTACAAAAACCTATATCTACCATCCATATTGCACTTGTTTCACCATCTCTTCATCGAACTAGTGCACCTATACAACTTACCATTGTATTGGGTGTGTTGGGGACACAAGAGTCTCTTTGTTATTTGGTTACAGGGTTGCTTGAGAGAGACCATCTTCATCCTACGCCTCCCGCGGATTGATAAACCTTAGGTCACCCACTTGAGAGAAAATTGCTACTGTTCTACAAACCTCTGCACTTGGAGCCCAACAACGTCTACAAGGAGAAGGTTGCATAGTAGACATCAAGCATTTTTCTGGCGCCGTTGCCGAGGAGGTTAGCACTTGAAGGTATATCTTTAGATCTTGGAATTGAATCTTTTTGTTACTTGTTCTTTCGCTAGAAAACTACAAAAATATGGAATTGAGGATGCCTCATATGCTCCATCTTTTCGATGTCTTTCGTGAGCATGATGGGAAGGAAAATTGTGCTCAAGTGCTGAAAGAAGAATTACATAGAATGCTTGGCATAGAATACGTGAATGATGAGCATGATTGCAATGTTCTTAGCATGAATTCTTTGAATACCCATGATGCTAATGATATGCAAAGCCACAAGCTTGGGGATGCTATATTTGACGAAGATGATCTTTTTAGTTCTTCCACTTTGAATGATCAAAAACATTTTGATGAAAGCATGCCCCCTATCTATGATGATTATTGTGAGGATACTTATGCTTTGAAGAAGAGGGATGATAAAGCTTGTCATACTCTCGAGAACCCCTTTGCTAAACCTTGCTTTTTCATTGTGGATACAATTTGTAGTGCTCAAGTCTTTTACGATAATCCCACTACTATTCTTGAGAATAGATTTCCTTATGTGGAGAGTAGTAAAATTTCTATGCTTGTAGATCATGAAAAGAATGCTTTAGGTGCTGGTTATATTGTTGAATTCATTCATTATGCTACTGAAAATTACTATGAGAGAGGATCATATGCTTCTACTTATTGCAATAGTATCAAGTTTCCTCTCCATGTGTTGAAATTTTTGAAGCTATGCTTGTTTTTCCTTCCTATGCTAGTTGATACTTGCTCCAATAAATTGTTAGTTCACAAAATCCCTATGCATAGGAAGTGTGTTAGACTTAAATGTGCTAGCCATATGCTCCATGATGCTCTCCTTGTGTTTCGATCCTTACCTTTTATGTCAGCATCATTGAAATCAATGCCTAGCTAAGGGCGTTAAACGATAGCGCTTGTTGGGAGGCAACCCAATGAATTTATTTTTGCCTTTTTCTTTCTGTTTTGCTTTTTCCACACCATCATAATTCTGTTGTGATTGTGTTTTTTGAGTTTTAATTAGCGTTTGTGCCAAGTAAGGCCTTTATGATAGCTTGGGTGATAGTTGTTTGATCATGCTGGAAAAAGACAGAAACTTTCTGCTCACGAAATGATTTTTCATTTTTATTCAGAAAGAGCTTTTGCGTTGATTATTTTTGCTTCTGATAGATATTATTTTTTCCCAAGCCATCATAAGTTTTCAGATGTTTTGAGGTAATAGAAATATACGAAGTATACAGATTGCTACAGACTGGTCTGTTTTTCACAGATTCTGTTTTTGGTGAGTTGGTTGCTTGTTTTGATGAAACTATGGTTAGTATCGGGGGTACTAGCCATGGAAAAGTGAGAATACAGTATCCCAACATCAATATAGGTAGAATTCAAGTTTTCTACAGTACCAAGAGAAGTGGTAGTTTGTTTTCTTGTACTAATGTTATCACAAGTTTCTGTTTAAGTTTTGTGTTGTGAAGTTTTCAAGTTTTGGGTGATGTTCTCATGAACAAAGAGATAAGGAGTGGAAAGAGATCAAGATTGGGGATGCCCAAGGCATCCCAAGCCAAATTCAAGGACACCAAAAAGCCTAAGCTTGGGGATGCCCCGGGAAGGCATCCCCTCTTTCGTCTTCAATCCATCGGTAACATTACTTGGAGCTATATTTTTATTCACCACATGATATGTGTTTTGCTTGGAGCGTCTTGTATCTTAGGAGTCTTTTCTTTTTGTTGTGTCACAATAATCCTTGCTGCACACCTTTTTGAGAGAGAGATACATGCACTCATCGTGATTTTGCTAGATACTTTTGCTCTTGTGCTTCAGTTATATCTTTTGAGCTAGATACTTTTGCTCTTGTGCTTATCTTATATCTTTAGAGCACGGCGGTGCGTGATTTGGTAGTTGGCTTATGCTATGAAAGTAGTCCCAAATGTGATAGGTACCCAAAGAGGATACAAAAACCTCCATCTTCATGTGCATTGAATAGAAAGAGAAGTTTTGATTTCTCTCAATTAGTTTTGAGACGTCGATTCGGTAGTATTAAGAGTTATGTTAGTAGGGTGTTGTGAATCTAGAAATACTTGTGTTGAAGTTGGTGATTCCCGTAGCATGCACGTATGGTGAACCGCTATGTTAGGAAGTCAGAGCATAATTGATCTATTGATTGTCATCATTTGTGTTGAGGTCGGGATCGCGCGATGGTTAACACCTACCAACCCTTCCCCTCGGAGTATGAGTTTAGCACTTTGTTTCAATTACTAATAAAAACTTTCGCAACAAGTATGTGAGTTCTTTATGACTAATGTTGAGTCCATGGATTATATGCACTTTCACCCTTCCACCATTGCTAGCTTCTCTAGTGCCGCGCTACTCTCGCCGGTGCACAAAACCACCATATGCCTCCCTCAAAACAGCCACCATACCTACCTATTATGACATTTTCATAGCCATTCCGAGATATATTGCCATGCAACTCCCACCGTTCCGTCTCATGACTTGTGCCGTCACTCTCATATTGCCATTGCATGATCATAAGATAGATAGCGAGATGTTTCAATGTGATACGCCATGCTAGATCGTTGCACATCCCGGTACACTGCCGGAGGCATTTCCTATGGAGTCATCATCATTGTGATCTTTGAGCTGTGAGTAAATAAAAGTGTGATGATCATCATTATTAGAGATTGTCCCTTGTGAGGAAATAAAAAAAGAAGGCCAAAGACCCCAAAAACAAAAAAAAGGAGAAAAGAAAAAAGAGGCCTAAGATCCCAAATGAAAAAAAGAAAGAAAAAGATAGAAGGGACAATGCTACTATCTTTTTCCACACTATGCTTCATGATAGCACCATGTTCTTCATGATTGAGAGCTTCTTGCTTTGTCACTACCATACACTAGTGGGAATCTTCATTTTATAACTTGGCTTGTATATTCCAATGATGGGCTTCCTCAAAATTGCCCTAGGTCTTCGTGAGCAAGCAAGTTGGATGCACACCCACTAGTTTTCCTTTTGAGCTTTCACATACTTATAGCTCTCGTGCATCCTTTGTATGGAAATTCCTACTCATTCACATTGATATCTATTAATGGGCATCTCCATAGCCTTTTGATACACCGAGTCAATGTGACCATCTCCGCCTTTTTGTCTCACAACCACCACCACACTCTATTCCACCTATATATAGTGCTATATCCATGGCTCGCGCTCATGTATTGTGTGATAGTTATAAAAAGTTTGAGAAAGTAAGAGTGCAGAAACAATTACTTGGCCAATTCTGGGATTGTACATGATTTAAATTAGTTCTGTGGGGATGATGGAGCATAGCCAGACTATATGATTTTGTAGGGATAACTTTCATTGGCCTTGTTATTTTGAAAGTTCATGATTACCTTGCCAGTTTGCTTGAAGTATTAATGTTTTCATGTCAATAGAAAACTATTGTTTTGAATCTTATGGATCTGAACATTCATGTCACGTGAAAGAAGTTGCAAAGGACAACTATGCTAGGTAGCATTCCACATCAAAAATTCAATCTTTTTCATTTCCCTACTCGAGGATGAGCAGGAGTTAAGCTTGGGGATGCTTGATACGTCTCCAACGTATCTATAATTTTTGATGGTTCCATGCTATTGTCTTGTCAACTTTGGATGTTTTATATGCATGAATATGCTATTTTATATCTTTTTGGGACTAACCTATTAACTCAGTGCCAAGTGCCAGTTTCTGTTTTTTCCGTGTTTTTGACCATTTTTCAGACGGAGTCCAAATGGAATGAAACTTTACGATGATTTTTTTTGGACCAAAAGAGACCCCCGAAGCTTTGGAAGAAGGCCAAAAGAGCCACGAGGGAGTCACAAGCCCATGGGGCGCGACCTACCCCCCTAGCCGCACCGTGCAGGCTTGTGACCTCCCCGTGGGCCCAACTGACGCAATTCCACCGCCATAGATTCCTATAAATTCAGAAACCCCGAGAAAGAAACCTAGATGGGGAGTTCCGCCGCCGCAATCCTCTATAGCCACCAAAAACCAATCTGGAGCCCATTCTGGCACCCTGCCGGAGGGGGAATCCATCTCCGGTGGCCATCTTCATCATCCCGACGATCTCCATGACGAGGATGGAGTAGTTCTCCCTCGGGGCTGAGGGTATGTACCAGTAGCTATGTGTTTGACCTCTCTCTCTCTCTCTCTCTCGTGTTCTTGAGATGTCTTGATCTCTATGTACCGTGGGCTTTGCTACTATAGTTGGATCTTATGATGTTCTTCCCCCTCTCCCTCTTGTAATGAATTGAGTTTCCCCTTTGGAGTTATCTTATCGGACTGAGTCTTTGAGAACACTTGATGTATGTCTTGCACGTGTCTATCTGCTGTGATCAACTTGCGGGTTTGTGACAATTGGGAACCTATGCATATGGGTTGGCACACGTGGATTCATGTGAGTACTCGATGTATGTTTTGGTGATCAACTTGCGGGTTCGTGACATTGGGAACCTATGCATAGGGGTCGGCACACGTTTTGACTCTCCGGTAGAAACTTTGGGGCACTCTTTGAAGTTCTATGTGTTGGTTGAATAGATGATTCAGATATTGTGTGATGCATATCGTATAATCATGCCACGGATACTTTAGGTGACAATGGAGTATCTAGGTGACATTAGGGTCTTGGTTGATATGTATCTTAAGGTGTTATTCTAGTACGAACTCTTGAATAGATCGATCAGAAAGAATAACTTTATGGTGGTTTCGTACCCGACAATAATCTCTTCGTTTGTTCCCCGCTATTAGTGACTTTGGAGGGACTCTTTGTTGCATGTTGAGGGCTAGTTATAGGATCCAATTATGTTATCTTTGTTGAGTGAACTTCACTAGTGAAAGTATGAACCCTAGGCCTTGTTTCCACGCATTGCAATACCGTTCGTGCTCACTTTTGTTACTAGTTACCTTGCTGTTTTTGTAATTTCAGATTACAAAAACCTATATTTACCATCCATATTGCACTTGTTTCACCATCTCTTCACCGAACTAGTGCACCTATACAACTTACCATTGTATTGGGTGTGTTGGGGACACAAGAGACTCTTTGCTATTTGGTTGCAGGGTTGCTTGAGAAAGACCATCTTCATCCTACGCCTCCCGCGGATTGATAAACCTTAGGTCACCCACTTGAGGGAAAATTGCTACTGTTCTACAAACCTCTGCACTTGGAGGCCCAAAAACGTCTACAAGGAAAAGGTTGCGTAGTAGACATCAATGATGCGCATGATGCGATGATGATGCAACAAATAAAAATAATCACACGATGAAAACGGAATAAAAGGGGAATCTTTTGGAACGTCGGTGTCGGGCTGTCAAAGTATTATTCTTCAGAGGCCCAAACCTGGCTAAATTGTCTATGTAGACTCTGTCCCAGTTGGGATCTAACGGGATCTGCTCCATCAGGTTGCACACCACACACGGGCGACGTTGATCAGAGAACGAACCTGGCATGGGGAACCTTTAGAGGTCGTTGATCTATCGTGAGGTCATTGTCTCGCGATCGGATCTTTCAAGATGGTTGTTGTTGGATCGAGGCGATTCCTTGACGCCTCGCCATCACGCTTCGTCAAAAGCGTCTATAATAGACAAGGGAAGGCCCAAGAGGTCTACGATCAGCCCGATCACCTCGCATGAAGACGCATCGTATGCCCTCCAAGGTGCTACGAGGCCTAGGGAGACACCTCCCTGAACATGAAATTCACGATGGCACACACGTGTCAAAACCAAAAGCTTGCAAGGCATGCAATCTACACAAAATAGGCATGGATAGAGAACGGTTGATGTGGTCCCAAGAAACGATGAGCTTCAACGCTGGAGATTGTCTCGAATATGTTGTATAGCTGGGCAAGCAAGCCATGGTGCTAGATCCCATCGTCGGGGGCTCCCGCCTTTCACGCGTCCTCGTGGAGAGAGGCAGCGTCTCAACATTATATTCACCGACAACCTGGAAAATATGAAGGTCTCTTTGTCAAGAGTACGGAGGTCAGGCGTAGGGCAGATCTAACTTGAGGTCGTCTTGCGAGACGAGTCCAATTACTGATGCAAAATCATCCAGTTCGAGGTCACCCTCTTCAATATCGGCTACCATGCGATCCTAGTCAGACCCGTGTATGTAAATTCATGGCAGTTTCACCCTACACCTACCTGCAACTAAAGTTGCTTGGCCCGAAAGGTATGATCATCATACGGGGAACCACGGACAAGGCCTACAAAGCAAAAGTGACAAATATGGAGCTCGCTGAGGCCGCCCACACCTCTGTTGAGCTCGCCAAGATAAGAGAGCGGATAGGGCCATCAGAAGCCGAGCTCCCCCAAAAACCGAGGCGTGGCTCCATCTTCCAATTGGCCAGACATGCCAAAAGGTTCCAGGTTCACCGAGAAGATCCTCACAAAACAGTGACTACCGGTGGAGACCTCTCGGAGGGCCAGGAGGCAGACCCTCCTTGCTTTTCTTTGAGACAATTGGAACATATTTGCATGGAAAGCCTTCGACTTACCAGGAGTGCTGATGGAGAAGGCCAAACACTGGTGGAACGCTCGTAAGGATGCAAGGCCGGTAAAAAAAGCCTTATGGCGCTTCGTCACTTGTGATGGCGTTGGGATTTCCCCGAAGAAAAAGGGTGATGTAGTATAGTATAGAAAAGTATTTCCCTCATATTAGAACCAAGATTTATCGAACCAGTAGAAAAGCTAACCAAACAACTATCAGGAGCATCTACACACAAAAGAGCAAATACTTGACCCCAACGCGAGCAAGAAGGTTGTCAATCGCCTCGTACTCATTAGCGACAAGATTAAATCTGATAGTGATAGATTAATAAATTATAAACTAAAAAGGTAAATAAATTACAACAATATATTTTTTGTTTTGTTAATATGATTAAACTATACCCGGAGGCCATAGTTTTCACTATAGGCATTGTTGTTAATGTTGAGTTTCTGCGTCCATTTTCATTAAACAAATTTGCATATACATTTTAAATAGCAAAACCCAAAACAAAAAACTCTCTTTATGATCCACAAGTTGGGGTAGTCTAAAGGTGAAACCCATCAGATTTCTCAACCAACTCATGATTCTCACGCATGGATAGCAAGCTTTCACGCACCCGTGTCCGTTGCTAGTTCTTGATGATACTCGAGTCCTTCAGATCTCTCTTCACGAACTCCTCTTATGTCAAGTTTGGTCTGCCAAGACCTCTTTGAACATTATCATTACGTTTTACACTAGTAGAAAATAGGGCTATCATTCGGCCCTAGCCAGCCCATTAGTCCCGGTTCTTCAAGAACCGGGACCAATGGGGGGTATTAGACCCGGTTCGTGAGCCCAGGGGGCCGGCCGGGGCCTCGTGGGCATTGGTCCCGGTTCGTGTAGAACCATTTGTCCCGGTTCGAGCCACGAACCGGGACCAATGGTCCTCGTTGCTGGCCCACAACCATTGGTCCCGGTTGGTGGCATGAACCGGGACAGAAGGGGTGGTTTTAGTCCCGGTTCATGCCACGAACCGGTACAAATAAGTTGCCTATATATACCCATCGCCGCAGCAGAGCACTCTGTTTTTTTTGGCCGGCGAGGGGAGGGCATTTTGGTGCTCTAGCTCACCTCCTATGCACATGAGGTGTTCGATGAAATGCCCGAGCCACACTAGTTAAGCTTTCTCCTCTCGAAGCTCGACCTAGGAGTTTCATTTTTCCCGAGATTTGTCTAGATTTAGGGGTCCGTCAAGCCCCGTCCCCGTTTTCACCGCCGTTGATCGCCCGCGCCGATCTCGTCGCCGGCACCACCGTGGTGAGCCTCTTGTTCTTATCTTCTTTATGATACTTGTCTGATTTTCTTACTTTAGATAGATATTTGTCTGATTTTCTTAATTTTGACACACATAATTATATGTAATGCACGCAGATGAACCGGCAATGGATGTATGGTGACAGACACACCTCCAAGTACATTAAGGGCGTGCATATTTTTCTCCAAGTGGCTGAGGCAAACAAGCAAAATGGTTTTATGTGTTGTCCATGCAGTAAATGTGGGAATACGAAGTCTTACTCTCACCGGAAAATCCTTCACACCCACCTGCTTTACAAGGGTTTCTTGCCACACTATAATGTTTGGACGAGGCACGGAGAAATAGGGGTTATGATTGAAGACGGCGAAGAAGAATAGGACGATGACAACTATGTGCCCCCTGAATACGGTGATGCTGCAACGGGGGGAGCTGCTGAAGATCAAGACGAATCAGGCGATGTGCCCGATGATGCTGCAACGGGGGAAGCTGCTGAAGATCAAGAGAAACCAGACGATGTGCCCGATGATGATCTCCGCCGGGTCATTGTCGATGCAAGGATGCAATGCGAAAGTCAAAAGGAGAAGCTGAAGTTCGATCGCATGTTAGAGGATCACAAAAAAAAGTTGTACCCCAATTGTGAAGATGACAACACAAAGTTGGGTACCGTACTGGAATTGCTGCAGTGGAAGGCAGAGAATGTTGTTCCTGACAAAGGATTTGAGAAGCTACTGGAAATATTGAAGAAGAAGCTTCCAAACAAATATGTCTGTAACCGCGCTAGGCCAGAAGGAAGCATCTCCATGGGCCATCAAACAGAGGATGTCATTGGGTTTTGTGTTGACTTCATTCCTGACCTTAAGAAGATATGTCTCCCTAAATCGCGGTATGAGGGGAGACTGACTGGAAAAGGCACGCTTGGAGGGGAGACAGTAATATGCAGGGATGGATATTTTTGGTCTGAAGCACACTGCACAGTTCTACAGAACTCTACCTTGGTGACCCCTTATGTCGATGAACACAAGAACAGTCTGCGCTCCAAACACCCGGAGCAGTGCGACGACTGGATTACATGTGAACACATCAGGACTTTCAGCAGTTGGTTGGAAACACGTCTGAGAGATGAAAACACTGTTTGTGATGAGTTGTACTCGTTGTCCAGGGGACCATCTTCGACTGTTACGATTTGGAAAGGATACGAGATAAATGGGAATACATTTTACACGATCGCCCAAGATCAAAAGAGCACCAACCAAAACAGCGGTGTCCGCTTTGATGCAGCCACCGAGAGGGGAAAGGACACATATTATGGTTACATAGTGGACATATGGGAACTTGACTACGGAGTAGATTTTAAGGTCCCTTTGTTTAAGTGCAAATGGGTCAATCTGTCACGAGGCGGGGTACAGGTAGACCCACAGTACGGAATGACAACAGTGGATCTGAACAATCTTGGGTACATTGACGAATCGTTTGTCCTAGCCAATGATGTGGCACAAGTTATCTATGTGAAGGACATGTCTACCAAACCGAGAAAAAGAAAAAATAAGGACATGTTATCTATGTGAAGGACATGTCCGGGACTGGGCTCCGCCCGGCTGGTATTGGGAGGTGCTACCTTCCGGGGGGCGTAGGTTGGTGAGGAGGCAGCCCGTTGTTGACCCGATCCTTGTTTGGTGGCGGTCGCGTGGACCAGTGACGGTGCCGAGGCTTCCGGACACCGCGGAGGTGGTACGTCATCGTGTCAGCGAGGAGGACGAGCACGTCCGTCGCTACATGGTTGCATTGGAGGGCAGGTTCGACAATACCTGGCAGGTTCTTCAGGGATCTCACTGGAGCTATGATCCTGTGATGGTTCCTTCTCTTTGGGTGTCCACCACCCGCGACGATACCCGTCGGGCGCTACGGTTCTAGCTGTATTAATGATGCTTTATGTATGATAGTATTCGAGGAGTATTAATTAGTGATAATATTCGACGATGTATGGACACAAGAGATCGATGATGTAGTCTTGCTTATAATTGAATGCATGCTAATTTGAATACTACTTTATTTTACGATTTGTTTTTGCTTATTGAATGTTCAAATTGGAAAAGTACTCCTACTTTGAATGCTAAAATTAGAGAGCACTATGCGGAAATCTAGGAGCCCCCCTCCATCATCCGCGTCGTCGTCCCCGTCACCGACCCCCCTCCGACCTCGAGTCAGGGTCTATATTGTTTTATGCTATTTTACCTTAAATAGGGTATTTAATTAGGTCCTCCCAAATACTAATGATCATGTTGTTGTAAATGTTGTATGACAATGTTGTAAAGGGTAGTAATTGGTCTCTTCTGCTGCTTTTCAGAGATGGAGTTCTTCACGGTTATACTTGAGAAATCCTCCAGGCTGGTGTTGCCGCACAATTTTGTGAAGATGCTGGATGGCCATCGGCCACAGAACATGAAGCTGAGGCAGGCCGGCAACGGGCTTCGCAAGCTGTGGGACGTGGAGGTGGTGTTCGACGCCGATGGCCGCATGTACCTAGATCGTGGCTGGAAGCAGTTCGTCCGTGCCTACGACCTGGGGATCGGGTACTTCCTTGTCTTCAGGTACGACGACAACGCCACGTTCGCCGTGAAGGTGTTCGACACGACTATGTGTCGGAGGCGCTACCAGGACGATGACGATGTCGGTACGCTCCGTCTCTTCTTCCTCTCCATTAGGCTATCTCTCACACCCAGTTTTTTTAAAAAAAATTTGCATTTGGCAAGGCAATGGGAGCAGGAGCAGCGAGTACTGCGACAGGTGCTATGTCTACGGCAGCAGCGACTCTGGCAGCAAAAGTAGCAGCGACTCTGGCGACGGCAAAAGTGGCAGCGACGATGGCCTCGCGATGGATGTCCCACAGCTGGGCGACAGGGCCATGCCAATTGTGGTAGAGGAGTACATCCCACAGCCTGGCCTGGGGCTTCGCCGCTCTAAACGCATGAAGATGATGAAGGAGAAGGTGAAGAAGCAGGAGTGAATATCTTAAGAACCTGATGCCTTTAATCTTTATAGTATAAACCTTTTAAGTACGATAGTGTTGAAGTGCTACTGCACTTTTAAGTATGGTGGTGGTGTGCGTGGTGAAATTTTGTGCATGCTCATGGATGCTCCTTGTTATTATGATGTATGATGATGCATGATTAGTAGGACTTGTTATTATATATGATGATGTATGATGCGAGCATGACGAGTTATTATATATTAGCGGATGAAATGAACATAGCAGTAGCGTTGGTAAACCAAGCACGGAGATAAGAGAGGACACTTCTCTCTATTAGCTAGCTATTAACAACCTAAATTAACCCCCAAAACCCCTAAACCAGTCACTTCCAAAAAAAAACTCCGCTGCAGCCAGTTTCTGACGCGTGGATGCCTTTTGGTCCCGGTTTATGTCACCAACCGGGACCAAAGGCCCCCCTGTCTGGGCTGCCCGCAGCGGCCACGTGGATGCCCATCTGTCCCGGTTCGTGTAAGAACCGGGACTAAAGGGGGGAGGCATTAGTAACGACCTATTAGTCCCGGTTCAAGAACCGGGACTAATGGCCCTTATGAACCGGGACAAAAGGCTCTTTTTCTACTAGTGTTAGCCATCCGTTATGCACTTGACCTTTTGGAGGTCTGCGCTGAATATGTCCAAATCATCTAAGACGATGTTGGATAAGCTTCTCTTCAATCGGTGATATCTCAACTCTTTCTCGTATATCATCATTCCAAACTCGTTCCTTCCTTTTGTGGTCACACATCCATCTCAACTTGCTTATCTCTGTCACACCTAACTGCTGCATATGTTGTCTTTTAATCGACCAACACTCAGCTTCAGACAACATTGTGGATCGAACCATCATCCTACCGAATTCGTTAAACAAAAAACAAAGGGTTAATAAGGACTATTTTTCTTGATCAAAATGGCACAATAAAAGGAAAAGCACATGGAAAACAAAAATGGAAAAAATGAATGCCTTTGTATGCTACGACAAAAGATATGAAACGAAGGGAGTAATAGGTTCTTGTTTGTTCTATTTATTTCTGTTCTGATTGTTGCTATATAAAAATTATGTGATGATTTATTTAATGGAAATGGACGAAGAAACTAGTTAAATAAAATTGCAAAGGGTTAATGAGGGCTATTTTTCTTGATCAAAATGTCATATGAAAAGGAGATGCGCATGAAAAAGAGGAAACCAGAACGCCGATAGCTTTGTTCGCTGATTTTATGGTGTTCAAGTCTAGAGTTGTGATTTGCATGGACACTACGATTAGGTTGTTGCTTGTGGTTCCTTTTCATTTGTGTTTCGGTTCTTGCTTCCTACTCCTTCTGTTATTAAATACTCCCTCCGTCCCAAAATTCTTGTCTTAAATTTGTCTAGATATGAATGTATCTAGTCATGTTATAGTATTTAGATACATCCATTTCTAGACAAACTTAAGACAAGAATTTTGGGACGGAGGGAGTACAAGTTTTTTTAAAATTTCACACGTGCAAAACAGGAAGTAAAAATGTATGCGCATCCAGGGAATCGAACCCTGGTCAGTACCGTGGGAGGGTACTATGATACCACTACACCAGATGCGCTCAGTGATCTTGACGTCAAATTCCAACTATATGTTCAGAAACCAAGGACACGAGTAGCACTACAGCACACTATCGGAAACTAGTAGGAATTGTCCTTTTTTATGCGGGATTGCTAAGAATTGTCCTTGCCTGACCGGCCACAGTAACTTTAAAATTAACATCGGGTCCAACTCAATAAATTTGACTATGTGATAATGAGTCAATAAGGAAAAAAGTTAAATTGAGTAACTTATATAGTCATTGAGTCTATGAATAACATTACATATATCAAGACAAAATAAGTCTTTAACCTAATAAATAAAGCTTAAATCTATAACCTAGTAAATAATGCTTTGCATAACGTTACACATATGTTACTACTTACTATGGGACAGCGTGTAAATTACACATATGATAGCGTGTATATTACACAAATGTTACAAGGAACTTTTGGAACCTGGGTATATATATGCAAAATAAATTTAGCAATTTAATAAAAATTTAAAAAATTGAAAATATTTTTAAAATAAACTTGACCTTCCATTATATTTGTGAGAAAATGTTCACAAAAAATAATTAAATTTTCACTTTTTTCTGGAAAAAAAGACAAATTTTCGATCAAGATAGTATGAATAGTAATCTATAATACCAAATAAATTTTATCTTTTTGTCCAGTAGTAAATGTTAACTTTTTTCCTAAAAATTTATATACTGGTGCAAATAAAGTCAAGTTTAATCTAAGAATACTTTAAAACTATCTTGACTTTTTACTTAATTATTAAAATAATAATTCATATAAGATGAATATACAACCAAGAACCAAAGTGTGTTTTCTCATATGGTAACCAAAGGGTATTTTCTCATATGGTAACCAAAGTGTATTTTCTCATATGTTACTACCTACTATGAAGTTAGTAATATAGGCTAAAATAACGTGTATGTTACTAGTATAAGTTACTCTTCATTGTGACTGATCTAGGGAGAAAATTATAGACCATTCGCTTGGGAAACTGCCTGATAATTGTTGTTCTCCTATTTAGGCTTCAGACATACTAGTTTGAACTGACTGAAGAACCATCTTCAGTGATAGTACCATGCCTAGAGCGCATGATCTTGTAGAACAGTGGAGCAAGTAGCATACAGCGTGAGACGGCTAACTAACATGATGATGCATGGAATAACGAGACAGCCATGGGCCGTGGCTGGAACTGGGCATAACTCGAATGGCCCTGGAAACTACTCCCCTCCGTATCATAATATTTATTGTTGGGAAACTGGTCTAGTTTTCCCTAATAACAAATATTTAGTAACAGAGGTTTAATGTGATGAGATAGCATCCATTGCTCAAACTTACTCCAATGCAAAACAAAAAGAAGACGGGAGAAGCGCAACACACGTAGGAGTACTAGCGAAAAGAAACCACACAAAATGACAGAATCGTCCATTTGGATTCTGTATCTGGAATTCAGGAGTACAAACCATCGGACCTGAGTCCATCGCTCTGGCCGAAATCACTGTTTTAACTTTATGGGTCAACATGTTTATAAACTGAACTCCACACACGGAAGTATTTGACGATCACACCCACTACCACACCTTCGTCGATGAACTGGAGCCGAAGGAACCCAAACTTAAGAGCTCAGAACTTGTCGACCTTATCAGCCCTGACGACGGGGTTGGCCTGGGAGATGGCGTCGCGGCCGGCGCCCCTGTAGTCGTAGCAGCAGTCGTGCCGGTCCGAGTAGCGGTGCTCGCCGCAGAACACGCCGCCGCACCGGCACTCGAACCCCATCAGGCCCACCTTCCTCCCGCACGACGCGCACCTGCTCCTCGCCTTTGCCCTACTCGCCCCCTCCTCCTCCGCCTCCTTGGACGTCGCCGCCACCGACGCCTGCAGCTGGGCCTGGGCCTCGGCGCGGCGAAGGCTGTCGCGGAAGCACTTGGAGCAGAGGCCGCCGGTGTCCGGGGAGCCGAAGAAGCCGCAGCCGTTGGCGCAGGGGAGCGGGAGCTGATCGGGGCTGTCCGGGTTCTTGCCGCCCTGCTCCATCGTTTGCACGACGAATCACGCACGCGGTCGGCTTGGTGGTCGTTGGGGATTGGAGGCGAGGAGATGTGGGAGGGGAGGGGAGGGGAGGGACAGCACCGACGCAGACGCAGCTTGATGCGGGAGGCTTCCGGAAAGTGGTGGATCAGACCGATGACCGATCCGGTATCTATCAGTGTGTGACCGACGGTGCCGTACTGTCGTTTCTTTCGGCGGGGATGGGGCACCGGGACTGGAGCTCGTGTTTTACGCGGGCATGCAGACGCAGTGCAAGCGCGGCGGTGAGCGGTTCCGCGCGCTGCAGGTGAAACTCTGTTTTGTTAGCACAACCGTTCAGCCTGAGAGGATCGGACAGCGGGAGATGTTCTGTGGTCTGGGACTCAACCTTTCGTTTCTTCTTGAGAGAGAGAATCTGTTGAGCCCAAACTAGTCAAGCCGACATTAGTCCAACAAGTAGCATGGGCCCAACTAAAAAATCGGCCTAAATAAAATAATGGAGCAGTTGGCCCGGTCCGGTGCTAATTTTTGTTGAGTATACAACAATTTTCGATAAATCTAATTCAAAAGGAAATCATAAACATGGCATTAATCATGTACTTGTATCTACCATGCAAATAGCATAAACTGTAAGAGCATCTACAGCCGGAAATCACGAATATAACCCCTAAACGCCCGCGAACGCGTTCGGTCAGTGACCTGGCATGTCTCCTATTTGTCTGTCCACGCAACCATACTCTTAATTTTTTTCCCGCATATGTCCAGAAACTTTCATGTGATTGATGGAGAGAAAAAGAGAACAAGAAAAGAATGAATAAAGAAAAGAAAACGATGGTCTGGGATGGGGTCGCGTCCTATGTGACGCACTGTACCGGCGCGCTCGGACGCGTCCGCAAGCCCTTATATCCTCTCCATATTTGAGATCGATATGAGGGGTTGTGGACATTCCGGACGTATAAGGGTGATATGAGGGGTCTGGTTGGGTTACTTTTTTTTGTTCTCTCTCCTGTCCGGTCACTCACCGAGCTCGTCCGTGGACCTACGAGGGGTCAATTCAGGCGTTCGACTGTACATGCTCTAAGCAACGTAAAAAACAGTAAAGAACAAGAGAAGGAAATGAGTTATACCATCTAGGCTCTAGTTGGCCAGTACGTAGTTGCGACGACGACGGCAACTTCGTCGGCGTTCTTCTTTCTCAAGAGTGAGCTTCATGACTTCAGTGGACATTTGGTGGACATTGTGACGGTGAAGACGATGAGGACGTAGACAAATAGTAGACGTAGACGAACGGTAGCGAGCAGTCGCGTAGGAGACGCTCCCCAAAACCCTAATCATCATTTTCCCGGTGGAGGATCTCAAAGGATGGGATTTCAGAGGCCTGCCCTCACATACAGTCATCTACGCGGTGGAAGGAATGGAGTCACTGAAAAGCAGCAGCACTGAAAGGAACGACTTTGGCTAGTGCACATGGAGGCGAAGCAAGTGTGATCTGAGTTGGGCGGCAATTAGGGTTGTTGACGCCTCTAATATATGGACTCGGTCTCGTAAGGAGACGTGGATTGAACCCGCGTTCGAGTCGGCAACAACACGTGATCCGATGTCTCAGATTCATGACGCGTCCATTAATGACTCGTAATTAATTGACAATCAATTATCTCGTCTTGACCAACAAAAACTAAGCACACGCATACATATATAGGTTTGAGCTTGGCTCGGCTCGATGACGAGACACGACGCGCGTGCGCGGCGGGGGGGGGGGGGTAAGGCATGTTGAGGCGGACAACAGAGGAGGTCCGCACGGGAACAACTCCTCTTCGCAAGAACTAACAAAATATGGAAGAGGGTCCCTTTTAAAGAGGTCAAAAAGTTCCTACACTAACGGGGGTAGTAAACTTCTCACCACCTATTCATGACACCCATATCGGTCCTTAGAGATTTTTTAAAATTGTTGGATGGGCCTAAAGCCAATCTTATATTTCAACAATCCTCCAACAAATCTCAAAAGCCCATAGTGATGTTCTATGTTCCAAATATTGTTTTGATATACCATTACTTTTAATATTTTTAATGGAGACTAGTTAAGGCTCAACATCCACCTAAAGCAAAGAACTACGCCCATTTACAACTGAACAATAGAATATGCATGGAATTGTCAGTTTGGCATAAAGAAGTTTCGCCAATTGTCCTATCGGTACTAGGTCGCCAAAGGCTGATCCCTCGGTGGAGCATATTAGTCACACTCATGTCCTATTCGCCAACTTACTAGAGATCATGCTATATCTTAGACTGTGATAAGAAGATGAGCTCATATAGGTAAGTACTTCCAAAGATTGCTCTGCAGGATTGCATCTTGCTTATAAAGCCACATAACACATTAAGACAAACGTCAACATGCCATGCAGTTTCCAAGAGTACCGCATCACCAATGGGGCGGATTATTAGGTTACTCTCCTCGGTTACCCGTATCTTGTTTACGCCAAGTCCTACTACACTTGATCTTCTTTCACATAGGTTGTGATCTTCTTTCATATGCTAGATTTTTAGCCGTTTGGATATAATTCAGTGTTGTCACTCTAGAGTCTCTTTGCATATGTGGTAGATTTTAATTCCTTCTTATGTGCTTCGTGGATTGCATGTTGTTCTTTGGACACTTTCCCCTGAAAATAATTGTCTCATTGTTAAATATAGCAGGAATAGGCTTTTCAACCACTAGAAAGTCCATCAAAAACTCTCGAAGTCATTCTGCTCTGACACAAGATGTGTCTAGTGTTGTGAGTTCGGCTTTCATGCTCGACTTCGTTAAGATAGATTACTTGCAAGAATTCCATGAAACAAGGCCACCTCCAAGTGTGAACACATACCCACTTGTGACCTTTGTCTCATCAGCATCATATATCCAACTCTCATCACCATACCCTTCAAGTACCGATGGGTATATGGTATAGTGAAGTCTATAGCAAACATTATCCTTTAGGTAACGCATAACTCTTTCAAGAGCATGCCAATGTACATCTCCCGGATTGGGAAAAGAACGACTCATTTTGCTCATAGCAAACACGATGCCAGGCCTTGTAGTACAAACAAGATAGATGAGTAAAACAATAATTTGGGAGTATCTCAAGTGATCTTTAGTTGTGCATTTGAGCTTTCAAATCCGCACACTAGCATCATATGGTGTTGGAGAAGTTTTGCAATCTGAATATCTAAAATGACTCAAAATATTCTCAACATAGTAGGATTGTAGAAGTGCAATACAATCATCATTATCTTTCAATAGGTTGATGTTCAACATAACATCATGACACCAAGATCTTTCATCTCAAAGGTCCCATAGAAAAGACTTAACCTACTCAATAACTTTTAGGTTGGTTCCAAATATGAGTTTGTCATCAACATACAAATACGGTATAAATCCTTCATCACCACCATGTCGTAGTATAGACATTCATTAGCTTCACTAATAACAAAGCTAGTAGATGTCAAAGTTTTGTGAAACTTAGCATTATATTCTTATGTGCTTGTTTCAAGCTATATAAGATTTCTATAACCTACACACCTTTCCTTCATGGCCATCTCATGGTGTTACAAATTAGGGGTCACTCACCATGCCATCTCTTAGCCACGTGGGTCGGTCTATGCACCCCCATGTTGGTTAACCAGGAGGCTAATACGTCTCTAACATATCTATAATTTTTTATTGTCTCATGCTATTATTTTATAAATATTTTACACTTTATACACCATATTATATCAGTTTTGGTAACTAACCTATTAACTCGGTGCCGAGTGCCAATTGATGTTTTCTGCGTGTTTTTGGTTTTCAGAAAATTCTACCAAATGGAGTCCAAACTCGACGAAACTTTTCGTCTTTTTTTACCAAAAGAAGACCTCAAAGCTTTAGAGAGAGTCTAGACACTGCACGAGGAAGCAACAAGGTCAGGGAGCGCTCCCTCCCCCTTGGGACTCCCTCATGGGTCCTTTCTACCGCCTCTCTCTCGCCTATAAATTCTCGTATATCTCAAAAACCCTAAGGGAGCTCCCAAAACAATTTTTCCACCACTGCAAGTGGGTGTTCCCCCATGATCCCATGTGCAGGCCTTTTCTGGTACTCTGCCGGAGGGGGATTCCATCACGGAGGTCGTCGTCACGGAGTAGTTCCACCGAGAGATACAGGTCCATAGCTCTCTCTCTCTCTCTTTATCTCTCTCCCTCTCCCTCTCCCTCTCCATCTCTGTCTTTCTCTCTCTCCCTCCCTCCCTCTATGTCTCTCATATTTGATCTTCAATGCAACGATCTCTTCTGAGACCTATTTGATGTATTTTTTGCCGTGTGTTTCTTGGGATCCGATGAATTGTGAGTTTATGTTCAGATTATTCATTGAAATTAATTGATCCCATCTGAGATTTATTATGTGTGACTTCATATAGATATGTATGATTTCCGATCTATAATTTTGCTTTGGCCAAGTAGATGAGTAGATATTCAAAGGGAGTGGTGCATAGTGGTAGGTTCAATCTTGCGGTGTCCTCACTCTTTGGTAGAAGGAGTAGCGAGGCACGTATTTGTATAGCGGCTATTAAGAATAAAATAGCTAGGTCTAAACACATTATTTGGTCTTACTTTGCCTACATTGTGTCATCTTGCTCAAAGCATTACTCTGTTTGTTATGAACTTAATATCATAGATGCATGCTAAAGGATGATCGATTTGTGCAGTAATAATAGTAGGCAACAGTAAGTTTAATGGTGTAATTATCATGGACTTAATGCCTATGTATTTATCATGCCAGGATTAACAGCATAATTATTTGCTTTTCTATCAATTGCCCAATAGTAGTTTGTGCACACACTCCTAGTGTTCTCAAGAGAGAGATGTCACTAGTGAATGTTATGGCTCCCGGGTCCACTCACTTATTATATATTCAGAAAACATAGAAAAAAAATACTTGTTGTATTTTATTATATTTATGTTTGTATTATCTATCCTACACTAGTTGATTTGATCCTTACACATACCGAGTACAAGGGGCTTCACAACCATCTTCTCTATGTTGGGTGCAAGTATTTACTCTTGTGTATGCGGGTATTGTTGATCATTTATTTGTGTGGTATCATATTGGTTTGATAAAGCTTGGTTCTTAACTGAGGAAAATACTAGATGATACTTTACTACATCACCCTTCCTCTTTGGGGATTATTCCAACACCATTACAAAGTAGCAGAAGAATTTGTAGCGCCGTTGCCGGGAAAACCATCAAACAAATGGAAGGTACCTTCACAAACATTATCATTTACTTGTTCTACATTATACTTGATTTTATTTTCAGTTATATAAAAATAAAAATACCAAAAATATCGTGTGTGCTTGTTACTATGGTTTGTTCTCCTGATATGCATTTTCCTTCATATTTCGGAGATGTTTTGAAATCCTAAGTTTTAAACAATTAAGTCATGAATCTTTAAAAGCATCTTGGGATATATTACTAGAAATGCAAGCTAGGGCTACCCCTAAACCCTAAAGAATGTTTTTCTTCTTTAAACGCTTTTATGTTTTTTTTTCAGGATTAAAAGCTTTTATGTTGGTTTATCTCTCTATCATAGGCACGTTTTGGATTTAATATTTGAAGGGAATTTTGTTGAAAACAATGCTTCCGATTTCTATGAAAGAATGAAAAAACTATTTAGTCAACCAAAGATAGAAGTCACTGAACCCACCATTCTAGTTAGCTATCCATAGACGGAATTGATAAAAGACACTAAAGCTAACACAAATGCACACTTAAAGGGATTGTACAATCATTTCACCAAATTAAATGGAAATATAGTGACTCAAAATTGGAAGTATGATGTCTTAGAACAAAGATGGGAGAACTTTCACTTGCTTAAAATCGGAGTGGAAACCGTTAATGGGAAAAAATAGATCACTTAATCCAATTAATTGATGAGTGCAAGAAAGTTAAATTGGTTGTGGCTAAAGTTGGAAATATCCCTCACCCTAGTGGATTACTTAAAAGGTTGAAGGATGAAAAAACGTGAACCTTGTGTTATGCCTAGCTAAATGGCATTAAATAGTAGCGCTTGTTGGGAGGCAACCCAATAGTTATTCTTTATTTTATTTTTATTTTTATTGAGTTAACATATTTATTGCTTCTCTATTAATTATGTTTGTATTTTTTGTTTTGAGTTTTGTGTCAAGTAAACCATTTAGGATGATTTGGGTAATAGTTGAATTTATATGGTGTGGAAACAAAAACTTTTACGCCCAGTATTTGATTTTCTTTTACTAGAACAAGATAAATTGCTGAAATTTTTACACGAGATTGAGATAGAAATTGCCCATGTTGTCCTAATTTTTCAGAATTTGCAGAGTTGCAATGTTTTAGTCCAGATCATTGCGAATAGTTCTGTTTTAGACAGGTTCTGTTTTTTTTTGCATAATGTGCTTGTTTCAATGATTCTATGGATTGTATGTGGGTATAAGTCATGGAGGATTTAAAATATGGTAGGTATTATGCAAGAAGAATTATGAACTTATTTATAATAGTACTTAATGTGTTTTATTGCTTTATTGTACTAACATATCTCATATCGTTTTTGTTGATTTCTGTGTGGTGAAGTTCTTAAGTTTTGGGTAAAATCATGATGGATGAAGGTATAAGGAGCGGGAAGACCCTAAGCTTGGAGATTCCACCCCAAGATAATATCCAAGAAAGGCCCAAGCGTCTAAGCTTGGGGATGGTTCGGTTGGCATCGCCTTTTTCGTCTCCAATCTATGAGTTATTCTTGAAGCTATGTTTTATTCATCATATGATATGTGTTTTGCTTGGAGCATCGTGTTATATATTTTTTTTCTTGTTTTTTTAGTTTTTCACAATCATTGTTTGTTGCACACACCTATTATGAGAGATACATATTCATTGGAATTTATTAGATTGCCCATTATGCTCACTTATACCTTTTGAGTTAAGACAATTTATGCTCATGTGCTTCACTTAAATTTTTAGAGCATGGCGGAAATTATATTTTATAGAATTCATGTGCACTCTTGTAAGGATCGATATGGTTGACTAGATGGGGGGGGGGGGGTAAATAGGCAACTAACAAATTTTAATCTTTCCTTTAAACAAATTGGGTTTAGCAACAAATAGGTTATCTAGATATGCAACTAGGTGAGCAACCTATATGATGCTAACAACCATAATAATAAGCAATAAGTAAATACAAGTAAAGGTGAGAAATAACCACAAGTGGAACTGATGAGGACAAGGATGTGTTCCCAAAGTTCCTTCCCTTTGAGGGGAAGTACGTCTCCGTTGGAGCGGTGTGGAGGCACACTGCTCCCCAAGATGCCACTAAGGCCACTGTATTCTCCTCACGCCCTCACACAATGTGAATTGTCGTGATTACACTAAGTGTTGCCCTTGAAGGTGGCAACCGGACCTTTACAACAAGGTTGGGGCTCGCTCCACAACTCAATTGGAGGCTCCCAACAAACCATGAAGCTTCACCACAATGGAATGTGGCTCCAAGGTGACCTCTTTCGTCTAGGGTGCTGAAACACCCGAGAGTAACAAAAACCACACAAGAACTTGGGGGAATCAATTTTCCTTTGTTGGAAGTCTAGATCTAGGTCTCCTCCTTCAATCCCTAGAAAGACAACAAGTTTGGGTGGCTAGGCAGAGAGATCGAGCAGGAAAGCTTCGGTGCATCAATTGTGGAGAGAGAGAGAGAGAGGTAACAGATAAGAGGGAGGAGGAAGAAAGCCCTCCTTATATAGGCCCCTCAGATTTCTAACTGTTACAGCCATTTTGCACTGGTCGGTACAACCGGTTGCCACGGCGGTACAACCGTTGTTCCTATATTAGCAGAACGACTGGTCAACCACCGCCCAATAACCGGGACAAAACAGAAAGTTGGCCCTAAGGTTTCACCAGCCACGGCTGCTCGGCGTGGCTAAGTCCCAAGCGGTACAACCGCTTGGAGCACTAGTAGTATCGGCTATAATTAATATAGCGGTACAACGGGGCCACCATCGCTCAACAGCCGTAGTGAAACAGAGCCATGACCGGTTGTGGACCGGTGTAGGGCCGGTACAACTGCCGAGGTGTTGAGCGGTACAACCGCCCATCACAGCGGTACAACAGGTCAGTTAGAAAACCAGGGGGGCCTCTATCAATGATGTGATGGAATGAGATGGTGCAAAAGTGTGGGAGAAGAATAGATTCACCCATAGACTTCCAATGTGGATTCCCTCTTAATAGTATGGGATCCCTACGACCAAAAATAATAAACACGTAGGGAACACATATTCGATCTTTTCCGTCTGGAGGGAACACCTAACCGTCTTGTGTCTAACATATGATAACTGCATACTTGAGATCCAGTTAGATTACATAGTGAGTTGTTATCATCACCAAAACACTTCAGCTGGAGAATGCTCTTACAATCTCCCCCTTTTTGGTGGATGATGACAACAACACGATTTGCATAGATGTTCTCTAAATTAGAAGCGGAGCTCCCCCTTGCTGTGTGCCCAGATGAGAGAAAAACATGAATTGGAGCTCCCCCTTGGTTTTAGAGACCAACCACAGTGTACATAGAGGAATTAACATTAAGGAGCATATGTACGAGATATCTAGTAGAGTTGTAAATGATACGGGTAATAATAAACATAGTCTCCACTGAAACTCAAATAGTCTCCACAAGATAGGTTCAAGACCAACTAATAAGCAAACAAGAGTCCAACTTGAAATCAAAGCAAAAGATACGACGAAATGATAGCTAGAGCGCCCCCCATGCTAATCTCGTAATGATATAGCTCTCTCCCCCTTTGGCATCAGGACACCAAAAAGGAAAAGAGTGATGATATCACCCCGGTGCTCAATAGAGCTCGTCAGACACGTCAGACTCCTCGGAATCACCGCTAGCAGACTCATCATCACCATCACCATCATCACTATCAGACACATCTTGAGAAGCAGTAGCAAAGGAGGTAGCAGGCTGACCCGAGACTTCATCATCATTCCAAGAGCTATGACCAAAAATCCACTTCTCCTCAGAGGTCATGGACTTCTCTGAACAACTGTCTGCCTCAAGCTTGAGAGCCCACATAATCTGAATATGTCTACACCAAGCAAGCTTCTCGTTGACATGGGCTTCATAGAGCTTCTGCTAAATGTGAGCTTGGAGGAAGAAGGTCTTTAACTTATCTAAGAACTTGGAGCCCCAGGAGGGCTTGGCAGCCGCTGGAAGCTCAAAGTTGCTATCACTGCGAAAACATCCTCAAGTGTGTCCTCGGGGAAGCGAGGAGCAGCATGCTTCTTCTTCCGGAGTTGCTTGACCTCATGCTCAGTGAGATTCTCAAGAGAAGATAGAGGCTCGCCAGGCCTACAAAGTACCCACACAGAGTTGAGGAAGCACACAATGAATGGAGCATACTTGGAGACCAACTTGTAGAAGACCGTGGACTAGAGCTCCTCCCATAACCATTTGGAAGCATCAAATGTAGCCCCAGTGAGATCCTTCTCCCGCATGGCGACAAGCAGATCAATGAAGTAACCATGAATCTCATCTTGATTTCCTACCTTGGGCAGGAGTACATTCCGTAAAACACGGTGCAGATTATCATAAACCGGCTACATGTCCTTAGAAAAACCAGGAATGCCAAGCCTGTGGATGTACAAGGGGGCAAGCTTCACCTTATCCATAGGATGGGGCCGATTATGAGGATTAATGCCACCCTTCCGAGAGAGACCGGTATCCTCTTACCCAAGAGAATTGTAGAAGGCACGCCACGGGACCTCGAAAAGCTCATCACGACACATGAAGGTAAGGGTGCGAGCATCATCTGAGCCAAAGTGAACAGTGGCATAGAACTGGTGAATGAGCTGCACATCAAAGGGAAAATTGAGTGTCATGAACTTTAGAAAATCAAATTCGTCACACAGAGTATATGCTTCCCCAAATTAGTCCATGTTGTTCTTCCAGTGCTCAATGTCAATAGTCCGCTGCTTGGCAAACTTGTTCTTGTGATGGTCATAGAGCTCATGCACAATGCGCATCTGAAGCGCATTTCAGAACTAAGTGGTGGTCCAGGTGGGAGCAACGGGTACCTCATATGGATTCCGAAAATGAACCTGCTCCCAATCCGCTTGCTTCCATGAGTGCACTTGTAGGAGATATGCCCTAGAGGCAGTAATAACATTTACTTTGTATCTCCTGTTTTGTAATGAGTGTTTATGATCCATGCTATAACTGCAATGATTCTCGAGTCTACAATATCCACAAGGCTCGGAGGGAAACTCATCTGCACGTGTGGTATAATAAACGGTAAATTGTATTCCTAGTCATGCCTTTATGATTAGCTCAAGTATTGCATGATGATCGTGTTTTCCTCGTCATGGGCATGGATATGCTGGCAATTTTGAGGGCACAATTTTAGAAGAACATTTGTGTTGAATCGACCCGCATTGAAGTTATGCTATGAGATATACTCATCACAAGTTAATGGTTAATAACACAGAGATAGTTAGCATTTGTATAATTCCTTAGACCATGAGAGTATCGAGTTCCTTCGTACCTGCTTCGTAAACTTTGGGGTTTGCTAAACGTCATACGTACAAGGGTGGTTATTATGGAGGCTTACGGGTTCACAGAAAAGTATGAAAAGTAACTTGGTAGCTCAAGGTTGGGATTTGCTCCTCCAATGATGGAGATATATTCTTGGGCCCTCTAGGTGTCACGGTATCCATAATTGTCTGGCCAAACACAATGTGATTTGATCACATGGATGCCGAAACATGGAAACGAGTAAGGAGAACAAGACCGGTATCGAGGTAACTGGCATAGTGGACAAGTTGTTGATCCATGGGGATTTCGACAAGTCTAACCTCGGTTATTTGTATCATATCGCACAACAACGGGAATAGCACACGACAAACTAATGGTTCACTCGAATATTTATTCGTGTGGGTATAGGGGTCAATATGGGTGTCCACAGCTTCGATGTTGATCATTGATCGGAGAGTGTTCCGCTCATGTCTATACTTCACCAAACCTATAGGGTGACACGCTTAAGGGTCATCTATCTATTGAATACTAGACAGGGAGTATGAGAGAAAATCACCAAAAAAGTTTTGGGGACAATGAAAGAGTTCCGGAGAGAGAACACCGGAAGAGTTTCAGTAAAACCAAAAAGTTGTTTCGGAGTAAACCATTAAGTAAAATTGGTTGTGGCACACGCCGAGAAATTGTTGGAGGGTACCAAAATTGTTCTAGTAACTTGTGAGATTTTTCAAAGACAAAAAACAGAAATGTTCTGGACTGTCAGAACCGCTTTGCTTGCTTTTCACATATGAAAATCGCTGATCTGAAAATGTTTTGAAACATGTCCATAATTGTTTTAGTGGATACTAGAATTATTCTAGGACCCATAGAAATATTTTCGGATTTACCGGTCACGAAAAATTGGTTCCGTGAATAGTGAAAATGCATTTACGGTTATGGTTGGAAGTTGACCTTCCACAAAATATCTTGAGGGGATGACATGGAAGGATAAGGGCACCCATTTGGGGAGTCCTAGGAGGTGTGGCCAGCTGATACGTCTCCAACGTATCTATAATTTTTGATGGTTCCATGCTATTATCTTGTCAACTTTGGATGTTTTATATGCATGAATATGGCATTTTATATCATTTTTGGGACTAACCTATTAACTCAGTGCCTAGTGCGAGTTTCTGTTTTTTCCGAGTTTTTGACCTTTTTCAGAACGGAGTCCAAATGGAATAAAACTTTCACGATGATTTTTTTTGGACCAAAAGAGACCCCCGAAGCTTTGGAAGAAGGCCAGAAGAGCCACGAGGGAGTCACAAGCCCAGGAGGCGCCCCTAGGCCGCACCTACCAGGCTTGTGACCTCCTCGTCGGCCCAACCGACGTAATTCCACCGCCATAAATTCCTATAAATACAGAAACCCCCAAAAATAAACCTAGATCGAGAGTTCCGCCGCCGCAAGCCTCTGTAGCCACCAAAAACCAACCTGGAGCCCGTTCCGGCACCCTGCCGGAGGGGGAATCCATCTTCGGTGGCCATCTTCATCATCCCGGCTATCTCCATGACGAGGAGGGAGTAGTTCACCCTCGGGGCTGAGGGTATGTACCAGTAGCTATGTGTTTGATCTGTCTCTCTCGTGTTCTTGAGATGTCATGATCTCGATGTACCGCGGGCTTTTCTACTATAGTTGGATCCTATGATGTTCTTCCCCCTCTCCCTTCTTGTAATGAATTGAGTTTCCCCTTTGAAGTTATCTTATCGGATTGAGTCTTTAAGAACACTTGATGTAGGTCTTGCACGTGTCTATCTGTGGTGACAATGGGATATTCATGTGAGTACTTGATGTATGTTTTGGTGATCAACTTGCGGGTTTCGTGACCTCGGGAACCTATGCATATGGGTTGGCACACGTTTTGACTCTCCGGTAGAAACTTCGGGGAACTCTTTGAAGTTCTATGTGTTGGTTGAATAGATGATTCTGAGATTGTGTGATGCATATCGTATAATCATGCCCACAGATACTTGAGGTGACAATGGAGTATCTTGGTGACATTAGGGTCTTGGTTGATATGTGTCTTAAGGTGTTATTCTAGTACGCACTCTAGGATAGATTGAACGGAAAGAATAGCTTCGTGTTATTTTACTACGGACTCTTGAATAGATCGATAAGAAAGAATAACTTTGTGGTGGTTTCGTACCCGACAATAATCTCTTCGTTTGTTCTCCGCTATTAGTGACTTTGGATGACTCTTTGTTGCATGTTGAGGGATAGTTATATGATCCAATTATGTTATCATTTTTGAGAGAACTTCACTAGTGAAAGTATGAACACTAGGCCTTGTTTCCACGCATTGCAATACTGTTCGTGCTCACTTTTACTATTAGTTACCTTGCTGTTTTTGTAATTTCAGATTACAAAAAACTATATCCACCATCCATATTGCACTTGTATCACCATCTCTTCACCGAACTAGTGCACCTATACAATTTACCATTGTATTGGGTGTGTTGGGGACACAAGAGACTCTTTGTTATTTGGTTGCAGGGTTGCTTGAGAGAGACCATCTTCATCCTACGCCTCCCACGGATTGATAAACCTTATGTCGGGGGGATAACCCCGGGGTAGGCTCATCGAGCCTGTTCCTTCATTCCCGGCCCAATGGGCATGAAGGCGTGGAGATTCTCAAGGCCCAAGTCTTCTGACCGGCTAGGCATCCCCTGCCGGCTGGAAGACGAGGCGGCCAACTTTCTCGCCGGCCAGGAAACCCCTGCCGGCTAGAATCCAGGCGGCCTCCCCTTCGGACCCGGCCTGGTCCCGCCAGCCGGACTAAGGAGGAGGCGGCCACCCTCAAGCCGGCTGACCAGGCAGGCTAGCCGGCCGAGGATTACCAGTCACATCAGATCGTAGGTCAGGAAAGGACCTCACGATTAAAGGTAGCTACGCGTCAGCAAAGGTACTGAATCAGGGCGCCCGGCAGGTACGAGCGTCGGCGGCCACGCCGCTGACTTACCCCGGCTCTGATCCATCACCTAGCCTGATGTCGGACCGTCACACTCCCACTCCATTACTGCACTCGGCGTGGGGAACAGTGGAGGCGGTCGTAATGCCTGCCCGTGAAGAATCTCGCAGGGCGACGCTCGACGTACAGCGCGTGCTCTGCGTCAACCTTACACGGGAGCCCCATTGGCCAGCCGGCGGGTCCCACAGCAATCAAGACCATGCAGCTGGCGGGCCCCTCGTCGACAAGACAAGACCCTGGTGGGCCCCTGGACAGCCGGCGAAGCAGCCAGCCGGGTCCCACTGTGTACCCTTTATCCATATTGTAGGCCGGCGGGTTCGTCTATAAAACCCCCCGGCCGCCCCCCATGCAAAGGGGCCAATCACTTGCCAGTCATTCAACACTACACACTCACCAACCAACAGAGAGCGAGGTAGAGACGAGCCGGCTGCTCCCCTCTTCCTCCTCCCAACACAGCTCCAGGAGCAACATTGTACTCTATTCCCATACATCAAACACACAAGCAGGATTAGGGGTATTATCTCTACGGAGAGCCCTGAACCTAGGTACATCATGCGTCCCATGCGTGTACCAACCTCGTTCCCAGCGCCCACCTTTGTCCCTTCGGTTCTCACCGACTTTAGCCTACCTATGGCATATGTTGTGAGTATTCGCGGACACCTTAGGTCACCCACTTGAGGGAAAATTGCTACTGTCCTACAAAACTCTACACTTGGAGGCCCAACAATGTCTACAAGGAGAAGGTTGCATAGTAGACATCACCGGCCAAGGTGGGGTCCACCATGGAGCCTCACTTGCCCCACTTGCTTTCCCTTTATGCCCTTGTGAAGGACCACTTTCATGGGGTTTTGGAGTATTTCAAGTGCCACCCCACCCCTTGAGTTCTCTTATAAATGGAGGTGGAGATGCACTCTCCACACTCACTCTTTCTCAGCATACAAATGCCATGCATGATCTAGCCTTCTCTCCCCCTCCCAGCGAAATAGTTTCGTAGAGCTGAAAGGATGTCTAGATTCCGGCATGAACTAGTTCTGGATGGTGAAGCCCTGCTCGATAGCTGACACCGTATGTGTGCAACCCTCTAGAGAGGTTGTAGTTTTGATCTTTTACCCGAGGGGCTATTCGAGGGTACTCCCGGAGGGATGTCCGATTTTCCGATTGAGCTTCGAGGGTCTTCCCGGAGGGTTGTCCGTGACATCGTACGATGGAATGTCCGACCGCCTCCCGAAGGGCTGTCCGACGAGGGAGAACATCCTCGCGGTTGGGAGGTTGTAAATTCTAACTGCGGGGATATGCACCACCTATCTTCATCGACTCTACTTCCATTGCGCTACGAGTCGGTAATGATCAGATCAAACCTTGTATGCATCTCCTTAGTGATCCTGGGCGTGCTTGCAGTATCAAATTTTTTTGTTTTCTGTCACGTTCCCCAACATTGGTATCAGAGCCAAGCTATGCGTAGATGCAGGTTACGATCTAGAATACGTGAGATGTATGGGTATAGCATAGTATAATTTTGTAGTAGATGAGATCTATTGTTGAAAATTATTTGTGCGTCTAGTAGATGAAATCTATTACCCAATATTCGCGTTGCTTCCCGTGGAGCCGCGTAGTCCTGATCCTGACGGCATGGTAGAATCTAACAAAGTTCTGGCAAGCCGCGATCCTTTCATGTTGCTCCTAAGTATGATGATTGACAGATCAACAAAGTGCTTCAGTGTGTCTTTGGGTTCCACCATAGTTGAGAAAGATGGATATTTCACAGACAAAAGGGCAATGCAGATATGATCTGCACGGGCGTCATGCGTATGACGAAGTTTAGTATGGGGCTCGAGATTTTATTATCTCGTGTTTCATACACCCTGGCAAGTTAATCTAGCAACTTGAATTATCATACGTGATGATGAACGTTTGTAGCTACGGTTTAAGTCAAAACCTTATAAGCCACATAAAATAAAATTTTGGATTAACCGATTCGAGGCGTCTAACTTGGTTTTGCGGGATGTGCATGAGATGTGGTATAGCAATGCTCATATTCAATTTGATTATGTATGAGATGACTATATAATGTAAACTAACATGACCTGCGTGTCATGATTCGTCATGACGGCTGGAGCCATATGATTGTCACTTTAATGACCAGCGTGTCAACCTTAAGTAATGCATTTATTTTATCCGCTATGGAGATAGCAATATTATCTGATGCATGGACAAGGTGGTGGCAATCTTCGTGAACGTGAACACCGACGCGAATGCCGAAGACAAAGAAATACTTGACTTCTCCGTGAGAAGGGGCCATACCATATCATGCTATTATGAATTGCCTAATGCGCGCTAGTCGCTTTTTATTAGGGTGATCTATCACTTAAAATATCAAGTGGTTAGTGTTCTCCTATGTGTAGCACCATGACGGCACCTATCTCTTCAGGGCATCACAGGATCTCCATGGGTGCGAACGATTAGAGAAGTGTGAGGCGGGTGAGTTGAGACCTCGTGGCAAGATATCTTGGTTGACTTGACGTTTTGGCAGGACTGTCCTGAGCTCGGAACACACACATCGAAAGATGAACAAGAATCACATAGATATGTGATCGGCAAGTTTGCCTACCGATTGAAGTTCATGCCATTTGAGTTCATCTCGAACCGTGACATTGAATTGAAATATGGGGCTTGAATCACTTACAATCAATTATGAGAGATATTGATTTAAGTGGGAGCGCACTTTAGAATAAATTGTTTATTCACTTAGTGCAAATTAAATATGAACAAAGTCTAAAGTGAATTTTGTGTTTACTGTTGTAGATCACATGGCTCGCAATGCACCGTTCAACTTAGGCCCGATGTTAGACAAAGAGAAGTTAGCTGCAAATGGAAACAACTATGCGGACTGGGTCCGTACCCTAAGGATTGTCTTGAGGAGTGCTAAGAAAGTGTACGTGCTTGACGGACCTCTACCACCTAAACCGATTGCAATTGCCCCGCCAGATGAAAAAAATGTCTGGGGCACTAAGGATGACGATTTCAACTTTCTGCAGTGCCTCATGTTGTCTTGCATGAGTTCAGAACTTCAAAAACATTTTGAATTCCATAACTCCTTTGATATGATCAAGGAACTGGATGCTCTCTACAAGTTTAATGCACGATATGAATGTTTTGATATCATGAAAATGATGACAAAGACCAAGATGGCTGAGGGCGGTTCAGTTGGCGAGCACATAATCAATATGATTGGCTACGCTGAAAGGCTTAAAACCCTGGAATTTCCACTTCCACCAGAGCATGTTATGCACATGTTGCTCGGTTCACTCCCCTGTCTTACGACAGTTTTATCATGAACTACAACATGAATGGATGGACAAAACACCTAATGAGGTGCTTGCCATGCTGAAAACTGCTGAAGGGCGACTGAAGAAAAATCACAAGCAAGTGTTGCTTGTGAATAAAACCGCCATTTTCAGAAAGAAAGGCAAGTCTAAGAAGGGCAAGGGCTTCGGTTAGACCGGATCCCAAAGGAGCTCTAAGGGCGGAGCCAAGGCTGAAACTGAGTGCTTCTACTGTAAAGGCACGGGACACTGGAAGAGAAACTACAAGAAGTACCTGGCTGATAAGAAGAAAGGTATAACTGTTATACAAGTTAGTGTCATTCATGTTTCGCTTGCTACAAAAAATTCTAAGTCTTGGTTATTTGACACCGGATCGGTTGCTCACATTTGCAACTCGATACAGGAGCTTCAGGAGGTGTGCAAGCTGGCAAAGAATGAAGTCGTGATGCGTGTCGGGAACGGTGCTGGGATCACCCCTCAAGCCGTCGGTGTTATGCCTCTACGTCTCCCTTCAGGATTTACCTTAGAACTAAGTAACTTTTATTTTGTGCCGACATTGTGTAGAAACATAATATTTGAATCATGTTTAGTGCACGATGGCTACTCCTACAAGTCTGAGAACAATGGTTGTTCACTTTATTGTAAGGATATGTTTTACGGATTTTCACCCATTGTTGGTGCCTTTTCGTACTAAATCTTGAATGTGAAAATAATGTCCTTAACTTGAATGCTAAATGCCTTAAGAAGGCTGATACCACTACCACTTACTTGTGGCATTTTCATCTTGGCCACATCCGAAAGAAACACATGCAAAGACTACATAAAGATGGAGTTTTACCGTCCTTTGATTTTGAATCATTTGACATATGTGAGGCTTGCTTGATGGAAAAAATGACCAAGACGTCGTTCACGGGTCATCCTGAACGGGTGGATGAATTATTTGAAATAATACATAGTCATGTATGTGGTCCAATGAACACGGCTGCACGGGGTGGGTATTTTTACTTCGTGACTTTTATTGATGACTTAAGTCGGTATGGCTATATCTACTTGATGAAGCATAAGTCGGAAAGCTTTGAAAAGTTCAAAGAATTTCAGAATGAGGTAGAAAATCATCCTAACAAAAAGATTGAGTTTCTACAATCAGATCGTGGGGTCGAATATCTTAGTCATGAGTTTAGCCAACATCTCCATGACCGTGGAATCGTTTCATAGCTTACGCCTCCCGGAACTCCACAGCAAAACGGAGTGTAGGAACAACGTAACCGAACCATGCTAGACATGGTAAGGTTGATGATGTCTCTTACAGATCTTCCAATATCTGTTTGGGGTAACGCACTACTCACTGTCGCTTATACATTAAATACAGCACTGTCTAAGTCTGTTGGGACGACGCCATTTGAATTATGGTATGGGAAGAAACCAAATATGTCGTATCTCAGGGTTTGGGGTTGTGAAGCTTATGCAAAACATTTACAACCAAGCAAACTCGATCCCAGATCAGACAAATGTTACTTTGGAGGTTATCCCAAAGGCACCATTGGGTATTCCTTCTACAACGAGTCCGAGGGCAAAGTGTGTGTCGCAAGATTTGGACACTTTCTCGAGAAAGAATTTCTCGCCGAAGAATTAAGTGGGAGGACAGTACAACTTAATGAGATTAGTGAATCTTCACCGACCGTTGATATGGCTAAGGAACCTGAAGAAATTCCGCAAGTTATCCATACAACCGAACCAGAAGTCGTCGCATATCATGTAGTAACTTCAGACAAGGTTGTAACTGAACCACGCAAATCAGGTAGGGTTGTCCAGCCACCTGAGTGGTTTCATAATGAAATCTTCATTCTTGAAGACGATGAACCTGTGCACTACAAGTAAGCAATGGCGGGGCCCACCTCAAGGGAATGGCACAAAGCCATTAAATCCCTGTACAAAAACCAAGTTTGGAACTTGGAAGAACTTCCAGAAGGCGTAAAACCCATTGGTTGTAAATGGATTTTCAAAATAAAGACACACACGGATGGTAACATTACAATTGACAAAGCTAGAGTTGTCGCGAAAGGGGTCATGCAAGTTCCAGGAGAGGACAACGATGAGACTTTCTCGCCCGTAGCTATGCTTAGGTCAGTTCGGATATTACTAGCAATTGGTGCTTATCTCGATTATGAAATATGGAAGATGGACGTCAAAACGGCTTTCCTAAATGGAAATCTCAAAGAAGATGTATACATGATATAGCCTGAAGGTTTTGTCGTTCATAAGGATGCTGGAAAGGTATGCAATCTTCATAGGGCCATTTATGGTCTGAAGCAAGCAGTAAGGAACTGGAACATTCGTTTTGATGAAGTGATCAAACAGTTTGGCTTCATCACGAATGACAAAGAATCTTGTGTTTACAAGAAGTTTAGTGGGAGCGCAAAAGCATTTCTAATATTGTATGTGGATGACATATTGTTGATTGGAAATGACGCGAATTTCCTTAGCGAAATAAAAGACTCATTGAAAAGGGGGGTTTCAATGAAGGACTAAGGTGAAGTGACATACGTATTGGGTATCGGGGTCTATAGGGATAAATCAAAACGCCGAATAGTGCTTAGCCAAAGCATGTACATTGACAAGGTGTTGAAAAGATCCAACATGGAGAACTCCAAGAAAAGCCTACTCCCAATGTCACCTGGCACAACACTGAGTAAGAATCAGAGTCCTCGGACTCTCGATGAGTGAGTACAAATGAATGATGTTCCATATGCTTCGGCAGTTGGTTCTATTATGTACGCCATGTTATGTAAAGGACCAGATGTTTCCTATGCGCTAAGTGTTAGCAGCAGGTACCAAGGTGGTCGAGGATTGGAACACTGGGCCACTGTCAAAAATATTATTAAGTACCTCAGAAGGACCAAGGATTTACTCCTTGTGTACGGAGGTGACGAAGAGCTCATTGTAAGTGGTTACACTGATGCAGGTTTCATGACTGACCCATATGACTTCAAATCTCAATCAGGCTATGTTTTCATATTGAACGGTGGCGCAGTTGACTGGGAAAGTTCCAAACAAAAGACTGGGCGGATTCTACGATGGAGGTGGAATATGTTGCTGCTTCAGAAGCCTCCAAGCAGGCTGTTGGGATCAAGCAATTTCTTGAAGACCTTGGTGTGGTTCCAAGTGCTCTGGACCCGGTGGAGATCTATTGTGATAATAGTGGCATCGTGTCTAGGGAAAGGGAGCCAAGTTCACACCATAAGACAAGACATATTGAATGCAAATATAAACTCATTCGACATCATGTCGAAGCTGGTTTAGTGAAAGTACGCAAATTCACACGAATCTGAATGTGTCATACCCGATGACGAAGCCTCTAACACGAGCAAAGCATGAGAAGCACCGGATAACCATTGGTATTAAGGAAGTCATGTAACTAGATTATGACTCTAGTGCAAGTGGGAGTCTGTAGGAGATATGCCCTAGAGGCAGTAATAAGAGTTACTTTATATCTCCTGTTTTATAATGAATGTTTATGATCCATGCTATAAGTGCAATGATTCTCGAGTCTACAATATCCATGAGGCTCGGAGGGAAACTCATCTTCACGTGTGGTATAATAAATGGTAAATTGTATTCCTAGTCATGCCTCTACGATTAGCTAAAGTATCGCATGATGATCCTGTTTTTCTCGTCATGGGCATGGCTATGCGGGCAATTTTGAGGGCACAATGTTAGAAGAACATTTGTGTTGAATCGACTTGCATTGATGTTATGTTATGAGATACATTGATCACAAGTTAATGGTTAATAACACAGAGATAGTTAACATTTGCACAATTCCTTAGACCATGAGAGTATCGAGTTCCTTCGTACTTGCTTCGTGAACTTTGAGGTTTGTTAAACGTCATTTGTACAAGGGTGGCTATTACGGAGGCTTACGGGTTTCCGGAAAAGTATGTCAAGTAACTTGGTAGCTCAAGGTTGGGATTTTCTCGTCCGATGATGGAGGGGTGTTCTTGGGCCCTCTCGGTGTTAGGTATCTATAATCGTTTGGCCAGACACAATGTGATTTGATCACGGGGATGCGAAAACACGGAAACGAGTAAGGAGAACAAAACCAGTAACGAGGTAACTGGCATAGTGGACAAGTTATTGATCCATGGCTATGCCGACAAGTCTCACCTCGGGTATTTGTATCATATTGCGAAGCAACTGGAATAGCACATGACAAACTAATGGTTCACTCCAATATTTATTTGTGTGGGTATAGGGGTCAATATTGGTGTCCCCGGCTCCGATGTTGATCATTGATCGGAAAGTGCTCCTCTCATATCTATACTTCACCGAACTTATAGGGTCACACGCTTAAGGGTCATCTATCTATTGAATACTAGACACGGAGTATGAGAGAAAATCACCAAAAAAGTTTCGGGGACAACGAAAGAGTTCCGGAGAGAGAACACCGGAAGAGTTTCGGTAAATCCAAAAAGTTGTTTCGGAGTAAACCATGAATTCAAATTGGTTGTGGTACGTGCCTCGAAATTGTTGGAGGGTACCAGAATTGTTCTGGTAACTTTTGAGATTTTTCAAAGACAAAAACTGGAAATGTTCCACACTGTCGGAACCGCTTTGGTTGCTTTCAAGAGATGAAAATAGCTGATCTAAAAATGTTTCGGAACATGTCCAAAATTGTTATAGTGGGTACTAGAATTATTCTAGGACCCATAAAATATTTTCGGATTTATCGGTCGCGAAAAATTGGTTTCGTGAATAGTGAAAATGCATTTATGGTTATGGTTGGAAGTTAACCTTCCACACAATACCTTGAGGGGATGACATGGAAGGATAAGGGCACCCATTTGGGGAGCCCTGGGAGGGGTGGCTGGCCAAGGTGGGATCCACCATGGAGCCTCACTTTCCCCACTTGCTTTCCCTTTATGCCCTTGTGAAGGAGCACTTTCATGGGACTTTTGGGTATTCCAAGTGCCACCCCACCCCTTGAGTTTTCCTAAAAATAGAGGTGGAGATGCACTCCCCACACTCACTCTTTCTCAACATACAAATGCCATGCATGATCTCGCCTTCTCTCTTCCTCCCCGCGAAATAGTTTCTAGAGCAGAATGGCTGTCTGGGTTCCGATAGGAACTAGTTGTGGACGGTGAAGCCGTGCCGGATAGCTGTCATTGTATGTGTGCAACCCTGTAGAGAGGTCATAGTTTCATTGTTTTACCCGAGGGGCTGTTCGAGGGTCCTCCCGGAGGGCTGTCCGAGTTTCCGTTCGAGCTTCGAAGGTCTTCCCGAAGGGCTGTCTGTGACATCGTCCGAGGGAATGTCCGACCGCCTCCCGAAGGGCTGTTCAACGAGGTAGAACGTCATCCCGGTTGGGAGGTTGTAAATCCTAGCTGCGGGGATCTGCACAACCGATCTTCATCGACTCTACTTCCGCTGCACTACAAGTCGGTAATGATCAGTTCAAACCTTGTATGCATATCTTTAGTGATCCTGGGCGTGCTCGCCATACCTATTTTTTTTGTCACGTTCCCCAACAGCACTGCCTTGGCAGATTTCTGCTTGGCGGTCAAGGCTTTTGCACGGCGAGAGGGATTGGTGGGGATCACAGCTTCCTCGTGCTCAGAGTCATCCGCGAGCCTACACCTGCGAGCACGCTTATTTGTGTTCTTGCGAGGAGCACAGAGAGAACCAGATCCTCCTATAGACACACACCAGAAAACACACAGAAAGAAACACAGAAATGATGAGAGGGTTGTACGCAAAAACAAGAATATATCAGGCGTGCATGGTAGAACAAAGAAGTTGTAGCGTAGGAACCAGGAAGGCCGGTTATACTGGTCACCGAAGTGGTTGTACCACAGATGCAAGCGGTTGAACCGCTGTTTTAGAGAGTCTGGTACATCCGGATCTGAGACCTATGCTAGTGATTCTAGGTACTACAGCATAACTAATAGGAATCATATATAGAACCTCCTCCTATCAATAGTTTGTCCAAAAACGCGGGATCCTAGCAATGCCCTACGAAAAAATGGATCCAAGGAAGAGGATCTGAAACCAAGAAGGAAGAAGGGCATTACCAGCGTCCATTGGAGGAGATAAGGGGAGGAAGGGTTGATACGTCTTCATCGTATCTACTTTTACAAACTCTTTTGCCCTTGTTTTGGACTCTAATTTGCATGATTTGAATGGAACTAACCAGGACTGACGCTATTTTCAGCAGAATTGCCATGGTGTTGTTTTTGTGCAGAAATAAAAGTTCTCAGAATGACCTGGAAGTTTACGAGGATTTTTGTGGAATATTTAAAAAATATTGGCGCAAGAATCACCTGGAGACGTGGAGCCAGGAGCCCACAAGCCCAGGAGGCGACCCCGTGGCCGCGCCTGGCAGGCTTGTGAGGCCCTCGTGGCTCCGCCGCCTCCAACTCCAGCTCTATTTAGTCTCTCTCGCCCAGAAAAAATTAAGAGAGAAGAGTTCATCGCATTTTATGATACGGAGGCGCCGCCACCACCTGTTCTTCCTCTGGAGGGCAGATCTGGAGTCCGTGCTGGGCTCCGGAGAGGGGAAATCGTCGTCGTCGTCATCACCAACCTTCCTTCATCGCCAATTCCATGATGCTCTTCACCATTCGTGAGTAATCTCATCGTAGGCTTGTTGGATGGTGATGGGTTGGATGAGATCTATCATGTAATCGAGTTACTTTTGATGGGGATTGATCCCTAGTATCCACTATGTTCTGAGATTGATGTTGTTACTACTTTGCTATGCTTAATGCTTGTCACTAGGGCCCGAGTGCCATGATTTCAGATCTGAACCTACTATGTTTCCATCAATATATGTGTGTTCTTGATCCTATCTTGCAGGTTGTAGTCACCTACTATGTGTTATGACCAGGCAACCCTGGAGTGACAATAGCCGGAACCACTCTCGGAGATGACCATAGTATGAGGAGTTCATGTATTCACTATGTGCTAATGCTTTGTTCTGGTTCTCTATTAAAAGGAGACCTTAATATCCCTTAGTTTCCATTAGGACCCCACTGCCACGGGAGGGATGGACAATAGATATCATCTAAGTTCTTTTCCTTAAGCACGTATGACTATATACGGAATGCATGCCTACATTACATTGACGAACTGGAGCTAGTTACATATCTCCCCATGTTATAACTGTTACATGATGAATGTCATCCGACATAATTATCCATCATCTATCCAATGCCTACGAGTCTTTTCCTACTGGTCCTTGCTATGTTACTTTACCGCTTTTGCTGTCACTCCTGCTATTGTTACCGCTACTGCTGTCACTACTACTGCTGTTACCGCTGCTACTATTACTATCACGCTACTTTGCCACTGAAACTTTGCTGCAGATACCAAGTCTTTCAGGTGTGGTTGAATTGACAACTCAACTGCTAATACTCGAGAATATTCTTTTGCTTCCCCTTGTGTCGAATCAACAAATTTTGGTTGAATACTCTACCCTCGAAAACTATTGGGATGACCTATACTTGTGGGTTATCAAGACTATTTTCTGGCGCCGTTGCCGGGGAGGCCTAGCTCTATTCTCTGAGTCACTTGGGATTTACGTATGTTGATCACTATGAGGAATCCGAGAGATCAGAAAACTAAAGTCTTGCCCTCAACTACGAGGACAGGTAAGGATCCATCTAGCTCTGCACTTGATTCACCTTCAGTTATGAGTAAGTTTGCGACACCACCACCTGCTAGAAATTCTGATATGTTGTGTGTGCTTGATGATGCTACTTCTACTATCCATGATGCTTGTGATGATGCTTTGCTTGATACTGCTTTGCCACTAGGTGCATTCCTTGATACACAAATTGCTAGAGTTGCTGCTGAATGCGATGATACTTCTGAAACTGCTGAAATCATTGAAGTAGAACCTGTTGTTTCACCTGTTAGAACTAGCTCTCCTAGATATGAATTTCCTGATATACCTGAGGGTTATGTTATGGAGGGAGAGGTAGCTGAGGAATTTCTTGCTTGTAAGGATAGCTATGATCTTGAGAACTTATTGCGCAAGTGGAAAGAAAAATCTCTAAATGCTAGAATGAAATACGATCCTAAGTTTGCTACTTCACCCATCTTTGTGACTGATAAGGATTATGAATTCTCTGTCATTCCTAAGTTAATCACTTCGGTCGAATCTGATCCTTTTCATGGTTATGAGTCTGAAACGGTTGTAGCACATCTTACTAAGATGAATGATATAGCCACCCTATTCACGAGTGGGGAAAAGATTCGCCATTACTATATCCTTAAGTTGTTTCCTTTCTCACTAAAGGGTGATGCTAAGACTTGGTTTACTTCTCTTGTTCCTCGTTGTGTGCGTAGTCCCCAGGATATGATCTACTACTTCTCTGAGAAATATTTTTCTGCCCATAAGAAACAAGCTGCCTTGCAGGATATATATAACTTTGTGCAAGTTGAAGAAGAGACTCTCCCACAAGCTTGGGGGAGGCTTGTACAGATACTGAATGCTTTGCCTGGTCACCCTCTTGAGAAGAATGAAATACTTGATTTCTTTTATAATGGACTAACCGATGCTTCTAGGGACCACCTAGATAGTTGTGATGGTTGTGTTTTCAGGGAACGAACTGTGGAACAAGCTGAAATTCTATTGAATAATATCTTGAGCAATGATAATGCTTGGACTATTCCCGAACCACATCCGAAACCAACTCCAAAGAAAAGAGGTATTCTATTCCTCAGTCCTGAAGATATGCAAGAAGCCAAGAAATCTATGCAAGAGAAAGGCATTAAATCTGAAGATGTTAAGAATCTACCACCTATCGAAGAGATCCATGGTCTTGATAACCCGACACGGGTAGTAGAGGTAAATTCTCTTCGTAGATTCAATAATAGTGACATTCCTTATGATAAACCTGCTAGCTTATGCTTAGATGAATTTGATAACTTTGTTGCCAAACAACAACGTTTCAATGATTTTGTTAGCAGACAATTGGAACAAAATACTCGTATGCTTAGTCATTTAAGTGCTTGTGTGGATAGAAATGTCAATGATCTTAAGCTTTTGAGTAAACATGCCTCTATGGTCACTACCCAAGTAGAACAAGTACTTAAGGCTCAAAATGACTTGCTCAATGAGTTGAATGACAATTCCGTTAGAGTCTTCACTAGAGGTGGTAGAATGAGTCAGGAACCTTTGTATCCTGAAGGCCATCCTAAGAGAATTGAACAAGATTCTCAAGGAGTTAGAACTGATGCACCTAGTCATCCTAGTAATAGGAAGAAATAGAAAGATCATAGGAACTTGCATGCTAGCAAACCTGCTGCTGCTACACCTGAGAATCCAAATGATATCTCCGTTTCTGATGTTGAACCACAATCTGGTGATGAAGATGAGCCTAATGATAATATCGATAGTGGTGTTCATGATGATGCTCAACCTAGTAATGATAAGGATGTGGAGATTGAACCTAGTGTTGATCTTGATCAAGGTTGTCAGAATCGCGATTCTGAATCGGATCAGAACTCCATTGGTAGGATCGTGAATCGTAGAATCATAACTACCAGGATCGTAGAAACTTAGATTCTATGAGCAAAATCGTAGAATCGGAGGGGCTAGTTTGGATCGTAAAGTCGTAAGATTCTAAGACTTGAGTCGCGATTCTGACAACCGTGATATTGATAACCCACAACCTAAGAACAAGAGATACGATAAGAATGCCTTTATTGCTAGGAAGCATGGTAAAGAAAGAGAACCATGGGTTCAGAAACCCATGCCCTTTCCTCCCAAACCATACAAGAAAAAGGATGATGAGGATTTTGAGCGCTTTGTTGAAATGATTAGACCTGTCTTTCTGCAAATGTGTTTGACAGATATGCTCAAAATGTCTCCTTATGCTAAGTACATGAAGAATATTGTGACTAATAAAAGGAAGATACCTGAGGTTGAGATTTCCACCATGCATGCCAATTACACCTTCAAGGGTGGGACTCCTGATAAAATAGGTGATCCCGGAGTGCCCACTATACCTTGCTCCATTAAAGGAAATTATGTTAGAACCGCTTTATGCGATCTTGGAGTTGGTGTTAGTGTTATGCCTCTCTCTTTATAGTAGACTTGAATTTCATAAGTTAACACCCACTGAAATGTCTTTGCAAATGGCCGAAAAATCAACTGCTTTTCCTATCGGCATTTCCGAGGATGTGCCTGTTGTGGTTGCTAATGTTACTATCTTAACGGACTTTGTTATTCTGGATATTCCCGAGGATGATGCCATGGCGGTCATCCTTGGAAGACCCTTTTTAAACACTGCATGGGCTGTTATTGATTGCAACAAAGGCAATGTCACTTTCCATGTTAATGGTAATGAGCACACGGTGCACTTTCCGAAGAAACAATATCGAGTACAATGCATCAATGCTATTGAAAGAACTTCATCAATTCTTATTGGGAGCTTTGAATGCCATATACCTACTGTCAAGATGAAGTGTGATTTACTTGTTGGGGATATGCACATCCCATTGAGGTAACCTAGTGATTATTCAAAAATTCCCCGGTTTCATGCGAGTCAAAAAAGGTTTGTCAAGGAGACTTGATCAACCTCATTGACGGATTTCTTTTGATGACCATGAGATGGATGAATCTAGGAGTCACAGCCCTCTCTTCCGAACTTTTACTTTCTGTTGTTTAGAAGGAAAATGATAAATTTAGCTTTATTTTCCTGTTTTCTGCTTTTTGCGTCCCTTAGAAAGGTGTCCTGAAAATAAAAGTTCTTCAAATGCCGTGAAAATCAAGTATGATTTTTTCTGGAATTTTTGAAAAATTCTGAGATAGAGAGCTAGTCAGGGGGATGCACCAGTGGGCCACAAGCCCAGGAGGCGAGGCCACCCCCTGGTCGTGCCTGGCAGGCTTGTGGGCCCCACGTGCCCCCCCTCCACTTATTCCAGCTCCCATATCCTTATCCTACCTCTAGAAAAAATCATTCCACGGCTCAAACCCATGTTCTTGCTCTTCTTGCTCCATTTTTCGATCTCCTTGTGCAAAGCCCCATTCACCAAACTGTTTTGGGGGAATTGTTCCTTGGTATGTGACTCCACCATTGGTCAAATTAGTTTTGATCTAGTGCTTTATTTGTTGCATATTTTTGCTGCCTTGGTGACCCTGTTCTTGAGCTTTGCATGTTAATTTTAGTTGGTCCCAAGTAGTTTAGATGCATGATATGGCCTCTAGGAACTTGAAGGAGTAGTTGCTATGAGTTTTGTTGAGCCTTGCTCACTTTTCTTTTGAGTCACTAAAAATTTCAGAGAAAGAAAAAGGAAAAGATGAGGAGGTTCCTAAGAGGCTCTTCAAGCCGTGACCCCAAGGAAGATGACAATGAGAAGAAGAAACCCAAGTATTCGGTCCCCCGAGTTGCAGAAGTTCGAGCATGCGAGTGGCCAAGCGATGTGTTCTTACGTGCCGCCGGTCTTTATGAGGATTTTTATTACTTGGTGGAGAATGCAGGCCTTACCGCATTTGTTGAAGATAAGTGTACACAATACCTCCTCCTCACTAATATTTTCGTGCAAAGCTTTAATTTCTATCCAAGGAAGAGCCCTCCTATGGTTGAGTTCAAGTTATATGATATTCCCCAATGCATGTCACTTCAGGATTTTTGCAATGTTCGCAAATTACCTTATGTTGGGGATATTCATGAACCTCGTCCACAGGACTTGGAGGCTTTCATTGATACTATTGCTGTAGGAGAGGAGAGAGGAGTGTCTTTCGCTAGAGTTGCTAGTATACATTTTCCCGTGCTTCGGTATTTCTCTTTATTCGTGGGAAAATGTTTGATTGGCCGTGGAAAAGCTAGGGCTCTTAGCTCCCCAGATCTTGCGGTTTTGCGTGAAGCTCTTTGTAATGATAAAACTTATAGCTTGGGCGCTATAGTGGCTCAACGGTTGAACATGAACCGTACTAAAGGTGTTGTTTATGGAGGTATCTATGCTACCCGTCTTGCTAAACATTTTGAGATACCTATTAGACTGTACGAGGAAGAAGAGATGTTTCTTCCTGAGAGATATCTAGATTATGATAGCATGGTTCGCCATGACTTTCTTGATAAAGATATAAATAAGAGGATGATTTATAACCTGGTATTTAGCCAGGGTACTCATGAGACTATTACTTTGCCTGCTCCTTCTTTGTTCAATCTTCACCTAGGCAGGTACATTATTATGCCCTCAGACATCTACATATTGGTGCATAGCGCCACCACAGGCGCCCGTGCCCGAGCTACCAGTCGAGTACCAGACGCCAGTTTATCAATGGGAGCCAGAGGAGCTCACCCAGTACACTCCGGTGTACTCCGGAGACGGTTATTTCCCTCCATGGGAGTAGACCAACTTAGGCCAAAATCCATCGAGTACCAGACGCCAGTGGCACCCTCAGTACACTCCGGAGTACCCCGGAGACGGTTATTTCCCTCCATGGGAGTAGACCAACTTAGGCCAAAATCCTAAGCTTGGGGGAGTACGTGTTTCTTACCGACTTTATATTCATGCTGACACTTTCACTTTGATAGTCGGTGTTCACACCTTGCCATTGTATCACCCATGCTAGTTTATTTCTTTTTCTCGCTTTCTTCTCGTGTGTTTGTTTAGATTGAGAAAAACAAAAAAATAGTTGTAAGTTTACTTTCTAGCTTGCTTAGTGGTGTTTAGAGAGAAAACCCAAAAATATTTCCCGTTCTTCTTTTGCTTGTTGGGAGCTTTCCCGTGTAAATAGTTTTCTTTTTCTTTAGGTCAGGGTAGAAGACCATGGTTAAATGTTTAGTGGCTCTCACATGCATATCTGTTTATCCGTCAAAGAGCCATATTACTTTGTCTTCTGCTCTGAGTTTTGCTTGCAGATTCCAGCTTATTCCAATGCACGAGCACTCTCATTATTGTTCACATCATTCGGTCGTGCAAGTGAAAGGCAATAATGACGATATATGATGAAGTGACTGAGCCTGGAAAAGCTGGTATGAACTCGATCTATTTTGTTTTTGTAGATATGACTAGCTCATTGTTCCTAATTCAGCTTTGTTATGAGAGAAACATGTTTGCAATGACAACTTAGAGATCATAGTTTCTGATGCCATGCTTCATTAGCTAGGAGCTTATAATGGTCTGTCTTGGATGCCAACATGAATTTCAAGATGATTATGATGTAGTATGATAGGATGGTATCCTCCTTTGAATGATTCAAGTGGCTTGACTTGGCACATGTTCACGCATGTACTTGAAACAAAATCAACATAGCCTCTATGATATTCATCTTTATGGTGATTTCTGTCCTACTCACGCTTGCACTGAATGTTGGTTAATTTCAATGCATATTGATGACCGTTGTCGCTCTCTAGTTGGTCGCTTCCCAGTCTTTTGCTAGCCTTCACTTGTACTAAGCGGGAATACTGCTTGTGCATCCACTTCCATAAACCCAAAGTTGTTCCATATGAGTCCACCATACCTACCTATATGCGGTATCTACCTGCTGTTCCAAGTAAATTTGCCTTTGCCACTCTCTAAAACTTCAAGTAATAATCTGTTTTGCATGCCCGAACCGCTCATGTGGTGACAAGATGCGGTCGAGTATCTTCCATGCTAGGCGTGTTATCCTCGATATGTGTTTATTCACTATCACTCACGAGAAAGGGGACGGTAATTGGAATGCCCAGTTCCATGCTCAAATCGAAAAGATAATTGCAAACAAAACTCCCCCTGGATTGTTGTTTGTATGGACGGCACCCGAGGATTCGGCTAGTCGTGGAGTGTGGTTTATTGGTGGTGGGGGAGTCAAAACTTTACTTTTCTGTTTGGGAACCGCCTATAATGTGTGTAGCATGGAATATGGTGAAAACTCTTGGTCATCGCGTTGACAATGAAAGCATGCCACCCAAAATTATTTATCTGTGTCTTCAAAGCTTGAGCTCTGGCACCTGTGCAAATCAATGCTTCCCTCTGCGAAGGGTCTATCTATTTATGTTTCTGTTGAGTCATCCTCTCCTTATAAAAGCACCAATTAGAGAGCACCTCCGTCATTTTTATGCTTTGCTATTAATTGATATTGAGTATGACTGTGACTGGATCTTCTTTCCCATGAATTACAATGTTCAGTCAGCCCTTGCTCTTTGAAGGTGGTGTGCATTTATGTTTTGCGGTCTCAGAAAGAGCTAGCGAGATACCACCTGTTCATATTGTGTTATGATTGTTTTGATTGAAGTGTTGACGTTTGAAACTCATCATTATTGCTCGCTAGTTGATTATGCCATTGATATGAGTTTACCATGAGACCTAAATGTCATTGCTTATGTGGTTAGCTTATGATCTTGCTGAAAATCTGAATATGAGTTAGACATAATTACAACAACAAGATCAAACAGAGTTCGCAAAAGTTTTTCTTTTGTCTCTTTCAGTTTGTCAACTAAATTGCTTGAGGACAAGCAAGACTTTAAGCTTGGGGGAGTTGATACGTCTTCATCGTATCTACTTTTCCAAACTCTTTTGCCCTTGTTTTGGACTCTAGTTTGCATGATTTGAATGGAACTAACCCGGACTGACGTTGTTTTCAGCAGAATTGCCATGGTGTTGTTTTTGCGTAGAAATAAAAGTTCTCGGAATGACCTGGAAATTTACGAGGATTTTTCAAGGAATATATAAAAAATACTGGCGCAAGAATCACCTGGAGACGTGGAGCCAGGAGCCCACAAGCCCAGGAGGCGCACCCCCTGGCCGCGTGTGGCAGGCTTGTGAGGCCCTCGTGGCTCCGCCGCCTCCAACTCCAGCTCTATTTAGTCTCTCTCTCCCAGAAAAAAATTAAGAGAGAAGAGTTCATCACGTTTTACGATACAAAGGCGCCACCACCACCTGTTCTTCCTCTGGAGGGCAGATCCGGAGTCCGTTCTGGGCTCCGGAGAGGGGAAATCATCGCCGTCGTCATCACCAACCTTCCTTCATCGCCAATTCCATGATGCTCTTCACTGTTCGTGAGTAATCTCATCGTAGGCTTGCTGGACGGTGATGGCTTGGATGAGATCTATCATGTAATCGAGTTAGTTTTGATGGGGATTGATCTCTAGTATCCACTTTATTCTGAGATTGATGTTGCTACTACTTTGCTATGCTTAATGCTTGTCACTAGGGCCCGAGTGCCATGATTTCAGATCTGAACCTATTATGTTTCCATCAATATATGTGTGTTCTTGATCCTATCTTGCAAGTTGTAGTCACCTACTATGTGTTATGACCCGGCAACCCCGGAGTGACAATAGTTGGAACCACTCCCGGAGATGACCATAGTATGAGGAGTTCATGTATTCACGATGTGCTAATGCTTTGTTCCGGTTCTCTATTAAAAGGAGACCTTAATATCCCTTAGTTTCCATTAGGACCCCGCTGCCACGGGAGGGATGGACAATAGATGTCATGCAAGTTCTTTTCCTTAAGCACGTATGACTATATACGGAATGCATGCCTACATTACATTGACGAACTGGAGCTAGTTACATATTTCCCCATGTTATAACTGTTACATGATGAATGTCATCCTACATAATTATCCATCACCGATCCAATGCCTACGAGTCTTTTCCTACTGGTCCTTGCTAGGTTACTTTACCGCTACTGCTGTCACTGCTCCTATTGTTACCGCTACTGCTGTCACTACTACTGATGTTACCGCTGCTACTGTTACTATCACGCTAGTTTGCTACTGAAACTTTGCTGCAGATACTAAGTCTTTCAGGTGTGGTTGAATTGACAACTCAACTGCTAATACTCGAGAATATTCTTTTGTTTCCCCTTGTGTCGAATCAACAAATTTGGGTTGAATACTCTACCCTCGAAAACTGTTGCGATCCCCTATACTTGTGGGTTATCAAGGGCCTACACGGAGCAAATCCGAGGGGAGGCACCGGATCAGGGACGCCGGAGGCACTCCGGCATGGTGGTGACGGCGGCAGGCGACTAGGGCACCGAGCGGAGGAGTTGGGCATGAAGGGGAAACTGAGTAGCCCTTCGGCTTGTCCCTCTTTTTAAGCACCGGTTGCGATTGTCCCACTCCAAAGAGTGGTTGTACCAACCCAGTACAACATAGGAATTAGCGGTAGAACCACAAATTCGCACCGGTTGTACCGCTGGGGTGAGGCAACGGGTGATTAGCGGTGGTACCGCTGTTGACATCGGGTGTACCGCCCTGCCTTAGTCATCACCACTAGGAATCAATGCATACAATTTGGAAATGAGAGGGTTTGTGGGGTGAGGAGGGCTTGGGATAGAGGAGAAGCAAGGGAGTATGGTGGGGTAAGCTCCAAGGCGATCAACAAGAACCACACAAAAAAAGGAATACACACCTTGAAGGATACCACACCTAAAACTTAAGCCAACAAGAAGCGCAAAGAAGGACCAAAAGAAGACGCAACGAAAAGAAACACCAAAGGCAAATACCTCGCTAAGAGGGGTGGTGGCCGAGGCCACCTATGTTTGAGTGAACTGGTATGGCACCGCGAAGATTTTAACCTTGGGCCCATGACCAAAACTCGTCTTTGTGACACAAATACCATCAAAAATGGCGAATGTGAAATATTTGATTGTTTTATGCATAATAGGAGGAGGGATAGTTCATTGAGAGAACTAGACTCCCCCTAAATTCATGCCTACATCTAAATAGAATATAATGATTAGAGTAGTGGGATGTGCCAGATTTCAATGTACATTTCTCAAATCAATAATATTTAGCTCATGCCTTAACTCGCGAAATCTTGCTTCATTCAAAGGCTTTGTGAAGATATCTACAAGCTCTTCATTAGTGCTGAGGTAAATGAGATCAATCTGCCCACGCTTGATATGCTCCCGGATGAAGTGGTGACAAATACTCATGTGTTTCACCATGCAATGTTGAACCGGGTTGTTGGAGTTTGAGATGGCACTAATATTATCACAATAAAGAGGCACTTTGTCACAAGTGAAACGGTAATCCTTTAAAGTTTGCCTCATCCATAGGAACTGAGCACAACAACTTACGGCAGCTACATATTCAACGTCAGTGCACGAGAGAGAGAAACACAATTTTGTTTCTTGGAAGTCCAACTTACCAGAGAGCGGCCAAGGAATTGGCAACCTCCAAAAGTTGACTTCCTATCCACACGGTGTCCCGCCCAATCCGAATCCGAATATCCTATGGGATCAAATGAAGCCCCTTTGGGATACCATAAGCCAAAGTTTGGGGTATCAGCCACCTATCGAAAGATTCGCTTGACCGCCACATAGTGACTTTACTTAGGTGCGTATTGAAATCGTGCACAAATTCCCACACTCAACATAATATCTGTTCTAGATGCACAAAGGTAAAGCAGAGACCCGATCATAGAGCGATATACCTTTTGATCCACAGCTTTACCATTGGGATTGAGGTCAACATGGCAGTTGAGAGGCATGGGAGTGTTGGCCTTGGCTGATTTGAGATCATCCACCTTGAACCTTTTGAGCATGTATTGAATGTATTTTGCTTGATTGCTGAAGGTTCCTTGACTTCATTGCTTGACTTCGAATCCAAGGAAAAACTTCAACTCTCCCATCATAGACATCTCAAACTCTTTAGTCATTAATGCAGCAAATTCTTCATTAAAAGATTTGTTAGGAGAACCAAAGATAATATCATCAACATATAGTTGGCATATGAACAATTTCCCTTTGACCTTCTTAGTAAAAAGAGTGGGGTCAATTTTCCCAACTTCAAATCCACGGTCGTGTAACATCTCGGTAAGGTGCTCATACCACGCACGTGGGGCTTGTTTAAGGCCATAGAATGCCTTATCGAGAACATACACATCATTAGTGAACTTGGGATCCTCAAACCCCGGGGGTTGCTTGACATAAACCAACTCCTTAAGGGGACCATTAAGAAATAAACTCTTCACATCCATTTGGTATAATTTGAAGTTATGATGAGAAGCAAATGCAAGCAACATGCGAATAGATTCAAGGCGAGCGATAGGAGCAAAGGTTTCGCCGTAGTCGATACCCTCGACTTGGGAGTAGCCTTGTGCTACCAATCTTGCCTTGTTCTGAGTGACGACGATGTTTGCATCTTGCTTGTTCTTAGAGATGCACTTTATCCCAATGACATTGTGGTTCTCTTTTGGTCTTGGCACCAGTCGCCACACTTTGTTCCACTTGAAGTTCTTGAGTTCTTCATGCATGGATTCAACCCAATCCATGTCTTCGAGAGCCTCTTGTACCTTTAGTGGTTCAATGCAGGAAACAAAGGCATGATGGGCACTAAAGTTTGATAATTGACGACGCGTGGTTACCCGTCTCAGTAAGCCACCGTAGACATTCTCCATCACATGAGAAAGATTTTTAAGTGTTTTGGCAGTCTTGGCAGCGTGTATTTCTTGAATTTCCTCGTGGGTGAGCTGAGAAGCATGTTTGAGACTTTTACCACCTTGTTGAGTTTTCCCTTGATCTTGAGCTTGATTTTGTTCTTGTGCTTGGTCATGATCTTGAACTTGGTCTTGATCTTGAGCTTGCTCTTGATTTCGAGCATCCTTAGAGGGGTGAGGAGGATCAAAGACATCATTTGGTGCAGGACCATCTTGAGGTTGATGCTTTCCTTGATCGAGACCATGGGGATTAGGGCCTTCAGAGCATTCTCCGGAAGCATGCGGGTCTTGCGTTCATGATGGTTCCACATGAGTGGAACATTGTCCTTCTCCTTCAGCCAAAAGGGGTTCCCCAACGGGAAGGAAGTATCCCACGCCCATTCTTCTTATGGCTTGGGGAGGAATTTCATCACCTACATCACGAAGACCACTTTGCTCCACTTGGGAGCCATTATTCTCGTCAAACTCCACGTTACACATCTCCTCAATGTGTCTTGAGGACTTGTTGAGGACACGATAAGCGCGAGAGTTTGTAGCATAACCAACAAATATGCCCTCTTGAGCTCTAGGTTCAAATTTAGACATACGAGCACCTTTCTTAAGGATGAAACATTTACAGGACCCGGAAGTACTTGAAGTTGGGTTGTTGCCGGTAAGAATTTCATATGGATTCTTTTTCAAGCCTTTGCGAAGGTAGAGCCGATTGGATGCATGACATGTGGTGTTGATGGCTTCGGACTAAAATTTATACGGAGATTTAAACTCCGCCATCATGGTTCTTGCCGCATCCATCAATGTCCGGTTCTTCCTTTCCGCCACACCATTTTGTTGAGGAGTGTAAGGAGCAGAGTATTGATGCTTGATTCCTTCATCACTCAGAAGTTCATTTAGGGTGTAGTTCTTGAAATCAGTGCCATTGTCACTTCTGATCATCAATATCTTTGCATTATGTTGGTGTTGTGCTTCATTATCACAGTAGATGAATGTTTGTTGAGTCTCACTCTTTCTCTTGAAAAAGTATATCCATGTATATCTTGAGTAATCATCCACTATCACCAAGCAATACTTTCTTCCCCCAAGACTATCATAAGATGGAGGACCAAAGAGATCCATGTGAAGGATCTCCAAGGTCCTTTTTGTGTAGATGATAGTCGTGGGCTGGTGAGCTGTCTCATGAATCTTTCCTTCAATACATGCACTGCAAGCACGATCTCTAGCAAAACTCACATTGGTTAGTCCGAGAACATGATCCATTAGGAGACTTTGCAAAGATCTCATATTGACATGGGCTAGCCGGCGATCCCACAGCTATCCGACGTCAACTTTAGCCATTAGGCAAGTCGCGGTCTTAATGGGTCGCTCCGAAAAGTTAACCAGATAAAGACCATTCTCGACATGCCCAACAAAGGCTACTTTAAGAGCCTTGCTCCACAAAAGGGCCACAGAGTCAATGCCAAAGAAAGTACTAAAGGCCATAAGTGCAAGTTGATGAACAGAAAGTAAATTGTATGTGAGGGTCTCAACAAGCATAACCCTTCAATGGTAAGTTCCGGAGAAATTACCACCTTGCCGAGACCCAATACCTTTGAAATCGCATCATCGCCAAAGGATACTTGGGTGGAAAAGGATTGGTCGGGATGGACGTCCACCACCAAGTCCTTGTTTCTCGTCATATGATTTGTTGCTCCATTATCAAGCAACCATGACACTGTTGGAAATATGCCCTAGAGGCAATGATAAAATAGTTATTATTATATTTCCTTTTTGAAGATAATCATTTATTATCCATGCTACAATTGTACTGATTGGAAACTAAAATACATGTGTGGATACATAGACAACACACTGTCCCTAGTAAGCCTCTAATGGATTAGCTCGTTGATCAAAGATGGTCAAGGTTTGTTGACCATAGAGAAGAGTTGTCACTTGATAACGGGATCACATCATTAGGAGAATGATGTGATGGACAAGACCCAAACAATGAATGTAGCATGTGATCATGTTAGTTTAATCCTATTGTTTTGTGCATCTCAAGTATATGTTCTTATGACCATGAGATCATGTAACTCACTAACACCGGAAGAATACCTTGTGTGTATCAAATGCCGCAACGTAACTGGGTGACTATAAAGGTACTCTACAGGTATCTCCAAAGGTGTTTGTTAAGTTGGCATGGATCAAGACTGGGATTTGTCACTTCATGTGACGGAGAGGTATCTCAGGGCCCACTCGGTAATACAACATCACAACAATCCTTGCAAGAAATGTGACCAAAGAGTTAGTCACGGGATTTTGTATTACAGAACGAGTAAAGAGACTTGCTAGTAACGAGATTGAACAAGGTATACACATACCAATGATCCAATCTTGGGCAAGTAATGTACTGGAGGACAAAGGGAATAATATATGGGATTAACTAAATCCTTGACATAGAGGTTCAACCGATAAATATCTTCATAGAATATCTTGGAGCCAATATGGAGATCCAGGTACCGCTATTGGTTATCGACCGGAGAGTGTCTCGGTCATGTCTACATAGTTCTCGAACCCGTAGGGTCTGCGCACTTAAGGTTTGGTGATGTTTTGGTATAGATGAATTATGTATGTTGGTAGCTGAATGTTGTTCGGAGTCCGAGATGAGATCTCGGACGTCACGAGGGGTTCCGAAATGGTTCAGAGACAAAGATTGATATAGAGGAAATATGTATTCAGGTTCCAGAATGTTTTCGGGAATTATCGGTAAAGTACCGGGAGTGACGAATGGGTTGTGGGGGTTCACGGGGAAGGGCCACCCACCAGAGGAGAACCACATAGGCCTAGAAATGGCACACCATCCCCTGGTAGGTTGGGCGGCCATCCTCATGGGCCTATTCGGCCGAATAGACGAGAGGTGTGGCAATCATACTAGGAGGAGGACTCCTCCACCAAACTGATTGGAGGAGAACTCCTCCCCCTTGTGCACCGCCGACCAACCCTAGGTTTTTTCCCTAGGATGCCACCCCTCCCTCCCACCTGTATATAGTGGAGAGGAGAGAGGCTAGCCGCACTACAAGCCTTGGCCTTCAAAGCTTGCTTGGGGGGGGGTCTTTTCTTGACCATTGAACTCGGACTAAAGCATTCTCAACGGTTTTAATCAAAATGTTCATGATAATAAACACATCGAACACATCACTTGAGGACAAGGAATGAAAGTCTAGCCTTTGACGGATGATAGAGGACATGGACTTGTTGAAAGGCATGATGGCCTTGAGAAACTTGCGCTTAATCCAAGTGTCATCCACATCTTTGCTTCCATGATCCTAAAGAGCAACTGCAAGAGTTGTAACTCTTCGATATAGCTCACGAGGATCCTCATCCTCGATCATAGCAAATTCATCGGCCTCATCAAGAACCACTTCATAGTTGGACCATTGAATGCTAGAGATTCCCTTGTACATGGAGATCATGTGCTCCCAACAATCTTTGCCACGAGTGAAGGGACGCAAGTGAGGAAGATCTTCAATAGGAAAAGCTGCTTGAAGAATGAACAAGGCGGAGTTATTGAGCTGATTGTTGGCCTCTTCTTTTGGCGTGAGGTTGCTTGGATCATGAGGGTAGTACCCTTGCTCAATGATTCTCCAAAGTTGTGTTGAGCTCTGGTTCAAATGAGACTTGATACGAAAAAACCAATTAGGAAAATCATGCTTAATAAGCTTTGGTGGAGGACCCAGATTAACAATATGCGATGGGTCGACCGGTCCTCCATAGACCATGGGAGGAGGAACACAGGCAAAGGCATTTGCCCCACTTGTTCCTTGAGGCGTTTTATCCTTTTCACTACTAACATTTTCCTTTTCCGAATTGCCCCCCGAATCCGGAGTTGTGGGGGCCACTGACAACGGGTTGGTGGGCGGTTTGAAAATATCAAGGAAATCCTTAAGCACGTTTTTGACTTTGATAGTGAAAAGACCTCGATGACGCCTAGAGGGGGGGTGAATAGGCTATTTAAAAAACTTCTTCGGATTTGGCTTGAACCTAATGCGGAAATAAACTAAGAGGGTACTTGTCAAGCACAAATCCTAAATGCACTAGGCACTACAACGTGTATCAACAACACGATCTACCAAGATGGACACAATACAGTTACTAACAAGCACAAGTAAGTTACACAAACTTACTTGAGCTATATCACACGACAAGTAGGTGAACAACACAACATACTAGATCACACTATATCAACACGATGTATCAAGGGCTGCAAGTATTGACGTGTGGATATAGAGGGTATGCTTGAATGATTAATCTTGTACAAGAAATGGCCAACACAATATAATGAGCACAAGCAATATGCAATGTATGTATGCTCAAATAACACAAGTAAACCACAAGTAAGGAGTTAGGGTTAAGGATAACCAAGGTCACTGAGACGAAGATGTATCCCGATGTTCACTTCCTTGGAGGGAAGCTAGTCACCGTTAGAGAGGTGGATGTTACCACGAAGGCACACCAACGCCACGAAGGCTCAAGGAGTTTCTCCCTTTGAGATAACACCACGAAGGCGTTTCTCAACCACTAGTGGTAAGCCTTTGAGGTGGCTTCCAAACCCTCACAAACTTTTCCGGGGGAAATCACACGGATTGATTCCTCTCCGAAGAACTCCTACCGCCTAGGAGTCTCCAACCTCCAAGAGTAACAAGATCACGGGGAATGCTCAAAACTTGCTCAAATCACAAAGAGCTTGGGTTGAGAGAAGGAGAGGGAGACGATCTATCTTTTGATTGGAACAAACCTCAAAGGGGCTCACAAATGCTCTTGGGATCTAAGATTTGGAGTGAGCAAATGTGTGTGAGGTGGAAATGTGTTCTTATGAGGATAAGGCTGTGTTAGGCAACCCTCTCACGAAGTGGGAGGGGGGTATTTATAGTGGGGAGAGAAACGAGCCGTTGGGGACACTTTAAGTCACACAGGGTCCGGACGTCCGACATTTGTCGGAAGTCCAGGCGTCCGCGAGGGGTCGGACGTCCGACAGGGGTCGGTCGTCCGAGGCCTGTAGATACGACTGAAACTATTTTGAATTAAACAGCGACCGGACATCCGACATGGGTCGGGCGTCCGAGGCCTGTAGATACGACAGAACCTATGTTGAATTTATTAGCCACCGGACGCCCGGAGATGACCGGAAATCCGAGTTATACAGCTCAACTTCTACTGGTGGTAGGTTCCGGATTTCCGAAGGGTGTCGGACGTCCGGCGCTCGGACGTCTGGAGGGAGCCGGATTTTCGAGATATAGAACTCAACTTCTACTGGTGCAGGCTTCCGGATTTCCGGGACTTGGCCGGACATCCGGGCCTCGAACGTCCGGAGGGAGCCGGAAGTCCGAGTTATATGACTCTGATTTTTCTGGTATAGGATTTCGGATTTTCGAACTAGTCGGTCGTCCGGTCCTCGGACGTCCGAAGAAAGCCGGATGCCCGAGGCACTAGTTCTGTTTTCACATAACAACAAAATAGTGGAGATGTGGACTGAGCAGAAAGTGATGATGTAGTTTGAGCAAGTTCATCGCAAAAACTGTGATCCCCTCTTAATAGTGCGGGATCCCTAAGGACTCAAGAATCATAAAAGAGTACTGATGATCCATACTTGAGTGTATACTTTTATTCACTGATCTTCACTCCGCACCACTAACGTCAAAGGAAACTGATATCTTTGAGTTAGCCCTTTCACCTGAGCTTGATGTTCTTGTTCCTTCTTGGCTCAAGTTGAAAGCAAGACATGATGAAGTCTTCAAGTAGCTTTCCCATACACAATGCGGAAAGCCTAGCTTATGTATTTATCTTCATTTGTACACCATGTGAACATCCACAAGAATCAAGCATGTAGTGCTCAAGAATTCTTATCTTGATCTTGTCCTTGTTAGCACATGAGATTGTCCTTATCAACACATGATCATTGACAATAGTTTCAATGATATATTCGTGCTGATCCACTTGAACTTGCACACCACAATCTTGATGACGATCACCACTTGGCGTCATCCTTCATGGGTTGTATGAGATCTTCCTTTTGACGCAAGCCCAATGGAAACACACCTAACCCCCACCTAGGAGTCTCACAAAGACCATGGGTTAGTAAACAAACACGTAATGGACAATGCTTACCATACCATGGGATCACTTGATCCTCTCGGTACATCTTATACGCTTTGTGTGTTGATCATCTTGATTTACTCTTAGTCTGAGATCTTGATCAACCTAGTGTTTCTATGACCATTCTTTGGATAATACCTTGAATAACATCTTGGTCAACATATAAACTCCTTGAACCCAACAGATGGACTTCAAGAAGTGCCTATGGACAAATCCTATAAATATAACTTAAGGCAACCATTAGTCCATAGGAATTGTCATCAATTACCAAAACCACATATGGAGATATATGCTCTAACAATCTCCCCCATTTTGGTAATTGAAGACAACCACTTCAAGAGAGTTTATATAAGGAAATAAACATAACCAAGCGCACACATACAAGGTAATAAAGCATGTGACCAAGATGTAAATGCTTACGCAATAAAAGCAAAACCCTCTACATATCTACATATCCAAAGTAAACTCTCTAAACTTCTCCCCCATTGGCATCGATTGCCAAAATGGACGAAAAGTTTAGAAAGCAAATATAGTAGGTGGTCCTCCAAAAAGTGTGTACTTCTCAGCAAATGAGTGCAGAAAAATACACAAATACAATGATAAGTAGTTGGAGGAAAACAATCTATATTGAGGACCCAAAGATTGCAAATAAAAGGATCGTATGCCACAAAGACATACACAGATAGAGGCAAGCAATCAAAATATTCCAGATGGAACAAACAATCATATGGTCCTTCGAACCACATGAATAAAAGATATTATGATAAAGGCAACATAGTGCTTTATCAAAAACTAGAGAAGCTCCCCATGATTTGTGCACTAATATGAGATTTTTGTATTCGACACAGGTGCACAAAATAGGATCGTTGCTCCCCCAGAATTTATAAAACACACAACGAGTGCAAGAGGATAGATGAGACAATAAGCATATCACTTGCACAAAACAAATGGTTGAGCAACATGTAATAGAAGCAACTTAAGAATAGGCTCAAACAAAGTAATGTGTATGAGTCATGGCAAAGCACTTGAGAAGACTAAGATAAGGATGAGCATTACTCATGAACATAGTCTTGATGAAATGAGATACAAAGTGCAAGACATATCATTCCCACACACACATACTAGAAAATGGGTTCACAAGCTTACTAATAAACAAAATAAGAACCAATGCTTGTGACAACCCATTATGAAGATAGGAAGTAAGAACCTTGTCAAGAGGAGGGATACTAATTGAAAATGGCAAAAACCCTCAACAAGACAAGCATGAGGAAAAATAATCTTCACGGCCAAAGAGTGCATCAAGATGTAGAAATAGAGATGCGCACTCAAAACAAATCCTTTCACGAAGCCATCAAAAAAACATGAAAGAGGAAATGCAATGATGGACGTGAAAGAAAAGAGGATATCAATTAGAGATTTAACTTCTCTCATGTGTAAAAGATTCTAAGTAGAAGACAATCATGATGATATATATCTACAAAGAAGGATGTACACACGAAATGGTTACAAGAAGGAACAAACTAGATATCCAAAAAGGAAGTCATAAATATATCAATGAGATCTTTTGCTTGGAAGCATAGCACATGGCCTAATATTTTCTTATTGTATAATATGAACTTCCAACATACGCACATCAAAGACATCCCAACTAGTAGTAAGACATCATCGTTCGGATGCTTTGGGAAAGCAAACAAGTACTACAAGAACGAATCAAGAGATTCATGCCATGATGCAACCTGGAAAAGAAAAGACAGGTTGGGTCCTTTGCAAGAGAAGAATGCATGAAGTGGATACTTGTTACCGAGACAACATTGGATTGATGTAGTAGATAGTTGTTCTTTGATCATCCTAACTTGGCTCCAATAATCATATGGACTCAACATCTTCCTTATAGGTGAGCCGAGCATCCAATGCATCTCCAGTTGTTCCTGGAGCAACAAAAACAAACAAAATGGTGCCCAAACTCATTGGAACCAAAGAGTTAGAAAACCAGCAACACATAGGACAAACTCCACACACATATGTGCATATAGATATGAATTTGAATTTCATGCACACCTTAGCCAATTTATGACAGGGTGGAGTTTCCCTTATACATTGGGTCAAAGGAGGAAAGCAAGCAAAACAAGTTGTATATAGTAGCTAGATATGCATGCTCAAGACTCTCAAGAATCAACTCAACACAAAGTTGATAAGTCATCAAAATACAAGATATCAAGTGATAATAAGATCCTAAAACAAAAGAACTATCACTTGAAAGATATCAATTGAAAGATACATCAAGGAATGAGATATCCATTGACACATGCCAAATAGAAGGCAACAAGAAACCAATTGAAGGAAAACAAACACGAGGTATCTAGTTTCTAAGAGAGAGCTAGGTTCCAACAAACATAGCCCTCTACAAATTTTCATGATGGCACAAAGCATCATAAAGAGCAAGACTTGCCTCCCATCAACACACACTTGATGGGGATCAAATGATTTTATGATGGGTGAATAAAGAGAGTGTTTTTAAAGAGAATAGGATAGCTCCCCCAAGGGACGTGCATTATATAGAATTTGAATTTGAATACAAAACGCACACGATGGGATCATCACTTTCTCTATATCTATAACCACACTATACATGTTAAAAATAGATTCATAAGAGTCAAGAAAGACAAACGAAACACAAAATCCAATGTAAAGATGATTATTAATTCCAATCATATGATGGGAATACCAATTGTCAAGGACAAGAAGTATTTTTGAAATGATACTCATTGGTAGATCACAAATATATCCAAGATCATCTTTACCCATAAAACGCAAGCAAATGACACTTGTAGAGCTAACATGCCACCTAGGAACAGGATAATTTACAATATCAACACTAAGTGGCAACACCTCAAATGTACACATTTTCTAGGTTTGTAATATGCACATAGCATATTACTCCCCCATAATGTGATAAACCAACAATATTAACAAGTGGCAAATTGAAACCAACAAGAGATAATTAATGGACCATATAGAATTTGAATTTCTCATGAGTAAGACATACCACATAGAAACTAGATAATCTTGAAATATCAAAACTAAGTGGTATTCCCCATGTATACACATTTATAGGATTGAGAGGTGTGCAAAGCACATCACTCCCCCACAATGAGATAATCCATTAATCTCTCACAAGAGCCAACAAAAATACAATCAAGACACAAAAGGCTCAATACAGGACTCACATGTACATGATATGCAAACCAACATACCCATACTCGATTACTCAAGATAAGCAAGTTGGAAGCACAACATATACAAACGCATGCAAGGTACAAAACCACAACATGCAGAGGGGCAAGCACCTAACAATGTAAACAGTTTAAGTATAAGTTACCGTAAGGAGGCACATTGGATATAAGATAGAAACTCGATAATACAAATGACTTGGCTTGAGATAATATGAATGATGAAGACCCCTTAATTATTCATTATGTATCCAAGTCTCTAATGTCCTCCATAGTCACCTATTGATCAAGTTTGAGCTTGTTGGTCCCCAACTACGTTGGGTCCTAAGAGGTTAATCACAATAGGCTTGGCAACCCAAATGATTCTTTTCCTGACACAGTTTTGAGTACCAACAAACTTGGCAAACACATTGCCAACCTTATCCTTCCCAAGGGAATAGGTATCATCAATAGTGATTGGGTTGGATAAGTTACCTCTCGTGCAAGACGAAGCGACGTGACCCTTCTCACGACATAAGTAGCAACATCTACCCTTTGTTTTTTTCTCAGTTGATTTCTCACCTTGGGGAGTGTTGGTTTGGGTCTTATTGGGAAGAGGCCTTCCTTCAACTTGTAGTTGAATATGTGATTGAGTTTGTGGCCGCTACCTTGTTGCTTGTGACTTTGAGACTTCGTCTTCAGAGGGCAAGATCTAACATGGTGCCCTTTAACTTTGCACTTGAAGCAAATGATTTTGGCCGAATTCTTGACTTGTTCTAGGCCCCTCTTGTTCTTGTTTGAGTTTACTCCAACATCATTTTTGTCATTCGGAGATGTTTGCTCACACAGGACGTTGTTGAGTGTGGACATCCCTTCATGACACTGTTCCAAGTCTTTCTTCAAGGAAGTGACTTGGGCCTTGAGCTCTTCGATTTCCTCTGCACCGTTAGTATCAATGCAAGTAATAGAGGAAGTGTAAGCTTCAATGTTAGAGCAACAAGGCAAGGAAAGTAATTCATCACACGAGGTAGCAACATTGTGAGTAGACGAATTACGAGGACTAGCACATGGAAATATAGTACTTTGACTAGAAGTAGTGCCATTGTCCACATGAGGCTCACTTGATGTTACCTTGGTGATGATAGCCTCATGAGCTAACTTTTGCACATTATGGGATGTTAGAAGATCGACATGAGAGCTTGTGAGCATTACATGGTTTTCTTCCAACTTCCCATAATTGCTAGTTAGTAAGTCAAGTTGAGCACGTAGCTCAACATTCTCCTTCAATGTTGATACTTCAAAAGAGATGGGGTTAGATGTACAAGTATCATCAACAATATGAGAGGAGTAAGTAGCAAATAGAGACTTCTCATGAGTAGATTGAAGCTCCTCATAGATCTTAGAGGTTTTGATGAGCTCTCCCTTGACATTATTGCATTCAAGGAGAAGGACCTCAAAATCCTTTTTAAGTTTATCATGAGCAACTTCAATCTCTCCTTTTGAAGATCTTAAGTCTCTACATGCTTGATGACTCTTCTCAAGTTCATGTTCAAGTTGTTCACTTTTAGCTTGTTCATGATTAAGTGAATCATTACAATTTTCAAAGTAAGCAAGAACATCTTGGAATCTTTGAAGAGCGTTATTTTTAGCTTTATTTAGAATTTTACTCATCACATAGATATTTTCAGTCAAGTCATCATCATCATCCTCATCGCAAATATCATCGTTATATCACAGGGAAGATGATACCTCATTATTACCTCTTGCCATGAGGAACATGTGAACTGGAGGAGTTGATGATGATTCTTTTGGTGAATCAGATTCTTCATTAGTAAAAAGTACTTAATATTTCTTGATATCCCCTAAATGATTAGTCATAGAGAAACTAGGGAGAAACAAGATATTTTGATCAAGAGGACACGAGGAAGCAGGCATATCACCACAGACATTTGTCAAGGAATCTTTAGGTGAAATGCATGACCTATCAGCACAATAATTTACACTATGTGTGGTGCTAGATATGCTCGTGTCCATAGAGGCTATGACATTTTCATCAACATATATTTCTTCACTCACCATGTCATTACCTTGTGAGATTGAAGATGCTGAGGTGTGCAAGCAATCGGATATGGAAGTAGTGGTGGACTCTTTAAGATCGAAAAGAGTGAAGAGTTCATGCACCAACTCCTTCATCATAATACCATCTTCATCAAGATTGGACCCACCATATATATCTTCAAGTTTAGTCCAAACTTCATGAGCTGACTTGCAAGTCGAGATAGACTTAAACACTTCAGGACTTATGGTTCAATGAATGGCAAGAAAGGCCTCACAATCAAGATACATTTGATTAGTAGATGAAGATGCATCATCCTTTTTGTCGGCAATCCCTACAAGAACAATTCGTAAAGTATTTGGGCCCATGGCCCGAAAGTGATGAAGCATACGAATTCTCCATAGGGTATAATTTGTGCCATCAAAGTCAAAGATGCCATTGTGCACTAATCCAGTAGTCGACATCGATACTCTCTAGGTCGTGAAACCTAATTAAAGAGAGACCTAGCTCTGATACCAATTGAAAAGTCCTCGATGACGCCTAGAGGGGGGTGAATAGGTTATTCGAAAAACTTCTTCGAATTTGGCTTGAACCTAATGCGGAAATAAACTAAGAGGGTACTTGTCAAGCACAAATCCTAAATGCACTAGGCACTGCAACGTGTATCAACAACACGATCTACCAAGATGGACACAATACAGTTACTAACAAGCACAAGTAAGTTACACAAACTTACTTGAGCTATATCACACGACAAGTAGGTGAACAACACAAGATACTAGATCACACTATATCAACACGATGTATCAAGGGCTGCAAGTATGAACGTGTGGATATAGAGGGTATGCTTGAATGATTAATCTTGTACAAGAAATGGCCAACACAATATAATGAGCACAAGCAATATGCAATGTATGTATGCTCAAATAACACAAGTAAACCACAGGTAAGGAGTTAGGGTTAAGGATAACCAAGGTCACTGAGACGAAGATGTATCCCGATGTTCACTTCCTTAGAGGGAAGCTAGTCACCGTTAGAGAGGTGGATGTTACCACAAAGGCACACCAACGCCACGAAGGCTCACCCTATTCTCCCTTTGAGATAACACCACGAAGGCGTTTCTCAACCACTAGTGGTAAGCCTTTGAGGTGGCTTCCAAACCCTCACAAACTTTTCCGGGGGAAATCACACGGATTGATTCCTCTCCGAAGAACTCCTACCGCCTAGGAGTCTCCAACCTCCAAGAGTAACAAGATCACGGGGAATTCTCAAAACTTGCTCAAATCACAAATAGCTTGGGTTGAGAGAAGGAGAGGGAGACGATCTATCTTTTGATTGGAACAAACCTCAAAGGGGCTCACAAATGCTCTTGGGATCTAAGATTTGGAGTGAGCAAATGTGTGTGAGGTGGAAATGTGTTCTTATGAGGATAAGGCTGTGTTAGGAAACCCTCTCACGAAGTGGGAGGGGGGTATTTATAGTGGGGAGAGAAAAAGAGCCATTGGGGACACTTTAAGTCACGCAGGGTCCGTTCGTCCAACAATTGTCGGAAGTCCGGGCGTCCGCGAGGGGTCGGACGTCCGACAGGGGTCGGTCGTCCGAGGCCTGTAGATACGACTGAAACTATTTTGAATTAAACAGCGACTGGACGTCCGACAGGGGACGGTCGTCCGAGGCCTGTAGATACGACTGAACCTATGTTGAATTTATCAGCCAACGGACGTTCGGAGAGGACCAGAAATCCGAGTTATACAGCTCAACTTCTACTGATGGTAGGTTCCGGATTTCCGACGGGTGTCGGACGTCCGGCGCTCGGACGTCCGGAGGGAGCCGGATTTCCGAGATATAGAACTCAACTTCTACTGGTGCAGGCTTCCGGATTTCCGAGACTTGGCTGGACATCCGGGCCTCGGACGTCCGGAGGGAGCTGGAAGTCCGAGTTATATGGCTCTGATTTCTCTGGTATAGGATTCCGGATTTCCGAACTAGTCGGTCGTCCGGTCCTCGGACGTCCGGAGAAAGCCGGATGTCCGAGGCACTGGTTCTGTTTTGAGATAACAACAAAACAGTGGAGATGTGGACTGAGCAGAAAGTGATGATGTAGTTTGAGCAAGTTCATCGCAAAACCTGTGATCCCCTCTTAATAGTGCGGGATCCCTAAGGACTCAAGAATCATAAAAGAGTACTGATGATACATACTTGAGTGTATACTTTTATTCGCTGATCTTCACTCCGCACCACTAACGTCAAAGGAAACTGATACCTTTGAGTTAGCCCTTTCACCTAAGCTTGATGTTGTTGTTCCTTCTTGGCTCAAGTTGAAAGCAAGACATGATGAAGTCCTCAAGTAGCTTTCCCATACACAATGCGGAAAGCCTAGCTTATGTATTTATCTTCATTTGTCCACCATGTGAACATCCACAAGAATCAAGCATGTAGTGCTCAAGAATGCTTATCTTGATCTTGTCCTTGTTAGCACATGAGATTGTCCTTATCAACACATGATCATTGACAATAGTTTCAATGATATATTCGTGCTGATCCACTTGAACTTGCACACCACAATCTTGATGACGATCACCACTTGACGTCATCCTTCATGGGTTGTATGAGATCTTCCTTTTGACGCAAGCCCAATGGAAACACACCTAACCCCCACCTAGGAGTCTCACAAAGACCATGGGTTAGTACACAAACACGTAATGGACAATGCTTACCATACCATGGGATCACTTGATCCTCTCGGTACATCTTATACGGTTTGTGTGTTGATCATCTTGATTTACTCTTAGTCTGAGATCTTGATCAACCTAGTGTTTCTATGACCATTCTTTGGATAATACCTTGAATAACATCTTGGTCAACATATAAACTCCTTGAACCCAACAGATGGACTTCAAGAAGTGCCTATGGACAAATCCTATAAATATAACTTAAGGCAACCATTAGTCCATAGGAATTGTCATCAATTACCAAAACTACATATGGAGATATATGCTCTAACAGATAGCCATTGAGGATTTAAATGTGGATATGACCTAATTTAATTCCTCTGTGGTGACCGAGTTTGTAGCATCTCCCTCAGGCACCTCCTCAACCCATTCCCCATTGTCAACCATACTCTTTGGGTGGTGAAACCCTTAATAAAGAGGCGAGGCTCTAATACCAATTGTAAGGATCGATATGGTTGACTAGATGGGGGTGAATAGGCAACTAACAAACTTGAATCTTTTCTTCAAATTAGGTTTAGCAACAAATAGGTTGTCTAGATATGCAACTAGGTGAGCAACCTATATGATGCTAACTACCATAATAATAAGCAATAAGTAAATACAAGTAAAGTTGAGAAATAACCGCAAGTGGAACCGACGAAGACGAGGATGTGTTCTCGAAGTTCCTTCCCTTTGAGCAGAACCACGTCTCCGTTGGAGCGGTGTGGAGGCACAATGCTCCCCAAGATGCCACTAAGACCACCGTATTCTCCTCACGCCCTGACACAATGCGAAGTACCGTAATTCCACTAAGTGGTGCCCTTGAAGGTGGCAACCGGACCTCTATAACAAGGTTAGGGCTCTCTCCACAACTCAATTGGAGGCTCCCAACAAACCACGGAGCTTCACCTTAATGGAATGTGGCTCCGAGGTGACCTCTTCTGTCTAGGGTGTTCAAACACCCAAGAGTAATAAAATCCACACAATAACATGGGGGAATCAATTTTCCTTTGGTGGAAGTGTAGATCTAGGTCTCCTCCTTCAATCCCTAGCAAGACAACAAGTTTGGGTGGCTAGGGAGAGAGATCGGGCAAGAAAGTTTCAGTGCACCAATGGTGGATAGAGAGAGGTAAGAGATAAGAGGGAGTAGGAAGAAAGCCCTCCTTATATAGGCCCCTCCCCAGATTTCCAACCGTTACACCCATTTTGCACTCGGCGGTACAACTAGTGTTCCTATATTAGCGGAACAACCGGTCAACCACCACCCTACAACCGGGCCAAAACAGAATGTTGGCCTTGAGGTTTCACCAGCCACGGCTGTTGGGCATGGCTAAGTCCCATGCGTTACAACCGCTTGGAACACTCGTAGTATCGGCTATAACTAATATAGCGGTACAACCGGGCCACCAGCGCTCAACAACCGCAGTGAAACAGAGTCGTGACCGGTCGTGGACTGGTGCAAGGCCGGTACAACCGCCCAGGTGTTGAGCGGTACAACCGGTCACTTAGAAAACCAGGGGCCACTCTCTCAATGGTGTGATGGAACGAGATGGGTGCAAAAGTGTGAGAGAAGAATTGATTCACCCATAGACTTCCCAATGTGGATTCCCTCTTAATAGTACGAGATCTCTACGACCAAAGAAAATAAACACTTAGGGAACACGTCTTCGATCTTTTCCGTTTGGAGGGAACACCTAATCGTCTTGTGTCTAACATATGATATCTGCATACTTGACACCCGGTTAGATAGCATAGTGAGTTGTCATCATCATCAAAACACTTAAGCTGGAGAATGCCCTTAGAACTCTCATACTTCACTTATATATATTTGAGAGTCTAAATAGTAAGTGGTAATTTGCACCGAGTTATATGTTTAGTCAGAAAATAATAGATATACAAGGAGGATATAATAATAAAAAATCATGTATATCACTAAATGTCAAACGAGTGATCAATGGTACTGAGTTTATAATATGAAGGCTTACTAGTTGCTAAAAATTGATTAGTAAGAATAATGATTAAGGTTTGTGATCCACAATTCATTAAAATATCGAACATGGCACAACTAGAAAGTTGGTGTGTTGAGTATATTTAATTGAAATCGTTGCGTGTTGTTTGCCGGGGCGTGTGGTGGTTAACTCAAAGCCAAATAAGCATACATTGAGTAGGTCCTCGAAACTCATGCGTCAAGCCACATGGGAGGAACTCGCCAATTTACTTGAGGCCGGATTCATCCAAGAAGTTAAGCATCCGGATTAGTTGGCAAACCTGGTATTGATGCGTAAAAAAGAATGTGTTGATTACAAAGACCTAAAAAAGGTATGTCTCAAGAACCCTATCCATGAATCCCGTTTAGCACGCTTCTTGTGTCGGTTTTGAAAAGTACTCCCTTTGCTTCTAAATATTTGTCTTTGTAGAAATTTCACTATAAACTCTGATTGACTTCTTGTCCCTTTTTATTTTCATGTGTATCACTGTTACATTGGTTAATATTGGTTACTTTTTGAGTTTTTTCTTGATACTTTTTTCTTTCTAAAATTCATGAGTGTTCTCATAACCTTTTTGAAAACTCTAGACTTTTTTGAATTCGTGAACATTTTTAGAATTCATGAATAATTTTGCAAATTCATGAACATTACAAAAAAGATTGTGTACAATTTAAAAACAACATGAAGAACATTTTGTTAAATTTGTAGACATATTTTTCAAAATTCATGAACATATATTAAATATGTGTTTTTATTTAACCAACTTATTCCAAACTAAAAAGATTGCAAGCTATTTATGTTTACTAACTCAGCAGCGAGGAATGAGCCGACCTAAGCATATGAGACAATTAAAAAAAAGGAAACTCACAAGGGAAGCCAAGTCAAACTATATGGACCGAGTCATACATACGTACAAGTGCTACCTCTTAGGGCCAGATCTTTTGATAGCTTCTAGAATAAGCTGAAATAAGTTGTCCCCTACCCAGCTTATTGTAGAAGCCCAATCAAATATATATTCTTTTAAAAACTACTAATTAAGTCTTGATTACTAAGCTTTTAAAAAAATATTTTTAGTTGGGCTTCTAGAATAAACTGGGTAGGGGGCAGCTTATTCTATAAGGCCAAAAAAGCTACCAAAAGAACTGCCCTTATTCAGCCATCATAATCATTGAACTGGGGATCCCGGATCGTACCTGTGCCTTTGAAATCCCTTCAAAATGGGGAACTCCTATATCTCGCTTCAGGCAAGACAATTGGATCACTCAACAAAGCCGACCTATGGACCAGCCCAGCACGGACAGACTTCAATGCATTTTTCTTTTCTTTTTAACACATTTTTATTTTGAATTTTTGTTTTATTTTTAAAGTTTCAGGAATTTAAAAGTATTCTGAATAAACCTATTAAAAAATCCCATTTATATAGAAAAGTTAAAAAATACGTATTATAAAAATGCTAAATTGTATAGAAAAATATGTATCTGATCTCTAAAAGATCTACGCAATGCATACCTAAGTTTTTAACCTTTTTGCAAAATGTTAATCTTGCATATAAAAAAATATTTCCAATCTATACAAAAATAATTGTATAATATGCATAGTAAAATGTAGGCACGAAAAAATATAAGATTAAAAAAATGTTCCTAAGGTGTTAAAAATTCCTAAGGAGTTAAAAATATCAAGGATGTGTATCAAAAAATTATATACCAAAATTTATACTCCCTCCGTCCCGAAATTAGCGTCTCAACTTTAGTGAAAAGTTGTTTGTACTAGAGTTGAGACACAAATTTTGTAATGAAGGGACTAAGTTATGAAAATTGTTAATCATGTATTTGAGAAATGTTAAACATATATATATATGTATGTATATATTATTCTTATACTTATAATAGATTTTTATGGATAACTAAACGTGGAAAATTAAATAAATATTGTATTTCCAAAATGTTAAAAGTCTATTTACAAAATATGGACTATACAAAAATTTAAAATCTGTAAGAAAAAGTTGGCATCTAAAGGTACAACTTGTTAAAAATATAAATCATATATTTGGAGAATGTTAAACATGCATATAAAAAATATTTATGGTTTTTACGAAATTTTTACGAATGTGTAAGAAAAAAGCAATGTCCAAACATATGTTAAAAAACCATAAATCTTGTAGTACTTAAAATATAGTTTACGGTAATGTTGAGTATAATAGAAAAAGTCCAGTGTGTATTCAAAAACATATTGATCATGTAGTCAGAAAAGGAATCATAACTTGTTTTTCAACAAAAATGTACTTCATGTAATTAAAAAATGTAGAATGTGTACCACAAAAATATTCCACATGTACTCAGCAAATGTACACTCTGCACTGAAAAAATAGATAATTGTTGAAGAAAACAAATGATGAAAAGCGACAAAGGAACAAAAAGAAAGTGATAAAAACAGAGAAAACTCAGGTATAATGAAGGAAAGAATCTGGAGAAAACGTGAAAAAAGTGCACAACAGACCCAAGAAAAACCAGTGTAAATAGAAAAGAAAAGAAAAAAAACAGGAGAAAAGTGACGAAAGAAAAAAATAAGAAATGGAAAATGAAGAAAAAGCAATAAAAGCCGATAAAGAACCAAAACAAAGCAGGTGAATAAGAAAAAAACAGAAAACCAAAGATTACAGTCGAAGAAATAGAAAAGATCAAAAACAAATTGCAAAAATGCATTAAAAACGAAGAAAACATGGATGGAAAGGAGCGAGCGACCTAGCATAAAAAAATAGCAACACATGCTGCCCCAGTATAAATTACAGAGGGTAAAACATTCTGGTGATGCTAGTTCAGGGATCGCGTCATGCAAGATATAAGGGACCAACTAGTTAGCGAGCGTTTTTTTAAAGTCTGCTAGCGATCATTACACACGTCGTCATTTGACGAGTTCTTAACCGCCGTCACGTGTCGCATTCCGAGTGTTTCCTTCGTATTTTGTTTTTTTATTTTTCCGCACGTGTGTTCGGCTTTTTACAGTGTTTTTTTTCAAGTTTTTTCGCACGGCCGTGCCACTCGGAAAGAGAAAAAACGTGTTTGTTGCTCTTTTTTTCTTGTAAGAGGCACGATTTTGCTTTCGTGAGAGGCACGATTTTGCTATCCCGAGAAGCACGACTGTGCCTCTTGGAAAGAAAAAAACGTGTTTTTTATTCTCTCTTTTTCCCGCGAGAGGCACGGTTTCGCTATTGCGAGAGGCACGGCTGTGCCTTTCGAAGAAAAAAACGCGTTTTCTGCTCTCTTTTTTACGAGAGGCACGGTTTCACTATTGCGAGAGGCACGACCATGCAAATGGGTTTTCTGCTCTCTTTCTTTTTTTCGTGAGAGGTACGGTTTTGCTTCCGCGAGAGGCACAGTTTTGCTATCGCGAGCCGTGCCTCTCGGAAAGGAAAAACACATTTTCTACTCTTTATTTTTCCTGAAAGAGGCACGGTTTTGCTTTCGCGAGAGACACGGTTTTGCTGGCGTGAGAGGCACGGTCGTGCATCTTCGAAAAGGAAAAACGCCGTTTTTTCGTGAAAAAAAGTTTGTCCAAATTTATCAACATGAAATCTAGTTTTGAAGATCTCGACGCGAGAAATTCAATGGTTAAAACAGTTCAAGATTTGAACGCACAGTTTAGGAGATAAACCGTTTTAAAAATTCGGATCTACGAAAAAACAAAAAAAATCTCAGGTTACGATATATGACACGCATGTAATATGTCATTTACCACAATCTAAATAGGTGGTCCTGATCGTTGCATTGGTGAACACTACGCCCCAGCCTGTAGAAAGATTGGCTATTTGACGCCCAACATATCACGCACCATCCATGTTGCATTCGTGCACCAAGAGACAAGTTTGAGAGGCCACATATAAAACTTGGTACAAAGATATCGGATCATGAGACTGTCAATCTATACACAAGAAATCTCAAAGGACTTCGTTTATAAAAAAGGAAAAAGAAAATCAATCATGTTTTCCATTAGCAAGTTGCATGGAAATTAAACTTGCGTCAATCAATTCAAGAGAAGAAGGAAGAAGGAGGCCAGCCGAAGCATCTTGGCAGAGAACACGGCGACACTGGGAGAGAAGAGGAATCATGAAGACCAATGCAAGTGGGTCTTTTTTACTACGACCGCATTTTAGATTCGGTTGAGACGACCTCGACACCAAATCATGATGCCGAACGTGAGATCGTACACGAGAGCTTGCATGAACCCATAGGAAATGGGACAGTTGCCCATTGCGACATCATTGCCGGGGGATAGGAAGGGAAGTAGGCACATGAGGAAGGAAAATACCACTCGGAACCTCGGGGTAGATGAACCTAATATGAAATATAAAATCAATTCAGGAAATAAATCAAAAAGTTTGAAAAAATATTTAACATACTTGGCCTATTGGTGTAGTCGTATAAAAGTTTTGCCAAGAAAAACTCCCACGGAAATGTGGGTGAAAAAACAAATTTTCCAAGGACGAAAAGAGTGAATATATAACTTTAATATAGTGTTTATTTTTAATTTTTCACGCACAATACCATGAAAGTTTTTAGATAAGAAAATATATACGAGTGTAATGCTTGATCACAAAAAGGGTTTGAAAGGGCCGAGAGCAACCATTAAATATCGGCGGTTGTGACACACAACTCAAACTAGGACTCAAAAGAAAACAAAATTACATTATAGTCCTGAAACTAAGGAGGACCCCATCAAGCGTCCACGCAACCATGCATGAATGGGATTGTTAGATCCTAAAGGCGCCCCATCAACGCTTGAAGGAGTTGAAGGCGGAGTTGGAAGCGGAGCGGTCGGGCCCTCTCACTCATGAGGCAGGAGACAAGCAGCGAATTTCATAATTCACGAGATAGAAGAAAATTTGGAGGAGGAAGAGATCTGTTGGATACAACGTAGTGGTGCTAATTAGCTAAAATTTGGTGATCGAAATACTAGCTTATTTCATAATTTTGCATCGGATAGGAAGAAAAGAAATTACATTAAGTGTTTTCTTGATGACTCAAGTGTTTGGAGGGAGGAAAACAAAGATATGAGTAGTTTGATTGGTGAGTACTTTGAGCATCTCTTTACTGCTGAAATTAGTGTACCAGCGATGAATGTTATAAATAAAGTTAAAAGGCATGTTACGGATTATATGAACGACTCACACATGGAACCTTACAAAAAGGAGGAGGTTAGGAAAGCTTCATTCAGTATTGGAGAGTTGAAAGCACCGAGAACGGATGGATTACATGTTATCTTTTATAAAAGTTTTGGCACGCGTTCGGAGGAGATCTAGAAAAGGAGGTTCTTGCAGTTATCAATACACGTACGATCCCGGAAGCTTGGAGCTCTATCACTATTGTCTTGACCCCTAAAGTGGACAACCTAGAGAAGATCACCCAATTCAGACCTATAAATTTACGCAATGTGGTTTATAAGCTGATCTAAAAAATGCTCGCAACACGCGTGAAGGTTTTTCTTCCAGATATAATCAGTGAGACCCGAAGTGCTTTTGTTCCAGGGCGCATCATAACTCATAATGTCATAGTGACGTATGAGTGCTTACATACGATGAAGAAAATAAAGAAGGGCAAGTTTGGAACACGTGCAATCAAATTAGATATGCACAAGGCGTACGACAGAGTTGAGTGTGTGTTTCTGGAGGCCATGCTAACAAAATTGGGATTTCATGCTCAGTAGATTCAAATGGTGATGTCTTGCGTGCGAACGGTTGAGGATAAGGTTCATTTCAACTCAAATGAAATTTTGCCATTTTTACCAATGAGAGGTTTGAGACAAGGGGACCCTCTCTCCCCATATATATTTATTTTGTGTGCTGAAGGACTGTGAGCCCTTATTGCTCATGTGGAGGAGACTGGTAACTTGAATGGTGTGCAGGTGTGTAGAGATTCACCGATGATCTCCCATTTACTTTTTGTTGACGATTCTCGTATTCTCATGAGAGTAGATACTCATAATGCAAACACCCTGCGTGGGATTCTAAATGAATATTGTGATGTTAGATCACATGGTACGCTACGATAATGCCAAATCAAAATTTCTACCGCGCACCCAAGAACTTGCTGCTCGAAATAGATCACATGATCAGGTTTACCACTAGACGCGCGGTCACCGCAGCGGAAATAGAGTTGGTGATGCGTGGAGCCGATCAGCCAATTCGTCTCCCTCTCATATAGCCGATCTCCACGAGAAGCAATCTCCCACGAACAGCTCCTCGCGGATCCCTCGAACGGTTCGTCCAAGCACCGTAGATGCAATGCCTCCAAGGTATCCACATGTACGGGGGAAGTGTCGGGCGGCGGACTGCTAGGTCCGAGCACACGGCATGGTGGCATGGGGAGTGGCGTGGTGTCAAGGGGATGAAATGGATCAACCCTATAAAGTATGCCCACTCCCCTTTATATAGACCTCCGAGGTGGGCTCAACACTTGAGGCCCACAAGAGTCTAGTACCATTGTCCATTCGGAAACAATCCGAATGGGCTGCAATCCCTTAAGTGTGAGACCCTATAGGTTCACATACACATGTACACGACCCAAGTCGATAGTCGGTAGCGGCTCCTAGAAGAACGCGCCTACTCTCGTGTGTGCGCAAAGTCGTTGGATGAACCTCGACAATGTTTCATATACAGCATTCCTTTTGCCCCATGATATTGGTTGTCAAGCTCAAGGTGGGTACTTGTCACCCTTGTGGTAGCTCGACAACTCTTCTCGAAACCGTGATTCAGATTCCCCAATTAGGTTAACACTTAACCCATGTCGCATGGCCATGCTTTCTGAATCTGATCACTCGAGAGGGCCAAGAGAATATTGTTGGGGAACGTCGCATGGGAAACAAAAATTTTCCTACGCGCACGAAGACCTATCATGGTGATGTCCATCTACGAGAGGGGATATTCGATCTATGTACCCTTGTAGATCGCACAACAGAAGCGTTAGTGAACGTGGTTGATGTAGTGGAACGTCCTCACGTCCCTCGATCCGCCCCACGAACCGTCCCGCGATCAGTCCCACGATCTAGTGCCGAACGGAGGGCACCTCCGCGTTCAGCACACGTACAGCTCGACAATGATCTCGACCTTCTTGATCCAGCAAGAGAGACGGAGAGGTAGATGAGTTCTCCGGCAGCGTGACGGCGCTCTGGAGGTTGGTGATTATCTTATCTCAGCAGGGCTCCGCCCGAGCTTCGTAGAAACGCGATCTAGAGGTAAAACCGTGGAGATATGTGGTCGGGCTGCCGTGGCAAAGTTGTGTCAAATCAGCCCTAAAACCTCCGTATATATAGGGGGAAGAGGGGGAGCCTTGCCTTGGGGTCCAAGGACCCCCAAGGGGTTCGGCCGAGCCAAGGGGGGCAACCCTCCCCTTCCAAACCGAGTGCAACTATGTTTGGAAGGAGGAGTCCTTCCCCCTTTTCCCACCTCCTCTTTTTTTCTTTCTTTTCTCTTTGATTTTCTTCCTATGGCGCATAGGGCCTTCTTGGGATGTCCCACCAGCCCACTAAGGGCTGGTGCGCCACCCCCAAGGCCTATGGGCTTCCCCGGGGTGGGTTGCCCCCCCCCCCCCCCCCGGTGAACACCCGGAACCCATTCGTCATTCCCAGTAACTCCGAAAACCTTCCGGTAATCAAATGAGGTCATCCTATATATCAATCTTCGTTTCCGGACCATTCCGGAAACCCTCGTGACGTCTGTGATATCATCCGAGACTCCGAACAACATTCGGTAACCAACCATATGACTCAAATACGCATAAAACAATGTCGAACCTTAAGTGTGCAGACCCTGCGGGTTCGAGAACTATGTAGACATGACCCGAGTGACTCCTCGGTCAATATCCAATAGCGGGACCTGGACACTAAGTCACATTGCTTGCAAGGCTTGTGTGTGATGTTGTATTACCGAGTGGGCCCCGAGATACCTCTCCGTTACACGGAGTGACAAATCCCAATATCGATCCATACAAACTAAACGAACACCTTCGGAGATACCTGTAGAGCATCTTTATAGTCACCCAGTTACGTTGCGACGTTTGATACACACAAAGCATTCCTCCGGTGTCAGTGAGTTATATGATCTCGTGGTCATAGGAACAAATACTTGACACGCAGAAAACAGTAGCAACAAAATGACACGATCAATATGCTACGTCTATTAGTTTGGGTCTAGTCCATCACGTGATTCTCCTAATGACGTGATCCAGTTATCAAGCAACAACACCTTGTTCATAATCAGAAGACCCTGACTATCTTTGATCAATTGGCTAGCCAACTAGAGGCTTGCTAGGGACAGTGTTTTGTCTATGTATCCACACATGTATATAAGTCTTCATTTAATACAATTATAGAATGGATAATAAACGATTATCTTGATACAGGAATTATAATAATAACTATATTTATTATTGCCTCTAGGGCATAATTCCAACAAATATGTCTCCTTATGGAGGGGCAAATCCCATCTTGGTGAACCATGTCTCGCGACATGTCTCATGAGTCACCTGAAAGCTACCTTTGTAACTACCCAGTTACGGATTAGGGTTTGATAGAGCCTAAGTGAGTCGATCCTCATCCTGAGAACATGAGAGGACCTTAGGTCTAGGACATGTCATATGCATTGTAGTTGATACTAACAGATGACAATAGCTCGCTGTGTCTCAAAGTGGATTTGTCCGATTCGGTGGTCTCAATCCCCGAGTGCATACTATGAGTTTAACATCTCTATGCACATGACTTCTGAAACATAGTCATCAACTGAATCGTATACTAGTAAAGGATATGTGTCCACATAACCTTAACAACTAGGGATTATTAGAACAATCATCATACAATATACAGTCTCACAAATAAGTCACATACTTATTGATACATATCATTTATGATGTTCAGGGACAATACAAAACACTCATGAATACATAAGAATTTAAATCATCGCATGATTGCCTCTAGGGCATATCTCCAACAGTCTCCCACTTGCACTAGAGTCAATCATCTAGGCATCGTATGTCCATGGGACTCGTGTGCATTTCGCGCTTCGACTGCGGGAGAGGCTTCATTAATGGATCAACAACATTTGCATCTCTGTGTATCTTGCATATGTTTACATCGCCTCTCTCGGTGATGTCGCGAATAAGGTTAAAATGCTTTAGTATGTGTTGGGTTTTATGATGATTTCGTGGTTCCTTGACTTGTGCTATAGCACCACTATTATCACAACAGAGGTCCAACGGATTGGACGTGTCCTCAACCACTACAAGATCAGAAATAAAATTCTTCTCCCAAACACCTTCTTTTGCAGCTTCAGAAGCCACGATCTACTCAGCCTCTATTGTAGAATCATCTATTGTATCTTGTGTGGCACTCCTCCAACTCAGTGCTCCTCCGTTCAAAATGAACACAAAGCTAGATTGTGATCAACTATTATCCCTATCGGTTTGGAAACTAGCATCAGTTTAACTCTTTACAACGTGCTCATCCTCACCTCCATAAACCAAGAACATATCCTTTGTCCTTCTCAAGTATTTGAGGATATTCTTTACCGCTATCCAGTGTCTCTCACCTGGATCAGCCTAGTATCTGCCTACTACGCTTAGAGCAAAGCTAACATCGGGACGAGCACATATCATAGCATACATGATGGACCCGACAACCGAAGCATAGAGAATCCCATTCATGCGCCTTTGTTCATCAGCAGTCGAAGGACTCTGAGTCTTCCTAAGACTAATGCCATGTGACATGGGAAGAACGTACCCATGTGGTTCTCGAATTTATTTGAGTCGGACTGACCTCCCACTAGCCTTCTGATTGAGAAACTCTTTCTGAAGGAAAACTCCATGTCGAATGACAAATACTTTGTTGTCTTCATGGTTGTAGAAGTACTATCCCGAGGTTTCCCTCGCATATCCCATGAATATGCACTTGCCCGGCTTGGGTGTGAGCTTATCCGACTAGAGTCACTTGACATATGCTTCACAACACCAAATCTTTAGAAAAGACGAACTGTGATTCTTCGGAGTCCAAATCTCATATGGTGTCTTATCTACGGACTTTGATGGTACCCTGTTTAGTGTGAAAGTTGCGGTTTCTAGAGCGCATCCCCAAAATGACAAGGGTAAATCCGACAGAATCATCATCGATCAGACCATGTCTAACAAAGTCTGATTTCTCCGTTCGGACACACCATTTCTCTGTGGCGTGCATGGAGGAGTGAGTTGTGGAACTATTCCATGGCTCTTAAGATGATCATCAAACTCTTGGCTCATATACTCACCGCCACGATTAGATCATAGAAGCTTGATTGTCTTATCGAGTTGGTTTTCCACTTTGTTCTAAAACTCGAAATTTTCAAAAGTTTCTGACTTGTGCCTCATCAAGTAGACATATCCATATCTACAAAAGTCATTGGTAAAAGTCACGAAGTATTGGAAACCACCTCTAGTTGTCGTGCTCATTGGTCCACACACATCGCTATGTATAAGTTCCAATAGATCAGTCGACCTCTCACAACTCTTTGCAAAAGGAGTTTTAGTCATCTTGCCGAGTAGGCAAGACTCGCATGTCTCAAATGATTCAACATCAAATGAAGTTAGAATTCCATCATCATGGAGCTTCTTCATGCACTTTTGACTAATGTGTCCTAATCAACAATGCCAGATGTATGTTGGATTTATCTCGTTAGGCTTATGCCTCTTAACATTTATGTTATAGACAAATTCACCTTCAAGTTATAATATAAATAACCCATTCACTATAGGTGCAAATACAAAAAACATTTTATTCAAGTAAATAGAACAACCATTGTCCTTAATACTGAATTCATAACCTTGCCTCATCAAACATGAGGCCGAAGTTGCATGGTGCCGACGGCAAGTTGCGATTTCGAATTAATGCAGGAACATAATAACAATTATCAAGTTCCATTACAAATCGTGAAGGTAAATTAAGTTGCATGGTGCCGACGGCTAACGCACCAACTCTTGCTTTATTCCTGACGCGTATGTCAACTTCTCCTCTTGCAACATTCGTAGTCCATCTTAGCCCGTGCATCGAGTTGCATATGTGGACAACCGATCCAGTATCATATACCCAAGAGGTACCAGAAATATCAACAAGAAAAATTCTATAACATATACAACAAGCGTACCTGAAGAAGAAGTCACACTTCCAGTCTTCTTGCCTATCTCGGCAAGCCACTTGCTGCAGTTCCTCTTCCAGTGACCGGTTTCATTGCAGTGAAAGCAAACGGTCCCCGTGTTTGGTACAGACTTGGGCGCAACGCCCATAGTAGGATTTGTCTCCTTGCCCTTTGCCTTAGTCTTTTTCTTGGACCACCTCTTCTTGAACTTTGTCGCGTTCTGCACCATCAACACTTGATGTGTGCCTTTCTCGATATCCTACTCTGCCACTTTTAGTATCCCATGCAATTCAATAAGTTTCCTCTCCATACCGTGCATATGGTAGTTCGATCTGAACGCCCCGTAGCTAGACGGAAGAGAACCCAGAATTGTATCCGTGGACAACTTGTACCTGAGTGGGAAGCCTAACCGATCCAGTGCTTGCACGTCTCCGATCATCTTGATCACATGCAGGCTCAATGGATCGCCCTCTTTCAGCTTACAATCCTTCAAGGATCGCAAGACGTTGAACCTTTCGGTTCTTGCGTGCATCTGAAACATGCTCTTGAGGTTCTCGATCATATCGAAAGCCTCAATGTTTTCAAAATGCTGCTGCACATTGGGCTCCATACTAGCCAGCCTGAGACAACTAATCTAGTTTGACTCATCAACCAGTTTCTGGTGGACATTCCTGACTGTGGCATTAGCATTCTCGGCACGTTCCTCTGGAAGCAGATCCTCTAGAACACGTTCCTTTTTATCATGCTTGAGAACAATTCTTAGATTTCTATACCAGGTGGTAAAGTTTGTTCCATTCAATTTATCCTTTTCCAGGATTGATTTCAACGAAAAACTAGGTTGAGCAGGTGGTGCCATTGATCTACAATAGAAAAATGCAAAATTCTAAGACATGTATTCATGAAGAGTAATTCTAATTAAACACTTTAATAAGACCATTACTCCCACTAAAATCAAAATACCTCCGTTGATGCTTAGCGATTCAAGATCCAAGATCCACATGTCAACTAGTGAGCTTTTGCATCACTGCTAGAAGACTAGATCACTCGTTAAGCAACACTTTCTAATCGTATCTCTATACGACTCTTTTTTGTCGGTGAAAGGATTGATATGGTTGACTAGTGCGGGGTGAATAGGCAACTAACAAATTTAAAGTTTTCTTTAGACAAATTACGTTTAGCAACAAATAGGTTGTCTAGATAAGCAACTACGTGAGCAACCTATATGATGCTAACAACACCAATAATAAGCAGGAAGTAAATACAAGTAAAGGTAAGAAATAACCACAAGTGGAACCGATGAAGACGAGGATGTGTTTCCGAAGTTCATTCCCTTTGAGGGGAAGTACGTCTCCGTTGGAGCGGTGTGGAGGCAAAATGTTCCCCAAGATGCCACTAAGGCCACCATAGTCTCCTCACGCCCTCACAGAATGCAAGGTGTCGTGATTCCACTAAGTGGTGTCCTTCAAGGCAGCGACCGAACCTTTACAAACAAGGTTGGGGCAATCTCCACAGCTTAATTGGAGGTTCCCAACAAGGCCATGAAGCTTCACCACAATGGAATATGGCTTCAAGGTGACCTCAACTGTCTAGGGTGCTCAAACACCCAAGAGTAACAAGATCCGCGAGGGATTAGTGGGGGAAATCAAATTTCTCTTGATGGAAGTGTAGATCAAGGCCCTCAACCAAACCCTAGAACATCAACAAGTTTTGTTGGCTAGGGAGAGAGATCAAGCTAAAATGAAGTTGGAGCAAAAATGAAGCTTAGGGGGCAAAATGTAGGGTTCTCACGGAAGAAGAACCCCTTTAGGCCATGTTGGGTTAATCCCCTCACCAGAGGGATTGAAGGGGATTGGGGAAGTTTGAGGGGGATTTTGACTTGTAAGGAATTTAATCCCATTTAATCCCTGTCAAACCTCTTCAAACCTTGCCTAACCGAAGAAGCCCTTATATAGTGGGGAGGGAATCCGCCCGTTACCCACCCCCCTGTGCATGAGCTAGAGTGGTACTACCACTCCCAGGAGCGGTAGTACCGATGATAAGAGGTAGTACCGCTCACGAATAGGGAGGCAGGCCAGAACAGAGGCAGAGCACCTAGTACCACCCGGAGCGGTAGTAACAAGCAGTAGTACTGCTGTGCGGGCGGTACTACCGCCCAATACTACCGTAAAACCCGTCCACATAAGTGTTTGCACTTCTGGAGTGTGGTATAGGCCAGAGGCATCAGCAAAGCACTACAGCTTTGAGCGGTACTACCGCCGGCCGGGTGGTACTACCGGTGATAAGAGGTACTACCGGTCCTGGGAGCAGTACTACGCTCGGAATTTGCACAACAGGGTTGGGCATGGTAGAAAGCTCCGTCGAAGTGGAAAAGGGGTGAGGAAAGAAAGTGTACGTGATGATTCCACCCAAACATTTCTGAAGCCTATCCCCTCCTAATAGTACGACTTTTCCTAGGACTCAAGTCCACCGACAACGAAGTGTAAGAACGAAAATTGTCTTCACATCAAAACACCAAGGGGCAAGAATCGCCTTTGTGCAAACCGAGGAAATACGTGAAAGGCTTATCGCACACGATTAGTCCACAAAAGTGTCGTCAACAATCACCAAAACTATTGGGGTAGAAATCTGCCCTTACAATCTCCCCTTTTTGGTGGATTCATGACAACACGGGATTTGCATAGAGGATAAAAATGAGAAAGAATGCAACCCCACAGTCTACCAAATATATACAGGCTCCCCCTAAGTGTGTGCACTATCTAAGTATGCTTTTGGAATGCAAAGTGAACACACTAGGATCAACACTCCCCTATATTTTATAGACAAACACTACTTGCATATATTTAACAACTGAGAGTAATATAGGTGCAAGAAGAGAAGTGAGCATGATCATAAGGGCACAATATAAGCATCTCATGAAATTAAAGACATATGATAAAGCTACGGTAGCATATGTCTCACACCATATGACATAGTCTCACATGAGTCTCACACACATTAAAAACGCAAACCAACATAAGTTCCACACCACACAACTTAGTCTTTTAAGCAAAGCAAACGATAAAAGAGATCACGAGTGAAAAGATGAGCCATGAAAGAACACTCGTGACTCGTAAATCCCAACACTCTCCCCCTTTGGCAGCAAAACGCCAAAAAGGGCAGAGAAAATAGCAAGGATCCACGAGGTGAGGTAGTCCAGACACATCAATATTAAGCAGACTCAGAGTTGTGTTGAACGGTACCAGGAGGACAAGGAGAGCCAGGTAATTCAGCATCGGAATCCCATAGGCAGTGGCGAGCAATCAAGGTGTCCTCATCATTGAGCCTATACTCAGAACCACTCTCAATCGTTAATCCAACTTGCCTCCCACGAGCATTGTGGTGACTGATAGCTGCCTTTTCGGCCGCGTGATCCCAGTACTGACCCTCGGCCTGCATACAGAATAGCTTCTTCATCTTCTCCTTGAGCTTCTTATCCCAAGAAGGTTCGCTAGTGGGGGCGCATGAGGGGAAGCAGTGTCCTCTCCACCCACGAAATCCTCATCAGCCTCGTCATTAGCAGAATCTTCATCCATGTCTTCACGCACATCTTGTTTAGGGGCAGAGTGAGTAGCCCACTTGTCCTTCTGCCTTAGCTGCACAACCTTGCGAGAAACAAAGTCCCCAGCTTGAAACAACTCATCGGGAAAGGTTGCATCACAAGTCTTCTCAATCAGATGCATCAGAAAGGGGCCATACATGGGGCACTTACGCTCAGACACCATAGAACGGAGCTCAAAGCACATAACATGAGAGATATCCAGAGGCTGCATCTGAACCTTGAACTTATACGACTCACAGAACAGAAGCATGTCTACGAGGTAGGAGTGGACCTGATCCAGATTTCCAACACGGGGGAACAGGGTGTGGCGAAAGATGCGGTACACGATATCTAAGAATGGTTCCAGCACCCAAGTGGACTTGCATGTAGCAGAGGAGTTCTTATCAGTGCTAATATTGTACAAGCCTTGCTTGTGGGTAGCAGCATACTCATGGTGAGGACGGAATCCTAAAGGGGTCTCAAGACCCTTATCCTCAATGTGAAGAAGATCCATAAAGGACTTCCAGCGAGTAGAAAGCAGCCTACCATTTCTCATCCATGTAAGAGTCCTGGCCTCATCAATTCCCAGGTGAACCGTGGCAAAGAACACCGCAATAAGCTCAGCATCAAAGTCTTTTGTTGAACTACATAATACCAAGGATGCCCATCTTCTCGCAGAGGGAGAGAGCAGTCCTGAAATACCTTTCATTGCGCTGCATATGTTCAACATCAATAGACTTGACGTGAGGAACATACAGGTTCTCCCTTGGCTTCAGAATGTCATTGTAGATGGACAATTGCTTTTGGGTCCAAAACGGACGGCTGAGCATTGCAGGCTCCTGAGGTTCCACATAGGGATTAAGCTTGCGGGTCATCCAAAATTCCTTAAGAGTAGCCGTGGATTGTGACTTCAAGGGCTTGATAGCACGACGCTTCTTGTTGGGTTTGGAAGCGGACTAACTGTACTTCTCGACAGGAACAACCTCATGTGGTTGGCTTGAGCTATCAGCCTCACATGCATGGTACCTCTTCGTGCTTCCACGGCTAGGATTCATCCTATGCTCATGAGGAGGCGAGTTGCCACCTCCTGAGATAAAAAACACAACCAGAAGAAAGCACGAGAGAAAGACAAAGTACACGACAACAAGTCTCAAAGGTGGTAGAGAAAGAAATGATGAACAAGAAGAAAATTTGTGCAAAGGCCAGCCTAGGGCGGTAGTACCACTGATAGGGGCAGTATTACCTCTAATGAGCAGTAGTACCGCCCGGACGAGCGGTAGTACCACTTAGGGCTGGAACCGTGGGGTGAAAACCACCACATATCAGATCCGGTACTACGGGCGATGCATGGACCACAAAATTTCTCAATGGTCAACATGTCTAAACTCTAGCTATAATCCACACCCCTCATATGACACAAATCGGAACCAAAAAGACCTAGATACATCTCATTGTGTCCAAGACCTAGATCTGAAAAAGATACCAAATGAGAAGAAGAACAAGGACAATACCGGTATCCATGGCAAGAGGAGGGGGTGGAGAATTATGCCTCCGGTTAAAGTCGTGAATGGGTGGCCGAAAACGGAGATCGGGGAGGCCACCAGAGCCTTGGGGTCGCCTGGAGAGAGACACCTACAAGGAGGAGTGGGGATGAATGGGTATGGGACAAAAACTGCCCCGGCACCATAACCCCCCCCCCCCCCCCCCGTGGAGAAGTCTAAGCGGTAGTACCGTTGTCCGGCGGTAGTACCGCTGCCACGGGCGGTAGTACCTCTTATCATCGATAGTACCGTTGGCGCAGTGGTATTACCGCTCCAGATGACTGATACGTCCATTTTGCATCAAGTTTTCATGTTGATATTTATCGCTTTTTGGGCTGTTATTTCACTTCAGGTACAATTCTTATGCCTTTTCTCTCTTATTTTGCAAGGTTTACATGAAGAGGAAGAATGCCGGCAACTGGAATTCTGGCCTGAAAGAGGAGCAAAGTTGAGATACCTATTCTGCGCAACTCTGAACGCCGTGAAAATCAATGAGGATTTTTTTTCCGATTTATCAAAAATACTGGACCGAAGAAGTGCCAGAGGGGGACGTGCAGGTGGACACAAGCCTGCACGGCGCGGCCACCCCCCAGGCCGCGCCATGAGGGCTTATCGGCAGCCTGCAGGCCCACTTGCTCCCCTCTTTTGCTATATGAAGGGTTTTGTCCAGGAAAAAAAATCAAGGAGGAGCTTTTTCGTGGATTCGCCGTCGCCACGAGGTGGAACTTGAGCAGAACCAATCTAGAGCTCCGGCAGGACGATCCTGCCGGGGAAACTTCCCTCTCGGAGGGGGAAATCGTCGCCATCGTCATCACCAACACTCCTCTCATCGGAGAGGACTCGTCACCATCAACATCTTCATCAGCACCATCTCATCTCCAAGCCCTAGTTCATCACTTGTAACCAATCTCCGTCTCGCGACTCCGATTGGTACTTGTAAGGTTGCTAGTAGTGTTGATTACTCTTTGTAGTTGATGCTAGTTGGATTATTTGGTGGAAGAGTTTATGTTCAGATCCTTGATGCTACTCATTACCTCTCTGGTCATGAATATGATTATGCTTTGTGAGTAGTTACTTTTGTTCCTGAGGACATGGGATAAGTCATGCTAATAGTAGTCATGTGAATTTGGTATTCGTTCGGTAATTTGATGTGTTGTATGTTGTTTTTCCTCTAGTGGTGTTATGTGAACGTCGACTACATAACACTTCACCATTATTTGGGCCTAGAGGAAGCATTGGGAAGTAGTAAGTAGATGATGGGTTGCTAGAGTGACAGAAGCTTAAACCCTAGTTTATGCGTTGCTTCGTAAGGGGCTGATTTGGATCCACTAGTTTAATGCTATGGTTAGACTTTGTCTTAATTCTTCTTTCGTAGTTGCAGATGCTTGCAAGAGGTGTTAATCATGAGTGGGATGCTTGTCCAACTAAGGGCAGTACCCAAGCACTGGTCCACCCAGATATCAAACTATCAAAGTAACGAACGTGAATCATATGAACATGATGAAACTAGCATGATAGAAATTCCCGTGTGTCCTCAGGAGCGTTTTTCCTCCTATAAGACTTTGTCCAGGATTGTCCCTTGCTACAAAAGGGATTGGGCCACTTTGCTGCACCATTGCTACTTTTGTTACTTGTTGCTTGCTACGAATCATCTCACCACACAAACACTTGTTACCGACAATTTCAGTGTCTGCAGATTTTACCTTGCTGAAAACCACTTGTCAGATCCTTCTGCTCCTCGTTGGGTTCGACACTATTGCTTATCGAAAGGACTACGATTGATCCCCTATACTTGTCGGTCATCAAGACTCTTTTCTGGCGCCGTTTTCGGGGAGTGAAGTGCCTTTGGTAAGTGGAACTTGGTAAGGAAACATTCATATAGTGTGCTGAAATTTATTGTCACTTGTCACTATGGATACTAATCCTTTGAGGGGCTTGTTCGGGGTATCTTCACCTCGAACAGAAGCACAAATAGTTGCTCCTCAACCTGCTGCACCTACTGAAAATATTTTCTTTGAATTTCCTTCGGGTATGCTTGAGAAACTGCTGGCTAATCCTTTTACAGGAGATGGAACATCACATCCAGACTTGCATCTGATCTATGTAGATGAAGTTTGTGGTTTATTTAAGCTTGCAGGTGTGCCCGAGGATGAGATCAAGAAGAAGGTCTTTCCTTTATCTTTGAAGGATAAGGCCTTGACATGGTATAGGCTATGTGATGATACTGGATCATGGGACTACAATCGGTTGAAATTGGAATTTCATCAAAAGTTTTATCCTATGCATTTAGTACATCGTGATCGGAATTATATTTACAATTTTTGGCCTCGTGACAGAGAAAGCATCGCTCAAGCTTGGGGGAGGCTTAAATCAATGCTATATTCATGCCTCAATCATGAGCTCTCGAGAGAAATTATCATTCAGAACTTCTATGCTCGGCTTTCTCATGATGATCGCACCATGCTTGACACTTCTTGTATCGGTTCTTTTATGAAGAGAGATATTGACTTCAAATGGAATTTATTGGAGATAATTAAACACAACTCTGAAGATTGGGAGCTTGAAGAAGGTAAGGAGTCAGGTATGAATTTCACGTTTGATTGCGTTAAATCCTTTGTTGAGACAAATACCTTTAGTGACTTTAGCGCTAAGTATGGACTTGACTGTGAGATAGTAGCTTCATTGTGTGAATCGTTTGCTGCTCATATTGATCTCCCCAAAGAGAAGTGGTCTAAATTTCATCCTCCTTTAGAAGTCAATGTAGTTAAACCATCTCCAATTGAAGATAAAGTCATTGCCTATAATGATCATGTTGTTCCTAGTGCTTACATTGAGAAACCACCTTTCCGTGTTAGGATAAAGGATCATTCTAAAGCTTCAACTATGATACGTAGAGGCTACATTAGAACACCTACATCCCCTGAGAAAATTAGAGTTGAACCTAGCATTGCTATTATCAAAGATCTTCTGTCCGACGATCTTGAGGGACATAATATTCACTTGTGTGAAGATGCTGCTAGAATTGCTAAACCTCACGTTAGAGACAAACATAGGCCTGTTGTTGGCATGCGTGTAGTTTCTGTTAGGATAGGAGATCATTATTATCATGGCTTATGTGATGTGGGTGCTAGTGTTAGTGCAATACCTCAATCCTTATACGATGAAATCAAAGACGAGATTGCACCTGTTGAGATAGAACCCATTGATGTCACTATTCAGCTTGCCAATAGAGATACTATCTGCCCTGTGGGAATTGTTAGGGATGTTGAAGTCTTGTGTGGTAAAACGAAGTATCCTGCTGATTTCCTCGTTCTTGGTACCACACAAGATAGCTTTTGTCCCATCATATTTGGCAGACCCTTCCTCAATATTGTCAATGCTCATATTGATTGTGAGAAGCAAACTGTCACTGTTGGCTTTGAAGGTGTGTCACATGAGTTTGGTAGACAACCTCATGAAAAGGAGTTGCCTAGTAGGGATGAAACTATTGCCTTAGCCTCTATTGTCGTGCCTCCTACTGATCCCTTAGAGCAATACTTGCTTGAGCATGAAAATGATATGCATATGGATGAAAGGGATGAGATAGATAGAGTTGTCTTAGAACAATATCCTATCCTTAAGAATAACTTGCCTATTGAACTGCTTGGGAATCCACCGCCACCAAAGGGTGATCCTGTGTTCGAGCTTAAACAGTTTCCTGATACTCTTAAGTATGCATATCTTGATGAAAAGGAGATATATCCTGTCATTATTAGTGCTAGCCTCTCAGAGCATGAAGAAAAGAAGTTGCTAAAAACTTTGAGGAAGCACTGTGCTGCTATTGGATATACTCTTGGTGATCTTAAGGGCATTAGTCCCACTCTATGCTAGCACAAGATGAAAACTGATCCTGACTTCAAACTAGTTGCTGATCATCAAAGGAGATTAAATCCTAAGATGAAATAAGTAGTAAGAAAAGAAATACTAAAGCTCCTGGAAGCAGGTATTATCTACCCTGTTGCTCATAGCGATTGGGTGAGTCCGGTACATTGCGTTCCTAAGAAGGGAGGCATTACCGTTGTCCCTAATGATAAGGATGAGTTGATCCCACAGAGGATTATTACTGGCTATAGGATGGTGATCAATTTTAGGAAATTGAATAAAGCCACTAGGAAAGATCATTACCCTCTGCCTTTTATCGACCAAAAGCTAGAAAGACTGTCTAAGCACACACACTTCTGCTTTCTAGACAGTTATTTTGGTTTCTCCCAAATACCAGTTGCACAATCTGATCAGGAGAAAACCACTTTCGCCTGCCCTTTCGGTACCTTTGCTTATAGACGTTTGCCTTTTGGCTTATGTAATGCATCTGCCACCTTTCAAAGATGTATGATGGCTATATTATGTGACTTTTGTGAAAAGATTGTTGAGGTTTTCATGGATGACTTCTCCGTTTATGGGTCTTCATTTGATGATTGCCTCAGCAAGCTTGATCGAGTCTTACAGAGATGTAAAGACACCAATCTTGTCCTGAATTGGGAGAAGTGCCACTTTATGGTTAATGAAGGCATCTTCTTAGGACATAAAATTTCTGAAAGAGGTATTGAAGTCGATAAGGCTAAGGTTGATGCAATCAAGAAAATTCCATACCCCACAGATATCAAAGGTATAAGAAGTTTCCTTGGTCATGCTGGTTTCTATAGAAGGTTCATTAAAGATTTCTCTAAGATTTCTAGGCCTCTTACCAATATCTTGCAAAAGGATATTCCTTTTGTTTTTTACGATGATTGTGAGGAAGCCTTCGAAATACTTAAGAGGGCTTTGATAACCGCACCTATTGTTCAACCACCTGATTGGAACTTACCTTTTGAGATCATGTGTGACGCTAGTGATTATGTTGTTGGTGTTGTTCTAGGGCAAATAGTCGATAAGAAGTTGAATGTTATTCACTACGCTAGTAAAACTCGCGACAGTGCCCAAAGAAACTATGCTACTACGGAGAAGGAATTTTTAGCAGTCGTGTTTGCATGTGAAAAGTTCAGGTCTTACATAATTGATTCCAAAGTTACTATTCACACTGATCATGCTACTATTAAGTACCTCATGGAGAAGAAGGATGCTAAACCTAGCCTTATCAGATGGGTTCTCTTGCTACAAGAATTTGATTTGCATGTTGTTGACAGAAACGGTGCTGATAACCGAGTAGCAGATAACTTGTCTAGGTTGGAGAACGTTCTTGATGACCCACAACCTATTGATGATAGCTTTCCGGTGAGCAATTGAATTTTATCAATGCTTCACGTAGTGCACCGTGGTATGCTGATTATGCAAACTACATCGTTGCCAAATACATACCACCTAGTTTCACGTACCAGCAAAAGAAGAAATTCTTCTTTGACTTGAGACATTACTTTTGGGATGATCCTCACCTTTATAAGGAAGGAGTAGTCGGTGTTATTAGACGTTGTGTACCTGAACATGAACAGGGACAGATCCTACAGAAGTGTCACTCCGAGGCCTACGGAGGACACCATACGGGAGATAGAATTGCACATAAGGTATTGCAATCAGGTTCCTATTGGCCCACTCTCTTCAAGGATGCCCGTAAGTTTGTCTTGTCTTGTGACGAATGTCAAAGAGTAGGTAATATTAGCAAACGTGAGGAAATGCCTATGAACTATTCACTTGTCATTGAACCATTTGATGTGTGGGGCTTTGATTATATGGGACCTTTTCCAAAATCCCACGGGTATACTCATATCCTAGTTGTTGTTGATTAAGTCACTAAGTGGGTAGAAGCTATCCCACTAGTAGTGTTGATCACAACACCTCTATCAGGATGTTGAAAGAAGTTATCTTCCCTAGATTTGGAGTCCCTAGATATCTAATGACCGACGGTGCTTCACACTTCATTCATGGTGCTTTCCGTAAAACGCTTGCTAAGTACGATGTCAACCATAGAATTGCGTCTCCCTATCACCCTCGGTCCAGTGGTCAAATAGAGCAAAGTAATAGAGAGATTAAATTGATTCTGCAAAAGACTGTCAACAAGTCTAGAAAGAATTGGTCTAAGAAGCTCGATGATGCACTGTGGGCTTATAGGACTGCCTATAAGAATCCCATGGGAATGTCTCCATACAAAATGGTGTATGGTAAAGCCTGTCATTTACCTCTTGAGCTAGAGCATAAAGCTTATTGGGCAATCAAAGAGCTCAACTTTGATTTCAAACTTGCCCGTGAGAAGAGGTTATTTGATATTAGCTCGCTTGATGAGTGGAGAACTCAGGCATATAAGAATGCCAAGCTGTTCAAAGAGAAGGTTAAGAGGTGGCATGATAAGAGGATACAAAAGCGTGAGTTCAATGTAGGTGATTATGTCTTGCTATATAATTCTCGTTTAAGATTCTTTGCAGGCAAGCTTCTCTCTAAATGGGAAGGTCCCTATGTTGTTGAGGAAGTATATCGTTCCGGTGCTATCAAGATCAACAACACGGAAGGTAATTGTTCGAGAGTTGTAAATGGGCAGAGAATCAAGCATTATATCTCAGGTACTCCCATAAATGTTGAAAGCAATATCATCAATACCATAACTCCGGAGGAATACCTAAGGGGTATTTATCAGCCTGTTTCAGACTCTGGAAACAAAGAGGTATGTGATTCGGTAAGAAAACAGAGTCCAAAACTTTTCCAGTAGGAAATTTTCTCCGTTTTGGAATATTTGAAAAAATACAAAAATTGGAAGTAGTCCGGAAAGTGCGCGAGGAGGCGACAAGCCCGCACGGCGCGGGCCCATCCCCTGGCCGCGCCGTGAGGGCTTGTGGCCACCTCGTGCGCCTCCCGGACTCCGTTTTCATGCGGGGTACTCCATCTGGTCTGGAAAAAATCATTATATATACTCCCGTTTGGTCTGACCCTTGCATAACGTAGATTTCCTCTATTTTTCGTTTCGAGCCTGTTTTCTGCCGCAGATCTAGGTCAAGGTGTCTTCTCAGGATTCAGAGGGGGAGAACCTTGTGGCAGATTACCTTGCTAATCCCAAGGTCTACGGGGACTTGGATCCTATGGCTGGACCACTGATGAGGAAGAAAATTATGATCCGAAGTGGAAGGAACAAATAAGTTCCGATGAAGAGGAGGCTCCTCTACCTCAACCTGGACACACTTATGTGGAGCTCAAGAAGTCGAGCCTCCCTGACTCAAGGAAAAAGCCTAAGACCTTGTTTATCCCTTCTTGCTTCTTGTAGGAGAGTAAGTAGGAATTATGCCAAAGGGTGTTGAAGCTTGAAGAGGAAAATGATGATCTGAGGGAGCAAAATTTTATGCTCAAGTGGAAATTAAACAAGCTCAAGACCTCTTCAACAACTCCACCACCATCACCACCAAAGGAAGACAACTAAGCATTCGTATGGGCAATCCCCTTGGCTTGTGCCAAGCTTGGGGGAGTTGCCCCGGTATCGTATCACCATCACATCTTTTGCCTTTACCTTTGTTTTAGTTTTCCTTTTCAGTTTTCTTTTTCTCTTGTAGTTTAAAAGTCTTAGTGTTTAGTCTTGAGTTTTTCTTTGTGTCACCCCCGATGTATTCCAGCTCGTGAGCCATATAATAAAGAGTGTCTTAGTTGAAGGGCTTTGCCTCTTGCCATGATCAAAAGAGTCAGAATAGAACAAAAGCATGAAAGATCATGTAATGATCTTATGGGAAGTGATGGCTTCACATATAAAAAAGAATGAGGATTGAAACTTGTTGAGGGTAGGCAAATGTAGACCTTGGTCATGGTTGCAATTAATAGGAAGTGATAAGGAAGGAGAGGTTCACATATAAATATATCATCTCTGACACCATCTATGATTGTGAACACTCACTAAACTATTGCATGACTAGAAGTAAATGTTGGACAAGGAAGACAACATAATGAATTGTGTTTGCTTGGCTCTGAACAATGTTATATGATTAGAGATCCCTTAGCATGTGACGATTGCTTCCACCTCATATTAGCCAAAACCTCCCGCACCAAGTATAGATACTACTTGTGCATCCATAAACCTTCAACCCAGTTTTGCCATGAGTGTCCACCATAACTACCTATGGATTGAATAAGATCCCTCAAGTAGGTTGTCATCGGTGCAAGCAATAAAAATTTCTCTCTAATATTTATGATCTATTAGTGTGTGGAAAATAAGCTTTATACGAACCTGTGATGAGCAAGACTTAAAAGCGACAGACTGCATAATAAAGTTCTTTCTCACAGGAGGCAATATAAAGTGACGTTCCTCCGCACTAAGAGGACACGCATCCAAACCTGAAAAGTGCATGACAACCTCTGCTTCCCTCTGCGAAGGGCCTATCTTGTACCTTTACTTTTTGCCCTTGAAAGAGTCATGGTGATCTTCACCAATTCCTTATTTCGCCTTTGTCTTGGCTACCGTCACATGCTTGGGAAAGATCTATATTCATATGTCAACTTGGAGGTAAGTATTCATGAATTATTATTGTTGACATTACCCTTGAGGTGAGCAGTTGGGAGGCAAAACTGTAAGCCCCTATCTTTCTCTGTGTCCAGCTGAAACTTTGATCTCATGAGTACCACGTGAGTTGTAGAAATTGTAGAGAACGAAAGAATGATTGAGTATGTGGATTTGCTTTACAAGCTCTTATTTGACTCTTTCTGATGTTGTGATAAATTGCAATTGCTTAAGTGACTAAAGGCTATCGGTTTTTACTTCTCGGTAAGGTTCTTGATCCATGCTTTACTTTGTGAAGGAATTATCACTTTAGCATGAGAGATTATATGTTGGTATTGCTTATCTGAACTTGATCATGATGCATGCATGTTCGTATCTTGTTTTGTCGACACCTCTCTCCCAAAACATGTGGACATATTTATTGAGCTAGGCTTTCGCTTGAGGACAAGCGAGGTCTAAGCTTGGGGGAGTTGATACGTCCATTTTGCATCATGTTTTCATGTTGATATTTATCGCTTCTTGGGCTGTTATTTCACTTCACGGTACAATTCTTATGCCTTTTCTCTCTTATTTTGGAAGGTTTACATGAAGAGGGAGAATGTCGGCAACTGGAATTCTGGCCTGAAAGTGGAGCAAAGTTGAGATACCTATTCTGCGCAACTCCAAACGCCATGAAAATCAACGAGGATTGTTTTCCCGATTTATCAAAAATACTGGGCCGAAGAAGTGCCACAGGGGGGCGTGCAGGTGGCCACAAGCCTGCACGGCGCGAACACCCCCCCAGGTCGTGCCATGAGGGCTTGTGGGCAACCTGCAGGCCCACTTGATCCCCTCTTTTGCTATATGACGGGTTTCGTCCAGGAAAAAAATCAAGGAGGAGCTTTTTCGTGGATTCGCCGCCGCCACGAGACGGAACTTGAGCACAACCAATCTAGAGCTCCGGCAGGACGATCCTGCTGGGGAAACTTCCCTCCCGGAGGGGAAATCATCGCCATCGTCATCACCAACACTCCTCTCATCGGAGGGGACTCGTCACCATCAACATCTTCATCAGCACCATCTCATCTCCAAACCCTAGTTCATCTCTTGTAACCAATCTCCGTCTCGCGACTGCGATTGGTACTTGTAAGGTTGCTAATAGTGTTGATTACTCTTTGTAGTTGATGCTAGTTGGATTATTTGGTGGAAGAGTTTATGTTCAGATCCTTGATGCTACTCATTACCACTCTGTTCATGAATATGATTATGCTTTGTGAGTAGTTACTTTTGTTCCTGAGTACATGGGATAGGTCATGCTAATAGTAGTCATGTGAATTTGGTATTCGTTCGGTAATTTGATGTGTTGTATGTTGTTTTCCTCTAGTGGTGTTATGTGAACGTCGACTATATAACACTTCACCATTATTTGGGCCTAGAGGAAGGCATTGGGAAGTAGTAAGTAGATAATGGGTTGCTAGAGTGACATAAGCTTAATCCCTAGTTTATGCGTTGCTTCGTAAGGGGCTGATTTGGATCCACTAGTTTAATGTTATGGTTAGACTTTGTCTTAATTCTTCTTTCGAAGTTGCGGATGCTTGCGAAAGGGGTTAATCATAAGTGGATGCTTGTCCAAGTAAGGGCAGTACCCAAGCGCTGGTCCACCCACATATCAAACTATCAAAGTAACGAACGCGAATCATATGAACATGATGAAACTAGCATGACAGAAATTCCCGTGTGTCCTCGGGAGCGTTTTTCCTCCTATAAGACTTTGTCCAGGCTTGTCCCTTGCTACAAAAGGGATTGGGCCACTTTGTTGCACTGTTGCTAATTTTGTTACTTGTTGCTTGCTACGAATCATCTCACCACACAATCACTTGTTACCGACAATTTCAGTGCATGCAGATTTTACCTTGTGAGATCCTTTTGCTCCTCGTTAGGTTCGACACTCTTACTTATCGAAAGGACCACGATTGATCCCCTATACTTGTGGGTCATCAATGACCCAAAAATGCCCAAAGATCCGAAAAAATCAAACCACCATGATGTAAAAGATAGAAAGTCATGTCAAGGGGATGAGTTCACTCCAAATTGTAAAAGAAAATAGAGAGATGGAAACTTGGAGTGAAACAGACAAACGTGATATGCTCGCGTGAGACAAGTGCCAGAAGGAGGGGGCGGTGGCCGAAGCCACCTATGTTTGACTTAGTAGGTATGGCACCACGAAGATTTTAACCTTGTGCCCAAGACCATAACTCGTCGTTGAAGCACAAGTGTCATTGAACATTACTAATGTGAAACGACCGGATCGTATTATGCATAATAGGGGGCAAGAGAGTTCATTGAGAGAACAATACTCCCCTTAAATCCATGCCTACTGAAACCACAATTGCTCCCCTCACAACATATGCATCATTTTACAAATATGTTTATCCAAGTATATTTCAGAAAAATTTAAAAGATGCTTTGGCTAAAGGCTTATGTGGAGATGCCCCTTGATGCAAGAAAGGAATAGGATTGGCCCAAGCTTCAAGCTAGAAGACTCCTCATTTTATATTTGTGAGAAATCTCTTTTGAGTCCATAGGAAAGCCAATACTATTAAAAGGGGTGAGGTATTAAAATGAACTGGTTGCTCAAGTGCTTAGAGTTAGCCACCAAAATACTCAGTCATTTTTCCCACATAACCATTCTGTCCAATTCCACATACTCAAATTCGGTGCCACCAACTTTCCCATTTCGGCCCCACCGAGTTTGATCTCAAACAGAACCCTAGCCATTGCCACCAAATCGGTGCAACCAAAACCATATCGGTGCTACCAAGTTCAAGTTGACCAACCTTGTGTTGCCTCGGTACACAAAATTGGAATTTCCGACTTTGCATGTTGGTGTCACCGAGTTGTGTCATGCGACCGTTAGCCACCTTTTCGGTGCCACTGAGTTGTGTATATCAGTCCCACCGAGATTCAAAAGTTGCTGCCTTTAGTGCAAGTCGGTACCACCGAGTCTATGACTTCGTGTCACCAAGTTTGCTACTTTAGGTGTAATGGTTTGATTTTGTGTGCTGCCTATATATACCCCTTCACCGACCTCTCATTCGTGGGAAAAGCACTCAGAACACACACTTCATTGCCAGATCCATTTTTCTGAGAGAGAGCCACCTACTCATGTGTTGAGATCAAGATATTCCAATCCAATCATTTGAAACTGAATCTCTAGCCTCCCCAAGTTGCTTTCCACGAAATCAATCACTCCTACCCATTCTTATTTTGTGAGAGAGTGATTTTTTATTGAGGAGACTATCTTTAGAAGCACAAGAGCGAGGAGTTCATCGTTCTACCACATCTATTACCTTTTGGAGGGTGATGCCTCCTAGATTTGTTACGTGTCACTTGGGAGCCTCCTACTTTGTTTTGTGGATTTGAACCAAGATGTTTGTAAGGGCAAGGAGATCGCCTAATTCGTGAAGATCTACCATGAGTAAGGCTAGTCCTTCGTGGGTGGAAGCCATGGTGGAATAGACAAGGTCGCTTATTCGTGGACCCCTTGTGGGTGGAGCCCTCCGTGGACTCTTGCAGCCGTTACCCTCCGTTAATTGAAGTCTCCACTAACATGGACATACGATAGTGCAATCTATGGGAACCATGCAAAAAATCGTCGTGTCAACCTCATGCGTTTGATCTCCCAACCTTAATCCTTACTTTATACTTGCATGTTTTACATTTCATTGCTACACTCTCAGAACTGCATGTGTAGGGTGTACTTGACTTTCCATAACTGCCAAATCTGCCCCTCAACTAAAATAGGGAAAAGGCTAAATTTTTCTCTTGTCAAGTAGTCTAATCCCCCCTCTAGACATACTTTTGATCCTACACCTACACTTAAACAAGATAAAATGATGAGAGTGGTGGGGTGTGCCTAGTTTCAATCCACATTGCTCAAATCAATGATATTTAGTGTTTTCCTTAACTCGCAAAATCTTGCTTCATTCAACAGCGTTGTGAAGATATCTGCAAGTTGTTCATTAGTGTTGAGGTAAATGAGATTAATCTCCCCACGCTTGGTATGATCCCTGATGGAGTGGTGAGGAATACTCATGTGCTTCGTCTTGCAATGTTGAATCGGGTTGTTGGAGATTGAGATGGCACTAATATTTTCACAATAAAGAGGCACTTTGTCACAAGTGACACCGTAATCCTTTAAAGTTTGCCTCATCTAGAGCAACTGAGCACAACAACTGGCAGCAGCTACATATTCTACCTCGGTGGATGAGAGAGAAACACAATTTTGTTTCTTCGGAGACCAACTTACGAGAGAGAGAGACCAGGGAATTGGTAGCCTGTTGAAGTTCACTTCCTATCCACATGGTCTCCCACCCAATCCGAGTCTGAATATCCTATAAGATCAAATGAAGCACCTTTGGGGTACCATAAGCCAAAGTTTGGGGTATGAGCCAAATATCGAAAGATTCGCTTGACCGCCACATAGTGGCTTTCCTTAGGTGGGGATTAAAATTGTGCACAAATTCCCACACTCAACATACTATCTGGTCTAGATGCACCAAGGTAAAGCATGGAGCCGATCATAGAGTGATATACCTTTTGATCCACAACTTTACCATTGGAATCGAGGTCAAGATGGCAGTTGAGCGCCATAGGAGTGTTGGACTTCGCTCGTTTAATATCATCCATCTTGAACCTTTTGAGCATGATTTGAGTAAATTTTTGTTGATTGATGAAGGTTCCTTGACTTCGTTGCTTGACTTCAAATCCAAGGAAAAACATCAACACTCCCATCATAGACATCTCAAACTCTTTAGTCATGAGTGCGACAAATTATTCATTAAAAGCTTTGTTAGGGGAACCAAAGATAATATCATCAAAATATAGTTGGCATATGAACAAACTCCCCTTGGCCTTCTTAGTAAAAAGAATGGGGTCAATTTTCCCAATTTCAAATCCACGGTCATGTAACATCTCGGTAAGGTGCTCATACCATGCACGTGGAGCTTGTTTAAGACCATAGAGTGCCTTATCGAGAACAACAACATGATTAGGAAACTTAGGATCCTCGAACCCTGGGGGTTGCATGACATACACCAACTCCTTAAGAGGACCATTAAGAAATGCACTTTTCACATTCATTTAATATAATTTGAAGTTATGATGAGAAGCAAATGCAAGCAACATGCGAATAGATTCAAGCCGAGCGACAGGAGTAAAGGTTTCACCATAGTCGATACCCTAGACTTGGAAGTAGCCTTGTGCTACCAATCTTGCCTTTGTACGAGTGACTACACCGTTTTCATCTTGCTTGTTCATAAAGATCCACTTTGTCCCAATGACATTGTGGTTCGCCTTTGGCCTTGGCACCAGTCGCCACAATTGGTTGCGCTCGAAGTTGTTCAGTTCTTCATGCATGGCTTGAACCCAATCCATGTCTTCGAGAGCCTCTTGTACCTTTAGTGGTTCAATGCAAGAAACAAATGCATGATGGGCACTAAAGTTTGATAATTGACGACGAGTGGTTACCCCTCTCTGTAAGCTGCCGTAAACATTCTCGAGAAGATGAGAATTAATTTTGAGAGTCTTGGCATTCTTGGCCGTGCGTCGACCCTGTTTGAGACTTTTACCGCCTTTGTGAGTTTTCCCTTGATCTTGAGCTTGGTTTTGTTCTCGAGCTTGCTCTTGATCTTGGACTAGGTCTTGATATTGAGCTTGCTCTTGATCTTGAGCAACCTCAGAGGGGTGAGCTTGATCAAGGACATCACTTGTTGCAGAACCATCCTGAGGTTGATCTTCTCGTTGATCAAGACCATACTGTTGAGGGCCTTCACAGAGTTCTTCGGAAGAGTGTGGGTCTTGTGTCAGTGATGGTTCCACATGAGTGGAACATTGTCCTTCTCCTTCAGCAACAATGGGTTCCTCCACGGGCAGGAAGTGTCCCAGCCCATTCTTCTTATGGCTTGGGGAGGAATTTCATCACCTACATCGCAAAGACCACTTTGCTCCACTAGGGAGCCATTATTCTCATCAAAATCCACGTTACACGTCTCCTCAATGAGTCGTGAGGACTTGTTGAGGTCATGGTAAGCGCGAGAGTTTGTAGCATAACCAACAAATATGCCCTCTTGAGGTCTAGGTTCAAATTTAGACAATCGAGCACCTTTCTTAAGAATAAACACTTACAGCCAAACACCCGTAAGTACTTGACATTGGGCTTGTTGTGGTAAAAATTTCATATGGAGTCTTGTTCAAGCCTTTGCAAAGGTAGAGTCGATTGGATGCATGACATGCGGTGTTGATGTCTTAGGCCCAAAAGTTATAGGGAGATTTAAACTCCACCATCATGATTCTTGCCGCATCCACCAACGTCTGGTTCTTCCTTTCCGCTACACCATTTTATTGAGGAGTGTAAGGTGCAGAGTATTGATGATTGATTCCTTCATCACTCAGAAATTCATCCAGGGTGTAATTCTTGAACTCGGTGCCATTGTCACTTCTCATCATCAATATCTTTGCATTAAATTGGCGTCGAGCTTCATTTGCAAAGTCGATGACGGTTTGTTGAGTCTCCCTCTTTCTCTTGAAAAATTATACCCAGGTGTATCTTGAGTAATGATCCACTATCACCAAGCAATATTTTCTTCCTCCAAGACTATCATAGAATGAAGGACCAAAGAGATCCATGTGGAGGAGCTCCAAGGTCCTTTTTGAGTAGATGATAGTCGTGGGGCGGTGAGCTGTCTCATGAATCTTTCCTTCAATACACGCACTGCAAGCACGATCTCTGGCGAAACTCGCATTTGTTAGTACAAGAACATGATCCCCTTTGAGGAGACTTTGCAAAGATCTCATATTGACATGGGCCAGCCGGCGATGCCAAATCCATTCCACATCAACTTTAGACATTAGGCAAGTAGCGGTCTTAGTGCGTCACTTTGAAAAGTTAGCCACATACAGACCGTTCTCGACATGCCCAACAAAGGCTACTTTAAGAGTCTTGCTCCACAAAAGGGCCACAGAGTCAATGCCAAAGAAAGTACTAAAGCCCAGAAGTGCAAGTTGATGAATAGAAAGTAAATTGTATGCGAGGGCCTCAACAAGCATAATCTTTTCAATGGTAAGTTCCGGGGAAACTACCACCTTACCGAGACCCAATTCCTTTGAAATTGCATCATCACCAAAGGATACTTGGGTGGCAATGGATGGATCGGGATGAACGTCCACCACCAAGTCCTTGCTTCCGGCCATATGATTTGTTGCTCCACTATCAAGCAACCATGACACCCCACCGGAAGCAAATTCCTGCATAAAATCAATGCTTTCATTTAGGTACCCATTCTTTAAGGGGTACTCTCAGGTTAGTAGCAAGGGTCTTAGGAACCCAAATAGACCATTCAATGTACTCATCATAAGAACCAACAAACTTAGCAAAAACATTCCTATCACTGGCACAACACAAAACATAAGAGGGGTTAAAGTCGTCGAATGTGTTGGGTAGAGGGGTATTGCCCTTCATGGCATCACAACCCTTAGCTTGGTCCTTTTTACTCTCATGAGTACCCTCCCCAGATTTAACAAAGGTTTCCATAAGTTGGGGATGTTGCCTGGTCTTCTTATTCTTGCTCTTCTTGGACTTGGGTGCAAACTCAACTCCTTCCATTGCAACCACTTCCTTTTGGCTACTCAAAAGGTCATTAAGGTTATTTTCAACTTGGATGCATGTCACTAGGCCTTTCTCAAGCTGCTATTTTAATTTGGAGTTCTCCTCCACAAGATCTGCATGCTCACAACAGGGGTTAGTAGCGTGGACATTATCAACTAAAACCAATGGAGAACAAGTAGCTATTTCCTTAGTGAGTTTTACTTGGACTTGAGCATGAGACTCTTTTAAAGAGACATGAGCACTCTTCAAGGCCTTGTGAGACTAACATGATCAAACCCAAGTGCACTCTTTTCGGATTGAAGCACACGGGTAAGACCAAGAGCATGATTAAGATCTTTCTGTAACTTAGCAAGGTCATCGTTATGTCACTCCTCAAGAGTCAAACGAAGTCCTTGCTCTTCTTCAAGAGCAATAGAAAGATCAGCAATCTCATCGGCATAGTCACGACCATGACCTTGTAAAGTGGAGATAGTTTCTTCATGAGATTCAATGAGGTAATTAGCCTCACCATGTTATTCCAAGAGAGCAACAAATGCTTCTTGGATTTACCCTTAAGTTTTCTCAGGAATTTATCAAAGGAGTTTTCCTCCTCCTCTACCTCTTCCTTTTCATCACCACTACCAGAGGTAGTGGAAATGGTAGCATTGAGATTGGAAGTTTTTAATATTGGATGTAACCTTGTTGGATGCCTTGGCCATAAGGCACTTGTCAATGCAGTTTTTGTTGGGGCATTGAAGAGGGCCACCTTACTTGGAGGAGAGCCTGCAATGGCCATGGTGGCCATCACCATCACTTCACCACTTGCATCATGAACTTCATCCTCATCGGGGAGATACTCCTCTTGAGCCATCAACACTTTTTGAGGCTTGTTCTTGAAGAAGTTCTTCTTGTTGGGGAAGGGCTTGGCTTTGTCTTTCCAAATAAGTTTGCCACCAATGTCTTCCCTCTTCTCATAAGGACAATCAGCCACAAAGTGACTCAAATTGCCACAGTTGTAGCAAGTTCTCACACGTTGCTTGCCTTTGGTCCCATTTGAGTTGTTCTTGGAGAAATTTGGCTTTCAGTTTCTCTTGTTTTCGCAAAACTGTCTTGATGCAAGAGCCATATACTCGTGATAAGCATACTTGGTGTCCTCGGGGCACAATTCCTCTTCTTCTTCCTCATTTTCCTCCAAATCAGCCTTGGCCTTCAAGGCAAGGTTGGGAGAGTCTTTTCTTGACCGTTGAACACAAGCAAGAGCATTGTTAGCGACCTTGTTCAATATGTTCATGGCAATATACTCATCCAACACATCGCTTGAATACAAGGAGTGAAAGTCTGGCCTGTGACGAATGACGAAGGACATGGATTTTTTGAAGGGCATAATAGGCTTGAGAAACTTAACATTGATCCAATTGTCATCCACATCCTTGCTTCCATGATCTTGAAGAGCGACGGCAAGGGTTGTCACCCTTCGGTAAAGCTCATGGGGATCTTCATCCTCAATCATAACAAATTCATCTGCCTCATCAAGTATCACTTCATAGTTTGATCGTTGAATACTAGAGCCTCCCTTGTAGATGGAAATGATGTGTTCCCAACAATCTTTGGCACAAGTGAAAGGACACAAATGTGCAAGATCTTCAATGGGAACAACTGCTTGGAGGATGAATAGGGATAAGTGATTGAGCCGATTGTCAACCTCTTCGCTTGGAATGAGGTTGCTTGGATCATGAGGGTAGTAGCCTTGTTCGATGATTCTCCAAAGTTGTGTTGAGGTGTGATTCAAATGAGCCTTTATATGAAAAACCTAGTTACCAAAATCATTCTTAAGAAACTTTCGTGTAGGACCTAGATTATTAATATCCGGTGGGTGGACCTGTCCTCCATAGACCATGGGAGGAGGAACTGAGTCAAAGGCATTTGCCCCACTCGTTCCTTGAGGCGATTTATGTTTTTCACTTCTAGCATTTTCCTTTTCGAAATTGGCCCCCGTATTCAAAGTTATGGGATTAGCCGCCAACAACGGGTCTGTAGGCGGTTTGTAAATATCAAGGAAATCCTTAAGCATGTTCTTGACTTCGATAGCCACTCGGGATTTAAATGTGGACATGACCTCATTTAATTCCTCTCGGGAGACCGAGTTTGCAACAGCTCCCTCGGGCACCTCCCCAAACCGGTCCCTGTCATCAACCTTACTCTTTGGATGGTGAGACCCTTAATAAAGAGACGAGGCTCTGATACCAATTGAAAGGATTGATATGGTTGACTAGAGGGGGGTGAATAGGCAACTAACAAAATTTAAAATTTTCTTTCAACAAATTAGGTTTAGCAACAAATAGGTTGTCTAGATAAGCAACTACGTGAGAAACATATATGATGCTAACAACAACAATAATAAGCACAAAGTAAATACAAGTAAAGGTAAGAAATAACCACAAGTGGAACCGATGAAGACGAGGATGTGTTACCGAAGTTCCTTCCCTTTGAGGGGAAGTACGTCTCCGTTGGAGCAGTGCGGAGGCACAATGCTCCCCAAGATGCCACTAAGGCCACCGTATTCTCCTCACGCCCTCACACAATGCGAGGTGTCATGATTCCACTAAGTGGTGCCCTTGAAGGTGGCGATCGAACCTTTACAAACAAAGTTGGGGCAATCTCCACAATTTCATTAGAGGCTCCCAATAAGACCATGAAGCTTCACCACAATGGAATATGGCTTTGATGTGACCTCGACCATCTAGGGTGGTCAAACACCCAAGAGTAACAAGATCCAGGAGGGATTAGTGGGGGAATCAAAATTCTCTTGGTGGAAGTGTAGATCAAGGCCCTCTCAACCAAACACTAGAATATCAACAAGCTTTGTTCGCTAGGGAGAGAGATCGTGCTAAAATAGAGCTTGGAGCAACAATAGAGCTTAGGAGCCAATAGGTAGGGTTCTCAGGGAATAAGAACCCCTTTATATAGTGGGCGAGGTAATCTGCCTGTTACGCATCCCCTGTGCACGAGGCAGAGCGGTACTACCGCTCCCAAGAGCGGTAGTACCGATGATAAGAGGTAGTACCGCTCAGGGGAGCGGTACTACCACTCACGCACACTGAGGCGAGGCCAAAACCAAGGCACAACACCTAGTACCGCCCGGAGTGGTAGTAACAAGCGATATTACTGCTCTGCGGGCAGTACTACCACCCAGTACTACTCCAACACCCGTCCACAAAAGTGTTCGCACTTCTCGACAGTGGTACATGCCACAGGCACCAGCAGAACACTACCCCTCTGAGCGGTACTATCGCCGGTCGGGCGGTACTTTCGGTGATAAGAGGTAGTACCGCTACAGAGCGGTACTACCACTTGGAATTTGCATGGCAGGGTCGGGCATGGTAGAAAGATCCATAGAAGCGGAAAAGGGGTGACGACAGAAAGTGTATGTGATGATTCCACCTAGACTTTTCCAAAGTGGACCACTCTTAATAGTACGGCTTTTCCTACGACTCAAGTCCACCGACAACGAAGCGTAAGAATGAAAACCGTCTTCACATCAAAACACCAAGGGGCAAGAATCCTCTTTGTGTAAATCGAGGAAATACTTGAAAGGCTTATCGCACACGCTTAGTCCGCAAAAGTGTCGTCATCAATCACCAAAACTACTCGGGTAGAAATATTCCCTTACAGTTGGGGACATCTCATTCCATGCCAACTCTTATGCCTCGAGGCCCAAAACTGTTTTGATAGCCACGACAAGTTAACCAATGCTTCGCTCCTTTGTGTGCGACACAAATGCACCACATTAAGGAGAATTAGTAGCACCCTAATTTTAAAGGCCCGCCACTAAAAATACTTAACATGTGATTGTGCAGCAATTGGGGAGGCAATTTTACTTGACATTCCTTGAGGGATCACCCTATTAAAGACATATATCATGCAAAAGAAGGGCGCATAAAAGGGATAAACTTTCACATGTAGTTTATATATGTGTGATATGGTATAGTCCCTTTCATTAGCGCATGGTGATCTCCATCTCCACGTGCGCTGCAGGCCCATGCGATCTCCATATCCATTCATGGTTTCCCTTGTAGTGATCTCCATCTCCTCACCATGATGTCAACCGCCAAGTGTTACATAACATACTATGCTATTACAAACTAATAGTTATGAGATTAAATTACATCACAAGGCATCTCATGTTGACATGCAGGTCATTAATACAATAATGGGACAACCATACGGCTGTAGCCGATTGACGCACTCACGACACGAAGGCATGTAATAATAATTTACAGGCAACATTCATGGGCTATACCAAATCACAAGCATTCCCTGCAAAAGCTAGTCACACAGTCTACCATTGAAACTAAAACCATCCAAAACTCTAATTTCCAAGAAGATTTTGACCTCGAAAAGTTTGTCGCTCATGGCAAAGCGGTCAGCGTTCAAATGCATATTTTTGTTCTCTTCAGTTTGAGAGGTCGAAGAGAGAAAACGGAGTTTGTATGCAAAAGTTATGCCCATTTTACTATGACTCCTACAACAGATTTCAGCACCGCGGAAATCACATTTCCATGGTATCGATCTTTGTTCCGGTTTGATCAATCTCATTGATCTTCGTGTGCTGCATCTGGATTTATGTTCCACTATCTACCCCGATAGATGAAACCAACCGGTAGGAGTAATTCGTGTCATGACCTCTACATCACGATCATGGAAGCTAGATCATGAAACCGACCTTCAATACTGTCGTGCATGGTCGATCTCATCGCCCCGTACCTGAACTGATCTACATATCTCATATGCAAATCACCGTATCTATCACCACACAACGGAGGCTCTAATACCTCTATTGGACCATGCGGTACGCTACAATAGCGCCAAATCAAAACCCAAGAACATGCTGCTGGAAATAGATCAAGGGATCAAGTTTACCACTAGACGTGTAGTCACCGCAGTAGAAGTAGAGTTTGTGACGCGTGGAGTCGATCAGCTGATTTGTCTCCCTCTCCTGTAGCCGATCTCCCACGAGCAGTGATCTCCCATGAATAGGTCCTCGCAGATCCCTCGAACAGTTCGTCCAAGCACCGTAGATGCGATGCCTCCAAGGTATCCACACGTACGGGGGCAGTGTCGGGCGGCGTACTACTAGGTCCAAGCGCACGGCATGGCGGCGTGGGGAGTGGCGGTGACTGTCAGGGGGATGAAAAGGATCAACCCTAAAAAGTGTGCCCACTCCCCTTTATATAGACCTCTGAGGTGGGCTCAACACTTGAGGCCCACGCCGAGTCTAGTCCCATTTTCCATTCGGATCCAATCCGAATGGGTTGCAATCCCTTAAGTGTGCGATCATATAGGTTCACGTACAATTGGACACGACCCAAGTCTATAGTTGGTAGCAGCTCCTAGGAGAACGTGCCAACTCCCATGTGTGCACAAATTCGTTAGACGAACCTCGACAATGTGTCATATACACCATTCCTTTTGCCTTAAGATATTGGTTGTCAAGCTCAAGGCGAAAACATGTCACCCTTGTGGTAGCTCGACACTATTCTCGAAACCGTGATTCAGATTCCCGAACTATGTTAACACTTAACCCATGTCGCAGGCCCATGCTTTTTGAATTTGATCACTCGAGAGGGCGCAAAGAATATCTCTCCTTATGGAGGGGCAAATCCCATCTTGGTGAACCATGTCTCGCGGCTCACTCGAAAGCTACCTTTATAACTACACAGTTATGGAGTAGTGTTTTGATAGACCCTAAGTGAGTCGATCCTCATCCTGAGCACATGATAGGACCTCAGGTCTAGGACATGCCATACACATTTTACTTGAGACTAACACATGACAATAGCTCGATGTGTCTCAAAGTGGGTATGTCCGACTCGGTGATCTCAATCCACGGGTCCATACTATCACTTTAGCATCTCTATGCACATGACTTGTGAGACATAGTCATGAACTGAATCGTATACTAGTAAAGGATATGTGTCTACATAACCTTAACAACTAGGGACTATTATAACAATCATCATAAAATAAATAGTCTCACAAACAAGTCACATACTTATTGATACATATCACTCATGATGTTCAAGGACAATACAAAATACTCCTGAATACAAAAGAAATGAAATCATCACATCATTGCCTCTAGGTCACATATCCAAGATGTGCATCCTCAGGTCAATTGGTGAGTGAATCAGAATGCTCGATATTTTCCAGTCCTAACACAAATGTGGAGTTGAAGGCAAAAGTATGTCAAATTCTGAATATTATGACTGAGTCTATTTCACAGAAATATTTGAGTCTACCATCCATGATAGGGGTGGACAATGTATTTTGCTTTAAACACATTATAGAAGGAATTCAAGCAATGATGAATGGTTGGAAGTAGAGAAATCTCACATGTGGAGGTAAAGAGGCTTTGCTGAAAGCGGTGACCCAGGCCATCCCAACTTATGTGATGAGTGTATTTAAATTCCAAAAGACAATATATAAGGGAATTACTGATGCAATGTCACAATATTGGTGGGTGATGAGGAGAACCAGCGAAGGATGCATTGGTTTGCGTGTGGAAAATGTGTATTCCGAAGGAGAGAGGAGGAATGGGATTCCACGAAATTCATAGTTTTAATGTGCAATGTTGGCAAATTACTGTTCGAGACTAATTAAAAAATTTCGTTCCTTGTGTGTTGTGTCCTAAGAGCCAAGTACTACCCTACATGAGATATTCTAAACTGTCAGCTAAAGAAGGGGTTGTCCTATGTGTGGTAAAACATTTGGTCTCGAATTCAAACTTTTAATAATGGCTATATTTGGAGAGTAGGCAATGGAGGAAAGATTAATATTTGGGATGACTAATGGATCCCGAACAGTGCCTCTAAGAAAGTCCTAACAGTAATATGGAACCAAGTACTTACTAAAGTGATTGAGTTCATTGACCCAATCACGGGAGAGTAGGATGAGGTGTTAACCCGGGAGAATTTTTGGCCCATTAACGGTGAACGTATACTACAAATCTCATTATTTCAGGTGGAGCTACACGACTATGTTGCATGGCACCTCATGAAGAGAGGCGTATTTTCAGTTCACTCTGCCTATTATAAGCAATGCGAAGCAAATTATTATACAAAGGACAGTGATCTCTCTTGCTTCTCCACAGCACCCCATCCGGTTTGGAAGAAGATATGGAGTTTGAAAGTACTAAGGAAAGTTAAAATTTATATCTGGAGATGCGTGCACAATGTCGTCCCATGTTGAAGTACTCTAATGAACCGCCATGTGGTAAAGTTGTCCCAATGCCCATACTCTATAGATGGAGGGGATGATTTAGCCCATATGTTGTTTAAGTGTGCAAGATCACAAGCAGTGTGGGAAGCTCTAGGAATTGCAATTGGTATTAATTTTGCTTCATTGACTGACCGAGCAGGTTTAGCGGTCCAAGAGTTCATTCTATGTGACGAGTCTTATCGGCGCTAATACTGTGGAGTGGTCGAGTTACCGGAGCTCGTTTATACAGTTTCCTGGTTCTTATGGTGGCAATATACACCTTGTGCGAGGGGAAGAGATACTATCTGCAGAATAAACAACACTGGGGTTTGTTTCTCTAATGTGCATGGAGCACAAGCAAAAAATACACCCAAGACAAACAGATGGTCGACGTTCCTAGCGCGCCAGCTAGTCCTAAACAATGATGCTTTATTCATAGAAGGTGATTATGTCGGCTCCTATGGTGTTGTCATCCGTCATCACTGGGGATCTTTCATGACAGTGTCCATGGAGAGACTAGAGCATCTAGTTGATGTTTTCACGGCACAAGCAACATCTTAGCTTGAAGGACTCTAGCTACCAAGAGACACGGGATGCCATAATTTGGTGGTGGGATCGGATAATGTCATGGTAGTGGACGCACTCGGGCTGAATGAAGGTCATTCTATGGTGGCAACGCCGATCTTTGATGAATGTCGTAGTTATCTATAACATTTGAGGAGGTTTAGTACTGAACATTGTATTAGATAGTCAAATTCAGTAGCTCATAAGCTCGCTAGATGTGGACATGCTAATAATCCATCTCGTTGGGTTGACACCCCACCCGATTTCATTGTAAATCTGCTCGCATGCAATGTTCATATCCTTTGATTAGTAAATTAATCTTTCCCATCAAAAAAACAAGGAGGACCCTATCCTGATGATTAAGATTACATTCGCGTCCACTACTCAACTCCAGCATAGATCCGGTCCGGCCATCACTAAGGACGTGACCACTTGGGATCACCGGACCGCCACCACTCCATCTCCAGTCAAGGATGAAAGAAGAAGACTCCATGTTGAAGTTGAACAGGTGCCTCCCATCTCTATAAGATTAAGCTCCCTGGTTTTAAAGAGACCACATTCAATCAAGGTCTCTAATTAGAACTAAGTCACCTGATTTTGACTAGGTTAACAAATTTTTAAAGCTCTTTAAATCAATTCTTGTATAATATACTATTCTTTCTAATTTTTAAAGCCTCACAGTTAATTGAGACCTTCAATCTCGAATTGGGTCACCCGATTTCGGCTGGATCAACAATTTTTCAAGTAGTCCTCCCATTCAATTATTTTACTTCCATATGTTCTCTAATTTTTAAGATTCATTCAATTTAAGTATTCAATTTTGTATTTGGTTTACAAGTTTGACCGGACCAATGATTTTTGAATCAATCAACATCAATCAATCGGCTTATAAAAACATATTAATCCCACACACCTAGAAAGAAAACAACCATGTTCTATAGTAGCACAAATATAATACATGCAACCACTAATGTAAAAACTTGCCCACATAAATATACATTAGTTAGGAGATAACACAAAAGACACTCTCAAAGTTTGATCAAATCACCGCATTATAAATAAAAATAAACACACTTCATAATCTCCCTCACCCACCAAACTAAATATTTCATAAGTTCCAAATTATAAGGGTGATTAATTTTTGGAAACCCAAATTACTTTAACCTTGACAAAATCTAGAGCAAAAAATATCGACATCCACAATATTAGACAAAAAAGTATGGAAATCCGTTTGATGATGTAGCTATGATACCAATTTGATATTGTTGATTTTAATATATTTCTATACAAATTTGATCAAGTTTAAAAAAACAAAGAAGTTATACACCTTATTTTTTTAATACAGAGTGAGTTTTCTTCAAGAAACCTCACAACATCAATGGTATAGCAAAGCATGGAACAACCTTTCTAGTATGGCATTAAGTCGGGATGAAAAAAGGAAGCCAACAAAAGCGTCATGTCTCCACCCCAAGCATCTATAAGAATCTACACAAACCCAATCACAAGAAACCTGCGCTTCACCTCTTGAGCTTTTGGTCCCCATCTCCACGACAATAGTGAAAACATGGAAAAGGCGATAGAGATCCTCAACATGAGGCCAAGATTCAACGTTATCAGAAGAGCCATCACAAGATCTACCACCCGTCGTCGACTTCCACCATGGAAGCTCACCTCGGGAGAGAACCGTCAGTTGGGCGCTGCTCAAGGAAATGACATCACGTCAAATGCCATAGAGGCAAACCTATACTTAGTCCTAAACCAAATCTTAAACCTACAAGGATAGATCTACTACCTTCCCCATGATCACTCACGAGTCATGATGACAGCATCGCCGGAGGAGTATAAGCGATTTGATGCTAACATTTGACAATTGTCAACATTTAGCAAGCCAACATTTAGCAAATATAATCTCTCCTCCTAAAGGGGGAGTTGGTGATTTCGCCTCACTTCCACCAACCCTCAGCAAAAACTATATTACGCGTGTGAGCATCTTGCAAGTGATCTTTCACTCAAGTGTAGCCAATTTGGGCCGATCCATTTGACACGAGCATCAACTCAATCAAATAGGCACTTTCCCAAAAACAACATCATGCGTTAACTCATTCCAATCAAATCTTAAGAAATCTCAATTAGATCCAAACGTTCCTTTCCTTCACCTATTCATACCCAAATCAAATCAAAACTTACGAGAACATCAACTATAATCAAAGTTGATCGGCCCATTTGACGCGTGCATGCGTTATTTTTTTATTTTTTTTGACCATTCATTTTTTTGGTTTCCTGTTTTACAGATTCATTTTTTGTGATCAATAGGTTGGTTTTCGCTCGGCATACTATCAGAATATGTACCCACATGTACACCACGGTGAGTGTAGCATCTCCTCCATTTCGGTTAAACCTCATCGCTAGTTTTAACCAACTGAACTATCTAATCCGGTTTGCATCTGCTAATTCAATGTTGTTATGGAAAGGAATCAATCACGATGATCTCTATTTAGTCTTTAAAGACCAAATCTATGAAAAAATTAATATTTGATACAAAACGCAACATTTATAGAAAGTACTCAATGTCAAATGCATCGTGGATACATTCTTAATTTATTTGTTTAAAGAGTTTTTTGCCCTTTGATATTTTGTTATGCCTCTCGATATATCCATTCACATAACACCCTTAGAAACAATTTTCGTTGCGAGAAAAAAATGACTAAAAGAAGGCTAATTTAACGTGCAAAAATAAGACACAAAGGCAGTCTCGTTTGCAAGAAGATTCTAAATATGTATTTGAGATAAAACTAATGGGGCAATTAACTAGGATCGGTAGAGGTTACTTGAAGTACTAGTATTATGTTTCGGTACAATGATTTTGTTGATTATTCATTCACATGAGATTATGTGGGCTGTCCACTTGTCCCGTGAGATATTGTGTGTACACATTTGGGCCTCCTACTTATATTATGCGACATATCTCGATGTGGATCTGGATGGGGGTTTGGCTTGTTCTGTTTAGTTACAACTGTGTGAGCGGAATAATTTTCCTACTTGAGAAAATGCGACAAATTACATTTCATTGCTGATGGATTTGCACCAAATTGCATGAGCGAATGGTCCATACATTTTACATCAAGTAGTACATTTTTTAGTTAAGATAGAAGGGTAAATGTATTTCTTGGTTGCTTCAAGAGTTAATAACCGACACAGTGGTGTATTAGTTGCATGCCTAACAACATAAGTCATATTTTTGTGGAATGCATGGCATTTAACTAAATGTTACAACACGACAATGGCTCACGAGGCATCTAATCTGCCTTCTTGGCTCTCGGGGCGTCACGGGCGGCACACGCTTCCTACACCTTGATGGGGGTGGTAGATCCGCACTGACACATTCGCAGGGGAATAGGGCAGTTGGCGGGGGATTCTTTGAAGAAGTACGGTGTGAAGGATAGAATGTGCCATGTCAAAGGTGAGGTTGGCGTCATCTGATTTTAAAGGAGATGGGTCTAGTGAAAAATGTCACTATACAATGGGAAGCCGAGCGGGATGGGGAGATAACATTAGAGGTAGTGTGGAGAACCACATTTCCCACGAAGGGAGGGAATTAAGGAGGATTGCAGGCGAGTGGCGGATCGACATGAACACGAGGCCAGAGCATCAAGATGGAGAGTGGGGCAGTTTACGGGGGACTCCTTCTTAATAGTTCGTGGAGAAGTACGGTGTGAAGGAGAGAGGGCACCCTGGTGAAGGTGAGGTGTTCCCAATAACTAACATCACATCTTTGTGGAATGCATGATATTCGAGTGTAAGTTGCAACATGGAAATGGCTAAAGAGACATTGGATCTTGCTTCTTGGCTCGGAGGGCATCACATGCAGCACACACCTCTTACCCCTTGATGGGGTGGTGGATCAACACGAACACGGTGAGAGGGGGTCTAGGGAGAGAGTGGGGCGGTTGACAAGGGACTCCTCCTTGGCGGTCTTTCCAGAACTACAATGTGAAGAAAAGAGGGCGGCGCGGCGAAGGTGAGGTGGGCGCCATCCGGTTTAAATGATAGGGCTCCACCGAGAAATGTCCCGTTACGGCGGAAAACCGAGCAGGAAGAGGAAGCTCCAACGGGAAACGAAAAGGATGCGTCGTGGAGTGGTTTTTTTTTTGCGTTGGGCTTACATGTTAAAGATAACATGAAAAATAGTCCAGACAAAAATATTTCTTCCCCACATATGGTCTTGATTTGGGAAAACCATGACTGTCCACACGATTGAATGGGAGCCTACTAGGCACCCGTTTGATTTTGAAATACGTGTGTACGTATAAAAAAGTAAGTTTTGACTTTATAGATGAACTTACTCATTTATTTGACTCAATTATATCCATTATAGCTCATAGCAACGCACAGACGGTCTACTAGTAGTTCTTAAAATTCTTCACTTTTTAGAGACTCGCATGAATCAGTTGCAAGCAAACCAATTAATAGCTATTTTTGGATTTAATAACAATTTACTTGCCAAATATTGTACCCGCCAAAAGGAAAGGAGCCAAATTTTAGCATCAAACTATCGTTAGTGAAAAAGAAAACCTCAAGACAGCTCCTCGCCTAGAATAGCAGCATCTACCATGTCGTTCGCGAGCAGAGAGCTCGTAGTGAAATAAACACCCTCCAAAGTATGCAATGTGTTGAAGGGTCACACCTTGACATTGTGAATCTGAAGTTCCTCCTGTTGTGCTTCGAAGCAATGTCGGGCCTGAAGATCAATTTTCATAAAAGTGAGGTCTTTGTCCTCGGTTACTCGCGTGATGAACAGCTCCGGATCGCTAATAACCTAAATTGCAAGCTATTGGAGTTTCCCACAACCTATCTCAGGATACCTTTGGCCGAGTCAAAGATCCCGACGAGTGGGTTTGACCCCCTAGTTAGCCGGGTTGGTTCGCGGACTGAGCCGTGGTGAGGTCGATTTACCTCCAAGGGGAATAAAACGGTTCTCATTAGTGCTAGCCTGTCGAGCCTTCCCATTTTTATGATGGGGTTGTATATCATGCTGGAGAGCGTTTATAACTCTTTTGATAAGGAGCTTGCAAGGTTCTTCTGGCAGGCCGCTGATGACCGAGGGAAGTACCACATGGTCAAGTGGGTAGATATTTGCATGCCCAAGGATCATGGCGGGTTGGGGATCACGGCCTCCCGCCTTATGAATACCGTCCTCATGATACGGTGGGTATGTGAGATCTTCACTGGGGATTGTGGGTTCAAATCCTTCACGCAAAGTACCTAAGGGGTGAGCCGCTTCTCGCTTGTTACCACGCGGGCATATCCCAATTCTGACACGCTATCCGAAATATAAAGGAGGAGATTCACCTAGGAATCTCCGTTAATATAGGTAATGCGGAGGGGACCCAGTTCTGGCTGGACCCATGGGTTGTGGATTCCCTATCCCATTCTTCATATGCGTTGACCCATCCCTTCTAGTTTGAGCGCTGTCCGCCAAGGGCAATGGGATATTAGGTTCATGCGCTCATTCTTACCGATAGAAACGACAGAGTGGAACTGCGTGCTAGACTCCTTGCCATGGGTGCTCCGAGACTACCAGGATACGGTGGCTTGTCGTATATCCCCATCTAGAGAATTTTCAATTAGTTCGGCATATCAAACCGTGTACCACTCCCCCATCATACCTTGTATATCGCCTCTATGGAAGGCTCTCCTACCCTTGAAAATCAAAATTTGTGTGTGGCAGTTGCTCCATAACTGCATCCCCTCAGGTACGAAGGTGCTTAAGCAGCATGGACCGAAAGACGGCATGTGCCACTTATGTGCGGTCCCGGAGACGGCAACCCACATAATATTTACGTGCACGACGGTGAGGGCCATGTGGGAATTCATATGTAAGGCTCTTGGACCCGACTGAGAGGCCAAGGACCTTGCGGAGTTTCTCCAAATCAGGGCCAACCACACTGGGTAGCGCCGCCGCCTATTCTAGCTTATCTTTGCCGCTATGACATGAGCTCTGTGAACGACTCGCAATAATATGCTGATGAAAAGGATCTTCCCAAGGCAAGCGCCCAACTTCTTCAAATTCCTTGCTTTTATGCACCGTTGGTACCCCCTCTCTAGGCAACGAGACAGGGATCGTGTGGATGACATGTTGGATGTGCTTCAGGCTACGGCGCTACATCTTACCTCCCTATAGCACCGATGCTCTCCCGCCACTAGGTGGATTTTTTCCTATTTTCTTTTATTGTCTTTGGGCTAGAGTGTGTCGCTGTCCTCACTGCTATCGATGAACTGAAGTGACACTGGCAAATTTTTCCAAACAAAAAAAGGCCTTAGACAAGGTGACCCGATGTCGCCAATGCTATTTAATATAATGGCTGACATGCTGGCCATCTTGATCGAACGTGCAAAAGTTGCGGGCCAAATTGAAGGTGTGATTCCACATCTAGTCGATGGTGGCTTATCGATTCTTCAACATGCCTACGACACAATTCTTTTTATGGAACATGACATTGAAAAATCTCATAACTTAAAACTGATTTTGTGAGCATTCCACCAACTCTCGGGTTGTTAGCGATATTACCCGTTGTGTGACCCACCCTATTGGGCCGGGCCAGGTTCATGGCGACTCAAGGCCCAAGAACAGAGGAGGTGTGGGGTGATCTTCATAGAGAGGGTCGTTTCAGCCCGTGAGCCTGAGGACGACTCAAGACCCAAGAAGAGGAAGACTCGGTGGGAGGTTTCCTTACTTGAGAGACACGGCGGGTTAGAGATATATCGGGTCACGATTCATGATGTGACCTGGACTCCTGTAAAATCTAGTGCCTCGACCTATATATAAAGGCGAGTCTCTAGGGTAGAAAGTTAAGTTACAATCCATCGAGAGCTAGGTCACGCGAGTTACGCACCCTTGTAATCGATTCCACCATCAAATATACACAAAGTAGGATGTAGGCTTTTACCTCCATCGGAGGGGCCAAACCTGGGTAAACCCGAGTCTCGCTTCCACTCAACCCCTTTGAGTCTCCACCAAGGTGTGATGGCTCCATCACTAAGTCCTTTCACGAGGGCATCTGACGTGACAAAACCACGACAGTTGGCGCCCACCGTGGGGCTTGCGCACGGTGGAGTTGAGTTCTCAAAGGGAGCCCTTCCAGGGTTTAGGAGCTACACGGTCGGCCTCATGACTAAGAGCCACTGCGGAAAGTACTACATCGACAACTCTCAGTAGTGGCATGTCGCCGATTCGATCGAATCTGGGTACAGGGTCCCCTTCGGCAAGATTCATGTCTTCATTGGCAAGTTTGGGGCTCCTGTACCTGAGTCGGACACCTTTGCTGACATCGTCGAGCCGGCCCGGTTCGCCCAACCCGCCTAACATCGGGTCAGGATACGCCGCGCCTTCGTTGGTTTTATGCAGGGGGGTCGACCTGGCGGATGAGCCGGTGATCCAGGAGAACACCCGTGTCAACTCAGACGATGAGTCGTCCATCAGCGACACATATTTGATCTACCCTCTTCACGAAGGGCGGCTTGGGGGATTGTGTGAGGCGGCAGTTTCCGAGGATTTCGAAGGACGCCGTCGTCAGGTCGCCATCTACATGGCAGCAGGAGCGGCGGCTCAGCAGACCGTGGTCGGCAACAACGAAGCCAGCGGATCAGGGAAGACTCTGGCTCAAGCTATGGCGGATCTAGTGGCAGAGATGGCTAAGCTCACGGCACTTGCCGTGACGGCGGAGAACCAGGAAGAGGTCAACGCCGAGTTAGCGAAGCTAAGGGAGGAGATGGCCAAGATGGAACGCGAGATCGAAGGCGAGGCCACCAGGATGGCGACCCAGTGGGCCCAGATCGCCGCAGAGAGAGAGCGTCTAAGGGTTCAGGGATGGCGGCTTGAGCGACAACAGCGCACTTCCGACGCGGTCCACCAGAGGAGGCATCACAATCGTCTACGAGCCGATCTAAATCCTACTCGACTCTTCAACAGCCCACATACCCCTAGGATGAAACCTAACCAGACATGGCGAGTTACTCACCATGTCAACCCGGCTCAGCCGCCACCCAACCCACAGTCACCTCAGTCGGCGCCGGCCCAGCCGCCACGCTTCCAGACGCCGTAGGGTCAGTTTTCTAACCTCATTGACAATGTATTGGCTCCGACCCGCAACCTAGTGTCTCTTCCCATCCATGGAAACTCTCTAGCTAAGGTGGAGGCAAGGAACACCATCGATATGTTGGAAACAGCGGTGATCCAACAGACGCAGTACTCGTATAGTCGTGATCGGCTGCACTCCACGCCTCACGCAAGTCATACCAGGAGTCGCCATGACGACCCACCCGCAGTGTCCAGAAGTGAATGGTGTCGACCCCCGCAAATCAACCCGCACGGGCTGCCAGACACCCGTGCCCAGGACCTCGTGGATGCAGCACGAACCGCCCACCTGACGGAGATGGCAGCTGCGACGGGCCAAGGATATCTGGCTTATGTGTCGCCTTCCCCCGCGCACGGCGAGTCAGGAGGCAGAAACATAGGGATCCCCTGTCTGTCACCCGCCCTGCGCAATGAGTGTATGCCCAAGGATTTTAAGGGTCCACGCAAGGTTCCCCATTACACGCCGGACCTTGAGCCAGGAGTATGGATTGAAAGTTACGAGCTTGCGATGGATATGCTCGATGTTAAGGATGCGGTGTGTGCCAAGTACTTTACAATGATGCTCGAAGGGACGACATGCACTTGGCTGAAGAACCTGCCGCCCAACTCCATCAACACCTAGGCCGAGTTGAGGGAGCGATTTGTCAAGAACTTCAGAGGAACGTGTAAGCGCCCGATGACTATTGTCGACTTACAGCACTGTATCCAGTGCCCAGATGAGTCGGCCCATCATTTGACGCGGCGGGATGCAGAGGTAATCCATTCACCAGATGGTATCTCGGCGGCTCAGGCCATGCTGATCTTGGAGAAAAACTACCACTACCAGCCCTTGGTGTTGAAGCTTGGGCGAATCAAGCGTAAAGTGCGGGATATGGGAGAGTGTATGGACACCCTTACTAGGTACGCCGAGTCTGACAACACCAAAGATCTCGAGGAGGATGACGATAAAATAAGCAGTGTTAGGACGGGAGAATCATCCAAGGGCCACTCTCAGACCCATGGGCGAAGTAACTACAACCCCGAGGGCCAAGGGAAGAAAAGGCAGCAGGAAGGTGCCACTGAATTTGTCGCCAATACTAACACTGGGACCGGGAATCAGCGTCCGAAGAAAAGGGTTTTCAGTGGGAAAAAGCCACGCAACTATCACGAGATGTTCAGAGGACCCTACCCACAACATACCACGGCGGAAGGTCCGGCCACTCATTCTTGGGAAGACTGCTATGTGATGCAGGAGTTCCGTGCCGAGGCGCTCAAGAACAACCAAGGAGGAGGTAGTGGTGGACACCCGAACCAATTTTGATCGGGCAGCTCACAGAGGAGTCCGTTTGGCGGTTTCCCCAACCTCGGTCCTCAGAGTGGGTCACAGTCTAACGTTGGGGAGTATTTGGTCCAAAATAGCGAGCAATATAATGCGGGGGGGGCGGTTTTTAGCAACAGCTTCACCAGGGCGGCTCGCAGTAGCAGAATGACAACAACGGTTTCCAAAACAACCCCAAGCAATTGAACAACGGGCAGTATCATGTGTTTACCACCAATACTTATAAAAGGGACAAGAAGGTTAAACATAGAACCCCCAGCGTCACTGAGCCGGCGCTCCCTAGGTATTTCAACTGGTCTGAGCAACCTATTATCTGGAGTAGAGAGGATCACCCGCGTCGGGTTGATAACCATGACGACTTAGCATTGGTTGTGGCACCACAGGTAGGGGGCTATACCCTCTCCAAAGTCCTCATGGATGGTAGCAGTAGCATCAACATCTTATACTATGACACTTTTCGAAGAATGAACTTCTCTGAAAGCGACTTGATGCCTTCCTCTACAGTCTTCCACGACATCGTCCCGGGTAAGTTGGCATATCCTGTTGGGCGGATTAAACCAATGCACGAGCGAGTCTCTCATGTTTGAGGTGGTCAAGATCAAGAGCCCTTATCATGCGCTTTTCGGTCGGCCGGCTTACGCGTGTTTCATGGCCCGCCCATGTTATGCCTACCTTAAGCTCAAGATGCCTAGCCCTAAAGGAACCATCAGGATAAGTGGAGATCGGAAGATAGCTCAAGAGTGCGAAGAAGGAGATGTCGCTTATGTTGAGTCGGCATGCGCGGCTGAGGAACTCAAGTTTCATCAAGCCAATGTTGACCCGGCGGACATGACCCCACTCAAGAAGCCTACAATCGATTCAGAGTCGCCCCTTAAGTTTAAGCCAGTAGATGACACTAAGCTTGTGGATTTCATGCCTCGCGACTCTTCCAAGCAATTCACTATTGGGACGGGTCTAGATCCCAAATAGGAAAGCGCGCTCATCGAATTCATCCGTGACAATAGGGACATCTTTGCATGGAAACCTTCTGACATGCCGGGTGTACCAAGAGAGTTCGCTGAGCACCACCTTAATATAGATCCCAAGATGAAACCGGTTCGGCAGTACCTTCGTCATTTCAACAAGGAAAGGCGTAAAGCAATCGGAGAAGAGGTAGCCCGGCTCTTGGCTGCTGGGTTCATTGTGGAGGTTTTTCGCCCAGAGTGGTTCGCCAATCTGGTTTTGTTCCTCAAGAAGAATGGCACCTTTCGTATGTGCATTGACTACACTGACCTTAACAGAGCCTGCCCGAAAGACCCTTTTGCTCTCCCTCGTATCAATCAAATCATTGACTCTATGGCGGGTTGCGAGCGGCTGTGTTTTTTGGATGCATACTCAGGTTATCACCAGATCAAGATGGCTCTGGAGGATCAGGAGAAGACGTCCTTCATAACTCCCTTTGGAGCTTTTTGCTATGTCTCTATGCCATTTGGGCTCAAGAGTGCGGGGACGACTTATCAGCGTTGTATCCAGAATTGCCTACACAACCGGATTGGGCGCAACGTTCATGCCTATGTTGATGACATAGTGGTGAAATCCCAGAAGAAAGAGTCACTTCTGGAGGATCTCAAGGAAACGTTTGAGAATTTGCACGTGTATCAGATGAAGCTTAACCCGACCAAGTGTGTCTTCGGCGTCCCTGCGGGGAAGTTATTGGGCTTCTTGGTGTCAGAGCGAGGCATTGAGGCTGACCCGGACAAAATTAAGGCGATTACCTCACTTGGCAAGCCGGCCAATATCAACCAGGTTCAGCATATGGCGGGTCGTATTGCGGCTGTGAGTCGTTTCATAAGTCGCCTTGGAGATAAGGCCACCCCCCGTTATCAGCTGCTCAAGAAAACAGACCGTTTTGTGTGGACGAACGCGGCTAACGAAGCCTTTCAGGCCTTGAAGAAGCAATTGGCTAAGCCGCCCGTTTTAGCCGCTCCCGCTGACAAATAGCCTATGCTCTTGTACATTGCTTCTAACTCTAAAGCAGTAAGTGTGGCAGTGGTTGTCGAACGCAAAGAAGAAGGAAAGGAGTATCCGGTTCAAAGGCCAGTATAATTTGTTAGCGAGGTCTTAACCCTCTCCAAACAACGTTATCCACACTTGCACAAGCTGGTTTTCGGGTTCTTCATGGCGAGTCGGAAGTTGAATCACAACTTCCAGGAGCACCCGATCACGGTGGTCAGTTTCGCGCCACTTGGCGACATCATACAAAACCGTGAAGCAACCAGGCGGATTGCTAAGTGGGCTATCGAGCTTGGTCCTCACCACATGAAGTATATGCCCCGCACGGCCATCAAGTCTCATGCCTTAGTGGATTTCATCAACGATTGGACCAAGCTGTAGATCCCAGAAGACATGCCTGATCAGACGTATTGGACTATCCACTTTGACGGGTCTAGGCAGCTGGAAGGCTCAGGGGCTGGCGTGGTAGTAACTTCGCCATAGGGTGACAAGTTTTGCCATGTCCTCCGGCTCATGTTCTCGTGTACTAATAATGCAGCAGAGTACGAAGCTTTGCTCCATGGGCTTAGGATCGCCAAAGAGATGAACCTCAACCGAGTTAGATGCCTGGGCGACTCGGATATGGTGGCGCGACAAGTTTCCGGTACGTGGGATTCCAGGGATCCTTTGATGGTGGCTTAGAGACATGTTGTATCAGACGTGGCGGGTCACTTTCATGGTTATCAAGTTGATCATATCGATCGCCGGCTCAACAAAGCTGATGATGCTCTTTCACAACTCGGGTTGCAGCGTAAGCCGGTTCCTCCCAATGTATTTTTGGATGTTTTGCATAACCCATCGGTTAAATTGCCTTCTGAAGAGAATATAGCGGTCCCTACCCTGGAGTCTCAACTTGTGGTGGCTCTTCATGCCACTCCGGATTGGGCGGTCCCGTACATGGCGTATTTGGCACGAGGCTAGTTACCTACTGATGAATTGTCGGCCCACCAAATTATCCGACGATGCAAGTCCATGGTTATACATAAGGGTGAGTTGCACAAACGAAGCACTTTTGGAATTTTTCAAAGATGCGTCTCATCCGAAGAAGGACGTGCGATCCTTAATGAGATCCACACTGGCGATTGTGGTCATCACGCCGGGTCACGCTCTTTGGTGTCCAAGGCTTTTAGGCATGGATTCTACTGGTTAACGGCTCACGCAGATGTTGAGGACATAGTGCGCAGATGTGACGGGTGCCAGAAATTTGGGCATCAAATGCATGTGTCGGCTCAAGAGTTGCGGATGATCCCAATTACATGGCCTTTTGCGGTCTGGGGACTCGACATAGTTGGTCCCTTCAAGATGTCTTCCAACAAAGAGACTCACCTACTAGTGGTGGTTGACAAATTTACCAAGTGGGTTGAAGCAGAGCCGGTTAGCAGTTGCGATGCAGATACGGCCATCAAGTTCCTCAACAAGTTGATTTTTTGCTTCGGGTATCCTCATAGTATCATCACTAATAACGGTATTAATTTATCCAAAGGCGCCATGCAAGAATTTTGTGAAAAAGAGCACATCCGGCTTGATATCTCTGCGGTTGCGCATCCCCAATCCAATGGACACGCGGAACGGGCGAATGAAAAAATCTTGTGTGGGATCAAGCCCCGACTCATGGTTCCTCTAGAACGCACCCCGTGTTGTTGGGTTGAAGAGCTCCCTTCCGTTCTGTGGAGCATAAGGACTACCCCTAACAGATCCACGGAGCTGAGGCGGAGCTGAGGCGGTTTTACCAAGTGACATCACGCACGACTCACCGCGAGTCGCTGCTTATGTTGAGGAGGACAATGAGCTGGCGCGTCAAAATTAGTTGAATTCTTTGGAGGAGGAGCGTGACTTAGCAGCAAAATGGTATGCAATTTACCAACAATACTTGCGATGCTATCATAGCCGTCGAGTCAGAAGCCGGGTCTTTCAGGAGTGCGACTTAGTGCTCCGTTTGATTCAAGATCATACTGGTATGCATAAGTTATCCCCCCATGGGAAGGGTCGTTTGTCGTCAGCAAAAGTCTTCATAATGGTTCTTACTACCTGGTGGATCTTCGTCCAGATAGGCCAACAACAGAGGTTGAAACAACCCGGCCTTGGAACATTGCCCACTTGCGGCCTTATTACACTTAGAGCCATTGGCTCCTTATCATTGTACATAGTTTAGTCCTTGTACTCTCTTTATATATATATATATATATAGCAATAAAGCTGGCGCCCATAAAATTCGGGGTCCTTGCCATCTCAGCTTCTTGAGAGCATGAGTCTTTATTATTTCACATATCGTCCAAGCATGGATGTTATTAGTATCAAAGACCATAAGTCGCCACGCTGCACTTATTTCAAAACTGGATACTGGTAAGCCAAAGAGGAGCAAAGTTGCCACGTTGCACGGTTCAAACATGGGCGCCTTATATGGTTTGGAGAATCAAGTCGGCTTACTTGGTGGCTACTAGCTCCCAAGTCGTTTTGCAGTAAGAGCGTAAGCGCTTGTGCAATCCTATGTCCGACTTTTTCCTAATCATAGGTCACTTGGGGACTTCTACTCATTGAGTTCAGCCTGAATACCCTCTTGGCTAGCGAAAAATTAACGCATTACAATGGTTATACTGGACTGTATGTTTGGCGACTTGCCCTATGGTCCCATGTACTCTTGGCGAGTCAATCCAGTTCTGGACCATGAACTTGCCTTGGTTAAAACATGAAGGGTGCCTGCGGGAGCCGACATATGGAAAATAGACAAACCATGGGTTCACTAAACCTGCTTCACTGAAGCTTGATCCGTGCCTGATCAGCCGGTCTAAACAACTAAGGTTGTTGCAAAAGCCTCTCTCGGGTAGCAATGCAGCCTTGCAAGCTCGTCCTACCCTGTCGTGACTCATTGAGCCGGCAACCTTTATGACTACAAAGTATCTTTGTGGCATAGTTAGAGTTTTTGAAAAAACATCTTAAGCCGCCGCGTCTCATTGAGTCAGCTCATTATTTCTTCTCTGACCACATGAACAGTAATTATTCGGCAAAAGAAATGGCAAAACGCCTAGTAAGGCGGCTCATATTAACAAAAGGGTGAGACTTCAGAATGAACAAAGATACAGGTGTAGGACAATACTGTTTTCATCTCTAACCTATTACATGGCTCGGAAGTGTTGGGGAACATTGCATGGGAAACAAAAAAATCCTACGCACACGAAGACCTATCATGGTGATGTTCACCTACGAGAGGGAGATCAGATTCACACACCCTTGTAGATCGCTAACCGGGAAGCGTTAAGAAACACGCTTGATGTAGTGGAACAGCTTCGTGATTCAAATCACCGTCGTCCCACGATCCTGTTGGAAATATGCCCTAGAGGCAATAATAAAATGGTTATTATCATATTTTCTTGTTCATGATAATCGTCTATTGTCCATGCTATAATTGTATTAACAGGAAACAGTAATACATGTGTGAATAAATAGATCACAATGTGTCCCTACCAAGCCTCTAGATTGGCTAGCTCGTTGATCAATAGATGATCATGGTTTCCTGATCATGGACATTAGATGTCATTGATAAGGGGATCACATCACTGGAAGAATGATGTGATGGACAAGACCCATTCCTAAGCATAGCACTAGATCGTGTTGTTCGTATGCTAAAGCTTTTCTAATGTCCAGTGTCTTTTCCTTCGACCGTGAGATTGTGCAACTCCCGGATACTGTAGGAGTGCTTTGGGTGTATCAAACATCACAACGTAACTGGGTGACTATAAAGGTGCACTATGGGTATGATACATCTCAAACATATCTATAATTTTTGATGGTTTCATGCTGTTATCTTGTCAACTTTGGATGTTTTAGGTACCTTTTATATCTTTTTTGGGACTAACTTATTAATTCAGTGGCAAGTGCAAGTTCCTGTTTTTTCTGTGTTTTTGACTCTTTTCAGATCTGATTTTGGAACGGAGTCCAAACGGAATAAAATCCCCGAAATAAATTTTGCCAGAACGGAAGAAGATCAGGGGACTAGAGGGCCAAGGCAGGAGAGCCACAGGGGGCCCACAAGCGATGTAGGCGCCACCAGGGGGCGGCGGCTACCAGGATTGTGGCCTCCCTGGCTCCCCCTGACCTAGCAACTTCACCTATATATTCCCTAAAATACATAAAACATAGGGGAATCCACGAAAATACTTTTCCGCCGCCGCAAGCTTCCGTTTCCGCGAGATCTCATCTGGAGACCCTTCCCGGTGCCCTGCCGGAGGGGACTTTGGAGTTGGAGGGCTTCTACATCAACATCATCGCCCCTCCAACGACTCGTGCTTAGTTCACTTCAGACCTACGGGTCCGTAGTTAGTAGCTAGATGGCTTCTTCTCTCTCTTGGATCTTCAATACAAAGTTCTCCATGATCTTCATGGATATCTATCCGATGTAATCCTCTTTGGTGGTGTGTTTGTCGAGATCCGATGAATTGTGGATTTGTGATCAGACTATCTATGATATATATTTGAGTCTTTGATGATTTCTTATATGCATGATTTGATATCCTTGTAAGTCTCTCCGAGTCTTGGGTTTTGTTTGGCCAACTAGATCTATGATTCTTGCAATGGGAGAAGTGCTTGGTTTTGGGTTCATACCGTGTGGTGACCTTTCCGAGTGACAGAACGGGCAGCAAGGCACGCATCGTGTTGTTGCCATCAAGGGTAACAAGATGGGCTTTTATCGTAGATATGAGATTGTCCATCTACATCATGTCATCTTGCTTAAGGCGTTACTCTGTTCTCATGAACTTAATACACTAGATGCATGCTGGATAGCGGTCGACGTGTGGAGTAATAGTAGTAGATGCAAAAAGTATCGGTCTACTTGTTTTGGACGCGATGCCTATAGATATAATCATTGCCATAGATAATGTAACGACTTTGCGCGGTTCTATCAATTGCTCGACAGTAATTCGTCCACCCACCGTCTACTTGCTTTCATGAGAGAAGCCACTAGTGAACACTACGGCCCCCGGGTCTATTCACACCTATCGTTTCCACTTTCGCTTTTACTTTGCTTTATTTCTTTTTGCTTTCAGTTTTTACTTGGCAAACAATCTATAAGGGATTGAGAACCCCTTCATAGCGTTGGGTGCAAGCTCTTTGTGTTTGTGCAGGTACTTGTGACAATCCTTCACTGGATTAATACCTTGGTTCTCAAAACTGAGGGAAATACTTACCGCCATTGTGCTACATCTCCCTTTCCGCTTCGAGGGAACACCAACGCAAGGCTCCAAGGCCACGGGGGAATCATTTGCATATTTTCCAAGGAAGTTCCTAAAGGCCTAGCCGTAGCAGAAAGATTCCTGGTGCCGTTGCTGAGGAGTATCAAGACAAGAATAGTCTCCCGTCAGCACGCTTGTTTCTGGCGCCGTTGGAAGGTCTTTTGTTGGAGTAGCAGAAGTATTTCTGGTGCCGTTGCCGGGGAAGGAGAGATCTATCCGAGTAGGTCTCACAAACTCATCTCTTGCATTTACCTTTTTTGCCAGTTGCCTCTCGTTTTCCTCTCCCCCACTTCACATTTGCCGATTTCATTTGCCTTTCTCCTTTGCCGTTTTCTTTTGCCGTTTTCCTTTGCCCGTTTTCCTCGCTTTCTCTTAGGCTTGTTCCTGAGAGATCTTTCCTCATGCCCAAACCAAACTATTTCAGAAGGTTGGAAGAGATTGAAACTAGTGTCAAAGGTTTCATGTCCTCTGAGTTTGACCAAAATAGTTACTTCCGTACGGAATTACAGGAGCAAAATTCTTTTATGGCCTGTTTGGATAAGGAAGTTGATGATATGGCAAAAGAATTCCTTGCACTAAATTCTCAGCTTGCTCACATTGAAAAATTGGTGGGCCAAATTTCTGACAAGCAAGCTACCTTAGTCAATAAGATGGCGGCTAAACCTGAAATTTGTGATGCAGATCTGAAAGATCTTAAAGTGCTTGGTGAGACTCCTCTTGAATCTTTGTTTTCGCGTGTCAAACCTATTAATGAAGGGACTGGATATGAATCCACTTCGGTTGAAAAACGCCCCAATGATTCGGAGTCCGCCCTTTCCGCTTCGAGGGAACACCAACGCAAGGCTCCAAGGCCATGGGGGAATCCTTTGCATATTTGCCAAGGAAGTCCCTAAAGGCGTAGCCGTAGCACAAAGATTCCTGGTGTCGTTGCTTAGGAGTATCAAGACAAGAATAGTCTCCCGTCAGCACGCTTGTTTCTGGCGCCGTTGGAAGGTCTTTTGTTGAAGTAGCAGGGCACCTCCGAAAGTGTCTATTGGGTTGGTACGAATCGAGATCGGGATTTGTCAATCCGTGTGACGGATAGGTATCTCCGGGCCCACTCGGTAAAACATCATAATGAGCTGAATGTGACTAAGGAGTTAGTCACAGAATGACGTACTACGGAACGAGTAAAGAGACTTACCGGTAACGAGATTGAACAAGGTATAGGTATACCGACGATCGAATCTCGGGCAAGTTCTATACCGACAGACAAAGGGAATTGTATATGGGATTGATTGAATCCTTGACATCGTGGTTCATCCGATGAGATCATCGTGGAACATGTGGGAGCCACCATGGGTATCCAGATCCCGCTGATGGTTATTGGCCGGAGAGTGTCTCGGTCATGTCTACATGATTCCCGAACCCGTAGGGTCTACACACTTAAGGTTCGATGACGCTAGGGTTATAGGGAATTGTTATACGAGGTTACCGAAGGATGTTCGGAGTCCCGAATGAGATCCCGGACGTCACGAGGAGCTCCGGAATGGTCCGGAGGTAAAGATTGATATATAGGATGGATGGGTTTGGACGCCGGAAATGTTTCGGGCACCACCGACAAAGTGTCGGGACCACCGGAAGGGTTCCGGAGGCCCACCGGGAGGGTCCACAAGCCCCGGAAGGCTACATGGGCCAAGTGAGGGTCGGAACCAGCCCCTAGGTGGGGTGGTGCGCCCCCCACACTCAGCCCAGGCGCACCAGAGAGGGAGGGAGGGGAAACCCTAGGTGCCGGTGGGCCTAAGGCCCACCTAGGGGTGCGCCACCCCCTCTCCTCCCTAGCCGCCCCCCCTCTCCCATCTAGGGTTGCCACCCCCTCAAGGGGGAAACCCTAAAGAGGGCACCACCTCTCCCTTCCCTCTATGTATAGTGGGATTTTTTGCCTTTGGAGATACGGTTTTCCATCTCTCTCTCGGCGCAGCCCTGCTCTTCTTCTTCCTCCTCATCCACGGTGCTTGGCAAAGCCGTGCTGGGAGACCTCGTCTCTCCATCGACACCACGTCGTCGTGCTGCCGAAGATCTTCCCCAACCTCTCCCTCCTCCTTGCTGGATCAAGGTGCGGGAGACGTCACCGGGCTGCACGTGTGATGAATGCGAAGGTGTCGTGGTTCGGCACTAGATCGGAATCGCACCGCGATGTGAATCGCCGCGAGTACGACTCCATCAACCGCGTTCTAGCAACGCTTTCGCTTAGCGATCTTCAAAGGTATGAAGATGCACTCACCCCTCTCTCGTTGCTGGTCTCTCCATAGGAAGATCTGAATATGGCGTAGGAAAATTGCTACGTTACCCAACAGTGGCATCCGAGCCACGTTTACTATGCGTAGATTCTATGCACGAGTAGAACACAAAAGGTTGTGGGCGCTGATTTGTCAATTTCTTGCCGCTACTAGTCTTATATTTTTCCGGTGGTGTTGTGGGATGAAGCGGCCCGGACCGACCTTACACGTACGCTTAGGTGAGACAGGTTCCACCGGCAGACATGCACACCGTGCATAAAGGTGGCTAGCGGGTGTCTGTCTCTCCCACTCTAGTCGGATTGGATTTGATGAAAAGGGTCCTTATGAAGGGTAAATAGCTTTGGCATATCATCGTTGTGGCTGTCACGTAGGTAAGAAGGCGTTCTTGCTAGAAACCCAAATCAGCCACGTAAAACTTGCAACAACAATTAGAGGACGTCTAACTTGTTTTTGCAGGGTTTGACATGTGATGTGATATGGCCAAAGTTGTGATGTTACATGTGTGAAGTATGAGATGATCATGTTATTTTAATAGGATTCACGACTTGCATGTCGATGAGTATGACAACCGGCAGGAGCCATAGGAGTTGTCTTAATTTATTGTATGAGATGCAACGCCATGTGTTTACTACTTTTACTTCATTGCTAACGGTTAGCTATAGTAGTAGTGGTAGTAGTAGTTGGCGTGACAACTTCACGGAGACACGATGATGGAGATCATGGTGTCACGCTGGTGACAATGATGATCATGCGATGCCCGAAGATGGAGATCGAAAGAGCAAAGATGATAATGGCCATATCATGTCCCTATATGATTGCATGTGATGTTTATCATGTTTTTCATCTTATTGCTTAGAACGACGGTAGCATAATAAGATGATCCCTCTTAAAAATTTCGATAACGTATTCCCCTAAGTGTGCACCGTTGTCAAGGATTGTTGTCTTGAAGCACCATGTGATGATCGGGTGTGATAGATTCTAACGTTCGCATACAACGGGTATAAGCCAGATTTACACACGCGAAACACTTAGGTTGACTCAACGAGCTTAGCATGTACAGACATGATCTCGAATACAAGAGACCGAAAGGTCGAACATGAGTCGTATGGTTGAATACGATCAGCATGAAGTTGCTCACCATGACGACTGGTCCGTCTCACGTGATGATCGGACACGGGTTAGTCAACATGGATCATGTATCACTTAGATGACTAGAGGGATGTCGGTTTAAGTGGGAGTTCATACTCAATTTTATTAAATGAACTTAATTGTCATGAACTTAGTCTAAAAGTTGTCTTTATAAATATTGTAGATGGCCAACGTCAACCTCAATTTCAACGCATTCCTAGAGAAAACAAGCTGAAAGATGATGGTAGCAACTATGCGGACTAGGTCCGCAACTTGAAGCTCATCCTCGAAGCAGCTAAAAAGGCTTATGTCCTTGATGCGCCGCTAGGTGACCCTCCTGCTCCTGCAGCAGCCCAGGACATTCTGAACGTCTGGCAAACGCGCAGTGATGACTACTCTCTGGTTAGGTGTGGCATGTTATACAGTTTGGAAACGGGGCTCCAAAGGCGTTTTGAGCAACACGGTGCATATGAGATGTTCCAAGAGCTGGAAAAACTTTCCAAGAGCTGGAATTAGTTTTTCAAGCTCATGCCCGTGTTGAGAGATATGAAGTCTCTGTCAAGTTATTTAGTTGTAAGATGGAGGAGAACAGTTCTGTCAGTGAGCACATACTCAAAATGTCTGGGTTACACGGTCGTCTGACTTCACTTGCAATTGAACTTCCGGATGACGCTATAATTGACAGAATCCTCCAGTCTCTCCCGCCAAGCTACAAGGGTTTTGTGCTGAACTACAACATGCGAAGGATGGAAAAGACCATTCCCGAGTTGTACTCGATGCTGAAATCTGCAGAAGTAGAAATCAAGAAAGAGCATCAAGTGTTGATGGTCAATAAGACCACCAGTTTTAAGAAGGCAAGGGTAAGAATAACTTCAAGAAAGATGGCAAGGCCGTTGCCGCGCCCGGTAAGTCAGATACCAGCAAGAAGAAAAATAATGGACCCAAGCTTGAGACTGAGTGCTTCTATTGGAAGGGAAAAGGTCACTGGAAGCGGAACTGCCCCAAGTACTTAGCGGACAAGAAGGCCGACAACGTTAAAGGTATATATGATATACATGTTATTGATGTGTACCTTAACAGCGCTCGTAGTAGCTCTTGGGTATTTGATACAGGTGTTGTTGCTCACATTTGCAACTCAAAGCAGGAACTGTGGAATAAGCGGAGACTGGCCAAGGACGAGGTGACGATGCGCGTCGGGAATGGCTCCAAGGTCGATGTGATCGCCGTCGGCACGCTGCCTCTACATCTACCGTCGGGATTAGTTTTAAACCTGAATAATTGTTATTTAGTACCAGCTTTGAGCATGAATATTGTATCAGGGTCTTGCTTAATGCGAGACGGCTACTCATTTAAGTAAGAGAATAATGGTTGTTCTCTTTATATGAGTGATAGGTTTTATGGTCATGGTCCACTGCTGAATGGTCTATTCTTGATGAATCTTGATCGTGATGTTACACATATTCATAGTGTGAGTGCCAAAAGATGTAAAGTTGATAATGATAGTCCCACATACTTGTGGCACGCCCGCCTTGGTCATATCGGTGTTAAGCGCATGAAGAAGCTCCATACTGATGGACTATTAGAGTCTCTTGACTTTGAATCATTTGACACATGCGAACCGTGCCTCATGGGCAAGATGACTAAGACTCCATTCTCAGGAATAATGGAGAGAGCGAATGACTTACTGGAAATAATACATACTGATGTGTGTGGTCCAATGAATGTTGAAGCCCGCGGTGGTTACCGTTATGTTCTCACTCTCACCGATGATTTGAGTAGGTATGGGTATATCTACTTGATGAAGCACAAAACTGAGACGTTTGAAAAGTTCAAGGAATTTCAGAGTGAGGTTGAGAATCAACATGACAGAAAAATTAAGTGTCTACGATCTGATCGTGCAGGAGAATATTTGAGTCACGATTTTGGCACACACCTCAGGAAGTGTGGAGTTGTTTCACAACTGACGCCGCCTGGCACACCGCAATGCAACAGAGTGTCTGAACGTCGTAATCGCACTTTATTAGATATGGTACGATCTATGATGTTTCTTACCGACTTATCGCTATCATTTTGGGGATATGCATTAGAAACTGCAGCGTTAACTTTAAATAGGGCACCGTCTAAATCCATTGAGACGACACCATATGAACTATGGTTTGGCAAGAACCTAAGCTGTCGTTTCTAAAAGTTTGGGGTTGCGATGCTTATGTGAAGAAACTTCAACCAGAAAAGCTCGAACCCAAAGCGGAGAAATGTGTATTCATAGGATACCCTAAGGAAACTATTGGGTATACCTTCTATCTTAGATCCGAAGGTAAAATCTTTGTTGCCAAGAACAAACCCTTTCTAGAGAAAGAGTTTCTCTCGAAAGAAGTAAGTGGGAGGAAAGTATAACTTGATGAGGTAATTACACCCCCTCTCGAACCGGAGAGTAGCGCAGCGCGGGAAATTGTTCCTGTGGCGCCTACGCCAACTGAAGAGGAAGTTAATGATGATGATCATGAAGCTTCGGATCCAGTTGCTAGTGAACGCGAACGTCCACAAGGGTACGCTCCGCACCGGAGTGGTTCGGCAACCCTGTGATGGAAATCATGTTGTTAGACGACGGTGAACCTTCGAACTATGAAGAAGCAATGGCGGGCCCGGATTCCAACAAAAGTCTTGAGGCTATGAAATCCGAGATAGGATCCATGTATGAGCACAAAGTATGGACTTTGGTGGACTTGCCCGATGATCGGCGAGCCATAGAAAATAAATGGATCTTCAAGAAGAAGACTGATGCAAACGGTAATGTGACCATTTATAAAGCTTGACTTATCGCAAAGGGTTTTCAACAAATTCAAGGAGTTGTCTACAAAGAGACTTTCCCTCCCGTAGCGAAGCTGAAGTCAGTCCGAATCATGTTAGCAATTGCCGCTTTTCATGATTATGAAATTTGGCAAATGGACGTCAAAACAGCGTTCCTTAATGGGAATCTTAAGGAAGAGTTGTATATGATGCAACCAGAAGGTTTTGTCAACCCTAAGGGTGCTAACAAAGTGTGCAAGCTCCAGCGCTCCATGTATAGGCTGGTGCAAGCATCTCGGAGTTGGAACATTCGCTTTAATGAGGTGATTAAAGCGTTTGGATTCATACAGGTTTATGGAGAAGCCTGTCTGTACAAGAAAGTGAGTGGGAGCTCTATAGCTTTCCTCATACTATATGTGGATGACATATTATTGATGCGGAATAATATAGAGTTGTTGGAGAGCATAAAGGCCTATTTGAACAAGAGTTTTTCGATGAAGGACCTTGGAGAAGCTGCATACATATTAGGCATCAAGATCGATAGAGATAGATCGAGACGCCTCATACGTCGTTCGCAAAGTACGTACCTTGACAAGATATTGAAGAAGTTCAATATGGAAAACTCAAATAAGGGGTTCTTGCTAGTTTTGCAAGGTATGAGATTGAGTAAGACTTAGTATGCCATGTTGTGTACCATACCTGATATAAACCTTGTCATAAGTTTGGTAGGGAGGTACCAAAGTGATCCCGGTATGGAACACTGGACAACGGTCAAGAATATCCTTAAGTACATGAAGAGGACTAAGGATATGTTTCTCGTTTATGGAGGTGACGAAGAGCTCATCGTAAAGGGTTACGTCGATGCTAGCTTCGACACAGATCCGGATGACTCTAAGTCACAGATCGGATACATGTATGTTTTGAATGGCGGGGCAGTGAGCTAGTGCAGCAGCAAGCAAGAAGTCGTGGCAGCATCTAGATGTGAAGCGGAGTACATAGCTGCTTCAGAAGCGGCTCATGAAGGAATTTGGATGAAGGAGCTCATCATCGACCTTGGAGTGGTCCCAAGCGCGTCGGGTCTGATGACACTCTTCTGTGATAACACTAGGGCCACTGCCATAGCCAAGGATCCCAGGTTTCACCGGAAGACCAAGCACATCAAACGCCGCTACAACTCCATCCAGGACCATGTCCAGAGTGGAGTAATAGATATTTGTAAAGTGTACACGGGTCTGAATATTGCAGACCCGTTGACTAAACCTCTTCCTAGAGCAAAACATGATCAACACCACAATGTTATGGGTGTTCGATACATCAAAATGTAACTAGATTATTGACTCTAGTGCAAGTGGGAGACTGTTGGAAATATGCCCTAGAGGCAATAATAAAATGTTTATTATCATATTTCCTTGTTTATGATAATCGTCTATTGTTCATGCTATAATTGTATTAACAGGAAATAGTAATACATGTGTGAATAAATAGATCACAACGTGTCCCTAGCAAGCCTCTAGATTGGCTAGCTAGTTGATCAATAGATGATCATGGTTTCCTCATCATGGACATTAGATGTCATTGATAACGGGATCATATCATTGGAAGAATGATGTGATGGACAAGGCCCATTCCTAAGCATAGCACTAGATCGTGTTGTTCGTATGCTAAAGCTTTTCTAATTTCAAGTGTCTTTTCCTTCTACCGTGAGATTGTGCAACTCCTGGATACTGTAGGAGTGCTTTGGGTGTATCAAATGTCACAACGTAACTGGGTGACTATAAAGGTGCACTACGGGTACCTCCGAAAGTGTGTGTTGCGTTGGTACGAATCGAGATCGGGATTTGTCACTCCGTGTGACGGAGAGGTATCTCTGGGCCCACTCGGTAGAACATCATCATGAGCTCAATGTGACTAAGGAGTTAGTCATAGGATGACGTGCTACGGAACAAGTCAAGAGACTTACCGGTAACGAGATTGAACAAGGTATAGGTATACGGACGATCCAATCTCGGGCAAGTTCTATACCGACAAACAAAGGGAATTGTATACGGAATTGATTGAATCCTTGACATCATGGTTCATCCGATGAGATCATCGTGGAACATGTGGGAGCCACCATGGATATCTAGATCCCGCTGATGGTTATTGGCCGGAGAGTGTCTCGGTCATGTCTACATGATTCCCGAACCCGTAGGGTCTACACACTTAAGGTTCGATGACGCTAGGGTTATAGGGAATTGTTATACGAGGTTATCGAAGGATGTTCGGAGTCCAGGATGAGATCCCGGACATCACGAGGAGCTCCGGAATGGTCCGGAGGTAAAGATTGATATATAGGATGGATGGGTTTGGACGCCGATAATGTTTCGGGCACCACGGGCAAAGTGCGGGGACCATCGGAAGGGTTCCGGAGGCCCACCGGGAGGGCCCACAAGCCCCGGAAGGCTACATGGGCCAAGTGCGGGAGGGAACCAGCCCCTAGTTGGGCTGGTGCTCCCCCCACACTCAACCCAGGCACACCACAGTGGGAGGGAGGGGAAACCCTAGGCGCTGGTGGACTAAAGGCCCACCTAGGGGTGCGCCACCCCCTCTCCTCCCTGGTCACCGCCCCCCTCTCCCATCTAGGGCTGCCGCCCCCCCCCCCTCAAGGGGGAAACCCTAAAGGGGGCGCCACCCCTCCGTTCCCCCTATATATAGTGGGGGGTTTTGCCTTTGGAGATACGATTTTCCATCTCTCTCTTGGCGCAGCCCTGCTCTTCTTCTTCCTCCTCTCCCACGGTGCTTGGCAAAGCCCTGCCGGGAGGCCTCGTCTCTCCATCTACACCACGCCGTTGTGCTGCCGGAGATCTTCCCCAACCTCTCCCTCCTCCTTACTGGATCAAGGTGCAGGAGAGGTCACCGGGCTGCACGTGTCTTGAACGCGTAGGTGCCGTGGTTCGGCACTAGATCGGAATCACACCGCGATCTGAATCGCCGCGAGTACGACTCCATCAACCGCGTTCTAGCAATGCTTCCGCTTAGCGATCTTCAAAGGTATGAAGATCCACTCACCCCTCTCTCGTTGCTCGTCTCTCCATAGGAAGATCTGAATATGGCATAGGAAAATTTTGAATTTATGCTACGTTACCCAACAGATTCGTCCCGATCTAGCACCGAACGGACGACACCTCCGCGTTCACCACACGTACAGCTCGATGACAATCTCCGCCTTCTTGACCCAGCAAGAGAGACGGGGACGTAAATGAGTTCTCTGGCAGCGTGACGGCGCTCCGGTGATGGTGATGATCTATTCATGCAGGGCTCCGCCCGAGCTCTGCAGAAAACCGATCTAGAGGAAGAACTACGAAGTAGAGGTTTAGGATTGCACGTGGCAAAGTTGTGTCTCAAAAACCCTAAAACCTCTAGTATATATAGGAGGCAGGGAGGGGCTAGCCTTGGTGCTCAAGGAATCCCCTAGGGCGTTGATACGTCTCTGTCGTATCTACTTTTCCGAACTCTTTTGCCCTTCTTTTGGAATCTAACTTGCATGATTTGAATGGAACTAACCCGCACTAACACCGTTTCAGCAGAATTGCCATGGTGTTGTTTTTGCACAGAAATAAAAGTTCTCGGAATGACCTGAAAATTTACGGAGAATTTTTCTGGGATTTATGAAAAATACTGGCGCAAGAATCAGCGGAGGGAGTGGAGTCGTGAGCCCACAAGCCCACCAGACGCGACCCCCATGGCCGCGCCTGGCAGGCTTGTGGGGCCCACAAAGCTCCACCGCCTCTCAATCCAACTCTATATAGTCCGGTTCGTTTAGAAAAAAAATCAAGGAGAAGGATTCATCGCGTTTTACGATACGGAGGCGCCGCCACCTCCTCTTCTTCATGTGGAGGACAGATCTGGAGTCTGTTCTGGGCTCCGGAGAGGGAAATCGTCGCCATCGTCATCATCAACCTTCCTTCATCGCCAATTCCATGATGCTCTTCACCGTTCATGAGCAATCTCATCGTAGGCTTCCTGGACAGTGATGAGTTGGATGAGATCTATCATGTAATCGAGTTAGTTTTGACGGGGATTGATCCCTAGTATCCACTATGTTTTGAGATTAATGTTGCTACTACTTTGCCATGCTTAATGCTTGTCACTAGGGCCCGAGTGCCATGATTTCAGATCTGAACCTATTATATTGTCGCCAATATATGTGTGTTTTAGATCCTATCTTGCAAGTTGTAGTCACCTACTATGTGTTATGACCCGGCAACCCCGGAGTGACAATAGCCGGAACCACTCCCGGAGATGACCATAGTATGAGGAGTTCATGTCTTCACCAAGTGTTAATGCGTTGGTCCGGTTCTTCATTAAAAGTAGAACCTTAATATCCCGTAGTTTCCATTAGGACCCCGCTGCCACGGGAGGGATGGACAATAGATGTCATGGAAGTTCTTTTCCCTAAGCACGTATGACTACATACGGAATACATGCCTACATTAGATTGACGAACGGGAGCTAGTTACTTATCTCTCCGTGCTATAGCTGTTACATGATGAATCACATCTGGCATAATCATTCATCACCGATCCAAGCCTACGAGTCTTTTACTACTGTTGCTCCTGCAACTCTTACTCTGTTGCTACTGTTGTCACTTTCCTGCTACTCGTTACTGTTGCTACTGCTGCTATCACCCTACTTTGCTACTGATACTTTGCTGCAGATACTAAATCTTTCAGGTGTGGTTGAATTGACAGCTCAACTGCTAATACTTGAGAATATTCTTTCGCTTCCCCTTGAGTCGAATCAATAAATTTGAGTTGAATGCACTACCCTTGAAAACTGTTGCGATCCCCTATACTTGTGGGTTACCAAGACCTTTTTCTGGCGCCGTTGCCGGGGAAGCACAGCTATATTCTCTGAGTCACTTGGGCTTTACGTCTGCTAGTCACTATGAGGAATCCGATAGTTCCAAGAACTAAAGTCTTGCCCTCAACTACGAGGACAGGTAAGGAACTGTCATCTAGCTGTGCACTTGATTCACCTTCCGTTATGAGTAAGTTTGCGACATCACCTCCTGCTAGAAATCTTGATATGTCGCATGTGCTTGATGATGCTACTTCTGCTGCCCATGATGCTTACGATGATTCTATGCTTGATACTGCTTTGCCACTAGGTGCATTCCTTGATGCACAAATTGCTAGAGTTGCTGCTAGATGTGAAGATACTTCTGAAACTGTCGATACTATTGAAGTAGAACCTGAACTGCCTGATATGCCTGAATGTTATGTTATGGAGGGAGAGATAGCTGAGGACTTTCTTGCGTGTAAGGATAGCTATGATGTTGAGAAATTACTGCTCAAGTGGAAATAAAAAACTCTGAACGCTAGGATGAAATACGACCCGAAGTTTGCTAGTTCGCCTATCTTTGTGACCGATAAGGATTATGAATTCTCTGTCGACCCTGAGTTAATCACTCTGGTCGAATCTGATCCTTTTCACGGTTATGAGTTTGAAACGGTTGTAGCCCATCTTACCAAACTGCACGATATAGCCACCCTATTCACTAGTGAGGAAAAGATCCGCCACTACTATATCCTCAAGCTGTTTCCTTTCTCGCTAAAGGATGATGCTAAGACCTGGTTCACTTCTCTTGCTCCTAGTTGTGTGCGTAGCCCCCAGGATATGGTCTACTACTTCTCTGAAAAATATTTCACTACCCATAAGAAGCAAGCTGCCTTGCAGGAAATATACAACTTTGCTCAAGCTGAAGAAGAGAGTCTCCCACAAGCTTGGGGGAGGCTCGTCCAGCTACTGAATGCTTTGCCTAATCACCCTCTTGAGAAGAATGAATTACTTGATATCTTCTATAATGGACTTACCGATGCTTCTAAAAGACCACCTACATGGTTGTGCTGGTTGTGTTTTTAGGGAACGTACCGTAGAACGAGCTAAGATTCTATTGAATAACATCTTGTGCAATGAGAATGCTTGGACTATTCCCGAACCACCTCCTAAGACAACTCCGAAGAAAAGAGGTATTCTATTCCTCAGTCCTGAAAATATGCAAGAAGCTAAGAAATCTATGCGAGAGGAAGGCATTAAATCTAAAGATGTCAAAAATCTACCACCTATCGAAGAGATCCATGGTCTTGATAACCCGATACAGGTAGTAGAAGTAAATTCTCTGCGTAGGTTTGATGAGAGTGATATTCCTTTTGATAAACCTGCTAGCCTATGTCTGGATGAATTTGATAACTTTGTTGCCAAACAACACAGCTTCAATGATTATGTTAGCGGACAATTGGAACAGAATGCTCGTATGCTTAGTCATTTAAGTGCTTGTGTGGACAGAAATGTCAATGATCTTAAGCTCCTGAGTAAACATGCCTCTATGGTTACTACTCAGGTAGAACAAGTACTTAGAGCTCAAAATGACTTGCTCAATGAGTTGAATGACAATTCTGTTAGAGTCGTCAATAGAGGTGGTAGAATGACCCAGGAACCTTTGTATCCTGAGGGTCATCCTAAGAGAATTGAACAAGATTCTCAAGGAGTTAGCACTGATGCACCTAGTCATCCTAGGAAGAAGAAGAAAGATGATAGGGATTTGCACGCTGGCAACCCTGTTGCTGCTACACCTGAGAGTCCAAATGATGTATCTGCCTCTGATGCTGAAACACAATCTGGTGATGAACATGAGCCTAATGATGATATCAATAGTGATTTTCATGTTGATGCTCATCCTAGCAATGATAAGGATGTGGAGATTGAACCTGTTGATCTAGATAACCCACAGCCTAAGAATAGAAGATACTATAAGAATGACTTCGCTACTAGGAAGCATGGTAAAGAAAGGGAACCATGGGTTCACAAACCTATGCCCTTTCCTCCCAAACCATCCAAGAAAAAAGATGATGAGGATTTTGAGCGATTCGTTGAAATGATTAGACCTGTCTTTCTTCAAATGCGTTTGACAGATATGCTCAAAATGTCTCTGTATGCTAAGTACATGAAGGATATTGTGACTAATAAGAGGAGGATACCTGAGGTTAAGATTTCCACCATGCTTGCTAATTATACCTTCAAGGGTGGAACTCCTAAGAAACTAGGTGATCCCGGTGTGCCCACTATACCATGCTCCATTAAAGGTAACTATGTTAGAACTGCTTTATGGGATCTTGGAGCCGGTGTTAGTGTTATGCCTCTCTCTCTCTTTATCGTAGACTTGAACTGGATAAGTTGACACCCACTGAAATCTCTCTGCAAATGGCCGACAAATCAACTGCTTTCCCTATTGGCATTTGCGAGGATGTGCCTGTTGTGGTTGCTAATGTCACTATCTTAACGGACTTTGTTATCTTCTATATTCCCGAGGACGATGCCATGACGGTCATCCTCAGAAGACCCTTCTTAAAGACTACAGGGGCTGTTATAGATTGCAACAAAGGCAATGTCACTTTCCATGTCAACGGTAATGAGCATACAGTGCATTTTCCGAAGAAACATAATCGAGTACATTGCATCAATGTTATCGAAAAAACTTCATCGATTCTTATTGGGAGCTTTGAATGCCCTATTCCTAATCTTAAGATGAAGTATGATTTGTTTGTTGGGGAGATACACATCCCCATTGAGGTAACCTAGTGATCATTCGAAAATTCTCTATCCTCTTTTGCGATTCGAAAAGGTTTGTCGAGGAGACTTGATCAACCTCCTTGACGGATTTCTTTCGATGACCATGAGATGGATGAATCGGGGAGTCACAAACCTCTGTTCCAAGCTTTCACCTTCGGTTGCTTAGAAGAAAAATGATAGATTTAGTTTAGTTTTCCCTGTTTTCTGTTTTAGCGTCCGGTAGAAAAGTATCCCGAAAATAAAAGTTCTCCAAACGTCCTGAAAATCAAGTATGATTTTTTCTCGAATTTTTGAAAAATACTGAGACGAAGAGCTAGTCTGGGGGCTGCACGAGTGGGCCATAAGCCCTGGAGGCGCAGACACCCCCCTAGCCGCGCCTACCTGGCTTGTGGTGCCCACGTGCACCCCCTCCACTCATTCTTGCTCTCTTCTGGTTCTCCTACCTCCAGAAAAAATCGTTTCGCAGCTCAAACCCGTGTTCTTGCTCCTCTTGCTGGGATTTTCGATCTCCTTGCTCAAAGCACCATTCTCCGAACTGTTTTGGGCAAATTACTCCTTGGTAAGTGACTCCTCCATTGGTCCAATTAGTTTTTGCTCTAGTGCCTTATATTTCGCGTATTTTTGCTGCCTTGGTGACCATGTTCTTTAGCTTTGCATGCTAATTTTAGCTGGTCCCAAGTAGTTTTGATGCGTAATATGGCCTCTAGGCACTTGTGGGAGTAGTTGCTACGATTTTAGTTGAGCCTTGTTCACTTTTCTTTTGGGTCACTGAAAATTTCAGAAAAGGAAGATGTTCAGGAGAAACTATCATGGTGGTTTCTCCAGCAGGAGAGGTCCCCGTATTGCGATTCGGGAGCCCGATCCTTACCAACCAAGGGACGCGCAGGTACAACCATGTGAATGGCCTTCTGATGAATTTATGATTGAGGCAGGTTTCAAAGATGAGTTTGATGCACTTGTTCACAACGTTGGACTCGAAGAATTCATCTCCGATAAATGTGAACAATATGTTGCTCTCACTACCTGTTTTGTTTGTAGATTCAAATTTTCAGTTGGTCGTGATACATCTGTATTGTTTGATCTCTATGACAAATCTTATACCATGGATTTAGAGGATTTCAATAGGATTTGCAACATACCTATTTGGGGTAGTCTCAACGATCCTCCTAAATCTTCGGTTAGAGATTTTTTCTCTGGTATAACTGTTGGAGAAACTAGAGATATTACGCAGGCTACCATGGGGAGCATTCATTTTCCTACCTTGCATTATTTTGCCCTCTTCATAGGCAGATGCATTAATGGCAAGATTGAGCATTGTCACCTCTGCGCACCCGACCTTAGTATCCTTAAGAGCGTAGTAACGGGTGATAAAAGTTTCAACATGGGAGCTATTATAGCAAGGAGGCTGAATAATAATGCTAATGAAGGGGATTTCTTTGGTGGGATCTATGCCACTTGCATGGCAAATTTTCTTGGAGTACCCATCCGCGAAGGAGATCCCCCGCTCCATATAGCTTTCCTTGACCGCGTTGCTTTGACATGCTACCAGTTCCTTGAGAGGGATGATGAATCCCTCCTATACCATTTGATATTTAACCGGCAGCGTGTTTTCCATATTACCGTTCCTGCTCCTGCCTTCTTTGACTTTCAGGTAAAACGGAGATATTACATAACCAGAGGAGAGAGGAGTGTCTTGTGCTAGAGCTGCTAGCATTCATTTTCCCGTGCTTCAGTACTTCTCATTATTTGTGGGAAAATGTTTGATTGGCCATGGGAAAGCTGGGTCACTTAGTTCCCAAGATCTTGCGGTCTTGCGCGAAGCCCTTTATAACGATAAAACTTATAGCTTGGGTGCTATAGTAGCTCAACGGTTGAACACGAACCGTTCTAAAGGCATTGTCTATGGAGGTATCTATGCTACTCGTCTTGCTAGACACTTTGAGATACCTATTAGACTCGAAGAGTAAGAAGACATTCTTCTTCCCGAGAGATATATAGATTACGATAGCATGGTTCGCCATGACTTTCTTGATAGAGATATAAATAGAAGGATGATTTATAACCTGGTGTTTAGTCAGGGTACTCGTGAGACTATTACTTTGCCTGCTCCTTCTTTGTTCAATCTTCATGCAGGCAGGTACATTATTATGCCCTCGGACATCTACGCATATTGGGGCCTAGCCCAACCACAGGTGCCCGTGCCCGAGCCACCAATCGAGTACCAGACGCCAGTTTATTAGTGGGAACCAGAGGAGCAAACACAGCAGTGGCATCCTCAGTCCACTCCGGAGTACCCCGGAGCTGGTTATTTCCCTCCATGGGAGTAGACCAACTTAGGCCAAAAGCCTAAGCTTGGGGGAGTACGTGTTTCTCACCGACTTTACATTCTTGCTTATGCTTCCACTTTGTTCGTCGGTGTTCACACTTTGCCACTTTATCATCCATGCTAGTTTGTTTTCTTTTTCTCGTTTTCTTTTTTTTCGTGTGTCTGTCTAGTTTGAAAAAAAACAAAAAGATTTTCTTTTTCTTCTTTTGCTTGTTGGGAGCTATCCCGTGTAAATAGTTTTGTTTTTCTTTGGGTCAAGATAGAAGACCACGGTTACAATGTTTAGTGGCTCTCGCATGCATATATGTTTATCTGTCAAAGAGCCATATTACTTTGTCTTCTCCTTTGCGTTCGCCTGCAGATTCCAGCGCAGTCCAATGCACGAGCACTTTTATTATTATTCACATCGTTCGGTCACGCAAGTGAAAGGCAATAATGACGATATATGATGAAGTGACTGAGCTTGGAAAAGCTGGTATGAAATTGATCTATTTTGTTTTTGTAAGTATGACTAGCTCGTCGTGCCTGATTCAGCTTTGTTGTGAGAGAAACATGTTTGAAATGACAACTTAGAGATCATAGTTGTTGATGTCATGCTTACTTAGCTAGGAGCTTATAATGGTTTGCCTTGGATGCCCACATGAATTTTGAGATGACTATGATGTAGTGTGATAGGATGGTATTGTCACGCCCAAGATGCGACCCTATCCTCAATTTGGCATGAATGCCTCGTCAGGGATAGAAGCGCATCTCGTCGTGTCGCAAGAATGGATATCGTTACAAGTACATGTACTGAAAAGAAGAGGTATATATATAGAATTGGCTTACACTCGCCACAAGCTACATCAGAGTCACGGCAGTACATTACATATTCAACAAGATTAAGAGCAGGGTCCGACTACGGACGAAAACAAACGACAAAAGAAGAACGACGTCCATCCTTGCTATCCCAGGCTGCCGGCCTGGAACCCATCCTAGATCGATGGAGAAGAAGAAGAAGAAGCAACTCCAAATGAACAATCAACGCGCTCGCGTCAAGTAACCTTTACCTGTACCTGCAACTGGTGTTGTAGTAATCTGTGAGCCACAGGGGACTCAGCAATCTCATTTCCAAAGGTATCAAGAGTAGCAAAGCTTAATGGGTGAGGCAAGGTTAAGTGGTGAGGTTGCAGCAGCGGCTAAGCATATATTTGGTGGCTAAACTTACGAGTACAAGAAATAAGAGGGGGTAGATCTACGCATAGCGGACGTGAACTACGGATGATCAAATGAATGATCCTGAACACCTACCTACGTCAGACATAACCCCACCGTGTCCTTGATCGGAGTAAGAACTCACGAAAGAGACAGTCACGGTTACGCACACAGTTGGCATATTTTAATTAAGTTAACTTCAAGTTATCTAGAACCAGTGTTAAACAAAGTTTCCACATTGCCACATAACCGCGGGCACGGCTTTCCGAAATATTTAACCCTGCAGGGGTGCTCCAACTAGTCCATCACAAGTTACCACAAGCCGCATAGAAATCCTCAATCACGAAGCTCGCGATCTCGTCGGATTCCCTAGTGAAAAACCTCAACTCTGAGATTACCCAAAGCATCACCGGCATCCCGATGCACAAGATATCTCGTCAAAGGTAAAACTAATCCAGCAAGGGCGCCCGGCGTGTCGACGATCCCGATAGGAGTCGCGTATCTCGTTCTCAGGACACGGCGGATAAGCGAAGCGTACGGTGGGCTGATAGACATCACCCGAGTTGCCCCGGGTTGGCCCCGCACGATGCTCTGTTTTGGACCAGCGCCATCAGCACTGGCCCTCCCTGTATTATGTGAAATTACTCCTCGGGTTCATGACGCCCTATGCTTTCAGTATTAACAAGTTATTATGTTGGGCAAATGTAGTACCAATGTTGGGCCTTGCCAGACCAGCTTTAATCTAAAACGAATTATGAAGGGGGTCCCCATAACAACCCCGATCGTGTTAGGAGCGCTCGTTTATGGAACATAACACCGGTAGCCGTAACTAAGGGGGCAAAGGTGGAACAAAACACCAGGCTAGGAAGGCCGAGCCTTCCACCTTTTACCAAGTATATGGGTGCATTAAATTAAATAGCATTTAATATGGTGATATAATAAAGAACCCATGTTTTCACATGGAAGCATCTGCACCTGCAACTAGCAACGCTAACAACAGGGTTAAGCAAACGGTAACATAGCCAATCAGTGGTTTGCTAGGTCGAACAGGTTGAAGGTAATCATGGCATTGTTGAGAAGCTGATATTTAACATGTGTTAGGCAACGAGACATAATCGATAGAAGCGATAAAACTAGCATGGCAATGATAGTAATGATATCTGGGGAAATGGTCATCTTGCCTGAGATCCCGCTTGGAAGAAGAACAACTCCGAGAAGTCGACGAATCAACGTAGTCGAGCGGGTCCTCACATTCCGACACGCTTGCGGAACTCTATCGAGACGGAGAAAACCAGAAACAGGCATGAACACAGATATTCACCACACGATGCACAACATGATGCACAACCTAATATGATGCATGATCAGTTCAATGATGCAAGGGATGGCATGGCAATTCACCTCACGCAAACACTACACATTAAGTGAAGCTCGATATGCAACGGGTTAGATATCTTCGAAACTCCACGATTAATTACTTAGTTCACTCCCGATTATTTACACGACAATATTAAATTGTTGTTCACATGGCAAGGGGTGAAGCGACGGTTCTACGTGGCATCCTAGACGGCTAACACACGGGACTTAGTACGGAGCTACGGCACAAGAGACATGCAACACAAGATTATATGCCATGAATGCGACATGCATGCAAGTTCATCAACATCACGGCAAGAAGGGCAAGAAGCATATGTCGCCACGGCGAGCGAGACGGAACCATGGCGGCAAATCGGAAACGATGCCACGGCAATATTCCTATCCCGATAACTCGTCGAGATATCGTGCCAACGTACTGGGAACGTGTGCGGCAACGCTATATATAGATGGGGTGATCCCGTATATCGGGCTCCCACGCGTCGAGGGCACAACGAAAGAGGAACACAACGTGCCACGGGCAACATACAGTGCAACATACATTCAACTCATACATCACATCACACGGTCACGACAACGTCTCAACGTTATACCTTCGAAGCATGGACATCGGAGCGGTTCGGTTCGTTGAAGGAGAACAACGATCGTCGTGGACGTCGTGGAAGTCGTGCTACCGGTCTCGTCAACGGTAGTCGTTCGCTCGGCGTCGTGGTTCTCGGGTCTCGTCGACGGTAGTCGTTCACGTTTTCCGAAGACGTCCGGGGTCGTCGAGGAAGTAGTCGTACACGTCTCGTAGGGGAAGTAGTTATACACGATGATCTTGTCGGGTCCAAGAAGGAGGGGATGGTGCACGCGGTCTTCGGCGACGGCAACCCGCGACAGCAGCAACAGCTAGCAACTAATAACTAATGGCAAGCTACGGCAGGCAACCACAACAGCGTCAGGCAGCTACTAGCATCGGCACACAACGGCAGCAGGCAAGCTGGCAGCAGCAAGGGAGGCAAGCAGGCAATCAGCAGCAGCTAGCTGACGACGGCCTAGCAACAATCAGCAAGCCACGCAACACAAGCAACTAGCTAGCAGCTAATTCGGCAGCGGCAGGTAGCAGCAAGAGCAGAAAGCTTCGGCAGCAGCGGCAACACAACAACAACAAGCCACAGCATCAGCAGCAAACAGCAAGCAACGGGAGCCAGCAATAGCAGCAACTATCGGCACATCAACAGCAATTGCCAGCAGCGGCTACATCAAGCAGCAGCAAAACGCAGCAGCAACAACAAGGCAGCACAGCTATGGCATAGATCGGCTTCAGGCAAGGAAAGAGGATATGGCCAAGTCGGAAGCAGCAGCAGTTAGCTGGCAGCATGCCCATGGCGGTAGGGCGGCGCGCCGGCGGGGTTGAGGGAGGCCGCGACACGAGACGAGGGCTGCCAGGCGGAGGCGAGCACCTGAGGAGGAGGTCGGGCACCGGCGGGCGAGCATGGCGTCAGCATGCAGCGAGGACCGAGGCCGAGGGCGAGGGACAGGGCGAGGCGATGCGAGGTCGGCACGGCGAGGAGGCGGACGAGCATGGCGGCGTGCGTGAGGCGCGGGAGACGGCACGGCGGTGTGCTGGCACGCGGGGGGGGGGGGCGCACCGATGGCGTGGCGTGGGAGGAGCGGCGACGGCAGCTCGGGCACCTTCGGGGCTGGCGAGCGGCTCGAGGGGAACGGCGGCGAGGGCTCGTGCGGGGCACGGCGGTGCGCGCGGGAGGCCGCGGCACAGCAGGGAAGAGAGAGACCTGCAGGCGAGGGAAGAAGGAGGCGCGGGGAGGAGGGAGAGATGAGAGGGACATGGGGATCGACTGGGGCGCTAGGGCATCAGGACAGGAGGGGATCGAGCTGCCTGGGCCTTGCCGGCTGGGCCTGGGCAGGCTCCTCCTCTCTCCCCATTTGTTTTTTTCCTTTTTAAAACATTAAAACACACACCAAAACAAAAGGTTTAAACAAATAAAAAATACTCTTTAGCTCCTTTAAAAACCACACCCCAACTATAAGAAATAGTTGGGCATTTTTAAACGAATAAAATAAAACCCTTTTTTTAAAGGAATAAAATAAAAGCTCTTTAAAGGAGAAAAGAAAATGAGACGGTTTTAAAATAAAATACAAGGAGAAATAAAATAAAAACCAAGGGTTGCCCCCACATTTAATAAAAAGGACTTTTATTGAAAAGAAGAAGACGAACCCTTTTAAATAGGGGTTTAAAACGGGAAACTTTAGCAACCGCAAAAACGAAATAAGAGGGGAGAGGAGGGGGAGCTACTATCGCACTACGACTCGGTGATCACTCGAAGCACACACACTCAAAACACCACACGTGACAGACGATGCAAGATGCCATGCATGATGCGACGATGCAAACTAAATGATGATCCAACCAACAAGATAAAATAGCCACACGGCGGAAACGGAATAAAGGGGGGGAATCTTCTGGAGCGTCGGTCTCGGGTTGTCAGAACTCTCCTACACTACAAGAGGATCTCGCCCCGAGATCCAAGAATGAAAGGGGGAGAGGATGAGAAAGAACAAGAGGTAAAACTTAGTCGCATCTTTGACAAACGAGTGAAACCAACAATCCTTGAAGGTTGCTAAGCGATGAGGAATGATATGAGAAAGAAGCAAGAATTCACGGAAAATTTCGGCAACACTTCGGTCGGAAAATGGGACAAAACAAATTCGATAAGAAGGAAGAATTAGACAATATACACAACCAACAACTAAATAGAACAAGGGAACACCATGATCTTGCTAGAACAACATGATTGACCCAAAAGAGCAACAACACAATGCCTCCGGAACAAGAGAATAAGAACTAACTCATACGGAAGAAGAGAATGAAGAAAAGAATGACAACTGCTATCTCAAATGAACTTGGCAAGCATCCTTGCGGGAAGAATTGAACGGAGTTGTTGGAAGAACAACAACGAAAAGAACAAGATAGTAGTGGGCTCATGAAAATCATCTCACATTTATGAGGTGACAACCAACCACTAAAAGAAACAAGGAAAAATTGGGAGAAACAAGATATGAAAATTTTCTCACACCAAGAGGATACATTGAGAACTTGGATTAATGACAAGCACCATGATAGCACAATCCATAGGAAAAGCTTTAGGTGAAGTCCAAACCAAGATAGCTTAATGAAGAATCATGGGTTGAAATATCTCATGATCAAAGAATTGGTGGATTTAATTATCTCATTCTTGAAAGGAAAACTCTTTGAGGCTCCTACACTAACAAGAATGCTATAATACCACCTCAAAGGATAAAGGAAGAACAATTGCACATATAAACGCAAGAGAAAGGATACTTGAGGTTCTCCAACAAGAATATTGAAGAACACTTGAGAACGAATTGACACCTTGATGAACCACCATGAAGGACCACCATATACAAATGAATGATGCAAAGACATGAAGGTAGAAAAGAATAAGATTATGACCTTGCCAGGATTTAGAAGAAGCCTCACAAAGAGATACTTGAGAAAACTTGGAACTCCAGAAAAGAAAATATAAGAACACTTGAGAAAAACGAATTGATATCATGAGCCACTCCGGAAGAAGAATTCAGATCACTTGATGAAACAAGAATAAGAATTATGTTATGTTTATCCTTCATCAAGTTTAATTGATGACCAGCAACGGATTTAGCATACAACTTATTCTTCTAGAAATGATTGAGGAGAGAGATAAGCATCACTTGAGGCATGATTGAAGGACGCACCGGTACGAATTCACAAATAAATGGGAACACCACGAATTAATGGAGATACAAGAGAATGAAGAGATCATAAGCCACCTGAGAGAAAACTTGAACAAGGCGCCAGAATAAACAAGAGACGAACGAAGAGACAACAATTGAGAAGAATTGAGGATGAAAGGTGAAAGCTGAGAACGAAGAATCTTCTAAAATGATGGCCTTCGGAGAAGCGAGAAATAAAAACAACTCAGAGAAGCACCGGATAGCACGAAAGGGATTACTCATGATTGGAACAAATAAGATGATGGCACAAAGCTGAAATGATGAATCTCCAAGAGAATGGACCAAGATTCGAGAGAAACACTCCTTCGGTCTTGAAAGAAGAGAATGATGAGAAGAACACCATCAAGAATTAATGAGACACTCCGGAATAAAGAAGAATGAAATGTTGAGCCAAATATGAGATTAATTCAAATAGATCTTGACGAAGGGATATGACTGATGGAAATCATACTTACGTCATAGTTGAAAAGAATTAATGATCTCCGGGCAAGGATTAAAAGAGCCAGGAAAGATCCTGGGAAAGAACATGTGGGTTATGGGCCCACTCAAAGAAACCACCGTTAGAAAAGATTGCTTAGAAGAGAGATAATGCACCGGTATGAAGAGAACTAGATGAGGTTAGCACCTCAAAATAATTGAAAAGATTGGAAACAAAAACTTCCAAGATAGCTTTAACTCTCCGGATCGAAAAGAGAGGAATAAATAACAAGATAGGCTCATAAGAATTCCCGACATAGGAAAGAATAACAAGGATGAATAGGATATAATGAACACAGATAGCTGAATTAAATTCACCAGAAAAGATAACACGATTGAATAAAGATGAACACGAAGCTCCTGAGAATCTTCACAATGAATCACCGTCTATGAAAGGAAGAAGAGATAGCGGAAGCACAATGAAATGAATGCGCTTGGATGAAATCCAATCACCAAAGAAAAAGGGCGGGGAGAAACAAAGACGACTTGGGACAGATGAGATGAACTCCGGATGAAATGAGAGAACGATCTTGCAAAATTAGAGAGGATAGACTACACTTGAAGAGAAGCACACCGGTTGAATGGAATTGATACGATGACTCCGGTTGAAAGGAATTGATAAGACAATTGATAGAGCAAAAGAATTAATACTCTCATAAAAATATGAGAACACCTCTTAGAAAAGATCTGAAATCACCACTTGACATCGAAGCAACACATAATTGTTGGAAGATCGTCCTATAAGTAACTACTTGAATTCCCACCTATGAATTCCCGAAATATCTGGTCATGCAATCTGGTACACGGATACAAGGAGTAATATCACACAACTCCTATACTAACCCGTCACCTGTATCACATCCGTCAACACACAACCAGAATCTCGGACCTTCATCTACAAGAGACTCTCGTGATCACAACGATACAAAGTATGGCAGTACTCCCGAACAATCTGCACCAGTACTGGGGACATGGGCGTTATCTCGCCACTACTAGTATTGAAGCAATTACGAACATCCTTCGTTCTAAGATACTTAGAAATATGAATGATAACAATGTGCTCAAGAATCCCCTGGATCTCAACTCCCCTGAAACTCAAAGCAGATAGGAGGCACCAAGACAGAACTCCGTCACATCGGCATCATATAGATTCCAAGAATATCCGCGTGATCCTAAAAAAATTAGTGAGAAGAGGAGTAGAATTAAAATATTACATCAAGATTCCTCACCAGAGCATAGAAGAGGAGAAAAAAGAATCCTACTCTCGGATATATAACTAGACTCAAAGCAGTTTTTCACTAGACTCGACTCAGCCAAGTTCGATCAATCAAGGGGGCTCCTAGGTCGGTACTGCTCTGATACCAACTTGTCACGCCCAAGATGCGACCCTATCCTCAATTTGGCATGCAGGCCTCGTCAGGGATAGAAGCGCATCTCGTCGTGTCGCAAGAATGGATATCGTTACAAGTACATGTACTCAAAAGAAGAGGTATATATAGAATTGGATTACACTCGCCACAAGCTACATCAGAGTCACGGCAGTACATTACATATTCAACAAGAGTAAAAGCAGGGTCCAACTACGGACAAAAACAAACGACAAAAGAAGAACGACGTCCATCCTTGCTATCCCAGGTTGCCGGTCTGGAACCCATCCTAGATCGATGAAGAAGAAGAAGAAGTAACTCCAAATGAAAAATCAACGCGCTCGCGTCAAGTAACCTTTACATGTACCTGCAACTGGTGTTGTAGTAATCTGTGAGCCACAGGTGACTCAGCAATCTCATTTCCAAAGGTATCAAGACTAGCAAAGCTTAATGGGTGAGGCAAGGTTAAGTGGTGAGGTTGCAGCAGCGGCTAAGCATATATTTAGTGGCTAAACTTACAAGTACAAGAAATAAGAGGGGGGAGATCTACGCATAGCGGACGTGAACTACGGATGATCAAATGAATGATCCTGAACACCTACCTACGTCAAACATAACCCCACCGTGTCCTCGATCGGAGTAAGAACTCACGAAAGAGACAGTCACGGTTACGCACACAGTTGGCATATTTTAATTAAGTTAACTTCAAGTTATCTAGAACCAGTATTAAACAAAGTTTCCACGTTGCCACATAACCGCGGGCACGGCTTTCCGAAAGATTTAACCCTACAGGGGTGCTCCAACTAGTCCATCACAAATTACCACAAGCCGCATAGAAATCCTCAATCACGAAGCTCGCGATCTCGTCGGATTCCCTAGTGGAAAACCTCAACTCTGAGATTAACCAAAGCATCACGGGAATCCCGATGCACAAGATATCTCGTCAAAGGTAAAACTAATCCAGCAAGGCCGCCCGGCGTGTCGACGATCCCGATAGGAGCCGCGTATCTCGTTCTCAGGACACGGCGGGTAAGCGAAGCGTACGGTGGGCTGATAGACATCACCCGAGTTGCCCCGGGTTGGCCCCGCACGGTGCTCTATTTTGGACCAGCACCATCAGCACTGGCCCTCCCTGTATTATTTGAAATTACTCCTCAGGTTCATGACGCCCTCTGCTTTCAGTATTAACAAGTTATTATGTTGGGCAAATGTAGTACCAATGTTGGGCCTTGCCAGACCAGCTTTAATCTCAAAAGAATTATCAAGGGAGTCCCATAACAACCCCGATCGTGTTAGGAGCGCTCGTTTATGGAACATAACACCGGTAGCCGAAACTGTTGGGGAACGTCGCATGGGAAACAAAAAAATTCCTACGCGCACGAAGACCTATCATGGTGATGTCCATCTACGAGAGGGGATGTGTGATCTACGTACCCTTGTAGACCATACAGCAGAAGCGTTAGTGAACGCGGTTGATGTAGTGGAACGTCCTCACGTCCCTCGATCCGCCCCGCGAACCATCCCATGAACCGTCCCGCGATCCGTCCCACGATCTAATGCCGAACGGACGGCACCTCCGCGTTCAGCACACGTACAACTCGACGATGATCTCGGCCTTCTTGATCCAGCAAGAGAGACGGAGAGGTAGAAGAGTTCTCCGGCAGCGTGACGGTGCTCCGGAAGTTGGTGATGATCTCATCTCAGCAGGGCTCCGCCCAAGCTCCGCAGAAACGCGATCTAGAGGAAAAACCGTGGAGGTATGTGGTCGGGCTGCCGTGGAAAAGTTGTCTCAAATCAGCCCTAAAACCTCTGTATATATAGGTGGGAGAGGGGGGGCCTTGCCTTGGGGATCAAGAGGCCCCAAGGGGGTCGGCCGAGCCAAGGGGGGAAGGTCTCCCCTTCCAAACCGAATCCAACTTGGTTTGGAAGGTGGAGTCCTTCTTCCCTTTCCCACCTCCTCCTTTTTTTTCCTTTTCTCTTTCATTTTCTTCCTATGGCGCATAGGGCCTTCTTGGGCTGTCCCACCAGCCCACTAAGGGCTAGTGCGCCACCCCCAAGGCCTATGGGCTTCCCCGTGGTGGGTTCCCCCCCCCCCCCCCCCGGTGAACACCCGGAACCCATTCGTCATTCCCGGTACATTCCCGGTAACTCCGAAAACCTTCCGGTAATCAAATGAGGTCATCCTATATATCAATCTTTGTTTCTGGACCATTCCGGAAACCCTCGTGCCATCCGTGATCTCATCTGGGACTCCGAACAACATTCGGTAACCAACCATATAACTCAAATACGCATAAAACAACGTCGAACCTTAAGTGTGCACACCCTGCGGGTTCGAGAACTATGTAGACATGACCTGAGAGACTCCTCGGTCAATATCCAATAGCGGGACCTGGATTCCCATATTGGATCCTACATATTCTACGAAGATCTTATCGTTTGAACCTCAGTGCCAAGGATTCATATAATCCCGTATGTCATTTCCTTTGTCCTTCGGTATGTTACTTGCCCGAGATTCGGTCGTCAGTATCTGCATACCTATTTCAATCTCGTTTACCGGCAAGTCTCTTTACTCGTTCCGTAATACAAGATCCCGCAACTTACACTAAGTCACATTGCTTGCAAGGCTTGTGTGTGATGTTGTATTACCGAGTGGGCCCCGAGATACCTCTCCGTCACACGGAGTGACAAATCCCAGTCTCGATCCATACTAACTCAACTAACACCTTCGGAGATACCTGTAGAGCATCTTTATAGTCACCCAGTTACGTTGCAACGTTTGATACACACAAAGCATTCCTCCGGTGTCAGTGAGTTATATGATCTCATGGTCATAGGTACAAATACTTGACAAGCAGAAAACAGTAGCAACAAAATGACACGATCAACATGCTACGTCTATTAGTTTGGGTTTAGTCCATCACATGATTCTCCTAATGATGTGATCCCGTTATCAAGTAACAACACTTGCCTATGGCTAGGAAACCTTGGCCATCTTTGATCAACGAGGTAGTCAACTAGAGGCTTACTAGGGACAGTGTTTTGTCTATGTATCCACACAAGTATTGTGTTTCCAATCAATACAATTATAGCATGGATAATAAACGGTTATCATGAACAAAGAAATATAATAATAACTAATTTATTATTGCCTCTAGGGCATATTTGCAACAGTCTCCCACTTGCACTAGAGTCAATAATCTAGTTCACATCACCATGTGATTCCAATGAATCCAACACCCATATAATTATGGGGTCTGATCACGTTATGCTCATGAGAGAGGTTTTAGTCAACGGTTCTGAAATTTTCAGATCCGTGTGTTCTTTACAAATCTTTATGTCACCTTATAGATGTTGCTACTATGTGCTATTCGGAAATACTCCAAATATCTACTCTACTATATGAATCCGTTTCACTACTCATAGTTATTCGAATTAGTGTCAAAGCTTACATCGACGTAACCCTTTACGACGTACTCTTTAACCACCTCCATAATCGAGAAAAATTCCTTAGTCCATCAGTTACTAAGGATAAATTTTGACCGCTGCTAGTGATTCAATCATGGATCACTCTCTGTACCTCTCAACAGACTTGCTGCAAGGCACACATCAGGTGCGGTACTCAGCATGGCATACTTTAGAGTCTACGGCTAAGGCATAGAAGACGACCTTCGTCTATTCTCTTCATTCTGCCGTGGTCGGGTTTTGAGTCTTACTCAAATTCACACCTTACAACGCAACCAAGAACTCCTTCTTTGTTGATCTATTTTGAACTCCTTCAAAACTTGTCAAGGCATGCATCTTGTTGAAACTTCCATTAAGCGCTTTCGATCTATCTCCATAGATCTTTGATGCTCAACGTTCAAGTAGCTCAATCCAGGTATTACTTTGAAAACTCCTTTCAAACAACCTTGTATGCTTTATAGAAATTCTACATTACTTCTGATCCACAATATGTCAACCACATATACTTATCAGAAATTCTATTGTGCTCCCACTCACTTCTTTGGAAATACAAGTTTCTCATAAACCTTGTACAAACCCAAAATCCTTGATCATCTCATCAAAGTGTATATTCCAACTCCGAGATGCTTGCACCAGTCCATTTGAGGATCGCTGGAGCTTGCATACTTGCTAGTATCTTTAGGATCGACAAAACTTCATGGTTGTATCTCATACAATGTTTGCTCAAGGAAACCGTCAAGGAAACAATGTTTTGACATCCTACATGCAATATTTCATAAATAATGCAGCAACTACTAACATAATTCTAATAGACTTTCAGCATCGCTACGAGTGAGAAAGTCTCATCATAGTCAACTGTTTGATCTTGTCGGAAACATCTTTGCGACAAGTCGAGCTTTTCTTAACAGTGACTTATCACTATCATCGTCTGTCTTCCTTTTAAAGATCCATCCTTACTCAATAGTCCTATGACCATCAAGTAGTTCTTCCAAAGTCTACACTTTGTTTTCATACATGGATCCTCTCTCGGATTTCATGGCTTCCAGCCATTTGTTGGAATCTGGGCCCGCCATTGCTTTCTCCATAACTCGTAGGTTCACTCTTGCTCAACAACATGACCTCCAAGACAGGGTTACCGTACCACTCTGTAGTAGTATGCGACCTTGTCAACCTACGAGGCTTGTAGTAACTTGATCCGATGCTCGATGATCACCATCATCAGCTTTCACTTCAATTGGTGTAGGCGCCACAGGAACAACTTCCTGCGCCCTGCTACACACTGGTCGAAGTGATGGTTCAATAACCTCATCAAGTTCCACCACCCTCCCACTCAATTCTTTCGAGAGAAACCTTTCCTCGATAAAGGATCCGTTTCTAGAAACAAACACTTTGCTTTCGGATCTGAGATAGGAGATGTACCCAACTGTTTTGGATATCCTATGAAGATGCATTTATCCGCTTTTGGTTTGAGCTTACCAGACTGAAACTTTCACATAAGTGTCGAAACCCCAAACTTTCAAGAAACGACTGTTTAGATTTCTCTAAACCTCAGTCTATACTGTGTCATCTCAACGGAAATACGTGGTGCCCTATTTAAAGTGAATGCGGTTGTCTCTAATGCTTAACCCATAAACGATAGTGGTAATTCGATAAGAGACATCATATCATGCACCATACCAAATAGTGTGTGTCTATGACGCTCAGACACATCATCACACTATGATGTTCTAGGTGGCATGAACTGCGAAACAATTTCCACATTGTCTTAACTGCGTACCAAAACTCGTAACTCAGATATTCATTTCTATGATCATATCGTAGACAGTTTAACCTCTTGTTACGACGAACTTCACTCCGAAACAGAATTGAACTTTTCAATATTTCAGACTTGTGATTCATTAAGCAAATACTCTAGTATCTACTCAAATCGTCATTGAAGTAAGGACATAATGATATCCACTGCGTGCCTCAGCACCGATTGGACTGCATACATCAAAATGTATCACTTCCAACAAGTTACTATCTTATTTCATCTCAACCAAAACAAGGCCTTGCTCATGTGGTATGATTTGCATGTCACTAGTGATTCAAAATCAAGTGAGTATAAAGATCCATCAGCATGGAGCCTCTTCATGCAATTTATACCAACATGACTCAAGCGGCAGTGCCACAAGTAAGTGGTACTATCATCATTACCTCGTATCTTTTGGCACCAATATCATGAACATGTGTAACACTACGATCGAGATTCAATAAACCATTGAAGGTGATTATTCAAGAAAATAGAGTAACCATTATTCTCTTTAAATGAATATTCGTATTGCAATAAACACGATCCAATCATGTTCATGCTTAACGCAAGCACCAAATAACAATTATTTAGGTTTAACACCAATCCCGATGGTAGAGGGAGCGTGCGACGTTTGATCATATCAACCTTGGAAACACTTCCAACACGTATCGTCACCTCGTCTTTAGCTAGTCTCCGTTTATGTCGTAGCTTTCATTTCGTGTTACTAATCACCTAGCAACCGAACCGGTATCCAATACCCTCATGCTACTAGGAGTACTAGTAAAGTACACATCAACATCATGTATATCAAATATACTTCTTTCGACTTTTGCCAGCCTTCTTATCTACCAAGTATCTAGAGTTGCTCCGCCTCAGTGACTGTTCCCCTCATTACAGAAGCACTTAGTCTCGGGTTTGGGTTTAATCTTGGGTCTCTTCATTAGTGCAGCAACTGTTTTGCCGTTTCACGAAGTATCCCTTCTAGCCCTTGCCTTTCTTGAAACTTTGTGGTTTTACAAACCATCAACTATTGATGCTCCTTCTTGATTTCTACTTTCACAGTGTCAAACGTCGCGAATCGCTCAAGGATCATTGTATCTATCCTTGATATGTTATAGTTCATCACGAAGCTCTCACAGCTTGGTGGCAGTGACTTTGGAGAACCATCACTATCTCATCTGGAAGATTAACTCCCACTTGATTCAAGTGATTGTCGTACTCAGACAATCTGAGCACACGCTCAACGATTGAGCTTTTCTCCTTTACTTTGTGGACAAAGAATCTTGTCGGAGGCCTCGTACCTCTCAACAAGGGAACGAGCATGAAATCACAATTTCATCTCTTTAGAACATCACTTATATTCCGTGACGTTTCAAAACGTCTTCGGTGCCTTGCTTCTAATCCATTAAGTATTTTGCACTGAACTATCGTGTAGTCATCAGAAACGTGTATGTCGGATGTTCACAGCATCCGCAGACGACGCTCGAGGTGCAGCACACCGAGTGGTGCATTAAGGACATAAGCCTTCTGCGCAGCAATGAGGACAATCCTCTTCAAAGTTTGCTACTATCAACTTTCAACTAAATTTTCTCTAGGAACATATAAAAACAGTAGAGTTATAGCGCAAGCTACATCGTAATTTGCAAAGACCATTAGACTATGTTCATGACAATTAGTTCAATTAATCATATTTCTTAAGAACTCCCACTCAAAAAGTACATCTCTCTAGTCATTTGAGTGGTACATGATCCAAATCCACTATCTCAAGTCCGATCATCACGTGAGTCGAGAATAGTTTCAGTGGTAAGCATCTCTATGCTAATCATATCAACTATACGATTCATGCTTGACCTTTCGGTCTCATATGTTCCGAGGCCATGTCTGCACATGAAAGGCTCGTCAAGCTTAACCCGAGTGTTCTACGTGTGCAACTGTTTTGCACCCGTTGTATGTGAACGTTGAGTCTATCACACCCGATCATCACGTGGTGTCTCGAAACGAAGAACTTTCGCAACGGTGCACAGTCGGGGAGAACACAATTTCGTCTTGAAATTTTAGTGAGAGATCACCTCATAATGCTACCGTCGTTCTAAGCAAGATAAGGTGCAAAAAGTATTAACATCACATGCAATTCATAAGTGACATGATATGGCCATCATCATGCGCTTCTTGATCTCCATCACCAAAGCACCGACACGATCTTCTTGTCACCGGCGTCACACCATGATCTCCATCAACGTGTCGCCATCGGGGTTGCCGTGCTACTCATGCTATTACTACTAAAGCTACGTCCTAGCAATATAGTAAACGCATCTGCAAGCACAAACGTTAGTTTAAAGACAACCCTATGGCTCCTGCCGATTGCCATACCATCGACCTGCAAAAACAAGTTAGACGTCCTCTAATTGTTGTTGCATGTTTTACGTGGTGACCATGGGTATCTAGTAGGATCGCATCTTACTTACGTAAACACCACAACGGAGATATATGAATTGCTATTTAACCTCATCCAAGGACCTCCTCGGTCAATTCCGATTCAACTAAAGTTGGAGAAACTGACACCGCCAGTCATCTTTGAGCAACGGAGTTACTCGTAGCGATGAAACCAGTCTCTCGTAAGCGTACGAGTAATGTCGGTCCGAGCCGCTTCGATCCAACAATACCGCGGAATCAAGAAAAGACTAAGGAGGGCAGCAAAACGCACATCACCGCCCACAAAAACTTTTGTGTTCTACTCAAGAAGACATCTACGCATGAACCTAGCTCCGATACCACTGTTGGGGAACGTCGCATGGGAAACAAAAAATTTCCTACGCGCACGAAAACCTATCATGGTGATGTCCATATACGACAGGGGATGTGTGATCTACGTACCCTTGTAGACCGTACAGCACAAGCGTTAGTGAACGTGATTGATGTAGTGGAACGTCCTCACGTCCCTCGATCCGCCCCGCGAACCGTCCCACGAACCGTCCCGCGATCCGTCCCACGATCTAGTGCCGAACGGACGGCACCTCCGCGTTCAGCACACGTACAGCTCGACGATGATCTCGGCCTTCTTGATCCAGCAAGAGAGACGAAGAGGTAGAAGAGTTCTCCAGCAGCGTGACGGCGCTCCAGAGGTTGGTGATGATCTCGTCTCAGCAGGGCTCCGCCTGAGCTCCGCAGAAACGCGATCTAGAGGAAAAACCGTGGAGGTATGTGGTCGGGCTGCCGTGGAAAAGTCGTCTCAAATCAGCCCTAAAACCTCCGTATATATAGGTGGGAGAGGGGGGCCTTGCCTTGGGGCTCAAGAGGCCCCAAGGGGGTCGGCCGAGCCAAGGGGGGAAGGTCTCCCCTTCCAAACCGAATCCAACTTGGTTTGGAAGGTGGAGTCCTTCTTCCCTTTCCCACCTCCTCCTTTTTTTCTTTTCTCTTTGATTTTCTTCCTATGGAGCATAGGGCCTTCTTGGGCTGTCCCACCAGCCCACTAAGGGCTGGCGCGCCACCACCAAGGCCTATGGGCTTCCCCGGGGTGGGTTTCCCCCCCGATGAACACCCGGAACCCATTCGTCATTCCCGGTACATTCCCGGTAACTCCGAAAACCTTCCGGTAATCAAATGAGGTCATCCCATATATCAATCTTTGTTTCCGGACCATTCCGGAAACCCTCGTGACGTCCGTGATCTCATCTGGGACTCCGAACAACATTCGGTAACCAAACATATAACTCAAATACGCATAAAACAACGTCGAACCTCAAGTGTGCAGACCCTGCGGGTTCGAGAACTATGTAGACATGACCCGAGAGACTCCTCGGTCAATATCCAATAGCCGAACCTCAGGCAGCTACTAGCATCAGCACACAATGATAGCAGGCAAGCTGGCAGCAGCAAGGCAGGCAAGCAGGCAATCAGCAGCAGCTAGCTGACAGCGGCCTAGCAACAATCAGCAAGCCACACAACACAAGCAACTAGCTAGCAGCTAATTCGGCAGCGGCAGGCAGCAGCAAGAGCAGAAAGCTTCACAGCAGCGGCAACACAACAATTGCAAGCCACAGCATCAGCAGCAAGCATCAAGCAACGGGAGCCAGCAATAGCAGCAACTATCGGCACATCAACAGCAATCGCCAGCAGCGGCTACAGCAAGCAGCAGTAAAAGGCATCAGCAACAGCAAGGCAGCACAGCTATGGCACAGATCGGCTTCAGGCAAGGAAAGAGGATATGGCCAAGTCGGCAGCAGCAGCAGTTAGCTGGCAGCATGCCCATGGCGGCAGGGCGGCGCGCCGACGGGGTTGAGGGAGGCCGCGGCACGGGACGAGGGCTGCCAGGCGGGGGCGAGCACCTCAGGAGGAGGTCGGGCACCGGCGGGCGAGCATGGCTTCAGCATGCAGCGAGGACCGAGGTTGAGGGCGAGGGGCGGGGCGAGGCGAGGCGAGGTCGGCACGGCGAGGAGGCGGCTGGAGGCGGCGACCGGCGGACGAGCATGGCGGTGCGCGAGAGGCGCGGGAGACGGCGTGGCGGCCTTCTGGCGTGCCGGGGCGAACACCGACGGCGCGGCGTGGGAGGAGCGGCGACGGCAGCTCGGGCACCTTCTGGGCTGGCGAGCGGCTCGAGGGGAACGGTGGCGAGGGCTCTCACGGGGGCACGGCGGGGCGCGCGGGAGGCCGCAGCACAGCGGGTATGTGAGAGACCTGCAGGCGAGGGAAGAAGGAGGCGCGGGGAGGGGGGAGACACGAGAAGGAGATGGAGATCGACTAGGGCGCTAGGGCATCAGGACAGGAGGGGATCGAGCTGCGTGGGCCTTGCCGGCTGGGCCTGGGCAGGCTCCTCCTCTCTCCCCATTTATTTTTTTCCTTTTTAAAACAGAAAAACACACACCAAAACAAAAGGTTTAAACAAATAAAAAATACTCTTTGGCTCCTTTAAAAACCACACCCCAACTATAAGAAATAGTTGGGCATTTTTTAGACGAATAAAATAAAACCCTTTTTTTAAAAGGAATAAAATAAAAGCTCTTTAAAGGAGAAAAGAAAATGAGACGGTTTTAAAATAAAATGCAAGGAGAAATAAAATAGAAACCAAGGGTTGCCCCCACATTTAATAAAAGGACTTTTATTGAAAAGAAAAATACGAACCCTTTTAAATAGAGGTTTAAAACGGGAAACTTTAGCAACCGCAAAAACGAAATAAGAGGGGAGAGGAGGGGGAGCTACTATTGCACTATGACTCGGTGATCACTCGAAGCACACACACTCAAAACACCACATGTGACAGACGACGCAAGATGCCATGCATGATGCGACGATGCAAACTAAATGATGATGCAACCAACAAAATAAAATAGCCACACGACGGAAACGGAATAAAGGGGGGGAATCTTCTGGAGCGTCGGTCTCAGGGTGTCACAGGTATCCTCCTTTGAATGATTCAAGTGGCTTGACTTGGCACATGTTTACGCATGTAGTTGAAACAAAATCAACATAGCCTCTATGATATTCATGTTCATGGTGATTTATGTCCTACTCATGCTTGCACTCAATGTTAGTTAATCTCAATGCATTTTGATGACTGTTGTCGCTCTCTAGTTGGTCGCTTCCCAGTCTTTTGCTAGCCTTCACTTGTACTAAGCGGGAATACTGCTTGTGCATCCACTTCCATAAACCCAAAACTATTCCATATGAGTCCACCATACCTACCTATATGCGGCATCTACCTGCCGTTCCAAGTAAATTTGCATGTGCCACTCTCTAAACCTTCAAGAAATAATCTGTTTTGCATGCCCGAATCGCTCATGTGGTGACAGGGGGCTATCAGTATCTTCCGTGCTAGGCATGTTATCCTCAATATGTGTTTATTCACTATCATTCACGAGAAAGGGGACGCTAATTGGAATTCCCAGTTCCATGCTCAAATCGAAATGATAATTACAACCAAAACTCCCCCAGGATTGATGTTGGTATGAACGGCACCCGATGATTCGGCTAGTCGTGGATTGTGATTGATTGGTGGTGGGGGAGTCAAAACTTTACTTTTCTCTTAGGGAACCGCCTATAGCATGTGTAGCATGGAAGATGTTGAGAACTCTTATTCATTGTGTTGACAATGAGAGCATGCCACCCAAAAATATTATCTCTGTTTTCAAAGCTTGAGCTCTGGCACCTCTGCAAATCATTGCTTCCCTCTGCGAAGGGCTTGTCTATTTATATTCCTGTTGAGACACCCTCCTCTTATAAAAGCACCAATTAGAGAGCACCTCTGTCATTTTTATGCTTTGCTTTTAACTGTGTTGAGTATGACTGTGACTAAATCTTCTTTGCCATGAATTACAATATTTAGTCAGCCCTTGGTCTTTGAAAGTGCTCTGCATTTATGTTTTGCGGTCTCAGAAAGAGCTAGCGAGATACCATCTGTTCGTACTGCTTCATGTTGTTTTGATTGAAGTGTTGATGTTTGAGACTTATTATTATTCGCTCGCTAGTTGATTATGCCATTGATATGAGTTTACGTGAGACCTTGATGTCATTTGCTTATGTGGTTTGCTTGTGATCTTGCTGAAATTCTGGTTATGAGATAGACATAGTTGCAACAACAAGATCAAAAAGAGTTCGTCAAAGTTTTTCTTTTGTCTCTTTCAGTTTGTCAACTGAATTGCTTGAGGACAAGTAAGGCTTTAAGCTTGGGGGAGTTGATACATCTCTGTTGTATCTACTTTTCCGAATTCTTTTGCCCTTGTTTTGGACTCTAACTTGCATGATTTGAATGGAACTAACCCGGACTAACGCTGTTTTCAGCAAAATTGCCATGGTGTTGTTTTTGCGCATTAATAAAAGTTCTCGGAATGACCTTAAAATTTACGGAGAATTTTTCTGGGATTTATGAAAAATACTGGTGCAAGAATTAGCGGAGGGAGTGGAGCCGTGAGCCCACAAGCCCACTAGGCGTGGGCCCCCCTGGACACGCCTAGCAGGCTTGTGGGGCCCACAAAGCTCCATCGGCTCTCAATCCAGCTCTATATAGTCCATTTCGTCCGGAAAAAAATCAAGGAGAAGGTTTCATCGCGTTTTACGATACGGAGGCGCCGCCACCTCTTCTTCTTCATCTGGAGGACAGATCTGGAGTCCGTTCTAGGCTCCTGAGAGGGGAAATCATCGCCATTGTCATCATCAACCTTCCTTCATCGCCAATTCCATGATGCTCTTCACCATTCGTGAGTAATCTCATCGTAGGCTTGCTGGACGGTGATGTGTTGGATGAGATCTATCATGTAATCGAGTTAGTTTTGACGGGGATTGATCCCTAGTATCCACTATGTTCTGAGATTGATGTTGCTACTACTTTGCCATGCTTAATGCTTGTCACTAGGGCCCGAGTGCCATGATTTCAGATCTGAACCTATTATGTTGTCGCTAATATATGTGTGTTTTAGATTCTATCTTGCAAGTTGTAGTCACCTACTATGTGTTATGACCCGGCAAGCCCGGAGTGACAATAGCCGGAACCACTCCCGAAGATGACTATAGTATGAGGAGTTCATCTATTCACCAAGTGTTAATTCGTCACTCCCGGTACACTATCGCAATGCCTGAAATCTTTCCGGAAGCCAAATGAAACAATCCTATATATCAATCTTCGTTTCTGGACCATTCCGGAAACCCTCGTGAAGTCCGTGATCTCATCCGGGACTCCAAACAAAACTTCGGTCACCAGCACCTATAGCTCAACTATACCAAAACGTCATTGAACCTTAAGTTTGGAGACCATGCGGGTTCGAGAACTATGCCGACATGACGTGAGACAGTCCCCGGTCAATATCCAATAACGGGACCTGGATGTCCATATTGGATCCTACATATTCTACGAAGATCTTATCGGTTGAACCTGTGTGCCAAGGATTCATATAATCCCGTTTATCATTCCCTTTGTCCTTCGGTATGTTACTTGCCCGAGATTTGATCGTCGGTATTCCTATACCTATTTCAATCTCGTTACCGGCAAGTCTCTTTACTCGTTCCGTAATACAAGATCTCGTGACTAAAACTTTAGTCACATTGCTTGCAAGGCTTATATGTGATGTTGTATTACTGAGTGGGCCCGAAGATACCTCTCCGTCACACGGAGTGAAAAATCCAAGTCTTGATCCATGCTAACTCAACGGACACCTTTGAAGATACCTGTAGAGCACCTTTATAGTCACACAGTAACGTTGCGACGTTTGATACACACAAGGTATTCCTCCAGTGTCAGTGAGTTACATGATCTCATGGTCATAGGAATGAATACTTGACACGCAGAAAACAATAGCAACAAAACAAGACGATCACATGCTATGTTTGTAGTTTGGGTCTTGTCCATCACATCATTCTCCCAATGGTGTGATCCAGTCATCAAGTGACAACACTTGTATATGGTCAAAAAACCTTAACCATCCTTGATCAACTTGCTAGTCAACTAGAGGCTTACTAGGGACATAGTTTTGTCTATATATCCACACATGCATTTATGTTTTCATTCAATACAATTGTAGCATGGATAATAAATGATTATCTCGAAACGGGAAATATAATAATAACTATTTTATCATTGCCTCTAGGGCATATTTCCAATAGGAAGGCCATTAAATGTTACATAACCCGACATTGGATTTTCTGAAATTGATCTCCATGTGCGGTCTTCAAGTGACACCTAGTTCAAGCCGCCTCCAGATAATCCTGCATCGAGCTTTCGCCGTCTTGGATTTGTAAGTCGCCCATTTTCCAATTGCAATTGGTTAAGGCATGGAACTCAGCCTCGTCGGTCAAGATGGTGGACGGATCAGCATCAGATTCAAAAGGATGCTTATGGCGCTGCGGCGTCAGAACTGTGATTTCGTAAGAAGGAGGAGTAACACGCTTGTTGTGCTCATCATAAGCCGCCTGATACTTGGTTAAGTCCAGACTAGCTGCCAGTTGAGTCGCAGCGAAGCGAGATTCCTTCACACAGCGATGGTAATTCTCTTTTGTAAATTCTGACTCGTCATCTTTGTATTCTGGAAATCCCCCAGTTATCTCCTCCAGCTTAAGCTCTGGAGCATAAGCCAAGCACAGGGTCAGGGTGGTCAGTACTCCTTTCCGGGCGGCTGATCTTTTTAGTTCTTCAATCTGTGGTGGCAGCATGGACAAGCATCCCAACATATATTTGATTGACTTTACGGGCTCCTTGTCGCCCATAACAGCCTTAATAGCCATCACGCCGCTAGTATACAGTTGCTCTGTCAAGGTATATATTGCCTTCAGCTTCAATACACAATCATCATGAAGATTGGTAGATCGAGGACCTCCAGCAAGGATACACACGCATAAGTCGCCGGAATGTCTTACAACACGACTTTGGAAGTAAGGATACTGGCGGATACTTACCAAACACGGCATTGGCCATTTTTGAGATATGAAATTTCAACCCGGACAGTTCCTACACGGCGACCTTCATTTGTTCCTCGGCTTGTTCAGCCCTTTTCAGCAAGGCGGCTCGCTCGGCTTCGGCCTTTTCTTCAAGCTCCTTGTGATCCGCCTTCATCTTTTCAATATCAACCAATGCAAGGTGGAGATTCTCTTCAAACTTAGCTTGAGCATCTTGCTGCTCATCTAGGCTTTGCCTCAGGTCGGCCTGGTTCAACGATTCCTGCAAACACCAGAAGGTTATAACAAGTTTCATGCAGATTGCGAGCAATATCCCTGACACTTGGGGGCTAATGTCCGATTCATTTTTTCTGTGGTAATACCTTAAAGCAAGACCCGGCTCATCTTCAAGAAGATGACCCGGCCCTTGGGGGCTACAGGTTGAGGCTTTCTTCAAATAAAAACTAAAAGACCCGACTCATCTTCAAGAAGATGACCCGGCCCTTGGGGCTACAGGTTGAACCTTTCTTCAAATAAAAACTAAAGACCCGACTCATCTTCAAGGAGATGACCGGCCCTTGGAGGCTACAGGTTGAGGCTTTCTTCAAATAAAAACTAAAGACCCACCTCATCTTCAAGAAGATGACTCGGTCCTTGTGGGCTACAGGTTGAAAATTTCTACAAAGCTCGACTCATCACAGATGACTCGCCCTTTGGAGGGCTAATAGGAGTACATGTAAAGAAGGATAACAGGTATCATACCTCATGTTTTCTTTTCATCATATTAACCAGGATTTTCTCCATTTCATGACTCGTCTCCAGGCGACTCAAAAAGCCAGAATATAATTCATCAAACTCCAGCTTCTCAAAGTTGGGAAGCTTCAATTTGGTCATGCCCTTCTCTACAAGGACTGGGGCGTCCTTGGGAGCATGCTTGGTCAATACTACGGATGGAGGTTTAGAATAGCCTATTCCAACGACGAAGATTGGATCTGTATCAAGCGTCACGTCTTCAGCCGCCTTTTGAGGGCTTGGCGGATTGGGATTTGTAGTTGTTTCCTTCTGCGGGCTTGGTAGTTCATCCTGGATATCATGGAAGTCGTTAGGAGCTTCGACGTGAGTCTCAGCCAGCTCATCTTGAGCCTCTGGGATGGAAGCACTCATTCCAATTATCTCAGCCGCCTTGGGAATGGATGATGACTCGCGGGTTTTCCTCTTCTTTGCTTGAGCCCTACAAAGGATGGTAATTATGTTAAAATAGAAACATTGGGGACCAAAGTACATGTTGGCAAATGAACTTGTCCCTGGAGGCGGATTAAAGGGGGAAGAGCCGAAGCAGCTAAGTCGCTAGATGAAGGAGGTGAAACCTGTTGGACATAAGATTCCAAAGATTGTGAAAATCATAAAGAATCGTCTCCATAAGAAAGGACATTTAGTATAACACATACCTCGCTCTGTCGTTTGCGACCAGTTGTTTTCTTAGGCAACCCGGACAAGAGATCACCAGTATGGCTTCGAGTATGACGTTTTGGCATGAAACTCGCCTTCTTCAAAAGGAAATTGGGATCTAGATGAGCATCTGGGTGAGACAGGGGAACTTTCCTACACACCCGCCTTCCCAGCCTGGGAGGGGAAGAATTTGAGTCGGAAGAAATGTAAATTACCTCGATGTCTTCATCTTGGCTCTCCATGTCATCATCCTATAAACAGAAACGACAATGCTTAAGTATGGACTGAGGTAGAACAAAAAGACAAAAAAACTTTTACCTCTGAGTGCTCCTGTGTGGCGCGAGACTCGCCCACAATAGAGGACTCTTTTGTGGCGGCTTTGCCCATGGTCTTCTTCTTCTTTGGGACAGCTTTCGTTGTCGTCTTCTTGATGACAGTTTTAGATCTTCGCTTCTAGAAAGGCGAGTTCTTTTGGTTAACATAATTCGAGGCCGGGTCAGAAAACAAGCTCAAAATTATAAAGAGAACAAAACAAGCGAGTCAAGTTATTTTACCTTTGGAGCCGGGTTGGAGACACAGAACAGTTTTAAGCCAATCTTGGAGCAATTCTCGATTGGCTCACCACATTGTTTCTTCACAATATTGACAATATCTTCCTCCACAAGCATGACGTTGTAGAAGCATTGCGGATGGTTTAAGTTGCCATCATATTCACACATTAAGCCGCCTCGGCGGATCAGAGGCATTATCCGCCATTCCACCTAACAGCGAATCAAATCAATTCCAGTGAGGCCGTTGGCGGTCAAGGCCGTGAGTTTTGTGAAGACAGGGGCGAGTGAAGCTTCTTCCTCATCAGTCAGCTTTTCGGGCAGCTCAAAATCCATGGGTAGACGTTACTGCCTAAAACCTGGTAGAGGGTTCTTAGTGGCTGGAGCAGTGTTGCGGCAGTAAAACCAAGTCTTCCCCCAGCCCTTAGGGTGACTAGGTAAAGCGGCAGTTGGGAACCCGCATTCTCATCGTCTTTGAATGTTTATCCCGCCAAGTTCTAGGCAGGGGCCGTCGGCGAATTCGGTTTGGCGGTTCAAATAGAAGAATTTCCTAGACAGAAGGACGGTTGGCTCTATCTGCAAGTAAGCTTCACGGAATACTTGGAATTGACAGAGGTTGGTGATCGAGTTCGGGCCTAAATCCCGGGGATGGAGGTTAAAGAAATGTAGTGCGTCTCTAAAGAATTTTGAGCCGGGCGGTGTGAAGCCCCGCTCAATATGGTTAGGCAAAACAACCACCTCCCCATCGGCGGGTTGTGGACGTTGTTCTCCTAAGGCAGCTCGCCAACCGATTTGTTCCTACGGAGCTAGAGTTCCCACTTTGATAAAGTCTTCAAGGATTGTGTCGCTGACCTCTGATGGCAACCAATTACACTTGGAGATGTGACCCATGGCTGCAAAGGCACAGAGGCAGAGATTTGCATAAAGGTGATTGGCGGGTCGTAATGACCTGTAGAAATGTAAACTCGCCAACAAGTGGTTGGAGAGGCATCTAAACAGAAATTATGACTCGCCGCAGCCTGGGAGGCATCTAAACAGAAATTATGACTCGCCACAGACTGGGAGGCGTCTAGACAGAAATTATGACTCATCGCAGCCTAAGGACGAATTGCTTTTCAAGTTTTCCTTAGTAAATTTCCTGGATCTGAGGCAAATACAATGCTAGGAAATATGGATCTACGGGTGCCCTAAATAAAAAAATATTCTGCAAGTCCTAAGAACACTAAGGATGCAGAAGCACCGTAGAACCCATGAGGGGATCTTGCGAAGCCATGGAAAAGAGCAACAAATTTGCTGCCATTATTAAACGAATCTACCACGAGTTTTTACTAAGCTACGGGATTCAAATGGTACGTATGAGGCAAATGGCGAATCCACAAAGGGTTGAAGAACTAAAACATCGCCCTAGGAACCAAAATGATTGGTAAACTAGATCTAAGTGTTGGGGTAACGTAGAATAAATTCAAAAAACTTCCTACGCATATTCAGATCTTCCTATGGAGAGACCAGCAACGAGAGAGGGGTGAGTGCATCTTCATACCTTTGAAGATCGCTAAGCGGAAGCATTACTAGAACGCGGTTGATGGAGTCGTACTCGCGGCGATTCAGATCGCGGTGTGATTCCGATCTAGTGCCGAACTACGGCACCTCCGCGTTCAACACACGTGCAACCCGGTGACGTCTCCCGCACCTTGATCCAGCAAGGAGGAGGGAGAGGTTGGGGAAGAACTCCAGCAGCACGATGGCGTGGTGTCGATGGAGAGAAGAGGTCTCCCGGCAGGGCTTCGCCAAGCACCGGCAGAGAGGAGGAGAAAGAAGGGCAGGGCTGCGCCGAGGGAGAGGGAAAAGTGTGTCTCCAAAATCCCAAAAGTGCCCACTATATATAGGAGGAGGGGAGGGGGTGCCACCCCTAGGGTTCCCACCCTAGGTGGTGCGGCAGCACCCCCCAGATGGGACGTGCGGCGGTCAGGGGGGAGGAGGGGTGGCACACCCCTCTGGTGGGCCTTAGGCCCACCTGCGCTAGGGTTCCCCTCCCTCTCCCCTCTTCCTGCGCCATGGGCTGGTTCCCTCTCCCACTTGGCCCATCTAGCCTAAGGGGTCGTTGCCCCCTTTCGGTGGACCCCCGAGGCCACCTCCGGTGGTCCCGGTACGTTACCGGTGACGCCCGAAACACGTGCGGTGTCCGAAACCATCCGTCCTATATATCAATCTTTACCTCCGGACCATTCCGGAGCTCCTCGTGACGTTCGGGATCTCATCCGGGACTCCGAACAACTTTCGATAACCTCGTATAACAATTCCCTATGACCCTAACGTCATCGAACCTTAAGTGTGTAGACCCTACGGGTTCGGGAGACAGGTAGACATGACCGAGACACCTCTTTGGCCAATAACCATCAGCAGGGTCTGGATACCCATGGTGGCTCCCACTTGCTCCACGATGATCTCATCGGATGAACCACGATGTCAAGGATTCAATCAATCCCGTATACAATTCCCTTTGTCTGTCGGTATAGAACTTGCCCGAGATTCGATCGTCGGTATACCTATACCTTGTTCAATCTCGTTACCGGTAAGTATCTTTACTCGTTCCGTAGCACGTCATCGTGTGACTAACTCCTTAGTCACATTGAGCTCATGATGATGTTCTACCGAGTAGGCCCAGAGATACCTCTCCGTCATACGGAGTGACAAATCCCGATCTCGATTCGTGCCAACCCAACAGATACTTTCGGAGGTACCCGTAGTGCATCTTTATAGTCACCGTTTACGTTGTGACGTTTGATACACCCAAAGCACTCCTACGGTATCCGGGAGTTGCACAATCTCACGGTCGAAGGAAAAGACACTTGACATTAGAAAAGCTTTAGCATACGAACAATATGATCTAGTGCTATGCTTAGGATTGGGTCTTGTCCATCACATCATTCTCCCAATGATGTGATCCCATTATCAATGACATCTAATGCCCATGACCAGGAAACCATGATCATCTATTGACCAACGAGCTAGCCAACTAGAGGCTTGCTAGGGACACATTGTGATCTATTTATTCACACATGTATTATTGGTTCCTGTTAATACAATTATAGCATGAACAATAGACGATTATCATGAACAAGGAAATATGATAATAACCATTTTACTATTGCCTCTAGGGCATATTTCCAACAGTCTCCCACTTGCACTAGAATCAATAATCTAGTTACATTGTGATGTATCGAACACCCATAGCATTATGGTGTTGATCATGTTTTGCTTGTGGAAGAGGTTTAGTCAACGGGTCTACAATATTCAGATCTGTGTGTACTTTACAAATATCTATTACTCCACTCTGGACATGGTCCTGGATGGAGTTGTAGCGGCGTTTGATGTGCTTCGTCTTCCGGTGAAACCTGGGCTCCTTGGCTATGGCAATGGCCCCAGTGTTATCACAGAAGAGTGTCATTGGACCCGATGCGCTTGGAACCACCCCAAGGTCGGTGATGAGCTCCTTCATCCAAATTCCTTCATGAGCCGCTTCTGAAGCAGCTATGTACTCCGCTTCACATGTAGATGCTGCCATAACTTCTTGCTTGCTGCTGCACCAGCTCACTGCCCCACCATTCAAAACATATACGTATCCGGTCTGTGACTTAGAGTCATCCGGATCTGTGTCGAAGCTAGCATCGACGTAACCCTTTACGACGAGCTCTTCGTCACCTCCTTAAACGAGAAACATTTCCTTAGTCCTTTTCAGGTACTGAAGGATATTCTTGATCGTTGTCCATTGTTCCATACCGGGATCACTTTGGTACCTCCCTACCAAACTTATGGCAAGGTTTATATCAGGTCCGGTACACAGCATGGCATACATGAGAGAGCCTACGGCTGAAGTGTAGGGGACATAACTCATCTTCTCTCTATCTGCTGCCGTGGTCGGCGATTGAGTCTTACTCAATCTCATACCTTGCAAAACTGGCAAGAACCCTTTCTTTGAGTTTTCCATATTAAACTTATTCAATATCTTGTCAAGGTATGTACTTTGCGAAAGACCTATGAGGTGTCTCGATCTATCTCTATAGATCTTGATGCCGAATATGTATGCAGCTTCTCCAAGGTCCTTCATTGAAAAACTCTTGTTCAAATATGCCTTTATGCTCTCCAACATTTCTGTATTGTTCCCCATCAATAATATGTCATCCACATACAGTATGAGGAAAGCTACAGAGCTCCCACTCACTTTCTTGTACAGACGGGCTTCTTCATAAACCTGTATGAACCCAAACGCTTTAATCACCTCATTAAAGCGAATGTTCCAACTCCGAGATGCTTGCACCAGCCCATAGATGGAGCGCTGGAGCTTGCACACTTTGTTAGCACCCTTAGGGTCGACAAAACCTTCTGGTTGCATCATATACAACTCTTCCTTAAGGTTCCCGTTAAGGAACGCTGTTTTGACGTCCATTTGCCAAATTTCATAATCATAAAAGGCGGCAATTGCTAACATGATTCGGACTGATTTCAGCTTCGCTACATAAGAGAAAGTCTCTTCGTAGTCATCTCCTTAAATTTGTTGAAAACCCTTTGCGACAAGTCGAGCTTTATAAACGGTTACATTACCGTTTGCATCTGTCCTCTTCTTGAAGATCCATTTATTTTCTATGGCTCGTTGGTCATCGGGCAAGTCCACCAAAGTCCATACTTTGTTCTCATACATGGATCCTATCTTGGATTTCATAGCTTCAAGCCATTTGTTGGAATCCGGGCCCGCCATCGCTTCTTCATTGTTCGAAGGTTCATCGTTGTCTAACAACATGATTTCCATCACAGGGTTGCCGTACCACTCTGGTGCGGAGCGTGCCCTCATGGACCTTTGCGGTTCAGTAGTAACTTGATCCGAGGCTTGATGATCATTATCATTAACTTCCTCTTCAGTTGGTGTAGGCGCCACAGGAACAACTTCCCGCGCCGCGCTACTATCCTGTTCGAGAGGGGGTGTAATTACCTCATCAAGTTCTACCTTCCTCCCACTTACTTCTTTCGAGAGAAAATCTTTCTCTAGAAAGGATCCGTTCTTGGCAACAAAGGTTTTACCTTCGGATCTAAGATAGAAGGTATACCCAACAGTTTCTTAGGGTATCCTATGAATACGCATTTCTCCGCTTTGGGTTCGAGCTTTTCTGGTTGAAGTTTCTTGACATAAGCATCGCAGCCCCAAACTTTAAGAAACTACAACTTAGGTTTCTTGCCAAACCATAGTTCATACGGTGTCGTCTCAACGGATTTAGACGGTGCCCTATTTAAAGTGAATGCTGCAGTTTCTAATGTGTATCCCCAAAATGATAGCGGTAAGTCAGTAAGAGACATCATAGATCGTACCATATCTAATAAAGTGAGATTACGACGTTCAGACACTCCATTGCGTTGCGGTGTGCCAGTCGGCGTCAGTTGTGAAACGATTCCACACTTCCTTAGGTGTGTGCCAAACTTGTGAGTCAAATATTCTCCTCCACGATCAGATCGTAGATACTTAATTTTTCTATCACGTTGATTCTCGACCTCACTCTGAAATTCCTTGAACTTTTCAAATGTCTCAGATTTGTGCTTCATCAAGTAGATATACCCATACCTACTCAAATCATCGGTGAGAGTGAGAACACAACGATAGCCACCGCGAGCTTCAACGTTCATTGGACCACACACATCAGTATGTATTATTTCCAATAAGCGGTTGCTCTCTCCATTATTCCTGAGAATGGAGTCTTAGTCATCTTGCCCATGAGGCACGGTTCGCATGTGTCAAATGATTCAAAATCAAGAGACTCGAATAGTCCATCACTATGGAGCTTCTTCATGCGCTTAACGCCGATATGACCAAGGCGGCAGTGCCACAAGTATGTGAGACTATCATTATCAACTTTACATCTTTTGGTACTCACACTATGAATATGCGTGACATCACGATCGAGATTCATCAAGAATAAACCATTCACCAGCGGAGCATGACCATAAAACATATCACTCATATAAATAGAACAACCATTATTCTCTGACTTAAATGAGTAGCCGTCTTGCATTAAGCAAGACCCTGATACAATGTTCATGCTTAAAGCTGGTACTAAATAACAATTATTAAGGTTTAAAACAAATCCCGACGGTAGATGTAGAGGTAGCGTGCCGACGGCGATCACATCGACCTTGGAGCCATTCCCGATGCGCATCGTCACCTCGTCCTTTGCCAGTCTCCGCTTATTCCGCAGTTCCTGCTTTGAGTTGCAAATGTGAGCAACAGCACCGGTATCAAATACCCAGGAGCTACTACGAGAGTTGTTAAGGTACACATCAATAACATGTATATCACATATACCTTTAACGTTGCCGGCCTTCTTGTCCGCTAAGTATTTGGGGCAGTTCCGTTTCTAGTGACCCTTTCCCTTGCAATAGAAGCACTCAGTCTCAGGCTTGGGTCCATTCTTTTTCTTCTTCCCGGCATCTGGCTTACCGGGCGCGGAAACGGCTTTGCCGTCTTTCTTGAAGTTTTTCTTACCCTTGCCCTTCTTGAAACTAGTGGTCTTGTTGATCATCAACACTTGATGCTCTTTCTTGATTTCTACTTCTACAGACTTGAGCATCGAGTACAACTCGAGAATGGTCTTCTCCATCCCTTGCATGTTGTACTTCAGCACAAAACCTTTGTAGCTTGGTGGGAGAGGTTGGAGGATTCTGTCAATTATAGCATCATCCGGAAGTTCGACTCCAAGTGAAGTCAGACGACCGTGTAACCCAGACATTTTGAGTATGTGCTCACTGACAGAACTGTTCTCCTCCATCTTACAGCTAAAGAACTTGTCGGAGACTTCATATCTCTCGACACGGGCATGAGCTTGAAAAACTAGCTTCAGCTCTTGGAACATCTCATATGCACCGTGTTGCTCAAAACGCCTTTGGAGCCCCGTTTCTAAACTGTATAACATGCCACACCTAACTAGAGAGTAGTCATCACTCCGCGTTTGCCGGACGTTCAGAATGTCCTGGGCTGCTGCGGGAGCGGGAGGGTCACCTAGGGGCGCATCAAGGACATAAGCCATTTTAGCTGCTTCAAGGATGAGCTTCAAGTTGCGAACCCAGACCGCATAGTTGCTACCATCATCTTTCATCTTGTTTTTCTCTAGGAATGCGTTGAAATTGAGGTTGACGTTGGCCATCTACAATATTTATAAAGACAACTTTTAGACTAAGTTCATGACAATTAAGTTCATTTAATCAAATTAAGTATGAACTCCCACTTAAATCGACATCCCTCTAGTCATCTAAGTGATACATGATCCATGTTGACTAACTCGTGTTCGATCATCACGTGAGACGGACTAGTCACCATGGTGAGCAACTTCATGCTGATCGTATTCAACCATACGACTCATGTTCGACCTTTCGGTCTCTTGTATTCGAGGTCATGTCTGTACATGCTAAGCTCGTCGGGTCAACCTAGGTGTTTCGCGTGTGTAAATCTGGCTTACACCCGTTGTATGCGAATGTTAGAATCTATCACACCCGATCATCACGTGGTGCTTCGAGACAACGATCCTTCGCAATGGTGCACACTTAGGGGAATACGTTCTCGAAATTTTAAGAGGGATCATCTTATTATGCTACCGTCGTTCTAAGCAATAAGATGAAAACATGATAAACATCACAATGCAATCATATAGTGACATGATATGGCCATTATCATCTTTGCTCTTTCGATCTCCATCTTCAGGCATCGCATGATCATCATCGTCACCGGCGTGACACCATGATCTCCATCATCGTGTCACCGTGAAGTCGTCACGCCAACTACTACTATCACTAATACTATAGCTAACCGTTAGCAATGAAGTAAAAGTAGTAAGCACATGGCGTTGCATCTTATACAATAAATTAAGACAACTCCTATGGCTCCTGTCGGTTGTCATACTCATTGACATGCAAGTCGTGAAACCTATTACAATAACATGATCATCTCATACATCATACATGCAACATCACAACTATGGCCATATCACATCACATGTCAAACCCTGCAAAAACAAGTTAGACGTCCTCTAATTGTTGTTGCAAGTTTTACGTGGCTGATTTGGGTTTCTAGCAAGAACTCTTTCTTACCTACGTGACAGCCACAATGATGATATGTCAAAGCTATTTACCCTTCATAAGGACCCTTTTCATCAAATCCAATCCGACTAGAGTAGGAGAGACAGACACCCGCTAGCCACCTTTATGCACGGTGTGAATGTCTGTCGGTGGAACCAATCTCACGTAAGCGTATGTGTAAGGTCGGTCCGGGCCGCTTCATCCCACAATACCGCCGGAAAAGAATAAGACTAGTAGAGGCAAGAAATTTACAAATCATCGCCCACAACCTTTTGTGTTCTGCTCGTGCATAGAATCTGCGCATAGAAAACCTGGCTCGGATGCCACTGTTGGGGTAACGTAGCATAAATTCAAAAAAATTCCTACGAATATTCAGATCTTCCTATGGAGAGACCAGCAACGAGAGAGGGGTGAGTGCATCTTCATACCTTTGAAGATCGCTAAGCGGAAGCGTTACTAGAACGCGGTTGATGGAGTCGTACTCGCGGCATTCAGATCGCGGTGTGATTCCGATCTAGTGCCGAACTATGGCACCTCCGCGTTCAACACACGTGCAGCCCGGTGACTTCTCCCGCACCTTGATCCAGCAAGGAGGAGGGAGAGGTTGGGGAAGAAATCCAGCAGCACGACGGCGTGGTGTCGATGGAGAGACGAGGTCTCCCGGGAGGGCTTCTCCAAGCACCGGCAGAGAGGAGGAGAAAGAAGGGCAGGGCTGCGCCGAGGTAGAGGGAAAAGTGTGTCTCCAGAAGCCCAAAAGTGCCCACTATATATAGGAGGAGGGGAGGAGGGTGCCACCCCTAGGGTTCCCACCCTAGGTGGTGCGGCAGCCCCCCCCAGATGGGAGGTGCGGCGGCCAGGGGGGAGGAGGGGTGGCGCACCCCTCTGGTGGGCCTTAGGCCCACCTGCGCTAGGGTCCCCCCCCTCTTCCTACGCCATGGGCTGAGTGGGGGGCGCACCAGCCCACCTAGGGGCTGGTTCCCTCCCCCACTTGGCCCATCTAGCCTCCCGGGGTCGTTGCCCCTTTCGGTGGTCCCGGTGGTCCCGGTACGTTACCGGTGACGCCCGAAACACTTCCGGTGTCCGAAACCATCCGTCCTATATATCAATCTTTAACTATGGACCATTCCGGAGCTCCTCGTGGCGTCCAGGATCTCATCTGGGACTGCGAACAACTTTCGATAACTTCGTATAACAATTCCCTATAACCCTAGCGTCATCGAACCTTAAGTGTGTAGACCCTACGGGTTCGGGAGACAGGTAGACATGACCGAGACACCTCTCTGGCCAATAACCATCAACAGGGTATGGATACCCATGGTGGCTCCCACTTGCTCCACGATGATCTCATCGGATGAACCACGATGTCAAGGATTCAATCAATCCCATATACAATTCCCTTTGTCTGTCGGTATAGAACTTGCCCGAGATTCGATCGTCGATATACCTATACTTTGTTCAATCTCGTTACCGGTAAGTCTCTTTACTCGTTCCGTAGCACGTCATCGTGTGACTAACTCCTTAGTCACATTGAGCTCATGATGATGTTCTACCGAGTGGGCCTAGAGATACCTCTCCGTCACACGGAGTGACAAATCCCGATCTCGATTCGTGCCAACCCAACAGATACTTTTGGAGGTACCCGTAGTGCACCTTTATTATCACCCAGTTACATTGTGACGTTTGATACACCCAAAGCACCCCTACGGTATTCGGGAGTTGCACAATCTCACGGTCGAAGGAAAAGACACTTTACATTAGAAAAGCTTTAGCATACGAACAATACGATCTAGTGCTATGCTTAGGATTGGGTCTTGTCCATCACATCATTCTCCCAATGATGTGATCCCATTATCAATGACATCTAATGTCCATGACCAGGAAACCATGATCATCTATTGACCAACGAGCTAGCCAACTAGAGGCTTGCTAGGGACACATTGTGATCTATTTATTCACACATGTATTACTGTTTCCTGTTAATACAATTATAGCATGAACAATAGACGATGATCATGAACAAGGAAATATGATAATAACCATTTTATTATTGCCTCTAGGCCATATTTCCAACACTAAGAAGAAGAGGAAGTTTACCTGGTGAATGCAGACATTGGCGGAGGCGGACCCGCTAAGATCTGCGCCGAGCGCCGAGCCCGAACGATCGGACAGTAGATCCGAAGCGGAAGCTCTGTGGCGGTGGAACACTCGCAGCACCAACTCGAGGAGGAAGAAGAGGAGCGACAGTGCACGCGAAGGAAAAGGCCCCCTCCCCTGTGGCTATTTAAGAACCCAGGCCAAAGCTGGAACAACACTCGCTGGAAACGTGTGGACACATTAAAAATCGGCAATGATGGCGCTTGGATTTTCGGGGTGACAAGATAAAGTCAAAGAAGATCCGTTGAGATAACGTCACTAGATCCGTGAACTGATGGGGGATATGATGTCACCTATGAGTAATCTGGGGATTTGGGCGAAGCATGGAGATTGGCGGCTTGTCACTTTTTTGAGAAAAAAGGCCGAGTCAGATATTTTGTGTGAGTCGCCATGGTTAGGAGTAAAGGTTTGTTGGCGTGAATAAATTCAAGACAATATGGGGCCTAATGTTGGGGATATTACCCGCTGTGTGACCCGCCCTATTGGATCGGGTCAGGTTCATGGCGACTCAAGGCCCAAGAACACAGGAGGCGTGGGGTGATCTTCATAGAGAGGGTCGTTTCAGCCCGTGAGCCTGGGGGCGACTCAAGACCCAAGAAGAGGAAGACTCGCTGGGAGGTTTCCTTACTTGAGAGACAAGACGGGTTAGAGATATATCGGGTCACAATTCATGATGTGACCTGGACTCCTGTAAAATCTAGGGCCTCGACCTAGATATAAAGGCGAGCCTCTAGGGTAGAAAGTTAAGTTACAATCCATCGAGAGCTAGGTCAGGCGCGTTACGCACCCTTGTAACCGATTCCACCATCAGATATAAACAAAGCAGGACGTAGGCTTTTACCTCCATCGGAGGGGCCGAACCTGGGTAAACCCGAGTCTCGCTTCTGCTCAACCCCTTTGAGTCGCCACCAAGGTGCGATGGCTCCATCACTAAGTCCTTTCACGAGGACATCTGCCGTGACAAAACCACGACACGGGTCTTAAGTTTAGCTTCCATAAAAGCGAATTGTTCTGTTTTGGTGAGGCTCGGGAAAATGCCGCTTTGTATGCTGAATTATTCGGATGCGGACAAGGTCATTTTCCTATCAACTATTTGGGTATTCCGATTCATTATCGGAGACTTACAAAGGTTGAGTGGAAAAAGGTGGAGGAAAGACTCCAACTAAGACTTAATAGTTGGAAAGGCAAGCTCCTATCTCTTGGTGGAAGATTGGTCCTCATAAATTCGGTACTAACTAACATGGTACTGTATATGATCTCATTCTTCCAAATACCTAAAGGAGTTCTAAAACGATTGGATTATTTCCGATCTAGGTTCTTCTCGCAAGGGGATGGAGAGAAAAATAAATATTGACTGACTAAGTGGAGCGCGGTTTGTTGTCCTAAAGACCAAGGAGGGCTCGGTGTTCATGACCTTGAGGTTAAGGACAGAGCTCTATTGGGTAAATGGCTCTTCAAGCTTCTTTCTGAAGAAGAATTGTGGCAAACCCTCCTCACGAGAAAGTATGTGGGAAATTAAGCCGTATCTCAGGTTCTTTAGAAGCCTCGTGATTCGCAGTTCTGGGCAGGCCTGATGGCTACGAAGAAGTTCTTTTTCCCACAAGGATCCTTCTCAATTAGGGATGGGTTGGAAATTCGCTTTTGGGAGGATAAATGTCTAGGTCCATCCACTCTCAAAGAGCAATATCCGGCTTTGTATGCGATTGTGTGCGAAACAAGAGTGACACGATTGCTAAGGTGTTGGGTACCTCCCCACCAAACGTTTCATTTAGGAGAAGTTTACTTGGAACAAGACAAGCATCTTGGAATGCCTTGCTCACCCGATTGGATACCATCCGTCTATCGGAAGGTCTAGATAAATTTCGATGGAATCTTACGAAGAATGGTCAATTCTCAGTTGATTCCATGTATAGAGCATTAATCCTACCCGAAGTACCACTCGATAATAAGGAGAATAACAAAGTTTGGAAGATGAAGATTCTGCTAAAAACTAAGGTGTTTGCATGGTATCTTCGCCGAGATGTTATTCTTACGAGAGATAACCTTGCAAAACGCAATTGGCATGAAAGTAAAAAGTGTGTATTCTGTCAACACGACAAGAGTATTACACACTTGTTCTTTCAGTGCGAGTTCGCTAGGTCTATATGGTCAGCCATCCAAATAGGTTCTACCTTACATCCTCCGACTTCGGCTGCAAACATTTTTGGCAACCGACTGAACGGGGTTGATTCTAGGTTTAAACTATTTTGTAGGATGGAAGCGATTGCCGTTGTTCGCTCGTTGTGGCTATGTAGAAATGACAAGGTTTTTAATGACAAAAATACTTCTGTTATGCAGGTTATTCATCGGTGTACAACAACACTACGAGTCTGGTCGGCCCTGCAGCGTGCGCAACATCGAGACTTATTTTTGGAGGTGACGTTACGTTTGAAGGCAGCGGCTAGGGAGTTATTTTCCCGGCATGGATGGCAGCATAGTCTCCGGATTTATCTACCACCCTGTTAGGCGGCTTCACAAATTCTCATATGTAGTTTGCCATGCTTTTTTTTCAGTTTGTGTACTAGTAAACTTCTATACTTCTTGGTTGTGTGCATCCTTGGTATGCAAAGGCCGGATGTAAATCTTAAAACTCTTAAGTAATAAATTCTTTTTATAAAAAAAAACGATGAACTGAAGTCGTACGTGAGTGTTGCTTTATCTCTAAAACGGACGAAATCCTATTTTAAAAAGAGAAGTAAGCAGTGCAAAGCCCGAAAGTCGTTTCGTACATTGCGAAATATACATTGTATGGTACACCACGCCACTAGTACTGTTTTCTGGTCCGCGTGCCTGCGACGAGCTCTGTTCCTCCTCTGGGTTTTGCCTGGCCACTTCGGCGCCCACCAGCGTACTGCTCCCACGCATGCATGAGCACGATGCGTCCATCGCCCAAGCAAGCAAGCGCGCCGAGCTGATGACGCCGAGCATACCGCACGCACATATCCATTCGCGGTCCCGGCGGTCGATGATCCACTCCTCCTACTGTCACCGTCGCTGTGCACGAGCCATGCATGTAGACGCGCAGGCACAGCAGACGCTCGCCACGCATTCACAGCTGGCGGGCGGGTTAACAATCCGACCTTGTTCGCCTTGTTCGAGTCAAAATACGGCGCCAACTTGCATCATTGCATGTGCCCATCGAGGCAGGGCAAGGCGATGATGCATGCATGCAGCGCCCTTGGGCCTTCGGGGTGCGCTGCGACGCATGCAGCACGCCACCACGGCCGGTCGCAAGATTACAATCAGCTCGGGTGCGTGCGTGCGTGCACCTCCATCATCATCACCATCATCATCCGATCCATGCATGCATGCACGCACACACGATCGCACGTGTGGAACCCCCCTCGCACGTACTGTAGGTACACCCGGTCACGGCGCATGTCCCGCCCTGCACGTGCGACGCCAGGTTACCTGTCGGTGGGAGGTCTGGCTCGGCCAGTATGATGATGATGATGATATGAAATCCTAACTACTGATCGGTAGGAGTACAACAAGCAAGCGCGTGTGCCCCACGTGTCATCGAGCCAAACCGATCGAACCCCGATCTAGCCAAAGAGGTAACCGCGCTGGTAGCTTAGCCAAAAGGACCGGGCAGAGGACAAAGCTACTAATTTACGCAGATTGGCGCTCATCTTGTCGCAGAAAGCATTATGTATGTGCTGCACCGTACTCTTCCCACTTGCACTCCAATATGACAAAAAATCATGCATCGAATGGTAGTACTTCCTTTTGACCAGGAGAGCGTTCATTGGCCATGGCCACCTCACGCGCATAATTGGATACTTATATACGAGTGTTATAAACAAATCAAGCATCTAACGGTCCCAAAAATGACAACATGACAAACGATTTCATATACTACAGTGGCTGCTACTCCTGCTTTTCTTTGAGTACGGGCTGATACTCAAATCACGCATCCACGCTTGCATTGATTGTCATAACATACTGCGGTGTCATTGGGGTGGATCTTGGACTGCTCCCCTCTTCTCCTCGTTGTCAGTTGGCTGTGAGCTGTTGAAGGATTTGACCAGATGATCAAAGCCACGGAGGAGGGCAGGAGGTGCATGTGCCGACTATGATTCGATGGCCCTCTACTGCCCGGGTGCTACCTGCTTCTGCTGCTACTATGAAAAGGCCGGCCGGGACTACCACCTTCGTCGTGCAGGACTGTGCAGATTGTTGCGTCCATTGCCTCTCAATCGCACCCACGGGCCACGAGTTTAGTAGCATATTTCAGTCTTTACACAACAAAAATTCTAGTAGTATTGCTAAAGCTGTGACGAGTAATATGAATTGGAAGGAATACATCTTTTTTCTCATACTATATAGCTGCTCCGTCTCGTCGATCCTAAATCAGGTCGCAGTACTACCTACTGGCCGTTGCACGATCGACATCATAAGCCAGGATTAGCTTAGCTTTTGAGCCGCGGGACGCAACGGATTCTCCCGATTCTTAACTTCACGAGCATCACAGCGAAAGAAATATAGACATCCGTCCAGTATAGCATAATTCAGACAGCAAGCCAGACCAAGTGTCAGTGCCGTTGTAGTTGTAGCCCAACATCAAAGCTACGACAGGAGTTGCCTCTTTCCAGCATCCAGACTCCCGGGCCGTGAATTAACGTAGACACGTCTCATTCGATCGGTTGCTCCCAAGGCCAAAACCTCCGAGACGGCAGCACCACCCTCGTACTTCGCCGCACGCACGCACGCACGAGTGCATGACACGACACAGTCTGCCTTCGTCGTGCCATCGCTGAAACTTGGTAGCATCAATCAACGACAAAAAAAAGAGTACTGTACAAAGAAACTTGCTGATGCATGCATCCGTTCGGTTCATTTCGTGTGCACGTACATGTAACTGGAGTGTACGGTGTAGCTGCATGGACGCTAGATCTGTTGAAAGAGTCCGTACAACCTCGCACGGCTAGTAGTCCAATATACTCTTGGTTTCATGCATCTTGTCCTGCCACCATTTTTTGGGCCAAGAGAAACAATGGCACGCCGGACACACAGGATAACAAGGTTAAAGGTTGTTCATCGGCTCTCTACCGTGCCTGTAGTACTAGCCCCGGATCATCCATGCTATACCGTGCCAGCTTGCGAGTACGTGCCGTTAGTTTGTTCCATGCTTGAGCTAGCTGGAGTTGGACCCAACAAACTACAACGCGCCGTGTCACATGTGCACAGCGCTGCAGAAAACGAGCCCGAAAATTGTATACTACCAGCCCGGAGACGCGGCAGAGACACGCACAGGCATATTCGAGCAGCCGGTTGTATTAAAAATCCAAGCTCCTGGTTTCGGTACTAGCCAAGAGCCATCGTGAAAGGCCAACACGACCACGCACCTCGACGATCTCGAGTTAACATATGAGCCGAAGCCTGAGGAGGACATATATATCCTAGCATGCAGTGTCGTCACTGACACCGGCAATGGCGAGAATTTTAAGCCGCATGCAGTGCAGGTCTCGGAAGGAAGGCCACGCTGAACCGCAGGCAGATCGAGGCGAGGCCAGTGCACGCGCACGCGAACGCACAGCTGGGCGCGCGCAAGTTGGCGGTAGACTAGTGGAGCGGTAGGAGAGGGGAGGTGGATGCGACGACTATGTGAGACAGGTCATGTGACGGTGCGGAGTCTGAGGCGCCCAGCAAGGCTTGTTCTCCCGATACTCCATCCACTCCCGTTGTTTATCTTCTTGGAATCGTGTCTTGTTCATTCATTCATGGGAACCGGATGGGCAGCTTTTATGTGTCTGCCGTCCGGGGTAGTAAGATCTAGCTTCCGTGTGTACGGCACGCATAGGCTGTAGCGTGTGTGCAGGCCAGGCACCTGCGCCTCTCCCGCTGCTGTGATGCAGGACAGGCTCCAACGTGTGGGACTGGAAATAAGAGCCTGATGCAGGCCAGGTTCCAACGTGTGAGACTGGAAATAAAAGCAACTCTACCGGACGAGTATATGGGTTTTTTTTCTGCGAGATCAGAGCATCTCTAGTAGAACCCTCAAATCCTTAAATGTAAAACCAGTTTTAAGGGTTGAGAATTGCCCAATTTTAACACTTTTAAGGGTTGAAAAACAGGGGAATCCGTTATAAGGGTTGGGTTTGAGGGTTCTACTCTTTGCCCCAACCCCAACCCTTAAAACTGTCATTTGGCATTGCATAATTTTCACTAGAAAAACATAATAAACCTCCAAACAAACACGGAAATAAAGATCATTGATGCATGGTTTAATAGTTTTTACATCACACAATCATCATCTTCCCCCTCTACTCGGCACCATCACTAAAAAATTACACTTGGCGCCATTTCCTAGACCACTTCCACATCCATCAAGCACCTCCATTGTCGCCGGTGGTGGAGTCTTCCACGCCGCCATCGCCACCACAACTCATCGGAGCGTCACCCCGAAGAGTAGAGGACGCACCACGGAATATCCTCTTCCTCTCCGCGATGTCCTCCTTGTAGTCCTTCCACCATTGCAATTGTTCTTGATCCATGTCCTTCTTGGACATCATCATGTGCTCCTTCTCTTCCACCATGAGTTCTTTCCATACCTTTGCCTCTTTCACCTTGATCATCCTCTCCTCCAAGTCGGCCTTGCGCTTTGCTTCTTCATGCTTTGCTTCCACTTGCGCAAGCTTGACCTCTTTCTTCTTCTCGATGATAAGAAGCTTCGTCTCCAATGTCTACGTTGTCAATTCCTCTCTTGCCTTCATCATTTGCTCCACTTGTCCACTTGTCAAAGGTTTGAAGAATTGCCCAAGCATGTTTAAATGGGAATGGCTTGCCCTTGGAAGCGGCCATCTCCTTGTACCTCATGCCGGCAATTGTCTCCTATCAACCACACATAATCACATAAGAACACAACAATGGCCACACATAATCACATAATCAAAATAGTGAAGAGATATGTACTCACATAGTCACTCTCCACAGTTCCACTAGGTGGTGCATCCCTCACTTGGTCCATGGCCGCACTCCAACGAGCACAAGCGGGCTTCATCAACTCCCACCGGCCTTGAAGCGACCGGTAAGTGCGAGAGATGAACCCACTATTCTTCGGCTTGATCCTACAATAGTTGTCCTCGATCCTTTGCCAATACAGTTTATCGGTTTGGTCGGTGCCGGTGGTTGCATCCATCCCCACAGCTTCCCAAGCACGAACCAAGAGGATATCTTCCGCCTCGGTGTAGTTTGTCGACCGCGTGCGTGGATGGGAAGCGACGGTAAATGCCTCCTCCCCTATCTCGGCCACCTCCTCCTCGTCATCCCCTTCATCCTCCTCATCTTCCTCCAAGTCATCAACCCTAAAGGGTTCTAGAGGCGGAGCCCCGAGGTTCATGAACACCATTTCCTCGAACAAGGATGGGGTTGCCATTTCCTCGAACACCTCGTGCGCGACGGGAGGAGGTTCGGCGGGCGTGGCAGCAGGCTTCTTCCGCGTCGCGAGCTTCTTCCGCTGCTTGGCCACGGCGGAGGACTCGCCGACGGCCTTGGAGGCAGCCCCTCGCGGCCCACGGGAAGCCGGGGCGGTGGCAGGGGCGGGAGTGGCGGCCGGGGCTGGCGCGGACGGAGGCGGTGGCAGGCCTGCCCGCCGCCGCTTGGCCCCGACGGTGGCGGGGGCGACCGGGGCTGGCGCTGCGGCGGCCGTGGCGGGGATGGGGCCGGCAGGGGCGGGCGCGGCCGGGGCCGGGGCGGGCGCGGCCGGGGCCGGGGCGGGCGCATCGGCGGCCGGGGCGGGCGCTGCAGCCGCGGCCGGGGCGGGGACGGGGCCGGCAGGGGCGGGCGCGGCCGGGGCCGGGGCGGGCGCGGCGGCGGCGGGGGGCTCCATGGCGGCGGCGGGGGCGAGGCGGGCGCGAGGAAGGCGACGGCTGGAGACGGGAGCGGGATGAAAATCCCTCCCGCGCTGGAGCTGAAGTGGAGTGCGGGTTGGGAGGAGAAACTCCTCCCAACCCTCACTTCTACAGGCTCAAAATTAGTTTGAGGGTCGGACCTCTAAAAATATTTACGGGTTTAAGGGTTTAAGGGTTCTAGTCTACGCCGTTTTTGGGACGAAAACTGTAAAAAAGCGGTTATTTTTAAGGGTTTGTGGGTTCGAGGGTTCTACTAGAGATGCTCTCACACCCCCACATACTCGGTCCGGTCCTTTACCCATGATTTCTCATTTCTCATCATGTTTCTGGTCGTCTGTATCTCAAATCCATCGCCCCGTCATCGATCCGCGAGATGTGGAACACCGACCGGCGCGACGACTATGACCCCGAGCGGAGGTCCTGCGTCAAAGCCGACGCGACGCGGAAGTGGTCACCCGTACGACACTCGAGAGAGCGCACGCGGGGCCGGAACGACGGACCGGTGGCGTCGTCGGCCGAGTGGACTTCCTCCTCCCCCCGCCCCCCGGTGGATGGAGACGCGATTTTAGCAGCGATGCTCACATGCAGTGCACGGGAGGAGGAAGAGGAGCGGTAACACTGCCGAAGGGAGGAGAAAATCAAGGCCGAAGTAGGGCCTTGCATCGGCCCTCGCATTCGACGAGAAGGAAGAGGAGTGGCGCCGCGAGGCTGCTAACCAGGAGAGGATTTTCATCAACCTCACCTCCGACTCCGACTCCGATTGAACGCGATCGCTGGGCGTCGGTAAGCTTGATAGTCAGCTACCGCATCATATGAGCTCAAGCGAGCTTGATTTTACCTATTTCTAGGGTAGGACAGCTCCAACGAGCTTGATTTTACCTAGTTCTAGGGTAGAACAACTTCAGCGAGCTTTTTATGTAAAATATGTATGATATGTATGAACGACCTGCCCCTATGTATGAACGATCTGCCCGCTTTTACGTTATAATTTGTCACGCGATTTTTTTCTTCAAATTTTACAATTTCGGTTATGGTTCCTGTTCGGTAATGGCTATTTTAAACCAGCACCGACGCTGTTGTGCAAACTTTAAACGCGTCGGCGGCGTCGCGGAATACGGGGTATGCTAGAGTTGTTCTAATCAAAGGCGGATGTTAAATGTGGTAACCTTTGGTGTAGGGCCAACTGTCCTTCATGAAATACCAACTGAGTCGCCGAAAGCAAACTGGAGAATATTGTTAATGGAGTTGCCTAGAGGAAACTAAAGTAATCTCGCCCATCACTTTGGGAACTGCTCATGCATGCTTGATGGAGACTCAAAAGGCCAAAAAGTACTCAAACTAGCAATTGCTCAACTGTTAATGTTAGGGAAAAACAGTACCCCTAGCTAAACATTCTTAGCTTTATTTTGTTATAAAAAAAAGACATCATCATGGTTCAATCAACTTCAACAGAGTCGACGCCCTGAACATACGTACCACACGATTTGACCTCAGATGTCACAGCTAGCGTGTAGTGGTACGTCAGTTGCCTACCGAAATAGCCAAGCCATCCATCCATCCATCCATCCATCCATCCCCGAGAGAAACAAGATACGCAGTAGGAACGAGATGATGCAGGTGGCGGTATTGGAGTTCATCAAGCTCGTCACCTGCAGCCTGCATTGTCCTGTACATCAATTAAGTTGTCCATCAAGGTAGGACACCCATCACGCAGCTGCACGCCCTGTTTCCTTGCGGCCTCGTACCGGCTCGAGAGGGACTGCCACTAACCACGGACGGGCGTGCGTGCACGCGCGGCGTCTTCAATTCCCGGACGACACCAACTCCTGGCGGTCACAGCCGCGCGCGCACGGCTGGACGACACAGGCCGCTCGCGCGCCGTGCGCCGGGTCGCCGTGAGCAGTGGTCTGATGGCGCCGGCCGCGCCGCTGTCCGCGGTCGACGGCGACCGCTGCGCCGGGACACGGCGGCAGCGGCGCTTTCCGCCGGGGCCGCGTGCGCCCTCTCGACGGCGACGTGGATTGCTCCGTCCCAACCATACGTGACGGCGATGTCCAGAGGGACGCATGCATGAATCTCCTCTGTTTCTCTGCACACACACACATCAGTTGTGCACTCGCGCGTGGTCGCATGGCCACACGATCTAGGGCAATCCTTCATCGGGACTTTAGGGATTCCGAAACTTTCTGGCTTTCAGTTTGTTGTCGGGGAATTAACCAGGCTAAACGCGGATATTTGGCAGCAATACAAACTGTCAAGGACCAATGAATCGACAACCCCAAGGAAAACAATAACACCTGAATGATTAACCACTAAGTGAATGAATCCGCATGGCATGATTACCTTTGATGCAACCACCATTTATTTCCGGAGAAACATGAGATACTGTACTAGCATAGTGTGGGATATAATAGTAGGACCTAATTATGGCCTGTGATGGTGAAAAGTTTCAAATGCCCTAAAGGTGAAAGGAAAAGAACCATTGTGGTGCTTAAATATTTGCTATTGTCATCTTGCGTGTAATCTATTGCCCCCCACACTTAGCCCATGCGTGTTTGTCTCTTGTGACCGAATTCAAGAACACCTCTTTCCACTCCCACTCACAAAAGAAGCAAGGGTCCTCCCCGGGAAAGAGAAGAAAAGCAAGGGCAGGTGACACGATTACTACAATTCAAGAACGGTTCCATACGGATATACTAATAATTAGCAAAGAAGCTGCATTACTTTATAATTTCTTTAGGGCCGCCAGTTAATCATGCACATCAATCATATTAGTGGGCCGGACTTCCTTTTAGAACTCTAGTAGTACGTGCATGCATAGTCTATGGAGCACTGGCCTATCTTGAATTCGCCTATCTTCGCATCACTTGTTTATTTTGTATTAGTAGCAAAGAAGATTGGACGTACCCGCGATGGAAAATTGGGCGTACGGCGCCGAGCTCTTGACTAGACATGGGCAATTTGATCTAGATGTTCTCAAAGGGAATTGTTTAATTGTTCAGTGGACTTAGATTCAAGGGACATATTTATCGATTGCATGTTAACTGAGGGGAATACAAGTTGCTGTTTTGAAGAAGAAGAAAAAGAGAGGAGGTGACACGATTGTGAAGCGAAATGGCCTTTTGCTACGTTCGGGAGTAGTAGTAGTACTAGGCTCGTTGTGTAGTCGCATCTGATGGATGAAGGTTGGACAGAGGCGACCCCACACTCCGTCGCTCATCATGTCAGCTAGGCAGAGCACCACCTGAATCCGAGAATTTTATGATGCCGCTGCTGCTGCGTGTACGTCGTCCACTTCCCGTAGCATCAACTCTAGTAACACGAGACGTGACCCCGCCGCTCGAGAAACCTACGATCTTCCGTACTAGTTGCCCGTAAAACCAAACAGATGCTGAGCAAAAGTTGAGAACCACTAATATCCCGTGAGAAGTCAGCTGCACAAGATACCGGCAGCACTGCATGCATGCATGCATGCCGCCGGGATCCCGGTTTCACCGATATTATCACAGGGGCAGCCCCACTGGGACGGAACGGGGGCGCGCACGGGCGTAGCATTAAACCCCGTTGGCCACTAGCGCCCCCCGAAATCCCGTCGAGCTAGTAGTATCTCTGATGGTGACCGCCACCCCTGCTGCACGTGAACCGCTCTCACGTCGGTCAAGCGGCAGTGGCGGCACAAGCGCAACAGCGGCGTACGTGCGCGCGGTGCGGCGTAGCGCACGTCGGGCGTGGCGAAGGCGCGCGCGGCACGGCGGGGGATCCGGTGCTCGGCATGGCAGCAGTCAAATCCGGGCATGTGGGCGGTGGGTGGCTGCATCTGCGTGGGGTTGCGGTGACCCGCACGTCTCGCCCGCACGGTTGGGTTTCGATGGCGACGTCGCACCCTTCCTCTGTTGACGTGCATCGCTTGTTTGGGGGCAATATTGTTGATTGGGGTTGATGGTCACACCATTCACGCGAAAATTCGCGAGGCACGCACTGCGGAAACGTCTGCTGCCGTCCGTCTGTGCCTGCTCCGTACCTTTATTTGGGCAGAAAATGGCTGGAAAATGGATGGAAATTGTTAACCCTTAAAACAGTATAGATGTTTATTTTGGTATAAATTCGTCTGTCTATATGTCCGGATCCTACATCCCCGTTTTGTTACAAACCCTGTTTCACGAGTTCCGACCACTCTTAATCTTCTTCTTTCTTTATGTTATTTCAGCTTTGTTTTCTCATCTTCTTTTATCTTCCTTTCTCTTCTGTTCATTTTTTCCCGTTTACTTGATCTTCATTCATTCCTTCGCGCTCCCCTATGTGTTGTTTGTTTGATGGATTGCTCTTTCTAACATGTTATGTTCTCTTGCCTCGTATATGTATCATTCTCTTCTTCGACACTTGCTTCCTTCTATTGTTAAATATTGGTTTGTGAAAACATTTTGATACAATAGTTATGATTTTTTTCCTTAGCAGATATGATTTCGATTATTTTGTTCAAAGTGCACTGCCTTTTCTATTATCTGATTTCATTTTGATTGCTAACATCTTTTTCTGTTGTACGATAGGGATATCTTTCGTCATGAAACTTCGTCTTTGCATTAAGTTTTTTTCCCTTGGAACTTGTGCCTATTGTTGAATAAATAGATATGTTTTGATTAAACTAATTTAGGAAATAATCATGATCATGACATTGACAATATTACTGACATACATACTTCATTAGTATGTACTACGCATATAATAAAGACATCTACGCATATATCTAGTACTGTTAAAATAAAAATTAATAAAAACGGGATAACATGTTATACCCTTCAATAGGCTAGTTTGCCGTAGCCGCGACAGTGGCGGTTGCAACATCCCCGGCCGCCTTCTTATCGACTTAGAGTTTCTCGACGATGATGGCGTCGTTGGGGAAGACATGTGATGACGAAGACGACGCAAACATAGAGAAAGCACATGAACGGGGGTGAGAGGAGTCGCGTAGTCGCTCCCCAAAAACCTAATCGTCCCTCTCGCGTATAGGATCTAGAGAAGCGCGGTTTTAGAGGCTTGCTCTCCTGTCAACCGTGTACAGGGGTGAACGGAGTGGAGTTGCCGACGACAGTAGCAGCAAGAGGAACGAGTTCGCGTGAAGCAGATGTGATTTGTTCGTGGCGGCTAGGGTTGGCTGAGACCTCACGTATTTATATGCGTGTCCGGGTGGAGAAACTTGGGACGGACCCACACCCGAGTAGGCAACAACCCACGATTCGACGTCTCAGATCATGGCGCGTCCGTTACGGACTCTCCGTTCCTGGTGAGCAAAAATAAGCGTGTAGGTATGTCCTCGGCTTGGTTCAATCCCGCGGCGCGTCGTGACGAGGCGGGCGACGAAGGAGTAGTGCGTGGGGGTCCCTTCTCTTCTCAAGCTCCAATAACATGTTGAATAGAAACCATTATAAGGGGTCTAACTCTTTCTCCACTAGCGGGGTGGGACTAAAGTTTCCATCACTCTGCCATATAACCCACATGGACCCTTGTAGATTTTCCGAAATTATTATATGGGCCCTAGGCCCATCTCATATTTCAACAATCCCCCATCAGATCTCAAGGCCCCATTATGTCCTTTGTTCCAGTCACTGTTTTGATATACCAGCATTTCAGTGAAGACTTGTTAAGGTTGAGCTTCACCTAGAGCATGCTACACTCCTTCACAACTGAACAACGGACAATGCCTTGAATTGTCTGTTTGGCATAAAGAAGTTTCACCACATGTCTTACTAGTACTAGGTTGTCGAAGGCTCACCCTCGGGTGGAGCATATTGATCACACTCTTGGCCTATTCATGAGATTACTAGAGATCACCCCCAATCTTATAGACTGTGACCAACAGTCAGGCTCATATAGATGTGTTCCTCCAAAGACCACTCTATAGGACATCATCTTCCTTACATATAAGCTTTAGAACACATTAAGGGAGTAGTCATCCTATCATACAATATCCGAGAGTATTGCATCTCCAACGGAGTGGGTTAGTAGAAATACTCTCATCAGCTCATCACTCGCTTGTTTTCATGGGTCCTACTTCACGGGATCTCCGATCACATAGGTTGGGTTACCACCATGGCAACTCATGTGGGTCTCATACCCATCTCCCTTGATGCATTATCTATCACAACATGTGACAGCCCTTAGGGAAAGGGATCAGCCATATTCTTAGCCGTTTGGATATAATCCAACACTATCACTCCAAAGTTTCTTAAATGTGTCGCAACTTTCAATCTTATTCTTTTATGTTTGTTGGACTTCATGTTGTCCTTTGAACTCTTTACTTTGACAATAACTGTTTGATTCTCGTAGTTCATAAGGATAGCCGAAACCGACTTCTCAACCACTCGCAAGTCCATTAAAAGTTCTTGAAGAAATTCTGGTTCGACACCAGATGTGTCTAATGTTGTTAATTCTGCTTCCATTGTTGATCTCGTTAAGATCGTTTGATTGCAATACTTCCAAGAAACATCACCACCTCCAGGGGTAAACACATACCTAGTAGTGGCCTTTATCTCATCAGCATCAGAGATCCAATCCACATCACTATACCCTTAAAGTACCGATGGATATACGGTCTAGTGAAGTCGATGGTTCATAGTACCTTTCAAATAGCGCATAATTCTTTCAACACCCTGCCAATGTACATCACGTGGATTAGCAACCAACCGACTCAGTTTGCTCATAGCAAACACGATGTCACGCCTCACTGCACTCGCTAGATACATAAGTGAACCAATAATTTGAGAGTATCTCAATTGATTTTTAGTCGTGCCTTTTAACTTTTGAATCAACACTCTAGGATCATATGGCATTTGAGAAATTTTGCAGCCCGAATATTCAAAATGACTCAAATCTTCTCAACATAATGGGATTGCAGAAGTGTATTCCCACCATCATCATATCTCAATAGCTTGATGTTCAAGATAACATCATCCACCCCAAGGTCCTTCATCACAAAATTCTGAGACAAGAAATGACTTAACCTCCTCAATCACTTTGAGGTTGGTTTCAAATATCAGTATGCCATCAACATACAAGCACAAGATAACTCCTTCGCCCCTACCATGGCGATAGTATGCACATTTGTCACCTTCATTAACAAGTAACAACGAAGCCAATAGATGTCAGAGTTGTATTAAACTTCTCATGCCATTGCTTAGGTGTTTCTCTCAGTCCATACAAAGACTTCAACAACTTACACACGTTTCCTTCCTGATCATCTATCATAAAGCCATCTGGCTGTTGCATATAGGTTTCCTTGTCTAGCTCTACATTTAGGAAAGCCGTCTTGACATCCATTTGATGGACGAGAATACCATGTGAGGCCGCCAACGAAAGTAGTACACGAATGCTGGTCAGCCTAGCCACACATGAATATGTATCCAAGAAATCTTCTTCTTCTTTCTGGGAATAACCCTTGGCCACAAGCCTAGCCTTGTACTTTTCAATCGTACCGTTGGGCATAAGTTTCTTTTGAACACCCACTTACATCCCAATGGTTAGCAACCATAGGGACGTTCAATAATCTCCCAAGTCCCGTTAGACATGATGGAATCCATCTCTCTACGGTATGCATCTTTCCAGTAGTGAGGATCTGGAGATGCATCAACTTTTGAAATATAAGTGGGATTATCATCCACGAGGTACACGAGGAAATCATCACCAAAGGTCTTTTTAGTCTATTGTCACTTGCCCCTAACAAGCGTTTCCTCATCATCCTCCTGAGGATTTTCATCACGTGTTTCTCATAATATTCCATAGGAATGGAAGGATCAGGAGTCTCCTCAGATGGGGATGTATCTCGTGCACCGAGGAAATCATGTGTTTTTTCATAATAGTCCATTCAAAAGTGTTCAAAAAAATTCAGAATTGTTTTAGTGCATTCACGCAACATCAATGTATATTGTCAAAAAAATGTAAATCAAAATTTAAAACATTGGTCGAGATAAAAATGACAAACTTGACACTAAATAGTACATAACACAAATTGGGTTTCAGTTTTGTCCCATTAGCACATTAATGTCAAAAAATTTATTTTTGTATCTCAAGCAATGTTTCGAATTTTAATATGAACTTTTTGTTGGTGATCGTAGTAATTTCAAAAAAAATCCTACGTCATGCAAGGATCTATTTGTGGAGAAACCAACAACGAGAGAGGTTGTAGAGCATCTTCATACCTTTGAAGATCGCTAAGCGGAAGCGTTTCTAGAACGTGGTTGATGGAGTCGTACTCGCAGCGATTCAGACCGTGGTGGATTCCGATCTATGTGACGAACCACGGCACCTCCGCGCTCAACACACGTTCAGTCCGATGATGTCTCCAACGCCTTGATCCAGCAAGGAGGAAGGAGAGGTTGAGGGAGAGCTCTGACATCACGACGACGTGGTGGCGGTGGAGCTACGTGGCACTCCGGTAGGGCTTCGCCAAGCTATGCGGAGGGCGAGGAGGGGGAAGGGTAGGGCTGCACCGTGTAGGGAGGAAAAGATGTGTGCAGCCCTCCCAAAACCCTTGGGTATATATATAGGAGGGAGGGAGAGGGGCCGGCCACATGATACGTCCAAAATGCATCACAATTTTGTATCATAATTTGTCTCTATTCATTGATATATTTCACAATATGATGCTGTTCTTATAGTGTTTTGGCTTATTTTACACATTTTACAACTTTCCGGTGCCGAAACAGCAGACGCAGGATTCAGCGGAGAAAAGAGCATGAAGAGTTGCCATATGAGAACATCTCCAAATTAGCTCAAATTTACGGGGAAGGAGTTTCTGAAAAATTAACGAAGATAGGCCGAAGAAGGGCCGGAGGGGGGACACCACGCACCCAGGCGACTTGGTGGCGCGACGTGCCTCCTGGCCGCGCAGGGAGGCCTCCTGGGTGGTGGGTCCCACCTCTGGTGCTCCTCTTTGGCCTGTATGCCCTCGTGACCCAAAACTCCCGAGGACATAAGAGTTTTAGCGGTTCCGCCGCCGCTCCGCGGCGGAAACCTACATAGAAGAAAAGACCTTTCCGGCGGGCAGATTCCATCGGGGAGAACTCCTCACGGAAGGGGAGATCGTCCTCATCGTCATCACCATCGTCACGGGCATCATTGGGATCATCATCACCATCATCATCATCACCAACACCATCTCCATCTTCACCCCATCTCACTTTACCATTGCAATCGGAGTTGTATCTTGCACTATTCAACCCCTCTACTCTACCGGCGTAGATTACTCTTTTGTTGTGAATGCTATTGAGTTTTGTTGGAGAATTATTGTTATGACCAGATTGTTCATCATTTTCATCACCTCTGATCATGATCTCTTTTATGTCTTATGAGTAGTCATATGATGTTGAAGTAATATGTGTTGATTGATATTTAAGTTGTGGTGTTATTCTTCTAGTGGTGCTATGTGAACGTCGACTACATAACACTTCGCCTTTTTAAGGACCTATGGGAATGCATCGTGTATAAAGAATGCTTATGGTGTGTTGCCGGAGTGACAGAAACCTGAACCCCAGTTCATGTACTTTTGCACGAGGGAGTGTTGGATCCTAAAGCTTATTGCTATGGTTAGGTTTTGCCTTAATTTCTCTCTTGTATTTGCGGATGCTTGCAAGGGGTTTAACCATAAGAGTGTACTTGTCTTAGCCTAGACGGTGCACTAGTAAAGATCCACCCACATAACAATTATCAATACAAAGCATAGTACTAGACGGAATATGGCGAAAGCACTTGACTATCTCTCCCGTGTGTCCTCAGGAACGCCTTAGTCTTTATAAGTTTAGTCCCTCGGCTTATTCTTTGTGTTCAAAAGTATAGGGCCACTTGCTCCACCTCGGCACCATTTACTTTCCTTGCATTTATTTCCTTGTTTCTCATACGAGAAAACCCATAAAAATTTACCTTTCAGTGCTTGCAGTTATTCCTTGCTCAAGATCGCTTGTCAGTACCTTCTGCTCCTTGTTGGGTTCGACACTCTTACTTATCAAAAATTATACGATCCCCTACACTTGTTGTCATCAAGACCATTTTCTGGAGTCGTTGTCAGGGAGTGTGGCGCTATTGGTAAGTGAAATTGGTAAGGAAACCTTTACGTTGTACGTGGTGTTTTTTACTTTGCTCTTTCCGCTTCTTGTCCCTATGGACAACTCTGCTCTTGGTTTGTTGCTTGTGGGGAACCGCCCTAACGCTATTGTGGTGGAGTAGCCTCCTCCACCTACGGAAATTGTGCCCTTTAAACTACCAACTGGTATTATTCATTGTATCTTGGCTAATCGATATGCAGGAGATAGACATCTCATGACGAGATAATGTATATACTTCTCGCCCCTCGTTGGATACCCCAAGTGGAAGGTGGAGATGTAGTTAGGAGCAAATTTCCCTTACACGGAGACTGTAAGGTTTATCGAACCAGGAGGACTCCAAGGTTCAACAAGTAGGTGTCTCCTGTCCTAGTTAGAAGAAGACGTGGACCTGCACACAGAACAAATAACTTTGCTCCCAACGAGTACACAAAGGTTGTCAATCTCTCCGGCCTTGTAGTTTGCAAAGGGTCAAAACACAAGCGGGAAGGTAATAGTGATTGCCACGGAAAAGTAAATGAAAGCGATAGATGATGGAGGTGTAAACAATGATGGTGATATGGACCAGAGTCACATGATGTTCAGTAGTGATGTCTTTCTCCCAAAAGACGATAAACAACTATGCTAGGGCAACAAAGCACAATTGGGCAATTGACAGAATTATTACCGCACCGCAATGCTAATTATGCTCCTTGATAGTTAGAGGTTCAATAGTAATGGGCAGTACGCCAAGACAAGTAGATCGTTTATTCATCAGCATCTACTTACTAATCATGCACCTTGAGATATCTATCCAGAACATCTCTCCGGTATTAAGTTGCGAGCCCCACACAAAGTGTAAACTCAAAGCAACGGACAACTACATTAACGAACTATGCGTAAGGTAAACAATCCTTGCAACTGTGGTCACAAGCACCGTTTTTTCTCCTTGCTGGCAACAAGCACATCCCCTAGTATCATGTTTCTGTCACTCAAGCTAGACATCGAGGGGCCCGAACCCACAATCATGGATAATGCTCCCTCTTGGAGTTACGATCTACTACTTGGCCAAAGGAATAAAAAGCAACGGAGAACATGCAAGGATCACTAAGGAACATAATATAAAAGGATAATCAAATATATAACTCATAAAAATCTGAACATAATCTCATAATCCATCGGATCCCAACAAACTGAGCATAGGAAAAGGAAGAGAATTACATAGATGCCTTGATCATTTAGGCCAGCTCGCAAGGACTAACCATTGAAGCACAAGATTGGAGAGAATACATCACATAGCTACTGGTCATGGACTCATGGTCCAAGGAGGACTACTCACGACACGTCCTGGAAGCGTCCATGGCGGTGGAGAAGCTCCCGGAGGTCAATCCTCCCTCCGGCAGGGTGCCGGGAAGAGGTCACCTGACGCTCTCGATCTTGGAAGCGCTGCAGCGACAGAACGATGGAGAAATTCATGATCCCAGAAAATCTGCGAGGGTTTCCTCACGGATCTCTCAATACAGGCCAAAGGAGGGCACCGGAGGAGGTGGGACCCACCCAGGCGACCTCCTGGCGCGGCCTAGCTAGGGCCTGGCCGCGCCAGCAGTCCGCCTCGGAGTCAGCCTGGGCATTCGGGTATTTCGGTTATTTCGGTTCGAGTAGTTCGGTTTATGGGTAATTCGGGTATTCGAAAATGGGAACCAAAATTATTTCTGTCAAAAAAATTCCCGAACCCAAATTACCCTAAATTTCGGTTCGAGTAATTCGGGTACCCAAAATACTCAAAATATTCTGAGCATACATCAACTTTTGGTATGAATAACTCGGATAGTATGGGTATTTTTTGGTAATATGAGTATTTTAGTTAGTATGGGAAACAAGTTAGTGTAATAATAGCATGAAAAATTTGGACAGTATGAAAATTTGGGTAGTATGGGTATTTCGGGTTTTCCACACTAGAACCCAAACCCTAACCCGAAAACCGAATAGTCAAGAATTGAGAACCGAACCCTTACCGGATACTCGAATTACCCGACAATTCGGGTAATTCGGTTCGGTTCGGGTTCGGGTACCCAAATGCCCAAGGTGACCTGGGAGGCCCCTGACCTCCCTCTGGCCCTCCTTCGGTGATTCCGAAGCTTCTGTTTCGCTGATTTTTTTTATATATTTTTCTGGATTTTTTCGGGCTTCGGAAAATTGGGTAAAAGCCCCTGCAAAATAGACATCGGCACACAGAAACTAGCACTAGGTGCACTGAGTTAGTAGGTTAGTCCAAATATGTGTAAAATGATATAAAAGTGTAGCAAAACATATAACAATGACACCCAAAAGATCATGAAACAAGCATAAATTATAGATACGTTTGGGACGTATCAACATCCCGAAGCTTAATTTTTGCTCGTCCCCGAGTAGATAAATGATAACACAATAATTTATGTGGTGACATGCTAACACACATATAAGAATTTCAAAGTAAAGCAAGTGAGATATGCAATTCAAGTTAAGACAATAACAAGCAAGAGCTTATATCTAGTATTGAATTTAGCAAAGTAAGAACATAAAGGTGCAAGAGCTCTCGTTGTCCGTGACTCGAATGTCTTCAAATGGTGTTTGCGTGCAAGAAGTGGGAGATGTGTTCATAAATAAAATATTTTTTAATTGAGAACTCAATCTACTAAACCTCACACTTAGACTCCTTCGGAATCTTATTTTTACTCATCCCCAGACCACTTGTGAGGCACAAGTCAAAATAATCCTCTCCCTTTCGATTTTGAGCACTCATGCAATGAATGAGCGTAAGCAAGATATGTTGGCATTTAGGATGGCAAATATAATAATGATGGGAAGGAAGACAAAAAGGTGCGAAAGGCTCACATCAATGAGGACAACCATAGGCGAGAGAAAGCCAAATGATAGATATGATGTGAGGAGTAGGGATTGCCATGTAACGGATGCACATATGAGCTAAGGTAAGCTCTCCAATGGGACTAGTGGGGGTGCATCCAACTTGTTTTCTCATGGAGACCTAGAGCTCATTTGAGGAGGCTCATCATTGGATTATGCAAACGAAGTTTTATAGTGTAAGGGTCCCCACATAGTTATGCATGAATGATAATCTCTATGTAGTACCAATATAGTAATGGAGTACGAGTGTGGATCTTTCAAAAGGAATAGTAGTGTTGCCCCCTTCTCTCTTTTTATTTCTTTTTCTTTTTCTATTTTTTTTATTTTTTTGTGGCCTCTTCGGCTCTTTCTTTTTATCTCCCATTTGTCCTCTTTGGGATCTTTTGTTTTGTCCTCTTTGGGATCTTTTCCTCTCTTAAGGGCAACACTCTATGTTTTACATGAATAGAAAGAAAAATCATCACACTTTATCAGAAGTACTCAACATAAAGGCAAATGAAAACTATCATGATGTATGCAAATGTATGCCTCTGCCAGTGTAGCAGGATATGCAATGATTCTAGCGCGTCATGTAGCAGTAATGAGGGCAAGTCCCAACTATCATGCGACTCTATGATCAAGAAAAAGCATGTATGACATGAAGATCAAGTCATGAGATGATGGATGTTGCATGGCAATGTATCTCCGAAGGGCTATGGAAATGCCTTTATAGGTAGGTATGGTGGCTGTTTTGAGGAAAGATATAATGAGGCTTATGTATGACAGAGCGTATCATGTCATGGGTTTGGATGCACCGGCGGAGTTTGCACCAACTCTCAATGTGAGAAAGGGAAATGCACGGTACCAGAGAGGCTAGCAAAATATGGATGGTGGAAGTGCCAACAATCGAATACTCACATTAGTCCGGAGAACTCATACACTTGTTATCGGTAACTCTCTATCTAGTTAGGAAATTCACAAAGAAACAAGTACCCCGAGGAGGAATGTTTGGGGGTTTGGTTATCCTTGCGCATCCCCAACTCATGGTAACGTGAGGGTACTCTATATATTCCAACCCCTTCATAGGTTAGCGATCAATTTAGTAGCTAGAGTTCTCAACTAATTTTTAGTTTTTAAAAATCACACGGATTTCCCAAAATACGACACCTATTACCAATAAGCTTAAGCTCTTGGCACCAATAGTCCAAACGTTTCTCAAATCAATACCTCAAAACTATTGCAAGTTACTACTATACTTAAATAGCAACCTCAATTACCTACTCATGCAAGACACACAACTCAGTACAACGAGCCAACTCTCTAAACAAGATAAGCATGAAAACTCAAGGGAGTTCCAAGATCAACCTAAATAAAAGCTCTTAAAAAGATAAGCATGAAAACTAAGAGCTAAGCATGACAGTAGCTACGAGAAGATGAAGAACACACATAAAAGATAAGCATGAAAAGCTATGTTGTGTTCTAGAGTGGAATGGAGCGTGTCTCTCTCCCAAACAAGGTAGGCTAGGTTTCAACTTGTTATGACCGGCAAACAAACTAGCGGGACGCTCCAAGTATAGCACATATCATATGACGTGATAAAAATATAGCATGGAGATGGACGAACTGATGATTGTTGATAGAGAAGGGGATGCACGGGGGCATCCTCAAGCTTAGACTCTTGAGTCTCCTTGAATATTTCTTGGGATTCATGGGGAAATCCCCAAGCTTGAGTGTTTGACAATCCTTTATCTTCTTTCATCATCTCTCCCATCGCATACTTGAAAACTCTCTTCATACAAAACTCATCATAAGCTGATTAGAGTGGTTAGTTCCCTTAATAAAATAATTCAATACCTGCTAGAAATAAATATTTTCATGAAACGCTACTGATTCTCATGATTGCCAAAAGGTTTTTGCAAAAAAAAAGCAAGCTTAGGATTCGCAAAACAATGAAAACACAAAACATGGCAGAATCTGTGAAAAACAAAACATCACGTAGTAAATAATTTATTCGGGGTACTTATGCAACTCAAATAAAAAAACTCATAACAGATGACAGAAAGACAATTCTATAGAGCATGCTGTAAAAACACTTCAAATCAAAAAGATGATCTGGTGATTTTTGGCGAATTTTTCCGTCAAGCAGACAAAATCTGTTTCTGGACAACATGTCACAACTTTTGTACTTTCTTGCAATCGGAGGCAATAACTTGGCACAAAGCTTAAAAATAAAGATACAATGATGTTTCTATAGTAGTAACACACATCTAGACCACTAAAACAGAAAGTAAAAACCAATTGGTTTGCCTCCCAACAAACACTTTCTTTTATGCCTTTTAGCTAGACACAATGCAAGATGATCAAGTTGTATCAATTGAACCATCATCAAGATCATCAAAGAGCTCTTCAATAATACAACTAGTCTTAAGAGGACTCTCAAAGAGAGGCTTAGTGGCAACACTTCTAGGAGCGAAAGCAAAGGTAGTAAGACCAATTGGAATTTCATTTCTAATTCTATTTAAGAGAGGTATCTCTTCCAAGGTCTTCACAGTTTCAACACCCCTAGCAATAGGTATACTTGTTTTGGGTAGAGGAACCTTGGGTATGTTTACGAATCTAGGTCCCTTACTTGCAGGGGTTTCTACTTTTTAAGTCTTGATGGAGGATAGAGTAGTTCCTAGAGTTTCAAAAATATCCTCGATCCACATCATGGGATTTAAGGGTCTCCAAAATTTTATAAATTTTGTTCATGGAGCTATCAAGTCTATTTAAGTTCCCTTGAATCCTACGATCTACTTCATTAATCTTACTCATGCTTGGCATCTCTAGCTCTATTTTCTCAAGTTTACTCATAACATGAGATAAAGTGATATCATCCTTTATGTCAACAATAGGTGGGATTCTGACAAGATTTTCCATAACGTTAGGGGCCTCCCCTACGGGAGCTTCCAAGAAATTCCCTCCTATTGTTGTGTCTAGAACAAACCTATGCCAAGAAGTAATACCAACATAAAAATTTCTAAGCAAAATAGTGGTGGATTGCTTCTTGGTGGCTCTATCTTGAGAATTTTTAATTCTATACCAAGCAACTTTCAAACTTTCTCCAACCCTTTGTTTGAAGGTGAGAATCTCTCCTTCGGGCGCAACACTAGAGGCAAAGGATTTAGGCATACTGACTAAACAAAGCTAAATTTTTTTGTGGCTTTTGTATAAGACTCTAAAGCAAAAACTGAAAAGCAAACTAACAAGACTAAAGAGCAAAGGTAAAAGATAGTGTGCAACTCCCCTATGTTGAAGAGTGGAGTCCCCGGCAATGGCGCTACAAATTCGCTTGATGACGAGATGATGTATATACTTCTCGCCCCTCGTTGGATACCCCAAGTGGAAGGTGGAGATGTAGTCAGCAACAAATTTCCCTTACATGGAGACTGTAAGGTTTATCGAATCAGGAGGACTCCTGGGCTCAACAAGTAGGTGTCTCCTGTCCTGGTCAGCAGAAGACGTGGACCTGCTGATGACCCACAAGTGTAGGGGATCTATCATAGCCTTTTCAATAAGTAAGAGTGTCGAACCCAACGAGGAGCAGGAGGTATTGACAAGTGATCTTGACCAAGGAATAACTGCAAGTACTGAAAGGTAACTTTTTATGGGTTTTCGAGTATAAGCAACAAGGAAATAAATGCAAGTAAAGTAAATAGTGTTGAGGTGCATCAAGTGGCCCAATCCTTTTGAGTGCAAAGGATAAGCCAAGGGACTAAACTTATAAAGACTAAGGCGTTCCTGAGGACACACGGGAGAGATAGTCAAGTGCTTTCGCCATACTCTGTCTAGTACTATGTTTTGTATTGATAAGTGTTATGTGGGTGGATCTTAACTAGTGCACTGTCTAGGCTAAGACAAGTACACTCTTATGATTAATCCCTCTTGCAAGCATCCGCAAATATAAGAGAGAAATTAAGGCAAATCCTAACCATAGCAATAAGCTTTAGGATCCAATACTCCCTCATGCAAAAGTATGTGAACTGGGGTTCATGTTTCTGTCACTCCGGCAACCCAGCATAAGCATTCTTTATACACGATGCATTCCCTTAGGTCCTTAAAAAGGCGAAGTGTTATGTAGTCGACATTCACATAACACCACTAAAAGAATAACACCATAACTTAAATATCAATCAACACATATTACTTCAACATCATATGACTACTAACATCTAGACTTTTCCCATGTCCTCAAGAACTAATGGAACTACTCACAAGACATAAAAGAGATCATGATCAGAGGTGATGAAAATATGATTAACAATCTGGTCATAACAATAATTATCCAACAAAACTCAATAACATTCACCACAAAAGAGTAATCAACACCGGTAGAGTAGAGGGGATGAATAGTGCAAGGTACAACTCTGATTGCAATGCTGAAGTAGATGGGATGAAGGTGGGGATGGTGTTGGTGTTGGTGATAATGGTGATGATGATCTCGATGATGCCCGTGACGATGGTGATGACGATGAGGACAATCTCCCCTTCTGGGAGGAGTTCTCCCCGGCGGAATCTGCCTGCCGAAAAGGTCTTTTCTTCCCAGAATTTTTAGGTCAAGAGGGACATATAGGCCAAAGGAGAGCACCGGGGGATGGGCCCATCACCTAGGCGGCCTCCTGGCCGGCCTAGGGGGAGGGGGCGAGCAGGTCGCCTGGGTGACCTGTGGCCCCCCTCCGACTCTTCTTTGGCCTGTCTTTGGGACCTGTTCGGGAACTTCCTCCCTCAAAATTTCAGCGCAATTGGATATGTTCTGATATTGTAACTCTTCGTGCTATTTTCTCCGCTGAATCATGCGTCTGCTGTTTCGGCATCGGAAAGTTGTAAACTGTGTAAAATAGGCCAAAATACTATAAATACATCATCATAAAGTGAAACATATCAATGAATAGAGACAAATTATCATGCAAAATAGTGATGCATTTTGGACGTATCAACTCCCCCAAGCTTAGATCTCGCTTGTCCCCAAGCGAATAGTGAGATCGATGAACCTGTCCACAAGTTTAGAGAGTGAAGTGTCGATAAATAAGAATACGAACAAGAAGCATCATAATTTCTCTACTAAACTCAACCATCCTCAACAACAATCTCAACTCATAAGGCCCTTATGAAAGAGTAATATCAATTACAATCAAAAATAGAGCTAAGAAAACTCATCAAACCATGGCAAAGATGTCCTTGGTCAAAGAACAACTAATAATTTTTAACTTTTGTTCTTCCTCTTATATTTTGATTACATCAATTGAAGATTTTTGAAAGAACATGTTATTTGTCAAGAAATGAAAATGCTAACACGAAGGAAGATGTTTGCTTTAGCTAGGCTTAACAAACAACTCACTTATCTTAATGATAACATCAACAAAGGTGTGATATGACGACTCTCAATGAAACGATATAAATGTATGCATCTTTGCCAACATAAGGTGTCTGCTCTTTTCAGGATAGAAAGAAGTAGGTTTACTGACTCAACATAAAAGTAAAAGATTGGCCCTTCGCAGAGGAAAGTAGGGAAAACTCATGTGCTAGAGCTTTTTTAGAGAACAACAAGATTGTAAAACAAGCTTCTGAGAGGTGCATGTTTTGTCAACGAATGCTAGTAGATAGCCCAATACTTCTCATGTTGGACAAATTTGGAGGAACGGCTCCCAAAGTGGGGACGATCACATCCCCTTAGTCTCCCTTGTTTATCACTACCAAAGTTTTCTGATTTCTCATCAACAAAGCGTGAAGGAGGTTTCATTTGTTGTTATTATCTTTTACGAGCTGGGCGCGCTCATGCCAGTTGCTCCTCATATTAGGGGTTCGCAGATAACATGCAAACCCAAGATAAAACTTGTCTAGTATGAAAAGATCATGAATTATCTACTACTTCCTCATGACCTAAAGCAGAGGCACAAAACAGGGAGTAATATTTGAAGGTTTAAAGATAGCACATGAGTAATATACTTTAGGAGTGGCGTTGAAATATCGGGATATATGGTGGACTCTTGGGAAGGTTGAGGTTTCAGGGTATGGATGCACAAGCAATATTCCCGCTTAGTGCAAGGGTTGGCTAGCAAAGGCTTTTTGAGAGCAGACAAATAATGTTGACTTGGATGCAAAACAATATAAAGTTTAACATAAAGAAATGGCATAAAACATCAAGTTGTCTTCCTTGTCAGCATAAGACTTCAAGCATAAGCATATAAAAGGTTTTGGCTATGTCGCTACTAGAAAAACTCATGCTTGTTGTTATGACCAATGCTATGTTTGCCAAGATTAAATAAAGTTTTCAAAGCCATACCTGATGTGTAAGATCAAAACTCCCATAAGAATCAGCATATAAGATCAATTGCATGAAGAGAATACCAAGTGCAGCAAAGAAACCAATAGACTTATCATTAATATTCCATCATAGACACAACACACTCACGGATACAACTCTCCACAATGTAGTGATAGACCTCAATGCAAACACCTATTTCATAAGATAACTTCCCTAGACATGATATGACACTAAACTTGACAAAAAGAGGTAAAAGATAAAAATAAAAATACCGGGCACTCCCCCAAGCTTGGAACAAGCTAAGGGAATGCCATTACCCATGAAGATTTCACTCTTCATCCTTGTTCTTTTTGTTCTTCAAGTCCGTTATTATGCGCCGAAGGGTTTTGTTTTCAGCTTCGAATATGACCACCTGTACTTTGAGCACACGGAAGTCTTCAAAGAATTGGTTACTAATTCTGTAAGCTTCGGATAAAGTAGATGACACAGGTGGAGCTCCTGGTGGAGGGGCAGTTTCTAGAAGGTGCAGAGAAAGACCATGTTGAGGGTTAATAAACCCTACGAGGATGGGGTTGTTGGAGCTGGATCCTCGTGATGAAGGATCTCCTTCTTACTGGGTGGTGACCATCTTGACTTCCTCTCTCACGAAGCACTCCATCTCTGCTTGTCTTACGGCTATAGCTTTGTTGGTGGGCCATCCGGTGACCTTCCCTTGGTTGATATCCTGCTGGACACGACAGAGACGACGACCTGTGTAGTCTTCCCCGCTTGAGTCGCAAGAAGACATCTCGAATAATAGCTTCTTAGCCTGGCAAAAACACGGAATCGCAAGATACAAAGCCGGGACGATTCCTGCTTGAGTCGCAAGAAAACACACGAAATCACAAGATACAAAGCAGGGACGATCCGGTAAAATATATAGGAAACATTTCTGCACCAAAAGGAAGGTAATGAGCCAAAGTGGAGTCGGAGATGGGCTCTATGTTGTCCTGGCGGCCTCCTGGCGCGGCCAGGGCCTAGCCCGCGCCAGCAGGTCGCCTGGGTGACCTAGAGATCCTCTCCGGCTCTGCTTCGGCTCGGAATTTTCCTAATTTTGCAAAAATGCATAAAACGGAACTTCTATTGATGTTCACAAACTTTCCTAACCGTATTTCATACCTTTTCTTATTCTGCTTCTGCCGGTGTCTGATACAGTGTTGCAATATGTTCTTCATGAGTGGCTACCTGTATCACATCCACCTCTACATTGATGGGGTCTCCAGCCATGTAATGCTTGAGTCTTTGCCCATTCACAACATGTGGTTTTGTGCCTTCAAAATTATTAATCTTGATTGCACCGGAGCGGTAGACTTCTTCGATATGGTACGGTCCTTCCCACTTGGAAAGTAGTTTACCTGGAGAAAACCTGAAACAAGATCTATACAACAAAACTTTGTCACTGATACGTCTCCAACGTATCTATAATTTTTGATGGTTTCATGCTATTATCTTGTCAAACTTTGGATGTTTTGTATGCCTTTTTTTAATCTTTTTTGGGACTAACTTCTTAACTCAGTGCCAAGTGCCAGTTCCTATTTTTTCCGTGTTTTTGACCCTTTTCACAGGAGGATTTTAAACAGATTCCAAACGGAATAAAACTTCCGAAAAGATTTTTTTCGAAACAGAAGACGATCGATAGACTTGAGAACCATGACAGAGGGTCACCAGGGACCCCACAAGCCCCCTAGCCTTGGCCAGGGGGGCCCGCGCCTCCCAGGCTTGTGGGCTCCCTCGGCCTCCTCTGCCCTAGGTCTTTCGCCTATATATTCCCAAAAATCCCAGAAAAAATCAGGAGATCAACGAAAACACTTTTCCACCGCCGCAAGCTTTTGTCTCCGCAAGATCCCATCTGGGGCACGTTCTAGTGCCCTGTCGGAGGGGGGATTCGGATACAGAGGGCTTCTTCATCAACACCATGACCTCTCCAATGATGCGTGAGTAGTTCACCATAGACCTACGGGTCCATAGCTAGTAGCTAGATGGCTTCTTCTCTCTCTTGGATCTTCAATACAAGGTTCTCCATGATATTCGTGGAGATCTATCCGATGTAATCTTCTTTGCGGTGTGTTTGTCGAGATCCGATGAATTGTGGATTTATGATCAGATTATCTATGAATCTTATTTGAGTTTCTTCTGATCTCTCTTATGCATGATTTCATATCCTTGTAATTCTCTTTGACTTGTGGGTTTTGTTTGGACAACTTGATCTATGATTCTTGCAATGGGAGAACTGCTTGGTTTTGGGTTCATACCGTGCGGTGACCTCACCCAGTGACAGAAGGGGTAGCGAGGCACACATCGTGTTGTTGCCATCAAGGGTAAAAAGATGGGGTTTTCATCATTGGTTTGAGTTTATCCCTCTACATCATGTCATCTTGCTTAAAGTATCGGTCTACTCGTCTCGGACGTGATGCCTATATGTATGATCATTGCCTTAGATATCGTCATGACTTTGCGCGGTTCTATCAATTGCTCGACAGTAATTTGTTCACCCACTATAATATTTTCTATTTTGAGAGAAGCCTGTAGTGAACACTATGGCCCCCGGGTCTACTTCACACCATATTTTCAGCCCCACTCTTTTACTTCGTTGCACTTTCCGCCTCCAGATCTCACTTTGCAATCAATCTTGAAGGGATTGACAACCCCTTTATAGTGTTGGGTGCAAGCTCTTTTGTGTTTGCACAGGTACTCTGGACTTGACGAGATTCTCCTACTGGATTGATACCTTGGTTCTCAAACTGAGGGAAATACTTACTGCTCCTGCCCAGCATCACCCTTTCCTCTTCAAGGGAAAAACCAACGCAAGCCAAGTCTCCGTCAACGTGCCAATTTCTGGCGCTGTTGTTTGAGAAGTAGAAGTCACCAACATTAAATTCACGTTTCAAAATTCTCTTGTCATGCCACTTCTTTACCTTTTCTTTGAACATTTTTGCGCTCTCATAAGCTTCACTTCTCCACTCATCTAGAGAAGTCAAGTCCATGAGCCGCTTTTCACCAGCAAGCTTTGGATCAACATTAAGCTCTCTAACAGCCCAAAAAGCTTTGTGTTCTAACTCCAGAGGTAGATGGCATGCCTTGCCATAAACCATCTTATACGGAGACATCCCCATGGGATTTTTGTAAGCAGTTCTATATGCCCACAAGGCATCTCCTATCTTACGGGACCAATCCTTTCTAGAACTGTTCACTGTCGTTTGCAAGATCAACTTGATCTCTCTATTTGTGAGCTCAACTTGCCCACTTGTTTGCGGGTGGTAGGGTGAAGCAATTCTATGATTAACATCATATTTGGCTAGAGCTTTCCTAAAAGCACCGTGTGTAAAATGTGATCCTCCGTCGGTCATGAGGTACCTAGGTACACCAAACCTGGGGAAGATTACATCCTTGAGCATTTTCAAAGGTGTCTTATGATCAACACTTTCAGTGGGGATTGCTTCAACCCACTTGGTCACATAATCTACAACTACTAAGATGTGAGTGTACTTGTGTGAAGGAGGTAAAGGACCCATAAAATTAAATCCCCAGCAATCAAAATGCTCAATGACTAGAGAATAATTCATAGGGATCTCATTCCTCCTACTAATATTACCAACTCTCTCGCACTTATCACATGATAAAACGTAATTTCTAGCATCTTTAAAAAGAGTAGGCCAATAAAAACCTAATTGGAGAACCTTGTGTGCGGTCCTCTCACCGGCATGATGTCCTCCATAAGGACTATTATGACATTGTCTCAAGATATCCTTCTGCTCATGCTCCGGTATGCACCTCCTCACAATTCCATCCGCACCTTCTCTAAAAAGATGTGGGTCATACCAAAAGTAATACCTCAAGTCATGGAAGAACTTCTTCCGCTGTTGGAATGTTAAACCTGGAGGCAAAAACTTTGCAACAATAAAGTTAGCATAATCTGCATACCATGGATCTGAATTAGATTTCACGTGCAAAACAACTAACTGTTCATCAGGAAAATTATCGTTGACCGGAATAGGATCATGTGGTATGTCCTCCATCCTGGAAAGGTTGTCTGCTACAGGGTTGTCTGCTCCTTTCCTATCAACAATCTGCAAATCAAATTCTTGAAGAAGAAGGACCCATCTGATAAGCCTTCGTTTGGCATCCTTCTTTTCCATAAGATACTTAATAGCAACATGATCAATGTGAATGATAATTTTAGAATCAACAATGTAAGGCCTAAACTTATCACAAGCAAACACTACCGCTAAAAATTCTTTAACAGTAGTAGCATAATTCTTTTAAGGAGTGTCAAGGGTTTTGCTGGCATAATGGATAACATTCAATTTCTTATCAACCCTTTGTCCTAACACAACTCCAACAGCAAAATCACTAGCATCACATATGATTTCAAAAGGAAAATTCCAATCAAGTGATTGGACTATAGGGGCGGTTATCAAGGCTTTCTTAAGAACTTTGAAGGCTTCCTTACAATTCATCAAACACAAAAGGAATATCCTTCTGGAGAAGATTGGTAAGGGGTTTCGAAGTTTTAGAAAAGTCTTTAATAAATCTCCTATAGAAACCAGCATGACAGAGGAAACTATGAATACCTCTGATGTCCCTTGGATAAGGCATTCTCTCGATTGCTTCAACCTTTGCCTTGTCCACCTCGATTCCTTTTTCAGAAATCTTGTGGCCAAGAACAATTCCCTCATTGACCATGAAGTGGCACTTCTCCCAGTTGAGTACCAAGTTCGTCTCCACGCATCTCTGCAAAAGTTTATTAAGGTTGTGGAGACAATGGTCAAAAGATGTTCCATAAACACAGAAATCATCCATGAAGACCTCAAAAATTTCGTCACAAAAGCCATGATAGATAGCGGACATACACCTTTGAAAAGTAGCACGAGCATTGTGTAAACCAAAAGGCATACGTCTATAAGCATAAGTACCAAAGGGACAAGTAAAAGTGGTCTTCTCTTGATCGGCAGTATTAACATGAATTTGAGATAAGCCAGAGTACCCATCAAGATAGCAAAAGTGAGTGTTTTTGGATAACCTTTGGAGAATTTGGTCAATGGACGACAGCGGGTAGTGGTCCTTCCTGGTTGCCTTGTTCAACTTCCTCTAATCAATACATATTCTATATCCAATAACAATTCTCTGAGGTATTAGTTCATTCTTATCATCAGGAACCACAATTGTACCGCCTTTCTTGGGAACACATTGTATTGGACTTACCCACTTACTATCAGCTATAGGGTAGATAATACCCGTGGCTAGAAGCTTGAGGATTTCGGTCCTCACAACATCCTTCATCTCCGGGTTTAAACGTCGTTGATGATCAACCACCGGTTTAGCATCAGGCTCAAGATTGATAGTATGCTGACAAATAGATGGACTAATCCCTTTAAAATCATCAAGGGTATAGCCAATAACGCCTTGGTGTTTACGAAGGACTTCCAATAATCGTTGTTCTTCATATCCTGAAAGGTTAGAATTGATAATAACAGGATATACTTTCTTTTCATCTCAATAAGCATACTTGAGCGTACTGGGAAGAGGTTTGAGATCAAACACCGGGTCCTCTTTTGGTTTTGGTAAAATTCCCAAAGGTTGAACCGGAAGGTTGTGCTTCAGGATAGCATGTTGTCTCAAGAATATGTCATCTAGCTCATTCCTTTCCTGCATATGCATATCATTCTCGTGGTTTTCCATAAATTGCTACAAAGGATCATTAGGAGGAATAGCAATAGAAGCAATCTCTTCAATAATTTTATCATTACTAGTTAGATCACTACCACGAGTTTGCTTCGAGAATTTAGAAAAGTAAAATTCATATGGCTCACCATTAAATTCAACATATACTTTTCCTTTCCTGCAATCTATAATAGCTCCACAAGTTTTGAGAATAGGCCTACCAAAGATAATAGGGCAAAAACTATCTGATATTGAACCAAGTACTAGAAAGTCGGTAGGATATTTTACCTTTCCACATAAAACTTCAATATCTCGCACAATTCCAATATGAGAGATAGTTTCTTTGTTTGCAAGATGAATAGTGACATTGACTTCTTCAATTTCACATGGTAGAATCTCATTCATAATCTCTTGGTAAAGTGAAAAAGGAATAGCACAAGCACCGGATCCCAAATCACATAGCCCATAATAATTATGATGTCCTATTTTAACAAATACAAATGGAGTACCTGAAATTGGGCCTTTATTCTTGGCTGTAACAAGGTTAGTGGAAACAACACAAAAATTTATATTAGAATCCTCAGTATTACTAGTAACAAGATCCTTGACTAATGCAACTTGAGGATCTACTTTAATCAGGTCCTCATGCTCATCAGTCGTTCTTTCACTTTTATTCAGGATGCGTGTGACAAAACAATGCTCACTCATCCTTGCGGGAAAAGGGCGCTTTTCATATTCAACTGCAAACAAGATAGGGTCAATAACGTTAATATCAACAGGTAATTCCTTAAAAGTTTATGATGTTTATCCTCCTTCTTCTCAGAAGAGTCAATATGAGAGGCAAAGTTTTTGCAAAAATCAATTAGAAGCTCAGAATCAAGACCAATCTTAGCACAAAAGGTATTGAAGTAATTAGTTTTCACATAGCTCTCAACGTAATCACGCTCATAATTTATAACGGGTTCAATACCTTTATCAATCTCCCAGTCTTGAGTGTTCTTATGGATCCTTTCAATAAGATCTCATTTTGCTTCTGTGCTTTTGTTGGAGGATGCCCCACTAGAAGAAGCATCAAGCATCTCTTTATCTTGACGAGAAAGCCTTGCATAAAAATTTATGAGAATAATTTCTTTGGAGAGCTCATGATTGGGGCATTTGAGCATTAAGGATTTCAGTCTCCCCAAGCTTGAGCAATGCTTTCTCCGTCATGAGACCAAAAGTTATAAATATAATTCCTGTCTCGATGTATTCCATGAAGAGGATAAAACTTTGCATAAAAGAGAGGCATAAGATCTTGCCAATTTAGTAAACGAGAGTCATCAAGAAGCCTATACCAATCCAAATCCTTATCTTTTAATGATACATATAATAGATTTCTCATAACAAAATCTGTCGATATACGTGCAAGCTTAAATATGGAGCATAGTTGTGAAAGATATAGCAAGTGTTCACCTCGATGTCTACCTCCTGCATATCGATTAGCCAAAACACAATTAATAATACAAGTTGGTATTTTAAAGGGGACAATTTCTGTAGGTGAGGGAGGATTATCCACCACAATAGCGTTGGGGAGGTTCCCCACGAGCAACAAACCAAGAGCAGAGTGGTCCATAGGGACAAAAAGCAGTAACAGTAAAACAAAAACAACACGTACAGTGTAAAGATTTCCTTACCAATAGCACTCTACTCCCCGCCAACGGCGCCAGAAAATGGTCTTGATGACCCACAAGTGTAGGGGACCTTTCATAGCTATTTATATAAGTAAGAGTGTCGAACCCAACGAGGAGCAGGAGGTATTGACAAGTGATCTTGAGCAAGGAATAACTGCAAGTACTGAAAGGTAACTTTTTATGGGTTTTCGAGTATAAGCAACAAGGAAATAAATGCAAGTAAAGTAAATGGTGCTGAGGTGCAGCAAGTGGCCCAATCCTTTTGAGTGAAAATGATAAGCCGTGGGACTAAACTTATAAAGACTAAAGAGTTCCCGAGGACACACGGGAGAGATAGTCAAGTGCTTCCGCCATACTGTGTCTAGTATTATGTTTTGTATTGATAAGTGTTATGTGGGTGGATCGTAACTAGTGCACTGTCTAGGATAAGACAAGTACACTCTTATGATTAATCCCTCTTGCAAGCATCTGCAAATACAAGAGAGAAATTAAGGCAAAGCCTAACCATATCAATAAGCTTTAGGATCCAATACTCCCTCATGCAAAAGTATGCGAACTGGGGTTCAGGTTTCTGTCACTCCGGCAACCCACCATAAGCATTCTTTATACAGGATGAATTCCCCTAGGTCCTTAAAAAGGCGAAGTGTTATGTAGTCGACGTTCACATAACACCACTAGAAGAGTAACACCATAATTTAAATATCAATCAACACATATTACTTCAACATCATATGACTACTAACATCTAGACTTTTCCCATGTCCTCAAGAACTAATAGAACTACTGACAAGACATAAAAGAGATCATGATTAGAGGTGTTGAAAATATGATTAACAATCTGGTCATAACAATAATCCTCCAACAAAAATCAATAGCATTCACCACAAAAGAGTAATCAACACCGGTAGAGTAGAGGGGATGAATAATGCAAGGTACAACTCTGATTGCAATGGTGAAGTAGATGGGATGAAGGTGGAGATGGTGCTGGTGTTGGTGATGATGATCTCGATGATGCCGGTGACGATGGAGATGATGATGAAGACGATCTCCCCTTTCGAGAGGAGTTCTCCCTGGCGGAATCTGCTCGCCGGAAAGGTCTTTTCTTCTATGTAGGTTTCCGTCGTAGAGCTGCGGCAGAATCGCGAAAAATCTTATGTTCCCAGATCTTTTAGGTCAAGAGGGACATATAGGCCAAAGGAGAGCACCGAGGGCTGGTCCCATCACTCAGGCAGCCTCCTGGAGCGGCCTAGGGGGGCGCCAGCAGGTCGCATGGGTGACCTATGGCCCCCTTCGGATCTTCTTTGGCCTGTATTCGGGACCTGTTCGGAAACTTCTTCCCTCAAAATTTCAGCGCAATTGGAGATGTTCTCATATTGCAACTCTTCGTGCTATTTTTTCCGCTGAATTCTGCGTTTGCTGTTTCGGCACCGGAAAGTTGTAAACTGTGTAAAATAGTCCAAAACACTATAAGTACATCATCATAAAGTGAAATATATCAATGAATAGAGACAAATTATGATAAAAAATAGTGATGCATTTTGGACGTATCACCTGCACACACAACAAATAAGTTTCCTCCCAACAAGTACAGAGAGGTTGTCAATCTCTCCGGCAAAGGGTCAAAACACAAGCGGGGAGGTAATAGTGATTCAACGACAAAGTAAATAAAAGCGATAGATGATGGAGGTGTAAACAATGATGGTGATATGGACCGAAGTCACATGATGTTCATTAGTGTCTCTCTCCCAAAAGACGATAACAACTATGCTAGGGTAACAAATCATAGTTGGGCAATCGACAGAATTATGATCGCACGACAATGCTTATTATGCTCCTTGATAGTTAGAGGTTCAATAGTAATGGGTAGTACGCCAAGACAAGTAGACCGTTTATTCATCAGCATCTACTTACTAATCATCCACCTTGAGATATCTATCCAGAACATCTCTCCGGTATTAAGTTGCGAGCCCCACACGAAGTGTAAACTCAAAACAACGGACAACTGCATTAACGAACTATGCGTAAGGTAAACAATCCTTCACAAGCACCGTTGTTTTCTCCCTCGTGGCAACAGGCACATCCCCTAGTACTAACCATTGAAGCACAAGATTGGAGAGAAGACATCACATAGCTACTGGTCATGGACTCATGGTCCAAGGAGGACTACTCACGGCACGTCCGGAAAGCGTCCATGGCGGTGGAGAAGCTCTCGGAGGTCAATCCTCCCTCCGGCAGGGTGCTGGGAAGAGGTATCCTGATGCTCGTGATCTTGGAAGTGTTGTGGTGATGGAACGATGGAGAAATTCGTGATTCCAGAAAATCTGCGAGGGTTTCCTCACGGATCTCTAAATATAGGCCAAAGGAGGACACCGGAGGAGGTGGGACCCACCCAGGCGACCTCGTGGTGCGGCCTAGGGCCTGGCCGCACCAACAGGCCTCCTGGGAGGCCCCTGGCCCCCCTCTGGCCCTCCTTCGGTGATCCCGAAGCTTCTGTTTCGCTGATCTTTTATATATTTTTCTGGATTTTTTCGGGCTTCGGAAAATTGGGTAAAATCCCCTGCAAAATAGACATCGGCAGACAGAAAGTGGCAGTGGGTGCACTGAGTTAGTAGGTTAGTCCAAATATGTGTAAAATGATCTAAAAGTGTAGCAAAACATATAGCAATGTCACCCAAAAGATCATGGAACAAGCAAAAATTATAGATACGTTTGGGACGTATCAACATCCAGGTGAACACTTGCTATATCTTTCACAACTATGCTCCTTATTTAAGATTGCACGTAGGTATAAGCTTCTTGATGACTCTCATTCTCTAAATTGGCAAGATCTTATGCCTCTCTTTTATGCAAAGTTTTATACTCTTCATGAAATGCATCGCGACATGAACTATATTTATAACTTTTGGTCTCGTGGCACAGAAAGCATCGCTCAAGCTTGGGGGAGATTGAAGTCCCTAATGTTCAAATGTCCCAATCATGAGCTCCCAAAGGAAATTATTCTTACAAATTTGTATGCAAGGCTTTCTCGTCAAGATAAAGAAATGTTTGATGCCTCCTCTAGTGGGGCATTCTCCAACAAAAGCATTGTAGCTAGGTGGGATCTTATTGAAAGGATCGAGAGGAACACTGAAGATTGGGAGATTGATAAAGGTATTGAACCTATTATAAATTATAAGCATGATTACATTGAGAGCTATGTGAAAATTGATTACTTCAATACCTTTTGTGCTAAGATTGGTCTTGATTCCCAGCTTCTAATTGATTTTTGCAAAGACTTTGTCTCTCATAATGATTCCTCTGAAAAAGAGGATCAACACCATAAACCATTTAAGTAATTATGTGTTGATATCAATGTTGCTGACCCTATCTTGCATGCAGTTTTATGTGAAAAGCCCCCTTTCCCCACAAGGATGAGGGAGAATTCTTTTGTCACACGCATACTGAATAAAAGTGAAAGAACGACTGATGAGCATGAGGACCTGATTAAGGTCAATCCTCAAGTTGCATTAGTCAATGATCTTGTTACTAGTAATAGTGATGATTCCAATATAAATTTTGTGCTATTTCTACTAACCTTGTTACAACCAAGAATAAAGGCCCATTTTCAGGTACTCCAGTTGTATCTGTTAAAATAGGAGATCATAATTATTACGGGCTATGCGATTTGGGATCCAGTGCTAGTGCTATTCCTTTTTCACTTTATCAAGAGATCATGAATGAGATTCTACGATGTGAAATTGAAGACGTTGATGTTACTATTCATCTTGCAAACAAAGAAACTATCTCTCATATTGGAATTGTGCGAGATGTTGAAGTCCTATGTGGAAAGGTAAAATATCCTACCGACTTTCTAGTACTCGGTTCAGTGCAAGATAGTTTTTCCCATATTATCTTTGGTAGGCCTTTTCTCAAAACTTGTGGAGCTATTATAGATTGGAGGAAAGGAAAAGTATCCGTTGAATTTAATGGTGCGCTATATGAATTTAACTTTTCTAAATTCTCGAAGCAAACTCGTGGTACTGACTTGCTTAGTAATGATAAAATTATTGAAGAGATTGCTTCTATTGCTATTCCTCCTAACGATCCTTTGCAGCAATTTATGGAGGACCACGAGAATGATATGCATATGCAGAAAAAGGATGAGCTAGACGACATTGAGACAACCTGCTACCCTGAAGCACCACCTTCTGATTGAGCCTTTGGGAATTCTATAAAAAGCAAAAGAAGACCCGTTGTTTGATCTTAAACCTCTTCCCAATACGCTCAAGTATACTTATTTAGATGAAAATAAAGTATATCCTGTTATTATCAATGCTAACCTTTCGGGACATGAAGAAGAGTGATTATTCGAAGTCCTTCGCAAACACCGGGGCGCTATTGGCTATACCCTTGATGATATTAAGGGGATTAGTCCATCTATTTGTCAGCATACTGTCAATCTTGAGCCTGATGCTAAACTGGTTTTTGATCATCAACGATGGTTGAACCCGAAGATGAAGGATGTTGTGAGGACCAAAATCCTCAAGCTTCTAGCTGCAGGTATTATCTATCCTATAGATGATAGTAACTGGGTAAGTCTGGTACATTGTGTTCCCAAGAAAGGAGGTACGACTGTGGTTCCTAATGATAAGAATGAACTAATACCTCAGAGAATTATTATTGGATATAGAATGTGTATTGATTACATGAAGCTGAACAAAGCAACGAGGAAGGACAACTACCCGCTGTCGTTCATCGACCAAATGCATGAAAGGTTATCTAAAAACACTCACTTTTGCTATCTTGATGGGTATTCTGGCTTCTCTCAAATTCATGTTAACACTGCCGATCAAGAGAAGACCACTTTTACTTGTCCCTTTGGTACTTATGCTTATAGACGTATGCCTTTTGGTTTATGCAATGCCCCTGCTACTTTTCAAAGGTGTATGTCTTCTATCTTTCATGGTTTTTGTGAGGAAACTTTGGAGGTTTTCATGGACGATTTCTCCGTCTATGGAACCTCTTTTGACCATTGTCTCCACAACCTTAATAAAGTTTTGCAGAGATGTGAGGAGACGAACTTGGTACTCAACTGGGAGAAGTGCCACTTCATGGTCAATGAGGGAATTGTTCTTGGCCACAAGATTTCTGAAAAGGGAATCGAGGTGGACAGGGCAAAGGTCGAAGCAATTGAGAGGATGCCTTATCCAAAGGACATCAGAGGTATTCGTAGTTACCTCGGTCATGGTGGTTTCTATAGAAGATTTATTAAAGACTTTTCTAAGACTCTGAAACACCTCACTAATCTTTTCTAGAAGATTATTCCTTTTGTGTTTGACGAAAATTGTAAGGAAGCCTTCGAAGTTCTTAAGAAAGCCTTGATAACCTCCCCTATAGTACAACCACGTGATTGGAATTTGCCTTTTGAAATTATGTGTGATGCTAGTTATTTTACTGTTAGAGCTGTGTTAGGACAAAGGGTTGATTAAAAATTGAATGTTATACATTATGCTAGCAAAACCCTTGATAGTTCTCAAAAACAATTAGTGGTAGAGTTATCTTGTGATAAGTTTAGGCCTTACATTGTTGATTCCAAAGTCATCATTCATACTGATCATGCTGCTATTAAGTATCTTATGGAAAAGAAGGATGCCAAACCAAGGCTTATCAAATGGGTCCTTCTTATTAAAGAATTTGATTTACAAATTGTTGATTGGAAGGGAGCAGACAACCCTGTAGCAGACAACCTTTCCAGGATGGAGGACATACCACACGATCCTATTCCGGTCAATGATAGTTTTCCTGATGAACAGTTAGTTCTTTTGAAGGTACAATCTAATTCCAATCCATGGTATGCAGATTATGCTAACTTTATTGTTGCAAAGTTTTTGCCTCTAGGTTTAACATTCCAGCAAAGGAAGAAATTCTTCCACGACTGGAGGTATTACTTTTGGGATGATCCACATCTTTTTAGAGAAGGTGTGGATGGGATCGTGAGGAGATGCGTACCGGAGCATGAGCAGAAGGATATCTTGAGATAATGTCATAGCAGTCCTTATGGAGGACATCATGCCGGTGAGTGGACCACACACAAGATTCTCCAGTCATTTTTTTATTGGCCTACTCTCTTTAAATATGCTAGAAATTATGTTTTATCTTGTGATGAGTGTTAGAGAGTTGGTAATATTAGTAGGAGAAATGAGATGCATATGAATTATTCTCTAGTCATTGATCCTTTTGAATGATGGGGTTTTGATTTTATGGGTCCTTTTCCTCCTTCACACAAGTACACTCACATCTTAGTGGGTGTAGATTATGTGACCAAGTGGGTTGAAGCAATCCCCACTGAAAGTACCGATCACAAGACATCTTTGAAAATGCTCAAGGATGTAATCTTCCCTAGGTTTGGTGTACCTAGGTACCTCATGACCGACGGAGGATCACATTTACACACGGTGCTTTTAGAAAAGCTCTAGCCAAACATGATGTTAATCATAGAATTGCTTCACCTTACCACCCTCAAACAAGTGGGTAAGTTGAGATCACAAATAGAGAGATCAAGTTGATCTTGCAAAAGACAGTGAACAGTTCTAGAAAGGACTGGTCCAAAAAGTTAGGAGATGCCTTGTGGGCGTATAGAATGGCTTACAGAAATCCCATGGGAATGTCTCCGTATAAGATGGTCTATGGCAAGGCAGGCCATCTACCTTTAGAGTTAGAGCACATAGCTTTCTGGGTTGTTAGAGAGCTTAATGCTGACCCAAAGCTTGCTCGTGAAAAGCGTAATCATGAACTTGGCTTCTCTAGATGAGTGGAGAAGTGAAGCTTACAAGAGTGGAAAAATGTTCAAAGAAAAGGTAAAGAAGTGGCATGACAAGAGAATTTTGAAACATGAATTTAATGTTGGTGATAAAGTTTTGCTGTATAGATCTCCTTTCAGGTTTTCTCCAGGTAAATTACTTTCCAAGTGGGAAGGACCGTACCATATCGAAGAAGTCTACCGCTCTGGTGCAATCAAGATTTATAATTTTGAAGGCACCATACCACATGTTGTGAATGGGCAAAGACACAAGCATTACATGGCTGGAGACCCCATTAATGTAGAGGTGGATGTGATACACATAGCTATTCATGAAGAACATATTGCAATACTATGTCAGACACCAGCAGAAGTAGAACATGAATATATATGTAATACGACAAGGAAACTTCGCGAACATAAATAAAAGTTCTGTATTATGTGTTTTTGCGAAATTAGGAAAATTCCAAGCCGAAGTGGAGCCGGAAAGGAACTCCCCGGGCTCCACGCGACCTGATGGCGTGGCCTGCCTCCTGGCCGTGCAGGGAGGCCGCCTGGGCCACCAGGAGTTCGTCTCCAACCCCACTTTGGCTTGTTACTTTCCTTTCGGTGCAGAAATCTTTTCTATATATTTTCCCGGATCGTCCGGTTTTGTATATTGCGATTCCGTGCGTTTTCTCTTTTGATCTTTTTATGCGAGGCTAACAAGCTATTTTTCAAGATGTCTTCTTGCGAGTCAAGCAGGAAAGACTACACGGGTCGTCGTCTCCGCCGTGTCCAGCAAGATATCAACCAAGGGAAGGTCACCAGATGGGCTACTAATGAAGAAATTGCCGCAAGATGAGCAGAGATGGAGTGCTCCATGAGAGAGGAAGTCAAGATGGTCAACATCCAGCAAGAATGAGATCCTTCATCACGAGTATCCAGCTCCAACAACCCCATCCTCGTGGGGTTTATTAACCCTCAACATGATCTTACAGAATCACTAACCAATTCTGTGAAGACTTCCGTGTGCTTAAAGTACAAGTGGCCATATTGGAAGCTGAAAACCAAACCCTTCGGCACATAATAGTGGACTTGAAGAACAACAAGTAGGATGAAGAGTGAAATCTTCATGGGTAATGGCATTCCCTTAGCTCGTTCCAAGCTTGGGGGAGTGTCGGGTATCTTTATCTTTATCCTTTATCTTTTATGGTCAAGTTTAGTGCCGTATCATGTCTAGGGAAGTTATCTTATCAAATAGGTGTTTGCATTGAGGTCTATCACTCCTTTGTGGAGAGTCTTGTATCCAAGAGTGTGCACTTGTCTATGATGGACTATTAATGAGAAGTCTATTGGTTTCTTCGCTGCACCTGGCAATCTCTTCATGCAATCGACTTTATCTGCTGATTCTTATGGGAGTATTGATCTTATATATCAGGTATGGCTTTGAAAACTTTATTTTATCTTGGCAAACATAGCATTGGTCATAACAACAAGCATGAGTTTTTCTAGTAGCGACATAGCCAAAACTTTTATGTTCTTATGCTTGATGTCTTATGCTGACAAGGAAGACAACTTGATGTTTCATCCCAATTATTTATGTTAAACTTTATATTGTTTTGCATCCAAGTCAACATAATTTGTCTGCTCTCCAAAGCCTTTGCCAGCTAACCCTTGTACTAAGCGGGAATACTGCTTGTGCACCCATACCTTCAAACCTCAACCTCCCCAAGAGTCCACCATACCTTCCCAATATGTGGTATTTCACCGCCACTCCTAAAGTATATAACTCATGTGCTATCTTTAAACTTTCAAAATATTATTCCCTGTTTTGTGCCTCTGTTTTAGCTCATGAGGAAGTGGCAGATAAGTCATGATCTTCTCATACCGGACAAGCTTTATCCTGAGTTTGCATGTCTAATCTGCGAACCCCTAATACAAGAAGGGACTGGCATGAGTGCGCCCAGCTCGTAAAAGATAATAGCAATAAGTAAAACCTCCTTCACACTTTGTTTATGATAAATCAGAAAACTTTGGTAGTGATAAACAGAGGAGACTAAGGGGATGTGATCGTCCCCACTTTGGGAGCCGTTCCTCAAAACTTGTCCATGATGAGAAGTATTGGGCTATCTGCTAGCATTCATTAACAAATTATGCACCTCCCAAAAACTTGTTTTACAATATTATTGATTTCAAAATCTCTAAAAGTTCTAGCACATGAGTTTTCCCTACTTCCCTCCGCGAAGGGCTAATCCTTTACTTTTATGTTGAGTCAGTAAACCTACTTCTTTCTATCCTATAAAAGAGGAGACACCTTATGTTAACAAAGATGCATGCATTTATATTGTTTCATTGAGAATTTCCATATCACAACTTTGTTGACTTCATCATTAAGATAAGTAAGTTGTTTGTTAAGCCTAGCTAAAGCAAACATGTTCTTTCAAAAAGCTTCAATTGATCTCGTCAAAATATAAGAGGAAGAGCAAAAGTTAAAAGTTATTAGTTGTTCTTTGACCAAGGACATGTTTGCCATGGTTTAATGAGTTTCCTTAGCCCTATTTTTTATTGTAACTGATATTACTCTTTCATATGAACCTTCTGATTTGAGATTGCTGTTGAGGATGGTTGAGTTTAGTAGAGAAATTATGATGCTTCTTGTCCATATTCTTATTTATCGACACTTCACTCTCTAAACTTGTGGACAGGTTTATAGAGCTCAGTATTCGCTTGGGGACAAGCGATGTCTAAGCTTGGGGGAGTTGATATTTCCAAAATGCATCACTATTTTGTATCATAATTTGTCTCTATTCATTGATATATTTCACAATATGATGTTGTTCTTATAGTGTTTTGGTTATTTTACATAGTTTACAACTTTCTGGTGGCGAAACAGCAGACGCGGGATTCAACGGAGGAAAGAGCATGAAGAGTTGCCATATCAGAACATCTCCAACTTATCTGAAGTTTATGGGGAAGGAGTTTCTGAACAATTCACGAAGAGAGGCCAAAGAAAGGCCAGAGGGGGCCACCAGGCACCCATACGACCTGGTGGCATGGCCTGCCTCCTGGACGCACAGGGAGGCCGCCTGGGTGGTGGGTCCCACCTCTGGTGCTCCTATTTGGCCTATATGACCCTTGTGACATAAAACTCCCGAGGACAGAAGAGTTTTCGCAGTTCCGTCGCCGTTCCGCGGCGGAAACCTACACAGAAGAAAAGACCTTTCAAGCGGGCAGATTCCGTCGGGGAGAACTCCTCCCGGAAGGGGAGATCGTCCTAATCGTCACGGGCATCATCGAGATCATCATCACCATCATCATCATCACCAGCACCATCTCCATCTTCACTCCATCTCACTTTACCATTGCAATCGGAGTTGTACCTTGCACTATTCATCCCCTCTACTCTACCGGTGTTGATTACTCTTTTGTGGTGAATGCTATTGAGTTTTGTTGGAGAATTATTGTTATGACCAGATTGTTCATCATATTTTCATCCCCTCTGATCATGATCTCTTTTATGTCTTGTGAGTAGTTACTTTAGTTCTTGAGGACATGGGAGAAGTCTAGCTGTTAGTAGTCATATGATGTTGAAGTAATATGTGTTGATTGATATTTAAGTTGTGGTCTTATTCTTCTAGTGGTGTTATGTGAACGTCGACTACATAACACTTGGGATACTTTTTAAGGACCTAGGAGAATTCATAGTGTATAAAGAATTCTTATGGTGGGTTCCTGGAGTGACAAAACCTGAACCCCAGTTCGCAATCTTTTGCACGATGGAGTGTTGGATCCTAAAGCTTATTGCTATGGTTAGGCTTTGCCTTAATTTATCTCTTGTATTTGCGGATGCTTGCAAGGGGTTTAACCGTAAGAGTGTACTTGTCTTAGCCTAGACGGTGCACTAGTAAAGATCCACCCACATAACACTTATCAATACAAAACATAGTACTAGACCGAATATGGCGAAAGCACTTGACTATCTCTCCCGTGTGTCCTCAGGAACGCCTTAGTCTTTATAAGTTTAGTCCCTCGGCTTATCCTTTGTGTTCAAAAGGATTGGTCCACTTGCTCCACCTCGGCACCATTTACTTTCCTTGCATTTATTTCCTTGTTGCTCATACCAGAAAACCCATAAAAATTTACCTTTCAGTGCTTGCAGTTATTCCTTGCTCAAGATCGCATGTCACTACCTTCTGCTCCTCGTTGGGTTTGACACTCTAACTTATCAAAAAGGCTACAATAGATCCCCTACACTTGTGGGTCATCACCACTCTAGGGTTTCCCCTAGGTGGTGCGGCTACCCCCTCAGATGGGAGGCAAGGGCGGCGGCCAGGGCAAGGGTGTGGCATCCCTAGGGATAGCTTGCCACCCAAGGCAAGCCCCCACGCCCTAGGGTTTTTGCCTATCTTGCCCCCTTGCGCCTTGGGCTGGGTGGTGGTGGCCCACCAGCCCACTTTGGGCTGGTTCCCAACCACCTCTGGCCCAAATAACCTTTCGAAGCTAGTGGCCCCTCCCGATGGACCCCTAGAACCCTTTGGGTGGTCCCGGTGCATTACTGGTGACGCCCGAAACACTTCCGGCGTCCGAATCCTCACTTCCTATACCTGAATCTTTACCTCCGAACAATTCTGGAGCTCCTCGTGACGTCTGGGATCTCATATGGGACTCCTAACAACCTTCGGTAACCACGTACACTATTTCCATATAACCCTAGCGTCATCGAACCTTAAGTGTGTCGCCCCTACGGGTTCGGGAGACATGCAGACATGACCGAGACACCTCTCTGGTCATTAACCAACAACGGGATTTGGATATGCATGTTGGTTTCCACATGTTCCATGATGGTCTCATGGGATGAACCACAATGTTGGGGCTTCGACGAATCAAGTATGCAATTCCCTTTGTCTACCAGTATGATACTTGTCCGAGATTTGATCGTCGGTATCCCTATACGTTGTTCAATCTCGTTACCGACAAGTCTCTTTACTCGTTCCGTAACACATCATCCTGTGGCTAACTCCTTATTTACACTGAGCTCAATATGATGATGGATTACCGAGTGGGCCCAGAGATACCTGTCCGTCACATGGAGTGACAAATCTCAGTCTTCATTTGTACAACCCATCAGACACTTCCGAAGATACCTGTAGTGTACCTTTATAATCACCCAGTTACGTTGTAACGTTTGATACACCCAAAGCACTCCTACGGTATCCGAGAGTTTCACAATCTCATGGTCTAAGGAAATGATACTTGACATTAGAAAAGCTTTAGCAGACAAGCAACACAATCTAGTGCTATGCTTAGGATTGGGTTTTGTCCATCACATCATTCCCCAATGATGTCATCCCGTTATCAATGACATCCAATGTCCATGATCAGGAAACCATGATCATCTATTGATCAATGAGCTAGCCTACTAGAGGCTCACTAGGGACACATTGTGATCTATATATTCACACAGTATTATAGTTTCTGGTTAATACAATTATAGCATGAATAATAGACAATTATCATGAACGAGGAAATATAATATTAACCACTTTATTATTGCCTCTAGGGCATATTTCCAACACTTTTGTGACAACATAAATTGTTGTTGTCTCAATGACCTAATTTATTTTCAGAATGTGCAACAAGGTCTGGTGCACCGGTAGCATCAATTACGCTGGTGCACGAGATACGTTCCCATCCTTAGATTCCTATCTAGAAGTGCTTTGCATATCTCTCATGGGGAAAATATCGTCAAAGAATGTAGTATCCTTAGACTCCATAATCGTACCGACCTTCACATCAGGTACCTCAGATTTCACTACTAGAAATCTATAGCCAACACTATTCTTAGCATATCCCAAATTAACACACTCCACAGTCTTTGGACCATGCTTACGCTTTTTTGGGGATCGACACATTAGCTTTCGCCACACAACCCAAAATACGCAAGTAGGAGAGTGTTGTCCTTCTCTTGTATGTAACGACTAAGATGCGGCCCTTTCCTTATTTGGGGGCGAGGCCTCAAAAGGGGAAAGGGGCGCATCTATGCGTTTCGCAAATGGGATAATCATCACAATACATAAATGAGATTAACAAGTAGGGCATACACTTGCCATCTGTTAAGAATATATCATATAGCTTACAGACACACATTATTCAGAGTAGCAGCAAGTCCAGCTACAGACTTAAACCGAAGAAAAACAGATGATCTAACACATCCCGTATGCTACTCCACGATCACGACCACGGCCTGAGTCTTCCGGATAGTTCACATATAGACGGCCAGAGTCCTCATCAAACTCCCACTTCAGCTGGTTCTCATCAGGATCTCCCGCATCAGGCGTACGTGTACGTGTTGGGATTTGTAGTAATCTGTGAGCCACGGGGACTCAGCAATCTAATGACCTTGGTACTGAATCTAGTCAAGTTATTAGGTGAGGAGGGTTTAGTGTATGGCTTTGCAGCAACCTAAGCATATATGGTGGCTAACTTACGATGAACAGAGTAATTTATATGGTGGTCTACGCGATCGATGGAAGACTAGATGATCACTAAGTGATCATGTACACCTACTTACGTCAAACATAACCCCACCGTGTTCCCGATCGAAGAGTGGTCTTCGAAGGAGACAATCACGGTTACGCACACAGTTGGCAGTTTTATTAGAGTTACTTGAAGTTGTCTAGAACCGGATGTTAACAAATTATCCATATTTGCCACATAACCGCGGGCACGACTTTCCGAAAGATTAAACCCTGCAGGGGTGCTCCAACTAGTCCATCACAAAATGCCACGGGCCGCAAAGTAATCCTCTATCACGAAACTCGTGATCTCGTCAGATTCCTTAGAGGAAAACCTCAACTTTGAGGAGACCCAAAGTTTCATCGGGATTCCTATACACAAGATCTATCGCTAAGGTAAGACAAATTTGGCAAGACCTCCCGACGTGTCGACGAACCCGATAGGAGCCGCGCATCTCGTTCTCAGGACACGATGGATGAGCACTACGTACACTCGCCGGATAGACATCCCCCGAGTTGCCCTGGGTGGCCCCGCAAGTGGCTCTAATTTTGGACCAACGCTCATGAGGAGCACTGGCCTGGGTTGTTGATTAAATCCTCAGGGTAGCTATTCCCTATGAAAATTATTATTAGGTGATTAGCATATTAAAACCAATGTTGGGTCCTACCAGACTAGCCTTAACAGTACACGATTTATCAAGGGGGTCCCCATAAAAACCCTGAACGTGTTAGGAGCAATCAGTTATGGAAACAAACACCGGTAACCGAAACTGGGGCGGCAATAATGGAACAAATCACCCGGAAAAAGGCTAGGCCTTCCATCATTTACCAAGTATATAGGTGCATTAATTAAATAGCAGTTTAAACATAATTACATCAAAATACTCATGTTATCACATGAGACAGCTGGCACCTGCAACTAGGAAAGCTATTCATTAGAAGTTGAGCAAGCCTACTTAGCCAAACAACATTTGCTAGGAGAGGAAGGTGTTTGGGGTTCATGGCAATGACAGGTGGAATTTATATCAAGTGGTAGGCAGCGAGCATGTATCGAAGGAAACGTGATTCTAAGCATAACAAAGCTAGATACAGTATCAAGGTCACGGTCATCTTGCATGTGATGTCTTCAGCTTGGAGCCGCTCTGGATCTTCCTGCATGTACTCTCCAGAATCCATGTACTCGCTCTCCGATCCCGATGATACCCAAGATAAGATAACAGCCAATGAACACCAACACAACATGATGCAAAAAGCAATATGATGCATGTGTGAAGAAGGAAGCATGCATCACTATTCTAGTCACTTTCATATGCATTAGTTAAGTTAATAGGTTTCTGGACAAAACCTCATTTTAAGTTATCTTGACATGCATGATGATGGCATTAACATGTGCATCACGAGAAAACGATGCAAAAGCATATAAGGAACATGGAGAACGGAGTTACGGATCAACCGGAAACTACAAAACAAGATATGGAGACCCATGGTTCAAATCAGCCACAAACACACTCCAATGGCACTCTCCTGGTGTTACCTGGTTGCCACATGATCAAGCAACCAAATATAAGTGGGGTGGTGCAAGGGAACACACCACACCATCAACAATGCCCACACAAGCTTCAAATCAACAAAAACATGCAATCTGTTTTCAACTGCATCATAACAGTTTCTCTACAACATTCAAAGTAGCTACAACCATCCAAATGAGCCAAACAAGATATGAGGAAAAAGCCATCCAAAATCTCTACAACCCTGTGATAGAAGTTAATACAAAGGATTCACCCATGAGCAGATCTATGGACACAAACTTGGACATAATATTACATATTCTGGGACTTGGTGAAAATCTCAGATTTTCACGAGCTCCTTATGCTCTGAAGCATTTTAGCAGCCTCCAAAATGATATCTATAGGAAATGAATAAGCATGAAATTTAACATGGATCTAGAAAAACATAAAATCTTACAAACTTTAGTTTGTTGCATGGGCTGTTTCCCAACACAGGAGCTAATGCAACCAAGACAATAGGGGAAGAAAATAACATCAGATTCCCAGACTTTGACAAGGCACAATAGGTGCATACAAATTCCTATGAACAAAAGAAACACCCCATGTTGTAGAGTGGTTCACCCACTACTACTACCTCATGGATTCATCCTCATAGGGTCAAGGCACGACCTAATACAAAGCACTAAACATGGCATCATGACAGAAAATAACAGTTTTGTGAAGTTGCTCTAAAGTTAAATATGATTGCACCAATGGATTCCTGGGATGATTCTACCCTAGAATCATATATAATACATAGGTACTTGCATGTAACATCTAGGCACAACGCTAGCTCGAAAAACACACCTAGAATCCAATATGACATATAGGAACAATATCACATGTAAATATTGTTGGAATTATGCCCTAGAGGCAATAATAAATATAGTAAATATAGTTATTATTATAATTCCTGTATCAAGATAATCGTTTATTATCCATGCTATAATTGTATTGAATGAAGACTTATATACATGTGTGGATACATAGACAAAACACTGTCCCTAGCAAGCCTCTAGTTGGCTAGCCAGTTGATCAAAGAATGTCAGTGTCTTCTGATTATAAACAAGGTGTTGTTGCTTGATAACTGGATCACGTCATTAGGAGAATCACGTGATGGACTAGACCCAAACTAATAGACGTAGCATGTTGATCGTGTCATTTTGTTGCTACTGTTTTCTGCGTGTCAAGTATTTGTTCCTATGACCATGAGATCATATAACTCACTGACACCGGAGGAATACTTTGTGTGTATCAAACGTCGCAACGTAACTGGGTGACTATAAATATGCTCTACAGGTATCTCCGAAGGTGTTCGTTGAGTTAGTATGGATCGAGACTGGAATTTGTCACTCCGTGTGACGGAGAGGTATCTCGGGGCCCACTCGGTAATACAACATCACACACAAGCCTTGCAAGCAATGTGACTTAGTGTAAGTTGCGGGATCTTGTATTACGGAACGAGTAAAGAGACTTGCCGGTAAACGAGATTGAAATAGGTATGCGGATACTGACGATCGAATCTCGGGCAAGTAACATACCGAAGGACAAAGGGAATGACATACGGAATTATATGAATCCTTGGCACTGAGGTTCAAACGATAAGATCTTCGTAGAATATGTAGGATCCAATATGGACATCCAGGTCCCGCTATTGGATATTGACCGAGGAGTCTCTCGGGTCATGTCTACATAGTTCTCGAACCCGCAGGGTCTGCACACTTAAGGTTCGACGTTGTTTTATGCGTATTTGAGTTATATGGTTGGTTACCGAATGTTGTTCGGAGTCCCGGATGAGATCACGGACGTCACGAGGGTTTCCGGAATGGTCCGGAAACGAAGATTGATATATAGGATGACCACATTTGATTACCGGAAGGTTTTCGGAGTTACCGGGAATGTACCGGGAATGAGGAATGGGTTCCGGGAGTTCACCGGGGGGTGGGGGCAACCCACCCCGGGGAAGCCCATAGGCCTTGGGGGTGGCGCACCAGCCCTTAGTGGGCTTGTGGGACAGCCCAAGAGGGCCCTATGCGCCATAGGAAGAAAATCAAAGAGAAAAGAAAAAAAAGGGGAGGGTTGCCCCCCTTGGCTCGGCCGAAGCCCTTGAGGATCCTTGGACCCCAAGGCAAGGCTCCCCCTCTTCCCCCTATATATACAGAGGTTTTAGGGCTGATTTGAGACGACTTTTCCACGGCAGCCCGACCACATACCTCCACGGTTTTTCCTCTAGATCGCGTTTCTGCGGAGCTCGGGCGGAGCCCTGCTGAGATAAGATCACCACCAACCTCCGGAGCGCCATGGATATAGCACTATATGTGGAATAGAGTGTGGTGGTTGTGAGACAAAAAGGATGAGATGGTCACATTGACTCGGCGTGTCAAAAGGCTATGGAGATGCCCATTAATAGATATCAATGTGAATGAGTAGGGATTGCCATACAAGAGATGCACTAGAGCTAAAAGTATGTGAAAGCTCAAAAGGAAAACTAGTGGGTGTGCATCCAACTTGCTTGCTCAAGAAGACCTAGGGAAATTTTGAGGAAGCCCATCATTGGAATATACAAGCCAAGTTATATAATGAAGATTCCCACTAGCATATGGTAGTGACAAAGCAAGAAGCTCTCAATCATGAAGAACATGGTGCTATTATGAAGCACAAGTGAGGAAAAAGATAGTAGCATTGTCCCTTCTCTCTTTTTCTCTTTTTTTCATTTGGGATCTTAGGCCTCTTTTTTTGGGCTCTTTGGCCTCTTTTTTTTATTTCCTCACATGGGACAATGCTCTAATAATGAAGATCATCACACTTTTGTTTACTCACAGCTCAAAATGGTGATGACTCTATAGGAAATGCCTCCGGCAGTGTACCGAGATGTGCAACGATCTAGCATGGCGTATGACCTTGAAACATCTCGCTAGCTATCTTACGATCATGCAAAGACAATATGAGAGTGACGGCACAAGTCATGAGACGGAACAGTGGGAGTTGCATGGCAATATATCTCGGAATGGCTATGAAAATGCCATAGTAGGTAGGTATGGTGGCTGTTTTGAGGAAGGCATATGGTGGGTTTGTGCACCGACGAGAATTGCGTGGCACTAGAGAGGCTAGCAATGGTTGAAGGTGAAAGTGCATCTATACCATGCACTCACATTAGTCATGAAGAACTCACATACTTGTTGCGAAAGTTTTTATTAGTAATCGAAATAAAGTGCTAAACGCATACTCCGAGGGGAAGGGTTGGTAGGTGTTAACCATCGCGCGATCCCAACCTCAACACAAAGGATGACAATCAATAGATCAATTATGCTCCGACTTCCTAACATAGCGGTTCACCATACGTGCATGCTACGGGAATCACTAACTTTAACACAAGTATTTCTAGATTCACAACACCCTACTAACATAGCTCTTAATATTACCAAATCCATGTCTCAAAACTAATTGAGAGGAATCAAAACTTCTCTTTCTACTCAATGCACATGAAGATGGAGATTTTTGCATCCTCTTTGGGCACCTATCACATTTGGGACTACCTTCATAGCATAAGCCAACTACCAAATCACGCACCGCCGTGCTCTAAATATATAAGTGAAGCACTAGAGCAAAAGTATCTAGCTCAAAAGATATAAGTGAAGCACAAAGAGCAAAAGTATCTAGCTCAAAAGATATAAGTGAAGCACAAAGAGCAAAAGTATCTAGCTCAAAAGATATAAGTGAAGCACTATGAGCATTCTAGCAAAATCACGATGAGTGCATGTCTCTCTCTCTCAAAAAGGTGTGCAGCAAGGATGATTGTGACACAACAAAAGGAAAAGACTCCTAAGATACAAGACGCTCCAAGCAAAAGACATATCATGTGGTGAATAAAAATATAGCTCCAAGTAATGTTACCGATGGATTGAAGAAGAAAGAGGGGATGCCTTCCCGGGGCATCCCCAAGCTTAGGCTTTTTGGTGTCCTTGAATTTTCTTGGGATGCCTTGGGCATCCCTAAGCTTGAGCTCTTTCCACTCCTTATCTCTTTGTCCATGAGAACATCACCCAAAACTTGAAAACTTCACAACACAAAACTTAAATAGAAACTCGTGATAACATTAGCACAAGAAAACAAACTACCACTTCTTTTAGTACTCTAGCAAACTTGAATTCCATCTATATTGGTGTTGGGCTACTGTATTTTCACTTTTCCATGGCTAGTACCCCCCGATACTAACCATAGTTTCATCAAAACAAGCAACCAACTCAACAAAAACAGAATCTGTCAAAAACAGACCAGTCTGTAGCAATCTGTATACTTCGTATACTTATGGTACCTCAACAAATCTGAAAAATTAAGACGGCCTGGGAAAAAGTCATATCAACCAGCAGCAAAAAGAATCAACTCAAAAGCTCTGTCTGAATAAAAACGAAAAATCATCTCGTGAGCGAAAAGTTTCTGTCTTTTTCCAGCATGATCAAACAACCATTACCAAGACTAGTCATAAAGGTTTTGCTTGGCTCAAACACAAAAAGAAACACAAAAAACACAATCACAACAGAATTGTGATGGTGTGGACGCAACAAAATAGAAAGAAAAAGATAAATTCATTGGGTTGCTTCCCAACAAGCGCTATTGTTTAACGCCCTTAGCTAGGCATTGATAATTCAATGATGCTCACAGAAAAGAAAAGAATTGAAGCACAACGAGAGCATCATAAAGCATGTGAAAGTCACATCTAAGTCTAACATACTTCCTATGCATAGGCATTTTATAGGAAAACAGATTATCAAGACAACCAGTAGTTGTCATATGCAAGGAAGAAGAAAGAGACAATAGCAATCTCCACATAACGAGAGGTAATTTAGTGATATGAAAGTTTCTACCACCATATTTTCCTCTATCATAATAATTACATGTGGGACCGTATTCGAATTCAACAATGTAACTATCACATAGGATATTCTTTTCATGATCCACATGCATGCAAAGTTGACGCTTCTCAAAAATAGTGGGATTATCATCAACTAAAGTCATGACTTCTCCAAACCCACTTTCAATAATATTGCAAATATCATATTCATCATGAGGGTTAAACAAATTTTCAAGATCATAAGAAAAATCATCGCCCCACTCATGATCATTGCAACAAGTAGTGGACATAGCAAAACTAGCATCCCCAAGCTTAGGGTTTTGCATATTTTTTGCATGATTGTCACTAATAGAATTTATAGTGCAACCATTGCAATCATGCTTTTCATCCAAGGAGCCCTCGTGAATCACTTCATAAATTTCTTCCTCACAATTTTCAGATTCATGCATCTCAATCAAAACTCCATAAAGATAATCAAGTGCACTCAACTCAGTAGCAATTGGATCTCTTAAAGAGATTAGCAAGTGGATGAGGATCCATATCACTAGATTTTCAGCAAGCGAAGATGCAAGCATATTGAAGGCACATGGCACACAAGCGAATAGAAAGCAAGCGAGAGAAAAGGGTGAACGAAAAAGGCAAACAAAAAAGGTACATTGGTGAAGTGGGGGAGAGGAAAACAAGAGGTAACTAGCAAACAAAGTAAATGCAAGAGATGAGTTTGCGACACTTACTTGGATGAGTTCTTGACTTGATCTTCCTCCCCGGCAACGGTGCCAGAAATTATTCTGCTACGGCAACAAAAGTCCTTCCTTGGCGCTAGGAATTCTTCTTGTTACTTCTCTGGTTTGCATCGGTTTTCCCTTGAAGAGAAAAGGGTGATGCATCACAAGAGCAGTAAGTATTTCCCTCAGTTTGAGAACCAGGGTATCGATCCAGAAGGAGGGTCTCGTCAAGTCCAGAGTACCTGTGCAAACACAAACAAGCTTGCACCCAACGCTTCAAAGGGGTTGTCAATCCCTTCAAGATTGTTTGCAAAGTGAGATCTGAAGGCGGAAAATGCAACTAAGTAAAAAGTGCAAGGCTAGAAATATGATGTGGAGTAGACCCGGGGGCCATAGTGTTCACTAGAGGCTTCTCTGAAAATAGCAAATATCATGGTGGGTGAACAAATTACTGTCGAGCAGTTGATAGAACTGCGCAAAGTCATGATGATATCTAAGGCAATGATCATACATATAGGCATCACGTCCGAGACAAGTAGACCGATACTTTCAGCATCTACTACTATTACTCCACACATCGACCGCTATCCAGCATGCATCTAGTCTATTGAGTTCATGACGAACAGAGTAACGCCTTAAGCAAGATGACATGATGTAGAGGGATAATGTCAAACCAATGATGAAAACCCCATCTTTTTACCCTTGATGGCAACAACACGATGCGTGCCTCGCTACCCCTTCTGTCACTAGGTGAGGTGACCGCACGGTATGAACCCAAAACCAAGCACTTCTCCCATTGCAAGAATCATAGATCTAGCTGGCCAGACAAAACCCACAACTCGTAGAGAATTACAAGGATATGAAATCATGCATAAGAGAGATCAGAAGAAAATCAAATAATATTCATAGATAATATGATCATAAATCCACAATTCATCGGATCTCGACAAACACACCGCAAAAGAAGATTACATCGGATAGATCTCCATGAAGATCATGGAGAACTTTGTATTGAAGATCCAAGAGAGAGAAGAAGCCATCTAGTTACTAGCTATGGACCCGTAGGTCTATGGTGAACTACTCATGCATCATCGGAGAGGTCATGGTGTTGATGAAGAAGCCCTCCATATCCGAATCCCCCTCCGGCAGGGCACCAGAATGTGCCCCAGATGGGATCTGCGGAGACAGAAGCTTGCGGCGGTGGAAAAGTACTTCCGATGATCTCCTGATTTTTTTGGGATTTTTAAGGAATATATAGGCGCAACCCCTAGGGCAAAGGGCGTCCAGGGGGCCCACAAGCCTGTGGGCCGCGGCCTACCCGCTAGCCATGGGGTGGGGGCTTGTGGGCCCCCTGAGGTTCCCTTGCCTTGGTTCTCAAGCTTCCCGATCTTCTTCCGTTACGGAAAAAATCTTTTCAGGGATTTTCTTCCGTTTGGACTCTGTTTCAAGATCTCCTTTGAAAGGGGTCAAAAACATGGAAAAAACAAGAACTGGCACTTGGCACTGAGTTAATAAGTTAGTCCTAGAAAATATATAAAAGGCATGCAAAACATCCAAAGTTTGACAAGATAATAGCATGAAACCATCAAAAATTATAGATACGTTGGAGACTTATCAATAAGCAAGGTCGCCTCTCTTGCCAACGATTCTGAAAGGCCCAACAAAACAAGGAGCAAGCTTGCCTTTGATGCCAAAACGCTGAGTGCCCTTCATAGGAGATACTTTGAGATAGACGAAGTCATCGAGCTCATAACACATGTCACGATGCTTGCTATCATAGTAGCTCTTCTGACGGGACTGCGCTGCTTTGAGATTATCCCGAATGACACGACACATTTCTTCTGCTTCTTCAATCAAGTCATTTCCAAGAACCTGACGCTCGCCAATCTCTGACCAGTTGAGCGGGGAACGACACTTCCTGCCATAGAGAATCTCAAACGGAGCTTTGCCTGAACTTGCGTGATAGATGTTGTTATATGAAAACTCAGCAGAAGGTAGGTAGTCTTCCCACTTCACGCCAAAGGAAGTGACGCATGCTCTTAGCATATCCTCGAGGATCTGATTGACTCTCTCAACTTTCCCACCAGTCTGAGGATGAAAGGTTGTGCTGACTCGAATCTTAGTACCCATCGCAGACTGAAATGAGTCCCAGAACTTGGAAGTAAAGATGCTTCCGCGATCCGAAGAAATCAGCATTGGGACGCCGTGCAATGAGACTATCCTCAAAGTGTACAACTCTGCAAGCTGAGCTGCCGAGATAAACTCCTTGACTGGAAGGAAATGAGAGACTTTGCTCAACTTGTCGATGACGACGAAGATGGCATCGTTACCCTTCTTGGACTTCGGAAACCCGGTGACGAAATCCATCTCAATATGGTCAAACTTCTACTTGGGAATGGGAAATGGATGCAAAAGACCTGCTAGACATTGATGCTCTACTTTCACCCTTCGACATACATCACATTCATTTACGAACTGAACAATTTCACGCTTCATGCGAGTCCACCAGAAGGTCTGTTTCAAATCCTGAGACATCTTGGAACTTCCTGGATGTATCGAGGGAAGAGAGTTATGAGCTTGTTCCATGATAACCTTTCTGAGATCCCCTTTCGGAACGACAAGACGATCCTCAAAGAATAATGTATCTCTGGCATCAACACTGAAGCACTTATACTTGGGAACTCACTTTGCCAAGCCAATCTTAACTTTCTTCACCATTGCATCAAGAAGTTGAGCTTGTCGGACCTAGTCTTCCAAGGTAGGAGAAATTTGAAGATTGGCAAGAAATCCCTGAGGTACTAACTGAAGGTTGAGCTTTCTGAAAGATTCACAAAGATCACGCTGGAGAGGCTTCAGAACGAGACTGTTGCAGTAAGCCGTCCTGCTCAAAGCATCTGCCACAACATTAGCTTTGCCTGGAGTGTACTCAACGCTCAGATTAAAATCTTGGAGCATTTCCACCCAACGAGTTTGCCAAAGATTGAGGTTAGGCTGGGTGAAGATGTACTTGAGACTCTTGTGATCGGTGAACACTTCAACCTTTCTCTCCAACAAGAGGTGTCTCCAAGTCATCAGAGCATGTCCACTGCCGCCAACTCAAGATCATGAGTGGGGTAATTCTTCTCACTTGGCTTCAACTGCCTCGAGGTATAAGCTACCAATTTCTTGTCTTGCATCAACACTGCACCAAGACCTTGAAGAGAGGCGTCGCAGAACACTTGATAAGGTTTGGAGTCATCAGGAGGAACCAAGACTGGAGTAGAAGTGAGTTTCTCTTTGAGTGTTTTGAAAGCCAACTGACACTCTAGAGACCAGACATACTTCACACCCTTCTGAAGAAGACTTGAGAGAGGCTTAGAAATGTTGGAGAAATTCTCAACGAATCTTCTACAATAGCTTGCAAGCCCGAGAAAGCTTCGAAGCTGCTTCACATTTTGCGGAGGTTCCCACTCAACAATGGCGTGCACCTTTGACGGATCAACTTTGATTCCCTCGGCAGAGGTGATGTGCCCAAGGTAGACAACTTCTTTCAACCAGAACTCACATTTGGAAAACTTAGCATAGAACTTATGCTCTCTTAGCTTATCAAGCACAAGTCTCAGATGTTCTTCATGCTCTTCCTCAGTTTCCGAAAAGACTAGAATATCATCAAGATACAACAAGACGAATTCATTCTTGAATGGGGAGAAGATATAATTCATCATCCGACAGAAGGTCGGTGGAGCATTGGCTAGACAGAAAGACATCACCGTGTACTCATACGAGCCAAAGCTTCTTCTGAAAGCAGTCTTTGGAATGTCCTGAGATCAAGCTTCAAGAAGATCTTAGCCCCTTTCAATTGCTCAAACAACTCATTGATGTTAGGAAGTGGATACTTGTTTTTAATCATCTTCTTATTCAATGGGCAGTAATCGACACAGAGTCGTTCTGTACCATCCTTCTTCTCGACCCAGACGCTCTTGCTCATCAAGTTGTTTCTTCAGCTCCTTCAGCTCTTCTGGACCCAATTTGTACGGCCGTTTGCACATAGGCTCAGTACCCAGTTCAAGCTCAATTACGAACTCAACTGCTCGGTGCGGATATATTCCTGGCAGTTCTTCTGGAAAAACATCTTCATATTCGCAGACCACTGGGACTTGCGAAATTGGAGAGATCTCACCCTTCTCATTCAAAGAAAACAGACAGACCGTGCCTTCACGTGCTGCGAAGATAATCACGTCCTCCGAAGAATGAGTTAGCTTCACTTCTTTAGCTTCACAATCAATAGACGCCTTGTGCATAGCCAACCAATCCATCTCAAGGATCAAATAAATATGAGAGTTGCCAAGGACAATAGGAGAAGTCAGAAAGGCATAATTACCCATCTTGACAGTGACATCCGGAACAAACCCATTCGATGTCATTTGCATTCCCGGAGAAATGATTTTTAATGGCCTAGGAGTGTCTGCTGTCACGAAATCATGCTTCGCAACAAAAGGCCTTGAAATGAATGAATGCAATGCACCAGAGTCAAATAAAACCTTAGCAGGAATATCATTAACTGAGAGATTACCCATAATCACGTCTGAGGAGTTCTCTGCTGCAGCTGCATTCACCATATTGACTCTCACAGACCTGGGGGTGAACTTCACTATAGCATTGATTGGAGGCTTCCCTGGAGGAGGAGGCGGAAGACATAGCTGAGAGGTGCACTTGTCGGCATAGTGACCCTTCTGCCCACACTTGTGACCAGTAACATCTGCCGGCTGACGGAACTGCACCTGAGGATTCCCTTGCTTCTGGTGCTGAAACCTGTGCTGGAAAGCTGGGTTGGGTGGGTGGGAAGAACCAGGACCACCTGATTGCTTGAACTGCTGAGTCCGTCGAGGAGGAGGAGGAGACACCGAGTATTTCTGCTGCTTCGAAACCACCTGAGTTGAGGGCGACGAACTGGACTCTGTGTAACGCTTCTTCGAATTCTCCACCCTGAGCAAAGCTGCCTCAGCCCTGAGAGCCAAGTTATAGAACTTATCAAACACATCGGGATCGTGCAAGGCGAGGGCCAACTCCAAGTCCTCTCTCAGACCACCTTTGAACTAATAGATCTTGCTCTTCTGATCTGGAATGTCCTGCAAGGCATATCGAGCCAGCTCATGGAACTCAACGTTGTACTTGTACATAGAGGAACCACCTTGCTTCAAGCGTCTGAACTTCTCACGCATCTCTTCCACAAAGCTAGACGGGATATAGTGGGACCTGAAATCTCTGTAGAACTCATCCCAACTAATCAATCTGCCACCCGTGGAGTCCTTCAACTGCTGCCACCAAACTGTTGCCTGCCCCTTGAGCTGAAACGTTGCAAACTTGACGAAGTCCTCTAGACGGACATTGCTGCACTCAAAGTATTTGTTCATGTCCCGAATCCAGTCCTGAGCATCAAACGGCTGATCACACGACGTGAAGGTCTTCGGCTGGTTTGCCAAGAATTGACTCAGAGATGCAAACTGATTACCACCGTGGTTGAAATTGCCCTGCTGCTGCTTGGTCCTCTCTTGCAACAGCTGGATTAACATCTGGGTGTTAGCATTTGTTGCAGCCATCACCGCTTGCCAAGTCTCTGCAGGAGCAAGCGGCGGCGGCGGAGGAGGCGGAGGAGGTGGTGGCGGAACATCAGCACCCTCGCGACCCGGATTCTGACGAGTTGGTGGAGCCATCCTGAAGATGGACAACACATTAGACCAGAGAATAACATTGAAGGTAAAGCTGAATCAAAAGGCAGGAATATCTGAACAAGAATATTAGCAATTGCACTCGAACAAAATAGTAAGAATGCTTCCCCAAAGTGATTGTCGACAAAATCTGATTAAAGACCACTAGCAAACCAAGTATGAGCTAGAACTGCTCGGAACAAACGTATGACAGAGATTCCATCCGATATCTTCGTGGATATGATCCCACGGACTCGTATTTACAGTAGCCATCCTATGCAAGGTGGTGCACACGACTTACGAAGCACCCCGAGTCGTAGCAAGCTACAAGGACTCTTTAAGACACAACGAGAACCGCTGTAAGACGACCGTGAACAAACGTACCCACTAATATCAAATCCGAACCTCACATCATGCATCTGTAGGAAGATTGTCCTATAAGTCACTACTTGATATCCCACCTATGAATTCCCGAAATATCTGGTCACGCAATCTGGTACACGGATACAAGGAGTAATATGTCACACAACTCCTATACTAACCCGTCCAGTGTATTACATCCGTCAACACATAACCAGAATCTCGGACCTTCATCTACTACAGACCCTCGTGATCACAACGATACAAAGTGTGGTGATACATCTGGAACTCTGTGCACCAATACTGGGGAAGCTGGACTCCTCTCGTCACAACTAGTATTGAAGCAATTACGAACATCCTCCGTCCTAAGATACTAAGAAATGTGAATGATGGCGATGTGCACAAGAATCCCCTCGAGCTCAAATCCCCGGAAGAAATCAAGTCAGATAGGAGGCACCAAGACAGAACTCCGTCACATCGATATCATATAGATTTCAAAATACCCGCGTGATCCTAAATTTTTTTTGAGCGAGAAGAGGAGTAGAATTAAGATTTACTAAGTCGAGAACCTCACCAGAGCATAGAAGAGGAGAAAAAAGAAACCTACTCTCCGATATAACTAAGACTCAAAACATTTTACTAGACTCGACTCGTCCAAGTTCGATCACACGAAGGCTCCTATTGTCGTAAGGCTCTGATTACCAACTTCTAATGACTAAGATGCGACCCTTTCCTTATTTGGGGGCGAGGCCTCAAAAGGGAAAAGGGGAGCATCTACGCATTTCGCAAACGGGATAATCATCACAATACATAAATAAAGATTAACAAGTAGGGCATACACTTGCCATCTGTTAAGAATATATCATATAGCTTACACACACACATTATTCAGAGTAGCAGCAAGTCCAGCTACGGACTTAAACCGAATAAAAACAAATGATCTAACACATCCCGTATGCTACCCCACGATCACGACCACGGTCTCAGTCTTCCGGATAGTTCACATACAGACGACCAGAGTCCTCATTGAACTCCCACTTCAGCTGCTTGTCATTAGGATCTCCTGCATCGGGCGTACCTGTACCTGTTGGGGTTTGTAGTAATTTGTGAGCCACGGGGACTCAGCAATCTAATGACCTTGGTACTGAATCTAGTCAAGTTATTAGGTGAGGACGGTTTAGTGTATGGGTTTGCAGCAACCTAAGCATATATGATGGATAACTTATGATGAACAGAGTAATTTATATGGTGGTCTATGCTTAGCAGTCCCCGGCAACGGCGCCAGAAAAATGTTGTTTAGCAGTCCCCGGCAACGACACTAGAAGAATATTGTTGACGAGTCCCTGACTTGATGCCTTCGCGACAACAGAGCCAGAACTGCTCCCAGTTCCTCAACAATTAGCAATTGTCTTGCAATGGCCCACCAGCGCGTGGGTTCGCGGCAGTTTTCGATGGTAGAGTATTCGACCCAAATTTGTTGATTCGCCAATCAAGAGGTGGGAGGATACTCTCGAGTATTAGCAGCTGAATGTGTCAGATTCAACCACACCTGAAAGATTAGTATCTGCAAGCAAAGTATCAGCAGCAAAGTAGTATGATAACAACGGCGTCAGAAACGATCTGGTGGTAAGGCAGACTATTCCTTACTGTCGTATCAATGGCGCCAGAAAAGTATTGTAGCAGGTAGCAGCAGTGTAACGAGTAACAACAGTGGCAAGGAACAGCAGTAGTGACTGCGGTAGCAAGTAGCAACAATAGCAAGCGACAGTAGTGGCAGCAACAACATTAGTAACAGCAGTAACAACAGCAGAGGAAAGCAAGTAACAGTAGTAACATCAGTAGTAGGACTAACTCGTAGGCAATGGGTCGGTGATTCGTTTGGATGATATTCATCATGCAACAGTTATAACATGGAGAGATATGTGGCTAGCTCCTGTTCGTCAATGTGATGTAGGCATGCATTTCGTGTGTAGTCATACGTGCTTAGGGAAAAGAACTTGCATGACATCTATTGTCCATCCCTCCCGTGGCAGCGGGGTCCAAAAGGATACTATAGGATATTAAGGTTCTCCTTTTAATAAAGAACCGGAACAACGCATTAGCACTTGGTGAACACATGAACTCCTCAAACTATGGTCATCACCAGGAGTGGTTCCGGTTATTGTCACTCCGGGGTTGCCGGGTCATAACACATAGTAGGTAACTACAATTTGCAAGATCGGATCTAAAACACACATGTATTGGTGACAACGTAATAATTTCATATCTGAAATCATGGCACTCGGGCCCTAGTGACAAGCATTAAGCATGGCAAAGTAGTAGCAACATCAATCTCAGAACATAGTGGATACTAGGGATCAATCCCCGTCAAAACTAACTTGATTACATGATAGATCTCATCCTACTCATCACCGCCCAGCGAGCCTACGAATAGATTACTCACGAATGATGAAGTGCTTCATGGAATTGGAGAGGGAAGAAGGTTGATGATGACGATGGCGACGATTTCCCCTCTCCGGAGCCCAAAACGGACTCCAGATTTGTCCTCCAGATGAAGAACAGGATGTGGCGGCGCCTCCGTATCGCAAACGCGCCGAAATCTTCTCTTATGATTTTTCTTCTGGGCGAAATTGAATTTATAGAGCTGAGTTTGGGGGCGGCAGAGCCACGTGGGCCCCACAAGCTTGGTTGCCACGGCTAGGGGGGTGGCCGCGGCAACAGGGCTTGTGGCCCACTAGCCCATCCCCTCCGTTGGATCTTTGTGCACGTATTTTTCATATTTTCCAGAAAAATTCTCCGTAAATTTTCAGGACGTTCCGAGAACTTTCATTTCTGCACAAAAACAACACCATCGCAATTCTGCTGAAAACAGCGCCAGTCCGGGTTAGTTCCATTCAAATCATGCAAATTAGAGTCCAAAACAAGGGCAAAAGAGTTTGGAAAAGTAGATACGACGGAGACATATCAACTCCCCCAAGCTTAAAACCTTGCTTGTCCTCAAGCAATTCAGTTGACAAACTGAAAGAGAAAGAAAAACTTTGACAAACTCTGGTTGATCTTGTTGTTGCAACTATGTATAACTCATAACCAGAATTTCAGCAAGATCACAGGTTAACCACATAAGCAAGTGACACAAAGGTCTCCCGGTAAACTAATATCAATGGCTAATCAGCTAGCGAGCAAATAATAATGAGTTTCAGATACCAACAATTCAATCAAAACAAGCATGAAGCCATATGAATAGGTGGTATCTCGCTAGCTCTTTCTGAGACCGCAAAACATAAATGCTGAGCACTTTCAAAGATCAAGGGCTCACTAAACATTGTAACTCATAGCAACGAAGATCCAGTCATAGTCATACTCAATATCAATCAAAAGCAAAGCATAAAATTGACAGAGGTGCTCTCTAATTGGTGCTTATATAAGAAGAGGATGACTCAACAGGAAAGTAAATAGACAGGCCCTTCGTATAGGGAAGCATTGATTTGCAGAGGTGCCAGAGCTCAAGCTTTGAAAACAGAGATAATAATTTTGGGTGGCATGCTTTCATTGTCAACGCAATGACCAAGAGTTCTCAATATCTTCCACGCTACTCATGCTATAGGCAGTTCCCAAACAGAAAAGTAAAGTTTTAACTCCCCCACCACCAATCAATCACACTCCACGGCTAGCCGAATCCTCGGGTACCGTCCATACTAACATCAATCCAGGGGGAGTCTTGTTTTACAATTATTTTTTCGATTTAAGCGTGGAACTGGGCATTCCAATTACCGGCCCCTTTCTCGTGAATGACAGTGAATAAAAACATGTCGAGGATAACACGCCTAGCATGGAAGGTATCAATAGCCCCCTGTCACCACATGAGCGGTTCGGGCGTGCAAAACAGAATATTTCTTGAAGGTTTAGAGAATGGCACATGCAAATTTACTTGGAACGGCAAGTAAATACCGCAAATAGGTAGGTATGGTGGACTCTCATGGAAAAACTTTTGGGTTTATGGAAGTGGATGCACAAGCAGTATTCCGCTTAGTACAAATGAAGGCTAGCAAAAGACTGGGACGCGACCAACTCGAGAGCGACAACAGTCATCAAGATGCAATTAGTTTGACTAACATGGAGTGCAAGCCTGAACAAGATATAAATCACCATGAACACGAACATCATAGAGGCTATGTTGATATTGTTTCAACTACATGCATGAACATGCACCAAGTTAAGCCACTTGAATCATTCAAACGAGAATACCATCCTATCATACTGCATCATAGTCATCTCAAAATCTATGTTGGCATTCAAGACAAACCATTATAAGCTCCTAGCTAAATAAGCATGGCATCAGAAACTATGATCTCTAAGTTGTCATTGCAAACATGGTTCTCTCACAACAAAGCTGAATCTGGGACGACAAGCTAGCCATATTTACAAAAACAAAATAGATAGAGTTCATACCAGCTTTTCCAATCTCAGTCACTTCATCATATCTCATCATTATTGGCTTTCACTTGCACGATTGAACGACGTGAACAATAATAAGCGTGCTCGTGCAATGGACTAAGCTGAATCTGCAGGCAAACACAAAGGAGAAGACAAAGTAATATGGATCTTTGAAAGCTAAACAGGTATGCATGCAAAAGCCACTAAACATTGCAACCAATATCTTCTACCTTGGCCCAAAGAAAAAGAAAACTATTTACACGGGAAAGATCCCAACAAGCAAAATAAGAAAGGAAAATCTTTTTGGGTTTTCTCAAAAGGACACAAAACAAGAAAACAGGAAAACGAAAATAAACTAGCATGGATAATAAAGTGGCAAAGTGTAAACACCGCCTAACAAAGTGAAAGCATAAGCATGAATGTAAGGTCGGTGAGAACACGTACTCCCCCAAGATTAGGCTTTTGGCCTAGCTTGGTCTACTCCCAAGGTGGGAAATAATCAGCTCCGGGATACTCTGGAGCAGACTGTGGATGCCAGTGCTGTGTGAGCTCCTCTCGCTCCCACTGATAAACTGGCGTCTGGTACTCGACTGGCGGCTCGGGCACGGGCACCTGTGGTTGGGCCAAGCCCCAATATGTGTAGATCTCCGAGGGCATAATAATGTACCTGCCTGCATGAAGATCGAACAAAGAAGGAGCAGGCAAAGTAATAGTGTCTCGAGTACCCTCAGTAAATACGAGGTTATAAATCATCCGTCTACTAGCATCTCTATCCAGAAAATCATGGCGAACCATGCTGTCATAATCCAGATATTTCTCAGGAAGAAGAATCTCTTCTTCCTCGCGAAGTCTAATAGGTATCTCAAAGTGTCTAGCGAGACGAGTAGCATAAATACCTCCATAGACGACACCTTTGGAATGGTTTGTGTTCAACCGCTGAGCTACTATAGCACCTAGGCTATAAGTCTTAGTGCTATAAAGGCCTTCGCGCAAAGCCGCAAGGTCTGGGGAACTAAGTGATCCAGCCTCCCCACAGCCAATCAAACATTTTCCCACAAATAATGAGAAGTACCGAAGCACAGGAAAATGTATGCCAGCAATTCTAGCGCGAGACACTCCTCGCTCCTCTCCAACAGCAATAGTGCCTATAAAATTCTCCAAGTCCCGTGGATGAGGATCATGAATATCCCCAACATAAGGTAATTTGCATGCAATGCAAAAATCCTGTAGTGTCATGCACTGGGGGATATCGTACAACATGAACTCAACCATGGGAGGATTCTTCCTCGGATAAAAGTTGAAGCTTTGAACGAAAGTATTGGTGAGGAGGAGGTATTGTGAGCACTTATCTTCAACGAACGCGGTAAGACGTGCGTTCTCCACCAAGTAATAAAAGTCTTCTTAAAGCCCAGTGGCGCGGAAAAATTCACCACTTGGCCACTCGCACGCTCGAACTTATGTGACTCGAGGAACCACGTACTTGGGGTGATTCTTCTCATCCTCCTTGGGGTTACGGCTTGAAGAGCCTCTCAAGAATCTCCTCATCTTTTCCTTTTCTAGCTTTGAAAAATTCCGAAATTTTTAGAGACTTCGAAAGAAAAGTGAATAAAGATTAACCCAACTCGTAGCAACTACTCCTACTAGTGCCTAGAGACCGTATCACGCACTAACACTACTTGGGACCAGCTAACATCAACATTTCAAGCTCAAGAACAGGGTCACCAAGGTAGCAAGAATATGCGAAGGATAAATCACTAGAGAAAAAACTAATTGGACCAATGGAGGAGTCACTTACCAAGGAGTAATTTCCCCAAAACAGTTCGGAGAATGATGCTTTGAGCAAGGAGATCGAAAATCACAGCCAAATTAGCAAGAACAGGGGTTTGAGCTGTGAAACAATTTTTTCTGGAGGTAGAGGAAGAGTATGGGAGCTGGAATGAGTGGAGGGGGCCCCTGTGGGCCCCACAAGCTTGCTCCCTGCAGCCAGGGGGTAGCCCACGGTGACAGGGCTTGTGGCCCACTGGGGTGGCCCCCAGGCCAGCTCTCTGTCCCAGTATTTTTCAAATATTCCAAAAAAAATCATACTACATTTTCAGGACCATCGGAGAACTTTTATTTTTGAGGTATTTTTCTCCGCGACGCTAAAATAGAAAACAGGGAAAACTAAACTAAATCTATCATTTTTCTTCTAAGAAAAAGAAAGTGAAAGCTTAAAACAGAGGTATGTGACTCTTTGGTTCATCCATTTCATGGTCATTGTAAGTGCATCTAGTGCCCCTTAGTGATTTTGGTGGTTTGAAGACTTATAAGTTAAGTATCTAATGTGTTTGTGAGTGTACACAGGATCTATAAGTCATTGAGGAGTTTGAGATATTTGAAGAATATCGACCCCTAAAAAATTATATCTTCAGTTGAAGAAATTGGTCTGAAGCTGAAGAAATGAATCGCGAGGAATCTGCGATGAAATTGATATTCCTCATGAAGATACTGATATTGAGAAGACCGGTGGTTCCTGAAGAAAATCATTCTGAAGAAATTGAAGCATGAAGATTTACGTTTTCTGTTTTACTTTCTTCGCATTTGATGAATAGGAACACCGTACTGTTAAAGGGGGTCAAAGTTACACTATGGAATGGATTTCCTCATGATGCTCAACCCAAGCCTAATCCTACTAAAAGCCTCAAGTGAGGAATATGAGTGACATGAGGACTCTCACAGTTGAGGGTCCCGACCGTTTCGATAACCACGCCAAGTCACTGGTCTTATCCACTCCAACGGTAATATTATTTAAGGGCATTAGTGTCAAATCATGCCGGGATGCTCCCAGGCTATAAATAGCCACCCCCACAACCACTAGCTGGTTGGCTGCTCCGTTAGAAACTGACACTTGTCATAAGAGCAACCCAAATTCCTCAGAGCCTTCAAGAGTAATTCATCTGTGAGGAAATACACCACCCACCGAAACCACAAACCAAACCTAGTGATTGAGCATCACTGAAGAAGTTGTTCCTGTGTGGGAGTGAAGCCTTTTACCTTTGAGGACTGTGCATCCTCCAGACGGTTAGACGTCATGGTCTAGAGCAATCCAGCAGTCAATTGTGGATCGCCGGGTGACCAAGTTTGTGAGGGTTTGGAAGTCTGCCCTGAAGACTTACCACGAGTGTTGGGCGAGGACTGTGTGTCCTTAGCTCAAGGAGAATACGGTAGGGACTGTGTGTCCCGGGACTGGGTGTCCTTTGGTTTCAATGCCAAGCCGCTCCAAACCAGATGTACAACTGTCACAACAGTTGGAACTGGGTCATCAACGACTGTCTTCTCTGAGAATCGGGTTCTAATTCCTCAACTCTTTACTTTCTTTGTATTATGTGTTCATGACTTTCACTGTGACTGTTTGAAGAATTTTTTGAAGACTTTCTCTGAATTTCCTCAACCCCAAATTCTTCACAATAGTTAATCATCATCTGTATTCTGCGTGCCTGCTTACTGTGCAATCTGTTTTCACATTCTTCACTCTATAATACTGCTGTTGTGAACGTTTGCACGTCTGATCCTATACTGTTTCCGCTGTAAGTTAGTCATCAGTGAGGAATTTCCTCAAAAGGAATTTCCTCAGTGATGAAATTCTAAAAATCTCCTATTCACCCCCCTCTAGTCGATACAACACACTTTCAGTCATCGAAAGAAATCCGTCAATGTGGTTGATCAAATCCTTATGACAAAACTTTCTCGAATCGCAAGAGAGAAAGGAGAATTTTCGAATAGCCACTAAGTCACCTCAATGGGGATATGAATCTCCCTAACAAGCAAATCATACTTCATCTTGACACGAGGAATAGGGCATTCAAAGCTCCCAATAAGAATCGATGAAGTTTTTTTGATAGCATTGATGCAATGTACTTGATATCGTTTCTTCGGAAAGTGCACGGTATGCTCATTACCGTTGACGTGGAAAGTGACATTGCCTTTGTTGCAATCTATAACAGCCCCTGAAGTGTTTAAAAAGGGTCTTCCGAGAATGACAGCCATGGCATCGTCCTCGGGAATATCCAAGATAACAAAGTCTGTTAAGATAGTGGTGTTAGCAACCACAACAGGCACATCCTCGCAAATGCCAACAGGGAAAGCAGTTGATTTGTCAGCCATTTGCAGAGAGATTTCAGTAGGTGTCAACTTATCCATCTCAAGTCTACGATAAAGAGAGAGAGGCATAACACTAACTCCGGCTCCAAGGTCACATAAGGCAGTTCTTACGTAGTTTCCTTTAATGGAGCAAGGTATAGTGGGCACTCCGGGATCACCAAGTTTCTTAAGAGTTCCACCTTTGAAGGTGTGATTGGGAAGCATGGCGGAGATCTCAAGATCTGGTATCTTCCGTTTATTAGTCACGATATCTTTCATGTACTTGGCATACAGAGACATTTTGAGCATATCAACTAACCGCATCTGCAGAAAGACGGGTCTTATCATTTCAATAAAGCTCTCAAAATCCTCATCATCCTTTTTCTTGGATGGCTTAGGAGGAAAGGGCATAGGTCTCCGAACCCATGACTCTCTTTCTTTACCATGCTTCCTAGGAGTGAAGTCATTCTTATCGTATCTCTTAGGTTGTGGGTTATCAGGATTAACCGTAGGTTCAATCTCCACATCCTCACCATTGCTAGGTTGAGCACCATTATGAACATCGTTGTCCACATTGTCACCAGGTTCATGTTCATCACCAGATTGTGTTTCTGCATCAGACGCAGAAATATCATTTGGTTCTTTAGGTGTGACAGTATTTGGTGAACTAACATGCAGGTTTCTATCTTCCTTCTTCTTCTCCTTAGGATGATTGGGTGCATCTGCATTAATTCCTTGAGAATATTGATCAATTCTCTTAGGATGACCTTTAGGATACAAAGGTTCCTGAGTCATTTTGCCTCCTCTAGTAATGACTTTGACAAAATTGTCATTTAATTCATTGAGCAAGTCATTCTGAGCTTTAAATACTTGCTCTACCTGAGTAGTAATCATAGAGGCATGTTTACTCAGAAGCTTCAGATCATTGACATTTCTGTCTACACAAGCACTTAAATGACTGAGCATACGAGTACTTTGTTCCAAATGTCTGCTAACATAATCATTGAACTCTGTTGTTTGGCAACAAAGTTGTCAAATTCATCAAAGCATAGGCTAGCAGGTTTATCAAAAGGAATATCACTCTCATCAAACCTACGCAAAGAATTTACTTCTACTACCTGTATCGGGTTATCGAGACCATGGATCTCTTTGATAGGTGGCAGATTTTTGACATCTTCAGATCTAATGCCTTTCTCTTGCATAGATTTCTTGGCTTCTTGCATATCTTCGGGACGTAGGAATAGAATACCTCTTTTCTTCGGAGTTGGCTTAGGAGGTGGTTTGGAAATAGTCCAAGCATTATCGTTGATCAAGATGTTATTCAGTAGAGTCTCAGCTTGTTCTACAGTTTGTTCCCTAAAAACACAACCGACACAACTATCTAGGTGGTCTCTAGAAGCATCGGTAAGTCCGTTATAGAATATATCAAGTATCTCGTTCTTCTTAAGAGGGTGATTAGGCAAAGCATTCTGTAGCTGGACGAGCCTCCCCCAAGCTTGCGGGAGACTCTCTTCTTGGAGTTGAGCAAAGTTGTATATTTCCTGCAAGGCAGCTTGCTTCTTATGGGCAGGGAAATATTTCTCACAGAAGTAATAGACCATATCTTGGGGACTACTCACACATCCAGGAGCAAGAGAAGTGAACCAAGTTTTAGCGTCATCCTTTAGAGAGAAAGGAAACAACTTAAGGATATAGTAGTGGCGGATCTTCTCCTCACTAGTGAAAAGGGTGGTTATATCGTGTAGTTTAGTAAGATGGGCTATGACCGTCTCAGACTCATAACCGTGAAAAGGATCAGATTCGACTAGAGAGATTATCTCAGGGTCGACAGAGAATTCATAATCCTTATCGGTGATAAAGATAGGTGAAGTGGCAAACTTCGGGTCGTATTTCATCCTAGCTTTCAGAGATTTTTCCTTCCACTTGAGGAGTAATTTCTCAGCATCATAGGCATCCTTACACGCAAGAAAATCCTCAGCTATCTCTCCCTCCATATCGTAACCCTCAGGTATATAAGGCAATTCATATCTAGGAGAGCTAGATCTAGCAGGAGCAAAAGCAGGTTCTATCTCAATAGTATCGGCAGTTTCAGAAGCATCACGAGCATTGGCAGTAACTCTAGCAATATGAGCACCAAGGAACACTCCTAGTGGCACATCAGGCAAAGTAGTATCTCTAGCATCATCAGGCAAAGCAGTATCAAGCATAGCATCTCTAGCAGTATAAGGCATAACATCTCTAGCAGTATCTGGCATAACATCTCTAGCAGTATCAGGCATAGCATCATCAAGCATAGCATCTCTAGCAGTATCAGGCATAGCATCTCTAGCAGTATCAGGCATAGCATCATCAAGCATAGTAGCATCATAACCATCATCAAGCACAGGCGACATATCAAGATTTCTAACAGGAGGTGATGTCGCAAACTTACTCATAACTGAAGGTGAATCATGTGCAGAGCTAGATGGCAGTTCCTTACCTCCCCTCGTAGTTGAGGGCAAGACTTTAGTTTTTGGATCTTTTAGATTCTTCATAGTGATCAGCAGATATAAATCCCAAGTGACTCAAAGAATATAGCAATACCTCCCCGGCAACAACGCCAGAAAAATGATGCTTAGCAGTCCCCGGCAACGGCGCCAGAAAAATGCTGCTTAGCAGTCCCCAGCAACGACACTAGAAGAATGTTGTTGATGAGTCCCTGACTTGATGCCTTCGCGACAACAGAGCCAGAACTGCTCCCATTTGCTCAACAATTAGCAATTGTCTTGCAATGGCCCACCAGCGCGTGGGTTCGTGGCAGTTTTCGAGGGTAGAGTATTCGACCCAAATTTGTTTTCGAGGGTAGAGTTTTCGAGGATACTCGCGAGTATTACCAGTTGAATGTGTCAGATTCAACCAGACCTGAAAGATTAGTATCTGCAAGCAAAGTATCAGCAGCAAAGTAGTATGATAACAACAGCGTCAGAAACGATCTGGTGATAAGGCAGACTATTCCTAACTGTCGTATCAATGGCGCCAGAAAAGTATTGTAGCAGGTAGCAGCAGTGTAACGAGTAACAACGGTGGCAAGGAACAGCAGTAGTGACTACGGTAAGAAGTAGCAACAGTAGCAAGCGGCAGTAGTAACTGCAGCAGAGCAAAGCAAGTAACATCAGTAAGAGCAGCAGTAGGACTAACTCGTAGGCAATGGGTCAGTGATTCGTTTGGATGATATTCATCATGCAATAGTTATAACACGGAGAGATATGTGGCTAGCTCCCGTTTGTCAATGTGATGTAGGCATGCATTCCGTGTGTAGTCGTACGTGCTTAGGGAAAAGAACTTGCATGACATCTATTGTCCATCCCTCCCGTGGCAGTGGGGTCCAAAAGGATACTACAGGATATTAAGGTTCTCCTTTTAATAAAGAACCGAACAACGCATTAGCACTTGGTGAACACATGAACTCCTCAAACTATGGTCATCACCGGGAGTGGTTCCGATTATTGTCACTCCGGGGTTGCCAGGTCATAACACATAGTAGGTAACTACAACTTGCAAGATCGGATCTAAAACACACATATATTGATGGCAACATAATAATTTCAGATCTAAAATCATGGCACTCGGGCCCTAGTGACAAGCATTAAGCATGGCAAAGTAGTAGGAACATCAATCTCAAAACATAGTGGATACTAGGGATCAATCCCCGTCAAAACTAACTCGATTACATGATAGATCTCATCCTACTCATCACCGCCCAGCGAGCCTACGAATAGATTACTCACGAACGATGAAGAGCTTCATGGAATTGGAGAGGGGAGAAGGTTGATGATGACGATGGCGACGATTTCCCCTCTCCGGAGCCCAAAACGGACTCCAGATTTGTCCTCCAGATGAAGAACAGGATGTGGCGGCGCCTCCGTATCGCAAACGCGACGAAATCTTCTCTTCTGATTTTTTCCTGGGTGTAAGTGAATTTATAGAGCTGAGTTTGGGGCGGCAGAGCCACGTGGGCCCCACAAGCTTGGTTGCCGCGGCCAGGGGGCTGGCCGCGGCAACAGGGCTTGTGGCCCACTAGCCCATCCCCTCCGGTGGATCTTTGCGCAGGTATTTTTCATATTTTAGAGAAAAATTCTCCGCAAATTTTTAGGACGTTCCGAGAACTTTCATTTCTGCACAAAAACAACACCATGGCAATTCTGCTGAAAACAGCGTTAGTCCGGGTTAGTTCCATTCAAATCATGCAAATTAGAGTCCAAAACAAGGGCAAAAGAGTTTGGAAAAGGAGATACGACGGAGACGTATGAGTCTACGCGATCGATCGAAGACTAGATGATCACTAAGTGATCTTGTACACCTACTTACGTCAAACATAACCCCATAGTGTTCCCGATCGAAGAGTGGTCTTCGAAGGAGACAGTCACGGTTACGCACACAGTTGATAGTTTTATTAGAGTTACTTTAACTTGTCTAGAACCAGATGTTAACAAATTATCCATATTTGCCACATAACCGCGGGCACGACTTTCCGAAAGATTAAACCCTGCAGGGGTGCTCCAACTAGTCCATCACAAACTGCCATGGGCCGCAAAGTAATCTTCTATCACAAAACTCGTGATCTCTTCGGATTCCTTAGAGGAAAACCTCAACTTTGAGGAGACCCAAAGTTTCATCGAGATTCCTATACGCAATGATATATCGCTAAGGTAAGACAAATCTGGCAAGACCTCCCAATGTGTTGACTAATCTGATAGGAGCCGCGTATCTCGTTCTCACGACATGACGGATGAGCACTACGCACGGTGGCTCAATAGACATCCCCCGAGTTGCCCCGGGTGGCCCCGCAAGTGGCTCTAGTTTTGGACCAACACTCATGAGGAGCACTGGCCCGGGTTGTTGATTAAATCCTCGGGGTAGCTATTCCCTATGCAAATTATTATTAGGTGATTAGCAGATTAAAACCAATGTTGGGTCCTGCCACACAAGCCTTAACACTACACGATTTATCAAGGGGTCCCCATAACAACCCAGAACGTGTTAGGAGCGATCAGTTATGGAAACAAACACCGGTAACCGAAACTAGGGCGACAATAACGGAACAAATCACCCGACAAAAGGCTAGGCCTTCCATCATTTACCAAGTATATAGGTGCATTAATTAAATAGCAGTTTAAACATAATGATATCAAAATACTCATGTTATCACATGAGACAGCTCGCACGTGCAACTAGCAAAGCTATTCATTAGAAGTTGAGCAAGCCTACTTAGCCAAACAACATTTGCTAGGAGAGGAAGGAGTTTGGGGTTCATGGCAATGACAGGTGGCATTTATATCAAGTGGTAGGCAGCGAGCATGTATCAAAGGAAACGTGATTCTAAGCATAACAAAACTAGATACGGTATCAAGGTCACGGTCATCTTGCGTGTGATGTCTGTAGCTTGGAACTGCTCTTGATCTTCCTGCACGTACTCTCCAGAATCCACGTACTCACTCTCCGATCCCGATGCTACCCAAGATAAGATAACAGCCAATGAACACCAACACAGCATGACACAACAAGCAATATGATGCATGTGTGAAGAAGGAAGCATGCATCACTATTCTAGTCACTTTCATATGCATTAGTTGAGTTAATAGGATTCTGGACAAAACCTCATTTTAAGTTATCTTGACATGCATGATGATGTCATGAACATGTGCATCACGAGAAAACGATGCAAAATCATATAAAGAACATGGAGAACGGAGTTACGGATCAACCAGAAACTACAAAACAAGATATAGAGACCTACGATTCAAATCAGCCACAAACACACTCCAATGGCACTCTCCTGGTGTTACCAGGTTGCCACATGATCAAGCAACCAAATATAAGTGGGATGGTGCACGGGAACACACCACACCATCAACAATGCCCACACAAGCTTCAAATCAACAAAAACATGCAATCTGTTTTCAACAGCATCATAACAGTTTGTCTACAACATTTAAAGTAGCTACAACCATCAAATGAGCCAAACAAGATATGAGGCAAAAGCCATCCAAAATCTCTACAACCCTGTGAAAGAAGTTAATACAAAGGATTCACCCATGAGCAGATCTATGGACACAAACTTGGACAAAATATTACAGATTTTGGGACTTAGTGTAAATCTCAGATTTTCACCAGCTGCTTATGCTCTAAAGCATTTTGGCAGCCTCCAAAATGATATCTACAGGAAGTGAATAAGCATGAAATTTAACATGGATCTAGACAAACACAAAATCTCACAAACTTTAGTTTGTTGCATGGGCTGATTACCAACACAGGAGCTAATGCAACCAAGACAACAGGGTAAGAAAATAACATCAAATTCCCAAACTTAGTGAAAATCACAGATTTTCACAAATCTGTCAGTTTCAGCCAAGTGTCAACTTTGACAAGGCACAATAGGTGCATACAAATTCCTATGAACAAAACAAAGACCCCATGATGTAGAGGGGTTCACCCACTACTACTACCTCAAGGATTCATCCTCATAGGGTCAAGGGACCACCTAATACAAAGCACTAAACATGGCATCATGACAGAAAATAACAGTTTTATGAAGTTGCTCTAAAGTGAAATATGATTGCACCAATGGATTCCTCGGATAATTCTACCCCAAAATCATATATATAATACATAGGTAGTTGCATGTAACATCTAGGCACAAAGCTAGCTCGAAAAACACACATAGAATCCAATATGACATATAGGAACAATATCACATGTAAATATAGCACAAGTAGCAACATCTACACCTACACATGCACACACACAAGACCCACACACAACTACATCACTCCAATGTGGCAAGCATGAGGGGTTAGCCCTCATGCACAAGTGCATATGTGCACCCATGCCCACACACACACATGCATGAGCACATACACACACACACATGTGCTCACACACACACTCTACAAAAGTATGTGCAACATGAGGGTTAGGCCCCCTTGCACATGTGCATATGTGCACCCACATGCACACACACTCACATATACATACACTCACTCATGTGCACATACACATTCCCACATACATACACACACTCATGAGCACAAGCACTCTCTCACACACATACACACACACACTCATGCATGAACTCTAGGCATTAAAATAAACAACGATGTTTTGGTTTTGCTAAAAAAAGGACAAAGCATTACTTTCTGCACAAGAAAAGGAAAAGGGAAAAAAACAAGGGGAAGAAAAAATAAAATGGGGAGGCCGTGGAATCAAACCGAGTACCTTCCTGGTAGCACAACCCATCGGCTACCACCCTGCTAGCACCCAGTTACTGCACTAGTAGGAGCAACAAAACAGGTAAGCTAGCTCTGACGATAGTACACACTGAATTAAATCGAAACAACAAAAGGGGGGGCGTCAGGAGGATTCGAACCCGAGACCTGAGGCGTACGAGCCCACACGTGCAACCAGTCGGGCTACAGACACACACTTGAGAGGGAGAGGGGAGTTGCTCTTTTGAGCATCCCACTCTGCTCCTACTGCAGGCCAGCGGAAGCCGGAACAGGGGAGGCGCAACGGCGGCACTCCAGTGATCTACCACCTACAACTACTACGGCCCGAGACATGGGAGGTTGGGGGAACCCATTCCCGTGCCAAACTCCATAGGAGAAGGCCCGCGATGGGGCGGCTGCACCGGAACAAGGGGAGCTCGACGTCGGCGACCTACGAGCTCAGAGAGGGGAACCTAAGCGCGGGGAAGAAGAGGAGGAGACGGCGCTCACCCAGAGGAACTCGGAGATGCGCTCGACGCCGAGGAAGAGGAAGAAGAGGCGGGGCGACCGACGACCACCACTGCTCCGCTCCGTCTCCGACGAGGCCGGCGTGGAGAAGACGACAGAGGAGAGGATCCGGCTCTCTGGCGATGGGAACGGGTCGAGGGAGGATCCAGCATCCTCCCTACCCCATTGGCCTTCCCAGAGGGGCTACCGGCGACGAGGGAACGGTGGGGGTCGACGGGCTGACAGTCTGAATCGGCCCTCTGAACCTACCTTGCAGAGGGGAAACGAAGGGGGAGAAGGAAGAGGTGGCGGCGGTGAGGAGGGGAGACGCGGAACCCTAGGAGGAGGGGCAAGGATGACAAGGTTAAATAGCCCCTCGACGTTCGTGTACTCACAGTGTCGATGCGCCGATCCTCTCTCGCGCACTCGCCTCTGTCTGACGGGAGAAACAGGGAACGGCGTCACGGAGAAGAAAGGAGAGAGAGATGGGCTTGCGCGGGGAAAAGGAGGAGATGGGCGAGGGAGAAGGAGGGAGCCAGCCCACGTGGCGCCTGATAACAGAGAAGAAAAAGGTTTCTCATTTTCAAATAACAACTCTCAAACAAAAATGCACACAGCCACACAGGGGTTGAAAATAAAATAATATAAATACATAGGGCATAAGGAAATTATGCCCTATTTAACAAAAATGAAAACCAGAATTTCGGACGTAATTAAATTATATTTAAAACATAATTTCCTATGCTGTTTTGTTGATAAAATCCCTATATGTCTTAAGTTTTGAAACCCCAAGACAACACCCCTTCATACACAAGATAAAACAACAAATGATCAACATTTTTAAAACAGGTTTAAACCAAGTGAATTCATGAGTTCAAATATAATGGAGAAGGGGTTTTGAAACCTTGTTTGAAAGCAACCTAGTTTGAAAACACCACCACATCAAACACAAGCACCTAGCACTCTTAATGGATCAAGCAACAACAACATCACAATGGAATGTCATGCATGCAAATGAATGCCATGATGCAAGATGGAGACACAATACAAAGCCACATGAAATGATAACTCTTATAGCATTGATGGTTCCAAAATAGAAAAGGTCCCCAAAATAGCAAGGGTTACATATGGGGCATTACATTGGACCACTGCTCATAGGGAATGACCTCATTATATTTTATCAGAACCTTATTCAGGACATGGCATGAAGTCAATATGGCCTTCCTTCACCATGCGTTGGATAGATCCGATGTATCTCACATGACGTTAACCAAAATAGCTAGAGTATGATTTTTATGCTCGGCAACCCCGTATGACTGGGGAGAATAGGGAGGCTTCCTGTCATGAATAATATCGTGTTCCGCACAAAAATAATCAAAATCATTCGAGAAGTACTCTCCATCATGATCTGAACAGACTCGTCTAATTTTCTTTTAAAGTTGGTTCTCAACTACTGCATTGTAGATTTTAAAGTAGTGTAGAGCCTCATATTTAGTATTTAACATATACACATACAATATCTAGTGGAATCATCTATCAATGTCATGAAATATTTGTTTCCATCTTTAGTCAACACACCACTCATCTCATAAAGATCAGAATGTATGAGTTCTAATGAAGCCAAGTGTCTCTCCTTCGCAGCCTTGTGAGGCTTGCGAGGTTGCTTTGCTTGCACACACGAATGACACTTAGAACCTTTGGGTAAGGTGAAACTTGGGATTAAATTCAGTTTTGCTAGCCGCGACATAACATCAAAACTAATGTGACAAACACGTGAATGCCAAACTTCAGATTCATTAACACTCGAATGAATATTGTCCATGACTTGATTACAAAAATCCGCAAGGAAAAGGCAGAACACATCTCCGCATTCATAACCTTTTCCAACAAAAAGCCCATATTTCATAAAAACTACCTTATTAGGCTAGAAGAGAACCTTAAACCCTTCTCTACGCAGAAGGGAGCCACTCAGGAGATTCCCCATGATGGCGGGGACATGCTTCACGTTGTTCAACTACACGATCCTTCCCGAAGTAAACCTCATATCAACCGTGCGAACACCAAGAAAACAAGCACTCGTCATTCCCCATAAATACGGACCCGCGGTGTGACCTGGTAACAAGAAAACAATAAAATGTGAGCACGCACATGAATATTTGCACCCGTGTCGAGCCACCAATCATTGGATTGACAAACTAAAAATATAGTAAATAAATTACTGTACACTGATGCCCATGATCATATTGTCATACTTGGAGTCCGGCCTTGGCTTCTTGTACTTGTTTGGGCACTTGTTGGCCCAATGTTCACTAGTGCAGGCGACTCCTATACAAACGGTTTTTATCCCCTTTCTGCGACGTAGTTTTAAACCGTCGCCTTACTTGTGTGGGCGATAGCCCCGAGGGGGAAGGGGGTATCTTGCACAACACCAATATTTCATCGGCAATGCATACGTGCGGTCTCACACGCCACACAAAAATAGAACGTGTGCGTTTTGGAGCGTCATCACAAACACCCATATTGCAGAAGTCGTGTGAGATGTGCTTAGCATCCCACACAGGGAATTTCAAAGATACGTTTCCGTTCGTATTATACATCACACACAATTTTCTGCATAAAGTCGTCTGTGATAGGGGTGGCTATCATACACGGTGCCTAGAAGAAACTATTTGGCATAGATTATCCATAACACACACTTTTTATGTGGAAACGTTTATGAAAGGGTGGCCTAACAGATACAATTGTCCGTCGGAAGTCGTGTCTGATTATTCGCTGATCCAACACTCCAGCTTTCCAGATTATTCGCTGATCCAACACTCCAACTTTTCAGAAACCATGTGTGTTTGTTTAGGTCATCGCTCACAATGTTGTCTTAGAAACCGTTTGCGATTGGAAACCCCAACAATCGGACTAATTGCTCTATTATTTATAATCCTGTTAGTAATCAAATTGACACTACATACCAAGCACACCACATATTTCATATTCGTATTACGGTAACCAGGATTTCATAATTGAAATACATCAGAGTACAACATCATATAGGAATATACTACCGAGCTACTCAATTACACGACAGGACCAAGTTGCATATGCAACATCTAAAATCTTTGGAAGTACAATCATAGACGGTAAATATGAGATGTATCTCGTCTAGAAAACCGTTGAGGCGGGAGGCAAACATTGAGACTTCAGTCATGTCGAAGGTCCTTACAACTTTAGGCCAGTGCCTGTGGATGGTTGCCCGTCCATCCTTCATCCTCTTGAGAAATACTTCAAGATTATACCATGGGTGAATACCTCCCTCGCATCTTTACCATACATGTGGTTTGATACGTACTCATCGATGAACTACTTTGGAAATGACTAGAGACAAAGATATGCATAAATTTCGTTTCAAAAATCTGAAATGTCGCAAAGGAAAAAAAGACAAGGTAAAAGAGATAGTACCATCCTATAGTTCATTGATGTCTTTTTTATTGTGCACACAAACATCTTATTTTTTTGTCGCTAGTTTCTTTATCTTAACAATCTTTCTGAGTTTCTTGATTTGACTGATATTCATGAACAACTCATTTCCCCACATGCAAAATGGGTCGAACAGTGCGTCTAAACCTCTTACAGTAGGACCTACATGTGCAAGACCAAATTATTAGAAACCTAAATATTAGAATGGTTTCTGCAATTGCACAATAATGTGTTATTAGCCAAAGGATCGTGAATGTGCAAACCTCGATGGTAAACTTCAATACCTTCCATTATTCCCTGTGTAACGTATTTAAGATAGATATTGATCATATTATAAGTGAGATTTGGCATGCTATCAGCAAAATATGTTAGTGGAAAATATACGCATTGCAGATCCAACATATTAATCCGAGCCACATGCAAAAGCCAACCGTACTAAGAATTAAAAGTTATAGCAATTGTTTGTTTACATTTATTTAGTATATTCAAATTCGATTTAGCTTTTGCATGCATAACAATAAATTTTTTTACCAACAACAATCGAACATCACATTGCACATGTCTTAGTGCTTTATCGGGAGCCATAATGTGGAGTTTGTTCGTGGCTCCGGAGAGAGGGATTCATCACCGTCGTCATCAACAAGCCTTCTCCATCAACAATTTCATGATGCTCACAACCATGTGTGAGTAATTTCATTGTAGGCATGCTGAAGGTAGTTGGGTTAGATAAGATTTCATATGTAATCAAATCAGTTTTGTTAGGGATTAATCCCTAGTATCCACTAAGATAAGATTGATGTTATTATGACTTAAGGTGACTAATTCTTGTCACTAAGGCCGAGTGTCATGATTTCAGATATGTACCTATCATGTTTTTATGAATATATTATATATAATTAATTTATCAAAAAATCAATAGTTTCTACACAAAAGCATTCATCACAAAAGAATAAATTCATCGAATTGTACAGTATGTAAATTGGATTGTGCATTAGACATATATATCAGAGATTTGACACTAAAAATCGGTTTCTACACTAGTAAATCAAATTTTACTAAGTATAACAAGATTGAATAGAACATTAATAAGCATAAAATCGGTCTCTAGACTAGCAAATTAAATTCTACTAAGTATAATCGGATTGAACTCTACTAAACCAACACAAAGAATAGCATTTGGTTCTAAACTAAAAATAATTTCTTCACTAATAAGTATAAAATCGATTTATACACTAATAATACAAATTCTACTAAGTATAATCTGATTGAACACTACTAAATCAACACAAAAAACAAGCATCCAACTCGACACCAAAACATATTCAACACTAAAAAATATTCCACCCAAAGCACAAAATTGATTTCTACACTAGTAAATCAAATTCTACTAAGTATGATTGGATTGTGCACTACTAAATCTAATTCAACACTACTAATGTTCTACAGGCGTCCGTAAACGAGGGAAGCGCGAGGGGAGGGGAAGAAGATGTGTGAGGGGAGGGGAAGAAGATGTGCGAGGAGAGAGGATCTCACGTGCTGACTCGGATGTGGGGCGGCCGCACTGGTTCGATAATGATGAGCGGCGAGTCCAAAGGTGGCGATGATGGCATGGTCGAGAAAAATATATAAAAAATAGGGTAAATCACAATGACTTAGATTTTTTTGACTCGAAGAGGTGGATAAAAGATCATCTAGTACTCGCGCGAGCCTAGGAGGCCATGCCATAGCAAAATTTAGCCCACAGAAAAAAGAATTAAAAAACATCTATATCATACTAAGAAGGTACAACGCGTGTGAAATGTAAATATTTTCATTTGGATTAAATGAAAATCATTTAGTTTGCATATAATGCATTCAGTTATTTTAAACCATGTTGAAATATATGTGGATAGCTTTGAATGGCTGACTTCCGTATGTGTCTTCGTGGACCGGTCTTCCTTCCTTCGCGGACGAATGTGGTGTCCAGTTTGCGGGCCGAGCCCTTATAACTTTTAATAGCAAAACCGAATATTTGTGTCACTTCTCTTTCTGCAGTCATCGCTTCCATACTTAACTGAAATCGCAATATATCACAGCAAATTACATAATGCCTGCACGGCATATTGCCCCCTCCGAATGTAGCTCGAGATTCAGAGAAGGAGAATGTGGAACACACGATTTGACAACAGATTGATCTTCTTCATCTTCACCAGCCATATAGGGAAGCAGCTGTCACGAGGAAGCAATCCAGATTCAGAGTAACCACCATCAACATCGGACAGAAGTCCTATAATTCGGCAGCCGTACAGCGAAAAAACTGGATACATGGCCGACCTGGAACTTAGCTGGAACTTGCGCTAGGGGCTGAATCAGCTCGTGAGATAAAGCGCTGGGATTGGTTTTCGTCCACTCAATCACGCAATGATCATGTGAATAATACCCGTTGCTAACAAGATAGGGTGCGTGCATGCCAGCTGTCACTTCAGAGATCAAATTTTGTCAAAAGGAGCCTTCCCGGCTTCTGCTTCTTTATTCCAGGTCTTGGATGAGATCTCGAAATCCTGCCCTCTCGCGCTGCAATTGGCCATTGGACAAGAAATGGTTTTTGCATGTTGACCAAAATAACAAACTTTTTTCAAAACACAAAGTAAGAAACTTCTCGAAGCATGTGGATGGTGGTTTAGTTGGGATTACTTTATCATTATTATTATTATTATTAGTTGGGGACTACTTTATTGTACAGCTCAATCGGTAGAAAAGCTAATTTGAAATTGTGTTCAAAGTTTTTTTTTTGAGCTGCCCTTACTAATAGGAGGAACCTTGACCGGAGTGAGGAAACGAGAAGTAGGATGCGATCGGCTCGGTCTGGTTTACCAAGAGATCGAGTGGGTCGTGATAGGCCTTTTTCTTTTCTTTTCGACTGACAGGATTTTGTGACTTCTGAGAGTGATTCTTTCGTCACGTACCAGTGACTTTGTTCATACGAAGGTAACGTTCGATTGTTAAAGGAATATAAACGTATCGTTCGTTACTACGGAGAATTCCTTTACATCTGCTGTATTTTTGTTCCATTCATATGTGTATTTCAACCTTCCATGTACTCAGGACGGAGGGAGCATATGCGTACTTCAATCTTGCCACGGTACGTGCGATTCGTGTGCCGGGCCTGACAGTAGTAGCCTGCCAGGGTTGGTGAAAGGATTACGTTCGTGCGGCGATGCGCAAAGCAGACTACCGGCTCCATTTTGATAACAACAAGCAGGGAGTCAAAAGTACGAAGGACCCGGACGGGCATAGGCACCGTGCGGGGTGGCCACGTCGCAGCGTTCGCGCCAGGGTTCCACGTGCCGATCAATACATCAAGCGCGCCGAAAGCCGCGGCCATGGCCGTCCGTCGCGGATGGATCGTCGGAGAAGGATGTGACATGCACGTACCGGTAGGCGTGGCCGTAGGCCCGTAGCGGGTGAACAAATCTGCACGTCTATCCACCCGGGGCAACGCGCCGGCGCCACGAGCCAGGGAGACGAGGAACAGTTCCGAATCGCGGGGATCCCCTCCTGCTCACACGGACCATGGAGTTGTTGAGGTTCATCTTAAAGCAACTCTAGCACACCCCGCATTCGCCCGGCCCGTAAAACGTGTTTGCAGTTCGTTTAAAAATATCTATGCGGACCGACGCGTACGGACGCGGATGCAGACACCGCATAACGGATCCGTAAAAGAGCATATTCGCGAAATATGCTTTGGTGGGGGAAAGCGCGGGCTGAAATGATCCCTCCCAACCGCTTTCCCTCATATGCGGGGCACCGCAGCGGCGAGGTGGAAACCCGCGAATACGCGGGGTGGGGCCGAGATTTTGCCGCGCCCCGCAAAAATATTTGTGGACCGGGGCGGGATGCGTGGTCTGATCGTGCAGGTTTTCCCGCCCCGACCCGTATTTTGGCATTTATTTTCCGGATCGGGGCGGGATGGGGGGTGTGCTAGAGTTGCTCTTAGGGCAACGTCAAGGTGTCGACGCAAACTGTCAATGCGTGTCTGTTTAGATTCAACCGGACAAAATCATGGCCTAACGCGTGAAAGTAAAAGTAGGAGTGTCTTTTTTGTCCGCGCGTGATCAACTTTCAGATTCAAATGTAATTTGGGTTCATGTCGGCACGAACACGGAACACATGCACGCGTTGTCCGTCCTTGTCCCTCTTCGCATGCTAGTCGGTGATACATTGGTCATTTCTCCATCTCTTTCATGGACAACTAACACACCTGGCCACCCTGCCTACGTCGTCGCCACCCAACTCCGGTGGTCAGGCCGCCGCCCGCACCCACATAGCTCCCCAACAGCACGTTGTACCTTGACGAACGTTCTTGTCGGCGTTGGTGCTCTATTTTTGCCGCCGTAGCACCCGCACGTCCATGCCAACCTCTCGCCTCCACTACCGCCAACAACTCTCCAAGTGCGGCTACCGGCCTCGCCGGTCGTTGCCACTACTGCCTCCACGCCGGCATGACTGCTGCCTCGTTTGGGAGAGATGCGGGGCCCTCTCCCGGCCGACTTCTTCCGCGAGGCCTGCATGTTTTTGGCGTTTCGCATGCAAGGTACAAATGGATAGTGTCGATAATTACTTTTTCAACAACTTCATTTGTGATTCAGATGATTTGTCGTCCGATGATGAGGAAACTATGGTCGGGACTTTGGACATCCATGACCACATTAGTATGCAGCGGGTGATGTTTAGGGGCTTGATCCTGGGGCATACTCTTGCGTTGAATCGCAACAAAGAGAGAGTGGCCATTGCCTACTGTGCAAGGACTACTTCTAGTCCGCTGACCCACTATTCAAACATAACCTATTCTCACGTCGCTTTCCGATGGCTAGACATGTGTTCTATCATATCCGGGCAGGGACGAATCCAGGATGGACGCATGGAGGGGGCGAGTTTGCTCATGGAGGGGGAAAAGCTTTCATGGTGTAGGAAAATTTGGCTGAAGTAGCTAATTGGATTGAACAAAAATCAAATCATTGAGGGGGGTCTAGCCCCCTTGCCCCCCTTAGATCCATCCATGTATCCGGGAGGGGGTAGTGGAGTGCGATAATTATTTCGACTGCAAGGAGGATGTCTTGGAAAATGTTGGCTTCTCCTCTTAGCAGAAATGCACTATAGCTATTCAGATGCTTGCATACAGAATACCCGATGATCTTATTGATGAATATGTTCACATGAGAGAGTCCATGTGCCTAGAATCCATGTATAGGTTCTGCAAGGCTAGTATTTGGCCCAGAGTACTTGAGAGAGCCAACAACTGCATATACAACCCGGTTATTGGTGGTCAATGCCAATAGGGGCTTTTTGGGGATGCTTGGTAGCATAGATTGCATGCACTCGGAGTGCAAGAACTGTCTTTATGCTTAGCAGGGATAGTATAGGGCCATGTCAAAGCTTGCATTGTCATAGTTGAGGTCCTAGCTTCACAAGGTCACTAGATTTGACACTCTTTCTTTGGCATGTTCGGCTCTCACAATGACATCAACATGCTTCAACGCTCTTCGGTGTTCGCAAGGCTTGCATAAGGTCAACTTTGAGAGAAATGGCCACCACTACAACAAAGGATACTACCTAGTTGATGGTATCTATCATCAATGGACTACTCTGGTAAAAACAATCTCTAACCCGATAAGAGAGAAGAGGTAGAGATTTTCCCAAGCACAAGAGAATACTAGAAAGAATGTGGAGCGTGTTTTCAGTGTTCTTCAATCTCGATGGCGCATCGTCCGGTATCCCGCTAGAACTTGGAGCACCAAGAAGTTATGGAAGGTGATGACTGCTTGTGTAATCATGCGCAACATGATCGTAGAGGATGAGCATAAGGATGAAATCTTCAATCACTGGTAAGAATTTCAAGGTGAAAATATAGTGCCTGAGCATGAAGGAGGGACACCGTTTGCACAGTAGACCGAATTTCATCATCAAATGCATGTTTGGGAAACTCAGAATCAACTACAAGATGATTTGGTCGAGCATATGTGGGCCCACCATGGCAACCAATAGATGTATCGGGTATTTTTCAACTATGAGATTTTATTTGGTTTTGAAACTATAATATTTGTATTTGGTTGAATTATATGAACTTTGGGAATTGTATTTGATATGTATGCGAAATGAAAAAAAAATATTGCCGTGCGGACGAAACTGTATCGGCGTGTTGGGCGCACTACCAACCCAAACGCGGACACGGGCGGACAAAGTCTAGAGCGCCGACCCAAATGGACAAAAAGCGGACAAAATCCACGCTCGTTCATGTCGGTGCGTTGGAGTTGCCCTTAGAGCATCTACATATGATATGTCCACTTTGCATCATGTTTTCCTGTTGAGATTTATTATTTCTTTGGTCATTATTTCACTTTATGATGCAATCCTAATGCCCTTTCTCTCTTATTTTTCAAGATTCATACAAAGAGGGAGATTGTTGGCAGCTACAATTTTGGACCGGAAAAGGCTACGGAAGAGTTGAATATTCTGTGGAACTCCACATGACGTGAAAATTGATGGAGAATTATTTTGGAATATATTAAAATATTGGCGAAAAAGTTAACAAAAAGGGGCCCAACAGAAGGCCATAAGCCTAGGGGACGCGCCCCTTGAGCTCATGGCCCCCCGGCATGCCTCTTGTGCCCATCTAAGAGTATAGCAGCGGAAAGTAAAACATGCAAGTGTAAGGTAGAGGGTAAGGTAGGGAGATCAAACGCAAAGGTTGACACGACAATTTTGGCATGGTTTCGATAGGTGGCGCTATCGTATGTCCATGTTAGTGGAGACTTCAACCCACGAAGGGTAATGTCTGCGAGAGTTCACGGAGGGCTCCACCCACAAGGGGTCCACAAAGAAGCGGCCTTTTCTATTCCACCACGACTTCTGTCCACACAAGACTAGCCTCACTCATGGTAGATCTTCACGAAATAGGTGATCTCCTTGCCCTTACAAACATCTTGGTTCAACTCCACAACACGAAGTAGGAGGCTCCCAAGTGATACCTAACCAATCTAGGAGGCACCACCCTCCAAAAGGTAATAGATGTGGTAGAACAATGAACTCCTTGCTCTTTGCTTCTAAAGATAGTCTCCTTAACACACAATCACTCTCTCTCAGATTTGGCACGGGTAGGAGAGATTGATCTTGTGGAAAGCAACTTGGGAGGTTATAAATATAGGTTCAAATGATTGGAATGGAATCTGATGATCTCAACACATGAGTAGGTGGCTCTCTCTCAGAAAAATGGATGTGGCAAGTGTTTGTGTGTGTTCTGAGTACTTCCTCTACGAATGATAGGTAGGTGGAGGGGTATATATAGGCACCCCCCAAAATCCAACTGTTACAACATTATTGTCCAACTCGGTGACACTAAAAAGAATCTCGGTGGTACCGAGTTGCACTGAATGTGGCAACTTTTGAATTCTCGGTGAGACCGATATTGGAATCTCAGTGGTACCGATTTCAAACTCGGAAATTCGGATTCGTGAAACCTTCTCAACAGAAAGTTGGTCGCTGATTGTCGGTTGCATCGATAGGAACATTGGTGGTACCGAGATGATAGGGTTTGGCATAGGTTCTGTCAAGTGTAAAATCGGTAGGGCTGAATGGAAATTGTTGGTGGCACCACTTTTACTAGTTTTGGTTTGGACAAAGATATTTTGTGGGAGAATGGCTGAGTAGTTTTGGTGGCTATATCTAAGCATTTGAGCAACCAATTCCTCATAATACCTCATCCCCTTTTAATTGTATTGGCTTTCCTACGGACTCAAAGTGATTTCTCACAAAGTAAAATGTAGAGTCTTCTTGCTTGAAGCTTGAGCCACTCCTATTCCTTCCTTGCATCAGGGGGCATGTCCTCACAATCCTATAGCCAAAGCATATTTGAACTTTTCTTAAATATACTTGAATAAACTCATTAGTCCAATGATGCATATGTTGTGATTAATTACCGAAACCACCTTAGGGAGCAATTGTGCTTTCAATCTCCCCCTTTTTGGTAATTGGTGAGAACATATATATCAAAGCTTCGACAAAAGATATAATCAATGATTAGCATAAACGCTTTGAGGAGTATGTGAAAATCAAGAGCTCCCCCTAAATTCGTGCATTGTTTTCAATTTTTGTTTGACTGCAAATGGACAATCGATTAGGATCATGGGTTACTCTTCCATGTCACATACAACTTGGTGGTGCGCATAAATGATATGAATGAAAAGTAATGCACATATCACCAAACAAGACGTGAATGATCAACATGTAGATAGCTCAAAAGTAATAATGTGGTAGCATCAAACAACCATAACGTATGATCAAACACACCTCTAAACCAAAAAATTCATCCAAAGGACCAAACGTTTTGAAAAACTAAACGAGAGAAAATAAAATGCAAAGCTCTCCCTCTCTAAGCCCTATTTGACCTATACACTTCTCCCCCTTTGGCAACAAGTTACCAAAAATTTCAAAGGTCTAGAAGTAAGCGTCTCTCTAGGCACAATCTCCTACGGTAGCTGAAGATGGAGTGGACAAGAGAGCATCAACAAAGGCTTCTGCAGATGTCTCTTGAGCTCGAGCTGTAGACATTGGAGGTGCTCGAGCAATAGCTGAAGCTTGAGCTGACGAAGATGGTCTCGCTTCAGGTGCTACCATAGCTGCAGACCTATCCTGGGTCCTAAACTGAGTGGTAGTAGGAAGAGACGAATCATCATCATCATCATCATTGCTGGTGCATGGAATCTTCACCGAGTCAACTTCATGCTGAAGCTGCTCAATAGTGGTGGTCAACTAAGTCAGCTTGACATCTAGGTCATGGAATTTTGTCTCCACGATCCTCTCTAGGCTCTTCTGGTTCAGCAAGATTTCACAAACATTGTTCTTCATCGCTTGGATGCTGCTGACCAAGAAAGACATCTGCTCATCTCTGGTTTTGAGCTGTGGGGGTTGAGCTAGAGCATTCCTAGCAGCCTCTGCAATTGCTGCCTCTGGTGCCTCTCTAGAAGTAGGTGAGCTGGGATGGGTGTCATCCATCACAACTTCATTATATTCAAAATCAGGCTGAAGTGGCAGGTTGGGACGATCAAGTTGATATGCATGCTTGCCAATCTTGGCATTGATGAGCATCAAAATGTATGGAGCATATCCACAAGATCTGTTCTGGTCTGCTGCAGTTCTCTTGACAGTCTCAACTATCAAGTCCATCACTCGGGACCGGGTTTGGGTGTCTAGATGGTGCAGCATGTTGATGGAATATCCTCTAATCATCTTGTCATCACCTAACTTGGGCATCAGGTTGTGTCTCTTGATAGTGTTTGTAGTGGGCATTCTAGCTTGGAGGAAATAGACAGAGCCAAATTTGCGAGATGTCAGATAATCATTGGTCACAACCTTGCACGTGCTAGCCATGGAGTTGTGATTCATTTTGAGTTGTGAACACGCATCCAAGTCCTGTTCACGTGCTTTAGGAGCACCAATTATAGTGGGTCATTCATCAACTGTGGTTTCATACCGGTGACCCTCACTCATCCAAACAATTCTTCTATCTGGATAGAAATGAGCGGTGGAATAGAATTGGATGATCATTTCATCATTCTATGCAGTCATCTCGTTGCCAACAAAATCTTCAATGTCAACCATCCAGAAGTTTTTCTCACATGAGGAAAATAATGTTCATTGGCTTGATGTATTCCCAATCGACATATCTCATGTCACTCAGTGCAGGATTCTTGTCGAGCAAGACCGTCTCATAGAAATCTTGTTGTTCCCTTGTGAGAAAGTGGGGATCAACAACAATTATCCTTCTCACAGCATATGGATCAACAGATCCCCACTTCTTCAATCGTGTATCTTTCCTCGTCTTCATGTTCTCAGCAACAAGGTGAGATGCATCATGATTTGGCAGATGAGGTTTTAGCTTCATAAGCACAAGGGCATCATCATCTTACTCAGCAGAAAAATCTTTGGACACAGAGTCGTTGTTTTTCTCAGCTGCATGAATATACTTTGTAGTCATCTTCGGAGCTACATGCTTCTTTGGGGCACAAGACTTCTTGGGAGCAGAGGGCTTCTTTGGCATAGCATCAACCATCAGCTTAGTCTTCTTTGGAGGAGAAACCTGAGCTGAATTTTCTTCTTCATCATCAGCTGCAACAATTTTTGCTGGATCTTCATACATGGAGGTTTACCTTCCAACAACATGGACTATCCTATTCCTGGCTCTCTTCACACTTGGCTTCTTGGTAAGCCTAGACTCTCGAGCTGTGGTGTGTGAAGGTTTAGCATACTATTTCCTCAGAGTCTTCCTGACTGTGGTCTTCCCCTTCTGCTTTCGGGGATTAGATTCCTCAGGGTTGAAATCAACATCTTCTTCATCAGAAATAAGCTTCCTTCTCGTCCTAGTGCCTGCCTTGGGCAAGGTATAAGAGCTGGGAGTACCTGGATCAGAAGGGGTCCTCTCAGGACTTGTGCGTGAGTCAGATTCAGCATGGGGCTCACTGAAGTTGTTCTCACTATCATCGGAACCTCACAACTTGCAAGACCAAGCACACAGGCAGACTAGCAAACTAGCAGACAAGTAGACCATGTGAAAAGATATAGAAGAGGTTGAAAACATAAGCATCACATAATTGCAGAAGTTTCATCGAATTTGAAATCTGAAAAACTTAGTTTCAACTTTCAACAAAAATGGATTTCGGTTCCACCAAGTCAGAAATTTCGGAGCCACCGAGACACATGTTCTCTTTAACATAAACTTAGCACCCGTTTCGGTTTCACCGAAACGAAGAACTCAGTTCCACCGCAAACATTCTCAGTAACCCTAAAACCAAAATCGGTACTACCGACTTACGCAACTCGATGACACCGAGATTCAATCTGGTGGGCTGTTAAACCTAAATTCTTCTTTGCGCGCTAATCTAAGGAATTTTTCTTCTCGATTGAACTTGTAGCAATTATGGAAAGATAATGGCATAACCTTTTCTGCAAGAATAAGATTGGAGCACAAACGGAATTCGAATCCATACCCTAACTCAGTGTGGATCCGCTTTGGCGGCCACGACGGTGAAGATCCCGTTGGTGGCGAGGACTCCTAGCGAAGGCGCACAATATAAAACAAGTAGATGTGCGGGGACTAGGGCGCAGCGACAAAGGTGTACGGCAGGTCGACATTTGAAGAAATTTCCAACCGTCGGGTCCGCTGATATATGTATCCCTTCAGTGTCGGTGACACCGAGTTGAGATTTTCGGTGCCACCGAGTTCCAAAACTGTCAGCTCACAAATAAACTCGGTGAGGCCAAAAAGCCAAACTCGGTTACACTGAGATGATAAAACAGATCAACACTAGGCTTCGATGGGACCGAGATTTTGGGGTTGGTCACACCGAGTTGCACTTTGGGAGGTTTTGGAATTCATCCCTTGTCGAAACGGATCTCCGAGTGCTCCTGACACACACTGTCTCGAGAGTGCTTTCTCCAAATTTTTGATGAAGCATAAAGAGAAGTTGAGACGAGAAATGATAGATATCTAGAAGGGGGTACTTAGGCATTCTTGTATATCCAATTGGCCAAAAGAAATAGGAAGCCAAATAAGAACAGTTGGTTATCCTCGAATGAGTAAGACATGCATACCAACATGCTCACACAATAAGATGTCAAATAAAACATGGTGTACATGCACAAACATTCTAGCATCTATCGGGAACTTTGGTGATGACGAAGTCATCTATATATGAGTATATTGACATAGGAGCCAAGTAAAAATACTCGATCATAGGTCATACTTATCGATTATTCACAAGTGGGGTTACCACTTTTACATAATGCATTAATGTGTGCACATCATTTAGGAGACGCTTGTACTCAAGTCTTGGAGTAAATCTCCCCCTAGATGTGACATCCCCCCTAGGAGGGATAAACTAACCTTGGTTTTTTTGTAGAAGACTTCAAGTAGGTGAAGTAGTGGTGGATGCTCATTGTTGATAAAGATCATCTTGAGTTGGGAGCAATCCTTGTTGTTTCTTACTCTTCTCACCTACATGGGTTAGTGCCAAAGCAAAAGGAACAAATGCAATGATATCTATGTACATGGAGTAAATTACATGGTAGGTGATGTCCAAAGATGCATTAATTACCTTGTCCCTTGCTCACCTTTGAGGGAATGTGTGACTCCCTGAACTAATGCATGTGATTGGAGTTGATTACATATAGTTCTTGCCAAAATGAATAAGAGTGAATTTCATTACCGGAGTCACCCCTCAAGAACTTTATAGTTCTTGCTCTTGGGGATACACATCACTTTGATGGGGATCCTTGGAGTTGTGGTAGAACTAGATGAGGTCGTACTAGAAGTGTCCTTGGGAACCCTCTCAACCTTGGCTTGGGGTTCTTCCTCAAATGAGTCAATCTCCTCTTGAAGCTTTCCCTTGGCTTTGTGGTCTTGTGGTAGAAGGCCATCTTGAGAGCTTGTTCCCTTGGGAGGAGTAGGATCATACTTCTCTTCTTGAGGAATAAACTTGGGAATGGGATATTGACCTTCTTCCCAAACATCTCCATTGACGTTGAAGTAGCCAACACCTTGTTTCTTCCGATGTCCTCCTTCCTTGTGCACAATTTCCTCGATTTGCTTACTTCCGACAAGTCTCTTGAAGACACCTCTCTCTCTATAATCCCTTCCAATAAATCATTTTCTTGCTCAAGTGTAACTTGGCTAAGAGAATCATTAGTGTAATCAAGAGAGCTACTAGGAACAACATCATTTGATCTAGCTTTAGCATTGTTGTTACTAGATGAAGAATTTTTTTTTGCCTTTGTTACTAGTGTTCTTAGGTTTAACTCATGGAACAAAAGTAGACAAGAGTAATCATTTCACTAGATAAGAGGAACACTTCTTTCAAAGATCATCATTGATTGCTTTTAGAAACTCATGCTCTTGCTCTAAATTTAGCTTCTCAAAGCGGTAGCTTCTTATGAGTTTTTGTAAGCTTTCTATCATCTTCTAGAGTAGTTTCATGAGCTAACTTAAGAGTGTTTAATTCTTTAGTTAGTCGTTCAATCTCTTTCTTATCCTCATCATTTTATTTCTCTTGACTAGCATGAATATTTTCAAGTTCATTTTCAATGTTATCACTAGTCTTATCAAGGAGCAAGTCATCTTCTCCTAACAAGCCATCCTCATCACTATCAAAGTCAAAGTACTCGGGGTGTGATACCTTGGGGCCTTTTGCTATGAAGAAGTTTGCAATCCCTTCATTTGGTGAATCAAATAAGTCGTAGGAGTTGCAGGAAATGAGTGCAATGCCGGCAACACCTTCATCTTGATTGTTGTTGGGGTTGGAGTGATAGCTTCTCTCGGATTGGTTGTCAGACTTGGAGCCGGAAACACATTCACCAACGTGAGCTTGATGTCTTCTTCTTTAAATGCTCTTGGTGTACTTGTCCATCTTCTCCGATTCTTTGCCTCCCCAGGGGTGTCTTCGTTCATAATGATCTTCTCTACTCCTTCGCTCTCTACGAGATGACTCATCTCTTGAGCTTTGTCTTCTAGGTGAGTCTTCTCTTTTGTGGGGATCCGAGCACTCATTGGAAAAGTGTTCGGGCTTTCCACGGTTGTAGCAGTTTCGATCATGACTAGACGAACGCTTCTCATCTTATCTTGAGCTTGAGCTTCTCTATTTGCCTCTACTCTTGTAGAACTTGTTGAATTTTGTGAGCATGAGGCTGATCTCTTCATTGGTAACAAGGTTGTCACTGGATGTAGCGGATGTCGGTGTCAAAACCGACAGATCTTGGTAGGGGGTCCCGAACAGTAGACCTAGGATCAATGGGTGCAGGAGAGAAGGGGAGACGGTATTTACCTAGATTTGGGCCATCTTGAGGAGGTAAAACCCTACGTATTGCTTTATTATGTTGATGGGGAAACAAAGGTTACAGAGTTGATCTACCTCAATATCGCATGAGCTAACCTGCCTATATGCATAAGAACCTCTGGTTTATATACACACCACGGTTCCTAGGGTCACATGTTACCAACCTTTGTCGGGGATAGATGGGTCGAACTGGTCCTCTTGACTTGGAGTGCACGTCTAGTCTTCGGAGCTTTCCATCTTGATTACGAATCTGTCAAAGAACCCGGTCTTCAATGATACAACCCATATGGTCGGCCCATAGGGGACTACCTGACTACCCGAGGACCCCTTAATCCAGAACTCCCCGAATAGCCCCCGAACTGGCTTTCAACACCGATGTGTACGATCTTTGGTAGTCGGACACTTAGTATAATCGGCTTGCACGATGAGTTCCTCTTATGTTCGGCTGGCATCAGTTTAGTCGCTGTAATGACATCGCGTTCTCAAAACAAGCATCATTAAATCTTGAATCGCGGCAAGTCCTAGATGTGAACATTCCCTTATCCGACAAGTCTTCTGATGAAAAGTCGTGATAACTAATAATGAGAAAAACTTGAATCGCGGCTCGAGGCCACTTTCCTCGGGGCACGTTCTATCAGCAAAGAGATCGTGTCCCGTATTTAAGGGGATTTGAACAACAACACGGGCCAGCCCACAGGCGCTCAAAGGTGCGATCGCTTCAAGAAGTGTCGGAGCCAAGGACGGAGTAAGCGAAAACCCTTGGTTTTACGACCTCCTTTAAAAAGACAGAAAAGATCCAAAGCTCACCACATGCATTCCAAACTCGACCCCCTCCTTCCAAGGTCGAGCGCCCAGATCCATTTCATCCCACCCTTTCCAGCCACTCCCTTTTCCAAGCTTCACAATGGCCGGCTCGGGCTCTCAGCGCAAGTAGGAGATCTCCCGTGTCTTCGACGGGTACATGAAGGAACTAAAGCGCTGTGGCTATCTTGCACCCGACATCGCCCACCGAGCACCGAAAAAGGGCCAGGTGGTACCTACACCAAGGACTAGTGAGCGGGTGGTGTTCGCCCCCCACTTCCTCCGGGAACTAGCTAGGCTTCCCTCTTCACCCCTTCGTCAGGGGTTTGATGTTTTATTACGGGTTAGATTTCCATGACCTTCCCCCGAATACTATCATGAATGTTTCCACCTTCATCACTGTTTGCCAGGACTTCCTGCGGGTTCATCCGCATTTTGTCCTATGGATTAAAGTCTTCTACGTTAAGCCGAAGTCGGTCAGCAGTCAACACGCCAAATATGGTGGGGCTATGATAAGCAAGATTTGCCGCGTGCCGTGGCTGGAGGGTACCTTGATCGACTCCAGCAAGGGCTAGCAGAAGGAGTGGTTCTACATCATGGAGCCACGAGAAGCAAGCTGGGCAGTGCCCGACGCCTTCAGATCTGGACTCCTCGTGAGGTTAACCTCATGGGTCAAGAATGGCCTAGACCAGGGCTTGGCTTTGGATGTGAACCTGCTGCAAAAGTGCATCAAGCAGATAATGGCAATGAACATCCAACTCACCGATGTAGTCCAGGTCATGCTCCACCGCCACATCCTTCCCTGCCAGCACCGAGATAACATGATGTGATCTTACAAGCCGAGCTACCCCTGGGTGGTGCATGACTTCTACCGCACCACCCATGAGAACTTGTGGCGGATACTTCTCAAGCCGCAACAAGAGTGGCCGACCGAGGATGAAGACACATGCTTGGATGCCGATACCACCCTTTCGAGGTACGTCCAAACTCTTATAGTTACTTAAAGTTCTTGTTTTATTGAAGGCTTACTATCTCTCCTACCTTGTAGGATTGGCTGGCCCTAGCCGAGAACATAGACGGCCTAGCTCCCCTGCCCAAGGGACCTCGGTCTCCTCTGCTCAGCCTCATGTTGGTGGTGGTGCCATACACGGCGCCAAAAAATAAGAAGGAGACCCGCGGGGGTCTCCATTTGAGGGACCCCCTGGATACCAAGTACGGGGACACCCATGCATCCTCCACCCACGAGCGAGAGGATGCAGAAGACGATGAAGAGAAAGAATCTCTCCAGACAGAAAGAGGGAGGCGCCAGAGGGGGCCGAGGAGGGGCTGCCTCCTCGGCTCCAAAGAGACCTTGCAAGAGCAAGGTTGCCCTGATCGGCGCTGGCCCGGATTCTGATGATGAGCTCGGATCCTTCGAGGTGATTCCTCGCCGAACCCCTAGGGTAAAGCCCCCGACCCAAAGGTATGGAATCTCATTCTCTATTTAGCGGAATTACACCGGATTTATATTAATAATGAACAACGAGCTGCTCTTGTCACAGCCGTGTGCAAGACCTTCCAATAGACGAGGTCTTAGAGGGGGTATGATGGCCGTTGAGCAGGCGGAGAGCGGGAATGCATCTCGCAATACCCATCCTCGGGCCTCGGATGAGGTAGCCAAGGTGATGTACCATCAGGCCCCGCCGGCCGGTGTCGAGGTGGTGATGGCTGAGGTGGGTACATCGAACACCCGGACCGGGAGGTCCCGGCCAAAGTTGATACACTAGCCTCCGAAGACCGGAAGGTCATAACTGGCATTGATGCACTAGCCACTGAAGAACAGGAGATCCCGCCCTAGGTCCATGCCTCGGTTACCGTCCCCTAGGAGATTGGTTCCCTCCCCGCAAGTGGAGTGGGGAACCATATTCCCTCCGAGCTTTGCATGGAGAAGGATTCCCGAAGCCCTGATGTTTCGTAGTCTTCGGTGTCGCCTCCAGCATGGCCCGTAGCAGAGCAGGCTACGACTGGGTGGCCGCACAAGATGGAGGACGCCTTGACTGGTTCCTTCATTTGCGAAGAACATCGCACCCTTATGGGGGCGGTTTTGCAGAGTATTCAGTTTAGTAACAGCAGACTAAGCGAAGCCTTCAATGGCTTGCTGGTGGGTTTTAAGGTAAGTTGTGTAATGTTTTAAGTTTTATTCATAAGGTTTTATATGCCTTTATGGGTACAACAGCCCCGAGCCATGGCTAAGTTTGACAAGCTTATCCGTGGCTCAAAATAACTCCTAAGCATAAAAAATAATTTGGTGATTTTTCAATTAACGGCTTGCTCGAATAATTACAATGAAAGAATCTAGCATGCCGATAACTTGGAGTATTTTAAAATTCATAACTCTGTCTTGCACACCTCGTCCTCCACTGCTGATGCCAATGCTCTTGAGATAGCCGAGCTGAACCAGGAATTGAAGGTTTCCGACGAAGATCTCAGCTGCGTGAATGTCTGGTTCGATGAAAGGCACGGTAAGTTCCAAGTAGTGGTGCAAAAATTATTACTGCCCTTGGTAAACAAGAATGTCCTGATTTTTAATATCTGACCCCGTGATATCGATTTGGTCAGCAGCCCAGGACAGAGAGTTCGAGAAACTCCAGACCAAACTGGAGCAGGCCAAGAAGGAGGCCGCTGTTGATAACCCACACGTATAGGGGATCAATTGTAGCCTTTCTCTATAAGTAAGAGTGTTGAACCCAACAAGGAGCTAAAGGTAGAACAAATATTCACTCCAGTTCTATCGACCACCGATACAACTCTATGCACGCTTAATGTTCGATTACCTAGAACAAGTATGAAACTAGAAGTATTTTGTAGGTGTGATAGGATAGGTTTGCAAGAAAATAAAGAATACATAAATAAAACTAGGGGGTGCTAAGATAAAGAAACAACTAAGTTAGTCATAGTAGAGTTCTTTTTGTCACAAGAAGGTTATTTGTCCCTAGGCAAGCGATAACTCGACCGGTAATCATAATTGCAATTTTATATGAGGGAGAGGCATAAGCTAACATACTTTCTCTACTTGGACGATATGCACTTATGATTGGAACTCAAGCAAGCATCCGCAACTACAAAAGATCATTAAGGTAAAACTCAACCATAGCATTGTAAGGTATCAAGTCCTCTTTATTCCCATACGCAAACAACCTACTTATTGGGTCTGTGCTTCTGTCACTCACGCCACCCACCATAAGCGAATCATAAGCATATTGAAAACCCTACAATGGGGATTCCTCATGCATGCGCGACACGGTGAGCACCATAGGACAACACCAATAATAAAACATGCAACTCAAACGAATCATGATCATCGATCAACCCATAGGACAAAAATGATCTACTCAAACATCATAGGATAGCTGTGCATCATTGGGAAATAATATATAGCCTTGAGCACCATGTTTAAGTAAAGATTACAGCGGGGAGAAGGGGTGTTACACCGCTTCATAGAGGGGGAGAGAGTTGGTGATGACGACAGCGAAGTTGTTGGTGTAGATGGCCGTTACGGTGATGGCCCCGGTGGCGTTCCGGCGCCACCAGGAGAGAGGGGGAGAGAGCCCCTCCTTATTCTTCTTCCTTGTCCTTCCCCCTAGATGGGAGAATGATTTCCCCTCTGGTCCATGGTCCCCATGGCAGCGGAGGAGCAAGAGCCCCTCCAAGATTGGATCTCTCTCTCTGTTTCCTTCTCTTTCTGCGTTTTTGTCCGTTCCAGATTCTAGCGTTTCACCATTTCTTATATTCCCGGAGATCCGTAACTCTAATTGGGCTGAAATTTTAACACGATTTTAACCCAAAAATTAGCTTTCATTTGGTGAAAGAAGGGCACCAACAGCCTTATGGTGTGGCCACAAGCCTGCCCGGCGTGACCTACCCCCCAGGCCGCGCCTCTATGGCTTGTGGCCCCCTCGGGCACTGCCTTCTGTTGATTCCACTTCTCAAAATTCACAAATATTCAAAAAAACAATCTTTGTAAGTTTTTATCCCATTTGGACTTCGTTTTATATGAATTTTCTGCGAAAAAAACATGCCACAAACAGGAATTGGCACTCGTCACTCGATCAATATGTTAGTCCCAATAATAGTATAAAAAGTTGCCAAAAGTATATGAAAGTTGAAGAATATTGGCATGAAACAATAAAAAATGATAGATATGATGGAGACGTATCAACATCCCCAAGCTTAATTCCTGCTCGTCCTCGAGTAGGTTGATACGTCCATTTTGCATCATGTTTTCATGTTGATATTTATCGCTTCTTTGGCTATTATTTCACTTCACGGTACTATTCTTATGCCTTTTCTCTCATATTTTGCAAGGTTTACATGAAGAGGGAGGATACCGGCAACTGGAATTCTGGCCTGAAAGTGGAGCAAAGTTGAGATACCTATTCTGCGCAACTCCAAACGCCGTAAAAATCAACGAGGAATTTTTCCCGATTTATCAAAAATACTGGGCCGAAAAAGTGCGAGAGGGGCACCAGGGGGTGCCCACAAGCCTGCACGGCGCGGCCAGCCCCCCAGGCCGCGCCATGGGGGCTTGTGGGCAGGCCACTGGCCCACTTGCTCCCCTCTTTTGCTATATGGAGGGTTTCGTCCAGAAAAAATAAAGTAGGACCTTTTTCGTGATTTCGCCGCCGCCACGAGGCGGAACTTGAGCAGAACCAATCTAGAGCTCTGGCAGGATGATCCTGCCGGGGAAACTTCCCTCCCGGAGGGGGAAATCGTCACCATCGTCATCACCAACACTCCTCTCATCTAAGGGGACTCGTCACCATCAACATCTTCGTAAGCACTATCTCATCTCCAAACCCTAGTTCATCTCTCGTAACCAATCTCCGTCTCGCGACTTCGATTGGTACTTGTAAGGTTGCTAGTAGTGTTGATTACTCTTTGTAGTTGATGCTAGTTGGATTATTTGGTAGAAGATTTTATATTCAGATCCTTGATGCTACTCATTACCTCTCTGGTCATGAATATGATTGTGCTTTTTGAGTAGTTACTTTTGTTCCTGAGGACATGGGATAAGTCATGCTAATAGTAGTCATGTGAATTTGGTATTCGTTCGGTATTTTGATATGTTGTATGTTGTTTTTCCTCTAGTAGTGTTATGTGAACGTCGACTGCATAACACTTCACCATTAGTAAGGGCCTAGAGGAAGGCATTGGGAAGTAGTAAGTAGATGATTGGTTGCTAGAGTGACAGAAGCTTAAACCCTAGTTTATGCGTTACTTCGTAAGGGGCTGATTTGGATCCACTAGTTTAATGCTATGGTTAGACTTTGTCTTAATTCTTCTTTCGTAGTTGCGGATGCTTGCGAGAGGGGTTAATCATAAGTGGGATGCTTGTCCAAGTAAGGGCAGTACCCAAGCGCCGGTCCACCCACATATCAAACTATCAAAGTAACGAACGCGAATCATATGAACATGATGAAACTAGCATGACAGAAATTCCCGTGTGTCCCCGTGAGCGTTTTTCCTCCTAAAAAACTTTGTCCAGGCTTGTATCTTTCTACAAAAGGGATTGGGCCAATTTTCTGCATCGTTGCTACTTTTGTTACTTGTTGCTCGCTACGAATCATCTCACCACACAATCACTTGTTACCGACAATTTCAGTGTTTGCAGATATTTCCTTGGTGAAAACCACTTGTCAGATCCTACTGCTCCTCGTTGGGTTGACACTCTTACTTATCGAAAGGACTACGATTGATCCCCTATACTTGTGGGTAATCAAGGCTCTTTTCTGGCGCCGTTGCCGGGGAGTGAAGCGCCTTTGGTAAGTGGAACTTGGTAAGGAAACATTCATATAGTGTGCTGAAATTTATTGTCACTTGTCACTATGGATACTAATCCTTTGAGGGCCTTGTTCGGGGTATCTTCACCTCGAACGGAAGCACAAATAGTTGCTCCTCAACCTGCTGCACCTACTGAAAATATTTGCTTTTTATTTCCTTCGGGTATGCTTGAGAAACTGTTGGCTAATCCTTTTACAGGAGATGGAACATCACATCCAGACTTGCATCTAATCTATGTAGATGAAGTTTGTGGTTTATTTAAGCTTGCAGGTGTGCCTGAGGATGAGGTCAAGAAGAAGGTCTTTCCTTTATCTTCGAAGGATAAGGCGTTGACATGTTATAGGCTATGTGATGATACTGGATCATAGGACTACAATCGGTTGAAATTGGAATTTCATCAAAAGTTTTATCCTATGCATTTAGTACATTGTGATCGGAATTATATTTATAATTTTTGGCCTCGTGATAGAGAAAGCATCGCTCAATCTTGGGGGAGGCTTAAATCAATGCTACATTCATGCCCCAATCATGAGCTCTCGAGAGAAATTATCATTCAGAACTTCTATGCTCGGCTTTCTCATGATGATCGCACCATGCTTGACACTTCTTGTACCGGTTCTTTTATGAAGAGAGATATCGACTTCAAATGGAATTTATTGGAGAGAATTAAACGCAACTCTGAAGATTGGGAGCTTGAAGAAGTAAGGAGTGAGGTATGAATTTCACGTTTGATTGCGTTAAATCCTTTGTTGAGACAAAAACCTTTAGTGATTTTAGCGCTAAGTATGGACTTGACTCTGAGATAGTAGCTTCATTGTGTGAATCCTTTGCTGCTCATATTGATCTCCCCAAAGAGAAGTGGTTTAAATATCCTCCTCCTTTAGAAGTCAATGTAGTTAAACCCACTCCAGTTGAAGAGGAAGTCATTGCCTATAATGATCCTGTTGTTCCTAGTGCTTACATTGAGAAACCACCTTTCCCTGTTAGGATAAAGGATCATTCTAAAGCTTCAACTATGATACGTAGAGGCTATATTAGAACACCTACACCCCCTGAGCAAATTAGAGTTGAACCTAGCATTGCTATTATCAAAGATCTTCTGTCCGAAGAAGTTGAGGGACATAATATTCACTTCTGTGATTATGCTGCTAGAATTGCTAAACCTCACGCTAGAGACAAACATAGGCCTGTTGTTGGCATGCCTGTGGTTTCTGTTAAGATAGGAGATCATTGTTATCATGGCTTATGTGACGTGGGTGCTAGTGTTAGTGCAATACCTCAACCCTTATATGATGAAATCAAAGATGAGATTGTACCTGTTGAGATAGAGCCCATTGATGTCACTATTCAGCTTACCAATAGAGATACTATCTGCCCTGTGGGAATTGTAAGGGATGTTGAAGTCTTGTGTCGTAAAACGAAGTATCCTGCTGATTTCCTCATTCTTGCTACTGCACAAGATAGCTTGTGTCCCATCATATTTGGTAAACCTTTTCTCAATACTGTCAATGCTCATATTGATTGTGAGAAGCAAACTGTCACTGTTGGCTTTGAAGGTGTGTCACATGAGTTCAATTTCTCTAAGTTTGGTAGACAACCTCATGTGCCTAGTAGGGATTAAACTATTGCTTTAGCCTCTATTGCCGTGCCTCCTACTGATCCCTTAGAGAAATACTTACTTAAGCATGAAAATGATATGCATATGGATGAAAGGGATGAGATAGATAGAGTTCTCTTAGAACAATATCCTATCCTTAAGAATAACTTGCCTGTTGAACTGCTTGGGGATCCACCCCTACCAAAGAGTAATCCTGTGTTTGAGCTTAAACAGTTGCCTGATACTCTTAAGTATGCCTACCTTGATGAAAAGGAGATATATCATGTTATTATTAGTGCTAGCCTCTCAGAGCATGAAGAAAAGAAGTTACTAAAAACTCTGAGGAAGCACCGTGCTGCTATTGGATATACTCTTGATGATATTAAGGGCATTAGTCCTACCCTATGCCAGCACAATATCCCGTTGTCCCTAATGATAAGGATGAATTGATCCCACAGAGGATTATCACCCGCTATAGGATGGTGATCGGTTTTAGGAAATTAAATAAAGCCACTAGGAAAGATCATTGCCCTTTGCCTTTTATCGACCAAATGCTAGAAAGGTTGTATAAACACACACACTTGTGCTTTCTAGACGGTTATTCTGGTTTCTCCCAAATACCAATTGCACAATCTGATCAGGAGAAAACCACTTTCACCTGTCCTTTCGGTACCTTTGCTTATAGACTTATGCCTTTTGGCTTATGTAATGCACTTGCCACCTTTCAAAGATGTATGATGGCTATATTCTCTGACTTCTGTGAAAAGATTGTTGAGGTTTTCATGGATGACTTTTCCGTTTACGGGTCTTCCTTTGATGATTGCCTCAGCAACCTTGATCGAGTCTTGCAGAGATGTAAAGACACCAATCTTGTCTTGAATTGGGAGAAGTGCCACTTTATGGTTAATGAAGGCATCGTCTTAGGACATAATATTTGTGAAAGAGGTATTGAAGTTGATAAGGCTAAGGTTGGTGCAATCGAGAAAATGCCATACCCCATAGATATCAAAGGGATAAGAAGTTTCCTTGGTCATGCTGGTTTATATAGAAGGTTCATTAAAGACTTCTCTAAGATTTCTAGGCCTCTTACCAATCTCTTGCAAAAGGATATTCCTTTTGTTTTTGACGATGATTGTGAGGAAGCCTTCAAAATACTTAAGAGGGCTTTGATAACTGCACCTATTGTTCAACCACCTGATTGGAACTTGCCTTTTGAAATCATGTGTGACGCTAGTGATTATGCTGTTGGTGCTGTTCTAGGGCAAAGAGTTGATAAGAAGTTGAATGTTATTCACTATGCTAGTAAAACCCTAGACAGTGCCCAAAGAAACTATGCCACTACGGAAAAGGAGTTTTTAGCAGTCGTGTTTGCATGTGAAAAGTTTAGGTCTTACATAGTTGATTCCAAAGTCACTATTGACACTGATCATGCTGCTATTAAGTACCTCATAGAGAAGAAACACGCTAAACCTAGACTTATCAGATGGGTTCTCTTGCTACAAGAATTTGATTTGCACGTTGTCGATAGAAAGGGTGCTGATAACCTAGTAGCAGATAACTTGTCTAGGTTGGAGAACATTCTTGATGACCCACAACCTATTGATGATAGCTTTCCCGGTGAGCAACTGAGTGTCATCAATGCTTCACGTAGTGCACCGTCGTATGTTGATTATGCGAACTATATCGTTGCCAAATACATACCACCTAGTTTCACGTACCAGCAAAAGAAGAAATCCTTCTTTGACTTGAGACACTACTTTTGGGATGATCCTCACCTTTATAAGGAAGGAGTAGATGGTGTTATTAGACATTGTGTACCTGAACATGAACAGGGACAGATCCTACACAAGTGTCACTCCGAGGCCTATGGAGGACGCCATGTGGGATATAGAACTCCACACAAGGTATTGCAATCATGTTTCTATGGGCCCACTCTCTTCAAGGATGCCCGTAAGTTTGTCTTGTCGTGTGACGAGTGTCAAAGGATAAGTAATATTAGTAAACGTCAGGAAATGCCTATGAACTATTCACTTGTCATTGAACCATTTGATGTCTTGGGCTTTGATTATATGGGACCTTTTCCAAAATCCAACGAGTATACTCATATCTTAGTTGCTGTTGATTACGTCACTAAGTGGGTAGAAGCTATCCCCACTAGTAGTGTTGATCACAACACCTCTATCAAGATGCTGAAAGAAGTTATCTTCCCTAGATTTGGAGTCCCTAGATATCTAATGACCGACGGTGGTTCACATTTCATTCATGGTGCTTTCCGTAAAGCGCTTGCTAAGTACGATGTCAACCATAGAATTGCGTCTCCCTATCACCCTCAGTCCAGTGGTCAAGTAGAGCTAAGCAATAGAGAGATTAAACTAATTCTGCAAAAGACTGTCAACAGGTCTAGAAAGAATTGGTCTAAGAAGCTCGATGATGCACTGTGGGCTTATAGAACTGCCTATAAGAATCCCATGGGCATGTCTCCGTACAAAATGGTGTATGGGAAAGCATGTAACTTACCTCTTGAGCTAGAGCATAAAGCTTATTGGGCAATCAAAGAGCTCAACTTTGATTTCAAACTTGCCGGTGAGAAGAGGTTAGTTGATATTAGCTCACTTGATGAGTGGATAACTCAGGCATATGAGAATGCCGAGCTGTTCAAAGAGAAGGCTAAGAGGTGGCATGATAAGAGGATACAAAAGCGTGAGTTCAATGTAGGTGATTATGTCTTGCTATATAACTCTCGTTTAAGATTCTTTGCACGCAAGCTTCTCTCTAAATGGGAAGGTCCCGATGTTGTTGAGTAAGTATATCCTTCCGGTGCTATCAAGATCAACAACACGGAAGGTAATTGTCCGAGAGTGGTAAATGGGCAGAGAATCAAGCATTATATCTCAGGTACTCCCATAAATGTTGAAAGTAATATCATCAATACCATAACTCCGGAAGAATACCTAAGGGATATTTATCAACCCGTTTCAGACTCCGAAAATGAAGAGGTATGTGATTCGGTAAGAAAACAGAGTCCAAAACTTTTCCAGTAGGAAATTTTCTCCATTTTGGAATATTTGAAAAAATACAAAAATTGGAAGTAGTTCGGAAAGTGCGTGAGGAGGCGACAAGCCTGCACGGTGCGAGCCCACCCCATGGCCACGCCGTGAGGGCTTGTGGACACCTCGTACGCCTCCCGGACTCCGTTTTCGTGTAGGATACTCCTTCTGGTTTGGAAAATATCATTATATATACTCCCGTTTGGTCTGACCCCTGCATCGCGCAGATTTCCTCTGTTTTTCGTTTTGAGCCTGTTTTCTGCCGCAGATCTAGGTCAAGATGTCGTCCCAGGAATCTGTGGGGGAGAAGAGCCCCGTCAAATCTATGGAGAAGTTCATGCTGATCTGAAAAGGATGGAGGTCATGGAGGCTAAGGAGAGGCTACCTAAAGAAACCAAGGGCAAAGCTAAGGAGAAGGATCAGGCATGGGACGAAGTGCAATCTGTGCTCAACAAGGAAGAAGTTGAAGAAGTGGATTTCCTCCAACCTTACCTCCACCTAATGTCTCCATCTTTGATTGAACTCTTGAGGTTTTGTGAAACAACTCGTGCTCACAATACTTGTCTCACTCGTGAAGTTGTTTTGTTGGAAAAACATATCGCATATCTCCAAGGTATAAATCAAAGATTAATGTCCCTCTTGTAGTGAAAGATTGCAACAACTCCACCATCACCACCAAAGGAAGACAACTGAGCATTGGTATGGGCAATCCCCTTGGCTTGTGCCAAGCTTGGGGGAGTTGCCCCGGTATCGTATCACCATCACATCTTTTGCCTTTACCTTTGTTTTAGTTTTCCTTTTCAATTTTCTCTTTCTCTAGTAGTTTAAAAGTCTTAGTGTTTTAGTTTTGAGTTTTGCTTTGTGTCACCCCCGTTGTATTCTTGCTCGTGAGCCTTATAATAAAGAGTGTCTTAGTTGAAGGGCCTTGCCTCTTGCCATGATCAAAAGAGTGAGAATAGAACAAAAGCATGAAAGATCATGTAATGATCTTATGGGAAGTGATGGCTTCACATATAAAAAGAATGAGGATTGAAACTTGTTGAGGGTAGGCAAACGTAGACCTTGGTCATTGTTGCAATTAATAGAAAGTGATAAGGAAGGAGAGGTTCACATATAAATATATCATCTCTAACACCATCTATGATTTCGAACACTCACTAAACTATTACATACCTAAAAGTAGATGTTGGACAAGGAAGACAACGTAATGACTTGTGTTTGCTTGGCTCTGAACAATGTTATATGATTAGAGATCCCTTAGCATGTGATGATTGCTTCCACCTCACAGTAGCCGAAACTCCCGCACCAAGTAGCATAAACCTTCAAACCAGTTTTGCCATGAGTGTCCACCTTACCTACCTATGGGTTGAATAAGATCCCTCAAGTAAGTTGTCATCGGTGCAAGCAATAAAAATTGCTCTCTAATATGTATGATCTATTAGTGTGTGGAAAATAAGATTTATACGAACCTGTGATGAGGAAGACATAAAAGCGACAGACTGCATAATAAAGTTCTTTATCACAGGAGGCAATATAAAGTGACGTTCCTCCGCACTAAGAGGACACACATCCAAACCTCAAAAGCGCATGACAACCTCTGCTTCCCTTTGCGAAGGGCCTATCTTGTACCTTTACTTTTTGCCCTTGAAAGAGTCATGGTGATCTTCACCAATTCCTTATCTCGCCTTTATCTTGGCTAACGTCATATGCTAGGGAAAGATCTATATTCATATGTCAACTTGGAGGTAGGCATTCATGAATTATTATTGTTGACATTACCCTTGAGGTGAGCAGTTGGGAGGCAAAACTATAAGCCCCCATCTTTCTCTGTGTCCAGCTGGAACTTTGATCTCATGAGTACCACGTGAGTTGTAGCAATTGTAGAGAACGAAAGAATGATTGAGTATCTGGATTTGCTTTACAAGCTCTTATTTGACTCTTTCTGATGTTGTGATTAATAGCAATTGCTTCAATGACTAAAGGCTATCGGTTGTTACTTATCGGTAAGGTTCTTGATCCATGCTTTACTTTGTGAAGGAATTATCACTTTAGCATGAGAGATTATATGTTGGTATTGCTGTTCTGATCTTGATCATGATGCATGCATGTTCGTGTGTTGTTTTGTCGACACCTATCTCCCTAAACATGTGGACATTTATTGAGCTCAGCTTTCGATTGAGGACAAGCGAGGTCTAAGCTTGGGGGAGTTGATACGTCCATTTTGCATCATGTTTTCATGTTGATATTTATTGCTTCTTTGGCTGTTATTTCACTTCACGGTAATATTCTTATGCCTTTTCTCTCTTATTTTGCAAGGTTTACATGAAGAGGGAGAATATCGGCAACTGGAATTCTGGCCTGAAAGTGGAGCAAAGTTGAGATACCTATTTTGCGCAACTCCAAAGACCGTAAAAATCAACGAGGATTTTTTTCCCGATTTATCAAAAATATTGGTCCGAAGAAGTGCTAGAGGAGCACCAGGGGGTGCCCACAAGCCTGCACGGCGCGACCACCCCCCCCAGGCCGTGCCATGGGGGCTTGTGGGCAGCCCACTGGCCCACTTGCTCCCCTCTTTTGCTATATGGAGGGTTTCGTCATGAAAAAAAATAAAGGTGGAGCTTTTTCGTGTTTTCGCCGCCGCCACGAGGCGGAACTTGAGCAGAACCAATCTAGAGTTCAGGCAGGACGATCCTGCTGGGGAAACTTCCCTCCTGGAGGGGGAAATCGTCGCCATCATCATCACCAACACTCCTCTCATCGGAGGGGACTCGTTACCATCAACACCTTCATTAGCACCATCTCATATCCAAACCCTAGTTCATCTCTCGTAACCAATCTCCGTCTCGCGACTCCAATTGGTACTTGTAAGGTTGCTAGTAGTGTTGATTACTCGTTGTAGTTGATGCTAGTTGGATTATTTGGTGGAAGAGTTTATGTTCAGATCCTTGATGCTACTCATTACCTCTCTGGTCATGAATATGATTATGCTTTGTGAGTAGTTACTTTTGTTCCTGAGGATATGGGATAAGTCATGCTAATAGTAGTCATGTGAATTTGGTATTCGTTCGGTATATTGATATGTTATATGTTGTTTTTCCTCTAGTGGTGTTATGTGAACGTCGACTACATAACACTTCACCATTATTTGGGCCTAGAGGAAGGCATTGGGAAGTAGTAAGTAGATGATGGGTTGCTAGAGTGACAGAAGCTTAAACCCTAGTTTATGCGTTACTTCGTAAGGGGCTGATTTGGATCCACTAGTTTAATGCTATGGTTAGACTTTGTCTTAATTCTTCTTTCGTAGTTGCGGATGCTTGCGAGAGGGGTTAATCATAAGTGGGATGCTTGTCCAAGTAAGGGCAGTACCCAAGCGTCGGTCCATCCACATATCAAACTATCAAAGTAACGAACGCGAATCATATGAACATGATGAAACTAGCATGACAGAAATTCTCGTGTGTCCTCGGGAGCGTTTTTCGTCCTATAAGACTTTGTTCAGGCTTGTCTCTTGCTACAAAAAGGATTGATCCACTTTGTTGCACCGTTGCTACTTTTGTTACTTGTTGCTTGCTACGAATCATCTCACCACACAATCACTTGTTACCGACAATTTCAGTGCTTGCAGATATGTCCTTGCTGAAAACCACTTGTCAGATCGTTCTGCTCCTCGTTGGGTTCGACATTCTTACTTATCAAAAGGACTACGATTGATCCCCTATACTTGTGGGTCATCATAGGTAAATGATAAAAAAGATAATTTTTGATGCGGAATGCTACCTAGCATAATCTTTATCATATAATCTAATCATGGCATGAATATTAAGACACGAGTGATTCAAAGCAATAGTCTATCATTTGACATTAAGACTATAATACTTCAAGCGTACTAATAAAGCAATCATGTCTTCTCAATCATTGACCCATTCATGAAACACACTCAAATATTAGCTATGCCCAATGCTCAAGTACGATCATAGTGTTCCCTAGTTGGTGCTTATAAGAGAAGATGGAGATTCAAAGCAAAAATAAAAAATGCATAATGTAAATAGATAGGCCCTTTGCACAGGGAAGTAGGTATTTGTAGAGGTGCCAGAGCTCAAGGTTTAAATTGAGAGAGAAAAATTATTTTGAGTACCATGCTTTTCCTGTCAACGAAAACGACAAAGTAGTTCACAATACTTTACATGCTAGATACATCATAGGCGGTTTCCAAATAGAATGGTAAAGTTTTTACCCCCCTCCACCAATCAATCACACTCCACGGCAAGCCGAATCCACAGGTACCGTCCATACTAACAACATTCCTGGGAGAGTTTTGTTTCATTATATTTGATTTAATTTTTGAGCATGGAACTGGGCATCCCGAATACCAGCCACTTTCTCGTGAGTGATAGTGAATAAACACATATCGTGAGAATAACCCACATAGCATGGAAAAATATTGGATACTCCCCACCGTTTCATGAGCGGTAGGGCACACGAAAGAGAAATTTTATTTTGAAAATTTAGAGATGGTACATACAAATTAGCTTGGATCGGCATGGAAATACCACATATAGGTAGGTATGATGGACTCATGAGGCAAAACTTGGTTTATGGATTTTGGATGCACAAGTAGTGTTTCTACTTAGTACAAATGAAGGCTAGAAAATAGATTGGGAAGCAATAAAACCAAGAAACAAAAATTCACATAAGTGAGCATTGTGTCATAACTAACACCGAATAATGCACCACAGTAGGATATAACTTCGTTGCATAACTATTGACTTGTGTGCATGCATAGGGAATCACAAACCTTAACACCAATATTCCTATTAATGCACAATTACTCACTAGCATGACTCTAATTCACCATCTTTATATCGCAAAACTATTACAAGGAATCAAACATATTATATTTAGTGATCTACAAGTTTTATGTAGGATTTTATGACTAACCATGTGAATGACCAACTCGTGTTAACACTCTAAATAGATATAAGTGAATAATGAGAGTTTAGTTCTTTCTACAAAATATAAGCCCACGCTCTAACAAATGTAAGTGAAGCAAAAGAGCATTCTACGAATGGCGGTTTTCTATGTGTAGAGAAACATGCAATCCAAACTTCAAATGATATAAGTGAAGCACATGAAGTATTCTATAAAGCCATACTCAATATATATAAGTGAGGTGCAAAGAGCCTTCTATAAATCAACCAAGGACATTCTCATACCAGCATGGTGCATTATAAAAAGAAATCACATGATGCTCCAAGATTTACGCATATCATGTGACGAATAAAAATAGCTCCAAGTAAAATTACCGTTGGTTGTTAGAAGAAAGAGGGGATGCCTTCAGGGGAATCCCCAAGCTTAGTTGCTTGGGAGTCCTTTAATATTACCTTGGGGTGTCTCAGGCATCCCCAAGCTTAGTATCTTTCCACTTCTTATTCCTTCATCCATCATGATCTTGCCCAAAACTTGAAAACTTCAATCACACAAAACTTAACAAAACCCTCGTGAGATCCGTTAGTAATAATAAAGAAAATTATAACTTTAAGTACTGTTGCCAACCAATTCATATTTTGTTTTTGCATTTTATTTGATATAATATAACTTTTCCATGGCTTACACCACCGATACAATCGATAGTTTCATCAAAACGAGCAAAATAATGCATCAAAAACAGAATCTGTCAAAAACAGGACAATATGTAGTAATATGTACATTAACCATAATTTTGTAACTCTAAAAACTCTGTAAAATAAGGAAGAAATAAAAAATATGCATAGTAGTACTATGTAAGAATTTCAGAAACTTTTGACATTCCAATAAAAAATGTAAATTCACACACTACAGCCAAAGTTCTGTTTTTGCACTGCACACACCAAACAAGCAATCTAATCATCCTAAAGGAAAATCTTGGCACATTATTTTTATAATACATTGAATATATTCAATGGGATAATTATTTTTGTTGAAAAGTTTCTGTAATTAAGATTCGCAAAGTTTCCATGGGCATGAACAAAGTTCAAGGAGCTCCCCCACTTCAACGGTGCTCGTCCTTCTTACTTTCACTTCTCTTTTTGAAAAAGTTTTAGGTTCCCCTCTTTATTTTTTGTTTTTAAACTATATCAAAGTAGATAAAAGAATAAAATGACTCTCTAAAACAACCAGGTTGTCTCCCTGGCAGTGCTTTCTTTAAAGCCATTAAGCTAGGCATAAAGTGCTCAAGTAATGGATCCACCCGGATCCCAAGGTATATCAAAGCCAATTTTAATTAACAATGATATGTAATTTAGTAGTGAGCACAAAGTAACATATATCACACAACAACGAAGTATAACTCTTTTCCTATGCATCGGCATGTCATAAAAGAACAATTCATGCACACAAAGTAAAGGCCAATACATAGCATAAGAAGTTTCTTGCAATTTTATCATATTGAAAACATAGAGAGGTGGAGATGTAGTTCCTCTCCCATAATAATTACAAGTAGGAGCAGCAAGCACATGCATATTATATCTATTAAAATCATCCCGTGCAATGGTAAAACGCAACCCATCAATATAATCCTTAATAAGCGCAAACTTCTCCGATATAGTGTAGTTGTGAGAATTCAAAAAGATAATAGGACTATCATGCGTGGGTGCAATAGCAACAATTTCATTCTTAACATAAGTAACTATAGCAAGTTCATCTCCATAAGCATCATTCATATTGGCATCATGGCCACAAGCATAGCAAGAATCAAGTTCATGAAAAAGGGATATATCAAACGAATCCAAGGGATCATAGAAATTGTCATAGCATTCATCCTTCCGTAAGCACGAATGGAAATTAAACAATTTTTAAGTTGAAGAGTTACTCTCATTAGAAGGTGGGTACGGGTATCTAAGATGCTCTTCCTCCTTTTGTTCTTCGCTCCCCTCCTCATCTTTTTCATCCAATGAGCTCGCAGTGTCATCCATAGATTCCTGCAAAAATATTAGTCTCCTCTTGGACACCGGAGGAGTCCTCAATATATGGCTTAACATAAGCATTAGTAGCATAGTTTTCATAGCAATATTTAAGTATGGCAAAACTTTCAGATTTGTAAAGAGTAGCATCATACTTTTCAATCAAAGAAGCAATTTCATAGGCACCCTTAAAAGCAACAAATTCTTCAATTTTCTCAATATCATAGTAATTATAAACACCCTTGGCACAAGAAGATACAATTCCATTATCCTTAAACTCACATTGATAGGGAAGGTGTTTTTAGGGTCTTCAGAACAACAATTAAAATCATAAATTTCGCATAAATTGCAAGCATAACATTGCAAAGTATTAATATGATGCCATAAAAGTTTCCCTTTTTGAGATAAGCGGTGTCACACATAATAAGCATGCTCATTTAATGATTTGTTGTCAACTAAGCTAGTTGGGGTTTCAACACGAGCACAAATGGATCGAAGATGACCCAAGTAATATTGTTAGGTGGTACGGAACACGAGTGGTTCCTCAACTTGTGGAGCAGCAAGTACATCTAATTTCTTTGGTATTTTGCGTTTCCTACCCCTATTTAAAAATAGAAAACAAGCTAAACAACAAATAAAATCTACGTAGTGATAAATCAAACAAGCAGACACGAGAATATTCACCCCACGCTACGTATCCTTCTCGATAAGTAAGAGTATCGAACCCAACAAGGAGCTAAAGATAGAACAAATTTCCCCTCAAGTTCTATCGACCACCGATACAACTCTACGCATGCTTAACGTTTGCTTTACCTAGAACAATTATGAAACTAACAGTACTTTTTAGGTGTGATATGATAGGTTTGCAAGAAAATAAAGAACACGTAAATAAAGACTAGGGGCTGCTAAGATAAAGAAACAACTAAGTTAGTCTTAGTAGAGATCTTTTTGTCACAAGAAGGTTATTTGTCCGTAGGCAATCGATAACTAGACCGGTAATCATCATTGTAATTTTATATGAGGGAGAGGCATAAGCTAACATACTCTCTCTACTTGGATCATATGCACTCATGATTGGAACTCTAGCAAGCATCCGCAACTACAAAAGGTCATTAAGGTAAAACTCAACCATAGCATTATAAGGTATCAAGTCCTCTTTATTCCCATACGCGAACAACCTACTTACTTGGGTCTATGCTTCTGTCACTCACGCAACCCACCATAAGAGAATCATAAACATATTGCAAACCCTACAATGGGGATCCCTCATGCTTGCGCGACACGGAGAGCACCATAGGACAACACCAATAATAAAACATGCAACTCAAACCAATCATGATCATAAATCAACCCATAGGACAAAAAAGATCTACTCAAACATTATAGGATAGCCATGCATCATTGGGAAATAGTATATAGTGTTGATCACCATGGTTAAGTAGAGATTACAGCGGGGTGAGGGGGAGAGAGTTGGTGATGACAGCGGCAAAGTTGTTTGTGTAGATCGTCGTCACGATGATGGCCTCGACGGTGTTCCGGTGCCACCGGAGAGACGGGGAGAGAGCCCCCCTCCTTCTTATTATTCCTTGTCCTTCCCCCTAGATGGGAGAAGGGTTTCCCTTGTGGTCCATGGCCTCCATGGCGGCAGAGGGGCGAGAGCCCCTCCGAGATTGGATCTCTTTCTCTGTTTCCTTCTGTTTTTGCGTTCTTCTCCGTTCCAGATTCTGGCGTTTCACTGTTTCTTATATTCCCGGAGATCGTTAACTCCGATTGGGCTGAAATTTTAACACGTTTTTATCCAGAAATTAGCTTTCTTGTGGCGAAATATGGGCACCAACCACGTTACAGGGTGGACACAAGCCCGCCCGATGCGACCTACCCCCACGCCGCACCCCTATGGCTTGTGGTCCCCTCGGGCCCTGCCTTTTGTTGATTCCACTTCCCAAAATTCACAAATATTCCAAAAAAATCTTTGTAAGTTTTTTTTTATCTCATTTGGACTTTGTTTGATATGGATTTTCTGCGAAACAAAAAACATGCAACAAACAAGAACTGACACTGGGCACTAGATCAATATGTTTGTCCCATAAATAGAATAAAAAGTTGCCAAAAGTATATGAAAGTTGTAGAATATTAGCATGAAACAATCAAAAATTATATATATGACGGATACATATCAGCTGCTCATAAGGTGGTGGCCGAACAAGTAGCTACCAAGCTGAACTCCCTCAAGGTTGATAGAAACAAGCATGATGCTAGGGTTGCAGAGATTCAACACAGTCTGTAAGAGGCGAGCTCTAAGTGTCAGGCCTTGGAGCAGAAATCTTGGGAGCAAATGACCGAGATCTCCAAGCTGTCCACCAAGCTCAAATCAGAGCGGGTGGACCGGAAGTTCTTTGAAGAAGAGGTGCGTCAAGGCAAGCTGATGGAAAATGGTAAGCCATAATTATTGCAATGTGCCTTTTGTGGAAACATGTATGCCTTTCTTACGCGGATATGGCGTTCCTCACGCACCTTCAAGGAGCTCATGCGGAGTGTGGCGGAAGCAACCAAGCACTACTTGGGCCATGACGGGGATGTTGAGCGGAGGCTTTTCGGGCTCAGTTTGAGACTCTTGAGCCTAACCGTATTATGAGCTACCAGATGAAACATCTCATGGAGCTGCATAGGATGGCGGAGCCAGCCATGAAGGATCTCTGTGTCCAGTTGTAGCCTATCGAGCCTCTGCTGAGGAGCTACTATGACATAGTTGAGAAGTTGGTTGATGTCGTGCCCCGTATCGAGGTCCTTAAGCGTTCCATCCTCATAGAAGGAGCCCGGATGGCCTTTGCGAGGACCATGGTGCATTTTCCAGGATGAAGCCCCTTATGAAGGCAACCGTACCTTCGCGTGTTGGGAAGGAGCGCATGCTTCCTGAGCTGTATTTTCCCTCTACGACGGAGGGTGCTTAGGTTATAGAAGCTCAATTCTCAAAAGATGTACTCTTGGAGTGAATGTAATGTCATGTGCTTCCGAACACTTTATTTTTATGATGCTAGTCTTTGAATGTGATGCACTTGTGTATTAATTTGACTCTTGTCTTTTGGCCGTTTAATCTGAAGGTACCAGTCGTCGGCTTCAGCCCCTAGGTAGAGGCTACTTGGGGTGTTTCATCATTCGTACTACTACCCTTAGCCGATGTGTCGGTCCACAAAGGTGGTAGTGTCACTACACCATGGTAGAGATTTCGTGACACAAACTATATGTTGGCATAGGGTAACTTTGCCGAGACATAAGTTGTAGCTAACACCAATACTGACAGAAGACGGAACAGTCGGAGGACATGCTGTGAGCAAAAGTATTGCCAACAGTTATTTACTTCCCGACACATTTTCACTCGGCATACACCCTACCTATGCCGATAGACTACATGCTTACATACACCCTACCTTTCCCGAAAGTTGGTTTGTGGACATACACCCTACCTACACTGACAGTTTGTGTGTGTGCATACACCCTACTTTGGATGGCACATGGATTGTACTTCTAGGTATATATCTTTGCCAACACTTTTTCTGTTGGGATAGGCACATACCTTTGCCGACATTTATGCTTTCTATATAGGTACCTGATACGTCTCCAACGTATCTATAATTTTTGATGGTTTCATGCTATTATCTTGTCAAACTTTGGATGTTTTGTATACCATTTATATATTTTTTGGGACTAACTTATTAACTCAGTGCCAAGCGCCAGTTCCTGTTTTTCCATGTTTTTGACCCCTTTCAGAGGAGGATTTTGAATGGAATCCAAACGGAATGAAACTGCGAAAACGATTTTTTCCGGAACAGAAAAAGATCGGAGAGCCGGAGAATCAGGGAAGGGGCCCACCAGGGACCCCACAAGCCCTCATGGCGCGGACAGGGGGGCTCGCGGCCCCCTGGCTTGTGGGCTCCCTGAGGCTCCTTTGCCCTAGGTTTTGCGCCTATATATTCCCTAAAATCCCAGAAAAAATCTGGAGATCATCGAAAGTACTTTTCCGCCGCCGCAAGCTTTTGTCTCCGCAAGATCCCATCTGGGGCACGTTCTGGTGCCCTGCCGGAGGGGGGATTCAGATATGGAGGGCTTCTTCATCAACACCATGACCTCTCCGATGATGCGTGAGTATTTCACCGTAGACCTACGGGTCCATAGCTAGTAAATAGATGGCTTCTTCTCTCTCTTGGATCTTCAATACAAAGTTCTCCATGATCTTCATGGAGATCTATCCGATGTAATCTTCTTTTGCGGTGTATTTGTCGAGATCCGATGAATTGTGGATTTATGATCAGATTATCTATGAATCTTATTTGAGTTTCTTCTGACCTCTCTTATGCATGATTTCATATCCTTGTAATTCTCTTCGAGTTGTGGGTTTTGTTTGGCCAACTAGATCTATGATTCTTGCAATGGGAGAAGTGCTTGGTCTTGGGTTCCTACCGTGCGGTGACCTCACCTAGTGACACAAGGGGTAGCGAGGCACGCATCATGTTGTTTCCATCAAGGGTAAAAATATGGCGTTTTCATCATTGGTTTGAGATTATACCTCTACAGCATGTCATCTTGCTTAAGGCGTTACTCTGTTCGTCATGAACTCAATACACTAGATGCTTGCTGGATAGCGGTCGATGTGTGGAGTAATAGTAGTAGATGTAGAAAGTATCAGTGTACTTGTCTCGGACATGATGCCTATATGTATGATCATTGCCTTAGATATCGTCATGACTTTGCGCGGTTCTATCAATTGCTCGACAGTAATTTATTCACCCATCGTGATATTTGCTATTTTCAGAGAAGCCTCTAGTAACACTATGGCCCCCGGGTCCACTCCACACCATATTTTCATCCTTACACTTTTCTTCGTTGCACTTTCCGCCTTCAGATCTCACTTTGCAATCAATCTTGAAGGGATTGACAACCCCTTTAAAGCGTTGGGTGCAAGCTCTTTTGTGTTTGCGCGGGTACTGTGGACTTGATGATATTCTCCTACTGGATTGATACCTTAGTTCTCAAACTGAGGGAAATACTTACTTCTCCTGTGCTGCATCACCCTTTCCTCTTCAAGGGAAAAACCAACGCAAGCTCAAGAGACGATAGAAGGATCTCTGGCACCATTGCCAGGGAAGGACCTTTGTTGCCGTAGCAGAAGGATTTCTGGCGCCGTTGCCGGGGAGGATCAAGTCAAGAACTCATCCAAGTAAGTGTCGCAAACTCATCTCTTGCATTTACTTTGTTTGCCAGTTGCCTCTCGTTTTCCTCTCCCCCACTTCACAATTTGCATTTTTCGTTTGCCTTTTCGTGCGCCCTTTTTCTCACTTGCTCTTTGTTCGCTTGTGTGCTTGCTTGCTTGCTGAAGTCACCATGAATGAAAACAAAAAACTTTGTGACTTCTCGAATACTAATAATAATGATTTTATTAGTATCCGATTGCTCCCGCCACTAGTGCGGAGTCATACGAAATCAATGCCGCTTTGCTGAATCTTGTTATGAAAGAGAAATTCTCTGGCCTTCCTAGTGAAGAGGCCGCATCCCATCTCAATACCTTATAGAGCTTTGCGATATGCAAAAGAAAAAAGATGTGGATAATGATGTGATTAAATTGAAACTTTTTCCTTTCTCGTTGCGAGATCGCGAAAAAACTTGGTTTTCGTCTTTCCCAAAAATAGTATCGATTCTTGGGATAAGTGCAAAAATACTTATATTTCCAAGTATTTTCCGCCGGCTAAGATTATCTCTCTCCGTAATGATATCATGAATTTCAAGCAACTTGATCATGAGCATGTTGCACAATCTTGGGACAGAATGAAATTGATGATTAGAAATTGTCCCGCTCATGCCTTGAGTCTTTGGATGATTATACAAATCTTTTACGCTGGCTTGAATTTCGCTTCTAGAAATATCTTGGACTCTCCCTCAGGTGGAACGTTCATGGAAATCATGTTAGGGGAAGCCACAAAGCTCCTAGAAAATATCATGACGAACTACTCTCAGTGGCATACTGAAAGGTCACCTACTAGTAAGAAGGTACACGCTATAGAACAAATTAACTCATTGAGTGCTAAGATGGATGAGTTAATGAATTTGGTTGCTAGTAGAAGTGCTCCTTTAGATCCTAATGATATGCCCTTGTCTTCTTTGATTGAGAGTAGCAACTCTAGCTTGTACGTTAATTTTGTTGGTAGGAATAATTTTGGCAACAATAATGCTTTTAGAGGAAACTATGTTCCTAGACCTTTTCCTAGTAACTCCTCTAAGAACTTTGGCAACTCCTACAACAATACTCATGGAAATTACAATAGGTTACCCTCTGATCTAGAGAGTAATATCAAAGAGTTTATCAACTTGCAATTTTTTTTCAATGCGTCCATAGAGGAAAAACTACTCAAAATGGACGATTTGGCTAAGAGCGTTGATAGAATGTCTAGTGATATTGATGCTTTGAAAGTTAGATGTTCTCCTCCCAAGATCAATATGTATGAAACTTTGAAAGCTATGTGTGTTTCTATGATTGAGAGCAAAGAAAGAACCGCCCAAATTCATGCTAGACATGAATGGCTTAAAAAGGCGTGTTCTCGTGTTAAGAATCACGAAGATCTTAAAGTGCTTGGTGTAAATCCTATTGAATCTTTGTTTTCTTGTGTCAAACCTAATGATGATGGGTCTGGATATGAATCCAGCTTGGTTGAAAAACGCCTGAATGATTCGGAGTCCATCTATCATGATGCTAAAAGCATTGAAAGTGGAGTAGAAGATATTAAAACTTTGAGTAGTAATGAAATTACTACTTTGGATTTCAAGGAATTCAATTATGATAGTTGCTCCTTGATTGAATGCATTTCATTGATGCAATCCATGTTAAACTCTCCACACGCTTATAGCGAAAACAAGGCCTTTATCGATCATATCGTCGAAGCCATGATAAAATCTCTTGAAGAGAAACTTGAATTGGAAGTCCCTATCCCTAGAAAGCTTCATGATGAGTGGGAATCTACTACCAAAATCAAAATCAAAAACTATGAATGCAATGCTTTGTGTGATTTGGGTGCTAGTGTTATCGCGATTCCAAAGTCTTTATGTGATGTTTAATGGGATTGAAGAGTGTTCTCTTAATTTGCATCTTGCGGATTCTACTGTCAAGAAACCCATGGGAAGGATCAATGATGTTCTTATTATTTCAAATAGGAACTATGTGCGTGTGGATTTCATTGTGACTGACATTGATTGCAATCCTACATGCCCTATTATTCTTGGTAGACATTTCCTAAGGACTATCAGTGCTATCATCGATATGAAGGAAGGGAATATTAGATTTCAATTTCCTTTAAAGAAGGGCATGGAGCACTTTCCTAGAAATAAAATAAGATTGCCTTATGAATCCATGATGAGGGCCACTTATGGTTTGAGCACCAAAGACGACGATACGTGATTCTATCGCTTTTATGCCTAGCTAAGGGCGTTGAACAATAGCGCTTGTTGGGAGGCAAACCAATGAATTTATCTTTTTTCTTTATGTTTTGTTGCGTCCACACCATCATAATTCTGTTGTGATTGTGTTTTTTGTGTTTCTTTTTGTGTTTGATCCAAGCAAAACCTTTATGACTAGTCTTGGTGATGGTTGTTTGATCCTGCTGGAAAAAGTCAGATAAATTTTTGGTCACGAGATGTTTTTTCATTTTTATTCAGAAAGAGCTTCTGAGTTGATTCTTTTTGGTTCTGGTTGATATGCCTTTTTCCCAGGCAGTCGTAAGTTTTCAGAATTTTTGAGGTACCGGAATATATGAAGTATACAGATTGCTACAGACTGGTCTATTTTTGACATATTCTGTTTTTGTTGAGTTGGTTGCTTGTTTTGATGAAACTATGGATAGTATCGGGGGGGGGGGGGGGTACTAGACATGGAAAATTGAGAATACAATAGCCCAACATCAATATAGATAGAATTCAAGTTTTCTACAGTACCAAAAGAGGTGGTAGTTTGTTTTCTTGTGCTAATGTTATCACGAGTTTCTGTTTAAGTTTTGCGTTGTGAAGTTTTCAAGTTTTGGGTGATGTTCTCATGGAAAAAGAGATAAGGAGTGGAAATAGCTCAAGCTTGGAGATGCCCAATTCATCCCAAGCCAAATTCAAGGACACCAAAAAGCCTAAGCTTGGGGATTCCCCGGGAAGGCATCCCCTCTTTCGTCTTCAATCCATCGGTAACATTACTTGGAGCTATATTTTTATTCACCACAGGATATGTGTTTTGCTTGGAGCGTCTTGTATCATAGGAGTATTTTATTTTTGTTGTGTCACAATCATCCTTGCTGCACACATTTTTGAGAGATAGAGACATGCACTCATCGTGATTTTGCTAGAGTTCTCATAGTGCTTCACTTATATCTTTTGAGCTAGATAATTTTGCTCTATGTGCTTCACTTATATCTTTTAGAGCATGGCGGTGCGTGATTTGGTAGTTTGCTTATGCTATGAAAGTAGTCCCAAACGTGATAGGTACCCAAAGAGGATACAAAAACCTCCATCTTCATGTGCATTGAGTAGAAAGAGAAGTCTTGATTCCTCTCAATTAGTTTTGAGACGTGGATTCGGTAATATTAAGAGTTATGTTAGTAGGGTGTTGTGAATCTAGAAATACTTGTGTTGAAGTTAGTGATTCCCGTAGCATGCACGTATGGTGAACCGCTGTGTTAGGAAGTCGGAGCATAATTGATCTACTGATTGTCATCCTTTGTGTTGAGGTCGGGATCGCGCGATGGTTAACACCTACCAACCCTTCCCCTAGGAGTATGCGTTTAGCACTTTGTTTCGATTACTAATAAAAACTTCCGCAACAAGTATGTGAGTTCTTCATGACTAATGTGAGTCCATGGTATAGATGCACTTTCACCTTCCACCTTTGCTAGCCTCTCTTGTGCCACGCAACTTTCGCCGGTACACAAACCCACCATATGCCTTCCTCAAAACAGCCACCATACCTACCTACTATGGCATTTTCATAGCCATTCCGAGATATATTGCCATGCAACTCCCACTATTCCATCTCATTACTTGTGCCGTCACTCTCATATTGCCATTGCATGATCGTAAGATAGCTAGCGAGATGTTTCAACGTGATACGCCAAGCACATCCCGGTACACTGCCGAAGGCATTTCCTATAGAGTCATCATCGTTCTGAGCTTTGAGTAAATAAAAGTGTGATGATCATCATTATTAGAGCATTGTACCATGTGAGGAAATAAAAAAAGAGCCCAAAGAGCCCAAAAAAAGGAGAAAAGAGAAAAGAAAAAAAGAGAGGCCTAAGAGCCCAAAAAAAGAGAGAAAACGAAAGAAGGGACAATGCTACTATCTTTTTCCACACTTGTGCTTCATAATAGCACCATGTTCTTCATGATTGAGAGCTTCTTGCTTTGTCACTACCATATGCTAGTGGGAACCTTCATTATATAACTTGGTTTGTATATTCCAATGATGGGCTTCCTCAAAACTGCCCTAGGTCTTCGTGAGCAAGCAAGTTGGATGCACACCCACTACTTTTCCTATTGAGGTTTCACATATTTATAGCTCTAGTGCATCCTTTGTATGGCAATACCTACTCATTCACATTGATATCTATTAGTGGGCATCTCCATAGCCTTTTGATACGCCGAGTCAATGTGACCATCTCCTCCTTTTTGTCTCACAACCACCACCACACTCTATTCCACCTATAGTCCTATATCCATGGCTCACGCTCATGTATTGCATGATAGTTATAAAAAGTTTGAGAAAGTAAGAGTGCGAAAACAATTACTTGGCCAATACCGGGGTTGTGCATGATTTACATTAGTTGTGTGAGGATGATGGAGATTAGCCAGACTATATGATTTTGTAGGGATAACTTTCCTTGGCCTTGTTATTTTGAAAGTTCAAGATTACCTTGCTAGTTTGCTTGAAGTATTATTGTTTTCATGTCAATAGCAAACTATTGTTTTGAATCTTACGGATCTGAACATTCATGTCACATGAAAGAAATTGCAAAGGACAATTATGCTAGGTAGAATTCCACATCAAAAATTCATTCTTTATCACTTCCCTACTCGAGGACGAGCAGGAGTTAAGCTTGGGGATGCTTGATACGTCTCCAACGTATCTATAATTTTTGATGGTTTCATGCTATTATCCTGTCGAACTTTGAATGTTTTGTATACCTTTTATATACTTTTTGGGACTAACTTTTTAACTCAGTGCCAAGCGCCAGTTCCTGTTTTTTCCATGTTTTTGACCACTTTCAGAGGAGGTTTTTTAACGGAGTCCAAACGGAATGAAACTGCCAAAAAGATTTTTTCCGGAACAGAAAAAGATCGTAGAGCCGGAGAATCAGGGCAGGGGCCCACCAGGGACCCCACAAGCCCTCATGACGCGGCCAGGGGGCCGCGACCCCCTGGTTTGTGGGCTCCCTAAGGCTCCTTTGCCCTAGGTTTTGGGCCTATATATTCCCTAAAATCCCTGAAAAAATCAGGAGATCATCGAAGTACTTTTCCGCCGCCGCAAGCTTCTGTCTCCGCAAGATCCCATCTGGGGCACGTTCTCGTGCCCTGTCGGAGGGGGGATTCGGATACGAAGGGCTTCTTCATCAACACCATGACCTCTCTGATGATGCGTGAGTAGTTCACCATAGACCTACGGGTCCATAGCTAGTAGCTAGATGGCTTCTTCTCTCTCTTGGATCTTCAATACAAAGTTCTCCATGATCTTCATGGAGATCTATCCGATGTAATCTTCTTTTGCGGTGTATTTGTCGAGATCCAATGAATTGTGGATTTATGATCAGATTATCTATGAATCTTATTTGAGTTTCTTCCGATCTCTCTTATGCATGATTACAAATCCACAATTCATCGGATGTCGACAAACACACCGCCAAAGAAGATTACATCGGATAGATCTCCATGAAGATCATGGAGAACTTTGTATTGAAGATCCAAGAGAGAGAAGAAGCCAACTAGCTACTAACTACGGATCCGTAGGTCTGAAGTGAACTACTCACGAGTCATTGGAGGGGCGATGTTGATGATGAAGTAGCCCTCCAACTCCAAAGCCCCCTCCAGCAGGGTACCGGGAAGGGTCTCCAGATGAGATCTCGCGGAAACGGAAGCTTGCGGCGGCGAAAAAGTATTTTCGAGGCTCCCCTGATTTTTTGCGGAATATTTGGGAATTTATAGGCCAAAAACCTAGGTCATGTTGCGGCCAGCGAGGCCACAAGCCTGCCCACCGCCGCCCCCTGGTGGTGGAGTGGGGGCTTGTGGGCTCCCTGGAGCCCACCTGGCTTGGCCCAAAAGCCCCCTGGTCTTCTTCCATTCGGGAAAAAATCATTTCGGGGTTTTTATTCCATTTGGACTCCGTTCCAAAATCAGATCTGAAAAGAGTCAAAAACACGGAAAAACAAGAACTGACACTTGGCACTGAATCAATAAGTTAGTCCCAAAAAAGATATAAAAGATACATAAAACATCCAAAGAAGACAAGATAACAGCGTGAAACCATCAAAAATTATAGATACGTTTGAGACGTATCAATATGTATGTTTGCTGACACTTTGAATTTGTTTACCAACACATGATTTGTTGGTAAGTAGTGCACAACCAAACCAATAATTTCATATATATATACTGAAATGCAATCGACAAACAACATCAAGATGGACACAATGTACAACAATGATTATAGGTTCACAAAGATACGTATATTGACATGGGTTCACAAATAGCCATATATATCACATAGGTTCACAAGCACAACTAGAAGTATAGTTTAACCATACAAAACACACAAGTCAGATGGTTGATACGTCTCAAACGTATCTATAATTTTTGATGGTTTCATGATGTTATCTTGTCATCTTTGGATGTTTTATGTACCTTTTATATATTTTTGGGACTAACTTATTAATTCAGTGCCAAGTGCCAGTTCCTGTTTTTTCTGTGTTTTTGGCTCTTTTCAGATCTGATTTTGGAACGGAGTCCAAACGGAATAAAATCCCCGAATAAAATTTTCCCGAACGGAAGAAGAACAGGGGGCTTGAGGGCCCAGCCAGGAGAGCTACAGGGGGCCCACAAGCCCTGTAGTCGCCACCAGGGGGAGGCGGCTAGCAGGCTTGTGGCCTCCCTCGTGCCCCCCTGACCTAGCTCCTTCGCCTATATATTCCCTAAAATACAGAAAAAATCAGGGAATCCACGAAAACACTTTTCTGCCGCCGCAAGCTTCCGTTTCCGCAAGATCTCATCTAGAGACCCTACCCGGTGCCCTGCCGGAGGGGACTTTGGAGTTGGAGGGCTTCTACATCAACATCATCGCCCCTCCAATGACTCGTGAGTAGTTCACTTCAGACCTACAGGTCCGTAGTTAGTTTCTAGATGGCTTCTTGTCTCTCTTGGATCTTCAATACAAAGTTCTCCATGATCTTCATGGAGATCTATCCGATGTAATCCGCTTTGGCGGTGTGTTTGTCGAGATCCAATGAATTGTGGATTTGTGATCAGATTATCTATGATATATATTTGAGTCTTTGCTGATTTCTTATATGCATGATTTGATATCCTTGTAAGTCTCCGAGTCTTGGGTTTTGTTTGGCCAACTAGATCTATGATTCTTGCAATGGGAGAAGTGCTTGGTTTTGGGTTCATACCATGTGGTGGCCTTTCCCAGTGACAGTAGGGGCAGCAAGGCACACATCGTGTAGTTGCCATCAAGGGTAACAAGATGGGCTTTGTCGTAGATATGAGATTGTCCATCTACATCATGTCATCTTGCTTAAGGCGTTACTCTGTTCTTTTGGACTTAATACACTAGATGCATGCTGGATAGCGGTCGACGTGTGGAGTAATAGTAGTAGATGCAGAAAGTATCGGTCTACTTGTTTTGGACATGATGCCTATAGATATAATCATTGCCATAGATGACGTCACGACTTTGCGTGGTTCTATCAATTGCTCGACAGTAATTTGTTCACCCACCGTCTACTTGCTTTCATGAGAGAAGCCACTAGTGAACACTACGGCCCCCGGGTCTATTCACACCTATCGTTTCCACTTTTGCTTTTACTTTGATTTGTTACTTTGTTCCTTTCAGTTCTCACTTGGCAAACAATCTATAAGGGATTGACAACCCCTTCATAGTGTTGGGAGCAAGCTTTTTGTGTTTGTGTAGGTACTTGTGATACTCCTTCACTGGATCGATAACTTGGTTCTCAAAACCGAGGGAAATACTTACCACCGTTGTGCTACATCACCCTTTCTGCTTCGAGGGAACACCAAGGCAAGGCTCCAAGGCCACGCGGGAAATCCTTTGCATATTTGCCTAGGAAGTCCCTAAAGGCGTAGCCGTAGCAGAAGGATTCCTGGTGTCGTTGCTGAGGAGAATCAATACAAGAATAGTCTCCCGTCAGCACGTGTTTGTGGCGTCGTTGGAAGGTCTTTTGTTGCAGTAACAGAAGTATTTCTGGCGCCGTTGCCGGGGAAGGGGAGATCTATTCAAGTATTTCTCACAAACTCATCTCTTGCATTTACTTTTTTGCCAGTTGCCTCTTGTTTTCCTCTCCCCCACTTCACATTTGTCGTTTTCATTTGCCTTTCTCCTTTGCCTTTTTCGTTTGCCTTTCCTTTGCTTGTGTGCTATGTGCCTTCAATATGCTTGCATCTTTGCTTGCTGAAAATCTAGTGATATGGATCCTCATCCACTTGCTAATCTCTTTAAGAGATCCAGTTATGTTGATCCAATTGCTAGTGAGTTGAGTGCACTTGACTTTCTCTATGGAGTTTTGCTTGAGATGCGTGAATCTGAAAATCGTGATGAAGAAATTTACGAAGTGATTCATGACGGCTCCTTGAATGAAAAGCATGATTGCAATGGTTTCACTATAAATCCTATTAGTGACAGTCATGCTAAAAATATGCAAAACCCTAAGCTTGGGGATGCTAGTTTTTCTTTGTCCACTACTTGTTGCAATAATCATGATTGGGGTGATGATCTTTCTTATGATCTTGAAAATTTATTCAAACCTCATAATGAATATGATATTTGCAATAATATTGAAAGTGGGTTTGGAGAATTCATGACTTTAGTTGATGATAATCCCACTATTTTTGAAGAGCGTCAACTTTGCATGCATGTGGGTCATGAAAAGAGTATCCTATGGGATAGCTATTTTGTTGAATTTGATTATGATCCCACATATAATTGCTTTGAGAGAGGAAAATATTGTAGTAGAAACTTTCATGTTACCAAATCACCTCTCTTTATGTGGAGATTGCTATTGTCTCTTTCTTCTTCCTTGCATATGGCAACTATTGGTTGTCTTGACAATCTGTTTTCCTATAAAATGCCTATGCATAGGAAATATGTTAGACTTAGATGTGATTTTCACATGCTTTATGATGCTCTCGTTGTGCTTCCATTCTTGTCTTTTGTGTGAGCATCATTGAATTATCAATGCCTAGCTAAGGGCGTTAAACAATAGCGCTTGTTGGGAGGCAACCCAATGAATTTATCTTTTTCTTTCTGTTTTGTTGCGTCCACACTTTCATAATTCTGTTATGATTGTGATGGGGTTATAGTCCCAAGATAGGGTCAGAGGCCTGCCCTATAGGTCGTACCCAAGGACTACCCTTCAGAGAGGACGAGGCCCTTGGACAGTTCCGACTGAACTAAGGACTCCCCCATCATCCAGTCGGTGACGAGCACTCGGAGCATATTTAACGTACCGACTGGATTCCACTCTGGACATCGTAACCTCCCAGGAGGGCAATGGTCATACGTTTTCATACACCATTATTAACATTTAAGGCTTACATTACCTGTAACGTAGGAATTTATTCGCCACTATTCCACCCCTGTCCACCGGGTCATTATGAAGGGCAGCGCACTCTATATAAGCTGCCCTTCCCCATTGGTGCGGGGGTTGGTTTTTCAACTGTAATCCGATATTCCACTCGACACTAAGCTCCCAAGAGCACTGAGACGTAGAGCTTTTACCTCCACTGAAGAGGGGCCTGAACTAATACATCCTCGCCGTAGCTAAGGCTCTGCCCATCCTTTTGTACCCTACACTTCTACTGTCAGACTTATACCCACAACAGTTGGCGCCCACCGTGGGGCAGGCGTCTAAGCGACTTCCGGCGAGTTTGTGATTTCATCTTTTCATCATGTCGTCCGGCGGAGATCTGTGCATGGGTCACGAGATGCTCTTTGGCGCACTCTCCTTCATCGTCGACGATTCGGCATGGCTTCGGGATGCACCCCTCGACATCGAGGCGCTCCCCAGTCGCGGGGCTACGCACTTCCGTGCCGGTTCCTGCGACATCCTTCTTCTCCAGCCATCGGCCCCGGTGTCGATCCTCGCCCCCGTCACGCGTCGCAACAAGCGATCCCGTCGCCCTGGCTCCAGCGTTGGGTGCGACACGCCCAGGCGCGACAGAGCGCGTCCTCTCAAGTGGCGGTGCTCAAATCGGTTGTGGTCGCGCCACCATCCCAGTGCTTGGACTCAGTTCCGACTGAGCTACCTTCCGAGTACCTGGGTCGCGGGCCTGCAGCCGAAGTTCTCATGGCCGATTCCCATGAAAGTCCCCTCCGGACTGGTCGGAACGAGCATGAGGTCGGAGAATCATCCGGCGCTCGTCGTCAACACCGTCGTTCTGTCAGTCGACGCACTCGCCAGAGCGACGTCGAGGTGTTCCGCACACCCGTCCTCAACCTGGCTGTGGCTGCCAGGATAGCCGACTCTCTCCAGCCGACTGATTCGGAGGTTGGCAGAGGGATCGAGCAGATCCATGCCCTGTTGCATATGGGGCAGCAGCAAAATTCGGCGGTCTCCCAGTCGCACAACAGGATCCACAACAGTTCTGTTCACACAAACACGCATCGGTCGGTTTTCAGCCCCGACTCTCATCAGCGACGCAGAGGGGGCAGCCGTTCCAGGAATCCCGAAGATCGTCGCCGTTCACGCACCCCTCCGCGGGGTGGGCCCTACGGACCTCGGCATCACGATGATCGTCGTTCAGTCGGCGACGCGCATGATCCAAGGCCTGACGCAAGAGGGTACATCGCCCAGAAGAAGGTCGACAGGAGTCGAGCCCACCGTGATGGTCACGATAGAGACCGTCCGAGTGGAAGCAAGACCGCCATCTCGGGCCCCGAGTGCTTCAGCCAGGCCATCCGTTCAGCTGACATCCCTCCCAACTTCCGATTGGCGTCGGGAATCAGCAAGTTCATGGGAGAGTCCAAGCCACAAACGTGGTTGGACGACTACAGAGTGGCGGTCCAGATCAGTGGCGGAGATGACCAGGTCGCCATGAAACATCTCCCCCTGATGCTCGACGGCTCGGCGCGAGCTTGGCTAAAACAGTTGGCTCCGTCAAGCATCTACAGCTGGGCAGATCTGTCCCGTGTCTTCATCAGGACCTTCGAGGGCATGTGCAAACGCCCTGCTGGTCTCGTGGAGCTCCAGCACTGCGTCCAAAAGCAGAACAAGCCCTTGCGCGATTTCATCCAGCGCTGGACGACCCTCTACCACACGGTGGAGAACGTCACGGAGCATCAAGCAGTCTGCGCCTTCAAGGCAGGCGGGCGGTATAGGGATCTGTACCTGAAATTCGGTCGGATAGGCGACATCTCCATGAGCAAGATGATGGAGATAGCCGCACGCTATGCAAATGGCGAAGAGGAGGACCGGATACACAACGGCAAGCATAAGTCACTCGCCGATGGAGATGGGAACAGCAGTCGGAAGCAGAAGCAGAAGGCTCAATCCACTCCGCATGCAGAGGCAGCAACTGTTACAAATGCCAAGTTCAAAGGCAAGGGGAAGGCTCAGTACACCCCCAAGAAGAGGCAGTCAGGAAATTCCATCCTGGATCAGCCGTGTCCAATCCACACGAAGATGGACGAAGAAGGCAACACCATATTCCCGAAGCATACCACTCGGCAGTGTCGCCTCCTGATCCAAGGATTCGGTGAAGGTCAGCCGAGTGAAAAGGACACCGAGCAGGATGAGGAGGACAAGGGGGATCCGTTCCCCCAAGTCCATGCAACGCTGATGATTTTTGCTGATGTGGAAAGCAAAAGTCGACTGAAGCTGATGAACAGGGAGGTGAACATGGCAACCCCAATCACCCCCACGTTCATCAAGTGGTCACAGACTGCGATCACCTTTGATCAGTCGGACTATCCAGCACACATACCCACCCCAGGGAGGCAAGCTCTGGTCGTGGACCCGGTGGTGGAAGGAGTCCGACTGCGCAAAGTCCCCATGGACGGCAGCAGCGGTTTGAACATCATGTACGCCGACACTCTCAAGGGAATGGGCATTCAGATGTCCAAACTTAGCGAGAGCACTATGTAGTTCCACGGAGTCGTCCCAGGACGAAAGGCCAAGTCACTCGGTCAAATCGCGTTGGATTTCGTCTTCGGCTCTGACAAGAACTTCCGTAAGGAGAAGCTGACATTCGAGGTGGTGGACTTCCAGAGTGCATACCACGCGATTCTGGGCTGTCCGGCGTATGCGCGTTTCATGGCCCGTCCATGTTACGTGTATTTGAAGCTGAAGATGCCAGGTCCCAAAGGTGTGATCACGATTACAGGCAATCGGCAGCGAGCCGAGGAGTGTTTGCAGCAGGGCTCGAGGATTGCTGATCAGCAGATGGCTATTCTCGAGCTGGATGAGTACAAGAAGACCGCCGACCCTGCTGACCTGATGCGTTCAAAGAAGCCAGCTTCCGAGTCCGCGTTTTAGTCGGCGGGTGACACGAAGAAAGTCAGCATCCACCCGACAGAGGACACCGCCGCCCCGATGAACATCTCCACCACCCTTGATCCAAAATAGGAAGCCGAGCTCATCCAATTCCTTCGTGAGAACTGGAACATTTTCGCATGGAAGCCCGCTGACATGCCAGGTGTACCCAAGGAGTTGGTTGAGCACCGACTGCATGTGGATCCTGCTGCTCGGCCCGTCCGAGAACGCCTGCGTCGGTCCGCCGCGCACAAGAGGAAAGCAATCGGAGAGGAGGTGGTTAAACTTTCGGCAGCCAACTTCATTCGCGAGGTGCACCACTCCGAGTGGCTCGCTAATGTGGTCATGGTGCCCAAGAAGGACTAGTCTCTCCGTATGTGCATTGATTTCAAGCATCTCAATAAGGTCTGTCCGAAAGATCACTTCCCGCTCCCCCGCATCGATCAAATTGTCGATTCGACTGCGGGTTGTTAGCGTTTATCCTTCCTTGATGCCTATTCGGGCTATCATCAGATCCGTCTGTATGGTCCGGATGAATTAAAAACAGCCTTCATCACCCCATTCGGGTGTTTCTGCTACATCACTATGCCATTCGGTTTGAAGAATGCAGGAGCAACTTTTATGCGCATGATCCAAAAATGCCTCCTTGACCAGATCGGTCGAAATGTGGAGGCATATATGGACGATATCATAGTCAAGTCGCGCAAAGGTTCCTACCTGCTGACTGACTTGGCAGAAACATTCGCCAACCTACGTAGGTACGATATCAAGCTCAACCCAGCCAAGTGTTCATTCGGTGTTCCCAGCGGGAAGTTACTCGGTTTCTTCGTTTCCGAACGAGGGATCGATGTCAACCCCGAAAAGATCGGGACCATCGTTCGAATGGAACGGCCGGTAAGAATACATGATGTTCAAAGGCTCACAGGTTGCCTAGCGGCTTTGAGCAGGTTTATCGCACAACTCGGCGAGAAGGCGTTACCTCTGTACCGACTCATGAAGAAATCAGATACCTTTGAGTGGACAGACGAAGCCCAAATTGCATTCGACGACCTCAAAGCCCTGCTTTCCACCCAACCGGTTCTTACTGCCCCGCTCAGTAAAGAACCCCTTCTTCTGTACATCGCGGCTACAAATCAAGTCGTCAGCACCGTTCTGACAGTCGAACGCGAAGAAGAAGGCAAAGCGTACAAGGTTCAGCGGCCAGTATATTATGTCTCCGAAGTCCTGACTCCTTCCAAGCAGAGGTATCCCCATATCAGAAGCTTATTTATGGGATCTACATAAATAAGGTGGCTCATTACTTCCAAGACCACTCGGTGTCTGTCATGTCTGATGCTCCGTTGTCGGAAATTCTCCACAATCGGGATGCATCGGGCCGAGTCGCAAAGTGGGCAATGGAGATGCTATACTGCGACATCAAGTTCGAAGCCAAGAAAGCTATAAAGTCTCAAGCTCTGGCTGACTTCATAGCAAAATGGGTAGAACAACAGCAACCGACTCACATCTACTCAAGTATGTGTTGCAGATACATTTCGATTCCTCCAACAACGAAGCAGAGTACGAAGCTCTCCTTTACGGGTTGCGCATGGCCATCACACTCAGCGTCCGTCGCCTGATGATATATGGCGACTCAGATCTGGTGGTTAATCAAGTAATTAAGGAGTGGGATGTAAGGAACCCCACCATGACTGCATACTGCAACATAGTAAGGAAGCTCGAGAAGAAGTTTTAAGGTCTGGAACTTCACCATGTTCCCACACTGAAAAACCAAGTAGCAGATGAATTGGCAAAACTTGGATCCACTCGGAGACCAGTCCCGAGTGATGTCTACCTCGAGCACCTACATCTCCCCTCGGTGAAGGAAGATCCCTTTACATAGGATCCAGTACAACCAAAGAGATCAACAGATCTGACTAAAGTCGAGGTCCCCGTTGTGGTTGATTTGATCATGGAGATTCTTGTTGTCATCCCCGAGTGGATTGTGCCGTTCATTGCGTACATCATGAGGCAAGAGTTACCAGAAGAAGAAGTCCAAGCTAGGCAGATCGTCCGCAGGTCGAAGTCCTTCATCGTCATTGATGGCCAGTTGTACAGGGAAAGTGTTTTGGGCGTCCTTCAGCGGTGTATCTCCCCTGAGGAGGGACAGTTAATCTTGGAAGAAATTCACTCGGGAACCTGCGGTCATCATGCCTCCTCAAGAGCAATCGTCGCCAAAGCATTCAGAGCTGGTTTCTTCTGGTTACTGGCGAATGAAATCGCAAAAGATGTGGTCGACCGATGCGAAGGCTGTAAGTTCTATTCGAACAAGTCCCACAAGCCAACGTCTGCGCTGATGACAATTCCTCTTGTTTGGCCATTCGCCGTGTGGGGATTAGACACGGTCGGACCATTCAGAACAGGCCAAGGAGGATTCACTCATCTGCTAGTAGCAGTCGACAAGTTTACCAAGTGGATCGAAGCCAAGCCCATCAAGAAGCTCGACGCCCTTACGGCCATCAAGTTTATCAGAGACATCATCGCCAGATTCGGGGTTCCGCACAGCATAATCACCGACAATGGCACGAACTTTGACTCAGACAGATTCAAAGGTTTTTGCAAAGGCCAAGGTATCCGAGTGGATTTTGCATCCGTGGCGCACCCCCAAACAAACGGGCAAGTAGAGCGGGCGAATGGACTTATTCTTCAAGGGTTGAAGCCTTGACTCCTGCGAGAAGTTGGACATGCCGCCGGCGCATGGGTCACCGAGCTGCCTTCGGTGTTGTGGGGCCTCCGCACAACTCCGAATAGATCTACAGGGCGATCCCTGTTCTTCCTCGTTTATGGAGCAGAGGTAGTCCTTCCGAGCGATTTGCTTCACAACTCTCCACGAGTCGAACTCTTCTCCGAAGCCCAAGCAGAGCAAGCCAGGCAAGACGGAGTGGATCTTCTAGAAGAAGAGCGCGAGATGGCACTGACTCGCTCAACAATTTATCAACAAGATCTGCGGCGATTTCACGTGCGGCACGTCATGAGTCGCACATTCCAAGCAGGCGACCTCGTGCTCCGAGTGGATCAACAGAGACCACACAAGCTGGCTCCCGCCTGGGAAGGACCCTTCATCGTCTCTAAGGTGCTGAACAATGGAGCATATCGACTCTACAACCTCGACACGGAAACGGACGAGCCGCGAGCATGGAATGGAGATCTCCTGAAGCGCTTCTACACATAACCGCCGACGGGGGCAATGTAAAGAGCAAGTATCGTTGAAGTAATACAAAGCAGATTGATTTCTTGCCGATTCAAAATTCTTCCGTGTTTGCAGACTCCGGCCTAAAAAACTCGCTCCAAGTGTGCACTAAAATTCGCACTCGGGGACTTAGCTGTGACCCAGAATCGCCTACGTACAAACTCGCTCTGAGTGCGCACTAAAAGTGCCCACTAGGGGACTTAGCTGCGACCCAGAATCGCCTAAGTACAAACTCGCTCCGAGTGTGCACTAAAAGTCGCACTCGGGGACTTAGCTGCAACCCAGAATCGCCTAAGTACAAACTCGCTCCGAGTGTGCACTAAAAGTCGCACTCGGGGACTTAGCTGCGACCCAGAATCGCCTAAGTACAAACTCGCTCCGAGTGTGCACTAAAATTCGCACTCGGGGACTTAGCTGTGACCCAGAATCGCCTAAGTACAAACTCGCTCCGAGTGTGCACTAAAAGTCGCACTCGAGGACTTAGCTGTGACCCAGAATCGCCTACGTACAAACTCGCTTCGAGTGTGCACTAAAAGCCGCACTCAGGGACTTAGCTGTGACCCGGAATCGCATAAGTACAAACTCGCTCCGAGTGTGCACTAAAAGTCGCACTCGGGGACTTAGCTGCGACCCAGAATCGCCTAAGTACAAACTCGCTCCGAGTGTGCACTAAAAGCCGCACTCGGGGACTTAGCTGCAACCCTGCATCGCCTAAGTACAAACTCGCTCTGAGTGTGCACTAAAAGTCGCACTCGGGGACTTAGCTGCGACCCAGCATCGCCTAAGTACAAACTCACTCCGAGTGTGCACTAAAAGTCGCACTCGGGGACTTAGCTGTGACCCAGAGTCGCCTAAGTACAAACTCGCTCCGAGTGCGCGCTAAAAGACATGCTCAGAGACTTAGCTGCGATCCAGAGTCGCCTAAGTAAAAAAGCTTCCTCCAAGTGTATACTCGAGATCCACTTGGAGGCTTAGCAGACCCTCATTGAGGCTCATGTGGATGTGAAGACAACTGACAACTACATGTGTATCGACTCACTCCGAGTGCGCACGAAAAGTCACACTCGGGGACTTAGCTGCGACTCAGAGTCTCCTAAGTAAAAAAGCTTCCTCCGACTGTGTACTCGAGATACACTCGAAGGCTTAGCAGACCCTCATTGAGGCTCATGTGGATGTGAAGACAACTAACAACTACATGACTATCAACTCACTCCGAGTGCGCACAAAAAGTCACACTCGGGGACTTAGTTGCGACTCAGAGTCGCCTAAGTAAAAAGCTTCCTCGTGTTTGCCATTGGCTTCACGAAGAAATGCCAAACAAAAACCACGAGCCAAAATTGTGTAAAAAAAACTTGGCGAAAGACGAGCAAAATATTCGATTCGAATTCAAAGTTGGATCTACGATCAGTCGGCTCGGTGTGAATCAAGCTTATCCACACCGAACCACGAATGTGACGGCCAACAGCAGTGGCCAAAGTTTGATACAGATACCACTCGGCATACCGAGGTAAATGTGCGTTCACTATCAAGTTTTTTTCAAGCGTCACTGGGACTGGCAGGCTCCACAAAGGTGTCAAGGTCGATTCCGTGTGCAATGCGAGTAGCTGTGTCCAGGAAGGTCTCCATGAAATCTTCGAATCGAAGCTTCTTGGTGTTGGCAACCTCCCATGTCTTCAGCTTTTCTTCGCGAGCTTCCTTGCAGTGCACTCGGACCAGAGATAGCACCACGTCCGCACCACAATGAGCGGTAGACTTCTTCCATGCCTGCACTCTGCTCGGGACGTCCTCCAGCCGAGTCATCAACCCGTCTATTTCTTGCCGAGAATCGTCTTCAGGCCACAACTCCTTGTCGATCCGGCCGATGACTTCTCTCAGGTGGCCAATGAAAGGTCCAACCCTGCTCAGGCGAATGTGGCTCGGAGCAAGTCCCGGTTGGCTTCGTCGCCGAGTGGAACGTTCGGAACAACCGCCCATTCAATATCGGCTGCTTCAGCCTCAACGTCCCGACAGAAGTCTGCAAAGAAAAGACAAGCAGAAAGTAAGAGCAGAGTGGACTCCAAAGTCAAGAAGCGCTCGTCAAAAACTTACCACCAAGTAGTGCAACCATCTTCCTTGCCCAGTCGCTGACGTACTTCTCCTGCGCCATGCATCGAGTGTTTTTCAACTTCGGCTAGCAATGCTTTGTTGGTCTCCCGAGACTCCTCCAATGACTTCTCTTGGTGAGCAAGAGCCCCCTTCACACCAGCCAGGTCATTCACAGCCGCCTCCAAGTCCGCAGCAAGCTGAATCTTCTCAGCCTTCAGAGCATTGTACACACACCCCATTTCGCAAGTCTTCTGCCAAATAAGCACAAAGGGAAGATCAAACACATTCAACAAAGAAAACAATCAAAGCTCAAAGTTCTTCAGACCCATGCCGATGCAAGCAATCGACATCGGTCTCGGGGACTACACCCAGTGGGTTCACTAAGAGTGACCCCACTGGCATGAAGCTCGAACAGGTCGGCCCTATTGAGCTACATGACAAACAGACAAATCTATGAGACCGCTAATGGGCCAACCTGAGTAGGGCCGACCTGAGTAACACTACTCTCGGGGACTACACCCAGTGGGTGCACTCGGAGTGCCCCCACTCGTACCATTCGGGCAGATCAGCTCTGATATGTTCAGGTCATGGAAAATACATATAAAGACAACTGCCGGTGCAAGCACTCGACAGAAGTCTTGGGGACGACACCCAGTGGGTTCACTCGGAGTGAACCCACTGCAAAATCATCCTACTGTATCCGAGTATATCACTCAAACCCCAGTGGGTGACAAGAGGAAAGTAAACACTTACTAGCACACTTACTCGGATATCGTCCCGGAGCTCCAAGATTTTCTTGTACAAAGATGCGATGGAGTCGTACGCTCCCTTGGCATCACCCACCATCAGCTCCACCTGTGCCATGGCGTCCTTGGCGGCCCCCACCTGGTCTTCCGGGAGATGTCGGGCGTCATATTGAACGGTTGACGGACCCGGCGCGACAGAAGACTCCCTGGCCATCCAGAGCTCAGCTCCAGTCAGTCCCGCCGTGAGGGGCACCGTCTCAGTCGGCGGCACCGTCTCGGTCGGCGGCTCATTCATGGTGGGAGCAGCAGTAGATGGGACAACCTCAAGGACAGACGCCAAAGCTGGCTCCGACCCCCTTTGGTCGTCGTCCTCCAGATGGATCACCTCCGAAGGAAGCTCGACTGAACAAAATGAAACTACAGAAAAAGGTCAAGATCAAAGACAGCACTCGCGAATCAATAATACAAACTCTCGGAGTTGTGACAACGTACCTTGCTGGGACGTGGCAGCGCTATCCGTGTCCATGGGTTCATCGTCCTGGCGCGGCAGAGAGGTGGCAGAGGTAGCAGCTCTGTTGAGTGAAATACACTTGACATGTAAGCATGAGTTCAATCAGATACTGAAGGAAGATAGAAGAACAAGACACTTACGCTGAGGCGACTGGAACAACGATCCTCATCCGAGGCAAAGCTTTCCGAGGCTTAGGCCCACTAGGTTTGGCCACCTTAGACGGCTGGTCCGTGTGCTCGGCAGCCGCGTCCCTGGTCCTCTTCACACTCCGAGCACTTGGAGCCACGGGAGGGGCTGGCGGAGCACTCGGGGCCGCTCGAGGAGCCGCCGGAGCAGCAGGATCGTGACGGAGCTTAGTTCGGTGCTCTGGTGGTGGAGGTGGCAAGCTCTGCTCCCCTTCCTCCTCCTCCTCCTCTTCCGACTCCTCCTCCGTGTCCCCACTGTCGGTGACATACTCGGCGCTATCCACGCTGCCCTCCTGGCTGCCCTCCTCTTCCTCAGCTGGATTCCCGTTCGAGACAGCAGAATACCAGTTAGTCCACGCCTGCACAAGACACAGTCGGCAACGTCAGTCAGCAGGACAAGAAAAGTAATAAATCTAAGAAGATTAAAAGCACTCGACAAGATGCGCTTACCTCATTCGGAGGAGGATTGTCGGCGTGGAAGGGCTTCACCCGCCAGGCTCCTTCGGGGTTATCACACGCGCCTGTGATACCGCGGACGCACGCCCTCATAGTTTCCCCGATCACGCACTCTGGATGAGACCGAGTGGAGTCTGAAGGCCCCGTGTAGTGCCACATAGTGTGGTGTCGGGCCTGCATTGGCTGGATGCGCCAACCCAGAAAAGTCTCCAGCAGGTCCGTGCCGGTGGCTCCCTTGCAGACGACGGCTATCAGCACGTCGACCAAAGGCTGGATCTGGATCCTTTCCCCCTTAGAGAGCGCAAGCTTCCTGGGAGGGCCCGGACGGTCTAGGCTAAAAGGTGGCAACCCGCTCGAGGCATTCGGACAAGCAATGTCCTGGCAATTGAACCAGGTCGACTGCCAGTTCCTAACTGACTCGGAAAACTTGAGGGGGGGGGGGGTAGCTACTCTTTGTTTTCTTCTGGAAACCTAAACCCCCGCAGAGCTGGAGGAGATGGGTCTTATCGTCCGACTGGCTAAGCTTTTTGACGGTTTGGGATCTAGCGGAGAAGACGTACTTAAAAAGCCCCCAATGAGGGGGACATCCAATAAAGCACTCGCAAAGGGTGACGAATGCAGCAAGGTGGGCTATTGCGTTTGGAGGAAAATGATGGAGCTGCGCCCCGAAGTAGGTCATGATACCTCAGAAGAAGTGGTGGGGAGGCAAGGAGAAGCCCCTGAACACATGGCTAAGCAGCAGAACGCGCTCCCCCTCCTTCGGCGCCGGCTCCGTCTCGCCTTCCAGCAGCCGCCAGGACTTGTTGACGATCATGCCATGCTCCACCAACTCCAGCAGGTCGTCCTCCGTCACCGAGGAGGGGAGGAAATCCCCCTGGATCCAACCCGCCCGCTGCCGCCGCTGGGAAGGAGGCGCCCTCTTCTTCTTCTTCTTCTGCGACTCAAGTTTGCTGGTCTGCCCCTTCGCCATGGTGAAGGCGACGGATCCGCGGAGGAGGAGGGGAAGGAGGAAGCTTGGGGCGTGCAGAGAGCTTCGGGAGAAGCGGGATTAATGCGAGGAACATAAGCAGCGCAACAAAGAATCCCGCCGGAGAGGTTTAAATAAGCTTCCGACTGGGTCACTAACAGGTGAACCCAAAATCTTATCCCCCGAACCGGCTGCTGCGATGTTGGTGGAGAAGATAAAGGCGCGGTAATCGAGGCGGCGAAACCTACTCGATGGCAATGTCGTCATCCCCGCTGAGCGTGTGGCAACCGAAATTTGAGGATCCCGGAAAATCCGGCGCTGTCAGTTTGACCAATCACGTCGAAAGATTCCTCGGAAGCACTCGGTCTCTGACGGTTCGTTTCACCGATACCTTCGCTCGGATCACTGGTTGAAAGGACAAAATGGATCGAGGCAAACAACACCAAAGTCACCTCCATACCAGTTGGATCCATACTCCGGACATCACTTCATCGTTCCAACCCCGATCCATTCGGGGACTAATGATGGGGTTATAGTCTGAGGATAGGGTCATAGGCCTGCCCTATAGGTCCTACCCAAGGACTACCCTTCATAGAGGACGAGGCCCTTGGACAGTTCCGACTAAACTAAGGACTCCCCCATCATCCAGTCGGTGACGAGCACTCGGAGCATATTTAACGTACCGATTGGATTCCACTCTGTACATCGTAACCTCCCAGGAGGGCAACGGTCATACGTTTTCATACACCATTATTAACATTTAAGGCTTACGTTACGTGTAACGTAGGCATTTATTCACCACTATTCCACCCATGTCCACCGGGTCATTATGAAGAGCAACACACTCTATATAATCCGCCCTTCCCCACTGGTGCGGGGGTTGGTTTTTCAACTGTAATCCGATATTCCACTCGACACTAAGCTCCCAAGAGCACGGAGACGTAGGACTTTTACGTCCACCGTAGAGGGGCCTGAACTCATACATCCTTGCCGTAGCTAAGGCTCTGCCCATCCTTTCGTACCCTACACTTCTACTGTCAGACTTATACCCACGACAGATTGTGTTTTTTGTATTTCTTTTTGCGTTTGTGCCAAGCAAAACCGTTATGATTAGTCTTGGGGATGATCGTTTGGTCATGCTGGAAAAGACAGAAACTTTCTGCTCACGAAAAGAATTTTCATTTTTTTCTGTAAGAGCTTTTGAGTTGATTCTTTTTTGCTTCTGATTGCTACACAAATTCTTCAGACTGTCGTAATTTTTCAGAATTTTTGAAGTACCAGAAGTATACGAAGTATACAGATTGCTACAGACTGGTCTGCTGTTAACAGATTCTGTTTTTGTTGTGTTGGTTGCTTATTTTGATGAAACTATGGATAGTATCGGGGGGTATTAGCCATGGAATATTGAAAATACAGTAACCCAACATCAACATAAGTAGAATTTAAGTTTGCTACAATACCTAAGGAAGTGGTGGTTTGCTTTCTTATACTAATGTTATCACGAGTTTCTGTTTAAGTTTGGTGTTGTGAAGTTTTCAAGTTTTGGGTGAAGTTCTTATGGACAAAAATATAAAGAGTGGCAAGAGCAGAAGCTTGGGGATGCCCAAGGCACCCCAAGAGATTCAAGGATACCGTAAAAGCCTAAGCTTGGGGATGCCCCGGGAAGGCATCCCCTCTTTCTTCTTCAAATCCATCGGTAACGTTACTTGGGGCCATATTTTTATTCACCACATTTTATGTGTTTTCCTTGGAGCGTCTTGTATCGTAGGAGTATTTTATTTCTGTTGTGTCACAATCATCCTTGCTACACACCTAGAGAGAGAGACATGCACTCACCGTGATTTTGTCGAGCTTCACTTATATCCTTTGGTAGACAATTCAGCTCACATGTGCTTCACTTATATCTTTTGAGCTAGTTTATTTTGCTCTATGTGCTTCACTTATATCTTTTAGAGCACAACGGTGCGTGGCTTGGTAGTTGATCTATGCTATGAAAGTAGTCTCAAAAGGGGTAGTTATCCAAAGGGATACAAAAACTTCCACCTTCATGTGCATTGAATACTTAGAGAAGTTTGATTCATCTCAATTAGTTTTTAGTTGTGGTTATGGTAATATTGAAGTCATGCTAGTAAGGTATTGTGAATCTAGAAATACTTGTGTTGAAGTTAGTGATTCCCGTAGCATGCACGTATGGTGAACCGCTATGTGATGAAGTCTGAGCATGATTAGTCTATTGATTGTCATCCTTTGTGTGGCGGTCGGGATCGCGCGATGGTTTATACCTACCAACCCTTCCCATAGGAGTATGCGTTGAATGCTTTGTTTCGATTACTAATAAAACTTTTGCAACAAGTATATGAGTTCTTCATGACTAATGTTGAGTCCATGGTTTAGATGCACTTTCACCTTCCACCATCACTATCTTCTTAGTGCCGTGCAACTTTCGCCGGTGCACAAAACCCACCATTAGCCTCCCTCAAAACAGCCACCATACCTACCTACTATGGATTTTTCAACGTCATTCCGAGATATATTGCCATGCAACTACCACCATGACATGTGCCACCACATCTACATTGCCATTGCATGATCGTAAGATAGCTAGCATGATGTTTCCATTAATGTCTATGCCATGCTAGATCATTGTCACGGTACACTACCGAAGGCATTCCATATAGAGTCATCATTGCTCTAAGTTTTGAGTTGTAAGTGTGATGATCATCATTGATGGATCATTGTTCCATGTGAGGAAAAAAAAGAGGCCAAAGATGCCCACCCAAAAAAGGCCAAAGAGCCCACCAATGGTCCGGAAGTTTCTACTCCAAGTCCTTCTCACATGAGCACAAAGTTTCTACTCCAAAACACTTGAAGCACCAAATGGTCCGAAACACACATAAGATTCGTGACATGATTGAAGTTGGCTTCCAAAATACTGCGAACAACCGTGTATGTTCTATGATACTCCAAGTCCTTCTCACATCCAATGCTAGGTGGCTAAGTACGTGAAAATATTCCATACGAATTTGTAAAGAAAGTATAATCAACTGAAAATTTGTTGAAAGCTCCTCAACAGTGATATGGTATTATTGTACTATCATAACTAGTACACTAGTACCAAACTGTATATCAACATTCAACCATCTTCTAATATTCACCTTAGATTACACAGTTACCAAATAAAACTTAGTTTCTAAATTAAATGCACTTAGCATCCCATGCAAAACATACATATGTACTAGAAAATAATGTATCGTTCGACCAAGATGCTCGAAAGATGTCAGTTGTATCTACTTTTTTTTCATGAATAAATATGGAGCTATAAACAGAAATAGGTGCACATAAATATGGAGATTGACAAATAACTACAACTTTTAATTGTTAAATGTCTCCATGGTGGGACAAGTGCCAAGGGCTGGTGAGAAAAGGTGCACACAAATACAGATATTGTAAACTTGATGTGTATCATAGTACCTGCACCTCCAAGCACATTAGTTATCTTCTTGGGATCTTTGATCTGCAACAACAATCACTACTTAATAGGTGACCGATTAGCACAAAAGAAAAGAAATCAAGTGCTCTAGATTATTACCATAGAAGATGGTCATGCAATCGATTCCCCTTAGCATCTCCCATGGTCAACACATTCCCATACCAACGAGGCAACTTAGTATCCCTTTTGAACACCGAATAGATGCAAATTTTGACATATTGTGAACCTAGGGGCTCACCCCCACCATAGCCTTTGGATTAGTTGTTTGAATGGTTCCTTTGGTAACTATAATATTTAAAGGTCTAGTTATGCTATATAGTATCGCATCTCTTCCACCCTATAGGAAAAAATATGCAAGTCAGAATATAATCATGGTAAAGAAGCAAGTTCATATAGCATCATATTGGCAATTAAAGGCCAGAAGGAAAGGAAAGATTTACCCCTTGTTGTCTGTTATGTTTCTCAACATTAATAATTCTTCTTCCAATAAGAGTGTCATCATTCTGCATAGAAGCATTTGACTCAGCCATCTCCTCTAAAAAAGCATTACTTTTCGAGTATTATTGACTTCTATTGTGCGTATGTTCTACATCACAATCAAGCATTATAGATGTTAAATATAATAAACTACAACATGATCACAACATTACATGTTGCAATATTGCAGAGGTACTGTATAATATAACTAGTGCTACCTGTTGTGGAGTATTTGGTTCATGTCCAGGTGTGCTATTGGTTTTTTCTTGTTGCCCCTGTGAAGATAGTAAAAGTTGCCTCATCTGAGACATTTGCTTCTTCATGTCATCCATTTCGTCTTGCGGATGTTCCAGTTTTTGGTTAGATACACGACACTTTTCCATTTCTATTTGAAGCTTTGTAGATTTAAACTACTGGGTTCCTGTCAACTTAAGGTCACATGGAGTTGGCCCCAAACGAACAACACGAACATATCCATTTTTTCTTTTCCACAAACATATGCAAACAAATCACCATCCTTAATACCATTCTCCAACTATTCTGGGTGCTTTAATGCTTCATCTTGAAGTTCTTTCTATAGATTTCAGGAATTGTTATGTGTTCGTATTTACTACATAAACAGAAATGTGAAAGGAATCGAGAAACTAAAGTGCATCTGAACTTACAATTCTTACTGGAGACCCTTCTTGTGGAAGTCCACTAATTCGATGTGTATGTATTTCAATAAAAAAATCATGTTTATGTGGGCGGCGCTTGAGCTCCTCGGTCTATGTCAAGTGATAAAAAATATTAAAACAATGAGAAAAATGTACAAACATTAATGTTTACAACAAGAATTGCATGGTTGCATACCATTTCAATGTCAATCCGTGAAAAACTCTTACTTCCAGATGTGTGATTTTGCGTGTGATGTGCTCGATTATTTTTACCTCTTATTGAGCGAGCCTACCAAATGGTTTGATAAAGATCATGTCACACAAGCAATCATGTCACACAAGTAGCATAGAAGGTCAATACTAACCTAAGAAAGAGCATACCTTAGCTTTTAGAGTCAACGAAAATGCAACAAGCAACTAACATTGGTGAGGATGAACTCTAGCATCACATGATGCTATAAGTTCATCATATTCATATGATTCATCATAATAATCCCTCTTTAGGTCTGATTTGAAGTGTTTCCGTTTAATATGTGTTGTTTTCATATACCATTGGAAAATTCGTTCGTCTAATTCCCAAAACAACTGAAAAATAAGCATTAGAGAACAATATAGAAGCATCAACAACCAATAACAATATAGCAACAACAACAACCAATAACAATATAGCAGCAACAACAACCTATAACAATATAGCAGCAACAACCAATAAGAATATAGCAACAACAACAACAACCAATAACAATATAGCAGCAGCAGCAACCAATAACAATATAGCAGCTGCAATCAATAACAATATAACAACAACAACCAAGTATTGAAAGGTTCTATTCTTAGAAAACTCTCGTTACCTTTGCCTAGGTCCATAAAGGAAGTTTTTTAGACAGATCAACCTTCCTCCAATCATTAAATTCAACCGGAAAACCCTTGGTTTTTACTTGTGTTCCAACAAAGTTGGCGAACCATGTAGCAGATTTACCACAAGGCCGACCATACTCATTGATTTCCAACTTGAGTTTAGGCTTGTTTTGCCTTCCCATATGCTTTTCATAGCAGTAACTTTCCTAACCTCCCTTTCCTGGACTGATATCCAATAAATGCATAAAATAGGTTTAGTACTATAAGTGCATTATCATTCAATTGCTAATCTTGAAGGTACACACATCAAAGTAAAGAGGCATACCTTCAGGTTCAGTTATTACAACCTCAGATTCATTTGAAATTTCAGTATTTAATCTTATAATAGATCGCGATTGCCGGTGTGGAGCTTGAGTTTGTGAAACAATATTTCGCTTTTGTCTCTAAAATTAAACACATGAATAAATAGTGAAATAGTTTTAGTAGTATATGATGCAAAACTATAATCCAACATTAAGAAATTGAAGACATGTGTTTTCTGTTAGTTATGTCATGCCTAGAAACAATACCTTTTCTTCTTTCGGGGGAGCAAATTGGCCTTCCCACTCAAATGCATCTCCTAGACCTTTAAAATTCAAAGTTCTCTTCATGTTCTCATTTTGTCTTCTAAGTACTTCAAGTACATTTTTGTTCCTTTCAAGTTCATATTCAGGAGTTCTTTCTGTGCTTGTTGTTCCGGCTGCCATTTTTGCTCCTGCTCTTGTAAGTGTTTACAAATGAGTTAGCAGTCCATACAACATGCAAGTATTTCAACTCAAGTAACAACCAAATTTTACACAACTACCAAATAAAATGCGGAAAATCATTGTCACACTTACTTCCTCTTTGGTGCAACAATAATTATTCCATCTATATCAGCCCTTACATGAGAAAATTTGGTATAATCAATTTTGGGATCAACATCTATGTGTAGATCAATTAACAACCCCTTATTAGCATTGTCATGATCTACATTTTCATCATCCACATTTTCTTCATCATCCACAACGGACATAGAGTAGGTGCCACGTGGTTTTGTGTTCTGGACAACTGCACACCAGCCTTTATCATCAACCTCTGGAAGATAGAAAACTTGTGCGACTTGTGATGCTAAGATATAAGGTTCATTTGATAACTTATCGCCACTACTGAATAAATGGTTGAAGTTAACAATAGTAAACCCAAACTGATCGGTTTTTACCCATTTGTGTTGTTCACGATTGTCAACCCAATCACATCAAAATAACACCATATATCCTTTTTGGTGGTAGTTTAGCTCAATTATCTCCCTAATAATGCCATAATATATCTCTATTCCTCTTGAATTTTGTGCAGCTATAGCTACTCCACCGTTTTGAATAGGTCTACCATCATCACTCGAGTGTGTATGAAAATCGAACCTATTAGTAGTATAGTTGTTAAATTTTCTAGCAATCATGATAGGATCTCGGGCTAAAATTTGCATTTCTTCTGATACTTCTATTCCTGTGTCAACTAATGAAAATACCCGAGTATAGAATTGTTGTTAGTCACAACAGGTTAACATGATTAATGTTGAGTATAAGTCATGTGATGTCCTACTTACATGCTCTCGAAACCACTCATGGAACTTCTCATGTTGCATAGTGTTGATTGCTTTTTCATTGGGAAGACCAATTAAGGATAGGTGCTCGTGGTGCTTGCTATAATTGCATGGGCATCTTATCAAATTAACTATCATAAGAAATATACGGAAGGAAGAGATAATATCACTAGTGTGGGCAGCTTACTTCACATAAGGTACTATTTCACTTTGGTTGAACAATACATATCTATGTGCTTGGATCCAAGAATTTTTTGGTAATTATACAATGCTACCCAATCCTTGCCCCTTGATGCACAAGTATGGATTGGTGTTGGACGTTTCATTATTCAGCACCGCAACATTATTATCTTGCCGACTGAACCTAGTCTCACACCTTTGAGATAGCGAGAACATAATGTAAGGCCCTCATGAAACAAATAACCCTCAACGATTGATCCTTCTGGATGGCTTCTAGTGCGAACATGTCCTTTGAAGTACCCCAAATACCTTCACAACACAGATTGTAAGCCTATTTGCAAAAAAATAGGTTGCTATTAGAATTTGTTTAGAAGATCACCTTTACACTGACCACATGCTTCGGAAGTGTACTCGACCACGAGTTGTAACTTGGGCAGACAAATGTACCATCAAGTGGACCATGACATCAAAAAGACTTGGCAGGAATATAGTTTCAAGTATGCTTAAGGTCTCAACTATTTCAGTCTCTATAATTTGCATATCACTGACGCGGATAACAGGTGTGCAAATCTTCATGAAAAGTTACTAACACAAGTCAATGCAGCACATACTCTTGATGGGAATATTTGTCGAAACACAAGCGGAAGAAGGTGTTGTTGCAGAATGTTATTATCATGGCTCTTTGGTCCAAACATCTTCTTCTCGCCAACATGGATATAATGTCGAGATCCGACGAATTGTGGATTTATGATCAGATTATCTATGAATCTTATTTGAGTTTCTGCTGATCTCTGTTATGCACGATTTCATATCCTTGTAATTATCTTCGAGTTGTGGGTTTTGTTTGGTCAGCTTGATCTACGATTCTTGAAATGGGAGAAGTGCTTGGTTTTGGGTCCATACCGTGCGGTGACCTCACCCAGTGACAAAAGGGGTAGCGAGGCACGCATCGTCTTCTTGCCATCAAGGGTAAAAAGATGGGGTTTTCATCATTGGTTTGAGTTTATCCCTGTACATCATGTCATCTTGCTTAAGGCGTTACTCTGTTCGTCATGAACTCAATACACTAGATGCATGCTGGATAGCGGTCGATGTGTGGAGTAATAGTAGTAGATGCAGAAAGTATTGGTCTACTTGTCTCGGACGTGATCCTATATGTATGATCATTGCCTTAGATATCATCATGACTTTGCGCGGTTCTATCAATTGCTCGACAGTAATTTGTTCACGCACCGTAATATTTTCTATTTTGAGAGAGGCCTCTAGTGAACACTATGGCCCCCGGGTCTACTTCACACCATATTTTCAGCCTTACACTTTTTCTTCGTTGCACTTTCCGCCTTCAGATCGCACTTTGCAATCAATCTTGAAGGGATTGCCAACCCCTTTATTGTTGGGTAACGTAGCATAAATTCAAAAAAATTCCTACGCATATTCAGATCTTTCTATGGAAAGACCAACAATGAGAGAGGGGTGAGTGCATCTTCATACCTTTGAAGATTGCTAAGCGGAAGGGTTACTAGAACGCGGTTGATGGAGTCATACTCACGGCGATTCACATCGCGGTGTGATTCCGATCTAGTGCCGAACTACGACACCTCCGCGTTCAACACACATGCAGCCCTGTGACGTCTCCCGCACCTTGATCCAGCAAGGAGGAGGGAGAGGTTGGGGAAGAACACCAGCAGCACGACGGCGTGGTGTCGATGGAGAGACGAGGTCTCCCGGCAGGGCTTCGCCAAGCACCGGAAGAGAGGAGGAGAAAGAAGGGCAGGGTTGCGCCGAGGGAGAGGGAAAAGTGTGTCTCGAAAAGCCCAAAAGTGCCCACTATATATAGGGGGAGGGAGGGGCTGCGCCCCCTTGAGGGTTCCCCCTCCTGGGGGGGGGGGCAGCCCTAGATGGGGGGAGGTGCGGCGGCCAAGGGTGGGAGGAGGGGTGGCACACCCCTCTGGTGGGCCTTAGGCCCACCTGCGCTAGGGTTCCCCCCTCTCCCCTCTTCCTGCGCCATGGGCTGAGTGGGGGGCGCACCAGCCCACCTAGGGTCTTGTTCCCTTCCCCACTTGGCCCATCTATCCTCCCGGGGTCGTTGCCCCCTTTCGGTGGACCCCCGGGGCCACCTCTAGTGGTCCCGGTGGTCCCGGTGATGCCCGAAACACTTCCGGTGTCCGAAACCATCCATCCTATATATGAATCTTTACCTCCGGACCATTTTGGAGCTCCTCGTGACGTCCGGGATCTCATCCGGGACTCCGAACAACTTTCGATAACCTCGTATAACAATTCTCTATAACCCTAGCGTCATCGAACCTTAAGTGTGTAGACCCTACGGGTTCGGGAGACACGCAGACATGACCGAGACACCTCTCCGGCCAATAACCATCAGCAGGGTCTGGATACCCATGGTGGCTCCCACTTGCTCCACGATGGTCTCATCGGATGAACCACGATGTCAAGGATTCAATCAATCCCGTATACAATTCCCTTTGAATGTCGGTATAGAACTTGCCCGAGATTCGATCGTCGGTATACCTATACCTTGTTCAATCTCGTTACCGGTAAGTCTCTTTACTCGTTCCGTTGCACGTCATCGTGTGACTAACTCCTTAGTCACATTGAGCTCATGATGATGTTCTACCGAGTGGGCCCAGAGATACCTCTCCGTCACACGGAGTGACAAATCCCGATCTCGATTCGTACCAACGCAACAGACACTTTCGGAGATACCCGTAGTGCACCTTATAGTCACCCAGTTATGTTGTGATGTTTCATACACCCAAAGCACTCCTACTGTATCTGGGAGTTGCACAATCTCATGGTCGAAGGAAAAGATACTTGACATTAGAAAAGCTTTAGCATACGAACAATACGATCTAGTGCTACGCTTAGGATTGGGTCTTGTCCATCACATCATTCTCCCAATGATGTGATCCCGTTATCAATGACATCCAATGCCCATGATCAGGAAACCATGATCATCTATTGCTAACGAGCTAGCGAACTAGAGGCTTGCTAGGGACACATTGTGATCTATTTATTCACACATGTATTACTGTTTCCTGTTAATACAATTATAGCATGAACAATAGACGATTACCATGAACAAGGAAATATGATAATAACCATTTTATTATTGCCTCTAGGGCATATTTCCAACAGTCTCCCACTTGCACTAGAGTCAATAATCTAGTTACATTGTGATGTATCGAACACCCATAGCATTATGGTGTTGATCATGTTTTGCTCGTGGAAGAGGTTTAGTCAATGGGTCTGCAACATTCAGATCCGTGTGTACTTTACAAATCTCTATTACTCCACTCTGGACATGGTCCTGTATGGAGTAGTAGGGGCGTTTGATGTGCTTCGTCTTCTGGTGAAACCTGGGCTCCTTGTCTATGGCAATGGTCCGAGTGTTATCACAGAAGAGCGCCATTGGACCCGACGCACTTGGAACCACTCCAAGGTCGGTGATGAGCTCCTTCATCCAAATTCCTTCATGAACTATTTCTGAAGCAGCTATGTACTCCGCTTCACATGTAGATGATGCCACGACTTCTTTCTTGCGGCTACACCAGCTCACTGCCCCACCGTTCAAAACATATACGTATCCGGTGTGTGACTTATAGTCATCTGGATCTGTGTCGAAGCTAGCGTCAATGTAACCCTTTACAACGAGCTCTTCGTCACCTCCATAAACGAGAAACATTTCCTTAGTCCTTTTCAGGTACTTAAGGATATTCTGGACCGCTGTCGAGTGTTCCATACCGGGATCACTCTGGTACCTCCCTACCAAACTTATGGCAAGGTTTATATCAGGTCTGGCACACAGCATGGCATACATAAGAGAGCCTACGGCTGAAGCGTAGGGGACAATACTCATCTTCTCTCTATCTACTACCGTGGTCGGCGACTGAGTCTTATTCGATCTCACACCTTGCAAAACTGGCAAGAACCCTTTCTTTGAGTTTTCCATATTGAACTTCTTCAATATCTTGTCAAGATATGTACTTTGCGAAAGACCTATGAGGCGTCTCGATCTATCTCTATAGATCTTGATGCCTAATATGTACACAGCTTCTCCAAGGTCCTTCATTGAAAAACTCTTGTTCAAATAGGCCTTTATGCTCTCCAACATCTCTATGTCATTCCCCATCAATAATATGTCATCCACATACAGTATGAGGAAAGCTACAGAGCTCCCACTCACTTTCTTGTACAGACAGGCTTCTCCGTAAACCTGTATGAACCCAAACGCTTTAATCACCTCATTAAAGCGAATGTTCCAACTCCGAGATGCTTGCACCAGCCCATAGATGGAGCGCTGGAGCTTGCACACTTTGTTAGCACCCTTAGGGTCGGCAAAACCTTCTGGTTGCATCATATACAACTCTTCGTTAAGGTTCCCGTGAAGGAACGCTGTTTTCACGTCCATTTGCCAAATTTCATAATCATAAAAGGCGGCAATTGCTAACATGATTCAGACCGATTTCAGCTTCGCTACGGGAGGGAAAGTCTCTTCGTAGTCAATTCCTTGAATTTGTCGAAAACCCTTTGCGACAGGTCGAGCTTTATAAACGGTTACATTACCGTTTGCATCAGTCTTCTTCTTGAAGATCCATTTATTTTCTATGTGTCGGGACCCCGATCCTAAGCCATATGAATCCAGCCTGTAACACATCGCATCCCTTTGTGGTCTCACGCACGGTTAAATCCACGGCTGCAGCCTTACCTTAGCCGGGACCGTTTGCGTCTTTTGACTCACGTATGCGATAGTGTCGCTAGCATTCCAATGTCAAAGAACCCGGATCGACATGTCGCCAAAGTGGCGGTTCCGCACAAGGACAGGCATACATGACCCAACAAAGCAGGTGTCGGTCATCAACGAACGTAGACGAGTCGTAGCAAGCTACAAGGACTCCATTACGTCGCGTGACATTTCCCCAAAGGGGACGGACACAGCAGCTAAGAAGGACACATGCCGGTCAACCAATGTGTCCGGAGCAGTAGCGAACTACCAAGGCTCGCTGGATCACAACGGGGCATTTCCTTGTAGGGAGTGCTACTAAAGTTCACGACTAGGTATTCGAACCCCATACATATCAAGTAAGACACACGTATGCATGGCATACCGATATGTATAGATACATCGATGGCATCACAACATAACCATAAACATACAAACTTTATTTAGGAGGCTCGGAAGAGCCACACACATAATATTACACATCAAGGGTCTCGCGACCCATAATAGCAGTCATACAATACAAGCCAGCGGAAGAATTATAAACTGTCTGGGTACAGACAGAGCAACTAGAAGGCACATGGCCTGACTATACTACAGAGCCGACGTAGGGCCAGATCGTAGCTGGGACACCAGCTACTCGTCGTCGTCGATGTCTACGAAGAACCCTCCATTAGGGTCATTAGCAACCTCTGCAACATTATTAAGCAAACATGAGTACGAAGGTACTCAGCAAGACTTTAGGATGGCTAACTCCTCATGCAAGGTATCAAGAAGGTATTGTGGGGTTTCATGCAGAAAGCCAGCATTTGACTCGTGGCTAGACAACTTGCTTTTTGAAATTAGTTTTGACAACTTGATTTCTCGCACACGAGTCCACTAACACCACAACAATACACTATCGTGGAATCATTCCGTCTCCATACGGAAATGCAGTCCACGACACTCACGCTTATCTTGACAATTTTATGAGTAGCCATTGAAGTTATCTATGAACAACATATGTCTCCAAGTAGTCCATATCCGCGGACGCGGCTATTCGAATAGATCATAACCCTGCAGGGGTGTACTTCGTCACACACGCTCCCGCCACTTATCGCCATGTGCACGTCATGCACCTCGGCAACCTTCAAGCGGAAGCCCAGCGAGGGAGTCGGCCACGACCGTTAACCACATTAGTACCTAGTCCAGGTTTATCGTCTATCCGAGAGTAACCCGTACGGAAGTCCGGCCGAGGTTTCCGCCACGGCCTCAAACGATGTGCGCAGGGTTCCCAAGCCCACCATCCGGGTGCCACTTGGTACACCGTGCCACTGCCTACCGCATCATGGTCCACCTCTCAGGTCAGCACCATGCACGGCCTCCAGCATTACTATAAACACCAGAAACTACTTGCAACTCCTGGACCGAGTACTACACGATTAATAGGCCGAGCGGGGTCATATTTCAGGGCCCAGCATGTGGTAGCATCTAGTCTTGGATTACATACACGGAACTCAGTTCCTAAGGACGGTTCCAATGAAACAACCCGCCATGTACTCCTACACAGCCTTTCACCGGTACCTTTACCAAATCAAGTTCAACACACGACCTTTGCTTACCGAACACATTCCACATTTCTGTTCATCTCCCAGATGACAGACCATACACAACTCTAAGCATAGCATGCATAGCAGGATAAGGCACATCATAGCTCAAGCAACTACCAGGTATGCTAGGTTGCAAGGTTCGGCTATTTACTGTGACAAGGTTAAGTCATGCAAAGGAAGTGGGTCCAACTATCGTGGCAAAAGCAGTTGAAGCATTTGAATGCATTAAATAGGTGCAGGAGCAAGAACATAGGTGTTATCGGGATGATCAAAAGGGGTGCTTGCCTTGTGGCTCAGAGGAGGAACGATATCCGTCGGACGGATATTCGGTGGAATCCGGGGGTGCGGAGCCTACCGAAATGAATGGCAACATTCAATAACAATCATATGCAATCAAAATGATGCATGAGCATGGCATGAGAATGCAAAGTGATAAGTTATTATAATCAAGATGTTTTAGGTTTAGAGTTGATTTGAATCACATTCGAATAGCAATTCAAACGGGTATTTTCGGATACCGGTTTAATTGATTCGACCTGATGCTCAGATCAACCTAATGTTAACATGCATGAAATGTCATGTTATGGTACTGGTTTATATCTAGGGCAGTGTGTGATCATTGCATTTATAATGAAATTTGGATGTCTTTGCAAATTCCATTTATAAAGTGATTAAAGAATTGAATTAGTCCTTATTTCACAATTTAGGGTTCTGTAACTTTTTCAAACATAGCTGAAAGTAGCATAATCAGAAACCTTGAATTTTTCTGATACTTTTTCATATATAAATTATTTTCATTGGAGTTACAGATTAATTTCTATGATTTTTGCAATTTTTAGCAATTTCCTGAATTATTTTTATACTGGAAATTCCATTTATTGCATCAGGCTGACGTCAGCAGGTCAGTCGACCTGTGCAGGTCAAACCTGACAGGGGGGCCCCACTGGTCAGCCTCTCTGGGACTAATCCCGCGCTGACCAGCCCCTAATTCGGGTTTGACCAGGCGTGGGGCCCTCTGTCAGTGACTCAGAGGAGGGCGATTAGGCCCTAATGGCCGGCCACGTCGACGGCCACCGGAGGGTGGTCGCCGGCGACAAACCCGCGGCGGAGGGCTCGCCGGAGGCGACCTAGACGGCGCTGCACCGCATGAAAACGCACGCGGTTGGCAGCTAAAGCAAGCTCGCGAAGTGGCCGATCTGGCAGGACCAACTAGGGAGGCTAGGGTCGCCGGAAGAGGCATCGGCGACGAGCCGGAGCGGCGGCCGAAGCTCGGGCGTCGTCAGGGGCTTTGAATCAGAGGGATCCACGCTTAGATCTTAGCTGCTACGGCATCTACGCGTCGTCCTGGAGCTTCTGGTGCTCACGGGAGGACGAGCTGGACATCGGAGGGCTACCGGCGACGAGCGGCAGCGGCGGTGCTCGTCGGGCTCCGGTGAAACTAGGGCTAGAGGAGGGGATCGACGGGGAAAGCTTAGGTAAAACCACCGTGTGCTCACAGGGAGTGCAGAGAAGAGCTCAGACGGCTCGGGGAAGGCCTGGGGGCGACGAATCGACGGGAGAGGTCCGACGGCCGGAGGAAGAAGACGACGGCGTTGCGGGCGTTGCAGGGCTCGAGGGGACTTCCGCTTCTTCAAAGACGACCAGGGCGACGAGGCGGAGCTAATGGCGTGCTCGCGGAGGAGATCCTATGGCCAGGGGCACAGCCAGCTCGAGCTCGAGCTCGGCTCTAATGGCGGCAGCAGAGAGGGGGAGGAGATCCGGGCGGAGGGGAAGAACCGAGGCGGGGAATGGATAGGGGAGGCTCTGGGGAGCTTATCCCCGTCGTCGCCAGCGCGAACCGGCGGCCAGGCAGGCACGCAGGTGCGTGGCCGCGCCGGAGGAGGCAGCGGCCACCTCCTGCTGCCTACTGGTGTGGGGAAGGGGACGAGCGGCGAGATGGGCTAGGCCTGGCTTGGGCGTCAGGTAAATTTTTTCCTTTTTCTTCTGCTTTTGTTTTTCTGTTTTGCTATTTATTGCTTTGCTAATTATTTGAGCTCCAAAACAAAAAGTAAAAACTAATTTTGACCTCCTGAAATATTTGTTATAATAACCCCACTCATTTCCAAGACTTTCAACATTTTTGGAAAATTATAGTTTCTGATTTCAAATTTTTAAATTTGAAACCAGTTGCTTTTGCATTTATTTAAAATGCTTAAAGTGTCAAGAAAATAGTTTTCTCTAATGGTCATTTACTTTCATGATTTATCAGAAAGTTTGAACATTTCTTGAGGCCATTTTGGGTTCATTGATTTTGAACTAGTTGAATTTTCCTTTAATTGAAATGGTGGCTAGGGTTTCGAGTTTTTCCTTTGCCACTTTGTTGTTTTTGTTGGAACTTCTTGGATGCAAATGCAAAGAAGACATGAGCACAATGCTATCTAGCTTAAGGTTTAGGGATGTGACACTATGGCTCGCCGGTCATCGGGAAGTTCACCAAAGTCCATACTTTGTTCTCATACATGGATCCTATCTCGGATTTCATAGCTTCAAGCCATTTGTTGGAATACGGGCCCGCCATCGCTTCTTCATAGTTCGAAGGTTCACCCTTGTCTAACAACATGATTTCCATCACAGGGTTGCCGTACCACTCTGGTGCGGAGCGTGCCATCGTGGAACTTCGCGGTTCAGTCGTAACTTGATCTGAAGCTTCATGATCATTATCATTAACTTCCTCTTCAGTTGATGTAGGCACCACAGGAACAACTTCCCACGCTACGCTACTATCCTGTTCGAGAGGGGGTGTAATTACCTCATCAAGTTCTACCTTCCTCCCACTTACTTCTTTCGAGAGAAACTCTTTCTCTAGAAAGGATCCGTTCTTGGCAACAAAGGTTTTACCTTCGGATCTAATATAGAAGGTATACCCAATAGTTTCCTTAGGGTATCCTATGAATACGCATTTCTCCGCTTTGGGTTCGAGCTTTTCTGGTTGAAGTTTCTTCACATTAGCATGGCAGCCCCAAACTTTAAGAAACGACAACTTAGGTTTCTTGCCAAACCATAGTTCATACGGTGTCATCTCAACAGATTTAGACGGTGCCCTATTTAAAGTGAATGCTGCAGTTTCTAATGTGTATCCCCAAAATGATAGCGGTAAGTCGGTAAGAGACATCATAGATCGTACCATATCTAATAAAGTGCGATTACGACGTTCAGACACTCCGTTGCGTTGCGTTGTGCCAGGCGGCGTCAGTTGTGAAAAGATTCCACACTTCCTTAGGTGTGTGCCAAACTCGTGACTCAAATATTCTCCTCCACGATTAGATCGTAGACACTTAATTTTTCTGTCACATTGATTCTCGACCTCACTCTGAAATTCCTTGAACTTTTCAAATGTCTCAGATTTGTGCTTCATCAAGTAGATATACCCATACCTACTCAAATCATCGGTGAGAGTGAGAACATAACGATAGCCACCGCGAGCTTCAACGTTCATTGGACCACACACATCAGTATGTATTATTTCCAATAAGTCAGTTGCTCTCTCCATTATTCCTGAGAATGGAGTCTTAGTCATCTTGCCCATGAGGCACGGTTCGCATGTGTGAAATGATTCAAAGTCAAGAGACTCTAATAGTCCATCAGTATGGAGCTTCTTCATGCGCTTAACGTCGATATGACCAAGGGGGCAGTGCCACAAGTATGTGGCACTATCATTATCAACTTTACATCTTTTGGTACTCACACTATGAATATGCGTAACATCACGATCGAGAATCATGAAGAATAAACCATTCACCAGCGGAGCATGACCATAAAACATATCACTCATATAAATAGAACAACCATTATTCTCTGACTTAAATGAGTAGCCGTCTCGCATTAAGCAAGACCCTAATACAATGTTCATGCTTCAAGCTGGTACTAAATAACAATTATTAAGGTTTAAAACTAATCCCGACGGTAGATGTAGAGGTAGCGTGCCGACGCGATCACATCGACCTTGGAGCCATTCCCGACGCGCATCGTCACCTCGTCCTTGGCCAGTCTCCGCTTATTCCGCAGGTCCTGCTTTGAGTTGCAAATGTGAGCAACAACACTGGTATCAAAAACCCAAGAGCTACTATGAGCACTGGTAAGGTACACATCAATATCATGTATATCACATATACCTTTAACGTTGCCGGCCTTCTTGTCCGCTAAGTATTTGGGGCAGTTCCGCTTCCAGTGACCCTTTCCCTTGCAATAGAAGCACTTAGTCTCAGGCTTGGGTCCATTCTTTTTCTTCTTCCCAGTATCTGGCTTACCGGCCGCGGCAACGGATTTTCCGTCTTTCTTGAAGTTCTTCTTACCCTTGCCCTTCTTGAAACTAGTGGTGTTGTTGACCATCAACACTTGATGCTCTTTCTTGATTTCTACTTCTGCACACTTGAGCATAGAGTACAACTCGGGAATGGTCTTCTCCATCCCTTGCATGTTGTAGTTCAGCACAAAACCTTTGTAGCTTGGTGGGAGAGACTGGAGGATTGTGTCAATTATAGCATCATCCGGAAGTTCGACTCCAAGTGAAGTCAGACGACCATGTAACCTAGAAATTTTGAGTATGTGCTCACTAACAGAACTGTTCTCCTCCATCTTATAGCTAAAGAACTTGTCGGAGACTTCATATCTCTCGACACGGGCATGAGCTTGAAAAACTAGATTCATCTCTTGGAACATCTCATATGCACTGTGTTGCTCAAAACGCCTTTGGAGCCCCGTTTCTAAATTGTATAACATGCCACACCTAACCAGAGAGTAGTCATCACTCCGCGTTTGCCAGACGTTCAGAATGTCCTAGGCTGCTGCGGGAGCGGGAGGGTCACCTAGTGGTGCATCAAGGACATAAGCCTTTTTAGCTACTTCCAGGATGAGCTTCAAGTTGCGAACCCAGTCCGCATAGTTGCTACCATCATCTTTCATCTTGTTTTTCTCTAGGAATGCGTTGAAATTGAGGTTGACGTTGGCCATCTACAATATTTATAAATACACCTTTTAGACTAAGTTCATGACAATTATGTTCATTTAATCAAATTAAGTATGAACTCCCACTTAAATCGACATCCCTCTAGTCATCTAAGTGATACATGATCCATGTTGACTAACCCGTGTCCGATCATCACGTGAGACGGACTAGTCACCATGGTGAGCAACTTCATGCTGATCGTATTCAACCATACGACTCATGTTCAACCTTTCGGTCTCTTGTATTCGAGGTCATGTCTGTACATGCTAAGCTCGTCGAGTCAACCTAGGTGTTTCACGTGTGTAAATCTGGCTTACACCCGTTGTATGCGAACGTTAGAATCTATCACACCCGATCATCACGTGGTGCTTCGAGACAACGATCCTTCGCAAAGGTGCACACTTAGGGGAATACGTTCTAGAAATTTTAAGAGGGATCATCTTATTATGCTACCGTCGTTCTAAGCAATAAGATGAAAAACATGATAAACATCACAATGCAATCATATAGTGACATGATATGGCCATTATCATCTTTGTTCTTTCGATCTCCATCTTCAGGCATCGCATGATCATCATTGTCGCCGGCGTGACACCATGATCTCCATCATCGTGTCTCCGTGAAGTCGTCACGCCAACTACTACTATCACTACTACTATAGCTAACCATTAGCAATGAAGTAAAAGTAGTAAGCACATGGCGTTGCATCTCATACAATAAATTAAGACAACTCCTATGGCTCATGCCGGTTGTCATACTCATCGACATGCAAGTAGTGAAACCTATTACAATAACATGATCATCTCATACATCATACATGTAACATCACAACTTTGGCCAGATCACATCACATGTCAAACCCTGCAAAAACAAGTTAGACGTCCTCAAATTGTTGTTGCAAGTTTTACGTGGCTGATTTGGGTTTCTAGCAAGAACGCTTTCTTACCTACGTGACAGCCACAACGATTAGAGTAGGAGAGACAACCCTTCATAAGGACCCTTTTCATCAAATCCAATCCGACTAGAGTAGGAGAGACAGACACCCGCTAGCCACCTTTCTGCACGGTGTGCATGTCTGTCGGTGGAACCAGTCTCACGTAAGCGTACGTGTAATGTCGGTCCGGGCCGCTTCATCCCACAATACCGCCGGAAAAGAATAAGACTAGTAGCGGCAAGCAATTGACAAATCATCGCCCACAACCTTTTGTGTTCTACTCGTGCATAGAATCTACGCATAAAAAACCTGGCTCGGATGCCACTTTTGGGTAACGTATCATAAATTCAAAAAATTTCCTACGCATATCTAGATCTTCCTATGGAGAGACCAGCAACGAGAGAGGGGTGAGTGCATCTTCATACCTTTGAAGATCGCTAAGCGGAAGCGTTACTAGTACGCGGTTGATGGAGTCGTACTCGCGGCGATTCAGATCGCGGTGTGATTCCGATCTAGTGCCAAACTACGGCACCTCCGCGTTCAACACACGTGCAGCCCGGTGACGTCTCCTGCACCTTGATCCAGCAAGGAGGAGGGAGAGGTTGGGGAAGAACTCCAGCAGCACAACGGCGTGGTGTCGATGGAGAGACGAGGTCTCCCGACAGGGCTTCGCCAAGCACCGGCGGAGAGGAGGGGAAAGAAGGGCAGGGCTGCGCCGAGGGAGAGGGAAAAGTGTGTCTCCAAAAGCCCAAAAGTGCCCACTATATATAGGTGGAGGGAGGGGCTGTGCCTCCTGGGTGGGGCGGCAGCCCTAGATGGGGGGAGGTGCGGCAGCCAAGGGGGGGAGGAGGGGTGGCGCAGCCCTCTGGTGGGCCTTAGGCCCACCTGCGCTAGGGTTCCCCCCTCTCCCCTCTTCCTGCGCCATGGGCTGAGTGGGGGGGCGCACCAGCCCACCTAGGGCCTGGTTCCCTTCCCCACTTGGCCCATCTAGCCTCCCGGGGTCGTTGCCCCCTTTCGGTGGACCCCCGGGGCCACCTCCGGTGGTCCCGGTGGTCCCGGTACGTTACCGGTGATGCCCGAAACACTTCCGGTGTCCGAAAGCATCCGTCCTATATATCAATCTTTACCTATGGACCATTCCGGAGCTCCTCGTGACGTCCGGGACTCCGAACAACTTTCGATAACCTCGTATAACAATTCCCTATAACCCTAGCGTCATCGAACCTTAAGTGTGTAGACCCTACGGGTTCGGGAGACACCCAGACATGACCGAGACACCTCTCCGGCCAATAACCATCAGCGGGGTCTGGATACCCATGGTGGCTCCTACTTGCTCCACGATGATCTCATCGGATGAACCACGATGTCAAGGATTCAATCAATCCCGTATACAACTCCCTTTGTGTGTCGGTATAGAACTTGCCCGAGATTCGATCGTTAGTATACCTATACCTTGTTCAATCTCGTTATCGGTAAGTCTCTTTACTCGTTCCGTAGCACGTCATCGTCTGACTAACTCCTTAGTCACATTGAGCTCATGATGATGTTCTACCGAGTGGGCCCAGAGATACCTCTCCGTCACACGGAGTGACAAATCCCGATCTCGATTCGTACCAACCCAACAGACACTTTCGGAGATACCCGTAGTGCACCTTTATAGTCACCCAGTTACGTTGGGACGTTTGATACACCCAAAGCACTCCTACGGTATCCGGGAGTTGCACAATCTCACGGTCAAAGGAAAAGATACATGACATTAGAAAAGCTTTAGCATACGAACAATACGATCTAGTGCTACGCTTAGGATTGGGTCTTGTCCATCACATCATTCTCCCAATGATGTGATCCCGTTATCAATGACATCCAATGCCCATGATCAGGAAACCATGATCATCTATTGACTGACGAGCTAGCCAACTAGAGGCTTGCTAGGGACACATTGTGATCTATTTATTCACACATGTATTACTAGTTCTTGTTAATACAATTATAGCATGAACAATAGACGATTACCATGAACAAGGAAATATGATAATAACCATTTTATTATTGCCTCTAGGGCATATTTCCAACATTTATAGCGTTGGGTGCAAGCTCTTTTGTGTTTGTGCAGGTACTCTGGACTTGACGAGATTCTCCTACTGGATTGATATCTTGGTTCTCAAACTGAGGGAAATACTTACTGATCCTGTGCTATATCGCCCTTTCCTCTTCAAGGGAAAAACCAACGCAAGCTCAAGAGACGACAGAAGATTTATGTCGCCGTAGCAAAACGGTGTCGTATCTTCCATCCAAGGCTCTAAGTATCTTCTTGACGATGAATTTGTTGGTAATGTCTTTGCTTCCTAAGCCAGCAATTTTATTTAGTAACTCTGACTAGTGAAGTACACCCTACACATGCACATCTAAGAGTATAGCAGCGGAAAGTAAAACATGCAAGTGTAAAGTAGAGGGTAAGGTAGGGAGATCAAACACAAAGGTTGACACGACCATTTTTGGCATTGTTACGATAGGTGGCGCTATCGTACGTCCATGTTAGTGGGGACTTCAACCTACGAATGGTAACGGCTGCGAGAGTCCATGGAGGGCTCCACCCACAAGGGGTCCACAAAGAAGCGACCTTGTTTGTTCCACCACGGCTAGTGTCCACACAGGACTAGCCTCACTCACGGTAGATCTTCACGAAGTAGGCGATCTCCTTGCCCTTAGAAACATCTTGGTTCAACTCCAAAACACAAAGTAGGAGGCTCCCAAGCGACATCTAAACAACCTAGGAGGCAGCACCCTCCAAAAGGTAATAGATGTGGTAGAACGATGAAATCCTTACTTTAGTGCTTCTAAAATAGCCTCCTCAACACTCAATCACTCTCTCTCAGATTTGGCACAGGTAGGAGAGATTGATCTTGTGGAAATCAACGTGGGGAGGCTATAAATCAAGGTTCAAATTATTGGAATGGAATCTCTTGATCTCAACACATGAGTAGGTGGCTCTCTCTAAAAAAATGGATCTGGCAAGTGTGTGTGAGTGTGTGTTCCGAGTGCTTCCTCTACGAATGAGAGGTAGGTGGAGGGGTATATCTGGGCATCCACAAAAATCCAACCGTAACAACATTATTTCCCAACTCGGTGACATCGAAGAGAATCATCGTGGTACCGAGTTGCACTAAATGTGGAAACTTTTTAATTCTCGGTGAGAACGATATAGGAATCTTGATGGTACCGATACAATGACCTAGACCAGTTTGCAAATCTCGGCGAGACCGATTTCAAACTCGGAAATTCCGATTTGTGAAATCTTCTCAACAGAAAGTTGGTCAGTGATTCTCGATGGCACCGATAGGAATGTTGGTGGTACCGAGATGGTAGGATTTGGCTTAGGTTGTTTCAAGATTAAAATCGGAAGGGTTGAATGGAAATTGTTGGTGGCACCGATTTTGCTGTTTTGGGTCTGGACAAACATATTTTGTGGGAGAATGGCTGAGTATTTTTGGTGGCTATCTCTAAGCACTTGAGCAACCAATTCATCATAATACCTCATCCCATTTTAATAGTATTGGCTTTCCAACATACTCAAAGTGATTTCTCACAAAGTAAAATATAGAGCCTTCTTCCTTGAAGCTTCAGCCAATCCTATTCCTTCCTTGCATCAAGGGGCATCTCGTCACAATCCTAGAGCCAAAGCATCTTTGAACTTTTCTAAAATATACTTGAATAAACTTATTAGTCCAATGATGCATATGTTGTGGTTAATTACCAAAACCACCTTAGGGATCAATTGTGCTTTCACCATCTTCTCCTATATCAGGATATTTTCCCGAGGAAAAAAATGAAGAGATTACTATTGGGACAAAGTGGTGCCGTCTCCAGGCTTAATCAGGGCAGGAGCGCTTTCGCTCTCTAGCGGAGGGATTCGCTGGGGATACTTTACCTTGGGATGGGGAAATGGAAGCCCTCGTGGACCAATCTTCATGAAGTTATTCACTAGAGGTTATCATTTCAATCCTTACTTCATCTCGTGTATTCAATCTTTGTGTCCAAACCTCAAACTGGAACCTGTGGGTTGCTGGTAGTGTTGATTACATCTTATGGTTGATGTTAGTTGGTTTAATTGGTGGAAGAATATATGGTTAGATTTTTAAGCTTATTCATTACACCTCTGATCTTGAACATGATCATTATTTGTGAAGATTTACTTTCGTCCTTGAGGACAATCCTGTGACGTTGGTATTCGTTCGATATTTTGATGATGTGTATGTTGCTCTTCCTTTAGTGGTGTCATGTGAACGTCAACTAACTGAAACTTCACCATATTTGCTACTATGGTAAAGCATTGGAGAGTAATAAGTAGATGATGGGTCGCGAGAGTGATAAAAGATCAAACCCTGGTTTATGCGTTATTCCGTAAGGGGTTGATTTGGATCCATACATCTCATGCTATGGTTAGATTTATCTTAATTCTTCTTTCATAGTTGGGGATGATTACGAGAGGGGTAATCATAAGAGGGTTATTTTTCACGTAAGAACAACACCCTAGCACCGGTCCAATCATATATCAAACTATCAAAGTACCCAACGTGAATCAACTAAACAAGATGAACGTGACTAGATGACAAATCCCATTTATCCTCGAGAGCGCTTTACTTCCTATAAGAGAACTTTCTGGCTTCTAATTTGATGTAAATAGGATTCACACAACTTGCTACACCTTTGTTACGGTTGTTAGTTTTTACGAATTGCCTTGCAAGAAAACTATTTTTTACCGCTACTTTTAGTGCTTGCATAGACTACCTTGCTAAAACCACTTGTTATTTCCTTTTGCTCCTTGTTGGTTTCGACACTTTTACTTATCAAAAGGACTATGATTGATCCCTGAGACTTGTGGGTCATCAAGACTCTTTTCTCGCACCGTTGCCGGGGAGTGAAGCGCCTTTGGTAAGTGGAATTTGGGAAGGAAATATTTTTGCTACATGTTGAAATTTATTGTCACTTGTTACTGTGGAGGATAATCCATTCAATGGGTTGTTCGGGTATCTCCACCACGACTACAAGTGGCAAAAGTGAGTCCTCAACCCAATTAAAATATTTCTTATGTAATTCCTTGGGGTGTTTAAGGGAAACCGCTAGCTAATCCTTATGCGAGAGCTGGAACAATACATCCTGATACCCACTTGATCTATATAGATGAAATTTGTGGACTATTTTAGCTTGCGATTTTATCCGAGAATGGGTTAACAAGAAGGTATTCCCTTATATTTTTAGGGAAAGTAATTGATATAGTATAGGCTATTGGATGATGCTGGAACATGGTATTGGAATCGATTGAAGCTGGAGTTTCACCATAAATGTGACCCTATGCATCTGGTTCATCATGGTCAGAATTATATATATAATTTTTGGCCGCATGAAGGAGAAAGTGTCGCTCAAGATTGGGGAGGCTTTCATCTATGATGCACACATACTCCAATCATGTGATATCAACAGAAATAATCATACAATATTTGCTCGCCTTTCACATGATGATCAATCAATGCTCGATACTTCTTCTACTGGTTCCTTTACAAAGAGAACTATTGAATCCAAATGGAATCCCATGGAAATAATTAATTACAACTCTGAAGATTGGGAAATCTACAAAGGTAAAGGGTCATGTATAAGTCTTGAGTTTGATTGTCGTACATTTTTCATGGAAAATGAAACTTTTCATAAGTTTAGTGCAACATACGGAGTTGACTCTGAGATATTAACTACTTTCTATGAATCACTTGCTACTCATGTTGATCTTTCTAAGGATAAGTGGTTTAAATTCCATCCACTTGTTGATGAAACTTGTGAGGAACCTCTTACAGCTTACAGTCATTTATAATGTTGATTGAGTTTTAGCCTACTACTTATACCTAGAAACCACCTTTTCCTCTTAGGATTAAGGAACATGCTAAGGTTGCAACTGTGGTTAATAAGAGTAATATCAAAACACATAGAGCCTCTAAACAAATAAAAGTAGAACATAAAATTGCATTGGTTAATGGTTTATTATTTGATAATATTAATTGTCAAGTTATATATTTCTGCAATGCGGCAACTCGTATTGCTAAAAAAGATTCTAAAAATAAATACAAACTCATTGTTGCCATGCGTGTTGTTTCTTTCAAAATTGGAGATCATTGTTATCATGGTTTATGTGATATGGGTGCTAGTATTACATGCATTCACTTTAACCTTTACAAAGCAATTATGCATGCTATTGCACATGTTGACTTAGAAGATATTGATGCTACTATTAAGCTTGCAAATAGTTAGACTATTTCACCACTTGGGATTGTTAGAGATGTTGAAGTCTTGTGTGGTAAGATCAAATACCCTACCGATTTCCTAGTTCTTGTGTGGTAATTTTTGTCACAATATTTTTGGTAGACTATTCCTGAATAATGTTAGTGCTAAATTTATTGCAATAGGTAAATGGTGAGTGTTAACATTGGTGATGTGTGATGTCTACTACGCAACTTTGTTCTTGTAGGCGTTGTTCGGCCTCCAAGTCCAGAGTGTTGTAGGACAACAACAAATTTACCTCAGGTGGATAACCTAAGGATAATCAGTCCGTGGGAGGTGTAGGATGAACATGGCCTCTCTCAAACAACCCTACAATCCAATACAAGAAATCGCTTGTGTCCCCAACAAAACCAATACAAATGAAAATTGTATAGGTGCAATAGTTCGATGAAGAGATGGTGATACAAATATAGTATGGATAGTACAAATATATTTTTATAATCTGAATAAATAAAAGCAGTGAGGTAGCAAGTAGTAAACAACGAGAAAAACGCTTTATTAATGCTTAGAAACAAGGAATAGGGTTCATAGTTTCAGTAGTGCAAACTCTCGACAATGCAAACATAGTAGAATCATATGATCATTCCTCAACGTGCGACAAAGAATCACTCCAAATTTCATATCTAGCAGAGAACATAATATGTAATTGTTGTAGGTAGTAGAACCACCTCAAAGTTATCCTTTCTGATCAATCTATTGGGCTATTCCTATAAGGTTCACAAAGAGACCTAGAGTTTTTACTAGCATAACCCGTATGATACATATCAATCAACCCTAATGTCACCTAGATACTGCAATATCACCACAAGTATCCTTAGGTTAACTATTCTACATGCATCAAACAATTTCAGATTCACCATATTCAATCGAACATAAAAAATCAAGGAGTACCCCAAGATTTGTATCGGAGTTGGTAGGACAAGAACTTGTATGAACCCCTATGCATAGATTACCCCATTGTCACCACGGGAATCCGCAAGTTGAGTACCAAGACATATATCAAGTATTCTAAAATCCAATATTGGATCCAAAATAATGAGATCTCAAAGGGAAAGATTCAATCCATCACAGCAAGATAGCAAGGGACAAACACCATTTGATCCAACTATAACAACAAAGCCCGTGATACATCAAGATCGTGCCATCTCAAGAAGATGAGAGATAGATAGATAGATAGAGATAGAGAGAGAGAGAGAGAGAGAAAGAGATTAAACACATAGCTACTGGTACATACCCTCAGCCCCGAGGGTGAACTACTCCCTCCTCATCATGGCCAGAGAGAGAGAGAAAGAGATTAAACACATAGCTACTGGTACATACCCTCAGCCCCGAGGGTGAACTACTCCCTCCTCATCATGGCCTGTGTCGGGATGATGAAGATGGCTAGTGGAGATGATTTACCCCTCCTCCATGATACTAGAAAGGCTCCATATGAATTTTTCTTCTATACAAAGAGTTAAGGTGACGAAGCGGAGGTTCTCTCCTAATGTGTGAGGGTTTTGGGATTTATAGGATTTTGTAGCATTGGAATCACAAGCAATGGATCCACATGGGCCCCAGAAGCTATATGGGTACACCATGTTATCCTGTGGCCCACATGTGGTTCCCCTCTTGTGGTTCTTCGCTCCAATATTGCTCATATGTTCCACAAAAAATCATCAAAAAGCATCAAGCGATTCTGAGAAATTCCATTTTCTGCACAAAAAACAGCACCACGACAATTCTACTTAAAACATCGTCACTTCGGGTTAGTTCTAAATAAATCATATAAAGTGAATAAAAACCATATAGAAGTATTGTAAACATAGGCAAATATGGCATGAATACTTCATAAATTATCGATACATTGGAGAGGTATCAGCATCCCCAAGCTTAATTCCTACTCATCGTGGACTAGGTAAATGATTATAGAAATAATTTATAAAGTGTTAATGATAGAATAGTGTATAATTTTAATCAATGATAATTTTAGTATCATTTTTGGCGTCAAAGCCACCAACTTTTCTCATAGAAGTCATGAGGATAAAGTAGCAATCAATTCACATTTCATGGTTCAAACAATACATTCTCTTGAAACTTCACAACCTAAGTTCTTAGTCATCAAACAGTTCATAGTTTCAGCAAAGTCTAAGTAAGAGCTCCACATACTCAATTATCATATAGTCTTCTATGGTTGCTAATACCCAAAGCATATTTTTAGAACAAAGCATATTTTTAGAACAAACAACATCCATTAATGTTTCGCCTACCAACGTACTTATCATGAAGATAATTGTCAACAATAATGAATTGAACAAATTTATTTGAATGGATATATGTGTTTGGACCTTTCCCCACCACATGGTGCTTGCCAACTAATAGATTGAGGTTTAAAATAAGCTGTCACAACATGAAACTTAAACAACATGAAAGTAAATAGATTGTCCCTTCGCAGAGGAAACCAATGATTTGCAGAGGTGCCACAACTCAATGTTTAAAACAGAGGTGAATATATTTTGGGTGGTGTTCCTCTCCTGTCAATGTTACAACAAGATATTTCAGTATCTTGCATGCTAATCACATTATTTGTAGTTCCCAAACAAAATTGAAATTTAACCCCCCCTCAACCATTTAATCACATTCCATGGCTAGCCATATCCACGGGTACCCTCCAAACAATCAACTTTCTAGTTGGAGTTCTTCTTTATTTATTTTTTTGTATTATGTAAGACTAGGAATCATTTTTACCAGCCTATCTCATGCAATGACAATTGAATAAATACTCATCATGAAAGTAACTTGCTTAGCATGGATGATGTTGACCGCCTCGATTGCTTCATCAGCGGTACAGGCACACAAAACGGATGTTTATTTGAAGCATTTAGGGGTGGCACATGAAAATTTTACTTGGAATGGCACTGAAATACCATATATATGTAGGTATGATGGACTCTCATGGAATAAAGTTGGATCAATGATTTGGATGCACAAGTAGTATTTCTACATAGTACGAAGTTTTTGCTAGCAAAAGGTTCTAAACAAGCACCACATGTTGGAGGATCCATAACAATATGAATTTTATGCAAATATACCCAAACATACCCATTACGTTGTCTTCCTTGTCCAACTTCAACTATTTGATCAAGGTTGAAACTAATTAATGGGTATTCACAATCATAAAAGATTTCCAAGATAACATATTTATATGTGTAGGTTCTCTTTCTTATACTACCCATTCATGATTTGCTTGTATGACCAATATTGCGATTTTCAAACTTCAATAGATATTTCTTTCTATACCAAATGTGAAAGTACTACTAAGCTTAAAGTACAATGAGAATTTCAGATTCATGATATTTCATTCATTCACAATTTACTCTTACGATATAGGTGAAGCACAAAAGTAAACATCAAACTACTCTCAAAAGATATAAGTGAAGCACAATTAGTAGTTAAACAATTAAGTAGCTATGTGAGGACTCTCTCTCTCAATAAAGACTTCCAGATCTGAGAATTTTATTCAAACAACAAACAAAACAAAAGACACACGCGAACCGATATTTGTTGACGAAGAGAGGTGGGACTTGTAGCATCCCAAGGCTTAGATGCTTGATGCTTCTTGATATATTTACTTGGGGTACCTTGGGAATACCCAAGTTTAAGATTTTGTATCCCATTCAATCCTCTCATATTCTGGTTTCACCTAAGTCTCAAATAAGTTCATGCACAAAAACTCGAAAAGAACTCGCGAAATAGGTTAGTACACATAAGAATAAATAAACACTTCATGTACTACCAAGACAAGTTGCATAATAATTTTCAAACATTTGGTATTGTATACTATCATTTCCATAATTTGTATCTACTAATACAAGCCATGAAAACTCTTGGATAAGTAGATAACAAAACCATGACAACAATCTGTCATAACAGAACATTCCGTAGAAATCAACTTAAAAAGTGTATTGGTGTGTATCCAAAAAATATGAAAATTACGAAATGTTAAATAATTTGTATGATAGTACTGTGCAGAAATTTAAGAAACTTTCCATATTCCAGTGAAATCTGATAACTCAAGTACTACATCAGAAGTTTTTGTTTTAGTACAACACACATCACACATGCAATTAAAGCATTCTAAGTATAATTATTGGAACTTTTTATTCAAAACCAAGATTATAAATAATATCTAATAGAGAAGAATAAGATAAAATGATGCTCCAAGCAAATGACATATCATGTGACAAATAAAAATATAGCTCCAAGTAAGATATACCTATAATGTTGAAGACGAAAGAGGGGATGCCTTCTCGGGCATCCCCAAGCTTAGACGCTTGAGTCTTCCATGGACATTACCTTGGGGTACCTTGGGCATCCCCAAGCTTAGGTTCTTTCTGATCCTTGTTCTTCTCATATCGATATCTCACCAAAAACTTGAAAACTTCACTCACACAAATGGGTACACTGTAATGGGACCTTTTGCTTCCTCTAATGGGTACACTCATATTTTAGTTTCTATTGATTATATTAATAAGTTGGTAGAAGATATTCCAACTAGTAGCGCTGATCATAACACTTCTATTAAAAAGCTTAGAGATGTTATTTTCCCGAGGTTTGTAGTCCCAAGATATTAAATGACTAATGGTGGTTTGCATTTTATTCATGGTGCTTTCCGTAAACTTCTAGCTAAATAGGATGTTAACCATAAAATTGCATCACCTTATCACCCTTAGTATAGCGGTCAAATTGAGTTGAGTAACCGAATAATAAAATTGATCTTGCAAAAGATTGTTAATTGATCTAGAAGGAATTGGTCTAAGAAATTTGATGATGCATTATGGACTTATATAGCTTCTTACAAAAAAACCTATGGGGATATCCCCGTATAAAATAATCTACAACTCAACTTCAAATTTTATATATTTGAACTTCATCTTTTATTTGTTCCTTATATTTTTATTGTAGATGACGAACTGCTTGTTGTGACATCGTCGAGATCCATCTCTTCTCAAAAGATACAGCGAGTTGTACACTGCTCTTACTAGGGCTCAGAGTGACAATAAGAAGTATGGCTTTTTATTAATTATTGTGTTAAATTGTATTTTCTAGTCGCAGTCTTTTGCCCTCATTCGTTCTTTTTATTTTTGTAGTATCTTATGTTTCATTTTTTTAAATAATAATAATTGAGGGGCATGATTGCTTATAAAATTGAGTTGGCCGATATTACAATTTGTGAAGTTGGACAATCTTTTTGGAATATACACATGCTCACTACACGCCTTGTAAATTTTGGGGTTTCTTTGGTGGTAGATAAGTTTAAGGGATCTCCGGCGATGGTTGTCCCGTTCCATATTTGTGCAGGCATGCAAAACTTTTTTATGTGTTGTTTGATTCTCTTTTGTCTATTTTCGTGTGATGACCTGTTTGCTTCAATACTCTTTCATGTTTGCTTTTGTTTTTGCAGTCAAGTATTTCGAATAGTGGTAGTGTAGGTAGGAGTGTGAAATTGATCTTCTCTTCAAAAGCCCAGGAACGTGTCGATAAAAAAATGATGAGTAATGTTTTTATGTGTCCAAAACCATCTTTTGTTTGTTGGTATTATACTGTCTTGTTTTTGTTCTTGTAATAATTTTATTTATTTATACTTCCAACAGGTCATGTTTGCAACATGTGATCCGCCAGAGACGAGGAATGACATTGGCCATTATTGTGTAGTTGCCTTGAATGTGAAGAAAAGACAGTTTGAATCTCTTGACTCACTTAATAAACCTCCCAGCTCTGAAGCAAATAGGGTTTTTAGGAGGATGGTTAAAAATATCAACCATGCATGGAAAGAAGGTAGCTCAAGTTCTGATGAGCCGCTAAATCCTCCTACACTTGATGGCTTTACGTTGAAACATGTGGTTGTCCCAATTCAGCCAAATGGGTATGTTTCTCGTAACCCCTCTCCCCCTTACCCCTGAACCGTTATTTTATATTTATGTGAAACTAATGTTTTTGTTCTTCTTTGCAGGCATGATTTTGGATTCTATATGTTCCAATTCTTGCATACGTGGTATGGTGTTCAAGTTGCTCAGTTTGGGCTGGAACACATTGGCTACATCAAAAAGGCCATGCTCTACAACTGGCTTACCTCGACACGGTGTTCCATTGATTTTTCATCACTTTTAATATTTGAAGATAAAGGTTTTGTTAGTGAACTACTTTATTTCCCTTATATATTTTGTCTACTACTTTCTTATGCTTCTTAAGGTGTTTATTTATTCGTGTGCTAGTGAAATGCATGTTTTTGACAGTGGGGGCTACATATTTTTTTGTGTAAGTGAGCTACATTTTTGTAGACAAGTGAGGTGTATTTTATGGGCAAGTGTGGTGCATTGTTCTGGACAAGTGGGATGCATTGTTCTAGACAAGTGACATTCATTGTTCTAGACAAGTGGGATGCAGTATGCTCTTTGTTGAACTGCTTTTCTATATATACATTTTTGAGCTGCATTTAATGATTTTGGTTTTGTATTTGGGCTGAGTGTTCCCATGTTTTTCCCATCGTTATCAGGTTTTGATGTAGGTCTCCATGGATGTTGTCCATCGTTATCAGGTTTTGATGTAGGTTTTGATGTAGGTCTCCATGGATGTAGGTCTCCATGGATGTTTTTCCCATCGTTATCAGGTTTTGATGTAGGTTTCCATGGACTCGTATGTCATGGATTGTATCATTAAGTACTGGAAGCAAGATCCTGAAATGAGTTTAGTTTATCGTTCTGGTGGACGTGTGCTACTTTTACCTCTATTTATCACGGTGAATGTGTCCCTTGTCATGTTATTTTGCTTTGGTGCATTTTTCTATTTTACTTAATTATTTACGTCCACGCGTGCATGCATCTTATTCTTTTTTCTGGTCCCATTTGTTATTTTTCTGTGGAGTATGTTCTTCAAATGGAAGTCATGGTAAAGAGAAATGATGAAGGATACCGTGTGTTGACGGTTGTGCATAGCCCATTTGATTTAGAAGATGCGCTTAAACATTTCATGTTTTTTGTTGGTGATGAAAACCTGTTGGACACAAAACTAGTAAGTCCATTGTTTCCATCCTTTATTCTACTTTATTGCATTTCTTTTTTAGTTATTAGAAGTTGTGGTCCTAATATTGTGTGTGTAGTGAACTTCATTTTTCATTTGTTTTTTGATGCGGCACATTTTGATGCCGTGCTGCAAGGATGGACATAACAACGTATACACGATGAACCGACATCGTGAGACCATTGTTATCAATGACACCAGGAGGTACACTTGCAATGCTGATTCACGACAAAGTAGCGCACGAGCGACTACCACTCAGGTTGCGCTGAAGTGGTATGTCATGTTTTTCTCATTACGGTTTATCGAAAATCTGTTTTTTACTCGTTGTGCTTCAAGCATTTACTGGTTTTTGCTATACATCTTAGCCAACTATAAAGCTTGTATTTGTGCTACTTCTTATTTTTCAAACCACAAAATTACTACACTGGTAGTACATATAGTACCACACTTGTTAATACAGTGCAGTGCAACATGTGTGACACAGAACTGCATTTATCCCACCGCCAAACTTGTGTAAAATAGTGATAAAAGAATGAACTCACATGCATTAGAAGAGGGACTGTCTAGACGTTGTGAAGAACTTGTAGTTGCATCGTCTGATACATATAACTTACTCATATAATTTCTCTCCTTTTTGTTATACCTTTTTGTTTATTGATCTCCGACGTATTTTTACTTTGTGCTGCCTTTTCCCATTTCGCTAGATGAGGAGGATGACTCAATTGATGAAGAGGATTTACAGTGAAAAGTTATATACCTTTAAGAAGCACCCTGACTGGGTTAAATTGGCAGAGAAGCCCTATTACCCGGTTGTGCGAGAGTAGGAGCCAAATGAGTGTGTAATATATGCTCTTAGGTTTTCGCAGCTATATGACGGTGTGCGTATAGTTGACCGAATTGTGAAATGCGACGTAATACTTTTTGTGTCTCTCCTTTTTTGTTACAATTTTTTAATGTTTTCAAATTTCATTTTTCATCACAACATTTTAATTACTTATCTGCATTCTTTAAATTTTTTAGCATGTTGTTGAAGATTGGAAGGCGGAGTACATTTTTTCAGCGTGTTGTTAAATCCTTTGAACATGTTGTATTATGGAGACATGCCATCTCAGCCAGGAGATCTGATTGCAAGGCTTGGTCTTACTTCCGTGTCGCACTCGCAGTCAGAGTCGCACTCGCACATGCAGTAACAATCATTGGAATTGTGTGGTTAAAGCCTTGGGTTTCGCTGATAGCTAGGTTTTATGGTTTGTACTATGTGTTGTCTAAGGTAGATAATGTGTATGAAGACTACTTTTTTGTCTTCTCTAGCGTCTGTTTTTGCAGTTTGTACATGGTGAAACTCTGAGTATTTTATTTTTATATAAATGATTTATATATGTGAAATCCAGTTTTGTTTACGTGTGTTTTTGCTTTTTTGCAACCGTTCTGTTGTAGTTGTGTCTTTTTCATCCTTTCATATGTGCAAGAACTTGCAGAATGGCACTGCATTCATGTGTATAACTCAACTCCAAAATGGTTGTGTTCTTTTTCATCACAACTTTATTCTTTTTCATATCCGTTTTTTTAATCGAGCGTGTTTGGGGTCGGAAGCACAATAAACTCACTACGCTTGTCAACCAAGCGCACTGCATGAGTTAGCGCGAGGCCGAGCTAGGGGTGTGGGAGGGGGGTGTCAACTCCCCTCCCCCATTCCGAGCGAGGCCAAGCGTGGAACAAGTCGGAGGAGACGACGACACGTCTTGCCGCGTCATCGCATGTTCCGGCGAGTCCGGCACACCCCATGACCCCACTATCTATCTTAGGGGTGTCCGGGGTGCGGTTGTTTTGGGGGGGAAATCAGAATAAACGCACTGCGCGTGTCAACCAAGCGCACTGCATGCCTTAGCGCGAGGCCATGCCGAGGGTGTGGAGGGGGGTTTGGACCCCAGACCCCCCTCCCCAGCCCCGGCTAGGCCGAGCCTGGAACAAGCCGGAGCAGGCGACGACGCGGCTTGCCACATCATCGCATGCTCCTGTGAGTCCATCACATCCCGTGACCCCACTATCTATCTTCGGGGTGTCAGGAGGTGCGGTTTTCTAGGGGAAAACAGAATAAACGCACTGCGCCTATCAACCAAGCGCAGTGCATGCGTTAGCGCGAGGCCGGGCCGGGGATAGGGGTGTGGACACCCCCTCCCGCACCCTAGGCGAAGCCGAGCGTGGAACGAGCCGGAGCATGCGATGAAGCGGCTTGCGGCATCGTCGCATGCTCCAGTGAGTTTGTCACACCCCGTGACCCCACTATCCATCTTAGGGGTGTCAGGGGTGCGGTTGTTCTAGGGGAAACAAAATAAACGCAATGCGCGTGTCAACCAAGCGCACTGCATGTGTTAGCGCGAGACTGAGCCGGGGGTGGGTAGGGGTTCGCTGCATACTCTCGTGAACTGAAATGAAGTAAACGGTGCACCTCTCCTTAATGAACTACATACTCTCGCATAAGTGTGCTGGCATGCTCCCTTTTATGTTATGGATATTTTCAGTGTTCGTTCGGCACTATTTAGTATTGTAAGTACTTGCGTGTCAACTAAATTGTACTTAGCGTTTTGGAGTACTCGTACTGTTATCCTTAGCGTGTCAGTGCTTAACATGACTACTTCAACATGACATGATTTCTGCATAAACATAATAGCAAGCAAGCTAGATGACTTGTTCAATCAAATAAACAAACTACATACTTGACATAAGCAAACTTGTTTAAGCCGATACACTTGACATTAGGAAACTTGTTCATTCTACGAGAAGCAAAGTACAAACTTGAAACAATAGAAAGGATGCTACTTCTTGAGCTTGCATTAGCTTTCCCTTGAAAAGGAAAGGGTGATGCAGCAAACTAGATAAGTATTTACCTTATTCTGTTGAGAACCAAGGTATCAATCCAGTAAGAGGAACAAGCAAGGCCCCAATCTTAGCACCTACACAAACAATGAAACACTTGCACCCAACGCTAAAAAGGGGTTGTCAATCCCTTCACGGTTATTTGCAAGGATGAGATATGATAGAGATAGATGTAAAAGATTGCTAGAACTAGAAGTAAAACAAAAGTAAATAAATGCCAGCAATATATTTTTGGTATTTTTGGTTTATAGATCTAGAAGTATAATATGTAAAATAGACCCTGGGCCATAGGTTTCACTAGAGGCTTCTCTCATGAAGGAAAATAATACGGTGGGTGAACAAATTACTATCGAGCAACTGATAGAAAAGCGAATAATTATGCATATATGCATCACGTTCGTGTCAAGTAGACCAAAATGATTCTACATCTACTACTATTACTCCACACATCGACCGACTCATGCCTGCATCTAGAGTATTAAGTTCATGAAGAACAGAGTAACACATTAGGTAAGATGACATGATGTAGAGGGATAGACTCGAGCAATATGATGAAAACTCCATCTTTTTATCCTTGATGGAAACAATGCAATACGTGCCTCGCTACCCCTACTTTCTCACTGGGTGAGGACACCGCAAGATTGAACCCAAAACTAAGCACTTCTCCTGTTGCAATTATTACCAATCTAGTTGGCCAAACCAAACCAATAACTCGAAGAGACTTACTAAGATATGAAATCATGCATATAAGAATTCAGAAAAGATTCAAATAGTATTCATAGATAATGTGAACATAAACCCATAATTCATCGGATCTCGACAAACACACTGCAAAATGAATATTACATTGGATATATCTCCACGAAGATCATGAAGAAGATGGTATTGAAGAATAAAGAGAGAGAAGAAGCCATCTAGCTATAGCTATGGACCCATAGGTCTGTGGTGATCTAATGACGCATCATCGGAGAGACAATGGAGTTGATGTAGATGCTCTCCATGATCGATTCCCCCTCTGGCAGATTACCAAAAAAGGCTCCCGGATTGGATCTCAAGGGAACAAAGGCTCCCGGCGGCGGAAAAGTATATTTTGGTGTCGTTCTGGTATTGGTGAATAATTGGGAATTTATAGGACGGGGATTACGGTTAGGAGGCCTGTAGGGGGCCCACAAGCCAGGGGCGCCCCCTAGGGTGCACCCTGCAGGCTTGTCGTTTCCCAGCAGGTTTCTTCTGGTCTAAGAAATATCATTACAGAGATTGTATTCCGTTTGGACTCCATTTAATATTCCTTATTTGCAATACTCAAAAACATGGAAAAACATAAACTAGCACTAGGCTCTAGGTTAATAGGTTGGTCCCAAAAATAATATAAAATAGCATAATAATGCATATAAAACATACAAAACAGATAATATAATAGCATGGAACAATAAAAAATTATAGATACGTATCAAAGGACAAGCACAAGCTCACGCAACTCCAAGGCCAAATTTTGAAAAGAAAAATCGTCATCACTCGTAGCCGTAGTAGGGGTTGTCATAATTCTCCTCCGCCTATTTTGCTTTTGCATACCCCAGACCTTCTCTGATGTTTTCAATTTTGTTCCATGACTCATAGGTGGCGTACGCACCTACCGTTGCATACTCGATGAGGTGATCCGACAATGGGCAGATCCGCCATAGTTTATGGTCTTCTTCCCTATCGGTCTTTTCCTTCATGTTTTGTAGAAAGGTTGTATCACGCTGCCTGCAACATCAGCCAAAGAGTGCAACCTCTTTCCTCCCATGAATGGAACTCTGCATTTGCACTGAATGTCTATGTACTTGTTGGGGTTGATCTCCAAACCAGATTCATGCACCTTCTGTTTGTCACCTGCAATGTTGAAGCTGACAAAGCTGTACAACTCGTCCTCCTTCACGACCGTGCAGAGGCCCTTGGGCCTGCAAGGGGGAAGACAGATTGAAGATGAACCCATCAAGTACTTTCTTATATAGTATAATTCATGGATGAATAAATTTCAGAGACTAGTATACAAAGTTCACAAGTTAAATTCAAGCACAACATGTTATTTTTATTTTGGTATTTACCATTGAGTCAATGATATATCTGTTGTTTAGTACTAGTTTAGTTTTCTTTGTTGAACAAAAGAACATATACCAGTGCCTCGCCAAGTTCCTTTACATTTTATTGTTGATGAAAAAAAACATCGGGCAAAGTTGAGAAGCTAGTTTACTACATAAATTCCAGAAACTATATTGTTGCATCAAGATCACAAATTATACTAGTACATCAAATTTCAGGGTGCATCACTTATTAAACATATGCATGAATATGATGAATGAGTGAGATGGTTCACCATTTTGTTGTCGCGATGATGTGGTATACCAGGCAGAGTTCCTCCATGCATAACTGCACAATTGTTGCCCTTTACGGAGGCTCGTCTTCCCTCATATACTTCACACAAGCACCGATGTACCGAGGGTACAAGCCGCCGACCCTCTTCCTGATCCTGTCGATCATCTTGTTGGATTCGTCTCGACTACTAGTGCATATGACATCCAACTTCTCCTTGTCATGGATGTCAAAATCATTAAGGCGCCTCGTGTAGTCGAGCTTCTGATCAGGGACCTCAACGTCGTCAACCTCGCTGGCCTGGTCGGACGTCTCACCATAGGGATGATTGGCAGATGGTTCCTCCGCCATTGCCCTCCTCCACCGATGGTGGGCTTGAGACAAAGATGTTGTGGGGAGTTGCTAGTTGAGATGGAGCGGCATTGGTGTTTTCAAAATGGAGTGGGAATGGGAGTTTTTGTGGCGTGGTTTGGGTCGTCGAGGAGGCGGTTGGACGGGGGCTCGCTGCGGTAGTGGGGGTAGTAGACGTGCGCTCGCCGTGATAGTGGGAGGAGAGGAATGGGCAATGGTTATTTTGGGGACGAAGCAGTTCTGATTTTTCACGTATAGTGGTGGGGTGGTGGTGTGAGGCATAACATGGAAGCTGAAGAGAGGACGTGAGTGGGGTGGTGCTTGTGACAACTTCATGTAGGCTCGCAAGTGTCTCAAATGAGATGATTGTGTTTTTTGGTGGATTTTCTTACTAAGTGCACTTCTTGGATATCTTGATAGAACTGCTTAAATCCATTAATTGTACTGCATGCAACTGATTTTATTCTTCGTATATTGTATTATATCATATCTCAAAATTCATACAAATGTAAGCGCACTGCTTTTTTTATGGAGTTCATTTTTAATTTTCTTATTTTTATAGATGACTGTGCTCAATTTTTTGGGGGGTTGGAGTGTTGTGTGGGCAGGGGTATCGGACTGCTTTGCTTAACTAACCGAGCTGCATTTTTTATTTTAACTAGACGAACTGCATTATTGTAGGCTGCGGACTGCATTTAGACGTTTACTTGGGCCTCCCTTTATTTATTTATGAGAACGAACTGCAGTTTCTTGCAGTGCCCACACACATTTTTTTGTTTTGGTTTTTAATTTCGAAAACCTTTTAAAGTTTTCTTGTTCCTTTATTTTATTTTTTTATTTTTGTAGTCACTCTTTTATTTTAGTGGGTCGTGGTATTTTAACCAGTCTTGCGTTTTGGGCATGTGTTTGGGAGCGAAGACGCATTCAGCCCAAGTAGGCCCGCCAGCAGGGGAAATGTGAGCTTTGATGTGTGATGTGTGTATGCGCTAAGGATTAGTCCCACGTCGCCACAGAGAGGGCCCGCCACCGGTTGTAAGCCACGATGAGGCAACCGTTTCCAACTCCTCTAGTTACTGATTGGGAGCATATACATGCCCCATGCCCTGACCTGTGGGCTCTTGTGTGCCATGCACCATGCATCATGGTGCAAAATGGACTCACATTTACTAGTGCGTGCGTGGTTGCACCTCGGCGGTCAATATTTTTTTCTTTTCCCATCCAGTGCACTTTCTCTTGCACTGCATCTACACACCTTGTGCACTGTGTGATATTACTTTCCTGAACTGCATTCACCTTTTGTTTAGGATTGTTTATGAATTATAATATTTTAGAAATATAAATATTAATGAGCTATGTTTAATGGGCGATCAATTTTTTCTTTTCCCGTCGATTGCACTTTCTCTTGCACTTCATGTACACACCTTGTGCACTGCTTGATATTACTTTCGTGAACTGCATTCACCTTTGTTTAGCATGGTTTGCAAATTACATTTTTTAGAAATATAAATATTTATGAGCTGCGTTTAGTGGGTGGGAGGTGCAGCAGTCAAAGTACACCTTTTTTGGTCTTCCTTTTTCTTGGTAACATAAGTTTTATTTGTTGTCCTTAATTATTGGTAACATAAATTTATTAACTCTCATTTAATTTTCACTTTTATTTTCTGCGTTGCTAGACTTTTTTCCTTCCTCTTCTATAGGTTTAGGCCAACTTCTAACCTATGTTTGCATTTCATTTCCCGTGTAGCCGCAACTTCTCTCCTTCCTTTAGTGTCCCATTCTTTCTTTTCATTTTCTAGGGTTTGTTGTGATGGCTCCAAGCCCGTGCACGAATCTCTCCTACTATAGCCATGGTTGTAGTGTCCCGAGATGCTATGATTTCTCAGCTTGCTCGCACGCCCATCATGCTCGCCGAGCGGGTAAGGTCTTCTACCTAGCTAGGTGAGCGGAGCAGCTTGCATATGACACAGTTTTCATGGAGGGATTGAATCTAGACCATATCAACATCGTTGAATTCTATTATGCTCTGCTTCGTCGTGGCCTTGGCCGCACAAGTCCTTTTGTCCATCAGCTTACGCCCATAGACGCGAAGACTCACTACAAGATGGTAATTTTCTTTTGATCTCATTTTTCCTTTGTGACTTTTATTAGGTTGTATAATTCCATACTTTTCTAAACTTCTAGTGCCATAGGAGTGTACTTCTTTTATTTATCAAAGCATACTGCACGGTGTTCTTATATCTTGTTTTTATTTTTTACTCACGTGTGGGGATCTCGTGTTTGTTTTGCATGTACTATAGAGTTCATACTACATGTGTCGGGGATATACCATTACCAGCTTGTACAATTTTCCCCCATGTACTGTGTGAACTACATACAACTATATTTATGAGCTGCGTGACAATTAGAAGCGTACTGCAGTTTAGCATGTTCCACACTGCATGTACCTCGCTTACATAAGAGGTTCGGAAACTGTGTGTGCGTTTTATCTCTACTCCTTGTTAGTTTTTTGTTGCACTTCATCTAGCTCGTGCCTGTTCTGTGTGCAGGGTTTTTTCTGTTCTGTGCACAATATGAGAATTGTAGTGCTAGTATCATCCTCTAACGATATTAGTACTTTTTGCAGAAAATTCCCCAACGAGTTGTTAGGTATCACTGGCTCAAGAAGAATGGTATTCTCCATGTTGTTCTCGGCAACGGACTCCCGAATCCAGTCAAGTACCGCGTAGGCATTGATGAGCGGCTTTATCTGCAGAAAGGTTGGAAGGAATTCGTCATTGAAAATGGCTTGAAGTCTGAACAAGTTATTGTCCTCAACTTTTCTGAACCCGAGGATTGTTTGTTTAAAATCACGTTTGATGTGATTGGATAAGATTATGAGATTGATTGTAATAAGTATTTTTTGTGTATCGAATGCTAAATCATTTGACGTGATTGCAATAAGTACTTTTGTGACCTGAACCACGTAGCATATAGGTCAGAACTTTGTGTTGTCTATGAGATAACTGCATTGCCTTTTATGGTTTGTGGATCAAAGTGCGTCAATGCTTACCCCACACTGCTATGTTATGGTTTTCTCCATACATCATCTCTCTCTAATGGTTTAGTGGAAGAACTCACTACAAAAGTTATACAGATAAGCAAACTACTATATATATGATTAATTTATTGAACTATATATATTTGGTCCTTAACCTGCTACTTCTTCGCGGTGACTAGATTGCGTTTAATGTTGCACTTTGTCTTGCTTTCCGTGGCGGGGTTGCCGCTTCGGGTCTTTTGACCATTGTGTTTGTGGCCCCTTGCCTAGGTGTTGACGCGGTTTTTAGTTTCCAACACTATGAGCAGCAAACTTTTTTGCTCCTCACTTGTTGGTTGATGGTCGTTTTTGTTTTCCACCGTTGTGAACAACATCATTTCGTGCTCCTACCTTTTTGTTGTTGTGTCATTCTTAGTTGTTTCTGTATAGAAGCATTCCCTTCTATTTTCTATTTCTTGTCTGGTGGGCTTGTGGGCATTGTTTCTTCATGTTCCTTGTCATCTTCACTCTCTTCTTCTTCATCCTCCTCTGCTTCATCTTCTTCGGCTTCCTCATTTTGTGATCTTGTTCTTTCGGCGCAGGTTCTTGAACTGTGCCTCTTTCTCTTTTCGCAAATGCTGCAAAGTCTCAGTTTCGTCCATTTCTTAGTGATCTGAGCGGAATCTCTGTTTGGTTGTGCATCGCCATGGCCATGGTTTTCTTGTTCATGTTTTCTTTTACATGTCCTGGAATTATGGCTGTTTATGGTATTATATGACTTGCGCCTTCTTATTCCAAGTGGCCGACCATCATGTCGAGCTCTGGTTGTGGCTTACTATTTTTGCCATCATTTTTCTCCTTGTAGGCAACCTTTTTTTAATTGCATCGCCCTTTTTGTTCCTCCCTCTCATGTTTAAAATAGGAGGTGGAATAATGTTTCTTTTTTATTGCACGAGTAGCATTGTGTTCGGTATCTTCTACTTGCTCGGTATTCTTGTTGAGCTAGGAATTCTTTGCTTGTTTTATTTTTGCTTCTTCTTCTTGTTCTTCATTCAGCACATCAACTTCCTCGATCAGTGACCTCATACGAGACAATGTCGTGTGGTACCCATCGTTGGACCTTGTCCCTTTGCTTTCAGGTCCATTGATGTTTCTGACAACAATTTTCTACGGAAAAATAGTGAACTTCCATCTGGTGTTGTTTGTTCATAGTATCTTCTATCAAATTTCGGATTTGATCTTGCATTTGGGGTGTATATTTTCATGACGTACACCTCACGAATCTTGTCTACTCTCAGGTGAGGGAGCATGCATACCACATGTACGCAAAAGAGCGCTCCAAACAACACACGTTTCTTTGTTTTGTAAGTGAACTGCATGATAGTAATAAACATAGATTTTATTATTTGTTCATTTTGAGGAAGTGCACTTCACTTTTGGTTTTAAATATGAGTAAGTGAGCTTCATACATAACTTTCGGAAAATAGGATTTTTTGTGCTAGTGAGCCGCAGCTATTTGTGTACAGAGTTTACATTCACATTCGTACACACCGTTCTTTTTCATTGGCAAGCACTTGAAATTCATGCCTTGCCCAATCAAATGCATCCAATCTATGGTAGTGGTGTACAAGGTACTTTGTTGGGTTCTCACCCCACTGTTGTGCTCTCAATGCGGTGCTGTGGTAGAGTGTTTCTTTGAAATCTGCAAAAATTGCCCTTGTGTATATTTTCTACAGCTAAACTTCGAACCCAAACTGGGTCGTTGTCTTTACTTCTGACTGCATGATCAGCAATGCAGCGTCATGAATCGAAGAGCTGAACATATTGTTTTTTGTAGTTATTTAGCAGTTTTTGTGGACATTTTATTTTACCTCATTTGCAACTGTCTCTTCGTGCTCGACGGCCTTCCTGGACTGAATGCACGTGTCCACGTGTTGAGCAAACAGATGGAGATCATATTTCTCTTTGATGAAGTTTTTTCAATATACAGTTCATGCTTTCGCTTCTCTGCATGTAAGTGATCCCACATTGAATTCAACACTTGGTCGTTTTGCACATTGTATTTTTGCTTGAGGTCCTTCCATGCTCGTTCAAATTCTGACGGTATTAGTGGGTGGTTCAACTCCGCAGTGAGTTAATCCTTGAGTTTCTTGTGCGCCTTATATAGGAATGCGAGGTGGTCTTTGTACTTCTTCATAATGTGCCGTCGACACAACTTGCAATGTATCGGGGAGACTAGTTTTTAATGCTTCCGCCATCGAAGAGCATTGGTGTGAGAGGCACAACTAATGTATTTTTATTAATTTGTTTATGTGTAAGAAATATGATAGAAATAGAAGTGTACCAAAGAAACGTAAGTATACACGTGTTGTATTTGTACCTGTGAGCATGCAGATTGGGGGCTTGTAGTTCATACACCTCAAGAATGTTTTGAAAACCCACTCGAACGACGGTATTGTTTCATCTCGCACAAGGGCGACAGCGAATATGGTGCTCGGTAGATGATGGTTCACTCCCACGAAGACTCCCAACGGCATGTGGAATTTGTTAGTTTTATATGTTGTGTCAAATGTAACAGAGTCCCCGAAATCTTCGTATGATCCTCTGTAATTTGCGTTGGCCCAAAAGATGTTTCTTACACGATTATCGTCATCCACGTTGTAATCATAGACGAACTCTTGATTGATCTTATTCATCTTCTCGAAGAAATCCAAAAGTTTCTTAACGTCATCTTAAGACTCTTCTTTAGCAAACATTTGTTTCCTATATTTCAAAGGTAGTGCAAACTCATCTTATAAAACAAGAAATGATTACCCCATAGAACGGTCAAGCGGTATGTTATGTGTTGTGCTTACTTGTTGACCCAGTCGCAGCTAGTATGTCTCATGAAGTGCAAACCACTGGACAAATGCGACAACATTGACATCATGTGTGCGTGTGTGTGGTTGTCCAGCTGCATGTCCTTCACCAATTGGTCAATCAAAGGACCGTCTCTTTTGTGTGAGTGCATGTGCAAAAGCATCCCGGGGATATCTAGCATCTTGTGATTGTGGTTGAGATGAACCATTTCTATCCCAAAATTCTCATTCTTCCTCGTTTTGACTCTAATTCCTACCATGCAGCCAACCCATTTCGATGTCTTCTCGCGTTTCCGGTCATAATATGCTACACTCTACTTGTGAGTCCCTTCACTTGAGCAAACAATGTAGGCATTTCCTTGTGTTTTTCCCTCTTGTGTATGCCAACCCCTGCATATCTTGCATAAGTGTTGTAAAAGTCACATGCAGTGTCGTACGAGATGAACTTCATTCCAGCGGCAGGTATCAGGTTTGGCGCCATGTTTTTATCCTACATCAATTGTAATTCTCTATGAGATAAAGTGCAATGTTGTGTTAAAATAAGAGAACTGCATATGAATTAAGAAATCACTGAAATGTTACTAAGTTTTTGGAAGAGTCGACTATATTAGATGTTAGGCCAAACTTCAGAGTAAATGTGAGTGTGCACTGCAAGTTTATCTCAATGGACTGCAAATATTATTTTTTTCAGGACATAAGCTTACATGTGTGTAATGTCGTTCATCCGATTGGCGTTTGCAGCTCAGCGGGTTGTATTGGACATGGTGGGGTTATAGCTAATCAGTGTAGTTAACGATCTCACGGTGGCAGTAGTGAGGAGGACTTGTATCTGCCATTGGCTTCTGACCGAGGCACCCTGGGTCATTGCAGTGTTGCACTTGTTACAGCAGGTGCACTCCGAGCTATGTTTTTTGATGGAGCAGGTGCACGCTGAGCTCTGTTTTGTCGTGGAGTGGGTGCATGCTGAGCTTTGTTTTGTGGTGCACCAGCTCGACACGGTGGTAATCCAGTGTTGTGGTGATGTATCAATGGGTTCATTTGAAATTGCCGAAGCAGAGGCGCATCATCGTAATCATCATCTTCTGGAACATCATGGTCAACATCATCATAGTTGTGTGTTCGTACATGTTGTCCAAATGTAGTGAACCCTTGCTTGTACTCTAGGTTGAGAACTGTTATTGGATCATCTTCATCGTCATCATCATCATCATTATGTTGGTGAGCACCCTCCCACAGGATAGTGACAATGTTGCCATCTTCGAGTACCTCTTCTTCGTGGAAGAAATTTTATTCCGGAGAGTATTGCACCCTGTTTGTTGTCCTGGAGAATCCTTGAGCTATCTCACGGGTAACCCAACGAGTGTCTCTTGTGGAAAAAGCTTGACTCTTCCAAATTTTGATGGTCCTTGGGTTGTCAATTATGCGCAACATTTTGTTTCTGCTGAACGTCATTTCCTCCACAAAACGGTGAGATGCATTGTCAGGTAAAGCAAACCGAATCATACGAACTACATTTTGTTTAAAAGGGCACGGCGAACTAATGCACGTGGACTACATCATCCAGCAGGGTGAACTGAAGTAACCGCACTGCGTCATTATCCATAGTGAACCTGTAGAACTGATAATCGACAAGTGTAGGGGATCGCAACAGTTTTCGAGGGTAGAGTATTCAACCCAAATTTATTGATTCAACTCAAGGGGAAGCGAAAGAATATTCTCAAGTATTAGCAACTGAGTTGTCAATTCAACCACACCTGAAAGATTAGTATCTGCAAGCAAAGTATCAGTAGCAAAGTAGTATGATAGCAACGGTGCTAGAAAAAGGGTGTGTTGACGGCAGACTATTCCTAACTTGTTGTATCAATGGCGCCAGAAAAGTCTTGCAGCAGGTAACAGCAAAGTAGCAAGTAACAACAGTAGTGAGAGCAGCAGCAAGTAATAGCAGTAGTGACAGCAGTAGTCACAGCAGTAGCAACAGAGTAACAGCAGTAGCAACAGTCGTAGTGACAAAGTAACGTAGCAAGGACCAGTAGTAAAAGACTCGTAGGCATTGGATAGGTGATGGATGATTATGGAAGATGTGGTTCATCATGTAACAGCTATAACACAGAGAGATAAGTAACTACCTCCCGTTCTTCAATCTAATGTAGGCATGTATTCCGTATGTAGTCATACATGCTTAGGGAAAAGAACTTGCATGACATCTATTGTCCATCCCTCCCATGGCAGTGGGGTCCTAATGGAAACTACGGGATATTAAGGTTCTCCTTTTAATAAAGAACCGGACCAACGCATTAACACTTGGTGAATACGTGAACTCCTCATACTATGGTTATCTCCGGGAGTGGTTCCGGCTATTGTCACTCCGGGGTTGCCGGGTCATAACACATAGTAGGTGACTACAACTTGCAAGATAGGATCTAAAACACACATATATTGGCGACAACGTAATAGGTTCAGATCTGAAATCATGGCACTCGGGCCCTAGTGACAAGCATTAAGCATGGCAAAGTAGTGGCAACATCAATCTCAGAACATACTGGATACTAGGGATCAATCCCCGTCAAAAGTAACTCGATTACATGATAGATCTCATCCAACTCATCACCGTCCAGCAAGCCTACGATGACATTACTCACGAGCGATGAAGAGCATCATGGAATTGGCGATGGAGGAAGGTTGATGATGATGATGGCGATGATCTCCCCTCTCCGGAGCCCAGAACAGACTCCGGGTCTGCCCTCGAGATGAAGAACAGGAGGTCGCGGCGCCTCCGTATCGTAAAATGCAATGTATCCTTCTCTCTAATTTTTTTTCAGGCGAAACAGAATATATAGAGCTGAGTTTGGAGGTGGTGGCGCCACGTGGGCCCCACAAGCCTGGTTGGTGCGGCCTGGGGGGGTGGCTGCGCCGCCTGGGCTTGTGGCCCACTGGCTCACCCCTTCCGGTGGATCTTTGCGCAGGTATTTTTCATTAATTCCAGAAAAATTCTCCGTAAATTTTTTTGTCATTCCGAGAACTTTTATTTCTGCACAAAAACAACACCATGGCAATTCTGCTGAAAACAACGTTAGTCCAGGTTAGTTTCATTCAAATCATGCAAATTAGAGTCTAAAACAAGGGCAAAAGAGTTCGGAAAAGTAGATACGACGGAAGCGTATCAACTCCCCCAAGCTTAAAGCCTTGCTTGTCCTCAAGCAATTCAGTTGACAAACTGAAACAGACAAAAGAAAAACTTTGACAAACTCTATTTGATCTTGTTGTTGCAACTATGTCTAACTCATATCCAGAGTTTCAGCAAGATCACAAGCAAACCACATAAGGAAAATGACATCTAGGTCTCACGGTAAACTCATATCAATGGCATAATCAACTAGCGAGCAAATAATAATAAGTCTCATATGTCAACACTTCAATCAAAACAATCATGAAGCAGTACGAACAGATGGTATCTCGCTAGCTCTTTCTGAGACCTTAAAACATAAATGCAGAGCACCTTCAATGACCAAGGGCTGACTAAACATTGTAATTCATGGCAAAGAAGATCATGTCACAGTCATACTGAATACAGTTAAAAGCAAAGCATAAAAATGACATAGGTGCTCTCTAATTGGTGCTTTTGCAAGAGGAGGATGACTCAACAGGAACATAAATAGACAGGCCCTTCGCAGAGGGAAGGATTGATTTGCAGAGGTGCCAGAGCTCAAGCTTTGAAAATGGAGATAATAATTTTGGGTGGCATGCTTTCATTGTCAACACAATGACTAAGAGTTCTCAACATCTTCCACGCTACACATGCTATAGGCGGTTCCCAAACAGAAAAGTAAAGTTTTGACTCCCCCAACCAATAATCAATCACACTCCACGGCTAACCGAATCCTCGGGTACCATCCATACCAACATCAATCCTGGGGGAGTTTTGTTTGCAATTATCTTTTCGATTTGAGCATGGAACTGGGAATTCCAATTACCGGCCCCTTTCTCGTGAATGATAGTGAATAAACACATATCAAGGATAACACTCCTAGCATGGAAATACTAATAGCCCCCTGTCACTACATGAGCGCTTCGGGCATCCAAAACAGATTATTTCTTGAAGATTTAGAAAGTGGCACATGCAAATTCACTTGGAACGGCAGGTAGATACCACACATAGGTAGGTATGATGGACTCATATGGAACAACTTTGGGTTTATGGAAGTGGATGCACAAGCAATATTCTCGCTTAGTACAAGTGAAGGCTAGCAAAAGATTGGGAAGCGACCAACTAGAGAGCGACAATAGTCATCAAAATGCATTGAGATTAACCAACATTGAGTGCAAGCATGAGTAGGACATAAATCACCATGAACATGAATATCGTAGAGGCTATGTTGATTTTGTTTCAACTACATGCGTAAACATGCGCCAAGTCAAGCCACTTGAATCATTCAAAGGAGGATACCATCCTATCATACTACATCATAGTCATCTCAACATTCATGTTGGCAACCAAGACAAACCATTATAAGCTCCTAGCTAAGTAAGAATGACATAAGCAACTATGATCTCTAAGTTGTCATTGCAAACATGTTTCTCTCACAACAAAGCTGAACTAGGAACAGTGAGCTAGTCATATTTACAAAAACAAAATAGATCGAGTTCATACCAGCTTTTCCAGGCTCAGTCACTTCATCATATATCGTCATTATTGCCTTTCACTTGCACGACCGAACGATGTGAACAATAATAAGAGTGCTCGTGCATTGGACTAAAGCTGGAATCTGCAGGCAAACACAAAGGAGAAGACAAAGTAATATGGCTCTTTGAAAGCTAAACAGGTATGCATGCAAGAGCCACTAAACATTGTAACCATTATCTTCTACCTTGACCCAAAGAAAAGTAAAACTATTTAAATGGGAAAGCTGCCAACAAGCAATAGAAGAAAAGAAAATCTTTTTGGGTTTTGTCAAACTAGACAGACACACGAAAAGAAAATGAGAAAAAGAATATAAACTAGCATGGATGATGCAGTGGCAAAGTGTGAACACCGACGAACAAAGTGAAAGCATAAGCAAGAATGTAAAGTCGGTGAGGCCTAAGTTGGTCTACTCCCAAGGAGGGGAATAACCAGTTCCGGGGTACTCCGGAGTGGCCTGAGGATGCCACTGTTGTGTGAGCTCCTCTCGCTCCCACTGATAAACTGGCGTCTGGTACTCGACTGGTGGCTCGGGCACCGGCACCTGTGGTTGGGCTAAGCCCCAATATGCGTAGATGTCCGAGGGCATAATAATGTACCTGCCTGCATGAATATTGAACAAAGAAGGAGCAGGCAAAGTAATAGTCTCACAAGTACGCTCACTAAATACCAGGTTATAAATCATCCTTCTATTTATATCTCTATCAAGAAATTCATGGCGAACCATGCTATCGTAATCTAGATATCTCTCGGGAAGAAGAATCTCTTCTTTCTCGTCCAGTCTAATAGGTATCTCAAAGTGTCTAGCAAGACGGGTAGCATAGATACCTCCATAGACAACACCTTTAGAACGGTTCAGGTTCAACCGTTGAGCTACTATAGCGCCCAAGCTATAAGTTTTATCGTTATAAAGGGCTTCGCGCAAGACCGCAAGATCTGGGGAACTAAGTGACCCAGCTTTCCCACGGCCAATCAAACATTTTCCCACAAATGATGAGAAGTACCAAAGCACGGGAAAATGAATGCTAGCAGCTCTAGCGCAAGACACTCCTCTCTCCTCTCCTACGGCAATTGTATCGATGAAAGCTTCCAAGTCTCGTGGACGAGGATCATTAATATCCCCAACGTAAGGTAATTTGCAAACATTGCAAAAATCCTGGAGTGACATGCGCTGGGGGATATCATAAAGTTTGAACTCAACCATAGGAGGATTCTTCCTCGGATAGAAGTTAAAGCTTTGTACGAAGATATTGGTGAGGAGGAGGTATTGCGGACACTTATCTTCAACGAAGGCGGTAAGGCCTGCGTTCTCCACCAAATGATAAAAGTCCTCATAAATTCCAGCGGCGCGTAAGAACACATCGCTTGGCCACTCGCACGCTCGAACTTCTGCGACTCGAGGGACCAGATACTTGGGCTTCTTCTCACTCCCATTATCCTTGGGGTCACGGCTTGATGAGCCTCTTAAGAACCTCCTCATCATTTCCCTTTTCTATCTCTGAAAAGTGAACAAGGCTCAACAAAACTCATAGCAGCAAGTAACAGCAGTAGTGACAGCAGTAGCAAGGAACATCAGTAGTGACAGCAGTAGCAACAGAGTAACAACAGTAGCAACAGTAGTAGTGACAAAGTAACGTAGCAAGGACCAGTAGTAAAAGACTCGTAGGCATTGGATCTGTGATGGATGATTATGCCAGATGTGATTCATCATGTAACAACTATAACATGGATAGATAAGTAACTAGCCCCCGTTCGTCAATCTAATGTAGGCATGTATTCCGTATGTAGTCATACGTGCTTAGGGAAAAGCACTTGCATGACGTCTATTGTCAATCCCTCCCGTGGCAGCGGGGTCCTAATGGAAACTACGGGATATTAAGGTTCTCCTTTTAATAAAGAACCGGACCAACGCACTAACACTTGGTGAATACATGAACTCCTCATACTATGGTCATCTCCGGGAGTGGTTCCGGCTATTGTCACTACGGGGTTGTCGGGTCATAACACGTAGTAGGTGACTACAACTTGCAAGATAGGATCTAAAACACACATATATTGGCGACAACAATGGGTTCAGATCTGAAATCATGGCACTCGGGCCCTAGTGACAAGCATTAAGCATGGCAAAGTAGTAGCAACATCAATCTCAGAACATAGTGGATACTAGGGGTCAATCCCCGTCAAAACTAACTCGATTACATGATAGATGTCATCCAACTCATCACCGTCCAGCAAGCCTACGATGAGATTACTCATGAACGATGAAGAGCATCATGGAATTGGCGATGGAGGAAGGTTGATGATGACGATGGGGACGATCTCCCCTCTCCGGAGCCTAGAACGGACTCCAGATCTACCCTCCAGATGAAGAACAGGAGGTGGCAGCGCCTCCGTATCGTAAAAAGCGATGAATCCTTCTCTCTGAATTTTTCCGAGCGAAACGGAATATATAGAGCTGAGTTTGGAGGCGGTGGCTCCACGTTGGTGCGGCCTGGGCTTGTGGCCCACTAGCTCACCCCCTCCGGTGGATCTTTGCGCAGGTATTTTTCATTAATTCCAAAAAAATTCTCCGTAAATTTTCAAGTCATTCCGAGAACTTTCATTTCTGCACAAAAACAACACCATGGCAATTCTGCTGAAAACAACGTTAGTACGGGTTAGTTCCATTCAAATCATACAAATTAGAGTCCAAAACTAGGGCAAAAGAGTTCGGAAAAGTATATACGACGGAGGCGTATCAAGAACCATACTACATAATCGAGCAACTGCACTACAATTTTAATGATGACAAACTGAAGTAACCACACTGCTTCATTTTTGTTGATGTACTCGACTGCATGTACTCCATTGTGCAGAATAAGTAAACTCAGATAGGCGAAGAAGTATACTGCTTACCTCATGTTGCAGTGCTTTCTTGCGTTTGCACGAGGAAGTTCCCTTCGCGTCCGTCTCCAGCACTCTTGCATTCACCTGTGCAGTCCTCTTGCCCTTCAGGAATTCATGAATGTTTTGGACGTTGCTCAAGGAGAGTGGAGACGGTGAATTTGCATTGTAGGTCATTGCGGCCTTCATCCAAGAAGCTATGATGGATGAAGCAACCTTGCACACAGTCCTCCTTTGTTGAATTGGAGCTATGTTGAGGCACCACCAATCCACATCCGATGAAGGACAGGTAATTGGAGACGCAACGCTCAACGTCGTGGAAGAAAGTCTCGAGGAGATCGGTGGTGGCGTCACCGAGCTGCTGGCATGGAAGAGGGGTGATATACGAGCGAGAGAAGGCCACCAATGTGCGAGAAGGACGACAGGGGAGGGGCGGCTGCGCCCCAAGCCACCGTCGTGGGAGAAGACCGAGAGGGGAGGGGCGACATCAGTCCCAGGCCGTCGGCATGGAAGAAGGCCAGGAGGGGAGGGCCGGTGGCGCTGACAGGCCGCTGTTGCGCAAGAAGGCGGGGAGGGGAGGTGTGGCGGTGTTGCCAGGCCACCGACATGGAAGAAGGCAGGTGGGGAGGGGATGTGGAGCCTCCAGGGCGCCGTTGCAATAGAAGGCGGCAAGGGAAAGGGTGGCAGTGCTCCTAGGCCGCTGTCGTCGTAGAACGCACGGTGGGGAGGGGTAGCAGAGATCTAATGGAGCATTTGTATAATAAGCCTCGGTGTTAGCAGAATAAGGTCTTAAGGGGTGTTATTAGAATAGACCCACCCTATATATATATGAGTCATTTTTGTTCACATTATCCTCGACGTAAATAAGTTGGGAGGCGAGAACAATAAAGCTCCTATTTTCCTACGTGTATGCTGGATATGTTTGCTCCAAAAATATGCATCGAGTGTGAGCAATCATAGAAGACTAAATGATCGTTGAGGACAAGTAAGGTCTAAGCTTGGGGGAGTTGATACTTCCATTTTGCATCATTATTTCTTATTGATATTTATATTGTTCTCGGTCATTATTCCACTTTATGATACAAGTCCAATGACTTTTCTCTCTCAATTTGCAAGATCTACACAAATAGGGAAATTATTGGAAAATGAATTTTGTGGATCTCAAATGACCTAAAATTTCATGATGAATTTTTAGGGAATATTTAGGAATTACTTGAGCAAAGAAGTACCAGAGGGGGCCACCTGTTGGTGCCAAGCCAACATGGCGCGGCCACCCCATGGGCTCGATGGGTTTTGACCTATAAAAAATGAGGAGGATACTTTCGAGACGAAGAGCGACCGTCTTGAAGTGGAAACCTGGTCTGAGGGCATTTTGCTCTCCGACACAATGATTTTGCTACGGAAACTCCCCTCCGGGAGGGTAAAATTGAAGCCAATGTCATCATCAATGCTTCCTCCTTTCTCGGAGGGCCAATATTCATAAACATCTTCATCAGCACCAGCAATCCCTACTCATTCACATTGATATCTATTGATGGGCATCTCCATAGCCCATTGATACGCCGAGTCGATGTGACCATCTCCTCCTTTTTGCCTAACAACCTCCACCACACTGTATTCCACCTATAGTGTTATATACATGGCTCATGCTCATGTATTGCATGGGAGTTCAAAAAGTTTGAGAAAGTAAGAGTGCGAAAACTATAACTTGGCCAATACCGGGGTTGTGCATGATTTAAATTCGTTTGTGGGGATGAAGGAGCATAGCTAGACTATATGATTTTGTAGGGATAACTTTCTTTGGCCTTGTTATTTCCAAAGTTCATGATTACCTTGCTAGTATGCTTAAAGTATTATTGTTTTCATGTCAATAGTAAACTTTTGTTTTGAATCTTATGGATCTGAACATTCAAGCCACAAGAAAAAAGTTACAAAGAACAAATATGTTAGGTAGCATTCCACATCATAAATTCGGTCTTTATCACTTCCCTACTCGAGGACGGACAGGAGTTAAGCTTGGGGATGCTTGATACGTCTCCAACATATCTATAATTTTTTATGGTTTCATGCTATTATCTTGTCAACTTTGGATGTTTTATATGCATGAATATGCTATTTTACATCTTTTTTGGGACTAACCTATTAACTTAGTGCCTCGTGCCAGTTTCTGTTTTTTCTGTGTTTTTGACCTTTTCAGAAAAGAATATTAAACGGAGTCCAAACGGAATAAAACCTGCAGGATGATTTTTTCCATAACACAAGATACACAAGGGACTTCAGAACCAAGGCAGGAGACCTCGTGGGAGGTCACAAGCACCCTAGGCGCGCCCTAGGGGGGCCACGCCTAGAAGGCTTATGGGCCCCACGTGCCTCCTTTGCACTACCTCTTTCGCCTATAAATTTTCTAAAATCCCGAAACCAAAGAAGAGAGCCACGAAAATACTTTTCCGCCGCGGCAAGCTTCTGTCTCTGCAAGATCCCTTCCGGGGACCGTTCTGGTGCCCTCCCGGAGGGGGATTCGGACACGGAGGGCATCTTCATCAACACCATTGCCTCTCCGATGATGCGTGAGTAGTTCACCACAAACCTTCGGGTCCATAGCTAGTAGCTAGATGGCTCCTTCTCTCTCTTGGATCTTCAATACAAAGTTCTCCATGATCTTCACGGAGATCTATCCGATGAAACTTTGATACGTCTCTAACGTATCTATAATTTTTGATGGTTTCATGCTATTATCTTGTCAGACTTTGGATGATTTGCATGCCTTTTATATACTTTTGGGACTAATTTATTAACTCAGTGCCAAGTGCGAGTTCCTGTTTTTTCCATGTTTTTGACCCCTTTCAGAGGAGATTTTGAAACGTAGTCCAAACGGAATAAATCCCGGAAAAGAATTTTTCCATAACGGAAGAAGATCAGGAGACTTGAGAGCCAAGGCAGGGGGCCCCAGGGGCTCCACAAGCCCTCACCGCATGGACAGGGGGGAGGTCGTGGCCCACCGGCTTGTGGGCCCCCTAGACGCCCTTTGCCCTAGGGTTTGCACCTATATATTCCCAAAAATCCCAAAAAAAAGGAGATCATCGAAAGTACTTTTCCGCCTCCGCAAGCTTCTGTCTCCGCAAGATCCCATCTGGGGCACGTTCTGGTGCCCTGCCGGACGGGGGTTCGGACACGGAGGGCTTCTTCATCAACACCATGACCTCTCCGATGATGCGTGAGTAGTTCACCATAGACCTACGGGTCCATAGCTAGTAACTAGATGGCTTCTTCTCTCTCTTGGATCTTCAATACAAAGTTCTCCATGATCTTCATGGAGATCTATCCGATGTAATCTTCTTTTGCGGTGTGTTTGTCGAGATCCGATGAATTCTGGATTTATGATCAGATTATCTATGAATCTTATTTGAGTTTCTTCTGATCTCTCTTATGCAAGATTTCATATCGTTGTAATTTTCTTCGAGTTGTGGGTTTTGTTTGGCCAACTAGATCTATGATTCTTGCAATGGGAGAAGTGCTTGGTTTTGGGTTCATACCATGCGGTGACCTCACCCAGTGACAGAAGGGGTAGCGAGGCACGCATCGTGTTGTTGCCATCAAGGGTAAAAAGATGGGGTTTTCATCATTGGTTTGAGATTATCCCTCTACATCATGTCATCTTGCTTAAGGCGTTACTCTGTTCGTCATGAACTCAATACACTAGATGCATGCTGCATAGCGGTCGATGTGTGGAGTAATAGTAGTAGATGCAGAAAGTATCGGTCTACTTGTCTCGGACGTGATGCCTATATGTATGATCATTGCCTTAGATATCATCATGACTTCGCGTGGTTCTATCAATTGCTCCGTTGTTGTCTGTTGCCATAGCAGAAGAATTTCGGGCTCCGTTGCCAGGGAGGATCAAGTCAAGAACTCATCCAAGTAGGTGTCACAAACTCATCTCTTGCATTTACTTTGTTTGTCAGTTGCCTCTCGTTTTCCTCTCGCCCACTTCACCAATTTGCCCTTTTCTTCGTTTGCCTTTCCTTTGCTTGTGTGCTATGTGCTTTAAATATGCTTGCATCTTTGCTTGCTAAGTATCTCTTGATATGGTTCCTCATCCACTTGCTAACCTCTTTAAGAGATCCAATTATGTCGAACCATTTGCTAGCGAGTTGAGTGCACTTGACTTTCTCTATGGAGTTTTGCTTGAGATGCGTGAATCTGAAAATCGTGATGAAGAAATTTATGAAGTGATTCACGAGGGCTCCTTGAATGAAAAGCATGATTGCAATGATTTCATTATAAATTCTATTAATGACAATCATGCTGAAAATATGCAAAACCCTAAACTTGGGGATGCTAGTTTTGCTGTGTCCCCTACTTGTTGCAATGATCATGATTGGGGTAATGATTTTTCTTATGATCTTGAAAATTTGTTTAAGCCTCATGATGAATATGATGTTTCCAATAAGATTTAGAGTGGGTTTGGAGAAGTCATGACTTTAGTTGATGATAATCCCACTATTTTTGAAGAGCGACAACTTTGCATGCATGTGGATCATGAAAATAATATCCTTTGTGATAGCTATATTGTTCAATTTGATTATGATCCCACATGTAATTGCTATGAGAGAGCAAACTATTGTGGTAGAAACTTTCATGTTACCAAATCACCTCTCGTTATGTTGAGATTGCTATTGTCTCTTTCTTCTTCCTTGCATATGATAACTATTGGTTGTCTTCACAATCTGTTTTCCTATAAAATGCATATGCATATGAAGTATGTTAGACTTAGATGTGATTTCCACATGCTTTATGATGCTCTCGTTGTGCTTCAATTCTTGTCTTTTGTGTGAGCATCAATGAATTATCAATGCTAGCTAAGGGCGTTAAACAATGGCGCTTGTTGGGAGGCAACCCAATGAATTTATATTTTTCTTTCTGTTTTGTTGCGTCCACACTTTCATAATTCTGTTTTGATTGTGTTTTTTGTGTTTCTTTTTGTGTTTGAGCCAAGCAAAACCTTTATGACTAGTTTGGTGTTGGTTGTTTGATCCTGCTGAAAAAAGACAAAAACTTTTCGCTCACAAAATTATTTTTCATTTTTATTCAGAAACGGATTTTGAGTTGATTCATTTTTCTGCTGGTTGATATGCCTTTTTCCAAGGCAGTTGTAAATTTTCAGAATTTTTGAGGTACCATAAGTATACGAAATATACAGATTGCTACAGACTGGTCTGTTTTTGACAGATTCTGTTTTTTGTTGAGTTGGTTGCTTATTTTGATGAAACTATGGTTAGTATCGGGGGGTATTAGCCATGGAAAAGTGATAATACAGTATCCCAACACCGATATAGATAGAATTCAAGTTTGCTACAGTACCAAAAGAGGTGGTAGTTTGTTTTCTTGTGCTAATGATGTCACGAGTTTCTTTTTAAGTTTTGTGTTGTGAAGTTTTCAAGTTTTGGGTGATGTTCTCATGGACAAAGAGATAAGGAGTGGAAAGAGCTCAAACTTGGGGATGCCCAAGGCATCCCAAGCCAAATTCAAGGACACCAAAAAGCCTAAGCTTGGGGATGCCCCGGGAAGGCATCCCCTCTTTCGTCTTAAATCCATCGGTAACATTACTTGGAGCTATATTTTTATTCACCACATGATATGTGTTTTGCTTGGAGCGTCTTGTATCTTAGGAGTCTTTTCTTTTTGTTGTGTCACAATCATCCTTGCTGCACACCTTTTTGAGAGAGAGAGACATGCACTCATCGTGATTTTGCTAGAATTCTCATAGTGCTTCACTTATATCTTTTGAGCTAGATAGTTTTGCTCATAGTGCTTCACTTATATCTTTTGAGCTAGATACTTTTACTCTTTGTGCTTCACTTATATCTTTTAGAGCACGGCGGTGCATGATTTGGTAGTTGGCTTATGCTATGAAAGTAGTCCCAAATGTGATAGGTACCCAAAGAGGATGCAAAAACCTCCATCTTCATGTGCATTGAGTAGAAAGTGAAGTTTTGATTCCTCTCAATTAGTTTTGAGACGTGGATTTGGTAATATTAAGAGCTATGTTAGTAGGGTGTTGTGAATCTAGAAATAATTGTGTTGAAGTTAGTGATTCCCGTAGCATGCACGTATGGTGAACCGCTATGTTAGGAAGTCGGAGCATAATTGATCTATTGATTGTCATCCTTTGTGTTAAGGTCGGGATCGCGCGATGGTTAACACCTACCAACCCTTCCCCTAGGAGTATGCGTTTAGCACTTTGTTTCGATTACTAATAAGAACGTTCGCAACAAGTATGTGAGTTCTTCATGACTAATGTGAGTCCATGGTATAGATGCACTTTCACCTTCCACCATTGCTAGCCTCTCTAGTGCCGCGCAATTCTCGCCGGTGCACAAACCCACCATATGCCTTCCTTAAAACAGCCACCATACCTGCCTAGTATGGCAATTTCATAGCCATTCCGAGATATATTGCCATGCAACTCCCACCGTTCCGTCTCATGACTTATGTCGTCACTCTCATATTGCCATTGCATGATGGTAAGATAGCTAGCGAGAATGTTTCAACGTCATACGCCATGCTAGATCGTTGTACATCCCGGTACACTGTCGGAGGCATTTCCTATAGAGTCATCATCATTTTGAGCTGTGAGTAAATAAAAGTGTGATGATCATCATTATTGGAGCATTGTCCCATGTGAGGAAATAAAAAAAAGAGGCCAAAGAGCCAATAAAAAAAGAGAAAAGGGAAAAAAAAAGAGGCCTAAGAGCCAAAATAAAAACAAGAAAGAAAAAGAGAGAAGGGACAATGCTACTATCTTTTTCCACACTTGTGCTTCATAATAGCACCATGTTCTTCATGATTGAGAGATTTTGCTTTGTCACTACCATATGCTAGTGGGAATCTTCATTATATAACTTGGCTTGTAAATTCCAATGATGGGCTTCCTCAAAATTTCCCTAGGTCTTCGTGAGCAGGCAAGTTGGATGCACACCCACTAGTCTTCCTTTTGAGCTTGCACATACTTATAGCTCTAGTGCATCTCTTGTATGTCAATCCCTACTCATTCACATTGATATCTATTAATGGGCATCTCCATAGCCTTTTGATACGCCGAGTCAATGTGACCATCTCCTCCTTTTTGTCTCAGAACTACCACCACACTCTATTCCACTTATATTGCTATATCCATGGCTCACACTCATGTATTGCGTGATAGTTATAAAAAGTTTGCGAAAGTAAGAGTGCGAAAACAATTACTTGGCCAATATCGGGGTTGTCCATGATTTACATTAGTTGTGTGAGGATGATGGAGCACAGCCAGACTATATGATTTTGTAGGGATAACTTTCCATGGCCTTGTTATTTTGAAAGTTCATGATTACTTTGCTAGCTTGCTTGAAGTATTATTGTTTTCATGTCAATAGCAAACTACTGTTTTGAATCTTACGGATCTGAACATTCATGTCATGTGAAAGAAGTTGCAAAGGACAACTATGCTAGGTAGCAATCCACATCAAAAATTCATTCTTTATCACTTCCTTACTCGAGGACGAGCAGGACTTAAGCTTGGGGATGCTTGATATGTATCCAACGTATCTATAATTTTTTATGGTTTCATGCTATTATCTTGTCAAACTTTGGATGTTTTGCATGCCTTTTATATATTTTTGGGACTAACTTATTAATTCAATGCCAAGTGCCAGTTCCTGTTTTTTCCATGTTTTTTACCCCTTTCAAAGGAGATTTTGAAACGGAGTCCAAACGGAATAAAATCCCCGAAAAGAATTGTTTCGTAACGAAAAAAGATCGGGAGACTTAAGAGTCAAGGCAGGGGGGACCCAGGGGCCCCACAAGCGCTTACCCCACGGCTAGGGGGGAGGCCGCGGCCCACAGGCTTGTGGGCCCCCTAGACGCCCTTTGCCCTAGGGGTTGTGCCTATATATTCCCTAAAAATCCCAAAAAAATCAGGAGAAGATCGAAAGTACTTTTCCTCCGCCGCCAGCTTCTGTCTCCGCAAGGTCACATCTGGGGCACGTTCGGGTGCCCTGTCGGAGGGGGGATTCGGACACGAAGGGCTTCTTCATCAACACCATGACCTCTCCGATGATGCGTGAGTAGTTCACCATAGACATACGGGTCCATAGCTAGTAACTAGATGGCTTCTTCTCTCTCTTGGATATTCAATACAAAGTTCTCCATGATCTTCATGGAGATTTATCCGATGTAATCTTCTTTTGCGGTGTGTTGGTCGAGATCAGATGAATTGTGGATTTATGATCATATTATCTATGAATCTTATTTGAGTTTCTTCTATCTCTCTCATGCATGATTGCATAACCTTGTAATTCTCTTCGAGTTGTGGGTTTTGTTTGGCCAACTAGATCTATGATTCTTGCAATGGGAGAAGTGCTTGGTTTTGGGTTCATACCGTGCGGTGACCTGACCCAGTGACCGAAGGGGTAGCGAGGCACGCATCATGTTGTTGCCATCAAGGGTAAAAAGATGGGGTTTTCATGATTGGTTTGAGATTATCCCTCTACATCATGTCATCTTGCTTAAGGCATTACTCTGTTCGTCATGAACTCAATACACTAGATGCATGCTGGATAGCGGCCGATGTGTGGAGTAATAGTAGTAGATGCAGAAAGTATCGGTCTACTTGTCTCGGATGTGATGCATATATGTATGATCATTTCCTTAGATATCGTCATGACTTTGTGCGGTTCTATCACTTGCTCGACAGTAAGTTGTTCACCCACCGTGATATTTTCTATTTTGAGAGAAGCCTCTAGTGAACACTATGGCCCCCGGGTCTACTCCACACCATATTTTCAGCCTTATACTTTTTACTTCGTTGCACTTTCCGGCTTGAGATCTCACTTTGCAAACAATCTTAAAAGGATTAACAACCCCTTTGAAGCGTTGGGTGCAAGCTTGTTTGTGTTTGCGCAGGTACTCTGGACTTGATGAGACCCTCCCTCTGGATCGATACCTTGGTTCTCAAACTGAGGGAAATACTTACTGCTCCTGTGATGCATCACCCTTTCCTCTTCAAGGGAAAAACCAACGCAAGCCCAGTCTCCGTCAACGTGTCAATTTCTGGTGTTGTTGTCTGTTGCCGTAGCAAACTTTCTTTTGCGGTGTGTTTGTCGAGATCCGATGAATTGTGGATTTATGATCAGATTATCTATGAATATTATTTGAGTCTCCTCTGATCTCTTATATGCATGATTTCGTATCCTTGTAATTCTCTTCGAGTTATGGGTTTTGTTTGGCCAACTTGATCTATAATTCTTGCAATGGGACAAGTGCTTGGTTTTGGGTTCATACAGTGCGGTGTCCTCACCCACTGACAGAAAGGGTAGCGAGGCAGTTATCGTGTTGTTGCCGTCAAGGGTAAAAATATGGGGTTTATATCATATTGCATGAATTTATCCTTCTACATCATGTCATCTTGCTTAAGGCGTTACTCCGTTTGTTATGAACTTAATACACTAGATGCATGCTGGATAGCGGTTGATGTGTGGAGTAATAGTAGTAGATGCAGACACTATCGGTCTACTTGTCTCGGACGTGATGCCTATATGTATGATCATTGCCTTAGATATCGTCATGACTTTGCGCGATTCTATCAATTGCTCGACAGTAATTCGTTCACCCACGGTAATACTTGCTATCATTAGAGAAGCCTCTAGTGAACACTATGGCCCTCGGGTCTACTTCACATCATATATTCAGATCTACAAAAATACCAAAAATACTTTGTTGCACTTTTCACCTTCAGATCTCACCTTGCAAGTCATCGTGAAGGGATTGACAACCCCTTTATAGCGTTGGGTGCAAGTTTGTTTGTTTTTGCGCAGGAACATTGGTTCCTCATCTTGATACTCCTACTGGATTGATACCTTGGTTCTCAAACTGAGGAAAGTACTTATCGCTACTGTGTTGCATCACCCTTTCAACGCAAGCTCAAGATGTAGCAACCTTCTCTTAGAGACCCTAGCTGAATTGGTCGTAAATCCACAACCATTTCGTTAGGAAGGATCAAGCCCTGAAATTGCCTTACACCAAATGGTCATAAAGCACACAACACTGGTCGATGACCTTATATCTAACTGATTACGACCAATATAAATGGTCATGAGGTTCTGAACGTGGATGCATTGGTACTTAAGGCCACCTCCTTTTTATATGTATACAAAAAATGTACAATGTGTAAAACCAAATATAGACATCAAAACATATGTATGAAAAGATGTTTTTTGTTGGCAATATATGAAAACATGGTAATCATGTATTTGAAAAATGTTAAACATATATAAACAATGCATGTGAGCTCACAATCCAATCTTATTTGTTTCTGGTAATATGTTTTCTCGGTGAAGCAACTATATTTTATATTGCTTTATAATTGCTGAAAATTACGAGAACATGACCCTGCCCATAGAACCTCCCTCCACCAAATTTTTACTCATTTAGTTTATCTAATTTCCCTCAATATATATCCTAATTTTCTGTTCAGTGGAGAGCATTGTGAAGGAAGTACCATTTTTATTTATCCAAATGGTATGAATTTTTTATAAGGCCTTCATATGCCCAAATTTTCATTCGTCCCTAAATTGCAAGTCAATCCAATCATCTATGCGAGCCGAGCATCAATTTCTATTTTTTGTCAAATTGGCACATTGCAATGCAAGTGCTATCTAGATGCCTCCTATTTCCTCAAAGTTTTTGGGCTCTCTTGCATATTCGAATCATTGCCACATGCCAATATTCTACTCCATTTGCATAGTAAATCCTCATCAGCAAATTTCCAAAGTTTCTATCTAGAGAGAAGCTTTATGAAGAAAGTATTGGCTAGGGTTATCTAAATGATGTCAGACTTTTCCAAATGTTTCAAATGCTCAAATAACCAGTCTGCACAAAATTTGAGATTTATATAGCAATCCATGTGAGCTCATCATCCAATCTTTTATTCTCGTCATATTGCAGTTTGTGAACCAACTATATTTTATATTGCATAATTATTTCTGAGTCTTTACCAGGGTATGTTTCTACCTATATAACTAGCCTCCACCAAATTTGAGCTCATTGCATTTAGCCAATTTCTTTCAATAATTTTCCCAAGTTTCTATCTAGAGAAGAGCATTGTAGAGGAAGTACCACTTTTGCATGTCCAAATGGTATCAAATTCTTACAATGTGTTCCTATGCACAAATTACCACACACAAAAATTTAGCTCAATCCATTCATTTGTTTGATCCCAGCTTCAACATTCATATTTCTGTCTAGTGTGGTACTTTGCAAAGAAAGTGCCATGTAGGATCCTCAATTTAAGATGAACATTTTTGGGCACTATTTTCTATCCAAATAATTGCCTCATTACAAAATTCAGCTGCATTTGCCTATTAAATCTTCCTCGGCAAATTTCCAAAGTTTCTCTTCACCTAGGAGCTTTGTGAAGTAAGTACTAGCTAGGCATCTACTAATGAGCTGAATTTTTGCCACATATTGTATATGCCCATGTCATAGTTGTCCACAAAATTTGATCCCCATCTAATAGTCCATGTGAGCTCACCATCCAATCTTTGTTTCCGGTAATATTTTTAATTTGTGAAGCAAATATATTTTATATTGATTTATAATTTATGAAACTTTACCACGACATGATCCTGCCCATAGAACCTCCCTACACCAAATTTTATCTCATTTTAATGTAGCCAATTTTCCTCAAAAAAAATCCTATTTTTTTTGTTCAATGCAGACCATTGTGAAGGAAGTACCATTTTTATTTATACAAATGATATGAAATTTGTACAGTTGCTTCATGTACCCATATTATCATCCTCCTCCAAGATGCAGCTCAGTCCAATCAACTATGTGGGATGAGCATTAATTTCTATTTTCTGTCCACGAAAGAGCATTGTGAAGGAAATACCACTTTGGCATGTTAAAATGGTATAAATTTTTCACACTGCCTTCCTATGCCTAAATGACTCTCCACCAAATTACATCTCAAACCATTTATTCATTTGAGCCCATCTTGAACGTTCATATTTTTGTACAATGTGGTACTTTGCAAAGCAAGTGCCACCTAGGATCCTCCATTTGAGCTGAAAATTTGCCAAGACAGTCACCTTAGTAAATGATCATCCTTAGCCAAAATCTAGGGCCATTGGCCATGTTCATTTCCCCCACCGCTAATCAAACACTAGGATACAAATTCATGTTTGAGCTTAGTTTAGTCCCCTTGTGAGATTCTTCTATTGTTTTCTTCTTCCTAGAACCTACCGGGGGAGTGACCAACCCATCATACATGCCTAGGCCACTGAGAATGCGTGGCAACGCAAAGGTCATGCGGTGACCACGCGGCTATCATGCTAGTTTGCGTGCTCTTGAGTTGGGGCCATCGCCCATCGTCCAAACCTCGACGTATTGCCAGCACACCATGTATTTCTGATTAAATAGATACTTATGTACCTAGAAAATATTTTTGGAAAAAATAAAGAGCAAACTATAAGGCAGTTGCAGTTCAAATTTGACGTGCTTCCTACTGAATTAGCAGAAATTTGTCTTTTTCACAAGAGGTGGAAAAAAGTTTTGACACCCAACAATTTGGTTAATTGTAAGTTAAATATGGCCTAATATTTTAGAAAATTGATGTGGTCCAATTTTGCAAAAAAAAAATATGGTATGTTCTTCACAAAATAACTAATTTTGGGCACTCAGAAAATGAAAAATGAATTTTCCGTCCAAAGAAAATGAAAACTTCCTTAGCCAACATTGTTTGCCATTATAAGACGCATCCTTGCACACAATATTAGATCATTTCAAGAAACTATGCCATGAATGTGGCCATAAGATTGATCATTTGGCTTGAAAGCCATGAATCTTCGCACACGATACCTCATTTGTGAGAACATTTTTTTTAAATAATTACCATATTACAAGTTTATTATTTTTTTCTCGTGGCTTGGTCAGATATAATGACTCAATGCGAAGTTTTTCCAAAAAAAATTTTGAATTTTTCCTGCCCATTTCAAAACGCGGTCAAAACTGCGAGAATGACCGTTTCTAGCTAGTAGCTAAATAAAAAAATTGGTGTTTCTCTGATTAAATAGATACTTATGTACCTAGAAATGATTTTCAAAAGAAATAAAGAGCAAAATACGAGGTAGCTACAGTTCAAATTTGACCCACTTCCTCCTGAATCGGCGGAAATTTGTCTTTTTCACTAGAGGTGGATAAAATCTTTCGACACCCAATCATTTGATCAATTGTACATTAAATATGGCCTAGTATCTTATAAAATTGATTTGATCCAACTGTGCAACAATTATATGGTATGTCCTTCACAAAACAACTCATTTTGGGCACTCAGAAAATAAAAAATGAACTTTTCATCCAAAGAAAATGAAAACTTCCTTAGCCAACATTGTTTTCCATTCTAAGATGCACCCTTGAACATAATATTAGATTATTTGAACAAACAATGTCATGAATGTGGCCATAAGATTAATCATTTGGCTTGAAAGCCATGAACCTTCACATAGGATAGCTCATTTCTAAGAACACTTTTTTATAATATTTATCGTACTACAAGTTTCTTATTTTTTGTGGTATCTTGGTCACATATAATGATTCAATGCGAAGTTTTTCCTTTTTTTTGAATTTTTCATGCCCATTTCAAAAAGCAGTCAAAACGACACGAATGGATGTTCCTAGCTAGTGGCTAAATATTGGAAATACTTTGGTGTTTCTGTGATTAAATAGATACTTATGTACCTATAAATGATTTTTGGAAAGATAAAGAGCAAACTATGAGGCAGTTGTGGTTCAAATTTGACCCACTTCCAACTGAATCGGCGGTAATTTCTCTTTTTCTCGAGAGGTGGATCAAAGCTTTTGACACTTTACATTTGGTCAACTGTACTTTAAATATGGTCTAGTATTTTAGAAATTTTATTTGGTCCAATTTTGCAACAATCATATGGTATGTCCTTCACAAAACAACTCATTTTGGGCACTAGGAAAATGAAAAATGAATTTTTATCCAAAGAAAATGAAAACTTACTTAGCCAACATTGTTTGTCATTCTAAGATGCACCCTTGCACATAATATTAGATCATTTGAACAAAGCCATGAATGTGTCCATAAGATTGATCATTTCTCCTTAAAATGGTTGTTTTGTGCAAAGAAAATGCCCCCCCCCCCAAATCAACATTGTCGGTCATCCCTAGATACACACATATGCAAAATATTGTTTCATTTCAACAAACTATAAGAGGTTAGTATGTTAAATGTTACCCTAAGTAAGAGGGTGAAACTATAAGAGAAACAAAAAACAAAATTTTACTAGCTTAACTCTCATTGGTGAAATCAGTTGTGGCATGGATCGATGACATGGCAAGCATCTGTCCATCCATACATCTGTCTATCCTAGCCATCCCCTCTCTTTCTCTCTCGCGCGCGCCGCAAACACCTGCCTCTCTCTCGTGCATGCGAACCCTAGCCTTGCAGTCGCCTCCCACCATCGTTTCCCAATCAAGATCCACCACCCACCTCCCTCTCCCCTTGCCGCCAGTCTGCACCCTCCCTCTGTCGTCCCCGCTCCACATCCATAAGCCTCGGGCCTCCGCGTCGACCCCCTCCCTCTCATATCCTCTCCTCCTGCCATCACCACGAACCGCGACCGAGACCGAGCATGCCCTTCCATGGCGCGCCCAGATCCCCCCTACCGGTTGACTTCGTCGTGCCCAAATCGGCCATTGCGCGACTGGCCAGGTGAGGATGGAGACTAGGAGTGGGGTAGGGTACGGCCACCTTCTCTCTGTTGGGACGCTGCCCTCCCTACCTCTCTCTGTTCCCACGACCGTGTCGGGTCCACCTCCACCGGCATCGGCACCGGCAGCCATGCAGATGCAGCTCCAAAGGAGAGGACAGCGTCGCCTCCCTAGCTAGGGTTTTGCTGCCCCCACCGCCTCCTCTGACCCGCGCTACCCCTCCCCCCATGGTGAGTATTGTTGCGCTTACGGTCTCCGTTTGATTCCGTCGAGCATGGCGTGGGATCCGTGTCTGATCTTTTTCAATTTGGCTTTCTCGCAGGCGCTGTCGAACCAGAACATCGTCGATTACCCCAGCTTCAAGCTACCAGCACGAGACTTCAACCACCAACACGACAGCACCATCTCCACCCCTCTACATTGCCAGCGCGACTACTGTCCAGCTCTCCATCGTGTGATGATCGGACCTCCTCCCCGCCGCCACACCTTCCTACAACAGCAACAGAGGTGTGCCCCTCTTCTGCTACTAGCACCAGAGATGTGCCACTCTTCCATCCTTCCTACTAACACTGTTGTTGTGCCACTCTACCAAGAGGTAGTTCATCGCTGACGGTTGTTGTTACTCGCCACTGCCACCCTTTCTCAGGTAGCAGAGGAGTGACTCCCTCCTCTGCTTCCTACCTCGACGAGCGCCACTCTCCTCTTTTTAATTTTCCAAACTACAGGTGTTATCATTCTTCAGTCGATAAAAATGAGCGCCAGCTACTTTCATTATTTAGTAAACAACTCTGATTGTAAGCAAGCTTTTCATTGTCAATAACTGTAGTTGTAAGCCATTTTCATTTCTTATGTTAATAATTGTATTGTATTACTGAACAAACTGCAGCTACTCCTAGTGTCTAGTAGTGATAAAATTCAATCATTTTTCGAGTTTATTACACAACAAACAGCAACTAGTGCCTACTAGTGTCTAGTAGTGATAAAATTCAGTAACTTCTTATTGAACAAATTGCAACTGTAGAATAAGTTGCCCTTTTCTATTATGTACAGATTACAGAATAAGAATCATCAATCATATACACAATTAGTTGCCCTCTTATTAGTCTGATTCTCATACATGTATTTTACTTCTCTCTCTTTTTACATGGCTGATTCGCGTCCTACTAGTGCTTCTGAGGTTGCTATGCTCCAGAATTAAGAGAAACTCGGATGACATGGCATGGGAGTTTGCTATGCTCATTGATCTAAATGATTTACAAAAACATGAAATCACTTGTGAGTCTATTTGTGGACTAAGACTAATATATTTATATATGTATTGTAGCCTATCTACCATCTCAGTTTTTTTGTGGACTCATATAATTATGTAGTTGTGTATTGTTGTTCTGCCTATTGTTACTTGTTATGTAAATAAGTAAATCTATGCATTGTTATCCTATTTGAAAATGCCCAAACACAATATGTGTTGTTAAGATGTTGTCCAATTTTTATTTGTTATGTCGTCTTGTAGTATCTATGTACTCCTCTCATTTTTGAATTTCAAACATGCAAAAACATGACATGTGTTGTTGTTATATATATTATGTTGTGTTAAAGGCTTAGAGCCCATACTTGTTGATTGATTCTAGTTTTTTACACTAATGCAAAAAAGAAAGAAAAGCTAGTTGTAGGTGGTTCTGGAGTAGCTTCGTATTGAAGTTTGGCCTGCTCGTGCTTGTTTAATTGTTTAGTTAAAACGTATTCCTTTTATTGTAGTGCATTAACTCCTGGAATATTTTGTAGATTATTTATGTTTCAGTTCTTTATATTGATCCATTATTTTTGAATTTCTATATGGTAGAGAAGTTGCACTATGGAGAGGCCCTCTAAGAACGTCTGCATGGCGGAGACGGTCGTCGCGCAGTCGGGCGTTCGCGTGCGGGGCGGCGCATTCTAGCACAGCACCATCAGCCACATCCTCGCCCGACCTCACCGATGACCACCAAGTAGACGCGCAGCAGCAGGCTAGCGATCCAATCACGCAGGTTGACTAATTTCTCCGCAGGGCCCTCGAGTACCCCGCAAGCGCCTCGCAGGTACCTACCGTCCCACCGGCCTCGATCGTTTCCTGAAGTCTCATCTCTTTTACAAGATCTACATACTGGAACAATGATGCTTGGTTAATTAGTACTAGTTCGCCTATGCAATCCCTTTCTTATTTATTTTCATGAATTTCTTGAACTATCGAATATTCTTCTTTAATTATCTGATGTTATGTACCATGGTACCTAAATGTTGGGACTAAATGATTAAATCGACATGTTTATGAGGAATGTTGAATATTTTTGTGCATTAGCTTGTGGTGGAATTTTTTTGGCCGATTTGTACCCATTGGTCCATTATGGTGGTGATCCTCCTTACTTTGTTGGCTGAATAAGCTTGATCTTAGAGTGATGGTGTATATTGCAACGTACAAGACTCGTGTGGAATTAGTTAAGTTGCTATCAAATACGTTTGTTGCATGCCCCATTAGTGGTTTATATTTGAAACCTCGCATGTCAGTTTTAGTAAATATTACATCATCTAAGTTGGTTTATGCATGTTGTTGGTGATTGTATACTCTCTCCTAACAATTTTATTGTTTGTTGTATGCAAGCTGGTTGGAGCCTATTTTTTCCTTTAAAAACCTATTTTTATATCAGGTGATCATTGATCTGTCTAAGAACATGCAGATCATCATTTCACCATCTTCGCCCCCGAGGGTTTGTCATCTCTTTAGCATGTTCCAGCAATGTATTCTTTGTTGCTCACTATAAAATTGATGTGCGTGCCCTGTTCTAAAGTGGAAATCTAAAGTTCTGCAACAATTTTTCATTGTTATGATAATTTTATATTCACGAATTCACTTGATTTTGTTTCTAATATTTCGTAATTTATTATTTGTAGATGTTGGTTGATACGTCTCAAACGTATCTATAATTTTTGATGGTTTCATGTTTATATCTTGTCATCTTTGGATGTTTTATGTACCTTTTATATCTTTTTGGGGACTAACTTATTAATTCGGTGCCAAGTGCAAGTTCCTGATTTTTATGTGTTTTTGGCTCTTTTCAGATTTTATTTTGGAACGGAGTCCAAACGGAATAAAATCCCCGAAATAAATTTTCCACGAACGGAAGAAGATCAGGGGGCTTGAGGGCCAAGCCAGGAGAGCTACAGGGGGCCCACAAGCCCTGTAGCCGCCACCAGGGGGGCGGCTCGCAGGCTTGTGGCCTCCCTGGCGCCCCCCTGACCTAGCTCCTTCGCCTATATATTCCCTAAAATACAGAAAAAATCAGGGAATCCACGAAAACACTTTTCCGCCGCCGCAAGCTTCCGTTTCCGCGAGATCTCATCTGGAGACCTTTCCCGGTGCCCTGCCGGAGGGGACTTTGGAGTTGGAGGGCTTCTACATCAACATCATTGCCCCTCCAATGACTCGTGAGTATTTAACTTCAGACCTATGGGTCCATAGTTAGTAGCTAGATGGCTTCTTCTCTCTCTTGGATCTTGAATACAAAGTTCTCCATGATCTTCATGGAGATCTATCCGATGTAGTCCTCTTTGGCGGTGTGTTTGTCGAGATCCGATGAATTGTGGATTTGTGATCAGATTATCTATGATATATATTTGATTCTTTGCTGATTTCTTATATGCATGATTTGATATCCTTGTAAGTCTCTCTGAGTCTTGGGTTTTGTTTGTCCAACTAGATCTATGATTCTTGCAATGGGACAAGTGCTTGGTTTTGGGTTCGTACCGTGTGGTGACCTTTCCCGGTGACAGAAAGTGTAGTTGCCATCAAGGGTAACAAGATGGGCTTTGTCGTAGATATGAGATTGTCCATCTACATCATGTCATCTTGCTTAAGGCGTTACTCTGTTCTTTTGGACTTAATACACTAGATGCATGCTGGATAGCGATCGACGTGTGGAGTAATAGTAGTAGATGCAGGAAGTATCAGTCTACTTCTTTTGGACGTGATGCCTATAGATATAATAATTGCCATAGATGACATCACGACTTTGCGTGGTTCTATCAATTGCTCGACAGTAGTTTGTTCACCCACCGTCTACTTGCTTTCATGAGAGAAGACACTAGTGAACACTACGGCCCCCGGGTCTATTCACACCTATCATTTCCACTTTCACTTTTACTTTGCTTTGTTACTTTGTTGCTTTCAGTTCTCACTTGGCAAACAATCTATAAGGGATTGACAACCCCTTCATAGCGTTGGGAGCAAGCTTTTTGTGCTTGTGCAGGTACTTGTGATACTCCTTCACTGGATCGATACCTTGGTTCTCAAAACCGAGGGAAATACTTACCACCGCTGTGCTACATCACCCTTTCCGCTTCGAGGGAACACCAACACAAGGCTCCAAGGCCACGGGGGAATCCTTTGCATATTTGCCTAGGAAGTCCCTAAAGGCGTAGCCGTAGCAGAAGGATTCCTGGTGTCGTTGTTGAGGAGTATCAAGACAAGAATAGTCTCCCGTCAGCACGTATTTCTGGCGCCGTTGGAAGGTCTGTTGTTGCAGTAGCAGAAGTATTTCTGGCGCCGTTGCCGGGGAAGGAGAGATCTATCCAAGTAGGTCTCACAAACTCATCTCTTGCATTTACCTTTTTTGCCAGTTGCCTCTTGTTTTCCTCTCCCCCACTTCACATTTGCCTTTTTCGTTCGCCCTTTTTTCACTTGCTTTCTATTTGCCTGTGTGTTATGTGCCTTCAATATGTCTGCATCTTCGCTTGCTGAAAATCTAGTGATATGGATCCTCATCCACTTGCTAAACTCTTTAAGAGATCCCATTATGCTGATCCAATTGCTAGAGAGTTGAATGCACTTGACTATCTTGATGGAGTTCTGCTTGAGATACATGAATTTGAAAATCGTAATGAAATTTATGAAGTGATTCACGAGGACCCCTTGAATGAAAATCATGATTGCAATGGTTTCACTATAAATTCTGTTAGTGACAATCATGCTAAAAATATGCAAAACCCTAAGCTTGGGGATGCTAGTTCTGGTTTGTCCACTACTTGTTGCAATGATCATGAGTGGGGCGTTGATTTTTCTTATGATCTTGAAAATTTGTTTAAGCCTCATGATGAATATGATATTTTCAATATTATTGAAAGTGGGATTGGAGAAGTCATGACTTTATTTGATGATAATCCCACTATTTTTGAAGAGCATCAACTTTGCATGCATGTGGATCATGAAAAGAATATCCTATGTGATAGTTACATTGTTGAATTCGAATATGATCCCACATGTAATTATTATGAGAGAGGAAAATATGGTGGTAGAAACTTTCATATCACTAAGTCACCTCTCTTTATATTGAGATTGCTATTGTCTCTTTCTTCTTCCTTGCATTTGGCAGTTATTGGTTGTCTTGACAATCTGTTTTCCTATAAAATGCCTATGCATAGGAAGTATGTTAGACTTAGATGTGATTTTCACATGCTTTATGATGCTCTCGTTATGCTTCAACTCTTGTCATTTGTGTGAGCATCATTGATGCCTAGCTAAGGGCGTTAAACAATAGCGCTTGTTGGGAGGCAACCCAATGAATCTATCCTTTTTCTTTCTGTTTTGTGTTTTCCACACTTTCATAATTCTGTAATGATTGGGTTTTGTGTTTCTTTTTGCGTTTGTGCCAAGTAAAACCGTTATGATTAGTCTTGGGGATGATCGTTTGGTCATGCTGGAAAAGACAGAAACTTTCTGCTCACGAAAAGCATTTACATTTTTTTTCTGTAAGAGCTTTTTAGTTGACTCTTTTTGCTTCTGATTGCTACGCAAATTCTACAGACTCTCGTAATTGTTCAGAATTTGTGAAGTACCAGAAGTATACGAAGTATACAGATTGCTACAGATTGGTCTGCTGTTAACAGATTCTGTTTTTGTTGAGTTGGTTGCTTATTTTGATGAAACTATGGATAGTATCGGGGGGGTATTAGCCATGGAAGATTGAAAACACAGTAACCCAACATCAACATAAGTAGAATTTAAGTTTGCTACAGTACCTAAGGAAGTGGTGGTTTGCTTTCTTATACTAATGTTATCACGAGTTTCTGTTTAAGTTTCGTGTTGTGAAGTTTTCAAGTTTTGGGTGAAGTTCTTATGGACAAAGAGATAAATAGTGGCAAGAGCTCAACCTTGGGGATGCCCAAGGCACCCCAAGGGATTCAAGGATGCCGTAAAAGCCTAAGCTTGGGGATGCCCCGGGAAGGCATCCCCTCTTTCGTCTTCAATCCATCGGTAACGTTACTTGGGGCTATATTTTTATTCACCACATGTTATGTGTTTTGCTTGGAGCGTCTTCTATCGTAGGACTCTTTTATTTTTGTTGTGTCACAATCATCCTTGCTTCACACCTAGAGATAGAGACATGCACTCATCGTGATTTTGTCGAGCTTCACTTATATCCATTGGTAGACAATTCAGTTCACATGTGCTTCACTTATATCTTTTGAGCTAGTTGATTTTGCTCTATGTGCTTCACTTATATCTTTTAGAGCACGGCGGTGCGTGGCTTGGTAGTTGATCTATGCTATGAAAGCAGTCTCAAAAGGGGTAGTTATCCAAAGGGATATGAAAACTTCCACCTTCATGTGCATTGAATAGTTAGAGAAGTTTGATTCATCTCAATTAGTTTTGAGTTGTGGTTGTGGTAATATTGAAGTTATGCTAGTAAGGTTTTGTGGATCTAGAAATACTTGTGTTGAAGTTAGTGATTCCCGTAGCATGAACGTATGGTGAACCGCTATGTGATGAAATCTGAGCATGATTAGTCTATTGATTGTCATCCTTTGCGTGGCGGTCGGGATCCGCGATGGTTTATACCTACCAACCCTTCCCCTAGGAGTATGCGTTGAATGCTTTGTTTTGATTACAAATAAAACTTTTGCAACAAGTATATGAGTTCTTCATGACTAATGTTGAGTCCATGGTTTAGATGCACTTTCACCTTCTACCATCGCTATCTTCTTAGTGCCGTGCAACTTTCACCGGTGCACAAAACCCACCATTAGCCTCCCTCAAAACATCCACCATACCTACCTACTATGGCTTTTTCAAAGTCATTCCGAGATATATTGCCATGCAACTACCACCATGACATGTGCCACCACTTCTACATTGCCATTGCATGATCATAAGATAGCTAGCATGATGTTTCCATTGATGTCTATGCCATGCTAGATCATTATCACGGTACACTACCGAAGGCATTCCATATAGAGTCATCGTTGCTCTAAGTTTTGAGTTGTTAGTGTGATGGTCATCATTGATGGAGCATTGTCCCATGTGAGGAAATAAAAGAGGCCAAAGATGCCCACCAAAACAAATATAAAAAAATATAAAAAAAAGTCCAAAGAGCCCACCAAAAAAATGAGAGAAAAAGAGAGAAGGGACAATGCTACTATCTCCTTTCCAGACTTGTGCTTCATATTAAGCACCATGATCTTCATGATTGAGAGTCTCTCATTTTGTCACCACCAGATAGCTAGTGGGAAATTTTCATTACATAACTTGGCTTGTATATTCCAATGATAGGCTTCCTCAAAATTGCCTTAGGTCTTCGTGAGCAAGCAAGTTGGATGCACACCCACAATTTTTCTCTAAGAGCTTTCACATACTCCTAGCTCTAGTGCATCATTTGTATGGCAATCCCTACTCATTCACATTGATATCTATTGATGAGAATCTCCACAGCTCATTGATATGCCTAGTTAATGTGGTCATCTTCTCCTTGTTTGTCTTGCAACCTCCACCACACTCCACACCACTTATAGTGCTAAAACCATGGCTCACGCTCATGTATTGCATGAGAGTTGAAAAGGTTTGAGAAAGTGAAGGTGTGAAAACAATTACTTGGCCAATACCGGGGTTGTGCATGATTTAAATTCCTTGTGCAATTATGATAGGGCATAGCCAGACTATATGCTTTTGTAGGGATAACTTTCTTTTGGCCTTGTTATTTTGAAAGTTCATGATTACCTTGCTAGTTTGCTTGAAGTATTATTGTTTCCACGTCAATAGCAAACTATTGTTTTGAATCTAATGGATCTGAACATTCATGTCACATAAGAGGAGTTACAAAGGACATCTATGCTAAGTAGCATGAAAGCATCAACAATCCAGTCTTTATCACTTCCCAACTCGAGGACGAGCAGGACTTAAGCTTGGGGATGCTTGATACGTCTCAAATGTATCTATAATTTTTGATGGTTTCAGGTTGATATCTTGTCATCTTTGGATGTTTTATGTACCTTTTATATCTTTTTTGGGACTAACTTATTAATTCAGTGTCGAGTGTCAGTTCCTGTTTTTTCTGTGTTTTTGGCTCTTTCCAGATCTGATTTTGGAACAGAGTCCAAACGGAATAAAATCCCCGAAATAAATTTTTCCCGAACGGAAGAAGATCAGGGGGCTTGAGGGCCAAGCCAGGAGAGCTACAGGGGGCCCACAAGCCCTGTAGCCGCCACCACGGGCGGCGGCTAGCAGGCTTGTGGCCTCCCTGGCGCCCCCCTGACCTAGCTCCTTCGCATATATATTCCCTAAAATACAGAAAACAAATCAGGGAATCCACGAAAACACTTTTTCGCCGCCGCAAGCTTCCGTTTCCGCGAGATCTCATCTCGAGACCCTTCTCGGTGCCCTACCGGAGGGGACTCTGGAGTTGGAGGGCTTCTACATCAACATCACTGCCCCTCCAATGACTCGTGAGTAGTTCACTTCAGACCTACGGGTCCGTAGTTAGTAGCTAGATGGCTTCTTGTCTCTTTTGGATCTTCAATACAAAGTTCTCCATGATCTTCATGGAGATCTGTCTGATGTAATACTTTTTGGCGATGTGTTTCTCGAGATCCTATGAATTGTGGATTTGTGATCAGATTATCTATGATATATATTTGAGTCTTTCCTGATTTCTTATATGCATGATTTGATATCCTTGTAAGTCTCTCCGAGTCTTGGGTTTTGTTTGGCCAACTAGATGTATGATTCTTGCAATGGGAGAAGTGCTTGGTTTTGGGTTCATACCGTGTGGTGACCTTTCTAGTGACAGAATGGGCAGCAAGGCACACATCGTGTAGTTGCCATCAAGGGTAACAAGATGGGATTTGTCGTAGATATGAGATTGTCCATCTAAATCATGTCATCTTGCTTAAGGCGTTACTATTTTAATTTGGACTTAATACACTAGATGCATGTTGGATAGTGGTCGACGTGTGGAGTAATAGTAGTAGATGCACAAAGTATCGGTCTACTTGTTTTGGACGTGATGCCTATAGATATAGTCTTTGCCATAGATGACATCATGACTTTGCGCGGTTCTCTCAATTGTTCGACAGTAATTTGTTCGCCCACCGTCGACTTGCTTTCATGAGAGAAGCCACTAGTGAACACTACGGCCCCCGGGTCTATTCACACCTATAGTTTCCACTTTCACTTTTACTTTGTTTTGTTACTTTGTTGCTTTCAATTCTCACTTGGCAAACAATCTATAAGGGATTGACAACCCCTCCATAGCGTTGGGAGCAAGCTTTTTGTGTTTGTGCAGGTACTTGTGATACTCCTTCACTGGATCGATACCTTGGTTCTCAAAACCGAGGGAAATACTTACCACTGATGTGCTACATCACCCTTTCCGCTTCGAGGGAACACCGACACAACGCTCCAAGGCCATGGGGGAATCCTTTGCATATTTCCCTAAAGGCGTAGCCGTAGCAGAAGGATTCCTGGTGCCGTTGCTGAGGAGTATCAAGACAAGAATAGTCTCCCGTCAGCACATATTTCTGGTGTCGTTGGAAGGTCTTTTGTTGCAGTAGCATTGGTCATCATTCTTCAAAAGTTGGGTGTACAGGAGCTCTAGGAAGAAGAATCACGAAGAAAACCCACTCTCACCAATGCGTTTTAGCTCAGTGGAGCTAGTTATTTCTATATTTGGATGTATTTTATAGCTGAATACGATATTTGTATGATGTATGATTGTAATGTACTTTGCTTGGTTGTTGTATGAAATATTATGCCTTATTAACTCTTTTTGAATCAAATTATCTAATTGCTTAAATATATAACTCACGTGTGGTACCCAAACAACAATTATGGTAATTGATTACCATTTTACTAGTGGGTCCTACTTTAAAATGGAAAAGAAGCAAAAGAAAACTGACAAGTGGTCTCGAAAAAGACTAGGGCCTGAAAAAATATGGACTATAAAAGGCCGCGGCGCAAAATAAAAGGTTGTTGGGCTTGGCCCGTGTAGCTCACCAAAATTGTAAGGAAAAAACAATAAATAGGCCGAATCTATGGGCTTGGCCCATATATACACTGAATTGGACCGGACTGATTATAATCAACGACCTTTTCATTTGGTCGTAATTTTTCCACGTCAGCTTGCCACATCGGATCCGATGTGGTGTGGGAGATTGCCAGTGACCAAACAATTTGTCGTAGAACCAATGACCTTTTCATTTTGGTCGTTAAATTTCATTAAAGACGGCCAACTTTTGACCAACTTTTTTTGGTAACAAATGGAAAACCAGGACCATCGAGTGGAAAATATTGATGGTTGCAAGTTGACATATTTCTTGTAGTGTTACTCGTTGGAAAATTGTTATATCATGCAGGAGTTCCGTAATCAAGCATATGAAAGACAGCATGGAGGCGACAACGGCGGAAATCTGGGTCATCCTGGACCGGTGGGTCAGGTGTTGGGTCATTTGTGGTTTCGCAGGTCAAGATTTCCAAGGCTCACACGGCTCATGAGCCAGTTTACACGGCCACGGAAAAAATAATGGTGGTCATCAATGCTCTGGGGACGGCAATCCCCAGCCCGGTTTCAGAGTAATCCGAAGCACTTGAGCGGCAATCAGTATCATGTGTTCACCACAAGTACGTGCAGACGTGATCGAAAACTTCAGCATGGATCCATCAATATGGTTGAGCCGGCTGTCGCATCATACTTAAACTGGTGTGAGTATCCGATCACTTGGAGTAGAGAGGATCATCCTCCTCGGGTTGACAACCCAGGTGGTCTTTCCCTCGTAGTGGAACCTCAAGTTGGGGGTTATACGCTCACAAAAGTACTTATGGACGGGGGTAGCGGCATCAATATCTTATATTATGACACATTTCGATGGATGAATCTTTTAGAGAGCAAGTTGCGGTCTTCAACCATGGTTTTTCAGGGAATCGTGGACGGGAAGTCAGCATAACCAATTGGATGGATCACGCTTAATGTCGCTTTTGATCCAGAGTTTAACTACCAGTGTGAGTCCATGAATTTCAAGGTGGTCAAAATTAAGAGCCTGTACCATGCCATCTTCGGACGGCTGGCTTATGCTCGCTTCATGGTGTGTCCTTGTTATGTATATCTCAAGCTCAAGATGCCTTGGCTACATAGAACAGTCACTATCAATGGAAACCAAAACATTTATCAAGAGTGTGAGGAAGGAGACGCATCCTACGTCGAGTCAGCTTGTGCAGCAGAAGAGTTGAAGTTTTACATAGCTAATGTTGACCCGGTGGATAAGACCTCCGTGAAGAATCTCACCTTGAGTGTGAAACCGCCATGAAGTTTAAGCCCGTAGAGGATAAATCTACATAAACGTTTTCCCCATATAATACGTCGAGTCAGCTTGCTAGTTGGCTGATAAACCTACATAAATCTTTTGTCCCATGAAAGCCATTTTGAAACTTCTCCAACTAAAAGGGGGGAAATACAAGAGTTAAATAATTCACTAATACAAGATCTTATTGAGTTTTCTTATTCCCTTATGGATCATGAACACATGTAGATCAACTACATACAATACAAAGGTTTTTTATTTAATGTGGAGGTTGAGGTACACACCTATACTCATTCAACGGTACTAATGGACCTCCTAGATTATTTCCACAATATCAATGAGCTCCTTTAGGTAGCTAAAGAAAACAACCTTAATGGAAAGGAGGGTCCATTTAACAAAAATGAACTAGCACACATCATCATAAGTACAATCTGCAACCAACTGTAAATTATCTTTTTCTTCTGACCAAAGTTGTACAACAAGTTACTCTAATACCTCTTTTTATTTACATTGAACTAAAAATCAAATTACTCATCTTCTTCGCCGCACGCACCTTTGCCGCATCTACCACGTACTACCCTCGAGGATATGTGAATGAGGGTATTCGTGATGTCAAACGTGACATGTCGCCGCAGGAGCCAATGGGCAGCATGTAGTTTGATAACCCACAAGTATAGGGGATCAACTGTAGCCTTTATCATAAGTAAGAGTATCGAAACCAACGAGGAGCTAAAGGTAGAATTAATATTCCCTTCAAGTTTTATGGACCACTGATGCAATTCTACACACACAACATTCGTTTTACCTAGAACAAGAATAAAACTACTTGGATAGAATAAAACTACGAGTAATTTGCAAGAAAATAGAATTAGTTTTTAGTATAAAGCTTTCGTAACACAAGATAAGGATTTTTCCCTAGGAAACTAGACCGATAATCATTGTTGCAGTTTTATATGAGGGAGGGTCATGAGCTAACATACTTTCTCTACTTGGATCATATGCATGATTAGGACTCTAGCAAGCATCCACTAGTACTAAAGGTCATTAAGGTAAAACCCAGCGATAGCATTAAGGAACTAGTCATATTTACTCCCATACGCATCAACCCCCTTACTCGGGTTTGTATTTCAGTCACTCACGCAATCCACTATAAGAAAATTATGAATGTATTGCAACACCCCACAACGGTAAACCCACAAGCTTGCATGACACGGAGGGCACCATAGGACAACACCAAAATAAAACATACAACTCAACCCAATCACGATCATCAATCAACCCATAGGACAAAATAAATCTACTCAAACATCGTAGGATAGCCACACATCATTGGTAATCATATATAGCACTAAGGACCATATTTAAGTACAGATTATAGCGGGGAAAAGAGGTGTTACACCACTGCATAAAGGGGGGAGAGATGGTGGTGACGATGGCAAAGTTGTTAGTGTAGATAGCCTTCATGATGGTTCCGCCGACGACGCTCTCGCGCCATCAGGACAGATGGGGAAGGAGACCCTTCTTATTCTTCTTCTTTCTTGGCCTACCCCTAGATGGGAGGAGAGTTTCCCCTTTAGTCTATGGACGCCATGGACCCGGAGGGAAGGAGCCCCTCCGAGATTGGATCTCTTTCTGTTTCTCTTCTGTTTTCGCGTTCTGTTTTCTCACATTTCACCGTTTCTTAAATATCCGGAGAACCATAACTCTAATTAGGCTAAAGTTTGTAGGTGTGTTCTCCCGGTAAATTATCGTTTTTTGCGAAAGAAGGGCTCAACTAACTTACGAGTGACTCACAAGGTAACACGACGCACCCATACCCCCTCGACGCGTCGGGTTGCCTTGTCACCACCTCGGGCGTTGTGTTGCTTCAATTATTTTTCCCAAAAATCACATATATTCCAAAATAATTCTCCGTAAAAAAATTCGCATATGGGCTTTGTTGTATTTTCTTCAAAACATGCAAAAAAGAAAAGAGGGACTAGCGCTCAACACTGGATCAATATGTTAGTCCCAAAAAATAATATAAAATAGTGCCAAAAGTATAGGAAAGTTCTAGAATATTGGCATTAAATAATGAAAAATTATAGATACGACGGAGAGCATGGCGAAACATGAATATAGCATATGGGTGGAAAAGAATATGCACTAGTGCAGCAACGTGCTATACAAACAGTTTTTAACCCTTTTCCGCGATGAATATTTAAACCATCGCCTTGCATGTGTGGGTGATTAGGGTCCATCCCACACGACACGAAAAAATCATCAGCGATGGTGTCCTATGAACACCTGTCATAAAACTAAGCGCATGGGATGTCCGTACCTATAAAAAACAAGATTTATCGGACAATCGTTTGAGATATATCATATTTCCCATACGGTCCATCTTTGCTACTCGTGTGAGATCGCATTACCATCGCACGCGCTACTCTTTGATGCACCGTTTACGATTGGTTCTGCATCACAAACAGTTCATAACTATAACCCGTGTATGATAAGGAGACTACCACACACATTTTGTCCTATGACATCGTTTGCAATATACCAAGATTCCCAAACGGTCGAACTGGCGTAATCGTATAGGATGCATATGACATAAGAAATAGTGAAACATTACAAAGCGTGTACGATAAGATGCTATCAAACATTAAGGTCAGTTTAACCGTTTCTAATATTCTCTAACATCACACATAGTTTTGCACACGACAATTCTGTGCGTTGTTGCACACGGTTTCTCTCTCTAAAACAAGTCAAATCATGAGGTATATCACACACGTTCTGCTTTAAAAACCATGCGCGGTGTAATGACCTGCAGAGCATATTTTTTCATTAATTTAATTGCCGCAATTTAAAATTCTGTAGAATTTGAATTTGAAAGAGCTTATACCATTTTTCATATCCATCTTATATTGTTCTAGATTCAACAACCAATGCATTATTCCATTCACAGGTACATATGTTCGAGAATTACATCGAGAAATAATTATTACATGAGGACCATATAAGGAATGATGAACCTCGGTTGCACACTTGTATTAAATACGGTAAAGAAAGAGGAAAAATACATTGTGAGAGATGTATAAGATGAAGCGGAATGCCCATATTGTGCCCTCCCCCATGCAAAATGCACACACCACTCGAGGCCAGCACCTTGTGATGGTGGACCGCCCATCGTTCTCTGTATTGATGAGGACATCTAGATAGTCATCGTTGCCTGGTAGATATACTTTAACTTTTGCACGTCCACTAATGATGTAGCTTGAGAGGGAATCTTGAGTAAACTGATCTGGGAACCTCTAAAAACAAAAAAGATTCGAACATTGTAAATTTGGAAGCTAACAACTCATTATGGACAATAAAAAAAGTGTAGAGAGTTCTTGATTACCATCTTGTAGCTTACTGTTGTCTTGGATAAGGTGTAAATAAATAGTTTAATTGGCATATTTTGATCGATTTTATTAACAATCTTTATTAGTTTCCTCACTTGATGTTGGTTCATGAATATCTCGTCGCCCTTATATGCAAAAAGGGGCAACATGTGGATCTTTGTAACTGACATATGAACCTACAAGCAACAAGTTAGTATTAGCAGGTAAGACAAGTTAGTATTAGAAGGTAAACTGAAATTGCACAATGAGGTAGTAGAGTATTCCATGTCCCAGTATGTAAGATCTTATTACATCCAAAATACTCACATATTTGATGCATTAACATCTTATACTACAGGGTGAAGGGGGTATATATAAGCCATGTGATGAAACTAACCTCGATGGAGAACAATAGTCGTTCCCAACATTGTCATGGGTAAGTACATCGAAAGGCATGTTAAGTACGACAGGCTAAACATCAACCAAATATATGCATGGTAAACAACATGATCACAAAATTATAGCTTTCGTGTGCAGGTTTAAGGACACTAGCTAAGAAAATAAGAAGTGGAGAGGTGTGTTAACTACAATAGCCTTAACATTTAACAACAATAAAATATAGTCATTCAAATTGGGCAACACACTAGTTATTGTTACATAAAAATTGGAAGGCATATGCTCACTACAACATGCTTAACAACAAGAAAATAGTCATTCATAATGGTACCGTTGAAATTGCATAGAAGTAGCTTGGAAGAATATCTAGTACTCCCACCTAGTGGCAGAGCTTGAGCTAAAATCATGGGGGCATTGGTGCTTAAACATCAAATTGTGTAACTAAACATCACATTGTGAAAAAACTAAAATAAACAGTGGGGTGTTAATTACACCAGGCTTAATAGGAACCACATATGGGTGTTGAAACTGGTATGATAAAATAGAACGGGTAAGTACATACTTGCACATATAGAACTTCACAATGTGAATAATTGAAATAAATAAAACATACTATATAGCAATTGAATCTGGACAAATGCCCACTACAAACAACCGAGCAAGGAAAACCCAGATAAACAAGACATGTGCTCACTACAAGAGGCTTAATATCAACCAAAAATAGGCCTTCATAGTGTAATGATGAAATTGCATAGAACATAGTTGGTGCTTCAACATTAAATCTTATAACGGAATATCACATGTGATAGAACTAAAATAGGTATTGATAAAATTCAACTGCACGGTCCATACATTTAGCATGAGTTAAATAATTAAGTATGACATGGGATTCCTCACCTATCATAGATGGCTCCTTCCCATTAGAAGAGCACATATTTGGATGGGCTCCCTATTGTCAGAGATGTGCTCCTTCCCCTTGGAAGAGCATGGGTGCAGGGTGCCCTCCTAGATGTCGCGGATGGGTGATACGTCTCCAACGTACCTATAATTTTTGATGGTTTCATGCTATTATCTTATCAAACTTTGGATGTTATGCATGCCTTTTATCTATTTTTTGATACTAACTTATTAACTCAGTCCCAAGTGCCAGTTCCTGTTTTTTCCATGTTTTTGACCCCTTTCAGAGGAGATTTTCAAACAGAGTACAAACGGAAGAAAATCCCCGAAAAGATTTTTTTCCGGAACGGAAGAAGATCGGGAAGCTTGAGAGCCAAGGCAGGGGACCCTCAGGGGCCCCACAAGCCCCCACCCCGCGGCTAGCGGGGAGGCCGCGACCCACAGGCTTGTGGGCCCCCTGGGCGCCCTCTGACCTAGGGGTTGCGCCTATAAATTCCCTAAAAATCCCAAAAAAATCAGGAGATCATCGAAAGTACTTTGTCGCCGCTGCAAGCTTCTGTTCCCGCAAGATCCCATCTGGGGCACGTTCTGGTGCCCTGTCGGAGGTGAGATTCGGATACGGAGGGCTTCTTCATCAACACCATGACCTCTCCAATAATGCGTGAGTAGTTCACCATAGACCTATGGGTCCATAGCTAGTAACTAGATGGCTTCTTCTCTCTCTTGGATCTTCAATACAAAGTTCTCCATGATCTTCATGGAGATCTATCCGATGTAATCTTCTTTTGCGCTGTGTTTGTCGAGATCCGATGAATTGTGGATTTATGATCAGATTATCTATGAATCTTATTTTAGTTTCTTCTGATCTCTCTTATGCATGATTTCATATCCTTGTAATTCTCTTCGAGTTGTGGGTTTTGTTTGGCCAACTAGATCTATGATTCTTGCAATGGGAGAAGTGCTCGGTTTTGGGTTCATACCGTGCGGTGACCTCACCCAGTGATAGAAGGGGTAGCGAGGCACGCATCGTGTTGTTGCCATCAAGGGTATAAAGATGGGGTTTTCATCATTGGTTTTAGATTATCCCTCTACATCATGTCATGTTGCTTAAGGCGTTACTCTGTTCGTCATGAACTCAATACACTAGATGCATGCTGGATAGCGGTCGATGTGTGGAGTAATAGTAGTAAATGCAGAAAGTATCGGTCTACTTATCTTGGATGTGATGCATATATGTATGATCATTGCCTTAGATATCGTCATGACTTTGCGTGGTTTTATCAACTGCTCGGCAGTAATTTGTTCACCCACCATGATATTTGCTATTTTGAGAGAAGCCTCTAGTGAACACTATGGCCCCCAGGGTCTACTCCACACCATATTTTCAGCCTTACACTTTTTACTTCATTGCACTTTCCGCCTTCAGATCTCACTTTGCAAACAATCTTGAAGGGATTGACAACCCCTTTGAAGCGTTGGGTGCAAGCTTGTTTGTGTTTGCGCACGTACTCTGGACTTGACGAGGCCCTCCTTCTGGATCGATACCTTGGTTCACAAACTGAGGGAAATACTTACTGCTCCTGTGCTGCATCACCCTTTCTCTTCAAGGGAAAAACCAATGCAAGCCCAGTCTCCTGCAACGTGTCAATTTCTGGCGTTGTTGTTTGAGAAGTAGTAGAAGGATTTCTGGCGCCGTTGTCGGGGAAGGACTTTTGTTGCCGTAGCAATGGGCTGCTTCACCTTGGAAGAGCATGACTACAAGGTGTCCTCCCTTTCATGAATGGGCTCTTTCCCCATGGAAGATATGGATAGGGTGCCCTTGTCGGCATAGTCGATGAGGATTAACTTGCCGCCTGACGATGCCTAGCCACCTTCATAGAATGTGTCCTTCATAAATGACAAAAGTGGCTTTATGGTGATGATGGCAAATTCTTGAGAGCGAAGCAGAGGAGGTCAGCGGTTGGGCCTTGCATTATGTCGACGGGGGTTAAACCCGAGGGGTTATTGGTGGGCCACTTCACGTGTGAGATAGCCTCCGTCGAGATGTCATTGTCGACGAGCTTAATGTCGTAGCCGGCTGCATCGATATGCATCCATACATAAACCTGCTATGTTGTAGCCTTGACGTCGTGAGATTCCCGTGAGGCCTCGTAGGCCACCTCTTCACTGTAGGCAGCTTCCCCGGTAGTCTCGGCGGTCACCTCGTCATCGTAGTAATCCTCCCCAACGACCTTGGCGGACACCTTGCCATCGTCCGGCGTCCAGTCCCCAATATACCTCATTTTTGACATTCGCTCCTCGAGCTCCCCTCCAAGCATGGCTGGGATTAGGCTACGAGGGTCCACAGTGGGGGATCGGGTTTGTGAGGAAGGGGTGTTTAGCAGGTGCCATCTAAGAAATTCAGGGCGGCGAGGGTATGGATATGGGTTGGTAACCTGCACGGGGAGAGAAGGAGAGGTTGATTGTGGAAGCAGGGCGGCGGCAGCGGTGAGCTAGTTAGGGTTTGAGCAAGGTAGGAGTTGTGTTTGGGGGCGGGGGTATAGGAGGGGCCTGGGTGGTGTTTCGTAAATGTCGTGGCCAGTAGTAAATTTTACTTAGAGGGAGTGAAAAGCCCGGATAACTGAAATTTATTTGAAGGGCTTGAAATGGCGCGGGATGAACAAACATCACACACGGCACAAACATAATACTTGCGTGCAATTCAAAGAGAAAAACCCGTGGAACCACAAATTGTTAAATTGATCAAGGTGGGTAGCTATTTTTAGGATTCATTTCAGTGGGGTTGATGCAAAGGTATAGAATGTACACGGGCATGACACACGGTTAGAATGCGGGAATCGTGTCTGCTTGCTCCACAATCGTACACATAGTTGTCTTGTTCGACTCGTGTGTTATTTAAGTTTCAAAAAAAAGGATTTGTCTGCCATTTATATAGCAACATTGGAAAAATAAACGCAAGAAAGCTAGGGCGAGAGCACAAACACACCTACATGTAGACCAAATGTATGTATGGAAAGGTTGTTGTGATGTTCAAATACGGAATGCACAACTTCCATGTGGCACACATGTCTCGCACAACGCATTGTATTGTTGGTCTGTTCCCCCCCCCCTACTTCGAGTCACCGGGGAGGGAATGGTAGCTACAATATATGAATGAATGCAAAATATTTCTCCAATCTCACCCAACCAAAACATAAAACCAATAGGATCAATACATCATCATCACCCCCCTTGTGATATATGTGGGCAATATAGACTGTGTGGGCCCACGGATGGGCGAGTCTCTTAAACTTCACAAGATGGGTGAGGCCACAACCACATGTGTGTGACACATGCCTCTCTTACAACTCATACATTACATGATGCCACGAAGGTTTTTTCCCTCCGGCCCCACCCTCTCCCCATGCATACAAGCTTTGAGCCACTAGGAGCACATATATATATCATCACGACCTAGCTATATCATAACACATACCAAGACCTAGATAGCTTGGTCAAATTACCCCTCCCCCACTGAATTAGAGCCATCGATCGAGAGGCCACATATATGTGATAGATATTAGTATACTACCCCCAATGACAACCAAAGTGACATACCACGTGGGCACACATATGGTGTGTGGTCCACAACAACACATCTTTTCCACTTCAAAATATCTAGAGGGCGTATTTATGAACTGGATGTTTAAATACCAAATATACACAACTTTGATGTGACACATGCATACATACATACATATATATATATATATATATATATATATATATATATATATATATATATATATATATATATGTGTGTGTGTTTGTGTGTGTGCACTCAAACTTTGGTCTGGAATCTCACCATGTGAACATATCATAACAAATACCAAGAAGACTATTCCACCTTGGTCAAATTAACCTCTAGCATATATGGGCCGGTTTAAGTGACAAACCACATGGGCCCACAAATTGGCATGTCGTCCACAACCACGCGAGGGAGAGACAACATCAACGCACGCATGTGGCCCCAAACACACATATATATGTATGAAAGCATTGTGTGATGAATTCAAATACCAAACACACAACTTTTGTCACATGTGTCTCACAAATGAGAATGTCCCTCGTATGGAGGTTCACAACCCATAGTATGCCTGAGCCCACACATTTTGAGCCGATGGGAGCGATTCAGTGTGTACGTATGCGATTGATTTTTTTTGTATGGAATGTCAATGCATGTCAAATACGTACATTAGTATACCAACAATAAGAACCCACCTTTGTTAAATTAACATATCTCTACTGGAAACGGTCAAAGTGATAGCCCACTTGAGCATGGATGGGTGTGGCGCCGATAACCACGTGAGAGGGTGTTTGACAAAAATAACGAATGCATGAGGCACAGACAAATATATCTATATAAGTAATTAAGTGATTGTTTAATTTGTACCCAATTGACAACTTAAATGTAACATGCTTACGAAGGATCACACAACACGTATAGTATATATATACACCCCCTCCTCATTTCGAGATGGTGGCATGGGCATTCATGGGTTCATGGGTATGCATGAGCTCAAACATTTGTCTTGGAATATTGTACCGCATAATGAAAAGGATCCACCTTGGTCAAAACCATAATAGGTCACAAGTGATTGACCACGTGGGCCTCATAGATGGACGCGTACATCACCGCTGACCATGCACGTGAGGGAGACACTAAGGACCACCACCAGTTATATTTGACCCAAGCATTGGTGTCAAAGTGCCCACTGCAGGACTTTGATGCGATGTCTGCTTCCCAAATTGGAAAGTCCCCACACCAAAATTAACTACGTGCAACATGTCTCCTCCCGCCCCCTCAACTCTAAGCAATGGGAGGGAGTCATGACTACGCACACGTCAAACTTTGGTGTGGAATCTCACAATGATCTACCGCAACACCGACCAAAATGAATCCACCTTGGTCGAACCCCTCTCATTGCGGTTCGAAGTGATAAAACATGTGGGCCCATGAATGCGCATGTCACTAATAACACATGAGGGATTATCCAAGGGATGACCACCGTCGCATGCATATATGTCCCAAACATTTGTATGACGTTAGTGTTGTGTCTTGTTTTAAATTTTCAATGCATAACTTTATTACTTTAGTTTGGCAAGTGCCTCACCAAATGGGTAATCCCACACACACGCTCATGACATGAACTATGCCATAACGACCCCCCCCCCCCCGACCACCAGTGAACCCACCACTTCGAGGCGAGTCAAACAATTTTTATGTAGTAAACACGGGACATATGAGTATGTGTTAAAATTAGATAAAGTTCATATCCAATTTGAAAAAATTATACATCAATTGAGTTCCTAGGATTTCATAGGTGAAATCATATGTGCCATAAATGGGGTTCATGATTAGTCCCCGTGCAATAAATGGTAAGAAATCTCAAACATCTTGGTTGTGCAGAAAACATTGAAAATCTTGGGTTCTAGACAAATCGAGGAACATAATTGAAAATATTCATTTTTAAATTAAAGTAAATCCAAAACTCGGCTCAAATTCATGAAACTTGGCATTTCGTTTATTTTTTGGCACCAACATGTTGTGATATTTTTTTGCCAAATTGAAGACAAGTTTTTGATATACATTTCTTAGAAAAGGGGCCTTATTACAGGTTGGTTTACAAAGTTATCATGTTACTATTGCAAACGATTAAAGTACTCACGTCTTATCTCAGCAGTCTATTATGTAGCACCACGAGCTTTGTGTGCCATGCCAGTGGATATGAGTTGATGGGACACATGCAAGCAGTCATGCTCGGGCTGACCAGGAGGCGTGCGAGAAGGTGTGTAAATTGACAGGATGCGTGCGAGGAGGTGATACGTCCATTTTGCATCATGCTTTTATATCGATATTTATTGCATTATGGGCTGTTAATACACATTATGGTACAATACTTATGCCTTTACTCTCTTATTTTACAAGGTTTACATGAAGAGGGAGAATTCCGGCAACTCGAATCCTGGATTAGAAAAGGAGCAAATCTAAGAGACCTATTATGCACAACTCCAAAAGTCCTAAAAACTTACGGAGAATTATTTTGGAATATATAAAAAATATTGGGAGAAATAAATACACGAGGGGACCCACCAGGTAGACACAAACCACGGGCGCGGCCTACCACCCTAGGGGCGCCCTCCATGCTTGTGGGCCCCCTGGAAGGCCCCCGACGCCCATCTTATCCTATATGAAGGATTTTGACCTAGAAAAAATCATATCATAACTTTCGGGGAGAAGCGCCGCCGTCTCTAGGCGGAACTTCAGCAGAACCAATCTAGAGCTCCCACGGAGCTATTCTATCGGGAAACTTCCCTCCCCGAGGGGGAAATCGAAGCCATCGTCATCACCAATGATCCTCTCATCGAGAGGGGTTCAATATCCATCAAAATATTCATCAGCACCATCTCCTCTCAAAACCCTAGTTCATCTCTTGTATCCTATCTTTTTCTCAAAACCTCGAATTGGTACATGTGGGTTGCTAGTAGTGTTGATTACTCCTTGTAGTTGATGCTAGTTGGTTTACTTGGTGGGAGATCATATGTTTAGATCCTTAATGATTATTAATACTACTATGATTATGAACATGAATATGTTTTGTGAGTAATTACGTTTCTTCTTGAGGACATGGGATAAGTCTTGTGCTACTGCAACAAAAGACCTTCCAACCGCGCCAGAAATAAGTGTGCTAACGAGAGACTATTCTTGTCTTGATACTCCTCAGCAACGGCACCAGGAATCCTTCTGCTACGGCTACGCCTTTAGGGACTTCCTTGGCAAATATGCAAAGGATTCCCCCGTGGCCTTGGAGCCTTGCGTTGGTGTTCCCTCGATGCGGAAAGGGTGATGTAGCACAGCAGCGGTAAGTATTTCCCTCAGTTTTGAGAACCAAGGTATCTTACCAGTGAAGGATTATCACAAGTACCTGCACAAACACAAAGAGCTTGCACCCAACGCTATCAAGGGGTTGTCAATCCCTTATAGATTGTTTGCCAAGTGAGAACTGAAAGCAAAAAAGGAACAAAGCAAAGTAAAAGCAAAAGTTGAAACGATAGGTGTCAATAGACCCGGGGGCCGTAATGTTCACTAGTGGCTTCTCTCATGAAAGCAAGTAGACGGTGGGTGAACGAATTATCCAGGGGGCCCATCTTCTCCTATATGAACGAAAGCAAGTAGACGGTGGCTTCTCTCATGCTTGCGAGATAGGTTAATTATAAGTGGGATGCTTGTCCAAGTAAGGGCATCATCCAAGCACCGTTGCACCCATATACCAAATTATCAAAGTAACGAACGTGAATCATATGACCTAGCTTGACTGAAATTCCCATGTGTCCTCGGGAGCGCTTTGCTTTATATAAGAATTTGTCGAGGATTGTCCTTTGCTAAAAAAGGATTGTGCCACTTTGATGCACCGTGGTTACATTGGTTACTTGCTTCCCGTTATGAATTACCTTATCACAAAACTATCTCTTACCGATAATTTCAGTGCTTGCACAAAATACCTTACTGAAAACGCTTATCATTTCCTTCTGGTCCTCGTTGGGTTTGACACTCTTACTGATCAAAAGGACTACGATAGATCCCCTACACTTGTGGTTCATCAAGACTCTTTTCTGGCATCGTTGTCGGGTAGCGAACCGCCTTTAGTGTGTGGAACTTGGTAAGGAAAATTTATATATTGTGCTGCAATTTACTGTCACTTGTCATTATAGAAAATAATCCTTTGAGGGGCTTGTTCGGGGTATCTTCACCCCGACCAGAAGCACAAAGTGATGCTCCTCAACCTGTTGCACCTACTAAAAATATTTATTATGAAATTACTTTTGGTATGATAGAAAAATTGCTAGCTAATTCTTATGCAGGAGATGCAACACTACATCATCATTTGCATCTAATCTATGTGGAGGAAGTTTGTGGATTATTTAAGCTTGCTGGTCTGCCCGAGGATGATGTCAAAAAGAAGGTCTTTCCTTTATCTTTGAAGGAGAAGGCGTTGATGTAGTATAGGCTATGTGATGATATTGGATCATGGTACAACAACCAATTGAAATTGGAATTTCATCATAAGTTTTATCCTATGCATCTGGTTCATCATGATCGGAATTATATTTTTAAATTTTGGCGTCGTGATGGAGAAAGAATCGCTCAAGCTTGGGGAGGCTTAAGTCAATGTTATATTCATGCCCCAATCATGAGCTCCCGAGAGAAATTATTATTTAGAATTTTTATGCTCGGCTCTCTCGTAATGATCAATCCATGCTCGATACTTCTTGTGTTGGTTCCTTTATGAAGAAAGATATTGAATTCAAATGGGACTTATTGGAAAGAATTAAACGCAACTCTGAAGATAGGGAACTCGACGAAGGGATGAGTCAGGTATAATCCTTAAGTTTGATTGTGTTAAATCCTTTATAGAAACCGATGCTTTTCGTGATTTTAGCACTAAATATGGACTTGACTCTGAGGTAGTAGCTTCATTATGTGAATCTTTTGCTACTCATGTCGATCTACCCAAGGAGAAGTGGTTTAAATATCATCCTCCCATTGAAGTTAAAGTGGTTGAACCAACTAAAGTTGAAGAAGAAACTATTATTTATGATGTTGATTCTGTTATTACTAGTGCTTATATTGAGAAACCACCATTTCCTGTTAGAATAATGGAACATGGTAAAGCTTCAACTGTGGTTCGTAAGAGTTGTACTAGAACACCTGTACCTCCTGGAAAAATTAAAGTTGAACCTAATATTTCTATGGTTAAAGATCTCTTGGTTAACTCTGCCTATGTTGTCTCAGCATAGCCGGTCCCAAGCCCGGGTAAAGGAGGAGGGTTGTGATAGGCGTGGCGAGCTAACGTGAAAAACCCAGCCACTATTATGGAGATGAAACCCAAAGGAAACTCGTTGGGGCGTAACCCTCTTAGCGACGCGCTACATCGGAACCCGGGTGTGGTGTCAAATGGGCAAGGGCCGGGCCATCACCCCCTTGGTGGCGCGCCGTATCTTGATCTGGATACGGTGATAAGTGAGCAAGGGTCGGGTTGCCGCATCCTTAGTGGCGCGATGCACCAATGCCCCGGTGTAGTGAAAAATGAGCAAGGGTCTTTGCATTTGACTCGTCGAGTGCAGAGGGTAAGGAAGTTAGCCGAGCCTAGGAGGATACGCTTAGGTAGCTGGAACGTAGGGTCCCTGACAGGTAAGTTACGGGAGCTAGTTGATACGGCGGTGAGGAGGCGTGTTGACATCCTATGTGTCCAAGAGACCAAATGGAAGGGAGAAAAGGCGAAGGAGCTGGTGGATATCGGCTTCAAGTTGTGGTACACGGGGACAACTTCAAACAAGAATGGAGTAGCCATCTTGGTCAACAAGAGCCTTAGGGATGGAGTTGTGGACGTTAAGAGGCAAGGGGACCGGATGATCCTTGTCAAGCTGGTAGTTGGGGACTTGGTCCTCAATGTTATCAGTGTGTATGCCCCGCAAGTAGGCCACAATGAGAGCACCAAGAGGGAGTTCTGGGAAGGCCTGGAGGACTTGCTTAGGAGGGTACCTATTGGTTAGAAGCTCTTCATAGGGAGGAGACCTCAATGGCCATGTGGGTACATCTAACACAGGTTTTGAAAGGGTGCATGGGGGCTTTGGCTATGGCATCAGGAACCAAGAAGGAGAAGATGTCCTGAGCTTCGCTCTAACCTACGACATGGTTGTAGCTAACACCCTCCTTAGGAAGAGAGAATCCCATCTAGTGACGTTCAGTAGTGGTCTACACTCTAGCCAGATTGATTTTGTCCTCTCTAGAAGAGAAGACACACGAGCTTGTGTTGATTGTAAAGCGATACCTGGATAGAGTGTTGTCCCTCAACATAAGCTTGTGGTTGCTTACTTCCGCTTTAGGATTCGTGTCCAACGGGATAAGTGCGCCAAAGTCGCTAGAACGAAGTGGTGGAAGCTCGAGGGGGAGGCATCCGAGGCTTTCAGGGAGAGGGTAATTAAGGAGGGCCCTTGGGAGGAAGGAGGCGATGCAAACTTGATGTGGACGAGTATGGCGACCTTCTTGCGGAAGGTCGCTGTAGAGGAGTTTGGGGTGACCAAGGGAAGTAGAAGGGAAGCTAAGGACACCTGGTGGTGGAACGATTAGGTCCAAAAGGTTATTAGGGAGAAGAAGGATTGTTTCAGATGCATATATCTAGAAAGGAGTGCAGCTAACATGGAGAAGTATAAGGTGGTGAAGAATGCTGCAAAGCGGGCGGTGAGTGAAGCGAGAGGTCGGGCGTATGAGGACCTCTACCAACGTTTAAACACTAAGGAAGGCAAAAGGGACATCTATAAGATGGCCAGGATTAGGGAGAGGAAGACGAGGGATGTCGGCGAAGTCAAATGCATCAAGGACGGAGATGATCAGCTTCTTGTGAAGGATGAGGCGATCAAGCATAGATGGTGGGAGTACTTTGACAACCTTTACAATGGAGAGGTTGACAACTCTACCATTGAGCTAGACGACTCCTTTGATGATACCAGCATGTGCTTTGTGCGACGTATCCAGGAGTGTGAGGTTAAGGAGGCATTAAAAAGTATGAAAGTAGGCAAGGAAATGGGTCCTGATGGTATCCCCATCGAGGTGTGGAGAAGCCTTGGAGACATAGCGATAGTATGGCTAACTAAGCTTTTCAACCTCATTTTTCGGTCAAACAAGATGCCCGAAGAATGGAGGCGGAGTATTTTAGTACCAATCTTTAAGAACAAGGGGGATGTTCAAAGTTGTACTAATTACCACGAAATCAAGCTGATGAGCCATACTATGAAGTTATGGGAGAGAGTCATTGAACACCTCTTAAGAAGGTTGAGAAGCGTGAACAAAACCAATTTGGTTTCATGCCTGGGAGGTCTACCATGGAAGCCATATTATTGGTACGACAGCTGATGGAGAGATACAGGGAGAAAAAGAAGGACCTTCATATGGTGTTCATTGATTTGGAGAAGGCCTATGATAAGATACCTCGGAATGTCATGTGGTGGGCCTTGGAGAAACACAAAGTCCCAATAAAGTACATTACCCTCATCAAGGATATGTATGATAATGTTGTGACAAGTGTTCGGACAAGTGATGGCGACACCGATGACTTTACGATTAGAATAGGGCTACACCAAGGGTCAGCTTTGAGCCCTTATCTTTTTGATTTGGTGATGGATGAGGTCACAAGGGATATACAAGGAGATATCCCATGGTGTATGCTCTTTGCAGATGATGTGGTGCTTGTCGATGATAGCCGAACGGGGGTTAATAGAAAGTTAGAGTTATGGAGGCGGACTCTAGAATCGAAAGGTTTTAGGCTTAGTAGAACTAAAACTGAATACATGAGGTGCAGTTTTAGTGCTACTAGGTACGAGGATGGAGTGGTTAGCCTTGGTGGGCAGGTGGTACCGGAGAGAGACACGTTTCGATATTTGGGGTCCATGTTGCAGAAGGATGACGATATCGATGAAGACGTGGGCCACCGAATCAAGGCTGGGTGGATGAAGTGGGGCCAAGCTTCTGGCGTACTCTGTGACAAGAGAGTGCCACAAAAGCTAAAAGGCAGGTTTTATAGGACAGCTATCCGACCTGCGATGTTGTATGGCGCAGAGTGTTGGCCAACCAAGAGACGACATATCCAACAGTTAGGTGTAGCAGAGATGCGCATGTTGAGATGGATATGTGGCCACACCAAGAAGGATCGGGTACGGAATGACGATATACAAGAGAGACTTGGGGTAGCATCGATTGAAGAGAACCTGGTCCAGCATCGTCTCAGATGGTTTGGACATATTCAACGAAGGCCACCGGAAGCGCCGGTGCATAGCGGACGGATAAAGCGTGCTGAGCATGTTAAGAGGGGTCGTGGTAGACCAAACTTGACATGGGAGGAGTCCTTTAAGAGAGACCTGAAGGTTTGGAATATCGACAAAGACTTAGCCATGGACAGGGGTGTGTGGAAGTTAGCTATCCACATTCCAGAGCCATGACTTGGCTTCGATATCTTATGGGTTTCAACTCTAGCCTACCCCAACTTGTTTGGGACTGAAAGGCTTGGTTGCTGTTGTTGTTGTAAAGATCTCTTGGTTTATAATATTGATGGGCATGTCATTCATTTCTGTGATGAAACTGCTAGAATTGCTAGACCTGATACTAAAGGTACACATGGACCTATTGTGGCGTGCCTGTTGTTTCTGTGAAAATAGGAGATCATTGTTATCATGGCTTATGTGATGTGGGTGCTAGTGTGAGTGTAATTTACTTTACCTTATACCAAGAAATTATGAATGATATTGCACCAACTGAATTAGAAGAAATTGATGTTACCATCAAGCTTGCTAATAGAATACTATTGCACCAATTGGGATTGTTAGAGATGTTGAAGTCTTGTGTGGGAAAATAAAGTATCCTAATGATTTTCTTGTTCTTGGTTCCCCACAAGATGATTTATATCCCATTATATTCTGTAGACCCTTCTTGAATACTATTAATGCAAAGATTGATTGTGATTAAGAAATGGTTACTCTAAGTTTTGGGGATGTGTCTCCTGAGTTCAATTTCTCTAAATTTTGTAGACAACCCCATGACAAAGAATTGCCTATTAAAGATGAAATTATTGGTCTCGCTTCTATCGTTGTGCCTCCTACTGATCCCTTAGACCAATATTTGCTAGATCATAAAAATGATATGCATATGAATGAAAGAAATGAAATAGATAAGATTTTCTTTGATCAGCAGCCTATTTTAAAACACATCGTGCATGTTGAAATAGTTGGGTATCCACCTCCACCCAAGGAAGATCCCGTGTTTGAGCTTAAACAATTACTTGATACTCTGAAGTATGCTTATCCTTATGAAAAAGAGATATATCATGTTATTATTAGTGCTAACCTCTCAGAGCATGAAGAAAGTAGATTATTAAAAAAATTGAGGAAGCATCGTGCCGCTATTGGATATACTCTTGATGATCTTAAGGGCATTAGTCCCACTCTACGTTAGCACAAAATCAATATGGAGCGTCATGCTAAACCAGTTGTTGATCACCAACGACGATTAAATCCTAAAATGAAGGAAGTGGTAAGAAATGAAATACTAAAGCTTGTGGAGGCAGGTATAATTTATCCTATCGCTGATAGTAGATGGGTTAGTCCCGTTCATTGTGTCCCTAAAAAGGGAGGTATTATCGTTCTTTGTAATGATAAAACTGAATTGATCCCGCAAAGAATTGTTACAGGATATATAATGGTAATTGATTTTAGGAAATTAAATAAGGCTACTAGGAAAGATCATTACCCGCTACCTTTTATTGATCAAATGCTAGAAAGACTATTCAAACATACACATTTTTGCTTTCTAGACGGTTATTCTGGTTTCTCTCAAATACTTGTGTCAAAAGAGTATCAAGAGAAGACCACTTTTACTTGCCCTTTCGATACCTTTGCATATAGAAGTATGCCTTTTGGTTTATGCAATGCACCTATTACCTTTCAAAGAGGTATGATGACTATATTCTCTCACTTTAGTGAAAAGATTGTTGAGGTTTTCATGGATGATTTTTTCATTTACGGAACTTCTTTTGATGATTGCTTGAGCAGCCTTGATCGAGTTTTGCAGAGATGTGAAGAAAATAATCTTGTCTTGTGTCAGGAGAAGTGCCACTTTATGGTTAATGAAGGCATTGTCTTGGGACACATAATCTCGGAAAGAGGTATTGAAGTTGATAAAGCTAAAGTTGATGCTATTAAAAAAATGTCGTGTCCAACAGATATCAAAGGTATAAGAAGTTTCCTTGGTCATGCTGGTTTCTATAGGAGATTTATTAAATACTTCTCTAAAATTTCTAAGCCTCTCACTAATCTATTGCAAAAGGATGTTCCCTTCGTCTTTGATGATGATTGTGTAGAAGCATTTAAAATTCTTAAGAGAGCCTTGATCACTCACGTGTTGTTCAACCACCTGATTGGAACCTACCCTTTGAAATTATGTGTGATGCTAGTGATTATGTTGTCGGTGATGTTCTAGGGAAAAGAGTTGATAAGAAATTAAATGTCATCCATTAAGCTAGTAAAACTCTAGACAGTGCTCAAAGAAACTACGCTACCACTGAAAAGGAATTTTAGCAGTTGTGTTTGCTTGTGATAAGTTTAGACCTTATATTGTTGATTCCAAAGTAACCGTTCACACTGATCACGCTGCTATTAAATATATTATGGAAAAGAAAGATGCTAAACCTAGACTTATTAGATGGGTTCTTCTGCTACAAGAATTTGATCTGCATACTATTGATAGAAAGGGTGTTGATAACCCCGTAGCAGATAACTTGTCTAGACTAGAGAATGTTCTTGATGACCCACTACCTATTGATGATAGCTTTCCTGATGAACAATTAGTTTTCATAAATGCTTCAAGCAGTGCTCCTTGGTATGCTGATTATGCTAACTACATTGTTGCTAAATTTATACCGCCTAGTTTCACATACCAACAAAAGAAAAAGTTCTTCTATGATTTAAGACATTACTTTTGGAACGATCCACACCTTTATAAAGAAGGAGTAGATGGTATTATTAGACGTTGTGTACCTGAGCATGAACAGGGACAGATCCTACGCAAGTGTCACTCCGAGGCCTACGGAGGACACGACGCTGGAGATAGAACTGCACACAAAGTATTACTATCTAGTTTTTATTGGCCTACTCTCTTGAAGGATGCTCGTAAGTTTGTATTGTCTTGTGATGAATGTCAAAGAATTGGTAATATTAGTAAACGTGAGGAAATGTCTATGAATTACTCTCTTGTTATTGAACCATTTGATGTTTGGGGTTTTGATTATATGGGACCTTCTCCAAAGTCCAATGGGTATACTCATTTTCTAGTTGTTGTTGATTATGTTATTAAGTGGGTAGAAGCTATTCCAACTAGTAGTGCTGATCATAACACTTCTATTAAAATGCTGAAAGAAGTTATTTTCCCTAGATTTGGAGTCCCTAGATATTTAATGACTGATGGTGGTTCACACTTTATTCATGGTGATTTCCGTAAATTGCTTGCTAGGTATGATGTTAATCATAGAATTGCATCTCTTTAGCATCCTTAGTCCAGTGGTCAAGTAGAATTGAGCAATAGAGAAATTAAATTGATCTTGCAAAACACCGTTAATAGATCTAGAAAGAATCGGTCTAGGAAACTTGACGATTGATACGTCCATTTTGCATCATGTTTTCATGTTGATATTTATCGCTTCTTTAGGTGTTATTTCACTTCACGGTACAATTCTTATGCCTTTTCTCTCTTATTTTGCAAGGTTTACATGAAGAGGGAAAATGCCGGCAACTGGAATTCTCGCCTGAAAATGGAGATACCTATTCTGCACAACTCCAAACGCCGTAAAAATCAACGAGGATTTTTTCCGGATTTATAATAAATACTGGGCCAAAGAAGTGCCAGAGGGGTGCTAGGGGTTGGCCACAAGCCTGCACAGCGCGGCGACCCCCAAGGCCGCGCCATGAGGGCTTGTGGCCAACCTGATGGCCCACTTGCCCCCCTCTTTTGCTATCTGAAGGGTTTCGTCTAGGAAAAAATCAGGGAGGAGCTTTTTCATGGATTTGTCGCCGCCACGAGGCGGAACTTGAGCAGAACCAATCTAGAGCTCCGGCAGGACGATCCTGCCGAGGAAACTACCCTCCCGGAGGGGGAAATCGTCGCCATCGTCATCACCAACACTCCTCTCATTGGAGGGGACTCGTCACCATCAACATCTTCATCAGCACCATCTCATCTCCAAACCCTAGTTCATCACTTGTAACCAATCTCCGTCTCGCGACTCCGATTGGTACTTGTAAGGTTGCTAATAGTGTTAATTACTCTTTGTAGTTGATGCTAGTTGGATTATTTTGTGGAAGAGTTTATGTTCAGATCCTGATGCTACTCATTACCTCTCTGGTCATGAATATTAGTATGCTTTGTGAGTAGTTACTTTTGTTCCTGAGGACATGGGATAAGTCATGCTAATAGTAGTCATGTGAATTTGGTATTCGTTCGGTAATTTGATGTGTTGTATGTTGTTTTTCCTCTAGTTGTGTTATGGGAACATTGACTACATAACACTTCACCATTATTAGGTCCTAGAGTAAGGCATTGGGAAGTAGTAAGTAGATGATGGGTTGCTAGAGTGACAGAAGCTTAAACCCTAGTTTATGTGTTGCTTCGTAAGGGGCTGATTTGGATCCACTAGTTTAATGCTATGGTTAGACTTTGTCTTAATTCTTATTTTGTAGTTGCGGATGCTTGCAAGAGGGGTTAATCATAAGAGGGATGCTTGTCCAAGTAAGGTCAGTACCCAAGCGTTGGTCCACCCACATATCAAACTATCAAAGTAACGAATGCGAATCATATGAACATGATGAAAACTAGCATGACAGAAATTCCCGTGTGTCCTCGGGAGCGTTTTTCCTCCTATAAGACTTTGTCCAGGCTTGTCCCTTGCTACAAAAGGGATTGGGCCACTTTGCCGCACCGTTTCTACTTTTGTTACTTGTTACTTGCTACGAATCATCTCACCACACAATCACTTGTTACCGACAATTTCAGTGCCTGAAGATTTTACCTTGCTGAAAACCACTTGTCAGATCCTTCTGATCCTCGTTGGGTTAGACACTCTTACTTATCGAAAGGACTACGATTGATCCCCTATACTTGTGGGTCATCAAGACTCTTTTCTGGCTCCGTTGCCGGGGAGTGAAGCGCCTTTGGTAAGTGGAACTTGGTAAGGAAACATTCATATAGTGTGCTGAAATTTATTGTCACTTGTCACTATGGATACTAATCCTTTGAGGGGCTTGTTTGGGGTATCTTCACCTTGAACGGAAGCACAAATAGTTTCTCCTCAACCTGCTGCACCTACTGAAAATATTTGCTTTGAATTTCCTTCGGGTATGCTTGAGAAACTGCTGGCTAATCCTTTTACAGGAGATGGAACATCACATCCAGACTTGCATCTAATCTATGTAGATGAAGTTTGTGGTTTATTTAAGCTTGCAGGTTTGCCCGAGGATGAGGTCAAGAAGAAGGTCTTTCCTTTATCTTTGAAGTATAAGGCGTTGACATGGTATAGGCTATGTGATGATACTGGATCATGGGACTACAATCGGTTGAAATTGGAATTTCATCAAAAGTTTTATCCTATGTATTTAGCGCATCGTGATCGGAATTATATTTATAATTTTTGGCGTCGTGACAGAGAAAGCATCGCTCAAGCTTGGGGAGGTTTAAATCAATGCTATATTCATGCCCCAATCATGAGCTCTCGAGAGAAATTATCATTCATAACTTCTATGCTCGGCTTTCTCATGATGATCGCACCATGCTTGACACTTCTTGTACCGGTTCTTTTATGAAGAGAGATATTGACTTCAAATGGAATTTATTGGAGAGAATTAAACGCAACTCTGAAGATTGGGAGCTTGAAGAAGGTAAGGAGTCAGGTATGAATTTCACGTTTGATTGCGTTAAATCCTTTGTTGAGACAAATACATTTTGTGACTTTAGCGCTAAGTATGGACTTGACTCTGAGATAGTAGCTTCATTGTGTGAATCATTTGCTGCTCATATTGATCTCCTCAAAGAGAAGTGGTTTAAATATCATCCTCCTTTAGAAGTCAATGTAGTTAAACCCACTCCAGTTGAAGAGAAAGTCATTGCCTATAATGATCATGTTGTTCCCAGTGCTTACATTGAGAAACCGCCTTTCCCTGTTAGGATAAAGAATCATTCTAAAGCTTCAACTATGATAAGTAGAGGCTATATTTGAACACCTACACCCCCTGAGCAAATTAGAGTTGAACCTAGCATTGATATCATCAAAGATCTTCTGTCCGACGATGTTGAGGGACATAATATTCACTTCTGTGAAGATGCTGCTAGAATTGCTAAACCTCGCGCTAGAGACAAACATAGGCCTGATGTTGGCATGCTTGTTGTTTTTGTTAAGATAGGAGATCATTGTTATCATACCTCAATCCTTATAGATGAAATCAAAGACGAGATTACACCTGTTGAGATAGAGCCTATTGATGTCACTATTCAGCTTGCCAATAGAGATACTATCTGCCCTGTGGGAATTGTTAGGGATGTTGAAGTCTTGTGTGGTAAAACGAAGTATCCTGCTGATTTCCTCGTTCTTGCTACTACACAAGATAGCTTTTGTCCCATATATTTGGTAGACCTTTTCTCAATACCGTCAATGCTCATATTGATTGTGAGAAGCAAACTGTCACTGTTGGCTTTGAAGGTGTGTCACACGAGTTCAATTTCTCTAAGTTTGGTAGACAACCTCATGAAAAGGAGTTTCCTAGTAGGGATGAAACTATTGCCTTAGCCTCTGTTGCCATGCCTCATACTGATCCCTTAGAGTAGTACTTGCTTGAGCATGAAAATGATATGCATATGGATGAAAGGGATGAGATAGATAGAGTTGTCTTAGAACAATATCCTATCCTTAAGAATAACTTGCCTGTTGAACTGCTTGGGAATCCACCCCCACCAAAGGGTAATCCTGTGTTCTAGCTTAAATAGTTGCCTGATACTCTTAAGTATGCCTACCTTGATAAAAAGGAGATATATCCTGTTATTATTAGTGCTAGCCTCTCAGAGCATGAAGAAAAGAAGTTACTAAAAACTCTGAGGAAGCACCGTGCTGCTATTGGATATACTCTTGATGATCTTAAGGGCATTAGTCCTACCCTATGCCAGCACAAGATTAAAACTAATCTGGATTTCAAACCAGTTGATGATCATCAAAGGAGGTTAAATCCTAAGATGAAAGAAGTAGTAAGAAAAGAAATACTAAAGCTCCTGGAAGCAGGTATCGTTTATCTTGTTGCTCATGGCGATTGGGTGAGTCCAGTGCATTGCGTCCCTAAGAAGGGAGGCATTACCGTTGTCCCTAATGATAAGGATGAATTGATCCCACACAGGATTATTACTGGCTATAGGATGGTGGCTGATTTTAGGAAATTGAATAAAGCCACTAGGAAAGATCATTACCCTTTGCCTTTTATCGACCAAATGCTAGAAAGGCTGTCTAAACACACACACTTCTACTTTCTAGATGGTTATTCTGGTTTCTCCCAAATACCAGTTGCACAATCTGATCAGGAGAAAACCACTTTCACCTGCCCTTTCGGTACCTTTCCTTATAGACGTATGACTTTTGGATTATGTAATGCACCTGCCACCTTTCAAAGATGTATGATGGCTATACTCTCTGACTTTTGTGAAAAGATTGTTGAGGTTTTCATGGATGACTTCTCCGTTTACGGGTCTTCCTTTGATGATTGCCTCAACAACCTTGATCGAGTCTCGCAGAGATGTAAAGACACCAATCTTGTCTTGAATTAGGAGAAGTGCCACTTTATGGTTAATGAAGGCATCGTCTTAGGACATAAAACTTCTGAAAGAGGTATTGAAGTTGATAAGGCTAAGATTGATGCAATCGAGAAAATGCCATACCCCACAAATATCAAGGGTATAAGAAGTTTCCTTGGTCATGCTGGTTACTATAGAAGGTTCATTAAATACTTCTCTAAGATTTCTAGGCATCTTACCAATCTCTTGCAAAAGGATATTCCTTTTTCTTTTTACGATGATTGTGAGGAAGCTTTCGAAATACTTAAGAGGGCTTTGATAACTGCACCTATTGTTCAACCACCTAATTGGAACTTACCTTATGAGATCATGTGTGACGCTAGTGATTATGTTGTTGGTGTTGTTCTAGGGCAAAGAGTCGATAAGAAGCTGAATGTTATTCACTACGCTAGTAAAACTCTCGACAGTGCCCACAGAAACAATGCCAGTACGGAGAAGGAATTTTTAGCAGTCGTGTTTGCATGTGAAAAGTTCAGGTCTTACATAGTTGATTCCAAAGTCAGTATTCACACTGATCATGCTCCTATTAAGCACCTCATGGAGAAGAGGGACGCTAAACCTATACTTATCAGATGGGTTCTCTTGCTACAAGAATTTGACTTGCACATTGTCGACAGAAAGGGTGCTGATAACCCAGTAGCGGATAACTTGTCTAGGTTGGAGAACGTTCTTAATGACCCACAACCTATTGATGATAGCTTTCCCGATGAGCAATTGAATGTCATTAATGCTTCACGTAGTGCACCGTGGTATGCTGATTATGCGAACTATATCGTTGCCAAATACATACCACCTAGTTTCACGTACCAACAAAAGAAGAAATTCTTCTTTGACTTGAGACACTACTTTTGGGATGATCCTCAACTTTATAAGGAAGGAGTAGATGGTGTTATTAGACGTTGTGTACCTGAACATGAACAGGGACAGATCCTACAAAAGTGTCACTCCAAGGCCTACGGAGGACACCATGCGGGAGATAGAACTGCACACAAGGTATTGCAATCAGGTTTCTATTGGCCCACTCTCTTCAAGGATGCCCGTAAGTTTGTCTTGTCTTGTGACGAATGTCAAAGAATAGGTAATATTAGCAAACGTGAGGAATTGCCTATGAACTATTCACTTGTCATTGAACCATTTGATGTCTGGGGCTTTGATTATATGGGACCTTTTCCAAAATCCAATGGGTATACTCATATCTTAGTTGTTGTTGATTATGTCACTAAGTGGGTAGAAGCTATCCCCACTAGTAGTGTTGATCACAACACCTCTATCAAGATGCTGAAAGAAGTTATCTTCCCAAGATTTGGAGTCCCTAGATATCTAATGACCGACGGTGGTTCACACTTCCTTCATGGTGCTTTCCGTAAAACGTTTGCTAAGTACGATGTCAACCATAGAATTGCGTCTCCCTATCACCCTCAGTTTAGTGGTCAAGTAGAGCTAAGTAATAGAGAGATTAAATTGATTCTGCAAAAGACTGTCAACATGTCTAGAAAGAATTGGTCTAAGAAGCTCGATGATGCACTATGGGCTTATAGAACTGCCTATAAGAATCCCATGGGCATGTCTCCGTACAAAATGGTGTATGGGAAAGCATGTCACTTACCTCTTGATCTAGAGCATAAAGCTTATTGGGAAATCAAAGAGCTCAACTTTGATTTCAAACTTGCTGGTGAGAAGAGGTTATTTGACATTAGCTCGCTTGATGAGTGGAGAACTCAGGCATATGAGAATGCCAAGTTGTTCAAAGAGAAGGTTAAGAGGTGGCATGATAAGAGGATAGAAAAGCGTGAGTTCAATGTAGGTGATTATGTCTTGCTATATAACTCTTGTTTAAGATTCTTTGCAGGCAAGCTTCTCTCTAAATGGGAAGGTCTCTATGTTGTTGAGGGAGTATATCGTTCCGGTGCTATCAAGATCAACAACATGGAAGGTAGTTGTCCGAGAGTTGTAAATGGGCAGAGAATCAAGCATTATATCTCAGTTACTCCCATAAATGTTGAAAACAATATTAGCAATACCATAGCTCCGGAAGAATACCTAAGGGATATTTATCAGCCTGTTTCGGACTCCGAAAACGAAGAGGTATGTGATTCGGTAAGAAAACAGAGTCCAAAACTTTTCCAGTAGGAAATTTTCTCCGTTTTGGAATATTTGAAAAAAATACAAAAATTGGAAGTAGTCCGGAAAGTGCGCGTGGAGGTGACAAGCCTGCATGGCATGGGCCCACCCCCTCGCCACGCCGTGAGGGCTTGTGGCCACCTCGTGCACCTCCCGGACTCCCTTTTCGTGCGGGGTACTCCTTATGGTCTGCAAAAAATCATTATATATACTCCCGTTTGGTCTGACCCCTGTATCACGGAGATTTCCTCTGTTTTTCGTTTCGAGCCTGTTTTCTGCTGCAACTTTAGAGCAAGATGTCGTCCCAGGAATCTGTGGGGTAGAACAATCTCCGTCAAATCTATGGAGAAGTTCATGCTGATATGAAAAGGATGGAGGTCATGGAGGCTAAGGAAAGGCTACCTAAAGAAACCAAGGGCAAAGCTAAGGAGAAGGATCGGGCATGGGACGAAGTGCAATCGGTGCTCAACAAGGAAGAAATTGAAGAAGTGGATTTCCTCCAACCCTACCTCCACCTACTGTCTCCATCTTTGATTGAACTCTTGAGGTTTTGTGAAACAACTCGTGCTCGCAATACTTGTCTCACTCGTGAAGTTGTTTTGCTGGAAAAACATATCGCAGATCTCCAAGGTATAAATCAAAGATTAATGGCCCTCTTGGAGTCAAATATTGGAGCAACTCCTCCACATTCGCCACCAAAGGAAGACAACTAAGCATTGGTATGGGCAATCCCCTTGGCTTGTGCCAAGCTTGGGGGAGTTGCCCCGGTATCGTATCACCTTCACATCTTTTGCTTTTACCTTTGTTTTAGTTTTCCTTTTGAGTTTTCTCTTTCTCTAGTAGTTTAAAAGTCTTAGTGTTTTAGTCTTGAGTTTTGCTTTGTGTCACCCCCGATGTATTCGCGCTCGTGAGCCATATAATAAAGAGTGTCTTAGTTGAAGGGCTTTGCCTCTTGCCATGATCAAAAGAGTGAGAATAGAACAAAAGCATGAAAGATCATGTAATGATCTTATGGGAAGTGATGGCTTCACATATAAAAGGGATGATGATTGAAACTTGTTGAGGGTAGACAGTCGTGGGTATAAGTCTCACAGTAGAAGTACGGGGTATGAAAGTATATGGGCAGAGCCTTAGCTACGGCGAGGATGTATGAGTCCAGGCCCCTCTACGGTGGAGGTAAAAGCCCTACGTCTCCGTGCTCTGGGGAGCTTTGTGTCGAGTGTATAAGGGGATTACAGCAAGTGCCAACCCCTGTACCAGTGGTGAAGGGCGGCTTATATAGAGTGCGCTGCCCCTCATAATGGCCACGTGGACAGGGGTGGAATAGTGGCGATTAAAGGCTGGCGTTACTGGTAACGTAAGCCTTAAATGCTAGTTATGGTGTATGAAAATATATGACCGTTGCCCTCCTTGGAAGTTACAACGTACAGAGTGGATTTCAGTCGGTATGTTAGATATGCTCCGAGTGGATCGTCGCCGACTGGATGATGGGGGCGTCCTTAGTTCAGTCGGAAGTATCTAAGGGTCTTGTCCTCTATGAAGGGTAGTCCTTGGGTAGGACCTATAGGGCAGACCTATGACCCTACCTCGAACTATAACCCCATCATTAGTCCCCGAATGGATCGAGGTTGGAACGATGAAGTGATGTCCGGATTTTGGAGCCGACTCGTATTGAGGTGATCTTAGTATTGTTTGCCTCGATCCATTTTATCTTTGCGGCTAGTGATCCGAGTGGATATGCGAGCGAAACGAACCGTGAGGGACCGATTGCTTCTGCGGAATCTTTCGACGTGACCGGTCATACTAACAGCGCCGGATTTTCTAGGGTCCTCAAATTTCGGTTGTCGCACGCTCAGCGGGGATGACGATATCGTCATTGACTAGATTTCGCCTCCTCGATTACCACGTCGTGATCTTCTCCACTAATCTTGCTGGAGCCGGTGGGAGGATAAGATCTTGGGCCCACCTGTAGGTGACTCAGTCGGAGGCCTATTAAAGCCTCCCCGGCGAACCTTCCTGTTGCGCTGCTCGTCCTCCTCCCATTAATCTCGCCCTCCTCGCAACTCCCTGCACACCTCAAGCCACCTCCTTCCCCTCCTCCTCTGGGGACCCGTCACCCTCGCCATGACGAATGGGCAGACCAGCAAGCTTGAGGCGAAGAAGAAGAAGAAGGGGGCGGCCTCCACTCAGCGGCGGCAGCGGGCATTGCCGGCGGGCTGGATCCAGGGGGGCTTCCTCCCCTCCATGGTGAGGGAGAACGACGTGCTGGAGATAGTGGAGCACGGCATGGTCGTCAACAAGTCCTGGAGGCTGCCGGAAGGCGAGATGGAGCCGACACCGAAGGAGGGAGATCCCGTTCTTCTGCTCAGCCACGTGGCCACAGGTTTCTCCCTGGCTCCCCATCCTTTCTTCCGAGGTATCATGAATTACTTCGGGGCGCAGCTCCATCACTTTCCGCCGAATGCGATAGCTCATCTTTCTGCATTCATCACCCTCTGCGAGTGCTTCATAGGATGTCCTCCCCCATTGGGGGCTCTTTAAATATGTCTTCTCCGCTAGATCTCAAACTGTTAAGAAGCTTAGCCAGTCGGATGATAAGACACACATCCTCCAGCTCTGCGGGGGTTTAGGCTTTCAGAAGAACACAAAAAGTAGTTATCCTTCCCTTCAACTATCCGAGTCGGTTAGGAATTGGCAATCGTCCTGGTTCTATTGCGAGGACATTGCCTGCCCGAATGCTTCGAGTGGGTTACCACCCTTCAGTTTAGACCGTCCGGGCCCTCCCACGAAGCTAGCGCTCTCTAAGGGAGAGAGAACTCAGATCCAGCCTTTGGTCGACACGCTGATAGCCGTCGTCCGGAAGGGAGTCACCGGCATGGACTTGTTGGAGACTTTTCTGGGTCGATGCATCCAGCCGCTCCAGGCCCGAGACCACGCAATGTGGCATTACACGGGGCCTTCGGATACCACTCGGTCTCATCCTGAAGACGTGAGCGAGGACACCGTGAGTGCGTGGGTCCGCAGCATCACGGGCACATGTGATAACCCCGTCGGAGCTCGGCGGGTGAAGGCCTTCCGCGCCGAAAATCCTCCTCCGAATGAGGTGAGTACATGTTGTCGTGTGCTTTTAACCTTCTCAGTTTTATTGCTTTTCTTGTCTTGCTGACTGACGTTGCCGACTGTGTTTTGTGCAGGAGTGGACGAACTGGCATTCTGCGGTCTCAAATGGGAATCCGGTCGAGGAAGAAGAAGGCAGCATGGAGGGGAGCGCGGATAGTGCCGAGTACATCTCTGACAGTAGGGAGACGGAGGAGGAAACAAGAGAGGAGGAGGAGGAGAGTGAAGAGCACAGCTCGTCACCCTCACCACCAGAACACCGAACCAAGCACCGTCATGACCCCGCTGCTCCGCCGGCTCCTCATGTGGCCCCGAGTGCTCGGAGTGTGAAGAGAACCAGGGGTGCTTCTGCCGAGCCGGTGAATCAGCCGTCCAAGGTGGCTAAACCCAGCGGGTCTAAACCTCGGAAAGCTTTGCCCCGGATGAGGATCGCTGTTCCGGTCGCCTCAGCGTAAGTATCTCTGCTCTCCCATCTTCCTTCAGTATCCGATTGGACTCTTCTTTTTGGGAATTCATGTTTACCCGTCGAATGGATTTCACTCAACAGAGCTTCTACCTCCGCCACCTCTCTGCCGCATCAGGTTGACGATCCCATGGACACTGATAACGCCGCCACGTCCCAGCAAGGTACGTTGTCACGGCTCCGAGAGCTGTATTACCGTTTTGCGAGTGCTGTCTTTGATCTTGATATTTTTCTGTATTTTTATTTTGTTCAGTCGGGCTTCCTTCGGAGGTGATCCATCTGGACAACGATGACCAAAGGAGGTCGGAACCAGCTTTGGCGCCTGTCCCTGGGGTTATCCAACCTGCTGCCAATCCCGCCATAAACGTGCCGCCGACTGAACGGTGTCCCTCACGGCGGAACCGACTAGAGCGGAGCTCGGGATACCTAGGGCGCCTTCTGTCGCACCGGGTTCGTCGGCTGTTCAATATGATTCCCGACGCCTCCCGAAAGATCAAGTAGGAGCCGCCAAGGACGCCATGGTACAAGTGGAGCTGATGGTGGGCGACGCCAAGGGAGCATATGACTCCATTGTGTCCCTGTACAAGAAAAGCTTGGAGCTTCGGGATGATATCCGAGTAAGTGCGCAGTAAGTGTTTACATTCCTCTTGGTGCCCACTGGGGGTTTCAGCGAGATACTCAGATACAATAGGTTGATTTTGGAGTGGGTTCACTCCGAGTGAACCCAGTGGGTGTAGTCCACGAGACTTCTTCCGAGTGCTTGCACCGGCAGTTGTCTTCATATGTATTTTCCATAATCTCTACAGATCAGAGCTGATCTGCCCGAATGGTACCAGTGGGGGCACGCCGAGTGCACCCATTGGGTGTAGTCTCTAAGAGTAGTGTTACTCGGGTCGAGTAATAGTAATCTCAAAGTGTTGTTGGTTTGCTATGGAGCTCAATGGGATCGACCTGTTCGAGCTTCATACTAGTGGGGTCACTCTCAGTGAACCCACTGGGTGTAGTCCCCGAGACCGCTGTCGATTGCTTGCATCGGCAGGGGTCTAAAGAATCTTGAGTTTTGATTGTTTTGTCTTATCTGTCGAGACTTTTTCCTTGTTGAATCTGGCTGATCCTCCCTTTGTGTCTCTTTGCCAGAAGACTTGTGAAATAGGATCGGCCTATAATGCTCTGAAGGCTGAGAAGACTCAATTTGCTGCCGACTTGGAGGTGGCTGCGAATGACCTGGCTGGCATGAAGGAGGCTCTCGCTGAACGAGAAAATTCTTTGGAGGAATCTCGGGAGACTAACAAGGCACTGGTAGCTGAGATAGAAAAAATGAAGAAGGAGAGATCCGAATGGATGGGCCAGCTGAAGTTAATGAACACTCGGTGCAGAGCGCAGGAGAACTACATCGGCAACTGGGCGAAGAAGATGGCCGCACTGCTTGGTGGTAAGTTGGTTGCCTAGTGCTTTTGACTTTGGAGTTCACTCCGTGCTTATTTTCTCCCTGTATTTTCTTTGCTGATTTCTGTCGGGACGTTGAAGCCGAAACTGCCGAAATTGAACGGTCGCTTGGGCAACCGAATGTTCCACTCGGTGATGAAGCTAACCGGGATATGTTCCGAGTGAATTCCCGCCTTAACAGGGTGGGTCCTTTCATTGGTCGCCCGAGAGCAGTTGTCGGCCGAATTGACAAGGAGCTGTGGCCTGAAGATGACTCCCGGAATGAGATAGAGGGGTTGATGACTTGACTAGAGGACGTTCCAAGCAGAGTGCACGCATGGAATAAGTCTGCCGCTCGGTGTGGCGCAGACGTGGCGTTGTCTCTGGTCCGAGTGCACTGCAAGGAAGCCCGTGAAGACAAGCTGAAGACATTGCAGGTCACCAACACCAAGAAGCTTCGATTTGAAGATTTCATGGAGACCTTCCTCGACACGGCCACTCGGATTGCAGATGGAATCGACCTCGACACCTTTGTGGAGCCTGCCAGCCCCGACGACGCTTGATAAACTTTATGCTGAACGCGCATTTACCTCGGTATGCCGAGTGTAGTCTGTATTAAACTTTGGCCACTGCTGTTGGCTGGTACATTCTTGGCTCAGTGTGGATAAACTTGATTCACACCGAGCCGACTGATCGTAGAACCAATTTGAATTCGAACCGGATCTTTTGCTCTTCTTTCGCTGAGTTTTTTTTGACACGATTTTGGCTCGTGGTTTTTGTTTGGGCATCTCTTGGTGAAGCCAGTGGCAAACATGCGGAGCATGTAGTTGTCAGTTGTCTTCACATCCACATGAGCCTCAATGAGGGTCTGCTAAGCCTCCGAGTGTATCTCGAGTGTCCACTCGGAGGAAGCTTTTTACTTAGGCGACTCTGGTTCGCAGCTAAGTCTCCGTGTGTGACTTGAAATGCACACTGGGAGCAAGTTGTTTACCTAGGCGACTCTGAGTCGCAGCTAAGTCTCCGAGTGTGACTTTTGGTGCACACTCGGGGCGAGTTATTACTTAGGCGACTCTGGGTCGCAACTAAGTCTCCGAGTGTGACTTTTGGTGCATGCTCCGAGCAAGCTTTTACTTAGGCGACTCTGGGTCACAGCTAAGTCCCCGAGTGTGACTTTTAGCGCACACTCGGAGCAAGTTGTTTACTTAGGCGACTCTGGGTCGCAGCTAAGTCTCCGAGTGTGACTTTTAGCGCACACTCGGAGCAAGTTGTTTACTTAGGCGACTCTGGGTCGCAGCTAAGTCCCCGACTGTGACTTTTGGCGCACACTCGGAGTTAGTCTTTTAAACCGGAGTGTGCAAACGCGGAAGAATTTTGAATCGGCAAGAAATTAATCCGCTTTGTATTACTTCGATGATACTTGTTCTTTACATTGTCTCTGTCGGCTGTTACATGTAGAGGCGCTTCAGTAGATCTCCATTCCATGCTCGCGGCTCGTCCGTTTCCCTGTCGAGGTTGTAGAGTCGATATGCTCTGTTGTTCAGCACCTTAGAAATGATGAACGGTCCTTCCCAGGCGGCAGCCAACTTATGTGGTCTCTGTTGATCCACTCGGAGCACCAGGTCGCCTGCTTGGAATGTGCGGCTCCTGACGTGTCGCGCATGAAATCGCCGCAGATCTTGTTGATAAATTGTTGACCGGATCAATCCCATCTCGCGCTCCTCTTCTAAAAGGTCCACTCCGTCTTGCCTGGCTTGCTCTCCTTCAGCTTTGGTGAAGAGTTCGACTCGTGGAGAGTTGTGAAGCAAGTCACTCGAAAGGACTACCTCTCCTCCATAAACGAGGAAAAACGGGGATCGCCCTGTCGATCTATTCGGAGTTGTTCGGAGGCCTCACAGCACCGAAGGCAGCTCGGTGACCCATGCGCCGGCGGCATGCCCAACTTCCCGCAGGAGTCGAGGCTTCAACCCTTGAAGAATGAGTCCATTCGCCCGCTCCGCTTGTCCGTTTGTTTGGGGGTGCGCAACGGATGCAAAATCCACTCGGATAACTTGGCCCGCGCAAAAACCTTTGAACCTGTCCGAGTCAAAGTTTGTGCCATTGTCGGTGATTATGCTGTGTGGAACCCCGTATCTGGCGATGATGTCTCTCATAAATTTGATGGCCGTAAGGGCATCAAGCTTCTTGATTGGCTTGGCTTCAATCCTCTTGGTAAATTTGTCGACTCCTACCAACAGATGGGTGAATCCTCCTTGGCCTGTTCTGAATGGTCCGACTGTATCTAATCCCCACACGGCAAATGGCCAAGAAAGGGGAATTGTCTTCAGCGCGGACGTTGGCTTGTGGGACTTGTTTGAATAGAACTGACAACCCTCGCAATGGTCGACTATATCTTTTGCCATTTCATTCGCCTGCAACCAGAAGAAACCAGCTCTAAATGCTTTGGCGACGATCGCCCTTGAGGAGGCATGATGACCGCAGGTTCCCGAATGGATTTCTTCCAAAATTAACTGTCCTTCCTCAGGAGAGATACAACGCTGAAGGACGCCTCAAACACTTTCTCTGTATAACTGGTCATCGATGACGGTGAAGGACTTCGACCTGCGAACGATCTGCCTAGCTTGGACCTCGTCTTCCGGTAACTCTTGCCTCGGGATGTATGCAATGAAAGGCACAGTCCATTCGGGAATGACAGCTAGAATCTCCATGACCAGGTCAACCACAGCGGGAACCTTGACTTCATTCTGGTCTGTTGAGCTCTTTGGTTGCACAGGTTCTTCTGTAAAAGGATCTTCTTTTACCGAGGGGAGGTGTAGGTGCTCGAGGCATACATCACTCGGGACAGGTCTCCGTGTGGATCCAAGTTTTGCCAATTCATCTGCTGCTTGGTTTTTCAGTCGGGGAACATGGTGAAGTTCCAGACCTTCGAACTTCTTTTCGAGCTTCCTTATTGCGTTGCAGTATGCAGTCATGGTGGGGTTCCTTACATCCCACTCCATTACTTGATTAACCCACTAGATCTGAGTCGCCATAGACCATCAGGCGACGGACGCCGAGTGTGATGGCCATGCGCAACCCATATAGGAGAGCTTCATACTCTGCTTCGTTGTTGGAAGAATCAAAATGGATCTGCAACACATACTTGAGTTTATCACCTTTCGGGGTTATGAGCACTACGCCGGCGCCGGAGCCATTCAACATCTTGGACCCATCGAAGAACATGGTCCAATGGGCCGAGTAGATGTGAGTCAGTTGTTGTTGTTCTACCCATTCTGCTATGAAGTCAGCAAGAGCTTGAGACTTTATAGCTTTCTTGGCTTCGAATTTGATGTCGCAGTATAGCATCTCCATTGCCCACTTTGCCACTCGGCCTGATGCGTCCCGATTGTGGAGAATTTCCGACAACGGAGCATCAGATATGACAGATACCGAGTGGTCTTGGAAATAATGAGCCACCTTCTTTGCAGTCAGGTAGATCCCATAAATAAGCTTCTGATAATGGGGATACCTCTGCTTGGAAGGAGTCAGGACTTCTGAAACATAATATACTGGCCGCTGAACCTTGTACGCTTTGCCTTCTTCTTCGCGTTCGACTGTGAGAATGGTGCTGACGACTTGATTTGTAGCCGCGATGTACAGAAGAAGGGGTTCTTTATTGAGCGGGGCAGTAAGAACCGGCTGGGTGGAAAGCAGGGCTTTGAGGTTGTCGAATGTGGTTTGGGCTTCGTCTGTCCACTCGAAGGTATCTGACTTCTTCATGAGTCGGTACAGAGGTAACGCCTTCTCGCCGAGTCGAGCGATAAACCTGCTCAAAGCCGCTAGGCAACCTGTGAGCTTTTGTACGTCATGTACTCTTACCGGTCGCTCCATTCGAACAATGGTCCCGATCTTTTCGGGATTGACATCGATCCCTCGTTCGGAAACGAAGAATCCTAGTAACTTCCCGCTGGGAACGCCGAATGAACACTTGGCTGGGTTGAGCTTGATATCATACCTTCGTAGGTTGGCGAATGTTTCTGCCAAGTCAGTCAGCAGGTCGGAACCTTTGCGTGACTTGACTACGATATCGTCCATATATGCCTCCACATTTCGACCAATCTGGTCTAGGAGGCATTTTTGGATCATTCGCATAAAAGTTGCTCCTGCATTCTTCAAACCGAATGGCATAGTGATGTAACAAAAGCACCTGAATGGAGTGATGAAAGATGTCTTTAATTCATCTCGACCATACAGACGGATCTGATGATAGCCCGAATAGGCATCAAGGAAGGATAAGCGCTCACAATCCGCAGTCGAATAAACGATTTGATCAATGCGGGGGAGCGGGAAGTGGTCTTTTGGACAGACCTTATTAAGGTGCTTGAAGTCGATGCACATATGGAGAGACTTGTCCTTCTTGGGCACCATGACCACATTCGCGAGCCACTCAGAGTGGTGTACCTCGCGAATGAAGTTGGCTGCCAGAAGTTTAGCTACCTCCTCTCTGATTGCTTTTCTCTTGTGCGCAGCGGACCGACGCAGGCGTTCTCGGACGGGCCGAGCGGCAGGATCCACGTGCAGTCGGTGCTCATCCAACTCCCTGGGTACACCTGGCATGTCAGCAGGCTTCCATTCAAAAATGTCCTAGTTCTCACGGAGGAATTGGATGAGCTCGGCTTCCTATTTTGGATCAAGGGTGGTGGAGATGTTTGTTGGGGCGGCGGTGGCATCCGTCGGGTGGACGCTTACTTTCTTCGTGTCTCCCGCCGACTGGAATGCGGACTCGGAAGCTGGCTTCTTTGAACGCATCAGGTCGGCAGGGTCGGCAATCTTCTTGTACTCATCCAACTCGAGTACAGCCATCTCCTGGTCTGCAATTCTCGACCCCTGCTGCAGACACTCCTCGGCCCGCTGTCGATTGACTGTGACAGTAATCACGCCTTTGGGACCAAGCATCTTCAGCTTCAAATATACGTAACATGGACGGGCCATGAAACGTACGTATGCCGGACGGCCCAGAATGGCATGGTATGCACTCTGGAAATCTACCACTTCGAATGTTAACTTCTCTTTGCGGAAGTTCGTGTCAGAGCCGAAAACGACATCCAACGCAATCTGGCCGAGTGATTTGGCCTTTCTTCCTGGGACGACTCCATGGAACTGCATACTGCTCTCGCTAAGCCTGGACATCCGAATGCCCATCCCCTTGAGAGTATCGGCGTACATGATATTCAAGCCACTGCCGCCGTCCATGAGGACTTTGCGCAGTCTAACTCCTTCCACCACCGGGTCGACGACTAGAGCTTGCCTCCCTCGGGTGGGTACGTGTGCTCGGTGGTCTGACTGATCAAAGGTGATTTCAGTCTATGACCACTTGAGGAACGTGGGAGTGGATGGGGTTGCCATGTTTACCTCCCTGTTGACCAGCTTTAGTCGACTTTTGCTTTCTACATCAGCAAAAATCAATAACGTTGCATGGACTTGACGGAACGGATCCTCCTTGTCCTCATCATCTTGCTCGGTGTCTTTGTCACTCGACTGTCCTTCACCGAATCCTTGGATCACGAGGCGACACTGCCGAGTGGTATGTTTCAGCAATATGACATTGCCTTCTTCATCCGTCTTCGTGTGGATTGGACACGGTTGATCTAGGATGGAATTTCCTGACTGCTTCTTCTTGGGGGTGTACTGTTGCTTCCCCTTGCCTTTGAACTTAGCGTTTGTAACGACTGCCGCCTCTGCTTGCGGAGTGGATTGGGCTTTCTGTTTCTGCTTCCGAGTGTTGCTCCCATCTCCGTCGGTGACTGACTTATGCTTGCCGCTACGTATGCGGTCCTCCTCTTCGCCATTTGCATAGCGCGCGGCTATCTCCATCATCTTGCTCATGGAGATGTCGCATGTCCGACCAAACTTCAGGTATAGATCTGTGTACCGAACGCCTGCCTTGAAGGCGCAGACTGCTTGGTGTTCTGTAACGTTCTCCACCGTGTGGTAGAGGGTTGTCCAGCGCTGGATGAAATCGTGCAGGGGCTCGTTTTGCTTCTGAACACGGTTTTGAAGCTCCGTGAGACCAGCAGGGCGTTTGCACGTACCTTGGAAGGTCCTGATGAAGACTCGGGACAGATCTGCCCAACTGTAAATGCTTGATGGAGCTAACTGGTTCAGCCAAGCTCGAGCCGAACCGTCGAGCATTAGTGGGAGATGTTTCATGGCGACATGGTCATCTCCGCCGCCGATCTGCACTGCCACTCTGTAGTCATCTAACCAAGTTTCTGGTTTGGACTCTCCTGTGAATTTTTTGATTCCCGTCGCCAATCGGAAGTTGGGAGGGATGTCAGCTGAGCGAATGGCCCGACTGAAACACTCGGGACCAGAAACGACGGTCCTGCTTCCACTCGGACGGTCTCTATCGTGACCATCATGGTGGGCTCGACTTCTATCAACCTTCTTCTGAGTGATATACCCTCTTGCATCAGGCCTTTGATCACGCGCGCCACCACCCGAACAATGATCATCGTAATGCCAGGGTCCGTAAGGCCCGCTCTGTGGAGGAGTACGTGAACAGCGATGATCTTCGGGATGGGACCGAATGGAAAGCGAATTCCGACTCGGGTCCCTCGAACGGCTGCCCCCTCTGTGTCGCTGGTGAGAGCCGGGACTGAAAACCGACCGATGTGTGTTTGCTTGAACGGAACTGTTGTGGATCTTGTTGTGCGACTGGGAGACCGCCGAGTTTTGCTGCTGCGCTGTATGTAACAAGGCACGGATCTGCTCGATTCCTCTACCAGCCTCCGAATCAGTCGGCTGGAGAGAATCAGCGATCGTGGCGGCTGCAGCCAAGTTGAGGATGGGTGTACGAAACACCTCGACGTTGCTCTGGCGAGTGCGTCAACTGGAAGAACAAAGGTGCCGACGACGAGCGCCGGATGATTCTCCGAACTCACGCTCGTTCCGACCAGTCCCGGCGGGACTTTCGTGGGAATCGGCCATGAGTACTTCGGCTGTAGGCCCGTGACCCTGATACTCGGAAGGTAGTTCAGTCGGAACTGACTCCAAGCACTGGGATGACGGCGGGACCACAACCGATTCGAGCACTGCCACTTGAGAGGACATGTTCTGTCGCGCAAGGGCGCGTCGCACCCAACGATGGAGCCGCGGGTGACCGGATCACTTGTTGCGGAGCATGACGGGAACGAAGATCGACACCGGGGTGGATGGCTGGAGAAGAAGAGCGTCGCAGGAACTGGCACGGAAGTGCGTAGCTCCGCGACTTGGAAGCGTCTCGATGTCGAGGGGCGCATCCTGAAGCCATGCCAAATCGTCGGCGATGAAGGAGAGTGCACCGAAGAGGATCTCATCACCCATGCGCAGATCTCCGCCGGACGACGTGACGAAAAGGTGAAAATCGCAAACTCGCCGGAAGTCGCTTAGACGCCTGCCCCACGGTGGGAGCCAACTGTCGTGGGTATAAGTCTGACAGTAGAAGTACGGGGTACGAAAGTATATGGGCAGAGCCTTAGCTACGGCGAGGATGTATGAGTTCAGGCCCCTCTACGGTGGAGGTAAAAGCCCTACGTCCCCGTGCTCTGGGGAGCTTTGTGTCGAGTGTATAAGGGGATTACAGCAAGTGCCAACCCATGTACCAGTGGTGAAGGGCGGCTTATATAGAGTGCGCTGCACCTCATAATGGCCCGATGGACACGGGTGGAATAGTGGCGATTAAAGGCTGGTCTTGGGATTCTTTCTTGGCCCTTGATTACCAACACTCTAGGGCTGAATTAATTAATGAAACTAATAGGAAGGATTGGGATGATGAACTGGTGAGATTCTTTCTTTCGCTGACTGACCAAGGTAATTAATTCCTTCCATTGGCCAGGCGGCGTTACTGGTAACGTCAGCCTTAAATGCTAGTTATGGTGTATGAAAACGTATGACCGTTGCCCTCCTGGGAAGTTACGACGTACAAAGTGGATTCCAGTCGGTATGTTAGATATGCTCCGAGTGGATCGTCGCCGACTGGATGATGGGGGCGTCCTTAGTTCAGTCGGAACTATCTAAGGGTCTTGTCCTCTATGAAGGGTAGTCCTTGGGTAGGACCTATAGGGCAGACCTATGACCCTACCCTGAGACTATAACCTCATCATAGACAAACGTAGACCTTGGCCATGGTTGCAATTAATAGGAAGTGATAAAGGAGAGGTTCACATATAAATATATCATCTCTGACACCATCTATGATTGTGAACACTCACTAAACTATTGCATGCCTAGAAGTAGATGTTGGACAAGGAAGACATCATAATGAATTGTGTTTTCTTGGTTCCGAACAATGTTATATGATTAGAGATTCCTTAGCATGTGACTATTGCTTCCACCTCATATTAGCCAAAACCTCTCGCACCAAGTAGAGATACTACTTGTGCATCCATGAACCTTCAAACCAGTTTTGCCATGAGTGTCCACTGTACCTACCTATGGACTGAATAAGATCCCTAAAGTAAGTTGTCATCGGTGCAAGCAATAAAAATTGCTCTCTAATATGTATGATCTATTAGTGTGTGGAAAATAAGCTTTATACGAACCTGTGATGAGGAAGACATAAAAGCGACAGACTGCATAATAAAGTTCTTTATCATAGGTGGCAATATAAAGTGATGTTCCTCCGCACTAAGAGGACATGCATCCAAACCTCAAAAGCGCATGACAACCTCTGCTTCCCTCTGCGAAGGGCCTATCTTGTACCTTTACTTTTTGCCCTTGAAAGAGTCATGTTGATCTTCACCAATTCCTTATCTCGCCCTTATCTTGGCTAACGTCATATGCTAGGGAAAGATCTATATTCATATGTCAACTTGGAGGTAAGTATTAATGAACTATTATTGTTGACATTACCCTTGAGGTAAGCAGTTGGGAGGCAAAACTGTAAGCCCCTATCTTTCTCTCTGTCCAGCTGAAACTTTGATCTCATGAGTACCACGTGAGTTGTAGAAATTGTAGAGAACGAAAGAATGATTGAGTATGTTGATTTTCTTTACAAGCTCTTATTCGACTCTTTCTGATGTTGTGATAAATTGCAATTGCTTCAGTGACTAAAGGCTATCGGTTGTTACTTCTCGATAAGGTTATTGATCCACGCTTTACTTTGTGAAGGAATTATCAATTTAGCATGAGAGATTATATGTTGGTATTGTTGTTCTGATCTTGATCATGATGCATGCATGTTCATATCTTGTTTTGTCGACACCTCTCTCCCTAAACATGTGGACATATTTATTGAGCTAGGCTTTCGCTTGAGGACAAGCAAGGTCTAAGCTTGGGGGAGTTGATACGTCCATTTTGCATCATGTTTTCATGTTGATAATTATCGCTTCTTTGGCTGTTATTTCACTTCACGATACAATTCTTATGCCTTTTCTCTCTTATTTTGCAAGGTTTACATGAAGAGGGAGAATGCCGGCAACTGGAATTCTGGACTGAAAGTCGAGAAAAGTTGAGATACCTATTATGCGCAACTCCAAACGCCGTAAAAATCAACGAGGATTTTTTTCCGGATTTATAAAAAATACCGGGCCGAAGAAGTGCCAGAGGGGCGCCAGGGGTTGGCCACAAGCCTGCACGCCGCGGCCACCCCCCCCCAGGCCGCGCCATGAGGGCTTGTGGGCAACCTGCTGGCCCACTTGCCGCCCTCTTTTGCTATATGAAGGGTTTCGTCCAGGAAAAAAATCAGGGAGGAGCTTTTTCATGGATTCACCGCCGCCACGAGGCGGAACTTGAGCAGAACCAATCTAGAGCTCCGGCAGGACGATCCTGCCGGGGAAACTTCCCTCCCGGAGGGGGAAATCGTTGCCATCGTCATCACCAACACTCCTCTCATCGGAGGGGACTCGTCACCATCAACATCTTCATCAGCACCATCTCATCTCCAAACCCTAGTTCATCACTTGTAACCAATCTCGGTCTCGCGACTCCGATTGGTACTTGTAAGGTTGCTAGTAGTGTTAATTACTCTTTGTAGTTGATGCTAGTTGGATTATTTGGTGGAAGAGTTTATGTTCAGATCCTTGATGCTACTCATTACCTCTCGGGTCATGAATATGATTATGCTTTGTGAGTAGTTAGTTTTGTTCCTGAGGACATGGGATAAGTCATGCTAATAGTAGTCATGTGACTTTGGTATTCGTTCGATAATTTGATGTGTTGTATGTTGTTTTTCCTCTAGTGGTGTTATGTGAACGTCGACTACATAACACTTCACCATTATTTGGGCCTAGAGGAAGGCATTGGGAAGTAGTAAGTAGATGATGGGTTGCTAGAGTGACGGAAGCTTAAACCCTAGTTTATGCGTTGCTTCGTAAGGGGCTGATTTGGATCCACTAGTTTAATGCTATGGTTAGACTTTGTCTTAATTCTTATTTCGTAGTTGCGGATGCTTGCGAGAGGGGTTAATCATAAGTAGGATGCTTTTCCAAGTAAGGGCAGTACCCAAGCGCTGGTCCACCCACATATCAAACTATCAAAGTAACGAACGCGAATCATATGAACATGATGAAAACTAGCATGACAGAAATTCCCGTGTGTCCTCGGGAGCGTTTTTCCTCCTATAAGACTTTGTTCAGGCTTGTCCCTTGCTACAAAAGGGATTGGGCCACTTTGCTGCACCGTTGCTACTTTTGTTACTCGTTGCTGGCTACAAATTATCTCACCACACAATCACTTGTTACCGACAATTTTAGTGCCTGAAGATTTTACCTTGCTGAAAACCACTTGTCAGATCCTTCTGCTCCTCGTTGGGTTCGACACTCTTACTTATCCAAAGGACTACGATTGATCCCCTATACTTGTGGGTCATCAATGATGCGTTATGGGCTTATAGAACCGCTTACAAAAACCCTATGGGTATGTCTCCATATAAAACGGTTTATGGTAAAGCATGTCATTTACCTCTAGAGCTAGAACATAAAGCTTATTGGGCAATTAAAGAGCTTAACTATGATTTCAAACTTGCTGGTGAGAAGAGGTTATTTGACATTAGCTCGCTTGATAAATGGAGAACCCCAAGCCTATGAGAATGCTAAGTTGTTTAAAGAAAAGGTTACGAGATGGCATGATAGAAGGATACAAAAGCGTGAATTCAATGTAGGTGATCATGTCTTGCTATACAACTCTCGTTTAAGATTTTTTGCAGGAAAACTTCTCTCTAAATGGGAAGGGCCTTACATTATCAAGGAAGTATATCATTCCGGTGCCATCAAGATCAACAACGCTGAAGGCACAAATTCAAAGGTGGTAAATCAGGAAAGAGTCAAACATTATATCTGAGGTACTCCCATAAATGTTGAAACTAATATTATCAATACCATAACTCCGGAGGAGTACATTAGGGAGACCTATGAGAATGTTTCATACTCCGAAAAGTAATAGGTATGTGTTACGGTAAACAAACCGACTCCAAAACTTTTCTAATGGCAATTTTGACCAGTTTTAGAATATTTATAAAATTAGGAAAATTCTAAGCAGTCCGAAGAGTTCACGAGGAGGCGACAAGCCATGGGGCATGGCCTACCCCCCCTGGGCGTGCCCTGGAGGCTTGTGGCCACCCCGTGTACCCTCCAGACTCTTTTCTTATGGAAATCTCCTTCGGGTTGGTAAAAAATCATTATATAATCTCCCAAAGGTTTTGACCTTCGTATCACGAAAATATCTCCTGTTTTCATTTTGAGTTCTTTCTGCAGCAGATTTAGATCAACATGGCGTCTTCAAGTGCTTTGAAGGACAAGTCCTTCGAGAGGGTCATCAAGCCCTACCTTGCGGAGGTGCTGCAACACCCTCAAACCATTGAGATGAATGAGGGGGTCCTGCACATCCGTGATGTTGAGGGGCCAAAGAAGACCAGAAGCGTGGAAACAAGGCTTGAAGCAATGGAACAACAAGTCTTCAAGTGCCAAGGGATGGTGGAACGAGGACTCAATGCCAATCACATGATGATCGCGGATTTTACCCATAAGCACAAGCTAGACGCCAAGGACATCTCGGATCACGTGTTCAAGCTTTACGAGAAAATCAAGCATCTCCAAGCCCAGATCTATGACCTGCAAAACAAAAACTTTGAGTATGAATACGGATTAAAGAGAATGAGTTTGGCTGAAGATTTGAGGATCTCGGAGACTCGCTCATCTTTTTACAGTGGTGAGTCCATGCCTTGGAAGACGGAGGACAAGCTTCCAACGTCACCAACAACTCCAACATCACCACCTCCGAAGAAAGACAACTAAACACATGAGTATAGGGCACTCCCCTTGGCTTGTGCCAAGCTTGGGGGAGGTGCCCCTATATCGTATCACAATCACATCTTTTACTTTCTTCATTTTTCCTCTTTCGATCCTTTTGGTTATATCTTGATCTAGTAGAATAAAGTTTTAGTGAGATCTAGTTTTGAGTTTTGCTTTATGTTCCCCCTGTGTAAGAAAGTCCGAGAGTTATGTAATAAAGAGTAGTTTTGAGTTGTGAGCTTTGCTTGCTTGTTATGATCTTAACAAATAGAAATAGAAATAAGTATAGAATAAAAGCAAAGAGTATATATAATGATCTTATGGGGAGTGATGAGTTCACATATAAAAAGTATGTCGACTGAAATTTGTTGTGAGTTGACAAACAAAGCTATTGGTCATTGTTGCAATTAAAATGAAGTAATAAAGAAAGAGAGCTTCACATATAAATATATTATCTTAGACATATTTTATGATTTTGAGCACTCATTAAAATATTATACGTTAACAAGTTTATATTGGACAAGGAAGACAACATAATGAGTTACGTTTGCATATTTCCGAATAGAAGTTATATGGTTATAGATCCTTCAACATGTGTCGCTTGCTTCCACCCCACATTAGCCAAAAACTACCGCACCAAGTAGATATACCACTTGTGCATCCAAACACTTCCTTGAGAGTCCACCATACCTACATATGGATTGAGTAAGATCCTTCAAGTAAGTTGTCATCGGTGCAAGCAATAAAAATTGCTCTCTAAATATGTGTGATCTATTAGTGTGAGGAAAATAAACTTTATACAAAGTTGTGATATATAAGAAATAAAAGCGACAGACTGCATAATAAAGTTCTTTATCACAAGGGGCAATATAAAGTGACGTCCTTTTGCATTAAGGGATTGCGCATCCAACTAGAAAAGCGCATGCCAACCTCTACTTCTCTCTGCGAAGGGCCTATCTGTTACCTTTACTTTCTAGTATTTACCTTTATGCAAGAGTCATGGTGATCTTCCCCATTTCCTTTATTTCGCCTTCATATTTTGGCAAGCGTCATGTGTTGGGGAATGATCTAGACAAATATATCCACTGGATGTGGGTGATCATGAGTTATTATTGTTGACATTACCCTTGAGGTAAATAGTTGGGAGGCAAAACTATGAGCCTCTATATTTCTCTGTGTTCGATTGAAGCTTTGACCTCATAGGTACAGCGTGAGTGTTAGCAATTATGAAATACTATAGGATGATTGAGTATGTGGATTTTCTTTACAAGCTCTTATATTGACTCTTTCCTACGTTATGATAAATTGGAATTGCTTGACTGACTGAGATCATAGTTTGTTAGTTCTCGATAGAGTTCTTGATTCAAATTTTACCTTGTGAATGAATTGTTACTCTAGCATAAGAAATTATATGTCAATATGTGTTGTTGTTCTAAAGATAACCATGATGCCTTCATGTCTGTATTTTATTTTTATCGGCTCATCTATCTCTGAACATGTGGGCATTTTATCGATCTTGGTTTTCGCTTGAGGAAAAGCAAGGTCTAAGCTTGGGGGAGTTGATACATCCATTATGCATCATGCTTTTATTTCGATAGTTATTGCATTATGGTCTATTAATACACATTCTGGTACAATACCTATGCCTTTTCTCTCTTATTTTACAAGGTTTACATGAAGAGGGAGAATGCTGGCAGCTGGAATTCTGGAGTGCAAAAGGAGCAAATCTGAGAGACCTTTTCTGCACAACTCTAAAAGTCCTGCTAACTTACAAAGAATTATTTTGGAATGTGTAAAAAAATATTGGGCAAAAGAAATACATCAGGGAACCCACTAGGTGGCCACAAGCAAGGGGGCGCGGCCTACCCCGGGCATGCCCTGCAGGCTTGTGGGCCCCCTGGCAGGCCTCCGGTGCCCATCTTCTGCTATATGAAGGATTTTGACCTAGAGAAAATCATATCAGAACTTTTGGGGTGAAGCACCGTCGTCTCGAGGCAGAACTTCGACAGAACCAATCTAGAGCTCCGACGGAGCTATTCTACCGGGGAAACTTCCCTCTCGGAGGGGAAACCTGAAGCCATCGTCATCACCAATGATCCTCTCATCGAGAGGGGTCAATCTCCGTAAACATCTTCATCAGCACCATCTCCTCTCCAAACCCTAGTTCATCTCTTGTATCCGATCTTTGTCTCAAAACCTTAGGTTGGTACATGTGGGTTGCTAGTAGTGTTGATTACTCCTTGTACTTGATGCTAGTTGGTTTACTTGGTGGAAGATCATATGTTCAGATCCTTAATGCTTATTAAAACTCCTCTGATTATGAACATGAATATGCTTTGTGAGTAATTACGTTTGTTTCCGAGGACATGGGATAAGTCTTGCTATAAGTAATCATGTGAATTTGGTACTCATTCGATATTGTGATGAGATGTATGTTGTCTCTCCTCTAGTGGTGTCATGTGAACGTCGACTACATGACACTTCACCATTATTTGGGCCTAGGGGAAGTCATTGGGAAGTAATAAGTAGATGATGGGTTGCTAGATTGACATAAGCTTAAACCCTAGTTTATGCGTTGCTTCGTAAGGGGTTGATTTCGATCCATATGTTTCATGCTATGGTTAGATTTATCACGCCTAGGGCAAGTCATTGGGAAGTAATAAGTAGATGATGGGTTGCTAGATTGACATAAGCTTAAACCCTAGTTTATGCGTTGCTTCGTAAGGGGTTGATTTTGATCCATATGTTTCATGCTATGGTTAGATTTATCATACTTCTTCTTTCATAGTTGCGGATGCTTGCGAGAGAGGTTAATCATAAGTGGGATGTTTGTCCAAGTAAGGGCAGCACCCAAGCACCGGTCCACCCATATACCAAATTATCAAAGTAACGAACGCGAATCATATGAGCATGATGAAAACTAGCTTGACAGAAATTCCCATGTGTCCTCGGGGGCGCTTTGCTTTATATAAGAGTTTGTCCAGGCTTATCCTTTGCTACGAAAGGATTGGGCCACTTTGCTGCACCATTTTTACATTTGTTACTTGCTACCTGTTGCGAATTACCATATCACAAAACTATCCATTACCGATAATTTCAGTGCTTGCAGAGAATACCTTACTGAAAACCGCTTGTCATTTCCTTCTACTCCTCATTGGGTTCGACAATCTTACTTATCGAAAGGACTATGATAGATCCCCTACACTTGTGTATCATCAGCAGTGCGATGGGATGGCTCATCGGGAGACATGCCAGTAGGTGTGCGAAATGATGGGATGCGTGCGAGCAGTCCTCTATGCAGACTCATCACGAGACATGCGAGTAGGTGTATAAATTGATTGGAGGCATGCGAGAAGACCGTTGTGTAGGCTAACCAGGAGGCGAGTCATTTAACCGCCTCCCGTCGAGCTCCCAATCACCCCATATTAATCATGTATGTGCTGCTGGTTATAAAAAGCGGACGGACTTCCCACTCTCTCCACACACCGCCATCATCCCCGCCGTCGTTCCTAGTCGTAAATGCTCTCAGAAGTGTATCAGATGGCAACCAAGCGCACCATTGGAGGGAATGCTGACGCGGGGTTCGAAGCCGGGGCCAGCAAAGCACATAAGCATCTCTTGATGTTGGGTGACGAGGTTGCACTCTCCGTCGATGAGGTCTCGGCCGGACAGAAGCGCGACCACAACATCGCAAGACCCATCGTGCTACCCGAGCAGGAGACGGTGCTGCACAAAGACTACTATGACATGTCTAATGACCAGCCCAGCGACGATGACTCCGACGGTGACAACTCGGACGACAACGGAGAACTAGTTAGGTATGCTAACAATCTGTCTAGGGTTATAGTGATTTAATGGTTGATTTCTACAAATGATCATGTTGCTAATAATTCGTCTAGGATTAGTGATTCTGCTAATAATTCATAGACAGATTTTAGAATCGATATGAATGGCCTACATAGATGATTACTCCCTCCAATCTTATGTATTAGGGTCGCTACAAGGAGCGTTGCGACCTAGGTGTATGATGGTAGGGCGAGTGAAAATCTCACGCGGTTTGTTTTAGCCAATACGCCTGCTTAAAATCGTGTGTAATCCTTCACAATTTGGATAGTTATTACTGGGAGAGGAAACAATAGCCAATCGCTTGTGTCAATCACTATGGGACATTTGCATGGCTCTAGCTGTCAAGGTAACTACCCAATCACACCCGAGAAACTAGCACATGCATTGCTAGCACACTATCAATAATGCCAATTAATCAAGCCATTAACTACTAACTAGGCGTAAATATGGAGTAGTTGCGGAACAAATATATTTTGGTAGTGAGCCCTATACACCAGACCAGAGGGAGTGTAGATGTACCCCCTCTATAAACAAATAAGTATAAGAGCATTTATATCACTACTTTAGTGATATAGGGTGTAGTACTTCAAACTTACTACTCCTAGTTTGTTTGATAATAATCAGTTCGTGCATTTAGAATCATTAGTTAATAAAAAATTTGCACTATAATTTTTTTGTCGTACATTTTATGCATTTCATTTATCAATGTAATAGGTGCTATCTAAAACGTTGACAGCGCTAAATATTACCAAAAGAGGTACAAGAAACAAAATCTTGGGAGCTCTATGCGGGAAAGCATAATTGTCATATCAGGACCCAAAATGGGGGCTTCGGAAGCCTGTTCTGCACGCAAAGGCTTAACCCCGCGTTTGCAAGTGTTCTCGAGCATGCTAAAGGACGAGCCATTGGCTCCTTCAGATAAAATTTTCTTGCAGGGTGGCGCACGCCACGTACGCGGAGTACCTAGAGAAAGTTTACGTTGTTGGTGGGTACTATCAAGATTGAGTTATATATACATGTCGAGCACTACCCTAGCTATCTAGTTTGTGTGTATTATATGTATGCTTGAGTATGTTTATTATGTGTTGATCTAGTTGTTGATGAGACTTTGTTTTATAAACTAGTTGTACATGGAGCAATGTATATGCAATCTTGTGCTCCAATCAGTTTGGTTGATGGAATATTAATATACTAGCAATCATTGGCCCACAACACGCACATCTACCTATGAGTGTTGGCATTTTTCAAACACTGTGCATATTACGGTAAAAATGATAGACTTATCGTGAAACTTGTTGACCGCGGTAAAAGAAACCAGGTGTCACACAAAAAATGAAATTTGGAACTGATTTACAAACTTGGTTATTTTCCCATATTGAAACCATGTGCGATGACTAACATTGTGTCGCGACACACATGTCCTCATTGTCCAGTATGCATTCTCGTGGATCGCAATTCTGCAATCGTAGGATTTACACATGTCACGATAGTCATTATTGCACGAGAGTGGCACTTTCCGCACACGGTTTTGTAAACACTGTTTTGACAGTACCATTTTGACTTAAATATGCAACGGACAATTGATATCTGCACCTTAACAATCAACCGACTTGTTTAATTACCATTCTCCATAATGGCTTGTGTTTACCTTCCCGGTCTCATTGCAAACAAATTATATTATGCAACCGACAGCGATCATTCACATCGTCACACCAGTTGCTTAGTGTTGAACGTGTGCGCTGCTTTAAGTCATTTCATGCAGTTCATTTTTGCCAACCGTTTGCCATTTAACACCCACAATAATGTGAGCTTCTTTTGGACGACGCGTTCCCAGCCGAGCTAAGTGGGGAAGCTCTAGACGGTTGCGCGCTGGGACCTGCACAGTTGAGCGGGAACGGGCTCAACAACGATACATTGGTGGCACTTGGAGCCACCGCGTGGCCAAACGAACCGCGTGTTTTCGAGTTGGTCAAGCTTGCATAGCAATCCTCTACCGAGAACACGGTGAAAAGACATGCCAGTAACAACTCGTTCGGCCCCCATTTACTCCACCGCTCTTTTAACCTCTTGTTTGTCTTCAACCTTTACCCTCAATACAAGAAGGACACCCACGACTCCAAATACAAAGATGATATCCTGCTCGGCTCAATGATGGAGCTCCGAGCGGCTTCCGACAATGAGCGGAAGTTCACCATTCGTGCCTACGTGGACACCCACATAAGGTTCAAGGACCTCTCGATAGTGTACACCAACGACCCGGTCAGGGTGGAGAACTCCATCCACACATGGAGTAGTTACTTGTCGGTGACAAGTACAAAGTGGTCGGCTTCGACCTCGAGTACACCAACGGTCGTGTCGGGCATGATCAAAAGGTTGCCATTGCCCAGTTGTGTGTGGGCCATTATGTCCTCGTCTACCACTACTGCGTGGCCACAAGGCCTTGCCAGCGTTTCGCCAGGTTTGTCAATAGCCCCGACTAATCGGTATGATGGAGACCACCAACTATGAAAAGGTGCTCAAGACCATGGGCTTCGCCTATCGAAATCTTGTGGACATCCAATGCTAGTACACAATCGTGGGTGCTAATGAGAAGCACAAAGACTCCCTGGTTGACCTCTCCATGGCCATCATCAACCCCTCCTATAGAGGCATGAAGGATGTCTGCAAGAAATAGAAAGTTGCCTAGCACTCCTGGTTCAAAAGACTAGATGAAGATCACGTCAAGTACGTGGCCAAGGACGCGTACGTAAGATACAAGATGTGCAGGCGGATCATTGACATGCGAAAGTGCCTCCGTCTTGCGTCGACTGGCACCTGTCATCACAAGAAGTATAGATGATTTGATGATCGTTACTACTAGTTTAGTATGCATGTACTTGTTAATTGAGGTGTGCAAATGTCATGTGTAGTGAGTAATGTAATTGAATGTTTATTTAGGTTATGTGATCATGTTGTTGTTTTGTAGACAAAGTATAGATGGTATGCAGACCGAGCAATTCACATCCCTTATGATTAAATAAAGGAACTTGGGTGCGAGCAAATGTTTGCCCGCAGCACAAACAACTTATTATGTATGTCTTTTTATCTATCTTCCCACACAATTCCGATTACTAACGTGTTTGTTGGATATCACACACATCTTGTTAGGCTGAACCGTTTGTGCTATTTTTGTCGTAACAAACAGTTCGTCCGAGTGACCCGTTTACCTAATATCACATACAACTTCAGATGCCCATTACTCGTTCCTTTTCACGAAAATCCAATGCATATCACGAGTACGAGTGACTCTCTTAGAGTGATATTTTTAGTTAATATATTCATAATGATGATTTCTATACCAACCATGCCGATACGACGATTCTACGTACTAGACTTGCTCTCAGAGGTCAATTTTGCAGTATATTGTCATAAAGGCACTTTATTTTTGGATCGGGATTGCTTGGTAGAATTTTACCTCACCTCACTATCATCAAACTATCTGAAACACAACATGCTAATAATAAGAACAAATATGGGTGTTTCCACCTTTTCTGGTGCGATACATTGCGACGGGCCTTTTTGCAGGCGAGATGGGCAGCGGCACCCATCCAAGCAAAGGGAGGTGACAACTTTTAGTACACCCCCACATCCATGGCACAGTGCGCATTCATTCATGGTGGTAAATGCCACATAGCAGGCACGAGCAACCAACCCGGCCGGCCGCTTGACCCAGTCGTGTTGCCTTTTAGTTGGAGGCGCTCTCTGCGAGCAATGCTTCACGGTGGTACTACATCTCACGGGGAGGGATGGAGTTGAGAGAGAGAGATGGGCGCTGGCAGGCCCAGGCGGCAGGTCGCTGAATGAGCCGGTTACTCACTCGTCGGGCTACACGGGCAGTGACTGTGCCATGATAACCCTGTCCCTGGATGCCCTACATGTCCTCCCCCAGCAGATGAGGGTGGAGGCATTAGGCCAAGCACAGCCATCCTGGGGCCCGCCCGCCCCCGCCCATCACACACACATGTATGATGATGATGCCCTCCCTTTGAACAATGAACACACGGACAAGAAGCAGGGGCAAATGCACAAGCAAGCACACATGCGTCTATCCATCCATCCATCCATCGCCAGCATGCAGCGCCGTTGCGTTGCGTTGCGTTGCGTTGCTAGATACACTCGCGGGAATTGCTCGAACGCTGACGATGAGATGTGAACTCTTCGGACTAGATTTTGTGTGTGCGTGAGATTGGCCGAGGAACATGCCGCGTTTTTGGGCTGCCGGCTGGCCATTAATGGCGAGGATGACACCCCGAGGAAAATGAGAATTAGTACAACTTCATTGTGAGAATTTTGTAAGAATTTAAAATGAGGATGCATATTTGAGCTTGTTTCTGCACAAGGAAAAGAAAGCGCTGGTGCTGCACTGCACTGCATATGCATGCATGCATGATAGACTGTGAAAGCCACATGGTGGTATTGATACCACTATTCCGATGGGTGGGAAGGGATCATGATAGCACTGGGCGAGCTTGGTTTAAGCCGGAGCTCCAAAACAACGCAGGCAGAGGAGAGGGCCCACGCCCGTGAGGTGACGCCAGAGGCTCCATTCCGAGGCACAGTTTGTCAATGTCACCATGGCCTTTGTAGCTTTTCCAGACTTTGTGTTGTGTGTTCGGTTGTTGTTGTTGCTGCTGTGCTGTGCTGTGCTGCTGCATGGCGGAGTCATGGACCCTGAGGCAGACTACATGGAGGAGCTCTTGGGGCTCCTGAAGGGTAAAAACTATTCAATTCACTTCACCCGAGAGAAAATGGCCTGCCATGCCCTGCCTGTGTAGCTAAGCCTGTGTGGACGGAGAAGCTGCTTATTACTGACCTGTGAAGATATAGTAGATGCCCATCACCAGCAGCCTCATGAATTTTTACCATATGTGACAACTGCCGTTCGCCCAGGCCCAGCTCTCTCTCTCTCTCTCTCTCTCAGAGCGAAGGAATAACAATAAACAAACCATAACAAGGAACACGCTCCAAGCTCAAATCTGAACCTGCAACCCTAGGTTTGAACAGCCCTCTTGAGATCTGAGGGAATCAGCTTGCCACTTACTGGCTGGACACGGACGATTAGTTTAACCAGGCCTAAGCATTGGACACAGCACCATGCATCTACAATGGAGAAGGCGAGTATAATAAGGCGAGGCGAGGAGCCATGTTACCCATGAGATTAAGATATGAGCAGAGAGAGAGAGAGAGAGAGAGGGGGAGAGAGGACAAAAACTGGTTAAGGGAACCTTTGACCAACTAAAGGCTAAGCTAAGCTCACTGATTGATGATTTGAAGACAAAGCAAGCCCCGGAAATTAAAGAAAGGTGGCCGTGCTGCGTGAGTGCGCCTTCTTGTATGTGTGTGCGCGCCACAGTGCCTCCGGCCCCCCACCACACACCCACACCCACACCCACAGGCCATGCGCTACCTCACATGGAAACAGGAGCTGTGTCAGCCTCTTGACTGCCCATTGGCTGGTCTTTCGCTGTTCACCTCGGCCTCCCTCCGTCCTCCTGCCTGCCTGCCTCCAGTGTACCCACCCTCTCAGATTTACATAGCTCAGGGTACGTAGGGTTTCCACCGTGCATCTGCAGCAATGGTACCATGTTTTGATCATCAACTGATGCAACACACATTGTATGTACAATGCCCCAGCCAACTGCTAAGCAACAACAACACTCGAAGCGAATTTTTGACGAGGACGCAACCGCAGTCGAGGGAACTTGCACCGAAGAAAATCCACCATTTATATATGTACATACACAGCTCTTACTGGAGCGCTACGACAAAATAAACAAGGAGATGAAGAAGAAGAAGAAGAAGATGAAGAAAGCTGGCAAAGAAAGAGAAGAAAAAGGTGAGCTACTCCTATAGGTACATGACGGCTTGGGCTTACGAGAGCTACAAGGGAGGGAAAATTTCTTCTTATCGTGTACCATCACAGGGAGGTTCTAAGCTTGCGTGGGAACCTCAGAATGGTATCATCACATCATCATCAATCATCTGAGAGGCTGATTTCTACGGGTTTTTTCGCCCCCAAACCCAAACTGGACGGACGGACGGACGTGTTGCTGCCGGTCACCGCCGTCTGCGTGTCGCCGGTGGTCATCTTCCTAATCTTTCTCCTCCTTGGCCTCCTTGAGGGTCATGTCCATGACCCCAAAACCAGGATCGTCGCTCAGCCCGGTAGCCACCGACGAGGTTTTCGAGTCCACCGTTGACCCAGCCTGGATCTCCTTGAACATCGTCATCACCTTGAGCATCGTTGGTCGCCTCGACGGCCTGTCATCCAGGCACGCACATGCGATTTTCAAATGCTCCAGCAGCTCAAGCTCCAGGGTGGGATCGTCCTTCAGCAGCTCCGGGTCAAACACATCAGTGATCTTCAACTTTGTGTGCATCTTCACCCATCCTACAAGATTATGGTCCTCACCAAAATCTGTTGAATCCGTCGGGGGCTTCCCAGTGAGCAGCTCCAGCAACACAACACCGTAGCTATACACATCACCCTTGGTGGTGCATCGGAAGCTCTGGTAGTACTCCGGTGGCACATACCCCGGCGTGCCGGCGAGGGTGGACACGCTCAGGTGTGTGTCCACCACACTCATCATCCTCGCCATGCCGAAATCAGAGACCCTTGCCTCCAGATTCTCATCAACAAGCACATTGCTTGACTTCATGTCTCGGTGGATGATGTGCGGAATGCAGTTGTGGTGGAGGAATGCCAACCCCCTTGCTGCCCCGATTGCAATCTTTCGCCTTGCCGCCCAGTTCAGCCTTACCCCAATCTTTTTGCGGTCGTGCAGCACATCCTCCAAGCTGCCATACTTCATGAAGTCATACATCAGCAGCCGCTCCTCGCCGATCTTGCAGTAGCCGAGGAGCGGAACAAGGTTGCGGTGTTTGATCTTGCCAATGGTCTCCATTTCCGCTGTGAACTCCCGGTCACCCTGGCCACTCACATGTATTAGCTTCTTGATAGCAACAACCCTCCCATCCTTGAGCTGTGCCTTGTAGACATCACCAAATCCACCAGACCCAATCAAGCTATCATTGTGGAAGCCATTGGTGGCCTCAACAAGATCACCCAAGGTGAGTTTCTGCAGTGGCTTCTCAAATGCAGCAAGGTTGATGCTGAGAGCATTTGTACCAGAGAGTCTCCAATTGGAATTCATCGTGCCAGAATGTGACCGGCTATCAATGTATATATCACGGGAGGTACTTGCCTCGTCATTCTTCTGCCTCCGCTTCTTGCTCTCGATGGCTATGATGACCAACCCAAATATACAGAAGAGCGAGAACAAGAGTCCCATAGCAACGCTGCCCGCAAGGGACGCCTTCCTCCGGTTAGATTGGCCACCGTTGGAAGAGCCTTGCCCAGTATGCGACTCACATGGTGGCAGTGGAAAGCCACACAGACCGGAGTTGTTCTCATACTGGCTCTTTGGGAATGTGGCAAGAGAACCAAGCTCTGGAATTGTCCCATTCAGCTGATTACTCGACAGATTGATCTCAGACAAAGACAGTGACGAGAACGAGCTGGGTATCTGCCCTTCCAATCGGTTGTGCGAAAGGTCAAGTACTGCAAGCTTCTTTGCACCAGCTAGCTCTGTTGGGATAGCACCAGACAGAAGGTTGTGCCCAAGATTCATGATCATGAGGTAGAACATATTGCCAAGCTCCTTGGGTATCTCCGAGTCAAGCTGATTAAATGACAAATCCAGAAATATCATGGAGCCATTCTTGTTGAAGGTATACTCTGTGCTCCCCATGTACATCCTTGTGAAGTTGCACAGCTTCTTGCTCGGCATCCGACTAAGGTCCTCGGACCGGATGCTTGAGAACTCCAGCAAGCTGCCCTTGCCACGACACTGGCTGCTCAGCTCGTCGTTGCGAAGATACACATAGGGCCGCCCAATAATGAGGCCAACGGTCATCTTCCCCGACTGCTCTGCCAGCTCGGGTGGAATTGATCCATTAAGTTGGTTGCTGTTGAGGTCCAGCCATACCAAGCTCTTGCAGTCACCAAGCTCTGCGGGTATCTTTCCGGTGAAGGAATTATTGCTCAGCTTTAGGATTGCCAAGTTGCTGAGCTTCCCAAGCCACGAGGGGATCGGCCCAGACAGCCGGTTGCTCGCCAAGGATATCCAGTTGAGCTGCTTGCACTTGGCCAGCTCCGGCGGGATGCTGCCGGTGAGCCCGTTGTAGTCGAGGATGAGATGCTCCAGGCCGGGAATGCTTGACAGAGACGCAGGTATCTCGCCCTCCAGTAAGTTCTGCCACATGATAAGGTCCTGGAGGCGGCTAAGCTCGCCGAGGGATTCCGGGATGGAGCCGTTGATGTAGTTGAGACTGAGGTCGAGGGAGACGAGGTCGGTGCAGTTGGAGACGGCCTCCGGGATGCTGCCGGAGAGATAGTTGTTCTGAAGGTAGAGCACGCGGAGCCTCGAGTTGGGATCTTGGCAGAGGGAGTCGGGGATGCTGCCGGAGAAGTTGTTGGAGCTGAGGTCGAGCACCTCGAGGTCCGGCAGCGCAGCGACGGAATCAGGGATGGAGCCGCTGAAGTGGTTGAAGGAGAGGGACAGCGACTGGAGCTGCTGCAGGCCGGTGAAAGCGTCGGCGGGGACCTCGCCAGAGAAGTTGTTGTTGGACAGGTTGAGGGCGGTGAGCGAGGTGAGGCCGGCGATGTTGGGCGGGAACGCGCCGGCGAGATGGTTGCTGGAGAGGTTGAGCGCTCTGAGGCTGCGGCAGCCGGAGAGCGCCGCCGCGGCGACATCGCCGGCGATGAGGTTGCCGGATAGGTCAAGGTACTGCAGGCCGGAGCAGTTGGTGAAGTCCGAGAGGCCGCCGGAGATCTTGTTCCAGGCGAGGTCCAGCCACCGGACAGACCCAAGGCCGGCACCCACCATCCAGCGAAGGTCGGCATCTCCGGCGATCTTGTTGCTGGACAAGTCGAGGGCGTCGAGGGCCGCAAACCCCTGCCCGCCACCGCCACCGCCAGCGGGCTTGGCCGCACCAACCGCGTCACCGGAGAGATTCAGCGTCCGGAGCGCGCCGCAGGAGCCGGCGAGCGCGGCGACGTCGGCGACGGAGCCGCGCAGCGCGGCATTCCCGGAGAGGTCGAGCTCCTCGAGCTTGCCGCCGCACCTGGCGGCCGCGAGCGCGCCGCTGACGTTGGCGCCGCGCAGGCTGAGCCGCTCGACGGCGCTGAGCTGCAGCAGGGTGTTGGCGACGGCGCGGAAGTCGGCATTGAGCGTGACGGCGGCGAGCGAGAGCGACGTGAGCCGCCCGCCCCGGCACACCGCGCCGGGGAACCTGCAGGCGCCCTCCCGCGCGGTCCAGCCTTCGAGCGGCGCCTGGCTGGGCAGCGCCATCCTGAACTCGTCCAGCAGCTGCGCGTCGTCGGCCGCCGCCGCGAGCGCCGCGAGAAGGAGCGCCGCCGCCGCTACCGCCAGCCGCAGGCAATCCATGTGGGAGCTCGCTCGCTCTACCTTGAGACCATGCGAGAAGCGGTCTGCCGAAGTGGGAGCAGAGGCAGAGGGAGAGGGAGAGGAGGGAGAGAGTGTGGGGAGTCCGTCAAGATGGTGGTGGTGGTGGTGGGGTGGGGGGGGAGAAAGAAAGGGAGGGAGAGAGAGAAGGGAGGAGAAGCGAGGGAGAGGGAGAGGGAGAAGGGGGGGGCAGATTAAACAGCTGTAGGTAAGAGGGGGCAGTGGTGGTGGGGTCACATGGCATGTGCCCTCGCCCGCGAACGAATCGTCGTAATCCGGTGTGCGATTAGGGCTGGCTAACCGAACCCCAAAGCACGGTGCTTATCCGATAGTTACGGCGGACGCTTATTACCCGATCCCATCGGCGCGGCGGGGGCAGGGGACAGGAGCTGCGCTGCTCGAGGCGCGCTCACGTGCCGCCCCGGGTCTGGCGAGGCGAGGCGAGGCGAGGCGGGAGGAAATGACTGCTTTGGGTCTCATCTCATCATCGTCGTCGTGGAGGAGAGAGGGGAGGGGGAGGGGGAGGTCGCGGTCCGAGGCGGGCGTGCGGAATCCGGGACGCGTGGGCTGCGTTGCTTCGCGAAGGGTTTTTGTCTTTAATTCCGAGGTGGGCTGGTAGATCCGATCCGGACGGCCGGCCGGAACGAGCGTGCGTGCGTGGGTGCGTGCGTGCGGCGTGCCACCTTTTTCCGGGCTCCCCACAACGCCCCCCTTCTCTCGGTCGTCCCCCTCCCGGGCGCCCACGCAGGCAGCAGCGAGCAGTGTCAGGCCGATCGCTACGCTAGACTGCGCGACGTGATCAAGTCATCACGCACGGCCGCACAAGCTCGCCGGGGATGCCCTTTCCTCCCCGGTACGCCTCGGTGCCGTCGTTTGTTCGAGCCTTTGGCTGACCCCTGACCGTACGTACGCGCTGGTTCGACAAGCGCATGCAATTTCCCGCAAGAAACAATAACATAGCGCATGCAGTTACGCAGTGTTGTCTTGCTAGTAGACTTGCAAACCGTTGAGGGAATAATATCCATGCAATGGCCCTGTTTGGATCCCACCGCTAGAGCTAGTTTGAGCTAGTTTGAGCTGAACTAGCTCCCAAACTATCCAAACACATGGGCTAGTTTGGGTTAGATGCAAACTAACCCATCAAAAAAACTAGCCCTGAAAAGAGGTGCTAATTGGAGCTAGTTGGGGATGGACAGGTAAAAATAATAATATTTTGACCGCATCACATCCTTTCCTCTCCATCATCCCACGTCGCTCGGCCGCGCTCGCCCTCGCCCCGCCCGGCCGCGCTCGCCCCGCCCGCCGCGCTCGCCCTCGCCCCGCCCGGACGCGCTAGCCCCGCTCGGCCGCGCTCGCCCTCGCCCCGCCCGGCCGCGCTAGCCCCGCCCGCCGCGCTAGCCTCGCCCGTCGCGCGCGCCCCGCTCGGCCGCCCTCGCCCCGCCGGCCTTGCTCGCCCCGCCCGGCCGCGCTAGCCCCGCCCGCCGCGCTAGCCTCGCCCACCGCGTGCGCCCCGCTCGGCCGCCCTCGCCCCGCCCGGCCGCGCTCGCCCCGTCGGCCTTGCTCGCCCCGCTCCGCCGCGCTCGCCCCGCCGGCCTTGCTCGCCCCGCTCCGCCGCGCTCGCCCCGCCGGTCGCGCTCGCCCCGCTCCGCCGCGCTCGCCCCGCCGGCCGCGCTAGCCCCCCGCGGCCTGCTCGCCTCGCCGGCCGCGCTCCCCCCGCCGGCCGCGCTCGCCCCGCCGGCCGCGCTAGCCCCCCGCGGCCTGCTCGCCTCGCCGGCCGCGCTCCCCCCGCCGGCCGCGCTCGCCCTGCTCGCCCCGCCGGCCGCACCAGGCCTACACAAAAGTTGGCCACAACAAATCCTGGTTAAAAGATACACATGATTGAAAAAAATGCATTTATTGTCAAACTAACCTTTGCATCCAAACACCACCAAAGGCTAGAGTTAGTTCATGGTTAGACTAAAGTTAGAAACTAACTCTAACCTCTAGCAAAGTTAGAGTATCCAAACAAGGCCAATATGAGCATGAGCCGTTATTTTGGCACACTTGGACGTATGATAATCCGGACCAACAGTTTTTGGCCTCCTTTGGTTTTAGATACTCCCTTCATTTCTTTTACTTTTCATAATAGCTTTCTTAGTCAAACTTTGTAAATTTTGATCAAGATACTACAAAAAAAATTAACATCATTTATATCATTAGAATCGGCATTTGTAAATTCTTGTAAATTAGAATCGGCAGTAATCATCAGTAGTACCGCTGCATGCGGTACTGTCGTACTGCCCTCCTCTGGTTTGGCTAAGTCCGCTTTCCTATACTGCTAAGCGGAAGTACCACTCGCAAGGAAGTGGTAGTAACGCTCCGTCGGCACTACCGCCCCTTATGACTATGTCAGCTCAATGGGAGCCCGAAATTTTCGTGCAAGCGGAAGTACCGCTCACCAGAGCGGTGCTTGATACATCTTCGTCGTATCTACAATTTTTATTTTTCTGTGTCAATATTATACGACTTTTACATATTTTTTGCAACATTTTATATGATTTATTGGACTAACATATTGATCGAGTGTCAAGTGCCAGTTCCTGTTTATTGCATGTTTTTTTGTTTCGTAGAATATCCATATCAAACAAAGTCCAAACGCTATAAAAATTTACGGAGAATTGTTTGGAAATATATGTGATTTTTGGGAGGTGGAAACAACACAAACGGAGGCCCGTGGCCTCCACTAGGTACCAGGGCGCGGCCCATACCGCGTGGCACGGGATGGTGCCTAGTGGCCACCTCGTAAGTTGGTTGGGGATCTTCTTCGATCGCAAGAAAGCTAATTTATGGATAAAATCCCCTCAAAATTTTAGCCCGATTGGAGTTACAGATCACCAGGAAATTAAGAAACTGTGAAGGGCGGAAAAACAAGAACGCGAAACAAAAGAGAACAGAGAGGGAGATCCAATCTTGGAGGGGCTCCTGCCCCTCCACCGCCATGGAGGCCATGGACCAAAGGGGGAACTCTCCTCCCATCTAAGAGCAACTCTAGCAGACCATGTATAATCATGATCTGCAAACGCGTTTTGCAGTTCGATGAAGTGGGGTTTTGCGGGACGAAAAGTTGCGTTGTAGAACAGAACCCGCATAATGAAACTGCATAATTTGAAAAATAAACATTTGCGGGCGAAATTGAAACCACAGTCATGATCATACAAACTACATTCAGTACTAGAGGGGGGCATCACCTACTGGAGCTCATCGAAGCTCACCAGAGCTACTAACTATCCTACCGCACTACGCAAAATGGAGCTCACGGGAGTCAAGCTCGTGCGGTAGTAGATATCTGATGACCCACAAGTATAGGGGATCAATCGTAGTCCTTTCGATAAGTAAGAGTGTCGAACCCAACGAGGAGCAGAAGGCTCTGATAAACGGATTTCAGCAAGGTAATAACTGCAAGCACTGAAAGTAGCGGTAACAAGTGATTGTGTAGCGAGGTGAAACGTAGCAAGCAAAAAGTAACAAGTAACAAGTAGTAGCAATGGTGCAGCAAGTGGCCCAATCCCTTTTGTAGCAAGGGAAAAGCCTGAACAAAGTCTTATAGAAGGAAAAACGCTCCCGAGGACACACGAGAATTTCTGTCATGCTAGTTTCATCATGTTCATATGATTCGCGTTCGTTACTTTGATAGTTTGATATGTGGGTGGACCGGCGCTTGGGTACTTCCCTTACTTGGACAAGCATCCCACTTATGATTAACCTCTCTCGCAAGCATCCGCAACTACAAAAGAAGAATTAAGACAAAGTCTAACCATAGCATTAAACTAGTGGATCCAAATCAGCCCCTCACGAAGCAACGCATAGACTGGGATTTAAGCTTCTCTCACTCCAACAACCCATAATCTACTTACTACTCCCAAATGCCTTCCTCTAGGCCCAAGTATGGTGAAGTGTTATGTAGTCGAAGTTCACATAACACCACTAGAGGAAAAGACAACATACAACATATCAAAATACCGAACGAATATCAAATTCACATGACTATTATCAGCATGACTTATCCCATGTCCTCAGGAACAAAAGTAACTACTCACAAAGCATAATCATAATCATGATCAGAGGGGTAATGAATAGCATCAAGGATCTGAACATAAACTCTTCCACCAAGTAATCCAACTAGCATCAACTACAAAAAGTAATCAACACTACTAGCAACCTTACAAGTACCAATCGGAGTCGTGAGACGAAGATTGGTTACAAGAGATGAACTAGGGATTGGAGAGGAGATGGTGCTGGTGAAGATGTTGATGAAGATGCCTCCCCTCTGATGAGAGGAGTGTCGGTGATGACGATGGCGATGATTTCCCCCTTCGGGAGGGAAGTTTCCCCGGCAGGATCGTCCTGCCGGAGCTCTAGATTGGATCTGCTCAAGTTCTGCCTCATGGCGGCGGCAAAACCACGAAAAAGCTCCCGAATGATTTTTTTCTGGACCAAGACCCTTCATATAGCAAAAGAGGGGGGCTAGTGGGCCGTCGGGGAGCCCACAAGCCCCCACTCCACCACGAGGGGGGTGGCGGTGGCAGTGCTTGTGGCGCCCTGGCAGCCCCCCCTCCGGTACTTCTATCACCGAGTATTTTTTATATAATCCAAGAAAAATCCACGTAACTTTTCAGGGCATTTGGAGATGTGCAGAATAGTGGACTAAGATTTGCTCCTTTTCCAGTTCAGAATTCCAGCTGCCTGAATTCTCCCTCTTCAAATAAACCTTGCAAAATAAGAGAGAAAAGGCATAAATATGGTACCACAAAGTAATATAACAGCCCAAAAAGCAATAAATATCAACATGAAAGCATGATGCAAAATGGACGTATCAACTCCCCCAAGCTTAGACCTCGCTTGTCCTCAAGCGAAAACCAAGTTCCATAAACATATCCACATGTTAAGGGACGAAGGTGTCGATAAAACATATTACGGACATGAGGGCATTATGATCACATATAGAACAGCGATACATCATAAAGATTCTTATGGGAAAGTAACAATTCCTTCACAAAGCAAAGCATGAAGCAAAAACCTTACCGAGAAGTAACCAACAATAATCAATAGTCATTGAAGCAATTGCAATTTATCACAACGTCGGAAAGAGTCAAATAAGAGCTTGTAAGGCAAATCCACATACTCAATCATCTCTTTGTTTTCCACAATTGTTACAAGTCACGTGGTACTCATGGTGTCAAATTTCAGCTGGACACAGAGGAAGATAGGGGCTTATAGTTTTGCCTCCCAACGATTTACCTCAAGGGTAAAGTCAACAATAATAAAGCATGAGTACTCAACTCCAAGTTGATATATGAATATAGATCTTTCCCAAGCATGTGACGGTAGCCAAGACAAAGGCAAAATAGGGAATTGGTGAAGATCACCATGACTCTTACAAGGGCAAAAAGTAAAGGTACAAGATAGGCCCTTCGCAGAGGGAAGCAGAGGTTGTCATGCGCTTTTGAGGTTTGAATGCGTGTCCTCTTAGTGTGGAGGAACATCACTTTATATTGCCTCCTGTGATAAAAAACTTTACTATGCAGTCTGTCGCTTTTATGTCTTCCTCATCACAGGTACGTACAAAGCTTATTTTCCACACACTAATAGATCATACATATTAGAGAGCAATTTTTTATTGCTTGCACCGATGACAACTTACTTGAAGGATCTTATTCAATCCGTAGGTAGGTATGGTGGACTCTCATGGCAAAACTAGGTTGGAGGTTTATGGATGCACAAGTAGTATCTCTACTTGGTGCGGGAGTTTTGGCTAATATGAGGTGGAAGCAATCGTCACATGCTAGGGGATCTCTAATCATATAACATTGTTTGGAACCAAGCAAACACAATTCATTATGTTGTCTTCCTTGTCCAACATCTACTCCTAAGCATGTAATAGTTTGGTGAGTGCTCACAATTGTAAAAAGTGTCTAAGATGATATATTTATATGTGAAACTCTCTTTCCTTATTACTTCTTATTAATTGCAACAATGACTGAGGTCTATGTTGATTTACTCTCAACAAGTTTCAATCATCATACGTGTCATAAGTGAAGTTATCACTTTCCATAAGATCGTCTCATGATCTTTCATGCTATCGTTCTTTTCATACTATTGATCATGGCACAAAGCAAAGCCCTTGACTAAGACACTCTTTATTATATAGCTCGTAAGCTCGAATACATCGGGGGAGAGACAAAAGCAAAAGACTCAAACTAAACACTAAAGACTTATTCCTCTAAGAGAAGAAATAAAAACTGAAAAGGAAAGAACTAAAACAAAGGTAAAAGCAAAATATATAAAGGTGATACGATACCAGGGCAACTCCCCCAAGCTTGACAGAAGCTAAGGGGATTGCCCATACCAATGCTTAGTTGTCTTCCTTCGGTGATGATGGTGGTGGAGTTGTCGCCTTTGATTCCAAGAGAGCTATAAATCTTTGATTTATACCTTTGAGATCTGTGACATGGTTTTCCAACAAAACAACTTCACGAGAAAGGGAAATATTGCAAGCACGAGCTGTTTCACAAAACCTCAAGAGTTCAATCAAGGATGGAGATAGCACGTGGAGGAAGGGTTGGAGAAAATCTACTCCTTCAACATCTTCAATGTTGAACATAGGTTGAACTTCCTCCCTAGCTTGGGTTTTCTCCTTAGCTTGGTCCGTGGCTTCCATGACTTCTACTCTTTTCAGATCAGCATCTACTTCCTCATGAACTTGGTGAAGATCATTCTCCCCAACAGATTCCTGAGACATCTTTGCTCTAAATCTGCGGCAGACAACAAGCTCGAAACGAAAACAGAGGAAAACTACGTGATACGGAGATCAAAACCTTCGGGCGAGTATATATTGATTTTTTGTGGATCAGAAGGAGTGCTCCGCAAGAAAACGGAGTCTGGGAGGCACACGAGGTGCCCACAAGCTTGCCCTCCACCACCAGGGGATAGAGGGCGATGGCAGGGCTTGTGGCTGCCCCGTGCGCTCTCCGGACTGCTTTTTATTTTTCTAATTTTCCAAAAATTCCAAAACGAAGGAAACTTCCTATTGGAAAAGCATCGGAGTCCAATTTCTTACCGAAACAGACACCTCTTCGTTTTCAGGGTCCGAAACAGGCTGATAAACATCCCTTATGTACTCCTCTGGAGTTATGACATTGATGATATTGGTCTCAACATTTATGGGAGTACCAGAGATATAATGCTTGATTCTTTGCCCGTTAACCACTCTAGGAAAATTGCCTTCCATGTTATTGATTTTGATGGCACCGGAACGATATACTTCCTCAATAACGTAAGGACCTTCCCATTTAGAGAGAAGCTTGCCTGCAAAGAATCTCAAACGAGAATTGTATAGCAAGACATAATCACCTACATTGAACTCTTGTTTTTGTATTCATTTGTCGTGCCATCTCTTAACCATTTCCTTGAACAACTTGGCATTCTCATATGCCTGGGCCCTCCATTCATCTAACGAGCTGATATCAAACAACCGCTTCTCACTAGCAAGTTTGAAATCAAAGTTGAGCTCTTTGATTGCCCAATAAGCTTTGTGTTCCAGCTCAAGAGGTAAATGACAGGCCTTACCGTAAACCATTTTATACGGCGACATGCCCATGGGATTCTTATAGGCAGTCCTATAAGCCCATAGTGCATCGTCAAGTTTGCTAGACCAATTCTTTCGAGATCTATTGACGGTCTTTTGTAGGATCAATTTGATCTCCCTATTACTCAACTCCACTTGACCACTAGACTGAGGATGATAAGGAGATGCAACTCTATGGTTGACATCATACTTAGCGAGCATCTTGCGGAAAACACCATGAATGAAGTGTGAACTGTTGGGAAACGTAGAATAAATTCAAAATTTTCCTATGCATATTCAGATCTTCCTATGGAGAGACCAGCAACGAGAGAGGGGTAAGAGCATATTCATACCTTTGAAGATTGCTAAGCGGAAGCGTTGCTAGAACGCGGTTGATGGAGTCGTACTCGCAGCGATTCCGGTCTAGTGCCGAACTACGGCACCTCCGCGTTCAACACACGTGCAGCCCGGTGACGTCTCCCGCACCTTGATCCAGCAAGGAGGAGGGAGAGGTCGGGGAAGAACTCCAGCAGCACGATGGCATGGTGTCGATGGAGAGACGAGGTCTCCCGGCAGGGCTTCGCCAAGCACCGGCAGAGAGGAGGAGGAAGAAGGGCACGGCTGCGCCGAGAGAGAGGCAAAAGTCTGATCTCCAATGGCCAAAACTGCCCACTATATATAGGGGAAGGGAGGGGCTGTGCCCCCTTGAGGGTTTCCCTCTCCTGGGGGGGCGGCAGCCCTAGATGGGGCTGGTGCGGCGGCCAAGGGGGGAGGAGGGGTGTGGCGCACCCCTGGTGGGCCTTAGGCCCACCTGGCTTAGGGTTTGCCCCCCCCCTTTTCTCTCCCCCACGCATTGGGCTGAGTGGGGAGGCACACCAGCCCACCTAGGGGCTGGTTCCCTTCCCCACTTGGCCCACCTTACCTCCCAGGGTCGTTGCCCCCTTCGGTGGACCCCCGGGGCCACCTCCGGTGGTCCCGGTGGTCCCGGTACGTTACCGGTGATGCCCGAAACACTTCCGGTATCCGAAACCATCTGTCCTATATATCAATCTTTACCTCCGAACCATTCCGGAGCTCCTCGTGACGTCCGGGATCTCATCCGGGACTCCGAACAACTTTCGGCAACCTCATATAACAATTCCCTATAACCCTAGCGTCGTCGAACCTTAAGTGTGTAGACCCTACGGGTTCGGCATATAGGCAGACATGACCGAGACGCCTCTCCGGCCAATAACCATCAGCGGGGTCTGGATACCCATGGTGTCTCCCACTAGCTCCACGATGATCTCATCGGATGAACCACGATGTCAAGCATTCAATCAATCCCGTATACGATTCCCTTTGTCTGTCGGTATAGAACTTGCCCGAGATTCGATCGTCGGTATACCTATACCTTGTTCAATCTACTTACCGGTAAGTCTCTTTACTCGTTCTGTAGCACGTCATCATGTGACTAACTCCTTAGTCACATTGAGCTCATGATGATGTTCTACCGAGTGGGCCCAGAGATACCTCTCCGTCACACGGAGTGACAAATCCCGATCTTGATTCGTACCAACCCAACAGACACTTTCGGAGGTACCCGCAGTGCACCTTTATAGTCACCCAGTTACGTTGTGACGTTTGATACACCCAAAGCACTCTTACGGTATCCGGGAGTTGCACAATCTCACGGTCGAAGGAAAAGATACTTGACATTAGAAAAGCTTTAGCATACGAACAATACGATCTAGTGCTATGCTTAGGATTGGGTCTTGTCCATCACATCATTCTCCCAATGATGTGATCCCGTTATCAATGACATCTAATGCCCATGATCAGGAAACCATGATCATCTATTGACTAACAAGCTAGCCAACTAGAGGCTTGCTAGGGACACATTGTGATCTATTTATTCACACATGTATTACTGTTTCCTGTTAATACAATTATAGCATGAACAATAGACGGTTATCATGTACAAGGAAATATGATAATAACCATTTTATTATTGCCTCTAGGGCATATTTCCAACAGTCTCCCACTTGCACTAGAGTCAATAATCTAGTTACATTGTGATGTATCGAACACCCATAGCATTATGGTGTTGATCATGTTCTGCTCATGGAAGAGGTTTAGTCAACGGGTCTGCAATATTCAGATCCGTGTGTACTTTACAAATATCTATCACTCCACTCTGGACATGGTCCTGGATGAAGTTGTAGCGGCGTTTGATGTGCTTCGTCCTCCGGTGAAACCTGGGCTCCTTGGCTATGGCAATGGCCCAAGTGTTATCATAGAAGACTGACATTGGACCCGACGCGCTTGGAACCACTCCAAGGTCGGTGATGAGCTCCTTCATCCAAATTCCTTCATGAGCTGCTTCTGAAGCAGCTATGTACTCCGCTTCACATGTAGATGCTGCCATGACTTCTTGCTTGCTGCTGCACCAGCTCACTGTCCCACCATTCAACACATATACGTATCCGGTCTGTGACTTAGAGTCATCCGGATTTGTGTCGGAGCTAGCGTCGACGTAACCCTTTACAACGAGCTCTTCGTCACCTCCATAAACGAGAAACATTTCCTTAGTCCTTTCAGGTACTTAAGGATATTCTTGACCGCTGTCCAGTATTCCACACCGGGATCACTTTGGTACCTCCCTACCAAGCTTATGGCAAGGTTTATATCAGGTCTGGTACACAGCATGGCATACATTAGAGAGCCCACGGCTGATGCGTAGGGGACATAACTCATCTTCTCTCTATCTGCTGCCGTGGTCGGCGACTGAGTCTTACTCAATCTCACACCTTGCAAAACTGGCAAGAACCCTTTCTTTGAGTTTTCCATATTTAACTTCTTCAATATCTTGTGAAGGTATGTACTTTGCGAAAGACCTATGAGGTTTTGATCTATCTCTATAGATCTTGATGCCTAATATGTATGCACCTTCTCCAAGGTCCTTCATTGGAAAACTTTTGTTCAAATAGGCCTTAATGCTCTCCAACATCTCTATATTATTCCCCATCAAGAATATGTCATCCACATACAGTATGAGGAAAGCTACAGAGCTCCCACTCACTTTCTTGTACAGACAGGCTTCTCCGTAAACCTGTATGAACCCAAACGCTTTAATCACCTCATTAAAGCGAATGTTCCAACTCCGAGATGCTTGCACTAGCCCATAGATGGAGCGCTGGAGCTTGCACACTTTGTTAGCACCCTTAGGGTCGACAAAACCTTCTGGTTGCATCATATACAACTCTTCCTTAAGGTTCCCGTTAAGGAACGTTGTTTTGACGTCCATTTGCCAAATTTCATAATCATAAAAGGCGGCAATTGCTAACATGATTCGGACTGATTTCAGCTTCGCTACGGGAGAGAAAGTCTCTTCGTAGTCAACTCCTTGAATTTGTCGAAAACCCTTTGCGACAAGTCGAGCTTTGTAAACGGTTACATTACCATTTGCATCAGTCTTCTTCTTGAAGATCCATTTATTTTCTATGGCTCGCCGGTCATCGGGCAAGTCCACCAAAGTCCATACTTTGTTCTCATACATGGATCCTATCTCGGATTTCATAGCCTCAAGCCATTTGTTGGAATCCGGGCCCGCCATCGCTTCTTCATAGTTCGAAGGTTCACCGTTGTCTAACAACATGATTCCCATCACAGGGTTGCCGTACCACTCTGGTGTGGAGCGTGCCCTTGTGGACCTTCGCGATTCAGTAGTAACTTGATCCGAAGCTTCATGATCATCATCATTAACTTCCTCTTCAGTTGGTGTAGGCGCCACACGAACAACTTCCTGTGCTGCGCTACTATCCTGTTCTAGAGGGGGCGTAATTACCTCATCAAGTTCTACCTTCCTCCCACTTACTTCTTTCGAGAGAAACTCTTTCTCTAGAAAGGATCCGTTCTTGGCAACAAAGGTCTTACCTTCGGATCTAAGATAGAAGGTATACCCAATAGTTTCCTTAGGGTATCCTATGAATACGCATTTCTCCGCTTTGGGTTCGAGCTTTTCTGGTTGAAGTTTCTTCACACAAGCATCGCAGCCCCAAACTTTAAGAAACGACAACTTAGGTTTCTTGCCAAACCATAGTTCATACGGTGTCGTCTCAACGGATTTTGACGGTGCCCTATTTAAAGTGAATGTTGTAGTTTCTAATGCGTATCCCCAAAATGATAGCGGTAGGTCGGTAAGAGACATCATAGATCGTACCATATCTAATAAAGTGCGATTACGACGTTCAGACACCCCGTTGCGTTGCGGTGTGCCACGCGACGTCAGTTGTGAAACGATTCCATACTTCCTTAGGTGTGTGCCAAACTCGTGACTCAAATATTCCCCTCCACGATCAGATCGCAGACATTTAATTTTTCTGTCACGTTGATTCTCAACCTCACTCTGAAATTCCTTGAACTTTTCAAACGTCTCAGATTTGTGCTTCATTAAGTAGATATACCCATACCTACTCAAATCATCGGTGAGAGTGAGAACATAACGATAGCCACCGCGAGCTTCAACGTTCATTGGACCACACACATCAGTATGTATTATTTCCAATAAGTCGGTTGCTCTCTCCATTATTCCTGAGAATGGAGTCTTAGCCATCTTGCCCATGAGGCACGGTTCGCATGTGTCAAATGATTCAAAGTCAAGAGACTCTAATAGTCCATCAGTATGGAGCTTCTTCATGCGCTTAACGCCGATATGACCAAGGCGGCAGTGCCACAAGTATGTGGGACTATCATTATCAACTTTACATCTTTTGGTACTCACACTATGAATATGCGTAACATCACGATCGAGATTCATCAATAATAAACCATTCACCAGCGAAGCATGACCATAAAACATATCACTCATATAAATAGAACAACCATTATTCTCTCACTTAAATGAGTAGCCGTCTCGCATTAAGCAAGACCCTGATACAATATTCATGCTCAAAGCTGGTACTAAATAACAATTATTAAGGTTTAAAACTAATCCCGACGGTAGATGTAGAGGTAGTGTGCCGACGGCGATCACATCGACTTTGGAACCATTCCCCACGCGCATCGTCACCTCGTCCTTGGCCAGTCTCCGCTTATTCCGCAGTTCCTGCTTTGAGTTGCAAATGTGAGCAATAGCGCCGGTATCAAATACCCAGGAGCTACTACGAGCGCTGGTAAGGTACACATCAATAACATCTATATCACATATACCTTTAACGTTGCCGGCCTTCTTGTCCGCTAAGTATTTGGGGCAGTTCCGCTTCGAGTGACCTTTTCCCTTGCAATAGAAGCACTCAGTCTCAGGCTTGGGTCCATTCTTTTTCTTCTTCCCGGCATCTGGCTTACCGGGTGCGGCAACAGCTTTGCCGTCTTTCTTGAAGTTCTTCTTACCCTTTCCTTTCTTGAAACTAGTGGTCTTGTTGACCATCAACACTTGATGCACTTTCTTGATTTCTACTTCTGCAGACTTGAGCATCGAGTACAACTAGGGAATGGTCTTTTCCATCCCTTGCATGTTGTAGTTAAGCACAAAGCCTTTGTAGCTTGGTGGGAGAGACTGGAGGATTCTGTCGATTATAGCATCATCCGGAAGTTCGACTCCAAGTGAAGTCAGACGACCGTGTAACCCAGACATTTTGAGTATGTGCTCACTGACATAACTGTTCTCCTCCATCTTACAGCTAAAGAACTTGTCGGAGACATCATATCTCTCGACACGGGCATGAGCTTGAAAAACTAGCTTCAGCTCCTAGAACATCTCATATGCTCCGTGTTGCTCAAAACGCCTATGGAGCCCCGTTTCTAAACTGTATAACATGCCACACCTAACTAGAGAGTAGTCATCACTCCGCGTTTGCCAGACGTTCAGAATTTCCTGGGCTGCTGCGGGAGCGGGAGGGTCACCTAGCGGCACATCAAGGACATAACCCTTTTTAGCCGCTTCAAGGATGAGCTTCAAGTTGCGAACCCAGTCCGCATAGTTGCTACCATCATCTTTCAGCTTATTTTTCTATAGGAATGCGTTGAAATTGAGGTTGACGTTGGCCATCTACAATATTTATAAAGACAACTTTTAGACTAAGTTCATGACAATTAAGTTCATTTAATCAAATTAAGTATGAACTCCCACTTAAATCGACATCCCTCTAGTCATCTAAGTGATGCATGATCCATGTTGACTAACCCGTGTCCGATCATCACGTGAGACGGACTAGTCACCATGGTGAGCAACTTCATGCTGATCATATTCAACCATACGACTCATGTTCGACCTTTCGGTCTCTTGTATTCGAGGTCATGTCTGTACATGCTAAGCTCGTCGAGTCAACCTAGGTGTTTTGCGTGTGTAAATCTGGCTTACACCCGTTGTATGCGATCGTTAGAATCTATCACACCCGATCATCACGTGGTGCTTCGAGACAACGAACCTTCGCAACGGTGCACACTTAGGGGAATATGTCCTCGAAATTTTAAGAGGGATCATCTTATTATGCTACCGTCGTTCTAAGCAATAAGATCTAAAACATGATAAACATCACAATGCAATCATATAGTGACATGATACGGCCATTATCATCTTTGCTCTTTCGATCTCCATCTTCAGGCATCGCATGATCATCATCATCACCGGAGTGACACCATGATCTCCGTCATCTTGATCTCCATCATCGTGTCTCCGTGAAGTCGTCACGCCAACTACTACTATCACTACTACTATAGCTAACCGTTAGCAATGAAGTAAAAGTAGTAAGCACATGGCGTTGCATCTCATACAATAAACTAAGACAACTCCTATGGCTCCTGCCGGTTGTCATACTCATCGACATGCAAGTCGTGAAACCTATTACAATAACATGATCATCTCATACATCATACATGCAACATCACAACTTTGGCCATATCACATCACATGTCAAACCCTGCAAAAACAAGTTAGGCGTCCTCTAATTGTTGTTGCAAGTTTTACGCGGCTGATTTGGGTTTCTAGCAAGAACGTCTTCTTACCTACGTGACAGCCACAACGATGATATGCCAAAGCTATTTACCCTTCATAAGGACCATTTTCATATAATCCAATCCGACTAGAGTAGGAGAGACAGACACCCGCTAGCCACCTTTATGCACGGTGTGCATGTCTGTCGGTGGAACCAGTCTCACGTAAGCGTACGTGTAAAGTCGGTTCGGGCCGCTACATCCCACAATACCGCCGGAAAAGAATAAGACTAGTAGCGGCAAACAAATTGAAAAATCATCGCCCACAACTTTTGTGTTCTACTCGTGCATAGAATCTACGCATAGAAAACCTGGCTCGGATGCCACTGTTGGGAAACGTAGCATAAATTCAAAATTTTCCTACGCATATTCAGATCTTCCTATCGAGAGACCAGCAACGAGAGAGGGGTAAGAGCATATTCATACCTTTGAAGATCGCTAAGCGGAAGCATTGCTAGAACGCGGTTGATGGAGTCGTACTCGCAGCGATTCCGATCTAGTGCCGAACTACGGCACCTCCGCGTTCAACACACGTGTAACCCGGTGACGTCTCCCGCACCTTGATCCAGCAAGGAGGAGGGAGAGGTTGGGGAAGAACTCCAGCAGCATGACGGCGTGGTGTCGATGGAGAGATGAGGTCTCCCGGCAGGGCTTCGCCAAGCACCGGCAGAGAGAAGGAGGAAGAAGGGCAGGGCTGCGCCGAGAGAGAGGCAAAAGTCTGATCTCCAATGGCCAAAAGTGCCCACTATATATAGGGGAAGGGAGGGGCTGTGCCCCCTTGAGGGTTTCCCTCTCCTGGGGGGCGGCAGCCCTAGATGGGGCTGGTGCGGCGGCCAAGGGGGGGAGGAGGGGTGTGGCGCACCCCTGGTGGGCCTTAGGCCCACATGGCTTAGGGTTTGCCCCCCTTTTCTCTCCCCCGCGCATTGGGCTGAGTGGGGAGGCACACCAGCCCACCTAGGCGCTGGTTCCCTTCCCCACTTGGCCCACCTTACCTCCCGGGGTCGTTGCCCCCTTCGGTGGACCCCCGGGTCCACCTCCGGTGGTCCCGGTGGTCCCGGTACGTTACCGGTGATGCGCGAAACACTTCCGGTATCTGAAACCATCCGTCCTATATATCAATCTTTCCCTCCGGACCATTCCGGAGCTCCTCGTGACGTCCGAGATCTCATCCGGGTCTCCGAACAACTTTCGGCAACCTCATATAACAATTCCCTATAACCCTAGCGTCATCGAACCTTAAGTGTGTAGACCCTACGGGTTCGGGAGACAGGCAGACATGACCGAGACGCCTCTCCGGCCAATAACCATCAGCGGGGTCTGGATACCCATGGTGGCTCCCACTAGCTCCACGATGATCTCATCGGATGAACCATGATGTCAAGGATTCAATCAATCCCGTATACGATTCCCTTTGTGTGTCGGTATAGAACTTGCCCGAGATTCGATCGTCGGTATACCTATACCTTGTTCAATCTCGTTACCGGTAAGTCTCTTTACTCGTTCCGTAGCACGTCATCGTGTGACTAACTCCTTAGTCACATTGAGCTCATGATGATGTTCTACCGAGTGGGCCCAGAGATACCTCTCCGTCACACGGAGTGACAAATCCCGATCTCGATTCGTACCAACACAACAGACACTTTCGTAGGTACCCGTAGTGCACCTTTATAGTCACCCAGGTACGTTGTGACGTTTGATACACCCAAAGCACTCCTATGGTATCCGGGAGTTGCACAATCTCACGGTCGAAGGAAAAGATACTTGACATTAGAAAAGCTTTAGCATACGAACAATACGATCTAGTGCTATGCTTAGGATTGGGTCTTGTCCATCACATCATTCTCCCAATGATGTGATCCCGTTATCAATGACATCTAATGCCCATGATCAGGAAACCATGATCATCTATTGACTAACGAGCTAGCCAACTAGAGGCTTGCTAGGGACACATTGTGATCTATTTATTCACACATGTATTACTGTTTCTTGTTAATACAATTATAGCATGAACAATAGACGATTATCATGAACAAGTAAATATGATAATAACCATTTTATTATTGCCTCTAGGGCATATTTCCAACATGAACCGCCATGAGTCATCAGATATCTACGGACTCGAAATCTTGGGAATATGACTTCTTTAAGCATCTTAATAGAGGTGGGGTGATCATCATTTTCAGTGGGGATAGCTTCTACCCACTTAGTGACGTAATCCACAGCAACTAAGATGTGAGTGTACCCATTGGAACTCGGGAAGGGTCCCATATAATCAAAGCCCCATACATCAAATGGTTCAATGACAAGTGAAAAGTTCATAGGCATTTCCTGACGCTTAGTGATGTTCCCTATTCTTTGGCATTCATCACAAGACAAGACAAACTTACGGGCATCCTTGAAGAGAGTGGGCCAATAGAAACCTGATTGCAATACCTTATGGGCAGTTCTATCTCCAGCGTGGTGTCCTCCGTAGGCTTCGGAATGACACTTCTGCAGGATCTGTCCTTGTTCATGTTCAGGTACACAACGTCTAATAACACCATCTACTCCTTCCTTATAAAGGTGAGGATCATCCCAGAAGTAGTGTCTCAAATCAAAGAAGAACATCTTCTTTTGCTGATAGGTGAAACTGGGTGGTATGTATTTGGCTACGATATAGTTTGCATAATCGGCATACCACGGTGCACTATGTGAAGTGCGGATGACATTTAATTGCTCATCAGGAAATTTGTCATCTATAGGTAGTGGGTCATCAAGGACATTCTCTAACCTAGACAAGTTATCTGCTACAGGGTTATCAGCACCCTTTCGGTCAACAACATGCAAATCAAATTCTTGTAGCAGGAGAACCCATCTGATTAGTCTAGGCTTAGCGTCCTTCTTCTCCATGAGGTACTTAATAGCAGCATGATCAGAGTGAATAGATACTTTGGAGTCAACTATATAAGATCTGAACTTTTCACATGCAAACACGACTGCTAAAAATTCCTTCTCCGTAGTGGCATAGTTTCTTTGGGCACTGTCTAGAGTTTTACTAGCATAGTGAATAACATTCAAATTCTTGTCAACCCTTTGTCCTAGAACAGCACCAACAGCATAATCACTAGCGTCACACATGATTTCAAAGGGCAAGTTCCAGTCAGGTGGTTGAACAATAGGTGCGGTTATCAAATCCTTCTTAAGTATTTCAAAGGCTTCCTCACAATCCTCATCAAAAACGAAAGGAACATCCTTCTGCAAGAGGTTGGTAAGAGGCCTAGAAATCTTAGATAAGTCTTTAATGAACCTTCTATAGAAACCAGCATGACCAAGGAAACTTTGTATACCTCTGATATCTGTGGGGCAAGGCATTTTCTCAATTGCATCAACCTTAGCCTTATCAACTTCAATGCGTCTTTCAGAGATTTTGTGTCCTAAGACGATACCTTCATTAACCATAAAGTGGAACTTCTCTCAATCAAGACGAGGTTGGTTTCTTCGCATCTGTGTAAGACTCGATCAAGGTTGCTGAGGCAATCATCAAAGGAAGACCCGTAAACGGAGAAGTCATCCATGAAAACCTCGAGAATCTTTTCACAAAAGTCAGAGAATATAGCCATCATACATCTTTGAAAGGTGGCAGGTGCATTGCATAAGCCAAAAAGCATACGTCTATAGGAAAGGTACCGAAGGGGCAGGTGAAAGTGGTTTTCTCTTGATCAGATTGTGCAACAGGTATTTGCGAGAAACCTGAATAACCGTCTAGAAAGCAAAAGTGTGTGTGTTTGGATAACCTTTCTAGCATTTGGTCGATAAACGACAAAGGATAATGATCTTTCCTGGTTGCCTCGTTCAGTTTTCGGAAGTCTATCACCATCCTATAGCCGGTAATAATCCTTTGTGGGATTAGTTCATCCTTATCATTAGGAACGACGGTGATACCTTCCTTCTTAGGTACGCAATGTACTGGACTTACCCAATCACTATGAGCAAGAGGATAAATGATTCCTGCTTCCAAAAGCTTTAATATTTCTTTTCTCACGGCCTCTTTCACCTTAGGATTCAATCTCCTTTGATGATCAGCAACTGGTTTGAAGTCAGGATCGGTTTTGATCTTGTGCTAACATAGAGTAGGACTAATACCCTTAAGATCATCAAGAGTATATCCAATAGCAGCCCGGTGCTTCCTCAGAGTTCTTAGTAACTTATTCTCTTCGTGCTCTGAGAGGAGGGCACTAATAATAACAGGATATATCTCCTTCTCATCAAGATAAGCATACTTAAGAGTATCAGGCAACTGTTTAAGCTTGAACACAGGATCACCCTTTGGTGGGGGAGGATCCCCAAGCAGTTCAACAGGCAGATTATTCTTGAGAATAGGATATTGTTCTAAGACAATTTTATCTATCTCATCTCTCTCCTCCATATGCATATCATTTTCATGCTCAAGCAGATATTGCTCTAAAGGATCCGTAGGAGGTACGGCAATAGAGGCAAGAGCAATGATTTCATCCCTTCCAGACGACTCTCTTTCATGGGGTTGTCTTCCAAACTTAGAGAAGTTAAATTCATGAGACACACCCTCGAAACTAACGGTTACAGTCCGCTTAATGCAATCAATATGAGCATTGACAGTGTTGAGAAAGGGTCTACCAAATATGATGGGACAAAAGCTATCTTGTGCTGTACCAAGGACGAGGAAATCAGTAGGATACTTCGTCTTACCACACATGACTTCTACGTCTCTCACAATTCCCAGAGGGCAGATAGTGTCTCTATTAGCTAGTGTAATAGTGACATCAATGGGTTCTAACTCAGCAGGTGCAATCTCATCTTTGATTTCATCATATAGAGAACGGGGTATTGCACTAACACTAGCTCCCATATCACATAAACCATGGTAACAGTGATCTCCTATCTTGACAGAAACAACGGGCAGGCCAACTACAGGTCCGTGTTTGTCTTTCGCGTGAGGTTTAGCAATTCTAGGAGAGTCCTCACAGAATTTGATAACATGCGTCTACGTCTTCGGCTAAGAGATCTTTGAGAATAGCAACACTAGGTTCAACTCTAATCTCCTCAGGGGGTGCAAGTGGTCTAATGTAACCCCTACATATCATAGTTGGAGCTTTAGAATAATCCTTTATCCTAGCAGGGTATGGTGGTTTCTCAATGTAAGCACAAGGAACAGCAGGATCACGAAAAGCAATGATTTTCTCCTCAACTAGATTGGTTTTGGCTATGTTGCTTTCTACAGGAGGATGATATTTAAACCACTTCTCTTTGGGAAGATCAACATGAGAAGCAAAAGATTCACATAGAGAAGCTACTATCTCAGAGTCAAGTCCATACTTAGCGCTAAAATCTCTAGAAGTGTTTGTCTCAACAAAACATTTAACGCAATCAAACTGGAAATTCATACCTGACTCCTTACCTTCCTCCAGCTCCCAATCTTCAGAGTTGCATTTGATTCTCTCCAATAAATTCCACTTGTGAGCAATATCCTTCTTCGTAACAGAACTGGTACAAGAAGTGTCAAGCATGGTACGATCTTCATGAGAAAGTCGAGCATAAAAGTTTTGAGTGATGATTTCTCTCGAGAGCTCATGATTGGGGCATGAATATAGCATTGATTTAAGCCTCCCCCAAGCTTGATCTATGCTTTCCCTGTCACGAGGCCAAAATTTATAAATAAAGTTCCGATCACGATGTACTAAATGCATAGGATAAAACTTTTGATGAAATTCCAATTTCAACCGGTTGTAGCCCCATGATCCAATATCATCACATAGCCTATACCATGTCAACGCCTTATCCTTCAAAGATAAAGGAAATACTTTCTTCTTTACCTCATCCTCGGGCAAACCTGCAAGCTTAAATAAACCACAAACTTCATCTACATAGATCAGATGCAAGTCTGGATGTGAAGATCCATCTCTTGTGAAAGGATTAGCCAACTGTTTCCCAAGCATACCCGAAGGACTTTCATAAAAGATATTTTCAGTAGGTACCTCAGGTTGAGGAACAACTCCTCGTGCGTCCGTTCGTGGTGAAGATACCCCGAACAAACTTCTCAAAGGAACAGTTTCCGTAGTGACAAGTGACAATAAATTTCAGCACAGTATAAAGATGTTTCCTTACCAATTTCCACTTACCAAAGGCGATTCACTCCCCGGCAACGGCACCAGAAAGTAGTCTTGATGACCCACAAGTATAGGGGATCAATCGTAGTCCTTTCGATAAGTAAGAGTGTCGAACCCAACGAGGAGCAGAAGGCTCTGATAAACGGATTTCAGCAAGGTAATAACTTCAAGCACTAAAAGTAGCGGTAACAAGTGATTGTGTAGCGAGGTGAAACGTAGCAAGCAGAAAGTATCAAGTAACAAGTAGTAGCAATGGTGCAGCAAGTGGCCCAATCCCTTTTGTAGCAAGGGACAAGCCTGAACAAAGTCTTATAGGAGGAAAAACGCTCCCGAGGACACACGGGAATTTCTGTCATGCTAGTTTCATCATGTTCATATGATTCACGTTCGTTACTTTGATAGTTTGATATGCGGGTGGACCGGCGCTTGGGTACTGCCCTTACTTGGACAAGCATCCCACTTATGATTAACCTCTCTCGCAAGCATCCGCAACTACAAAAGAAAATATAAGACAAAGTCTAACCATAGCATTAAACTAGTAGATCCAAATTAGCCCCTCACGAAGCAACGCATAGACTGGCGTTTAAGCTTCTGTCACTCTAGCAACCCATCATCTACTTACTACTCCCCAATGCCTTCCTCTAGGCCCAAGTATGGTGAAGTGTTATGTAGTCGACGTTCACATAACACCACTAGAGGAAAAGACAACATACAGCATATCAAAATACCGAACGAATATCAAATTCACATGACTATTATCAGCATGACTTATCCCATGTCCTCAGGAACAAAAGTAACTACTCACAAAGCATAATCATAATCATGATCAGAGGGGTAATGAATAGAATCAAGGATCTGAACATAAACTCTTCGACCAAGTAATACAACTAGCATCAACTACAAAGAGTAATCAACACTACTAGCAACCTTACAAGTACCAATCGGAGTTGTGAGACGAAGATTGGTTACAAAAGATGAACTATGGATTGGAGAGGAGATGGTGCTGGTGAAGATGTTGATGAAGATGCCTCCCCTCCGATGAGAGGAGTGTTGGTGATGACGATGGCAACGATTTCCCCTCCATGAGGGAAGTTTCCCCGACAGGATTGTCCTGCCGGAGCTGTAGATTGGATCTGCTCAAGTTACGCCTCGTGGCGGCGGCGAAACCACGAAAAAGCTCCCGAATGATTTTTTCTAGACCAAAACCCTTCATATAGCAAAAGAGGGGGGCTAGTAGGTCGTTAGGGAGCGCACAAGCACCCACTCCGCCACTAGAGGGGTGGCGGTGGCAGGGCTTGTGGCGCCCTGGTAGCCCCCCTGCGGTACTTTTTTCGCCCAGTATTTTTTATATAATCCAAGAAAAATCCACGTAACTTTTCAGGGCATTTGGAGATGTGCAGAATAGTGGACTAAGATTTGCTCCTTTTCCAGTCCAGAATTCCTGCTGCCTGAATTCTCCCTCTTCAAATAAACCTTGCAAAATAAGAGAGAAAAGGCATAAATATGGTACCACAAAGTAATATAATAGCCCAAAAAGCAATAAATATCAACATGAAAGCATGATGCAAAATGGACGTATCAATATCCTACATTTAGTCATCGTCTTCGTCGTCCTCATCGTCCTCGTCGGAGTAGAGCTCGATGTAGATGCGCTTATACGCAATCGCTTCACCGCGCCACTCGTCCACCTTGTGGCCGAAGGCGATGGCCGACGCAACACCCCGCTCGTAGAGCACGGTGTCGATCTCCTCCTCCCTCCAGCGGCGCTGCTGGTCCTCTTCCCCCTCTCTTGCACTCCACGCCAGCAGCACGGGCATGAGGCTATCTGCCTCCACCGGAGGGAGGAAATCCTCCGGTCCGATGACGGCCCCGGCACGTCGCTCCGGCACCGCCTCGGCCTCCGGCTCCATCTTCACCGACGGGAGCTCTTCGAGCTCCCTCTTCACCGACGGGAGGGAGGAGGACGAGCTCGAGCTCGACGCCTTGAATGAGCTGCTGCTGGAGAAGAGGCGGTCGCGTGCGCGGTCGTACTCCTGTGTATCACGACGGAGCAGCGACGGCGGTGGCGTCAGGCCCCACCGCGTGTACCGGCGGGCGGTGCGCTTACGGGCAGCGTCAGATCTGACGTGACGAGCCTTCTCGGGGTCGTCGTTCCTACGGCTACCGGAGCTGGCCATCAAGGGCGATGGATTGGATCGGCTACGCAGCAGAATGGAGGCGCGCAGCGGCGGATTGGAGGCGCCGGCGGTGAGGTGGGGGACTTTTCGCGGCGGCGGAGGGATAGGGTTTCGACCCACATGAAGCGGTTGAACCCGCAGTTATACCGATCGAGCGGTCGCGTTTACGGGCCACCTCAAAAAAATTACGGGTCGGGCCGCATTTCCAGTGTCTGCTCTGGCAGGAAAACCAGCCCAAACCCGTATAGTTGCCGTATTTTTTGCGGGTCGGCCGTTTTGCGGGGTCTGGTAGAGTTTCTCTAAGGGAGGCCAAGGAAGAAGAAGAAGGAGCGGGGCTCTCCCCCCTCTCTCCGACTGGCGTCGGAGTGCCGCCGGGGCAAGGAGTGTGACGATGATCTACATCAACAATCTTGTCGCCGTCAACTCCAACTCTCTCCCCCTCTATGCAGCGGTGTAACACCTCTATTCCCACTATAACTCTCTACTTAAACACGGTGCTCAATATTACATACTATTTCCCAATGATACGTGGATATCATATGATGTTTGAGTAGATCTGTTTTGTCCTACGGGTTAATTGCGATATGATGTTATTGATATGAGTTGTGTGTTTATATGGTGTTGTCCTAAGGTACCTTCCTTGAGGCACACACGTGAAGGATAAATGCTGGAGGGTTTGCAATATTTTAGTGATTCGCTTATAGTGGGTGGCGAGAGTGACAAAAACTTAAACCCGTGTGGGAGTAAAGAGGACTTGATGTTTAAAGTTATGGTTGGGTTTACCTTAATGATTTATAGTAGTTGTGGATCCTTGCTAGAGGTCCAATCATAAGTGCATATGATCCAAGTACGGAAAGTGTGTTAGCATATGCCTCTTCCTCATTGCACATAATAAGTATCTATCATGTTATATTCAATTGCCTATGGGCAATCTTTTTCTTGCGTTCCACAAAAAGCTTCCTGCTAAACAACCGCAAACTTTTATTTACTTGCTTTTTATTTTTCCGCAAAATAGTTTCATACTTGTTCTAGATAAAGCACATTGTAAGTGTGTGCAGAGTTGCATCGGTGCTCGATAGAACTTGAGTGAATATTTGTTCTACCTTTAGCTCCTCATTGGGTTCAACACTCTTACTTATCAAAAAAGGCTACAAACGATTCCCTACACTTGTGGGTTATCAAGACCTTTTTCTGGCGCCGTTGTGAGGGAGCAATAACCTAGGGTGAATATTTGTGATTGTTTGCTTTATCACTACATAATTTTTTTTATTAGTTGTTTTATATCTTTAGTTATGGATATGGAACACAAAATACCAGAAACAAATAGGTGTACTTTCTACTCATGGAGATGGGGAACCTCCTAAAACCCTCGATGCTCATTAGGTGGAAAATATTAAACACTGCTTTCATAATCCTGAGAAAAGCCCATTCAACTTGATAATGGGAGTAACGTTGGATCAACGTGAATAATTTAGGGATTATTTCTTGACTCAAAAAGGGAAATTATGATGGGATCAAATTCATATGTTGCATTGGTATTCTTGGAATTTATGCGAGAGATATGATTATACTTGTTGCTCAAGGATGAAGGCCCGACACCTTCCCTTTTCATGTGAATTTAATGATAATGAAACCTTAGCTTCTTATGCTAATGGTATATATGATTACTATGATGTAGATAGAAGAATTTGTTGATTTCAAGGGTGCTTATGAAATTGAATCTTTTTATGAAAAGTGTGAAAATTATGATGATGCTATTTACAGACCTGAAATTTTTTCTATACTTAAATATTGCTATGATAAATATCAATATAATTATGATATTGATGCATTTCTTGAGAAAGTCTCCACTTTCCAATAAGAGACTAATATTTTATACAAGTCTATGGAAGAATAAATTGCTGAAACTATGAGCTTATTAGATGAAAAATATGAGGAGGAGAGCGAAGAACAAAGGAAGGAAGAGCGGATTAGCTACCGTGCCCACCTTCTAATGAGAGTAACTCTTCAACTCATACATTGTTTAATTTCCCTTTGCACATGCCAAAAGATGAATCATATGATGATTGCTATGATCCCTTGGATTCATTTGAAATATCCCTTTTGATGAACTTGATGATTACTATGCTTCTGACCAAGATGACAATATGAATTATGCTTATGGCGATGAACTTGCTATAGTTCCTTATGTTAAGCATGAAATTGTTGCTATTGCATCCACACATGATAGTCATATTCTCTTTTTGAATTCTCCCATCTACACTATTTCGGAGAAGTTTGCTCTTATTAAGGATTATATTGATGGGTTGCGTTTTACCATTACACATGATGATTTTGATGGATATAATATGCATGTGCGTGCTGCTCCTATTTGCAATTATTATGAGAGAGGAACTACATCTCCACCTCTTTATATTTCCAACACGATAAAACTGCAAGAGACTACTTATGCTATGTATTGGCCTTTACTTTGTGTGAACGAATTATTCTTTTATGACATGTCAATGCATAGGAAGAGATTTAGACTTTGTTATCACATGATTTATATCACTTTGTGATCACTACTAAATTACAAATCATTGTTAATTAAAATTGTCTTTGGTATACATTGGGATCCAAGTGGATCCATTACTTGGGCACATCATGCCTAGCTTAATGGCTTTAAAGAAAGCTACCAAGGAGACAACCCAGAAGTTTTAGAGAGTCATTTATTTATGTTGAGTGCTTTTAAAAAGTTTTAAAACAAAAAAAATAAAGTGGGGAACTTAAAACCTTTTCTAAAAGAAAAGTTAAAGTGAGAAGGAAGAACACCGTTGAAGTGGGGTCTTGCCTTGAACTTTGTCCATGCCCATGGAAACATTGTGAATCTTGATTACAGAAACTTGTAAACAAAAATGATTATACCCTTGTGTAAATACCATTGTATTATAAAAATATGTGCCAATTTTTGCCTTTAGGATGATTAGATTGCTTGTTGGTATGTGTGGTGCAAAAACAGAAACTTTGGTTGTAGTGCGTGGATTTACATTTTTTACTAGAACGTCAAAAGTTTCTGAAAATTTTACACGGTAATACTATAAAAATTTAGTTATTTATTACTAATTATCAACAATTTTTTAAGTTACAGAAGTATGTCAATGTTCAGATTACTACATACTGTCTTGTTTTTGGCACATTCTGCTTTTGATGCATTGTTTTGCTCATTGTGATGAAACTATCGATTAAATTGACTGTATAAGCCATGGAGAAGTTATATTACAGTAGCTATAATGGAAACACAAGACATGAATGGGTTTTAAATAGTACTTAAGGTAGTAATTTGCACTATTATACTAACAGATCTCATGAGTTTTCTTTTATGTTTTGTGTGGATGAAGTGTTCGAAGTTCAAGGAGGTCTCGATATGAGGAGATGGAGGAGAGTCAAGAGTTCAAGCTTGGGGATGCCCAAGTCACCCCAAGTAAATATCCAAGGAGACTCAAGCATCTAAGCTTTGGTATGCCCCGAAAGGCATCCCATCTTTCTTCAACAAGTATCGTATGTTTTTGTCTTTGTTCCGTTCACGTGATATGCGTAAATCGTGGAGCGTATTTTGTATTTAGTTTTCATTTTTATTTTATGCACCATGCTGGTATGAGATATTCCATGGTTGATTTATATAATTCTCATTGCACTTCACTTATATATTTTGAATATGGCTTTATAGAATGCTTCATGTGCTTCACTTATATCATTTGAAGTTTGGATTGCCTCTTTCTCTACATATAGAAAACCATTATTTGTAGAATGCTATTTTGCTTCACTTATATTTATCATGGCATGGTCTTTTGTATAAATAGTTAAAATCTCATGCCTCACTTATAACTATTTGGAGATTCAAAAGGAACTGGTCATTTACATGGTTAGTCATAAAATCCTACATAAAACTTGTAAATCACTGAGTATGATATGTTTGATTCCCTGCAACTGTTTTGCAACATCAAGATAGTAATATGTGGGTGAACTAGTTGATGATTGTGGATTAGTAATAATATTTATGTTAAGGTTTGTGATTCCCGAAGCATGCATGTATAGTCTCTGCTTATGCGATGAGGTTGGATCATAATTTGTCCTTGATTGAAATCCTTTGTGTTGTTACAATCGGAGTCGCGCGATGGTTAACTCCAACCAACCTTCTCCCTAGGGGCATGCGTGTAGTGATTTGCTTCGAGAGAGCTAATAAAATCTTGCAATAAGTATATGAGTTCTTTATGACTAATGCGAGTCCATGGATATACACACTCTCACCTCTACATATTTTCTAGGCTCTTCGGTACCGTGCATTGCCCTTTCTCACGTTGAGAGTCGATGCAAGCTTTGTAGGTGCATCTAGAACCCGTGATATGATACACTCTATCACACATAAGACTTATTATATCTTCCTCAAAACAGCCACCATACCTACCTATTATGGCATTTGCATAGCCATTCCGAGATATATTGCCATGTAACTTCCACAGCTTTCGTTTCATGACTTGAGCATTCATTATCATATTGTTTTGCGTGATTGTAAGATAGCTAGCATGATATTTCCATGGCTTGTCCATTTTTTTATGTCCGCGCTACGCTAGATCATTGCACATCCTTGTACACTGCGATAGGCATTCATGTAGAGTCATAGTGTGTTCTAGGTATTGAGTTGTAATATTGAGTTGTAAGTAAATAGTAGTGTGGCGATCATCATTATTCATTATTAGAGCAATGTCCCAACGAGGAAAGGATGATGGAGAATATGATTCCCCCACAACTCAGGATGAGACTATGGACGAAAAATGAAAAATGGGGGAGGCCGAATGAGCCCAACATAATGAGAAGAAAAGAGAAGAAAAAAGAAGAAGAGAAAGAAAAAAAAGGAAAAAAGAGAGAAAGAAAAAAAGAGAGAGAAGGGGCATGCTAATTCCACAATTGTGCTCCAAAGTAGCACCATGTTTTTCATATGGAGAGTCTCGTATGTTGTCACTTTCATATATCAGTGGGAATTTTTCATTATAGAGTTTGATGCACACCCACTTAGTTTTCATAGCTTTCATACACTTATAGCTCTTAGTGCATCCGTTGCATGGTAATCCCTACTCCTCGTATTGATATCTATTAATGGGCATCTCCATAGCCCGTTGATACGCTGAGTTGATGCGAGACTTTCTTCTTAACTTTTAAACCTTTGAAACCTATCACCATATTCTATTCCACCTTTATGATATATCGATGGTTCACGCTCATGTATTGAGTGAGTAATAAAAAGTTGAAGCACGTTAAAAAGTACGATCCAATTGCTAGGTTTGACACTAGGGTGCTCGTGATTTATACCTTATGCTAGGAAGACCAAGCATGGCACGCTATATGATTTTGTAGGGATAGCTTTATTTAGCATTGTTATTTTGAAAGGACGTGATTGTTTGCTAGTAAACCTGAGTATGGATGTCTTTTTGTCAAATGATAGACTATTGCCTTGAATCACGCGTATCTTAATATTCATGACATGATTAGATTTATGATCAAGATTATGTTAGGTTGAATTCCACATAAAAATTATATTTTTATCATTTACCTACTCGAGGATGAGCAGGAATTAAGCTTGTGGATGCTGATATGTCTCTGTTGTATCTACAATTTTTTATTGTTCCATGCCAATATTATATGACTTTCACATATTTTTGGCAACATTTTATATGATTTATGGGACTACATATTGATCGAGTGCCAAGTGCGAGTTCTTGTTTGTTGCATGATTTTTGTTTCATAAAATATCCATATCAAACAAAGTCCAAACGCGATAAATTTTTATGAAGAATTATTTTGGAATATATGTGATTTTTGGGACGTGGAATCAACACAAACGAAGGTCCATGGCCTCCAGTAGGTATCAGGGCATGACCCATACCCCCTGGCATGGGGTAGTGCCTAGTGGCCACCCCTTAAGTCGGTTGGGGCTCTTCTTTGGGCATAAGAAAGCTAATTTATTGATAAAATTCCCCTCAAAATTTCAGCCTGATCGGAGTTACAAATCTCCGGGAATTTAGGAAACAATGAAGGGTTAGAAAAGAGGAACGCGAAACACAAGAGGACGGAGAGGGAGATCCAATCTCGGCGGGGATCCTGCCCTTTCGCCACCAGGGAGGCAATGGACCAGGGGGGAACTCGCCTCTCATCTAGGGGGAGGCCAAGGAAGAAGAATAAGGAGGGGGCTCTCTCCCCCTCTCTCCCGGTGGCACCAAAGTGCCGTCGGGGCAAGGAGCGTGACGGCGATCTATATCAACAATGTTTCCGACGTCAACGCCAACTCTCCCCCCCTCTATGCAGCGGTGTAACACCTCTTTTCCTGCTTTAACTCACTACTTATACATGGTGCTCAAGACTACATACTATTTCCCAATGATAAGTGGCTATCCTATGATGTTTGAGTAGATCTGTATTTTCCTACGGGTTAATTGTGATATGATGTTATTGATATGAGTTGTGTGTTGATATGGTCCTGTACTAAGGTGCCTTCCGTGAGGCGCACACGTGAAGGATACATGCTGGAGGCTTTGCAATATGTTCATGATTCGCTTATAGTGAGTGGCGAGAGTGACGGAAACTTACACCCGAGTAAGGAGTTGTGCACGTATGAGTGTAAAGAGGACTTGATGTTTAATGATATGGTTGTTGAAAGGATCGATATGGTTGACTAGAGAGGGGTGAATAGGCAACTACCAATTTTTAGCTTTTCTTAATAAATAAGGATTAGCAATCATAAAGGTTCTCTAAAATGACATTAGGTGAGCAACCTATATTATGCTACTTACAACGAGTAAAGAAGCACGTAAGAGATACTCTACAACAACAACAAATACAAAGTAAAGGGAAGAGATAACCACAAGTGGAACTGATGAAGATGAGGATGTGTTACCGAAGTTTCTTACCTTTGACAGGAAGTACGTCTCCGTTGGAGCGGTGTGGAGGCACAATGCTCCCCAATAAGCCACTAGGGCCACCGTATTCTCCTCACGCCCTCGCACAATGCAAGGTGTCGTGATTCCACTATAGGTGCCCTTGAAGGCGGCGACCGAACCTTTACAAACAAGGTTGGGGCAATCTCCACACAAAGCTTGGAGGCTCCCAACAAGACCACAGAGCTTCACCACAATGGAATGTGGCTCCGAGGTGACCTCAACCGTCTAGGGTGCTCAACCACCCAAGAGTAACAAGATCCGCAAGGGATTAGTAGGGGGAATCAAATATCCTTTGGTGGAAGTGTAGATCAAGGCCTTCTCAAGCAATCCCTAGAGAATCAACAAGGTTGATTGGCTAGGGAGAGAAATCGGGCTAAAATAAGCTTGTGGAGCAACAATGGAGCTTAGAGAGGTAAAAGGTGAGCTCTAGGAAGAAGAAGATGCCTTTATATAGTAGGGGGGCAGATCCACCCGTTACCCACCTACCACATAAATGCACGAGCGGTACTACCACTCCTGGAGTGGTACTACCGCTCCTGGGAGCAGTACTACCGCTCAGCTTCTCACCAACCACGGTAGTACCGGGATACTACCGTGCCACCACCTCCTTGGAAAAGTATGGGAGAAAAAAGCCCGTCGGTGCGGTAGTAAATTAATACTACCGCACTAAGGGCGGTAGTACCGCCCTTGGAGCGGTAGTAAAAGACTACTATCGTACTTAGGGCGGTAGTACCACTCCTGGAGCGGTAGTAAAAGTTTACTACCGCACCTGGGGCGGGAGTACCGCTCTTGGAGCGGTAGTAAAAATTTACCATCGCTTTGAGGGCAGTACTACCGCTTACCCTTTTCGCATAGGCATAGAAAACACATATTGGGGCTCCATTGAGGCCAAAATATAGGTGGGTGCATGAGGTGTGTGTGTGAGGATTCCACCCAAACATTTCCGACGCGGACCCCATCTTAATAAGAAGACTTTCCTATGACTCAAACTAGGAAGAGAAACGTAGAACAAAATCTGTCTTCGAGAACCTCCGAGGGGCGTCGAGTCATCTTGTGCCTAGAAGAGAATATTCTGAAATGCTCAGGACACAAGATTAGTCCGCACAACAATTGTCATCAATCACTAAAACCACTTAGGAGAAATATGCCCTAACAATCTCCCCCTTTTTGGTGGATTGATGACAATGTTGGATTTGCACAGAACAATATAGATAGGCATATGCAAACTCCAAAGATATCACAAGGGGACTAGTTTCCTCTAGGTATGTGCATACCAACAACTAACCACACAGAGAACACTCCCCCTAGATTATATAGACTAGGCCATCCTTACTACATATGTACGAGAGATGTAAGAATATTGAAGCATGGCAAAGCATGTGAGCAAAGGAATACTGGCACAAGATACTATGTCTCACAGGCTAATAACAAGATAGATAAAACTGATAATACTGAGACAAAAGATAAGGAAGATAAAACATATATCTCACACCATGATAGGGTCTGACGACTCATAGTCTCAACCATAACGCAAAAGCAACGAACGAAAGCAAGAAAGTTTTATCAAACCAAATAACCAGAAAACCTAGAGAACGAGCAAACCCTACTCTCTCTCCCCCTTTGGCATCGGAACACCAAAAAGGCGGAGAGGAGCCCTACGACCCAGGTGGTAGAAACATCAGTCGGTGTCCTCCTCATCACGATACTCCTCATCTGAGTCATCGTCGGTGTCCTCCTCAGATGCAGCCCACTGAAACCGGTGCTTCGCCATCCATTCAGCCTCCGGGGTGATCTCGCGGTCAGAACCGCTGGAGAAGGGCAGGTCAAGCTTCCTCATGATCAATTTATCGCGCTGGCGACTTTCCTTCTGAGCAACATGGGTCTTGTATTGGCCCTTGGCCTGCATGCATAACAGGGTCTTCATCCTGTCGGTGAGCCGTGTGGCCCATGATGGTTCTGCACAGGCAGGCATATGGGAACCCTCACCCTGTCAGTGAGCCTCTGGAGGGGCCTCATCCTCAGCATCAACTACATCCTCATCAGAATCCCTTGGGGCAGTAGGACGAGAGGAGGTGTTTGCCCATTTGTCCTTCTGGCGCAGTTTGATGGGCTCATGGCGGACCCAATCAGGAGCAAGAAACTCAGCCCCGGGAAAAGTGTTGGTCCAAGTGGTCTTGATGAAGTAGAACAGGTAGGGACCGTAGATTAGGACCTTAAGGTTGATGACTGCGGAGTACAACTCACTCCACATGACATGGGAGACATCAAGGGGCTGGCACTGACGATTCTTCCCCTTCTGACACATTAGAAGCATGTCTACCAGGTAAGAGTGAACCTGGTCCTTGTTGCCAACCCTGGGAAACAGCGTGTTGCGAAAAATGCGGTGCATCACATCCAAAAAGGGGTTCATCACATAAGATACCTCGCCAGCTGGGGTGTGCTTCACAGTGAGGTAAGGGTGCAGCTTCTCCTTGGCAGCAACTTGAGGCTTGGCATGGGGGCGCAAGCCAACAGGAGTATTGAGGCCCTCATCCCTAACCTGAAGGAGATCCATGAAATCATTCCAGGTAGCAGTCAGCTGCACTCCATTGGTCAACCAAGTCATAATACAAGCATCATCATGGTGAAAGTGCACTGTAGCAAATAAGTGAGCCACAATCGAAATATCAAAATCTTGGTGAAAGGAGATGAGGTCCGCAATCTGAAGTTGTTCCACCATAGAGATGGCCTCCCCAAAGTAAGACATGTCCTTCTTCAAGTGATCAAGATCAATCCATTGCATCAGTACATATAGGTTCTTCTTCGATCTGAGAACGTCTTCGTAAATCAAGAACCGATCGCGATTCCAAAATAGTTCACTGCCAGGGAATGTCTCCCTATTGCTGGCATAGGGGTTGGGCTTGCGACGGTGTTGAAACTCAGCAAGCGGCATGGTGTTCTAGTTGACTGAGGGCTTCTTCGGAGCAGGCTTCTTGAAAGTGCGCTTGGGGGCATTGGACCCTTCAGATGGATCGTAGGAAGGTCGCTTGGAGCTGGCAGTGCGAGACGGGTTGGAACGTCGGGAACCACCACTTGAATCAATGATATTTAGCTCATGCCTTAACTCACGGAACCTTGCTTCATCTAGGGGCTTAGTGAAAATATCTGCAAGTTGCTCTTCAGTGTTGATGAAGTGAATCTCAATATCACCTAGCTTGATATGTTCACGAATGAAGTGATGGCAAATGTCAATGTGCTTGGTCTTGCTGTGTTGTACCGGATTAAGAGAAATCTTGATAGCACTTTGATTGTCACATAGAAGAAGCACTTTGTCACAAGTGACACCGTAGTCCTTTAAGGTTTGCCTCATCCATAGCAACTGGGCACAACAACTTGCAGCTACTACATACTCAGCTTCGGTGGAGGATAGTGAGACACAATTCTGCTTCTTTGAAGACCAACTTACCAGTGAACGACCAAGGAATTGGCATCCTCCAGAGGTTGACTTCCTCTCCACACAGTCTCCTGCCCAATCTGAGTCAGAATAGCCCACTAGGTTGAAGTTTGCTCCTTTGGGATACCAGAGACCAAAGTTTGGGGTATGAGCCAAATATCTAAAGATTCATTTGACAGCCATATAATGGATTTCCTTTGGTGCGGATTGAAACCGTGCACAAATCCCTACACTCAACATGATATCCGGTCTAGATGCACAAAGATAAAGGAGGGATCCAATCATGGAGCGATATACCTTTTGATCCACTGCTTTACCATTGGGATCACTGTCAAGCTTGCATCTTGTTGGCATGGGAAACTTGACCGGCTTGACATCCTCTAGCTCAAACCTCTTGAGCATGTCTTGAGTGTACTTGGCTTGTTTGATGAAGGTCCCTTCTAAGCCTTGTTTGATCTCGAACCCGAGGAAGAACTTCAACTCACCCATCATAGACATCTCAAATTTCTCGGTCATCAGTGCAGCAAATTCTTCATTGAAAGATTCGTTAGGAGAACCAAAAATGATATCATCAACATATAGTTGGCATATGAACAAATCCCCTTTGACCCTCTTAGTAAAAAGAGTGGGATCAATCTTCCCAATTTCAAACCACGATCTTGTAACAACTCAGTAAGATACTCATACCACGCACGTGGGGCTTGTTTAAGGCCATAGAGTGCCTTATTGAGTTTGTACACATGATTGGGGAGCTTGGGATGTTCGAACCCCGGGGATTGTTTGACATAGACCAACTCATTTAAAGGACCATTAAGAAAGGCACTTTTCACATCCATTTGTTGCAATTTGAAATTATGATGAGAAGCAAATGCAAGCAGCATGTGAATAGATTCTAGACGAGCAACAGGGGCAAAGGTTTCACCGTAGTCGATACCCTCGACTTGGGAGTAGCCTTGAGCCACCAATCTTGCCTTGTTTCGAATCACAATCCCATTGGCATCTTGCTTGTTTTTGAAGATCCATTTGGTCCCGATGACATTATGTTCCTCCTTTGGCCTTGGCACTAAATCCCATACTTGATTACGCTCGAAGTTGTTGAGTTCTTCATGCATGGCCATAAGCCAATCCTCATCATCGAGCGCTTCCTGTACCTATTGAGGTTCACAATACGAAACAAACGCGTGATGCTCACAATAATTCCAAATTTTTTGACGAGTGGATACTCCCCTTTTCAAACTACCAAGTACATTCTTCATGAGATGTGACTTGACTCTCAGCTTGTTGGCAATCTTGGCTGCGCGACGCTCCAAGATTTCTGCATTGGATAACTGGGGAGCATCGACTGGATTGCTTTGCTTGACCTTGCATTTTGATCCTCCCTTGGCACCAGTAGCCTTCTTAGGCGCCGCGGAAGGGAATTGGGAGATAGCATCCTGGTCAACTTGATCTTCGACTTGAGCAAGTTCACTGGTTTGTCCTTGTTCTTGTGGTTGCTCTTGATCTTGATCTTGTGCTTCTTTTTGGTCTGGATCGTGTAGTTGCACTTGATCTTGATCTTGAACAGATTCGGAACCTTGTGAAAGCACTTGTACATCATGGGACACATCACCATCTTTGAGCAATTGATCTTGTCCTTGAGCTTGTTCAACTGGTTGAGGGTCTTCTCTTTGTTCATCGGAAGCGTGTGGGGCTTGTGAGGATGATGGCTCCACTTGAGTAGAGCATTGTCCTTCTCCTTCAGCCACAAGGGGTTCCTCAATGGGGAGTATTTGACCAATCCTCATTCTTCTTATGGCTTGGGGAGGAATTTCATCACCTACATCACAAAGACCACTTTGCTCCACTTGGGAGCCATTATTTTCATCAAACTCCACGTTACACGTCTCCTCAATGAGCCCGGTGGACTTGTTGAGGACACGGTAAGCATGAGAGTTTGTAGCATAACCAACAAAGATGCCCTCATGAGCTCTAGAATCAAATTTAGCTAAACGTGCACCTTTCTTGAGAATAAAGCACTTACACCCGAATACCCGGAAGTACTTGAGATTGGGTTTGTTTCCGGTGAGAATCTCATATGGGGTCTTGTTCAAGCCTTTGCGCATATAGAGACGATTGGACGCATGACATGCTGTGTTGATGGCTTCGGCCCAAAAGTTATATGGAGATTTGAATTCTGCCATCATTGTTCTTGCAGCGTCCATCAATGTTTGGTTCTTCCTTTCCGCCACACCATTTTGTTGAGGGGTATATGGTGCTGAATATTGATGTTTTATATTCTCATCACTTAGAAACTCATCCAAGGTGTAGTTCTTGAACTCGGTGCCGTTGTCACTTCTAATCATCAAAATCTTTGCTTCATGTTGACATTGAGCTTCATTAGCAAAGTTGATAACAGTTTGTTGAGTCTCACTCTTCCTCTTGAAGAAATATACCCAGGTGTATCTTGAGTAATCATCAACAACCACCAAGCAGTACTTTCTGCCCCCAAGACTATCAAATGATGGGGGACCGAAGATATCCATATGAAGGAGCTCCAACGGCCTCTTAGTGTAAGTGAGAGTCGTTGGACGATGAGCAGTTTCATGAATCTTTCCTTCAATGCAGGCACTGCAAGCACGATCTCTGGCAAAACTCACATTTGTTAGTCCACGAATATGGTCCCCTTTGAGGAGACTTTGCAAAGATCTCATATTGACATGAGCTAGTCGGCGATGCCAAAGCCAGCCCACATCAACTTTAGCCATTAGACAAGTCGCAGTCTTAGTGGGTCGCTTTGAAAAGTTCACCACATAGAGACCATTTTCGACATATCCAACATAGGCTACTTTAAGAGTCTTGCTCCACAAAAGGACCACAGTATCAAGATTAACAAATGTGGAAAGGCCCATAATTGCGAGTTGACGAACCGAAAGTAAATTGTAAGCAAGGGACTCAACAAGCATGACCTTCTCAATAGATAACTCTTGAGAGATGACCACCTTACCAAATCCCAATACCTTTGACGATGAAGCATCGGCGAATCGGACATGGGTGGGCATAGATGGGGAAGGATGCACATCCACCACTAAGTCCTTGCTTCCGGTCATATGATTTGTTGCTCCACTCTCGAGCAACCATGACACCTCACCGGAAGCAAACTCCTGCAATAGATCAAGGCTTGGTTTTAGGTACCCATTTTTGAATGGGTCCTTTAATGTTAGAGACAAGGGTCTTAGGAACCAAAATAGCACATTCAATGAACTCATAGTAAGAACCAACAAATCTGGCATAAACATGCCCATCACCAGCACGACATAAAACATAGGAAGGATTGAGTTTGTCGGCTGTGTTGGTAGGAATGGTTTTGCCCTTCTTGATGCTCCCATTTTCCACCTTGTTCCTGTTCACCTCCTGAGTCCCTTCGCCCTCTTTGACATGAGGGTGGGGGATCGGTTGTTTCTGTTCTTCCTTTTTCTTTTAGACTTGGATGTAAGTCCAAGTCCCTCCTTTCCTACCACACCCTTTTGATTGCTCAAAAGGTTGTTCAGGCTCTTCTTGCCTTGGATGCATGACACAAGGCCCTTCTCAAGTTTATCCTTCAACTTGGCATTTTCCTCCACAAGTTGTACATGCTCACAACAAGGGTTAGTTGTACAAGCATTATCAATTAAAACAAAAGGAGGACAAGTAGAGATTTCCTTGGTAAGCTTTGCTTGGAGTTGATCATGAGACTCTTTCAAGGAGAAATGACTACCTTTCAAGACCTTGTGAGCCTTGTCAAGTGTGTCAAACTCCACTTTGAGTCTGTCATGGTCAACCCCAAGAGCATCCTTTTCAGACTTAAGCATACGAGTAAGAACAGTAGCATGATCTAGTTTATTTTGCAATTTAGCGCAGTCATCGTTGTATGACTCCTTAGGAGCGAAACAAAGAGTGCTCTACTTTTCTAGTGCAATAGATAGTTCAGCAATCTCATCGGCATAGTCACGACTATGTCCTTGCATCTCGGAGATGGTCTCCTCATGAGACTCGATGAGGTCATTAGCCTCACCCAGTTGTTCCAAAAGAGCAACAAAGTGCCTTTTGGTCTCTCCTTTGATAGTACACAGAAATTTGTCAAGATCATGCTCATTAAGTTCCACAACATCACTATCATCAACACAATTCAACAATGAGGGAGCACTAGTGATGTTGGTCTTAATGCTGGGTGTTACCTGATCGATACCTTTGGCCATGAGGCACTTGGCGATGTGATTATCGTTGGGGGCATTGAAGAGAGACACATTCTTGGGAGAAGGGGTGGCAATAGCGACAGTCGCAGTTGCCACCATATCATCATCGTCATCATCATCGGAGGGGTACTCTTCAAGCGCCACCATACCCTTTGGATGGGGTTTCTTGACAAAGTTGTTCTTGCTTGGGTATGACTTTGTTTTGTCTTTGCGAATGAGCTTGCCTCCGTTGTCTTCCCTCTTTTCATAGGGACATTCCGCCATGAAGTGGCTCACATTACCAGAGTTGTAGAATGTCCTCACTCGTTGATTGGGTTTGAACCCACTTGAGTTGTTCTTGGTGAAGTTGGGTCTTGAGTTCCTCTTGTTGCCCCAGAATTGCCTTGACGCAAGAGCAATGTGCTCGTGATAAGCATACTTCGTGTGTTCAGGGAAGCTCTCCTCTTCCTCATCCTCTTCTTCTTCTTCAGAAGCAGCCTCTGCCTTTAAATCAAGGTTAGGTGAAATTGTCTTTGACCGAACTCGAGCAAGTGCATTGTCAGCGGTCTCGTTCATGATTGACATTGCAATGAATTCATCCAACACCTCACTGGAAGACAAGGAGTGGAAATCTGGTCGTTGGCGAATGACTGATGACATGGCTTTGTTGAAAGGCATGATGGCCTTGAGAAACTTGCGCTTGATCCATGTGTCATCCACATCCTTACTCCCATGATCCTTGAGAGCAACAACAATAGCAGTCATCCTTCGATAGAGATCACGAGGGTCCTCATCTTCCTTCATCACAAACTCATCGGCCTTATCAAGTACCACTTCATAGTTTGACCGTTGAATGCTTGAGATTCCCTTGTACAACACCATAATGTGCTCCCAACAGTCCTTAGCCAGAGTGAAGGGGCGCAAGTGAGGAAGATCTTCAGGAGGTACTGCAGACTATAGAATAAACAATGCGGAGTGATTATATTGATTGTCCGCTTCTTCTCTTGGAGTGAGGTTGCTTGGGTCATGAGGATAGTAGCCTTGCTCGATGGTTCTCCATAAATTTGTTGAGCTGTGATTCAAATGAGACTTAATAGAAAACACCCAGTTAGCAAAATCACCCTTAACAAGCTTAGGAGGAGGACCAACAGGGTTAAGACGCGGTGTGGGAATAGGTCCTCCATAGACCATGGGAGGTGGAACTGAGGCATAGGTTCTAGTCCCATCCTTTTCGAGAGAAGAGGAAGGTCGCATACCTTTAGCCGCTTCCTTAGAGGAATTGGCCTCCAAATCTGTGTTGGTGGGTTTAACCACCAATGCCGGTTCGGGTGAACTTTTAATTCCCTCAATTAACTCTTTAAGCATGGTCTTGACTTCGTTCGTCAAGGATGTCTTGAGGGCGGCCATAGCCGTATTCAAGTCGTCCCTTGTGACCGAAGTCAAGTCCATGGCCTTGGGTTGCACATGGGGAAGTCCCTCTTCGCCTTCTATACTCTTCGGGTGGTGAAACCCTTAATAAAGAGACGTGGCTCTGATACGAATTGAAAGGATCGATATGGTTGACTAGAGGGGGGTGAACACGCAACTACCAATTTTTAGCTTTTCTTAATAAATAAGGATTAGCAATCATAAAGGTTCTCAAAAATGACACTAGGTGAGCAACCTATATGATGCTACTTACAACAAGTAAAGAAGCACGTAAGAGATACTCTACAACAACAACAAATACAAAGTTAAGGTAAGAGATAACCACAAGTGGAACCGAGGAAGACGAGGATGTGTTACCGAAGTTCCTTCCCTTTGACTTGAAGTACGTTTCCGTTGGAGCTGTGTGGACGCACAATGCTCCCCAATAAGACACTAGGGCCACCGTATTCTCCTCACGCCCTCGCACAATGCAAGGTGCCGTGATTCCACTATAGGTGCCCTTGAAGGCGGCGACCGAACCTTTACAAACAAGGTTGGGGCAATCTCCACACAAAGCTTGGAGGCTCCCAACAAGACCACGGAGCTTCACCACAATGGAATGTGGCTCCGAGGTGACCTCAACCGTCTAGGGTGCTCAACCACCCAACAGTAACAAGATCCGCAAGGGATTAGTAGGGGGAATCAAATATCCTTTGGTGGAAGTGTAGATCAAGGCCTTCTCAAGCAATCCCTAGAGAATCAACAAGGTTGATTGGCTAGGGAGAGAGATCGGGCTAAAATAAGCTTGTGGAGCAACAATGGAGCTTAGAGAGGTAAAAGGTGAGCTCTAGGAAGAAGATGATGCCTTTATATAGTAGGGGGCAGATCCACCCGTTACCCACCTACCACATAAATGCACGAGCGATACTACCGCTACCTAGAGCGGTACTACCGCTCCTGGGAGCGATACTATCGCTCAGCTTCTCACCAACCACGGTAGTACCGGGATACTACTGTGCCACCACCTCCTTGGAAAAGTATGCGAGAAAAAAGCCTGTCGGTGCGGTAGTAAATTAATACTGCCGCACTGAGGGCGGTAGTACCGCCCTTGGAGCGGTAGTACCGCCCTTGGAGCGGTAGTAGAAAACTACTACCGTACTTAGGGCGGTAGTACTGCTCCTCGAGCGGTAGTAAAAGTTTACTACTGCACCTGGGGCGAAAGTACCACTCTTGGAGTGGTAGTAAAAATTTACTACCGCTCCGAGAGCGGTACTACCATTGTGCCAGCGGTACTACCGTTGTGCGAGCGTTACTACCGCTTACCCTTTTCGCATAGGCATAGAAAACACATATTGGGGATCCATTGAGGCCAAAATATAGGTGGGTGCATGAGGTGTGTGTGTGAGGATTCCACCCAAACCTTTCCGACGCGGACCCCCTCTTAATAAGAAGACTTTCCTATGACTCAAACTAGGAAGAGAAACGTAGAAGAAAATCCGTCTTCGAGAACCTCCGAGGGGCGTCGAGTCATCTTGTGCCTAGACGAGAATATTCTGAAATGCTCAGGACACAAGATTAGTCCGCACAACAATTGTCATCAATCACTAAGACCACTTAGGAGAAATATGCCCTAACAATCTCCCCCTTTTTGGTGGATTGATGACAATGTTGGATTTGCACAGAACAATATAGATAGGCATATGGAAACTCCAAAGATATCACAAGGGGAGTAGTTTCCTCTGGGTATGTGCATACCAACAACTAACCACAGAGAGAACACTCCCCCTAGATTATATAGACTAAGCCATCCTTACTACATATGTACGAGAGATGTAAGAATATTGAAGCATGGCAAAGCATGTGAGCAAAGGAATACTGGCACAAGATACTATGTCTCACAGGCTAATAACAAGATAGATAAAACTGATAATACTGGGACAACAGATAAGGAAGATAAAACATATATCTCACACCATGATAGGGTCTGACGACTCATAGTCTCAACCATAACGCAAAAGCAACGAACGAAAGCAACAAAGTTTTATCAAACCAAATAACCAGAAAACCTAGAGAACGAGCGAACCCTTGTGAATCTTGTTACTCTTGGGTGTTTGAGCACCCTAGACGGAATAGGTCACCTCGAAGCCATATTCCATTGTGGTGAAGCTTCATGGTACTATGTGGAGCCTCCAATTAAGTTATGGAGATTGCCCCAACCTTGTTTGTGAAGCTGCAAGTGCACCACTAATGGAATAACGACATCTCGCGTTGTGTGAGGGTGTGAGGAGAATATAGTGGCCTCAGTGGAATCTTGGGGAGCATTGTGCCTCCACACCGCTCCAGCAGAGACGTACTTCCCCTTAAAGGGAAGGAACTTCGGTAACACATCTTTTTCTTCATCGCTTCCACGTGTGGTTACTTTTTACCTTTAGTTTGTATTTGTTACTTGCTTGTTATTGTTGTTGTTAGTATCATATAGGTTGCTCATCTAGTTGCATATCTAGACTACCAATTTGTTGCTAGACTTAATTTGTTAAAGAAAAGCTAAAAATTGTAGTTTACTATTCACCCCCCCTCCATTCAAACATATCGATCCTTTCAATTGGTGTCAGAGCTACATCTCTTTGTTAAGGGTTTCACGACCCAAAGAGTATGGTTAACGACGGGGATCGGATTATGGATTTACCCGAGGCCATGGGTGTGAACACGGTCTCATGAGAGAATTTAAATGATGCAATTTCTTCTATGGCGACCGAGGTCAAATCCATGTTTAAAGATTTCCTTGATGAGATCAAACTCTTTACCTATCCGTTGCGAGTGGTTAACCCCACTACTTTGGATTCGGATGCCAACTCCGATAACGAGAGGGCTAGTAGTGATAAGGATAAGTTGCCTCAAGGAAGGAACGTGACACATATATACCTTTGCCTCCGTTCCTCCTCTCGTGGTCTATGAAGGACCGGTCCACCCACCGCATATCATCAACCTTGGTCCTCCTCCTAAACTTATTAAGAATGATTTTGCTAATTAAGTTTTTTGTATCAAGTCTTAGTTGAATCATGGATCAACACAACTTTTGAGAATCATTGAGCAAGGGTACTACCCACATGATCCATGCAACCTCACTCCAAGAGAAGAGGCCGACAATCAACTCAATCACTCCGCCTTGTTCATTCTTAAGTCTGTTGTCCCCATTGAAGATTTTGCTCACTTGTGTCCTTTCACTCTTGCTAAGGATTCTTAGGAACACATTGTTTCTATGTACAAGGTAAGCTTGACTATTCAATGGTCCAACTTTGAGGTCGTTCTTGATGAGGCCGATGAATTTGTGATGCTTGATGATGAGGACCCTCATGAGCTTTAGAGAAGAGTGAAAACTCTTACCGTCGCCATTCAAGACCACGAAAGCAAGGATACATATGACAATTGCATAAAGCATAAGTTTCTCAAGACCATCATGCCATTCAGCAAGGCCATGTACTCTGTCATCTATCAAAGGCCGAACTTTCACTCCTTGCCCTCAAGCGATGTGTTGGATGAGTTCATTGCCATGAACATATTGAACAAGACCGTCGAAAATGCTCTAGCTCGTGTCCAACGGTCAAGAAAAACCACACCCAACCTAGCTTTGAAGGCCAAGGCGGCTGCAGAGGAAGAATAAGAAGAGGAGGAGGAGGAGGAGAGCTTTCCCGAATACAGCAAATATGCTTACCACGAGCACATGTCTCTTGTGTCAAGGAAATTTTGGGACAACAAGAGAAACTCAAGGTCCAACTTCTCCAAGAACAATTCAAGTGGGTCTAAGGGCAAGCAACGTGTGAGTACTTTCTACAATTGTAGCAATGTGAGTCACTTTATAGTGGATTGTCCGTATGAGAAGAGGGAAGACAATGGTGGTAAACTCATTCGCAAAGACAAAGCCAAGTCCTTCCCCAACAAGAACAAATTCTCCAAGAAGATGCCTCAAAAGGTGTTGGTGGGTCAAGAAGAGTACTTCTCCAATGATGATGATGATGATGATGATGATGCAAGTGGTGAAGTAATATCAATGGCCATGGTGGACATTGCATCCTCCTATCCAAGCAAGGTGTCTCTCTTTGACTTCCCAATGAGAACCGCATTGCAAAGTGCCTTATGGCCAAGGTATCCAACAAGGTAACCTCCAACATCAAAACTACCATTTCCACTACCCCTTCTTCTATAAATAGTGGAGAATAAAAAGAGGAGGTAAAAGTTGAGATAAAATTATTTGATAAATTCATGAGAAATATTAGGGGTGATACCAAGAAGCATATTGTTGCTCTGTTGGAACAACTAGGTGAGGCTAGTTATCTCACTAAGTCTCATGAAAAGACCATCTCTCAATTAGAGGGACATATTCGTGACTATGTCAATGAGATAGCGGATCTTTCCATTGCTCTTGAGGAAGAGTGAGATATTCATTTGACTCTTGAGGAGTCACACAATGACGACCTTGCTAAATTACAAAAAAGATCACGATCATGCTCTTGTTCTTTCTCGTGGGCTCCAAACCGAAAAGGTTGCACTTGGGGTTGACCATAAATAGTTTGTCACACTTTACAAGGCTCACAAGGCTTTGAAGAGTGCTCGTGCTTCTCTAAAAAAGCCTCATGTTCAACTCCAACTAAAACTTACTAAGGAAATAACCACATATTCTCCTTCCATGCTCATTGATAATGTCAATGCTACTAACCCTTGTTGTGAGGATGTGAATCTTGTGGAGGGGAATTCCAAGTTGAAAGATCAACTTGAGAAAGGCCTTGTGACGTGCATCCAAGGCGAGAAGAACCCCAATGACCTTTTGATCTATCAAAAGGAAGTGGTTGCAAAGGAAGGAATTGGGTTTGCACCCAAGTCCATGAAGAACAAGAAGGTCAAGACCAAGCAACCTCCCCCTCTCAAGGAAACCTTTGTCAAAGCCGAGGAGGGTAGTCATGAGAAGAATAAGTACAAGATTATGGGTGGTAATGCCAAGAATAGCAAAACCAATCCATCCAACAATGCCGACAACTTTAACCCCTCTTATGTTTTATGTCACACCAGTGATGGACATGTTTTTGCTAAATTTGTTAGTTCTTCTTATGAATACATTGAGTTGTCTATTTGGGTCCCTAAGACCCTTGTTACTAACATGAAAGGACCCATTAAAGAATGGGTACCGAATTCCAAGCATTGATCTCTTATAGGAGTTTGCTTGTGGAGGAGTGTCATGTTGCTTGATAGTGGAGCAACAAATCATATGACCGGAAGCAAGGACTTGGTGGTGGACGTTCATCCTAATCCATCCTTTTCCACTAAAGTCTCCTTTGGTGATGATGTGATTTCAAAGGTATTGGGCCTTGGCAAGGTGGTAATCTCTCTGGAATTATCCATTGAGAATGTCATGCTTGTTAAGACCCTTGCATACAATTTACTTTCCATTCATCAACTTGCACTCATGGGCTTTTGTGCCTTATTTGGTGTTGACACCGTGTCCCTTTTATGGAGCAAGACTCTTAGAGTAGCCTTTGTTGGAAATTTCAAGAATCGTCTCTATGTGGTTAACTTTTCGAAGCGACCCACTAAGACCGCGACTTGCTTAATGTCTAAAGTTGATCTAGGATGGCTTTTGCATTTCCGGCTATCCCATGTCAATATAAAATCTTAGCAAAGTCTCCTCAAAGGGGATCACATCCATGGACTAAAGAAAGTTAGTTTTTCCAAAGATCGTGCTTTCAATGCTTGTATCTAAGGAAAGCTACATGAGACGACTCACAGTCCCACGACTACCATCTACTCGAAGAGGGACTTGGAGCTCCTTCACATGGATCTCTTTGGTCCTCCATCTTTCAATAATCTTGGGGGAAGAAAGTATTGATTGGTGATTTTGGATGATTACTCAAGATATGCTTGGGTATATTGTCGGGCCTCTGGGATCTGGGGTACCTAGACCCGTCGGCGTGCGGCCCCAAGCGCGACGCGGCTGGGCAAGCCTGGATCGGCCCATCGGCAAGATCGGCAACAAAGACCCTCACGAGGGCCCCTACTTCTCGAGGAAAGTGTCAAGGGATCACCATTGAGGATCACGAGGGGTCTCCTGCAGGAAGGGCGCATCCCGAGGCCACCCGTCAAGCCCTCGCAAGGCGAGCTCGTCAAGGGCGACATGGCCGGGCCCCACGACCCTGCGCGCTCCGCGTGGGTGATAGGGATTGCACATGCGGCACAAGGGGGGTGTCAGCACGCATGGATAGGGAGGATTTCCACTTCCGTGCTAAGGAAGAGGGGCCAGCTGGTGGGCCCCAAAGCAACCTCCCAAAGGTTCCCACATCGGTGCAAGAGGACTAAGGCTGGGAGCTCGGCAGGATGGAGGTCACCCGTGAGCCCACCAACGCGTCATGAAAAGAAGCTTTTGCCCGCGAAGACCACCTTTGTCAGGGCGGACTGCAGTCATGTACCCTTTCAAAACAGCCGTTGTGGCACCCTTCCCACCAATGTTTTTGGAGGGGAAGAGGAATAATGCTAGTACAAAAGTGTTAGAGCATATCTCCATATGTGGTTTTGGTAATTGATGACAATTCCTATGGACTAATGGTTGCCTTAAGTCATATTTATAGGATTTGTCCATAGGCACTTCTTGAAGTCCATCTCTTGGGTTCAAGGAGTTTATATGCTGACCAAGATGGTATTCAAGGTATTATCCAAAGAATGGTCATAGAGACACTAGGTTGATCAAGATCTCAGACAAAGAGTAAATCAAGATGATCAACACACAAAGCGTATAAGATGTACCGAGAGGGATCAAGTGATCCCATGGTATGGTAAGCATTGTCCATTACGTGTTTGTGTACTAACCCATGGTCTTTGTGAGAGACCTATGTGGGGGTTAGGTGTGCTTACATGGGCTTGCATCAAAAGGAAGATCTCATACAACCCATGAAGGATGACGTCAAGTGGTGATCGTCATCAAGATTGTGGTGTGCAAGTTCAAGTGGATCAGCACGAATATATCATTGAAACTATTGTTAATGATCATGTGTTGATAAGGACAAGCTCATGTGCTAACAAGGACAAGATCAAGATAAGCATTCCTGAGCACTACATGCTTGATTCTTGTGGATGTTCACATGGTGGACAAATGAAGATGAATACATAAGCTAGGCTTTCCACATTGTGTATGGGAGAGCTGCTTGAAGACTTCATGATGTCTTGCTTTCAACTTGAGCCAAGAAGGAACAACAACATCAAGCTCAAGTGAAAGGGCTAACTCAAAGGTATCAGTTCCTTTGACGTTAGTGGTGCGGAGTGATGATCAGCGAATAAAAGTATACACTCAAGTATGGATCACCAGTACCCCTTTTATGATTCTTGAGTCTTTAGGGAGCCCGCACTATTAAGAGGGGATCACAGGTTTTGCGATGAACTTGCTCAAACTACATCTCTACTTTTCTGCTCATACCACATCTCCACCGCTCTGCTGTTATCTAAAAACAGAACCAATGCATCGGACATCCGGCTTCCTCCGGACGTCCGAGGGACGGACGCCCGACCACTTCGGAAATCCGGAACCTTATACCAGAGAAATCCAGAGTCAAATAACTCGGAATTCCGGCTCTCTCCGGACGTCCGAGGGCCTGACGTCCGGCTCTCTCCGCACGTCCGACCCCCTTCGGAAAACCGGAACCTTGCACCACAAGAAATTTGAGTCAAATAACTCGGACTTCCGGCCTCCTCCTGACGTCCGAGGGCGGGACGTCCGGCTCTCTCCGGACGTCCGAGGGCCGGACGTCCGGCTTCCTCCGGACGTCCGGTCCCTGTTCGACTACACAGTGGTTCTTGATATATATACATCCCTCGGACGACCGACCCATGTCGGACGTCCGACCCCTTGTGGGAGTCCGGACATCCGAGAACTGTCGGACGTCCGACCACTGTCAGACTTAAGTGACCCCAATGGTCACTTTCCCTTCTCCACTATAAATACCCCCTCCCACTTCGTGAGAGGGGGCCTAACACAGCCATATCCTCATAAGAACACATTTCTACCTCACACACATTTGCTCACACCAAATCTTAGATCCCAAGAGCATTTGTGAGCTCCTTTGAGAGTTGTTCCCATCAAAAGATAGATCGTCTGCCTCTCCTACTCTCAACCCAAGCTATTTGAGATTTGAGCAAGTTTTGAGCATTCCCCACGATCTTGTTACTCTTGGAGGTTGGAGACTCCTAGGCGGTAGGAGTTCTTCGGAGAGGAATCAATCCGTGTGATTTCCCCCGGAAAAGTTTGTGAGGGTTTGGAAGCCACCTCAAAGGCTTACCACTAGTGGTTGAGAAACGCCTTCGTGGTGTTATCTCAAAGGTAGAATAGGGTGAGCCTTCATGACGTTGGTGTGCCTTCGTGGTAACATCCACCTCTCTAACGGTGACTAGCTTCCCTCCAAGGAAGTGAACATCGGGATACATCTTCGTCTCAGTGACCTTGGTTATCCTTAACCCTAACTCCTTACTTGTGGTTTACTTGTGTTACTTGAGCATACATATATTGCATATTGTTTGTGCTCATTATATTGTGTTGGCTATTTCTTTGTACAACATTAATCATTCAAGCATACCCTCTATATCCACACGTTCACACTTGCAGCTTTTGATATATCGTGTGCTATAGTGTGATCTAGTATCTTGTGTCGTTCACCTACTTGTCGTGTGATATAGCTCAAGTAAGTTTGTGTAACTTACTTGTGCTTGTTAGTTACCGTGTTGTGTCCATCTTGGTAGATCGTGTTGTTGGTGCACGTTGCGGTGCCTATTGCATTTAGGATTTGTGCTTGAAAAGTATCCTCTTAGTTTATTTCCGCATTAGGTTTAAAGCCAAATCAAAAGAAGTTTTTAAATAGCCTATTCACCCCCCTCTAGGCGTCATCGTGGTCCTTTCAATTGGTATCAGAGCAAGGTCTCTCTTTAATTAGGTTTCATGACATAGAGAGTATCTATGTCGACTATTGGATTAGTGCACAATGACACCTTTGACTTTGATGGCACAAATTATACCCTATGGAGAATTCGTATGCTTCATCTCTTTCGGGCCATGGGCACAAATACTTTACGAATTGTTCTTGTAGGGATTGCCGACAAAAAGGATGATGCATCTTCATCTACTAATGAAATGTATCTTGATTGTGAGGCTTTTCTTGCCATTCATCGCACCATAAGTCCTGAAGTGTTTAAGTCTATCTCGACTTGCAAGTCAGCTCATGAAGTTTGGACTGAACTTGAAGATATATATGGTGGGTCCAATCTTGATGAAGACGATATTATGATGAAGGAGTTGGTGCATGAGCTCTTCACTCTTTTTTATCTTAAAGAGTCCGCCACTACTTCCATATCCGATTGCTTGCACACCTCAGCATCTTCAATCTCACAAGGTAATGACATGGTGAGTGAAGAAATATATGTTGATGAAAATGTCATATCCTCTATGGACACGAGCATATCTAGCACCACACATAGTGTAAATTATTGTGTTGATAGGTCATGCATTTCACCTAAAGATCCCTCGACAAATGTCTGTGGTGATATGCCTGCTTTCCCGTGTCCTCTTGATCAAAATATCTTGTTTCTCCCTAGTTGCTCTATGACTAATCATTTAGGGGAAATCAAGAAATATGAAGTACTTTTGACTAATGAAGAATCTGATTCACCAAAAGAATCATCATCAACTCCTCCAGTTCACATGTGCCTCATGGCAAGAGGTAATAATGAGGTATCATCTTCCCTGTGAAATAACGATGATATTTGCGATGAGGAAGATGATGATGACTTGACTGAAAATATCTATGTGATCAGTAAAATTCTTCATAAACCTAAAAATAACGCTCTTCAAAGATTCCAAGATGTTCTTGCTTACTTTGAAAATTGTAATGATTCACTTAATCATGAACAAGCTAAAAGTGAACAACTTGAACATGAACTTGAGAAGAGTCATCAAGCATGTAGAGACGTAAGATCTTCAAAAGGAGATATTGAAGTTGCTCGTGATAAACTTAAAAAGGATTTTGAGGTCCTTCTCCTTGAATGCAATAATGTCAAGGGAGAGCTCATCAAAACCTCTAAGATCTATGAGGAGCTTCAATCTACTCATGAGAAGTCTCTATTTGTTACTTACTCCTCTCAAATTGTTGATGATACTTGTACATCTAACTCTACCTCATTTGAAGTATCAACATTGAAGCAGAATATTGAGCTACGTGCTCAACTTGATTCACTAACTAGAAATTATGGGAAGTTGGAAGAAAACCATGTAATGCTCACAAGCTCTCATGCCAATCTTCTAACATCCTATAATGTGCAAAAGTTAGCTCATGAGGCTATCATCACCAAGGTAACATCAAGTGAGCCTCATGTGGACAATGGCACTACTTCTAGTCAAAGTACTATATTTCCATGTGCTAGTCCTCGTAATTCGTCTACTCATAATGTTGCTACCTCGTGTGATGAATTACTTTCCTTGCCTTGTTGCTCTAACATTGAAGCTTACACTTCCTCTAGTACTTGCATTGATACTAATCGTGCATAGGAAATCGAAGAGCTCAAGGCCCAAGTCACTTCTTTGAAGAAAGACTTGGAACAGTGTCATGAAGGGATGTCCACACTCAACAACGTCCTGTGTGAGCAAACATCTCCGAATGACAAAAATGATGTTGGAGTAAACTCAAACAAGAACAAGAGGGGCCTAGAACAAGTCAAGAATTCGGCCAAAATCATTTGCTTCAAGTGCAAAGTTAAAGGGCACCATGTTAGATCTTGCCCTCTGAAGACGATGTCTCAAAGTCACAAGCAACAAGGGAAGCAACCACAAACTCAATCACATATTCAGCTACAAGTTGAAGGAAGGCCTCTTCCCAGTAAGATCCAAGCCAACACTCCCCAAGGTGAGAAATCAACTGGGAAGAAAGCAAAGGGTAGATGTTGCTACTTATGTCGTGAGAAGGGTCACGTCGCTTCGTCTTGCACAAGAGGTAACTTATCCAACCCAATTACTATTGATGATATCTATTCCCTTGGGAAGGATAAGGTTGGCAATGTGTTTGCCAAGTTTGTTGGTACTCAAAATGGTGTCAAGAAAAGAACCATTTGGGTTGCCAAGCCTATTGTGATTAACATCTTAGGACCCAACGTAGTTGGGGACCAACAAGCTCAAATTTGATCAATAGGTGACTATGGAGGACATTAGAGACTTGGATACATAATGAAGAATTAAGGGGTCTTCATCATTCATATTATCTCAAGCCAAGTCATTTGGATTATCGAGTTTCTATCTTATATCCAATGTGCCTCCTTACGGTAACTTATACTTAAACTATTTACATTGTTAGGTGCTTGCCCCTTTGCATGTTGTGCTTTTGTACCTTGCATGCATTTGTATATGTTGTGCTTCCAACTTGCTTATCTTGAGTAATCGAGTATGTGTATGTTGGTTTGCATATCATGTACATGTGAGTCTTGTATTGAGCCTTTTTGCATCTTGTTTGTATTTTTGTTGGCTCTTGTGAGAGATTAATGGATTATCCCATTGTGGGGGAGTGATGTGCTTTGCACACCTCACAATCCTATAAATGTGTATACATGGGGAATACCACTTAGTTTTGATATTTCAAGATTATCTAGTTTCTATGTGGTATGTCTTACCCATGAGAAATTCAAATTCTATATGGTCCATTAAGTATCTCTTGTTGGTTTTAATTTCCACTTGTTAATATTGTTGGTTTAGCACATTATGGGGGAGTAATATGCTATGTGCATATTACAAACCTAGAAAATGTGTACATTTGAGGTGTTGCCACTTAGTGTTAATATTGTAAATTATCTTGTTCCTAGGTGGCATGTTAGCTCTACAAGTGTCATTTGCTTGCGTTTTATGGGTAAAAATGATCTTGGATATATTTGCGATCTACCAATGAGTATCACTTCCAAAATACTTCTTGTCCTTGACAATTTGTATTCCCATCATGTGATAGGAATTGCTAATCGTCTTTACATTGGATTTTGTGTTTCGTTTGTCTTCCTTGCCTCTTATGGATCTATTTTAACATGTCTAGTGTTTTTATAGATATAGAGAAAGTTATGATCCCATCGTGTGCATTTTGTATTTAAATGCAAATTCTATATAATGCACGCCCCTTGGGGGAGCTATCCTATTTTCTTTAGAACACTCTCTTTATTCACCCATCATAAAATCTTTTGATCCCCATCAAGTGTGTGTTGATGGGAGGCAAGTCTTGCTCTTTATGATGCTTTGTGCCATCATGAAAATTTGTCGAGGGCTTGGTTTCTTGGAACCTAGCTCTCTTTTGGAAATTAGATACCTCGTGTTTGTTTTCCTTCAATTGGTTTCTTGTTTCCTTTTATTTGGCATGTGTCAATGGATATCTCATTCCTTGAGGTATCTTTTAATTGATATCCTTCACGTGACAGTTCTTTTTTGTTTAGGATCTTATTATCACTTGATACCTTGTCTTTTGGTGACTTATCAACTTTGTGTTGAGTTGATTCTTGAGAGTCTTGAGCATGCATATCTACTATATACAACTTCTTTTGCTTGCTTTCCTTCTTTGACCCAATATATAGGGGAAACTCCACCTTGTCATAAATTGGCTAAAGTGTGCATGAAATTCAAATTCATATCTATATGCACATATGTATGTGGAGTTTGTCCTATGTATTGCTGGTTTTCTAACTCTTTGGTCCCAATGAGTTTGGGCACCATTTTGTTTGTTTTGCTGTTCCAGGAACAACTGGAGATGCATTGGATGCTCGGCTCACCTATAAGGAAGGTGTTGAGACCATGTGATTATTGGAGCCAAGTTAGGATGATCAAAGAACAACTATCTACTACATCAATCCAATGTTGTCTCGGTAACAAGTATCCACTTCATGCATTCTTTACTTGCAAAGGCCCCAACCTGTCTTTTCTTTTCCAGGTTGCATCATGGCATGAATCTCTTGATTCGTTCTTGTAGTACTTGTTTGCTTTCTCAAAGCATCCAAACGATGATGTCTTACTACTAGTTGGGATGTCTTTGATGTTCGTATGTTGGAAGTTCATATTGTACAATAAGAAAATATTAGGCCATGTGCTATGCTTCCAAGCAAAAGATCTCATTGATATATTTATGACTTCCTTTTGGATATCTAGTTTGTTCCTTCTTGTAACCATTTCGTGTGTACATCCTTCTGTGTGGATATATATCATCATGATTGTATTCTACTTAGAATCTTTTACACATGAGAGAAGTTACATCTCTAATTGATATCCTCTTTTCTTTCACGTCCATCGTTACATTTGCTTTTTTAGTTTTTGGTGGCTTCGTGAAAGGATTTGTTTTGAGTGCGTATCTTATTTTCCTACATCTTGATGCACTCTTTGGCTGTGAAGATTATTTTTCCTCATGCTTGTCTTGCTGAGGGTTTTGCCATTTCAATTAGTATCCCTCCTCTAGACAAGGTTCTTACTTCCTATCTTCACAATGGGTTGTCACAAGCGTCGGTTCTTATTTTGTTTATTAGTAAGCTTGTGAACCCATTTTCTAGTATGTGTGTGTGGGAATGATATGTCTTGCACTTTGTATCTCATTTCATCAAGACTATGTTGATGAGTAATGCTCATCCTTATCTTAGTCTTCTCGAGTGCTTTGCCATGACTCACACACATTACTTTGGTTGAGCCTATTCTTAAGTTGCTTCTTTTATATGTTGCTCAACCATTTGTTTTGTGCAATTGATATGCTTATTGTCTCATCTATCTTCTTGCACTCGTTGTGTGTTTTTATTAATTTTGGGGGAGCAACGATCCTATTTTGTGCACCTGTATCAAATACAAAAATCTCGTCTTAGTGCACAAATCATGGGGAGCTTCTCTAGTTTTTGATAAAACACTGTGTTGCCTTTATCATAATATCTTTTATTCATGTGGTTCGAAGGACCATATGATTGTTTGTTCCATGTGGAATCTTTTGATTGCTTGCCTCTATTTTTCATGTCTTTGTGGCATACGATCCTTTTATTTGCAATCTTTGGGTCCTCAATATAGTTTGTTTTCCTCCAACTACTTATCATTGTATTTGTGTATTTCTCTGCACTCATGTGCTGAGAAGTACACACTTTTTGGAGGACCACCTACTATATTGGCTTTCTAAATTTGTGTGTTGATCATCTTGATTTACTCTTTGTATGACGATCTTGATCAACCTTGTGTCTCTATGACCATTCGTTGGATAATACCGTGAATACCACCTTGGTCATCATATAAACTCCTTGGACCCAACAGATGGACTTCAAGAAGTGCCTATGGACAAATCCTATAAATATAACTTAAGGCAACCATTAGCCCATAGGAATTGTCATCAATTACCAAAACCACATATGGAGATATATGCTCTAACAGTAAGCATTGTCCATTACGTGTTTGTGTACTAACCCATGGTCTTTGTGAGAGTCCTATGTGGGGGTTAGGTGTGCTTCCATGGGCTTGCGTCAAAAGGAAGATCTCATACAATCCATGAAGGATGACGTCAAGTGGTGATCGTCATCAAGGTTGTGGTGTGCAAGTTCAAGTGGATCAGCACGAATATATCATTGAAACTATTGTTAATGATCATGTGTTGATAAGGACAAGCTCATCTGCTAACAAGGACAAGATCAAGATAAGCATTCCTGAGCACTACATGCTTGATTCTTGTGGATGTTCACATGGTGGACAAATAAAGATGAACACATAAGCTAGGCTTTCCACATTGTGTATGCGAGAGCTACTTGAAGACTTCATGATGTCTTGCCTTCAACTTGAGCCAAGAAGGAACAACAACATCAAGCTCAAGTGAAAGGGCTAACTCAAAGGTATCAGTTCCTTTGACGTTAGTGGTGCGGAGTGATGATCACCGAATAAAAGTATACACTCAAGTATGGATCACCAGTACCCCTTTTATGATTCTTGAGTCTTTATGGATCCCGCACTATTAAGAGGGGATCACAGGTTTTGCGATGAACTTGCTCAAACTACATCTCTACTTTTCTGATCATACCACATCTCCACTGCTCTGCTGTTATCTGAAAACAGAACCAATGCCTCGGACATCCGGCTTCCTCCGGACGTCCGGGGGACGGACGCCCGACCACTTCAGAAATCCGGAACCTTATACCAGAGAAATCCAGAGTCAAATAACTCGGACCTCCGGCTCTCTCCGGATGTCCGAGGCCCGGACGTCCGACCCCCTTCGGAAAACCGGAACCTTGCACCAGAAGAAATTTGAGTCAAATAACTCGGACTTCCGGCCTCCTCCTGACGTCTGAAGGCCGGACGTCCGGCTCTCTCCGGACGTCCGGCTTCCTCCGGACGTCCGGTCCCTGTTCGACTACACAGTGGTTCCTGATATATATACATCCCTCGGACGACCAACCCCTATTGGACGTCCGACCCCTTGTGGGAGTCCGGACGTCCGACCACTGTCAGACTTAAGTGACCCCAACGGTCACTTTCCCTTCTCCACTATAAATACCCCCTCCCACTTCGTCAGAGGGGGCCCAACACAGCCATATCCTCATAAGAACACATTTCTACCTCACACACATTTGCTCACACCAAATCTTAGATCCCAAGAGCATTTGTGAGCCCCTTTGAGAGTTGTTCCAATCAAAAGATAGATCGTCTCCCTCTCCTCCTCTCAACCCAAGCTATTTGAGATTTGAGCAAGTTTTGAGCATTCCCCGTGATCTTGTTACTCTTGGAGGTTGGAGACTCCTAGGCGGTAGGAGTTCTTTGGAGAGGAATCAATCCGTGTGATTTCCCCCGGAAAAGTTTGTGAGGGTTTGGAAGCCACCTCAAAGGCTTACCACTACTGGTTGAGAAACGCCTTCGTGGTGTTATCTCAAAGGGAGAATAGGGTGAGCCTTCATGACGTTGGTGTGCCTTCGTGGTAACATCCACCTCTCTAACGGTGACTAGCTTCCCTCCAAGGAAGTAAACATCGGGATACATCTTCGTCTCAGTGACCTTGGTTATCCTTAACCCTAACTCCTTACTTGTGGTTTACTTGTGTTACTTGATCATACATACATTGCATATTGTTTGTGCTCATTATATTGTGTTGGCTATTTCTTTGTACAAGATTAATCGTTCAAGCATACCCTCTATATCCACACGTTCACACATGCAACTTTTGATATATCGTGTGCTATAGTGTGATCTAGTATCTTGTGTCGTTCACCTACTTGTCGTGTGATATAGCTCAAGTAAGTTTGTGTAACTTACTTGTGCTTGTTAGTTACCGTGTTGTGTCCATCTTGGTAGATCGTGTTGTTGGTGCATGTTGCGGTGCCTATTGCATTTAGGATTTGTGCTTGAAAAGTATCCTCTTAGTTTATTTCCGCATTAGGTTTAAGCCAAATCAGAAGAAGTTTTTAAATAGCCTATTCACCCCCCTCTAGGCGTCATCGTGCTCCTTTAAAAAAGAGAGGCCCAGCCTCCATAGAAGGGGATCTGATTCCCATCATCTCCTCTAGGGCAAGAACCCACCTTTGTACTCTTCTTACACCTCTAGCAATACCAAAACAAGTAGGAGTAGAGTTTTACACGATGAGGTGTCCCAAGCCTCGGTAAACTACCGTGTGTTCTAAGTTTGCTTCCCTTAGCTCGTCCTGTCGGAGAGTCGCTATGAAGTTGAGAGATAGAATTGGGTAGGAGAGCGAGCGCACCCAAGAGTTCAAACCTTTTCTTGGGTCTGCGGATCCTCGATTCTGACAACTTCTTCAAGAGGAAGAGTGAGACCCAATAAACCATCATTGACTTTGCCAATGAAGCTCAACATCAACATGAGGCAAAGGTATTGATGATTAGAAGGGACAAGGGCACCGAGTTTAAGAACTACACCTTAAATGAGTTTCTTAGTGATGACGGGATCAAGCACCAATAATCCGCACCATATACCACTCAAAAAATGGTTTTGCCAAAGGAAGAACCGGATGTTGATGGATGCGGCAAGGACCATGATGGCGGAATTCAAATCTCCATAGAACTTTTGGGCCCAAGCCATCAACACCGCATGGCATGCATCTAATCGGTTATACCTCCACAAAGGCTTGAACAAGAATCCTTTTGAAATTCTTACTGTAACAAGCCCAACCTCAAGTACTTCTGGGTGTTCGGTTGTAAGTGTTTCATTCTCAAGAAAGGTGTTCGTTTGTCTAAATTTGAACCTAGAGCTCAAGAGGACATGTTTGTTGGTTATGCTACGAACTCTCATGCTTACCGTGTCCTCAACAAGTTCAATGTACTCGTTGAGGAGACGTGTAACGTGGAGTTTGATGAAAATAATGGCTCCCAGGTGGAGCAAAGTGGTCTTTGTGATGTAGGTGATGAAATTCCTCCCCGAGCCATAAGAAGAATGGTTGTGGGACACTTCCTACCCATTGAGGATCCCCTTGTGGCCGAAGGAGAAGGACAATGTTCCATGCAAGTGGAACCATCACTCACGCAAGACCCACACGCTTACAAAGAACAAAGTGAAGGCCCTCAACCAAGTGATCAAGATCAAGGATGAGATCAACTTCATGATGATGGTGATACACCAAGTGATGTCCAAGATCAAGCTCACACCATCGAGCAAGTTCGTTATCAAGAGGAAGCTAAATATCATGAGCAATATCAATATCAAGACCAAGCTCACAAAGGCTCTCAAGGTCATAAAAATGTTGCTCCTCAACTTTCAATAGTACATTCTAGAAACACGAGTCGCCAAGATTGCTTCCAAGCTTGAACATAAACAACATGTTTTGGAGAATGTCCATGGAAGCTTAAATAAAGGTGTGACCACTCGTAGGCAATTAACAAACTTTTGTGCTCATCATGTGTTTGTTTCTTGCATAGAATCCCTAAAGGTACAAGAAGCGCTCGAGGACATGGAGTGTCTTGAAGCCATGCATGATGAACTCAACAACTTCGAGCGCAACAAAGTGTGGCGGTTGGTGCCAAGACCAACGGAATGCCACAATGTCACTGAAACCAAATGGATCTTTAAGAACAAGCAAGATGTGAATGGTGTCGTCATTCGCAACAACGCAAGATTGGTGGCACAAGGCTACTCCCAAGTCGAGGGTATCGACTATGGTTAAACCTTTTATCTCGTTGATCGCCTTAAATCTATTCGCATGTTGCTTGCATATGCATCTCACCATGATTTCAAATTATATCAAATGGATGTGAAGAGTGCATTTCTTAATGGTCCTCTTAAGGAGTTGGTATATGTCAAGCAACCCCTAGGGTTCGAGGATCCCAAGTTCCCCAATCATGTATACATGCTTGATAAGGCACTCTATGGCCTTAAACAAGCCCCACACGTGTGGTGTGAGCACCTTACTAAGATGTTGCAAGATCGTGGGTTTGAAATTGTGAAAAATTATCCCACTCTTTTCACGAAGAAGGTTAAAGGGAACTTGATCATATGCCAACTATATGTTGATGATATTATGTTTTGTTCTCCTAACAAAACTTTTAATGGAGAGTTTGTCGCACTAATGACCAAAGAGTTTGAGATGTCTATCATGGGAGAGTTGAAGTTCTTCCTTGGATTCGAAGTCAAGAAATGAAGTCAAGGAACCTTCATCAACCAAGCAAAATACACTTAAGACATGATCAAGAGGTTCAAGATGGCTGAACTCAAAACGGCCAAGGCAAACACTCCCATGCCACTCAAATGCCAACTTGACAGTGATCCCAATGGTAAAGCTATGGATAAAAAGGTATAACGCTCCTTGATTGGATCTTTGCTTGACGTTTGTGCATCTAGACTGGATATCATGTTGAGTGTGGGAATTTCCGCACGATTTAAATCCGTACCAAAGAAAAGTCACTTCGTGGAGGTCAAGCGAGTCTTTTGATATTTGGCTCATACCCCAAACTTTGGTTTATGGTACCCCAAAGGAGCTTCATTTGATCACATAGGATATTCGAACTCGGATTGGGCGGGAGACCATGTGGAGAGGAAGTCAACTACTGGAGGGTTCCAATTCCTTGGTTGCTCTTCGGTAAGTTGGTCTTCGAAGAAACAAAATTGTGTTTCTCTCTTGTTCGTCGAGGTCGACTATGTAGCCGTCGCAAGTTGTTGTTCACAATTACTTTGCATGAGGCAAACTTTAAAGGATTATGGTGTCACTTGTGATGAAGTGACTATTTACCTTGACAACAAAAGTGCAATTCATATCTCTAACAACTCGGTTCAACACTACAAGACGAAGCATATTGAGATTCTTCACCACTTTATCCAGGAGCATATCAAACGTGGGGAGATTGATCTTATTCACCTTAAAACCCATGATCAACTTGCCGATATTTTCACGAATCCATTGGATGGATCAATATTTCGCGAGTAAAGCATGAGCTAAATATCATCGATTCATGCAATGTGGATTGAAGTTTTGCACACCCACCACTCTCATCATATTATCTTTTTTAGATGTAGGCATGGGTCTAGGGGAGTGTTATTCTCTCAATAAACTCTCCCTCCCCCTATTATGTGTAAATTGGTCAAGCCTTTCACATTAGTCATTTTTGACGAAGCTTGTGCTTCAAAGATGAGTTTTGGTCATCGACCCAAGGTTAAAATCTTTGTGGTGCTATACCAATTGACTCAAGCATAGGTGGATTCGGCCACCGCCCCTCCTAGTGAGGCATTTGCATTTGGGAGCTTATTCATGTGTTGTGTCACTCTAAGTTTGTTTTTCTTCATGTTTGGACTATTGAAACTTGGAGTGTCTCCCCTCGTTTGGATGTTTTTGAGTGTCTCCATCCCAAGTTTATCTATTCCTCAAACTCATAACTTGCGCAAGTTTTTTTTGCTTTTGGGTCATTTTTTGTTTGCAAGCGGTACTACTGCTCGGTCTGGCCAGTACTACTGCTCAAGCGGTACTACCGTGCCATCCCACGGCACCACCGCTTCAGGGACTCCTCAATGGTTAAAGTGGTGGGAAGGGGGAGTTATAACTCCCCTATACCCTTTCACTCCTCCCCTTCGAGTTCTCTCTCTCAAGTGACCAAAAACTCCCCTGAAGGCTGGCCCCGAATCCCCCGTTCCATGCCATCCTTCGCATTTCCATTCAGTGCGATTAATCCCCTCTTCTTCCTCGTGCCATGGACACCGGTATTGCCCTCGTTTTTTTCTATTTGTCTTTAGTTTTTGAATCTTAGATCTAGGGAAATGCACAAGGTTTCCTTGTTTTTTTGCGAAATCTAGGCATGTGTAGGACATGAAATGGATGCTAGATAGAGATAGTAGTTGATGGTCATCGGAAGTATCGATTTTTTGGTCACCGATACTGCAGGATCCCCGCTGCAGAAGTGGCACTGAGGTCTGGGCGGCACTACCGCTGGTGCCCGACCGAAACTACCGCTCCGGCACTGCGGTATTACCGCTTAGCTCTCGATGGTACTACCACCACTAGGCGCGGTACTACCGCTTGTGACCTTGTACTCCAGATTTCCTATGGTTCAACCTCTCGTTTCTTTATTGTTTTTCTTTGGCTTATGTAATGGCTTTACACCATCTCTTCCTTCGTTCCTTCTTTGTGAGTTATAGGTGATGGATGCTCCATTCCTCCAACTCGCCGCATGAATCCAAGCACGTCTAGTGGTTGCAAGCGTTTCCGATCGTCTCAGGAAACTGAGGCTGATTCTAGTTCTCAACCCCAACGGCAACCTATGAAGAAGACTGTTGGCAAAAAGAAGGCCGCCAAAGATCCTCACGATATGAATGCTGAGGAGTTTTTGGATTTTCCTCTATGCAACCCTTATCACCTCCTTAGGACAAGATACTTGTTGGTCGTCCCTTCTGGAACAAGGCTGGATCCCTTATATATGTGGGAGTTCTGAAGCACAAGACGAACCTCTATGTGCATGTCAAATCTATTGACACGGGGTACACGAGCAGCCGTCCTCACACTGAGTACTTTGCTGAAGATCGTGCACTTTGTCAGCAGTGGGGTTTGTTTCCCATTATCAGTTTCAACAAGGACTTCGATAGCGAGATTGTGGCTCAATTCTATGCCACTTTTCACTTTCACCCTGATGCAGAGAGAAACTTGTCATGGATGACTGGTAGTAGAGTGTTGCGCTCCAATTAGAAGACCTTCGTGAACTCTTTGGGATGTGTTGATCGAGGTCTCGATGAGCCTATTGGACTCACGCCACACAATGGAGTTGCAGCTATTCACAAGTCCAAGCTTTTTTGGTATTCCAGGGTGGTGCAGACTGCCAAGGGTTACCGCACTAAGCTCATTCCTTTTATGGACATTATGCATCGTATCTTTTGCAACACTATGTTTCCTCACGCTGGGAACAAGTATCATGTTCACTCTTATCTTGTGAATCTGCTGCTTATGTGCATGAGGGAGAGGGGCAACAAATCTACTTTGGATGTTTCCCACATTATGTGGAGGGAGCTCCATTTAGCTATGCTTGATATGAAGGTGCCTATCTATGGCCCATATATCTTTAAGATGGTTGAGGATACTTGGACTGCTACGTTTCCTAGTGAGCCTCTTGAGACTGACCACATGGTGCATCACGGTATTCTTAAGCTCCGTGTGAAGGAGAATTGGGGCTTTCCTCCTTCGGTTCCTGAGAATGCCCCCAGTGACTCCGATGATGAGCCAGAGCCAGACTATGAGTTTGCTCCATCGTTTGAGAATGAACCTTCATGGGCTTCCAAGGTTAAGGAAAAGATGAAGAATCTTCTTTGCTTCACATCAAGGGTCAGTACAAGGCACATGTAGAGGCCAAGAAGGCTTGCAGCCGCGAAAATATGATCATGAGGGAGATTAGTATGGATGTTCACAGTGGGTCTGAGGAGAGTAACACTGACGAGGAGGAGTGGATCAAGAAGAACTATCCGTGGGTTGAGTCAGAGGAGGATGTATTTGCGGCTTGTGCTGGGTGCAAGGATGATGAGGATGAGGCGGACTGAGCTCACCATCACTTTGGATCGTCTTAGTCCTCTCTTCCCCTTTTGGTGTCTCGATGCCAAAGGGGGAGAGAGTGTTTAGGAATTTGGTAGATTTGCTGAGTCACGAGTGTTTTATTTGTATGTGTGTGTTTCTTCACTCATGAAATTTTTTATTTGCTTCCTTTGGTTTATGATCTCCAGACTTATGAGTACTTAATTATGGTGTAAGACATATTCTACCTCTCCTACTTATTGTTATGTCTAAATTATTTGGTTTATGAGATTATATTTCCTATGCTTACTTACATGCTCATAACTCTTATTTCGCAAGTTTGCAAGTATACAACCTTATCTATAAAATATAGGAGGAGTGGTGATCCTAGTGTGTGCTCTTTGCATTCCAAAGGCATATTAAAATAGAGAACGCATCTAGGGGGAGTATGTCTATATTTTGTAGATGTTGGGTTTGCTTACGCCTCATTGTTTATCTTAAATAGCATATCCTTTGTTGTCATCAACCCACCAAAAGGGGGAGATTGCAAGAGCATAATTTTCCTTAAGTAGTTTTGGTGGTTTATGACAATGCCATTTGCGGACTAACCGTGTGCATTAAGCTTTCACAGAATAACACGTGGCACGAGACGGTTTTCTACCCCTCAGTGGTTAAAAGAGAGGAAGGTTATTTTCTCTTGATTTAATGTTGGTGGACTCAAGTTGTAGGAAAATCTGTACTATCAAGAAGGGGTCCGCATTTGGGAAGGTTGGGTGGAATCATCACGTACGTACTTGCACACCTTTCCCTTCCAGGAACTTTGGAGCTCCTATTCCATCCAAGATAGCCTGAGTTTCACCTAAGCGGAAGTATCGGTCCGGAGAGCGGAAGTACCGCTGCAGCGGTACTACTGCCCTACGGTGCAGTAGCCACTTCCGCTTATATGAAATGGTGGAGGCTTTGCCTTTGTTAAGCGGGAAGTACCGTTGGGGTGGAAGTGACAGTACCGCTCGGGCGGTACTGCCGGCCTCCACTTCCATGGTACTAGCTCTTATTTTTTGCTCCCTGGGTAACTACCTTGCTCGAGGTAAATTAGAGTGACAGTAATCAATGGTAGTATCGCTGCGCACGGTACTGTCATACTGCCCTCCTCTCATTTCGCTAAACCCCACTTCCTATAGTGCTATGCGGAAGTAACACTCGCAAGGAAGTGGTGGTGCCGCTATGGAGGCACTATTGCCCCCTCTGGTTGTGTCAGCTGTATGGGAGCCCGGAACTTCCGGGCAAGCGGAAGCACCGCTCACCAGAGCGGTACTACCGCTTATCTGCGTCCTATGAGGAGAAAACTAGAGTGACAGTAATCAGCGGTAGTATCGCTGCGCACGGTACTATCGTACTGCCCTCCTCTCATTTGGCTAAACCCCACTTCCTATAGTGCTATGCGGAAGTAACACTCGCAAGGAACTGGTGGTGCCGCTATGGAGGCACTACTGCCCCCTCTGGCTGTGTCAGCTGTATGGGAGCCTGGAACTTCCGGGCAAGCGGAAGCACCGCTCACCAGAGCGGTACTACCGCTTATCTGCGTCCTATGAGGAGAAAACAGTGAGATTTTCTTCCACTATACAAGTGGGTCTTCTTCTCCAAGTGGACTTAACTCTTTCCCAAAAAGCTCCATTGTTGCTCCTGAGCTCATTCTTGCTCGATCTCTCTCCCTAGCCATCGAATCTTGTTGATGCTCTAGGGTTTGGAGGAGAAGGCCTTGATAGGGTTTAGGGTTAGGAAGGCCTTGATCTACACTTCCAGCAAGAGAAATTTTATCCCCCACTAATCCCTTGCAGATCTTGTTACTCGTGGGTGTTTGAGCACCCTAGACGGAAGAGGTCACCTCAAATCCATATTCCATTGTGATGAAGCTTTGTGGTGTTGTTGGGAGCCTCCAATTAAGTTGTGGAGATTGCCCCAACCTTGTTTGTAAAGCTTCAAGTGCACTACTAATGTAATCATGGTATCTCACATTTTGTGAGGCGTGAGGAGAATACGATGGCCTTAGTGGAATCTTGAGGAGCATTGTGCTTCCACACCGCTCCAACGGAGACGTACTTCCCCTCAAAGAGAAGGAACTTAGGTAACACATCCTCGTCTTCACCATCTCCACTTGTGGTTACTTCTTACCTTTAGTTTGTACTTCTTTCTTGCTTCTTATTTTTGTTGTTAGCATATAGGTTGCTCACCTAGTTGCATATCTAGACAACCTATTTGTTGGTAAACTTAATTTGTTAAAGAAAAGCTAAAAAATGATAGTTGCCTATTCGCCCCCCTCTAGTCAACCATACGGATCCTTTCAACAGGCTCATGATTGTGTATATAGTTCACTCGAAGTATATACCGAAAAAGACTTCCGCTTCGCTTTATATATAAAGCAATGACGGACAACAAGTCGGTATAACGCACGCGATCACAACATACGTAAACACCCAGGGCGATATACAAAGGCACTAAGCGCAACAACAACACCTCAAGCACTACAAGAGCAGGTGGATCCTTGACCATGAACACGCCACCGGAAGAGATGAAGTTGCATACAGTGGGCTCCAAGGCGGCGCCTTCAAGAAGGATACAACACTGGAGCGGCGTCACCGCCCACTCCAGGGTCCGAGCTTCCCCTCGAGCAACACGAGGGCAATGAAGGTCGCGATGAGACCTTCAATAAGGGAACAAGCCTCGCCGTCGCCGGTCCGTCTGTAGATAAAACAAGTTTTAACCCCGGCCAGTACTCACCACCACCGAATGCCACACCACGGCGACCATGCCGCCCAGATGACCAAGGTTACCGGGCAGCACCAAGCCATAGGCTTTGACCAAGAGCTCCACGATACCACCACCAGGGCCGGCGCCCCGACATCCAAGACCTCAACGCGACCTCACCCACCACCCACCGCTACCCCAACCAAGGAGACGAGTGGAAAGTCACCGCCTTTTGCACCTTAAGCTGGCTCCAACACTGAGACCCAATAGGCCGGCCAAAACTGGCCTCCATCGACACGTCCTACCGCTGGGCACGAGGCGAGATCGGTCCTACCTCTTGGCACGAGACGAGTCCAGTTGTGTTGCCGGGCGCGAGACAAGTCCGGTCCTGCGTACGGGTGTGAGATGAGCTCGGTCTTGTCATTGAACGGGAGACGAGTGATGGACCGTGACTGGGAGAGGGCCAACCCTTTGATGAAGCTAGCGCCCAGACGACAAGGAGAGGAATTGAAGGTCCACAAGGGCGCTCATCGACCGGCCGAAGCCAAAGAAGACCACACTCCATCGTGAAACAACACAGACCACCGCTATGAGCCACCACCATGCCGTGGCAGCTCACATCCACCAGGACCCCGACAGGCAGCCTCGAGCCATCCTATAGTAGAAATGCCCTACTCTTGCCGCCAAAGGTCGCCATACGCAAAGCCGACCAAAGCCCACATCGCCACCAGCACCACCACCACCACTGCGTCGTCACCTCCCACCAACCGACCGCCACGGCATGGGGCGACTACCCGCAGCCCAGGCCGCCCGTGGCCCGCACCTCGCGAGGGCCAGATCCAAGCGCCCCAAAGCAGCAAATGGCGCATCCGGTCACTGCGAGTGCCACGCCACTAGGACGCCCTATACAAGGCCGACACCCGTTGCCCAAACGACACCAGCGTGGCCGTGTGGCACCGGCCGCCGGCCAACGATGCACCCCGCCCGCCGCCAACACCCATGCCGAGGCCACCGAACGAGGGGACGGGTGAAGCTCCACCGCCATCGGCATGGCCCGGGCGAACGAGCATCGACGAGGGAGGAGGGAGAGGTGGTGGCAGGTGTGGCGGCGACACAGCCTAGGTTCATCCTCGGTCGCACGCGGGGCAACGCGAAAGGGAGGGGGGAAAGCCAAAAGCTCGGGCTTGGGTTTGGGATTGATCGGATCGGATTATTGTTGACCACTTAAAGTATATCAGGTGAGATCAGAATGCTAAGATAATTGGAAAATATTTGTTTTCAACCGGATGATTTCTTCCTCTCTTAAACCGGCTCCCGTGTGCGGCACGTGTCCCGTGGCTCGCCATCCATCACTCCAGCACATCCTTATCTCCTCGCAAGCACTCTTCTCCACTCGTTTTCTTGCTTTTCCCCTTTCTTACTCATTGGTAACTAGAGGAGAGGTCATCAATCCACCACAGCTTGGAACCGAGAGGCATCGCCACCGAAGACAGCAAGAGGCTACTCTGCCCCCACCCAGCTGCTACAATCCCACCATGGGCAGCTGCCATTTATGTAAGGAGGAGAGGGTCACACCGTTGACAAGCACATGAGGACCCCATATCCGCTTCACAACAATGAGCAAGCAACGCGTCGCGGCATCCGCCAACATCGTCGCTGTTGCATCACTGCATCCGTCGTCGCCGTTGTGCGCTGCATCGCATCATCCATCGCTGCTGACACGTGTTGTCCTTGCCGAGCGCTGCATCGAAGCATATGTCGGAGCGGCCGTGTGATGTCGTTGTTGCATAATTGCATCCGCCATTGTCGTCGCATGCTCCGTCGCAGCATATGTCGGCGCCGGTGCTGTCATGGAGCATCGTCGAGGGTGGTCGGGGCTCCATTATAGCGCGACAACATCGTTGAATCCTCCGTCGGGATGCTATGAAGTGCCGCCAAAAGCTGCAATGATCATTGCTAGAGCTACATTGAAGCTTCACCACTGCTCGTCGGCGCTACAATGGCGTGCTCGCCGACGCTCCTGACGCTGCAATGGAGCGACAGACTGGTCATTGCTTGCCCGCGCTGCAATGGATCGCTTGCCAGCTCCCGCCGCCGCAATAGAGCGTTTCATCGACGGTATCGGAGCTGCAATGGAGCTCTCATCGGAGATCTCGCCACTGCTCATCGATGCTCCGGGCGCTGCAACGGAGCAAGTGACGGCCAACGGAGGATGTGGTCAACTGGTCAATTGTGTCGGGAGCAAGCAGTGGCTCGCTGCGATGCAGGATGACAGGAACCGCGAGAGACAAAAGTAACGGTTGTGATGGTACACATCTAACGACAGTGGAGGTGACTTACGTTTCCCTCAAATCAACCGAATGATCCGTAGCAGCCTACAAGATAATTGTACTCCTACACGCAAAGCTAAAAATAAGTTGGATGAATTAGCCACACGGTTTATGATATAAATGCAAAGATTGATGAGTACATATAGCACACCGGATATCAAAGTTGTCGGAATTGCAATTCTGAATTGGATCGAAGCTCTGTCGCTAGGATCGTGAATCGTAGAATCATAACTATCAGGATCGTAGAAACTTAGATTTTATGAGCAAAATCGTAAAATCGGAGGGGCTAGTCTGGATCGTAACATCCTAAGATTCTAAGACTTGGGTCACGATTCTGACAACTTTACCGGATATAATACAAGAGTGTTAATTATAAATAAATAAAAAGTTCAAAAGAATTAAATAAAAGAGACCAATTCGAGAAAAATACTTGACGTGAGATGGCATGATAGCATTACGTGGAAACACGCCTTTGGTGACTACAAAGAAGAGTGTGCGCAAAACGATTTAGGCGCTTTACACTTTAAATCCGGGTGGTGTGATGGGAACCCGGTTGGTTTACAACCCCTCCGGACCATGCAGAAAACATCCTTATGTTTTAAGTGATTTTCACCTGTTAAAATTTATCAACCAATTTCTTAGTCCGACGAGAGCTAGTCGGCAACTCCGTAAAAATAAAGTTGCAATCTTCTGTATGAGATGTTCGGCTCCATATATATTTCACATGTTCCGGATTATAACTTGTATAACATTCTTTTTAAATTAGATGAAAATAGAAATGTTTTATTGTATTTATTCATTTATTTCAGTTCATATGCAGTTCATTGTAAAGACGTATATATCCCTCTATAAAGAAAGCTCTTGTATAATTACACTTACATGGAAAGTTATCTTCGGCTCCCTAGCTCATTTGAACTCGAAATGAACAGTAGAATAATAATAAAAAGAAAATTCATTCATAAAATTCTGATTTTTTTTGGTGCAAACATTGACAAGTTTTTCGTGCACATATCATTTCATCTTGAAAAGTCATTCGTAGAGGCTGTGCTAAAAAATCAAAATCAACACTTGGAAATGTTTTTTTACCACAATTTCCATGAAAGCCATTTCAATATGGAATTTTGGAAGCTCATAAAACTTTTGTCAATATTTTCATTAAAAAAATCAGAAATTTTTGGATTTGTTATTTTATTTTATTGTTCGCCGAGCTCAAAAGAGCTTGAGCTAAGAAACTACACTTCCCACTTACATGTGCTTTTAACTAGCCCTGCTTGATAATACTATGTTTTTTACAGTACCGCCTTGGGACTCCATTGCCATTAAAACGAAAATGAAAAAGAAAATGCACGCACATGCATGCCTTCCATCTTCTGCATACCGAGCTCACAATCTACCACCATGATTTCTATGAATGACCAAACAAACGCAAAGTTGAAAAGATCCAGCCGGTCAAACAGGGAACGGGAAAGCGGCTTTATTAGTAGTGGCGCGATGATGAGGTTACGGCCGCACCCGTGCGCCTCGGCGTGTCGCATATTTGGGCTATGAAGTGGAGAGCATACCCCCGTGTGGGTGCGGTGGGCCCCACCGTCGACGCCACCACACCGTATCCGTTTTCCATCACCCCGCGAGTCTGTCCATCGGTTTGGCTGACGTGCGCGGCCCGACGCCGGGGCCCGCCCTTCAGTGGGGCTGGCGTTTCCGTGGACGCCTGATTGGACAAGTCGCTGGAAAATGTTTTTTGGGCAACGGGGCCCCGCGTCGTGACCCAGCACGTGCGCCTGTCGCTGGACCACCGGCGAGAGACGCCCCTGGCCGTTTGATTCAGATTCTGGTTGATATCGTCCGTCCGCAGGGGGGGCGGGGTGGGGCCCGCGCGTCTGTGGCCGAGCACTGTCGTTGGGTGGGGTGGTGGGTGTGCCGGGTACGCGCAATCTGCCGTTAGATCGCCCCCGCCCACTTTGTCTTTGCTGACGGGAAAAAACTGGTTACGTTACGCGACGCTGTTCCATGCGTGCGTAGTGACCACTGACCAGTCACGCCATTTGCTGTTTCTTTGACCTGATCGGCCCAAAGCGAACCGGATTTGATTGCCACCGTACATCTTCTGTGCGTACCTCGCCGTAACGTAGTCCTAGTACTAGCATAGCTCGTTTTTTCAAAGGTTTAGCCTAGGGTTCGTTGGGTAAAAAAGTTTAGCCCGGGGTTTTTCGGTCGTCAAGCTCTGTGCTGCCATGAGGGCATGTACGTGGCATTTTCATGTTTATAATGGGTTATCTTTTAGGTTTATCTTCAATAACTAGGCAAGACATATTATGCTAAGAAATTATGTCTTGTCATAAATCTTTTTTATGATTTTTCTCTCTTTCACCTTATCATTTAGAAACAATTCTTTATTTAGTATTATCTTAAATTTCGTTTTCTTTTTTGACATTGAACAATTGTTTCTTTCCTATATAATAACGAGTCTAAATTTTATGTCCTTTATGATATTTTTGTTCATTTTAAGCCTAAATGACATCTGAAAAGACTCTTTTAGCCCTCATGTGATATGTGTGTGATGGACAGTAGCACGCATAATATCAATGCGGATAGTAGCACACACAACGACTGTAAGACACACGCAACAACACACACATTAGCACATACATAACATCACACAAACACGAGCGTACACATGTAACCATGCACACACACACACAACACACACACACACACACACACACACGACGCACACACGCGGCGCACGTGGCACACACACATACTAGCACGCACGCACGCGCGCGCACACACACACACAACACCACACACAAGTAGCAGCTCATGCAGCAACGCACGCGCGTAGCAACGCATGAAGTAGCACACGCGCGCACACACAAACACGTAGCAACACACACGCAATATCAATAGCATGCATGTGCACGCCCGCACACACGCAACAACACAGACACAAGCATATCATATGAGGGGCAAAATGGTTTTTTCAAGTGTCATTTAGGGCTAAAACGGACAAAAGTGTTATAAAAGACATAAAATTTAGACTTGTTGTTATATAGGGAAGAAATAATTTGTCGATGTCAAATAAAGCATAAAATTTAAGCATGGTGTTAAATAAAGAATTATGTCTATCATTTATCCTACATGATATTTCTAAGATAGAACCATTGTACATGCCGTGAGCCCCCTCCTACGTCCCCTGTTCGGCCGATTGACCTATCTGTTGACTCCCTCGCGCTCCTTCTGCGCCCTCTCCCAAGCTAATCACGAGAACAACCCTCTAGACCTAGTTGGGTGTGGGAGTGGTTAATGCTTGGGGTTCGACAAGTATCATATTCTATTATGTTTGCGTTCATGGCGGAAGGAACGGATCCGAGGGCATGGGTTTGGATGGTCCAAGTGCCCTACTTGAGTGGCTAAATCTACAAGATGATGAGATAGGTGATATTGTTTAAGAAGGTGAAGTTGATGTTGAGAAAGTCACACTGAAGTGGCTAGCGCTAGGGTGGATGCTTATGAGGAAGGTCTTCACTCAAAGCGCCCCGATTGCACACATGTATGATGTTTGGAATCCTGCTTAGGTGGTCATGTGGAGGAGAATAAATTTGAACATGTTCTTGGTGTAGTTTAACTATTTAGGAGATTGGAACAAAGCAATGCATGAGAACCCATGGTTTCTTCGTGGATAGAGGATGATTCTTGTTGGGTATGATGGGGTTTTATTTCTGACCCTGAAAAGATGAAGCTGTACAAACTTGAGATCATGTGTGAGGTCCACAAACTTTCGGATGATGTACTAAAGAACAAGATCTTCTTCGAGAATTTAGCAAAGCGGATAGGTGAGGTTCATGATGTTTACTATGCAACTTTATTCTTGTAGACGTTGTTGGGCATCCAAGTGTAAAGTTTTGTAGGACAACAACAAATTTCTCTCAAGTGAATGAACTAAGGTTTATTAATCCGTGGGAGGTGTAGGATGAACATGATCTCTCTCAAAAAATCCAGCAATCAATTCAACAAATCTCTTTTGTCTCCAATACACCAAATACAATGGAAAATTGTAAAGGTGCATTAGTTCGACGAAGAGATGGTGATACAAGTGCAGTCCATAGCCGCCACACTCCCTGACACGGTCCCTCCCGGGCGTGTGGGGCTTCGGGTCCTCAAAAGCATCCGCCGACTGTCTTGCGTATCGCACTGTCGGTCGGGTCTCCTTCGACGTGAGTTGTGGTGCATCATCCCCAGCATCGAGGGTCCACATGACGTGTTCGTGTGTCAACAGATAGCTTTGCATGATATTGGAGAACTAAAATATGAAAAGTAGTTGCCGCACTAAATAGAGTTAGAATATATCAGAATATATTACAAATAGCAAGTGTGGAATAATGATGGTATGGTGTGCGGAATCATCCAGAGGAATTGATAATAAGACCGGTAACCATTCTTGCAATTTTATATGAGGGAGAGGCATGATCTAACATACTTTCCGTAATTGGATCATATCAACTTATGATTGGATCTCTAGCAAGCATCCACAACTACTAGAAATCATTAAGGTAATCCGGACCATATCATTAAACATCAAGTCCCATTTACTCTCATACGCAAACAATGCCCTTACTTGGGTGTAAGCTTCTATCACTCTAGCCACCCACTATAAGTGAATCATGAACATATTGCAACACCCTCCAGCGTGGATCCTTCACATGTGCGCCTCACAAAAGGCACCTTAGCATATCACCAAAATAAAACATACATTCAAACCAATCAAGATCATCCATCAACCCAAAGGACAACATAGATCTACTCAAACATCATAGGATGGAAACACATCATTGATTAATGTATTGTGGCATGAAACCGTGTTCTAGTAAGGGATTAGAGCGGGGCGCGAGAGAGTGGAACACTGAAAAGAGATGAGGAAGGTGATGAAGACGGTGATGTTGATGAAGACGATCACCGCGACAATGGCTCCCCCGACGGCACTCTGGCGCCGCCGGAAGAGAGTGGGGGTGAGTCTCCCCCCTTAGGCTTCCTCCTCCATGACCTCTCCCCGTCTAGGGAGGGGTTCTCCCTCTGGTACTTGGCCGCCATGGCTCCCAGAGGGGCGAGAGCCCTCTGAGACCGGATCTCTCTCTCTCTCTGTTTCTCTCCTATTTTCGTTGCTATTTTTTGGCCCTTCACCGTTTCTGAAATATCCGGAGATCCGTAACTCCGACCGGGCTGAATTTTTAGGGGATTTTTATCGGAAAAATATCTCAGGTGCAGCGAAAGAAGGGACTCAACCGACTTAAGGGGTTTCCCAAGGCATCACGCGTGGCTACCCCCCTAGTTGCGTCCTGTTACCTTGGGGGAGCCTGGGGCATCGTGTGGCGTTTATTCTTCTTCCCAAAATTCACATATTTTCCAAAAAAGATATTTGTATATTTTATCGCATTTGTACTCCGTTTGATATGTAATTTCTATGAAACAAAAAACACACAGAAAAAGGAACACGCATTGGGCACTGGATAAGTAAGGTAGTCCCAAAAATAATTGAAAATATTCCCAAAAGTATATGAAAGTTGTAGAACATTGGCATGAATACTTCATAAATTATCGAAACATTGGATACATATCACCATCCCCAAGCTTAGCTCCGGTTCGTCCTTGAGTAGGTAAATGATAAAAGAAATAATTTATGAAGTGTGAATGCTAGCATATTATATAAGTTCGATCAATGTTACTACCAATTACTTTCTCTAGCATCATAAAACAAAAACTCTTTTCTCATAGAACTTCTCATGATCAAGTAACAAGCTATTCACATGTTAAAGTATAGACCATTAACTTTCTTGAAAACTAGCAAACTATGTTCTCAGTCATCAAACAATTAGTATTCATCTTAATTTCGGGAATGGTCTATGTAAGAGCTTTGATTTAGCAAATTCCACATACTAAACTATCATTTAGTCTTCCATGATTGCTGACACTCAAGACATATTTTTTTAGAACAAGCACTTTCAATCAAATAGATAGGAAGATATGGGCTTAATGTTCCGCCTCCCAACTTATTCATCTGAGGGATACTGTCAACAATAATGAATCATGATCGCCTATATCCAATTGGATATATGTGCCTGGATCTTTCCCCACCACATGATGCTTGCCAACTAATAGAAGTTGACTCAACAAGAAAAGTAAGTAACATGAAAGTAAATAGATTGCCCCTTCGAAGAGGGCAGCAGGGATTTGTGCCATAGCTCATTGTTTGAAAACATAGATGAATATGTAATTTTGGATGGTGTGCCTTTCATGTCAATGTCACAATAGAGTTTTCAATATCATCCATAGAAATTACATTATTGGCGATTCCCAAACATAATTGAAATTTTACACCCCCTCAACCATTCAATCACATTCCATGGCTAGCCGTATCCACGGGTGCCCTCCAAACAATCAACTTTCTAGGGGGAGTTCTTGTTTATTTAATTTTTGTATTATGCAGGACTGGGAATCCTTTCTACCGGCCTCTCTCGGGCAATGTCAAGTGAATAAACACTCATCATGAGAATAACTCACTTATCATGGAAGATAATGACCGCCTCGTCTCTCCATGAGAAGTACGAGTACACAAAACAGATGTTTATTTGAAGGTTTTGGAGGTGACACATGCAAATTTACTTGGAATGGCAGTGAAATAGTATATATAGGTAGGTATCGTGGGCTCTCATGGAAGAAACTTGGCTCAAGGGTTTGGATGCACAAGTAGTATCTCTACTTAGTAATGAATTTTGGGCTAGAAAAAGATCTAAAGCAAGCACCACATGTTAGAGGATCCATGACAATATAGCTTCTATGTCAATATAAACAAACATAACCATTACATTGTATTCCTTGTCCAACGTCAACTACTTGATCAAGTTTGAAATTAATTAATGGGGGTGCACAATCATAGAAGATGTCAAAGATAGTATATTTATATGAGAAATATCTCTTCCTTCAATATTCTTTCATGAACTGTTCGAGTGGCCAATGCTATGTTTGCTAACCTTCAATGAATTTTATTGCTTATACTCTTAGTCCTCTCCATGGGACAAGCATATGAAGCATACATAATTTCACATTTTATGACATTCAATTCATTCCACATTTTCTCTTAAGATATAAGTGAAGCACAAGAGCGATCATCAAACTACTCTCTGTTGGGTAACGTAACATAAATTCAAAAAATTTCCTACGCATATTCAGATATTCCTATGGAGAGACCAGCAACGAGAGAGGGGTGAGTGCATCTTCATACCTTTGAAGATCGCTAAGCGGAAGCGTTGCTAGAACGCGGTTGATGGAGTCATACTCACGGCGATTCAGATCGCAGTGTGATTCCGATCTAGTGCCGAACCACGGCACCTCCGCGTTCAACACACGTGCAGCCCGGTGACGTCTCCTGCACCTTGATCCAGCAAGAAGGAGGGAGAGGTTGCGGAAGATCTCCGGCAGCACGACGGCATGGTGTCGATGGAGAGACGAGGTCTCCCGGCAGGGCTTCGCCAAGCACCGACAGAGAGGAGGAGAAGGAAGAGCAGGGCTGCGTCGAGGGAGAGGAAGATTGGTGTCTCCAACAGCCCAAAGAGCCCACTATATTTAGGGGGAGGGAGGGGCTGCGCCCCCTTGAGGGTTTCCCTCTCCTGGGAGGGGCGGCAGCCCTAGATGAGAGGAGGTGCGGCGGCCAGGGGGGGGGAGGAGGGATGGCGCACCCTTCTGGTGGGCCTTAGGCCCACCTGCGCTAGGGTTTCCCCCTCTCCCCTCTTCTTGCGCCATGGGCTGAGTGTGGGGGGGGGGGCGCACTCATACGTCTCAAACATATCTATAATTTTTTATGGTTTCACGCTGTTATCTTGTCTTCTTTGGTTGTTTTATGTACCTTTTATATCTTTTTTGGGACTAACTTATTAATTCAGTGCCAAGTGCGAGTTCCTGTTTTTTTCGTGTTTTTGACTCTTTTCAGATCTGATTTTGGAAACGGAGTCCAAACGGAAGAAAAACCCCGAAATGATTTTTCCCAAACGGAAGAAGACCAGGGGGCTTTTGGGCCAAGCCAGGTGGGCTCGAGGGAGCCCACAAGCCCCCACTCCGCCACCGGGGGGGAGGCGGCGATGGGCAGGCTTGTGGCCTCCCTGGCCGCCCCCTGACCTAGGTCTTTGGCCTATGAATTCCCAAATATTCCGCAAAAAATCAGGGGAGCCTCGAAAATACTTTTCCGCTGCCGCAAGCTTCCGTTTCCGCGAGATCTCATCTGGAGACCCTTCCCGGCACCCTGTCGGAGGGGACTTTGGAGTTGGAGGGCTTCTTCATCGTCATCATCGCCCCTCCAATGACTCGTGTGTAGTTCACTTCAGACCTACGGGTCCGTAGTTAGTAGCTAGATGTCTTCTTCTCTCTCTTGGATCTTCAATACAAAGTTCCCCATGATCTTCATGGAGATCTATCCGATGTAATCTTCTTTGGCAGTGTGTTTGTCGAGATCCGATGAATTGTGGATTTGTGATCAGATTATCTATGATATATATTTGAGTCTTTGCTGATTTCTTATATGCATGATTTGATATCCTTGTAAGTCTCTCCGAGTCTTGGGTTTTGTTTGGCCAACTAGATCTATGATTCTTGCAATGGGAGAAGTGCTTGGTTTTGGGTTCTACCATGTGGTGACCTTTCGCAGTGACAGTAGGGGCAGCAAGGCACACATCAAGTAGTTGCCATCAAGGGTAAAAAGATGGGGTTTTTATCATTGGTTTGAGATTATCCCTCTACATCATGTCATCTTGCTTAAGGTGTTACTCTGTTCTTATGGACTTAATACACTAGATGCATGCTGGATAGCGGTCGATGTGTGGAGTAACATTAGTAGACGCAGAAAGTATAGGTCTACTTGTTTCGGACGTGATGCCTATAGAAACAATCATTGCATAGGTGTCGTCACGACTTTGCACGGTTCTATCAATTGCTCGATAGTAATTTGTTCACCCACCGTCTACTTGCTTTCATGAGAGAAGCCACTAGTAAACACTACGGCTCCCGGGTCTATTCACATCCATCGTTTACACCTCCGCTTTTACTTTTCTTTGTTACTTTGTTGCTTTGAGTTCTCACTTGGCAAACAATCTATAAGGGATTGACAACCCCTTCATAGTGTTGGGAGCAAGTTTTTGTGTTTGTGCAGGATCTTGAGATACTCCTCCACTGGATTGATACCTTGGTTCTCAAACTGAGGGAAGTACTTACCACCGCTACGCTACATCACCCTTTCCGCTTCGAGGGAACACCAACGCAAGGCTCCAAGGCCACGGGGGAAATCCTTTGCATACTTTCCTAGGAAGTCCCTTAAGGCGTAGCCGCAGCTGAAGGATTCCTGGTGCCGTTGCTGAGGAGTATCAAGCAACACTCCTATTTCTGGCGCCGTTGGAAGGTCTTTTGTTGCAGTAGCAGAAGTATTTCTGGCGCCCTTGCCGGGGATACACAGCTGACATCAGAAGTATTTCTGGTGCCGTTGCCGGGGAGGAGAAATCAAGATCTATCCAAGTAGGTCTCACAAACTCTTCTCTTGCATTTACTTTTGTTGCCAGTTGCCTCTCGTTTTCCTCTCCCCCACTTCACATTTGCCGTTTTCATTTGCCTTTCTCCTTCTCCGTTTTCTTTTGCTTTTTGCCTTTACCTTCCGCCCACCTGCTCTTAGGATTGTTCGTGAGAGACTTTTCCTCATGCCCAAACTAAACTATTTTAGAAAATTGGAGGAGATTGAAACTAATGTCAAAGGTTTCATGTCTTCATAGTTTGACCAAAATAGTTACTTCCGTAGGGAATTAAAAGAGCAAAATTCATTTATGGTCTGCTTGAATAAAGAGGTCGATGATATGTCCAATGACTTCCTTGCACTTAGTTCCCAGTTAGCTCATCTTGAAAAATTGGTGGGCCAAATTTCTGACAAGCAGGCTACCTTAGTCAATAAGATGGCACCTAAACCTAAAATTTGTGATGAAAATCACGAGGATCTTAAAGTGCTTGGTGTGTCTCCTCTTGAATCTTTGTTTTCACGTGTCAAGCCTACTTATGGAGGGGCTGGATATGAATCCACTTTGGTTGAAAAATGCCCCAATGATTCGGAGTCCACCTATCTTGATGATAAATGTGTGGAGAGTGGAGTAGAAGAAGTCAAAAAATTTGGTAGTAATGAAACTCCCACTTTGGATTTCAAGGAATTCAATTATGATAATTGCTCCTTGTTTGAATGCATTTCTTTGATGCAATCCATTGCAAACTCTCCACATGCTTATAGCCAAAGCAAAGCCTTTATCGCGCATATCGTAGATGCTATGATGAAATCTCTTGAAGAGAAGCTTGAACTAGAAGTCTCTATACCTAGAAAACTTCATGATGAGTGGGAACCTACTATCAAAATCAATATCAAAAACTATGAGTGCAATGCTTTGTGTGATTTGGGTGCTAGTGTTTCCGCGATTCCAAAGTCTTTATGTGATATTCTTGGCTTTCATGAGATTGAAGAGTGTTCTCTTAATTTGCATCTTGAGGATTCTAGTGTCAAGACAGCCATGGGGAGGATCGATGATGTTCTTATTCTTGCAAATAAGAACTATGTACCCGTGGATTTCATTGTACTTGACATAGATTGCAATCCTTCATGCCCCATTATTCTTGGTAGAACTTTCCTAAGGACTATTGGTGCTATCATCGATATGAAGGAAGGGAATATTAGGTTTCAATTTCCTTTAAAGAAGGGAATGTGGCACTTTCCTAGAAAGAAAATAAGATTGTCTTATGAATCTATGATGAGGGCTACTTATGGTTTGAGCACCAAAGATGAATATACGTGATTCCATCACTTTCGCCTAGCTAAGGGTGTTAAACAAAAGCGCTTGTTGGGAGACAACCCAACGAATCTATCCCTTTTCTTTCTGTTTTGTGTTTTCCACACTTTCATAATTCTGTTATGGTTGTGTTTTTGTGTTTATTTTTTGCGTTTGTGCCAAGCAAAACCGTTATGATTAGTCTTGGGGATGATCGTTTGGTCATGCTGGAAAAGACATAAACTTTCTGCTCACGAAAAGAATTTTCATTTTTTTTCTGTAAGAGCTTTTGGTCATACTTGTCTAGGAAGTCCCTTAAGGCGTAGCCGTAGCTGAAGGATTCCTGGTGCCGTTGCTGAGGAGTATCAAGCAACACTCCTATTTCTGGCGCCGTTGGAAGGTCTTTTGTTGCAGTAGCACGCACCAGCCCACCTAGGGGCTGGTTCCCTCCCGCACTTGGCCCATCTAGCCTCCCGGGGTGGTGGCCCCCTTCCGGCGGACCCCCGGGGCCACTTCCGATGGTCCCGGTACGTTACCGGCGATGCCCGAAACACTTCCGGAGTCCAAAACCATCCGTCCTATATATCAATCTTTACCTTCGAACCATTCCGGAGCTCCTCGTGACGTCCAGGATCTCATCCGGGACTCCGAACAACTTTTAATAACCTTGTATAACAATTCCCTATAACCCTAGCGTCATCGAACCTTAAGTGTGTAGACCCTACGGGTTCGGGAGACTTGGAGACATGACCGAGACACCTCTCCGGCCAATAACCATCAGCGGGGTCTGGATACCCATGGTGGCTCCCACTTGCTCCACGATGATCTCATCGGGTGAACCACGATGTCAATGATTCAATCAATCCCGTATACAATTCCCTTTGTCTGTCGGTATAAAACTTGCCCGAGATTCGATCGTCGGTATACCTATACCTTGTTCAACCTCGTTACTGGTAAGTCTCTTTACTCGTTCCGTAGCACTTCATCGTGTGACTAACTCCTTAGGCACATTGAGCTCATGATGATGTTCTACCGAGTGGGCCCAGAGATACCTCTCCGTCACGCGGAGTGACAAATCCCGACCTTGATTCGTACCAACCCAACAGACACTTTCAGAGGTACCCGTAGTGCACCTTTATAGTCACCCAGTTACGTTGTGACGTTTGATACACCCAAAGCACTCCTACGGTATCCGGGAGTTGCACAATCTCACGGTCGAAGGAAAAGACACTTGACATTAGAAAAGCTTTAGCATACGAACAATACGATCTAGTGCTACGCTTAGGATTGGGTCTTGTCCATCACATCATTCTCCCAATGACGTGATCCCGTTATCAATGACATCTAATGTCCATGACCAGGAAACCATGATCATCTATTGACTAATGAGCTAGCCAACTAGAGGCTTGCTAGGGACACATTGTGATCTATTTATTCACACATGTATTACTGTTGCGTGTTAATACAATTATAGCATGAACAATAGACGATTATCATGAACAAGGACATATGATAATAACCATTTTATTACTGCCTGTAGGGCATATTTCCAACAGTCTCCCACTTGCACTAGAGTCAATAATCTAGTTACATTGTGATGTATCGAACACCCATAGCATTATGGTGTTGATCATGTTTTGCTCGTGGAAGAGGTTTAGTCAACGGGTCTGCAACATTCAGATCCGTATGTACTTTACAAATCTCTATCACTCCACTCTGGACATGGTCCTGGATGGAGTTGTAGCGGTGTTTGATGTGCTTCGTCTTCCGGTGAAACCTAGGCTCCTTGGCTATGTCAATGGCCCCAGTGTTATCACAGAAGAGTGTCATTGGACCCGACGCGCTTGGAACCACTCCAAGGTCGGTGATGAGCTCCTTCATCCAAATTCGTTCATGAGCTGCTTCTGAAACAGCTATGTACTCCGCTTCACATGTAGACGCTGCCACGACTTCTTGCTTGCTGCTGCACTAGCTCACTGCCCCACCATTCAAAACGTATCCGGTCTATGACTTAGAGTCATCCGGATCTTTGTCGAAGCTAGCGTCGACGTAACCTTTTACGACGAGCTCTTCGTCACCTCCATAAACGAGAAAAATTTCCTTAGTCCTCTTCAGGTACTTAAGGATATTCTTGACCGATGTCCAGTGTTCCATACCAGGATCACTTTGGTACCTCCCTACCAAACTTATGGCAAGGTTTATATCAGGTCTGGTACACAGCATGGCATACATTAGAGAGCCTACGGCTGAAGCGTAGGGGACAGTATTCATCTTCTCTCTATCTGCTGCCGTGGTCGTTGACTGAGTCTTACTCAACCTCATACCTTGTAAAACTGGCGAGAACCCTTTCTTTGAGTTTTCCATATTGAACTTCTTCAATATCTTGTCAAGGTATGTACTTTGCGAAAAACCTATGAGGCGCCTCGATCTATCTCTATAGATCTTGATCCCTAATATGTATGCAGCTTCTCCAAGGTCCTTCATTGAAAAACTCTTGTTCAAATAGGCCTTTATGCTCTCCAACATCTCTATTTTATTCTCCATCAATAATATGTCATCCACATACAGTATGAGGAAAGCTACAGAGCTCCCACTCACTTTCTTGTACAGACAGGCTTCTCCGTAAACCTGTATGAACCCAAACGCTTAAATCACCTCATTAAAGCGAATGTTCAAACTCCGAGATGCTTGCACTAGCCCATAGATGGAGCGTTGGAGCTTGCACACTTTGTTAGCACCCTTAGGGTCGAAAAAACCTTCTGGTTGCATCATATACAACTCTTCCTTAAGGTTCCCGTTAAGGAACGCTGTTTTGACGTCCATTTGCCTAATTTCATAATCATAAAAGGCGTAAATTGCTAACATGATTCGTACTGATTTCAGCTTCGCTACGGGAGAGAAAGTCTGTTCGTTTTCAATTCCTTGAATTTGTCGAAAACCCTTTGCGACAAGTCGAGCTTTATTAACAGTTACATTACCGTTTGCATCAGTCTTCTTCTTGAAGATCCATTTATTTTCTTTGGCTCGCTGGTCATCGGGCAAGTCTACCAAAGTCCATACTTTGTTCTCATACATGGATCCTATCTCAGATTTCATAGCTTCAAGCCATTTGTTGGAATCCGGGCCCGCCATCGCTTCTTCATAGTTCGAAGGTTCACCGTTGTCTAACAACATGATTTCCATCACAGGGTTGCCGTACCACTCTGGTGCGGAGCATGCCCTTGTGGACCTTCGCGGTTTAGTAGTAACTTGATCTGAAGCTTCATGATCATTATCATTAACTTCCTCTTCAGTTGGTGCAGGCGCCACAGAAACAACTTCCCGCACTGTGCTACTTTCCTGTTCGAGAGGGGGTGCAATTACCTCATCAAGTTCTACCTTCCTCCCACTTACTTCTTTCGAAAGAAACTCTTTCTCTAGAAAGGATACGTTCTTGGCAACAAAGGTTTTACCTTCGGATCTAAGATAGAAGGTATGCCCAATAGTTTCCTTAGGGTATCCTATGAATACGCATTTCTCCGCTTTGGGTTCGAGCTTTTCTGGTTGAAGTTTCTTCACATAAGCATCGCAGCCCCAAACTTTAAGAAACGACAACTTCGGTTTCTTGCCAAACCATAGTTCATACGATGTCGTCTCAACGGATTTAGACGGTGCCCTATGTAAAGTGAATGCTGCAGTTTGTAATGCGTATCCCCAAAATGATAGCGGTAAGTCGGTAAGAGACATCATAGATCGTACCATATCTAATAAAGTGCGATTACGACGTTCAGACAATCCGTTGCGTTGCGGTGTGCCAGGCGGCGTCAGTTGTGAAACGATTCCACACTTCCTTAGGTGTGTTCCAAACTCGTGACTCAAATATTCTCCTCCACGATGAGATCGTAGACACTTAATTTTTCTGTCTGGTTGATTCTCGACCTCACTCTGAAATTCCTTGAACTTTTCAAATGTCCCAGATTTGTGCTTCATCAAGTAGATATACCCATACCTACTCAAATCATCGCTGAGAGTGAGAACATAACGATAGCCACCGCGAGCTTCAACGTTCATTGGACTACACACATCAGTATGTATTATTTCCAATAAGTCGGTTGCTCTCTCCATTATTCCTGAGAACGGAGTCTTAGTCATCTTGCCCATGAGGCACGGTTCGCATGTGTCAAATGATTCAAAGTCAAGAGACTCTAATAGTCCATGAGTATGGAGCTTCTTCATGCGCTTAACACCGATATGACCAAGGTGGCAGTGCCACAAGTATGTGGGACTATCATTATCAACTTTAAATCTTTTGGTGCTCACACTATGAATATGTGTGACATCACGATCGAGATTCATCAAGAATAAACCATTCACCAGCGGAGCATGACCATAAAACATATCACTCGTATAAATAGAACAACCATTATTCTCTGACTTAAATGAGTACCCGTCTCGCATTAAACAAGACCCTCATACAATGTTCATGCTCAAAGCTGGTACTAAATAACAATTATTAAGGTTGAAAACTAATTCCGACGGTAGATGTAGAGGCATCATGCTGACGGCGATCACATCGACCTTGGAGCCATTCCCGACGCGCATCGTCACCTCGTCCTTGGCGAGCCTCCGCTTATTCCGCAGTTCCTGCTTTGAGTTGCAAATGTGAGCAACAACACCGGTATCAAATACCCAGGAGCTACTACGAGCGCTGGTAAGGTACACATCAATAAGATGTATATCATATATACCTTTAATGTTGCCGGCCTTCTTGTCTGCTAAGTACTTGGGGCAGTTTCGCTTCCAGTGACCTTTTCCCTTGCAATAGAAGCACTCAGTCTCAGGCTTGGGTCCATTCTTTTTCTTCTTCCCGGCATCTGGCTTACCGGGCGTGGCAACCACTTTGCCGTCTTTCTTGAAGTTCTTCTTACCCTTGCCCTTCTTGAAACTAGTGGTCTTGTTAACCATCAACACTTGATGCTCTTTCTTGATTTCTACTTCTGCAGACTTGAGCATCGAGTACAACTCGGGAATGGTGTTCTCCATCCCTTGCATGTCGTAGTTCAACACAAAACCTTTGTAGCTTGGTGGGAGAGACTGGAGTATTCTGTCAATTATAGCATCATCCGGAAGTTCGACTCCAAGTGAAGTCAGACGACCGTGTAACCCAGACATTTTGAGTATGTGCTCACTGACAGAACTGTTCTCCTCCATCTTATAGATAAAGAACTTGTCGGAGACTTCATATCTCTCGACACGGGCATGAGCTTGAAAAACTACTTTCAGCTCTTGGAACATCTCATATGCACCGTGTTGCTCAAAACGCCTTTGGAGCCCCGTTTCCAAACTGTATAACATGCCACACCTAACCACAGAGTAGTCATCACTCCGCGTTTGCTAGACGTTCAGAATGTCCTGGGCTGCTACGGGAGCAGGAGGGTCACCTAGCGGCGCATCAAGGACATAAGCCTTTTTAGTTGCTTCAAGGATGAGCTTCAAGTTGCGAACCCAGTCCGCATAGTTGCTACCATCATCTTTCAGCTTGTTTTTCTCTAGGAATGCGTTGAAATTGAGGTTGAGTTGGCCATCTACAATATTTATAAAGACAACTTTTAGACTAAGTTCATGACAAATTAAGTTCATTTAATCAAATTAACTATGAACTCCCACTTAAATCGACATCCCTCTAGTCATCTAAGTGATACATGATCCATGTTGACTAACCCGTGTCCGATCATCACGTGAGACGGACTAGTCACCATGGTGAGCAACTTCATGCTGATCGTATTCAACCATACGACTCATGTTCGACCTTTCGGTCTCTTGTATTCGAGTTCATGTCTGTACATGCTAAGCTCGTCGAGTCAACCTAGGTGTTTCACATGTGTAAATCTGGCTTACACCCGTTGTATGCGGACGTTAGAATCTATCACACCCGATCATCACGTGGTGCTTCGAGACAATGATCCTTCGCAACGGTGCACACTTAGGGGAATACGTTCCCGAAATTTTAAGAGGGATCATCTTATTATGCTGCCGCCGTTCTAAGCAATAAGATGAAAAACATGATAAACATCACAATGCAATCATATAGTGACATGATATGGCCATTATCATCTTTGCTCTTTCGATCTCCATCTTCAGGCATCGCATGATCATCATTGTCACCGGCGTGACACCCTGATCTCCATCATCATGATCTCCATCTTCGTGCCTCCATGAAGTCGTCATGCCAACTACTACTATCACTACTACTATAGCTAACCGTTAGCAATGAAGTAAAAGTAGTAAGCACATGGCGTTGCATCTCATACAATAAATTAAGACAACTCCTATGGCTCCTGCCGGTTGTCATACTCATCGACATGCAAGTCGTGAAACCTATTACAATAACATGATCATCTCATACATCATACATGCAACATCACAACTTTGGCCATATCACATCACATGTCAAACCCTGCAAAAACAAGTTAGACGTCCTCTAATTGTTGTTGCAAGTTTTACGTGGCTGATTTGGGTTTCTAGCAAGAACGCTTTCTTACCTACGTGACAACCACAACGATGATATGCCAAAGCTATTTACCCTTCATAAGGACCCTTTTCATCAAATCCAATCCGACTAGAGTAGGAGAGACACACACCCGCTAGCCACCTTTATGCACGGTGTGCATGTGTGTCGGTGGAACCAGCCTCACATAAGCGTACGTGTAATGTCGGTCCAGGCCACTTCATCCCACAATACCGCCGGAAAAGAATAAGACTAGTAGCGGCAAGCAATTGAGAAATCATCGCCCACAACCTTTTGTGTTCTACTCGTGCATAGAATCTACACATAGAAAACATGGCTCGGATGCCACTGTTGGGTAACGTAGCATAAATTCAAAAAAATTCCTACGCATATTCAGATCTTCCTATGGAGAGACCAGCAACAAGAGAGGGGTGAATGCATCTTCATACCTTTGAAGATCGCTAAGCGGAAGCATTGCTAGAACGCGGTTAATGGAGTCGTACTCGCGGCGATTCACATCGCGGTGTGATTCCGATCTAGTGCCGAACCACGACACCTCCGCGTTCAACACACGTGCAGCCCGGTGACGTCTCCTGCACCTTGATCCAGCAAGAAGGATGGAGAGGTTGCGGAAGATCTCCGACAGCACGACGCCATGGTGTCGATGGAGAGACGAAGTCTCCCGGCAGGGCTTCGCCATGCACCGGCATAGAGGAGGAGAAGGAAGAGCAGGGTTGCGCCGAGGGAGAGGAAGATTGGTGTCTCCAACAGCCCAAAGTGCCCACTATATATAGGGGGAGGGAGGGGCTGTTCCCCCTTGAGGGTTTCCCTCTCCTGGGAGGGGCGGCAGCCCTAGATGGGAGGAGGTGCGGCGGCCAAGGGGGGAGGAGGGGTGGCGCACCCTTCTGGTGGGCCTTAGGCCCACCTGCGCTAGGGTTTCCCCCCTCTCCCCTCTTCTTGCCCATGGGCTGAGTGTGGGGGGCGCACCTGATGGGGAACGTCGCATGGGAAACAAAAAGTTTCCTACGCGCACGAAGACCTATCATGGTGATGTCCATCTACGAGAGGGGATGAGTGATCTACGTACCCTTGTAGACCGTACAGGAGAAGCGTTAGTGAACGCGGTTGATGTAGTGGAACGTCCTCACGTCCCTCGATCCTTAAGCGTAGGATTCATATAATCCCGTATGTCCAATAGCGGGACCTGGATGCCCATATTGGATCGTACATATTCTACGAAGATCTTATCGTTTGAACCTCAGTGTCAAGGATTCATATTATCCCGTATGTCATTCCCTTTGTCCTTCGGTATGTTACTTGCCCGAGATTCGATCGTCAGTATCCGCATACCTATTTCAATCTCGTTTACCGGCAAGTCTCTTTACTCGTTCCGTAATACAAGATCCCGCAACTTACACTATGTCACATTGCTTGCAAGGCTTGTGTGTGATGTTGTATTACCGAGTGGGCCCCGAGATACCTCTCCGTCACATGGAGTGACAAATCCCAGTCTTGATCCATACTAACTCAACTAACACCTTCGGAGATACCTGTAGAGCATCTTTATAGTCACCCAGTTACGTTGCGACGTTTGATACACACAAAGTATTCCTCCGGTGTCAGTGAGTTATATGATCTCATGGTCATAGGAACAAATACTTGACACGCAGAAAACAGTAGCAACAAAATGACACGATCAACATGCTACGTCTATTAGTTTGGGTCTAGTCCATCACGTGATTCTCCTAATGACATGATCCAGTTATCAAGCAACAACACCTTGTTCATAATCAGAAGACACTGACTATCTTTGATCAACCGGCTAGCCAACTAGAGGCTTGCTAGGGACAGTGTTTTGTCTATGTATCCACACATGTAAATGAGTCTTCATTCAATACAATTATAGCATGGATAATAAACGATTATCTTGATACAGGAATTATAATAATAACTATATTTATTATTGCCTCTAGGGCATAATTCCAACAGTCTCCCACTTGCATTAGAGTCAATAATCTAGCCCTCACATCATCATGCGAATTACATTGTAATAAATCTAACACCCATACAGTTCTGGTGTTGATCATGCTTTGGCCGTGGAAGAGGTTTAGTCAGCGGGTCTGCTACATTCAGATCCGTGTGCACTTTGCATATATTTACGTCCTCCCCCTCGACGTAGTCGCGGATGAGGTTGAAGCGTCGTTTGATGTGTCTGGACTTCTTGTGAAACCGTGGTTCCTTTGCTAAGGCAATGGCACCCGTGTTGTCACAGAACAAGGTTATTGGATTCAGTGCGCTTGGCACCACTCCAAGATCCGTCATGAACTGCTTCATCCAGACACCCTCCTTAGCCGCCTCCGAGGCAGCCATGTACTCCGCTTCACATGTAGAATCCGCTACGACGCTTTGCTTGGAACTGCACCAGCTTACTGCACCCCCATTAAGAATAAATACGTATCCGGTTTGCGACTTAGAGTCGTTCGGATCTGTGTCAAAGCTTGCATTGACGTAACCTTTTACGGCGAGCTCTTCGTCACCTCCATACAAGAGAAACATCTCCTTAGTCCTTTTCAGGTACTTCAGGATATTCTTGACCGCTGTCCAGTGATCCACTCCTGGATTACTCTGGAACCTACCTGCCATACTTATGCCAGGCTAACGTCCGGTCTAGTGCACAGCATTGCATACATGATAGAGCCTATGGCTGAAGCATAGGGGACGGAGCGCATATGCTCTCTATCCTCATCAGTTGCTGGGCACTGAGTCTTACTCAATCTCGTACCTTGTAAAACTGGCAAGAACCCCTTCTTGGACTGTTCCATTTTGAACCTCTTCAAAACTTTATCAAGGTATGTGCTTTGTGAAAGTCCTATCAGGCGTTTTGATCTATCCCTATAGATCTTAATGCCTAGAATGTAAGCAGCTTCTCCTAGGTCCTTCATAGAGAAACTTTTATTCAAGTAATCCTTTATGCTCTCCAAAAACTCTACGTTGTTTCCAATCAGCAATATGTCATCCACATATAATATTAGAAACGCCACAGAGCTCCCACTCACTTTCTTGTAAATACAAGATTCTCCAACCACTTGTATAAACCCAAATGCTTTGATCACCTCATCAAAGCGTTTGTTCCAACTCCGAGATGCTTGCACCAGTCCATAAATGGATCGCTGGAGCTTACATACCTTGTTAGCATTCTTAGGATCGACAAAACCTTCGGGTTGCATCATATACAATTCTTCCTTAAGGAAACCGTTAAGGAACGCCGTTTTGACATCCATCTGCCAGATTTCATAATCGAAAAATGCAGCTATTGCTAACATGATTCTAACGGACTTAAGCATCGCTACGGGTGAGAATGTCTCATAGTAGTCAACTCCTTGAACTTGTGAAAAACCCTTTGCCACAAGTCGAGCTTTATAAACGGTCACATTGCCGTCATCGTCCGTCTTCCTCTTAAAGATCCATTTGTTCTGAATAGCCTTGCGGCCCTCAGGCAGTACCTCCAAAGTCCACACTTTGTTCTCATACATGGATCCTATCTCGGACTTCATGGCTTCTAGCCATTTGTTGGAATCTGGGCCCACCATTGCTTCTTCATAATTTGCAGGTTCATTGTTGTCCAACAACATGATTGATAAGACGGGATTACCGTACCACTCTGGAGCAGCACGTGGTCTCGTCGACCTGCGTGGTTCGACAGAAACTTGAACCGGAGTTTCATGATCATCATCATTAACTTCCTCCTCAACCGGCGTCACAACGACAGAGGTTTCCCCTTGCCCTGCACTACCATCCAGAGGGATGAGAGGTTCGACAACCTCGTCAAGTTCTATCTTCCTCCCACTCAATTCTCTCGAGAGAAACTCCTTCTCGAGAAAAGCTCCGTTTTTAGCAACAAACACTTTGCCCTCAGATTTGAGATAGAAGGTGTACCCAACTGTCTCTTTTGGGTAACCTATGAAGACACACTTTTCCGCTTTGGGTTCCAGCTTTTCAGGCTGAAGCTTTTTGACATAAGCATCACATCCCCAAACTTTAAGAAACGACAACTTTGGCCTTTTTCCATACCACAGTTCGTATGGCGTCGTCTCAACGGATTTTGATGGTGCCCTATTTAAAGTGAATGCAGCTGTTTCTAATGCATAACCCCAAAACGATAACGGCAAATCGGTAAGAGACATCATAGATCGCACCATCTCTAATAAAGTACGATTACGACGTTCGGACACACCATTACGCTGTGGTGTTCCAGGCGGTGTCAACTGTGAAACAATTCCACATTGTCTTAAGTGAGCACCAAACTCGAAACTCAGATATTCACCCCCACGATCAGACCGTAGGAACTTGATCTTCTTGTTACGATGATTTTCAACTTCACTCTAAAATTGCTTGAACTTTTCAAATGTTTCATACTTGTGCTTCATCAAGTAGACATAACCATATCTACTCAAATCGTCAGTGAAGGTGAGAAAATAACAATATCCGCCGCGTGCCTCCACGCTCATCGGACCACACACATCAGTATGTATGATTTCCAACAAGTCACTTGCACGCTCCATTGTTCCGGAGAACGGAGTCTTAGTCATCTTTCCCATGAGGCATGGTTCGCACGTGTCAAGTGAATCAAAGTCAAGTGACTCCAAAAGTCCATCAGCATGGAGTTTCTTCATGCGGTTTACACTAATATGACCTAAGCGGCAGTGCCACAAAAATATGGCGCTATCATTGTTAACTCTAACTCTTTTGGTCTCAATGTTATGTATGTGTGTATCGCTATCAAGATTCAATATGAAAAATCCTCTCACATTGGGTGCATGACCATAAAAGATGTTACTCATAGAAATAGAACAACCATTATTCTCTGACTTAAAAGAGTAACCGTCTCGCAATAAACAAGATCCAGATATAATGTTCATGCTCAACGCAGGCACTAAATAACAATGATTTAAGTTCATAACTAATCCTGATGGTAACTGAAGTGAAACTGTGCCGACGGCGATTGCATCAACCTTGGAACCATTTCCTACGCGCATCGTCACTTCATCTTTCGCCAGCCTTCGTCTATTCCGCAGTTCCTGTTTTGAGTTGTAAATATGAGCAACAGAACCAGTATCGAATACCCAGGCACTACTACGAGAGCCGGTTAAGTACACATCAATAACATGTATATCAAATATACCTGATTTTTCTTTGGCCGCCTTCTTATCTGCCAGATACTTGGGGCAATTGCGCTTCGAGTGACCCATACCCTTGCAATAGTAACACTCTGTTTCAGGCTTAGGTCCAGCTTTGGGTTTCTTCGTCGGATTGGCAACAGGCTTGCCGCTCTTCTTTGAATTACCGTTCTTGCCTTTGCCGTTTCTCTTGAAACTAGTGGTCTTATTCACCATCAACACTTGATGCTCTTTACAGAGTTCAGACTCTCGACTTTCAGCATCACAAACAACTCGCTGGGAGACTTGTTCATCCCTTGCATGTTGTAGTTCAACACAAAGCCTTTATAGCTTGGCGGCAGTGATTGAAGGATTCTGTCAGTGATAGCCTCTTGCGGGAGTTCAATCCCCAGCTCAGCTAGACGGTTTGAGTACCCAGACATTTTGAGCACATGTTCACTGACAGATGAGTTCTCCTCCATCTTGCAAGCATAGAATTTATCGAAGGTCTCATACCTCTCGATTCGGGCATTCTTCTGAAAGATAAACTTCAACTCCTGGAACATCTCAAATGCTCCATGACGCTCAAAGCGACGTTGAAGTCCCGGTTCTAAGCCATACAAGACTGCACATTGAACTACTGAGTAGTCCTCCTTACGTGCTAACCAAGCGTTCTTAACATCCTGATCAGCCGTAGCGGGTGGTTCATCTCCTAGCGCAGCATTAAGGACATAATCCTTCTTCCTAGCTTGTAAGATTAGCTTAAGATTACGAGCCCAGTCTACAAAGTTGCTTCCATTATCTTTCAACTTAGCTTTCTCTAGGAACGTATTAAAATTCAGGGTGACTGTCGCGTGAGCCATGATCTACAACACAAATATGTTCAAAGTGGACCTAGACTATGTTCAAGATAATTAGAGTTTAACTTAATCAAATTATTCGCTAAACTCCCACTCAAAAAGTACATCTCTCTAGTCATTTGAGTGGTTCATGATCCACTTACACTAGCTCAAGTCCGATCATCACGTGAGTTGAGTATAGTTTCAGTGGTAAGCATCCCTATGCTAATCATATCATCTATATGATTCATGATCGACCTTTCGGTCTCATGTGTTCCGAGGCCATGTCTGCACATGCTAGGCTCGTCAAGCTTAACCCGAGTGTTCCGCGTGCGCAACTGTTTTGCACCCGTTGTATGTGAACGTTGAGTCTATCACACCCGATCATCACGTGGTGTCTCGAAACGACGAACTGTAGCAACGGTGCACAGTCGGGGAGAAGACAATTTCGTCTTGAAATTTTAGTGAGAGATCACCTCATAATGCTACTGTCGTTCTAAGCAAAATAAGGTGCATAAAAGGATTAACATCACATGCAATTCATAAGTGACATGATATGGCCATCATCACGTGCTTCTTGATCTCCATCACCAAAGCGCCGGCACGATCTTCTTGTCACCGGTGCCACACCATGATCTCCATCAACGTGTCGCCATCGGGGTTGTCGTGCTACTCATGCTATTACTACTAAAGCTACATCCTAGAAAAATAGCAAACGCATCTGCAAGCACAAATGTTAGTATAAAGACAACCCTATGGCTCCTGCCGGTTGCCGTACCATCGACGTGCAAGTCGATATTATCTATTACAACATGATCATCTCATACATCCAATATATCACATCACATCGTTGGCCATATCACATCACAAGCATACCCTGCAAAAACAAGTTAGACGTCCTCTAATTTTGTTGTTGCATGTTTTACGTGGTGACCATGGGTATCTAGTAGGATCGCATCTTACATACGCAAACACCACAACGGAGATATATGAGTTTCTATTTAACCTCATCCAAGGACCTCCTCGGTAAAATCCGATTCAACTAAAGTTGGAGAAACCGACACTTGCGAGTCATCTTTGAGCAACGGGGTTACTCGTAGCGATGAAACCAGTCTCTCGTAAGCGTACGAGTAATGTCGGTCCAAGCCGCTTCAATCCAACAATACCGCGGAATCAAGAAAAGACTAAGGAGGGCAGCAAAACGCACATCACCTCCCACAAAAACTTTTGTGTTCTACTCGAGAAGACATCTACGCATGAACCTAGCTCATGATGCCACTGATGGGGAACGTCGCATGGAAAACAAAAAATTTCCTACGCGCACGAAGACCTATCATGGTGATGTCCATCTACGAGAGGGGATGAGTGATCTACGTACCCTTGTAGACCGTACAGCAGAAGCGTTAGTGAACGTGGTTGATGTAGTGGAACGTCCTCACGTCCCTCGATCCGCCCCGCGAACAATCCCGCGATCAGTCCCACGATCTAGTACCGAACGGACGGCACCTCCGCGTTCAGCACACGAACAGCTTGACGATGATCTCGGCCTTCTTGATCCAGCAAGAGAGACGGAGAGGTAGAAGAGTTCTCCGGCAGCGTGACGGCGCTCCGGAGGTTGGTGATGACCTTGTCTCAGCAGGGCTTCGCCCGAGCTCCGCAGAAACGCGATCTAGAGGAAAAACCGTGGAGGTATGTGGTCGGGCTGCCGTGGAAAAGTCGTCTAAAATCAGCCCAAAAACCTCCGTATATATAGGTGGGAGAGGGGGGGCCTTGCCTTGGGGCTCAAGGAGCCCCAAGGGGGTCGGCCGAGCCAAGGGGGGAAGGTCTCCCCCCCCAAACCGAGTTGGACTTGGTTTGGTGGGTGGGAGTCCTTCCTTCCCTTCCCACCTCCTCCTTTTTTTTCTTTCTCTTTGATTTTTCTTCCAATGCGCATAGGGCCCTTTTGGGCTGTCCCACCAGCCCACTAAGGGCTGGTGCGCCACCCTCAAGGCCTATGGGCTTCCCCGGGGTGGGTTGCCCCCCCGGTGAACTCCCGGAACCCATTCGTCATTCCCGGTAACTCTGAAAACCTTCCGGTAATCAAATGAGGTCATCCTATATATCAATCTTCGTTTCCGGACCATTCCGGAAACCCTCGTGACGTCCGTGATCTCATCCGGGACTCCGAACAACATTCGGTAACCAACCATATAACTCAAATACGCATAAAACAACGTCGAACCTTAAGTGTGCACACCCTGCGGGTTCGAGAACTATGCAGACATGACCCGAGAGACTTCTCGGTCAATATGCAATAGCGGGACCTGGATGCCCATATTGGATCCTACATATTCTACGAAGATCTTATCGTTTGAACCTCAGTGTCAAGGATTCATATAATCCCGTATGTCATTCCCTTTGTCCTTCGGTATGTTACTTGCCCGAGATTCGATCGTCAGTATCCGCATACCTATTTCAATCTCGTCTACCGGCAAGTCTCTTTACTCGTTCCATAATACAAGATCCCGCAACTTACACTAAGTCACATTGTTTGCAAGGCTTGTGTGTGATGTTGTATTACCGAGTGGGCCCCGAGATACCTCTCCGTCACACGAAGTGACAAATCCCAGTCTTGATCCATACTAACTCAACTAACACCTTCGGAGATACCTGTAGAGCATCTTTATAGTCACCCAGTTACGTTGCGACGTTTGATACACACAAAGTATTCCTCCGGTGTTAGTGAGTTATATGATCTCATGGTCATAGGAACAAATACTTGACACGCAGAAAACAGTAGCAACAAAATGACACGATCAACATGCTACGTCTATTAGTTTGGGTCTAGTCCATCACGTGATTCTCCTAATGACGTGATCCAGTTATCAAGCAACAACACCTTGTTCATAATCAGAAGACACTGACTATCTTTGATCAACTGGCTAGCCAACTAGAGGCTTCCTAGGGACAGTGTTTTGTCTATGTATCCACACATGTAAATGAGTCTTCATTCAATACAATTATAGCATGGATAATAAACGATTATCTTGATACAGGAATTATAATAATAACTATATTTGCCTCTAGGGCATAATTCCAACAGCACCAGCCCACCTAGGGGCTGGTTCCCTCCCGCACTTGGCCCATCTAGCCTCCCGGGGTGGTGGCCCCCTTCCGGCGGACCCCCGGGGCCACTTCGGGTGATCCCGGTGGTCCCGGTACGTTACCAGCCACGCCCGAAACACTTCCGGAGTCCAAAACCATCCGTCCTATATATCAATCTTTACCTCCGGACCATTCCGGAGCTCCTCGTGACATCCGGGATCTCATCTGAGACGCCGAGCAACTTTCAATAACCTCGTATAACAATTCCCTATAACCCTAGCGTCATCAAACCTTAAGTGTGTAGACCCTACGGGTTCGGGAGACAGGCAGACATGACCGAGACACCTCTCCGGCCAATAACCATCAGCTGGATATGGATACCCATGGTGGCTCCCACTTTCTCGACGATGATCTCATCGGATGAACCACGATGTCAAGTATTCAATCAATCCCGTATACAATTCCCTTTGTCTGTCGGTATAAAACTTGCCCGAGATTCGATCGTCGGTATACCTATACCTTGTTCAATCTCGTTACCGGTAAGTCTCTTTACTCGTTCCGTAGCACGTCATTGTGTGACTAACTCCTTAGTCACATTGAGCTCATGATGATGTTCTACCGAGTGGGCCCAGAGATACCTCTCCGTCACGCGGAGTGACAAATCCCGATCTTGATTCGTACCAACCCAACAAACACTTTCAGAGGTACCCGTAGTGCACCTTTATAGTCACCCAGTTACGTTGTGACGTTTTATACACCCAAAGCACTCCTACGGCATCCGGGAGTTGCACAATCTCACGGTCGAAGGAAAAGACACTTGACATTAGAAAAGCTTTAGCATACGAACAATAAGATCTAGTGCTACGCTTAGGATTGGGTCTTGTCCATCATATCATTCTCCCAATGATGTGATCCCGTTATCAATGACATCTAATGCCCATGACCAGGAAACAATGATCATCTATTGACTAACGAGCTAGCGAACTAGAGGCTTGCTAGGGATACATAGTGATCTATTTATTCACACATGTATTACTGTTTCCTGTTAATACAATTATAAAATGAACAATAGACGATTATCATGAAAAGGGGAAATATGATAATAACAATTTTATTATTGCCTCTAGGGCATATTTCCAACACTCTCAACAAGATATAAGTGAAGTTCTTAGAGCATTCTTTAATGAATACAGAGAGACCAATATCCAAGCTAAAAATATATAAGTGAAGCACACAAAGCATTCTATAAACCCACCCTTACAAGATTTAAGTGAAGCACACAAAGTATTCTATAAATAAACCGAGGACTATCTCATACCAGCATGGTGCATAAAAATAAAAGGGAATAGTAAACACAAAATATGCTCCAAGAATAGCACAAGTGAATGAATGAAAACTAAGGATCAACATTGTCTAACTAATAATTGTTGACGAAGAGAGGTGGGATGCGTAGCATCCCCAAGCTTAGATGCTTAAAACTTCTGGTAATATTTACTAGGGGTACCTTGGGCATCCCCAAGCTTGAGATTTTTTAACCCGTTCAATCCTCTAATATCTCGCTTTCACCTAAGTCTCAAAAACTTCATCCACACAAAACTTGAAAAGAACTCGTGAGATAGGTTAGTGCACATAAGAATAAATCTACACTTCATGTACTACAAAGGCAAGTTGCATAATAATTTTCAAACATTAGGTATTGTATACTATCATTTACATAATTTATATCTATCAATATGAGCCATGAAAACTCTAGGATAAGTAGATAACAAAGCTATGACAACGATCTTTCCAAATAGGACAGTCTGTAGAAATTCATTTAAGCACTGTAATTCTGTATCTCCAAAAATTTCTGAAAGTTTAGGAAAGGATAAATACTTTGTATTCAAAAACTGTGTTAAAATTTCAGAAACTTCCCACGTTCTAGTAAAATATGATAATTCAAACACTGTAGAAAAAGTTTCTGTTTTTACACAACACTCCCCACACATGCAATTAAAGCATTTTAAAGGCAATTCTTGGAAATTTTTATTGATAAACAAGAATACAAATAACATAAAGCAAATACTAACAAAATAAAATTACTCTCCAAGCAAACACATATTGTGTGATGGATAAAAATATAGCTCCAAGTAAGATATACCGATAGTGTTGAAGAAGAAAGAGGGGATGCCATCTAGGGCATCCACAAGCTTAGACGCTTGAGTCTTCCTTGTATATTACCTTGGGGTGCCTTTGGCATACCCAATCTTTGGGTCTTGACGCTCCTTATTCTCCTCATATCGGTATCTCACCCAAACTTGAAAACTTCAATCACACAAAACTTAACAAAAACCTTGTGAGATCCTTAGGATAATAGGCATATCATAAACTGTAGGTACTGTTATAAATTGATTCATATTTAATTATTGCATAAGGTACTCTATTCTAACTTCTCCATGACGTATAGCCCCCGATACAATCCATAGCATCATCAAAACAAGTAAACTATGCAAGCAAAAACAGAAGTTGTCTAAAACAGAACTGTCTATAATGATTAGCACAAATACCAAAGTTGCAAACTCATTTTTTTTGCAAAATTAGGAGGGACTGGATAATTTGTATATTAATGTTGTGTAAAAAATCATATCAAAAATACGTTCCAGTAAAATCACGGAAATTCTGCACTGGACGTCAAAGTTTCTATTTTTGCACTGTATCAATTCTACTTGTTATCCAAATCATCCTAAAGGCTTTCCTTTGCACATTAATGAAATAGCACACACAAAACATGATAAATACAATAATTTAATCACATGAACACACAAAAATATAAAGTATAAGTATTGGGTTGTCTCCCAATATACGCTTTTCCTTAGAGCCTTTTAGCTAGGCATGATAATTTCAATGCTGCTCACATAAGGATAGTTGATGAAACATGCAAAATAGCATCATGAATATTATGATAAGGACATTTTTTATGGTAGAGTGGTTTATACAAGGGTATAAATATTTTTATGAGAAACTTCCATGAAAAATTCTGCATTGTTTCCATTAGCATGAACACAAGTGTTCAAGGTCGACCCTCACTTCTCCATTGCATAACTTTCCAATCGCTTCTCTAATAAAAGGCAAGTAATTTTTTTGTGTTTTTAGTTTTTCAAAATTTTATTTATTTCATCCACAACTAAAGAAATAAAACAAGAAAAGATAAACAAAAGAAAAAACAAAATCTACTTAGTGATAGAGCAAACAAGCATACACGAAAATATTAACCCCACGCTATTGCTCCTCAACAACGGTGCTAGAAAAGAGCTTGATAATCCCTAAGTGCAAGGAATCGTCGTACCAATTTCCAAACAAGGAAGTGGTAAGTATGGAGTGTGGAAACAACAAGTAACTAAAGGTAAGGTCAACATTCTCTCAAGTCCTATGTGCCACAGATAAGACTGTACATACAACGAACGTTTGCTTTTATCTAGTAACGAGAAATAAAACCGTGTTGTGGGTATAAAGAGTATAACTTTGCATGATATTGGAGAACTAAAATATGAAAATAGTCAATGCCTAAGTAAAGTTAGAATATATTACAATATATTACAAATAGTGAGTGTGGCATAATGATGGTATGTTGTGCGGAATCATCCTAGGTAATTGATAAGAAGATCGATAATCATTCTTGGAATTTTATATGAGGGAGAGGCATGAGCTTACAGGCTTTCAGTGACACCCGTGGATTCATGCTAAGTGTTCATTGTAATTAGGCTACAATTACCCAGGAGATTAAGCTAATGCTTTTTCTAACCCAAGTTTGATCGCTTTTGGATTCAATTCTTAATTCAATTTATTTTGCAATTCAAATTCGTCTGAAAAGTGGATTAATTGCTTTTGCAAATGTGAGAACTAAAATCATGGTTTGATTGCAAATATTCCTTTAGTATTTATAAAATATGAACCACCATGTTATCAACTATTTTGGTGCCCAAAAATAATTATAACAAAGGGCAAAACAATAAATTGAATACTTTTTTGAATTATGAAAATTTCCAAACTTATTCAAATAAGTCCTAGAGTTTTCATGGCACTGCTATAAATTGCAATGTATTTAATGGACCACGTCCCATATTTTACAAAAGTCAACCAGTGATAATATAAAATAAAGCAGAAAGAATTAAAATAGAAATAAAAAATAGAAATATTTAAAAGAAGAAGGCCTAAGTGCACTCTGCAGTTAAGCCTGCCACCCCGAAGGCTAGCCCAACCCACCTAGCCCTCATCATCTTCGTGTGTGCATCACAGGAGATGTGGGCGCGAGGATGCTTGCGAGCGGCGGGGGCGATGCCGTGGCGGTCATCCGCCGGCTGCCGAGGCCTACAAGCCCCCCGCACCACCGTGAAACCTTAGTCGGCCCCTAGATCCCCTCACCCTCTCCCTCTCCTCCCTCACGCCGCTCAGCTTCCCCCGTCACCAAGGCCATCGCCATCCCCACACTCCCCTCGTCCCCGTCGGCTAGGATCATGTCCACGAGCCCCACAGTCATCGCCTACGTCAACTACGATGACCAGATCGGGCCCCGAGCCACCACATTGCCGCCTCGCCCGCTTCTTCCTTCTCGGACGCCACCGCTCGCCGTCGACGAATTCGGCCGCACCAAGCCTCCCCCGAGCCCGCTATCGCACACCTGCATGGCCAGTGAGCTCTTGCTCCCCTCCCCCTCACCGTTAGATCTCGTGCGTTCTCCTAGCCACCTTGCCGCCGTCGCCCGACTTCCTTGCCATCGGCGATCTCAGTGTCGTGGTCACCGTTGCGTAGCTCACGACGGGGAACCACATTGAGCTCCTAGAGCTCGCACGAGTCGAACGCACGCGCGCTCAGCCTTCCCCGAGCCCTATAGCATGTTCGCCACCTTTGCCCGAGCACGGCCGTGATGACACACAAGTGTAGGGGATCTATCGTAGTCCTTTCGATAAGTAAGAGTGTCGAACCCAACGAGGAACAGAAGGAAATGACAAGCGGTTTTTAGTAAGGTATTCTCTGCAAGCATGGAAATTATCGGTAACACATAGTTTTGTGATAAGGTAATTCGTAAAGGGTAGCAAGTAAAAAATGTAGCAATGGTTCAGCAAATTGTCCCAATCCTTTTTGTAGCAAAGGACAAGCCTGGACAAACTCTTATATAAAGCAAAGTGCTCCCGAGGACACATGGGATTTTCTGTCAAGCTAGTTTTCATCATGCTCATATGATCCGCGTTCGTTACTTTGATAATTTGGTATGTGGGTGGACCGGTGCTTGGGTGCTGCCCTTACTTGGACAAACATCCCACTTATGATTAACCTCTCTCACAAGAATCCACAACTACGAAAGAAGAATTAAGATAAATCTAACCATAGCATGAAACATATGGATCCAAATCAGCCACTTACGAAGCAACGCATAAACTAGGCTTTAAGCTTCTGCCACTCTAGCAACCCATCATCTACTTATTACTTCCGAATGCCTCCCCATAGGCCCAAATAATGGTGAAGTATCATGTAGTCGATGTTCACATGACACCACTAGAGGAGAGACAAGATACATCTCATCAAAATATCAAACGAGTACCAAATTCACATGATTACTTATAACAATATTTATCCCATGTCCTCAGGAACAAACGTAACTACTCACAAAGCATATTCATGTTCACAATCAAAGGGGTATTAATAACCATTAAGGATCTGAACATATGATCTTCCACCAAGTAAACCAACTAGCATCAACTACAAAGAGTAATCGACACTACTAGCAACCCACATGTCCCAATCTAAGGTTTTAAGACAAAGATCGGATACACTACAAGAAATATGCTCATACATGACGTTCTTTAAGATGTCATTGATGAATTCGTCATAAATCTATGACGATTTCATCTGAGATTGTCGTAAGCTATTTGAGGGGATCAAATCTACATATAAATTAGGACGATGTGAGTCAAAAACGTCGTAACCGCATAAGATGAGATCGTCATAACTTTTACGACAATTATAAAAATGTCGTAACATGTTCTAACTATGTTGGCATGTCACTCGTGGGTCCATTCTGTCCCACCTCATCCTAGTTTGCGAAGCAACCTACTATTCTGTCATTCAAAAAATTATCGAAAAATTCTCATAAATACTTTTGATCATATATTCCTCAAATATGTGAAAAACCTTCCTTCCATAGTTCAAAAATAATCCAGCAATATTCATTTCCCTATTCTTTCCAGAATAGCACTTTCTGAAGTAAGTGCTATTTCTATTTCTTTTATTACCCTCATATTTTTTGGCACTCTTCCCTATCCAAATCATTGCCTCATGAAAACTTTCTTAACCATTTGCCTAGTAAATCTTTCTCAGCAAATTTCCAAAGTTTGTGCTCAGCTAACAGCTTTGTGAAGGAAGTACTAGATAGGAATATCCTGATGAGTTGAATTTTTTCCACATCTTCTATGTGCCCAAAACATAGCTCTCCACAAAATTTTAGCCCTATCTAACAATTCATGTGAGCTCATCATCCAATCTTTGTTTTTGGTAATATTTTCAGTTTGAAGTAACTACATTTTATAGTGCTTTATAGTTGATGAAAATTTACCACGGAATAAAACTGAGCATATAACCTCACTCCACCAAATTTTAGCTCATTTAATCCAGCCAATTTCCCTCAATATTTTCCCAATATTCTATTCAGTAGAGAGCATTGTGAAGGAAGTACAAATTTTGTTTATCCAAATTTGATGAAATTTTTAGAGTGCCTTAATGTGTCTAAATTATCATCCTCTTCCAAATTTCAGCTCAATCCAATCATCTATGTGAGCCTAGTTTCAGTTACCATTTTCTGTCCAGATTGGCACATTGTGAAGGAAGTGTCACTTTGGCATGTTCAAATGGTATAATTTTTTACACTGCCTTCATATGCCCAAATTAACATCATACACCAAATTTCAGCTCAATCCATTCATTCATTTGATCCGAGCTTCAACATCCATATTTCTGCAGAGTGTGTTACTTTGCAAAGTAAGTGCCACCTAGGTTCATTCATTTGAGCTAAAAATTTGCGACGAGAGTATCCTTAGTAGATGATCATCCTCAGCCAAAATTTAGGCCCATTGTCTATGTTCATTATCCGCATCGCTAATCAAACACTTGGTTGCTAATTCATGTTTGAGCTTAGTTCAGTCTCCCGATGAGATTCTTCTATTGTATTCTTCTTCCTAACACCTACCAAGGGATTGTTCAATCCACCAGACATGCCTATTCCACCCAGAACGCATGGCAACGCAACGGTCAGGCGGTGACCATGCGACTGGCATGCAAGTTCACGCGCTCTGCAGTTGGGGCCCTCGACCACCATCCAGACCTCGACATCAAGCCACCACACCATGTATTTCTTATTAAATAGATACTTATGTAACTATAAATGAATTTTGGGAAAAATAAAGAGCAAACTATAATGCAACTGCAGTTCAAATTTAACCCGCTTCAAACTGAATCGACATAAATTTATCTTTTTCACGAGAGGTGGATAAAAGCTTTTAACACCCAACCATTTTGTCAATTGTACATTAAATATGGCCTAGTATTTTATAAAAATGATTTGGTCCAATTTTGAAACAAATATATGGTAGGTCCTTCACAAAAAAATTCATTTTGGGCACATGAAAAATGGAAAATAATTTTTACATACAAGGAAAATGAAAACTTCATTAATCAACATTGTTTGCCATTCCAATATGCACCCTTGTGCATAATATTATATCATTTCAACAAACTATGTCATGAATATGGCCATAAGATTGATCATTTGGCTTGAAAGGCATGAATCTTCACACATGATAGCCCATTTCTAAGAACACTTTTTAAAAATAATTGTCGTATTACAAGTTTATTATTTTTCCTGGTAACTTTGTCACATATAATGACACAATGCAATGGTTTTCCATTTTTTTTGATTTTTTTTGAATTTTTCATGGCCATTTCAAAATGCGGTCAAAATAGCGAGTATGACCGTTCGTACCTAGTGGTTGAATATTTGAAATATTTTGGTGTTTCTCTGATTATATAGATACTTGTGTACCTAGAAATGATTTTTGGGAAAAATAAAAAGCAAACTATAATGTAGTTGCAGTTCAAATTTGACCCGCTTCCACGTGATTCAACGAAAATTTGCCTTTTTCATGAGAGGTCGATAAAAGCCTTTAACAACCAATCATTTGGTCAAATGTACATTAAATATATCATAGTATGTTAGAAAAATGATTTGGTACAATTTTGCAACAAATATATGATAGGTCCTTCATAAAAAACTCATTTTGGGTACTCGAAAAATGGAAAATGAATTTTCCGTCCAAAGAAAATGAAAACTTTATCACGCAACATTGTTTGCCATTCCAATACGCACCCTTGTGCACAATACGAGATTATTTGGACAAACTATGTCATGAATGTGGCCATAAGATTGATCATTTGGCTTGAAAGTCATGAATCTTCACACATGATAACTCATTTGTAAGAACACTTTTTAAAAATAATTGCCGTATTACAAGTTTATTATTTTTTCTGATAAGTTTGTCACATATAATGAAACAATGCAAAGGTTTTCCATTTTTTATTTTTTTTTCAATTTTTCATATCTATTTCCAAATGCGGTCAAAAAGGCGGGTATGACCGTTCCTAGCTAGTGGTTGAATCTTTCAATTTTTTTGGTGTTTCTGTGATGAAATAGATAATTGTGTACCTAGAAATGATTTTTGGGAAAAATAAAGAGCAAAATATAATGTAGTTGCAATTCAAATTTGACCCGCTTCCAGCTGATTCGACGAACATTTGTCTTTTTCATGAGAGGTGGATAAAAGCTTTTCACACCCCAACATTTGGTGAATTGTCCATTAAATTTGGCCTGGTATTTTAGAAAATTGGGTTGGTCCAATTTTGCAACAAATATATGGTAGGTCCTTCACAAAAAACTCATTTTCATTACTCGAGAAATGGAAAATTAATTTTCCGTCCAAAGAAAATCAAAACTTCCTTAGACAACATTGTTTGCCATTCCAATATGCACCCTTGTGCACAATATGAGATCATTTCAACAAACTATGCCATGAATTTGGCCATAAAATTGATCATTTGACTTGAAAGCCATGAATCTTCACACATGATAGCTCATTTATATGAACACTTTTTAAAAATAATCGCCATATTACAAGCTTATTATTTTACGTGATAACTTTGTCACATATATTGACACAATGCGAAGGTTTTCATTTTTTTTGAATTTTTCATTGCCATTTCAAAATGTGGTCAAAATGGCGGGTATGACCATTATATTATTTGAAAATGTAAACAAACTCTCATGTTTATGAAATTTGGTGTGGTATTGGTTTATATTCTCTTGAAAGCATGGAAAATTTGTGAAATTTTTTACTAATTTTTAACATGTTTATTTTGACAAAAGTAATAGTCTAAAGAAACACAAATTATTTGAAGCTTCCGTATTGGATGGAATAGAACTCTCGTGGATCGATGACGTGGCGGACAGATCCACAACCCACACCCACCACAAATCCTAGCCCGGTCCACCGGTCAGCGAGCAGTGTACGGGGTCAACCCAACCCCTCGCTCTCCGAGTCTCCCTCCCCACGAACCCCTCCTCCCTTCCAGATCTGCGCCGCCACCTCCCTTCCAGATCTGCACCATCACGAGCTCGCCGCCGTCCTCCTCCTCTTACCCATGGCCTCCCCACGCCCCTCCCATGCCCACCAGCGTCACCTCTCCATCCGGCGACCGTCTCCTGGTCACCCTACTCCGTCTACATCTCCTTCCTGTAGTAGATCCACGCGTCTATATGCACGTCCGGGACCGCCTCGCCGCCAACGCCACCGACGCGCCGCCGGTCCGCTGCCTCCTCCGTCGCTTCGTCCTCGGTTATAGAGATCTCACAGGTTCTTTGGTGGTTGGTTCCGCAGATGAACAAGGAGAGGCTCATGAAGATGGCCGGCGCCGTCCGCACCGACGGCAAGGGCACCATCCGCCGGTCGGTCCTCCGCGACCGATCTATGAGAAATCTTGGGATTTCAAGCGCTAATCTAATATGCCTCATTGGTTGTGGTCTCGGTGCAGGAAGAAGAAGGCGGCGCACAAGACGACGACCACGGAGGACAAGCGGCTGCAGAGCACACTCAAGAGGGTGGGCGTCAACACCATCCCGGACATCGAGGAGGTCAACATCTTCAAGGATGACCTCGTCATCGAGTTCCTCAACCCCAAAGGTGACCTCTTTCCTTCCTTCCTTCCTTTACGACGCTCTTCAATGAGCTGCATATATTACTTGCTTGTCATGTGGATGTGCAGATGGGGATTACTGACTTGTTTGTGTTCTGTCGATGCAGTGCAAGCGTCCATCGCCGCAAACACATGGGTGGTCAGTGGGACTCCCCATACCTAGAGTATGGATCCCTCTCACTTCCCTATCATTTGCTCATGATGATGATGCAAGTTATATCATTCTTAGATTGGCACCTGTTGTAGTTTTATCAATCGTTTTAATGCACAACTAACATGCATTTACATCATTTTGAGATCCATTGGCGGTGATATCTTACTAGTCCTAGTCAATTTGAACAAGTTTATAACATGCTCATTTTAACTTTGGCCATCCTACACATCTCTGTGTGCACCTGATTAGTCTTCGTAATGTGAAGCTATGCACTTTGGTTTGCCCTTCCTGTCATGTCTGCTATGAAAACGCATGTGTATTATAATATGTTGCTGTCTTCGTGATTACTTATTATATTCATGGTTTGACTTGACAGAGCTACAAGATGTTCTTCGTTCTATCATCAACCAATTGGGTATGCTACTTTTTGATTTACTGAGGCCATCCAATAAATTGTTTAGTTTAATAATATTTTAAGATGATTTATAAGCCTGTGCTGGCACTTGGGCTTCAAGTATTTGACTTCCATTTTATTCAGGTCAGCAGAAATATGTTTGCTCACTCACTTAATGTAAGTTATGGTTTGTATATGTCATTTTTGATATGTGTATAGGTGTAGGTTTATCTTACTTCTGTTGTGTCTGCTTATGCTCTGCACATCCTCTTAATCAAATCATACAGTATTTGAGCTAATAGCATGACATCCTACCTTAGATTTGTTTTTATAAGCCAGTCCTAGGCACAACAAACCAACCAGAATCTACATCTGCATATTATGAGTCTTAGATTTATGCGTGCTTAGCTAGTTTTCTCTTTTGTTGCGCTAAAAAAGTGTAACATTGTTCCTTCTCCGGTTCTTTCTTTAATTCTTTCTTTAATTTAATAATTCATCAATCCTCACTGCCCTGTTACTGTTCTACTCTAGCTGTTCATAACCGTGTTAGTGTTCTTCAACCGTGTGGCAAAGTTTTGTACCTTGCTCTACATTCTTCTTACGTGACAACCAACGATTGTGTTGTTTTCTTTTACCCTGTTTTATTCCATCTTTTTATTATACGTAAGGATGTTCCTTTTTTCTTCCTTATAATTTGTGAAGCTTCACTGCCGTGTTCCTTGTGATTTGAAGTTACTAATCTGTGCTCTGGTGAAATATTACGGTCAAATGTTTTTTTGTTTTGTCTCTTTTTCTGTTGCTCGGAAAGTGGTGAGAAGATGTCGATGATGCCTACTTGGGAAATTCAAATAAACAAATCATAAAAATTTCTGAACCTATGTCTCATAGGAGAGTGGAATGAACTCCATTGTTAGCAGATGTGCCATTGTTCTATTGTGCATTTTTGTCTGTTCTTGCTATATTCCTGTGTAAGGAAATGTATTCACGAGATGAGTTATTGTGTTATGTAAACCTGTGAGATGTATTATGTGATGTTATATGATGGATGATTTTAATTCGACTTGGAGTTTTCTTGATTTGAATATGAAATAGTGTTGGATTAAATATTGGACAAATAATTGGGTTGAAAAGTCCCAACAAATAGAAATGAAACCAAGTTCTGGAATAAGAAGTTGCTGAATTCAAAAATGAAAAAAGGCCAAAACTGAAATTAGACCAAATGTATTTGGGCACTAAAAGGCCAGGGCCCAAATTATAATAATACAAATAAAATCAAAAAAATACTAGACGTGGCTGTAAATAGGCTAAGGCCCAAAAAGAAGCCCAATAAGAAAAAGCCCCAAAAATTAAAACCAGCCCATGTGGTCAATTGAAATGGGTTGGGCTGATTTCAACCATGACGTTTTGATTTCATCGTAATTTTGCCACGTAGGATTGCCACGTAGGATTGGGTTAGATTGCCAATGGCGATTTAGGATCGTCGTAAAGGTTACGCCGATCCAGGAATCATCGTAAAAGTTACGACGATTTCGATCAAAATGTCGTTGCTGTCAGTTTTTGACGCTCCGTTTTAGACGCTTGGTTTTTCATCGTAAGATCATCGTAAATTAAAAACCGTGACGATGTAGCGACGAAAATATAGCGTCGTGTATTAGAATATTTCTTGTAGTGATACAAGAGATGAACTAGGGTTTGAAGAGGAGATGGTGCTGATGAATATGTTGATGGAGATTGACCCCCTCTCTATGAGAGGATCGTTCGTGATGACGATGACTTCAATTTCCCCCTCCGGGAGGGAAGTTTCCCCGGCAAAATAGTGCGCTGGAGCTGTAGATTTGTTCTGCCGAAGTTCCGCCTCGAGACGGCGACGCGTTGTCCCGAAAGTTTTGATATGATTTTTTCTAGGTCAAAACCTTTCATATAGCAGAAGATGGGAACCGGAGGCCTGCGAGGGGGCCCACAAGCGTGCAGGGCCCGCCCACGGGGTAGGCCGCGCCCCCGTGGCTTGTGGCCACCTGGTGGGTCCCCTTAATTATTTATTTCTCCCAATATTTTTTATATATTCCAAAACAATTCTCCGTAAGTTTTCAGTACTTTTGGAGTTTTGCAAAATAGGTCTCTCAGATTTGCTCCTTTTCCGATCGAGAATTCCAGCTGTCAGCATTCTCCCTCTTCATGTAAACCTTGTAAAATAAGAGAGAAAAGACATAAGTATTGTACCATAATGTGTATTAACATCCCATAATGCAATAAATATCGATATAAAAGCATGATGCAAAATGGACGTATCAACTCCCCCAAGCTTATACCTAGCTTGTTCTCAAGCGAAAACCAATATCGATAAATATGCCCACATGTTTAGAGGTAGAGGTGTCGATAAAAATAAAGTGCCGACATGAAGGCACCATTGTTATATTTAGAACAACAACACATATTGACATAGAATATCTTATGCTAGAGTAATAATTCATTCACAAGGTAAAATATGAATCAATAACTCTATTGAGAACTAACAAACTATGATTTCAGTCATTGAAGCAACTCCAATTTCTCGCAACGTAGGAAAGAGTCAATATAAGAGCTTGTAAAGCAAATCCACATACTCAATCATCTTATGGTCTTTCATAATTACTAACACTCACGCGGTACCTATGAGGTCAAAGCTTCGATCGGACACATAGTAAGATAGTGGCTTATAGTTTTCCGTCCCAACTATTTACCTCAAGGGTAATGTCAACAATAATAACTCATGATCAGCCACATCCGAGTGGATATATTTGTCTAGATCATTCCCCAACACATGACGCTTGCCAAAAGATAAAGGCGAAATAAAGGAAATGGTGAAGATCAGAAAGTAAAGGTAATAGATAGGCCCTTCACAGAGGGAAGCAGAGGTTGTCATGCGCTTTATAGTTGGATGCGCAATACCTTAATGCAAAATAAAGTCATTTTATATTGCCCCTTGTGATAAAGAACTTTATTATGCAGCCTGTCACTTTTATTTCTTCTATATCACAAGTTCGTATAAAGTTTATTTTCCTCACACTAATAAATCACACATATTTAGAGAGAATGTTTTATTGCTTGCACCAATGGAAACTTACTTGAAGAAACTTACTCAATCCATAGGTAGGTATGGTGGACTCTCAAGGCAAAACTAGGTTAAAGGTGTTTGGATGCACAAGTAGTATCTCTACTTGGTGCGGAAGTTTTTGGCTAATATGGGGTGGAAGCAAGCAACACATGTTGAAGGATCTATAGCCATATAACTTCTATTTGGAAGTAAGCAAACATAACTCATTATGTTGTCTTCCTTGTCCAACATCAACTTCTTAACATATAATATTTTAATGAGTGCTCACAATCACAAAAGATGTCTAAGATAATATATTTATATGTGAACCTCTCTTTCTTTATTACTTCCTTTTAATTGCAACAATGACCAATAGCTTTGTTTGTTAACTCACAACAAATTTCAGTCGACATACTTTTTATATGTGAAGTCATCACTCCCCGTAAGATCATTATATATACTCTTTTGCTTTTATTCTATACTTATTTCTATTACTATTTCTCAAGATCATAACAAGCAAGCAAAGCCCTCAACTCAAAACTACTCTTTATTATATAACTCTTGGATTTGCTTACATAGGGGGAACATAAAGCAAAACTCAAAACTAGATCACTCTAAAACTTTATTCTACTAGATGAATATATAACCAAAAGGATCGATCGAAGAAAAACGAAGAAAGTAAAAGCTGTGATGGTGATACGATACTGGGGCACCTCCCCCAAGCTTGGCACAAGCCAAGGGGAGTGCCCATACCCATGTGTTTAGTTGTCTTTCTTCGGAGGTGGTGATGTTGGAGTTGTTGGTGAGGTTGAAGGCTTGTCCTCCATATTCCAAGGCATGGGCTCACCATCATAAAAAAATGAACGAGTCTCCACGATCCTCAAGTCTGCAACTAAAATCATTTTCTTAAATATGTATTCATACTCATAGTTTTCGTTTGGAGGTTATAGATCTGGGCTTGGAGGTGCTCGATTTTCTCGTAAATCCCGAAGACATGATCCCAGAGGTCCTTGGTGTCTAGCTTGTACTTATGAGTAAACTCCGTGATCATCATGTGATTGGCATTGAGTCCTCATTCCACCATCCCTTGGCACTTGAAGACTTGTTGGTCCATTGCTTCGAGCCTTGTCTCCACGTTTCCGGTCTTCTTTCTCCCCTCAACATAACGGATGTGCAACACCCCCTCATGCATCTCAATGGTTTGAGGGTGTTGCAGCATCTCCGAGGGGTAGGGTTTGATGACCCTCTCGAAGAACCTGTCCTTCAAAGCACTTGAAGACGTCATGTTGATCTAAATCTGCTGCAGAAACAACTCAAAATGAAAATTGGAGGTATTGTTGTGATACGAAGGTCAAAACCTTCGGGAGATTATATAATGAATTTTTGCCAACCCAAGAGAGTATACCACAAGAAAACGGAGTCCGGAGAGTACATGAGGTAGCCACATGCCAGCAGGGCGTGCCCCTTGGATTTTCGTCTCCTTGTGCACTTTTCGGACTGCTTTAAATTTTCCTAATTTTTTAAATATTCTAAAACTGATAAAAATGCCATTGGGAACATTTTGGAGTCGGTTTTGTTGGGGCATAGTTTATGCCTAAGTAATTTTGGTGATTGATGACAGTACCGTAAAGGACTAACCATGTGTGTTAAGGTTTCAGATAACACACGTCAACGGCACAAGACGACTCGCCTCCTCGTTCGTGGAACAGAAGCACGACGTTCTCTACGATTCTCTTTATTTGAGTCATAGGAAAGCCGTACTATTAAGAGGGGAACCGTAGTGGAAAGGTTTGGGTGGAATCAATCTTTGCACGCGCACACTTCACATATTTTCCCCTTGCCGGCAACTTTGGAGTGGCTCCCGACTTTGTGTTTCCTTCATCTTTGCAAATGGTCCCCCCAGCGGTAGTACCGCTGGGCCTAGCGGTAGTACCGCTGGAGTGCTAGCGGTGGTACCGCTGCAACTCGCGGTAGTACCGCTAGCTGGCGGTAGTACCGCCCCTATCAGCGGTAGTACCACTCCAGGAGCTTTGTACCGCCTGCCTAGCGGTTGTGCGTGGACGGATCTTTTTGCGAAGACTTTCTTGGTGGTGGTAGTGCTTGCACTACCAGGGGCCTAGCGGTAGTACCGCTGGAGTGCCAGCGGTAGTACCGCTGCACCCAGCGGTAGTACCGCTGGACACGGGCTGTGAGTGGGAAAACGGTTGGATTCCCCCCCACTATATAAAGGGTTCTTCTAGCTGTGAAACCTTACCTCTCATCCTCCCAAGCTCCATTGTTGCGTTCTAAGCTCAAAAGTGCCCGATCTCTCTCCCTAGCCAATCAAACTTGTTGATTCTTTAGGGATTGGTTGAGAAGGCCTAGATCCACACTTCCACCAAGAGAAAAGTTGATTCCCCCACCAATCCCTTGCGGATATTGTTACTCTTGGGTGTTTGAGCATCCTAGATGGTTGAGGTCACGTCGAAGCCATATTCCATTGTGGTGAAGCTTCGTGGTCTTGTTGGGAGCCTCCAAGCTTTGTGTGGAGTTTGCCCCAACCTTGTTTGTAAAGGTTCGGTCGCCGCCTTCAAGGGCACCTATAGTGGAATCACGGTACCTTGCATTGTGCGAGGGCGTGAGGAGAATACGGTGGCCTTAGTGGCTTATTGGGGAGCATTGTGCCTCCACACCACTCCAACAGAGACGTACTTCCTGTCAAAGGGAAGGAACTTCGATAACACATCCTCGTCTCCGTCGGTTCCACTTGTGGTTATCTCTAACCTTTACTTTGTGTATGCTTATGTTGTTGTCTATATCCTACTTGTCTTAATAGTTCTCGTTGTTAGCTTCATTAGGGTTCACCTCATTGTCATAATATTTGTGAACCCATATGTTGTTTACCTTAACTTGCTAAGTTTAATTAAAAAGTGGTCATTGTCTATTCACCCCCCTCTAGTCAACCATATCGATCCTTTCAATTGGTATCAGAGCCACGTCTCTTTATTAAGGGTTTAACCACCCGAAGAGTATGGAAGGCGAAGAGGGAATTAACCATGGGCAACCCGAGGCCATGGACTTGACTTCGGTCACAAGGGACGACTTGAATACGGCTATGGCCGCCCTCAAGACGTCCTTGACGAACGAAGTCAAGACCATGCTTAAAGAGTTAATTGAGGGATTTAATAGTTCTCCCGAACCGACTATAGTGGTTAAACCCACCGTCACCGGTTCGGAGGCCAACTCCTCTAAGGAAGCGGCTAAAGGTATGCGACCTACCTCATCTCACGAAAAGGATGGGACTGGAACATATGCCTCAGTTCCCCCCCATGGCCTATGGAGGATCCGTTCCCGCACCGCGTCTTAATCCTGTTGGTCCTCCTCCTAAGCTTGTAAAAGGTGACTTTGCTAACTGGTCATTTTCTATTAAGTCTCATTTGAATCACAACTCAACAAACTTGTGGAGAATCATCGAACAAGGATATTATCCCCATGATCCAAGCAACCTCACTCCAAGAGAAGATGCAGACAATCAATACAATCACTCCGCTTTGTTCATTCTCCAGTCCGCAGTGCCACCTGAAGATCTTCCTCACTTGCATCCCTTCACATTGGCCAAGGATTGTTGGGAGCATATTATGGTGTTGTATAAGGGAAGCTCAAGCATTCAACGATCCAACTATGAAGTGATACTTGATAAGGACGATGAGTTTGTGATGAAGGAAGACGAGGACCCTCGTGATCTATATCGGAGGGTTACTGCTATTGCTGTGGCACTAAAGGATCATGGGAGCAAGGATGTGGATGATACATGGGTCAAGCGCAAGTTTCTCAAAGCCATCATGCCTTTCAACAAAGCCATGTCATCTGTCATTCGTCAGCGGCCAGACTTCCACTCCTTGTCTTCCAGTGAGGTGTTGGATGAATTCATTGCAATGTCAATCATGAATGAAACAGCCGACAATGCACTTGCTCGTGTTTGCTCAAAGAAAAATTCACCCAACCTTGCGTTGAAAGCAAAAGCAATGCCTGAAGAAGAAGAAGAGGATTATGAAGAAGAGAGCTGCCCTGAAGACACAAAGTATGCCTATCATGAGCACATGGCTCTTGCATCAAGGCAATTCTGGGGCAACAAGAGGAACTCAAGACCCACCTTCACCAAGAACAACTCGAGTGGATTCAAACCCAAACAACGAGTAAGGACATGTTATAACTGTGGTAACGTGAGTCACTTCGTGGCCGAATGTCCCTATGAGAAAAGGGAAGACAACGGGGGCAAGCTCATTCGCAAAGACAAAACCAAATCATTTCCAATCAAGAACAACTTTGTGAAGAAACCCCACCCAAAAGGGATGGTGGCCCTTGAAGAGTACCCTTCCGATGATGATGATGATGATGATACAGTGGCAACGGCAACTGTTGCTATTGCCACTACCTCTCCCCAGAAGGTGTCTCTCTTCAACGCCCCCAACGAGAGCCACATCACCAAGTGCCTCATGGCAAAAGGTATCAATCAGGTAACTCCCGTCATTAAGACCAACATCGCTTCTGCCCCTTCATTGTTAAATTGTGTTGAAGATAGTGATGTTGGGGAACTTAATGAGCATGATCTTGACAAGTTTCTGTGCACTATTAAGGGAGATACCAAGAAGCACTTTGTTGCTCTCTTGGAACAACTGGGTGAGGCCACTGACCTCATTGAGTCTCATGAGGAGACCATCTCCGAGCTTCAGGGACACAGTCGTGACTATGCCGATAAAATTTCTGAATTATCTAATGCTCTAGAAAAGTAGCGCACTCTTCGTTTGGCTCTTGAGGAGTCATAGAACGATGTCTGCACTAAAATGCAAAAGAAAGTAGATCATGATGTCGTTCTTACTCGTATGCTTAAGTCTGACAAGTATGCTCTTGGGGTTGGCCATGACAGACTCAAAGAGGAGTTTGACACACTTGACAAGGCCCACAAGGTCTTGAAAGGTGTTCATTTCTCTCTGAAAGAGTCTCATGATCAACTCCAAGTAAAGCTTACCAAGGAGATCTCTACTTGTCCTCCCTTTGTGTTAATTGATAATGCTTGTGCACCTAACCCCTGTTGTGAGCATGTACATCTTGTGGAGGAAAATGCCAAGTTAAAGGAGAAACTTGAGAAGGGCCTTGTGGCATGCATACAAGGTGAGAAGAGCCCGAACGACCTCTTGAGCACTCAAAAGGGTGTTGTAGGAAAGGAGGGACTTGGACTTACCTCCAAGTCAAAAGGTAAAAGGAGGAACAGGAACAAACGATCTCCTACCCTCATGGACATCTTTATCAAAGAGGGTGAGGGGACTCAGAAGGTGAACAGGAACAAGGTGGACTATGGAAACCTCAAGAAGGGAAAAACCATTCCTACTAACACAGCCAGCAAACTCAATTCTTCTTATGTCTTATGTTGTGCTAGTGATGGGCATGTTTATGCTAGATTTGTTGGTTCCTACGATGAGTATATTGAATGGGCTATCTGGGTTCCTAAGACCCTTGTCTCTAACATGAAAGGACCCATTAAAAAATGGGTACCTAAAACCAAGCCTTGATCTATTGCAGGAGTTTGCTTCCGGTGGGGTATCATGGTTGCTCGATAGTGGAGCAACAAATCATATGACCGGAAGCAAGGACTTAGTGGTGGATGTGCATCCTTCTCCATCTATGCCCACCCATGTCCAATTCGCCGATGCATCCTCTTCAAAGGTATTGGGATTTGGTAAGGTGGTCGTCTCTCAAGATTTATCTATTGAGAAGGTCATGCTTGTTGAGTCACTTGCCTACAATTTACTTTCGGTTCGTCAACTCGCAATTATGGGTTTTTCCACATTCTTTAATCTTGATACTGTGGTCCTCCTGAGGAGCAAGACTCTTAAAGTAGCCTATGTTGGATATGTCGAAAATGGTCTTTATGTGGTGAACTTCTCAAAGCGACCCACTAAGACTGCGACATGTTTAATGGCTAAAGTTGATGTGGCTGGCTTTGGCATCGCCATTTAGCTCATGTCAATATGAGATCTTTGCAAAGCCTTCTGACAGGGGACCATATTCCTGGACTAACAAATGTGAGTTTTGCTAAAGATCGTGTTTGCAGTGCCTGCATTGAAGGAAATATTCATGAAACTGCTCATCGTCCAACGACTCTTATCTACACTAAGAGGCCATTGGAACTTCTCCATATGGATCTGTTTGGTCCTCCATCATTTGATAGTCTTGGAGGCAGAAAGTATTGCTTAGTGATTGTTGACGACTACTCAAGATATACCTAGGTATATTTCTTTAAAAAGAAGAGTGAGACTCAACAAACGGTCATCAACTTTGCTAATGAAGCGCAACGTCAACATGAAGCAAAGATCTTGATGATTAGAAGTGACAATGGCACCGAGTTCAAGAACTACACCTTGGATGAGTTTCTAGGTGATGAGGGAATCAAACACCAATATTCTGCACCATATACCCCTCAACAAAACGGCGTGGCAGAAAGGAAGAACTGGACCTTGATAGACGTTGCAAGGACAATGATGGCAGAATTCAAATCTCCATATAACTTCTGGGCAGAGGCCATCAACACAGCATGTCATGCATCCAATCGTCTCTATATCCGCAAAGGCTTGAACAAGACTCCGTATGAGATTCTAACTAGAAACAAACCCAATCTCAAGTACTTCCGGGTATTCGGTTGTAAGTGTTTCATTCTCAAGAAAGGTGCACGGTTAGCTAAATTTGATTCTAGAGCACATGAGAGTATCTTTGTTGGTTATGCTACAAACTCTCATGCTTACCGTGTCCTCAACAAGTCCACCAGACTCATTGAGGAGACGTGTAACGTGGAGTTCGATGAAAATAATGGCTCCCAAGTGGAGCAAAGTGGTCTTTGTGATGTAGGTGATGAAATTCCTCCCCAAGCCATAAGAAGAATGGGGATTGGTCAAATACTCCCCATTGGGGAACCCCTTGTGGCCGAAGGAGAAGGACAATGCTCTACTCAAGTGGAGCCATCACCTCCACAAGTCCCACACGGTTCCGATGAACAGAGAGAAGACTCTCAACAAAATAAACAAGCTCAAGGTCAAGATAAATTGCCCAACAATGATGATGTGTCTCAGGATATTCAAGCACTACCACAAGACTCCGAACCTGCTCATGATCAAGATCAAGTTCAACCACGAGATCCAGACCAAGTAGAAGCACAAGATCAAGATCAAGAGCAACCACAAATACAAGAACAAACTAGTGAACCTGCTCAAGTCGAAGGACAAGATGATCATGAGACTGTCTCACAATTCCCTTCTGCAGCACCAACAGCCGGCTCAAGACGCAAGGGCAAGCAAAGTAAACAAGTCGATGCTTCCCAGTTATCTAATGATGAACTCTTGGAGCGTCGAGCAACCAAGATTGCGAACAAGCTGAGAGTCAAGTCACATCTTATGAAGAATGTACTTGGCAGTTTAAAAAGGGGAGTATCCACCCGTCAACAGATTTGGAATTATTGTGAGCATCACACGTTTGTTTCGTATTGTGAACCTCAACAGGTACAGGAAGCGCTCGATGATGAGGATTGGCTTATGGCCATGCACGAAGAACTTAAGAACTTCGAGCGCAACCAAGTCTGGGATTTAGTGCCTAGGCCAACGGAGGAACATAATGTCATCGGGACCAAATGGATATTCAAGAACAAGCAAGATGCCAATGGGATTGTGATTCGAAACAAGGAAAGATTGGTGGCTCAAGGCTACTCCCAAGTCGAGGGTATCGACTACGGTGAAACCTTTGCCCCTGTTGCTCGTCTAGAATCTATTCGCATGTTGCTTGCATTTGCTTCTCATCATAACTTCAAATTACAACAAATGGATGTGAAAAGTGCCTTTCTTAATGGTCCTTTAAATGAGTTGGTCTATGTCAAACAACCCCCGGGATTCGAACATCCCAAGCTCCCCAATCATGTGTACAAACTTAATAAGGCACTCTATGGCCTTAAACAAGCCCCACGCGCGTGGTATGAGTATCTTACTGAGTTGTTACAAGATCGTGGGTTTGAAATTGGGAAGATAGATCCCACTCTTTTTACTAAGAGGGTTAAAGGGGATTTGTTCATATGCCAACTATATGTTGATGATATTATCTTTGGCTCTCCTAACATTTCCTTCAATGAAAAATTTGCTGCACTAATGACTGAGAAGTTTGAGATGTCCATGATGGGAGAGTTGAAGTTCTTCCTCGGGTTCGAGATTAAACAAGGTCTAGAAGGGACATTCATCAAACAAGCCAAGTACACTCAAGACATGCTCAAACGGTTCGAGCTCGAAGATGTCAAAGCAGTCAAATTCCCCATGCCAACAAGATGCAAGCTTGACAGTGATCCCAATGGTAAAGCAGTGGATCAAAAGGTATATCGCTCGATGATTGGATCCATCCTTTACCTTTGTGCATCTAGACCGGATATTATGTTGAGTGTAGGGATATGTGCACGGTTTCAATCTGCACCAAAAGAAAGTCATTACATGGCTGTTAAGCGAATCTTTCGATATTTGGCTCATACCCCAAATTTTGGCCTTTGGTATCCCAAAGGAGCAAACTTCAATCTAGTTGGCTATTCTGATTCAGATTGGGCAGGAGATTGTGTGGAGAGGAAGTCAACATCTGGAGGATGCCAATTCCTTGGTCGCTCATTGGTAAGTTGGTCGTCAAAGAAGCAGAATTGCGTCTCTTTATCATCCACCGAAGCTGAGTATGTGGCAGCTGCAAGTTGTTGTGCACAATTGCTATGGATGAGGCAAACTTTAAAGGATTATGGTGTCACCTGAGACAAAGTGCCTCTTCTATGTGACAATCAAAGTGCTATCAAGATTTCCCTCAACCCAGTGCAACATAGCAAAACCAAACATATTGATATTCGCCATCACTTCATTCGTGAACATATCAAGCTAGGTGATATTGAGGTTCACTTCATCCACACTGAAGAGCAACTTGCAGATATTTTCACTAAGCCTCTAGATGAAGCAAGGTTCCGGGAGTTAAGGCATGAGCTAAATATCATTGATTCAAGTAATGTGGATTGAAGCTAGGCATGTTGCACCTTACTTTGCATTCTATCTTGGTCTCGATGTAGGCATGGACATAGGGGGAGTGTTGTTCTCTCAATGAACTTTCCCTCCCCCATTATGCATAAATCAATCTAGTCTTTCACTTTAGCCATTGTCAAATGACACTTGTGCTTCAAAGACGAGCATTGGTCATGAACCCAAGGATAATTCTTCGCGGTGTCATACCATTGTCTCAAACATAGGTGGCCTCGGCCACCGCCCCCCACCTTTCTCTCATATCGAAGAAAGGATATAAAATGACAAGTCAGTATATTTTTTTTCTGGTGATATCCTTTTTTTCACTTACTTGTCATTTGCCCACGTTATTCTCTTCTCCTAGGTCCTGTTGTGACATTTGCAGCGGTACTACTACCAGGGGTAGCGGTACTACCTCCAGGACTCCAGCGGTACTACCGCTAGGGGCAGCGGTACTACCGCCAGGACCCCAGCGGTACTACCGCCAAGGGATAGCGGTAGTACCGCCAGGATCCCAATCTACCACGACCTAACTAGGAATTTCTTTAGGGCTGTCCCAGGGGGAGCGGTACTACCGCCAGGGGGAGCGGTACTACCGCTAGGACCCCAGCGGCACTACCGCTGCATCCAGCGGTACTACCGCCAGGTAGCGGTACTACCGCCAGGACCACAGCGGTACTACCGCTGGCCCGTACCCCTTGGGCTATATAAAGGACGGGGAGCCCTTGTTTCCCTGGTTCTTTCTTCTTCCTCGCGGCTCCTCCCTCCCCAACCCCGAAATCCCCCTATTTTGATCTCTATTAGTGGAGCCCTTTCTCTTCGTTGGATTGGAGGGTTTGCTCCACTTCTCCTTCCTCCTCCAAGGGCCATGAATCCTGGTAAAGCTCCTCCCCTTCTTCTCTTGGTTGATGTTCTTGTTCTAGGGTTAGGAGCATTGGTGGTTTAGATCCATGTCTTTCATCTTGTGCCTTGTTCTTGGATGGCATGAAGGAGATATTTGAGGGGAGTGCAGGTCCTATGAATCTTTGTTGTTTATTTTGCCATGCCCTAGGATTTACATGTTTTAGATCAACCACTTGAACTATGTTTGGATTAGATCTAAAACTTGCTCTCTCTTGCCTAGGCATGTACTTACTTCGGTGGTACTTGTGATCCTCATGTGAGTAGGGCTGTGGTGGAGTTCTTAGTGTTCATACACAGCCCATGCCCCTCGTAAAATTCGTGTAGCCATATCTATGGGGTATATTTTATCTGTCAGATCTGAAAATCAAACCCCAGCGGTACTACCGCCAGGATAGCGGTACTACCGCTAGGACCCCCAGCGGTACTACCGCTAGGGGTAGCGCTACTACCACTAGGACCCCCAGCGGTACTACCGCCAGGAGGATTCACTGTGCATTCTTTTCATGTGCTTGGCAATGAGTGTTTACTTTTCTGACTTTGCTCGTTCATTGCCTTGACTCTTTTTGTCGCTCCTTTTTCGGTGTGTGTTTTGTGTCAGAGGTGGTGCTCTCCGTTTGAACCCCTCACGGGACACGCGGTCAAAGCATTATCGCAACCCAGAGGCTCCAGAGGGCTCCGCCACTTCAGGTCTGCAACCCAAAAAGTAGGCCTTCAAGAAGACCGCGCACAAGGACAAGGGGATCAATGTCCGCACAATGGCCCCTAAGGACTTTCTGCGGTTCCGCACTCAAAACCATTATCTCCAAGAGCGGGCTGTGATCAAGAATGTTGAGCATGTTTGGGCAAGGGATCACTGCAGGATCTACCGTGATATTGTCATGAATTTCAAGAAGAACTTTGTCCCCGTTCAGTGTATTGACCTAGCTCATCTTCAGCGGAACCTGGACTATTTTGGTGATGCCCTTTCTCTGATTGAAAAACTGGGCATCAAGGACATCATCACTTTCAAGACAGATTTTGACCCCAATGTTGTTGCCTAGTTCTATGTCACGGTCCACTTCTCTCCTGATGACGAGCGCTCCATGGTGTGGATGACTGGGACTCGGAAGATGACCGGTACCTGGCGTGAATTCATGGCATTCCTCAAGGTTGAGTTCCAGGGAGCTGACACTCCACTTGGGATGCGTCCTCATGCTGCAGCTCCCACTGATAGGGCCCCCGCCAAGGACAGATTGCAGCATCTCTATGTGAAGAAGGGTGTGCTCCCCAAGCATCTGTACATCATGCATCGGATCTTCCGCAACACCCGCTTTCCTCGCATTGGCAACTTCGACGAGGTACATGGCTCTCTGGCTGAGATGCTGCTGCTCTGTGAGGAGGCTATGACTAAGGAGTCTGCCCCTCTTGATATTTCTGATGTGATGTTCACTGAGCTCTGGAACTGTATCATGATGCGCAAGGTTCCCATCTACGGGCCCTATCTGTTCCCTTATATCCGTCAGAACTGGCAAGACACCTATCCGCAGGAGGAGCTATACATTCAGGCTGATTACATTGTGCATGATCCTGTCAAGCTTCGCGTCAAAGATAAATGGGCCAACCCATCAACTTCCTCTCAACACATAGACACTGACACAGAGACTGCTGCTGACAGAGGAACCGCCTCTCAGTCCCGCTCTTATGCTATGCCATCTTGGGCCATCAAACTGCACGATAAGATGAAGACTCTCTTCTGCATGCAGGCTAAGGGCCAGTACCAGACGCACGTGGCCCAGAAGGAGAACCGTCAGAGGCACAAGCGTGTCCTAAGGACTCTTGATGTTGACATCTCTAGCGGATCAGAGGACGACATAACTCCAGAGGCTACTTGGATGCGCGCTCAAGGTTACCAGTGGTCTGGCGCTGAGGAGGAAGAGGAAGAGCAGGATGATCCGGAGGGCACATACGAGTCTGGCGCTGCTGAGGATGAGGAGTAACAACCTGTGGCATTAGGTGTGCCCCTTTTTGGTATCTTGTGCCAAAGGGGGAGAGAGTCTAGGAGCTGGCTTTGCTTTCAGAGTCGAAGTTTGCTTTGCTTTGCTTTCTTTCGTGTTTTGCTTCGAACTTGGTTTGCTTCTAGTTTGATATCGTTTGTGAGACATGAACTTATGTGAGATTTATTTCCATCATATGCTGTGAGTCATATGCCCCGTATTGTCATATATCTCTATCTTTTTGTTCTCATATTATTCTCTGTGCAAATCCGGTATTGTCATCAATCCACCAAAAAGGGGAAGATTGTTGGGGCATAGTTTATGCCTAAGTAATTTTGGTGATTGATGACAGTACCGTAAAGGACTAACCGTGTGTGTTAAGGTTACAGATAACACACGTCAACGGCACAAGACGACTCGCCACCTCGTTCGTGGAACAGAAGCACGGCGTTCTCTACGATTCTCTTTATTTGAGTCATAGGAAAGCCGTACTATTAAGAGGGGAACCGTAGTGGAAAGGTTTGGGTGGAATCAATCTTTGCACGCGCACACTTCACATATTTTCCCCTTGCCGGCAACTTTGGAGTGGCTCCCGCCTTTGTGTTTCCTTCATCTTTGCAAATGGTCCCCCCAGCGGTAGTACCGCTGGGCCTAGCGGTAGTACCGCTATCCCCATCGGTAGTACTGCTAGCCCTAGCGGTAGTACCGCTGGAGTGCTAGCGGTGGTACCGCTACAGCCAGCGGTAGTACCGCTAGCTGGCGGTAGTACCGCCCCTGGTCAGCGGTAGTACCGCTCCAGGAGCTTTGTACCGCCTGCCTAGCGGTTGTGCGTGGACGGACCTTTTTGCGAAGACTTTCTTGGCGGTGGTAGTGCTTGCACTACCAGGGGCCTAGCGATAGTACCGCTGTAGTGCCAGCGGTAGTACCGCTGCAGCTAGCGGTAGTACCGCTGGAGTGCCAGCGGTAGTACCGCTGGACACGGGCTGTGAGTGGGAAAACGGTTGGATTCCCCCCACTATATAAAGGGTTCTTCTAGCTGTGAAACCTTACCTCTCATCCTCCCAAGCTCCATTGTTGCGTTCTAAGCTCAAAAGTGCCCGATCTCTCTCCCTAGCCAATCAAACTTGTTGATTCTTTTGGGATTGGTTGAGAAGGCCTAGATCCACACTTCCACCAAGAGAAAAGTTGATTCCCCCACCAATCCCTTGCGGATCTTGTTACTCTTGGGTGTTTGAGCATCCTAGACGGTTGAGGTCACCTCGAAGCCATATTCCATTGTGGTGAAGCTTCGTGGTCTTGTTGGGAGCCTCCAAGCTTTGTGTGGAGTTTTCCCCAACCTTGTTTGTAAAGGTTCGGTCGCCGCCTTCAAGGGCACCTATAGTGGAATCATGGTACCTTGCACTGTGCGAGGGCGTGAGGAGAATACGGTGGCCTTAGTGGCTTATTGGGGAGCATTGTGCCTCCACACCCCTCCAACGAGACGTACTTCCTGTCAAAGGGATGGAACTTCGGTAACACATCCTCGTCTCCATCGGTTCCACTTGTGGTTATCTCTAACCTTTACTTTGTGTATGCTTATGTTGTTGTCTATATCCTACTTGTCTTAATAGCTCTCGTTGTTAGCTTCATTAGGGTTCACCTCATTGTCATAATATTTGTGAACCCATATGTTGTTTACCTTAACTTGCTAAGTTTAATTAAAAAGTGGTCGTTGTCTATTCACCCCCCCTCTAGTCTACCATATCGATTCTTTCAGGTTTGCTTACCGTAACACATACCTATTCCTTTTCAGAGTCTGGAATGTTCTGATAGGTCTCCCTAATGTACTCCTCTAGAATTATGGTATTGGTAATATTGGTTTCAACATTTAAGGGAGTACCTGAGATATATTGTTTGATTTCTTTGCCCATTTACCACCTTCGGATTTATGCCTTCGGTGTTGGTGATCTTGATGGCACCGGAATGATATACTTCCTCGATAATGTAAAGCCCTTCCCATTTAGAGATAAGCTTTCCTGCAAAAAATCTTAAACGAGAGTTGTATAGCAAGACATGATCACCTACATTGAATTCATGCTTTTGCATCCTTCTATCATGCAATCTCTTAACCTTTTCTTTAAACAACATAGCATTCTCATATGACTGGGTTCTACATTCATCAAGTGAGCTAATGTCAAATAACCTCTTCTCACCAGCAAGTTTGAAATCATAGTTAAGCTCTTTAATTTCCCAATAAGCTTTATGTTCTAGCTCTATAGGTAAGTGACATGCTTTACCATAAACCATTTTATACGGAGACATACCCATCGGGTTTTTGTAAGCGGTTCTATAAGCCCATAATGCATCGTCAAGTTTATTAGACCAATTCTTTCTAGATCTATTAACGGTCTTTTGCAAGATCAATTTAATTTCTCTATTGCACAATTCTACTTGACCACTAGATTAAGGATGATAAGGATATGCAATTCTATGATTAACATCATACCTAGCAAGCAATTTACGGAAAGCACCATGAATAAAGTGTGAACCACAATTAGTCATTTAATATCTAGGGACTCCAAATCTAGGCAAATAACTTCTTTCAAAATTTTAATAGAAGTGTTATGATCGGCATTACTAGCTGGAATAGCTTCTGCCCACGTAGTAACATAATCAACAACAAGTAGAATATGAGTATACCCGTTGAACTTTGGAAAAGGTCCCATATAATCAAAACCCCATACATCAAATGGTTCTATAACAAGAGAGTAATTCATAGGCATTTCCTGACGTCTGCTAATATTACCAATTCTTTGGCATTCATCACAACATAAGACAAACTTACGAGCATTTTTGAAGAGAGTAGGCCAATAAAACCACATTGTAATACCTTGTGTGCAGTTCTATCTCCAACTTGATGTCCTACGTAGGCTTCAGAGTGACACTTGTGTAGTATCTGTCCCTGTTCATGCTCAGGTAGACAACGTCTAATAATACCATCTACTCCATCTTTATAAAGGTGGGATCGTCCCAAAAGTAATGTCTTAAATCATAGAATAACTTTTTCTTTTGTGGTTATGTGAAGCTAGGCAGTATAAATTTAACAACAATGTAGTTAGCATAATGAGCATACCAAGGAGCATTGCGTGAAGCATTTATGGCAGCTAATTTTTCATCAGGGAAGCTATCATCAACTGGTAGTGGGTCATCAAGAACATTCTCTAGTCTAGACAAGTTATCTGCTACAGGGTTATCAACACCCTTTCAATCAATAATATGCAGATAAAATTCTTGTAGCAGAAGAACCCATCTAAGAAGTCTAGGTTTAGCATCTTTATTTTCCATAGGGTACTAATAGCAGCATGATAAGTGTGAACAGTTACCTTGGAATCAACATTATAAGGTCTAAACTTATCGCAAGCAAACACAACTACTAAAACTTCCTTTTCAGTGGTATCATAGTTTCTTTGAGCACTGTCTAAAGTTTTACTAGCGTAATGGATGCCATTTAATTTCTTACCAACTCTTTGCCCTAGAACAACACCAACAACATAATCACTGGCATCACACATAATTTGAAAGGGTAGGTTCCAATCAGGTGGTTGAACAACAGGTGCAGTGATCAATGCTCTCTTAAGAATTTCAAATGCCTCTACACAATCATCATAAAAACGAATGGAACATCCTTTTGCAAAACATCAGTGAGTGGCTTAGAAATCTTAGAGAAGTCCTTAATAAATATCCTATAGAAACCAGCATAACCAAGGAAACTTCTTATACCTTTGATATCTATTGGACAAGACATTTTTTCAATAGCATCGACTTTAGATTTATCAAGTTCAATACCTCTTTCGTTGATTTTGTGTCCCAAGAAAATGCCTTTATAAACCATAAAGGGGCACTTCTCCCAATTCAATACAAGATTAGTTTCTTCACATCTTTGCAAAACTCGATCAAGGTTTCTTAAGCAATCATCAAAAGAAGTTCCATAAACGGAAAAAATCATCCATGAAAACCTCAACAATCTTTTCACAAAAATCAGAGAATATAGCCATCATACATCTTTGAAAGGTAGCAGGTGCATTGGATAAACCAAAAGGTATACGTCTATGAGCAAAGGTACCAAAAGGGCAAGTAAAAGTGGTCTTCTCTTGATCCTCTTTTGACACAGGTATTTGAGAGAAACCAGAACAACCGCCTAGAAAGAAAAAATGTGTATGTTTGGATAGTTTTTCTAGCATTTGATCAATAAAAGGTAGCGGGTAATGATCTTTCCTAGTAGCTTTATTTAATTTCCTCAAATCAATTACCATTGTATATCCTACAACAATTCTATGTGGGATCAATTCATTTTATCATTAGGAACAACGGTAATACCTCCCTTTTTAGGGACACAATGAACGAGACTAACCCATCTACTATCAGCAATAGGATAAATTATACCTGCCTCCACAAGCTTTAGTATTTCATTTCTTACCACTTCCTTCATTTTAGGATTTTATCGTCGTTGGTGATCAACAAGTGGTTTTGCATCAGGCTCCATATTGATTTTGTGCTGACATAGAGTGGGACTAATGCTCTTAAGATCATCAAGAGTAGATCCAATAGCGGCACGATGCTTCCTCAAAGTGTTCAATAATATATTTTCTTCATGCTCTGAAAGGTTAGCACTAATAATAATAGGATATATATCCTTTTCATCGTGATAAGCATACTTCAGAGTATCAGGTAATTGTTTAAGCTGAAACATGGGATCACCCTTGGGTGGAGGAGGATCTCCAAGTATTTCAACACGCAAGTTGTGTTTCAAAATAGGCTGCTGATCAAAGAAAATATATATATTTCATTCCTTTCTTTCATATGCATATCATTTTCATGGTCTAGCAAATGTTGTTCTAAGGGATCAGTAGGAGGCACAACGATAGAAGCGAGACCAATAATTTCACTTTACTAGGAAATTCTTTGTCATGGGGCTGTCTACGGAATTTAGAGAAACTGAACTCATGAGACACATCCCCAAAACTTACAGTAACCGTTTCATTCTCACAATCAATCCTAGCATTAACACTATTCAAGAAGGGTCTAACAAATATAATGGGACAAAAATCATCTTGCGGGGAACCAAGAACAAGAAAATCAACATGATACTTTATTTTCCCACACAAGACTTCAACATCTCTAACAATCCCAATTGGTGCAATAGTATATTAGCAAGCTTGATGGTAACATCAATTTCTTCTAATTCAGCTGGTGAAATATCATTCATAATTTTCTTGATATAAGGTAAATGGAATTGCACTCACACTAGCACCCACATCACATAGGCCATGATAACAATGATCTCCTATTTTAATAGAAACAACACGCACGCCAACAATAGGTGTATGTTTACCTTTAGTATCAGGTCTAGCAATTCTAGCAGCTTCATCACAGAAATGAATGACATGCATAGGTTCAACTTTAATTTTTTTAGGAGGTATATGTGTTCTAGCACAACTCTTACGAACCACAGTTGAAGCTTTAGCATGTTCCTTTATTCTAACAGGAAAGGGTGGTTTCTCAATATAAGGAGTAGGAATAATAGGACCAACATTATAAATAACAATTTCTTCTTCAACTTTAATACGTTCAACCACTTTAAATTCAATGGGAGGATGATATTTAAACCACTTCTCCTTGGCGAGATCAACATGAGTAGCAAAAGATTCACACAATGAAGCTAATACCTCAAAGTCAAGTACATATTTAGTGCTAAAATCATGAAAAGCACGGTGTCTATAAAGGATTTAACACAATCAAACTTAAGGCTTATACCTGACTCATTACCTTCGTCAAGTTCCCAATCTTCAGAGTTGCGTTTAATTCTTTCCAATAAGTCCCATTTGAATTCAATATCTTTCTTTATGAAGGAACCAACACAATAAGTATCGAGCATGGATTGATCATTACGAGAGAGCCGAGCATAAAAATTGTGAATAATAATTTCTCTCATGAGCTCATGATTGGGCATGGATATAACACTGACTTAAGCCTCCCCCAAGCTTGAGAGATTCTTACTCCTTCACGAGGAAAAAAATTATAAATATAATTCCAATCACGATGAACCAGATGCATAGGATAAAACTTCTCATGAAATTCCAATTTCAATCAGTTGTAGTTCCATGATCCAATATCATCACATAGGCTATATCACGTCAACGCCTTCTCCTTCAAAGATAAAGGAAAGACCTTCTGCTTGACCTCATCCTCGGGCAGACCTGCAAGCTTAAATAATCCACAAACTTCATCCACATAGATTAGATGCAAATCAGGATGTAGTGTTCGATCTCCCGCATAAGGATTATCTAACAGTTTTTCTATCATACCCGAAGGAATTTCATAATAAATATTTTCAGTAGGTGCAGCAGGTTGAGGATCATATATTTGTGCTTCTGGTCGGCGTGAAGATACCCCGAACAAGCCCCTCAAAGGATTATTTTCCATAGTGACAAGTGACACTAAATTTCAGCACAATATATAAATTTTTCCTTACCAAGTTCCACGCACCAAAGGCGCTTCACTCCCCGGCAACGGCCCCATAAAAGAGTCTTGATGAAAAACAAGTGTAGGGGATCTATCATAGTCCTTTCGATAAGTAAGAGTGTCGAATCCAATGAGGAGCAGAAGGAGATGGCAAACAGTTTTCAGTAAGGTATTCTGCCCAAGCACTGAAATTATCGGTAACAGATAGTTCCGTGATAAGGTAATTCCTAACGGGTAGCAAGTAACAAATGTAGCAATGGCGCAGCGAAGTGGCCCAATCCTTTTTGTAGCAAAGTACAAGCCTAGAAAAACTCTTATATAAAGCAAAGTGCTCTCAAGGACACATGGGAATTTCTGTCAAGCTAGTTTTCATCATGCTCATATGATTTATGTTCGTTACTTTGATAATTCGGTATGTGGGTGGACTGGTGCTTGGGTGCTGCCCTTACTTGGAGAAAGATCCCACTTATTATTAACCTCTCTCGCAAGCATCCTGAACTACGAAAGAAGAATTAAGATAAATCTAACCATAGCATGAAACATATGGATCCAAATTAGCCCCTTACGAAGCAACGCATAAACTAGGGTTTAAGCTTCTGTCACTCTAGCAACCCATCATCTACTTATTACTTCCCAATGCCTTCCCCTAGGCCCAAATAATGGTGAAGTGTCATGTAGTCGATGTTCACATGACACCACTAGAGGAGAGACAACATACATCTCATCAAAATATCAAAAGAATACCAAATTTACATGATTACTTATAACAAGATTTGTCCCATGTCCTCAGGAACAAGTGTAACTACTCACAAAGAATATAAATGTTCATAATCAGAGGGTAATTAATAATCATTAAGGATCTGAACATGTGATCTTCCACCAAGCAATCCAACTAGCATCAACTACAAAGAGTAATCAACACTACTAGAGCCCCACACGTACCAATATGAGGTTTTGAATCAAAGATCGGATACAAGAGATGAACTAGGGTTTGAAGAGGAGATGGTGCTGATGAAGATGTTGATGGAGATTGACCCCCGCTCGATGATAGGATTGTTGGTGATGACAATGTCTTCGATTTCCCCCTATGGGAGGGAAGTTTCCCCGACAGAATAGCTCCGCCGAAGCTCTAGATTATTTCTGCCGAAGTTCCGCCTCGAGAAGGTGACGCTTCGTCCCGAAAATTCTGATATAATTTTTTCCAGGTCAAAGCCCTTCATATAGTAGAAGATGGGCACCAGAGGCCTACGAGGGGCTCACAAGCCTACATGGCGCCCCTAGGGGTAGGCCGCGCCCCTTGGCTTGTGGCCACCTCGTGGGTCCGCTCACGTATTTCTTTCGCCCAATATTTTTTATATATTCCAAAACAATTCTTCTAGGTTACAGGGTTTTGGAGTTGTGCAGAATAGGTCTCTCAGATTTGCTCCTTTTTCGGTCCAGAATTCCAACCCCCGGCATTCTTCCTCTTCATGTAAACCTTGTAAAATAAGACAAAAAAGCATAAGTATTGTACCATAATGTGTATTAACATCCCATAATGCAATAAATATCGATATAAAAGCATGATGCAAAATGGACGTATCAGGCCGCCGCCACGAGCTCGATTCCAACGAGCACCATCCACCCCAGCTCCTCTCGTTGATCGGGATGGCAGCGGGCGTGCCCTAGCTTTCTAATGCACCCTCGTGCGCGGCAAATAGACGCCCGTAGGCAAATTCCGACGAGGTACCGAGCCCCTCCGCCGTAGTTTTGGTTGCTGGAGCTTGCTCTGGCGCCGCCGGTGATGTGGTCCAGCTGGGGTCACCCAAGTGACCGAGCGAGTATTTCCATGGGCCAAGTTTACTCGTTTGACCCCGGTCAACTACTGACTGGGCAACCCCACCACTAACTGGTGGACCCCCTACTAATTAACATGTTAGTTAATTAAAACGATTAATTTAAACTAATTAAGCACAGACATGTGGGCCCTGTTAGTTAATTAGATAAAAATAAAACCCTGGATTAAACCCACTATCTATGACAAGTGGGGCCCACGTGTCAGCTTTGACATGAGACAACTTGGTTGACTAGTGATGTCATCCTAATGACATGCTTATGCAATAAAGGATTTTTTGAATTTATAATAAATCCAGGAATTACAGAATATTGATAAAACTTTGAAAATTAATATAAAATAATCTATGAGTCACATGAGAATGATTTATATATGAAAGTAGCTCACCAAAATCCAATGAATCCGAATACGCCGTTCGTTCATCTGTCACATGCTCCTTGTATGATGAACTTGGAAATTACCTCCATGATTCATCTGTTCGGTAATAGCCAAAGACCCGAGAAATATCGTCACATATTTTCCTGTTCCATGAGTAACATGTAGTACTGTATTAGCTCGTCCCTAGCACTGCATATTGCCATGTCATGCATCGTATTGCATCTGCTTGCTTGTATTTATTGTTTCTCCCCCTCTTCTCTCGAGTAGATGCCGAGACTGACGCTGCTGCCAGGTATGACTATGCCCGTGACGATCATTCATTTGCAGGGGAGCAACAAGGCAAGCGACCCCCTTGATCATTCCGATATCGCCCATTCTTTCTCCCTCATGCTTGCATTAGATTTTGCTACTGTTGTAGATACCTCCTATTTTGATGCATAACCTGTTTTTGTTAAACTGCTATTGTACCCTACTGCATAGTCAATGCTTAGTATAGGTTAATTAGTGATCCCAAGTGACCCCATTTAGCCCGATTTGCCCCTGCTTCATCATCGAAGACTCAATGACTTGAAGACTCGGAGACTCAAAGACTCGATCAACTGACCGACAAGCCATGACCTGGCACATCACCTCACACCCCTCAGTTGTACGACCCTGCAGAGCTACTATCGATTATCGAGGGTGATACCTCATAATTTACTCCAGATGTTAACTCTGTTGTGTTGTTAACCAGAGGTTGATTACGGAGGGTGATTCCTCCTTCACCACTTCCGATAACGACTTTGGCATACAACCCCTCAAGCGTGAACCATCGATGGTGATACCTCCCTGGTCACCATGATGGTTACATCAATTGGAATCCATCGAGGGTGATACTTATGATTCCTTTGATGTTATAGATGCACAGTTACTTTAACTTGAACATGATGAGATGTGTGGAGCGGATGGATACCCGTGTTATTGTGACAAGGCATGGCTGGGCATTCTTTTCCCTTGCCACATGTCCTCGAGAAGGGGCGACTGGACCGCATATGGTGGGTCATTGTTTGTCACCACAGTTAATAAAATAATAATGGGTTTGGGTATTTGATCTGAGTTGGTTGGTTGACCTTTGCACACTAAACTTCACGCGGGAACAGTTATGCGTACTCGGCGTCATTGTATACGTCGAAGCTCTTCGGATGTCAGTATTGGAGCGGCGCGTGCCCAAGTGGTCCGCGTAAGCACTCATCTTGTATAACAGGTGTCAGGACTGGTCTCATCCACCCTCGCAATGTGCACGAGTGCAAAGGGCGATGGGCCCAAGACCCCTGCGCGCATAGGTTTTAGTCCGGAGAGTTGGCCTCTCTATTGAGCCTAGGTAGGTCTACGACGTGTTGATGTCTCGAGGCCAGTCATGACCCGAGAAAGTGTGTCCAACCCAAGGTTATCAAGCATGGTGGGAAATTTGGTGCACCCATGCAGGGATGATTGAAGTATTCGAATAGCCGTGTCCATGTTAACACGACGACTTAGAGTTGTATCCCAATCTAATGAAACTAGAATTGTGACTTAAATTGAAATACTGGCTCCAAATTGCTTTCTTGCAAGGATTCAAGGAAGGATCTCTGGGTGTACTTAATAAATTTGTTGCAACATAATTATTACATATGTGTAACTGACCTACCCTCTTCTAACGATGCAAGACACTGAAGATGCTAGTCTTCGATAGGGATGGACCTTCTCTCCATTCTTGCATTTGTGCAGTCAGCCCAAAGATATAGCCCCATGCCCTTGATACCGATGCATACTTAGCTTACTTTTGATGTCCGTCTTGCGAGAAGTTTGGATGAGTACTCAGTGTTGCTTTGCTCCTCTTTTTCCTCTTGATACGATTGCTGCGACCAGACGACGGAGCCCGGGACATAGCCGATCCCGCCAAAGACTACTAATACCCCGACGGAGCCTACAACTATGCGGAGGCCAGTGACGACTAGGAGTACTTAGGAGGCTCCGAGGCAGGAGGCCTTGCCTCTTCAATCCATATTATGTTTCTGCTAGCCTTCTTAAGGCAAAAACTGTTTGCTTATGTCTGTACTCAGATATTGTTTGCTTTCGCAGACTCGTGTGTATTCGAGCCCTCGAGGCCCCTAGCTTGTAATATGAAGCTTGTATTAGTTTAATTTGTGCCTAGAGTTGTGTTGTGATTTCTTCCCGTGAGTCCCAAATCTTGGTCGTACGCATTTGCATCAATGATTATCGTACAATCAAAATGGGGGCATCACAAGTTGGTATCAGAGCCGACTGCCTGTAGGTAGCCACCTTTCCAACTCCTTGGCTGAAGTTGAGTCTAGTACTGGAAAAACTATTACTAACATTGTTGTGTGGCTTACAGGGCCACATCTCAAATCGGGTGGTATTAGGATCTTTTACTCCTCCTCTATACTATGGGTTTTGATCTCTCTTCTCTTTCGGGTTAAAGTTTTTGCTAACTCTAACATTTGGTTCTCGTAACCATCTTATCTACTTTCGTTCCTTTTGAAAGTATGATGCACACAATGTCTTTTGACATTTTTGAACCGCCTAGTTTCAGATGTGTCCCGCAAGACAATTCATATACCTCACTATGGGTGTAGATGTAACTAGGTTCTCGGCCATTCTGGTTGACCTCTTGACCTAGCTCGGATATCGCTGGCATCCCGAGTACAACGTTTAAGAGGACTACCACGAGTACAACCAGGAGCAGTACCAGGCCGTGGTTAATATCTTCGATCGGCAGAACCTCTCCATCATTGGGCTCCATACCTCTTTCGGTGTTGGGGTGACTGTTGATATGACAGTCCAAGATGTTGCCTGCACTGCTATCACCCGCTTCCGTGGAGAGTACACTCGCTTGGAGGAGACTGGATTCAGATGCATCCCTTATGCCCTCGCTGGGGATGAGACTCGATCTGACATCGCTGCCTACACCCTTACATGCGACAAAGTAACAATCGATCCTACACCGCTATCTGCACACCTTATGTGTGTCGTCGTTACTACCCATAGGTTTTGGTTCAGGACACTCAAGCTGTCACGACCAAGATGCTGCCCTATCCTTATTTTGGCACGAGTGCCTCGACAGGGATATAAACACATCTCGTTGTTTCACAAGAATGCATATTGTTACAAGTACATGTACTGAAAGATGAGTATAAGGAGTTGGCTTACACTCGCCACAAGCTACAACAGAGTCACATGAGTACAACACATACAATCATCATGAAGAAGAGCAGGGTCCCACTACGGACGAAAACAAACGATAAAAGAACGACATCCCTCCTTACTATCCCAGGCGGGCGGCCTGGAACCCATCTTAGATCGATGATGCAGAAGAAGAAAAAACTCCAATAGCACAATCAGCGCGCTCATGTCAAAGTAACTCTTTACCTGTACCTGCAACTGGTGTTGTAGTAAGCTCTGAGCCACACAGAGTCAACAATCTCATTTCCAAAGGTATAAAGACAAGCAAAGCTTAATGGGTGAGGTATGGTTATGTGGTGAGGCTGCAGCAAGCGACTAAGCATTCATTTTAGGTGGCTAACTTACGAGTACAAGAATAAGAGGGGGATGATCTACGCACAACAGACGTGATCTACTGATGATCAAATGAAGGATCCTGAACACCTACTTACGTCAGACATAACCCCACCGTGTCCTCTACCGGAGAAGGAGCTAACGAAAGAGACAGTCACGGTTACACACTCAGTTGGAAAGTTTTAATTAAGCTTACTTCAAGTTATATAGAACCGGATGTTAAACAAAGTTTCCACGTTGCCACATAACCGCGGGCATGACTTTTCGAAAGATTTAACACTTCAGGGATGCTCCAACTGGTCCATCACAAATCACCACAAGCCGCATAGAAATCCTCGATCACGAAACTCACAATCTCTTCGGACTCCTTAGTGGAAAACCTAAACTCTATGATTACCCAAAGTATCACCGGAATCCCGACACACAAGATATTTCGTAAAAGGTAAAACTAATCCAGCAAGGCCGCCCGGCGTGCCGACAGTCCCGATAGGAGCCGCATATCTCATTCTCAAGGCAAGATTGTATGAGCTAGACGTCGGGTTGGCAAAACCCCGGGTGACCAGGGGCGCCGGACATCGCTCAGTTTGGACCAACACTCATGAGGAGCACTGGCCCGGGGGTTGATTAATTATCCGCGGGTGCCGGCAGGTCCCTATGCTTTTTATTAGGGTGTTAGGCAAATGTGGTACGAAAGTTGGGCCTTGCTAGACCAGTTTTATTCTAAGACAAATTATCAAGGGGGTCCCAATAACAACCCCGATCGTGTTAGGAGCACTCAATTATGGAATATAACACCGGTAGCCGAAACTAAGGCGACAAAGGTGAAACAAAACACCAGGCTAGAAAGGCAGAGCCTTCCACCTTTACCAAGTATATAGGTGCATTAAATTAAATAGCATTTAATAGGGTGATATAACAAGGAACCATTTTAACACATGGAAGGAACAACACCTGCAACTAGCAACGCTAACACATGGTTAAGCAAGCGGTAACATAGCCAATCAGTGGTTTGCTAGGTTGTAAATAGGTTGAAGGTTTTCATGGCAATTTTGGGAGGCATATTAAATAGGTGGTAGGCAGCGAGACATAGCGACAGAAACGACACAACTAGCATGGCAATGATAGTAATGATATCTGGGGAAATGATCATCTTGCCCGAGATCCTGCTTGGAAGAAGAACGAATCCGTGAAGCAGATGAACCGACGTAGTCGAACGGGTCCTCACATTCCACCACGCTTGAGGAGCTCTATCGAGACGAAGCAAACCGGAAATAAGAATCAACACACGATATTCACCACGACACATGCATGACACAATGCACAAAAATATGATGCATGAACGTTTCAAATATGCAAGGCAGGGGCATGGCAATTCAATCACGCAAACTCTACACATTAAGTGAAACTCAATATGCAACGAGTTGCATATTGACGAAACTCCACATTTAATTATTTAGTTCACTCCTGTTTATTAACACGACAATATTAAATGTTGTTAAACATGGCAATAGGTGAAGCAGAAATAAACTCCCTATCTAAGCATTTTAAATGAGGCCGGAAACGAGAAATAGTCTCCGAACTGACCCCACACGTTAAATTCTAAATCTGTCCAGATTTGTCCTAATCACATTTTATGTTTGTTAAATGGAAAAAGAAAGTGGTTCACTTCATTCTACTTGCCGTTCTAGTGCATTTACGTATATGGCTCATCTCCAACGGAGTTACGGTTAATTAATTACGACCTAAACCATTTTTGATACGTTGACACGCAAACCAATGCAAAAAGCATGTCTAGCAGTTCTAAATATGCATGAGAGTCTAAAAATATTAATCCACGCAAAATTCTACACGTTTTACATATATAACTCGTTGTGATCCGACACACGGTTTAAAATTTACGAGCGTTTTAAAATATGCATCTTTTCTCAAAAAAAAATCGGAGGAGGAAAAGAAAAAAACGCGATCGGGCCAAATCTGGAAACAGGGCCCAAACACAGGAATGGCGCAACATAGTGTAAGCCGCTCGGGGCGATGAATGGGTGGAAAAAGGGGGGATCACCACACGCCTATTAGGCCGGCTGGAGAGGACTCGGGCTGGCGCTGGGGACAAGCCGGGCGAGGAGGCCGATGGTAGCTGGGCCGGCTCGGGGCCACGCGCTCACGAGTCTGGAGTGGGTCAACGGGGAGTGCTCTCGCCTATCCTGCTGGACCGGGAGAAGAGGCGGCGGCTCCATGGCTTCTGACGACTGGGCGACGAGGAGCGGGGCGCACTCCCGCGAGGAACTGACCGGACTCGGGGGTTGCGTGGTTGGGGCGGCTGGACCCGATGGAGCTGGACGACAGCGACGACCCAAGGCGGTGTGGGGGGGGGGGGGCTGCAGCAATAGCATGGCGGCCATGGGAGGAGGTGTGGCTCGACGGCTTTGGACCGGCGAGGTAGCGAGGACGGTGGCTGGCCGGTGACCAGCAGAGGCGGCATGGTCATCCGGTGGTTGTGGCAGTTGCTGAAGAGCGATCGGCGTGAGCGTGGCTCTCGGGCTATCTGCGGCTGCGATGGTGGCTGTTTTGTACTTTGGTCACCTGGACATGTCTGAGTTGGCCGCGGACATGTCCGGTAGGTGGGGGAATTGGGAGGATCTGAGCCTTCAGATGAGAATCTAATGGCTGGAAATGGCTGGAGAGGCTAGGGCTACGGGATTTGGAGGGTGTGGACTTGCAGGTTGGATTTTCTAAGGGGGTGGCTGCAAATTTGGCTAGGAGGAAACCCCAGTGGAGTGAGAGAGCTCCACCATGGGGTGGTTCTTATATAGGGTTAGGCTATGGTGGGTTGGACCTCGTTTGTCCGATCGTGATCCGACGACCACGGACAGAGGGAGTGGCTAGGTGGGTCTAATGGGCTGCATAGTTGGTCTATGTAGGGATGAGAGGGAAATGGTGTGGCCCATGACAGAGTTTTTAAAACGCCGAACACCCAACAATTAAACCGGCTATAGTGCCGCTATATAATAAATGGTACGGGTGTCAAACGAGCTCCGATTTCGACAAAAATTGGCAGGCGGCCCACCTACACTATAATAAGACCACACACCAAGTTTCAACCGAACCTGAGAAAGTTTTATATACAGTTTAAAAAATATATTTTTATGATGCCGCGGGCGCGTGCGTGTGTGGTTGGTCTCGAAACGGTCAACGACGAAAATAGAGAGAACCGGCAACTACTAACAGATGCACGTTTTGAAATCTGGCGGCAACGGAGTGCCGATGCAATGCACATGATGCGCTTGATGCGATGATTAATGCGACAGACAATCTAACAACATGACGATAACGGAATAAAAGGGGAATGTTCTGGAGCGTTGGTCTCGGGCTATGAGAACTCTCCTACACTAAGAAGAGATCTCACCCCGAGATCTAAGAATGACAGGGGAAGAGGAAGGGGATAGGAACAACTAAAACATAGTCGCTTCTTTGACAAATGAGTGAATCCAATGATCCTTGAAGGTTACAAAGTGATGAAGAATGATATGAGAAACAAGCAAGAATTCACACAAAATTTTGGGAGCACTTCGGTAGGAAAAGGGGACAAAAATTGATATAAAGGAATAAAATTAAAAAGATTCACAACAAACTAACTGAACTGAACAAGCAAGGAGAGAACATGTTCTTGATAGAACAAGATGATCCATTGAAGAGAGCAACATCACGATAACTCCGGAACAAGAGAGTAGAAACTAGATCTTTGAGAAGAATAGAATGAACAAGAAAATGACAACTACTACCACAATTGGATTTGAGAAGCAGCCTTGCAAGAAGAATAGAACGGAGTTGTTGGAAAACCAACAACGAAAAGAACAAGCTTGTAGTCGACTTATGAATACCATACCAAACAATGAGGTGACAAGGAGCCACTAACAGAAAGAAGGATTGATTGAATGAAACAAGAAAGGCAAAACTTCTTACACCAAGATGAAACATTGAAAACTTGGATCAATGGTAACACCATAATAGCAATAATCCTTAGACAAATCTTTAGGTGAAATATAATCCAAGATAACTCAATGAAGAAACCATGGGTCAAAATGTCTCATGATCAAGTGATTTGGTGGGTTTACATATTTAATTCTTGAATCAACTTCTCTTCGAGACACCTCCACTAACAAGAATGCTATAACACCACCTCAAAGGATAAAGGAAAGCAAAGATGGAGGAGTTGGGAAAAGAATTGATATCATGAGCCACTCCGGAAGAAGAATTGAAATCACTATGAAACAAGAATAAGAATTATGTTATGCTTATCCTTCATCAAGTTAAATTGATGACAAGCAGGACTTAGCATACCACTTATTCTTATTGAAAGGATTGAGGAGAGATATGAGCACAAACTTGAAGATTCTTGAAGGAGACACTGGTAAGAATTGGAATGAATGGGGATAACAAGAATGAATGGAGATAGATGAGAATGAAGAGATCATGAGCCACCTGAAAGAAAAACTTGAACAAGGCACCATAATAATTGATAGAGGAACGAAGAGACAACAATTGAGAAGAATTTGAGAACGAAAGCTGAAAGCTGAGAAAGAAGAAATCTTCTAAAATGATGGCCTTCACAGGATCGAGAAATGAAAACAACTCAGAAATGCACCGGATAGACACATAAGGAATTTCTCATGATCGAGCACAATTCAAGATGATAACATGAAATGATAATCTTCAAGAGAATGAACCAAGATTTGGGAGAAACACTCCTTCGGTCTTCCAAGGTGAAAATGATGAGGAGAACACCACCAAGAATAATTGAGATACTCCGGAATAATGAAAAAAAAGAAAAGTTGAGCCAAAGATGAAAATAATAAATTTGAAACGATCTTGGAGAAGGAATATGACTGATGAAAATCATACTTACGTCATAATTGAAAAGAGTAAGAGATCTCCGGGAAAAGATTAGAGAGCAAGATAAGATACTAGGAAAGAACCCGTGGGTTATGGGCCCACTAAAAGAAAACACCGTTGAAACAATTGATTAGACAAGAGAGATTGCACCGGTGTAAAGAAAACTTGATGAGGTTAGCACCTCGAATTAATTGGAAGGATTGAAAACAAGAAAATCAGAGATATCTTGAACACTCCGGTTAGAATAGAGAGAGATGAAAAACAAGAAAGACTTGATATGAATTTCCAACACAAAAATCATTATAGGATGAAAATCATATGATGAACACTAACAACTTGAATTGAATCCATCGGAGAAGAAAACAGGAATGAAGGAATGATGAACTCGAAACTCCTAAGAATCTTCACAAGGAATCACCAGATAAGAGAGTAAATAAAAAATAGCGGAAGCAACAATGAAGTGAAATGCACTTGGATGAAATCAAATCACTGAAGAAAAGGGCAGGAGGGCGGGGAAAACAAAGACAACTTGGGACAGATGAGACAAACTCCGAAAAGAAATGAGAGATTGATCATGCAAATCTTGAAGAACATTGAATTCACTTGAAGAGAAGCACACTGGTTGAAAAAGAATTGACATGACGACTCCGGTTGAGAATAATTGAAAAGACAACTTGATTGAGCAAAAGAATTTGCATTCCCGTAAAAATAGGAGAAGACCTCTTGGAAAAGATATGAAATCACCATTTGACATCGAAGCAACTCGAATTACCATATTCTAGCAAAACAAAGGATGAGGCTTACAACACAAGCCAAACAAATTCATGAGAGAGATTTCATCCGATATTTTCGTGGATAGGATCGCACGGGCTCGATCCTACGGTAGCCATCATGTACAAGGCAGTGCACATGACATATGAAGCGTCCCCGAGTCGTAGCAAGCTACAAGGACTCTTTAAGACACAATGAGAACTACTGTAAGACGATCGTGAACAAACGAATCCAGTAGATGTCGAGCCCCAACCTCACATCATGCATCTCTTGGAAGATTGTCCTATAAATAACTACTTGAATACCCACCTAAGAACTCCCTAAATTTCCTGGTCGTGCAATCGGGTCCACGGATAGAAGGAGGAAAATTCATCACTCAACTCCTAGTAATAACACTACTCGTCCAGTGTATCACATCCGTCAACACATAACCAGAGATCTTGGAAACTCATCTATTTCGGATCCTCGAAAACACCATGATACTAAGTATGTCAGTACCGGCGAACTCTCTGCACCAGTACTGGGGACGCCGGGGTTATCTCACCACTACCAGTATTGAAGCAATTTCGAACATCCTTCATCCTGAGATACTAAGAAATCTGAATGATAATGATGTGCTCAAGGATTCCCTGGAGCTCAACTCCCCGGAATAAAATCAACACATGAGGAGGCACTAAGTCAGAACTCCATCACATGGACATCATATAGATTCCAAAAATATCCGCGTGATCCTAAAAGAATTTTGAGTGAGAAGAGGAGTAGATTTAAATTCTTACGTCAAGATTCCTCACAAGAGCATAGAAGAGAAAAAAAGAATCCTACTCTCCGATATATAACTAGACTCAAAGTAGTTTTTCACTAGACTCGACTCAGCCAAGTTCGATCAATCAAGGGGGATCCTAGGTCGGTACTGCTCTAATACCAACTTGTCACGCCCAAGATGCGGTCCTATCCTTATTTTGGCGAGAAGGCCTCGACAAGGATAGAAACACATCTCGTCATTTCGCAAGAATGGATATCCTTACAAGTACATGTATTGAAAGATGAGTATAAGGAGTTGGCTTACACTCGTCACAAGCTACAACAGAGTCACATCAGTACAACACATACAATCATCATGAAGAAGAGCAGGGTCCGACTACGGACGAAAACAAACGATAAAAAAACGACGTCCATCCTTGCTATCCCAGGTTGTCGGCCTGTAACCCATCCTAGATTGATGAAGATAAAGAAGAAGAAACTCCAATAGCACAATCAGCGCGCTCACGTCAAAGTAACTCTGTAGTTTTGTAGTAATCTGTGAGCCACAGGGACTCAATAGTCTCATTTCCAAAGGTATCAAGACTAGCAAAGCTTAATGGGTGAGGTATGGTTAAGCGGTGAGGCTGCAGCAAGCGACTAAGCATTCAGTTGAGTTGGCCAAATTAGGACTACAAGAATAAGAGGGGGATGATCTACGCACAGCGGACGTGAACTACTGATGATCAAATGAATGATCCTGAACACCTACTTACGTCAGACATATCCCCACCATGTTCTCTATCGGAGAAGGAGCTCACGAAAGAGACACTCACGGTTACGCACTCAGTTGGCAAGTTTTAATTAAGCTTACATCAAGTTATCTAGAACCGGATGTTAAACAAAATTTCCACGTTGCCAGATAACCGCGGGCACGACTTTCCAAAAGATTTAACCCTACAGGGGTGCTCCAACTGGTTCATCAGAAATTACCACAAGCCGCATAAAAATCCTCGACCACGAAACTCGCGATCTCGTCGGACTCCTTTGTGGAAAACCTCAACTCTGAGATTACCCAAAGTATCATTAGAATCCCGATAAACAAGATATTTCGTAAAAGGTAAAACTAATCCAGCAAGGACGACCGCGTGACGACAATCCCGACAGAAGCCGCGTATCTCGTTCTCAGGGCACGACCGAATGAGCTAGACGTCGGGTTGGCTAAACCCCGGGTGACCAGGGGGTGCCGGGCATCGCTCAGTCTGGACCAACACTCATGAGGAGCACTGGCCTGGGGGTTGATTAATTATCCGTGGGTGCTAGCGGGTCCCTATGCTTTTTATTAGGTTGTTAGGAAAATGTAGTACCAAAGTTGGGCCTTGCCGTACTAGTTTTAATCTAAGACAAATTATCAAGAGGTCCCCAGAACAACCCCGATCGTGTTAGGAGCACCCAATTATGGAATGTAACACTGGTAGCCGAAACTAAGGCGACAAAGGTGGAACAAAACACTAGGCTAGAAAGGCCAAGCCTTCCACCTTTTACCAAGTATATAGGTGCATTAAATTAAATAGCATTTAATAGGGTGATATAACAAGGAACCCATGTTTACACATGGAAGCAACTACACCTGCAGCTAGCAATGCTAACACATGGTTAAGCAAGCGATAACATAGCCAATCAGTGGTTTGCTAGCTTGTGAACAGGTTGAAGGTTTTCATGGAAATTTTGGGAGGCATATTAAACAGGTGGTAGGTAGCGAGACATAGCGACAGAAATGACACAACTAGCATGACAATGATAGTAATGATATCTGGGGAAATGATCATCTTGCCGGAGATTCCGCTTGGAAGAAGAACGAATCCGTGAAGCAGACGAACCGACGTAGTCGAACGGGTCCTCACATTGCAACACGCTTGTGGAACTCTATCAAGACGAAGCAAACCAGAAAAAAGAATCAACACACGATATTCACCACGACACATGCACGACACGATGCACAACACATATAATGCATGAACGGTTCAAATATGCAACGCATGGCATGACAATTCACATCATGCAAACACTACACATTAAGTGAAACTCAATATGCAACGAGTTGCATATTGACAAAACTCCACATTTAATTATTGAGTTCACTCCTGTTTATTAACACGACAATATTAAATGTTGTTAAACATGGCAAGGGGTGAAGAAGAAATAAACTTCCTATCTAGGCATTTTAAATGAGGCCAGAAACGACATATAGCGTCTCAGAACTGATCCCACACGTTAAATTCTAAATATGTCAAGATTTGTCCTAATCACATTTTATATTTGTTAAACGGAAAACAAAGTGGTTCACGTGATTCTACTCGTCGTTCCAGTCCATTTACATATATGACTAGAGGGATGTCAATTTGAGTGAGAGTTTATTTGTAATATGATTAGCTAAACTCAATTATCATGAACATAATTAAAATGTCTTTGCAAATTATGTCGTAGCTTGTGTTGTAGCTCTACTGTTTTTGAAATGTTCCTATAGATAACTTAGTTGAAAGATGATACTAGCAATTATGCACACTGGGTCCGTAAACTGAGGATTGTCCTTATTGCTGCGCAAAAGGCTTATGTCCTTAATGCACCGCTCGGTGTGCTGAACCCCGAGCGTCGTGTGTGGATGTTGCGAACATGTGAACTACACGTTTTTGATTAATATGTGATATTTCAGTACGTAATGCTTAACGACTTAGAATTGAGGCGCCGAAGACGTTTTGAACATCACGGAACATATGAGATGTTCCAAGAGCTGAAATTGGGATTTCAGGCCCATGCCTGCGTTGAGAGGTATGAGACCTTCGACAAGATTCTTGGCCTGCGAAGTAAGGGAGAAAAGCTCAATCGTTGAGCATGTGCTTAGATTGTCTGAGTACTACAATCACTTGAATCGAGTTCTCCAAAGTCACTTCCAGCAAGCCACTGAGCTTCGTGATGAACTATAACATGTGAGGTATAGAGATGATGATCCGTGAGTTATTTGCAATGTTTGAAATTGCGAAAGTAGAAATCAAGTTGGAGCATCAATTCTTGATGGTTTGTGAAACCACTAGTTTCAAGTAGGGCAAGGGTTAAAAGGGATACTTCATGAAATGGCAAGCCAGTTACCACTCTAGTAAGGAAACCCAAGTTTGAACCCGAGACTAAGTGCCTCTATTATGAGGGGAACGATCACTCAAGCGGAACTACCCTAGTTACTTGGTAGATGAGAAGGCTGGAAAGTCAACAAAAGTATATTGGATATACGTGATATTATGTGTACCTTACTAGTACTCCTAGTAGCACCAGGGTATTAGATACCCGTTCAATTGCTAAATGTTAGTAATTCGAAATTATAGCTACAAAATAAACAAATACTAGCAAGGGTGAGGTGACGATGTGTGTTGGAAGTAATTCCAAGGTTGATGTGATCAACATCGCACGCTCCCTCTACCTTCGGGATTATTGTCAAATCTAAATATTGATTAGTGTTTGAGTTGATCATGGACATGGTTAGATCATGTTTATTGCAATACGATTATTCATTTAAAGAGAATAATGTTTACTCCATTTACTTGAATAATACCTTTAATGGTCATTGATACGTCTCCATTGTATCTACTTTGCCAAACTCTTTTGTCCTTGTTTTGGACTCTAATTTGCGTGATTTGAATGGAACTAACCCGGACTGACGCTGTTTTCAGCAGAATTGCCATGGTGTTGTTTTTGTGCAGAAATGAAAGTTCTCGGAACGTCCTCAAAATTTACGGAGAATTTTTCTGGAAAATATGAAAAATACCTGCGCAAAGATCCACCGGAGGGGAAGGGCTAGTGGGCCACAAGCCCTGTTGCCGCGGCCACCCCCCTGACCGCGGCAACCAAGCTTGTGGGGCCCACGTGGCTCTGTCGCCCCCAAACTCAGCTCTATAAATTCACTTTCGCTCAGAAAAAAATTAGAAGAGAAGATTTCGTCGCGTTTGCGATACGAAGGCGCCGCCATATCCTGTTCTTCATCTGGAGGACAGATCTGGAGTCCGTTTTGGGCTCCAGAGAGGGGAAATCGTCGCCATCGTCATCATCAACCTTGTTCCCTCTCCAATTCCATGAAGCTCTTCATCGTTCGTGAGTAATCTATTCGTAGGCTCGCTGGGCGGTGATGAGTAGGATGAGATCTATCATGTAATCGAGTTAGTTTTGACGGGGATTGATCCCTAGTATCCACTATGTTCTGAGATTGATGTTGCTACTACTTTGCCATGCTTAATGCTTGTCACTAGGGCCCGAATGCCATGATTTCAGATCTTAAATTATTATGTTGTCACCCATATATGTGTTTTTTAGATCCGATCTTGCAAGTTGTAGTTACCTACTATGTGTTATGACCCGGCAATCCCGGAGTGACAATAACCGAAACCACTCCCGGTGATGACCATAGTTTGAGGAGTTCATGTGTTCGGCAAGTGCTAATGTGTTGTTCCAGTTCTTTATTAAAAGGAGAACCTTAATATCCTGTAGTATCCTTTTGGAACCCGCTGCCACGGGAGGGATGGACAATAGATGTCATGCAAGTTCTTTTCCCTAAGCACGTATGACTACACACGGAATGCATGCCTACATCACATTGACGATCGGGAGCTAGCCACATATCTCTCCTTGTTATAACTGTTGCATGATGAATATCATCCAAACGAATCACCGACCCATTGCCTACGAGTTTGTCCCACTACTGCTCTTACTACTGTCGCTGGCTAGTGCTGCTACTTGCTACTGTTGCTACTTGCTACTGCTGTCACTACTGTTGATCATTGCTACTGCTGTTACTCGTTACACTTCTGCTACCTGCTACAATTCTGTTTCGCTCGGCGTTGACGGGAAAATACAATTTCCGTCAATGGCCAACTTCTGGCGCCACTGATACGACAGTTAGGAATAGTCTGCCGTCAACAGATCATTTCTGACACAGTTGTTATCATCCTACTTTGCTGCTGACACTTTGCTTGCAGATACTAATCTTTCAGGTGTGGTTGAATCTGACACATCAGCTGCTAATACTTGAGAGTATTCTCTCACCTCCTGACTGGCGTACCAACAATTTTGGGTCGAATACTCTACCCTCGAAAACTGCCGCGAACCCACGCGCTGGTGGGCCATTGCAAGACAATTGCTAATTGTTGAGCAACTGGGAGCAGTTCTGGCTCTGTTGTCGCGAAGGCATCAAGTCAGGGATTCGTCAACAACATTCTTCTAGTGTCGTTGCCGGGGACTGCTAGCAGCATTTTTTCTGGCGCCGTTGCCGGGGAAGTATTGCTATATTCTCTGAGTCACTTGGCATTTATATCTGCTGATCACTATGAAGAATCTGAAATATCCAAAAACCAAAGTCTTGCCCTCAACTACGAGGGGAGGTAAGGAACTCCCATCTAGCTCTGCACTTGATTCACCTTCAGTTATGAGTAAGTTTGCGACATCACCTCCTACTAGAAATCTTGGTATGTTGCCTGTGCTTGATGATGCTTATGATGCTATTGCTAGAGATGCTATGCCTGATATTGCTAGAGATGATATGCTTGATACTGCTAGAGATGCTATGCCTGATACTGCTAGAGATGCTATGCCTGATACTGCTTTGCCTGATGATGCTAGAGATGCTATTTTTGCCTGATGATGCTATGCTTGATATTGCTAGAGATACTACTTTGCCTCATGTGCCACTAGGGGTATTCCTTGATGCTCATATTGCCAGAGTTACTGCCAATGCTTGTGATGCTTCTGAAATTGTCGATACTATTGAGATAGAACCTGGTTTTGCTCCTGCTAGATCTAGCTCTCCTAGATATGAATTGCCTGATATACCTGAGGGATACGTTATGGAGGGAGAGATAGTTGAGGATTTTCTTGTGTGTAAGGATGCCTATGACGCTGATAAATTACTTCTCAAGTGGAAGGAAAAATCTCTGAAAGCTAGGATGAAATACGACCCGAAGTTTGCCACTGCACCTATCTTTATCACCGATAACGATTATGAATTCTCTGTCGATCCTGAGATAATCTCTCTAGTCGAATCTGATCCTTTCCACGGTTATGAGTCTGAGACGGTCGTAACCCATCTTACCAAACTACACGATATAGCCACCCTTTTCACTAGTGAGGAGAAGATCCGCCACTACTATATCCTTAAGCTGTTTCCTTTCTCTCTAAAGGATGACGCTAATGCCTGGTTCACTTCTCTTGCTCCTGGATGTGTGAGTAGTCCCCAAGACATGGTCTATTACTTCTGTGAGAAATATTTCCCTGCCCATAAGAAGCAAGCTGCCTTGCAGGAAATATACAACTTTGCTCAACTCAAAGAAGAGAGTCTCCCACAAGCTTGGGGGAGGCTCGTCCAGCTACAGAATGGTTTGCCTGATCACCCTCTTAAGAAGAACGAGATACTTGATATCTTCTATAACAGACTTACCGATGCTTCTAGAGACCATCTAGATAGTTGTGCCAGTTGTTTTTTTAGGGAACGAACTATAGAACAAGCTGAGACTCTACTGAATAACATCTTGATCAATGCTAATGCTTGGACTATTCCCAAACCACCTCCTAAGCCAACTCCGAAGAAAATAGGTATTCTATTCCTCAGTCCCGAAGATATGCAAGAAGCCAAGAAATCTATGCAAGAGAAAGGCATTAGATCTGAAGATGTCAAAAATCTACCACCTATCAAAGAGATCCATGGTCTCGATAACCCGATACAGGTAGTGGAAGTAAATTCTCTGCGTAGGTTTGATGAGAGTGATATTCCTTTTGATAAACCTGCTAGCCTATGCTTTGATGAATTTGACAACTTTGTTGCCAAACAACAGAGTTTCAATGATTATGTTAGCAGACATTTCGAACAAAGTACTCGTATGCTTAGTCATTTAAGTGCTTGTGTAGACAGAAATGTCAATTATCTGAAGCTTCTGAGTAAACATGCCTCTATGATTACTACTCAGGTAGAACAAGTACTTAAAGCTCAGAATGACCTGCTCAATGAATTAAATGACAACTCTGTCAGAGTCATTACTAGAGGAGGCAAAATGACTCAGGAACCTTTGTATCCTGAAGACCATCCTAAGAGAATTGATCAAGATTCTCAAGGAATTAATGCTGATACACCCAGTCATCCTAAGGAGGAGAAGAAGGATGATAGAAACCTGCATGTCAGTTCACCAAATACTGTCACACCTGAAGAACCAAATGATATTCCTGTGTCTGATGCAGAAACACAATCTGGTGATGAACATGAACCTGGTGACAATATGGACAGTGATGTTCATAATGATGCTCAACCTAGCAATGATAAGGATGTGGAGATTGAACCTACGGTTAATCCTGATAACCCACAACCTAAGAGATACTATACGAATGACTTCACTGCTAGGAAGCATGGTAAAGAAAGGGAGCCATGGGTTCAGAGACCTATGCCCTTTCCTCCTAAGCCATCTAAGAAAAAGGATGATGAGGATTTTGAGTGCTTTATTGAAATGATAAGACCCGTCTTTCTGCAGATGCGGTTAGTTGATATGCTCAAAATGTCTCCATATGCCAAGTACATGAAAGATATCGTGACCAATAAACGGAAGATACCAGATCTTGAGATCTCCACCATGCTTGCCAATTACACTTTCAATGGTGGAACTCCTAAGAAACTTGGTGATCCCGGAGTGCCCACTATACCTTGCTCCATTAAGGGAAACTACGTAAGAACTGCCTTATGTGACCTTGGAGCCGGAGTTAGTGTTATGCCTCTCTCTCTTTATCGTAGACTTGAACTGGATAAGTTGACACCCACTAAAATCTATCTGCAAATGGCCGACAAATCAATTGCTTTCCCTGTCGGCATTTGCGAGGATGTGCCTGTTGTGGTTGCTAACACCACTATCTTAACAGACTTTGTTATCTTGGATATTCCCGAGGACAATGCCATGGCTGTCATCCTCGGAAGACCCTTTTTAAACACTGCAGGGGCTGCGATAGATTTCAACAAAGGCAATGTCACTTTCCATGTCAACGGTAATGAGCATACAGTGCACTTTCCGAAGAAACAATATCAAGTACATTGCATTAATGCTATCGAAGAAACTTCATTGATTCTTATTGGGAGCTTTGAATGCCCTATTCCTCGTGTCAAGATGAAGTATGATTTGCTTGTTGGGGAGATTCATATCCCCATTGAGGTGACTTAGTGGCTATTTGAAAATTCTCCGTTCTCTCTTGCGATTCGAGAAAGTTTTGTCATAAGGATTTGATCAACCCCATTGACGGATTTCCTTCGATGACCATGAAATGGATGAATCAAAGAGTCACATACCAATGTTTTAAGCTTTTAGTTTCTTTTGCTTAGAAGAAAAATGATAGGTTTAGTTTAGTTCTTCCCTGTTTTCTGTTTTAGCGTCCCGGAGAAAAATACCCCGAAAATAAAAGTTCTCCGATGGTCCTGAAAATCTAGTATGATTTTTTCTGGAATATTTGAAAAATACTGGGACAGAGAGCTGGCCTGGGGGCCAGCCCAGTGGGCCACAAGCCCTGTCACCGCGGCCACTCCCCCTGGCCGCGACAAGCAAGATTGTGGGGCCCACATGGCCCCCTCCACTCATTCCAGCTCCCATCCTTTTCCTCTACCTCCAGAAAAAGTTGTTTCGCAGCTCAAACCCGTGTTCTTGCTCATTTGGCTGTGATTTTCGATCTCCTTGCTCAAAGCATCATTCTCCGAATCGTTTTGGGGAAATTACTCCTTGGTAAGTGACTCCTCCATTGGTCCAATTAGTTTTTGCTCTAGTGCTTTATCCTTCGCGTATTCTTGCTACCTTGGTGACCCTGTTCTTGAGCTTGAAATGTTGATTTTAGCTGGTCCCAAGTAGTTTTAGCGCGTGATACGGTCTCTAGGCGCTAGTAGGAGTAGTTGGTACAAGGTGTGGTTGGTCTTTATTCACTTTTCTCTTGATCTTCAAAAATTTCAGCAAAAGGAATTATGTTCAGGAGGAAGTTTCATGGTGGTTCCTCGAGTAAGAAGGGTCCCCGTCTTTCTATTCGGGAGCCCGATCCTTATCAACTAAGGGACGCACCGGTACAACCATGTGAATGGCCTTCCGATGAGTTCATGATCGAAGCAGGCTTCAAGGATGAGTTTGATACACTTGTCCGCAATGCCGGGTTAGGAGAATTCCTCTCAGATAAATGTGAACAGTATGCTATGTTCACTGCCTCTTTCGTGCGTAGATTTAAATTTTCAGTTGGCCGTGACTCATCCATACTGTTTGATCTGTATGATAAATCCTACACCATGGATTTGGAGGATTTCAATAGGATTTGCAAGATACCCGATGGGGGTGATCTTAATGATCCTGCTAAGTCTTCGGTTAGAGATTTTGTCTCTAGTATAACTGTTGGAGAAACTAGAGACATCACGCAAGCTACCATAGGAAGCATTCATTTCCCTGCTGTCGTGGTCACGATTGCGACAATACAAAGGGGGTAGGATAACGGAGCATGATCTATCAAGATGCACATGGGTGACACAGTGGTTTTAGCGAGTTCGCGCCTCTCACAGTGGAGATAACAACCCTACATCTCGTGCTCCGGAGAGGCTTTGTTTTATCTGTCATGGACATGAGTTACATGGTGTAGAGAGAGAGCCAGAGCTTCAGGGAAAGAATGAGCCCGAAGGAGGAGAAGAAGAAGATGTGTCTTAGCTATGTGGAGGGGGGTGGCTTATATAGAGTGCGCCACCTCCTCACCTCTTATGTTACAAGATGGGGCATTGATGCCATAATGTCAGCCTACTACAGATGTCTTGCCGACTGTTGGTATTTGCATGACCGAGTGAGTCATACGACCGAGTGGTTGACTGTCATCCGAGTGGATGTAATGTACTTGTCTGAGTGGATCCGTACCGAGTGGATTAGATGTTGTCACGATCCAGTAGGAATTTCCCTTGTAGCCCTTAAACTAATAATGAGGTGCCCTTGGGTAGGACGTATTTGTCAGACCTATGACCCTACCCTAGGGCTATATCCCCGTCATTAGCCCCCGAATGGATCAGGGTCCGAGTGGTGAAGGTGTCGATGTATATCTTGTAGCAGCAGACCGAACTTGAACGTGCTTCAGAGCCTTGCAAAATTATGCGTTGATTGAAGTCTTCATCATTCGCCCTGATCGATTCCGCTGAGTAGTACGTCCGAGTGAACTTAAGAATTGAAGTAGGTCCGAGTGACCAACATGATCTTGAGACTTTGACTGACTGCTGGTAGTCGGTTCGAATCTGTTGAATCTGTTGAATTTGGATGTTGTTGGTGGACCTGACCAAGCAGAATGATTCTTTTTTGTTTTTCTCTTCTAGTGGGGGCACACTAAGTGCACCCACTGGGTGTAGTCCCCGAGCCTCTGTCGGACTAGATGAGTTCGGCAGAGGGTTTAAGTCATCCAAAGCTCGTCATGTTGAATGTTTGTTGTATCTGCATTATATGATTTCTAGATCAAAGTCAAGTCTCTAAGAGTGGAGAGGCGATACGGAGTCGCAACTAAGTCCCCGAGTGTGGAGCATGTCCGCACTCGGAGTTGTTTTTAACCTAGGCGATACGGAATTGCAGCTAAGCCCCCGAGTGTGGAGCATGTCCACACTCGGAGTTGTTTTTTACTTAGGCGATACGGAGTCGCAGCTAAGCCCCCGAGTGTGGAGCATGTCCGCACTCGGAGTTGTTTTTAACTTTAGGCGATACCGAGTCGCAGCTAAGCCCCCGAGTGTGGAGCTTGTCCGCACTCGGAGTTGTTTTTAACTTAGGCGATACAGAGTCGCAGCTAAGTCCCCAAGTGTGGAGTATGTCCGCACTCGGAGTTGTTTTTAACTTAGGCGATACGGAGTCGCAGCTAAGTCCCCGAGTGTGGAGCATGTCCGCACTCAGAGTTGTTTTTAACTTAGGCGATACGGAGTCGCAGCTAAGCCCCCGAGTGTGGAGCATGTCCGCACTCGGAGTTGTTTTTAACTTAGGCGATACGGAGTCGCAGCTAAGCCCCCGAGTGTGGAGCATGTCCGCACTCGGAGTTGTTTTTAACTTAGGCGATACGGAGTCGCGGCTAAGCTGAGCGATGGCACGCGGGGCAGCCGAATGATGAAGACGTGCCACACGGAGTGGCGATGCGCATGGCATCCAAGTGAGGTAGACGATTCTGGCTGAGTGGCAACGCGCGGGACGGCCAAGTGATGTATGTCGAGGAGGCGTCCGACCCACCGACGGCACGCGGGGCGGCCGTGTCCACTACGTCATTGAAAGGGCCTCCGAACACGTGAAAACGGATGAATGATCGTTGCGGCGACTGAGCCTGAGCAGCGACGAGGATGGCGCACGGATGCGTCGAGTAACCTGTGTATGAAAAATAGCACAAGCTAGCATAAAAAATTATCAAAGTAATATGATCTTTTCTGAAATAGTTTGTGTAAATTGCCCCCATAGACACCCGCTGGGTGTGCCACGTGATTGCTGGTTCGGAACCAGCAAGAGTCTAAAAGAGTGAAGGATCCGGCTGAACTCGTTTGACTACTGGACCCCAACGAAGCGGAAGTGAAGTGTTCCCACATAAAAATAGACAACCGAGTGCAGAGGTACACTCAATGGCGTGGCCTCCGAGTGAACGTCATGTGTGACTTCCTCGACACTCGGTAATGTAGAAACGACTATTTAATAGAATGCAGTCTGTGAAAAAATGACTTAGCTGCCTGACGACGCGCGGGGCGGTCGAGCGAAGTAGACACGTCCGGCTGAGTGGCGACGTGTTGGGCGGTCAAGCGATGAAGACGCGTCTAGCTGAGTGGCGACACGCGGGGTGGCTGAGTGACGACGCGTAGAGCAACCAGGTGACGAAGGAGCCTCCAGCCGAGTGACGACACGCGAAGCTGTCGAGTGACGAAGGAGTCTCCAGCCGAGTGACGACACGCAGGGCGGCCGAGCGTTGACGACGCGTTCGACTGAGTGACAGCATGCAGCGCGGCCGAGTGATGATGACGCGTGTTCGACCAAGCGCCGACGCGCAGAGCGGTTGAGTGATGACGGCGCGTCCAGTAGAGTGACGGTGCGCGGAGCGGCCGAGTGAGGATGGACCGTCCGACTGAGTGGCGATGTGTGGAGCGGCCGAGTGAGGATGGAGCGTCCGACTGAGTGGCGATGTGCGGAGCTGCCGAGTGATGACGACGCGTCCAGTAGAGTGATGGCGTGCGGAGTGGCCGAGTGACGATGGAGCGTTTGGCTGAGAGGCGATGCGCGAAACTGCCGAGTGATGACGACGCACGTCTAACTCAGCGACGATGTGCAGGGCGGCCGAGTGATGACGACGCGCGTCCGACCGAGTGACGACGCGCAGAACGGCCGAGTGATTACGATGCTTTCGACTGAGTGATGATGTCTCGTCCCGTTGTGTAGCGACGCGTGGTGCTGGAGAGTGCCTGCACATTAGTCATCTGGATGAAAATACCACCAAACTAAACTTGAACATTTTACTTGTCATGTGGACGTTTTGTTGTCCGAGTGACGAGTCTCTTAGTTATAGGGATAATCTGGTTTCCAGCTAGCCGGGTGACCCTGCAAGTTAGCAAGTATAACCACTATTCTTTGTGCCGGACAAAAACGACCGTGTATTGATGCTAATTAGCTGGATTAAACGCTGGGTGGTAATATATGCATGCATGTACAAATTAATTGGCGCGAAAGGAGCATGCTTGTTAACGCTACAATAAATAGGTAATTGACATTGGGAATACTCACCAATTAGCCACATAATGTGGCGATTAAACCTTAATGAAACGGTCCACCATGCAATTAGCCATATAATGAGGCGATTATACCTGAATGAAACGGTCCACCCATGCAATTAGCCACATAATGAGGCGATTATACCTTAATGAAATGGTCCACCCATGCTTCAAGGAATTGGGAGACCCATGACGCGGCGGGCGAGGGAGACGGGGTTGCGGACGGTGGAGACGCCGGAGACGCTGCCGCAGCGGCGGCATCGGCCGTCCATGATGCTGGCCTCCATCTCGACAGCGCCGGCGCGGGTGAGCGCGGAGCCGCGGCCCGAGTTGAAGCAGGGGTCCGTCTCCGGCTCCCGCACCACGGCCTCCACCACGTCCAGCACGGTGGTGCCAGCGCGCAGCAGGTCGAGCAGGCAGCGGGCAAGCACCCGCTTGGCCTCTAGAGACAGGTCCACCATGTCCAGCAGGCAGCGTCCACTAGAGACAGGTCCAGCACGTCCAGCAGGCAGCGGGCAAGCACCCGCTTGGCTCCCTCCTGCCTGTGCTCCGGTAGGTTCGGGTCCACGCCCGCGCCGCCGTGGATGGCTATGGCCCAGCGCGCCATGTGATGGTGGTGGTGTGCTGTGCTAGGTGGCGGAAGGCGCTTCGATGGGTCTCGACTCCCGGTGTCGATGAGGGCTGACGCTGCGTGGATGAATGGATGTTTTTTCCCTGATGCTTCGTTTGTCTTGGATATGAACAGTACAAAACAAAGGTGTTAAATCATGAAGATGAAACTGAATAGAGGGCACCAGCGGGAATCGATCTGCCGCCGGTGGCTGAAGAAATAACCATATGCATCATGGCTCGATAGACGCCACGCCCCACGGTGGGCGCCAACTGTCGTGGTCACGATTCCGACAATATAAAGGGGGTAGGATAACGGAGCATGATCTATCAAGATGCACATGGGTGACACGGTGGTTTTAGCGAGTTCGGGCCTCTCACAGTGGAGATAACAACCCTACGTCTCGTGCTCCGGAGAGGCTTTGTTTTATCTGTCATGGACATGAGTTACATGGTGTAGAGAGAGAGAGAGCCAGAGCTTCAGGGAAAGAATGAGCCCGAAGGAGGAGAAGAAGAAGATGTGTCTTAGCTATGTGGAGGGGGTGGCTTATATAGAGTGGGCCACCTCCTCACCTCTTATGTTACAAGATGGGGCATTGATGCCATAATGTCAGCCCACTACAGATGTCTTGTCGAATGTTGGTATTTGCATGACCGAGTGAGTCATACGACCGAGTGGTTGACTGCCATCCGAGTGGATGGAATGTACTTGTCTGAGTGGATCCGTACAGAGTGGATTAGATGTTGTCACGATCCAGTAGGAATTTCCCTTGTAGCCCTTAAACTAATAATGAGGTGCCCTTGGGTAGGACGTATTGGTCACACCTATGACCCTACCCTAGGGCTATATCCCCGTCACCTGCCTTGCACTACTTTGCCCTCTTCATACGTAGATGCATTAACGGCAAGGTTGAACATTGTTACCTATGCGCATCCGGCCTTAGTATCCTTAAGAGCGCAGTGATGGGTGACAAAAGCTTCAACATGGGAGCTATTATAGCAAGGAGGCTGAATAAGAATGATATTGATGGGGACTTCTTTGGCGGGATCTATGGCACTCGCATAGCAAATTTTCTGGGAGTACCCATCCACGCAGGAGATCCCCCGCTCCATACAGCTTTCCTTGACCGCGTCGCTTTAACACGCTACCAGTTTCTTGAGAGGGATGATGAATCCCTCCTATACAGATATATATTTAACCGGAAACATGTTTTCCATATTACCCTTCCCGCTCCTGCTTTCTTTGACTTTCAGGTTAAACGAAGATACTACATAACCATAGGAGAGGCAGGGGAGTATGAGAGGGAGGCGACAGCTGCTCGTCTTCGTGAGGCAGCTATTCAGGCAGTGGCTGCAACACTCCCGTATAACCCCGATTATGATTTTGGGTTTCGCCAGGACCGTCCTTGGGAGTAGACCAAGCTAGGCCAAAAGCCTAAGCTTGGGGGAGTACGTGTTCTCACCGACCTTACATTCATGCTTATGCTTTCACTTTGTTCGTCGGTGTTTACACTTTGCCACTGTATTATCCATGCTAGTTTATTTTCATTTTCTTGTTTTCTTGTTTTTGTGTCCTTTTGAGAAAACCCAAAAAGATTTTCCTTTCTTCTTTTTGCTTGTTTGGAGCTTTCCTGTGTAAATAGTTTTATTTTTCTTTTTCTTTAGGTCAAGGTAGAAGATATTGGTTACAATGTTTAGTGGCTCTTGCATGCATACCTGTTTAGCTTTCAAAGAGCCATATTACTTTGTCTTCTCCTTTGTGTTTGCCTGCAGATTCAGCTTAGTCCATTGCACGGGCACGCTTGTTATTGTTCAGATCGTTCGATCGTGCAAGTGAAAGGCAATAATGATGATATATGATGAAGTGACTAAGACTGGAAAAGCTGGTATGAACTCTATCTATTTTGTTTTTGTAAATATGACTAGGTTGTCATCCCAGATTCAACTTTGTTGTGAGAGAACCATGTTTGCAATGACAACTTAGAGATCATAGTTTCTGATGCCATGCTTATTTATCTAGGAGCTTATAATGGTTTGTCTTGAATGCCAACATAGATTTTGAGATGACTATGATGTAGTATGATAGGATGGTATACTCCTTTGATTGATTCAAGTGGCTTGACTTGGCGCATGTTCATGCATGTAGTTGAGACAAAATCAACATAGCCTCTATGATGTTCGTGTTCATGGTGATTTATATCCTGTTCATGCTTGCACTCCATGTTAGTCAAACTCATTGCATCTTGATGACTGTTGTCGCTCTCTAGTTGGTCGCTTCTCAGTCTTTTGCTAGCCTTCATTTGTACTAAGCGGAATACTGCTTGTGCATCCACTTCCATAAACCCAAAAAAATTTCCATGAGAGTCCACCATACCTACCTATTTGCGGTATTTACCTACCCTTCCAAGTAAATTTGCATGTGCCATTCTCTAAACCTTCAAGAAATAATCTGTTTTGCGTGCCCGAACCGCTCCTGTGGTGACATGTGTTGGAATTATGCCCTGGAGGCAATGAAAAATAAGTTATTATTATAATTCATGTGTCAAGATAATCGTTTATTATCCATGCTATAATTGGATACATGTGTGGATACATAGACAAAACACCGTCCCTAGCAAGCCTCTAGTTGGCTAGCTAGTTGATCAAGGATAGTCAGGGTCTTCTGGCTATGAGCAAGGTGTTGTTGCTTGATAACTGGATCACATCATTGGGAGAATCATGTGATGGACTAGACCCAAACTAATAGACGTAGCATGTTGATCGTGTCATTTTGTTGCTACTGTTTTCTGCGTGTCAAGTATTTATTCCTATGACCATGAGATCATATAACTCACTGACACCGGAGGAATGCTTTGTGTGTATCAGACGTCACAACGTAACTGGGTGGCTATAAAGATGCTCTATAGGTATCTCCGAAGGTGTTCGTTGAGTTAGTATGGATCAAGACTGGGATTTGTGTTGGAAATATGCCCTAGAGGCAATAATAAATTAGTTATTATTATATTTCTTTGTTCATGATAATCGTTTATTATCCATGCTATAATTGTATTGATTGGAAACACAGTGCATGTGTGGATACATAGACAAAACATTGTCCCTAGTAAGCCTCTAGTTGACTAGCTCGTTGATCAAAGGTGGTCAAGGTTTCCTGACCATAGGCAAGTGTTGTCACTTGATAACGGGATCACATCATTAGGAGAATCATGTGATGGACTAGACCCAAACTAATAGACGTAGCATGTTGATCGTGTCATTTTGTTGCTACTGTTTTCTGCGTGTCAAGTATTTGTTCCTATGACCATGAGATCATATAACTCACTGACACCGGAGGAATGCTTTGTGTGTATCAAACGTCGCAACGTAACTGGGTGACAATAAAGATGCTCTACAGGTATCTCTGAAGGTGTTCGTTGAGTTAGTATGGATCAAGACGGGGATTTGTCACTCCGTATGACGGAGAGGTATCTCGGGGCCCACTCGGTAATACAACATCACACACAAGCCTTGCAAGCAATGTGAGTTAATGTAAGTTGCGGGATCTTGTATTACGGAACGAGTAAAGAGACTTGCCAGTAAACGAGATTGAAATAGGTATGCGGATACTGACGATCGAATCTCAGACAAGTAACATACCGAAGGACAAAGGGAATGACATACGGGATTATATGAATCCTCGGCACTGAGGTTCAAACGATAGGATCTTCGTAGAATATGTAGGATCCAATATGGGCATCCAGGTCCCGCTATTGGATATTGACCGAGGAGTCTCTCGGGTCATGTCTACATAGTTCTCGAACCCGCAGGGTCTGCACACTTAAGGTTCAACGTTGTTTTATGCATATTTGAGTTATATGGTTGGTTACCGAATTTTGTTCGGAGTCCCGGATGAGATCACGGACGTCACGAGGGTTTCCGGAATAGTCCGAAAATGAATATTGATATATAGGATGACCTCATTTGGTTACCGGAAGGTTTTCGTGCATTACCGGAAAAGTTTCGGGCTCATCGGTAGTGTATTGGGAGTGCCGGGAGGGGTGCCGGGGACCACCAGGAGGGGTGTTACGCCCCAAGGGGTCTCATGGGCTATGGGAAGAGATAAACCAGCCCCTAGTGGGCTGGAATAAGTTCCCACTAAGGCCCATAAGGTTTGGGAAGGAAAAAACACAAGGTGGAAAGAGTTTCCAAGTGGGAAGGTGGAATCCTACTCCAAGTAGGATTGGAGTAGGACTCCTCCACCTCCAATTTCGGCCAAACCTTTAGGTTTTGAGGCTGCCTCCTCCCCTCCCTCCCTCCTATATATAGTGGGGTTTTAGGGCTGATTTGAGACAACTTTTGCCACGGCAGCCGACCACATACCTCCACGGTTTTTCCTCTAGATCGCGTTTCTGCGGAGCTCGGGCGGAGCCCTGCTGAGATTAGATCACCACCAACCTCCGGAGCGCCATCACGCTGCCGGAGAACTCATCTACCTCTCCGTCTCTCTTGCTGGATCAAGAAGGCCGAGATCATCGTCGAGCTGTACGTGTGCTGAACGCGGAGGTGCCGTCCGTTCAGCACTAGGTCGGAGCGGATCGTGGGATGGATCAGGGACGATTCGTGGGACGGTTCGCGGGGCGGATCGAGAGACGTGAGGACGTTCCACTACATCAACCGCGTTCACTAACGCTTCTGCTGTGCGATCTACAAGGGTACGTAGATCGGAAATCCCCTCTCGTAGATGGACATCACCATGATAGGTCTTCGTGCGCGTAGGAAATATTTTGTTTCCCATGCGACGTTCCCCAACAATTTGTCACTCCATGTGATGAAGAGGTATCTCGGGGCCCACTCGGTAAAACAACATTACACACAAGCCTTGCAAGCAATGTGACTTAGTGTATGTTGCGGGATCTTGTATTACGGAACGAGTAAAGAGACTTGCTGGTAAACGAGATTGAAATAGGTATGCGGATACTGACGATCGAATCTCGGGCAAGTAACATACGAGATTATATACCGAAGGATAAAGGGAATGACATACGGGATTATATGAATCCTTGGCACTGAGGTTCAAATGATAAGATCTTCATAGAATATGTAGGATCAAATATGGGCATCCAGGTCCCGCTGTTGGATATTGACCGAGGAGTCCCTCGGATCATGTCTACATAGTTCTCGAACCCGCAGGGTCTGCACACTTAAGGTTCGACGTTGTTTTATGCGTATTTGAGTTATGTGGTTGGTTACCGAATGTTGTTCGGAGTCCCGGATGAGATCAGGGATGTCACGAGGGTTTCCAGAATGGTCCAGAAACGAATATTGATATATAGGATGACCTCATTTGATTACCGGAAGGTTTTCGGAGTTACCGGGAATTACCGGGAATGACGAATGGGTTTCGGGAGTTCACCGAGGGCGGGGGGCAGCCCACCCCGGGGAAGCCCATAGGCCTTAGGGGTGCCGCACGAGCCCTTAGTGGGCTGGTGGGCAAGCCCACAGAGGCCCCTGCGCAGGAGATAAGAAAATCAAAGAGAAAAAAGGGGAAGTGGGAAGGAAGGGAAGGACTCCACCTTCCAATCCTAGTTGGACTACGATTGGAGGAGGAATCCTCCTCCCCCCCATCGGCAGAACCCCTTGGGGCCTCTTGAGCCCCAAGGCAAGGCTCCTCCCCTCCCACCTATATATATGGAGGTTTTAGGGCTGATTTGAGACAACTTTTCCACGGCAGCCCGACCACATACCTCCACGGTTTTTCCTCTAGATCGCGTTTCTACGGAGCTCGGGCGTAGCCCTGCTGAGATTAGATCACCACCAACCTTCGGAGCGCCGTCACGCTGCCAGAGAACTCATCTACCTCTCCGTCTCTCTTGCTGGATCAAGAAGGCCGAGATAATCGTCGAGTTGTACGTGTGCTGAACGCGGAGGTGCCGTCGGTTCGGCACTAGATCGTGGGACGGATCGCGGGACGGTTCGTGGGACGGTTCGCGGGGCGGATCGAGGGACGTGTAACCATGTTTATTAATGCTTCTGCTGTGCGATCTACAAAGGTACGTTGATCGGAAATCCCCTCTCGTAGATGGACATCACCATGATAGGTTTTCGTCCGCGTACATGCGACGTTCCCCAACAACAGGGGGCTATTGGTATCTTCCATGTTAGGCGTGTTATCCTCGACATGTGTTTATTCACTGTCATTCACGAGAAATGGGCCGGTAATTGGAAGGCCCAGTTCCACGCTTAAATCGAAAACATAACTATAAAACAAGACTCCCCCCGGATTGATGTTTGTATGGACGGTACCCGAGGATTCGGCTAGCCGTGGAGTGTGATTGATTGGTGGTGGGGGAGTTAAAACTTTACTTTTCTGTTTGGGAACCGCCTATAGCATGAGTAGCATGGAAGATATTGAGAACTCTTGGTCATTGCGTTGACAATGAAAGCATGCCACCCAAAATTGTTATCTCTGTTTTCAAAGCTTGAGCTCTGGCACCTCTGCAAATCAATGCTTCCCTCTGCGAAGGGCCTCTCTATTTATTTTCCTGTTGAGTCATCCTCCTCTTGTATAAGCACCAATTAGAGAGCACCTTTGTCATTTTTATGCTTTGCTTTTGATTGATATTGAGTATGACTATGATTGGATCTTCGTTGCTATGAATAACAATGTTTAGTCAGCCCTTGATCTTTGAAAGTGCTCTGCATTTATGTTTTGCGGTCTCAGAAAGAGCTAGCGAGATACCACCTATTCATATTGCTTCATGCTTATTTTGATTGAATTGTTGGTATCTGAAATTCATTATTATTTGCTCTCTAGCTGATTATGCCATTGATATTAGTTTACCGTGAGACCTTTGTGTCGCTTGCTTATGTGGTTAACTTGTGATCTTGCTGAAATTCTGGTTACGAGTTAGACATAGTTGCAACAACAAGATCAAACAGAGTTTGTCAAAGTTTTTCTTTCTCTTTCAGTTTGTCAACTGAGTTGCTTGAGGACAAGCAAGGTTTTAAGCTTGGGGAGTTGATACGTCTCCATCGTATCTAATTTTCCAAACTCTTTTGCCCTTGTTTTGGACTCTAATTTGCATGATTTGAATGGAACTAACCCGGACTAACGCTGTTTTCAGCAGAATTGCCATGGTGTTGTTTTTGTGCAGAAATGAAAGTTCTCAGAACGTCCTGAAAATTTACGAAGAATTTTTCTGGAAAATATGAAAAATACCTACGCAAAGATCCACCAGAGGGGATGGGCCAGTGGGCCACAAGCCTTCTTGCCGCGGCCACCCCCTGGCCACGGCAACCAAGCTTGTGGGTCCCACATGGCTCTGCCGCCCCCAAACTCAGCTCTATAAATTCACTTTCGCCCAAAAAAAAATCAAAAGAGAAGATTTCGTCGCGTTTGCAATACGGAGGCGCCGCCACATCCTGTTCTTCATCTGGAGGACACATCTGGAGTCCGTTTTGGGCTCCGCAGAGGGGAAATCGTTGCCATCGTCATCATCAACCTTGTTCCCTCTCTAATTCCATGAAGCTCTTCATCGTTCGTGAGTAATCTATTCGTAGGCTCGCTGGGCGGTGATGAGTAGGATGAGATCTATCATGTAATCGAGTTAGTTTTGACGGGGATTGATCCCTAGTATCCACTATGTTCTGAGATTGATGTTGCTACTACTTTGCCATGCTTAATGCTTGTCACTAGGGCCCGGCTATCATGATTTCAGGTCTTAAATTATTATGTTGTCACCAATATATGTGTGTTTTACATCCGATCTTGCAAGTTGTAGTTACCTACTATGTGTTATGACCCGGCAACCCCGGAGTGACTATAATCGGAACCACTCCCGGTGATGACCATAGTTTGAGGAGTTCATGTGTTCACCAAGTGCTAATGCATTGTTCCGGTTCTTTATTAAAAGGAGAACCTTAATATCCTGTAGTATCCTTTTGGACCCCGTTGCCACGGGAGGGATGGACAGTAGATGTCATGCAAGTTCTTTTCCCTAAGCACGTATGACTACACACGAAATGCATGCCTACATCACATTGACGAACGGGAGCTAGCCACATATCTCTCCGTGTTATAACTGTTGCATTGTGAATGTCATCCAAACGAATCACCGACCCATTGCCTACGAGCTTGTCCCACTACTGCTGGTACTACTGTCGCTGGCTACTGTTGCTACTTGCTACTGCTGTCACTACTATTGTTCCTTGCTACTGTTGTTACTCGTTGCACTGCTGCTACCTGCTAAAATTCTGGTTCGCTCGGCGTTGATGGGAAAATACAATTTCCGTCAACGGGCAACTTCTGGCACCACTTATGAGACATTTAGGAATAGTCTGCCGTCAACAGATCGTTTCTGACACTGTTGTTATCATCCTACTTTGCTGTAGATACTTTGCTTGCAGATACTAATCAATCTTTCAGGTGTGGTTGAATCTGACACATTCAGCTGCTAATACTCGAGAGTAATCTCTCACCTCCTGACTGGCGTTCCAACAAATTTGGGTCGAATACTCTACCCTCAAAAACTATCGCGAACCCACGCGCTGGTGGGCCATTGCAAGACAATTGCTAATTGTTCAGCAACTGGGAGCAGTTCTGGCTCTGTTGTTGCGAAGGCATCAAGTCAGGGACTCGTCGACAACATTCTTCTAGTGTCGTTGCCAGGGACTGCTAGCAGTCATGCAAATAATATGAATGAATTATTTAATCTCGATGGTAGTGATACACGTGTTCGTAATATTGATGCAAAACATACAAAGTAGGAATGATAGTACCACTTACTTGTGGCACTGTCGCTTGAGTCATATTGGTATAAACTTTGAACTCACTCATAACCATTCCTATTGGTGTAAACGCATGAAGAAACTCCATGTAGATGGATCGTTTGGACTCACTTAATTTTCAATCACTTCATACATGCAAATCATGTGCAAGATGACTAAAGGCCTCGTTTTAAGTGAAATGGGACGAGCAAGTGACTTGTTGGAAATAATACATTTTGATGTATGCATTCCAACGAGTGCCGAGGCACGAAGTGGATGTCGTTATATTCTTACTTCAATGATGATTTGAGTAGATACCGGAGTATTTGCTTGATGAATCACAAAAGTATGAAATATTGAAAAGTTTAAGCTATTTTAGAGTGATGTTGAAGATCGTCGTGACAAGAGGATAATATGTCTACGATGTGATCATGGAGGTAAATACATCTGAGTTGTGTGTTTGGTAAACTTTGAACACAATGTGAAAATTGTATAACAACTCATGCCACCTGGAACATCATAGTGTGATGGTTTGTCCGAACGTCGTAGCCACGCCCTATTGGATATCGTGCATACTATGATGTCTCTTATCGAATTACCACTATTGTTTTTGGGTTAGGCATTAGAGGCAATCACATTCACTTTAAATAGGGAACCACGTAATTCCGTTGAGATGTGATGAGGAGTTGATGAATATACTTCTCACCCCTCGTTGGTTACCCCAAGTGGAAGGTGGAGATGTAGTTAGCAGCAAGTTTCCCTTACACGAAGACTGTAAGGTTTATCGAACCAGGAGGACTCCAAGGATCAACAAGTAGGTGTCCGTTGCTGTGACGCTAGCAGAAGACGTGGACCTGCATACACAAAAAATAACTTTGCTCCCAACGAGTACAGAGGGGTTGTCAATCTCTCCGGCCTTGTAGTTTGCAAAGGATCAAAACACAAGTGGGAATAGTGATAGTGATTGCAATGGAAAAGTAAATGAAAGTAGTAAATGGTAGAGGTGTAAGCAATGGTGGTGATATGGACCGGAGTCACATGATGTTCACTAGTGATGTCTCTCTCCCAAAAGACGATAAACAATTATGCTTGGGTAAACAAATTACAGCTCGGCAATTGACAGAATTATGGACGCACCGCAATGCTAATTATGCTACTTGAAAGTTAGAGGCTCAATAGTAATGGGCAGTACGCCAAGACAAGTAGACCCTTTATTCATCAACATCTACTTACTAATCATCCACCTTGAGATATCATTCCAGACCATCTCGCTGGTATTAAGCTGCGAGCCCCACCCAAAGTGTAAACTCAAAGCAACAGACAACTGCATTAACAAACTATGCATAAGGTAAACAATCCTTGCAACCGTGGTCATAGGCATCGTTGTTTTCTCCCTGGTGGAAACAACACATCCCCTAGTCTCATGTTTCTATCACTCAAGCTAGACATTAGGGGGCATGAACCCACAATCATGCATAATGCTCCCTCTTGGAGTTACAATCTACTAATAGGCCAAAGCAAAAAAGAGCAACGGAGAACATGCATGAATCACTAAAGAACATAATATAAAACGATAATCAAATATATAACTCATCACAATCTGAACATAATCTCATAATCCTTTGGATCCCAGCAAACTGAGCATAGCAATAGGAGGAAAATTACATAGATGCCTTGATCATGTAGGGCAGCCCACAAGGGCTAATCATGTGTGACAGCCCGAGACCGACGCTCCAGAAGATTCCCCTTTTATTACGTTGCTGCTGTGTGCTTATTTTAATTGTTGCATCATCATCGCATCATGCGCATCATCTGCATTGCATCGGCACCCCGTTGTCGCCAGTTTTCAAAGTTGCATCCGTTATTAGTTGTCAGTTATCTCCGTGTTCGTTGTTGCCCGTTTTGAGCCCGAGCACACATGCACGCGCCCGTGGCATCGTTAAAATATTCGTTTTTAAAAGTGTGTATAGAACTTTCTCTAATTGGGTTGAAACTTGGTGTGCGCTATTATATTAATATAGGTAGGACGCGTGCCAATTTTCGCCGCAATCGGAGTCCGTCTGGTACCCGAACGGTCGACCGTAGCGGCACCGTATTCGGTTATCGTCGGACGTTTTTCTGTATTTTTTAAATCGCGTTGCCGGGTGCCATTGTCCCTCTCATCTCTGGCTAGCCTACTCTACACAGCCTTGTAGCCCATCTAATACATTTGCGCGTCCGTGGCCGTCCGATCGCGATCTCGTGGTTGAAAACGGAGCCATATTCGGATAACCCTAGCCAAACCTGGCCAAACAGGCCGTACTGACGGGCCGGCCCGACAGCCCGCAGGCCAGGCACGCCATGGGCCCGGCCCGACATGGCCTAATCGTGCCACGGGCCAGGCACGAGCACGGCATGGGCCGTGCTCGGGCTGCCACCCCGAGCCCATGTGCCAGCACGGCCCGGCACGATTAGGAGCGATGGGCTGTGCGGGATCTGGGCTTCTCGGCGGGAGTCGGCCGGCACGGGTGGGAGATGGGCGGGAGTCGGCGGGAGCGGGCGGGAGGCGGCGGGATCTGGGCGAAAACGCGCGGGAGGGGGCGAAAAATCACGGGAGGAGGCGGGCCAAACGTGCCTCGGGCCGGCCCGAATAGCACGCGTGCCGTGCTTGGGCCTGGCAGCCACGCACATGGGCCGGCACGGCACCGCCCGCATAGTAATCGGGCCCAGGCATGCCGTGCCGTGCCGGGCACGATTCGGCCGGGCCGGGCCATGCCGTGCCGGGCCGGCCCGTTTGGCCAGGTATAACCCTAGCCCTCTTTCCTATTTAATCATTCCCTCCTGTCTAATTTTGGACAGCCACCCTATCCACCTCGTTTCCCGTGCAGACCTAACCCTAACCGCCCTGCCTCCTCTCTCCTCCCACGTAGGGCCCGCCCGAGCCCATCGCCAGCCCTTCCCGGGCCCGGTCGCGCTCGAGCTCACCTGCAGCCGCGAGCCGCAAGCCACCGGCCTTGTCGCCTCGTGCCCGCATGCGCCATCGGAGCGCGCCGCCACCGCCGATCCACGCGCCGTTGCCGTCCGGCCAGGATCTGGCGAGGTCCGGCCGGTTTCGCAACCTCTTGGCCACGCTGCGCTGCCCTCTGTTGTCTTTCAGCGCCAGCCTCGTTGGCCTCAGGAGGTCGCTGCCGTCCCCCGGTCCGATCTGGATCGAGGGGAGGCGTTGACCGTGGATGGGCTGCCGTGCGACCGAGTGGGCCGCGCGCCTTCCCCGACCCATTTCGCCAGTGCCTCGCCCGGCCTCCTCCAGACCGCCTCCTCTCCCAGGCCGTCCCAAGAGCCAATGTGAGGCCCCCAACCCCTCTATATTACGCCTAGGCGTGTGATAGTTAACTTGCGCCCACAATTTCAATCCGTGTAGGTTTTTTTTATATAATTCCTGTGATTTTAGCATTTTCAGGATATTGCTACATTTTCAAATGCTTGCAAATATTAAACCGTGAATCCGATCGCGACGTATTATATATATAACTCGTGTAGAATTTCGCGTAGATTATGATTTTACAACTTGCATGCATGTTTGAAGTGGTTTGACCCGCAGTATGCCTAGATTTGCGTGCTGTCCTAACAAGGAATTATTCCATAGCTATTTTTATGCGTGTCTGGATTGTTCAAATACCATAGATAAAATGTTCGTGTGTTCGGGACTATTTTCCATGTATTTTAGAGTAGTTGCTTGCATTTTTGCATGTAGGTTCCATCGCTAGTTGGCCCATGTTGTGTTTAGGACATGTTCCCGCATATATGTGTGCCGTAGTTTTTTGTTTGCAACCCCACATATTATATATGTTTTCGGGGTAGAAAAATCCATAGAGTTTAACTGTGCATTTAGCTTTATATTTTGAGCAAGTTAGTGCACGTGATATTTTGCCATGTTGCCCTTTTGTTTATTTTGTGTGATTTATTCCGTACGTGATATGAATGAGTTGTCAACTAGAGATATGCCATTGGATGTGTAGGCTAGCCTCTGGTATTTTTGATTGCAATAGAAATCCATGTTTAGGTGTTGTTTGCTTGTTGTCAACATGCTAGAAAATAATGTTGAGTTGGAGATGCTGAAATATTTCTAAGTTTGAAATCTGTTATATTTTGTTGCTGTCTTGCCATGAGTTTTGCTAGTGATATGTAGCTCTTTTGAGGTTCGTGCAATGGAGTTAGTTGTAGTCCTTAAGACTCTATAGCATGCTGTAAATTTTAATGCCATTTGAAGCCATGTAGCATATAGTTTTGCTGCTGTCAATATGCCTTCAGATCGAAAACTGCACTGTCAAAAACTGATATTTTCACTAAGTCTGAAACCGTGTGACATGCCATTTTGTGAGTTCTTTTCTTAGTGATCCATGCTTCCATGCTAGATGTTATTAGTAGTATGTTGTAGTGTATCTTGCCTCTACCGCCTCATGTCTTGCTTGAGCATTTTGGATTTACGTAGCTTGTTGTTTTGGGGTGTAGAAAATGCCATGTTGCTGTTTTGGGCAGATTGTAGCTATTTCTTGTTTAGCTTGTAGTTGTTGAACCGTTGCTCCGTTTTGATCGTGTCCGATATGAAACTTGCTTAGAATCACGTGTAGGTTCATATTAACTTGCTATTTGGATGTTTTGGGATGCTTGTGACTGTCATTGCATACATATTGCATTCATGGCATCATATCTTGTGGTGATCATATCTTTTGAACCGTAGCTCCGTTGGAGATGTTCTCTATGTGTAAATTGATTGGAACGACGCGTAGAATCACGTGAAGCTATTTATTTTTCTGTTTAAAAATTATTAAAACATGCTAGTTCAGATCTGGACAGAATTATAAATTAACGTGAGGTCAGTTCGGAGATGCTATATGTCGTTTCCGACCTCATTTAAAATGCCTAGATAGGATGGTTAATTACGCTTCACATATTGCCATGTTAAACCAACATTTAATATTGCCGTGTACCTAATCGGGATAGAACAAAATAATTCGTATGTGGAGTTTCGTCATTATGCAACTCGTTGCATATTGAACTTCACTTAATGTGTAGTGTTTGATTGTTGTGAATTGACATGCCATGACTTGCATATATTCAACTGTTCATGCATTATTTGTGTTGTGCATCGTGTGTTCAATATCGTGTGTTGATTCTTGTTTCCGGTTTTCTTCGTCCCGATAGAGTTCCGCAAGCGAGTCGGAAAGTGAGGATCCGTACGAGTACATCGGTTCGTCTGCTTCACGGAGTCGTTTTTCTTCCAAGCGGGCTCAGACAAGATGACCATTTCCCGAGATACCATTACTATCATTGCCATGCTAGTTTTTATCGTTTCTATCATTATGTCTCACCGCCTACCACCTGTTAAATGTCAGCCTCTTAACATTGCCATGAAAACCTTCAACCTGTTCACAACCTAGCAAACCACTGATTGGCTATGTTACCGCTTGCTTAACCATGTGTTAGCGTTGCTAGTTGCAGGTGCAGTTGCTTCGATGTGATAACATGGGTTCCTTGTTATATCACCCTAATAATGCTATTTATCTTAATACACCTATATACTTCGTAAAAGGAGGAAGGCTCGTCCTTTCTAGCCTGGTGTTTTGTTCCACCTTTGCCCCCTTACTTTCAGCTAACGGTGTTATATTCCATAATTGATCGCTCCTAACATGACCAGGGTTGTTATGGGGACCGTCTTGATAATTCGTCTTAGATTAAAACTGGTCTAGCTAGGCCCAACTTTGGTACTACATTTGCCTAATAACCAAAAAAAATTGCATAGGGACTTTCCGGACCCCGAGGAAATTAATCAACCCCAGGGCCAGTGCTCCGCATGAGTGTTGGCCAACCTGTCAACCGCTGGTGGCTACCAGGGGCAACTGTGTGATTGGCCTACCGTAAGTTTGGACAATTCGTCGTGTCCTGAGAACGAGATACGCGGCTCCTATCGGGATCGTCGACACGTCGGGCGGCCTTGCTGGACCAGTTTTACCTTTGACGAATGTCTTGTGCATCAGGATTTCGGTGAAACTTTGGGTAATCTCAGAGTTGAGGTTTTCCACAAAGGAATCCGACGAGATCGTGAGTTTTTTGATCGAGGATTTCTATGCGGCTTGTGGTAATTTGTGATGGACTAGTTGGAGCACCCCTGCAGGGTTAAATCTTTTGGAAAGTCATGCCCGTGGTTATGTGGCAACATGGAAACTTTGTTTAACATCAGGTTCTAGATAACTTGAAGTTAACTTAAATAAAATATGCCAACTGAGTGCGTAACCATGACTGTCTCTTTCGTGAGCTCCGTCTCCGATCGAGGACACGGTGGGGTTATGTCTGACGTAAGTAGGTGTTCAAGATCATTCATTTGATCATCAATGGTTCACGTCCGCTATGCGTAGTTCTTCCAGACGGCCTGTGGGAGCGGCCAGCAGCCACGCCGTGCAGGGTGGCCGCCTGGGCACCCCCTGGCTCCCCTCTGGACCATCTTCGGTGATCCGAAAACTTCCGTCATGCTGATTTTATATATTTTTCTCGGGATTTTTGGGGTTCTATAAATTCGGGTAAAAGCTCCTGCAAAAAAGACATCAGCAGACAGAAACTGGCACTGGCTGCATTGAGTTAGTAGGTTAGTACACATATGTGTAAAAAGATATAAAAGTGTAGCAAAACATATAACAATGTCACCTAAAAGATAATGGAACAAGCAGAAATTATAGATACGTTTGGGACGTATCAGATGACAACCTATGAACTATGGTTTAGAGAAATCTAAGTTGTTGTTTCTTAAAAGTTTGGGGCTGCGAAGCTTATGTGAAAAAGTTTCAGCCTGATAAGATCGAACCCAAAGCGGATAAGTGCATCTTCATAGGACACCCAAATAGTTGGGTATACCTCCTATCTCAGATCCGGAAGAAAAGTGTTTGTTTCTAGGAACATGTACTTTCTCGAGAAAATGTTTCTCTCAAAAGAATTGAGTGGGAGGATTGTGGAACTTGATGAGGTTATGAACCGTCACTTCAACTAGTGTGTAGCAGGGCACAGAAAGTTGTTCCTGTGGCGCCTACACCAATTGTAGTGGAAAGCTGATGATGCTGATCATGAAGCTTCCGATCAAGTTACTACCAAACCTTGTAGGTCGACAAGGAAACGTACTTCTCCAAAGTGGTACGGTAATCCTCCCTTGGAGGTCATGTTGCTGGACAACAGTGAACCTACAAGATATGGAGAAGCGATGGTGGGCCTGGATTTTGAAGAATGACCAAAGGTCATGAAATTCGAGAGAGGATCCATGTGTGAAAACAAAGTGTAGACTTTGGAAGAACTACTTGATGGTCGTAAGGCTGTTCGGTACATATGGATTTTAAAAGGAAGACAAACGATGATGGTAAGTGTCACCATTAAGAAAGCTCGACTTGTCGCAAAGATGTTTCCGACAAGTTCAAGGAGTTGACTACAGTGAGACTTTCTCACTTGTAGCGATGCTAAGAGTCTGTTGGAATTAAGTTAGCAGTTGCTGCATTATTTATGAAATCTTGCAGATAGGATGTCGAAACATTGTTTACTCGACAGTTTCCTTGAGGAAATGTTGTATGTGATACAACCAAAAGGTTTTATCGATCCTAAAGGATGCTAACAAGTATGCAAGCTCGAGCGATCCGTCTATCAACTGGAACAAGCATCTTGGAGTTGGAATATACGCTTGGAGGAGATGATCAAAGTTTTTGGTTTTATACATAGTTTATGAGAAACTTGTATTTCTAAAGAAGTGAGTGGGAGAACTATAGAATTTCTAATGAGTATATGTGGTTGACATATTGTTGATCGGAAATAATATAGAATTTCTGGAAAGCATATAGGGTTGTTTGAAAAGTGTTTTTCAAAGGAAAACTGGATTCAGCTACTTGAACATTGAGCATCAAGATCAATAGAGATAGATCAAAACGCTTAATAGAACTTCTAAATGAATACATACCGTGACAAGATTTTGAAGGAGTTCAAAAATAGATCACCCAAAGAAGGAGTTCTTTACTGTATTCTAAGGTGTGAATTTGAGTAAGACTCAAAACTCGACGATGGCACAAGAAAGAGAAGGGAAGAAGGTCGTCCCCTATGCCTTAGCCGTTGGCTCTAAAGTATGTCATGTTGTGTACCGCACCTGAAGTGTGCCTTGCCATGAGTTAGTCAAGGGGTACAAGAGTGATCCAGGAATGGATCACTAGACAACGGTCAAAATTATCCTTAGTAACTAGTGTACTAAGGATTTTTTTTCTCGATTCTGGAGGTGGTAAAAGAGTTCGTCGTAAAGGGTTACATCGATGCAAGCTTTGAGACTAATTCGGATGAGTCTGAGTACTTAACCGGATTTGTATAGTGGAGCAGTTGTTTGGAATTCCAAGTGAACCATGTTAGAAGCATCTACAACATGACATATATATTTGTAAAAGAACACATGGATCTGAATGTTTCATACATGTTGACTAAAAACCTCTCTCACAAGCAAGACATGATCAAACCCCACAACTGTATGGGTGTTAGATTCATTACAATCACATAGTGATGTGAACTAGATTATTGACTCTAGTGCAAGTGGGAGACTATTGGAAATATGCCCTAGAGGCAATAATAATTTGGTTATTATTATATTTCCTTCTTCATGATAATCGTTTATTATCCATGCTAGAATTGTACTGATTGGAAACTTGAATACATGTGTGGATACATAGACAACACACAGTCCCTAGTGAGCCGCTACTAGACTAGCTCGTTGATAAAAGATGGTCAAGGTTTCTTGGCCATAGGCAAGTGTTGTCACTTGATAACGGGGTCACATCATTAGGAGAATGATGTGATGGACAAGACCCAAATTACGAACGTAGTATATAATCGTGTCAGTTTGTTACTATAATTTACTGCATGTCAATGTATCTGTTCCTATGACCATGAAATCATGCAACTCCCGGACACAGGAGGAATACCTTGTGTGTATCAAACGTCCGAATGTAACTGGGTGACTATAAAGGTTCTCTACAGGTATCTCCAAAGGTGTGTGTTGGGTTGGCGTGAATCAAGACTGGGATTTGTCACTCCGTGTGACGGAGAGGTATCTCGGGGCCCACTCGGTAATACAACATCATAAAAAGCCTTGCAAGCAATGTGACTATAGAGTTAGCCCCGGGATCTTGTATTACAAAACGAGTAAAGAGACTTGCCGGTAAGTGGACTGAACTAGGTATAGAGATACCGACGATCGAATCTCGGGCAAGTAACATACCGAAGGACAAAGGGAACAACGTACGGGATTAACTGAATCCTTGACACAGAGGTTCAACCGGTAAAATCCTCGTAGAATATGTAGGATCGAATATGGGCATCCAGGTCCCGCTATTTGATATTGACCGCAAAGTGCTTGGTCATGTCTACATAGTTCTCGAACCCGTAGGGTGTGCACACTTAAGGTTCCACGACATATTCGGTATAGTTGAATTATTGATGTTGGTAAGCGAATGTTGTTCGGAGTCCCGGATGAGATCCTGGACATCACGAGTGTCTCCGCAATGGTCCAGAAACAAAGATTGATATATAGGAATGTTGCATTTGGCTTCCGGAAAGATTTCGGGCATTACCGGTATAGTGCCGGGAGTGACGAATGGGTTCCGGGATTTTGCTGGGAGGGGCCACCCACCCGGGAGAGGACCTAGTATGCCCATGAGTGGCACACTAGCCCTTAGTGGGCTGGTGAGGCCAGCCCAATAAGCCTATTTCATCTGAAAGAAAAATAAAAGGAAAATAAAAGGAAGGAGGTGGACAAGTTGGGAAGCAGTCCTCCACCAAACCGAATTGGAGGAGGACTCATCCCTCTTGGCCTTGGCTGAACCCTCTTGCTTGGAGTAGGAGGCAAGTGACCCTCCCTCTTGTTCCTCCTATATATAGTGGAGGTTTGAGAGGCTTTTGGCACCCAAAAAACGCCATAGTGCAACCCTCTCTCCCTCCACCACTTCGTGACACCTCGTAGCTAGTTCGGCACGACACGACGAAGCCCTGCCAGAGTAGATCCACGACCATCACCGCCACGCCGTCGTGCCGTCAGAGAATTCAGCTAGCTCTCTACAAGGATATGTGGATCCGATCTCCCCTCTCATAGATGATCATCACCATGATAGGTCTTTCCTGTGCGTCGGAATTTTTTTGTTTCCCTTGCAACGTTCCCCAACAAACTTCACTAGTGATAATTACTAAAACTGGCCCACAACTAAAATTGGGAAAATGCTAAGTCTTTATGGTGTCAAGTAGTCTAATCACCCCCCTCTAGACATACTTCGGATCCTGCAGTTATCTCGCTCCCCCTCCTAAAGAGTTCTGCAAGATGAACCTCCGTGTTGTTAACCAGGGTTCCTTTAATAACCTCGTTGTTGAACGGATCTCGTGGGCGACATCAAAACTATTCAACTCTATGACAATGAAGTCGAAAAGATTAAATGCTATCTTGTAGAAGGTAAACCCTCTTGCTTCACTGTTGCTGATGATGGCGCCTTGTATTTCAAGGGTCTCCTGTTTGTTCCAAGTCTGAAGGAAAACCTTGTTATGACTGGGAGGGTGATGAAATAAGCTCATGATACTCCCATGTTTATTCATCCGGGTAGTACCAAGATGTACCAAGACATCCGTGAAAGGTTCTGGTAATCAAACATGAAGCAAGACATTGCACACTATTTTGAAGAATGTGACATTCGTCGTCGAAACAAAGCAGAACATCAAAGGCCTCCTGGAACTCTGCAAACTATTACTATTCCTAAATGGAAATGTGACCATGTCAAAATGGACTTTGTCACTTGTTTTCCCAGATCAGGGAAAGGTAATGATGCTATTCTTGTCATCATTGACCGACTCTCCAAAGTTGCACATTTTCCTGCCATCAAGGAAACCATCACTGCTAGTCAGCTGGGAGAACTATATATGTCCAGAATTGTTTCACTTCACGGTATACCATTGGTAATTAGATCAGACCATGGGATCTTATTCACTACAAGATTCTAGGGAAGTTTCAAGGAGGCTATGGGAACTCATATGTCCGTTAGCACCTCTTTTCATCCTCAATCCCAAGGACGAGTTGAACGAGTCACCCAGATTCTCGAAGACATTCTTCGAGCTTGTGTCATTTCTTTCGGCAAGAAATGGGAGGAATCTCTCTAGTATTCTGAATTCTCCTACAACAATAGCTATCAAGCTAGTCTTAAGATGCCCCCCATTGAAGTGTTGTATGGAACGAAAGTGTCGAACTCCTCTGAATTGGTCAAAATTTGGGGAGCATTCACTCTTCGGTATGGATATTGTGCAACATGGCAAAGATCAAGTCCGTGCTATTCAAGAGAATCTCAAGACTACTCAATCATCTTAGAAGAGTCGGTATGACTGTCATCACAAAGATATGGTCTATCAACTTGGCGAAAAGGATTATCTTCGAGTCACACCAATGAGGGCTTGCTGCTGGCTACGCCTATAGGGATTTCCTTGGCAAGTATGCAAAGGATTCCTCCGCGGCCTTGGAGCCTTGCGTTGGTGTTCCCTTGAAGAGGAAAGGGTGATGTAGCACATCGGCGCTAAGTATTTCCCTCAATTTGAGAACCAAGGTATCAATCAAGTAGGAGGATCGCGTCAAGTCACAAGTACCTGCACAAACACAAAGAGCTTGCACCCAACGCTATTAATGGGTTGTCAATCCCTTATAGATTGTTTGCAAAGTGAGAACTGAAAGCAAAAGGTAAACAAAGCAAAGTAAAAGTAAAAGCGGAGATGATAACTGTGAGTAGACCCGGGGGCCGTAGTGTTCACTAGTGGCTTCTCTCATGAAAGCAAGTAGACGGTGGGTGAACGAATTACTGTCGAGTAATTGATAGAACCGCGCAAAGTCATGACGTTATCTATGGCAATGATCATACATATAGGCATCACGTCCAAAACAAGTAGACCGATACTTTCTGCATCTAGTACTATTACTCCACACGTCGACCGCTATCCAGCATGCATCTAGTATATTGAGTTCATAAGAACAAAGTAACGCCTTAAGCAAGATGACATGATGTAGATGGACAATCTCAAATCTATGATGAAAGCCCATCTTGTTACCCTTGATGGCAACAACACGATGCGTGCCTTGCCGCCCCTTCTGTCACTTGGAAAGGTCACCGCACGGTATGAACCCAAAACCAAGCACTTCTCCCATTGCAAGAATCATAGATCTAGTTGGCCAAACAAACCCAAGACTCGGAGAGACTTACAAGAATATCAAATCATGCATATAAGAAATGAGCAAAGACTCAAATACAATTCATAGATAATCTGATCACAAATCCACAATTCATCGGATCTCGACAAACACACCGCCAAAGAGGATTACATCAGATAGATCTCCATCAAGATAATGGACAACTTTGTATTGAAGATCCAAGAGAGAGAAGAAGCCATCTAGCTACTAACTACGGACCCGTAGGTCTGAACTAGACTACTCATGAGTCATTGGAGAGGTAATGATGTTGATGTAGAAGCCCTCCAGCTCCAAAGTCCCCTCCGACAGGGCACCAGAAGGGTCTCTAGATGAGATCTCGCGGAAACGAAAGCTTGCGGCGGCGGAAAAGTGATTTCATGGACGCCCTTATTTTTTCTGGGACTTTAGGGAATATATAGGACAAAGAGCTAGGGAAGGGGAGCTCCACGGGGCCACAAGCCTGGTAGCCGCGGGCCCCCTGGCCGCGGCTACAGGGCTTGTGGGCTCCCTGTGGGCCTCCTGCCTTGGCCCTCAAGTCCCCCGATCTTCTACTGTTCTGCAAAAATTCATTTCGGGGATTTTATTCCGTTTGGACTCCGTTCCAAAATCAGATGTGAAAAGAGTCAAAAACACAGAAAAAACAAGAACTGGCACCTGGCACTCAATTAATAAGTTAGTCCCAAAAAAGATATAAAAGGTATATAAAACATCCAAAGTTGACAATATAATAGCATGAAACCATCAAAAATTATAGATACGTTTGAGACGTATCAAGCATCCCCAAGCTTAACTCCTGCTCGTCCTCGAGTAGGGAAGTGATAAAGAATGAATTTTTGATGCTTTCATGCTACCTAGCATAGATGTCCTTTGTAAATCCTCTTATGTGACATGAATGTTCAGATCCGTTAGATTCAAAACAATAGTTTGCTATTGACGTGGAGACAATAATACTTCAAGCAAACTAGCAAGGTAATCATGAACTTTCAAAATAACAAGGCCAAAAGAAAGTTATCCCTACAAAATCATATAGTCTGGCTATGCTCTATCATCCTTGCACAACGAATTTAAATCATGCACAACCTCGGTATTGGCCAAGTAATTGTTTTCATACCTTTACTTTCTCAAACTTTTTCAACTCTCAGGCAATACATGAGCGTGAGCCATGGTTTTAGCACTATAAGTGGAATGGAGTGTGGTGGAGGTTGCAAGGCAAACAAGGAGAAGATGGTCACATCAATTAGGCATATCAATGAGCTATGGAGATGCTCATCAATAGATATCAATGTGAATGAGTAGGGATTGCCATACAAATGATGCACTAGAGCTAAGAGTATGTGAAAACTCTTAAAGAAAACTAGTGGGTGTGCATCCAACTTGCTTGCTCACGAAGACCTAAGGCAATTTTGAGGAAGCCTATCATTGGAATATACAAGCCAAGTTATATAATGAAAATTTCCCACTAGCTATATGGTGGTGACAAAACGAGAGACTCTCAATCATGAAGATCATGGTGCTTAATAAGCACAAGTGTGGAAAGATAGTAGCATTATCCCTTCTCTCTTTTTCTCTCATTTTTTTGGTGGGCTCTTTGGCCTCTTTTTTATTATTATTTATTTTTGTGGGTGATACATCCATTTTGCATCATGCTTTCATGTTGATATTTATTTCTTTATGGGCTGTTATATTACTTTGTGGTACCATATTTATGCCTTTTCTCTCTTATTTTGCAAGGTTTATTTGAAGAGGGAGAATTCAGGCAGCTGGAATTCTAGACTGGAAAAGGAGCAAATCTTAGTCCACTATTCTACACATCTCCAAATGCCCTGAAAAGTTACATGGAATTTTTTGGGATTATATAAAAAATACTGGGCGAAAGAAGTACGAGAGGGGTGCTACCAGGGCACCACAAGCCCTGCCACCGCCACCCCCTGGTGGCGGATGGCAAGCTTGTGGGCTCCCTGACGGCCCACTAGACCCCCTCTTTTGCTATATGAAGGGTTTTGTTCCAGAAAAAAATCAATCGGGAGCTTTTTCGTGGTTTTGCCGCCGCGACGAGGCGGAACTTGAGCAGATCCAATCTAGAGCTCCGGTAGGACGATCCTGCCGGGGAATCTTCCCTCCCGGAGGGGGAAATCGTCGCCATCGTCATCACCAACACTCCTTCGTCGGAGGGGAGGCATATTCATCAACATCTTCATCAGCACCATCTCCTCTCCAATCCCTAGTTCATCTCTTGTAACCAATCTCCGTCTCACGACTCCGATTGGTACTTGTAAGGTTACTAGTAGTGTTGATTACTCTTTGTAGTTGATGCTAGTTGGATTACTTGGTGGAAGAGTTTATGTTCAGATCCTTGATGCTATTCATTACCCCTCTGATCATGATTTTGATTATGGTTTGTGAGTAGTACTTTTGTTCCCGAGGACATGGGATAAGTCATGCTAATAATAGTCATGTGAATTTGATATTCGTTCGGTATTTTGATATGTTGTATGTTGTCTTTTCCTCTAGTGGTGTTATGTGAACGTCGACTACATAACACTTCACCATATTCGGGCCTAGAGGAATGCATTGGGGAGTAGTAAGTAGATGATGGGTTGTTGGAGTGACAGAAGCTTAAACCACAGTCTATGCGTTGCTTCATGAGGGACTGATTTGGATCCACTAGTTTAATGCTATGGTTAGACGTTGTCTTAATTCTTCTTCTGTAGTTGTGGATGCTTGCGAGAGGCGTTAATCATAAGTGGGATGCTTGTTCGATGAAGGGCAGTACCCAAGCGCCGATCCACCAACATATCAAACTATCAAAGTAACGAACGCGAATCATATGAACATGATGAAACTACCATGACAGAAATTCCCGTGTGTCCTCGGGAGCGTTTTTCCTCCTATAAGACTTTGTTCAGGCTTGCCCCTTGCTGCAAAAGGGATTGGGCCACTTGCTGCACCTTTGCTACTACTTGTTACTTGTTACTTTTCGCTTGCTACGTTTCACCTCACTACACCATCGCTCGTTACCGCTACTTTCAGTGCTTGCATTTATTACCTTGCTGAAAACCGTTTATCAGAGCCTTCTGCTCCTCGTTGGGTTCGACACTCTTACTTATAGAAAGGACTATGATTGATCCCCTATACTTGTGAGTCATTAAGACTCTTTTCTGGCGCCGTTGTCGGGGAGTGAAGCGCCTTTGGTAAGTGGAAATTGGTAAGGAAACATCTATATACCGTGCTGAAATTTATTGTCACTATGGAAACTGTTCCTTTGAGGAGTTTGTTCGGGGTATCTTCACCACGAATGGAAGCACAAGGATTTGTTCCTCGAACTAAGGTACCTACTGAAAATATCTTTTTTGAAATTCCTTCGGGTATTCTTGAGAAACTGCTCGCTAATCCTTTCACACGAGATGGATCTTCACATCCAGACTTGCATCTGATTTATGTAGATGAAGTTTGTGGTTTATTTAAGCTTGCAGGTTTGCCCGAGGATGAGGTAAAGAAAAAGTCTTTCCTTTATCTTTGAAGGATAAGGCGTTTACATGCTATAGGCTATGTGATGATACTGGATCATGGGACTACAATCGGTTGAAATTGGAATTTCATCACAAATTCTATCTTGTGCATTTAGTACATCGTGATCGGAAATATATTTATAACTTTTGGCCTCGTGACAGGGAAAGCATAGATCAAGCTTGGGGGAGGCTTAAATCAATGCTATATTCATGGCCCAATCATGAGCTCTCGAGAGAAATCATTACTCAAAACTTTTTTGCTCGGCTTTCTCATGAAGATCGTACCATGCTTGACACTTCTTGTACCGGTTCTTTTATGAAGAAGGATATTGACCACAAGTGGAATTTATTGGAAAGAATCAAATGTAACTCTGAAGATTGGGAGCTGGAGGAAGGTAAGGAGTCAGGTATGAATTTCCAGTTTGATTGCGTTAAATCTTTTGTTGATACAAACACTTCTAGAGATTTTAGCGCTAAGTATGATCTTGACTCTGAGATAGTAGCTTCTCTATGTGAATCTTTTGCTGCTCATGTTGATCTTCCCAAAGAGAAGTGGTTTAAGTATCATCCTCCTGTAGAAAGCAACATAGTCAAAACCAATCTAGTTGAGGAGAAAGTCATTGCTTTTAGTGATCCTGTTGTTCCTTGTGCCTACACTGAGAAACCACCATACCCTGCTAGGATAAAGGATTATTCTAAAGCTCCAACTATGATATGTAGGGGTTACATTAGACCACTTGCACCCCCTGAGGAGATTAGAGTTGAACGTAGTGTTGCTATTATCAAAGATCTCTTAACCGAAGATGTAGACGGGCATGTTATCAAATTCTGTGAGGACTCCGCTAGAATTGCTAAACCTCACACGAAAGACAAATACAGACCTATAGTTGGCCTGCCCGTTGTTTCTGTCAAGATAGGAGATCACTGTTACCATGGTTTATGTGATATGGGAGCTAGTGTTAGTGCAATACCCCATTCTCTATATGATGAAATCAAAGATGAGATTGCACCTGCTGAGCTAGAACCCATTGATGTCACTATTACGCTAGCTAATAGAGACACTATCTGCGCTCTGGGAATTGTGAGAGACGTAGAAGTCCTGTGTGGTAAGACGAAGTATCCTACTGATTTCCTCGTCCTTGGTACTGCACAAGATAACTTTTGTCCCATCATATTTGGTAGACCCTTTCTCAACACTATCAATGCTCACATAGATTGCATTAAGCAGACTGTAACAGTTAGTTTCGAGGGTGTGTCTCCTGAATTTAACTTCTCCAAGTTTGGAAGACAACCCCATGAAAAAGATTCGTCTGGTAGAGATGAAATTGTTGCTCTTGCCTCTATTGTCGTACCTCCTACGGATCCTTTAGAGCAATATCTTCTTGAGCATGAAAATGATATGCATATGGAGGAAAGAGATGAGATAGATAAAATTGTCTTAGAACAATATCCTATTCTCAAGAATAATTTGCCTGTTGAACTGCTTGGGGATCCTCCCCCACGAAAGGGTGATCCTATGTTCAAGCTTAAACAGTTGCATGATACTCTTAAGTATGCCTATCTTGATGAGAAGGAGATATATCTTGTTATTATTAGTGCTCTCCTCTCAGAGTACGAAGATAAGAAGTTACTAAAAACTGTGAGGAAGCATCGTGCTGGTATTGGATTTACTCTTGATGATCTTAAGGGTATTAGTCCCACTATATGTCAGCACAAGATTAAAACCGATCCTGATTCTAAACCAGTTGCTGATCATCAAAGGAGATTAAATCCTAAGATGAAAGAGGTCGTTAGAAAAGAAATATTAAAGCTTCTGGAAGCAGGAATCATTTATCTTGTTGCTCATAGTGATTGGTAAGTCCAGTACATTGCGTACCTATGAAGGGAGGTATCACCGTCGTTCCTAATGATAAGGATGAAGTAATCCCACAAAGGATTATTACCGGCTATAGGATGGTGATAGACTTCAGGAAACTGAACAAGGCAACCAGGAAAGATCATTATCCTTTGTCGTTTATCGACCAAATTCTAGAAAGCCTATCAAAACACACACACTTTTGCTTTCTAGACGGTTATTCAGGTTTCTCGCAAATACCTGTTGCACAATATGATGAGGTGAAAACCACTTTCACCTGCCCCTTCCGTACCTTTGCTTATAGACGTATGCCTTTTGGCTTATGCAATGTTTCTGCCACCTTTCAAAGATGTATGATGGCTATATTCTCTGACTTTTGCGAAAAGATTGTCGAGGTTTTCATGGATGACATCTCCGTTTACGGGTCTTCCTTTGATGATTGCCTCAGCAACCTTGATCGAGTCTTACAGAGATGCGAAGATACCAACCTCGTCTTGAATTCAGAGAAGTGCCACTTTATGGTTAATGAAGGTATCGTCTTAGGACACAAAATTTCTGAAAGAGGCATTGAAGTTGATAAGGCTATGGTTGATGCAATTGAGAAAATTCCTTGCCCCACAGATATCAGAGGTACACGAATTTCCTAGGTCATGTCGGTTTCTATACAAGGTTCATGAAAGACTTCTCTAAGATTTCTAGGCCTCTTACCAACCTCTTGAAGAAGGATATTCCTTTTGTTTTTGATGAGGATTGTGAGGAAGCTTTCGAAATACTTAAGAAGGCTTTGATAACCGCACCTATTGTTCAACCACCTGACTGGAACTTGCCCTTTGAAATCATGTGCGACTCTAGTGATTATGCTGTTGGTGCTGTTCTAGGACAAAGAGTTGACAAGAAGTTGAATGTCATTCACTACGCTAGTAAAACTCTAGACATTGCCCAAAGAAACTATGCCACTACGGAAAAGGAGTTTTTAGCAGTCGTGTTTGCATGTGAAAAGTTCAGATCTTATATAGTTGACTCTAGAGTCACTATTCACTCTGATCATGCTGCTATTAAGTACCTTATGGAGAAGAAGGACGCTAAGCCTAGACTGATCAGATGGGTTCTCCTCCTACAGGAATTTGATTTGCATGTCGTTGACCGAAAGGGTGCTGATAACCCTGTAGCAGATAACTTGTCTAGGCTAGAGAATGTCCTTGATGACCCACTACCTATTGATGACAGCTTTCCTGATGAGCAGTTAGATGTCATCCGCACTTCACATAGTGCACGGTGGTATGCTGATTACGCAAATTATATCGTAGCCAAATACATACCACCCAGTTTCACCAATCAGCAAAAGAAGAAATTCTTTTTTGATTTGAGACACTACTTTTGGGATGATCCTCACCTTTATAAGGAAGGAGTAGATTGTGTTATTAGACATTGTGTGCCTCAACATTAACAGGGACAGATCTTGCAGAAGTGTCATTCCGAAGCCTACGGAGGACACCATGCTGGAGATAGAACTGCTCATAAGGTATTGCAATCAGGTTTCTATTGGCCCACTCTCTTCAAGGATGCCCGTAAGTTTGTCTTGTCTTGTGATGAATGCCAAAGAATAGGGAACATGAGTAAGCGTCAGGAAATGCCTATGAACTATTCACTTGTCATTGAACCATTTGATGTCTGGGGCTTTGATTATATGGGACCCTTCCCGAGTTCCAATGGGTACACTCACATCTTAGTTTTTGTGGATTACATCACTAAGTCGGTAGAGGCTATCCCCACTAAAAATGTTGATCACCACACCTCTATTAAGATACTTAAAGAAGTCATTTTCCCAAGATTTGGAGTCCCTAGATATCTGATGACTGATGGCGGTTCACACTTCATTCATGGTGTTTTCCGCAAGATGCTCGCTAAGTATGATGTCAACCATAGAGTTGCACCTCCTTATCATCCTCAGTCTAGTGGTCAAGTGGAGTTGAGTAATAGGGAGATCAAATTGATCCTACAAAGGACCGTCAATAGATCTCGAAAGAGTTGGTCTAGCAAACTTGACGATGCACTATGGGCTTATAGGACCGCCTATAAGAATCCCATGGGCATGTCGCCGTATAAAATGGTTTACGATAAGGCCTGTCATTTACCTCTTGAGCTGGAACACAAAGCTTATTGGGAAATCAAAGAGCTCTACTTCGATTTCAAACTTGCCGGTGAGAAGCGGCTGTTTGATATCAGCTCGTTAGATGAATGGAGGGCCCAGACATATGAGAATGCCAAGTTGTTCAAGGAAAAGGTTAAGATATGGCACGATAAACAAATACAGAAACGAGAGTTCAATGTAGGTGATTATGTCCTGCTATACAATTCTCGTTTAAGATTCTTCGCATGCAAGCTTCTCTCTAAATGGGAAGGTCCTTGCGTTATCGAGGAAGTATATCGTTCTGGTGCCATCAAAATCAATAACACGGAAGGAAATTTTCCTAGAGTGGTAAATGGGTAAAGAATCAAGCATTACATCTCTAGTACTCCCATAAATGTTGAGACCAATATCATCAATGTCATAACTCCAGAGGAGTACATAAGGGATGTTTATCAGCCTGTTTCATACCCTGAAAACAAAAAGGTATCTGTTTCGGAAAGAAATTGGACTCCGATGCTTTCCAATAGGAAATTTCCTCCGTTTTGGAATTTTTGGAAAATTAGAAAAATAAAAAAGCAGTCCGGAGAGCGCACGAGGTGGCCACAACCTTGGAAACCGCCACCTACCCCCTGGTGGCGGAGGGAGGGCTTGTGGGCACCTCGTGTGACTCATGGACTCCGTTTTCTTGCGGAGCACTCCTTCTGGTCCAGATAAAATCAATATATATTCGCCCGAAGGTATTGATCTCCGTATCGCGCAGTTTTCCTCTGTTTTCGTTTCGAGCCTGTTGTGTGCCGTAGATCTAGGTCATGATGTCTTCTCAGGATTCAAAGGGGGAGAGCTATGTGGCTGACTACCTTTCTAACCCCAAGGTCTATGGGGACTTGGAACCATATGGCTGGACCACTGACGAGGAAGAGGACTATGAGCCCAAGGGGAAGGAACAAACGAGTTCCGATGAAGAGGAAGCTCCTCTACCTCAACCTGGACGCACTCATGTGGAGTTCAAGAAGTCAAGCCTCCCTGACAATAGGTAGAAGCCTAAGACCTTATTTATCCCCTCTCGTTTCTTGCAGGAGAGTAAGCAGGAACTTTGCCATAGAGTGTTGAAACTTGAGGAGGAAAATGACGATCTAAGGGAGCAGAACTTTTTGCTCAAGTGGAAATTAGACAAGCTCAAGACTGCTTCAACAACTCCACCACCATCACCACCAAACGAAGACAACTAAGCATTGGTATGGGCAATCCCCTTGGCTTCTGCCAAGCTTGAGGGAGTTCCCTGGTATCATATCACCTTTATATCTTTTGCTTTTACCTTTGTTTTAGTTCTTTCCTTTTCAGTTTTTATTTCTTGTTTTAGAGGAATAAGTCTTTAGTGTTTAGTTTGAGTCTTTTCCTTTTTTCTCTCTCCCGATGTATTCGAGCTTATGAGCTATATAATAAAGAGTATCTTAGTCAAGGGCTTTGCTTTGTGTCATGATCAAAAGTATGAAAAGAACGATAGCATGAAAGATCATGATACGATCTTATGGAAAGTGATAACTTCACTTATGACACGTATGATGATTGAAACTTGTTGAGAATAAATCAACATAGACCTCAGTCATTGTTGCAATTAATAAGAAGTAATAAGGAAAGAGAGGTTCACATATAAATATATCATCTTAGACACTTTTTACAATTGTGAGCACTCACCAAACTATTACATGCTTAGGAGTAGATGTTGGACAAGGAAGACAACATAATGAATTGTGTTTGCTTGGTTCCAAACAATGTTATATGATTAGAGATCCCTTAGCATGTGACGATTGCTTCCACCTCATATTAGCCAAACCTCCCGCACCAAGTAGAGATACTACTTGTGCATCCATAAACCTTCAACCGAGTTTTGCCATGAGAGTCCACCATACCTACCTATGGATTGAATAAGATCCTTCAAGTAAGTTGCCATCGATGCAAGCAATAAAGATTTCTCTCTATTATGTATGATCTATTAATGTGTGGAAAATAAGCTTTGTACGAACCTGTGATGAGGAAGACATAAAAGCGACAGACTGCATAACAATGTTCTTTATCACAGGAGGCAATATAAAGTGACGTTCCTCCGCATTAAGAGGACACACATTCAAACCTTAAAAGCGCATGACAACCTCTGCTTCCCTCTGCGAAGGGCCTATCTTGTACCTTTACTTTTTTCCCTTGTAAGAGTCATGGTGATCTTCACCAATTACCTATTTTTGCCTTCGTCTTGGCTACCGTCACGTGCTTGGGAAAGATCTATATTCATATATCAACTTGGAATTGAGTACTTATGCTTTATTATTGTTGAATTTACCCTTAGGTAAATAGTTGGGAGGAAAAACTATAAGCCCCTATCTTCCTCTGTGTCCAGCTGAAACATTGACAACATGAGTACCACGTGAGTTGTAACAATTGTGGAAAACAAAAGTGATGCTTGAGTACGTGGATTTGCCTTACAAGGTCTTATTTGACTCTTTCTGATGTTGTGATAAATTGCAATTGCTTCATTGACTATGGACTGTTGTTGGTTAGTTCTCGGTACGGTTTTTTGCTTCATGCTTTGCTTTGTGAAGGAATTGTTACTTTCCCGTAAGAATCTTTATGATGTATTGTTTTTCTATGTGTGATCATGATGCCCTCATGTCCGTATTATGTTTTATCGACACATTCCTCCCTAAATATGTGGACATGTTTATGGAACTTGGTTTTCGCTTGAGGACAAGCGAGGTCTAAGCTTGGTTGATACGTCCATTTTGCATCATGCTTTCATGTTGATATTTATTGCTTTATGGGCTATTATATTACTTTGTGGTACCATATTTATGCCTTTTCTCTCTTATTTTGCAAGGTTTATTTGAAGAGGGAGAATTCAGGCAACTGGAATTCTGGACTGAAAAGGAGCAAATCTTAGTCCACTATTCTGCACATCTCCAAATGCCTTGAAAAGTTACGTGGAATTTTTCGGGATTATATAAAAAATACTAGGCGAAAGAAGTACCATAGGGGGGCTACCAGGGCGCCACAAGCCCTGCCACCGCCACCCCCTCGTGGCGGATGGCAAGCTTGTGGGCTCCATGACGGCCCACTAGCCCCCTCTTTTGCTATATGAAGGGTTTCGTTCTAGAAAAAAAATCAATCGGGAGCTTTTTCGTGGTTTCACCGCTGCCACGAGGCGGAACTTGAGCAGATCCAATCTAGAGCTCCGGCAGGACGATCCTGCCGGGGAAACTTCCCTCCCGGAGGGGGAAATCATCGCCATCGTCATCACCAACACTCTTCTCGTCGGAGGGGAGGCATCTTCATCAACACCATCTCCTCTCCAATCCCTAGTTCATCTCTTGTCACCAATCTCCGTCTCACGACTCCGATTGGTACTTGTAAGGTTACTAGTAGTGTTGATTACTCTTTGTAGTTGATGCTAGTTGGATTACTTGGTGGAAGAGTTTACGTTCAGATCCTTGATGCTATTCATTACCCCTCTGATCATGATTATGATTATGCTCTGTGAGTGGTACTTTTGTTCCTGAGAACATGGGATAAGTCATGCTAATAATAGTCATGTGAATTTGATATTCGTTCGGTATTTTGATATGTTGTATGTTGTCTTTTCCTCTAGTGGTGTTATGTGAACGTCGACTACATAAGATGTCACCATATTTGGGCCTAGAGGAAGGCATTGGGGAGTAGTAAGTAGATGATGGGTTGCTGGAGTGACAGAAGCTTAAACCCCAGTGTATGTGTTGCTTCGTAAGGGGCTGATTTGGATCCACTAGTTTAATGCTATGGTTAGACGTTGTCTTAATTCTTCTTTTGTACTTGTGGATACTTGCGAGAGGGGTTAATTTTAAGTGGGATGCTTGTCCAAGTAAAGGGCAGTACCCAAGCGCCGGTCCACCCACATATCAAACTATCAAAGTAATGAATGTGAATCATATGAACATGATGAAACTACCATGACAGAAATTCCCGTGTGTCCTCGGGAGCGTTTTTCCTCCTATAAGACTTTGTTCAGGCTTGTCCCTTGCTGCAAAAGGGATTGGGCCACTTGCTGCACCGTTGCTACTACTTTTTACTTGTTACTTTTCGCTTGCTACGTTTCACCTCACTACACCATCACTCGTTACCGCTACTTTGAGTGCTTGTAGTTATTACCTTGCTGAAACCCGTTTATCAGAGCCTTCTGCTCCTCGTTGGGTTCGACACTCTTACTTATCGAAAGGACTATGATTGATCCCCTATACTTGTGGGTCATCAGTGGGCATCTTTGGCCTCTTTTTTTGTAAATGGGCTTCGCTGGCCTCTTTTATTTCCTCACATGGGACAATACTCCATCAATGATGATCATCACACTTACAACTCAAAACTTAGAGCAATGATGACTCTATATGGAATGCCTTCGGTACTGTACCATGACAATGATCTAGCATGGCATAGACATCAATGGAAACATCATGCTAGCTATCTTATGATCATGCAATGGCAATATAGAAACTGTGGCACATGTCATGGTGGTAGTTGCATGGGAATATATGTCGGAATGGCTTTTAAAAAGCCATAGTAGGTCGGTACGATGGCTGTTTTGAGGGAGGCTAATGCTGGTTTTATGCACTGGCGAAAGTTGCACGGCACTAAAGAAGATAGTGATGGTGGAAGGTGAAAGTGCATCAAACCATGGACTCAACATTAGTCATGAAGAACTCAAATACTTGTTGCAAAAGTTTTAGTAGAAATCAAAACAAAGCATTCAACGCATACTCCTAGGGGAAGGGTTGGTAGGTATAAACCATCACGCGACCCCGACCGCTACACAAAGGATGACAATAAATAAACTAATCATGCTCAGACTTCATCACATAGCGGTTCACCATACGTGCATGCTACGGGAATCACTAACTTCAACACAAGTATTTCTAGATCCACAACACCTTACTAGTATAACTTCAATATTACCACAACCACAACTCAAAACTAATTGAGATGAATCAAACTTCTCTAACTACTCAATGCACATGAAGGTTGAAGTTTTCATATCCCTTTGGATAACTACCCTTTTGAGACTACTTTCATAGCATAGATCAACTACCACGCCACGCACTTCCGTGCTCTAAAAGATAGAAGTGAAACACATAGAGAAAAATCAACTAGCTCAAAAGATATAAGTGAAACACATGTGAGCTGAATTGCCTAACCAAAGGATATAAGTGAATCTCGACAAAATCACGGTGAGTGCATGTCTCTCTCTCTAGGTTTGCAGCAAGGAAGATTGTGACACAACCAAAATAAAATACTCCTACGATACAAGACGCTCCAAGCAAAACACATAACATGTGGTGAATAAAAATATAGCCCCAAGTAACGTTACCGATGGATTGAAGACGACAGAGGGGATGCCTTCCCGGGGGCACCCCCAAGCTTAGGCTTTTTCGGCATCCTTGAATCAACTTGGGGTGCCTTGGGAATCCCTAAGCTTGAGCTCTTGCCACTCTTTATCTCTTTGTCCATAAGAACTTCACCCAAAAGTTGAAAACTTCACATCACGAAACTTAGACAGAAACTCGTGATATCATTAGTATAAGAAAGCAAATCACTACTTCCTTAGGTACTATAGCAAACTTAAATTCTACTTATGTTGATGTTGGCTTACTGTATTTTCAATCTTCCATGGCTAATACCCCCCGATACTATCCATAGTTTCATCGAAATAAGAAACTAACTCAAGAAAAACAGAATCTGTTAACAACAGACCAGTCTTTAGCAATCTGTATATTTCGTATACTTCTTTTACTTCAAAAGTTCTGAAAAATTACGAAAGTCTGAAGAATTTATGTAGCAATCAGCAGCAAGAAGAATCAACTCAAAATCTCTCACAGAAAACAATGAAAATTCTTTTCATGAGCAAAAAGTTTCTGTCTTTTCCAGCATGATCAAACGATCATCCCCAAGACTAATCATAACGGTTTCACTTGGCACAAACGCAAAAGAAACACAAAAAACACAATCATAACAGAATTATGAAAGTGTGGAAAACACAAAATAGAAAGAAAAATGATAGATTCTTCGGGTTGCCTCCCAACAAGCGCAATTGTTTAACGCCCTTAGCTAGGCATAAGGTGATGGAATCACGTATAGTCATCTTTGGTGCTCAAACCATAAGTAGCCCTCATCATAGAGTCATAAGGCAATCTTATTTTCTTTCTAGGAAAATGCTCCATGCCCTTGTTTAGAGGAAATTGAAGTCTAATATTCCCTTCCTTCATATCGATGATAGCACCAATAGTCCTTAGGAAAGGTCTACCAAGAATAATGGTACATGAAGGATTGCAATCTATGTCAAGTACAATGAAATCCACGGGTACATAGTTCTTATTTGCAACAATAAAGAACATCATTGATCCTTCCCATGGGTTTCTTGACAGTAGAATCCGCAAGATGCAAATTAAGAGAACACTCTTCAATCTCATGAAAACCAAGAATATCACATAAAGACTTTGGAATCGCGGAAACACTAGCACTCAAATCACACAAAGCATTGCATTCATAGTTTTTGATTTTGATTTTGATAGTAGGTTCCCACTCATCATGAAGTTTTCTAGGTATAGAGACTTCTAATTCGAGTTTCTCTTGAAGAGATTTCATCATAGCATCTACGATATGTGTGGTAAAGGCTTTGCTTTAGCTATAAGCATGTGGAGAGTTTGCAATGGATTGCATCAAGGAAATGCATTCAAACAAGGAGCAACTATCATAATTGAATCCCTTGAAATCCAAAGTGGGAGTTTCATTACTACCCAATATTTTGATTTCTTCTACTCCACTCTCCACACCTTTATCATCAAGATAGGTGGACTCTGAATCATTGGGGCATTTTTCAACCAAAGTGGATTCATATCCAGCCCCTTCATCAATAGGTTTGTCACGCGAAAACAAAGATTCAAGAGGAGTCACACCAAGCACTTTAAGATCTTCGTGATTTGCATCACAAATTTCAGGTTTAGCTGCCATCTTATTGACTAAGGTAGCCTGCTTGTCAGAAATTTGGCCCACCAATTTTTCAAGGTGAGCAAGCTGAGAATTTAGTGCAAGGAATTCTTTGGCCATATCATCAACTTCTTCATTCAAACAGGCCATAAAAGAATTTTGCGCTTTTAATTCCCTACGGAAGTAACTATTTTGGTCAAACTGAGAAGACATGGAACCTTTGACACCAGTTTCAATCTCTTCCAACCTTCTGAAATAATTTGGTTTGGCCATGAGGAATGGTCTCTCACGAACAAGCCCAAGAGCAAGTGAGAAAAACGGGCAGAAAAAAGAAGGCAAAAGACAAAAGAAAACGGCAAATGTGAAGTGGGGGAGAGGAAAACGAGAGGCAAAAAAGGTGAATGCAAGAGATGAGTTTGTGACACTTACTTGGATAGATCTTGACTTGATCTCTCCCCGGCAACGGCACCAAAAATCCTTGTGCTGCTGGCTACGCCTATAGGGATTTCCTTGGCAAGTATGCAAAGTATTCCCCCGCAGCCTTGGAGCCTTGCGTTGGTGTTCCCTTGAAGAGGAAAGGGTGATGTAGCACAGCGGCGGTAAGTATTTCCCTCAGTTTGAGAACCAAGGTATCAATCCAGTAGGAGGATCGCGTCAAGTCACAAGTACCTACACAAACACAAAGAGCTTGCACCCAACGCTACGAAGGGTTGTCCATCCCTTATAGATTGTTTGCAAAGTGAGAACTGAAAGCGAAAAGTAAACAAAGCAAAGTAAAAGTAAAAGCGGAGATGATAATTGTGAGTAGACCCGGGGTTCGTAGTGTTCACTAGTGGCTTCTCTCATGAAAGCAAGTAGACGGTGGGTGAACGAATTACTGTCGAGCAATTTATAGAACTGCACAAAGTCATGACGTTATCTATGGCAATGATCATACATATAGGCATCACGTCCAAAACAAGTAGACCGATACTTTCTGCATCTAGTACTATTACTCCACACGTCGACCGCTATCCAGCATGCAACTAGTGTATTGAGTTCATAATAACAGAGTAATGCCTTAAGCAAGATGACATGATGTAGATGGACAATCTCAAATCTATGATCAAAGCCCATCTTGTTACCCTTGATGGCAACAACATGATGCGTGCCTTCCTGCCCCTTCTGTCACTGGGAAAGGTCACCGCACGGTATGAACCTAAAACCAAGCACTTCTCCCATTGCAAGAATCATAGATCTAGTTGGCCAAACAAAACCCAAGACTCGGAGAGACTTACAAGGATATCAAATCATGCATATAAGAAATCAGCAAAGACTCAAATGTAATTCATAGATAATCTGATCACAAATCCACAATTCATCGGATCTCGACAAACACACCGCCAAAGAGGATTACATCGGATAGATCTCCATGAAGATCATGGAGAACTTTGTATTGAAGATCCAAGAGAGAGAAGAAGCCATCTACCTACTAACTATGGACCCGTAGGTCTGAAGTAGACTACTCACGAGTCATTGGAGAGGCAATGATGTTGATGTAGAAGCCCTCCAGCTCCAAAGTCCCCTCCGGCAGGGCACCGGGAAGGGTCTCCAGATGAGATCTCGCGGAAACGGAAGCTTGCGGCGGCGGAAAAGTGATTTCGTGGACGCCCTTATTTTTTCTAGGATTTTAGGGAATATATAGGCCAAAGAGCTAGGGCAGGGGAGCTCCAGGGGGACCACAAGCCTGGTAGTCGCGGGCCCCCTGGCCGCGGCTACAAGGCTTGTGGGCTCCCTGTGGGCCTCCTGCCTTGGCCCTCAAGTCCCCCGATCTTCTTCTGTTCTGGAAAAATTCATTTCGGGGAATTTATTCCGTTTGGACTCCGTTCCAAAATCAGATCTGAGAAGAGTCAAAAACACAGAAAAGACAGGAACTGGCACTTGGCACTGAATTAATAAGTTAGTCCTAAAAAAGATATAAAAGGTATATAAAACATCCAAAGTTGACAAGATAACAGCATGAAACCATCAAAAATTATAGATACGTTTGAGACGTATCAGGGGTGCATACCGCTTTGGGATCAAGGGCAAGCTAGACCCTCGCTATATTGGTCCATTCACTATTCTCGAAAGGCGTGGAAAGGTGGCATATCAATTGGAACTAGTGTCGAACCTTTCTCAGGTTCATGATGTCTTCCATGTGTCACAACTCCGCCACTACTTCAAGGATCCCATTCGAGCAGTGGATCATGATGTGCTTGAAATGCAACAAGACCTTTCTTATAAAGAGCACACAGTCTGCATTCTTGGTCAAACTGAATGTCAAACTCGGCAGATGGCAATCAAGTTCCTTAAAGTTCAATGGTCAAACCATTCTCAAGATGAAGCCACTTAGGAACGCGAGGATCGTCTTCATGATGAATACCCCGAACTTAGTTCTCAGGACGAGAATTTCTTTTGGTAGGGGAAACTTGTGAGACCCCTAGATTCACGCTAGAGTGATCATTGTAATTAGGCTACACTAACCCGGGATATTAAGATAATGCTTTTGTTAATCCAAGTTTGATCACTTTTGGAATCAATTCTTAATTCAATTTCTTTCGCAATTCAAGTTCAATTGAAAAGTGGATTTAATAGTTTTCCAAACTTGAGAACTAAGTCATAGTTATATTGCAAATATTCCTTTAGTATTTATAAAATATGAACAAACATTTTATCAAGTGTTTTGGTGCCTCAAAATAATTATAACAGAAGTCAAAACAATAAATTGAATACCTTTTGAATTATGAAAATGTCCAAACTTAATGAAATAAGTCCCAAAATTTTTGTGGCGGTACTATAATTTGCAATGTATTTAATGGACCAGGTACCATATTTTACATAAGTCAATTAGTGCTAAAAATCAAATAAAGAAGAAATAATTAAAATAGTAACACAGAAAAATGCTAAAAAGAAAAAGGCCTAAGTGCACTTTGCACTTAGGACTACCATCCCGAAGGTCACCCAGCCCGCCTAGCCCCCCATCGTCTTTCTCTATTCATCACACGATACGTGGGCGTGGAGATGCTCGCCACCTTCACCCGAGCACGGCCGCTGCCACGAGCTCGATTCCGATGAGCACCGGACACCCTAGCTCCTCTCGCTCTTCGGGATGGAAGCGGGCGAGCCCTAGCTTTCGAACGCGCCCTCGCGCACCCCAAATAGACGCCCGTTGGTGAATTCCGATGAGAGACCGATCCCCTCCACCGTAGTTTTGGTCGTCGGAGCTTGCTCCGGAGCCACCGCTAGTGACCCTTCTAGTGGAACCACGGGCCCTAGTTCACTAGGTTGACCCCCAACAGTTGAGTGGGCAACCCCAAGCAATAACTGGTGGATCCCTACCTCTTAACTGGTTAGTTAATTAAAATGATAAATTTAAACTAATTAGGCCCTGCCATGTGGGCCATGTTAGGTAATTAGTTAATTAGATAAAAAAACTTCGATTAAACCCACTTTCTAAGATAGGTGGGGCCAAGCTGTCACGTTTGACGTGAGACAGCTCGGTTTTCTTGTGGTGTCATCGTGATGACATGCTGATTCAACAAAGGATTTTTCGAATTAATATTAAATCCAAGAATTTCACAATATTTGTAAAACTTTGAAAATTAATAAAAAATAATCTATAAGTGAGATGAAGATAATTTATATATGAAAGTTTCTCAGAAAAATCCCACGAATCTGAATACGCCGTTCGTTCATCTGTCACATGATCCTAGCATGATGAACTTGGAATTTCCTCCCTGATTCATCCATTCGGTAATAGCCAAAGACTCGGGAAATATTATCAATATTTTCCCGCTCGTGAGTAACATGTAGTATTGTGTTAGATCATCCCTAGCACTGCATATTGCCATGCCATGCATCGTAGTGCATCTGCTTGCTTGTATTTACTGTTTATTCCCCCTCTTCTCTCCCGTAGACGTCGGGACCGACATTGCTACCGGGTACGACAACGCCCCTAACGATCAGCCTTTTGTAGTACAACAACAAGGCAATAAACCCCATTTTGATCATTCGAATATTATCCATTCTTTCACCCTCATGCTTGCATTAGATTTTTCTACTGTTGCAGATACCTCCTATTCTCATGCATAGCCTGTTTTGTTAAACTGCTTTTGTACCCTACTGCATTGTGACAGCCCGAGACCGACGTTCCAGAAGATTCCCCCTTTATTCCGTTTTCGTCGGGTGTCTATTTTCTTTTGTCGCTTCATCATCGCATCATGCGCATCATCTGCATTGCATCGGCATCTCCGTTGCCGCCACTTTTCAAACCCTGCATCCGTTAGTAGTTGCCGGTTCTCGTCGTTGTCCGTTCTGAGCCCGACCGCACACGCACGCGCCCGCGGCATCGTCAAAACCCTGTTTTAGAAGTGTGTTGAAAACTTTCTCTGATTGGGTTGGAATTTGTCGTGCGGTGTTATTTTAATATAGGTAGGCCGCCTGTCAAGTTTCGTCGCGATCGGAGTCCGTCTGGTACCCGAACGGTCGACCGTAGCGGCACCGTATTCGGTCTACCGTCACACGTTCGGGTGTTTCCAATCGCGTTTCCGCGCTGCCCGTTTTCCCTGTCATCTCTGCCTAGCCTCTCTACACAATCCACCAACCTGCTCGCAGCCCAGTCCGAAAACCTCCCGGTACCCGGAACACACGGTCGTAACCGTTAGGTCCGGATCAACCCCGTTTTACCGCAAACCGTCTTCGGCTTGTCCAGTGGACTTCCTAACCTATTTATCTCGACCACCCGATCTAAATCAGAGGGTCGAGATGCCTCTAAAGCTAATCCACTTGCTATATATAGGTCCATCCAGTCCAATCAGTCCAAAACCTAGGGATCCTCCCTCCGTTTCCGTGCCTCGCCGCCACCCTGCCCAAAATTCCACGCGCATCAGGCTAACCACAGCCGCGTCAGATCTCCCTTCGATCCCCAAGCCTTGTCCCCGCGCCGGCCTCCCATGTCTCGATCCAGAGGGTCAAAAGCAGCAAGAGGAGATCTTCCCGTGCTCGAGCCCCGCGCCATCTTCTTCTCCCTCTTCCTCTCTCTTTTTCTCTCCCTGACCGGCCTCTCTCTCTTCCTCCCGTAGGTGCGAGGATCCGCCATGGTGAGCTCGCCGGTGCTCTCAAGACCGTAGCTCGTCACGCCGTCTTCCTCCGCCGCCTCAGCCCCAGTCTAGCCCGCCGCTTGTGCGCCCGTCAGAGCCGCCGTCGCCCGCGCACTACCGTGCCGCCGTGGAGCTCGACGCCGGGGTTCCCTGTCCAACAGAGCCGTAAGGCCGTTGCACCCTTCTCTCCCTGTTCCCCCATCTCTTTTCTCATCTCTCCATCTGCTTGTTTCTTCTGCCAGGAGCAGAACGGGAGACTGCCGCCGCCTCCCTAGATCACGACAGCTGCGCCCGACGCCTACAGCCTCGGGAACGGGCCCCCCTCGTCCGGATATGCCCGGCCCGCTGGCGAAGATCCCCGTCGGCGCGGCCCCTGCAGTCTCTGACGAGCTGAACCCCCCTCATCGCACCCAACCGCTGCAGGTTGTGCCTTTCCTGCTGATGGTAGATCCATCCGAAGGTGTACTTCATAGCATGCAAGGTTGCATTTTCAGCAAATAGTTTAGTTAGTCCTTCTGGTTAGCTCACGACGCCCGCACCAGCAGGTTGTGGGTTCAAATCCCCGTCGCTGCATGTTCTTGTTTATGCATTTATTTTTGTCTCGAGGATGACCTCCTTCATCTATTTCAGCTGTTGTCAAGCCGTTGTTAATTCGCAAACCAGTAGCTAGCCCAAATGGACAATGCGCTCGCCCACCTCCAGTAGGTTCTGGGTTCGAGTATGAGGAGCATCATATATTTTTTTGGCTCTTATTTTTCTTTCTTTAGCTGACAGGCGGGGAACCTTTGTCATTCACAGGCACGTCCACTCCTGGGCCGCTACAAGCTGTAGCAATTCGGCCTATGTTCATTTTTTCCCTCCTCGAATTTGCTAGCTTGCAGAAAATAGCAGGTTTTAAAGAAACGGCTGCAACTTTTAAACCGTGCATCGGATCAGAGTAATTAAATTTTGTAGTTTGACTAGAATTGCGCGTAGGTTTTTTTTCCAACTCTCATGCATAATTAGAACTGTTTACTATGTTGTTTGCATCGGTTTGCATGTCGACGTGTTGAAAACGGTTTAGGTCGTAACTATTTGTCTGTAGCTCCGTTGGAGATGTGCCATATAGGTAGATGGACCAGAACGACGAGTAGAATCACGTGAACCACGTTGTTTTGCTGTTTAACAAACCAAAAATGTGATTAGGACAAATCTGGACAGAATTAAGATTTAACACGTGGGGTCATTTCGGAGATGCTATATGTCGTTTCCGGTCTCATTTAAAATGTCTAACTAGGTAGATTAATTTGTGCTTCACCCTCGTGCCATGTTTAATAATATTTAATATAGCTGTGTACCTGAACGGGCGCGAACTAAATAATTAGACGTGGAGTTTCGTCAATATGCAACGAGTTGCATATCGAGCTTCACTTAATGTGTAGTGTTTGGTTGTTGTGTTTGTCATGCCTTGCATTAGACCGTTCATGCATCATATGTGTTGTGCATCGTGTTGTGTATATCGTGTGTTGATGCTTGTTTCCGTTTCCCTCCGTCTCGATAGAGTTCCGCAAGCGTGTCGGATGTGAGGACCGTTCGACTACATCGGTTCGTCTGATTCACGGAGTCATTCTTCCTCCAAGTGGGATCTCAGGCAAGATGACCATTTCCCCAGATACCAATACTATCATTGCCATGCTAGTTTATCGCTTCTATCGATTATGTCCACTGTTGAAGAATTCGTCCGATTAACCAGTTAACTTACCAGTTAATCGCTACTCTTAGGGTGACCGAATCGAATAACACCTATTCATCGTGTTAACTTGTCATGCCGATTAATTGGCCAGTTAGACCGATTAATGAGTTGTCATACCGATAAATTAGTTGCCAGACCGATTAATCACTACTCGCCTATTAACTAATGGGCAAACGAATCCCAAAATTTTGGCACATAATGCCTCCCACCCCCTCTTTCTACTAAATACCTAGGGTTTGGCCCTCCTCACGCTTCCTCATGCTCCTTTCATCCCCTCCTAACCCGGCTGGTGGCTAGTCGTGTTCTCACCGGTGCCAGTCTCCACACTACACCTACAAGATCTAGTTGCTCCGCCATTCTGGTCGCTTGCCTCGACCCCACCATCCTCTCCCATGGGATGCTCCACGATCTCTTCCTCAATGGCGTCACCAGCAGGCAAGGTACTGCCATCTTCCCCCCATATCTTATAGGAGAGTCCAACATTCATATATTAGTAGATTATGAATTACAATTTTGTAGATGGATGGATGGAACTCTTGGGTTTGGTTGTTATCTGTAGTATATTATGTGATGTATGTTAGCAAGTATATGGATAATTTTAAATGTTTAATTGATCATTTTGAATTTTGAAATTTTATATATTCGGATGTGTAATGATTATTAATTGTACCTCTTATGTATTTTTTATATGCCTACAATAGAATATTTTGGTATATTACATAGCTAGGTGCATGGAATTATGGTATGATACATAAATAATTTAGATATAAGTTGGCAAATTTCTGTTTAATATACCGATTAATGGTCCACCGATTAATCCAGTTAATAGGCCGATTCACAGATTAATCGCTACTCCCAAGCCAACCGAGCAGCTACCAGTTACCGATTTCTTGAACAATGATTATGTCTCGTTGCCTACCACATGGTAAATATCAGCCTCTCAACAATGCCATGAAAACCTTCAACCTGTTCAACCTAGCAAACCACTGATTGGCAATGATACCGCTTGCTTAACCCTGTGTTAGCGTTGCTAGTTGCAGGTGTAGTTGCTTCCATGTGAAAGCATGGGTTCCTTGTTATATCACCCTATTAAATGCTATTTAATTTAATGCACCTATATACTTGGTAAAAGGTGGAAGGCTCGGTCTTTCTGGCCTGGTGTTTTGTTCCACCTTTGCCCCCTTAGTTTCGGCTACTGGTTATGTTCCATAATTGAGTGCTCCTAACACGATTGGGGTTGTTACGGGGGCCCCCTTGATAATTCGTTTTAGATTAAGACTGGTCTGGCAAGGCCCAACTTTGGTACTACATTTGCCTAATCACCTAATAAAATTGCATAGGGACTTTCTGGACCCCGAGGATAATTTAATCAACCCCCGGCCAGTGCTCCTCATGAGTGTTGGTCCAAATTGGCAGACTACGGGGCCACCGCGGGGCAACCTGAGGTTTGGTATCTCCTAGTGTGACCCATCCGTCGTGTCCTGAGAACGAGGTACGCGACTCCTATCGGGATCGTCGACACGTCGGGCGGCCTTGCTGGATTAGTTTTACCTTTGACGAAATATCTTGTGCATCGGGATTCCCGTGATGCTTTGGGTAATCTCAGAGTTAAGGTTTTCCACTAGGGAATCCGACGAGATCGCGAGCTTCGTGATTGAGGATTTATGTGCGGCTTGTGGTAATTTGTGATGGACTAGTTGGAGCACCCCTGCAGGGTTAAATCTTTCAGAAAGCCGTGCCTGCGGTTATGTGGCAACGTTGAAACTTGTTTAACACTGGTTCTAGATAACTTGAAGTTAACTTAATTAAAATCTGCCAACTGTGTGCGTAACCGTGACTGTCTCTTTTTGTGAGTTCCTTCTTCGATCGAGGACACGGTGGGGTTATGTCTGACGTAGGTAGGGGTACATGATCATTTATTTGATCAATAATAGTTCACGTTCGCTATGCGTAGATCTTCCCCCTCTTATTTCTGGTACTCGTATGTTTGGCCACCAAATATATGCTTAGCTGCTGCTGCAACCTCACCACTTAACCATGCCTCACCCGTTAAGCTTTGCTAGTCTTGATACCTTTGGAAATGAGATTGCTGAGTCCCCTGTGGCCCACAGATTACTACAACACCAGTTGCAGGTACATGTAAAGGTTACTTGATGCGAGCGCGTTGATTGTTCATTTGGAGTTTCTTCTTCTTTTTCTTCTTCATCAATCTAGGATGGGTTCCAGGCCGGCAGCCTAGGATAGCAAGGATGGATGTCGTTCTTCTTTTCTCGTTTGTTTTCGTCCGTAGTCGGACCCTGCTCTTATTCATGATGGTTATGTATTGTACTGATGTGACTCCGATGTAGCTTGTGGCGAGTGTAAGCCAATTCTATATATGTATCTCATCTTTTCAGTACATGTACTTGTTACGATAACCATTCTTGCGACACGACGAGATGCGCTTCTATCCCTGACAAGGCCTTCGTGCCAAATTGAGGATAGGGTCGCATCTTGGGCGTGACAAGTTGGTATCAGAGCATCACCGACCTAGGAGCCCCCTTGATTGATCAAACTTGGCCGAGTCGAGTCTAGTGAAAAACTGCTTTGAGTCTAGTTATATATCGGAGAGTAGGATTCTTTTTTCTCCTCTTCTGTGCTGTGGTGAGGAATCTTGACGTAATAATTTAATTCTACTCCTCTTCTCACTCAAATTTTTTTAGGATCACGCGGATATTTTTGGAATCTATATGATGCCGATGTGACGAAGTTCTGTCTTGGTGCCTCCTATCTGCTTTGAGTTTCAGGGGAGTTGAGCTCCAGGGGATTCTTGAGCACATCGTTATCATTCATATTTCTTAGTATCTCAGAACGAAGGATGTTCATAATTGCTTCAATACTAGTAGTGGCGAGATAACCCCGATGTCCCTAGTACTGGTGCAGATTGTTCGGGAGTACTGCCGTACTTTGTATCGTTGTGATCACGAGGGTGTGTTGTAGATGAAGGTCCGAGATTCTGGTTGTGTGTTGATGGATGTGATACAGGTGATGGGTTAGTATAGGAGTTGTGTGAATTTCGGGAATTCATAGGTGAGAATTCAAGTAGTTACTTATAGGACATTCTTCCAACAAATGCATGATGTTAGGTTGGGTTCGACTTACAGCGGTACACTTTATGTCTTAAAGAGCCCTTGTAGCTTGCTACGACTCGGGGACGCTTCGTATGCCGGGTGCACTACCTTGCACTTGATGGCTACTATAAGGATCGAGCCCGTGCGATCCTGTCCACGAAAATATCGGACGAAATCTTTCTCATGAGTTTGTTCTGGCTAATTGTAAGCCGCATCCTTTGTTGTGTTGAATATGGTAATTCGAGTTGCTTCGATGTCAAGTGGTGATTTCAAATCTTTCCTAAGAGGTGTTCTCATATTTTTATGTGAGAATGCAAATTCTTTTGTTCGTTCATTTGTCATATCAATTTTTGTCAACCGGAGTCATCTTATCCAATCCATTCAACCGGTGTGCTTCTCTGCAACTGAATTCAATCCTCTCTAATTTTTTGCAGATCATTCTCTCAATTCTTACCGGAGTTTGTCTCATCTGTCCCAAGTTGTCTTTGTTTTTCCCCGCCCTCCCACCCTTTTCTTAAGTGATTCAATTTTCATCCAAGAGTTTTCTTTTCGTTGTGCTTCCGCTATCTTTTCTTCTGGGTCATATCCGGTGATTCATTGCGTATATTCTCAGGAGTCCTAGTTCACCATTCCTTCAGCCTGGTTATCTTTTTCCGGTGAATTTAATTAAGTTGTCCGTGTTCATCATATCCTATTCATCCTTGTAATTCTTTCCTATGTTGGGAATTCTTATTAGCCTATCATGTTATTCATTCATCTCTTTCCTATCCGGAGTGCTGAAGATATCTCTGAGTTTCGAGTTCTCAATTCTTTTAATTATTTCGAGGTTCTAACCTCATCTAGTCTTCATTTGTAACGGTGCATTATCTCTCTTCCAAGTAATCCTTTCAACGGTGGTTTCTTTGAGTGGGCCCATAACCCACAGGTTTTTCCCAGGATCTTTTAGCTCTTGTAATCTTCCGGAGATCTCTAATTATTTTCAACTATGACGTAAGTATGATTTTCATCAGTCATATTCCTTCTTCAAGATCAATTTGAGTTAATTCCAACCTTCCATTTTTCTTATTTTGGAGTGTCTCAGTTATTCTTGGTGTTGTTCCTCGTCATCATTCTCAGCTTACAAATTCGAAGGAGTGTTTCTCTCAAATCTTGCTCCATTCTTGTGAAGATTGTCATCTCAACTTCGTGTTATCCTCTCAATTGTTTCTATCGGGAGTAATCCCTTTCTTTCTATCCGGTGCATTTCTGAGTTGTTTTTATTTCTCGTTCCTCCGAGGGCCATCATTTCAGAAGACTTCTTCGTTCTCAGCTTTCAGCTTTCGTTCTCTAATTCTTCTCAATTGTTGTCTCTTTGTTCGTCTCTCGATTATCCGGTGTCTTGTTTAAGTTTTATCTCAGGTGGATCATGATCTCTTCATTCTCATGTATCTCCAGTCATTCATGGTTGCCTCATTCATTTCAATCCTCACCGGTGCCTCTTTCAAGATTTCTTCTAGTTTGTGCTCATATCTCTCCTTAATCATTTCAAGAAGAATAAGTTGTATGCTAGATCCGTTGCTTGTCATCAATTTAGCTTGATGAAGGATAAGCATAACATAATTCTTATTCTTGTTCATAGTAATCTGAATTCTTCTTCCGGAGGGCTCATGATATCAATTCTTTTCTCAAGTGCTTATCTTTCTTTTCCGGAGTTCCATTTTTTTCTCAAGTATCTCTTTGTGAGGCTTCTTCTAAATCCCGGCAAGGTCATAATCTTATTCTTTTATACCTTGGTATCTTTGCATCATTCATTCGTATACGGAGGTCCTTCTTGGTGGTTCATCAAGGTTTCAATCCATTCTCAAGTGTTCTTCAAGATTCTTGTTGGAGAACCTTAAGCATTCTTTCCCTTGCATTTCAGTGCATTTGTTCTTCCTTTATCCTTTGAGGTGGTATTATAGCATTCTTGTTAGTGTAGGAGCCTCAAAGAGATTTCCTTTCAAGAATGAGATAAATAAACCCACCAATTCTATGATCATGAGATATTTTCAACCCATGAGTTTTTCTTTGAGCTATCTTGGTTTGGATTTCACCTAAAGCTTTTCCTATGGATTGTTGCTATTATGGCGCTTGTCATTAATCTAAGTTCTCAATGTATCCTCTTGGTGTAAGAAATTGTTCATATCTTGTTTCTCCCAATCAATCCTTGTTTGTGTTAGTGGCTGGTTGTCACTTCATTAGTTTGAAAGGTTTCCATAAGCCCACTACTATCTTGTTCTTTTCGTTGTTGTTTTTTCAACAACTCCGTCCAATTCTTCTTGCAAGGATGCTTGCCAAGTTCATTTGTGATGATAGTTGTCATTCTCTCTTTGTTCTCTTCTTCCGTATGAGCTAGTTCCTATTCTTTTGTTCCGGAGGCTTTGTGATGCTGCTCTTTTGGGTCTATCATGTTGTTCTATCAAGATATTGGTGTTCCCTTGTTCTATTTAGTTGTTTGTTATGTATATTGTCTATTTCTTCCATCTTATCGAATTTTTTGTCCCATTTTCCTACCGAAGTGCTGCCGAAATTTTCCGTGAATTCTTGCTTCTTTCTCATATCATTCCTCATCTCTTTGCAACCTTCAAGGATCGTTGATTTCACTCGTTTGTCAAAGAAGCACTTAATTTTTACCTCCTGTTCTTTCTCATCCTCTTCCCCCCTTTCATTCTTGGATCTCGGGGAGAGATCCTCTTGTAGTGTAGGAGAGTTGTGACAGCCCGAAACCGACGTTCCAGAAGATTCCCCCTTTATTCCATTTTTGTCGGGTGTCTATTTTCATTGGTCGCTTCGTCATCGCATCATGCGCATCATCTGCATTGCATCGGCATCTCCGTCGCCGCCAGTTTTCAAAACTTGCATCCGTTAGTAATTGCCGGTTCTCGTCGTTGTCCGTTCTGAGCCCGACCGCACACGCATGCGCCCGCGGCATCGTTAAAACCCTGTTTTAAAAGTGTGTTGAAAACTTTCTGTGATTGGGTTGGAATTTGTCGTGCGGTGTTATTTTAATATAGGTAGGCCGCCTGTCAAGTTTCATCGCGATCGGAGTCCGTCTGGTACTCGAACGGTCGACCGTAGCGGCACCGTATTCGGTCTACCGTCACACGTTTGTCGGTGTTTCAAATCGCGTTGCCGCGCTGCCCGTTTTCCCTCTCATCTCCGCCTAGCCTCTCTACACAATGCACCAACCTGCTCGCAGCCCAGTCCGAAAACCTCCCGGTACCCGGAACACACGGTCGTAACCGTTATGTCCGGATCAACCCCGTTTTACCGCAAACCATCGTCGGCTCGAGATGCCTCTAAAGCTAATCCACTTGCTATATATAGGTCCATCCAGTCCAATCAGTCCAAAACCTAGGGATCCTCCCTCCGTTTCCGTGCCGCGCCGCCACCCTACCCAAACTTCCACGCGCATCAGGCTAACCACAGCCGCGTCAGATCTCCCTTCGATCCCCAAGCCTTGTCCCCGCGTCGGCCTCCCATGTCTCGATCCAGAGGGTCAGAAGCAGCAAGAGGAGATCTTCCTGTGCTCAAGCCCCGCGCCATCTTCTTTTCCCTCTTCCTCTCTCTTTTCTCTCCCTGACCGGCCTCTCTCTCTTCCTCCCGCAGGTGCGAGGACCCGCCATGGTGAGCTCGCCGGTGCTCTCAAGACCGACCAGCGCAGCTCGTCACGCCGTCTTGCTCCACCGCCTCAGCCCGAGTCTAGCCCGCCGCCTGTGTGCCCGTCAGAGCCGCCGTCGCCCGCGCACTGCCGTGCCGCCGTGGAGCTCGACGCCGGGGTTCCCTGTCCAACTGAGCCGTAAGGCCGTTGCTCCCTTCTCTCCCTGTTCCCCCATCTCTTATCTCATCCCTCCCTCTACTCGTTTCTTCTGCCAGGAGCAGAACGGGAGACTGCCGCCGCCTCCCTAGATCACGACAGCTGCGCCCGACGCCTACAGCCTCGGGAACGGGCCCCCCTCGTCCGGATCTGCCCGGCCCGCTGGCAAAGATCCCCGTCGGCGCGGCCCCTGCAGTCTCTGACGAGATGAACCCCCCCTCATTGCACCCAACCGCTGCAGGTTGTGCCTTTTCTGCTGATGGTAGATCCATCCGAAGGTGTACTTCATAGCACGCAAGGTTGCATTTTCAGCAAATAGTTTAGTTAGTCCTTCTCGTTAGCTCACGACGCCCGCACCAGCAGGTTGTAGGTTCAAATCCCCGTCGCTGCATGTTCTTGTTTATGCATTTATTTTTATCTCGAGGATGACCTCCTTCATCTATTTCAGCTGTTGTCAAGCCGCTGTTAATTCGCAAACCAGTAGCTAGCCCAACTGGACAATGCGCTCGCCCACCTCCAGTAGGTTCTGGGTTCGAGTATAAGGAGCATAATATATTTTTTTGGCTTTTATTTTTCTTTCTTTAGCTGACAGGCGGGGCACCTTTGTCATTCACAGGCACGTCCACTCCTGGGCCGCTGCAAGCTGTAGCAATTCGGCCTATGTTCATTTTTTCCCTCGTCGAATTTGCTACCTTGCAGAAAATAGCAGGTTTTAAAGAAACGGATGCAACTTTTAAACCGTGCATCGGATTAGAGTGATTAAATTTTGTAGTTTGACTAGAATTTCCTGTAGGTTATTTTTTTTTCCAACTCTCATGCATAATTAGAACTATTTACTGTGTTGTTTGCATCGGTTTGCATGTTGACATGTTGAAAACGGTTTAGGTCGTAACTATTTGTCCGTAGCTCCGTTGGAGATATGCCATATAGGTAGATGGACCAGAACGACGAGTAGAATCACGTGAACCACTTTGTTTTGATGTTTAACAAACCAAAAATGTGATTAGGACAAATCTGGACAGAATTAAGATTTAACACGTGGGGTCATTTCGGAGATGCTATATGTCGTTTCCGGTCTCATTTAAAATGTCTAGCTAGGTATATTAATTTGTGCTTCACCCTCGTGCCATGTTTAATAACATTTAATATAGTCGTGTACCTGAACGGGGGCGAACTAAATAATTAGACGTGGAGTTTCGTCGATATGCAACGAATTGCATATCGAGCTTCACTTAATGTGTAGTGCTTGGTTGTTGTGTTTGTCATGCCTTGCATTAGACCGTTCATGCATCATATGTGTTGTGCATCGTGAGGTGTATATCGTGTGTTGATGCTTGTTTCTGTTTCCCTCCGTCTCGATAGAGTTCCGCAAGCGTGTCGGATGTGAGGACCGTTCGACTACATCGGTTCGTCTGCTTCACGGAGTCATTCTTCTTCCAAGCGGGATCTCAGGCAAGATGATCATTTCCCCAGATACCATTACTATCATTGCCATGCTAGTTTATCACTTCTATCGATTATGTCTCGTTGCCTACCACATGTTAAATATCAGCCTCTCAACAATGCCATGAAAACCTTCAACCTGTTCAACCTATCAAACCACTGATTGGCTATGATACCGCTTGCTTAACCCTGTGTTAGCGTTGCTAGTTGCAGGTGTAGTTGCTTCCATGTGAAAGCATGGGTTCCTTGTTATATCACCCTATTAAATGATATTTAAATTAATGCACCTATATACTTGGTAAAAGGTGGAAGGCTCGGTCTTTCTGGCCTGGTGTTTTGTTCCACCTTTGCCCCCTTATTTTCGGCTACCGGTGTTATGTTCCATAATTGAGCGCTCCTAACACGATCGGGGTTGTTATGGGGACCCCCTTGATAATTGGTTTTAGATTAAGACTGGTCTGGCAAGGCCCAACTTTGGTACTACATTTGCCTAATCACCTAATAAAATTGCATAGGGACTTTCCGGACCCCGAGGATAATTTAATCAACCCCTGGGCCAGTGCTCCTCATGAGTGTTGGTCCAAATTGGCAGACTACGGGGCCACCGCGGGGCAACCCGAGGTTTGGTATCTCCTAGTGTGACCTATCCGTCGTGTCTTGAGAACGAGGTACGCGACTCCTATCGGGATCGTCGACACGTCGGGCGGCCTTGCTGGATTAGTTTTACCTTTGACGAAATATCTTGTGCATCGGGATTCCCGTGATGCTTTGGGTAATCTCAGAGTTGAGGTTTTCCCCTAGGGAATCCGACGAGATCGCGAGTTTCGTGATTGAGGATTTCTATGCGGCTTGTGGTAATTTGTGATGGACTAGTTAGAGCACCCCTGCAGGGTTAAATCTTTCGGAAAGCCGTGCCTGCTGTTATGTGGCAACGTGGAAACTTTGTTTAATACTGGTTCTAGATAACTTGAAGTTAACTTAATTAAAATCTACCAACTGTGTGTATAACCATGACTGTCTCTTTTCGTGAGTTCCTTCTTCGATCGAGGACACGGTGGGGTTATGTCTGACGTAGGTAGGGGTACAAGATCATTTATTTGATCAACAGTAGTTCACGTTCGCTATGCGTAGATCTTCCCCCTCTTATTTCTGGTACTCGTAAGTTTAGCCACCAAATATATGCTTAGCCGCTGCTGCAACCTCACCACTTAACCATGCCTCGCCAATTAAGCTTTGCTAGTCTTGATACCTTTGGAAATGAGATTGCTGAGTCCCCTGTGGCTCATAGATTACTACAACACCAGTTGCAGGTACATGTAAAGGTTACTTGACGCGAGCGCGTTGATTGTTCATTTGGAGTTCCTTCTTCTTCTTCATCATCGATCTAGGATGGGTTCCACGCCGGCAGCCTGGGATAGCAAGGATGGACGTCGTTCTTCTTTTCTCGTTTGTTTTTGTCCGTAGTCGGACCGTGCTCTTATTCATGATGGTTATGTATTGTACTGCTGTGACTCCGATGTAGCTTCTGGCGAGTGTAAGCCAATTCTATATATGTATCTCATCTTTTCAGTACATGTACTTGTTATGATATCCATTCTTGCGACACAACGAGATGCGCTTCTATCCCTGACGAGGCCTTCGTGCCAAATTGAGGATAGGGTCGCATCTTGGGCGTGACATGCATAGTATATGCTTAGTCTAGGTTGATTAGTGATCCGAGTGACCCCACTTAGCTGAGTTGCCCCTGCTTCATCATTGAAGAATCGACGACTTGAAGACTCAGAGACTTGAATGCTCGATTAACTGATCGACAAGCCATGACCCGTCACATCACCTCACCCCCTCAGTTGTACGACCTTACGAAGCTATTGTTGAGTACCGAGGGTGATACCTCGTAATGTACTCTGTATGTTAACTATGTAGTGTAGTTAACCAAAAGTGGATTACGGAGGGTGACTCCTCATTCACCACTTCCGATAACGGTTGTGTCGTACAACCCCTCAAGTGTGAACCATCGAGGGTGATTCATCCGTGGTCACCTTGATGGTTACATCGATTGGAATCCATCGAGGGTGATACCTTATATTCCTTTGATGTTATAGACACACTGTTACTTTAACTTATTGCTTGAACATCATGAGATGTGTGCAGTGGGTGGATACCCACGTGATTGTGACGAGGCGTGGCCGGGCATTCTTGGGCCTTGCCACACATCCTCGAGATGAGGCAACGAGACAACATATCGTGGCTCATTGTTCGTCACCGAAGTTAACAAAACATTAATGGGTTTGGGTATTTGATTTCAGTTGCTTAATTGACCTTCGCGCACTAACCTTCATGAGGGAACAATTATGGGTAGTCGTCGTCGTTGTGTCTGTGGAAGCTCTTCGGACACCAGCATTGGAGCGGCGCACGCTCGAGTGGTCGGCGTAAGCATTAATCTTGTATAAGTGGCCGCCCTCTAATACGTCCCAAACGTATCTATAATTTCTGTTTGTTCCATGATCTTTTGGGTGACATTGTTATATGTTTGGCTACACTTTCATACCTTTTTACACATATTTGGACTAACCTACTAACTCAGTGCACCTAGTGTTAGTTTCTTTCTGATGATGTCTTTTTGCAGGGACTTTTACCCAAATTTCCAGAGTCCCAAAAATCCCGAGAAAATATACAAAAATCAGCATGAGGGAAGCTTCGAGAGCACCAAAGGTGGGCCAGAGGAGAGTCAGGGCCTGCCCAGGCGGCCTCCCTGGGCGCCCCCTCCTGGTCGTGCCCATAGGTCACCTGGGTGGGGGCCACCTCCTCTGGTGCCCTCCTTCGGCCTATATTTACCTCTTCGATAGGAAAACCTTCCAGAATATCCAGAATAGCGAATTTCTCCATCATTCCGCCGCCGCAGTGCTTTTGAGATCAGCAGAGAGAGAGAAGACCTCTTCGTGGCACCCTGTCGGAGGGAGGATTGACCTCCGGGGCCTTCTCCACAACCATGGACGCTTCCCGGACGTGCCGTGAGTAGTCCTCCTTGGACCATGAGTCAATGACCAGTAGCTATGTGATGTCTTCTCTCCAATCTTGTGCTTCAATGTTTAGCCCTTGTGAGCTGCCCTACATGATCAAGGCATCTACGTAATTTTCTTGCTATTGTTATGTTTGGCTTGCTGGGATCCGATGGATTATGGGATTATGTTCACATTGTGATGAGTTATATATTTGGTTCTCCTTTTATATTATGTTCTTAGGTAATTCGTGCATGTTCTCCGTGGTTGTGACCGCGGTTGGAAGGATTGTTTACCTTACGCAAAGTTCGTTAATGCAGTTGTCCGTTGCTTTGAGTTTACACTTTTGGTGGGGCTCGCAACTTAATACCAGCGAGATGTTCTGAATATATATCTCAAGGTGGATGATTAGTAAGTAGATGCTGATGAATAAACGGTCTACTTGTCTTGGCGTACTGCCGAGTACTTTTGAGCCTCTAACTTTCTTGTAGCATGATTAGCATTGCGGTGCGTTTATAATTCTGTCAATTGCCCAGCTGTAATTTGTTTACCCATCATAGTTGTTTATCGTCTTTTAGGAGAGAGACATAACTGGTGAACATAATGTGACTCCGGTCCATATTTCCACCATTGCTTACACCTCCACCATTTACTGCTTTCATTTACTTTTCCGTTGCAACCACTATCACTATTTTCGGTTGTGTTTTGATCCTTTGCAAACTACAAGGCCAGAGAGATTCACAACCTCTCTGAACTCATTGGGAGCAAAGTTATTTGTTGTGTGTGCAGGTCCACGTCTTCTGCTAGCGCCAGAGTAGCGGACACCTACTTGTTGATCCTCGGAGTCCTCCTGGTTCGATAAACCTTGCAGTCCCCATGTAAGGTAAATCTGGTGCTAACTACATCTCCACCTTCCACTTGGGGTAACTAATGAGGGGCGAGAAGTATATCCATCAACTCATCATCACCCTCCCAATGTCCAGAAGTGCAAAGAGCGATGGGCCCAAGACCCTGCACACATAGGTTTTAGTCCGACGGACAGGCCTCTCTGTTGAGCCTGGGTAGGGCTACGATGTGTTGATGTCCCAGGGCCGGTCGAGGCCCACGAAAGTATGTCCGACCAGAGGTTATCAGGCGTGTTGGTAAATGTGGTGCACCCGTGCAGGTATGATTGGACTATTCGAATAGCCGCGTCCACGGTAACAGGACGACTTGGAGTTGTACCCCGATCTAATACAACTAGAATTGTGACTTAAATTGAAATGTTGGCCGTGAGATTTCTTTCTTGCATGGAGTTGAGGAAGGATCTCTGGGTGTAATTAATAAATTTTTTGCAACATAATTATTACATATGTGTTACTGATCTACCCTCTTCTACTGATGAAAGACACTAAATATGCTAGTCTTCGATACGACTAGTCCTTCTCTCTATTCTCGCATTTCTGCACTCAGTCCAAAGATATAGGCCCGTTCCTTTGATACTGATGCATACTTAGCTTAGTTCTAATGTTAGTCTCGCGAGTAGTTTGGATGATTACTCATTGTAGCTTTGCTCCCCTTTTTCGTCTTGATACGATTGTCGCGGCCACATGACGGAGCCCGGGAGATGGCTGATCCCTCCAACGACTACTACTACCCCGATGGAGCCTACTACTACATGGAGTCCAATGATGACCAAGAGTAGTTAGGAGGCTCCCAGTCAAGAGGCCTTGCCTCTTCGATCCATGTCATGTTTGTGCTAGACTTCTTAAGGCAAAGCTTGTTTGCTTATGTGTGTACTCAGATATTATTTGCTTCCGCTGACTCGTGTGTATTCAAGCTTATGTATTCAAGACCTTGAGGTCACTGGCTTGTAATATGAAGCTTGTATTACTTTAATTTGTGTCTAGAGTTGTGTTGTGATATCTTCCCGTGAGTATCTAATGTTGGTCGTTTGCATTTGCGTGTATGATTAGCATACGATCAAAATGGGGGCGTCACACTTTTCGTACTTGGATCATATGAACTTATGATTGGATATCTAGCAATCATCCACAACTACTAGAAATCATTAAGGCAAACCCAACCATAGCATTAAGCATCAAGTCCCCTTTACTCCCATACGCAAACAACTCCCTTACTCGGGTGTAAGCTTCTGTCACTCGAGCCACCCACTATAAGTGAATCATGAACATATTGCAAACCCTATAACGAGAATTCTCTCATGTGTGCACAGCATGAAGGGCACCATAGGATGGCACCAAAATAAAACATACACTCAAATCAATCAAGATCATTGATCAACCCAAAGGACAACATAAATATAGTCAAACATCATAGGATGGCAAGACATCATTCATTAATAATATGTGGCATGAAACACCATGTTCAAGTAGGGGATTGCAGTGGGGTGCGGGAGAGTGGACCGCTAAAAAGATATGAGGAAGGTTATGAAGACGGTGATGTTGATGAAGACAATCACCACAATGATGGTTCCCCTAGTGGCACTCTGGCGCCACCGGAAGAGAGGGAGGAGATTCTCCCCCCTTAGGATTCTTCCTCCATGGCCTCTCCCTAGAATGGGAGAGGTTCTCCCATGTGGTCTTTCGTCGTCATGGCTCCAGGAGGGGCGAGCGACCCGACTCAAAACGACTCAAGCCTCTGTGTATCTTTGTTATCCCTGGATTGGTATGCTAGCACACAGAGTACATCAATGTATATATCAAAGTGCAATAACATGTAATTAACATAATACTTATATATACCTCATGAGTCTGAGCGGAAACAGTCAAACGAGAGTGGAGTCCCATAAATGATAACAACAAGTTGAGTATAGGTTGTAACCCTATATCATGTTATTACTCATCGTTGAAGTATCTGCAACATAAGACGTTGCAGCAGTGTAGGTCAATATGTTGAATGTACTAGCAAGATCACAATACAGAAAGCAGATTACAAAATTATTCTATATGGAATATGGCTTTTTGGCTGTGTGTCTAAATTTTTGCATAAAAGATGGTTTTATTTATTTCTCTTACAACAAAGGAATATCAGGATTCTTCACTTCAGAGTTATCTACCATGACATGGTTCCACCAACCAATGCCTCATAGCCCACAAGTATCATAAGTTGCCCACAATTAGTTATCAATCCGGTGTTAAGAGTTCAAAGATATATACAAGTCCAGATGCTCATCGGGAACACGGCCAATCGATTAGGTTTTAACTTTGCAGAGTGTTGCGTACTTTATCCACAAGATCCAATCCCTCCATTTATGTCCTCGCACTGCTTGATGTTTGAGAACGAGATGACCGAAATATGGTCTTTCCAAGAGTTCCTCTGACCACTGTCCATTGCCCATCCAATCCTATTGTTACCTACATCTACTAGCGTCGTCCGAGCCAGAGTCACAACTAAGGTCAACCAAGCCAAAGCCCATAATGACTTGTGGCTGCACATGTAAGCTTCCGGGCATGAAGTATCCTTCAGTCTCTTTGAGTATCGGTGAAGCTTTCCACAAGATGTCATGGCGCTTCTCCATGCATCCCGGTTCATCCATTGGCTTCTCTAGGGTGCCCATCAAAACCATCCTTCACCTAGTAGTGTGTATTGAAAATCTTGTCTCGAATCTTGAAGTCTTGAGGTCTTGGAGATGTTTGCTTTGAATATGCCATCATGGAGGATTCGTCTTTGATGTAGAGTCCTTCTTCTCACACCACTCTCGAACACTCATACCAAGCCCGTCTACTAAAGCATCGCATAAAAAAACAACATCCCGAGGGTGGATGAGAGAGTGGTGGGTGATATATCTTCAACTTATTTTTTTTTATTGTTCCATGTTGATATATCATCATTTTAGAATACTTTTGGGGTATTTATTTACCAATTTATATTATTTTTTAGCACTAACCTATTGACCCAGTGCCCAGTGTCAGTTGTTGTTTTATGCATGTTTTCTAATTTTCAGGTTTTCAATACCAAACGAAGTCCAACTGACATGAAACTTTTTGGAGAATTTTTCTGGACCAAAAGAAGGCAAAGGAGTGTTGGAAGAAGGCTGGATGCCGCACGATGGGCTCACAAGCCAACACGACGAGCCCAGGGGGGTGCCCTGATGGCTTGTGCCTCCCTCGTGGCCCTCCCAACTCCATTCTCTCGCCTATAAATTATCATATATTCTCAAAACCCTAGAGGTAGTCTGAAACACTTTTTACACCGTCGCAAGTCTTTGTTCTAATGGGAGGCCATTTGTAGATCCATTCCGATGCCCTGTTAGAGGGGGATTTGATCACGGAGGGCCTCTTCATCAACATTGCTGCCCTCACGATGATGCATGAGTAGTTCATCACACACCTTTGGGTCCATGCCCAGAACCTAGATGGCAATCTCTCTCTCTCTCTTGGTATTCGATAGAATGATCATTGCCTCTTCTCTTTGATCCATGTGTTGTAATTCCTTTCGCAATACAATGTTCCTGGTAGAGAACTTCTTTGAGTCATCCTATTTTTCTTTGTGGTGCATTGGTTGGGATTTTATGAATTGTGGGTTTATGTTCATATTATTCATGATAAATATTTGAGTCTTTTTGAATACTTATGTGATTCTTATGTGCATGATTATGATATCTTCACAATTCTCTCCGATCTATTGAAATAGTTTGGCCAACTAGATTGATATATCTTCGGTGGGAGAGGTGCATTGTAGTAGATTCAACCTGGCAAATTTCTATATCCCAGTGACAGAAGGGGAAAAGATGTGTCTTTGTGTTGCTGCTACTAAGGATAAAACGATGGGGTTAATTCATATTTACTGAGTTTACTTTGTCTACATCATGTCATTGTTCTCCATGCATTACTTCGTTTGTCACGAACTTAATACGTAGAGAGGCAAGCATAGAAGCGCTCTTGAAGTGAAGTAATAGTAATAAGTGCATGTAGGAGTCGGCCTATTTGTTTACGGATGTGATTCCTATATACACATGATCATTACCGTGAATATCACATAACTATCTGCTTTTTTGTCAATTGCCCAACAGTAATTTGTTTACCCACCATATGCTATTTTTCATGAGAGATGCCACTAGGGAAAACTATGGCCCCTAGTCTATTCACAACATATACAAAAAAGCTTCAAAACCTTTCTGACATTTAATTTTGCAATATACAATTATCTACACACCTTACTTGCTTGCAAATAACGATACCAAGGGGATTGACAACCCTCTTGCCCGCGTAGGGTGCAAGTTGTTTGTTCTTTTTTGTGCAGCCGCGGAAGATAGTTATGGTTTATATTCCTATTGGTTCTATAAACCTTGGTTTCATAACTGAGGGAACTACTTACCTACGTTATGCTGCGGTAACCCATTCTTCTTCACGGAAAACCTAACGCAGATAACAACTATGAGGAAGGATCTCTGGTGCCGTTGCCGGAGAATATCATCGCCGAGTACCAAGTAACTTCACACAAATTTCCCTTCACTTGTTCACCTTTTTATTTTGTGGTATATTTAGTTTGTATTATAAAAAAATTAAAAATACAAATGTATTTACCTTTGCTTGCTTAGCTTGTCACTAGATTGCAACTTCGCTCTCTAGTTTGCTTGTCTTGCTTGTTACTTTGCTGGATCGATCACCATGTCTCAAGATACTACTAAGATGTGTGACTTCTCAAATACTAATAATAATGGTTTTATTAGTACTCCTATACCACCCGCCGCTAGTGCGGATGCTTTTGATATTAATGTTGCATTACTGAATCTTGTCATGAAAGAGCAATTTTTGGGAAGTCCTAATGAAGATCCCGCTTCACAACTCAATACCTTTGTTCAACTTTGTGATATGCAAAATAAAAATGACATGTACAATGATATTGTGAAATTAAAATTGTTTCCTTTTTCACTAAGAGAGAAAGCTAATGCTTGGTTTTCATCTTTACCACGCAATAGTATTGGAACTTGGGATAAATGTAAAGATGCTTTTATTGCCAAGTATTTTCCACCTGCTAAGATATTCCTTAGAAATAAAATAATGAATTTTCAACAAAAAGATCATGAACATGTTGCACAAGCTTGGAAGAGCATGAAATTGATGATAACAAATTGCCCAACGCATGGTTTAAACTTGTAGATGATTATAAAAAAATCTATGGTGGACTAAACTTTGTATTGAAAAATCTTTTAGATTCATCCGCAGACGGTACCTTCATGGAGGTGACCTTAGTAGAGGCCACCAAATTTCTGGACAACATCATGGCCAACTATCCTCAATGGAATACCGAACGAGCTCCAACTGGTAAGAAGGTAAATTTTGTTGAGGAAATCACTACTTTGAGTGAAAAAGAGGATGCTCTTATGAATTTGCTTGCTAATAAAAATATTCATGTTGATCCCGATGATATGTCATTGTCTACTTTGATTGAGAAAAATAATTATTCTATTAATGTGAACTTTGTCTCGTGCAATAATTTCAACAACAATGCTTATAGGGGTAATTTCAATGCTAGGCCATACCCCCGTAATATTCCTAGTAGTTATGCCAATTATTATGGTAATTCTTATGAAAATTATTCTACAACTTCTAGTAGGATACCCTCTGATTTTTAGAACATAGTTAAGGAATTCATTAATTCTCAAAAAGTATTCAATACTATGGTAGAAGAGAAATTGCATGTTGTTGATACTTTGGCAAAAAAACATGGATAAAATTGCTCTTGATGTAGAAACTCCTAAAAAACCTTTGCCTCCTAAGCATGATTTTAATGAGAATATTTAATCTATCCAAATTTCTATTGATGAAAGTAATGGGAGGGCTCTAAGTTGAAATCTAAGCAGGAATTCCTAGAAAAAACTCCCATACAACCCATGGAGGATGACATCAAGTGGTGATCGTCATCAAGGTTGAAGTGTGCAAGTTCAAGTGAAGCATCACCAAGAGATCACATTATTGAAGCTTTCCATCCATTTGGTGATAATGGACATGTGAAGATGTGCCAAAGAGATGCTCACCCATAGTGGAGTATGGGGGAGCAATCTACTAGTCTTCATCAAGTCGACGCAATCAAGGAAGGCGGTCCATCTTGTGGTGGACAAGATCATCATCATCTAGGTCAAGTGGAGTATGCATAAGGCAAATGTTTGACATTGATAGATTTTCTATTTTACTGGTATCATGGTGGTAGTTGCGATAGTGGGTTATAGGATCGATGGTCGTACTATCAAAGGGGGATCTTGAGTGAGTAGCTTAATCGTGTCGTTCGCTGAGAGCTCAAACGATTGCATTATTGGCGTAGTCATATTTCTTGCTTCCTGTTTGGCTTTTTTTCTTTAGGAGTTTCAGAACTTATGGTCTTCATCGTGATCCGCTCAAGTTTATCGAAAATGGATTTTGTATGCATCATCTTTGTGTTTTCGGTGTTGGAGATTTTGCTGAATAATATTTGGGAAGGTCATCTTCCTTATCCTAGTGGCATTTTTTCTCCATTCCTTGTTCTTAATATAGTCAAATTTGAGTTTGCTCAATTCGGAACTCGTATGAGAAAGTTATGGCAATTCAGGTTTTACTATATCCATCTATTTTGCTTGGGGTTCTTTGTAGCACTTGTCCGGTAGTAACGTTTTGGGAAGTGATAGTACCGCTTACGTGTACTATCACTTCTTGTGGGGACTTGACTTTTTGTGTTGGGTTTGCACTGCAGTGGAACGTTAGTACGAGCGGTAGTACCGCTTCAAGCGGTAGTCCCGCCAGCCCACTACCGCTTATACAGTTGCTTTTGTATTTGTCGCAATCTCAGCGGTTGTAGGGCGGCAGTGGGTGCGCACTGCTATAGCTTATAAGCAATAGTACCACTCACACTCGGCGGTAGTACCGCTATTGCAATACTACCACACTCCACTGACCTGCCCTATCTCGGTAGGCCCGTGAGCTACATCCCCAACGGTAGTACCATTCCGGTGGCACTTCCGCCTCATGGCTCCTCATCATAGCACTACTCCTTGGTTATTATCGTCCGAGCGATAGTAAAGTATTTGCAGACTATGAGCATTAATGATTGGATATGGGAGGGCCTATTTAAGGGATTCTTCTTCTCGAATGGTTCTTATCCTTTGAGCTCATGTTTTCCACCATTGTTGATCTTCTTCGAGCTTGCTATCTCTCAATCCCTCCAATGATTCTTGCTAGTTCTTGAGGAGATCTAGATCCACATTCCACAAATCACTTTCTTCTGTATGTGAGGGGAACCCCTTGGATCTAGATCTTGGAGTTCTTTGTATTCAATTCTCCATTCTTCGTCTCATTTACCTCTACAACTTAGTTGTTGTGGTGGGATTTGGGAGAGAAGGACTTGGGCACTCTATGTGCCCTTGCCATTGCATTTCATGAATAGGTTCGAGTTATCCATGGTGATACATGAAAGTGAAATTTGAGAAACTTATTACTCTTGGGTGTTTGGGCACCCTAGAGCTTTTGTCTCTTGGGTGCTTTGGCGCCTTAGACAGGTTGTGATGCCCCAGAGCTCAATCATTGTGGTGTAAAATTCCGGGGAACCGTCGGGGTATCCAGTTAGGTTCTGGAGATTGCCTCGAGCAATTTATACGGGTTCTAATGACCGTCTCCAAGGGTTACCAAAGTGTACGTGTTCGGTGACCGTCCCAAGGGTTGCCATTTGTACGTGTTCGATGACCGCCTTCAAGGGTCTCTTAGTGAAATCAGAGCTTCTTGCATTGTGCGTGGGCATGAGGAGATTACATTGTCCCCGGTGGCTTTTTGGAGAGAATTGTGCCTCCACATCGCTTCAAACAGAGATTAGCATCCGCAAGGGTGTGAACTTCGGGATACATGGTCGTCTTCGTGTGCATCGGTTATCTTTTACCCGAGCCCTTTACTTATGCACTTTACTTTTTGATAGTCATATTATTTTGTGTTATATATCTTGCTATCACTTAGTAGTTTACCTTACCTAAGATAAATAGTTGGTGTGCATAGGTGAGTATAGTTGTTTTAGATTTTGTTCTTAACAAATTAAATGTTAGTTATATTCTACGTTTGTTTAAGACTGAATCATAATTATTTTAAATGATCTATTTACCCCCACTAGACGACATTCACGTTCTTTTAGTAGTCCAGTCGGCCGCGCACAGACATCCCATATCCATCCTAAATTTGAGTTAGATATAAGGGATACACGTGAGTCCAATAATTAAAAATCCATTTGAGACGTTTGTCTAGATTATATTTTTATGATCGATTAATGATCGGACAATCGTGCGAACATTTCAGATGTGTTTAGGCCGTCTGCATTTAGACGCTGTAAGAGCATATACATCTATACGCCTCAAATGACCCCTCATACGCCCGCGGACGCGCTCAGTCAGTGATCGGAAAGGAGAGAGAAGGGAAAAAAAGTGACCCAACCGGACCCCTCATATCATCCCTATACGTCCGGGTTGTCCCCGAAACCTCATATCCATCTCAAATATGGGGAGTGCCATGGTTTTGTCACGATAGATGTCCTCGTGAACGGATTTAGTGGTGAGGCCATCGTCGCGGTGTGGCGAATCGAAGGGGTTGATTGGGAACGAGAGGCGGATTAACCTAGATTGCCAACCCAGACTTTTTTAGACAAGTTCGAGGCAGTCCTTCCAACATAACCGCCAGATATTTTGCACATACCGCATCGCTGACGTCGAGCATGTCTATGGCTATCTTGTAACTCTCAATCCATGCCACCGGCTCGAGATCCGCTATATAGTTTGGCACTTTGCAAGGTCCCTTGAAGTCTTTGGTCATGGGCTCGTTGTGAAGAGCCGAAGATAAGCAGGGAACACCGATGGTCCAAGTGCTATTTCTAGCTCCATGCGTTGCTGATTGGGGTTCCGTTACATGCAGTTGAGTCGCCTACCTTGCGGCTGCTTCTACCTCCACCTGATGAGCGACTCTTGCCGCGTCCACCAAGTCATGGGCATTCTGTAATCCTTGCCAGGTCTGGGAAACCCGAGGCTGTTGTTGTCACGCATTACTAGAAACAACCGAGGACTCCCCATGGTGGCTGATATATGGTGTCGAGTGCATTTGATCTCGACTGTATGAGTACTGTGCCTGTTATGTTGGGTAACGTAGCATAAATTCAAAAAATTTCCTATGCATATTCAGATTTTCCTATGGAGAGACCAGCAACGAGAGAGGGGTGAGTGCATCTTCATACCTTTGAAGATCGCTAAGCGGAAGCGTTGCTAGAACGCGGTTGATGGAGTCGTACTCGCGGCGATTCAGATCGCGGTGTGATTCCGATCTAGTGCCGAACCACGTCACCTCCGCGTTCAACCCACGTGCAGCCCGGTGACGTCTCCCACACCTTGATCCAGCAAGGAGGAGGGATAGATTGGGGAAAATCTCCGGCAACACGACGGCCTTGGTGTCGATGGAGAGACGAGGTCTCCCGGCAAGGCTTCGCCAAGCACCGGCAGAGAGAAGGAGAAGGAAAAGCAGGGCTGCGCCGAGGGAGAGGAAGATTGGTGTCTCCAACAGCCAAAAGTGCCCAATATATATAGGGGGGGAGGGAGGGGCTGCGCCCCCTTGAGGGTTTCCCTCTCCTGGGATGGGTGGAAGCCCTAGATGGGGGGGGAAGGTGCGGCGGCCAGGAGGGGAGGAGGGGTGGCGCACCCTTGTGGCGGGCCTTAGGCCCACCTGCGCTAGGGTTCCCCCCTCCTCTCCCCTCTTCTTGCGCCATGGGCTGAGTGTGGGGGCGCACCAGCCCACCTAGGGGCTGGTTCCCTCCCGCACTTGGCCCATCTAGCCTCCCGGGGTGGTGTCCCCCTTCCGGCGGACCCCCGGGGCCACTTCCGGTGGTCCTAGTGGTCCCGGTATGTTACCGGCGACGCCCGAAACACTTCCGGTGTCCAAAACCATCCGTCCTATATATCAATCTTTACCTCCGGACCATTCCGGAGCTCCTCGTGATGTCCGGGATCTCATCCGGGACTCCGAACAACTTTCGATAACCTCGTATAACAATTCCCTATAACCCTAGCGTCATCGAACCTTCAGTGTGTAGACCCTACGGGTTTGGGAGACAGGCAAACATGACCGAGACACCTCTCCGGCCAATAACCATCAGCGGGGTGTGGATACCCATCGTGGCTCCCACTTGCTCCAGGATGATCTCATCGGATGAACCACGATGTCAAGGATTCAATCAATCCCGTATACAATTCCCTTTGTTTGTGAGTATAGAACTTGCCCGAGATTCGATCGTCGGTATACCTATACCTTGTTCAATCTCGTTACCGGTAAGTCTCTTTACTCGTTCCGTAGCACGTCATCGTGTGACTAACTCCTTAGTCACATTGAGCTCATGATGATGTTCTACGGAGTGGGCCTAGAGATACCTCTCCATCATGTGGAGTGACAAATCCCGATCTCGATTCGTACCAACCCAACATACACTTTCAGAGGTACCCGTAGTGCACCTTTATAGTCACCCAGTTACGTTGTGATGTTTGATACACCCAAAGCACTCCTACGGTATCCGGGAGTTGCTCAATCTCACGGTCGAAGGAAAAGACACTTGACATTAGAAAAGCTTTAGCATACGAACAATACGATCTAGTGCTATGCTTAGGATTGGGTCTTGTCCATCACATCATTCTCCCAATGATGTGATCCCGTTATCAATGACATCTAATGCCCATGACCAGGAAACCATGATCATCTATTGACTAACGAGCTAGCCAACTAGAGGCTTGCTAGGGACACATTGTGATCTATTTATTCAGACATGTATTACTGTTTCCTGTTAATACAATTATAGCATGAACAATAGAATATTATCATGAACAAGGAAATATGATAATAACCATTTTATTATTGCCTCTAGGGCATATTTCCAACAGTCTCCCACTTGCACTAGAGTCAATAATCTAGTTACATTGTGATGTATCGAACACCCATAGCATTATGGTGTTGATCATGTTTTGCTCGTGGAAGAGGTTTAGTCAACGGGTGTGCAACATTCAATTCCCTGTGTACTTTACAAATCTCAATTACTCCACTCTGGACATGGTCCTGGATGGAGTTGTAGCAGTATTTGATGTGCTTCGTCTTCCGGTGAAACCTGGGCTCCTTGGCTATGGCAATGGCCCGAGTGCTATCTCAGAAGAGTGCCATTGGACCCCACGCGCTTGGAACCACTCCAAGGTCGGTGATGAGCTTCTTCATCCAAATTCCTTCATGAGCTGCTTCTGAAGCAGCTATGTACTCCGCTTCACATGTAGATGCTGCCACGACTTCTTGCTTGCTGCTGCACCAGATCACTGCCCCACCATTCAAAACATATATGTATCCGGTCTGTGACTTAGAGTCATCCGGATCTGTGTCAAAGATAGCGTCGACGTAACCCTTTACGACGAGCTCTTTGTCACCTCCATAAACGAGAAACATCTCCTTAGTCCTCTGCAGGTACTTAAGGATATTCTTGACCGTTGTCCAGTGTTCCATACCGGGATCACTTTGGTACCTCCCTACCAAACTTATGGCAAGGTTTATATCAGGTCTGGTACACAACATGGCATACATTAGAGAGCCTACGGCTGAAGCGTAGGGGACAGTACTCATCTTCTCTCTATCTGCTGCTGTGGTCGGTGACTGAGTCTTACTCAATCTCATACCTTGCAAAACTGGCAAGAACCCTTTCTTTGAGTTTTCCATATTGAACTTCTTCAATATCTTGTCAAGGTATGTACTTTGCGAAAGATCTATGAGGCATCTTGATTTATCTCTATAGATCTTGATGCCTAATATGTATGTAGCTTCTCCAAGGTCCTTCAGTGAAAAAATCTTGTTCAGATAGGCCTTTATGCTCTCCAACATCTCTATAATATTCCCCATCAATAATATGTCATCCACATACAGTACGAGGAAAGCTACAGAGCTCCCACTCACTTTCTTGTATAGACAGGCTTCTCCATAAACCTGTATGAACCCAAACACTTTAATCACCTCATTAAAGCGAATGTTCCAACTCCGAGATGCTTGCACCATCCCATAGATGGAGCGTTGGAGCTTGCACACTTTGTTAGCACCCTTTGGGTCGACAAAACATTCTGGTTGCATCATATACAACTCTTCCTTAAGGTTCCCGTTAAGGAACGTTGTTTTGACGTCCATTTGCCAAATTTCATAATCATAAAAGGCGGCAATTGCTAACATGATTCGGACTGATTTCAGCTTCGCTATGGGAGAGAAAGTCTCGTCGTAGTCAATTCCCTGAATTTGTCGAAAACCCTTTGCGACAAGTCGAGCTTTATAAATGGTCACATTACCGTTTGCATCAGTCTTCTTCTTGAAGATCCATTTATTTTCTATGGCTCTTCGATCATCGGGCAAGTCCACCAAAGTCCATACTTTGTTCTCATACATGGATCCTATCTCGGATTTCATAGCCTCAAGCCATTTTTGGAATCCGGGCCCGCCATTGCTTCTTCATAGTTCGAAGGTTCACCGTTGTCTAACAACATGATTTCCATCACACGGTTGTCGTACCACTCTGGTGCGGAGCGTGCCCTTGTGGACCTTCGCGGTTCAGTAGTAACTTGATCCGAAGCTTCATGATCATTATCATTAACTTCCTCTTCAGTTGGTGCAGGCGCCACAGGAACAATTTCCCGCGCTGCGCTACTTTCCTGTTCGAGAGGGGGTGTAATTACCTCATCAAGTTCTACTTTCCTCCCACTTACTTCTTTCGAGAGAAACTCTTTCTCTAGAAAGGATCTGTTCTTGGCAACAAAGGTTTTACCTTCGGATCTAAGATAGAAGGTATACCCAATAGTTTCCTTAGGGTATCCTATGAATACGCATTTCCCCACTTTGGGTTTGAGCTTTTCTGGTTGAAGTTTCTTCACATAAGCATCGCAGCCCCAAACTTTAAGAAACAACAACTTAGGTTTCTTGCCAAACCATAGTTCATACGGTGTCGTCTCAACGGATTTAGACGGTGCCCTATTTAAAGTGAATGCTACAGTTTCTAATGCGTATCCCCAAAATGATAGCGGTAAGTTGGTAAGAGACATCATAGATCGTACCATATCTAATAAAGTACGATTATGACGTTCAGACACTCCGTTGCGTTGCGGTGTGCCAGGCGGCGTCAGTTGTGAAACGATTCCACACTTCCTTAGGTGTGTGCCAAACTTGTGACTCAAATATTCTCCTCCACGATCAGATTGTAGACACTTAATTTTTCTGTCACGTTGATTCTCGACCTCACTCTGAAATTCCTTGAACTTTTCAAACGTCTCAGATTTGTTCTTCATCAAGTAGATATACCCATACCTACTCAAATCATCGGTGAGAGTGAGAACATAACGATAGCCACCGCGAGCTTCAACGTTCATTGGACCACACACATCAGTACGTATTATTTCCAATAAGTCGGTTGCTCTCTCCATTATTCCTGAGAATGGAGTCTTAGTCATCTTGCCCATGAGGCACGGTTCGCATGTGTCAAATGATTCAATGTCAAGAGACTCTAATAGTCCATCAGTATGGAGCTTCTTCATGCGCTTAACACCGATATGACCAAGGCGGCAGTGCCACAAGTATGTGGGACTATCATTGTCAACTTTACATCTTTTGGTACTCACACTATGAATATGTGTAACATCACGATCGAGATTCATCAAGAATAAACCATTCACCATCGGAGCATGACCATAAAACATATCACTCATATAAATAGAACAACCATTATTCTCTGACTTAAATGAGTAGCCGTCTCGCATTAAGCAAGACCCTGATACAATATTCATGCTCAAAGCTGGTACTAAATAACAATTATTAAGGTTTAAAACTAATCCCGACGGTAGATGTAGAGGTAGCGTGCCGACGGCGATCACATCGACCTTGGAGCCTTTCCCGACGCGCATCGTCACCTCGTCCTTGGCCAGTCTCCGCTTATTCCGCAGTTCCTGCTTTGAGTTGCAAATGTGAGCAACAACATGGTATCAAATACCCAGGAGCTACTACGAGCGCTGGTAAGGTACACATCAATAACATGTATATCACATATACCTTTAACGTTGTCGGCCTTCTTGTCCCCTAAGTATTTGGGGCAGTTCCGCTTCCAGTGACCTTTTCCCTTGCAATAGAAGCACTCAGTCTCAGGCTTGGGTCCATTCTTTTCTTCTTCCCGGCATCTGGCTTACCGGGCGCGGTAACGACTTTTCCGGCTTTCTTGAAGTTGTTTTTACCCTTGCCCTTCTTGAAACTAGTGGTCTTGTTGACCATCAACACTTGATGCTCTTTCTTGATTTCTACTTCACTTGAGCATCGAGTACAACTCGGGAATGGTCTTCTCCATCCCTTGGATGTTGGAGTTCAGCACAAAACCTTTGTAGCTTGGTGGGAGAGACTGGAGGATTCTGTCAATTATAGCATCATCCGGAAGTTCGACTCCAAGTGAAGTCAGACGACCGTGTAACCCAGACATTTTGAGTATGTGCTCACTGACATAACTATTCTCCTCCATCTTACAGGTAAAGAACTTGTCAGAGACTTCATATCTCTCGACACGGGCATGAGCTTGAAAAACTAGTTTCAGCTCTTGGAACATCTCATATGCACCGTGTTGCTCAATACGCCTTTGGAGCCCCGTTTCCAAACTGTATAACATGCCACACGTAACCAGAGAGTAGTCATCACTCCGCGTTTGCCAGACGTTCAGAATGTCCTGGGCTGCTGCGGGAGCGGGAGGTTACCTAGCAGTGCATCAAGGACATAAGCCTTTTTAGCTGCTTCAAGGATGAGCTTCAAGTTGCGAACCCAGTCCGCATAGTTGCTACCATCATCTTTCAGCTTGTTTTTCTCTAGGAATGCGTTGAAATAGAGGTTGACGTTGGCCATCTACAATATTTATAAAGACAACTTTCAGACTAAGTTCATGACAATTAAGTTCATTTAATCAAATTAAGTATGAACTCCCACTTAAATCGACATCCCTCTAGTCATCTAAGTGATACATGATCCATGTTGACTAACCCGTGTCCGATCATCACGTGAGACGGACTAGTCACCATGGTGAGCAACTTCATGCTGATCGTATTCAACCATACGACTCATGTTTGACCTTTCGGTCTCTTGTATTTGAGGTCATGTTTGTACATGCTAAGCTCGTCGAGTCAACCTAGGTGTTTCGCGTGTGTAAATCTGGCTTACACCCGTTGTATGCGAACGTTAGAATCTATCACACCCGATCATCACGTGGTGCTTCGAGACAACGATCCTTCGCAACGGTGCACACTTCGGGGGATATGTTCTCGAAATTTTAAGAGGGATCATCTTATTATGCTACCGTCGTTCTAAGCAATAAGATGAAAAACATGATAAACATCACAATGCAATCATATAGTGACATGATATGGCCATTATCATCTTTCCTCTTTTGATCTCCATCTTCACGCATCGCATAATCATCATTGTCACCGGCGTGACACCATGATCTCCATCATCGTGTCTCCGTGAAGTCGTCACGCCAACTAGTACTATCACTACTACTATAGCTAACCGTTAGCAATGAAGTAAAAGTAGTAAGCACATGGCGTTGCATCTCATACAATAAATTAAGACAACTCCTATGGCTCCTGCCGGTTGTCATACTCATCGACATGCAAGTCGTGAAACCTATTACAATAACATGATCATCTCATACATCATACATGCAACATCACAACTTTGGCCATATCACATCACATGTCAAACCCTGCAAAAACAAGTTAGACGTCCTCTAATTGTTGTTGCAAGTTTTACGTGGCTGGTTTGGGTTTCTAGCAAGAACGCTTTCTTACCTACATGACAGCCACAACGATGATATGCCAAAGCTATTTACCCTTCATAAGGACCCTTTTCATCAAATCCAATCTGACTAGAGTAGGAGAGACAGACACCCGCTAGCCACCTTTATTCATGGTGTGCATGTCTGTCGGTGGAACCAGTCTCACGTAAGCGTACGTGTAATGTCGGTCCGGGCCGCTTCATCCCACAATACCGCCGGAAAAGAATAAGAATGGTAGCGCAAGCAATTGACAAATCATCACCCACAACCTTTTGTGTTCTACTCGTGCATAGAATCTACGCATAGAAAACCTGGCTCGGATGCCACTATTGGGTAACGTAGCATAAATTCAAATAAATTCCTACACATATTCAGATCTTCCTATGGAGAGACCAGCAACGAGAGAGGGATGAGTGCATCTTCATACCTTTGAAGATTGCTAAGCGGAAGCGTTGCTAGAACGCGGTTGATGGAGTCGTACTCGCGGTGATTCAGATCGCGGTGTGATTCCAATCTAGTGCCGAACCACGGCACCTCCGCGTTCAACACACGTGCAGCCCGGTGACGTCTCCCGCACCTTGATCCAGCAAGGAGGAGGGAGAGATTGGGGAAGATCTCCGGCAGCACGATGGCGTGGTGTCGATGGAGAGACGAGGTCTCCCGGCAGGGCTTCGCCAAGTACCGGCAGAGAGGAGGAGAAGGAAGAGCAGGGTTGCGCCGAGGGAGAGGAAGATTGGTGTCTCCAACAGCCCAAAGTGCCCAATATATATAGGGGGGGAGGGGCTGCGCCCCCTTGAGGGTTTCCCTCTCCTGGGAGGGGCGGCAGCCCCAGATGGGGGGGAAGGTGCGGTGGCGAGGAGGGGAGGAGGGGTGGCGCACCCTTCTGGTGGGCCTTTGGCCCACCTGCGCTAGGGTTCCCCCTCCCCCTCTCCCCTCTTCTTGCGTCATGGGCTAAGTCTGGGGGGCGCACCAGCCCACCTAGGGGCTGGGTCCCTCCCGCACTTGGCCCATCTCGCCTCCCGGGGTGGTGGCCCCCTTCCGGTGGACCCACAGGGCCACTTCCTGGTGGTCCCGGTACGTTACCGGCGAAGCCTGAAACACTTCCGGTGTCCAAAACCATCCGTCCTATATATCAATCTTTACCTCCGGACCATTCCGGAGCTCCTCGTGACATCCGGGATCTCATCCGGGACTCCGAGCAACTTTCGATAACCTCGTATAACAATTCCCTATAACCCTAGCGTCATCGAACCTTAAGTGTGTAGACCCTACGGGTTCGGGAGACAGGCAGACATGACCGAGACACCTCTCCGGCCAATAACCATCAGCGGGGTCTGGATACCCATGGTGGCTCGCACTTGCTCCATCATGATCTCATTGGATGAACCACGATGTCAAGGATTCAATCAATCCCATATACAATTCCCTTTGTCTGTCGGTATAGAACTTGCCCGAGATTCGATCGTCGGTATACCTATACCTTGTTCAATCTCATTACCGGTAAGTCTCTTTACTCGTTCCGTAGCACGTCATCGTGTGACTAACTCCTTAGTCACATTGAGCTCATGATGATGTTCTACCGAGTGGGCCCAGAGATACCTCTCCGTCACGCGGAGTGACAAATCCCGATCTCGATTCATACCAACCCAACATACACTTTCAGAGGTACCCGTAGTGCACCTTTATAGTCACCCAGTTACGTTGTGACGTTTTATACACCCAAAGCACTCCCACGGTATCCGGGAGTTGCACAATCTCATAGTTGAAGGAAAAGACACTTGACATTAGAAAAGCTTTAGCATACGAACAATACGATCTAGTGCTATGCTTAGGATTGGGTTTTGTCCATCACATCATTCTCCCAATGATGTGATCCCGGTATCAATGACATCTAATGCCCATGACCAGGAAACCATGATCATCTATTGACTAACGAGCTAGCCAACTAGAGGCTTGCTAGGGACACATTGTGATCTATTTATTCAGACATGTATTAATGTTTCCTGTTAATACAATTATAGCATGAACAATAGACGATTATCATGAACAAGGAAATATGATAATAACCATTTTATTATTACCTCTAGGGCATATTTCCAACATGTTAGGCCACTGCTGTCTTCAACATCTCAATGGCGTTCTGAGCTTCAATTTCCACCGGGGTGTTTCCGTGTATAGGGAGCGCCTCGAGGTTACGTGTTGCAACCAACATATTGTCAATAGGATTAGAAAAACGACCCTGTGGTGTGTGAAACCGTTGTGGTGACGCCTCAGCCGGCTGAGCCTGAGCCGCTCGTGGCAGTGCTGGTTGTCCGTGACCAGGTGGTGGGTTGTGTGCAGCACCCGGGGTGCGGGGACTAGCAATAGGTGCGTCGGTTTTACGTATGGTGGTAACTGAGATTGATGCCTCCTTAGGTGAACTGCCTCGTTGGCCTCTTGTCAAAGTCCAAGCCGCCACGCCTCTGCTCGTAAACGTTCTGACTCGTCATAGATTCGACTCTCCGTATCTACCATCCAAACATTTTCAGCGTCGATCTCTTTCTGGATCTTGACCATCTTTGTGCGATGTCTTGCTAGTTCCGCATTACGCTCTTCCCGGTTCTCCTCGGTGATTGTATCCTCCAAGAGTTTAGTCATCTCGGTCACCAGGTCGCTCATGGCTTGAGCCGGCGTTTTGCTCGATCCGCCAGCCCCATTGAGGGCTCCTACCGCGGATGGACCTAGTGCAGGCGCGCCTCCAGCCATGTAAATAATGACTTGTCGAGGCGGATCGTCTGGCTCCCCGACAACTTCTTCCTCCGGAGCTCCTCCAAGTTCATGACCGAGGGGAAAGATGGATCCAGTGTCTCCTATGAAAGACTCGTCAGTTTGATTGTAGTTGTCGAGGATGCTCTCACTGCTCGCCGGTTCATCCGCAAGGCTGAGCCCGTGGGTGAATCCGATGAAGACGTGATGACGACCAGCTTGAAATCGATCGCACCAAGTTGGATCGTTGATGGTGGTGTGGATGTCCGACCCGAGCACCGTTGCGTAGATCTGATCAAAGGGGATCTGTGGATTAGTTTCTGCTAAGCCGACCTTAATGCCCCAACCTGCATTGTCGATGTAGCGATCGTTGCGGCGACTCTTGATCATCATAGCCAACACGCGACTCCCAAATCCCGGAAGAGCTCCCTCCGAGAACTCAACTCCACTTTGTGACAGCCCCATGGGGACGAGAGGCGGATTTACCCAGGTGGACTCCCAATTGTCGTGATTTTGTCACGGCAGATGTCCTCGTGAATGAACTTAGTGGTGAGGCCATCGTCGCGGTGTGGCGACTCGAAGGGGTTGATTGGGGACGAGAGGCGGATTTACCCAGGTTCGGCCCCTCCAATGAATGTAAAAGCCTACGTCCTGCTTTGTGTTGTATTGATGGGAATATCGATTACAAGGATGCAGAATCGCTAACCTAGCTCTAGGGCTTTCTTACTTGATCTTTCTGACTTGTGGTTTCTCCTTTATATATAGGTAGAAGCCCCAAGTTTACAACAAAGTTTGGGTCAAATAACACCTGCGTCCTACTACAAATCTACCTTATCTTTCTTTCCATGTGAGAAAAACTTCTCGCGTCTCTTGCCCTCTACGTCTTTGAGCCGCCGCCTTCTGGTGATGTGCCGCTTAGTGGCTTGTCGACTAAGTCATCTGGCCCATCTTCTCATGTCGTCCATGCGGCTTGACCCAGCCCCATAAAACTGGCTAAATCCTGGGGTTATATTCCCGAGAAGGAGGATATGAGGACTCGCCGATGCACCCGATCAATCCACCACGCAGGACGCAGTCGCATTTCGGATCATCTTTTTCTTTTCTTTATTCACTCTTTTCTTTCTTTCGTTTTTCTTTTCATCAATCACGTGCAAGTGATCGGACATATCAGAAAAAAAGAGGAATGTGGCTACGCGGACGGAAAATAAAGAATACGTCCGTCATTGACCGGACGCGTGTGCGGGCGTTTAGGAAATCATTTTTTAACATAGTACAAACGCAAGTACTCATATACACACGCATACATTCATCCCTATGAACGCACACGCACCCTACCCCTATGAGCACCTCCGAGAGACTAAGCCGGCATATCATCTTGAGATTTACGAAGTCACCGTAGGCGTCTCGTCGTGGCATATCATCTTGAGATTTACAAAGTCACCGTAGGCGCCTCGTCGTCGACGGGAACGTCTGCTTCCACTGAAAGCGTATCGCCGAAAATCCTGATGCAAGCAGGAGGATTCGAACCCTGATGGGCTGGGGATATCACTGTCCCTCTAACCATCCAACCACAAGGTTGTTTGCAAGAGATCATATTGCACTGTAGTGTGTAGTGTCCGGGTGTGTAGTGTGTAGTGTCCGGGTGTAGAAGCTCTAAGGCCGATGCTGCTAGGAGGAGCTTGTGGGACTACCGCACGTGGGACTTTGATAGTGAACGGGACGGACAGTTACGTTCGTGTGCAAGTAACGGGATGCAACCGTGGGCCTCCCCCGTTGCACTTTGAATGCTGTGATGGCGAGGTTGGATACCGTGGGCTGCTTCACTCGTCGCGTATCCGTGTGTCCGCTGAGCCGTCTGCCCCGTTACGGCTTGCCAGGGACCGTCTTGGACCGCATCTGATCTTATCGCCTGATCTTATCGATAGCTCCCGCTATCTCCGGACACAACAACGACGTGCATGTGTGAGTTGAGGGAGGTGCTAATGTGCTATGTACCGCTTCCTGCGACCAGGACGCTCGCGTCGCGTGCTTCACTAGGCGAACGTCCCAGCGCGTGGGGTGGGCTAGCCTAGTAGCACATCGGATCTCTAGCAAAAAAAAGTAGACTAAGCACGGAAATGTAGCCTACTGTACGTAGTACGATTTGTGATTTTATTTTCCCCTTTCATTTGTTTTTCTTTGTCTCAATCAGGTATAGTTTCTCTTCTAGTTTTCATTTGCCTTTTTTTACTTTTTCCTCTTTTATAGTTTTTGGTACTATGAAAAAAAAATCTAATATGTCGTGAACAATTTTCAAAATGCACACAAAATATTTTCTAATATACGGTGAAGTTGTTTCAAACACACATTGAACAGTATTTTAATATAGGGTGATCATATTTAATATACGGTGAACATTTTTTCCATATACGCACTGAATACAATTTAAGTATACAATGATCATTATTTATATACGGTGAATGTTTCTTCAATTTATGGTGAATAGTATTTTAACATATAGTGAACTTTTTTCTAATACACTCTGAGCTTTTTTTAAAATGCACGTTCAACATTTTTTTTGGAAAAATATATGAAAGAGAAGAATAGAAAATTAGAAAAAACCAAAGAACCGGGCTAAGAAACACAGAAAATAAATGTTTGCGAATTCGAACAATGTTAATGAATTCAAATAGATGTTCAAAAAATTGCAATTAAAACAGAAAAGACGAAATAGGAAATAAAATAAAATCAAAAAGAGAAAAAGTAAAATAAGAAACGACCATAAAGAAACAAGGAAACGAAGAAAATGTAAAAAAAATAACTATCACCATCTGGAAGCTACACAAAGCATGGAAATTACCAAAACCGATGGAAAATCATTCGTCTATATGCTTACGTGGGCATCACCCACGTCCACTTACGGGGGCTATCGCAGGATATGTGTCGCGTCCGGCGTTGCATATCAATTAGGTATATGTCCCATACATTTATTTGGGCACTGGTATATAACGCTTTTTGTGAGTAATAAGACACGTCGCCCGTGATTCGGGAGCTATTTTCTTCTCATAAACACTGTTTATAGATAATGATGATATCCTGTGAAGTGACGCATTACACACATGCTATGGTTACAAATGACGTGATTAAAGGACATGTCGGTTAATATGAAGAGACAGGGAACTGGGGCGTCTCTTTGGTGAGGAAACAGTACATGCACATCGGTCTGAAAAAGCAGGGATTTCCTTTAATTAAATTAATTAATTAAGTCCTAAAACTCCACCTCCCTAATATCCGCTTCAATTATTCTATACAACATTGTCATCTTGAGAAGCCTCCTCCAAAAACCATGTACGAAAAATATGCTCAGATGTATGCAACGTGCCACAAAAAATCTTTTCAAAAACATAGTGGGAAGATAAGGAAAAAATACCATATCCTAATGCTTGCATTACTATTGCATCATAAAAAACCTTCCACGAGAAACCATTCGGGAAAAAATCATAATGGAAAAGATTGCAATATCAAAGATTAGAGGAACACAAACAAATTATCACTCGGGGATGCACTTCGCCTTAACTTTGCAAGTCTCGAAGTTGTTTCATACCAATTCCATTGATATACGTCTCAAATAAAGAACTTGGTAATGATTTTATAAACAAATCAGCAAGATTATCACATGACTTCATTTGCAAAATATTCATCTCAACGGTTTAACTTAACTCATGGGGATAAAATAATTAGGAGGAATATGCATTGTAATATTAGTCTATATATATATCAGATTTGCATCCGTATAATACATGTAACATCATCTTCGTAGATAAAGGTGGGTGATTCGAAGAAACCAATCCCACTTGAACTTTTAGTAAAGTTTATCATTGTGCGAAACCATACACAATCGCATGACGCTTCAAACATAATTCAGGATGATTCGTGGACTTAGACACAAGAGTTTGTTTGGTCGATTTCCAAGAGAAGTACATGCCTCCACTCAAGAAAACAAAACTAGTATGTGATCTAGCATTATGGGAATCAGATAGGTTTCTAACATCATAATATCCCACCATGCATGGTATTATCTTGATTTTTCTCATAGAACAAACCAAGACCTTTGGTGCTTTAAAGATATTTGAAAATATTCCTCATTGAATGTCTCTTTGTTGGTGATGCACTGAACTAGCAAATAAATTTACTACAAATGATATATCAAGCCTACTATAGTTTTCTAGATACATTAGTGCTCCAATGAAACCGAGGTAAGGAAACTAAGGTCCTAATACCTCTTCTTCCTCACCCTTAAGTACAAATGGGAGTTTATCTTTGTAGGAGATCTAACAATCATTGGTGTTCTCGATTGATATGCTTTATCCATACTATTTTTTCAAGAATCTTTTCAATATAAGCATATTGATGAACAAGTATTCTCGAAGGAAGAGTTTCAAGTTGTAAGACAAATATATAGTCTTACCTACACCTTTCATCTCAAACTCCATGTTAAGATGATTACTTACCTCATGTATTTACTGTGTAGTCCCAATAATTTTAAATCATCCACATACACAAAAAGAATGCAAAATCCATTTGTGATTTTTTTTGTGAACACACATGGGCAATTGTCAATATTTCACTAACCCTTTAGAATAAGGAATTCACTGAGTCAGTTGTACTACATTCTTCCTGACTTCTTCAAGACATGCAATGACTTCTGAAGTTTTAACAATACATCTTTAGATTAGCCTTTGGATACAGAAGCTTCATTTCTTCAAGGAATTTCATACAAATATCTGAATCCAATGCCTATACAAATATGCAATCACAACATCCATCAGTTGAATATATAGACAAAACTCATTTTCATTACGCATTCCTACATGTCCTAACCTTCTATGACATAACCAACCTTTAGAGGATTTAGCAATAAGACATGTACGAGGTTTGGATATTTTAGAGAAATTGACAATGTATAGATCACCTCTACGAAAACCTGTAAAGACAATTTTATGGTTGCCTCTACGAAACACTCGACAATCAACTTTTGAAAACAGCACATCGAAACCAAAGTCTGCTAGTCTAGATATGAAAAGAAGATTGTAGCCAATGGATTCAACAAGCATGACATTTTGAATTGAACTGTCATGAGATACGACCACCTTACCAAGACCAAGTACCTTACCTTTGGAGTTATCTCCAAAAGTCACATACTTCCGAGGTCTACGGTTTGGTGTAATCTTATGGATGCATCCACTGCCGAGAACCCACTCCTTTCCACCGGCCATGTAGTCTCTAAGGTTAGCCATAAGACTAAGGTTCCTCATGGTCCTCTCATACTCGATGTCAAACTCTTCATCTTCATCGTAGTAGGCATGCTCCACATTGTCATCGTCGGACGAAATATCCTCGTCATAAGAAACAAGAATTTCATCAGAAATTTTACTATGACAATGTTCATATTTATGCATGCAAATGGCTTCAACAATGATATTGTTAATATTAATGACATCTCCTTTAGTACGCATGAGGCCACGAAGCTCAAATAGACATTTATCAAAATTAGGATCATTTGGCTTCATTTTGTGAAAGGCAATGCATTTGTGGACAATGATATCAAGATTTTTCAAACAATAATTTGTATATCTTTCCTCTAAGCCTTTCCACAAGGTATTAGCACACTCGAAGTTTTGCATCTGATTGATCACACTTCTTGGTAATCCTATAATGATTAGATTGGCACTGTTAAGATTTCCAAGCATATCAAATTCATCATCATAAGAACTCATCAAATGTACCAAGCATTTTTCATCTTTCCATTGTCTAAAATACTCACCATTGAGAATGGACACTCTACAACTAAAAATCCATGAACTAGTCACATTCATCTTCTTCCAATGGTGGTTAAACCAAGGTTTTGGAGATCTTGCTATGATACCAATTGAGGGATAGATAGAAGATGTGTCTAGAGGGGGGTTGAATAGACTACTTGTCAAGATCAAAATCCTAGCCTTACCGACTTGATAGAGGGCAGAATTTCAGTAATTCTAACAAGTCTAGTGCACCCTACACATGCTAGTCAACATAAATGGCAGCGGAAAAGTAAAGACTTTGCACATGTAAAGGAGTAGAGGTTAGGAAGATCAAACGTGAAGAAGTTGACATGACGATTTTTGGCATGGTTCCGATAGGTGGCGCCATCGTACGTCCATGTTTGTGGAGACTTTAACCCACGGAGGGTAACGGCTGCGAGAGTCCACGGAGGACTCCACCCACTAAGGGTCCACAAAGAATTGGCCTTGTCTATTCCACCACGGCTTCCGCCCACGAAGGACTAGCCTCACTCACAGTAGATCTTCACGAAGTAGGCGATCTCCTTGCCTTTACAAACATCTTGGTTCAACTCCACAACACGAAGTAGGAGGCCCCCAAGCGACACCTAACCAATCTAGGAGGCACCACCCTCCAAAAGGTAATAGATGTGGTAGATCAATGAACTCCTTCCTCTTGTTCTTCTAAAGATAGTATCTGATACGTCCATTCTGCATCATGCTTTCATGTTGATATTTATCGCTTTATGGACTGTTATTATACTTTGTGGAACCTTACTTATGCCTTTTCTCTCTTATTTGAAGACCGACACCTGGAATTCTAGACTGGAAAAGGAGCAAGTCTGAGTCCTCTATTCTGCGCAACTCCCAATGCCCTGAAAATCAACGTGGATTTTTTTGGATTTTATAAAAAAATACTGGGCGAAAGAAGTGTTAGAGGGGAGCAACCAGGGGCCCACAAGCCTGGTTGCCGTGGCCTACCCCCCTGGCCACGGCAACACGGCTTGTGGGCACCCTAGCGGCCCACTAGCCCCCATCTTTTTCTATATGAAGGGTTTCGTCCGGAAAAAAATCAGGGTGGAGCTTTTTTTAGGATTCTCTGCCGCCACGAGGCGGAACTTGAGCATATCCAATCTAGAGCTCCGGCAGGATGATCCTACCGGGGAAACTTCCCTCCCGGAGGGGGAAATCGTCGCCATCGTCATCACCAACACTCCTCTCGTCGCAGGGGAGGCATCTACATCAACATCTTCATCAGCACCATCTCCTCTCCAAACCCTAGTTCATCTCTTGTAACCAATCTCCGTCTCGCGACTCCGATTGGTACTTGTAAGGTTGCTAGTAGTGTTGATTACTCTTTGTAGTTGATGCTAGTTGGATTACTTGGTGGAAGAGTTTATGTTCAGATCCTTGATGCTATTCATTACACCTCTGATAATGATTATGATTATGCTTTGTGAGTAGTTACTTTTTTTCCTCGGGACATGGGATAAGTCATGCTAATAATAGTCATGTGAATTTGATATTCGTTCGGTATTTTGATATGATGTATGTTGTTTTTCCTCTAGTGGTGTTATCTAAACGTCGACTACATAACACTTCACCATATTTGGTCCTAGAGGAAGGCATTGGGGAGTAGTAAGTAGATGATGGGTTGCTGGAGTGACAGAAGCTTAAACCCCGGTCTATGCGTTGCTTCGTAAGGGGCTGATTTGGATCCACTAGTTTAATGCTATGGTTAGACTTTGTCTTAATTCTTCTTTCGTAGTTGCGGATGCTTGCGAGAGGGGTTAATCATAAGTGGGATGCTCGTCCAAGTAAGGGCAGTACCCAAGCGCCGGTCCACCCACATATCAAACTATCAAAGTAACGAACGCGAATCATATGAGCATGACAGAAATTCCCGTGTGTCCTCGGGAGCGTTTTTCCTCTTATAAGACTTTGTTCGGGCTTGTCCCTTGCTACAAAAGGGATTGGGCCACTTGCTGCACCGTTGCTACTACTTGTTACTTTTTACTTTTCGCTTGCTACGTTTCACCTCACTACACCATGACTTGTTAACGCTACTTTCAGTGCTTGTAGTTATTACCTTGCTGAAAACCGTTTATCAGAGCCTTCTCCTCCTCGTTGGGTTCGACACTCTTACTTATCGAAAGGACTATTATTGATCCCCTATACTTGTGGGTCATCAGTATCCTCAACACAAAATCACTCTCTCACAGAATATGCATGGGTAGGAGAGATTGATTTGGTGGAAAGCTGTTTGGGGAGGCTAGAGATCAAGTTTCAAATGCTTGGAGTGAAATATCTTGGTCTCAACACATGAGTAGGTGGTTCTCTCTCAGGAAATGGATTTGGATATGAAGTGTGTGTTCTGAGTGCTTCTCCCATGAATAGGAGGTGGGTGAAGGGGTATATATAGGCAGCAATCAAAATCCAACTGTTACACACAAAGTGGCAAACTCGGTGACACCAAAGTGGAAAACTCGATGGTACCGATTAGCACTAAAGGTATGAACTTTTGAATCTCGGTGAGACCGATATATCAAACTTGGTGGAATTGAAAGGTGTCTAATGGTCAGATGGCCAAACTCGGTGGCACCGATACTCAAACTTGGAAATTCCGATTTTGTGTACCGAGGCACCCGAAAGTTGGTCACCCAAACTTGATAGCATCGATATGGATTCGGTTGCACCGATTTGGTGGGAATGTCTAGGGTTTCTATCTCAGGTCAAAATCGGTGGGTCCGAAATGTGAAAATTGGTGACACCGAATTTGTGTATGTGGAATTTGATAGAATGGTTATGTGGGAAAATGTTGGTGAACGTAGTAAATTCAAAATTTTCCTACGCCATACAAGGATCTATCTATGGAGAGACCAGCAACAAGTAAGAGGGAAGAGCATATTCATACCTTTGAAGATCGTTGAGCGGAAGCGTTACTAGAACACGGTTGATGGAGTCGTACTCGCAGCGATTCAGATCGGGTCAGTTCCGATCTATGTTCCTAATCACGGTACCTCCGTGTTCAACACATGTACAACCCGATGACGTCTCCCACGCATTGATCCAGCAAGGATGAGGGAGAGGTTGAGGTAGAGCTCCGGCAGCACGATGGCGTGATTGCGGTAGATCTACGAGGTATTTCAATAGGGCTTCGCCAAGCACGGCGGAAGAGGAGGAAGAGGAGGAGCAGGGCTGCGCCAAGAGAGAGATTTCGTGTGTCTCAAACAGCCCCAAAACTATGGGTATATATAGGAGGGAGGGAGGAGGGTGCGCCACCTCTAGGGTTTCCACCCTAGGGGTGGCGGCAGCCCATCTGGGTACAAGGGGGCGGTGGCCAGGGTGGAGAGGGGAGGGCGGCGCCCTAGGTGGGCCTTGGGCCCCCTCCCATGCCTAGGGTTTGCCCCCTCCACCTCCTAGCCGCGCCTTGGGCTGGGTGGGAGGAGCACTAGCCCACCAAGGGGCTGGTTCCCTCCCACACTTGGCCCATGTAGCCTACCGGGGCCGGTGGCCCCTCCTTGTGGATCCCAGGAACCCTTCTGGTCGTCCCGGTACATTACCGGTGTCGCCCGAAACAATTCCGTTGACCAAATCCACACTTCCTATATATAATTCTTTACCTCCGGACCATTCCGGAGCTCCTCGTGACGTCCGGGATCTCATACGGGATTCCGAACAACCTTCGGTAACCTCGTACACTATTCCCATATAACCCTAGCGTCATCGAACCTTAAGTGTGTAGACCCTACGGGTTCGGGAGACATGCAGACATGACCGAGACATCTCTCCAGGAAATAACCAACAACGGGGTCTGGATATCCATGTTGGTTTCCACATGTTCCACGATGATCTCATCGGATGAACCACGATGTCAAGGATTCAATCAATCCCGTATGCAATTCCCTTTGTCTATCGACATGATACTTGCCCGAGATTCGATCGTCTGTATCCCTATATTGTTCAATCTCGTTACCGGTAAGTCTCTTTACTCGTTCCGTAACACATTATCCCATGACTAACCCCTTAGTCACACTGAGCTCAATATGGTGATGGATTACCGAGTGGGCCCAGAGATACCTCTCCGTCACACGGAATGACAAATCTCGGTCTCGATTCGTACAACTCAACAGACACTTTCGAAGATACCTGTAGTGCACCTTTATAATCACCCAGTTACGTTGTGATGTTTGGTACACCCAAAACACTCCTACGATATCCGGGAGTTGCACAATCTCACGGTCTAAGGAAATGATACTTGACATTAGAAAAGCTTTAGCAGACGAACAACACGATCGAGTGTTATGCTTAGGATTGGGTCTTGTCCATCACATCATTCCCTAATGACATGATCCCGTTATCAATGACATCCAATGTCCATGATCATCTATTGATCAATGAGCTAGGCAACTAGAGGCTCACTAGGGACACATTGTGATCTATATATCCACACATGTATTACGGTTTCTGGTCAATACAATTATAGTATAAATAATAGACTATTATCATGAACTAGGAAATATAATAATAACCAATTTATTATTTCCTCTAGGGCATCTTTCCAACAGTCTCCCACTTGCACTAGAGTCAATAATCTAGTTCACATCACTATGTGATTGCAATGAATTTAACACCCATACAGTTTTGGGGTTTGATCATGTCTTGCTTGTGAGAGAGGTTTATTAGTCAACAGGTTTGAACCTTTCACATCTGTGTGTGCTTTACAAATCTCCATGTCTTCATATAGATACCGCCACCATGCACCATTTGGAACTGTTCCAAATGACTGCTCCACTATACAAATCCGGTTTACTACTCATAGTCATCCAGATTAGTGACAAAGCTTTCATCGACGTAATCCCTTTACGACGAACTCTTTAATCACCTCAATAATCGAGAAAAATTCCTTAGTCTCCTAGTTACTATGGATATCTTTGACCGTTGTCCAGTGATCCATTCCTGGGTCACCCTTGTACCCCCTTGACTGACTCATGGCAAGGCACACTTTAAGTGTGGTACACATCATGGTATACTTATAGAGCCTACGACTGATGCATAGGGGACGACCTTCGTCCTTTCTCTTTCTTCTGTCACGGTCGGGCTTTTCAGTCTTACTCAAAAATTCACAACTTATAACATAGCCAATAACTCCTTCTTTTGCCAATCTTATTTTGAACACTTTCAAAAACTTGTCAATGCATCATTTTAATGAAAGTTCTATTAAGCACTTTGATCTATCTCCATAGATCTTGATGCTCAATGTTCAAGTAGCTCATCTAGGTTTTCCTTTGAAAAACTTCTTTCAAACAACCCTTTATGCTTTGCAGAGATTCTACATTATTTCTAATCAACAATATGTCAACCACATATATTCATCATAAAATCTATAGTGCTCCCACTCACTTCTTTGGAAATACAAGTTTCGCATAAACTTTGTATAAAACCAAAAACTTTGATAATCTCATCAAAGTGTATATTGCAACTCTGAGATGCTTGCTCCAGTCCATAGAAGGATCATTGGAGCTTTGCATACTTGTTAGCACCCTTTAGGATTGACAAAATCTTCTGGTTGTATCACATACAACCTTTCCTCAAGGAAACCATCGAGGAAACAATATTTTGACATCCTATCTGCAAGATTTCGTAAATGATGCAGCAACTGCTAACATAATTCCAACAGACTTTCAACATCGCTCTGAGTGAGAAAGTCTCATCATAGCCAACTCTTGAACTTTGTCGGAAACACCTTTGCAACAAGTCGAGCTTTCTTAATGGTGACTTTTCACCATCATCATCTGTCTTCCTTTTAAAGATACATTCACAGTTAATAGTCTTACGACCATCAAGTGGTTCTTCCAAAGTCTATACTTTGTTTTCATACATGGATCCTCTCTCCGATTTCATGGCCTCCAGCCATTTTTCGGAGTCCGGGCCCACCATTCCTTCTCCATATCTCGTAGGTTCATTGTTGTCCAACAACATGACCTCTAAGACAGGATTACTGCACCACTCTATAGTAGTACGCATCCTTGTCCACCTACGAAGTTTTGGCAGTGACTTGATCCGAAACTTCAAGATCACTATCATAATCTTCCACTTCAATTGGTGTAGGCGCAACAGGAACAAGTTCCTGCGCCCTGCAATACACTGGTTGAAGTGATGGTTCAATAACCTTATCAAGTATCCACCATACTCCCACTCAATTCTTTCGAGAGAAACCTTTCCTCGAGATAGGACCCGTTTCTAGAAACAAACACCTTTGCTTCCGGATCTGAGATAGGAGGTATACCCAACTGTTTTGGATGTCCTATGAAGATGCATTTATCCGCTTTGGGTTCGAGCTTATGAAGCTGAAACTCTTTCACATAAGCATCACAACCCCAAACTGTTAAGAATTGACAGCTTGGGTTTCTCTAAACCATAGTTCATACGGTGTCATCTTAACGGAATTACGTGGTTCCCTATTTAAAGTGAATGCGGTTGTCTCTAATGCCTAACCCATAAACGATAGTGGTAATTTGATAAGAAATATCATAGTATGCAGCATATCTAATAGGGAACGACTATAACATACATACACGCCATCAGACTATGGCGTTCCAGGTGGCATGAGATGTGAAACATTTTTCACATGAAACAATTTTCACATTATCTTAAATGTTTACCAAACTCGTAACTCAGATATATATGTTTACCTCCACGATCACATCGTAGACATATTATCCTCTTGTCACGATGATATTCAACTTCACTCTAAAATTACTTGAACCTTTCAATAATTCAGATTTGTGTTTCATCAAGTAAATACACTAGTATCTACTCAAATCATCTGCGAAGTAAGAACATAATGATATCCACTGCGTGCCTCGGTACTCATTGGACTGTATACATCAAAATGTATTACTTCCAACAAGTTACTTTCTTGTTCCATCTCATAGGAAAATGAGGTCTTCAGTCATCTTGCCCATGTGGTATGATTTGCATGTCTCAAGTGATTCAAAAATCAAGTGAGTCCAAACGGTCCATCCCCATGGAGTTTCTTCATGCATTTACACCAACAGGCATGGTTTGCATGTCTCAAACGTTTCAAAAATGAGTGAGTACAAAGATCCATCAGCATGGAGCTTCTTCATGCATTTTATACCTATATGACTCAAGCAGCAGTGCCACAAGTAAGTGATACTATCATTACTACTTTGTATCTTTTGGCAATCATATTATGAACATGTGTATCACTACGATCGAGATTCTATAAACCATTCATTCTAGGTGCAAGACCATTGAAGGTATTATTCAAGTAAACAACATAACCATTATTCTCTTTAGATGAATAATCGTATTGCCATTAACATAATCCAATCTTGTCTATGCTCAACGCAAACACCAAATAACAATTATTTAGGTTTAACACTAATTTCGATGGTAGAGGGAGCGTGCGATGTTTGATCATATCAACCTTGGAAACACTTCCAACACACATCGTCACCTCGCCTTTGGCTAGTCTCCGTTTATTCCGTATCTTTCATTTCAAGTTACCAACACTTAGCAATCGAACCGGTATCTATTACCCTGGTGCTACTAGGAGTACTAGTAAAGTTCACATCAATATCATGTATATCAAATATACTTTTGTTGACTTTGCCAGCCTTCTCATCTACCAAGCATCTAGGGTAGTTCCCCTTCAGTGACTGTTCCCCTCGTTACAGAAGCACTTAGTCTTGGGTTTGGGTTCAACCTTGGATCTCTTCATAGAGTAGCAACTGGTTTGTCGTTTAATGAAGTATCCCTTCATGCCCTCGCCCTTCTTGAAACTAGCGGTTTTACAAACCATCAACAATTGATACTCCTTTTCGATTTCCACTTTCGTGGTGTCAAACATCGCAAAGAGCTCAAGGATCATCATATCCATCCTTGATATGTTACAGTTCATCACCAAGCTCTAGTAGCTTGGTGTCGGTGACTTTGAGAACAATCACTATCTCATGTGGAAGATCAACTCCCACTCGATTCAAGCAATTTGTAGTACTCAGACAATCTGAGCAAATGTTCAACGATTGAGTTTTTCTCCCTTACTTTGTAGGCAAAGAATCTTGTCGGAGGTCTTATACCTCTCAACAAGGCACGAGCATGAAATCCCAATTTCATCTCTTGGAATATCTCGTATGTCCCGCGACGTTCGAAACGTCTTTAACGCCTCAATTCTAAGTCATTCAAGCAATATGTACTGAACTATCATGCAGTTATCAAAAAATGTGTATGTCGGATGTTTGCAACATCCACAGATCACGCTTGGGGTTCAGCACACCGAGCGGTGCATTAAGGACATAAGCCTTCTGCTTAGCAATGAGGACAATCCTCAGTTAACGGACCGAGTCCGCATAATTGCTACTTCTATCTTTCAACCATATTTTCTCTAGGAACGTATCAAATACCGTAGAGCTACAGTGTAAGTTACAACATAATTTGCAAAGACCTATTTGACTATGTTCATGATAATTAAGTTCATCTGATGAACTCCCACTTAGATCGACATCCCTCTAGTTATCCACGTGTCCACGTCGACTAGTCCGTGTCCGATCATCACGTGAGACAGACTAGTCATCAATGGTGAGCATCTCCGTGCTGATCGTATCAACCATACGACTCATGCTCGACCTTTCGGTCTTCCGTATTCGAGGTCATGTCTGTACATGCTAGGCTCGTCGAGTCAACCTAAGTGTTTTGCGTGTGTAAACTGGCTTACACCCGCTTTATGCGAACGTGAGAATCTATCACACCCGATCATCACGTGGTGCTTCAAGACAATGATCCTTCACAACGGTGCACACTTAGGGGAATACATATCTCAAAATTTTAATGAGGGATAATCTTCTCTTTGCTACCGTCGTTCTGAGCAATAAGATGAAAAACATGATAAATATCACATGCAATCATATAGTGACATGATATGGCCATTATCATCTAGCTCCTTTGTTCACCATCTTCGGGGTACCATGATCATCATCGTCACCGGCATGACACCATGATCACCATCATCATGATCTCCATCATTGTGTCTCCGTGAAGTCGTCACGCCAACTATTACTTCTACTACTATAGTTAACCGTTAGAGATAATGTAAAGTAATCAACATGGCGTTGCATCTCATACAATAAATTAAGACAACTCCTATGGCTCCTGTTGGTTGTCATACTCATCGACATGCAAGTCGTGAATCCTATTACAAGAACATGAACAATCTCATACATCACACATGTAACATCACATTCTTTTGGCCATATCACATCACATAGCATAGCCTGCAAAAACAAGTTAGACATCCTCTTATTGTTGTTGCAAGTTTTACGTGGCTGATTTGCATTTTTAGCAAGAACGGTTCTTACCTACGTGACAGCCACAATGTTGATATGCCAATGCTATTTACCCTTCATAAGTACCCTGTTCATCGAATCTGATCCGACTAAAGTGGGAGAGACATACACCCGCTAGCCACCTTATGCAACAAGTGCATGTTTGTCGGTGGAACCAGTCTCACGTAAGAGTACGTGTGAAGTCGGTCCGGGCCGTTTCATCCCACGATGCCGCCGAATCAAGATAAGACTAGTAACGTCAAGCAATTGACAAAATCAGCGCCCACAACTTTTGTATTCTACTCGTGCATAGAATCTACGCATAGAACCTTGGCTCGGATGCCACTGTTGGTGAACGTAGTAAATTCAAAACTTTCCTACGCCATATAAGGATCTATCTATGGAGAGACCAGCAACGAGTAAGAGGGAAGAGCATCTTCGTACCTTTGAAGATCGCTGAACGGAAGCGTTACTAGAACAAGGTTGATGGAGTCGTACTTGCTGTGATTCAGATCGCGGTCAGTTCCGATCTATGTGCCGAATCACGGCACCTTCGCGTTCAACCCACGTACAACCCGGTGACGTCTCCCATGCCTTGATCCAGCAAGGATGAGGGAGAGATTGAGGGAAAGCTCCGGCAGCATGGTGGCAGTGGAGCTACGAGGTATTCCGATAGGGCTTCGCCAAGCACCGCAGAAGAGGAGGAGACGGGCTGCGCCGAGAGAGAATTTTTGTGTGTCTTAAACAGCCCCAAAACCCCGGGTATATATAGCAGGGAGGGAGGAGGGTGCGACACCTCTAGGGTTTCCACCCTAGGGGTGGCAGCAGCCCATCTGGGGCCAAGGGGGCAGCGGCCAGGGTGGAGTGGGGAGGGCGGCGCCCTAGGTGGGCCTTGGGCCCCTCCCACGCCTGGGGTTTGCCCCCTCCACCTCCTACCTGCGCATTGGGCTGGGTGGGAGGCGCACCAGCCCACCAAGGGGATGGATCCCTCCCACACTTGGCCCATGTAGCCTCCCGGCTCCACTGGATCCATGGAACCCTTCCGGTGGTCCCGGTAAATTACCGGTGTCGCCCGGAACAATTCCGGTGACCAAATCCTCACTTCCTATATACAATTCTTTACCTCCCGACCATTTCGGAGCTCCTCGTGACGTCCGGGATCTCATCCGGGACTCCGAACAATCTTCGATAACCTCGTACACTATTCCCATATAACCCTAGCATCATCGAACCTTAAGTGTGTAGACCCTACGGGTTTGGGAGACATGCAAACATGACCGAGACATCTCTCCGGGAAATAACCAACAACGGGGTCTAGGTATCCATGTTGGTTTCCACATGTTCCACGATGATCTCATCGGATGAACCACGATGTCAAGGATTCAATCAATCCCGCATGCAATTCCCTTTGTCTATCGGTATGATACTTGCCCAAGATTCGATAGTCTGTATCCCTATACCTTGTTCAATCTTGTTACCGACAAGTCTCTTTAGTCATTCCGTAACACATCATCCCGTGACTATCCCCGTAGTCACAGTGAGCTCAATATGATGATGGATTACCGAGTGGGCCCTGAGATACCTCTCTGTCACAAGGAGTGACAAATCCCGGTCTCTATTCGTACAACTCAACAGACTCTTTCGGAGATACCCGTAGTGCACCTTTATAATCACCCAGTTACGTTGTGACGTTTGGTACACCCAAAGCACTCCTACGGTATCCGGGAGTTGCACAATCTCACGGTCTAAGGAAATGATACTTGACATTAGAAAAGCTTTAGCAAACGAACAACACGATCTAGTGCTATGCTTAGGATTGGGTCTTGTCCATCACATCATTCCCCAATTATGTGATCCCGTTATCAATGACATCCACTGTCCATGATCAAGAAACCATGATCATCTATTGATCAACGAGCTAGCCAACTAGAGGCTCACTAGGGACACATTGTGATCTATATATTCACACATGTATTACGGTTTCCGGTTAATACAATTATAGCATGAATAATAGACAATTATCATGAACTAGGAAATATAATAATAACCAATTTATTATTGCCTCTATGGCATATTTCTAACAGAAAATTGACTGAGTATTTTAGTGGCTAACTTTGAGCACTTTGAGCGATCAGTTCATTTTACTACCTCACCCCCTTTTAATAGTATTGGCATTCCTATGGACTGTAATGTAATTTCTCACAAATATAAAATGAAGAGTCTTCTTGATTGAAGCTTGAGCCAACCCTATTCCTTTCTTGCATCAAGGGACATCTCCACATAAGCCTTAGCCACAACATCTCCATGGACTAGTCTGAAATATCTAGGTAAAAGTGTTAATCCATGAGACAATGTATGTTGTCATGGATTATCAAAATCACCAATGGATCATATGTGCTTTCAGTTAGATCTTAATATGTTAATAATATTTGTTTGTCCATGGAAAATAGTACATACTAGAAACAGATGGCGCTTTGCTGCGCTAAAGATATATAAAATGTTAATGGTGAACCAACTAAAATTGCTTGAAAAATTCTTCACCAAGCACTAAAAAGAATACATTGTATTCCACGCAGATAATTCAATTTGGATTATGTCTTCGTTTCATGGACCATGCAAGCAACAGAAAAACATTGGATTTGGTTGGCAGTAACATAGCCTAGACATTGATATAAAATCCTCCTTGTCTTCATCAAATTCATATATATCTAAATCAAAATCAAAGTTTCAAATCCACATCTACCAGTTGGTCATACCGTGTCTAACATGGCTAGAGCTCAAAATTCAACATTTCCATGTTATTTCGATGTAGTTTGCATCACCTCCGTATTTAACATTTCTGTGTTCTCCCAGTGGGCATACTTGCGCTAATATTTAGCATTTCTGTGTTGTCCTTACTTAGTCCAACTAACTATTTTGATCGTACCATAAAAGTTAGAAAAATGAAAATTAACGTAAACATTAGAAAGGCCATAACCTCGAGTTATGTTTGTGGATATCGAGGGTTGCAAGAGTTCAACTGGATTTCATAGGTTAAAAAATCATCTTAAAGGTTAGAAAAAATCAGTAAGATTTCACAACTTGGAATGGTTATATTCATGAGCAAGATTAAAATATCAAGTTATTTTTCTCATTCAGAGTTGGACTGACTTTCTTCTTCTTTTGATATCTTATTAGACAGAGGACTAAATAATTAAGTTACAAACAACCCAAATAACGACTTTGTGGAGAGAGCGCCATATCTGGTGGAAAATGGCAATCAACGAGGAAACAAGATCAAAATCTATCAAGCTTGCTCGAGAAACAGATATGTTGGTGGATATGTAAAAAACAAAAAAAAGCGACCCAAACACAACACTTGCCAGAACATGATGAACATGAGCACTGAGAAGAGGAAGGTGGGTAAAGAACACGCAACATATCAAACAATGTAACAACAATCTCACCTCCGAGCAAGCATAAAAATCAACTTCAACTCACAAAAATCACACGGAACCTGCATGTTCTCCAAATCTGCATGTGGTTCTGCAAGATAGATGTGTCCTCGTGGAAGAGGACAAGGAAAACAAAATAGTATTACTACATATTATATAATATGACATGCACGTGATATTTCTCTATAGTGCTAGTCCCATGAAATCAAGCATGCGAACAAATTACTTTCAATCTAAATAAATAATACATGACTATTTGGAGTCCCTAAAACTCGATTAATAAAGCTTACAGTTGCAACTGTGGAGAAGCTTACTATAATGGTTTTGAAAATGATGAACTTGCAAGTGTTGTCATGACTTCCATATGAAGAAGGTGAACTCTTCATTTCCTAACACAAACTAAATGTTATACAAAACTTATATCTTAAACTATGGACAACCTTACTACAATGGAATCAAAAATGATGCATTTGCAAGTGTTGTGATGACTTTCATATGAAGAAACTGAACTCTTCATTTCGTAACACAAACTAAATGTTACCCAAAGTTCTTTTGTAAAATACCGACCCAGATACGTTGAAAGCACCAATGAAGACAATCGTGCTTGGTAATCACCATAATTTGGATTTGTAATAACACACAACTTGAATCTTCCGATTGAGAATGGGTAGCATTAGAAAGAATACACACCTCAACATTAGCAAGATGTTTGCATTTCTCTTTCCTTCCGTGGACATAAATGTTCACTTCAGTTTTTCTGCAAGTTGTCTTAGTCTATTTCTCCCCAAATCAGTTCTAACATTGAAGTAAATGGAAAGGAAGGTGTCCATTTCAGGAGGGATGTTTGGTCCTTCTTTGGTTAAAGGTATGAATAGAACAACCAAAGCCTGCAATCTTCTAAACATATACAGAAGCACAAATTAGCATACATAAAATTTGTTGCCGTGCTTGTTCATTTAGAATAGTAAATCCGTGCTAGAAGCGTCATTTTTTGTTGACGGTGCTGTTTTGAACAACCAAGAAACTGGACATGAATATCCAATCATCGACTTGCACGAAACCAGGGTAATATAAGAAACTAGGTAGATTAAGCATTTATTTACCAAATTAGAGCCTGAATGGTTTTGAAACTGTAACCAGTACCAACGCACCACCTCTGCCTCTAATAAAATGATAGTATATTTTGTTTGTTATCACCTAACTAAACTTTGTTCAAAATCATATCATCCCATATATATCTAGTCAAGATGGTATTGTAAACAAATTCCTTTGAGGCTACATCTAAATGATGAGGTCTCCACCTGTAGCATTCGGATCAAAACATTTGCAAGGAATGGAGGATCAACAGGAGCACCAATCCATACAAATTCTTTGTAGAAAATAATGGACAAAACAAACAAACTACCAACAATCTTGAAAAAAGATGTCTTCCACTCGGATCAAATAAACAAAAAAAGACTGTCACCAAAGAAATAACCTTACGACTTGTATACAATAGAAGAGGTGGAGGAGGTGGTGGAGTCTTCGGCTGATGAAGTAGTACACTCATCTTCTCTTTGCCCCAACCCTGAAGGCTTGTAGAGGCACCAATTCTCGTGCAGCTCGTCCTTGGGCCCCGACATGCCCCATGATAGGGTCGTATGAACCAACATTTGGTAGTTCCCTCACGCAACAGTGGCAACTCGATGTTGGCCATCTTCGCTTTGTACACCACACTACAAGGTCACTGTCTTCGCTACCAGCCCTAGGTGTTCCCCAACCTGAAGCAAACATGCATATTTCCTACACGTCCTCTATCTTCATCTCCCTCATAAGGAGCACCGTGGACTTGTGATATTCTTCTTCCTCTTGAACCACTCATAGATGTGAGAGATTTTTTTAGGGGGGGGGGGGGGGTGGATATGAAAAAAGAGGTTGTGACAACATCTAGCATCACGAGAATGGAGAGCGATGGGATCTAAAGGAGACATGAGAGCGGGGCGGCGGTCCACGGTGCAGGTCGAGCTCTGGTGGCACCCACCCCGCCGCAAATCGCCTCGGGCCCTCTTCCCACACCAGCAACCGACCATGGAGATGGACATGCGGCGAGCGAAAAAAATCCCCAGCCGCCACGCCGCTTTTACCACGGGAACTGATCAAGAAGCCCACAAGGCTAAGCTACTTACACATAGGGCCCACAAAATAGTAAATGCCCAAGGCATGAACGAGTTAAAATCGGGATGTCAAAATCAACATTGTTGTACTCAATTAATTCTAGGCCGTCCAATTTTAGGAAAATTAGTGTTATAGAAGATTTAACAGTGATTTACATTATATACAACATATTCATGGAAAAATAGTGATGAAATTTTGGGTTGGTGACCCTATCAAAAAAATAGCATCTGTAGATATACGTTGAACATCTAGCCGTGTAGATTCTCAAAAAGAAAAAAGAACGTCTAGCGACGTAAATGCGGGGGGCACTCAACTAGTTATTTGAGAGTTAGTTACAGTGTAAGAGCATCTGCAATAGAAGAAGCAAATTTAGAGATGTAAAACAGGAGATGTAAAAAAATTACATCTTTAAAAAGTTCTTTTTGCATCTCTAAAAAAGGGCAACTCCAAAAGATGATGCAAAACGGATATGTAAAAGAGCAACACCGATAGAAGATGCAAACTAGAGATGCGAAACCGACCGCGCGATCGTTGTAGCTGTTGTGCAGCTGTTGTACGACCACTGTTTAGCCGCACAAATTGAAATAGAACATTCGATAATCAACTTAACAATTTAACATGTCTACAATATCAAATTATTACATAATTCATCAAATTCACAAGATCAAATGCAACACAAATACAATAAAGTTTGTGCACAATACAACAAACAAGTTATGGAACTATGCACAACTTTCACCATGCCATTTCCAATACTCCTCCATCAAATTGTTGTGAAATTGATCGTGTGCATTGGAGTCTCTAATATTATTGTACACGTTCATGAAGTGTTTGATTCACTCCTCTCTTCGCATCAGCATAATCACTTATGTCCTTCAAATGATAGAAGGTGTGATCTAAGCCATGCCCACGGTCATTCTCAATAATCATGTTATACATAATCACGCAAGCAGTCATGATATACCAAAGTACTTTTTGATCCTAGAATCTAGATGGACCAAACTGAGATTGCAAAATTACAAAAGCCCTCTCAAGAGCTTGTGCATTGTGAAAGGTGAGTTCTTTCTTACCTTGGGGTTTTGCAATTGGCTTGACAAAAGCACTCCATCTTGGATAGATGCCATCTGCAAGATAGTACCCGTAGTTATATGTGCGGTGATTTGCTTCGAAGGTCACCGATGCTCCTTCTCCACTTGCTAACTTGGAAAAACGAGGTAACATGTCGAGCACATTGATTTCATTGCAAGATCGAGGCATCCCAAAATATGTATGCCAAAACCATGTTTCTTGATGTGCAACGACCTCAAGAATGATAGTGGCATCCTTCCCACGATCCCTGAATTGTCCATGCCATGCTCTTGGGGTATATTTCCACTTTCAATGCATGCAATCGACGAACTCTAACATACATGGAAACCAACGAGCTTTGTTCATTTCCAACACAGGGGATGGCCGCACGTGTGCACAAAAGAGAGCGGGCGGTCGACGGGTGGTTAGGGCGGTCGGAAGCATGGCCGAGCCTTGCGGCCGTCCGGCGGGCGGCGTGGCGCTTCTCCCAACTCGGGCGGGGGTCTTCGGCTACGAATGAGCGTACCCCATCATATACCTCGCCGGAGAAGCCATTTAGGCTAGTCGTAGCCGCTGAAAATGCTTCGATTCGGCAATGGCCGAAAGTGAATCGACGGCTGCGGACGGCGGGCCAGCGAGGCAGGCGGAGAGGGACGGGCCGACGAAGTCGCGGCGTGACTGGCCGGCTACGGTCGTGATGTCGATTTGGGGTGGATTCGGCCAGCAGCGGAATGGAATCGGACGGTGGCTCTGTGTGGGAAAAGAAACGTTGGAGATGCAAATTTACACAGCAAAGCGTTATAGTTTACATCTTCTAAAGACGAAGATGTTTGTTTACATCTACATCATCTTTTGAATAAGCGTTTTAGGCCTCCAAGATGCAAAAGGTAATTATTTTTGCATATGCACATCTTATTGAAGGTGCCCTAAGATGGAATTTCCACCCCAATACCTCAATACCACCTTTGGACTCTTGAGCCTTCCGTAGGCATCAGTCCATCATTTTTGACCAAGCTGACGACAAATACATCCGACGCAATTGTGTCGCGCGCTAGTAGCTGACCGGCTTTCCCGGCCGGCCGGGCAGCATGCACCCTTTGACAAAATCATTCCGCCGGATAAATCCGGATGGTGGCCAACCGTGACAGACTCCATCAGCAGCCGTTCCCGTCGCTCATCTGCCCAGCTGCGGGAAATCCAACGGCCCATACTTGTAGACGTCATATATATCACAAGTAAAATAAATACAGCAGACAAAATGGCGGTACTAGGTCAGAAGCGGCTTGCTGGCGAATCAAGTCCGATCAGCTGACTTGAGAAACAAAAAACAAAGCAGCACTAATTCCCGCCTCTTTATAAACCCGACGAGTGAACCACCAAATCACGCAGTTGTGTCGTCGCAGCCTACAAAACGAGCAAACACAGCAGCAAAGCAAGCGGCGGCACCATGAGGACACGAGCTATCGTGCTCGCCTACTCGCTGTTGGCATCCGCGCTGCTGTGCCGGAGCGCCACGGCCTCGCCGGCGTTCATCGCCGCTGGCAAGCTCGTCATGGGCGGTTAGTATCCCCTTCACGCAGGGTCACACACGATCGAAGAGCTGGCGACCGTTTTGACCATTTGAGTACCAGTGTGCTGCAGTTGTACGACCGACTACTGTATTTACACATGTGTTTGGCGTTTTCTGTATTTTGTAGGGGTGGAGTTACGCCGTCCCATGACCATAATCGGTAACATGACGGCGAATCAGTCTGCACCACAGCAACTTTCGACGGCCGCGAGCGATGAAAATGGGAACGGGCTCTACCAGAACTGCTTCTCCTTGCTCCTAGAGATGACTTCACCGCTGCACCGAGACCATCCTCTTGTCGAACAAGGGATAGTGCTCGATCACTTGCTTGTGTTTTTGGTGCTCTTCGTGGTGTACATCTTCCGCTGATTTCGAAGCAGTTCCAAATCTCCTCCAGATTAATTTCACTTATATGTATCATATGCCCTGTGTACTATTTAATGTTTTGCACAAGCAGCAGAACTAATAAGGGACTGCTAGGCGTCGCTCGATGGATCTTTCCGTCGCCTCACAAGCCGTTGGATCTAGCGAGATGAACATGTTCTCTACTTTGCAACAAAGACTCTGTTGTAGAAATATTTATAACAGAGATTGTGTTGCAGAATTTTTATGCAACAGTGGCTATGTTGTGATTTTTTTTTGCAACTGATATTCTCTTGCAGATTTTTTTTCCAAAATATGTGTTGTTTCGGGAAAAATTGCAACATAGATAATTTTGCAAAAAATAAAAATATTTTTTGCAACATGAATGCTATTGCAGATGATAATTTTGCAACAGACGTAATGTTATAAGAAGAGAGACACAAAGACACGCGTACACGTGCTGCATAGAGGAGGCGGCGGATCGCTCGCGTGCGATCCGCCGGCTAAAGGTAGGCATTTTCCAACTTATAATGTACTAATACATGAGTAGGGCGTTTTGAAGCTCGGCCTTCATGAAGGTCTGTTTTTGAAAACCCTAAAATTCATCAAAATTCCTAATTTTATATTTCAGAAAAATCTGAAAAAAGTACGGATATACATGGAGGCATAACCCACATGTGTGCAAATTTTAAGAATAAAATACATTGAAACGAGGTCTATGCAAAATTGAAAAATTTGTGGCTTTTTAACACATGATAGTATTCATTTCAAAAGTCAATGAATTTGTTCTTTTTCATACTCCGTCCGTATCTGAATATAAGTCTTTTAAGATATTTCACTAGGTGTATACATACAGAGCAAAATAAATGAATCTATACTACAAAGTATGTCTATGTACATCCGTATGTAGTTTATTAGTTGTACCTCTAAAAAGACTTATATTTAGGAACGGAGGGAGTAGATCGCATTTTAAGGTATTTCACACTTAATTTTTGCACACATATAAAATTCATCCTTGTGTACTTGCATATTTTTTAGATTTTTTTAAACTGAAAATTTGAATTTTGATTTAAAAAAAATAAAGGGTGCCATGGAGCCTGAGGTCCAAAAGGCATTTTTGCTAATACATTTATTAAAATGTAAAAAAGAAATGTCATACAATAGTTTTTCTTTCTCCAACTAACTGTGAGGACCGTTGATTTTCATTAACATGTAAGAGCATCTTCAGCCGTTCGGTCCTTCAGGGGCTGAAATAGCGCCGCTTGGGGACGGACCAACGCTAAATTCGACCGGGGGTAGGTCGTCTCCCGGATGCCACTTTCGGCCCAATTTCGACGCAAATCCGCCTCACTTTCGTCATAAATTAAACAAAAACTAAATTTTTATGACAAAGTTCATCACAGAAATCGATACAAATCAAATAGCTCAACGAAACAAGCTCATAATTCGAACAAAAATTAAAACAAATCAAACTAGGCGTTGTCCTTGAGACTCCATAAGTGCTAAAATAGATCGTCCTGCAGTTCTTGACGCACATATGCGTCTCGGATCTCCTAACGCATATTGAGGAAGACAACTCATGTTGTCGATACCTGGTCATCAACAACTGCTAGAGGACCCTGCCTGAAATATGGTTTAACGTCAAACACTAGCTCTTCCTGCTCGCTCTCAATGATCATGTTATGCAAGATGACACAAAAATTAATCACCTCCCACATCTCAGATTTCGCCTAGGTCAGAGCGGGGTACCGGACAACAACAAATCGAGATTGGAGCACAACAAATGCTCGTTCGACATCCTTCCTACAAGCCGCCTGATTCTTAGCAAAGTGTGACGTCTTGCCTCCTGCCATAGGTTTTGAGATAGCCTTCACAAATGTGGACCATATCGGATAGATACCATCTGCTAGATAGTATACCTTATTGTAGTGGCGCACAATTACCTCGAAGTTCACCGGAGGAGAATGATCTTCAACAAGCTTTACAAAGACATTCGAGCACTTCACTACGTTGATGTCATTGTGAGTTCCTGACATACCAAAGAAGGAGTGCCAAATTCACAAGTCTTGTGTGGCCACTGCCTCAAGTACCACACTGCCACCTCCTTTGTCGCCTTTGTACATCCCCTGCCAAGCAAATGGATAGTTTTTCCATGCCCAATGCACGCAGTCGATGCTTCCAAGCATCCCAGGAAATCCTCTTGCCGCATTCTGTGCTAGGATTCGAGCAGTGTATTCAGCATTGGGTGATCGCAAATATTATGGTCCAAACACTCCCACCGCTGCCCTACAAAACTTGTGCAAACACTCAATGGTGGTGGACTCGGCCATGCACCCATAGTATTCCTGTATATCACCGGAAGCTTCGTACGCAAGCATCCTCATAATTGTTGTGCACTTCTGGAGTGAGGAGAATCCAACCTTGCTGGTGCGATCCTTCTTGCCAATGAAATAGTTGTCGAACTCCCGGATGGCATTCACAATCCTGAGGAGCTTCCGGCTCATCCAATAATGGCACCGAAATACTTTCTTGCTGTGCAGAGGAGCGTCGGCAAAGTAATCGGTGTAGAGCATGTAATAACCCTCTATTCGATGTCTTTATTTTCTCTTGCGGTGGTCCGGCGCCTGATACGTCTCAAACATATCTATAATTTTTGATGGTTTCATGCTGTTATCTTGTCAACTTTGAATGTTTTATATACCTTTTGTACCTTTTTTGGGACTAACTTATTAATTCAGTGCCAAGTGCCAGTTCCTGTTTTTTCTGTGTTTTTGACTTTTTTCAGATCTAGTTTTGGAACGGAGTCCAAACGGAATAAAATCCACGACATAATTTTTTCCAGAACAGAAAAAGATCGGGGGACTTGAGGGCCAAGGCAGGAGGCCCACAGGGAGCCCACAAGTCCTGTTGCCGCGGCCACCAGGCTTGTGGCCTCCCTGGTGCTCCCCTGCCCTAGCTCTTTGGCCTATATATTCCCTAAAATCCCAGAAAAAATCAAGGCGTCCACGAAACCACTTTACCGCCGCCGCAAGCTTCCATTTCCGCGAGATCTCATCTGGAGACCCTTCCCGGTGCCCTGCCGGAGGGGACTTTGGAGCTGGAGGGCTTCTACATCAACATCATTGCCTCTCCAATGACTCGTGAGTAGTCCACTTCAGACCTACGGGTCCGTAGTTAGTAGCTAGATGGCTTCTTCTCTCTCTTGGATCTTCAATACAAAGTTCTCCATGATCCTCATGGAGATCTATCCGATGTAATCCTCTTTGGCGGTGTGTTTGTCGAGATCCGATGAATTGTGGATTTGTGATCAGATTATCTATGAATTATATTTGAGTCTTTGTTGATTTCTTATATGCATGATTTTATATCCTTGTAAGTCTCTCAGAGTCTTGGGTTTTGTTTGGCCAACTAGATCTATGATTCTTGCAATGGGAGAAGTGCTTGGTTTTGGGTTCATACCGTGCGGTGACCTTTCCCAGTGACAGAAGGGGCAGCAAGGCACGCATCGTGTTGTTGCCATCAAGGGTAACAAGATGGGCTTTCATCATAGATTTGAGATTGTCCATCTACATCATGTCATCTTGCTTAAGGCGTTACTCTGTTCTTATGAACTCAATACACTAGATGCATGTTGGATAGCGGTCGACGTGTAGAGGAATAGTAGTAGATGCAGAAAGTATTGGTCTACTTGTTTTGGACGTGATGCCTATAGATATGATCATTGCCATAGATAACGTCATGACTTTGCGCGGTTCTATCAATTGCTCGACAGTAATTCGTTCACCCACCGTCTACTTGCTTTCACGAGAGAAGCTACTAGTGAACACTACGGCCCCCGGGTCTATTCACAACTATCATCTCAGCTTTTACTTTTACTTTGCTTTGTTTACTTTTTGCTTTGAGTTCTCACTTTGCAAACAATCTATAAGGGATTGACAACCCCTTCATAGTGTTGGGTGCAAGCTCTTTGTGTTTGTGCAGGTACTTGTGACTTGACGCGATCCTCCTACTGGATTGATACCTTGGTTCTCAAACTGAGGGAAATACTTACCGCCGCTGTGCTACATCACCCTTTCCTCTTCAAGGGAACACCAACGCAAGGCTCCAAGGCCGCGGGGGAATCCTTAGCATATTTGCCAAGGAAATCCCTATAGGCATAGCAAGCAGCAGAAGGATTTCTGGCGCCATTGGCGGGAAAGGTCTTTTGTTGCAGCAACAGAAGGATTTCTGGCGTCGTTGCCAGGGAGAGATCAAGTCAAGATCTATCCAAGTAAGTGTCACAAACTCATCTCTTGCATTTACCTTTTTTGCCTGTTGCCTCTCGTTTTCCTCTTCCCCACTTCACATTTGCCGTTTACATTTGCCTTTTGCCTTTTGTCGTTTTCCTTTGCCAGTTTTCTTGCTCGCTTGTGTTCTTGTTTGTTTGTTGAAGTCATCATGGCTGAAAACACCGAACTTTGCGACTTCTCGAATACTAATAATAATGATTTTATTAGTACTCCGATTGCTCCTGCCACTAGTGCGGAATCTTATGAAATCAACGCTGCCTTGCTGAATCTTGTTATGAAAGAGCAATTTTCTGGCCTTCCTAGTGAAGATGCCGCATCCAATCTCAATACTTTCATTGAACTTTGCGATATGCAAAAGAAGAAAGATGTGGATAATGATGTTGTTAAATTGAAGCCTTTTCCGTTCTCTTTGCGAGATCGTGTGAAAACTTGGTTTTCTTCTTTGCCTAAAAATATTATCGATTCTTGGAATAAGTGCAAAGATGCTTACATATCCAAGTATTTTCCGCCGGCTAAGATTATCTCTCTCCGTAACAATATCATGAATTTCAAGCAACTTGATCATGAACACGTTGCACAATCTTGGGAGAGGATGAAGTTAATGATTAGAAATTGTCCTGCTCATGGCTTGAGTTTGTGGATGATTATACAAATCTTTTACACTGGTTTGAATTTTTCTTCTCGCAATATCTTGGACTCCGCCTCAGGTGGAACGTTCATGGAAATCACGTTAGGAGAAGCTACAAAATCCTAGACAATATCATGACCAACTACTCTCAGTGGCACACTGAAAGGTCACCTGCTAGCAAAAAGGTACACGCTATAGAAGAAATTAACTCGCTTAGTGCTAAGATGGACGAGTTGATGAATTTGGTTGCTAGTACAAATGCTCCTTTAGATCCTAATGACATGCCACTATCTTCCTTGATTGAGAGTAGCAACGCTAGTTTGGACGTTAATTTTCATGGTAGGAATAATTTTGGCAACAACAATGCTTTTAGAGGAAACTATGTTCCTAGGCCTTTTCCTAGTAACTCCTCTAACAATTATGGAAATTCCTACAACAACACTTATGGAAATCATAACAAATTACCCTATGATTTAGAGAGTAATATCAAAGAGTTCATCAACTCTCAAAAGATTTTCAATGCGTCCATAGAGGAAAAACTACTAAAAATAGACGATTTGGCTAAGAGTGTTGATAGGATGTCTTGTGATATTGATGCTTTTAAAGTTAGATGTGTTCCTCCCAAAGTTAACTTGGATGAAACTTTAAAAGCTATGCGTGTCTCCATGAATGAGAGCAAAGAAAGAACCGCCAAAATTCGCGCTAAGTATGAATGGTTGAGAAGGGTGCGTTCTAGTGATGCAAATCACGAAGATCTTAAAGTTCTTGGTGTGACTCCTCTTGAATCTTTGTTTTCGCGTGTCAAACCTATTGATGAAGGGGCTGGATATGAATCCACTTTGGTTGAAAAATGCCCCAATGATTCGGAGTCCACCTATCTTGATGATAAAGGTGTGGAGAGTGGAGTAGAAGAAATCAAAATATTGGGTAGTAATGAAACTCCCACTTTGGATTTCAAGGAATTCAATTATGATAGTTGCTCCTTGTTTGAATGCATTTCCTTGATGCAATCCATTGCAAACTCTCCACATGCTTATAGCCAAAGCAAAGCCTTTACCGCACATATCGTAGATGCTATGATGAAATCTCTTGAAGAGAAACTCGAATTCGAAGTGTCTATACCTAGAAAACTTCATGATGAGTGGGAACCTACTATTAAAATCAAAATCAAAAACTATGAATACAATGCTTTGTGTGATTTGGGTGCTAGTGTTTCCGCGATTCCGAAGTCTTTATCAGATGTTCTGGGTTTTAATGAGATTGAAGAGTGTTCTCTTAATTTGCATCTTGCGGATTCTACTGTCAAGAAACCCATGGGAAGGATCAATGATGTTCTTATTGTTGCAAATAAGAACTATGTACCCGTGGATTTCATTGTACTTGACATAGATTGCAATCCTCCATGTCCCATTATTCTTGGTAGACCTTTCCTAAGGACTATTGGTGCTATCATCGATATGAAGGAAGGGAATATTAGATTTCAATTTCCTCAAAAGAAGAGCATGAACGTGAGTCGAGAATAGTTTCAGTGGTAAGCATCCCTATGCTAATCATACAACTATACGATTCATGCTCGACCTTTCGGTCTCATGTGTTCCGAGTCCATGTCTGCACATGCTAGGCTCATCAAGCTTAACCCGAGTGTTCCGCGTGTGCAACTGTTTTGCACCCGTTGTATGTGAACGTTGAGTCTATCACACCCGATCATCACGTGGTGTCTCGAAACGAAGAACTGTCGCAACGGTGCACAGTCGGGGAGAACACAATTTCGTCTTGAAATTTTAGTGAGAGATCACCTCATAATGCTACCGTCGTTCTTAAGCAAAATAAGGTGCACAAAAGGATTAACATCACATGCAATTCATAAGTGACATGATATGGCCATCATCACGTGCTTCTTGATCTCCATCACCAAAGCACCGGCACGATCTTCTTGTCACCGGCGCCACACCATGATCATCCATCAACGTGTTGCCATCGGGGTTGTCGTGCTACTTATGCTATTACTACTAAAGCTACATCCTAGCAAAATAGTAAACGCATCTGCAAGCACATATGTTAGTATAAAGACAACCCTATGGCTCCTGCCGGTTGCCGTACCATCGACGTGCAAGTCGATATTTCTATTACAACATGATCATCTCATACATCCAATATATCACATCACATCATTGGCCATATCACATCACAATCATACCCTGCAAAAACAAGTTAGACGTCCTCTAATTTTGTTGTTGCATGTTTTACGTGGTGACCAAGGGCATCTAGTAGGATCGCATCTTACTTACGCAAACACCACAACGGAGATATATGAATTGCTATTTAACCTCATCCAAGGACCTCCTCGGTCAAATCCGATTCAACTAAAGTTGGAGAAACCGTCACTTGCCAGTCATCTTTGAGCAAAGGGGGTTACTCGTAACGATGAAACCAGTCTCTCGTAAGCGTACGAGTAATGTCGGTCCAAGCCGCTTCAATCCAACAATACCGCGGAATCAAGAAAAGACTAAGGAGGGCAGCAAAACGCACATCACCGCCCACAAAAACCTTTGTGTTCTACTCGAGAAGACATCTACGCATGAACCTAGCTCATGATGCCACTGTGGGGGAACGTCGCATGGGAAACAAAAATTTTCCTGCGCGCACGAAGACCTATCATGGTGATGTCCATCTATGAGAGGGGATGAGTGATCTACGTACCCTTGTAGATCGTACAGCAGAAGCGTTAGTGAACGCGGTTGATGTAGTGGAACGTCCTCACGTCCCTCGATCCGCCCCGCGAACAATCCCGCGAACCGTCCCGCGATCCGTCCCACGATCTAGTGCCGAACGGACGGCACCTCCGCGTTCAGCACACGTACAGCTCGACGATGATCTCGGCCTTCTTGATCCAGAAAGAGAGACGGAGAGGTAGATGAGTTCTCCGGCAGCGTGACGGCGCTCCGGAGGTTGGTGGTGATCTAATCTCAGCAGGGCTCCGCCCGAGCTCCGCAGAAACGCGATCTAGAGGAAAAACCGTGGAGGTATGTGGTCGGACTGCCGTGGCAAAAGTTGTCTCAAATCAGCCCTAATACCTCAGTATATATAGGAGGGTGGGGGAGGGAAGAGGCAGCCTCAAACCCTCAAGGGTTGGCCGAAATTGGAGGTGGAGGAGTCCTACTCCAATCCTACTTGGAGTAGGATTCCACCTTCCCACTTGGAAACTCTTTCCACCTTGTGTTTTTTCCTTCTCAAACCTTATGGGCCTTAGTGGGAACTTATTCCAGCCCACTAGGGGCTGGTTTATCTCTTCCCATAGCCCATGAGACCCCTTGGGGCGTGACACCCCTCCCGATGGTCCCCGGCACCCCTCCCGGCACTCCCGGTACACTACAGATGAGCCCGAAACTTTTCCGGTAATGCACAAAAACCTTCCGGTAACCAAATGAGGTCATCCTATATATCAATCTTCGTTTCCGGACCATTCCGGAAACGCTCGTGACGTCCGTGATCTCATCCGGGACTCCGAACAACATTCGGTAACCAACCATATAACTCAAATACGCATAAAACAACGTCGAACCTTAAGTGTGCAGACCCTGCGGGTTCGAGAACTATGTAGACATGACCCGAGAGACTCCTCGGTCAATATCCGATAGCGGGACCTGGATGCCCATATTGGATCCTACATATTCTACGAAGATCTTATCGTTTGAACCTCAGTGCCAAGGATTCATATAATCCCGTATGTCATTCCCTTTGTCCTTCGGTATGTTACTTGCCCGAGATTCGATCGTCAGTATCCGCATACCTATTTCAATCTCGTTTACCGGCAAGTCTCTTTACTCGTTCCGTAATACAAGATCCCGCAACTTACGCTAAGTCACATTGCTTGCAAGGCTTGTGTGTGAGGTTGTATTACCGAGTGGGCCCCGAGATACCTCTCCGTCACACGGAGTGACAAATCCCAGTCTTGATCCATACTAACTCAACTAACACCTTCGGAGATACCTGTAGAGCATCTTTATAGTCACCCAGTCACGTTGTGACGTTCGATACACACAAAGCATTCCTCCGGTGTTAGTGAATTATATGATCTCATGGTCATAGGAATAAATACTTGACACGCAGAAAACAGTAGCAACAAAATGACACGATCAACATGCTACGTATATTAGTTTGGGTCTAGTCCATCACATGATTCTCCTAATGATGTGATCCCGTTATCAAGTGACAACACTTGCCTATGGGCAGGATACCTTGACCATCTTTGATCAACGAGCTAGTCAACTAGAGGCTTACTAGGGACAGTGTTTTGTCTATGTATCCACACAAGTATTGTGTTTCCAATCAATACAATTATAGCATGGATAATAAACGTTTATCATGAACTAAGAAATATAATAATAACTAATTTATTATTGCCTCTAGGGCATATTTCCAACAGTCTCCCACTTGCACTAGAGTCAATAATCTAGTTCACATCACCATGTGATTCCAACGAATCCAACACCCATATAGTTATGGGGTCTGATCACGTCTTGCTCGTGAGAGAGGTTTTAGTGAACGGTTCTGAAACTTTCAGATCCGTGCGTTCTTTACAAATATTTATGTCATCTTATAGATGCTGCTACTACGTGCTATTCGGAAATGCTCCAAATATCTACTCTACTATATGAATCCGTTTCACTACTCATAGTTATTCGGATTAGTGTCAAAGCTTGCATCGACGTAACCCTTTACGACAAACTCTTTAACCACCTCCATAATCGAGAAAAATTCCTTAGTCCATTAGTTACTAAGGATAAATTTCGACCGCTGCTAGTGATTCAATCATGGATCACTCTCTGTACCTCTCAACATACTTTGAGTCAAGGCACACTTCAGGTGCGGTACACAGCATGGCATACTTTAGATTCTACGGCTAAGGCATAGAAGACGACCTTCGTCTATTCTCTTTATTCTTCCGTGGTCGGGTTTTGAGTCTTACTCAAATTCACACCTCACAACGCAACCAAGAACTCCTTCTTTGCTGGTCTATTTTGAACTCTTTCAAAAACTTGTCAAGGCATGCATCTTGTTGAAACTTCTATTAAGCGCTTTCGATCTATCTCCATAGATCTTTGATGCTCAACGTTCAAGTAGCGTAATCCAGGTACTCCTTTGAAAACTTCTTTCAAACAACCTTGTATGCTTTACAGAAATTCTACATTACTTCTGATCCACAATATGTCAAGCACATATACCTATCAGAAATTCTATAGTGCTCCCACTCACTTCTTTGGAAATACAAGTTTCTCATAAACCTTGTACAACCCCAAAATGTTTGATCATCTCATCAAAGTGTATATTCCAACTCCGAGATGCTTGCACCAGTCCTTTGAAGGATCACTGGAGCTTGCACACTTGCTAGTATCTTTTAGGATCGACAAAACCTTCTGGTTGTATCACATACAATGTTTGCTCAAGGAAACCGTCGAGGAAACAATGTTTTGACATCCTACGTGCAATATTTCATAAATAATGCATCAACAACTAACATAATTCTAACAGACCTTTAGCATCGCTACGAGTGAGAAAGTCTCATCATAGTCAACTGTTTGATCTTGTCGAAAACATCTTTGCGACAAGTCGAGCTTTTCTTAATAGTGACTTATCACCATCATCGTCTGTCTTCTTTTAAAGATCCATCTTTACTCAATAGTCCTATGACCATCAAGTAGTTCTTCCAAAGTCTACACTTTGGTTTCATACATGGATCCTCTCTCGGATTTCATGGCTTCCAGCCATTTGTCGGAATCCGGGCCCACCATCGCTTTCTCCATAACTCGCAGGTTCACAGTTGCTCAACAACATGACCTCCAAGACAGGGTTACCGTACTACTCTGCAGCAGTACGCGACCTTGTCGACCTACGAGGTTTGTAGTAACTTGATTCGAAGCTCAATGATCATCATCATCAGCTTCCACTTCAATTGGTGTAGGCGCCACATGAGCAACTTCCTGCGCCCTGCTACACACTGGTTGAAGTGATGGTTCAATAACCTCATCAAGTTCTACTACCCTCCCACTCAATTCTTTCGAGAGAAACCTTTCCTCGAGAAAGGATCCGTTTCTAGAAACAAACACTTTGCTTTCGGATCTGAGATAGGAGATGTACCCAACTGTTTTGGATATCCTATGAAGATGCATTTATCCGCTTTGGGTTCGAGCTTATCAGACTGAAACTTTTTCACATAAGTGTCGAAGCCCCAAACTTTCAAGAAACGACAGTTTAGATTTCTCTAAACCTCAGTCTATACTGTGTCATCTCAACGGAAATACGCGGTGCCCTATTTAAAGTGAGTGCGGTTGTCTCTAATGCATAACCCATAAACGATAGTGGTAAATCGATAAGAGACATCATAGTATGCATCATACCAAATAGTGCGTGGCTATGATGTTCAGACACATCATCACACTATGATGTTCCAGGTGGCATGAACTGCGAAACAACTTCCACATTGTCTTAACTGCGTACCAAAACTCGTAACTCAGATATTCATTTCTATGATCATATCGTAGACAGTTTATCCTTTTGTTACGACGAACTTCACTCTGAAACAGAATTGAACTTTTCAATATTTCAGACTTGTGACTCATTAAGTAAATACTCCTGTATCTACTCAAGTCGTCAGTGAAGTAAGAACATAATGATATCCACTGCGTGCCTCAGCACTCATTGGACTGCATACATCAAATGTATCACTTCCAACAAGTTACTATCTTGTTTCATCTCAATGAAAATAAGGCCTTGCTCATGTGGTATGATTTGCATGTCACTAGTGATTCAAAATCAAGTGAGTATAAAGATCCATCAGCATGGAGCCTCTTCATGCAATTTATACTAACATGACTCAAGCGGCAGTGCCACAAGTAAGTGGTACTATCATCACTACCTCGTATCTTTTGGCACCAATATTATGAACATGTGTAACACTACGATCGAGATTCAATAAACCATTAAAGGTGATTATTCAAGCAAACAGAGTAACCATTATTCTCTTTAAATGGATAATCGTATTGCAACAAACACGATCCAATCATGTTCATGCTTAACGCAAGCACCAAATAACAATTATTTCGGTTTAACACCAATCCCGATGGTAGAGGGAGCGTGCGACGTTTGATCATATCAACCTTGGAAATACTTCCAACACGTATTGTCACCTCGCCTTTAGCTAGTCTCCGTTTATGCCATAGCTTTCATTTCGCGTTACTAATCACTTAGCAACTGAACTGGTATCCAATACCCTCGTGCTACTAGGAGTACTAGTAAAGTACACATCAACATTATGTATATCAAATATACTTCTCTCGACTTTTGCCAGCCTTCTTATCTACCAAGTATCTAGAGTTGCTCCGCCTCAGTGACTGTTCCCCTCATTACAGAAGCACTTAGTCTCGGGTTTGGGTTTAGTCTTGGGTCTCTTCATTAGCGCAGCAACTGTTTTGCCGTTTCACGAAGTATCCCTTCTAGCCCTCGCCTTTCTTGAAACTTAGTGGTTTTACTAACCATCAACTATTGATGCTCCCTTTTGATTTCTACTTTCGCAGTGTAAAAACATCACGAATCGCTCAAGGATCATTGTATCTATCCTTGATATGTTATAGTTCATCACGAAGCTCTCATAGCTTGGTGGCAGTGACTTTGGAGAACCATCACTATCTCATCTGGAAGATTAACTCCCACCTGATTCAAGTGATTGTCGTACTCAGACAATCTGAGCACACGCTCAACGATTGAGCTTTTCTCCTTTACTTTGTGGACAAAGAATCTTGTTTGGAGGTCTCGTACCTCTTAACAAGGGCACAAGCATGAAATCACAATTTCATCTCTTCGGAACATCACTTATGTTCCGTGACGTTTTACAACGTTTTCGGCGCCTTGCTTCTAAGCCATCAAGTATCTTGCACTGAACTATCGTGTAGTCATCAGTAACGTGTATGTCGGATGTTCATAGCATCCACAGACGACGCTCGAGGTGCAGCACACCGAGTGGTGCATTAAGGACATAAGCCTTCTGTGTAGCAATGAGGACAATCCTCGGTTTTACAGACTCAGTCTGCAAAGGTTGCTACTATCAATTTTCAACTAAATTTTCTCTAGGAACATATAAAAACAGTAGAGCTATAGCGCAAGCTACATCGTAATTCGCAAAGACCATTAGACTATGTTCATGACAATTAGTTCAATTAATCATATTACTTAAGAACTCCCACTCAAAAAGTACATCTCTCTAGTCATTTGAGTGGTACATGATCCAAATCCGCTATCTCAAGTCCGATCATCACGTGAGTCGAGAATAGTTTCAGTGGTAAGCATCCCTATGCTAATCATATCAACTATACGATTCATGCTCGACCTTTCGGTCTCATGTGTTCCGAGTCCATGTCTGCACATGCTAGGCTCGTCAAGCTTAACCCGAGTGTTCCGCGTGTGCAACTGTTTTGCACCCGTTGTATGTGAACGTTGAGTCTATCACACCCGATCATCACGTGGTGTCTCGAAACGAAGAACTGTCGCAACGGTGCACAGTCGGGGAGAACACAATTTCGTCTTGAAATTTTAGTGAGAGATCACCTCATAATGCTACCGTCGTTCTTAAGCAAAATAAGGTGCACAAAAGGATTAACATCACATGCAATTCATAAGTGACATGATATGGCCATCATCACGTGCTTCTTGATCTCCATCACCAAAGCACCGGCACGATCTTCTTGTCACCGGCGCCACACCATGATCATCCATCAACGTGTTGCCATCGGGGTTGTCGTGCTACTTATGCTATTACTACTAAAGCTACATCCTAGCAAAATAGTAAACGCATCTGCAAGCACATATGTTAGTATAAAGACAACCCTATGGCTCCTGCCGGTTGCCGTACCATCGACGTGCAAGTCGATATTTCTATTACAACATGATCATCTCATACATCCAATATATCACATCACATCATTGGCCATATCACATCACAATCATACCCTGCAAAAACAAGTTAGATGTCCTCTAATTTTGTTGTTGCATGTTTTACGTGGTGACCAAGGGCATCTAGTAGGATCGCATCTTACTTACGCAAACATCACAATGGAGATATATGAATTGCTATTTAACCTCATCCAAGGACCTCCTCGGTCAAATCCGATTCAACTAAAGTTGGAGAAACCGTCACTTGCCAGTCATCTTTGAGCAAAGGGGGTTACTCGTAACGATGAAACCAGTCTCTCGTAAGCGTACGAGTAATGTCGGTCCAAGCCGCTTCAATCCAACAATACCGCGGAATCAAGAAAAGACTAAGGAGGGCAGCAAAACGCACATCACCGCCCACAAAAACCTTTGTGTTCTACTCGAGAAGACATCTACGCATGAACCTAGCTCATGATGCCACTGTGGGGGAACGTCGCATGGGAAACAAAAATTTTCCTGCGCGCACGAAGACCTATCATGGTGATGTCCATCTACGAGAGGGGATGAGTGATCTACGTACCCTTGTAGATCGTACAGCAGAAGCGTTAGTGAACGCGGTTGATGTAGTGGAACGTCCTCACGTCCCTCGATCCGCCCCGCGAACAATCCCGCGAACCGTCCCGCGATCCGTCCCACGATCTAGTGCCGAACGGACGGCACCTCCGCGTTCAGCACACGTACAGCTCGACGATGATCTCGGCCTTCTTGATCCAGCAAGAGAGACGGAGAGGTAGATGAGTTCTCCGGCAGCGTGACGGCGCTCCGGAGGTTGGTGGTGATCTAATCTCAGCAGGGCTCCGCCCGAGCTCCGCAGAAACGCGATCTAGAGGAAAAACCGTGGAGGTATGTGGTCGGACTGCCGTGGCAAAAGTTGTCTCAAATCAGCCCTAATACCTCAGTATATATAGGAGGGTGGGGGAGGGAAGAGGCAGCCTCAAACCCTCAAGGGTTGGCCGAAATTGGAGGTGGAGGAGTCCTACTCCAATCCTACTTGGAGTAGGATTCCACCTTCCCACTTGGAAACTCTTTCCACCTTGTGTTTTTTCCTTCTCAAACCTTATGGGCCTTAGTGGGAACTTATTCCAGCCCACTAGGGGCTGGTTTATCTCTTCCCATAGCCCATGAGACCCCTTGGGGCGTGACACCCCTCCCGATGGTCCCCGGCACCCCTCCCGGCACTCCCGGTACACTACCGATGAGCCCGAAACTTTTCCGGTAATGCACAAAAACCTTCCGGTAACCAAATGAGGTCATCCTATATATCAATCTTCGTTTCCAGACCATTCCGGAAACGCTCGTGACGTCCGTGATCTCATCCGGGACTCCGAACAACATTCGGTAACCAACCATATAACTCAAATACGCATAAAACAACGTCGAACCTTAAGTGTGCAGACCCTGCGGGTTCGAGAACTATGTAGACATGACCCGAGAGACTCCTCGGCCAATATCCAATAGCGGGACCTGGATGCCCATATTGGATCCTACATATTCTACGAAGATCTTATCGTTTGAACCTCAGTGCCAAGGATTCATATAATCCCGTATGTCATTCCCTTTGTCCTTCGGTATGTTACTTGCCCGAGATTCGATCGTCAGTATCCGCATACCTATTTCAATCTCGTTTACCGGCAAGTCTCTTTACTCGTTCCGTAATACAAGATCCCGCAACTTACGCTAAGTCACATTGCTTGCAAGGCTTGTGTGTGAGGTTGTATTACCGAGTGGGCCCCGAGATACCTCTCCATCACACGGAGTGACAAATCCCAGTCTTGATCCATACTAACTCAACTAACACCTTCGGAGATACCTGTAGATCATCTTTATAGTCACCCAGTTACGTTGCGACGTTTGATACACACAAAGCATTCCTCCGGTGTTAGTGAATTATATGATCTCATGGTCATAGGAATAAATACTTGACACGCAGAAAACAGTAGCAACAAAATGACACGATCAACATGCTACGTATATTAGTTTGGGTCTAGTCCATCACATGATTCTCCTAATGATGTGATCCCGTTATCAAGTGACAACACTTGCCTATGGGCAGGAAACCTTGACCATCTTTGATCAACGAGCTAGTCAACTAGAGGCTTACTAGGGACAGTGTTTTGTCTATGTATCCACACAAGTATTGTGTTTCCAATCAATACAATTATAGCATGGATAATAAACGATTATCATGAACTAAGAAATATAATAATAACTAATTTATTATTGCCTCTAGGGCATATTTCCAACAGTTTAGATGCACTTTCACTTTCCACCATCACTATCTTCTTTAGTGTCGTGCAACTTTCGCCGGTGCATAAAACCCACCATTGGCCTCCCTCAAAACAGCGACCATACCTACCTATATGGATTTTTCAAAGCCATTCTGAGATATATTGCCATGCAAACTACCACCATGACATGTGCCACCACTTCTACATTGCCATTGCATGATCATAAGATAGCTAGCATGATGTTTCCATTGATATCTATGCCATGCTAGATCATTGTCACGGTACACTACCGAATGCATTCCATATAGAGTCATCATTGCTCTAAGTTTTGAGTTGTAAGTGTGATGATCATCATTGATGGAGCATTGTCCCATGTGAGAAAATAAAAGAGGCCAGCGAAGCCCATTTACAAAAAGAGGCCAACCAAAAAAAAGAGGCCAAAGAGCCCACCAAAAAAATGAGAGAAAAAGAGAGAAGGGATAATGCTACTATCTTTCCACACTTGTGCTTATTAAGCACCATGATCTTCATGATTGAGAGTCTCTCGTTTTGTCACCACCATATAGCTAGTGGGAAATTTTCATTATATAACTTGGCTTGTATATTCCAATGATAGGCTTCCTCAAAATTGCCTTAGGTCTTCGTGAGCAAGCAAGTTGGATGCACACCCACTAGTTTTCTTTAAGAGTTTTCACATACTCTTAGCTCTAGTGCATCATTTGTATGGCAATCCCTACTCATTCACATTGATATCTATTGATGAGCATCTCCATAGCTCATTGATATGCCTAATTGATGTGACCATCTTCTCCTTGTTTGCCTTGCAACCTCCACCACACTCCATTCCACTTATAGTGCTAAAACCATGGCTCACGCTCATGTATTGCCTGAGAGTTGAAAAAGTTTGAGAAAGTAAAGGTATGAAAACAATTACTTGGCCAATACCGAGGTTGTGCATGATTTAAATTCGTTGTGCAAGGATGATAGAGCATAGCCAGACTATATGATTTTGTAGGGATAACTTTCTTTTGGCCTTGTTATTTTGAAAGTTCATGATTACCTTGCTAGTTTGCTTGAAGTATTATTGTCTCCACGTCAATAGCAAACTATTGTTTTGAATATAACGGATCTGAACATTCATGTCACATAATAGGAGTTACAAAGGACATCTATGCTTGGTAGCATGAAAGCATCAAAAATTCATTCTTTATCACTACCCTACTCGAGGACGAGCAGGAGTTAAGCTTGGGGATGCTTGATACGTCTCAAACGTGTCTATAATTTTTGATGGTTTCATGCTGTTATCTTGTCAACTTTGAATGTTTTATATACCTTTTGTATCTTTTTTTGGGACTAACTTATTAATTCAGTGCCAAGTGCCAGTTCCTGTTTTTTCGGTGTTTTTGACTCTTTTCAGATCTGATTTTGGAACGGAGTCCAAACGGAATAAAATCCCCGAATTTTTTTTTTCCAGAACAGAAGAAGATAGAGGGACTTGAGGGCCAAGGCAGGAGGCCCACAGGGAGCCCACAAGCCCTGTTGCCGCGGCCAGGGGGGCCCGCGGCCAGGGGGGCCCGCGGCCACCAGTCTTGTGGCCTCCCTCGCGCTCCCTTGCCCTAGCTCTTTGGCCTATATATTCCCTAAAATCCCAGAAAAAATCAAGGCGTCCACGAAACCACTTTTTCGCCGCCGCAAGCTTCCGTTTCCACGAGATCTCATCTGGAGACCCTTCCCGGTGCCCTGCCGGAGGGGACTTTGGAGCTGGAGGGCTTCTACATCAACATCATTGCCTCTCCAATGACTCGTGAGTAGTCCACTTCAGACCTACGGGTCCGTAGTTAGTAGTGAGATGGCTTCTTCTCTCTCTTGGATCTTCAATGCAAAGTTCTTCATGATCTTCATGGAGATCTATCCGATGTAATCCTCTTTGGCAGTGTGTTTGTCGAGATCCGATGAATTGTGGATTTGTGATCAGATTATCTATGAATTATATTTGAGTCTTTGCTGATTTCTTATATGCATGATTTGATATCCTTGTAAGTCTCTCCGAGTCTTGGGTTTTGTTTGGCCAACTAGATCTATGATTCCTGCACTGGGAGAAGTGCTTGGTTTTGGGTTCATACCGTGCGGTGACCTTTCCCAGTGACAGAAGGGGCAGCAAGGCACGCATCGTGTTGTTGCCATCAAGGGTAACAGGATGGGCTTTCATCATAGATTTGAGATTGTCCATCTACATCATGTCATCTTGCTTAAGGCGTTACTCTGTTCTTATGAACTCAATACACTAGATGCATGCTGGATAGCGGTCGACGTGTGGAGTAATAGTAGTAGATGCAGAAAGTATGAGTCTACTTGTTTTGGACGTGATGCCTATAGATATAACCATTGCCATAGATAACGTCATGACTTTGCGCGGTTCTATCAATTGCTCGACAGTAATTCGTTCACCCACTGTCTACTTGCTTTCACGAGAGAAGCCACTAGTGAACACTACGGCCCCCGGGTCTATTCACAACTATCATCTCAGCTTTTACTTTTACTTTTCTTTGTTTACTTTTTGCTTTCAGTTCTCACTTTGCAAACAATCAATAAGGGATTGACAACCCCTTCATAGTGTTGGGTGCAAGCTCTTTGTGTTTGTGCAGGTACTTGTGAGTTGACGCGATCCTCCTACTGGATTGATACCTTGGTTCTCAAACTGAGGGAAATACTTACCGCCGCTGTGCTACATCACCCTTTCCTCTTCAAGGGAACACCCACGCAAGGCTCCAAGGCCGCGGGGGAATCCTTAGCATATTTGCCAATTAAATCCCTATAGGCATAGCGAGCAGCAGAAGGATTCTGGCGCCGTTGCCGGTAAAGGTCTTTTGTTGCAGTAGCAACGCCGAGCCACCTTGTCGTGGCTTGGCATCGTTCGTGAATAGGGCGGCCAACGCGGCGAGGATCACAAGGTGCTCTTCATCGGCGGTGTCGCCCTCATCTTCCTCCTCTATCAGAGCCTTGAACGCGTCCTTGTCGTCTAAGTCCATGGTCGAGCAGGCAGATCGCCAAACACCTGGCGGGCGTGTTGGGTGGGCAACCGCCGGTATTGCCACATGCGCGGCGTGAGAAGTTCGCCCAGGAGAGCGGGATAGAGGCTTTCGCAAAACCGACGGGGAAATGGCCTTTTCTAGCGACGGGGTAGCGACTGTGGGAAGGTGGGCAACACCGGAATCAGCATGGCCACGAGGCATCCTGTGGCGCACAAGGGTGAATCTGGCGGGGAAAAGGCGTTTCTCGCCTGTCAGTGGTGTCCCACACGCCGCTTTTCCTTCCACCGGAGCCCCAAGTGCCCCCAAATGCGCTGGGTTTGGCGCGGGATCGCTCGCCCAAAAAATGGGCCCAACCGACGAAAAAATGGCGTCCTCGGGGCGCGACTTGGCGGATTTTTTTAGCGCGATGACTAAAAAGGGGACTCGGGGGGCCTATTAGGGGCACGACTATAGATGCCCTAAAGTAGTATTGATAGACTAAACCCTTTTTGACAACTGAAAACATCTATACCGGAGCGTCCCGAACCCACCAAAAATGCCCGAGCAGACTACGCGTTCAAAAAAATCAATTGAGACTACCTTCTTAAACGGGTCTCAAACGCTCGAGCTAACCGACACCCCTCATCTCGAGCCCAAATATGAGGCGGATATAGGGCGCCCAAGCATGCCCATGCACGTCCGCCACGTCGGACACGACAACCCGACCCTACCATAAATTGCATCAAATCCATCAAACCCTTCCTCCTCCTCCTTCCTCCCTCCAACATTTCCTGTACCAGATCCCTCGTTGTCCGCCACCCTTGCTGCCCATCCTCACCACCGGTCCTGATCTGTCGTCGTGATGTCTACTAGCCCGCCCCCGACCGCCGCAATGGAGATGCACTGTGCCTTGTCCGTCATGGTCCCTTTATCCACCGCGTCTTGCAAGCCGAAGAACATCGCCCGAAATTTGCGGTGTCACCGGCAGCGAGAGAGGGAGGTGGTGGTAGTGTCACAGGTAGGTGCGGACATTGTCGAGGAGATGGCTCCCTCGCCACGCTCGGCTCCATGCACCCCATTTGTTGGTTTCAAAACTGGCAGATTTCGAGTAGGGGGTCCGAACTGTGGATCGTGGAACGATGGGTAAGAAGAGACAAGGGATACGATGTTTACCCAGGTTCGGGCCCTCTTGATAGAGGTCAAACCCTACATCCTGCTCTTATTATATTGATGGGATGGTACAGAGTACCGAGTTGATCTACCACAAGATCGGATGTTGTGGTCGAAACCATAATAGTAATGAGCTTAATCTGCCTACTCAAAGCACAACTTCTCCCTAACCTTGTTTTGGTAATTAATAACAACATATGTGTCATTGAACTAATGATCTTATCCAAGTATATTTCAAAAAAGTTCAAATATGCATTGGCTAAGGATTGTGAGGAAACCCCTTGATACAAGAAAAGGAATAGGATTGGCCAATATTCAAGCTACAAGACTCTACATTTTATATTTGTGGGAAATCACATTTGGGTCCACAGGAAAGCCAATACTAATAAAAGGGGGTGAGTTATCTATGACGAATTGGTTCCTCAATTGCTTAGAGATAGCCCCCAAAAATACTCATCCATTCTCCGACAAAAGTTCGATGTCCAAAGCCTATACAGCAAAATCGATGCCACCAAGTTTTTCCATTCGGCCATACCGATTTTCTGCCACACAGAACCTTTGCCAAACCCTAGAGTCTCGGTACCACCAACTTTCCTTTTGGTACCACCGAAATTAGTGACCAAGTTTTTGGTATGTTGTTTTCAAGAATCGGAATATCCGAGTCTTGGAATCAGTCTCACTGAGATTTGAAACTGCCCTAGGCCACCCATATCGGTACCACCGAAATTTATATATCGGTCTCACCAAAAAGACAAAAGTTGCCACATTTTGCGCTAGTCGATGCCACCGAGTTTCACTTCGGTTTCAGTGAGTTGGGCAATAATGTTGTAACGGTTGGATTTTTGGAGATGCCTATATATAAGCCTCCCCCACCTCTCACTCGTAGAGGAAGCACTCACAACACACATACACTTGCCATATCCATTTTTCTAAGAGAGAGCCACCTACTCATGTGCTGAAGTCAAAATATTCCAATCCTTCCATTTGAAACTTGATCTCTAGCCTCCCCAAGTTGCTTTCCACCCAATCAATCTCTTCTACCCATGCCAAATCTATGAGAGAGTGATTGAGTGTTCACGAGACTATCTTTTGAAGCACAAGAGCAAGGAGTTTATCATACTACCGCATCTATGACCTTTTGGAGGGTGGTGCCTCCTAGATTGGTTAGGTTTCACTTGGGAGCCTCCTACTTCATGTTATGGAGTTGAACCAAGAAGTTTGTAAGGGCAAGGAGATCGCCTACTTCATGAAGATCTACCCCGAGTGAGGCTAGTCCTTCGTTGACGTAATCCATGCTGGAATATACAAGGTTGCTTCTTCGTGGACCCTCCGTGCGTTGAGCCCCCCATGCACTCGCACGGCCGTTACCCTCCGTGGGTTGAAGTCTCCATCAATGTGTACGTACGATACCACCACCTATCAGAACCATGCCAAAAATCGTCGTGTCAACCTTTGCGCTTGATCTTCCTATCCCAACCCTATATTTACATGTGCATGTCATTACTTTCCACTGCTATACTCTTAGACTTGCATGTGTAGGGTCTGCTTGACTTACATCAATTGCTAAAACTTGACAACAACTAAAAATTGGGAAAAGGCTATTTTTGTTTCGTCAAGTAGTCTAATCACTCCCCTCTAGACATACTTTGGATCCTACAAGTGGTACCAGAGCTTTGGCCTCCATTGCATTGGTTTCACAACCTAGGAGAGTATGGCGTATAGCGAGGGAAATTATCACCATAGAGGTCCATATTTTGATGGTACAAACTTTGCTAGTTGGAAGCATAAGATGAAAATGCATATTCTGGGTCATAACCCTGTCGTTTTGGTTGTTGTTCATGTTGATTTGCAATGTGAATTATTTGGTGATGTAAAGTAATCAGATCGTGAAGCGACTGCAGAAGAATTGAAGATATTGAAATACAACGCTCAAGCATGTGCCTAGTCTCGCTTATGCGTTAGTTTCCCTCCAAGCTTAAAGGGTGTTGTAGCACAACGACGACAAGTATTTCCCTTAGTTGAGAAACCAAGGTATCAATCGAGTAGGAAGATCCACAAGACTATGTAAGCATCACCTGCACACAAATAGCAAATCCTCGCAACCCAACGCGTGGAGGGGTTAACAATCCCTCGTGGGTAAAGTAAGGATAGATTGATAGATTCAAATAAGAGTGATAGCAAATATAACACAGCAAGGTATTTTTGGGTTTTTGAATAATATATATGTGATTTTTTTGCAAATAAAGAAGTAACGCAAATAGCAAAGTAGAGAATGCAAATAGATGATGTGAAGTAGACCTAGGGGCCTTAGGTTTCACTAGTGGCTTCTCTCGAGAAAATAGGAAACGGTGGGTAGACAAATTACTGTTGGGAAATTGATAGAAGAGCAAATAATTATGATGATTTTCAACAGAATGATCATGTATATAGGCATCATGTCAAGATAAGTAGACCGATTTCCGCGTGCATCTACTTCTAATAGTACACACGTCGACCGCTATCCAGCATGCATCTAGTGTATTGAGTTCATGGAGAAATGGAGTAATTCCTTAAAAACGATGACATGATGTAGACAGGATCTATTCATGTAGGAATAGGCCCCATCGTTTTATCCTTGATAACAACAATACATGCGTGTCATGTCTCTTTCTGTCATTAAGATTGAGCATCGCAAGATCGAACCCATCATAAATCACCTCTTCCCATTTCAAGATAAAAGATCAAGTTGGCCACACAAAAACCAAATATCACAGAAGAAATACAAGGCAATAATAATCAAGCATGAATATGTTTTCATAGATCTGATCATAAACTCAGAATTCATCGGATCCCAACAAACACACCACAAAAACAGATCTCCAAGAGACCATTGTATTGAGAAACAAAACAAGAGAGAAAGCCATCTAGCTACTGCCTACGGACCTGTAGGTTTGATATGAACTACTCACGCATCATCGGAGGAGCACCAATGACGATGGTGAACCCGTCCGTGATCATGTTTCTCTTCGGAAAATGCTTTATATTGGATTTCGTGGCTCTAGAACATGCGACAGCTGAAACGATTTTTCATTGACTCCTCTAGGGTTTGCTAAATATTTTGGTATTTATAGATCACAAAGGCAGTGGAGAAGGTGCCCGAGGGCCACACTAGACACCAGGTCGCGCGAGGAGCCTCTGGCGCGCCCTGATGTGTAGTGGCCTGATATGTCCATTTTGCATCATGTTCTCATGTTGATATTTATCGCTTCTTTGGCTCTTATTTCACTTCACGGTACAATTCTTATGCCTTTTCTCTCTTATTCTGCAAGGTTTACATGAAGAGGGAGAATACCAGCAACTGGAATTCTGGCCTGAAAGTGGAGCAAAGTTGAGATACCTATTCTGCGCAATTCCAAACATCGTAAAAATCAACGAGGATTGTTTTCCTGATTTATCAAAAATACTGGGCCAAAGAAGTGCCAGAGGGGCACCAGGGGTGCCCACAAGTCTGCACGGCGGGGCCACCCCCAGGCCGTGCCATGGGGGCATGTGGGCAGCCCACTGGCCCACTTGCTCCCCTCTTTTTCTATATGGAGGGTTTGGTCCAGGAAATAATCAGGAGGGGGCTTTTTCTTGGTTTCACCGCCACCACGAGGCAGAACTTGAGCAGAACCAATCTAGAGCTCCGACAGGACGATCCTGCCGGGGAAACTTCCCTCCCAGAGGGGGAAATCGTCGCCATCGTCATCACCAACACTCCTCTCATCAGAGGGGACTCGTCTCCATCAACATCTTCATCAGCACCATGTTATCTCCAAACCCTAGTTCATCACTTGTCACCAATCTCCGTCTCGCGACTCCGATTGGTACTTGTAAGGTTGCTAGTAGTGTTGATTACTCTTTGTAGTTGATGCTAGTTGGACTATTTGGTGGAAGAGTTTATGTCCAGATCCTTGATGCTACTCAATACCTCTCTGATCATGATTATGATTATGCTTTGTGAGTAGTTACTTTTGTTCCTGAGGACATGGGATAAGTCATGCTAATAATAGTCATGTGAATTTGGTATTCGTTTGGTATTTTGATATGTTGTATGTTGTTTTTCCTCTAGTGGTGTTATGTGAACGTCGACTACATAACACTTCACCATTATTTGGGTCTAGAGGAAGGCATTGGGAAGTAGTAAGTACATGATGGATTTCTAGAGTGACATAAGCTTAAACCCTAGTTTATGCGTTGCTTCGTAAGGGCTGATTTGGATCCACTAGTTTAATGCTATGGTTAGACTTTGTCTTAATTCTTCTTCCATAGTTGCGGATGCTTGCGAGAGGGGTGAATCATAAGTGGGATGCTTATCCAAGTAAGGGAAGTACCCAAGCGCCGGTCCACCCACATATCAAGCTATCAAAGTAACGAACGCGAATCATATGAACATGATGAAACTAGCATGACAGAAATTCCCGTGTGTCCTCGGGAGCGTTTTTCCTCCTATAAGACTTTGTCCAGGCTTGTCCCTTGCTACAAAAAGGATTGGGACACTTTTCTGCACCGTTTCTAATTTTGTTACTTGTTGCTTGCTACGAATCATCTCACCACACAATCACTTGTTACCGACAATTTCAGTGCTTGCAGATTTTTCCTTGCTGAAAACCACTTGTCAGATCCTTCTGCTCCTCATTGGGTTCCACACTCTTACTTATCCAAAGGACGACAATTGATCCCCTATACTTGTGGGTCATCAAGACTCTTTTCTGGCGCCGTTGCCGGGGAGTGAAGTGCCTTTGGTAAGTGGAACTTGGTAAGGAAACATTTATATAGTGTGCTGAAATTTATTGTCACTTGTCACTATGGATACTAATCCTTTGAGGGGCTTGTTCGGGGTATCTTCACCTCGAACGGAAGCACAAATAGTTGCTCCTCAACCTGCCGCACCTACTGAAAATATTTGCTTTGAATTTCCTTTGGGTATGCTTGAGAAACTGCTGGTTAATCCTTTTACAGGAGATGGAACATCACATCCAGACTTGCATCTAATCTATGTAGATGAAGTTTGTGGTTTATTTAAGCTTGCAGGTGTGCCCGAGGATGAGGTCAAGAAGAAGGTATTTCCTTTATCTTTGAAGGATAAGGCATTGACATGGTATAGGCTATGTGATGATACTGGATCATGGGCCTACAATCGGTTGAAATTGGAATTTCATCAAAAGTTTTATCCTATGCATTTAGTACATCATGATCGGAATTATATTTATAATTTTTGGCCTCGTGACAGAGAAACCATCGCTCAAGCTTGGGGGAGGCTTAAATCAATGCTATATTCATGCCCCAATCATGAGCTCTCGAGAGAAATTATCATTCAGAACTTCTATGCTCGGCTTTCTCATGATGATCGCACCATGCTTGACACTTCTTGTACCGGTTCTTTTATGAAGAGAGATATTGACTTCAAATGGAATTTATTGGAGAGAATTAAACGCAACTCTGAAGATTGGGAGCTTGAAGAAGGTAAGGAGTCACGTATAAATTTCACGTTTGATTGCGTTAAATCCTTTGTTGAGACAAATACCTTTAGTGATTTTAGCGCTAAGTATGGACTTCACTCTGTGATAGTAGCTTCATTGTGTGAATCCTTTGCTGCTCATATTGATCTCCCCAAAGAGAAGTGGTTTAAATATCTTCCTCCTTTAGAAGTCAATGTAGTTAAACCCACTCCAGTTGAAGAGAAAGTCATTGCCTATAATGATCCTGTTGTTCCCAGTGCTTACATTTAGAAACCACCTTTCCCTGTTAGGATAAAGGATCATTCTAAAGCTTCAAGTGTGATACGTAGAGGCTATATTAGAACACCTACACCCCCTGAGAAAATTAGAGTTGAACCTAGCATTGCTATTATCAAAGATCTTCTGTCCGACGATGTTGAGGGACATAATATTCACTTCTCTGAAGATGCTGCTAGAATTGCTAAATCTCACGCTAGAGACAAACATAGGCCTGTTTTTGGCATGCCTGTTGTTTCTGTTAAGATAGGAGATCATTGTTATCATGGCTTATGTGAGTGGGTGCTAGTGTTAGTGCAATACCTCAATCCTTATATGATGAAATCAAAGATGAGATTGCATCTGTTGAGATAGAACCTATTGATGTCACTATTCAGCTTGCCAATAGAGATACTATCTGCCCTGTGGGAATTGTTAGGGATGTTGAAGTCTTGTGTGGTAAAACGAAGTATCCTGCTGATTTCCTCGTTCTTGCTACTGCACAAGATAGCTTTTGTCCCATTATATTTGGCAAACCTTTTCTCAATACCGTCAATGCTCATATTGACTGTGAGAAGCAAACTGTCACTGCTGGCTTTGAAGGCGTGTCACATGAGTTCAATTTCTCTAAGTTTGGTAGGCAACCTCATGAAAAGGAGTTACCTAGTAGGGATGAAACTATTGCCTTAGCTTCTATTGTCGTGCCTCCTACCGATCCCTTAGAGCAATACTTGCTTGAGCATGAAAATGATATGCATATTGATGAAAGGGATGAGATAGATAGAGTTGTCTTAGAACAATATCCTATCCTTAAGAATAACTTGCATGTTGAACTGCTTGGGGATCCACCCCACCAAAGGGTGATCCTGTATTCGAGCCTAAACAGTTGCCTGATACTCTTAAGTATGCCTATCTTGATGAAAAAGAGATATATCCTGTTATAATTAGTGCTAGCCTCTCAGAGCATGAAGCAAAGAAGTTACTAAAAACTCCGAGGAAGCACCATGCTGCTATTGGATATACTCTTGATGATCTTAAGGGCATTAGTCCTACTCTATGCCAGCACAAGATTAAAACTGATCCTGACTTCAAACCAGTTCCTGATCATCAAAGGAGATTGATTCCTAAGATGAAACAAGTAGTAAGAAAAGAAATACTAAAGCTCCTGGAAGCAGGTATCATTTATCATGTTGCTTACAGCGATTGGGTGAGTCCGGTGCATTGCGTCCCTAAGAAGGGAGGCATTACCGTTGTCCCTAATGATAAGGATGAATTGATCCCACAGAGGATTATTATTGGCTATAGGATGGTGATCGATTTTAGGAAATTGAATAAAGCCACTAGGAAAGATCATTACCCTTTGCCTTTTATCGACCAAATGCTAGAAAGGTTGTCCAAACACACACACTTCTGCTCTCTAGACGGTTATTCTGGTTTCTCCCAAATACCAGTTGCACAATCTGATCAGGAGAAAACCACTTTCACCTACCCTTTCGGTACCTTTGCTTATAGACGTATGCCTTTTGGCTTATGTAATGCACCTGCCACCTTTCAAAGATGTATGATGGCTATATTCTCTGACTTTTGTGAAAATATTGTCGAGGTTTTCATGGATGACTTCTCCGTTTACGGGTCTTCCTTTGATGATTGCCTCAACAACCTTGATCGAGTCTTACAGAGATGTAAAGAAACCAATCTTGTCTTGAATTGGGAGATTTGCCACTTTATGGTTAATGAAGGCATCATCTTAGGACATAAAATTTCTGAAAGAGGTATTGAAGTCGATAAGGCTAAGGTTGATGCAATCAAGAAAATGCCATACCCCACAGATATCAAGGGTATAAGAAGTTTCCTTGGTCATGCTGTTTTCTATAGAAGGTTCATTAAAGACTTCTCTAAGATTTCTAGGCCTCTTACCAATCTCTTGCAAAAGGATATTCCTTTTGTTTTTGACGATGATTGTGAGGAAGCCTTCGAAATACTTAAGAGGGCTTTGATAACTATACCTATTGTTCAACCACCTGATTGGAGCTTGCCTTCTGAGATCATGTGTGACGCTAGTTATTATGTTGTTGGTGCTGTCCTTGGGCAAAGAGTTGATAAGAAGTTGAATGTTATTCACTATGCTAGTAAAACTCTAGACAGTGCCCAGAGAAACTATGCAACTACGGAGAAGGAATTTTTAGCAGTCGTGTTTGCATGTGAAAAGTTCAGGTCTTACATAGTTGATTCCAAAGTCACTATTCACACCGATCATGCTGCTATTATGTACCTCATGGAGAAGAAGGATGCTAAACCTAGACTTATCAGATGGGTTCTCTTGCTACAAGAATTTGATTTGCACGTTGTCGACAGAAAGGGTGCTGATAACACAGTAGCAGATAACTTGTCTAGGTTGGAGAACGTTCTTGATGACCCACAACCTATTGATGATAGCTTTCCCGATGAGCAACTGAATGTCATCAATGCTTCACGTAGTGCATTGTGGTATGTTGATTATGCAAACTATATCGTCGCCAAATATATACCACCTAGTTTCACGTACTAGCAAAAGAAGAAATTCTTCTTTGACTTGAGACACTACTTTTGGGATGATCCTCACCTTTATAAGGAAGGAGTAGATGGTGTTATTAGACGTCGTGTACCTGAACATGAACATGGACAGATACTACAGAAGTGTCACTCCGAGGCCTACAGAGGACACCATGCGGGAGATAGAACTACACACAAGGTATTGCAATCAGGTTTCTATTGGCCCACTCTCTTTAAGGATGCCCGTAAGTTTGTCTTATCTTGTGACGAATGTCAAAGAGTAGGTAATATCGGTAAACGACAGGAAATGCCTATGAACTATTCACTTGTCATTGAACCATTTGATGTTCGGGGCTTTGATTATATGGGACCTTTTCCAAAATCTAATGGGTATACTCACATCTTAGTTGTTGTTGATTACGTCACTAAGTGGGTAGAAGCTATTCCCACTAGTAGTGATGATCACAACACTTCTATCAGGATGCTTAAAGAAGTTATCTTCCCTAGATTTGGAGTCCCTAGATATCTAATGACCGACGGTGGTTCACATTTCATTCATGGTGCTTTCCCTAAAACGCTTGCGAAGTACAATGTCAACCATAGAATTGCGTCTCCCTATCACCCTCAGTCTAGTGGTCAAGTAGAGCTAAGCAATAGAGAGATTAAACTAATTCTGCAAAAGACTGTTAACACGTCTAGAAAAAATTGGTCTAAGAAGCTCGACGATGCACTGTGGGCTTATAGAACTGCCTATAAGAATCCCATGGGCATGTCTCCGTACAAAATGGTGTATGGGAAAGCATGTCACTTACCTCTTGAGCTTGAGCATAAAGCCTATTGAGCAATCAAAGAGCTCAACTTTGATTTCAAACTTGTTGGTGAGAAGAGGTTATTTGACATTAGCTCGCTTCATGAGTGGATAACTCAAGCATATGAGAATGCCAAGCTTTTCGAAGAGAAGGTTAAGAGGTGGCATGATAAGAGGATACAAAAGCGTGAGTTCAATGTAGGTGATTATGTCTTGCGATATAACTCTCGTTTAAGATTCTTTGTAGGCAAGCTTATCTCTAAATGGGAAGGTCCCTATGTTGTTGAGGAAGTATATCGTTCTGGTGCTATCAAGATCAACAACACGGAAGGTTATTGTCCGAGAGTGGTAAATGGGAAGAGAATCAAGCATTATATCTCAGGTACTCCCATAAATGTTGAAAGCAATATCATCAATACCATAACTCCGGAAGAATACCTAAGGGAAATTTATGAGCCTGTTTCAGACTCCGAAAACGAAGAGGTATGAGATTCGGTAAGAAAACAGAGTCCAAAAATTTCCCAATAGGAAATTTTCTCTGTTTTGGAATATTTGAAAAAATACAAAAATTGGAAGTAGTCCGGAAAGTGCACGAGGAGGCGACAAGCCTGCATGGCGCATGCCCACCCCCTGGCCGCGCTGTGAGGGCTTGTGGCCACCTCGTGCGCCTCCCGGACTCCGTTTTCGTGCACGGTACTCCTTCTGGTCTGGAAAAAAACATTATATATACTTCCGTTTGGTCGGACCCCTGCATCACGCACATCTCTTCTATTTTTCGTTTCGAGCCTGTTTCTGTTGCAAATCTAGATCGCTATAACTTCCCCAAAAGCTCCAAAGGACAAGAATCCCTACCTCACGAAAGTGCTGCAACACCCTCAATCTATCGAGATGTGTGAGGGGATGTTGCACATCCGTGATGCTGAGGGGCCTAAGAAGACCGGAAGTGTGGAGACGAGGCTCGAAGCAATGGAGCAACAAGTCTTCAAGTGCCAAGGGATGGTGGAGCGTGGACTCAATGCCAACCACATGATGATCACGGAGTTCACCAACAAGCACATGATTGATGCCAATGACATTGGGAAGCACCTCTCCAGGCTCTATGACAGGGTTGATCAACTCCAGGGCCAGATCTATGACCTGCAGAACCAAAACTATGAGTATGGGTATAGATTTAAATCAATAAGGTTGGCTGTAGATTTGAGGATTCTGGAGACTCGTTCATCTTTCAATGGTGGAGCACCTATGCCTTGGAAGACGGGGGATCAAACTCATGTTGCAACAACTCCACCATCACCACCAAAGGAAGACAACTGAGCATTGGTATGGTCAATCCCCTTGGCTTTTGCCAAGCTTGAGGGAGTTGCCCCGGTATCGTATCACCATCACATCTTTTGCCTTTACCTTTGTTTTAGTTTTCCTTTTCAGTTTTCTTTCCTTTTCTCTAGTAGTTTAAAAGTCATAGTATTTTAGTCTTGAGTTTTGCTTTGTGTCACCCCCGATGTATTCTTGCTCGTGAGCCTTATAATAAAGAGTGTCTTAGTTGAAGGGCTTTGCCTCTTGCCATGATCAAAAGAGTGAGAATAGAACAAAAGCATGAAAAATCATGTAATGATCTTATGGAAAGTGATGGCTTCACATATAAAAAGAATGAGGATTGAAACTTGTTGAGGGTAGGAAAACGTAGACCTTGGTCATGGTTGCAATTAATAGGAAGTGATAAAGAAGGAGAGGTTCACATATAAATATATCATCTCTCACACCATCTATGATTGTGAACACTCACCAAACTATTGCATGCCTAGAAGTAGATGTTGGACAAGGAAGACAACATAATGAATTGTGTTTGCTTGGCTCTGAACAATGTTATATGATTAGAGATCCCTTAGCATGTGACGATTGCTTCCACCTCATATTAGCCAAAACTCCCGCACTAAGTAGAGATACTACTTGTGCATCCATAAACCTTCAAACCAGTTTTGCCATGAGTGTAAACCATACCTACCTATGGATTGAATAAGATCCCTCAAGTAAGTTGTCATTGGTGCAAGCAATAAAAATTGCTCTCTAATATGTATGATCTATTAGTGTGTGGAAAATAAGCTTTATACGAACCTGTGATGAGGAAGACATAAAAGCGATAGACTGCATAATAAAGTTATTTATCACAGGAGGCAATATAAAGTGACGTTCCTCCGCACTAAGAGGACACACATCCAAACCTCAAAAGCGGATGACAACCTCTGCTTCCCGCTGCGAAGGCCCTATCTTGTACCTTTACTTTTTGCCCTTGAAAGAGTCATGGTGATCTTCACCAATTCCTTACTTTGCCTTTGTCTTGGCTACCGTCACATGCTTGGGAAAGATCTATATTCATATGTCAACTTGGAGGTAGGCATTCATGAATTATTATTGTTGACATTACCCTTGAGGTAAGCAGTTGGGAGGCAAAACTATAAGCCCCTATCTTTCTTTGTGTCCAGCTGAAAATTTGATCTCATGGGTACCACGTGAGTTGTAACAATTGTAGAGAACGAAAGAATGATTGAGTATGTGGATTTGCTTTACAAGCTCTTATTGACTCTTTCTGATGTTGTGATAAATTGCAATTGCTTCAATGACTAAAGGATATCGGTTGTTACTTCTCAGTAAGGTTCTTGATACATGCTTTACCTTGTGAAGGAATTATCACTTTAGCATGAGAGATTATATGTTGGTATTGCTGTTCTGATCTTGATCATGATGCATGCATGTTCGTACTTGTTTTGTCGACACCTCTCTCCCTAAACATGTAGACATATTTATTGAGCTAGGCTTTCGCTTGAGGACATGTGAGGTCTAAGCTTGGGGGAGTTGATACGTCCATTTTGCATCATGTTTTCATGTTGATATTTATCGCTTCTTTGGCTGTTATTTCACTTCACGGTACAATTCTTATGCCTTTTCTCTCTTATTTTGCAAGGTTTACATGAAGAGGGAGAATACCGGCAACTGGAATTCTGGCCTGAAATTGGAGCAAAGTTGAGATACCTATTCTGCGCAACTCCAAACGTCGTAAAAATCAACGAGGATTTTTTTCCCGATTTATCAAAAATACTGGGCCGAAGAAGTGCCAGAGGGGCACCAGGGGGTGTCCACAAGCCTGCACAGTGCGGCCACCCCCCAGGCCGCGCCATGGGGGCTTGTGGGCAGCCCAATGGCCCACTTGCTCCCCTCGTTTGCTATATGGAGGGTTTCGTCTAGGAAAAAATCAGGAGGGATATTTTTTGTGGTTTCGCCGCCGCCACGAGGCGGAACTTGAGCAGAACCAATCTAGAGCTCCGGCAGGACGATCCTGCCGGGGAAACTTCCCTCCCGAAGGGGGAAATCATCGCCATCATCATCACCAACACTCCTCTCATCGGAGGGGACTCGTCTCCATCAACATCTTCATCAGCACCATGTTACCTCCAAACCCTAGTTCATCACTTGTCACCAATCTCCGTCTCGCGACTCCGATTGGTACTTGTAAGGTTGCTAGTAGTGTTGATTACTCTTTGTAGTTGATGCTAGTTGGACTACTTGGTGGAAGAGTTTATGTCCAGATCCTTGATGCTACTCATTACCTCTCTGATCATGATTATGATTATGCTTTGTGAGTAGTTACTTTTGTTCCTGAGGACATGGGATAAGTCATGCTAATAATAGTCATGTGAATTTGGTATTCGTTTGGTATTTTGATATGTTGTATGTTGTTTTCCCTCTAGTGGTGTTATGTGAACGTCGACTACATAACACTTCACCATTATTTGGGCCTAGGGAAGGCATTGGAAGTAGTAAGTAGATGGTGGGTTGCTAGAGTGACAGAAGCTTAAACCCTAGTTTATGTGTTGCTTCGTAAGGGGGCTGATTTGGATCCACTAGTTTAATGCTATCGTTAGACGTTGTCTTAATTCTTCTTTTGTAGTTGCGGATGCTTGCGAGAGGGGTTAATCATAAGTGGGATGCTTGTCCAAGTAAGGGCAGTACCCAAGCGCCGGTCCACCCACATATCAAACTATCAAAGTAACGAACGCGAATCAGATGAACATGATGAAACTAGCATGACAGAAATTCCCGTGTGTCCTCGGGAGCATTTTTCCTCCTATAAGACTTTGTCCAGGCTTGTCCCTTGCTACAAAAGGGATTGGGCCAGTTTTCTGCACCATTGCTACTTTTGTTACTTGTTGCTTGCTACGAATCATCTCACCACACAATCACTTGTTACCGACAATTTCAGTGCTTGCAGATTTTTCCTTGCTGAAAACCACTTGTCAGATCCGTCTACTCCTCGTTGGGTTCGACACTCTTACTTATCGAAAGGACTACGGTTGATCCCCTATACTTGTGGGTCATCATGGCCCCCTGGGCCTCATTTGCTGCTCCTTCTTGGTTCCCAAGTTTCTTCTGGTCCAAAAAAATCTCCGTAAAGTTTCGTGGCAATTGGACCTTATCTGATATGGATTTTCTGCAAAGGAAAAAAACAACAAAAACAACAACTCCCACTAGGAACTATGTCAATAGGTTAGTCCCAAAAAATGATATAAAGTTGCTATAAAATGATCATAAAACATCCAAGAATGATAATATATCATCATGGAACAATAAAAAAATATAGATACGTTGGAGATGTGTCAACATCCCCATGTTTAATTCCTGCTCATCCTCAAGTAGGTAAATGATAAAAACAGATTTTTTGACGTGGAATGCTGCCTCACATATTCATCATATTCTTTTTTTCTTCCAACATGGACATATGGACTTGTAGATGATGCAAAGAAATAGTCTATAATTTGAAATGAAAATTTCAATACTCAAGCATATCAACAAGCAACCAAGTCTTTCAAAATATCAACGCTAAAGAACGTTATCCCTATCCCATCATGTTGTATCATTGATCCATTCTTGCAACACACTCATATATTAACTACATCCAATGCTCAAGTATGATAATGATGTTCCTTAGTTGGTGATTTTTTAAGATAAGATGGAGACTCAAATTCAAAATAAAAATTGCATAAAGTAAATAGATAGGCCCCCCGCAGAGGGAAGAAGGGATTTGTAGAACTACCAGAGTTCAAAGTGAAAAACTTAGACATAAAAAAATTAGGGTGGCATGCTTTTCCTATCAACGAGAACGACTAAGATTTCCAATATCCTACATGATAAACAAATATAGGTGGTTCCAAAACTAAAATAAAGTTTATTTATTTTCCACCATTCTTTTCACATTCCACGGCTAGTCGTATCCACGGATGCCTTCCATACCAACACTTCCCAAGGAATTTATTATTTGCCAACATAAAATATTTTCTTTTTCATTTTAGGACTCGGCATCCCTATTACCGCCATACTCTCATGCAATGATAAGTGAATAAACACTCATCTTGAGAATAAGCTATTTAACATGGAAGATATCGGCCATCCCTCACGCTTCATGAGCGGTGCGGGCATACAAAACAGAAATTTATTTTGAACATTAGAGTTGGCACTTGCAAATTTACTTGGAACAACGTTGAAATACCGCATATAGGTAGGTATGGTGGACTCATTTGGCACAACTTTGGGTTTAGGATTTGGATGCACAAGCACTATTCCCGCTTAGTGCAAGTGAAGGCTAGCAATAGATTGAGAAGTGCCCTACCAAGGAACAAAATTCATTATAAGTGAACATTAAACATAACTAACACCGAATAATGCAACACAAGTATGATGTAATTTCATAGCATAAGTATTGACTTCATGTGCATACATAGGGAATCACAAACCTTAACACCAATATTCTTACTAGAGCATAATTACTCATCAACATAACTCACATATTACTATCTTCATATCACAAAACTATTGCACACAATCAAGCTTAGTATCCAATAATCTTCATGAAAGGTTTTATTATATCTTTCCTGGAAATTCATCATTTTGGGACTAATTTTCATTTAAAGAAAATTGCCAATGCAAATAACTAACTCTCGAATAAATATAAGTGTAGAACGAGAACACAAGTTCCTTTAAAAATTTCAACTCTCAAAATTATATAAGTGAAGGAAGAGAGGATTTCTTCAAAATTTCAGAAGCTCTAAAAATAATCTAAGTGAATCATGAGAGAAAATTTCTTCAAAATAACATCACCACCGTGCTCAAAAAGATATAAGTGAAGCACTTGAGCAATTCCATGGCTCAAAAGATTTAAGTGAAGTGTAAAGAGGTATTTGGGTTCCGGAAAAGTTTCGAGCATTTCCAGTAGTGTACCGGGAGTGACGAATTGGTTCCGGGGGTTCACCAGGAGGGGCCAACCACCCCGGGGGGCACATAGGCCTAAGAGGTGGTGCACCAACCCCTAGTGGGCTGGCGGCCAGCCTCATGGGCCTATGCAACCGAAATAGTGGTGAAGGGGAGGAGTTTGACTAGGAGGAGGAGTCCTCGTAGCGCCTCCACCAAACCCACTTGGAGGAGGACTTCTCCTCCTCGTGGGCACAGCCGGCCAACCCTGGGGGAAACCCTAGGGCGCCACCTCTTACCCCTCCCTCCTATATATAGTGGAGGGGAGAATGGGTAGCAACACCTCAATCCAAGGCGCATCCCACTCTCCCTCCCTCTAGTTCGTTCCTCCTCTAGATTAGTTCGGTAGTGCATGGCAAAGCCCTACTGGATCAGCTCCACCACCATCGCCGCCACGCCGTTAAGCTATCGGAGAACTTATTTAGCTCTCTACCCCCTTGTAATGCCCCAAGTGTGTAACCTTCCCCTTTTGGAACCTTCTTATGTGGGTCCACCTTGTCTATGGCATGAGAGCTATCAATGCATGTGATTTCATGTGATACCTTGTTATTTTCTTCCCTTGCATGCATGTCATATCATATCTTTCCATGTGTCATGTGTTGTTGCTTTGTGGTCATATGATTTAATGTGATGCTTGTGGTCTTGTGTGATATGTGGTTTGTTTATATGTGGTGTGGTGCAACTCTAGTAGTTGCATGTGATAATAGGAATAGTGCATTGTGGCTTGCATGGGTTTCAAAATTCCCTCTCCAATTATCTCTAGTTCAATTTCCACTTGTTCCTTTTCTATTTTAAAAATGTCCATGAATTAGGTTGTTTTGTGATGGATGTGGGAATGTGATTTGTTGTTTTTGAATGGGTGTTTAAATGGTGCAAACAATTACAAAACAGACCCTACAATTGTTGTTTTGTAAATATTTATTTGCCCCTAATATTTATTTTCTATTTTATTCAAATAGGCCTTATTTTTCCATGGCGAGGGGGTATTTTTGTTTGATTTTATCCCCAGTAGCATGTGCTATGATTTATTTTTCTTCTCTAGCTTTCCTATAAATAGAAAAGCCCCAGGAATTTTCTTTTCTCTTATGTGGCGCCACCTGGTGGGCTTCCTCCCTCCTGGCCCAGTCTCTCCCTCCCCCGCGCGCTAGCCCATCTCCCACGACCTCCTTCCTCCTCTGACGGCGTCTACTCCCCTCTGCCTCCTTTCCCCTCTTCTAGGTTTTCCCCTCTCTCCCATATAACATGGGCGTTCGTGCCTCTCCCCTCTTCTAGGTTTTCCCCTCTCTCCCATCCGCCGCCGCCACCTCTCTCCATTCCCCATCTCTCTTTCTCCCCTCCCGGTAAGTTCTGTAGTTGCAGCAAAGAGTGAGAGAGAGAAGCCCCGCCGCCGTCTACCCCCGCCTCCGTCGACGTCCGGCGCCGTCGCCATGTCCAGGGGCACGGGGAATCACCCCGCGCTCCATTCCCGCCATTGCTAAGGTCGAGGAGCGACCTCAACGACGGCCAGGAGCTCGTCAACGCTTCTGCTCTGGTGAACTTCTTCTTCTTCCTCGGTTCCACGTCGACGTGCAGCAGTCGGTCGTCTACTTCCCCTCCGGTTTCTCCTCCAAGCACTGCGGCTTCCCTCTTCCTTCCCTATGTGAGGACCCTTCCTTCCTCCCTCCTTCTCTTCGACTAGATCGGCAAGTGCTCGCCGGAGTTTTCTTTGTCAGGAAGTAGATCGTGGTGATATGTGTGTTGCTGTGTACTTGGGTGCGTGCTCGTGTAGTAGCGCGGCAGGGCGTAGACTAGCGTGGTGTAGCAGTCGTTAAGTGGAGTTTATGGTGTGTTCCCTCGTGGTGCAGCAACAGCAGCAGCAGCAGGGCAGCAAGGCGTCCTTCCTCTCGCCGGCGACCCTGCGTGCAAGCAGAGCACCACGTGTTGTTGCTAGTTTACCTAGATTTAGTTCCCTACTCCGTCAGACGTCGTTTTGTAGCACAGTGGTAACAACTTGTGGTCGTTCTCACGAGGTTGTGGGTTCGAGTCCCAGGGGATGCACTCCCCCTTTTTTGCATTTTACGTCTGGCAGTATAGTAGCGAAGCAGAGCATGTTATCCTGTGTGGAGACCCTCCTCTCTCGAGTGTCTGGTCCCTAGCAGAGTGGTAGAGCGTACTGTGGTTTACCAGAGGGGTACAGGGTTCGATCCCTCCTTCCCCACCTTATTATTCTTTTGCTATGCTTTTGTTTTTCCTTGTGCCGATCACTTTTGACTTGTGTACATGTTGTTGTGGTGTACTTGCACCATGGAGAAATATTTTTCTTCCTACTTATCAGCAAGTGGAGCTTGGTGTATATGCTAGATGGTGTGTGGGTTATGCATGCTTGCAAGAATAGTGTTGAGTGTGTGTGTGAGTGTGTAGGTGTGTGGATGGGATTCCCCCTCTCCACATACCTTGTGTAAATTTGTGCATAGGTAGTTTATCTTGGTGTGTGTGTGGTTGCACTAGTAGTGCATGGTAGATTTATCATGTATATGTGTTCTAGTGGATAAGAGAGCATGTGTAGATGGTGTGGTGTGATGGCACTCATTCAAGTGGTGCTTTGTGGTGCATGTGTGAGTGTGCACCATCATATGCCCATATGTGAGGGTGTGCATACTCTCTTTGTTGGTGTAGGTGTTTATAAGTTGTGCTTGTCCTTGAGGTGATGTGGTGGTGTGCCAAGGCACATAGGCATGAGGTCTACCCCTCATGTGCACCATTGATATTGTGGTCATGTGTATATGCTTATGTAGGTTTTATTCTAGTGAATAGCACATGTGATGATGCACTATTCACTAGATATGATTCTATGTAGATATTCTTTCCTAGTTTGTGCGCACTTGTTCCAAGCAAGTGCATATGTTTTATATATGTTTTTGGGGTAGAATGATCCCAGGAATCCATTGGTGAAGTCATTTTTTCCTTTGGAACATTTTCTGGAGATGACATATTTCAGTTTTGTTCCATGTTTAGAGCTTGGTTCCATGTGATGTGGTGAGCCCAAGGGTTTGCTTCTTGGTTGTGGTAGTAGAGGGTGACCCCCTCTACCACATGTTGGTTTCATTTCATGTTTAGGAATCCATATGTGCAAGTTATGCCCAATCAAAGTAGCCATGTGGCTGAAATTCCAGATTAGTGAAAATCTGAGATTTTCACTAAGTGTGAGAATCTGTTTATATTTTCTTCTCCTGTTGATGAGGTTTTGCAGATCAATGTGTTGTGATTCAGCCTTAGCTTTCAACTAGAATGTTGAAGCTTATATGCTTGTCTAGCTCCCTGTAAATTTTCATTCCATTTGGAGTCCTGTAGATATTGTTTTGGCTTCTGTCAAAATGCTTCAGAGCATAAACAGATAGTGAGAATGTGGAATTTTCACTAAGTCCCTGAAATCTGATATTTTTGGGCAAGTTTGCAGCTGTGTAATTTTCTGTGTTTAACTCCTTTGTGTGATATTTTAGCTTGTCCTTGTAGTACTCTTGGATATCTACAGCCACATATCCTATTTCGCATGTTTAGGTGGCTGTAGGGCATTTTCATGTAGCTCACAAAGTGCTATGATGTTGTTTGTGGCAGATTGTGTAGTTTGGGAGCTTTGATGTTTGTGAGTGCATAGATGATGGCGTGGTGTTATTCCTTGCTACACCCCATCCATGTTGGATTGTTTTATGTCTTGGCTACCTGGAAATACCAGAGTTGAGCCATTGGAGCGTGTGGTGATGAATTTGACACGTAGGGCTTCATATCTTGTTTCGTTGATTCCCGTTGATCCGTAGCTCCGATTGTAATGTTCTTTATATGGTTTTGCATTGTTTTCACGAGACGCATCTGATAATGTCATTATCATGCATGTCAAGATAGATTAGGATGCAGTTCTATCCAGGAACATGTATTTACTTCTCATGCTTGTGCCAGTGATAGAAATAGTGATGCATGCTCATATTCATCGCATGCATCATGTGCTTGTTGCATCTTGAGGTGTTGTTGTTCATTGGATGTTATTCTTATGTTGGGTAGCACCGGAATCGGAGAACGAGTACGTGGATTCGGGAGAGTACGTGCAGGACGATCAAGAACCGTTCCAAGCTGAGGATATCACATGCAAGATGATATGACCTTGATTCCATCTCTAGACTTGTTATGCTAGATTACGTTTCCTTTATCATATGCTCGCTGCCAACCACTGAAATTATTGCCTCCTGAATTGCCATGAAACCCAAACACTTATCCCTTCCTAGCAAATCTTGAATGGCTAAGTAGGCTTTGCTCAGCTACTAATGTTATCGTTGCTAGATGCAGGTGCTTTGCCTCATGTGATAACATGAGCTTGATATCATTATATTAATTCTATTATTTAATTAATGCACCTATATACTTGGTAAATAACGGAAGTCCTAGCCTTTTTTGCCGGGTGCTTTGTTCCGTTATTGCCGCCATAGTTACCGGCTACCGGTGTTTGATTCCATAATGATCGCTCCTAACACGTTCGGGGTTGTTATGGGGACCCCCTCGATAAATCGCATAGCGTTAAGACTTGTCCGGCAGGACCCAACATTGGTGTTAATTTGCTAATCACTTAATAATAACTGCATAGGGAATGGCCTACCCGAGGAATTTAATCAACAACCCGGGCCAGTGCTCCTCATGAGTGTTGGTCCAAACTAGAGCACCGTGCGGGGCCATCCTGGGGCAACTCGGGAGATTTCTCTATCCACTGTATGCTTCTCTTATCTGACGTGTCCTGAGACTGAGATACGCGACTCTTATCAGGGTCGTCGACACATCGGGAGGTGCTGCTAGTCTTATCTTACCTTAGCGATATATCTTGCGTATAGGAATCCCGGTGAAGCTTTGGTTCTTCAAAGAGTTGAGATTTTCCTCTAAGGAAGATGACAAGATCACGAGATTCATGATAGAGGATTACTTTGCAGCCCGTGTACGTTTGTGATGGACTAGTTGGAGCACCCCTGCACGGTTTAATCTTTTGGAAAGTCGTGCCCGTGGTTATGTGGAAACTTGGAATCTTTGTTAACATTCGGTCATAGATAACTTAAACATAAGCTTATAAAATTGACAACTGTTTGCGTAACCGTGACTGTCCCCTTCGAAGATCTCTCTTCGATCGGGAACACGGTGGGGTTATGATTGACGTAGGTAGGTGTTCATGATCACTTAGTGATCATCTATTATCGACCGCTAGATTAGACCACCTTCATTCATGTTCTACGTAAGTTAGACACCATATTAAGCTTAGGATGATGCAACCTAAATACTCCACCTTTCCAACCTAATAACTTGACTAGTTCTCGCACCGAGGTCATAGATTGTTGAGTCCCCGTGGCTCACAGATTCCTATACAACACCAACAGGTTCAGGTACCCCGGAGGCAGGTGATCCCGACGGCACGCATCTGGCGTGGCAGTATGATGAGGAGAACGACCGCCTGTACGTGAACTATCCAGAAGATTGAGGCGTGGCCGTGATCGTGGGCCAGCAGGCAGGGTAGCATAGTCATTTCCCATGTTTTGTAGTCCGTAGCGGAACTACCATGATTGTATGCGTGATGTACTCTAATATATTAATGAGATGACAGTTGAATCCCTTATTGTCATTCCTCTCACTACTGGAATCTGCTGGTTTGCCGACAGCCAGAGCTGACAGCAAAGGACAGTTTAACTAATGGCAAAGGCTTTGCCGTCAGTGTGTTGTCGGCAAAGGTACCGGCCAAGATTTTATCGGCAATCACCTTCTTTGCCGACAGCCGGAGATCAACCGACGGCAAAGACTTTGCCATCAGCTTTCTGGCACGGGCTGACAGCAAAGAGCAGTGGCGGCAACGACGCAGGCCGAGCTTCGTTAGAAGGATAACGGCAGGCTTTGCCCACAGCCGTAGCAAAGCTGACGGCAAAGCCTCCCCTCTTTGCCCACAGCCGTAGCAGAGCTGACGACAAAGCCGAAAGCCCTGGGTCCCCTTGGCCGCCTCTTTGCCGACAGCTGGAGCCCAGCTGACGGCAAAGCCGAAAATTTGGTATTCCCAGAGTTGCCAGAATACACAGGCTGCCGCCACATGTCTTCTTTGCCGTCAGTCCACCGACAGCAAAGCCTTTGCCGTTAGTAAGCTGTAGGCAAAGACCCTCTCTGCTTTTTTCATATTTGTTTTCTGTTAATTCCCTGCATTTGCAAAACATAGATACAAACAGCAACATATATATATTGAATCTGCCCCAAAGCAGCACCACAAGTGCATCACAAAGTGCAAACAACACAACACAAGTGCAAACAGCACGAATATATGTCATTAAAGTGCAAACAAGATCACAAAGTATTACAAAGCATCACAAGTGCATCCACAAATACAATTGCATTACAAAGTTCATCTAAGACTACACAAGTGCATTAGAAAGTCTCGAGCATCCATCCATATGCCATGCTGCTTTATCAAAATCTGCATAATGATAAAGAAGTTAGAAGAAGAATACAATAAGAAAGAAGTTATCTAAATTAAGCTAAGCAATTAGAAGAAGAAGTGGAAGGAGAAGAAGAACAAGAAGAAGAACAAGAAGAAGTGGAAGAAGTGGAAGAAGAAGAATAAGAAGAAGATAGAGAAAAAGAAAGAAGAGAAGTTATCTTTTTCTCCTCTTTCTTCTTCTCTTATTTCTTCATTTCTTGTTTGTTCTTCTCTTCTAGTTTCTTTTAAAACTTTGTAAACTAATTATGTCATTTTTGAGCTCTAATATCAACTAGAATTTACTAAGCTGACTAAACCATGGCTAATATCAAGTAGAATTTACTAAGCTAACTAAAGCCTGGCGTAATCTAAGTTGATCTAAACAATAAGAAGAATAAGAAGGAGAGGAATAACTTACCGAATGCCAAGAAACGAAGGAGAAGCTGCATCTCCGTTGGTCGCTGGGTTACTAGGGCTCTCACCAGGAGAAGTAAAGGGATCGTGGGATTCAACTCTTGAATGATGCTGCAACAAGGCAAGAGTTAAAATATGTGGTTAGCACGGCGACAGACAATGGTATAAGACCGTGCGAGGTTGGTCATTGAAAGGGAACTCACTGTTCCCACCGGAGAAGGCATCGGCGGAGGGGGCGGCAAACCTTGCTTCTCACACATAGCCTGCAAATTAGTTTTCGAGGAGTCAAAGAAATAGCCTTGTTGCGTCTCACACATAGCCTTGCTTCTCACACAACTGACTTACCGCAACGAAGTCGTGCATGGCCTTCGCATGGGCATTATTGCGTGCCCTCTCCTCGTCAAGCAACCTCTGCGTATTCCGGTACCTCTCCTCCAACAAGAGCCTGATGGCCTCCCTCTCCTTCATAAGTGCGGCCTGCAACCACTCATCAAAAGGAATTTTCATCATCCATCCAGGGACAAAAGAACGAAAGAAATAATGAAGAAAACTAATCTCGATGGCAAGATCAACTGGCCTCGCGTGTTGCCGTATTGCAGGAGCGGAGCTCGTTTGCCTCGACTTGATCTGAGATAGAGTCTCAGTGATAGGGACGAAGCCATCACACATGGCCAGCGTGCCATGACTCTTACCGCCACCAGAGATCATTAACGCCTCTGGATCGAAAGGATTCTGGCTCGGGTCAAAGTCAGGCCCGTGCAGCTGTTTGACCACCTCAGAATAAGACGTCATCTTGTTGTAGGTGGACAGGCTTGTGTACGCCGACGGCCCGTCCCCCTTAGAATATGCCTTCGCCGTCTTGTACGAGCCCTTATGGGCCATGCTAAACGCGGCGTATCCCTCAGGCTCGGGCTGGTTATTGTGTTTGGCCTACACAAAAAGACAAAGAATTAGTACAACAAAAATCATGAACGAACGAATTATTGATGAAACAAAACAAGGCACACATACCCATTTTTTGGCGTATTGCTTGATGTTGGCATTGCCTTGGTGGTGTGGCACACCAACCAATTGGGCGCGACGTTCCTTGGCCATAGTGTGGGTGCTCAACCAAGCCTCTGTGGACCACCTGTCCGCTATCATCTCCCAACAATCCATCTTATCGACCAACCATCTCGGGGGCACCTATGAATGTAAGTTAATGAAGAATGAAACTAAGTATTATAAATAAATAGACCTAACTAGCCCTAAGAATTGATCTTTGGAATGTACATACCTCCATGTACTCGGTCTTATCAAGGAAAATCTTTCGACATTCAGTCTTTGTCTTCGGCTCCCCTTGCTTGGCGTACCAATCTCGAACATCCTGAACACGCAGCTCGTGCCTCGTGTTATTCAATAAACTCTTGCACTCTTTCACGAGGTTCTTCTTGGCCGCCTCCTCCGTCCCCTCCTCGACCCTAAAGTAACTCTGCAATTATGCCAAATAGATGCACAGATGAATAGTGAAATGATTTGGAAGGAAATAACATATATAACATTGTATACTTTTTATTGGGTAAAATAATAGTTACCCAAAAATCAGCCAACACCTTGTCGGCCACGCTCACGCAAACAACACCATTGACATGTGTGTTTTCCGGAAGCAGAGCGGCTTGGTAATGCTCCCACTTGAGTCCTGGCTCGGGAACCATACCCTCACCGGGCAACTGCACTATCCCGGGGAAGTGCTCCCTAAGTAAAGCACCAAGGAGGCAGTTTGGATTCCGGGTATTCACCCCCTACATAATGATAAGGCAAAGACATTAGCTACTTGGTGAAATATAATGATATAAGGTACACAATATATATCAACTTACTTCTCGCCATCTGGCTTAATTAACGGCCTGTGCTACAAGTCGGTCTGGAACTCGTGTCATACCATGTTGGTAGACCGACTTGCTGGCAGCCCCCTCAGCCTCTGCCTCTGCAAAATCATCATCAGTATCACACGTGTCGTCATGACTGATATCGTCATCGGGTTCAGGGACATCATGTGGAAGGCCTTTTTGTAACCGATCAAGCATTGATAGCTCATCGGCATTGGTAACTTCTTCTACTTCCACTTCTTCCTCATCATCACGTGAGTCTTGTTCCTCTGTGTTCAGGGTGGACGTAGAGCAGTTTCGGGTACGACGTCTAACACCACGTGATTCTTGGAAAAATTCTCCATCATATGTTATTGGGTCAATTTGAGGTTCATAATCGTCTTCATTTGGGGGAGGTGGTCTAATATGTGGCGGCACATCGAACACGACATACCAACCTTCTAGGTTCTTAACACTTTGACGACAGTATGGCAGATAGAAAACTTGGGTGGCACGGCATGTTAAATTATCAATTCATCAAGTATGTTAAATTAATTATGGCCATTTTTTAATCATGGTTAATACATTGGGATGCACGGCATGCACACCTACCAGCTACTAGGTAAAGATGGGTCCTAATCCCACCCGAGTATGTGTAGATTGGGTCATTTCCCCATGCTCTGCTCCCGACCCAACGCAAAATTTTGGCAGCACCTCCCCGTTGTTCTCCTGATACACGTCTCGGCAACTAACCGAGAGGATGTGTACCCGGAGAACAACAAGGAGGAGCTGTCGAAACTCTGCATGGGATCCGGAGCAAAGCGTGGGAAATGACCCAATCTACACATACCCGGGCTGTCCATGGATAACGTTGGACAATTCGAAAGAATCACCGTTATAAATATGCAAATGCATGCATATTTATGACAGGAACCCTTTCGAACGGGAGACGCATATTGGTTACGCAACACCTTTGCATTTTAATACTAAAAATACCTAGCTAGATAGTGTCATCAGCACGAAGGCCAGAACAGAGCAAAATAAAGGGGGTGGAGGAGGAGTTAACAAATGTGCTCACTTTCGAATGCAGGGGAGATCGTCGAAAACCAATCCCTCGCAGAGAAGCTACTGCACATTTAAATGCACTCAATCAACACAAATACGCACTCGCGGTAATTAAGCTCACTAATACTAACATATATTATTAATAATTTATTATTCAAGTTTTGTTAGTATTCTCTTTTTCTATTTATTTTCTTCTTATTATTTTCTTTCTATTGCTAACAGCTAGCTAACTAATACTAACAGCTAGCTGACTAATACTAACAGCTAGCTAACTAATACTTACATGTACTAACATGTATTGCTAACTAAATCTAACTAAAAATCTACCACTAAGTAATTGCTAACTAAATTTAACTAAAAATCCACTACTAACAGATCTAACTAAGGCCTCCTTTGATTTGAAGGATTTTTCATAGGAAAAACGCAGGAAAGCAAATTCCATAGGATCTAACTAAGGCCTCCATTTCAAACGTTTCATAGTATTTTCCTAAGCAAATTCCATAGGATCTAACTAAGGCCTCCATTGCAAATTCCATAGGAAAAACGCAGGAATGCAAATTCCACACGAACAAAACATGTATTTTCCTAAGCATGCAACGACTGCCAAATCACTAGTTCCGATAGTTTTCCTACATTTTTCCTATTCCCATGTTTTTGCGATCCTGTAAATCTAAGAGGCCCTAACATAGAAAAAATAAACTAAAAAACAAAAAAAAGGGAGGAGGAGCTTACCGGCGAGTCCACCGATGGCTGGCGCGGGGTGGCGGCGGGGCAGGGCGGCGAGGGGCGGCGTAGGGCGGGGCGGGCGCGGGGGGGCGCCGGCGAGCAGGGGCGGCGCGGGGCGGCGCAGGGCGGGTCGGGAGAGCAGGGTGGGAGAGGTACATGAGAGAGAGAAGAGGTCGTGGCACGGGGGGATAAGGCACGTTGCTTTGCCCTCAGCCAGCTGTCGGAAAGACAGGCGTTAGTCTTTGCCCTCAGCCAGCTGTTGGCAAAGACAGCCGTTAGTCTTTGCCCTCAGCTGGCTGTCGGCAAAGACGGCCCCCGTTAAGCACTCGTCGAGGCGGTGACCGGGTTAGCCCCCTATGCCGTCAGCCTTCCTATGCCGACAACTTTTTTGTCCTTTGCCGTCAGCTGGCTACCGGCTTAGACAAAGCGGACGGCATAGATTTTCTTTGCTGTCAGCCCCTCCTATGACGTTAGCATTAATTTTGGCTGAGGGCAAAGTCTCTTTGCCGTCAGCCCCGTGAAATTGCTGACGGCAAAGCTTAAAGCTGTCGGCAAATTATGTTTTTCCAGTAGTGTCTACTATTTATGTATGTGCTATGTTACCATGTTTGCAAAATGCTTAGATGCGCTTCTTTCCAATTCGGGGCCTCGATCCCCAGATCGGAAAGGACCGCATCTTAGTTGTTACAAGTTGTTAATCAGAGCCTTACGACCATAGGAGCCTTTGTGTGGTCGTACTTGGTCGAGTCGAGTCTAGTTAAATGTTTTGAGTCTTAGTTATATCGGAGAGTAGGATTCTTTTTTCTCCTCTTCCATGCTCTGGTGAGGTTCCCGACTTAGAAAATATTAATTCTACTCCTCTTCTCGCTCAAAAAAAAATTTAGGATCACGCGGGTATTTGTGAAATCTATATGATTTCGATGTGACGGAGTTCTCTCTTGGTGCCTCGTGTCTGCCTTGATTTCTTCCAGGGAGTTGAGCTCCAGGGGATTCTTGCGCACATCGCCATCATTCAGATTTCTGAGTATCTAAGAACGAAGGATGTTCGTAATTGCTTCAATACTGGTAGTGGCGAGTTAACCCCGATGTCCCTAGTACTGGTGCAGATTGTTCGGGAGTACTGCCATACTTGGTATCGTTGTGATCACGAGGATCTGTTGTAGTTGAAGGTCCGAGATGTTGGTTGTGTGTTGACGGATGCGATACAGGTGACGGGTTAGTATAGGAGTTGTGTGATATTACTCCTTGTATCCGTGTACCAGATTGCATGACCAGTTATTTGGGAATTCATAGGTGGGATATCAAGTAGTATCTTATAGGACTATCTTCCTACAGATGCATGATTGAGGTTGGGATTTGATGTTCAGTGGGTGTGTTTGTTCACGGTCGTCTTACAACGGTTCTCGTTGTGTCTTAAAGAGTCCTTGTAGCTCGCTACGACTCGGGGATACTTCGTATGTCGTGTGCACTACCTTGCACAGGATGACTACTATAAATTCGAGCCCGTGCGATCTTATCCACGAAGATATCGGATGAAATCTCGATCATATGTTTGTTCCAAGCAATTATAGCTCATACTTGTTTGCAGTGGTCTTAATCAGAATTTTGTCGACCGTCACTTTGAGGAAGCATTCTTACTATTTCATTCGAGTGCAATTGCTTTATTCCTGTTCAGATATTCCGTCATTTTGATTCAGCAATATCTTCAATATATTCTGTGGGCTAATGTGTTGTCCGTCTTCAGGATGGCTCCACCAACTCTTCAGAACCCAGGGCGTGAGGATGTGCCGCCACCACCTCCTCCTCCGGAGAATCCTCCATCGCCGCCTCCTCCTGCAGAGGCTTGGCAAGAGAGAGCTAATCAGCAGTAAGGCAATTTCCAGCATGGTGGCAATCAGTTTGCTAATCTGAGTCAGTTCCTGCCGAATCAGCCAAAGACTTTCAATTCCTATGACCAGCCATTTGATGCGGAGGATTGGATCTGTGATATGAACAAGCATTTCGAGTGTAGCAATGTTCTTCCTGAGGATTTCGTCAAATTTGCAACTTTCCAGCTGAAGGGCAAGCATCTATCTGGTGGCAACAGTTGAAGGACTCCAGAGGCGCTAGAGTGATCACTTGGGATGAGTCCTGCCGTGACTTCAGGTCCCACTACATTCCTTCCAGCTTTGTGGAGGAGATGCGTGAGAAGTTCAGGCGTTTGAAGCAGGGTGGTAATTCTGTGTACAAGTACAACGTTGAGTTCCACGAGCTAGCCCATTACGCCTTGCAGGATATCCCGGATAAAGAAGAGCAAGATTTATCCGTTCAGAGGTGTCTTGAAAGAAGATTTGCAGTTAGCTCTTACTTTGCACGATCCTGAGGAGTTCGACAAGTTCTACAACTTAGCTATCAGAGCAGAGGCAGCCTTGCTCAGCGTAGAGAATTCTAAGAAGCGCTTTAGAGATTCCAGCTCTTCCTCTACTCAGGTGGTTTAGAAGCAACATAAGTTTTGGGTGTCTCCTCCTCCTCCTCGGCACTCGCAGCAGCTCAAGCACTATTGTGGCCGTGGTTCTTCCCACCCACCCAACCATGTCTTCCATCAGAGATTCTAGCATCAGAAGCAAGGGCCTCCTCACACTCAGTACCGGCAGCCAGCAGATGTTACTTGTCACAAGTGTGGGCAAAAGGGTCATTACGCCAACAAGTGTACTTCTCAGCTCCGACTGCCGCCTCCTCCTCCAGGCAAACCTCCAAGTAATGCTCTTGTCAAGTTCAACCCCAGATCAGCTCGAGTCAACATGGTGAACGCAGCTGAAGCAGACAACTCCTCTGATGTGATCATGGGTAATCTTCTAGTCAATGATTTTCCTGCTAAAGTCTTGTTCGATTCTGGTGCTTCACATTGCTTTATGTCAAAGTCATTTTTCATCAAGCATGATTTTCCCTCGACAAGTTTGCATAGAACTTTGGGTGTTGTTTCTCCGGGTGCTCAGATGAGGTCAAATTCTAGAGTTCCTGATGTCAATGTCAAGATAGGAAGTTATTCTTTTCTGGCTTCTCCGTATATCTTGGGCAATTCCGACATTAACTTGATCCTTGGTATGGACTGGCTGGCCATGAACAAGGCATCAATTGATTGTGAAGAGAAAGAAGTGAAGCCTACCCACTCTTCGGAGGACGTGATTATATTCACGGCGCGCGATGATACAATCCGTCTGTTCTCTTTGAATGAAAAGGGTGAGATTAATCCTATTTCGCAAGTCCCAGTGGTCTGCGAATATGAAGATGTGTTTCCAGAAGAGCTGCCAGGCATGCCTCCGCATAGAGAAGTTGAGTTTGTGATTGAGCTTGAGCCAGGCACCGAGCCCGTGTGCAAACGGCCGTACAAATTGGGTCCAGAAGAATTGAAGGAACTTAAGAGGCAACTCGATGAGCAGGAGCGTTCGGGTTTGATAAGACCGAGCTCGTCTCCGTGGGGCTGTGGAGTTCTGTTTGTCAAGAAGAAGGATGGCACTGACCGACTATGTGTCGATTACCGTCCATTGAACAAGAAGACAATCAGGAACAAATATCCACTTCCGAACATAACTGAGTTGTTCAAACAGTTGAAAGGTGCTAAGGTCTTCTCCAAGCTCGATCTCAGAATGGGCTATCATCAAATTCGCATTCGCGAGGAAGATATTCCGAAGACTGCCTTTAGGACTAGCTTTGGCTCGTATGAGTATATGGCCATGTCTTTTGGTCTGGCAAATGCTCCTCCGACATTCTGTCGATTGATGAACTACATATTCTCTCCGTTCAAGAATGACTTTGTCTTGCTCTATCTCGACGACATTCTGGTCTTTTCTGAAACTGAGGAAGAACATGAAGAACATCTTAGATTGGTGCTTGATAAGCTGAGAGAGTACGAATTGTATGCCAAGTTTTCCAAGTGTGAGTTCTGGCTGAAAGAAGTTGTCTATCTGGGTCACATTATCTCTGCCGAGGGCATTAAAGTTGATCCGTCCAAGGTTCAGGCCATTGTTGAATGGAGCCTCCGCAGAATGTGAATCATCTTCGAAGCTTTCTCGGCCTTGCAGGCTATTGTAGAAGGTTCGTTGAGAACTTCTCCAAGATCGCCAAGCCGCTCTCAAGTCTTCTTCAGAAAGGTGTGAAGTATGCTTGGTCTCCAGAGTGTCAGTTGGCCTTCGACACACTCAGAGAGAAGCTCACCTCCACTCCAGTCTTGGTTCCTCCAGATGATTCCAAGTCTTACCAGGTGTTCTACGACACTTCTCTCCAGGGTCTTGGTGCAGTTCTTATGCAAGAGAAGAAGGTGGTTGCTTATACCTCCAGGCAGTTGAAGCCAGCGGAGAAGAACTATCATGTGCATGATCTTGAGCTAGCAGCTGTGATACACGCTCTCATGACTTGGAGACACCTCTTGTTGGAACGAAAGGTTGAAGTTTTCACCGATCACAAGAGTCTCAAGTACATCTTCACTCAGCCTAACTTGAATCTTCGGCAGACACGTTGGGTGGGAATGCTCCAGGATTTTAATCCGAGTGTTGAGTCCACGCCAGGCAAAGCTAATGTCGTGGCAGATGCCTTGAGCAAGAAGGCGTACTGCAACAGTCTGGTTCTGCAACCTCTCCAGCCTGAGCTTTGTGAGTCTTTCAGGAAGCTCAACCTTCAGTTAGTACCTCACGGATTTCTTGCAAACCTTCAGGTCTCTCCTACCTTGGAAGATCATGTCCGAGCAGCACAGCTTCTTGATGCTATGGTGAAGAAAGTCAAGATTGGCGTGGCAAAGAGTCTTCCCAAGTATAAGTGCTTCACTGTTGATGCCAGAGACACGTTGTTCTTCGAGGATCGCCTTGTCGTCCCGAAAGGTGATCTCAGAAAGGTAATCATGGAAGAAGCTCATAACTCTGTGCTCTCTATTCATCCTGGAAGCTCCAAGATGTACCACGACTTGAAACATACCTTCTGGTGGACTCGCATGAAGCGTGAGATTGCTCAGTTCGTAAATGAATGTGATGTATGTCGAAGGGTGAAAGCAGAGCATCAACGTCCCACAGGTCTTTTGCAGCCTTTGCTGATTCCCGAGTGGAAGTTCGATCACATTGAGATGGATTTCGTCACCGGGTTTCCGAAGTACAAGAAGGGTAATGATGCCATCTTCGTCGTCATTGACAAGTTGAGTAAAGTGGCTCATTTTCTTCCAGTCAAGGAATCCATTTCCGCAGCTCAGCTTGCAGAGTTGTACACCTCCAGGATTGTGTCCTTGCACGGCGTGCCTATGATGATCTCTTCGAATCGCGGAAGTATCTTCACTTCCAAGTTCTGGGACTCTTTTCAGTCTGCTATGGGTACGAACATCCACTTCAGCATAGCGTTCCATCCTCAAACTAGTGGTCAAGTGGAGCGAGTCAATCAAGTTCTTGAGGATATGCTGAGAACCTGTGTTATCTCTTTTGGTATGAATTGGGAGGATTGTCTGCCTTTTGCGGAGTTCTCGTATAACAACAGTTATCAATCTAGTTCTGGCAAGGCTCCGTTTGAAATTCTTTATGGCAGGAAGTGTCGTACCCCGCTCAACTGGTCCGAGACCGGCGAGCGTTAGATCCTTGGGAATGATTTGAGAGAAGAAGCTGAGGAGATGTGTTAGGTCATTCGCAACAACCTCAGAGCAGCTCAGTCCCGTCAGAAGAGCTATTATGATAGCAAGCATCGTGACATGTCTTATGAGCTTGATGACTTCGTCTATCTCAAGGTGTCGCCTATGAAGGGTATGCAGCGCTTTGGCATCAAAGGCAAGCTTGCGCCTCGTTTCGTTGGTCCGTTAAGAGCGGTGGGCAAGAGAGGCGACCTCGCGTAACAGCTCGAGCTTCTGTCAAACTTTGCAAATGTGCATGATGTGTTCCGTGTTTCTCAGCTTCGGAGGTGCTTCAAGACCCCCGAGCGCACTGTTCATCTTCAAGACATCGACCTTCAGCCTAACCTTTCTTATCGTGAGCATCCAGGTGCGGTTCTCGAGGAGACTGAGCGCAAGACCCGCAACAAGACTGTCAAATTTCTCAAAGTGCAGTGGTCACACCATTCCGATAAAGAGGCTACTTGGGAACGCGAGGATCACATCCGTTCTGAATTTCCGGAGTTCTTTCACGCGTAGATCTCGGGGCGAGATCTTTTTGTAGTGTGGGAGAGTTTGTAATGCCCCAAGTGTGTAACCTTCCCCTTTTGGAACCTTCTTATGTGGGTCCACCTTGTCTATGGCATGAGAGCTATCAATGCATGTGATTTCATGTGACACCTTGTTATTTTCTTCCTTTGCATGCATGCCATATCATATATTTCCATGTGTCATGTGTTGTTGCTTTGTGGTCATATGATTTCATGTGATGCTTGTGGTCTTGTGTCATATGTGGTTTGTTTATATGTGGTGTGGTGCAACTCTAGTAGTTGCATGTGATAATAGGAATAGTGCATTGTGGCTTGCATGAGTATCAAAATCCCCTCTCCAATTATCTCTAGTTCAATTTCCACTTGTTCCTTTTCTGTTTTAAAAATGTCCATGAATTAGGTTGTTTTGTGATGGATGTGGGAATGTAATTTGCTGTTTTTGAATGGGTGTTTAAATGGTGCAAACAATTACAAAACAGACCCTACAATTGCTGTTTTGTAAATATTTATTTGCCCCTAATATTTATTTTCTATTTTATTCAAATAGGCCTTATTTTTCCATGGCCAGGGGGTATTTTTGTTTGATTTTATCCTTAGTAGGATGTGCTGTGATTTATTTTTCTTCTCTGGCTTTCCTATAAATAGAAAAGCCCCAGGGATTTTCTTTTCTCTTATGTGGCGCCACCTGGTGGGCTTCCTCCCTCCTCGCGGCCTAGTCTCTCCCTCCCCCGCACGCTAGCCCATCTCCCAATACCTCCTTCCTCCGGTGACGGCGTCTACTCCCCTCTGCCTCCTTTCCGTCCCCATCAGAGAGAGAAGGAGCAGCCGCCGTGAGGCACAACCGTTGAGGACCCCCCTTATAACATGGGCGTCTGTGCCTCTCCCCTCTTCTAGGTTTTCCCCTCTCTCCCATCCGTCGCCACCACCTCTCTCCATTCCCGATCTCTCTTTCTCCCCTCCCGGTAAGTTCTGTAGTTGCAGCAGAGAGAGAGAGAGAAGCCCCGCCGCCGTCTACCCCCGCCTCCGTCGACGTCCGGCGCCGCCGCCATGTCCAGCGGCACGGGGAAGCACCCCGCGCTCCATGCCCGCCATCGCTGAGGTCGAGGAGCGACCTCAACGACGGCCAGGAGCTCGTCAACGTGTCTGCTCCGGTGAACTTCTTCTTCTTCGTCGGTTCCACATCGACCTGCAGCAGTCGATCGTCTACTACCCCTCCGGCTTCTGCTCCAAGCACTGCGGCTTCCCTCTTCCTTCCCTATGTGAGGACCCTTCCTTCCTCCAAGTGCTCACCGGAGTTTTCTCTGTCAGGAAGTAGATCGTCGTGATATGTGTGTTGCTGTGTACTTGGGTGCATGCTCGTGTAGTAGCGCGGAAGCGTGTAGACTAGCGTGGCGTAGCAGTCGTGCAGTAGAGTTGATGGTGTGTTCCCTCGTGGTGCAGCAACAGGGCAGCACGACGTCCTTCCTGTCGCCGGCGACCCTGCGTGCAAGCAGAGCACCAGGTGATGTTGCTAGTTTACCTAGATTTAGTTCCCTACTCTGTCAGACGTTGTTTCGTAGCGAAGTGGTAACAACTTGTGGTTGTTCTCGCGAGGTTGTGGGTTCGAGTCCCAGGGGATGCACTCCCCCTTTTTTGCATTTTACGTCTGGCAGTATAGTAGCGAAGCAGAGCATGTTATCCTGTGTGGAGACCCTCCTCTCTCGAGTGTCTGGTCCCTAGCAGAGTGGTAGAGCGTACTGTGGTTTACCAGAGGGGTACAGGGTTCGATCCCTCCTTCCCCACCTTATTATTCTTTTGCTATGCTTTTGTTTTTCCTTGTGCCGATCACTTTTGACTTGTGTACATGTTGTTGTGGTGTACTTGCACCATGGAGAAATATTTTTCTTCCTACTTATCAGCAAGTGGAGCTTGGTGTATATGCTAGATGGTGATTATATGTGAGGTGGGTGTAAGTTTACTTGGTAGTAGTCTTGTGTGGGTTATGCATGCTTGCAAGAATAGTGTTGAGTGTGTGTGTGAGTGTGTAGGTGTGTGGATGGGATTCCCCCTCTCCACATACCTTGTGTAAATCTATGCATAGGTAGTTTATCTTGGTGTGTGTGTGGTTGCACTAGTAGTGCATGGTAGATTTATCATGTATATGTGTTCTAGTGGATAAGAGAGCATGTGTAGATGGTGTGGTGTGATGGCACTCATTCAAGTGGTGCTTTGTGGTGCATGTGTGAGTGTGCACCATCATATGCCCATATGTGAGGGTGTGCATACTCTCTTTGTTAGTGTAGGTGTTTATAAGTTGTGCTTGTCCTTGAGGTGATGTGGTGGTCTGCCAAGGCACATAGGCATGAGGTCTACCCCTCATGTGCACCATTGATATTGTGGTCATGTGTATATGCTTATGTAGGTTTTATTCTAGTGAATAGCACATGTGATGGTGCACTATTCACTAGATATGATTCTATGTAGATATTATTTCCTAGTTTGTGCCCACTTGTTCCAAGCAAGTGCATATGTTTTATATATGTTTTTGGGGTAGAATGATCCCAGGAATCCATTGGTGAAGTCATTTTTGCCTTTGGAACATTTTCTGGAGATCACATATTTCATGTTTTGTTCCATGTTTAGAGCTTGGTTCCATGTGATGTGGTGAGCCCAAGGGTTTGCTTCTTGGTTGTGGTAGTAGAGGGTAACCCCCTCTACCACATGTTGGTTTCATTTCATGTTTAGGAATCCATATGTGCAAGTTGTGCCCAATCAAATTAGGCATGCGGCTGAAATTCCAGATTAGTGAAAATCTGAGATTTTCACAAAGTCTGAGAATTTGTTTATATTTTCTTCTCCGGTTGATGAGGTTGTGCAGATCAATGTGTTGTGATTCAGCCTTTGCTTTCAAGTGGAAATTTGAAGCTTATATGCTTGTCTAGCTCCCTATAAATTTCATTCCATTTGGAGAACTCTAGATATTGTTTTGGCTGCTGTCCAAATGCTTCAAAGCATAAACAGGTGGTGAGAATCTAGAATTTTCACTAAGTCCCTGAAATCTGATATTTTTGGGCAAGTTTGCAGCTGTGTAACTTTCTGTGTTTAACTCCTTTGTGTGATATTTTTGCTTGTGCTTGTAGTACTCTTGGATAGCTACAGCTACATATCTTATTTGGCATGTTTAGTTGGCTGTAGGGCATTTGCATGTAGCTCACAAAGTACTATGATGCTGTTTGTGGCAGATTGTGTAGTTTGGGAGTTTTGATGTTTGTGAGTGCATAGATGATGGTGTGGTGTTCTTACTTGCTCGACCCAATCCATGTTGGATTGTTTTATGTCTTGGCTACCTGGAAATACCAGAGTTGAGCCATTGGAGTGTGTGGTGATGAATTTGACACGTAGGGCTTCATATCTTGTTTCGTTGATTCCCGTTGATCCGTAGCTCCGATTGTAATGTTCTTTATATGGTTTTGCATCGTTTTCACGAGACGCATATGATCATGTCATTATCATGCATGTCAAGATAGATTAGGATGCAGTTATGTCTAGGAACATGTATTTACTTCTCATGCTTGTGCTAGTGATAGAAATAGTGATGCATGCTCATATTCATCTCATGCATCATGTGCTTGTTGCATCTTGAGGTGCTGTTGTTCATTGGATATTATTCTTATGTTGGGTAGCACCGGGATCGGAGAACGAATACGTGGATTCGGGAGAGTACGTGCAGGACGATCAAGAACCGTTCCAAGCTGAGGATATCACAGGCAAGATGATATGACCTTGATTCCATATCTAGACTTGTTATGCTAGATTACGTTTCCTTTGTCATATGCTCGCTGCCTACCACTAAAATTATTGCCTCCTGAATTTCCATGAAACCCAAACACTTATCCCTTCCTAGCAAATCTTGAATGGCTAAGTAGGCTTTGCTCAGCTACTAATGTTATCGTTGCTAGATGCAGGTGCTTTGCCTCATGTGATAACATGAGCTTGATATCATTATCTTAATTCTATTATTTCATTAATGCACCTATATACTTGGTAAATAACGGAAGGCCTAGCCTTTTGCCCGGGGCTTTGTTCCGTTATTGCCGCCATAGTTACCGGCTACCGGTGTTTGATTCCATAATGATCGCTCCTAACACGTTCGGGGTTGTTATGGGGACCCCCTCGATAAATCGCATAGCGTTAAGACTTGTCCGGCAGGACCCAACATTGGTGTTAATTTGCTAATCACTTAATAATAATTGCATAGGGAATGGCCTACCCGAGGAATTTAATCAACAACCCGGGCCAGTGCTCCTCATGAGTGTTGGTCCAAACTAGAGCACCGTGCGGGGCCATTCCGGGGCAACTCGGGATATTTCTCTGGCCACTGTACGCTTCGCTTATCCGGCGTGTCCTGAGAATGAGATACACGGCTCTTATCAGGGTCGTCGACACGTCGGGAGGTCCTGCTAGCCTTGTCTTACCTTAGCGGTATATCTTGCGTATAGGAATCCCAGTGAAGCTTTGGTTTTCCCAGAGTTGAGGTTTTCCTCTAAGGAATCCGACGAGATCACGAGATTCGTGATAGAGGATGACTTTGCGGCATGTGTACGTTTGTGATGGACTAGTTGGAGCACCCCTGCAGGGTTTAATATTTTGGAAAGCCGTGCCCGCGGTTATGTGGCAACTTGGAATATTTGTTAACATCCGGTAATAGATAACTTAAACATAAGCTAATAAAATTGCCAACTGTGTGCGTAACCATGATTGTCCCCTTCGAAGATCTCTCTTCGATCGGGAACACGGTGGGGTTATGATTGACGCAGGTAGGTGTTCAGGATCACTTAGTGATCATCTATTATCGACCGCTAGATTAGACCACCTTCATTCATGTTCTACGTAAGTTAGCCACCATATTAAGCTTAGGATGCTGCAACCTAAATACTCCACCTTTCCAACCTCATAACTTGACTAGTTCTGGCACCGAGGTCATAGATTGTTGAGTCCCCGTGGCTCACAGATTCCTTCACAACACCAACAGGTTCATGTACCCCCGAGGCAGGTGATCCCGATGGCACGCAGCTGGCGTGGCAGTATGATGAGGAGAAAGACCGCCTGTACGTGAACTATCCAAAAGATTGAGGCGTGGTCGTGATTGTGGGCCAGCACGCAGGGTAGCATAGTCATTTCCCATGTTTTGTAGTCCGTAGCGGAACTACCTTGATTGTATGCGTGATGTACTCTGATATATTAATGAGATGACAGTTGAATCCCTTATTGTCAGTCCTCTACTATGTATGTATGTGCTATGTTACCATGTTTGTGAAACGCTTAGATGCGCTTATTTCCAATTCGGGGCCTCGATCCCCAGATCGGAAAGGACCGCATCTTAGTTGTTACACCCGTCTTGCTGGATCTAGAATGCGGAGATCTTCATCGAGCTGTACGTGTGCTCAACGCGAAGGTGTCGTCCGTTCGACACTAGATCGGGATGGATCATGATGGGATCGGTGGACGGATCGTGATGAGATTGCAGGACGGACTGCGATTTGCGTCGTGAGGGTGTTCGAATATATCAACCGTGTCATATATGCTTCCGCTTAGCGATTACAAGGGTATGTGAATCCAATCTCTCCTCTCGTAGATGCTCATCACCATGGATAGGTCTTGTGTAGGAAATTTTTTGTTTCCCATGCAACATTCCCCAACAGTGGCATTATGAGCTAGTGTATGCATAGATGACATCTCGAGTAGAACACAAAGGAGTTTGTGGGCATTGATATTTAGATTGCTTCCCTCCTTAGTCTTGTGTTGATTCAGCAGTATTGTTGGATGAAGCGGCCCGGACCAACCTTACTCGTACGCTTACGAGAACCGGTTCCATCGACTGACATGAAACTTGTTGCATAAAGATGGATGGCGGGTGTCTGTTTCTCCTACTCTAGTTAAATCGGACTTGACAGAGGCGTTCCTTGGAGAAGGTCAAATATTAACTTGTATATCACCGTTTTGGTTTTGCGTAGGTAAGAATCGTTCTTGCTAGATACCCAAAGCAGCCACGTATAACATGCAACAAAAAAATAGAGGACTTCTAACTTGTTTTTGCAGGGTATGGTGTGATATGATATGGCCAAGAACATGATGTTATATGTTGATGTATGAGATGATCATGTTGTAATAGTTAAATATGAACTTGCATGTCGACGCTACGGCAACCGGCAGCAGCCACAGGCTTGTCCTTAATTATTTTGTGGTTGGCAACGCTTTGCTTTTTGGGAAACGTTGCATGGGAAACAAAAAAATTCCTACACACACGAAGACCTATCATGGTGATGTTCATCTATGAGAGGGAGATCGGATCCACATGCCCTTGTAGATCGCTAAGCGGGAAGCGTTAAGAAACGCGGTTGATGTAGTGGAACAGCTTCGTGATTCAAATCACCATCGTCCCACAATCCGTCCCGATCTAGCACCGAATGGACGGCACCTCCGCGTTCAGCACACGTACAGCTCGATGACGATCTCCGCCTTCTTGATCCAGAAAGAGAGACGGGGAAGTAGATGAGTTCTCTGGCAGCGTGATGGTGCACCGGTGATGGTGATGATCTATTCCTGTAGGGCTCCGCCCGACCTCCGCAGAAATCCGATCTAGAGGAAGAACTACGAAGTAGAGGTTTAGGGTTGCACGTGGCAAAGTTGTGTCTCAAAAACCCTAAAACCTCTAGTATGTATAGGAGGAGGGGAGGGGCTAGCCTTGAGGCTCAAGGGATCCTATAGGGCGTCGGGCGAGTGGAGGAGGAGGGACTCATACTCCAATTCGGTTTGGAAGGAGGAGTCCCTTCCTTCCTTCCCACCTCCTCCCTTTTTTTCTTTCCCCTTTGATTTTTTCTCTTGTCCAAAATAGTCCTATTGGGCTGGCCTCACCAGCCCACCAAGGGCTAGTGCACCACCCATGGACCTATTAGGTTCTCTCCCGGGTGGGTGGCCCCTCCCGATAAAAACCCAAAACCCATTCGTCACTCCCGGTACACTGTCGTCAATGCCCGAAATCTTTCCGGAAGCCAAATGAAACCATCCTATATATCAATCTTCGTTTCCGGACCATTCTGGAAAACCTTGTGATGTCCGTGATCTCATCCGGGACTCTGAACAAAACTTCGGTCACCAATACCTATAACTCAACTATACCGAAACGTCACCGAACCTTAAGTGTGCAGACCCTACGGGTTCGAGAACTATGCAGACATGACCTGAGACACTCCCCGGTCAATATCCAACAGCGGGACCTGGATGTCCATATTGTATTCTACATATTCTACGAAGATCTTATTGGTTGAACCTCTGTGCCAAGGATTCATATAATCCCGTATACCATTCCCTTTGTCCTTCGGTATGTTACTTGCCCGAGATTTGATCGTCGGTATCCCTATACCTATTTCAATCTCATTACCGGCAAGTCTCTTTACTCATTCCGTAATACAAGATCCCGTGACTAACACTATAGTCACATTGCTTGCAAGGCTTATATGTGATGTTGTATTACCGAGTGGACCCCAAGATACCTCTCCGTCACACGGAGTGACAAATCCCAGTCTTGATCCATGCCAACTCAACGAACACCTTCGGAGATACCTGTAGAGCACCTTTATAGTTACCCAGTAACGTTGCGACGTTTGATACACACAAGGTATTCCTCCGGTGTGAGTGAGTTACATGATCTCATGGTCATAGGAATGAATACTTGACACGCAGAAAACAATTGCAATAAAATGACACGATCACATGCTACGTTTATAGTTTTGGGTCTTGTCCATCACAGCATTCTCCCAATGATGTGATCCATTCATCAAGTGACAACACTTGTATATGGTCAGAAAACCTTAACCATCCTCGATCAACTAGCTGGTCAACTAGAGGCTTACTAGGGACATAGTTTTGTCTATATATCCACACATGCATTTATGTTTTCATTCAATCAATTATAGCATGGATAATATACGATTATCATGAACAAATAAATATAATAATAACTAATTTATTATTGCCTCTAGGGCATATTTCCAACAGTCTCCCACTTGCACTAGAGTCAATAACCTAGTTCACATCACTATGTGATTTTAACGAATCCAACACCCATACAGTTCTGGGGTTTGATCACGTCTTGCTTGTGAGGGAGGTTTTAGTCAACGAGTCTGAACCTTTCAGATATGTGTGTGCTTTACAAATCTCTATGTTATCGTGTAGATGTTGCTACTACGTGTCATTTGGAACTATTCCAAATGACTGCTCCACTATACGAATCCACTTTACTCCTTAGAGTTATTCGGATTAGTGTCAAAGCTTGCATCGACGTAACCCTTTACGACGAACTCTTTAATCACCTCCATAATCAAGAAAAATTCCTTAGTCGATTAGTTACTAAGGATAACTTCGACCTCTGTTCAGTGATTCAATCCTGGATGACTCTTTGTACCCCTTGACAAATTCATGGCAAGGCCTACATCAGGTGTGGTACATAGTATAGCATACTATAGAGCCTACGGCTAATGCATAGGGGACAAACTTCGTCCTTTCTCTTTCTTCTGCCATGGTCGGGCTTTGAGTCTTTACTCAAATTCACACCTTACAACACAGCCAAGAACTCCTTCTTTGCTAATCTATTTTCAACTCCTTCAAAAACTTGTCAAGGCATGCATTTCATTGAAAGTTTTTATCAAGCGTCTTGATCTATCTCTATAGATCTTGATGCTCAATATTCAAGCAGCTTAATCCAGGTTTTCCTTTGAATAACTCCTTTCAAACAACCCTTTATGCTTTCCAGAAATTCTACATTATTTCTGATCAACAATATGTCAACCACATATACTCATCAGAAATTCTATAGTGCTCCCACTCACTTCTTTGGAAATACAAGTTTCTCATAAACCTTGTATAAACCCAAAAGCTTTGATCATCTCATCAAAGCATATATTCCAACACCGAGATGCTTGCACTAGTCCATAGAAGGATCGCTCGAGCTTGCATACTTGTCCGCATCCTTAGGATCGACAAAACCTTCTCGTTGTATCACATACAACCTTTCCTCAAGAAAACCGTCGAGGAAACAATGTTTTGACATCCTATGTGCAATATTTCGTAAATAATGCAGCAACTGCTAACATAATTCCAACAGACTTTTAGCATCGCTACGAGTGAGAAAGTCTCATCATAGTCAACTCTTTGAACTTCTCGGAAACATCTTTGCGATAAGTCGAGCTTTTCTTAATGGTGACTTTTCACCATCATCATCTGTCTTCCTTTTAAAGATCCAAGTGTACTTAATAGTCTTATGACCATCAAGTAGTTCCTCCAAAGTCTAAACTTTGTTTTATACACGGATCCTCTCTCGGATTTCATGGCCTCCAGCCATTTGCGGGAATCCGGGCCCACCATCGCTTCTCCATAGCTCGTAGGTTCATTGTTGTTCGACAACATAACCTCCAAGATAGGGTTACCGTACTGCTCTGTAGTAGTACGCGACCTTGTCGACTTACGAGGTTTGTAGTAACTTGATCCGAAGCTTAATGATCACTATCATCAGTTTCCACTTCAATTGGCGTAGGCGCCACAAGAACAACTTCATGCGCCCTTCTACACACTGGTTGAAGTGAAGGTTCAATAACCTCATCAAGTTCCACCACCCTCCCACTCAATTCTTTCGAGAGAAACCTTTCCTCGAGAAAGGACCCATTTCTAGAAACAAACACTTTGCTTCCGGATCTGAGATAGGAGATGTACCCAACTGTTTTGGATATCCTATGAAGATGCATTTATCCGCTTTGGGTTTGAGCTTATCAGACTGAAACTTTTTCACATAAGCGTCGTAGCCCCAAACTTTCTAGAAACGACAGCTTAGGTTTGTCCAAACCATAGTTCATATGGTGTCATCTCAACGGAATTACGTGGTGCCCTATTTAAAGTGAATGTGGTTGTCTCTAATGCCTAACCCAAAACGGTAGTGGTATTCCGATAAGAGGCATCATAGTATGTGTTATATCCAATAGGGCGCGGCTATGACGTTCGTACACACCATCACACTATGGTGTTCTACGTGGCATGAATTGCAAAACAATTTCCACATTGTCTTAACTGTGTACCAAAACTCGCAACTCACATATTCATCTTTATGATCACATCGTAGACAATTTATCCTCTTGTCATGACGATCTTCACTCTGAAATAGCTTTGAACTTTTCAATATTTCAGACTTCTGATTCATCAAGTAAATACTCCTGTATCTACTCAAATCGTTAGTAAAGTAAGAACAAAACGATATCCACTGCGTGCCTCACCACTCATCGGACTGCACACATCAAAAATGTATTACTTCCAACAAGTTACTTTCTTGTTCCATCTCACTGGAAAACGAGGCCTTCAGTCATCTTACCCATGTGGTATGATTTGCATGTCTCAAGTGATTCAAAATCAAATGAGTCCAAACGATCCATCTGCATGGAGTTTTTTCATGCGTTTATACCAATAGGTATGGTTTGCATGTCTCAAACGTTTCAAAAATGAGTGAGTACAAAGATCCATCAGCATGGAGCTTCTTCATGCATTTTATACCAACATGACTCAAGTGGTAGTGCCACAAGTAAGTGGTACTATCGTTACTACTTTGTATCTTTTGGCATCCATATTACGAACATGCGTAGCACTATGATCGAGATTCAATAAACCATTGAAGGTAATTGTTCAAGCAAATAGAATAACCATTATTCTCTTTAATTGAATAATTGTATTGCAATAAACACTATCCAATCATGTTCATGCTCAACGCAAACACCAAATAACAATTATTTAGGTTTAACACCAATCCCGATGGTAGAGGGAGCGTGCGATGTTTGATCACATCAACCTTAGAATTACTTCCAACACACATCATCACCTCACCCTTGCTAGTATCCTTTTAATCCGTAGCTATAACTTCGAATTACTAACACTTAGCAACTAAACCGGTATCTCATACCCTCGTTCTACTAGGAATACTAGTATGGTACACATCAATATCAGGTATATCCAATATACTTTTGTCGACTTTGCCAGCCTTCTCATCTACCAAGTATCTAGGGTAGTTCTGCCTCAGTGACCGTTTCCCTCATAACAGAAGCACTTAGTCTAGGGTTTGGGTTCAACCCTGGGTTTATTCACTGGAGCAGCAATTGTTTTGTCGTTTCATAAAGTATTCCTTCTTACCCTTGCCCTTTCTTGAAACTAGTGGTTTTACTAACCATCAACAATTGATGCTCCTACTTGATTTCTACTTTCGCAGTGTCAAACATTGCGAATAGCTCAAGGATCATCATATGTATCCTTGATATGTTGTAGTTCATCACAAAGCTCTAGTAGCTTGGTGGCAGTGACTTTGGAGAACCATCACTATCTCATCTGGAAGATTAACTCCCACTCGATTCAAGCGATTGTAGCACTTAGACAATCTGAGCACATGCTCAACGATTGAGCTTTTCTCCCTAACTTTGTAGACAAAGAATCTTGTCGGAGGTCTCATACCTCTTAACAAGGGCACGAGCATGAAATCCCAATTTCATCTCTTGGAACATCTCATATGTTCCATGACGTTTCAAAACATCTTCGTCGCCCCAATTATAAGTCGTTAAGCATTATGCACTGAACTATCATGTAGTCATCAAAAACGTGTATGTCGGATGTTCGCAACATCCACAGACGACGCTCGAGGTTCAGCACACCGAGTGGTGCATTAAGGACATAAGCCTTCTGCGCAGCAATGAGGACAATCCTCGGTTTACGGACTCAGTCCGCAAAATTGCTACTATCATCTTTCAACTGAATTTTCTCTAGGAACATATATAAAAACAGTAGAGCTACAACGCAAGCTACAACATAATTTGCAAAGACCTTTTGAGTATGTTGATGATAATGAGTTTAGCTAATCATATTACTATTAACTCCCACTCAAATAGACATCCCTCCAGTCATTCGAGTGGCGCATGATCCAAATCCACTAACTCAAGTCCGATCATCACGTGAGTTGAGTATAATTTCAGTGGTGAACATCTCCATATTGATCATATCAACCATACGATTCATGCTCGACCTTTCCGTCTCTTTTGTTCCGAGACCATGTTTGTACATTCTCAGCTCGTCAAGTTTAACCCGAGTGTTCCGCGTGTGCAACTGTTTTGCACCCGTTGTATGTGAACATTGAGTCTATCACACCCGATCATCACGTGGTGTCTCAAAACGACGAACTTTCGCAACGGTGCACAGTCGGGGAGAACATAATTTTATCTTTAAATTTTAGTGACCTATAATGCTACCGTCGTTCTAACCAAGATAAGGTGCATAAAAGGATTAACATCACATGCAATTCATAAGTGACATGATATGGCCATGATCTTGTGCTTCTTGATCTCCATCACCAAAGCACCGGCATGATCTTCATCGTCACTGGCGCCACACCATGATCTCCATCATCATGATCTCCATCATCGTGCCGCCATCGAGGTTGTCGTACTATCTATGCTATTACCACTAAAGCTATAACCTAGCAATATAGTAAACGCATCTGCAAGCACAAACGTTAGTTTATGGCTCCTGTCGGTTGCCGTAGCATTGACGTGCAAGTCGATATTTAACTATTACAACATGATCACCTCATACATCCAATATATCACATCATGTCTTTGGCCATATCACATCACATGCATACCCTGCAAAAACAAGTTAGATGTCCTCTAATTTGTTGTTGCATGTTTACGTGGTTGCTATGGGTATCTTGTATGATCAAATCTTACCTACGCAAAGCCACAAGGTGATATGCAAATTGCTATTTAACCTTTCTCCAAGGACCACCTCGGTCAAATCCGATTCAACCAAAGTTCAAGAAACGGACACCCGCCGTCATCTTTATGCAACAAGTTGCATGTTAGTCGATGAAACCGGTCTCTCGTAAGCGTACGAGTAAGGTTGGTCCGAGCCGCTTCAATCCAAAAATATCGCTGAATCGAGAAAAGACTAAGGAGGGCAGAAAATCGAACATCAATGCCCACAAAAACTTTTGTGTTCTACTCGAGATTACATCTACGCATGAACCTAGCTCATGATGCCACTGTTGGGAAACGTTGCATGGGAAACAAAAAAATTCCTACGCACACGAAGACCTATTATGGTGATGTTCATCTACGAGAGGGAGATCGGATCCACATACCCTTGTATATCGCTAAGTGGGAAGCGTTAAGAAACGCGGTTGATGTAGTGGAACAGCTTCGTGATTCAAATCACCGTCGTCCCATGATCCGTCCCGATCTAGCACCGAACGACACCTCCGCGTTCAGCACACGTACAGCTCGATGACGATCTCCGCCTTGTTGATCCAGGAAGAGAGATGGGGAAGTAGATGATTTCTCCGGCAGCGTGACGGCGCGCCGGTGATGGTGATGATCTATTCCTGCAGGGCTCCGCCCGAGCACCGCAGAAGTCCGATCTAGAGGAAGAACTACGAAGTAGAGGTTTAGGGTTGCACGTGGAAAAGTTGTGTCTCAAAAAACCTAAAACCTATAGTATAAATAGGAGTAGGGGAGGGGCTATCCTTGAGGCTCAAGGGAGCCTATAGGGCATCGTCCGAGTGGAGGAGGAGGGACTCCTACTCCAATTCGGTTTGGAAGGAGGAGTCCCTTCCTTCCTTTCCACCTCCTCCCTTTCTTTTTCTTTCTCCTTTGATTTTTACCTTGGTTGAAATAGTCCTATTGGGATGGCCTCACCAGCCCACCAAGGGCTGGTGCGCCACCCATGGACCTATTAGGTTCAATCCCGGGTGGGTGGCCCCTCCCGGTAAAAACCCAAAACCCATTTGTCACTCCTGGTACACTGCCGACAATGCCCGAAATATTTCCGGAAGCCAAATGAAACCATCCTATATATCAATTTTCGTTTCCGGACCATTCTGGAAACCCTCGTGACGTCTGTGATCTCATCCGGGATTCCGAACAATACTTTGGTCACCAAAACCTATAACTCAATCATACAGAAACGTCACCGAACCTTAAGTGTGCAGACCCTGCGGGTTCGAGAACTATGCAAACATGACCTGAGACACTCCCCGGTCAATATCCAACAACGGGACCTGGATGTCCATATTGGATCCTACATATTCTACGAAGATCTTATCGGTTGAACCTCTGTGCCAAGGATTCATATAATCCCGTATACCATTCCCTTTGTCCTTCGGTATGTTACTCGCCCGAGATTTGATCGTCGGTATCCCTATACCTATTTCAATATTGTTACCGGCAAGTCTCTTTACTCGTTCCGCAATACAAGATCCCGTGACTAACACTATAGTCACATTGCTTGCAAGGCTTATATGTGATGTTGTATTACCGAGTGGGCCCCGAGATACCTCTCTGTCATACGGAGTGACAAATCCTAGTCTTGGTCCATGCCAACTCAACGGACACCTTCGGAGATACCTGTATAGCACCTTTATAGTCACCCAGTAACGTTGTGATGATTGATACACACAAGGTATTCCTCCGGTGCGAGTGAGTTACATGATCTCATGGTCATAGGAATGAATGCTTGACACGCAAAAAACAATAGCAATAAAATGACACGATCACATGCTACGTTTATAGTTTTGGGTCTTCTCCATCACAGCATTCTCCCAATGATGTGATCCAGTCATCAAGTGACAACACTTGTATATGGTCAGAAAACCTTAACCATCCTCGATCAACTGGCTAGTCAACTAGAGGCTTACTAGGGACATAGTTTTGTCTATATATCCTTAGATGTATTTATGTTTTCATTCAATACAATTATAGCATGGATAATAAACGATTATCATGAACAAAGAAATATAATAATAACTAATTTGTTATTGCCTCTAGGGCATATTTCCAACATTGCTTTATCACTAGTTCAGTAGCTTTAGTAGTAACAACATAGTCGGCTCGATAACCTTGATGGCAGCACAATGATGGAGATCATGATGATGAACATCATGTTGTTGTGTTAGTGAAGATGGAGATCATGCCGGTGCTTTGGAGATGGAGATTAAAAGCAAAAGATCATGGCCATATCATGACACTTATTATTTGCATGTGTTGTTAATCCTTTTATGCACCTTGTTTTGCTTAGTACGCCGGTAGCATTATAAGGTGATCCCTCACTAAAATTTCAAGACAAAATTGTGTTCTCCCCGACTGTGCACCATTGAGACAGATTATCAATTTGAGATACCACGTGATGATTGGGTGTGATAGACTCTACGTTCACATACAACAGGTGCAAGATAGTTTTGCGCGCGCGGAACACTCGGGTTAAACTTGACGAGCCTAGCATGTATAGACATCACCTCGGAACACAAGAGACCGAAAGGTCGAACATAAGTCATATTGTAGATATGATCAACATGGAGATGTTCACCATTGAAGCTCACTCATCTCACGTGATGATCCGACTTGGGTTGGTGAATTTGGATCATGTGTCACTCGAATGACTAGAGGGATGTCAATTTGAGTGGGAGTTCTTAAGTAATATGATTAATTGAACTCATTATCATGAACATAGTCAAAATGTCTTTGAAAATTATGTTGTAGATGATTAGCTTGCGCTGTAGCTCCCCTATTTTTGATATGTTCCTAGAGAAAACTAAGTTGAAAGATGATTGTAGCAATTATGCGAACTGGGTCCGTAAACTTAGGATTGTCCTCATTGTTGCACAGAAGGCTTATGTCCTTAATGCACCGCTCAGTGTGCTACCCCCCCCCCCCCCGAGTTTCGTCTGTGGATGTTGCGAATATCTGGCATACACTTTTTTGATGACTACGTGATAGTTCAGTGAGTCATGCTTTATGGCTTAGAATTGAAGCGCCCAAAACGTTTTGAACATCACGGAACATATGAGATGTTCCAAGAGATGAAATTAGGATTTCACGCTCGTTCCCGTGCTGAGAGGTATGTGACCTCCGACAAGATTCTTTGCATGCAAAGTAAGGGAGAAAAGCGCAATCGTTGAGCATGTGCTGAGATTGTGTGGGTGCTACAAACGCTTGAATCGAGTGGGAGTTGATCTTCCTGATAAGATAGTGATTGCCATAGTTCTCCAAAGACACTGTCACCAAGCTACTAAGCTTCATGATGAACTATAACATATCAGGGATAGAGATGATGATCCGTGAGCTATTCGAGATGTTTGACACCGTGAAGGTAGAAATCAAGCAGGAGCATCAAGTGTTTATGGTTAGTAAAACCACTAGTTTCAAGAAGGGCAAAGGGAATGAAGGGAAACTTCGAGAATGACAAGTCAGTTATCACCCCAATGAAGAAACCCAAGGTTGAACCCAAACCCGAGACTAAGTGCTTCTATGATGAGGGGAATGATCACTGAGGCAGAACAACCCTAGACACTTGGTAGATAAGAAGGTTGGCAACGTCAACAAAAGTATATTGGATATACGTGTTATTGATGTGTACTTTACTAGTACAATTAGTACCACATGGGTATTGGATACAGGTTCAGTTGCTAAATGTTAGTAACTCAAAAGAAAAGCTACGGAACAAATGAGACTAGCTAAAGGCGAGGTGATGATGCATGTTGGAAGTGTTTCCAAGGTTGATGTGATCACCATCGCACGCTCCCTCTACCTGCGGGGTTAGTGTTAAACCTAAATATTAATTGGTATTTGCGTTGAGCATGAACATGATTGGATCGTGTTTATTTCAACACGGTTATTCATTTAACGAGAATAATGGTTAATCTGTTTACTTGAATAAAACTTTCAATAGTCATGCACCTAATATGAATGGTTTGTACACATGTTCATAATATTGATGCCAAAAGATACAAAGTAGTAATGGTAGTACCACTTACTTGTGGCACTGCCGCTTGAGTCATATTGGTATAAAATGCATGAAGAAGCTCCATGCTGATGAATATTTGGACTCACTCGTTTTTTGAATCGTTTGAGACATGCGAACCATGCCTATTGGTGTAAACGCGTGAAGAAACTCCATGCAGATGGATCGTTTGGACTCACTTGATTTTGAATCACTTGAGACATGCAAATCATGCCACATGGGCAAGATGACTGAAGGCCCCATTTTCCAATGATGGAACGAGCAAGTAACTTATTGGAAATAATACATTTTGATGTATTCGGTCCAATGAGTGTTGAGGCAGGCAGTTGATATCGTTATGATCTTACTTCACAAATCATTTGAGTAGATACAGGTGTATTTACTTGATGAATCACGAGTCTGAATTATTGAAAAAAGTTTAAACAATTTCAGAGTGAAGTTGAAGATCGTCGTGACAAGAGGATGAAATGTCTATGATGTGGTCGTAGAGATGAATATCCAAGTTGCGAGTTTGGTATACATTTAAGACAATTTGGAAATTGTTTCACAACTCATGCCACCTGGAACACCATAGTGTGATGGTGTGTCCGTACATCGTAGTCGTACCCTATTAGATATGGTGCGTGCTATGATGTCTCTTATCGATTTGCCACTATCATTTTGGGGTTGTGCATTAGAGACAACTACATTCACATTAAATATGGCACCATTTAATTCTGTTGAGATGATACCATATGAACTATGGTTTGGAGAAACCTAAGCTGTCGTTTCTTATAGTTTGGGGCTATGATGTTTATGTCAAAAGGCTTTAGCCTGATAAGCTCGAACCCAAAGGGAATAAATGCATCTTCATAGGATACCCAAAACATTTGGGTATACCTCCTACTTCACACCCGAAAGCAAAGTGTTTGTTGCTAAAAATGGGTACTTTCTCAAGAAAGAGTTTCTCTCGAAAGAATTGAGTGGGAGGATGGTGGAACTTGATGAGGTTGTTGAACCGTCACTTCAAACACAGTGTAGGAGGGCACAGGAAGTTGTTCTTGTGGTGCCTACACCAAATTGAAGAGGAATCCAATGATGATGATCATGAAGCTTCGGATCAAGTTGCTTCCAAACCTCATAGGTTGACAAGGACACATACTACTCCAGAATGGTACGGTAATCCTGTCTTGGAGGTCATGTTGTTGGACAACAATGAACCTACGAGCTATGGGGAAGCAATGGTGGGCCTGGATTCCGACGAATGGCTGGACACCATGAAATCCGAGATAGGATCCATGTATGAAAAGAAAGTGTAGATTTTGTAAGAACTACTTGATGATGAATGTCACCATTTAGAAAGCTCGACTTGTCGCAAAGAGGTTTCCAACGAGTTCAAGGAGTTGACTATGATGAGACTTTCTCACCCGTAGCGATGTTAAAGTCTGTTGGAATTATGTTAGCAGTTGATGCCTTTTTCAATTATGAAATCTTGGAGATGGATGTCAAAACATTGTTTCCTCGACGGTTTCCTTGAGGAAAGGTTGCATGTGATACAACCAGAAGGTTTTGTCGATCCTAAGGATGCTGACAAGTATACAAGCTCCATCAATCCTTCTAGGGACTGGAGCAAGCATCTCGGAGTTGGAATATACACTTTGATGAGATGATCAAAGTTTTTTGGGTTTATACAAAGTTTATGAGAAACTTGTATTTACAAGAAAGTGAGTGGGAGCACTATAGAATTTCTGATAAGTATATGTAGTTGACATATTATTAATCAGAAATGATGTAGAATTTCTAGAAAGCATATAGGATTGTTTGAAAGGTGTTTTTCAAAGGAAAATCTTGAGTAAGCTACTTGAACATTGAGCATCAAGATCTATGGAGATAGATCAAGATGCTTCATAAAACTTTCAATGGATACATACCTTGACAAGTTTTTGAAGGAGTTCAAAATAGATCAGTCAAAGAAGGAGTTCTTGGCTGTGTTGTAAGGTGTGAATTTGAGTAAGACTCAAAGCTCGACCACGACAGAAGGAAGAGAAAGGACGAAGTTCGTCCCCTATGCCTTAGCCAAAGGCTCTATAGTATGATATGCTGTGTACCACACCTGATGTGTACCTTGCCATGAATCTGTCAAGGGGTACAATAGTGATCCAGGAATGGATCACTGGACAGCGGTCAAAATTATCTTAGTAACTTGAGGACTAAGTAAATGTTTCTCAATTATGGAGGTGATAAAAGAGTTCGTCGTAAAGGGTTACATCGATGCAAGCTTTGACACCAAAGGATGACTCTAAGTAGCCGACCGAGTTTGTATAATAGAGCAGTCGTTTGGAATGGTTCCAAATGGCGCGTGGTAGCAGCATCTACAGGATGACATAAAGATTTGTAAAGCACACACGGATGTGAAAGGTTCAGACTCGTTGACTAAAACCTCTCTCACAAGCAAACATGATTAAGACTGCCCACAATGGGAGTAACATAGGTAGTATCATAGATGCCACCTAAGAAAAAATATGATGTGGCAACTAATTAATGAAAAGAGAGAGAAATTGAGTAACTTAGCATGTTACTACCCCTAGGAGTAACATAACGCATAGCAAGTCTATAAGCTAATAAATGAAAGGCTCAATATTACTATCCACTATGGAGATAGTAACTTAGACTAGTAACATATGCATGTTACTACTTTATGTTATTCCCCATTGTGGATAGTCTAAACCCCAGAACTTAAAGGTGTGAATCACATAGTGATGTGCACTAGATTATTGACTCTAGTGTAAGTGGGAGACTGTTGGAAATATGCCCTAGAGGAAATAATAAATTAGTTATTGTTAATAATCATTTATTATCCATGCTAGAATTGTATTGATTGGAAACTCAAATACATGTGTGGATACATAGACAACACACTGTCCCTAGGGAGCCTCTGATGGACTAGCTCATTGATTAAAGATGGACAAGGTTTTCTAACAATAGAGATGAGATGTCGTTTGATAACGGGATCACATCATTAGGAGAATGATGTGATGGACAAGACCCAAACAATCAACATAGCATATGATCGTGTCAGTTTATTGCTACTGTTTTCTGCATGTCAAAGTATATGTTCCTATGACCATGAGATCACGCAACTCACGGACACTGGAGGAATACCTTGTGTGTATCAAACGTCACAATGTTACCTGGTGACTATAAAGGTGATCTACATGTATCTCTGAGGGTGTCTGTTGGGTTGGCGTGAATCGAGACTCGGATTTGTCACTCCGTGTGACGGAGAGGTATCTCGGGGCCTGATATGTCCCAAACGTATCTATAATTTCTACTTGTTCCATGATCTTTTGGGTGACATTGTTATATGTTTTTCTACACTTTTATATCTTTTTACACATATTTGGACTAACCTACTAACTCAGTGCACCCGGTGCCAGTTTCTGTCTGTTGATGTCTTTTTGCAGGGGCTTTTACCCAATTTTCCGGAGCCCCAAAAATCCCGAGAAAAATATATAAAAATCAGCGTAACAGAAGCTTCCACATCACCTAAGATGGGCTAGAGGGGGGGCAGGGGTTGCCCAGGCGACCTCCCGACGCGGCCTGGCCCCTGGCCGCACCCACAGGCCGCTTGGGTGGGGCCCACATCTTCTGATGCCCTCCTTTGGCCTATATTTACTCTTCCGAGAGGAAACCCTTCCATCACATCCAGAATCGTGAATTTCTCCATCATTCCGCCGCCGCAGCGCTTCCGAGATTGGGAGCATCAGGAGACCTCTTCCCGGCACCCTGCCGGAGGGAGGATTGACCTCCGGGAGCTACTCCACCACCATGGACGCTTCCCGGACGTGTCGTGAGTAGTCCTCCTTGGACCATGAGTCCCTGACCAGTATCTATGTGATGTCTTCTCTCCAAGCTTGTGCTTCCATGATTAGTCTTTGTGAGTTGCCCTACATGGTCAAGGCATCTATGTAATTTTCCTGCTATTCCTATGCTTGGTTTGTTGGGATCTGATGGATTATGATATTATGTTCAGATTGTTATGAGTTATATATTTGATTATCCTTTTATATTATGTTCTTTAGTGATTCATACATGTTCTCTGTTGCTTTGTATTGATTTGGCCGAGTAGTAGATTGTAACTCCAAGAGGGAGCGTTATGCATGATTGTGGGTTCATGCCCCCTGATGTATAGCTTGGGTGACAGAAATATGAGACTAGGGGATGTGATGTTGCCACCAGGGAGAAAACAACGGTGCTTGTGACCACGGTTGCAAGGATTGTTTACCTTACGCATAGTTCGTTAATGCAGTTGTCCGTTGCTTTGAGTTTACACTTTGGGTGGGGCTCGCAACTTAATACCAGCGAGATGTTCTAGAGAGATATATCAAGGTAGATAATTAGTAAGTAGATGCTAATAAATAAACAGTCTACTTGTCTTGGCGTACTGCCCATTACTATTGAGCCTCTAACTTTCAAGTAGCATAATTAGCATTACGGTGCGTTTATAATTCTGTCAATTGCCCAGTTGTAATTTGTTTACCCAAGCATAGTTGTTTATCGTCTTTTGGGAGAGAGACATCACTAGTGAACATCATGTGACCCCGGTCCATATCACCACCATTGCTTACACCTCCATCATTTACCGCTTTCATTTACTTTTCCGTTGCAATCACTATCACTATTCCCGCTTGTGTTTTGATCCTTTGCAAACTACAAGGCCGGAGAGATTGACAACCTATCTGTACTCATTGGGAGCAAAGTTATTTGTGTGTGTGTGTAGGTCCACGTACTCTGCTTGTGCCAGGGCAGGGGACACCTACTTGTTGATCCTAGGAGTCCTCCTGGTTCGATAACCTTATAGTCTTCGTGTAAAGGAAAACTTGCTGCTGACTACATCTCCACCTTCCATTTGGGGTAACCAACGAGGAGCGAGAAGTATATTCATCAACTCGTCATCAGGGCCCACTCGATAATACAACATCACAACAAGCCTTGCAAGCAATGCGACTAAAGAGTTAGTCACGGGATTTTGTATTACGGAACGAGTAAAGAGACTTGTCGGTAACAAGATTGAACTAGGTATAGATATACCGACGATCGAATCTCGGGCAAGTAACATACCCATGGACAAAGGGAATAGTATACAGGATTAACTGAATCCTTGACACAGAGGTTCGACCGATAAAGATCTTAGTAGAATAAGTAGGAGCCAATATGGGCATCCAGGTTCCATTATTGGTTATTGACCGGAGAGTGTCTCGGTCATGTCTACATAGTTATCAAACCCGCAAGGTCTACACACTTAAGGTTCGGTGACGTTTCAGTATAGTTGAGTTATGTATGTTGGTGACCGAAGGATGTTAGGAGTCCCTGATGAGATCCCGGATGTCATGAGGAGTTCCGGAATGGTTCAGAGACGAAGATTGATATATAGGGAAGAGATATTCGGGTTCCGGAAAAGTTCTGGGCATTTCCGGTAGTGTAGCGGGAGTAACGAATGGGTTCCGGGGGTTCACCGGGAGGGGCCAACCACCCCGAGGGGCTCATAGGCCTTAGAGGTGGTGCACCAGCCCCTACTGGGCTGGGCGGCCAACCTCTTGGGCCTATGCAGCCGAAATAGTGGAGAAGGGGAGGAGTTTGACTAGGAGGAGGAGTCAGCGCCTCCACCAAACCCACTTGGAGGAGGACTCCTCCTCCTCTTGGGCGCGGCCAGCCAACCCTAGGAGAAACCCTAGGGCGCCACGCCTTCCCCTTACTCCTATATATAATGGAGGGGAGAGAGGGAAACAACACCTCAATCCAAGGCGCATCCCTCTAACCCTCCCTCTAACACCTCAATCCCATTCCCGATAGTTTAACCCTCCCTCTAGTTCGTTCCACCCCCTCTTGCTGGATCAAGAAGGTAGGGATCGTCATCGAGCTATACGTGTGCTGAACGCGGAGTTGCCATCCGTTCGGCACTAGATCAGGATGGGATCGCGGGGCGGATCATGATGAGATCGCGGGACGGATTGTGATTTGGATCGCGAAGATGTTCGATTACATCAACCGCGTTACATATGCTTCCGCTTAGAGATCTACAAGGGTATGTGGATCCAATCTCTCCTCTCATAGATGCTCATCACCATGGATAGATCTTGTGTATGCATAGGAATTTTTTTTGTTTTACATGCAATGTTCCCCAACGACTTGCTTGTTCTTGTGGTAGCCATATATGGTATGTTCGTGGATGTTTCGATTCTATGTTCTGTACGTGCTCGCATGTTTAGATAGTGGTGGCATATATTGCTAATTGTCAATGTCATGCTTATGATTTACTTGTGGATTAGTTGCAACAAAAAACATGCTAATGTATCCAACACTTATTAGTTCCACCTTTACCTTGCCAACCCAATCTATATAAATTTGTCCAAACGCCTAAAGATGCTGCACCAGAATTCAGCAGAGCCGTGATCTAAGGATAGCTCTGATGGTTAAGTTCCTTGTGATAGAACCGTCCTATCAGGGTTCAAGCCCTAGACTTGATACTAGTGATCGCAATTTCCTAAATTTATTTTAGACTGCGTGGTGATGTTCGTCTAGTGGGAGCAAATGTTCATGTCCACTATGATGCGTTTGTGGCGAGTTCCTCATCTCAAGTTGTTATGCCGACTCATTATCTCGAAGTTGTTCGTAAGGATAGGAGGTGTGTGTGGATCATAGGGTGAGTGTATGTGTCTACGTGAACATCTGCAATTGTATTGCGTTCAAAAAAAATTACATAGAGCCATCAAGGGTTGGAAGTGTGGAGCAAAATCAACAAAGAATATGTGGGCAATCAACCCTTCTCATTATATCAAGACCAACGTTGACGTCAGTTTTGTGGAGAGCATTAGTATCATTAACACGAGATTTGTTTGCGAGGAATTCTTCTCGCAACGTCATCATCACTTCGTGGGTTGAGCTTCAGGCATGATTCTCTGGTCTCTATAACTGTATCACTATTCAGAAGTCTATTATTTTGAAGATTGGTTGTCCTTTTTGTGGTTTTCTTCCCTTTTACATGAAAATCTTAACAAATCTCTTTCCTTTTTTTGAAGAAAAACAAAAACTTTATAACTTAATGGCGCCCGGGTAGATCACCCAAGACACAAACAACCTCTTGGGGTATATCAGACTCCCGGTCCATAATAGAGTTTCAGGATACATATGACCAATACTAGCTAACTCATGTGCAACAGAATTGGCACCATGGCGACAGACTTTTATTACATGTTTGGAAAACCACAACTTTAGTTGACACTTCAAGTCCTCAATGACATCAGCATAGGTTGATGAGCCAACCCTCCGGCGATCCAGTGCTTCTGCAGTAGCTGCGAGTCAGTTTTGAATTATACCCTCATGATTCATAGATCTGCTACCATTAACACGACGTGTGATATAGCTACTGCCTCCACCCCAAAAGCATCATGAACATACTCCTGTCTTCCAACTCTCTAAAATCAATTATCAAGCCAATAAGGTGGAGCATGAAACTGTGAAGTATAATTTTGATTGTAAGCCGGATGACGTGCCTCTTAATAAATTTTCGTCGCTACAAGGAATGATTGTTGTAACCTCTTAAGTAATTAATATATGGGTTTGTTTTAAAAAATGTGGAAGGGATAATACCGTCGGTGGCCAATATAGTCGAGAAATATGAGTTGGCGCCTACTACATGAAATAGTCGACAAGGTGCATAACAACATGCACGCATGACGAGTCCATCAACAGTTTTTTGCACATGACAAGCTGCAAAAATAACATCACCCACACCGACGGCCCCGTACTCCTGGAAGAAGGAGACACACACTGAGAGGATGAGCCAGCCAGGCAGCGACGGGATGGGGGCATCCACAGAAGTCACACCTTTTAACATGTACTCCTTTCGTTCCTAAATATAAGTCATTTTAGAGTTTTAATTAAGAAACAACATACGAATGTATATAGACATCCATTAGAGTATAGATTCACTCATTTTGCTTTGTATATAGTATCCTAGTAAAATCTCTTCAAAGACATATATTTAGGAATGAAGGAAGTACTCGACACTCATGATTCCATGAATTTATTTATTTTATATAGGGACACTTTTTGAGCCTTGGTTGCATAAAACATGTTGTAGACACGCACAACGGCACAACACACACCACCCGCGCGCACACACACAACACTACACACACCGTTATGCGCCTACCAAGATCTACATCCTATACACATGCGACACATTTTGTGAAACTTCCGAAGCCATCCTACTTCGCGAACGATGGGTATGCCATTATCTCTATGGCCTATAGTCCTGTAAGGTACGTGTAAAAGGAAAATACAACAGGTGAGACACCCTTGTCGATTCTATTAGAGTAAAACGAGATTGAATGGAAGTGAATGGACCAGCAGTCCTCTTTCTATTGATTCTCAAGTATATATACATCTGAAAGAGGTGCGAAGAAGAGGTGTCTGTTCAGAGGCATCCCTCCAGAACAGATGCCTGTTGGCAATAGACACAAAGAGGACACACGACTGTTCGGGTTGGAAATATCCCTTGAATTAATCTACTAATTAATTTCTAACACTCCCCCTTGTACAACACCGCTCCTTGAATGTTTCATCGTTGAAAGCTTCTTGCATATAGATCTTCCATCTTGAGAAATCTTCCAGATAATCTTGAGAGTCTCCCCCAAAAAGCTTGTGGGAAAATATGAGGAGAATAGAGTAGATATGTTGCTAAAACTCCTTCAAACCCAGTGGGAAAAACAAGGAGAAAATGATGCAACATATGATGATCATTGTCTCTTGATAACTCATATGAGAAAACCTTTGAAGAAGGAGAAAACTCATTGATAAGTTTAGAGAACAATTAATATGTCTTGAGTACTTCCTTTAAAAACCCTGGTAGGGAAAATAGAAAGTATGACATATGATCTTTGAGAAGATATTGCCTCACTAAAAACCATTATGAGAAACTTTGAGAGAAAACTCATAAGGGAAAAGAGTGCAATCGTACATGCCATTGAAAACTCCTTTAAAACCCAATGGGAAAAATACAAGAAGAAAATGATATGGCATATAAAGACACTTGTGTTTATATTATCTCGTTAAAAACCTTTTATGAGAAACCATTATGGAAAAACTCATCAAGGGAAAAAGAGTACAATATATGCAATCTGATGATTGTTAATAGGTTATAGTCTGGGAGATTACTCCCCCTGAACTTTGCAAATATGGAGGATGTCTCATACCAATGCCATTGACATGAACATAAGATTGTGTATAATCTGTTGGACTATCACAATATTTTGTTTGCAAATTATTTCCTCAACTTTCTATAATCCATGAGGATAAGTAATTGCTGAGCAATGTGATTTATGATATTGCTCTTCATATAACCTGTAGTTATTGAGTAACACAAGTGGAAGTATCTTGATAAATCAAGTTATGTGATTCTGATGAATCTCAACCACACAATTTTGAGTGTGGTTAATCATTCTGCCAAGCCATACATATTTTGCAATGCTTTAGGATAAAGCAATTATGTCAGAATGATAAGTGGAAATAGCCATTAAAATTCATTTATATGACTTCCATGTGAAGGCTATTCCAGCAAATTCAGTCATTGATATGGCGTCGTTGGGATTAAATAAAGAGACAATATCATTACATCATATCATGCTCATATCTTCTATTTCCTGATGGAAATATCCAAGATTTACTGTAATCTTCAGATATAAGATGATAGTACTTATATCGACCATATACCTTTTGTTTGAGGTTGCACTCCGAATAAAGATAGCAAATATAGTGTCAGGCCTGACGTAGTTTGCAAGTATATGAGTGCTTTGGCATTAGTGAGATATAGAACTTCAGGTCCTAGTATCACTTCATTATCACCCCTAGGTATGAAGGGATTTGTACCTTATCAAAGGTAGTATGACCATACATGTCTTTTGTTGATATGATATATCCAAATTGAACTTCTCGTATATGTTTGGATATATGTAGAATGTTATGTATTCTTGAGAGAATGCTCAAGTTGTAAACTTAAGCTAAATTTGGTTGAATCCAAATTTTCCGTCTTGAGATGATTTTATGTATGTTTAGGTCTTGTAGAGACATTGATGATGAAATCATCATATACACTCAGGTGATGTAAGGAAATAAAATTTTGGTATTCCTTTATTAACACATAAACAATCATCATCCTTTGAGTAATCCTCTGAAGAAGGAACTCGTCTAGTCAGTAGTACCATATGATTCACGACTATTTCTAGTCATAAAGTGACTTCTGAAATTTTACACAAATATGTTGCGATTTATTTTGGATTTAGAATTGTAAGCCCTTCAGGGACTTTCATATATATTTCTGAAATGAGTGACTCATATGAGTATGTAGCCACTCCATCCATCAACTGCATGGATAATATTATTTGTACTGCCAATGGTATTTATTATCGAAATATAGTTCCACTCATACCAAGAAGGTATGTTACATCATAATTTGATGTCAGGTCTCGGCGTGAACCCTTTTGCTACAAGACTCGCTTTCTCACCACCTCATTGACTTTGTCTATGAATGAGAAGTTTTTAGTATTCCATATGGAAGATACTTATGAGGAGTAGGTATTACTGTGGTAAATACCACTCGTTTGTAGAGCGAGTGCTATTCTTCATTACTTGCTTCCTTTTATGTGAACCAATATGAGTACAAGAGGCACTCTACCATGGATTTTGGTCCAGGGCCCAAAAGGTTTTAGCAATTTTCAGAAGAAATATATGTCGACAAATGTAGACTTATGTTATATGATTCTGGAGGAATCAATGAAATTTGTGGAAATGTATTTATTCCTTTTGACTCCTTGTGATTTCCTACAACAATGGAGTCAAGGTGTTTCGATGTCCCGACACGAAAACATTTGTGCACATTTATGTCGGGCTTTGGATGATGAGCATCCAGTGAGGTGTCTTTCAACTTGATGTTGAATTACATTTACTGGTTGAGGATTTGATTTCCTCTATTTTCGCGGAAGCATATGCGAGATTATATCTCGTGTCGTCAGATTTCTCCCCCTCTTGCTCTCATTTTGGGAGAAGAGTGGTTTATCAGGTACCTCCACTCTTTCTGACACTTTACTGCAGGAATATAAAATTGAGTGACACCTTTGTCATCAGTAAATGTATGTGGCAGATTTGCAATGTGTTGCAAATATGTGATTCTAAACTTCTTGTTCAGATTCTTTGAGTACGTGGATATAAGGACTGAATGTGAATAACATTCCTAATGTATTTCTTGGCATTCTTTGTGGTACTTATCTCCCCCTAATGCCAGAAATGTCCTTATTGCTGATGCAATCAGCATACGGGCTATGAATAATTTTGATTGACGGATAAATTGCCGTTCCTCACTTAGATCCCTAATTTTCTGTGAGAGCCCATTGATGTATGCTGGAGTGGTGATATCGGTATGTAACCGAATTATCGCAGATAGGAAATACTTTGTTGATTTCCACGTAATTATTAAAAGGGGAAAGTAGTATGTTATGCAGTTGGTATGATTTATATCATACTTACGGTGTATTTGTCTAGCATGAGGCTAATAAATCATGATTCTATAAGTTTGGTCATATTATTAATTTCTCTATCTTTGATAAGATATTGAACTAAACCATTTTGGGTATGTACATAAAGTATTATATATAATCAAATATTTCTTGTGAAATGAGTTCAACAAAGTTGTCCATTCGAATGGATTTATCCTTTGTTTAGGATAACTTGCTCTTACTTTGAGAATTTGAGCAATTGATTTAGTTATATCATTCATGGTTTGTGTGACAAGAGACACACTAGAAATCATTTTATAAAAAATTTCATGAGTACCATAAAGTATCTATAAAATACCACATAATGGTTGAGTAATCCACATATCTTCTGAATGTGTTCAAGGAAGAATGAGTGGCTCATTTAGAATTGTAAGGTGAGAGTGCCTTAAATTAATTTCCCCTATGGCACATGTGGTGCACATAAAATCTGATGATTTGGGAAATTTTGCAACTTGTTAAGCTGTGACCAATATAATTGTCAATAATTTTCTAAACAACCCCAAACCTGGATTGTAAGGCTTAAAACCAAATATTTTGTAAGATTTAGAAAATTATTGTGTACGCAACAAAACTGAGTATGAATTGATTCATACATGCAAAAATTATCAAATATAATGTCCAAGAAATAGGATATTGGACATTTATACTACATGTAGTAGTACGACTACACGCAAACAATATTTTGGGAATAATCGGGATATTACATGAGGTCTCCCATATTACGGAAAAAATGAGTTATGCAAACATATCATAGGCACAAACAAATTGATCATTCTTTTATTGCACTATATTTTTGGTTTTCCTTCTGATGAAGATTCGAGAACATCATTTACCAGAATAGTTTCTGGTCGTATGTTTGCAAATTTTCAAATACCACAATGAACTTATTTGCCTTTTAATAAACTCATGGTGTGGTTTGACCATATGTTTGAGGGTTTGGTAATCATAGGTACGATATTCATGTAACCGCACATTTGACAAACTTGAGAGTTGTCTTTGTAATCTTTTTAAAATGATCAATTACTAATTAAAAGGTAATAATGTCATTGGTTGTCTTTATCCTCCACTTTACTTTGAATGCCTCATTGTTCTATTTTGTGACCACTCACATGCATAGTATTCTCAATGCTAGCAAATATTTGAAGAACCCGTTGGGTGAATATGATGAGTTTAAGAAATAACATGTTTCTTTACCATGAAAATGGTAATACCATCATAAGGAGATGTAAAGTGTATCAAGGGCTTTTCAACCTGATCTGCATATGAAAATGTCAGATCATGAGATCTCAACTTCAAGTTGATTTTATAATTACCAAAATTGTAAGTTGCGATAGACTTGGGGTCTTGAAAAATTATTGGGTGATCATTCCAAATGTGCTCAGGGCAGCATGTTTCTCTTAAGGGAAATATTCAAGGTGAATAAATATTCATCCATTATGTACATAGTTTGAGAACTAAGTGAAGTTGGTGAGAGATGAAATACATATGATCATACTTAGCTATTAAGAGAATAGCCATGACACATATTCCGAAGGTGAGGTTATAGTAGCAATAATGCCTCGGGTGGATACAACGACTGATGTCGTAAATCATCTTACAATAAATAATCTCACCTAACATGTACTTACTGTATTTGGAAATGTGAGCCATGCGTTACTTGAAAATGCTAATGCATTTATTTAATTTACTTCTAGGAGTAAGTGGCATCTATAAATAAATGATTTGTTTGAGAACAATCATGGTCAAGGTGATCCTTGGTGAACCTGGGTGTATCCTTCAATATAACACATGTGATTAAATTATTGCTAATGTTTTGGACTTCATTCTTGAGGAACTGTGTGACTTTAGAGTCACTGCCTGTGTGACTTTAGAGTCACTGCCAAAACGTATAGACTTGCATGCTTAACATTGGTTAGTCACTATGAAATTATAACCACGATGTCCTGTGGACCTTGCGAAAGTGTTGAGACACTTAATTATTGTCATAAATTATGTGGTCCATCATGATGGATGGACGACACTATAATTAGAAATATTGTCATAGGCTTCATTGCCATGTATTTTACCAATGTAATAGAAGGTAATCACAAGTAAATGTAAATATTTATGTAGTTCCCTATGACATATTCAAGCAAAAAGAGGCTTGAATAATTGATATTGGTAGATAATACCATTCAACATGCAATAACCATGCATGAATTTACTATGATAGTAAATCATTTTAGTGAACAACAACAATTGCTTCAGAGGAGCAAATTTTAGTACGGCTGATGCCATATAGCCATATGTGTAGACCTCAATTTATATAGGATAACACTTTAAAGATAATCACCAATATGGTGTAGATCTCGCAGTAATAGAAAACATAGTCTGACCATTGTCAGTAGATGTTTATAATTCTATTACCTTATGTTATGCTAAATGTATGAAATCACTTTGAAGGCAATCATTTATCAAAGTGACATGATGTAGACCTTGCAGTAATAGTGGATAGTCTGTAAAATTTACAGTAGATGCCAGTATTACCTTATGATATCTTGAGGTAGTCACGCCAAATATTAATATTTTGGAAGAGCACTTTGAAGGTAATCATCTTATAAAATTGACAAGATGTGGACCTCACAGTAAGGGTGAATAATCTGCAAATGATGCAGTAGATGTCACCAATACCTTGTGATTCACAAAAAATAGGCTATATGCCATTAGTATTTGGAAGAGCACATTGATGATAGTCATCTTGCCAAAATGACAAAATGAAGATCTTACAGTAGAGATGGATAATCTGCAAAAAATGCAGTAGATGCCATCAAATACTTTGTGATTCACAAATAAAATTTGGGCTAGTCATATTGAGTATGACACTTTTAATTCTTAGGATTTGCAAGGAAAAAAAATACGTTTTATTGCAAATTTATAGTTGTTGTCCCAAAATGCATGTCATAAAGAATATTTGCGGTAAAGACAAAGATGATGACTTGATTAGCATCTATATTCCCAAGGCTGTTTTGCATACTGAAACAAGCCTAAGGGCTTGAGTAAGAAATACAGGTCCTCTCTGATAGTAGATAAAATAGTAGGACCAAAGTGCAACTATGCCAATTGGATAAGGATTTCCAATCTCATCTCCTGCGCGTGTGTGGTGGGCTGTAGGCCATTGAGAAATCATCCCCATTGTTGCCTGCTTAGAGACGCTGATGCGCCGCACGTCGTCGTCGGGCTGTGCTCCCTTTCCTGTAAGGGGATTTTTTTTCTATGCCGCCGTAGTTGTGGGGAGGAGGTCGCCGCGCCGAAAGGCGCTGCCGTCGTTCGGGTCGTGGCATCGAGGTGTGCGTGGTGCTGTGCGCCAGGGCAACGCCGGCTGCGGCCGTTTGCTCGGACTTGAGCGTGGGGCCACCTCCATCGCGTGATGCGGCTGCGCTGCGAGGAGCCGGGCCGAGGTCCGCTCGGAGGAGCGGCGTGTGGTGGATGTGGTCTCCGCGCCCGGAGGAGTGATGCTTATGCGCGCGTCCTCGACGAGGTTGCTGCCGCTGCAGTGATGGCGAGAAATACATGATACCTTCTTCTGTTTGTATGATTTGATGATTCTTCTTGATTGATTGAGGTTTTCTCTTCCTTGGTCATGGATTTCTTTCGGTTGATGCTTCAACCATCTGTTCATCTCACCATGTTCACCTATTATGTGCAGAAAAGCAGTTAATCTCCAGATCACGGGAAGAACAAAAATTAAACAAAATTAGTGTTTCGTGATCGATTTCCCGATGCGCGTTATGTGAGTTCTCTATTTTCTTTCTACTTCTCTGTTCTTCTCGTCTTGGTAGATGCAAGGAATTTTAACTCCCTGTATTATGTGTTTTCTTCTCATGGTGGCCTTGTTTCTCTTTGCATCTCGTTCCATGGTTGAAGATCGCCGGAGTTGCTTGGTGCTGTTCGTCGTCGCTTGACGCTGACGGGTAGCGTGGGAGGGTGGCCTCACCGGGCGCAACAATGGCGCCGTGGGCTGTCGGGCGCTTCGTTCTCAGGACTCCGTCCTCGTGCGAGCGTCTTCGCATCCAGATGCGGGGATCCGTTGTTTCCCCTCTTTCCTCTCGCTTTCTTTTTTGTTCGAGTGGCCAAATCGCTCTTGGCAGAGCAAGTGCATGATGAAGTGTCCGAGTAAAACGAGATTGAATGGAAATGAATGGACCAGCAGTCCTCTTTCTATTGATTCTCAAGTATATATACATCTGGAAAGAGAATATATACATCTGGAAGAGGTGCGAAGAAGAGGTGTCTGGCAATAGACACAAAGAGGAGACACGACTGTTCGGGTTGAACTAATCTACTAATTAATTTCTAACAGATTTCAGAGATCAATCTTGCGCGGGCTGGCTGGCCATAGCCAAAACCAACCATCGAGCTACCGGTTTTTCAATACACAATGAATATTTTATTTCCAAATGTGGTTATATATGTCTATATACATTATACATGACTAGCAAAAGGTCCATGCGTTGCAACGGGAGAAAGAAATACTACACGGCACACCCTCTTAATTTATAAAAAATGTCTATAATTTGAGAATTTATAGTTACGATACAATAAAGATGGTCTTATCCACAAAAATGCATTTCACAGGTCTTTTATTTTAACACGGCTTGCATATAGATTTAATACGTACAAAGAATCTCTAATCCTGATTTTGTTGACGTGTTCATTCCCAACCCGGATGAGTACCGGTATGAAAGAAAGACGAATAATGACTTATTTATTAAGATTGCATCCTAGATAGTATTTTTATTAAACGTTTAACAGATAAAATAATATCATATTTAAATTCTACATATTTTTCTAATCAAATTTCATGTATAATATGTTAAATTTGGAGTTCCGGTTTAAAAGATATGAGTATTTAAAAAAATTAATATATACTACGAGTTTAATGTCATAAACAGTAAGGGCTTTTTTGTAAAATCACCTTGGTGGGTTTTCCGACGGAAACGATAGCCTATTTATTATTACTAGCAAAAGGGCCCATGCGTTGCAACGGGAGAAAGAAATACCACACAGCACACGCTCTTAATTTATAAAAAATGTCTATAATTTGAGAATTTATAGTTACGATACAAATAAAGATGGTCTTATCCAAAAAAATGCAATTCAAAATTTCACAGGTCTTCTATTTTAACACGGCTTGCATGTAGATTTAATACGTACAAAGAATCAGTCAAGTGACCTTCAGTTTCATCTCTAATCCTGATTTTGTTGACGTGTTCATTCCCAACCCGGATGAGTACCGGTATGAAAGAAAGACGAATAATGACTTATTTACTAAGATTGCACCCTAGATAGTATTTTTATTAAACGTTTAACAGATAAAATAATATCATATTTAAATTCTACATATTTTTCTAATCAAATTCCATGTATAATATGTTAAATTTGGAGTTACGGTTTAAAAGATATGAGTATTTAAAAAAATATTTAATATATACTACGAGTTTAATGTCATAAACAGTAAGAGTTTTTTTGTAAAATCACCTCGGTGGGTTTTTCGACGGAAGCGATAGCCTCTTTATTATTAGGTAAAGATTAGGTAAAGATTTATTTATTTTGCAAATTTTAACTACTTCTGTCAAACTGAATTTTGACAGTATGCTCTTCAAACCTATTAAATAAAATATATTTTCCAATATAAAAAATCCAAAATTAGTAGGCCGTGCCCTGGCCGGCCCATATAAGGGGCATATCGTTTGCCAAAATATATGCAAGAACTGGTTGGGCCGAGGCAGCCCAAACTCAGGGTCTCCTTATTTTCATTTATTGTTTCTCTCCCAGTTCTCAAAAAAAAATGTTTCTTCACAAAAGGAATAATTTTGTTCCAACCTTATCCTGTTGATACTTGGAGACCGGAGCTTAAGGTAGGAAGATCAAAATTCATTATCGTCATAGACAAAAAAAAGTAGGCAGATATAATAATTAAGAGGGAAGTTAGGAAGTAAATACAATTACACTGTTTCTTTTGGATTCCCTAATTGGATAGCACTAACCTTTCCCTATCAATACCCTACATCACCGATTCGATACTTTCCCGGTTAAGGCCGCGCGCACCAAAACGAGATGTACTACTACGCGACGAGGAATAGCGACAAGTAAATCGCGGCGCCGTACGTCCATGGCGGACATTGGAAGCCGGCGAGGTTCGTCGTCGACGTCGTCGAGGACGCTGCTGCCGCCAAACGTCGGCGTCTCTACGGTGCATCTCCCGGAAGCTCTCGGCGGGGCCTCTCCTCCGCTCCGGCCAAACGTCATCAACCCTTACGGCCGTCCCTACAGGTGCGCTCCTGCGCAGCATGCATGCACGTACGTACCCGAAGGGATCGACGTGGTGTACGAGCTTGAACGATGGAGCTGATCTCGCAGGTACTGGCAGATGCTCCTGATCGTGCTGGTGGCCTACTCTGCGTGGGCGTCGCCGTTCGAGCTGGCCCTGGAGAAGTCGGCCTCCCCGGCGCACCTCGTCGCCGACCTGGTCGTCGACGTCTTCTTCTGCGCCGACATCGTCGTCTCCTTCTTCGTCGCGTACCGCGACAGGTCCACCGACCTCCTCGTCGACGACCGCAGCAAGATCGCCGCGAGGTAGTGGCCCTTGCAAACTCATCGCTGCTAATCAATTTGTTTCCTTTTAGGACTCTGGCGACAATGCGTATTTTCCGCGGATTTATAGGTACCTGACGCGGCCGTCGTTCGTGCTGGATGTGGCCTCCACAGTCCCGTTGCAGATAGTCTACCAGCTCGTTAGAGGCAAAAGAAACGGACCCTGCGGGTTCCTCATCCTTCTACGGCTCTGGCGGCTGCGTCGCGCCAGTAAGCTCTTTGCAAGGTACGCACGAGTAGTAGCGTACGTAGCACTCCACACCATTTGATTGATTCTCACAAAAAACTTTCCAAAATTTAAAATGGCTAGGCTAAATCGGCTGGATATTTCCCAGATTGATCATTGAAGATTGAATCCACACGTCATAATTCTCCTTAAGTGACTAGTCGGAACAAATTTGTGTTCTTTTCTTACCGATTAATCTTGAAGTTCTAGTTTTCTGTTAAAATCCTCTCGAGATGTGGTTTTGTGTTACCTCGGCCTCAAAAGTTATGTATTTGTGCCATTTCCTTGCTAACGAAATATAAATGTTGCCAAAAGAATATCATTGCAAGCTGCATATGAACCCCAATAATATAATTTTTTTATGTCATGTATTAACATTCTTTTAGTTAAATATGTGGTCCAACTTTGACCCAAAATATGATAAGAACTAATAAAATCCAGATATAGGTAGTAGTATATCTCATATAACTTACACAAACGTAAAAAAAAACATGTGTACCAATTTGTATAGATTAAAACAAGTACCATGTATCCATGGTCCAATCGAATTGGGTTGGGCAGAAGTTCGGAATCCCTCAGAGCCGTCCTCGTCTATTACTCTAGTTTGAGAATGGTTTATGAGATTTTAGACATCTAGATCAGTCCGTAAACATTCTTTTAGTTAAATATGTGGTAAAAAATTTGTCCTAAAATACGATAAGAACTAATAAAATCGAGACATAGGTAGTAGTATATATCTCATATCACTTACACAAACATAAAAAACATGTTTGTCGATATATATAGATTAAAACAAGTACCATGTATCCATGGTCCAATTGAAGTGGGTTGGGCGGGCGTTCGGAATCCCTCAGGGCCTCCCTCGTCCATTACTCTTGTTTAAGAATTGTTTATGAGATTTTAGACATCCAGACCAGTCCGTAAACATTTGATGAATGGCATTGAAGGCGTAAAAGTATCCCTACTATTCGGATCCGGGCATTTTGGTGACCCGGGCTAGAGATGCCCTAAGCTCCATGTAAAGAGAGCTTTCTGGTGCACCACCGGTTAGGGCATGGCCTGGCCCCGGTGGTAAGTACTTCCTCCGTCCCAAAATTCTTGTCTTGGTTTGTCTAGAAATGAATGTATCTAAATATTAAAATGTGACTACATACATTCATATCTAGACAAATTTAAGACACGAATTTTGGGACGGAGGGAGTATGTGTTACGGTTATATAGGGTCTTGACCCACTTGTAGTTATGCAATGTGCGTGTGAATTTTGAGTTCACATGTCCATTCTACTAAGATATGTGCTACTAGGGTGTGGTTAGTTTACTTTGTGGTGACGCATATGTGAAAGGAGACGTCATTGGCCTGTGAATGTTGAGGGCTACTGTGTTGCTTCCTCTCGTAAGGATGACTTTCATTGCGCTGCCCGCCATCACTCCAAAAACAAGAAAATATGGACACAAATAGAAAAAGGAAAAAAAAAAAAAAAGAACTCACGATCAAAGAAACACGCAACAGCTTCGTCAAGTAGGATGTACTTTGTCCTAGTACCTCATCCCACTTATACCTATACATAAATATATAAAATCCTTCCCCAATAAAATACCACGTCTGACTGAAATACAAGTAACGCCTGTTCGGAGGCCTAAATCCATCTGGGGTGCAAGGAAATGTCAGATCTTCAGTCACTTCAATCAAATCCTATATGTCAATAGGGCCATTTAGGATTTTGTGACTGGCTAATAATGTGTACGTGTGTGCTCAATAATGCATCCACGAACGATTTAAGATACGTTTTATAGAGTTGGACGGCGTGACATTCTTTCTTTGGCCTTATCTTGTCGGCTGTATAGTGCAGTCGCGCTCCGGGCGACCTTGATCTGTGACAGAGACTGTACGTGTTTAATTGATCTGAGATTCTGAGTATTTCACTCATGGTTGATATAGAGCATGTTAGTGAACAGAGGCCAGTAGATGTGTTTGTAATTATTTATTCATGACTAATAACATAGTAAAATCGCACACATTTAATCATATGAACATTGCAGGTTGGAGAAGGACACCAGGTTTAGCTACTTTTGGACTAGGTTTATCAAGCTCTTCTGCGTAAGGAAACTACTTGAACGCCAACCCGAATTACTGGTTGGTTCATGCGTAACAGAAGTTGGTGATGCAGGTGGCTCTGTTTGCGGTGCACTGCGCATCGTGCGTGTACCTGTGGCTCGCGTTCCACTACCGGGACAAGGAGCAGACGTGGATCGGCAGCCTCCGGAGCGACTTCAAGGAGCGCAGCGTGTGGTTCGCCTACACGTACGCCGTGTACTGGTCCATGACCACCATGGCCACGGTTGGCTACGGCGACCTGCACGCCGCCAACACTGGCGAAAAGGTCTTCAGCATCTTCTTCATGCTCTGCAACATGGGCCTCGCCTGCTACGTCATCGGCAACATGACCAACCTCGTCGTCCACGGCGCCACCACCACATTCCGCATGGTACCTCCCTCTTCCTTGCCCACCGCAGCAAACACGTAGTATCATCACACGCAGTTGCAGCTCATGCATGTGCCATTACTGGACCTGCAGAGGGACATGGTGGACCAGGTGGCGAGGTATGGGACAGCGAACCGGCTGCCCGCGTGGATGCGGGAGCAGATGGTGGAGAGCGTGCAGCTGAGGTTCCAGATGGCGGAGCTGCTGCTGCCGGAGTGGGTGCTGTCGGAGCTGCCCAAGGCCGCGAGGTCGGCCGTCGCACAGCACCTATACAAGGCCACGGTCGAGGACTGCTACCTCTTCCGGGGGGTCTCTAGCAACCTCGTCGTGCAGCTGGTCTCGGAGATGAAGGTGGAGTTCTTTCCGCCCAAGATGGACATTGTCCTGGAGAACGAGATCCCGACGGACTGCTACATAATTGCGTCCGGCCAAGTGGTAAATTCACTGCACATATTTCAGGCCGTGTGCAGTGAGCACGTATATTTCCTGACTGACATCATTGTGTATCGTTTCAGGATGTGTTGAGAACCGATAAGGATGATGGCATGGAGAAGGTAAACCTGGAAATTTACCGGAACCCGCTGAAAAATAAACTTCTACTTCTTCTTTTAACTAAAAATCGCCGACTATAACCTTCTTCTGCTGTTCTTGTTTTCAGTTTGTCATGAGGATAGGGCCACATGGCATGGCAGGTGAAATGGGTGTGCTGTTCAACATCCCGCAGCCATTCACCATCCGGAGCAGAACCTTAACCCAGGTTATACGCATAAGCCATAGCCACTTGCAGAACACCGTCCGGCCTGCTACTGCAGACGGAGACACTATATTCTCCAATTTTCTTCAGGTATATGTACAGACATATGCTGCATCATTCAGGTGTTGTCCAGAAGAAAAATATTCCGATGATTTAGTGTAAAATTGATAGATTATCTGAACCTGGCATTAATTTTACCTTTTTCTCTCCAGTATCTTGAATCTCTGAAGGCACGACAAGTAGAGGAGCTAACATTTGCCAGAGATCTCCGGCATAACACATTACCGTTCCAGAACGGCGACCCGATACGTGTTGTTATCCACAAGCAAATCCCAAACGGTAGTGGCATGGCGAGCAACCGCACGGCAGGGAAGCTCGTATATCTGCCAGGTTCGCTGGAAGAACTGATGAAGCTTGGCGAGGACAAGTTTGGAAAGGCAGCGAGACATGTCCTCACTGCCGATGGCGCAGAGGTGGATGATGTTCGCGCGCTGAGAGACGGCGATCACCTCTTCTTGGGTTGATAGGGAACTGTGCTCTGACTCTGTACATGTATGTATGCGCAGGCACAGAAGGTCCTGATATATGCTCCTTCCAATTATTCTATATTTTAGAGAGTTTACGGGAGAGCATGAATCAAAGGAATCTTCTCTAGTGTAATTACTCATGGAATTTTCCATTTAAATCTAGTTGGATATATTTAACAGACTGAACTGTACTTGTTGGTTGGAAAAGATGAACCACACCAATGCTACTTTTAGAAAAAGAGCGATGCTGTTCATACGTAATTGTTTCACAAAAATCTTGAGTGCTAGTTCAATCTGGTGACTGTTGTTTCACACCATTTGCTCCAGGTTGTTATCCCCCCTCACACGGTACATAAAGATTTTGTAAAACTGTTGGTTTCTTGCCCCTAGGATTTTCTAGGGTTCCAAATATCCTCGGGCAGCGGCCTACACTGAAGTTCCCGGAGCGGCGATGTAGGAGGGGCAGACCCCTTCCCAGGAGCTAATTCGGAGGATAAATTTGGGGGATTGAAACTGCACGGGAGGAGGGGGAAGAACCTGATCTCTGAGCATAGATTGACGATCAGATCGGGGAAGTTTGATGGTTAGAGATTTTCAGGATCCTTACTAAAGGGGAATGTTGCATGAAAAAATAAAATTCAATCAATTAATCCAAGATCTAATCTAGGAGATACATAACAAGGAATGGAAAGAGTGTGTACATATCCTTATAGACCAAAAACGGAAGCATTTTAGCGAACGTGGTTGATCTAGTCGTACTCTTTAAGATCCAATCTGATCCGGCACCCTATGAACGGCACCTCCGAGATGTGCACATGTACGGTTCGGTGACATCTCCTCCGTCTTGATCCATCAAGCGAGGTGGGGTAGATGGTATCTAGGCCAGTAGCACGACGACGTGATAATGATGGAAAAGTTTCACTAGGGCTTCGCCAAACGCTATAGAGGAGGAAGTGTGTGTGTGGGTGGGAGGGGGGAGGGAGGGCAGTCGCAAGCTGAAGGGATGGGTTAGACCCTGTCCTTCCCCGCTCTTTATATAGCGGAAAGGGGGCCGACCAACACTGACCCCCCCCTCCTCCAAGGAGAGGGGCGGTGGCCAGGGGGGAGGCCTGCCCTTCAAGCCAAGTGTAGACGTCTCCCCTCCCCCAGGGTTTCCCACCCCCAACCGCATGGGCCCCTCAATATAGGATCCAAAGTATGTCTAGAGGAAGATGATTAGACTACTTTATCAAATAAAAACATAATTCTTCTCAATATTTAGTGGTTACCAAGTTTTAGCAATATTACCAAGTCTAACACACCCTACAAATGCAAATGGAGTACCTGACGTCGCCGTTCTCCCGTCGGAGCGGGAGCTCGTGGCTGCCGACGCGAATGGCGTGGTCCTCCTCCTCGTCCTCCTTCCACTCCTACGGCGCGACGACGACGCTCGCTACCGTGAAGGTCGAGCCCCTAGAGACATTGGAACGCCGTCGCAGCCATGGCGGCAACCTTGTTACAAATGAGGGTCGTCGCCAACCTTCACCTCCTCGCGACCATCTGCGCCTGGTAAGGCCAAAGAAGGAGCCGGTGACGTCGCTGGTCGTCAAGCAAGAGCACGCCAAGATGGACGTCGACCTAGATACCGGCATGAAGTGGTCGCCCGACGACTACGTCCGGGAGGAGATGGAGCGCCAGCGCCAACGCCGCGCTCTCGAGGAGATCGTTGCGCGGCGTCGTGGTCACAAAGAGGATGGCGTCATCGTCCTCTCTAACAGCGAAGAAGAGACACCGGTGTAGACCAGTCCCCATCCGCAACGGCACTGCAGGGCAGGGTTGCAGCTAGGACGACGACGTGCAGGATGGCGACGGCGACAACAGCGACGATGATGACGAAAACCGCCTTCTACCAGCTCCTCGGCATGAACTAGGCTAGCGGCGGCAGGACGGCAACGCCGTAGTTTTTTATGTTTTTATGTACTTCTTTAAGTTTGTACAAGTTTGAATGAAATCGCCTAAATTTAATTTAAAATCGAGTCAGTTTCTTTGAATTTGATCCAAATGTAATTTGAAAAATTACATATAGGGGAAGACCTTGGGGGCGGCTGGGAACCCGAGCCCCCCCCACCCACCCACCCACCCCAAGCCAAATTTAACGCATATTCGCCCCCAAGCGACGCTATTTCAGTCCCTTGGGAGCGGCGAACGGCTGGAGATGCTCTAATATACTGCCACAGAAGTTTGAAAGATATAGTCATGACTATATTTGGCCATGGGCAACCCGGGCCAACCTCGCCCATGGGCCGGGCTCAGGCCTGAATTTTAAGCCCGAAGTGTATTTCGGGCCAGGCCTAGGCTTGGTGTTTTTACATTTTAAGGAAGGGGCCCGGCCCGAAGCTCGACAGAATTTAGGAGTGATGGGCCGGGCCTGGGCCTGAAATCTAGGCCCGACGGCCGGGCCAGGATCGGGCCCAGGTTTTCAACGCCGAGCTTGGTCTGGCCCGGCTTGAGCTATGGCTAGGGCTATACTTATGACACAGATTTTTCTTGAAAAACACTTAAAATAAATCGGCTGATTACATCATCGCGTAAGTCGCCTCAGCGCTACGACACGTGTCATGTGCGGTGTGGCCCCAGCACGAAATCCGATCGAAGCTTTTCTTCCTCCCCAATCCAAATCTCACGGGCGCTACGATGGCAGCCGCCGCCATCTCCCACCTCCGCCGAGGCGCGCAGCGCCACACGCTCATATACCTCTCGCGTCGCCAGTTCTCCTCTCCATCCTCCCTCATCGTTGCCGCCCCGCTCGCAGCCGCTGCTCGCGTAGAGTTGCAATCGAGCTTCGTCGGAGTCATCGATGCTACGTCGAAGCTCCGTCAAGACTGCAATGGAGCTTCAATGAAGCGTCAGGGTCTGCAATGGAGCGTCGCCGGGCTCGTCACGTCTGCAACGGAGCTTCGCCGGAGCTTCAGTGGAGCATGCCACGGGAGCACCGTCGGGTCGATGGAGCTCGCTGCGGCTGCAATGGAGCTTCATTGGAGCTGCAAACTCCGGTGATGCTTAGGGGGGCGTTGCAAACTCCGGTGATGCTTAGGGGGACGCTGCAACTCTGGCGATGTTGCTTGAAGCTTGTTGGGAGCACCGTATGTGTTGCAATGGACAACACCAGGCCAACCGAAGCATAGTCGACGCTGCATTGGAGCTTTGCCGGACTTACAATGGAGCTTAACCGGAAATAGGCGGCGTTGCACTCAATCTTTGTCGAAGTTACTGTTAGGGCATATTTTTTCCTAAGTAATTTTGGAGACTGATGACAGTAGCACTGCGGACTAATCGTGTGCACTGAGCATTTCAGATTATACATGGGAAGGCACAATACGGTTCGTCGCCCCTCGATGGTTTTAAAGCACGGTGGTTTCTACGGTTCTCTTTGGTGGTTTTGAGTCATAGGAAACTCGTACTATTAAGAGGGGGTCCGCGTCGGAAAGGTTTGGGTGGAATCAACTCACACACGCACACTCTTTCTTTCCACCACCTTTTCTTTGCAACAATGGAACTCCCGTTTGGTCTCTGACAGCCTCTGCAAAAAGTTCCAGCGGTAGTACCGCTTCTGGACGATAGTACCGCCCTCTCTGAGCGGTTGTACTTCGTCGGACTTTTTGCAAGTACTTTTCCAGCGGTGGTAGACCCGGTAGTAGTATTTTTACTACCATGGCCTTATGCCTACCTAGGGGTAGTACCGCTCCAGGCCTAGCGGTAGTACCGCTGGGGCTGGCGGTAGTACCGCTCACCTTCGAGCGGTAGTACCGCTAGGGGCAGCGGTAGTAACTCTTACCCCAAGCGGTAGTACCACTACACCAAAGCGGTAGTACCATGTTGCGCGTGTTGTAAGTGAGGATAACGGTTGGATTTGTTCCCTCACTATATAAAGGGTTCTTCCACTCCAAGAACCCTACCTTTGACCTTCCAAGACTCCATTGTTTCCCCTAAGCTCATTTTGGCCCGATCTCTCTCCCTAGCCAGTCAAACTTGTTGATTTCCTAGGGATTGGTTGAGAAGGCCCAGATCTACACTTCCACCAAGAGATATTTGATTCCCCCACTAATCCCTTGCGGATCTTTTTACTCTTGGGTGTTTGAGCACCCTAGACGGTTGAGGTCACCTCGGAGCCATATCCATTGTGGTGAAGCTCCGTGGTCTTGTTGGGAGCCTCCGAGCATTGTGTGGAGATAGCCCCAAACTTGTTTGTAAAGGTCCGGTCACCGCCTTCAAGGGCACAAGTAGTAGAATCACGTCACCTTGCATAGTGTGAGGGCGTGAGGAGAATACGGTCGCCCTAGTGGCTTATTGGGGAGCAATGTGCCTCCACACCGCTCCAATAGAGACGTACGTCCTGTTAAAGGGAAGGAACTTCGGTAACACATCCTCGTCTTCATTGGTTCCACTTGCGGTTATCTCTTACCTTTACTTTGTGTATATTATTGTTGCTACGTATTTCTTGCTTGCTCTAGTTGTCATGGTAGTTAGCATCATATAGGTTGCTCATCTAGTAGCTAATTTAGAGAACCTTTATGTTGCTTTCACTAACTTGGTAAGAAGAACTAAAAATTGCTAGTTGCCTATTCACCCCCCCCTCTAGTCAACCATATCGATCTTTTCAATTGGTATCAGAGCCATGTCTCTTTATTAAGGGTTTCACCACCCGAAGAGTATCGTTGACGATGAAGAGGGAGTCAGTGGACCACCCGAGGTCGTGGCCTTGAATTTGGTCACAAGGGACGACTTGAATGAGGCTATGACCCCCCTCAGGTAATCCTTGACGAACGAAGTCAAGTCCATGTTTAAAGAGTTGCTTGAGGGGTGTTGACGTGCAACTATTCCTGACTTGATGCCTCCCCGGCAACGGAGTCAGAAAAGAGCTGCTCCCAGTTGCTCAACAATTAGCAATTGTCTTGCAATGGCCCACCAGCGTGTGGGATCGCGGCAGTTTTCGAGGGTAGAGTATTCAACCCAAATTTGTTGGTTCGACACGATGGGAAGCGAAAGAATATTCTCAAGTATTAGCAGCTGAATGTGTCAGATTCAACCACACCTGAAAGATTAGTGTCTGCAAGCAAAGTATTAGTAGCAAAGTAATATGATAGCAACGGTGCCAGAAACGATCTGGTGACAAGGCAGACTATTTCTAATGGTTGTATCAATGGCGCCAGAAAAGTATTGTAGCACGTAGCAGCAGAGTAACGAGTAATAGCAGTGGCAAGGAACATCAGTAGTGACAGCAGCAGCAAGTAACAGTAGTAGCAACAGTAGTGGCAGCAGCAGCAGGACAAAGCAAGTAACAGTAGTAGCAACAATAGTGGCAGCAGCAGCAGGACAAAGAAAGTAACAGTAGTAGCAACAATAGTGGCAGCAGCAGCAGGACAAAGCAAGTAACAGTAGCAGCAAGTAACAATAGCAGCAACAGTAGTAACAGCAGCAGTGGGACAAACTCGTAGGCAATGGATCGGTGATTTGTTGGATGACATTCATCATGCAACAGTTATAACACGGAGAGATATGTGACTAGCTCCCGTTCGTCGATGTGATGTAGGCATGCATTCCGTGTGTAGTCATACGTGCTTAGGGAAAAGAACTTGCATGACATCTATTGTCCATCCCTCTCGTGGCAGCGGGGTCCAAATGGATACTACGGGATATTAAGGTTCTCCTTTTAATAAAGAACTGGACCAACGCATTAGCACTTGGTGAACACATGAACTCCTCAAACTATGGTCATCATCAGGAGTGGTTCCGGTTATTGTCTCTCCGGGGTTGCCGGATCATAACACATAGTAGGTAACTACAACTTGCAAGATCGGATCTAAAACACACATATATTGGTGAGAACATAATAAATTTAGATCTGAAGTCATGACACTCGGGCCCTAGTGACAAGCATTAAGCATGGCAAAGTAGTAGCAACATCAATCTCAGAACATAGTGGATACTAAAACTAACTCGATTACATGATAGATCTCATCCTACTCATCACCGCCCAGCGAGCCTACGAATAGATTACTCACGAACGATGAAGAGCTTCATGGAATTGGAGAGGGAAGAAGGTTGATGATGACGACGGCGACGATCTCCTTGATCCGAAGCCCAAAACGGACTCCAGATCTGCCCTCCAGGGCAAGAACGGGATGTGGCGGCGCCTCTGGATCGTGAAACGCGATGAAATCTTCTCCCTTGATTTTTTTCGGGATGAAAGGGAATATATAGAGCTAAGTTTGCGGGCGGCAGAGCCACGTGGGCCCCACAAGCCTGGTCGACGCAGCCAGGGGGGAGGCCGCGGCGTCAGGGCTTGTGGCCCACTGGCCCGTCCCCTCCGGTGGATCTTTGCGTAGGTATTTTTCATATTTTGCAGAAATATTCTCCGTAAATTTTCAGGACGTTCCGAGAACTTTTATTTCTGCACACAACACCATGGCAATTCTGCTGAAAACAGCGCCAGTCCCGGTTAGTGATACGTCTCAAACGTATCTATAATTTTTGATGGTTTCATGTTGTTATCTTGTCATCTTTGGATGTTTTATGTACCTTTTATATCTTTTTTGGGACTAACTTATTAATTCAGTGCCAAGTGCCAGTTCCTGTTTTTTTGTGTGTGTTTTTGGCTCTTTTCAGATCTGATTTTGGAACGGAGTCCAAACGGAATAAAATCCCCGAAATGATTTTTTCCCGAACGGAAGAAAATCAGGGGGCCTGTGGGCCAAGCCAGGAGGGCTTCACGGAGCCCACAAGCCCTCACTCCACCACCAGGGGGGAGGCGGCGGTGGCAGGGCTTGTGGCCTCCCTGAGCGCCCCCTGACCTAGATCTTTGGCCTATATATTCCCTAAAATACAACAAAAAATCAGGGGATCCACGAAAATACTTTTCCGTCACCGCAAGCTTCCGTTTCCGCGAGATCTCATCTGGAGACCCTTCCCGGTGCCCTGCCGGAGGGGACTTTGGAGTTGGAGGGCTTCTTCATCATCATCATCGCCCCTCCAATGACTCGTGAGTAGTTCACTTCAGACCTACGGGTCCGTAGTTAGTAGCTAGATGGCTTCTTCTCTCTCTTGGATCTTCAATACAAAGTTCTCCATGATCTTCATGGAGATCTATCCAATGTAATCTTCTCTGGCGGTGTGTTTGTCGAGATCCGATGAATTGTGGATTTGTGATCAGATTATCTATGTTATATATTTGAGTCTTTGTTGATTTCTTATATGCTTGATTTGATATCCTTGTAAGTCTCTCCGAGTCTTGGGTTTTGTTTGGCCAACTAGATCTATGATTCTTGCAATGGGAGAAGTGCTTGGTTTTGGATTCTGACCATGTGGTGACCTTTCCCAGTGACAGTAGGGGCAGCAAGGCACACATTAAGTAGTTTCCATCAAGGGTAACAAGATGGGCTCTGTCGTTGATATGAGATTGTCCATCTACATCATGTCATCTTGCTTAAGGCGTTACTCTCTTCTTTTGGACTTAATACACTAGATGCACGCTGGATAGCGGTCGACGTGTGGAGTAACAGTAGTAGATGCAGAAAGTATCAGTCTACTTGTTTTGGACGTGATGCCTATAGATATAATCATTGCCATAGATATCGTCACGACTTTGCGCGGTTCTATCAATTGCTCGACAGTAATTTGTTCACCCACCGTCTACTTGCTTTCATGAGAGAAGCCACTAGTAAACACTAAGGCCCCCAGGTCTATTCACATCTATCATTTACACCTCCGCTTTTACTTTGCTTTGTTACTTTGTTGCTTTCAGTTCTCACTTGGCGAACAATCTATAAGGGATTGACAACCCCTTCATAGCGTTGGGAGCAGGTTCTTTGTGTTTGTGCAGTCTCTTGTGATACTCCTTCACTGGATCGATACCTTGGTTCTCAAACTGAGGGAAATACTTACGATCGCTGTGCTACATCACCCTTTCCGCTTCGAGGGAACACCAACGCAAGGCTCCAAGGCCACGGGGGAAATCCTTTGCATATTTGCCTAGGAAGTCCCTTAAGGCGTAGCCGTAGCAGAAGGATTCCTGGTGCCATCGACCGACCTATTTCTGGCACCGTTGGAAGGTCTTTTGTTGCAGTAGCAGTAGTATCTCTGGCGCCGTTGCCGGGGAAGCACAGGTGACATCAGAAGTATTTCTGGCGCCGTTGCTGGGGAAAGGAGAGATCTATCCAAGTAAGTCTCACAAACTCATCTCGTTCATTTACTTTTTTGCCAGTTGCCTCTCGTTTTCCTCTCCCTCACTTCACATTTGTCGTTTTCATTTGTCTTTCTCCTTTGCCTTTCTCGTTTGCCTTTTTCGTTCGCCCTTTTTCTCTCGCTTGCTTTCTGTTCTCTCGTGTGCCATGTGCCTTCATTATGCTTGCATCTTCGCTTGCTGAAAATCTATTGATATGGATCCTCACCCACTAGCTAATCTCTTTAAGAGACCCACTTATGTGGAATGAATTGCTAGTGAGTTAAGGGCACTTGACTATCTTTATGGAGTTTTGCTTGAGATGCGTGAATCTAAAAATCATGATGAAGAAACTTATGAAGTGATTCACGAGAGCTCCTTGGATGAAAAGCATGATTGCAATGGTTTCACTATAAATTCTATTAGTGACAATCATGCTAAAAATATGCAAAACCCTAAGCTTGGGGATGCTAGTCTTGCTATGTCCACTACTTGTTGCAAAGATCATGATTGGGGCGATGATTTTTCTTTTGATCTTGAAATTTTTTTCAAGCCTCAAGATTAATATGATATTTGCAATATTATTGAAAGTGGGTTTGGATAAGTCATGACTTTAGATGATAATCCCACTATTTTTGAAAAGCGTCAACTTTGCATGCATGTGGGTCATGAAAAGAATATCCTTTGCGATAGTTACATTGTTGAATTCGAATATGACCCCACATGTAATTGCTATGAGAGAGGAAAATATTGTGGTAGAAACTTTCATGTTACCAAATTACCTCTCGTTATGTGGAGATTGCTATTGTCCCTTTCTTCTTCCTTGCATATGGCAACTATTGGTTGTCTTGAAAATCTGTTTTCCTATAAAATGCCTATGCATAGGAAGTATGTTAGACTTAGATGTGATTTTCACATGCTTTAGGATGCTCTCGTTGTGCTTCAATTCTTGTCTTTTGTGAGAGCATCATTGAATGCCTAGCTAAGGGCGTTAAACAATAGCGCTTGTTGGGAGGCAACCCAACGAATCTATCCTTTTTTATTTCTGTTTTGTGTTTTCCACACTTTCATAATTCTGTTATGATTGTGTTTTCTGTGTTTCTTTTGGCGTTTGTGCAAGCAAAACCGTTATGATTAGTCTTGGGGATGATCGTTTGGTTATGCTGGAAAAGACAGAAACTTTCTACTCACGAAAAGAATTTTCATTTTTTCTGTAAGAGCTTTTGAGTTGATTCTTTTTTCTGCTGATTGCTACGCAAATTCTTCAGACTGTCATAATTTTTCAGAATTTTTGAAGTACCAGAAGTATACGAAATATACAGATTGCTACAGACTGGTCTGCTGTTAACAGATTCTGTTTTTGTTGTGTTGGTTGCTTATTTTGATGAAACTATGGATATTATCGGGGGGTATTAGCCATGGAAGATTGAAAATACAGTAACCCATCATCAGCACAAGTAGAATTTAAGTTTGCTACAGTACCTAAGGAAGTGGTGGTTTGCTTTCTCATACTAATGTTATCACGAGTTTCTGTTTAAGTTTCATGTTGTGAAGTTTTCAAGTTTTGGGTGAAGTTCTTATGGACAAAGAGATAAAGAGTGGCAATAGCTCAAGCTTGGGGATGCCCAAGGCACCCCAAGAGATTCAAGGATGCCGTAAAAGCCTAAGCTTGGGGATGCCCCGGGAAGGCATCCCCTCTCTCGTCTTCAATCCATCGGTAACGTTACTTGGGGCTATATTTTATTCACCACATGTTATGTGTTTTTGCTTGGAGCGTCTTGTATCGTAGGAGTCTTTTATTTTTGTTGTGTCACAATCATCCTTGCTGCACACCTAGAGAGAGAGACATGCACTCACTGTGATTTTGTCGAGCTTCACCTATATCTTTTGGTAGACAATTCTGCTCACATGTGCTTCACTTATATATTTTGAGCTAGATACTTTTGCTCTATATGCTTCACTTATACCTTTTAGAGCACAATGGTGTGTGGCTTGGTAGTTGATCTATGCTTTGAAAGTAGTCTCAAAATGGGTAGTTATCCAAAGGGATACGAAAACTTCCAGCTTCATGTGCATTGAATAGTTAGAGAAGTTTGATTCATCTCAATTAGTTTTGAGTTGTGGTTATGGTAATATTGAAGTCATGCTAGTAAGGTGTTGTGGATCTAGAAATACTTGTGTTGAAGTTAGTGATTCCCGTAGCATGCACGTATGGTGAACCGCTATGTGATGAAATCTGAGAATGATTAGTATATTGATTGTCATCCTTTGCGTGGCGGTAGGGCGCGCGATGGTTTATACCTACCAACCCTTCCCCTAGGAGTATGCGTTGAATGCTTTGTTTCGATTACTAATAAAACTTTTGCAACAAGTATATGAGTTCTTCATGACTAATGTTGAGTCCATGGTTTAGATGCACTTTCACCTTCCACCATCACTATCTTCTTAGTGTCGTGCAACTTTCGCCGATGCACAAAACTCACCATTAGCCTCCCTCAAAACAGCCACCATACCTACCTACTATGGCTTTTTCAAAGTCATTCCGAGATATATTGCCATGCAAATACCACCATGACATGTGCCACCACGTCTACATTGCCATTGCATGATCGTAATATAGCTAGCATGATGTTTCCATTAATGTCTATGCCATGCTAGACCATTGTCACGGTACACTACTGAAGGTATTCCATATAGAGTCATCATTGCTCTAAGTTTTGAGTTGAAAGTGTGATGATCATCATTAATGGAGCATTGTCCCATGTGAGGAAATAAAAGAGGGCAAAGAAGCCCACCAAAAAAAAAGAGGCCAAAGAGCATCTCCACAGCTCATTGATATGCCTAGTTAATGTGACTATCTTCTCCTTTTTTTGACTTGCAACCTCTACCACATTCCACACCATCTATAGTGCTAAAACCATGGCTCACGCTCATGTATTGCGTGAGAGTTGAAAAGGTTTGAGAAAGTAAAGGTGTGAAACAATTACTTGGCCAATACCGGGGTTGTGCATGATTTAAATTCGTTGTGCAATGAAGATAGAGCATAGCGAGACTATATGTTTTCGTAGGGATAACTTTCTTTTGGCCTTGTTATTTTGAAAGTTCATGATTACCTTGCTAGTTTGCTTGAATTATTATTGTTTCCATGTCAATAGAAAACTATTGTTTTGAATCTAATGGATCTGAACATTCACGTCACATAAGAGGAGTTACAAAGGACATCTATGCTAGGTAGCATGAAAGCATCAAAAATTCATTCTTTATCACTTCCCTACTCGAGGACGAGCAGGAGTTAAGCTTGGGGATGCTTGATACGTCTCAAACGTAACTATAATTTTTGATGGTTTCATGTTGTTATCTTGTCATCTTTGGATGTTTTATGTACCTTTTATATCTTTTTTGGGACTAACTTATTAATTCAGTGCCAAGTGCGAGTTTCTGTTTTTTCTGTATTTTTGGCTCTTTTCATATCTGATTTTGGGACGGCGTCCAAACGGAATAAAATCCCCGAAATGATTTTTTCCCGAACGGAAGAAGATCAGGGGGCCTGTGGGCCAAGCCAGGAGGGCTCCAGGGAGCCCACAAGCCCCCACTCCGCCACCAAGGGGGAGGCGGCGGTGGCAGGGCTTGTGGCCTCCCTGAGCGCCCCCTGACCTAGATCTTTGGCCTATATATTCCCTAAAATACAGCAAAAACTCAGGGGATCCACGAAAATACTTTTCCGCCACCGCAAGCTTCCGTTTCCGCGAGATCTCATCTGGAGACCCTTCCCGGTTCCCTGCCGGAGGGGACTTTGGAGTTGGAGGGCTTCTTCATCATCATCATCGCCCCTCCAATGACTCGTGAGTAGTTCACTTCAGACCTACGGGTCCGTAGTTAGTAGCTAGATGGCTTCTTCTCTCTCTTGGATCTTCAATACAAAGTTCTCCATGATCTTCATGGAGATCTATCCGATGTAATCTTCTTTGGCGGTGTGTTTGTCGAGATTCGATGAACTGTGGATTTGTGATCAGATTATCTATGTTATATATTTGAGTCTTTGCTGATTTCTTATATGCATGATTTGATATCCTTGTAAGTCTCTCCGAGTCTTGGGTTTTGTTTGGCCAACTAGATCTATGATTCTTGCAATGGGAGAAGTGCTTGGTTTTGGGTTCTTACCATGTGGTGACCTTTCCCAGTGACAGTAGGGGCAGCAAGACACACATTAAGTAGTTGCCATCAAGGGTAACAAGATGGGCTCTGTCGTTGATATGAGATTGTCCATCTACATCATGTCATATTGCTTAAGGTGTTAGTCTGTTATTTTGGACTTAATACACTAGATGCATGTTGGATAGCGGTCGACGTGTGGAGTAATAGTAGTAAATGCAGAAAGTATCGGTCTACTTGTTTTGGACGTGATGCCTATAGATATAATCATTGCCATAGATATCATCATGACTTCGTGCGGTTCTATCAATTGCTCGACAGTAATTTGTTCACCCACCGTCTACTTGCTTCCATGAGAGAAGCCACTAGTAAACACTACGGCCCCCGGGTCTATTCACATCTATCGTTTACACCTCCGCTTTTACTTTGCTTTGTTACTTTGTTGCTTTCAGTTCTCACTTGGCGAACAATCTATAAGGGATTGACAACCCCTTCATAGCGTTGGGAGCAGGTTCTTTGTGTTTGTGCAGGCTCTTGTGATACTCCTTCACTGGATCGATACCTTGGTTCTCAAACTGAGGGAAATACTTACCATCGATGTGCTACATCACCCTTTCCGCTTCGAGGGAACACCAATGCAAGGCTCCAAGGCCACGGGGGAAATCCTTTGCATATTTGCCTAGGAAGTCCCTTAAGGCATAGCCGTAGCAGAAGGATTCCTGGTGCCATCGACACACCTATTTCTGGCACCGTTGGAAGGTCTTTTGTTGCAGTAGCAGAAGTATCTCTGGCGCCGTTGCCGGGGAAGCACAGCTGACATGAGTTAGTTCCATTCAAATCATGCAAATTAGAGTCCAAAACAAGGGCAAAAGAGTTTGGAAAAGTAGATACGATGGAGACGTATCAAGGGGTTAAAAAATTCTCCCGAACCGGCATTGGTGGTTAAACCTACCGACACGGAATCGGAGGCCAATTCCACCAAGGAAGCGGCTAAAGGGACATGAACATTTGCCTCTGTTCCACCTCCCCCGGTCTATGGAGAACCGGTTCATACACCGCGTATTAATAATCTTGGTCCTCCTCCTAAGCTTGTTAAGGGGGAGTTTGCTAACTGGGTGTTTTGCATTAAGTCTCATTTGAATCACAGCTCAACAAATTTATGGAGAATCATTGAGCAAGGCTTCTACTCGCATGACCCAAGCAACCTCACACCAAGAGAAGAAGCGGAAAGTCAATATAATCATTCTGCATTGTTTATTGTTCAGTCTGTAGTGCCTCTTGAAGATCTTCCTCACTTGTGTCCTTTCACTCGTGCCAAGGGAAGGTCAAGCATTCAACGGTCCAACTATGAAGTGGTTCTTGATGCGGTCGTTGAATTTGTGATGAAGGAAGATGAGGACCCTCGAGATCTCTGTCGAAGGGTGTCTGCTCTGGATATCGCTCTCCAGGATCACGGGAGCAAGGATGTGGACGACACATGGATCAAGCGCAAGTTTCTCAAGGCCATCATGCCATTCAACAAAGCCATGTCATATGTCATTCATCAAAGCCTAGATTTTCACTCCTTGTCCTCCGGTGAAGTGTTGGATGAATTCATTGCAATGAATATCATGAACAAGACTGTTGATAATGCTCTTGCTCGTGTTTGGTCAAAGACAGCTTCACCCAACCTTGCATTAAAAGCCAAGGCTGTTTCTGATGAAGCAGAAGAAGAGGAAGAGGATGGCTGCCCTGAAGATACTAAGTATGCTTATCACGAGCACATGGCTCTTGCGTCAAGGCAATTCTGCGGCAACAAGACAAACTCAAGGCCCAACTTCTCCAAGAATAACTCGAGTGGGTCCAAGACCAAGCAGCGTGTGAGGACATGCTATAACCGCGGCAATGTGAGTCACTTCATGGCAGATTGTCCTTATGAGAAGAGGGAAGACAACGGTGGCAAGCTCATTCACAAAGACAAAGCCAAGTCTTTTCCAAACAAAAACAACTTTGTCAAGAAACCCCATCCAAAGGGTATGGTGGCACTTGAGGAGTACACCTCCGATGATGATGATGATGATACGGTGGCAACGGCTACTGTAGCCATTGCCACCTCCTCTCTCAAGGTGTCTCTCTTCAGCGCCCCCAACGACAACCGTATCGCCAAGTGCCTTATGGCCAAAGGTATCGATCAGGTAACATCCAACATTAAGACCACCATCACCATTGCTCCCTCATGTTTAAACTGTGTTGATGATAGTGATGCTGTGGAACTTAATGAGCATGATTTTGACAAATTTATGTGTAAAATCAAAGGAGATCCAAGAAGCATTTTGTTTCTCTTTTGGAACAACTGGGTGAGGCTAATAACCTCATTGAGTCTCATGAGGAGACTATCTCCGAGTTGCAATGACATAGTTGTGACTATGTCGATGAGATTGCTGAACTATCTATTGCTCTAGAAGAATAGCGCAGTCATCGTTTGGCTCTTGAGGAGTCACACAATGATGATTGTGCTAAACTACAAAAAGAGTTAGATCACACAATTGTTCTTACCCGTGTGCATAAGTCAGAAAAGGCTGCACTTGGGGTTGGCCATGAAAGACCCAAGGGAGACTTTGATACACTTGACAAGGCCCACAAGGTCTTGAAAGGTGCACATTTCTCCTTGAAGGAGTCTCATAATCAACTCCAAGCAAAGCCTACCAAGGAGATATCTACCTGTCCTCCTTTTGTTCTAATTGATAATGCTTGTACAACTAACCCTTGTTGTGAGCATGTACATCTTGTGCAGGAAAATGCTAAGTTGAAGGATCAACTTGAGAAGGGCCTTGTGTCATGCATCCAAGGCAAGAACCACCTAAACGACCTTTTGAGTAATCAAAAGGAAGTTGTAGGGAAGGAGGGACTTGGACTTACATCCAAGTGGAAAAGAAAAAGGAAGAACAAGAACAAGCGATCACTTACTCTCAAGGACATCTTTGTCAAAGAGGGCGAGGGGACTCAGAAGGAGAACAAGAAAAAGGTAGGGGATGGTAATGCCAAGGAGGGCAAAACCATCCCTACCAACACAGCTGGCAAATTTAATCCTTCTTATGTTTTATGCCGCGCTGGTGACGGGCATGTCTATGCCAGATTTGTTGGTTCTTATTATCAGGCCATTGAATGGGCTATTTGGGTTCGTAATACCCTTGTTTCTAACATCAAATGGCCCATTCAAAAATGGGTACCTAAAACCAAGCATTGATCTATTGTAGGAGTTTTCTTCCGGTGGGTGTCATGGTTGCTCGATAGTGGAGCAACCAATCATATGACCGGAAGCAAGGACTTGGTGGTGGACGTGCATCCTACTCCATCTATGCCCACCCATGTCCAATTTGTTAATGCTTCAACGTCTAAGGTACTGGGATTTGGTAAGGTGGCCATCTCTCAAGATTTATCTATTGAGAAGGTCATGCTTGTTGAGTCCCTTGCTTACAATTTACTTTCTGTTCGTCAACTTGCAATTATGGGCTTTGCCACATTCTTCAATCTTGATATCGTGGCCCTTTTATGGAGCAAGACTCTTAAAGTATCCTATGTTGGATATGTCGAAAATGGTCTCTATGTGGTGAACTTTTCACAGCGACCCACTAAGACTGCGACTTGTCTAATGGCTAAAGTTGATGTGGGTTGGCTTTGGCATCGCCGACTAGCCCATGTCAATATGAGATCTTTGCAAAGTCTTCTCAAAGGGGACCATGTTCGTGGACTAACAAATGTGAGTTTTGCCAGAGATCGTGCTTGCAGTGCTTGTATTGAAGGGAAGATTCCTGAAACTGCTCATCGTCCCATGACTCTCATTTACACTAAGAGACCCTTGGAGCTCCTTCACATGGATCTCTTTGGTCCTCCATTTTTTGATAGTCTCGGGGGCAGAAAGTACTGTGTGATGATTGTTGATGATTACTCAAGATACACTTGGTATTATTCTTCAAAAGGAAGAGCGAGACTCAACAGACCATCATCAACTTTGCAAATGAAGCTCAACGTCAACATGAAGCAAGGATTTGGATGATTAGAAGTGACAATAGCACCGAGTTCATGAACTACACCCTGGATGAGTTTCTCGGTGATGAGGGGATCAAGCATCAATATTCATCACCATACACCCCTCAACAAAATGGTGTGGAGGAAAGGAAGAACCGGACGTTGATGGACGCGGCAAGAACAATGATGGCAGAATTCAAATCTCCATACAACTTTTGGGCTAAAGCCATCAACACAGCATGTCCTGCATCTAATCGGCTCTATATCCGCAGAGGCTTGAACAAGACTACTTATGAGATCCTCAACGGAAACAAGCCCAACCTCAAGTACTCCCAACCTCAATTACTTTAGGGTTTTCGGGTGTAAGTGTTTCATTCTCAAGAAAGGTGCTCGTCTAGCTAAATTTGATTCTAGAGCTCAAGAGGGCATATTTGTTGGTTATGCTACAAACTCTCATGCTTACCGTGTCCTCAACAAGTCCAGCGGACTCATTGAGGAGACGTGTAATGTGGAGTTTGATGAAAATAATGGCTCCCAGCTGGAGCAAAGTGGTCTGTGTGATGTAGGTGATGAAATTCCTCCCCAAGCCATAAGAAGAGTGGGGATTGGTCAAATTCTCCCCATTGAGGAACCCCTTGTGGCTGAAGGAGAAGGACAATGCTCTACTCAAGTGGAGGCATCACCCTCGCTAGATCCGCATGCTTTCGATGAACAAAGTGAAGACCCTCAACCAATTGAACAGAATCAAGGACGAGATCAACCACACGAAGATGGTGATGCACCAAGTGAAGTACAAGTTCTAACACAAGGTTCTGAATCTTCTCAAGATCAAGATCAAGTGCAGCCACAAGATCAAGATCAAGAGCAGCCACAAGATCAAGAACAAACCAGTGAGCTTGCTCAAGACGAAGATCAAGTTGATCGGGTGGTTGCTCCTCAGTTTCCTACTGCGGCACCTAAAAGGGGTCGTGATGTCAAGGCAGGGTCAAAACCCAATAACAAGGCCAAACAACGTGATCAAGCTGATGCTCCTCAATTAACTAGCGCGGAACTCCTAGAGCGTCGCGCAGCCAAGATAGCATCCAAGCTCAGAGTCAAATCACATCTTATGAAGAATGTGCTTGGAAGTTAAAAAAAGGGGAGTATCCACTCATCAACAAAATTTCAAATTATTGTGAGCATCACGCGTTTGTTTCGTATTGTGAACCTCAACAGGTACAGGAAGCGCTCGATGACGAGGATTGGCTTATGGCCATGCATGAAGAACTGAACAACTTCGAGCGCAATCAAGTCTGGGAGTTAGTGCCAAGACCAAAGGAGGAACATAATGTCATTGGGACCAAATGGATCTTCAAAAACAAGCAAGATTCCAATGGGATTGTGGTTCGAAACAAGGCAAGACTGGTGGCTCAAGGCTACTCCCAAGTCGAGGGTATCGACTACGGTGAAACCTTTGCCCCTGTTGCTCGTCTTGAATCTATTCGCATGCTTCTTGATTTTTCCTCTCATCATGATTTCAAATTACAACAAATGGATGTGAAGAGTGCATTTCTTAATGGTCCTTTAAATAAGTTGGTATATGTCAAACAACCCCCGGGGTTCGAACATCCCAAGCTCCCCAATCATGTATACAAACTCAACAAGGTGCTCTATGGCCTTAAACAAGCCCCACGTGCGTGGTATGAGTACCTTACCGAGTTGTTGCAAGATCGTGGGTTTAAAATTGGGAAGATCGATCCCACCCTTTTTACCAAACGGGTCAAAGGGGATTTGTTCATATGCCAACTATATGTTGATGATATCATTTTTTGTTGTGCTCACGAATCTTTCAATGAAGAATTTGGTGCACTAATGATCGAGAAATTTGAGATGCCAATGATGGGTGAGTTGAAGTTCTTCCTTGGATTTGAGATTAAACAAGGCTTAGAGGGAACCTTCATCAAACAAGCCAAGTACACCTGATACGTCCCAAACGTATCTATAATTTCTGCTTGTTCCATAATCTTTTGGGTGACATTGTTATATGTTTTGCTACACTTGTATCTCTTTTTACACATATTTATACTAACCTACTAGCTCAGTGCACCCAGTGCCAGTTTCTGTCTGCCGATGTCTTTTTTGCAGGGGCTTTTACTCAATTTTCCGAAGCCCCAAAAATACCGGGAAAAATATATAAAAAATCAGCGTACCGGAAGCTTCCAGATCATCGAAGATGGTCCAGAGGGGGGCCAGGGGACGTCCAGGTGACCTCCTGGCGCGGCCTACCCTCTGGCCGCGCCCACAGGCCACCTGGGTGGGTACCATGCCCTCCGGTGCCTATATTTACCCCTTGATGAGGAACATCCTATACGGGGTCCAGAATCGGGAATTTCTCCATCGTTCCGCCGCCGCAGCGCTTCCGGGATCGGGAGCATCAGGAGACCTCTTCCCGGCACCCCGCCGAGGGAGGATCGACCATTGGGAGCTTCTCCACCGCCATGGACGCTTCCCAGACCTGCCGTGAGTAATCCTCCTTGGACCATGGGTCCATGACAGATAGCTATGTGATGTCTTCTCTCCAATCTTGTGTTAGGGAACGTCGCATGGGAAAAAAATCCTACGCACACGCAATGCCTATCCATGCTGATGAACATCTATGAGAGGGGAGAGTGAATCTACATACCCTTGTAGGTCGCTAAGCGGAAGCATATATAATGTGTTTGATGTAGTGGAACATCTTCACGATGCAAATCGCAACCCGTCCCGCGATCTCATCACGATCCGTCCCGCGATCCCATCCCGATCTAGTGCCGAACGGACGGCACCTCCGCGTTCAACACACGTACAACTCGATGACGATCTCCGCCTTCTTGATCCAGCAAGAGAGACGGGGAAGTAGATGAGTTCTCTGACAGCGTGATGGCACGCCGGTGATCTATTCCTGCAGGGCTTCGCCTAAGCAGCGCAGAAATCCGATCTAGAGGAAGAACTACAAACTAGAGGAGAGGGTGGCACGTGGCTGAAATTGTGTGTCTCAAAAACCCTCAATACCTCTAGTATATATAGGAGGGAGGGAGGGGAGGAGGCAGCCTCAAACCCTCAAGGTTTGGCCGAAATTGGAGGTGGAGGAGTCCCACTCCAATCCTATTAGGAGTAGTATTCCTCCTTTCCACTTGGAAACCCTTTCCACCTTTTCCACCTTTGGGTTTTTTCCTCTCAAACCTCATGGGACTTAGTGGGAGCTTATGTCAACCCACTAGGGGATGGTTTGTATCCTCCCACAGCCCATAAGGCCCCTCAGGGTGTGATACCCCTCCCGATGGTCCCCGGTACCCTCCCGGCACTCCCGGTACACTACCGATGAGCCCGAAACTTTCTCGATGACCAAAACGGGACTTCATATATATCAATCTTTACCTCCGGACCATTCCGGAGCCCCTCGTGACGTCCGGGATCTCATCCTTGACTCCTAACAACTTTTGGTTACCAACACCTATAACTCAACTATACCGAAACGTCACTGAACCTTAAGTGTGCAGACCCTGCGGGTTCGAGAACTATGCATACATGACCTGAGACATTCTTCGGTAAATAACCAATAGTGGGACCTGGATGTCCATATTGGCTCCTACATATTCTATGAAGATCTCTATCGGTGGAACCTCTATGTCAAGGATTCAGTTAATCCCATATGTTGTTCCCTTTATCCTTCTGTATGTTACTTGCCCGAGATTCGATCGTCGGTATCTCCATACCTATTTCAATTTTGTTACCGGTCTTTTTACTCATTACGTAATACAAGATTCCGTAACTAACTCCTTAGTCACATTGCTTGCAAGGCTTGTTGTCATGTTGTATTACCGAGTGGGCCCCGAGATACCTCTCCGTCATACGGACTAACAAATCTCAGTCTTGATCCATGCCAACCCAACAGACACCTTTGGAGATACCTGTAGAGCACCTTTATAGTCACCCAGTAATGTTGCTACGTTTTATACACACAAGGTATTCCTCCGATGTCCGGGAGTTGCATGATCTCATGGTCATAGGAACAGATACATTGACATGCAAAAAAACAGTAGCAATAAACTAACACGATCATATGCTACGTTTATAGTTTGGGTATTGTCCATCACATCATTCTCCTAATGATGTGATCTCGTTATCAAGTGACAACACTTGCCTATGGCCAAGAAACCTTGACCATCTTTGATCAACGAGCTAGTCAACTAGAGGCTCACTAGGGACAGTGTGTTGTCAATGTATCCACACATGTATTTGAGTTTCCAATCAGTACAATTCTAGAATGGATAATAAACGATTATCATGAACAAGGAAATATAATAATAACCAATTTATTATTGCCTATAGGGCATATTTCCAACAGTCTCCCACTTGCACTACAGTCAATAATCTAGTTCACATCACTGTGTGATTGTAATGAATCTAACACCCATACAGTTCTGGGGTTTGATCATGTCTTGTTTGTGAGAGAGGTTTTTAGTCAACGGATCTGAACCTTTCAGATCCGTATGTGCTTTACAAATCTCTATGTCATCCTATAGATGATACTACTACGCGCCATTTGGAACTATTTCAAATGACTGCTCCACTATACGAATCTGGTTTACTACTCAGAGTTATTCAGATTAGTGTCAAAGCTTGCATTGACGTAACCCTTTACGACGAACTCTTTAATCACCTCCATAATCGAGAAAAAAAATCCTTAGTCCACTAGTTACTAAGGATAACTTTGACCGATGTTCAGTGATTCAATCATGGGTCACTCTTTGTACCCCTTGACAGACTCATGGCAAGGCACACATCAGGTGCAGTACACAGCATGGCATACTTTAGAGCCTACGTCTAAGGCATAGGGGACGACCTTCGTCCTTTCTCTTTCTTCTGTCGTGGTCGGGCTTTGAGTCTTACTCAAATTCACACCTTACAACACAGCCAAGAACTCCTTCTTTGCTGATCTATTTTGAACTCCTTCAAAAACTTGTTGAGGCATGCATTTCACTGAAAGTTCTATTAAGCGTTTTGATCTATCTCTATAGATCTTTATGCTCAATGTTCAAGTAGCTCTATCCATGTTTTCCTTTAAAAAACTCCTTTCAAACAACCCTTTATGCTTTCCAAAAATTCTACATTACTTACGATCAACAATATGTCAACCACATATATATCAGAAATTCTATAGTGCTCCCACTCACTTTAGTCAACCATATTGATCCATTCAGTTACAATGGAGCTTCACCGGAAGTAGGCGGTGTTGTACTAGAGCTTCGTCGAAAGCCATCGTTGTTGTACAGGAGCTATGGCTATGGCCGCGATGTTGTGCCATGGAGCTTTGACGGTGTTATCACTTCTCCCGAAGTGTTGCTGCATCAGACGGCCACCTGCACGCTAATCCAACGGTCGATTAGGCGGATGATTTCATTAGGAAATCATCCGGCTGATTCATAGTGTCGTCATTTTTCTTTTGTTTGGGATTGTGATCCATCCAATTTCTTGCTTTCAAACATTGCAACCCATGTAATGTTTGTTTCACTTTAACTATAAAAAGGGCCCGTGCATTGCAACGGGAGTAAGAAAACTACATATTGGACACTTATTATTACAATAAGTGTTGAGTGCATAAAGATTTTAACCGCCTCATGTGTAATTGATATACGATTGTTAGATAAACACGTTAACACTTTATGTGGTAATTCGTCACTAACGATTATAATTCTAATGCATAGACTAATTATAGCATTTAACATTCTTCTAAGAAGAAAATGCGACCATCTAGGTGAACAACAATTTGTTGAATGTATGGCTTGCTCGGTAGCGTCCAAGAACAATCCTTCAAAGCATAATGAAAACATGTTGGATATATTATCCATGGAGGGCCCGTAGATTTTTTTGATTTCTCCAAGTAAGGTCCATCCTTAGTTCAGTATTACAAAACCTACTTGACTTTAGTTATGCGTACAACTACCGTTACTAATAATCATAATCTATTTCATTTCGAAACATATTTTCATACCATACAAACCTTTGTCAGCATAGGTACAACACAACTCTATGTTTAGTGAAGGTTTTTTAGTGGTATTTTGTACTTTTTCGATAAACTTTTATTTCCGAGATCACACTCACATAAATATCAGCATATGGCTTATTAAGTTGAAACTGTTGCCATCAGAGTGTACCACAGTATAGTTAAATAATCACAGTGGGTCAATATGAGGAGGAGACACCTAACAGATAACCATTTTTTGAAACTGTTAGTGACCGTAGTAATTTTCCAAAAATTCCTACACCGTACAAGGATCTATCTATTGAGAAACCAGCAACGAGAGAAGTTGTAGAGCATCTTCATACCTTTGAAGATCGCTAAGCGGAAGCGTTACTATGAACGCGGTTGATGGAGTCGTAATCGCAGCGATTCAGATCACGGTGGATTCCGATCTATGTGCCGAATCACGGCACCTCCGCGTTCAACACACGTACAACCCGATGACGTCTCCTCCTTCTTGATCCAGCAAGGAGAGAGGAGAAGTTGAGGGAGAGCTTCGGCAGCACGACGGCGTGGTGGCGGTGGAGCTATGTGGTTCTCCGGCAGGGCTTCGCCAAACGTTGCAAAGGACGAGGAGGACGAGGAGTAGGGCTGTACCGTGGGAAATGAATTGTGTGTCTCCAAAAGGCCAAAACCCTCCACTATATATAGGAGGAGGGAGAGTGAGGCTGCCTTGGCCCCATACCTGGCCAAACGGGTCGGCCCGGCACGACCCGGCGTATTCGTGCCAGGCACGGCACGGCCCGGTTGGGCACGATTAATAAACGTGTCGTGCCGTGCCGGCCCGCGTGCCGGCCTCTCAGGCCCAAGAACGACACGGCATGTGTTGGAAATATGCCCTAGAGGCAATAATAACATAGTTATTATTATATTTCTTTGTTCATGATAATCGTTTATTATCCATGCTATAATTGTATTGATTGGAAACACAATACTTGTGTGGATACATAGACAAAACACTGTCCCTAGTAAGCCTCTAGTTGACTAGCTCGTTGATCAAAGATGGTCAAGGTTTCCTGGCCATAGGCAAGTGTTGTCACTTGATAACGGGATCACATCATTAGGAGAATCATGTGATGGACTAGACCCAAACTAATAGACGTAGCATGTTGATCGTGTCATTTTGTTGCTACTGTTTTCTGCGTGCCAAGTATTTATTCCTATGACCATGAGATCATATAACTCACTAACACTGGAGGAATGCTTTGTGTGTATCAAACGTCGCAACGTAACTGGGTGACTATAAAGATGCTCTACAGGTATCTCCGAAGGTGTTAGTTGAGTTAGTATGGATCAAGACTGGGATTTGTCACTCCGTGTGACGGAGAGGTATCTCGGGGCCCACTCGGTAATACAACATCACACACAAGCCTTGCAAGCAATGTAACTTAGTGTAAGTTACGGGATCTTGTATTACGGAACGAGTAAAGAGACTTGCCGGTAAACGAGATTGAAATAGGTATGCGGATACTAACGATCGAATCTCGGGCAAGTAACATACCGAAGGACAAAGGGAATGACATACGGGATTATATGAATCCTTGGCACTGAGGTTCAAACGATAAGATCTTCGTAGAATATGTAGGATCCAATATGGGCATCCAGGTCCCGCTATTGGATATTGACCGAGGAGTCTCTCGGGTCATGTCTACATAGTTCTCGAACCCGCAGGGTCTGCACACTTAAGGTTCGACGTTGTTTTATGCGTATTTGAGTTATATGGTTGGTTACCGAATGTTGTTCGGAGTCCCGGATGAGATCACGGACGTCACGAGGGTTTCCGGAATGGTCCGGAAACGAAGATTGATATATAGGATGACCTCATTTGGTTACCGGAAGGTTTTCGTGCATTACCGGAAAAGTTTCGGGCTCATCGGTAGTGTACCGGGAGTGCCGGGAGGGGTGCCAGGGACCATCGGGAGGGGTGTCACGCCCCAAGGGGTCTCATGGGCTATGGGAAGAGATAAACCAGCCCCTAGTGGGCTGGAATAAGTTCCCACTAAGGCCCATAAGGTTTGAGAAGAAAAAAAACACAAGGTGGAAAGAGTTTCCAAGTGGGAAGGTGGAATCCTACTCCAAGTAGGATTGGAGTAGGACTCCTCCACCTCCAATTTCGGCCAAACCTTTAGGTTTTGAGGCTGCCTCCTCCCCTCCCTCCCACCTATATATACGGAGGTATTAGGGCTGATTTGAGACGACTTTTCCACGGCAGCCCGACCACATACCTCCATAGTTTTTCCTCTAGATCGCGTTTCTGCGGAGCTCGGGCGGAGCCCTGCTGAGACGAGATCATCACCAACCTCCGGAGCGCCGTCACGCTGCCGGAGAACTCTTCTACCTCTCCGTCTCTCTTGCTGGATCAAGAAGGCCGAGATCATCGTCGAGCTGTACGTGTGCTGAACGCGGAGGTGCCGTCCGTTCGGTACTAGATCGTGGGACTGATCGCGTGATTGTTCGTGGGGCGGATCGAGGGACGTGAGGACGTTCCACTACATCAACCGCGATCTCTAATCGCTTCTGCTGTACGATCTACAAGGGTACGTAGATCACTCATCCCCTCTCGTAGATGGACATCACCATGATAGGTCTTCGTGCGCGTAGGAAATTTTTTGTTTCCCTTGCGACGTTCCCCAACAGTGGCATCATGAGCTAGGTTCATGCGTAGATGTCTTCTCGAGTAGAACACAAAAGGTTTTGTGGGCGGTGATGTGCGTTTTGCTGCCCTCCTTATTCTTTTCTTGATTCCGCGGTATTGTTGGATTGAAGCGGCTTGGACCGACATTACTCGTACGCTTACGAGAGACTGGTTTCATCGTTACGAGTAACCCCCTTTGCTCAAAGATGACTGGCAAGTGACGGTTTCTCCAACTTTAGTTGAATCGGATTTGACCGAGGAGGTCCTTGGATGAGGTTAAATAGCAACTCATATATCTCCGTTGTGGTGTTTGCGTAAGTAAGATGCGATCCTACTAGATACCCTTGGTCACCACGTAAAACATGCAACAAAAAAATTAGAGGACGTCTAACTTGTTTTTGCAGGGTATGATTGTGATGTGATATGGCCAATGATGTGATGTGATATATTGGATGTATGAGATGATCATGTTGTAATAGAAATATCGACTTGCACGTCGATGGTACGGCAACCGGCAGGAGCCATAGGGTTGTCTTTATACTAACATATGTGCTTGCAGATGCGTTTACTATTTTGCTAGGATGTAGCTTTAGTAGTAATAGCATAAGTAGCACGACAACCCCGATGGCAACACGTTGATGGATGATCATGGTGTGGCGCCGGTGACAAGAAGATCGTGCCGGTGCTTTGGTGATGGAGATCAAGAAGCACGTGATGATGGCCATATCATGTCACTTATGAATTGCATGTGATGTTAATCCTTTTATGCACCTTATTTTGCTTAGAACGACGGTAGCATTATGAGGTGATCTCTCACTGAAATTTCAAGACGAAATTGTGTTCTCCCCGACTGTGCACCGTTGCGACAGTTCTTCGTTTCGAGACACCACGTGATGATCGGGTGTGATAGACTCAACGTTCACATACAACGGGTGCAAAACAGTTGCACACGCAGAACACTCGGGTTAAGCTTGACGAGCCTAGCATGTGCAGACATGGCCTCGGAACACATGAGACCGAAAGGTCGAGCATGAATCGTATAGTTGATATGATTAGCATAGGGATGCTTACCACTGAAACTATTCTCGACTCACGTGATGATCGGACTTGAGATAGCGGATTTGGATCATGTACCACTCAAATGACTAGAGAGATGTACTTTTTGAGTGGGAGTTCTTAAGTAATATGATTAATTGAACTAATTGTCATGAATATAGTCTAATGGTCTTTGCGAATTACGATGTAGCTTGCGCTATAGCTCTACTGTTTTTATATGTTCCTAGAGAAAATTTAGTTGAAAATTGATAGTAGCAACCTTTGCAGACTGAGTCTGTAAAACCGAGGATTGTCCTCGTTGCTACACAGAAGGCTTATGTCCTTAATGCACCACTCGGTGTGCTGCACCTCGAGCGTCGTCTGTGGATGCTATGAACATCCGACATACACGTTACTGATGACTACACGATAGTTTAGTGCAAGATACTTGATGGCTTAGAAGCAAGGCGCCGAAAACGTTGTAAAACGTCACAGAACATAAGTGATGTTCCGAAGAGATGAAATTGTGATTTCATGCTTGTGCCCTTGTTAAGAGGTGTGAGACCTCCAAACAAGATTCTTTTTCCACAAAGTAAAGGAGAAAAGCTCAATCGTTGAGCGTGTGCTCAGATTGTCTGAGTACGACAAACACTTGAATCAAGTGGGAGTTAATCTTCCAAATGACATAGTGATGGTTCTCCAAAAGTCACTGCCACCAAGCTGTGAGAGCTTCGTGATGAACTATAACATATCAAGGATAGATACAATGATCCTTGAGCGATTCGTGATGTTTGACACTGCGAAAGTAGAAATCAAGAAGGAGCGTCAATAGTTGATGGTTTGTAAAACCACTAAGTTTCAAGAAAGGCAAGGGCTAGAAGGGATACTTCGTGAAACGGCAAAACAGTTGCTGCACTAATGAAGAGACCCAAGATTAAACCCAAACCCGAGACTAAGTGCTTCTGTAATGAGGGGAACAGTCACTGAGGCGGAGCAACTCTAGATACTTGGTAGATAAGAAGGCTGGCAAAAGTCGAAAGAAGTGTATTTGATATACATGATGTTGATGTGTACTTTACTAGTACTCCTAGTAGCATGAGGGTATTGGATACCGGTTCGGTTGCTAAGTGATTAGTAACACGAAATGAAAGCTACGGCATAAACGGAGACTAGCTAAAGGCGAGGTGACGATACGTGTTGGAAGTGTTTCCAAGGTTGATATGATCAAACGTCGCACGCTCCCTCTACCATCGGGATTGGTGTTAAACCTAAATAATTGTTATTTGGTGCTTGCGTTAAGCATGAACATGATTGTATCGTGTTTATTGCAATATGATTATTCATTTAAGGAGAATAATGGTTACTCTATTTTCTTGAATATTCACCTTCAATGGTTTATTGAATCTCGATCGTAGTGTTACACATGTTCATGATATTGGTGCCAAAAGATACGAGTTAATGATGATAGTACCACTTACTTGTGGCACTGCCGCTTGAGTCATGTTAGTATAAATTGCATGAAGAGGCTCCATGCTGATGGATCTTTGTACTCACCTGATTTCGAATCACTAGTGACATGCAAATCATACCACATGAGCAAGGCCTTGTTTTCATTGAGATGAAATAAGATAGTAACTTGTTGGAAGTGATACATTTTGATGTATGCAGTCCAATGGGTGCTGAGGCACGCAGTGGATATCATTATGTTCTTACTTCACTGACGATTTGAGTAGATACTAGAGTATTTACTTAATGAATCACAGGTCTGAAATATTGAAAAGTTCAATTCTGTTTCAGAGTGAAGTTCGTCGTAACAAGAGGATAAACTGTCTACGATATGATCATAGAAATGAATATCTGAGTTACGAGTTTTGGTACGCAGTTAAGACAATGTGGAAGTTATTTCGCAGTTCATGCCACCTGGAACATCATAGTGTGATGATGTGTCTGAACATCATAGCCACGCACTATTTGGTATAATACATACTATGGTGTCTCTTATCGAATTACCACTATCGTTTATGGGTTATGCATTAGAGACAACCGCACTCACTTTAAATAGGGCACCGCGTATTTCCGTTGAAGATGACACAGTATAGACTGAGGTTTAGAGAAATCTAAACTGTCGTTTCTTGAAAGTTTGGGGTTTCGACACTTATGTGAAAAAGTTTCATTCTGATAAGCTCGAACCCAAAGCGGATAAATGCATCTTCATAGGATATCCAAAATAGTTGGGTACATCTCCTATCTCAGATCCAAAAGCAAAGTGTTTGTTTCTAGAAACGGATCCTTTCTCGAGGAAAGGTTTCTCTTGAAAGAATTGAGTGGGAGGGTAGTAGAACTTGATGAGGTCATTGAACCATCACTTCAACCAGTGTGTAGCAGGGCGCAGGAAGTTGTTCATGTGGCGCCTACACCAATTGAAGTGGAAGCTGATGATGATGATCATTGAGCTTCGAATCAAGTTACTACAAAACCTCGTAGGTCGACAAGGTCGCGTACTGCTGCAGAGTAGTACGGTAACCCTGTCTTGGAGGTCAGGTTGTTGAGCAACAGTGAACCTACGAGTTATGGAGAAAGCGATGGTGGGCCCGGGTTCCGACAAATGGCTGGAAGCCATGAAATCCGAGAGAGGATCCATGTATGAAACCAAAGTGTAGACTTTGGAAGAACTACTTGATGGTCATAGGACTATTGAGTAAAGATGGATCTTTAAAAGGAAGACAGACGATGATAGTGATAAGTCACTATTAAGAAATGCTCGACTTGTCGCAAAGATGTTTCCGACAAGATCAAACAGTTGACTATGATGAGACTTTCTCACTCGTAGCGATGCTGAAAGTCTGTTAGAATTATGTTAGTAGTTGCTGCATTATTTATGAAATATTGCATGTAGGATGTCAAAACATTGTTTCCTCAACGGTTTCCTTGAGCAAACATTGTATGAGATACAACCATGAGGTTTTGTCGATCCTAAAGATACTAGCAAGTATGCAAGCTCCAGTGATCCTTCAATGGACTGGTGCAAGCATCTCGGAGTTGGAATATACACTTTAATGAGATTATCAAAGTTTTTGGGTGTGTACAAGGTTTATGAGAAACTTGTATTTCCAAAGAAGTGAGTGGGAGCACTATAGAATTTCTGATAGGTATATGTGGTTGACATATTGTGGATCAGAAGTAATGTAGAATTTCTGTAAAGCATACAAGGTTGTTTGAAAGAAGTTTTCAAAGGAATACCTGGATTACGCTACTTGAACGTTGAGCATCAAAGATCTATGGAGATAGATCGAAAGCGCTTAATAGAAGTTTCAACAAGATGCATGCCTTGACAAGTTTTTGAAAGAGTTCAAAATAGATCAGCAAAGAAGGAGTTCTTGGTTGCGTTGTGAGGTGTGAATTTGAGTAAGACTCAAAACCCGACCCCGGCAGAATAAAGAGAATAGACGAAGGTCGTCTTCTATGCCTTAGCCGTAGAATCTAAAGTATGCCATGCTGTGTACCGCACCTGATGTGTGCCTTGACTCAAAGTATGTTGAGAGGTACAGAGAGTGATCCATGATTGAATCACTAGCAGCGGTCAAAATTTATCCTTAGTAACTAATGGACTAAGGAATTTTTTCTCGATTATGGAGGTGGTTAAAGAGTTCGTCGTAAAGGGTTACGTTGATGCAAGCTTTGACACTAATCCGAATAACTATGAGTAGTGAAACGGATTCGTATAGTAGAGTAGATATTTGGAGCATTTCCGAATAGCACGTAGTAGCAGCATCTATAAGATGGCATAAAGATTTGTAAAGAACACACGGATCTGAAAGTTTCAGAACCATTGACTAAAACCTCTCTCACGAGCAAGACGTGATCAGACCCCATAACTATATGGGTGTTGGATTCGTTGGAATCACATGGTGATGTGAACTAGATTATTGACTCTAGTGCAAGTGGGAGACTGTTGGAAATATGCCCTAGAGGCAATAATAAATTAGTTATTATTATATTTCTTTGTTCATGATAATCGTTTATTATCCATGCTATAATTGTATTGATTGGAAACACAATACTTGTGTGGATACATAGACAAAACACTGTCCCTAGTAAGCCTCTAGTTGACTAGCTCGTTGATCAAAGATGGTCAAGGTTTCCTGGCCATAGGCAAGTGTTGTCACTTGATAACGGGATCACATCATTAGGAGAATCATGTGATGGACTAGGCCCAAACTAATAGACGTAGCATGTTGATCGTGTCATTTTGTTGCTACTGTTTTCTGCGTGCCAAGTATTTATTCCTATGACCATGAGATCATATAACTCACTAACACCGGAGGAATGCTTTGTGTGTATCAAACGTCGCAACGTAACTGGGTGACTATAAAGATGCTCTACAGGTATCTCCGAAGGTGTTAGTTGAGTTAGTATGGATCAAGACTGGGATTTGTCACTCCGTGTGACGGAGAGGTATCTCGGGGCCCACTCGGTAATACAACATCACACACAAGCCTTGCAAGCAATGTAACTTAGTGTAAGTTACGGGATCTTGTATTACGGAACGAGTAAAGAGACTTGCCGGTAAACGAGATTGAAATAGGTATGCGGATACTAACGATCGAATCTCGGGCAAGTAACATACCGAAGGACAAAGGGAATGACATACGGGATTATATGAATCCTTGGCACTGAGGTTCAAACGATAAGATCTTCGTAGAATATGTAGGATCCAATATGGGCATCCAGGTCCCGCTATTGGATATTGACCGAGGAGTCTCTCGGGTCATGTCTACATAGTTCTCGAACCCGCAGGGTCTGCACACTTAAGGTTCGACGTTGTTTTATGCGTATTTGAGTTATATGGTTGGTTACCGAATGTTGTTCGGAGTCCCGGATGAGATCACGGACGTCACGAGGGTTTCCGGAATGGTCCGGAAACGAAGATTGATATATAGGATGACCTCATTTGGTTACCGGAAGGTTTTCGTGCATTACCGGAAAAGTTTCGGGCTCATCGGTAGTGTACCGGGAGTGCCGGGAGGGGTGCCAGGGACCATCGGGAGGGGTGTCACGCCCCAAGGGGTCTCATGGGCTATGGGAAGAGATAAACCAGCCCCTAGTGGGCTGGAATAAGTTCCCACTAAGGCCCATAAGGTTTGAGAAGAAAAAAAACACAAGGTGGAAAGAGTTTCCAAGTGGGAAGGTGGAATCCTACTCCAAGTAGGATTGGAGTAGGACTCCTCCACCTCCAATTTCGGCCAAACCTTTAGGTTTTGAGGCTGCCTCCTCCCCTCCCTCCCACCTATATATACGGAGGTATTAGGGCTGATTTGAGACGACTTTTCCACGGCAGCCCGACCACATACCTCCATAGTTTTTCCTCTAGATCGCGTTTCTGCGGAGCTCGGGCGGAGCCCTGCTGAGACGAGATCATCACCAACCTCCGGAGCGCCGTCACGCTGCCGGAGAACTCTTCTACCTCTCCGTCTCTCTTGCTGGATCAAGAAGGCCGAGATCATCGTCGAGCTGTACGTGTGCTGAACGCGGAGGTGCCGTCCGTTCGGTACTAGATCGTGGGACTGATCGCGTGATTGTTCGTGGGGCGGATCGAGGGACGTGAGGACGTTCCACTACATCAACCGCGATCTCTAATCGCTTCTGCTGTACGATCTACAAGGGTACGTAGATCACTCATCCCCTCTCGTAGATGGACATCACCATGATAGGTCTTCGTGCGCGTAGGAAAATTTTTGTTTCCCTTGCGACGTTCCCCAACAGCATGTATACGGGTCGGACCGAGGCACAGTAAAGGCACGGCGGCCCGAGGCACGGCTGGGGGCACGCGGCACGTTTTGTGTTTTTTTACAGATTCAAAAAAAATCTAAAAAGTTCAAAAAAATTCTAAAATATATATATACTATTTGACATAGTCTTATATGGGCTAAATCTAGAGTTTTATTAGCGCCTGCCTCATTAAAACCTTCTATCCCAAAGAAGTAAAAGAGTACAAGCCATTCTCTAGAAAATTAGAAATAGAAAAAGAAGAAAAGATAGAGAAAGGAAAAAAATACAAATACTACATTACAATATTACATGACATGCTATCATCAACCTTGCCGTGCATTGCTTGCACGTGCACCTGGAGCCGCCACGTTGGCCGCGTCCACATTCGCCCTCTCGTGTGATGCTACGTGCCTCTTCAGGTGGCCGGTTCCTGAATTTTCCGCGACGGCCATCTTCTTACCACATTGTTTGCACTTTGCATAAATCTGGGGGATACCATCCTCATCTATAGCTCTTTCTTCATCGTAGAATGTAGGATTCCAAATTAAGGGCCGACGCCTCCCTCTATTTGCCATGTTTGTGTGTGTAGAATCTTGAATGAGATGGAGTTAGAAATAAGAAACTTGGCATCCCTTTTTATAGCCAAAAAATAGGCACGATAGGCACGATAGGCAATATGGCATGTGGGATAAATCTTGAGCTTTATTAGTGGCTGCCTCATTAAAACCTTCCATACCTGGGAAGTAAAAGAGTACAAAGCCATGCTCTAGAATTACAAAAAGGAAATAAAATTACAAAAGGATAAGAAAATTACAAAACAAATAGAAAAGGAGTACACTACACCAACTAATCTACCGATAGGTCCGATGCCGAGTCATCGTCAAAGCATATGTCTTCAAACATGCTTATTAGTTCCATGTCGTAGGCAATGTGTTGGGCTCTCCTTCTTGATAGCTCCCCATCTTTCAAGGAAATTAGTGTTCTCACCATATCAGGGCTGAGACTAGCTCTTCGATCCTCAATTATTCTTCCAGCCGTGCTGAAAGCAGACTCTGATGATACCGTAGAGACGGGTACCGATAACACATCACGTGCTAATATGGAAAGCACCGGAAATGTACGTTTGTGTTCTTGCCACCACAACAGTATGTTGAACTCTTCCTCACTATCTAAATCGAACATGACTTTGTCACTGTTGAGGTACTTTGATAACTCCCCGGCATCTTGAATCGAAGATGCGGAAGTAGAAGAGCTTACGGCAGTAGAGGAGAACGAAGAAGAAGAAGCAAAGATCTTGCTCCATGCTCCTCTCTTTTTACCTGCAGTAGGTGCTGATGGAGGTCGCTGCATTCGAACTCTGGAATATTTTTGCTCATACTTAGCATAAACGTCATATAGCGAATCACGAGTCGTGTTGAAGTCACGAGTATAATCTAAACTTAGGGATGCAGATGGTACATTGAGTGCACTACGATACCCTTCAAGTTTAGCTCTGGGATCCAAGATAAATGCAAATGCATACAAAAGTGGAACTTTCTTCCAATATTTTAAATACTTTATTTTCATGTCAGCCACAACATTAAGTAATAATCCATCAACTTCATATGCTTTCAAATGACTAGCAATGTCTAATATGGTATGCACCATCAAAGGAGATGTGGGGTAATAAACCCTAGACAAAGTAATTGTTGCATCATAGAACAACTCAAGAAATGCAGTCAATGCTGTAATAACATGCCAAGTTTCATTGGTGATTAGAGGTTCAACCGCATAATTTGCATTAATAAAACCATTAAACGAAACTCTATCCCGAATAACTGCCTTAAGCATCAAATATGTAGAGTTCCATCTAACAGGCATGTCTGAATTATACTTATGAGGAGTTGCACCTATGGAAATGCAATATCTCTTATAATTTCCAATTCGTTGTGTTGAATGCGAAAGATAAGATATTGCAATGCGTATGCGTTCAACGTATGGTTCACATATATCTATGGCACCTTTAGCAATAAGATTAATGATATGGCAAGCACAACGTTGATGCATTAAAAAGATGCAGCATATGTGGAGAATATAGGAGTCAGAGTGTTCATTGCAGTCGTGTTTGCTGAAGCATTATCCAAAGTTATTGCGAAAATTTTGTCGGCAAGAGCAAAATCATTCACAACTTTTAGTATAGCTTCAGCAATGTTTGGACCACTATGTGATACATCTATTAGTTCAAATCCTATGATTCTTTTTTGTAGCTGCCAATGTTCGTTAACATAATGTGTTACCACACTAATATAGTCTTGCTTTGCACGACCAGTCCATATATCAGATGTTAACGACACTGAAAAAGTGCACGTAGAAAATTCTTGTTTTATTTTATCTTTATCAGTCTGGTAAAGCTTTTTAATATCCCTACTTGTAGTTTGTCTAGAAACTGGTCTATAATTAGGATTATGATAAGATTGAATAAATTCTACGAAGCCGTCAAATTCACCAATGCCAAGTGGTAAATCATTAGAAGCAATAAAACGACATAGACCTTCTCGCGCTCGTTGAGGATCGTAAACGAAATTGCTTACCGTATCGTCGGTGTTGAACTTGAGATGAGTTTGCACGGCCGAGCTCGACGCACTCGATGCATCCGCCTTCTTGTGGGAAGCCAAATGCCTCCTCAAGTGTTCGGTTCCTCCCTTGGCATCTCCGGTTAGCTCCTTCTGGCACCTCTTGCACCGTACCGCCACCTTCCGCACACCGTTCACCATGGATATTTCTTCATCAAAAAATTCCCACACGTCGGAGGTTCTACGACGAGTTCTTCTCACACCCATACTGGTCGAGGAACCCGTCCCACTACTAGAATTGCCTTGCCATCGGCTTGGTAATCGGGAAGGGCCTCGAGAGAGGGATGATCGGTATAGGGTGGTTGCATGGGTGGTGGAGGCATGTGCGGTGGAGGCATGGCAATATCAAAGTCATCAAGACCAAAATCGGCTATTGTGGAGTTGGTATTGTCTTGCAAATTATCTTGGCTTTCCATGTTTGAGTGTCTGAAATATGTGAGCTTGGCAGCCCTATTTATAGGGGAAAAAATTCAATTTTTGGTCTAATTTGACCCTCCAATGGTCATATATTCGAAAATATGAGTTATGTATTAAAAAACACTCCTAACCCATCCCTAATCCCTCCTAACCCATCCCTAATCCCTCCCAAAGGCACCCACCCACCGAGGCCCCAGCCAGCTGGCGCCTCGGCCGTGCCCCGCGCTCCCGCCCCGCAGGCCGCAACGGTCGGCCGCCTTAGCTGGCCCCTGGGGCCCCCGCGCGCCAGACGCTCCCCCGTCGCCACGCGCCAGTGCGCCACACCCCGCGCCGCCAGGGACGCTCCCCCGTCACCCGATGCTACCGTGCCTATCGTGTCGTGCCGTGCCCAGCGGGTCGTGTCGTGCTGTGGGTCGCCCCACGTTAAACGTGTCGTGTCGTGCCGGCACGCGGGCTAGGGGTGGCGGCCCGGGCACGGCCTAGGGCGTGCTCGTGCCGGGCCCGGGCACGATTAGTCCGTGCCGGGCCGGGCTCGAGTCGTGCCTGGCATGCGGGCGGCCGGGCCGGCCCGCCAGGCACGACCCGTTTGGCCAGATTTGCTTGGCCCCTCCTCCAAGGAGGAGGAGCTTCGGCCAAAGCTAGGGAGGAGTCCACCTCCCTTGTGGGAGGTGGACTACCTTGGTAGGACTCTTCCTCCTTTTTCTTTTAAGCCTTTTGCCTTATCTCCTCTATCCCTATGCGCATAGGCCTTTCGATAAGGCCTTGGCCAGCCCAATAAGGGCTGGTCCACCTCCTCTAACAGCCCATGCACCTCTTTGGTCGTCACACCCCTCCCGGGGGTCCTCCGGCACCCTCCCGGCACCCCCGGTACACTACGGATGAGTCCGAAACTTTTCCGGCGACCAAAACAAGACTTCCTATATATCAATCTATACCTACGGACCATTTCGGAGATCCTCGTGACGTACGAGATCTCATCCGAGACTCCGAACAACCTTCGGTAACCACATACCATTCTCTTTACAACTCTAGCGTCATCGAACCTTAAGTGTGTAGACCCTAGGGCACTCCTACGGTATCAGGAAAATTGCACCTTTATAATCACCCAGTTACGTTGTGACGTTTGGTACATCCAAAGCACTCCTACGGTATCCGGGAGTTGCACAATCTCACGGTTTAAGGAAATGATATTTGACATTAGAAAAGCTTCAGCAGACGAACAACACGATCTAGTGCTATGCTTAGGATTGGGTCTTGTCCATCACGTCATTCCGCAATGATGTGATCCCGTTATCAATTACATCCAATGTCCATGATCAAGAAACCATGATCATCTATTGATCAACGAGCTAGCCAACTAGAGGCTCACTAGGGACTCATTGTGATCTATATATTCACACATGTATTACGATTTCTGGTCAATACAATTATAGCGTGAACAATAGACAATTATCATGAACTAGGAAATATAATAATAACCACTTTATTATTGCCTCTAGGGCATATTTCCAACAGAAACACCATGAACAATCACACATAAATTAAACGAACGAGCAAAAAAAATGTAATTGATGCATCCAACAGCTTCCAGTCAGTGTGCATCTATCAACAACGATTGATTAAAAAGGAAATAGAAACGGGCAGGTGGCAATTAGGAGAGCGGCGGCTAGGATGGGGTAAATCCGCACTGAGATATGCACTGCATGCCCCTTATCCACAACATCGTTTCCTCCATCTCCATCTTCCTCCCTCTCCTTCTCTTCCCCGTTGCATGCCATGTCGGGTCGCCATTCTCGCTTCAGCACCAACACCATCTCCTTCTTCTCTCCCTCCCCCTCTCTTCCCCGCAGTTTAGCCATCACCGCCTTTGTTCCTCCGTTCCCATCGCCATGGTCCTGAGCCCTGAGCCCCGCCGAGATCCGTGCCGGAGAGCCCCTGCCGCCGCCGCCATGCCTCCTCGCCTCGGCATCGTCCTCGCCCTCCCGAAGGCCTAGCTCGGCCTAGCCGTCGTCGGCTCGTCGCAGCTCCAGCAGCGGTCTAGCTGAAACCAGCTTTTTTGTTTTGCTGGAAGGCGACGCCGAGAGCTGTAGCCTCCTCCTCTTGATTCCCTCGCCCTCTTCCCGACCCGCGCCGCCTCTTGCACGCGCACGCACGCACCAGGGAGAGTTGCTCCTCCCGTTGCTCCCTTGACGGGCCTCCTCCTCGCACGACCCCAGGCCCGAGCAGCCCCACTCCTTGCGCCCCGCGCGCAGTGCAGCGCCGCCGTCGCCGTCGTCCGACCCTGTCGGAGCTCCATGGCCCGATCTGCGCCGTCCAAGGCCCGACGCCAGGAGCGGCTCCGCAGCGCTCGTGCCCAAGCCGCGCTCGCCCTCGCCTCGTCAGCTCCCCGCGCCGTCCACATCCCCGCGCACGTCCCCGCGTGCCTCGCCGCCGCATCGGAGCGCGCCACTTCTCCTCTGCTCCAGGCCAGCCACCGCCTCGATCTGGATCGAAGGAGGGTGAGCTCCCTGCTCCGCTCCGACCGTTTCCCGCGACAACCGCCGTTGACCTCGCCTCGCCCCGCAGCTCTGCCCTGTTGCAGTGCTCCAGCGCCCGCGGCCCCGCGCCAGAGCAGCCCTGCGCCTAAATCCGGACTGCGGGTTGATTTCGATAAAATACACGGTTTTTTTGTAAAAGTATGACGACGGGAAGTCATCTATGTTTTATTATTAGGGAGAGATAAAATACGGCGGCTTTCACTGGTTTTTTGTAAAACTAGTTGGTAGGAATAGGATTTGTATGGCACGTGTGCATGCAACCGTGAACAGTCTGCGGTCTGCAACAGTGGCATCATTTGCTGAAGGAGAGAGAAAAAAGGGCAGCAGTCCAAGATTAGGAGGAAATCATTCACGACTTGGCAAGAATGGACATGAGCGATGGGGCAACTTCCTCTCGCTCCTCACGTTGATCCACCATATTCGCGTCCTCCAATCTACAAAGTAGACACAGCCCTTTCCGGAACAAGTTAATGATCCTCCTCTTGACCTCGGAGCACCCAGGAATCCTCGACACCGGCACGCAATGGCAAGGACGCCAGCCTCGGACGACGACGACGACGGCCCGCCCACCTACACCGTGGCACGCGGGACTCGCCGTGACCCCCGGCTCAAGGACCTCGGCATCTCCTGCATGCTCAACACGGAGGTGGCCGCGCTCCTCGCCGTCATCCGCCGCCGCCCGGACCCCTACTCTTACCTCCCTCCGGCGGTCGCCGCCGCGGAGGAGGCCGTTTTCGCGGGCCTCATCCAGTCCCTCAAGAGCCTCCGTGCCCTCCTCTTCCAGCCCCGCCATGGCGCGTGGCGCTGCTCCGACCCGTCCATGTACCTGTCGCCGTTCCTCGACGTCGTGCAGAGCGAGGAGGTCCCGCCGGCGGCCACCGGCGTCGCCCTGTCATCCGTGCTCAAGATCCTGCGGATCGACGTGTTCGACGAGTGCTCGCCGGGCGCCCGGGACGCGATACAGGCCATCTTGACCGCGGTCACCAACTGCCGCATAGAGCGCATCGCGGATTCCGGCGCCGAGGAGGCCGTGCTCCTCCGCGTGCTACAGGTGCTCGCCGCGCTTCTCCGCGCCCGCGCCGCGCCTCTCCTCTCGGACAGCGCCGTGTGCACCGTGGTCAACACGTGCTTCCAGGTGGTGCAGCACGCGGCCAGCAGCCGCGGCAGCGAGCTCCTGCAGCGCACGGCTCGACACTGCATGCACGAGATCCTGCAGGCCGTCTTCGCCCGCCTGCCGGACATCCGAGAGAAGGCCGAAGACGACATGTCCGTCACCTCCGCGGCAGGCTTCGGCGCGCGGTGCATGGTTGATGTCTTCAACTTCCTCTGCTCGCTGCTGCTCAACGCCACCGACATGGTGATGACGCCGGAGGGGCACGGCGCGTTCACCTCCGAGGAGGACGTGCAGCTATTCGCCCTCGTGCTACTCAACTCGGCCGTGGAGCTCGGCGGCGAGGCCATTGGCAAGCATCCCAAGCTCTTGCACCTCATCCAAGACGATCTTTTCTACCACTTGATCCACTACGCCACCGAGTGCAGCCCTCTGGTCCTCTCCATGATCTGCAGCACGGTTCTCAACCTGTACAACTTCTTGCGCAGGTATGCAATGCATTATGCATGTAATGCAACACCCCCCTTAATCATGCCATCCGTTTGTACTGTATGTTTTGAATGGCATATTGTTCCAGGTTCCTGAAGCTCCAGCTGGAAGCATTCTTCATGTACGTGATACTTCGAGTTGGTGGCGGTGCGAACGGGATGCAGCTGCAGGAGGTAGCGATCGAGGGGCTCATTAGCTTCTGCCGGCAGCCAACGTTCGTGATCGAGATGTACGTCAACTATGACTGCGACCCGCTCATGCGCAACGTCTACGAAGAAGTCGGGAAGCTGCTCTGCAAGGCGGCGTACCCGCTGTCGAACCCGATGACGACCGTTCAGCTCCAAGCATTCGAGGGCCTCGTCAACATGATCACCACCATTGCCGACAACGTCGAGGTCGAGAAGGCCCCGGAGCAGGAAGCGTACAACGTGGAGATCTCCGAGTACCGTCTGTTCTGGGTGGAGCGGTGGGACTCTAGCGAGGACCATGGCCACGAGACCTGGGTCGACTTCGTCCGCAAGCGCAAGCTCAAGAAGAAGAAGGTGGCCATCGCCGCAAACCACTACAACCGCGACGAGAAGAAGGGCGTGGAGTTCCTCAAGCTCTGCCACCTGGTGCCCACCCCGCCGGAGCCCAAGAGCATGGCCTACTTCCTGCGCTACTCGCCGGGACTCGACAAGGTCAAGATCGGCGAGTTCCTCGGCGACCCCGACGAGTTCAACCTCAAAGTGCTCAAGGAGTTCACCGACACGTTTGATTTCGCCGGCTCCATCCTCGACACCGCGCTCCGCACCTTCCTCGAGACGTTCCGGCTGCCGGGAGAGTCGCAGAAGATACAGCGGGTTCTCGAGCACTTCTCGGAGCGCTTCTACGAGCAGCAGACGCAGGAGGTCTTCGCAACCAAGGACGCGGCCTTCATCCTCTGCTACTCCGTCATCATGCTCAACACCGACCTGCACAACCCTCAGGTGAAGAAGAAGATGTCAGAGGATGACTTCATCAGAAACAACCGCGCCATCAACTCCGGCAAGGACCTCCCCAGGGAGTACCTGTCCGAGCTCTTCCACTCCATAGCGGTGAACGCCATCACCATGTTCAGCCAGGGCACCACCAACATCGAGATGACCACCAGCCGTTGGGCGGAGATCGTCAAGCGATCGCGCTCCATCGAGCCGTTCACGCCCTGCGACTTCAAGCACAAGCTCAGTCGTGAGGTGTTCATTGCTGTGTCCGGGCCGGCCGTCGCGACGTTGGCTGCCATATTCGACTACACGGACGACGAGGAAATCCTGAACCAGTGCGTGGAGGGCTTGATCTCTGTGGCACGCATTGCGCGCTACGGGCTGGAGGACGTCCTTGACGAGCTCCTCTGCTGCCTCTGCAAGTTCACCACCCTGCTGAACCCCTACGCCACCACGGAGGAGACCATCTTCACTTTCAGCAATGAGCTCAAGCCGAGGATGTCAACACTGGCTCTCTTCACCATCGCCAACCGGTTCGGAGAGTCAGTGCGAGGCGCCTGGAAGAACATCATCGACTGCCTGCTCAAGCTCAAGCGGCTCAAGCTGCTGCCCCAGTCGGTGATCGAACAGGACGGCACCGTGTCCAGTCGTTTAGGCCATCGCGGCAAGTCGGATTCAGGCGTCATCTTCCCCTCGTCGGAACGGGGCGCCGGGACAAGCCGGCACGTGTCCGGCATGATCGGCCGGTTCTCACAGTTCATGTCTCTTGACGGCGGCGGCGAGTCGCTGCTGACCGTGGGCAGCGAGTTCGAGAACAACCTCAAGATCATCCAGCAATGCCAGATCGGCAGCATGTTCACGGAGAGCGGGAAGCTGCCTGACGAGTCGCTGCAGAACCTTGGGCGGGCGCTCATCTTCGCGGCTGGCGGCAAGGGCCAGAAATTCAGCACCCCGATCGAGGAAGAGGAGACGGTGGCCTTCTGCTGGGACCTCATATTGCTCGTGTCCCTGGCCAACCTCGAGCGGTTCGCGTCCTTCTGGCAGCACATGCACGACTGCTTCACGGCCGTGTCCCAGCTGCCGCTCTTCTCGGCGTGCCCTTTCGCCGAGAAGGCCATCGTGGTGCTCTTCAAGGTGGCGGTGAAGCTGCTCCCTGGACAGCCCAGCCCCGACCGCGTGGCCGAGGAGCTCATTTGCAAGTCCATCAACCTGATGTGGAAGCTTGACAAGGAGATCCTCGACACATGCTGCGAGGGCATCTCGGAGTGCATCGTGAAGCTGATCATGGAGCACGCCGGGAGCGTGCAGACGCCCATCGGGTGGAAGACGCTGCTGCATCTGCTGTCGGTCACGGGGCGGCACCCGGAGACCTTCGACCAGTCCGTTGCTGCCATGATCAAGCTGATGAGCGACGGGGCGCACATCTCGCGCTTCAACTACGCCGCTTGCATCGAGGCTGCGTTTGGGTTCGCGGCGCTCAAGATCAGCCCCCTCGAGATTAGCACCAGGATCCTGGCGCTGATGGCCGACTCCGTGAAGTGTATCGTGCAGTGGCACAAGTCGGGCTACTCTGATCCGGGGAGCGGCAACAGCTCGTCGTCGGTGGAGGAGGCGTCGCGCATGGGCAACCTGGCGACCAACATGTTCATCAAGCTGGCCGAGACGCTACGCAAGACGAGCCTGGTGCGGCGGGAGGAGATCCGCAACCAGGCCGTGGCGGACCTGGGCCGGAGCTTCTCGCTGGCCGCCGCGGGGGACCTGGACTTGGGCCCTGCGGGCTGCCTGGCCTGCTTCAACCTCGTCATATTCGCCATGGTGGACGACCTGCACGAGAAGACGCTCGAGTACTCCCGGCGGGAGGGCGCGGAGCGCGAGACGCGCAGCATGGAGGGCACGCTCGCCGCCGCCACCGAGCTGCTGGCCGACGTCTTCGTGCTTTTCCTGGGGACGCTGGCGCAGGGGCCGGGCTTCCGGACCTTCTGGCTCGGCGTGCTGCGTCGGATGGACACCTGCATCAAGTCCGACCTGGCGGCCGGCGGCGGCGCCGGCGTGATGCAGGAGCTGGTGCCGCGGATGCTCAAGAGGATGATCCTCGAGATGAAGAACAAGGAGGTGCTGGTGCAGAGAGAAGGAGATGAGCTCTGGGAGATCACCCACATCCAGATCCAGTGGATTGCACCTGCCGTCAACGAAGAGCTGTTCCCCGAGTAGTTAATTAACTACTGCTACTAGTTCACCTCAGACTAAGCAATGTTTGAAACAACCAAGGAAAGGAAATTAGATTCATACTGTACTTTGTAGGGCTGCATTTACCTGCATAGCTTGTCGTATGTAGTAGTTTCCAGGCTGATGGCTTATCTGCATCTCCCATTTCTTGGTGCCAACTTACCATGCCACAAGCTTGAACAATGATCGTTTGGGGATAACTAGTTGACAATTAACTGCATCTGCACGGTTAATTACTCCATTCCACAAGCTTTACCAAGATTATGTGCCATTTGGCCACAGGAATTTGGACAGCATTAGCAACTTTAAATCAGAGCAAATACTAAGCGAGACAACGAGGAATCAAAGACTTGGAAAAATAACGAATGACTCGTATCTGGGCGAATACAGCTGCAAACTAGCACTACAGATTAGCCAAGCTTATATTGTCAAATCACATGCTATTGATCCATATTCATTTTTCATCCACGTCGTGGTCATCCCTAAGTGGGGAAAATACAACAATTAAGTGATCACTGCCATTTTGTTCAGCATCACACGAGTAATACACAAGGTAATTATACAACAAACTACACTGGGTGTCGACAGATTGAGTTAAACTCGGATATCTGACAATCCTAATATCTAAAGTTACCAATCGTAATAAAGGCTACCGGCCCTTGCACATCCAGATACCAACGTGAAATCCCTATTTCGTGTCTGAAACGCCTTGTGAATCCAGCTATTGACATGAAATCCCAGCTTTGTTCCTGCATAGCGAAGATTAAACAAGTCAACTTCCATGTTCAAGCTCTGGACTGTTTAAATTTTACTATCTCCGTTCCTAAATATAAGTCTTTTTAGAGATGTCATTACGGGACTACATACGGATGTATATAGACATGCTTTAGAGTGTAGAGTACCTCATTTTGCTCCGTATGTAGTCACCTAGACTAGTTTTCCCCAACTACAATTATTTAGGTACAGAGGGAGTACACGATAGAAACTAACATTCCATCTGGATAAAACAATGTGACCAAACCACCTGTGCAAAAAGATAAGGACCTTTTCACCTTGTTAAAAACAATATGGTCATATGGACATGGCATATTATTGATAATATTATGACAATTATGTGGGATTTTCACTGCAACAGGGGCTTCCATGAACCATTTGGTCAACATCCAACATCCAGAAGTTACGTAATGGTACTAAAACTTGTTGTATTAATTGTACTCACCAAAAGTTAGGAATTATAATCGACTACTTGTACATATATTACAAAAGGGTGTTGTAATAATAGATAGTTGCAGACTTGCAGTTCATTGACACCAACTAAAAGCTACTCACAAGGATGCATTCAAACATTTCGATCATAACCACACAAAGCAACAAGCTCCAAGGCTCCATGCAAAGTTGGCTTTTCCAAATGACTCCCACATCACCAAAGATTTATTAGCACCAACCAAAGAGGTAAACTAAGTATCGAACATTAAGGAACAGGAGGCACAGTATTTCAACTAGTGCATACTGAAGTACTCCAACAGAAAAGCCAGTATTGAAGAGTGAAACTAGACAGATATCCATGTGTTTGCTGTGAAATCACTGGATAACAGAGTATAGCTCAAATTTCGGATACGCATAGTGCTGCTTAGAAAATTTCTAATTTTGTGGTAATTTGTAAACAAACACCCTCAGTCTTTTGGAAACAAATTACTAGCTTGAGAAGAGGACTTATCCTTCTTTCCATCATAAATTTTTTGAAGCATCATTTGACTAATACTGAGTTGACACACTTCTCAAGAAGATGCTATCTTGAGTAAGTTTCATTATGAAGTATAAACAAATAACAGCCTCCATGCTGGTGCTCCAAGATGCCACAACGTATATTGTGATCTTTTTTCAAACTTCTTTTTTTTTCACAAATAGTGGCTTCATTTGTAAAGGAAAAAATGCATATTTGGGTAACATAAATCAAGCTCAACGAGTGCCATATAGGCATAGATAGAGGTCGCAACTTGTAGTACATAATTGATTCAGAGCGTGCAAAAGAAGGCCGACAACATATGCATATCGAATCTTTCATAGTCCAAAGCTGCAAACACAAGTCAATATATGACCTAGAAATTCCAGTAGTATAATACATTTCCCTATATCTCAAATGAAGTCCTGGTGGTGGTGCACGGTGGTCGCAGAGGCACCAGCTCGTCTGGTGTGGAGCCTCGAGTCTGGTGTGTGCGCGTGTATCAAATATATCGGTTTTCAACCAGATTTCCTTATTAACTGGTCATTTCTCTTATTCTTAATGAAAAGAAAGAGCTCTTGCCGGTTGCTTGAAAAATATCTCAAATAAAATTTTGAATAACCCGATGGTAGCAACACAGATCTAACCTAGCATATATCTTCAACAACTCATAGCTGATCTCATTCTGCTATAGCAATGTAGGCAATTTTAAGACAATGTTTGCACTTAGACATATTTCCTTATAATTACCATAGTCATTTACTGATGTTCATGTCATCTAAATCATCAATACATTAAGGCAATTGGCCGTGCCTTCTCATAGGATTTCATTTTCTTTGCACAGACCTAAAATCAACCACATTATAATTCTCCTAGCATGTTCCTTCTGATATTTGTGGATACAGACTAAACTTCAAACAAAACTTTGAACAAATCATAAATGCAAGACCCTACAAAATAATTAAAGGTGTTATACAAGGCTCAGCCCCTCAGGACGATAACATGGGTGTGTAACTAATAGACCTATCAAGTACAGTTGGTCACATCTATTTTACTTTCTTGAATGTTGTGTTCAGTTCGCTATAAATGAAATTAAAGAAAGGCACCCATCATGGTAAGTCATAGAGCATGAGAAATGTAACATAATCTAAATAGAGTGCTATGGAACATGATTTGGCCCATAATTTGTAATCATAGATGAAATGAACCAACCTGATTTCATGAACTTGTAGGTGCTGGGCTAAGGAGAAGCATCCAAAGCGCCATTGTTGTGCTCCTCAACACCATTGTAATCCCCTAATGTATTGTTAACAGCACCCTCTGCATCATCCTCCTCGAGACTCGCAATCTCCATTTGTGCCTTCTCCAAAATCTCTCTCCGCCTCACCTCAAGTTCCCTTTGCATATCCTTCCGCATCCGTTTCAACTCCTCCATGTGCTGCCTCTTGCTATTCTCCACCCTCTCATAAACCTCCCTAAGCCTATCAATTGACTCCGTGAGCATCGCAAACTCGTCCCCCTGCACTGCGCCGGTCTCATATGTCTGGTTTTCCCTCAATTGCGCATCTGACACTGAATTCCGTGGTTCCACTTTGCTACATCCAGCGAGCACAAGCTCCGCAACGTCCACCCCCCACGAACGGCGTGGCACTGGATGCGTGTCACGGCGCCGCGTCACGAGAGGAGTTAGTGGTGGCAGCAGTGGCGGTGGCGTCGGCGTCGGTGGGCTCATGAGGGACAGCATCTTGTCGAAGTATACCCATTTGGAGGGCGAGGGGTTGCTGGAGCGGTGGGCAGCCAGGCGGGACCTCTCCTTCTCCTTCCTAAACATCTTCCTGAGGGTGTCGATGCGGTTGCGGCACTGCGCCTCGGAGAAGTATCCCGCAGGGCGGGATGCCGCGGCGGCTACGATGCGGGAGACATCGAGCCACTCGCCGGCGCTGATGCTGCGGCGGCCGGCGCAGGCAAAGCGTTCGCCCCAGGCGTCGAGGAGCGCGAAGGTGGAGTCCTCCGTCCACTCGGGCGTCGCGCGCGGGGCCGGGGCTGAGGGCGCAGAGCGCGGAGCGAACTCGAAGCCGAGCGCATAGCGGTCGGTGCGGCGACGCTTGGAGCGCGGCGAGGGGGAGGCGGAGGAGGGCGACGAAGACGGGGAAGCAGCGGCGGGGTCGGGTTCCATGTGCGGGGCTAGGGTTTGGGCTGGAGCTGTTCGGCGATGTGGATTGGCCGGAACGATGGGGAGTCCGGCGAGGTTGGAATTTGGGAGTACGATTTCTACGCATACGTCGCCCACTAGTAAGGCTGGTTATTACTACTTCAGCGGAAAATCTTGTGGCCGTCAGATTGGAGATTCTGCGGGCAAGATCGCGAGGAAGGATAACTATTTTCTTTACCAGGAAGGGGGAAGGAAAACTAGGAAGAAGTTTACTCGCAGAGATACCACCAGCAAAGTAGGCAATGTTTGCACGTGTCCATGGATAGCAGATAGGAATAGGAAGATCATGTAACTGAAGTCATCAAATAACATTCTAGATTCTTAAAGGCTAGCTGTGTTGCTATTTTGTCGCAAGGGCACACCATCCCGGACACTCGGATCTTGAATGGACACGAAGGTGTCGCGTTCTAGTCAGTGAGCGACTAGTCCACTACCACCATCGCAGCCACGTCACATCCTAACATTCGTAGTTTTCATTGCACCCACCCACCCCCGCGGAGAGGAACGACTCCAATTTCAAAATTGCCCCTCCTCTCTACCTATCCGGCGACGAATCTAGTGATTCCCCACTCTCCCCACTCCGTCTCCCTCTACCTCTCGTCGTTTATAATGACTGCATACTGTTTTCGCGCAGCGGGCGTGCCAGTGGTTGCGGTGGTAATGAGCAAGGTCGTGTTGCTTCATCGACGAAGGACTTCTCCGGATTAGTGCTTGGCAAGTAGTGGAGGCATGAGAGACGTTGTTGTGAGTGATGGAGGAAGAGCAAATCGCCTACAACCAGTAATCACCTTGTTCTCGTTTCTGTGCATCTCGTGTTTTAATTTCATGGAAGTGCTTGCCTTGGATGCACTCGATTGGCTGGATGTCGGCGTGCAAGGGTTTGTCTAGAGTGGGGTGTAAGATGCACGAGATATGAGGGAGCGTGGATGAGCTCAATTTTCTGGTGTTGATGTGTGTGTGCAAGGGATTGTCTATGCGGTGTGCGAGATGCACGAGAAATGAGGAAGGGTGCGGCTTGTGGCTTCATGTTGGATAACGTAGCATAAATTCAAAATTTTCCTACGCATATTCAGATCTTCCTATGGAGAGACCAGCAACGAGAGAGGGGTAAGAGCATCTTCATACCTTTGAAGATCGCTAAGCGGAAGCGTTGCTAGAACGCGGTTGATGGAGTCGTACTCGCAGCGATTCTGATCTAGTGCCGAACTACGGCACCTCCGCGTTCAACACACGTGCAGCCCGGTGACGTCTCCCGCACCTTGATCCAGCAAGGAGGAGGGAGAGGTTGGGGTAGAACTCCAGCAGCGCGACGGCGTGGTGTCGATGGAGAGACGACGTCTCCCGGCAGGGCTTCGCCAAGCACCGGCAGAGAGGAGGAGGAAGAAGGGCAGGGCTGCGCCGAGAGAGAGGCAAAAGTCTGATCTCCAATGGCCAAAAGTGCCCACTATATATAGGGGGAGGGAGGGGATGCGCCCCCTTGAGGGTTTCCCTCTCCTGGGGGGGGCAGCCCTAGATGGGGGCTGGTGCGGCGGCCAAGGGGGGAGGAGGGGTGTGGCGCACCCCTGGTGGGCCTTAGGCCCACCTGGCTTAGGGTTTGTCTTTTCTCTCCCCCACGCATTGGGCTGAGTGGGGAGACGCACCAGCCCACCTAGGGGTTGGTTCCCTTCCCCACTTGGCCCACCTTACCTCCCGGGGTCGTTGCCCCCTTTCGGTGGACCCCGGGGCCACCTCCGGTGGTCCTGATGGTCCCGGTACGTTACCGGTGATGCCCGAAACACTTCCGGTATCCGAAACCATCCGTCCTATATATCAATCTTTACATCCGGACCATTCCGGAGCTCCTCGTGACGTCCGGGGTCTCATCCGGGACTCCGAACAACTTTCGGTAACCTCGTATAACAATTCCCTATAACCCCAGCGTCATCGAACCTTAAGTGTGTAGACCATACGGGTTCGGGAGACAGGCAGACATGACCGAGACGCCTCTCAGGCCAATAACCATCAGCGAGGTCTGGATACCCATGGTGGCTCCCACTTGTTCCACGATGATCTCATCGGATGAACCACAATGTCAAGGATTCAATCAATCCCGTATACGATTCCCTTTGTCTGTCGGTATAGAACTTGCCCGAGATTCGATCATCGGTATACCTATACCTTGTTCAATCTCGTTACCGGTAAGTCTCTTTACTCGTTCCGTAGCACGTCATCGTCTGACTAAGTCCTTAGTCACATTGAGCTCATGATGATGTTCTACCGAGTGGGCCCAGAGATACCTCTCCGTCACACGGAGTGACAAATCCGTGTCTCGATTCGTACCAACCTAACAGACACTTTCGGAGGTACCCGTAGTGCACCTTTATAGTCACCCAGTTACGTTGTGACGTTTGATACACCCAAAGCACTCCTACGGTATCCGGGAGTTGCACAATCTCACGGTCGAAGGAAAGGATACTTGACATTAGAAAAGCTTTAGCATACGAACAATACGATCTAGTGCTATGCTTAGGATTGGGTCTTGTCCATCACATCATTCTCCCAATGATGTGATCCCGTTATCAATGACATCTAATGTCCATGATGAGGAAATCATGATCATCTATTGACTAACGAGCTAGCCAACTAGAGGCTTGCTAGGGACACATTGTGATCTATTTATTCACACATGTATTACTGTTTCCTGTTAATACAATTATAGCATGAACAATAGACGATTATCATGAACAAGGAAATATGATAATAACCATTTTATTATTGCCTCTAGGGCATATTTCCAACAGTCTCCCACTTGCACTAGAGTCAATAATCTAGTTACATTGTGATGTATCAAACACCCATAGCATTATGGTGTTGATCATGTTTTGCTCGTGGAAGAGGTTTAGTCAACGGGTCTGCAATATTCAGATCCGTGTGTACTTTACAAATATCTATCACTCCATCTCTGGACATGGTCCTGGATGGAGTTGTAGCGGCGTTTGATGTGCTTCGTCTTACGGTGAAACCTGGGCTCCTTGGCTATGGCAATGGCCCCAGTGTTATCACAGAAGAGTGTCATTGGACCCGACGCGCTTGGAACCACTCCAAGGTCGGTGAGGAGCTCCTTCATCCAAATTCCTTCATGAGCTGCTTCTGAAGCAGCTATGTACTCCGCTTCACATGTAGATGATGCCACGACTTCTTGCTTGCTGCTGCACCAGCTCACTGCCCCACCATTAAACACATATACATATCCGGTCTGTGACTTAGAGTCATACGGATCTGTGTCGAAGATAGCGTCGACGTAACCCTTTACGACGAGCTCTTCGTCACCTCCATAAACGAGAAACATTTCCTTAGTCCTTTTCAGGTACTTAAGGATATTCTTGACCGATGTCCAGTGTTCCATACCGGGATCACTTTGGTACCTCCCTACCAAGCTTATGGCAAGGTTTATATCAGGTCTGGTACACAGCATGGCATACATTAGAGAGCCTACGGCTGATGCGTAGGGGACATAACTCATCTTCTCTCTATCTGCTGCCATGGTCGGCGACTGAGTCTTACTCAATCTCACACCTTGCAAAACTGGCAAGAACCCTTTCTTTGAGTTTTCCATATTGAACTTCTTCAATATCTTGTCAAGGTATGTACTTTGCGAAAGACCTATGAGGCGTCTTAATCTATCTCTATAGATCTTGATGCCTAATATGTATGCAGCTTCTCCAAGGTCCTTCATTGAAAAACTTTTGTTCAAATAGGCCTTTATGCTCTCCAACATCTCTATATTATTCCCCATCAATAATATGTCATCCACATACAGTATGAGGAAAGCTACAGAGCTCCCACTCACTTTCTTGTACAGACAGGCTTCTCCGTAAACCTGTATGAACCCAAACGCTTTAATCACCTCATTAAAGCGAATGTTCCAACTCCGAGATGCTTGCACCAGCCCATAGATGGAGCGCTGGAGCTTGCACACTTTGTTAGCACCCTTAGGGTCGACAAAACCTTCTGGTTGCATCATATACAACTCTTCCTTAAGGTTCCCGTTAAGGAACGCTGTTTTGACGTCCATTTGCCAAATTTCATAATCATAAAAGGCGGCAATTGCTAACATGATTCGAACTGATTTCAGCTTCGCTACGGGAGAGAAAGTCTCTTCGTAGTCAACTCCTTGAATTTGTCGAAAACCCTTTGCGACAAGTCGAGCTTTGTAAACGGTTACATTACCGTTTGCATCAGTCTTCTTCTTGAAGATCCATTTATTTTCTATGGCTCGCCGGTCATCGGGCAAGTACACCAAAGTCCATACTTTGTTCTCATACATGGATCCTATCTCGGATTTCATAGCCTCAAGCCATTTGTTGGAATCCAGGCCCGCCATCGCTTCTTCATAGTTCGAAGGTTCACCATTGTCTAACAACATGATTTCCATCACAGGGTTGTCGTACCACTCTGGTGCGGAGCGTGCCCTTGTGGACCTTCGCGGTTCAGTAGTAACTTGATCTGAAGCTTCATGATCATCATCATTAACTTCCTCTTCAGTCGGTGTAGGCGCCACAGGAACAACTTCCCGCGCTGCGCTACTATCCTGTTCGAGAGGGGGTGTAATTACCTCATCAAGTTCCACCTTCCTCCCACTTACTTCTTTCGAGAGAAACTCTTTCTCTAGAAAGGATCCGTTCTTGGCAACAAAGGTTTTACCTTCGGATCTAAGATAGAAGGTATACCCAATAGTTTCCTTAGGGTATCCTATGAATACGCATTTCTCCGCTTTGGGTTCGAGCTTTCCTGGTTGAAGTTTCTTCACATAAGCATCGCAGCCCCAAACTTTAAGAAACGACAACTTAGGTTTCTTGCCAAACCATAGTTCATATGGTGTCGTCTCAACGGATTTAGACGGTGCCCTATTTAAAGTGAATGCTGCAGTTTCTAATGTGTATCCCCAAAATGATAGCGGTAAGTCGGTAAGAGACATCATAGATCGTACCATATCTAATAAAGTGCGATTACGACGTTCAGACACTCCGTTGCGTTGCGGTGTGCCAGGCGGCGTCAGTTGTGAAACGATTCCACACTTCCTTAGGTGTGTGCCAAACTCGTGACTCAAATATTCTCCTCCACGATCAGATCGTAGACACTTAATTTTTCTGTCACGTTGATTCTCGACCTCACTCTGAAATTCCTTGAACTTTTCAAATGTCTCAGATTTGTGCTTCATCAAGTAGATATACCCATACCTAGTCAAATCATCGGTGAGAGTGAGAACATAACAATAGCCACCGCGAGCTTCAATGTTCATTGGACCACACACATCAGTATGTATTATTTCCAATAAGTCGGTTGCTCTCTCCATTATTTATGAGAATGGAGTCTTAGTCATCTTGCTCATGAGGCACAGTTCACATGTGTCAAATCATTCAAAGTCAAGAGACTCTAATAGTCCATCAGTATGGAGCTTCTTCATGCGCTTAACGCCGATATGACCAAGGCAGCAGTGCCACAAGAATGTGGGACTATCATTATCAACTTTACATCTTTTGGTCCTCACACTATGAATATGTGTAACATCACGATCGAGATTCATCAAGAATAAACCATTCACCAGCGGAGCATGACCATAAAACATATCACTCATATAAATAGAACAACCATTATTCTCTGACTTAAATGAGTAGTCGTATCGCATTAAGCAAGACCCTGATACAATGTTCGTGCTTAAAGCTGGTACTAAATAACAATTATTAAGGTTTAAGACTAATCCCGACGGTAGATGTAGAGGTAGCGTGCCGACGGCGATCACATCGACCTTTGAACCATTCCCGACGCGCATCGTCACCTCGTCCTTGGCCAGTCTCCGCTTATTCCGCAGTTCCTGCTTTGAGTTGCAAATGTGAGCAACATCACCGGTATCAAATACCCAGGAGCTACTACGAGCGCTGGTAAGGTACACATCAATAACATGTATATCACATATACCTTTAACGTTGCCGGCCTTCTTGTCCGCTAAGTATTTGGGGCAGTTCCGCTTCTAGTGACCCTTTCCCTTGCAATAGAAGCACTCAGTCTCAGGCTTGGGTCCATTCTTTTTCTTCTTCCCGGCATCTGGCTTACCGGGCGCGGCAACAGCTTTGCCGTCTTTCTTGAAGTTCTTCTTACCCTTGCCCTTCTTGAAACTAGTGGTCTTGTTGACCATCAACACTTGATGCTCTTTCTTGATTTCTACTTCTGCAGACTTGAGCATCGAGTACAACTCGAGAATGGTCTTCTCCATCCCTTGCATGTTGTAGTTAAGCACAAAGCCTTTGTAGCTTGGTGGGAGAGACTGGAGGATTCTGTCAATTATAGCATCATCCGGAAGTTCGACTCCAAGTGAAGTCAGACGACCGTGTAACCCAGACATTTTGTGTATGTGCTCACTAACAGAACTGTTCTCCTCCATCTTACAGCTAAAGAACTTGTCGGAGACTTCATATCTCTCGACACGGGCATGAGCTTGAAAAACTAGCTTCAGCTCTTGGAGCATCTCATATGCTCCGTGTTGCTACGCCTTCGGAGCCCCTTTTCTAAACTGTATAACATGCCACACCTAACCAGAGAGTAGTCATCACTCCGCGTTTGCCAGACGTTCAGAATGTCCTGGGCTGCTGCGGGAGCGGGAGGGTCACCTAGCGGCGCATCAAGGACATAAGCCTTTTTAGCTGCTTCAAGGATGAGCTTCAATTTGCGAACCCAGTCCGCATAGTTGCTACCATCATCTTTCAGCTTGTTTTTCTCTAGGAATGCGTTGAAATTGAGGTTGACGTTGGCCATCTACAATATTTATAAAGACAAACCTTTTAGACTAAGTTCATGACAATTAAGTTCATTTAATCAAATTAAGTATGAACTCCCACTTAAATCGACATCCCTCTAGTCATCTAAGTGATACATGATCCATGTTGACTAACCCGTGTCCGATCATCACGTGAGACGGACTAGTCACCACGGTGAGCAACTTCATGCTGATCGTATTCAACCATACGACTCATGTTCGACCTTTCGGTCTCTTGTATTCGTGGTCATGTATGTACATGCTAAGCTCGTCGAGTCAACCTAGGTGTTTCGCATGTGTAAATCTGGCTTACACCCATTGTATGCGAACATTAGAATCTATCACACCTGATCATCACGTGGTGCTTCGAGACAACGAACCTTCGCAACGGTGCACACTTAGGGGAATATGTTCTCGAAATTTTAAGAGGGATCATATTATTATGCTACCGTCGTTCTAAGCAATAAGATGTAAAACATGATAAACATCACAATGCAATCATATAGTGACATGATATGGCCATTATCATCTTCGCCCTTTCGATCTCCATCTTCAGGCATCGCATGATCATCATCGTCACCGGCGTGACACCATGATTTTCATCATCATGATATCCATCATCGTGTCTCTGTGAAGTTGTCACGCCAACTACTACTATCACTACTACTATAGCTAACCGTTAGCAATGAAGTAAAAGTAGCAAGCACATGGCGTTGCATCTCATACAATAATTAAGACAACTCCTATGGCTCCTGCCGGTTGTCATACTCATCGACATGCAAGTCGTGAAACCTATTACAATAACATGATCATCTCATACATCATACATGCAACATCACAACTTTGGCCATATCACATCACATGTCAAACCCTGCAAAAACAAGTTAGACGTCCTCTAATTGTTGTTGCAAGTTTTACGTGGCTGATTTGGGTTTCTAGCAAGAACGCCTTCTTACCTACGTGACAACCACAACGATGATATGCCAAAGCTATTTACCCTTCATAAGGACCCTTTTCATCAAATCCAATCCGACTAGAGTAGGAGAGACAGACACCCGCTAGCCACCTTTATGCACGGTGTGCATGTCTGTCGGTGGAACCAGTCTCACGTAAGCGTACGTGTAAAGTCGGTCCGGGCCGCTTCATCCCACAATACCATCGGAAAATAATAAGACTAGTAGCGGCAAGCAAATTGATAAATCATCGCCCACAACTTTCGTGTTCTACTCGTGCATAGAATCTACGCATAGAAAACCTGGCTCGGATGCCACTGTTGGGTAACGTCGCATAAATTCAAAATTTTCCTACGCATATTCAGATCTTCCTATGGAGAGACCAGCAACGAGAGATAGGTAAGAGCATCTTCATACCTTTGAAGATCGCTAAGCGGAAGCGTTGCTAGAACGTGGTTGATGGAGTCGTACTCGCAGCGATTCCGATCTAGTGCCGAACTACGGCACCTCCGCGTTCAACACACGTGCAGCCCGGTGACGTCTCCCGCACCTTGATCCAGCAAGGAGGAGGGAGAGGTTGGGGAAGAACTCCAGCGGCACGACGGCGTGGTGTCGATGGAGAGACGAGGTCTCCCGGCAAGGCTTCGCCAAGCACCGACAGAGAGGAGGAGGAAGAAGGGCAGGGCTGCGCCGAGAGAGAGGCCAAAGTCTGATCTCCAATGGCCAAAAGTGCCCACTATATATAGGGGGAGGGAGGGGCTGCGCCCCCTTGAGGGTTTCCCTCTCCTGGGGGGGGGGGGCAGCCCTAGATGGGGGCTGGTACGGCGGCCAAGGGGGGAGGAGGGGTGTGGCGCACCCCTGGTGGGCCTTAGGCCCACCTGGCTTAGGGCCCCCCTTTTCTCTCCCCCACGCATTGGGTTGAGTGGGGAGGCGCACCAGCCCACCTAGGGGCTGGTTCCCTTCCCCACTTGGCCCACCTTACCTCTCGGGGTCGTTGCCCCCTTTCGGTGGACCCCGGGGCCACCTCCGGTGGTCCCGGTACGTTACCGGTGATGCCCGAAACACTTCCGGTATCCGAAACCATCCGTCCTATATATCAATCTTTACCTCCGGACCATTCTGGAGCTCCTCGTGACGTCCGGGATCTCATCCGGGACTCCGAAAAACTTTCGGTAACCTCATATAACAATTCCCTATAACCCTAGCGTCATCGAACCTTAAGTGTGTAGACCCTACGGGTTCGGGAGACAGGCAGACATGACCGAGACGCCTCTCCGGCCAATAACCATCAGCGGGGTCTGGATACCCATGGTGGCTCCCACTTGCTCCACGATGATCTCATTGGATGAACCACGATGTCAAGGATTCAATCAATCCCGTATAGGATTCCCTTTGTCTGTCGGTATAGAACTTGCCCGAGATTCGATCGTCGGTATACCTATACCTTGTTCAATCTCGTTACCGGTAAGTCTCTTTACTCGTTCCGTAGCACGTCATCATGTGACTAACTCCTTAGTCACATTGAGCTCATGATGATGTTCTACCGAGTGGGCTCAGAGATACCTCTCCGTCACACGGAGTGACAAATCCCGATCTCGATTCGTACCAACCCAACAGACACTTTCGGAGGTACCCGTAGTGCACCTTTATAGTCACCCAGTTACGTTGTGACATTTGATACACCCAGAGCACTCCTACGGTATCCGGGAGTTGCACAATCTCACGGTCGAAGGAAAAGATACTTGACATTAGAAAAGCTTTAGCATACGAACAATACGATCTAGTGCTATGCTTAGGATTGGGTCTTGTCCATCACATCATTCTCCCAATGATGTAATCCCATTATCAATGACATCTAATGTCCATGATCAGGAAATCATGATCATCTATTGACTAACGAGCTAGCCAACTAGAGGCTTGCTAGGGACACATTGTGATCTATTTATTCACACATGTATTACTGTTTCCTATTAATACAATTATAGCATGAACAATAGATGATTATCATGAACAAGGAAATATGATAATAACCATTTTATTATTGCCTCTAGGGCATATTTCCAACACTTCATTGGTTTGGCTACCGGAATCTCATAGTAGTTTTTGGTCGTTTTTCTTTGTGAGAGTTCCTCTTGTGATTTTGTGAGGCCGATATGTTAGTTTCTTTGTGGGAAACATCATGGGATAGGTATGAGATAGGTACGTGATATCTCGTCAGTTATGACACTCAGTTCTTAATATAGCTTTTTTGACATTGACATCCTTGATATAGCTTCTTGATTAGCATATGTAATATTTTTCATTGGAAACTTGCTTATTAGTTGTTTATTAGTTGCATGTCATTATCATGGTTTTTCCATAAGAGAGAGTTGCCCACTTCGCATGTGTATTAGTGCACTGTCCACCACTATCAGCAACAAATCTCCTCTTAGTATGAAGAAGGAAGCGGAAGTGGAAGCAACGTAGCTAAATTTTGTACTTAATTTTTTAGCCTGTTTCATATTAATGTGTTCATTAGGTACTCTTGATTGTTAGTTGTAGGTTTATAGCTATTTTGTTCCGGTGTATATTCATGTGTGCTGAAATTGAATTACGAGTAGTCCTAGTATAGTTATGTGCAATAGAATTTTCCGGCGATGGCTTAGGTTTGGTCGATGCGCTCTTTTTTATGGATGAATAAATTAAGTTTAGGGATGTGATAGATGATTAATTTTTGCATGCACTCGTGTATATGTATGTATGTTTGTACACTATTTTTCTGCCATATATCATTTTTTCATGGTTTTGTCTAATAGGGGGTTGTCCATTTTTTAGGTAGCAAATAATGGCTGGGAGAAGCAGTAAGGGCATTCATTAAGACCGCCCTGCAGCAAATCCCGACGTTGAACCTTCTTATGTTGCCGTAGATAATCAAAGAGAGGTGCGGGATAATGGAAAGTCGTGTCTCTTTTGTTGACTCATATACTAATAACGACCTTGAACCTGACAAAGATATTGTAGATCATACAACAAAAGTAAAGCGTTGAAAGCCTATACGAAATGACTTACCTCATTTTGTGTTACATTTGCCCATTAAATGTGTGTGAGTTTCCAATTAACATATATGTATACAAATTGTTTAGATCACTTCAATGGACTTTATTTTGCTTCTCTTGGTGGTTTTTGTCTCTTTGGGGTTTTAGGAATAGGGGATTGCCTGCAAAGCTATACAAACTAAATCAATAGCTTATTCCTGTCCAGAGGGGGTCATCATTAATAAAGAGTTTGGGGGCTTGTTGGACTTCGCAGCCACTAGCATGGATGCAGATATTAGCCAATGTATTATAAAGCACTACAACCCTAAGATGTTCCAATTTGGTATACCAGATAGGGGGAGATATCAGTAGATGCAGCGAGTGTGCATACAATATGGGGATTGCCAAACAGGGGTAGAAAGGTTTGCTTTGAGAATGGACCCAGCATCACAAAGGCTATTTACAACATCTACAATATTACCATCAAGAACTCATGGAGCTTACGATGATGACTACCCTCGTGCTTGGCTAGCAGTCAACTTTTCCTGCTTCCTTGCACCATCAACAAGTCTAAGCATCTCGCCAAAAAGTTTCCCTGTGGTCATGGATGTCAATGGTATAACAAAGAGGAATGTGTCCTAGTTTTATGTTGATCAATTAAAGGCAGCATTCACAGTAGCAGACGTTAAGAAGAATGTCGTATGTTGTTGTGTTTTCCATCTTGTAGTAAGTGCATCTAAACTCAAACTGGCTTTTCTCTTCTCAATCTTCTCTTATGCCCCTCTTGGAAACTCATGTTTTTTTACTTTCATGCAGTTGTTGTATCTATACTCATTGGATGTGGATGAACATATAGCAAGTTCGGCACCAATAATTTGTGTTTGGAACTTGGATCTAATCAGAAAAGTCATGAATAAGGATAAGAAGGGCTCGGGTCAATATGGCAAACTACGGGTAAGTTTTTTTCTACTTGTGTTGTTTTAGGTTTTGTAGGTCACACATGCATTTTTTCCTTGATTGCTTTAAAGTACAAGCCACAACACAAGTAGAAATAGGCAAGTCGTGTATTTAAGTATGGCAAGTCTTTTAAGCATGGTCAAGTAACTCTATACTTTTTGGAGAAGAAAGTCACATTCTTGTTATGCACAGACATTCACCTCAACTTTAGGGGGAACTTGCGTACTTCAGGTGCAATTCATATCCTAAGTTGTACCGCTTTTACAATAGTCGTATGGTTTAACATATTCGTAGCTTGCTCGTACACTGGGAAATTTTACTTTGCAACCAAGTGCTACACTTAGTTTCCCATGGATATAATGTACTCACATTTTTTGTTTATCACCAATAATGAAAGAGTTGAACACTGAATTTCCCCGATGTGCGGACGATAGCTTGTTCGGAAGCACGAACCATATCATAAAATTTTTACAACAAGATTACCCAACTCACACAATGAATAGGTAAGTCATTAATTGGTTTGTTTTGTTAGTTTTTCTTATTTTTTAGTTATTTTAGGTTTTCCTTGTGTTTGTGAGTTTTTCAAGAAATTTGTTCTGTTATATGATGGCAACTTTAAACACGTGTGTAAGAAAGTTCATACTTGAGAGTAGGCAACTTCATATTTGTCATATAACAATGTGCCAAGTTTTTAAGTCCAAGGTTTAAACAAGTCTTCTATAGGCAAATTTGTTTGTACTATTGGCAAGTTACAAAAAAACGTGTTAAAGAAAGTTTCATTCACTATGTGTAGGCCACTTCATGCCATGTTTATAGGCATCTTTATTGAGTGCTATTCTGACAACTTTAAAGTTGTCAAACTATATGTTTTTGTTAAGTTTACGTGATCTATTTTTTTCACATGTTGTTTGTGTTTTGTAGAAACAAAATAAGCTCTCAGTCATGGTGCACGAAATGTGTACCAAAATATCACACTCAATCGGAAAGCTTGTGTACATTATTGGAAGGATTGATGATGATGAATCTGGGACAAGCAGGACCAAACCTAGTAATATGGGAACAAGCAAGAAAGTTCTAAGAAAAGAAGCAGACAACTGGTCACCGACAGCAACGGCGTACCAACTAAAGAAGAGTCATACAAATCAGACAACGTGATGACCCACTAGTATAGGGGATCAATCATAGTCCTTCCAATAAGTAAGAGTATCGAACCCAACGAGGACTAGAAGATAATGATAAGCATTTTCTAGCAAGGTATTCTCTACAAGTGTTGTGACTAACTATAAGAGCATATTTCTCCATGTGTGGATTTGGTAATTGATGACCATCCCTATTGACTAATGGTTGCCTTGAGTTATATTCGAAGGATTTGTCCATAGGCACTTCTTGAAGTCCATCTGCTCGTTTCAAGGAGTTTATATGGTGGCCAAGGTGATATTCAAGGTTTTATCCAAAGATTGGTCATGTGAGGGTTGAGCTTATTGCAAGCATGTCTTTAAGAAGAAGATTGTGTGAGCATTCATGTTTACCTTCAAGAAATCATCTTTATGAAGAGAGAGGATAAGATACAAGGTTTATCAAGACTAAGTCAAAGAGTGAATCAAGTTGATCAACACACAAGATGTACCGAGAGGGATCAAGTGATCCCATGGTATGGTAAGAATTGTCCATTACACTTTATGTACTAACCCATGGTCTATGTGAGAGTTCTATGTGGGGTTAGGTATGTTTCCATGGGCTTGGGTCAAGAGGAAGATATCATACAACCCATGAAGGATGACATCAAGTGGTGATCATCATCAAGACTGCGGTGTGCAAGTTCAAGTGGAGCATCATGAATAGATCATACTTGAATCTTGTCGTCCATTGTGGTGACAATGAACTTGTGAAGATGTGCTTAAAAGAGGCTCGCCCATAGTGGAGTACGGTGAAGTAATCTACTAGTCTTCTTCGAGCCGACACAATCAAGAAAGGTGGTCCATCTTGAGGAGGACAAGATCGTCATCCTCTAGCTCAAGTGGACTATGCACAAGGCAATGGTTGTCCTTGTTAGGTTTTCTATTTTACCGGTGTCAGGGTGTTAGTTGGGAGACCAGGTTATAGGATCGATTGTCGTACTATCAAGGGGGGCTCTCAAGTGAGTAGCTTGATCGTATTGTTCATTGACAACTCAAACCATTGCATTCTTAGCATCGCCATATTTCTTTGTTCTTGGCTGATTTTTCTCTATGTGGGTTCTCGAGCTTATGGTCATCTTCATGACAAGTTCGAGTTCATCGAAAACGGACTCCATATGCATCTTCTATGCTGTTTTCGATGTTGGAATTTTTGCAGATTCTTCATTCATAGAGGTTTCACATCTCTATACCATTGGCATTTTATATTGTCGTTGTTGGATAGCCCTTGTCGTTGTAAATCCAATGATCTTAAGTTTGATCAATTTGGAGCTCATTTGTAGAAGTTATGATAGTTCTAGTGTTTCTGAATTCATATCTTGCCTTTGTTCTCGTGTGGAAGGAATCAAGTGCTAGTACCGTGCAAGGGAGCGTTACTACCTCTTATCTGCGGTAGTACCTCTCTAGGCAGCGGTAGTACCACTTACGGGTGGTAGTGCCATTGCCCAGTTCTGCATGTCGTACAACTCACTTCGGTGTCTCAATTTTTTTGTGTCGGACTAAGCAGTTTTTGTTTGATAGTACATCGTGGTAGTACGCTCCCAAGCGATAGTACTGCCTGTTACTACTGTGCGAGTACCGACCTTCTTTCTGGGCCTAGAACCCTCAGTAAACTACGAGTGGTAGTAGGGCGCGGTACTACCTCTTATCTGTGGTAGTACCGCTCCCACGAGCAGTAGTACCGGTTAGGCGGAACTAGCTCCGCTCCTAATTCCGCTCTAGGTTTGTAGATATGCTCCATTGCAACCCAAGTGGTACTAGTGCTTGGGCGAGTGGTAGTACCGCTCCGGTGGCACTACCGCCTCCTGGCCTCGTGTAATTGCCTTGTGCGACTCACTTTGCCGCCCAAGCGGTAGTGTCGCTCCCATGAGCGGTAGTACCACTTATGTTTGGGCTGAGGGGGTAACGGTTGGATATTTCCCCTCCTATAAAAGGGGGTATTATTCCCCGATGGATCTTATCCTTTGAGCTCGTTTTCACCCACTGTTGACTTTCTTCGAGCTTGCTATATCTTGCTACCTCTTTAGCTTGCGTTGGTTTTTACCTTGAAGAGGAAAGGGTGATGCAACACAGCAGCAATAAGTATTTCCCTCAGTTTGAGAACCAAGGTATCAATCCAGTAGGAGTACCAAGATGATGCACCAATGTACCTGCGCAAAAACAAACAAAATTGCACCCAACGCTATAAAGGGGTTGTCAATCCCTTCACGATTATTTGCAAGGTGAGATCTGAAGGTGAAAAGTGCAACAAAGTAATTTTGTGGAACTGAAAATAGGATGTGAAGTAGACCCGGGGGCCATAGTGTTCACTAGAGGCTTCTCTCATGATAGCAAGTATTACGGTGGGTGAACGAATTACTGTCGAGCAATTGATAGAATCGCGCAAAGTCATGATGATATCTAAGGCAATGATCATACATATAGGCATCACGCCCGAGACAAGTAGACCGATACTTTCTGCATCTACTACTATTACTCCACACATCGACCGCTATCCAGCATGCATCTAGTGTATTGAGTTCATAACAAACAAAGTAACGCCTTAAGCAAGATGACATGATGTAGAGGGATAAATTCATGCAATAGATATAAACCCCATCTTTTTACCCTTGATGGCAACAACATGAGGCGTGCCTCGCTACCCCTTCTGTCGCTGGGTGAGGACACCGCACGGTATGAACCCAAAACCAAGCACTTCTCCCATTGCAAGAATTATAGATCAAGTTGGCCAAATGAAACCCACAACTCGAAGAGAATTACAAGGATACGAAATCATGCATATAAGAGATCAGAGGAGACTCAAATAATATTCATAGATAATCTGATGATAAATCCACAATTCATCGGATCTCGACAAACACACCGCAAAAGAAGGTTACATCGGATAGATCTCCATGAAGATCATGGAGAACTTTGTATTGAAGATCCAAGAGAGAGAAGAAGCCATCTAGCTACTAGCTATGGACCCGAAGGTCTGTGTTGAACTAATCACGCATCATCGGAGAGGCAATGGTATTGATGAAGAAGCCCTCCGTGTCCGAATCCCCCTCCGGCAGGGCACCAGAACGGTCCCCAGATGGGATCTTGCGGAGATAGAAGCTTGCGGCAGCAGAAAAGTATAGGTGAAAGAAGTAGGGCAAAGGAGCCACGTGGGGCCCACAAGCCTGGTAGGTGCGCCCCCAGGCCGCAGCTAGGGGGCTTGTGACCTCCCCCGAGGTCCTTTGCCTTGGTTCTCAAGTTCCCTGCGTATCTTTTGTTACGAAAAAAATCATTCCGCAGATTTTATTCCGTTTGGACTCCGTTTAATGTTGTTCTCTGAAAAGGGTCAAAAACACGGAAAAAAACAGAAACTGGCACTTGGCACTGAGTTAATAGGTTAGTCCCAAAAAATATATAAAATAGCATAATCATGCATACAAAACATCCAAAGTTGACAAGATAATAGCATGGAACCATCAAAAATTATAGATACGTTGGAGACATATCAAGCATCCCCAAGCTTAACTCTTGCTCGTCCTCGAGTAGGGAAGTGATAAAGACTGAATTTTGGATGTGGAATTCTACCTAACATATTTGTCCTTTGTAACTTCTTTCTTGTGGCATGAATGTTGTGATCCGTAAGATTCAAAACAATAGTTTACTATTGACATGAAAACAATAGTACTTCAAGCATACTAGCAAAGTGATCATGAACTTTTGAAATAACAAGGCCAAAGAAAGTTATCCCTACAAAATCATATAGTGTGGCTATGGTCCATCATCCTCACACAACGAATTTTAAATCATGCACAACCCCGATGTTGGACAAGTAATTGTTTTCGCACTCTTACTTTCTCAAACCTTTTCAACTCCCACGCAATACATGAGCGTGAGCCATGTATATAGCACTATAGGTGGAATACAGTGTGGTGTAGTTTGTGAGGCAAAAAGGAGGAGATGGTCACATTGACTCGGCATATCAAAGGGCTATGGAGATGCCCATCAATAGATATCAATGTGAATGAGTAGGGAGAACCATGCAACAGATGCACTTAGAGCTCTAAGTGTGTGAAAGCTCAAGAGGAAAACTAGTGGGTGTGCACCCAACTTGCTTGCTCACGAAGACCTAGGGCAATTTTGAGGAATCCCATCATTGGAATATACAAGCCAAGTTATATAATGAAAATTCAAACTAGTATATGGAGGTGACAAAACGAGAGGCTCTCTATCATGAAGAACATGCTGCTATTTTGAAGCACAAGTGTGGAAAAAGATAGTAGCATTGTCCCTTCTCTCTTTTTCTCTTTTTTTTGTTTGGGCTCTTTGGCCTTTTTTCATTTTTTGGTGGGCATCTTTGGCCTCTTTTTTTTATTTCCTCACATGGGACAATGCTCTAATAATGATGATCATCACACTTTTATTTACTTACAACTCAACACTTAGAACAATGATGACGCTAAAGGAAATGCCTCCGACAGTGTACCAGGATGTGCAACGATCTAGCTTAGCGTATGACGTTGAAACATCTCGCTAGCTATCTTACGATCATGCAATGGCAATTTGAAAGTGACGGCACATGTCATGAGACGGAACGGTGGGAGTTGCATGGCAATATATCTCGGAATGGCTATGAAAATGCCATAATAGGTAGGTATGGTGGCTGTTTTGAGGAAGGTATATGGTGGGTTTGTCCACCGGCGAAAGTTGCACGACACTAGAGAGGCTAGCAATGGTGGATGGTGAAAGTGCATCTATACCATGGACTCACATTAGTCATGAAGAACTCATATACTTATTGCGAAAGTTTTATTAGTAATAGAAACAAAGTGCTAAACGCGTACTCCTAGGGGAAGGGTTGGTAGGTGTTAACCATCGCGTGATCCCAACCTCAACACAAAGGATGACAATCAATAGATCAATTATGCTCGGACTTCCTAACATAGCTGTTCACCATACGTGCATGCTACGGGAATCACTAACATCAACACAAGTATTTCTAGATTCACAACACCCTACTAACATAACTCTTAATATTACCAAATCCACGTCTCAAAACTAATTGAGAGGAATCAAAACTTCTCTTTCTACTCAATGCACATGAAGATGGAGGTTTTTGTACCCTCTTTGGGTACCTATCACCTTTGGGACTAATTTCATAGCATAAGCCAACTACCAAGTCACGCACCGCCGTGCTCTAAAAGATCTAAGTGAAGCACATAGAGCAAAATTATCTAGCTCAAAAGATATAAGTGAAGCACTTTGAGCATTCTAGCAAAATCATGATGACTGCATGTCTCTCTCTAAAGGTGTGCAGCAAGGATGATTGTGACACAACAAAAATAAAAGACTCCTAAGATACAAGACGCTCCAAGCAAAACACATATCATGTGGTGAATAAAAATATAGCTCCAAGTAACGTTACCGATGGATTGAAGACGAAAGAGGGGATGCCTTCCCGGGGCATCCCCAAGCTTAGGCTTTTTGGTGTCCTTGAATTTGGCTTGGGATGCCTTGGGCATCCCCAAGATTGAGCTCTTTCCACTCCTTATCTCTTCGTCCATGAGAACATCACCCAAAACTTGAAAACTTCACAACACAAAACTTAAACAGAAACTCGTGATAACATTAGCACAAGAAAACAAACTACCACCACCTTAGGTTCTATAGCAATCTTGATTTATATTTATATTGGTGTTGGGCTACTGTACTCTCACTTTTCCATGGCTAGTACCCCCCGATACTAACCATACTTCATCAAAACAAGCAACCAACTCAACAAAAACAGAATCTGTCAAAAAACAGACCAGTCTGTAGCAATATGTATACTTCGTATACTTCTGGTACCTCAAAAATTCTGACAAATTTGAATGTCTGGGCAAAAGGAATATCAACCAGCATAAAAAATAATCAACTCAAAAGCTCTTTCTGAATAAAAATGAAAACTCATCTCGTGAGCGAAAAGTTTCTATCTTTTTGCAGCAGGATCAAACAACCATTACCAAGACTAGTCATAAAGGTTTTGCTTGGCTCAAACACAGAAAGAAGCACAAAAAACACAATCATAACAGAATTATGATGGTGTGGACGCAACAAAACAGAAAGAAAAAGAAATAAATTCATTGGGTTGCCTCCCAACAAGCGCTATTGTTTAACGCCCTTAGCTAGGCATAAGGCGATAGAATCACGTATCGTCGTCTTTTGTGCTCAAACCATAAGTGTCCCTCATCATGGATTCATAAGGCAATCTTATTTTCTTTGTAGGAATGTGCCCCATGCCCTTCTTTAAAGGAAATTGAAATCTAATATTCCCTTCCTTCATATCGATGATAGCACCGATAGTCCTTAGGAAAGGTCTACCAAGAATAATAGGGCATGTAGGATTGCAATCAATGTCAAGCACAATGAAATCCACGGGTACATAGTTCCTATTTGCAATAATAAGAACATCATTGATCCTTCCCATGGGTTTCTTGAAAGTGGAATCCGCAAGATGCAAATTAAGAGAACACTCTTCAATCTCATTAAAACCCAGAACATCACATAAAGACTTTGGAATCGCGGAAACACTAGCACCCAAATCACACAAAGCATTGCATTCATAGTTTTTGATTTTGATTTTGATAGTAGGTTCCCACTCATCATGAAGCTTTCTAGGGATAGAGACTTCCAATTCAAGTTTCTCTTCAAGAGATTTTATCATGGCTTCGACGATATGATCGGTAAAGGCCTTGTTTTGGCTATAAGTGTGTGGAGAGTTTAGCATGGATTGCATCAAGGAAATGCATTCAATCAAGGAGCAACTATGATAATTGAATTCCTTGGAATCCAAACTAGTAGTTTCATTACTACTCAAAGTCTTTATATTTTCTACCCCACTTTCAATGCTTTTAGCATCAAGATAGGTGGACTCCGAATCATTGGGGCGTTTTTCAACCAAAGTGGATTCATATCCAGCCCCATCATCATTGGATTTGACACAAGAAAACAAAGATTCAATGGGAGTCACACCAAGCACTTTAAGATCTTCGTGATTCTTATCACGAGAACACGCCTTTTTAAGCCATTCATGTCTAGCACGAATTTGGGCGGTTCTTTCTTTGCTCTCAGTCATGGAAACACGCATAGCTTTTAAAGTTTCATCCATATTGATCTTGGGAGGAGCACATCTAACTTTCAAAGCATCAATATCACTAGACATTCTATCAACGCTCTTAGCCAAATCGTCAATTTTGAGTAGTTTTTCCTCTATGGATGCATTGAATTTTTTTTGCGAGTTGATAAACTCTTTGATATTACTCTCTAGATCAGAGGGTAATCTATTGTAATTTCCATGAGTATTGTGGTAGGAGTTGCCAAAGTTATTAGAGGAGTTACTAGGAAAAGGCATAGGAACATAGTTTCCTCTAAAAGCATTGTTGTTACCAAAAATATTCCTACCAACTAAATTAACGTCCAAGCTAGTGTTGCTACTCTCAATCAAAGAAGACAAGGACATATAATTAGGATCTAAAGGAGTACTACTAGCAAACAAATTCATTAACTCATCCATCTTAGCACTCAACGAGTTAATTTCTTCTATATCATGTACTTTCTTACTAGTAGGTGACCTTTCAGTGTGCCACTGAGAGTAGTTCGTCATGATATTGTCTAGGAGTTTTGTGGCTTCCCCTAACGTGATTTCCATGAACGTTCCACCTGAGGCGGAGTCCAAGATATTTCTAGAAGCGAAATTCAAGCGAGCGTAGAAGATTTGTATAATCATCCAAAGACTCAAGCCATGAGCGGGACAATTTCTAATCATCAATTTCATTCTCTCCCAAGATTGCGTAACATGTTCATGATCAAGTTGCTTAAAATTCATGATATCATTACGGAGAGAGATAATCTTAGACGGCGGAAAATACTTGGATATATAAGCATCTTTGCACTTATCCCAAGAATCGATACTATTTTTGGGCAAAGAGAAAACCAAGTTTTTGCTCGATCTCGCAACGAGAAAGGAAAAAAGCTTCAATTTAATCACATCATTATCCACATCTTTCTTATTTTGCATATCGCAAAACTCTATGAAGGTATTAAGATGGGATGCGACATCTTCACTAGGAAGGCCGGAAAATTGCTCTTTCATAACAACATTCAGCAAAGCGGCATTGATTTCGTAAGACTCCGCACTAGTGGCGGCACAATCGGAGTACTAATAAAATATTTATTATTAGTATTCGAGAAGTCACAAAGTTTGGTGTTTTCAGTCATGGTGACTTCGGCAAGCAAGCAAGCACACAAGCGAACAAAGAGCAAGCGAGAGAAATGGGCGAACGAAAAGGCGAACGAAAAAGGCAAAGTTTTTTTTTGTAAATTTTTGTTTTTCAGAAGTGGGGGAGTGGAAAACGAGAGGCAAAAAAGTAAATGAAAGAGATGAGTTTGCGACACTTACTTGGATGAGTTCTTGACTTGATCCTCCCCGGCAACGGCGCCAGAAAACCTTCTGCTACGTCGACAGAAACCTCCTGTCGTCTCTTGAGCTTGCGTTGGTTTTCCCTTAAAGATGAAAGGGTGATGCAGCACAGGAGTAGTAAGTATTTCCCTCAGTTTGAGAACCAAGGTATCAATCTAGTAGGAGAATCTCGTCAAGTCCAGAGTACCTACACAAATACAAAAGAGCTTGCACCCAACGCTATAAAGGGGTTGTCAATCCCTTCAAGATTGATTGCAAAGTGAGACCTAAAGGAGGAAAGTGCAACGAAAAGGTGTAAGGCTGAAAATATGCTGTGGAGTAGACCCGGGGGGCCATAGTGTTCACTAGAGGCTTCTCTCAAAATAGCAAGTATTACGGTGGGAGAACAAATTACTGTCGAGCAATTGATAGAACCGCTCAAAGTCATGATGATATCTAAGGCAATGATCATACATATAGGCATCACGTCCGAGACAAGTAGACCGATACTTTCTGCATCTACTACTATTACTCCTCACATAGACCGCTATCCAGCGTGCATCTAGTGTATTGAGTTCATGACGAACAGAGTAACGCCTTAAGCAAGATGACATGATGTAGAGGGATAAACTCAAACCAATGATGAAAACCCCATCTTTTTACCCTTGATGGCAACAACATGATGCGTGCCTCGCTACCCCTTCTGTCACTGGGGAGGTCATGATGACCCACAAGTATAGGGGATTAATCGTAGTCCTTTTGATAAGTAAGAGTGTCGAACCCAACGAGGAGCAGAAGGATCTGACAAGTGGTTTTCAGCAAGGTAAAATCTGCAAGTAGTGAAATTGTCGGTAACAAGTGATTGTGCGGTGAGATGATTCGTAGCAAGCAACAAGTAACAAAAGTAGCAACGGTGCAGCAAAGTGGCCCAATCACTTTTGTAGCAAGGGACAAGCCTGTACAAAGTCTTATAGGAGGAAAAGCGCTCCCGAGGACACACGGGAATTTCTGTCATGCTAGTTTCATCATGTTCATATGACTAGTTTCATCATGTTCATATGATTCGCGTTCGTTACTTTGATATTTGATATGTGGGTGGACCGGCGCCTGGGTACTGCCCTTACTTGGACAAGCATCCCACTTATGATTAACCCCTCTCGCAAGCATCCACAACTACGAAAGAAGAATTAAGACAAAGTCTAACCATAGCATTAAACTAGTGGATCCAAATCAGCCCCTTACGAAGCAACACATAAACTAGGGTTTAAGCTTTTGTCACTCTAGAAACCCATCATCTACTTACTACTTCCCAATGCCTTCCTATAGGCCCAAATAATGGTGAAGTGTTATGTAGTCGACGTTCACATAACACCACTAGAGGAAAAACAACATACAACATATCAAATTACCGAACGAATACCAAATTCACATGACTACTATTAGCATGACTTATCCCATGTCCTTAGGAACAAAAGTAACTACTCACAAAGCATAATCATATTCATGACCAGAGAGGTAATGAGTAGCATCAAGGATCTGAACATAAACTCTTTCATCAAGTAATCCAACTAGCATCAACTACAAAGAGTAATCAACACTACTAGCAACCTTACAAGTACCAATCGGAGTCGCGAGACGGAGATTGGTTACAAGTAATGAACTAGGGTTTGGAGATGAGATGGTGTTGATGAAGATGTTGATGGTGACGAGTCCCCTCTGATGAGAGGAGTGTTGGTGATGACGATGGCGATGATTTCCCCCTCCGGGAGGGAAGTTTCACCGGCAGGATCGTCCTGCTGGAGCTCTAGATTGGTTCTGCTCAAGTTCCGCCTCGTGGCGGCGGCGAAACCACGAAAAAGCTCCTCCTTGATTTTTTTTCCAAACTAAACCCTTCATATAGTAGAATAGGGGGGCAAGTGGGCCAACAGGCTGCCCACAAGCCCTCATGGCGTGGCCTGGGGTTGGGGGGTGGCCGCGCCGTGCAGGCTTGTGGCCAACCCCTGGCGTGCCCTCTAGCACTTCTTCGGCCCAGTATTTTTTATAAATCCGGAAAAAAAATCCTCGTTGATTTTTACGGCATTTGGAGTTGCGCAGAATAGGTATCTCAACTTTGCTCCACTTTCCGGCCAGAATTCCAGTTGTCGGCATTCTCCCTCTTCATGTAAACCTTGCAAAATAAGAGAGAAAAGGCATAAGAATTGTACCGTGAAGTGAAATAACAGCCAAAGAAGCGATAAATATCAACATGAAAACATGATGCAAAATGGACGTATCAACTCCCCCAAGCTTAGACCTCGCTTGTCCTCAAGCGAAAGCCTAGCTCAATAAATATGTCCACATGTTTAGGGAGAGAGGTGTCGACAAAACAAGATACGAACATGCATGCATCATGATCAAGATCAGAACAGTCATGATCAAGATCAGAACAGCAATACCAACATATAATCTCTCATGCTAAAGTGATAATTCCTTCACAAAGTAAAGCATGGATCAAGAACCTTACCGAGAAGTAACAACCGATAACTTTAGTCATTGAAGCAATTGCAATTTATCACACCATCAGAAAGAGTCAAATAAGAGCTTGTAAAGCAAATCCACATACTCAATCATTCTTTCGTTTTCTACAATTGCTACAACTCACGTGGTACTCATGAGATCAAAGTTTCAGGTGACACAGAGAAAGATAGGGGCTTACAGTTTTGCTTCCCAACTGCTTACCTCAAGGGTAATGTCAACAATAATAATTCATGAATACTTACCTCCAAGTTGACATATGAATATAGATCTTTCCCTAGCATATGACGTTAGCCAAGATAAAGGCGAAATAAGGAATTGGTGAAGATCACCATGACTCTTTCAAGAGCAAAAAGTAAAGGTACAAGATAGGCCCTTCGCAGAGGGAAGCAGAGGTTGTCATGCGCTTTTGAGGTTTGGATGTTTGTCCTCTTAGTGCGGAGGAACGTCACTTTATATTGCTTCCTGTGATAAAGAACTTTATTATGCAGTCTGTCGCTTTTATGTCTTCCTCATCACAGGTTCGTATAAAGCTTATTTTCCACACACTAATAGATCATACATAATAGAGAGCAATTTTTATTGCTTGCACCGATGAAAACTTACTTGAGGGATCTTATTCAATCCATAGGTAGGTATGGTGGACACTCATGGAAAAACTGGTTTGAAGGTTTATGGATGCACAAGTAGTATCTCTACTTGGTGCGGAAGGTTTGGCTAATGTGAGGTGGAAGCAATCGTCACATGCTAAGGGATCTCTAATCATATAACATTGTTCATAACCAAGCAAACACAATTCATTACGTTGTCTTCCTTGTCCAACATCTACTTCTAGGCATGCAATAGTTTGGTGAGTGTTCACAATCATAGATGGTGTCAGAAATGATATATTTATATGTGAACCTCTCCTTCCTTATCACTTCCTATTAATTGCAACAACGACCAAGGTCTACGTTTGCCTACCCTCAACAAGTTTCAATCCTCATTCTTTTTATATGTGAAGCCATCACTTCCCATAAGATCAGTACATGATCTTTCATGCTTTTCTTCTATTCTCACTCTTTTGATCATGGCAAGAGGCAAAGCCTTTCAACTAAGACACTCTTTATTATATGGCTCACGAGCTTGAATACATCGGGGGTGACACAAAGCAAAACTCAAGACTAAAACACTAAGACTTTTAAACTACTAGAGAAAAAGAAAACTGAAAAGGAACAAACTAAAACAAAGGTAAAGGCAAAAGATGTGATGGTGATACGATACAGGGGCAACTCCCCCAAGCTTGGCACAAGCCAAGGGGATTGACCATACCAATGCTCAGTTGTCTTCCTTTGGTGGTGAAGGTGGAGGAGTTGTTGCAGTGGTCTTGAGCTTGTTTAATTTCCACTTGAGCATAAAATTATGCTCCCTCAGATCATCGTTTTCCTCTTCAAGCTTCAACACCCTTTGGCATAATTCCTGCTTACTCTCCTGCAAGAAACGAGAAGGAATAAACAAGGTCTTAGGCTTCTTCCTTGAGTCAGGGAGGCTCGACTTCTTGAACTCCACATGCGTGTGTCCAGGTTGAGGTAGAGGAGCTTCCTCTTCATCGGAGCTTGTTTGTTCCTTACCCTTGGGATCGTAATCTTCTTCCTCATCAGTGGTCCATCCATAAGGATCCAAGTCCCCATAGACCTTGGGGTTAGCGAGGTAATCAGCCACATAGCTCTCCCCCTCTGAATCCTGAGAAGACATCTTGACCTAGATCTGCGACAGAACATGCTTGAAACAAAAAACAGAAGAGATCTGCGTGATGCAGGGGTCGGGCCAAACGGGAGTATATATAATGATTTTTTCCAGACCAGAAGGAGTACTCTGCACGAAAACGGAGTCCGGGAGGCGCAAGAGGTGGACACAAGCCCTCACGGCGCGGCCAGGGGGTGGGCCCGCGCCGTGTAGGCTTATCGCCTCCTCGCGCACTTTCCGGACTACTTCCAATTTTTGTATTTTTTCAAATATTCCAAAACGGAGAAAATTTCCTAGTGGAAAAGTTTCGGACTCTGTTTTCTTATCAAATCACATACGTCTTCGTTTTCGGAGTATGAAACAGCCTGATAAATGTCCCTTAGGTATTCTTCAGGAGTTATGGTATTGATGATATTTCTTTCAACATTTATGGGAGTACTTGAGATATAATGCTTGATTCTCTGCCCATTTACCACTCTCGGACAATTACCTTCCGTGTTGTTGATCTTGATAGCACCGGAACGATATACTTCCTCAACAACATAGGGACCTTCCCATTTGGAGAGAAGCTTGCCTGCAAAGAATCTTAAACGGGAGTTATATAGCAAGACATAATCACCTACATTGAGCTCACGCTTTTGTATCCTCTTATCATGCCACCTCTTAACCTTCTCTTTGAACAGCTTGGCATTCTCATATGCCTGAGTTCTCCACTCATCAAGCGAGCTAATATCAAATAACCTCTTCTCACCGGCAAGTTTGAAATCAAAGTTGAGCTCTTTGATTTCCCAATAAGCTTTATGCTCTAGCTCAAGAGGTAAATGACATGCTTTACCGTACACCATTTTGTACGGAGACATGCCCATGGGATTCTTATAGGCAGTTCTATAAGCCCACAGTGCATCATCGAGCTTCTTAGACCAATTCTTTCTAGACCTGTTGACAGTCTTTTGCATAATCAGCTTAATATCTCTATTACTTAGCTCTACTTGACCACTGGACTGAGGGTGATAGGGATACACAATTCTATGGTTGACATCGTACTTAGCAAGCGTTTTACGGAAGGCACCATGAATGATATGTGAACCACCATCGGTCATTAGATATCTAGGGACTCCGAATCTAGGGAAAATTACTTCTTTAAGCATCCTAATAGAGGTGTTGTGATCAGAACTACTAGTGGGGATAGCTTCTACCCACTTAGTGAGGTAATCAACAACAACTAGGATGTGAGTATACCCGTTGGATTTTGGAAAAGTTCCCATATAATCAAAGCCCCAAACATCAAATGGTTCAATGACAAGTGAATAGTTCATAGGCATTTCCTGGCGTTTGCTAATATTACCTATTCTTTGACATTCGTCACAAGACAAGACAAACTTACGGTCATCCTTGAAGAGAGTGGGCCAATAGAAACCTGATTGCAATACCTTGTGTGCAGTTCTATCTCCCACATGGTGTCCTCCGTAGGCCTCGGAGTGACACTTCTGTAGGATCTGTCCCTGTTCATGTTCAGGTACACAATGTCTAATAACACCATCTACTCCTTCCTTATAAAGGTGAGGATCATCCCAAAAGTAATGTCTTAAGTCAAAGAAGAATTTCTTCTTTTGCTGGTATGTGAAACTAGGTGGTATATATTTGGCAACGATATAGTTTGCATAATCAGCATACCACGGTGCACTACGTGAAGCATTGCTGACATTCAGTTGCTCATCGGGAAAGCTATCATCAATAGGTTGTGGGTCATCAAGAACGTTCTCCAACCTAGACAAGTTATCTGCTACTGGGTTATCAACACCCTTTCTGTCGACAACGTGCAAATCAAATTCTTGTAGCAAGAGAACCCATCTGATAAGTCTAGGTTTAGCGTCTTTCTTCTCCATGAGGTACTTAATAGCATCATGATCAGTGTGAATAGTGACTTTGGAATCAACTATGTAAGACCTGAACTTTTCACATGCAAACACGACTGCTAAAAACTCCTTCTCTATAGTAGCATAGTTTCGCTGGGCACTGTCTAGAGTTTTACTAGCGTAGTGAATAACATTCAACTTCTTATCGACTCTTTGCCCTAGAACAACACCAACATCATAATCGCTAGCATCACACATGATTTCAAAAGGTAAGTTCTAATCAGGTGGTTGAACAATAGGTGCAGTTATCAAAGCCCTCTTAAGTATTTCGAAGGCTTCCTCACAATCATCGTCAAAGACAAAAGGAATATCCTTTTGCAAGAGATTGATAAGAGGCCTAGAAATCTTAGAGAAGTCTTTAATGAACGTTCTATAGAAACCAGAATGACCAAGGAAACTTCTTATACCTTTGATATCTGTGGGGTATGGCATTTTCTCGATTGCATCAACCTTAGCCTTATCGACTTCAATACCTCTTTCAGAAATTTTATGCCCTAAGACGATGCCTTCATTAACCATAAAGTGGCACTTCTCCCAATTCAAGACAAGATTGGTGTCTTTACATCTCTGCAAGACTCGATCAAGGTTGCTGGGGCAATCATCAAAGGAAGACCCGTAAACGGAGAAGTCATCCATGAAAACATCAACAATCTTTTCACAAAAGTCAGAGAATATAGCCATCATACATCTTTGAAAGGTGGCAGGTGCATTACATAAGCCAAAAGGCATACGTCTATAAGCAAAGGTACCGAAAGGGCAGGTGAAAGTGGTTTTCTCCTGATCAGATTGTGCAACTGGTATTTGGGAGAAACCAGAATAACCGTCTAGAAAGCAGAAGTGTGTGTGTTTAGACAGCCTTTCTAGCATTTGGTCGATAAAAGGCAAAGGGTAATGATCTTTCCTAGTGGCTTTATTCAGTTTCCTAAAATCGATCACCATCCTATAGCCGGTAATAATCCTCTGTGGGATCAATTCATCCTTATCATTAGGGACACCGGTAATGCCTCCCTTTTTAGGGACGCAATGCAACAGACTCACCCAATCGCTATGAGCAACAGGATAGATAATACCCGCTTCCAGGAGCTTTAGTATTTATTTTCTCACTACTTCTTTCAACTTAGGATTCAATCTCCTTTGATGATCAGCAACTGGTTTGAAATCAGGATCAGTTTTAATCTTGTGCTGACATAGAGTAGGACTAATGCCCTTAAGATCATCAAGAGTATATCCAATAGCAGCACGGTGCTTCCTCAGACTTTTTAGTAACTTCTTTTCTTCATGCTCTGAGAGGCTAGCACTAATAATAACATGATATATCTCCTTTTCATCAAGATAGGCATACTTAAGAGTAGCAGGCAACTGTTTAAGCTCGAACACAGGATCACCCTTTGGTGGGGGTGGATCCCCAAGCAGTTCAACAGGCAAGTTATTCTTAAGGATATGATACTGTTCTAAGACAACTCTATCTATCTCATCCCTTTCATCCATATGCATATCATTTTCATGCTCGAGCAAGTATTGCTCTAAGGGATCAGTGGGAGGCACGACAATAGAAGCTAAGGCAATAGTTTCATCCTTACTAGGCAGCTCCTTTTCATGAAGTTGTCTACCAAACTTGGAGAAACTGAACTCATGTGACACACCTTCAAAGCCAAGAGTGACAGTTTGCTTCTCACAGTCAATATGAGCATTGACGGTATTGAGAAAAGGTCTACAAATATGATGGGACAAAAGCTATCTTGTGCAGTAGCAAGAATGAGGAAATCAGCAGGATACTTCGTTTTACCACACAAGACTTCAACATCCCTAACAATTCCCACAGGGCAGATAGTATCTCTATTGGCAAGCTGAATAGTGACATCAATAGGCTCTATCTCAACAGGTGCAATCTCATCTTTGATTTCATCGTATAAGGATTGAGGTATTGCACTAACACTAGCACCCACGTCACATAAGCCATGATCTCCTATCTTAACAGAAACAACAGGCATGCCAACAACAGGCCTATGTTTGTCTCTAGCGCGAGGTTTAGCAATTCTAGCAACATCTTCACACAAGTGAATATTATGTCCCTCAACATCGTCGGACAGAAGATCTTTGATAATAGCAATGCTAGGTTCAACTCTAATTTGCTCAGGGGGTGTAGGTGTTCTAATATAGCCTCTACGTATCACAGTTGAAGCTTTAGAATGATCCTTTATCCTAACAGGGAAAGGTGGTTTCTCAATGTAAGCACTAGGAACAACAAGATCATTATAGGCAATGACTTCCTCTTCAACTGGAGTGGGTTTAACTACATTGACTTCTAAAGGAGGATGATATTTAAACCACTTCTCTTTGGGTAGATCAATATGATCAGCAAAAGATTCACACAATGAAGCTACTATCTCAGAGTCAAGTCCATACTTAGCGCTAAAATCACTAAAGGTATTTGTCTCAACAAAGGATTTAACGCAATCAAACGTGAAATTCATACCTGACTCCTTACCTTCTTCAAGCTCCCAATCTTCAGAGTTCATTTAATTCTCTCCAATAAATTCCATTTGAAGTCAATATCTCTCTTCATAAAAGAACTGGTACAAGAAGTGTCAAGCATGGTGCGATCATCATGAGAAAGCCGAGCATAGAAGTTCTGAATGATAATTTCCCTCGAGAGCTCATGATTGGGGCATGAATATAACATTGATTTAAGCCTCCCCAAGATTGAGCGATGCTTTCTCTGTCACGAGGCCAAAAAATATAAATATAATTTTGATCACGATGTACTAAATGCATAGGATAAAACTTTTGATGAAATTCCAATTTTGACCGATTGTAGTCCCATGATCCAGTATCATCACATAGCCTATACCATGTCAACGCCTTATCATTCAAAGATAAAGGAAAGACCCTCTTCTTGACCTCATCCTAGGGCAAACCTGCAAGCTTAAATAAACCACAAACTTCATCTACATAGATTAGATGCAAGTCTAGATGTGATGTTCCATCTCCTGTAAAAGGATTAGCCAGCAGTTTCTCAAGCATACCCGAAGGAAATTCAAAGCAAATATTTTCAGTAGGTGCAGCAGGTTGAGGAGCAACTATTTGTGCTTCCGTTCGAGGTGAAGATACCCCGAACAAGCCCCTCAAAGGATTAGTATCCATAGTGACAAGTGACAATAAATTTCAGCACACTATATGAATGTTTCCTTACCAAGTTCCACTTACCAAAGGTGCTTCACTCCCCGACAACAGTGCCAGAAAAGAGTCTTGATGACCCACAAGTATAGGGGGTCAATCGTAGTCCTTTCGATAAGTAAGAGTGTCGAACCCAACGAGGAGCAGAAGGATCTGACAAGTGGTTTTCACCAAGGTAAAATCTGCAGGCACTGAAATTGTCGGTAACAAGTGATTGCGTGGTGAGATGATTCGTAGCAAGCAACAAGTAACAAAAGTAGCAACGGTGCAGCAAAGTGGCCCAATCCCTTTTGTAGCAAGGGACAAGCCTGGACAAAGTCTTATAGGAGGAAAAACGCTCCCGAGGACACACGGGAATTTCTGTCATGCTAGTTTCATCATGTTCATATGATTCGCGTTCGTTACTTTGATAGTTTGATATGTGGGTGGACCGGCACTTGGGTACTTCCCTTATTTGGACAAGCATCCCACTTATGATTAACCCCTCTCACAAGCATCCGCAACTACGAAACAAGAATTAAGACAAAGTCTAACCATAACATTAAACTAGTGGATCCAAATCAGCCCCTTACGAAGCAACACATAAACTAGGGTTTAAGCTTTTGTCACTCTAGAAACCCATCATCTACTTACTACTTCCCAATGCCTTCCTCTAGGCCCAAATATGGTGAAGTGTTATGTAGTCGACGTTCACATAACACCACTAGAGGAAAAGACAACATACAACATATCAAAATACCGAACGAATATCAAATTCACATGACTATTATCAGCATAACTTATCCCATATCCTGAGGAACAAAAGTAACTACTCACAAGACATAATCATAACCATGACCAGAGGTGTAATGAATAGCATCAAGGATCTGAACATAAACTCTTCCACCAAGTAATCCAACTAGCATCAACTACAAAGAGTAATCAACACTACTAGCAACCTTACAAGTACCAATCGGAGTCGTGAGACGGGGATTGGTTACAAGTGATGAACTAGGGTTTGGAGATGAGATGGTGCTGATGAAGATGTTGATGGTGACGAGTTCCCTCCGATGAGAGGAGTGTTGGTGATGACGATGGCGATGATTTCCCCCTCCGGGAGGGAAGTTTCCCCGACAGGATCGTCCTGCCGGAGCTCTAGATTGGTTCTGCTCAAGTTCCGCCTCGTGGCGGCGGCGAAACCACGAAAAAGCTCCTCTTTGATTTTTATCCAGACGAAACCCTTCATATAGCAGAAGAGGGGGGAAAATGGGCCAGCAGGCTGCCCACAAGCCCTCATGGCGCGGCTTGGGGGGTGACCGCCTGGTGCAGGCTTGTGGCCAACCCCTGGCAGCCCTGTGGCACTTCTTCGGCCAAGTATTTTTTATAAATCCAGAAAAAAATCCTCGTTGATTTTTACGACGTTTGGAGTTGCGCAGAATAGTTATCTCAATTTTGCTCCACTTTCAGGCTAGAATTCCAGTTGCCAGCATTCTCCCTCTTCATGTAAACCTTGCAAAATAAGAGAGAAAAGGCATAAGAATTGTACCGTGAAGTGAAATAACAGCCAAAGAAGCAATAAATATCAACAAGAAAACATGATGCAAAATGGACGTATCAGGTCACCGCACGGTATGAACCCAAAACCAAGCACTTCTCCCATTGCAAGAATCATAGATCTAGTTGGCCAAACAAAACCCACAACTCGAAGAGAATTACAAGGATATGAAATCATGCATAACGGAGATCAGAAGAAACTCAAATAAGATTCATAGATAATCTGATCAGAAATCCACAATTCATCGGATCTCGACAAACACACCGCAAAAGAAGATTTCATCGCATAGATCTCCTTGAAGATCATGGAGAACTTTGTATTGAAGATCCAAGAGACAGAAGAAGCCATCTAGCTACTAGCTATGGACCCATAGGTCTATGGTGAACTACTCACGCATCATCGGAGAGGTCATGGTGTTGATGAAGAAGCCCTCCGTATCCGATTCCCCCCTCCGACAGGGCACCACAACGTGCCCCAGATGTGATCTTGCGGAGAGTGAAGCTTGCGGCGGCGGAAAAGTACTTTCGGTGATCTCTTGATTTTTTCTGGGATTTTAGGGAATTTATAGGCGAAAGACCTAGGGCAGAGGAGGCCCAGGGAGCCCACAAGCCTGGGAGGCGCGCCCCTGGCCGTGGCTAGGGGGCTTGTGGGGTCCCTGGTGACCCCCTGTCCTGATTCTCAGGCTTCCCGATCTTTTTCTGTTTCGGAAAAAATCTTTTTGGCAGTTTCGTTCCGTTTGGACTCCGTTTAAAATCCTCCTCCGAAAAGGGTCAAAAACACGGAAAAAACACGAACTGGCACTTAGCACTGAGTTAATAAGTTAGTCCCAAAAAGGATATAAAAGGCATACAAAACATCCAAAGTTTGACAAGATAATAGCATGAAACCATAAAAAATTATAGATACATTGGAGACGTATCATTAACCATCGCGCGATCCCGACCGCCACACAAAGGATGACAATCAATAAATATTATGCTCCGACTTCCTAACATAGCGGTTCACCATACATGCATGCTACGGGAATCACTAACTTCAACACAAGTATTTCTAGATTCACAACACCCTACTAACATAACTCTAATATTACCATATCCATATCTCAAAACTAATTGAGAGGAATCAAACTTCTCTTTACTAATCAATGCACTTGAATATGGAATTTTTATTGTATCCTCTTTGGATGCCTATCAACTTTTGGACTCTTTCATAGCACACGCCAATTACCAAGTTACTTAGAGAGAGCACTCTCAAAAAGATATAAGTGAAGATCGAGAGTTCTTATTTCTAAAAAATATGACACCGCCGAGCTCTAAAAAGATCTAATTGAAACACTAGAACAAAGTTATCTAGCTCAAAAGATATAAGTGAAGCACATGTGAGCTAAACTGCCTAACTCAAAAGATATAAGTGAAGCTCAATGAGTATTCTAGCAAATTCACGATGAGTGCATGTCCCTCTCAAAACGTGTGCAACAAGGATGATTGTAACAAAACAAAAAGAAAAGACTCCTATAATACACGACGCTCCAAGAAAAACATGTTGGAAATATGCCCTAGAGGCAATAATAAATTAGTTATTATTATATTTCTTTGTTCATGATAACCGTTTATTATCCATGCTATAATTGTATTGATTGGAAACACAATACTTGTGTGGATACATAGACAAAACACTGTCCCTAGTAAGCCTCTTGTTGACTAGCTCGTTGATCAAAGATGGCCAAGGTTTCCTGGCCATAGGCAAGTGTTGTTACTTGATAACGGGGTCACATCATTAGGAGAATCATGTGATGGACTAGACCCAAACTAATAGACGTAGCATGTTGATCGTGTCATTTTGTTGCTACTGTTTTCTGCGTGTCAAGTATTTGTTCCTATGACCATGAGATCATATAACTCACTGACACCGGAGGAATGCTTTGTGTGTATCAAACGTCGCAACGTAACTGGGTGACTATAAAGATGCTCTACAGGTATCTCCGAAGATGTTAGTTGAGTTAGTATGGATCGAGACTAGGATTTGTCACTCCGTGTGACGGAGAGGTATCTCGGGGCCCACTCGGTAATACAACATCACACACAAGCCTTGCAAGCAATGTGACTTAGTGTAAGTTGCGGGATCTTGTATTATGGAACCAGTAAAGAGACTTGCTGGTAAACGAGATTGAAATAGGTATGCGGATACTGACGATCGAATCTCGGGCAAGTAACATACCGAAGGACAAAGGGAATGACATACGGGATTATATGAATCCTTGGCACCGAGGTTCAAACGATGAGATCTTCGTAGAATATGTAGGATCCAATATGGGCATCCAGGTCCCGCTATTGGATATTGACCGAGGAGTCTCTCGGGTCATGTCTACATAGTTCTCGAACCCGCAGGGTCTGCACACTTAAGGTTCGACGTTGTTTTATGCGTATTTGAGTTATATGGTTGGTTACCGAATGTTGTTCGGAGTCCCGGATGAGATCACGGACGTCACGAGGGTTTCCGAAATGGTCCGGAAACGAAGATTGATATATAGGATGACCTCATTTGATTACCGGAAGGTTTTCGGAGTTACCGAGAATGTATCGGGAATGACGAATGGGTTTCGGGTGTTCACCGGGGGGGGGGGGCAACCCACCCCGAGGAAGCCCATAGGCCTTTGGGGTGGCGCACCAGCCCTTAGTGGGCTGGTGGGACAGCCCAAGAAGGCCCTATGCGCCATAGGAAGAAAATCAAAGAGAAAAGAAAAAAAAGGAGGAGGTGGGAAAGGGAAGAAGGACTCCACCTTCCAAACCAAGTTGGATTCGGTTTGGAAGGGGAGACCTTCCCCCCTTGGCTCGGCCGCCCCCCTTGGGGCCTCTTGAGCCCCAAGGCAAGGCTCCCCCTCTCCCACCTATATATACAGAGGTTTTAGGGCTGATTTGAGACAACTTTGCCATGGCAGCCCGACCACATATCTCCACGGTTTCACCTCTAGATCGCGTTTCTGCGGAGCTCGGGCGGAGCCCTGCTGAGATAAGATCACCACCAACCTCCGGAGCGCCGTCACGCTGCCGGAGAACTCTTCTACCTCTCCATCTCTCTTGCTGGATCAAGAAGGCCAAGATCATCGTCGAGCTGTACGTGTGCTGAACGCGGAGGTGCCGTCCGTTCGGCACTAGATCGTGGGACTGATCGCGGGACGGTTCGCGGGGCGGATCGAGGGACGTGAGGACGTTCCACTACATCAACCGCGTTCACTAAACGCTTCTGCTGTACGGTCTACAAGGGTACGTAGATCACACATCCCCTCTCGTAGATGGACATCACCATGATAGGTCTTCGTGTGCGTAGGAAATTTTTTGTTTCCCATGCGACGTTCCCCAACAGTGGCATCATGAGCTAGGTTCATGCGTAGATGTCTTCTCGAGTAGAACACAAAAGTTTTTGTGGGCGGTGATGTGCGTTTTGCTGCCCTCCTTAGTCTTTTCTTGATTCCGCGGTATTGTTGGATCGAAGCGGCTCGGACCGACATTACTCGTACGCTTACGAGAGACTGGTTTCATCGCTACGAGTAACTCCGTTGCTCAAAGATGACTGGCGGGTGTCAGTTTCTCCAACTTTAGTTGAATCGGAATTGACCGAGGAGGTATTTGGATGAGGTTAAATAGTAACTCATATATCTCCGTTGTGGTGTTTGCGTAAGTAAGATGCGATCCTACTAGATACCCATGGTCACCACGTTAAACATGCAACAACAAAATTAGAGGACGTCTAACTTGTTTTTGCAGGGTATGCTTGTGATGTGATATGGCCAACAATGTGATGTGATATATTGGATGTATGAGATGATCATGTTGCAATAGTTAATATCGACTTGCACGTCGATGGTACGGCAACCAGCAGGAGCCATAGGGTTGTCTTTAAACTAACGTTTGTGCTTGCAGATGCGTTTACTATATTGCTAGGACGTAACTTTAGTAGTAATAGCATGAGTAGCACGACAACCCCGATGGAGACACGTTGATGGAGATCATGATGATGGAGATCATGGTGTGACGCTGGTGACAAGAAGATCATGCCGGTGCTTTGGTGATGGAGATCAAGAAGCGCATGATGATGGCCATATCATGTCACTTATGAATTGCATGTGATGTTAATCCTTTTTGCACCTTATCTTTCTTAGAACGACGGTAGCATTATGAGGTGATCTCTCACTAAAATTTCAAGACGAAATTGTGTTCTCCCCGACTGTGCACCGTTGCGACAGTTCTTCGTTTGGAGACACCACGTGATGATTGGGTGTGATAGACTCAACGTTCACATACAACGGGTGCAAAACAGTTGCACACGCAGAGCACTCGGGTTAAGCTTGACGAGCCTAGCATGTGCAGACATGGCCTCGGAACACATGAGACCGAAAGGTCGAGCATGAATCGTATAGTTGATATGATTGGCATAGAGATGCTTACCACTGAAACTATTCTCGACTCACGTGATGATCGGACTTGAGATAGTGGATTTGGATCATGTACCACTCAAATGACTAGAGAGATGTACTTTTTGAGTGGGAGTTCTTAAGTAATATGATTAATTGAACTAATTGTCATGAACATAGTCTAATGGTCTTTGCGAATTACGATGTAGCTTGCGCTATAGCTCTACTGTTTTTATATGTTCCTAGAGAAAATTTAGTTGAAAATTGATAGTAGCAAAGTTTGCAGACTGAGTCTGTAAAACCGAGGATTGTCCTCGTTGCTGCGCAGAAGGCTTATGTCCTTAATGCACCACTCGGTGTGCTGCACCTCGAGCGTCGTCTGTGGATGCTGTGAACATCCGACATACACGTTTCTAATGACTACACGATAGTTTAGTGCAAAAATACTTAATGGCTTAGAAGCAAGGCGCCGAAAACATTTTGAAACGTCACGGAACATAAGTGATGTTCTAAAGAGATGAAATTGTGATTTCGTGCTCGTGCCCTTGTTAAGAGGTATGAGACCTCCGACAAGATTCTTTGTCCACAAAGTAAAGGAGAAAAGCTCAATCGTTGAGCGTGTGCTCAGATTGTCTGAGTACGATAATCGCTTGAATCAAGTGGGAGTTAATCTTCTAGATGAGACAGTGATGGTTCTCCAAAGTCACTGCCACCAAGCTGTGAGAGCTTCGTGATGAACTATAACATATCAAGGATAGATACAATGATCCTTGAGCGATTCGCGATGTTTGACACTGTGAAAGTAGAAATCAAGAAGGAGCATCAATAGTTGATGGTTTGTAAAACCACTAAGTTTCAAGAAAGGCAAGGGCTAGAAGGGATACTTCGTGAAACGGCAAAATAGTTGCTGCACTAATGAAGAGACCCAAGATTAAACCCAAACCCGAGACTAAGTGCTTCTGTAATGAGGGGAACAGTCACTGAGGCGGAGCAACTCTGGATACTTGGTAGATAAGATGGCTGGCAAAAGTCGAAAGAAGTATATTTGATATACATGATATTGATGTGTACTTTACTAGTACTCCTAGTAGCATGAGGGTATCGAATACCGGTTCGGTTGCTAAGTGATTAGTAACACGAAATGAAAGCTACGGCATAAATGAAGACTAGCTAAAGGCGAGGTGACGATACGTGTTGGAAGTGTTTCCAAGGTTGATATGATCAAAAGTCGCACGCTCCCTCTACCATCGGGATTGGTGTTAAACCTAAATAATTGTTATTTGGTGCTTGCGTTAAGCATGAACATGATTGGATCGTGTTTATTGCAATACGATTATTCATTTAAAGAGAATAATGGTTACTCTATTTTCTTGAATAATCACCTTTAATGGTTTATTGAATATCGATCGTAGTGTTACACATGTTCATGATATTGGTGCCAAAAGATACGAGGTAATGATGATAGTACCACTTACTTGTGGCACTGCCGCTTGAGTCATGTTGGTATAAATTGCATGAAGAGGCTCCATGCTGATGGATCTTTATACTCACTTGATTTCGAATCACTAGTGACATGCAAATCATACCACATGAGCAAGGCCTTGTTTTCATTGAGATGAAATAAGATAGTAACTTGTTGGAAGTGATACATTTTGATGTATGCAGTCTAATGGGTGATGAGGCACGCAGTGGATATCATTATGTTCTTACTTCAATGACGATTTGAGTAGATACTAGAGTATTTGCTTAATGAATCACAAGTCTGAAATATTGAAAAGTTCAATTCTGTTTCGGAGTGAAGTTCGTCGTAACAAGAGGATAAACTATCTACGATATGATCATAGAAATGAATATCTGAGTTACGAGTTTTGGTACGCAGTTAAGACAATGTGGAAATTGTTTCGCAGTTCATGCCACCTGGAACATCATAAGTGTGATGATGTGTCTGAACGTCATAGCCACACACTATTTGGTATGGTGCATGCTATGATGTCTCTTATCGAATTACCACTATCGTTTATGGGTTATGCATTAGAGACAACCGCATTCACTTTAAATAGGGCACCACGTATTTCCGTTGAGATGACACAGTATAGACTGAGGTTTGGAGAAATCTAAACTATCGTTTCTTGAAAGTTTGGGGCTTCGACACTTATGTGAAAAAGTTTCAGTCTGATAAGCTCGAACCCAAAGCGGATAAATGCATCTTCATAGGATATCCAAAACAGTTGGGTACATCTCCTATCTCAGATCCGAAAGCAAAGTGTTTGTTTCTAGAAACGGATCCTTTCTCGAGGAAAGGTTTCTCTCGAAAGAATTGAGTGGGAGGGTAGTAGAACTTGATGAGGTTATTGAACCATCACTTCAACCAGTGTGTAGCAGGGCGCAGGAAGTTGTTCCTGTGGCGCCTACACCAATTGAAGTGGAAGCTGATGATGGTGATCGTCAAGCATCGGATCAAGTTACTACAAGCCTCGTAGGTTGACAAGGTCGCGTACTACTACAGAGTGGTACGGTAACCCTGTCTTGGAGGTCATGTTGTTGAGCAACAGTGAACCTACGAGTTATGGAGAAAGCGATGGTGGGCCCAGATTCCGACAAATGGCTGGAAGCCATGAAATCCGAGAGAGGATCCATGTATGAAAACAAAGTGTAGACTTTGGAAGAACTACTTGATGGTCATAGGACTATTGAGTAAAGATGGATCTTTAAAAGGAAGACAGACGATGATAGTGGTAAGTCACTATTAAGAAAAGCTCGACTTGTCGCAAAAATGTTTCCGACAAGATCAAACAGTTGACTATGATGAGACTTTCTCACTCGTAGCGATGCTAAAAGTCTATTAGAATTATGTTAGTAGTTGCTGCATTATTTATGAAATATTGCATGTAGGATGTCAAAACATTGTTTCCTCGACGGTTTCCTTGAGCAAACATTGTATGAGATACAACCATGAGGTTTTGTCGATCCTAAAATATACTAGCAAGTATGCAAGCTCGAGTGATCCTTAAATGGACTGGTGCAAGCATCTCGGAGTTGGAATATACACTTTGATGAGATGATCAAAGATTTTGGGTTTGTACAAGGTTTATGAGAAACTTGTATTTCCAAAGAAGTGAGTGGGAGCACTATAGAATTTCTGATAAGTATATGTGGTTGACATATTGTGGATCAGAAGTAATGTAGAATTTCTGTAAAGCATACAAGGTTGTTTGAAAGAAGTTTTCAAGGGAATACCTGGATTGAGCTACTTGAACGTTGAGCATCAAAGATCTATGGAGATAGATCGAAAGCGCTTAATGGAAGTTTCAACAAGATGCATGCCTTGACAAGTTTTGAAGGAGTTTAAAATAGATCAGCAAAGAAGGAGTTCTTAGTTGCGTTGTCAGGTGTAAATTTGAGTAAGACTCAAAACCCGACCACGGCAGAATAAAGAGAATAGATGAAGGTCGTCTTATATGCCTTAGCCGTAGACTCTAAAGTATGCCATGCTGAGTACCGCACCTGATGTGTGCCTTGCAGCAAGTCTATTGAGAGGTACAGAGAGTGATCCATGATTGAATCACTACCAGCGGTCAAAATTTATCCTTAGTAACTAATGGACTAAGGAATTTTTCTCGATTATGGAGGTGGTTAAAGAGTTCGTCGTAAAGGGTTACGTCGATGTAAGCTTTGACACTAATCCGAATAACTATGAGTAGTGAAACGGATTCGTATAGTAGAGTAGATATTTGGAGTATTTCCGAATAGCACATAGTAGCAGCATCTATAAGATGACATAAAGATTTGTAAAGAACACACGGATCTGAAAATTTCAGAACCGTTGACTAAAACCTCTCTCATGAGCAAGACGTGATCAGACCCTATAACTATATGGGTGTTGGATTCGTTGGAATCACATGGTGATGTGAACTAGATTATTGACTCTAGTGCAAGTGGGAGACTGTTGGAAATATGCCCTAGAGGCAATAATAAATTAGTTATTATTATATTTCTTTGTTCATGATAATCGTTTATTATCCATGCTATAATTGTATTGATTGGAAACACAATACTTGTGTGGATACATAGACAAAACAATGTCCCTAGTAAGCCTCTTGTTGACTAGCTCGTTGATCAAAGATGGCCAAGGTTTCCTGGCCATAGGCAAGTGTTGTTACTTGATAACGGGATCACATCATTAGGAGAATCATGTGATGGACTAGACCCAAACTAATAGACGTAGCATGTTGATCGTGTCATTTTGTTGCTACTGTTTTCTGCGTGTCAAGTATTTGTTCCTATGACCATGAGATCATATAACTCACTGACACCGGAGGAATGCTTTGTGTGTATCAAACGTCGCAACGTAACTGGGTGACTATAAAGATGCTCTACAGGTATCTCCGAAGATGTTAGTTGAGTTAGTATGGATCGAGACTAGGATTTGTCACTCCGTGTGACGGAGAGGTATCTCGGGGCCCACTCGGTAATACAACATCACACACAAGCCTTGCAAGCAATGTGACTTAGTGTAAGTTGCGGGATCTTGTATTATGGAACGAGTAAAGAGACTTGCTGGTAAACGAGATTGAAATAGGTATGCGGATACTGACGATCGGATCTCGGGCAAGTAACATACCGAAGGACAAAGGGAATGACATACGGGATTATATGAATCCTTGGCACTGAGGTTCAAACGATGAGATCTTCGTAGAATATGTAGGATCCAATATGGGCATCCAGGTCCCGCTATTGGATATTGACCGAGGAGTCTCTCGGGTCATGTCTACATAGTTCTCGAACCCGCAGGGTCTGCACACTTAAGGTTCGACGTTGTTTTATGCGTATTTGAGTTATATGGTTGGTTACCGAATGTTGTTCGGAGTCCCGGATGAGATCACGGACGTCGCGAGGGTTTCCGGAATGCTCCGGAAACAAAGATTGATATATAGGATGACCTCATTTGATTACCGGAAGGTTTTCGGAGTTACCGGGAATGTATCGGGAATGACGAATGGGTTTCGGGTGTTCACCGGGGGGGGGGGGGCAACCCACCCCGGGGAAGCCCATAGGCCTTTGGGGTGGCGCACCAGCCCTTAGTGGGCTGGTGGGACAGCCCAAGAAGGCCCTATGCGCCATAGGAAGAAAATCAAAGAGAAAAGAAAAAAAGGAGGAGGTGGGAAAGGGAAGAAGGACTCCACCTTCCAAACCAAATTGGATTCGGTTTGGAAGGGGAGACCTTCCCCCCTTGGCTCGGCCGCCCCCCTTGGGGCCTCTTGAGCCCCAAGGCAAGGCTCCCCTCTCCCACCTATATATACGGAGGTTTTAGGGCTGATTTGAGACAACTTTGCCACGGCAGCCCGACCATATATCTCCACGGTTTCACCTCTAGATCGCGTTTCTGCGGAGCTCGGGCGGAGCCCTGCTGAGATAAGATCACCACCAACCTCCGGAGCGCCGTCACGCTGCCGGAGAACTCTTCTACCTCTCCGTCTCTCTTGCTGGATCAAGAAGGCCGAGATCATCGTCGAGCTGTACGTGTGTTGAACGCGGAGGTGCCGTCCGTTCGGCACTAGATCGTGGGACTGATCGCGGGACGGTTCGCGGGGCGGATCGAGGGACGTGAGGACATTCCACTACATCAACCGCGTTCACTAAACGCTTCTGCTGTACGGTCTACAAGGGTACGTAGATCACACATCCCCTCTCGTAGATGGACATCACCATGATAGGTCTTCGTGCGCGTAGGAAAATTTTAGTTTCCCATGCGACGTTCCCCAACAAAACACATATCATGTGGTGAATAAAAATATAGCTCCAAGTAACATTACCGATGGATTGAAGACGAAAGAGGGGATGCCTTCCCGGGGCATCCACAAGCTTAGGCTTTTTGGTGTCCTTGAATTTGGCTTGGGATGCCTTGGGCATCCCCAAGCTTAAGCTCTTTCCACTCTTTATCCCATTGTCCACGAGAACATCACCCAAAACTTGAAAACTTCACAACACAAAACTTAAACAGAAACTCGTGATATCATTAGCACAAGAAAACAAACCACCACTCTTTAGGTACTGTAGTAATCTTGATTCCTATTTAGATTGGTGTTATATTACTGTATTCTCACTTTTCCATGGCTAGTACCCCCCGATACTATCCATAGTTTCATCAACATAAGCAATCAACACAACAAATACAGAATCTGTCAAAAACAGACCAGTCTGTAGCAATTTGTATACTTTGTATACTCATGGTATCCCAAAAATTCTGAAAAATTACGACAATTAGGCAAAAATAATCAACTCAAAAGCTCTTTCTTGATAGGAATGAAAAATAATTTCGTGAGCGAAAAGTTTATGACTTTTTCAGCACGATCAAACAACCATCACCAAAACTAGTCATAAAGGTTCTACTTGGCACAAACACAAAAAGAAACATAAAAACACAATTATAAAAAAATTATGATGGTGTGGACACAACAAAACAGAAAGCAAAAAAGCAAAGATAAATTCATTGGGTTGCCTCCCAACAAGCGCTATTGTTTAACGCCCTTAGCTAGGCATAAGGCGATAGAATCAAGTGTCGTCATCTTTGGTGCTCAAACCATAAGTAGGGTGATCACTCAACATTTGAAGATCTTCATATCTCTTACAGGAAGGTTCGCTACTGTTTTTAGGAACAAGAACAAACTTGGTGGCCTTATTGTGGGCAAAATTTGGAGTGTTCTGAACAGCGGCAAAAGCGGAACCCAAGTTGGTTATAACATCCGCTAGTTTGCCAATTCTAGCGGAATCATGACCTAGTTTTTCATTAACTATGGGTTCCTTCTCCTTTAAAGTTTTCAAAGTCATTCCCACCTTGGATCCATATTGAGTGATTTTATTGTGGATCTTTTTATCCAAATTGTGGATCTTTAAAGTTCTATCGTAGCAACATTATTTTCAATAATATCCAGCCTACGCATCACATGTTCCAAAGTTAAAGTAGTTCCATTAACCATGAGCGGGGGTGAGCCAACCAAATTTATTAAAGCACCGTAAGAATCAACGGTATGTCTACCAAAAAAAATCCGCGTACGATGGTGTCAAGAACATACCTATTCCAAGGGGAAATACCCACATAGAAGTTGCGAAGTAGAACGGTAGTAGATTGCTTACGAGTAGATCTATTCTAAGCATTGCAAATTCTATACCAAGCATCCTTTAAGTTTTCTCCCTCATTTTGTTTGAAATTAAGAACTTCGCTCTCGGGAGTAACGTTCAAAGCGGTAGGACTAGCCATAAGGATAGGTAGACTATCCCACACAAGCAAACAGAAAGAAAGCGAAAGAAAAGGGCGAACGAAAAAGGCAAATATTTTTGTAAATTTTGTTTTTTCAGAAGTGGGGGAGAGGAAAACAAGAGGCAAAAAGGCAAATGATGTAAATGCAAGACATGAGTTTGCGATAGTTACTTGGATAAGCTTCACTTTGAATACTCCCCGGCAACGGCGCCAGAAATTCTTCTTGCTGCCTCTTGAGCTTGCATTGGTTTTTCCCTTGAAGAGGAAAGGGTGATGCAGCACAGCAGCAGTAAGTATTTCCCTCAGTTTGAGAACCAAGGTATCAATCCAGTAGGAGTATCAAGATGATGCACCAATGTGCCTGCGCAAAAACAAACAAACTTGCATCCAACGCTATAAAGGGGTTGTCAATCCCTTCACGATTATTTGCAAGGTGAGATCTGAAGGTGGAAAGTGCAACAAAGTAATTCTGTGGAACTGAAAATAGGATGTGAAGTAGACCCGGGGGCCATAGTGTTCACTAGAGGATTCTCTCATGATAGCAAGTATTACGGTGGGTGAACGAATTACTGTCAAGCAATTGATAGAATCACGCAAAGTCATGATGATATCTAAGGCAATGATCATACATATAGACATCACATCCGAGACAAGTAGACCGATACTTTCTGCATCTACTAGTATTACTCCACACATCGACCGATATCCAGCATGCATCTAGTGTATTGAGTTCATAACAAACATAGTAACGCCTTAAGCAAGATGACATGATGTAGAGCGATAAATTCATACAATAGATATAAATCCCATCTTTTTACCCTTGATGGCAACAACATGATGTGTGCCTCGCTACCCCTTCTGTCACTGGGTGAGGACACCGCACGGTATGAACCAAAAACCAAGCACTTCTCCCATTGCAAGAATTATAGATCAAGTTGGCCAAACGAAACCAACAACTCGAAGAGAATTACAAGGATACGAAATCATGCATATAAGAGATCAGAGGAGACTCAAATAATATTCGTAGATAATCTGATCATAAATCCACAATTCATCGGATCTCGACAAACACACCGCAAAAGAAGGTTACATCGGATAGATCTCCATGAAGATCATGGAGAACTTTGTATTGAAGATCCAAGAGAGAGAAGAAGCCATCTAGCTACTAGCTATGGACCCGAAGGTCTGTGGTGAACTAATCACGCATCATCGGAGAGGCAATGGTGTTGATGAAGAAGCCCTCCGTGTCTGAATCCCCGTCCGGCAGGGCACCAGAATGGTCCCCAGATGGGATCTTGCGGAGACAGAAGCTTGCGGTGGCGAAAAAGTATTTTCATGGCTCTCTCTGGTGGTTCTGGATTTTTACGGAATTTATAGGCGAAAGAAGTAGGGCAAAGGAGCCATGTGGGGCCCACAAGCCTGGTAGGCGCCCCCCAGGCCGCGGCTTGGGGGCTTGTGACCTCCCCTGGGGTCCTTTGCCTTGGTTCTCAAGTTCCCTGCGTATCTTCTATTACGGAAAAAATCATTCCGCAGATTTTATTCCGTTTGGACTCCATTTAATATTCTTCTCTGAAAAGGGTCAAAAACACAGATAAAACGGAAACTGGCACTGGGAATTGAGTTAATAGGTTAGTCCCAAAAAATATATAAAATAGCATAATCATGCATACAAAACATCCAAAGTTGACAAGATAATAGCATGGAACCATAAAAAAATTATAGGTACGTTGGAGACATATCATATCTCAACCCCTCCAATGATTCTAGCTAGTTCTTGAGGAAAAAAAGAGAGGAGATCTAGATCGACATTTCCACCAATCACTTTGTCCTCTAGGTGAGGGGAATCCCTTGGATCTAGATCTTGGAGTTCTTTGTGAGCTCCTTGTTCTTCCTCATATTCCTCCATAGCATTTGTTGTTGGTAGTGGGATTTTAGTGTGAGGGACTTGACCACTTCATGTGTTCTTGCCATTGCATTAGTTGCATCGATTTGAGTTATCTAAGGTGGTACGTGGAAGTGAAAAGTTGAGAAGTTTATTACTATTGGGTGCTTGGTACCCTAGAGCTTGTTCGTCTTGGGTGCTTTGGCGCTCTAGACGGTTGGTGGTGCCTTGGAGCTCAACATTGTGGTGTAAAGCCCCAGGTAAGCATCGGGGCCTCTAATTAGGTTGTGGAGATCGCCCCGTGCAACTTAGGTCACCTCGAAGCCACAATTCATTGTCTTGAAGCTTCATGGTGTTGTTGGGAGCCTCCAATTAAGTTGTGGAGATTGCCCCAGTCTTGTTTGTACGGGTTCGCTGACCGCCCTCAAGGGTCCCTTAGTGGAATCACGACGTCTTGCATTGTGCAAGGGCGTGAGGAGATTACGGTGGCCCTAGTGACTTCTTTGGGAGCATTGTGCCTCCACACCACTCCAAACGGAGATTAACATCACTAAGGGTGTGAACTTTGGGACATATCAGCGTCTCCGCATGCCTCGGTTATATCTTACCGAGCCCTTTACTTATCCACTTTACTTTGTGATAGCCATATTGTTTCATGTTATATATCTTGCTATCACTTAGTTATTTATCTTGCTTAGCATAAGTTGTTGATGCACATAGTTGAGCCTAGTTGTTTTAGGTTTTGTTCTTGCTAATTAAACACTAGTTTTATTCCGCATTTGTTCAAGCCTAAACCGTAATTATTTTAAAGCGCCTATTCACCCACCTCTAGGCGACATCCACGTCCTTTCCGTAACAATGATAGATAGTTTTGTAGAAAGATAAGTCATAACAAGTTACAAGTAACAATGGTATAAAGTTGTGACGCCCTCGATTTGATCGTACGCTAATCATACATGCAAATGCGTATGACCAAGCTCAAGGACTCATGGGAAGATATCAGAACACAACTCTAGGCACAAAAAAACATACACGCTTCATATTACAAGCCAAAGGCCTCGAGGGCTAGAATACAGAAGCTCGATAAACACATGAGTCAGCAGAAGCAAAAAATATCCGAGTACAAACATGAAACATGATAATGCCTTAGAGAAGGCTAGCACAAAAGATACAGCGAACGAACGAGGCAAGGCCTCCTGCCTGGGAACCTCCTAAATCACTCCTGGTCTTCAGCGGCCTCCATGTAGTAGTAGGCACCTTCGGGGTAGCAGACATTGGCGGCGAGATATGTCATCTCCTAGGCTCCATCATCTGGTCGCAACAACATATCAAGGGAAAAGGGGGAGCAAAGCAACGGTGAGTACTCATTCAAAGTACTCATAAGACTGACATCAAAACTATGCTAAGTTATGCATCCGTATCAATGGAAGTGGTTATATGTGGACTGACTGCAGCAATGTAAGAATAGAGAGAGAAGGCCTAGTCCTATCGAAGACTAGCATCTTGAGGGGTCTTGCAGCAATAGACGAGAGTAGAGCAAATAACACAGATATATAGTCATATTGTTGCAGCAATATTAATTAAAGTCACGCCTAGAGATTCTTCCTCGACTCCCTGCGAGGAAGCAATCCCGGAGCAAACATTCCAGTTAAGTAACAGTTGTAGTTGTATATGATCCGGGCACTGTTGGGGGAACGTTGCATGGGAAACAAAAAAAATCCTACGCACACGAAAACCTATCATGGTGATGTCCATCTACGAGAGGATATTTGGATCTATGTACCCTTGTAGATCGCACAGCAGGAAGCGTAAAGAAACGCGGTTGATGTAGTGGAACGTCCTCACGTCCCTCAATCCGCCCCGCGAACAATCCCACGAACCGTCCCACGATCCGTCGCACGGTCCGTTCCGATCTAGTGCCGAACGGACGGCACCTCCGCGTTCAACACACGTACAGCTCGACGATGATCTCGGCCTTCTTGATCCAGCAAGCAAGAAGGAGAAGTAGATGAGTTCTCCGGCAGCGTGAAGGCGCTCCGGTGGTGGTGAGGATCTACTCCTGCAGGGCTCCGCCCGAGCTCCGCAGAAATACGGTCTAGAGGTAAAAGTATGGTGTCAAGATCTGAGTTGCACGTGGAAAAAGTTGTCTCAAATCAGCCCTAAATCACCACATTATATAGGAGGGAGGGGAAGGAGTCTTGCCTTGAGGACAAAGTCCCCAAGGGTGCGCCGGCCAGGAAGGGAGTAGGATTCCTACTCCAATCCTACTCAAAATAGGATTGGAAAGTGGAGTCCTTCTCTTCGTTCTCACCTCCCCTTTTTTTCTTTGCTTTTCTTCTTATGGTGCCAAGGCCCTCTTGGGTTGTCCCACCAACCCACTAAGGGCTGGTGCACCACCCCTAGGGCCATTGGGCTTCCCCTGGGTGGGTTGCCCCCCTCCCGGTGAACTTCCGGAACCCATTCGTCACTCCCGGTACATTCCCGGTAATGCCCGAAAACATTCCGGTAACCAAATGAAGTCATCCTATATATCAATCTTCGTCTCTGGACCATTTCGGAAACCTTCGTGATGTCCTGATCTCATCTGGGACTCCGAACAACATTCGGTAACCACACATATAAGTCAACTATACTAAAACATCATCGAACCTTAAGTGTGCAGACCCTGCGGGTTCGAGAACTAAGTAGACAAGCCCCGAGGCACTCCTCGGTCAATATCCAATAGCGGGACTTGGATGCCCATATTGGATCCTACACATTCTCTGAAGATCTTATCGGTTGAACCTCAGTGTCAAGGATTCATATAATCCCGTATGCCATTCCCTTTGTCCTTCGGTATGTTACTTGTTCAAGATTTGATCGTCGGTATCTACATGACTATTTCAATCTCGTTACCGGCAAGTCTCTTTACTCATTCCGTAATACAAGATCCCATGACTTACACTTTGTCACATTGCTTGCAAGGCTTGTGTGTGGTGTTGTATTACCGAGTGGGCCCCGAGACACCTCTCCGTCACACGGAGTGACAAATCACAGTCTTGATCCATACTAACTCAACGGACACCTTTGGAGATACCTCTAGAGCACCTTTATAGTCTCCCAGTTACTTTGCGAGGTTTGATTCACACAAGGTATTCCTCCGGTGCCAGTGAGTTATATGATCTCATGGTCATAGGAACAAATACTTGACACGCAGAAAACAATTGCAATAAAACGACACGATCAATATGCTACGTTCATAGTTTGGGTCTTGTCCAACACATGATTCTCCTAATGATTAGATCCCGTTATCAAGTGACAACACTTGTTTATGGTTAGGAAACCTTGACCATCTTTGATCAACGAGCTAGTCAATTAGAGGCTTACTAGGGACAATGTTTTGTCTATGTATCCACACATGTATTTGAGTTTCCAATCAATAAAATTATAGCATGGATAATAAACGATTATCACGAACAAAGCAATATAATAATAACTAACTTATTATTGCCTCTAGGGCATATTTTCAACAGGCACAACTCCAAATCGTCCTGTAATCATGGACACGGCTATTCGAATAGTTAATTTCATCCCTACAGTGGTGCACCAAGTTTCCCATCAAGCTTGATAAACTCTGGCCGGACACACTTTCTTCGGTCATACCCGGCCTTGGAACATTAACACGTCGCAGCCCTACCTAGGCTCAAGAGAGAGGCTAGCCCACTGGTCTAAATCCTAAGTGTGCAGGGGTCATGGGCCCTTCACCCTTTGCGCTCCTGCATGATGCGAGGGCGGCCGATGTCAGTCCTAGCACCTCTTATACAAGAACGATGCTTATCCGAGCTACTCGGGCGCGCGCCGCTCCATTGCTGATGTCTGAAGAGCTTCAGCTGATACTACGACGTCGAGTACCCATAACTTCTCACACGTAGACGGTTAGTGCGAAAAGGTCTCCGACCAACCCAGATCAAATACCCAAATCCTTAGTATTTTAATTAACTCATCATCTCGTCCACGTGGGAATCCACCCACAACACACCATTCATGTTCCCGGTAGCACTGTCAAGCAACTGTGTGGTTGTAACATGAGAGGTATCCGAGGTAGCACCCTCGATGGATTCCGAACGATGTAACCGTCAAGGTAGTCAGGGAGGAATCACCCTCGGTGGACCACGCTTGATGGAACGTTGTACGACAAAGTCGTTATCGGAGGTGGTGAAAGGAGGAATCACACTCTGAGAATCACCGTCGATCAACTACACTACAACGCTAACATCGGAGTATGTAATGAGGTGTCACCCTCGGTACTCGATAGTAGCTCTGCAGCGATGTACAACTAAGGGGGTGTGAGTGCTATGACGGGTCATGACTCGTCGATTAGATGATCGAGACTTGATGATAAAGCAGGGGCAACCGAACTAAGGGGCAAGGGGGGGACTGCTCCACCTATACTAAACAGTTTTAAGGTACAGTAGAATAAAGTAGCAGTTTATCAAAAACAGGCTATGCATCACATATAGGAGCTAACTACAATAGTAGCAAAATTATAATGCAAGCATGAGGGAGTAAGAATAAGCGATATAGGAATGATCAAGGGGGTTTTACTTGCCTTGTTGCAATGCGGCAAAGGGCTGGTCGTCAGGAGGGTAGTCGTACCCGACAACAGCGTCAGTCTCGGGGTCTATCGGTAAGAAGAGGGGGAAGAAACAATAAATATAAGCACAGATGCAACACTATGCATGACATGGCCATATGCATGGCTAGGCATGCGCTAACGCATCATTAGACATTATAGACGAATCGAAAAAATATCTGATGATATTTCTCGGGTCTCTGGCTACGACCGGAAACACGAAACGGATGGAAAAGTTCCACGTTCGCAATGCTAGAGACGCGTGACACACGAACGGCTAGCGTATCCGGGTTCGTCTCGTTTTTACGATCAACTTTCATGTACAAATTATTTTCATCCGGATTACGGATTATTTTATTTTTATTTTTAAAGTTTTATTAATTATTTAGGAATTAAATAGGTTTAATTAAATTCAAAAATCATTAATGACATCAGCACGTGACATCAGTACTTAATAGTTCTATTGACTCGTCAACTCTGACTAGTGGGTCCCATGCGTCATACCCACATTTTTAATTTAGTTTAATTAATAATTAAACTGATTAGTTTAAGGGGGTGGGACCCACCTCCATTCTCACATTAGGTTAATTGATCAATAAATTTTAATTAGACAAAATTAGTTAGAGTTAATTGGGGCACGGTTAATTTAATTAATTAATCTAATTAATGCAGATTAAATTAATTAATTAATTAATTTTACTAATTATATATATACTTATTTATTTTTATTTTTATCTTTAGCACGTTTTTATGAGGGGCCCCACCTGTCATTTGGTGGGGGTGTGGGCCCCATATGCCATTCACTCGGGGGCAAATCTGCCCCCAAAAGTAACTAACCAAAACAGGGTGGTTAATCCCCATGTCAATAGCGAGGTGGCCGGAGTGCCCGGGGCTGAGGCCAGCCGAGCCACGGCCGTGGCCGGAGGGGGACACAGGGGCGGGGCCAATGGCCTGGTGGCCAACGGACGCGGTCGGTGATGGTGGTGGCTGGCAGCGGTGAGGCGAGTGGAAACAGCGGCATCTCGCAAGGGGGAGGCCGGAGGGGCGCGCTGGGGCCACGACCGCGACGGGGGGCTGGGGTCAGCGCAGGCCGGCGATGCGCTTGGGGGAGGCCGACGGGCGACGGCACGAGCGCACTCTACGGTCGGAGCTGCGGGGGCTGCGGGGGAGGCGAGCCAGGGCGAGGCACTGCGAGTGGAGGCTAGAGGGAGGCTCCGGTGCGTGGTGTATAGGGGCGAGCCGCGGGGCGATCCGGGGTTGAGGAAGGATAGGGAGGAGGGGAGGGTCCCCGGTGCTCACCACTGTTGCAGGGGTGGCAGCGGCCTGGGGAAGAGGCGAGGGGGCCGGCGGGGCAGTCCGGCGGGGAGGAGGCGGACGGATCCGGCGAGGAAGGCGGCCGGAGGAGCGCCGGAGGTGGCCGACAGCGGCTGGTCGAGCGGGGTCGTGGGGCACGAGCCCTTGGTGGTTCTCGGGGCTGAGGGAGGGAGGAAAGTGAGTGGGGTTAGGGTTAGGGGGAGAGAGGGGTCCTTTTATACCCCAAGGGGTATGGTGGGCCAACCGGTTTAGGTGGCCGGTTGGGCTCGCTAGTGCTGGCCCAAATGGGGGGTGGGTTTCCCCCCCTTTTTCTTTTAAATTTCCTTTTTTGTTATATAGGTTTTCTTTAATTAATTATGTTCTAATTATTTTGTAATAATAAACTTTTGTAAAAAATATGGCATTTGGTTTAGTATTCATCTTGCAAGTTGTTGCAATCTCATAAAATATTTGAGATTTATTATTCGTAATTGACTAAAGTAAAAAGGCATTTAATGATGATTTGGCCACAATTAATAACTATTTTGGGCAAAAGAGGGCTTGATAAATATGGTTTCATATTTTATAATTATCACGTGAATATTTGCAATCTAAGCATGATTTTTGTTTTCGTGTTTGACAAAATACTCATTCCACCCATTAAATGAATTTTGAATTTCAACAAGAATTTGAAATGAGATATGAAGTTTAAAGTGAGGATGCACTGTTTAGAAAAATGATTAGGCATTGATCATGATCATCCGTGTAGCTTAATTACAATAATCACTGTAGCATAATTCGCGGATGTCACACAAGTGTGCAGCAAGATTCCTCAATCCATTTTATAGCAAAGGATAGGCCTCAAAGTACTCATATATGAAGCAAGCGCTCCCGAGGACACATGGGAATGACCATCTAGTATGGTCATCATGTTGAGCTGATTTCCGTTCGTTACTTTGATAATTTGATATGTGGGTGCACCAGTGCTAAGGTGTTTTTTTTAACTCAACAAGCAACGCAATTATGATTACCCCCTCTCACAAGGATCCGCAACTACGAAAGAAGAATTAAGATAAATCTGACCATAACATGAAATGTATGGACCCAAATCAGCCCCTTATGAAATAACACATAAACTAGGGTTTAAGCTTCTGTCACTCTAGCAACCCATCATCTACTTATTACCCTACAATGCCTTCCATTAGGACCATAACATGGTGAAGTGTCCTCTAGTCGACGTTAACACGACACCACTAAGAGAAGCAACAACATGCATATCATCAAAACGTCAAATGAACACCAACTTCGCAGGATTACTTATAACAAGATTTCTCCCATGTTCTCAAGAACAAAAGTAACTACTCACACATCATCAACATGTTCAAGATCAGAGGTTTAATATTGATGATTAAGGATCTGAACATAATATCATCCACCAAGTAAACCAACAATCATCAACTATAAGATCTAATCAACACTAGTAGTAATCCACGGGTACAAATCTGAGGTTTTGAGACAAAGATTAAATACAATAGATGAACTAGGGTTCAAGATGATATGGTGTTGGTGAATATTTGGATGAAGATTGGTCCTCCCACGAAGGCGGAAGCGTTGGTGATGACGATGGCTTCGATCTCCCCCTCCCGGAGGGAAGTTTCTTTGGCAGAATCACTCTACCGGATAGCAAAATCGCCACTACCCATGTTTTCTCCTTGAGACGATGATGCTTCATCCCTAAAGTTACTTCCTATTTTTTCTAGGTCAAAACACATCTTATAGCAGAAGAGGGAGGTCGGGGCACCTGCGAGGGGCCCACAAGCTAACAAGTGGAGTTGGAGGAGGACTCCTCCCTCCTCCACTTCGGCCGACCCAAGGGAGTCTCCCTTGTGGCGCCAAGGCTGCCTCCTCCCTCCTCCTATATATACTAGAGGTTTAGGGCTTTTGAGACACAACTTTGCCACGTGCTGCCCTCTCCTCTAGATCATAGTTCTTCCTCTAGATTGGTTTTTTGCGGAGCTCGGGCGGAGCCGTGCAGGAATAGATCATCACCATCACCGGTGCGCCGTCACGCTACTCGAGAAATCATCTACCTCTCCGCCCCGTTGCTGGATCAAGAAGGCGGGGCTAGTCATCAAGCTGTACGTGTGATGAAAGCGGAGGTGTCGTCCGTTCGGCACTAGATCGGTATGGATCGTGATGGGATCGCGGGACGGATCATGATGAGATCACGGGACGGGCTGCGATTTGGATCGCAAAGATGGTCCACTACATCAACCGTGTTATATTCGCTTCCGCTTAGCGATCTACAAGGGTATGTAGATTCACTCTCCCCTCTCGTAGATGATCATCAACATGGATAGGTATTGCGTGTGCGTAGGAATTTTTTTGTTTCCCATGTAACGTTCCCCAACAGTGGCATCATGAGCTAGGTTCATGCGTAGATGTAATCTTGAGTAGAACACAAAAGAGTTTGTGGGCGTTGATGTTCTTTTTGCTGCCCTCCTTAGTTTTTTCTCGATTCCGCGGTATTGATGGATTGAAGCGGCCTGGACCAACCTTACTCATACGCTTACGAGAGACCGGTTTCATCGACTAACATGCAACTTCTTGCATAAAGATGACTGGTGGGTGCATGTTTCTTCAACTTTAGTTGAATCAGATTTGACCGAGGCGATCCTTGGAGAAGGCTAAATAGCAAATTGCATATCACCGTTGTGGATTTGCCTAAGTAAGATGCGATCATACTAGATACCCATAGCAGCCACGTAAAACATGCAACAACAAATTAGAGGACGTCTAACTTGTTTTTGCAGGGTATGCATGTGATATGATATGGCCAAAGACATGATGTGATATATTGGATGTATGAGATGATCATGTTGTAATAGTTAAATATTGACTTGCACGTCGATGCTACGGCAACCGGTAGGAGCCATAGGGTTGTCTTTAAACTAAATTGTGTGTTTGCATATGCGTTTACTATAATGCTAGGTTGTAGCTTTAGTAGTAATAGCATAGATAGCATGACAACCTTGATGGCGGCACGATGATGGAGATCATGGTGTGGCGCCGGTGACGATGAAGATCATGTCGGTGCTTTGGTGATGGAGATCAAGAAGCACAAGATCATGGCCATATCATGTCACTTATGAATTGCATGTGATGTTAATCCTTTTATGCACCTTATCTTGCTTAGAACGACGGAAGCATTATAAGGTGGTCCCTCACTAAAATTTCAAGATAAAATTGTGTTCTCCCCGACTGTGCACGATAGCGACAGTTTGTCGTTTCAAGACACACTTGTGATGATCGTGTGTGATAGAATCAATGTTCACATACAACGGGTGCAAAACAGTTGCACATGTGGAACACTCGGGTTAAACTTGACGAACCTAGCATGTACAGACATGGCCTAGGAACACAAGATACCGAAAGGTCGAGCATGAATCATATAGTTTATATGATCACCAAGGAGATGTTCACCACTGAAACTTTACTCAACTCACGTGATGATCGGACTTGAGTTAGTGGATTTGGATCATGCGCCACTCGAATGACTAGAGGGATGTCTATTTGAGTGGGAGTTCTTAAGTAATATGATTAATTGAACTAATTATCATGGACATAGTCAAAAGCTCTTTGCAAATAGTGTTGTAGCTTGCGTTGTAGCTCTACTATTTTTAGATATGTTCCTAGAGAAAATTTAGTTGAAAGATGATAGTGGTAATTATGCGGACTGGGTCCGTAAACTAAGGATTGTCCTCATTGCTGCACACAAGGCTTATGTCCTTAATGCACCGCTCGGTGTGCTGCACCTCGAGCGTCGTCTGTGGATGTTGCGAACATCTGACATACACGTTTTTGATAACTACATGATAGTTCAGTGCGTAATAATTAACACCTTAGAATTGACGCGCTGAAGACGTTTCAAATGTCACGGAATATATGAGATGTTCTAAGAGATGAAATTGGGATTTCATGCTCGTGTCCTTATTTAGAGGTATGAGACCTCTGACAAGATTCTTTGTCTACAAAGTAAAGGAGAAAAGCTCAATCGTTGAGCATGTGCTCAGATTGTCTGAGTGCAACAGTCGCTTGAATCAAGTGGGAGTGGATCTTCCAGATGAGATAGTGATGGTTCTCCAATGTCATTGCCACAAAGCTACTAGAGCTTCTTGATGAACTATAAACATATCAAGGATAGATATGATGATCCTTGAGCAATTCGCAATGTTTGACACTGCGAAAGTAGAAATCAAGTAGGAGCATCAATTGTTGATGGTTAGTAAAACCACTAGTTTGAAGAAGGGCAAGGGCTAGAAGGGATACTTCATGAAACGGCAAACCAGTTGCTGCTCTAATGAAGAAACCCAAGGTTGAACCCAAACCCGAGACTAAGTGCTTCTGTTATGAGGGGAACGGTCACTCAGGCGGATCTACCCTAGATACTTGGTAGATGAGAAGGCTGGCAAAGTCGGCAGAAGTATATGTCATATACATGATATTGATGTGTACTTTACTAGTACTCCTAGTAGCAGGAGGGTATTAGATACCGGTTCAGTTGCCAAGTGTTAGTAACTCGAAATAAAAGCTACGGAATAAATGAAGACTAGCTAAAGGCGAGGTGACAAGATGTGTTGGAAGTGTTTCCAAGGTTGATGTGATCAAACATGGCACACTCCCTCTACCATCGGGATTAGTGTTAAACCGAAATAATTGTTATTTGGTGTTTGCGTTGAGCATGAACATGATTAGATCGTGTATACTGCAATACGATTATTCATTTAAAGAGAATAATGGTTATTCAATTTGCTTGAATAAATACCTTCATTGGTTTATTGAATCTCGATTGTAGTGATACACATGTTCATAATATTGATGCCAAAATATACAAAGTAGTAATGATAGTACCACTTACTTGTGGCACTGTCGCTTGAGTCACGATGGCATAAACACATGAACAAACTCCATGAAGATGGATCATTTGGACTCACTTGATTTTGAATCACTTGAGACATGCAAACCATACCACATGGAACAAGAGAGTAACTTGTTTGAAGTAATACATTTTTTATGTGTACAGACCAATGAGTGCTGAGGCACGCAGTGGATATCGTTATGTTCTTACTTCACTAACGATTTGAGTAGATACAGGAGTATTTACTTGATGAATCACAAGTCTGAAATATTGAAAAGTGCAAAGCTATTTGAGAGTGAAGATCGTCATGATAAGAGGATAAACTGTCTACAATATGATCATAGAGATGAATATCTCAGTTGCGAGCTTTGGTAAACAGTTAAGACAATGTGGGAATTGTTTTGCAATTAATGCCACCTAGAACACCATAGTGTGATAGGTGTGTCCGAACGTCATAGCCACGCTCTATTTGATATAGTGCATACTATGATGTCTCTTATCGAATTACCACTATCATTTATGGGTAATGCATTAGAGACAACCGCATTCACTTTAAATAGGGCACCACGTATTTCCGTTGAGATGACACCGTATGAACTATGGTTTGGAGAAACCTACGCTGACGTTTCTTAAAAGTTTGGGGCTGTGATGCTTATGTGGAAAAGTTTCAGCATGATAAGCTCGAACCTGAAGCGGATAAATGCATCTTCATAGGACACCCAAAACAGTTGGGTATACCTCCTATCTCACATCCGGAAGCAAAGTGTTTGTTTCTATAAATGGGTCCTTTCTCGAGGAAAAGTTTCTCTCGAAAGAATTGCATGGGAGGGTGGTGGAACTTGATGAGGTTATTGAACCGTCACTTCAACCAGTGTGTAGCAAGGCGCAGGAAGATGTTCCTGTGGCGCCTACGCCAATTGCAGTGGAAACTGATGATAATGATCACTAAGTTTCGGATCAAGTTACTACAAACCTCGTAGGTCGACAAGGTCACGTATTGCTACAGTGTGGTACAGTAACCCTATCTTGGAAGTCATGTTGTTGAACAACAATGTACCTACGAACTATGGAGAAACGATGGTGGGCCCGGATTTCGGCAAATGGCTGGAGGCCATGAAATCCGAGAGAGGATCCGTGTATAAAACAAAGTATAGACTTTGGAAGAACTACTTGATGGTCGCAAGACTATTAAGTACATGTGGATCTTTAAAAGAAAGACAGACGATGATGGTGAAATGTCACCATTAAGAAAAGCTCGACTTATCGCCAAGATGTTTCCGACTAATTCAAAGAGTTGACTATGATGAGACTTTCTCACTCGTAGCGATGCCAAAAGTCTGTTGGAATTATATTAGCAGTTGGTGCATTATTTATGAAATATTGGACATAGGATGTCAAAACATTGTTTCCTCGACGATTTCCTTGAGGAAAGGTTGTATGTGATACAACCAGAAGGTTTTTTCAATCCTAAGGATGCTAACAAGTATGCAAGCTCCAGCGATCCTTCTATAGACTCGTGCAAGAATCTCGGAGTTGGAATATACGCTTTGATGAGATGATCAAAGCTTTTGGGTTTATACAAGTTTATGAGAAACTTTTATTTCCAAAGAAGTGAGTGGGAGCACTATAGAATTTCTGATAACTATATGTGGTTGACATATTGTTGATCGGAGATAATGTAGAATTTTTGGAAAGCATAAAGGGTTGTTTGAAAGGTGTTTTTCAAAGGAAAACCTGGATTACGCTACTTGAACATTGTGCGTCAAGATCTATGGAATAGATCAAGACGCTTATTAAGAACTTTCAACGAAATGCATGCCCTGACAAGTTTTTGAAGGAGTTCAAAATAGATGGGCAAAGAAGGAGTTCTTGGCTGTGTTGTGTGAATTTGAGTAAGACTCAAAGCCCGACCATGGCAGAAGAAAGAGAGAGGACGAAGGTCGTCCCCTATGCCTTAGCCGTAGGCTCTAAAGTATGCCAAGCTGTGTACCACACGTCATGTGTGCCTTGCCATGAGTCTGTCAAGGGGTACAAAAGGTGATGCAGGATTGAATCACTAAACAACGGTCAAATTTATCCTTAGTAACTAGTGGACTAAGGAATTTTTCTCGATTATGGAGGTGATTAAAGAGTTCGTTGTAAAGGGTTACGTTGATGCAAGCTTTCACACTAATCCGAATAACTCTGAATAGTAAACCGGATTCGTATAGTAGAGCAGTCATTTGGAATATTTCCAAATAGCACGTAGTAGTTGCATCTATAGGATGACATAAAGATTTGTAAAAGCACACACGGATCTGAAAGGTTCAGATCCGTCGACTAAAACCTCTCTCACAAGCAAGACATGATCGAACACCAGAACTGTATGGGTGTTAGATTCATTACAATCACATAGTGATGTGAACTAGATTATTGACTCTAGTGCAAGTGGGAGACTGTTGGAAATATGCCCTAGAGGCAATAATAAATTAGTTATTATTATATTTCCTTGTTCATAATAATCATTTATTATCCATGCTAGAATTGTATTGATTGGAAACTCAAATACATGTGTGGATACATAGACAACACACTGTCCCTAGTGAGCCTCTAATTGACTAGCTCGTTGATCAAAGATGGTCAAGGTTTCCTGGCCATAGGCAAGTGGTGTCACTTGATAACGGGATCACATCATTAGGAGAATGATGTGATGGACAAGACCCAAACTATAAACGTAGCATATGATCGTGTGAGTTTATTGTTACTGTTTTCTGCATGTCAATGTATCTGTTCCTATGAACATGAGATCATGCAACTCCCAGACACCGAAGGAATACCTTATGCGTTATCAAACGTCGCAACATAACTGGGTGACTGTAAAGGTGCTCTACAGGTATCTCCAAAGGTGTCTGTTGGGTTGGCATGGATCAAGACTAGGATTTGTCACTTCGTGTGACGGAGAGGTATCTTGGGGCCCACTCGGTAATATAACATCACAACAAGCCTTGCAAGCAATGTGACTAAGGAGTTAGTTATGGGATCTTGTATTACGGAATGAGTAAAGAGACTTGTCGGTAACGAGATTGAACTGCGTATGGTGATACCGACGATCGAATCACGGGCAAGTAACATACCGAAGGACAAAGGGAATAGTATACGGGATTATATGAATCCTTGACATAGAGGTTCAACCGATAGAGATCTTCCTAGAATATGTAGGAACCAATATGGACATCCAGGTCCCGCTGTTAGTTCTTGACTAGAGAGTGTCTCATGTCATGTCTGCATAGTTCTCGAACTCGTAGGGTCTTCACACTTCAGGTCTGGTGACGTTTCGGTATAGTTGAGTTATATGTGTTGGTGACCGTAGTTTTGTTCGTAGTCGTGGATGAGATCCCGGACATCACGAGGAGTTCTGGAATGGTCCAAAAACGAAGATTGATATATAGTAAGTTGGTATTTGGATTCTGGAAGGTTTTCGGGGATTGCCGGTAGTGTACGAGGAGTGACGAATGGGTTCCGGGGGCCCACTGGGTGGGCCCACCACACCCCAAGGGGTCCACATGGGTTTATTGGATGCACAATAAGGCATAATGGGCTGAAAAATTCATCCAAGGAAAGCCCATGAGGAAAAAGTGGAAAATCCAAAAGAGGTGGGAAATTAAGGAAGGAGTCCTAATCCAAGTGGAGTTGGAGGAGGACTCCTCCCTCCTCCACTTCGACGGACCCAAGTGAATCTCCCTTGTGGCGCCAAGGCTGCCTCCTCCCTCCTCCTATATATACTATAAGTTTAGGGCTTTTTAGACACAACTTTGCCACGTGCTGCCCTCTCCTCTAGATCGGTTTTTTGCGGAGCTCGGGCGGAGCCCTGCAGGAATAGATCATCACCATCACCGGCGTGCCGTCACGCTGCCGGAGAACTCATCTACCTCTCCGCCCTATTGCTGGATCAAGAAGGCGGGGATAGTTATCGAGCTATACGTGTGCTGAACGCGGAGGTGCCGGTCGTTCGGCATTAGATCGGGATGGGATCGCGGGACGGATCGTGATGAGATCATGGGACGGGCTACGATTTGGATCGCGAAGATGGTCCACTACATCAACCGCGTTATATACGCTTCCGCTTACGATCTACAAGGTTATGTAGATTCACTCTCTCCTCTCATAAATGATCATCACCATGGATAGGTATTGCGTGTGTGTAGGAAATTTTTTGTTTCCCATGCAACGTTCCCCAACAATAACTTGGCACAAAGCTTACAAATAAAGATACAATGATGTTGCTACAGTAGTAACAAGCATCAAGACCACTAAAACAGAAAGTAAAAACAAATTGGGTTGCCTCCCAACAAGCGCTTTCTTTTATGCCTTTGAGCTAGGCATAATGCAAGAAGATCAAGTGTTATCAACTCCAAAAGAATAACTTGCGAGTTTAACAGACTCATAAGGTAACTTAATCTTCTTTCTAGGGAAGTGTTCCATTCACTTTTTAAGAAGAAATTGGAACTTAATAATTCGCTCTTTCATGTCAATGATAGCACCAACGGCGCGGAGAAAAGGACATCCCAAAATAATTGGACATGAAGGATCACATTCAATGTCCATAATAAGAAAATCAACGGGCACATAATTATCATTGACAATAATAAGAACATCATCAATTCTCCCTAAAGGTTTCTTTATGGAATAATCAACAAGACGAACACCAAAAGAACATGGATCATAAGGTTTCCAATCAAGCATATCATACATTCTTTTGGGCATAACGGAGGCACTAGCTCCAACATCACACAAAGCAAAGCAACAGACATTATTCAATTTTATTTTGACCATGGGATCCCAACCATCTTCTAGCTTCCTAGGAATAGAAGTCTCTAGCTCGAGCTTCTCCTCCCTAGCTTTGATAAGAGCATTGGTAATATGCTCGGTGAAGGAAATACTGAGTGTACTAGTGTGGGGGTCTTTAGCCATTCTTTGCAAAAAGTTGATGACTTTGGAGAGACTACAATTGTCAAAATCAAGGTTACTACCATTAATTAAAGTGGTAGTAATGTCATCTAAGCTCATTCTTTTGGTAGTCTCTAGATTCATAGGACCTTCTTGTCCTATAGTTGAGGTATTAACATCACCATTAATAGGTCCACTTGGACTAGGAGTGCAATGGGTGCTAAAAGTTTTGGGATCCTCAACAACTTGTATAGTAACAATGGTAGTGTGTGTAGGAAGGCTCTTAATTCTCTTTTCCTCTTATTTTTCTCTAGCCCATCTCTCTTTAAGTTTGGCTAGCATTCTTATGTTCTCATTAATTTGGACTTGGATAGCATTCATGGGTGTGGTGTTCCTTTCCTCAAGTGGGGAAGTTCTAATTTTAAGCATCTCTACGTCATGAGCTATGTTGTCCACCTTCAAAGAGAAACTGTCTAATTTTTCTAGTTTCTCTTCTACACTCTTGTTGAAGGCTTTTTGAGAAGTGATAAAATCTTTAAGCATGCTCTCTAATTTAGAAGTGGAGTTTTTGGTGCTAGGATAATTGTTGTTGTTCCCATAGTTGTTGGATGGGAACGGTCTAGGATTTCTACCAAAACTACTCCTATAAGCTTTGTTATTGAAGTTGTTCCTAGAAATAAAATTAACATCCACTTGCTCTCTTTCTTGAGCAACCAAAGAGTTCAAAGGAACATCATGAGGATCAATAGGAGCTTGCTTAGTAAGTAGAGTCATGATCATGTCAACCTTATCATTAAGGGAGGAGATCTCCTCAACAGTGTTTACCTTCCTACCTGTTGGAGCTATCTCGCTGTGCTATTGAGAATAATTTGTCATCATCTCATCCAATAGATTTGTGGCAGCACAAAGTGTAGTTGACATAAAGGTTCCTCCCGCGGTCGAGTCTAACAGATTCCGCGAGGTAAAGTTCAATCCTGCATAGAAAGTTTGGATAACCATCCAAGTAGTCAAACCATGAGTAGGAGCAATTCTTAACAAGAGATTTCATACGTTCCCAAGCTTGAGCAATATGTTCAGTATGCAATTGACTAAAATTCATAATTTTACTCCTCAACTGGATAATCTTAGCAGGCGGGTAATACTTCCCAATAAAAGCATCATTGCACTTATCCCAAGAATCTATGATATTCCTAGGCAAAGATTGAAGCCACACTTTAGCTCCTCCTCTCAAGGAGAAAGGAAAAAAAAGCTTAAGTTTAACAGTATCACCATCTACTTCTTTATATTTTTGCATATCACAGATCTTAACAAAATTGTTCAAGTGCAAGGCAGCATCATCTCCAGCACGTGAGAATTGATCTTTCATAACTAGGTTTAGCAAAGCAGGTTTAATCTCATAGGACGTGGCCTGAGTGGCGGGAGGAGCAATAGGTGTGCAGATAAAGTCATTGTTGTTGGACTAGTGAAGTCACACAACTTGGTGTTCTTAGTGGAACCGATAGCAGCGGCAACAAGCAAGAACCAAGCTACTATTTTTTTGTGTTTTTTGGTATAAGACTCTAAAGCAAAAACTAAAAAGCAAACTAACAAGACTAAAAAGCAAAGGTAAAAGATAGTGTGCAACTCCCCTATCTTGAAGACTGAAGTCCCCGGCAATGGCACCAGAAATGTGCTTGATGACGAGTTAATGGATATACTTCTCGCCCCTCATTGGTTACCCAAAATGCAAGGTGGAGATGTAGTCAATAGAAAATTTCCCTTACACGGAGACTATAAGGTTTATCGAACGAGGAGGACTCCTAGGGTCAACAAGTAGGTGTCTCCTGTCCTAGTCAGCAGAAGACGTGGACCTGCACAAAGAACAAATAACTTTGCTCCCAACGAGTACAGAGAGGTTGTCAATCTCTCCGGCCTTGTAGTTTGCAAAGGATCAAAACACAAGCGGGAAGGTAATAGTGATTGAATGGAAAAGTAAATGAAAGCGGTAAATGATGGAGGTGTAAACAATGATGGTGACATGGACCAGAGTCACATGACGTTCACTAGTGATGCCTCTCTCCCAAAAGACGATAAACAACAATGCTAGGGTAAACAAATCACGGTTGGGAATTGACAGAATTATGATCGCACCGCAATGCTAATTATGCTACTTGATAGTTAGAGGTTCAATAGTAATGGGCAGTACGACAAGACAAGTAGACCGTTTATTCATCAGCATCTACTTACTAATCATCCACCTTAAGATATCTATCCATAACATCTCTCCGGTATTAAGTTGCGAGCCCCACCCAAAGTGTAAATTCAAAGCAACGGGCAACTACATTAACGAACTATGCGTAAGGTAAAAAATCCTTGCAACCGTGGTCACAAGCATCGTTGTTTTCTCCCTGGTGTCAACAAGCACATCCCCTAGTCTCATGTTTCTGTCACTCAAGCTAGACATCGAGGGGCATGAACCCACAATCATGCATAACGCTCCCTCTTGGAGTTACGATCTACTACTTGTCCAAAGCAATAAAAAGCAACGGAGAACATGCATGAATCACTAAGGAACATAATATAAAAGGATAATCAAATATATAACTCATAACAATCTGAAGATAATCTCTTAATCCATCGGATCCCAACAAACCTAGCATAGCAATAGCAAGAGAATTACATAGATTCCTTGATCATGTAGGACAACTCACAAGGACTAACCATTGAAGCACAAGATTGGAGAAGACATCACATAGTTACTGGTCATGGACTCATGGTCCAAGGAGGACTACTCACGGCACGTCCGGGAAGCGTCCATGGTGGTGGAGAAGCTCCCGGAGGTCAATCCTCCCTCTGGTAGGGTACCGGGAAGAGGTCTCCTCACGCTCCCGATCTCAGAAGCGCTACGGTGGCGGAACGATGGAGGAATTCTCGATTCCAAAAAGTCTACGAGGGTTTCCTCTCAGGACTCTAAATATAGGCCAAAGGAGGGCACCGGAGGAGGCGGGACCCACCCAGGCGACCTCCTGGCGCGGCCTAGGGCCTGGATGCGCCAGTAGGCCGCCTCGGAGGCCCCTGGCCCCCCTCCGGGCCTCCTTCGGTGATCCGGAAGTTTCTGTTTCGCTGATTTTTTATATATTTTTTCTGGATTTTTTCGGGCTTCGGAAAATTGGGCAAAAGCCCCTGCAAAATAGACATGAGTAGACAGAAACTGGCATTGGGTGCACTGAGTTAGTAGATTAGTCCAAATATGTGTAAAATGATATAAAAGTGTAGCAAAACATATAACAGTGCCACCCAAAAGATCATGGAACAAGCAGAAATTTTAGATACGTTTGGGACGTATCAGGCGCTTGTATGTGCCCTTGAAGGTCTTGACGAACACTCTGGCGTGATCGCCCCAGCTGTGGATGTTGCTGGAGGGCAGCTGGTTGAGGCATGCCCTCGCAGACCCCTCCAGCATGAGGGACATCTGCATCATCGTGACGTAATCATCATCGCCGCCTATATGGATGGCCACTCGATAATCCTCCAGCCAGGTCTGTGGTGTAGGATCGAACGTATGTCTACAGGGGGTGATTAGACTACTTGAAAAGATAAAAACTTAGCCTTTTCCCAATTTTAGTTGAGGGCCAGTTTTAGCAATTATGGCAACTCAAGTACACTGTACACATGCAGTTCTAAGAGTATAGCAGCGGAATGTAAAAACATGCAAGTGTAAAGTAAATGAGTAAGGTAGGGAGATCAAACGCATGAGGTTGACACGACGATTTTTGACATGGTTCCGATAGGCGGCGCTATCATCCGTCCATGTTAGTGGAGACTTCAACCCAGGGAGGTAACAGCTGCAAGAGTCCATGGAGGGCTCCACCCACAAGGGGTCCATGAAGAAGCGGCCTTGTCTATTCTACCACGGCTTCCGTCCATGAAGGTCTAGCCTCACTCACGGTAGATCTTCACGAAGTAGGCGATCTCCTTGCCCTTACAAACATCTTCGTTCAACTTCACAACACGAAGTAGGAGGCTCCCAAGCGACACCTAACCAATCTAGGAGGCACCACCCTCCAAAAGGTAATAGATGTGGTACAACGATGAACTCCTTGCTCTTGTGCTTCTGAAGATAGTCTTCTCAACACACAATCACTCTCTCACAGAATAGGCATGGGTAGGAGAGGTTGATTCGGTGGAAAGCAGCTTGGGAGGCTAGAGATCAAGTTTCAAATGATTGGATTGGAATGTATTGATCTCAACACATGAGTAGGTGGCTCTCTTTTAGAAAAATGGATCTCGCAATGAAGTGTGTCTTCTGAGTGCTTCTGCCTCGAACGAGAGATGGTGGGAGGGGTATATATAGGCAGTCCCCAAAATCCAACCGTTACACCTAAAGTGACCAACTTGGTGACACCGAAGTAATGAACTTGATGGTACCTACTTGCACTAAAGGCAACAACTTTTGAATCTCGGTGGAACCGATATACACAACTCGGTGACACCGAAAAGGTGGCTAATGGTTAGATGACACAACTCGGTGACACCGATACCCAAACTCGGAAATTTCGATTTTGTGTACCGAGGCAACAGAAAGTTAGTCACCTAAACTTGGTAGCACCAACACAGTTCCGGTTGCACCAATTTGGTGGCTTTGGCTAGGGTTCTGTCTCAGATGAAAAATCGGTAGGGACAAATTGAGAAACTTGGTGGCACTGATTTTGTGTATGTGGCTTTGGACAGAATGGTTATGTGGGAAAATGTGTGAGTATTTTTGGTGGCTATCTCTGAGCACTTGAGCAACTAGTAGATTTTAATACCTCTTCCCCTTTTAATAATATTGGCTTTCCTATGGACTCAAAAAGTAATTTCTCACTGATATAAAATGAAGAGTCTTCTAGCTTGATGCTTGGGCCAATCTTATTCCTTTCTTGCATCAAGGGGCATCTCCACATAAGCCTTTAGCCAATGCATGTTTTGAAATTTTCTGAAATATACTTGGATAAACATATTAGTCGAATGATGCATATGTTGTGATCAATTACCAAAACCACCTGAAGGAGCAATTGTGTTTTCAATCTCCCCCTTTTTGGTAATTGATGACAACATATAGATCAAAGCTTCGACAAAAGATATAATCAATGATTAGCATCGACGCTTTGAGAAGTATGTGAAAAGCAAGAGCTCCCCCTAAATTTGTGCATTATTTATGATTTGTGTTTGAATCCAAATGCACAATGAATTAGGATCATGATTCACTCTTCCATATCACATACATCTTGGTGGTGCGCATACATGATAAGAATGAATAGTAATGCACATGACACCAAAAAGATAAGTGAATGATCATCACGTGGATAGCTTAAAGATAATAATTTAGCATCAACCATGCAAAGTGTATGATCAAACATAGGAACAAGTATAAGGTCATCCAAAAGACCAAAGTTATGAAAAAACAAAATGAGAGCAAATAATGTCAAAAGCTCTCTCTCTCTCTCTCTCTCTCTCTCTCTCTCTCTCTCTCTCTCTCTCTCTCTCGAAGCCATATGATCTATACATTTCTTCCCCTTTGGCAACAAGTTACCAAAAAGTTCAAAAGTATAGAGCTAATCGTCTCTCTGGGAAGTTTATGAAGGAGTTGATAGAAGAGCGTCCATGAAGGCTTCTGCTGAATGTCCTGGAGCTGGAGGAGTTGATATTGGAGGTGCTGGAGCTGGGGCTGAAGCTGAAGGTGCAGATGCCTGAGCTGATGAAGTTGGTCTTGCTTCCGACACTGACATAGCTACTCACCGGGGCTTGGTACTGAACTGAGTGGTAGTGCGAGGAGGCGACTCTTCATCATCACTAGTTGAACTGGTTGTCCTCGCGCCATCAACTTCATGCTTAAGTTGATCAACACTAGCAGATATCTCTGTCACTTTGATGTCCAAATCATGGAACTTTGTTTCCACAATTCTCTCCAAACCCTTCTAATTTTGCAGAATCTCCGCAATGTTCTTCTCCATTCCTTGGACAGATCTTACTAGAAAAGACATTTGCTCAGCTCGAGTTCTGAGCTGTCGAACTGGTGGTGGCACATTTCTAGTAGCCCCGACTTTGCTGCATTTGCTCCCATTCGAGCTGCAATTGAGCTGGGATCATTGTCATCCATCACCACTTCATTGTCTTTAATTTCTGGCTGAAGGGGTAAATGGGGACGATCAAGTAGATATGCATGCTTGCCTAGCTTGGCATTGATAAGCATCTGAATGTATGGGTAGATCCACAAGATCTTTTCTGATCAGCAACAGTCCTTCTCATAGTATCTACTATCAAGTCCATCACTTTGAATCTAGTGTGAGAGTTCAAATGGTGCAACAAGTTGATGGAGTGACCTCTAATCATTTTATCATGACCTGATTTAGGCATCAAGTTGTAGGTATCCCTGCTTGCAAAAAGTACACTAAGCCAAACTTGTGAGTTGCCAAGAACTTGTGAGGAATTGGCTTGTACATGTTGGCCATGAAGTTGTGACTCATCTTGAGCTCATAGTATACATCCACATCACCTTATTTCTGCTAAGGGGCACCAATGATAGTGGAACTCTCATCAATAGTGGATTCATACTTGCGACCATCACTCATCCACAGTATAAAACAATCACCATAGAAATGAACAGTTTAATAGAATTGCATAATTAGTTCATCATTCCATGGGGTCATCTCTCTCCGAACAAACTCTTCAATGTCCACAGACTTGAAATTATCTTGCACATGGGGAAAGAAATCTTCATTGGCTTTGATGTAAGCCCAGCCAACATATCTCATATCACTAACAACTATACTTTTGTCATACAGAATAGTCTCATAGAAGTCTTGTTTTTCCTTGGTGTGGAATGTTGGATCAACATCAGTTCTTCTCCTTATGGCATATGGATCTGCAGCTCTCCATTCCTCAACCCTGCATCTTTCATCTTCTTCATATCTTCAGCTACTGGATAAGCAGCATTGTGCAGTGGCACATTGCGTTGGAGCTTTCTGAGGATGAGTACATCCTCTTCTTCTTCCTCTCCAACAAAGGCACTGGAAGTAGGGACTTTCTTCTTGGCAGCTGCAGGAATATCCTTTGTAGTCCTCTTGGTAGCTACAACCTTTTTAGCCTTAGAAGCACGCTTTGGAGCATATTTCCTAGGCATGGCATCAACCCTGAGCTTCTTCTTCTTAGGAGGAGGAGGAGGGGCATCAACTGGGATCTCTTCTTCTCCAGCAGCATCTTCTGGGACCTCATACATGGAAGTAGGTCTGCCAACAACATGAATCACCCTCTTCTTGGTTCTCTTCACACCAGACTTCTTAGAAGGATTGCCAAGAGAAAGTGTCATCCATTGCCTTGCAAATTCAGGGGCTATAAAATCAGCAGGCTTAGCATACTCTTTCCTAACAGTCTTCTTGACAAGAGCTTTTTCTCTCAGTTTCTCAGGTGCTGAAGTTTCTTCTGGCACAAAGTTTGAATCCTCTTCATTTGAGTTAAGCTTCTTTCTCTGCTTGGTGGCTGCCTTGGGCAAGCCATGGGAGCTGTAAGAACCAGGGTTAGAGTCTGTCTTCTCACGACTTGTGCCTCAGTCTATCTCAGGGCTATTTCCCTAAAGTTGTTCTAGCTGTCCCCTGAATGAGACCTATTGGCACACAAGCAACAATACACTAGCAACCCAACAAAGAACAATCATGTGAAATAGATATAGAAGAGTAGAAGGGTTGAGCATCAGAAAACACAGCTGATTTTTCAAAGTTTGATTTCAGAAACTCTGGGTGTGATTTACTGCAGAATGCAATTCCGTGGAACCGGGTTTGTCGTTTTGGAGTCACTGAGATTGTCCACTCGAGTAACAGAAACTTGGCATCCTTTTTGGTGTCACTGAAAATAGCTACTCGGTCTCACCGACATGGTTCTCAAAAACCCTAAACATGAAATTGGTGGAACCGATTTCACAAACTCGGAGTCACCGAGATGCATGCTACGGGAAATCAGATCCAGACTTTTGTCAATCTCTACTCTACGGGCATTTTCTGGTGAATAGAAGAACTTGCACATGGTGGATTTTAAATAAAAGCAACTATTGCGCATGGATTGGATTTGGGAGCATCAAAAGAGGAGTCGACCCATATCCTAACTTGGTGGCAGTCCGACTACGATGGCGACGGTGGTGTAGATTCCGTCGACGGTGGCGAATCCTAGCGGCGGAGGAGCTCGAGGATGCAAAGGCGACGACCAGGGGTCCTTGGAGGAAGATTAGGGTTTGGGGACGAAGGGTTTTGAGGAAGTGTTTTCAAAGACCTGTCTGCCAGATTATATACCCGTCACTGTCGGTGTCACTGCGATGAAAAAATCGGCGTCATCGAGTTCCTATGTTGTTAGCTCATAGGAAACTCGGTGTAACCGAGTTTGTGATTTCGGTGGTACCGAGATGGAAAATTTTGATCAGCTTTGTAATTCGGTGGAACCAATTTTGTGGGATTGGTTTCACCGAGATTCACAAAGGGGTTTTGGAAGGCAGCCTTTGACGATACGGAACTGTGTGTGCTCCTTCACAAAGAGGGACCAAGAAGTGCTTGTTCAAGTTTTATGATGAAGCATGAATAGAACTTGAGATGAGAAAGCATAGATAGCTAGAGGGGGTCCTAGGCATTATTGTCCATCCAATTGGCAAAATAAAAATCAAGAGCCAAATAACAACAATTGGATGTCCTCGAATGAGAAAAAATATGCAGACTAACACGCTCACACAATAAGATGATAGATAAAACATGGTGAACATGCACAAACATTTTGGCATCTATCAAGCACTTTGGCGATGACAAAGTCATCTATATATGAGTATATTGACTTAGGAGCCAAGTAAGAATACTTGATCATAGGTCATACTCATCATATAAGGACAATTGGGGTTACCACTTTTACATAAAGCATTAATGTGTTTGTATCCTTAGGAGATGCTTATACTCAAGATTTAGAGTAAATCTCCCCCTTGATATTACATCCCCCCTAAGAGGGATAAACTAACCTTGGATTTTGTCGTAGAATACTTCAAGTAGGTGAAGTAGTGGTGGATTCTCAATGTTGATGAAGATCATCTTGAGTTGGGAGCAATCTTTGTTGTTTCCTACTCTTCTCACCTACATTGGTTAGTCCCAAAGCACAAGGAACATATGCAAGAATATCTATGGACATGGAGTGAAATACATATGGGATGATGTCCAAAGATATATTAATTACCTTATCTCTTGCTTACCTTTGAGGAAAGATGTGACTCCTTGAACTAATGCATATGGTTGAGGTTGATTGCATATAGTTCTTTCCAAGATGAATAAGAGTGAATTTCATTGGCAGAGTTACCCCCTCAATGACTTTCTAATTCTTCCTCTTGGGGATCCACATCATCTTGATGGGGATCCTTGGAGTTGTGGTATCACTAGATGAGGTAGTGCTAGTGGTGTCCTTGGGAATCCACTTGACCCTGACTTGGGGTTCCTCTTCTAATAAGTCAAGCTCCTCTCGAAGCTTTCCCTTGCCCTTGTGGTCTTGTGGTAGAAGGCCATCTTGTGAGCTTGTTCCTTTGGAAGGAGTAGGATCATACTTCTCATCTGGAGGAAAAAACATGGGAATGGGATATGGACCTTCTTCCCAAACATCAGCGTTGACGTTGAAGTAGCCAACACCTTGTTTCTTCCGATGTCCTCCTTGCTTGCACACAATTTCCTCAAATTGCTTACTTTTGGCAATATTATTGAAGATACCTCTCTCTATAATCCCTTTGAATAAATCATTTTCTTGCTCAAGTGTAACTTGGCTAAGAGAATCATTAGTGGAATCAAGAGAGCTACTAGCAACTGTTGGAAATATGCCCTACAGGAAATAATAAAATAGTTATTATTATACTTCCTGTTTCAAGATAATCGTTCATTATCCATGCAATAATTGTATTGACTGGAAACTCAAATATATGTGTGGATACATAGACAAAACACTGTCCCTAGTGAGCCTCTAGTTAACTGGCTCGTTGATCAAAGATGGTTAAGGTTTCCATGCCATAGACAAGTGTTGTCACTTGATAACGGGATCACATCATTAGGAGAATGATGTGATGGACATGACCCAAACTATAAACATAGCATATGATCGTGTCAGTTTGTTGCTACTGTTTTCTGCATGTCAATGTATCTGTTCCTATGACCATGAGATCGTGCAACTCCCGGACACCGTAGGAATACCTTGTGTGTATCAAACGTCGCAACGTTACTGGGGGACTATAAAGGTGCTCTACAGGTATCTTCGAAGGTGTTTGTTGGGTTGGCATGGATCAAGACTGGGATTCGTCACTCCGTTTGACGGAGAGGTATCTTGGGGCCCACTCAGAAATACAACATCATATATAAGCCTTGCAAGCAATGTGACTAAAGAGTTAGTCGTAGGATCTTGTATTAAGGAACGAGTAAAGAGACTTGCCAGTAACGAGATTGAAATAGGTATAGAGATACCGACGATCAAATCTCGGGCAAGTAACATACCGAAGGACAAAGGGAATGGTATGCGGGATTATATGAATCCTTGGCATAGAGGTTCAACCGATAAGATCTTCATAGAATATGTAGGATCCAATATGGACATCCATGTCCAGCTATTGGATATTGACCAGAGAGTGTCTCAGGTCATGTCTGCATAGTTCTCAAACCCGGAGGGTCTGCACACTTAAGGTTCGGTGACGTTTTAGTATAGTTGAGTTATAGGTGCTGGTGACCCCCATTTTGTTTGGAGTCCTGAATGATATCCCGGACGCCGCGAGGGTTTCCGGAATGGTCCGGAAATGAATATTTATATATAGGAAGTTGTTATTTGGTTTCCGGAAGGATTTCAGGCATTGCCGGCAGTGTACCGGGAGTACCGAATGGGTACCGGGGGCCCACTAGGTGGGCCCACCACTCCCCAAGAGGGCCACGTGGACTTGATGGTGGCGCAATAGCTCTTAGTGGGCTGTCTACTCAACCAAAGAAAGCCCATGTGGAAAAAGGTGGAAAATCAAAAAGAGGTGGACAATTTGGGAAGGAGTCCTAATCGAAGTAGGATTGGAGGAGGACTCCTCCCTCCTTTGGTTCGGCCGACCCCAAGGGGTTTCCCTTGGTGGGCAAGGCTGCCTCCTCCCTCCTCCTATATATACTAGAGGTTTGAGGGTTTTTGAGACACAATATTCAACCACTTGCCACCCTCTCCTCTAGTTCGTAGTTCTTCCTCTAGATCGAATTTCTGTGGTGCTTAGGCAAAGCCCTGCAGGAATAGATCACCACCATCACCGGCGCGCCATCACGCTACCGTAGAACTCATCTACTTCCCCTTCTCTCTTGCTTGATCAAGAAGGCAGAGATCGTCATCGAGCTGTACGTGTGCTAAACGCGGAGGTGTCGTCCGTTCGGCACTAGATCAAGATGGATCGTGATGGGATCGCGTGATGGATCGTGATGAGATCACGGGACGGCTGCGATTTGAATCGCAAAGATGTTCCACTACATCAACCGCGTTATATACGCTTCCTCTTAGCGATCTACAAGGGTATGTAGATTCACTCTCCCCTCTCGTAGATGATCATCACCATGGATAGGTCTTGCGTGTGCGTAGGAAATTTTTTGTTTCCCATGCGATGTTCCCTAACAGTGGCATCATGAGCTAGGTTCGTGCATAGATGATATCTTGAGTAGTACACAAAGGAGTTTGTGGGTGTTGATGTTAAATTTGCTTCCCTCCTTAGAATTTTCTTAATTCAGCGGTGTTGTTGGATTGAAGCGGCCCGGACCAACTTTACTCGTACGCTTACGAGAGATCGGTTCATCGACTGACATACAACTTGTTGCATAAGGATGACCGGCGGGTGCATGTTTCTTCAACTTTAGTTGAATTGGATTTGACCAAGGCGGTCCTTGGAGAAGGTTAAATAGCAATTTGCATATCACTGTTGTGGCTTTGCGTAAGTAGGATGCAATCATACTAGATACCCATACCAGCCATGTAAAAATTGCAACAACAAATTAGAGGACGTCTAACTTGTTTTTGCAGGGTATGCATGTCATATGATATGGCCAAAGACATGATATGATATATTGGATGTATGAGATGATCATGTTGTAGTAGTTAAATATTGACTTGCACGTCGATGCTACATCAACCGGCAGGAGCCATAGGGTTGTCTTTAAACTGACGTTTGTGCTTGCAAATGCCATCACTATATTGCTAGGTAGTAGCTTTAGTAGTAATATCATAGATAGCACGACATCCTCGATGGCGTCACAATGATGGAGATCATGATGTGGCGCCGGTGATGATGAAGATCATGTCAGTGCTTTGGTGATGGAGATCAAGAAGCACAAGATCATGGCCATATCATGTCACTTATGCTTTGCATGTGATGTTAATCCTTTTATGCACCTTATTTTGCTTAGAACGACGGTAGCATTATAAGGTGATCCCTCACTAAAATTTCAAGATAAAATTGTGTTCTCCCGACTATGCACCGTTGCGACAGTTCATCGTTTCAAGACACCACGTGATGACCGGGTTTGATAGACTCAATGTTCCCATACAACGGGTGCAAAACAGTTGCACACGCGGAACACTCGGGTTAAACTTGACGAGCCTAGCATGTACAGACATGGCCTCGGAACACAAGAGACTGAAAGGTAGAGGATGAATCATATAGTTGATATGATCAACATAGAGATGTTCACCATTGAAGCTAAACTTAACTCACGTGATGATTAGACTTGAATTAGTGGATTTGGATCATGCGCCACTCGAGTGACTAGAGGGATGTCTAGTTGAGTGGGAGTTCTTAAGTAATATGATTAATTGAACTCATTATCATGAACATAGTCAAAAGGTCTTTACAAATTATGTTGTAGCTTGCGTTGTAGCTCTACTGTTTTACATATGTTCCTAGAGAAAATTTAGTTGAAAGTTGATAGTAGCAATTATGCGGACTTGGTCCGTAAACTGAGGATTGTCCTCATTGCTGCACGGCAGGCTTATGTCCTTAATGCAACGCTCGGTGTGTTGAACCTCGAGCGTCGTGTGTGTGTGTTGCGAACATCTGACATACACGTTTTTGATGACTACATGATAGTTCAGTGCATAATGCTTCAACGCTTAGAATTGAGGCGCCGAAGATGTTTTGAACGTCACGGAACATATGAGATGTTCCAAGAGATGAAATTGGGATTTCATGCTCGTGCCCTTGTTGAGAGGTATGATACCTCCAACAATATTCTTTGTCTACAAAGTAGGGGAGAAAAACTCAATCGTTGAGCATGTGCTCAGATTGTCTGAGTGCTACAATCGTTCAAATCGAGTGGGAGTTAATCTTCCAGATGAGATAGTGATGGTTCTCCAAAGTCACTGCCACCAAGCTACTCGAGCTTTGTGATGAACTATAAAAATATCATTGATAGATATGATGATCCTTGAGCTATTCACGATGTTTGACACCGCAAAAGTAGAAATGAAAAGGAGCATCAATTGTTGATGGTTAGTAAAACCACTAGTTTCAAGAAGGGCAAGGGCAAGAAGGGATACTTCATGAAACGGCAAACTAGTTGCTGCTCTAGTGAAGAGACCCAAGTTTGAACCCAAACCCGAGACTAAGTGCTTCTATAATGAGGGGAACAGTCACTGAAGAGGTACTACCCTAGATACGTGGTAGATGAGAAGGCTGGCAAAGTCGACAAAAGTATATTGGATATACATGATATTGATGTATACTTTAATAGTACTCCTCGTGGCACTAGGGTATTAGATACCGGTTCGGTTGCTAAGTGTTAGTAACTCGAAATAAAAGCTACGGAATAAATGGAGACTAGTTAAAGGCGAGGTGACGATATGTATTGGAAGTGTTTCCAAGGTTGATGTGATCAAACATCGCACACTCCCTCTACCATCGGGATTAGTGTTAAACCTAAATAATTGTTATTTGGTGTTTGCGTTGAGCATGAACATGATTAGATCGTGTTTATTGCAATACAATTATTCATTTAAAGAGGATAATGGTTATTCTATTTGCTTGAATAAATACCTTCAATGGTTTATTGAATCTCGATCGTAGTGGTACACGTGTTCATAATATTGATGCCAAAAGATACAAAGTAGTAATGATAGTACCACTTACTTGTGGCATTGCCGCTTTAGTTATATTGGTATAAAATGCATGAAGGAGCTCCATGCTGATGGATCTTTGTACTCACTCATTTTTGAAATGTTTGAGACATGCAAACCATGCCTATTGGTATAAATGCATGAAGAAACTCCATGCAGATGGATCGTTTGGACTCACTTGATTTTGAATCACTTGAGGCATGCAAATCATACCACATGGGAAGATGACTGAAGGTCTCGTTTTTCCAGTGAGATGGAACAAGAAAGTAACTTGTTGGAAGTAATACATTTTGATGTGTGTAGTCCAATGAGTGCTAAGGCACACAGTGGATATCGTTATGTTCTTACTTCACTTACGATTTGAGTAGATACATGAGTATTTGCTTGATGAATCACAAGTCTCAAATATTGAAAAGTTCAAGCTATATCAGAGTGAAGATCATCGTGACAAGAGGATAAAATGTCTATGATATGATCATAGAGATGAATATTAGAGTCACGAGTTTGGTACAAAATTAAGACAATGTGAAAATTGTTTCACATCTCATGCCACCTAGAACACCATAGTGTGATGGTGTGTCCGAACTTCATAGTCGTGCCCTATTTGATATGGTGCATACTAAGATGTATCTTATCAAATTATCACTATCGTTTATGGGTTATGCATTAGACACAACCGCATTCACTTTAAATAGGGCACCACGTAATTCCGTTGAGATGACACCTTATGAACTATGGTTTGGAGAAACATGAGCTGTCGTTTCTTAATAGTTTGGGGCTACGACGCTTATGTGAAAAAGTTTCAGCATGATAAGCTCGATCCCGAAGCGGATAAATGCATCTTCATAGGGCACCCAAAACAGTTGGGTATATCTCCTATCTCAGATCCAGAAGCAAAGTGTATGTTTCTAGAAACGGGTCCTTTCTCAAGGAAAAGTTTCTCTCAAAAGAATTGAATGGGAGGATGGTGGAAACTTGATGAGGTTATTGAACCGTCACTTCAACCAAGAGTGTAGCAGGGCGCAAGAAGTTGTTCCTGTAGCGCCTACACCAATTGAAGTGGAAGCAAATGATAGTGATCATGAAACTTCGGATCAAGTTACTACAAACGTCGTAGGTCGACAAGGTCACGTACTGCTACAAAGTGTTATGATAACCCTGTCTTGGAGGTCATGTTGTTGGACAACAATGAACCTATGAGCTATGGAGAAGCGATGGTGGGCCCAAATCCCGACAAATGGCTGGAGGCCATGAAATCCGAGAGAGGATCCATGTATGAAAACAAAGTTTAGACTTTGGAAGAACTACTTGATGGTCGTAAGACTATTAAGTACATATGGATCTTTAAAAGGAAGACAGACGATGATGGTGAAAAGTCACCATTAAGAAAAGCTCAACTTGTCGCAAAGATGTTTGCGACAAGTTCAGAGAGTTGACTATGACGAGACTTTCTCACTCGTAGTGTTGTTAAAAGTCTGTTGGAATTATGTTAGCAGTTGTTGCATTATTTATGAAATATTGCACATAGGATGTCAAAACATTGTTGCCTCGACGGTTTCCTTGAGGAAAGGTTGTATGTGATACAACCAGAAGGTTTTGTCGATCCTAATGATGCTAACAAGTATGAAAGCTCAAGCGATCCTTCTATGGACTCGTGCAAGCTTGTCGGAGTTGGAATATACGCTTTGATGAGATGATCAAAGCTTTTCGGTTTATACAAGGTTTATGAGAAACTTGTATTTCCAAATAAGTGAGTGGGAGCACTACAGAATTTATGACAAGTATATGTGGTTGACATATTGTTGATCGGAAGTAATGTAGAATTTCTGGAAAGCATAAAGGATTGTTTGAAAGGAGTTTTTCAAAGGGAAACCTAGATAGAGCTACCTGAACATTGAGCATCAAGATCTATAGAGATAGATCAAAACGCTTAATAGAACTTTTAATGATATGCATGCCTTGCCAAGTTTTTGAAGGAGTTCAAAATAGATGGGCAAAGAAGGAGTTCTTGGCTGTATTGTAAGGTGTGAATTTGAGTAGGACTCAAAGCCCGACCACCATAGAAGAAAGAGAAAGGACGAAGGTCGTCCCCTGTGCCTTAGCAGTAGGCTCTAAAGTATGTCATGCTATGTACCGCACCTGCTGTGTGCCATGCCATGAGTCTTTCAAGGGGTACACAGAGTGATCCACGGTTGAATAACTGAACAATGGTCAAAGTTATCCTTAGTAAATAGTGGGCTAAGGAATTTTTCTCGATTATGGAGGTCATTAAAGAGTTCGTCGTAAAGGATTACGTTGATGCAAGCTTTGACACTAATCCAGATAACATTGAGTAATAAACCGGATTCATATAGTGGAGCAGACATTTGGAATAGTTCGAAATGGCACGTTGGTAGCAGCACCTACATGATGGCATAGAGATTTGTAAAGCACACTCAGATCTGATAGGTTCACACCCGTTGACTAAAAACCTCTCTCACAAGCAAGACACGATCGAACCCAGAACTGTATGGGTGTTAGATTCATTACAATCACACACACATGTGAGACTAGATTATTGACTCTAGTGAAAGTGGGAGACTCTTGGAAATATGCCCTAGAGGCAATACTAAAATAGTTATAATTATATTTCCTATTTCAAGATAACCGTTCATTATCCATGCTATAATTGTATTGATTGGAAACTCAAATACATGTGTGGATACATAGACCAAACACTGTCCCTAGTGAGCCTCTAGTTGACTGGCTCGTTGATCAAAGATGGTTAAGGTTTCCTGGAGATAGACCAGCGTTGTCACTTGATAACATGATCACATTATTGGAGAGTGATGTGATGGACAAGACCCAAACTATAAACATAGGATATGATCGTGTCAGTTTGTTGCTACTATTTTCTGCATGTCAATGTATATGTTCCTATGACCATGAGATCATGCAACTCCCAGACAACGGAGGAATACCTTGTGCGTATCGAAGGTCACAACGTTACTGGGTGACTATAAAGTGTTGGAAATATGCCCTAGAGGCAATAATAAAATGGTTATTATCATATTTCCTTGTTCACGATAATCGTCTATTGTTCATGCTATAATTGTATTAACAGGAAACAGTAATACATGTATGAATAAATAGATCACAATGTGTCCCTAGCAAGCCTCTAGTTGGCTAGCTCGTTAGTCAATAGATGATCATGATTTCCTGATCATGGACATTAGATGTCATTGATAACGGGATTACATCATTGGGAGAATGATGTGATGGACAAGACCCAATCCTAAGCATAGCACTAGATCGTATTGTTCGCATGCTAAAGCTTTTCTAATGTCAAGTATCTTTTCCTTCGACCGTAAGATTGTGCAACTCCCGGATACCGTAGGATTGCTTTGGGTGTATCAAACGTCACAACGTAGCTGGGTGACTATAAAGGTGCACTACGGGTACCTCCGAAAGTGTCTGTTGGGTTGGTACGAATCGAGATCGGGATTTGTCACTCCGTGTGACGGAGAGGTATCTCTGGGCCCACTCGGTAGAACATCATCATGAGCTCAATGTGACTAAGGAGTTAGTCACACGATGACGTGCTACGGAACGAGTAAAGAGACTTACCGGTAACGAGATTGAACAAGGTATAGGTATACCGACGATCGAATCTCAGGCAAGTTCTATACCGACAGACAAAGGGAATCGTATACGGGATTGATTGAATCCTTGACATCGTGGTTCATTCGATGAGATCATCATGGAGCAAGTGGGAGCCACCATGGGTATCCAGACCCCGCTGATGGTTATTGGCCGGAGAGGCATCTCGGTCATGTCTGCCTGTCTCCCGAACCCGTAGGGTCTACACACTTAAGGTTCGATGACGCTAGGGTTATAGGGAATTGTTATACGAGGTTACCGAAAGTTGTTCGGAGTCCCAGATGAGATCCCTGACGTCACGAGGAGCTCCGGAATGGTCCGAAGGTAAAGATAGATATATAGGACGGATGGTTTCAGATACCGGAAGTGTTTCAGGCATCATCGGTAACGTACCGGGACCACAAGGACCACCGGAGGTGGCCCCGGGGTCCACCGAAGGGGGCAACGACCCCGGGAGGTAAGGTGGGCCAACTGGGGAAGGGAACCAGCCCCTAGGTGGGCTGGTGCACCTCCCCACTCAGCCCAATGCATGGGGGAGAGAAAAGGGGGGGCAAACCCTAAGCCAGGTGAGCCTAAGGCCCACCAGGGTTGCGCCACACCCCTCCTCCCCCCTTGGCCGCCGCACCAGCCCCCATCTAGGGCTGCCCCCCCCCCCCCAGGAGAGGGAAACCCTCAAGGAGGCGCAGCCCCTCCCTCCCCCTATATATAGTGGGCACTTTTGGCCATTGGAGATCAGACTTTTGCCTCTCTCTCGGCGCAGCCCTGCCCTTCTTCCTCCTCCTCTCTGTCGGTGCTTGGCGAAGCCCTGCCGGGAGACTTCGTCTCTCCATCGACAGCATGCCGTCGTGCTGCTGGAGTTCTTCCCCAACCTCTCCCTCCTCCTTGCTGGATCAAGGTGCGGGAGACGTCACCGGGCTGCACGTGTGTTGAACGCGGAGGTGCCGTAGTTGGGCACTAGATCGGAATCGCTGCGAGTACGACTCCATCAACCGCGTTCTAGCAATGCTTCCGCTTAGCGATCTTCAAAGGTATGAAGATGATCTTACCCCTCTGTCGTTGCTGGTCTCTCCATAGGAAGATCTGAATATGCGTAGGAAAATTTTGAATTTATGCTACGTTACCCAACAGTGGCATCCGAGCCTGGTTTTCTATGCGCAGATTCTATGCACGAGTAGAACACAAAAGTTGTGGGCGATGATTTGTCAATTTGCTTGCCGCTACTAGTCTTATTTTTTTCCGGCGGTATTGTGGGATGAAGCAGCCCGGACCGACTTTACACGTATGCTTACGTGAGACTGGTTCCACCGACAGACATGCACACCGTGCATAAAGGTGGCTAGCGGGTGTCTGTCTCTCCTACTCTAGTCAGATTGAATTTCATGAAAAGGGTCCTTATGAAGGGTAAATAGCTTTGGCATAACATCGTTGTGGCTGTCACGTAGGTAAGAAGGCGTTCTTGCTAGAAACCCAAATCAGCCACGTAAAACTTGCAACAACAATTAGAGGACGTCTAACTTGTTTTTGCAGGGTTTGACATGTGATGTGATATGGCCAAAGTTGTGATGTTGCATGTATGATGTATGAGATGATCATTTTATTGTAATAGGTTTCAGGACTTGCATGTCAATGAGTATGACAACCCGCAGGAGCCATAGAGTTGTCTTAATTTATTGTATGAGATGCAACGCCATGTGCTTACTACTTTTACTTCATTGCTAACGGTTAGCTATAGTAGTAGTGATAGTAGTAGTTGGCGTGATGACTTCACAGAGACACGATGATGGAGATCATGATGATGAAAATCATGGTGTCACGCCGGTGACGATGATGATCATGCGATGCCTGAAGATGAAGATCGAAAGGGCGAAGATGATAATGGCCATATCATGTCACTATATGATTGCATTGTGATGTTTATCATGTTTTACATCTTATTGCTTAGAACGATGGTAGCATAATAAGATGATCCCTCTTAAAATTTCGAGAACGTATTCCCCTAAGTGTGCACCATTGCGAAGGTTCATTGTCTCGAAGCACCACGTGATGATCGGGTGTGATAGATTCTAACGTTCGCATACAACGGGTGTAAACCAGATTTACACACGCGGAACACCTAGGTTGACTCGACGAGCTTAGCATGTACAGACATGACCTCGAATACAAGAGACCGAAAGGTCGAACATGAGTCGTATGGTTGAATACGATCAGCATGAAGTTGCCCACCATGGTGACTAGTCCGTCTCACGTGATGATCGGACACGGGTTAGTCAACATGGATCATGTATCACTTAGATGACTAGAGGGATGTCGATTTAAGTGGGAGTTCATACTTAATTTGATTAAATGAACTTAATTGTCATGAACTTAGTCTAAAAGGTTTGTCTTTATAAATATTGTAGATGGCCAACATCAACCTCAATTTCAACGCATTCCTAGAGAAAAACAAGCTGAAAGATGATGGTAGCAACTATGCGGACTGGGTTCGCAACTTGAAGCTCATCCTTGAAGCAGCTAAAAAGGCTTATGTCCTTGATGCGCCGCTACGTGACCCTCCCGCTCCCACAGCAGCCCAGGACATTCTGAACGTCTGGCAAACGTGGAGCGATGACTACTCCCTGGTTAGGTGTGGCATGTTATACAGTTTAGAAACGGGGCTCCAAAGGCGTTTTGAGCAACACGGAGCATATGAGATGTTCCAAGAGCTGAAGCTAGTTTTTCAAGCTCATGCCCGTGTCGAGAGATATGAAGTCTCCAACAAGTTCTTTAGCTGTAAGATGGAGGAGAACAGTTCTGTTAGTGAGCACATACTCAAAATGTCTGGGTTACACGGTCGTCTGACTTCACTTGGAGTCGAACTTCCGGATGATGCTATAATTGATAGAATCCTCCAGTCTCTCCCACCAAGCTACAAAGGCTTTGTGCTTAACTACAACATGCAAGGGATGGAGAAGACCATTCCCGAGTTGTACTCGATGCTCAAGTCTGCAGAAGTAGAAATCAAGAAAGAGCATCAAGTGTTGATGGTCAACAAGACCACTAGTTTCAAGAAGGGCAAGGGTAGGAAGAACTTCAAGAAAGACGGCAAAGCTGTTGCCGCGCCCGGTAAGCCAGATGCCAGGAAGAAGAAAAAGAATGGACCCAAGCCTGAGACTGAGTGCTTCTATTGCAAGGGAAAGGGTCACTGGAAGCGGAACTGCCCCAAATACTTAGCGGACAAGAAGGCCGGCAACGTTAAAGGTATATGTGATATACATGTTATTGATGTGTACCTTACCAGCGCTCGTAGTAGCTCCTGGGTATTTGATACCGGTGTTGTTGCTCACATTTGCAACTCAAAGCAGGAACTGCGGAATAAGCGGAGACTGGCCAAGGACGAGGTGACGATGCGCGTCGGGAATGGTTCAAAGGTCGATGTGATCGCCGTCGGCACGCTACCTCTACATCTACCGTCGGGATTAGTCTTAAACCTTAATAATTGTTATTTAGTACCAGCTTTAAGCATGAACATTGTATCAGGGTCTTGCTTAATGCGAGACGACTACTCATTTAAGTCAGAGAATAATGGTTGTTCTATTTATATGAGTGATATGTTTTATGGTCATGCTCCGCTGGTGAATGGTTTATTCTTGATGAATCTCGATCATGATGTTACACATATTCATAGTGTGAGTACCAAAAGATGTAAAGTTGATAATGATAGTCCCACATTCTTGTGGCACTGCCGCCTTGGTCATATCGGCGTTAAGCGCATGAAGAAGCTCCATACTGATGGACTATTAGAGTCTCTTGACTTTGAATGATTTGACACATGCGAACCGTGCCTCATGAGCAAGATGACTAAGACTCCATTCTCAGAAATAATGGAGAGAGCAACCGACTTATTGGAAATAATACATATTGATGTGTGTGGTCCAATGAACGTTGAAGCTCGTGGTGGCTATTGTTATGTTCTCACTCTCACCGATGATTTGACTAGGTATGGGTATATCTACTTGATGAAGCACAAATCTGAGACATTTGAAAAGTTCAAGGAATTTCAGAGTGAGGTCGAGAATCAACGTGACAAAAAAATTAAGTGTCTACGATCTGATCGTGGAGGAGAATATTTGAGTCACGAGTTTGGCACACACCTAAGGAAGTGTGGAATCGTTTCATAACTGACGCCGCCTGGCACACCGCAACGCAACGGAGTGTCTGAACGTCGTAATCGCACTTTATTAGATATGGTACGATCTATGATGTCTCTTACCGACTTACCGCTATTATTTTGGGGATACACATTAGAAACTGCAACATTCACTTTAAATAGGGCACCGTCTAAATCCGTTGAGACGACACCGTATGAACTATGGTTTGGCAAGAAACCTAAGTTGTCGTTTCTTAAAGTTTGGGGCTGCGATGCTTATGTGAAGAAACTTCAACCAGAAAAGCTCGAACCCAAAGCGGAGAAATGCGTATTCATAGGATACCCTAAGGAAACTATTGGGTATACCTTCTATCTTAGATCCGAAGGTAAAACCTTTGTTGCCAAGAATGGATCCTTTCTAGAGAAAGAGTTTCTCTCGAAAGAAGTAAGTGGGAGGAAGGTGGAACTTGATGAGGTAATTACACCCCCTCTCGAACAGGATAGTAGCGCAGCGCGGGAAGTTGTTCCTGTGGCGCCTACACCGACTGAAGAGGAAGTTAATGATGATGATCATGAAGCTTCGGATCAAGTTAGTACTGAACCGCGAAGGTCCACAAGGGCACGCTCCGCACCAGAGTGGTACGGCAACCCTGTGATGGAAATCATGTTGTTAGACAATGGTGAACCTTCGAACTATGAAGAAGCGATGGCGGGCCTGGATTCCAACAAATGGCTTGAGGCTATGAAATCCGAGATAGGATCCATGTATGAGAACAAAGTATGGACTTTGGTGGACTTGCCCGATGACCGGCGAGCCATAGAAAATAAATGGATCTTCAAGAAGAAGACTGATGCAAACGGTAATGTAACCGTTTACAAAGCTCGACTTGTCGCAAAGGGTTTTCGACAAATTCAAGGAGTTGACTACAAAGAGACTTTCTCTCCCGTAGCGAAGCTGAAATCAGTTCGAATCATGTTAGCAATTGTCGCCTTTTATGATTATGAAATTTGGCAAATGGACGTCAAAACAGCGTTCCTTAACGGGAACCTTAAGGAAGAGTTGTATATGATGCAACCAGAAGGTTTTGTCGACCCTAAGGGTGCTAACAAAGTGTGCAAGCTCCAGCGCTCCATCTATGGGCTGGTGCAAGCATCTCGGAGTTGGAACATTCGCTTTAATGAGGTGATTAAAGCGTTTGGGTTCATACAGGTTTACGGAGAAGCCTGTCTGTACAAGAAAGTGAGTGGGAGCTCTGTAGCTTTCCTCATACTGTATGTGGATGACATATTATTGATGGGGAATAATATAGAAATGTTGGATAGCATAAAGGCCTATTTGAACAAAAGTTTTTCAATGAAGGACCTTGGAGAAGCTGCATACATATTAGGCATCAAGATCTATAGAGATAGATCAAGACGCCTCATAGGTCTTTGGCAAAGTACATACCTTGACAAGATATTGAAGAAGTTCAATATGGAAAACTCAACGAAAGGGTTCTTGCCAGTTTTGCAAGGTATGAGATTGAGTAAGACTCAGTCGCCGACCATGGCAGCAGACAGAGAGAAGATGAGTTATGTCCCCTACGCATCAGCCGTAGGCTCTCTAATGTATGCCATGCTGTGTACCAGACCTGATATAAACCTTGCCATAAGCTTGGTAGGGAGGTACCAAAGTGATCCCGGTATGGAACACTGGACATCGGTCAAGAATATCCTTAAGTACCTGAAAAGGACTAAGGAAATGTTTCTCGTTTATGGAGGTGACGAAGAGCTCGTCGTAAAGGGTTACGTCGACGCTATCTTCGACACAGATCCGGATGACTCTAAGTCACAGACCGGATATGTATATGTGTTTAATGGTGGGGCAGTGAGCTGGTGCAGCAGCAAGCAAGAAGTCGTGGCATCATCTACATGTGAAGCGGAGTACATAGCTGCTTCAGAAGCAGCTCATGAAGGAATTTGGATGAAGGAGCTCATCACCGACCTTGGAGTGGTTCCAAGCGCGTCAGGTCCAATGACACTCTTCTGTCATAACACTGGGGCAATTTCCATAGCCAAGGGGCCCAGGTTTCACCGGAAGACGAAGCACATCAAATGCCGCTACAACTCCATCCAGGACCATGTCCAGAGTGGAGTGATAGATATTTGTAAAGTACACACGGATCTGAATATTGCAGACCCGTTGACTAAACCTCTTCCACGAGCAAAACATGATCAACACCATAATGCTATGGGTGTTCGATACATCACAATGTAACTAGATTATTGACTCTAGTGCAAGTGGGAGACTGTTGGAAATATGCCCCAGAGGCAATAATAAAATGGTTATTATCATATTTCCTTGTTCATGATAATCGTCTATTGTTCATGCTATAATTGTATTAACAGGAAATAGTAATACATGTGTGAATAACTAGATCACAATGTGTCCCTAGCAAGCCTCTAGTTGGCTAGCTCGTTAGTCAATAGATGATCATGATTTCCTGATCATGGACATTAGATGTCATTGATAACAGGATCACATCATTGGGAGAATGATGTGATGGACAAGACCCAATCCTAAGCATAGCACTAGATCGTATTGTTCGTATGCTAAAGCTTTTCTAATGTCAAGTATCTTTTCCTTCGACCGTGAGATTGTGCAACTCCCGGATACCGTAGGAGTGCTTCGGGTGTATCAAACGTCACAACGTAACTGGGTGACTATAAAGGTGCACTACGGGTACCTCTGAAAGTGTCTGTTGGGTTGGTATGAATCGAGATCGGGATTTGTCACTCCGTGTGACGGAGAGGTATCTCTGGGCCCACTCGATAGAACATCATCACCAGCTCAATGTGACTAAGGAGTTAGTCACACGATGACGTGCTACGGAACGAGTAAAGATACTTACCGGTAACGAGATTGAACAAGGCATAGGTATACCGATGATCGAGTCTCGGGCAAGTTCTATACCGACAGACAAAGGGAATCGTATACGGGATTGATTGAATCCTTGACATCGTGGTTCATCTGATGAGATCATCGTGGAGCAAGTGGGAGCCACCATGGGTATCCAGATCCCGCTGATGGTTATTGGCCAGAGAGGCGTCTCGGTCATGTCTGCCTGTTTCCCGAACCTGTAGGGTCTACACACTTAAGGTTCGATGACACTAGGGTTATAGGGAATTGTTATACGAGGTTACCGAAAGTTATTCAGAGTCCCGGATGAGATCCCGGACGTCACGAGGAGCTCCGGAATGGTCCGGAGGTAAAGATTGATATATAGGACAGATGGTTTCGGATACCGGAAATGTTTCGGGCATCACCGGTAACGTATCGGGACCACTGGGACCACCGAAGGTGGCCCCGGGGTCCACCGAAGGGGGGCAACGACCCCGGGAGGTAAGGTGGGCCAAGTGGGGAAGGGAACCAGCCCCTAGGTGGGCTGGTGCGCCTCCCCACTCAGCCCAATGCGTGGGGGAGAGAAAAGGGGGGGTAAACCCTAAGCCAGATGGGCCTAAGGCCCACCAGGGGTGCGCCACACCCCTCCTCCCCCCTTGGCCGCCGCACCAGCCCCCATCTAGGGCTGCCGCCACCCTAGGAGAGGGAAACCCTCAAAGGGGCGCAGCCCCTCCCCCCCCCCCTATATATAGTGGGCACTTTTGGCCATTGGAGATCAGACTTTTGCCTCTCTCTCGGCGCAGCCCTGCCCTTCTTCCTCCTCCTCTCTGCCGGTGCTTGGCGAAGTCCTGCCGGGAGACCTCCTCTCTCCATCGACACCACGCCGTCGTGCTGCTGGAGTTCTTCCCCAACCTCTCCCTCCTCTTTGCTGGATCAAGGTGCGGGAGACGTCATCGGGCTGCACGTGTGTTGAACGCGGAGGTGCCGTAGTTCGGCACTAGATCGGAATCGCTGCGAGTACGACTCCATCAACCGCATTCTAGCAACGCTTCCGCTTAGGGATTTTCAAAGGTATGAAGATGCTCTTACCCCTTTCTCGTTGCTGGTCTCTCCATAGGAGGATCTGAATATGCGTAGGAAAATTTTGAATTTATGCTACGTTACCCAACATAAAGGTGCTCTACAGGTATCTCCGAAGGTGTCTGTTGGGTGGGCATGGATCAAGACCGGGATTTGTCACTCCGTGTGACGGAGAGGTATCTCGGGGCCCACTGGTAATACAACATCATATATATGCCTTGCAAGCAATGTGACTAAAGAGTTAGTCACGGGATCTTGTATTACGGATCAAGTAAAAAGACTTGCCGGTAACGAGATTGAAATAGGTATAGAAATACCGACGATCAAATCTCGGGCAAGTAACATACCGAAGGACAAAGGGAACGGTATGCGGGATTATATGAATCCTTGGCATAGAGGTTCAACCGATGAGATCTTCGTAGAATATGTAGGATCCAATATGGACATCCAGGTCCCGCTACTGGATATTGACCGGAGAGTATCTCAGGTCATGTCTGCATAGTTCTCGAACCCGCACGGTTTGCACACTTAAGGTTCGGTGACGTTTCAGTATGGTTGAGTTATAGGTGCTGGTGACCGAAGTTTCATTCAAAGTCCTGGATGAGATCCTGGACGTCACGTGGGTTTCTGGAATGGTCCAGAAACGAAGATTGATATATAGGAAGTTGGTATTTGGATTCCGGAAGGATTTCCGGCATTGTTGTTAGTGTACCGGGAGTGACGAATAGGTACCGGGGCCCCACCAGGTGGGCCCACCAATCCCCAAGAAGTCTGCGTGGACTTGATGGTGGTGCAATAGCTCTTAGTGGGCTGTCTAGTCAACCAAAGAAAGCCCATGTGGAAAAGGTGTAAAATCCAAAAGAGGTGGACAATTTGGGAAGGAGTCCTAATCCAAGTAGGATTGGAGGAGGACTCCTCCCTCCTTTGGTTCGGCTGACCCCAAGGGGTTTCCCTTGGTGGGCAAGGCTGCCTCCTCCCTCCACCTATATATACTAGATGTTTGAGGGTTTTTGAGACACAATATTCATCCGCGTGCTACCCTCTCCTCTAGTTCGTAGTTCTTCCTCTAGTTCGTAGTTCTTCCTCTAGATCACCACCATCACCGGCGCGCCGTCACACTGCCGGAGAACTCATCTACCTCCCCGTCTCTCTTGCTGGATCAAGAAGGCGAAGATCATCATCGAGTTGTACGTGTGCTGAACGCGGAGGTGCCGTCTGTTCGACACTAGATCGGGATGGATCGTGATGGGATCGCTGGACGGATCGTGATGAGATCGCGGGACGGTTGCGATTTGAATCGCAAAGATGTTCCACTACATCAACCGCATTATATACGCTTCCACTTAGTGATCTACAAGGGTATGTAGATTCACTCTCCCCTCTCGTAGATGATCATCACCATGGATAGGTATTATGTGTGCGTAGGAATTTTTTTGTTTCCCATGCGACGTTCCCCAACAGCAACAACATCATTAGTTTTAACTTTAGCATTGTTGTTACTAGAAGAAGAAACTTTCTTGCCTTTGTTACTAGTGTTCTTAGGTTTAACTTGTGGACCAAAAGTAGACAAGAGTAATTGTTTGGCTAGATAATAAGAACTCTTCTTTCGAAGATCATCATTGATTTCTTTTAGGAACTCATGCTCTTGCTCCAAATTGAGCTTCTCGAAGCGTAGCTTCTCGTGAGTTCTTTCAAGCTCTCTATGATCTTCTAGAGTAGTTTCATGAGCTAACTTAAGATTGTTCAATTCTTTAGTTAGTCGTTCAATCTCTTTCTTATCATCATCACTTGACTTCTCTTGACTAGCATGACAATTATCTAGATTATCAGTGCAATCACTAGTTTTATCAAAGAGCAAGTCATCTTCTCCTAAAAATTCATCCTCATCACTATTAAAATCAAGATATTCGGGGTGCGATACCTTGGGGCCTTTAGCCATGAAGCAGTTTCCAAACCCCTCATTTGGTGAATCAAATAAGTCGTAGGAGTTGGAGGAAACGAGACCAACACCTTCATCTTGACTATAGTCGGAGTTGGAAAGGTAGCTTCTCTCGGGTTGGTTGTCAAACTCGGAGCCAGAAACCCATTCACCGACATGAGCTTGATGTCTTATTTTAGAGCTTCTCTTGGTGTATTTGTCCTTCTTCTCCGATTCCTTGCCTCTCCGTGAGTGTCTTCGTTCATAACAATCTTTACTCCTTCTGTCTCTGCGAGGTGACTCATCCCTTGAGCTTCGTATTTGAGGTGACTCTTCTCTTCGTTTGTAGGGAGCCAAGCACTCATTGGAGTAGTGTCCCAGCTTCCCACAGTTGTAGCAGTTTCAGTCATGACTGGACGAACGCTTCTTATCATATCTTGAGCTTGAACTTCTCTCTTTGCCTCTACTCTTGTAGAACTTGTTGAATTTTCTGACCATGAGGCTTATCTCTTCATCAGTGACAAAATTGTACTTTGAAGTAGCGGGAGCATCACTTGAAGCTTTGTAAGCACCGCTTGATTTGTTGTGCAGATCATCTTTGTCCTTGAGTGACATCTCATGAGCAACAATCCTACCAGTGACTTTAGTTGGCTTGAGATCTTTGTAGTTTGGCATCATTTGGATCAATGGGCACACGATGTCATACTTTCCATCAAAAGCTCTAAGTATCTTGTTGGTGATGAATTTGTCGGTCATCTCTTCGCTTCCTAAGTCGGCAATCTCATTTGTGATGAGAGCTAGCCTATAGTACATTTCAACGACACCTTCACCATCCTTCATCTTCAACTTGTCAAGCAGACTTTGGAGCACATCCAACTTAGATTCTGTGATAGAATTAGTACCTTGGTGCATATGAACCAAGGTATCCCAAATTTATTTTGCACTCTCAAGGCGTCTGATTTTATTGAATTCTTCGGGGCATAGACACTTGAAGATGATGTCGCAGGCTTGTGCTTGAGTTACAACATCTTGAGTTCATTTGCTCTCGCATCACGAGCCGGTTCACGCCCTTCTCCGAAGAAATCACCTTGCACACCAACATAAATAACATCCCATACGGCAGGATTAAAACCAAGAATATGCATTTTCATCTTATGCTTCCAACTAGCAAAATTAGTGTCGTCAAAGTATGGACCTCTACGGTGATAACTTCCCTCACTAGACGCCATACTCTCCTAGGTTGTGAAACCAATGCAATGGAGATCAAAGATCTGATACCACTTGTAGGATCGAAAGTATGTCTAGAGGGGGGTGATTAGACTACTTGACAAGATAAAAAATTAGCCTTTTCCCAATTTTAGTTGTGGGCCAGTTTTAGCAATTATGGCAAGTCAAGTACACCCTACACATGCAGTTCTAAGAGTATAGCAGCGGAATGTAAAACATGCAAGTGTAAAGTAAAGGAGTAAGGTAGGGAAATCAAACGTATGTGGTTCACACGGCGATTTTTGGCATGGTTCCGATAGGTGGCGCTATCATGCGTCCATGTTAGTGGAGACTTCAACCCACTAAGGGTAAGGACTGCGAGAGTCCACGGAGGGCTCCACCCACAAGGGGTCCACGAAGAAGCGGCCTTGTCTATTACACCACGGCTTCCATCCATGAAGACTAGCCTTACTCACGGTAGATCTTCATGAAGTAGGCAATCTCCTTGCCCTTACAAACATCTTGGTTCAACTCCACAACACGAAGTAGGAGGCTCCCAAGCAACACCTAACCAATCTAGGAGGCACCACCATCCAAAATATAATAGATGTGGTAGAACGATGAACTCCTTGCTCTTGTGCTTCGAAAGATAGTCTCCTCAACACACAATCACTCTCTCACAGAATAGGCATGGGTAGGAGAGGTTGATTTGGTGTAAAGTAGCTTGGGGAGGCTAGAGATCAAGTTTCAAATGATTGGATTGGAATGTCTTGATCTCAACACATGAGTAGGTGTCTCTCTCCCAAAAAATGGATCTGGCAGTGAAGTGTGTGTTCTCAGTGCTTGTGCCTCGAATGAGAGATGGTGGGAGGGGTATATATAGGCAGTCCCCAAAATCCAACCGTTACACCTAAAGTGACCAACTCAGTGACATCGAAGTCATGAACTCGGTGGTACTAACTTGCACTAAAGGCAGCAACTTTTGAATCTCGGTGGAACCGATATACACAACTCGGTGACGCCGAAAAGGTGGCTAATGTTCAGATGACACAAGTTGGTGACACCGATACCCAAACTCAGAAATTCTGATTTTGTGTACCGAGGCAACAGAAAGTTGGTCACCTAAACTCGGTAGCACCGACACAGTTTCCGTTTCACCGATTTGGTGGCTTTGGCTAGGGTTCTGTGTGGGATGACAATTGGTAGGGGCGAATTGAGAAACTTGGTGGCACCGATTTTGTGTATGTGGCTTTGGACAGAATGGTTATGTGCGAAAATGACTAAGTATTTTTGGTGTCTATCTCTCAGCACTTGAGCAACCAATTCATTTTAATACCTCATCCCCTTCTAATAGTATTGGCTTTCCTCTGGACTCAAAAGTTATTTCTCATAAATATAAAATGAAGAGTCTTCTATCTTGAAGCTTGGGTCAATCTTATTCCTTTCTTGCATCAAGGGGCATCTCCACATAAGCCTTTAGCAAATACATCTTTTGAATTTTTCTGAAATTTACTTGGATAAAGATATTAGTCCAATGATGCATATGTTGTGATCAATTATCAAAACCACTAAAGGGAGGAATGGTGCTTTCATCTGGCTTTGAATCGGCATTGAACTTTTTGATTCCTCTGGCCAACGGGTAGTTGGAGGGGATTTCTGCCTCTCGGATGTGTTGGCCGAAGCACTCGAGGGTGGACACTCCCTGGCCAACTAGCGATCGATCAATGCTACTGCAACAAAAGACCTTCCCATGGCGCCAGAAACTAGCGTGCTGACGGGAGACTATTCTTGTCTTGATACTCCTCAGCAACGGCACCAGGAATCCTTCTGCTACGGCTACGCCTTTAGGGACTTCCTTGGCAAATATGCAAAGGATTCCCCCGTGGCCTTGGAGCCTTGCGTTGGTGTTCCCTCGAAGCGGAAAGGGTGATGTAGCACAGCGGCGGTAAGTATTTCCCTCAGTTTTGAGAACCAAAGTATCGATCCAGTGAAGGATTGCGTCAAGTCACAAGTACATGCACAAACACAAAGAGCTTGCACCCAACGCTATGAAGGGGTTGTAAATCCCTTATAGATTGTTTGCAAAGTGAGAACTGAAAGCAAAAAGGAAAACAAAACAAAGTAAAAGTGAAAGTACAAACGGTAGTTGTGAATAGACCCGAGGGCCGTAGTGTTCACTAGTGGCTTCTCTCATGAAAGCAAGTAGACGGTGGGTGAACGAATTACTGTCGAGCAATTGATAGAACCGTGCAAAGTCATGACGTTATCTATGGCAATGATTATATCTATAGGCATCACGTCCAAAACAAGTAGACCGATACTTTCTGCATCTACTACTATTACTCCACACGTCGACCGCTATCCAGCATGCATCTAGTGTATTAAGTCCAAAAGAACAGAGTAACGCCTTAAGCAAGATGACATGATGTAGATGGACAATCTCATATCTACGATAAAAGCCCATCTTGTTACCCTTGATGGCGACAACACGATGTGTGCCTTGCTGCCCCTTCTGTCACTGGGAAAGGTCACCACACGGTATGAACCCAAAACCAACCACTTCTCCCATTGCAAGAATCATAGATCTAGTTGGCCAAACAAAACCCAAGACTCAGAGAGACTTACAAGGATATCAAATCATGCATATAAGAAATCAGCAAAGACTCAAATATAATTCTTAGATAATCTGATCACAAATCCACAATTCATCGGATCTCGACAAACACACCGCCAAAGAGTATTACATCGGATAGATCTCCATGAAGATCATGGAGAACTTTGTATTGAAGATCCAAGAGAGAGAAGAAGCCATCTAGCTACTAACTACGGACCCGTAGGTCTGAAGTGAACTACTCACGAGTCACTGGAGAGGCGATGATGTTGATGTATAAGCCCTCCAACTCCAAATTCCCCTCCGACAGGGCACCGGGAAGGGTCTCCAGATGAGATCTCGCAGAAACGGAAGCTTGCGGCGGTGGAAAAGTGTTTTCGTCGATACCCTGATTTTTTCTAGGATTTTAGGGAATTTATAGGCCAAAGAGCTAGGGCAGGGGAGCACCATCGAGGCCACAAGCCTGGTAGTCGCCGCCCCCCTCGTGGCGGCTACATGGCTTGTGGGCCCCCTGTGGCTCTCGTGCCTTGGCCCTCAAGTCCCCCGATCTTCTTTTGTTCTGGAAAAATTTATTTTGGGGATTTTATTCCGTTTGGACTCCGTTCCAAAATCAGATCTGAAAAGAGTCAAAAACACAGAAAAAACAGGAACTGGAACTTGGCACTGAATTAATAAGTTAGTCCCAAAAAATATATAAAAGGTATATAAAACATCCAAAGTTGACAAGATAACAACATGAAACCATCAAAAATTATAGATACGTTTGAGACGTATCAATCAACCACGTGTTGCGTGATTATAGACCGAGCGTTGAATTAGGGGCCCAGTAGTCGTCGTCCCCATTACCCCGATGTCGATTGGGGCTTGGTGTGCGGTCATGGGGACGGTGACCGAGTGAACCACTCCTCGGGGGAGGTGACCTTCTTCGGTCTCGGTGACCTTGCCTCTAGTCTCCATGCAGGCCTCTTGGAAGAGGAGGAGACCTTTGGGGTCTTCCTTGCGCGTGCGAGCTATAAGCCAATTGCATGGTGTCCGCTTGGACAAACTTGGTGTGAATGCGATGCCGTGACTGCGACACTGCGGAATTTTGCTGCAAGGCAATCTTCAACAGAGTCTGGATCTTCCAAATGCCTTCCTCGGCCGCACTCTCACTCGGCTGAATTGAATCAGCAATCCGAGTGGTTGCGGCCAGGTTGAACAGAGCTGTCTGCATCACCTTGATGTGGCACTGGTGGTCGTTTGGGAACAACCGCTTGCGACTGTGGCTGGAGCTCGGCTGGTCCCTTACGGCCCGAGCGTCGAGCGACCGCCGGAGTCACTTGTGTCGCTCGCGCTCGGCCAGATTGGCGAGAGGCGCGTTCTCCATCGCGATCTTCTCCAGGGTGTTCCCGGTGATGGCAGGGCCGACCCACAGGCCGGGGCAACGGGGCGCTCGCCCTGGGCCCCTAGGAGGTAGGGGGCCCAGCCCAGCAGCGCAGAAGGTAGTGAGCCTCGCCTGTTACCTCTCGTTGCCTCGCCTCCTGCGATCTCCTCGCCTCCTACGGTCGTGCCCTCATTGACTCCTCCTCCAGATTCGAGGCCCTCATGGAAGATGGAACAACGCCGGAGCTCCCGCGCCTGATTCGAGGCGACGAGGTCGTCGCTCCCGTGCTGCCATTAATGGAGACCAACGGTGATTTCCCTTCCCCAATCTTCTCCCTCCTTCCCCTAATCCGCAACAGATTTGATGTTAAATACCTAAGAGACTCCCAGGCCCTGGAGACTCCTCCTCCAGATTTGGTATTTCGGAGCAGGGGAAGGACATCGCTGACTCTGAGAGACTCCAGAGTCCAGATTAGAGTCCAGATTAGAGGCCCCTTCTCTACTCGTCGGTGTATCTCTCGAGGCTGGAGCAAACCCTGTGCCAAGCAAGAGGTTGCCATTTCTCATTTTCTCTGCTGCTTCGTCCTCTACTCCTCTATATCAGTTTTGTTCGATTTCGATGAAAACTGATTTATTGGTCACCAACTGCACACTTGATACAAAGAGAGTGAAGGAAGCACAGGGAAGATTTCACATCGAGATCGAGCCCATATCCAGGTGCTTTTGTTCCCTGTATTGACTCTTTTTTTTGCAAATTGATTGGTGACATGTCTTTTAGAAAATGTTTATCTGGTAGTGAGAAAAGGAAGAGAAAAAACAGAGAGATGAACTAATAGAATCCGAGAAAGGTTCAATTGACAATTTTTTAGAACCGGTAGTTCTTCTAGGAACTCCTTGAAATTGGCCATAGTGACTGTTGAAGAGCAGCAAACTGAAAGGTTCAATTGACAAGTTTTGTAAATCTGATCATCAATGTAAACATGAAGTGCTAAGTTTGCTACCAGTTTTGACATGGGTTTTTGTTTTGCAGATCAATTGATGAAATGATGCTCTCTTTGTGCCACTTAGAAGAGTGATATTTTGTACAACTATATTGTTTCCGTACTACTATGTTGTACTTCTATAGATTATTACAAATAAATAACATGTGGCATGTGTTTCATTGTCCCTGTTCAAAGACCATTGATCTATACTATGTACCAATTACTGAACTGATGTTGAAATACGACAAATTCTAAATTTTTATCTGGCTACAAGGGCCCCATTTTGTTGTCTCGCTCGAGGGCCTCTGAAATGTATGGACCGACCCTGGGTGATCGGGGTGCGGAGAGCTTGATCGCTCCTCCACCGAAGTTCCTCTGCCGTTGCTCGGTGAGCGGTTGCGGAACGTAGTGGTTGTTGTCGCCATGGCGACGCTCTCCGTCGTCACGCACGGGATAATTCTCCGCGGCAAAACCTGTGTTGCCTCTCGTGTTTGTGTCGGCCATCAAGACCTCGGCAGCACCCCTGCTGCTTTCGCAATCGGAGTCACCGAGTGACTCCTCGTTTGTTGACGGGAAGAGGCTGATGGTGGGCTCATTGGAGCTGAGCATAGCCACCTACCCGGAAATGGCCTGATTGGCCATGGCGTTCTTGATATCGCTGCATCTGCGAGCGCCCAGAGTGCTTGCGGCGAACAGGAGTGGGGCGCAGGGGTGCCGAGTGATATGGCACTGCCGGATCAGGACTCCAGGCGCGACTGCGCCGAAATGTGACGTAACTCGTGCAGGGAGGGTGTCGGTGTCCAGAGGTACATCCTGCAGCCACGCCGAGTCGTCGACGATGAAGCTGAGGGAGCCGAAGAGGATCTCTCCGTCGAGTGTCATCATGCTGGCGAAAAATGCAATAAACCTCCAACTGCGCTAGATTTGCTAGACGCACAGCCCAAAAGTGGGCGCCAACTGTCGTGGAATGACCCTGACAATAGTACCTAGGGGTTCGAACGAAGGGGCGAAGTCTAACTAGGTGCAACTGATACACTCGGATGTACGAGTTCAGGCCCCCACTCAAAAGTGGTAACAACCCTACGTCTCGAGCCCTGAGGCTCATGTTTTTTATGGGGTATGAAAGATTACAAGGTGTTGAACCCTTGAGCTGGAGCCTGCTAGTGCAACAAAAGACCTTCCAACGGCGCCAGAAACAAGTGTGCTGACGGGAGACTATTCTTATCTTGATACTCCTCAACAACGGCACCAGGAATCCTTCTGCTACGGCTACGCCTTTAGGGACTTCCTTGGAAAATATGCAAAGGATTCCCCCGTGGCCTTGGAGCCTTACGTTGGTGTTCCGTCAAAGCGGAAAGGGTGATGTAGCACAGCGGCAGTAAGTATTTCCCTCAGTTTTGAGAACCAAGGTATCGATCCAGTGAAGGAATATCACAAGTACCTGCACAAACACAAAGAGCTTGCTCCCAACGCTATGAAGGGGTTGTCAATCCCTTGTAGATTGTTTGCCAAGTGAGAACTGAAAGCAACAAAGTAACAAAGCAAAGTAAAAGCAAAGGTGGAAACGATAGGTGTGAATAGACCCGGAGGCCGTGGTGTTCACTAGTGGCTTCTCTCATGAAAGCAAGTAGACGGTGGGTGAACGAATTACTACCGCGCAATTGATAGAACCGCGCAAATTCGTGACGTTATCTATGGCAATGATTATATCTATAGGCATCACGTGCAAAACAAGTAGACCGATACTTTCTGCATCTACTACTATTACTCCACACGTCGACCGCTATCCAGCATGCATCTAGTGTATTAAGTCCAAAAGAACAGAGTAACGCCTTAAGCAAGATGACATGATGTAGATGGACAATCTCATATCTACGATAAAATCCCATCTTGTTACCCTTGATGGCAACAACACGATGTGTGCCTTGCTGCCCCTTCTATCACTGGGAAAGGTCACCACACGGTATGAACCCAAAACCAAGCACTTCTCCCATTGCAAGAATCATAGATCTAGTTGGCCAAACAAAACCCAAGACTCGGAGAGACTTACAAGGATTTCAAATCATGCATAAAAGAAATTAGCAAAGACTCAAATATATATCATAGATAATCTGATCACAAATCCACAATTCATCGGATCTCGACAAACGCACCGCCAAAGAAGATTACATCGGATAGATCTCCATGAAGATCATGGAATAATTTGTATTGAAGATCCAAGAGAGAGAAGAAGCCATCTAGCTACTAACTACGGACCCGTAGGTCTGAAGTGAACTACTCACGAGTCATTGGAGGGGCGATGATGATGATTAAGAAGCCCTCCAACTCCAAAGTCCCCTCCGGCAGGGCGCCGGGAAGGGTCTCCAGATGAGATCTCGCGGAAACGGAAGCTTGCGGCAGCGGAAAAGTGTTTTCGTGGACGCCCTTATTTTTTCTGGATTTTTAGGGAATTTATAGGCCAAAGACCTAGGGCAGGGGAGCGCGAGGGGGGCACAGGCTTGGTTGTTGCGGCCTCCCCCCTGGTCGCGGCAACAGGCCTTGTGGGCCCCGTGTGGGCCCACTTTCTTGGCCCTCAAGCCTCCCGATCTTCTTCCGTTCTGGAAAAAATCATTTTGGGGACTTTATTCCGTTTGGACTATGTTCCAAAATCAGATCTGAAAAGAGTCAAAAACATAGAAAAAACAGGAACTGCACTTGGCACTGAGTTAATAAGTTAGTCCCAAAAAAGATATAAAAGGTAAACAAAACATCCAAAGTTGACAAGATAACATCGTGAAACCATAAAAAATTATAGATACGTTTGAGACGTATCAAGTATCCCCAAGCTTAACTCCTACTCGTCCTCGAGTAGGGAAGTGATAAAGAATGAATTTTTGATGCTTTCATGCTACCTAGCATAGATGTCCTTTGTAACTCTTCTTATGTGACGTGAATGTTCAGATCCATTAGATTCAAAACAATAGTTTGCTATTGACGTGGAAACAATAATAATTCAAGCAAACTATCAAGGTAATCATGAACTTTCAAAATAACAAGGCCAAAAGAAAGTTATCCCTACAAAATCATATAGTCTGGCTATGCTCTATCATCCTTGCACAACGAATTCAAATCATGCACAACCCCGGTATTGGCCAAGTAATTGTTTTCACACCATTACTTTCTCAAACTTTTTCAACTCTCACGCAATACATGAGCGTGAGCCATGGTTTTAGCACTATAAGTGGTGTGGAGTGTGGTGGAGGTTGCAAGACAAACAAGGAGAAGATGGTCACATTAACTAGGCATATCAATGAGCTGTGGAGAAGCTCATTAATAAATATCAATGTGAATGAGTAGGGATTGCCATACAAATGATGCACTAGAGCTAAGAGTATGTGAAAGATCTTAAAGAAAACTAGTGGGTGTGCATCCAACTTGCTTGCTCACGAAGACCTAAGGAAATTTTGAGGAAGCCTATCATTGGAATATATAAGCCAAGTTATATAATGAAAATTTCCCACTAGCTATATGGTGGTGACAAAACGAGAGACTCTCAATCATGAAGATCATGGTGCTTAATATGCACAAGTGTGGATAGTTGGTAGCATTGTCCCTTCTCTCTTTTTCTCTCATTTTTTTGGATGGGCTCTTTGGCCTCTTTTTTTTGGTGGGCATATTTGGCCTCTTTTATTTCCTCACATGGGACAATGCTCCATCAATGATGATCATCACACTTACAACTCAAAACTTAGAGCAATAATGACTCTATATGGAATGCCTTCGGTAGTGTACCGTGACAATGATCTAGCATGGCATGGAAATGAATGGAAACATCATGCTAGCTATCTTATGATCATGCAATGGCAATGTAGACGTGGTGGAACATGTCATGGTGGTAGTTGCATGGCAATATATCTCGGAATGACTTTGAAAACGCCATAATAGGTAGGTATGGTGGCTGTTTTGAGGGAGGCTAATGGTGGGTTTCGTGCACCGACGAAAGTTGCACGACACTAAAGAAGATAGTGATGGTGGAAGGTGAAAGTGCATCTAAACCATGGACTCAACATTAGTCATGAAGAACTCATATACTTGTTGCAAAAGTTTTATTAGTAATCGAAACAAAGCATTCAACGCATACTCCTAGGGGAAGGGTTGGTAGGTATAAACCATCGCGCGATCCCGACCGCCACACAAAGGATGACAATCAGTAGACTAATCATGCTCAGACTTCATCACATAGCGGTTCACCATACGTGCATGCTACGGGAATCACTAACTTCAACACAAGTATTTCTATATCCACAACACCTTACTAATATAACTTCAATATTACCATAACCACAACCCAAAACTAGTTGAGATGAATCAAACTTCTCTAACTATTCAATGCACATGAAGGTGGAAGTTTTCGTATCCCTTTGGATAACTACCCCTTTTGAGACTACTTTCATAGCATAGATCAACTACCAAGCCACGCACCGGCGTGCTCTAAAGGATATAAGTGAAGCACATAGAGCAAAATCAACTAGCTCAAAAGATATAAATGAAGCACATGTGAGCTAAATTGTCTACCAAAGGATATAAGTGAAGCTCGACAAAATCACGATGAGTGCATGTATATCTCTCTAGGTGTGCAGCAAGGATGATTGTGACACAACAAAAATAAAAGACTCCTACGATACAAGACGCTCCAAGCAAAACACATAACATGTGGTGAATAAAAATATAGCCCCAAGTAACGTTACCGATGGATTGAAGACGAAAGAGGGGATGCCTTCCCAAGGCATCCCCAAGCTTAGGCTTTTATGGCATCCTTAAATCATCTTGGGGTGCCTTGGGCATCCCAAAGCTTGAGCTCTTGCCACTCTTTATCTTTTTTTCCATAAGAACTTCACCCAAAACTTAAAAACTTCACAACACGAAACTTAAACAGAAACTCGTGATAACATTAGTATAAGAAAGCAAACCATCACTTCCTTAGGTACTGTAGCAAACTTCAATTCTACTTATGTTGATGCTGGGTTACTGTATTTTCAATCTTCCATGGCTAATACCCCCCGATACTATCCATAGTTTCATCAAAATAAGCAACCAACACAACAAAAACAGAATATGTTAACAGCAGACTAGTCTGTAGCAATTTGTATACTTCGTATACTTCTGGTACTTCAAAAATTCTGAAAACTTACTACAGTTTGAAGAATTTGCGTAGAAATCAGCAGCAAAAAGAATCAACTCAGAAGCTCTTACAAAACAAAAATTAAAATTCTTTTCGTGAGCAGAAAGTTTCTGTCTTTTCCAGCATGACCAAACGATCATCCCCAAGACTAATCATAACTGTTTTGCTTGGCACAAACGCAAAAAGAAACACAAAAAACACAATCATAACAGAATTATTAAAGTGTGAAAAGCACAAAACAGAAAGAAAAAGGATAGATTCGTTGGGTTGACTCCCAACAAGCGGTATTGTTTAACGCCCTTAGCTAGGCAAAAGGTGATGGAATCACGTATAGTCATCCTTGGTGTTCAAACCATAAGTAGTCCTCATCATAGATTCATAAGGCAATCTTATTTTTTTCTTGGAAAGTGCTCCATGCCCTTCTTTAGGGGAAATTGAAATCTAATATTCCCTTCCTTCATATCGATGATAGCACCAATAGTCCTTAGGAAAGGTCTACCAAGAATAATGGGACATGAAGGATTGCAATCTATGTCAAGTACAATGAAATCCACGGGTACATAGTTCTTATTTGCAACAATAAGAACATCATCGATCCTTCCCATGGGTTTCTTGACAGTAGAATCCGCAAGATGCAAATTAAGAGAACACTCTTCAATCTCATGAAAACCAAGAATATCACATAAAGACTTTGGAATCGCAGAAACACTAGCACCCAAATCACACAAAGCATTGCACTCATAGTTTTTGATCTTGATTTTGATAGTAGGTTCCCACTCATCCTGAAGTTTTCTAGGTATAGAGACTTCTAATTCGAGTTTCTCTTCAAGAGATTTCACCATAGCATCTACGATATGCACGGTAAAGGCTTTGCTTTGGCTATAAGCATGTGGAGAGTTTGCAATGGATTGCATCAAAGAAATGCAATCAAACAAGGAGCAATTATCATAATTTAATTCCTTGAAATCCAAAGTGGGAGTTTCATTACTACCCAAAATTTTGATTTCTTCTACTCCACTCTCCACACCTTTATCATCAAGATAGGTGGACTCCGAATCATTGGGGCGTTTTTCAACCAAAGTGGATTCATATCCAGCCCCTTCATCAATAGGTTTGACACGCAAAAGCAAAGATTCAAGAAGAGTCACACCAAGCACTTTAAGATCTTCGTGATTTGCATCACTAGAACGCACCCTTTTAAACCATTCATGCCTAGCGCGAATTTGGGCGGTTCTTTCTTTGCTCTCATTCATGGAGACACGCATAGCTTTCAAAGTTTCATCCAAGTTGACCTTGGGAGGAGCACATCTAACTTACAAAGCATCAGTATCACAAGACATCCTATCAACGCTCTTAGCCAAATCGTCAATTTTGAGTAGTTTTTCCTCTATGGACGCATTGAAAATATTTTGAGAGTTGATGAACTCTTTGATATTACTCTCATAAATCAGAGGGTAATTTGTTGTGATATCCATAAGTGTTGTTGTAGGAATTGCCATAATTGTTAGAGGAGTTACTAGGAAAAGGCCTAGGAACATAGTTTCCTCTAAAAGCATTGTTGTTGCCAAAATTGTTCCTACCAACAAAATTAACGTCTAAACTAGCGTTGCTACTCTCAATCAAGGAAGATAGTGGCATGTCATTAGGATCTAAAGGAGCGTTTCTACTAGCAACCAAATTCATGAACTCGTCCATCTTAGCACTAAACGAGTTAATTTCTTCTATAGCGTGTACCTTTTTGCTAGCAGGTGACCTTTCAGTGTGCCACTGAGAGTAGTTGGTCATGATATTGTCTAGGAGTTTTGTAGCGTCTCCTAACGTGATTTCCATGAACGTTCCACCTGTGGCAGAGTCCAAGATATTGCGAGAAGCGAAATTCAAACCAGCGTAAAAGATTTGTATAATCATCCACAAACTCAAGCCATGAGCTGGACAATTTCTAATCATAAGCTTCATCCTCTCCCAAGATTGTGCAATGTTTTCATGATCAAGTTGCTTGAAATTCATGATATCGTTACGTAAGGAGATGATCTTAGCCGGCGGAAAATACTTGGATATGTAAGCATCTTTGCACTTATCCCAAGAATCAATACTATTTTTAGGCAAAGAAGAAAACCAAGTTTTTGCGCGATTTCGCAACGAGAAAGGAAAAAGCTTCAACTTAATCACGTCATTATCCACATCTCTTTGCTTTTGCATACCGCAAAGCTCAATGAAGGTATTGATATGGGATGCGACATCTTCACTAGGAAGGCCAGAGAATTGCTTTTTCATAACAAGATTCAGCAAAGCTGCGTTGATTTCATACGATTCCGCACTAGTGGCGGGAGCAATCGGAGTACTAATAAAATTGTTATTATTGGTACTCGAGAAGTCGCAAAGTTTGGTGTTTTCAGCCATGATGAGTTCAACAAACAAACAAGCACACAAGCAAGCAAGAAAACCGGCAAAGGAAAAAGGCGAAAGGCAAAAGAAAGTGTCAAAGGAAAACGGCAAAAAGGCAAAAGGCAAAAAAATCGGCAAAGAAGAAAGGCAAAAGAAAACGACAAATGTGAAGTGGGGGAGAGGAAAACGAGAGGCAACTGGCAAAAAAAGTAAATGCAAGAGATGAGTTTGTGAGACCTACTTGGATAGATCTCTCCTTCCCCGGCAACGGCGCCAAAAATCCTTCTGCTATGGCTACGCCTTTAGGGACTTCCTTAGCAAATATGCAAAGATTCCCCCGTGGCATTGGAGCCTTGCGTTGGTGTTCCCTCGAAGCGGAAAGGGTGATGTAGGACAGCGGTGGTAAGTATTTCCCTCTGTTTTGAGAACCAAGGTATCGATCCAATGAAGGAATATCACAAGTACCTGCACAAACACAAAGAGCTTGCTCCCAACGCTATGAAGGGGTTGTCAATCCCTTATAGATTGTTTGCCAAGTGAGAACTGAAAGCAACAAAGTAACAAAGCAAAGTAAAAGCGAAGGTGGAAACGATAGGTGTGAATAGACGCGGGGGCCGTAGTGTTCACTAGTGGCTTCTCTCATGAAAGCAAGTAGACGGTGGGTGAACGAATTACTACTGAGCAATTGATAGAACTGCGCAAAGTCGTGACGTTATCTATGGCAATGATTATATCTATAGGCATCACGTCCAAAACAAGTAGACCGATACTTTCTACATCTACTACTATTACTCCACACGTCGACCGCTATCCAGCATGCATCTAGTGTATTAAGTCCAAAAGAACAGAGTAACGCCTTAAGCAAGATGACATGATGTAGATGGACAATCTCATATCTACGATAAAAGCCCATCTTGTTACCCTTGATGGCAACAACACGATGCGTGCCTTGCTGCCCCTTCTGTCACTGGGAAAGGTCACCACACGGTATGAACCCAAAATCAAGCACTTCTCCCATTACATGAATCATAGATCTAGTTGGCCAAACAAAACCCAAGACTCGGAGAGACTTACAAGGATATCAAATCATGCATAAAAGAAATCAGCAAAGACTCAAATATATATCATAGATAATCTGATCACAAATCCACAATTCATCGGATCTCGACAAACACCAAAGAAGATTACATCGGATAGATCTCCATGAATATCATGGAGAACTTTGTATTGAAGATCCAAGAGAGAGAAGAAGCCATCTAGCTACTAACTATGGACCCGTAGGTCTGAAGTGAACTACTCACGAGTCATTGGAGGGGCGATGATGATGAAGAAGAATCCCTCCAACTCCAAAGTCCCCTCCGGCAAGGCACCGGGAAGGGTCTCCAGATGAGATCTCGCGGAAACGGAAGCTTGCGACGGCGGAAAAGTGTTTTCATGGACGCCCTTATTTTTTCTGGAGTTTTAGGGAATTTATAGGCCAAAGACCTAGGGCAGGGGAGCGCCAGGGGGGGCACAAGCTTGGTTGCCGCGGCCTTCCCCCTGGACTCGGCAACAGGGCTTGTGCGCCCCCTGTGGGCCCACTTGCTTGGCCCTCAAGCCTCCCGATCTTCTTCTGTTCTGGAAAAAATCATTTTGGGGATTTTATTCCGTTTGGACTCCGTTCCAAAATCAGATCTGAAAAGAGTCAAAACACAGAAAAAACAGGAACTGGCACTTGGCACTGAGTTAATTAGTTAGTCTCAAAAAAATATAAAAGGTAAACAAAACATGCAAAGTTGACAAGATAACAGCGTGAAACCATAAAAAATTATAGATACGTTTGAGACGTATCAGAGCCCGGGAGTGGCTTATATAGTACATGCCACGACCGACCGAGCTTCATTACAAGGTGAGTTAATGCTAATAAATAGGGAAGTTACTAGAAACGATAGTTATAACTCTTAGTGTTACTGGTAACGTGGGTCTTCATTGCACGTCATGTGATGTATTAAGTCCTTAGCCGTTGGAGCCTCTTCGGTGCCTTCACCTTGCTGTGGTCCAAGTGCGAGGATGCATCGAACTGATACAAAGCGATCTGAGTGACTCCAGGCAGACCAAGTGACAGTATGTTGTACCGAGTGAGGTCGAGACTACACCGGTGACTTTAAGGACATTGATGTGTGTGGACCTAGGGAAGCACGTTCGTAGGCCTACCCCTAGTGTACAACCCCATTAGTGCCCGAGTAGCGAGCCTCGACGCTAGGAATTACTCCTTTAAAGGTAGCTTTGCTGGGTTTGATTCTTGATGGATAAATGCCCATTTTTCTCATAGTGTCCTCATAAATTAGATTGAGGCTCCTACCTCCATCCATGAAGACTCGCATGAGGTGAAACCCATCAACGATGGGGTCGAGTACCAAGGCCGTTGAACACCCACGCCGAATACTGGTTGGGTGGTTCGTACGGTCATAAGTGACTGGATATGCCGACCATGGGTTGTACTCCGGGGCTACTAGCTCTATGGCGTAGCAGGGATGCCAACGTACAACAATCGATAATTGCTAAAAATTGCATGAAGATTGTTGTGAGCATCAACAAAGGAGCAACAACAGTTTATGCTTCGGTCCTACATGAAAGAAAACACATGAGTAGTGAATTTTTAGATGTTTCTTTTAAATTTGAACATAAGGACTCAAATTTTGAAGCCCATGCTCTAGTGAAGGCAGTTGTTTCACTGTAGCCGGTTGCCATATGCGGCTAGGATTATTATCACACGATATTTGTATCCCAAAAATCGTTGAGTTTGAATAAAGACCCTAGTTCAGCAAAAAGGTTTTTTTAAGGGAACCAACCTAATAAGTTAATCACAGCCATCTATCCTCAAAACAAAAGTTAATCATAGCAATCAATGGTAATCCAAACGCTATTCTACAACCGCGACAAACAATAGAGCCAAGTCACATGGGACGTGCGATGGTGGGCACGCGCATTCAGTAGCTAGGTGTGTTTTTCTTTTGTGTTTGTTCCGGGTTTTCTATGGTTTTGTGTTTTTCTGCGGATCTTTTTTTGTGTAATCACCCATTTATTTCCCTTCTTGATTTTTGTTTATATTTTATGTTTATTTTTATCTTCACTTTTAAAATTCATGGATAATTATGAAATTGATGAAGAATTGTTTTAAAAAAATCATGATCATTTTTTAAATGCGTGCAATTGTTTTCAACGTGATTTTTACAGCATGCAATATTAGTATTGTTAAGAAGATGAGTTTTATTTTATGACATGTAAATAAATATTTTTCAGGATATTAACTTTTTATGCACTATATATATATATATATATATATACAAATTTTATCTATCACTGGTGGTAGTTACCATCACTTGTGTTTTGTATGTTGTATGTAGTATCTATCAAATCGGAGAGTATGTATGCGTAGTACGTAGTATATAATCATGTTTAGGTAGTATATATACTATTTGTTTGGTAGTATGTATCATATTTTGTATATGCTCTTTTTTACATACAAATATATGCATATTTCGCAAATATAATAAAAACTATGGATCAACTTGTAATTTTTTCATGTAACTCACTTTGAAAAATCTTATATATAGTATATGAACATAATAGGAATGATAAATAGTATATATGCTCCCGCGTGGTAGTATATGGCACACGTGGGGTAACTACCCCTGGGTGGTAGGATCTATTATATATATTAGGTTCCTCTAAATATATATTTTTCTTGTAAAATCTACTGAGAAAGAACAATGTTTTCATTCCAATAGGAGCACCCGATTTTCTGTATTATCAGCGAGAGTTGCGAGTTTTATGGGAACAAGGAAGAATTATAGACTACGTGGGCCTGATGGTATAGAACATGTGTTTGTAAGTGACTTTTTCAATAAAGTCAATTACAACACAAGTGCTTGAACTTGGCAAAAAAAGTCACTTTGTTATTAAAATTTACGGCATACATTGAACCGATGATAAAACTTGATTTGGACGTGAATCTACGATGCTAACCATGTTTTGTATACATATAACATGCTGACGATGCGCGTCGACATAGTGTAGGACCCAATATCAGTACCACGAAAGGTGGGAATGGATGTGCCACATGGTTTTTTGCGAAAAACACACTAATGACCAAGGTGAGCCTTAAATGGGCTGCAATGATCGCGGCTCATATTTACCATGATTGTGTTTTTAATTGATATATACCACTATAATTTGTATTACTATTGAAATGACATAATATTTCTTAAATAATGCTTATATATATTTTAGAATTATATTAACAGTACTTTAAGTAATAATATTTCTCATAAAGTAAGTACATTAATATTTACCTTAATGCATGAGTACAACCTAAAAATACATGAATATTTTTCTGAATACATTAATAATGCATCATTTGGATTATAATTTGAGATTTTTTTTATAATTCATAAATATTATTTTAACTATAGAAATATTTCTAAAAAATAATTCAATATTTGATAGGATCAGATTGACATTCTTTTAAATAAAAACCTTTATTAGAATTACGTAACATTATTTTAGATAAAAATAGTTTTAGAATTACATGAACACTATTTTAAATAATAATAATTTTTAGAATTACGTGAACATCTTGTTAAATAAGAAGATATTTTTATAATATGTGAACATTATCTTAAATAGTTTTCTTATAATTATAAAAACATCATCTTCAATAAGTTAATTTATTTGTATGTATAATATTTTTACGTATTCTTACAAAGTGCTATGAAAAATAAAAAGACTAACATGTGAAATTGGTCGCGCTGACTGCAGGTCATTTAAGGCCTATGTGTGTGCATGTTTATATGTCATTATATATAGAAATCACATTTATACAATAAGTGATATGTGGTGTGATGGCTAGCCTGTCCGAACGAGCGTTGAAACTGAGTTTGAACTTGGGCAGTACTTAATTTTGCCTCCTCATTTCCCTTTGTTGCATTGTGTCGTGGCAGATGGAGCCCAATTGTCATAGTCATTTTTTAAGGTTGTTTTAAGAAAAAGACGAGAGGGTTTTTATGAGAAGAGTAAAATATCCGGGTGTTTTCACAAAAAATCAGGCCTCATGCCTGTCCCCGCCTTCTGGTCACTGATGTTGGGTCACATGCCATATTCGCGCGCCTCGTGAGCATGTTGTATGTATACATAACATAATTAGCATCGTAGATGCACGCCTATGCCAAGTTTTGTAACGGGTTTAATCTATGCTGCAAGTTTTAGAATCAAGCTGGGTTTTTTTTGCCAAGTCCAAACACTTATGGTGTAATTGACTCTTTTCGATATATGATTGTAATTGACCTTACAATCCAAATCTCCAAAACCAATAGAACGTCCCTTTGAGGGATGAGGTTGAACATTGATGGTGCAATTGTCAAGACAACAAATACGGGAGCTATGGTCCGTCAGGACGAAATGGTGGTATCAACGCGCATCTGCAATGGTGATTGAAGGCAGTGGTGGAGCTAGGACCTAGGCGGAGGGGGGGGGGAGAGGAGGGGGCGTGAGTCAATCCTAGCTTCGCCCCTGATTGAAGGATTGGCTAACATGTAAAAATTAGAGGCATGCATATGTGTGTAGAAGCGTTGGCTTTAGAAGACTATCCATAATGAAAGTAACACATGTCGTATTATAGATGTCACCTAAACAAAAAATATGATGTGATAATTAATTAATGTGAAAAAAAGGAATTGTATAACTTAGCATATTACTATCTCTATATGAGTAACATAACGCATATCAAGGCAAGATGAGTCTATATGCTAATAAATAAAAGGCTTAATGTTACTATCCCTATGTTAATATCTACTTTGAATGTTATAACTTAGACTAATAATATATGCATATTACTATTCTATATTACTCCCCAGTCGGAGAAGATATTCGATTGGACAAGCTCTACGTCGCATCTGACCGTTTGCAGTCATATAGCAGTTCAAGGCGGCGAAGAATTTCACACGTCTTTGCATGGTCCTACAGGAGATCAATGCTCGAATACCTTCTCCCATGTTTTGCCACGAACATCCTGTCAGAAATCAAGAGGCTCATAAACTATTCCTTTAATATTGGTGGCCATTTGTGTATCCCTTCAAATATCACTAGTACTCCTAAAGGAATACGTGAAATAAAGCAATGGTGTTTTCTACAAAGTATATGTAAAGTCACTCGTTCTCGGAAAAAGTCCAAAACAAATTTTAATTTTACATCAACCGATTATTATGATTTCTGCTCAGCAAATGACCTACCTATTATTATAATTTTACACTACTGTTTCCATTCACTGGTTATATATGTTGGGACTGTTGATATTTTTTATGATTTGCAGTTACTCATAACGGATTTCTGTTTGATTTTTTGAAGTTTTTGCAGGTGATACCTCAACCTTTATATGTAAGTGTCAAAAGATCTCAGGTTGTATATATTTTCTTTGAAATACCAGGTTGTATATATTTTCTTTGAAATATCAGGTTGTGTCATGTTCTAATTTCAGATTATCTGTATTTTAAGCCTTTTTTTCAGACATCGAAGCTAGATATGATGCATCAAGTAAAGAAGTTAGGATTTATTCCAGCTTGCTGCAACCTTCAAGTAAGCCCAATGTTTTTCCTTGTCTTATGTTACTCCAAACATTTTTTTAATTATTTCATTGAATACATTTGTTTTCAATTTTTTAATGGAGTGCAAGTAATGTGTATATTGTATGTGTTTCAATATTTTTGCAGCTATGTATGTATATATATATATATATATATATACACACACACACACACACTAAAATTTTAATATAAAAAGCAATTTAAAAATTATTCGGTTAGTCATGCATTGCACGAGTATGCTAACTAGTAATAAAGAAAGACTAAATCTTTCTCTGCCCGCTGTAATTTGTAGACAAGGAATCAAAGAATTGCGGTGGCTAGGACGTTTTTAACTCATTGGATGGGAGGTAGTGTGTTCGATACCACTCACTCACAGATTTTTTTGTGTACCAAAGGTTCGCTGTCGCACTGGCTAGCAGAACAAAATGAAGAAACAATCCTCCTTCTAATATCAGGTATAGATGAAACCCACAGTCTTGAAGTACCCAGCTAGCAGTTTTGCCGATGAAACTACTCGGGCTAGCATTGAAACTCAAAACTCGCAAGCTAGCAGAACGAGTAGCTTGCGACCGCTCAAATCAACTAGAACTCCATGACTAACGAGTCGAGCCAAACTCTAATATGTGATTGTTTACTTAAAAAGTACTCATTTAACTCCTTAAGCTCGGACCAAATTAGCATATCTCACCAGCCCAACCGCCTAGCACAACTCTGCGAAAGCCCCGCCCTTAGAGCATTTCTAGCAGACCCCGTATAATGCCCCGATCAGCAAAACAACGGTTAAAATATGGATCGTGACAAAAAAAGTTGTCCGACCAGACCTCGTAAAACGCGTTCGATCCGTTAAAAAATTTGCAGGGCACGGCAAAATGCCCACCCCAACCCGCGAAAACGCAGGTTCTCCCCCCGCCCCGTCCTGTATATATCTAGAGCGGTTGGTGGATGAGGCATTTCTGCCCGCGCTTTTCCCCCCATCCACCGTCGTCGGGCACCGTCTTCGATTCCGGCCATACCAACCGCTGGGATCACGCCGGCGGGCTGCCGCACGTATATTAGAGCATATATCTCCATATGTGGTTTTGGTAATTGATGACAATTCATATGGACTAATGGTTGCCTTAAGTTATATTTATAGGATTTGTTCATAGGCACTTCTTGAAGTCCATCTGTTGGGTTCAAGGAGTTTATATGATGAACAAGATGGTATTTAAGGTATTATCCAAAGAATGGTCATAGGGACACAAGGTTGATCAAGATCTCAGACAAAGAGTAAATCAAGATGATCAACACACGAAGCGTACAAGATGTACCGAGAGGGATCAAGTGATCCCATGGTATGGTAAGCATTGTCCATTACGTGTTTGTGTACTAACCCATGGTCTTCGTGGGAGTTCTATGTGGGGGTTAGGTGTGTTTCCATGGGCTTGCGTCAAAAGGAAGATCTTCTACAACCCATGAAGGATGACGTCAAGTCGTGATCGTCATCAAGATTGCAGTGTGTAAGTTCAGGTGGATCAGCACGAATATATCATTCTTGAAGCTTGTGGTCCATTGTGGTAGCAATGGACTTGTGAAGATATGTTGAAGAGTGGCTCACCCATAGTGAGTATGGGGGAGCAATCAACTAGTCTTCATCAAGCCAATGCAATCAAGAAAGGTGGTCCATCTTGAGGAAGCCAAGATCATCATCATCTAGCTCAAGAGGTCGAGGTGCAAGGTATAGGTTTGCCCTTGATAGGTTTTATGTTTTAGGATAGAATGTTGTACTGTCATGATGGGCTCTCAAGTAGTAGCTTGATCGTATCGTTCATTGAGAGCCCAAACCATTTGCATCATTGCATCATACTTCTTGGTTCTTATTTGGTGTTTCTCTTTATGAGTTTTAGAGCTTATGGTCATCTTCATGATAAGCTCGAGTTCATCAAAAACGGAGTCCATATGCATCTACTATGATGTTTTTGATGTTGGAGTTTTTGCCGGTTCTTCATTCATAGAGGGCTCACATCTCTATATCATTGGCATTTTCATATCTGCATTTCCAGTCGCTGTTTGGATAGCTCTTGTCGTTCTGAATCCAACAAGCTTGGGTTTGCTCGATTCGGAGCTCGTATGCGAAAGTTATGGCGGTTTCAGTGGCGAGCAGTAGTACCGCTAGACCTAGCGGTAGTACCGCTAGAGCTGACGGTAGTACCGCAGGCCCTAGCGGTAGTACCGCTAGAGCTGGCGGTAGTAACGCTAGAGCTGGCGGTAGTACCACTGTCCCAGTGGTAGCACCGCCCCTGGTCAGCGGTAGTATCGCTCCAGGACTTTAGTACCGTCATCTTTGCGGCTGTACTACGTCGGACTTTTTGCGAAGACTTTCTTGGCGGTGGTTGGCCCGGTAGTATCTTTGCGCTACCGTGGACTCAACAGTAGTACCACTACAGCCAGCGGTAGTACCGCTGGAGGGTCAGCGGTAATACCGCTGCAGCCAGCGGTAGTACCACTGGGCTCGGGCTGTATGTGGGGGTAACGGTCTGATTCCTTCCCCCACTATATATAGGGGGTCTTCTTCCCCCTTGGCTTTACTTATCTGTTGAGCTCGTGTTCTTCCCTCATTGTTGACCATCTTAGAGCTTGCTAACTCTCAATCCCTCCAATGATTTTTGCTAGTTCTTGAGAGAAAAGAGAGAGGATATCTATATCCACATCTCCACCAATCACTTTCTCCTTTATGTGAGGGAAACCCCTTGGATCTAGATATTGGAGTTCTTTGTGAGCTCCTTGTTCTTCCTCTCATATTTCTCCATAGCTTTTGTTGTTGTGGAGGGATTTGAGTGTGAGGGACTTGACCACTTCGTGTGTTCTTGCCATTGCATTAGTTGCATCGGTTTGAGTTCTCCACGGTGATACGTGGAAGTGAGAAGTTGAGAAGCTTATTACCCTTTGGTACTTAGTACCCTATAGATTGTTCTTCGTGGATGCTTTGGCGTCCTAGAAGCTTGGTGGTGTCTTGGAGCTCAATCATTGTGGTGTAAAGCTCCGGGCAAGCGTCAGGGTCTCCAATTGGATTGTGGAGATTGCCCCGAGCAATTTGTACGGGTACCGGTAACCGCCCCCAAGGGTTGCCATTTGTACGGGTTCGGTGACCGCCATCAAGGGTCCCTTAGTGGAATCACGGCATCTTGCATTGTGCAAGGTCGTGAGGAGATTACGATGGCCTTAGTGGCATCTTGAGGAGCATTGTGCCTCCACACCGCTCCAACGGAGATTAGCATCCGCAAGGGTGTGAACTTCGGGATACATCATCGTCTCCACGTGCCTCGGTTATCTCTTACCCGAACCCTTTACTTATGCACTTTACTTTGTGATAGCCATATTGTTTATTGTCATATATCTTGCTATCACTTAGTTGTTTATCTTGCTTAGCATAAGTTGTTGGTGTACATAGGTGAGCCTAGTTGTTTGTAGGTTTTGTGCTTGACAAATTAAACGTTAGTTTTATTCCGCATTTGTTCAAGCCTAAACAGTAATTATTTTAAAGCGCCTATTCACCCCCCTCTAGGCGACATCCACGTCCTTTTAACATCCTAGATTGACCTCCACCACTCCCTCGTGCCTCGGCTGGTCGAAAAGCTGCAGATTGATGGTTGTTTTGTCGCGGCCACCGGATTCGGCTTTTCCGACCATCGATGGCTGCGCCAAAGCCATTGATTGGTTGGGGAGCACCCCGCAGAACCCCGGCAAAGCGCCAACGCCGCATGCAAGTACTGGTTCATCCTCTAGTGCTGAATAAAAAGGCACAACCCTTGATCCATCTTAACTAGAACATAATTTCTCATTATCAATTCACTTTCTAAGAAACATTTTAATCACCACGCCATGCTTAACGAAAGTTGAAAATCTTAAAAACATTGCATTCTAGCTGTCACGGTCCGGAATAAATCTTATTTGGTATGGGTGGATTGACAAGTCCCATATAAAATGGATTATTCAATCTCTTCACGAACTTCCAATATGGAACAATGAACTCCAATAACTAAGATTTAAATTCAGTATGATGTTGCCAACTAAAAAACAATAGCATTTTATGTGCATACTTTTTTACCGAACTTTACATATTATAATTCCTATCCTTGATGACGAAGAACAAGTCTTATTTTTGTGTTCAGTTTAAAAACATAGAAAATAACCTCCTTGTCAACATAATTTTCTTTGCATGTCAAAAAATACTAGATTGAAATAATGTTTACCAGCAACAAAATAATACTGTAGTATACATCAAAATATAGCGTTGCATACTCCTGATCAAGCAGTAAAACATCATTGATCTCACCTCTTAAAACGGTGGAACCTCTACTTCGCTCAATGCAAATCCTTGGCACCACGAAGGCTTGATTTGTTGATGGTCACAAGATTCCTCTTACTAGCAGTGTTGCACTCTGCCATCTACACGCAAAAATCAAAGAGAGATGAAATTTTGTTCGCATCCTAAGAGAACATGGCTATGTGCCAAGGCTCTCTCCATTCCCCATGGATGAAGGTCTCCGCGTCCCCGCAATGTGCGTTCGCCAACAGAGCATCGATGCTCCCCCTTCCCCGCTATCGTAGTTCCCCAATTCCCTGCCGGGTCACAGTCACGGGTTTACGGCGACCTCGCTGGGGAGAGAGAGAGGGGGGGTAGGGAGAGAAGGAGGGATGAATGAAGGGAGGAGTACCTCGACCGCACCAGTGCCCTTACTCAGCCGCCGCCACCCCGATCCAAATCACCGTCGTCGGTGGCTCTCGGCACGGAGTTCTCAAGCATCACCCCCATTGGCAGTGCGCTCAGAGCATAGTTGAGTCCTGCACAATAAGCGCTGCCAGGCCTTCGTTTCTCGCGGCCAGTTCCTTCTCCGTAGTAGGTCGTAGTTGCGGTCGCCTCCCTTCTTGTCGCCCTCCAATCTGTTCGAGAAAAGGCCCTAGAGTTTGGCTGGAGGAGACACGTCGCACTTGAGGAGCAGATCGGCGGACATGGGCCATCCCCGCAGCGGCCATGAGCACGCTCCAGGCCGCCTGACGATGTTGTCTTCCTCGGTTCCGCCTTCGCCGCTCCACAAACGTGTGTTGCTTGTTGTATTCGTGAGAGACAGGGCGATCAAGGTGAGACGAGAGACAAAAAAAATCCTCTATGGCGTGGAGTATGGTCAGTCAAGGCAAATCACTAAGTGCACACAGAAAAAAAAAGTTAAACCTAGTCGTTAGATTAAGTTCAACGGATCTAATCATACGGTGGTAATTGGTTCGTGTACGTTTTATGGGATGTGTATAAAGAAGTTCATGATCGCTCCTTTATTAGTAGTATAGATAAAATGTCTTTAAAGACTAGTCTTGAATTGACTGAGATCCAGTGACTTGCTAGTCATTAGTCATCAGTAAATAGTATGGTGATTTATCCTCTCTTCACACTGTTCGATCAAGAAAGTGTAGACACATCCGTGTGAACAACGTTTGTGCTACAATATTCGGTCTACAGGAACACATCCATAGTGTTTTCGCTAACTGGTTCATGTACATTGCTTTCACTGCAATGTTCGCTCTAGTCCGTCCATACCTCATCCAATGGCTGACTTTCCGCCCGTTACAGCATGACTGGACATCATTGGATCCCTATTGTCTTGAATGGTCTCACTTTTTAGAACGGATGCTTTGCAATTGGAAGCTCGAGTGTGAGAGAAACTTCAACCGCGCGATTCAAATGGACGCGCGTTTTCGTGTTTTATTGTTTGGATCGGCTCGTCAGCCATTTTTTGTAAATGGCTCGGTTGTGCGTTCAACGTACTGACCCATTATTCGTCCGCGTGACAGGCTTGCGGTCATTTTTAATCGCATTGATAAATATTGTAAATATTTTAGATTAATAAATGTTTAATACAAAACATTGCATAGTTCAAGAATTAGAAAAACATCTCATAGTCGATACATTTAAATGAAAAGGTTGCCGATACACCTACTGGTTGCCGACATGAATCCATATGTTCAACCAAATAATTTTATAGCTGCATGTGAGTATTCCAATCACACATCTTATGATGAAATTCGACGAACTGTGCAAACGTTACCTCTCCTCCATGCTCACGCACAACATTCTCATCCTAAAACACAAACCCTTGATCACAGAGACGTTTTGGACGTTCATCCTCTATGATCATGTTGTGCATGATCACACAAATTGTTGGCTCTCTCAAGTACTCCAACCCAAACACAACTATGACAGCCCTACAGAATCTATACATGGACTCAAGGCCGGTGGATCACTCATCCGGACATACTCATCAATGAGATCGCCGGAGACACCATATGCAAGCATCCGAATGACAGGACTGCATTTCTGATAAGAGGAGAAGCCAACCTTTCCAACGACATCCGTCTTGCACTCGAAATAGTTATCATACTGAACCACCCCCTCTCGAATACGGTTGAAAACATGTCTAGCCATCCGAAAACGGCGACGAAACAAGTGATGTTTGAAGAGCGGATTTGGGGTCTCGAAGTAGTCTCTCGAGAGTAGGAAATGACCACTCTTTCGGTTGTGATTCAGTGCCGACGTGTGCCCCGGCATGGAGCCCTTAAACTATGGGCACTCCATACTTACGTCGTCATGAACGACCAACGCACTCGCCACCATCTCCTCATCATCACATAAAGAATCATCCGAGTCCAAAAAAAACGTTACAGAAAAAATACTCATCATCGGAGTACATATATACCTTAGGCAAAGCGTCGAACACCTTACAGACATTGTGGAAGACAACGACCGAAAAGGAACTTCTCATCGATAGAAAGTGGCGGAGGTTGGCGGCGGCTACGGGAGACGAGGTTGCCGAAAGGAGTTTGCGGTGCGGATGACTGGTGAGGACGACGAAAACGACAACGGGGGTGGGGGGGGGGGGGCAGAAGAGAAAGGCGGGCAACAAGCATGTCCGCGGCGACGCAAATGCGGTCCAACTTTGGATCCAGAATGGATCACGCGTGAACGAAAAACGGACGAGCGTCCCTTTGAGTCCAGGCGTTGGGCCTATTTTTCCATCCGCAGCGATCCAGACGGATATGAATGGACAAGATGAATCGTCGATTGAAGTTGCTGTCGCAATCCGCCGATATGGTTTTAGGGAGAAGCACAAGCTGGCACGATATGATTCGCGTGGTCTCTCGGGTTACCTGTGCTTGTGGGCAACATCCGCCGCAAACCAGGGGCAGTTTGCTTGCACGCTTGCACGAACTGTGCCATATTCAAATGTCTTTCCATGGCTCCTCGCCTTTGCTTTCGCTCAACCATGTTTTCAATCTTGTGCTGCTGATACAGCCAGGCACGAATCTGCTATGACACAGCATCCCAAACCCGCGGTGACTTGATTGCCGAGGATTGAATGAAGGATAGGCGGCCTTTTATTACTGCTGGACACAATGCCAGTCCAGCAGTAACATTTATAATGCACGACGAACAAAAACGATGCGGGATGGATACTCCTACGGGTTCCAGCGCCATCATCAGGCCAATAGATTTTACTGCTCACAGCGCGGGCACCACCTGCTGTCCCCTGGCCCCTGCCCACTGTGCCTGCCCGCGTAAAAAGGGCAGCGCGAACACACCACCCGAGCGATTAAACCAAGTAAAAAGGGCCCTGCAAGGCGAGTAGAAAAAGAGAAAGGCGGAAAGCTCCAAGGGAGGAATTTTTCGTGGCCTGCGATTTGGAGCGGGTTAACACCAAGTCTAATAAGACCCAGTACGCAGGCTATAGCAGATGTCATGTCATTAAAATCCTACGTGAATGAAAGAAAAAGAATGAGAGAGAGAGCAACGAACGCTAGATGTACAGCCCGGCTGTAGCAGCACAAAGGATGAAAAAGTTTGCATGCAACTTACTCTAGCTCTTTCCTTCGAATCACACGGCTGCTTTTACATGCATGCATTAAATGGTATAGTTGATTAACAGCTAATCTATAGCCAACTTATTATATGAATGAGCTTCTTTAAAAACTATAGATGACATGGCATCTCTTTGTAGCCGGTAGCTGGCTACATTATTAACCATGCTCTAACTAGCCTTGATCATCGTACCGCACGAGAGGGTTTAGCGCAAAGCTAGAGGCAGCTGCTCGCTGCCACTCAAGTCGTCGACCGATGCGATAACGACGGGTGGAGTTCGACACCTGGTCCCGTGACCTGACAAGAGCTGAGTTCACTGGATGCTAACCACCATGTCGCCCGCCGGTAGAGTAACCATCTCACAGTAAGTTTTAGTGCATGCAATGTACGTCGGCTCGCTTATAAGATGTGCAAAATGGTTGCACATAGTCCGCCTCGTCGTACAAACAGTGACACGAGCATGTGCACAATCGCTTTTAAAAGATAAAAGAGAAAGTAAAGAGCAGGAAAAGCCGCCACGTCCCTGAATGTGGAGTAGTACGATTGCTCTGGAGATCTGCGTCCTGTGGAACACGTATCGGTCCTTTGATTCCCCCTCGGACAGAAAACGACGGAATAGGCTTATCTTGATTTCAACGTTCTCACCGCTGCAGTTATGAAAAAGAGCTACGCGCAAGTTTGAAAAGCGTTGCCTACGTGCATTTAGGCCAACTTCAACCCCATCCCTTTTTTTTAGAAAAGGAGGCTGAGCCTGGCCTCTGCATCGAGTGATGCATGCATCCATCTTTATTACTTATTCAACAAAGGTCTGATAAGAACATACATCAAACCACCCGAACCCCCTCTCACACCTAAAAACCGTGATAATGTGGAGTGCACTCACTCCCCATATCTAAATCCGGTGTCGTTTCCGATCCATCCACATGACGTATCGAAACTCACAGCCGGTGCAGCAGACCTAAAGCGTACACCACATGCACACGTTTTAGAAGCCGCCATCATCATCGAACCGTTGAACCATCTTCAGGATAGAGATCCGCATAATCCTTGTCAGTCCGGCCATCCGTCGACGCCACCACGGCGCCCAACGGCACCCCCTCCCTGCGCTCGTCCATCCAGACGCGAAGACTAAGTAAGATCTGTCGTGCGTAGCACCTGCCGACCAGGCATGACAAAGCGTAGCACTTGTCGGCCAGGCATGACCTGACATCACCACCGAAGCTTCGTGCAGGACGAAGACGCTCCACCTTCTGCCTCCGTCTTCCAGCGCTGCTCCACAAACGATGCTCCCTAGAGAGAAACGACACCGCAATGCCGCCATCGTCCGATCTGGAAAACCAGATCCTAGGGTTTCCCCCGGAGCAGCATGAGTGGATCAACAGTAGTTACAGAACGAAGCCTTCATCAAGGTAACGACGCAGAAAGCCGCCATCGTCCGCCGTCGGCTCGGTTTTCACCGGCAACCATGTCTCCCCACCATCAAACCCGTCATCCCCGGCGGAGGGGACGCCGCCACCACCATGGTCCCGGGTTGGTCGTCGTCGTCGGCACCGCCAAGACCGGATTAGATCCGGCCAGCAAGCACCAGGAGAAGGCACCCGGAACCAGTCGCTGGCGCGGTGGATCGTGCCGGATCGGCTACCACCGCTGTACCTTCGCGCACAGGACGTCCAGCAGTACCAGGCGACGCCACCCCGGGAGCCGAAGCCGCCGCCGTCCAGGCCCTAGAGCCCCGTCGCCACCGGGAGCCGCCGCCCCGGTAGCCGAAGCCACCGCCGCCCCGGGCGCCGCCGTCCAGGCACCGCTTTATTGGTGTCACCCCTGCTGTCATTCCAACCACACCATCCAACCAAAGTCCAGATCGTTGTACACGCGACGAGCTTGACGACGGATCTGGACGGAGAAGGAGGAGAGGATGGGGATGCGCGTGAGAAGGGCGGCCAGCCGCCGTCGGGGTGGCTGGTGACGGCAGCGGCCAGCGGATCTGGCTAGGAGAGGACTCGGAGGACGGCGGCTAGGACGCCTCGGAATCGCCAAGCAGCGATCCAGAGGCGGAGGCGGAAGTTACGTCTTGTATCCCCATCCTGTCCGCGCGTGTCCGTTTGTCCGTTTTGTATCTGTTTTCGACCCATTCTCGGCTCAACTTTACGTCGATTTTGGAATGAAACGGACAACGCGCGGACGGGCGGGACGCGCGCGCTCGTCCGCCCTGTCCCGCTTGTCGGTGGCACAAAGTAAAACCCACCCGACCCCTTTTGGCGCCATTTCTCCCCAAACCGTCCCACTTCCCGCCGTCTCCCTCTCTCCCCCGTCCATGGCCGACGCCCACCCGAATTCCGGCGGCTCGGCCGTCGACCAACCCGGAATGGCCAAGAAGAAGAAGGCCAAGTGCACGCCGGAGGAGATCGCCAAGTTGGACGCGGAATCGGCGAAGAGGAGGAATCGGAGGGCGGTTGTGAAGGACAATGCCGCCGCGCGCAAGTTCACTTCCGAGCGCGATGGGATGGAGGCGCGCGGCGCAAGGCCGGGGTCGAGGAGAAGGAGGCCCTCGTCAATAAAGCGCATGCCCTCCTCATGCTTGGCATTTGTCATCCGGCCGGTTTCTCTGCAGCGGCCGTCGGCCCGGCGAGCATAGTCTCGTCGGTCGCCCGGTCTCCGCACTGCCAGTCGCCGACATCGCGGACCACGGCTGTGTCGCCCGGCTTCCCTCCGCTAAGGCACGACGCCCACACCCGTTTCTCGGGGTCGCCGAACGTGAGCGTGATCGCGCCTTCCACCCCACGCCCATCGGCATGCATCGACCTCGACGTCACACCTGGATCCAGCAGCGATGGCCGACCGTCTGTCGAGATGCAAAGAAAGCAAGCACGACCGCTGTTTGTGGGCACCATGCCGTCCCCCCGCGTCCTGTTCGACGAAATGGCAACACCAATGGCATCGGTCGACGACACCTACTGCGCCCAGTTCATGGAGGATGTGATCTACAACGGCTGGCATGTCCCTGCCTACGATCCCGAGGAGACCCAAAGTCAGGATGGCCGCGCCCAGTTCGTTGTCGATGAAGAGGCAGACGACCGTGCTGACTACGACCATGGTGACTCGTGGCATGGAGACGACGACATCTATTGCGAAGGTGATGGCGATGAAGATGAACGCAATGACATTGATATTAGTGGTGAGCCATTGTTCATCAACGAGCTCATCCAAAGAGCGGAAGCACAAAAGAAGAAGAAGAGCTTTCGCACGGGTTCATACACCCAAGATGGGGGCAAGATGATTTGCAACTCTTGGATGGAGATTAGCCAAGATCCGAGGATGGGCGCGCAACAAAAGGGCCTAGTTTTTTGGACGAGAGTCCATGAAACTTTCCATGAAAGGAAGATGTTTGAGCCCTATCAAATCACAAGCGGCCGTGGCATCACCTCGATTCAAAAGAGGTGGTTGTTCATCCAACAAGAGTGCAACAAGTATTGCGCCGCATTGGAGAGCATTGAAGCACGACCCGTGAGTGGTCTCGACATTGGGGACATGGTATGCTCTCCTCATCCTAGTCCTTTCCTTGATTCGGCCTTGTATATGTTTGCATGTCCAAATCTTGTTGATCATGTGGTGTAAGCATTTCAATCTTTGGAAGCATTCAAGGCCCGACACAATGACAAGCCATTCACGCTTACGCATTGTTGGACGATCATGAACGATTTCCCTAAGTTCAAGGATCAATATCGTGAACTTCAAAGGAAGAGAGGCAAGAAGACGGACAAGTTCGTCGGAGGTGGAGATGGCGAGGCGTTGAAGAGGCCGAGGGGCAAGACCAACTCGAAGGTGGACGACATACGTGATGCCGCATCCATGGCCTTGCATGAGACTTTGCATGGCATGATGTCTCAAAAGGACATGAGGGACGAGAAGAAGCGGCAAAGCAAGGACGAGCAAAATAAAGCAATACCTTGAGCTTCAAAGGAAGAAGCTAGAGATGGAGGAGGCGGCCAAGAAGAGGAAGATCGACTTGGAGGAGGCGGCCCGGCAAAGGCAGCTCGACATCGAGGCCGCCAATGTCGAGGCCAGGAAGAGGCAACTCGACATCGAGGCCACCAATGCCGCAACCAAAGCGAAGGAGGTCGCCCTTGCGATCATGAGCGTGGACTTGACCAAGATGAGCGAGAAGAGGAGGAGCTGGTTCGAGGCCAGATAGAAGGAGATATTCGACGCCGACGGCCTAAACTAGGTCGTCCGATCGGACGTGGCCGTTCTTTTTTGGAGGCTAGCATGGGTGCCGCCCGCTAGGCTGCTGGCTGTGTGCCGTCGAGAAACAGATTCATTTTGGAGGCTAGCTGTGTTGCCGCCCGCTGGCTGTGTTGCCGATGAACAAAACTATTCATTTTGGAGGCTGGCTGTGTTGCCGGCCACTGGCTTTGTTGCCGGCGAGGACGTGTAGGCCGCTGGCTGTGTTGCCGGCATGAACTAGGGCCGCTGACGTGAACTAGGCCGTTGGTATTTGAAGCGTTGTTCTTTTGGAGGCGGACAAGATAGGGCAAACGGATGCGGCCGCGCGCTGGGCGCGCGGCAAGCGCATCCGAGGACAGGGCAGGACATGACCCCATCTCCTCACCCAAACGGACAGAATCCGGGCAAAACGGACGTCCGTTTGGGGTCGCGCGGTGGAGTTGGCCTTAGGGCAACTCCAACGGGCCGACCCAAACGGACATCGATTTTGTCCGCTTTTTGTTCGTTTGGGTCGGTTAGGCGGACACGAACGTCCGCTTCCGCAAATGGGTCGGCTCGTGCGTCCAACACTGACCGGATCCATTTTTTGCTATCGAGAAAAAAGAAACATTAAACATAATTAAACATTAAAAGCCGGCCACGAAGTCCGGTGATAGTCCACGCGTCACGTCCGCATTACATTAAATGAAAAAAAACTAAAAATGCGTCCATGCAGCCCTAGGCGTCGTCGTCGTCTTCGGGGCCGGTGAGGTCGACCAGCGTTGGCGCAAAGTCGTCCCAGGGGAAAGGCGAGTTCCACAGCGCAGCTGTGTGCGCCTACGTCGTCTGCTCCTCCTCCTCCTTCTCCAACTCCATGAGTCGCAGACCTTCGGCGCGCTCCAAATGCAGGTGCACCGACTTCCAGTGCTCGAGGTAGGCGTGCTCCTGCACCGGGGTCGCACCCAGCCAGATGGACGGCGCGCTGACGAACTCCTGGATGATGCCGGTCCACTGGTAGACCCGTCGTGGCAGCACGGGCTCGGGCTCGGGCTCCGGCGGAGGTGGCATGACGCAGTCGCCGGCGACCGACAGTGCCATGGCCTCAGCGAGCTCCCGCTAGTACGCATCCTCCTCTTCGGCGGCGCGCCGAGCTTCTTCCGCGCTGTCCCGGAGGACACCAGCGAGCGCCGCGTGGTAGGTGGCCTCAGCCTCCTAGTCCTCGTTGCTGACGACAGGCGGCAGAGGGCCTCCTGGCTTCACTTGGCGCACGCCACGACGATGCTGCTCCTCGTGCTCCACCGTGAACCACACCTCCCAGTTAGGGGAGTCGGTCGCGTATGTGGGGTCTCGCCGCTGCTCCGCCTTCAGTAGACGCCGCCACTTCATCACATCCTCCAGATGCAACCGCGTCGACAGCGGCACGGCCGGAACCGGAATCCTCTCCGGATCCAGGTGCCAGTCGTGCGGCAGCGTGACGTCGGGGTAAGGGAGTGTGATGTGGTGCTCCCAGTGCCACCGCGCTTGGTGCACCAAGACGCTCACGTGCTGGCGAGGTCGGGAAGACGACGACGGGGAGGTGGCGTAGGGGAAGAGCGGGGCCTTGCCCTTGTTTAGGAAGCCGCTGGCCATGGTGGGCTAGGGTTTCGGTCACCGAGGAGGTGGCGAGGTGGGGACGAGGGCGGGTTCTGGAAGCGGGTGGCGGAACCCACCGCACGTTGGGAATAAAAAGGCCGGTCGCTGTCGCCGGCGCATGGGCCCGAGGATGACGGCCGTCATAAATTAGGTTGACCACGGTGGTTGGGGGCGGACGCCGAGAGGGCGCGCGCGTCTGCTTCGCGTCCGCGTCGACGCATTTTAGTTCCAAATTTGGGTCGGAAATGGGTCGGCGTGGACGCGAAACGGACGCGTTTCGGTAATGGGTCGGCACGTTGGGCCATCTTTTTTGTCCGCGCCGACCCAACCGGATGTCGGCGAACGAAATGGGTCGCCCCGTTGGAGTTGCTCTTACTTTTCAAAGGTGGCAAAAATGATAGCAACATGAAAGTACCTCTCTCAGCTCGAGCCCAAATAAACTTGGACGAACAATAAAAAAGAATGTTCTAAGTGGTTATAAATTTTCATCATGATATTGCATTTGTTGAAAGCGTGACAAAATAAAGCAAAATTGATGCTCCGGAAATGCTATTTTTAATAGCATGACAAAAAATTACAAACACTTACAATATTGGGTTTGTCAAATTTTATTTTCATTTAATTTTACTGTTCATCCAAGCTCGAGCTCAAATACCTCACGTCGAGACATGTTATTTCAATACTCGAAAATATGAAACACACTTTATTTGGTAATCAGGAAAATTTCATAATAATTAAATATCAAAAGAGAATTGTAAAAACATTGTTGCAATGAAATGAAATATCTCTTGCAGTTATGTACTCCCTTTGTCCCGAAATAAGTGACTCAATTTAATACAAGATTAGTACTAAATTTTGTACAAAGTTCAATCACTTATTTTGAAACTAAAGGAGTATTTAGTAATGAAATTACACTTAGAATATGTTTTTCTAAAACACACAAAAGATTTGTGTGCCTATATGTTATGAGACATCAAAGTTTTAGTCTCGAGAGTTGCGTGAAAATGCCACATTGGGCTACCCAAACATCCATCCCACGATCTCGCTCATGGCATGTTTCATTAACCATACTTGTCACAATCTATTCCCTTTGTCACAGTTTAGAAAGCATGCACATGTAGCTAGATCGTCAATTTGACTTATATAAAATATATTGTTTAACATAAAAATTATATCATTAGAAAATAGAACATGTAAAGTTTCTAATGATGTATTTTTTGTTATATATGCCTCTCATTAAGTTGGTTAAATTAACAACCTACGTACATGCGTGGGACTTATAAACTGAGACGGAGGGAGTAGTTACGTTGATAACCTTACACTAGTTTGGTTGATCTTGTCCATAAACAAATTTTGTCATAGGTCAGGACCATCCACTAGTACAGTTCAAGCATATGCCCATGGTTCGAACCCTCCATTGCACATAATTTCAGAAACCATGTGCTCAAGTGGGTTGGTGATAGAATGTACCATCGCACATAATAGTGTGTGATGGGGAGGATGTTCTCAAACAGACGTCAGAATCAAAGCGTGGGATTATGCGAAAACAGAAATGTGGTTCACAAGGAGAGAAATTTCAAACAAATTTGTGGCAAAGGCATGGATTTTTAGTGTTTTCTTAACTCTTGAAATGTAAATTAAGTCTAAAAAACTTTATACTTGACATGATATCATGATATGACATAAGAATAATGCAGTAAAAATTTGAGATGGTTCAAAAAAAATTGCCATCTACACTCTTTAGAAGCCTAACCATTTCCAATGAAGGATCGTGGTTTCAAGGAGGAGCGGTAGTACCGCATGGGCGACTAAGTGCCAGATCTCACGAGGCAACTTGCAAATCCGGTACTACCGGAGACCCAAACCCACATGTTGCAACCTACACAGACAGAAAATGTACCACACAAGTACTCCCCGACCCTCCTAGCATGAAGAGACGGTGCCATGACATGAAGAATGAACAAACTTGCCCTAACCCTAGATCCAACAAGAACGAGGCAAAAATATGGGAATGAGGGGTAATATTGAGGTCCATGGCACGAGGGAGAGGAGGGAGAGGATCCCACCAAATGGAATCGGAGGAGAGTGACCGGAGAAGGAGATCGGGCGAGTCCCTCCGGCAGCGTCTCGAGAGAAGAGGGAGAGAGAAAAAGGAGAGAGCCACGTGATGAATGAGTATGGGGGAGAAAGAACTGCCCCCTGCCCTAAAATAACCCCTTGCGGCCCTGGCGGCGCTGTAATACCACAGTCATCGCGGTAGTACCGCTTAGCTAGGGGTAGTAAAATTTTACTACCGCTAGCTGAGCGGTAGTACCGCTCGTCCAACAGTAGTAAAAATTTACTGTCGTGCTCGGAGCGGTAGTATGATTGCAATCTCTGGCGATAGCTAGACGAATGCTGATGACAACGAACCTTCCCTTGCAACGGCACCAGAAGAATGCTGCTAGCACTCCCCGGCAACGGAATTAGAAGAATGTATTTGATGGCCCACCAGCGCGTGGGTTCACAACAGTTTTTGAGGGTGTAGTATTCGACCCAATTTGTTGGTTTGCACGATGGGAGGTGAGAGAATACTCTCAAGTATTAGTAGCTGAATTTGTCAGATTCAACCACAACTGAAAGATTAGTTTCTGCAAGCACAGTAACAACAACAAAGTAACGAGTAACGGCAGTGTAACGAGCAATAGCGACGGCAAGGAACAACAGTAGTGACAGCAGGAGCAAGTAGCAACAGTAGCAAGCGATAGTAATAGCAACAGTGGTAGCAGCAGCAGAGCAAAACAAGTAACAGCAGTAGCAACAGTAGTAGCAGCAGCAGAGCAAGACAAGTAACAACAGTAGCAACAGTAGCAGCAGCAGCAGCAGAGCAAGACAAGTAACAGTAGTAGGACAAACTCGTAGGCAATGGGTCGGTGATTTGTTTGGATGATATTCATCATGCAACAGCTATAACACAGAGAGATATGTGGCTAGCTCCCGTTCGTCAATGTGATGTAGGCATGCATTCCGTGTGTCGTCATACGTGCTTAGGGAAAAAAACTTGCATGACATCTATTGTCCATCCCTCCCGTGGCAGCGAGGTCCAAAAGGAAACTACGGGATATTAAGGTTCTCCTTTTAATAAAGAACCGGACCAACGCATTAGCACTTGGTGAACACATGAACTCCTCAAACTATGGTCATCACCGGGAGTGGTTCCGGTTATTGTCACTCCGGGGTTGCCGGATCATAACACATACTTCCTCCGTCCCAAAATTCTTGTCTTAAATTTGTTTAGATATGAATGTATCTAGTCAAGTTTTAGTATTTAGATACATCCATTTCTAGAAAAAGCTAAGACAAGAATTTTGGGACGGAGGGAGTAGTAGGTAACTACAACTTGCAAGATCGGATCTAAAACACACATATATTGGTGACAACATAATAATTTCAGATCTGAAATCATGGCACTCGGGCCCTAGTGACAAGCATTAAGCATGGCAAAGTAGTAGCAACATCAATCTCAGAACATAGTGGATATTAGGGATCAATCCCCATCAAAACTAACTCGATTACATGATAGATCCCATCCTACTCATCACCGCCCAGCGAGCCTATGAATAGATTACTCACGAACGACGAAGAGCTTCATGGAATTGGAGAGGGAAGAAGGTTGATGATGACGATGGCGATGATTTCCCCTCTCCGGAGCCCAAGACGGACTCCAGATCTGCCCTCCAGATGAAGAACAAGTGGTGGCGGCGCCTCTGTATCGCAAACGCGACGAAAACTTCTCTTTTTGTTTTTCCTGGGATGAAAGGGGACTTATAGACCTGAGATTGGGGGCGGCAGAGCCGTGTGGGCCCCACAAGCTTGCCCACCGCCACCAAGGGGGTGGTGGCGGAGCCATGGCTTGTGGCCCACTGGCCCACCCCGTGAGGTGGAACTTGGCACAAATATTTTTGATATTTTCCAAAACTGCTCCCCGTAAATTTTCAGGACGTTTGGAAAACTTTGATTTCTGCACAAAAATAACACCAAGGCAATTCTGCTGAAAACAACGTCAGTCGAGGTTAGTTCCATTCAAATCATGCAAATTAGAGTCCAAAACAAGGTCAAAAGAGTTTGTAAAAGTAGATACGATGGAGACGTATCAATCCCCCAAGCTTAAAACCTTGCTTGTCCTCAAGCAACTCAGTTGACAAACTAAGAGAGAAAGAAAAAGTTTTACAAACTTTGTTTGATCTTGTCATTGCAACTATGTCTAACTCCTAACCAGAATTTCAGCAAGATCACAAGTTAACCACATAAGCAAATGACACAAAGGTCTCACGGTAAACTAATATCAATGGCATAATCAGCTAACGAGCAAATAATAATGAGTTTCAAATACCAACACTTCAATCAAAACAAGCATGAAGCAATATGAATAGGTGGTATCTCGCTAGCTCTTTCTGAGACCGCAAAAAATAAATGCAGAGCACTTTCAAAGATCAAGGGCTGACTAAACATTGTAATTCATAGCAACGAAGATCCAGTCATAGTCATACTCAATATCAATCAAAAGCAAAGCATAAAAATGACAGATGTGCTCTCTAATTGGTGCTTATATAAGAGGAGGATGACTCAATAGGAAAATAAATAGACAGGCCCTTCGCAGAGGGAAGCATTGATTTGCAGAGGTGCGAGAGCTCAAGCTTTGAAAACAGAGATAATAATTTTGGGTGGCATGCTTTCATTGTCAACGCAATGCCCAAGAGTTCTCAATATCTTCCATGCTACTCATGCTATAGGCGGTTCCCAAACAGAAAAGTAAAGTTTTAACTCCCCCACCACCAATCAATCACACTCCACGGCTAGCCGAATCCTCGGGTACCGTCCATACTAACATCAATTCGGGGGGAGTCTTGTTTTACAGTTATGTTTTCGATTTAAGCGTGGAACTAGGCATTCAAAATACCGGTCCCTTTCTCGTGAATGACTGTGAATAAACACATGTCGAGGATAACACGCCTAGCATGGAAGATACCAATAGCCCTCTGTCACCACATGAGCGGTTCGGGCATGCAAAACAGATTATTTCTTGAAGGTTTAGAGAATGGAACATGCAAATTTACTTGGAACGGCAGGTAGATACCGCAAATAGGTAGGTATGGTGGACTCTCATGGAAAAACTTTTGGGTTTATGGAAGTGGATGCACAAGTAGTATTCCGCTTAGTACAAGTGAAGGCTAGCAAAAGACTGGGAAGCGACCAACTAGAGAGCGACAACGGTCATCAAGATGCAATGAGTTTGACTAACATGGAATGCAAGCATGAACAAGATATAAATCACCATGAACACGAACATCATATATGCTATGTTGATTTTGTTTCAACTACATGCATGAACATGCGCCAAGTCAAGCCACTTGAAACATTCAAAGGAGAATACCATCCTATCATACTACATCATAGTCATCTCAAAATATATGTTAGCATCCAAGACAAACCATTATAAGCTCTCAGCTAAATAAGCATGGCATCAGAAACTATGATCTCTAAGTTGTCATTGAAAACATGGTTCTCTCACAACAAAGCTAAATCTGGGTCGACAAGCTAGTCAAATTTACAAAAACAAAATAGATAGAGTTTATACCAGCTTTTCAGTCTCAGTCACTTCATCATATATCATCATTGTTGCCTTTCATTTGCACGATCGAACAATGTGAACAATAATAAGCGCATTGGACTAAGCTGAATCTGCCGGCAAACACAAAGGAGAAGACAAAATAATATGGCTCTTTGAAAGCTAAACAGGTAAGCATGCAAGAACCAATAAACATTGTAACCAATATCTTCTACCTTGACACAAAGAAAAAGAAAACTATTTACACGGGAAAGCTCCCAACAAGCAAAAGAAGAAAGGAAAATCTTTTTGGGTTTTCTCAAAAGGACACAAAACAAGAAAACAAGAAAACGAAAAGAAACTAGCATGGATAATAAAGTGGCAAAGTGTAAACACCGGCTAACAAAGTGAAAGCATAAGCATGAATGTAAAGTCAGTGAGAACACGTACTCCCCCAAGCTTAGTATTTTGGCCTAGCTTGGCCTACTCCCATGGATGATCCTGGCGAAACCCAAAGTCATAATGGGTGTTATACGGGAGTGCTGCAGCCACTGCCTGAATAGCTGCCTCACAAAGTCGAGCAGCAGTCGCCTCCCTCTCATACTCCTCTGCCTCTCCTATGGTTATGTAGTATCTTCGTTTTACCTGAAAGTCAAAGAAAGCAGGAGAAGGAAAGGTAATATGGAAAATACGCTGCCGGTTAAATATCAAGCAGTATAGGAGGGATCCATGATCTCTCTCAAGGAACTGGTAGCGTGTTAGAGCGACACGATCAAGGTAGGCTGTACGGAGAGGAGGGTCTTTTGGACGGATGGATACCCCAAGAAAATTTGCTAAGCGTGTAGCATAAACTCCACCTAAGAAATACCCTCACTGACATTTTTATTCAGCCTCCTTGCTATAATAGCTCCCATATTGAAGCTCCTGTCACCTGTTACTGCGCTCTTAAGGATACTAAGGTCGGAAGCGCATAGGTGACAATGTGCACCCTTGCCGTTAATGCACCTACCTATGAAGAGGGCAAGGTAGTGCAAAGCAGGGAAATGGATGCTTCCTATGGTGGCCTGCGTGATATCTCCGGTTTCTCCAACAGTTATACTGGAGACAAAGTCTCTGACCGAAGACTTAGGAGGATCATTAACACTACCCCAATCGGGTATCTTGGAAATCCTATTGAAATCCTCCAGATCCACGGTATAGGATTTATCGTACATATCAAACAGTATGGATGATTCACGATCAGCTAAAAATTTAAATCTACGTACGAAAGAGGCAGTGAGCATAGCATACTGTTCACATTTATCTAAGAGGAATTTTTCTAACCCGGCATTGCGGACAAGTGCATCAAACTCATCCTTGAAACGTGCTTCGATCATGAATTCATCGGAAGGCCATTCACATGGTTGTACCGGTGCGTCCCTTAGTTGAAAAGGTTCAGGCTCCCGAAAAGAGAGACGAGGACCCTTCTTACTTGAGGAACCACCATGAAACTTCCTCCTGAACATAATTTCCTTATGCTGAAATATTTGAAGTTCAAGAGAAAAGTGAATAAAGACCCACCACACCTTGTAGCAACTACTCCTACTAGTGCCTAGAGACCATATCACGCGCTAAAACTACTTGGGACCAGCTAAAATCAACTTTTCTAGCTCAAGAACAGGGTCACCAAGGTAGCAAGAATTTGCGAAGGATAAAGCACTAGAGCAAAAACTAATTGGACCAATGGAGGAGTCACTTACCAAGGAGTAATTTCCCCAAAACGGTTCGGAGAATGGTGCTTTGAGCAGGAAGATCGAAAATCACAGCCAAATGAGCAAGAACACGGGTTTGAGCTGCGAAACAATTTTTTCTGGAGGTGGAAGAAGAGGCTGGGAGCTGGAATGAGTGGAGGGGGTGCCTGTGGGCCCCACAAGCTTGCACCCCGCTACCAGGGGGGTAGGTGTCGGTGGCAGGGCATGTGGCCCACTGGTCTGGCCCCCAGGCCAGCTCTCAGGCCCAGAAATTTTCAAAAATTCCAGAAAAAATCATACTAAATTTTCAGGACCATCAGAGAACTTTTATTTTTGAGGTATTTTTCTCCGGGACGGTAAATAGAAAAAAGGAAAAACTAAACTAATTCTATCATTTTTATTCTAAGCAACAGAAAAGGAAAACTCAAAACAAAGGTATGTGACTCTCTGATTCATCCGTTTCATGGTCATCGAAAGAAATCCGTCAATGGGATTGATCAAGTCCTTGTGACAAAACCTTCTCGAATCGCAAAAGAGAACGGAGAATTTTCGAATGGCCACTAAGTCACCTCAATGGGGATATGTATCTCCCCAACAAGCAAATCATACTTCATCTTGACACGAGGAATAGGGCATTCAAAGCTCCCAATAAGAATCGATGAAGTCTTTTCTATAGCATTGATGCAATGTACTAGATATCGTTTCTTTGGAAAGTGCGCTGTGTGCTCATTACCGTTGACATGGAAAGTGACATTGCCTTTGTTGCAATCTATAACAGCCCCTGTAGTGTTTAAAAAGGGTCTTCCGAGGATGATATCCATGGCATCGTCCTTGGGATTATCCAAGATAACAAAGTCTGTTAAGATAGTGGTATTAGCAACCACAACAGGCACATCCTCGCAAACGCCGATAGGGAAAGCAGTTGATTTGTCGGCCATTTGCAGAGAAATTTCAGTGGGTGTCAACTTATCCAACTCAAGTCTACGATAAAGAGAGAGCGGCATAACACTAACACCGGCTCCAAGGTCACATAAGGCAGTTCTTACGTAGTTTCCTTTAATGGAGCAAGGTATAGTGGGCACTCCGGGATCACCAAGTTTCTTAGGAGTTCCACCTTTGAAAGTATAATTGGCAAGCATGGTGGAGATCTCAAGATCTGGTATCTTCCGTTTAGTAGTCACGATATCTTTCATGTACTTGGCATACGGAGACATCTTGAGCATATCAGTTAACCGCATCTGCAGAAAGACGGGTCTTATCATCTCAACGAAGCGCTCAAAATCCTCATCATCCTTTTTCTTGGATGGCTTAGGAGGAAAGGGCATAGGTCTCTGAACCCATGGCTCCCTCTCTTTACCATGCTTCCTAGCAGTGAAGTCAATCTTATCATACTTCTTAGGCCGTGGATTATCAGGATTAACCATATGTTCAATCTCCACATCCTCATCATTTCTAGGTTGAGCATTATTATGAACATCACTGTCCATATTGTCACCAGGTTCATGTTCATCACCAGATTGTGTTTCTGCATCAGACGCAGAAATATCATTAGGTTCTTCAGGTGTGACAGTATTTGGTGAACTGGTGTGCAGGTTTCTATCATCCTTCTTCTTCTCCTTAGGATGACTAGGTGTATCAGCATTGATTCCTTGAGAATCTTGATAAATTCTCTTAGGGTGGCCTTCAGGATACAAAGGTTCCTGAGTCATTTTGCCTCCTCTAGTAATGACTCTGACAGAGTTGTCATTTAATTCATTGAGCAGGTCATTCTGAGCTTTATGTACTTGTTCTACCTGGGTAGTCATCATAGAGGCATGTTTACTCAGAAGCTTCAGATCATTGACATTTCTGTCTACACAAGCACTTAAATGGCTAAGCGTACGAGCACTTTGTTCCAAATGTCTGCTAACATAATCATTGAAACTCTGTTGTTTGGCAACAAAGTTGTCAAATTCATCAAAGCATAGACTAGCAGGTTTATCAAAAGGAATATCACTCTCGTCAAATCTACGCAGAGAATTCACTTCTACTACCTGTATCGGGTTATCGAGACCATGGATCTCTTCGGTAGGTGGTAGATTTTTGACATCTTCAGATCTAATGCCTTTCTCTTGCATAGATTTCTTGGTTTCTTGCATATCTTCGGGACTGAGGAATAGAATACCTCTTTTCTTAGGAGTTGGCTTAGGAGGTGGTTCAGGAATAGTCCAAGCATTATCGTCGATCAAGAGGTTATTCAGTAGAGTCTCAACTTGTTCTACAGTTCGTTCCCTAAAAACACAACCGACACAACTATCTAGGTGGTCTCTAGAGGCATCGGTAAGTCTGTTAAAGAGGATATCAAGTATCTCGTTCTTCTTAAGAGGGTGATCAGGCAAAGCATTTTGTAGCTGGACGAGCCTCCCCCAAGCTTGTGGAAGACTCTCTTCTTGGAGTTGAGCAAAGTTGTATATTTCCTGCAAGGCAGATTGCTTCTTATGGGCAGGGAAATATTTCTCACAGAAGCAATAGACCATCTCCTGGGGACTACGCAAACATCCAGGAGCAAGAGAAGTGAACCAGGCTTTAGCGTCATCCTTTAGTGAGAAAGGAAACAACTTAAGGATATAGTAGTGGCAAATCTTCTCCTCGTTAGTGAAAAGGTTGGCTATTTTGGATAGTTTGGCAAGATGGGCTATGACCGTCTCAGACTCATAACCGTGAAAAGGATAAGATTCGACTAGAGAGATTATCTCAGGGTTGACAGAGAATTCATAATCCTTATCGGTGACAAAGATAGGCGAAGTGGCAAACTTCGGGTCATTTTTCATCCTAGCTTCCCGAGATTTTTCCTTCCACTTGAGAAGTAATTTCTCAGCGTCATAGGCATCCTTACACGCAAGAAAATCCTCAGCTATCTCTCCCTCCATAACGTAACCCTCAGGTATATAAGGCAATTCATATCTAGGAGAGCTAGATCTAGCAGGAGCAAAAGCAGGTTCTATCTCAATAGTATCGGCAATTTCAGAAGCATCACGAGCATTGGCAGTAACTCTAGCAATATGAGCATCAAGGAACACTCCTAGTGGAACATCAGGCAAAGGAGTATATCTAGCAGTATCAAGCATAGCATCATCAGGCAAAGCAGTATCGGGCATAGCATCTCTAGCAGTATCAAGCATAGCATCTCTAGTAGTAGTATCATAAGCATCATCAAGCACAGGCGACAAATCAAGATTTCTAGCAGGAGGTGATGTCGCAAACTTACTCATAACTGAAGGTGAATCAAGTGCAGAGCTAGATGGCAATTACTTACCTCCCCTCGTAGTTGAGGGCAAGACTTTGGTCTTCGGATCCTTCAGATTCTTCATAGTGATCAGCAGATATAAATCCCAAGTAACTCAGAGAATATAGCAATACCTCCCTGGCAACGGCGCCAGAAAAATGCTGATTGCAATCTCTGGCGATAGCTAGACGAATGCTGATGACAATGAACCTTCCCTTGCAACGGCACCAGAAGAATGCTGCTAGCACTCCCCGGCAACGAAACTAGAAGAATGTTGTTGATGGCCCACCAACACGTGGGTTCGCAGCAGTTTTCGAGGGTAGAGTATTCGACCCAATTTGTTGGTTTGCACGACGGGAGGTGAGAGAATACTCTCAAGTATTAGCAGCTGAATTTGTCAGATTTAACCACACCTGAAAGATTAGTATCTGCAAGCACAGTAGTAACAGCAAAGTAACGAGTAACGACAGTGTAACGAGCAATAGCGACGGCAATGAACAACAGTAGTGACAACAGTAGCAAGTAGCAACAGCAGCAAGCGAGAGTAATAGCAACAATGGTAGCTGCAACCGAGCAATTCAAGTAACAGCAGTAGCAACAGTAGTAGCAGCAGCAGAGCAAGACAAGTAACAGCAGTAGCAACAGTAGTAGCAGCAGCAGCAGAGCAAGACAAGTAACAGCAGTAGGACAAACTCGTAGGCAATGGGTCGGTGATTGTTTGGATGATATTCATCATGCAACAGCTATAACATGGAGAGATATGTGGCTAGCTCCCGTTCGTCAATGTGATGTAGGCATGCATTCCGTGTGACATCATACGTGCTTAGGGAAAAGGACTTGCTTGACATCTACTGTCCATCCCTCCCGTGGCAGCGGGGTCCAAAAGGAAACTACGAGATATTAAGGTTCTCCTTTTAATAAAGAACCAGACCAACGCATTAGCACTTGGTGAACACATGAACTCCTCAAACTATGGTCATCACCGGGAGTGGTTCCGGTTATTGTCACTCCGAGGTTGCCGGATCATAACACATAGTAGGTAACTACAACTTGCAAGATCGGATCTAAAACACACATATATTGGTGACAACATAATAATTTCAGATCTGAAATCATGGCACTCGGGCCCTAGTGACAAGCATTACGCATGGCAAAGTAGTAGCAACATCAATCTCAGAACATAGTGGATACTAGGGATCAATCCCCATGAAAACTAACTCGATTACATGATAGATCTCATCCTACTCATCACCGCCCAGCGAGCCTACGAATAGATTACTCACGAACGACGAAGAGCTTCATGGAATTGGAGAGGGAAGAAGGTTGATGATGACGATGGCGACGATTTCCCCTCTCCGGAGCCCAAGACGGACTCCAGATCTGCCCTCCATATAAAGAACATGTGGTGGCGGCGCCTCCGTATCGCAAACGCGACGAAAACTTCTCTTTTTATTTTTTCTGGGACGAAAGGGGACTTATAGACCTGAGATTGGGGGCGGCAGAGTCGTGTGGGCCCCACAAGCCTACCCACCGCCACCAGGGGGGTGGTGGCGGAGCCAGGGCTTGTGGCCCACTGGCCCACCCCGTGAGGTGGAACTTGGCGCAGATATTTTTGATATTTTCCAAAATTGCTCCCCGTAAATTTTTAGGACGTTTGGAGAACTTTGATTTCTGCACAAAAATAACACCAAGGCAATTCTGCTGAAAAGAGCGTCAGTCCAGGTTAGCTCCATTCAAATCATGCAAATTAGAGTCCAAAACAAGGGCAAAAGAGTTTGGAAAAGTAGATACGATGGAGATGTATCATAGTACCGTTCCCCTTTTGACAAAAACACATGGAAACTTTGTCCTCCTTGTATGAAAATACTTCGAACCTTGCGAGGGAAAGAGAAACAACACAGGAAAACTCATGTGAAGATAAAAAAAGACACACACGCACTTGGACACATAACCAAATCTTTTGACGAAGAGAGGACGATGGCCGGAGCGACCAATGTTTGAGACAAATGGCATGACACCGCGAAGAATTATCCTTGGGTTCATGACCATAGCTCGTCTTTGAAGCAGAAGTGCCATCAACAATGGCTAATGTGAAATACGTGATCAATTTATGCATAATGGGGGAGGGAAAGTTCATTGAGAGAACAACACACCCCTATGTCCATGCCTACACCTAGAGCCAAATATAATGATGAGTGAGGTGTGGTGTGCCTAGTTTCAATCCACATTAGTTGAATCAATGATATTTAGCTCATGCCTTAACTCGCGAAACCTTGCTTCGTCTAGAGGTTTAGTGAAAATATCTGCAAGTTGCTCTTGAGTGTTGATGAAGAGGACCTCCATATCTCCTTGCTTGATATGATCTCGAATGAAATGTTGACGAATATCAATATGCTTGGTCTTGCTATGTTGCACCGGATTGAGAGATATCTTGATGGCACTCTCATTGTCACATAGAAGAGACACTTTGTCACAAGTGACACCGTAATCCTTTAAAGTTTGCCTCATCCATAATAATTGAGCACAACAACTTGCGGAGCTACATACTCAGCCTCGGTGGAAGAAAGTGACACACAATTTTGTTTCTTCGAAGACTAACTTACCAAAGAGCGACCAAGGAATTGGCATCCTCCAGAGGTTGACTTCCTTCCAACACAGTCTCCGGCCCAATCTGAGTCAGAGTAACCTACTAAACTAAAGCTTTCTCCTTTGGGGTACTGATACGTCTCCAACGTATCTATAATTTTTTATGGTTCCATGCTATTATCTTGTCAAACTTTGGATGTTTTGTACGCCTTTTATATCTTTTTTGGGACTAACTTATTAACTCAGTGCCAAGTGCCAGTTCTTGTTTTTTCTGTGTTTTTGACACTTTTCAGAGGACGATTTTAAACGGTGTCCAAACGGAATAAAACTTCCGAAAAGATTTTTTCCGGAACAGAAGATACGCACGGGATGTGAAAACCAAGGTAGAGGCCACCAGGGGACTCCACAAGCCCCCTAGGCGCGACCAGGGGGGCCGCGCCTAGCAGGCTTGTGGGCCCCTTGTGGCTCGTCTGCTCTACCTCTTCCGCCTATAACTTCCTGGAAAATCCAAAACTGCGCGAGAGATCCACGAAAATACTTTTCCGCTGCCGCAAGCTTCTGTCTCCGCAAGATCCCATCTGGGGCACGTTCTGGTGCCCTGCAGAGGAGGGATTCAGATACGGAGGGCTTCTTCATCAACACCATGACCTCTCCGATGATGCGTGAGTAGTTCACCATAGACCTTCGGGTCCATAGCTAGTAGTTAGATGGCTTCTTCTCTCTCTTGGATCTTCAATACAAAGTTCTCCATGATCTTCATGGAGATCTATCCGATGTAATCTTCTTTTGCGGTGTGTTTGTCGAGATCCGATGAATTGTGGATTTATGATCAGATTATCTATGAATCTTATTTGAGTTTCTTCTGATCTCTTATATGCATGATTTCATATCCTTGTAATTCTCTTCGAGTTGTGGGTTTTGTTTGGCCACCTTGATATATGATTCTTGCAATGGGAGAAGTGCTTGGTTTTGGGTTCATACCATGCGGTGACCTCACCCAGTGACAGAAGGGGTAGCAAGGCACTCATCGTGTTGTTGCCATCAAGGGTAAAAAGATGGGGTTTACATCATTGGTTTGAGTTTATCCCTCTACATCATGTCATCTTGCTTAAGGCGTTACTATGTTCGTCATGAACTCAATACACTAGATGCATGTTGGATAGAGGTCGATGTGTGGAGTAATAGTAGTAGATGCAGAAAGTATCGGTCTACTTGTCTCGAACGTGATGCATATATGTATGATCATTGCCTTAGATATCGTCATGACTTTGCGCGGTTCTATCAATTGCTCGACAGTAATTTGTTCACCCACCATATTATTTGCTATTTTGAGAGAAGCCTCTAGTGAACACTATGGCCCCCGGGTCTACTTCACATCATATTTTCAGCCTTACACTTTTACTTCGTTGCACTTTCGACCTTCAGATCTCACTTTTAAATCAATCTTGAAGGGATTGACAACCCCTTTATAGCATTGGGTGCAAGCTTGTTTGTGTTTGCGCAGGTACTCTGGACACTTGGCTCGATTCTCCTACTGGATTGATACCTTGGTTCTCAAACTGAGGGAAATACGTACTGCTCCTGTGCTGCATCACCCATTCCTCTTCAAGGGAAAAACGAACGCAAGCTCAAGAGGCAGCAGAAGGATTTCTGGCGCCGTTGCCGGGGAGGATCAAGTCAAGAACTCATCCAAGTAAGTGTCACAACTCATCTCTTGCATTTACTTTTTTTTGCCTCTGGTTTTCCTCTCCCCCACTTCTGAAAATCAAAAATTTACAAAAGTATTTGCCTTTTTCGTTTGCCTTTTTCGTTCGCCCTTTTCTCTCGCTTGCTTTCTGTTCACTTGTGTGCTTGTTTGCTTACTGAAGTCACCATGACTAAAAACACCAAACTTTATGACTTCTCGAATACTAATAATAATGATTTTATTAGTACTCCGATTGCTCCCGCCACTAGTGCGGAATCATACGAAATCAATGCTGCCTTGCTGAATCTTGTTATGAAAGAGCAATTCTCCGGCCTTCCTAGTGAAGATGCACATCCCATCTTAATACCTTCATTGAGCTTTGCGATATGCAAAAGAAGAAATATGTGGATAATGATGTGATTAAATTGAAGCTTTTTTCCATTCTCGTTGCGAGATCGAGCAAAAACTTGGTTTTCGTCTTTGCCCAAAAATAGTATTGATTCTTGGAACAAGTGCAAAGATGCTTATATATCCAAGTATTTTCCGCCGGCTAAGATTATATCTCTCCATAGTGATATCATGAATTTTAAGAAACTTGATCATGAACATGTTGCAGAACCTTGGGAGAGAATGAAATTGATGATTAGAAATTGTCCCGCTCATGGCTTGAGTCTTTGGATGATTATACAAATCTTCTACGGTGGTTTGAATTTTGCTTCTAGAAATATCTTGGACTCCGCCTCAGGTGGAACGTTCATGGAAATCACATTATGAGAAGCCACAAAACTTCTAGACAATATCATGACAAACTACTCTCAGTGGCACACTGAAAGGTCACCTACTAGTAAGAAGGTACACACTATAGAAGAAATTAACTCATTGAGTGCTAAGATGGATGAGTTAATGAATTTGGTTGCTAGTAGGAGTGCTCCTTTAGATCCTAATGACATGCCCTTGTCTTCCTTGATTGAGAGTAGTAATGCGAGCTTGGACGTTAATTTTGTTGGTAGGAATAATTTTGGCAACAACAATTCTTTTAGAGGAAACTATGTTCTTAGGCCTTTTCCTAGTAACCCCTCTAATAACTTTGGCAACTCGTACAACAATACTCATGGAAATGACAATAGATTACCCTATGATCTAGAGAGTAATATCAAAGTGTTTATCAACTCGCAAAAGATTTTCAATGCGTCCATAGAGGAAAAACTACTCAAAATTGACGATTTGGCTAGGAGCGTTGATAGGATGTCTAGTGATATTGATGCTTTGAAAGTTAGGTGTGCTCCTCCAAAGATCAATATGGATGAAACTTTGAAAGCTATGTGTGTTTCCATGAGTGAAAGCAAAGAAAGAACCGCCCAAATTCGTGCTAGACATGAATGGCTTAAAAAGGCGTGTTCTCGTGATAAGAATCACGAAGATCTTAAAGTGCTTGGTGTGACTCCCACTGAATCTTTGATTTCTAGTGTCAAACCTAATGATGATGGGGCTGGATATGAATCCACTTTGGTTGAAAAATGCCCCAATGGTTCGGAGTCCATCTATCTTGATGCTAAAAGCATTAAAAGTGGAGTAGAAGATATTAAAACATTGAGTAGTAATGAAACTACTACTTTGGATTTCAAGGAATTCAATTATGATAGTTGATCCTTGATTGAATGCACCTCATTGATGCAATCCATGCTAAACTCTCCACACGCTTATAGCCAAAACAAGGCCTTTACCGATCATATCGTCGATGCTATGATAAAATCTCTTGAAGAGAAACTTGAGTTGGAAGTTTCTATTCCTAGAAAGCTTCATGATGAGTGGGAACCTACTATCAAAATCAAAATCAAAAACTATGAATGCAATGCTTTGTGTGATTTGGGTGCTAGTGTTTCCGCGATTCCAAAGTCTTTATGTGATGTTCTAGGCTTTAATGAGATTGAGGAGTGTTCTCTTAATTTGCATCTTGCGGATTCTACTGTCAAGAAACCCATGGGAAGGTTCAATGATGTTCTTATTATTGCAAATAGGAACTATGTACCCGTGGATTTCATTGTGCTTGATATTGATTGCAATCCTACATGCCCTATCATTCTTGGTAGACCTTTCCTACGGACTATTGGTGCTATCATCGATATGAAGGAAGGGAATATTAGGTTTCAATTTCCTTTAAATAAGGGCGTGGAGCATTTTCCTAGAAAGAAAATAAGATTGCCTTATGAATCCATGATGAGGGCTACTTATGGTTTGAGCACCAAAGACGACGATACGTGATTCCATCACCTTATGCCTAGCTAAGGGCGTTAAACAATAGCGCTTGTTGGGAGGCAACCCAATGAATTTATCTTTTTATTTCTGTTTTTTTGCGTCCACACCATCATAATTCTGTTATGATTGTGTCTTTTGTGTTTCTTTTTGTGTTTGAGCCAAGCAAAACCTTTATAACTAGTTTGGTGATGGTTGTTTGATCCTGCTGGAAAAAGACAGAAACTTTTTGCTCACGAAATTATTTTTCATTTTTATCCAGAAAGAGCTTTTGAGTTGATTATTTTTGCTGCTGGTTGATATGCCTTTTGCCCAGGCTGTCATAATTTTTCAGAATGTTTGAGGTACCAGAAGTGTACGAAGTATACACATTGCTACAGACTGGTCTGTTTTTGACAGATTCTGTTTTTGTTGAGTTGGTTGCTTGTTTTGATGAAACTATGGATAGTATCGGGGGGGGGGGGGGGGTACTAGCCATGGAAAAGTGAGAATATAGTAATCTAACACCAATATAAATAGAAATCAAGATTGCTACAGTACCTAAAGAGGTGGTAGTTTGTTTTCTTGTGCTAATGATATCACGAGTTTCTGTTTTAGTTTTGTGTTGTGAAGTTTTCAAGTTTTGGGTGCTGTTCTCATGGACAAAGGGATAAAGAGTGGAAAGAGCTCAAGCTTGGGGATGCCCAAGGCATCCCAAGCCAAATTCAAGGACACCAAAAAGCCTAAGCTTGGGGATGCCCCGGGAAGGCATCCCCTCTTTCGTCTTCAATCCATCGGTAACATTACTTGGAGCTATATTTTTATTCACCACATGATATGTGTTTTGCTTAGAGCGCTTGTATCGTAGGAGTCTTTTCTTTTGTTTGTGTCACAATCATCCTTGCTGCACACATTTTGAGAGAGACATGCACTCATCATGAATTTGCTAGAATGCTCATTGTGCTTCACTTATATCTTTTGAGCTAGACCATTTTGCTCTATGTGCTTCACTTAGATCTTTTAGAGTACGGCGGTGCGTGACTTGGTAGTTGGCTTGTGCTATGGAAGTAGTCCCAAAGGTGATAGGTATCCAAATAGGATACAATAAAACCTCCATCTTCATGTGCATTGAGTAGAAAGAGAAGTTTGATTCCTCTCAATTAGTTTTGAGACGTGGATTTGGTAATATTAAGAGCTATGTTAGTAGGGTGTTGTGAATCTAGAAATACTTGTGTTGAAGTTAGTGATTCCCGTAACATGCACGTATGGTGAACCACTATGTTAGGAAGTCGGAGCATAATTGATCTATAGATTGTCATCCTTTGTGTTGCGGTCGGGATCACGCGATGGTTTACACCTACCAACCCTTCCCCTAGGAGTATGCGTTTAGCACTTTGTTTCGATTACTAACTTTCGCAATAAGTATGTGAGTTCTTCATGACTAATGTGAGTCCATGGTATAGATGCACTTTCACCTTCTACCATTGCTAGCCTCTCTAGTACCGCGCAATTTTCGCCGGTGCACAAACCCACCATATGCCTTCCTCAAAACAGCCACCATACCTACCTACTATGGCATTTTCATAGCCATTCCGAGATATATTACCATGAAACTCCCACCGTTCTGTCTCATGACTTGTGCCGTCACTCTCATATTGCCATTGCATGATTGTAAGATAGCTAGCGAGATGTTTAAACGTCAAATGCCAAGCTGGATCATTGTACATCCCGGTACACTGCCGGAGGCATTTCCTATAGAGTCATCATCGTTCTAAGCTTTGAGCTGTGAGTAAATAGAAGTGTGATGATCATCATTATTAGAGCATTGTCCCATGTGAGGAAAAAAAGAGGCCAAAGTTGCCCACAAAAAAAAGAGAGATATGGAAAGAGGCCAAAGAGCCCCCAAAAAAAGAGAGAGAAAAAGAGAGAAGGGACAATCATACTATCTTTTCCACACTTGTGCTTCATAATAGCACCATGTTCTTCATGATTGAGAGCCTCTCGTTTTGTCACCACCATATACTAGTGGGAATCTTTATTATATAACTTGGCTTGTATATTCCAATGATGGGCTTCCTCAAAATTGCCCTAGGTCTTCGTGAGCAAGCAAGTTGGATGCACACCCACTAGTTCTCCTTTTGAGCTTTCACATACTTATAGCTCTAGTGCATCCTTTGTATGACAATCCCTACTCATTCACATTGATATCTATTAGTGGGCATCTCCATAGCCCTTTAATACGCCGAGTCAATGTGACCATCTCCTCCTTTTTGTCTCACAACCACCACCACACTCTATTCCACCATAGTGCTATATACATGGCTCATGCTCATGTATTGCGTGAGAGTTGAAAGAAGTTTGAGAAAGTAAGAGTGCAAAAACAATTACTTGGCCAATACCGGGGTTGTGCATGATTTAAATTAGTTGTGTGGGGATGATGGAGCATAGCCAGACTATTTGATTTTGTAGGGATAACTTTATTTGGCCTGGTTATTTCGAAAGTTCATGATTACCTTGCTAGTTTGCTTGAAGTATTATTGTTTTCATATCAATACAATACTATTGTTTTGAATCTTACGGATGTGAACATTCATGTCACATGAAATAAGTTACAAAGGACAACTATGCTAGGTAGCATTCCACATCAAAAATTCAGTCTTTATCACTTCCCTACTCGAGGACGAGCACGAGTTAAGCTTGGGGATGCTTGATACGTCTCCAACGTATCTATAATTTTTGATGGTTCCATGCTATTATCTTGTCAAACTTTGGATGTTTTTATGCCTTTTATATCCTTTTTGGGACTAACTTATTAACTCAGTGCCAAGTGCCAGTTCCCGTTTTTTCTGTGTTTTTGACCCTTTTCAGAGGAGGATTTCAAACGGTGTCCAAACGGAATAAAACTTCTGAAAAGATTTTTTCCGGAACATAAATACGCACGGGACGTGAGAACCAAGGCAGAGGCCACCAGGAGACTCCACAAGCCCCCTAGGCGCGACCACGGGGGCTCGCTCCTAGCAGGCTTGTGGGCCCCGTGTGGCTCGTCTGCCCTACCTCTTCCGCCTATAAATTCCTGAAAAATCCAAAATTGCGTGAGAGATCCACGAAAATACTTTTTCGCCGCCGCAAGCTTCTGTCTCCGCAAGATCCCATCTGGGGCACGTTCTGGTGCCCTGCCGGAGGGGGGATTCGGATACGGAGGGCTTCTTCATAAACACCATGACCTCTCCGATGATGCGTGAGTAGTTCACCATAGACCTTCGGGTCCATAGCTAGTAGCTAGATGGCTTCTTCTCTCTCTTGGATCTTCAATACAAAGTTCTCCATGATCTTGATGGAGATCTATCCGATGTAATCTTCTTTTGCGGTGTGTTTGTCGAGATCCAATGAATTGTGGATTTATGATCAGATTATCTATGAATCTTATTTGAGTTTCTTCTGATCTCTTATATGCATGATTTTATATCCTTGTAATTCTCTTCGAGTTGTGGGTCTTGTTTGGCCAACTTGATCTATGATTCTTGCAATGGGAGAAGTGCTTGGTTTTGGGTTCATACCGTGCGATGATCTCACCCAGTGACAGAAGGGGTAGCAAGGCACGCATCATGTTGTTGCCACCCAGGGTAAAAAGATGGGGTTTACATCATTGGTTTGATTTTATCACTCTACATCATGTCATCTTGCTTAAGGCGTTACTCTGTTCGTCATGAACTCAATACACTAGATGCATGCTGGATAGCGGTCAATGTGTGGAGTAATAGTAGTAGATGCAGAAAGTATCGGTCTACTTGTCTCGGACATGATATCTATATGTATGATCATTGCCTTAGATATCGTCATGACTTTGCGCGGTTCTATCAATTGCTCGACAGTAATTTGTTCACCCATCGTATTATTTGCTATTTTGAGAGAAGCCTCTAGTGAACACTATGGTCCCTGGGTCTACTTCACATCATATTTTCAGCCTTACACTCTTACTTCGTTGCACTTTCCGCCTTCATATCTCACTTTGCAATCAATCTTGAAGGGATTGACAAACCCTTTATAGCGTTGGGTGCAAGTTCGTTTGTGTTTGCGCAGGTACTCTGGACACTTGGCTCGATTCTCCTACTGGATTGATACCTTGGTTCTCAAACTGAGGGAAATACTTACTGCTCCTGTGCTGCATCACCCTTTCCTCTTCAAGGGAAATGCCAACGCAAGCTCAAGAGGCAGCAGGTACCATAAGCCAAAGTTTGGGGTATGAGCCAAATATTAAAGATTCGTTTGACTACCGCATAGTGGCTTTCCTTTTGTGCGGATTGAAACCGTGCAAAAATTCCCACACTCAGCATGATATCTGGTCTAGATGAACAAAGGGAAAGTAAGGATCCAATCATGGAGTGATATACCTTTTGATCCACTACTTTACCATTGGGATCATTGTCGAGCTTGCATTTGGTCGGCATGGGAAATTTGACCAGCTTGATGTCCTCAAGCTCGAACCTCTTGAGCATGTCTTGACTGTACTTGGCTTGTTTGATGAAGGTTCCTTCTCTTCCTTGTTTGATTTCAAATACGAGAAAGAACTTCAACTCTCCCATCATAGACATCTCAAACTTCTCGGTTATTAATGAAACAATTTCTTCATTGAAAGATTCGTTAGGAGAACAAAATATAATATCATCAACATATAGTTGGCATCTGAACAAATCCCCTTTGACCTTTTTGGTAAAAAGGGTGGGATCAATTTTTCCAATCTCAAACCCTTGATCTTGCAACAACCCAATAAGGTACTCATACCACGCACATGGGGCTTGTTTAAGGCCGTAGAGTTCCTTCTTGAGTTTGTATACATGAGTGAGGAGCTTGGGATCCTTGAATCTTGGGGGTTGTTTGACATGTACCAACTGATTTAAAAGACCATTAAAAAAGCACTCTTCACATTCATTTGTTGCAATTTCAAATCATGATGAGAAGCAAATGCAAGCAACATGCGAATAGATTCAAGACGAGTGATAGGAGCAAAGGTTTCACCGTAGTCGATACCCTCAACTTGGGAGTAGCCTTGAGCCACCAATCTTGCCTTGTTTTGAATGACAGCACCATTTGCATCCTGCTTGTTCTTAAAGATTGATGTCCCACAAGCGTATGGGATCGCAACAGTTTTCGAGGGTAGAGTATTCAACCCAAATTTGTTGATTCGCCAAGACGGGAGGCAAAAGAATATTCTCAAGTATTAGAAGCTCAATGTGTCAGATTCAACCACACGTGAAAGATTAGTGTCTACAAGAAAAGTATCAGTAGCAAGGTAGTATGGTAGCAACGGTGCCAGAAACGATCTGTTGACGGTAGACCATTCCTAACTGTTGTATCAATGGCGCCAACACGTTGACGGGGGATTATTCTTGAGAAGAATGCTTCCCCGGCTACGGCTCCAACAAAGTCTTGCAACAAGTAACAACAGAGTAGTAAGGAATAGCAGTAGCAGCAGCAGCAAAATAACAAGTAACAGCAGTAGCGACAGCAGCAAAATAACAAGTAACAGCAGTAGCGACAGCAGCAGCAAAGTGGCCCAATCCCTTTTGTAGCAAGGGACAAGCCTAGGCAAAGTAACGTAGCGAGAACCAGTAGTAAAAGACTCGTAGGCAGTGGATCGATGATGGATGAGTATGACGGATGTGATTCATCATGTAACAGCTATAACACGGAGAGATATGTAACTAGCTCCCGTTCGTCAATCTAATGTAGGCATGTATTCCGTATGTAGTCATACGTGCTTAGCGAAAAGAACTTGCATGACATCTATTGTCCATCCCTCCCGTGGCAGCAGGGTCCTAATGGAAACTACGGGATATTAAGGTTCTCCTTTTAATAAAGAACCGGACCAACGCATTAACACGCGGTGAATACATGAACTCCTCATACTATGGTCATCTCCGGGAGTGGTTCCGGCTATTGCCACTCCGGGGTTGCCGGGTCATAACACATAGTAGGTGACTACAACTTGCAAGATAGGATCTAAAACACACATATATTGGCGACAACATAATAGGTTGAGATCTGAAATCATGGCACTCGGGCCCTAGTGACAAGCATTAAGCATAGCCAAGTAGTAGCAACATCAATCTAGAACATAGTGGATACTAGGGATCAATCCCCGTCAAGAACTAACTCAATTACATGATAGATCTCATCCAACTCATCACCGTCCAGCAAGCCTACGATGAGATTACTCACGAACGATGAAGAGCATCATGGAATTGTCGATGCAGAAATGTTGATGATGACGATGGCGACGATTTCCCCTCTCCGGAGCCCAAAACGGACTCCAGATCTTCCCTCCAGATGAAGAACAGGATGTGGTGGCGCCTCCGTATCGCCAAACGCGATGAAACCTTCTCTCTGATTTTTTTCCAGGCGAAACGGAAGATATAGAGCTGAGATTGGGGGCGGTGGTGCCACGTACGCCCCACAAGCCTGCACGGCGCGACCATAGGTGGTGGCCGTGGCCTGTGGGCTTGTGGCCCACTGGCACGCCCCCTCTGGTGGATCTTTGCGCATGTATTTTTCTTTTATTCCAGAAAAAATCTTCGTAAATTTTCTGGACGTTCCGAGAACTTTTATTTGTGCACAAAAACAACACCATGGCAATTCTGCTGAAAACAACGTCAGTCCGGGTTAGTTCCATTCAAATCATGCAAATTAGAGTCCAAAACAAGGGCAAAAGAGTTCGGAAAAGTAGATACGACGGAGACGTATCAACTCCCCAAGCTTAAAGCCTTGCTTGTCCTCAAGCAACTCAGTTGACAAACTGAGAGAGACAAAAGAAAAAGTTTGACGAACTCTGTTTGATCTGGTTGTTGCAACTATGTCTAACTCACAACCAGAATTTCAGCAAGATCACAATGAAACCACATAAGCAGATGACATCTAGGTCTCATGGTAAACTCATATCAAAGGCATAATCAACTAGCGAGCAAATAATAATAAGTCTCAAACGTCAACACTTCAATCAAAACAACATGAAGGAGTACGAATAGATGGTATCTCGCTAGCTCTTTCTGAGACCGCAAAACATAAATGCAGAGCACCTTCAAATACCAAGGGCTGACTAAACATTGTAATTCATGGCAAAGAAGATGTAGTCACAGTCATACTCAACACAGTTAAAAGCAAAGCATAAAAATGACAGAGGTGCTCTCTAATTGGTGCTTTTGTAAGAGGAGGATGACTCAACAGGAAAATCAATAGACATGCCCTTCGCAGAGGGAAGCATTGATTTGCAGAGGTGCCAGAGCTCAAGCTTTTAAAACAGAGATAATAATTTTGGGTGGCATGCTTTCATTGTCAACGCAATGACTAAGAGTTCTCAACATATTCCATGCTACACATGCTATAGGCGGTTCCCAAACAGAAAAGTAAAGTTTTGACTCCCCCACCATCAATCAATCACACTCCACGGCTAGCCGAATCCTCGGGTACCGTCCAAACAAACATCAATCCTAGGGGAGTTTTGTTTGCAATTATCTTTTCGATTTGAGTATGGAACTGGGAATTCCCATTACCGGCCCCTTTCTCGTGAATGATAGTGAATAAACACATATCGAGGATAACACGCCTAGCATGGAAGATACCAATAGCCCCCTGTCACCACATGAGCGGTTCGGGCATGCAAAACAGATTATTTCTTGAAGATTTAGAGAGTGGCACATGCAAATTTACTTGGAAGGACAGGTATATACCGCACATAGGTAGGTATGGTGGACTCATATGGCACAACTTTGGGTTTATGGAAGTGGATGCACAAGCAGTATTCCCGCTTAGTACAAGTGAAGGCTAGCAAAAGACTGGGAAGCGACCAACTAGAGAGCGACAACAATCATCAGAATGCATTGAGATTAACTAACATTGAGCGCAAGCATGAGTAGGACATAAATCACCATGAACATGAACATCATAGAGGCATTGTTGATTTTGTTTCAACTACATGCGTGAACATGCGCCAAGTCAAGCGACTTGAAACATTCAAAGGAGGATACCATCCTATCATACTACATCATAGTCATCTCAAAATTCATGTGGGCAACCAAGACAAACCATTATAAGCTCCTAGCTAAATAAGCATGGCATAAGCAACTATGATCTCTAAGTTGTCATTGCAAACATGTTTCTCTCACAACAAAGCTGAATCAGGCATGATGAAATAGTCATATTTACAAAAACAAAATAGATCGATTTCATACGAGCTTTTCCAGGCTCAGTCACTTGATCATATATCATCATTATTGATTTTCACTTGCATGACCGAACGATGTGAACAATAATAAGAGTGCTCGTGCATTGGACTAAAGCTGGAATGTGCAGGCAAACACAAAGTAGAAGACAAAGTAATATGGCTCTTTGAAAGCTAAACTTGTATGCATGCAAGAGCCACTAAACATTGTAACCAATATCTTCTACCTTGACCCAAAGAGAAAGAAGACTATCTACACGGGAAAGCTCCCAACAAGCAAAAAGAAGAAAAAGAAAATATTTTTGGGTTTTCTCAAACTAGAGAGACACACGAAAAGAAAACGAGAAAAAGAAAATAAACTAGCATGGATGATAGAGTGGCAAAGTGTGAACACCGGCTAACAAAGTGAAAGCATAAGCAAGAATGTAAAGTCGGTGAGAACACGTGCTCCCCCAAGCTTAGGCTTTTGGCCTAACTTGGTCTACTCCCAAGGAGGGAAATAACCAGCTCCGGGATACTTTGGAGTGGACCGAGGATGCCACTGTTGTGTGAGCTCCTCCGACTCCTACTGATAAACTGGCGTCTGGTACTCGACTGGCGGCTCGGGCACGGGCACCTGTGGTTGGGCCAAGCCCCAATATGCATAGATGTCCGAGGGCATAATAGTGTACCTGCCTGTATGAAGATTGAATAAAGAAGGAGCAGGCAAAGTAATAGTCTCACGAGTACCCTGACTAAATACCAGGTTATAAATCATCCTTCCACCTATATCTCTATCAAGAAAGTCATGGCGAACCATGCTATCGTAATCTAGATATCTCTCGGGGAGAAGAACCTCTTCTTCTTCCTCCAGTCTAATGGGTATCTCAAAGTGTGTGGCAAGACGCGTAGCATAGATACCTCCATAGACAACACCTTTAGAACAGTTCAGGTTCAACCGTTGAGCTACTATAGCGCCCAAGCTATAAGTTTTATCGTTATAAAGGGCTTCGCGCAAGACCGCAAGATCTGGGGAACTAAGTGACCCAGCTTTCCCACGGCCAGTAAAACATTTTCCCACAAATAATGAGAAGTACCGAAGCACGTGAAAATGAATGCTAGCACCTCTAGCGCAAGACACTCCTCACTCCTCTCCTACAGCAATTGTACCGATGAAAGCTTCCAAGTCCCGTGGAGGAGGTTCATGAATATCCCCAACGTAAGGTAATTTGCAAACATTGCAAAAATCTTGGAGTGACATGCGCTGGGGGATATCATAAAGTTTAAACTCAACCATAGGAGGATTCTTCCGCGGATATAAGTTAAAGCTTTGTACGAAGATATTAGTGAGGAGGAGGTATTGCGAACACTTATCTTCAACGAAGGCGGTAAGGCCTGCATTTTCCACCAAGTGATAAAAGTCCTCATAAATTCCAGCGGCGCGTAAGAACACGTTGCTTGGCCACTCGCACGCTCGAACTTCCGCGACTCAAGGGACCGGATACTTGGGCTTCTTCTCACTCCCATCATCCTTGGGGTCACGGCTTGACGAGCCTCTTAAGAATCTCCTCATCTTTTCCCTTTCTTATCTCTGAAAATTTCTGAAATTTTTAGTGATTCTAAGGAAAAGTGAATAAGGCTCAACGAAACTCGTAGCAACTACTCCCACAAGTGCCTAGATGCCATATTACGCATCAAAACTACTTGGGACCAACTAGAATCATCATATAAAGCTCAAGAACATGGTAACCAAGGCAGCAAAAATATGCGGAGTATAAGGCACTAGAGCAAAAACTAATTGGACCAATGGAGGAGTCACTTACCAAGGAGTAATTTCCCCAAAACAGTTCGGAGAATGGTGATTTGAGCAAAGAGATGGAAAATCCGAGCAAGAGGAGCAAGAACACGGGTTTGAGCTATGAAACGATTTTTTCTGGAGGTAGGAGAAGCGGATGAGAGCAAGAATGTGTGGAGGGGGTGCCTGTGGGCCCCACAAGCCTGGGTGGCGCGGCCAGGGGGGTGCCCGTGCCCCTAGGGCTTGTGGCCCACTGGTGTAGCCCCCATACATACTCTTTGTCCCAGTATTTTTCAAATATTCTAGAAAAAATCATACTAGATTTTCACGGCGTTCGGAGAACTTTTATTTTCGGGGTATTTTTCCACCGGAAGCTAAAACAGAAAACAGGGAAAACTAAACTAAATCTATCATTTTTCTTCTAAGCAACCTAAAGTGAAAGCTTGGAACACAGGTTTGTGACTCCTTGATTCATCCATCTCATGGTCATCGAACGAAATTGTAACATCCCAAATTTTGGAATGTTAATAAAATTATTAGATTGATTGTTTGTTTGTTTGAGTGCTTGAAACTTGAGTGAAATTTGAAACTTTTCCAATACTTTTGAATGAGAGGGAATAAAATGACTTTCCCCTTCTCCGGTGAATGCAAATTCATCCATTCAAAAGCAATGAGAGAAGATGACATGACTTCTTCAACTATAAAGAATTTGAATGGAGTTTGCAGTTTAATTCTTTCAAATTTTGCTTCTGCATTTCTATTTTTCTTCTCCGAGAAAATACCCTGAAAATAAATGCTTGCAAGCAAGAAAGAGCGGAGGAAAATGACCCTCCCAAGCCAGGGGTATTTTTGAAAATATTTGAGCCAAGAAAGACCAAAATTTAATTGAGAAAATAATTGCAAAAAGAAACAAAACCTTAGGGGTTTTTTCTGAAAAAAAACATTTTTTAAAAGTTTTTATTTTTTGGTATGGAAAAATGTTAAACGGATAGAGAATTTTTTTTGGAAATTTTGGTATATAATACCCCTATTTTAGGATTTTATTTACTTGCCTTTTATTTGTTCTACTTTCTGTTTTTTTGAAAAAAATAAAAATCGGGAATGTTTTTTTTTTAAATTGGAAAGCGCCTCACGCGCTTTATAGCGCTGCTGGGCCGGATCCCGCCTGGCCCGATCCTTCCTTCTACAGGTCGGTCAACCGACCCGATTCCCTCCCCCTCTCTCTCTCTGGCCGCTGGGCCCCGCGCCAACCTGATCCCCTCCCTCGGTCTTCTTCCATCCCCGAGCCCGATTCCCTTCCTTTCCCCTGCCGACCGGAGCCGAGCTCGCCGGACCCCGATCCCCTCGCCGGATCTCCCTCCACTTGCCCACCCGAGCACCCCCTCTCCCCTATAAAGCTCCCCCCTCGCCACCGCACCCGTTCCCCTGCCCCAGCCCGAGCCCCTCGCCACCCCTGCCCCTGCCCTGCTGCTCGCCGGAGCAAAAGCTCCAGAGAAGCCCATCCTCGCCCTGCCTCGCCACCCTCGCCTCCCCGCCACGTCCGACCCCACCAGCGAGCTCGCCGCCGCCGCCGCGCCCCATTTCTTCCCTCTACACCCAAGCCCCTCCACTGCATCGCCACCCCGCGCCTCGCCGGAGTTCCCAGCCACCACCGAGCCTCCCCGAGCTCCCCCTGCTCGCCCATGGCTCCCTCTTGCCTCGTCGTCGCCTCCCTCGGACACATGAGCACCGCCGCCATCTTCTGGGACCTTCGGACGCCGTCGGAGATCGCGGGAGAGCCCGCCCCGACAGCACCTCCTCTCGGCCTCGCCGGAGAAGAGGAGCACCCCGGCAGCCCCTGTGAGCAACCACCCCACCTCCCTTAGCCTTCCGATTGAAGATCAACGCGATAGATTAGATCGAGATAACTATTCGGTTTTTAGTTAAGAACCGAGCCGGTTTTACTTCACTTATGATTTAGCCGGAAGGTTTTACTTAAGTATCGGCCGTTTGCTAGTTATCCCCACAGCACACACCACCTAGGCCAACCAGAAGCTGCCACATGTACCCCTGTCCGTTAGAATCAGTTCTATTTGTTGTTCTGTTTAATTCCAAAACAGAGAAAGTTCTAATTTTGTTTGGCTCATAACTTTTGATCTAGAGATCCAATGAGGTTGATTCTTTTTCCAGTAGATCACAATTTTCCTGTAGTTTTCAAAAACATATTATTTGTTTATGTTTGAAATTTTTAAATGTGAATTAGATCAGATTTAGTTAAAACCTTGTTTTGCTTATTCTGGGAGTTTAAAAATAGCTTTTAATTTAATTCGTTTTGCTACTGATCAGTAGTGATCTTAATTATCAGTGGTAAAAGTTTCAGAATTGTTTGAGTATTTTAGCTCATTGTTTCTTGTGAAACAATTTCTGTTTCACCTCTTTTAGGATTGTGACTAATTTCCTTTCTTCAGTTGTTTTTAAATTATTTTCTTTTATATTTCAGAAAGATTATGTTTTGTTTATGTTAGTTAACAGTAGGTTTGCAACAAGTTTTGCTTTTTATTTTTATATGTTATCATAAAATCAATTCTAGTTCTCTAATAACTTGCAATTGGTTTCTCCACTGTTTCAAATCCCGTTTGGAAATACTTTCAAAAAGTTTTGTGAAAAATACTTTATTTTATCTTAGTTAAATTTATATATTAGTTCCCTATTATTATTTTATGTTAGACAAAAACTATTTAGTGTTTGATGTAGTAGAAGACTCCCTAGTCTTATTTGAAGTTTCTTTCGGATTCTTAATTCACTCTCTCTTTTGTTTTGATTCCTAGAATGATTGCTAGTATGAGTGCTTATGTGAATGATATGTTTGTTATATAGATTTCATCACAGAGTGACGAGTAGTCTATCAAGTTATTTCTCAAGAAATTCTTCGTCGTCAACATCGCCAAGCAAGTCATTTGATCATGTATCACCTATGTTTTATGCATCGTAGTTCTAGCATCCTATGCCCAATTGCATGCTGACTAGGTACTTGGAAATTATGGTTACATATTGTAGTATCATGTCGTAGGCACCCAACAACCCCGTTACTAGGCCCGGGACGACAAATTTCATATTTCTATGCTTGAGTAGACTTGATTCTAGTTGAGAGTTTATCACGAGTGATGCGAGGATACCTTAATAACCAAGACCAGTTAAGTCAAGATTTTTCAAGACCTCGTAATGCAATGCAACTCTGGGTGAAGGACGGTTGATCGGCTCCTTGGAGAAACTAGTGGATGACCCGGGATGCTGGAGACGGCCATGACATCTTGCGGAAAGCTTCACCCAGGCTCAAAGAGACGGACGGATATTTTCAAGACCCAAGGCTTACCTGCACAACCACAAGTCATTATGGGCTCTGGCTTTTTTGGACAACGCGGCGACTCTGGACAGGCGGTGCTAGCAGATGTAGAAGAACGGTAGGATTGGATGGGCACCGACTGGGATTCAGAGGGACCCGTTGAAATACCATGTTTTGATCATCCGGGCTTCAAACACCCTGAAGTGTGAGGACATACACGGAGGCGATCAAATCTTGTGGGGAACGTGTGCAAAACACTATAGAGTACTCAAACCTAATCGATTAGCCGTGTCCACGGTCATGGACAACTTGAGCCAAAGGAACTGAAGTTATCTGGAATTCTCAACACCATTTATATATTTGATGAGGGTAATATTGATAACTTGGGTATGAGAACTGGTTGGCGGAACCATGTCATTAACAACCAACAACGTAGTAATATTTTGCTTTTAGCCCCTCCTGTTGTAGGAGAAAATTTGATTTACGCTAAAACTTACAACACCACCTGCCATATATGCATATAGTATATATGATATTTTACCCCCTCTCATATGTGACTTGCCGGCATATTCAATATGCTGACCTACACGACTGCAACGTCTTATGTTGCAGATATTTTTCTTTGACGAGTAAGAGTACGATTCTGGGTTACGGTCTACACTCAACTTGCCGTTGGTGTTTATTGGGACTCCACTCCCTTGACTGCTTCCGCTGAGATATTTAAGGTATATATCAGTTTTACGCTATTTCCATGTGATTGCACTTTGATATATACATTGATGTACTGTGTGTGCCAGCATACTGATCCAGGGATGGCACAGATACACACAGGCTTGACTCGTTTTGAGTCGGGTCGCTACAGAAATGGTATCAGAGCACATGTTGACTATAGGACGTGACCCTAGAAACTGGAAATCTCTTAGGAAAGGATCTCTCTAAAATTTTATTTCCAAGAACATTCTTTACCTCTCATCCCTCCTGACTTCATCAAACATTCTCTCTCACCTCCAATATTTAGACAATACCCTTACCCCTTTGACTTCATGAAGAATCAACGGAGTTCTACTTCAAAGTAAAGAGGATTTCACCACGCATTTGAAGAATTGAAGCTACACCCATTGAAGACTCTCAAGACCCGAAGAATTCAAAGACCCTGAAGCGTTCGAATATTTATATGACCATTAGAAGTCCAAACCCCTGTTATATACCCACGTTAGATACGATGATTTGTGAGCCGTCATTGGTGTGTGTTTTCCGACGGCCACAACTACAACCTATTCTCAAAAATATTGTTTGTATTGTGTGTATCTTCCTATCTCTCTTACCCGTCTCATCCCCAAAACCTCAACCCTACCAGATGGAGTATGAAGCTGGACTTGTAGTCTCTGGACCAATGACCCAACTGGAGGCTGAAACATGGATTCAGAACATGGAGAACCACTTCGGGAGCAACTTGATCTCAAGGAAGTATGAAGTGGAACACGCTCTTCAGTACTTTACCCAAAGTGCTGCTATCTGGTGGAAAATGCACCATGCCATACAAGGATTTAGTGGAGCAGAAACTTGGGACGAATTCAAGAAGACTCTGTTAAGATCCCGTCTTATTCAGAAGTGCTATGATAATCCAAAAAAGAAAACTTGTGCATGCAAGATCTGTGGAGAAATAGGACACACCTAGGAAGAACACAAGGATGGCTGCAATCATTGTGAAGAAAATCACCCAGCTGAGGAGTGCCCAAGTAGTCAGGTGACTTGTTTCCTTTGTGAAGGAACCACCCACTACCCAGCGCAGTGTCACATTTACCCCAAGGTGCAACAAGTTGTCAAGCAGCAGAAAGATGCAGTGAAGGAAACCCTCAAGAAGAAGATTCTAGAAGAACCGGTGATGAACGAAAATATTGAAGACCCTGATGGACAAGGTCTCACCAGATTTTTCTCCAATGCATGCTACTCATGTGGAGAAGAAGGACATTATTCACAGGATTGCACGAAGGAAAGCCAAGAGTATCTCGGAAACTTCCCGTTGGAAAAAGTGGAGTTTGATCCACTTGAAATAGAAGAACTGGCCAAAATAAAGGAGTCCGGAAAGAAGAAAAAGTACCCTCGGAAGAACCAAATCTCTGTAGATATAGACCTGAGTCATGTCAGATATTACAAGTGCATGGAGTTTGGCCACCACAAATACAAGGAGCAAAAGCAAACGCTAAGAAGCCTCGAGACTTGTCAGAACTCATTTGCTTTCGTTGTAAGGAAGCAGGACATTATGCTAGTGATTGTCCACAAGGGAAGAAAGCTAAAATGGAGTAGATAAGTTTTGATAGTGGCAATAAGTGGAACCTGAAGCACTCTTGTTTTTCATGAGATTATGGAGTTGAATTTTTGTAACAGAAGCCTCTGAGATTGTAATATCTCATAAATCAATAAAACTTGTAGTGTCATGATCTCCTATGTTGAAACTGTATGCGTTGTTTTCTCTACGAGCAAAGATCTCTGAACAATTATGAGGATATGAGAAAATATGGTCTATGCAGGCATGAGTATAATTCATTTTAAGTGTGGTAGTAATCGGTAAACCCACAGGATCCACTGAGTAAGAATGTACCATAGTTACCAAGGAGACACATACATTCCTCTGAGTACCTATTTACTGACACCTGCAGATGACAACTCTCTAAGAGTCTTTCCTCAAGGGCCCATAAACGATCATGACCCTGACCAGTGATCATGATTACCCGAAAATCCTGAAGGACATGATGAAGCACCTTCACCTTGAAGGAGATGCAGTCTACAAAGGCTACCCATTCATGGAAAATGGAGTGGAACTTTTGTACGTGGAAGTACACCTCCACCATGTGAAAGGAGTTTGTCCAAAGACTATGGGGCAATACTTTTTCATTTCACGTGTACCACGAGCAACCTTCTTTGATGCTATTCGTGGAGCTGCCATGGAAGCCATACGTCAGATTGGAGAAATACTTGAAGCAAGACTCCGTCATACCGAGGAATACCTGAGTGAGGTACGTGCGGAGATGATGGAGATGAAGCTCATGGCCACCATGATGAAGCAAAAGATGGATGATTTCAAGGAGCACGTCAGAAAGTTCGAGTGGAACTAAAGTACCTCCAAGAGAGACAGATGAATAAAGTTGGCATAAATGCTTGACCATACCGAACAATGTGGATGGCAGCTTTTGTAATAAATTACTTTAGAGTTGGAATTTTGAAGAAAGTAAGGATGTAATAAAGGATTGATTATGAAATGAATATGATATATGGATGAACCAATACATTTTCATGGTAAACACACCAGCGGAAAGCATCCCATAGAGTGGGGTGTGTACCAAAAATAAGTCTGAGGATTATTATTATATGATGGTTACCCCAAGAATATGATGGATTGAAACACTATGGAGATTTAAAGGCGGAGTAATTTTAAGTATGAGTTAAAGTGGTCCTGCAACCCACAGACCCCGGAACTACTAAGGATCAATCACTACCTTTATGAAGAAATAAACTTGGAAGAAGCTATGATGGATCAGCAAATGTTTTCTTAGGAACATACGAAAGCCAGAGAGTTGTGAAGATACGATAGAGGTTTTGTTCAGCTTGCAGAACCAATGGATTATCCAAACTTCGTTCGTGGACAAGAGAAATTCTGCAATGCTTGTGAGGATGCCCAAGTGTTAGAATACGAGATTCACTAAGCCTTATACAAGGTAATGATTTCAGTGCGACATGGCTTGGCCACCATGACGACTTACTATTATCATTCTCTTGCTATTCGGAATGGTAAATCTGAGAGACTTACCCATAGTGAGAGACGACGTTCTTTGAAGCTTTTGTTTAAGCCTTAGAATGGCATGATGAAAGCCCCATGTACATGGCATTTGTTGTCACGCGTAGGAAATTTTACGGTGAGGATGAAGACAAGACCCCTCTCTTTGCAGGATAGCCACAAATGGTAGAGCACCATGAGAATCATCGATAGGTTATTTAGAATTGATCATGAGACTGTCAGTTGAGAAGACCCAGTAACGGAAGAATCTTATATCAACAAAAGAACCCTCGATTTTGATGGAAACGTTATGAATATAACGGGAGAGCATCACCAAAGGATTTAATATGAAGACATTGAGAAGTTAGTTGCCAAAACCCCAGAGGATCGTTAAAACATTTTGAGGGACCAGTAATCTTTATTTTAAGTGTGGTAGCATCCCACTTTGCCGGAGGTTGGATTTGTTAGAAGACCCCCAAACCCTAACCTTTCTTTCTAGCCCCTCCGAATCTCGAGGACGAGATTCATTTTAAGTGTGGTAGGTTTGTAACATCTCAAATTTTGGAATGTTAATAAAATTATTAGATTGATTGTTTGTTTGTTTGAGTGCTTGAAACTTGAGTGAAATTTGAAACTTTTCAAATACTTTTGAATGAGAGGGAATAAAATGACTTTCCCCTTCTCCAGTGAATGCAAATTCATCCATTCAAAAGCAATGAGAGAAGATGACATGACTTCTTCAACTATAAAGAATTTGAATGGAGTTTGCACTTGAATTCTTTCAAATTTTGCTTCTGCATTTCTATTTTTCTTCTCCGAGAAAATACCCCGAAAATAAATTCTTGCAAGCAAGAAAGAGCGGAAGAAAATGACCCTCCCAAGCGAGGGGTATTTTTGAAAATATTTGAGCCAAGAAAAACCAAAATATAATTGAGAAAATAATTGCAAAAAGAAATAAAACCTTAGGGGTTTTTCTGAAAAAACATTTTTTAAAAGTTTTTATTTTTGCCTTGGAAAAATATTAAACGGATAGAGAAATTTTTTTTCTGAAAATTTTGGTATATAATACCCCTATTTTAGGATTTTATTTACTTGCCTTTTATTTGTTCTACTTTCTGTTTTTTTTTGAAAAAAATAAAAATCGGGAATGTTTTTTTTAAAATTGGAAAGCGCCTCACGCGCTTTATAGCGCTGCTGGGCTGGATCCCGCCTAGCCCGAACCTTCCTTCTACAGGTCGGTCAACCGACCCGATTCCCTCCCCCTCTCTCTCTCTCTAGCCGCTGGGCCCCGCGCCGACCCGATCCCCTCCCTCGGTCTTCTTCCATCCCCGAGCCCGATTCCCTTCCTTTCCCCTACCGACCGGAGCCGAGCTCGCCGGAGCCCGATCCCCTCGCCGGATCTCCCTCCACTTGCCCTCCCGCGCACCCCCTCTCCCCTATAAAGCTCCCCCCTCGCCACCGCACCCGTTCCCCTGCCCCAGCCCGAGCCCCTCGCCACCCCTGCCCCTGCCCTGCTGCTCGCCGGAGCAAAAGCTCCAAAGAAGCCCCTCCTCGCTTTGCCTCGCCACCCTCGCCTCCCCGCCCCGTCCGACCCCACCAGCGAGCTCGCCGCCGCCGCCGCGCCCCATTTCTCCCCCTAAACCCGAGCCCCTCCACTGCATCACCACCCTGCGCCTCGCCGGAGTTCCCAGCCACCACCGAGCCTCCCCGAGCTCCCCCTGCTCGCCCACGGCTCCTTCTTGCCTCGCCGTCGCCTCCCTCGGACGCCGGAGCACCGCCGCCATCTTTTGGGACCTTCGGACGCCGCCGGAGATCGCCGGAGAGCCCGCCCCGACAGCACCTCCTCTCGGCCTTGCCGGAGAAGAGGAGCACACCGGCAACCCCTGTGAGCGACCACCCCACCTCCCTTAGCCGTCCGATTGAAGATCAACGCGGTAGATTAGATCGAGATAACTGTTCGGTTTTTAGTTAAGAACCGAGCCGGTTTTACTTCACTTATGATTTAGCCGGAAGGTTTTACTTAAGTATCGTCCGTTTGCTAGTTATCCCCGCAGCACACACCACCTAGGCCAACCAGAAGCTGCCACGTGTACCCCTGTCCGTTAGAATCAGTTCTATTTTTTTGTGTTTAATTCCGAAACAGAGAAAGTTCTAATTTTGTTTGGCTCATAACTTTTGATCTAGAGATCCAATGAGGTTGATTCTTTTTCCAGTAGATCACAATTGTCCTGTAGTTTTAAAAAACATATTATTTGTTTATGTTTGGAATTTTCAAATTTAAATTAGATCAGATTTAGTTTAAACCTTGTTTTTCTTATTCTGGGAGTTTAAAATAGCTTTTAATTTAATTCGTTTTGCTACTGATCACTAGTGATCTTAATTATCAGTGGTAAAAATCTCAGAATTGTTTGAGTACTTTAGCTCATTGTTTCTTGTGAAACAATTTCTGTTTCACCTCTTTTAGGATTGTGACTAATTTCCTTTCTTTAGTTGTTTTTAAATTATTTTCTTTTATATTTCAGAAAGATTATGTTTTGTTTACGTTAGTTAACAGTAGGTTTGCAACAAGTTTCGATTTTTATTTTTATATGTTATCATAAAATCAATTCTAGTTCTCTAATAACTTGCAATTGGTTTCTCCACTGTTTCAAATCCCGTTTGGAAATACTTTCAAAAAGTTTTGTGAAAAATACTTTATTTTATCTTAGTTAAATTTATATATTAGTTCCCTGTTATTATTTTCTGTTAGACAAAAACTATTTAGTGTTTGATGTAGTAGAAGACTCCCTAGTCTTATTTGAAGTTTCTTTCGGATTCTTAATTCACTCTCTCTTTTGTTTTGATTGCTAGAATGATTGCTAGTATGAGTGCTTATGTGAATGATATGTTTGTTATATAGATTTCATCGGAGAGTGACGAGTAGTCTATCATGTTATTTCTCGAGAAATTCTTCTTCGTCAACATCGCCAGGCAAGTCATTTGATCATGTATCACCTATGTTTTATGCATCGTAGTTCTACCATCCTATGCCCAATTGCATGCTGACTAGGTACTTGGAAATTATGGTTACATATTGTAGTATCTTGTGGTAGGCACCCAACAACCCCGTTACTAGGACTGGGACGACAAATTTCATATTGCTATGCTTGAGTAGACGAGATTCTGGTTGAGAGTTTATCACGAGTGATGCGAGGATACCTTATAACCAAGACCGGTTAAGTCAAGATTTTTCAAGACCTCGTAATGCAATGCAACTCTGGGTGAAGGACGGTTGATCGGCTCCCTGGAGAAACTAGTGGATGACCCGGGATGCTGGAGACGGCCATGACATCTTGCGGAAAGCTTCACCCAGGCTCAAAGAGACAAACAGATACTTTCAAGACCCATGGATTACCTGCACAGCCACAGGTCATTATGGGCTCTGGCTTGGTTGGACAACGCGGCGACTCTGGACAGGCGGTGCTAGCAGATGTAGAAGAACGGTAGGATTGGATGGGCACCGACAGGGATTCAGAGGGACCCGTTGAAAGACCATGTTTTGATCATCCGGTCTTCAAACACCCTGAAGTGCGAGGACATACACGGAGGTGATCAAATCTTGTGGGGAACGTGTGCAAAACTCTACAGAGTACTCAAACCTAATCGATTAGCGTGTCCACGGTCATGGACAACTTGAGCCAAAGGAACTGAAGTTATCTGGAATTCTCAACACCATTTATATATTTGATGAGGGTAATATTGATAACTTGGGTATGAGAACTGGTTGGCGGAACCATGTCATTAACAACCAACAGCGTAGTAATATTTTGCTTTTAGCCCCTCCTGTTGTAGGAGAAAATTTGCTTTACGCTAAAACTTACAACACCACTTGCCATATATGCATATAGTATAGATGATATTTTACCCCCTCTCATATGTGACTTGCCGGCATATTCAATATGCTGACCTACACGGGTGCAACGTCTTATGTTGCAGATATTTTTCTTCGACGAGTAAGAGTACGATTCAGGGTTACGGTCTACACTCAACTTGCCGTTGGTGTTTATTGGGACTCCACTCCCTTGACTGCTTCCGCTGAGATATTTAAGGTATATAGCAGTTTTACGCTATTTCCATGTGATTGCACTTTGATATATACATTGATGTACTGTGTGTGCCAGCATACTGATCCAGGGATGGCACAGATACACAGAGGCTTGACTCGTTTTGAGTGGGGTCGCTACAGAAATCCGTCAATGGGGTTGATCAAGTCTCCTCGACAAACCTTTTCGAATCCCAAAAGAGAACGAAGTATTTTCGAATAGTCACTAAGTCACCTGAATGGGGATGTGTATCTCCCCAACAAGCAAATCATACTTCATCTTGACACGAGGAATAGGGCACTCAAAGCACCTAATAAGAATCGATGGAGTTTTTTTGATAGCATTGATGCAATGTACTCGATATTGTTTCTTCGGAATGTGCACCGTATGCTCATTACCATTGACATGGAAAGTGACATTGCCTTTGTTGCAATCTATAACAGCCCCTGCAGTGTTTAAAAAGGGTCTTCCGAGGATGACAGCCATGGCATCGTCCTCAGGAATATCCAAGATAACAAAGTCTGTTAAGATAGTGGTGTTAGCAACCACAATAGGCACATCCTCGCAAATGTCTATAGGGAAAGCAGTTGATTTGTCGGCCATTTGCAGAGATATTTCAGTGGGTGTCAACTTATCTAGTTCAAGTCTACGATAAAGAGAGAGAGAGAGGCATAACACTAACACCGGCTCCAAGGTCGCACAACGCAGTTCTAACGTAGTTGCCTTTAATGGAGCAAGTATAGTGGGCACACCGGGATCACCTAGTTTCTTAGGAGTTCCACCCTTGAAGGTATAGTTAGCAAGCATGGTGGAAATATCAACCTTAGGTATCCTCCTCTTATTAGTCACAATATCTTTCATGTACTTAGCATACGGAGACATCTTGAGCATATCTGTCAAACGCATTTGCAGAAAGACAGGTCTGATCATTTCAACGAAGCGCTCAAAATCCTCATCCTCCTTTTTCTTGGATGGTTTGGGAGGAAAGGGCATAGAATTCTGGACCCATGGTTCCCTTTCTTTACCATGCTTCCTAGCAGCGAAGTCATTCTTATCGTATCTTCTATTCTTAGGCTGTGGGTTATCAAGATCAACATTAGGTTCAATCTCCACATCCTTTTCATTGCTAGGCTGAGCATCTTCATGAACATCACTATTGATATTATCATTAGGCTCATGTTCATCACCAGATTGTGTTTCGGTATCAGAAACAGAGGCATCGTTTGGACTCTCAGGGGTAGCAGCAACAGGGTTGCTATCGTGCAGGTTCCTATCATCTTTCTTCTTCTTTCTAGGATAACTAGGTGAATCAGTGCTAACTCCTTGAGAATCTTGTTCAATTATCTTTGGATGACCCTCAGGATACAGAGGTTCGTGGGTCATTCTACCGCCTCTAGTAACGACTGTGACGGAATTGTCATTCAACTCATTGAGCAAGTCATTTTGAGCTTTATGTACTTGTTCTACCTGAGTAGTAACCATAGAGACATGTTTACTCAAAAGGTTAAGATCATTGACATTTCTGTTCACTCATACGTCTCCGTCGTATCTATAATTTTTTATTGTTTCATGCCAATATTCTACAACTTTCATATACTTTTGGCAACTTTTTATACTATTTTTGGGACTAACATATTGATCCAGTGCCCAGTGCCAGTTCCTGTTTGTTGCATGTTTTTTGTTTCACATAATATCCATACCAAACAAAGTCCAAACGTAATAAAAACTTACGGGGATTTTTTTTGGAATATTTATGATTTTTGGGAAGAAGAATCAATGCGAGGCGATGCACGGAGGGCCCACAAGCCCTGTAGCCGCCACCAGGAGGTACGGCGGCGGCTGGCAGGTTGTGGCCACTTCTTAAGGCGGTTGGAGCCCTTCTTTTGCCGCAAGAAAGATAATATCCGGAAGAAAATCGTGTTAAAATTTCAGCCTAATCAGAGTTACAAATCTCCAGGAATTTAAGAAACGGTGAAACGCAGAATCTGGGAGCGCAGAAACAGAACGACACACAGAGAGAGATCCAATCTCGGAGGGGCTCTCACCCCTCCGCCGCCATGGAGACCATGGACCATAGGGTAAACCCTTCTCCCATCTAGGGAGGAGGTCAAGGAAGAAGAATAAGGTGGGGAGCTCTCTCCCCCTCTCTCCCGGCGGCGCCGGAACGCCGCTTGGGACATCATTGTGTGACGACGATCTACACCAACACCTCCGTCATCTTCACCAACATCTCCATCATCTTCCCCCATCTATATTCAGCGGTTCACTCTCCCGCAACCCGATGTACCCTCTACTTGAACATGGTGCTTTATGATACATATTATTATCCAATGATGTGTTGCTATCCTATGATGTCTGAGTAGATTATCCTTGTCCTATCGGTGATTGATGAATTGCTATGATTGGTATAATTTGCTTGTGGTTATGTTGTTGTCCTTTGGTGCCCATCATATGATCGCGCGCGCGGATCATACGATAGGGTTAGTTCTATGTTGATAGGATTATGTATTGGCAGGCTAGAGTGACAGAAGCTTCAAACCTAGCATAGAAATTGATGCATATGGGATTGAAGGGGGACCAATATATCTTGTTGCTATGGTTGGGTTTTACCTTAATGAACGTTAGTAGTTGCGGATGCTTGCTAATAGTTCCAATCATAAGTGCATAGAATTCCAAGTAAGGGATGACATGCTAGCAGAGGCCTCTCCCACATAAAACTTGCTATCGATCTAGGAACGTAGTCAATTGCTTATTGACAATTCCGCAACTCCTACCACCACTTTTCCACACTTGTTAGACACTCGTATTTGTTTCTTTTTCTAACCAGCCCCTAGTTTTATTTACGTGTTCTTTAATTCTTGCAAGCCTATCCTATCACTCCTACAAAGTACTTCTAGTTTCATACTTGTTCTAGGTAAAGAGCACGTAAAGTGTGCGTAGAGTTGTATCGGTGGTCGATAGAAATTGAGGGAATATTTGTCCTACCTTTAGCTCCTCGTTGGGTTCGACACTCTTACTTATCGAGAACGGCTACAATTGATCCCCTATATTTGTGGGTTATCATCCACACAAGCACTTAAATGACTAAGCATACGAGCATTCTTTTCCAATTGTCTGCTAACATAATCATTGAAACTCTGTTGTTTGGCAACAAAGTTATCAAACTCATCCATGCATAAGCTAGCAGGTTTATCAAAAGGAATATCACTCTCATCAAATCTACGCAGAGAATTTACTTCTACTACCTGTATCGGGTTATCGAGACCATGGATCTCTTTGATAGGTGGTAGATTTTTGACATCTTCAGATTTAATGCCTTTCTCTCGCATAGATTTCTTGGCTTCTTGCATATCTTCAGGACTAAGGAATAGAATACCTCTTTTCTTCGGAGTTGGCTTAGGAGGTGGTTCGGGAATAGTCCAAGCATTCTCATTGCACAAGATGTTATTCAACAGAATCTGAGCTTGTTCTACGATTCGTTCCCTAAAAACACTACCGGCACAACTATCTAGATGGTCTTTGCAAGCATCGATAAGTCCATTATAGAAGATATCAAGTATCTCATTCTTCTCAAGAGGGTGATCAGGCAAAGCATTCAGTAGCTGGATAAGCCTCCCCCAAGCTTGTGGGAGTCTCTCTTCTTCAGCTTGAGCAAAGTTGTATATTTCCTGCAAGGCAGCTTGCTTCTTATGGGCAGGGAAATATTTTTCAGAGAAGTAGTAGACCATATCCACGGGGCTACGCACACAACCAGGAGCAAGAGAAGTGAACCAGGTCTTAGCATCATCCTTTAGTGAGAAAGGAAACATCTTAAGCATATAGTGGTGGCGGATCTTTTCCTCATTAATGAATAGGGTGGCTATATCGTGCAGTTCGGAAAGATGGGCTACAACCGTTTCAGACTCATAACCGTGAAAAGGATCAGATTCGACTAGAGTGATTAACTCAGGGTCGACAGAGAATTCATAATCCTTATCGGTCAGAAAGATAGGCGAAGTAGCAAACTTCGGGTCGTATTTTATCCTAGCGTTCAGAGATTTTTCTTTCCACTTGCGTAGAAGTTTCTCAACATCATAGCTATCCTTACACGCAAGAAAGTCCTCAGCTATCTCTCCGTCCATAACATAGCGCATATCAGGCATAACAGGCAATTCAGGCATAGTAGCAGGTTCTACTTCAATAGTATCAGCAGTTTCAGAAGCATCATCACGTCTACCAACAACTCTAGCAATATGTGCATCAAGGAATGCACCAAGTGGCAAAGCAGTATCAGGCATAGCATCATGTGGCATAGTATCTAGCATAGCATCATCATGCATAGTATCAAGCATAGTATCATGAGGCATAGTATCAAGCATAGCATCATCATGCATAGTATCAAGCATAACATCATCAGACATAGTATCAAGCATAGCATCATCAAGCACATGCGACATATCAAGATTTCTAGCAGGAGGCGAAGTCGCAAACTTACTCAAAACTGAAGGTGAATCAAGTGTAGAGCTAGATGGCAGTTCCTTACCTCTCCTTGTAGTGGAAGGTAGGATTTTAGTTCTTGGATCTTTCGGATTCCTCATAGTGATCAGCAGACGTCAATCCCAAGTGACTCATAGAATATAGTTGTGCCTCCCCGGCAACGGCGCCAGAAAAAAGCCTTGATGTCCCACAAGCGTATGGGATCGCAACAGTTTTCGAGGGTAGAGTATTCAACCCAAATTTGTTGATTCGCCAAGACGGGAGGCGAAAGAATATTCTCTAGTATTAGCAGCTACATGTGTCAGATTCAACCACACCTGAAAGATTAGTGTCTGCAAGCAAAGTATCAGTAGCAAGGTAGTATGATAGCAACGGTGCCAGAAACGATCTTTTGACGGCAGACTATTCCTAACTGTTGTATCAATGGCGCCAGCACGTTGACGGGGGATTATTCTTGAGAAGACTGCTTCCCCGGCTACGGCTCCAACAAAGTCTTGCAACAAGCAACCACGGAGTAGTAAGGGACAGTAGTAGCAGCATCATCAAAATAACAAGTAACAGCAGTAGCGAGAGAAGCAGCAAAGTGGCCCAATCCCTTTTGTAGCAAGGGACAAGCCTAGGCAAAGTAACATAGCGAGAACTAGTAGTAAAAGACTTGTATGCAGTGGATCGGTGAAGGATGAGTATGACGGATGTTTTTCATCATGTAACATCTATAACACAAAGAGATATGTAACTAGCTCCCGTTCGTCAATCTAATGTAGGCATGTATTCCGTATGTAGTACGTGCTTAGGGAAAAGAACTTGCATGACATCTATTGTCCATCCCTCCCGTGGCAGCGGGGTCCTAATGGAAACTACGGGATATTAAGGTTCTCCTTTTAATAAAGAACCGGACCAACACATTAACACGCGGTGAATACATGAGCTCCTCATACTATGTTCATCTTCGGGAGTGGTTCCGGCTATTGCCACTCCGGGGTTGCCGGGTCATAACACATAGTAGGTGACTACAACCTGCAATATAGGATATAAAATACACATATATTGGCGACAACATAATAGGTTCAGATCTGAAATCATGGCACTCGGGCCCTAGTGACAAGCATTAAGCATAGCCAAGTAGTAGCAACATCAATCTAGAACATACTCGATACTAGGGATCAATCCCCGTCAAGAACTAACTCGATTACATGATAGAGCTCATCCAACTCATCACCGTCCAACAAGCCTACGATGAGATTACTCACGAACGATGAAGAGCATCATGGAACTGTCGATGGAGAAATGTTGATGATGACGATGGCGATGATTTCCCTCTCCGGAGCCCGAAACGGACTCCAGATCTGCCCTCCAGATGAAGAACAGGATGTGGCGGCGCCTCCGTATCGCAAAACGCGATGAAACCTTCTCTTTGATTTTTTTTCCAGGCGAAACAGAAGATATATAGCTGAGATTGGGGGCGGTGGTGCCACGTGAGCCCCACAAGCCTGCACAGCGCGGCCATAGGGGGTGGCCGCGGCCTGTGGGCTTGTGGCCCACTAGCACGCCCCCTGAGATGGATCTTTGCGCAGGTATTTTTCTTTATTCCAGAAAAAAACTCCATAAATTTTCAGGACGTTCCAAGAACTTTTATTTCTGCACAAAAACAACACCATGGCAATTCTGCTGAAAACAACGTCAGTCTGGGTTAGTTCCATTCAAATCATGCAAATTAGAGTCCAAAACAAGGGCAATAGAGTTCGGAAAAGTAGATACGACGGAGACGTATCAAAGATCCATTTGGTTCCAATGACATTATGTTCCTCCATTGGCCTTGGCACTAATTCCCAAACTTGATTGTGCTTGAAGTTGTTAAGTTCATCATGCATGGCTTCAAGCCAATCCTCATCATCGAGCGCATCATGTACCTTTTGGGGTTTAACACACGAAACAAACGCATGATGTATACAAAAGTTTGATAATTGTTGACGAGTGGTTATCCCCTTTTGAAGCTACCAAGCACATTCTTTAAGATATGTTGTCGAACTCGGAGCCTGTTAGCTATCCTGGCAGCGCGACGCTTTGAGACTTCCCTACTTGATACTTTAGGAGTTTCTTCTTGAACATCTTGAGCACCGTCTTGGGCTTGCTCACTAGTTTTCCCTTGATCTTGTGGTTGCACTTGATCTTGAGCAAACTCAGAGTCTTGAGCATGGTCTTGGACATCATTTGGTGTGACAACATCTTCATGAGCTTGATCTTGTCCTTGATCTTGCTCATCGGGTTGAGGGCCTTCACTTTGTTCTTCAGAAGCGTGTGGGTCTAGCGAGGGTGATGGCTCCACTTGAGTAGAGCATTGTCCTTCTCCTTCGGTCACAAGGGGTTACTCAATGGGGAGTATTTGACCAATCCCCATCCTTATTATGGCTTGTGGAGGAATTTCATCACCTACATCACAAAGACCACTTTGCTCTACTTGGGAGCCATTATTTTCATCAAACTCTACGTTACACGTCTTCTCAATGAGTCCGGTGGACTTTTTGAGAACATGGTAAGCATGAGAGTTTGTAGCATAACCAACAAATATGCCCTATTGAGCTCTAGCTTCTAATTTAGACAAACAAATACTTTTCTTGAGTATGAAACACTTACAACCGAACACCCGGAAGTACTTGAAATTGGGTTTGTTCCTGGTGAGAATCTCATATTGAGTCTTGTTCAAGCCTTTGCGGAGGTAGAGCCGATTGGATGCATGACATGTGGTGCTAATGGCTTCAGCCCGAAAGTTGTACAGAGGTTTGAACTCCGCCATCATGGTTCTTGCCACGTCCATCAACGTCCGATTCTTCCTCTCCACCACACCGTTCTGTTGGGGGGTATAGGGTGCTTAATATTGGTGCTTGATCCCCTCGTCACTAAGGAACTCATTCAAGGTGTAGTTCTTGAATTCGGTGCTCTTGTCACTTCTAATCATCAAAATCTTTGCTTCATGTTGATGTTGAGCTTCATTAGCAAAGTCTGTAACATCCCAAATTTTGGAATGTTAATATAATTATTAGATTGATTGTTTGTTTGTTTGAGTGATTGAAACTTTACTGAAATTTGAAACTTTTTAAAAACTTTTGAATGAGAGGGAATAAAATGACTTTCCCCTTTTTTCCTGTGAATTCAAATTCATCTTTTTTTAAAATCACCGAGAGGAGATAGCATGACTTCCTCAACTATAAAGAATTTGAATCAAGGTGGCATTGGAATTCCTTTCGATTTTGCTTTGCATTTTGTTTCTTCCTCACTCAAGGAATGCCGGGAACCATATCTTGTCAAGCAAGAAAAAGAGAGGAGAAACATGACCCTCCAAACCCGGGGATATTCTTTGAAATATTTGAGCCATGACATCCAAGACTAATTTGAGTAATTATTTGCAAAAAGAAATAAAGCATTTAGGGGATTTTCTGAAAAACATTTTTTTTAAGTTTTTATTTTGGCCGTGGAAAAATGTCCATCATTTAGATTTTTTATGATAATTTTAGTATATAGAAACTCTATATTCCGTATTTATTTGGTTTCCTTTTTAATCATTTACTTTCCGGTTTTTGAAAATAGGAAAGATATCTCTTTTAAATGGAAATAGAGCTAGCCCATTAAGACCTTTCCAAATCTGGCCCGACAAGAATCATCTCCTTCCTCACGTTCTCCTTCCTCCCGTTCACAGAACCTTCCAAGGCAATTGTGACAAGAAATCCTACCTTCCCGATCTCCCTCTCCTTTCCATCCCGGCGCCTCCCGCCCCCGTATAAGAGAGCCCCGACTCCCCTCGACCCATTTTCCCCCTCACCTCGCCTCCTCCCTGCCCGCAGCCACCTGGCCACCACCCTCCATTTTTTCCTCCTTGTCGAGCTCTGCAGGAGCAACTCCAGCGCCTCCCCTCCCTTCGCCGCAGCGCCCCGCCCCTCCCCTCCAATTGATCATATCTTTTAGTAGTTTAAGTTTCAATTTTTTTTAAATATTTTTACTTGGGGTTTTTACCAAAACAGATTTTGTTTTGGTTCTTTTAGGATTATAGCTATCTCTTTTTCTATATTTGTTTTTAAATTAGTTTTTTTTATATTTGAGAAAGTTTATATTTTGTTTTGTGTTAGATAACGGTAGGTTTTCAACAAAAACAAAATTTTATTTTTATTTGTTATCATGAAATGAATTCTAGTTCTCTAATAACTTGCAATTGATTTCCCTACTAGTTTACTGCCATTTGAAAATATTTTCAAAATAGTTTTATGAAAATACTTTATTTTATCTTAGTTAAATTTATATTTTATTCTCTGTTATTTTACTATTTTAGTGTTTTGTTTTTCAGTTAGAACAAAAACTATTTAGTGTTTGATGTAGTAGAAGACTCCCTAGTTTTCTTTGAAATTTTCTTTGGATTCTTATTCGATCTTTCTTATTGTTTTGATTGCATCAACTTTTATTGTTGTTTGTAATTTGATTGCTAGTGTGATTGCTTATGTGAATACTATGTTTGATTATATAGATTTCATCGGAGAGTGACGAATAGTTCTATCACGTATTTCCCGAGAACGATAATTCTTCTTCATCAACCTCACCAGGCAAGTCACGTTGATCATACTATTACCTATGTTTTATATGCATTGTAGTTCTACATTTCTTCTCCCAATTGCATGCAAAGTAGGTACTTGGAAATTTTGGATCTTGATGTAGTATCATGTGGTAGGCACCCACCCCCTTGTTATTTTGGCCGGGACGTTATTATGCTATGCTCCTAGTAGACGGGGTTTTGGTTGAGTGTTTACCATGAGTGTTGTGAGAACTTAATAATCAAGATCTGAAGACTCCAAGACTTGCAAGACCTCAGAATGAAATATACCTCTAGGTGAAGCACGGTTTAGATGGGCTACCTGGAGAAACCAGTGGACGACCCATGATGCATGGGGAAGCGCCATGACATCTTGCGGAAAGCTTCACCCAGGATCAAAGAGACGGACGAATATTTTCAAGACCCAAGGCTTACCTGCACATCCACAAGTCATTATGGGCTCTGGCTTGGTTGGACATCGTGGTGACTCTAGACAGGCGGTGCTACGAGATGTAGAAGAACGGTAGGATTGGATGGGCACCGTCAGAGTCTCAAAGGAACCCGTTGAAAGACCATGTTTTGATCATCCGGTTCTCAAACATCCTGAAGTGCGAGGAATTCAACGGAGGCGATCAAATCTTGTGGGGAACGTGTGCAAAACTCTGCAGAGTACTCAAACCTAATCGATTAGCCGTGTCCACGGTCATGGACAACTTGAGCCGAAGGAACTGAAGTTATCAGGAATTCTCAACACCATTATATATATTTGATGTGGGTAATATTGATAACTTGGGTATGAGAACTGGTTGGCGGAACTATCTCATTAACAACCAACAATGTTGTAACATTTTGCTTTTAGCCCCTCCCTTGTTGTAGGAGAAAACTTTGCTTTCCGCTAAAAACTTACAGCCCCACCTGCCATAGATGCACATAGTATAGATGATATTTTTACCCCTCTCCTTTGTGACTTGCCGGCATGTTCAATATGCTGACCTACATGGCTGCAACGTCTTATGTTGCAGATATTTCGACGAGTAAGAGTACGATTCAGGGTTACAGTCTGCACTCAACTTGCCGTTGGTGTTTATTGGGACTCCACTCCCTTGACTATTTCCGCTGAGATTTTAAGGTATATATGAGTTTTACGTTATTACATGTGATTGCACTTTGATATATACATTGATGTACTGTGTGTGCCAGCATACTGATCCAGGGATGGCACAGATACATAGAGGCTTGACTCGTTTTGAGTCTGGTCGCTACAAAGTCAATGACAGTTTGTTGTGTCTCACTCTTCTTCTTGAAGAAGTATACCCAAGTGTATCTTGAGTAGTCATCCGAAATCACCAAACAATACTTTCTTCCCCCAAGACTATCAAAAGATGGAGAACCGAAGAGATCCATGTGAAGGAGCTCCAAAGGCCTTTTAGAGTACATGATAGTTGTGGGACAGTGAGATGTTTCATGAAGATTTCCTTGAATACAAGCACAGCAAGCACGGTCTCTGGCAAAACTCACATTTGTTAGTCCACGAACATGGTCCCCTTTGAGGAGACTTTGCAAAGATCTCATATTGACATGATCTAGCCGGCGATGCCATAGCCAACCCACATCAACTTTAGTCATTAGACAAGTCGCGATCTTAGTAGGTCGCTCCAAAAAGTTCACCACATAGAGACCGTTCTCAACATGTCCACCAAAGGATACTTTACGAGTCTTGCTCCACAAAAGTGCCACGGTATCAAGATTAAAGAATGCGGAAAAGCCCATAATTGCAAGGTGACGAACTGAAAATAAATTGTATCGAAGGGACTCAACAAGCATGACCTTCTCTATAGATAAATCTTGAGAGATGACCACCTTACCAAATCCCGTTACCTTAGATGTTGAAGCATCAGCAAATTGGACATGGGTGGCCATAGATGGAATTGGATGCACATCCACCACTAAGTCCTTTCTCCCGATTATATGATTTGTGGCTCCACTCTTGAGCAACCATGACACTCCACCGGAAGCAAACTCCTACAAGAGATCAATTCTTGGACTTAGGTACTCATTCTTGAATGGGTCCTTTGATGTTAGAAACAAGGGTCTTAGGAACCCAAATAGCCCATTCATTGGACTTATAATATGAACCAACAAATTTGGCATAAACATGCCCATCACTAGCACGACATAAAACATAAGAGGTGTTAAAGTCACCGGCTTTGTTGGTAGAGGCGGTTTTTCCCTTCTTGGCATTATCACCCCCTTCCTTGTTCTTCATCTTCTTATGAGTACTCTCACCCTCTTTGACAAAAATGTCCTTGCGAGGGGAAGATAGCTTGGTATTTTTATTCTTTTTCTTCTTAGACTTGGGTGCGAACCCAAGTCCCTTCTTTCCTACAACTTCCCTTTGATTACTCAAAAGTTCATTTAGGTTCTTTTCGCCTTGCATGCATGACACAAGGCCCTTTTCGAGTTGTTCTTTCAACTAAGCATTCTCCTCCACAAGATGCACATGCTCACAACAAGGGTTAGTAGCACAAGCATTATCAATTAGAACAAAAGGAGGACAATAGAAATCTCATTGGTTAGTTTTACTTGGAGTTGATCATGAGACTCCTTAAGAGAGGAATGAACACCTTTCAAGACCTTGTGGGCCTTGTCAAGTGTATCGAATTCTTCCTTGAGTCTATCATGTCCAAGCCCAAGTGCAACTTTCTAGGATTTAAGCACACGGCAAAGAACAATAGCATGATCAAGATCTTTTTGCAATTTAGCACGATCAACGTTGTGTGACTCCTCAAGAGCCAAACGAAGACCACACTCTTCTTCTAGAGCAATGGATAGTTCTGCTATCTCATCGGCGTAATCATGACTATGTTCTTGCAACTTGGAGATAGTATCCTCATGAGTCTCAGTGAGCTCATTGGCCTCACCAAGTTGTTCTGAAAGAACAGCAAAGTGCTTCTTGGTTTCACTTTTGATCTTACATAGGAATTTGTCAAACTTATTCTCATCAAGCTCCACTACCTCACTATTATCAACATAGTCTAAAAAAGATGGAGGGGTAGTGAGAGTGGTCTTGATGATGGGCGTTACCTTATTGATACCTTTGGCCATGAGGCACTTGGCGATACGGTTCTCGTTGGTGGCCATAAAGAGAGACACCTTGGGGGAGGAAGTGGCAATGACCATGGTAGCCGTTACCATCCCCTCACGGCTTGTATCATCTTCGTCATCATCGGAGGTGTACTCTTCATGGACCACTGATACGTCTCCAACGTATCTATAGTTTTTGATGGTTTCATGCTATTATCTTGTCAAACTTTGGATGTTTTGCATGCTTTTTATTTATTTTCTGGGACTAACTTATTAACTGAGTGCCAAGTGCCAGTTCCTGTTTTTTTCCATGTTTTTGACCCCTTTCAGTGGAGATTTTGAAACGGAGTCCAAATGGAAGAAAATCCCCGAAAAGTTTTTTTTGGAACGGAAGAAGATCGGAGAACTTGGGAGCCAAGCCAGAGGAGCTCCAGGGCGTTACTCTATTCGTCATGAACTCAATACACTAGATGCATGCTGGATAGCGGTCGATGTGTGGAGTAATAGTAGTAGATGCATAAAGTATCGGTCTACTTGTCCCGGACGTGATGCCTATATGCATGATCATTGCCTTAGATATGGTCATGACTTTGCGCGGTTCTATCAATTGCTCGACAGTAATTTGTTCACCCACCGTGATACTTGCTATTTTGAGAGAAGCCTCTAGTGAACACTATGGCCCCCAGGGTCTACTCCACACTATATTTTCAGCCTTACACTTTTTACTTCGTTGCACTTTCCGCCTTCAGATCTCACTTTGCAAACAATCTTGAAGGGATTGACAACCCCTTTGAAGCATTGGGTGCAAGCTTCTTTGTGTTTGCACAGGTACTCTGGACTTGACGAGACCCTCCTTCTGGATCGATACCTTGGTTCTCAAACTGAGGGAAATACTTACTGCTCCTGTGCAGCATCACCCTTTCCTCTTCAAGGGAAGAACCAACGCAAGCCGAGCCTCTGTCAACGTGTCAACTTCTCGCGCTGTTGTTTGTGGGATAGCAACCACGAAACCGCTTGGAGGAGTCTTCTTGGTGAAGGTGTTCTTGCTTGGGAAAGACCTGGCTCTCTCCTTGCGAATGAGCTTGCCCCCATTGTCTTCCCTCTTCTCATAAGGATAAACTGCCACAAAGTGACTCACATTGCCGCAGTTGTAGCATGTCCATACTCGTTTCTTGTTCTTGGACCCACTTGAGTTGTCCTTGGAGAAGTTGGGCCTTGAGTTTCTCTTGTTGCCCCAAAACTTCCTTGAAGCAAGGGCCATGTGCTCGTGATAATCATACTTTGTGTCTTCGGGGCATCCATCTTCTTCCTCTTCTTCTTCATAAACAATGGCCTTGGTTCTCAAAGCAAGGTTGCGTGAGGCTATCTTCGACTGGACACGAGCAAGAGCATTGTCGGCGGTCTTGTTCATAATATCCATAGCAATGAACTCATCCAACACTTCGCCTGAGGTCAAGGTATGGAAATTTGGTCTTTGACGAATGACGAAACACATGGCTTTGTTGAATGGCATGATGGCCTTGAGAAACTTGCGCTTGATCCAAGTGTCATCCGTATATTTGTTCCCATGGTCTTGGAGAGCAATGGCAAGTGTAGTCACGCTTCAATAGAGATCACGGGGGTCCTCATCTTCTAGCATCACAAACTCACCGGCCTTATCAAGAACCACTTCAAAGTTAGACTTTTGAATGCTTGAGCTCCCCTTGTACAACACCATGATGTGCTCCCAATAATCATTTGCATGGGAGAAGGGGTGCAGGTGAGGTAGATATTTTGGAGGAACCGCAGATTGAAGGATGAAAAACGTAGAATGATTGTATTGGTTGTCCGCCTCTTCTCTTGGAGCGAGGTTCCTTGGATCATGAGGGTAATAGCCTTGTTCAGTGATTCTCCAAATATTTGTTGAGCTGTGATTCAAATGAGACTTGATGGAAAAGACCCAATTAGCGAAACCACCTTTAACAAGTTTAGGAGGAGGACCAATGTTATTAATATGCGGTGTAGGGACCGGTCCTCCATAGACCGGGGGAGGAGGAACCGAGACAAAGGTGCCCGTCCCATTCTTGTCAAGAGGGGAAGAAGTTTGAGTACCTTTAACCGCTTCCTTGTCGGAATTGGCCTCCGACTCTGATGAGGTGGGTTTAACCACAAGCAACGGGTCGGGAGAATTATTCATCCCCTCAAGTAATTCTTTAAGCATGGATTTGACTTCGGTTGTCACGGCCTCATTCAAGTCGCCCCGTGTGACCGAAACCAACTCCACGGCCTCGGACCCTTTGGGCTGAACCTAACCATCGTCAACCATACTCTCGGGTGGTCAAACCCTTAATAAAGAGACGTGACTCTCATACCAATTGAAAGGATCGATATGGTTGACTAGAGGAGGGGCGGCTGAATAAGCAACTACAATTTTTAGCTTGTCTTAACAAATTAGGGTTAGGAGCAAAAGGTTCTCTATATGAACAACTAGGTGAGCAACCTATATGATGCTAACAACAAGAACAATATGTGCAAGCAAGGAATACACCACAACAATATTAAGTACAAAGTAAAGGTAAGATATAACCGCAAGTGGAACCGGTGGAGACGAGGATGTGTTACCAAAGTTCCTTCCCTTTGACATGAAGTACGTCTCTGTTGGAGCGGTGTGGAGGCACAATGCTCCCCAAGAAGACACTAGGACCACCGTATTCTCCTCACACCCTCACACAATGCGAGATGTCGTGATTCCACTATTAGTGCCCTTGAAGGCGGCGACCGGACCTTTACAAACAAGGTTGGGGCTATCTCCACACAAAGCTTGGAGGGTCCCAACAAGACCACGAAGCTTCAACACAATGGAATGTGGCTCCGACGTGACCTCGACCGTCTAGGGTGCTCAAACACCCAAGAGTAACAAGATCCACAAGGGATTAGTGCGGGGGATAAAATATCTCTTGGTTGAAGTGTAGATCAAGGCCTTCTCAAGCAATCCCTAGGAAATCAACAAGTTTGATTGGCTAGGGAGAGAAATCGGGCAAGAATGAGGTTTGGAGCAACAATGGAGCTTGGGGAGGTAAGAGGTGAGCTTCTCACGGAAGAAGACACCTTTATATAGTGGGGGGGGGGGGTACAATCCAACCATTACCCACCCACCTACTGCAATAGCCAAGCGGTATTACCGCTGCTAGGAGTGATACTACCGCCCGACAGCTCAGCAACCACGATAGTAAGAAAATACTACCGTGCCTACCACTGTGGAGGCAAAAGTATGCGCAAAAAGTCCGATGGAGTGATACATATCCAACGTATCTACTTTTCCAAACTCTTTTGCCCTTGTCTTGGACTCTAATTTGCATGATTTGAATGAAACTAACCCGGACTGACGCTGTTTTCAGCAGGACTGCCACGGTGTTGTTTTTGTGCATAAATAAAAGTTCTCGGAATGACCTGGAAACTTAAGAGGATTTTTTATGGAATATATAAAAAATATCAGAGAAAGAATCAACTGAAGATATGCTGCCAGTGGGCCACGAGCCATGCAGGCGCGCCCCCTAGGGCGCGCCTAGCAGGCTTGTGGGCCCCATGTGGCTCCCCCGACTTCATCTCCAACTCCATATAACCTCTCTCGCCCAGAAAAAAATAGGACAGAAGAGTTCATCGCGTTTCACGATACGGAGCCGCCGCCATCGCCTGTTCTTCCTCGGGAGGGCAGATCCGGAGTCCTTTCTGGGCTGCGGAGAGGCGAAATCAATGCCGTCGTCATCATCAACCATCCTCCATCGCCAATTCCATGATGATCTCCATCGTTCATGAGTAATCTTATCGTAGGCTTGCTGGACGGTGATGGGTTGGATGAGATCTATCATGTAATCGAGTTAGTTTTTGATGGGGTTTGATCCCTAGTATCCACTATGTTCTAAGATTGATGTTGCTACTACTTTGCTATGCTTAATGCTTGTCACTAGGGCCTGAGTGCCATGATTTCAGATCTGAACCTATTATGTTTTCATCAATATATGTGTGTTCTTGATCCTATCTTGCAAGTTGTAGTCACCTACTATGTGTTATGACCCGGCAACCCCGGAGTGACAATAGCCGGAACCACTCCCGGAGATGACCATAGTATGAGGATCCCATGTATTCACTATGTGCTAATGCTTTGTACGGGTTCTCTATTAAAAGGAGACCTTAATATCCCTTAGTTTCCATTAGGACCCCGCTGCCACGGGAGGGTAGGACAAAAGATTTCATGCAAGTTCTTTTCCATAAACACGTATGACTAAATATGGAATACATGCCTACATTACATTGACGAAATGGAGCTAGTTACATATCACCCTATGTTATAGCTGTTACATGATGAATGCCATCCGACATAATTATCGATCACCGATCCAATGCCTACGAGCTTTTCCTATACTGGTCCTTGGTAAGTTACTTTACCGCTACTGTTGTCACACTTGCTATGCAAATTACTACTGCTATTGTTACCGCCGCTACCGTTACTATCATACTACTTTGCTACTAAAACTTTGCTGCATATACTAAGTCTTTCAGGTGTGGTTGAATTGACAACTGAACTGCTAATACTCGAGAGTATTCTTTGGCTCCCCTTGTGTCGAATCAATAAATTTAGGTTGAATACTCTATCCTCGAAAACTGTTGCGATCCCCTATACTTGTGGGTTATCAAGACCTTTTTCTGGCGCCGTTGCCGGGGAGCATATCTCTATTCTCTGAGTCACTTGGGATCTATATCTGTTGATCACTATGAGGAATCCGAGAGATCCAAAAACTAAAGTCTTGCCCTCAACTACGAGGACATGTAAGGAACTGCCATCTAGCTCTGCACTTGATTCACCTTCTGTTATGAGTAAATTTGCGACACCATCACCTACTAGTAATTCTGATATGTCGCATGTGCTTGATGATGCTACTTATGCTATTCATTGTGCTTTGCTTGATAATGATATGCCACTCGGTGAATTTCTTGATGCACAAATTTCTAGAGTTACTGCTCAATCTGATGATACTTCTGAAACTGATGAAATTACTGAAGTTGAACCTGCTGTGACACCTGTTAGACCTAGCTCTCCTACATATGAATTGCTTAATATACCTAAGGGTTATGTTATGGAGGGAGAGGTATGATGACCCACAAGTGTAGGGGATCTATCCTAGTCCTTTCGATAAGTAAGAGTCTCGAATCCAAGGAGGAGCAGAAGGATGTGACAAGTGGTTTTCAGCAAGGTATTCTCTGCAAGCACTGAAATTATCGGTAACACATAGTTGTGATAAGACGATTCGTGTAACATCCCAAAATTATAAATTTTGGAATGTTAATATAATTATTAGATTGATTCTTTGTTTGTTTGCAGAGTGACTGAAACTTGTGTGAAATTTGAAACTTTTCGAAACTTTTAAATGAGAGGGAATAAAATGAATTTCCCCTTCTCCGGTGAATTCAAATTCAAACTTTTAAAAGCAACGAGAGAAGATGACATGACTTCTTCAACTATAAAGAATTTGAACGGAGATATTTGCATTTGAATTCTTTTGCATTTCCATTCGTTTTCTTCGTGCACGAAATGCCGGGAAATTCTTTCGTCTTTTGTTTTGCATTTCCTCGCGCGAGAAATGCCCGGAGAAAACTCTCTTGCACGCAAGAGAGAGAGAGAGAGCGGAGGAAAATGACACTCCAAAGTGCGGGCAAATCTCGGAAATATTTGAGCAAAGAAAACCCAAAATTCTTTTGCAAAAATAATTGCAAAAAGAAATAAAGCAAATTGGGAATTTCTGGAAAAAAAACATTTTTTAAAAGTTTTTATTTTGGCTTTAAAAAAATGTTATTCGGGAAGAGATTCTTTTTTTGAGTTTTTTGATATATAATACCATATATAGATATTTTGATTTATTTTCTTTTTTAGCTTTTATATTTTCTGTTTTGGGAAAGTTAGATAATAGGAAGGGTTATTTTTTTTCTAACCTAGCCGCCGCCCCTGGGCGCTAGATAGCTGGGCCGATCCCCACTGCCCCGGGATCCCGTATCCTTTTGATATAGGGCGACCGGCCCAACCGCCCCTTCCCCCTCCCACTGCCCCGTGGCCCCCACCCGAGCCCCTCTCTCCTCGTCGGTCACCACCTACCTCCCCCTTTCTATTCTACAACGAGACCGAGCCGAGCCCTCCCAGCTCGGGATTCCCTACCCCAAGTACTCCCTCTCTCTTACCTTAGCAGCACCCCGCCCCTACCTCTCCCCGCCCCTCCTCTCTCTGGCCGAAGGACCCCTGCCCGAGCCTAGCACCCCGCCGCCGCCCATCTCCTTCCTTCTCCTTCCTTTGCCATGCCAGAAACGGAGCCGCCCGAGACCTCAGGATTTCCTTCCCGTATCCTAGCTCTCCTCCTTCCTTAGTACCCCTCCCTCCTAGCCTATATAAACCTCACCACCGCCGCGACCCCGTTCCCAACCCTAACTCCCCGCCGCCGCCTCCCCTCTCCCCTCGCCGCCCCCCCCCCCCCCCCCCCGCCGGTGCAAGCTGCACCACTTCGGCCTCGCCCTAGGAGCGCCCCGTCGCTGCCCCTCTCTACCCCGAGCGCCTCCCCGAGGAGGAGCACAACCCCGCCGCCGCCTCCCCATCCTCCAACCCCGCCCCGAAGCTCCTCCCTCGCCGGCAGCGACGTCCCTCTCCAGTGCAACCCACTGCCCAGCAAGGTAGCTCCCTCCTCTCTCTGTATTTCATGTCTTTTCTTTTCTTAGCCGTTAGATATTAGGTAGAGGGCCTAGATTAGATCTTTCGTACCCCTTCGGTCTAATAAGAAAAACCAGTGGGTTAATTTGTCACTTAACTATTAACTAGCGAACTTTGCTAGCCTTAGGCCGTTTGCCTGTAGCTTTGAAACAAACACCACCGCAGCCAATAGCATCAGGACACGTGTACCTCTCTTTTAGCACTAGTAGTTTTACTATTTTCTGCCTGTTTTCAAAAACAGAAACTTTCTGTTTTGTTTTGGCCACAACTTTTTATCCCGAAGTCCAATGACTTTGATTCTTTTTCCAGTAGCTCACAAATTTTCAAATACAAGTTAGATCAGATTTAGTTTAAACCTTGTTTTTCCTATTCCAGGAGTTTAAAAATAGCTTTTAATTTGATTCCTTTTGGTACTGATCACTAGTGATCTTATTTATCAGTGGTAAAACTTTCAGATTTGTTTGAGTATTTTAGCTCACTGTTTCTTATGAAACAATTTCTGTTTCACCTCTTTTAAGATTTCGGCTAATTTCCTTTTCTATCTTTGTTTTAAAATATATTCTTTATTATTTCAGAAACATTATTGTTTTGTTTCTGTTAGATAAAACGGTAGTTTTGCAACAAGTTTTTACTTTATTTTTATTTGTTTTCATGAAAAACAATTCTAGTCCTGGAGTAACGTGCAATTGTTTTCACCGTAGTTTCAAAATCCCGTTTGGGAATACTTTCAAATAGTTTTGTGAAAAGTACTTTATTTTATCTTAGTTAAACTTATAACTTAGTTCTTTGTTATTATTTTCTGTTAGACAAAACTATTTAGTGTTTGACGTAGTAGAAGACTCCCTAGTCTTATTTGAAGTTTCTTTCGGATTCCTATTCGCTCTCGCTTTGTTTTGATTGCTAGAATGATTGCTAGTATGAGTGCTTATGTGAATGATATGTTTGTTATATAGATTTCATCGGAGAGTGACGAGTAGTCTATCAAGTTATTTTCTCGAGAAATTCTTCTTCGTCAACATCACAGGCAAGTCACTTTGATCATACTATCACCTATGTTTTATGCATCGTAGTTCTACCATCCTATGCCCAATTGCATGCTGCTTAGTTACTTGGAAATTTTAGTATAGATTGTAGTATCATGTGGTAGGCACACAACAACCCCGATACTTGGCCCCGGGACGACAAATTTCATATTGCTATGCTTGAGTAGACGGGATTTCGGTTGAGTGCATAACACGAGTGATGCAAGGTTGATTAAACAATCAAGACCGGTTAAGACAAGATTTTCAAGACCTCGGACGCAATGCAACACTGGGTGAAGGACGGTTGATCGGCTCCCTGGAAAACCCAGTGGATGCCCGGGATGCTGGAGAGGCCATGTCATCCTGCGGAAAGCTTCACCCAGGCTCAAAGAGACGGACGGATATTTTCAAGACCCAAGGCTTACCTGCACAGCCACAAGTCATTATGGGCTCTGGCTTGGTTGGACAACGCGGCGACTCTGGACAGGCGGTGCTAGCAGATGTACAAGAACGGTAGGATTGGATGGGCACCGACAGGGATTCAGAGGGACCCGTTGAAGGACCATGTTTTGATCATCCGGTCTTCAAACACCCTGAAGTGCGAGGACATACACGGAGGCGATCAAATCTTGTGGGAAACGTGTGCAAAACTCTGTAGAGTACTCAAACCTAATCGATTAGCCGTGTCCACGGTCATGGACAACTTGAGCCGAAGGAACTCAAGTTATCTGGATTTCTCAACACCATTAAATATATATTTGATGAGGGTAATTATTGACAACTCGGGTACGAGAACTGGTTGGCAGAACCATCTCGTTAACAACCAACAAAGTAGTAACATTTTGCTTTTAGCCCTCTCTTGTTGTAGGAGAAAAACTTGCTTTACGCCAAAACTTATAGCCCCACCTGCCATATATGCATATAGTATAGATGATTACTTTTCACCCCTCTCTTATGTGACTTGCCGGCATATTCAATATGCTGACCTACACGGCTGCAACGTCTTATGTTGCAGATATTTTTCTTCGACGAGTAAGAGTACGATTCAGGGTTACGGTCTACACTCAACTTACCGTCGGTGTTTATTGGGACTCCACTCCCTTGACTGCTTCCGCTGAAATAATTAAGGTATATATCAGTTTTACGCTATTTACATGTGATTGCACTTTGATATATACATTGATGTACTGTGTGTGCCAGCATACTGATCCAGGGATGGCACAGAAACACAGAGGCTTGACTCGTCTTGAGTCGGGTCGCTACAATTCGTAGCAAGTAGCAAGTAACAATAGTAACAAAGGTGCAGCAAAGTGGCCCAATCCCTTTTGTAGCAAGGGACAACCCCGGACAAACTCTTATAGGAGGTAAAGCGCTCCCGAGGACACACGGGAATTTCTGTCAAGCTAGTTTTCATCATGTTCATATGATTCGCGTTCGCTACTTTGATAGTTTGATATGTGGGTGGACCGGTGCTTGGGTGCTGCCCTTACTTGGACAAACATCCCACTTATGATTAAACCCTCTCGCAAGCATCCGCAACTACGAACGAAGAATTAAGACAAAGTCTAACCATAGCATTAAACTAGTGGATCCAAATCAGTCCCTTACGAAGCAACGTATAAACTAGGGTTTAAGCTTCTGTCACTCTAGCAACCCATCATCTACTTACTACTTCCCAATGCCTTCCTCTAGGCCGAAATAATGGTGAAGTGTTATGTAATCGATGTTCACATAACACCACTAGAGGAAAAACAACATACAACGCATCAAAATATCGAACGAATACCAAATTCACATGACTACTTATAGCATGACTTATCCCATGTCCTTCGGAACAAAAGTAACTACTCACAAAGCATAATTATGTTCATGACCAATGAGGTATTGAATATCATCAAGGATCTGAACATATAATCTTCCACTGAGTAATCCAACTAGCATCAACTACAAAGAATAATCAACGCTACTAGCAACCTTACAAGTACCAATCGGAGTCTCGAGATAGAGATTGGTTACAAGAGATGAACTAGGGTTTGGAGATGATATGGTGTTGATGAAGATGTTGATGGTGACGAGTCCCTTCTGATGAGAGGAGTGTTGGTGATGACGATGGCGACGATTTCCCCCTTCGGGAGGGAAGTTTCCCCGGCAGGACGACCCTGCCAGAGCTCTAGATTGGTTCTGCTCAAGTTCCGCCTCGTGGCGGCGGCGATTCCTCCCGAAAGCCTCTTCTTGATTTTTTTCTGGAACGAAACCCTCCTTATAGAAAAAGAGGGGAGCCAGAGGGCCAACAGGGTGCCCACAAGCCCCTAGGCACGGCCAGGGGTTAGGGCACGCCTAGCAGGCTTGTGGCCTCCTGGTGGCTCCCATCTGGTACTTCTCCCGCCTAGTATTTTTTATAAATTCCAAAATAATTCCTCGTTGATTTTCACGGCTTTTGGAGTTGCGCGGAATAGGTATCTCAAACTTGCTCCTTTTTCAGGCGAGAATTCCAGCTGCCGGCATTCTCCCTCTTCATATAAACCTTGTAAAAACAAGAGAGAAAAGCATAATTATTGTACCGTGAAGTGTAATAACAGCCCATAAAGCGATAAATATCAACATAAAAGCATGATGCAAAATGGACGTATCAACTCCCCCAAGCTTAGACTTCGCTTGTCCTCAAGGGGAAACCGAGATCAATAAATATGCCCACATGTATAGAGATAGAGGTGTCGACAAAACAAGATACGGACATGCAGGCATCATGATCAGAATTAGAAGAACAATAGCGTCATATAATATCTTATGCTAAAGTGACAATTCCTTCACAAAGTAAAGTATGGATCAAGAACCTTATTGAGAATTAACAACCAATAGCCTTTAATCTTTGAAGCAATTGCAATTTATCATAAAGTCGTAAAGAGTCAAATAAGAGTTTGTAAAGCAAATCCATATACTCAATCATCCTTTCATCTCCTACAATTTCTAAAACTCACGTGGTACTCATGAGATCAAAGTTTCAGTTGGACACAGAGAAAGATAGGGAAATAAGGAATTGGTTTAGATAATGTCAACAATAATAATTCATGGATACTTACTTCCAAGTTGACATACAAATATAGATCTTTCCCTAGCATATGACGTTAGCCAAGATAAAGGCGAAATAAGGAATTGGCTTAGATAACCATGACTCTTTCAAGGGAAAAAAGTAAAGGTACAAGATAGGCCCTTCGCAGAGGGAAGCAGAGGTTGTCATGCGCTTTTGAGGTTTGGATGTGTGTCCTCTTTTCTGAAGGAACGTCACTTTATATTGCCTCCTGTGATAAAGAACTTTATTATGCAGTCTGTCGCTTTTATGTCTTCCTCATCACACGTTCGTACAAAGCTTATTTTCCACACACTAATAGATCATACATATTTAGGGAGCAATTTTTATTGCTTGCACCGATGACAACTTACTTGAGGGAACTTATTCAATCCATAGGTAGGTATGGTGGACTCTCATGGCAAAAATGGGTTGAAGGTTTATGGATGCACAAGTAGTATCTCTACTTGGTGCGGAAGTTTTGGCTGATATGGGGTGGAAGCAAGCGTCACATGCTAAGGGATCTCTAGTCATATAACATTGTTCGGAACCAAGCAAACATAATTCATTATGTTGTCTTCCTTGTCCAACATCTACTTCTAAGCATGCAATAGTTTAATGAGTGTTCACAATCATAGATGGTGTCCAAGATGATATATTTATATGTGAACCTCTCCTTCTTTATTACTTCCTATTAATTGCAACAATGACGAAGGTCTAAGTTGTTCCACCCACAACAAGTTTCAATCAACATTCTTTTTATATGTTAAGCCATCACTTCCCATAAGATCATTACATGATCTTTCATGCTTTTGTTCTTTCATCATTATTTTCTTTCAGATCATGGCATGAGGCAAGGCCCTTCACTAAAACACTCTTTATTATATGACTCATGAACTCGAATACATTGGGGGTGACACGAAGTAAAACTCAAGCCTAAAACACTAAGAACTTTATTCTACTAGAGAAAGATAAAACCAAAAAGGATCGAACTAAGAAAAGCTAAAGGCAAAAGATGTGATGGTAATACGATACTCGGGCAACTCCCCCAAGCTTGGCACAAGCCAAGGGGATTGCCCATACCCATGCTTAGTTGTCTTCCTTCGGAGGTGATGGTGGTGGAGTTGTTTTGTCTTTTGATTCCAATAGGGCCATCAATCTTTGATTTATACCTTGGAGCTCTTTGATATGTTTCTCCAGCAAAACAACTTCACGACTAAGATAAGTATTATGAACACGAGTTATTTCACATAACCTCAAGAGATCGATCAAGGATGGAGGTAAAAGGTGGAGGTAGGGTTGAAGAAAATCCTCTTCCTCAGCTTCTTCCTTTGTGAGCACAGATTGCCCTTCGTCCAACGCCGGATTCTTCTCCTTATTTTTGCCCTTAGTTTCTTCAGGCAGCCTTTCCTTGGCCTCCATGACCTCCATTCTCTTCAGATCATCATTTACTTCTTCATAGACTTGAGGGAGATCGTTCTCCCCTACAGATTCCTGAGACGACATCTTGCTCTAAATCTGTGGTAGAAACACGCTCGAAATGAAAACAGGGGAAATTTTCGTGATACGAGGGTCACACCTTTCGGGAAAATATATAATGATTTTTTTCCGACCAGAAGGAGTACTCCACAAGAAAACGGAGTCCGGGAGGCACACGAGGTGGTCACAAGCCCCCCAGGCACGGCCAGGGGGTGGCCCGCGCGTGGCAGGCTTGTCGCCTCCTCGTGCGCTTTCCGGACTACTTTAAATTTTTCTATTTTTCTAAAAATTCCAAAACAGAGAAAAATTCCCACTGGAATTTTTTTGGAGTTGGTTTACTTACCGCATCACATACCTCTTCGTTTTTGGAATCTGAAACAGGCTGATAAATATCCCTTATGTACTCCTCCGGAGTTATGGTATTGATAATATTGCTTTCAACATTTATGGAAGTACCTCAGATATAATGCTTGACTCTTTGCCCGTTTACCACTCTCGGAAAATTACCTTCCGTGTTGTTGATCTTGATGGCACCGGAACGATATACTTCCTCAACAATGTAAGGACCTTCCCATTTAGAGAGAAGCTCAGAAAATTCACGTTTTTGTATCCTTTTATCATGCCACCTCTTAACCTTTTCTTTAAATAACTTGGCATTTTCATATGCCTGAGCTGTCCATTCATCAAGCAAGCTAATATCAAATAACCTCTTTTCACCAGCAAGTTTGAAATCAAAGTCGAGCTCTTTGATTGCCCAATAAGCCTTATGCTCTAGCTCAAGAGGTAAATGACATGCTTTACCGTAAACCATTTTGTACGGAGACATGCCCATGGGATTCTTATAAGCAGTTCTATAAGCCCACAGTGCATCATCGAGCTTCATAGACCAATTCTTTCTAGACCTATTGACAGTATTTTGTAGAATTAGTTTAATCTCTCTATTACTTAGCTCTACTTGACCACTGGACTGAGGATGATAGGGAGATGCAACTCTATGGTTGACATCATACTTAGCAAGCGTTTTACGGAAAGCACCATGAATGAAATGTGAACCACCATCAGTCATTAGATATCTAGGGACTCCAAATCTAGGGAAAATAAGTTCCTTAATCATCCTGATAGAAGTGTTCTGATCAGCACTACTAGTTGGGATAGCTTCTACCCACTCAGTAACGTAATCAACAACAACTAGGATATGAGTATACCCGTTGGATTTTTGGAAAAGGTCCCATATAATCAAAAACCCCAAACATCAAATGGTTCAATGACAACTGAATAATTCATAGGCATTTCCTCACGTTTACTGATATTACCTATTCTTTAACATTCGTCACAAGACAAGACAAACTTACGGGCATCCTTGAAGAGAGTGGGCCAATAGAAACCTGATTGCAATACCTTGTGTGCAGTTCGATCTCCCGCATGGTGTCCTCCGTAATCCTTGGAGTGACACTTCTGTAGGATTTATCCATGTTCATGTTCAGGTACACAACATCTAATAACACCATCTACTCCTTCCTTATAAAGGTGAGGATCATCCCAAAAGTAATGTCTCAAATCAAAGAAGAATTTCTTCTTTTGCTGGTATGTGAAACTAGGTGGTATATATTTGGAACGATATAATTTGCATAATCAGCATACCACGGTGTACTACGTGAAGCATTGATGACATTCAATTGCTCATGAGGAAAGCTATCATCAATAGGTTGTGGGTCATCAAGAACATTCTCCAACCTAGACAAGTTATCTTCTACGGGGTTCTCAGCACCCTTCCTATCGACAACATGCAAATCAAATTCTTGTAGCAAGAGAACCCATCTGATAAGTCTAGGTTTAGCATCTTACTTTTCCATGAGATACTTAATAGCAGCGTGATCAGTGTGAATAGTGACCTTGGAATCAACTATGTAAGATCTGAACTTTTCACATGCAAACACGACTGCTAAAAATTCCTTTTCAGTAGTAGCATAGTTTGTTTGGGCACTGTCTAGAGTTTTACTAGCATAATGAATAACATTCAACTTCTTATCAACTATTTGTCCTAGGACAGCACCAACATCATAATCACTAGCATCACACATGATTTCAAAAGGTAAGTTCCAATCAGGTGGTTGAACGATAGGTGCGGTTATCAAGGCCTTCTTAAGTATTTCGAAGGCTTCCTCACAATCATTGTAAAAAACAAAAGGAATATCCTTTTGCAAGAGATTGGTAAGAGGCCTAGAAATCTTAGAAAAGTCCTTAATGAACCTTCTATAGAAACCAGCATGAACAAGGAAACTTCTTATACCTATATCTGTAGGGCATGCCATTTTCTCGATCGCATCAACCATAGCCTTATTGACTTCAATACCTCTTTCAAAAATTTTATGTCCTAAGACAATGCCTTCATTAACCATAAAGTGGCAGTTCTCCCAATTTAAGACAAGGTTGGTATCTTTACATCTCTGCAAGACTCGATCAATGTTGCTGAGGCAATCATCAAAAGAAGACCCGTAAACGGAGAAGTCATCCATGAAAACCTCAACAATATTTTCACAAAAGTCAGAGAATATAGCCATCATACATTTTTGAAAGGTAGCAGGTGCATTACATAAGCCAAAAGGCATACGTCTGTAGGCAAAGGTAGCGAAAGGGCAGGTGAAAGTGGTTTTCTCCTGATCAGATTGTGCAACAGGTATTTGGGAGAAACCAGAATAACCATCTAGAAACCAAAAGTGTGTGTGTTTAGACAGTCTTTCTAGCATTTGGTCGATAAAAGGCAAAGGGTAATGATATTTCCTAGTGGCTTTATTCAATTTCCTAAAACCGATCACCATCCTATAGCCAGTAATAATCTTGTGTGTGATCAATTCATCCTTATCATTAGGGACAACGGTAATACCTCCCTACTTAGGGACGCAATGCACCGTACTTACCCAATCACTATGAGCAATAGGATAGATAATACCTCTTTCCAGGAGCTTTAGTATTTCTTTTCTTACTACCTCTTTCATCTTAGGATTTAATCTCCGTTGATGATCGGCAACTGGTTTGGAATCAGGATCGGTTTTAATTTTGTGCTGGCATAGAGTGGGACTAATGCCCTTAAGATCATCAAGAGTATATCCAATAGCAGCACGATGCTTCCTCAGAGTTTGTAGTAACTTCTTTTTTACATGCTCTAAGAGGCTAGCACTAATTATAAGAGGATATATCTCTTTTTCATCGAGATAAGCATACTTAAGAGTATCAGGTAACTGCTTAAGTTCAAACACAGGATCACCCTTTGGTGGGGGTGGATCTCCAAGCAGTTCAACACGCAAATTATTCTTAAGGATAGGATGTTGTTCAAAGATAACTCTATCTATCTCATTCCTTTCATCCATATGCATATCATTTTCATGCTCATGCAAGTATTGCTCTAAAGGATCAGTAGGAGGCATAGCGATAGAAGCTAGAGCAATAATTTTATCCTTACTAGACAATTCTTTTTCATGAGGTTGTCTACCAAACTTGGAGAAATTGAACTCATGTGACACTCCTTCAAAGCTAACAGTGACAGTTTGCTTCTCACAGTCAATATGAGCATTGACAGTATTGAGAAAAGGCCTGCCAAATATGATGGGACAAAAGCTATCTTGGGTGGTAGCAAGAACGAGAAAATCAGTAGGATACTTAGTTTTACCACACAAGACTTCAACATCTCTAACAATTCCCAAAGAGCAGATAGTATTTCTATTGGCAAGCTGAATAGTGACATTAATAGGTTCCATCTCAACGGGTGCAATCTCGTCTTTAATTTCATCATATAAATAATGAGGTATTGCACTAACACTAGCACCCACGTCACATAAACCATAATAACAATGATCTCCTATCTTAACAGAAACAACACGCGTGCCAACAACATGCCTATGTTTGTCTCTAGCATGTGGTTTAGCAATTCTAGCAGCATCTTCACAGAAGTGAATATCATGGCCATCAACATTGTCGGACAGGAGATCTTTGATAATAGCAATGCTAGGTTCAACTCTAATTTGCTCAGGGGGTGTAGGTGTTCTAATGTAGCCCCTACATATCACAGTTGAAGCTTTAGAATGATCCTTTATCCTAACAGGGAAAGGTGGTTTCTCAATGTAAGCACCGAGAACAATAGGATCATTATAAGCAATGACCTTCTCTTCAACTGGATTGGGTTTAACTACATTGACTTCTAAGGGAGGATGATATTTAAACCACTTCTCTTTAGGGAGATCAATATGAGCAGCAAATGAATCACATAATGAAGCTACTATCTCAGAGTCAAGTCCATATTTAGCGCTAAAATCACAAAAAGTATTTGTTTCAATAAAGGATTTAACGCAATCGAACTTAAGATTAATACCTGGCTCCTTACCTTCATCAAACTCCCAATCTTCAGAGTTGTGTTTAATTATTTCCAATAAATTCCATTTGAAGTCAATATCTCTCTTCATAAAAGAACCGGTACAAGAAGTGTCAAGCATGGTGCGATGATCATGAGAAAGCCGAGCATAGAAGTTCTGAATGATAATTTCTCTCGAGAGCTCATGGTTGGGGCATGAATATAACATTGATTTAAGCCTCCCCCAAGCTTGATCTATACTTTCTCTATCACGAGGCCAAAAAAAATAAATATAATTCCGATCACGATGTACCAAATGCATAGGATAAAACCTTTGATGAAATTCCAATTTCAACCGGTTGTAGTTCCATGATCCAGTATCATCACATAGCCTATACCATGTCAATGCTTTATCCCTCAAAGATAAGGGAAATACCTTCTTCTTGACATCATCCTCGGGCAAACCTGCAAGCTTAAATAAACCACAAACTTCATCTACATAGATTAGATGCAAGTCGGGATGTGATGTTCCATCTCTTGTAAAAGGATCAGCCAGCAGTTTCTCAAGCATACCCGAAGGAAATTCATAACAAATATTTTCAGTAGGTGAAGCAGGTTGAGGAGCAACTCTTTGTGCTTCCGTTCGAGGTAAAGATACCCCTAACAAGCTCCTCAAAGGATTAGTTTCCATAGTGACAAGTGGCAATAAATTTCAGCACACTATATAAATGTCTTCGTACCAAATTCCACTTACCAAAGGCGCTTCACTCCCCGGCGACGGCGCCAAAAAAGAGTCTTGATGACCCAAAAGTGTAGGGATCTATCGTAGTCCTTTCGATAAGTAAGAGTGTCGAACCCAACGAGGAGCAGAAGGATCTGACAAGTGGTTTTCAGCAAGGTGCAGCAAAGTGGCTCAAGCCCTTTTGTAGCAAGGGACAAGCCTGGACAAACTCTTATAGAAGGTAAAGCGCTCCCGAGGACACACGGGAATTTCTGTCAAGCTAGTTTTCATCATGTTCATATGATTCACGTTCGCTACTTTGATAGTTTGATATGTGGGTGGACCGGTGCTTGGGTGCTGCCCTTACTTGTACAAACATCCCACTTATGATTAACCCCTCTCGCAAGCATCCGCAATTATGAAAGAAGAATTAAGACAAAGTCTAACCATATCATTAAATTAGTGGATCCAAATCAGCCCCTTACGAAGCAACGCATAAACTAGGGTTTAAGCTTATGTCACTCTAGCAATCCATCATCTACTTACTACTTCCCAATGCCTTCCTCTAGGCCCAAATAATGGTGAAGTGTTATGTAGTAGACGTTCACATGACACCACTAGAGAAAAAACAACATACAACACATCAAAATATCGAACGAATACCAAATTCACATGACTACTTATAGCATGACTTATCCCATGTCCTCAGGAACAAAAGTAACTACTCACAAAGCATAATTAGGTTCATGACCAGAGAGGTATTGAATAGCATCAAGGATGTGAACATATAATCTTCCACCGAGTAATCCAACTAGCATCAACTACAAAGAGTGATCAACACTACTAGCAACCTTACAAGTACCAATCGGAGTCGCGAGATGGAGATTGGTTACAATAGATGAACTAGGGTTTGGAGATGAGATCGTGCTGATGAACATGTTGATGGTTACGAGTCCCCTCCGATGAGAGGAGTGTTGGTGATGACGATGGCGACGATTTCCCCCTCCGGGAGGGAAGTTTCCACGGTAGGACGGCCCTGCCGGAGCTCTAGATTTGTTCTGCTCAAGTTCCACCTCGTGGCGGCGGCGATTCCTCCCGAAAGCCTCCGCTTGATTTTTTCTGGAACGAAACCCTCCTTATAGAAAAACAGAGGAGCCAGAGGGCCAATAGGGAGCCCACAAGCCCCCTAGGCGTGGCCAGGGGGTAGGACGCACCTAGCAGGCTTGTGCCCCGTGGTGGCTCCCCTCTTGTACTTCTTCCGCCCAGTATTTTTTATAAATTCCAAAATAATTCCTTGTTGATTTTCACGGCTTTTGGAGTTGCGCAGAATAGGTATCTCAAACTTGCTCCTTTTTCAGGCCAGAATTCCAGCTGCCGGCATTCTCCCTCTTCATGTAAACCTTGTAAAATAAGAGAGAAAAGGCATACGTATTGTACCGTGAAGTGTAATAACAGCCCATAAAGCGATACATATCAACATAAAAGCATGATGCAAAATGGACGTATCAAGGTAGCTAAAGACTTTCTTGCTTGTAAGGATAGCTATGGTCTTGAGAATTTATTACGCAAGTGGAAAGAAAAATCTCTGAATGCTAGAATGAAATATGATCCTAAGTTTGCTACTTCACCCATCTTTGTTACTGATAAGTATTATGAATTCTGTGTCGATCCTGAGTTAATCACTTTGGTTGAATCTGATCCTTTTCATGGGTATGAATCTGAAACTATTGTAGCACATCTTAGTAAACTGAATGATATAGCCACCCTATTCACTAATGAGGAAAAAAATCGCTATTACTATATCCTTAAGTTGTTTCTTTTCTCACTAAAGGGTGATGCTAAAACTTGGTTTACTCCTCTTGCTCCTGGTTGTGTGCGTAGTCCCCAGGATATGATATACTACTTCTCTGAGAAATATTTTCCTGCCCATAAGAAACAAGCTGCCTTGCAGGATATATATAACTTTGTGCAAATTGAAGAAGAGAGTCTCCCACAAGCTTGGGGAAGCTTGTCCAGTTACTTAATGTTTTGCCTGATCACCCTCTTAAGAAAAATGAAATACTTGATATCTTTTATAATGGACTAACCGATGCTTCTAGGGACCACCTAGATAGTTGTGTTTTCAGGGAACGAACTGTGGAACAAGCTGAAATTCTATTGAATAATATCTTGAGCAATGATAATGGTTGGACTATTCCCGAACCACCTCCGAAGCCAACTCCAAAGAAAAGAGGTATTCTATTCCTCAGTCCTGAAGATATGCAAGAAGCTAAGAAATCTATGCAAGAGAAAGGTATTAACTCTGAAGATGTTAAGAATCTACCACCTATTGAAGAAATACATGGTCTTGATAACCCGACACAGGTAGTAGAGGTAAATTCTCTTCGTAGATTCAATGAGAGTGATATTCCTTATGATAAACCTGCTAGCTTATTCTTAGATGATTTTGATAACTTTCTTGCCAAACAACAAATTATTAATGATTATGTTAGCAGACAACTAAAACAAAATGCTCGTATGATTAATCATATAAGTGCTTGTGTGGATAGAAATGTTAATGATCTTAAGCTTATTGGTAAACATGCTTCTATGGTTACTACTCAAGTCGAACAAGTACTTAAGGCTCAAAATGACTTGCTTAATGAATTGAATGATAATTCTGTTAGAGTTGTTACTAGAGGTGGTAGAATGACTCAGGAACCTTTGTATCCTGAGGGCCATCCTAAGAGAATTGAACAAGATTCTCAAGGAGTTAATACTGATGCACCTAGTCATCCTGGTAATAGGAAGAAAAATAAAGATGATAGGAACTTGCATGCTAGTAAACATGTTGCTGTTACACCTGAGAATCCAAATGATGTTTCTGTTTCTGATGCCGAAACACAATCTGGTGATGAACATGAGCCTAGTGATAATATTGATAATGGTGTTCATGTTGATGCTCAACCTAGTAATGATAATGATGTGGAGATTGAACCTGTTGTTGATCTTGATAACCCACAACCTAAGAACAAGAGATATGATAAGAATGATTTTATTGCTAGGAAGCATGGTAAAGAAAGAGAACCATGGGTTCAGAAACCCATGCCCTTTCCTCCCAAACCATCCAAGAAAAAGGATGATGAGGATTTTGAGCGCTTTGTTGAAATGATTAGACCTATCTTTTGCAAATGCGTTTGACTGATATGTTTAAAATGTCTCCTTATGCTAAGTACATGAAAGATATTGTGACTAATAAAATAAAGATACCTGATGTTGAGATTTCCACCATGCTTGCTAATTACACTTTTAAGGGCGGGACTCCTAAGAAACTAGGTGATCCCGGAGTGCCCACAATACCTTGCTCCACTAAAGGAAATTATGTTAGAACTGCTTTATGTGATCTTGGAGCCGGTATTAGTGTTATGCCTCTCTCTTTATATCGTAGACTTGAATTGGATAAGTTGATTCCTACTGAAATTTGTTTGCAAATGGCCGACAAATCAACTGCTTTACCTATCCGCATTTGCGAGGATGTGCGTGTTCTGGTTGCGAACGTTACTATCTTAATGGACTTTGTTATTCTTGATATTCCCGAGGATGCTGCCATGATGGTCATCATTGGAAGACCCTTTCTAAACACTGCAGGGGCTGTTATTGATTGCAACAAAGGCAATGTCACTTTCCATGTTAATGGTAATGAGCACACGGTGCACTTTCCGAAGAAACAATATCGAGTTCATTGCATTAATGCTATTGAAAATCTTCATCAATTATTATTGGAAGTTTTGAATTCCCTATACCTACTGTCAAGATGAAATATGATATACTTGTTATTGGGGATATGCACACCCCCGTTGAGGTAACCTAGTGATTATTCAAAAATTCTCCGGTTTTATGTGATTCGAAAAAAGTTTGTCAAGGAGACTTGATCAACCTCATTGACGGATTTCTTTTGATGACCATGAGATGGATGAATCTGGAAGTCACAACCTTGTGTTCCCAACTTTTACTTTTTGTTATTTAGTAGAAAAATAATAAATATAGCATTATTTTCCTGTTTTCTGCATTATCCGTTCAATAAAAAATGACCTGAAAGTAAAAGTTCTCCAAATACCCTGAAATTCAAGTATGATTTTTTCTCGAATATTTAAGAATTTCTGATATAGATAACTAGTCAGGGGGATGCACTAGTGGGCCACGAGCCTAGGAGGCACGCCCACCCGCCTAGGCGCGTGGCAGGCTCGTGGGTCCCATGTGGCCCCCCTCCACTTATTCCAGCACCCATCTTCTTCGTCTACCTCCATAAAAAATCATTCCACAACTCAAACCCGTGTTCTTGCTCATTTTGCTACATTTTTCGATCTCCTTGTGCAAAGCCCCAATCACTAAACTGTTTTAGGGAATTGTTCCTTGGTATGTGACCCCTCCATTGGTCCAATTAGTTTTTATTCTAGTGCTTTATTAATTGCATATTATTGCTGCCTTGGTGACACTGTTCTTGAGCTTTGTGTGTTAATTTTAGTTGGTCCCAAGTAGTTTTGATGCATGATATGGCCTCTAGGCACTTGTAGGAGTACTTGCTATGAGTTTTGTTAAACTTTGTTCACTTTTATTTTGAGTCACTAAAAATTTCAGAATTATTTCAGAAAAAGGAAGATGTCCAGGAAGAACTATCATGGTGGTTCCTCAAGCAAAAGGGGTCCCCGTCTCGCGATTCGGGAGCCCGATCCTTATCAGCCAAGGAACGCACCGGTGCAACCATGTGAACGGCCTTTCGATGAATTCATGATTGATGCAGGTTTCAAGGACGAGTTTGATACATTTGTTCGCAATGCCGGGCTCGAAGAATTCATCTCCAATAAATGTGAACATTATACTACACTCACTGCCTCTTTTGTTCGTAGATTCAAATTTTCAGTTGGCCGTGACACATCCATATTGTTTGATCTTTATGACAAATCATATAGTATGGATTTAGAGGATTTTAATAAAATATGCAAAATACCTGATTGGGGTAGTCCCAATGACCCTCCTAAGTCTTCGGTTAGATATTTTATTTCTAGTATAACTGTTGGAGAAACTAGAGATATTACGCGTGCTACCATGGGGAGCATTCAGTTTCCTACCTTACATTATTTTGCCCTCTTCATAGGTATATGCATTAACGGCAAGCATGACCATAGTCACTGATACGTCTCCAACGTATCTATAGTTTTTGATGGTTCTATGCTATTATCTTGTCAACTTTGGATGTTTTGTATGCATGAATATGCTATTTTATATCTTTTTTGGGACTAACCTATTAACTCAGTGCCAAGTGCCAGCTTCTGTTTTTCCGTGTCTTTGACCTTTTCAGAGAATAATATTAAGCGGAGTCCAAACGGAATAAAACCTGCGGATTGATTTTTTTTCCATAACAGAAGATACGCATGGGACTTGAGAACCAAGGCAAAGGACCTCGGGGGAGGTCACAATCCCCCTAGCCGCGACCTGGGGGCGCCTAGCAGGCTTGTGGGACCCCCGTGGCTCCTTTGCCCTACTTCTTCCGCCTATAAATTCTCTAATAATCCAAAACCACCAGAGAGAGCCACGAAAATACTTTTCCGCCGCCGCAAGCTTCTGTTTCCGCAAGATCCCATCTGGGGACCGTTCTGGTGCCCTGTCGGAGGGGGGATTCGGACACAGAGGGCTTCTTCATCAACACCATTGCCTCTCCGATGATGCGTGAGTAGTTAACCATAGACCTTCGGGTCCATAGCTAGTAGCTAGATGGCTTCTTCTCTCTTGGATCTTCAATACAAAGTTCTCCATGATCTTCATGGAGATCTATCCGATGTAACTTTGTTTTGCGGTGTGTTTGTCAAAATCCGATGAATTGTGGATTTATGATCAGATTATCTATGAATATAATTTGAGTCTCCTCTGATCTCTTATATGCATGATTTCGTATCCTCGTAATTCTCTTCGAGTTTTGGGTTTCGTTTGGCCAACCTGATCTATAATTCTTGCAATGGGAGAATTGCTTGGTTTTGGGTTCATACCATGCGGTGTCCTCACCTAGTGACAGAAGGGGTAGCGAGGCACACATCGTGTTGTTGCCATCAAGGGTAAAAAGATGGGGTTTATATGATATTGCATGAATTTATCCGTCTACATCATGTCATCTTGCTTAAAGCATTACTCTGTTTGTTATGAACTCAATACACTAGATGCATGCTGGATGGCGGTCGATGTGTGGAGTAATAGTAGTAGCTGCAGAAAGTATCGGTCTACTTCTCTCGGACGTGATCCCTATATGTATGATCATTGCCGTAGATATCATCATGACTTTGCGCGAGTCTATCAATTGCTCGACAGTAATTCGTTCACCCACCGTAATACTTTCTATCATGAGAGAAGCCTCTAGTGAACACTATGCCCCCCGGGTCTACTTCACATCATATTTTCAGATCTACACTCTTACTTTGTTGCACTTTCCACCTTAAGATCTCACTTTGCAAATAATCGTGAAGGGTTTGACAACCCCTTTATAGGGTTGGGTGCAAGTTTGTTTGTTTTTGTGCAGGTACATTGGCGCCTCATCTTGATACTCCTATTGGATTGATACCTTGGTTCTCAAACTGAGGGAAATACTTACTGCTACTGTGCTGCATCACCCTTTCCTCTTCAATGGAAAAACCAATGCAAGCTCAAGAGGTAGCAAGAAGGATTTCTGGCGCCGGGGAGAATCAAGTCAAGAATAGTCTCCCGTCAACGTGCCAATTTCTGGCGCCATTGCCGGGGAGTATTCAAAGTGAAGCATATCCAAGTAACTATGGAAAACTCATCTCTTGCATTTACATTATTTGCCTTTTGCCTCTCGTTTTCCTCTCCCGCACTTCTGAAGAAAAATAATTACAAAAATATTTGCCTTTTTCGTTTGCCTTTCCTTTGCTTGTGTGCTATGTGCCTTCAATATGCTCGCATCTTTGCTTGCTAAGTATCTATTGATATGGATCCTCACCCTTTTGCTAATCTCTTTAAGAGATCCAATTATGTTGAACCATTTGCTAGTGAGTTTTGTGCACTAGATTATCTTTATGAAGTTTTGCTTGAGATGCGTGAATCTGAAAATTATGATGAAGAAATTTATGAAGTGATTCACAAGGGCTCCTTGAATGAAAAGCATGATTGCAATGGTTTCACTATAAATTCTATTAACGACAATCATGCTAAAAATATGCAAAACCCTAAGCTTGGGGATTCTAGTTTTGCTATGGCCACTACTTGTTGCAATGATCTTGATTGGGGTGATGATTTTTCTTACGATCTTGAAAATTTGTTTAAGCCTCATGATGAATATGATATTGATAATAATGTTTGCAATAAGATTGAAAGTGGGTTTGGAGAACTCATGACTTTAGTTGATGATAATCCCACTATTTTTAAGAGCGTCAACTTTGCATGCATGTGGATCATGAAAAGAATATCCTATGTGATAGTTATATTGTTGAATTTGAATATGTTCCCACATGTAACTATTATGAGAGAGGAAAATATGGTTGTAGAAATTTTCATATCACTGAATCACCTCTCGTTATGTTGAGATTGCTATTGTCTCTTTCTTCTTCCTTGCATATGGTACCTATTGGTCGTCTTGATAATTTGTTTTCCTATAAAGTTCCTATGCATAGGAAGTATGCTAGACTTATATGTGATTTTCACATGCTTTATGATGCTCTCGTTGTGCTTCAATTCTTGTCTTTTGTGTGAGCATCATTGAATTATCAATGCCTAGCTAAAAGGCTTTAAAGAAAAGCGCTTGTTGGGAGGCAACCCAATGAATTTATGTTTGCTTTTTGCTTTCTGTTTTGTTGTGTCCACACCATCATAATTCTATTATATTTGTGTTTTATTATGTTTCTTTTAGTGTTTGTGCCAAGTAGAACCTTTATGATTAGTTTTGCTGATGGTTGTTTGATCATGCTGAAAAAAACAGAAACTTTGCACTCACGAAATTATTTTTATTTCCTATCCAGAAAGAGATTTTGAGTTGATTCTTTTTGCTACTGGTTTATATGCGAATTTCCCTAATTTTCATAATTTTTCAGAATTGTTGGGAAACAAGAGGTATACGAAGTATACAGATTGCTACAGACTGGTCTATTTTTGACAGATTATGTTTTTGTTGTGTTGATTGCTTATTTTGAAGAAACTATGGATAGTATCGGGGGGGGTACTAGCCATGGAAAAGTGAGAATACAGTAATCTATCATCAATCTAAATAGAAATCAAGTTTACCACAGTACCTAAAGAGTGATGGTTTGTTTTCTTATGCTAAAGATATCACGAGTTTCTGTTTAAGTTTTGTGTTGTGAAGTTTTCAAGTTTTGGGTGATGTTCTCATGGACAATGGTATAAAGAGTGGAAAGAGCTTAAGCTTGGGGATGACCAAGGCATCCCAAGCCAAATTCAAGGACACCAAAAAGCCTAAGCTTGGGGATGCCCCGGGAAGGCATCCCCTCTTTCGTCTTCAATCCATTGGTAACGTTACTTGGAGCTATATTTTTATTCACCACATGATATGTGTTTTGCTTGGAGCGTCGTGTATTATAGGAGTCTTTTATTTTTTGTTTTGTCGCAATCATCCTTACTGCACACCTTTTTGAGAGGGACATGCACTCATCGTGAATTTGCTAGAATACTCATTGAGCTTGGCTTATATCTTTTGAGTTAGGCAATTTAGCTCGCATGTGCTTCACTTGTATATTTGAGCTAGATAACTTTGCTCTAGTGCTTCACTTAGATCTTTTTAGAGCACGACGGTGTCATATTTTGAAGAAATAAAAACTCTCGATCTTCACTTATATCTTTTTGAGAGTGCTCTCTCTAAGTAACTTGGTAATTGGCGTGTGCTATGAAAGTAGTCCTAAAGATGATAGGCGTCCAAAGAGGATATAATAAAAACTTCCATATTCAAGTGCATTGATTAGTAAGAGAAGTTTGATTCCTAATAATTAGTTTTGAGATTTGGATTTGGTAATATTAGAGTTATGTTAGTAGGGTGTTGTGAATCTAGAAATACTTGTGTTGAAGTTAGTGATTCTCGTAGCATGCACGTATGGTGAACCGCTATGTTAGGAAGTCGGAGCATAATTGATTTATTGATTGTCATCCTTTGTGTGGCGGTCGGGATCGAGCGATGGTTAACAACTACCAACCCTTCCCCTAGGAGGATGCGTTTAGCACTTTGTTTTGATTACTAATAAAACTTTCACAATAAGTATATGAGTTCTTCATGACTAATGTGAGTCCATGGTATAGATGCACTTTCACCTTCCACCATTGCTAGCCTCTCTAGTGTCGCGCAACTTTCGCCGGTGCACAAACCCACCATATACCTTTCTCAAAACAGCCACCATACCTACCTATTATGGCATTTTCATAGCCATTCCCAGATATATTGCATGCAACTCCCACCGTTCCGTCTCATGACTTGTGCCGTCACTTTAATATTGCCATTGCATGATCGTAAGATAGCTAGCGAGATGTTTCAACGTCATACGCTAAGCTAGATCGTTGCACATCCCGGTACACCGCCGGAGGCATTTCCTATAGAGTCATCATTGTTCTAAGTATTGAGTTGTAAGTAAATAAAAGTGTGATGATCATCATTATTAGAGCATTGTCCCATGTGAGGAAATGAAAAAAAGAGGCCAAAGATGCCAACCAAAAAAAAAGGAAAAAAAGAGGCCAAAGAGCCCAAACAAAAAAATGATGAGAGAAAAAGAGAGAAGGGACAATGCTACTATCTTTTTCCACACTTGTGCTTCAAAACAACACCATGTTCTTCATGATAGAGAGTCTCTTGTTTTGACACTTCCATATACTAGTGGGAATTTTCATTATATAACTTAGCTTGTATATTCCAATGATGGGCTTCCTCAAAATTGCCATAGGTATTCGTGAGCAAGCAAGTTGGGCGCACACCCACTAGTTCTCCTTTTGAGCTTTCACACACTTGTAGCTCTAAGGACATCCGTTGCATGGCAATCCCTACTCATTCACATTGATATCTATTGATGGGCATCTCCATAGCCCGTTGATACGCCGAGTCGATGTGGACATTTCCTCCTTTTTGCCTCACAACCTCCACCACACTCTATTCCACCTATAGTGCTATATCCATGGCTCACGCTCATGTATTGCGCGAGAGTTGAAAAGGTTTGAGAAAGTAAGAGTGTGAAACCAATTACTTGGCCAATACCGGGGTTGTGCATGATTTAAATTCGTTGTGTGGGGATGATGAATCATAGCCATACTATATGATTTTGTAGGGATAAATTTCTTTGGCCTTGTTACTTCAAAAGTTCATGATCAATTTGCTAGTATGCTTGAAGTATTATTGTTTTCATGTCAATAGTAAACTATTGTTTTGACTCTTACGGATCTGAACGTTCATGCCACAAGAAAGAATGTACAAAGTACAAATATGTTAGGTAGCATTCTGATGCCAATTGTTCTTCCCCTTTGCAACGGCAACAGAAGAATGCTGCTAGCACTCTCCGGCAATCGAAACTAGAAGAATGTTGTTGACGGCCCACAAGCGCATGGGATCGCAGCAGTTTTCGAGGGTAGAGTATTCGACCCAAATTTGTTGATTCGCACGACGGGAGGTGAAAGAATACTCTCAAGTATTAGCAGTTGAATTGTCAGATTCAACCACACCTGAAAGATTAGTATCTGCAAGCAAAGTAGTAACAACAAAGTAGCGAGTAACAGCGGTGTAACGAGCAATAGCAGCTGCAAGGAAAAGCAGTAGTGACAGCAGTAGCAAGTAGCAACAGTAGCAAGCAAGCAAGACAAGTAACAACAGTAGCAACAGTAGTAGCAGAGCAAGACAAGTAACAGCAGTAGCAACAGTAGTACAAACCCGTAGGCAATGGTCGGTGATTTGTTTGGATGATATTCATCATGCAACAACTATAACACGGAGAGATATGTGGCTAGCTCCCGTTCGTCAATGTGATGTAGGCATGCATTCCGTGTGTCGTCATACGTGCTTAGGGAAAAGAACTTGCATGACATGTATTGTCCATCCCTCCCGTGGCAGCGGGGTCCAAAAGGAAACTACGGGATATTAAGGTTCTCCTTTTAATAAAGAACCGGACCAACGCATTAGCAGTTGGTGAACACATGAACTCCTCAAACTATGGTCATCACCGGGAGTGGTTCCGATTATTGTCACTCCAGGGTAGCCAGATCATAACACATAGTAGGTAACTACAACTTGCAAGATCGGATCTAAAACACACATATATTGGTGACAACATAATAATTTCAGATCTGAAATCATGGCACTCGGGCCCTAGTGACAACGTTAAGCATGGCAAAGTAGTAGCAACATCAATCTTAGAACATAGTGGATACTAGGGATCAATCCCCATCAAAACTAACTTGATTACATGATAGATCTCATCCTACTCATCATCGCCCAGCGAGCCTACGAATAGATTACTCACGAACGACAAAGAGCTTCATGGAATTGGAGAGGGAAGAAGGTTGATGATGATGATGGCGACGATTTCCCCTCTTCGGAGCCCAAGACGAACTCCATATCTGCCCTCCAGATGAAGAACAGGTGGTGGCGGCGCCTCCATATCGTAAACGTGATGAAAACTTCTCTTTTTATTTTTTCTGGGACGAAGGGGGACTTATATACCTGAGGTAGGGGGCGGCAGAGCCGTGTGGGCCCCACAAGCCTGCCCACCGCCACCACGGGGGTGGTGGCGGAGCCCGGGCTTCTGGCCCACTGGCCCACCCCCTGAGGTCGAACTTGGCGCAGATATTTTTTATATTTTCCAAAACTGCTCCCCGTAAATTTTCAGGACGTTTGGAGAACTTTGATTTCTGCACAAAAATAACACCAAGGCAATTCTGCTGAAAACAGCCTTAATCCAGGTTAGTTCCATTCAAATCATGCAAATTAGAGTCCAAAACAAGGGCAAAAGAGTTTGGAAAAGTAGATACGATGGAGACGTATCAACTCCCCCAAGCTTAAAACCTTGCTTGTCCTCAAGCAACTCAGTTGACAAACTGAGAGAGAAAGAAAAACTTTGACAAACTATGTTTGATCTTGTTGTTGCAACTATGTCTAACTCATAACCAGAATTTCAGCAAGATCACAAGTTAACCACATAAGCAAATGACACTAAGGTCTCACGGTAAACTAAAATCAATGGCATAATCAGCTAACGAGCAAATAATAATGAGTTTCAAATACCAACACTTCAATCAGAACAAGCATGAAGCAATATGAATAGGTGGTATCTTGCTAGCTCTTTCTGAGACCCGAAAACAAAAATGCAGAGCACTTTCAAAGATCAAGGGCTGACTAAACATTCTAATTCATAGCAACGAAGATCCAGTCATAGTCATACTCAATATCAATCAAAAGCAAAGTAGAAAAATGACAGAGGTGCTCTCTAATTGGTGCATGTAAAAGAAGAGGAGGATGACTCAACAGGAAAATAAATAGACAGGCCCTTCGCAGAGGGAAGCATTGATTTGCAGTGGTGCCGGAGCTCAAGGTTTGGAAATAGAGATAATAATTTTGGGTGGCATGCTTTCATTGTCAACGCAATGACCAAGAGTTCTCAATATCTTCCATGCTACTCATGCTATAGGAGGTTCCCAAACAGAAAAGTAAAGTTTTAACTCCCCCACCACCAATGAATCACACTCCACAGCTAGCGGAATCCTCGGGTACCGTCCATACTAACATCAATCCGGGGGAGTCTTGTTTTACAGTTATGTTTTTGATTTAAGCGTGGAACTGGGCATTCCAATTACCGGCTCCTTTCTTGTGAATGACTGTGAATAAACACATGTCGAGGATAACACTCCTAGCATGGAAGATATCAATAGCCCTCTGTCACCACATGAGCGGTTCGGGCATGCAAGATAGATTATTTCTTGAAGGTTTAGAGAATGGCACATGCAAATTTACTTGGAATGGCAGGTAGATACCACAAATAGGTAGGTATGGTGGACTCTCATGGAAAAACTTTTGGGTTTATGGAAGTGGATGCACAAGCAGTATTCCGCTTAGTACAAGTGAAGGCTAGCAAAAGACTGGCAAGTGACCAACTAGAGAGCGACAACAATCATCAGGATGTAATGAGTTTGACTAACATTGAATGCAAGCATGAACATGATATAAATCACCATGAACACAAACATCATAGAGGCTATATTGATTTTGTTTCAACTACATGCATGAACATGCGCCAAGTCAAGCCACTTGAAACATTCAAAGGAGAATACCATCCTATCATACTACATCATAGTCATCTCAAAATCTATGTTGGCATTCAAGACAAACCATTATAAGCTCTCAGCTAAATAAGCATGGCATCAGAAACTATGATCTCTAAGTTGTCATTGCAAACATGGTTCTCTCACAACAAAGCTAAATCTGGGTCGACAAGCTAGTCATATTTACAAAAACAAAATAGATAGAGTTCATACCAGCTTTTCAGTCTCAGTCACTTCATCATATATCATCATTGTTGCCTTTCATTTGCACGATTGAACGATGTGAACAATAATAAGCGCATTGGACTAAGCTGAATCTGGAGGAAAACACAAAGGAGAAGACAAAGTAATATGGATCTTTGAAAGCTAAACAGGTAAGCATGCAAGAACCAATAAACATTGTAACCAATATCTTCTACCTTGACACAAAGAAAAAGAAAACTATTTACACGGGAAAGCTCCCAACAAGCAAAAGAAGAAAGAAAAATCATTTTGGGTTTTCTCAAAAGGACACAAAACAAGAAAACCAGAAAACGAAAATAAACTAGCATGGATAATACAGTGGCAAAGTGTAAACACCGGCTAACAAAGTGAAAGCATAAGCATGAATGTAAAGTCGGTGAGAACACGTACTCCCCCAAGCTTAGGCTTTTGGCCTAGCTTGGTCTACTCCCAAGGATGATCCTGGCGAAACCCAAAGTCATAATGGGTGTTATACGGGAGTGCTGCAGCCACTGCCTGAATAGCTGCCTCACAAAGTCGAGCAGCCGTCGCCTCCCTCTCATATTCCTTTGTCTCTCCTATGGTTATGTAGTATCTTCGTTTTACCTGAAAGTCAAGGAAAGTAGGAGCAGGAAGGGTAATATGGAAAACATGCTGCCGGTTAAATATCAAGCGGTATAGGAGGGATCCATGATCTCTCTCAAGGAACTGGTAGCATGTTAGAGCGACATGATCAAGGTAGGCTCTACGGAGAGGAGGGTCTTCTGGACGGATGGATACTCCAAGAAAATTTGCTAAGCGCGTAGCATAAACTCCACCAAAGAAATCCCCCTCAGTGGCATTTTTATTCAGCCTCCTTCCTATTATAGCTCCCATATTGAAGCTCCTGTCACCTGTTACTGTGCTCTTAAGGATACTAAGGTCGGAAGCGCATAGGTGACAATGTCCACCCTTGCTGTTAATGCACCTACCTATGAAGAGGGCAAGGTAGTGCAAGGTAGGGAAATGGATGCTTCCTATGGTGGCTTGCGTGATATCTCTGGTTTCTCCAACAGTTATACTGGAGACAAAGTCTCTGACCGAAGACTTAGAAGGATCATTAACACTACCCCCATCGGGTATCCTGCAAATCCTATTGAAATCCTCCAGTTCCACGGTATAGGATTTATCGTACAAATCAAACAGTATGGATGAGTCATGGTCAACTGAGAATTTAAATCTACGCACGAAAGAGGCAGTGAGCATAGCATACTATTCACATTTATCTGAGAGGAATTCTTCAAACCCGGCATTGCGGACAAGGTTATCAAACTCATCCTTGAAACCTGCTTCGATCATGAACTCATCGGTAGGCCATTCACATGGTTGTACCGGTGCGTCCCTTAGTTGAAAAGGTTCGGGCTCCCGAAAGGAAAGACGAAGACCCTTCTTACTTGAGGAACCACCATGAAACTTCCTCCTGAACATAATTTCCTTTTGCTGAAATTTTTGAAGTTCAAGAGAAAAGTGAATAAAGACCCACCACACCTTGTAGCAACTACTCCTACTAGTGCCTAGAGACCGTATCACACGCTAAAACTACTTGGGACCAGCTAAAATTAGCATTTCTAGCTCAAGAACAGGGTCACCAAGGTAGCAAGAATACGCGAAGGATAAAGCACTAGAGCAAAAACTAATTCGACCAATGGAGGAGTCACTTACCAAGGAGTGATTTCCCCAAAACGGTTCGGAGAATGGTGCTTTGAGCAAGGAGATCGAAAATCACAGCCAAATGAGCAAGAACACGGGTTTGAGCTGCAAAACAATTTTTCTGGAGGTGGAAGAAGAGGTTGAGAGCTGGAATGAGTGGAGGGGGTGCCTGTGGGCCCCACAAGCTTGCACCCCGCCACCAGGGGGGTAGGTGGAAGTGGCAGGGCTTGTGGCCCACTGGTCTGGCCCCCAGGCCAGCTCTCAGGCCTAGAAATTTTCAAAAATTCCAGAAAAAATCATACTAAATTTTCAGGACCATCGGAGAACTTTTATTTTCGAGGTATTTTTATCCGGGACGCTAAAACAGAAAACAGGGAAAAACTAAACTAATTCTATCATTTTTCTTCTAAGCAAAAGAAAATGAAAGCTCAAAACAGAGGTATGTGACTCTTTGATTCATCCATTTCATGGTCATCGGAAGAAATCCGTCAATGGGATTGATCAAGTCCTTATGACAAAACTTTCTCGAATCGCAAGAGAGAACGGAGAATTTTCGAATGGCCACTAAGTCACCTCAATGGGGATATGTATCTCCCCAACAAGCAAATCATACTTCATCTTGACACGAGGAATAGGGCGTTCAAAGCTCCCAATGAGAATCGATGAAGTCTTTTCGATAGCATTGATGCAATGTACTTGATATAGTTTCTTCGAAAAGTGCACGGTGTGCTCATTACTGTTGACATGGAAAGTGACATTGCCTTTGTTGCAATCTATAACAGCCCCTGCAGTGTTTAAAAAGGGTCTTCCGAGGATGACAGCCATGGCATCGACCTCAGGAATATCCAAGATAACGAAGTCTATTAAGTTAGTGGTGTTAGCAACCACAACAGGCACATCCTCGCAAATGCCGATACGGAAAGCAGTTGATTTGTCGGCCATTTGCAGAGAAATTTTAGTGGGTGTCAACTTATCCAACTCAAGTCTACGATAAAGAGAGAGCGACATAACACTAACACCGGCTCCAAGGTCACATAAGGCAGTTCTTACGTAGTTTCCTTTAATGGAGCGAGGTATAGTGGGCACTCCGGGATCACCAAGTTTCTTAGGAGTTCCACCTTTAAAAGTGTAGTTGGCAAGCATGGTGGAGATCTCAAGATCTGGTATCTTCCGTTCATTAGTCACGATATCTTTCATGTACTTGGCATACAGAGACATCTTGAGCATATCAGTTAACCGCATCTGCAGAAAGATGGGTCTTATCATCTCAACGAAGCGCCCAAAATCCTCATCATCCTTTTTCTTGGATGGCTTAGGAGGGAAGGGCATAGGTCTCTGAACCCATGGCTCCCTTTCTTTACCATGCTTCCTAGCAGTGAACTCATTCTTATCGTATCTCTTAGGTTGTTGATTATCAGGATTTACCGAAGGTTCAATCTCCACATCCTCAGCATTGCTAGGTTGAGCATTATTATGAACATCATTGTCCATATTGTCACCAGGTTCATGTTCATCACCAGATTGTGTTTCTGCATCAGACGCAGAAATATCATTAGGTTCTTCCGGTGTGACAGTATTTGGTGAACTGTCATGCATGCTTCTATCATCCTTCTTCTTCTCCTTAGGATGACTCGGTGTATCAACATTGATTCCTTGAGAATCTTGATCAATTCTCTTAGGATGACATTCAGGATACAAAGGTTCCTGAGTCATTTTGCCTCCTCTAGTAATGACTCTGACAGAGTTGTCATTTAATTCATTGAGCAGGTCATTCTGAGCTTTAAGTACTTGTTCTACCTGAGTAGTAATCATAGAGGCATGTTTACTCACAAGCTTCAGCTCATTGACATTTCTGTCTACACAAGCACTTAAATGGCTAAGCATATGAGTACTTTCTTCCAAATGTCTGCTAACATAATCATGGAAACTCTCTTGTTTGGCAACAAAGTTGTCAAATTCATCGAAGCATAGGCTAGCAGGTTTGTCAAAAGGAATATCACTCTCATCAAACCTACACAGAGAATTCACTTCTACTACCTGTATTGGGTTATCGAGACCATGGATCTCTTCGATAGGTGGTAGATTTTTGACATCTTCAGATCTAATGCCTTTCTCTTGCATAGATTTCTTGGCTTCTTGCATATCTTCTGGGCTGAGGAATAGAATACCTCTTTTCTTTGGAGTTGGCTTAGGAGGTGGTTCGGGAATAGTCTAAGCATTATCGTTGATCAAGATGTTATTCAGTAGAGTCTCAGCTTGTTCTACAGTTCGTTCCCTAAAAACACAACCGGCACAACTATCTAGGTGGTCTCTAGAAGCATCGGTAAGTCCATTATTGAGGATATAAAGTATCTCGTTCTTCTTAAGAGGGTGATCAGGCAAAGCATTTTGTAGCTGGACGAGCCTCCCCCAAGCTTGTGGAAGACTCTCTTCTTGGAGTTGAGCAAAGTTGTATATTTCCTGCAAGGCAGCTTGCTTCTTATGGTCAGGGAAATATTTCTCACACAAGTAATAAACCATCTCCTGGGGACTACGCACACATCCAGGAGCAAGAGAGGTGAACCAGACTTTAGCGTCATCCTTTAGAGAGAAAGGAAACAGCTTAAGGATATAGTAGTGGCGGATCTTCTCCTCATTAGTGAAAAGGTTGGCTATATCGTGTAGTTTGGCAAGATGGGCTATGACCGTCTCATACTCATAACCGTGAAAAGGATCAGATTCGACTAGAGATATTATCTCAGGATCGATAGAGAATTCATAATCCTTATCGGTGATAAAGATAGGTGAAGTGGCAAACTTCGGGTCATATTTCATCCTAGCTTCCCGAGATTTTTCCTTCCACTTGAGAAGTAATTTCTCAGCGTCATAGGCATCCTTACATGCAAGAAAATCCTCAGCTATCTCTCCCTCCATAACGTAACCCTCAGGTATATCACGCAATTCATATCTAGGAGAGCTAGATCTAGCAGGAGCAAAAGCAGGTTATATCTCAATAGTATCGGCAGTTTTAGAAGCATCACGAGCATTGGTAGTAACTCTAGCAATATGAGCATCAAGGAACACTCCTAGTGGAACATCATGCAAAGTAGCATCTCTAGCAGTATCAAGCATAGCATCATCAGGCAAAATAGCATCTCTAGCATCATCAAGCAAAGGACTATCAAGCATAGCATCTCTAGCAGTATCAAGCATAGCATCATCAGGCATAGCATCTCTAGAAGTATCAAGCATAGCATCATCAGGCATAGTATCAGGCATAGTATCAAGCATAGCATCTCTAGCAGTAGCATCATAAGCATCATCAAGAACAGGCGACAAATCAAGATTTCTAGCAGGAGGTGATGTCGCAAACTTACTCATAACTGAAGGTGAATCAAGTGCAGAGCTAGATGGCAATTCCTTACCTCCCCTCGTAGTTGAGGGCAAGACTTTGGTCTTCGGATCCTTCAGATTCTTCATAGTGATCAGCAGATATAAATCCCAAGTGACTCAGAGAATATAGAGATACCTCCCCGGCAACGGCGCCAGAAAAATGCTTGATGCCAACTATTCTTCCCCTTTGCAACGGCACCAGAAGAATGTTGCTAGCACTCTCCGGCAATAAAAACTAGAAGATTGTTGTTGACGGCCCACAAGCGCATGGGATCGCAACAGTTTTCGAGGGTAGAGTATTCGACCCAAATTTGTTGATTCGCACGACGGGAGGTGAGAGAATACTCTCAAGTATTAGCAGTTGAATTGTCAGATTCAACCACACCTTAAAGATTAGTATCTGCAAGCAAAGTAGTAACAGCAAAGTAGCGAGTAACGGCGGTGTAACGAGCAATAGCAGCGGCAAGGAAAAGCAATAGTGACAGCAGTAGCAAGTAGCAACAGTAGCAAGCGAGCAAGACAAGTAACAGAAGTAGCAACAGTAGTAGCAGAGCAAGACAAGTAATAGCAGTAGCAACAGTAGTACAAACCATAGGCAATGGGTCGGTGATTTGTTTGGATGATATTCATCATGCAACAGCTATAACACGGAGAGATATGTGGCTAGCTCCCGTTCGTCAATGTGATGTAGGCATGCATTCCGTGTGTCATCATACGTGCTTAGGGAAAAGAACTTGCATGACATGTATTGTCCATCCCTCCCGTGGCAGCGGGGTCCAAAAGGAAACTACGGGATATTAAGGTTCTCCTTTTAATAAAGAACCGGACCAACGCATTAGCACTTGGTGAACACATGAACTCCTCAAACTATGGTCATCACCGGGAGTGGTTCCGGTTATTGTCACTCCGGGGTTGCCAGATCAAAACACATAGTAGGTAACTACAACTTGCAAGATCGGATCTAAAACACACATATATTGGTGACAACATAATAAGTTCAGATCTGAAATCATGGCACTCGGGCTCTAGTGACAAGCGTTAAGCATGGCGAAGTAGTAGCAACATCATTCTTAGAACATAGTGGATACTAGGGATCAATCCCCACCAAAACTAACTCGATTACATGATAGATCTCATCCTACTCATCACCGCCTAGCGAGCCTACGAATAGATTACTCACGAATGACGAAGAGCTTCATGCAATTGGAGAGGGAAGAAGGTTGACGATGACGATGGCGACGATTTCCCCTCTCCAGAGCGCAAGACGGACTCCAGATCTGCCCTCCAGATGAAGAACAGGTGGTGGAGGCGCCTCCGTATCGTAAACGCGATGAAAACTTCTCTTTTTATTTTTTCTGGGACGAAAGGGGACTTATAGACCTGAGGTTGGGGCCGGCAGAGCCGTGTGGGCCCCACAAGCCTGTCTACCGCCACCAGGGGCGGTCGTGGCGGAGCCAGGGCTTGTGGCCCACTGGCCCACCCCCTCACGTGGAACTTGGCGCATATATTTTTTATATTTTCGAAAACTGCTCCCCGTAAATTTTCAGGACGTTTGGAGAACTTTGATTTCTGCACACAAAAAAACACCAAGGCAACTCTGCTGAAAACAGCGTCAGTCCAGGTTAGTTCCATTAAAAACATGCAAATTAGAGTCCAAAACAAGGGCAAAAGAGTTTGGAAAAGTAGATACGATGGAGACGTATCACATTCCACATCAAAAATTCAGTCTTTATCACTTCCCTACTCGAGGACGAGCAGGAGTTAAGCTTGGGGATGCTTGATACGTCTCCAACGTATCTATAATTTTTGATGGTTCCATGCTATTATCTTGTCAACTTTGGATGTTTTGTATGCATGAATATGCTATTTTATATCTTTTTTGGGACTAACCTATTAACTCATTGCCAAGTGCCAGTTTCTGTTTTTTCCGTGTTTTTGACCTTTTTCATAGAAGAATATTAAACGGAGTCCAAACGGAATAAAACCTGCGGAATGATTTTTTTCCATAACAGAAGATACAAAGGGGACTTGAGAACCAAGGCAAAGGACCTTGGGGGAGGTCACAAGCCCCCTATCCGCGGCCTGGGGGGCCACGCCTAGCAGGCTTGTGCCTCCCCCCTCCCCCCTCCCTCATGGCTCCTTTGCCCCACTTCTTCCGCCTATAAATTCTCTAAAAATCCAAAACCACCAGAGAGAGCCGCGAAAATACTTTTCCGCCGCCGCAAGCTTCTGTCTCCGCAAGATCCCATCTGGGGACCGTTCTGGTGCCCTGTCGGAGGGGGGATTCATACACAGAGGGCTTCTTCATCAACACCATTGCCTCTCCGATGATGCGTGAGTAGTTCACCACAGGCTTCCATAGCTAGTAGCTAGATGGCTTCTTCTCTCTCTAGGATCTTCAATACAAAGTTCTCCATGATCTTCATGGAGATCTATCCAATGTAACTTTCTTTTGCGGTGTATTTGTCGAGATCCGATGAATTGTGGATTTATGATCATATTATCTATGAATATCATTTGAGTCTCGTCTGATCTCTTATATGCATGATTTCGTATCCTTGTAATTCTCTTCGAGTTGTGTGTTTTGTTTGGCCAACTTGATCTATATATCTTGCAATGGGATAAGTGCTTGGTTTTGGGTTCATACCGTGCGGTGTCCTCACCTAGTGACAGAAGGGGTAGCGAGGCACGCATCGTGTTGTTGCCATCAAGGGTAAAAAGATGGGGTTTATATCATATTGCATGAATTTATCCCTGTACATCATGTCATCTTGCTTAAAGCGTTACTCTGTTTGTTATGAACTCAATACACTAGATGCATGCTGGATAGCGGTCGATGTGTGGAGTAATAGTAGTAGGTGCAGAAAGTATCGGTCTACTTGTCTTGAACGTGATGCCTATATGTATGATCATTGCCTTAGATATCATCATGACTTTGCGTGATTCTATCAATTGCTCGACAGTAATTCGTTCACCCACCGTAATACTTGCTATCATGAGAGAAGCCTCTAGTGAAAACTATGGCCCCCGGGTCTACTTCACATCATATTTTCAGATCTACACTTTTACTTTGTTGCACTTTCCACCTTCAGATCTCACCTTGCAAATAATCGTGAAGGGATTGACAACCCCTTTATAGCGTTGGGTCCAAGTTTGTTTGTTTTTGCGCAGGTACATTTGTGTCTCATCTTGATACTCCTACTCGATTGATACCTTGGTTCTCAAACTGAGGGAAATACTTACTGCTACTGTGTTGCATCACCCTTTCCTCTTCAAGGGAAAAACCAACGCAAGCTCAAGAGGTAGCAGTCACCTCTGCGCACCTGACCTTAGTATTCTTAAGAGCGCAGTAACGGGTGATAGAAGTTTCAACATGGGAGCTATAATTGCTAGGAGGCTAAATAATAATGCTAATGAAGGGGATTTTTTGCTGGGATCTATGCCACTTGCATAGCAAATTCTCTTGGAATACCCATCCGCACAGGAGATCCCCCTCTCCACACGGATTTCCTTGATCGCGTCGCTATGATACGTTATCAGTTCCTTGAGAAGGATAATGAATCCCTCCTATACTAGTTAATATTTAACCGACAACGTGTTTTCCATATTACCCTTCCTTCTCCTGCCTTCTTTGAGTTTTAGGGAAAACGGAGATATTACATAACCAGAGGAGAGGCATAGGAGTATGAGAGGGAGGTGAAGGTTGCTCGCGTCCGTGACGCAGCTAATCAGGCGGTAGCTGCCGCGTCCGAGTACAACCCGCATTATGATTTTGGATATCTCCCGGACCAGCCGTGGAACTAGACCAACTTAGGCCCAAAAGCCTAAGCTTGGGGGAGTACGTGTCTCTCACCGACTTCATATTCATGCTCACACATTCACTTTGATAGTCGGTGTTCACACTCTTCCATTGTATCATCCATGCTAGTTTATTTCTTTTTCGTGCATTCTTCTCGTGTGTTTGTTTAAAAATGAGAAAAATAAAAAAATTAGTTGCAATTTCACATTCCAGCATGCTTAGTGGTAATTTAGAACAAAACCCAAAAAGATTTCCCGTTCTTCTTTTGCTTGTTGGGAGCTTTCCCGTGTAAATGATTTTCTTTTTCTTTAGGTCGAGGTAGAAGACCATGGTTAAAATGATTAGTAGCTCTCATATGCATTATTGTTTATCCGTCAAAGAGCCATATTACTTTGTCTTCTCCTCTGAATTTGCTTGCAGATTCCAGCTTAGTCCAATGCACGAACACTCTTATTATTATTCACATCATTCGGTCGTGCAAGTGAAAGGCAATAATGACGATATATGATGAAGTGACTGAGCCTGGAAAAGCTGGTATGAACTCGACCTATTTTTTTGTAAATATGACTAGCTCATAGTTCCTAATTCAGCATTGTTATGAGAGAAACATGTTTGCAATGACAACTTAGAGATCATAGTTTCTGATGCCATGCTTAATTAGCTAGGAGCTTATAATGGTTTGTCTTGGATGCCAACATGAATTTCAAGATGATTATGATGTAGTATGATAGGATGGTATCCTCCTTTGAATGATTCAAGTGGCTTGACTTGGCACATGTTCACGCATGTAGTTGAAACAAAATCAACACAACCACTACGATATTCATGTTTATGGTGATTTATATCCTACTCCTGCTTGCACTCAACATCGGTTAATTTCAATGCATATTGATGACTGTTGTCGCTCTTTAGTTGGTCGCTTCCCAGTCTTTTGCTAGCCTTCACTTGTACTAAGCGGGAATACTGCTTGTGCATCCACTTCCATAAACCCAAAGTTGTTCCATATGAGTCCATCGTACCTACCTATATGCGGTATGTACCTGCCGTTCCAAGTAAATTTGCATGTGCCACTCTCTAAATCTTCAAATAATAATCTGTTTTGTATGCCCGAACCGCTCATGTGGTGACAAGGGACAGTTAGTATCTTCCATGCTAGGCGTGTTATCCTCGATACGTGTTTATTCACTATCACTCACGAGAAAGGGGCCGGTAATCGGAATGCCCAGTTCCATGCTCAAATCAAATCAAAAATATAATTGCAAACAAAACTCCCCCTGGATTGTTGTTGGTATGGACGGCACCCGAGGATTCGGCTAGTCGTGGAGTGTGATTGATCGGTGGTAGGGGATCCAAAACTTTACTATTCTCTTTGGGAACCGCCTATAATATGTGTAGCATGGAAGATGGTGAAAACTCTTAGTCATCGCGTTGGCAATGAAAGCTTGCCACCCAAAATTATTTATCTCTGTTTTAAAAAGCTTGAGCTCTGGCACCTCTGCAAATCAATGCTTCCCTCTGCGAAGGGCCTATCTATTTACATTTTTCTTGATTCATCCTCTTCTTATTAAAAATCACCAGTTAGAGAGCACCTCCGTCATTTATATGCTTTGCTATTAATTGATATTGAGTATGACTATTACTGGATCTTCTTTGCCATGAATTACAATTTCTAGTCGGCCTTTGGTCTTTGAAGGTGCTCTGAATTTATGTTTTGCGGTCTCAGAAAGGGCTAGCGAGATACCATTTATTCAAATTGTATCATGATTATTTTGATTGAAGTGTTAACGTTTGAAACTTATTATTATTGCTCGCTAGGTAATTACGCCACTGATATGAGTATACCATGAGACCTAAATGTCATTGCTTATGTGGTTAGCTTATGATCTTGCTGAAAATCTGAATATGAGTTAGATATAATAACAACAACAAGATCAAACAAAGTTCGTAAAAGTTTTTCTTTTGTCTCTTTCAGTTTATCAACTGAATTGCTTGAGGACAAGCAAGGCTTTAAGCTTGGAGGAGTTGATACGTCTCCAACGTATCTACTTTTCCAAACTCTTCTTGGAATCTAATTTGCATGATTTGAATGAAACTAACCCGGACTGGCCCTGTTTTTAGCAGAACTGCCATGGTTTTGTTTTTGTGCAGAAATAAAAGTTCTCGGAATGACCTAGAAACTTAAGAGGATTTTTTATGGAATATATAAAAAATATCAGAGAAATAATCAACTCAAGATACGCTGCGAGTGGGCCACGAGCCGTGCACGCCCCCCCCCCCCAGGGCGCGCCTAGCAGGCTCGTGGGGCCCACGTGGCTCCCCCGACTTCATCTCCAACTCCATATAACCTCTCTCGCCCAGAAAAAAAATAAGAGAGAAGAGTTCATCCCGTTTCACGATACGGAGCCGCCGCCACCGCCTGTTCTTCCTCGGGAGGGCAGACTCGGAGTCCGTTCTGGGCTCCAGAGAGGGGAAATCGACACCGTCGTCATCATCAACCATCCTCCATCGCCAATTCCATGATGCTCTCCATCGTTCGTGAGTAATCTTACCATAGGCTTGCTGGACGGTGATGGGTTGGATGAGATCTATCATGTAATCGAGTTAGTTTTTGATGGGGTTTGATCCCTAGTATCCACTATGTTATAAGATTGATGTTGCTACTACTTTGCTATGCTTAATGCTTGTCACTAGGGCCAGAGTGCCATGATTTTGGATCTGAACCTATTATGTTTTCATCAATATATGTGTGTTATTGATCCTATCTTGCAAGTTGTAGTCACCTACTATGTGTTATGACCCGGCAACCCCGGAGTGACAATAGCAGGAACCACTCCCCGAGATGACCATAGTATGAGGATCCCATGTATTCACTATGTGCTAATGCTTTGTTACGGTTCTCTATTAAAAGGAGACCTTAATATCCCTTAGTTTCCATTAGGACCCTGCTGCCACGGGAGGGTAGGTCAAAAGATGCCATGCAAGTTATTTTCCATAAGCACGTATGACTAAATACGAAATACATGCCTACATTACATTGATGAACTGGAGCTAGTTACATATCACCCTATGTTATAACTGTTACATGATGAATGCCATCCGACATAATTATCCATCACCGATCCAATGGCTATGAGCTTTTCCTATACTGGTCCTTGCTAAGTTACTTTACCACTACTATTGTCACACTTGCCATATAAATTACTACTGCTACTGTTACCGCCGCTATCGTTACTATCATACTACTTTGCTACCAAAACTTTGCTGCAGATACTAAGTCTTTCAGGTGTGGTTGAATTGACAACTCAACTGATAATACTCGAGAGTATTCTTTGGCTCCCCTTGTGTCGAATCAATAAATTTGGGTTGAATACACTACCCTCGAAAACTGTTGCGATCCCCTATACTTGTGGGTTATCATGGAGCGGTAGTAAAAAACTACTACCGCTCAGAGAGCGATACTACCACCCCCAGAGAGGTAGTAAAAAACTACTACCGCTCCTAGGGCGGTGCTACCATTGTGCCAGGGGTACTATAGCTGGCCCTTTTGCACATACAAGGAAAACAAGGTTGGAGCTCAATTTGTAGCAAAGGAAAGGTGGTGCAATAGAAATGTGTACGTGTTGATTCCACCCAAACCTTTCCAAAGCGGACCCCCTCTTAATAGTACGGCTTTCCTACGACTCAAATCTACCAAAGAGAAATGTAGAAACCAACCGTCTTTGAAAGACTCCGAGGGGCATCGAATCGTCTTGTGCCTAGTCATGAATTGTATGAAATGCTCAATGCACACGATTAGTCCGCTCACGCATTGCCATCAATCACTAAAACCACTTAGGGAGAAATATTCCCTAACAATCTCCCCCTTTTTGGTGGACTGATGACAATACATGATTTGCACTAAAGGATATAGAAATAGAAAATGCAAACCCAAAATCTACAAACTAGAGATAGGCTCCCCCTAGATGTGTGCATACTTTAGAAAAAGTATATGGACTACCCAGCACACGACCAAATAAAAGCAACCCCCCTAGATTTTATAGACGGGGCAATCCTTGCAACTAACTGAATAAACACTAGGCATGGAAGCAAGGGATAACATGTGAGCATGAAGATAATGGCACATAATAATTAGACTCACAAGCTACTAATAGACTACATAATAATGAGACAATAAAGATAGATGAGAGATAACATATGTCTTGCACTTTGCTTCTCATTTCATCAAGACTATGTTGATGAGTAATGCTCATCCTTATCTTAGTCTTCTCAAGTGCTTTGCCATGACTCACACACATCATTTTGGTTGAGCCTATTCTTAAGTTTCCTCTTTTACATCTTGCTCAACCATTTGTTTTGTGCAAGTGATATGCTTATTGTCTTATCTACTTGCTTGCAATTGTTGTGTGTTTTTATTAATTTTGGGGGAGCAATGATCCTATTTTGTGCACTTGTACCAAATAATTTTTTAGTATTAGTGTAGAAATCATGGGGAGCTTCTCTAGTTTTGATAAAACACTCGTTTATCATAATCATAATATCCTTTATTCATGTGGCTTGAAGGACCATGCGATTGCTTGTTACTTTTGGTATCTTTTTATTGCTTGCTTCTCTCTTTTGTATGTCCTTGTGCCTTAAGTTCTTTTTTGCAATCTTTAGGTCCTCGATATAGTAAGTTTTCCTCCAACTAGTTATCATTGTATATGTGTATTTCTTTGCACTCATTTGTTGAGAAGTACACACTTTTTTGGAGGACCACCTATTATATTGGCTTCCTAAACTTTCCGTCCATATTGGCAATCGATGCCAATGGGGGAGAAGTTTAGAGAGTTTATATTGGAGATTTTTAGAGAGTTTTGCTTTTGTTGCTTAAGCATTTGCATCTCGAACCAATGCATTATTGCTTTGTATGTTTGTGCTTGTTTATTCTTGTTTCTTTATATAAACTCTCTTGAAAGTGATTGTCATCCATTACCAAAATGGGGGAGATTATTAGAGCATATTTATCCACTTGTGGTTTTGGTAAATGATGACAATCCCTATGGACTAATGGTTGCATTAAGTTATATTAGAAGGATTTGTCCATAGGCACTTCTTGAAGTCCATCTGTTGGTTTCAAGGAGTTTCTATGATGACCAAGGTAGTACCGCTCCGGGTGTACTATAGGCCCATGCCCTCATCTTCGATTAGCTGCCCTCTGGCTGAGCATTAGTACCGCTTCGAGGAGCGGTAGTACCGCTCATGTGCCGACTAAGGTGGTAATGGTTGGATTTTTCCATTCCTATTTAAGGGGTCCTTCTTCCCCAAATGTCCCTATCTGTTGAACTCATATCCCCCCATTTCCGACCTTCTTCGAGCTTTCTAACTCTCAATCCCTCCAATGTTTCTTGCTAGTTATTAAGGGAAAAGAGAGAGGAGATCTAGATCCACATTTCCACTAATCACTTTTTCCTCTATGTGAGGGGAACCCCTTGGATCTAGATCTTGGTGTTCTTCATGTTCTTCCTTGTTATTCCTCTCATATTCCTCCATAGCTTTTGCTGTTGTGGATGGATTTGAGTGTGAGAGACTTGACCACTTCGTGTGTTCTTCACATTGCATTTGTTGCATCGGTTTGAGTTCTCCACGGTAATACATGGAAGTGAAAAAGTTTGAGAAGTTTATTACCCTTGGGTGCTTGGTACCCTAGATATTGTTCTTCGTGGAGCTCTGGGCAAACGTCGGGGTCTCCAATTAGGTTGTGGAGATTGCCCTGAGCATTTGAGGTTGCCTCTAAGCCATATTCCATGGCGGTGAAGCTTCGTGGTGTTGTTGGGATCCTCAAATTAAGTTGTGGAGATTGCCCCAACCTTTTTGTAAGGGTTCAGTGACCGCACTCAAGGGTCCCTTAGTGGAATCATGGGCATCTTGCATTATGCGAGGGCGTGGCACTACTACAAAAAAGCCTAGCAGTAGCACGGGTTTTAGGCGTATTAGTAGCGCAGGCTCCCGCGCTACTAATACGATGCTACAACTAACCTTTAGCAGTAGCGCGTGCCCGCCCGCGCTACAACTAACATGTAGCAGTAGCGGGTGTTGGCCCGCGCTACTGCTATACATGCGTAGCAGTAGCGAGCTTTACATAAACGTGTTGCTGCTATACATGTGTAACTATAGCGAGCTTTACATAAACGCGCTGCAGCTACGGCAACAGACAACAGTGCCAGAGATTGACACGTTGACAGAGACTTGGCTTGCGTTGGTTTTTACCTTGAAGAGGAAAGGGTGATGCAGCACAGGAGCAGTAAGTATTTCCCTCAGTTTGAGAACCAAGGTATCAATCCAGTAGGAGAATCTCGTCAAGTCCAGAGTACCTGCGCAAACACAAAAGATCTTGCACCCAACGCTATAAAGGGGTTGTCAATCCCTTCAAGATTGATTGCAAAGTGATATCTGAAGGCAGAAAGTGCAACGAAGTAAAAGTGTAAGGCTGAAAATATGGTGTGAAGTAGACCCGGGGGGCCATAGTGTTCACTAGAGGCTTCTCTCAAAATAGCAAATATTACGGTGAGTGAACAAATTACTGTCGAGCAATTGATATAACCGCGCAAAGTCATGACGATATCTAAGGCAATGATCATACATATAGGCATCACGTCCAAGACAAGTAGTCCGATACTTTCTGCATCTACTACTATTACTCCACACATCGACCGCTATCCAGCATGCATCTAGTGTATTGAATTCATGACGAACAGAGTAACGCCTTAAGCAAGATGACATGATGTAGAGGGATAAACTCAAAGCAATGATGAAAACCCCATCTGTTTACCCTTGATGGCAACAACATGATGTGTGCCTCGCTACCCCTTCTACACTGGGTGAGGTCACCGCACGATATGAACCCAAAACCAAGCACTTCTCCCATTGCAAGAATCATAGATCAAGCTGGCCAAACAAAACCCACAACTCAAAGAGAATTACAAGGATATGAAATCATGCATATAAGAGATCAGAAGAAACTCAAATAAGATTCATAGATAATCTGATCATAAATCCACAATTCATCGGATCTCGACAAACACACCGCAAAAGAAGATTACATCGGATAGATCTCCATGAAGATCATGGAGAACTTCATATTGAAGATCCAAGAGAGAGAAGAAGCCATCAAGCTACTAGCTATGGACCCGTAGGTCTATGGTGAACTACTCACGCATCATCGGACAGGTCATGGTGTTGATGAAGAAGCCCTCCATATCCGAATCCCCCCTCCGGTACGGCACTAGAACGTGCCCCATATGGGATCTTGCGGAGACAGAAGCTTGCAGCGGCGGAAAAGTACTTTCGATGATCTCATGATTTTTTCTGGAATTTCTGGGAATATATAGGCGAAAGACCTAGGGCAGAGGTGGCCCAGGGAGCCCACAAGCCTGGGAGGCGCGGGCCCCCCTGGCCACGGCTAGGGGGCTTGTGGGGTCGCTGGTGGCCCCCTGCGTTGGTTCTCAAGTTCCCCGATCTTCTTCTGTTTCGGAAAAAATCTTTTTGGAAGTTTTGTTCTGTTTGGACTCCATTTAAAATCCTCCTCTGAAAAGGGTCAAAAACATAGAAAAAACAGGAACTGGCACTTAGCACTGAGTTAATAAGTTAGTCCCAAAAAAGATATACAAGGCATACAAAACATCCAAAGTTTGACAAGATAATAGCATGACACCATAAAAAAGTATAGATACGTTGGAGACGTATCAAGCATCCCCAAGCTTAACTCCTGCTCGTCCTCGAGTAGGGAAGTGATGAAGACTGAATTTTTGATGTGGAATGCTATCTAGCATAGTTGTCCTTTGTAACTTCTTTCATATGACATGAATGTTCAGATGCGTAAGATTCAAAACAATACTTTGCTATTGACATGAAAACAATAACACTTCAAGCAAACTAGCAAGGTAATCATGAACTTTCAAAATAACAAGGCCAAGGAAAGTTATCCCTACAAAATCATATAGTCTGGCTATGCTCCATCATCCTCACACAACTAATTTAAATCATGCACAACCCCGGTATTGGCCAAGTAATTGTTTTCGCACTCTTACTTTCTCAAACTTTTTATAACTATCACGCAATATATGAGCGTGAGCCATGGATATAGCACTATAGGTGGAATAGAGTGTGGTGGTGGTTGTGAGACAAAAAGGAGGAGATGGTCACATTGACTCGGCGTATCTAAGGGATATGGAGATGCCCATTAATAGATATCAATGTGAATGAGTAGGGATTGCCATCCAAAGGATGCACTGGAACTATAAGTATGTGAAAGCTCAAAAGGAGAACTAGTGGGTGTGCATCCAACTTGCTTGCTCACGAAGACCTAGGGCAGTTTTGAGGAAGCCCATCATTGGAATATACAAGCCAAGTTATATAATAAAGATTCCCACTAGCATATGGTGGTGACGAAACAAGAGGCTCTCAATCATGAAGAACATGGTGCTATTATGAAGCACAAGTGTGGAAAAACATAGTAGCATTGTCCCTTCTCCCTTTTTCTCTCTTTTTTTTGTTTGGGCACTTGGGCCTCTTTTTTTGGGCTCTTTGGCCTATTTTTGTTTATTTCCTCACATGGGACAATGCTCTAATAATGATGATCATCACACTTTTATTTACTCACAACTCAAATCTTAGAACGACGATGACTCTATAGGAAATGACTCCGGCAGTGTACCGGGATGTGCAACGATCAAGCTTCGCGTATGACGTTGAAACACCTCGCTAGCTATCTTACGATCATGCAATGGCAATATGAGAGTGACGGCACAAGTCATGAGACGGAACGGTGGGAGTTGCATGGCAATATATCTCGGAATGGCTATGAAAATGCCATAGTAGGTAGGTATGGTGGCTGTTTTGAGGAAGGCATATGGTGGGTTTGTGTACCGGCGAAAGTTGCGCGGCACTAGAGAGGCTAGCAATGGTGGAAGGTGAAAGTGCATCTATACCATGGACTCACATTAGTCATGAAGAACTCACATACTTGTTGCGATAGTTTTTATTAGTAATCGAAACGAAGTGCTAAACGCATACTCCTAGGGGAAGGGTTGGTAGGTTTTAACCATCGCGCGATCCCGACCTCAACACAAAGGATGACAATCAATAGATCAATTATGCTCCGACTTCCTAACATAGCGGTTCACCATACGTGCATGCTACGGGAATCACTAACTTCAACACAAGTATTTCTAGATTCACAACACCCTACTAACATAATTGTTAATATTACCAAATCCATGTCTCAAAACTAATTGAGAGGAATCAAGACTTCTCTTTCTACTCAATGCACATGAAGATGGAGGTTTTTGTATCCTCTTTGGGTACCTATCACCTTTGGGACTACTTTCGTAGCATAAGCCAACTACCAAGTCACATAGAGAAAAATTATCTAGCTCAAAAGATATAAGTGAAGCACATAGGGAAAAATTATCTAGCTCAAAATATCTAAGTGAAGCACATAGAGCAAAATTATCTAGCTCAAAAGATATAAGTGAAGCACATAGAGCAAAATTATCTAGCTCAAAAGATATAAGTGAAGCACGACGACCATTCTAGAAAAATCACGATGAGTGCATGTCCATCTCTCAAAAAGGTGTGCAGAAAGGATGATTATGACACAACAAAAAGAAAAGACTCCTACGATACAAGACGCTCCAAGCAAAACACATATCATGTTGTGAATAAAAATATAGCTCCAAGTAATGTTACCGATGGATTGAAGACGAAAGAGGGGATGCCTTCCCGGGGCATCCCCAAGCTTAGGCTTTTTGGTGTCCTTGAATTTGGCTTGGGATTCCTTAGGCATCCCCAAGCTTGAGCTCTTTCCACTCTTTATCCCTTTGTCCATGAGAACATCACCCAAAACTTGAAAACTTCACAACACAAAACTTAAACAGAAACTCGTGATATAATTAGCACAAGAAAACAAACTACCACCTCTTTAGGTACTATAGCAATCTTTATTTCTATTTATATTGGTGTTAGATTACTGTATTCTCACTTTTCCATGGCTAGTACCCCCCGATACAATCCATAGTTTCATCAAAACAAGCAACCAACTCAACAAAAACAGAATCTGTCAAAAACAGACCAGTGTGTAGAAATCTGTATACTTCGTATACTTCTGGTACCTCAAATATTCTTAAAAATTACGACTACCTGGAAAAAAGGAATATCAACCAGCAGCAAAAATAATCAACTCAAAATCTCTTTCTAAATAAAAATGAAAAATAATCTCGTGAGTGAAAAGTTTCTGTCTTTTTCCAGCAGGATCAAACAACCATCACCAAGACTAGTCATAAAGGTTTTGCTTGGCTCAAACACAAAAAAGAAACACAAAAGACACTATCATAACAGAATTATGATGGTGTTGACGCAAAAAAACATAAAGCAAAAGATAAATTCATTGGGTTGCCCCCCAACAAGCGCTATTGTTTAACGCCCTTATCTAGGCATTGATAATTCAATGATGCTCACAAAGAAGATAGCAATCGGACACGAAGAGAGCATCATGAAACATGTGACAAACATATCTAAGTCTAAAATACTTCCTATGCATAGGCATTTTATAGGAAAACAGATTGTCAAGACAACCAATAGTTACCATATGCAAGGAAGAAGAAAGAGACAATATCAATCTCAACATAACGAGAGGTAATTTGGTAACATGAAAGTTTCTACCACAATATTTTCCTCTCTCATAGCAATTACATGTGGGATCATAATCAAATTCAACAATGTAGCTATCACAAAGGATATTCTTTTCATGATCCACATGCATACAAAGTTGATGCTCTTCAAAAATAGTGGGATTATCATCAACTAAAGTCATGACTTCTCCAAACCCACTTTTAATATTATTGAAGCCTTTAATTACATGTGAGACAATATCAATCTCAACATAACGAGAGATTTTGAAGCCTTTATGGCTGGCGCCCGAGGCGCCCTTCACTTGCGCCTGACACTCGGACCACTCGTCGTATACTCCCGGAACTTTTCCTTTGTACACGACATAGCATAGGTACTTTGCCATCAAGAATCTAGGTACCTGTTAGAGATGCATATTCATCAAGAGAATGTACTATCATATGCAACAAAATATACTTGAGCAACAAAAAAAAAGAAAGGGTTAGCAACTAGATGCAACATATAGTAAACATAAATAATCAACGCAGTTTCATCGTATGCAAACTAATTAATTAGAAGTATCCAGGTCATCGTACCCAAACTAACAAAGTAGCGTTACGCAAGTTCGGTAGGGACCGTGGACATCACAAAGTTTCATCGCTACAGAAAGTATATACAAGTTCAACCGACACATATCATCATCATCAGCATCGTAAATCACTAGAACTTCCATCCTTCCAGATCATTGAGGATGGACCCTAGCTTCTTGAACGGCGTGAGGTCGTGACGTTGCATGCCTATGTAAGTTCGGACGTCAGCTCGCCATATAGGGCCGTGGTGGAACATCCCATTCACTTCGATGACTTCTTTCATGATGATCGTCACAATGTCCCTCTGGATGCGAAAGAAGTCATATTTAAGTTTATAATCCGCTTCTCCTTGAAATTCTACCCACTTGCGGATATGATCATCATTTCTGGTTGTCATGCGAAGCTTTTGGTGATCCCTTCTGAACTCCATCATGAGATGGAGGAGGTAGAATCCTTCGTTCGTACTTGATTTCGGGACATGGATGCAGCAGAAGTTGGTTTTATGAGAGAAACCAATATTGCGGTTCCTTTGTTTCCGGATATGTATGTGACCACCCGTGAAGCTGAAGCCTTGGAGAGCATCATCTAGAATATTCATTATGTGGGTGTAGTCCTTCTTCTCGTTGTTTCTGGTAGGGTCAGAATACACAGCGTGGGAGTCTCACGGGTAAAGAACGATAAGGATGGCGCGACCGTTGCCGTGGGAAAAAATACCTCAAATTATTCTCCATATGAGCGAGAATGAATGATTGAAATGTACGAAAGCGTTCTCCAACACTGACTTACTTTGGATGAAAAGGCATGAGGACAATTTCCTGGTCCTTTTTCAGTACCATGAAGTTTTCGAGTTACTCCCTAGCAGTTTTACGCTCAAAGTCGCCGAGACTCAACAAGGACTCGTGCGTGTAGTATGGATCTGCCACACAGATTTGCGAGACTTCTTCTCTCTTCATGACGGAGCTCATATGTAGCGCAAAAAGGCGGACGATTGTACAATTGAGCCACCTTGTCAGAAACATCTTGAAGATATGATCAAACCGTAGGAAGACCACCTCCGCGGGCTATGTGTGGACGTAGCACTTCCCCTCAAGAACACGAGTCGCGTATGTCGGATATCCTGGATCCTTCTAGGCTAGTAGGATTTTCTCAGTCGACAACACATGGTCGTGCAGTCCCTTGAGATCCTCGTATATTGCCTCCAGCGGTTTTGGCGGTAGCGTCGGCTCGCCCGTGACATGGATCATGGCCACCGTGTGGCTGCTATGTGCTCTGGCTTGTTTGTAGGCAGTTGGGCCTATCTTCCCCGATCACTTCCTCTCCTTTTTCTTGGGCTGACCTTCCAGACCCTTCCTTAACCCTGCCCCAGTGTTGTCAGGCTAAGCACTACTGTACGACCCTCGACTAGTTGAGCCTTTGTTGAGGCGGCATCTTCAGGCGTGTCCTGTGAGGATTGCATGAAGAGAGACTTCTTGCAATCCCTGCTAGGACGTTCCTGCCCGGGCAGATCATCCATATCCTCATTAGCATGCTGATAGCCCGAGTCGTCATATTGTTGACTCATCATATCTAAGTCACTGTCACCAGCGCATGTATTGAGGAGCTGAAGAGGGTCCTCCTCCATCTCATCATCCATTCTTTGTTCTACGAGAGCGATTACATCAGCCACTATTGGACCCCTTCATCACGTCGTCCGCCGCTCTCACCCGACACTACAGGCGCTCGTAATTGCGTAGGCGGGGTGGTGGTGTCCATACCTGCTTGTTGATGTGTGGTTATTGGTGTGCTCTTGGCCGGCTCCACACGAAGAAGATTCTTCGGCCATAGCAGCACCCAACCCTTGCAGCTTCCAATCTGTGATGGGGTCTCGTCGTCCTCCCCCCTAGCCGTACTAGAGGAGGCAAATCCTCGTGCCCTGATTTCACACTCGACAAGGTAACCCTGAAGTGCCCACTTGGCATCGACTGGCGGTGGAACGTGAGTTCCAAAGGCTTCGTTATCACCCCCTCTCCCACGTCCACCTTCTGGCCTTTGATCAAGTAGAGTACGGTGCACGAGGTTTCATCGGCCTGCAAACACATGTCTGCAGCATAAAACATCCGAAAAGCAATGAAAATGGAATATTCTAGATATATGTTGGTGCCACATATAATTACTATGAGGTCGTCGAGCTGAGCCAAAGACGAAGGCCCGCCAAGCGCCAGAGACCGAGGATGGGCTGCTATGAGCGGGTGCGAGTGTGGGAGCAGGCCCGGTTGATTGAGCAGGTGATGGTGTGTTGGTGTTGCTCATCGAGTTGCTCCCGACGAAACTGGGCATGTGGAATTCATGTACCTTCTTGTCTGGATTTTGCTTTGTCCAGTTGATGATAGCCGGGATCAAGTTAGTAGCAAAATCATTTCTGCAGGCATGTATAGCTGCGTCGACTGCCTGCTGTAGCAACTCATTTTTCTCCTCGGCTGCTTTTTCGTGTCCCCAACTGCTTTTTTCTCGAACTCAAGCTTCACCTTCTCGTCGATGTTCGTCTGACTAAACTTTTTTTTTCTGCTTCTTGGCCTTCGGGCCCTCGTTGTAAAACACCTTCCATGTGGCGCCGTCTCCGGAGCCGTGCACACGTCCATATTGCGGCCGCTGGCCCAAAGGGAGTCCCTTAAGTTCCTTCAAGGCCCGGTTGAGAGGGGTGTCCCACTTGGGCCTCATCGGCGAAGTAGGTCTTTTGGCTGCAAGCTCGTGTTGCTTCTCCTACAGAAGGAACGTGGACCATTTACGAATGTGTAGTCGACTTGATCAGAAGCTAAATGTAAGGTGGTAAAAGAATAATTACCAGTATTCTAATCAATTTCCTCGTGATCTGGTCCGTGTGAAAAACCTTTTTTTCCTTGTCCCACTTGTAGTGGGCCCTGATGAAGTCACGCTCCAAGGGGTTGGTGAACTTCGCAAAAGGGTCTAGGAGACCCGCGGCTTCACGTTTCGCGTCTTCCTTATCCCATATGGGCCTTTTGCCAAGGTAGACACGGCTTCCGAGGCGATGCTTCCCCATGTTCCTTTGCTGAAGTCTCTTGAATTTCACAGCCTTAGCCTTGGCTGCCTCGGTAGCGCAAGTCTCCTTGAACTTTTCAAATTCCTCTTCCGTAAGTGTTGGATTTTCCTCCAGAATCTTGGACAGGGGTTCCTCAGCCTTAATAGCTTGTTTCACCCTCCCTTTCCACGAGGACAAATCATTGCTGAACATGCCCATGGTGTGATTATTAATCTTTTTCATGTTCTTATCATCCACGGGTATTCTATGGTGTCATCCCGGTCGGAGAACTTGAATCTCTTGTTCAGCTTCGTCAGGAGTAACTTCATCAAATGTTCTTTACCCCTTATGTCATCGTCGTTGATGCTCGCGCATTCCCCTAGGATGCATCCTACTTGGTTCCCATAGCACTTGCGAGGTTCTAACAGCTCAAACTTTCCATGGGCCATCTTTGTGATCACCAGTCGTCCGTTGCCGAGTTTGTTAGGTTTTCGTGTCATCTGCTTCTTCTGCTTCTTCTTTTCGGTAGCGGCATTGGCGCTGGTACCTTCCCCACCGGTCTCGGCGCCGCCATCGGTGCCGGCACCGTCGGTGTCGATGTCGGTCAATACCTTCATCTAGGCCGACCTGCAAACCTTGACTGTTCTTAGCATACAAAAGGTCAAGGTACTGTTGTTCACCCTCATAATCCATCTCATCTGCATCTTGGTCAGAAGGCCCGGTTTCTTCGTTGTTTGACACATTTCCTATGATTAAGTCTCCACGCTTAATTCTAAAACTATAAAAAATGATAAATGACATAAAAATATCTATGTTTGCCGGAATTCCGTTTCCCAGCAAAATCCCGGCACTCGATATGCCTACTTTCTAGCATAGGTCATGCCAAAATTCACAGAAAATTTCGACATGACCTTTGATAAAAAGTGGACATATGGAGCGCCTGAAATTCACCGGAATGGAAATGAACCAACATTCCTGTGAAACATAGGCCACTCGGATCATTTACCCTGCACATAATCATCATTTTCCAAATATGACATGTCCAAAACATCACATGTCCAAATTCCAAATATGACATGTCCAAATCACATGTCCACTTCAAATTTGCATATAAAAGGAACAAAAATATATAACTTGAATAAAAATACAAGAAGTCATTTTTCTTGACAATATTTGAAATAACTAAATAGATAACCTAATTAACCTACTGATCTAACTAAATAGATAACCTACTCGTTTGATAACTAGGGTTCATAACTAAATAGATAACCTAATTAACCTACTACCCTAACTAAAACCTAAGTAAATTAACAAAAGAACCCTAGCTAGCAGAGAGAGGAGGAGCGGTGGGGGGCTTACAGAGGGTGCAGGGGCGAGGAGGCATGCCCGACGACGACCGAGGTTGGGAGGGGAGGAAGCAGAGGAGGGAGGCGTGGCGCGTCGGGGCCGGGGGCAAGGGCGAGGTCGCCGGAGTCGGGGGGAGAGGGGCGAGTGCCGGGGTCGGGGGCGAGTGCCGGGGTCGGGGGTGAGGGCAGGACTCCGGCGAGGTCCAGGGTAAGGGCACGGGCTCCGACGGCGGCGAGGGGGGAGAAGAGAGCGTGGGGATTTGGGGGAAGAAGCACAGGCGGGAGGCAGATTTGGGAGTTAAGTCAACATATAAGTAGCGAGTTTAACGAAAACGCGCTACTACTACCGCAGGTAGCTATAGCGCGTTTCTCCAAACGGTGCTACTGCTATTTTGACTAGCTATAGCTCTTTTTCTGAAAAGCGCTACTGATATAACCAGTACCTATTGCAGTTTTCCTGTTTGTTTCTTCTATTGTCTTTTCCTTTATTTTCTCTTCCTTTTCTTTACTTCTTTTTCTTTTCTTTTTTTCCAAGAGTAGGTACGAAGGGAGGATGATACAATGTATATAACTAAGGCGATATATATTGCATCATTTGACGGTTAAGTATGTATACAAAATAGGAACATATAGATTACATCATTTGACCCATGCATAACAGTTAAGTGTGTACACAAAATAGGAACATATATATTACATCATTTGACCGATAACGGTTCCTCGGCGTCGACGTTTTCGTTTTTGAGTGAGCTTCTTTCCCTTCTTATTCGTTGAAGAATAACTGAGCCCCTCATTGTGACTTTTCCTATTCCATGGAGTATGATCTTTCTTAGGTAATGTAGTATTGATTCTTCTTTTGACGTATACTTCATCGTCATCATCATCTTCCTTCATTTTGTTTCCATACTGGTCATAGTCTTCCTCATTGGCGACTCCATCCATTCCAATGATTTTCCTTTTGCCCCTCCTTACGACAACACGGCTGGGATTGCACGGGTCGGTTATGAAGAAGCATTGTGTCACGTGCTTAGCGTGTACCCATGGCTTGTTTTTTGCGATAGCGTTCACGGTACGGTTGTCCGCGTCGGGTATAGTCATGGTAGTGAAATACCGGTTTTCTCTTTCGACATTCTTAGCCCATCTGACACGGAACATCGTCGCGTTGTGCAGTCCAGAGTAGTCAAGCTCCCAGATCTCCTCGACCCTTCCATAAAATCTCTCAGTTGCACCGTTGTCGCTGTCGGTCATGCATTCAATCGGCACCCCTGAGTTAAGATCATAAATGTCCATATCTTTGGCCTCCGTGTAGAATGTGTATTCGTTGATATCGTATGCCTGATAGGTGAGGAGGTTGGGCGAGGGACCATGTGTTAAGGCGTATATGAGCAATCCGTCCTTAGAGCCCTGTTCCGGAGGATTAGCAATAATATGCTCTTTGAACCAATGCAGGAAAGTGGAGTTGTTCTCTCTAGTAACTTCGGCGTCCGTCCTGCATACCCCCCGGTCACAATACTTCTTTGTGATAGTTTCTTTGTGCAGTGTCGCGAAAGGATCTACCTCGTGTAGGTGTTGTAGCACTACCAAGTTTGCTCAGTCAAAGTCGTTGTGTTGATTTGAGTAGGCCACATGCAGTTCCCTACGATCGTTGGAGTGACCTTCTCCTTCGAGCCTCCCATCGTGCTAGTTAACAGGCAGACCAACACCAGGTGGCCGGTTTGCGCCAGATAGAAAATTCTCGCAGAAAGAGATGCACTCTTGTGTCAAATAGCCCTAGATGATGCTTCCACCCGGAAGGTACATGTTACAAATGAATCCTTTGATGATCCCATTCATCCTCTCAAGCGGCATCATGTTGTGCAAGAATGACGGCCCCTGTTCTATTATGTCGTCCACAATATGGGCACACGGATGCACCATGACGTCAAAGAACATGGGCGGGAAGTACATCTCAAGCTCATTTAGTATGACAATGATCTCTTTCTGTAGCCTTCGGAGCTGCTTCACACTGATCGACTTTCGAGAGATGATGTCAAAAATGTTGGAGAGACCAGTAAGCGTGTCACGGACGTGCTTGTCCATTATCCCTCTAAGGGCAACAAGCAGTATCTGCGTCATCATCACATGACAGTCATGGGACTTCATTCCGCTGAACCTTTTCTTCTTCGTGTAAAGATATCTGCTTATCTTGCCACAGTAACCGGAACTAACTTTGATTCTGGTAAGTCACTTGAAGAATTGATCGATCTCAGCCAGACTTAAGGTGAAGCAAGAAGGGGGACAATAATCCTCTTCCTTTACTTTTTTGCCCTTCTTCTCCCGCGCCTCTGTCTCTCTCTCTGTCTCCTCTCACTTTTTACGGGGCGGCATGTGCAGATCTGTCCTGATCTCCAAATCTTGCAAGTCTTGTCTTGCCTTCGGCCCATCCTTGGTCTTATCCGGCATGTTCATCAGTGTCGCAAGCAAGCTCTCAAGGACATTCTTACAGATATGCATTTGATCAAGCCAATGAGGCGTGTCGAGTTTGTGCCAATACTCCAAGTCCCAGAAAACATACCTCGTCTTCCATACCTTCAGCAGCGGCTCCGACGCCTTTTTCATCGTCTTCCCGACGCGGAGCACTGTTCCCAGTTTTTCAACAGCTCATTGATTTCGGCGCTGCTTCGCTTACGTGGAGGTCCATGATGCTCAGCCTCACCATTGAATAGATCTCCACGGTTTCTCCATGGGTCATCCTTCTCGAGCCATCTTCGATGCCCCATGTACACGATTCTCCCAGACCCGCCATCTTTCCTTGACGTTAGCTGCTGAGACGTCGTATCATCCATGCACTGCGTGCATCAACAATATCCATGGCACACCTGTCCTGCGACATATCCATAATCCGAGATTGTCGTGCACCGTCGTGATCAACGCGGCTCCCATATAGAAATACTCGCCTTTGCTGGCATCCCATGTCTTGGCCGGTGTTTTCCATAACGTGTCTAACTCCTCTTGAAGTATCCCCAGATACAGATTAATATTATTTCCCGGTTGTTTTGGCCCTTGAATCAGCATTCTCATGTGTATGTACTTCGACTTCATGCACAACCAGGGGGGAGGTTGTACATCCATACAAAAACGGGCCATGTGCTATGGTTGGTGTTCTGGTTGCCAAACGGATTCATGCCATCGGTACACGCATTGAGCACGATGTTCCTTGCGTCACATGTGAAATGCCGATATTCGCCGTTGAACGCTCTCCACTAGCTTCATCCACGACATGTCTCAGCTTCGGATCATCTACATCGTCGGGCTTTTTCCTCTCCGCGTGATAGCGCATGATCTTTGCTTCCTTGGGATCTATGAAATACCGCTGGAGACGGGCAGTGATCGGTAAGTACCATACAACTTTTTGGGGAGATTTCTTCCCGGCCTTATTGTATCGAGAAGAATTGCACACCGGACAACTTGTCTTTTCCGCGTGCTCCTTCCGATAAATTATGCAATCGTTGATGCATGCATGGTATCTAACGTGTGGTAGATCAAAAGGGCACACGATCTTCTTGGCCTCATCCACACTAGTAGGACATAGATTCCCCGTGGGAAGAACATCCTTTAGGTACGTGAGAAGCTCATCGAGACTAGTGTCGGTCCATTTGTTTTTATCCTTCCGTCTTCAGGAGTTCGAACGTAAAACTCAAGCGGGTCACCTCGGGATTGCAATCATGATACAATGGAGTGTTTGAGTCTACCACCAATTGCTGCAGTTTGGCCTCCTCTCTAGAAGCAGCTCTCTCAGTACTTGTCTCCTTACGAAGCAGTGCTTGAACATGAGGGTCGCGTACGATTGAACTTAATACCGGCGAATTCTGAGGCGTGGAGATAACGTTTTCTCTGCCGCCATTTACGACCCCTTCTCCCCTGCCATGTCCGACACCCTCTTCCCTGCCGCCATGTCCGGCCCCTTCTCCACCGCCATGTCCGACCTCTTCCCCGCCGCCATGTCCGACCTCTTCTCCGCCGCCATGTCCGCCCCCTTCTCCGCCGCCATTATCGATCATCTCTTCGTCTTGCCCCGTGTCATCATTGCGTGCCCCGTCGGCATCCTCAAGATCATCATCCTCATCTTCAGTTATCCACCGAGTATAGCCATCCATGAAACCAGTCATGAGCAGGTGCGCCATCACACGACCATCGTCATAGGGGTCGAGCCAAGCTCGTCCTTTGCATCTTTGACACGGACATAAAACCTGTGTCGGGTTATTTTCTTTCATGTCATGCACCACCAACCGCAACCACCTGTCCACCACCATTCCACTGACCATCATGAATGCCAGAACGGTAATAATAAACAAATTGATTATAAAAATGCATCATGCATCAAAGTCATACAAAAATTCGGCATGACCTTCCCTAAAAATAGGACATATAGAGTTTGCCCGGAATTCGCCGGAACGGAAATAAATCGACATTTCGGCGAAACATAGGCAACTCACAATCACAATTCGGCGGCAACTCATGCCACACACACAATTTTCATCATATCGCCCGATTATGTCATATCGCACACATACACATATTTCCATTCTTGCAAAAGCATACATTTTTAATCACCTATCTCGAGATCGAGCACGGTGATGATGATGTCGATAGGTGTCGCCACACACACCTATGGAATGATCAAAAGTGGACAAAGCTCTTCTTGACAAGCCTATAGATCTAGTTGCAGAGGTACATAGGTCACTTCACTAAATGCTAGCTAGATCTACCTAGCTTGCTAGTTTGGGAGGAGACAAGTTCATCTAGTGGAGGGGGGAGGAAAAAGACAAAGGAGATGCATTAATGGAGGTTGGTGTAGTTAGCTAGGAGTAATAAAGAGAGAGAAATATAGGTAGAAGAATGAGAGTAATGGGGGGAGAAGTAGTCAGGAAGAAGCAAAGTGAGGGAGAGAGGAGGTGGGAGCTAGGGGAAAGTGAGGACTAGAGGAGGGGAGGGTGCAGAGTAAAAGGTGGTATGGCTACGACTTAGCAGTAGCGCGGGTAGAAAAACGCGCTGCTACTAATAATGTAGCAATAGCACTTCTTTGACCCACACGCTACTGCTAAGCGGGGCCTGCCATGTGGCCAGTTTCAGAATTAGCAGTAGCGACATGGAAAAAAGCGTGCTACTACTATCACGTTAGCAGCAGCGCGGTTATATTAAGCGTGCTACCGCTAAACCTAGTGTGGTGGGAACTGTCGGTCAACTTTAGTAGCAGCGGGGTTCTTCTGAGCCACGCTGCTGTTAAGTTTATAACAGTAGCGCATGTATTTAGAACCCGCTGCTGCTAGGTAGTAGTAGTAGCAGCGCTCCTTCCAGTTCCGGCTGCTGCTAAGATTCTGTGTATAAGGTTTTCCCTAGTAGTGTGAGGAGATTATAGTGGCCTTAGTGGCTTCTTGGGGGGCATTGTGCCTCCACACTGCTCCAAACGGAGATTAGCATCCCCAAGGGTGTGAACTTCGGGATACATCATCGTCTCTGCATGCCTCGGTTATCTCTTACCCGAGCCCTTTACTTATGCACTTTACTTTGTGATAGCCATATTGTTTCTTGTTATATATCTTGCTATCACTTAGTTGTTTATCTTGCTTAGCATAAGTTGTTGGTGCACATAGGTGAGCCTAGTTGTTTAAGGTTTTGTGCTTCAATAATTAAACATTAGTTCTATTCCGCATTTGTTCATGCCTAAACCGTAATTATTTTAATACGCCTATTCATCCACCTCTAGGCGACATCCACATCCTTTCAACTATGGACAGTAATCCTTTGAGGGTCTTTTTCGGGGTATCTTCACCTCGACTACAAACGCCAAGAGTTGTCCCTCAACTGTTGAACCTACTGAAAATGTATACTATAAAATTCCTTCGGGTATGGTAGAGAAACTGCTAGCTAATCCTTATGCAAGAGATGGAACAAAACATCGATATATGGACCTAATCTATGTGGATGAAGTTTGTGGTTATTTAAGCTTGCACGTTTATCCGGAGATGAAGTCAAGAATAAGGTTTTCCCTTTATCTCTTGGGGGGAGCATTGACATGAGATACGTCTCCAACGTATCTATAATTTTTTATGGTTCCATGCTATTATCTTGTCAACTTTGGATGTTTGTATGCATTCTATATCTTTTTTTGGGACTAACCTATTAACTCAGTGCCAAGTGCGAGTTCCTGTTTTTCTGTGTTTTTGACCTTTTTCAAAGGAGAATATTAAACGAAGTCCAAACGGAATAAAACCTCCAGAAAGATTTTTTCCGGAACAGAAGATACGCACGGAGCTTGAGAACCAAGGTAAAGGGTCCCAGGGGAGGCCACAAGCCCCGTAGTCGCGGCCTGGGGGGCGCGCCTAGCAGACTTGTGGGCCCCCCGTGGCTCCTTTGCCCTACTTCTTCCGCCCATAAATTCCCTAAAAATATGAAACCACGGGAGAGAGCCACGAAAATACTTTTAGGCCGCCGCAAGCTTCAGACTCCGCAAGATCCCATCTGGGGATCGTTCTGGTGCCCTGCCGGAGGGGGGATTCGGACATAGAGGGCTTCTTCGTCAACACCATTGCCTCTCCGATGATGCGAGAGTAGTTCACCACAGACCTTCGGGTCCATAGCTAGTAGCTAGATGGCTTCTTCTCTCTCTTGGATCTTCAATACAATGTTCTCCATGATCTTCATGGAGATCTATCCGATGTAATCCTCTTTTGAGGTGTGTTCGTCGAGATCCGATGAATTGTGGATTTATGATCGGATTATCTATGATTCTTATTTGAGTCTCCTCTGATTTCTTATATGCATGATTTCATATCCTTGTAATTCTCTTCGATTTGTGGGTTTCATTTGCCAACTTGATCTACAATTCTTGCAATGGGAGAAGTGCTTGGTTTTGGGTTCATACCGTGCGGTGTCCTCAACCAGTGACAGAAGGGGTAGCAAGGCACGCATCGTGTTGTTGCCATCAAGGGTAAAAAGATGGGATTTATATCTATTGCATGAATTTATCCCTCTACATCATGTCATATTGCTTAAGGCGTTACTCTGTTTGGTATGAACTCAATACACTAGATGCATGCTGGATAGCGGTCGATGTGTGGAGTAATAGTAGTAGATGCAGAAAGTATCGGACGTGATGCCTATATGTATGATCATTGCCTTAGATATCATCATGACTTTGCGTGGTTCTATCAATTGCTCGACAGTAATTCGTTCACCCACCGTAATATTTGCTATCATGAGAGAAGCCTCTAGTGAACATTATGGCCCCCCGGGTCTACTTCACATCATATTTTCAGCTCTACACTTTTACTTTGTTGCACTTTCCGCCTTCAGATCTCACCTTGCAATTAACCGTGAAGGGGTTGACAACCCCTTTGTAGCGTTGGGTGCAAGTTTGCTTGTTTTTGCGCAGGTAGTTTGGAGACTTGCCTTGATACTCCTACTGGATTGATACCTTGGTTCTCAAACTGAGGGAAATACTTACTGCTACTGTGCTGCATCACCCTTTCCTCTTCAAGGGAAAAATCAACGCAAGCTCAAGAGGTAGCAACATGGTATAGGCTATGTGATGATACACGATCTTGGAACTGGAACCGATTGCAATTGGAGGGTCACCAAAACATTTATCCTATGCATCTTGTTCATCGTGATCATAATTTTATCTATTATTTTTGGCCTTGTGAAAGAGAAAGTATCGCTCTAGCTTGGGGGAGGCTAAAGTCAATGTTATATTCATGCCCCAATCATGAGCTCTCGAGAGAAGTTATTGTTCAGAATTTTTATGCTCGGCTTTCTCGTAATGATGAAACCATGCTCGATACTTCTTGAGTTGGTTCTTTTATAAAGAAGACTATTGAATTCAGGTGGGATCTTTTGGAAAGAATTAAACGCAACTCTGAAGATTGGGAGCTCGACGAAGGTAAAGAGTGAGGTACAAAACCTAAATTTGATTGTGTTAAATCTTTTATGAATACTGACGCTTTCAATGATTTTAGCACTAAGTATGGACTTGACTCTGAGGTAGTAGCCTCATTTTGTGAAACCTTTGCTGCTCATGTTGATCTCCCTAAAGAGAAACAGTTCAAATATCATCCACCTATTAAAGAAAAAATTGAAGAACCAATTAAAGTTGAGGCTGAAACTATTATTTACAATGTTGACCGAGTTGTGCCTACTGCTTATATTGAGAAACCACCTTTCCCTGTTAGGACAAAGGAACATGCTAAAGCTTCAACTATGGTTAACAAAAGTTATGCCAAACCCTGTGAGAAAATCAAGGCAGAACCTAGTACCGTCATGGTTAAAGATCTCTTGGTAGACAATATGGATGGGCATGCTATTTATTTCTGAAATGAAGCTGCTAGAATTGCCAAACCTGATACTAAAGATAAGAATAGACCTGTTGTTGGCATGCCTGTCGTTTGAGTAAAAATAGGAGATCATTGCTATCATGGTTTATGTGACATGGGTGCTAGTGTTAGTGCTATCCCTTTTACCTTACATCAAGAAATTATGCATGAGATAGCACCCACTAAGATAGAAGACATAGATGTTACTATTAAACTTTTCAATAGAGACACCATCACACCACTTGGGATTGTTAGAGATGTTGAATTCTTGTGTGGAAAAGTAAAATACCCTACGGATTTTCTAGTACTTGGACCACCACAAGATAATTTTTGTCCCATAATATTTGGTAGACCCTTCTTGAACACTCTCAATGCTCAAATAGATTGCAAAAAGGAAACTATGAGTGTTAATTTTGGTGGTATGTCTCATGAGTTTCATTTCTCCAAGTTTAGTAAGCAACCCCATGATAAGAATTGCCTAGTAAATATGAAGTAATTGGTCTTGGTTCTATTTCCATTCCTCCTACAAATCCACTAGAACAATATTTGCAAGAATATGAAAATGATATGCATATGCATGAAAGAAATGAAATAGATAATGTGTTCTTTGAGCAAAAACCTATCCTTAAACACAACTTGCCTATTGAAACTCTAGGAGGTCCTCCTCCACCCAAGGGTGATCCCGTGTTTGAATCAAAACAATTGCATGGCACTTTGAAATATGCTTATATTGATGAAAAGAAGATATATCCTGTTATTATCAGTGTTAACCTTAGAGAGCATGAAGAAGAACGATCATTAAAAAATTTAAGGAAGCACCGAGCTTCAATTGGGTACATCTTGATGATCTTAAGGGCATTAGTCCCACTCTCTGTCAGCACAAGATTAATATGGAACCATATGCTAAACCCGTTGTTGATCACCAATGAATACTAAATCCCAAAATGAAAGAAGTGGTAAGAAATGAGATAATAAAGCTTGTGGAAGCACGTGTAATTTATCCCATAGCTGATAGTAGATGGGTAAGTGCCATTCATTGTGTGCCTAAGGAAGGAGGTATAACTGTTGTCCCTAATAATAAAAATAAACTCATTCCATAAAGAATTGTGTCTGGCTATAGAATGGTAATTGATTTTAGAAAAAAAATAAAAGCTACTAGAAAATATCATTATCCTTTACCTTTCATAGGCCAAATGCTAGAAATATTATCGAAGCACACACATTTTTGCTTTGTAGATGGTTATTTTGGTTTCTCTCAACAACGTGTCTCACAACCTGATCAAGAAAAACCACCTTTACCTGTCCTTTTTGAACCTATGCTTACAGACGTATCCCTTTTGGATTATGCAATGCATGTGCTACCTTTCAAAGATGTATGACTGCTATATTCTCTCATTTTTATGAAAATATTGTGAAGTATTCATGGATGATTTTTCCGTTTATGGAACTTCTTTTGATTTTTTCTTAAGCAACCTTGATCGAGTTTTGCACATATGTGAGCACACTAACCTTGTCTTGAATTGGTAGAAGTGCCCCTTTATGGTGAATGAAGGTATTTTCTTGGGTCAAAATTCTGAACGGGGTATTGAGGTGGATCAGGCTAAAGTTGATGCAATTGAGAAGATGCCATGCCCCAAAGATATTAAAGGTATTCATAGTTTCCTTGGTCATGCTGGTTTCTATAGGAGGTTTATTAAAGACTTCTCAAAAAATTCTAGGCCTCTTACTAACTTACTACAAAAGGATGTTCCTTTCGTTTTTATGATGATTGTGTAGAAGCCTTTCAAACACTTAAGAAAGCCTTAATTTCTACACCTATTGTTCAACTGCCTAATTGGAATTTGCCTTTTGAAATTATGTGTAACGCTAGTGATTATGTTGTTGGTGTTGTTCTAGGACAAAGAGTCGATAAGAAATTAAATGTCATTCCTTATGCTAGTAAAACTCTAGACATTACCCACATAAATTATGCTACAACTGAAAAAGAATTCTTAGTAGTTGTATTTGCTTGTGAAAAAATCAAGTCTTACATTGTTGACTCTAAGGTAATTGTTCACGGTGATCATGCTGCTATTAAATATCTTATGGAAAAAAAAGATGCTAAGCCTAGACTTATTAGGTGGGTTCTCTTGCTACAATAATTTGATTTACATATCATTGATAGGAAAGGAGTTGAGAACCCCGTAGCTGATAACTTGTCTAAGTTAGAAAATGTTCTTGATGACCCACTACCTATTGATGATAGCTTTCCTCATGAACAACTAGTTGTGGTCAATGTTTCTCATAACACCGTGGTTTTTTGGTTATGCTAATTACATTGTTGCTAAATACATGCCACCTAGTTTCACCTATCAACAAAAGAAAAGAAAAAAAATCTTCTTTGATTTAAGACATTACTTTTGGGATGACCCACATCTTTATAAAGAGGGAGTAGATGGTATTATTAGACGTTGTATACCTAAGCATGAACAAGAACAAATCCTTAGGAAGTGCCACTCCGAGGCTTATGGAGGAGACTATGCGGGAGATAGAACTCCACAAGGTATTACAATCTGGATTTTATTGGCCTACTTTTTTCAAAGATGCTCGTAAGTTTGTCTCTCTTGTGATGAATGTGAAAGAATTGGTAACATAAGTAGATGCCAGGAAATTCCTATGAATTATTCACTTGTTATTGAACCATTTGATGTTTGGGGATTTGATATATGGGACCTTTTACTTCCTCTAATGGGTATACACATATTTTGGTTGCTCTTGATTATGTCACTAAATGGGTAGAAGCCATTCCAACCAATAGTGCCTATCATAACACCACTATTAAGATTCTTAAGGAAGTTATTTTCCCACATTTTGGAGTCCCTAGATACTTAATGACCCATGGTGGTTCACATTTTGTTCATGGTGCTTTCCGTATGCTGCTTGCTAGATATGATGTTAATCATAGAATTGCATCTCCCTATCATCCCGAGTCTAGTGGTTAAGTAGGATTAAACAATAGAGAAATAAAATTAATATTGCAAAAGACCGTCAATAGGTCCCAAATGAATTAGTCTAAGAAATTAGATGATGCATTGTGGGCCTATAGAACAGCTTATAAAATCATATGGGTATGTCTCCTTATAATATGGTTTGTGGGAAAGCATGTCATTTACCTCTTGAGTTAGAACATAAAGCTTATTGGGGAATTAAAGAACTTAAGTGTGATTTCAAACTTGCTGGTGAAAAGAAGTTATTTGATATTAGTTCATTAGATGAATGGAGAACCCAAGCTTATGAAAATGCCAAACTATTCAAAGTAAAATTTAAAATATGGCATGCCAAAAGAATCCAAAAGTAAGAATTCAAAGTTGGTGAATATGTTCTATTGTACAATTCTCGTCTTAGATTTTTTGCACGAAAACTTCCCTCCAAATGGGAAGGACCATATATCATCGAAGAAGTTTATCGGTCTAGAGCTATTAAGATCAATAATCCCAAAGGAACTAACCTGAAGGTGGTCAATGGACAAAGAATAAAACATTATATTTCAGGTACACCAATTAATGTTGAAACAAATATTATCCAAACCATTATACCGGAGGAGCACACTAGGGAGACCTTCCAGAATAGTCCATAACCCTTAAAAGGAAGAGGTTTGTGATACGGTAAGTAAAGAGGCACAAAAAACTTCGTAAAAATATTTTCTCGTGGTTTTGGAATTTTAGAAAAATAGGAAACTGGGAAACACATGGGAAGGCAACCCAGGTGTCCACTAGACAGCAGGGTGCGCGAGGCCCCCCTGGCGCGACCTCATGTGTAATGTGGCCCTCAAGTACCATCCCGGTTTTGTATTCTCGTGGAACACATATTTCCTTGTATAAAAATTCTTTTTATATATATATAGGGTCGCGCTATTCGTCACCCTGGGTGAGGAATAGTTATTTTTCATCCCTCCTATTTTAATATCAATGCACCGTATTTTTATGTCCCGTAAATTTTATCTTACTTCACACATAAAAAGGAAATGTAAGAAAATACATAATCACCGTAAAATTATTTTATGTTACATATATTTATGATCGTAAAATTATAGTGTAAAATGTACATAAAAACAAATTTTCATGTCTTGTGACCCATAATTTTGTTTTTTATGTCAAATTTTACGTTTTCAATCAATATGAATGTAACTATTTGTATATCATATGTAATTTATGTATGAAACAATCGTAAAATTACCTCGAGTGAACAATAACTTATTCTGCACCCTGGATGATGAATAGTGTTACTATACACACACACACACACACATCCTGGTGATTTAAGCCCAGTGCCACGGAGAAATCATGTGTTCTTGTTTCGTGATGTTTTTCTGACAGATCTAGATTACCATGGCCTCATCAAGCTCCTCCAAGGAAAAGTTCTTCGATAAGGTCATCAACCCCAACTTATCGGAAGTTATGAAGCACCCTCGGTCCATTGAGATGTGTGATGGGGTGCTTCACGTCTGGGATGTTAAAGGGCCAAAGAAGATGGGATCCGTGGAAGCTAGGCTCAAGGCGGTGGAACGGGAGGTCTTCAGGTGCCAAGGCATGGTGGAGCGTGGACTCAGTGCCAACCACACCATGATCACAAAATTCACCGGTGATCTAAAGGTGGATGGCAGACCCTTGGAGGATATTATCTTAACCCTCAACGAACAAATCAATTTTCTACAAGCCCAAATATTCGATCTTCAAAACCAAATGTTTGAGTATGAAGAAAGGTTTAAAGTTATGAGTTTAGCCGCCATTTGCAGGACTCTCAAGACTCGTGTCTCTTCTTATAATGGTGAGCCACTGCCATGATAGCTGAAGGACATGTTTGCCGCTACCTCATCATCTACACCACCACCTCCATCTTCACCACCAAAGAAGGAGACTTGAGTACACGGGTATGGGCACTCCCCTTGGCTTCTGCCAAGCTTGGGGGAGGCGCCCTGATATCGTATCACCATCACTCTCTTTTATCTTTATCCATCCTAGTTTGATCTTTACCTATTTTGAAATCCAGTCAAATAAAGGTTTAGTTCAATCTTTTTCTTTTGAGTGCTGGTTTCATGATATATCTATCTATGTAATCAAGTCAGAATTATATAATAAAGTTTAGTTTGAGTTTTGCTTCTTCACTTCCTTGCTGCAATCAAAATAAAGGAAAATAATGAAAAATATCATATGTCAATCTTATAGTAAGTAGTCAAATCACATAAGGAAAAGCATAAGTGGTAAAATATGTTAAAGATTGACAAACATAGCACTGGTCGGTGATGCAACACTTGAAAGAATTAGGGAAGAGAAGATTTACATGCAGATACACTATTATTGATATCTTTTATGATTATGAGCCCCCATTAATTACTATATGCCAAAATTGTTGACATTGGACAAGGATGGCAACGTAATGATTTATGCTTGTTCACATTCACATAGAAGTTATACTGTTATGGATCCTCTAACATGTGGTGTTTTCCCAATACCTTTGCTAGGCCAAACTCCGCATTAAGTAGAGATACTACTTGTGCATCCAAAACCTCAAATCCAAACCCATGTTTCAAGAGTCCACCATACCTACCTATGGACTGAGTAAGATCGTTCAAGTAAGTTGTCATCGGCGGACAAAGCAATAAAAATGGCTTCCAAACATGTTTGATCATTTAGAGTAAGGGAAGTTAAGCATTGTACAAACTTGTGATGGTGATAATAAAAGCGACGGACTGGATAATAAAGGTTGGCATCACAAGGGGATATATAACGTAACGTTCCTTTGCACTAATAAATTTAGCATACAACCAAAAAGCTCATGACAACCTCTGCTTCCCTCTGCGAAGGGCCTATCTTTGACCTTTATGCATTTACTTTTGTGCAAGATTCAAAGTATTTTCCTCTACTCCCTTTATCTTCTCTTTGGCAAGCATCATGTGGCGGGGAAAAATCTAAACATATATATACACGTGAATGTGGGTGGGCATGAGTTATTATTGTTGACATCACCCTTGAGGTGAATACGTTGGGAGGCAACACTATAAGCCCCTATCTTTCTATGTGTCCGGTTGAAACCTTTTGCTCATATGTATGTGGTGAGTGTTAGCAATCTTAGAAGGCTAAATGATGGTTGAGTATGTATACTTTCTTAAAAGCTCCGGCATGTGATCCTTCGTGGAAATATGATGTATTGTGTTGCAAAGTTGATTGAGAACATAGTTTGTTAGTTTTCAATTGAGTTTATGCTTCATACTTCAACATTGTGATGAATTGCTACTTGTTTATAAGAAGCTTTTATGATGAGAGTTATAAGATGAGAATATTGTGATGGAGTATTTTATAAAGTTTTATTTGCTACTATAATAATGAGCATGGTGTTGATATGTTTGTATTTTGTTTTTATCGACACCTCTCTCTCTCTCAAAGCATGTGGTCATGATTTTCGCTATCGGCTTTCGCTTGAGGACAAGCGAGGTCTAAGTTTGGGGGAATTGATACGTCCATTTTGCATCATGTTTTGTTACTATTATTTATAGTGTTTTTATGCATTTTGCCATTTGGTAGATTAATTCTAATGCCTTTTCTCTCATAATATGCATGTTGGAGATATGGCCTAGAGGCAATCATGTATGATGATATTTCCTATGTGTATATGAATAATGATATTCCTTGGACATTATCAATGATGTGTATTAACAAGTACATGACTTGTTTGTGAGACTATACATTATGTGACGACTGTCCTAAATGATCCCTAGTCGAAAGATTTGTGTGGACGCGCAACCAAATAGACTAGCATATGATACTTTGGATGGTCTGGTCTCACTGACCATGCATCATCGGTTGCTAGCCGGATAATATGGATTCAGAAAGATCTGGTCGGATTCGATGTAGTCGGATCCAAGTCGAGATAAGGACTGAGTTGGACAAACCGAACTATGAGACACAACAATATGTCATTTGTGAGTCTATGGTACAGCATACGTTCTACTTCCTAAGACGTGAGCTGATGCATGTACTCGGGTTGGTGACAGACTTGCTTTGGGCCGACCAAAGCTACTCCGTGACTAGGTAGTTACTGTTGGGGAACGTTGCATGGGAAACAAAAAATTTCCTACACACACGAAGACCTATCATGGTGATGTTCATCTATGAGGGGAGATTAGATCCACATACCCGTGTAGATCGCTAAGCGGGAAGTGTTAAGAAATGTGGTTGATGTAGTGGTACAACTTCGTGATTCAAATCACCGTCGTCCCACGGTCCGTCCCACGATCCGTTCCGATCTAGCGCTGAATGGACGACACCTCCACGTTCAGAACACTACAGCTCGATGACAATCTCGGCCTTCTTGATCCAGCAAGAAAGACGGAGACGTAGATGAGTTCTCCGGAGAGGTAGAACTACGTGGTATAGGTTTGAGCTGCACGTGGCAAAAGTTGTGTCTCAAAAGCCCTAAAACCACCAATATATATAGGAGGAGGGGAGGGGCTAGCCTTGGGGCTCAAGGGAGCCCCGAGGGCGCCGGCCGATTGGGAGGAGGTGGACTCCCACCCCAATTCGGTTTGGGGGAAGGAGTCCACTCCTTCCTTCCCACCTCCCTCTTTCCTTGTTTTTCTTTTCTTTTGGTTTTTTCCACTTGTGGCGCCATGGACCTATTGGGCTGGCCTCATCAGCCCACTAAGGGCTGGTGCGACACCCTAGGGCCACTCGGCTCACTCCGGGGTGGGTGGGCCCCTCCCGGTGAATACCCGGAACCCATTCGTCACTCCCGGTACGCTGCCGGTAATGCCCGAAATCGTTTCGGTGACCAAATGAAACCATCCTATATATCAATCTTCATTTCTGGACCATTTTGGAAACCCCCATGACGTCCATGATCTCATCCGGGACTCCGAATAACCTACGGTCACCAACACATATAACTCAACTATACTAAAACATCATCGAACCTTAAGTGTGCAGACCCTTCGGGTTCGAGAACTATGCACACATGACCCGAGGCACTCCTCGGTCAATATCCAATAGCGGGATATGGATGTCCATATTGGATCCTACATATTCTACGAATATCTTATTGGTTGAACCTCTGTGCCAAGGATTCATATAATCCCATATAACATTCCCTTTGTCCTTCGGTATGTTACTTGGCCCAGATTTGATCGTCGGTATCCCTATACCTATTTCAATCTCGTTATAGGCAAGTCTCTTTACTCGTTCCGTAATACAAGATATTGTGACTTACACTTGAGCCACATTGCTTGCAAGGCTTGTATGTGATGTTGTATTACCGAGTGGGCCCCGTGATACCTCTCCGTCACACGGAGTGACAAATCCCATTCTTGATCTATGCTAACTCAACGGACACCTTCGGAGATACCTGTAGAGCACCTTTATACTCACCCAGTTACGTTGTGACGTTTGATACACACAAGGCATTCATCTCGTGTCAGTGAGTGCTACCTCTTGAGCTTGCGTTGGTTTTGCATTAAAGAGGAAAGGGTGATACAGCACAGTAGCAGTAAGTATTTCCCTCAGTTTGAGAACCAAGGTATCAATCCAGTAGGAGTATCAAGGCAAGCCTCCAAAGTACTTGCGCAAAAACAACAAACTTGCACCCAACGCTACAAAGGGGTTGTCAATCCCTTCACGATTGATTGCAAGGTGAGATCTGAAGGCGGAAAGTGCAACAAAGTAAAAGTGTAGGGCTGAAAATATGTTGTGAACTAGACTCGGGGGCCATAGTGTTCACTAGAGGCTTCTCTCATGATAGAAAGTATTACGGTGGGTGAATGAATTACTGTCGAGCAATTGATAGAACCGCGCAAAGTCATGACGATATCTAAGGCAATGATCATACATATAGGCATCACGTCCGAGACAAGTAGACTGATACTGTTTGCATCTACTACTATTACTCCACACATCGACTGCTATCCGGCATGCATCTAGTGTATTAAGTTCATGACAAATGGAGTAACGCCTTAAGCAAGATGACATAATGTATAGGGATAAATTCATGCAATAGATATAAACCCCATCTTTTTACCCTTGATGGCAACAACACGATGCGTGCCTCGCTACCCCTTCTGTCACTGGGTGAGGACACCGCACTGTATGAACCCAAAACCAAGCACTTCTCCCATTGCAAGAATTATAGATCAAGTTGGCCAAACGAAACCCACAACTCAAATAGAATTAAAAGGATATGAAATCATGCGTATAAGAGATCAGAGGAAACTCAAATAAGATTCATAGATAATCTGATCATAAATCCACAATTCATCATATCTCGACAAACACACCGCAAAAGAAGATTACATCCGATAGATTTCCATGAAGATCATGGAGAACTTTGTATTGAAGATCCAAGAGAGAGAAGAAGCCATCTAGCTACTAGCTATGGACCCGAAGGTCTGTGGTGAACTACTCATGCATCATCGGAGAGGCAATGGTGTTGATGAAGAAGCCCTCCGTGTCCGAATCCCCCCTCCGGTAGTGCACCAGAACGTGCCCCAGATGGGAACTTGCGGAGACAGAAGCTTGCGGCGGCGGAAAAGTATTTTCGTGGCTCTCTCCCGTGGTTTCAGATTTTTCGGGGATTTATAGGCGGAAGAGGTAGGGCAAAGGAGCCATGGGGGGCCCACAAGCCTGCTAGGCGCGCCCCCCAGGCCGCGGCTAGGGGGCTTGTGGCCTCCCCCGGGACCCTTTGCCTTGGTTCTCAAGCTCCTTGCGTATCTTCTGTTCCGGAAAAAATAATTCCGAAGATTTTTTTCCATTTGGACTCCGTTTGATATTCTCCCCTGAAAAAGGTCAAAAACACGGAAAAACAGGAACTGACACTTTGCACTGAGTTAATAAGTTGGTCCCAAAAAAGATATAAAATGCATACAAAACATCCAAAGTTGACAAGATAATAGCATGGAACCATAAAAAATTATAGATACGTTGGAGATGTATCAAGCATCCCCAAGCTTAACCATAAAAAATTATAGATACGTTGAATATTACCTCGAGTAGGGGGTTGTCACATATTTGTCCTTTGCAACTTCTTTCATGTGACATGAATGTTCAGATCCGTAAGATTCAAAAACAATAGTTTGCTATTGACATGAAAACAATAATACTTCAAGCAAACTAGCAAGGTAATCATCAACTTTTGAAATAACAAGGCCCAAGAAAGTTATCCCTACAAAATCATATAGTCTAGCTATGCTCCATCATCCCAAACAACGAATTTAAATCGTGCACAGCCCCGGTATTGGCCAAGTAATTGTTTTCGCACTCTTACTTTCACAAACCTTTTTCAACTCTCACACAATACATGAGCGTGAGCCATGGATATAGCACTATAGGTGGAATAGAGTGTGGTGGAGGTTGTGAGGCAAAAAGGAGGAGAGGGTCACATCGACTCAGTGTATCAACGGGCTATGGAGATGCCCACCAATAGATATCAATGTGAATGAGTAGGGATTACCATGCAACGGATGCACTTAGAGCTATAAGTGTGTGAAAGCTCAAAAGGAGAACTAGTGGGTGTGCATCCAACTTGCTTGCTCACGAAGACCTAGGGCAATTTTGAGGAAGCCCATCATTGGAATATACAAGCCAAGTTATATAATGAAGATTCCCACTAGTTTATGGTGGTGACAAAACAAGAGACTCTCAATCATGAAGAACATGGTGCTATTATGAAGCACAAGTGTGGAAAAAGATAGTAGCATTGTCCCTTCTCTATTTTTCTCTCTCTTTTTGTTTGGGCTCTTCGGCCTCTTTTCATTTATTTTCTTTTTTTTGGTGGGCATCTTTGGCCTCTTTTCGTTTTTCCTCACATGGGACAATTCTCTAGTAATGATGATCATCACACTTTTATTTACTCACAACGCAACACTTAGAGCAATGATGACTCTATAGGAAATGCCTCCGGTAATGTATCGGGATGTGCAACCATCTAGCTTGGCGTATGACGTTGAAACATCTCGCTAGCTATCTTACGATCATGCAATGGCAATATGTAAGTGACAACACAAGTCTTGAGACGGAACGGTGGGAGTTGCATGGCAATATATCTTGGAATGGCTATGAAAAGGCCATAATAGGTAGGTATGGTGGCTGTTTTGAGGAAGGTATATGGTGGTTTTGTGCACCAGCAAAAGTTGCGCGGCACTAGAGAAGCTAGCAATGGTGGAAGGTGAAAGTGCATCTATACCATGGACTCACATTAGTCATGAAGAACTCATACACTTATTGCAAAAGTTTTATTAGTAATCGAAACAAATTGCTAAACGCATACTCTTAGCGGAAGGGTTGGTAGGTGTTAACCATCGCGCGATCCCGATAGCAACACAAAGGATGACAATCAATAAATCAATTATGCTCCGACTTCCTAACATAGAGGTTCACCATACGTGCATGTTACGGGAATCACTAACTTCAACACAAGTATTTCTAGATTCACAATACCCTACTAACATGACTCTAATATTACCAAATCTATGTCTCAAAACTAATTGAGAGGAATCAAACTTCTCTTTATAATCATTGCACATGAATATGGAAGTTTTTATTGTATCCTCTTTGGATGCCTATCAACTTTAGGACTACTTTCATAGCACATGCCAATTACCAAGTTACTCAGAGAGAGCACTCTCAAAAAGATATAAGTGAAGATCGAGATTTCTTATTTCTCCAAAATATGACACCGCCGTGCTCTAAAAAGATCTAAGTGAAGCACTAGAGCAAAGTTATGTAGCTTAAAAGATATAGTGAAGCACATGCAAGCTAAATTGCCTATCTCAAAAGATATAAGCGAAGCTCAAAGAGTATTCTAGCAAATTCACGATGCGTGCGTGTCTTTCTCAAAAAGGTGTGTAGCAAGGATGATTGTGACAAAAAAAGACTCCTATAATACATGATGCTCCAAGAAAAACACATATCATGTGGTGAATAAAAATATAGCTGCAAGTAACGTTACCGATGGATTGAAGACGAAAGAGGGGATGCCTTCCCGGGGCATCCCCAAGCTTAGGCTTTTTGGTGTCCTTGAATTTGGCTTGGGATGCCTTGGGCATCCCCAGGCTTGAGATCTTTCCACTCTTCATCCCATTGTCCATGAGAAGATCACCCAAAACTTGAAAAATTCACACCACAAAACTAAAAACAGAAACTCGTGATATCATTAGGAAAAGAAAACAAACCACCACCTCTTTAGGTATTGTAGAAAACTTGATTTCTATTTCTATTGGTTTTATATTAATGTATTCTCACTTTTCCATGGCTAGTACCCCCGATACTATCCATAGTTTCATCAATATAAGCAATCAACACAACAAGAACATAATCTGTCAAAAACACACCAGTCTGTAGAAATCTGTATACTTCGTATACTTTTGGTATCTCAAAAATTATGACAAATTACGACATTTAGGGAAATTGGCATATAAACCAGCATAAAAAAATCAATTCAAAATCTCTTTCTGGATAAAAATGAAAAATAATTTCATGAGCGAAAAGTTTATGTCTTTTTCAACAAGATCAAACAACCATCACCAAAACTAGTCATAAAGGTTTTACTTGGCACAAACACAAAAAGAAACACAAAAAACACAACCGTAACAGAATTATGATGGTGTGGACACAACAAAACAGAAAGCAAAAAGCAAAGATAAATTCATTGGGTTGCCTCCCAACAAGCGCTATTGCTTAACGCCCTTAGCTAGGCATAAGGCGATAGCATCAAGTATCGTCGTCTTCGGTGCTCAAACCATAAGTAGCGTGAACACTCAATACTTTAAGATCTTCATCTCTCTTATTGGATGATTCACCACTGTTTTTAGGAATAAAAACAAACTTGGTGGCCTTATTGTGGGCAAAATTTGGAGTGTTCTGAACAGCGGCAAAAGCGGAACCCAAGTTGGTTATAACACCCTCTAGCTTGCCAATTCTAGCGGAATCATGACCTAGTTTTTCGTTAAGTGTGGATTCCCTCTCCTTTAAATTTTTCAAAGTCATTCCCACCTTGGATCCATACTGAGTGATTTGATTGTGGATCTTTTTATCCAAATTTTCAATGAGTTCACTCGTAGCCACTTCATTTTCAATAATATCCAGCCTATGCATCACATATTCCAAGGTTAAGGTAGTTCCATTAACCATGAGTGGAGGTGAGCCTACCAAATTTATTAAGGCACCGTCAGAATCAATGGTATGGCTGCCCAAGAAATTTCCGCCTACGATTGTGTCAAGAACATACCTATTCCAAGGGGAAATTCCCACATAAAAGTTGCGAAGCAGAATGGTAGTAGATTGCTTACGAATAGATCTACTCTGAGCATTGCAAATCCTATACCAAGCATCCTTTAAATTTTCTCCCTCATTTTGTTTGAAATTGAGAACTTCGCTCTCGGGAGTATCGTTCAAAGCGATAGGACTAGCCATAAGGATAGGTAAACTATCCATCACAAGCAAAATAGAAAGCAAGCGAAAGAAAAGGGCAAACGAAAAAGGCAAATATTTTTTTGTAATTTTTGTTTTTCAGAAGTGGGGGAGAGGAAAACGAGAGGCAAAAAAAAGTAAATGCAAGAGATGAGTTTGCGACGGTTAATTGGATAAGCTTCACTTAGAATAATCCCTGGTGCGAGAAATTGACACGTTGGAGGAAGACTATTCTTGACTTGATGCTCCCCGGCAACGGCGCCGGAAATTGGCACGTTGACGGGAGACTATTCTTGACTTGATCCACCCCGGCAACGGCGCCAGAAATTCTTCTTGCTACCTCTTGAGCTTGCGTTGGTTTTTCCCTTGAAGAGGAAAGGGTGATGCAGCACATTAGCAGTAAGTATTTCCCTTAGTTTGAGAACCAAGGTATCAATCCAGTAGGAGTATCAAGGCAAGTCTCCAAAGTACCTGCGCAAAAACAACAAACTTGCACCCAACGCTACAAAGAGGTTGTCAATCCCTTCACGATTGATTGCAAGGTGGGATCTGAAGGCGGAAAGTGCAACAAAGTAAAAGTGTAGGGCTGAAAATATGATGTGAAGTAGACCCGGGGGCCATAGTGTTCACTAGAGGCTTCTCTCATGATAGCAAGTATTATAGTGGGTGAACGAATTACTGTCGAGCAATTGATAGAACCGCGCAAAGTCATGATGATATCTAAGGCAATGATCATACATATAGGAATCACGTCCGAGACAAGTAGGCCAATACTGTCTGCATCTACTACTATTACTCCACACATCGATCGCTATCCAGCATGCATCTAGTGTATTAAGTTCATGACAAACGGAGTAACGCCTTAAGCAAGATGACATGATGTAGAGGGATAAATTGATGCAATAGATATAAACCCCATCTTTTTACCCTTGATGGCAACAACACGATGCGTGCCTCGCTACCCCTTTTGTCACTGGGTGAGGACACCGCACGGTATGAACCCAAAACCAAGCACTTTTCCCATTGCAAGAATTATAGATCAAGTTGGCCAAACGAAAACCACAACTCGAAGAGAATTACAAGGATATGAAATCATGCATATAAGAGATCAGAGGAAACTCAAATAAGATTCAAAGATAATCTTGTTGGAAATATGCCCTAGAGGCAATGATAAATAGTTATTATTATATTTCCTGTTTAAAGATAATTGTTTATTATCCATGCTATAATTTTATTTAATGAAAACATAGCTACATGTGTGGATAAATAGACAAAACAATGTCCCTAGCAAGCCTCTAGTTGGCTAGCTAGTTGATCAAGGATAGTCAAGGTTTTCTGACTATGTGCAAAGTGTTGTTGCTTGATAACTGGATCACATCATTAGGGGAATCATGTGATGGACTAGACCCAAACAATGAACGTAGCATATTGATCGTGTCATTTTATTGCTATTGTTTTCTGCGTGTCAAGTATTTGTTCCTATGACCATGAGATCATATAATCCACTGGCACCGGAGGAATACCTTGTGTGTATCAAACGTCACAACGTAACTGGGTGACTATAAAGGTGCTCTACAGGTATCTCCGAAGGTGTCCGTTGGGTTAGTATGGATGAAGACTGGGATTTGTCACTCCGTGTGACGGAGAGGTATCTTAGGGCCCTCTCGGTAATACAACATCACACACAAGCCTTGCAAGCAATGTGACTAATTTTAAGTCACGGGATCTTGTATTACGGAATGAGAAAAGAGACTTGACGGTAACAAGATTGAAATAGGTATGCCTATACCGACGATCGAATCTCAGGCAAGTAACATACCGAAGGACAAAGGGAATGACATACGGGATTGCCTGAATCCTTGACACCGAGGTTCAACCAATAAGTTATTCGGAGAATATGTAGGATCCAATATGGGCATCCAGGTCCCGCTATTGGATATCGACCGAGGAGTACCTCGGGGCATGTCTGCATAGTTCTCGAACCCGCATGGTCTGCACACTTAAGGTTCGGCGATGTTTTAGTATGGTTGAGTTATATGTGTGGTTACCGAATGTTGTTTGGAGTCCCGGATGAGATCACGGACGTCAATAGGGTTTCCGATATGGTCCGGAGACGAAGATTGATATATAGGATGACCTCATTTGATTACCGGAAAGTTTTTGGGCATTACCGGGAATGTACCGGGAGTGACGAATGGGTTCCGGATGTTCACCCGGGGGGCAGCCCACCCGGGGGAAGCCCATAGGCCTTAGGGGTGCCACACCAGCCCTTAGTGGGCTGGTGGGACAGCCCAAGAAACCCTATGGCAGGAGAGAGAAAAATCAAAGGCAAAGAAAAAAGAAGAGGTGGGAAGGAAGGGAAGGACTCCACCTTCCAATCCTAGTTGGACTAGGATTGGAGGTGGAGTCCTCCACCTCCTTGGCTGGCGGGCTCTTGGGGTCTTAGACACCAACGAAAGTCTCCCCACCCCTCCTCCTATATTTAGTGAAGGTCTAGGGATGATTTGAGACAACTTTGCCACGGCAGCCCGACCACAAAACATCACGGTTTTTACCTCTAGATCGTATTTCTGCGGAGCTCGGGCAGAGCCCTGCAGGAGTAGATCCTTAACCACCATTGGAGCATCGTCACGCTGCCGGAGAACTCATCTACTTATCCGTCTTGCTTCCTGGATCAAGAAGGCCGAGATCATCGTCGAACGGTACGTGTGCTGAACGGGGAGGTGTCGTCCGTTCGGCACTAGATCGGAGCGGATCGTGGGACGGATCACGGGACGGTTCGTGGGATGGTTCGCGGGGCGGATCGAGGGACGTGAGGACGTTCCACTACATCAACCGCGTTTCTTAACGCTTCCTGCTGTGCGATCTACAAGGGTGCGTACATCCAAATCTCCTCTCATAGATGGACATCACCATGATAGGTCTTCGTGTGCGTAGGAATTTTTTTGTTTCCCATGCGACGTTCCCCAACAGCTCCATTGTTCCGGAGAACGGAGTCTTAGTCATCTTGCCCATGAGGCATGGTTCACACGTGTCAAGTGATTCAAAATCAAGTGACTCCAAAAGCCCATCGGAATGGAGTTTCTTCATGCGCATTACACAAATATGACCTAAGCGGCAGTGCCACAAAAACATGGCGCTATCATTGTTAACTCTACATTTTTTGGTCTCAATGTTATGTATATGTGTGTCATCACAATCAAGATTCAATATGAACAATCCTCTCACATTGGGTGCATGACCATAAAAGATATTACTCATAGAAATAGAACAACCATTATTATGTGACTTAAACGAGTAACCGTCTCGCAATAAACAAGATCCAGACATAATGTTCATGCTTAACGCACGCACTAAATAACAATTATTTAAGTTCATAACTAATCCTGATGGTAAGTGAAGTGAGACTATGCTAACGGGGATTGCATCAACCTTGGAACCATTTCCAACGCGCATCATCACTTCATCCTTCGCCAACCTTCGTTTATTCCGCAGTTCCTGCTTCGAGTTACAAATATGAGCAACAGAACTCGTATCAAATACCCAGGCACTACTACGAGAGTTGGTTAAGTACACATCAATAACATGTATATCAAATATACCTGATTTTTCTTTGGCCGCCTTCTTATCTGCCAAATACTTGGGGCAACTGTGCTTCGAGTGACCCATCCCCTTGCAATAATAACACTCTGTTTCCGGCTTAGGTCCAGCCTTGGGTTTCTTCGTCGGATTGGCAACAGGCTTGCTGCTCTTCTTGGAGTTACCCTTCTTGCCTTTGCCGTTTTTTTTTTAAACCAGTGGTCTTATTGACCATCAACACTTGATGCTCTTTCCGGAGTTCTGACTCTGCAAATTTCAGCATCGCGAATAACTCGTCGGGTTACTTGTTCATCCCTTGCATGTTATAGTTCAACACAAAGCTCTTATAGCTAGGTGGCAGTGATTGAAGAATTATGTTAGTGATAGCCTCTTGTGGGAGTTCAATCCCCAGCTCAGCTAGACGGTTTGAGTACCCAGACATTTTGAGCACATGTTCACTGACAGACGAATTCTCCTCCATCTTGCAAGCATAGAATTTATCGGTGGTCTCATACCTCTCGATCCGGGCGTTCCTCTGAAAGATAAATTTCAACTCCTGGAACATCTCATATGCTCCATGACGCTCAAAGCGACGTTGAAGTCCCGGTTCCAAGCCATACAAGACTGCACATTGAACTACTGAGTAGTCCTCCTTACGTGATTGCCAAGCGTTCAAAACATCTTGGTCAGACGTAGCGGGTGGTTCATCTCCTAGCGCAACATCAAGGACATAATTCTTTCTCCCAGCTTGTAGGATGAGCCTAAGATTACGTGCCAAGTCTACAAAGTTTCTTACATCATCTTTCAACTTAGCTTTCTCTAGGAACATATTGAAATTCAGGGTTGCTACTGCGTGAGCCATTGATCTACAACATAAAATATTGCAAAGTGGACTTAGACTATGTTCAAGATAATTAGAGTTTAACTAATCAAATTACCTAATAAACTCCCACTCAAAAAGTACATCCCTCTAGTCATTTCAGTGGTGCATGATCCAAATTCACTAACTCAAGTCCGATCATCACGTGAGTTGAGTATAGTTTCAGTGGTAAACATCTCTATGCTAATCATATCAACTATATGATTCATGCTCGACCTTTTGGTCTCTTTTGTTCCGAGGCCATGTCTGCACATGCTAGGCTCGTCAAGTTTAACCCGAGTGTTCTGCGTGTGCAACTGCTTTGCAACTGTTGTATGTGAACATTGAGTCTATCACACCCGATCATCACGTGGTGTCTCGAAACGTCGAACTGTCGCAATGGTGCACAGTCGAGGAGAACACAATTTCATCTTGAAATTTTAGTGAGGGATCACCTTATAATGCTACCTCGTTCTAAGCAAAATAAGGTGCATAAAAAGGATTAACATCACATGCAATTCACAAGTGACATGATATGGCCATGATCTTGTGCTTCTTGATCTCCATCACCAAAGCACCGGCATGATCTTCTTGCCACCGGCGCCACACCATGATCTCCATCATCGTGTCGCCATCGAGGTTGTCGTACTATCTATGCTATTACTACTCAAGCTACAACCTAGCAATATAGTAAACGCATCTGCAAACACAAACGTTTGTTTAAAGACAACCCTATGGCTCATGCCGGTTGCCGTAGCATCGACGTGCAAGTCGATATTTAACTATTACAACATGATCATCTCATACATCCAATATATCACATCATGTCTTTGGCCATATCACATCACATGCATACCCTGCAAAAACAAGTTAGACGTCCTCTAATTTGTTGTTGCATGTTTTACGTGGCTGCTATGGGTATCTAGTATGGTCACATCTTACTTACGCAAAACCATAACGGAGATGTGCAAATTGCTAGTTAACCTCTCTCCAAGGACCGCCTTGGTCAAATCCAATTCAACTAAAGTTGAAGAAACCGACACACGCCAGTCATCTTTATGCAACGAGTTGCATGTCAGTCGATGAAACGAGTCTCTCGTAAGCGTACGAATAATGTCGGTCCGGGCCGCTTCAATCCAACAATACCGCCGAATCGATAAAAGACTAAGGAAGGAAGAAAATTGAACATCAACACCCACAAAACCTTTTGTGTTCTACTCGATATAACATCTACGCATGAACCTAGCTCATGATGCCACTGTTGGGGAACGTTGCATGGGAAACAAAAAAATTCCTACACACACGAAGACCTATCATGGTGATGTTCGTCTACGAGGGGAGATTAGATCCACATACCCTTGTAGATCGCTAAGCGGGAAGCATTAAGAAACACGGTTGATGTAATGGTACAGCTTCGTGATTCAAATCACCGTCGTCCCATGATCCGTCCCACGACCCGTTCCAATCTAGTGCCGAACGGACGACACCTCCGCGTTCAGCACACGTACAGCTCAATGATGATCTCGGCCTTCTTGATCCAGCAAGAAAGACGGAGAAATAGATGAGTTCTCCAGCAGCGTGATTGCCATCCGGTAGTGGTGATGATCTACTCCTACAGGACTCCGCCCGAGCTCCACAGAAATCCGATCTAGAGGTAGAACTACGTGGTATAGGTTTGAGTTGCACGTGGCAAAAGTTGTGTCTCAAAAGCCCTAAAACCACCAATATATATAGGAGGAGGGGAGGGGCTAGCCTTGGGGGAGCCCCAAGGGTGCCGACCGATTGGGAGGAGGTGGACCCCCACCCCAATTCGGTTTGGGGGAAGGAGTCCACTCCTTCCTTCCCATCTCCCTCTTTCCTTGTTTTTTCTTTTCTTTTGGTTTTTTCCACTTGTGGCGCCATGGACCTATTGGGCTGGCCTCATCAGCCCACTAAGGGCTGGTGCGACACCCTAGGGCCACTCGGCTCACTCCGGGGTGGGTGGGCCCCTCCCGGTGAATACCCGGAACCCATTCGTCACTCCCGGTACGCTGCCGGTAATGCCCGAAATCGTTTCGGTGACCAAATGAAACCATCCTATATATCAATCTTCATTTCTGGACCATTTTGGAAACCCTCATGATGTTGGTGATCTCATCCAGGTCTCCGAACAACCTTCGGTCACCAACACATATAACTCAACTATACTAAAACATCATCGAACCTTAAGTGTGCAGACCCCGTGGGTTCAAGAACTATGCAGACATGACCCGAGGCACTCCTCAGTCAATATCCAATAGCGGGACCTGGATGTCCATATTGGATCCTACATATTCTACGAAGATATTATCGGTTGAACCTCTGTGCCAAGGATTCATATAATCCCGTATAACATTCCCTCTATCCTTCGGTATGTTACTTGCCCGAGATTTGGTCCTCTATATCCCTTTACCTATTTCAATCTCGTTACAGGCAAGTCTCTTTACTCGTTCCGTAATACAAGATCCCGTGACTTACACTTGAGTCACATTGCTTGCAAGGCTTGTATGTAATGTTGTATTACCGAGTGGGCCCCGAGATACCTCTCCGTCACATGGAGTGACAAATCCCAGTCTTGATCCATGCTAATCAACGGACACCTTCGGAGATACCTGTAGAGCACCTTTATAGTCACCCAGTTATGTTGTGACGTTTGATACACACAAGGCATTCCTCCGGTATCAGTGAGTTACATGATCTCATGGTCATAGGAATGAACACTTGACACGCAGAAAACAATAGCAACAAAATGACACGATCACATGCTATGTTTATAGTTTGGGTCTAGTCCATCACATGATTCTCCTAATGATGTGATCCAGTTATCAAGTGACAACACTTGCACATGGTCAGAAAACCTTAACCATCCTTGATCAACTGGCTAGCCAACTAGAGGCTTGCTAGGGACATTGTTTTGTCTATGTATCCACACATGTATCTGTGTTTTCATTCAATACAATTATAGCATGGATAATAAATGATTATCTTGAAATATAATAATAAATATTTTATCATTGCCTCTAGGGCATATTTCCAACAGTTACAAAGGTAGGTTTCGGGCTTGTCCAGACCCATGCTTCGAGATGTGGTCGGGCAAGATGGGATTTGCCCCTCCGACCAGGAGATATATTCTCTGCCCCCTCATGTGATCTCACCTAGATAAGCATGGCCATGCGATGAGGATAATGAGATAATCCGAATGTTGGTCAAATTCACCGAAACGATAAAGAGATCGTGCGACAACAAGGATGACCATGTCGCCTTGAGCACGACAACGTATATCGTGTGGCAAAGGGAACAAAAGTATGAAGTATCGGTTCGCCTAACCAGCTTCATCGGACACTTGGAGTCGACACGTCTTTCTAGAGGCCGCTACCGACTAGCCGAGTCGGGCATGGCGTGACTCATGACCAAATGAACGAGAACCTAAGGGTCACACACTTAAGGGAAGGAAAACGTGGGCTTTAGGGTCCGTGCGAGGCCCAAGAGTAAAGCCTGCACAGAACGCCTATATATAGTGGAGGTGTAGCATAGTAATCAGTCGATCGCTTCAGTGTCGTTGTTAGGGTTGTGCATGTGTTTCACCTAGCCACCTCCATTTGCCGCCGCCAACTGTGTGATCCGGACCTAGTAGTCCGCCATACGGTGTTCCTCCTGCATGCCCAGATACCGTTAGAGGCAGTGCACCTGCGCTGCTCCGGCGAACCTATACGTGGGATCCTGCGACCGCCTGTTATTGGGAGAGGAATCCGACGACCGTATGTTCGAGGGAGATCGGACGAGGAGGAAATATACCACGTGGACGCGCTGCCACATCTACTTCCGCTGCACGACACTGCGCGTCCAGTGGTAACAATCCATGATCCATCTCCGTAGCATGTTGTGGGTTGTTCTTCGCGTAGGAATTTTTTAAATTTGCATGTGATGCGCCTACGGTAGAACCCAACAATGCAAGGTTTACATGAAGTGGGAGAATGCCGACACATGGAATTCTGGACCTGAAAAAGCTACGCCAGAGAAACCTATTCTGCACATCTCCATTTGGGCTGAAAATTTATGTAGATTTAGTTTATAATAAATAACAAATACTGGAGCGAAGAAGTGCCGGAGGGGGCCACCAGGCGCCCACTAGACACCAGGGAGTATGAGGCACCCCTCGCATGGCTTGATGTCTAGTGGGCCACCTAGCCCACCTCTGGTGCCCATCTTTTGCTATAAATTCTCATCCACCCTAAAAAATTAAGGAGAGTACTTTCGGGACGAAGCGCCAACGTCTCGAGGCATAATATGGGCAGGAGCACTTTTGCCCTCCAGCGGAGCGATTCCGCCGGAGGAACTTCCCTCCACGAAGGGGAAATTGAGGCCATCGTCATCACCAACAACCCTCTCATCTTGGGGAGGCCAATCTTCATCATCACCATCTACTCTCGAAACCCTAGTTCATCTCTTGTACTCAATATTGTACCTGAACCTCGGATTGGTACCTGGGGTATGTCTATTAGTGTTGATTACATCTTGTAGTTGACGCTTTATGGTTTATTTGGTGGAATATCATATGTTCAGATCCATTATTCTATTTAATACCTCTATGATCATGAACATGTTTATCACTTGTGAGTAGTTACTTTTGTTCTTGAGGCCATGGGAGAAATCATGTTGCAAGTAGTCATGTGAAGTTGATATTCGTTTGATATTTTGATGATGTGAATGTTGTGATTCCCTTAGTGGTCTTATGTGAACGTCGACTACATAACACTTCACCATATTTGAGCCTAAGGGAATGCATTGTGGAGTAGTAATTAGAGGGTGGGTTGCGAGAGTGACAAAAACTTAAACCCGAGTCAGTGCACTACTTTGTAAGGGGCGGATTTGGATCCCTAAGTTTAATGCTATGGTTATAATTTATTCTTAATACTTTTCTCGTAGTTGCGGATGCTTGCGGGAGGGTTAATCATAAGTGTGAGGTTTGTTCAAGTAAGAACAACACTCAAGCACCGGTCCACCCACAAGTCAAATTATCAAAATACCAACACGATTAACCCAATATGACAAAAGTGACTAGATGAAATTCCCATGTGCCCTCAAGAACGCTTTGCCTATTATAAGAAATTGTTATGGCCTATCCTTTGCCACAAAAGGATTGAGCTACCTTGCTAGACCTGTTGTTACTATTGCTACTTGTCACTTGTTACAATTATCTTGCTATCAAACAACTTGTTACCGCCATTTCACTGCTTGCAGAAATTACCTTGCTGAAAACCGCTTGTCATTTCCTTCCACTCCTCGTTGGGTTCAACATTCTTACTTATCGAAAGGACTACGATTAACCCCCTATACGTGTGGGTCATCTTTGTCACACACATCCGTAGCACCCGCATACGCACTCACCACCACAACCATCCTCGCCGCCCTCCTCTTCTTCGTCATGCTTCTGCTGAGTCGCACCGTGGAGCTGCGTTCCACGACCAGCTATGCCATGGTCGTTGAGCCTCTGCCTCGAACGACGTCGTTTCTGCCACCTTTGAGGAGACCGTCTTGCAGCTCCTAGGCACCCTCCCCGGAGCCACCACACCAACGAGGTTCACGTCCCTGCATTCCGACAGTGACGGGACGTTCGCCCACGGCCTCTGCTTGGGCGATCCCGTGCGGAGAGGCTGTCCGGCATGCCTCATCGCGGCCACCAAAAAGCTCACCGGTTGCGGCACGAGCAGGCGCGCCGTCGTTTCAAGGAGCGAGGGATGCTTCGTGGCCTACGCCAACGGCAACACCTCATATAAGCCCTACAACCTTGACACACTGGTCACATGTAGATCTACTCGTCTATAATTAGTAAAGCAGAGAACACATAATATACAAGTTCTGTCAAACACGAAAGTGAAACTCCTCCTCAAAAGAAACTTCAAATGGTAGGCCGGAAAATTCTTCCAAAAAAGCATCAAATATGAACACGAAATTCAACATATATGATGAACGAAACCACAACCTGATCGATTGAACGGAATCAGAACATCAAGGTGTATATTTTTCGTGTACAACTTATCGCGAATCGAAGTACGATTGTGTAGAAGGGTTGTACAATATTAAAGTGGTGTTTAGAAAAAAAATACATGTAAACCACTTATACGCATGTCTTGCCAGAGTCATCCACGTGGGCTCGAGAGCATCCCTCACGTCTCATTCATAAAAAACGGTCGATTTGATCGTTTTGAGCGATGCAGGTAAAATGATACTATTAAAAATCATGTGACACAAGGTCAACAATATTTACATGTAACCAAATAGCCCAACATCGAAAAAAATGCTGCATGCATAGAACGGGTCCGGTTGAACTTTAGTGAACAACCAAAAATTTACCGAGATCATAACTGGAAGCACATCCAACGAAATTGAGGCTAACCAATGAAGCCTAGTGTTGGCGTAAACTAAGATACCGTTCATCATCATCATGTTGCTAAACATCTTTTTTAAACTTATCATGTTACTAAACTTAGGCGTATTTGATTTAACGTTCTTCAGAAATAAGAATGTCACACCAAGCAACAGTGGAGTGCCTTCCAAGAAACATGAAAGAAAAAGGGGGGAGAGAGAGAACGGATGACTATATATATACTATTCCCTTCATTTCAAAATAACTCTTTTGACTTTATACTAATTTTAATATAAAGTTTAAACTCAAAACATTTATTTTGGAAAGTAATTACTAAAGTAAAAAACAAAAGAAGAAGAGAAAACAAAAATAGTAGTAGTACTGTACCACACTCCAGCAGGAGAGAGAGACGATGAGCCCCGGAGAAGGCACCGCACCCGCCCGTTGCCTTTCGCGTGCTGCGTGTCCGCGCCGAGGACACTTGTCTTCTCCCCATAAACACACCAGCAAGCACGCCCGAGAAACCACATGGAAAGCACGGAGGGGCACGGGGAGGAGCAGCCAGCCTAGACTATAGAGCGAGAAGCAGAGTGCCCTGGAAGCCTCCGCCGCCCCCATTCCCCCCTTTCTCCCCTCCCGACCCCTCTAATCCCGTCGCGCGAGGAGAGGAGGGGCACCGCCTGAGCATCCCCGCCCGGCCGCCGGATCGACCGCGAGGTACGCACCCCACCCACTGCTACTCTCCTCGAGCGGAGAAGATGCCGCCGCACTTTCTAGATTTGTCCATGCTTGGTCCGGAAGTTTTTGCAGTTCTTGGATAGCTTCCCGGTACGGGCCTGTGGTTGGACGGCTTTCGTTATTGGTTGCTTGATTCGGCCGCGATTCGTGTAAAGCTGGTTTCTGGCCGGTGGTAGTGCCGCCTTCCACCTTCCTTTCGTGGTGGTCGCAGTACCGGGTTATGGGGCTGTCGGTTTCATTGCCGCATTCGTGTAAATCCTTCTTGAAGCAGCTGCTGGGATTGGGGAGTAAGATTGGGTTGGGGGGAGAAGAGCTTCTGCTGTTTTTTCCCCTTTGGCTTGGTGTTCTTGGTTTCTTACCCTGCCCATGATATTCAAGTGAGTGTAGTTTTCGGTCTTGTTTTTGTTCGAATTTGCAAGGATGCGATGTTTGTGCTTGGAACCGACAGGCAATTTGTTATACTAGTTTCCATCTAAAAAAAATCAGAGATGTACCCGATTGATAGATCATCGTCGCTTTGTTCTCTTTGATTGATCCTTTGACCCATACATGAGTAAAAGCAAAAGCTGAAACTTCTTTGAACTTTTCTTTGCTCTCGTCATCCATTGCTGATTAATGTGATAAAAAAAAACCATCTGTTTGACTGTCTCAGAGACAACGAGCTGCCATCTTGGGTGCTTGGGAAGAAGACTGCCATGGACAACTGCACCGACCATAACATCGCGCAGAGGAGCATTGGATTCTTCAGGGTCCCCGGCCTCTTCGTTACGCTGAGCAGCAAAGGACTGAATGCGGTGGACCCTGATTCAGTCTGGAGCCCAACCTCTCCTCTGGACTTCAAGAACCTGTCATCAAACACCGTGGGCACCAATCTCAAACCCACTGGGTTGCTAGGCATCGATGCTGATCTCCTGAAGCTCAGAACTGGCTCCCCGAGAGTCGGTCTTGGCCTCGTCGACGCCCTCACCGCCGACGAGAGCTCGTTGCACTTTGAAGGCAAGAACTTGTTTCTCGAGTCCATCAGGCCATTTCTTGAGCTTGGGCTGCCAAAGGTGGCTGCCGATGCACCATCCTGTCAGAAGACCGACTCGGTTGGCCCTGGAGACTTTGTTCATTGTGATTGTGAAGATGAAGAGTACACCTGCGTGATCCAGCACGGCGCGAACCCGAGGACGACGCACATCCTGAGAGGCCAGACGGTGGAGGTGCCCAAGGGCGTCCCTTCCAGGAGGCCTATTTTCACCATTGAGCCCATCGAGGAGCGGTCATGGCCGTCCATGCCAGCTGATGGCGCTGCTTCTGGTTCGTGCTCCTTCTGCAGGAAGAGGCTGCGAGACGACATGGATACCTTCATGTACCTGTGAGTGGTGAACGCTGTGCTTCTGTCTGTTGTTATATGTTCTGTTCTTCAGTTTTTGAGTTTTGTGTGTGGTTTGCTGGAATGCAGGGGCGAGAAGGCGTTCTGCAGCGACGAGTGCCGGACGTTCTGCGTCGAGGAGGAGATCGATGAGGTGAAGCTCGTTAAGCCGGACGATTCCGGCGGCTCCGCTAATCTGCATTGGTGAAGATTGGCAGTAGTGGTGGCGAGGAGGCGGTTGCCTACAAGCGTTTCTTCTTGTTTTGGTTTGGAACTTGGTAGGACTCAGTAGCGAAGGGAGGGAGACAAACGCTTCTCATTCTAGCTTTTTTTCTGAATGGAGGAGAGGTTTTGATTTAGCCGGTGTCTGCCATAGCGCAATGGCTGGACAATTTTCATGGGCATTGGGTATTCCCTTTTGTGCCTGTTAGAATGGTGGAAATACTCAAATATCGATGTGCCATAAATATATTAATTAATCAATTATATTTTAGTCCTGCAAGTTGTGGCCGTCCGAATTTGTTCTGCGCCGGGGCTGATTAATGATTGTTCATTTTTTTCCTGAATGTTGATTAATGATTGTTCATCATAGAGAGCCTTTGGCCTTTGCTAGTCTCTGGCTCTCTGCTGCTCATCAGCAAATGCTCCTGAGGAAAAGGTAAAAGTAAAAATCTACTACTACTACGGCTGCTACAGTCGCAGTGCTTGGAGTAGTACTGATGGTCTGCTCTGGTGGGTAGTCAGAGGCACTAACTACAGTTGCAGTGCAATTATCACCAGCTTTGCCATTCATTGTGCTGTAGAGGGCCCTGTCGAGCTACAGTGGCATGTTGCATCGACACAAGGACGCACCTAAGCGTTGGAGGACAGTAGGGCTGGTACAGGCAAAACGCCAAGGGTATCCAATGCGCCCGGAGAAAGGAGGACTCGAGACTTGAGCAAGGGTCACCGGCTTCTTTTCTCAAGGGTCGTTTCTGTTTCCGTAGGGGAGAGCGATTTACATCAAATAAATACAGGCACGAGAAATTAACCGGGGGCTTGCAGATTTCCCCTCTCGCCCTCCACGCTCTTTGGGAGCTCGATGTATACTCTGAGGAAGCAGTATATGATTTTCCGAAAGGTTGAAATACGATGAGAACATAATTGTGAGGGGGGGCTCTTTTTGGCTTTCCGGAGCATAGAATTTCTTGTTTTTCAAATATCAAACGTGCTCTAACCCCGTGTTAATTTCCGTGAAAAAGCTTCATATGTTAAGATAAAAAATAATATAAGCTTTCTAGGGCACAAGTTTTTACCTAGGTCACAACACGTCATTTTTTTACGAAAATATGTGCACTTACGGCACCGCAAACAATCTGGACGGCACCGTCCAGATGTGTTTTACCATCCAATATTGACCTATATCGCCCCCCCCCCACACACACACCTAGCCCCGACATCGACAAGGAGGAAACGGATGCCACATATGATGATCCATCCAACATGACCTATACCCTCCCCCCCACCTAACCCCAACACCGAGGGGGAGAAGACGGATGCCACACACGATTGTCCGCTTCTCTCGCACTTCGTTGGAGTAGTTATAGCGTCTTCGCATAAATCTAAATCCAATTCCTTAAAATAAAAAGGAAAAAAAACGCCCAAGAAGGCGAAGAAATCCACCCCACCCGAATTTTCACATGAGATGTATGTTTTGAAATAACAGAGGTCTTTCACACTTGGCTAAACATAAACACATATCGATGATTGTGTGCGAGAACATGGGTTGGATTTCATGGCAATTTCCGAGGATGGTAAATGTGACTTCCGTGCACATGTCCTAGACCACTTATCATGTAGTTTCGACTTCACATGGCGTGGTCTACCAACGCGTGGAAGGTCTTGAGAAATCTTACTTGGGATACAAACAACAACCATGGGTTAGCCTTTTCGATTGGTGATTTTCACATGAATGTCAACCTCCGAAGTAGATCTAATAATTTTACATGGAGTGTGGTCGTAGTCTATGGAGCTGCCCAAAATGAGCATAAATACGCTATCCTTCAGAAATTGGTGAACCTGGCTAAGGATAACATGCATCCAATGCTTATTGTAGGGGGCTTTAATATCCTTAGGTATCAGGAGGAGAAAAACAATACCGCTTTGACATCCACTGGCCTTTCCTAATCAATGTTGTAATTGACAGTTTGAATCTTCGGGAAGCTAGTTTGTCTGGGAGACGATTCATTTGGGCCAATGACCGTTTTGTCTCAACATACGAAAAGCTTGACATGGTACTCATGGATAGTGAATGGGACCTAAAATTTCCTCCAGTAACTGTGTGAGCCCTAGAGTAGATTGATGCGTTATGAGATCATGCACCCATCATTCTTGGTTCTAATTCTACAAACCAATCCGCTCACCGCCCTTTCAAGTTTGAATTAGGATGGTTGCACTGGGAAGGTTTTGCAAACATAATCAAGAATGTATGGGAGAGTCCCGCAATTGGTCGCACACTAAAATAAGGGCCACGAGACGGTACATATGTGGATGGGCGAAACACATCAATGGAATATACAAAAGAGAAAAGCAATACATCGCCACCATTATTGATGGCCTCGATAAAATCAGAGAGACTCACATCTTGTCACAACAAGAGATTGAATTGAAAAATTAATCCAATGAGAAGATTGCACGTCTTTTGCGAGAAGAGGAAATCAAAAATTATCAAAGGTGCAAAGCCGACTTCATCTTGAAAGGATACACTAATACATGCACTTCCAACTTGTCGCCAATGGTCGACATATGAAGAAGTGTATATTTAGTCTCCAACAAGATGAGGGACACATCAAAGGTCGGGCAGAGCTCAAAAGTTATATCTCCCTATACTACAAATCTCTGTTCGGGGCACCTCATGAAGGGAACTTCACCCTTGACGAGACCCGAACAAATGATATTCCACAATTCACAAGAGAAGAGAATGATATACTCACGACACCTTTCTCTAGGGAGGAGGTGATGGAGATGGTGTTTCAAATGGAACATAACAAAGCTCGAGGCCCTAATGGCTTCCCGCATAATTCTATCATATTTTTTGGGATATCATCAAGATTGGCCTATTGGAGTTATTCAATTGTCTTCATGCTGGACAACTTGATCTATTGAGGCTTAATTTTGGCAAGATCGTTTTGTTGCCAAAAATTAAGGAGGGTGAGTGCATCCTACAATATAGGCCCATATGTCTCCTTAATACGAGCTTCAAGATTCTCACCAAAGTGGCTACTAATAGGCTTAACACGGTTGCTGATCATGTCGCCCGTCCATCTCAAATGGCTTTCATGCAAGTAGATATATACTTGATGGAGTAGTAATCCTACTTGAGACCGTTCACAAGATGCACCGTAAAAGCATGAGTGAAGAAGTGTTCAAGATTGACTTTGAAAAGGCCTACGACCGTTGGGGAACGAAGCATGGAATTTTTTTCCTACAAACATCCAAGATCTATCTATGGAGAAGCATAGGAACGAGAGGGGAAAGTGTGTCTACGTACCCTCGTAGACCGTTAAGCGAAAACATATATTGCATAGTTGATGTAGTCATACTCTTTATGATCCAATATGATCCTGCGCCGAATGGACGACACCTCCACAATAATCACATGTGCGGCTCAGTGATGTTTCTGCCTCCTTGATCCAGCAAGCAATGGCGGAGAAGTAGATGGGTGGGATCTCTACCAGCACGACAACATGATGTAGATGGTGGTGGAGAAATGCCAGCAGGGCTTCGCCAATCACCTCCAAAACTGCAAACACGGAAAAACTCGGGAAGAAGGGACAGGGGATGCTCAAGGGAGGGGGAGGAATTGGTGCGTTCCTGCCCACCCCACCCTCGAAGGAGGGGGCGACGGAGAAAGGGGGGAAGAGTGCCCTCCAAGCCAATTGGAGGGCCCTCCCCTTAGGATTTCCCCTCCCCTAGGCGCATGGGCATTGTGGGGCTGGTGCCCGTGGCCCAATAAGGCGAGGGCACAACCCCTACATCGCATGCACGCCCTAGGGGATGGAGGGACCCTTCAAGACTCCACCAAAGCCTTTCGAACCCTTCCGAAAGCTTCCCGGCAGAATACCCGAAAAGCCCGAGACTTTCCCGATAGCTAAAATATGGCTTCCCATATATATGTCCTTACCTCGGGATCATTCCAAAGATCCTTGTGATGTCTAGGATCTCATCTGGAACTCCAAACAACATTCGGTCACCAACGTACATATCCCAATACTACTCTAGCGCCATCAACATTAAGCGTGCATACCCTACAGGTTCGAGAATCATGCACACATGACCAAGACACCTCTCCGGTCAAACCAATAGCAGGACCTAGATGCCCATATTGGTTCCTACATATTCCATGAAGATCTTTATCGGTCAAATCACTATGTCAAGGATTTTGTCAATCCCGTATGCAGTTCCCTTTGTCCGTCGTTATGTTATTGTCTGGGATTCAATCTTTGATATCTCCGTACCTAGTTCAATCTCGTTACCAGCAAATCTCTTTTCTCATTCTGTAATACAAGATCATGTGACTAACACTTTAATTACATTCTTGCAAGCTTGTTGTGATGTTGTATTACTGAGAGGGTCTAGAGATACCTTTCTGTTATAAGGAGTGACATACCCGAGTCTCGATTCACTCTAAACCAATAGACACCCTCGAAGATACCTGTAGAGAACCTTTATGATCACCCAGTTACGAAGTGACATTTTATAGCACACAGGGCATTCCTCTCGTGTCATGGAGTTGCATGAGCTCATGGTCTTAGGAACATATACTTTGACATGAAGAAAGTAATATCAATAATCTTAAGTGATACGATCGCATTCTAAGATTACGGCTGGGTCTTGTCCATCACATCAATCTCCTAATGATATGATCTCATTATCAAATGACAACCCATGTCTATGGTAAGGCAACCTTAACCATCTTTGGTCAACGAGCTAATCTAGTAGAGCCTCACTAGGGAAAGATACTATTTATATCTCCACACACGTATTTAAGTTTTCGGTCAATACAATTCTAGTATGGATAATGAACGATTATCATGAAAATGGAAATATGATAATAACCAATTTATTATTGCCTCTAGGGCATATTTTCAACAGCCTCCCACTTGCACCAGAGTCAGTAATCGAGTTCACATTGCCATGTGATTAACACCCAATGAGTTTTGGGGTTTGAACATGTTTTTCTTGTGAGAGAGGTTGAAAGGACGTGGATGTCGCCTAGAGGGGGGGGGTGAATAGGCGCTTTAAAATAATTACGGTTTAGGCTTGAACAAATGCGGAATAAAACTAACGCTTAATTTGTCAAGCACAAAACCTACAACAACTAGGCTCACCTATGTGCACCAACAACTTATGCTAAGCAAGATAGACAACTAAGTGATAGCAAGATATATGACAAGAAACAATATGGCTATCACAAAGTAAAGTACATAAGTAAAGGGTTCGGGTAAGAGATAACCGAGGCACGCGGAGACGATGATGTATCCCGAAGTTCACACCCTTGCGGATGCTAATCTCCGTTGGAGCGGTGTGGACGCACAATGCTCCCCAAGATGCGAATAAGGCCACCGTAATCTCCTCACGCTCTCGCACAATGCAAGATGCCGTGATTCCACTAAGGGACCCTTGAGGACGGTCACCGAACCCGTACAAATGGCAAACCTTGGGGGCGGTCACCGATACCCGTACAAATTGCTCGGGGCAATCTCCACAACCTAATTGGAGACCCCGACGCTTGCCCGGAGCTTCACACCATGATGATTGATCTCTAAGACACCACCAAGCTTCTAGGACGCCAAAGCATCCACGAAGAACAATATCTAGGATACTAAGTACCAAAGGTAATAAGCTTCTCAACTTCTTACTTCCACGTATCACCGTGGAGAACTCAAACCGATGCAACTAATGCAATGGCAAGAACACACGAAGTGGTCAAGTCCCTCACACTCAAATCCCTCCACAACAACAAAAGCTATGGAGAAATACGAGAGGAAGAACAAGGAGCTCACAAAGAACTCCAAGATCTAGATCCAAGGGGTTCCCCTCACAAAGAGGAGAAAGTGACTTGTGGAGATGTGGATCTAGATCTCCTCTCTCTTTTCCCTCAAGAACAAGCAAGAATCATTGGAGGGATTAAGAGCACGCAAGCTCTAAGAAAGTCAAAAATGGAGGTAGAACATGAGCTCAACGGATGGATTAGTCCAAGGGGGAAGAAGACCCCCTTTATATAGTGGGGGAAGGAATCAGACCATTACCACCACTTACAGCCCGAGCCCAGTGGTACTACCGTTGGCTGCAACGGTACTACCGCTGGCTCTAGCGGTACTACCGCTGGCTGCAGCGGTAATACCGCTGACCCTCCAGCGGTACTACCGCTGGCTGCAGCGGTACTACCGCTGAGCCCATGGTAGGGCAAAGATACTACCGGGCCAACCATCGCCAAGAAAGTCTTCGCAAAAAGTTCGACGTAGTACAGCCGCAAAGATGACGGTACTAAAGTCCTGGAGCGGTACTACCGCTGACCAAGGGCGGTACTACCGCCATCTCTAGCGGTACTACCGCTAGGGCCAGCGGTACTACCGCTAGGTCCAGTTGTACTACCGCACGCCACTGAAACATCCATAACTTTCGCATACGAGTTCCGAATCGAGCAAACCCAAGCTTGTTGGATTCAGGACGACAAGAGCTATCCGAATCAAGGAAATCTTAAGACCATGCAGATATGAAAATGCCAATGATATAGAGATGTGAGACCTCTATGAATGAAGAACCGGCAAAAACTCTGACATCGAAAACATCATAGTAGATGCATATGGACTCCGTTTTCGATGAACTCGAGCTTGTCATGAAGATGACCATAAGCTCTAAAACTACAAAGAGAAACACCAAATAAGAACCAAGAAGTATGATGCAAGGATGCAAATGGTTTGAGCTTTCAACGAACGATACGATCAAGCTACTCACTTGAGAGCCCCCCTTGACAGTACAACATTCTATCCTAAAACAGAAAACCTATCAAGGGCAAACCTATACCTTGCACCTCGACCTCTTGAGCTAGATGATGATGATCTTGGCTTCCTCAAGATAGACCACCTTTCTTGATTGCGTTGGCTTGATGAAGACTAGTTGATTGCTCCCCCATACTCACTATGGGTGATCCACTCTTTAGCATATCTTCACAAGTCCATTGCCACCACAATGGACCGCAAGCTTCAAGCATGATATATTCGTGCTGATCCACTTGAACTTGCACACCGCAATCTTGATGACGATCTCCACTTGACGTCATCCTTCATGGGTTGTATGAGATCTTCCTTTTGACGCAAGCCCATGGAAACACACCTAACCCCCACATAGAACTCTCACGAAGACCATGGGTTAGTACACAAACACGTAATGGACAATGCTTACCATACCATGGGATCACTTGATCCCTCTCGGTACATCTCGTACGCTTTGTGTGTTGATCATCTTGATTTACTATTTGTCTGATATCTTGATCAACCTTGTGTCTCTATGACCATTCTTTGGATAATACCTTGAATACCATCTTGGTCATCATATAAACTCCTTGAACCCAACAGATGGACTTCAAGAAGTGCCTATGGACAAATCCTATAAATATAACTTAAGGCAACCATTTGTCCATAGGAATTGTCATCAATTACCAAAACCACATATGGAGATATATGCTCTAACAGAGGTTTTAGTCAACGGGTCCGCAACATTCATATCTGTGTGTACTTTGCAAATATAAATGTTCTACTATAGATGTTACTACCACTCTCCCATTGGAGCTATTCCAAATGACTGCTCTACTATACATATCTGGTTTGCGACGACGTAACCCTTTATGACGAACTCTTTATTATATCCATAATCGAGAAACATTTCCTTGGTCCTCTTTAGGCACCTACGGATAATTTTGACCGTTGTCTAGTGATCCACTCCTCGATCACTCTTGTACCCGTTTGCCACACTCATGGCAAGGCACACATCAGCTTTGGTACACAACATGGTATACATTATATAGCATATGGTTTATCCATATAGGACGACCTTCATCCTTTGTCTTTCTTCTATCGTGGTCGAGCTTTGAGTCTTACTCCACTTCACACCTTACAATACATGAAAGAACTCCTTTTTTCGCTGATCCATTTTGAACCCCTTCGATATCTTGTCAAGACATCTACTATGTGAATATCAGGCGTTTTGATCTATCTCTATAGATCTTGATGCCCAATATGTAAGCAACTTTACCCACGTCTTCCATTGAAAAAAATCCTTCCAAATAACCCTTTATGCTTTACAGAAATTCTACATCATTTCCAATCAACAATATGTCATTTCCAATCAACTTTCTTGTAAATATAAGTTTCTTCATAAACTTGTATAAACCCAAAATCTTTCATCACCTCATCAAAGCGTATTTTCCTACTTCGAGATGTTTGCACTAGTCTATAGATGGATTGCTGGAGCTGGCATACCTTTTAGCATCCTTAGGATTGGAAAAACCTTCTGGTTGCATCATATACAACCTTTCCTTATGAAAACCGTTAAGGAAATGATGTTTTGACATCCATCTGCCGGATTTCATAATAAAAAATGTTGTAACTCCTAACATAACCCCGACAGACTTTAGCATCACTACGAGTGAGAAAGTCTCATCATAGCCAACTCCTTGAACTTGTCGGAAACCTCTTTGCAACAAGTCGATCATTATAGATAGTGACATTACCATGAGTGTTTGTCTTCTTAAAGATACATTTATCTGCGATGACCTATCGGTCATCGGGCAAGTCTACTAAAGTCAATACTTGGTTATCATACATGGATCCTAACTCAGATTACGTGGCGTCTAGCCATTTGTCAAAATACGGGCCCATTATCGCTTCCTCATAGTTCGTAGGCTCATCGTTGTCTAATAACATGACTTCTAAGACAGGATCATCATACCACTCAGGGCAGTATGTCTCCTTTTTGACCTACGAGATTTGGTAGTGACTTGATCCTAAGTTCCATGATCACCATCATTAGCTTCCTCTTCAATTGGTGTACGGATCACACAAACACCTTTTTGCGATGCGCTACTTTCCAATTCAAGTGAAGTTTTGATCATCAAGTTCTACCTTCCTTCCACTCACTTCTTTTGAGAGAACCTCCTTCTCTGGAAAGGATCCATTCTTGGCAAAAAAGACCTTGCCTTTAGATCTGTGATAGATGGTATACCTAATTGTTTCTTTAGGGTATCTTATGAAGATGCACTTTCTACTTTGGATTCTAGCATATCAGACATAAGCGTCGCATCCCCAAACTTTAAGAAACGACGGCTCAGGTTTCTTACAAAACCATAATTCATATGTTGTCGTCTCAACGGATTTATATGGTGACCTATTTAAAGTGATGTAGTTGTCTCTAATGCATAACCCCAAAATGATAGTGGCAAATCGGTAAGAGACATCATAGAATGCACCATATCCAATAGAGTACGACTACAACATTCAGATACACCATTACAATGCGGTGTTCCACGTGGCATGAGTTGTGAAACAATTTTCACATTGTCTTAAATGCATACCAAACTCGTAAGTCAGATATTCACCTCCACGATCACATCGTAGACATTTTCTCTTCTTGTCATGATGATCTACAAGTTCACTCTGAAATTTCTTGAACATTTCAAAAGTTCCATACATGTGTTTCATCAACTAAATACTCCTGCATCTACTCAAAACATCCGTGAAGGTAAGAAACTAATGACATCCATTGTGTGCTTCAATACTCATTGGAGTGCATACATCACTATGTATTATTTTCACCAAGTCGCTTGCCCGCCCCATCATACAGGAAAACGGGGTTGTAGTCATCTTTCCCATGAGGCATGATGTCTACTACACAACTTTATTCTTGTATACGTTGTTGGGCCTCCAAGTCCAAAGTTTTGTAGGACAGCAACAAATTTCCCTCAAGTGGATGACCTTAAGTTTTATCAATCCGCAGGAGGTGTAGAATGAAGATGGTCTCTCTCAAACAACCTTGCAATAAAATAAAAGAAATCTCTTGTGTCCCCAACACACCCAATACAATGGTGAATCGTATAGGTGCACTAGTTCAACAAACAAATGATTATACAAGTGTAGTATGGATAGTAGATATAGTTTTTTTAGTCTGAAATATAAAAACAGCAAGGTAACAAGTAGTAAACTGTAAGTGCATCTACTGCCCGTTAGTGATTTTGGTGGTTTGAAGACTTATAGGTTAAGTATCTAATGTGTTCATGAGTGTACACATGATCCATAAGTCGCTGAGGAGTTTGAAATATACGATGAATATTGACCCCTAAAAATGTATATCTTCGGCTGAAGAAATTGATCTTCTGCTGAAGGCTTTGATCGCGAAGAAATTGCGATGACATTGATATTCCTCATTAAGATATTGAAGATGAGGAATTCGGTGTGTCCTAAAGAAAAACGATCCGAAGACTTTGAAGCGTGAAGATTTATTCTTTCTGTTTCATTTTCTTCACTCCTGAGTCATAGGAACACTGTACTGTTAAAGGGGGTCGAGGTAACACTACAGAATTAATTTCCTCATGATGCTCAACCCAAGCCTAATCCTACCAAAATCCTCAAGTGAGGAATATGAGAGACATGTGGTCTCTCACAGTTGAGGGTCCCGACCGTTGCCGCAATTCACGCCACATCGCCGCTCTTATCCACACCAATGATCATTTTTTAAGGGCATTAATGTCAAATCATGTCGGGATGCTCCCAGGCTATAAATAGCCGCCCCCACAACCATTAGCTGGTTGGCTACTCTGCGAGAAACTGACCCTTGTCATTGAGAGAAACCGAAATTCCTCAGAGTCTTCGAGAGTAAATCATCAGTGAGGTAATACCCCAAACACCAAACCACAAACCAAAACCAAGTGATTGAGCATCACTGAAGAATTTGTTCCTGTGTGGAACTGAAGCCTTTTACCTTTGAGGACTGTGCATCCTCCAAACGGTTAGGCGTCATGGTCTAGAGCAATCCAGCAGTCAGTTGTGGAATTTCGAGTGACCGAGTTTGTGAGGGTTTGGAAGTCTGCCCTGAAGACTTACCACGAGAGTTGAGTGAGGACTGTGTGTCCTTTGCTCGAGGAGAATACAGTAGGGACTGTGTGTATTTTGGTTTCAATACCAAGCCGCTCCAAACCAGATGTACAACTGTCATAGCAGTTGGAACTGGGTCATCAACCACTGTCTTCATTGTGATACGGGTTCTATTTCTTCAACTCTTTCAATTCCTCAATATTGTATGTTGAAGACTTTCGTTGTCTCTGTTTGAAGAATTTGCTGAAGACTTTATCTGAATTTCCTCAACCTCAAATTGTTCACGCGAGTTAATCATCACCTGTTTACTCTGTGCCTGCGTACTATGCAAACTGTTTTTCATATTCCTCATCTTGAAAACTGTTGTAGTGATACTTTGGACCCCTGATCCTTTGCTGTTCCGCTGCAAGTTATTCATCAGTGAGGAATTACCTCAAAAGGAATTACCTCAAAAGGAATTTCCTCAGTGATGAAATTGTAAAATTCTCCTATTCACCCCCTCCAGTCGATATAACTCACTTTCAATTGGTATCAGAGCAAGGTCCTCCCTTGTTCTGTGTGATTTTGGTTTAACCACCTGGAGTTTTAGTTATGTCGAATGCAAGCATGATCAAGGTTACTGCAGGATGTCCTACTTTCGAAGGAAAGGACTTTCCTTTCTGGAAGACCAAGATGCAGATGCATCTACAAGCTATTGACAATGATCTCTTGTATATTGTGGAACATGGTGTTCCCCTCATCACTGCTACTGTCTCTGCCGCTGATGTGAATAAATTCAAGCAACTTGATTCTCAAGCGAAGAATATCATTCGTGGCCATCTGAGCAAAGGTCAGTATGGCAGAGTGAGTGCTTTGGGCTCAACAAAACTAATCTGGGAAAGGCTGTCCAAAGTCAATGAAGGAGTATCAACTCAGCGTGACTCTCGTGTTGATGTTCTTCGCAATCTCTTCAATCGCTTCAAGAGGCTTGACAATGAAAGCTGCCAAGATACCTTTGATCGCCTCACTGACATATCAAATGAACTGCAAGCAGTGGGAGCTCGAGACATTACTGACCATGAAGTTGTGAAGAAACTGCTAAGATCCCTGGATTCATCATTTGATACACTGGTTCTGATGATTGAAGAAAGACCAGACTACAAGATGCTTGATCCTGCTGATATTCTTGAAAGACTCAATACTCATGAATTCCAATAGGAAGAAAAGAGAGATCTATATGGACCAAGCTATTATAGACTTCGTGCACTCAAGGCCAAAGCAATTTCCTCATCTAAAGAAAAAGACTCGAATTGCAGCATTGGTGATCCTGAAGAACTTGGACAGGAGCTTGCAATGCTCGTGAGGAAATTCCAGAAGTTTACAAGACGTGGCCAGTTTGGTAAATCTTCAAGAAGAGATATGAGGAAATCAGAATCTTCATGTGAGGACTACAAGAAAAGAACCTCCCACAAATGCAAGAAATCAGGTCACTATATTGCTGATTGTCCTCATTGGGTGAAGGAATCAAAGAAGAAGAAATACAAGGATGAAAGTTCTGATGACTCGAAGAAAAAGAAGAAATCTTCAAAATCCCCATCCTCAAAGTCCTCGTCGCACAAGAAGACTAGTTTTAGAAAGGCTCGGGCACTTATTGGCAAGGAAATGAATTCTGAGGCAGAATCTGAGGAATGTGATGACGAGGAGGGATCTCAAGAAGACTCAGAATTTGGAGAGGCTAATCTTGCACTAGCTACCACATTCATCAGCAAGTCAATCTTCAACCTTGAAGAAAAGCACAACTCCATCCACACTGATGACTATGCTCATGACTTCGCTCCAACCTATTGCTTCATGGCAAAAGGTTCAAAGGTACCGAATGATACTTCCTCCTCTGATTCAAGTGACTGTGAACCTGATGGTTATAAAAAACCCAGTTATAGTAAACTTGCTATCATTGCAACTAAACAACAAACTACCCTTGAAAGGCTTCAGAAACTGCTAGACAGAAGCGATGACCTGTTGAGTGATGAAATGAATCTTACCCAAATCCTCACTGAAGATATGAAAAGTCGTCAGTCCAGATTTGATAATCTTTAAGATCTTCATGGCACACTCCTCGCTGATCATGAGAAACTTTCCTATGAATTCCTTCAAAGGAAACTTGATCTTGAGAAGCTGAGGATGTCTCATGATGATCTTCGAATGGAAAATGATTCGTTACTCGCTCAACACATCAGTGCCTCTCAGGTTGAATTCATTCCTCCATGTCTTAAATGCATCGAATGTGAAACTGCCAATTCTTCACCAGAATCATCAAATGCTTCTATTGCTACAAATTCTTCAACTGCTCATGTGGTATCAAATTCCTCACTTGAGGAAACCACAAATGTTACTGACAAAAATGCAGGACTGAAGGAATTCTATGTAACAGGCATGTACAAAAGTCTCAAAGGGCACCAAACCCTTTGTGATGTTCTCAAAAAGTAGATTTTGAACAGGAACCCAAGGAAAGAAGGACTTGCCTTTGAGAGGAAATTGAATGCTGATGGATCATACTGGAAACCTGAGCAGTATCCCAAAACCTCATGGGTTGCTGCCAAAGGGCCTCTTGTTGATCCATCCAATCAAATAGGCTTCGCATGTGAATTATCCTATTCCTCAGATGAGTCATTTGACTCCAACTGTAAACTGTTCAAAAATCAACCTGGTGAAGTATTTGCTCGATATGTTGGAACTAACTGCAGGAATGGACCACCCCCGAGGAAAATCTGGGCCCCCAAAAGTTGCCTTGAAAATCTTCAGGTAAATGTCCTCATGACACCACCTATGAAGAATCTGAACCCCAGATAAAATTCCTCACGAGGACCAAAGTCTTCAAGAGGATCTAAATCCTCAACTGGTCAAAACTATGCTCGTACTCGTGCTAATGCTACCGATATGTAGGGAAATTACAAGGGATATGAATATGAGCATTACTCCTGAAATCATTATGTTCATAAATCCTCAAAGAACTTCTCTGCCTATTCATTTGAGTACTCTAACCCTCCTAGTGTGAAGAGAAGTGCATTATCTTCAATGCCCCCTTTCTCATATGGTCTCACAGGATGACGAACTCTTTACCACCCCTTCAGATGTGGGTGGTGAAGAAATTGAACTAATCACTTCTACAGGTCAGGTCTCCAGATGAAAATCATCATCTCAAGAATTTGCTCGAGACCTGAGGAAAATGCTTGATTGGACGCAAGCTAACATTGATGAAATGATAACATTTCACACGTCCTCAAATTTACTGTTTATGATGAAATTCCTATCTGATGAAATTGATATCATATTCTCCAAGTCTGAAGCATATGAGATGGTAAACTGTACTAATTCATCTGCAGGATGAAAAACCCAAGAGTACTGAGTGGGTTCTTGATAGTGGCTGCACACACCACATGACTGGTGACAAAATCTTGCTGATGAATATGCCACTGACTCCATCACCACTGAAGCAAATCACTTATGCTGACAAAGGTAAAAGCTAGGTATTGGGACTTGGCAAAGTGGCTATTTCCAAGGACATACATATGGATAAAGTGATGCTTGTTGAATCCCTTGGGTTTAACCTCATGTCAGTCTCAATGCTTTGTGATCAAGATATGGTTTTTATCTTCGGAAAATATAGATGTGTAGTCATCATGGAATCTGACAGATCCAAAGTCTTCGAAGGTGTTAGACGAGGAGATTTGTACTTTGTTGATTTTTCTACAGGTCCTCATCCAGCCACATGCTTATTAGAAAAAACCTCAGAAGGCTGGCTATGGCATTGTAGACTTGGCCATGCAGGCATGAGGAATTTGCACACGCTGGCGAAGACGAAGCATGTCACTGGCATCAAATCAGTAAAATTCCTCAAGGACCACCTCTGCGGTGCTTGTGAATCTGGAAAAATGACCAGATCCAAACACCCCTCGAAGACTATCATGACCACTACTCGTCCATTTGAATTGCTTCAAATGGATCTATTTGGACCTACTCATTATGCCACTCTAACAAATGCATCATATTTATACGGCTTTGTCATAGTTGATGATTATTCCAGATACACTTGGGTGCATATCATTCTGTATAAAACTGAAGTGCAGGAAGTCTTCAAACGATTTTCCTGAAGGGCCTCGACGAACTTCGGCGTCAAGATCAAACACGTGAGGAGTGATAATGGGACAGAATTCAAAAACACTGGTCTTGATGCTTATCTTGTTGAACTTGGTATTACTCACGAATTGTCTGCTCCTTATACTCCTCAACAGAATGGCGTCGTCGAAATAAAGAACATGACTCTGGTTGAAATGGCACGAACAATGCTTGAAGAATATCAGACTCCTCGTTGTTTCTGGCCTGAAGCAATCAACACTGCTTGCCATATCATCAACAGGGTATATCTTCACAAATTTCTCAAGAAAACCTCATATGAACTCCTCACTCACAAGAAACCCAATGTAAGTTATTTCAAAGTCTTCGGTGCAAAATGCTGGATTAGAGATCCTCACCATAGCTCAAAGTTTGCACCTAAGGCACATGAGGGTTTTATGCTTGGTTACAGAAAGGACTCGCACACCTACAGAGTCTTCAACACCTATCACAACAAGGTTGTTGAAACTGGAGATGTGCGGTTCGATGAAACTAATGGCTCGCAAAGAGAGCAATTGCCTCCTGATACAGATAAATTGTCTCCTGAGGAAGCAATGAAGCTCAAAGCTACTGAAGACATTGTTCCTACTGAGGAAATTGCTGAAGAAATCACTCCCAATACTGATGAAAATCAAGAAGATGCTCCTGAGGAAATTGCTCCAGAACAAATTCCTCAGCATAGACGAAATCCTCGACCAACTCATCCGAGGATTGCAAATGAAGTAGAACTTGACAAAATCCTCGATGACATCAACATGCGAGGTCCTCTCACTCGCTCAAAAGCTTCACACTTAGTTAACTTTTGTGTCCATTCTTCTTTTGTGTCTATCACAGAACCTTGAAAAGTTTCCGAGGCTTTCATGGAACCTGAGTGGATTCAAGCAATGCAAGATGAACTTCTTCAATTCAAGCTAAATGACGTGTGGGAGCTCGTCAAACGACGAGATCCTCACAAGCACAATATCATCGGCACCAAGTGGATTTTCCGAAACAAGCAAGATGAGGATGGACAAGTGCTGAGGAATAAGGCACGACTTGTAGCCCAAGGCTACACACACATTGAAGGAATTGACTTCGATGAAACTTTTCCACTTGTTGCTAGACTTGAAGCTATTCGAATACTTCTTGCTTATGCTAATCACCATAACATTACCTTATATCAAATGGATGTGAAAAGTGCATTCCTCAATGGTAAGCTTGAGGAAGAAGTATATGTTGCTCAGCCCCCAGGTTTTGAGGATCCGAAGAATCCAGACAAATTCTTCAGACTCAAAAAGGCGCTCTATGGTCTCAAGCAAGCCCCTCGGGCGTGGTACGATACATTGAAGGAATTCCTCATGAAGAAAGGCTTCAAACCTGGTTCACTCGATCCAACTCTTTTCACAAAATCCTATGACAATGAACTATTTGTGTGTCAAATATATGTCGATGACATCATATTTTTCTGTACTGACAAACGTTACAATGATCATTTTGCTTACATGATGAGTGAAGAATATCAGATGTCTATGATGGGGGAGCTGAAATTCTTCTTAGGTCTTCAAATTCGTCAACAACGCAATGGCATCTTCATATCACAGGAGAAATACCTCAAAGTTGTTCTGAGGAAATTCGACATGCATGAATGTAAAGGCGCCAAGACTCCCATGCCTACCAACGGCCCCCTCTGCACTGACGAAAATGGTAAAGAATTTGATCAGCGGGTATATCGCTCAATGATTGGCTCTTTACTCTATTTATGTGCATCTAGGCCAGATATAATTATTAGTGTTTGCATGTGTGCACGTTTTCAAGCAAAACCGAAGGAATCACACCATAAGGTTGTGAAGCATATTCTTCGATACTTAGCTCACACACCAACACTAGGATTATGGTACCCCAAGGTCTCAAATCTTCATCTTGTGGGATATTCTGATTCTGACTATGCTGGTGACCGTGTGGATCGCAAGTCAACTTCTGGCACTTGTCATTTCCTTGGAAGATCATTAGTCTGTTGGTCCTTAAAGAAGCAGAACTGCGTTCCTCTCTCCACTGCCGAAGCTGAGTATATTGCTGCTGGATCATGCTGTGCTCAATTGCTATGGATGAAGCAAACCCTCAAGGACTACGACATCAACATGAAGAATGTGCCTCTCTATTGCGACAATGAGAGTGCAATCAAGATTGCATACAACCCAGTACAACACTCGAAGACTAAGCACATCCAGATTCGTCATCATTTTCTACGGGACCATGTCCTCAAGGGCAATATCATCATCGACCATGTGAAGACTAACGATCAACTAGCTGATATCTTCACTAAGCCCTTGGATGAGGAAAGGTTTTGCAAGTTGCGGTGTGAGCTAAATATCTTAGAATCTTCAAATGTTTTGTAAAAACATGCACACATCCTAACACTTATGCAAAAATGATGACTTAGATGTGCAACACAAGAAGAATCGATTTTCTTCAATCAATGATGAATATCACTCTTAGTGTGAGGAAACTAATGAAGAATTTGGTTCTCACGGTCCTACGACAATTGTACGCGGCGCCTGAAATCGTCATTCTTCTACGGTGGGTCACGCGACCAACCAACTTTGAAATTCTTCAAGTTGTTTTTCTTCAAAGTTGTTTTTCCTCAAAGATGAAATTCATCAACCTGACGCTTTGTCACAAAATCCTCAAGTTTTTCAAACTCTTCAAAACACTTGATGATTTTCATTTGCCTATATATATATATATATATATATATAGAGAGAGAGAGAGAGAGAGAGAGACTGTGATTTCAAAGTCCTCAACAACATTCACTTATAGCTATTTCTTCAACTTGATATTTCATCTAAGTGGATGTGATCGGACCCTACTCCCCTCTATGCTATACTCACCCAGTCTATTCAATTCTTCATATGCATTCTACTTGAAACTTTTGTTCAGAATCCTCACTGTGTCCTTTTCAGCTGAGGATTTTGCAACGAAATCCTCAAATCTTCAAAAATGATTTTTATATTATTGCACAGTAACTAAACCCCACTTCCCACGATCAGATAAGCACGATCTCCACCGCTTTAAACTCTGGCTACACGTGTCGTGCGGAGACGATTGGGCAAGGGCAGTTCATTCTGAAAGTATCGGCCAGACAGTTTTCACCTGAGCTATAAATACATCCTTACCCCTTTTGTCCAAACTCTTCATTCTCTCTCGACCTTCTCTCCGCCTCAAGCAAAACCTAGCGCCACCGCTAGAAATCTCGTCGCCGGCGAGGAACAGCTTCACTGCCTCGACCTCTTTGTCGGCGAACTCACACCGAAAGCGGAACATCTACATCTGCCGCCGCCATAGCCGTGTTTTGCCGCCAAGTTAGGGCGCAGGGGACTCGAACCGAAGAGCTTCTACTGTTACTGCCTCTGTTCTTCGTGCTCGCCATATAGGGTAAATAAAATCCTATTTTACTGTCCCTTTCGATCTACTATTTTACCTTAGATTCGAGAAAACTGTTTTCCTCAGTGTCTATCAGCCTCACACACTCTATTCTTCAAACACTTGATGAATTTCACTAAGCCACTAAAATTCTTCACGTGATTCCTCAATTGTGCAAATTTTCGAATCTACACAACTCTGGAACCCAAGATCAGAGTGCTTAGACAAATTTCTCAACCCACTGGTCAAATTCCTCAACTTTTAAAATTTCAATTTTTTCAAATCTAAGAACGCATATGACCTCTCCAAATTCCTCGCACCTATATTGTGTTCACACGTACAAAATGTCAGTTGATGAATCACTAGGTTCTCATCAACTTAACTCATTTGCAGCGTTCCTCGAAGAAACTTTGCGAGTGTCATCAGAATCCTCAAGAGTGCAAATTCCTCGCCAAAAGCCTCAGCTCAAGAAAATGGAAGATGACAGAAAGCAAAAGGGTGGCAACAAACTTGAACTGAACACTGCAATTGATATCCCTGAGGATATATACCTTGACTATTGTACACCAGATGAGCAAGAAGCTATGGCGAAAAGGAAAATCAGGCTTCAAAGGATAGAATGCAGGTGGACTAAGGAATGGAAGGAATATCGCTTTGTCACTCGCAAGTATGCGAAGAAATTCGCCCTCAAGCCACCTTGCAAAAGGCCTCCTCTTGGTGATCATCAAGTAGCACATCCCTCAAGCATCAAAACTGTTGATGATTATATCGAGGAGAAAGACAAACACTTGTCTAAGCTTGAGAAGAAAGCATAAGCTACAGTGAGGAAATTCAATGAGGAATCTGTTGCTGCCACTGCAGCCACCTCTTCTGCTTCTGAAGCTTCTGGTATAGCTATTCCTCAAGTGAAGACTGTGCCACAAAAACCAAAGCCTTAAAAGCCTAAAGAGCAATTGCTTCAGAAGGCTGCGCCTCCGCCAAAACCCTCAATAGCTACACAGGCTTCAAAGCCTAAACACAAGCAGATTGTCAAGCAACAACCTGCTCACTCCAGCTCCTCTGTACCATCTGCCACGAGCTCAGAGACAAAGTCTTCACCAACACCATTAAAGACTAAAATGACTGCTGGAAGAGGCATCAGACCCATCCCAAGCAAAGTCATCAGAGTCCCTTCTGCATCAGAAGGAAGTGATGAACTTGATGATGAAACTCTTCAAGCCATCATCAGAAACAAGCAGGAATGCGTTGCACAAGCCTCAGGCAGCGCTATTCCTCTTGCCATGGACCCAAAGGTCCTGTTGGACTACATCAATGTCTGGTATGATGATCCAAACACACCCATTGATGACTTGAAGCTTCCCCCAGGTATCAGCCATATGGTGGCCACATTCATCAATGAGGCCAAATGGAAAGAGACGCAAGCCAAGCAAGCAAAGGCTGCAAAACTGAAGAAGGAGAAACTCCTCAGGCAGAATCTCCTCAACCTGTCGCGTGATGATCTTGTGTCAACCCAGGCTGAACTGAAGACTTTGACCGACAAGTACACCAAACTATCTGATCGTCAAAGTCTCAAGTCAAATTTCATCAAGTTTGCAACTAATGCAGTTGATGAATATAACAAGAAGGCTGCTCCTCCAGCAAAACCAAAGCAGCCTGAGCCCAGCTATTTTGTTCAGCTCACTTAGGAAGATGAAGAAGAAGAACCTCCTGCTGAGGAAATACCTCAAGAAAGTTGAGCTGGTGAACCTGTAATTGAGGAAAATACCTAAGGACGTTCCAGCTGATGAATCTGTTCCAGCTGAAGAAAATGCTTCAGCTGGGGAAACTGCCAGGACTGATACTGCACCAGCTCCTGAAGAGAAAATTCCTTCACCTCAATTGTCAAAGGTGAAGAAAATGGTTCCGTGTGCATAAGACGTGAAGAAAACCAAGGCTGCTGAGAAAGGAGCGAAGAAAAGAAAAGCTTCTTTAACCCTAGAATCATCAGAGGCCAAGTGCCTCAAAACACTTGATGAAACTGCTCCACTAGATGTTGTGCCTCTGAAGGTAGCTCCATCATATACTTTGATTCCCTTCGGAAGTGACTATGTCATTCCTAAAGAAGATGGGGAGATTCCGATTGATGAGGAAATGAAAGATGCCGATTCTGAAGAAAGCATGGATGAGGAAATTCCAATTGATGATATTCCTCAGTCCTTCATTCCTCTCAAGACGTTTGATGAACCTTCTCAAGGTTCAGCTGCAACAGCTGAAGATTTTGCCTCCTCCACCAAGCAAATTCCTAAAGATGAGGAACACCCTCAACCCGAGGAAAATCCTCAACCGGAGGAAAATCCTCAACCTGAGGAAAACCCTCAACCAGAGGAAAATTGTTGTGGTCAACGCTGAAACAACAATGATAGTATGTCCTTAGGAAAAGCAACATAATCTTCAGCCAATGCAAAAGCAACCTTTTTCAAAGAGGCCAAAGTTTCAAAAGGAAGCATTCTTTGAAGAACAGATGTATTTTATCGGCGACAATCCATATGACAAGCTTGGCATCAGGCACATGAAGTTTTGGACAAGGACTCAGCTCAACTACTATGCCTCTGTGCTCGGTGGAAGAAACAAAATATTTCAGCACAGGCATATTCCTCATGTTGAGTTGGAAGAAATTCCTTGTGTCGCTCCAGTCCTCAACGTTCTTCATGAAGCCGTACTGCTGCCTCTCTACACTCATATCTGTGATTGGAATAGTGATATCATTCTTCAGTTTTATGCTACTTTGCACATCTGTGGAGACCCGAAGGATATCAACACTTGGGTGCTGGACTGGATGACTCAGCACACACATTACAAAGCCCCTGCTACTGAGCTATTGCGAGTGCTTCCGATTTCAATTCCCTTAGAACAAGCTGTGATGATGTATGATGAACGAGAGTTGCCAACAAACTGATGGAAGTCCTCATAAAGCCTTTGGCCAAGGGTCGACCACCAAGAACGACTTTTTTGGTTCAAGACTTGAAGTATGAACCTAGGACTGTCTACAGGATTCTGTGCAGTGTCATCACTCCAATCAAGGGCCATGATGATGAAGAAGATGTTGTAGGCATCATGAATAATATCCTCTTCAACACCATTCATGTCATCCCAACAAACCTTCACGACTTCTTCCTGAGGACTCTGTCTGACAATGCTATGTCACCCTTCGACCTGAAGATTTACGCTCCATGGATCATGAGATTCATCAGACATAGGCCAGACATCAACTATCATGCTGATTTCAACAATCACATTGGATATATGCCTCCTATGAGAGTCAACGGGAAGACTTTTGAGCCTGTTGAAGGAAAAGGAAAATCTGTCATCGTTGAAGGAAGTCGGCCCCTTGATGGCCAGTTTCCTGAACCAAATGCATATTCTTCATGGGATGACACTGAAACTCAGGAGCTGCCTAGCCCTGTTACCCCAAGGGTGATAACTAACCGAGAACTACTCCTCAGTCTTCATCAGAAGGTCGATCGCAATCACCAATGGGTCAAAAGTCAATTGAGAGCCATTGTCAAAACCCTCAATGAGACACAGAATGCAGTGAAGAAAAATCACTACGATCTTCATGAGGTTTTTGATCGCACCTGGGCCACTCTGGCTCATTTGAAGACTCAAGAAGAACTTGATGAATTGGAGTTTACTGAGGACTTCGACTGGTTGTGGCCTCCCAAGAAGAAATTCAAGCCAATTGCAGTTCCAGACCTTGAGGACAGTTCCTTTTCTTCATTCCGCACTGCAGAATCTGATGAAGACCCAGAAGACACTGCCACTGGCCCAAGGAGGAAGCCCGTCGCCAAGAATTCTCACACGTCTTCTTCATCAGCCCAGAAGTGAAAGTCTCCATGGGGTGTTAGTCCTCAGTTCTGTCCCTTTTCGTCACTTGATGACAAAGGGGGAGAAATATGAGAGTTAGTCTTCACGCGAGATATATTTTTGGGCTTATGAACTTTATTAAGTTACAAACTCTTGGTTCTTCTGAAGTGTTTGATGTAATGAGTTGTAACTTAAGCCCGATGGTACTCTGACGCTTTTTGAACATTTTTCTACACATGCTTATTCCTCAAAATATTAATGCACGTGTGCTGAAATTCGTCAGATACCATTTCTCATCATGCAATCTAAAATTCTTCATATTATATGTCATATGTATGCATGATTTACAAGACTCACGGGGATATCTCCATGATATAAATCATCAATGTGCATTTGCTGTGAAAAGCAAAATCCTCAAGATATGCAAATCTTCAAGGGGAGTCTCTCTGTATTTTGATTTCAAATTCCTCAAATGAGTATTTACACTTCATATTTTTATCCCCGTTGAAGACTTAACCTAATTGTCATCAATCACCAAAAAGGGGGAGATTGTAAGTGCATCTAGTGCCCATTAGTGATTTTGCTGGTTTGAAGACTTATAGGTTATGTATCTAATGTGTTCATGAGTGTACACAGGATCCATAAGTCGCTGACGAGTTTGAAATATAAGATGAATATCAACCCCTAAATATGTATATCTTCTATTGAATAAATTGGTCTTCTGCTGAAGACTTTGATCGCGAAGAAATTGCGATGAAATTGATATTCCTCATGAAGATATTGAAGATGAGGCATTCGGTGTGTCCTGAAGAAAAACGATCTGAAGACTTTGAAGCGTGAAGATTCATTCTTTATGTTTCATTGTCTTCACTCTTGAGTCATAGGAACACCGTACTGTTAAAGGGGGTCGAGGTAACACTACAGAACGAATTTCTTCATGATTCTCAACCCAAGCCTAATCCTACCAAAAGCCTCAAGTGAGGAATACGAGAGACATGATGACTCTCACAGTTGAGGGTCCTGACCGTTGCCGCAATTCGCGCCACATCACCGATCTTATCAACACCAACGGTCATTTTTTAAGGGCATTAATGTCAAATCATGTTGGGATGCTCCGAGGCTATAAATAGCCGCCCCCACAACCATTAGCTGGTTGGCTGCTCTACGAGAAACTAACACTTGTCATTGAGAGCAACCCAAATTCCTCAGAGTCTTCGAGAGTAAATCATCAGTGAGGAAATACCCCAAACACCAAACCACAAACCAAAACCAAGTGATTGAGCATCACTAAAGAATTTGTTCCTGTGTGGAACTGAAGCCTTTTACCTTTGAGGACTGTGCATCCTCAAGACGGTTAGGCGTCATGGTCTAGAGCAATCCAACAGTCAATTGTGGATCGCCGGGTGACCGAGTTTGTGAGGGTTTGGAAGTCTGCCCAGATGACTTACCACGAGAGTTGAGTGAGGACTGTGTGTCCTTTGCTCAAGGAGAATATGGTAGGGACTGTGTGTCTTTTGGTTTCAATACCAAGCCGCTCCAAACCAGATGTACAACTGTCACAATAGTTGGAACTGGGTCATCAACCACTGTCTTCACAATGATACGGGTTCTATTTCTTCAACTCTTTCAATTCCTCAATATTGTATGTCGAAGACGTTCATTGTCTCTGTTTGAAGAATTTGCTGAATACTTTCTCTGAATTTCCTCAACCTCAAATTGTTCACGCGAGTTAATCATCACCTGTTTACTGTGTGCATGCGTACTGTGCAAACTGTTTTTCATATTCCTCATCTTGAAAACTGTTGGAGTGATACTTTGCACCCCTGATCCTTTGCTGTTCCGCTGCAAGTTATTCATCAGTGAGGAATTTCCTCAAAAGGAATTTCCTCAGTGATGAAATTCTAAAAACCTCCTATTCACCCCCCTCTGGTCGATATAACGCACTTTCATAAACAATGAGAAAAACGTTATATAAATGCTTGAAAACAAGGCCTAGGGTTCATATTTTCAATAGTGCAATCTCTCAACGGTGCTAGCATAATTGAATCATATAACAACCCCTCAACGTGCGACAAAGATTACTCCAAAGTTCTTATCTAGTGGAGAACATAAGATAAAATTGTTGTAGGTAGTAGAACCACCTCAAAGTTATCCTTTCTAATCAATCTATTGAGATATTCCATAAGTGTCACAAACAACCCTAGAGTACGTACTAAAATAACACCATATGATACACATCAATCAACTCTAATGTCACCTAGATACTCCAATGTCACCACAAGTATCCGTGAGTCAATTATACGACATGCGTCAAACAATTTCAGATTCATTATAATCAATCCAACACAAAAAACTTCGAAGAGTACCCCAAAATTTATACCGCAGAAAGTAGGACAAGAACCAATATCAACCCATATGCATAGATCTCCCCATTGTCACTAGGGGAATCCATAGGTTGATTACCAAAACATATATCAAGCGAATCAATAGAACACCCCATTGTCACCACGGGTAACCACATGCAAGACATATATCAAGTGTTGCCAACCCAATCCAACATAACAAAACCTCAAAGGGAAAGAATCGATTCATCACATCAAGATAGTAAGGAAAGAACACCATATAATTCAACAATATCAACAAAGCTCATGATACATCAAGATCGTACCATCTCAAGAACATGAGAGAGAGAGAGAGAGATCAAACATACATCTACTGGTACGTACACTCAGCCTAGAGGGTGAACTACTCCCTCATCATCATGGAGACTACTCGGATGATAAAGATGGACTCCGGTCATGATTTCCCCCTCTGACAGGGTGCCAGAACAGGCTCCAGATGAGATCACTTCAGAAGAGAGGCTTCCGACGGCAGAGCGGAAGCTCTAGGTTAACTTTTGGTAGGTTATGAATATATAGGATTTTTCAGCATTGGAATCACGCGGAGAAGTGCCAAAGGGGACCCAAAAGGAATCAGGGCTCGACCACCCCCTGGGTGAGACCTCTTGCATTGTGGGGTCTGATACGTCTCCAACGTATCTATAAATTTTGATGTTTCCATGCTATTATCTTGTCAACTTTGGATGTTTCATTTGCATGATTATGCTATTTTATATCTTTTTAGGGACTTATCTATTAACTCGGTGCCAAGTGGAAGTTCCTGTTTTTTCTGTGTTTTTGACCCTTTTCAGAGAAGAATATTAAACGGAGTCCAAACAGAATAAACCTTCGGAAAGGATTTTTCCGTAACAGAAGATACGCACAGAACTTGAGAACCAAGGCAAAGGATCCCGGGGGAGGCCACAAGCCCCCTAGCCGCGGCCTGGGGGGGGGGCGCCTACCAGGCTTGTGGGCCCCTGATACGTCCATTTTGCATCATGTTTTCATGTTGATATTTATCGCTTCTTTGGTTGTTATTTCACTTCACGGTACAATTCTTATGCCTTTTCTCTCTTATTTTGCAAGGTTTACATGAAGAGGGAGAATGCCGGCAACTGGAATTCTGGCCCGAAAGTGGAGCAAAGTTGAGATACCTATTCTGCACAACTCCAAATGCCGTAAAAATCAACGAGGATTTTTTTCCTGATTTATCAAAAATACTGGGCCGAAGAAGTGCCAGAGGGGCGCCACGGGGTGCCCACAAGCCCGCACGACGCGACCAACCCCCCCAGGCCGCACCATGAGGGCTTGTGGGCAACCTGCTGGCCCACTTGCCTCCCCTCTTTTTCTATATGAAGGGTTTCGTCCAGGAAAAAATCAGGGAGGAGCTTTTCGTGTATTTGCCGCCGCCACGAGGTGGAACTTGAGCAGAACCAATCTAGAGCTCCGGCAGGACGATCCTGCCGGGGAAACTTACCTACCGGAGGGGGAAATCGTCGCCATCGTCATCACCAACACTCCTCTCATCGGAGGGGACTCGTCACCATCAACATCTTCATCAACACCATCTCATCTCCAAACCCTAGTTCATCACTTGTAACCAATCTCTGTCTTGCGACTCCGATTGGTACTTGTAAGGTTGCTAGTAGTGTTGATTACTCTTTGTAGTTGACGCTAGTTGGATTATTTGGTGGAAGAGTTTATGTTCAGATCCTTGATTCTACTCATTACCTCTCTGGTCATGAATATGATTAGGCTTTGTGAGTAGTTAGTTTTGTTCCTCAGGACATGGGATAAGTCATGCTAATAGTAGTCATGTGAATTTGGTATTCGTTCGGTAATTTGATATGTTGTATGTTGTTTTTCCTCTAGTGGTGTTATGTGAACATCGACTACATAGCACTTCACCATTATTTGGGCCTAGAGGAAGGCATTGGGAAGTAGTAAGTAGATGATGGGTTGCTAGAGTGACACAAGCTTAAACCCTAGTTTATGCGTTACTTCGTAAGGGGCTGATTCGGATCCACTAGTTTAATGCTATGGTTAGACTTTGTCTTAATTATTCTTTCGTAGTTGCCGATGCTTGCGAGAGGGGTTAATCATAAGTGGGATGCTTGTCCAAGTAAGGGCAATACCCAAGCGCTGGTCCACCCACATATCAAACTATCAAAGTAACGAACGCGAATCATATGAACATGATGAAACTAGCATGACAGAAATTCCCGTGTGTCCTCGGGAGCGCTTTTCCTCCTATGAGACTTTGTCCAGGCTTGTCCCTTGCTTCAAAAGGATTGGGCCATTTTGCTGCACCGTTGCTACTTTTGTTACTTGTTGCTCGCTACGAATCATCTCACCACACAATCAGTTGTTACCGACAATTTCAGTGCTTGCAGATATTTCCTTGTTGAAAACCACTTATCAGATCTTTCTGCTCCTCGTTGGGTTCGACACTCTTACTTATCGAAAGGACTACGATTGATCCCCTATACTTGTGGGTCATCAGCCCCCCGTGGCTCCTTTGCCCTACTTCTTCCGCCTATAAATTTCCTGAAAATCCAAAACTGCCAAAGAGAGCCACGAAAATACTTTTCCACCGCCGCAAGCTTCTATCTCTGCAAGATCCCATCTGGGGCACGTTCTGGTGCCCTGTTGGAGGGGGAATTCAGACACGGAGGGCTTCTTCATCAACACCATTGCCTCTCCGATGATGCGTGATTAGTTCACCACAGACCTTCGGGGTCCATAGCTAGTAGCTAGATGGCTTCTTCTCTCTCTTGGATCTTCAATACAAAGTTCTCCATGATCTTCATGGAGATCTATCCGATGTAATCTTCTTTTGCGGTGTGTTTGTCGAGATCCGATGAATTGTGGATTTATGATCAGATTATCAATGAATATTATTTGATTTTCCTCTGATCTCTTATATGCATGATTTCCTATCCTTGTAATTTTCTTCGAGTTGTGGGTTTTGTTTGGCCAACTTGATCTACAATTCTTGCAATGGGAGAAGTACTTGGTTTTGGGTTCATACCGTGCGGTGTCCTCAGCTAGTGACAGAAGGGGTAGCGAGGCACGCATCGTGTTGTTGCCATCAAGGGTAAAAAGATGGGGTTTATATCTATTGCATGAATTTATCCCTCTACATCATGTCATCTTACTTAAGGCGTTACTCTGTTTGTTATGAACTCAATACACTAGATGCATGCTGGATAGCGGTCGATGTGTGGAGTAATAGTAGTAGATGTAGACAGTATCGGTCTACTTGTCTCAGACGTGATGCCTATATGTGTGATCATTGCCTTAGATATCGTCATGACTTTGCGCGGTTCTATCAATTGCTCGACAGTAATTCGTTCACCCACCGTAATACTTGCTATTATGAGAGAAGCCTCTAGTGAACACTATGGCCCCCGGGTCTACTTCACATCATATTTTCAGCTCTACACTTTTACTTTGTTGCGCTTTCCACCTTCAGATCTCACCTTGCAATTAATCGTGAAGGGATTGACAACCCCTTTATAGCATTGGGTGCAAGTTTGTTTGTTTTTGCATAGGTACATTGGTGACTTATCTTGATACTGCTACTAGATTGATACCTTGGTTCTCAAATTGAGGGAAATACTTACTGCTGCTGTGCTGCATCACCCTTTCTCTTCAAGGAAAAAACCAACGCAAGCTCAAGAGGTAGCAAGAAGAATTGCTAGCGCTGTTGCCGGGGAGTATCAAGTCAAGAATAGTCTCCCTTCAACGTGTCAATTTCTGGCACCGGGAACTATTCTAAGTGAAGCTTATCCAAGTAACTGTCGCAAACTCAGCTCTTGCATTTACTTTTTTGCCTTTTGCCTCTCGTTTTCCTCTCCCCCACTTCTGAAAAACAAAAAATTTACAAAAATATTTGCCTTTTTCGTTCGCCCTTTTCTTTCGCTTGCTTTCTGTTCGCTTGTGTGCTTGTGTGCTTGCTAAAGTCACCATGACTGGAAACACCAAATTGTGTGACTTCTCGAATACTAATAGTAATGATTTTATTAGTACTCCGATTGCTCCTGCCACTAGTGCGGAATCATATGAAAACAATGCTGCTTTGCTGAATCTTGTTATGAAAGAGCAATTTTCCGGCCTTCCTAGTGAAGATGCCGCATCCCATCTTAATACCTTCATTGAGTTATGCGATATGCAAAAGAAGAAAGATGTGGATAATGATGTGATTATATTGAAGCTATTTTCGTTCTCATTACGAGATCGAGCAAAAACTTGGTTTTCATCTTTACCCAAAAATTGCATTGATTCTTGGAACAAGTGTAAAGATGCTTATATATCCAAGTATTTTCCACCGACTAAGATTATCTCTCTCCGTAATGATATCATGAATTTTAAGCAACTAGATCATGAACATGTTGCACAATCTTGGGAGAGAATGAAATTGATGATTAGAAATTGTCCCGCTCATGGCTTGAGTCTTTGGATGATTATACAAATCTTCTATGCTGGTTTGAATTTTGCTTCTAGAAATATCTTGGATTCCGCCTCCGGTGGAACTTTCATGGAAATCACATTAGGAGAAGCCACAAAACTCCTAGACAATATCATGACAAACTATTCTCAATGGCACACTGAAAGGTCATCTACTAGTAAAAAAAGTGCATGCTATAGAAGAAATTAACTCTTTGAGTGCTAAGATGGATGAGTTAATGAAATTGTTTGCCAGTAAAGGTGCTCCACTAGATCCAAATGATATGCCTTTGTCTTCCTTGATTTAGAATATCAATGAGAGCTTGGATGTTAATTTTGTTGGTAGGAATAATTTTGGCAACAACAATGCTTATAGAGGTAACTTTATTCCTAGGCCTTTTCCTAGTAATCCATCTAATAACTTTGGCAATTCCTACAACAATGCTCCTGGAAATTACAATAAATTATCCTCTGATCTTGAGAGTAGCATTAAAGATTTTATCAACGCGCAAAAGATTTTCAATGCGTCCATAGAAGAAAAACTGCTCAAAATTGATGACTTGGCTAGGACCGTTGATAGAATGTCTCTTGATATTGATGCTTTTGAAATTGAGATGTGCTACTTCCAAGATTAATATGGATGAAACTTTGAAAGCTATGCGTGTTTCCATGAATGAGAGTAAAGAAAGAACCGCCCAAATTCGTGCTAGACATGAATGGCTTAAAAAGGCGTGTTCTCATGATAAGAATCACGAAGATCTTAAGTGCTTGGTGTGAATCCCATTGAATCCTTGTTTTATAATGTCAATCCTAATGATGATGGGGCTGGATATGAATCCACTTTGGTTGAAAAACACCCCAATGATTCGGAGTCTATCTACCTTGATGCTAAAAGCATTGAAAGTGGAGTAGAAGATATCAAAACTTTGAGTAGTGATGAAATTAATACTTTGGATTTCAAGGAATTCAATTATGATAGTTGATCTTTGATTGAATGTATTTCCTTGAAGCAATCCATGCTAAACTCTCCACATTCCCATAGCCAAAATAAAGCCTTTATCGATCATATCGTTGGTGCTATGATGAAATCTCTTGAAGAGAAACTTGAGTTGGAAGTATCTATTCCTAGAAAACTTCATGATGAGTGGGAACCTACTATCAAAATCAATATAAAAAACTATGAATGCAATGCTTTGTGTGATTTGGGTGCTAGTGTTTCCGCTATTCCAAAGTCTTTATGTGATGTTCTAGGCTTCAACGAGATTGATGAGTGCTCTCTTAATTTGCATCTTGCGGATTCTACTGTTAAGAAACATATGGGAAGGATCAATGATGTTCTTACTATTGCAAATAGGAACTATGTACCCGTGGATTTCATTGTGCTTGATATTGATTGCAATCCTACATGTCCCATCATTCTTGGTAGACCTTTCCTTAGGACCATTGGTGCTATCATCGATATGAAGGAAGGGAATATTAGATTTCAATTTCCATTAAAGAAGGGCATGGAACATTTTCCTAGAAAGAAAATAAGATTTCCTTATGAATCCAGGATGAGGGCTACTTATGGTTTGAGCACCAAAGACGACGATACTTGATTCTATCGCCTTATGCCTAGCTAAGGGCGTTAAACAATAGCGCTTGTTGGGAGGCAACCCAATGAATTTATCTTTTCTTTTTGCTTTCTGTTTTGTTGTGTCCACACCATCATAGTTCTGTTATGATTGTGTTTTTTGTGTTTCTCTTTCTGTTTGTGCCAAGTAAAACCTTTATGACTAGTTTTGGTGATGGTTGTTTCATCGTGCTGAAAAAGACAGAAACTTTGCGCTCACGAAATTACTTTTCATTCCTATCCAGAAAGAGCTTTTGAGTTGATTCTTTTTTCTGATGGTTGATATGCCAATTTCCCTAATTGTCGTAATTTTTCAGAATTGTTGAGATACCAGAAGTATAGAAGTATACAGATTGCTACAGACTGGTCTGTTTTTCACAGATTCTGTTTTTGTTGTGTTGATTGCTTATTTTGATGAAACTATGGATAGTATCGGGGGGTACTAGCTATGGAAAAGTGAGAATACAGTAATATAACACTAATATAAATAGAAATTAAGTTTTCTACAATACTTAAAGAGTTGGTAGTTTGTTTTCTTATGCTAATGATATCACGAGTTTCTCTTTAAGTTTTGTGTTGTGAAGTTTTCAAGTTTTGGGTGATGTTCTCATGGACAATTGGATAAATAGTGGAAATATCTCAAGCTTGGGGATGCCCAAGGCATCCCAATCCAAATTCAAGGACACCAAAAAGCCTAAGCTTGGGGATGCCCCGGGAAGGCATCCCCTCTTTCGTCTTCAATCCATCGGTAACATTACTTGGAGCTATATTTTTATTCACCACATGATATGTGTTTTGCTTGGAGCGTCGTGTATTATAGGAGTCTTTTCTTTTTGTTGTGTCACAATCATCCTTTATGCACACCCTTTTTGAGAGATACATGCACTCATCGTGATTTTCCTAGAATACTCATTGAGCTTCACTTATATCTTTTGTGTTAGGCAATTTAGCTGGCATGTGCTTCACTTATATCTTTTGAGCTAGATAACTTTGCTCTAGTGTTTCACTTGGATCTTTTTAGAGCATGGCAGTGTCATATTTTTGAGAAATAAAAACGCTCGGTCTTCACTTATATCTTTTTGAGAGTGCTCTCTCTGAGTAACTTGGTAGTTGGCGTGTGCCATGAAAGAGTCCTAAAGATGATAGGCATCCAAAGAGGATATAATAAAACTTCCATATTCATGTGCATTGATTAGAAAGAGAAGTTTGATTCCTCACAATTAGTTTTGAGATATGGATTTGGTGATATTAGAGTTATGTTAGTAGGGTGTTGTGAATCTAGAAATACTTGTGTTGAGGTTAGTGATTCCTATAGCATGCACGTATGGTGAACCGCTATGTTAGGAAGTCGGAGCATAATTGATTTATTGATTGTCATCCTTTGTGTTGCGGTTGGGATCGCGCGATGGTTAACACCTACCAACCCTTCCCCTAGGAGTATGCGTTTAGCACTTTGTTTCGATTACTAATAAAACTTTCGCAATAAGTATATGAGTTCTTCATGACTAATGTGAGTCCATGGTATAGATGCACTTTCACCTTCCACCATTGCTAGCTTCTCTAGTTCCGCGCAACTTTCGCCGGTGCACAAACCCACCATACACCTTCGTCAAAACAGCCACCATACCTACCTATTATGGCCTTTTCATAGCCATTCCGAGATATATTGCCATGCAACTCCCACTGTTCCGTCTCATGACATGTGCCGTCACTTTCATATTGCCATTGCATGATCGTAAGATAGCTAGCGAGATGTTTCAACGTCATACGCTAAGCTAGATCGTTGCACATCCCCGTACACTGCCGGAGGCATTTCCTATAGAGTCATCATTGCTCTAAGTGTTGATTTGTAAGTAAATAAAAATTTGATGATCATTACTATTAGAGCATTGTCCCATGTGAGGAAATAAAAAAAGAGGCCAAAGATGCCCACCAAAAAAAAATGAAAAGACGCCGAAGAGCCCAAAAAAAGAGAGAGAGAGAGAGAAAAAGAGAGAAGGGACAATGCTACTATCTTTTTCCACACTTGTGCTTTAAAATAGCACCATGTTCATGATACGTCTCAAACGTATCTATAATTTTTGATGGTTTCATGCTGTTATCTTGTCATCTTTGGATGTTTTATGTATATTTTATATCTTTTTTGGGACTAACTTATTAATTCAGTGCCAAGTGCCAGTTCCTGTTTTTTCTGTGTTTTTGGCTCTTTTCAGATGTGATTTTGGAACGGAGTCCAAACGGAATAAAATCCCCGAAATAAATTTTTCCCGACCGGAAGAAGAACAAGGGGCTTGAGGGCCAAGGCAGGAGAGCAACAGGGGGCCCACAAACCCTGTAGCCGCCACCAGGGGGCGGCGGCTAGCAAACTTGTGGCCTCCCTGGCGCCCCCCTGACCTAGCTCCTTCGCCTATATATTCACTAAAATACAGAAAAAATTCAGGGAATCCACGAAATCACTTTTCTGCCGCCGCAAGCTTCCGTTTCCGCGAGATCTCATCTGGAGACCCTTCCCGGTGCCGTGTCGGAGGGGACTTTGGAGTTGGAGGGCTTCTACATCAACATCATCGCCCCTCCAATGACTCGTGAGTAGTTCACTTCAGACCTACGGGTCCGTAGTTAGTAGCTAGATGGCTTCTTCTCTCTCTTGGATCTTCAATACAAAGTTCTCCATGATCTTCATGGGGATCTATCCGATGTAATCTTCTTTGGCGGTGTGTTTGTCGAGATCCGATGAATTGTGGATTTGTGATCAGATTATCTATGATATATATTTGAGTCTTTGCTGATTTCTTATATGCATGATTTGATATCCTTGTAAGTCTCTCTGAGTCTTGGGTTTTGTTTGGCTAACTAGATCTATGATTCTTGCAATGGGAGAAGTGCTTGGTTTTGGGTTCATACCTTGTGGTGACCTTTCCGAGTGATAGTAGGGGCAGCAAGGCGCGCATCATGTTGTTGCCATCAAGGGTAACAAGATGGGCTTTGTCGTAGATATGAGATTGTCCATCTACATCATGTCATCTTGCTTAAGGCGTTACTCTGTTCTTTTGGACTTAATACACTAGATACATGCTGGATAGCGGTCGACGTGTGGAGTAATAGTAGTAGATGCAGAAAGTATCGGTCTACTTGTTTTGGACGTGATGCCTATAGATATAATCATTGGCATAGATGACGTCACAACTTTGCGCGGTTCTATCAATTTCTCGACAGTAATTTGTTCACCCACCGTGTACTTTCTTTCATGAGAGAAGCCACTAGTGAACACTACGGCCCCCGGGTCTATTCACACCTGTCGTTTCCACTTTTGCTTTTACTTTGCTTTGTTACTTTGTTGCTTTCAGTTCTCACTTGGCAAACAATCTATAAGGGATTGACAACCCCTTCATAGCGTTGGGAGCAAGCTTTTTGTGTTTGTGCAGGTACTTGTGATACTCCTTCACTGGATCGATACCTTGGTTCTCAAAACTGAGGGAAATACTTACCGCCGCTGTGCTACATCACCCTTTCCGCTTCGAGGGAACACCAATGCAAGGCTCCAAGGCCACGGGGGAAATCCTTTGCATATTTTCCTAGGAAGTCCCTAAAGGCGTAGCCGTAGCATAAGGATTCCTGGTGCTGTTGCTGAGGAGTATCAAGACAAGAATAGTCTCCCGTCAGCACGTGTTTCTGGCGCCATTGGAAGGTCTTTTGTTGCAGTAGCAGAAGTATTTGTGGTTCCGTTGCCGGGGAAGGAGAGATCTATCTAAGTAGGTCTCACAAACTCATCTCTTGCATTTGCTTTTTTGCCACATGCCTCTCGTTTTCCTCTCCCCCACTTCACATTTGCCGTTTTAATTTGCCTTTCTCCTTTGCCGTTTTCTTTTGCCTTTTGCCTTTTTGCCGTTTTCCTTTGCCAATTTTCCTGCTTGCTTGTGTGCTTGTTTGTTTGTTGAAGTCGTCATGGCTGAAAATACCAAACTTTGCGACTTCTCGAGTACCAATAATAATGATTTTATTAGTACTCCGATTGCTCCCGCCACTAGTGCGGAATCATATGAAATCAACGCAGCTTTGCTGAATCTTGTTATGAAAGAGCAATTCTCTGGCCTTCCTAGTGAAGATGTCGCATCCCATCTCAATACCTTCATTGAGCTTTGCGATATGCAAAAGAAAAGAGATGTGGATGATGACGTGATTAAGTTGAAGCTTTTTCCTTTCTTGTTGTGAGGTCGCGCAAAAATTTGGTATTCTTCTTTCCCTAAAAATAGTATCGATTCTTGGGATAAGTGCAAAGATGCTTACATAACCAAGTATTTTCTGCCGGCTAAGATCGTCTCCTTACGTAACGATATCATGAATTTCAAGCAACTTGATCATGAACACGTTGCACAATCTTGGGAGAGGATGAAGCTTATAATTAGAAATTGTCCTGCTCATGGCTTGAGTTTGTGGATGATTATACAAATCTTTTACGCTGGCTTGAATTTTGCCTCTCGCAATATCTTGGACTCCGCCTCAGGTGGAACGTTCATGGAAATCACGTTAGGAGACGCTACAAAACTCCTAGACAATATCATGACCAACTACTCTCAGTGGCACACTGAAAGGTCACCTGCTAGCAAAAAGGTACACGCTATAGAAGAAATTAACCCGCTTAGTGCTAAGATGGAAGTTGATGAATTTGGTTGCTAGTAGAAACGCTCCTTTAGATCCTAATGACATGCCACTATCGTCCTTGATTGGGAGTAGCAACGCTAGTTTGGACGTTAATTTTGTTGGTAGGAACAATTTTGGCAACAACAATGCTTTTAGAGGAAACTATGTTCCTAGGCCTTTTCCTAGTAACTCCTCTAACAATTATGGCAATTCCTACAACAACACTTATGGAAATCACAACAAAATACCCTCTGATTTAGAGAGTAATATCAAAGAGTTCATCAACTCTCAAAAGATTTTCAATGCGTCCATAGAGGAAAAACTACTCCAAATAGATGATTTGGCTAAGAGCGTTGATAGGATGTCTTGTGATATTGATGCTTTGAAAGTTAGATGTGCTCCTCCCAATGTCAACTTGGATGAAACTTTTAAAGCTATGTCTGTCTCCATGAATGAGAGCAAAGAAAGAACCACCCAAATTCGCGCTAGGCATGAATGGTTTAAAAGGGTGCGTTGTAGTGATGCAAATCACGAAGATCTTAAAGTGCTTGGTGTGACTCCTCTTGAATCTTTGTTTTCGCGTGTCAAACCTATTGATGAAGGGGCTGGATATGAATCCACTTTGGTTGAAAAACGCCCCAATGATTCGGAGTCCACCCATCTTGATGATAAAGGTGTGGAGAGTGGAGTAGAAGAAATCAAAATTTTGGGTAGTAATGAAACTCCCACTTTGTATTTCAAGGAATTCAATTATGATAATTGCTCCTTGTTTGAATGCATTTCTTTGATGCCATCCATTGCAAACTCTCCACATGCTTATAGCCAAAGCAAAGCCTTTACCGCGCATATCGTGGATGCTATGATGAAATCTCTTGATGAGAAGCTCGAATTAGAAGTCTCTATACCTAGAAAACTTCATGATGAGTGGGAACCTACTATCAAAATCAAGATAAAAAAACTATGAGTGCCATGCTTTGTGTGATTTGGGTGCTAGTGTTTCCGCGATTCCAAAGTCTTTATGTGATATTCTTGGTTTTCATGAGATTGAAGAGTGTTATCTTAATTTGCATCCTGCGGATTCTACTGACAAGAAACCCATGGGAAGGATCGATGATGTTCTTATTGTTGCAAATAAGAACTATGTACCCGTGGATTTCATTGTACTTGACATAGATTGCAATCCTTCATGTCCCATTATTCTTGGTAGACCTTTCCTAAGGACTATTGGTGTTATCATCGATATGAAGGAAGGGAATATTAGATTTCAGTTTCCTTTAAAGAAGGGCATGGAGCACTTCCCTAGAAAGAAAATAAGATTTCCTTATGAATCTATGATGAGGGCTACTTATGGTTTGAGCACCAAAGATGACTATACGTGATTCCATCACCTTTTGCCTAGCTAAGGGCGTTAAACAAAAGTGCTTGTTGGGAGGCAACCCAATGAATCTATCATTTTTCTTTCTGTTTTGTGTTTTCCACACTTTCATAATTCTGTTATGATTGTGTTTTTTGTGTTTCTTTTTGTGTTTGTGCCAAGCAAAACCGTTATGATTAGTCTTGGGGATGATCGTTTGGTCATGCTGGAAAAGACAGAAACTTTCTGCTCACGAAAAGAATTTTCATTTTTTTTCTATAAGAGCTTTTGAGTTGATTCATTTTGCTTCTGATTGATACGCAAATTCTTCAGACTATCATAATGTTTCCTAATTTTTGAAGTACCACAAGTATACGAAGTATACAGATTGCTACAGACTGGTCTGCTGTTAACAGATTCTGTTTTTGTTGAGTTGGTTGCTTATTTTGATGAAACTATGGATAGTATCGGGGGGTATTAGCCATGGAAGATTGAAAATACAGTAACCCAACATCAACATAAGTATAATTTAAGTTTGCTATAGTACCTAAGGAAGTGGTGGTTTGCTTTCTTATACTAATGTTATCACGAGTTTCTGTTTAAGTTTTGTGTTGTGAAGTTTTCAAGTTTTGGGTGAAGTTCTTATGGACAAAGAGATAAAGAGTGGCAAGAGCTCGAGCTTGGGGATGCCCAAGGCACCCCAAGAGATTCAAGGATGCCCTAAAAGCCTAAGCTTGGGGATGCCCCGGGAAGGCATCCCCTCTTTTGTCTTCAAATCCATCGGTAACGTTACTTGGGGCTATATTTTTATTCACCACATGTTATGTGTTTTGCTTGGAGCGTATTGTATCATAGGAGTCGTTTATTTTTGTTGTGTCACAATCATCCTTGCTGCACACCTAGAGATAGAGACATGCACTCATCGTTATTTTGTCGAGCTTCACGTATATCCTTTGGTAGACAATTCAGCTCACATGTGCTTCACTTATATCTTTTGAGCTAGTTGATTTTGATCTATGTGCTTCACTTATATATTTTAGAGCACAACAGTGCATGGCTTTGTAGTTGATCTATGCTATGAAAGTAGTCTCAAAAGGGGTAGTTATCCAAAGGGATACGAAAACTTCCACCTTCATGTGCATTGAATAGTTAGAGAAGTTTGATTCATCTCAATTAGTTTTGAGTTGTGGTTGTGGTAATATTGAAGTTATGCTAGTAAGGTGTTTTGGATCTAGAAATACTTGTGGTGAAGTTAGTGATTCCCGTAGCATGCACGTATGGTGAACCGCTATGTGATGAAGTCTGAGCATGATTAGTCTATTGATTGTCATCCTTTGTGTGGCGGTCGGGATCGCGCGATGATTTATACCTACCAACCCTTCCCCTAGGAGTATGCGTTGAATGCTTTATTTTGATTACTACTAAAACTTTTGCAACAAGTATATGAGTTCTTCATGACTAATGTTGAGTCTATGGTTTAGATTCACTTTCACCTTCCACCATCACTATGTTTTTTAGTGTCGTGCAACTTTCGCCGGTGCACAAAACCCACCATTAGCCTCCCTCAAAACAGCCACCATACCTACCTACTATGGCTTTTCCAAAGTCATTCCGAGATATATTGCCATGCAACTACCACCATGACATGTGCCACCACTTCTACATTGCCATTGCATGATCGTAAGATAGCTAGCATGATGTTTCCATTAATGTCTATGCCATGCCAGATCATTGTCACGGTACACTACCGAAGGCATTCCATATAGAGTCATCGTTGCTCTATGTTTTGAGTTGAAAGTGTGATGATCATCGTTGATGAAGCATTGTCCCATGTGAGGAAATAAAAGAGGCCAAAGATGCCCACCAAAATAATTTTAAAAAAAATAACAAAAGAGACCAAAGAGCCCACCAAAAAAAATGATGAGAGAAAAAGAGATAAGGGACAATGCTACTATCCTTCCACACTTGTGCTTATTAAGCACCATGATCTTCATGATTGAGAGTCTCTTGTTTTGTCACCACCATATAGCTAGTGGGAAATTTTCATTACATAACTTGGTTTGTATATTCCAATGATAGGCTTCCTCAAATTTGCCTTAGGTCTTCGTGAGCAAGCAAGTTGGATGCACACCCACTAGTTTTCTTAAGAGCTTTCACATAATCTTAGCTCTAGTGCATCATTTGTATGGCAATCCCTACTCATTCACATTGATATCTATTGATGAGTATCTCCACAGCTCATTGATATTCCTAGTTAATGTGATCATCTTCTCCTTGTTTGTCTCGCAACCTCCACACCACTTATAGTGCTAAAACCATGGCTCACGCTCATGTATTGCGTGAGAGTTGAAAAGGTTTGAGAAAGTAAAGGTGTGAAAACAATTACTTGGCCAATACCGGGGTTGTGCATGATTTAAATTCGTTGTGCAATGATGATAGGCTATAGCCAGACTATATGCTTTTGTAGGGAAACCTTTCTTTTGGCCTTGTTATTTTGAAAGTTCATGATTACCTTGCTAGTTTGCTTGAAGTATTATTATTTCCACATCAATAGCAAACTATTGTTTTGAATCTAATGGATCTGAACGTTCACGTCACATAAGAGGAGTTACAAAGGACATCTATGCTAGGTAGCATGAAAGCATCAAAAATTCATTCTTTATCACTTCCCTACTCGAGGACGAGCAGGAGTTAAGCTTGGGGATGCTTGATACGTCTCAAACGTATCTATAATTTTTGATGGTTTCACGCTGTTATCTTATCATCTTTGGATGTTTTATGTATCTTTTATATCTTTTTTGGGACTAACTTATTAATTCAGTGCCAAGTGCCAGTTCCTGTTTTTTCTGTGTTTTTGGCTCTTTTCAGATCCGATTTTGGAACGGAGTCCAAACGGAATAAAATCCCCGAAATAAATTTTTCCTGAACAGAAGAAGACCAGGGGGCTTGAGGGCCAAGGCAGGAGAGCAACATGGGGCCCACAAGCCGTGTAGCCGCCACCAGGGGGCGGCAGCTAGCAGGCTTGTGGCCTCCCTGGCGCCCCCCTGACCTAGCTCCTTCGCTTATATATTCCCTAAAATACAGAAAAAATCAGGGAATCCACGAAAACACTTTTCCGCCGCCGCAAGCTTCCGTTTCCGCAAGATCTCATCTGGAGACCCTTCCCGGTGCCCTGCCGGAGGGGACTTTGGAGTTGGAGGGCTTCTACATCAACATCATCGCCCCTCCAATGACTCGTGAGTAGTTCACTTCAGACCTACGGGTCCGTAGTTAGTAGCTAGATGGCATCTTCTCTCTCTTGGATCTTCAATACAAAGTTCTCTATGATCTTCATGGAGATCTATCCGATGTAATCTTCTTTGGCGGTGTGTTTGTCGAGATCTGATTAATTGTGGATTTGTGATCAGATTATCTATGATATATATTTGAGTCTTTGCTAATTTCTTATATGCATGATTTGATATCCTTGTAAGTCTCTCTGAGTCTTGGGTTTTGTTTGGCCAACTAGATCTATGATTCTTGCAATGGGAGAAGTGCTTGGTTTTGGGTTCATACCGTGTGGTGACCTTTCCAAGTGACAGTAGGGGCAGCAAGGCACACATCGTGTGGTTGCCATCAAGGGTAACAAGATGGGCTTTGTCGTAGATATGAGATTGACCATCTACATCATGTCATCTTGCTTAAGGCGTTACTCTGTTCTTTTGGACTTTATACACTAGATGCATGCTGGATAGCGGTCGACGTGTGGAGTAATAGTAGTAGATGCAGAAAGTATCGGTCTACTTGTTTTGGACGTGATGCCTATAGATATAATCATTGCCATAGATGACGTCACAACTTTGCGCGGTTCTATCAGTTGCTCGACAGTAATTTGTTCACCCACCGTCTACTTGCTTTCATGAGAGAAGCCACTAGTGAACACTACGGCCCCCGGGTCTATTCACACCTATTGTTTCCAGTTTCGCTTTTACTTTGCTTTGTTACTTTGTTGCTTTCAGTTCTCACTTGGCAAACAATCTATAAGGGATTGACAACCCCTTCATAGCGTTGGGAGCAAGCTTTTTGTGTTTGTGCAGGTACTTGTGATACTCCTTCACTAAATCGATACCTTGGTTCTCAAAACTGAGGGAAATACTTACCGCCACTGTGCTACATCACCCTTTCCGCTTCGAGGGAACACCAACGCAAGGCTCCAAGGCCACGGGGGAAATCCTTTGCATACTTGCCTAGGAAGTCCCTAAAGGCGTAGACGTAGCAGAAGGATTCCTGGTGCCGTTGCTGAGGAGTATCAAGACAAGAATAGTCTCCCGTCAGCACGTGTTTCTCGCGCCGTTGGAAGGTCTTTTGTTGATACTAGGGATCAAGCCCTAACAAAACTAACTCGATTACATGATGAATCTCATCCAACACATCACCATCCAGCAAGCCTACGAAGAGATTACTCACTCTCGGCGGTGAGCATCATGAAATTGGTGAAGGAGGATGGTTGGTGATGACGATGACGGCGAATCCCCCTCTGTGGAGCCAAGAACGGACTCTAGATTTGGCGTCCCAATGAACAACAAGAGGTGGCGGCGGATCTATATCGTAAAATAGGATGCACCTTGTTGTCCTATTTTTTTCTTTGGAAATAGGAATTTATGGTATCTAGATTAGGTTCAGCAGAGCCTCGTGGATCCCACTACCCACCAGGGCGCGCTAGAGCGGGTGGCCCGCCCTCATGCCTAGTGGGCAACCGGGGACCCTCCTCTAGTGGATCCTGGTTCTAGTATTTTTCTTTTATTCCACAATAATTCTACAAAAAAATTCATCCAATTCCAAGCACTTTTATTTCGACACAAAAATAACATCATGGTAGTTCTGCTAAAAACAACGTCAGTCCGGGTTAGTTTCATTCAAATCTTGCAAATTAGAGTCCAAAACAAGAGCCAGAGTATTGGGAAAAGTAGATACGACGGAGATGTATCAACTCCCCCAAGATTAACCGATGGCTTGTCCCCAATCAATTCAGTTGACAAACTGAAAGTGATAAAGAAAAAGTTTTACAAACTATTTTGTTCTTGTGTCCATATATATGCTTAAATAATACCCATATTTTCATTAATGTTGTGAGCATGATGACTAACCATGCAAATGATAACTCTTAGAAGTTATATTCACTTATATCAATAGCATAATCAATGAGAAAGAAAAATTAAAATATTTCAAATGCCAACACTTTTTCAAACATTCAAGATATAATATGACAATAATGGTATCTTGATAGCCCTTTCCAAGACCACAAAACATAAATGTAGAGCACCTCCAAAGTTCAAGCAACGACTAAACATTGTAATTCATGGTAGAAGAGATCCAGTCATGATGCACATAACATTAACTATAAACAATGCATGAGAATGACAATAGTGCTCTCGAGACTAGTGCTTCTTTGAGAAGGTGGTGACTCAGTAATAAAAGTGAAATAACATAAAAGTAAATAGATTCGTCCTTCGTAGTGGGAAGCAGGGATTTGCACACGTGCGAGAGCTCATAGCTTAAATTAGAGATACATATAATTTTGGGAGGTGCACCTATCATGTCAATGTTACGACCAAGAGTTTTCAATATCTTCCATGCTAAACAAATTAGCGACGGTTCCCAAGCGGTAAAAGTAAAATATACCCCCCTCCACCAACAAACACAAGACATGGCTAGCCGAATCCTCGGGTGCCCTCCATACCAACAATAGTCCGGGAGTTTTGTTTAATTATTTGCAATTTTGATCATGGGACTTGGCATCCCGATTACTGGTACCTCTCGTGCAAAGACGAGTGAACAAAGACTCATCATGAGAATAACCTACTTAGCACGGAAGATACTGACCACCCCGTGTCGCTCCATGAGTGGTACGGGCACACAAAACATATGCTCATTTCAATTTTTAGAGGAGGGACATGCAAATTTACTTGTAACATCAGAGTAATACCGCATATAAGTAGATATAGTGGAGTCATCTGGAATAATTTTGGTTTAAGTATTTAGATGCACAAACAATATTCCCGCTTATTACAGGGAGAGACTAGCAAATAGGTTGAGAAGCGATCAACTAGAGAGTGAAAATGGTCATAAACATGCATTGTGAATAATTAACATTGAATACTAGCATGAGTAGTATATAAACACCATGAACATAAATATCGTGGAGGCTATGTAGATTTTGAATCAACTATATGCGTGAACATGTGCCAAGTCAAGCCACTCGAAACGTTCAGAGGAGGATACCATATCATCATACTACATCACAACCATTTTAATGCATGTTGACATCTAAAATAAATCATTATCCACTACTAGCTACTTAAGCATGGCACGAACAACTATAATCTCTAATTGTCATCATAAGCATGCTCAATCATAACATGCTGAATCATGGATAGTGAGTTCAACATATTTACAAAAAAACAAGTTGAGTTCATACCCGCCTTTCTTTGCCCGAGTCACTTCATCATATATCGTCATTATTGTCTTTCACTTGCACGATCGAATGATACGAAAATAATAATAGTGCAAGAGTGTCGTGGACTAAGCTGGAATCTGCAAACATTTTATTCAAAGAAGAAGACAAGGTAGTATGGCCTCTTTATTAAATCAACAATAATGCATATGAGAACCACTCAACATTTTCGTCATGGTCTTCTCCTCACCACGACTCTACAAAAGAAAAGAATTTCAAAGAAACACACTGAAATATTTTAGGAGTTTTTAGTTTTTCTTGAAGAAAACAAATTAACAAAGGGAAACAAAATACGAGAAAACTATTTAAATAGGAAAGCTCCCGACAAGCAAAAGAAGAACAAGAAATCTTTTTGGGGTTTCTTTTAATACTACAACTATTAAACTAGAAAGAAAACCGAAAAGAAGCGAGATTTTTTTGGATTTTTTGGAAGTTTTTCAAACACACAAGAAGAAAGCGAGAAAATAAATATAACATGGTCAAAAGAAATGAAAGAGGATGAACACCAACAACTCGAATGAAATGTGTGAACATGAATGTAATGTCGGTGGAAATACGTACTCCCCAAGCTTAGGCTTTTGGCCTAAGTTGGTAATCACCATCTATAGTAGTCGTCTGGTCCCATGTGAAAGTGTTGAGGTGGCGGCACCTGAGCATCCCAATCCTGGGGTGCCTCCTCTGCCGCTGCCTATGCATTCTCGTAGGCGACAATGTCCTCTCGTAGGATGGTATACCTGTTCCTGGCATTAGAATCAAACAAAGCAGGTGCATGCAATGGAATAATATCATTAGTGTTCTCACTAAAGACTAAATTATAACGGATGTGATGTGGAGAGTGAGGCTCATCGATATTGGTGATCTATCATAGACTGGTAATCTAAATAAGCTCTAGGCAATAAGTAATCATGAGGGCGTATAGCAACATTGAAACGTCTCGCCAAGCGAGTAGCAAAAATACTGCCATGAATTTTACCCTTAGTCCTATTAGTGTGTATGCGGCGTGCGATAATGGCCCCAAGGTTATAACTAGTGTCATTACGAAGAGCTCGACATAGAATGGCAAGGTGATGGGTAATGAGTATACAACCTTTCTCTCTAGCAATCATGCATTTCATTATGAATAAAGAAAAGTAATGAACAAAAGGGAATTGCAAACTAGTGGCAGTAGATTTTGACACGCCCCTTTCCTCTACCAAGGTTAAGGTGCAGAGGAAACTATAAAACTCCGCTGGTCTGGGCTCTCTTAATTCCCCATGAGAAGGGATCAAACATATCTCATAGAATTTAGTAAGTGGTATCTGGTGGGTTTCAGAATATAAACTTAAACCCATTGTTGGAGGTTCGAGCCTATCCAATAAAAGAAAGTTTTGCACATATGAATTTGTCAGTATTTGGTGTTGGTCACACTCATCTGCGAGGAACTTGGACAGCCCAACATTTGCAATGAATTGGGCAAACTCTTGGTAGAACCCAACTTCGTTCATGAAATCATTATGCGACCATTCGCATGGCCGGACCTACGTCATTCGCGAGTGTTGAGATCGTTGTACGATGATCCCCCAATGACTTCGTTGGCATTCCTTTTGGAGTAATACCTCCGGTAGATATCCAGTTTTCCTATGAACAAATTTCCGAATTTTTTGGGCCACGAAATGATATCAATGAAACTCTACAAAACTGATAGCAACTACTCACATGGATGTCTAGAGGCTATATCAAGCATTCAAACTAATTGGAAATCAAAGAATCCAACATGCAAGCTCATTTTTAGTAGCACCAAGAGCAGCTAATTACACAAAATATAAACCACTAGAGCAAAAACTAAATGGAGAAATGGAGTCACATACCAAGTACCAATCCCCCAAAACAGTTTCGAAACTGGACATCCAAGCCAAAAGATCGAAAATCTCAGCTTTGGGAGCAAGAACACGAGAAAGAGAGATACATGGATTTTTTATGGAGGTAGGTGATGAAGTGAGCTAAAGGAGTGAATGAGTGGATTCTCGTGGGGCCCACTACCCACGAGGGCATGGCTGGTGGGTGTGGCGCGCCCTGGTACCTAGTGGGCACATGTGGCACCGTCCTATGGTGTTTTTAGTACGAGAAATTCTGAAATATTTAGAAGAAATTGTGTTAAAATTTTATGATATTTTGAGCACATTTATTTTTGGGATATTTTTTAATTGCACACATGGTTTAGAAAACATGATAAACATGGCATTTTATCGCATTTAACTAAAAATAACAGAAAACAAAAAGTAGGGACAAAAGGTTGTGCTTACTAAATTCACCGTCCACAAGCGTCCCGAAGGTAATCAATTAATAAGGTTGATGAAGTCTTATTAACAACCACCTTCAATTAGCATGAACCCAAAGAATCTTGGTAAAACACTAAGTTACCTGAACGGGATATGCATATCCCCAACAATACGTATTTCATATTTCTTTTTGGCAGTAGGAAGGGGAAGTGGGAAACTTCCAATAATAATTGTCGAAGTCTTTTCAATAACGTTAATACCATTCACTTGAAATTGTTTCTTCGGAAAGTGCATCGTATGCTCATTACCATTGGTATGAAAAGTGACCTTGCTTTTGTTGCAATCAATAATAGCCCCTGCACTATTCAAAAAGGTCTACTTAGGATAATCGACATGTTGTCGTCCTTGGGCATCTCAAGTATAGCAAAGTCTGTTAAGATAGTAACATTTGCAACAACAACGGGCACATCCTCACAAATACACATAGGTATGGAGGTTGATTTGTCAGCCATTTGCAAAGCTATTTTAGTAGGTGTGAGTTTACTAAATAAGTCTTTTATACAAAGTGAAGGGCATAACACTAACACGATCCCCTAAATCACATAAGGCAGTTTTGAGATGGTTTGTTTTGATAGAGCAGGGTATAGTTGGTATTCCTGGATCTCCTAATTTCTTAAGTACTCCATCCTTAAAAGTATAATTAACAATCATGGTGGAGATATTGGCTTCAGGTATTTTTCTTTTATTAGTGACAATATACTTCATGTATTTAGCATAAGGGGCCATTTTCAAAATATCAGTCAAACGAGTATGCAAAAAGATCGGCTAAGCATTTCAGCAAAGCGTTCAAATTCTTCCTCATCCTTTTTCTTAGAAGGTTTAGGTGGAAAGGTCATGGTTTTTTGAACCCATGGTTCTCTTTCTTTACCGTGCTTCCTAGCAAAAAAAATCTCTCTTATCATAACACTCATTCTTAGCACGTGGCTTATCAAGATCAACAACAGGTTCTATTTCGACATCATTATCAGGTTCTTCATCATTATCTATCCGAGTATCTACATGAACATCATCATTGTCATTTTCATTATCTCTAGGTGTGTTTCAGCATCAGAAATAGAGACATCATTATTATCCTCGGAAGGTTTTTCTATCTCGGGTTCACTAGAAGAATGCAAAGTCCTATCATTTTAGTTTTTCTTTTCCTTTTTGGATGCAGTAGGTGCATCGAAATTAGTTCTTTGAGAATATTTTTCAATTCTTTTATGGTTTCCCTCACGATAAAGTGGCTCCTGAGTCATTTTACCTCCTCTAGTCATTACTCTAAAAAACGATCATTCATATTATTGTTCATTTCATTAAGCAATTCACTTTGAGATTTAGTAACTTGCTCTAAGTGAGTTTGAAACATAGAAGCATGTTTACTAACACCTTTGACATCACTAACAATTCCAAACAGCAAGTCACTTAATCGTTCAATCATATCGAATTTTGTTTCAATAGTTTCATAACATTTGCATTGAAGTGATGTTGCTTTATAATGTAATTGTCAAACTCATACAAGCATTGACTAGGATGTTTATTGTAGGGAATATCACGTTCATCAAACTTTATAAAAGAATTTACATCTACCACCTGTGATGGTGTGTCAAGACCATGTATTTCTTCAATAGGTGGTAAATTCTTAACATCTTCAGCTTTAATACCCATTTCCTTCATACATTTCTCTGCTTCTTGCATATATTTAGGATTGAGAAATAATATACCCCTCTTCTTAGGAGTGGGTTTAGGCGGTGGTTCGGGAAGTGTCCAATCATTATCACTCTTCAGTATATTGTTCAATAATCCCTCATCTTTTTCAATAGTTTGTTCCATGAAAACACATCCAACACAACTATCTAGGTTATCCCTTGAAGCATCGGTTAGTCCATTATAGTATATATCAAGTATTTCATTTTTCTTAAGAGGATGATGAGGCAAAGAAGTAAGTAATTAGTGAAGCCTCCCCAAGCTTGTGGTAGACTCTTATCTTCAATTTACACAAGTTGTATATTTCCTGTAAGGCAACTTGTTTCTTATGAGGTAGAAACTATTTTTCAGAGAAGCAATAAATCATGTCCTTGGGACTAACAACACATCCAGGAGCAAGAGTATTATACCATATCTTAGCATCACCCGTTAATGAAAAAGGAAACAACTTAAGAATATAGTAATAGCGAATTTTTTCCTCATGAGCAAATAGGGTGGCTATATCATTTAATTTAGTGAGATGTGCCACAATAGTTTCAGTTTCATAGCCATGGAAAGGATCAGATTCAACCAAAGTAATTAACTCCGGGTCGACAGAGAATTCGTAATCCTTATCAGTAATAAAGATATGTGAAGTAGCAAACTTAGGATCATGTTTCATTCTAGCATTCCAAGAATTTTCTTTCAGCTTGCATAGTAATTTCTTAAGATCATCTCTATCCTTACAAGCAAGAAAGTCTCTAGCTACTTCTCCATCCATAACATAACCCTCTGGTATCACATGCATTTCATATCTCGGAGCACTATTTCCAATAGGTGAATCATAATTTTTAGTTTCAGCATTCTCATTTTCTCTAGCTTTAGCAAGTTGTTCATCAAGAAATTCACCCACTCGCATAGTCTTATCAAGAAAAGTACTAGCATCATAAATAGCGTAATTCCTAGATCATGCATAGCACAAGTGGCATCATCAATTACCTCCTACATATCAGAAATAATAGCAGGTGGTTGTGTTGCAAGTTTACTTAAAACAGAAGCTGAATCATGTGTAGATCTAGATAACAGTTCCTTACCTCCCATCATCTTAGAGGGAATTATCTTGGTTCTATCATCCTTAAGATTATTCTTAGTGATCAACAGATATAAATCCCAAGTGACTCAACAAATATAGCTATGCTTCCTGGCAACAACGCCAAAAAAGGTCTTTATAACCCACAAGTACACGTGATCGCAATATTTTTCGAAGGTAGAGTATTCAACCCAAATTTATTGATTCGAAACAAGCATAGCAAAAGAATATTTGTAAGTATTAGCAGTTGAGTTATCAATTCAACCACACATGGAGACTAAATATCGGTAGCAGAGTGATCTGTAGCACAGTAGTATCATAGTTTGATAGCAATAGTAATGGTAGCGGTAACACTAGTAGTTTTGTAGTAGTTGTAAAAATAGAAGCAACAACAATAATAGAAAAGCTCGATATGTGAAAATCTCGTACACATTGAATCGGTGATAACGTTGGATAATATTCATCATGTAACAGTCATAACCTAGGGCGACACAGAAGTAGCTCCAATTCGTCAATATAATGTAGGCATGTATTCCATATATAGTCATACATGCTTATGGAAAAGAACGTGCATGAAATATTTTGTCCTACCCTCGCATGGCAGCAGGATCCATAAGGAAACTAAGGGATATTAAGGACTCCTTTTAATAGGGAACCAGACCAAAGCATTAATACACAGTGAATACATGAACTTCTCAAACTACAGTCATCACCGGAAAGAATCCCAATTATTATCACCTTGGGGTATGCAGATATAGGTCCATATAAATTGCATGGTAGGATCTAGAACACAAATATATTGGTGAAAACATAAAAGATTCAAATCTGAAATCATGGCACTCGGGCCCTAGTGACAAGCATTAAGCATAGCAAAGTCATAACAACATCAATGTCACAACATAGTGGATACTAGGGATCTAGCCCTAACAAAACTAACTCGAATACATGATGAATCTCATCCAACACATTACTGTCCAGCAAGCCTACGAAGAGATTACTCACTCCCCACGGTGAGCATCATGACATTGGTGATGGAGGATGGTTGGTGATGACGATGACGGCGAATCCCCTTCTCTAGAGCCCAGAACGGACTCGAGATCTAGCCTCCCGATGAAGAACACAAGGTGGCGGCGGCTCCGTATCGTAAAACATGATGAAACTTCCTCTCCTATTTTTTCTCGGGAAATAGTAATTTGTAGTATCCAGATTAGGGTCAGCAGAGCCTCATGGGCCCCACTACTCGCGAGGGCACGTTAGAGGGGGGTAGCACGCCCTCGTGCCTAGTGGGAAACTGGGGACCCCCCTATAGTGGGCCTTGGCTCCATTATTTTTATTTATTCCAAAATAATTCTCCAAAAAGTTTCGTACAATTCCGAGAACTTTTATTTCTACACAAAACCAACACCATGGTAGTTGTACTAAAAACATCGTCACTTCGGGTTAGTTTCATTCAAATAAGAGTCCAAAACAAGAGCAAAAGCATTAGGAAAAGTAGACACGACGGAGACGTATCAAATACTTCATAAATTATTAATACGTTAGAGACGTATCAAGGCATGGTTCACATGTCTCAAGCGATTCAAAATCGAGTGAGTCCAAAGATCCACCAGAATGGAGTTTCTTCATGCGCTTTGCACCAATATGATCGAAGCGGCAGCACCACAAGTATGTGGTCCTATCATCATTAACTTTGCATCTTTTGGAATCAATATTATTAATAAGTGTATCATTACGATCAAGATTTACTAAAACATTCACATTTGGGGCATGACCATAGAATATATTATTCATATAAAAAGAACAACCATTATTCTCTGACTTAAATGAATAACAATCTCGGAATAAACAAGATCTAGACATATTCATGCTCAACGCGAACACCAAATAAAATTTATTTAGGTTTAAACTAATCCCGAAGGTAGAGCGAGTGTGCCGATGGTGATCGCATCATCCTTGGAGACACTTCCGAACGCGCATCATCACCTTGTCCTTGGCCAGTCTTGTTTATTTCATAGTTCATGTTTTGAGTTACAAATGTTAGCAGGTGAACCTGTATTAAATACCCACGCACTACTACGAGCACTAGTAAGGTATACTTTTGTTGACGTTTCCAGCCTTCTTATCTTTCTAGTATTTGGGGCAGTTCCTCTTCTAGTGGTCATTCCCCTTGCAATAGAAGCACTGAGTCTGAGGTTTGGGTCCAGCCTTAGGTTTCTTCATAGGAACGGTAACCGACTTGCCATTCCTGTTGAAGTTTCCATTCTTGCCCTTACCTTTCTTGAAACTAGTGGTCTTCTTAACCATCAACATTTTATGCTCCTTTTGATTTCTACCTCCGCGGCCTTAAGCATCATGAATAGTTTAGGGATCATCCTCTCCATACCTTGCATGTTATAGTTCATCATGAAGCTCTTGTAGCTAGGTGGCAGCTACTAGAGAACTCTGTCGATCACTACTTCATACGGAAGGTTAACTTCCAACTGATACAAGCGATTGTAATATGCAGACATTCCGAGCACATGCTCAATGACTGAGTTGTTCTCCTCCATCTTGCAGCCAAACAACTTGTCAGAGGATTCATACCTTTCAACCTGGGCATGAGCCTCAAATACCAGTTTCAGCTCTTGGTACATCTCATATGTTGTATGGTGCTCAAAACGTCTTTGGTGCCCCTATTCTAGGCTGCAAAGCATGGCTCACTGAACTACCGAGTAGTCATCAGAACATGCATGCATCACATTCATAAAATCCACAAACGACACTTGAGGGGGTGGCGCACCGAGAGGTGCATCAAGGATATAAGACTTTTGTGCAGCGATGAGGACAATTCTCAGATTACGGACCGAGTTCGCATAATTGCTACCATCATCTTTCAACTTAGTTTTCTCTAGGAACATATTAAAATTCAAGCAAGCCATTGATCTACAACCTAAATTCCAAATACATTTTGACAATTTTCATGATAATTAGTTTAGTTAATCAAATTACTAACGAACTTCCACTTAAATTAACATCCCTGAGGTTGTCTAAGTGTCACATGATCCAAATTTACAAAGCCAAGTTTTCTCATCACGTGAGATGAGGTGTTTTAAATGGTGAACATATCCAGGTTGATCATATCTACTATATGACTCACGTTTAACCTTTTGGTCTTCTATGTTCTCAGACCATGTATGTACATGCTAGGCTCGTCAATTTTAACACAAGTATTCTGCACGTATGAATCTGGCTTGCACCCACTATATGTGAACAAAGAGTCTATCACACCGGGTCATCACGTGGTGCTTCGAAACGGCAAACTTTTGCAATGGCGCATACTTAGGGAGAACACATTTCTCTTGAAATTAAGTGAAGGGATCATATAATAATGTTACCGTTCTCCTAAGAAAAACCAGATGCATAAAGGATAAACATCACATGCAATCAATATATGTGACATGATATGGCCATCATCGTTTTGTGCTTTTGATCTCCATCTTCAAAGCACCAGCGTGATCGCCATCATCACCGGCATGACACCATGATCTCCATCATCCTAATCTCCATCATTGTGTCGTCATGTGGTTGTCTCGCCAACTATTTCTTCTATAACTATTGCTAACACATAGCAATAAAGTAAGCAATTACATGGCGTTTAATGATTGACACGTAGGTCATACAATAGGTTAGTGCAGAAAACAACAACTGGCACTTATCACTTAGTTAATAGGTTAGTGCTCAAAAATAATATAAACATCAAGTAAATGCCTAAAAATCATCCTAGAAGGATAATATATTAGCATGGAACAATAAAAAATTATTGATACGTTGGATATGTATCAGACCTTCAAGTCAAGAATGATGCCTTACTTAGCAAATGGTTGTTCAAACTACTTACCAAGGATGACATTTGGCAAACCGTGCTGTGCAACAAGTACCTAGGCCAAAAAGTTGTGTCACGGGCCTATTGAAAACCTACCAACGCACACTTTTGGGCTGGTCTAATGGCGGCGGAGAAACACCTTTTCCACTTTGGATCCTCATGATAAAAGTTGGGTCAAAGTTTCGTTTCTTGCAGGATAACTAGCTAGGCAATGCCAGCCTCTAAGAACAATATCTAGCTTTGTACGCATTGTTCGCATAAGAATAATACTCTAGCACAGGTGCTCAGTTCATTCACGCTGAATATTTATTTCAGGGGAGATTCGATTGTCCTCCGTCTTATTTAATGGAAAAATCTGTTAACTCGATTTGAGTCGATTAACCTGACACAAGGATGGGATGTGTTTCGCTGGAACCTCATTACATCTGGGTCCTTCATAGTTGACTCTATGTACCATGAGCTCGTGCTTTCAGAGGTCCCAACGGATAATGACAAGAAAATTTTGATGTCAAAGATTCCACTAAAAGTTAAAATCTTCATGTGGTATCTTCAAAGGGAAGTTGTGCTAACCTGAATATTTATGTGGTAAGAAGTGTAGTTTTTGTACTAATGACGAGACACTCAAACATCTCTTTTTCCAATGAAAGTTTACGCGTTCTACATGGTTAGTCATCCAAAGAGCGTCCTATTTGTATCCGCCAACAAGTGTTGCGAAGATTTTGATCATTGCTCGAATGGAATTTTAAATAGGTTCAAAATCCTTATTCGGGTGGGAGGATGTGCATTATTATGGGCACTCTCGCTATGTAGAAATGATTTGGTTTTCGAGGGAAAACACCTCTCCTTTGTAGGTTATTTTCCATTGTATGCACTCGCTTCGTACGTGGTCTACGCTACACCGAACAGAGTGTTAACCATTGTTCAAGATTGTGTGTACGCGGTTGGAGCGGGTGGCTAGGGAGGTCTTCAACTAGCATGGGTGGCTGCATAATCTCCGGATTGGTGCACCACCTCCTTCGACATAGGCATAACGTCGGTCCTATATGATCCTAAGATTGGTGATATGTCGCCTTTTTTCATCTTCTTTCAGTTTTTTGTTTGGCTCTGTGCATCTTAGTTATGCAGAGGCTGACCGATATTCATCATGTTTTATATCCAATTGATGCTACATTTTGAGTCAATAAAAATGCCATTTATCAAAAAATAATTGGCCCATCAACCTATACACACTTGTTTTTGTCGCAAACCGGAAGCAAGGGGATGAGGCTTTGTGGGCTCCGAATTGTTGCCACGCCTGCTTCTAATTGTCCTCGTGGAAGGATGTGGATGTCGCCTAGAAGGGGGTGAATATGATATTAATATAATTATTATGGTTTAGGCTTAAACAAATGCAGAATAAAACTAACGTTTAATTTGTCAAGCACAAAACCTAAAACAATTAGGCTCACCTATGTGCACCCACAACATATGCTAAGCAAGATAAACAACTAAGTGATAACAAGATATATAACAAGAAACAATATGGCTATCACAAAGTAAAGTGCATAAGTAAAGGGCTCGGGTAAGAGATAACCAAGTCACGTGGAGACAACGATGTATCACAAAGTTCACACCCTTGCGGAATCTAATCTCCGTTTGGAGCGGTGTGGAGGCACAATGCTTCCCAAGATGCCACTAAGGCCACAGTAATATCCTCACGCCATCGCACAATGCAAGATGTCGTGATTACATTAAGGGACCCTTGAGGGCAGTCACCGAACCCGTACAAACAAGGTTGGGGCAATCTCCACAACTTAATTGGAGGCTCCCAACAACAACACGAAGCTTCACCACAATGACATATGGCTTCGAGGTGACCACAAATGCTCGAGGAAATCTCCACAACTTAATTGGAGACCACGACGCTTCCCTGGAGCTTTTCACCACAATGATTGAGCTCTGATGCACCACCAAACTTCTAGGACGCCAAAGCATCCATGAAGAACATTTTCTGGGGTACCAAGTACCCAAGGGTAATAAGCTTCTCAAACTTCACTTCCACGCACCATGGAGAACTCAAAGCGATGCAAATAATGCAATGGCAAGAACACACGGCGTGGTAAAGCCCCTCGCACTCAATTCCCTCCATAACAACAAAAGCTATGTAGGAATATGAGAGGAAGAATAAGGAGCTCACAAAGAACTCCAAGATCAAGATCCAAGGGGTCCCCCTCACATAGAGGAGAAAGTGATTGGTGGAAATGTGGATCCAGATCTCCTCTCTCTTTTCCCTCAAGAACTAGCAAGAATCATTGGAGGGATTGAGAGTTATCAAGCTCTAAGAAGGTCAAAATGGGGGAAGAACACGGGCTCAATGGATAGAAAAGCAGTGGGGAAGAAGAACCCCTTTTATAGGCCTCCCCAAATCGAACCTTTATGCACTCAGTCAGTGCACAAGCGGTAGTACCGCTCAAGAGGGTGGTACTTCCGCTGGAATGGAAGTTTGAAGGAAGAACGTGCAAACGACAAAGATCTCGGGGCGGTAGTGCCGCCAGAGCAGTACTATCGTTTGCCCCAATGGTACTACTGTTGGAGCGATACTACTTCTCCCCCAAAGCGGTACTACCACTCAAAATGGAAAAAGACCCTAAAGAAGCCAGAAGAAAAATATAAGCGAAAGAGAGGCCGGCAGGGGAGGGCGGTAGTAGCGCCGAAATGGTACTACCGCTCTGCCCCAACGGTACTTGTGATTGAGAGAGAAAACATGCCCTGAACTGCCATAACTTCCGCATATGAGCTCCGAATTGAGCGAACTCAAGCTTGTTGAAATCTTAAGAACATGCAGTTATGAAAAAGCCAATGATATAGAGATTTGAGACCTCTATGAATGAAAAAGGCAAAAACTCCCAACATCGAAAACATCATAGAAGATGCATATAGATTCCGTTTTCGATGAACTCGAGCTTGTCATGAAGATGACCATAAGCTCTACAACTCACAAATAGAATACCTTTCGATAAGTAAGAGTGTCCAACCCAACGAGGAGAAGAATTAAATGACAAGCGGTTTTCATTAAGGTATTCTCTTTGTGAGTTGTAGATCTTATGGTCATCTTCATGACAAGCTCGAGTTCATCGAAAACGGAGTCCCTATGCATCTTCTATGATGTTTTCGATGTTGGAAGTTTTTGTCGGTTCTTCATTCATAGAGGTCTCACATCTCTATATGCATCTTATTTTGATAGCTCTTGTCATCCTGAATCTAACAAGCTTGAGTTTGCTCGATTTGGATCTCGTATGCGAAAGTTATGGCAGTTTCAGTATCCAGCAGTATAACCTCTCCTGGTGCCAACGGTAGTACCGCTCCTGGAGCGGTAGTAGTTTTTTACTACCGCTCTCGGGTGGTAGTACCGCTCCCTCAGACTTTCTGGCAGCGGTAGTACCGCTCCGCTCGGGCTGTGAGTGGGGGTAACGGTTGGATTCTTCCCCCCACTATATAAAGGGGGTCTTCTTCCCCATTGGAACTTATTCATCTATTGAGCTCGTGTTCTTCCCCCATTGTTGACCTTCTTAGAGCTTGCTAAATCTCAATACCTCCAATTGATTCTTGCTAGTTCTTGAGGGAAAAGAGAGAGGAGATTTCAGTGTGAGGGACTTGACCACTTCGTGTGTTCTTGCCATTGCATTAGTTGCATCTCCACCAATCAATTTCTCCTCTATGTGAGGGGAACCTCTTGGATCTTGATCTTGGAATTCTTTGTGAGCTCCTTGTTCTTCCTATCATATTTCTCATAGCTTTTGTTGTCGTGGAGGGATTTTAGTGTGAGGGACTTGACCACTTTGTGTGTTCTTGCCATTGCATTAGTTGCATCGATCTGAGCTCTCCACGGTGATACATGGAAGTGAGAAGTTGAGAAGCTTATTACCCTTGGGTACTTGGTACCCCTAGAGATTGTTCTTCATGGATGGTTTGGCATCCTAGAAGCTTGGTGGTGCCTCGAAGCTCAATCATTGTGGTGTAATGCTCCGGGCAAGCGTCGGGGTCTACAATTAAGTTGTGGAGATTGCCCCGAGCATTTGTTGTCACCTCGAAGCCATATGCCAGTTTGGTGAAGCTTCGTGGTGTTATTGGGAGCCTCGAATTAAGTTGTGGAGATTTCCCCAACCTTGTTTTTACAGGTTCGGTGACCGCCCTCAAGGGTCCCTTAGTGGAATCACGACATCTTGCATTGCGCGAGGGCGTGAGGAGATTACTGTGGCCTTAGTGGCATCTTGGGGAGCATTGTGCCTCCACACCGCTCCAAACGGAGATTAGCATCTGCAAGGGTGTGAACTTTGGGATACATCGTCATCTCCGCATGCCTCAGTTATCTCTTACCCGTACCCTTTACGTATGCACTTTACTTTGTGATAGCCATATTGTTTTTGTCATATATCTTGCTATCACTTAGTATTTTATCTTGCTTAGCATAAGGTCTTGGTGCATTGTCGGTGAATACTCACAACATGTGCCATAGGTAGGCTAAAGTCGGTGAGAACCGAAGGTACAAAGGAGGGCGCTGGAACGAGGTTGGTACAAGCATGGAACGCACGATGTACCCAGGTTCAGGGGTCTCCTTAGAGATAAGACCCCTAGTACTGCCGGAGTGTTTTATGTGTATGGATGGATTACAAGGTTGCTCCTAGAGCTGTATTGGGAGGAGGAAGAGGGGAGCACCCGGCTCGTCTCTGCCTCTCTCTATGTGGTTGGTGGGTGTGAAGTGTTGTTGGACCGACCCCCTGCATGGAGGGTGAGCGGGGGGTTTTATAGATGAACCCACCGGCCTACAATATGGATAAAGGGCACAAGAGTGGGACCCAGTTGGCAGCCTAGCCGGCTGACCAGGGGCCCACGAGAGTCTTGTCTTGTCGCTTGAGGGGCCCGTCGGCTGCATGGACTCACTTGGCCGTGGGACCCGCCAGCTGGCCAATGAAGCTCTCGTGTAAGGTTGATGCTGAGCACGCGTTGTACGTCGAGCATCGTCCAGCGAGATTCGTCATGGGCAGGTAGTACGACCACCTCCACTGTACCCCATGTCGAGTGCAGTAATGGAGTGGGAGTGTGACGATCCGACACTATGCTAGGTGATGGATCAGATCCGGGGTAGGTCAGTGGCGTGGCCGCCGACGCTCGTACCTGCCGGACACTCCGATCCAGTACTTTTGCCGACGCATAGCTACCTTTAATTGTAAGGTCTCATCCTGACCTACGATCTGATGTGACTTGTGATCCCCGGTCGGCTAGCCTGCTTGGCTAGCCGGCCTAGGCACGGCCACCTCGTTCCTAGTCGGGTGGCTTGGCCAAGACGGTCAGGAAGATGTAGTCGTCTCGCCTCTAGACGACAGGGGTTGCGTGTCCGGGCAGAGAGTTGGCCGCCTAGTCCTCCAGCCGACGGGCACAGCCTAGCCGGCCAGAAGACATAGGTATTGAGGAACTGTATTTGTTCATATCCTTTGGGCAGGAAATGAAGGAGTAGGCTTGATGAGCCTACCCCGGGGTTATCCCCCCGACAGTAGTCCCCGAAGATGGAGAGGCCTACCGTCTGCGGACGGTCGGCCTCACCGGCTTGATATTTTGTCTTGGTATTTCTGCCGCCGCTTGCAACAGGGGATGCCGGCTCTGAAACCGGCTGGCATCAAAGCAACGCCTCGGCTTCGTCGTAGGTCGCTCAGAAGGCACCACGTGCCAGGCCCCGCCTGACGTAATGATGGTGATTACTGGTAATGTGACCGGGCCTGGGCCCTGGGTCCCGCCACGACGCCTCCTCAGCCTCCGCGGGAGAGATCCTCTACGGATTTACTCCGCGACGGTTGGGCTTAGGGAAGCGCTACCGTCCGTAATACACGGGGTTAGTGGGGGTCCCGTGTGCACCGGATCCCTTCCCCACGACGCTTCGTGGGGTTTAAATGGGATGCGAGGGTTCCGAGGAGGCCATTTTCCCCCCCACTCTCGCCCCGCATCGACGCTCTCTTCCTCCCCGACCCCAGAGAGAAAGAGCCCGTCCTCTAGTCTTCATTGCCTTCGTCGCCGCCGAGCCACCAGCCCTTTCGAGCTATAGCCGCCCACAGCCATGGCCAGCGGCTCCACCTCGAAGAAGTCCTCGTCGCAGAAGCGCTCGTCGCAGGGGGCCTGGCTGGGCAGTGAGATGTGCGAAGGCCACATCGAGGCTCTTCGTCATCACCAGCTGCTACCCCCGGCCTCGCAGGTGCTCGTGCGAATCCCAGGCGCCGAGACCTCTCCCACACCTGCTGGGAGAGGTCGTGGTCTTCAACGAGCACTTCTACCGGGGCTTTGGGCTCCCGGTGAGCGCCTTCTTCTCCGAATGGCTCCATTTCTTTGGCCTGTAGCCGCATCACCTAGCGCCGAATGCCATATTGCAGCTGTCGGTCTTTGTGGTTTTGTGCGAGGGCTTCCTGGGATCGAGCCTCGCGTCGATCTTTGGCGCAGCTTGTTCTTTTTCAAGCAGCAGTCCATCGTGATGGAGAAGTCCGAGGTGGAGAAGCTCGCCACGCCGCGCCCGATGACGCCGTGCGGAGCCGCACTGGTGCATCACCGCAAGAAGTCCGGCTTCCCTCAGCTGCCGCTGCAAGAGTCCATCAAGCAATGGCAGCGGGGCTTCTTCTATGTGAAGAATGCCGACCCCGCCCACGACGCCCTCAACATGCCCCCGTTCAACGTCAATCCGCCGACGAAGTTGAACTGGGCAGCGAAGACCCCCCAAGCCGATTCCCGAGGTGGCATAGATTTGCGCGTACCTCGAGATCCTGGAGAAGGACGACCTCCTTGGCCGCTACCTGCTCACCACCATGGTGACCCGCCGGGTCCTGCCACTGCAGAGGCGGCCACATTTGGTGTGCCAGATGAGCGGCCGGCATGATCCCTGCAGGATGTCTACCAAGAGGTTCACTCCCAGCACGGTGGCGTGAAGGGTGAACCTGATCTCCACCGCCCACATGGACGACGGCGGGAACTGGTCATGGGGGATGACCCCCTTCAACAGGTCCCGTCCACCTCCGATGGTAAGTGTTTTCTTTGTTCTTTGTTGTCTGTCTTGCGACTGGCCATCTCGCTGAGCCGGCTGTCGAATCCTTTTTCGTAGATGTTCGAGAAGCTGCACGCGTCCCTCCATCCGCCTGCTCCCGATGTGGACACGTCCAACGGCTCGGAGATCGTGAACGAGGGCGTGATCGAGTCCCGCTCGGACTCCGCCGCAGGCTCGGAGAACACTATGGAGTCGGAAGGGACAGAGCCGTCTGGTGAGTATCCACGGCCCTCCGTCGCAAGACTCCCTCATTCCTCTCTGATGCATCCTTCGAGGAAGACTCCGATGGGGTGGAGGAGGTTACCAGCCCGCCGCTGACGCGCAGTCGGCGTCAAAGGGCCGGGGCAACCGTTGCTGACGAGGCGGCCGGGAAGAAGGTCAAGGGTGCCACAGCTTCCAGGCTAGCTCCTAAGCGCCCGGCGCCGGGTCCTCCAGTTGGAGCACGGGCAGGCGGTGCCAAGAAGTACCGTGGTGCCGGCAGAAGGCACGTGCCCATGGTCGCGGGGTAAGATTTCCGCCCCCTTTTCTTCATTTGTCTTGTAGGAAGCTTTGTTCCTTAAGAATGTCGTTCGATAGGGACGGGGAGGATGTGGAGGAAGACACCGCCTCCGCAGCCGAACGGGCTGGCTGGGCAGCAGCCGATGCTGCCCAGAGGGAGCTTGAGGAGCAGTCCAAGCGCCGGTGGGACGCGGCCGCGGGGAAGACGGCCGAGGGCCAGTCTCGCCCCAGCCGGGCCGAGAAGCCGGCAGAGAAGCGTACGAAGGCTAGACATGACCCCTCCACGCATGCTCGCGTGGAGGAGCCAGCTAGCAAGGCGGCTCCGAGGCACGCCCCGAGGGCTGAGGGGGCCCTGCCCTCCGAACCGGACGCTTCTGTGCCGGTGGACTTGGAGACGATCCCCGACTCCCCCAGGGCTGAGGCGGTGCCCGACGCGTAGGAACTGGTCCTGGACGTGCCGGACGCGGCCCCTGATGCGCCAGGGGTGACCATGGATTTGCCGGACGCGGCCCGTCCACCTCTCGTTGAGGAGGCAGCGCCGGCCGGGACATCGGCGGAGCCGGCCGCCGCGCCAGCTCCTGGAGCCGGCGCCATCGTCGTTCCCCACCACGGTCCAGCTGCGCCGGGAGCTGGCGGCCGGGTCGGGAGCCGGCCGATGAAGTCGTGGCGGGCGGCCAACTTGGCGCGCGCGCGACTGCTTGTCGGCACTGCGCTCACTGGTGTCCGAGAGCTGGGGTCGCTTTTTTCCAGCAGCCGGTCCAAGGTGGAGCAGTCGGCCCACGTGGTGGGCAGCGACTTGGAGCGTGTGGAGGCCCGTACCAGGGTAAGTGCTTCGTCCTGGTCTTGAATTTTTTCCTTTTGCTTCAGTGGGGTTGCGCCAGCGCACCCACTGGGTGTAGCCCCAAGAATCGGGTCGGCCGATCATCGGCCGAGCCGAATCTCTTTGAGCCTCTTTTCTTGTTTTGCTTCTTTAGTGGGGGCGCGCTAGCGCACCCACTGGGTGTAGCCCCCAAGAATAGGGCTGGTTATGACTTAACCAGGCCGAATCTTACTCTGGCTTCTTGTTTGTTTTTGCAGGATAGTTATGATGCCCAGGTGCATGCTTATAATGAGCTGTGGGATCAGCACCAGGCGGCCGATGGCCAGGTTGCCGGGCTCCAAGCCCGGCTGGGTGAAGTCGCCATGGAGCGGGACGCCCTGCGCGACCCAGGCGACCGGCTCCAGGAGCAACTAGCTCTTCTCCAGACGGAGAAGGAGCTCGAGGCGGCCAGCCGGGTCGAGCTGGAGCAGTTGCGCGGCATGCTGCAGGAGAAGGAAGCCTCCTATTCTGCCGACGTGGAACGCCTCGCGTCGGTTCATCTCAAGGAGATGGAGCTCAAGGACGCCGCCTTGAGGGAGAAGGAGGAGGTCCTTGTCCAGAAGCAGTCGCAGCTGGTCAAGGCCTTGGAGTCTGCGGCGACTCTCCGGGAGGAGGTTGCCCGCCTTACTCACGCGACCAAGGTGCGGGAGCTCGAGGTCCTGGAGAGCGCCCATGAGGCCGATGGCGCCTTCCATCGTGAGTCTCTCTTTTCTGTTTTGTCTTGAGCTTTCTTGGTTGTTTCCTCTTCTTACTCGTTTCTGTGCTCCTTTTTCCTGTCTCAGGCCTCTTCTCCGCGACCCAGGCCGCAGCCGACACGGTCGTCGAGGTGAGCCGTGAGGAGCGTCGCGCGGTTGGGCACGAGGTAGATGCTACCTCCAGCTGGAGCGTGGAGGATATCAGAGTGGGCCTCAGGGCCCGCCTGCATGCCCTGGGCGAGTCTGTGGCTCAGCTCCAAGTTGCAGGTTCGTCGATGGTGGCGGCCCTGTGGCCGGATGGTGTGGACCGGCGTCGATGAGTCGGCTCGCCCGCTGGCTTGCAGCTGGCGAGGATCGCCTTGATGCCTGGCACGCTTCGGCCGCGCGCACTGGAGCCTACATGGCCCTGCACTTGGCCAAGTCCTGGTATCGAAACCTGGACTTGGGCAAGCTCGTCCCTCAGCGCGACGGCTCAGAGGCGGAGCTGCAGGCTGTGGAGGAGGCAGTGCGCGTGGGGGCCAGCGGCATCGTAGAGTTCATCGCCTGGCACGAGCTTGTTTTGGAGCGGGGTGAAGATGGCGGTGTGATCCCTAAAGATCTACACAGCCTTCAGCCCTATGACCCCGATGGCAGCTTCGACGAGACGACCCACGGTGTGGATAATGCTGCTGCCTCGAGTGGTGCGGCGTACGCCGACTCCGGTGCGGATGGAGCCGGGAGCCTTCGCGAAGGAGACGGCGCAACTGCCTCGGGAGAATCCGGAGATGGTGAAGCCACCACTTCAGGAGAAGCAGTCGGGGCGAACGATGAGGCCGCAGCCCCGTAGCCGGTGTCCTGTTTGTTGTCTGCAATTTTCTTGTCAGTCCAACAGTTCCACCCACTCGGAGGTGTAATGAACCTCGGCCGTGGGCCAATGCATTTTGAATGTATGCATTCAGCATTGTATTCGTATTGCCATGTGTGTTGTTTTATATCTTTATCTTTTGATTCCTGGTTGACTTCTTTTTCTCCAATCCCTGTATTCCCAAGTTTCCACCCCGCCAACCCGACAGCCGGGAGCCGGTCTGTGACTGGGTCGAGGTTTCTGGCCTTAGAACACAGGACTTAGATTTTTCGAAGCCATCAAGACTTAAAGATTCAAACGTAAACCAGCAGAGGCTGGCCTGAATGAGATCATAAAATTGATCGAGCCAGCCCGAGCCGGCAGCCTTTTTGTAGTCGAACTTTGCATGCATCTGGCCTTACCTTGCGTCGCCTCGCAAGCCGGACGGTCGGAGCCGGTCTGCAAGCTGATACAAGGTGACCAGGGATCGGTCCGGCTTATACTATGTGTTCTTCTACAACATAAGGAAGGCGTCCGGGCGGCGAGCGAGCCCCCGAGCTTATTAGAGCCATAGGGGGCGTCGCAGAGTGAGCACTCTAGATATGAATTCTAAAAAGAAGCATGAGGCATGCTCTTTCTATTGCATTCATTGAGGATCCCTACAGAGGGAGAAAGATACATATGTGCATGCTCTTTCCATTGTTTGATACTTGCCTTCTAGCAGTAGAACGGGCGAAGCAACGCCGCGTTTCATGGACGTTCCGTGTCCTGGCCGGAGTCGTCCCTCTTGCGCTTCCTTGGCTTTCGGGCATCGATCAAGTAGTAAGCGTTATTGTGCAACGCCCTACTGATGATGAAGGGTCCCTCCCATGGGGATGAGAGCTTGTGCTGGCCGGCAGTGCGCTGGATTCTTCGGAGGACCAAGTCTCCCTCTGTGAAAGAGAGAGGCTTGATCTTTTTGTTGTGGTAGTATCTCAACTTCTGTTGATAGATGGCCGTCCGGCTCAAGGCCAAGTCCCTTGCTTCTTCGAGGAGACCCACACCGTCTTCTCTTGCCTCCTTCGCCTCCATCTCCGTCTATAGGGTGACGCGAGGCGATTCGAACTCGATATCCGTGGGAATAATAGCCTCGGACCCGTATACGAGGAAGAACGGAGTGAAGCCGGTCGACCGGTTGGGCGTGGTGCGGAGGCTCCATAGCACAGCCTGCAGTTCTTCCATCCAGCAGCCGACCGATTTGACAAGTGGTGCCACCAGTCTTTGCTTGATGCCGGCCTGGATCAGGACGTTGGCCCTCTCCGCTTGACCATTTGACTGGGGATGTGCCACTGATGCCAAATCGAGCCGGATGCCTACTTTGGGGCAGTAGAGCGCCAGAGCGCCTTTTGCGAAGTTGGTGCCGTTGTCGGTGATGATGCTGTGGGGGACGCCATATCGAACAGAGATGTCCGTGATGAACTTGGCAGACGTGGGGCCATCAAGCTTCTTGATAGGTCTGGCCTCGATCCACTTGGTGAATTTCTCGACGGCTACCAAGAGATGGGTCATTCCACCACGAGCCGTCTTGAAGGGCCCTACCATGTCCAGTCCCCAGACGGCGAACGGCCATGATAGGGGGATGGTTTTGAGGGCCGAAGGCGGATGTGGCTCTTTGCACTGAAGAACTGGCAGCCTTCGCATTTGTCGACCAGATCCACGGTCTCCTCGAGGGTCGTGGGCCAGTAGAATCTGTGGCAGAACGCCTTGGCCACAAGGGTTCTAGAGGCAGCATGATGCCCGCACTCCCCCTGGTGAATGTCTTTGAGGATCTCTTGTCCCTTTTCTGATTCGACGCAACGCTGGAACATGCCAGTCACGCTGCGCCGCACCAGCTCGCGATTGATGATGGCGTAGGCTGCAGACCTGCGCTGGATCTGCCTCGCCTCCGCCTCATCTTGAGGAAGCTCGCCGCGAAGGAGGAAGGCCAAGATAGGATGAGCCCATGACGGAGCCGACACAAGGGTTGGCTCCGCCTCGACCTGAATGTTAGGGGCTTCTGGAGCCCCCGCGCTTGGTGAAGCATCGGTCGTGGGCTCAAGACGAGGCGTCTCTGGTGCTGCTGCAGCAGCTGGCTCGAAGTCTACCTCCATGACGTCCACCCACTGGGTGTCGAGATGACAGGATTCGAGGCAGGGCAGAGCAGGGGTTGTTGTTGTAGCCGGTGCCGCTATTGAAGTCGGCATGGCCAGCGTAGCCGGCACAGGAGCTGTAGCCGGCGTAGCTGGTGGAGCCGACGACGCTTGCACCAAGGATTCAGCCGGTGCCACTATTGGAGTCGGCATGGCTAGCGTAGCCGGCACAGGAGCTGTAGCCGGCTTAGCTGGTGGAGCCGACGGCGCTTGCACCGTAGAATCAGCCGGCACGAAGATCGATGTCGACTTAGAAGACGACCTAATAGACGGCTTGTCGAGTTTCTCGAGGGAGACACTGGCTGGGATAGCCTGTCTCATGGAGCCAATTTTGGCCAGTGTATCAGCCGCCTCATTGTCTGCTCTGGGAACATGGTGGAACTCGCAGCCCTCGAAGGGGCCGCTGAGCTGCTGGATGAGGAAGCGGTAGCTTGCCATGTTGGTGTCCCTGGCATCCCATTCGCCAGAAACTTGCTGTACCACCAAGTCTGAGTCGACGAAGCATATGATCCGTCGGATGCCAATCTCCTTGGTGAGCCGGAGGCCGTGTGCCAATGCTTCGTACTCGGCGACGTTGTTGGAGGCGGCGAAGTGGATCTGGAGAGCATACTTGAGCTGGTCTCCTTTCGGAGCCGTCAAGACGATGCCGGCTCCCAGACCCGTCCGCATCTTCGAGCCGTCGAAGTGCATCCGCCAATGCGTAGATTCTGGAGGCGGCGGCTCGAACTGGGTCTTGGCCGAGTCGACTAAGAAGTCGGCCACCACCTGAGATGTAATGGCGGTGCGAGGCTCGTAGCGAATATCGTGGTCCGCCATGGCGATGGACCACTTGGCAATCCTTCCCGTCGCATCACGGTTGCCCATGATCTCTAAAAGTGGAGCAGTGCTCACCACAGTGATGTCATGCTCTTGGAAGTATTGCTTCAACTTCTTTGCAGCAAGGTAAACACCATAGCACATTTTTTGGTAATGGGGGTAGTTCTGCTAGGAGGCGGACAAGACCTCGCTGAGGTAGTAGACATGGCGCTGCACTGACAGTACCTTGCCCTCCTCCTTGCGTTGAACTACCAACACTACACTAACCACGCGAGTGGTCACGACAATGTATATGAGTATGGGTTCCCTTTCAACCGGCGCTGCCAAGATTGGCAGGCTCGAGATGACCCGCTTGAGATCGCGGAAGACTTCGTCCGCCTGGTCGTTCCACTCAAATTTTGTCGTCTTCTTCATGAGATGGTAGAGTGGAAGGGCCTTCTCGCCGAGCCGGCTGACGAACCGGCTAAGGGACGCCAGGCAGCCAGCGAACTTCTGGACGTCTAGAATTCGAGACGGCCACACCATCCGCTCGATGGTGCCGATCTTCTCGGTGTTTGCCTCGATGCCACGAGCGGACACAAAGAACCCAAAGAGTTTGCCGCCTGGAACCCCAAAGACGCACTTCTCCGGGTTGAGCCGGATCTTGTACTCGCGCTGGTTGGCGAACGTCTCCCGCGGATCGTCGAGGAGGCTGAAGTGTTGCTTCGTCTTGTCGACGATATCATCCACATAGACATGGAAGTTTCTGCCGATCTATGGCAGTAGGCACTGCTGCATGCAGAGTTGGAATGTCGCACCAGCGTTCTTCAGACCGAACGTCATGGTGGTGTAGCAGTAGGCCCAGAAGGGCGTGATGAAGGAGGTCTTCACGCAATCAGCTGGATCCAGCTTGATTTGATGGTAGCCTGAATAAGCATCCAGAAACGACAGCAATTCGCAGCCTGCAGTGGAGTTGATCACTTGATCTGTCCTAGGCAACGCGAAAGGGTCTTTCGTACAGGCTTATTCAGGCTAGTGTAGTCGATACACATTCGCCAGGTGTTGTTCTTCTTCAGCACCAGGACTGGATTAGCTAACCAGTCCGGGTGGAAAACCTCCATGATGAAGCCGGCTGCAAGGAGTCGGGTGATCTCTTCTCCGATTGTGCGCCGCTTCCCCTTGGCGAAGCGGCGCACAGGCTGTTTCACCGGCTTTGCATCCGGTCGCACGTGAAGTTTGTGCTCGGCGTACTTCCTCGGAACACCCGACGTGTCTTTCGGAGACCATGCGAAGATGTCCCGATTCTCACGGAGGAAGTCGACGAGCTCGCCTTCCTCTTTGGGGCTGAGGCCAACCCCGATGGTGACGCATTGCTTGGGGTTGGCAGGGTCGAGTGGGACCTGCTTGGTCTCTTTGGCCGGCTTGAAAGAGCCCTCGCCGGCCGACTGGGACAGAGGAGAAGGAATCGCTGGCTGCTCAGTAGCCTAGGCCACGAGCCGGTCGATCTGCCGCTTCTCCTCAACGATCACCAGGGCGTCGGCGAGGCGGCTGCAATCTTGGGCACACTCGAGCAACTTCTTGTAGTCGCCAACAATAGTTATGATGCCCTTTGGACCCGGCATCTTCATCTTCCGATAGGCGTAGTGCGGTATAGCCATGAACTTGGCTAGAGCCGGTCTGCCCAGCAGCGCGTGATACGGGATGCTGAGGTCCACTACCTCGAACCATATGGACGCTTGGCGGAAGTGAGCCTTGTCGACGAAGAGGAGGTCCAGCTGGATTTTGCCGATAGGCGAGCAGGACTGCCCAGGCACGATGCCGTGGAAGACAGTGCTGGTCGGCAGGACGTCTGTCTCCTTGAGCTCAAGCTTGAGGAGAGTGTCTAGGTAGAGGATGTTGATGCTGCTGCCGCCGTCGACCAGTACCCGGGAGAACCGGCAGGTAAGCCTCTTGGAGGCAAAGGTGGGGTCGAGGACGAGCGCGTATGAGCCCAGGTTGGACATCACCGTAGGATGGTCCACCCGGCTCCATGTGATTGGTTTGTCAGACCAATGCATGTATTGCGGAACCGGGGGAACCGTGGCATTCACCTCGCGTCGTCTCTGGCGCAGGCTGTGCTTGTCATCGCCTTCACTGCTGAAGATGATGAATGCCCCATCTTGATGGGGGTAGTCTTCATGGAGGCGGCCGTCGTCGCGAGGCGGCGGCGGTGGAGCCGGAGCAGGACCAGGAGCCGGTGCATGAGGCATCGCCTACGCACCTGGGGGAGCCGGCAAACCATCCCCTTGCGACAGCCGGCGTGCGAAGCTACACTGTCGAAGGGTGTGGTTGGACGGCTGCGCCCCAGAATGTATCTTGCAGGGGGCGTCAAGCAGTTGCTTGAAGGACTGCTTGGGCAGCCAATTGGCGTTGTTCCTGTTGGAACGCTTCCGCGGAGGGCCGGCTTGAGGAGCCGACGTCTCGCCCTCCATGTTGGCTACCAACTTGTTGTTGGAGCGTGAATCCATCTGATCCGCCTTGCGCTTGTTGTTGTTCTGGCCGTCTCGACCATCTCCAGCCGGCTTGGGAGTAGCCGTCATGGGGACAGCCTTGTCCGAGGTGGTCACCTTGACATGCATCGCCGAGTCGGTCGTGGCGTACTTGTCCGCCTTGGCCATGAGCACCGCTACAGAGGTGGGCTCGGAGCACATGAGCTTGTGCTTGAGGAGGGTGCCATCTCGGCAACCGTCGATGAAGTAATGGATGGCTTGTACCTCATGCACTCCCTCACAGGAGTTGCGGAGCTCCGTCCATCGGGTGACATAGTCGCGAAGGGGTTCGTCGGGCCTCTGGACGCACATGGCTAGCTCGCGGGGCCGGCCAGGGCGCTTGTAGGTGCTAGTGAAGTTGCGGACGAACGCCTCCTCGAAGTCCACCTAGGAGTTGACGCTACCGGACGGAAGGCTGTTAAGCCAAGTCCGGGCCGAACCGACCAACATGATTGGCATGTAGCGGACCGCTACGCGCTTATTGCCCCTGGCAATGCCGATGGCTGTGGTGTAGTCGATCAGCTAGTCCTCTGGCCTTGCAGTGCCGTTGTACTTGGGTGTGTCCCGAGGCAAGGTGAAGCCTCGGGGGAATGGCTCCCCTCGAATCCGAGGGGCAAAGCAGGCCGGACCGATGGGACCGTCCTCCTCCAGGAGGGCCGACTGGGCCAAGACGATGAGACGCCTGCGGGCCTCCCGATCATCTTGGGGAGTGCAAGCGCCAACCCGAGTAGCGAGAGGGCAGGCACCTCGCGATCCAGAGTCATAGGTCCTTCCTGGGTGAAGAACCTCACACTCCGAATCGCCCTCGTTGCCTCCGCGACGCTTGCTCGAAGTGTGCTCGCTCTGGCGCTTGGAGCGCCGGTCTTGGCTTCCCTCGCCCCTCCGGCTGGAGGTGCGATGCGAGGAAGATCCCTCCGCGTGATGCTAACCGCTAGGGTTGCGGCGTGCTCCGGAATTGGGTCCCGGAGATTCTGACTAGGCCTGACCGGGGTCAAGCCGAGTGTGTTGTTTGTTGGCAGCGTCAAGGAGATCCTTGACCCGCTTCTCCTGGAAGGTGCGCTCCTCGCCCTCCAAGCTTGCCATCTCTTCCATGGCCGCCTGCGCTGCCCGCATGTTAGCCGCAGGGGTCTCGTAGGTGGGCTGATCGCCGCCTAGGATCTCAGCAATGAACCGGCCGCGGCTGCGGACCGATCCAAGACGACTAGGGGCCTCGGAAATCGGAGTGAGGCCGTATGCGGAGTTATAGTCGCATTGCATGGCCTCCATACGATGCTTTGACGAGGCGACGACAATGCCCTCCTCCAAGATATGCTTGCGAGCCTCCTCCAGTGAGGCTCGAGCATCGTTAGGGTTCGTAGAAGCAGCGATCGGTGTCTTCAGGCCGGCGATAGCGTCCTGAAGAGTATCAGCGGTGGCAGCAGCGGGCTCACCAGCGTTTGCTGACGCCTTTCCATGAGCCGCACTGGTGCCACCACCAATAACCATCACCTCCACGACGTTGGAGACGGCGGCGACATGGTATGGGGTGAAGAACCCTACCGACGGTGGAGGGCCGTCGAAGACGAGTACGTTAATGGGGTACACGTCATGTGCAGGCATCTCAGCGATAGAGAGCCTGCTGAAGCTGGCGCAGAGCGCCTCAACGTCGAAGTCCTCTCCGAAGTAGCGAGGACCGTCGTTGAGACGTAAATCACTAAAGAGAACGTTGAGGTTCTCCATAGCAGCGACGACGATGCTAGGAAGCGCCTCATCATTAGAATCTTCGTCCGAATCCGCATGACGGACGGGGACGTCGATCACCATCGGTGTTGCCTCGTCGAAGGCAGGCTCCACGGGCATGTAGACCGATCCGGACGCGATGCATCCGGTGGCGTAGGTGCGGGGCCCCGCCCAACGCGTAAAGCCAGCCGATGCCGCGATCGGCCCCACGATGGGCGCCAAATATCGGTGGCTAAAGTCCGTGAGAACCGAAGGGACAAAGGAGGGAGCTGGGAACGAGGTCCGTACAAGCATGGAACGCACGATGTACCCAGGTTCAGGGCTCTCCGTAGAGATAAGACCCCTAGTCCTGCCGGAGTGTTTGATGTGTATGGATGGATTACAAGATTGCTCCTGGAGCTGTGTTGGGAGGAGGAAGAGGGGAGCAGCCGGCTCGTCTCTGCCTCTCTCTATTTGGTTGGTGGGTGTGAAGTGTTGTTGGACCGACCCCGTGCATGGAGGGTGACCGGGGGCTTTTATAGACGAACCCACCGGCCTACAATATGGATAAAGGGTACAAGAGTGGGACCCGGTTGGCAGCCTCGCCGACTGACCAGGGTCCCACGAGAGTCTTGTCTTGTCTCTTGAGGGGCTCACCGGCTTTATGGTCTCACTTGGTCATGGGACCCGCCGGCTGGCCAATGAAGCTCTCGCGTAAGGTTGACGCTGAGCACGCGTTGTACGTCGAGCGTCGTCCAGCGAAATTCGTCATGGGAAGGTAGTACGACCGCCTCCACTGTTCCCCACGCCGAGTGCAGTAATGGAGTGGGAGTGTCACGGTCCGACACTATGCTAGGTGATGGATCAGAGCCGGGGTAGGTCAGCGCCGTGGCCGCCGATGCTCGTACCTGCCGGACACTCCGATCCAGTACCTTTGCCGACGTGTAGCTACCTTTAATCGTAAGGTCTCATCCTGACCTACGATCTGATGTGACTTGTGATCCCCGGCCGGTGATACGTCTCCAACGTATCTATAGTTTTTCATGGTTTCATGCTATTATCTTGTCAAACTTTGGATGTTTTGCATGCCTTTTATATATTTTCTGGGACTAACTTATTAAGTCAGTGCCAAGTGCCAGTCCCAGTTTTTTCATGTTTTTGACCCCTTTCAGAGGGGATTTTGAAACAGAGTCCAAATGGAAGAAAATCCCCGAAAAGATTTTTTTTCGTAACGGAAGAAGATCGGGAAGCTTGGGAGCCAAGGCAGCGGAGCCTCAGGGGCCCCACAAGCCCCCACCCCGCGGCCAGGGGGGTAGGCATGGCCCACAGGCTTGTGGCCCCCCTGAGCGCCCCCTGACCTAGGGGTTGCTCCTATAAATTCCCTAAAAATCCCAAAAAAATCAGGAGATCATCGAAAGTACTTTTCCGCCGCCGCAAGCTTCTGTCTCCGCAAGATCCCATCTGGGGCACGTTCTGTTGCCCTGCCGGAGGGGGGATTCGGATACGGAGGGCTTCTTCATCGACACCATGACCTCTCCAATGATGCGTGAGTAGTTCACCATAGACCTATGGGTCCATAGCTAGTAACTAGATGGCTTCTTCTCTCTCTTGGATCTTCAATACAAAGTTCTCCATGATCTTCATGGAGATCTATCCGATGTAATCTTCTTTTGCGGTGTGTTTGTTGAGATCCGATGAATTGTGTATTTATGATCAGATTATCTATGAATCTTATTTGAGTTTCTTCTGATCTCTCTTATGCATGATTTTATATCCTTGTAATTCTCTTCGAGATGTGGGTTTTTTCTGGCCAACTAGATCTATGATTCTTGCAATGGGAGAAGTGCTTGGTTTTGGGTTCATACCGTGTGGTGACCTCACCCAGTGACAGCATGGGTAGCGAGGCACGCATCCTGTTGTTGCCATCAAGGGTAAAAAGATGGGTTTTTCATCACCTCCATTTCATTGGTTTAAAAACCTAGGAGAGTATGGCATCTAGTGAGGGAAATTATCATTGTAGAGGTCCATATTTCGATGGCACTAATTTTGCTAGTTGGAAGCATAAAATGAAAATGCATATTCTTGGCTTTAATCCTCGTGTTTGGGCTGTTATTCGTATTGGTGTGCAAGGTAACTTCTTCGGAGAAGGGCATGAGCCAGATCGCGATGCGACAGCTGATGAACTCAAGATATTGCAACTTAATGCTCAAGCCTGCGATATCAACTTCAACTGTCTATGCCCCGAAGAATTCAACAAAATCAGTCATCTTGAGAATGCAAAAGAAATTTGGAATACTTTGATTGATATGCATGAAGGTACTGATTCTATCAAAGAATCTTAGTTGGATGTGCTTCAGAGTCAGCTTGACAAGTTCAAGATGAAGGATGGTGAAGGTGTCGCTGAAATGTACTCTAGGCTAGCTCTCATCACCAATGACATTGCCGGCTTAGGAAGCGAAGAGATGACCGACAAATTCAACATCAAGAAGATACTTAGAGCTCTCGATGGCAAGTATGACATGGTGTGCACATTGATCCAAATGATGTCAAATTACAAAGATCTCGAGCCAACTAAAGTCATTGGTAGGATTGTTGCGCATGAGATGTCACTCAAGGACAAAGATGAGCTGCACAACAAGTCAAGCGGTGCTTATAAAGCTTCATGTGATGCTCCCACTACTTCAAAGGACAATCTTGTCATTGATGAAAATATAAGCCTCATGGTCAGAAAATTCAACAAATTCTATAAGAGTAGAGGCAACGATTGAAGCTCAAGATCGATACATGAAAAGAAGCATTCGTCCAGTCGGGACCGAAACTGCTACAGTTGTGGGAAGCCCGGACACTACTCAAATGAGTGCTCGTCTCCCTACAAAAGACAAGAAGATTCACCTCGAAGACGAAGCTCAAGAGATGAGTCACCTCGCAAAGAGAGAAGGAGTAGAGAAGATCACTATGAACGAAGACACTCACGGAGAGGCAATGAATCAGAGAAGAAGGACAAATACACCAACAACAGTTCAAGAAGAATACATCAAGCTCATGTTGGTGAATGGGTGTGTGGATCCGAGTCTGATCACCACTCCGAGAGAAGCTATCACTCCCACTCCGACTATAGTCAAAATGAAGGTGTTGCCGGCATTGCACTTGTTTCCACCAACTCCTACAATTTATTTGATTCACGAAATGAGGGAGTCGGAAACTACTTCATGGCTAAAGGCCCCAAGGTATCACATCCCGAGTATCTTGATTTTGATAGTGATGAGGATGACTTGCTTCTTGATAAAATTAGTGATTGCACTGAAAATGAACTTGCTATTTATCATGCTAGTCCAGGGAAATCGAATGATGATGCTAAGAAAGAAATTGAAAGATTAACTCAAGAATTAAAAACTCTTAAGTTAGCTCATGAGACTACTCTAGAAGATCATAGAGATCTTACAAGAACCCATGAGAAGCTACGCTTTGAGAAGCTCAACTTGGAGCAAGAGCAAGAGTTCTTAAAAGCGATCAATGATGATCTTTGAAAGAAGAGTTCTTCTTATCTAGAAAAATGATTACTCTTGTCCAACTTTGTTCCACAAGTTAAACATAGAAACACTAGTAACAAAGGCAAGAAGGTTTCTTCATCTAGTAACAACCATGCTAAGGCTAAAACCAATAATGTTTGCTAGTAGCTTTATTGATTCCACTAACGATTCTCTTTGCCAAGTTACACTTGAGAAATAAAATGATCTATTAAAAGGGATTATAGAGAAAGGTGTCTTCAAGAGCCTTGCCGGAAGTAAACAATTCGAGGAAATTGTGTGCAAGCAAGGAGGACATCGGAAGATACAAGGTGTTGGCTACCTGAACGTCAACGGAGATGTTTGGGAAGAAGGTCCATATCCCATTCGTAAGTTTTTTCCCCAAGAGAAGAAGTGTGATCCCACTCCTCCCAAAGGAATAAACTCACAAGATGGCCCTCTACCACAAGAATACAAAGGCAATGGAAAGCTTCAAGATAACATTGACCTATTTGAAGAAGAACCCCAAGCCAAGGTCAAGTGGGTTCCCAAGGACACTACTAGCTATACCTCAACAAGTGCTACCACAACTCCAAGGATTCCCATAAATTTGATGTGGATCCCAAAGAGGAAGAACTAGGGAAGTTCTTGAGGGGTGACTCCGCTAATGAAATTCACTGTTATTCATTTTGACAAGAACTATTTGCAATCAACCACAACCATATGCATTAGTTCAAGGAGTCACACATTCCCTCAAAGGTAAGCGAGGAACAAGGTAATTAATGCATATTTGGACATCATTTAATTTATGTTTCACTCCATGTCCATAGATAGTCCTGCATTTGTTCCTCGTGCTTTGGGACTAACCCATGTAGGTGAGAAGAGTATGAAAACAACAAGGGTTGCTCCCAACTCAAGATGATCTTCATCAACTTTGAGAATCCACCACTACTTCACCTACTTGAAGTCTTCTACGACAAAACCCAAGGTTAGTTGATCCATCTTAGTGGGGATGTCATATTAAGGGGGAGCTTTACTCTAAGACTTGAGTATAAGCATCTCCTAAGGATATGAACACATTAATGCTTATGTAAAAGTGGTAACCCCACTTGAGCTTAACGATGAGTATGACCTATCATCAAGCATTCTTACTTGGCTCCTATGTCAATATACTCATATACAAGTGACTTTGTCATCGCCCAAGTGCTTGATAGCTCCTAGGATGATTGTGCATGTTCACCATGTTTTTCTTTATCATTCTTATTGTGCGAGCATGTTGGTGTGCATGTGTTTGATCATTCGAGGACATCCATTTGTTGTTATTTGGCTCTTGATTTATCTTTTGCCAATTGGATGGACAAGAATACCTAGGACCCTTCTCTAGCTATCTATGCTATCTCATCTCAAGTTCTAGTCATGCTTCATCACAAAACTTCAACAAGCACTTGTCGATCCGTGTGTGTGAAGGAGTACTCAGAGTTCCGTATCGTCAATGGCTGACCTCCAAAACCTCTATGTGAATGAACTCGGTGAAACCAACTTTACAAACTCGGTTCCACCAAAGTCCAGAGTTGATCTAGGTTTTCCATCTCGGTACCACCGGAATCACAAACTCGGTTCCACCAAGTTTCCGTGTCAGCTGATAGTAGAGGAACTCGGTGACACCGATTTCGTAATCTCGGTGACACAAACAGCGAATGGGTATATATACCAACGGATCGAATCTTTGATTTCACTTCATCAAAGCCTTTTCGCCTCAAACCCTAAGCTGCCTCCTGGACCCCTGGTCGTCGCCCTTGAGTTCCCGTGCTACTCCGCCGCTCGGAATCGCCACCGTCGACGGAATCTTCACCACCCTCGCCGTCGTAGCCGGACCACCACCAAGCTAGGGTATGGTTCAGACCCCCTCTGCATTCCTCTATATGATTCATATGCAATGGGAAACTTTTATCCACAAGCCACTATGCGCAACCTCTCTATCCACCAGATAAATCTCGTAGGTTAAAGAACTGGGAAGTTTTTAGGGTTAACAGTCAGCAGACCCCATCTCGGTGACTCCAAGTTGCAAAACTCGATGACTACGATTTTGAACCTAGGGTTCCTGAGAATGGACTCGGTCAGACCGAGTTTTCATTTTCGGTTCCATCGAAATGATGACCAAGTTTCTGTTAAGGAGGTCATTTGCATTGGAGACTCCGAAAGTTCAAACTCGGTTCCACCGATATGTGTTCTATAGAAAGTTAAAACTAAGGATTTCTCTCATCAAATTTTCAAAAACATCTGAATTTTGTGATGCTCATCCTTTCTGTCTTTCCTATATCCACTTCACGGGTTTTGTTGTTGCTGCTGAGTTTGTTCTTACCTGTCAGATACGCCTGGTTCAGAAGATAGTCAAAATGACATCAGAGAGCAGAGTGTTGAGATGGAGTCAGGCACTAGTCCGGAGAAGTCTGCTTCAGACCAAGTTCTCCCAGCTCTCATGGTTTGCCAAAGGCAACCACCTGTCAAAGGAAGAAGCTAGTTTCCGATGAAGAGGACTCATATTTTATGCCAAAAGAAACTTCAGCTCCTTCAAAGGCTCCAAGGAAAACTGTTAGGAAAGTAATTGCTACCCCTGATGATCTGAGAGCACCTGAATATGTGAGGGAGAGCACAACACTTTCCAAGGATGTACCTGCCAAGAAGGCTGGTGTAAAGAGACCCAGGAAGAGAACTGTTCATCTTGTTGGAAGAAAGACTTCAATGTTTGAAGACCCAGAAGATGCTGAGGAAGAAGCTCCCGAGGAGATCTCAGTTCCTCCCAAGAAAGAGAAGTTGATGGCTGATGCAATGAAATCTGCTCCTAAGCCTCCTGACAAAGCAAAGAAGGCTATAGCTCCCAAAAGGACTACCAAGGACATACCTGCAATTGCCAAGAGCAAAGGCCCTGCATCCAGTGCCCATGCTGCGGAGGAGGCAGAAGATGAGAATCTACCAATTCTTAGGAAGCTCAGACCAACCCCTCCAATTCACAATGATGCTCATCGAGTAGCAGAAGATATGAAGAAGAGGAAGGATGCCGGATTAAGAAAGTGGAGCGCTAATGATTCATATGTTGTCATCAGAAGAACTGTTGTTTATCCAAGGTTTCTCACCAAGGAACAACAAGGCTTTTATGAGACTATCTTGTTTGACAAGAGTCCTGCTGTCAATGATATGAGGTATGACGACTAGGCATATATCAAGGAAAATGAGAATTTCTTTCCCCATGTCCAAGAAAACTTCAGATTAGTGGACATTGAAGAGTTTGTTGGCAAAGAGATGACCTCGCGGAATGACGAGCTGACCATGCAAGTCTATGCAACTCTTCATTTCTATGGTGACTCTTTAGTTTGGATGACTGATGGTCACAAGTATGAAGCCGCAATTGTTGAATGGGCTGCTATCATTGGTGCCCCCAAGCAGAAAGATCTAGATGTACCTGTGTATGCAGAAGCGAAGCAGAGTCACAAATCAATGGTGAATATGTACATGACAATTCCACACAAGTACTTGGCCAGTCACAAGATGGGTTCAGTGTACTTTATGCAAGCAAGCATTCTTACAACAAACACTATTCCGAGATACACCCTAATGCCTAAATCAGGAGATGGAAAGATGATTAGAGGACACTCCATTAACCTGTTGCACCTTCTAGACACCCATACCAGATTTAGAGTGATGGATTTGATAGTAGAGGCTATCCGAAGAAATGCTACGGATCAGAAGAGATCCTATGGATATGCTCCTTACATTCATATGCTTATCAATGCCAAGCTAGTCAAGCCTGCATATCTACTTGATCGTCCCCATCTACCTCTTCAGCCAGAGTTTGAAGACAATGAAGTGGTGATGGATGAAAATGATCCCAATTCAGCTGCAGCAAGAATGGGAGCAGATGCAACAGAAGGTGAGGCTGCTAGAAATAGTCCACCTCTAGTTCCACAGCTCAGAACTCAAGCTGAGCAAACAGCATTCCTAGTTAGCACTGTCCAAGGCATGGAGAAGAACATTCAGGAGATACTGCAAAGTCAGAAAAGCCTTGAGAGAGTCGTGGAAACAAAATTTCATGACATGGATGTGAAGGTTTCTGAGTTGACAACTATAGTCAGACAGCTTCAATATGAAGTTGACTCGGTGGAGGTCCCACACTCAGAAGATGAAGATGAAGATGGTGACGATGATGATGTTGGAAATATGCCCTAGAGGCAATGATAGAATAGTTATTATTATATTTCCTGTTTCAAGATAATTGTTTATTATCCATGCTATAATTGTATTGAATGAAAACATAAATACATGTGTGGATATATAGAAAAAACAATGTCCCTAGTAAGCCTCTAGTTGACTAGCCAGTTGATCAAGGATGGTTAAGGTTTTTTCACCATATGCAAGTGTTGTCACTTGATGACTAGATCACATCATTAGGAGAATGATGTGATGGACAAAGACCCAAACTATAAACGTAGCATGTGGTCGTGTCATTTTTTTGCTGTTGTTTTCTGCGTGTCAAGTATTCATTCCTATGACCATGAGATCATGTAACTCACTCACACCGGAGGAATACCTTGTGTGTATCAAACGTCGCAACATTACCGGGTGACTATAAAGGTGCTCTACAGGTATCTCCGAAGGTGTCCATTGAGTTAGCATGGATCAAGACTGGGATTTGTCACTCCGTGTGACGGAGAGGTATCTCGGGGCCCACTCGGTAATACAACATCACATATAAGCCTTGCAAGCAATGTGTCTAAAGTGTTAGTCTCGGGATCTTGTATTACGGAACGATTAAAGAGACTTGCCGGTAACGAGATTGAAATAGGTATAGGGATACCGACGATCAAATCTCGGGCAAGTAACATACCGAAGGACAAATGGAATGGTATACGAGATTATATGAATCCTTGGCACAGAGGTTCAACTGATAAGATCTTTGTACAATATGTAGGATCCAGTATGGACATCCGGGTCCTGCTGTTGGATATTGACCGGGGAGTGTCTCGGGTCATGTCTGCATAGTTCTCGGACCCGCAGGGTCTGCACACTTAAGGTTCGGTGACGTTTCGGTATAGTTGAGTTATAGGTGTTGGTGACCGAAGGTTGTTCGGAGTCCCGGATGAGATCACGGACGTCACGAGAGTTTCCAGAATGGTCCGGAAATGAAGATTGATATATAGGATTGTTTCATTTGGCCTCCGGAAAGATTTCGGACATTACCGACAGTGTACCCGGAGTGACGAATGGGTTCCGGGTTTTCACCGGGAGGAGCCCACCCAACCGGGAGTAAACCTAATAGCCCAAGGGTGGCGCACCAGCCCTTAGTGGGCTGGTAAGGCCATCCCAACTGGGCTATGTCGGCTAGAAGGAAAAAAATCAAAGGAAAAAAAGAGGGAGGTGGGAAGGACGGAGGGGACTCCTCCTTCCCCAAACCGAATTGGAGTTGGAGTCTCCTCCTCGTCCTCTCAGCCGCCGCCCTAGGGGCTCCCTTGATCCCCAAGGATAGCCCCTCCCCTCCTCCTATATATACTAGAGGTTTTAGGGTTTTTGAGACACAACTTTGCCACGTGCAACCCTAAACCTCTACTTCGTAGTTCTTCCTCTAGATCGGTTTTCTGCGGAGCTCGGGCGGAGCCCTGTAGGAATACATCATCACCATCACCGGCGCGCCGTCACGCTGCCGGAGAACTCATCTACTTCCCCGTCTCTCTTGCTGGATCAAGAAGGCGGAGATCGTCATTGAGCTGTACGTGTGTTGAACGCGGAGGTACCGTCCGTTCGGCGCTAGATCGGAACGGATCGTTGGACGACAGTGATTTGAATCACGAAGTTGTACCACTACATCAACCGAGTTTCTTAACGCTTCCCGCTTAGCGATCTACAAGGGTATGTGGATCCGATATCCCTCTCGTAGATGAACATCACCATGATAGGTCTTCGTGTGTGTAGGAAAATTTTGGTTTCCCATGCAACTTTTCCCAACAATGGCATCAAGAGCTAGGTTCATGCGTAGATGTAATCTCGAGTAGAACACAAAAGTTTTTGTGGGCGTTGATGTTCGATCTTATGCCCTCCTTAGTCTTTTCTCGATTCGGCGGTATTGTTGGCTTGAAGCAGCCCGGACCAACATTACTCGTACGCTTACGAGAGACAGGTTTCATCGACTAACATGCAACTTGTTGCATAAAGATGACTGGCGGGTGCCTGTTTCTTCAACTTTAGTTGATTGGATTTGACTGAGGCGGTCCTTGGAGAGAGGTTAAATTGCAATTTGCACATCTCCATTGTGGTGTTGCATAAGTAAGATGCGATCATACTAGATACTCATAGCAGCCACGTAAAACATGCAACAACGAATTAGAGGATGTCTAACTTGTTTTTGCAGGGTATGCATGTGATGTGATATGGCCAAAGACATGATGTGTTATATTGGATGTATGAGATGATCATGTTGTAATAGTTAAATATTGACTTGCACGTCGATGGTACGGCAACCGGCAAGAGCCATAGGGTTGTCTTTAAACTAACATTTGTGTGTTGCAGATGCGTTTACTACATTGCTAGGTTGTAGCTTTAGTAGCAATAGCATAGATAGCACGACAACCTCGATGGCGGCATGATGATGGAGATCATGGTGTGGTGCCAGTAATGATGAAGATCATGCCGGTGCTTTGGTGATGGAGATCAAGAAGAACAAGATCATGGCCATATCATGTCACTTATGAATTGCATGTGATGTTAATCCTTTTATGCACCTTATCTTGCTTAGAACGATGGTAGCATTATAAGGTGATCCCTCAATAAATTTCAAGATAAAATTGTGTGCTCCCCGACTGTGCACCGTTGCCACAGTTCGTCGTTTCGAGACACCACGTGATGATCGGGTGTGATAGACTCAACGTTCACATACAACGGGTGCAAAACAGTTGCACACACGGAACACTCGGGTTAAACTTGACGAGCCTAGCATGTGCATACATGGCCTCGGAACACATGAGACCAAAAGGTCGAGCATGAATCGTATAGTTGATATGATTAACATAGAGATGTTTACCATTGAAACTGAACTCTACTCACGTGATGATCGGACTTGAGTTGGTGAATTTGTATCATGCCACACTCAAGTAACTAGAGGGATGTCTATTTGAGTGGGAGTTTACTGGTAATTTTGATTAGCTAAACTCTAATTGTCTTGAACATAGTCTAACTCAAGTTTGCAATATTTTATGTTGTAGATCAATGGATCACGCAGTAGCAACCCTGAATTTCAATATGTTCCTAGAGAAAGCTAAGCTGAAAGTTGATGGTAGAAACTTTGTAGACTGGGCTCATAATCTAAGGCTCATCCTACAAGTGGGAAAATGAATTATGTTCTTGATGCAGCGCTAGGAGATGAATCACCCGCTACGTCTGATCAAGATGTTTTGAACGCTTGGCAAGCACGTAAGGAGGACTATTCACTAGTTCAATGTGCAGTCTTGTATGACTTGGAACCGGGACTTCAAGATGCTTTGAACGTCATGGAGCATATGAGATGTTCCAAGAGTTGAAGTTTATCTTTCAAAAGAACGCCCGGATGGAGAGGTATGAGACCTTCGATAAATTCTATGCTTGCAAGATGGAGGAGAATTCGTCTGTCAGTGAACATGTGCTCAAAATGTCTGGATACTCAAACCGTCTAGCTGAGCTGGGGATTGAACTCCCGCAAGAGGCTATCACTGACAGAATCCTTCAATCACTGCCGCCAAGCTATAAGGGCTTTGTGTTGAACTACAACATGCAAGGGACGAACAAGTCACCCGGCGAGTTGTTTGCGATGCTGAAAGTCGCAGAGTCTGAACTCTGTAAAGAGCATCAAGTGTTGATGGTGAATAAGACCACTAGTTTCAAGAGAAACGGCAAAGGCAAGAAGGGTAATTCAAAGAAGAGCGGCAAGTGTTGATGATGATGTTGGAAATATGCCCTAGAGGCAATGATAAAATAGTTGTTATTATATTTCATGTTTCAAGATAATCGTTTATTATCCATGCTATAATTTTATTGAATGAAAACATAAATACATGTGGGGATATATAGACAAAATAATGTCCCTAGTAAGCCTCTAGTTGACTAGCCAGTTGATCAAGGATGGTTAAGATTTTCTGACCATATGCAAGTGTTGTCACTTGATGAGTGGATCACATCATTAGGAGAATGATGTGATGGACAAAGACCCAAACTATAAACGTAGCATGTGATCGTGTCATTTTGTTGCTATTGTTTTCTCCGTGTCAAGTATTCATTCCTATGACCATGAGATCATGTAACTCACTGACATCGGAGGAATACCTTGTGTGTATCAAACGTCACAACATTACTCGGTGACTATAAAGGTGCTCTACAGGTATCTCCGAAGGTGTCCGTTGAGTTAGCATGGATCAAGACTGAGATTTGTCACTCCGTGTGACGGAGAGGTATCTCGGGGCCCACTCGGTAATACAACATCACATATAAGCCTTGCAAGCAATGTGTCTAAGTGTTAGTCATGGGATCATGTATTACGGAACGAGTAAAGAACTTGCCGGTAACGAGATTGAAATAGGTATAGGGATACCGACGATCAAATCTCGGCCAAGTAACATACCGAAGGACAAAGGGAATGGTATACGGGATTATATGAATCCTTGGCGCGGAGGTTCAACTGATAAGATCTTCATTGAATATGTAGGATCCAGTATGGACATCCAGGTCCCGCTGTTGGATATTGACCGGGGAGTGTCTCAGCTCATGTCTGCATAGTTCTCGAACCCGTAGGGTATGCACACTTAAGGTTCGGTGACGGTTCGGTATAGTTGAGTTATAGGTGTTGGTGACCGAAGGTTATTCGGAGTCCCGGATGAGATCACGGACATCACGAGAGTTTCCGAAATGGTACGGAAACGAAGATTGATATATAGGATTGTTTCATTTGGCCTCCGGAAAGATTTCGGACATTACCGGCAGTGTACCGGGAGTGACGAATGGGTTCCGGGTTTTCACCGGGAGGGGCCACTACTAGGGAAAACCTTATACACAGAAGCCTACCAGTAGCGCTTTTTAAAAGGACGCGCTGCTACTACTTAGCAGTAGCACGTGTACAAAAGCAACGCTGCTAATAAACTCATATCACTAGCGTGTCTCCTATAAAACGCGCTACTACTATAACTGCCACACCATTCCCGACAGGCTAGGTATAGTAGTAGCGCACTTCCTAAACCGGCGTTGCTGCTAGTCTACTTAGCTGTAGCGCTGGGCACCAACCCGCACTGCTGCTATGCCCACCTTATCCACCCCGTGTGCTCCCTCTCTCTTCCTCACTCCCGGCGCCCCCTCAGTCCCCCCTCACACTGTCGCTCTCAGCCCCCCCGCCGCTCGCCGGCACCGTCGCCTACCCCTCCTCCCTCTACCGCCGTCACCTCCCCCTCCTCCCTCGACTCGGTAATCCCACCCTCCTCCATCTGCCGCCGTCACCTCCCCATCCTCCCTCCTTCCCGCCTCACCTCCTTCGTCCTCCCTCCACTCCTCCATTCGCCGCCGGCCGCCGGCCCCTCCTCGCTCCCTCCTCTATTCGCCGTCGGCCGACCCCTCCTCGCTTCGCCTTCCTCCTCCGTCCTCCTTCCTCCTCCCTCCTTTAGTCGCATCTCTTTCTCCCTCCTCCATCCACAACCCCTCCTCCCTACTACATTTTGATTTAGTAGACTAGTTGATAGTTTGTAGTATAATTTTAGGGTTTAGTTGATATTGTATGCAACATTCTGATTTAATTAATAGTTTGTAGTATAATTTTAGGGTTTAGTTGATATGCAACATTTTGATTTAGGATAGTTTCTAGGGTTTAGTTGACATGCAACATTTTGATTTAGGATAGTTGCTAGAATGAACATGTCATATTTCTTCGTTTATTTCCTTGTGCTACCTTATATTTCAATATAAGTATAATGTAGTTTTTTTACTATTTTTAGTAAGTGTTTATTAGAAATAGTTTATTTAGTAAGTGTTTAATAGAAATAGTTTAATCGGTGACCGAGTGTCCACCATACATGAGAGAAGAAGAATGCCGACTGTTGTTGTGGGGGCCGTTTCTCCTTCTTCTCCTTATGCTAGATATTTGTTATGCACTAGGGGAAGTAGGAGTAGCGACAATCATCGACGGTCGAAAAATCGGTGAGGGAGTGTCCACCATATATGAGAGAAGAAGAATGCCGACTGTTGTCATGGGGGTCGCTTCTCCTTCTTCTCCTTGTGCTAGATATTTGTTATGCACTAGGGGAAGTAGGAGTAGCGACCATCATCGACGGTCGAAAAATCAGTGAGGGGGTGTCCACCATATATGAGAGAAGAGGAATGCCGACTGTTGTCATGGGGATTGCTTCTCCTTCTTCTCCTTGTGCTAGATATTTGTTATGCACTAGGGGAAGTAGGAGTAGCGACCATCATCGATGGTCGAAAAATCGGTGAGGGAGTGTCCACCATACATGAGAGAAGAGTGTCCATCATATGTTGTTTATTTAAGTTCCTCAACCATATTTATTAAGTAATTTATGTCATTTATTTAAAAATATTTGACAACTAATTTCTTATTGTTTAATTTCTATTTATGTCATTCTCCTAGGGTTAGCGTCGCCGCCTCCGGCCACCTCCAACGTCGCCCCCGGCCACCACCGACGTCGCCCCCGCATGGTACTACCACGCTCTCGCTCCCCTCTAGTTCATACTACCTCAAACTTGCAAACATGCACAATCATATTTGGTTAATTTGTCATATGATGTTCTCATGAGCGTTGATCCCCTGAACATGAGCTAATTAGTTTTTGTCATATGAACTTGGTTAATTTGTCATATGATGTTGCCATGTAATATTCGGTTCAAACATTAAACATGAGCTAAAAAATTTAGAGGAATTTGTCTCGACATCGATGATGCCCATCCCGCATCCTCGTCGTCGACTCGGTGGTGGCCACCTGCTTCATAGGTGTCAGCATGTGCGGGACTGGGCTCCGTCGGGCTGGCACTAGGAGGTGCTACCTTCTGGGGGCCGCACCTTGGTGCGGAATCCGGGTCTCATTGTTGACCCGGAGCTTCTTTGGTGGTGGTCGCGTGGGCCATTATCGGTGACGAGGGAGCCAGCCCCCACGGAGGTGGTACGTCGTTGTGTCAGGGAGGAGGACGAGCACATCTATCGCTACATGGCTGTGTTGGATGCCAGGTTCTCCAATACCTGGCAGGTTCTCCAAGGACATCACCCGAGCTATGATCTGGTGATGGTTCCTTATCTTTGGGTTGCCACTGCCGGCACCGTGAGGCATCAACTGGATTACTATTAGTGATATGAGTATGAGTTATATGAGTATGAGTTATATGAGTATGAGTTATATGAGTATGAGTTATATGAGTATGAGCTATATGAGTATGACTTATATAAGTATGAGCTATATGAGTATGAGCTATATGAGTATGAGTTATATGAATATGAGTTATATGAGTATGAGTTATATGAGTACGAGCTATATGAGTATGAGTTGTATGAGTATGAGTTATATGAATATGAGTTATATGAGTTAAATGAGTATGAGTTATATGAGTTAAATGAGTATGAGTTATATGAGTTATATGAATATGAGTTATATGAGTTGTTATGTGAATATTCTGAATACTGCTAATATTGTCGATGATGATGCATTCTGGTAGTAAACGTTAGAAGTAGCGCTGGAAAATCTTAGCAGTAGCGCTGCTTAGCAGCAGCGCTTTCTGTGATCAAGCGCTGCTACTAAACTTACCAGTAGCGATGCTTATATCTGTGCTACTACTAGTTTTTAGCTGTAGCCCGATAGCAGTAGCGCATGGACCAGCGCTACTGGTACTTATATATACAACACTACTAGTAGGGTTTTCCCTAGTAGTGGGCCCATCCACCCGGGAGTGAACCTAATAGCCCAAGGGTGGCGCACCAGCCCTTAGTGGGCTGGTGAGGCCAGCCCAAGTGGGCTATGTCGGCTAGAAGGAAAAATCAAAGGAAAAAAAGAGGGACGTGGGAAGGAAGGAGGAGACTCCTCCTTCCCCAAACTGAATTAGAGTTGGAGTCTCCTCCTCCTCCTCTCGGTCGGCGCCCTAGGGGCTCCCTTGATCCCCAAGTCTAGCCCCTCCCCTAATCCTATATATACTAGAGGTTTTAGGGTTTTTGAGACACAACTTTGCCACGTGCAACCCTAAACCTCTACTTCATAGTTCTTTCTCTAGATCGGTTTTCTGCGGAGCTTGGGCGGAGCCGTGCAGGAATAGATCATCACCATCACCGACACGCCGTTACACTGTCAGAGAACTCATCTACTTCCCCGTGTCTCTTGCTGGATCAAAAAGGCAGAGATCGTCATCGAGCTGTACGTGTGCTGAACGCGGAGGTGCCGTCCGTTCGGCGCTAGATCGGAACGGATCATGGGACGACAGTGATTTGAATCACGAAGCTGTACCACTACATCAACCATGTTTCTTAACGCTTCTCGCTAAGCGATCTACAAGGGTATGTGGATCCGATCTCCCTCTCATAGATGAACATCACCATGATAGGTCTTCGTGTGCGTAGGAAATTTTTTGTTTCCCATGCAATATTTCCCAACAAATGATGATGAGGAAGAGTCTCCTCCTCCCACTACTACTCAGTTCAGCAGCAAGCCTAGGTTAGTTGTTATACGTGTTTAGGAGACAAGACAAACATCTTCAGCACAAGCTTCAGCACCTTCAACACCAGCTCCAGCTCAAGCTCCTTCAGTATCAACTCCTCCAGCTCCAGGACATTCAGCAGAAGTCTTCGCGGACGCTCTTTTGTCGACTCCGTCATCAGTTGTCCCAAGAGACGAGTAGCTCTATACTTTAGAACTTTTTGGTAACTTATTGCCAAAGGGGGAGAAATGTATAGATCATAGACTTCGTGTGAGAGAGATATTTTGACCTAATTTGCTCTTGTTTGGTTTTAAAAACTTTGGTCTTTTGGATGACTTTATCCTATTTGTGTGATTGATCATACGCTTTACCTTGTGTGATTCTACACTCATATTTTAGCTATCTTTGTGATGATCACTCACTTATCTTGTTGGTGCCATGTGTATTGTTATTCATTCCTATTTTGTTTACGCACCACCAAGATGTATGTGACATGAAAGAGTGACCCATGATCCTAATCGATTGTGCATTTGCATTCAAACGCAAATTTTACATAATGCACAAATTTAGGGGGAGCTCTTGCTTTTCACATACTTCTCAAAGCGTCGATGTTAATCATTGATTATATCTTTTGTCAGAGCTTTGATCTATGTGTTGTCATCAATTACCAAAAAGAGGGAGACTGAAAGCAAAATTGCTCCCTAGGGTGGTTTTGATAATTGATCACACCATATGCATCATTGGACTAATATGTTTTCCAAGTATATTTCAAAAAAGTTCAAAAGATGTTATGTCTTTAGGTTTATGTGGAGATGCCCGTGGATGCAAGAAAGGAATAACATTGGCTCAAGCTTCAAGCTAGAAGACTCTTCATTGTATATTTCTGAGAAATCACTTTTGAGTCCATAGGAAAGCCAATACTATTAAAAGGGGGTGAGGTAGTAAAATGAACTGATTGCTCAAATGCTCTAACTTACCCACCAAAACACTCAGTCATTTTTCCCACATATCCACTCTATCAAGATCCACATTCAGAAATTTGGTGTCACCAACATTTCCATATCATACCCACCGAGTTTGACCTGAGACAAAAACCCTAGCCATTCCCACCAAATCGGTGCAACCAAAACCAAGTAGGTGCTACCGAGTTCAGTGTGACCAACATTCTGTTGCCAAGATACACAAAATAGGAATTTCCGAGTTTGAGTATCGGTGCCACGGAGTTTGGCCATGTGGCTGTTAGTCACCTTCTCGGTACCACCGAGTTTCATATATCGGTCTCACCGAGTTTCAAAAGTTCACACCTTTAGTGCTAATCGGTACCAACGAGTTGTCAACTTCGGTGTCACCGAGTTTGCCCTTTTGTGTGTAACGGTTGGATTTTTGCTGCTTCCTATATTTACCCATTCACTGTGACATCCTCAACTTTTGCTACAGTGATGATTGTAATTAAGCGACAGTGATCCCGCGCTAATGATGCCACGTCACCGTTAGTTATATCAATGATCTCGTGTTAGTTGAAACCGAATCAAAATTCGAAACTTAAACTTAAAGTCGAATGAGAAAGGTTTTATGTTGTTAAAATAAAAACGTCGGGGAGTTATAAAAATTCTCTAACTAATTATAAATGGGAATCGGGCACTATTGAAATTATTAGGTGATCCCTACATATTTAAAAGAGAAGCTTTAAGTAAAATAAATAAAGGAACTAAAGTAATTAAAATTAAATAATAAAATAATATAGTGAATAAAAAAATAAAATAAAAATAATAACCCTGGCCCAACTGGGCCAATATTGGCCCAGCGAGGCCACCCCAATTCGACCCCCCCCCCCCCGGGGGTATAAAGCCCTCCACGGGGCTAACCCTAATCCCCCCCCCCCGTCGCCCCACTCGTCCCCCTGGCCGCCGCCACCCCCTGCTCCCGCGCCAGAACTGACCCCTCTCCCCTCGAGCACCGATCCTCCGACCTACCACGACCAGCCCCACCACCTCCCACCTACCGAGAGGCCCTTCTCTCGGCCTCTCTCCCTCCCTCCCCACGACACCACCCTCCCCACCGAGAGCCCCTTCTCTCGGCCTCACCCCTACCTCCCACCAACAACCCTCCCCAGCGCTCCCTGCTACGGCAACAAAAGTCCTTCCCTGGCAATGGTGCCAGAGATCCTTCTGCCGTCTCTTGAGATTGCGTTGGTTTTTCCCTTGAAGAGGAAAGGGTGATGCAGCACAGGAGCAGTAAGTATTTCCCTCAGTTTGAGAACCAAGGTATCAATCCAGTAGGAGAATCTCGTCAAGTCCAGAGTACCTGCGCAAACACAAAAGAATTGCACCCAACGCTTTAAAGGGGTTGTCAATCCCTTCAAGGTTGATTGCAAAGTAAAGATCTAAAGGCGGAAAGTGCAACGAAGAAAAAGTGTAAGGCTGGAAATATGGTGTGGAGTAGACCCGGGGGCCATAGTGTTCACTAGAGGCTTCTCTAAAAATAGCAAATACTACGGTGGGTGAACAAATTACTGTCGAGCAATTTATAGAACCGCGCAAAGTCATGACGATATCTAAGGCAATGATCATACATATAGGCATCACGTCCGAGACAAGTAGACCGATACTTCCTGCATCTACTACTATTACTCCACACATCGACCGCTATCCAGCATGCATCTAGTGTATTGAGTTCATGACGAACAGAGTAACGCCTTAAGCAAGATGACATGATGTAGAGGGATAATCTCAAACCAATGATGAAAACCCCATCTTTTTACCCTTGATGGCAACAACACGATGCGTGCCTCGCTACCCCTTCTGTCACTGGGTGAGGTCACCACACGGTATGAACCCAAAACCAAGCACTTCTCCCATTGCAAGAATCATAGATCTAGTTGGCCAGACAAAACCCACAACTCGAAGACAATTACAATGATATGAAATCATGCATAAGAGAGATCAGAAGAAACTCAAATAAGATTCATAGATAATCTGATCATAAATCCACAATTCATCGGATCTCGACAAACACACCACAAAAGAAGATTACATCGGATAGATCTCCATGAAGATCATGGAGAACTTTGTATTGAAGTCCAAAAGAGAGAAGAAGCCATCTAGCTACTAGCTATGTGTTGCGGAACATCGCATGGGAAACCAAATTTTTCCTACGCGCACGAAGACCTATCATCGTGATGTCCATCTACGAGAGGGGATTTCCGATCTACGTACCCTTGTAGATCGCACAGCAGGAAGCGTTAAGAAATGCGGTTGATGTAGTGGAACGTCCTCACGTACCTCAATCTGCCCCGCGAACCATCCCGCGATCCGTCCCATGATCCGCTCCGATCTAGTGCCGAACGGACAGCACCTCCGCGTTCAGCACACGTACAGCTCGACAATGATCTCGGCCTTCTTGATCCAGCAAAAGAGATGGAGAGGTAGATGAGTTCTCCGGCAGCGTGACGGCGCTCCGTAGGTTGGTGGTGATCTATCTCAACAGGGCTCCGCTCGAGCTCCGCAGAAATATGATCTAGAGGAAAAACCTTGGAGGTATGTGGTTGGGCTGCCGTGGCAAAGTTGTCTCAAATCAGCCCTAATACCTCAGTATATATAGGAGGGAGGGGGACGACCTTGCCTTGAGGCTCAAGAGAGCCCCAAGGGGTCGGCCGAAGGGGGGAGGAGGAATCCTCCCCTAATCCTAGTCAAACTAGGATTGGAAGGTGGAGTCCTTCCCTTCCTTCCCACTACCCCTTTTTTTCTTTCTCTTTGATTTTCTTTATCTCCTGCGCAAGGGCCCTCTTGGGCTTTCCCACCAGCCCACTAAGGGCTGGTGCGGCACCCCTAAGGCCTATGGGCTTCCCCCGGGTGGGCTGCCTCCCCCCCCCCCAGTGAACATCCGGAACCCATTCGTCACTCCTAGTACATTCCCGGTAATGCCGAAAACTTTCCGGTAATCAAATGAGGTCATCCTATATATCAATCTTCGTCTTCGGACCATTTCGGAAACCCTCGTGACGTCCGTGATCTCATCCGGGAGTCCTAGCAACATTCGGTAACCAACCATATAACCCAAATACGCATAAAACATCATCGAACCTTAAGCGTGCAGACCCTGCGGGTTCGAGAACTATGTAGACATGACCCGAGGGACTCCTCGGTCAATATCCAATAGCGGGACCTGGATGCCCATATTGGGTCCTACATATTCTCTGAAGATCTTATCGGTTGAACCTCAGTGCCAAGGATTCATATAATCCCGTATGTCATTCCCTTTGTCCTTCGGTATGTTACTTGCCCGAGATTTGATCGTCAGTATCCGCATACCTATTTCAATCTCGTTTACCGGCAAGTCTCTTTTACTTGTTCCGTAATACAAGATCCCGTGACTTACACTAAGTCACATTTCTTGCAAGGCTTGTGTGTGATGTTGTATTACCGAGTGGGCCCCGAGATACCTCTCCATCACACGGAGTGACAAATCCCAGTCTTGATCCATACTAACTCAACGGATACCTTCGGAGATACCTGTAGAGCATCTTTATAGTCACCCAGCTACATTGTGATATTTGATACACACAAGGCATTCCTCCGGTGCCAGTGAATTATATGATCTCATGGTCATAGGAATAAATACTTGACACACAGAAAACAGTAGCAACAAAATGACACGATCAACATGCTACGTTTATTAGTTCGGGTCTAGTCCATCACATGATTCACCCAATGATGTGATCCAGTTATCAAGCAACAACACCTTGCACATAGTCAGAAGACCTTGACTATCCTTGATCAACTGGCTAGCCAACTAGAGGCTTGCTAGGGACAATGTTTTATCTATGTATCCACACATGTATTTAAGACTTCATTCAATACAGTTATAGCATGGATAATAAACGATTATCTTGATACAGGAATTATAATAATGAATTATTTATCATTGCCTCTAGGGCATAATTCCAACAGTCTCCCACTTGCACTAGAGTCAATAACCTAGTCCTCACATCGTCATGCTAATTACATTGTAATAAATCTAACACCCATACAGTTCTAGTGTTGATCATGCTTTGCCCGTGGAAGAGGTTTATTCAGCGGGTCTGCCACATTCATATCCGTGTGCACTTTGCAGATATTCACGTCCTCCTCCTCGACGTAGTTGCGGATGAGGTTGAAGCGTCGTTTGATGTGTCTGGTCTTCTTGTGAAACCGTGGTTCCTTTGCTAAGGCAATGGCACCCGTGTTATCACAAAACAGGGTTATCGGATTCAGTGTGCTCGGCACCACTCCAAGATCCGTCATGAACTGCTTCATCCAGACACCCTCCTTAGCTGCCTCCGAGGCAGCCATGTACTCCGCTTCACATGTAGAATTAGCTATGACGCTTTGCTTGGAACTACACCAGCTTACCGCACCCCCATTAAGAATAAATACGTATCCGGTCTGCTACTTAGAGTCGTCCGGATCTGTGTCAAAGCTTGCATCGACGTAACCTTTTACGACGAGCTCTTCGTCACCTCCATATACGAGAAACATCTCCTTAGTCCTTTTCAGGTACTTCAGAATATTCTTGACCGCCGTCCAGTGATCCACTCCTGGATTACTCTGGAACCTTCCTGCCATACTTATGGCCAGGCTAATGTCCGGTCTAGTGCACAACATTTCATACATGATAGAACCTATGGTTGAAGCATAGGGGACGGTGCTCATATGCTCTCTATCTTTATCAGTTGCTGGGCACTGAGTCTTACTCAATCTCGTACCTTGTAAAACTTGCAAGAACCCCTTCTTGGATTGTTCCATTTTGAACCTCTTCAAAACTTTATCAAGGTACGTGCTTTGCGAAAGTCCTATCAGGCGTTTTGATCTATCCCTATAGATCTTTATGCCTAGAATGTAAGCAGCTTCTCCTAGGTCCTTCATAGAGAAAATTTTATTCAAGTAATCATTTATGCTCTCCAAAAACTCCATGCCGTTTCGAGTCAGTAATATGTCATCCACATATAGTATTAGGAACGCCATAGAGCTCCCACTCACTTTCTTGTAAATACAGGATTCTCCAACCACCTGTATAAACCCAAATGCTTTGATCACCTCACCAAAGCGTTTATTCCAACTCCGAGATGCTTGTACCAGTCCATAAATGGATCGCTGGAGCTTGCACACTTTGTCAGCATTTTTAGGATCGACAAAACCTTCGGGTTGTATCATATACAACTCTTCCTTAAGGAAACCGTTAAGGAACGCCGTTTTGACATCCATCTGCCAGATTTCATAATCAAAAAATGCAGCTATTGCTAACATAATTCTGACGGACTTAGGCAACGCTACGGGTGAGAATGTCTCATCGTAGTCAATTCCTTGAACTTGTGAAAAACCCTTTGCCACAAGTCGAGCTTTGTAAATGGTCACATTACCGTCAGCGTCCGTCTTCTTCTTAAAGATCCATTTCTTCTGAATAGCCTTGCGGCCTTCAAGCAGTACTTCCAAAGTCCATACTTTGTTTTCATACATAGATCCTATCTCGGACTTCATGGCTCCAGCCATTTGTTGGAATCTGGGGCCACCATTGCTTCTTCATAATTTGCAGGCTCATTGTTGTCCAACAACATAATTGATAAGACGGGATTACCATACCACTCTGGAGTAGTACGTGGTCTCGTCGACCTGCGAGGTTCAACAGGAACTTGATCCGGAGTTTCATGATCTTCATCATTAACTTCCTCCTCAACCGGCGTCAAAAAGACAGGGGTTTCCCCTTGCCCTAGGCCACCATGCAGAGGGATGAGATGTTCGACAACCTCATCAAGTTTTATCTTCCTCCCACTCAATTCTCTCGAGAGAAACTCCTTCTCGAGAAAAGCTCCGTTCTTAGCAACAAACACTTTGCCCTCGGATTTGAGATAGAAGGTATACCCAACTGTCTCTTTTGGGTAACCTATGAAGACGCACTTTTCCGCTTTGGGTTCTAGCTTTTCAGGCTGAAGCTTTTTGACATAAGCATCACATCCCCAAACTTTAAGAAACGACAACTTTGGTCTTTTGCCATACCACAGCTGATATGGTGTCGTCTCAACGGATTTTGATGGTGCCCTATTTAAAGTGAATGCAGCTGTTTCTAATGCATAACCCCAAAACGATAACGGCAAATCGGTAAGAGACATCACAGATCGCACCAAGGTTATCAGAATCATGATTCTGAATCGGATCGGAACTCTATTGGTAGGATCGTGAATCGTAGAATCATAACTACCAGGATCGTAGAAACTTAGATTCTATGAGCAAAATCATAGAATCGGAGGGGCTAGTTTGGATCGTAAAGTCGTAAGATTCTAATACTTGAGTCGCGATTCTGACAACTTTTGATCGCACCATCTCTAATAAAGTACGATTACGACGTTCGAACACACCATTACGTTGTGGTGTTCCAGGCGGTGTCAACTGTGAAACAATTTCACATTGTCTTAAGTGAGCACCAAACTCGAAACTCAGATATTCACCCCCACAATCAGACCGTAGGAACTTGATCTTCTTGTTACGATGATTTCCAACTTCACTCTGAAATTGCTTGAACTTTTCAAATGTTTCAGACTTGTGCTTCATCAAGTAGACATAACCATATCTACTCAAATCGTCAGTGAAGGTGAGAAAATAACGATATCCGCCGCGTGCCTCCACACTCATCGGACCACACACATCGGTATGTATGATTTCCAACAAGTCACTTGCACGCTCCATTGTTCCGAAGAACAGAGTTTTAATCATCTTGCCCATGAGACATGGTTTGCACGTGTCAAGTGAATCAAAGTCAAGTGACTCCAAAAGTCCATCGGTATGGAGTTTCTTCATGCGCTTTACACCAATATGACCTAAGCGGCAGTGCCATAAAAACATGGCGCTACCATTGTTAACTCTAACTCTTTTGGTCTCAATGTTATGTATATGTGTATTATCACTATCAAGATTCAATATGAACAATCCTCTCACATTGGGTGCATGACCATAAAAGATATCACTCATAGAAATAGAATAACCATTATTCTCTGACTTAAACGAGTAACCGTCTCGCAATAAACAAGATCCAGATATAATGTTCATGCTTAACGCGGGCACTAAATAACAATTAATTAAGTTCATAACTAATCCTGATGGTAACTGAAGTGAAACTGTGCCGACGGCGATTGCATCAACCTTGGAACCATTTCCCACGTGCATCATCACTTCATCCTTCGCCAGCCTTCCCTTATTCCGCAGTTCCTGTTTCGAGTTGCAAATATGAGCAATAGAACCGGTATCGAATACCCAGGAACTACTACGAGAGCTAGTTAAGTACACATCAATAACATGTATATCGAATATACCTGATTTTTCCTTGGCCGCCTTCTTATCAGCCAGATACTTGGGGCAGTTGCGCTTCTAGTGACCCATACCCTTGCAATAATAGCACTCTGTTTCAGACTTAGGTCCAGCTTTGGGTTTCTTCGTCGGATTGGCAACAGGCTTGCCGCTCTTCTTTGAATTACCCTTCTTTCCTTTGTCATTTCTCTTGAAACTAGTGGTCTTATTCACCATCAACACTTGATGCTCTTTACGGAGTTCTGACTCTGCGACTTTCAGCATCGTGAATAACTCGCCGGGTGACTTGTTCATCCCTTGAATGTTATAGTTGAACACGAAGCCCTTATAGCTTGGTGGCAGTGATTGAAGAATTCTGTCAGTGATAGCCTCTTGCAGGAGTTCAATCCCCAGCTCAGCTAGACGGTTTGAGTACCCAGACATTTTGAGCACATGTTCACTGACAGACGAATTCTCCTCCATCTTGCAAGCATAGAATTTATCGAAGGTCTCATACCTCTCGATCCGGGCATTCTTCTGAAAGATAAACTTCAACTCCTGGAACATCTCATATGCTCCATGATGCTCAAAGCGACGTTGAAGTCCCGGTTCTAAGCCATACAAGACTGCACATTGAACTACTGAGTAGTCCTCCTTGCGTGCTAACCAAGCGTTCTTAGCATCTTGGTCAGCCGCGGCGGGTGGTTCATCTCCTAGCGCAGCATTAAGGACATAATCCTTCTTCCCAGCTTGCAGGACCAACTTAAGATTACGAGCCCAGTCTACAAAGTTGCTTCCATCATCTTTTAACTTAGCTTTCTCTAGGAACGTATTAAGATTCAGGTCGACTGTCACGTGAGCCATTGATCTACAACACAAATATTTTCAAAGTGGACTTAGACTATGTTCAAGATAATTAGAGTTTAACTTAATCAAATTACTTGCTAAACTCCCACTCAAAAAGTACATCTCTCTAGTCATTTGAGTGGTTCATGATCCAATTCCACTAGCTCAAGTCCGATCATCATGTGAGTTGAGGATAGTTTCAGTGGTAAGCATCCCTATGCTAATCATATCAACTATATGATTCATGATCGACCTTTCGGTCTCATGTGTTCCGAGGCCATGTCTCCACATGCTAGGCTCGTCAAGCTTAACCCGAGTGTTCCGCGTGTGCAACTGTTTTGCACCCGTTGTATGTGAACGTTGAGTCTATCACACCCAATCATCACGAGGTGTCTCGAATTGATGAACTGTAGCAACGGTGCACAGTCGGGGAGAACACAATTTCGTCTTGAAATTTTAGTGAGAGATCACCTCATAATGCTACCGTCGTTCTAAGCAAAATAAGGTGCATAAAAGGATTAACATCACATGCAATTCATAAGTGACATGATATGGCCATCATCATGTGCTTCTTGATCTCCATCACCAAAGCACCGGCACGATCTTCTTGTCACCGGCTCCACACCATGATCTCCATCAACGTGTCGCCATCGGGGTTGTCATGCTACTCATGCTATTACTGCTAAAGCTACGTCCTAGCAATATAGTAAACGCATCTGCAAGCACAAACATTAGTTTAAAGACAACCCTATGGCTCCTGTCGGTTGCCGTACCATCGACGTGCAAGTCGATATTAACTATTACAACATGATCATCTCATACATCCAATATATCACATCACAAGCATACCCTGCAAAAACAAGTTAGACGTCCTCTAATTGTTGTTGCATGTTTTACGTGGTGACCATGGGTATCTAGTAGGATCGCATCTTACTTAGGCAAACACCACAACGGAGATGTATGAATTGCTATTTAACCTCTCTCCATGGACCTCCACGGTCAAATCCGATTCAACTAAAGTTGGAGAAACAGACACTCACTAGTCATCTTTGAGCAACGGGGTTGCTCGTAGCAATGAAACCAGTCTCTCGTAAGCGTACGAGTAATGTCGGTCCGAGCCGCTTCGATCCAACAATACCGCGGAATCAAGAAAAGACTAAGGAGGGCAGCAAATCGCACATCACCGCCCACAAAAACTTTTGTGTTCTACTCGAGATGACATCTACGCATGAACCTAGCTCTGATACCACTGTTGGGGAACGTCGCATGGGAAACAAAAAATTTCCTACGTGCACGAAGACCTATCATGGTGATGTCCATCTACGAGAGGGGATTTCTGATCTACGTACCCTTGTAGATCGCACAGTGGGAAGTGTTAAGAAACGCGGTTGATCTAGTGGAACGTCCTCACGTCCCTCGATCCGCCCCGCGAACCGTCCCATGAACCGTCCCGCGATCCGTCCCACAATCCGCTCCGATATAGTGTCGAACGGACGGCACCTCCGCGTTCAGCACACGTACAGCTCGACGATGATCTCGGCCTTCTTGATCCAGCAAGAGAGACGGACAGGTAGATGAGTTCTCCGGCAGCGTGACGGCGCTCCGGAGGTTGGTGGTGATCTATCTCGGCAGGGATCCGCCCGAGCTCCGCAGAAATACGATCTAGAGGAAAAACTGTGGAGGTATGTGATCGGGCTGCCGTGGCAAAGTTGTCTCAAATCAGCCCTAATACCTCAGTATATATAGGAGGGAGGGGGAGGACCTTGCCTTGAGGCTCAAGAGAGCCCCAAGGGGTCGGCCGAAGGGGGGGAGGAGGAATCCTCCTCCAATCCTAGTCCAACTAGGATTGGAAGGTGGAGTCCTTCCCTTCCTTCCCACTTCCCCTTTTTTTTCTTTGATTTTATTTATCTCCTGCGCAAGGGCCCTCTTGGGCTTGCCCACCAGCCCACTAAGGCCTGCTGCAGCACCCCTAAGGCCTATGGGCTTCCCCCGGGTGGGCTGGCCTCCCCGGTGAACATCCGGAACCCATTCGCCACTCTCGGTACATTCCCGGTAATGCCGAAAACTTTCCGGTAATCAAATGAGGTCGTCCTATATATCAATCTTCGTCTCCGGACCATTCCGGAAACCCTCGTGACGTCCGTGATCTCATCCGAGACTCCGAACAACATTCAGTGACCTACCATATAACTCAAATACGCATAAAACATCGTCGAACCTTAAGCGTGCAGATCCTGCGGGTTCAAGAACTATGTAGACATGACCCGAGGGACTCCTCGGTCAATATCCAATAGCGGGACCTGGATGCCCATATTGGATCCTACATATTCTTCGAAGATCTTATCGGTTGAACCTCAGTGCCAAGGATTCATATAATCCCGTATGTCATTCCCTTTGTCCTTCGGTATGTTACTTGCCCGAGATTCGATCGTCAGTATCCGCATACCTATTTCAATCTCGTTTACCAGCAAGTCTCTTTTACTCGTTCCGTAATACAAGATCTCGTGACTTACACTAAGTCACATTTCTTGCAAGGCTTGTGTGTGATGTTGTATTAGCGAGTGGGCCCCGAGATACCTCTCCGTCACATGGAGTGACAAATCCCAGTCTTGATCCATACTAACTCAACGAACACCTTCGGAGATACCTGTAGAGCATCTTTATAGTCACCCAGTTACGTTGTGACGTTTGATACACACAAGGCATTCCTCCGATGCCAGTGAATTATATGATCTCATGGTCATAGGAATAAATACTTGACACGCAGAAAACAGTTTATTAGTTTGGGACTAGCCCATCACATGATTCACCCAATGATGTGATCCAGTTATCAAGCAACAACACCTTGCACATAGTGAGAAGACCTTGACTATCCTTGATCAACTGGCTAGCCAACTAGAGGCTTGCTAGGGACAGTGTTTTGTCTATGTATCCACACATGTATTTAAGACTTCATTCGATACAATTATAGCATGGATAATAAACGATTATCTTGATACAGGAATTATAATAATAACTTATTTATCATTCCTTCTAGGGCATAATTCCAACACTATGGACCTGTAGGTCTATGGTGAACTACTCACGCGTCATCAGAGAGGTCATGGTGTTGATGAAGAAGTCCTCCGTGTCCGAATCCCCCCTCCGGAAGGGCACCAGAATGTTCCCCGGATGGGATCTTGCGGAGACAAAAGCTTGCGGCGGCGGAAAAGTACTTCCGATGATCTCCTAATTTTTTCTAGGATTTTAGGGAATATATAGGCGCAAAACCTAGGGCAGAGGTGGCCCAAGGAGCCCACAAGCCAGGGAGGCGCGCCCCCCTGGCCGCGTCATGAGGGCTTGTGGGGTCCCTGCAGGCCCCCTGCCCTGATTCTCCGGCTTCCCGATCTTTTTCTGTTTCGGAAAAAATCTTTTTGGCAGTTTCATTCCGTTTGAACTCCGTTCAAAATCCTCCTCTGAAAGGGGTCAAAAACATGGAAAAAATAGGAACTGGCACTTGGCACTGAGTTAATAACTTAGTCCCAAAAAATATATAAAAGGCATGCAGAACATCCAAAGTTTGACAAGATAATAGCATGAAACCATAAAAAATTACAGATACGTTGGAGACGTATGACTCCCCATATCCCACCCGATCTCCCACTCCACCTCGCCCTCCTCTCGGATCCCTCCTCATCCCGCCGTCCCTCCCCATCCTGTCGGCCCTCCCCATCTCGCCCCCCCCCCCCTCCACCTCACCCCCACTGGCCACCGCGCCCTACCTCTCGTCGCCTCCTGCTCCCTCGCCGAGCACCACCTGTCGCCAGGGCCACCCTCACCAGCTGACCTCCCCTCCCCATTGGGCTCCCTCCCTCCTGCTCGGTCCAGGAGGGATCGAGCAGGGAGGTCCCCCTCCTCGTCACGTCGGCCGGCCCCTTAGAGAGGCCCCTCCGACGACCCACCTCGCCGGAACCGTCACCACCAGCACCTCGTCCTCCTTCACGCCGTCTCCTCCGCGCCTCCCGAGAACTCTGGCTTCACCGGGCCCTCTCGTCAACGTCGGTGAGCCCCTTTCCGGGCTCCTCCCACCGTCTCCTTCCTTGCGTCGTCCCGGTTCCATTCCGGCAATCGGTGCTCCGTTCCGACGTCGTTAGGATCGAGTAGGGGTAGATGGAGATGCTCCTTATTCTCTGTTGCCAGAGTGGTTCTTCTGTGAACAAAGAGAGTTAACAGAGAGATGAGAAAAAGAAAAGGAAAAATAAAAATGATGTATTTGCGTATGTATTTTGTATGTATGAGATGCACGTATGTATGTATATATGTATGTAGGTATAGGGAGAAATACTTTATGTTTAATATGTGTATGTGGCTACTGCCACTTACCGATGGGCCCATACCTCCTCACCCACTTACAGGGAGGCCCCACACGCTTTGAAGAAAAATGAAAAAGAAAATGTAAAAATAAAAATATGTTTTTATTAAATAAATAAATAGATATATTAATTAGTTAATTAATTAAATAGGTAATTAGAATAATTAGAGTATGACACGTGGGTCCCCCACTAAATTATTTTGATTAATTACTATTTAATCTTAACTAAAATCTTGTGTCTATGACGCATGGGACCCACTGGTCAGTTGACCAGTCAACTGCTGATGTCAGCGTGACATCATGCTGATGTCATAATTGCTTTTAATCAATTTATTTAAATATGTTTTTAATTCCTAAATAATTAATAAAACTTTAAAAATTAATATAAAATAATTTGTAAGTCAGATCAAAATATTTTCAACATGGAAGTTGATGAGCACAACGAGACGAACCCGAATACACGGTCCATTTGTGTGTCACGCGTCCCTAGCATAGCAAACGTGAAACTTTTCCATCGTTTCTTGTCCGACCAGTAGTAGCCAGACACCCGGAAAATATCGTCTGATATTCTTCCGACCCGTCTATGACGGATGTTACTGCGTTAGCTCATGTCTAGCCTGCATCTTGCCATGTCATGCATTGTGTTGCACCATTGCTATTATTTATTGTTTCTTCCCCCCCTTCTTACCGATAGACCCCGAGACTGACGCTGTTTTCGGGTACATCTACGACCCTGCCGATCAGTCCTTTGCCGCAGAGCAGGAAGACAAGCAAACCCCCCTTGATCATTCCTATATCGCCTATGTCTTTCTTCCTACTGCTTGCATTAGTATTTTGCTACTCTTGTAGTTAGCTCATATATCTGATGCATAGCCTGTTTTTGATGAACTGCTACTTTCAGCACTGTACCTTTAAATCTGCTTAGTATAGGTGGAGCAGTCATCCCCTCTGACCCCGTAGTCCAGTTGCCCGCTTTGCTTCCAAATCTCGATCCCTGATCGACGAGCCAGACCCGACACAGCACATACACCCCCCCCCCCTTAGTTGTACGAGCTACAGAGATACTATCGGGTACCGAGGGTGACACCTCGCTAAGTACTCCTGATGATATCTCTGTAGTATAGCTAGTCGGTCGTGGTTATCGAGGGTGATTCCTTTTTCACCATTCCCGACGATGCCTCTGTCGTGCAACTCCTCATGTGTGGGACCCCCGTGGGTGATTCCTCTAAGCCCACCTTGACGGATACATCGTTCGGAATCCAACGAGGGTGATACCTCGGATTCCCCTCGATGTTACAACAACACAGTTACTCGACCATGTTACTGGGATCATTGGTGATTAGTTGTTAAGACGGGTGGATTCCCGCGAGATTGTGTCGATGGCCTAATTTAAATGATAATGGATTTGGGTATTTGATCTGGGTTGGTCGGAAGGCCTTATTACGCACTAACCATCTACGTGGGAAGAATTATGGGTACTCGACGTCGCGGTATCAGCCGAAGCTCTTCAGACGTCAGCGATGTAGCGGTGCACGCCCGAGTGGTCCCGAGATGCATCGCGCTTGTGATTAAGGGGTGCTAGGACTGACGTCGGCCGCCCTCGCATCATGCAGGAGCGCGGAGGGGAAGTGGACCCATGAACCCTTTGCGCTTAGGATTTAGACCGGCGGGCTGGCCTCTCTCCTGAGCTTAGGTGGGTCTACGACGTGTCGATATTCCGAGGCCGGGCATGACCCAGAAAAGTGTGTCCGGCCAGAGTGTTATCGAGCGCGTCGGGGAATATGTTGTGCACCCCTGAAGGGAAGAACTTATCTATTCGAATAGTCGTGTCCACGGTTACAGGACGACTTGGAGTTGTGCCCTGATCTTATACAACTACAATTGTTACTTAACTGGAATTAGTTGCCTCGGGATTGCTTCCTCGCAGGGAGTCAAGGGAGGATCTCTGGGCGTGACCTCACTTTAATATTGCTGCAACAATATGACTATTAGTTGTGTTATCCTGTTCTACTCTCGTCTATTGCTGCAAGGCCCTGAAGATGCTAGTCTTCGATAGGACTAGGCCTTCTCTCTCTTTTCTCGCATTGCTGCAGTCATTCCACATATAACCACCCCCCCCTTTGATACTGATGCATAATTAGCTTAGCTCTGATGTAAGACTTGCGAGTACTTTGGATGAGTACTCACCGTTGCTTTGCTCCCCCCTTTGTCCCCTTGATCCATTGCTGCGACCAGATGATGGAGCCCAGGAGATGGAGGTTCCCGCCGACGATGACTGCTACCCCGACGGTGCCTACTACTACGTGGAGGCCGCTGAAGACCAGGAGTATTTAGGAGGTTCCCAGGCAGGAGGCCTCGCCTCGTTTGATGGTTGTATATTTTGTGCTAGCCTTCTCTAAGGCACCCCATGTTTTATGTCTGTACTCAGATATTGTTGCTTCTGCTGACTCGTGTGTTTATCGAGCTTCCGTATTCTAGCCCTCGAGGCCCCTGGTTTGTAATATGAAGCTGATATTGTTTTATTTGTGTCTAGAGTTGTGTTGTGATATCTTCCTGTGAGTCCTTGAGTTTGATCATACTAATTTGCGTGTATGATTAGCGTACGATTAAACCGAGGGCGTCACATTCACCCACCTCTCATTCGTGGGGGAAGCACTCAGAACTCACACTTCACTGCCAGATCCATTTTCTGAGAGAGAGCCACCTACTCATGTGTTGAGACCAAGATATTCCAATCCTATCATTTGAAACTTGATCTCTAGCCTCCCCAAACTGCTTTCCACCATATCAACCTCTCCTACCCATGCATATTCTGTGAGAGAGTGATTTGTGTTGAGGAGACTATCTTTAGAAGCACAAGAGCAAGGAGTTCATTGATCTACCACATCTATTACCTTTTGGAGGGTGGTGCCTCCTAGATTGGTTAGGTGTCGCTTGGGAGCCTCCTCCTTCGTGTTGTGGAGTTGAACCAAGATGTTTGTAAGGGCAAGGATATCGCCTACTTCATGGCGATCTACTGTGAGTAAGGCTAGTCCTCCATGGACGGAAGTCGTGGTGGAATAGACAAGGCCGCTTCTTTGTAGACCCTCCGTGGGTGGAGCCCTCCATGGACTCTCGCAGTCGTTACCCTCTGTGGGTTGAAGTCTCCACTAACATGGACGTATGATAGCGCCACCTATCGGAACCATGCCAAAAATCGCCGTGTCAACCTCATGCGTTTGATATCCCTACCTTACTCCTCTACTTTACACTTGTATGGTTTACTTTCCGCTGCTATACTATTAGAATTGCATGTGTAGGATGTGCTTGGCTTGCTATAACTGTCATAGATGTTTCTCAAGTAGAATTGGGAGAAGGCAAAAAAATATCTTGTCAAGTAGTCTAATCACCCCCCCCCCCTCTAGACATTCTTTTGATCCTACAAACTCTCACGAAGACCATGGGTTAGTACACAAAGCATAATGGACAACGCTTACCATACCATGGGATCACTTGGTCCCTCTCGTCACATCTTGTATGCTTTTTGTGTTGATCAACTTGATTCACTCTTTGACATAGTATTGATCAACCTTGTCTCTTTATGACCAATCTTTGGATAAAACCTTGAATGCCACCTTGGTCATCATATAAACTCCTTGAAACCAACATATGGACTTCAAGAAGTGCCTATGGAAAAATCCTACAAATATAACTCAAGGCAAACATTAGTCCATAGGGATTGTCATCAATTACCAAAACCACATATGGAGAAATATGCTCTAATACCTGGCCCAATCAAAACCGCTCCCTCCTACGCGTCATTTCTCGTCCTAAGTCAGCTGCCCACATTCATGCCCCTATAGAGCGGCCACTCAGCATTAAAGCCGACCCAAAGCAGATGTGACCTCTCACTGCATCAGTATTGAAGTGTCTTGCCGCCCACACCGCGTCCCTGGTCTCTACGTCCATCCAATGTCGGAGAGACATTTTTCGACGGGACGAATATCTACCACGCATGTTCAATGCCCGTCCTTCCGCGGCCTCCATTGAACATGTTTGCTGACCGAAAAAACAATTGTGCGCTCCGCGCATTGACGCTCTCGGAACCTTGTTCTCGCTATCATGCACTACTTAGAGGTTGACACACCCAACTCATAACATACCACAACCCATTTGCCATGACCGCGAGCAGGAACACTCTGTGAGAGAGCCTCTCGACATAGCAAACATACGAGGTGGCCGCCCTTGCGGCCGTCTGACATAGACATTGTGCAAGGCGGATAGAGGCCGACATGCTGACCAGCTATTCAGAGGTCTCCGACGATGACTCCACGCTAGTGCATGTCGGCTTCATGATGGAGATGGCATAGACACATTTCAACGCCACCATGGCGGAGGAGTAGCCGGTGCTTGCGCCTATCTCGCTATTCCGTCAGGTGTAAGAGGAAGAACACCACAACATGTTCCTTTTGGAGTAGCAACGATTGTTAGAGGAGTAATAGGGGATCAATTGTAGCCTTTCTCGATAAGTAAGAGTGTCGAACCAAATGAGGAGCTAAAGGTAGGACAAATATTCCCTCAAGTTCTATCGACCACCGATACAACTCTACGCACACTTTACGTTCGCTTTACCTAGAACAAGTAAGAAACTAGAAGTAATTTGTAGGAGTGATAAGATAGGCTTGCAAGAAAGTAAAGAACACGTAAATAAAACTAGGGGCTGGTTAGATAAAGAAACAACTACGAGTGTCTAACGAGTGTGGAAAAGTGGTGGTAGGAGTTGCGGAATTGTCCCTAAGCAATTGACAACGTTACTAGACCGATAGCAAGTTTTATGTGGGAGAGGCCACTGCTAGCATGTCATCCCTTACTTGGAATTCTATGCACTTATGATTGGAACTATTAGCAAGCGTCCGCAACTACTAACGTTCATTAAGGTAAAACCCAACCATAGCAATAAGATATATTGGTCCCCCTTCAATCCCATATGCATCAATTTCTATGCTAGGTTTGAAGCTTTTGTCACTCTAGCCTGCCAATACATAGTCCTATCAACATACAACTAACCCTATGGTGTGATCCACGTGCGCGATCATATGATGGGCACCAAAGGACAGCAACATAACCACAAGCAAATTAAACCAATCATAGCAATTCATCAATCACCGATAGGACAACGATAATCTACTCAGACATCATAGGATAGCAACACATCATTGGATAATAATATGTAGCATAAAGCACCATGTTCAAGTAGAGAGTACAGCGGGTTGCGGGAGAGTGAACCGCTGAATATAGATGGGGGAAGATGATGGAGATGTTGGTGAAGATGACGGAGGTGTTGGTGTAGATCGCCGTCACACGATGATGTCCCGGGCGGCGTTCCAGCGCCGCCGGGAGAGAGGGGGAGAGAGCCCCCTTCTTCTTCTTCTTCCTTGACCTACTCCCTAGATGGCGGAAGGGTTTCCCCTCTGGTCCATGGTCTCCATGGCGGCGGAGGGGCGAGAGCCCCTCCGAGATTGGATCTCTCTCTGTGTGTCCTTCTGTTTCTGCGCTCCCAGATTCTGCGTTTCACCGTTTCTTAAATTCCTGGAGATCCGTAACTCCGATTGGGCTGAAATTTTAACACGATTTTCTTCCGGATATTATCTTTCTTGCAGAGAAGAAGGGCTCCAACCGCCTTAAGGTGTGGCCACAAGCCTGCCTGCTGCGGGCCCACCCCCTAGCCGCAGCGACAGGGCTTGTGGGCACTCCGTGCATCGCCTCGCGTTGATTCTTCTTCCCAAAAATCATAAATATTCCAAAAAAAATACCCGTAAGTTTTTATTACGTTTGGACTTCGTTTGGTATGGATATTCTGCGAAACAAAAACATGCAAGAAACAGGAACTGGCACTGGGCACTGGATCAATATGTTTGTCCCAAAAATAGTATAAAAAGTTGCCAAAAGTATATGAAAGTTGTAGAATATTGGCATGAAACAATCAAAAATTATAGATACGACGTAGACGTGTCAGCATCCCCAAGCTTAATTCCTGCTCGTCCTCGAGTAGGTAAATGATAAAAAAAGATAATTTTTGATGTGGAATGCTACCTAGCATAATCTTGGTCATATAATCTAATCATGGCATGAATACTAAAACATGAGTGATTCGAAGCAATAGTCTATCATTTGACATAAGGACAATAATATTTCAAGCATACTAACAAAGCAATCATGTCACCTCAAAATGTCATGGCCAAAGAAAGTTATCCCTACAAAATCATATAGTCTGGCTATGCTCCATCTTCCCCACACAACGTATTTAAATCATGCACAACCCCGGTTTCAGCCAAGCAATTGTTTCATACTTTAGTGTTCTCAAACTTTTTTAACTTTCACGCAATACATGAGCGTGAGCCATGGACATAGCACTATAGGTGGAATAGAATATGGTGGTTGTGGAGAAGACAAAAAGGAGGAGATAGTCTCACATCAACTAGGTGTATCAACGGGCTATGGAGATGCCCATCAATAGATATCAATGTGGGTGAGTAGGGATTGCCATGCAACGGATGCACTAGAGCTTATAAGTGTATGAAAGCTCACAAAAGAAACTAGTGGGTGTGCACCCAACTTGCTTGCTCACGAAGACCTAGGGCAATTTTGAGGAAGCCCATCATTGGAATATACAAGCCAAGTTATATAATGAAAATTTCCCACTAGTATATGGAAGTGACAACATAGGAGACTCTCTGTCATGAAGATCATAGTGCTATTTGAAGCACAAGTGTGGAAAGAGGATAGTAGCAATTGTCCCTTCTCTCTTTTCTCTCATTTTTTTGGGGCTCTTTGGCCTCTTTTTTTATATATTTTATTATTATTTTGGTGGGCATCTTTGCCTCTTTTTTGTAAATGGGCTTCGTTGGCCTCTTTTATTTCCTCACATGGGACAATGCTCTATTAATAATGATCATCACACTTACAACTCAATTCTTAGAGCAATGATGACTCTATATGAAATGCCTTCGGTAGTGTACCGTGACAATGATCTAGCATAGCAATGACATCAAAAAACGGACAAGCCATGAAAACATCATGATAGCTATCTTACGATCATGCAATGGCAATATGGAAGTGGTGGCACATGTCATGAGACGTAATGGTGGTAGTTGCCTGGCAATATATCTCGGAATGGCTGTGAAAACGCCATAATAGGTAGGTATGGTTGCTGTTTTGAGGGAGGCTATATGGTGGGTGTAATGCACCGGCGAAAGTTGCGCGGTACTAGAGAGGCTAGCAATGGTGGAAGGGTGAGAGTGTGTATAATCCATGGACTCAACATTAGTCATAAAGAACTCACATACTTATTGCAAAAGTCTATTAGTCATCGAAAAAAGGTACTACACGCATGCTCCTAGGGGAAAGGTTGGTAGGAGTTAACCATCGCGCGATCCCGACCTCCACACAAAGGATGACAATCAATAAATAAATCATGCTCCGACTTCATCACATAACGGTTCACCATACGTGCATGCTACAGGAATCACAAACCTTAACACAAGTATTTCTAAAAATACACAATTACTCACTAGCATGACTATAATATCACATATTCATGTCGCAAAGCTGTTGCAAGGAATCAAACATATCATATTTAGTGATCTGCAAGTTTTATGTAGGATTTTATGACTAACCATGTGAATGACAAACTCCTGTTAACTCTCTAAATAGGTATAAGTGAAGCATGAGAGTTTAATTCTTTCTATAAAAGATATGCCCCGCTCTAACAAATATAAGTGAAGCAAAAGATCATTCTACAAATGGCGGTTTTCTATGTGTGGAGAAACAGGGAATCCAAACATCAAAAGATATAAGTGAAGCACAAGAAGAATTCTATAAAGCCAACCAAGGACTATCTAATACCAGCATGGTGCATAAAAGAAAAAGGAAAAATAAACACAAAAGACGCTCCAAGCATTTGCACATATCATGTGACGAATTAAAATATAGCTGCGAGTAAAATTACCGAGAGGTTGTAGACGAAAGGGGGGATGCCTTCCGGTGCATCCCCAAGCTTAGACGCTTGAGTCTTCCTTGAATATTACCTTGGGGTGCCTCGGGCATCCCCAAGATTAGGCTCTTGCCTCTCCTTAATCCATCATCCATCGTCCTCTCACCCAAAACTTGAAAACTTCAATCACACAAAACTCAACAAAACTTCGTGAGATCCGTTAGTATAATAAAATAAATCACCACTTCAAGTACTGTTGTGAAATCATTCTAAATTCATATTAGCATTATATCTACTGTAATCCAACTTCACCATGGTTCATACCCCCCGATACTACCCATAGATTCATCAAAATAAAAGAACAATGCATAGAAAGCACAATCTATCAAAACAGAACAGTCTGTAGCAATCTGTATATTCCGTATAACTCTGATATCTCAAAAAATCTGAAAAAATTATGAAAGTCTGGAAAATTTGCATATCAATCAGCATAAAAATAATCAACTCAAAATCTCTTCCAGAATAAAAATGAAATTAATTTTATGAGCAGAAAGTTTATGTCTTTTCTCAGCGTGATCAAACAACTATCACCCAAACTAATCTTAAAGGCTTTGCTTGGCACATTATTTTTAAAATACAAAGGATTTGTACAAGGGGATAATTATTTTTGTGAGAAACTTTCATAAAAAATTCTACATTGTTTCCATGAACATGAACACAAGTGTTCAAGGTCGACCCTCACTTCCACAATGCATCACCTTTCAATCGCTTCTCTTTTTGAAAAAGTTTTAAATTCCCCTCTATATTTTTTTTAAACTAAATAAAAGCACTCAATAGAAATAAATGACTCTCTAAAACTTTCGGCTTGTCTCCCAGGCAGCGCTTTCTTTAAAGCCATTAAACTAGGCATAAAGTGCTCAAGTAATGGATCCACCCGGATCCCAAGGTATATCAAAGCCAATTTTAATTAGCAATGATTTGAAATTTAGTAGTGAGAACAAGGTAACATATATCATGCAATGACGAAGTCTAACTATCTTCCTATGCATTGGCATGTCATAAAAGAACAATTCATGCACATCAAGTAAAGGTCAATACATAGCATAATCAGTTTCTTGCAATTTTATCGTATTGGAAACATAGAGGGGTGGAGATGTAGTTCCTCTCTCATAATAATTGCAAGTAGGAGCAGCAAGCACATGCATATTATATTCATAAAAATCATCATGTGTAACATAAGGAACTATAGCTAGCTCATCTTCATAAGCATCATTCATATTGGCATCATGGCCACAAGCATAGCAAGCATCAAGTTCCTCAAAAAGGGATATTTCAAACGAATCCAAGGGATCATAGCATTCATCCTTCGGTAAGAACGAAGGGAAATTAAATAATGTATGAGTAGAAGAGTTACTCTCATTAGAAGGTGGACACGGGTAGCTAGTCCGCTCTTCCTCCTTTTCTTCTTCGCTCTCCTCTTCATCTTTTTCATCTAATGAGCTCACAATTTCAGCATTTTCTTCTTCCATAGTTTCCTGCGAAATAATAGTCTCTTCTTGGGCGGCATAGGATTTCTTCTTAAATCGTTCAATATGGGCATTATATTCATAATTAGTATAACAATAACGAAGCATAGCCAAAATTTTCAGATCGGTAAGGAGCATCATCATTATCATCACACCTTTTAAAGAGAGCCTCAATTTCATAAGCACCCATAAAAGCAACAAACTCTTCTATTTGATCCACATCATAGTAATCATATATACCATTAGCATAAGAAGCCAAGGTTCTATGATCATTAAATTCACAAGAAAAGGGAAGGTGTGGAGCCTTCATCCTAGAGCAACAAGTAACACCATATTCTTGCATAGTTCCCAAGCATACCATTTCAACAAATGGATTTGATCCCATAAAAGTTTCCCTTTTTGAGTCAAGCGATAATCCCTAAAGTATTCATGTTGATCCAACATGTATCCCATTATATAATTGAATGGGGCTTTCTCAGGATTATTAAAGAAGTGCATAATATTTTCCACATAACGAGCCTCGAGGGTTTTAGGAGGTTTCCCATCTCCATGAGTAGCAAGTACACCTAATTTTTTTGGTATTTCGTGTTCCATATCCAAAACTAAAGATAGAGAACAACTTAGAACAGCAAATAAATCTACTTAGTGATAAAGCAAACAAGCACACACGAGGATATTCACCCCATGCTATTGCTCCCCGGCAACGGCGCCAGAAAAAGGTCATGATAACCCACAAGTATAGGGGATCAATTGTAGCCTTTCTCGATAAGTAAGAGTGTCGAACCCAATGAGGAGCTAAAGGTAGGACAAATATTCCCTCAAGTTCTATCGACCACCGATACAACTCTACGCACACTTTACGTTCGCTTTACCTAGAACAAGTAAGAAACTAGAAGTAATTTGTAGGAGTGATAGGATAGGCTTGCAAGAAAGTAAAGAACACGTAAATAAAACTAGGGGCTGGTTAGATAAAGAAACAACTACGAGTGTCTAACGAGTGTGGAAAAGTGGTGGTAGGAGTTGCGGAATTGTCCCTAAGCAATTGACTACGTTACTAGACCAATAGCAAGTTTTATGTGGGAGAGGCCACTGCTAGCATGTCATCCCTTACTTGTAATTATATGCACTTATGATTGGAACTATTAGCAAGCGTCCGCAACTTTAACGTTTATTAAGGTAAAACCCAACCATAGCAATAAGATATATTGGTACCCCTTCAATCCCATATGCATCAATTTCTATGCTAGGTTTGAAGCTTCTGTCACTCTAGCCTGGCAATACATAGTCCTATAAACATACAACTAACCCTATGGTGTGATCCATGCGCCCGATCATATGATGGACACCAAAGGACAGCAACATAACCACAAGCAAATTAAACCAATCATAGCAATTCATCAATCACCGATAGGACAACGATAATCTACTCAGACATCATAGGATAGCAACACATCATTGGATAATAATATGTAGCATAAAGCACCATGTTCAAGTAGATGGTACAGCGGGTTGCGGGAGAGTGAACCGCTGAATATAGATGGGGGAAGATGATGGAGATGTTGGTGAAGACGATGGAGGTGTTGGTGTAGATCGCCGTCACACGATGATGTCCCTGGCGGCGTTCCGGCGCCGCCGAGAGAGAGGGGGAGAGAGCCCACCTCCTTCTTCTTCTTCCTTGACCTTCTCCCTAGATGGGAGAAGGGTTTCCCCTCTGTTCCATGGTCTCCATGGCAGCGGAGGGGCGAGAGCCCCTCCGAGATTGAATCTCTCTCATTGTGTCCTTCTGTTTCTGCGCTCCCAAATTCTGCATTTCACCGTTTCTTAAATTCCCAGAGATCTGTAACTCCGATTGGGCTGAAATTTTAACACGATTATCTTCCGGATATTATCTTTCTTGCGGCGAAAGAAGGTCTCCAACCGTCTTAAGGAGTGGCCACAAGCCTGCCTGCCGCGGGCCCACCCCTTGGCCACAGCGACAGGGCTTGTGGGCACTCCATGCATCGCCTCGCGTTGATTCTTCTTCCTAAAAATCATAAATATTCCAAAACAATCCCCTAAGTTTTTATTACGTTTGTACTTTGTTTGGTATGGATATTCTGTGAAACAAAAAACATGCAACAAACAGGAATTGGCACTGGGCAGTGGATCAATATGTTAGTCCCCAAAATAGTATAAAAAGTTGTCAAAAGTATATGAAAGTTGTAGAATATTAGCAAGAAAAAATCAAAAATTATAGATACGACAGAGACGTATCATAGTCTACGTTTTTAGGTTGTTCATCGTATTGGCTTCGGCAGCGAAGATGACGGCGCTCAATAAAGATTATTTCCTATGGTCGATGATGGATTTGGAAACTGGTGTGTTCAAGCAAGGATGGCGTGACAACGGTGGCATCCTCATGGTGGACCTATGTCCTCGGGCTCCACCCTTGCGACGACGTTTTCTCTAGCATTGGTGCGCAGCTTGGGAGGTAGTCAAAGAGAGGATGCAGATTGTGGTGTGCATCGACAACATCTGAAAGACAAAACATGTGCTGGGTTCGTGGATGACAGGTATGGCTTCCTCAATCGACGTCTTAGTCATGGTGGGATGTTAGATCTACAGCTCGATGACGTATTCGGGGTGTTGCTCCGGCTTGATTCGATCAACAACAAGGGCTTCACTTTTGATGAGCCACCTTGAAGGTCCGCAAAACTGCTTATCAACGATGGAGCTGCGTTGAGCTCGGATGAGGAGGTGATTCATCATTTTTTCTTCGATGACTAGTGTGATGATGTCGGAGACAGGTGACAAACGTTGGTGTCAAACTCAGGGATGTTCTTCTATCTTTTCAGTTTTGTCTTGTTGGTCTTTATGTGACTTATACTTTAATCTTTATGATATGAATGAGACACATATTACCAAGCAAAAAAAAATCCTTTTTTTGTGTTTTTCACTTTATATAGAAGACGTGAACATGTGTGTTCTCAAAACAAAATTCATTTTTTTCCTTTTGTGATCCGTGCGTTGCAACGGAAGAGAAAATAACGCACACTTTAAATGCAATATATTTTCACATGGCATCACATTTGTGTTGCCGACGATGGCTTTAGTGCTCACACAACGAAAACGCGTTTGAATGTACAGTCACTCGGAATAAGATGAAAAATATGTTGTTTCTCCCCACGAGGTTTTTCAAAGGTGAGCATTTGTGGTTAACGATGTTCTCTTTCCTCTCAATTTGGTTTGAATTTAATGGATGTTTATTGCAATTCGTATCGTCGCCGGAAAGAGAGAAAAAAAGACCATACACTACGGATTAAGTTTATTTAGACTCTACATATTTTTTTAATCAAATTTCATCTATAACATGTTAAAATCGGAGTTACGGTTTAAAAGATATGGATAATTTTATTTTCGATAAAATTTGGATTGACTAACTGAAATGTTAGGTTTTTTTTGTTAAAATACGGAGTGCGGGTTGATTACCTGGAACATCACGGGGTTTTCTGAACAATGCAAAAAACGATTCATTTTCTCACTTAAATCCGGACTGCAGGTTGATTTCAGGAAACTTCGAGGGCTTGTTTGTAAAAGTGGCACGACGAAACGTTTTCCTCACTTAAGAAAGGACTACGGGTTGATTAACTGAAAACGGAGGAACTTTTTCGCAAAAATGCCACGACGGACGACCAGAAACCGTATTTGCTTTATTATTACTAGCAAAAGAGCACGTGCGGTGCAACGGAAAAAAAAATTCCCACGCTCTTAATTTACAGAAGTTCAAAATTTACAACCCAAAATAAAACAATTCCAATTTAGTAAAATTGCACCAATCTATCATTAATTTTACAAATCAATAATTAATTAAGAAAAGTCATGCAAGAAAGCCAAGAACAATAGAGATCCAATTTTTGACCCCCAAGTAAAAGGAAATAAATCGGCGAACAAAATGGATCAATGATTTTTATTGATGTATACATTCAATACATCATCCTCATAATACGGTTTTAATTTATGGTCCCAAGAAAATGTTCCTCCTTTAATCGTGCATACATATCAAGAATCTTGATTTTCTTTCCTTCCTCATTTTTCCATCACATTGCGCTTCACATATAATCGGGAGGTAGACAACTCATTATTACCTAAAAACATAAATATGTTTATAAACTGGTACAAAGGAATATAAGGGAGCAAAGTGAGGCTATTTAGTAAGACTAATTAATCTTTTCTCTGAGTCTCAATAAAATCTGTGATGTGACAACGAGCCGATGCCTAAAGATAGAAGCGAGTGCGTGAAAATTTCAATCATTATATAAATCAATGCGGACGGACCAAAAACTTAAGAAAACTGCCTTTTTTTTATTAAAGCCCTTCGTCACAAAAGAACCCCTCAAAACAAATCTAAGAAAAGTTAGTTGCATCGTCCACCATCTAACCGAGCGAGCAGCCTATCTTTATCCACAAGCTCGCCATTGCTCGGGATCTTGTCCTTCTAGCGCCTACGACCTGCCCACGAGCCTGTCGGTGAGCCCATCTCCTCCTCGCCCCCACCCCGCGCCCTTAGTCTCCCGTGCCTCCGCTTGCTCTGGTCCGCGTCCTGTTGGAGCGCCATGGATGCCACTTGCTCTGGTCCGCGCCCCGCCCTGCCGGAGCGCCCTCGACGTCCGGCGCCTCCTACTGGTTGTGCTTCTCATTGTTGCTGTTCGCATCCTTCGGTGAGCCCATCTCCTCCTCACCCCCTCCCCCCGCACGCCCTCAGTCTCCCGCGCTTTTGCTGAGTTAATTTCTTCATGGATCGTTTGTCGATTCGTTTTTCCCTTCCTTCTTTCCCTTCCTAATTCCAGAGCCGCTTGTTGATTCTCTGGGCCATACGTATATAAACCGGTGAGATTACATGTAAAGGAGCAAGGTGGGATTATTTTGACTGTAAAAAGGACCCTCTCCTCTAGCACAACTGCGCAAGTGTGACGGGCCAGAAAGTTCACAGCGGGTCGGCGGCCCCCTGCTTCAGCGGCAGCACCACCACCGCTGCCTCGTGCTGGTGTCGGACGGCAGCGAGGGCGGCGTGGCCGGGGCGTGGCGGTGGTGGCAGCAGCTGCTCCACGGCGCGGAGTCGGCGGAGCCAGTGGAGGATCCTGGCGAGTGGAGGGGAAATGGTGGTGCTGCTGCTGGTCGGTGGTGCGTGGTCATGGCACGGCGTGCCAAGAAGTTGACGATGCCGGCGGTGAGCCGCGGCGATGTGGAAGGAGAGGAAGAGGTCGTGCACGTGCTGCTTGGATCACACGACATGGAATGTTTGTCTGACGTCGAGTTGAACTGCTCCAGGACCGATTTCAGACCCTCTGCTCCTCCATCCACCACCACACCCACCACCGCATCAGCGAGGGGAGGAGGAGGGGGAGGGGGAGGGGAGGGAGGGAGGAGGAAGAGGAGGAGGATGGGCGGCCGGGAGGAGGAGGAGGGGGAGGGGAGGGAGGGCTGCAAAGGACCGCGGGTTTGAAAGGGTGTTTTCGTAAAGATGCACGATGGACGAAACGTTTTTTTCCACTTAAGAAATGACTGTGGTTGATTAACTAAAAACGGAGGGACTTTTTTCGCAAAAATGCCATGACGGACGACCAGAAACCCTATTTGCTTCATTATTAGGGAGAGACTAGCAAAATGGCCTGTGCATTGCCACGGAAAGAAAAACATAATCTTCAACGATGGTGACCACATTACGTTCACATATCATCGCTAGATTTAGAAAATTTGTGCACAAATGCAACAAAATATTTCTTTTTTAAAATGTATTTGCAAGTTAAAGCAATCTTTACATTTTCAGAAAATATATATCATGGTTGTCAAAAATCTTGGTAACTCAAAGATTTTTTCTGAATTTCAAATTTTTTTTAGAAAACATACAATAGTAATTCGATCCATCCAACAGTTAATTCTTCAAAATTCACACAGATATATTATCACAAAGACTTAGAAGCATTAATGTTTAACTACATACATTAGATTTTTCATGAACAATTTTACAAATATGGAAACAATTTTAAAATCAAGAACATTTTTTTACAGTTTACAAACATTTACTAAAAATCGTGATTATTTTTTATATTTCGAACGGGTTTAAATATTTTCTTTTGAATTGGCGACCTATTCAAGAAAAAGACGGACATAATTTTTTATGTTGAAGGATTTTATTTTAAATTCACAAACATTTTTTGAAACGCATGAAGTTTTTCTGAATAAACAAACATTTTTATAAATCAGTAATATATTTACTAAATTCATGGACATTGTTTTGGAATTTGCAAAAAAAATATAAAATTCCGGCGCTTTTTTTGAATCCTATTTTTAATTCAAAATAAAAATTCATCAGCATTTTAATTCAAAATTCCTATTTTTGAATATGCAAAAGTTTTTGTAATTCTAAATTATTTAAATTATAAATAAACAAAAATGGAACAGAAAATTTTAAATAGAAAAAAGAAACTATCAAAACAGGCATTAGCTATTTTTAAAATTTTATGACATTTTTTAAATGCATTAACATATTTTGAATTAGAAAGCATTTTGTTAAATGCCTTTAATAATTTTTAATACATGGAATTGTATTTGAGATCATGGACTTTTCTTATTGTATAAACATTTTCTAAAATTGCAAACATTTTATTGTATATGCGAGCATTTTTACGAAACTCCGAGCAGTTTTTGAAGTCACAAACATTTTAGTTTTTTAAATATGTTGATTTATAATTTTCAGTTTATCAAAATTTTAAAGATTATTTGAAGTTCTAAATTATTTAAATTAAAAATAAAAATAAATAAACAGAACTAAAAGCAGGCGCTTGTGCATGGGCCGACCTATACGGTGTGCTGGCTATTCTCCCAGCATGCAGAGCGTAATATAGAAGGTTTTTACATGGATCGGCCCAATACAAGATTTTTCGTTTTGTGAAACGTTTTCTATTACTTACGGTGGCATGGTGGGTAATTTATGCAAACTTTAGGGATAATTTTCAAGACGGACAACAAAAACTGTATTGATTAGGGAGAGATCTAGGAGCATGTGAGCCTGGACTCAGTATTGAATATTTGCATAACTGCCCTCCTATGACTGAAATAATGTTTTTGTTATAACAACATAGAATTATTGAATCTTTCTAATAATTTCAACTCAGTTGAAATATTTCTAGAAAACGCATCTTCTCAAAAAAGAGTTGATATAAATTGACATGCATACGATAAAAAATGTTGGAATGAAAGAGGCCCTAGAGTCACATCTTGTTAGCCCAAGAACCACGCTTTGGCAGTGCCGCCGTTGGAACCTACTCCACTTATTCAGAAAAAAAAAGGAACCTACTCGACTCTCTACGCCTACAAGCAGTTGCCTAGGCAAAGCTTTCACATCAACATCATCGCTCACATTAACAATCCTCCCCAAAGAGGCCTCAGGAACATTAACCGGCAAAGCGTGCAATAAACTGAATGAAAAAGCAGTAACAATGTAGACCCAGAAATTGCAGCCCAACTTGGTAATCCTGACATTTAAATTGAGAATCAAGAAATTTTGCAACCATAAACCCTATGCCACACAGCCTGCTGCATGCACGCAGCAAGACTCGCCAGAGTGGTGATCCTATAGGTTGCAGTCCTGACCAATGCTGGAAATGATACCAATCGAGTACTTCCTCCGTCCCAAAATAAGTGACTCAAAAATGACTCAAGAGAAGAGTCATTTTTGAGTCACTTACTTTGAGATGGAGGGAGTAGAACACAATTCTACCAGATGCCGCGTTGTGCTAAAATATGCAAGGCTTGATCGGTCACGCGGAAGCTGTTACACACTGAACAAAAGGAGACCATGCAGAAACAAATGAAGGACAACCAAAAGGCAGCAGCTAACTGCGGAGGATGCAGATAAACTGTCCAGTGATCTGCCTTCGTGGAAAACATCACGTAGATGAATCGATTTCCACTGCTGGAGCGCGCTCGCCAACTTCTAGGAAGAACGTAGAGTCCCTCCATGGCTCACTACTTCAAATTTGCCGGGTGTTGTATGACTTGCAACTATGGCACTTATGTGCAATTAAGTGAAACTGCACCTCTGATACCGCCCCGCAATCATTGCACAATATGCGAACCTACAACCAGGAAACGTGGATCAGCAGAGGCAAACAGATTTAGCTTTTCGGTTCAAATTATCTAGCAACGAGGTTGGTTAATGATGTGCCGAGTATGCCACTTGTACAAGCAAACGAGAACATTACCATCTTATCGTCGAAGGAGTTTGACAGAGTCGCTAGTTCTGCATCCAGTCTTTCCCATGCCTTTGACATGTCACACACCGACTTGGAGCAGAGCGGGCATGCGAATCTAAAATTTGGTTTTAGACATGTCAACTGCCTGGCCCTAGTGCTACACATGACAAACCAGAGTATATCGAAGACCAAGTTAAACTTACTGGCAATGCTCCTTCATTTCTTTCAAGCATTTTTCATGAATTGTATGACCACACGGCAGAACAGAGACATCATTTCTCGACTCAAACAAGTACTGGAAATCACGACAGGGTCAGCCAGAGAATAATGCGAAATCAGAAATTAATTCATAAAACTATATGCTGCAGATCCAAAAGAGCAAGCAATTGAACACCAACCTCGAAGCAGATTGGACAGTCATGATGCATGGCTCCTTCAACACATGCATGACTGTTCTTCAAAACAGTAGAATAACAACATCCTGCATGAGATACATAAACAGGAAGGGTTACACCAACTAAATGGAATGAAGTAATAAAGTTATAAAAACTAATTCATAAGTGTAAAAAATGAACTAAGCCCAATACTGAGATTTTTACAACAAAATTAGCAATATTCAAATGTACACTATAGTTTTGTTAAGACTTTAGAATGAGTAAAGAACTTGAGGAATGGACGACTAAAAATTGTGGATTTTGAGTTAAAAGTTGAAAATACTATGCATTCACCTAGTTATTTATAACATACAGGAGAATGAAAATGTCTCTGAGAAAAACTCTTCCTATTTTCTGGCACAAATCAACTACAAGTCGTGCAACATTGTGAAACCGCAGAAGTCTACAAAGAATAATGTGTGTACAAACATGTTGCAGCAAGCTTCCTAGATATGACATCATACGGGTACACTGTGCTTTCAAGAATGCAATTTTAGACACAAGAACGACGCATTACCACATTTTGAGCAGTGAAAGAAATTCTCCCTGCCACCAATTCTGCAAAGATAAGAACAAATTCAAATTTAAAAACAACTTTCAACAAAAATAATAGTCCAGAGACATACATCCATACAATTCCAAGACTGGAAATTATCACAGGACAAAATTGCATACCTGCATATTCCACAACCATGGCAGTGATACTGCTGTTTTGAGACCTGGAATCACAAAATTAATTCTTAGTATGGCATACTGCTGAACCTTGATCGAAGTAGACAAAAAAACCAAAACTGGAAACTCCTCTTACTCACATCATCATCAAAGAGCTTGCACACTTCACAGAAATACTTCCCCATGCATACACCACAGCTGATGCATATTTGTCGTACCTGGCAACAGATAAGCAAGAAGCATCTTGATGACACATTGAAGCTAGACAGGAAAGCACTACTTTTATGCAGCAATGACTATGGTTCAGTCACGAACCTCTTGTTCAGTGCCACACAATGAGCATATGACCTGTTTACAGATCAAGAACCAACTCAGCATGACTGTAAGAGTAATGAGGGTTGCAAAGTAGTGGTGTACCTCAAAATAAAACAAAACGAACCTGCTGCAGTTCATGGCGTGGAAGTTCATGTCGCCTAGGAGTATCAATTCTAATCGAATTCTGTCAATACATAGTACATTATTTCTCCACAATTTACAAATAAAATAAAATCCAGAACAAATAATGAGCACTTAAACCGTAACAGAACGCATAATCGTCTAAGAAAAACTTATACACAATATAAACAAAGCATAAGAGATATAGACATGCATCTAAAAAGCACCAAGAAATAGAAAAACAGTTGGCGATATATTTATCGTCAAGCTTAAATGTGAATGGTGTTTGACATATCTCATGATATTACAGCTCCCAAAACGCTATTGATATGACTATATTTTCAAAAATCATTTCAGGACAAAATTATTAATACTTGAACCATATAATAGTAAGTTAAATCGTTTGTGGAAAACGTTATATGCAATATAAATAGAAGTACATATATGCATCCAGAAAAAACATCAGGAAATAGAATAAAAGTTGACCATATTAATTGAGATGTTTTGACATATCACACGATATTATAGCTCCCAACATACGGTTTAATATTAATATAGTATCCTTGTACCAGCACATAACGGCTATTAAATCAGATTATTTTTCCACTGTAAGATTCAAATAGCAGCATAGACAACGGTCAAAGCTCTAACCAAACCCCATCTAGAAACTTATCATCGATTATAGTTTACAGCCTTAAAATGAAATGCAAAATTAAAAACTCAGACATTGTTCATATGAAATTGTACCTTTGATTCATTGTGGCAGTGCCGGCAATCAAAAATGTCATTGCAGCAAGGTGCTCGTATGCGGCATCTTCTTCGGTAATGTGCACATCTGCAACAACACATACTTGTAAAGTTCTTACGACAATAATTTACCAAGAAACCTATTACTGTGAGCAGATCTTAGAAAATAAGGTGACTCATGAGATAACAGGACATACCCATACTCCATTAATCCCTTCTCAAATCTTTCATACTCATCAGAGTTAGAACCATTGACCCTGGCTGTGTCATTTCCATCAAACAACGAAGGGCCTTGAGGAAGTGAATCCATATTTAGCTTAGCGTGTGCATGCTGAGCAGCAACAGACTCAAGCTGCACGGCACCCATGTCGGCTGTTTGGTAGTGCAAAAGCTATCGCCTTGCAAGCACAACACAAATACCTGCAAGTATTATGCATTTAGCAGGATGGCTCTCAATACAGAATGCAGTCACAGGTCCTAAATATGGAGGAAACCACTGCATGTGGTTCTGGTTGCTGTATACTGCTGAAGACCAGGCATATCAACACAAGACCAAAGCAACTCCGGACAGCTCCAATCAGCAAAAACCTCATAGTTTGATCACCAAACAATCACAGCTAGAATACACTAGCTGGATTGTGAGCTGTGAGAAAACAAATTACACAACTGATATCCATCCAGAGAAGAATTCCCAAGCAATTTGTACACAGTAATCCGTCTGCATCAGTTTTACCGTGGTGCTGGCTCTCCCCGTTGTCTGGCAAGAGGAACATGCAATAGCATCAAATGCCAGGAAACAAAAAGGGAAGGGGATGGGATGGTTTCATGAAAAGGTTTCGACGTGTTAGCTAGTATCGTCGGTGAATATTTTTATCGAACTGAAAGGTTCCGTAAGAAGTCAAATTACAAGGGAGCCTACCTCCAGCAGACACCGGCTTCATCTTCAACGGAAGAAACTTGTCCAAACACTGGTTTAAGGTCGCGTGATATCCACAAATAAACTAAACTTGCTCTAATTCTCCAATCAAGAACATCTTGAGAAAGCCAGCGTCCTAATTAAGACTTCAGTGGGTTGTACCTGAAATGTAACCTATCTACAATTTCCTACTGAATAGGGATCGTCTGGATAACTAGTGAAGCAGCATCATTGAAAGAACCTGCATAAGTGAAGTCACTTCCCCCAACTCTGTGCCAAAAGCAGTAAAGAAAATTAGTAACCAATTCTGCATGCAACAAGTAGTCTGCGAGTTGCTGCCCTTCCGAACACACTCTCTTTTTAACTTAACTTGTCTAGAAAAGTGATAGTTTGCCCTCAGCCTTGTTTTTTTTTTCTTTTCTTTCGAGAGTGTGCCCTCAACAAGTTGTTACAAGAATGTCCATAGTTTTCTTTGATTGGTGAACGAAAACAAAATTCTGTTTCTGCCTTTGGCACAACGAGAGTTGAATGAGGAACCAAAACAGGACAGCGTTTCAGGCATATGGAGAGGAAGCAAAATGCAGTGTCCCAGCGTCCATGACAGTTTAGATTAGCCAGAAGAGCGCAAGATTTGATGAAGAAGGACATGACCCCACACGCCCAAATAGCTGTGGCCAGCAAATAGACCGAAACACATCGTACCTAGGAAGATGAAACGCAACCCAAACCCCGCATACAGGCATTCCAGCGCATATGTTCACGGTTTCGAACTTTAAAGCGAACTTGAAACGAATTGTGGGGACGCACATCACCTAATTTGAATGAACAATAACATCAAGCAGCAGTCAACGAACCGATTGACGAGAAGGGTTAAACCGAATCAGGAAAAGTAGCCAGCACAACAAAATCAAGCAATCAATCAGCATAACCAAAACCATGCAGTTAGTCATGCATCATCCACGCGCAGGCGCAAGCAATCAGAAGAACACACATACATACCTACAGAGATCGATCGAGCTAGTAGCCTAAGATTGAAAGCGGTAACCGAACGAGAAAACGAACACAAAACCGCGAGGCGCGTGGCGGACGAACTTCCTAGCGCACACGCGACCGAATCGAGCGGGCGGGACGGCGCTGCGCGGTCGCTTCGGCGATCGGATCGCGGCTGAATCCTGTAGCGCGTTCCAGTGGATTTGGGGGGGAACGGAGAGTGGGTCGGGACGGGAGGAATACTGCGAGAGTTTTTTAGGATTAGGAGTGCCGTAAGCTGAGAGGGTGATTTGTTCGGATTGGAAGCTTATGGGGGAGGTGTTTAAACGGATTCTGTGGGCACACGGTTTCCAGAGGATTCGGGTGACGCGGACCTGGCATTGGGGGTTTTTCGCCCTTATCCTGCGTAGGTACACACGTTGGTCGACGAAAATATCAAAATACTCCGGACTCCACCGCCCACAGGCCCCAGCCCACTCGTGAGGATGGATGGATGGGAAGGAGCAGCCCGGTGCCGCCGAGACGCGGGTGAGTGGGTGACAGTGAGAAACTAGCCAATCTGTTTGTCTAAAAAAAAACCTAGCCAATCTGTTTCTCCTAAAAAAAGGGCGCGAATAAGGGACTGTGGTATCGGAAAGCACGGACTCATATGCTCCCACTCATAAAAAAAATCAAAACAAATACTAAAATAAAATAAAATTGTGTGACAAACAATTTGATGCGTGAGGTTCGATCCAAATTTCATCTTCTTTGAACAACTTAGCAGCTCTCGGCAAAAAAGACAAATCGTGTCAGAAAATTCGTGCACAGTCAACATTTTTCATAGACCCAGATTTTGTCTTTTTTACTGAAAGCTGCTCAGATGTCCAAATAAGATAAAATTTGAAGCGGACCTCACGCATCAAATTATCTACTACACAAAAAAATTGTATTTTTTGAATTTTTAAGTATTGTTTTGATTTTTCCGTCGGCGCGGGTGCAGATGCACCCGCAGGGCCGTCTCCAAAATTCAGGGGCCCGGGACAAAAAATCAAACTAGGGCCCTATTTTTTTATACTATAAAACTGAAGAACTAAAAGCATGCTCTTACTTAATTATCTAACTTCAAATATGTCATATTTGGTACAGTATTTAGGGAATACATGAAATACTAACCGTAAATTAGTAAAGATGGTACTAACACTATAAACTTATAAACTGACCTCATTTTCTACCAAAGAGCAACATTCTTCTAGTATTTCTTCAAATAAAATCTTCGATCAAATCTTCATAATAAATCTTCTCCAAGACATCATTTTCAAGTGCTATTGTTGCCAATCCATTGAGTCTTTCTTGTGTCATAGTAGAACGCAAGTATGATTTCAACAACTTGAGTTTAGAGAAGCTCCTTTCTACAGATGTAATTGTCACTGGAATGGTTAACAAAATTCTGTATGCAATAACAACATTACGATAATGCTGAAAACCTTCTACCAAATTTGTCTGTAGGACCATGCTCAATAGACAAGTCTCTTTTAGGACCCTTTTGCACCAAAGTATCAACCATTGTAGGATCAAGTGCATCCCATATTCTTGGATCAAATATATCAGGTTGAACCAAATTTTTGATGTTATCATCAATATTAGCATCATCACCTTCAATGGAAATATTAGCAGTATCTCCTTCATCAAGATGGTTTGAATCATCTTCGTCGACGTCGACATTGTTAGTATCATCACCTTCATTAGTTTGATTTTCAGAATTGGGCTTACGTTTTTTCATAACAAATTTATCGAGAGTATCCTTTTGTGATCGAGTATCTTCTTCTAGTTTCTGTTTCTTCCTTCGCTTTGAAGCACCGGAATCATACTTCCTTCCTGGATGCATGATTCTTTCTGTTTAATTAGACAAAACGTAATCTTAATTAATTCAAACTCTCAGCATTATAGCCCTTTGTAGCTAAGAAAATAGAAAAAATACTTCACCTAAATGCTTTGTCTACTGTCTGCACTAGCAAAATAAAGTAGGGGAATCAATGAGAATTATGTGTGTTGATGCACAGCGTAAGTCTGAAAAACTCTTGGCTGCTTGGATGCACCGGAGTCTCTAGTCTAGCCCAAACACCGTAGTCTCTAGATGCTATTGCTTTGTCTACTGTCAACACCTAGATGCTTTGACTTATTGACTACAAAGACTTACGCTCGCAAGTGCTAATGGAAGATGCGTGGTGGGGCGTGGCCGACCGTCGGCCGTCGGCGCCTCGACCGCCGCGCCGCACGTACGTCTGGGACTGAGTGTCGCCTGACGTTTTCCCTGTGTTGTCGTCGCCCGGGCACGCAGCCGCCGCCGTCAAGATCTCTAACCCTAATCAGCAACGCAATTAGGGAAGAAACAGACGGGCTGGGATTAAGTACGGTGCGTGGGCTACGTGATTGCATGCGTGCCTGGGAGTGCTAATGTGCTATAATGGGCTGCTTGAAAATTAGTTTTTTTTTGCTGGGCCTCTTTTCATGTAGACATATTTTTTGCTGGACTGGGGGGCCTCAAAATTCTAGGGCCCTATGCGGTCGGTCAATTTGGCCTTCCTCATCAACGGGGCTGTGCACCCGAGAGCCGAAACGCCGCTTTTACTGTGGTATCCCATGTTCAAGTCTGATGCTCGCATTTGTTTTTAGATATATTTAAAAAAATGGCGATGCGTATTTAGTGAAAGAAAACGTTTTCGTCGACGACGAGACGTTTAGGATGACTTCGTAAATCTCAGGATGATATGACGGCTCAGTCTCTCGAAGGTGCTCATAGGAGTAGGATATGATATGTGCGTTTATATAGATGAATGTATAAGCGTGTATATGAGTACTTGCGTATGTACTATATTTAAAAAAAAAACTAGCCAAGTTGAGGGCAACTCCAACGATTGATGAGATAGAATGTGTCCATTTTTTATCTGTTTAGGTGGCTAAAAAAAAGCGCTTGCTTACCGTATCAAATTCGATGCTATTGTTTTGGTCAATACATACAATTTGGATTAGAATGAACAAATAAGTCACATTGTTTACATCTAAATAAATTTCATACTTTATATCAAATAAATAAGAATCACATAATTTACAACCAAATGATTTTATGATTGTACCACATAAATTAAAAAAAATGATAAAACTATTGGTTTTATATGTGTGATGAGAACGGTTACGGCAGTAAAAGAGAGGCACGTAGATGAAGCCTGGCCCAGCTACAGGGAAAGTGTGACCAAATGATTTTACGAGTATAGGCCCTTCTAGAAAGAGGTAAAGATCCTACTTCTCGAGTTTTTGGGTTGTACTTCTTGTGTCTGAGTATTACAAAGGCGCAACCCGTGCCTCCAAGACAGGATGATAAGAAGAAACTAGCCAAGCTAAGAGCATCTACAGCTAGACTTCTCAAATCCTCCTTTAAAAAAAATCTATAGACGGACTTCTTAAATCCTCTTCAAAGGTCCGCAGATGCGACCCATCAATGATCGAATAGAAGAGAGAATGAAAAAAAAGATCCAATCAGATCTCTCATATTATCCCTATACGTCTGGGTTGTTCGTGAACCCTTGTATCCATCTCAAATATATGCAGGATATGAGGGCTCGTAGATGCGCCGAGTCAGTCCCTTACGTAGGACGTGACCCCATCCCAGACCATCTTTTGTATTTCTTTATTCACTCTTTTTTTTCTCTCTCTTCATCTTTATCAATCACGTGTAGTGATTGGATATATGAGGAAGAAAATGAGGATTATGGTTGTGCAGACGGATAAATAGGGACTCAAAACAGACACGCGCGGTCACCAACTGGACATGTCCGCTCACATTTGAGGGGTCGAATCAGAGGTATGTGTGGTTGTAGATTCTATAAGGGCAACTCCAATAAAGCGAACCAAATCGTCCGCCCGCGTCCGTTTTGGTCGGCGAGGACAAAAGTGAAGGACCAACGCGCCGACCCAAACCCAAATGCATCTGCACGGACCCATTTTCGGGCCAAAATTGCATCTGAAATGCGTCGGTGCGGACGCGGCGCGCGCCTTCTCATGTCTGCATCCGTTCACACGTGGCGCCTGGTCAAAAGCAGCGTCGTCTTTATTGATGACGACCACCCGCCGTGGGCCCACGCGTTAGCAACCCACATGCATCCTTTTTTTAAAACCGAGCGTGCGGGGGAGGGGGCTCATCCTCTTCCAGAAGTTGCCCCATCCCCATCTAGCCACCCGTTGCTCCCCCGCCGGCCATAAACCCTAGCCACCACCACCATGGGGTTCTTCTCCGTGAAAGACAACGGCAAGTCCCCCGCCATCCCTGTATGCGTGTACCCGTCGCCGGCATCTTCCTGTCCGCCTCGCCAGCGGGTCAGCGTACCAGTGCACCAAGCGAGGTGGCACTGGGAGCATCGTGTCCCCCTCCCCTACCCCGACGTTACGTTGTCGCACGACTGGCATTTTGATCCGAAAAGGATCCCAGTGCCAGCGGTGCCGTGATCGGCGCGGGCGCATGCGAAGGAGGTGAGGCGCCGGCGGGAGCAGCTGACGCGAGAGCAACGACGCAACCCCGTCTACGCTGTGGACTACCCCGACTGAGAGGCCTGGTTCGCGTGGGAGCACGAGGAGCAGCACCCATGTGGCGTTCGCGGCGTGGTGGCTGGACCGTCGTCGCCCCTCATCGTGCATGAAGAAGGCCAGGAGGCGGAGGCGACGTACAAAACCGCGCTGACGCCGTCCTGCGTGCGAGCGAGGAGGATGCGTGTGTGAAGGAGTTGGAGGCCTACGAGAAGCAGTTGGCGGAGGCCATTGCGTTCTCCGCTGTCGGCGACTGCATTGTGCCGTCGCTGGCACCGCCACCCCCCGCCGAGCCAGGGTCGCTGGTCCTCACGACCGAGCTATACGCCTGGGCGGGGTGCTGCGCGAGTGGGTCAGGGCGCCGCACGTCTGGTTGGGTGCGATGCCGAAGCAGGAGGCGGCCTACCCGGAGCACTGACGACAGTGGCGGGTGGGGGAGGAGGATGCAGAGGCCCGACGGATCAAGCTGATGGAGTGCGAGGCCGAAGCTGAGGAGGAGGAGCGACGTGTTGCCTAGCGAGCACCGATGCAACCACCCGCGGACGACGTCGCCGCCGCTTGGGAGACGACCTTCCCCTGGGCTGGTTCGACGCCGACGCTCGTCGAACTCACCGGCCCCGACGATGACGACGACGAGGACACCTAGGGCAGCACGCCTCATCCTTTTTAGTTTACTTAATTTTATGTTTATTGTAATGTGGACTATCGTCGGCCTTCTAGACCAGCATTAAATGTTTAATTAATGGTTTCTATATTTTAAAAATGTTTACTTATGTTTTTTATGCCGTCTAAAAATGAATCGCTTGCTGCATTGAACGCAATCGCCGACCCAATTACAAAAACGGACATGGATATCCGTTGGGTCGATCCAAATGAATAAAATACGAACATAGCGTCCGTTCATTTGGACCGGTGGGTTGAAGTTGCTCTAATTACCTTCAATTTTGCTAGCACGTCTAAGAAAACTCCCGGTGATTCCCTTAAAGTATATCTATAAAAAAAACTACCGATTCTCTTTTTTATGTAAAACCTACTTCCTTTGATTTATATTAAAAAAATGGAATACAATTCATATCAATTATTGCTTCTGTTTAGTATAAAGTTGTACACAGCCAACTCTAAATCATTTAGGGGAGTTGAAGTAAAAAAAAATATAACCTTTCAGCAGCTTAGAAAAATTTATATAATTTCTTAACGTTTCCCATGTTTTGAGAAGATGACCTTTTTGTATAATTTGACGGACAGAGAATCGCCTGAACTTGAACTCGAAGGATGTGTTTGATAGCATTTTCAACCTAGCATGGTTGTTCTCCTTTGATACATGCTGACTATAGACACGCTCTGTACGTACACTTGGTGTTGTTTGGTACTGTTGGATGTGTTGGGACATGTTAAGCTGAGAATCTGTTTGGTATCTTGCATCTATTTAGACATGTCGGATGATATTGTAGCAACCGGTATTTCCAAATATGTCAACAAAACATTTTTAAAATGTGAACAATTTTTGAAACATGGGAATAATATTTTTTTGAAAAATTAAACATTTTTGAAATTCTGAATTTTTTAAAGTTTGAACATTTGAAAAAGTTAAACAAAATTTGAAAATCTGAATATTTTTAGGAAAGAAACTAAATATAAAAAATTCGAAACATTTTTTGAATTTTCTTAAAAATGAAAGTTTGTACATTTTTTGAAAATTTTAACAAATTTTATAAATTTGAATATTTTTTGAAACACATTGTCGCTCGTTTGGTTCATGCATGCTGACAAGTAAACGGCTGTTGGGGTATTCACTCCTCAAGCATGCTAAAATGGTATTTGAGCTAAGCTCATGCATGCTAAGGAGATCCATGTAGGCTACCAAACACTTAAAAGTGGGTCGGAAACAAAACCGTTGAGCTCATGCATTCTTCATCCACTCTACTAAACACACTCGAAGAGACCCTCACGCCACCATGCTTGTTTAATAAAATAATAATATAAAAATAGGGGGTGTTTACAAGCACTGGAAAAAAATAGTTATCAGGCAACCTTTTTTAAATTATACAGATATTTTCTTAAATGACTTTTGCGGGAAAATTTTAAGGGAGCTAACTTGTGTGGACTAGATTCGGTTTGCTTCAAAGAAGGCACAAGGAAATAAAATGGGTTGAAAGGGTACGTGGCTTTATGCGTTGTCACGTAGTACGATAGTATAGCGTGCTCATCCCTATCCCATTTCCTTTTGTGCTCCATCGTACTAAGCTGGCTACCTAGTACAGTAGATCGGTTGAGTCACGTAACCGTGAGTTTGCATCACGTGGATTATTGTGGATTCTGTTTCCGTGGCTAGCTAGACAAGCTCTTTTTAAGCCAAATGCTAGCTTGCCAACGCATAACGGCTATGCAGTTTCGAGTAGTAAACTTGTGCGTGACGAGGCCACTTACCTCTCACGTGAACTAAATTATTGGTTCGTCATTATTGGACTTCTGATTGCCATTCGCCAGTCAAGATGAATACGATGATGACGCTCTTGCGTGGCGGGCGTATGCAAACCGATAAATGATGATTTTTTGGGCATTATTAGGGGGGCCGGTGTGTGCAGAAGAGCACGTCAATGGGAATTTTCTCCAAGGGACAGCACGCAAGAATGGACACTAATTATAGCAGTGACGGAGCTTTGAAGGATCTGCAATCAAACAAGAGCTTGGTGGCTCAGACCGTCTCTAGCACCCATAGTGATTTTTCTGATACATATCTCAACAACATATACTTTGGGTTTCGAACATTTAAGAAAGAAAACAGAGACCTTGGGTTCGCATCAAAGCCATCAAATAGGCTAAGAGCAACTCCAACGCGTCGATCCATTTTGGTCCGCTTGGTTCACGGCGAATATAAAAATTGATTCAAACGTACAATTTGATGTCCGTTTCCGACCTAAATTGAACCCAAATATGGGCCACAAATGGGTTCGCGGCGGACAAAAGCGGACGCACCCGTCGCCTTCTTTCGTCCGCTCGTGTACGCCCTGGTCCCTCCCATCAGTGACTGGGCGGAGAGGAGAAGAGACACGTCGATCGACCTTCTCACCACCACCGCCCTGCCAGCCCTGCATGCGCCCGCACCCGCTGCACGTCCTCCGTCGCCTCGTCCTCGCTGTTGCTCGCTGCCTCAGTAGCAGTAGCGGTCGCCGGCGCCACCGCGTCAGTAGCAGTAGTGGACGCGAAGCAGGGGTCGTGGAGCACCGGCAAAGGCGGAGCACGGGCACGGAGCAGGGGACGTGGAGCACCGGCAGGGGCGGAGCATGGGTGGACGCTGAGCAGGGGGCGCAGAGCACCGGCAGAGGCGGAGCACGGGTGGGAACGGAGCAAAGGACGCGGAGTACGAGCAGGGGCGAAGCACGGGTGAGCGCAGAAGAGGGGCGACCGACGCGGGAGCTTGGGGCAGGGACGCGCTAGGGCGGCTTCCTCTTTGCTATTGTTGCTACTTTGCTGTTGATTCATTTGTTGGAGCACATGGCGGCCATTTTGATGTTGTTGCTACTTTGCTGTTGCTCTGTCGCTGGAGCACTGGGTTGGAGCAAGTAGAGGGCACATGGACAGGGTTAGGACAGGGCGCGGAAGCTCGAGGCAGCCGGGCGCTGGCCTCGTCCACGAAGAGGATGACGGCACAGAGCTGGCAGTTCAAGGAATGACTCGCCCATCAGGTGTTTGATGAAATGTCGAAGCGGACACGTCAAAAAATGTGTCCGCTTTCATTGGACGCACCGACCGATTCATTTAAAAAAACGGACACGGACGAACGGACGGGCGACCCAAACGAACAAAATGCAGACAAACTGCGCGTCCATTTGGGTCGTACGGTTGGAGTTGCTCTTATGGCCGAGTTCCTTTGAGGCGGTTTTTGGACAATCAAGGCTAGAAAGAACTCGATCTGCTTCTCAAAAATCATGTGAGCGTGAGAATTGGCGTGCAATCGGAAAGCACCTCCTAGCCCCGACTCTCGCGATTATGTGGCCTCGTGCAAAAGAAAACGGTTGGGTTTGGGTATCTATCCTTATTTGAGTGGAATATTATAGGAAAATTGCCAGTCGGGCCCATAGGGCACGTTCAGGCTGGCCCATGCTACTTCTCAAACAACAGCGCCAGAAATTGACACGTTGACGGAGACTTGCTTGCGTTGGTTTTTCCCTTGAAGAGGAAAGGGTGATGCAGCACAGGAGCAGTAAGTATTTTCCTCAGTTTGAGAACCAATGTATCAATCCAGTAGGACAATCTCGTCAAGTCCAGGGTACCTGCGCAAACACAAAATACCTTGCACCCAACGCTATAAAGGGGTTGTCAATCCCTTCAAGATTGATTGCAAAGTGAGATCTGAAGGCGGAAAGTGCAACGAAGTAAAAGAGTAAGGCTGAAAATATGGTGTGGAGTAGACCCGGGGGCCATAGTGTTCACTAGAGGCTTCTCTCAAAATAGCAAATATTACAGTGGGTGAACAAATTACTGTCGAGCAATTGATAGAACTGCGCAAAGTCATGACGATATCTAAGGCAATGATCATACATATAGGCATCACGTCCGAGATAAGTAGACCGATACTTTCTGCATCTACTACTATTACTCCACACATCGACCGCTATCCAGCATGCATCTAGTGTATTGAGTTCATGACGAACAGAGTAACACCTTAAGCAAGATGACATGATGTAGAGGGATAAACTCAAACCAATGATGAAAACCCATTTTTTTACCCTTTATGGCAACAACACGATGCGTGCCTCGCTACCCCTTCTGTCACTGGTTGAGGTCACCGCACGGTATGAACCCAAAACCAAGCACTTCTCCAATTGCAAGAATCATAGATCAAGCTGGCCAAACAAAACCCACAACTCGAAGAGAATTACAAGGATATGAAATCATGCATAAGAGAGATCAGAAGAAACTCAAATAAGATTCATAGATAATCTGATCATAAATCCACAATTCATCGGATCTCGACAAACACACCGCAAAAGAAGATTACATCGGATAGACCTCCGTGAAGATCATGGAGAACTTTGTATTGAAGATTCAAGAGAGAGAAGAATCCATCTGGCTACTAGCTATGGACCCGTAGGTCTATGGTGAACTACTCACGCATCATTGGAGAGGTCATGGTGTTGATGAAGAAGCCCTCCGTATCCGAACCCCCCCTCCGTTAGGGCACCAGAACGTGCCCCAGATGGGATCTTGCGGAGACAGAAGCTTGCGGCGGCGGAAAAGTACTTTCGATGATCTCCTGATTTTTTCTGGAATTTATGGGAATTTGTAGGCGAAAGACCTAGGACAGAGGTGGCCCAGGGAGCCCACAAGCCTGGGAGGCACGGGCCCCCTGGCCGCGGCTAGGGGGCTTGTGGGGTCCCTGGTGGCCCCCTGCCTTGGTTCTCAAGCTTCCCGATCTTCTTCTGTTTCGGAAAAAAAATATTTTCGGAAGTTTTATTCCGTTTGGACTCCGTTTAAAATCCTCCTCTGAAAAGGGTCAAAAACACGGAAAACACGAACTGGCACTTGGCACTGAGTTAATAGGTTAGTACCAAAAAAGATATAAAAGGCATACAAAACATCCAAAGTTTGACAGGATAATAGCATGAAACCATAAAAAATATAGATACGGTGGAGACTTATCAAGCATCCCCAAGCTTAACTCCTGCTCGTCCTCGAGTAGGGAAGTGATAAAGACTGAATTTTTGATGTGGAATGCTACCTAGCATAGTTCTCCTTTGCAACTTCTTTCGTGTGACATGAATGTTCAGATCCGTAAGATTCAAAACAATAGTTTGCTATTGACATGAAAACAATAATACTTCAAGCAAACTAGCAAGGTAATCATGAACTTTCGAAATAACAAGGCCAAACAAAGTTATCCCTACAAAATCATATAGTCTGGCTATGCTCCATCATCCCCACACAACTAATTTAAATCATGCGCAACCCCGGTATTGGCCAAGTAATTGTTTTCGCACTCTTACTTTCTCAAACCTTTTACAACTATCATGCAATACATGAGCGTGAGCCATGGATATAGCACTATAGGTGGAATAGAGTGTGGTGGTGGTTGTGAGACAAAAAAGGAGGAGATGGTCACACTGACTCGGCATATCAATAGGCTATGAAGATGCCCATTAATAGATATCAATGTGAATGAGTAGGGATTGCCATACAAGAGATGCACTAGAGCTATAAGTATGTGAAAGCTCAAGAGGAAAACTAGTGGGTGTGCATCCAACTTGCTTGCTCACGAAGACCTAGGGCAATTTTGAGGAAGCCCGTCATTGGAATATACAAGCCAAGTTATAAAACAAAGATTCCCACTAGCATATGGTAGTGACAAAGCAAGAAGCTCTCAATCATGAAGAACATGGTGCTAACATGAAGCACAAGTGTGAAAAAAGATAGTAGCTCAAAAGGAGAACTAGTGGGTGTGCATCCAACTTACTTGCTCACGAAGACCTAGGGCAATTTTGAGGAAGCCCATCATTGGAATATACAAGCCGAGTTATATAATGAAGATTCCCACTAGCATATGGTGGTGACGAAACGAGAGGCTCTCAATCATGAAGAACATGGTGCTATTATGAAGCACAAGTGTGGAAAAAGATAGTAGCATTGTCCCTTCTCTTTTTTCTCGCTTTTTTTTCTTTTTTTTGTTTGGGCTCTTTGGCCTCTTTTCATTTTTTTGGCTCTTTGGCCTCTTTTTTTTCCTCACATGGGACAATGCTCTAATAATGATGATCATCACACTTTTATTTACTCACAGCTCAAAGCTCAGAACGATGATGACTCCCTATAGGAAATGCCTCCGGCAATGTACCGGGATGTGCAACGATCTAGCTTGACGTATGACGTTGAAACATCTCGCTAGCTATCTTACGATCATGCAATGGCAATATGAGAGCGACGGAATAAGTCATGAGACGGAACGGTGGGAGTTGCATGGCAATGTATCTCGGAATGGCTATGAAAATGCCATAGTAGGTAGGTATGGTGGCTGTTTTGAGGAAGGCATATGGTGGGTTTGTGCACCGGCAAGAATTGCACGGCACTAGAGAGGCTAGAATTGGTGGAAGGTGAAAGTGCATCTATACCATGGACTCACATTAGTCATGAAGAACTCACATACTTGTTGCGAAAGTTTTTATTAGTAATCGAAACAAAGTGCTAAACACATACTCCTAGGGGAAGGGTTGGTAGGTGTTAACCATCGTGCGATCCCGACCGCAACACAAAGGATGACAATCAATAGATCAATTATGCTCCGACTTCCTAACATAGCGGTTCACCATACGTGCATGCTACGGGAATCACTAACTTCAACACAAGTATTTCTAGATTCACAACACCCTACTAACATAACTCTTAATATTACCAAATCCACGTCTCAAAACTAATTGAGAGGAATCAAAACTTTTCTTTCTACTAAATGCACATGAATATGGAGGTTTTTGTATCCTCTTTGGGTACCTATCACCTTTGGGACTACTTTCATAGCACAATCCAACTACCAAGTCACGCACCGCCGTGCTCTAAAAGATCTAAATGAAGCACATAGAGCAAAATTATCTAGCTCAAAATATATAAGTGAAGCACGATGAGCATTCTAGCAAAATCACGATGAGTGCATGTATCTCTCAAAGGGTGTGCAGCAAGGATGATTGTGACACAACGAAAATAAAAAGACTCCTACGATACAAGACGCTCCAAGCAAAACACATATCATGTGGTAAATAAAAATATAGCTCCAAGTAATGTTACCGATGGATTGAAGACGAAAGAGGGGATGCGTTCCCAGGGCATCCCCAAGCTTATGCTTTTTGGTGTCCTTGAATTTGTCTTGGGATGCCTTGGGCATCCCCAAGCTTGAGCTCTTTCCACTCCTTATCTCTTTGTCCATGAGAACATCACCCAAAACTTGAAAACTTCACAACACACAACTTAAACAGAAACTCGTGATAACATTAGCACAAGAAAACAAACTACCACCTCTTTAGGTACTGTAGCAAACTTGATTTATATTTATATTGGTGTTATATTACTGTATTCTCACTTTTCCATGGCTAGTACCCCCCGATACTATCCATAGTTTCATCAAAACAAGCAACCAACTCAACAAAAACAGAATCTGTCAAAAACAGACCAGTTTGTAGAAATCTGTATACTTATGGTACCTCAAAAATTCTGAAAATTACGACTACCTGGGCAAAAGGCATATCAACCAGCAGTAAAAAGAATCAACTCAAAATCTCTTTCTTAATAAAAATGAAAAATAATCTCGTGAGCGAAAAGTTTCTGTCTTTTTCCAGCAGGATCAAACAACCATCACCAAGACTAGTCATAAAGGTTTTGCTTGGATCAAACACAAAAAGAAACACAAAAGACACAATCACAACAGAATTATGATAGTGTGGACGCAACAAAACAGAAAATAAAAAGATAAATTCATTGGGTTGCCTCCCAACAGGCGTTGTTGTTTAACGCCCTTAACTAGGCATAAGGTGATTCAATGATGCTCACACAAAAGACAAGAATTGAAGCACAACGAGAGCATCATAAAGCATGTGAAAATCACATCTAAGTCTAACATACTTCCTATGCATAGGCATTTTATAGGAAAACAAATTAGCAAGACAAGCAATAACCACCATATGCAAGGAAGAAGAAATAGACAATAGCAATCTCAACATAACGAGAGGTAATTTGGTAACATGAAAGTTTCTACCACAATATTTTCCTATCTCAAAGCAATTACATGTGAGATCATAATAAAATTCAACAATGTAGCTATCACAAAGGATATTCTTTTCATGATCCACATGCATGCAAAGTTGACGCTCTTCAAAAATAGTGGGATTATCATCAACTAAAGTCATGACTTCTCCAATCCCACTTACAATATTATTGCAAATATCATAATCATCATGAGGCTTAAACAAATTTTCAAGATCATAAGAAAAATTGTCACCCCAATCACGATCATTGCAACAAGTAGTGGACAAAGCAAAACTAGCATCCCCAAGCTTAGGGTTTTGCATATTTTTAGCATGATTGTCACTAATAGGATTTATAGTGAAATCATTGCAATCATGCTTTTCATTCAAGGAGCCCTCGTGAATCACTTCATAAATTTCTTCATCACGATTTTCAGATTCACGCATCTCAAGCAAAACTCCATAGAGAAAGTCAAGTGCATTTAACTCACTAGCAGTTGGATCAACATAATTGGATCTCTTAAAGAGATTAGCAAGTGGATGAGGATCCATATCAATAGATTTTCAGCAAGCGAAGATGCAAGCATATTGAAGGCACATAGCACACAAGCAAACAGAAAGCAAGCGAAAGAAAAGGGCGAACGAAAAAGGCAAACGAAAAAAAAGGCAAGCAAAGAAAAGGGCAAACGAAAAAGGCAAATATTTTTTTTGTAAATTTTTGTTTTTAGAAGCGGGGGAGAGGAAAACAAGAGGAAAAAAAGTAAATGCAAGAGATGAGTTTGCGACACTTACTTGGATAAGTTCTTAACTTGATCCTCCCCGGCAACGGCGCCAGAAATCCTTCTTGCTACTTCTCAAACAACAACACCATAAATTGACATGTTGACGGAGACTTGCTTGCGTTGGTTTTTCCCTTGAAGAGGAAAGGGTGATGCAGCACAGGAGCAGTAAGTATTTCCCTCAGTTTGAGAACCAAGGTATTAATCCAGTAGGAGAATCTCGTCAAGTCTAGAGTACCTGCGCAAACACAAAAGATCTTGCACCCAACGCTATAAAGGGGTTGTCAATCCCTTCAAGATTGATTGCAAAGTGAGATCTGAAGGCGGAAAGTGCAACGAAGTAAAAGAGTAAGGCTGAAAATATGGTGTGGAGTAGACCCGGGGGCCATAGTGTTCACTAGAGGCGTCTCTCAAAATAGCAAATATTACGGTGGGTGAACAAATTACTGTCGAGCAATTGATAGAACCACGCAAAGTCATGACGATATCTAAGGCAATGATCATACATATAGGCATCACGTCCAAGACAAGTAGACCGATACTTTCTGCATCTACTACTATTACTCCACACATCGACCGCTATGCAGCATGCATCTAGTGTATTGAGTTCATGACAAACAGAGTAACACCTTAAGCAAGATGACATGATGTAGAGGGATAAACTCAAACCAATGATGAAAACCCCATCGTTTTACCCTTGATGGCAACAACACGATGCGTGCCTCGCTACCCCTTCTGTCACTGGGTGAGGTCACTGCACGGTATGAACCCAAAACCAAGCACTTCTCTCATTGCAAGAATCATAGATTAAGCTGGCCAAACAAAACCCACAACTCGAAGAGAATTACAAGGATATGAAATCATGCATAAGAGAGATCAGAAGAAACTCAAATAAGATTCATAGATAATCTGATCATAAAACCGCAATTCATCAGATCTCGAAAAACACACCGCAAAAGAAGATTACATCGGATAGATCTCCATGAAGATCATGGAGAACTTTGTATTGAAGATCCAAGAGAGAGAAGAAGCCATCTAGCTACTAGTTATGGACCCGTAGGTCTATGGTGAACTACTCACGCATCATTGGAGAGGTCATGGTGTTGATGAAGAAGCCCTCCGTATCCGAATCCCCCCCTCCGACAGGGCACCAGAACGTGCCCCAGATGGGATCTTGCGGAGACAGAAGCTTGCGGCGGCGGAAAAGTACTTTCGATGATCTCCTAAATTTTTCTGGAATTTATGGGAATTTATAGGCGAAAGACCTAGGGCAGAGGTGGCCCAGGGAGCCCACAAGCCTGGGAGGCGTGGCCCCCCTTGCCGCAGCTAGGGGGCTTGTGGGGTCCCTGGTGGCCCCCTGCCTTGGTTCTCAAGCTTCCCGATCTCTTCTGTTTCGGAAAAAATATTTTTGGAAATTTTATTCCGTTTGGACTCCGTTTAAAATCCTCCTCTGAAAAGGGTCAAAAAACACGGAAAAAAATAGGAACTGGTACGTGGCAGTGAGTTAATAGGTTAGTCCCAAAAAAGATATAAAAGGCATACAATACATCCAAAGTTTGACAGGATAATAGCATGAAACCATCAAAAATTATAGATACGTTGGAGACGTATCAACCCATTATTTCTTGTCGTCGATCCTTGTCGGGCCTGTGGGACCGGGGTACCCAGGCCCGTCGGCCTGCGGCCCCAGGCGTGACGCGCTACACATGCCTGGTTGAGCCCATCGGCAAGCCCGACAAGGAAGACCGTCGTGAGGACCCTCGCCTCACGAGGTGAGCACCTGAGGATCGTCGCCAAGGACCACGAGAGGTTGCCCGCTGCAAGGACTCATCTTGAGGCCACCCCTGAGGCTCTCGCGGGGCGGGGTCATCAAGGGCGACCTGGAAGGGTCTCATGACCATGCGTCTCCGCGTGGGTGACGCGGGTTGCGCAGGAGCGGTGCCAGCGGGCATGTACATGAGAGCTTTGCACTTTCATGCTAAGGAAGCGGGGCCAGCTAGCGGGCTCCCAAAGCAACCCCCAAAGGTTTCCCATTTAGTGCAAGAGGACCAAGGTTTGGGGCTCGTGAGGACACAGGTCAACCCCGAGCCCACTGTTGGGGAAAGTTGCATGGGAAACAAAAAAAATCCTACGCACACGCAAGACCTATCCATGGTGATGATCATCTACGAGAGGGGAGATCGGATCCACATACCCTTGTATATCGCTAGGCGGGAAGCGTTAAGAAATGCGACAGATGTAGTCGAACGTCTTCGCTATCCAAATTGCAAGCCATCCCACAAACTCCATCCCGATCTAGCGCTGAACGGACGGCACCTCCGTGTTCAGCACACGTGAAGATCGATGACGATCTCTTCCTTCTTGATCCAGTAAGAGAGACGAAGAGGTTGCTGAATTCTACGGCAGCACAACGGCGTGGCGGTGATGGTGGTGGAGCTACTCCGGCACAGCTTCGCCGTACCGTACCGAACTAGCTACGAGGTGTCACGAAATGGTGGTGGGAGAGAGGGTTGCGCCTTGGCTTTAGGTGCCAAAAGCCTCACTCACCTCCACTATATATAGGAGGGAGGTGAGGGGTGGCACCCTAGGGACAAGCCCTATGGTTTGGCCGGTGAAATGAAAGGAGGAGGAGTGCTCCTCCAATACAATTTGGAAGGAGGAGTCCTCCTTCCCCAATTCGGTTTGGCCCCACCCTCCTTTCCTTGTTCCCTTCAGTCGAATAGGCCTCCTTGGGCTGGCCACTAGCCCATCAGGGGTTAGTGCGCCACCCTTGGGCCTCTTTGGTTCCCTATTGGGTGGGTGGCCCCTCTGGGTGGAACTCCGAAACCCATTCAACACTCCCGGTACTTTACCGGTAATGCCCCAAAACCTTCCGGAAACCAAATGGACACTTTTTGAACCTTTCTGGAAACCCTCGTGACGTCTGGGATCTCATCCGGGGCTCCAAACAACATTTGGTTACCAACATCAATAATTCAACTATACCAAAACTTCATCGAACCTTAAATGTGCAGACCCTACGGGTTCGAGAACTATGTAGACATGACCGAGACACTCTCCGATCAATATCCAATAGCGGTACCTAGATGTCCATATTGGATCCTACATATTCTACGGAGATCTTTATCGGTTGAACCTCTATGTCAAGGATTCAGTTAATCCCGTATACCATTCCCTTTGTCCTTCGGTATGTTACTTGCTCGAGATTCGATCGTCGGTATCTCTATACCTATTTCAGTCTCGCTACCGACAAGTCTCTTTACTCGTTTCGTAATACAAAATCCCGTGGCTAACTCTTTAGTCACATTGCTTGCAAGGCTTGTTTGTGATGTTGTATTACCGAGTGGGCCCCGAGATACCTCTCCGTCATACGGAGTGACAAATCCCAGTCTTGATCCATGCTAACTCAACGGACACCTTTGGAGATACCTGTAGAGCACCTTTATAGTCACCCAGTTATGTTGCGACCTTTGATACACACAAGACATTCCTCCGGTGTTAGTGAGTTACATGATCTCATGGTCACATGAATACATACTTGACATGCAGAAAACAACAGCAATAAAATAACACGATCACATGCTACGTTCATAGTTTGGGTCTTGTCCGTCACATAATTATCCTAATGATGTGATCCCGTTATCAAGTGACAACACTTGTCTATGGCTAGGAAACCTTAAGCATCTTTGATCAACGAGCTAGTCAACTCGAGGCTTACTAGGGGCAGTGTTTTCTCTATGTATCCACACATGTATTTGTGTTTCCATTCAATACAATTCTAGCATGGATAATAAACAATTATCTTGTAACAGGAAATATAACAATAACTATTTTATTATTGCCTCTAGGGCATATTTCCAACAGTCTCCCACTTGCATTAGAGTCAATAATCTAGCTTCACATCACTATGTGATTTACAATGTAATGAGTCTAACACCCATACGGTTCTGGTGTTGATCATGTTTTGCTCATGGAAGAGGCTTAGTCAACGGGTATGCAACATTCAGATCCGTGTGCACTTTGCAAATATTATTTCCTCCTCCTTGATATAATTGCGATGGCATTGAAGCGTCGCTTTATGTGTCTGGTCCTCTTGTGAAACCTTGGTTCCTTGGCTAGAGCAATGGCACAAGTGTTGTCACGTAACAGATTTATTGGATCCAGTGCACTTGGCACAACTCCAAGATCTGTCATGAACTGTTTCATCCAGACACCCTCTATAGCCACCTCCGAGGCAGCTATGTACTCCGCTTCGCATGTAGAATCAGCTACGACGCTCTGCTTGGAACTGCACCAGCTTACCGCACCCCCATTGGGAATAAATACATATCCGATTTGTGACTTAGATTCATCCGGATTAGTGTCGAAGCTTGCATCAACGTAACCCTTTACGACGAGCTCTTCGTGACCTCCATAAACAAGAAACATTTTCATAGTCCTTTTCAGGTACTTCAGAATATTCTTGACTGCTGTCCAGTGCTCCATTCATGGATTACTTTGAAACCTTCGTGCCATACTTATGCATGGCTGACATCAGGTATTGTGCACAACATTGCATACATGATAGACCCTATGGCTGAAGCATACGGGACGACACTCATCTTTTCTCCATCTTCTGCAGTTAGTGGGCATTGAGTCTTACTCAACTTTATACCTTGTAACACCGGCAAGAACTCTTTCTTGGATTGTTCCATTTTGAACTTCTTCAAAATCTTATGAAGGTATGTGCTTTGTGAAAGTCCTATCAGACGGCTTGATCTATCTCTATAGATCTTGATGCCTAATACGTAAACAGCTTCTCCTAGGTCCTTCTTTGAAAAACTTTTATTCAAGTAATCCTTTACGCTTCACAAAAGTTCTATATTGTTTCGAACCAACAATATGTCATCCACATATAATATTAGAAATGATATAGAGTTCCCACTCACTTTCTTGTAAATACAAGCTTCTCCAAAAACTTGTATAAACCCAAACGCCTTGATCACCTCATCAAAGCGTTGATTCCAACTCCGAGATGCTTGCACAAGTCCATAAATGGATCGTTTGAGTTTTCATACTTTGTGAGCATTCTCTGGATCGATAAAACCTTCCGGTTGCATCATATACAACTCTTCCTTAAGAAACCCGTTAAGTAATGTTGTTTTGACATCCATCTGCCAAATTTCATAATAAAAACATGCAACTATTGCTAACATGATTCTGATGGACTTAAGCATCACTACGGGTGAGAAAGTCTCATCGTAGTCAACTCCTTGAACTTGTCAAAAAACCTTTTGTCACAAGTCGAGCTTTATAGACGGTCACATTACCGTCTGCGTTCGTCTTCTTCTTAAAGATCCATTTGTTCTGAATGGCCTTTCGCCCTTTAGGTAATACTTCCAAAGTCCATACTTTGTTTTCATACATAGATCCTATCTCGGATTTCTTGGACTCTAACCATTTGTTGGAATTCGGGCCCACCATTGTTTCTACATAGCTCGTGGGTTCATTGTTGTCACACAACATGATTGATAAGACATGGTTCCTATACCACTCAGGAGCAGTACGTGCCCTTGTCAACCTACGAGGTCCGACAACAACTTGATCTGAAGTTTCACGATCATCATCATTAACTTCCTCTTCAACCGGTGTAGCTTCGACAGGAACTTCTTTCTGTCCTGGGTCACCATCTGGTTGAAGCAAAGGTTCTATAACCTCATCAAGTTCTATCTTCCTCTCACTCAATTCTTTTGAGAGAAACCCTTTCTCAAAAAATGCTATGTTTTTAGCGACAACCACTTTGCCTTCAGATATGAGATAGAAGGTGTACCAAACTGTCTCTTTTGGGTATCCTATGAAGACGCACTTTTCCGCTTTGGGTTCCATCTTTTCAGGCTGGAGCTTTTTGACATAAGCATCACATCCCCAAACTTTAAGAAACGACAACTTTGGCTTCTTGCCATACCACAGTTCATATGGTGTCGTCTCAACGGATTTTGATGGTGCCCTATTTAAAGTAAATGCAGCTGTCTCCAATGCATAGCCCCAAAACGATAATGGCAAATCAGTAAGAGACATCATAGAACACACCATATCTAATAATGTACGATTACGATGTTCGGACAGACCATTACGCTGTGGTGTTCGAGGCAGTGTCAATTGTGAAACAATTCCACATTGTCTTAAGTGAGCACCAAACTCGTAACTCAGATACTCACCTCCTTGATCAGATTGTAGGAATTTGATCTTCTTATTACGACGATTTTCAACTTCACTCTGAAATTGCTTGAACTTTTCAAATGTTTCAGACTTGTGCTTCATCAAGTAAATATAACCATATCTACTCAAATCATCACCGAAGGTGAGAAAATAACGATATCCACCGCGCGCCTTTATGCTCATTGGTCCGCACACATCAGTATGTATGGTCTCCAACAAGTCACTTGCAAGCTCCATTGTTCTGGAGAACAGTGTCTTAGTCATCTTGCCCATGAGGCATAGTTCACATGTGTCAAGTGATTCAAAATCAAGTGACTCCAAAAGTCCATCAACATGGAGTTTCTTCATGCGTTTTATACCAATATGACCTAAGCAGCAGTGGCACAAGAAAGTGACGCTATCATTATCAACCCTCCATCTTTTGGTCTCAATGTTATGGATATGAGTATTATCACTATCGATATTCAACATGAACAAACCCCTCACATTAGGTGCATGACCATAAAATATATTACCCATATAAATAGAACAACCATTATTCTCTGACTTAAATGAGTAACCGTCTCGCAATAAACAAGATCCAAATATAATGTTCATGCTTAACGCACGCACTAAATAACACTTATTTAGGTTCATCACTAATCCCGATGGTAATTGAAGTGAGAGCGTGTCGACGATGATCGCATGTGAGCAACAAAACTGGTATCAAATACCTAGGCACTACTACGAGAGCTGGTGAGGTACACATCAATAACATGTATATCAAATATACCTTGTTTGGCGTTGGCCGTCTTCTTATCGGCCAGATACTTGGGGCAGTTCCGCTTCCAGTGACTAGTCCCCTTGCAATCATAACACTCAATCTCCGGCTTGGGTCCAGACTTGGGTTTCTTCGTCAGAGGGGCAACAACTTTGCCACTCTTCTTTGAGTTACCCTTCTTTCCCTTGTCGTTTTTCTTGAAACTGGTGGTCTTATTGACCATCAACACTTGATGTTCTTTTTGGATTTCTGACTGAGCGACTTTCCACACCGCAAACAGCTCGGTGAGTGACTTATTCATCCCTTGCATGTTGTAGTTCAACACAAAGCCTTTATAGCTAGGTGGCAGTGATTGAAGAACTCTGTTAGTGATACTCTGGTGGGAGAGCAATTCCCAGCTCAGCCATACGGTTAGAGTACCTAGACATTCTCCGCACATGTTCACTGACAGACCCGTTCTCCTCCATTTTGCAAGCATAGAATTTATCAAAGGTCTCACACCTCTCGATCCAGGCATTCTTCTCAAAGATAAACTTCAACTCCTGGAACATCTCATATGGTCCATGACGTTCAAAATGTATTTTAAGTCCCGGTTCTAAGCCATACAAAACTGCACATTGAACTAATGAGTAGTCATCCTTGCGCGTTTGCCAGCCATTCATAACTTCTGGCAACGCTGGTTGGGATGGTTCATCACCTAGCGGCGCATCAAGGACATATTGCTTTTAGGTAGCCGTGAGGATAAGCCTCAGATTATGGGCCCAGTCAACAAAGCTGCTTCCATCATCTTTCAGCTTAGGTTTCTCTAGGAACACATTAAAATTTAGGGTTGCTACTACATGAGCCATTGATCTATAACATAAAATTTTGCAAAGATCACTTAGACTATGTTCAAGATAATTGAGTTTAGTTAATCATATTACTAATAAACTCCCACTCAAATTGATATCCCTCTAGTCATTCGAGTGTCACATGATCCAAATTGACTAATTCAAGTCCGATCATCGCGTGAGTTGAGTTAGCTTCAATGGTGAACATCTCCATGTTGATCATATCCACTATATGACTCATGTTCGACCTTTCGGTCTCTTGTGTTCCGAGGCCATGTCTGTACATGCTAGGCTCGTGAAGTTCAATCCAAGTGTTCCGCATGTCCAACTGTTTTGCACCCGTTGTATGTGAACGTAGAGTCTATCACACCCGATCGTCACGTGGTGTCTCGAAACGACGAACTATCACAAGGTGCACACTCGAGGAGAACACAATTTTATCTTGAAATTTTAGTGAGGGATCACCTTATAATGCTACCGCCGTCCTAAAAAAATAAGGTGCATAAAAGGATTAACATCACATACAAATCATCAGTGACATGATATGTCCATGAACTTGTGCTTCTTGATCTCCATCACCAAAGCATCAGCATGATCTCCATCGTCACCGGCGCCACACCATGTTCTCTATCATCATGATCTCCATCATTGTGATGACATCGAGGTTATCGCGCTAACTATGCTGTTACTACTAAAGCTATTGACTAGCGATAAAGCAAAGCATCACCAAGCGCAAAAATAATTAAAGACAACCCTATGGCTCCTGCCGGTTGTCGTAGCATCGACGTGCAAGTCGATATTTAACTATTACAACATGATCATCTCATACATCATATATATCATATCATGTCTTTGGCCATATCACATCACAACATATCATGCAAAAAGAAGTTAGACGTCCTCCAATTTGTTGTTGCAAATTTTATGTGGCTGCTATGGGTATCTAGTATGACCGCATCTTACTTACTCAAAACCACAACGGTGATATGCAAGTTGCTATTTAACCTTCTCCAAGGACCACCTTGGTCAAATCCGATTCAGCTAAAGTTGGAGAAATAGAGACCCGCTAGTCATCTTTATGCAACAAGTTGCATGTTAGTCGATGAAACCGGTCTCTCCTAAACGTACGAGTAATGTTGGTCTCGGCCGCTTCATCCAACAATACTTCTGAATCAAGAAAATACTAAGGAGGGCAGCTAACTGAACATCAATGCCCACAAACTCCTTTGTGTTGTATTGGAGATACCATCTATGCATAGACCTAGCTCATGATGCCATTGTTGGGGAACGTTGCATGGGAAACAAAAATTTTCTATGCACACGCAAGACCTATCCATGGTGATGATCATCTATAAGAGGGGAGATTAGATCCACATACCCTTGTAGATTGCTAAGCGGCAAGTGTTAAGAAACGCGACTGATGGAGTCGAACGTGTTCGCGATGCAAATCGCAAGCTCTCCCACGAAGTCCTTCTCGATCTAGTGCCGAACAGACGACACCTCTGCGTTCAGCACACATGCAGCTCGATGACGATCTTTGCCTTATTGATTCAGCAAGAGAGACGGCGAGGTAGCTTAATTCTTCGACAGCACGACGGCGTGGCGGTGATGGTGGTGGAGCTACTCCGGCAAGGCTTCATCGTACCGTACCGAACTAGGTACGGGGTGTCACGAAGTGGTGGAGGGAGAGAGGGCTGATACGTCTCAAACATATCTATAATTTTTGATGGTTTCATGTTGTTATCTTGTCAACTTTAGATGTTTTATATACCTTTTATATCTTTTTTGGGACTAACTTATTAATTCAGTGCCAAGTGCCAGTTCCTGTTTTTTCTGTGTTTTTGAATCTTTTCAGATCTGATTTTGGAACGGAGTGCAAACGGAATAAAATCCCCGAAATGAATTTTTCTAGAACAGAAGAAGATCGGGGGACTTGAGGGCCAAGGCAGGAGGCCCACAGGGGGCCCACAAGCCCTGTAGCCGCGGCCAGGGGGGATACCAGGCTTGTGGCCCCCCTGGAGCTCCCCTGCCCTAGCTCTTTGGCCTATATATTCCCTAAAATCCTAGAAAAAATAAGGGCGCCCACAAAACCACTTTTCCGCCGCCTCAAGCTTCCGTTTCCGCGAGATCTCATCTCGAGACCCTTCCCGGTGCCCTGCCGGAGGGGACTTTGGAGCTGGAGGGCTTCTACATCAACATCATTGCCTCTCCAATGAGTCGTGAGTAGTCTACTTCAGACCTACGGGTCCGTAGTTAGTAGGTAGATGGCTTCTTCTCTCTCTTGGATCTTCTATACAAAGTTCTCCATGATGTTCATGGAGATCTATCCGATGTAATCCTCTTTGGCGGTGTGTTTCTCGAGATCCGATGAATTGTGGATTTGTGATCAGATTATCTATGATATATATTTGAGTCTTTGCTGATTTCTTATATGCATGATTTGATATCCTTGTAAGTCTCTCCGAGTCTTGGGTTTTGTTTGGCCAACTAGATCTATGATTCTTGCAATGGGAGAAGTGCTTGGTTTTGGGTTCATACCGTGCGGTGACCTTTCCCGGTGATAGCAGGGGCAGCAAGGCACGCATCGTGTTGTTACCATCAAGGTTAACAAGATGGGCTTTCATCATAGATTTGAGATTGTCCATCTACATCATGTCATCTTGCTTAAGGCGTTACTCTATTCTTATGAACTCAATACACTAGATGCATGCTGGATAGCGGTCGACGTGTGGAGTAATAGTAGTAGATGCAGAAAGTATCGGTCTACTTGTTTTGGACGTGATGCCTATATGTATGATCATTGCCATAGATAACGTCATGACTTTGCGCGGTTCTATCAATTGCTCGACAGTAATTCGTTCACCCACCGTCTACTTGCTTTCATGAGAGAAGCCACTAGTGAACACTACGGCCCCGGGGTTTATTCACAATTATCGTTTCCACTTTCGCTTTTACTTTTCTTTGTTTCTTTTTTGCTTTCAGTTCTCACTTGGCAAACAATCTATAAGGGATTGACAACCCCTTCATTGCGTTGGGTGCAAGCTCTTTGTGTTTGTGCATGTACTTGTGACTTGACGCGATCCTCCTACTGGATTGATACCTTGGTTCTCAAACTGAGGGAAATACTTACCGCCGCTGTGCTACATCACCCTTTCCTCTTCAAGGGAACACCAACGCAAGGCTCCAAGGCCGCGGGGGAATCCTTTGAATATTTGCCAAGGAAATCCCTATAGGCGTAGCCAGCAGGAGAAGGATTTCTGGCGCCGTTGCCGTGGAGGAGGATCAAGTCAAGAATAGTCTCCCGTCAACATGCCGATTTCTGGCGCTGTTGCCGAGGAGAGATTTGTTGGGGAACGTCGCATGGGAAATAAAAATTTTCCTACGCGCACGAAGACCTATCATGGTGATGTTCATCTACGAGAGGGGATTTCCGATCTACGTACCCTTGTAGATCACACAGCAGAAGCGTTAGTGAATGCGGTTGATGTAGTGGAACGTCCTCACGTCCCTCGATCCGCCCCGCGAACCGTCCCACGAACCGTCCCGCGATCCGTCCCACGATCTAGTGCCGAACGGACGGCACCTCCGCGTTCAGCACACGTACAGCTCGACGATGATCTCGGCCTTCTTGATCCAGCAAGAGAGACGGATAGGTAGATGAGTTCTCCGGCAGTGTGACGGCGCTTCGGAGGTTGGTGGTGATCTGATCTCGGCAGGGCTCCGCCCGAGCTCCCCAGAAACGCGATCTAGAGGTAAAACCGTGGAGGTATGTGGTCGGGCTGCCTTTGAAAAGTTGTCTCAAATCAGCCCTAATTGCTCCATATATATAGGAGGAGGAAGGGGGGCTTTCCTTGAGGCTCAAGGAGCCCCAAGGGCTGCGCACCAAGGGGAGGAGGAGCCCTCCTCCAATCCTAGTCCAACTAGGATTGGAAAGTGGAGTCCTTCTCTCCTTTCCCACCTCTTTTTTTCTTTTCTCTTTGTTTTTCTATCCTTGGCGCATAGGGCCCTCTTGGGCTGTCCCACCAGCCCACCAAGGGCTGGTGCACCACCCCTAAGGCCTATGGGCTTCCCCGGGGTGGGTTGCCCCCCCCGGTGAACACCCGGAACCCATTCGTCATTCCCGGTACATTCCCGGTAACTCCGAAAACCTTCCGGTAATCAAATGAGGTCATCCTATATATCAATCTTCGTTTCCGGACCATTCTGGAAACCCTCGTGATGTCCGTGATCTCATCCGGGACTCCGAACAACATTCGGTAACCAACCATATAACTCAAATACGCATAAAACAACGTCGAACCTGAAGTGTGCAGACCCTGCGGGTTCGAGAACTATGTAGACATGACGTGAGTGACTCCTCGGTCAATATCCAATAGCGGGACCTGGATGCCCATATTGGATCCCACATATTCTACGAAGACCTTATCGTTTGAACCTCAGTGCCAAGGATTCATATAATCCCGTATGTCATTCCCTTTGTCCTTCGGTATGTTACTTGCCCGAGATTCGATCGTCAGTATCCGCATACCTATTTCAATCTCGTTTACCGGCAAGTCTCTTTACTCGTTCCGTAATACAAGATCCCGCAACTTACACTAAGTAACATTGCTTGCAAGGCTTGTGTGTGATGTTGTATTACTAAGTGGGCCCCGAGATACCTCTCCGTCACACGGAGTGACAAATCCCAGTCTCAATCCATACTAACTCAACGAACACCTTCAGAGATACATGTAGAGCATCTTTATAGTCACCCAGTTACGTTGTGACGTTTGATACACACAAAGCATTCCTCCGGTGTCAGTGAGTTATATGATCTCATGGTCATAGGAACAAATACTTGACACGCAGAAAACAGTAGCAACAAAATGACACGATCAACATGCTACGTCTATTAGTTTGGGTCTAGTCCATCATGTGATTCTTCTAATGACGTGATCCAGTTATCAAGCAACAAGACCTTGTATATAATCAGAAGACCCTGACTATCTTTGATCAACTGGCTAGCCAACTAGAGGCTTGCTAGGGACAGTGTTTTGTCTATGTATCCACACATGTATATAAGTCTTCATTCAATACAATTATAGCATGGACAATAAACGATTATCTTGATACAAGAATTATAATAATAACTATATTTATTATTGCCTCTAGGGCATAATTCCAACAGTCTCCCACTTGCACTAGAGTCAATAATCTAGCCCTCACATCATCATGCGAATTACATTGTAATAAATCTAACACCCATACAGTTGTGGTGTTGATCATGCTTTGCCCGTGGAAGAGGTTTAGTCAGTGGATCTGCTACATTCAGATCCGTGTGCACTTTGCATATATTTACGTCCTCCCCTTCGACGTAGTCGCGGATGAGGTTGAAGCCTCGTTTGATGTGTCTGGTCTTCTTGTGAAACCGTGGTTCCTTTGCTAAGGCAATGGCACCCGAGTTGTCACAGAACAAGGTTATTAGATTCAGTGCGATTGGCACCACTCGAAGATCCGTCATGAACCGCTTCATCCAGACACCCTCCTTAGCTGCCTCCAAGGCAGCCATGTACTCCGCTTCACATGTAGAATCTGCTACGACGCTTTGCTTGGAACTGCACCAGCTTACCGCACCCCCATTAAGAATAAATACGTATCCGGTCTGGGACTTAGATTCGTCCGGATCTGTGTCAAAGCTTGCATCGACGTAACCCTTTACGGCGAGCTCTTCGTCACCTCCATACACGAGAAACATCTCCTTAGTCCTTTTCAGGTACTTCAGGATATTCTTGACCGCCGTCCAGTGATCCACTCCTGGATTACTCTGGAACCTGCCTGCCATACTTATGGCCAGGCTAACTTTAGATGTAGTGCACAACATTGCATAGATGATAGATCCTATGGCTGAAGCATAGGGGACGGTGCTCATATGCTCTCTATCTTTATCAATTGCTGGGCACTGAGTCTTACTCAATCTCGTACCTTGTAAAACTAGCAAGAACCCTTTCTTGGACTGTTCCATTTTGAACCTTTTCAAAACTTTATCAAGGTATGTGCTTTGTGAAAGTCCTATCAGGCGTTTCGATCTATCCCTGTAGATCTCAATGCCTAGAATGTAAGCAGCTTCTCCTAGGTCCTTCATAGAGAAACTTTTATTCAAGTAATCATTTATGCTCTCCAAAAACTCTACGTTGTTTCCAATCAGTAATATGTCATCCACATATAATATTAGAAACGCCACAGAGCTCCCACTCACTTTCTTGTAAATACAAGATTCTCCAACAACTTGTATAAACCCAAATGCTTTGATCACCTCATCAAAGCGTTTGTTCCAACTCCGAGATGCTTGCACCAGTCCATAAATGGATCGCTGGAGCTTGCACACCTTGTTAGCATTCTTAGGATCAACAAAAACTTCGGGTTGCATCATATACAACTCTTCCTTAAGGAAACCGTTAAGGAACGCCGTTTTGACATCCATCTGCCAGATTTCATAATCGAAAAATGCAGCTATTGCTAACATGATTCTGACGGACTTAAGCATCGCTACGGGTGAGAATGTCTCATCGTAGTCAACTCCTTGAACTTGTGAAAAAACTTTTGCCACAAGTCGAGCTTTATAAACGGTCACATTGCCGTCAGCGCCCGTCTTCTTCTTAAAGATCCATTTGTTCTGAATAGCCTTGCGGCCCTCATGTAGTACTTCCAAAGTCCACACTTTGTTTTCATACATGGATCCTATCTCGGACTTCATGGCCTCCAGCCATTTGTTGGAATCTGGGCCCACCATTGCTTCTTCATAATTTGCAGGTTCATTGTTGTCTAACAACAGATTGACAAAACGGGATTACCGTACCATTCTGGAGCAGCACGTGGTCTCGTCGACCTGCATGGTTCGATAGGAACTTGAACCGGAAGTTTCATGATCATCATTAACTTCCTCCTCAACCGGCGTCGCAACGACAGGGGTTTCCCCTTGCCCCGCGCCACCATCCAGAGGGATGAGAGGTTCGACAACCTCATCAAGTTCTATCTTCCTCCCACTCAATTCTCTCGAGAGAAACTCCTTCTTGAGAAAAGCTCCGTTTTTTAGCAACAAACACTTTGCCCTCGGATTTGAGATAGAAGGTGTACCCAACTGTCTCTTTTGGGTAACCTATGAAGATGCACTTTTCCTCTTTGGGTTCCAGCTTTTCAGGCTGAAGCTTTTTGACATAAGCATCACATCCCCAAACTTTAAGAAACGACAACCTTGGCCTTTTGCCATACCACAGTTCGTATGGTGTCGTCTCAACAGATTTTGATGGTGCCCTATTTAAAGTGAATGCAGCTGTGTCTAATGCATAACCCCAAAACGATAACGGCAAATCGGTAAGAGACATCATAGATCGCACCATCTCTAATAAAGTACGATTACGACGTTCAGACACACCATTACGCTGTGGTGTTCCAGGCGGTGTCAACTGTGAAACTATTCCACATTGTCTTAAGTGAGCACCAAACTCGAAACTCAGATATTCACCCCCACGATCAGACCGTAGGAACTTGATCTTCTTGTTACGATGATTTTCAACTTCACTCTAAAATTGCTTGAACTTTTCAAATGTTTCAGACTTGTGCTTCATTAAGTAGACATAACCATATCTACTCAAATCGTTAGTGAAGGTGAGAAAATAACGATATCCGCCGGGTGCCTCCACGCTCATCGGACCGCACACATCGGTATGTATGATTTCCAATAAGTCACTGGCACGCTCCATTGTTCCGGAGAACGGAGTTTTAGTCATCTTGCCCATGAGGCATGGTTTGCACGTGTCAAGTGAATCAAAGTCAAGTGACTCCAAAAGTCCATCGGTATGGAGTTTCTTCATGCGCTTTACACCAATATGACCTAAGCGGCAGTGCCACAAAAACATGGCGCTATCATTGTTAACTCTAACTCTTTTGGTCTCAATGTTATGTATATGCGTATCACTATCAAGATTCAATATGAACAATCCTCTCACATTGGGTGCATGACCATAAAAGATGTTACTCATACAAATAGAACAACCATTATCCTCTGACTTAAAAGAGTAACCGTCTCGCAATAAACAAGATCCAGATATAATGTTCATGCTCAACGAAGGCACTATATAACAATTATTCAAGTTCATAACTAATCCCGATGGTAACTGAAGTGAAACTGTGCCGACGGCGATTGCATCAACCTTGGAACCATTTCCTACGCGCATCGTCACTTCATCTTTCGCCAGCCTTCGCCTATTCCGCAGTTCCTGTTTCGAGTTGCAAATATGGGCAACAGAACCGGTATCGAATACCCAGGCACTACTACGAGAGCCGGTTAAGTACACATCAATAACATGTATATCAAATATACCTGATTTTTCTTTGGCCGCCTTCTTATCAGCCAGATACTTGGGGCAGTTGCGCTTCCAGTGACCCATACCCTTGCAATAGTAGCACTCTTTTTCAGGCTTAGGTCCAGCTTTGGGTTTCTTCGTCGGATTGGCAACAGGCTTGCCGCTCTTCTTTGAATTGCCCTTCTTGCCTTTGTCGTTTCTCTTGAAACTAGTGGTCTTATTCACCATCAACACTTGATGCTCTTTACGGAGTTCAGACTCTGCGACTTTCAGCATCGCAAACAACTCGCCGGGTGACTTGTTCATCCCTTGCATGTTGTAGTTCAACACAAAGCCCTTATAGCTTGGCGGCAGTGATTGAAGAATTCTGTCAATGATAGCCTGTTGCGGGAGTTCAATCCCCAACTTAGCTAGACGGTTTGAGTACCCAGACATTTTGAGCACATGTTCACTGACAGACGAATTCTCCTCCATCTTGCAAGCATAGAATTTATCGGAGGTCTCATACCTCTCGATCCGGGCATTCTTCTGAAAGATAAACTTCAACTCCTGGAACATCTCATATGCTCCATGACGCTCAAAGCGACGTTGAAGTCCCGGTTCTAAGCCATACAAGACTGCACATTGAACTACTGAGTAGTCCTCCTTACGTGTTAACCAAGCGTTCTTAGCATCCTGGTCAGCCGTAGCGGGTGGTTCATCTCCTAGCGCAGCATTAAGGACATAATCCTTCTTCCCAGCTTGTAGGATCAACTTAAGATTACGAGCCCAGTCTACAAAGTTGCTTCCATCATCTTTCAACTTAGCTTTCTCTAGGAACGTATTAAATTTCAGGGTGACTGTCGCGTGAGCCATGATCTACAACACAAATATATTCAAAGTGGACTTAGACTATGTTCAAGATAATTAGAGTTTAACTTAATCACATTACTTGCTAAACTCCCACTCAAAAAGTACATCTCTCTAGTCATTTGAGTGGTTCATGACCCACTTACACTAGCTCAAGTCCGATCATCACGTGAGTTGAGTATAGTTTCAGTGATAAGCATCCCTATGCTAATCATATCAACTATATGATTCATATCGACCTTTTGGTCTCATGTGTTCCGAGGCCATGTCTGCACATGCTAGGCTCGTCAAGCTTAATCGAGTGTTCCGCGTGTGCAACTGTTTTGCACCCGTTGTATGTGAACGTTGAGTCTATCACACCCGATCATCACGTGGTGTCTCGAAACGACGAACTGTAGCAATGGTGCACAGTCGGGGAGAACACAATTTCGTCTTGAAATTTTAGTGAGAGATCACCTCATAATGCTACCGTCGTTCTAAGCAAAATAAGGTGCATAAAAGGATTAACATCACATGCAATTCATAAGTGACATGATATGGCCATCATCACGTGCTCCTTGATCTCCATCACCAAAGCACCGTCACGATCTTCTTGTCACCGGCGCCACACCATGATCTCCATCAACGTGTCGCCATCGGGGTGTCATGCTACTCATGCTATTACTACTAAAGCTACATCCTAGCAAAATAGTAAACGCATCTGCAAGCACAAACGTTAGTTTAAAGACAACCCTATGGCTCCTGCCGGTTGCCGTACCATCGACGTGCAACTCGATATTATCTATTACAACATGATCATCTCATACATCCAATATATCACATCACATCGTTGGCCATATCACATCACAAGCATACCCTGCAAAAACAAGTTAGACGTCCTCTAATTTTGTTGTTGCATGTTTTACGTGGTGACCATGGGTATCTAGTAGGATCGCATCTTACTTACGCAAACACCACAACGGAGATATATGAATTGCTATTTAACCTTATACAAGGACCTCCTCGGTCAAATACGATTCAACTAAAGTTGTAGAAACCGACACTTGCCAGTCATCTTTGAGCAAAGGGGTTACTCGTAGCGATGAAACCAGTCTCTCGTAAGCGTACGAGTAATGTCAGTCCAAGCCGCTTCAATCCAACAATACCGCGGAATCAAGAAAATACTAAGGAGGGCAGCAAAACGCACATCACCGCCCACAAAAACTTTTGTGTGCTACTCGAGAAGACATCTACGCATGAACCTAGCTCATGATGCCACTATTGGGGAACGTCGCATGGGAAACAAAAAATTTCCTACGCGCACGAAGACCTATCATGGTGATGTTCATCTACGAGAGGGGATTTCTGATCTACGTACCCTTGTAGATCACATAGCAGAAGCGTTAGTGAACGCGTTTGATGTAGTGGAACGTCCTCACGTCCCTCAATCCACCCCGCGAACCGTCGCACGAACCATCCCGCGATCCGTCCCACGATCTAGTGCCGAACGGACGGCACCTCCGCGTTCAGCACACGTACAACTCGACGATGATCTCGGCCTTCTTGATCCAGCAAGAGAGACCGAGAGGTAGATAAGTTCTCCGGCAGCCTGACGGCGCTCCGGAGGTTGGTGGTGATCTGATCTCGGCAGGGCTCCGCCCGAGCTCCGCAGAAACGCGATCTAGAGGTAAAACCGTGGAGGTATGTGGTCGGGCTGCCTTTGAAAAGTTGTCTCAAATCAGCCCTAATTGCTCCATATATATAGGAGGATGGAGGGGAGGCTTGCCTTGAGGCTCAAGGAGCCCCAAGGTCTGCGCACCAAGGGGAGGAGGAGCCCTCCTCCAATCCTAGTCCAACTAGGATTGCAAAGTGGAGTCCTTCTCTCCTTTCCCACCTCTTTTTTTTTTCTTTTCTCTTTGATTTTCTATCCTTGGCGCATAGGGCCCTCTTGGGCTGTCCCACCAGCCCACCAAGGGCTGGTGCGCCACCCCTAAGGCCTATGGGATTCCCCGGGGTGGGTTGCCCCCCCCGGTGAACACCCGGAACCCATTCGTCATTCCCGGTACATTCCCGGTAACTCCGAAAACCTTCCGGTAATCAAATGAGGTCATCCTATATATCAATCTTCGTTTCCGGACCATTCCGGAAACCCTCGTGACGTCCGTGATCTCATCCGGGACTCCGAACAACATTCGGGAACCAACCATATAACTCAAATACTCATAAAACAACGTCGAACCTTAAGTGTGCAGACCCTGCGGGTTCGAGAACTATGTAGACATGACCCGAGTGACTCCTCGGTCAATATCCAATAGCGGGACCTGGATGCCCATATTGGATCCCACATATTCTATGAAGATCTTATCGTTTGAACCTCAGTGCCAAGGATTCATATAATCCCATATGCCATTCCCTTTGTCCTTCGGTATGTTACTTGCCCGAGATTCGATCGTCAGTATCCGCATACCTATTTCAATCTCGTTTACTGGCAAGTATCTTTACTCGTTCCGTAATACAAGATCCTGCAACTTACACTAAGTCACATTGCTTGCAAGGCTTGTGTGTGATGTTGTATTACTGAGTGGGCCCCGAGATTCCTCTCCGTCACACGGAGTGACAAATCCCAGTCTCGATCCATACTAACTCAACGAACACCTTCGGAGATACCTGTAGAGCATCTTTATAGTCACCCAGTTACGTTGCGACGTTTGATACACACAAAGCATTCCTCCGGTGTCAGTGAGTTATATGATCTCATGGTCATAGGAACAAATACTTGACACGCAGAAAACAGTAGCAACAAAATGACACGATCAACATGCTACGTGTATTAGTTTGGGTCTAGTCCATCACGTGATTCTTCTAATGACGTGATCCAGTTATCAAGCAACAACACCTCGTATATAATCAGAAGATCCTGACTATCTTTGATCAACTGGCTAGCCAACTAGAGGCTTGCTAGGGACAGTGTTTTGTCTATGTATCCACACATGTATATAAGTCTTCATTCAATACAATTATAGCATGGATAATAAACGATTATCTTGATACAGGAATTATAATAATAACTATATTTATTATTGCCTCTAGGGCATAATTAGAACAAGATCAAGTCAAGATCTATCCAAGTAAGTGTCACAAACTCCTCTCTTGCATTTACCTTTTTTGCCAGTTGCCTCTCGTTTTCCTCTCCCCCACTTCACATTTGCCGTTTTTATTTGCCTTTCTCCTTTGCCATTTTCATTTGCCTTTTGCCGTTTTCTTTGCCAGTTTTCTTGCTTGCTTGTGTTCTTGTTTGTTTCTTGAAGTCATCATGGCTGAAAGCACCAAACTTTGCGACTTCTCGAATACTAATAATAATGATTTTATTAGTACTCCGATTGCTCCTGCCACTAGTGCGGAATCATATGAAATCAACGCTGCCTTGCTGAATCTTGTTATGAAAGAGCAATTTTCTGGCCTTCCTAGTGAAGATGCCGCATCCCATCTTAATACTTTCATTGAACTTTGCGATATGCAAAAGAAGAAAGATGTGGGTAATGATGTTGTTAAATTGAAGCTTTTTCCGTTCTCTTTGCGAGATCGTGCAAAAACTTGGTTTTCTTCTTTGCCTAAAAATAGTATCGATTCTTGGAATAAGTGCAAAGATGCTTACATATCCAAGTAGTTTCCGCCGGCTAAGATTATCTCTCTCCATAACGATATCATGAATTTCAAGCAACTTGATAATGAACACGTTGCACAATCTTGGGAGAGGATGAAGTTAATGATCAAAAATTGTCCCGCTTATGGCTTGAGTTTGTGGATGATTATACAAATCTTTTACGTTGGTTTGAATTTTGCTTCTCGAAATATCCTGGACTCCGCCTCAGGTGGAAAGTTCATGGAAATCACGTTAGGAGAAGCTACAAAACTCCTAGACAATATCATTACCAACTACTCTCAGTGGCACACTGAAAGGTCACGTGCTAGCAAAAAGGTACACGCTATAGAAGAAATTAACTCGCTTAGTGCTAAGATAGACGAGTTGATGAATTTGGTTGCTAGTAGAACTGCTCCTTTAGATCCTAATGACATGCCACTATCTTCCTTGATTGAGAGTAGCAACGCTAGTTTGGACGTTAATTTTGTTGGTAGGAACAATTTTGGCAACAACAATGCTTTTAGAGGAAACTATGTTCCTAGGCCTTTTCCTAGTAACTCCTCTAACAACTATGGCAATTCCTACAACAACACTTATGGAAATCATAACAAATTACCCTCTAATTTAGAGAGTAATATCAAAGAGTTCATCAACTCTCAAAATATTTTCAATGCGTCCATAGAGGAAAAACTACTAAAAATAGACGATTTGGCTAAGAGCGTTGATAGGATGTCTTGTGATATTGATGCTTTGAAAGTTAGATGTGCTCCTCCCAAGGTTAACTTGGATGAAACTTTAAAAGCTATGCGTGTCTCCATGAATGAGAGCAAAGAAAGAACCACCCAAATCCACGCTAGGCATGAATGGTTGAAAAGGGTGCGTTCTAGTGATGCAAATCACGAAGATCTTAAAGTTCTTGGTGTGACTCCTGTTGAATCTTTGTTTTCGCGTGTCAAACCTATTGATGAAGGGGCTGTATATGAATCCACTTTGGTTGAAAAACGCCCCAATGATTCGGAGTCCACCTATCTTGATGATAAAGGTGTGGAGAGTGGAGTAGAAGAAATCAAAATACTGGGTAGTAATGAAACTCCCACTTTGGATTTCAAGGGATTCAATTATGATAATTGCTCCTTGTTTGAATGCATTTCCTTGATGCAATCCATTGCAAACTCTCGTCATGCTTATAGCCAAAGCAAAGCCTTTACCACTCATATCGTAGATGCTATGATGAAATCTCTTGAAGAGAAACTCGAATTGGAAGTCTATATACCTAGAAAACTTCATGATGAGTGGGAACCTACTATCAAAATCAAAATCAAAAACTATGAATGCAATGCTTTGTGTGATTTGGGTGGTAGTGTTTCCGCGATTCCAAAGTCTTTATGTGATATTCTTGGTTTTCATGAGATTGAAGAGTGTTCTCTTAATTTGCATCTTGCGGATTCTACCGTCAAGAAACCCATGGGAAGGATCAATGATGTTCTTATTGTTGCAAATAAGAACTATGTACCTGTGGATTTCATTGTACTTGACATAGATTGAAATCCTTCATGTCCCATTATTCTTGGTAGACCTTTCCTAAGGACTATTTGTGCTATCATCGATATGAAGGAAGGGAATATTAGATTTCAATTTCGTCTAAAGAAGGGCATGGAGCATTTTCCTCGAAAGAAAATAAGATTGCCTTATGAATCTATGATGAGGGCTACTTATGGTTTGAGCACCAAAGATGACTATACGTGATTCCATCACCTTATGCATGGCTAAGGGCGTTAAACAATAGCGCTTGTCGGGAGGCAACCCAACAAATCTATCCTTTTTCTTTCTGTTTTTCATTTTCCACACTTTAATAATTCTGTTATGATTGTGTTTTTTGTGTTTCTTTTGCGTTTGTGCCAAGTGAAACCGTTATGATTAGTCTTGGGGATGATCGTTTGATCATGCTGGAAAAGACAGAAACTTTCTGCTCACGAAAAGAATTTTCATTTTTTTCTGTGAGAGCTTTTGAGTTGATTCTTTTTTATGCTGATTTCTACGCAAATGTTCCAGACTGTCGTAAGGTTCCAGAATTTTTGAAGTACCAGAAGTATACGAAGTATACAGATTGCTACAGACTGGTCTGCTGTTAACAGATTCTGTTTTTGTTGAGTTGGTTGCTTATTTTGATGAAACTATGGATAGTATCGGGGGTATTAGCCATGGAAGATTGAAAATACAGTAACTCAACATCAAGATAAGTAGAATTTAAGTTTTCTACAGTGCCTAAGGAAGTGGTGATTTGCTTTCTTATACTAATGATATCACGAGTTTCTGTTTAAGTTTTGTGTTGTGAAGTTTTCAAGTTTTGGGTGAAGTTCTTATGGACAAAGAGATAAAGAGTGGCAAGAGACCAAGCTTGGGGATGCCCAAGGCACCCCAAGTTGATTCAAGGATGCCGAAAAAGCCTAAGCTTGGGGATGCCCCGGGAAGGCATCCCCTCTTTCTTCTTCAATCCATCGGTAACGTTACTTGGGGCTATATTTTTATTCACCACATGTTATGTGTTTTGCTTGGAGCGTCTTGTATCGTAGGAGTCTTTTATTTTTGTTGTGTCACAATCTTCTTTGCTGCACACCTAGAGAGAGAGACATGCACTCACCGTGATTTTGTCGAGCTTCGCTTATATCCTTTGGTTAGGCAATTCAGCTCACATGTTTTTCACTTATATCTTTTGAGCTAGTTGATTTTGCTCTGTGTGCTTCACTTCTATCTTTTGGAGCACGACAGTGCGTGGCGTGGTAGTTAATCTATGCTATGAAAGTAGTCTCAAAAGGGGTAGTTATCCAAAGGGATATGAAAACTTCCACCTTTATGTGCATGAGTAGTTATAGAAGTTTGATTCATCTCAATTAGTTTTGAGTTGTGGTTGTGGTAATATTGAAGTTATACTAGTAAGGTGTTGTGGATCTAGAAATACTTGTGTTGAAGTTAGTGATTCGCGTAGCATGCACGTATGGTGAACCGCTATGTGATGAAGTCTGAGCATGATTAGTTTATTGATTGTCAACCTTTGTGTAGCGGTCGGGATCGCGGGATGGTTTATACCTACCAACCCTTCCCCTAGGAGTATGCGTTGAATGCTTTGTTTCGATTACTACTAAAACTTTTGCAACAAGTATATGAGTTCTTCATGACTAATGTTGAGTCCATGGTTTAGATGCACTTTCACCTTCCACCATCACTATCTTCTTTTGTGCCGTGCAACTTTCGCCGGTGCATAAAACCACCATTAGCCTCCCTCAAAAGAGCCACCATACCTACCAACTATGGATTTTTCAAAGCCATTCCGAGATATATTGCCATGCAACTACCACCATGACATGTGCCACAGCTTCTACATTGCCATTGCATGATCATAAGATAGCTAGCATGATGTTTCCATTGATGTCTATGCCATTCTAGATCATTGTCACGGTAAACTACCGAAGGCATTTCATATAGAATCATCATTGCTCTAAGTTTTGAGTTGTAAGTGTGATGATCATCATTGATGGAGCATTGTCCCATGTGAGGAAATAAAATAGGCCAGTGAAGCCCATTTACAAAAAGAGGCCAAATATGCCCACCAAAAAAAAGAGGCCAAAGAGCCCACCAAAAAAATGAGATAAAAAGAGAGAAGGGGCAATGCTACTATCTTTCCACACTTGTGCTTATTAAGCACCATGATCTTCATGATTGAGAGTCTCTCGTTTTGTCACCACCATATAGCTAGTGGGAAATTTTCATTATATAACTTGGCTTGTATATTCCAATGATGGGCTTCCTCAAAATTGCCTTAGGTCTTCGTGAGCAAGCAAGTTGGATGCACACCCACTAGTTTTCTTTAAGAGCTTTCACATACTCTTAGCTCTAGTGCATCATTTGTATGGCAATTCCTACTAATTCACATTGATATCTATTGATGAGCATCTCCATAGCTCATTGATATGCCTAGTCAATGTGACCATCTTCTCCTTGTTTGCCTTGCAACCTCCACCACACTCCATTCCAGTTATAGTACTAAAACCATGGATCACACTCATGTATTGCGTGAGAGTTTAAAAGGTTTGAGAAAGTAAAGGTGTGAAAACAATTACTTGGCCAATACCGAGGTTGTGCATGATTTAAATTCGTTGTGCAAGGATGATAGAGCATAGCCAGACTATATGATTTTGTAGGGATAACTTTCTTTTGGCCTTGTTACTTTGAAAGTTCATGATTACCTTGCTAGTTTGCTTGAAGTATTATTGTTTCCACGTCCATAGCAAACTATTGTTTTGAATCTAACGGATCTGAACATTCATGTCACATAAGAAGAGTTACAAAGGACATCTATGCTAGGTAGCATGAAAGCATCAAGAATTCATTCTTTATCACTTCCATACTCGAGGACGAGCAGGAGTTAAGCTTGGGGATGCTTGATACGTCTCAAATGTATCTATAATTTTTGATGGTTTCATGCTGTTATCTTGTCAACTTTGGATGTTTTATATACCTTTTATATCCTTTTTTGGGACTAACTTATTAATTCAGTGCCAAGTGCCAGTTCCTGTTTTTTCTGCGTTTTTGACTCTTTTCAGATCTGATTTTGGAACGGAGTCCAAAGGGAATAAAATCCCCGAAATGATTTTTTCCAGAACAGAAGAAGATCGGGGACTTGAGGGCTAAGGCAGGAGGCCCACAGGGAGCCCACAAGCCCTGTAGCCGCAGCGAGGGGGGCCCGCGGCTACCAGGCTTGTGGCCCCCCTGGAGCTCCCCTGCCCTAGCTCTTTGGCCTATATATTCCCTAAAATCCCAGAAAAATAAGGGCGTCCACGAAACCACTTTTCCACCTCCGCAAGCTTCTGTTTCCGCGAGATCTCATCTGGAGACCCTTCCCGGTGCCCTGTCGGAGGGGACTTTGGAGCTGGAGGGCTTCTACATCAACATCATTGCCTCTCCAATGACTCGTGAGTAGTCTACTTCAGACCTACGGGTCCGTAGTTAGTAGCTAGATGGCTTCTTCTCTCTCTTGGATCTTCAATACAAAGTTCTCCATGATCTTCATGGACATCTATCCGATGTAATCCTCTTTGGCGGTGTGTTTGTCGAGATCCGATGAATTGTGGATTTGTGATCAGATTATCTATGAATTATATTTGAGTCTTTGCTGATTTCTTATATGCATGATTTGATATCCTTGTAAGTCTCTCAGAGTCTTGGGTTTTGTTTGGCCAACTAGATCTATGATTCTTGCAATGGGAGAAGTGCTTGGTTTTGGGTTCATACCGTGCGGTGACCTTTCCCAGTGACAGAAGGGGCAGCAAGGCACGCATCATGTTGTTGCCATCAAGGGTAACAGGATGGGCTTTCATCATAGATTTGAGATTGTCCATGTACATCATGTCATCTTGCTTAAGGCGTTACTCTGTTCTTATGAACTCAATACACTAGATGCATGCTGGATAGCGGTCGACGTGTGGAGTAATAGTAGTAGATGCAGAAAGTATCGGTCTACTTGTTTTGGACGTGATGCCTATATGTATGATCATTGCCATAGATAACGTCATGACTTTGCGCGGTTCTATCAGTTGCTCGACAGTAATTCATTCGCCCACCGTCTACTTGCTTTCATGAGAGAAGCCACTAGTGAACACTACGGCCCCCGGGTCTACTCACAATTATCATCTCCGCTTTAATTTTACTTTGCTTTGTTTTCTTTTTTCTTTTAGTTCTCACTTTGCAAATAATCTATAAGGGATTGACAACCCCTTCATAGCGTTGGGTGCAAGCTCTTTGTGTTTGTGCAGGTACTTGTGACTTGACGCGATCCTCCTATTGGATTGATACCTTGGTTCTCAAACTGAGGGAAATACTTACCGCCGCTGTGCTACATCACCCTTTCCTCTTCAAGGGAACACCAACGCAAGGCTCCAAGGCCGTGGGGGAATCCTTTGCATATTTGCCAAGGAAATCCCTATAGGCGTAGCCAGCAGCAGGGCCTGCCCTTTTTAAAACAAAGAGAGGCGAGGGGAACAGAGGAGGGCGGCTCAGCGGCGACGCTCACCGGTGATAGGGACGGCGGCGAGGCTGGGAGATGACAGGAATGGAACGGGCGCTCGACGACGATCCTCCCTGTACCCATAGCTCCTTTGGAGGTGGACGGACGGTGTCGCCCCGCTTTCTCCAGTGGGTGGAGGCTAAGGTGGTCGTCGACGGCGACGGTTCCGGCAGGGATTCAACTCTCCGACGGCTCGAGGAGCACCAGAGGGACCCAAGGAACACACTAGTGGCCTTGGATTGGACTGGGGGGGGGGGGCGGAGGAGGCTGGCGACAGAGGGGATTTGGCGGCGGAGCAACATGCCGGAGCTGAGGGAGACGAGCTCCCGGCTCTTGCTGGGGCGCTCTAGGGCTAATCCAGAGGTGGAGGAGAGGGGTGGGAGCTAGGAGGGGTTCTGGCAGCGCCTTAAATAGGCTAGTGACGAGCGCTGCCGAGCTCTCCTGAAACGGCGAGGCTCTGGCTTGCCACTGGAGCAAGGACGGCGAGGTGGCTGTCGCGGCACGGTGGTGAGGTGATGGAGGAGGTCACGGGAGCGACGGGACGGGTTCGTAGCCATTAATGGCGTGCGGACGACCAAAGTGGACGAAGCCCAGTGTGTTGCCCGTGGCGGAGCTTCGTCGGGAGCGCCGGCAGCCTTCCCCGGCGAACCAGAGGGTTCGGGAGGTACCACGCGGCTACGAGGGACCTCGTCGGCGCTTCAGACAAGGGGGGGGGGCAGTGATTGACGGCTCGGGGCGTCTCGACTGTCATTGGAGCTGCGCAGAGCGTGCTCTATGGTATGCCAGCACCATGATCACCACGGTTGAGGCCACCCTGATGCAACGCAAGCCTTGAGTCCTTGTCCATAGCGTCGGTCAGCCCTCCATCAGTCACCATCTACTGCTAGCCTGAGCATACAAGCCTGCCGCGACTAGGAAAATCATGAACAGGTTCTGCCAGCAGACTTTGGGAGGTTCTTGAGCTCAAGAGGGTTGGGATTAGAGCAAACTAAGATGTCTAATGGAATCAGCATAGAAAAGACTCTAAACTGGCAAACTTTGGCAAGGATTGAAGATCAAATGAATATAGTTCCTTTGTAAACTACCTTTCCGCTCGAGAACACAAATGAGCTCCTAGCACTCAATTGCAAGCTTTGCTACCATTGTCTTTTGGTGGGGAAGTTTCATTTGGTGGTGCACACATGCCCAAAAATTTGCAGCCCCATTGTGCACTCCTAGCTGGCACTTCCTTCACAAACGTCCCGTTTTAGCAGAAACTTAGCAGAGTATTTTTGCTCAAAATTTGTACTGGGCCATGGGATGTTTTTACATATTGGAACCATATATGATCCCTAGTAACTACAGGAATTTATTGGGAATTTTTCAAAATAGGAATCATAGGGTTGCTTCACAAGGGGATAATTCTTGTCAAATAATAAATAATTATTCTGGCCATAATTATCCATTGGACAAAGAAATATTTTTGCATATTTAGAAAACATATAGCATTGAGAAACTGTTGCAAAAGTTTTGGGTCTTAAAGCTCATCCAAGCTATAGGTTGCTTCACAACCCAGGGTGATGGCATAATTCCCAAAATAGAAAAATAGAATTATTTAATGAAAGAAAATATTGCAAACAAATCTCAGAAGGGCTTTAGTATGAAGCAAATGGTTTTGGGTTGTTTGAGACAAGAGTTCAAAGATTTCATAATCCAACTTGCTTTGAGGACTTGAAAATCCACCAAATTGCAAGTGCTTTTCAAAATATTTTGAAAAGAAAAGGTTTAAAAAATCAGGGTGTTACAAACCTACCCCCCTTAGGATGAATCTCGTCCTCGAGATTCGGTTGCTCAGGGAACAAGTATGGATATGCGGATCTCAAGAAATCTTCTCTCTCCCATGTAGCTTCTTCCTGAGTATGGTGTTCCCATAGTACTTTATTAAACTTAAGCACCTTTCTTCTGGTAGTTATTTCCATCTCATCCAAGATTCTGACAGGTTTCTCCTCATAGGTTAGATCCTTAGCCAATTCTAGCTCACTCATATCTGCCTGCTTAATTGGAGGTGCAATACACTTTCTTAGCTGTGAGATATGAAAGACATCGTGCACATCTGACAATTCATGTGGTAGCTCTAACTGATAGGCGACTCTGCCTCTTCTTGCCATCACTGGAAAGGGACCGATATATCTCGGTGCGAGCTTTCCCCGTGTGCGAAACCTTCTCACTCCTTTCATGGGGGTTACTCGAAGATAGGCATATTCTCCTGGTTTGAAGGTCACTTCTCGGTGCTTTGGATCATACTAGCTTTTCTGGCGGGACTTGGCTGCTTGAAGGCGTTCCTGAATATCTTTGACCTGTTTCTCGGCCTCCAGCATCAAGTCGGTTCCAAATATGCGACTGTCTCCTGTCTGTGACCAATTCAATGGGGTTCGGCACTTCCTGCCATACAATGCTTCAAAGGGTTACATCTTCAGGCTTGTCTGATAGCTGTTGTTGTAGGAAAATTCTGCATAGGGTAGGCTAACTTCCCATTTGGGCCCATGGGTGAGGGCACATAACCGAAGCATGTCCTCTAGTATTTGATTCACTCTTTCTGTCTGTCCATCCGTCTGAGGGTGGTATGCGGTACTGTGTTTTAGCATGGTGCCCAAGGCGTGGTGAAGTCGTAGCCAGAATGCTGAGGTGAATAGAGAGCCTCTATCCGATGTGATTGACTTGGGTACCCCATGTAGGCTTACTATCCGGGACATGTATAGCTGTGCCAGTTGGTTGGCGTTGAAAGTAATCTTTACTAGGATAAAGTGAACTACTTTCGTGAGCATATCCACAATGACCCAGATAGCATCGTTGCCTCTTATTGACTTGGGTAGTCCGACAATGAAGTCCATGCATATGTCGTCCCACTTCCATTGGGGAACTGGTAAAGGTTGTAGTAACCCCGCGGGCTTTTGGTGTTCCGCCTTAACCTTGTTGCATATATCACAACAGGCGACATAATATGCTATATTCCTTCGCATCCCTGACCACCAAAATGTCTTTCTCAGGTCTTGGTACATCTTCGTACCTCCTGGATGAATAGAATATGCGGAATCATGTGCTTCTTTGTTATTTTCTGCCTCGGGCTGTTTTGGTCGGGGACGCATATCCGTTTTTCGAACCATAGGATGCCTTGGTCATCTACTCGGAAATATTTGTCCTTCCCTTTTGGCAGTGACTCTTTGATCTTCTTGATTCCCTCATCTAATTCTTGAGCTTTCTTGATTTCGCCTATGAGGGCGGGGATAATTTCCAGGGTCTCTGGGGAAATTGGACCACATAATATCATGTTGAGACTAATGAACTCTTCTTGTAGTCTTGGATGCATATTTTCCAGTAATGCATTTACCGTGATTGGCTTTCGGCTAAGAGCGTCTGCAACCACATTGGCTTTCCCCGGATGATAGTTGATCCCAAGGTCATAGTCGTAGACGAGTTCAAGCCATCGTCGTTGCCTGAGGTTCAGATCGGGGTGGGTGAAAATATACTTAAGACTTTTGTGGTCCGTATATATCTCACACCGTTGCCCATTGAGGTAATGCCTCCAAATTTTTAAGGCATGAACCACGACTGCTAGCTCCAAGTCATGAGTGGGGTAGTTCTCTTCATGCGGTCATAGCTGTCGGGATGCGTATGCTACAACCTTCCCTTCTTGCATAAGCACACAGTCAATTCCTCGTCAGGAAGCGTCACAATAAATGTCAAAAATCTTGTGAATATATGGGAGGATTAAAATAGGTGCGGTCGTTAGACTTGTTTTTAACTCCAGGAAACTGCTTTCGCATGCTGTCGTCCATATGAATCTCTGGTTTTTCTTGAGCAATTTCGTCAATGGTTTGGCTATCTTGGAAAAGCCTTCTATGAATCGTCGGTAATAGCCTGGCAATCCCAGGAAGCTGCGAACTTCGGTCACCGAGACTGGTGTCTTACAATTTAGCATTGATATTACCTTACTTGGGTCGACAGCCACACCTTGCTCTGACAGGATGTGTCCCAAAAATCCCACTTCCTTCAGCCAGAACTCACATTTACTGAACTTAGTATACAGTTGATGGGATCTCAGTCTTTCCAAGACAACACGGATGTGACGCTTGTGATCCTCTTCGTCTTTAGAATATATCAGTATATCATCAATGAACACTACCACGTGCTTGTCTAGGAAATCCATGAAGACCTTGTTCACCATACTCATGAAATAGGATGGAGCATTTGTCAGACCAAATGACATGACCGTGAACTCATACAGGCCATATCGGGCAGTGAACGCTGTCTTGGGTATATCTTCCTTTCTGATTTTGAGTTGATGATACCCAGTCCTGAGGTCAATATTGGATAACACTCGTGCTCCACTCAACCGGTCGAATAGATCATCGATGCGTGGTAGTGGGTACTTGTTCTTAATAGTGACCTCATTTAGCTGACAATAGTCTATGCACATTCGCAAACTTCCATCCTTCTTTTTGACAAATAGCACTGGTGATCCCCATGGTGAGATGCTTGGGTGAATGTATCCTTTCTGCAGTAATTCGTCCAACTGTTTCTTCAGCTGTGCCAATTCTGGTCCTGGCATACGGTAGTATTTCTTTAAACTTGGGGAAGTACCGGGAACTAACTCGATTGCAAACTCCAACTCCCGATCCGGTGGCATTCCTGGCAATTCTTCGGGGAACACATCTGGAAATTCACGTACCACTCGAATCAAGTTCATATCCGTGACATCTGCTTGGTATGCCATTCCGTTCCTTGTCTTCATGTTCTTGGCGATAAACTGGACGGTTTTACTGGCCGGATTAACCAGCGTCACAGTTCTGGTGGCACAATTGATGTACACTTGATGGGGTGCCAACCAATCCATCCCTAGTATTACATCTAATCCTAAGGATTCAATGGCAATTAGTGCCACTGGAAAGGTAACTCCTTGTATCCGTATTTCCAGATCCCGGTATACGAGATTTGTTCTGAGCATGGAGCCAGGGGATTGTACCACCATGATTTTATCCAACAATGAAGGGGAAAATTGGTGTATGGCGGCAAAACTCCTTGAAATAAATGAGTGGGAAGACCCGGAATCAAATAAAACTATTGCTGGTATGCTGTTAACAGAGAACATACCGATGACGACTTCTGGAGCTTCGCATGCTTCTTCGGAAGAGATATGGTAGACGCGTCCTTGAGTAACCTTAGAGTTAGGGCGGCGTCCAATAGTGTTGATCTGCGGTTTGATGTCGGAGGATGGCTTTCCGCCATTGGTGGGTGATACGTCTCAAACGTATCTATAATTTTTGATGGTTTCATGCTGTTATCTTGTCAACTTTGGATGTTTTATGTACCTTTTATATCTTTTATGGGACTAACTTATTAATTGAGTGCCAAGTGCCAGTTCCTGTTTTTTCTGTGTTTTTTACTCTTTTCAGATCTGATTTTTGAACGGAGTCCAAACGGAATAAAATCTCCGAAATAATTTTTTCCAGAACGGAAGATCACGGGACTTGAGGGCCAAGGCAGGAGAGCCACAGGGGGCCCACAAGCCTTGTAGCCGCCACCAGGAGGCGGCGGCTACCAGGCTTGTGGCCTCCCTAGTGCCCCCCTGACCTAGCTCCTTCGCCTATATATTCCCTAAAATACAGAAAAAATAGGGGAATCCACGAAAACACTTTTCTGCTGCCGCAAGCTTTCGTTTCCACGAGATCTCATCCGGAGACCCTTCCCGGTGCCCTGCCGAAGGGGACTTTGGAGTTGGAGGGCTTCTACATCAACATCATCGCCTCTCCAATGACTCGTTAGTAGTTCACTTCAGACCTATGGGTCCGTAGTCAGTAGCTAGATGGCTTCTTCTCTCTTGGATCTTCAATACAAAGTTCTCCATGATCTTCATGGAGATCTATTCGATGTAATCCTCTTTGGCGGTGTGTTTGTCGAGATCCAATGAATTGTGGATTTGTGATCAGATTATCTATGATATATATTTGAGTCTTTGCTGATTTCTTATATGCATGATTTGATATCCTTGTAAGTCTCTCCGAGTCTTGGGTTTTGTTTGGCCAACTAGATCTATGATTCTTGCAATGGGAGAAGTGCTTGATTTTGGGTTCATACCGTGTGGTGACCTTTCCCAGTGACAGAAGGGGCAGCAAGGCACGCATCGTGTTGTTGCCATCAAGGGTAACAAGATGGGCTTTTATCGTAGATATGAGATTGTCCATCTACATCATGCCATCTTGCTTAAGGCGTTACTCTGTTCTGATGAACTTAATACACTAGATGCATGTTGGATAGGGGTCGACGTGTGGAGTAATAGTAGTAGATGCAGAAAGTATCGGTCTACTTGTTTTGGACGTGATGCCTATAGATATAATCATTGCCTTAGATAACGTAACGACTTTGTGCAGTTCTATCAATTGCTCGACAGTAATTCGTTCACCCACCGTCTACTTGCTTTCATGAGAGAAGCCACTAGTGAAAACTACGGCCCCCGGGTTTATTCACACCTATCGTTTCCACTTTCGCTTTTACTTTGCTTTGTTTCTTTTTGCTTTCAGTTCTCACTTGGCAAACAATCTATAAGGGATTGACAACCCCTTCATAGCGTTGGGTGCAAGCTCTTTGTGTTTGTGCAGGTACTTGTGACAATCCTTCACTGGATCGATATCTTGGTTCTCAAAACTGAGGGAAATACTTACCGCTGCTGTGCTACATCACCCTTTCCGCTTCGAGGGAACACCAACGCAAGGCTCCAAGGCCACGGGGGAATCCTTTGCATATTTTCCAAGGAAGTCCCTAAAGGCGTAGCCGTAGCAGAAGGATTCCTGGTGCCGTTGCTGAGGAGTATCAAGACGAGAATAGTCTCCTGTCAGCACACTTGTTTCTGGCGCCGTTGGAAGGTCTTTTGTTGTAGTAGCAGTGGGGCACTGCTTTGCATAGTGTCCACTTTTGCCGCAAGTGAAACAGGTGTTGTTGCGGCGACAATCCTCTACCACTGGCTGTTTGCCGAAGGCCTTGTTCTGGCTCACTGTCTTGGTAGTGTTGTTACTGTTGTTCCAAGTGGGCTTGTAGACAGCGGTGTTTGGCTGCCAGGTACGCGGCTCTTGTGCAATCTGCTCCTTGTTGTCCTTCTTGGGTTCAAACTTCCTCTTGCGGTCATCGTATCCAGTCTTAAGCTCTCGCTCGGCTATGAAAGCTTTGTTTACCAGCGTCTGGAAGTCTGGAAAGTCCAGCATACAATGCTGACAATGGAGGGCATGGTTAAGACCGCCTAGGAAGCGATCAACCTTCCTTTCCTCAGTGGATACATCATGGGTTGAGTATCGTGCCAGATTGTTAAACTTGTTCAGATACTCGGCTACCGTCATGCTTCCTTGTGTAAGGGCAAGGAATTCTCTTTGCTTCACCTTCATAATACCCGTGGGAATATTATATTTGCGGAATGCTTCCTTGAATCTTTCCCTTGTAATCTCTTCTCCACAGGGCCACGTTACCTTAGTATTATCCCACCATATAGCTGCTGGCCCTTCCAGGTAGTGAGTGGCAAAGGGTAACTTGTCTGCTTCCTCACAACGACCTATTTCTAGCTTCTTCTCCATAGTCCTTATCCAGTCTTCGGCTTCAATCAGATCCGCAGCTTGACCAAAATTGGGAGGCTAAGTATGCTGAAAATCTGACAACCTGGATCGTGCCCCATTGTAGTTGTTCTGGCCTACCATAGCTTGCATGCTTCTCAAGAATTCCATGAGATCCTGATTCCTCTTTTCCTCAAACATTCTCATAATCTGCTCAGTACTTGGTGCCTGGGGTGGTGGAGGTGGTAGCTCTTCTGGTGCTTGACCTGCCTGCCTGGCAGACCGACGGATGGGGGTTCCATCGTTGCCTTGGCTACAATTTCCTTTCATCCTAAATTATTGTTCCCATTGCAAAGGACCGAATCGATGAGAAACATCCATAAGGGAAAAACATGGTCATAAAACACCAAAGAAATCCTCATAAAAGGCAAATAAGCAACGAACATAATTATACAATGCACATTAACATCACAACTGGCAAGCTAGTAGGGGAACATATCATGACTAGACTGCTCACACGGCAGTTGACATATGCAAAGATGCATGCTCAACAACTCCAACCATAGCTCTAGTGGCGTGGATGGCACGAACACTTGAAGACCTCCGACTCCTCGTCGTTTGATCCTGAGTCAGAGTCTAAACTGATGATGTTGACCTCAATCTCCGGAGCAAAGGCCACGCGACGACGCTGACGAGACGGTCTTGCTTCCGAGGGAGCATGACGCCTCAGCATCGGGGCAGCAGGAGTAGCAAGGAGTGAGGCGCACTCATAATGAGTCTCACGGCGACTACTAGACGAAGTGCATGGCGGTGCTGAAGAACTGGCTGGGATCTCAAATCCAGGTGGTGGTGGAACTGGTGGTGCATCTGGGGGTGGAACAGAAGACTGGGGTGGGGGTGGCACTGCGGTTGCAATGACAAGTGCCGCCCGAAGACGGGATAGCTCATCTGCCAGGGACACGATCGTACGATAGCTGGCGCTCACATAGCGAGACTCCACATCAGTCGCACGGTCACATGCCGGGTCTATGGGAGCAAAAATGACTCACCCTGTCGAAGGCGACAAGGTGGGGTAATGGAAGAAACCTGGATGAGTTTGCATCTCCACCTCGTGGTAGCGCAAGTCAGTGAGAGCCTCCTCCGCAGCAAACTGGATTGCCATCTCTGGAGTAGAAGCCGTTCCGCCCTTAGTAGAGCGAGAATAGCTACCAATATCTGAGCTGACAACCACGTAAGCCTGAGCATGGAACTCGTACACGGACTCGGCAAGCTGCTCCCGAATCACCTGGTACACTGATCCTCGCCATGCGGGTACAGCCGAAACCAGACGTTCCGTGACAGTGCTGGGCAGGAGGATGGTGCAGGCTCATACTGGAAATGATACGGAACTGGTGCCATCTACACTCACAAAGCCAAAGGTTAGTAACACAATGAATCATGATGCATGCCATGCAACAATCAAATGCATCATCCAAATGCAACAAGCAAATGCATACTTACGACCCTGTACTACTCGTTGTGCTAACGCGGTTACTAGGGTGTCCTACAGTCAGCATGGCTGTGATACCAAGCGTTGTGGCACCCCGATTCAACGAATCGGATTACCAGTGTTTCCAACCCAGAGATCATGTCTTCTGGAAACACTCAACAACTTGGCAGAGAACAGAACTGACTTTATTGATAGCATAATGTTACAAGAGCATATCTTACAATGATAGCGAGGCCAAAGGCACCCTTGGTGCAGCACAATATCTACATTATTTTTGAGACATAGTGGGGCCTCGAAACTACTAAGTACTTCTACGGCGTAGCGGAATATAGCGGCAACTCCACACACAGGGACACTGCTGTGGACACTTCCTAGTACGCATAATCAGGACCTCCGTCCTCGGCTTCTCCTGCATCTGGCATGATACGCCAGGTGAGTACTTTGAATGTACTCGCAAGCTCATAATAACCAAGGAATGCAACAAACAAAAGCATGGCAACAAATTAAGAATAATACCACTTGACTTTATAACAGCCACTTACTCATGTCCGGGGTTGTCTCACAACCACCGGAATGCTCATCAAGCATCTCCACTCAACTGGAGAGTTCTTCCATCATTACTAATATCCACACAGGTGACCATCTACTGAGGTCTGGTCGGACCGTCCATTACCGTGGACACGACTATTCGAATAGTTTTTTACACTCTGCAGAGGTTGCACACTTTACCGACACTCTGGATCACTAACCTCGTGATCCCATTCGGGTGGACCAACATTGCTCCAACGCAACTTGTCTGGCCCGTGACTCTCTCATCATATCCCCGGCAACCACTCCCTTCCGGAGTCTTTCCCTGGGTGGCCCTGTGTCCTCATGACACCTGTGGCCTCATGACACCTGCCACCGTCGTGGCCAAACAAACTATCCCAAACAGGGACGGGCCCAACTCAACTTAACTGGGCTCATAGAGTTATCACCGCCCACCGGGCCAAGGTGGCACGCATGCATAACCCTCCATCTTTGGGGCATATCAGTGAGAGATCACGCGGACATCCCAAGTCACGTCCTTCCCATACACGCAAGAGGTGGTTGTACGATTATGCCCAGTCAGGTGACTCATGATCATCCACCATATCATAGCAACCATAGTAACTCATAATCATAAGCATATATCTCTATATTATCATTTATTAAATCATTATTTTTTTAGCAAGTTAAGCAAGTTTAATGCATGAGGAGGTGAGATATGCTATGCAAAACTACATCCCATGGATATGATGGCTTGCCTTGATCAGTGGGGTTGTTCAAACGCTCCTGGTCTTCAAAGTTTCCCTCTGAAAATGTATTTGAAATAGCAAAAGAAAAGGAAAACCATTAAATACCTTTTTATTAACCAGAAATTCTATGAGTGTGGGAAAAATACCAAAAATTACCAGATTGTAAATAATTTCAATACAAACCCAATGCAAAAAGAATCAAGTGATTTGGACTTGTAGATAAAAAGATTTAATTGATCAAAGTTTGTGTTAAAAACTGAATTAAATAAAAGAAAAGAAAACCTGGGGGGCACGTCGAAGGCGTAAAGTGGAGGGGCGCCTCCACTTAACGCTTCGGCCGCAGGCCAAAGCCCCTGGTAGGTGGGGCCTACCTTTTTTAAAACAGAGAGAGAGGAGGGGAACAAAGGAGGGCGGCCCACCGGCGACGCTCACCAGCGATAGGGACCGCGACGAGGCTGGGAGATGACGGGAATGGAACGGGCGCTCGACGGCGATCCTCCCTGTACCCATAGCTCCTCCGGAGGTGGACGGACGACGTCGCCCCTCTTTCTCTGGCGGGTGGAGGCAACGGTGGTCGTCGACGGCGACGGTTCCGGCAGGGATTCAACTCTCCAACGGCTCAAGGAGCACCAGAGGGACCCAAGGAACACACTGGTGGCCTTGGATTGGACTGGGGACGGACGGAGGAGGCTGGCGACAGAGGGGATTGGGCGGCCGAGCAACTCGTCGGAGCTGAGGGAGACGAGCTCCCGGCTCTTGTTGGGTGGCTCTAGGGCTAATCCAGAGGTAGAGGAGAGGGGTGGGAGCTAGGAGGGGTTCGGGAAGCGCCTTAAATAGGCCAGCGACGAGCGCTGCCGAGCTCTCCTGAAGCGGCAAGGCTCGGGCTTGCCACTGGAGCAAGGACGGCGAGCTGGCTGTCGCGGCGCGGTGGTGAGGTGATGGAGGAGGTCAGGGGAGCGACGGGAGGGGTCCGGAGCCATTAATGGCATGCGGACGACCACAGTGGTCGAAGCCCACTGTGTTGCCCGTGGCGGAGCTTGGCCGGGAGCACCGACGGCCTTCCCCGGCAAACCAGAGGGTTCAGGAGGTGCCACGCGGCTACTAGGGACCTCGTCGGCGCTTCAGACAAGGGGGCTACCAGGGACCTCGTCGGCTCGGGGCGGCTTGGCTGTCATTGGAGCTGCGCAGAGCGCGCTCTGTGGCATGCCAGCACCGTGATCACCACGGTTGCGGCCACCCTGATGCCACGCAAGCCTTGAGTCCTTGTCCATAGCGTCGGCCAGTCCTCCATCAGTCACCATCTACTGCTAGCCTGAGCATACAAGCTCTGCTGCGACTAGGAAAATCATCAACAGGTTTTGCCAGCAGACTTTGGGAGGTTCTGGAGCTCAACAGGGTTGGGATTAGAGCAAACTAAGATGTCTAATGGAATCAGCATAGAAAAGACTCTAAACTGGCAAGCTTTGGAAAGGTTTGAAGATCAAATGAATATAGTTCCTTTGTAAACCACCTTTCTGGTCCAGAACACAAATGAGCTCCTAGCATTCAATTGCAAGCTTTGCTACCAGTGTCTTTTGGTGGGGAAGTGTCATTTGGTGGTGCACACATGCCCAAAATTTACAGCCCCATTGTGCACTCCTAGCTGTCACTTCCTTCACAAAGGTCCTATTTTAGCAGAAACTTAGCAGAGTGTTTTTGCTCAAAGTTTGTACTGTTCCATGGGATGTTTTTACATATTGGAACCATATATGATCCCTAGTAACTACATGAATTTATTGGGAATTTTTCAAAACAGGAATCATAGGGTTGCTTCACAAAGGGATAATTCTGGTCACATAATAAATAATTATTCTGGCCATAATTATCCATTGGACAAAGAAATATTTTTGCATATTTTGAAATCATATAGCATTGAGAAAATGTTGCAGAAATTTTGGGTCTTAAAGCTCATCCAAGCTATAGGTTGCTCCACAACCCATAGTGATGGCATAATTCCCAAAATAGAAAAAAAATTAATGGAAGAAAATATTGCAAACAAATCTCAGAAGGGTTTTAGTATGAAGCAAATGGTTTTGGGTTGTTTGAGACAAGAAATAAAAGATTTCATAATCCAACTTCCTTTGAGAACTTGAAAATCCACCAAATTGCAAGTGCTTTTCAAAATATTTTGAAAAGAAAAGGTTTGAAAAATCAGGGTGTTATAATGCACGGGGGCATCCCCAAGCTTAGACGCTTGAGTATCCTTGAATATTTCTTGGGGTTGCATGGGGGAATCCCCAAGCTTGAGCGCTTGACACTCCTGGATCTTCTTTCATCATCTTCCATCGCATACTTGAAAACTCCCTTCATACGAAACTCATCATAAGCTGATTAGAGTGGTTAGTACCCATGATAAAATAATTCATTATCTACTGTAAATAAATATTTTAATGAAAAATAATGTTTCTCATGATTTCCAAAAGATTTTTGCAAAGGAAAAGTAAGCTTAAGATTTGCAAAATGATGAAAACGCAAAACATGGCAGAATCTGTGAAAAACAGAACAAAAGGTAGTAAATAATTTTTCCACGGCACTTCTGCAACTCAAATCGAAAAACTCAAAACAGATGCCGGAAAGACAATTATATAGAGCATGGTGTCAAAAGAATTCATATAAAAAATATGATCTGGTGATTTTTGGCGAATTTTTCCATCAAGCGGACAAAATCTGTTTCTGGACAACATGTCACAACTTTTGAACTTTCTTGCATTCGAAGGCTAAAACTTGGCACAAAGCTTGAAAATAATGATACAATGATGTTGCTACAGTAGTAACAAGCATCAAGACCACTAAAAACTGAAAGTAAAAACTCAAAGTAAAGATAACAAGGGTTGTCTCTGTAGAGCTCTTTCTTTATAGCCATAAAGATAGGCTTAAGATTTTAATGATGCTCTCGTAGGAATAAGAGTTGTAGAACAAAAGAGAGCATCAAGAAGCAAATACCAAACACATTTAAGTCTAACATGCTTCCTATGCATAGGAATATTGCAATATAATAATTCATTGAAGCACAAAGCGATAAGCATAGGAAGGCAAAACAAGTGCAACTTCAAAACCTTCGACATAAAGAGAGGGAACTTGATATTATTGAAATATCTATAAGCATATGTTCCCTTCTCATAATAATTTTTAGTGGGATAATGAATAAAGTCAACATTATAAGTATCACATAAAGCATTGTTACCATGATCCACATGCAAAAAGGTACTCTTACTCTCCACATAAGCATAATCTTTCTCATTGGTAATAGTGGGAGTAGGACTATCATTATCATCATGGTAATCATCAGAGCAAATTTTCTCCTCAAAAGTTGGGGGACTAAAAATATCATGTTCATCAAACCCGTCATCCCCAAGCTTAGAGCTTTCCATGTCATTAGCAATATTGGTATTCAAAGGAAGCATACTAATAACATTGCCACCATCATAATTGTTATGCAAATAATGAAGTTCCATAGGTTTTTTAATTTTCTCCACAAACACTTCATGTCCTAGTTCAAGATAAAGTTTGTAAAGCTCTCTCTTATTTTTGTTGTTTTCCATTAAGCCTAACTAGTGAAATAAAAACAATAAACAAAAAGATCTAATTGCAAGATCTAAAGATATACCTTCAAGAACTCACCTCCCCGGCAACGACGCAAGAAATAGCTTGATGTCTATGCACACCTCTATTCTTGTAGACTATGTTGGGCCTCCAAGCGCAGAGGTTTGTAGGACAGCAACAATTTCTCTCAAGTGGATGACCTAAGGTTTATCGAACTCATGGAAGTAGAGGTTGAAGATGGTCTCTCCCAAGCAACCCTGCAATTAAGAAACGAGAAGTCTCTTGTGTCCCCAACACACCTAATACAATGGTAAATTGTATAGGTGCACTAGTTCGGCGAGGAGATGGTAAAATATGGGTGATAGGTGTGGCAAAGCAAGGTAATATAAATCTGAAATAAAAATGGCAGCAAGGTAGCAAGTGACAAAAGTGAGCATAAACGGTGTAACAATGGTGAGAAATAAGGCCTAGGCTTCATACTTTCACTAGTGGCAACTCCCAACAACATTAACATAGTCTAATCACATGATATTGTCACTAAAACCTGCAATGGAGACATACTCGGAGGTCATTCCTTTGCGATCAAGAGAGGACGAGAATTATGTAGGGCTATAAAAGCACACCTCAGAGTTCGAAGTTCTCTCTATGGATTTCCCAATGTCACCGCGACCATCCAAAGAGAGTACCACAATCACCACAACGTATCTCAAGGATAGTCAAAGACAAGCACCAAGAGACTCTCTCAATCAATTCACAAAAGAGGAAATCACTCATGAAAATATTCTTGTAATCCATGTCCAATAGACTGCTGTCACCATGGTCTCGGAGATTATACTAGATAAGATCAAGTAAGTACATCAATCCAATACATAAAACAAGGGGAAACATCATGGGATCACCCTAGATTAACACAACCTGTGATCACAGTCAAGATCACATCATGGGAGAGAGATATGACCACATAGCTACACGTACAAGACCTCAGCCCCGAGGGAGACTACTCACACATGGCCATGGTGAGCAAGAGGTTGATGGAGAGGTGCAGCCTAGAGAGGAGACGGCGGCCATGGTGGCGGCCACGTCCCTTGGGTGCGGCGGCCCTTGGCCCCCCTTCTTCCTTGGAGATGGTGCTAGTATGGAGGTGGTTCTCCACCCCAAGGCGGCTGCCTCGGAGGAGGAAATCTTGTAGCTCTTGGTGGCCCTCGAGAAACCAGGTTTTTTCTCTCCTTATATGAGTCGGGACGATCATTCTTGTCCCTCTGATGGATGCCCTTTTGATCCAAGGGATCTTGGGCACCTCTAGAACCTTCCTAGGAACTCCTCTTAGCCCTAATGAGATCCCCAAGTCGTGGCTGGACCGAGTCCATATAATATGGTAAGAGTTCGACTCAATCACGTCACCGATTCCTGTAATCCTGTAATCAGATATTTGTTCTCCAGTAAAACGGGCTTTCCTGGAGCGTCCCAACTCCAAATGGGCCGAATTTCGTGTCTAGAATTATCAGAATAAAATTCGCCATAACTCTCGCCTCTATTATTTTTCCAGTTGATGACATGTTCGAGGCAGAAACAGACGATCTGTAAAATCTATAGGGGGGCAGATTTCAGGAAAGTCAGAGTCCCACTCCAACATGGTTTCCTCTTCTATTTTTGATAGTTCCTACACATCAAAGTGTAAAACAAGAAGAGTGTGCACTTTTGCAACTATTAGTAGATTAGACCAAATGAATCATAAACTTAATATAAAAACAATTATCAAAAGCATAAAACTAAAATGAAACCATAAAAAATTATAGATACATTTTGGACGTATCAGCGCCCCATGAGCCGGAGAGTGGAGCCAAGCGCCAAGGGCATGGGAGTTCGTCGCCGAGGAGATCGACAAGCTGCAAGGGGTGTCGGTCACGCGCACCTGGCGAGGTGTCGGGACCCCGCGAGCTCATGAAGCATGAGGAGCGAGCAGCCTGACGAGCTAGCCGCCCCCACTGGAGGGGTAGACCCCCGTGGCACGTGACGTCAAGCGGGCTGACGCGCCCGCGAAAACTTGTCGGTCAAGTGAGTTTTTGAGTTGTTCAAATCAAGCAATTCCCTGTATTTTCCATCGCCCCAAGCAGGTGTTTCGTGGATATGTGACGAACTTAATTAACCTTCACTTGATATGGTGTTGTTTGTCTAAATCTTAAGCTCTAGTGTCTCACCGCTGTCGGGGGCTGGCGCGCCCCCGCGACCGTCGTGTGATGTTTCGGCGGTGGGGGTTAGATACGGCGTGTGTGTTAGGACTTGTCCTTGCAGCGTCGGGAAATCTAAGTGACCGAGCTACGGCTCGCGGACTGGCCACCCATGTTAGTCATCTCGCTAAGGTCCTTAGTGTCGCGCCCTCCCGAAGAACCATCGCGGGAAGATGGAGGGGATGCGTCTTGGCTCGTGTTGCCACGGGGCAGGAGCATTGCCGCGTCCCGTAATGACTCGCCTAACGACGCGCTCTTGTGGCCACACGGTGCACGATGACGCTCATGTTTGGGCCACATGAGCGCTGCGCCGACATGCACACTCCTACACCAAAACACATGGAAGCACGTGAAGACCGGGTTAGACAGTCCCGAGCTTTGGTCCTAGGGTGTCCACCTAATCATCATCACCCATGACACTCTCTTGTAAGGATGAGTGGGCTGCGTACGCCCGAAGCCTCCTAAGTGGAAGCCCACGATGAGCCGCGTCATGGCCTTGGTGGAGGGCTCCTCCCACGCCCAAGTGGAAGTCCCTATGCTCCGCACTGGCGGAATGAATGTCGAACTGAGACTATGCCCACGTCCTAGTGGAAGCCCCTTACATCGCGCCCGGGGAACGATCAAAGAAGATGTCATGCAGGCCGCAACTAGCACTTATTTTAGGTTGACCCATGCTGGATATGGCAGGCGCATTTCTTTCTAGGTTGACCCGTGCTGGATAAGACATCCGCTTTTATTCCTTTCTTTCTTTGACTTGTGAAAGAGCTCACCAGGCTGACATGTGCTACGCATGGCAGCCGCACCTCCCCTTTTTGGGCTTGCGAACAAGTTAGCATCGGGTTTTAATGAGGGTCTTGGTCTTCTGGTCTTTGCGGAGTTTCCTTAGTTTTCTCTCTTCTTACCATGCCCATGCATAGTGGAAGCCTCATCCATCACGTTGGGGAGAAGAAGACGAAGGCCTCCCCCGCGGCACGCACCTGCTGGTTTTACCTTAGGCCTCATGATCGCGGGGGCTAGGCATGGTGCCTTGGCGTGGGTCTGCCCCGACGGTGCTGGGAACCTCGATAACTGGGTTCTAGATCGCGGGCGCACTCCATGCGCACATCACCTCATCAAGGACCTGGGGGGCCTATACCTCCTGTGTAACACCTAGATGCAAGCGAACAAGCACACACCGTCGGAACAAGGCATTTTCTCCATGGGACTTCCCTCAAGGGGCTTCACGAGGTGGGCCCCGCTAGCAGCAACCCCTCGCGTGAGCTGCTCGTGCGAGGAAGGCAAGCCCCTGAGCGCCATGCCTCAGGAGCCTCATACTCATGCTCGGGGGCTAGGCCTTGGCGCCACGAGGTGTCAGGATGACCTTGGAGAGGGTTCAAGTTCAACAAAGAGTACCAAGGAGAAGTTTATTTTTGAACCAAAATAGCGTTCAATTCAATTTGAAGCGTGAAGGACATAACCCCTTTTACATGTCCCCACGGGACCGACATGTTGCATTACAGGAAAAAGAAGGCGACGCAAAAGAAAGACGATCGGGCCCTCGAAGCACCACCACGAGGGACCTCAACGCCTCATCGCGCACGCTTAGTCGGAGTCCTCCTCCTCCTTGACGTTGTCGCCCCCGGTCGCCTGGAGGAGGACCTGCCGGTGCCTTCGGTGCTGGAAGGGCTGCCACTACTGCTACTGTCACCTTCCATGTAGCAGTCCACGCGACCACCGACACTTCTGAAGGCCTTCACAAAGAGCGTAGCGGCCCCGTCGAACTTGAAGTGGAGGACGTGCCCTTCCTGCAAACCTTGGCAAGGGCGAACGACTTCAACCCACGCCCCAGGAACATGAAGGCAAGGGGGTTAAACTCCGTCGCTACCCAGGTAGGCCCGTTGCAGCAGCCGTGTGGATGCAGCTACACGCCCAGTGGCGCAAGCTCCTCCATCTCCTCCGCGAAAGAGTCCAGGAGCCGGAGCCAGGTGCGGGCGTGCCTTCCATCCAAACAATGAACTCGCGGGACGCGTCGGCGGAGTGACTTCGCGACCTGGGAGGCCGGGTGTTTTTGCCGCCCCGCCGGCCCCGACCGTGGCCGCCGCGTCCGCCGCGCCATAAATGGAACCCCTCCCACGGCTGCTCGAGCCGGCACGGGCCGCCATTGGGGAGCGCCCGCGTCCCCTAGAGGTGCCTCGAGCACGGCAATGAGTGCACGGGGGCGGCCTCTTCCCCTCGCTGGCCACGATGCCCATGCTCCCTGCTACTTCTCAAACAACAGCGCCAGAAATTGACACATTGACGGAGACTTTCTTGCGTTGGTTTTTCCTTGAAGAGGAAAGGGTGATGCAGCACAGGAGCAGTAAGTATTTCCCTGAGTTTGAGAACCAAGGTATCAATCCAATAGGAGAATCTCGTCAAGTCCAGAGTACCTGCGCAAACACAAAAGAGCTTGCACCCAACGCTATAAAGGGGTTGTCAATCCCTTCAAGATTGATTCCAAAGTGAGATCTAAAGGCGGAAAGTGCAACGAAGAAAAAGAGTAAGGCTGAAAATATAGTGTGGAGCAGACCTGGGGGCCATAGTGTTCACTAGAGGCTTCTCTCAAAATAGCAAGTATTACGGTGGGTGAACAAATTACTGTCGAGCAATTGATAAAACCGCGCAAAGTCATGACATGATGTAGAGGGATAATCTCAAACCAATGATGAAAACCCCATCTTTTTACCCTTGATGGCAACAACATGATGCGTGCCTCGCTACCCCTTCTGTCACTGGGTGAGGTCACCGCACGGTATGAACCCAAAACCAAGCACTTCTCCCATTGCAAGAATCATAGGTCTAGTTGGCCAAACAAAACCCACAACTCGAAGAGAATTATAAGGATATGAAATCATGCATAAGAGAGATCAGAAGAAACTCAAATAAGATTCATAGATAATCTAATCATAAATCCACAATTCATCAGATCTCGACAAACACACCACAAAAGAAGATTACATCGGATAGATCTCCATGAAGATCATGGAGAACTTTGTATTGAAGATCCAAGAGAGAGAAGAAGTCATCTAGCTACCAGCTATGGACCCGTAGGTCTATGGTGAACTACTCATGCTTCCACGCATCATCGGAGAGGTCATGGTGTTGATGAAGAAGCCCTCCGTATCCGAGTCCCCCCTCCGGCAGGGCACCAGAACGTGCCCCAGATGGGATCTTGTGGAGACAGAAGCTTGCGGCGGCGGAAAAGTACTTTCGATGATCTCTTGATTTTTTCTAGGATTTTAGGGAATATATAGGCGGAAAACCTAGGGCAGGGGAGCCACGGGGAGCTCACAAGCCTGGTAGGCCCGCCCCCCTAGGTCGGGCCTGGTGGGCTTGTGACCTCCTCGGAGGTCCCGTGTCTTGGTTGTCAAGTTTCCCGTGCGTCTTCTGTTATGGAAAAAAAAATCTTTCCACAGATTTTATTCTGTTTGGACTCCGTTTAAAATTCTCCTGTGAAAAGGGTCAAAAACACGGAAAAAACATGAACTGGCACTTGGCACTGAGTTAATAAGTTAGTCCCAAAAAATATATAAAAGGCATACAAAACGTCCAAAGTTTGACAAGATAATAGCATGAAACCATCAAAAATTATAGATACGTTGGAGACGTATCAAGCATCCCCAAGCTTAACTCCTACTCGTCCTCGAGTAGGGAAGTGATAAAGACTGAATTTTTGATGTGGAATGCTACCTAGCATAGTTGTCCTTTGCAACTTCTTTCATGTGTCATGACTGTTCAGATCCGTAAGATTCAAAACAATAGTTTGCTATTGACGTGAAAACAATAATACTTCAAGCAGACTAGCAAGGTAATCACGAACTTTCAAAATAACAAGGCCAAGGAAAGTTATCCCTACAAAATCATATAGTCTGGCTATGCTCCATCATCCTCACACAACTAATGTAAATCATGGACAACCCCGGTATTGGCCAAGTAATTTTTTTTGCACTCTTACTTTCTCAGACTTTTTCTAACTATCACGCAATACATGAGCGCGAGCCATGGATATAGCACTATAGGTGGAATAGGGTGTGATGGTGGTTGTGAGACAAACAGGAGGAGATGGTCACATTGACTTGGCATATCAAAGGGCTATGGAGATGCCCATCAATAGATATCAATGTGAATGAGTAGGGATTGCCATACAAATGATGCACTAGAGCTATAAGTATGTGAAATCTCATAAGGAGAACTAGTGGGTGTGCATCCAACTTGCTTGCTCACGAAGACCTAGGGCAATTTTTAGGAAGTCCATCATTGGAATATACAAGCCAAGTTATATAATAAAGATTCCCACTAGCTTATGGTGGTGACGAAACGAGAGGCTCTCAATCATGAAGAACATGGTGCTATTATGAAGCACAAGTGTGGAAAAAGATAGTAGCATTGTCTCTTCTCTCTTTTTCTTTTTTTTATTTTTTTTGTTTTTTATTTGGGCTCTTGGCCTCTTCTTCTTTTTTATTTGGGCTCGTTGGCCTTTTTTCACATGGGACAATGCTCTAATAATGATGATCATCACACATTTATTTACTTAAGCTTAGAACGATGATGACTCTATAGGAAATGCCTCCGACAGTGTACCGGGATGTGCAACGATCTAGCTTGGCATATGACGTTGAAACATCTCGCTAGCTATCTTACGATCATGCAATGGCGGTATGAGAGTGACGACACAAGTCATGAGACGGAACGGTGGGAGTTGCATGGCAATATATCTCGGAATGGCTATGAAAATGCCATAGTAGGTAGGTATGGTGGCTGTTTTGAGGAAGGCATATGGTGGGTTTGTGCACCGGTGAAAATTGCACGGTACTAGAGAGGCTAGCAATGGTGGAAGGTGAAAGTGCATCTATACCATGGACTCACATTAGTCATGAAGAACTCACATGCTTGTTGCGAAAGTTTTTATTAGTAATCGAAACAAAGTGCTAAACGCATACTCCTAGGGGAAGGGTTGGTAGGTGTTAACCATCGCGCGATCCCGACCTCAACACAAAGGATGACAATCAATAGATCAATTATGCTCTGACTTCCTAACACAGCGGTTCACCATACGTGCATGCTACGGGAATCACTAACTTCAACACAAGTATTTCTAGATTCACAACACCCTACTAACATAGTTCTTAATATTACCAAATCCATGTCTCAAAACTAATTGAGAGGAATCAAGACTTCTCTTTCTACTCAATGCACATGAAGATGGAGGTTTTTGTATCCTCTTTGGGTACCTATCACCTTTGGGACTACTTTTGTAGCATAAACCAACTACCAAGTCACGCACCGCCGTGCTCTAAAAGATCTAAGTGAAGCACATAGAGCAAAATTATCTAGCTCAAAAGATATAAGTGAGGCACGTTGAGCATTCTAGCAAAATCACGATGAGTGCATGTCTCTCTCGAAGGGTGTGCAGCAAGGATGATTGTGACACAACGAAAATAAAAAGACTCCTACGATACAAAACGCTCCAAGCAAAACACATATCATGTGGTGAATAAAAATATAGCCCCAAGTAATGTTACCGATGGATTGAAGACGAAAGAGGGGATGCCTTCCCGGGGCATCCCCAAGCCTGAGCTCTTTCCACTCCTTATCTCTTTGTCCATGAGAACATCACCCAAAACTTGAAAACTTAACAACACAAAACTTAAACAAAAACTCGTGATAACATTAGCACAAGAAAACAAACTACCACCACTTTAGGTACTATAGCAATCTTGATTTCTATTTATATTGGTGTTAGGCTACTCTATTATCACTTTCTCATGGCTAGTACCCCCCGATACTATCCATAGTTTCATCAAAAAAAGCAACCAACTCAACAAAAACAGAATCTGTCAAAAACAGACTAGTCTGTAGCAATCTGTATACTTCGTATACTTCTGGTACCACAAAAATTCTGAAAACTTACGAATGCCTGTGCAAAAGGCATATCAACCAGCACCAAAACGAATCAACTCAAAAGCTCTTTCTGAATAAAAATGAAAAATCATCTCGTGAGTGAAAAGTTCCTGTCTTTTTCCAGCAGGATTAAACAACCATCACCAAGACTAGTCATAAAGGTTTTGCTTGGCTCAAGCACAAAAACAAAAACAAAAGACACAATCATAACAAAATTATGATGGTGTGGACGCAACAAAACAGAAAAGAAAAAGATAAATTCATTGTGTTGCCTCCCAACAAGCGCTATTGTTTAACGCCCTTAGCTAGGCATTGATAATTCAATGATGCTCTCATAAAAGACAAGAGTTGAAGCATAACGAGAGCATCATAAAGCAGGTGAAAATCACATATAACTCTAACATACTTTCTATGCATAGGCATTTTTATAGGAAAACAGATTGTGAAGACAACCAATAGTTACCAAATGCAAGGAAGAAGAAAGAGACAAGAGCAATCTCAACAAAGCGAGAGGTGATTTAGTGATATGGAAATTTCTACCACAATATTTCCCTCTCTCATAATAATTACATGTGGGATCATAATCAAATTCAACAATGTAGCTATCACAAAGGATATACTTTTCATGATCCACATGCATGCAAAGTTGACGCTCTTCAAAAATAGTGGGATTATCATCAACTAAAGTCATGACTTCTCCAAACCCATTTTTAATATTATTGCAAATATCATATTCATCATGGGGCTTAAACAAATTTTCAAGATCATAAGAAAAATCATTACCCCATTCATGATCATTGCAACAAGTAGTGGACGTAGCAAAACTAGCATCCCCAAGCTTAGAGTTTTGCATATTTTTAGCATGATTGTCACTAATAGAATTTATAGTTAAACCATTGCAATCATGCTTTTCATCCAAGGAGCCCTCGTGAATCACTTCATGAATTTACTCATCACAATTTTCAGATTCACGCATCTCAAGCAAAACTCCATAAAGATAATCTAGTGCACAAAACTCACTAGCAATTGGTTCAACATAGTTGTACCTCTTGAAAAGATTAGCAAGTGGATGAGGATCCATATCACTAGATTCTTAGAAAGCGAAGATGCAAGCATTTTGAAGTCACATAGCACACAAGCAAAGGAAAGGCAAACGAAAAAGGAAAATATTTTTGTAAATTTTTGTTTTTCAGAAGTGGGGGAGAGGAAAACGAGAGGCAAAAAAGTAAATGCAAGAGATGAGTTCGCGACACTTACTTGGATGAGTTCTTGACTTGATCCTCCCCGGCAACAGCGCCAGAAATCCTTCTGCTACTTCTCAAAAAACAGCACCAGAAATTGACACGTTGACGGAGACTTGCTTGCGTTAGTTTTTCCCTTGAAGAGGAAAGGGTGATGCAGCACAGGAGCAGTAAGTATTTCCCTCAGTTTGAGAACGAAGGTATCAATCCAGTAGGAGAATCTCGTCAAATCCAGAGTACCTGCGCAAACACAAAAGAGCTTGCACCCAACGCTATAAAGGGGTTGTCAATCCCTTCAAGATTGATTGCAAAGTGAGATTTGAAGGCGGAAAGTGCAACGAAGAAAAAGAGTAAGGCTGAAAATATAGTGTGGAGTTGACCCGGGGGCCATAGTGTTCACTAGAGGCTTCTCTCAAAATAGCAAGTATTACGGTGGGTGAACAAATTACTGTCGAGCAATTTATAGAACCGCCCAAAGTCATGATGATATCTAAGGCAATGATCATACATATAGGCATCACGTCCGAGACAAGTAGACCGATACTTTCTGCATCTACTACTATTATTCCACACATCAACCGCTATCCAGCATGCATCTAGTGTATTGAGTTCATGACGATCAGAGTAACGCCTTAAGCAAGATGACATGATGTAGACCGATAATCTCAAACCAATGATGAAAACCCCATCTTTTTACCCTTGATGGCAACAACACGATGCGTGCCTCGCTTCCCCTTCTGTCACTGGGTGAGGTCACCGCACGATATGAAGCCAAAACCAAGCACTTCTCCCATTGCAAGAATCATAGATCTAGTTGGCCAAACAAAACCCACAACTCGAAGAGAATTACAAGGATATGAAATAATGCATAAGAGAGATAAGAAGGAACTCAAATAAGATTCATAGATAATCTGGTCATAAATCCACAATTCATCGGATCTCGACAAACACACCACAAAAGAATATTACATCGGATAGATCTCCATGAAGATCATGGAGAACTTTGTATTGAAGATCCAAGAGAGAGAAAAAGCCATCTAGCTACTAGCTATGGACCCGTAGGTCTATGGTGAACTACTCACGCATCATCGGAGAGGTCATGGTGTTGATGAAGAAGCCCTCCGTATCCGAATCCCCCCTCCGACAGGGCACCAGAACGTGCCCCAGATGGGATCTTGCGGAGACAGAAGCTTGCGGCGGCGGAAAAGTAATTTCGATGATCTCTTGATTTTTTCTAGGATTTTAGGGAATATATAGGCGGAAAACCTAGGGCAGGGGAGCCACGGGGAGCTCACAAGCCTGGTAGGCCCGGTCCCCCTAGGCCGGGCCTGGTGGGCTTATGACCTCCTCGGAGGTCCCGTCCCTTGCTTCTCAAGTTTCCCGTGCGTCTTTTGTTATGGAAAAAATCATTCAACAGATTTTATTCGGTTTGGACTCCGTTTAAAATTCTCCTCTGAAAAGGGTCAAAAATACGGAAAAAACAGGAACTGGCACTTGGCACTGAGTTAATAAGTTAGTCCGAAAAAATATATAAAAGGCATACAAAACGTCCAAAGTTTGACAAGATAATAGCATGAAACCATCAAAAATTATAGATACGTTGGAGACGTGTCACTCCCTCCTTCACTGCTTTCTCCTTCTCGGCGGCGGAGGATCTCTTCACCGACGCCATCACTGCGGTGACAACGAGTGATAACGAAGAGCAAGGATGAGGAAGTTGGGGTAGGAGACCCTTCCCCTTGCCATTATATGGGGCCTCCAAGTGGGCGTTGAGTCTGCGCCTCCTTGCCCGCATTCAACGGGCGGAAGGTTAGTGGGGGCAATGATGGCCCCGCGACGTGTGCATGCTTTATATTAGCACTAGGCGGTTGCTCACGCATAATGGAGAAGAGGGAGTGCCCCACGCCCCATCGTGCGCCACGGGACACTCTCGACTCTGAGATGGAGAGGGACCACGCCATCCTGATTCCCCTCGCTAGATGAAGCACGTCCATTGCACGTCCGCAAGCTGCATTGCTGGGCCCATGGTCCTGGAGAAGCCCAGGGACGTCTTCCTACAACGTCGTGGCGCGTGCCATGACTTGGGATCGGTCCATCGCCAGGTTGCACGGACAAGGCCCTCACGACGGCACCAGCTTCATGAGGCTCGCACAAGCAACCATCATCAAGGACTTCGAGGCGCCCGTGTAGGGCCGCGTCGAGAAGCTGCCCTCGAGGTCTTCCTGGGTAGGATGGCCAAGGGAACGCGGAGCGACGGCCTAGCCAGGTAAGGATGAGTATTAAGAAGCACCTAGGGGCTGTCGCTCCGAGGCCGCCATCGCATGTTAGGGGTGAGGGCCTCGGGAGCTGCGTGTTATGGGACCCCACCAGCCAGAGCGCAGGAAACACGCGAAGGGTAACAGAGGACCTCGCAGAAGGAACAAGGGCACCCCAAGCATAACATGCAACCACTACTTAAAGCAAAAGTATATTGCATAATGTCTGATGCCATTCAAGGGCCAAGTGATTCTTGATGCAACAGGAAAGGGGTAGAAAATCCTAAGCAGAGGAGACATTGTCCTTGTCGTGGCCGCCGGAGGCCCCGACGTCGAGGCTGCTGCTCTCCTCAGAAGGTGTTGCCTAGACAAACTTCTTGGTCACGCACCTCGTCCGTGAGAGGGCCCTAGAGCTCCGCGGGCACCGGATCCATCACGCAGGACAGGTCGAACGCGTAGTCGTATCAGCGCAGGTTGGAGAAGACGCGCATCAGCACGTTGTCCAGGAGGTCGCGCACACTCGAGTTGATGTCTTCGTCCACCTTGGAGACGCATGATTCGAGCACCTGCACCACCTTGAGGAAGAAGTCGAGGTATCCCCCGTTGCCATGCGCACGCGGCAGCGCCGTGGCATCCTCAACAAAGCGACGGAGCATGTCGTTCGCGCAATGCGCAAGCTCGAGGAACTGCTTGGTGCGTTGCACCTCCATTAGTCGTGCATGCACCGTGTGCTGCTGGCTACGCCTATAGGGATTTCCTTGGCAAATATGCAAAGGATTCCCCCGCAGCCTTGGAGCCTTGCGTTGGTGTTCCCTTGAAGAGGAAAGGGTGATGTAGCACAACGGCGGTAAGTATTTCCCTCAGTTTGAGAACCAAGGTATCAATCCAGTAGGAGGATCGCGTCAAGTCACAAGTACCTGCACAAACACAAAGAGCTTGCACCCAACGCTATGCAGGGGTTGTCAATCCCTTATAGATTGTTTGCAAAGTGAGAACTGAAAGCAAAAAGTAAACAAAGCAAAGTAAAAGTAAAAGCGGAGATGATAATTGTGAGTAGACCTGGGGGAGGTAGTGTCCACTAGTGGCTTCTCTCATGAAAGCAAGTAGACGATGGGTGAACAAATTACTGTCGAGAAATTGATAGAACCGCGCAAAGTCATGACGTTATCTATGGCAATGATCATACATATAGGCATCACGTCCAAAACAAGTAGACCGATACTTTCAGGATCTACTACTATTACTCCACACATCGACCGCTATCCAGCATGCATCTAGTGTATTGAGTTCATAAGAACATAGTAACGCCTTAAGCAAGATGACATGATGTAGATGGACAATCTCAAATCTATGATGAAAGCCCATCTTGTTACCCTTGATGGCAACAACACGATGCGTGCCTTGCTGCCCCTTCTGTCACTGGGAAAGGTCACCGCACGGTATGAACCCAAAACCAAGCAATTCTCCCATTGCAAGAATCATAGATCTAGTTGGCCAACCAAAAACCAAGACTCGAAGAGACTTACAAGGATATCAAATCATGCATATAAGAAATCAGCAAAGACTCAAATATAATTCATAGATAATCTGATCACAAATCCACAATTCATCGGATCTCGACAAACACACCGCCAAAGAGGATTACATCGGATAGATCTCCATGAAGATCATGAAGAACTTTGTATTGAAGATCCAAGAGAGAGAAGAAGCCATCTAGCTACTAACTACAGACCCGTAGGTCTGAAGTAGACTACTCACGAGTCATTGGAGAGGCAATGATGTTGATGTAGAAGGCCTCCAGCTCCAAAGTCCCCTCCGGCAGGGCACCGGGAAGGGTCTCGAGATGAGATCTCGCGGAAACGGAAGCTTGCGGCGGCGGAAAAGTGGTTTCGTGGACGCCCTTATTTTTTCTGGGATTTTAGGGAATATATAGGCCAAAGAGCTAGGGCAGGGGAGCTCCAGGGGGGCCACAAGCTTGGTAGCCGCGACCCCCTGGCCGCGGCTACAGGGCTTGTGGGCCCCCTGTGGGCCTCCTGCCTTGGCCCTCAAGTCCCCCGATGTTCTTCTGTTCTGGAAAAATTAATTTCGGGGATTTTATTCCGTTTGGACTCCGTTCCAAAATCAGATCTGAAAAGAGTCAAAAACACAGAAAAAACAGGAACTGGCACTTGGCACCGAATTAATAAGTTAGTCCCAAAAAAGATATAAAAGGTATATAAAACATCCAAAGTTGACAAGATAACAACATGAAACCATCAAAAATTATAGATACGTTTGAGACGTATCAAGCATCCCCAAGCTTAACTCCTGCTCGTCCTCGAGTAGGGAAGTGATAAAGAATGAATTTTTGATGCTTTCATGCTACCTAGCATAGATGTCCTTTGTAACTCCTCTTATGTGACATGAATGTTCAGATCTGTTAGATTCAAAACAATAGTTTGCTATTGACGTGGAGACAATAATACTTCAAGCAAACTAGCAAGGTAATCATGAACTTTCAAAATAACAAGGCCAAAAGAAAGTTATCCCTACAAAATCATATAGTCTGGCTGTGCTCTATCATCCTTGCGCAACAAATTTAAATCATGCACAACCTCGGTATTGGCCAAGTAATTGTTTTCACACCTTTACTTTCTCAAACGTTTTCAACTCTCACGCAATACATGAGCGTGAGCCATGGTTTTAGCACTATAAGTGGAATGGGGTGTGGTGGAGGTTGCAAGGCAAACAAGGAGAATATGGTCACATTGACTAGGCATATCAATGAGCTATGGAGATGCTCATCAATAAATATCAATGTGAATGAGTAGGGATTGCCATACAAATGATGCACTAGAGCTAAGAGTATGTGAAAGCTCTTAAAGAAAACTAGTGGGTGTGCATCCAACTTGCTTGCTCACGAAGACCTAAGGCAATTTTGAGGAAGCCCATCATTGGAATATACAAGCCAAGTTATATAATTAAAATTTCTCACTAGCTAAATGGTGGTGACAAAACGAGAGACTCTCAATCATGAAGATCATGGTGCTTAATAAGCACAAGTGTGGAAAGATAGTAGCATTGCCCCTTCTCTCTTTTTATCTCATTTTTTTGGTGGGCTCTTTGGCCTCTTTTTTTTGGTGGGCATATTTGGCCTCTTTTTGTAAATGGGCTTCGCTGGCCTATTTTATTTCCTCACATGGGACAATGCTCCATCAATGATGATCATCACACTTACAACTCAAAACTTAGAGCAATGATGATTCTATATGAAATGCCTTCGGTAGTTTACCGTGACAATGATCTAGCATGGCATAGACATCAATGGAAACATCATGCTAGCTATCTTATGATCATGCAATGGCAATGTAGAAGCTGTGGCACATGTCATGGTGGTAGTTGCATGGCAATATATCTCGGAATGGCTTTGAAAAATCCATAGTTGGTAGGTATGGTGGCTCTTTTGAGGGAGGCTAATGGTGGTTTTATGCACCGGCGAAAGTTGCACGGCACTAAAGAAGATAGTGATGGTGGAAGGTGAAAGTGCATCTAAACCATGGACTCAACATTAGTCATGAAGAACTCATATACTTGTTGCAAAAGTTTTAGTAGTAATCGAAACAAAGCATTCAACGCATACTCCTAGGGGAAGGGTTGGTAGGTATAAACCATCCCGCGATCCCGACCGCTACACAAAGGTTGACAATCAATAAACTAATCATGCTCAGACTTCATCACATAGCGGTTCACCATACGTGCATGCTACGCGAATCACTAACTTCAACACAAGTATTTCTAGATCCACAACACCTTACTAGTATAACTTCAATATTACCACAACCACAACTCAAAACTAATTGAGATGAATCAAACTTCTATAACTACTCATGCACATAAAGGTGGAAGTTTTCATATCCCTTTGGATAACTACCCCTTTTGAGACTACTTTCATAGCATAGATTAACTACCACGCCACGCACTGTCGTGCTCCAAAAGATAGAAGTGAAGCACATAGAGCAAAATCAACTAGCTCAAAAGATATAAGTGAAAAACATGTGAGCTGAATTGCCTAACCAAAGGATATAAGTGAAGCTCGACAAAATCACGGTGAGTGCATGTCTCTATCTCTAGGTGTGCAGCAAGGAAGATTGTGACACAACAAAAATAAAAGACTCCTACGATACAAGACGCTCCAAGCAAAACACATAACATGTGGTGAATAAAAATATAGCCCCAAGTAACGTTACCGATGGATTGAAGAAGAAAGAGGGGATGCCTTCCCGGGGCATCCCCAAGCTTAGGCTTTTTCGGCATCCTTGAATCAACTTGGGGTGCCTTGGGCATCCCCAAGCTTGGTCTCTTGCCACTCTTTATCTCTTTGTCCATAAGAACTTCACCCAAAACTTGAAAACTTCACAACACAAAACTTAAACAGAAACTCGTGATATCATTAGTATAAGAAAGCAAATCACCACTTCCTTAGGCATTGTAGAAAACTTAAATTCTACTTATCTTGATGTTGGGTTACTGTATTTTCAATCTTCCATGGCTAATACCCCCCGATACTATCCATAGTTTCATCAAAATAAGCAACCAACTCAACAAAAACAGAATCTGTTAACAGCAGACGAGTCTGTAGCAATATGTATACTTCGTATACTTCTGGTACTTCAAAATTTTTGAAAACTTACGACAGTGTGAAGAATTTGCGTAGCAATCAGAAGCAAAAAGAATCAACTCAAAAGCTCTCACAGAAAAAAATGAAAATTCTTTTCGTGAGCAGAAAGTTTCTTTCTTTTCCAGCGTGATCAAACGATCATCCCCAAGACTAATCATCACGATTTTACTTGGCACAAACGCAAAAGAAACACAAAAAACACAATGATAACAGAATTATGAAAGTGTGGAAAACACAAAACAGAAAGAAAAAGGATAGATTCGTTGGGTTGCCTCCCAACAAGCGCTATTGTTTAACGCCCTTAGCTAGGCATTGATAATTCAGATGCTCACACAAAAGACAAGAATTGAAGCACAACGAGAGCATCATAAAGCATGTGAGAATCTCATCTAAGTCTAACATACTTCCTATGCATACGCATTTTGTAGGAAAACAAATTGGCAAGAAAACCAATAGTTACCAAATGCAAGGAAGAAGAAAGAGACAATAGCAATCTCAACAAAACAAGAGTTAATTTAGTAATATGAAAGTTTCTACCACAATATTTTCCTCTCTCATAATAATTACATGTGGGATCATATTCGAATTCAACAATGTAACTATCACATAGGATATCCTTTTCATGATCCACATGCATGCAAAGTTGACGCTCTTCAAAAATAGCGGGATTATCATCAACTAAAGTCATGACTTCTCCAAACCCACTTTCAATAGTATTGCAAATATCATATTCATCATGAGGCTTAAACAAATTTTCAAGATCATAAGAAAAATCAATGCCCCACTCATGATCATTGCAACAAGTAGTGGACATAGCAAAACTAGCATCCCCAAGCTTACGGTTTTGCATATTTTTAGCATGATTGTCACTAATAGAATTTATTGTGAAACCATTGCAATCATGCTTTTTATCCAAGGAGCCCTCGTGAATCACTTCATAAATTTCTTCCTCACAATTTTCAGATTCACGCATCTCAAGCAAAGCTCCATAAAGATAGTCAAGTGCACTCAACTCACTAGCAATTGGACAAACATACTTGGATCTCTTAAAGAGATTAGCAAGTGGATGAGGATCCATATCACTAGATTTTCAGCAAGCGAAGATGCAAGCATATTGAAGGAACATCGCACACAAGAAAACAAAGAGCAGGCGAGAAAAAGGCGAACGAAAAAGGCAAACGAAAAAAAGGCAAACAAAAAAGGCAAATTGGTGAAGTGGGGGAGAGGAAAACGAGAGGCAACTGGCAAACAAAGTAAATGCAAGAGATGAGTTTGTGACACTTACTTGGATAGATCTTGACTTGATCTCTCCCCGGCAAAGGCGCCAGAAATCCTTCTGCTGCTGGCTACGCCTATAGGGATTTCCTTGGCAAATAGGCAAAGGATTCCCCCGCGGCCTTGGAGCCTTGCGTTGGTGTTCCCTTGAAGAGGAAAGGGTGATGTAGCACAACAGCGGTAAGTATTTCCCTCAGTTTGAGAACCAAGGTATCAATCCAGTAGGAGGATCGCGTCAAGTCACAAGTACCTGCACAAACACAAAGAGCTTGCACCCAACGCTATGAAGGGGTTGTCAATCCCTTATAGATTGTTTGCAAAGTGAGAACTGAAAGCAAAAAGTAAACAAAGCAAAGTAAAAGTAAAAGCGGAGATGATAATTGTGAGTAGACCCGGGGCCCGTAGTGTTCACTATTGGCTTCTCTCATGAAAGCAAGTAGACGATGGGTGAACGAATTACTGTCAAGCAATTGATAGAACCGCACAAAGTCATGACTTTATCTATGGCAATGATCATACATATAGGCATCACGTCCAAAACAAGTAGACCGATACTTTCTGCATCTACTACTATTACTCCACACGTCGACCGCTATCTAGCATGCATCTAGTGTATTGAGTTCATGACGAACAGAGTAACGCCTTAAGCAAGATCATGGAGAACTTTGTATTGAAGAAGCCATCTAGCTACTAACTACGGACCCGTAGGTCTGAAGTAGACTACTCACGAGTCATTGGAGAGGCAATGATGTTGATGTAGAAGCCCTCCAACTCGGAAGTCCCCTCCGGCAGGGCACCGGGAAGGGTCTCCAGATGAGATCTCGTGGAAACGGAAGCTTGCGGCGGCGGAAAAGTGGTTTCGTGGACGCCCTTATTTTTTCTGGGATTTTAGGGAATATATAGGCCAAAGAGCTAGGGCAGGGGAGCTCCAGGGGGCCACAAGCTTGGTAGCCGCGGCCCCCCTGGCCGCGGCTACAAGGCTTGTTGGCCCCCTTTGGGCCTCCTGCCTCGGCCCTCAAGTCCCCCGATCTTCTTCTGTTCTGGAAAAATTCATTTTGGGGATTTTATTCCGTTTGGACTCCGTTCCAAAATTAGATCTGAAAAGAGTCAAAAACACACAAAAACAGGAACTGGCACTTGGCACTGAATTAATAAGTTAGTCCCAAAAAAGATATAAAAGGTATGTAAAACATCCAAAGTTGACAAGATAACAACATGAAACCATCAAAAATTATAGATACGTTTGAGACGTATCACCGTGTTGTCCAAGACCGCGTGCACGGCATCGGCGGCTTCGCCGACTTGGGCCTTGATACGTCCATTTTGCATCCTGCTTTTATGTTGATATTTATCGCTTTATGTGCTGTTATTACACTTCACGGTACAATACTTATGCCTTTTCTCTCTTATTTTACAAGGTTTACATGAAGAGGGAGAATGCCAGCAACTGGAATTCTGGCCTGAAAAAGGAGCAAGTTTGAGATACCTATTCTGCGCAACTCCAAAAGCCATGAAAATCAATGAGGAATTATTTTGGAATTTATAAAAAATACTGGGCGGAAGAAGTACCAGAGGGGAGCCACCAGGAGGCCACAAGCTTGCTAGGCGTGGCCTACCCCCTGGCCACGCCTAGGGGGCTTGTGGCCTTCTTGTTGGCCCTCTGGCTCCCATCTTTTGCTATAAGGAGGGTTTCGTTCCAGAAAAAAACAGGAGGAGGCTTTCGGGAGGAATCGTCGCCGCCACGAGACGGAACTTGAGCAGAACTAATCTAGAGCTCCGGCACGGCCGTCCTGCAGGGGGAACTTCCCTCCCGGAGGGGGAAATCGTCGCCATCGTCATCACCAACACTCCTCTCATCGGAGGGGACTCATCACCATCAACATCTTCATCAGCACCATCTCATCTCCAAACCCTAGTTCATCTCTTGTAACCAATCTCCGTCTCGTGTCTCCTATTGGTACTTGTAAGGTTGCTAGTAGTGTTAATTACTCTTTGTAGTTGATGCTAGTTGGATTACTCGGTGGAAGATTATATGTTCAGATCCTTGATGCTATTCAATACCTCTCTGGTCCTGAATATAATTATGCTTTGTGAGTAGTCACTTTTGTTCCTCGGGACATGGGATAAGTCTTGCTATAAGTAGTCATGTGAATTTGGTATTCGTTCGATATTTTGATGCGTTGTATGTTGTCTCTCCTCTACTGGTGTTATGTGACGTCGACTACATAACACTTCACCATTATTTGGGCCTAGAGGAAGGCATTGGGAAGTAATAAGTAGATGATGGGTTGCTAGAGTGACAGAAGCTTAAACCCTAGTTTATGCGTTGCTTCGTAAGGGGCTGATTTGGATCCACTAGTTTAAAGCTATGGTTAGACTTTGTCTTAATTCTTCTTTCGTAGTTGCGGATGCTTGCGAGAGGGGTTAATCATAAGTGGGATGTTTGTCCAATTATGGGCAGCACCCAAGCACCAGTCAACCCACATATCAAACTTCAACGTAGCGAACGCGAATTATATGATCATGATGAAAACTAGCTCGACAGAAATTCCCATGTGTCCTCGGGTGCGCTTTACCTCCTATAAGAGTTTGTCCAGGCTTGTCCCTTGCTACAAAAGGGATTGGTCCATCTTGCTGCACCTTTTTTACTATTGTTACTTGCTACTTGCTACGAATCATCTTATCACACAACTATCTGTTACCGATAATTTCAGTGCTTGCAGAGAATACCTTGCTGAAAACCACTTGTCAGATCCTTCTGCTCCTCGTTGGGTTCGACACTCTTACTTATCGAAAGGACTACGATAGATCCCCTACACTTGTGGGTCATCAAGACTCTTTTCTGGCGCCGTTTTCGAGGAGTGAAGTGCCTTTGGTAAGTGGAATTTGGTAAGGAAACATTTATATAGTGTGCTGAAATTTATTGTCACTTGTCACTATTGAAACTAATCCTTTGAGGAGCTTGTTCGGGGTATCTTGACCTCGAACGGAAGCACAAGGAGTTTCTCCTCAACCTGCTACACCTACTGAAAATATTTGTTATGAAATTCCTTCGAGTATGCTTGAGAAACTGCTGGCTAATCCTTTTACAGGAGATGGAACATCATATCCCGACTTGCATCTAATCTATGTAGATGAAGTTTGTGGTTTATTTAAGCTTGCAGGTTTGCCCGAGGATGAGGTCAAGAAGAAGGTCTTTCCCTTATCTTTGAGGAGCATTGACATGGTATAGGCTATGTGATGATACTGGATCATGGAACTACAACCGATTGAAATTGGAATTTCATCAAAAGTTTTATCCTATGCACTTGGTACATAGTGATCGGAATTATATCTATAATTTTTGGCCTCGTGATAGAGAAAGTATACCTCAAGCTTGGGGGAGGCTAAATCAATGTTATATTCATGCCCCAACCATGAGCTCTCGAGAGAAATTATTATTCAGAACTTCTATGCTCGGCTTTCTCATGATAATCGCACCATGCTTGACACTTCTTGTATCGGTTCTTTTATGAAGAGAGATATTGACTTCAAATGGAATTTATTGGAAAGAATTAAACGCAACTCTGAAGATTGGGAGTTTGATGAAGGTAAGGAGTCAGGTATGAATCTCAAGTTTGATTGTGTTATATCCTTTGTCGAAACAAATACTTTTTGTGATTTTAACGCTAAATATGGACTTGACTCTGAGATGGTAGCTTCATTGTGTGAATCATTTGCTGCTCATATTGATCTCCCTAAAGAGAAGTGGTTTAAATACCATCCTCCCTTAGAAGTCAATGTAGTTAAACCCAATCCAATTGAAGAGAAAGTCATCGATTATAATGATCCTATTGTTCCTAGTGCTTACATTGAGAGACCACCTTTCCTTGTTAGAATAAAGGATCATTCTAAAGCTTCAACTGTGATACGTAGGGGATACATCAGAACAATTACACCCCCTGAGCAAATTAGAGTTGAACCTAGCATTGCTATTATCAAAGATCTCCTGTCCGACAATGTTGATGGCCATGATATTCACTTCTGTGAGGATGCTGCTAGAATTGCTAAACCTCATGCTAGAGACAAACATAGGCCTGTTGTGGGCACACCTATTGTTTCTGTTAAAATAGGAGATCATTGTTCTCATGGTTTATGTGATGTGGGTGCTAGTGTTAGTGCAATACCTCAATCTTTATATGATGAAATTAAAGACGAGATTGCACCTATCGAGATGGAACCTATTTATGTCACTATTCAGCTTGCCAATAGAGATACTATCTGCCCTTTGGGAATTGCTAGGGATGTTGAAGTTTTGTGTGGTAAAACTAAGTATCATGCTGATTTTCTCGTTCTTGCTACCACACAAGATAGCTTTTGTCCCATCATATTTGGCAGACCTTTCCTCAATACTGTCAATGCTCATATTGACTGTGAGAAGCAAACTATCACTGTTGGCTTAGAAGGTGTCTCACATGAGTTAAGTTTCTCCAAGTTTGGTAGACAACCTCATGAAAAAGAGTTGTTTGGTAAGGATGAAATTATTGCTCTAGCTTATATTGTTGTGCCTCCTACTGATCCTTTAGAGCAATACTTGCTTGAGCATGAAAATGATATGCATATGGATGAAAGGAATGAGATAGATAGAGTTATCTTTGAACAACATCCTATCCTTAAGAATAATTTTCCTGTTGAACTGCTTGGAGATCCACCCCCACCAAAGGGAGATCCTGTGTTCGAGCTTAAATAGTTACCTGATACTCTTAAGTATGCTTATCTTGATGAAAAAGAGATATATCCTGTTATAATTAGTGCTAGCCTCTGAGAGCAAGAAGAAAATAAATTATTGAAAACTCAAAGGAAGCACCGTGCTGCCATTGGATATACTCTTGATGATCTTAAAGGCATTAGTCCCACTCTATGCCAGCAAAAGATTAAAACCAATCTTGATTCCAAACCAGTTGCCGATCATCAACGGAGATTAAATCCTAAGATGAAAGAGGTAGTAAGAAAACAAATACTAAAGCTCCTGGAAGCATGTATTATCTATCATGTTGCTCATAGTGATTGGGTAAGTCCAGTGCATTGCGTCCCTAAGAAGGGAGGTATTACCGTTGTCCCTAATGATAAAGATGAATTGATCCCACAGAGGATTATTACTGGCTATAGAATGGTGATTGATTTTAGGAAATTTAATAAAGCCACTAGGAAAGATCATTAGCCTTTGCCTTTTATGGACCAAATGCTAGAAAGACTGTCTAAACACACACACTTCTGCTTTCTAGATGGTTATTCTGGTTTCTCCCAAATACCTGTTGCACAATCTGATCAGGAGAAAACCACTTTCACCTTCCCTTTCGGTACCTTTGCTTACAGACGTATGCCTTTTGGCTTATGTAATGCACCCGCTACCTTTCAAAGATGTATGATGGCTATATTCTCTGACTTTTGTGAAAAGATTGTTGAGGTTTTCATGCATGACTTCTCCGTTTACGGGTCTTCTTTTGATGATTGCCTCAGCAACCTTGATCGAGTTTTGCAGAGATGTAAAGATACCAATCTTGTCTTGAATTGGGAGAAGTGCCACTTTATGGTTAATGAAGGCATCGTCTTAGGACATAAAATTTCTGAAAGAGGTATTGAAGTCGATAAGGCTAAGGTTGATGCGATCGAGAATATGCCATGCCCTACATATATCAAAGGTATAAGAAGATTCCTTGGTCATGCTGGTTTCTATAGAAGGTTCATTAAGGACTTTTCTAAGATTTCTAGGCCTCTTACCAATCTCTTGCAAAAGGATATTCCTTTTGTTTTTGACGATGATTGTGAGGAAGCCTTCGAAATACTTAAAAAGGCCTTGATAACTGCGCCTATTGTTCAACCACCTAATTGGAACTTACCTTTTGAAATCATGTGTGATGCTAGTGATTATGCTGTTGGTGCTGTTCTAGGGCAAAGAGTTGATAAGAAGTTGAATGTTATTCATGATGCTAGTAGAACTCTAGACAATGCCCAAAGAAACTATGCTACTACTGAAAAGGAATTTTTAGCAGTCGTGTTTGCATGTGAAAAGTTTAGATCTTACATAGTTGATTCCAAAGTCACTATTTGTTGGGGAACGTCGCATGGGAAACAAAAAATTTCCAACTCACACGCAATACCTATCATGGTGACGTTCATCTACGAGAGGAGATTTCCCATCTACGTACCTTGTAGATCGCACAGCAGAAGCGTTAAGAAACATGGTTGATGTAGTGTAACATCCTCACATCCCTCGATCTACCCCGCGAACCGTCCCACGAACCATCCCGCGATCCGTCCCACGATCCGTCCCGCGATCCGTCTTGATCTAGTGCCGAACAAACGACACCTCCGCGTTCAGCACACGTACAGCTCGACGATGATCTCGGCCTTCTTGATACAGCAAGAGAGACGGAGAGGTATATGAGTTCTCCGAAAGCGTGATGGCGCTCTGGAGGTTGGTGGTGATCTATCTCAGCAGGGCTTCGCCCGAGCTCCGTAGAAATACGATCTAGAGGAAAAACCGTGGAGCTATGTGGTCGGGCTGCCATGGCAAAGTTGTCTCAAATCAGCCCTAATACCTTAGTATATATAGGAGGGAGGGGAGGGACCTTGCCTTGAGGCTCTAGGATCCCCAAGGGGTCGGACGAAGTGGGGGGAGGAGGAATCCTCCTCCAATCCTAGTCCAACTTGGATTGGAAGGTGGAGTCCTTCTCCACTTTCCCACTTCCCCCTTTTTCTCTTTGATTTTTCTTCTCTCCTGCGCAGGGGCCTTCTTGGGCTTGCCCACCATCCCACTAAGGGCTAGTGCGGCATCCCTAAGGCCTATGGGCTTCTCCCGGGTGGGCTGGCCCCCCCGGTGAACATCCGGAACCCATTCGTCACTCCGAGTACATTCCCGGTAATACCGAAAGCTTTCCGGTAATCAAATGACGTCATCCTATATATCAATCTTCGTCTCCGGACCATTCCGTAAACTCTCGTGACGTTCGTGATCTCATCCGGGACTCCGAACAACATTCGGTAACCAACCATATAACTCAAATGCGCATAAAACAACATCGAACCTTAAGTGTGCAGACCCTGCGGGTTCGAGAACTATGTAGACATGACCCGAGAGACTCCTCAGTAAATATCCAATAGCGGGACCTGGATGCCCATATTGGATCCTACATATTCTCCGAAGATCTTATCGGTTGAACCTCAGTGTCAAGGATTCATATAATCCCGTATGTCATTCCCTTTGTCCTTCGGTATGTTACTTGCCCGAGATTCGATCGTCGGTATCCGCATACTTATTTCAATCTCGTTTACCGGCAAGTCTCTTTACTCGTTCCGTAATACAAGATCCTGTGACATTCACTAAGTCACATTGCTTGCAAGGCTTGTGTGTGATGTTGTATTACCGAGTGGGCCCCGAGATACCTCTCCGTCACACGGAGTGAAAAATCCCAGTCTTGATCCATACTAACTCAACGGACACCTTCGGAGATACCTGTAGAGCATATTTATAGTCACCCAGTTATGTTGTGACGTTTGATACACACGAGGTATTCCTCCGGTGTCAGTGAGTTATATGATCTCATGGTCATAGGAACAAATACTTGCCACGCAGAAAACTGTAGCAATAAAACGACACGATCAATATGCTACGTTCATTAGTTTGGGTCTAGTCCATCACATGATTGTCCTAATGATGTGATCCCGTTATCAAGTGACAACACTTGCCTATGGTCAGGAAACCTTGACCATCTTTGATCAACGAGCAAGTCAACTAGAGGCTTACTAGGGATAGTGGTTTGTCTATGTATCCACACAAGTATTGCGTTTCCAATCAATACAATTATAGCATGGATAATAAACGATTATCATGAACAAAGAAATATAATAATAACTCATTTATTATTTCCTCTAGGGCATATTTCCAACAGTCTCCCACTTGCACTAGAGTCAATAATCTAGTTCACATCACCATGTGATTTTAACGAATCCAACACCCATATAGTTCTGGGGTTTGATCACGTCTTGCTTGTGAGAGAGGTTTTAGTCAACGGTTCTGAACCCTTTCAGATCCGAGTGAGCTTTACAAATCTTTATGCCATCTTATAGATGCTGCTACTACGTGCTATTCGGAAATATTCCAAATATCTACTCTACTATACGAATCTGTTTCACTACTCATAGTTATTCGGATTAGTGTCAAAGCTTGCATCGACGTAACCCTTTACGACGAACTCTTTAACCACCTCCATAATCAAGAAAAAAAATCCTTAGTCCATTTAGTTACTAAGGATAACTTTGACCGCTGATCAGTGATTCAATCCTGGATCACTCTCTGTACCACTTAACACACTTTATGCAAGGCACACATCAGGTGCGGTACTCAGCATGGCATACTTTAGAGTCTACTGCCAAGGCATAGAAGACAACCTTCGTCTATTCTCTTTATTCTGCCATGGTCGGGTTTTGAGTCTTACTCAGATTCACACCGTACAACACAGTCAAGAACTCCTTCTTTGCTGATCTATTTTGAACTCCTTCAAAAGCTTGTCAAGGCATGCATCTTGTTGAAACTTCTATTAAGTGTTTCGATCTATCTCCATAGATCTTGATGCTCAATGTTCAAGTAGCTCAATCCAGGTATTCCTTTGAAAAACTCCTTTCAAACAACCTTTTATGCTTCACAGAAATTCTACAATACTTCTGATCAACAATATGTCAACCACGTATACTTATGAGAAATTCTATAATGCTCCCACTAACTTCTTTGGAAATACAAGTTTCTCATAAACCTTGTACATGCTTGCAGCAGTCCATTGAAGGATCGCTGGAGCTTGCATACTTGTTAGTATCCTTAGGATCGACAAAACATTCTGATTGTATCACATACAATCTTTCCTCAAGGAAACCATCGTGGAAACAATGTTTTGACTTCCTATGTGCACTATTTCACAAATAATGCATCAACTACTAACATAATTCCAACAGACTTTTAGCACGCTACGAGTGAGAAAGTCACATCATAGTCAACTCTTTGATCTTGTCAAAAACATCTTTGCGACAAGTCGAGCTTTTCTTAATAGTAACTTATTACCATCATCGTCTGTCTTCCCTTTAAAGATCCATCTTTACTTAATAGTCTTACTACCATCAAGCAGTTCTTCGAAGTCTACACTTTGTTTTATACATGGATTCTCTTCTCGGATTTCATGGCCTGCAGCCATTTGTCGAAATATGGGCCCACCATTGCTTCTCCATAACTCGTAGGTTCATTGTTGTTCAACAACATGACCTCCAAGACAGGGTTACCGTACCACTCTGTAGTAGTACGCGACCTTGTTGACCTACGAGGTTTGTAGTAACTTGATCTGATGCTCAATGATCACTATCATCAGCTTCCACTTCAATTGGTGTAGGCGCCACAGGAACAACTTCCTGCGCCCTGCTACACACTAGTTGAAGTGATGGTTCAATAACCTCATCAAGTTCTCTCACCCTCCCACTCAATTCTTTCGAGAGAAACCTTTCCTCGAGAAAGGACCCATTTCTAGAAACAAACACTTTGCTTCCGGATCTGAGATAGGAGATGTACCCAACTGTTTTGGATATCCTATGAAGATGCATTTATCCGCTTTGGGTTCGAGCTTATCAGATTGAATTTTTTTCACATAAGTGTCGCAGCCCCAAACATTGAAGAAACGATGGCTTAGATTTCTCCAAACCTCAGTCTATACTGTGTCATCTCAACGGAATTACATGGTGCCCTATTTAAGGTGAACGTGGTTATCTCTAATGCATAACCCATAAATGATAGTGGTAATTCGATAAGAGACATCATAGCATGCACCATATCAAATAGGTCGCGGCTATGACACCATCACACCATGGTGTTCTTGGTGGCATGAATTGAGAAACAACTTCCACATTGTCTTAACTGTGTACCAAAACTCGCAACTCAGATATTCATCTCTATGATCATATCGTAGACAGTTTATCCTCTTGTTACGACGAACTTCACTCTGAAACAGAATTGAACTTTTTCAATATTTCAGACTTGTGATTCATTAAGTAAATAGTCCTGTATCTACTCAAATCGTCATTGAAGTAAGAACATAATGATATCCACTGCGTGCCTCAACACCCATTGGACTGCATACATCAAAATGTAGTACTTCCAACAAGTTACTATCTTGTCTCATCTCAATGAAAACAAGGCCTTGCTCATGTGGTATGATTTGCATGTCACAAGTGATTCAAAATCAAGTGAGTATAAAGATCCATCAGTATAGAGCCTCTTCATGCAATTTATACCAACAAGATTCAAGCGGCAGTGCCACAAGTAAGTGGTACTATCATCATTACCTTGTATCTTTTGGCACCAATATCATGAACATGTGCAACACTACGATCGAGATTCAATAAACCATTGAAGGTGATTATTCAAGCAAATAGAGTAACCATTATTCTCTTTAAATGAATAATTGTTTTGCAATGAACAAGATCCAATCATGTTCATGCTTAACGCAAGCACCAAATAACAATTATTTAGGTTTAACACCAATCCCGATGGTAGAGGCAGCGTGCGACGTTTGATCATATCAACCTTGGAAAGACTTCCAACACGTATCGTGACCTCGCCTTTAGCTAGTCTCCGTTTATTCCGTAGCTTTAATTTCGTGTTACTAATCACTTAGCAACCGAACCGGTATCCAATACCCTCGCACTACTAGGAGTACTAGTAAAGTACACATCAACATCATGTATATCAAATATACTTCTTTCGACTTTGCCAACCTTCTTATCTACCAAGCATCTAGGGTAGCTCCGCCTCAGTGACCGTTCCCCTCATAACAGAAGCACTTAGTCTCGGGTTTGGGTTTAATCTTGGGTCACTTCATTAGTGCAGCAACTGTTTTGCTGTTTCACGAAGTATCCCTTCTAGCCCTTGCCTTTCTTGAAACTTAGTGGTTTCACTAACCATCAACTATTGATGCTCCTTCTTGATTTCTACTTTCGCAGTGTCAAACATCGCGAATTGCTAAAGGATCATTGTATCTATCCTTGATATGTTATAGTTCATCACGAAGCTCTAGCAGCTTAGTGGCAGTGACTTTGGAGAACCATCACTATCTCATCTGGAAGATTAACTCCCACTTGATTCAAGCGATTGTTGTACTCAGACAATCTGAGAACATGCTCAACGATTTTGAGCTTTTCTCCTTTACTTTGTAGGCAAAGAATCTTGTCGGAGGTCTTATATCTCTCAACAAGGGCACGAGCATGAAATCTCAATTTCATCTTCCTTGAACATCTCTTTTGTTCTACGACGTTTTCAAAACATCTTCGGCGCCTTGCTTCTAAGCCATTGCGCACTGAACTATCACGTAGTCATCAAAAATGTGTATGTCAGATGTTCGCAACATCCACACAAGACGCTCGAGGTGCAGCACACCGAGTGGTGCATTAAGGACATAAGCCTTCTGCGCAGCAATCGAGGACAATCCTCAGTTTTACAAACTCAGTCCGCAAAGTTTGTTACTATCAACTTTCAACTAAATTTTCTCTAGGAACATATAAAAACAGTAGAGCTATAGCGCAAGCTACATCTTAATTCGCAAAGACCATCAGACTATGTTCATGATAATTAGTTCAATTAATCATATTACTTAAGAACTCCCACTCAAAAAGTACATCTCTCTAGTCATTTGAGTGGTACATGATCCAAATCCACTATCTCAAGTCCGATCATCACGTGAGTCGAGAATAGTTTCAGTGGTAAGCATCTCTATGCTAATCATATCAAATATATGATTCATGCTCGACCTTTCGGTCTCTTGTGTTCTGAGGCCATGTCTGCACATGCTAGGCTCATCAAGTTTAACCCGAGTGTTTCGCGTGTGCAACTGTTTTGCACCCGTTGTATGTGAACGTTGAGTCTATCACACCCGATCATCACGTGGTGTCTCAAAACGACAAACTGTCGCATCGGTGCACAGTCGGGGAGAACACAATTTCGTCTTGAAATTTTAGTGAGAGATCACCTCATAATGCTACCGTCGTTCTAAGCAAGATAAGGTGCATAAAGGATTAACATCACATGCAATTCATAAGTGACATGATATGGCCATCATCATGTGCTTCTTGATCTCCATCACCAAAGCACCGGCACGATCTTCTTGTTACCGGCGTCACACCATGATCTCCATCATCATGATCTCCATCAACGTGTCGCCATTGGGGTTGTCGTGCTACTCATGCTATTACTACTAAAGCTACATCCTAGCAATATAGTAAACGCATCTGCAAGCACAAACATTAGTTTAAAACAACCCTATGGCTCCTGCCGGTTGTCGCACCATCGATGTGCAAGTCGATATTAACTATTACAACATGATCATCTCATACATCCAATATATCACATCACATCGTCGGCCATATCACATCACAAGCATACCGTGCAAAAACAAGTTAGGCGTCCTCTAATTGTTGTTGCATGTTTTACGTGGTTGCCATGGGTATCCAGTAGGATCGCATCTTACTTACGCAAACACCACAACGGAGATGTATGAATTGCTATTTAACCTCTCTCCAAGGACCTCCTCGGTCAAATCCAATTCAACTAAAGTTGGAGAAACCGACACTCGCCAGTCATCTTTGAGCAACGGGGTTGCTCGTAGCGATGAAACCAGTCTCTCGTAAGCGTACGAGTAATGTCGGTCCGAGCCGCTTCGATCCAACAATACCGCGGAATCAAGAAAAGACTAAGGAGGGCAGCAAATCACAGATCACCGCCCACAAAAACTTTTGTGTTCTACTCGAGATAACATCTACGCATGAACCTAGCTCTGATACCACTGTTGGGTGACGTCGCATGGGAAACAAAAAATTTCCTACGCACATGCAATACCTATCATGCTGATGTTCATCTACGAGAGGAGATTTGCGATCTACGTACCCTTGTAGATCGCACAACAGAAGCATTAAGAAACGCGGTTGATGTAGTGGAACATCCTCACGTCCCTCGATCTGCCCCGCAAACTGTCCCTCGAACCGTCCTGTGATCCGTCCCACGATCCATCCCGCGATCTGTCTTGATCAAGTACCCAACAGACGGCATCTCCGCGTTCAGCACACGTACAGCTCGACGATGATCTCGACCTTCTTGATCCAGCAAGAGAGACGGAGAGGTAGATGAGTTCTCCGGCAGCGTGACGGTGCTCCGGAGGTTGGTGGTGATCTACTTCAGCAGGGCTCCGTCCGAGCTCCGCAGAAATACGATCTAGAGGAAAAACCGTGGAGGTATGTGGTCGGGTTGCCGTGGCAAAGTTGTCTCAAATCAGCCCTAATACCTCAATATATAAAGGAGGGAGGGGAGGGACCTTGCCTTGAGGCTCAAGGAGCCCCAAGGGGTTGGCCGAAGTGGGGGGAGGAGGAATCCTCCTGCAATCCTAGTCCAACTAGGATTGGAAGGTGGAGTCCTTCTCCACTTTCCCACTTCCCCCTTTTTTTCTTTTCTCTTTGATTTTTCTTCTCTCCTGCGCAAGGGCCCTCTTGGGTTTGCCCACAAGCCCACTAAGGGCTGGTGCGGCACCCCTGAGGCCTATGGGCTTCTCCCGGGTGGGCTGCCCCCCCCCCCCCCCCGGTGAACATCCGGAACCCATTCGTCACTCCCGGTACATTCCCGGTAATACCGAAAACTTTCCGGTAATCAAATGAGGTCATCCTATATATCAATCTTCATCTCTGGACCATTCGGGAAACCCTCGTGACGTCCGTGATCTCATCCGGGACTCCGAACAACATACGGTAACCAACCATATAACTCAAATACGCATAAAACAACGTCGAACCTTAAGTGTGCAGACCCTGCGGGTTCGAGAACTATGTAGACATGACCCGAGAGACTCCTCGGTCAATATCCAATAGCGGGACCTGGATGTCCATATTGGATCCTACATATTCTCCGAAGATCTTATCGGTTGAACCTCAGTGTCAAGGATTCATATAATCCCGTATGTCATTCCCTTTGTCCTTCGGTATGTTACTTGCCCAAGATTCGATCGTCGGTATCCGCATACCTATTTCAATCTCGTTTACTGGAAAGTCTCTTTACTCGTTCCGTAATACAAGATCCCGTGACATACACTAAGTCACATTGCTTGCAAGGCTTGTGTGTGATGTTGTATTACCGAGTGGGCCCCGAGATTCGTATCTGTCACACGGAGTGACAAATCCCAGTCTTCCATACTAACTCAACGGACACCTTCGGAGATACCTGTAGAGCATCTTTATAGTCACCAAGTTACGTTGTGACGTTTGATGCACACAAGGTATTCCTCCGGTGTCAGTGAGTTATATGATCTCATGGTCATAGGAACAAATACTTGACACGCAGAAAACTATAGCAATAAAACGACACGATCAATATGCTACGTTCATTAGTTTGGGTCTAGTCCATCACATGATTCTCCTAATGATGTGATCCCGTTATCAAGTGACAAAACTTGCCTATGGTCAGGAAACCTTGACCATCTTTGATCAACGAGCTAGTCAACTAGAGGCTTACTAGGGACAGTGTTTTTTCTATGTATCCACACAAGTATTGCGTTTCCAATCAATACAATTATAGCATGGATAATAAACGATTATCATGAACAAAGAAATATAATAATAACTTATTTATTATTTCCTCTAGGGCATATTTCCAACACTATTCACACTGATCATGCTGCTATTAAGTATCTCATGGAAAAGAAAGATGCTAAACCTAGACTTATCAGATGGGTTCTCTTGCCACAAGAATTTGATTTGCATGTTGTTGATAGAAAGGGTGCTGAGAACCCCGTAGCAGATAACTTGTCTAGGTTGGAGAATGTTCTTGATGACCCACAACCTATGTATGATAGCTTTCCTGATGAGCAATTGAATGTCATCAATGCTTCACGTAGTACCCCGTGGTATGCTGATTATGCAAGTTATATCTTTGCCAAATATATACCACCTAGCTTTACTTACCAGCAAAAGAAGAAATTCTTCTTTGATTTGAGACATTACTTTTGGGATGATCCACACCTTTATAAAGAAAGAGTGGATGGTGTTATTAGACGTTGTGTACCTGAGCATGAACATGGACAGATCCTACAGAAGTGTCACTCCGAGGCTTACAGAGGACACCATGCGGGAGATAGAACTGCACACAAGGTATTGCAATCAGGTTTCTATTGGCCTACTCTCTTCAAGGATGCCCGTAAGTTTGTCTTGTCTTGCGATGAATGTCAAAGAATAGGTAATATCAATAAACGTCGGGAAATGCCTATGAATTATTCACTTGTCATTGAACCATTTGATGTTTGGGGTTTTGATTATATGGGACCTTTTCCAAAATCCAACGGGTATACTCACATCCTAGTTGCTGTTGATTACGTTACTACATGGGTAGAAGCTATCCCAACTAGTAGTGCTGATCACAACACCTCTATTAGGATGCTTAAAGAAGTTACTTTCCCTAGATTTGGAGTCCCTAGATATCTAATGACCGATGGTGGTTCACATTTCATTCATGGTGCTTTCCGTAAAACGATTGCTAAGTATGATGTCAACCATAGAGTTGAATCTCCCTATCATCCTCAGTCCAGTGGTCAAGTAGAGCTAAGTAATAGAGAGATTAAACTAATTCTGCAAAAGACTATTAATAGGTCTAGAAAGAATTGGTCTAAGAAGCTTGATGATGCACTGTGGGCTTATAGAACTGCTTATAAGAATCCCATGGGCATGTATCCGTACAAAATGGTTTACGGTAAATCATGTCATTTACCTCTTGAGCTAGAGCATAAGGCTTATTGGGCAATCAAAGAACTCAACTTTGATTTCAAACTTGCTGGTGAGAATAGGTTATTTGATATTAGCTCACTTGATGAATGGAGAACTCAGGCATATGAAAATGCCAAGTTGTTCAAAGAAAAGGTTAAGAGGTGGCATGATAAAAGGATACAAAAACATGAGTTCAATGTAGGTGATTATGTCTTGCTATACAATTCTCGTTTAAGATTTTTTGCAGGCAAGCTTCTCTCTAAATGGGAAGGTCCTTACATTGTTGAGGAAGTATATCGTTCCGGTGCCATCAAGATAAACAACACGGAAGGTAATTTTCCGAGAGTGGTAAATGGACAAAGGATCAATTATTATATCTCACGTACTCCCATAAATGTTGAAAGCAATATTATTAATACCATAACTCCGGAGGAGTACAGAAGGGATATTTATCACCCTGTTTCAGACTCCAAAAACGAAGAGGTATGTCATTCGGTAAGTAAACCGACTCCAAAACTTTTCCAGTGGGAATTTTTCTCCGTTTTGGAATTTTTAGAAAAATAGAAAATTTTAAAGTAGTCCGGAAAGCGCACGAGGAGGCGACAAGCCTGCCACGTGCGGCCCACCCCCTGGCCGCGCCTGGGGGGCTTGTGACCACCTCGTGTGCCTCTCGGACTCCGGTTTTTTTTGCGGAGTACTCCTTCTGGTCGGGAAAAATTCATTATATATTCTCCCGAAAGGTCTGACCCTCGTATCACGCAAATATCCTTTGTTTTTGTTTCGAGCCTGTTTCTGCCGCAGATTTAGGGCAAGAATGTCGCCTCAGGAATCTATCGGGGAGAAAGATCCCCCTCAAGTTTATGAAGAAGTAAATGCTAATCTGAAAAGAATGGAGGTCATGGAGACCAAGGACAGGATGCTTGACGAAAGTAAGGGCAAAATTAAGGAGGAGAATCTAGTGTTGGACGAAGGGCAATCTGTGTTCAACAAGGAAGGAGCTGAAGAAGAGGATTTTCTTCAACCCTATTTGCACCTTTTACCTCCTTCCTTGATCGAACTCTTGAGGTTATGTGAAATAACTCGTGTTCGTAATACTTATCTCACCCGTGAACTTGTTTTGCTGGAGAAACATATCATAGAACTCCAAGGTATAAATCAAAGATTGATGGCCCTCTTGGAATCAAAAGACAGGACAACGCCACCACCATCAGCTTCAAAGGAAGACAATTAAGCACGGCTATGGGCAATCCCCTTGGCTTGTGCCAAGCTTGGGGGAGTTGCCCGGTATCGTATCGCCATCACATCTTTTTCCTTTACATTTTCTTAGTTCGGTACTTTTTGGTTTTATCCTTCTCTAGTAGAATAAAGTTCTTAGTGTTCTAGGATTGAGTTTTGGTTTGTGTCACCCCCGATGTATTCGAGTTCGTTAGACATATAATAAAGAGTGTTTTAGTTAAGGGCCTTGCTTCATGCCATGATCTAAAGAAAAGAATGATAAAAGAACAAAAGCATGAAAGATCATGTAATGATCTTATGGGAAGTGATGACTTCACATATAAAAGGAATGTTGATTGAAACTAGTTCTGGGTGGACGAACGTAGACCTTGGTCATTGCTGTAATTATTAGGAAGTAATAAAGAAAGAGAGGTTCACATATAAATATATCATCTTTGACATCGTCTATGATTGTGAACACTCATTGAACTATTACATGCTTAGAAGTAGATGTTGGACATGGAAGACAACATAATGAATTATGTTTGCTTGGTTCCGAACAATGTTATATGACTAGAGATCCCTTAGCATGTGACGCTTGCTTCCACCTCATATCAGCCAGAACTTCCGCACTAAGTAGAGATACTACTTGTGCATCCATAAACCTTCAACCCAGTTTTTCCATGAGAGTCCACCATACCTACCTATGGATTGAAGAAGATCCTTCAAGTAAGTTGTCATCGGTGCAAGCAATAAAAATTGCTCCCTAAATATGTACGATCTATTACTGTATGGAAAATAAGATTTGTACGAAACTGTGATGAGGAAGAAACAAAAGTGACAGCCTGCATAATAAAGTTCTTTATCACAAGAGACAATATAAAGTGATGTTCCTTCACACTAAGAGGCCACACAGCCAAACTTCAAAAGCGCATGACAACCTCTGCTTCCCTCTGCGAAGGGCCTATCTTGTACCTTTACTTTTTGTCCTTAAAAGTGTCATGGTGATAGACACCAATTCCTTATTACGCCTTTATCTTGGCTAACGTCATATGCTAGGGAAATATTTATATTCATATGTCAACTTGGAAGTAAGTATTCATGAATTATTAATGTTGACACTACCCTTGAGGTAAATAGTTGGGAGGCGAAACTATAAGCCCCTATCTTTCCCTGTGTCCGACTGAAACTTTGATCTCATGAGTACCACGTGAGTTGTAGCAATTGTAGAAGACGAAAGGTCGATTGAGTATGTGGATTTGCTTTACAAGCTCTTACTTGACTCTTTCCGATGATATGATAAATTTCAATTGCTTCAATGACTAAAGGCTATTGGTTGTTAATTCTCAATAAGGTTCTTGATCCATACTGTACTTTGTGAAGGAATTATCACTTTAGCATAAGAGATTATATGACGATATTGTTGTTCTGATTATGATCATGATGCCTGCATGTCCGTATTTAGTTTTGTCGACACCTCTATCTCTAAACATGTGGGCATTTTTATTGATCTCGGTTTCCGCTTGTGGACAAGCGAAGTCTAAGCTTGGGGGAGTTGATGCGTCCATTTTGCATCATGCTTTTATGTTGATATTTATCGTTTTATGGGCTGTTACTACACTTCACGGTACAATACTTATGCCTTTTCTCTCTTATTTTACAAGGTTTACATGAAGAGGGAGAATGCCGACAGCTGGAATTCTGGCCTGAAAAAGGAGCAAGTTTGAGATACCTATTCCGCGCAACTCCTAAAGCCGTGAAAATCAACGAGGAATTATTTTGGAATTTATAAAAAATACTGGGCGAAAGAAGTACCAGAGGGGAGCCACCAGGAGGCCACAAGCCTGCTAGGCGCAGCCTACCCCCCTGGCCGCACCTAGGGGGCTTGTGGGATCCCTGTTGGCCCTCTGGCTCCCATATTTTTCTATAAAGATGGTTTTTTCCAGAAAAAAATCAGGAGGAGGCTTTCGGGAGGAATCGCCGCCGCCACGAGGCGGAACTTGAGCATAACCAATCTAGAGCTCCGGCAGGGCCGTCCTGCCGGGGAAACTCCCCTCCCGGAGGGGGAAATCGTTGCCATCGTCATCACCAACACTCCTTCATCGGAGGGGACTCATCACCATCAACATCTTCATCAGAACCATCTCATCTCCAAACCCTAGTTCATCTCTTGTAACCAATCTCCGTCTCGCGACTCCGATTGGTACTCGTAAGGTTGCTAGTAGTGTTAATTACTCTTTGTAGTTGATGCTAGTTGGATTACTCGGTGGAAGATTATATGTTTAAATCCTTGATGCTATTCAATACCTCTCTGGTCCTGAATATAGTTATGCTTTGTGAGTAGTCACTTTTGTTCCTGAGGACATGGGATAAGTCTTGCTATAAGTAGTCATGTGAATTTGGTATTCGTTCGATATTTTGATGCGTTGTATGTTGTCTCTCCTCTAGTGGTGTTATGTGAATGTCGACTACATGACACTTCACCATTATTTGGGCCTAGAGGAAGGCATTGGGAAGTAATAAGTAGATGATGGGTTGCTAGAGTGATAGAAGCTTAAACCCTAGTTTACGCGCTACTTCGTAAGGGGCTGATTTGTATCCACTAGTTTAATGCTATGGTTAGACTTTGTCTTAATTCTTATTTCGTAGTTGCGGATGCTTGCGAGAGGGGTTAATCATAAGTGGGATGTTTGTCCAAGTAAGGGCAGCACCCAAGCACCAGTCCACCCACATATCAAACTATCAAAGTAGCGAACGTGAATCATATGATCATGATGAAAACTAGCTCGACAGAAATTCCCATGTGTCCTCGGGAGCGCTTTACCTCCTATAAGAGTTCGTCCAGGTTTGTCCCTTGCTACAAAAGGGATTGGGCCATCTTGTTGCACCTTTGTTACTATTGTTACTTGCTACTTCCTACGAATCATCTTATCACACAACTATCTGTTACCGATAATTTCAGTGCTTGCAAAGAATACCTGATGAAAACCACTTGTCAGATCCTTCTGCTCCTCGTTGGGTTCGACACTTACTTATCAAAAGGAATACGATAGATCCCCTACACTTGTGGGTCATCAGGCCTGGAGCAAGGCCAACTCCTCCTTAGTGTCCTCTTCGCCCTGGAGGGTGGCTTGGGCGTCGTGCAGTTCGGTCATATGCGCGCCTACCTCTTCCCGAAGCGCGTCGCAGTTGAGCTGGAAGCGGCTTTTCTACCGGGCGAGCTCGTCATGATACTCCTCCAGGGCGGCCACCCGCTCTCGGGCAACCCTTGCTTCCACACCGGCAAGGGCTTCCTCGCGCACCGCAGTGAGGGCGGCCTCATCCGCGAGAATGCGCCCCTCAAGGGGCTCGCGCTCTGCCTCATGATCATAGGCGGTCTGGGCGCTCTCCCGCTCGCGAAGGGCCACGTGTGCCTCCCGCTCGATGATGGCCGCCTCCCTGAGGGCCAGATTTGCCTCGCGCCCATCGCTCCCAGAGGCGGATGTAGTACATTGGGCCACACGCCCCCACGGCCTTGCCGTCACCCTAGAAGGGGTTGTGTGTCTTCCGGGACTCGTCTGGCCAAGCACAGGGGCGAAGACCTCCCGAGGAGGCGACGCGCGAGAGGACGCCCCTGACGCAGCAATACGGTGCCTCTAGGGTGTCGGCGCCCTGGTAATTTTGGTGATCAGATTCTTCAGGCCAGGCGAGGTACGCAAGAAAAAGCAATAGCGACGACGTACTTACTCATCGCTGGTAGCCCAGCGACGTCACAATTAGGGCAGCCACGACTCTGAAGGCCCCGTGCGCGCCTCAGTGCTTGACACAACCCTCCTGGCCGCCATGGGAAGATAAGAAGGAGGAAGAAGTCGACTTCCACACAAGAATGGCGAAGCAGCACAAGAGGAAGGCAGAAGGGAGAAGCATTGTGGTGGAAGCTCTGCCCCACGTGTTTGGCGGGTTTATAGCCGCGATCGCGGTTCTCAAGGCATCATTCAAAGTGGAGGCAGCATGCCCTCCATCGTGCGCCATGTGCCATGACTGGCCCACGGACGGTTATGGCTCGCATAGCCTCGTTCCCCCAACAGGCCGCTTCACGCGTGTTGTGGGCCCAGGAGCAATCTTTCACGGGAAGGATGGCGCAAGTGGGCGGCGTTGGTCAAGATAGCAATGACGACCGACGCTAGAGTTAGGCTTTACGTTAAATCACTCGGGGCGGTTCCCGAAGCATTAGAGGAAGGAGAAGAGCCCCATGACTCGCCAGGTAACACACGTTGAGCCTGGCCCGCAGGTGGTTGGGGCCCGATTCGCTTCGCCACTCCCATCAGGCAGAGTCGTGCACGATGTGGGCCCGGGAGCTAGTGTCGGGCCTATGGGACCGGGGGTACCCAAACATGTCGGCCTACGGCCCCACGCGCGACGCGCTACACAAGCCTGGATCAGCCCATTGGCAAGCCCGACAAGGAAGACCCTCGCGAGGGCCCTTGCCTCGCGAGGTGAGCACCTGAGGATCATCACCAAGGAAATCGAGAGGTCTCCCACTGCAAGGCCTCGTCACGAGGCCACCCATGAGGCTCTCGTGGGGCGGGCTCATCAAGGGCGGCCTGGCAGGGTTTCATGACCCTGTGTCTCCGCATGGGTGACCCAGGCTACGCACGCGGTGCAGGAGCGGTGCCAGTAGGCCTGGATAGGAGGGCTTTCCACTTTCGTGGTAAGGAAGCAGGGCCAGCTAGCGGGCTCCCAAATCCATCCCCAAAGGTTTCCCATTTGGTGTGAGAGGACCAAGGCTCGGGGCTCGGGAGGACACATGTCAACCCTGATCCAACATGTGTGTCATGTCGAAGAGCTTTGGCGCGTGAAGACCAGTTTTGGCAGGGTGGACTACACTCATATCCCCTTTCGAAATGGCTGTTGTGGCAACCTTTCCCGCCAAGTGTTTTGGGGAGAAAAGGACCATGGCGATTATAAAAGAGAGGCCCAACCAATCACCGGAAAGAATCCCAATCATTGTCACGTTGGGGGATGCAGATCATAACACATGATAGGTGCATACAACTTGCAAGATATGATCTAAACACTTTCATATTTAGATAAAACATAATAGGTTTAGATCTTAAATCATGGCACTCATGCCCTAATGACAAGCATTAAGCATATCAAAGTCATAGCAACATCAATCTCACAACATAATGGGTACTAGGGATCAAGCCCTATCAACTTAACTCGATTACATGATCAATCTCATCCAATCCCATCACCGTATAACAAGCCTACAAATGAATTACTCACTCACGATGGTGATCATCATGGATTTGTTGATGGAGAATGGTTGGTGATGACGACAATGATGAATCCCCCTCAACGGAGCCCCAAACGGACTCTAGATCAACCCTCCCAAGGAAGAACATGAGGTGGCGGCAGCTATGTCTCATAAAACAAGATGAAATATTCTCTATGATTCTGTTCTCCGAAGATGTGAATTTATAGGACTGGAATTAGGGTTGGGAGAGCCATGTGGGCCCCACAAGCTAATAGGGCATGCCTAGGGGGTGGGCGCGTGATGTCTACTACATAACTTTATGCTTGTAGACTATGTTGGGCTCCAAGTGTAGAGTTTTGTAGGACAGTAGCAATTTTCCCTCAAGTGGATGACCAAAGGTTTATCAATCCATGAGAGGTGTAGGATGAATATGGTCTCTCTTAAACAACCCTGCAATCAAATACAAAAATCCTCTTGTGTCCCCAACACACCGAATACAATGGCAAACTGTATAGGTGCACTAGTTCGGGAAAGAGATGGTACAAGTGTAATATAGATACTAGATATAGGTTTTTGTAATCTCAAAATATTAAAACAACAAGGTAGCAAGTGTAAAACAGCGAGAAAAACATTGTATAAATGCTTGGTAATAAGGCCTAGGGTTCATACTTTCACTAATGCAATCTCTCAACAATGCTAACATAGTAGAATCACATGATCATCCCTCAGTGTGCAACAAAAAATCACTCCAAAGTTCTCATCTAGCAGAGAACAATAAGATGAAATTGGTGTAGGCAGTAGAACCACCTCAAAGTTATTCTGTGTAATCTATCTTTTGAGCAATTCCTATAAGTGTCAACAACAGCCCTAGAGTTTGTACTATAATATTCAATCCAACACAAAGAACTTCAAGGAGCACCCCAAGATTTCTATCGGAGAACATAGTATGAAAACATGCAATCAACCCCTATGCATAGATCCCCAAGGTCACTGCAATCGACAAGTTGATGCCATAACATATATCAGGTGAATCACTTGAATACCCCAATGTCACTATGGCTATCGGCATGCAAGACATACATCATGTGTTCTCACCAATATTCAATCCAACATAATGAGATCTCAAAGAGAAAGATTCAATTCATCACAATAATAGCAAGGGAAAAAACCATACGATCCAACTCTATTAACAAAGCTCATGATACATCAAGATTACGACATCTCAAGAACACGAGAGAGAGAGAGATTAAACACATACCTACTGGTAGAAAACCTTATCCCCAAGGGTGAACTACTCCCTCCTCGTCATGGCCTCCGCCAGGATAATGAAGATGGCCATCGGAGATGACTTCCCCTCCCCGACAGGGTACTGGAAAGTCTCCAGATTTTTTTGTCGATACACAGATTTTTTTGTCGATACAGAGAGTTGCGGTGGCGGAGCGGAAGTTCTCTTTTTTACTTCTGGGGTTTCTGGTATATATGGGAAATTTCAGAGCTGGAATCATGCCAAATGGAGCCACATGGGCCCCATAAGCTATCATGACGCGACCTAGGGGGAGTCGCGCCCTGTTAGCTTGTGGCCCACACGTGGCTCCCCTGCGGTGGTTTCTCGCTCCAATATTGCTTATTTTATCCATAAAAATATATAAAAGTTTCGCGCTATTCTGAGAACTTTCATTTTCTACAAAAAAAAGAACACCGTTGTAATTCTGCTGAAAACATCATCAGTCTGGGTTAGTTCTAAATAAATCATATGAAGTGCATCAAAATCATATAAAAGTATTGTAAACATAAGCAAACATGGCGTGAATACTTCATAAATTATCGATATATTGGAGACGTATCAGCATCCCCAAGCTTAATTCCAACTCGTCCTCGAGTAGGTAAATGATATAAGAAATAATCTATGAAGTGTGAATGCTAGCATAGTATATAAGTTTGATCAATGATAATTCCAATCACTTTTTATAGCATCATAACCAGCAACTTTTTCATAAAAATCATCATAGTTTAGTAGCAATCAAATCACATGTCATGGTTGTAGCGACCCGACTCAAAACGAGTCAAGCCTCTGTGTATCTGTGCCATCCCTGGATCAGTATGCTGGCACACACAGTACATCAATGTATATATCAAAGTACAATCACATGTAATAACGTAAAACTGATATATACCTTAAAATATCAGCAGAAACAATCAAGGGAGTGGAGTCCCAATAAACACCAACGCAAGTTGAGTGCAGACCGTAACCCTGAATCGTACTCTTACTCGTCGAAGAAAGTATCTGCAACATAAGACGTTGCAGCCGTGTAGGTCAACATATTGAATATGCCGGCAAGTCACAAAAGAGAGGGGTAAAAATAACATCTATACTATATGCATATATGGCAGGTGGGGATGTAAGTTTTTAGCAGAAAGCAAAGTTTTCTCCTACAACAAGAGAGGGGCTAAAAAGAAAAATATTACTACGTGTTGGTTGTTAATGAGATGGTTCCGCCAACCAGTTCTCATACCCAGTTAAATCAATATTACCCACATCAAATATATATAATGGTGTTGATAATTTCAGATAACTTCAGTTCCTTTGGCTCAAGTTGTCCATGACCGTGGACACGGCTAATCGATTAGGTTTGAGTACTCTGCAGAGTTTTGCACACGTTCCCCACAAGATTTGATCGCCTCCGTGTATGTCCTCGCACTTCAGGGTGTTTGAAAACCGGATGATCAAAACATGGTCTTTCAACGGGTCCTTCTGATCCCCTGTCGGTGCCCATCCAATCCTGTCGTTCTTCTACATCTGCTAGCACCGCCTGTCCAGAGTCGCCACGTTGTCCAACCAAGCCAGAGCCCATAATGACTTGTGGCTGTGCAGGTAAGCCTTGGGTCTTGAAAATATCCGTCCGTCTCTTTGAGCCTGGGTGAAGCTTTCCGCAAGATGTCATGGCGCTTCCCCATGCATCTCGGGTCGTCCACTGGTTTCTCCTGGGAGCCCATCTAAACCGTCCTTCACCCAAAGGTATATTTCGTTCTGAGGTGATGCAAGTCTTGGAGTCTTCAGGTCTTGATTATTAAGTTCTCACAACACTCATGGTACACACTCAACCAAAACCCCGTCTACTAGGAGCATAGCATAATAACGTCTCGGCCAAAGTAACAAGGGGGTGGGTGCCTACCACATGATACTACATCAAGATTCCAAAATTTCCAAGTACCTACTTTGCATGCAATTGGGTGAAGAAAGGTAGAACTACAATGCATATAAAAACGTAGGTAATAATATGATCAACGTGACTTGCCTGGTGAGGTTGAAGAAAAATTATCGTTCTCGGGGAATACGTGATAGAACTATTCGTCACTCTTCGATGAAATCTATATAACAAACATAGTATTCACATAAGCACTCACACTAGCAATCAAATAACAAACAACAATAAAAGTTGATGCAATCAAAATCAATAAGAGAGAGCGAATAAGAATCCAAAGGGAACTTCAAAGAAAGCTAGGGAGTCTTCTACTACAACATTCACAAAATAATTTTTGTCTAACAGAATATAAAATACTAAAATAGTAGAATAACAGAGAATAAAATATATTTAACTAAGATAAAATAAAGTATTTTTCATAAAACTATTTGAAAGTATTTTCAAATGGGAGTAAACTAGTAGGGAAATCAATTACAAGTTATTAGAGAACTAGAATTGATTTCATGATAACAAATAAAATGAAATTTTGTTTTTGTTGAAAACATACTGTTAACTAACAGAAAACAAAATATAAACTTTCTCAAATATAAAATAAAATAATTTAAAAACAATTATAGAAAAAGAAATAGCCATAATCCTAAAAGAACTAAAACAGAATATGTTTTGGTAAAAACCCCAAGTAAAAATATTTACAAAAAAATTGAAACTTAAACTACTGAAGGATATGATCAATAGGAAACGGTAGCAAAAAGAATTAATTTAAAATCTATTTTTAAACTCCCGGTATAAGCAAAACAAGGTTTAAATCAAATCTGATCTAATTCAAATTTTATAAATCCAAACATAGGAAATATATATATATTCGGAAACGACAAGAAATTTTTGATCTAATGCAAAAAAGAATCACCTAATTTGGAGTTATAGACTAATAGATATGAATTTTCTAAGTTTGCACTTTTCTGAAAAACTGCAATACGGGATTTCGTGGATCTCGCCGGAGTTAGTCGCCGGAGTTGAAAAAAAAGGTGGCTCCGGTGGCCGGCCAAGGCGGTGGAGGGGTCAAGGCGAAGGAGGAGGGCTCGGGCCGAAGGTTGGTGGCGTCGGCGGGGCGTGGGGGCGACTAGGGTGAGTAGCAGAAGCTTGTAGAGCTTCGGCCGGTCAGGAACTCCGGCGAGGCGGCGGCGGCGGCGCTGAGGCGAGGGATTCGGCGGGGACTCGTGGGGAATGGAGAGAGGAGGGTGAGGGCAACTTATATAGGGGCTCGGGAGGGGCTAGGATGGTAAGAGCGAGGAGATCGGCTCGGATCCCGCTTCTCCGGTGAGGAAGCTTCCTGTACGTGAAGAAAGGAAAGAGATCGGTTGGAGGAAGAAGAAAGGGATTTGGGCCAGATTCGGTATGGGCCCATGCCAGTTTTCCTAATAAAAACGATTTATTTCCTATTATACAAAAAACCGGAAAGGAAACTAAATAAAAGAAAATCTATAGTACTTTTATATAGACATATTATATATCAAAATTTGCAGAAAAAGATTTCCCACGAGATGAACATATTTTCAAGGCCAAACAGAAATCTCACAAAATCAAAAATTCAAACAGTGTTGCTGGTTTAAGAAAAATGCAAAGAAAACATTTTGAAAATGCTAAAATGGATTCAAATTAATTTCTCTCCATTTTTATATTGAAGGGAATCATTTTAGCCTATTTTCCATGTATTTTATTTTTGGAGAAAAATAAATTTGAAAACCACTTCAAAAATTGTCTTTAAAACATAATATAAAACATTTTCAGAATAGTCTTGTGAGTTTCATAAGTTTAAATATAATTTAAAATGGCCCCTGGTTTGGAGTGTCATATTGCTCCTCTCAAGATTTTGAATTTTGGGTAAGGGGATTTTGAATTCATTTAAACTTTCAAATAGGACCAAAATATCAAATAGATTGCAAAAGGAATTATTTTCACAAACCACCCTTTTTCCAAGTCCTTTATTTTGAAGAAGTCATGTTATCTTCTCTCAGTGATTGGTATTGGATGAAATTGAATTCACAGGAAAAAGGGGAAAGTCATTTTATTCCCTCTCATTCTAAAAGTTTTAAAAAGTTTCAAATTTCACTCAAGTTTCAATCACTCAAACAAACAAACAATCAATCTAATAATTATATTAACATTCCAAAATTTGGGATGTTACAATGGTTCAAACAATGCATTCTCTTGAAACTCAACATCATATGTTCTTAGTCATCAAACAATTTCAATGCATCATCAAGTCTAAGTAAGAGCTCCACATACTATATTATCTTACAGTCTTCTATGATTTCTAATAATCAAAGCATATTTTTAGAACAAACAACATTCATCGAACACAGAGAAATATAGGGGCTTAATGTTTCACCTCCCAACATATTTATCATAAAGATAATTGTCAACAATAATGAATCATGATCAAATATATTTGAGTGGATATATATGTTTGGATATTTCCCCACCACATGGTGCTTGCCAACTAATAGACTGAGGTGGGAATAAGAAGTTCATTCAACATGAAAAGTAAGTAACATGAAAGTAAATAGGTTGTCCCTTCATAGAGGGAAGCAAGCATTTGCAAAGGTGCTAGAGCTCAATGTTTTTAAATAGAGATGAATATGTAATTTGGGGTGGTGTTCCTTTCCTGTCAACGTTACAAGAGGCGTTTTCAATATCTTGCATGTTAATCACATTATTGGTGGTTCCCAAACACAATTGAAATTTTACTCCCCCTCAACCATTCAAACACATTCCATGGCTAGCCGTATCCACGGGTGCCCTCCAAACAATCAACTTTCTAGGGAGAGTTCCTTTTCTTTTTCTTTTTGTATTATGCAGGACTGGGCATCCTTTCTACCAGCTTCTCTCGTGCAATGACAAGTGAATAAATACTCGTCTTGAGAATAACTCGCTTAGCATGGAAGATAATGACTGCCCTGTCGCTCCATGAGTGATATGGGCACAAAAAACGAATGTTTATTTTAATGTTTAGAGGTGGCACATGCAAACTTACTTGGAATGAGAGTGGAATACCATATATAGGTAGGTATGGTGGACTCTCATGGAAGAAACTTGGCTCAAGGATTTGGATGCACAAGTAGTATTTCTACTTAGTGCGAAGTTTTGGCTAACAAAAAGTTGTAAGCAAGCACCACATGTTGGAGGATCCACAACAATATAACTTCTATGCAAATATACCCAAACATAACCATTATGTTGTCTTCCTTGTCCAACTTCAACTATTTGATCAAGTTTGAAAATAATTGATGGGTATTCAGAATCATAACAGATGTCCAAGATAATACTCCCTCCGTCCCAAAATAAGTGTCGTTTGCGACACTTATTTTGGGACGGAGGGAGTATATTTGTATGTGAAAGTTCTCTTTCTTATACTTATCACTCATGAATTGTGTGTATGAACAATTTGATGATTTTCAAACTTCAATAGATTTTACCTTATAAACCAGATGTGAGACTACTACAATACATAAAGCACATTTATAATTTCATATTTATTATATTTCATTCCTTCACAATTTACTCTTAGGATATAGCTGGATCGCAAGAGTAAACATCAAACTACTCTCGAAAGATATAAGTGAAGATAAAAGAGTAGTTAAAAAATTAAGTAGCTATGTGAGGACTCACTCTCAATAAATATTTTCAGATCTCAGAATTTTATTCAAACAACAAATAAAACAAAAATACACTCCAAGAATAGCACGTATCATGTGGACAAATAAAAACTTAGGATCAACATAGGCTAACCGACGTGGGATGCGTAGCATCCCCAAGCTTAGATGCCTGAGACTTTTTGTAATATTTACTTGGGGTGCCTTTGGCATCCCCAAGCTTGAGCTTTCATGTCTCTTTCAATCCTCTCATATCCCGGTTTCACCTAAGTCTCAAAACTTCATCCACACAAAACTTGAAAAGAACTCATGAGATAGGTTAGTACATATAAGAATAAATCAACATTTCATGCACTCCCAAGACAGTTACATAATAATTTTCAAACATTAGGTACTGTATACTATCATTTACATAATTTATATCTACTAATATAAGCCATGAAAACTCTAGGATAAGTAGATAACAAAACCATGAAAACAATTTGTCCAAACAGAGCAGTCTGTAGCAATCTATTTTAACAGTGTACTTATGTAACTCCAAAAATTCTGAAACTTTAGTACATGATAAATAAATTATATTGTAGTACTATGTAAAAAATTCAGAAACTTTCTACATTCCAGTAAAATTTTATAATTCAAATACTACAACAAAAGATTTTGTTTTTGTACATCACACATCACACATGCAATTGAAGCATTCTAAAGGCAATTCTTAGAACTTTTTATTGAAAAACAAGAATATAAATAATATCTAACAAAAAAACAAAAAATAATGATTCTCCAAGCAAAACACATATGATGTGATGAATAACAATATAGCTCCAAGTAAGATATATCGATAATGTTGGAGATGAGAGAGGGGATGCCTTCCGGGGCATCCCCAAGCTTAGACGCTTGAGTCTTCCTTGGATATTACTTTGGGGGTGCCTTGGAAATCCCCAAGCTTAGGTTCTTTCTGCTGCTTATTCTCCTCATATTGGTATCTCACCCAAAAATTGAAAACTTCAATCACACAAAACTTGACGGAAGTTCATGAGATGGGTTACTATGATAAATATAGATCATTCACTTAGGTAATGCCAGGACAAGATTCATAATTGTTATCACATAAAACCTAGTATATTTATCATTCCCATAATTTATATTACTCAATATATTATATCATTCTCCGAAGATGTGAAATTATAGGACTCTAATTAGGGGCGGGGGAGCCACATGGGCCCCACAAGCTAACAAGGCATGCCTAGGGGGTGGGCGCGTGATGTCTACTACATAAATTTATTCTTGTAGACTATGTTGGGCCCCCAAGAGTTTTGTAGGACAGAATCAATTTTTTCTCAAGTGGATGACATAAGGTTTATCAATCCGTGAGAGGTGTAGGATGAAGATGGTCTCTCTCAAACAACTTTGTAATCAAATACAAAGAATCTCCTGTGTCCCCAAAACACCCAATACAATGGAAAATTGTATAGGTGCACTAGTTCAGTGAAGAGATGGTGATACAAGTGTAGTATGGATAGTAGATATATGTTTTGGTAATATCAAAATATAAAAACAGCAAGGTAGCAAGTGTAAAACAACGAGCAAAACATTGTATAAATGTTTGGTGTTAAGGCCTAGGGTTCATACTTTCACTAGTGAAATATCTCAACAATGCTAACATAGTAGAATCATATGATCACCCCTGAACGCGCAACAAAGAATCACTCCAAAGTTCCTATCTATCAGAGAACAATAATATGAAATTGGTGTAGCTAGTAGGACCACCTCAAAGTAATTCTTTCTGATCAATCTTTTGAGCTATTCCTATAAGTGTAACAAACAGCCCTAGAGTTTGTACTAGAATAACACCCATTATACTTATCAATAAACCCTAATGTCACCTAGATACTCCAATGTCACCTTAAGTATCTGTGAGTAAATTATGCGACATGCGTCAAAGAATTTCAGATCTATCATATTCAATCCAACACAAAGAACTTCAAGGAGCATCCCCAAGATTTCTATCGGAGAACATAGTATGAAAAAGTGCAATCAACCCCTATGCATAGATACCTGATGTCCCACAAACGTATGGGATCGCAGCAGTTTTCGAGGGTAGAGTATTCAACCCAAATTTATCAATTCGCCAAGACGGGAAGCGAAAGAATATTCTCAAATATTAGCAGATGAATGTGTCAGATTCAACCACACCTGAAAGATTAGTGTCTGCAAGCAAAGTATCAGTAGCAAGGTAGTATGTTAGCAACGATGCCAGAAATGATCTATTGACGGCAGACTATTCCTAACTGTTGTATCAATGGGGCCAGCACGTTGACGAGGGATTATTCTTAATAAGAATGCTTCCCCGGCTACGGCTCCAACAAAGTCTTGCAACAAGTAACAGCGGAGTTGCAAGGAACAGCAGTAGCAGCAGCAGAGTAACAAGTAACAACAGTAGCAACAGTAGCAGCAAAGTGGCCCAATCCCTTTTGTAGCAAGGGACAAGCCTAGGCAAAGTAACATAGCGAGGACCAGTAGTAAAAGACTCGTAGGTAGTGGATCGGTGATGGATGAGTGTGACGGATGTGATTCATCATGTAACAGCTATAACACGGAGAGATATGTAACTAGCTCCCGTTCATCAATCTAATGTAAGCATGTATTCCGTATGTAGTCATACGTGCTTAGGGAAAAGAACTTGCATGACATCTATTGTACATCCCTACCGTGGCAGCGGGGTCCTAATGGAAACTACAGGATATTAAGGTTCTCCTTTTAATAAAGAACCGGACCAACGCATTAACACGCGGTGAATACATGAACTCCTCATACTATGGTCATCTCCGGGAGTGGTTCCGGCTATTGTCACTCCGGGGTTGCCGGGTCATAACACATAGTAGGTGACTACAACTTGCAAGATAGGATCTAAAAAACACATATATTGGCGACAACATAATAGGTTCAGATCTGAAATCATGGCACTCGGGCCCTAGTGACAAGCATTAAGCATAGCCAAGTAGTAGCAACATCAATCTAGAACATAGTGGATACTAGGGATCAATCCCCGTAAAAAAACTAACTCGATTACATGGTAGATCTCATCCAACTCATCACCGTCCAGCAAGCCTACGATGAGATTACTCACGAACAATGAAGAGCATTATGGAATTGTCGATGGAGAAAGGTTGATGATGACGATGGCGATGATTTTCCCTCTCCGGAGCCTGAAACGGACTCCAGATTTGCCCTCCAGATGAAGAACAGGATGTGGCGGTGCCTCCGTATCGCAAAATGCGATGAAACCTTCTCTATGATTTTTTCCACGCGAAACGGAAGATATAGAGCTGAGTTTGGGGGTGGTGGTGCCACGTGGGCCCCACAAGCCTGCACGGCGCGGCCAGGGGGGGTGGCCGCAGCCTGTGGGCTTGTGGCCCACTGGCATGCCCCTTCGGTGGATCTTTGCGCAGGTATTTTTATTTTATTCCAGAAAAAATCTCCGTAAATTTTCAGGACATTCCGAGAACTTTTATTTCTGCACAAAAACAACACCATGGCAATTCTGGTGAAAACAGCATCAGTCCGGGTTAGTTCCATTCAAATCATGCAAATTAGAGTCCAAAACAAGGGCAAAAGAGTTCGAAAAAGTAGATACGACGGAGACGTATCAACTCCCCCAAGCTTAAAGCCTTGCTTGTCCTCAAGCAACTCAGTTGACAAACTGAGAGAGACAAAAGAAAAACTTTGACGAACTCTGTTTGATCTTGTTGTTGCAACCATGTCTAACTCAGATCCAGAGCATCAGCAAGATCACAAGCAAACCACAAAAGCAAATGACATCTATGTCTCATGGTAAACTCATATCAATGGCATAATCAACTATCGAGCAAATAATAATAAGCCTCAAGTGTCAACACTTCAATCAAAACAACATGAAGCAGTACGAATAGATGGTATCTCGCTAGCTCTTTCTGAGACCGCAAAACATAAATGCAGAGCACCTTCAAAGACCAAGGGCTGACTAAACATTGTAATTCATGGCAATGAAGATCCAGTCATAGTCATACTCAACACAGTTAAAAGCAAAGCATAAAAATGACAGAGGTGGTCTCTAATTGGTGCTTTTGTAAGAGGAGGATGACTCAACAGGAACATAAATAGACATGCCCTTCGCAGAGGGAAGCATTGATTTGCAGAGGTGCCAGAGCTCAAGCTTTGAAAACAGAGAATAATTTTGGGTGGCATGCTTTCATTTTCAAAGCAATGACTAATAGTTCTCAACATCTTCCACACTACACATGCTATAGGCGGTTCCCAAACAGAAAAGTAAAGTTTTGACTCCCCCACCACCAATCAATCGCTCTCCACGGCTAGCCGAATCCTCGAGTACCGTCCATACCAACAACAATCCTGGGGGAGTTTTGTTTGCAATTATCTTTTCGATTTGAGTATGGAACTGGGAATTCCAATTACCGGCCCCTTTCTCGTGAATGATAGTGAATAAACACATATCGAGGATAACACGCCTAGCATGGAAGATACCAATAGCCCCCTGTCACCACATGAGCGGTTCGGGCATGGAAAACATATTGTTTCTTGAAGATTTAGAGAGTGGCACATGCAAATTTACTTGGAACGGCGGGTAGATAGCGCACATAGGTAGGTATGGTGGACTCATATGGCACAGCTTTGGGTTTATGGAAGTGGATGCACAAGCAGTATTCCCGCTTAGTACAAGTGAAGGCTAGCAAAAGACTGGGAAGCGACCAACTAGAGAGCGACAACAGTCATCAAAATGCATTGAGATTAACTAACATTGAGTGCAAGCATGAGTAGGACATAAATCACCATGAACATGAACATCTAGAGGCTATGTTGATTTTGTTTCAACTACATGCGTGAACATGCGCCAAGTCAAGCCACTTGAAACATTCAAAGGAGGATACCATCCTATCATACTACATCATAGTCATCTCAGCATTTATGTGGGCATCCAAGACAAACCATTATAAGCTCCTAGCTAAGTAAGCATGGCATAAGAAACTATGATCTCTAAGTTGTCATTGCAAACATGTTTCTCTCAGAACAAAGCTGAACTAGGAACAGTGAGCTAGTCATATTTACAAAAACAAAATAGATCGAGTTCATACCAGCTTTTCCAGGCTTAGTCACTTCATCATATATCGTCATTATTGCCTTTCACTTGCACGACCGAACGATGTGAACAATAATAAGAGTGCTCGTGCATTGGACTAAAGCTGGAATCTGCACGCAAACACAAAGGAGAAGACAAAGTAATATGGCTCTTTGAAAGCTAAACAGGTATGCATGCAAGAGCCACTAAACATTGTAACCAATATCTTCTACCTTGACCCAAAGAAAAAGAAAACTATTTACACGGGAAAGCTCCCAACAAGCAAAAGAAGAAAAGGAAAATCTTTTTGGTTTTTTCTCAAACTAGACAGACATACGAAAAGAAAACTAGAAAAATAAAAAGAACTAGCATGATTGATACAGTGGCAAAGTGTGAACACCGGCTAACAAAGTGAAAGCATAAGCAAGAATGTAAAGTCGGTGAGAACAAGTACTCCCCTAAGGTTAGGCTTTTGGCCTAAGTTGGTCTACTCCCATGGAGGGAAATGACCAACTCCTCGGTACTCCGAAGTGGACTGAGGATGCCACTTCTGTGTGAGCTCCTCTGGCTCCCACTGATAAACTAGCGTCTGGTACTCGACTGGCGGTTCGGGCACGGGCACCTGTGGTTGGGCCAAGCCCCAATATGCGTAGATGTCCGAGGGCATAATAGTGTACCTGCCTGCATGAAGATTGAACAAAGAAGGAGCAGGCAAAGTAATAGTCTCACGAGTACCCTGACTAAACACCAGGTTATAAATCATCCTTCTACTTGCATCTCTCTCAAGAAACTCATGGTGAACCATGCTATCGTAATCTAGATATCTCTCGGGAAGAAGAATCTCTTCTTCCTCCTCCAGTCTAGTAGGTATCTCAAAGTGTCTAGCAAGATGAGTAGTGTAGATACCTCCATAGACAACACCCTTAGAACGGTTCAGGTTCAACCGTTGAGCTACTATAGCGCCTAAGCTATAAGTTTTATCGTTATAAAGGGCTTCGCGCAAGATCGCAAGATCTGGGGAACTAAGTGACCAAGCTTTCCCATGGCCAATCAAAAATTTTCCCACAAATAGTGAGAAGTACCGAAGCACGGGAAAATGTATGCTAGCAGCTCTAGCACAAGACACTCCTCTCTCCTCTCCTACAACAATAGTATCGATGAAAGCTTCCAAGTCCCGTGGACGAGGTTCATGAATATCCCCAACGTAAGGTAATTTGCAAACATTGCAAAAATCCTGGAGTGACATGCGCTGGGGGATATCATAGAGTTTGAGCTCAACCATAGGAGGATTCTTCCTCGAATAGAAGTTAAATCTTTGTACGAAGATATTAGTGAGGAGGAGGTATTGCGGACACTTATCTTCAACGAAGGCGGTAAGGCCTGCGTTCTCCACCAAGTGATAAAAGTCCTCATAAATTCCAGCGGCGTGTAAGAACACGCCGCTTGGCCATTCGCACGCCCGAATTTCTGCGACTCGAGGGCCAGATACTTGGGCTTCTTCTGACTCCCATCATCCTTGGGGTCATGGCTTGACGAGCCTCTTAAGAACCTCCTTATCTTTCCCTTTTCTATCTCTGAAAATTTCTGAAATTTTTAGTGATTCTAAGGAAAAGTTAATAAGGCTCAAAGAAACTTGTAGCAACTACTCCTACAAGGGCCTAGAGACCATATTACGCATCAAAACTACTTGGGACCAGCTGGAATCAGCATGGAAAGCTCAAGAACATGGTCACCAAGGCAACAAAAATACGCGGAGTATAAGGCACTAGAGCAAAAACTAATTGGACCAATGGAGGAGCCACTTACCAAGGAGTAATTTACCCAAAACAGTTCAGAGAATGGTGCTTTGAGCAAAGATATCGAAAATCCCAGCAAGAGGAACAAGAACATGGGTTTGAGCTGCGAAACGATTTTTTCTGGAGGTAGGAGAACTGGATGGGAGCAAGAATGAGTGGAGGGGGTGCTTGTGGGCCCCACAAGCCTGGGTGGCGCGGCCAGGGGGGTGCCAGCGCCCCTAGGGCTTGTGGCCCACTGGTGTGGCCCCCAGACAGACTCTTTGTCCCAGAATTTTTCAAAAAATCCAAAAAAAATCATACTTGATTTTCACAGCGTTCGGAGAACTTTGATTTTCGGGGTACTTTTCTACGGGACGCTAAAACAGAAAACAGGGAAAACTAAACTAAATCTATCATTTTTTTCTAAGCAACCTAAAGTGAAAGCTTGGAACAGAGGTTTCTGACTGCGCGATTCATCCATATCATGGTCATCGAAAGAAATCCGTCAATGGGGTTGATCAAATCCCCTCGACAAAACTTTTTCGAATCGCAAAAGAAGACGGAGAATTTTCGAATAGTCACTAGGTCACCTCAATGGGGATGTGAATCTCCCCAACCAGTAAGTCATACTTCATCTTGACACGAGGAATAGGGCATTCAAAGCTCCCAATAAGAATCGATGAAGTCTTTTCGATAGCATTGATGCAATGTACTCGATATTGTTTCTTCGGAAAGTGCACCTTATGCTCATTACCGTTGACATGGAAAGTGACATTGCCTTTGTTGCAATCTATAACAGCCCCTGCAGTGTTTAAAAAGGGTCTTCCGAGGATGACGGCCATGGCATCGTCCTGAGGAATATCCAAGATAACAAAGTCTGTTAAGATAGTGGTGTTAGCAACCACAACAGGCATATCCTCGCAAATGCTGATATGGAAAGCAGTTGATTTGTCGGCCATTTGCAAAGAGATTTTAGTGGGTGTCAACTTATCCAGTTCAAGTCTACGATAAAGAGAGAGAGGCATAACACTAACACCGGCTCCAAGGTGGCATAACACAGTTCTAACGTAGTTGACTTTAATGGAGCAAGGTATAGTGGGCACACCGGGATCACCTAGTTTCTTAGGAGTTCCACCCTTGAAACTGTAATTGGCAAGCATGGTGGAAATCTCAATCTCAGGTATCCTCCTCTTATTAGTCACAATATCTTTCATGTACTTAGTATATGGAGACATCTTGAGCATACCAGTCAGACGCATCTGCAGAAAGACAGGTCTGATCATTTCAACGAAGTGCTCAAAATCCTCATCATCCTTTTTCTTGGATGGTTTGGGAGGAAAGGGCATAGGTTTCTGAACCCACTGTTCCATTTCTTTACCATGCTTCCTACCAGCGAAGTCATTCTTATCGTATCTCTTAGTCTTAGGCTATGGGTTATTTAGATCAACACTAGGTTCAATCTCCACATCCTTTTCATTGCTAGGTTGAGCATCAACATGAACATCACTATTGATATCATCATTAGGCTCATGTTCATCACTAGATTGTGTTTCAGCATCAGAGACAGAGGCATCGTGTGGACTCTCAGGTGTAGCAGCAACAGGGTTGCTAGCGTGCAGGTTCCCATCATCTTTCTTTCTAGGATGACTAGGTGCATCAATGCTAACTCCTTGAGTATCTTGTTCAATTCTCTTCGGATGACCCTCAGGATACAAAGGTTCCTGGGTCATTCTACCGCCTCTAGTAACGACTCTGACGGAATTTTCATTAAACTCATTGAGCAAGTCATTTTGAGCTTTAAGTACTTGTTCTACCTGAGTAGTAACCATAGAGGCATGTTTACTCAGAAGTTTAAGACCGTTGACGTTTCTGTCCACACAAGCACTTAAATGACTAAGCATGCGAGCATTCTGTTCCAATTGTCTACTAACATAATCATTGAAGCTCTGTTGTTTGGCAACAAAGTTATCAAATTCATCCATGCATAGGCTAGCAGGTTTATCAAAAGGAATATCACTCTCATCAAACCTACGCAGAGAATTTACTTCTACTACCTGTATCGAGTTATCGAGACCATGGATCTCTTCGATAGGTGGTAGATTTTTGACATCTTCAGATTTAATGCCTGTCTTTCACATATATTTCTTGGATTCTTGCATATCTTCCGGACTGAGGAATAGAATACCTCTTTTCTTCGGAGTAGCTTAGGAGGTGGTTCGGGAATAGTCCAAGCATTCTCATTGCACAAGATGTTGTTCAACAGAATCCCAGCTTGTTCTACAGTTCGTTCCCTAAAAACACTACTGGGACAAGTGTCTAGATGGTCTTTGGAAGCATCGGTAAGTCCATTATAGAAGATATCAAGTATTTCATTCTTCTCAAGAGGGTGATCAGGCAAAGTATTCAGTAGCTGGATAAGCCTCCCCCAAGCTTGTGGGAGACTCTCTTCTTCAGCTTGAGCAAAGTTGTATATTTCCTGCAAGGCAGCTTGCTTCTTATGGACAGAGAAATATTTTTCAGAGAAGTAGTAGACCATATCCTGGGGGCTACACACACAACCAGGAGCAAGAGAAGTGAACCAGGTCTTAGCATCATCCTTTAGCGAGAAAGGAAACAGCTTGAGCATATAGTAGTGGCGGATCTTTTCCTCACTAGTGAATAGGGTGGCTATATCGTGCAGTTTGGTAAGATGGGATACTACCGTCTCAGACTCGTAACCATGAAAAGGATCAGATTCGACCAGAGTGATTAACTCAGGGTCGACAGAGAATTCATAATCCTTATCGGTCACAAAGATAGGTGAAGTGGCAAACTTTGGGTCGTATTTCATCCTAGCGTTCAGAGATTTTTCTTTCCACTTGCGCAGAAGTTTCTCAACATCATAGCTATCCTTACACGCAAGAAAGTCCTCAGCTATCTCTCCCTCCATAACATAGCGCGTATCAGGCATAACAGGCAATTCAGGCATAGTAGCAGGTTCTACTTCAATAGTATCAACAGTCTCAGAAGTATCATCACATCTAGCAGCAACTCTAGCAATATGTGCATCAAGGAATGCACCAAGTGGAAAGGCAGTATCAGGCATAGCATCATCAGTCATAGTATCAAGCATAGCATCATCAGGCATAGTATCAAGCATGGCATCATCAGGCATAGTATCAAGCATAGCATCAGGCATAGTATCTAGCATAGCATCATCAGGCATAGTATCAAGCATAGCATCATGCATAGTATCTAGCATAGCATCATCAGGCATAAGCGACATATCAAGATTTCTAGCAGGAGGCGAAGTCGCAAACTTACTCAAAACTGAAGGTGAATCAAGTGCAGAGCTAGATGACAATTCCTTACCTCTCCTCGTAGTGGAAGGTAGGATTTTAGTTCTTGGATCTTTCGGATTCCTCATAGTGATCAGCAGACGTCAATCCCAAGTGACTCAGAGAATATAGCTCTGCCTCCCCGGCAACGGCGCCAGAAAAAGCCTTGATGTCCCACAAGCGTATGGGATCGCAGCAGTTTTCGAGGGTAGAGTATTCAACCCAAATTTATTGATTCGCCAAGACGAGAAGCGAAAGAATATTCTCAAGTATTAGCAGCTGAATGTGTCAGATTCAAACACACCTGAAAGATTAATGTCTGCAAGCAAAGTATCAGTAGCAAGGTAGTATGATAGCAACGGTGCCAGAAACGATCTGTTGACGGCAGACTATTCCTAACTGTTGTATCAATGGCGCCAGCACGTTGACGGGAGATTATTCTTAAGAAGAATGCTTCCCCGGCTACGGCTCCAACAAAGTCTTGCAACAAGTAACAACGGAGTAGCAAGGAACAACAGTAGCAGCAGCAGAGTAATAAGTAACAGCAGTAGCAACAGTAGCAGCAAAGTGACAGCACCAACAAAGTGGCCCAATCCCTTTTGTAGCAAGGGACAAGCCTAGGCAAAGTAACGTAGCGAGGACCAGTAGTAAAAGACTCGTAGGCAGTGGATTGGTGATGGATGAGTGTGACGGATGTGATTCATCATGTAACAGCTATAACACGGAGAGATATGTAACTAGCTCCCATTCATCAATCCAATGTAGGCATGTATTCCGTATGTAGTCATACGTGATTAGGGAAAATAACTTGCATGACATCTATTGTCCATCCCTCCCGTGGCAGCGGGGTCCTAATGGAAACTACGGGATATTAAGGTTCTCCTTTTAATAAAGAACCGGACCAACGCATTAACACGCGGTGTATACATGAAATCCTCATACTATGGCCATTTCCGGGAGTGGTTCGGGCTATTGTCACTCCGGGGTTGCTGGGTCATAACACATAGTAGGTGACTACAACTTGCAAGATAGGATCTAAAACACACATATATTGGCGACAACATAATAGGTTCAGATCTGAAATCATGGCACTCAGGCCCTAGTGACAAGCATTAAGCATAGCCAAGTAGTAGCAACATCAATCTACAACATAGTGGATACTAGGGATCAATCCCCGTAAAAAACTAACTCGATTACATGGTAGATCTCATCCAATTCATCACCTTCCAGCAAGCCTACGATGAGATTACTCACGAACGATGAAGAGCATCATGGAATTGTCGATGGAGAAAGGTTGATGATGACGATGGCGACGATTTCCCCTCTCCGGAGCCCGAAACGGACTCCAGATCTTCCCTCCAAATGAAGAATAGAATGTGGTGTCGCCTCTGTATTGCAAAACGCGATGAAACCTTCTCTTTGATTTTTTTGAGGCAAAACGGAAGATACAGAGCTGAGTTTGGGGGCGGTGGTGCCACGTGGGCCCCACAAGCCTGCACGGCGCGGCCAGGGGGGTGGCCGCAGCCTGTGGGCTTGTGGCCCACTGGCACGCCCCCTCCAGTGGATCTTTGCGCATGTATTTTTATTTTATTCCGGAAAAAATCTCCGTAAATTTTCAGGACATTCCGAGAACTTCTATTTCTGCACAAAAACAACACCATGACAATTCTGCTGAAAACAGCGTCAGTCCGGGTTAGTTCCATTCAAATCATGCAAATTAGAGTCCAAAACAAGGGCAAAAGAGTTCCGAAATTAGATACGACGGAGACGTATCAATCCCCAATGTCACCGAAATCCGCAAATTGATGCCATAACATATATCAAGTGAATCACTTGAGTACACCAATGTCACTATGGGTATCCGCATGCAAGACATGCATTGGACTCACCAATATTCAGTCCAACATAACGAGATCTCAAAGAGAAAGATTCAATTCATCACAACAATAGCAAGGGAGAAACACCATACGATCCAACTACGTTAACAAAGCCCATGATACAGCAAGACCGCGACATCTCAAGAACATGAGAGAAAGAGAGATTAAAACGTAGCTACTCGTACAAAACCTCAGCCCCGAGGATGAACTACTCCCTCCTCATCATGGCCTTCGCCGGGGTGATGAAGATGGCCACAAGAGATGATTTACTCTCTCTGGTAGGGTACTAGAAAGGATTCAGATGGGTTTTTCATTGATACAGAGAGTTTCAACGGCGGAGCGGAAGTTTCTTTTCTTACTTCTAGGGTTTCTCGTATATATGGGATTTTTCAGCATTGGAATCATGCCAAGCGGAGCCACATGAGCCCCACAAGCTAACAGGGCGTGACCCCTCAGTGTCTTTTCTCCAATATTTCTTATTTCCTCGAGAAAAAAATTATATAAAATTTTCGGGCAATTCCAAGAACTTCCTTTTTCTGCACAAAAACAACACCATGGTAATTCTGCTAAAACAACGTCAGTCTGCACTAGTTCTAAATAAATCATATAAAGTGCATCAAAACCATATAAAAATACTGTAAACATAGGCAAAAATGACATGAATTCTTCATAAATTATCGATAAAATGGAGACGTATCAGCGTGCCCTATTGGCTTGTGGACCACATGCAGCCATCCTTCGGTGGTTCTTTGATACATAATTCAATATATATTCCAAAAATAATTCACAATAAGTTTCGTACAATTCTGAGAAATTTTATTTATGCACAAAAATAACAGCATGGTAGCTCTGCTGAAAACAACGTTTGTCCTCGGTTAGTTTCATTCAAATCATGCAAAATTAGAGTCCAAAACTAGAGAAAAAGTGTATGGAAAAGTAGATATGTTTGAGACGTATCAATCAGCCCCTTAGGAAATAACGCATAAACTAGGGTTTAAGGTCGTGTCAATCTAGAAACCCATCATCTATTTACTACTCCACAATACCTTCCCTTAGGCCGAAGTATGGTGAATTGTCATGTAGTCGACTTTCACACGACACCACTAAAGGAAGCAACAACATACACATCATCAAAATATCAAACGAATACCAACTTTACATGATTACTTATAACCACACTTCTCCCATGTCCTCGAGAACAAAAGCGACTACTCACAAATCATCACCATGTTCAAGACCAGAGTATAAGAAATATGATAAATGATCTAAACATATTATCTTCCACCAAGTAAACCAACAAGCATCAACTAGAAGATGCAATCAACACTACTAGTATCCCCCAGGTACCAATTCGAGGTTTTGAGACAAAGATTGCATACAAGAGATGAAGTAGGGTTTGAGATGAGATGGTGCTGGTGAAGATGTTTGTGAATTTTGGCCCTCCCAAAAAGGAGGAGGCGTTGGTCATGATGATGGTTTCGATTTCCCCCTCCCGGGGAGAAGTTTCCCCGACAGAATCATTCTGCCGGAGAGCAAAAGGGCCTCTGCCCAGGTTTTGACCTCGAGATGCCGGCGCTTCGTCCCGAAAGTATCCTCTTGACTTTCTAGTCAGAACACATGATATAATAGAAGTTTCAAGTCATGTGGAGTCAAGAGAATTTTGAGCCTTTTTCTTGAGTTTCATATCCATAATTCCAGTTTTCTGCAATTTCCCACTTTGTCATGTACCTTGTAAATTAAGAGAGAAAAGACATTAGAATTGTATTATAAAGTTTAATAATGACCATGAATAATGTAAATATCAATAAGAAATCATGATGCAAAATGGATGTATCATGCAACATCGATGATTGCTTGGGCATCTCGACGTGCCGGCTGGGGTGGAAACGGGTGGCGTCGGGCACTGCTAGAAACTGCTGGTGACTCCTCGTGCTAGCTTCCACTATGGCGAGGGGCGAGTTGAAGCGGATGCCTACTGTGGGAATAGTTGTCCTGTTGAACAACCGCCGTTTTGAGCATCTCAATGGCGTTCCTTGCCTCAATGTCGACTGGGATATTCCCCATGATCGAGATTGCGGCGAGGTTGTGGGTCGTGGCCATCATATTATCTACAGGGTTAGAATAATGACCTGGCGGAGTATGGAAATGACGAGGGCAGTGTTGCAAAGCCGACGACGACCGATCCTGTCGAGCCGGCTGATAAGTCAATTGGGGTATGATGGGCATTTCTCCTCACATGCCAGCGCATGCTCCTCCAAGGTGTGTGGAATAGATGAGTGACCTTGAAAGTCGGCGGCAAGGGACTCTGATGCCTTCTCGCTCGTTTTGACAGAAACTGAGATGAACCGCCTCTGTTTACAAATGCTTTGTCGCGCTAAGGATGCAGGCCTGGAGCTCTGCCATACGAGTATTTTCCACGTTGATATCTTCGTGAACCTTAGCAATTTGCTTGTGGAGTTTAGCTACTTCGGCATTACACTCGAACACGTTCTCCATGGTTATTGATTCTATCAAAAGAGCACCAAGAGTAGTTGCTAGGCTCACAAGAGCTTGAGCTCGTGTTTGGTTCAAGTAGGTTGCGTCGTTAGGCACCGCTGATGGGCCACCCGTCCTTGTTGTCCAAAGCGTCGTGGTATCTTGAGCTGTCATAGTGCTGGCTCCTCCAACTATATAGACAGCTGTGTGTTGGGGCAGCTCGTAGGCCTCCAGGTCGACCTCATCGTCAGTGTACGCCCCCAACCTATCATCAAAGAGTGGTAGAATCGACTCGGTTTCACCGACCGAGTATTCACCATTAGAGTAGACAAGGCTATCTCTGCGAGACTCGGAATTTCCGAGTAGATCGATCCCATGAGTGAAACCAATGACATGAGTTCGCCCGGCTTGTGCCTCGCCGGATTAGAGCGACGAAATGGATTGATGATGTCGGTAAGGATGTTCGGGTTTGGCTCAGATTCATCAATCTTGCTGATGAAAACGTGGATTTTTCCAAGGGGGGCCACATACCCGTACTCGATTGAGTCGGCTTTGGAACACCAGCTAGAGTCATAGATCTAGAGCTTGTCGCGATGGCTCTTCGTCATCCGGCCAATCGTGTATCTCTCGATCCCTAGGAGAGATCCCCACCAAGAACTCAATACCATCGTGCATAGGCCCCACAATGGGCACCAACTGTCATGGTTTTGTTACGACGGATGTCCTTGTGAGAGGACTAAGTGTGGGAGCCATCACAACTAGGTGGTCGCTTGAACGAGGTTGATCGGGAACAAAGGACACAAGTTTACCCAGGTTCGGCAGCTCACGGTGGGCGTAAATACCTACTTCCTATTTGATTGATATTGATGATGGTCTCGATTACAAGGGTGCGGATTCGCTAACCTAGATCTCGAGAGATTACAACTTAGTCCTTTTTTTACTGGGATCCCCTTTATATAACAGGTTGAGTCCCTAGGTTTACAATAGATTCTGTGTCATAGTGACATCATGTATACTACTCTATCTTCTACTTGTCCTGCGTCCAAACTTCGGGGAGTCTTCTTTTGGGCCTTCTCCACATGCTGACCCACCTAGCCTCTCCATGAGCTGACCTCAGATCGGGTCTTTCTATGGGCCTTTATTACTTTCCTAGTCACGTAATCATGACCCAGAAAATAGGGCAACCCATCGTGCTTCTGGTCACTTTGTTGGGTCACACCCTACGTCGGGTTGTAGTCGGAGGTAATATCTCTAGCAGAGGCCCAACAACGTGTACAAGAATAAAGTAGCGCACTAGACATCATGCTCTTTTCTCGTGTTGTTGCCGGAGAGGTGAGTGCTTGAAGGTATATCTTTAGATCTTGTAACTAAATATTTTTGTTTCTTGTTTATCACTAGTTTGGTTTATAAAAATAAAACTACAGAGAAAATGGAATTTAGGTTGCCTCAAATGCATCATCTTTATAATGTCTTTAGTGAAAATGATGAATGAGAAAATTGTGCCAAAATGTTAGAAGAAGAGTTCAATAGAATGTTTGGCATTAAATAATTGAATGATAAGCATGATTACAATGTTGTTAGTATGAATTCTATAAACATCCATGATGCTAATGATATGCAAAGCCACAAGCTTGAGAATGCTATGTTTGATGAACATGATATTTTTAGTCCCCCAAGTTTTGATGAGAAAATTTATTATGATGATAGCATGCCTCATATTCATGGTGATTATATTGATGAAAGTGGGTTTGGAAGAGTGTCAAATCTAGGTACTAATGACCCACTATTTTGAAGGGTGTTTAATCTCATGGGAATAATTATTAAAGTGGATTTTGATAGGTCATGGCTTGATTTAGTAATGATTCCACTATCTTGGAAGAGGTTTCAATTGTTTATGACAATCAAGTTGCTATATATGATGATTATTGTGATGAAAAGTATGTTATAATGAGTAATGATAACCATTAAACTTGTCATCATGACGTTAATGTTCAATTTGGTTATGTCAATCAAGTGTCTCATGATAGTTATTTTGTTGAGTTTGCTCCCACCATTATGAATGACAAAGAATTTGCTTATGTGGAGAGTGATAAATTTTCTTTGCTTGTGGATCATGAAAGGAATGCTTTATGTGATAGTTATATTGTTGAATTTCTTCATAATTCTACTGAATATTATTATGAGAAAGGAGAATATGCTTACGTATATTCCAATAACATTAAGTTTCCTCTCTTCCTATTGAAAGTTTTGAAGTTATGCTTGTTTTACCATCGTGTGCAAGTTGATTCTTGCTACAATAAATTGTGTGGTTGCAAAAGCCCTATGCATAGGAAGTGGGTTAGACTTAAATGTTCTTGTCATGTGATTCATGATGCTCTTTTGCATGTTTCATTTACTATTCTTATGTGAGCATCATTCAAATCGTCATGCCTAGCTAAAAGGCATTAAAGAAAAGCGCTTCTTGGGAGACAACCCAATATCTCTACCTACTATTTTTGTGTGTTCACATGGTTAAGCTATCGTAGTAATCATGTTTTGTGTCTTTTATTTCAATAACGTGCCAAATAAAGCCTTTGGAGTAGTATGGATACTTGTTGGTTTGATTTCAATAATGTGCCAAATAAAGACAAATTTCACATACAAATATACTATCTTGGACAACTTCTAAGATTGTGAGCCCCCATTAATTATTTTCAAACATGATAAAGTAGTTAATGTTGGACAAGGAATACAACGTAATGGTTATGTTTGTTTATATTCAAATAGAAGTTATATTGTCATGGATCCTCTAACATGTGGTGCTTGCTCACAATCTTTTGCTAGCCAAAATTTTGTACTAAGTAGAGATACTACTTGTGCGTACAAAAACCCTTAAACCCAATTTCTTGACATGAGAGTCCACCATATATACATATGGATTGAATAAGATCCTTCAAGTAAGTTGTCATTGGTGCAAAAAGCAATAGAAATTGCTCCTAAAAATGTATGATCTCATAAAGAAATAAAAGCAGTGGGTTGCATAATAAAAGTTGTTATCACAAGGGGCAATATAAAGTGACATTCCTTTGCATGAAGGGAATGCACATCTGAAAATAAAAAGTGCATGACAACCTATGCTTCCCTCTGCGAAGGGCCTATCTTTTACTTTTTACTTTTTACTTTTATGTAAGAGTCATTAATGTCCATTCCTATTTTTAACCTTAATTATGCTCCACTTGGCAAGCACCATGGGGTAGGGAATGATCCAGGTGCATATATCCAGTTGAATATAGGTGATCATGGTTTATTATTATTGACAATATCCTTGAGATAAATAATTTGGGAGGCGAAGCCTCTATCTTCCTATGTGTTTGACTCAAAGAGCTTGTTCAAAAAGTATGCTTTGAGTGTTGCTACTTGTGAGCTGAGTTGGGATTACGCTGAAGAGGGGATGATGCAATACAGTAGAGATAATTATTTCCTTTAGTTATGAAACCAAGGTTATCAATACTTTAGGAGAACCAAGCAACACTATGTAAGCAACACCTACACACAAACATCAAATACTTGCAACCTAACGCGTAGAGGGGTTGTCAATCCCTCAACGGCATTGAGACAAATTAAATTGTATAGGATTTGGTAAATAGATCTAAGTAAATCAAAAAATAAAATAAAATTGCAGCAAGGTATTTTGGGTTTTAATATATGATAGCAAATAGACCCGTGGGCCATAGTTTTCACTCGAGGCTTCTCTCGAGAAAATGGAATACGATGGGTAAAGAAATAATATTGGGAAACTGATATCATGACGATATACAAGGCAATGATCTGGTATATAGGCATCACATCCAAGATTAGTAGATCGACTCCTGCCTGCATCTACTACTATTACTCCACGCATCGACCACTATCTACCGTGCATCTAGTGTATTAACTTCAGGGAAAAATGAAGTAACACATTAAGAATGATGACATGATGTAGACAAGATAAACTCACATATGAATAACCCCCATCTTGTTACCCTTAATAGCAACAATACATGCGTGTCATGTCTCTTTCTGTCACTGAGATTGAGCACCGCAAGATCGAACACATCAAAAAGTACATGTTCCCATGGCAAGATAAATCAATCTAGCTAGCCAAACCAAACCAATAAATTCGAGAAGAAATACGAGGATATAACAATCATGCATAAAAGAGTTCAAAGAATACTAAAATAATATTCGTGGATAAATCAAATCATAAACTCACAATTCATCTAATCCCAACAAACACATCGCAAAAGAGTTACATCAAATAGATCTCCAAGAACATCCAGGAGAACATTGTACTGAAGATCACAAAGGGAGAAGTGGCCATCTAGCTACTAACTACGAACCCGTAGGTCTATGGTAAACTACCCATGCATCATCGGAGGGGCAATGAGTATGATGAAGAAACCCTCCGTGATTGTTACACCCTCTGATAGAATGTCGGAAGAGGCCTCTTGATTGGATCTCGTGGTTCCAAAAATGCGGCAGCGGAAAAATTATTTCATCGACTCCTCTAGGGTTTCTGGGATTTTAGAGTATTTATAGAGTATTCTTTTATTTTGTAGCATGGACATTTGTAATTTAAGTGATTCAAAGTAATAGTCTATAATTTGACATAAAGACATCAATTCTCAAGCATATCAATAAGCAACCCTGTCTTTCAAAATATCAACGCTAAAGAAAGCTATCCGTAGCCCATTATGCTCAGTTATTGATAAATTCATGAAGCACACTCAAATATTAGGTATATCAAATGCACAAGTATGACAAGAGTGTTCCCTAGTTGGTTCTTTATAAGAGAAGATGGAGACACAACAAAAATTGCATAGAAGTATATAGATAGGCCCTTCTCATAGGGAAGGAGAGATTTGTAGAGGTGTGAGAGCTCATAGCTTAAACTGAGAGATAAAATTGTTTTCATAGGCATGCTTTTCCCGTCAACAAAAATGATCGAGAATTCTGAATATCTTTCATTCTAGATAAATCATAGGCGGTTCCCAAACATAAAATAAAATGTATTTCCTTTTCCACCATTCTCACACAATCCATGGCTAGCTGTATCCATGGCTGCCCTCCATACCAACACTTTCCAAGGAATTTATTATTGAACAACATATGTAAAGTTTTTTTTTCATTTCGGGACTTTCCATCTCTATTACCTACCACAATCTCGTGCAATGACAAGTTAATAAACACTCATCTTGATAATAACATACCTAGCATGGGAAATATTGGCCACCCCTACTACTTAATGAGTGGCATGGACAAACAAAAAGGAAATTCATTTTGAAAGTAAGAGTTGTCACATACAAATTTACATGGAACGACATGGAAATACCACGTATAGGTAGGTATGGTGGACTCATTTGGCACAACTTTGGGTTTAGGGAGTTGGATGCACAAGCAGTATTCCCGCTTAGTACAAATGAAGGCTAGCAAACGGATTGAGAAGCGACCAACCAAGAAACAAAAATGATCATAAATGAGCATTAAACATAACTAACACTGAATAATGCACCACAAGTAGGATGTAACTTCATTGCATAACTATTGACTTTCGTGCTTTCATAGGGAATCACAAAACATAGCACCAATATTCTTACTAAAGCATAATTACTCACCAACATGACTCACATATTACTATATTCATATAGCAGAACTATTGCAAGGAATCAATTTTATAATGTCCAATGATCTTCATAAAAGTTCTTGAATATCTCTCACTTTGGGACAATTCATATCTCATGCAAATTATCATTACTATTCTTTAACTTAGAAAAATATCTAAGTGAAGGACGACATCATAAATTTTTCTTCAAAAATTATCATATCAACTCTCAGAATAGTTTAGGTGAAGCATGAGAGTGCATTTCTTTAAAACTTTACTAACTCTCATATTTATATAAGTGACGCATGAGAGCATATTTCTTTAAAATATAACCAGCGCCGTGCTCAAAAAGATATAAGTGAAGTAGTAGAGGAATTATACGTCTCCAATGTATCTATAATTTTTTATGGTTCCATGCTATTATCTTGTCAACTTTGGATGTTTTGTATGCATGATCATGCTATTTTATATCTTTTTTGGGACTAACCTATTAACTCAGTGCCAAGTGTCAGTTCCTGTTTTTTCCGTGTAATTGACCCTTTTCAGAGAAGAATATTAAATGGAGTCCAAACGGAATAAAACCTTCGGAAAGATTTTTTCCGTAACAGAAGATATGCACGGAACTTGAGAACCAAGGCAAAGGACTCCGGGGGAGGCCACAAGCCCCCTAGCCGCGGCCTGGGGGCGCCTAGCAGGCTTGTGAGCCCCCCGTGGCTCCTTTGCCCTACTTCTTCCGCCTATAAATCACCGAAAAATCCCAAACTGCCAGAGAGAGCCACGAAAATACTTTTCTGCCGCCGCAAGCTCCTGTCTCTGCAAGCTCCCATCTGGGGACTGTTCTGGTGCCCTGTCGGAGGGGGATTCGGACACGGAGGGCTTCTCCATCAACACCATTGCCTCTCCGATGATGCGTGAGTAGTTCACCACAGACCTTCGGGTCCATAGCTAGTAGCTAGATGGCTTCTTCTCTCTCTTGGATCTTCAATACAAAGTTCTCCATGATCTTCATGGAGATCTATACGATGTAATCTTCTTTTGCGGCGTGTTTGTCGAGATCCGATGAATTGTGGATTTATGATCAGATTATCTATGAATATTATTTGAGTTTCTTCTAATCTCTTATATACATGATTTCGTATCCTTGTAATTCTCTTCGAGTTGTGGGTTTCGTTTGGCCAACTTGATCTACAATTCTTGCAATGGGAGAAGTTCTTGGTTTTGGGTTCATACCGTGTGTTGTCCTCACCCAGTGACAGAAGGGGTAGCAAGGCAAGCATGGTGTTGTTGCCATCAAGGGTAAAAAGATGGGGTTTATATCTATTGCACGAATTTATCCCTCTACATCATGTAAACTTGCTTAAGGCGTTACTCTGTTTGTTATGAACTCAATACACTAGATGCATGCTGGATAGCGGTCGATGTGTGGAGTAATAGTAGTGATACATGCACTCATCGTGAATTTGCTAGAATACTCATTGAGCTTCACTTATATCTTTTGAGTTAGGCAATTTAGCTCGCATGTGATTCACTTATATCTTTTGAGCTAGATAACTTTGATCTAGTGCTTCACTTAGATCTTTTTAGAGCACGGCGGTGTCATATTTTGGAGAAATAAGAACTCTCGATCTTCACTTATATCTTTTTGAGAGTGCTCCCTCTGACTAACTTGGTAATTGGTGTGTGCCATGAAAGAGTCCTAAAGATGATAGGCATCCAAACAAGATATAATAAAAACTTCCATATTCATGTGCATTGATTAGTAAAGAGAAGTTTGATTCCTCTCAATTAGTTTTCAGATATGGATTTGGTAATATTAGAGTTATGTTAGTAGGGTGTTGTGAATCTAGAAATACTTGTGTTGAAGTTAGTGATTCCCGTAGCATGCACGTATGGTGAACCGCTATGTTAGGAAGTCAGAGCATAATTGATTTATTGATTTTCATCCTTTGTGTTACGGTCGGGATCACGCGATGGTTAACACCTACCAACCCTTCCCCTAGGAGTATGCGTTTAGCACTTTGTTTCGATTACTAATAAAAACTTTTGCAATAAGTATATGAGTTCTTCATGACTAATGTGAGTCCATGGTATAGATGCACTTTTCAACTTCCACCATTGCTAGCCTCTTTAGTGCCGCGCAACTTTCGCCGGTGCACAAACCCACCATATACCTTCCTCAAAACAGCCACCATACCTACCTACTATGGCATTTTTATAGCCATTCCGAGATATATTACCATGCAACTCCCACCGTTCCGTATCATGACTTGTGCCGTCACTTTCATATTGCCATTGCATGATCGTAATATAGCTAGCGAGATGTTTCAACGTCATACGCTAAGCTAGATCGTTGCACATCCCGGTACACTGCCGGTGGCATTTCCTATATAGTCATCATTGCTCTACGTATTGAGTTGTGAGTAAATAAAAGTGTGATGATCATCATTATTAGAGCATTGTCCCATGTGAAGAAATAAAAAAAAAGAGGCCAAAGATTCCCACAAAAAAAATGAGAAGAGGCCAAAGACCCCAAACAAAAAAAAGAGAAAAAGAGAGAAGGGACAATGCTACTATCTTTTTCCACACTTGTGCTTCAAAATAGCACCATGTTCTTCATGATAGAGAGTCTCTCGTTTTGTCACCTCCATATACTAGTGGGAATTTTCATTATATAACTTGGCTTGTATATTCCAATGATGGGCTTCCTCAAAATTTCCCTAGGTCTTCGTGAGCAAGCAAGTTGGGTGCACACCCACTAGTTTTCCTTTCGAGCTTTCACACACTTATAGCTCTAGTGCATGGTAATCCCTAATCATTTACATTGATATCTATTGATGGGCATCTCCATAGCCCGTTGATTTAAATTCGTTGTGTGGGGATGATGGAGCATAGCCAGACTATATGATTTTGTAGGGATAACTTTCTTTGGACTTGTTATTTCAAAAGTTCATGATCACTTTGCTAGCATGCTTGAAGTACTGTTGTTTTCATGTCAATAGTAAACTATTGTTTTGAATCTTAAGGATCTGAACATTCATGTCACAAGAAAGAAGTTACAAAGGACAAATACGTTAGGTAGCATTCCACATCAAAAATTCAGTCTTTATCACTTCCCTACTCGAAGATGAGCAGGAGTTAAGCTTGGGGATGCTTGATACGTCTCCAACGTATCTATAATTTTTTATGGTTCCATGCTATTATCTTGTAAACTTTGGATGTTTTGTATGCATGATCATGCTATTTTATATCTTTTTTGGGACTAACCTATTAACTCAGTGCCAAGTGTCAGTTCCTGTTTTTTCTGTGTTTTTGACCCTTTCGAGAGAAGAATATCAAACGGTGTCCAAACGGAATAAAACCTTCGGAAAGATTTTTTCCGTAACAGAAGATACGCATGGAACTTGAGAACCAAGGCAAAGGACTCCGGGGGAGGCCACAAGCCCCCTAGCCGCGGCTTGGGGGGCCCGCCTAGCAGGCTTTTGGGCCCCCTGTGGCTCCTTTGCCCTACTTCTTCCGCCTATAAATCCCCGTAAAATCCCAAACTGCCACAGAGAGCCACGAAAATACTTTTCCGCCGCCGCAAGCTCCTGTCTCTGCAAGATCCCATCTGGGGACCATTCTGGTGCCTTGCCGGAGGGGGATTCGGACACGAAGGGATTCTCCATCAACACCATTGCCTCTCCGATGATGCGTGAGTAGTTCACCACAGACCTTCGGGTCCATAGCTAGTAGCTAGATGGCTTCTTCTCTCTCTTGGATCTTCAACACAAAGTTCTCCATGATCTTCATGGAGACCTATCTGATGTAATCTTCTTTTGCGGTGTGTTTGTCGAGATCCGATGAATTGTGGATTTATGATCATATTATCTATGAATATTATTTGAGTTTCTTCTAATCTCTTATATGCATGATTTTGTATCCTTGTAGTTCTGTTCGAGTTCTGGGTTTCGTTTGGCCAACTTGATCTATAATTCTTGCAATGGGAGAAGTGCTTGGTTTTGGGTTCATACCGTGCGGTGTCCTCATCCAGTGATAGAAGGGGTAGCGAGGCACGCATCATGTTGTTGCCATCAAGGGTAAAAAGATGGGGTTTATATCTATTGCATGAATTTATCCCTCTACATCATGTCATCTTGCTTAAGGCGTTACTCTGTTTGTTATGAACGCAATACACTAGATGCATGGTGGATAGCGGTCGATGTTTGGAGTAATAGTAGTAGATGCAGACAATATCTGTCTACTTGTCTCGGACGTGATGCCTATATGTATGATCATTGCCTTAGATATCGTCATGACTTTGCGTGGTTCTATCACTTGCTCGACAGTAATTCGTTCACTCACCGTAATATTTGCTATCATGAGAGAAGCCTCTAGTGAACACTATGGCCCCCGGGTCTACTTCACATCATATTTTCAGCTCTACACTTTTACTTTGTTGCACTTTCCACCTTCACATCTCACCTTGCATTTAATCGTGAAGGGATTGACAACCCCTTTATAGCGTTGGGTGCAAGTTTGTTTGTTTTTGCGCAGGTACATTGGTGACTTGTCTTGGTACTCCTATTGGATTGATACCTTGGTTCTCAAACTGAGGGAAATACTTACTACTGCTGTGCTGCATCACTCTTTCCTCTTCAAGGGAAAAACCAACGCAAGCTCAAGAGGTAGCAAGCAACCACGTAGCTCAAAAAATTTAAGTGAAGCAAATAGAGTATTCTAGCAAATCGTGATATGCGGGTGGCTCTCAAACAAGTGTGTTAAGCAAGGATGATTGTGACAAACTAAAAATCAAAACAAGAAAATACTAATATAATACAAGAATCTGCAAGCAAAACTTATGATATGTGACGAATAAAAATATAGCTCCAAGTAAAATTACTGATGGTCGTTAGAAGAAAGAGGGGATGCCTTCTGGGGCATCCCCAAGCATAGTTGCTTGTTAGTCCTTGAATATTGCCTTGGGGTGCCATGGGAATCCCCAAGATTAGGATCTTGCCACTCCTTATTCCTTCATCCATTGTGATCTCATCTAAAACTTGAAAACTTCAATCACACAAAATTTAACAGAACCTTCATGAGATCCGTTAGTATAATAAAGCAAATCACCACCCTAGGTGTTGTTGAAAACCCACTCATATTTTATTATTGTATTATACCTACTGTATTCCAACTATACCATGGCTTATACCCACAAATACGATCCATATATTCATCAAAATAAGCACACAACGCAACAAAAACGGAATCTGTCAAAAACAGAATAGTTTGTAGTAATGAGAACTTCGATCATACTTATGGAACTCTATTTTTTTGAAAAAATAGTAATACGTGGGAAATGTGTATAAAATCATGTGTATAATATTCAAAGAAAAATCATGTTTATATTAATTTTCAAAATTTCAGAACCGGTCACAAAAGTTTGTGCTTTTTAACAGGTTCAAATCAACTATCATCCAACACAATTCTAAAGGCTTTGCTTGGCACAAACACTAATTGAAAAAATTAAAACACAATCATAACAGTAGCGTAATTGCATATTTATTGAAAAACGTAAATAAAACAAAAAATAACTATTGGGTTGCTTCCCAACAAGCGATATTGTTTTATGCCCCTAGCTAGATACAATGCATAGATTCAAGTATTGTCTTCTTTAGTTTTTGCTCCATAGGTTGACCACATGATTGACTCATATGGTGGCTTAATTTTAGTTCTAGGGAAGTTTTCCATACCCTTTCTTAACAAGAACTGAAATTTAATATGTCCTTCTTTCATATCAATCACGACACCTATAGTTCGTAAAAACGGTCTACCAAGTATTATGTGACAAGATGGATTGCAATTAATATCAAGCACAATAAAATCTATGGGTACATAATTCATATTCGCAAGAATAAGAACATCATTAATTCTTCCCAAAGGCTTTTTAATAGTAGAATCCGCTAAGTGCAAATTAAGAGAATAATTTTTCAAATTGGTAAAACCTTACACATCATATAGAGATTTTGGAATTGTGGAAACACTAGCACTCAAATCACTTAAAGCATTGCACTCATAATTTTGATCTTGACTTTAATGGTGGGTTCCATTCAGCATATAATTTTCTAGGAATTGAAATCTCTAATTCTAACTTTTCTTCTAAGGCTTTCATCATAGCTTCTACAATATGTTTAGTAAAAGATTTATTTTGTTCATATGCATTGGGTGAATTTAGCATCGATTGTAACAAAGAAATGCATTCAATCAAAGAACAACGATCATAATTAAAGTATTTATAATCCGAGAGTGTGGGCACATCACTAGTTAAAGTTTTTACCTCTCCAAACCCACTTTTATCAAAACTTTCAACAAGATTTTCACCATACGAATTATGGGGACGCCTTCTAGATAAAGTTGACTCTTCTTCGGTCCCCTTATCATCAAGTTTAATGTTACTAAACAAGGAATCATTAGAAGAAACTCTAATCATTTTAACATCTTCATCATTACTAATCTCTAAAGATTTCGGCTTAGCTGCCATCTGATTTACTAGCGTAGCTTGTCCATCATATATTTTCCCTAGTAAATTTTCAGTACGAGAAAACTAGGATTGAAGATTAGCAACTTCTTTGCTGACACAATCAAGTTGTTTTGTGATGGCATCAAATAAAACAGAGTGTTCCCTAAGTTCTTCGATAAAAATATTGTTGTGCTCAAATTGCATGGTCATATAAGCCTTAGTATTTTTCTTGATTTCTACCAATTAGGATAAGAAATACTACGCTAATCCTCTTGAAACATGATGACTACGCAAACAAGATCCCAAGCAAACAACAGATCAAACAAGAAAAAGGCAAAGGAAAAATATTTTTGTATTTTTTTGTAAAACTTTTTAGAAGTCGGAGAGATGAAAATGAGAGGCAAATGGCACATAAATTAATTGCAAGGAGATTAGAGTTTATGCATAGGTACGTGATAGATGTTGATGATGTCTCCTCGGCAACGGCGCCAGAAATTCTTCCTCCTACTTGTGAGCTGCGTTGGGATTTCTCTGAAGAGGAGGATAAGATGCAGTATAGTGTAGATAAGTTTTTCCTTAGTTATGAAACCAAGGTTATCAATCCACTAGGAGAACCAAGCAACACTATGTAAATAACAGATGGACACAAACAACAAATACTTGCAACCCAATGCGTAGAGGGGTTGTCAATCCCTCAATGGTATTGAGATAGATTAAATTGTATAGAATTTGATAAATAGATCTAACTAAAACATAAAATAAAATTTCAGCAAGGTATTTTTTGGTTTTAATATATGATAGAAAATAGACCCAGGGGCATAGTTTTCACTAGAGGCTTCTCTCAAGAAAATAGCATACAATGGGTAAAGAAATTATTATTGGGCAATTGATAGAAGAGAGAATAATCATGATGATATCCAAGGCAATGTTCATGTATGTACGCATCACATCCAATATTAGTAGACCGACTCATGCCTCCATCTACTACTATTACTCCACACATCGACCGCTATGCAGCATGCATCTAGTGTATTAAGTTCGTGGAAAAACAGAGTAATGCATTAAGAACGATGACATGATGTTGACAAGATAAACTCATGTATGGATAAACCTCATCTTGTTGCCCTTAATAGCAACATTACATGTGTGTCATGTCTCTTTCTGTCACTAAGATTGAGCACCACGAGATCGAACCCATCACAAAGCACCTGTTCCCATGGCAAGATAAATCAATCTAGTTGGCCAATCCAAACCAATAAATCTAAGAAGAAATACAAGGCTGTAACAATCATGCACAAAACAGTTCAAAGAAGACTCAAATAATATTCATGGATAGATAAAATCATAAACTCACTATTCATTGGATCCCAACAAACACACCGCAAAATAGTTGCATCTAATAAATATCCAAGAACGTCTAGGAGAACATTATATTGAAGTTCAAAAAGAGATAAGAAGCCATCTAGCTACTAACTATGGAGCTGTATGTTTGTGGTAAACTACTCACGCATCATGGTTGCCCCTTCCGGCAGGGTGCCGGAAGAGGCCTCTAGATTGCATCTCGTGGTTCTGGAACTTGTGGCAGCGGAAAAAGTATTTCGTCGACTCCTCTAGGGTTTCTGGGATTTTAGAGTATTTATAGAGTTGAAGGTATGTCAAGGCGGTTCCCTTGGGCTCCACTACTCACCAGGGCAGGCCAAAGGCCCCTAACGTGCCCTGATATCTAGTGGGCCCCACGTGCCTCCTCTCGTGGCCTCTAGAAGCTTCCAAGTCTCCTCTTGCTAAAAAAATCTTCAAAAAGTTTCATGGCATTTGGACTTCATTTAGTATTTATATTCCGCAAAGAAAAAACAAGCAAAAAATAACAATTCGCACTAGGCACTAAGTTAATAGGTGAGTCCCAAAAAAGATATAAAGTTGCTAGTAAATGTATATAAAGCATCCAAGATTGATAATATAACAATATGGAACAATAAAAAATTATAGATGCGTTGGATTACATCCAAATGTCTAAAAACATGGCATATCCCTTCCCAAAGGGTTTATCATGTAACGTGATAGAAAATGCATCGATGGACATGGTCTTGCGACCCACCATATGAGTTGTCCATAGTGGTAACCCATTCTATGTGATCGGAGATCCCGTGAAGTAGAAATGGAAGACAAGCTGTCGGGCAGGTGGAAGGATAGTATCTCTATATTTGTTATCCCACTTCGTGAAGATGGTATACTCTCATAATCTGCATGGTAGGTTCATATTTATCTTAATGTGTTCCAAGTCGCTTATTTGTGTAAGCAGAGATGTTGTCCTATAGTACATCTCCTCAGGAACAAACTATATGAGTTTGACTCCGAAATGTCGCAGTCTGTGAGAATTGGGTATTCCCTAATAAATTCATGAAAAATCCTGGAGTATGATGTATATGATCCACCCACGGAGAAGCCTTGCGGCAACCCAGTATTGGTCAAGGATTTGTGTAAAACTAGTCCTACAGAACGCTTGTAGTTCAAGGCGTAGTCCACTATTCAAGTTGTGATCTAGTGTAGCATAAAATTCTAAATATAAGTTCAATGTAACAGTCTCCATTAAGCATCGGTATATAAAAAATGTTGTGGAACTAGATGATGAGATGTGCTAATGAGACTTTATGGGGGGTTGTTAGAATTTTCTAGTAGGCTTTTGGCCTAAAGCCCAACAAAATTATGAAATTTTCATGGCACATTCATGCATGGTTGTGTGTGGTGTGAGTGGAACTAATGTTTAGTACCATAGTGCTACTTGGGAGAGAGTTTCACTACCTGATAAGGTGAGCTCTTCTAGTCATTGTATGAGCAAGAGAAGAGGAGACTTATACACGCACTCCTCCTCCTCCTCCTCGCTCGCTTCGCCACGCCATGCCTTGTCACGACGCGACACATCGAGTTTCGGGAATGAGCTGAGCCAATGACAAATCTATGCGTGTTCTCTATATTTTTGCTGCACTGGGAAATTAATGAGTTATTAATTGATAATTAACGGATGTGTTGATTATTCACCGGATTCCGTTTCTTTTGGATCGTGGGGTTGTTACCGACTTGGACGTGGGTTTACTCCCACGACCTACCGGATCCGCACTATATAAACACGCAGACGTCTACCCTAGTTGCAGCCACAACATATGGTTTCGCACCGTTTAAGAACATTGTGCCGCCACACAAGTCTTCTCCATCCCTCCTTCCTACGTGCACCACGAGAAGCGACAACAGGCCTCCGGAACCCCGCCTCTCATGATCCTGTATGGGAGAGGGGCGATCAGGGTTTTTGAGGAGTGTACTCACACAACTGTTGGCACCAACTTCTTCCCGGATGACGACTTCTTCCCCGATGTCGGGAACCTTTTCATCAACAACATGGGCAATAACACCAATGCTCGCGATTCTCCTCCCATTGCACCGTACGGAATCTTGTCTTCTCTGTTTGACATTGTGCTAGAATTTCTGTTTCTACTCTATGCCTTAGATTCAATCTATTCATCTACTATACTAGTGCACATGTTATTACTATATTCATGGTTTATTTACTATTTATTTGAATTGAAACTCATACAATTTGATCATATTTTCAACACATAATTCCTTAGACCATGAGAGTAACAAGTACCTTTATACCGGATGTTGTGTTTTGGGGTCTATCAAACATTACCCATAGCAGGGTAATCATCACGACAACTTTCACGTGCATCAGAAATGTACGATAAGGGACTTGATAACCCAAAACTGGGATTTTCTTCTCCGATGATAGACATATATACTTAGGGACCTCATGGTATTATGGTATCCATCATCACATGGCTAGACACACTTTGATATAGTGATCAAGAGTTGCTTCATGCGGATACTGATAAGCCTCGCATCGGGTTTTGTAAAGTATCACGAAGTAAAGGTAATAACACACATGAACAATAGGTTCACTCGATAAGTAACTCAACATGCGGGGTCAAACACTTAAGGTCCGCCAATTTGTTGAGTACTAGAATTATTAGGACATTGAGATTAACTTGCCGGAAAAGTTTTGTGAATATAAAAATGTTTCAAAGATGGAACCGTAAGTGTTTCGTGGAAAACCTAAAGTGTTTTGGTGAAAATCAGAAAGTTTCCGAAAAATTAGGGAAGTCCCGGAGTACCCTAAATGTTCATGGAACTAAACAAGATTTCATCAATCCAAAAAATATTCATGAATTAAAAAATATCCTAAAAAAATCAAGAACTGTTTGTGATTTATAAAATAGTTTATTCCTTCATAAAATGTTCACTGATTCAAAAAAAAAAGATCATGCATTTCAAAAAATATTTGTTAAATCAAAAAATGTTCATAAATTTCAAAAATTGTTCCAACAATTTCCAACAAATGTTTGTCGATTCTTGAAATGTTCGCAGATTCAGGAAATTGTTTACAGAAATGTTTGTGATTGTAGAAAATGTATGCAAATGGTATAAAATATACATGAAGTAAAAAATGTTCTGGATTGCATGAAATGACTCATAATTTATTAAGTGCTCACAAATTTAGAAAATGTTCACCACTTCAGTTATGTTAACGAGTTCTAACAAAAATCACGATTTCATTTTTTTCATGATTTCATGAAATTGAGAGTGATATGATATCGTCGTGATGGAACGAAACATGATCATGGCCGTTGGAGATTATGATTTTTTTTCATTGCAACGCACGGTCGCTTTGGCTAGTATTCCTAATGAAATTTAGAACAAGTTTATTTTAGAAATAGATTGGAAATTCAAATGAAAAATGAAAAACAAAAGAACACAAAAAATAAAAAATAAAAGAATTGGAAAAAAGGCAACGCATCAGCAGCATCAACTCGGGTAGGGAGAGGCACGGGCGACAACACCATCAACCAATGTCTGTGTGGGGAATGTAGGCGGTTCGTGCATGGCTAGTTAGACACAAGACAAAACGACTATTGAAGAAAGAAGAATGAAGAGGAACAAAATGGTTGGGGAGCTGTTGGGTTAAGACTCAAGACCTAATAGGAGAGGGTGATTTTCACTTAAACCAAAAAATTTATGGATGCTTGATAAAATAACCTATCCTTAAAATATTAGCTCATTTATAATATACTAGCACAAATGCCCATGCGTTGTAATGGGAGAAAAAAAAAGGCACGTACGTAAGGTCTTAGATTATAAAATATGTACAAAGAAAGAACCTAGTGCAAGTATATCATGTCCAAAGATTATAACATTTTCCAAATATTGATGCTTAAGTTAACATGTTACAATACAAATAGTCGGTACGAAATAAAGACAAATATTGATTAGCATTGTATCCTAAATAGTATTTTTTTAAATATTTAATATGTAAAATAACAACATATTCAAACTCTACACATTTTTCTAATCAAGTTTCATATATAACATGTTTAAATTGGATTTACGGTTTAAAAGATATTGTTATTTGAAAATACATATTTATTCTGAATGGACTTTGAGGTTATTAACGCATATGTGAGGAGTGTATGTAAAAAATTTAAAAAACGATTCGTTCTGAATATAATTTGGACTACGGGTTATTTAGCACGAAAGTAAGGGGGTTTTGTGTAAAATGTGAAAAAGGTTCAGCCTCACTTAAAAACATACCGCGGGTTAATTAGATGAAACTACAGGGGTGTTTTTGCAAAAATGCTACGACGGACGCCAGAAGCAGTGCGTGCTTTGTTATTAGGGGAGATTATTATGTGTATTTTCATCTAACAGTTGAATGCAATCTAAATAGCTATAAAAGGTTTATTATATTTAGTTAATTGTTACATATATTTTTATCTATTCATTTTTTCCAAAAAGGAAGTGCAACCTCTCGCCCTTCACATCCTTGAATGGAATGACGCTAATCATCAATACCCAGGTAATCATCTTACAAAATGGGTCCAACATATAGTCGACCTCTTCAAATGCCACCACGAACCTATACCATCGAGAAAATCACTAACCGAACACTGGTAGCTACACTCCCTCTGAAAAGAAACTATGGTAGCTATAAAACACCTGATTCTTTATTTATCAATAAAATACTATCATAACAAAAAAGGCACACATATATTTGTATGACGATAGCTACACACGCATGGTTGTAGCTACACATCCTTTGACATAAGTGCCATTTTTTACATATGAGGCGTCGGACTTTTTATGGCATTGGTACAAGTGCATTTTTGTTGTATAAAAATGATTTTTTAACTTATCTTTGTCTTTTTATTAACTTTCTGGCACAAGTGCCTTTTTGTTGTGTAGAAAGGGCCTTTTCTCACTTCTCTCAATCTTTTTGCTTGCTTTTTTGGCATAATTGTATGTTTACTTTTTTGGCTCGTCCAAAGTCATGATATTTTTGTTATAGAATGATTTTTATATTTAAAATAATTTAAAAATTAATTAGAGATAAATATTGGGGCTGTGCGTAGCTATCATCATGGGTATCAATTTTGTTTTGATATTTATATTGTTAATGAAATAAATAATCATTGATGGGGCATCCATCCAGTTTTTCAGGAGATCAATAAAAGTTCAAGCGCCATGCCCTGGTCAAAAAGTCATGGATAAATATAATGCACCAAAAAATAAATACAGAAACAAAATAAAATATGGAATCTACAATAAATTGGAAATTACATAATTATTCTATTTAAAGTTTCACTTTTTTAGATACTGTTTAAAGTATCATCTCTTTTGTTATTCAGCCGAAGAGGCCTTTAAAAGCCCATATATCAGTGTTTACCCGACAATGACCAGTGTTTACCCGACAATGAGGCCCACAATTACAGAAAATGTCGCACGAAGAAAACATGATTAGTGTTTACCCGACAATGAGGTCCACAAAGCCCATAAAACTACCAGGCCAAAAGTGGCTTTCTCGGCCTTTACTATTACTAGCAAAAGGACCCGTGCGTTGCAACGGGAGAAAAACAATTATAATCTCCAATGATGCTGATCATATTATGTCTTTAAAATTTTAGGACATTTCTTGAAATGCATGAACATTTTTTGAATTAGCAAAAAAAAAATTCAATTGCACTCAAAAAATAACACACAAACTTTTTTTCAAAATCATGGACTTTTATTGTTTTCACCAACATTGTTCTCAAAATTACGAACATTTTTCTGAATATGCAAATATTTTTACAAAAATCCTGAGCATTTTTTGAATTCACAAACATTTTATATTTTCTTGAAACTTTTATTTCAAAATTCCCAGTTTTATAAATTGCAAAAAAAATTCAAAGTTCTAAATTATTTAAACTGAAAAATGGAACAGAAAAACGAAAATAAAAAATGAGACTAAAAATAGAGGCACCAACTGTTTTTAAGATTTTTACACGGACTTTTGTTTAAAATCGTTGACTTTTTTATTTTATGGACTTTTTTGTTTAAACATTTTTTTATATGCAAACATTTTTCAAAACTCCTGAGTAGTTTTTAAATTCTCAAAAAAATATGTTTTTTTGAATATTTTATTTCGAAATTCTCAGTTTCTTAAAATTGAGAAAAGTTGTTTGAAGTTCTAAATTATTTATAGTAGAAAAATAAAATGGAATTGAAAATAAAATTAAAAAAACTAAACTAAGAAAACAGACGCCCACGCATGGGCCGGCCCAAACAGGTGTGCTGCATCTTTTTCCAACGCCCAGAGCATAATATAGGAGGTGCCTACATGGGCCGGCCCAGTCTGGAGATTGTTCTCATTGAAACATTTTTTATGACTTATATGTGGCATTGGTGGTAATTTTAGTTAACTTTAAGGGCAATTTGAATGATGTACGGAAGAAGCACTATTTGCTTTATTAGTAGGTAAAGATAAAGATTTGCCCTTCTCAATTTTCTTCTTTCTTGCAAAAGGAGTGAAATGCTAAAAAATACTCCCTCCGTTTCTAAATACAAGTCCTTTTAAAGATTGCACTATAAACTACATACGGATGTACATAGACATATTTTATAGTATAGATTCACTCATTTTGCTCCGTATGTAGTCTTCTAGTGGAATCCCTAAAAGGTCTCGTATTTTGGAACGGATGGAGTATAAGCGAAACGATAGAAAAAGAGACTGTAATTACTGGAACAAGATTGGCCTCGTTAAGTCGTGATGATGTTCATTATGCTTGTTCGACCAAGAAGTTGTTGCATTTTCCGTCTTTTTCTTTTGAAGGCAAGCATCGACGCATCCCCAGATCAAGGGCTCACTAGTTTTACTTGATTATTAGTGCAGCGCAGGCAGATCTCACTGTGCGTGTACGTCATCAACTCATCTTCTGGTGTGTTAATCACCCCTGCACGCCTGATCCATCGTGAATGTTATCTAGTACGTATAACAGTGATCAACGGATGTGTCGTCTGACGTCTCTTGTTTCGCTTCGAGCATTGCTCTAGGATCAAGTGTGATTTAGACGCTCATTTTGATCTTATCCAATTTAGACGTTCATGATTTGTGTTCTACTAAGAGTTCAGTTTTTCAAGCTACGCGTTTCAGATGCATACAATATAATACTTTTTGTAGCTTGCAAATACGTCTTATATTATGGAACGAAGGGAGAAAGAGACAGAGTGGACGTGCTACTTCTCCTGCAGGCCGCAGGCTGCTTCCATGACATTCTCTCATTCTCTGTATTTTGTCCTGCTGCTCCTGGCACAACTAGTCAAGACTCAACGGCCAAACCCAAGGTTGTTAATTGTAAGTATTTGAGTGTCTGTCCCGCAAAGTTTTTATGGTGTGGTTAATTGACCAGACAAATTCACGTGCGTCCAGATAATCCGGACCAAAATTTCTGGAGAATCCTTTCCAGGATCCCACGGCTTACTACATTAATCTATGCATTTTCTGGCTGGACAAAGCGTCAAAAATATATCAGGATCAAGAGGAATTAGATACGCAAGGACAACAAACTACTCCTAGTTTAGTTGCGGAAAAAAAAAACTACTCCTTGTTTAGTTGCAACTTGTTTACTGCTTTTGCTCCTGCAGTTCAGACTTCAGAAGTGGATTGGATAACTAAAAGTAGTAAACCGTCATTTAGACATGTGGGTACAAAGCACATGAAAATTCCACGTAACTCTATCCCTGCCGGGTATTTGGTCACTTTGCTGGCAGGGTTCTTTTACACTTCCACATATGGTCTCCAGGGACTTCAGTTCATCCAGGGGAGGTATCATTCGCCGGTGCCAAATGACAGCAACGCACTAGTACTAGAGATGATGTAACAATTTCAACTCCACGGACTTCAGTTTCGAAGTAAAGTGCAGCATCTCTTTTGGCGCGGTTTCCTCAAATCCTCTTGTTGAAGAAGACAATTCAGTCCGCGGGTTTCAGTATTCTTCCCTGTTCGGCGCGGTTGTTAGAAAGCAGGAGCAGGAACTAGTTTAGTATGACTTGAAGGAATCTGAACTTCATCATCAACGTGCAGGTTATCTTCTCCCAATATTAATTTGCAAGTTGTAATATGTAGTCCGCAGATGACAGGGGATAGAGATAAAGGAATGCCATCATCATCAGCAATTTCCCAAGGAAAAATCTGGATCAAATCTAATGTTCAAAGCTTAGAGTTAGAAAACAGAACACAGAGCGACGATCCAACTCATGAAACACGTAATGCTTTTCTAGTGCATGTCATGAGCATTTCCCTGTCAGTGAAATGTGTTGCAGTGGGCAGCATGGCGCCAATGCGCACGCACACCTTTTTGTTGGTGTAGTGTTGTGTGACGAGCGCAGTCGGCTAGCAAGAGACGAGCGATTGGCGACCTCTAAACGGCCCTGCTTTGTACGAGAGGACACGAGAGAAGAAACTGGGCGTCCTTTTCTTTTGGAATTGGCAGCTCCTTCTCATCCCCTGAAGTCCGAAGAACCAGTTCTCCCATGGTAAACAATGACTTTACGTCGCACGAGAGGTCAAATATTGAGGTTTATGTGATGATGAGGAGGTACAATGATTGATTCAGGAGGGTGTAGCAAACGTTTCTTATCTCCTCCTAGATGGTGCGCACTACCACGACGACGTGTGGTCGTCAAGTTGGGACCCTGTTTCTCCTTGGAGGCTTGGACTACAGTGTTCTCCGTGCCACTCAACAGGACGGATTCCGACGGTGTTCCTGAAGCTAGGATAGCCATAGACACTCGATCAGCGCGTCAATATGTCACCTATGTCCTATGCATGCTACGTGATAACTTATGTTAGGTCTTCGGGTCGCACTATGGTGTGGCTGGGGTCAGGCCCTGAAAATGCATCGTGTAGAGCGCGCGTGAGCCGGGCCGTGGCAACTCGACCACGACTGGGATTCACTGGGGGGCCGTTGGTGTCCTTCACGTCACCGGAGCACCTTTTTTGTTGGAAGAAGAACCACCGGCGGTTTCGTCACTTTGTAAAATGGCCGGAAACGCTGAAGCACATTGATGGCTGGGAACTGCACGCCGTTGCTCTGATGTCCGAGCAACATAACTCTGCGTCGTCGTCTTGCGAGTATATACACGTGTAGGGGTGTAGGGGCCAAGACAAGATCCGTCATCGCACTCTAGTTCAGTCCAACAATGCCGACAACTGCACTGCACCATCGTCTCCAGGTCGCGTGGGAACCTGGGGGAGGTTCACTTCACCACGCGGTAAAAGCGAGGATCTGACGGGGCCGTATCCACCACCACCATCGACGGTGACTTGTCGTTGGCTCGTCGGTCGTGGCGTCGGCTGTGCGGTGCGCAGGGCAGGCTACGCCTGCCTCTGTAAACCACTTCCCCGGAAGGGGACGTCGCGCGCCGTGCGCGCGATACAGCTTGCCTAGGCCTAGCAAAGCATGGCAGCGCGATTTGGTGGTGGCTGCGGAGTCTGGACCCAACGCGGCCACCTTTACGACTCACCACGGCCACGTACGTGGCCACCAGCTCGATTGCTCGATCGACCCACGCCACGCGCGTCCCGGAACATTGCATGCCGATGTCGCTCACAGGATCAAGGCATGTACAAGCGTGAAGCGATTGATAAAATGGTTCTATTTTAATTCTTGCATGTAATTTAAGATAATAAAAAGAATGTCTTACAATGAATCATCTTTTACCCTTATTTTTAATAACTAGTTATTTTTAAAAATATGATGAGACATATTATGTTAAGAAATCACATTTTACTCATTCTTAAATAAAAGAAAACAATTTTTATGAGTTCTTCCTATTCGAAACAGGCTTTAACCCCGTTCTATAGATAAATCAAATATTCCAGTATCCAAACAAACACACCCGAATATAGCGACGAAAAAAAAAATTACAGAGACCACAGCACAATCACGCCCAAACGAAAGAGGAGGAAACAAAAAAGGTCATCATAGGGCAAGCTAAGAAGTAGGCGAACGGACGGAGAGCCGTCGGGCGAACGTCGGTAGCGCGTCCAAATACAGCTGGAGCCAGACACGGTCTCGGGACCTAATGAGCGGATGCCAGAGCCGAGGACAAGTAGTACTTCCTCCGTCACAGTTTATAAGGCATGCGCGTGTACCTAGATCGTCAATTTAACTTATATAAAATATATTGTTTAACATAAAAATTATATCATTAAAAAATAGAACATCTAAAGTTTCTAATGATATTTTTTGTAATATATGCCTCTCATTAAGTTGGTCAAATTGACGACCTAGATACACGTGCCGGACTTATAAACTGAAACGGAGGGAGCACAAGATAACACCATTATACATGACACTACTAAAATAACACCAGAGATGAGTTCTTCCTTCTCCATCTCATCATTTATTCTATATGACACTACTAAGATAACATCAGAGATGAGTTCTTCCTTCTTCATCTCATTATTTATTCTATATGACACTACTAAGATAACATCAGAGATGAGTTTTTCCTTCTTCATCTCATTATTTATTCTATATGACACTACTAAGATAACACCATTATACATGCTCGAGGAAGATCACATGACAACCTCGCTCCGAGAAAAGTGACGGTGAGTTTTACTGGTACACAACGGGGAACGGCTGTAGTAGAAGAGGTATTATTAGTTTCGACTTTCAAGGAGGTTTCAGCTTAATTAAGGGAGAGTTCAAGGCGGAGTTTTGCTGGTAATCATGTGGAACTTTGAAAGGCATCTGTCGTCAAAACTCCAAGTGAAAGGCCCCTTTCGTCAATACTCCAAAGTGAAACGCGCCTCTGGCTGCGGACGGAGCTAAAACACTCCAAGTGAAGCCACCTTTCGTCGCAAAATCGGAATGCAAGTTCTTTTTCCTGCAAAGAGTTAGAATTGTGTTGGAATCCGCAATAACTCTGTCATTTTCTAACGATTCTTTTTGCCAAACATTTCCTAACGAGTCTACCTTCCGAGTATGGTTAACCAACTAACTTTTCATCTAATGTATGGTACGCATGCGTGTGTGTGTTCCGTGAAAAAACAAGTTAACAAACTACCAATGCGTGTCACGAGGAAAAGAAAGTGAATGTGATAGCATATAAATTCATGGTTGCGTCAAGATTTAATTGGTTTTGTGATTATAGCTTAATTACTTCATCTATGCAATGCGTCGTCGTGCGCGAGGGCTTGTATTAGGCTGGTCACAATGAAGAATAACATAAAGTAGGAACCTACACGCTTTCCTAGACTATGTTCCTACCTCCACAATGGGGAGTAACATGTATGTAGTGTCATGCAACAATGCATTTATTAGGCTATAGACTCATTGTTTCTTGGAGTGTGTGATGTTCCGGTAACTTAGCTAGTTACCACAAGCACCTCTCTCTTCACTAAATACGTGTCACATAAGCAAAGTTGTATTGGAGTGTGTGATGTTACTGCTAAGTTCCTCCCCATTATGACCAGCCTTAACAATCAGCATTTTTGCAATCAGATGATCATAGATTCCCGATCCGATGATCCCGTAGGGTATGGTTACGATCGAGCAACATGGGATTGAGCAGCGGCTCGCTTGCGCGGAGTCACAGCAACTTTTTTTGAAAAAATACATACTAGGCCTATAAAAATTTGAGGCCCTCAAAATTTATGGACCCTGTGCGAGCTGCATACTTGGTATAACTATGGGCCCGACCTAGGCATGACAATGGATACCTATTACCCACGTACCCTGCGGGTAAAAACCATATTAGGGTAAGAGTATGGGGCAAAATTTTACCCATGGGTATATAAATAGGAAAATCTAAAACCCATCGGATAGAGCGGGTACGGGTATGAGATCATATAACCCATACACATGTACCCATGTACCCACATAAAATCTATGTAAACTCAAAATTATCTCTACAATCTACACCATGTCAAAAATTTGTGAACTGAAAGTGTATGCCTATGTGTTATTCTTTATGACTATACGATGTTGTTTCATAAGAATGTGTTGTAGTTATAATCTATCTTTGTAAACTATATGATACAATGAAGTTTATAACTATAAGTTATTTAAATTGATGTTTTGCAAATATGGGTAATTTTATCCGCGGGTACCCGTCTACCCGTCGGGTAACGGATATGGAAAAAAATTGTATCCGTTGACGGATATGGGTAAGGGTGATGGGTAATTGATACGTTCATTTTGCATCATGCTTTCATGTTGATATTTATCGCTTTATGGACTGTTATTATACTTTGTGGTACCATACTTATGCTTTTTCTCTCTTATTTTGCAAGGTTTATTTGAAGAGGGAGAATACCGGCAGCTGGAATTCTGGACTCGACAAGGAACAAGTCTGAGTCCTCTATTCTGCGCAACTCCAAATGCTCTGAAAATCAACGTGGAATTTTTTGGAAATATATAAAAAATACTGGGCGAAAGAAGTGCCACAGGGGAGCTGTCAGGGGCCCACAAGCCTGGTGGCCGCGGCCTGCCCCCTGGTCGTGGCTACAGGGCTTGTGGGCACCCTGGTGGCCCACTGGCCCCCTCTTCTGCTATATGAAGGGTTTCGTCCGGAAAAAAAATCAGGGCAGAGCTTTTTCGTGGATTCTCCGCCGCCACGAGGCGGAACTTGAGCAGAACCAATCTAGAGCTCCGGCAGGACGATCCTGCCGGGGAAACTTCCCTCCCGAAAGGGGGAAATCGTCGCCATCGTCATCACCAACACTCCTCTCATCGGAGGGGACTCGTCTCCATCAACATCTTCATCAGCACCATCACATCTCCAAACCCTAGTTCATCACTTGTAACCAATCTCCGTCTCGCGACTCCGATTGGTACTTGTAAGGTTGCTAGTAGTGTTGATTACTCTTTGTAGTTGATGCTAGTTGGATTACTTGGTGGAAGAGTTTATGTTCAGATCCTTGATGCTACTCATTACACCTCTGATCATGATTATGATTATGCTTTGTGAGTAGTTACTTTTGTTCCTGAGGACATGGGATAAGTCATGCTAATAATAGTCATGTGAATTTGGTATTCGTTCGGTATTTTGATATGTTGTATGTTGTTTTTCCTCTAGTGGTGTTATGTGAACGTCGACTACATAACACTTCATCATTATTTGGGCCTAGAGGAAGGCATTGGGGAGTAGTAAGTAGATGATGGGTTGCTAGAGTGACAGAAGCTTAAACCCCAGTCTATGCGTTGCTTCGTAAGGGGCTGATTTGGATCCACTAGTTTAATGTTATGGTTAGACGTTGTCTTAATTCTTATTTCGTAGTTGCGGATGCTTGCGAGAGGGGTTAATCATAAGTGGGATGCTTGTCCAAGTAAGGGCAGTACCCAAGTGCTGGTCCACCCACATATCAAACTATCAAAGTAACGAACGCGAATCATATGAACATAATGAAATTAGCATGACAAAAATTCCCGTGTGTCCTCGGGAGCGTTTTTTCTCTTGTAAGACTTTGTTCAGGCTTGTCCCTTGATACAAAAGGGATTGGGACACTTTGCTGCACCGTTGGTATTATTTGTTACTTGTTACTTTTCACCTCCTACGTTTCACCTCACTACACCATCACTTGTTACCGCTATTTTCAGTGCTTGCAGATATTACCTTGCTGAAAACCGTTTATCAGAGCCTTCTGCTCTTCGTTGGGTTCGACACTCTTACTTATCGAAAGGACTACGATTGATCCCCTATACTTGTGGGTCATTAGTAATCTCAGACGGGATGGGTAAGGATATGGGAAGGCTCTACTCGTACCCATACCCTGCGGGTGCCATCCCTAGCCCGACCCTGCTATGCAGCTTCTAGAATTCTAGTAAGAATACAACTTTTGAGAGACAGTGAATGTGAGATCTATCTCATGTTTTTTTTATACATTTGAACATATTATATCTTCTAAATCGAAAGTCCGATTATATTTCATTTGCATATTCATGTTTCTTGATACGAGGGATTTGAAAGAAGGCCATTTTGAAATCATTTGACAAGTTTTAAAAACTTCATCAACTTTCAACTAATAAAACTTCATACGAATGGATGATAAAATCACCAAGTTTCAAAACCAAAAACTATACCTTAGGAACTAACCCTAAGCCATAACCTAAACCATAAAAACAAATGAAACTTTGTAAAACTTAGTAAATACTTGACATTCTGGCTATCTAGTTTTAATATATGAAACTTGATAAAAAATAAAAATTGTCGAAAATGAAAATACCCTACGACCGACATATCTCTCAGGGGTATCGTTAGCTAGGCTGCATGGCACGATGGTAAGACAGACGAGCATTTACCAAGGTTCAGCCTCTTTAGATGAGGTAATGCCCTATGTTATGCTTGTGTTGAATTGCATTGGATTGTATACAAAGTACAAAGAACAGAGAGATTCTAATTTCCCCTATGACCATCTAATGCAGCAGGAAAAAAAATCACAACCTCACAACCGTGAGGATTTTCTTCCTCGAACACCTCCTCGACCAGTCCTTGAATAGTCCCTCGAACAGAAGATCGGATCCGCGACCTCTCTACCGGGTTGTGCGGCAAGGATTCATCGGACAATACTAATACCTACTGTAGACTAGACAACTTTTCGGCACAACAAAACTTTTTCATGGAGGGGGAGAGAGAGGTAGATCACTGCATGCCATTTATATGAAAAACTTTGAGTGAGTTGGAGAGCTCCTCTCCTCCTCCTTTATAGTCCGAGCAAGGAGTGGCCTGTTGACGAAATCCCAATGGGGCCGGGATGACCTGCAAGTTCACATGGCTGACGTAACACTTTCGTGATAAGTAAAATGTCGAACATAAGGAGTAGGAAGGAAGGTACCACAAACCTCGCTAATACCATGTCACTTAACCCAGCCACGTACACACCCAAACCGAAGTTTGAGAAAAGGTCTACTCTATTGGTTGCTAGGGAAACGGAATAAATAGTGTTTACTACTCTATGAACTAGAAAAAAGTAAAAACATGAATAAAACGACACAACAATAGTGGAGATGGTGAGCACTAAAATTGTCATTGCGTGTTCCAAAGTCATTACGACAAATATGACATGTGCAACAAGTGCGGAGCAAACACTCTCTATTGAATCTTCTATCCATGATTCATCTGCATAAGTGGGCGGTTTCCCGTACAGAAAACATTCTACTCTAACGTAGACTTCATGCCACATACTCTAGCAATCGTAGCTTCCCTACGCTGGTTATCACATACTGTCAATTAAGAGTTTCCTCATGGACACATCAAGATGTGGATTTACCCGTTACTCCTCTATCAGTTGCACAGACTCATAAATGAGGATTTTACTATCACCTCAAATTACCTCATAAATGAGTATTCCTCCACGTTCAACGAGATGCCTTATTTTTCTCCATGGTATCAATGCCATTTTATATTTCCTCTCTCTCAAAAGCTATAAAAAGTTTCTCATATCATTCTCGGAAAGTTTTTCCGCCTCACTACACACATCACTCCTCGGCTTGCATTTAAAACCTTCTGCATGACTAAATAATGTCTTATAATAAAATGTGGCATGTTACAACAAATCCGCAATCCCCTAGATGACACTATCACGTCCATCATAGAAAACATGTTGTTTTTCCTTGTTTTTTCTACCATTAGCAATTATGTGGTAGTAATATTATTGTCACCTTTCAACAACTAGTTCTCACTGAATCTCTTCTATCGATGTTTGTCCTCTCTTCTTCCAAAGGCTAACATGAAGCACTTTGGATAAAGGTCCTTCTGGCCATTATCCATTGTTTAAATGTTGTATCTCCTCCAAATCCGACAGTTCCTCAGTATATTTGCTTGACCTTTTTAGCATAATCTGGACAACACATAAGAAATCTATGGCTTTCACATGTTCTTCAAATCAAATTTTAAGCACATACCTTTCCAAAGAAATCATATCTCTTAGCCGACTAACCTCATATCTAAATTATCTCGGCTTAGGTTTCCTATTTTCATAGTAGTATATGGGATATCCAGAATTAATTGCAACAAAGAGCAACTTGCTAGCTTCGGAACTCTCATATGGTGTTTTATTTTCGAAGTTAGCTAGCATAGTTGCTGCGGTTTTTTTGCGGGGTAGCATATTTGCTGCTGAATGTAATCATCCAGGTTGATTAATGAAAGTTCATTTCCCGCAAAAACTAAATGAGTTATGGTCAGAAATAATTTGGGTTAATCAGTTTATGGAGAGTGGTTATTAGACTAGCGATAATCCTAGACACGCGGACGTGTTACGAGCGTTTTGCATGATCTTTCACTAACTCCCCCCCCCCCCCCTCATGACTTTCATCCGGGGTGGGCCCTTGCATCCCCTAAACTTCAATTCTATTGGTCCACTTTAGTTACCCCGTAAAATTCTTAAGTAAGGGCTAGTTCATTTGACAACTTAGAAAATAAGCCACCTCATTTCCATCTTTCTTCATAAACCGTCGCTCTTATACATTGTGGATTTTAAACAGTTATGGATAAAAATCGTCCCTCTTATGCATTGTGACCTCTAAACCAGTTATGGATAAAATAATCTAGAAGTATCCAAAATAAATAAATTATTTTAGAGACAATTTATTTTTTAAGAGGAGTGCTACGTGTTCGTCGGCTGATCTTTTTAAAATATCAACCGGGTTGTGAGCCGTCAGATTCACTGGATCGAGCGAGCCGAGTGTGCCTCTATTAATGCAACATAGGGCTTGTTACGGAATTATTTCTGTAATACAAGTTTGGTTAAAGAAAAGTTACAACTGAGATTTTGTTGCGATTTTTTTTTTGTAACCGAGGTTTTGTTATAGAAAATTTCGCTATATAAATATTGTTGCAAAACATAATCTCATTGTAGACCATCGTAACATGATATATCTTTCTAAAGCATAGCTTGTGTTACACAAACGCGTTTGACGAAGGACGTGTGTCATGCACAGAAAGTGGTGGAAGCTGCCGCTGTAATCCTTCGGATGATGGTAAGCTTATTCCATTTTTTAAGCCGTCAAAAAAACTGGCTCTAAATCTCGAGAGAAATCTCTGTCGGATTTGGTCGACACTGGTGCGGTGATGCTTGCGGGCGCCTCCTCCCTTCCTGAAGGGCGCCGGGTGTACCTCTCCCCCATTCTCTTCCGTGTGCCGGGAGAAATCCTAGGACTTGTCCGGACAGCAGCGTCGTCGTCGTTGCAGTCTTTCTTAAAGGTGTTGCTTGGCATGCGGCAATCCGATGACAGTGGAGTGTGGTGGAATTATCCGATGGACACAACAGCTGCGGGACACTACAACTTTCGTTGATTCGGTGTTGCTCACTTTTTTTCTTTTTTTTATCTTTCGTATTTTTTAAACATGATTGTGCTGTCTGTCTCAGCATCTATTCTTGATTGTATCGATTGATTGTTTTGTAATACAAAATGGAAGGAAACCCATGTTGGTCCAAATCTCCATGCGTCTAGCATTACTCATTAGATCGGTCGCCACATCTGGTTAACCGAAGCGAACAAGATCCGTGCATCCATCGTAAACCTGGTACGTGCGCACATGCGGAAACATCCCGTCGCTTTTGCACGGTTACTTGTACAATTTGACCCTGGTGCGTGCGTGCGTGAGAACCCCCTCTCACTTCTTCCCGGCCACAACTTTTTTGCGCCCTTCCTCCTCCGATCCAAGTCGCAAAGTAAACTCGCGCACGCACGCACGTACGCTCAGATCCGGGCGCATGCAGGCGCCACACGACGCCAGGCGATCCATCATCAGCAGCCGCGTCACACGACGCATGTGTCTATGGCGCCACGCACCGCTCCATCCAGCCCTCCAAAACCGCCGCGCGCGCCCCCACGTCGTCGATCGGTTTCCTCCTCCCCGTCCCCCGTCACCGCCTATATAAACCGCCATGCGCGCGCCCGATCCGAGCACACAACCGACTCGCTCGCTCGCTCGCCCGCCCGACGCACGTACGCGCAGACAGCCGCAGATAACCCACACTCCTCCGCTCCGCCTTGGTCTTGGTCTGCTCCCCTCCCGCCGCTAAGCGCTAATTAACACAGCCCATAATTAGGCGAGAGAGGAGATCAGCCACACACCCGACTGGACCGCGCTCTTCCCTCTCTCGCTCGCCTGCTCCGTCCCCCATTGGCGACTCACTCTGCTCCAACCGGCGCTCTCCGGATCCACCACCGTACGCAAGACGCGCGATCGATCTGGGCACGCACGTAGTGACATGGGGACGGCGTCCGGCGACGACGGTCAGCACATGACGCACCACCAGGGCGGCGGCGGAGGGGAGCGGGTGAACCTGTCCGCGAGGCGGCCCTTCTCGGAGGCGCTGCGGTCGGGCCTCGCCGAGACCTTCTTCCCGGACGACCCGTTCCGCGGGTTCGGCGCGCTGCCGCCGGCGGAGCGGGCGTGGGGCGCGCTCAAGTACTTCGTGCCGGCGCTGGAGTGGGTGCCCCACTACGGCCTCGACAAGTTCAAGTTCGACCTCCTCTCCGGCCTCACCATCGCCAGCCTCGCCATCCCGCAGGGCATCAGCTACGCCGGCCTCGCCAACCTCCCGCCCGTCATCGGCCTCTGTACGTTCTTTGGATCCATCGCACACGGGCGGTTGAGATTAATTTGGACGTATATACATATACGGTTGCGTTTTGCATGCGCGCCAACTAAAACTAATCGCCGTCGGGATTAACCGTGTACTCGATCCATATATGGGTGTTAATTTCCAGATTCGAGCTTCGTGCCGCCGCTGCTGTACGCGGTGTTCGGGAGCTCCAACAACCTGGCGGTGGGCACGGTGGCGGCGGCGTCCCTGCTGCTGGCGTCCATCATCGAGGGCGAGGTGTCGCCGGAGGACAACCCGGAGCTCTACCTGCAGCTCTTCTACACCTCCGCCTTCTTCACCGGCGTCTTCCAGACCGCCCTAGGCGTCTTCAGGTATGTAATACATGTACCGCGCCGCCACTCTACTGCCGGCCGGTGCACTACGTCGCCATGGTCGTTGATTGTTAATCCCCAAATGAATCATCAGTCCGTTACATGCGAGGATTCATTGGTCGGCCAGTGTGGTTTTAACTAACTGTGGGCTTTGGGTTGGTGAAGATTAGGGCTGATAGTGGACTTCCTGTCGCGGTCGACGATCACGGGGTTCATGGGCGGCACGGCGATGATCATCATAATGCAGCAGCTCAAGGGGCTTCTGGGGATGAAGCATTTCACCCCCAAGACCGACCTCATCTCCGTCCTAGGCTCCATCTTCAAATACAGACACGAGGTAACCCTTTAATTCGGTCCGTCATCCCATCCCACGTACTCTACTACCAGTGCGCACTTCTCCCTCTGCCGCCGCCAGCACTGGAGAAGGAAGACTGCTGCTTTGCCACAACTCTATTGTCCAGGGAGGCTTGTTCTGGTCCGGTGGTTCCTGTCCCATTTTTAGTGCTCCCTCTACTTGATGCCCAATGAATGTATATACGTATTATAATACCACAAGTAGCATGCAGCCGCACCCTAGGAACCAGAAAGGGGTGACTGCGCTAGTCTATCGGAAGGGAGTTGATGCCGTAACCGCCCATGGAACTTCTCCCAGGAATAACCGTGTATAACAAGAAAAGAAAAATACTCCTCCCATGTTCTAGGAATAACCGCGTATTATTTTCTCGAATTAAATTAGCTTTTTAATCTATTAAGTAGAGGAGGATAACTTTTTATCGTTTGAAATAGTAACAAGAAATAAAATTGACGAACAAACAAAGAATATTAGCAGTATTTGCGTCTGCATAGGAAATGTCCTGCTCATGCTCATTTTGGACAGACCTGTGTGACCACGTTCATGATGATTGTCACAGATGGTGCCCATTTGTGCACACGAGAAGTCGACGTGTAGCACTGGCACGTTGTTGCTTTTGAAAGAAACGATCTCTGATGGTAACTGCAGTAGCCATCCATGGGATCCTCAACTGAACTATCTCTGTTTCCTCTTTGTTTTTTTCCTAGTGGAGATGGCAGAGTGCACTTCTCGGCATATGCTTCATCCTCTTCCTGCTCTCCAGTAAGCATCTGGTAAGTGGGGATTTTCTTTTACTTGGACGGTACTCGAATCCAGTCAAAAGTATATGTTGCTACCACAATCGCTGCTGATTTTCCTTTTTTTTAAGTGTTATTAGTATTTTTTTTTCTTCTAATAATAATTTGCAAAATTTCAGAGAAAGAAAATGCCGAATTTGTTCTGGGTGTCGGCCATCGCGCCGTTCATGGTTGTCGTCATCGGAGGCGTCTTTGATTTCCTTGTTCACGGTGATGAGCACGGCATCCCAATTGTAGGTCACCTTCCATTTTTTACTTTTATGTATGCTCTTAATTAAGACTTGAGAGCCAAGATCTATTTCAGTTTCTGCCTAACTGCACGGTGTCTTTGTTCGCTGCTGCGTGCAACAGGTTGGCGACCTCAAGAAAGGGATCAATCCCATCTCCATTTCACAGTTGAAGTTCGATGGCAAGCACGTAGGGATAGCTGTGAAAGCAGGACTCTTGTCTGGGATCCTAGCACTCGCGGTACGCTTGATCATCACGAATTTTACATTGTTTTCGCCACGCCAAGCATTTCTCATTTCTCTATGTTGATCATTTTCAGGAAGGAATAGCCGTGGGACGAAGCTTGGCCATGATCAAGAACGAACAGATCGACGGTAATAAGGAGATGATTGCGTTCGGCATGATGAACATCGTCGGTTCTTTCACCTCCTGTTACCTCACCACAGGTACTTATTATTACGATTATAAACTAGCTGGCCAGCCTCTGCAGGTTCTGTTCAGAGAGCGATATGTATTGTCTGAATCTGTGACTGCTGGCAATGACACTGTGTTTGTTGTACTACGTTCCAGGGCCCTTCTCCAAGTCGGCGGTGAACTTCGACGCCGGGTGCAAGACGCCCATGTCGAACGTGGTGATGTCGGTGTGCATATTGCTGGTGCTACTGTTCCTGGCTCCTCTGTTCAAGTACACTCCACTGGTGGCCCTCTCTTCCATCATCATAGTCGCCATGATCGGGCTGATCAAGGTCAAGGAGTTCATCCACCTCTACAGGATCGACAAGTTCGACTTCTGCATCTGCATGGTCGCTTTCTTGGGCGTCATCTTCTTCACCATGGTCATCGGCCTCAGCGCATCAGTAAGAATCTCATGCTGCTTTCTACCTTAATTATCACCATTTTTCAGCTAGTGCCGTGCTGACCATGTTTCCCTGCACAGTGTTTATTGATTTGCAAACAACATTTCTTTGCATTTGCAGGTAGGCTTGTCTGTGCTCAGAGCATTGCTGTACGTGGCTAGGCCAGCAACATTCAAGCTCGGAACCATAAGGGGGACCGAGGTCTTTCGCGACGTAAAGCAATACCCGAATGCCAAGAGCGTCCCCAACATCCTCGTCTTGCAGCTGGGCTCTCCTATATACTTCGTAAACGCAGGCTACCTGCGAGAGAGGTGAGCACAACGGCGTGCATTTACGCTTTGGATCGTAACTATCTATCGCGTGACGAGGTGTTAACTGCCACGGTGCCTTGTAGGATTTTGAGATGGGTTGAAGACGAGGAGCACATTTGCAAGGGGCACGGGCAAGACTTGCAATGCCTGGTTCTTGATCTTGGTGGTAAGTAACATCTAACCCTCCCAGTTCATCTGTTTTATTCAGGCGTTGATCATTAACTTGACATAACTGCACACGGCAGGCGTGACTTCCATCGACAACACGGGAATCGGAATGCTAGGAGAAGTTCACAAGAGCCTGGGCCGGAAGGGGATCAAGGTAAACCAAACCCCCATCACATACGAACGCTGAATGTTTAGTTTCAAAATTTTGATGTGGTGCTCTTGGTGATTTTCAGATAGCTCTGGCGAATCCTGGGCTGCAGGTGACGGAGAAGCTGGTGATTTCAGGGTACATCAAGGATACCGTTGGAGAGGAGAGCGTGTTCCTGACCATCACGGAGGCCATCACATCTTGCCGGTACGAGCTGCAGATGTTCAGAAGCAAGGAGGGAGGGAGCGAAGTATAGCAGCGTTTAGCAGGTGTTGCTGTAGATATTGTGGTGTGGCACAAGGCAGGAAGAAGAAGATGCATAAGTAGTAGAAGAAGGTTCAGAACTGCGAGCAAAGACGAATGATCCGATCGCATGGATTGGGTGCCTGGTGCCTGGATGGATCATGGATGGACTCTGGATGTGCTGGAAACTTTATCAGGGTAGGTTCAAGGTCCTTGTGAGGGCTTTGGGCCTTGGGGGAGAAAATAGTGCTCTGTTCTTGTGTATAGACCAGTTTAGATTTCTCAGAGGTTACACCGAACCTCACAGATTCGCTTGTACTGTAGAATTCATAAGAAAAGATTGTTGCATTGCTAGATGAATAAATCATACTTCCTCTGCTACAAAGTGATGGAGGAAGCCATGCATCTATGTACCAATAATATATTAGTAGTATAGATGGGTTTATATTTCACTGCAAGATTAATAAGCAAATTTGGATCTCGTTATGTTGCAGTTGTTTTTTACTCGTTAGCTTATTTGGATCTCTTCTTTGTGCAAACTTTTCTCCAGCAATCATATGGGAGCGCGGGGTAAAATACGTCCTGGCCTGACTTCAGCAAATTACGTTTTTCTCATTGATTGATCATATATATATATATATATATAACGACAGGCACATGCTCAAGTTCATAACCAGGAGTCCAGGACAGGAAACGTTCAAAGTGGCAGGACATTCACTCATAACAAGCTAGTACTATGAAGGAAGGATGGCATGACATTATTTATTCTACTACAGTAGTTATTATGCATTCTCAGCCTGGGGTGTGGCCGAATATTTCTTCTCCAGCAGCCCAGCTCTCATGCAGCTGTTTCCTCTCCAGCGCCGTCGGCCTCTCCGAGGTTGCGACCACCGGCTGCGAAGGCCGCACCCATGTCTGCCAGGATTCAGCAGAGAGATGATCAGCCAAAGAAACAGTTAATCTAACCTAAATTTGCATAGAACATGTGGCATAAGCTCGAAGATGGGGATGAAGGAGAACTCACCGGGGCCAACACGGTGCCTGCAGCCCGCCTTGGGGCAGCCATGGTTGAAGTCAGCTTGCAGTTCTTGAAGGATTTCAGGATGCAGTGGTCTTCTTCCAGGCCTGGATGGTTGCTCTTGCACCTGCGGTACTCGTCGCAGTGGCAGCATCGGAATGGGAAATCCCCAAGGGTCCCCTGGACCGCGAGGAAGGAGATCAGCATGGCCAGGACCAGGGCCTTCCCACCGCGAGCCGCCATTGCGCGCTCGAGCTCGCAAGTCACACTGGGACTGGGAGAGTGCTACTGGTAGTGATAGTGGTAGGGGGTGGGGGTCTGGATGGTGTGCAGCGGGCGCCTGAATTTATAGCACAGCGACGTCCTACTGTTCAACCCTGCGACTCTATTCAGCTTCGCGGACTGATCGACCGGCGGGCGTCGGATCCCCGATCAACGGCAGATGGCGGCGATGCACCGCGCTACCTTTTACTAGTCGTTCAGCGGAAGAGAGTAGGTGACACGTGGTAAGGGCAGGGCGTCCATGGTTACCAGCTTTAGCATCACTAGGCTGGCATACAGCCTCTGATCTGAATGCCACAGGCGAACGCATGAAGTGGACGCGTAACTGAAGAACAGCTCATGAACGGCCAGTTTTAGCCAGATAGGTGCACATTTTAGCAGTATCCCAAGGATCAGACGTATCCTAGAAGCAGGTGGACGGACGAAATGGCCTGGACGCATCGATGGGTACGTACGTGATAATGCTCTGCCTAATCTAGTCTAATCTAACCTGCATGTTACAAGAGGTTTCCGGTTTCAGTATGGTTGTGAACCGGCGATCACTGATGGATGCCTTGCGTGTGGTTCACTGAAATGAGCTGAGTCACGATCGGCCGATTTTGTACTACTCCAGCACTACACCGTACTGGCAGGTGCAGGTTGTTTGAGTAAACACTGGTTTTGTCTTTTGCTGAGTCACGTCTTTTTTGAAATCCAGTTGCTGAGCCCATCTTCTGTGAGGGTCTTCTTTTTAGTTTACCAGCATAGGAGAATGCGCCAAGTTACCACAGCGCCTGAACCAATTTGATCTGTTTTTTTTTAGAAAGAAGGGGTAGGCCCCGCGTTAAATTAACGATGCTTGTCCCGACATTAAATTAATAATGCTCTGATAAATTGAAAATGGCAAAGGTACATGGTAGATGGTGCTGAGATAACAACTTAGAGCATGGTTAATAGTATAGCCAACTGCTGACTATAAGCCATTTTATAGCTCATCTTATAGCTAGCTTGTACAATAGTGAGCTATAAAAGAGTACTACTTTTATCATATATGGCTCATCTTTCATTCTCATAAAGCATCTAAGAGCACGTGCTAGAGCTGGCTCTTCACGAAGAGCCCGCTTTCCTTCTCTCTCCTCTTCTCTCTCATCCAAGTCAGCAAAAATATAGTATTTTAATCCTTACGGCCTGCTGACTGTACCTTATTGTACTTGCTCTTACAAGACTTCGAACGATTATAACACACCAAAAAAATAATAGAAAACACATCTTAATTGTGGCCCTCATCCACCAAGGCAAGAATCCAATAGGGTCGTGGGAGCGAGAAAATATGAAACAAACAAAATGTAAGAGGGAGCTCATGTCGTCGTCATCCATGGAGTGGCCGAATTAAAACAAGTATGCCGTCGAAGAGGACCTACAAACCATCTCGCCCTGGCTCAAAGGACGACAAATTGTCGTTGACGGGTCTGCCCACCTAGAGCTCAAACATAAGCAGGCGACACAACCGCTAGGGAACATAAACCAAGCACGATGAACCACCCATACCAAGGTCGTCGCAAAATATACAACATCACGGGCCATGAAAAAGCAGGACAAGCTAAGGTAAGTGACCGGAGTGATGCAAGGAAGCGATAACGGAGGAGAGTTGTCGTCGAAGCAAGAACCTAAGGATGTGTTTGGTAGAGTGCATGAAGCATGCATGGGCTCAAAAGTTCCCTTTTCGATACACTTTTGGGTGTTTGGTAACCTGCATGGGGTCTTTTCAGCATGTACGAACTCAGTCCAAATACTTTCTTAGCATGCACGAAGAAAAAACACCCCAACAATCGTTTGCTGGTCAACATGCATCAACGAAGCCAACGACAATGTGTTTTAAAAAATTATTTTAATAAAATGTTCATAATACCAAAAATTGTTCAGATTAAAAAAACAGATTTTGAAAATTTGCAGAAACTGTCCAGATTTTCAAAAATTGTTAAAATCTTCAAAAGAGTACAAAATTTCATTTTTAAAAAATTCAAAAACTGTTTGGAATTTTTAAAATTTTAAATTAAAAAAAAAATCAGATTTTCAATTTTTCCCATGTTTCAATGTTTTTGACATTTTTGAGAAGTTTTGTTTACTTAGTGCTTGTTCGGAAGCTCTCCTGCATCGTAACTCCGCTCCGCGCGAGGAGCTGGGTTCGAGCCGCTCCCTGCAATTGTGTTGGCGCTTTCTCCACTCCGGGAGTTGCGGTTGGGGAGCGGAGAGTATCCGAACATGGCCTTAGTTGAAAATATCGGTTGCTACATTACCAACCGGCAAGTCTTAACAGATGCAAGCCACCAAACAAAGTCTTAGCTTTGGTCATTTTTTTGACATTTGGAGAAGTTTTGTTTACTTAGCTTAGCACGTATCGGCTCATACACTGCTACCAAACAATAACAAATGCATGTGCTCAGCATCAGTGGCGGAGCTATGTGGTAAGCTGCTGGGCCATGGCCCCCCAGCTTTGATCAAAGTTGTGAAGGTTTTTTTTGGGGAGAGAACGATTAGGGAGAGTAGAGTCTTTTGGCCCCCCAAAACATCCATATTTATGTTTGGCCCCTCCAAGAGATATTGCCTAGCTCCGTCAGTGCTCAGCCTGTCTACAATCAACATGTATGAGAAGAGAACAACCATGCTAGGTTGAGAATGCTACCAAACACACCCTAAGCATTGCAGGATACCCACTACTGACAGTCCAGCACACTCATTGCCCCCTCATCCCACAGCTACACCTTTAAGAAGGGAACAACTTCGAAGCGCGGCCACCGCCAAAGCCTATGATTTGCGTTTTCAACCAGGATTTCGGAAGAAAGGAAAGGGGGTCCTCAATAGCACCTCCAAGGAGGGAGGTGACATCCGTGGACGTCACCGTCATTGTGGGCACCCACAAGACAAGGTTTTCTCCCAGAACCCTAACCCTGTCGGTGAATACTCACAACATATGCCATAGGTAGGCTAAAGTCGGTGAGAACCGAAGGGACAAAGGAGGGCGCTGGGAACGAGGTTGGTACAAGCATGGAACGCACAATGTACCCAGGTTCAGGGCTCCCCGTAGAGATAAGACCCCTAGTCCTGCCGGAGTGTATGATGTATATGGATGGATTACAAGGTTGCTCCTGGAGCTGTGTTGAGGAGGAGGAAGAGGGGAACAGTCGGCTCGTCTCTGCCTCTCTCTGTGTGGTTGGTGGGTGTGAAGTGTTGTTCGACCGACCCTCTGCATGGAGGGTGACCGGAGGGTTTTATAGACGAACCCACCGGCCATCAATATGGATAAAGGGTACAAGAGTGGGACCCGGCTGGCAGTCTCGCTGGCTGGCCAGGGGGCCCACGAGGGTCTTGTCTTGTCGCTTGAGGGGCCCGCCGGCTGCATGGTCTCGTCTGGCAGTGGGACCCGCCGGCTGGCCAATGAAGCTCTCGCGTAAGGTTGACGCCGAGCATGCGCTGTGCATCGAGCGTCGTCCAGCGAGATTCGTCATGGGCAGGTTGTACGACTGCCTCCACTGTTCCCCACGCCGAGTGCAGTAATGGAGTGGGAGTTTGACGATCCGACACTATGCTAGGTGATGGATTAGAGCCGGGGTAGGTCAGCGGCATGGCCGCCGACGCTCGTACCTGCCGGGCACTCCGATCCAGTACCTTTACTGACGCGTATCTGCTTTTAATCGTAAGGTCTCATCATGACCTACGATCTGATGTGACTTGAGATCTCCGGCCGGCTAGCCTGCTTGGCTAGCCGGCTTGGGCACGGCCGCCTCGTTCCTAGCCGGCTGGCTTGGCCAAGACGGCCAGGAAGAGGTAGCCGTCTCGCCTCTAGCCAGTAGGGGTTGCCTAGCCGGCCAGAGAGTTGGCCGCCTCGTCCTCCAGCCGACAGGCGCAGCCTAGCCGACCAGAAGACTTGGGCCTTGGAAAACTGTACTTGGTCATTCCCTTTGGGCAGGAAATGAAGGAGCAGGCTCGATGAGCCTACCCCGGGGTTATCCCCCGACAAACCCTACCCACGAGCCAACACCACTGGAAACTGGGAAAATGAAAAAGAAAACGAAAGGAAAGGTTTTTGTGAAGCACTATGAACAGAAATAGAACAAGAAGATCATAAATAGAAAAAACAAAAAGGGAAAACGGAAATGAAAATAAAATAAGAAAATTAAAACAAAAAGGATCAATTTTTAAAATAAAATGAGCAAAGGAAAACAATTTTTTTTTTAAATTGCTTATAATTTTAAAATATACAAAGCATTATACAAAAAAACTCATGTATTCAAAAAATATTCAAGTAATTAAAACTAAAAAAGATAAAGATAGAAACAAGGAAGATAAAAAAGGGGAAAATAAAATAAACAAAATCAAAGAAGAAGAAAAATAAATAATATAACTTGATTGAAAACCATAGTATAAAAACAATAAACAAATTATTTCTTTTTGGCTTTCTGGCCTAACAACCTGACCAATATTCAATATGCTATTGTACCGTGTTAAAAAAGCATTCTCTTTCCAAGCAACCCTCAATCAAAAGAAAAGAAAAACTTCCCTATCTTAAGAATTTGATCTTGTGCCCTTGTTCATCTTCAGATAGCTCTGGCGAATCCTAGGCTGCAGGTGTCGGAAAAACTGGTACTGTCAGGGTACATCAAGGACACCATAGGGGAGGAGAACGTGTTTCTGACCATCACATCTGCTGGCACGAGCTGCAGAGGTCGAGAAGCAAGGAGGCACGGAGCGAAGTATAGCAGCCTTTAGGAAGTGCAGCTGTAGATATTGTGGTGTGGCACAAGGCAGGAAGAAGAAGATGCATGCGTGGAGATTCAGAGCTGCGGGGAAACATGAACTATTCGGTCACATGGATCGTGTGCCTGGATGCTCCCTGCATGTGCTGAAAACTGTACCAGGAAAGGATTCGGGATATAATTTTTTTTGTATCAGGTTGACATTGTAGAATTCGTAAGAGAGGAGAGAACTGTTCGATTACTAGATGAACAAATGTTATACTTCCTCTGCAAGTGATGGAAGAGGCCATATAAATGGGTTTATCTTTTACTGCATCAACGTTCTCCGAAATATCTTTTAAAAAGAGAAAAAGGTTCTTCGAAAAAGCAGTAAGAGAACTAATCCAACAGATTGCCTCGAAAAAGGAAAAAAGGACAATCCAAAAGCCAAGAGCATAACTCATCATAGAAACAACGTCTCTCCGTATGATCTTGCACCAAAAATTCCTTTTGGACGAGACTGCAAGCGAAGCACATCTCTCCATACGATATACGTACTATATAACAGAACTAATGTGCGTTGATAATTTGCTGCTTCTGTTTATACCTCACCCAGTATTCCTACCGAAACACGGGAACGAACGACGTACAGCTTGACCAGATATCAACACATGCTCGCGCGAACATTGCACACAAATAAAACTGGAAACAAGAGCAGCCGGATTCACAGTAGTAACCTCTTGAGTTTTGTGCATCATCAGTTCATCATGTTTTCAACACCCGTGGTGTATAACAAAATGACAAGCACGTGGTACGTACGTACTGAGTATTTATCAGGGCCGGGCCTACAAAATCCAGAACCCTGTGCGAAATTTAAAAATAAGGTCCTATTTTATAAAAAAATAAACTAAAGAATTACTATATTATATACATATATATATATATATATTACAGAAAAATTATAATTATATAACATAATGTCTTACATATTGAATATATAAAAACGTCATACCCATCCTCGCTAATAATTAATTAGAAAATAGGAATTAAAACTTAGGAGTCGAAACCGAAGTTAAGCGAAAAGAAAGACTCGATAAACACCTAGAGGCTGGAGGAGTCAGTCATCGAGCAATCCAACAAGACGATGTCAACGAGTTTAAATTTTAAGAGAGAAGGAAGGAAGGCAGCGAATTCCGATGATCGGACTGATTTAATGAGTAATAACGATTGAGAAGGGACGAGGCGAGAAGATTGGAGACGAGGGCGGACTCCATGGCTGGCTGCTCGTCGGGGCTGGTTGGCGGCTCCTTACCGAGAGTTCGAGACGGAGGGCGTGGGGCACGGGGCGCGGGGCGCGGGCGAAGAGACGAGGGTGCGAGCCATGAGAGGAGGCGACGATTCTTCAGTTCTTGGCCACGATCGATTCGAGAGTCCCTGCTGCGCCAGTTGCCCGATCCCGATCTTGTAAGGAATCCTGATCTGTGTAGCGGCATGATGAGGAGTCGAGGAGTGCGCTCGATCCACCCCTCTAGGCTGTAGCGATCCAGTCTTCAGCCCAACTCCAGTGCCACAAGGCCTAATAGCGCTAAGTTTATTTTTTCTTTTTTGTACTGGGCTTATATGAAAAATTGGGCCCTCCAAAATTTTGGGCCCTGTGCAGACCGTACTTTTCACACCACTGTAGGCCCGGCCCTGGTATTTATGTATATCTATAGTTATTAGTACCACAGCCAGAGATCTTGTACAGTGCATGACAGACTTTTACTACAAGAACGCTTTTATTTTAAAGAGTTTCTCGGCCTATAGCATGGCCAAACTGTGTCTGTCGTCCAAGTCTCCAGCCAGCCTCTCGCGGCCCTCATGGAGCTGCATCCTCTTCAGCGGTGTTGGACTCGCCGTGATGGGCACCCCCGGCAGGAGCAGCCATGTTGCCCTCAGCGAAGTTGAACTGGCTGTGATCGGCACCCTCGGCAGGAGCAGCCATGCTGCGCTCAGCGACGTTGAACTCGCCGTGATCGGCACCCCCGGCAGGAACGGCCATGCTACCCTCGTCTGTAAGTGTAAGCATTCAGCAGCAAACCACAGGTCAGACAAACAAACTTTCGGAAAACACACATACATATACTAGTATAATATGCAGTACATGCTCAGGCACCTGACACTGAGCTCTAACGCGGGAACGATATAACTCACCGGTGTTGACAGCATCGGCCAGTGGCATCACGGAAGGAGTGATCTTCGAGCACCTCCGATCAGTACATGTTGCGAGGCTTGTCATCACGCAGTGGAACTCCTTGGTACTGCTAGCTGGCGTGTGTAATAGGCACCCCTTGTGGAGGTGGCAGTAGCACGCGGCGAAATCAAACACCGGCGTTCCTTGGACCGCGAGGAAGGAGATCAGCATGGCCAGGACCAGGGCCTTCCCACCGCGAGCCGCCATTGCGCGATCGAGCTTGCAAGTCACACTGGGACTGGGAGAGTGCTACTGGTAGTGGTAGGAGGCCGAGGTGGGGATGTGGATGATGTGCAGGGGTGTGCAGCGGGCGCCTGAATTTATAGCCCAGCGACGCCGCACTGTTCACCCACTCAGTTTCGCGTACTGATCGATCGGTGCGCGTCGGATCCTCCATCAATGGTAGATGGCAGCGATGCGCCACACTAGCTTTGTTATTCGTACATGATTATTAGCACCAAATGTTCAAGTTGGATGCCCTTTTTACTTGTTATAAACGGGACAGAGTAGACGAGATGTCCCGTTATTCTGCTCTTCTTGGCAAGGGCAGGGCGTCCGTGGTTACTAGCTTTGGCACCACCAGGCAGGCATGCAACCTCTGAATGTCCATGAAGTGGACGCGTAACTGAAGAACAGCTCAGGAACGGCCAGTATTAGATCAGTGCACATTTTAGCGGTGTTACACGGACAGACGTATCCTAGAAGCAGGTGGACGGACGAAATGTCTTGGACGCATCGATGGGTGCGTACGTGATAATGTTCTGCCTAATCTAAATCTAACCTGCATGTTACAAGAGGCTTCTGGTTTCAGTATGGTTGTGGACTGGTGGTGATCACTCATAAATGGCTTGCGTGTGGTTCACTGAAATGAGCTGAGTGACGGCGTTAAACGCCTGCACTGCTGCACACACGGTCGCAATCGACCAATTTTGTACTGCTAACTCAGAAATTCTCTCTTGTCCGCTAATTAACTCAGAAATTAGTCCGCGAACAGGGACGCCAGAGCAGGCTATACAACGCAACCGCATACATTTCAAAAAAGGTTTGACTAAACCGGACGAAATTCATTCAAACAATTCGGATTTTCGTATAAGCCAAGCGAAAATCATTACATTTTGAACATTTTTTATATAAATTGAACGAAATTCATTACACTTTTTGACAATTTTTAACTAAACCCAATCTAAATGACCGTCGGCGGCCGTTCATCATGTCCGGCCATGAACCCCGAGAACTCATACTCCGTCTCTTGCCTTTGCCTTCTCCAGTTTAGCATCGACGCTCTCTAGCTCTACCATCGCCAGTGCTGTCTGGGTGGCTAATCCGTCGACGACGATCACCCCGCCAAGCTTAGCTTCAGCAGGAGGGAAAGAGTGATGGTCTTCTTTGGACTCGAGCGGCAGCGACCTACCATGCACTACTCTTCCTTGCTGCCGACAGTGTCCGTGAACGCATCAGCTTCGTGGTCGTGGCGGTGGGGCGCGGCTGTGGTGGAGCTGGCGATGTCCTCCTCGTCGTCGCTCTTGCCCACACCTCATCCGTCGCCTCATCGAACTCGAGTAGACGACTTCTAACTCCACCTAATGTTGGCGGTACAACCAACTGTCGCGGCAGATCTCATGGACAGAGTGGTAGAACTCGAGCAACGCCTCCAGCTCGGGCACGTCCACATCCAACACAGTGGATGTGCCGGCGGTGAGCAGCTCCTCCACACACCAATGCTCCTCAAGGAGATGGAGGTTGTAGGCCAGCTGGTCGGCCTACGCCTGCCGGAACTTGGCCTCCCGCTCCTTCCGCAACATTTCCATGTAGTGGGCATGGGCCATGCCGATGGTGATGCTCGCATGCAACGGCGAGGAGGGTAGCGTCGGCTGGTCCTTGATCGCGTCCTTCATTGGGACGTCATCGGGCCCCATCTGTGTGCCTGCATGTCATTCGACAACAATGTCTGCCATCTCCCTCTTCTTCTCGGATGAGAGGTTGTCCTAGAGGGATTTGGAGCATGAGGAGGCCATGGCGGACATGGTGCATTGAGGAGAAAGGAACCGGAGGAGGATGACCAAGGATGAGGCCGGTGATGGAGTTATAGAGTGGGGCGGGTGGCAATGGGTTATGTCAGGTGGTTAATGGTGGGCGGCAGACACACAGACGGGTTGCACCGGAGTAGGTTTCTTGGCAACCCCATACCATTAATGTAGGCCAACGAATTGATGGGGTGTCGTTTGAACAAGGAGCGGTTGCCTGCATCGGGAAGCGGTGTGAGCGGCACTCTCTCAGCCGACGCACCGCATCAATGCCAACAACACTAAGAGATCATGTCCGCTCTGGACGGGCATGAATGTGACACTGACGCTATGAAGCGGTGATGTTCATTTCGGCCGGGAAGCATGCACGGGCGAGGGACAATTTAAGGGTGAGCCGGCGCAGTCAAAAGCAGGCATGGCAGTAGTCTGGACGCCCGCAACCCTCCCCCCCACTTTGTCTCCGGTTTGCGTGGAAAGGCACATCTAGACCACTCAGTGGACTGATGCAGGACCGCGTTGTATGGTAAAACACGTCCAAACCACGTGACCCGGATGTATGTGGGCGATTTGAGGGTCAACACTGGAGATGCCCTGATAGAACGTTACACCATACTAGTAGGTGCTAATTCTGTTTAGGTGCAAGTCCTTTATTTTCATGAACATACAAAGGGTCATGTATCCTTTCGTTGTTAAAAGTGAAGTTAGAAGAACACAACCTTCTATCTTTTTTCTCTCGGGATATCGTTTTTTGGAGCTGGTGTTGGTTTGAGGGGTCCCGAGGTCGAGTGGCGTGGTTTTCGAAGTCGAAGGCGGTTGGTGTCGACGGCATGGTGTAGTGGGGTCTCGATGATGGATCATGATGATGGACGAGCACAAGGCGGTGGCGCTATCTGCATCATGGTGGCATTGACGACAGTCCTGACAAGGTCGTTTCATTTATCACAGCTCCGAAGATGGGTTCGCGAAAGACACCAACGACGACTTTGGGAGCATGCACATGCAATGTACGCTAAGGGTTCTTCGATTTTAGATGATGTGTGTAGGGATGAGTTCAGGGCAAGTGGCCTTGGTAATAACCACCATTATCATCAACCTTGTAGGTGGAGCAAACTTTGTCGCATAGAAGGCGGATTCTGAAGGAGTGATGTTTTAACTTGTATAAGGCATTGTTGAATAATATAATAAATATGATTTTGTGCATCACCCGATGTGGAGCTCGTGGTTCAACCTCCTTTTCAAAATGTAGAAGAAGAATACAACCTTGGTGGTGGATCTCAACAATATAAAGCGGAAAGGGACATAAGCCCCCTCCTTGTTATCTCAGAGAGTCACAAAGGTAACTCGGTCAAGAACCCAAGTTTCCTCATCATCGCCCCCCTCATCCAGTCCCTCCCCCCTCTTCCATGACTGACATCATTGGGCGAAGCCCACCGGAGGCGGGTGCAGCGGGTGCAACCCCCATGAGGCTCCCACGGCCCACACAATCACTCATTAAATGTCACCAACTTGCCTCGTGTTGCCGCTCCTCTCTATGTCAGTGTTCCCTCTATGTCTCCCAAGCGCGTCTCGGACCAAGGGTTCCCCGAGTCAGAAGGTGTAAACATCTCTACATCGTTTCCTCCTTGGGGACATCATCTTGGATTGTTATGCTTCGGGACTCACCTTAGCTTTGACTCGGCATACCTTTGTCCTAGGCAACTCACTGGAGCTTGCCTGGATGTCCTGGGATAGCCTCGGCGACACGCTGCCCTTTGACTTCGGTGATAGAACATCGGGTATAGCACCCTCTGGTATCGGTGGTGTGTCGCCTTTCGGCTTCTCTAGTGGCACGACGATGCCTCTGCATGAACATGGGTATTTGATGTGTTTCATTTGTGCCATTGATGCTCATTGGCATGCTTGAACTTTGGTGTCTGCTTTCTAATAGGGTTACGGTACATGGTGGCCCGGATGACATTTACGTGGACATCTTGGGGTAGCCTTGGCGGCACGCTGGTCTTCAACCTTGATGGCGGTACACCGGTGTCGTGCCCTTTGGTCTTGGTGGCGCATTGACTCTGAACTTTGTCGGTGGCACACCGCTATCACCAAACAAACTCAACCATCTGATATCATTCATTTGTGTGAGTGGTGTTCCCTTGCAAGTTGTTATTTTGGTTATTGTTTTCTTGCCTAGGCCGGCCTTGTGGTTCTTTGTCAGTTGTGGAACGTGCCGCTCTGAGAAGCTCGCTATCGTGGTATAGGCTATGGGGTGTTTCGGTTGGTTAGATAATATGAAGGAAACATGATGACTATATTGTTACTTGATTTATACAACAAAGATTCATAGAAAAAAAGAATAATAGGAAGGAAACATGATGATAGACATGCAGGAAATTCAGAGTTTCTGAAAAATAGATGCATGTAGAATGAGTGTAGGAAATAGTGAATCATGAGCTATTTTGCTCCAGCCAAAAAGGCTAGTGGCAGCCGCTCTCAACATATATTGAATGCTCCAAATTCCAGTAACACACCCTTCTTTAGCCATCGCATAAGTATTACCTTTATAAGTTTTAGAATGTAGCACATTTTGATGAAGACAGTGAAAACAACAAATGATAACAAACTAAAAAAACAAAGTACAAACCTTGGGAAGCAACAATATGTTTTCCTTCATGAATCTCTCCACGGTGGATCGCTTCAGCAGGATGAACAATCCCACATATTGTTTTTTGAAGAAACACAAGAAGACAAAATAGAACTGCACCAAGGGTCAGCCTTGAGCCCTTATATGTTTACCCTGGTGATGGTTGAGGTCACAAGGGATATACAAGGAGATATCCCATGGTGTATGCTCTTTGCGGATGATGGGGTGGTAGTCATTGAAGTCTAACGGGGGTCAATAGGATGTTAGAGCTATGGAGATAAACCTTGGAATCGAAAGGTTTTAGACTTAGTAGAAGTAAAACGACATGAGGTGTGATTTCAGTACTACTAGGCGTGAGGAGGAGGAGGATGTTAGTCTTGAAGGGAGGGTGGTGCCTTAGAAGGACACCTTTCGATATTTGGGGTCAATGCTGCAGAAGAATGGGGATATCGATGAAGAGTGAACCATCGAATAAAAGCCTGATGGTTGATGTGGCGCCAAGATTTTGGCATTCTCTGTAACAAGAGAGTGCTACAAAAGCTAAAAGTCAAGTTCTATAGGACGACGGTTCAACCCACAATGTTGTATGGAACTTGGTTTTGGCCGACTAAAAGGCGACATTTGCAAGAGTTAGGTGTTTCAGAGATGTGCATGTTGAGATGAATGTGTGGACACACAGGGAAGGAACGGGCCCGGAATGATGATATACGAGATAGAGTTGGGGTAGCACCAATTGAAGAGAAGCTTGTCCCACACTGTCTGAGATGGTTTGGGCATATTCAACGTAGGCCTCCAGAAGATCCAGTGCATAGAGGATGGCTAAAGCGTGATGATAATGTCAAAATAGGTCAGGATAGACCGAACTTGACATGGGAGGAGTCTGTAAAGAGAGATCTGAATGACTAAAGTATCACCAAAGAACTAGTCATGGACACTGGTGCGTGGAAGCTTGTTATCCATTTTCTAGAACCATGAGTTGGTTGCTAGATCTAATGGGTTTCACCCCTAGCCTACCCCAACTTGCTTGGGACTAAATGTTTTGTTGTTGTTGTTATTGAAAGTGTGTTATATCGACCAGAGGGGGTGATTAGGCAATTGTTACAAATTCTCCACTCACGAAATACTTAGCGAAGAAATACAAAGTGACGAAATACTACGTAGCGGATAAAGTACTCAAGGGCAAGCCAAACATGGTAACAACAAAGTCACTGATGGGGTTGTACATTAGGGGTGGGCCTATGGACCTGCTTCCCTAGGCCCACCTAGGACCCCTTACGGACATGAGTGTCCTTCAAACCACCGATGCAGTCCCGACCTCACTCGGTACAACATACCGTCACTCGCCCTGCCTGGAGTCACTCGAATCACCTTGTGTCAGTCAAATGCATCCTGGCACTCGGACCACAGCAAGGCGATGGCACGGGAAGGGGCTGCAATGGCTAAGGACTTAATCCATCACATGAAGTGCAGTGAAGACCCACATTACCAGTAACGCCGCGTGTAATAGCCACCGTTTCTAGTAACTCCTTTATTTATTATCATTTAATCACCTTGTAATGAAGCTCGTCCGGTTGTGGCATGCACTATATAAGCCACTCCCGGGCTCCAACTCAAGGGTTCAGCACCTTGGAATCTTTCATACCCCATAAGAAAACATCAGCCTCGGGGCTCGAGATGTAGGGTTGTTACCACTTCCGAGAGGGGCCTTAACTCGTACATCCGAGTGTATCCACTGCGCCTAGTTAGACTTCACCCCTCCGTTCGTACCCCTAGGTACTATTTTCAGGATAATTCCCACGACACTTGGCGCCCACCGTGGGGCATGCGCGTCTAGCAAATCCATCGTAGTTGAAGGTTTATTACATTTTCTGTCAACATGATGACACTCGACGGAGAGATCCTCTTCGATTCCCTCAACTTCGTCATTGATGACTCAGCATGGCTGCAGGATGTGCCACTAGACACCGACGCCCTCTGTACTCGAGGTATGTCACATTTCAGCGCATTTGCGCATTGAGTCCCGATTCGGCTGCCGTCGGTGTCGTATCACTCGGCGCCCCCATGCCCCGCTACTGTTCGCCGCAAGCGCTCCGGGCGCTCACTGATGCAGCGGTGGATCAAGCACGCCATGGGCAACCAGGCCATCTACGGGCAGGTGGCTATGCTCAGCTCCAATGAGCCCACCGTCAGCCTCTTTTCATCATCAAGCGAGGAGTCACTCGGCGACTTCGATTGCAAAAGCAGTAGGGGTGCCGCCAAGGTCTTGATGGCCGACGCGAATAGGGGAGGCAACATTGGTTTCGCCACGGATAATTCACCCATGCATGATGGAGGAGAGCTTCACCACGGCGATGACACCCACCACATTCCACAACGGCTCGCCGAAAAGCAGCGGGAGGAACTTCGACGGAGGAGCGATGAAGTTCTCCGCACCCCCATCATCGGGAACACCCCGGAGGAGATCGCTCTGGAGAATGCACGACTGGCCAATCTAGCCGAGCTCGAGCGAATCCATCGGTCACTCGATGCTCGGGCCGTGAGGGACCAGCTGAGGTCCAGCCGCAGCCATCGGCAGTTGTTCCCGAACGACCGCCCGCGTCACATCGAGGTGATGCAGACACCTTTGTTATACTTGGCCGCGGCCACTTGGATCGTTGATTCCATTCAGCCAAGTGACAGTGCAACCGAAGAAGGCATTCGACATATCCAGGCTCTGTTGAAGACTACCATGCAGCAGAATTCTGTGGTGTCGCAGTCGCGGCATCGCATCCACAACAAGTCTGTCCAGGCGAGCACCATGCAATCGGCTCATAGCCCGCACGTACAAGGAAAACGCCAAAGTTCTCATCCTCTTCTGAGAGGCCCGCATGAAGACTAGAGGTAAGGTCATCGAGTCCGAAGCAGGTCACCCCCCCCCCCCGAGGAGTGGGTCACTCGGTCGCCGACCCCATCACCGTAGGAGAAGCCTCAATTGTCATTAGGGTAAGGGGGGCGATGACTATCGCCCCTCCCATTTAAACAATCGATCCATAATCACGCAATGCGTGATTTATCGGTCATGATTTGGCCGAGGAGTGTCCGGCCTCGAGTGCTTCGGCCAACACATCCAAGAGGCGGAGATCCCCTCGAACTACTGGTTGGCCACGGGGATCAGAAAGTTCAATGGTGAGTCGAAGCCAGAGACCTGGCTGGAGGACTAGCGAGTGGACGTCCAGATAGGCAGCGGTGATGATTATGTCTCTATGAAGCATCTACCCCTCATATTGGAGGGGTCGACGAGGGCGTGTCTAAATCAGCTGCCCTCCAGCAGCATCCACAGCTAGGGCGATCTTGCCCGAGTGTTTGTCAAGACCTAGGAGGGCACCTACAAGCGTCCAGGAGGCTTGACTGAGCTGCAACATTGTGTCCAGAAGAGCAACGAGACTCTTAGGGAGTACATCTAGTGGTGGACCACACTGCACAATGATACGTCTCCAACGTATCTATAATTTTTGATGGTTCCATGCTATTATCTTGTCAACTTTGGATGTTTTGTATGCATGAATATGCTACTTTATATCTTTTTTGGGACTAACCTATTGACTCAGTGCCAAGTGCTAGTTCCTGTTTTTTCCGTGTTTTTGACCTTTTTCAGAGGAGAATATTAAACGGAGTCCAAACGAAATAAAACCCACGGAATGATTTTTTTCCATAACAGAAGACATGCAGGAAACTTGGGAACCAAGGCACGGGACCTCGGAGGAGGTCACAAGCCAGCCAGGCCCGACCTAGGAGGGATCGGGCCTGGCAGGCTTGTGGGCCCCCTGTGGCTCCCCTGCCCTAGTTCTTCCGCCTATAAATTCCCTAAAAATCTGAAACCACAGGAGAGAGCCATGAAAATACTTTTCCGCCGCCGCAAGCTTCTGTCTCCGCAAGATCCCATCTGGGCCACGTTCTGGTGCCCTGCCGGAGGGGATTCAGACACGGAGGGCTTCTTCATCAACACCATTGCCTCTCCGATGATGCGTGAGTAGTTCACCACAGAACTTCGGGTCCATAGCTAGTAGCTAGATGGCTTGTTCTCTCTCTTGGATCTTCAATACAAAGTTCTCCATGATCTTCATGGAGATCTATCTGATGTAATCTTCTTTTGCGGTGTGTTTGTCGAGATCCGATGAATTGTGGATTTATGATCAGATTATCTATGAATGTTATTTGAGTTTCCTCTGATCTCTTATATGCATGATTTCGTATCCTTGTAATTCTCTTCGAGTTGTGGGTTTCGTTTGGCCAACTTGATCTATAATTCTTGCAATGGGAGAAGTGCTTGGTTTTGGGTTCATACTGTGCGGTGTTCTCACCTAGAGACAGAAGGGGTAGCCAGACACGTATCGTGTTGTTGCCATCAAGGGTAAAAAGATGGGGTTTATATCTATTGCATGAAGTTATCCCTCTACATCATGTCATCTTGCTTAAGGCGTTACTCCGTTTGTTATGAACTTAATACACTAGATGCATGTTGGATAGCGGTCGATGTGTGAAGTAATAGTAGTAGATGCAGACAGTATCGGTCTACTTGTCTCGGACGTGATGCCTATATGTATGATCATTGCCTTAGATATGATCATGACTTTGTGCGGTTCTATCAATTGCTCGACAGTAATTCGTTCACCCATCGTAATATTTGCTATCATGAGAGAAGCCTCTAGTGAACAGTATGGCCCCCGGGTCTACTTCACATCATATTTTCAGCTCTACACTTTTACTTTGCTGCACTTTCCGCCTTCAGATCTCACCTTGCAGTTAACCGTGGAGGGATTGACAACCCCTTTGTAGTGTTGGGTGCAAGTTTGCTTGTTTTTGCACAGGTACTTTGCAGACTTGCCTTGATACTCCTACTGGATTGATACCTTGGTTATCAAACTGAGGGAAATACTTACTGTTACTATGCTGCATCACCCTTTCCTCTTCAAAGGAAAAACCAACGCAAGCTCAAGAGGTAGCAAGAAGAATTTCTGGCACCGTTGCACGGGAGGAGGATCAAGTCAAGAATAGTCTCCCATCAATGTGCCAATTTCTGGCGCCGTTGCCGGGGAGGAGGATCAAGTCAAGAATATTCTCCCGTCAATGTGCCAATTTCTGGCGCCGTTGCCGGGGAGTATCAAGTCAAGAATAGTCTTCCTCCAACGTGTCAATTTGTGGCACCGGGGACTATTCTAAGTGAAGCTTATCCAATTAACTTTCGCAAACTCATCTCTTGCATTTACTTTTTTGCCTCTCGTTTTCCTCTCCCCCACTTCTGAAAAACAAAAATTTACAAAAATATTTGCCTTTCCTTTGCTTGTGTGCTATGTGCCTTCAATATGCTTGCATCTTCGCTTGCTGAAAATCTATTGATATGGATCCTCATCCACTTGCTAATCTCTTTAAGACATCCAATTATGTTGAACCAATTGCTAGTGAGTTGAGTGCACTTTACTATCTTTATGAAGTTTTGCTTGGGCGTGAATCTGAAAATTGTGATGAAGAAATTTATGAAGTGATTCACGAGGGCTCCTTGAATGAAAAGCATGATTGCAATGATTTCGCTATGAATTCCATTAATGTCAATCATGCTAAAAATTTGCAAAACCCTAAGCTTGGGGATGCTAGTTTTGCTATGTCCACTACTTGTTGCAATGATCATGATTGGGGTAATGATTTTTCTTATGATCTTGAAAATTTGTTTAAGCCTCATGGTGATTATGATATTTGCAATAATATTGAAAGTGGGATTGGAGAAGTCATGACTTTAGTTGATGATAATCCCACTATTTTTGAAGAGCGTCAACTTTGCATGCATGTGGATCATGAAAAGAATATCCTATGTGATAGCTATATTGTTGAATTTGAATATGATCCCACATGTAATTGTTACTAGAGAGGAAAATATTGTGGTAGAAACTTTCATGTTACTAATTTACCTCTCGTTATGTTGAGAATGATATTGTCTCTTTCTTCTTCCTTGCATATGGTGGTTATTGCTTGTCTTGATAATTTGTTTTCCTATAAAATCCCTATGCATAGAAAGTATGTTAGACTTAGATGTGATTTTCACATGCTTTATGATGCTCTCGTTGTGCTTCAATTCTTGTCTTTTGTGTGAGCATCATTGAATTATCAATGCCTAGCTAAGGGCGTTAAACAATAGCGCTTGTTGGGAGGCAACCCAATGAATTTATCTTTGCTTTTTGCTTTTTGTTTTGTTGTGTCCACACCATCATAATTCTTTTATGATTGTGTTTTTTGTGTTTCTTTTTATGTTTGTGCCAAGTAAAACCTTTATGATTAGTTTTGGTGATGATTGTGTGATCATGCTGAAAAAGACAAAAACTTTGTGCTCACGAAATTATTTTTAATTCCTATCCATAAAGAACTTTTGAGTTGATTCTTTTTGCTGCTGGTTGATATGACAATTTCCCTAATTATCATAATTTTTCAGAATTTTTGAGATACCATAAGTATACAGATTGCTACAGATTGGTCTGTTTTCGACAGATTCTGTTTTTGTTGTGTTCATTGCTTATTTTGATGAAACTATGGATAGTATCGGGGGGTACTAGCCATGGAAAAGTGAGAATACAGTAATCTAACATCAATCTAAATAGAAATCAAGATTACTACAGTACCTAAAGAGTTGGTAGTTTGTTTTCTTATGCTAATGATATCACGAGTTTCTGTTTAAGTTTTGTGTTGTGAAGTTTTCAAGTTTTGGGTGATGTTCTCATGGACAATGGGATAAAGAGTGAAAAGAGCTTAAGCTTGGGGATGCCCAATGCATCCCAAGCCAAATTCAAGGACACCAAAAAGCCTAAGCTTGGGGATGCCCCGGGAAGGCATCCCCTCTGTCGTCTTCAATCCATCGGTAACGTTACTTGGAGCTATACTTTTATTCACCACATGATATGTGCTTTGCTTGGAGCGTCGTGTATTATAAGAGTCTTTTCTTTTTGTTGTGTTATGATCATCCTTTCTGCACACCTTTTTGAGAGAGACACACACTCATCATGATTTTGCTAGAATACTCTTTGAGCTTCGCTTATATCTTTTGAGTTAGGCGATTTAGCTCGCATGTGCTTCACTTATATCTTTTGAGCTAGATAAATTTGCTCTAGTGCTTCACTTAAATCTTTGTAGAGCACGGCGGTGTCATATTTTGGAGAAATAAGAACTCTCGATCTTCACTTATATCTTTTTGAGAGTGCTCTCTGTGAGCAACTTGGTAATTGGCTTGTGCTATGAAAGTAGTCCTAAAGATGATAGGCATCCAAAGAGGATATAATAAAAACTTCCATATTCATGTGCATTGATTATAAAGAGAAGGTTGATCCCTCTCAATTAGTTTTGAGACATGGATTTGGTAATATTTGAGTTATGTTAGTAGGGTGTTGTGAATCTAGAAATACTTGTGTTGAAGTTAGTGATTCCCGTAGCATGCACGTATGGTGAACCGTTATGTTAGGAAGTCGGAGCATAATTGATTTATTGATTGTCATCCTTTGTGTGGCGGTCGGGATCACGCGATGGTTAACACCTACCAACCCTTCCCCTAGGAGTATGCGTTTATCACTTTGTTTCGACTACTAATAAAACTTTCGCAAAAAGTATATGAGTTCTTCATGACTAATGTGAGTCCATGGTATAGATGAACTTTCACCTTCCACCATTGCTAGCCTCTCTAGTGCCGCGCAACTTGCACAAACCCACCATGTACCTTCCTCAAAACAGCCACCATACCTACCTATTATGGCATTTTCATAGCCATTCCGAGATATATTTCCATGCAACTCCCACCGTTCCGTCTCATGACATGTGTCGTCACTTACATATTGCCATTGCATGATTGTAAGATAGCTAGCGAGATGTTTCAACGTCATACGCTAAGCTAGATCATTGCACATCCCGGTACACTGTCGGAGGCATTTCCTATAGAGTCATCATTGCTCTAAGTATTGAGTTGTGAGGAAATCAAAGTGTGATGATAATTATTATTAGAGCATTGTCACATGTGAGGAAATAAAAAAAAAGAGGCCAAAGATGCGCACCAAAAAAATGAGAAAAAAAGAGGCCAAAGAGCCCAAACAAAAAAAGAGAGAGAAAAAGAGAGAAGGGACAATGCTACTATCCTTTTCCACACTTGTGCTTCAAAATAGCACCATGTTCTTCATGATAGAGAGTCTCTTGTTTTGACACTGCCATATACTAGTGGGAATCTTCATTATATAACTTGGCTTGTATATTCCAATGATGGGCTTCCTCAAAATTACCCTAGGTCTTCATGAGCAAGCAAGTTGGGTGCACACCCACTAGTTCTTCTTTTGAGCTTTCACACACTTATAGCTCTCGTGCATCCGTTGCATGGTAATCCCTACTCATTCACATTGATATCTATTGATGGGCATCTCCATAGACCTTTGATACGCCGATTCGATGTGACCATCTCTTCCTTTTTGCCTCACAACCTCCACCACACTCTATTCCACCTATAAGTGCTATATCCATGGCTCACCCTCATGTATTGCATGAGAGTTGAAAAGGTTTGAGAAAGTAAGAGTGCGAAAACAATTACTTGGCCAATACCGGGGTTGTGGATGATTTAAATTCGTTGTGTGGGGATGATGGAGCATAGCCACACTATATGATTTTGTAGGGATAACTTTCTTTGGCCTTGTTATTTCAAAATTTCATGATTACTTTGCTAGTTTGCTTGAAGTATTATTGTTTTCATGTCAATAGCAAACTATTGTTTTGAATCTTACGGATCTGAACATTCATGTTACATGAAAGAAGTTACGAAGGACAAATATGTTAGGTAGCATTCCAAATCAAAAATTCAGTCTTTATCACTTCCCTACTCGAGGACGAGCAGGAGTTAAGCTTGGGGATGCTTGATACGTCTCCAACGTATCTATAATTTTTGATGGTTCCATGCTATTCTCTTGTCAACTTTGGATGTTATGTATGCATTAATATGCTATTTTATATCTTTTTTGGGACTAACCTATTGACTCAGTGCCAAGTGTCAGTTCCTGTTTTTTCCGTGTTTTTAACCTTTTTTCATAGGAGAATATTAAACGGAGTCCAAACTTAATAAAACATGCGGAATGGATTTTTCCATAACAGAAGACACGCAGGAAACTTGGGAACCAAGGCAGGGGACCTCGGAAGAGGTCACAAGCCACCCAGGCCCAGCCTAGGGGGGGCCTGGCAGGCTTGCGGGCCCCCTGTGGCTCCCCTGCCCTAGTTCTTCCGCCTATAAATTCCCTAAAAATCTGAAACCACGGGAGAGAGCCACGAAAATACTTTTCCGCCGCCGCAAACTTGTGTCTCCGCAAGATCCCATCTGGGGCACGTTTTGGTGCCCTGCCGGAGGGGGGATTCGGACACGGAGGGCTTCTTCATCAACGCCATTGCCTCTCTGATGATGCGTGAGTAGTTCACCACAGACCTTCGGGTCCATAGCTAGTAGCTAGATGGCTTCTTCTCTCTCTTGGATCTTCAATACAAAGTTCTCCATGATCTTCATGCAGATCTATCCGATGTAATCTTCTTCTGCGGTGTGTTTGTCGAGATCCGATGAATTGTGGATTTATGATCAGATCATCTATGAATGTTATTTGAGTTTCCTCTGATCTCTTATATGCATGGTTTTGTATCCTTGTAATTCTCTTCGAGTTGTGGGTTTTGTTTGGCCAACTTGATCTATAATTCTTGCAATGGGAGAAGTGCTTGGTTTTGGGTTCATACCATGCGGTGTCCTCGCCTAGTGATAGAAGGGGTAGCGAGGCACGTATCGTGTTGTTGCCATCAAGGGTAAAAAGATGGGGTTTATATCTATTGCATGAATTTATCCCTCTACATCATGTCATCTTGCTTAAGGTGTTACTCCGCTTGGTATGAACTTAATACACTAGATGCATGCTGGATAACGGTCGATGTGTGGAGTAATAGTAGTAGATGCAGACAGTATCGGTCTACTTGTCTCGGACGTGATGCCTATATGTATGATCATTGCCTTAGATATCATCATGACTTTGCGCGGTTCTATCAAATGCTCGACAGTAATTCGTTCACCCATCGTAATATTTGCTATCATGAGAGAAGCCTCTAGTGAACAGTATGGCCCCCGGGTCTACTTCACATCATATTTTCAGCTCTACACTTTTACTTTGTTGCACTTTACGCCTTCAAATATCACCTTGCAGTTAACCGTGAAGGGATTGACAACCCCTTTGTAGCGTTGGGTGCAAGTTTGCTTGTTTTTGCGCAGGTACTTTGGAGACTTGCCTTGATACTCCTACTGGATTGATACCTTGGTTCTCAAACTAAGGAAAATACTTACTGCTACTGTGCTGCATGACCCTTTCCTCTTCAAGGGAAAAGCCAACGGAAGCTCAAGAGGTAGCACACAACACCATGGAGAATGTCACGAAACATCAAGCCGTGTGTGCTTTCAAAGTGGGCATTCGGTATCGGCAGTTTATTCTCCAGTTTGGCCGAGTGGGGGACCTGTCCCTCAGTCAGGCCATGGAAATCACCAATTAGTACGCGAATGGCAAAGAGGAAGACCGCCTTCATAGCGCCAAAGGCCGAGCCAGCGAAACCCCTTAGTCGGGCAACGCCGGGAAGAAGCAGAAGCGAAAAGGCGACCCATCGAGCAAAGCCGAAGTAGTTGCTATCCTAGGGCAGAGCCAAAACAAGTTCAAGAAGAAAAAAAAGGATTGGGCAGGAAAAAAGAAGGCTGAGTCCAAGAACAACCTTTTGGACCAGCCCTGTTCGATTCATGCTCGGGAGGACGACGAGGGGGAGACTATCCCCGCCAAGCACACGGCTCGCGACTGCCGTCTTCTCTAGAAGGAGATGGGCGGAGAGCCATCCGGGGACAAAGAAGATGAGGATGACCCGGCGGACGCCTCCGGGTATCCAAACATTGAGGGGACCCTCATGATCTTTGCCAACGTCGAGAGCAAGAGCCTATTGAAGGTTATCAATCGGGAGGTGAACATGGCGGCCCTGGCTATCACTAAATACCATGACTGGGTGAAGACGCCCATCACATTCGACCAATCGGATCACTCGACCAGCATAGCCACCCCCGAGAGGCAGGCATTGGTGGTCGATCCATCAGTCAACGGGTTCCGACTGCGGAAAGTCCTCATGGACGGCGGCAGTGGCCTCAACATCATATACGTGGACACTCTCAAAGCCATGGACATTCCGTTGTCCTGGCTGAGCAAGAGTAACATGCAGTTTCACGTGGTCATTCCTGGGAAGAAGGCCGAATCACTCGGCCGGATAACTTTGAATGTCGTATTCGGCAGTGAGAAGAATTATCGCAAGGATAGGTTGACCTTCGAAGTGGTTGACTTTCACAACGCCTATCATGCCATCGTGGGTAGGCCCGCGTACGCACGTTTCATGGCCCAACTTACATGTATCTTAAGCTTAAGATGCCAGGATCAAAAGGCGTGATCATGGTGACGGGCAATCGGAAGGTCGCCGAGGAGTGCCTGCAGCAAGGCTCTAGGATCGCTGATACGTCCCAAACGTATCTATAATTTCTGCTTGTTCCATGATCTTTTGGGTGACATTGTTATATGTTTTGCTACACTTTTGTATCATTTTACACATATTTGGACTAACCTACTAACTCAGTGCACCTAGTGCCAGTTTCTGTCTACTGATGTCTACTTTGCAGGGGCTTTTACCCAATTTTCCGAAGCCAGAAAAATATATAAACAAATCAGCGAAAACATAAGCTTCGGGATCACCGAAGGAGGGCCAGAGGGGGCCCAGGGGCCTCCCACGCGGCATGCTAGCGCAGCCAGGCCCTAGGCCGTGCCAGGAGGTCGCCTTAGTGGGTCCCACCTCCTCCGGTGCCCTCCTTTGGCCTATATTTAAAGATCCGTGAGGAAACCCTCACAGACTTTCTGGAATCACGAATTTCTCCATCGTTCTGCCGCCGCAGTGCCTCCAAGATCGGGAGCGTCAGGAGACCTCTTCCTGGCACCCTACTGGAGGGAGGATTGACCTCCGGGAGCTTCTCCACCGCCATGGACGCTTCCCGGACGTGCCGTGAGTAGTCCTCCTTGGACCATGAGTCCATGACCAGTAGCTATGTGATATCTTCTCTCCAATCTTGTGCTTCGGTGGTTAGTCCTTGTGAGGTGCCCTACATGATCAAGGCATCTATGTAATTCTCTTGCTTTTGCTATGCTCGGTTTGTTGGGATCCGATGGATTATGAGATTATGTTCAGATTGTTATGAGTTATATATTTGATTATCCTTTTATATTATGTTCCTTAGTTATTCTTGCACGTTCTCCGTTGCTTTTTATTGCTTTGGCCAAGTAGTAGATTGTTACTCCAAGAGGGAGCGTTATGCATGATTGTGGGTTCGGGCCCCTCGATGTCTAGCTTGAGTGACAGAAACATGAGACTAGGGGATGTGCTTGTTGCCACTAGGGAGAAAACAACAGTGCTTGTGACCACGGTTGCAAGGATTGTTTACCTTACGCATAGTTCGTTAATGTAGTTGTCCGTTGCTTTGACTTAACACTTTGGGTGGGGCTCACAACTTAATACCGGAGAGATGTTATGTATAGATATCTCAAGGTGGATGATTAGTAAGTAGATGCTGGTGAATAAACGGTCTACTTCTCTTGGTGTACTGCCCATTACTATTGAACCTCTGACTATCAAGGAGCACAATTATCATTGCGACGCGATCATAATTCTATCAATTGCCCAACTGTGATTTGTTTACCCTAGCATAGTTTTTTATCGTCTTTTGGGAGAGAGACATCAGTAGTGAACATCATGTGACTCTGGTCCATATCACCATCATTGTTTACACCTCCATCATTTACTGCTTTCATTTACTTTTCCGTTGCAATCACTATTACCTTCCTTCTTGTGTTTTGATCATTTGCAAACTACAAGGCCGGAGAGATTGACAACCTCTCTGTACTCGTTGGGACCAAAGTTATTTGTTGTGTGTGAAGGTCCACGTCTTTTGCTAGCGCCGGGGTGGAAGACACCTACTTGTTCAGCCTAGGAGTCCTCTGCTTCCAGTTGCTCAACAATTATTAATTGTCTTGCAATGGCCCACCAGCGTGTGGGATCGCGGCAGTTTTCGAGGGTAGAGTATTCAACCCAAATTTGTTGGTTCGACACGATGGGAGTGAAAGGATATTCTCCAGTATTAGTAGTTGAGTTGTCGGCTCAACCACACCTAAAAGATTAGTATCTGCAAGCAGGGTATAAGCAGCAAAGGTAGTATGATAGCAACGATGCTAGGAAAGAATCTGTTGACGGCAGATTATTCCTAACTGAAGTATCAATGGCGCCAGAAAAGCATTGTAGCAGGTAGCAGCAGTGTAACGAGTAACAGTAGTAGCAAGGAACAACAATAGTGACAACAGTAGCAAGTAGCAACAGTAGAAAGTAACAGCAACAGCAAGTAACAGTAGTAGCAACAGTAGTGGCACCAGCAGCAGAATAAAGCAAGTAACACTAGCAACAAGTAACAATAGCAGCAATAGTAGTAACGGCAGAGCAAGTAACAGTGGCAGTGGGACAAACTCGTAGGCAATGGATCGGTGATTTGTTGGATGGCATTCATCATGCAACAGTTATAACACGGAGAGATATGTGGCTAGCTCCCGTTCGTCAATGTGATGTAGGCATGCACTCCGTGTGTAGTCATACGTTCTTAGGGAAAAGAACTTGCATGACATCTATTGTCCATCCCTCCCGTGGCAGCGGGGTCCAAATGGATACTACGGGATATTAAGGTTCTCCTTTTAATAAAGAACCGGACCAACGCATTAGCACTTGGTGAACACATTAACTCCTCAAACTATGGTCATCACCGGGAGTGGTTCCGGTTATTGTCACTCCGGGGTTGCCGGATCATAACACATAGTAGGTAACTACAACTTGCAAGATCGAATCTAGAACACATATATATTGTTGACAACATAATAATTTCACATCTGAATTCATGGCACTCGGGCCCTAGTGACAAGCATTAAGCATGGCAAAGTAGTAGCAACATCAATCTCAGAAGATAGTGGATACTAGGGATCAATCCCCGTCAAAACTAACTCGATTACATGATAGATCGCATCCTACTCATCACCGCCCAGTGAGCCTACGAATAGATTACTCACGAACGATGAAGAGATTCATGGAATTGGAGAGGGAAGAAGGTTGATGATGACGATGGCGACGATCTCCTTGATCCGGAGCCCAAAACGGACTCTAGATCTGCCCTCCAGGGCAAGAACGGGATGAGGTGGCGCCTCTGGATCGTGAAACGCGATGAACTCTTCTCTCTTTATTTTTTCCGGGACGAAAGGGAATAAATAGCGCTGGAATTGGGGGCGGCAGAGCCACGTGGGCCCCACAATCCTGGTAGCCGCGGCCAGGAGGGGAGGCCGCGGCTACAGGGCTTGTGGCCCACTGGCCCGTCCCCTCCGGTGGATCTTTGCGCATGTATTTTTCATATTTTCCAGAAATATTCTCCGTAAATTTTCAGGACGTTCCGAGAACTTTCATTTCTGCACAAAAACAACACCATGGCAATTCTGCTGAAAACAACGCCAGTCCAGGTTAGCTCCATTCAAATCATGCAAGTTAGAGTCCAAAACAAGGGCAAAAGATTTTGGAAAAGTAGATACGATGGAGACGTATCATCCTCATGGTTCGATAAACCTTACAGTCTATGTGTAAGGGAAATTTGCTACTGACTACATCTCCACCTTCCACTTGGAGTATCCAACGAGGGGCGAGAAGTATATACATCATCTCGTCATCAATCGCCAACGTGCAGGTCCTCACAGCCGAGTTTGATGGGTACAAGAAGGCAGTGGACACCGCGGATCTGCTCAAGTCGAAACGGCCGGCAACTGAGTTCGCCTTTCAGTCGACTGGTGAGACGAAGCAAGTCCACGTCCACCCCACCGATCTAAGTGCTTCTGCAATGAATATCTCCAGTTTTCTCGGAGAGAAATAGGAATTCAAAATCATCGAGTTCCTCCGTGAGAACTGGGATATCTTTGCATGTAAGCCGTCTGACATGCCGGGGGTTCCCAGGGAGCTGGCTGAGCACCTCCTCCGAGTGGACTCAAAGTTCAAACCCGTCAAGGAACACATATGCCTCTCCTCCATGGAGAAGTGTAGGGCGATCGAGGAGGAGATCGCTCGGCTCCTAGCGGCCGAGTTCATTCGCGAGGTCTACCACTCTGAGTGGTTGGCGAACATGGTCATGGTGCCAAAGAGGAACAATTCACTGTGAATGTGTATTGAACAGCGTCAGTCCGGGTTAGTTCCATTCAAATCATGCAAGTTAGAGTCCAAAACAACGGCAAAAGAGTTTGGAAAAGTAGATACGATGGAGACGCACCAACTCCCCCAAGCTTAAAACCTTGCTTGTCCTCAAGCAACTCAGTTGAAAAACTGAAAGAGAAAGAAAAACTTTGACAAACTCTGTTTGATCTTGTTGTTGCAACTATGTCTAACTCATAACCAGAATTTCAGCAAGATCACAAGTTAACCACATCAGCAAGTGACACAGAGGTCTCACGGTAAACTAATATCAATGGCATAATCAACTAGCGAGCAAATAATAATGAGTTTCAGATACCAACAATTCAATCAAAACAAGCATGAAGCAATATTAATAGGTGGTATCTCGCTAGCTCTTTCTGAGACCGCAAAACATAAATGCAGAGCACTTTCAAAGATCAAGGGCTGACTAAACATTGTAATTCATAGCAACGAAGATCCAGTCATAGTCATACTCAATATCAATCAAAAGCAAAGCATAAAAATGACAGAGGTGCTCTCTAATTGGTGCTTATACAAGAAGAGGATGACTCAACATGAAAATAAATAGACAGGCCCTTCGCAGAGGGAAGCATTGATTTGCACAGGTGCCAGAGCTCAAGCTTTGAAAACAGAGATAATAATTTTGGGTGGCATGCTTTCATTCTCAACGCAATGACCAAGAGTTCTCAATATCTTCCATGCTACTCATGCTATAGGCGGTTCCCAAACAGAAAAGTAAAGTTTCAACTCCCCCTCCACCAATCAATCACACTCCACGGCTAGCCGAATCCACGGGTACCGTCCATACTAACATCAATCCGGGGGGAGTCTTGTTTTACAGTTATGTTTTCGATTTAAGCGTGGAACTGGGCATTCCAATTACCGGACCCTTTCTCGTGAATGACAGTGAATAAACACATGTCGAGGATAACACGCCTACAATGGAAGATACCAATAGCCCCCTATCACCACATGAGCGGTTCGGGCATGCAAAACAGATTATTTCTTGAAGGTTTAGAGAATGGCACATGCAAATTTACTTGGAACGGCAGGTAGATACCGCAAATAGGTAGGTATGGTGGACTCTCATGGAAAAACTTTTGGGTTTAAGGAAGTGAATGCACAAGCAGTATTCCGCTTAGTACAAGTGAAGGCTAGCAAAAGACTGGGAAGCGACCAACTAGAGAGCGACAACAGTCATCAAGATGCAATGAGGTTGACTAACAGTGAGTGCAAGCATGAGCAGGATATAAATCACCATGAACACGAACATCATAGAGGCTATGTTGATTTTGTTTCAACTACATGCATGAACATGCGCCAAGTCAAGCCACTTGAATCATTCAAAGGAGAATACCATCCTATCATACTACATCATAGTCATCTCAAAATCTATGTTGGCATTCAAGACAAACCATTATAAGCTCCTAGCTAATTAAGCATGGCATCAGAAACTATGATCTCTAAGTTGTCATTGCAAACATGGTTCTCTCTCAACAAAGCTGAATCTGCGAAGACAAGCTAGTCATATTTGTTGGGTAACGTAGCATAAATTCAAAAAAATTCCTACGCATATTCAGATCTTCCTATGGAGAGACCAGCAACGAGAGAGGATTGAGTGCATCTTCATACCTTTGAAGATCGCTAAGCGGAAGCGTTGCTAGAACGTGGTTGATGGAGTCGTACTCGCGGCGATTCAGATCGCGGTGTGATTCCGATCTAGTGCCGAACCACGGCACCTCCGTGTTCAACACACGTGCAGCCCGGTGACGTCTCCCGCACCTTGATCCATCAAGGAGGAGGGAGAGGTTGGGGAAGATCTCCGGCAGCACGACGGCGTGGTGTCGATGGAGAGACGAGGTCTCCCGGCAGGGCTTCGCCAAGCACCGTGGGAGAGGAGGTAGAAGGGGGGCAGGGCTGCGCCGAGGGAGATGGAAAACCGTGTGCAAAACAGCCCCAAAACCCCCCACTATATATAGGAGGAGGGGAGGGGGGTGCCACCCCTAGGGTTCCCACCCTAGGTGGTGCGGCAGCCCCCCCAGATGGGAGGTGCGGCGGCCAATCCAGGGGGAGGGGGTGGCGCACCCCTAGGTGGGCCTTAGGCCCACCAGCGCCTAGGGTTTCCCCCCTTCTCCACCTCGTGCACCTTGGGCCTCCTTGTGGGAGGCGCACCAGCCCACTTTGGGCTGGTTGCCCTCCTTATTTTGGCCCATACTACCTCTTGGGGCTGGTGGCCCCTTCCGGTGGACCCCCGGGATCATTTCCGGTGGTCCGGTGGTCCCGGTACAGTAACGGTGACGCCCGAAACATTTCCGGTGTCCAAAACCATCCATACTATATATCAATCTTTACCTCCGGACCATTCCGGAGCTCCTCGTGACGTCCGGGATCTCATCCGGGACTCCGAACAACTTTTGGTAACCTCGGATAACAATTCCCTATAACCCTAGCGTCATCGAACCTTAAGTGTGTAGACCCTACGGGTTCGGGAGACACGCAGACATGACCGAGACACCTCTCCGGCCAATAACCATCAGCGGGGTCTGGATACCCATGGTGGATCCCACTTGCTCCACGATGATCTCATCGGATGAACCAGGATGTCAAGGATTCAATCAATCCCGTATAGAATTCCCTTTGTTTGTCGCTATAGAACTTGCGCGAGATTCGATCATTGGTATACCTATACCTTGTTCAATCTCGTTACCGGTAAGTCTCTTTACTCGTTCCATAGCACGTCATCGTGTGACTAACTCCTTAGTCACATTGAGCTCATGATGATGTTCTACCGAGTGGGCCCAGAGATACCTCTCCGTCACGCGGAGTGACAAATCCCGATCTTCATTCGTACCAACCCAACAGACACTTTCGGAGGTACTCGTAGTGCACCTTTATAGTCACCCAGTTACGTTGTGACGTTTGATACACCCAAAGCACTCCTACGGTATCCGGGAGTTGCACAATCTCACGGTCGAAGGAAAAGACACTTGACATTAGAAAAGCTTTAGCATACGAACAAAACGATCTAGTGCTATGCTTAGGATTGGCTCTTGTCCATCACATCATTCTCCCAATGATGTGATCCCGTTATCAATGACATCTAATGCCCATGACCAGGAAACCATGATCATCTATTGACTAACGAGCTAGCCAACTAGAGGCTCGCTAGGGACACATTGTGATCTATTTATTCACACATGTATTACTGTTTCCTGTTAATACAATTATAGCATGAACAATAGACGATTATCATGAACAAGGAAATATGATAATAACCATTTTATTATTGCCTCTAGGGCATAGTTCCAACAATATTTACAAAAACAAAATAAATAGAGTTCATACCAGCTTTTCTAGTCTCAGTCACTTCATCATATATCATCATTATTGCCTTTCACTTGCACGATCCAACGATGTGAACAATAATAAGAGTGCTCGTGCATTGGACTAAGCTAAATCTGCAGGCAAACACAAAGGAGAAGACAAAGTAATAAGGCTCTTTAACAAATGAACATGTATGCATGCGAGAGCCACTAAACATTGTAACCATGGTCTTGTACCTCGACTCAAAGAAAAAGAAAACTGTTTACATGGGAAAGCTCCCAACAAGCAAAAGAAGAAAGGAAAATCTTTTTGGGTTTTCTCAAAAGGACACAAAACAAGAAACAAGAAAACGAAAATAAACTAGCATGGATAATACAGTGGCAAAGTGTAAACACCGATTAACAAAGTGAAAGCATAAGCATGAATGTAAAGTTGGTGCAAACACGTACTCCCCCAAGCTTAGGCTTTTGGCCTAGCTTGGTCTACTCCCAAGGCTGGTCCGGGTGATACCCAAAATCATAATGTGGGTTGTACGGGAGCGCTGCAGCCACTGCATGAATAGCTGCTTCGCGGTGACGAGAAGTCTCAGCCTCCCTCTCATACTCCTCTGCTTCTCCAATGGTTATGTAATATCTTCGTTTAACCTGAAAGTCAAAGAAGGCAGGAGCAGGAAGCGTAATATGAAAAGCATGCTGTCGGTTAAATACTAACCGGTAAACGAGGGATTCCTCATCCCTCTTGAGAAATTCATAGCGTGTCAGAGCGACACGATCAAGGTAGGCTGTACAGAGAGGGGGATCTCCTGAACGGATGGGTACTCCAAGAAAATTTGCTAAGCGCGTAGCATAAATCCCACCAAAGAAATCTCCATCAATGGCATTATTATTCAGCCTCCTTGCTATTATAGCTCCCATGTTGAAGCTCCTGTCACGTGTTACTGCGCTCTTAAGGATAATAAGGTCGGATGCGCATAGGTGACAATGTTCAACCTTGCCGTTAATGCATCTACCTATGAAGAGGGCAAAGTAGTGCAAGGCAGGGAAATGAATGCTTCCTATGGTAGCTTGCGTGTTCTCCAACAGTTATACTAGAGAAAAAATCTCTAACCGAAGACTTAGCAGCATCATTAAGACTACCCCCATCGGGTATCTTGCAAATCCTATTGAAATCCTCCAAATCCATGGTGTAGGATTTATCATACAGATCAAACAGTATGGATGAGTCACGGCCAACTGAAAATTTAAATCTACGCACGAAAGAGGCAGTGAGCATAGCATACTGTTCACATTTATCTGAGAGGAATTATTCTAACCCGGCATTGCGGACAAGTGTATCAAACTCATCCTTGAAGCCTGCTTCGATCATGAACTCATCGGAAGGCCATTCACATGGTCGTACGGGTGCGTCCCTTAGTTGGTAAGGATCGGGCTCCCGAATAGAAAGACGGGGGCCCTTCTTACTTGAGGAACCACCATGAAACTTCCTCCTGAACATAATTTCTTTTTGCTGAAATTTTTGAAGTTTAAGAGAAAAGTGAATAAAGACCAACCACACCTTGTAGAAACTACTCCTACTAGTGCCTAGAGACCGTATCACGCGTTAAAACTACTTGGGACCAGCTAAAATCAACATTTCAGGCTCAAGAACAGGGTCACCAAGGTAGCAAGAATACGCGAACGATAAAGCACTAGAGTAGAAAGTAATTGGACCAATGGAGGAGTCACTTACCAAGGAGTAATTTCCCCAAAACGGTTCGGAGAATGGTGCTTTGAGCAAGGAGATCGAAAATCACAGCCAAATGAGCAAGAACACGGGTTTGAGCTGCGAAACGATTTTTTCTGGAGGTAGAAGAAGAGGATGGGAGCTGGAATGAGTGGAGGGGGTCCCTGTGGGCCCCACAAGCTTGGTAGCCGCGGCCAGGGGGGATGTCGCGGCTACAGGGCTTGTGGCCCACTGGTGTGGCCCCCAGGCCAGCTCTTAGTCCGAGTATTTTTCAAAAAATCCAGAAAAAATCATATTTGATTTTCAGGACCATCGGAGAATTTTTATTTTCGAGGTACTTTGCTCCGGGACGCTAAAACAGAAAACAGGAAAAACTAAACTAAATCTATCATTTTTCTTCTAAGCAACAGGAAGTGAAAGCTTAAAACAGAGGTATGTGACTCTTTGATTCATCCATTTCATGGTCATCGAAAGAAATTCGTCAATGGGGTTGATCAAATCCTCATGAGAAAACTTTTTCAAATTGCAAAAGGAAACGGAGAATTGTCGAATAGCCACTAAGTCACCTCAATGGGGATATGAATCTCCCCAACAAGCAAATCATACTTCATCTTAACACGAGGAATAGGGCATTCAAAGCTCCCAATAAGAATCGATGAAGTTTTTCCGATAGCATTGATGCAATGTACTTGATATCGTTTCTTCGAAAAGTGCACTGTATGCTCATTACCGTTGACATGGATGGTGACATTGCCTTTCCTGTAATCTATAACAGCCCTTGCGGTGATTAAGAATGGTCTTCCAAGAATGATCGCCATGGCATCATCCTTAGGAATATCCAGGATAACAAAGTCCGTCAAGATAGTAACATTAGCAACCACAACAGGCACATCCTCGCAAATGCCGACAGGGAAACCAGTTGATTTGTCGGCCATTTGCAGAGAAATTTCAGTGGGTGTCAACTTATCCAGTTCAAGTCTACGATAAAGAGAGAGAGGCATAACACTAACACCGGCTCCGAGGTCACATAAGGCAGTTCTTACGTAGTTTCCTTTAATGGAGCAAGGTATAGTGGGCACTCCGGGATCACCAAGTTTCTTAGGAGTTCCACCTTTGAAAGTGTAATTGGCAAGCATGGTGAAGATCTCAAGATCTGGTATCTTCCGTTTATTGGTCACGATATCTTTCATGTACTTGGCATATGGAGACATTTTGAGCATATCAATTAACCGCATCTGCAGAAAAACGAGTCTCAACATTTCAATAGAGCGCTCAAAATCATCATCACCTTTTTCTTGGATGGCTTAGGAGGAAAGGGCATAGGTCTCTGAACCCATGGCTCCCTTTCTTTACCATGCTTCCTAGCAGTGTAGTCATTCTTATCGTATCTCTTAGGTTGTGGGTTATCAGGAGGTTCACTCTCCACATCCTTATCATTGCTAGGTTGAGCATTATTATGAACATCGTTGTCCATATTGTCACCAGGTTCATGTTCATCACCAGATTGTGTTTCTGCATCAGACGCGGAAATGTCATTTGGTTCTTCTGGTGTGACACTATTTAGTGAACTGACATGTAGGTTTATATCATCCTTCTTCTTCTTCTTAGGATGACTGGGTGTATCAGCATTAATTCCTTGAGAATCTTGATCAATTCTCTTAGGATGGCCTTCAGGATACAAAGGTTCCTGAGTCATTTTGCCTCCTCTAGTAATGACTTTGACAGAGTTGTCATTTAATTCATTGAGCAAGTCATTCTGAGCTTTAAGTACTTGTTCTACCCGAGTAGTAATCATAGAGGCATGTTTACTCAGAAGCTTTAGATCATTGACATTTCTGTCTACACAAGCACTTAAATGACTAAGCATACGAGTACTTTGTTCCAATTGTCTGCTAACATAATCATTGAAACTCTGTTGTTTGGCAACAAAGTTGTCAAATTCATCAAAGCATAGGCTAGCAGGTTTGTCAAAAGGAATATCACTCTCATTGAATCTACGCAGAGAATTCACCTCTACTACTTGTATCGGGTTATCGAGACCATGGATCTCTTCGATAGGCGGTAGATTTTTGACTTCTTCAGATCTAATGCCTTTCTCTTGCATAGATTTCTTGGCTTCTTGCATATCTTCGGGACTGAGGAATAGAATACCTCTTTTCTTAGGAGTTGGATTAGGAGGTGGTTCGGGGATAGTCCAAGCATTATCGTTGATCAAGATGTTATTCAGTAGGATCTCAGCTTGTTCTACAGTTCATTCCCTAAAAACACAACCGGTACAACTATCTAGGTGGTCTCTAGAAGCGTCGGTAAGTCTGTTATAGAAGATATCAAGTATCTCGTTCTTCTTAAGAGGGTGATCAGGCAAAGCATTCTGTAGCTGGATGAGCCTCCACCAAGCTTGTGGGAGGCTCTCTTCTGTGAGTTGAGAAAAGTTGTATATTTCCTGCAAGGCAGCTTGCTTCTTATGGGCAGGGAAATATTTCTCACAGAAGTAATAGACCATATCCTGGGGACTACTCACACATCCAGGAGCAAGAGAAGTGAACCAGGCTTTAGCGTCATCCTTTAGAGAGAAAGGAAACAACTTAAGGATACAGTAGTAGCGGATCTTCTCCTCACTAGTGAAAAGGGCGGCTATATCGTGTAGTTTGGTAAGATGGGCTACGACCGTCTCAGACTCATAACCGTGGAAAGGATCAGATTTGACTAGAGAGATTATCTCAGGGTCGACAGAGAATTCATAATCCTCATCGGTGATAAAGATAGGTGAAGTGGCAAACTTCGGGTCGTATTTCATCCTAGCTTTCAGAGATTTTTCCTTCCACTTGAGAAGTAATTTCTCAGCGTCAGAGGCATCCTTACACGCAAGAAAATCCTCAGCTATCTCTCCCTCCATAACATAACCCTTAGGTATATCAGACAATTCATATCGAGGAGAGCTAGATCTAACAGGAGCAAAAGCAGGTTCTATCTCAATAGTATCGGCAGTTTCAGAAGCATCACGAGCATTGGCAGTAACTCTAGAAATATGAGCATCAAGGAATACCCCTAGTGGCATATCAGGCAAAGTAGTATCTCTAGCAGTATCAAGCATAGCATCATCAGACAATATAGCATCTCTAGCATCATCAGGCAAAGCAGTATCAAGCATAGCATCATGGATAGCAGTATCAGGCATAGCATCTCTAGCAGTATCAGGCATAGTATCTCTAGCAGTATCAGGCATATCATCTCTAGCAGTATCAGGCATAGTATCATCAAGCATAGTAGCATCATAAACATCATCAATAGCAGTAGCATCTCTAGCATCATCTAGCACAGGCGACATATCAAGATTTCTAGCAGGAGGTGGTGTAGCAAACTTACTCATAACTGAAGGTGAATCAAGTGCAGAGCTAGATGGCAGTTCCTTACCTCCCCTCGTAGTTGAGGGCAAGACTTTGGTTCTTGGATCTTTCAGATTCTTCATAGTGATCAGGAGATATAAATCCCAAGTGACTCAGAGAATATAGCTATCCCTCCCCGGCAACGGCGCCAGAAAAGAGCTGCTTCCAGTTGCTCAACAATTAGCAATTGTCTTGCAATGGCCCACCAGCGTGCGGGATCACGACAGTTTTCGAGGGTAGAGTATTCAACCCAAATTTGTTGGTTCGACATGATGGGAGTGAAAGGATATTCTCCAGTATTAGCAGTTGAGTTATCGGCTCAACCACACCTGAAAGATTAGTATCTGCAAGCAGGGTATAAGCAGCAAAGGTAGTATGATAGAAACGGTGCTAGGAAAGAATCTGTTGACGGCAGATTATTCCTAATTGAAGTATCAATGGCGTCAGAAAAGTATTGTAGCAGGTAGCAGTAGTGTAATGAGTAACAACAGTAGCAAGGAACAACAATAGTGACAACAGTAGCAAGTAGCAACAGTAGCAAGTAACAGCAACAACAAGTAACAGTAGTAGCAACAGTAGTGGCAGCAGCAGCAGGACAAAGCAAGTAACAGTAGCAACAAGTAACAGTAGCAACAACAGTAGTAATGGCAAAGCAAGTAATAGTGTCTGTGGGACAAACTCGTAGGCAATGGATCGGTGATTTGTTGGATGACATTCATCATGCAACAGTTATAACACGGAGAGATATGTGGCTAGCTCCCGTTCGTCAATGTGATGTAGGCATGCATTTCGTGTGTAGTCATACGTGCTTAGGGAAAAGAACTTGCATGACATCTATTGTCCATCCCTCTCGTGGCAGCGGGGTCCAAATGGACACTACGTGATATTAAGGTTCTCCTTTTAATAAAGAGCCGGACCAACGCATTAGCACTTGGTGAACACATGAACTCCTCAAACTATGGTAATCACCGGGAGTGGTTCCAGTTATTGTCACTGGGGGGTTGCCGGATCATAACACATAGTAGGTAACTACAACTTGCAAGATCGGATCTAAAACACATATATATTGGTGACAACATAATAATTTCAAATCTGAATTCATGGCACTCGGGCCCTAGTGACAAGCATTAAGCATGGCAAAGTAGTAGCAACATCAATCTCAGAACATAGTGGATACTAGGGATCAATCCCCGTCAAAACTAACTCGATTACATGATTGATCTCATCCTACTCATCACCGCCCAGCGAGCCTACGAATAGATTACTCATGAACGATGAAGAGCTTCAGGGAATTGGAGAGGGAAGAAGGTTGATGATGACGATGGCGACGATCTCCTTGATCCGGAGCCCAAAACGGACTCCAGATATGCCCTCGAGGGCTAGAACGGGATGTGGCGGCGCCTCTGGATCATGAAACGCGTTGAACTCTTCTCTCTTTATTTTTTCGGGACGAAAGGGAATAAATAGCGCTGGAGTTGGGGGCGGCAGAGCCACGTGGGCCCCACAAGCCTGGTAGCCGCGGCCAGGGGGAGGCCGCGGCTACAGGGCTTGTGGCCCACTGGCCCGTCCCCTCCGGTGGATCTTTGCGCAGGTATTTTTCATATTTTCCAGAAATATTCTCCGTTAATTTTCAGGATGTTCCGAGAACTTTCATTTCTGCACAAAAACAACACCATGGCAATTCTGCTGAAAATAGCGTCAGTCCGGGTTAGTTCCATTCAAATCATGCAAGTTAGAGCCCAAAACAAGGGCAAAAGAGTTTGGAAAAGTAGATAAGATGGAGACGTATCATCCTCCTGGTTCGATAAACCTTACAGTCTCTGTGTAAGGGAAATTTGCTACTGACTACATCTCCACCTTCCACTTGGGGTATCCAACGAGGGGCGATAAGTATATACATCATCTCGTCATCAATCGCCAACGTGCAGGTCCTCACAGCCGAGTTTGATGGGTACAAGAAGGCAGTGGACACCGCGGATCTGCTCAAGTCGAAATGGCCGGCAACTGAGTTCGCCTTTCAGTCGACCGGTGAGACGAAGCAAGTCCACGTCCACCCCACCGATCTAAGTGATTCTGCAACGAATATCTCCACTTTTCTCGGAGAGAAATAGGAAGTAAAACTCATCGAGTTCCTCCGTGAGAACTGGGATATCTTTGCATGTAAGCCGTCTGACATGTCGGGGGTTCCCAGGGAGCTGGCTGAGCACCTCCTCTGAGTGGACTCAAGGTTCAAACCCATCAAGGAACACATATGCCTCTCCTCCATGGAGAAGCGTAGGGCGATCGACGAGGAGACTGCTCGGCTCCTAGCGGCCGAGTTCATTCGCGAGGTCTACCACTCCGAGTGGTTGGCGAGCGTGGTCATGGTGCCAAAGAGGAACAATTCACTGTGAATGTGCATTGATTTCAAGCACCTCAATCGGGCCTGCTCGAAGGACCACTTCCCTCTACCCCGCATAGATCAAATCATAGATTCGACTACGGTGTGAACGCGTGTTATTCCTGGATGCATACTCCGGGTACCACCAGATCCGAATGTATGGACCTGAAGAAATAAAAACAGCCTTCATCAACCCACTCGGGTGTTTTTGTTACATCATGATGCCATTCGGCCTCAATAATGCTGGAGCTACTTTCCAGTGCATGATTAAAAAATGCCTACACGAATAGATGAGTCGGAATTTCGAAGCATACATGGACGACATCGTGGTCAAGTCCATGATAGGTTTCGACCTCCTAGCTGACCTCGCCAAAACCTTCGCAAACCTTCGACGCTTCGGGATTAAGCTCAATACGCCAAGTCACCTTCGGTGTATCAGCCGGAAAGCTACTCGGTTTCCGTGTTTCTGAACGAGGTATCGATGCCAATCCCGACAAGATCGGTGCTGTCATACAGATGAGATGGCTAGAGCGCAACCATGATTTACAGAGGCTTATGGGCTGCCTTGCGACCCTGAGCCGCTTCATCTTAAGACTCTGTGAGAAGGCTCTGCCTCTTTACCGATTGATGAAGAAATCTGACAGATTCGAGTGGACCGGCGAGGCGTACGTCGCATTCGACCAACTTAAAGCTCCGCTTTCCACCTAGACGGTGTTAACTGCTCCGAGCATCCAGGAGCCCTTGCTCCTGTACATCGCTGCCACTAGCCAAGTGGTTAGCACCGTACTCACCATAGAGCATGAAGAAGGGGGCAAGGCATACAAGGTACAATGGCCCATCTACTACATCTCCGAAGTACTGACCCCCTCAAAGCAAAGGTATCCACACTACCACAAACTGGTCTATGGGATATACCTCACAGTGAAGAAGGTAGTCCTGTTGGAAATATGCCCTAGAGTCAATAAAAAATTAGTTATTATTATATTTCCTTATTCATGATAATAGTTTATTATCCATGCTAGAATTGTATTGAATGGAAACTCAAATACATGTGTGGATACATAGACAACACACTGCCCCTAGTAAGCCTCTACTTGACTAGCTCGTTGATCAAAGATGGTTAAGGTTTCCTAGCCATAGGCAAGTGTTATCACTTGATAATGGGATCACATCATTAGGAGAATGATGTGATGGACTAGACCCAAACTATGAATGTAGCATATGACCGTGTCATTTTACTGCTACTGTTTTCTGCATGTCAAGTATATGTTCCTGTGACCATGAGATCATGTAACTCACTGACACCGGAGGAATACCTTGTGTGTATCAAACGTCACAACATAACTAGGTGACTCTAAAGGTGCTCTACAGGTATCTCCGAAGGTGTCCTTTGATTTAGCATGGATCGAGACTGGGATTTGTCACTCCGTATGATGGAGAGGTATCTCGGGGCCCACTTGGTAAGACAACATCACAAACAAGCCTTGCAAGCAATATGACTAAAGAGTTAGCAACGGGATTTTGTATTACGGAATGAGTAAAGAGACTCGCCGGTAACGGGATTTAAATAGGTATGGAGATACCGACGATCGAATCTCGGGCAAGTAACATACCGAAGGAGAAAGGGAATGTTATACGAGATTAACTGAATCCTTGACATAGAGGTTCAACCTATAAAGATCTTGGTAGAATATGTAGGATCCAATATGTAAATCCAAGTCCCGCTATCGGTTATTGATCGAAGAGTGTCTCGATCATGTCTACATAGTTCTCGAACCCGCAGGGTCTGCACACTTAAGGTTCGATGACGTTTTGGTATTATTTAGTTATGTATGTTGGTGACCGAAAGTTGTTCGGAGTCCTGGATGATATCCCAAACATCACGAGTAGCTCCAGAATGGTCCGGAAGTAAATATTGATATATAAGAAAGTTGCATTTGGCTTCCGGTAAAGTATTGGGAGTGACGAATGGGTTCTGGGGTTTCACCGGGAGGGTCCACCCACCCGGGAGGGGACCAAGTAGGCCTAAAGGTGACACACCGACCCCTAGTGGGCTGGTGTGGCCAGCCCAATAAAACCTATTTCGGCCAAGTGTAAAAAGAAAAGGAAAAATGAAAAAAAGGGAAGGAGGAGACCAACTAGGAAGGGAGTCCTCCACCAAACCGAATTGGAGGAGGACTCTCCTCACTAGCTCGGCCGAACCTTTCCTCCTTGGAGGAGGAGGCAAGGCAGCCCTCCCACCTCTTCGTCCTATATATAGTGGAGGTTTTGAGGGCAACACACACCTAAAAAGCCACGTGTTGCCCTCTCCTCCATAGATTGTCTCCTTCGTATAGATTAGTCCGGCATAGCTTGGCGAAGCCGTGCTGGATTAGTTCACCACCACCACCACCATGTCGTCGTGCTGCCAGAGGACTCATCTACCTCTCTGCCCCTCTTGCTGGATCAAGAAGGCGGTGGTCGTCATCGATACGTATGTGTGCTGAACGTGGAGGTTTCGTTCGTTCGGCATTAGATCGGGATGGATCGTGACGGGATCGCGGGACGGACTACGATTCGGATCACGAAGATGTTGGACTACATCAACCGCATTGTATACGCTTTCGTTTAGCGATCTACAAGGGTATGTGGATCTGATATCTCCTTCCGTAGATGGTCATCACCATCGATAGATCTAATGTTTGCCTAGGATTTTTTTTCCATGCAACGTTCCCCAACAGTGGCATCATGAGCTAGGTCTATGTGTAAATGACATCTCAAGTAGAACACAAAGGAGTTTGTGGGCGCTGATATTCAGATTGCTTCCCTCCTTAGTCTTTTATTGATTCAACGGAATTGTTGGATGAAGCGGCCCGGACCAACATTACTCGTACGCTTACGAGAGACCGGTTCCATCGACTAGCATGCAACTTGTTGCATAAAGATGGCTGGCGGGTATCTATTTCTCCTACTTTAGTTGAATGGGTTTTGACAAAGGCGGTCCTTGGAGACGGTTAAATAGCAACTTGTATATCACCTTGTAGTTTTGTGTAGGTAAGAATCTGTTAGGGCATATTTGTGCCTAAGTAATTTTGGTGATTGATGACAGTACCTTACAGGACTAATCGTGTGCATTAAGCTTTCAGATAATATATATCAACGGCACAAGACGATTCGGCACTCTTCGTGGAACAGAAGCACGGTGTCCTCTACGATTCTCTTTGTTTGTGAGTCGTAGGTACGACGTACTATCAAGAGGGGATCCGTAGTGGAAAGGCTTGGGTGGAATCAATTTTGCACGCACAAACTTTATCTCCATCTCCTTTCCCTGCAACTTTGGAGCTGTTCCCATCTCTGGTTTATCTCATCTTGCAAAAAGGTCTCCTAGCGGTAGTACCGCTGTCCCTAGCGGTAGAACCGCTAGAGCTGGCGGTAGTACCGCTCGCCCTAGCGGTAGTACCGCTGTGCTGGCGGTAGTACCGCCCTTGGTCAGCGGTAGTACCGCTCCAGGACATTAGTACCGCCTTCCTTGCGGCTGTAATTCGTTGGACTTTTTGCGAAGACTTTCTTGGCGGTGGTTTGCCCGGTAGTGCCTCTGCACTACCATGTCTCAGCGGTAGTACCGCTGCAGCCAGCGGTAGTACCGCTGGAGTGCTAGCGGTAGTACCGCTGGGCTCGGGCTGTGAGTGGGAAAACGGTTGGATCCCCCCCCCACTATATAAAGGGTTCTTCTTGCGATAGAACCCTACCTTTGACCCTCCCAAGCTCCATTGTTGCTCCCTAAGCTCAAAAGTGCCCGATCTCTCTCCCTAGTCAATCAAACTTGTTGATTTCCTAGGGATTGGTTGAGAAGGCTTAGATCTACACTTCCACCAAGAGAAAATTGATTGCCCCACTAATCCCTTGCGGATCTTGTTATTCTTGGGTGTTTGAGCACCCTAGACGGTTGAGGTCACCTCGGAGCCACATTCCATTGTGGTGAAGCTCCTTGGTCTTGTTGGGAGCCTCCAAGCTTTGTGTGGAGTTTGCCCCAACCTTGTTTGTAAAGGTTCGGTCGCCGCCTTCAAGGGCACCTATAGTGGAATCACGGTACCTTGCATTGTGTGAGGGCGTGAGGAGAATACGGTGGCCCTAGTGGCTTATTGGGAGCATTGTGCCTCCACACCGCTCCAACAGAGACGTACTTCCTGTCAAAGGGAAGGAACTTTGGTAACACATCCTCGTCTTCATTGGTTCCACTTGTGGTTATCTCTAACCTTTACATTGTGTATGCTTTTGTTGTTGACTATCTCTTACTTGCCTTAGTACTTTTAGTTGGTAGCATCATATAGGTTCACCTCCTTGTTGTCATTTTAGAGAACCTTTATGTTGCTAACCCTAACTTGCTAAGATAAATTAAAAAGTGGTTGTTGCCTATTCACCCCTCCCCTCTAGTCAACCATATCGATCATTTCAATTGGTATCAGAGCCACGTCTCTTTATTAAGGGTTTCACCACCCGAAGAGTATGGAAGATGATGGGGGAGTTCCCCGTGGGCAACCCGAGCCCATGGCCTTGACTTCGGTCACAAGGGACGAGTTGAATACGGCTATGGCCGCCCTCAAGACGTCCTTGACGAACGAAGTCAAGACCATGCTTAAAGAGTTAATTGAGGGAATTAAAGGTTCACCCGAACCGGCGTTGGTGGTTAAACCCGCCAACACAGATTCGGAGGCCAATTCCTCTAAGGAAACGGCTAAAGGTATGCAACCTTCTCCTCCTCTCGAAAATGATGGGACTGGAACTTATGCCTCAGTTCCACCTCCCATGGTCTATGGAGGACCTGTTCCCACACTGCGTCTTAACCCTGTTGGTCCTCCACCTAAGCTTGTAAAGGGTGATTTCGCTAACTGGGTATTTTCTATTAAGTCTCATTTGAATCACAACTCAACAAATCTATGGAGAATCATCGAGCAAGGCTACTATCCCCATGACCCGAGCAACCTCACTCCAAGAGAAGAAGCGGACAATCAATATAATCACTCCGCATTGTTTATTCTACAGTCCGCAGTTCCTCCTGAAGATCTTCCTCACTTGCGCCCCTTCACTCTGGCTAAGGACTGTTGGGAGCACATTATGGTGTTGTAGAAGGGAAGCTCAAGCATTGAACGGTCCAACTATGAAGTGGTACTTGATAAGGCCGATGAGTTTGTGATGAAGGAAGATGAGGACCCTCGTGATCTCTATCGAAGGGTGACTGCTATTGCTATGGCTCTCAAGGATCATGGGAGCAAGGATGTGGATGATACATGAGTCAAGCGCAAGTTTCTCAAGGCCATCATGCCTTTCAACAAAGCCATGTCATCAGTCATTCGCCAACGACCAGATTTCCACTCCTTGTCTTCCAGTGAGGTGTTGGATGAATTCATTACAATGTCAATCATGAACAAGAAAACTGACAATGCACTTGCTCGAGTTCGTTTAAAGACAGCTTCACCCAACCTTGCTTTAAAGGCAAAAGCTGCTTCTGAAGAAGAACAAGAGGATGAGGAAGAGGAGAGCTGCCGTGAAGACACTAAGTATGCTTATCACGAGCACATGGCTCTTGCGTCAAGGCAATTCTGGGAAAACAAGAGGAACTCAAGACCCAACTTCACCAAGAACAACTCAAGTGGGTTCAAATCCAAGCAACGAGTGAGGACATGCTATAACTATGGTAATGTGAGTCACTTCGTGGCAGAATGTCCCTATGAGAAGAGGGAAGACAACGGGGGCAAGCTCATTCACAAAGACAAAACCAAGTGTTTCCCAAACAAGAACAACTTTGTGAAGAAACCCCACCCAAAGGGTATGGTGGCACTTGAAGAGTACCCCTTCGATGATGATGACGATGACGATATGGTGGCAATTGCAACTGTCGCCATTGCCACCCCTTCTCCCAAGAATGTGTCTCTCTTCAACGCCCCCAACGATAACCACATCGCCAAGTGCCTCATGGCGAAAGGTATCAATTAGGTAACCCCCAACATTAAGACCAACATCACTACTCCTCCTTCATTGTTGAATTGTGTTGATGATAGTGATGTTGTGGAACTTAATGAGCATGATCTTGACAAATTTCTGTCCACGATCAAGGGAGAACCCAAGAAGCACTTTGTTGCTCTCTTGGAACAACTGGGTGAGTCTAATGACCTCATCGAGTCTCATGAGGAGACCATCTCCGAGCTGCAAGGACATAGTCGTGACTATGCCGACGAGATTGCTGAACTATCTATTGCACTAAAAAAGGAGCGCACTCTTCGTTTGGCTCTTGAGGAATCATACAACGATGACTGCGCTAAAGTGAAAAAGAAACTATATCATGCTACTGTTCTTACTCGTATGCTTAAGTCTGAAAAGGATGCTCTTGGGGTTGGCCATGACAGACTCAAAGTGGAGTTTGACACACTTGACAAGGCTCACAAGGTCTTGAAAGGTGCTCATTTCTCCCTGAAAGAGTCTCATGATCAACTCCAAGCAAAGCTTACCAAGGAAATTTCTACATGTCCTCCTTTCGTTTTAATTGATAATGCTTGTACGACTAACCCTTGTTGTGAGCATGTACATCTTGTAGAGGAAAATGCCAAGTTGAAGGAGAAACTTGAGAAGGGCCTTGTGTCATGCATCCAAGGCGAGAAGAACCTGAACGACCTCTTGAGCAATCAAAAGGGTGTGGTAGGAAAGGAGGGACTTGGACTTACATCCAAGTCAAAAAGAAAAAGGAAGAACAAGAACAAACGATCCCCTACCCTCATGGACATCTTTGTCAAAGAGGGGGAAGGGACTCAGGAGGTGAACAGGAACAAGGTGGACGAGGGTAGCGTCAGGAAGGGCAAAACCATTCCTACCAACACAGCCGGCAAACTCAATCCTTCCTATGTTTTATGTCGTGCTGGTGATGGGCATGTTTATGCCAGATTGGTTGGTTCTTACTATGAGTCCATTGAATGGGCCATTTGGGTTCCTAAGACCCTTGTCTCTAACATTAAAGGACCTTTCAAAATGGGTACCTAAAACAAGCCTTGATCTATTGCAGGAGTTTGCTTCCGGTGGGGTGTCATGGTTGCTCGATAGCGGAGCAACAAATCATATGACCGGAAGCAAGGACTTAGTGGTGGATGTGCATCCTTCTCCATCTATGCCCAACCATGTCCAATTCGCCGATGCATCATCGTCAAAGGTATTGGGATTTGGTAAGGTGGTCATCTCTCAAGAGTTATCTATTGAGAAGGTCATGCTTGTTGAGTCCCTTGCTTACAATTTACTTTCGGTTCGTCAACTTGCAATTATGGGTTTTTCCACATTCTTTAATCTTGATACTGTGGTCCTTTTGTGGAGCAAGACTCTTAAAGTAGCCTATGTTGGATATGTCAAAAATGGTCTCCATGTGGTGAACTTTTCAAAGCGACCCAGTAAGACTGCAACTTGTCTAATGGCTAAACTTGATGTGGGCTGGCTTTAGCATCGCCGACTAGCTCATGTCAATATGAGGTCTTTACAAAGTCTCCTCAAAGGGGACCATATTCGTGGACTAACGAATGTGAGTTTCGCCACAGATCGTGCTTGCAGTGCCTGCATTGAAGGAAAGATTCATGAAACTGCTCATCGTCCAACAACTCTAATTTACACTAAGAGGCCGTTGGAGCTCCTTCATATGGATCTCTTCGGTCCTCCATCATTTGATAGTTTTGGGGTCAGAAAGTACTGCTTGGTGATTGTTGATGACTACTCAAAATACACCTGGGTATATTTCTTCAAGAGGAAGAGTGAGACTCAACAAACTGTCATCAACTTTGCTAATGAAGCTCAACGTCAACATGAAGCAAAGATTTTGATGATTAGAAGTGACAACGGCACCGAGTTAAAGAACTACACCTTGGATGAGTTTCTAGGTGATGAGGGAATAAAACATCAACATTCAGCACCATATACCCCTCAACAAAATGGTGTGGCGGAAAGGAAGAACCGGACGTTGATGGATGCTGCAAGAACAATGATGGCGGAATTCAAATCTCCATATAACTTTTGGGCCGAAGCCATCAACACAGCATGTCATGCGTCCAATTGGCTCTATATCCGCAAAGGATTGAACAAGACCCCATATGAGATTCTCATCGGAAGCAAACCCAATCTCAAGTACTTCCGAGTATTCGGGTGTAAGTGTTTCATTCTCAAAAAAGGTGCACGTTTAGCTAAATTTGATTCTAGAGCAGAAGAGGGCATCTTTGTTGGTTATACTACAAACTCTCATGCTTACCATGTCCTCAACAAGTCCACCGGGCTCATTGAGGAGACGTGTAACGTGGAGTTTGATGAAAATAATGGCTCCCAAGTGGAGCAAAGTGGTCTATGTGATGTAGGTGATGAAATTCCTCCCCAAGCCATAAGAAGAATGGGGATTGGTCAAATACTCCCCATTGAGGAACCCCTTGTGGCCGAAGGAGAAGGACAATGCTCTACTCAAGTGGAGCCATCATCCTCACAAGCCCCACACGCTTCCGATGAACAAAGAGAAGACCCTCAACCAGTTGAACAAGCTCAAGGACAAGATCAATTCCTCAAAGATGGTGATGTGTCCCATGATGTACAAGTGCTTACCCAAGGTTCTGAATCTGCTCAAGATCAAGATCAAGTGCAATTACAAGATCCATACCAAATAGAAGCACAAGATCAAGATCAAGAGCAACCACAAGAACAAGGACAAACCAGTGAACATGCTCAAGTCGAAAATCAAGTTGATCAGGATGTTGTCTCTCAATTCCCTTCTGCAACGCCTAAGAGGGCTACTGGTGCCAAGGGAGGCTCAAAACGCAAGGGAAAGCAAAGTAATCAAGTTGATGCTCCCCAGTTATCCAATGCAGAACTCTTGGAGCGTCGCGCAGCCAAGATTGCAAACAAGCTGAGGGTCAAGTCTCATCTTATGAAGAATGTGCTTGGCAGTTTGAAAAGGGGAGTATCCACTCGTCAACAAATTTGGAATTATTGTGAGCATCACGCGTTTGTTTCGTATTGTGAACCTCAACAGGTACAGGAAGCGCTCGATGATGAGGATTGGCTTATAGCCATGCATGAAGAACTCAACAACTTCGAGCGTAATCAAGTCTAGAATTTAGTGCCAAGACCAAAGGAGGAACATAATGTCATCGGGACCACATGGATCTTCAAAAACAAGCAAGATGCCAATGGGATTGTGATTCAAAACAAGGCAAGATTGGTGGCTCAAGGCTACTCCCAAGTCGAGGGTATCGGCTACGGTGAAACCTTTGCTCCTGTTGCTCGTCTAGAATCTATTCACATGCTGCTTGCATTTGCTTCTCATCATAATTTCGGATTACAACAAATGGATGTGAAAAGTGCTTTTCTTAATGGTCCTTTAAATGAGTTGGTCTATGTCAAACAACTCCCGGGGTTCGAACATCCCAAGCTCCCCAATCATGTGTACAAACTTAATAAGGCACTCTATGGCCTTAAACAAGCCCCACGTGCGTGGTATGAGTACCTTACTGAGTTGTTACAAGATCGTGGGTTTGAAATTGGGAAGATAGATCCCACTCTTTTTACTAAGAGGGTCAAAGGGGATTTGTTCATATCCCAACTATATGTTGATGATATCATTTTTGGTTCCCCTAACGAATCTTTCAATGAAGAATTTCCTGCACTAATGACCGAGAAATCTGAGATGTCTATGATGGGTGAGTTGAAGTTCTTCCTCGGATTCGAGATTAAACAAGGCTTAGAAGGTACTTTCATCAAACAAGCCAAGTACACTCAAGACATGCTCAAGAGGTTCGAGCTAGAGGATGTCAAGCCAGTCAAGTTTCCCATGCCAACAAGATGCAAGCTTGACAGTGATCCCAATGGTAAAGCAGTGGACCAAAAGGTATATCGCTCCATGATTGGATCCCTCCTTTAACTTTGTGCATCTAGACCGGATATTATGTTGAGTGCAGGGATTTGTGCACAGTTTCAATCTGCACCAAAAGAAAGTCATTTTATGGCTGTTAAGCGAATCTTTCGATATTTGGCTCATACCCCAAACTTTGGTCTATGGTATCCCAAAGGAGCAAACTTCAACCTAGTGGGATATTCTGACTCAGATTGGGCAGGAGATTGTGTGGAGAGGAAGTCAACTTCTGGAGGATGCCAATTCCTTGGTCGTTCACTGGTAAGTTGGTCTTCAAAGAAGCAGAATTGTGTCTCACTATCTTCCACCGAAGCTGAGTATGTGGCAGCTGCAAGTTGTTGTGCACAGTTGCTATGGATGAGGTAAACTTTAAAGGATTACGGTGTCACTTGTGACAAAGTGCCTCTTCTATGTGACAATCAAAGTGCTATCAAGATTTCCCTCAATCCGGTGCAACATAGAAAGACCAAGCATATTGATATTCGCCATCACTTCATTCGTGAACATATCAAGCAAGGTGATATTGAGGTTCACTTCATCAACACTAAAGAGCAACTTGCAGATATTTTCACTAAGCCCCTAGATGAAGCAAGGTTCCGGGAGTTAAGGCATGAGCTAAATATCATTGATTCAAGTAATGTGGATTGAAACTAGGCACTTTGCACCTCACTCTGCATTACATCTTGTTCTAGGTGTAGGCATGGACATAGGGGGAGTGTTGTTCTCTCAGTGAACTTTCCCTCCCCCATTATGCATAAATTGATCAAGTCTTTCACTTTGGCCATTATTAAATGGCACTGGTGCTTCAAAGACGAGCGTTGGCCATGAACCCAAGGATAATTCTTCGCGGTGTCATACCTTTGCCTTAAACATAGGTGGCCTCGGCCATCGCCCCCACCTTTCTCTCGTATGGAAGAAAGGATACAAAATGACTAGTCAGTATACCTTGCTCGTGTTATCTTTTTATGACACTGACTAGTTGTTGCCCACTTCATTTCCACAAAATCCTATGTCTCGTTGTGTCTTCTTGAGCGGTACTACCGCCAGGGGTAGCGGTACTACCGCCAGGACCCCAGCGGTACTACCGCCAGGACCCCAGCCTATCACGACTTGACTAGGGCTTTTTAGGGCTGTCTCAAGGGGGAGCAGTACTACCGCTAGGACCCTAGCGGTACTACCGCTAGGACAGCGGTACTACTGCTAGGTCCCCAGCGGTACTACCGCTCGGCCCTTACCCCTTGGGCTATAAAAAGGAGGGGAAGCCCATTTTTCTTGCCCTGTTTCTTCTTCCTCGTGTCTCTCCCTTGCTCTACTCCGAACTCCCCCCGTTTAGATCTCTCTCTGCGGAGCCCCTTCTCTCCCTTGAGTTGGAGGGTTTGCTCCCCTCCTCCTTCCTCCGTCAAGTGCCATGGATGCCGGTAAAGCTCCTCCCCTTCTTCTTGGTTGCTGATTTTTGTTCTAGGGTTAGGAGCTTGGTGATTTCAATCCATGGATATGATTTGTGCTTAGTTTTTGGATGGAACGAAGAAGATATCTTAGGGGAGTTTAGGTTTATGTTCTTCATTGCAAGTATTTTGACATGCCCTAGTTCTCCATGTTTTAGATCTAGTAGCTCTTATCATTCTTCTCATAGATTTGATCTCAAACTTGGATCTCTTTGACTAGGCTTGTCTCCATCTAGATGATCTCGAGTCCCACATATGTTAGGGCTACGGTGATTCTTATAATGAGTTTATTTATTAGCCGTGGATCTCTTGAAATGAATCTAATAGTTTTTGAGGGTTTTTATATATTCAGATCTGAAGTCAAACCCTAGCGGTACTACCACCAGCCTGGCAGTACTACCACGACCCCCAGCGGTACTACCGCGAGGGTAGCGGTACTACCGCCAGGACCCCAGCGGTACTACCGCCAGGGGTAGCGGTACTACCGCCAGGAGGATTTATTATTATTATTTTTGTTCTTTGATTTCTCTTGTCAATATGTTTCTTCTTATAATTCTTCTTGACCATTGCCATGACTCCTTTTGTCTCTCCTTTTTGCTGTGTATCTTGTGTGTCACAGGTGGTGCTCGTCGCTTGAATCCCGCACGTACCACCCAACCCAAGAAGTATCGCACTTCAGAGGCTCCATAGGGTTCCGCCACTTCCAGTCTGACTCCCAAGAAGAGGTCCTTCAAGAAGACTGCTACCAAGAACAAAGGGATCAACGTTCGCACTATGCCCCTAGGGATTTTCTGCCACTCCGCACCCTCAATCCCTATGTTGAAGACAAGGCTCAGATTAAGAACATCGATTATGTTTGGTCACGGGATCACTGCATGACCTATCATGACATCATCAAGCCCTTCAAGAAGATATTTGTCCCCGTACAGTGGATTGACCTTGCTCACCTTCGACGGAATCCGGACTACTTTGGCGAAGCCCTCTCCTTGATTGAAAAGCTTGGCCTTATAGAGATCATCACCTTCAAACAAGACTTTGATCCAGATATTGTGGCCCAGTTCTATGTCACTGTTCACTTTGCACCCGATGACGTGCGCACCATGACCTGGATGACCGGTAGTCAGAAGTTGACTGGCTCTTGGACGGAGTTCATGCAGTTCCTCAAAGTCGACTTTCAGGGGGACGAAGATGTTCTTGGGATGCGTCTCATGCTCCTCCTTCGTCTACTGCCACCCCCAAGGATAGGTTGCAACAACATTTTGTCAAGAAAGGTGTGCTCCCCGAGCATTTGGATATCATGCATCGGGTCTTCCGCAACTCTCTATTCCCTCGTATTGGCAAGAAGAACGAGGTGCATGGTCATCTAGCTGAGATGATTCTGATGTGTGAGAAGGCAAGGACTAAGGATATTGCGCCTCTCAACATTGCCCGTGTGATGTTCAATGAGCTCTGGAACTGCATCATGAACCGTAAGGTTCCCATCTACGGGCCTTACTTGTTTGCCTATATTCAGAAGAAGTGGCACGAGATCTATCTGATAGCCCCCTTCCCTATTATGGCTGACTATTTTGTGCATGATCCTATCAAGCTCCATATCAAGGACAAATGGGCCAACCCATCAACTTGTTCTCAGCCCATGGACACGGACACAGAGACTGCTGCTGGAGGAGAACCTGCTTCATAGACCCGCTCTTGTGCTATGCCATCTTGGGCCGTCAAACTCAAGGATCAAATGAAGACTCTCTTCTGCATGCAGGCCAAGGGACAATATCAGTCTCATGTGGCCTAGAAGGAGAATCTTCAGAGGCACAAGCGTGTCTTAAGGACCCTTGATGTGGCTATCTCAAGCGGCTCAGAGGACGACATCACTCCGGAGTCTAACTGGATGAGGGCTCAAGGTTATCAATGGACTAGGTCTGATGCTGAGGAGGAGGCTTCTGAGGAAGACATTGAGGAGGAGTAGGACGAGCAGGATCCGGATGCCACGGACGCGTCTGGGGATGATGAGGATGCGGATTGACCACGTGTGTCGTTAGGTGTGCCCCCTTTTTGGTGTCTTGTGCCAAAGGGGGAGAGAGTCTAGGAGCTGGATTTGCGCTTTGCTTTAGCTTTGCTTATCTTTATCGTGTTTGCTTTGAACTTGGTTTGATCGGTTTTGCTATCTTGGCTACGTGTTATGTGAGACTTGGTTTTATTGTGAGACTTATTTTCTATCATATGATGTGAGTCATATGCTCTTCAATTATCTCTACTATTTATCTTTATGTTCACATGCTTTCTTCTGTGCAAATCCGGTATTGTCATCAATCCACCAAAAAGGGGGAGATTGTAAGGGCATATTTGTGCCTAAGTAATTTTGGTGATTGATGAGAGTACCTTAAAGGACTAATCGTGTGCATTAAGCTTTCAGCTAATATATATCAACGACACAAGATGATTCGGCACCCTCCGTGGAACATAAGCACGGTGTCCTCTACGATTCTCTTTGTTTGTGAGTCGTAGGTACGTCGTACTATTAAGAGGGGATCTGTAGTGGAAAGTCTTGGGTGGAATCAATTTTGCACGCACACACTTTATCTCCATCTCCTTTCCCTGCAACTTTGGAGCTGTTCCCATCTCTGGATTATCTCATCTTGCAAAAAGGTCTCCTAGCGGTAGTACTGCTGGGCCTAGCGGTAGTACCGCTAGAGCTAGCGGTAGTACCGCCCCTGGTCACTAGTAGTACCGCTCCAGGACTTTAGTACCGCCTTCCTTGCGGCTGTACTTCGTCGGACTTTTTGCAAAGACTTTCTTGGCGGTGGTTGGCCCGGTAGTGCCTCTGCACTACCATGGGCTCAGCGGTAGTACCGCTGCAGCCAGTGGTAGTACCGCTCGAGTACTAGCGGTAGTACCGCTGCAGCCAGCTGTAGTACCGCTGGGCTCGGGCTGTGAGTGGGAAAACGGTTGGATTCCCCCCCCCACTATATAAAGGGTTCTTCTTGCTCTAGAACCCTACCTTTGACCCTCCCAAGCTCCATTGTTGCTCCCTAAGCTCAAAATTGCCCAATCTCTCTCCCTAGCCAATCAAACTTGTTGATTTCCTAAGGATTGGTTGAGAAGGCCTAGATCTACACTTCCACCAAGAGAAAATTGATTCCCCCACTAATCCCTTGCGGATCTTGTTACTCTTGGGTGTTTGAGCACCCTAGATGGTTGAGGTCACCTCGGAACCACATTCCATTGTGGTGAAGCTCTGTGGTCTTGTTGGGAGCCTCCAAGCTTTGTGTGGAGTTTGCCACAACCTTGTTTGTAAATGTTCGGTCGCCGCCTTCAAGGGCACCTATAGTGGAATCACGGTACCTTGCATTGTGTGAGGGCGTGAGGAGAATACGGTGGCCCTAGTGGCTTATTGGGGAGCATTATGCCTCCACACCGCTCCAACGGAGACGTACTTCTTGTCAAAGGGAAGGAACTTCGGTAACACATCCTCGTCTTCATTGGTTCCACTTGCGGTTATCTCTAACCTTTACATTGTGTATGCTTTTGTTGTTGACTATCTCTTACTTGCCTTAGTACTTTTAGTTGGTAGTATCATATAGATTCACCTCCTTGTTGTCATTTTAGAGAACATTTATGTTGCTAACCCTAACTTGCTAAGATAAATTAAAAAGTGGTCGTTGCCTATTCACCCCCCCTCTAGTCAACCATATCGATCCTTTCAGAATCGTTCTTGCTAGATACCCATAGCAGCCATGTAAAACATGCAACATGAAATTAGAGGACGTCTAACTTGTTTTTGTAGGGTATGCATGTGATGTGATATGGCCAACGACATGATGTGAAATATTTGATGTATGAGATGATCATGTTGTAATAGTTAAATATCGACTTGCATGTCTATGCTACGGCAACCGGTAGGAGCCATAGGGTTGTCTTTGATTATTTTGCGCTTGGTGCTGCTTTGCTTTATCGCTAGTTCAGTAGCTTTAGTAGCAACAACATAGTTAGCGTGACAACCTTGATGGCAGCACAATGATGGAGATCATGGTGTGGCGCCGGTGGCGATGGAGATCATGCTGGTGCTTTGAAGATGGAGATCAAAAGCACTAGTTCATGGCCATATCATGTCACTTATGATTTACATGTGATGTTAATCCTTTTATGCGCCTTATTTTGCTTAGGACGACGGTAGCATTATAAGGTGATCCCACACTAAAATTTCAAGATAAAATTGTGTTCTCCCACTTGCGCAGTAATTTCTCAACATCATAGCTATCCTTACAAGCAAGAAAGTACTCAGCTATCTCTCCCTCCATAACATAACCCTGAGGCATATCAGGCAATTCATATCTAGGAGAGCTAGTTCTAAGAGCCAAAATAGCAGGTTCTACTTCAATAATCTCAGCAGTTTTAGAAGTATCATCACATCTAGCAGCAACTCTAGCAATTTGTGCATCAAGAAATGCACCTAGTGGCAAAGTAGTATCAAGCATAGCATCATCACAAGTATCATGGATAGCAGAAGAAGCATCATCAAGCACAGGCGATACATCAAAATTTCTAGCAGGAGGTGGTGTCGCAAACTTACACATAACTGAAGGTGAATCAAGTGCAGAGCTAGATGGAAGTTCCTTACCTGCCCTCGTAGTTGAGGGCAAGACTTTAGTTTTTGGATCTCTCGGATTCCTCATAGTGATCAGCAGACGTAAATCCCAAGTGACTCAAAGAATATAGCTATGCCTCTCTGGCAACGGCGCCATAAAAAGGTCTTGATAACCCACAAGTATAGGGGATCGCAACAGTTTTCGAGGGTAGAGTACTCAACCCAAATTTGTTGATTCGACACAAGGGGAAGCCAAAGAATATTCTCAAGTATTAGCAGTTGAGTTGTCAATTCAACCACACCTGAAAGACTTAGTATCTGCAGAAAAGTATCAGTAGCAAGGTAGTATGATAGCAGCAGTAGCAACGGTAACTAGTAGCAGCAAAGTGACAGCAGTAGCAGCAGAGTAACAGTAGCAGTAGTAAAAGCAGTAGCGACAAAGTAACATAGCAAGGACCAGTAGGAAAAAGTCGTAGGCATTGGATCAGTGATGGATAATTATGCTGGATATTATTAATCATGCAACAGTTATAACATAGTGGATACTAGGGATCAATCCCCGTCAAAACTAACTTGATTACATGATAGATCTCATCCAACCCATCACCGTCCAGCAAGCCTACTATGAGATTACTCACGAATGGTGAAGAGCATCATGGAATTGGCAATGAAGGAAGGTTGGTGATGACGATGGCGACGATTTCCCCTCTCCGGAGCCCAGAACGGACTCCAGATCTGCCCTCGAGAGGAAGAACAGGAGGTGGCGGCGCCTCCGTATCGTAAAACGCGATGAACTCTTCTCCTTGATTTTTTTCGGACGAAAGGGACTAAATAGAGCTGGGATTGGAGGCGGTGGAGCAACATGGGCCCCACAAGCCTGCCAGGCGCGGCCAGGGGGGTCGCGCCTGGTGGGCTTGTGGGCTCTCAGCTCCACCACTCCGGTTGATTCTTGCGCCAATATTTTTTATATATTCCACAAAAAATCCACGTAAATTTCCAGGTCATTCCGAGAACTTTTATTTCTGCGCAAAAACAACACCATGGCAATTCTGCTGAAAACAACGTTAGTCCGGGTTAGTTCCATTCAAATCATGCAAATTAGAGTCCAAAACAAGGGCAAAAGAGTTTGGAAAAGTAGATACGACGGAGACGTATCAACTCCCCCAAGCTTAAAACCTTTCTTCTCCTCAAGCAATTCAGTTGACAAACTGAAATAGACAAAAGAAAAACTTTTACGAACTCTATTTGATCTTGTTGTTGCAACTATGTCTAACTTATATCCAGATTTCAGCAAGATCACAAGCAAACCACATAGGCAAATGACATCTAGGTCTCACGGTAAACTCATATCAATGGCATAAACAACTAGCGATCAATAATGACAAGTTTCAAACGTCAACACTTTCTCGCTAGCTCGCTAGTTCTTTCTGAGACCGCAAAACATAAATGAAGAAGTACGAACAGATGATACCTCGCTAGCTCTTTCTGAGACCGCAAAACATAAATGCAGATCACCTTCAAAGACCAAGGGTTGACTAAACATTGTAATTCATGGCAAAGAAGATCCAGTCACAGTCATACTCAATATCAGTCAAAATCAAAGCATAAAAATGATAGAGGTGCTCTCTAATTGGTGCTTTTATAAGAAGAGGATGACTCAACAGAAACATAAGTAAACGGGCCCTTCGCAGAAGGAAGCATTGATTTGCAGAGGTGCTAGAGCTCAAGCTTTGAAATCAGAGATAATAATTTTGGGTGGCATGCTTTCATTGTCAACGCGATGACAAAGAGTTTTCATCATCTTCCACGCTACACATGCTATAGGCGGTTCCCAAACAGAAAAGTAAAGTTTTTACTCCCCCACCACCGATCAATCACACTCCACGACTAGCCGAATACTCGGGTGCCGTCCATACCAACATCAATCCAGGGGAGTTTTGTTTGCAATTATCTTTTCGATTTGAGCATGGAACTGGGCATTCCAATTACCAGCCCCTTTCTCATTAATGATAGTGAATAAACACATATCAAGGATAACACGCCTAGCATGGAAGATACTGATAGCCCCATGTCACCACATGAGTGGTTCGGGCACGCAAAACAGATTATTTCTTGAAGATTTAGAGAGTGGCACATGCAAATTTACTTGGAACGACAGGTAGATACCGCATATAGGTAGGTATGGTGGACTCATATGGAACAACTTTGGGTTTATGGAAGTGTGTGCACAAGCAGTATTCCCGCTTAGTACAAGTGAAGGATAGCAAAAGACTGGGAAGCGACCAACTAGAGAGCGACAACAGTCATCAAAATGCATTGAGATTAACCAACATTGAGTGCAAGCATGAGTAGGACATAAATCACCATGAACATAAATATCATAGAGGCTATGTTGATTTTGTTTCAACTACATGCGTAAACATGCGCCAAGTCAAGCCACTTGAATCATTCAAAGGAGGATACCATCCTATCATACTACATCATAGTCATCTCAAAATTCATGTTGGCATCCAAGACAAACCATTATAAGCTCCTAGATAATTAAGCATGGCATGAGAAACTATGATCTCTAAGTTGTCATTGCAAACATGTTTCTCTCACAACAAAGCTGAATCAGGAACGATGAGCTAGTCATATTTACAAAAACAAAATAGATCGAGTTCATACTAGCTTTTCTAGGCTCAGTCACTTCAACATATATCGTCATTATTTCCTTTCACTTGCACGACCGAATGATGTGAACAATAATAAGAGTGCTCGTGCATTGGACTAAGCTAGAATCTGCAGGCAAACACAAAGGAGAAGACAATGTAATATGGCTCTTTAACGAATAAACAAATATGCATGCGAGAGCCACTAAACATTGTAACCATGGTCTTCTACCTTGACCCAAAGAAAAAGAAAATTATTTACACGGGAAAGCTCCCTACAAGAAAAAGAAGAACAAGAAATCTTTTTGGGTTTTCTCAAACTAGACAGACACACGAAAATAAAACGAGAAAAAGAAATGAACTAGCATGGATGATACAGTGGTAAAGTGTGAACACCGACTAACAAAGTGAAAGTGTACGCAAGAATATAAAGTCGGTGAGAAACACGTACTCCCCCAAGCTTAGGCTTTTGGCCTAAGTTGGTATACTCCCATGGATGGTCCGGGCGATACCCAAAATCATAATGGGGGTTGTACGGGAGCGCTGCTGCCACTGCCTGAATAGCTACCTCACGGAGACGAGCAGCCTTTGCCTCCCTCTCATACTCCTTTGCCTCTCCTCTGGTTATGTAATATCTTCGTTTTACCTGAAAGTCAAAGAAGGCAGGAGCAGGAAGGGTAATATGAAAACAAGCTGCCGGTTAAATATTAACTCGTATAGGAGGGTTCATCATCCCTCTCAAGGAACTGATAGCGTGTCAAAGCGGCGCGATCACGGAAAGATGTATGGAGCGGGGGATCTCCTTCGTGGATGGGTACTCCAAGAAAATTTGCTATGCGAGTGGCATAGATCCCACCAAAGAAATCCCCTTCATTAGCATTATTATTCAGCCTCCTTGCTATTATAGCTCCCATGTTGAAACTTCTATCACCCGTTACTGCGCTCTTAAGAATACTAAGGTCGGATGTGTGCTGCGGCAACAAAAGTCCTTCCTTGGCGCTAGGAATTCTTCTTGTTACTTCTCTGGTTTGCGTCAGTTTTTCCCTTGAAGAGGAAAGGGTGATGCAGCACAGGAGCAGTAAGTATTTCCCTCAGTTTGAGAACCAAGGTATCAATCCAGAAGGAGGGCCTCGTCAAGTCCAGAGTACCTTGGCAAACACAAACAAGCTTGCACCCAACGCTTCAAAGGGGTTGTCAATCCCTTCAAGATTGTTTGCAAAGTGAGATCTGAAGGCGGAAAGTGCAACGAAGTAAAAAGTGTAAGGCTGAAAATTGTTGGAAATATGCCCTAGAGGCAATAATAAATTAGTTATTATTATATTTCTTAGTTCATGATAATCGTTTATTATCCATGCTATAATTGTATTGATTGGAAACACAATACTTGTGTGGATACATAGACAAAACACTGTCCCTAGTAAGCCTCTAGTTGACTAGCTCGTTGATCAAAGATGGTCAAGGTTTCCTGGCCATAGGCAAGTGTTGTCACTTGATAACGGGATCACATCATTAAGAGAATCATGTGATGGACTAGACCCAAACTAATAGACGTAGCATGTTGATCGTGTCATTTTGTTGCTACTGTTTTCTGCGTGTCAAGTATTTGTTCCTATGACCATGAGATCATATAACTCACGGACACCAGAGGAATGCTTTGTGTGTATCAAACATCGCAACGTAACTGGGTGACTATAAAGATGCTCTACAGGTATCTCCGAAGGTGTTCGTTGAGTTAGTATGGATCAAGACTCGGATTTGTCACTCCGTGTGACGGAGAGGTATCTCGGGGCCCACTCGGTAATACAACATCACACACAAGCCTTGCAAGCAATGTGACTTAGTGTAAGTTACGGGATCTTGTATTACGGAACGAGTAAAGAGACTTGTCGGTAAACGAGATTGAAATAGGTATGCGGATACTGACGATCGAATCTCGGGCAAGTAACATACCGAAGGACAAAGGGAATGACAAACGGGATTATATGAATCCTTGGCACTGAGGTTCAAACGATAAGATCTTCGTAGAATATGTAGGATCCAATATGGGCATCCAGGTCCCGCTATTGGATATTGACCGAGGAGTCTCTCGGGTCATGTCTACATAGTTCTCGAACCCGCAGGGTCTGCACACTTAAGGTTCGACGTTGTTTTATGCGTATTTGAGTTATATGGTTTGTTACCGAATGTTGTTCGGAGTCCTGGATGAGATCACGGACGTCACGAGGGTTTCCGGAATAGTCTGGAAACGAAGATTGATATATAGGATGACCTCATTTGATTACCGGAAGGTTTTCGGAGTTACCGGGAATGTACCGGGAATGACGAATGGGTTCCGGGAGTTCACCGGGGGGGCAACCCACCCCGGGGAAGCCCATAGGCCTTGAGGGTGGCACACCAGCCCTAAGTGGGCTGGTGGGACAGCCCAAAAGGGCTCTATGCGCCAAGAAGAGAAAATCAAGAGAAAAGGAAAAAAAGGGAGGAGGTGGGAAGGAAAGGGGACTCCCTCCCACCAAACCAAGTCCAACTCGGTTTGGGGGGGGAGTCCTCCCCCCTTGGACTCGGCCGACCCCCTTGGGGATCGTTGAGCCCCAAGGCAAGGTCCCCTCCCTCCCACCTATATATACGGAGGTTTTAGGGCTGATTTGAGACGACTTTTCCACGGCAGCCCGACCACATACCTCCACGGTTTTTCCTCTAGATCGCGTTTCTGCGGAGCTCGGGCGGAGCCCTGCTGAGACAAGGTCATCACCAACCTCCGGAGCGCTGTCACGCTGCCGGAGAACTCTTCTACCTCTCCGTCTCTCTTGCTGGATCAAGAAGGCCGAGATCATCGTCGAGCTGTACGTGTGCTGAACGCGGAGGTGCCGTCCGTTCGGTACTAGATCGTGGGACTGATCGCGGGATTGTTCGCGGGGCGGATCGAGGGACGTGAGGACGTTCCACTACATCAACCGCGTTCACTAACGCTTCTGCTGTACGATCTACAAGGGTACATAGATCACTCATCCCCTCTCGTAGATGGACATCACCATGATAGGTCTTCGTGCGCGTAGGAAATTTTTTTGTTTCCCATGCGACGTTCCCCAACAAAAATATGGTGTGGAGTAGACCCTGGGGGCCATAGTGTTCACTAGAGGCTTCTCTCATAATAGCAAATATCACGGTGGGTGAACAAATTACTGTCGAGCAATTGATAGAACCGCGCAAAGTCATGACGATATCGAAGGCAATGATCATACATATAGGCATCACATCCGAGACAAGTAGACCGATACTTTCTGCATCTACTACTATTACTCCACACATCGACCGCTATCCAGCATGCATCTAGTGTATTGAGTTCATGACGAACAGAGTAACGCCTTAAGCAAGATGACATGATGTAGAGGGATAATCTCAAACCAATGATGAAAACCCCATCTTTTTACCCTTGATGGCAACAACATGATGCGTGCCTCGCTACCCCTTCTGTCACTGGGTGAGGTCACCGCACGGTATGAACCCAAAACCAAGCATTTCTCCCATTGCAAGAATCATAGATCTAGTTGGCCATACAAAACCCACAACTCGAAGAGAATTACAAGGATATGAAATCATGCATAAGAGAGATCGGAAGAAACTCAAATAAGATTCATAGATAATCTGATCATGAATCCACAATTCATCGGATCTCGACAAACACACCGCAAAAGAAGATTACATCGGATAGATCTCCATGAAGAGCATGGAGAACTTTGTATTGAAGATCCAAGAGAGAGAAGAAGCCATCTAGCTACTAGCTATAGACCCGTAGGTCTATGGTGAACTACTTACGCATCATTGAAGTGGTCATGGTGTTGATGAAGAAGCCCTCCGTGTCTGAATCCCCCCTCCGTCAGGGCACCAGGACGTGCCCCAGATGGGATCTCGCGGAGACAGAAGCTTGCGGCGGTGGAAAAGTAATTTCCATGATCTCCTGATTTTCTTCCGTTTGGACTCCGTTTCAAAATCTCCTCTGAAAGGGGTCAAAAACATGGAAAAACAGGAACTGGCACTTGGCACTGAGTTAATAAGTTAGTCCCAAAAAATATATAAAAGGCATGCAAAACATCCAAAGTTTGACAAGATAATAGCATGAAACCATCAAAAATTATAGATACGTTGGAGACGTATCAAGCATCCCCAAGCTTAACTCCTGCTCGTCCTCGAGTAGGAAAGTGATAAAGAACGAATTTTTGATGTGGAATGCTACCTAGCATAGTTGTCCTTTGTAACTTCTTTCATGTGACATGAATGTTTAGATCCGTAAGATTCGAAACAATAGTTTGCTATTGACATGAAAATAGTAATACTTCAAGCAAACTAGCAAAGTAATCATGAACTTTCAAAATAACAAGGCCAAAGAAAGTTATCCCTACAAAATCATATAGTCTGGCTATGCTCCATCATCCTCACAAAACTAATGTAAATCATGCACAACCCCGGTATTAGCCAAGTAATTGTTTTTGCGCTCTTACTTTCTCAAACTTTTTATAACTATCACACAATACATGAGCGCGAGCCATGGATATAGCACTATAGGTGGAATAGAGTGTGGTGGTGGTTGTGAGACAAAAAGGGAGGAGATAGTCACATTGACTCGGCGTATCAATAGGCTATGGAGATGCCCATTAATAGATATCAATGTGAATGAGTAGGGATTGCCATACAAGAGATGCACTAGAGCTATAAGAATGTGAAAGCTCAAAAGGAGAACTAGTGGGTGTGCATCCAACTTGCTTGCTCACGAAGACCTAGGGCAATTTTGAGGAAGCCCATCACTGGAATATACAAGCCAAGTTATATAATGAATATTCCCACTAGCATATGGTAGTGACAAAGCAAGAAGCTTTGAATCATGAAGAACATGGTGTTATAATGAAGCACAAGTGTGGAAAAAGATAGTAGCATTGTCCCTTCTCTCTTTTTCGCTCCTTTTTCATTTGGGCTCTTAGGCCTTTTTTGGGCTCTTTGGCCTCTCTTTTTTTATTTTATTTCCTCACATGGGACAATGCTCTAATAATGATGATCATCACACTTTTATTTACTCACAGCTCAAAGATCACAATGATGATGACTCCATAGGAAATGCCTCCGGCAGTGTACCGGGATGTGCAACGATCTAGCATGGCGTATGACGTTGAAACATCTCGCTAGCTATCTTACGATCATGCAATGGCAATATGAGAGTGACGGCACAAGTCATGAGACGGAACGGTGGGAGTTGCATGGCAATATATCTCGGAATGGCTATGAAAATGCCATAGTAGATATATATGGTGGCTGTTTTGAGGAAGGAATTTGGTGGGTTTGTGCACCGGCGAGAATTGCGCGGCACTAGAGAGGCTAGCAATGGTGGAAGGTTAAAGTGCATCTATAGCATGGACTCACATTAGTCATGAACAACTCACATACTTGTTGTGAAAGTTTTTATTAGTAATCGAAACAAAGTGCTAAACGCATACTCCTAGGGGAAGGGTTGGTGGGTGTTAACCATCGCGCGATCCCGACCTCAACACAAAGGATGACAATCAATAGATCAATTATGCTCCGACTTACTAACATAGCGGTTCACCATACGTGAATGCTACGGGAAACACTAACTTCAACACAAGTATTTCTAGATTCACAACACCCTACTAACATAGCTCTTAATATTACCGAATCCACGTCTCAAAACTAATTGAGAGGAATCAAAACTTCTCTTTCTACTCAATGCACATGAAGATGGAGGTTTTTGCATCCTCTTTGGGTACCTATCACATTTGGGACTACTTTCATAGCATAAGCCAACTACCAAGTCACGCACCGCCGTGCTCTAAAATATATAAGTGAAGCACATAGAGCAAAAGTATCTAGCTCAAAAGATATAAGTGAAGCACTATGAGCATTCTAGCAAAATCACGATGAGTGCATGTCTCTCTCTCTCAAAAATGTGTGCAGCAAGGATGATTGTGACACAACAAAAATAAAAGAATCCTAAGATACAAGACGCTCCAAGCAAAACACATATCATGTGGTGAATAAAAATATAGCTCCAAGTAATGTTACCGATGGATTGAAGACGAAAGAGGGGATGCCTTCCCGGGGCATCCCCAAGCTTAGGCTTGTTGGTGTACTTGAATTTGGCTTGCGATGCCTTGGGCATCCCCAAGCTTGATCTCTTTCCACTCCTTATCTCTTTGTCCATAAGCACATCACCCAAAACTTGAAAACTTCACAACACAAAACTTAAACAGAAACTCGTGATAACATTAGCACAAGAAAACAAACTACCACTTCTTTTGGTACTGTAACAAACTTGAATTCCATCTATATTGGTGTTGGGCTACTCTATTCTCACTTTTCCATGGCTAGTACCCCCCCCCCCCCGATACTAACCATAGTTTCATCAAAACAAGCAACCAACTCAACAAAAACAGAATCTGTCAAAAACAGACCAGTCTGTAGCAATCTGTATACTTCGTATACTTCTGGTACCTCAAAAAATCTGACAAATTACGACGGCCTGGGCAAAAAGCATATCAACCAGCAGCAAAAAGAATCAACTCAAAAGCTCTTTCTTAATAAAAATTAAAAATCATCTCCTCAGCGAAAAGTTTCTGTCTTTTTCCAGCAGGATCAAACAACCATTACCAAGACTAGTCATAAAGGTTTTGCTTAGCTCAAACACAAAAAGAAACACAAAAAACACAATCACAACAGAATTATGAAAGTGTGGACGCAACAAAACATAAGGAAAAAGATAAATTCATTGGGTTGCCTCCCAACAAGCGCTATTGTTTAACGCCCTTAGCTAGGCATAAAAGCGATAGAATCACGTATCGTCGTCTTTGGTGTTTAAACCATAAGTGGCCCTCATCATGGATTCATAAGGCAATCTTATTTTATTTCTAGGAAAGTGTTCCATGCCCTTCCTTAAAGGAAATTGAAATCTAATATTCCCTTCCTTCATATCGATGATAGCACTGATAGTCCTTAGGAAAGGTCTACCAAGAATAATAGGGCATGTAGGATTGCAATCAATGTCAAGCACAATGAAATCCACGGGTACATAGTTCCTATTTGCAATGATAAGAACATCATTGATCCTTCCCATGGGTTTCTTGACAGTAGAATTAGCAAGATGCAAATTAAGAGAACACTCTTCAATCTCATTAAAACCCAAAAAATCACATAAAGACTTTGGAATCGCGGAAACACTAGCGCCCAAATCACACAAAGCATTGCACTCATAGTTTTTTATTTTGATTTTGATGGTAGGTTCACACTCATCATGAAGCTTTCTAGGGATAGAGACTTCCTATTCAAGTTTCTCTTCAAGAGATTTTATCATAGCTTCGACGATATGATCGGTAAAGGCCTTGTTTTGGCTATAAACGTGTGGAGAGTTCAACATGGATTGCATCAAGGAAATGCATTCAATCAAGGAGCAACTATCATAATTGAATTCCTTGAAATCCATGATAGTAATTTCATTACTACTCAAAGTTTTAACATCTTCTACTTCACTTTTAATGCTTTTAGCATCAAGATAGATGGACTCCGAATCATTGGGGCACTTTTCAACCAAAGTGGATTCATATCCAGCCCCATAATCATTAGGTTTGACACAAGAAAACAAAGATTCAATGGGAGTCACACCAAGCACTTTAAGATCTTCGCGATTCTCATCACGAGAACACTCCTTTTTAAGCCATTCATGTCTAGCACGAATTTGGGCGGTTCTTTCTTGGCTCTCCATCATGGAAACATGCATAGCTTTCAAAGTTTCATCCATGTTGATTTTGGGAGGAGCACATCTAACTTTAAAAGCATCAACATCACTAGAAATTCTATCAACGCTCTTAGCCAAATCGTCAATTTTGAGTAGTTTTTCCTCTATGGACGCATTGAAAATCTTTTGAGAGTTGATGAACTCTTTGATATTACTCTCTAGATCAAAGGGTAATCTGTTGTAATTTCCATGAGTATTGTTGTAGGAGTTGCCAAAGTTATTAGAGGAGTTACTAGGAAAAGGCCTAGGAACATAGTTTCCTCTAAAAGCATTATTGTTGCCAAAGTTATTCCTACCAACAAAATTAACGTCCAAGCTAGCATTGCTACTCTCAATCAAAGAAGACAAGGGCATATCATTAGGATCCAAAGGAGCACTTCTACTAGCAACCAAATTCATTAACTCGTCCATCTTAGCACTTACTAGTAGGTGACCTTTCAGTGTGCCACTGAGAGTAGTTCGTCATGATGTTGTTTAAGAGCTTTGTGGCTTCCCCTAACGTGATTTCCATGAACGTTCCACCTGAGGCGGAGTCCAAGATATTTCTAGAAGCGAAATTCAAGCCAGCGTAAAAGATTTGAATAATCATCCAAAGACTCAAGCCATGAGCGGGACAATTTCTAATCATTAATTTCATTCTCTCCCAAGATTGTGCAACATGTTCATGATCAAGTTGCTTGAAATTCATGATATCATTACGGAGAGAGATGATCTTAGCCGGTGGAAAATACTTGGATATATAAGCATCTTTGCACTTATTCCAAGGATCGATAATATTTTTGGGCGAAGAAGAAAACCAAGTTTTTGCGCGATCTCGCAACGAGAAAGGAAAAAAGCTTCAATTTAATCACGTCATTATCCACATTTTTTTCTTTTGCATATCGCAAAGCTCAATGAAGGTATTGAGATGGGATGCGGCATCTTCACTAGGAAGGCCAGAGAATTGCTCTTTCATAACAAGATTCAGCAAAGCAGCATTGATTTCGTATGACTCCGCACTAGTGGCGGGAGTAATCGGAGTACTAATAAAATCATTATTATTATTATTCAAGAAGTCACAAAGTTTGGTGTTTTCGTTCATGGTGACTTCAGCAAGCAAGCAAGCACACAAGCAAACAAAGAGCAAGCGAGAAAAAGGGCGAACGAAAAGGCGAACGAAAAAGGCAAATTGGTGAAGTGTGGGAGAGGAAAACGAGAGGCAACTGGCAAACAAAGTAAATGCAAGACATGAGTTTGCGACACCTACTTGGATGAATCCTTGACTTGATCTTCCTCCCCGGCAACGGCGCCAGAAATTCTTCTATTGCAGCAACAAAAGTCCTTCCTTGGCACTAGGAATTCTTCTTGTTACTTCTCTGGTTTGCGTCGGTTTTTCCCTTGAAGAGGAAAGGGTATTGCAGCACAGGAGCAGTAAGTATTTCCCTCAGTTTGAGAACCAAGGTATCGATCTAGAAGGAGGGCCTCGTCAAGTCCAGAGTACCTGCCAAACACAAACAAGCTTGCACCCAACGCTTCAAAGGGGTTGTCAATCCCTTCAAGATTGTTTGCAAAGTGAGATCTGAAGGCGGAAAGTGCAATGAAGTAAAAAGTGTAAGGCTGAAAATATGGTGTGGAGTAGACCCTGGGGGCCATAGTGTTCACTAGAGGCTTCTCTCATAATAGCAAATATCACGGTGGGTGAACAAATTACTGTCGAGCAATTGATAGAACCGCGCAAAGTCATGACGATATCTAAGGCAATGATCATACATATAGGCATCACGTCCGAGACAAGTAGACCGATACTTTCTGCATCTACTACTATTACTCCACACATCGACCGCTATCCAGCATGCATCTAGTGTATTGAGTTCATGACGAACAGAGTAACGCCTTAAGAAAGATGACATGATGTAGAGGGATAATCTCAAACCAATGATGAAAACCCCATATTTTTACCCTTGATGGCAACAACACGATGCGTGCCTCGCTACCCCTTCTATCACTGGGTGAGGTCACCGCACGTTATTAACCCAAAACCAAGCACTTCTCCCATTGCAAGAATCATAGATCTAGTTGGCCAGACAAAACCCACAACTCGAAGAGAATTACAAGGATATGAAATCATGCATAAGAGAGATCAGAAGAAACTCAAATAAGATTCATAGATAATCTGATCATAAATCCAGAATTCATCGGATCTCGACAAACACACCGCAAAAGAAGATTACATCGGATAGATCTCCATGAAGAGCATGGAGAACTTTGTATTGAAGATCCAAGAGAGAGAAGAAGCCATCTAGCTACTAGCTATGGACCCATAGGTCTATGGTGAACTACCCACGCATCATCGGAGAGGTCATGGTGTTAATGAAGTAGCCCTCCGTGTCCGAATCCCCCCTCCGGCAGGGCACAAAAACGTGCCCCAGATGGGATCTCGCGGAGACAGAAGCTTCCGGCGGTGGAAAAGTAATTTCGATGATCTCCTGATTTTTTTGGGATTTTTAGGGAATTTATAGGCGCAACCCCTAGGTCAGGGGGCGCTCAGGGGGCCCACAAGCGTGTGGGCCACGGCCTACCCCCCTCGCCGTGGGGTGGGGGCCTATGGGGCCCCTGAGGCTCCCCTACCTTGGCTCTCAAGCTTCCCGATCTTCTTCCGTTCCGGAAAAAATCTTTTCGGGGATTTTCTTCCGTTTGGACTCCGTTTCAAAATCTCCTCTGAAAGGGGTCAAAAACATGGAAAAAACAGGAACTGGCACTTGGCACTGAGTTAATAAGTTAGTCCCAAAAAATATATAAAAGGCATGCAAAACATCCAAAGTTTGACAAGATAATAGCATGAAACCATCAAAAAATATAGATACGTTGGAGACGTATCAATGCGCAGAGGTAACAATGCTCAATCTTGCCGTTAATGCATCTACCTATGAAGAGGGCAAAGTAATGCAAGGCAGGAAAATGAATGCCCCCGTGGTAGCCTGTGTAATATCTCTAGTTTCTCCAACAGTTATACTAGAGAAAAAAATCCCTAACCGAAGATTTAGGAGGATCATTGAGACTACCCCCAAACAGGTATCTTGCAAATTCTATTGAAATCCTCTAAATCCATGGTATATGATTTATCATAGAGATCAAACAGTACAGATGTATCACGGCCAGCTGATTGAATCTACGAACAAAAGAGGCAGTGAGAGTAACATACTGTTCACATTTATCGGAGATGAATTCTTCGAGTCCGACGTTGTGAACAAGTGTATCAAACTCGTCTTTGAAACCTGCCTCAATCATGAATTCATCAGAAGGCCATTCACATGGTTGTACCTGTGCGTTCCTCTGTTGGTAAGGATCGGGCTCCCGAATCGCGAGACGGGGACCCTTATTGCTTGAGGAACCACCATGATAGTTTCTCCTGAACATCTTCCTTTTCTAGAATTTTCAGTGACTCAAAGGAAAAGTGAACAAGGCCCAACGAAACTCATAGCAACTACTCCAACAAGTGCCTAGAGGCCATATCACGCATCAAAACTACTTGGGACCAGCTAAAATTAGCATGCAAAGCTCAAGAACAGGGTCACCAAGGCAGCAAAAATACGCGATGTATAAGGCACTAGAGAAAAAACTAATTCGACCAATGGAGGAGTCACTTACCAAGGAGCAATTTCCCCAAAACAGTTTGGTGAATGGTGCTTTGCACAAGGAGATCGAAAATCGCAGCAAGAAGAGGAAGAACATGGGTTTGAGCTGCGAAACGATTTTTTCTGGAGGTAGGAGAAGCAGATGGGAGCTAGAATAAGTGGAGGGGTGCACGTGGGACCCACAAGCCTGGTAGGCGCGGCCAAGGGGTGCCCGCGCATCCAGGGCTTGTGGTCCACTGGTGCAGCCCACTGACTAGCTCTTCGTCTTAGTATTTTTCAAAAATTCCAGAAAAAATCTACTTGATTTTCAGGATATTCGGAGAACTTTTATTTTCGGGGTACATTTCTACGGGATGCTAAAAGTAGAAAACAGGGAAAACTAAACTAAATCTATCATTTTTCTTCTAAGCAACCGAAGGTGAAAGCTTGGAACAGAGGTTTGTGACTCCTCGATTCATCCATCTCATGGTCATCGAAAGAAATCCGTCAATGAGGTTGATCAAGTCTCCTTGACAAACCTTTTCGAATTGCATAAAAAGGAACGGAGAATTTTCGAATGGTAACTAGGTTACCTCAATGGGGATGTGCATCTCCCCAACAAGCAAATCATACTTCATCTTGACAGTAGGTATAGGGCATTCAAAGCTCCCAATAAAAATCGATGAAGTTTTTTCGATAGCATTGATGCAATGTACTTGATATTGTTTCTTCGGAAAGTGCACCGTATGCTCATTACCGTTGACATGGAAAGTGACATTGCCTTTGTTGCAATCAATAACAGCCCCTGCAGTGTTTAGAAAGGGTCTTCCAAGGATGACCTCCATGGCATCATCCTCGGGAATATCCAGGATAACAAAGTCCGTTAAGATAGGAACGTTAGCAACCACAACAGGAACATCCTCGCAAATGCCGATAGGGAAAGCAGTTGATTTGTCGGCCATTTGAAGAGACATTTCAGTGGGTGTCAACTTATCAAGTTCAAGTCTACGATAAAGAGAGAGAGGCATAACACTAACACCGGCTCCAAGGTCGCATAAAGTAGTTCTAACATAGTTGCCATTAATGGAGCAAGGTATAGTGGGCACTCCAGGATCACCTAGTTTCTTAGGAGTTTCACCCTTGAAGGTATAATTAGCGAGAATGGTGGAAATCTCAACCTCGGGTATCCTCCTCTTATTAGTCACAATATCCTTCATGTACTTAGCATACGGAGACATTTTGAGCATATCTGTCAAACACATTTGCAGAAAGACAGGTCTAATCATTTCAACAAATCGCTCAAAATCATCATCATCCTTTTTATTGGATGGTTTGGGAGGAAAGGGCATGGGTTTCTGAACCCATGGTTCCCTTTCTTTACCATGCTTCCTAGCAACGAAGTCGTTCTTATCATATCTCCTATTCTTAGGTTGTGGGTTATCAAGATCAACATGATCAATCTCCACATCCTTATCATTGCTAGGTTGAGCATATTCATGAACATCACTATCGATATTATCATTAGGCGCATGTTCATCACCAGATTGTGTTTCAGCATCAGAGACAGAGACATCGTTTGGATTCTCGGGTGTATCAGCATCTGGGTTGCTAGCGTGCAAATCCCTATCATCTTTCTTCTTCTTTCTAGGATGACTAGGTGCATTAGTGCTAACTCCTTGAGAATCTTGTTCAATTCTCTTAGGATGACCCTCAGGATACAAAGGTTCCTCGGTCATTCTACCGCCTCTAGTGACGACTCTAACAGAATTGTCGTTCAACTCATTGAGCAAGTCATTTTGAGCCTTAAGTACTTGTTCTACTTGAGTAGTAACCTGTAACATCCCAAAATTATAAATTTTGGAATGTTAATATAATTATTAGATTGATTGTTTGTTTGTTTGCTGAGTGATTGAAACTTGTGTGAAATTCGAAACTTTTGAATGAGAGGGAATAAAATGACTTTCCCCTTCTCCGGTGAATTCAAATTCAATCTTTTAAAAACAACGAGAGAAGATGACATGACTTCTTCAACTATAAAGAATTTGAACGGAGATGTTTGCATTTGAATTTTCCTTGCATTTCCATTCGTTTTCTTCGTGCAACAAAATGCCGGGGAGTACATTTTAAAGAGCGGAGGAACATGACCCTCAAATACCCGGTCAATTTTGAATGTTATTTGCACCCTCAAACTTAGAGGATCATTTGAAAATTATTTGCAAAAAGAAATAATGCTTTTAGGGATTTTTGGAAAAACATTTTTTCTGAAGTTTTTATTTTTGCCGTGGAAAAATGCCCATCATTTATATTTTATTTTTCTGATAATTTTAGTATATAAAAACTCTTTATTCCGAATTGATTTGATTTCCTTTTTATCGTTTTAGTTTCCTAGTTTTGAAAATAGGAAAGAAATTGTTTCTATTAGGAATAGGAGCTGGCCCATTAAGACTTTCCTTTCACTAGCCCAACAAGAGATCATCTTCTTCCTCCTTTCTTCTCCACGTGACAGAAACTTGACATCCATGGAGAGGAGAATCCCCACCTCCGGGATTCGCGAAGCTCTTTCCCTCCCAGCACCTCCCGTCGCCCCTATAAGAACCCCCACACCCTCCTCTATCCATTTTCCCCAAGAACCATACCTCTCCTCGCCTCTAGCCGCAGCCCCCGCCTCGCCAGAGTTCATCTTCAACAGGAACTCGCCGGAGGTCCTGTTGCCTCCTCTCGTCGCCCCACGCCCCGCCGGCACCACCAACCTTCGGCCGGAGCCCTCCTCCCCCGCCTGGACCCCTCCGCTGCCTCGGCCGGCCACCGGAGCCACCTTCCCGTCGTCTTCTCCAACTCCGGCGACTAACTCCGGTGAGATTCACGAAATCCCGTATTGCAGTTTTTTCAGAAAATTGCAATCTTAGAAAATTCATATCTATTAGTCTATAACTCCGAATTAGGTGATTTTTTTCGTTGGATCACAAATTTTATGCCGTTTCTGTAGATATATAATTTGTCTATGTTTGGTTTTATAAAAATTGAGTTAGATCAGATTTGAATTAAAGCTTGTTTTGCTTATTCCGGGAGTTTAAAAATAGCTTTTAATTTGATTCTTTTTGCTACTGCTTCCTATTGATCATATCTTTCAGTAGTTTCAGTTTCAGTTTTTTTTACATATTTTTACTTGGGGTTTTTACCAAAACAATTTCTGTTTCACCGCTTTTAGGATTTCGGCTAATTCGTTTTATACTTTTGTTTTAAAATATTTTCTTTATTATTTCAGAAACATTATTTTGTTTTGTCTCTGTTAGTTAACACTAGTTTTGCAACAAATTTTTATTTTATTTTTATTTGTTTTCATGAAATCAATTCTAGTTCCTTAGTAACTTGCAATTGTTTTCACCGTTGTTTCAAATCCCGTTTGGGAATACTTTCAAAAAGTTTTGTGAAAAATACTTTATTTTATCTTAGTTAGATTTATATCTTAGTTCCTTGTTATTATTTTCTATTAGACAAAAACTATTTAGTGTTTGACGTAGTAGAAGACTCTCTAGTCTTATTTGAAGTGTCCTTCGGATTCCTATTCGCTCTCTCTTTTGTTTTGATTGCTAGAATGATTGCTAGTATGAGTGCTTATGTGAATGATATGTTTGTTATATAGATTTCATTGGAGAGTGGCGAGTAGTCTATCAAGTTATTTTCTCGAGAAATTCTTCTTCGTCAACATCACCAAGCAAGTCACTTTGATCATACTATCACCCATGTTTTATGCATTGTAGTTCTACCATCCTATGCCCAATTGCATGCTGCCTAGGTACTTGGAAACTTTAGTGTAAGAGTAGTATCATGTGGTAGGAACACAACATCCCCGATACTTGGCCCCGGGACGACAATTTCTTAATGCTATGCTTGAGTAGACGGGTTATCGGTTGAGTGTATACCACGAGTGATGAGAGGTTGATATAATAATCAAGACCGGACTAAGACAAGATTTTCAAGACCTCGGACGCAATGCAACACTGGGTGAAGGACGGTTGATCGGCTCCCTGGAAAACCCAGTGGATGCCCAGGATGCTGGAGAGGCCATGTCATCCTGCGGAAAGCTTCACCCAGGCTCAAAGAGACGGACGGATATTTTCAAGACCCAAGGCTTACCTGCACAGCCACAAGTCATTATGGGCTCTGGCTTGGTTGGACAACGCGGCGACTCTTAACAGGCGGTGCTAGCAGATGTAGACGAACGGTAGGAATGGATGGGCACCGACAGGGATTCAGAGGGACCCATTGAAAGACCATGTTTTGATCATCCGGTCTTCAAACGCCCTGAAGTGCGAGGACATACACGGAGGCGATCAAATCTTGTGGGGAACGTGTGCAAAACTCTGCAGAGTACTCAAACCTAATCGATTAGCCGTGTCCACGGTCATGGACAACTTGAGCCAAAGGAACTGAAGTTATCTGGATTTCTCAACACCATTAAATGTATTTGATGAGGGTAATTATTGACAACTCGGGTACGAGAACTGGTTGGCGGAACCATCTCGTTAACAACAAACCTTGTAGTAACATTTTGCTTTCAACCCCTCTTGTTGTAGGATAAAACTGGCTTTATGCAAAACTTAGCTCCACCGACCAAATATGCATGTAGAGATAGTTGATTATTATCTTACCCCTCTCTTATGTGACTTGCCGGCATATTCAATATGCTGACCTACACGGCTGCAACGTCTCATGTTGCAGATATTTTTCTTCGACGAGTAAGAGTACGATTCAGGGTTACGGTCTACACTCAACTTGCCGTTGGTGTTTATTGGGACTCCACTCCCTTGACTGCTTCCGCTGAGATATTTAAGGTATATATCAGTTTTACGCTATTTACATGTGATTGCACTTTGATATATACATTGATGTACTGTGTGTGCCAACATACTGATCCAGGGATGGCACAGATACACAGAGGCTTGACTCGTCTTGAGTCGGGTCGTACAGAGATGGTATCAGAGCACATGTTGACTGTAGGACGTGACCCTAGAAACTGGAAACTTCTTAGGATAGGACCTCTCAAAAATCTTATTTTCGAGAACACCTTTCACTTCTCATCCCTTCTAATTTCATCAAATGTTCTCTCTCACCTCAAATAGTTAGACAATCCCCTTACCCCTTCGACCTCATGAAGAATCAACGGAGTTCTACTTCAAAGTAAAGAGGATTTCACCACGCGTTTGAAGAATTGAAGCTACACCAACGGAAGACTCTCAAGACTCGAAGAACTCGAAGACCCTGAAGTGTTCGAATATTTATATGACCATTAGAAGTCCAAACCCCTGTTATATACCCACGTTAGTTACGATGATTTGTGAGCCGTCATTGGTGTGTGTTTCCGACGGCCACAACTAAAACCTATTCTCAAAAATATTGTGTGTATCTCCCTCTCTTAACCGTCTCATCCCCAAAACCTAAACCCTACCAGATGGAGTATGAAGCTGGACTTGTAGTCTCTGGAACAATGACCCAGCTGGAGGCTGATATATGGATTCAGAACATGGAGAACCACTTCGGGAGCAACTTGATCTCAAGGAAGTATGAAGTGGAACACGCTCTCCAGTACTTTACCCAAAGTGCTGCTATCTGGTGGAAAATGCACCGTGCCATCCAAGGATTTAGTGGAGCAGAAAGTTGGGAAGAATTCAAGAAGACTCTGTTAAGATCTCGACTTACTCAGAAGTGCTATGACAATCCAAAGGAGAAGACTTGTGCATGCAAGATCTGTGGAGAAATAGGACACACCCAGGAAGAACACACGGATGGATGCACTCATTGTGAAGAAAATCACCCAGCTGAGGAATGTCCAACTAGTCAGGTGACTTGTTTCTTGTGTGAAGGAACCACCCACTACCCAGCTCAGTGTCACATTTACCCCAAGGTGCAACAAGTTGTCAAGCAGCAGAAATATGCAGTGAAGGAAACTCTCAAGAAGAAGACTCTAGAGGAACCGGTGATGAACGAAAATATTGAAGACCCCGATGGACAAGGTCTGACCAGATTTTTCTCCAATGCATGCTACTCATGTGGAGAAGAAGGACATTATTCACAGGACTGCACGAAGAGAAGCCAAGAGTATCTGGGAAACTTCCCGACGGAAGAAGTGGAGTTTGATCCACTTGAAATAGAAGAACTGGCCAAAATAAAGGAGTCCAGAAAGAAGAAAACGTACCCTCGGAAGAACCAAATCTCTGCAGACATAGACCTGAGTCATGTCAGATGTTACAAGTGTATGAAATTTGGCCACCACAAATACATGTGCTCAGGAAGGAAGCCGGAAACCCAAGGAGCAAAAGCAAACACTAAGAAGCCTCGAGACTTGTCAGAACTCATTTGCTTTTGTTGCAAGGAAGCAGGACATTTTGCCAGCGATTGTCCACAAAGGAAGAAAGCTAGAATGGAGTAGTTAAGCTTTGACCATGGCAATTAGTGTAATCTGAAGAACTCTTGTTTTTCCTGAGATCATGGAGTGAAATTTTTGTAACAGAAGTCCCTGAGATTGTAATAACATCATGAATAAATGGAATTTATTGTCTCATGATTGCCTATGTTGAAAATGTATGCGTTGTTTCTCTACGAGCAAAGATCTCTGAACATTATGAGGATATGAGAAAATATGGTCTATGCAGGCATGAGTATAATTCATTTAAGTGTTGTAGTAATCGGTAAACCCCACAGGATCCACTTAGTAGGAATGTACCATGATTTCAAGGAACACCTCGGAAAGTTCGAGTGGAACTAAAGTACCTCCAAGAGAGGCAGATGAATAAAGTTGGCTGAAATGCTCGACCATACCGAACCATGTGGATGGCAGCAATTGTAATAGAGTACTTTTGAATTGGAGTTTTTGAGGATAAATTAAGGATGTAATAAAGGATTGATTATGAAATGAATATGATTTATGGAAATAAGCTATCATGGATCAGCAAACGTTTTCTTAGGAGCATACGAAAACCTGAGAGTTGTGAAGATACGATAGATGTTTTGTTCAGCTTGCAGAACCAATGGATTATCCGAACTTCGTTCGTGGACAAGAGAAATTCTGCAACGCTTGTGAGGATGCCCAAGTGTTAGAATGCGAGATTCGCTAAACCTTATACAGAGAAATGATTTGGGTGCGGAATGGATTGATCACCATGACGACTTACTCTTATCATTTATCCTGCTATTCGGAATGGTAAATCTGAGAGACTTACCCATATAGAGAGACGACGTTTTTGAAGCTTTTGTTTAAGCCTTAGAGTGGTATAAGAAAAGCCCATGTACATGGCACTTGTTGTCACGCGTAGGAAATTTTACGGTGAGGATGAAACCAAGACCTCTCTCTGCAGGATAACCACAAATGGTAGCCCACCACGAGAACCATCGATATGTTATTTAGAATTGACCACGAGACTGTCAGTTAAGAAGACCCAGCGACGGAAGAAGCTTATATCAACGGGAGAGCATCACCAAAGGATTTAATATGGAGACTATGTGATGTCAGTTGCCAAAAACCCCAGAGGATCGTTAAAGCATTTTGAGGGACCAGTATCTCTCATTTTAAGTGTGGTAGCATCACACCTTGCCGGAGATTTGATTTGTTAGAAGACCCCCAAACCCTAACCTTTCTTTCTAGCCTCTTCGAATCTCGAGGACGAGATTCATTTTAAGTGTGGTAGTTTGTAACATCCCAAAATTATAAATTTTGGAATGTTAATATAATTATTAGATTGATTGTTTGTTTGTTTGCTGAGTGATTGAAACTTGTGTGAAATTCGAAACTTTTCGAAACTTTTGAATGAGAGGGAATAAAATGACTTTCCCCTTCTCCGGTGAATTCAAATTCAATCTTTTAAAAACAACGAGAGAAGATGACATGACTTCTTCAACTATAAAGAATTTGAACGGAGATGTTTGCATTTGAATTTTCCTTGCATTTCCATTTGTTTTCTTCGTGCAACAAAATGCCGGGGAATACATTTTAAAGAGCGGAGGAACATGACCCTCAAATACCCGGTCAATTTTGAATGTTATTTGCACCCTCCAACTTAGAGGATCATTTGAAAATTATTTGCAAAAAGAAATAATGCTTTTAGGGATTTTTGGAAAAACATTTTTTCTGAAGTTTTTATTTTTGCCGTGGAAAAATGCCCATCATTTATATTTTATTTTTCTGATAATTTTAGTATATAAAAACTCTTTATTACGAATTGATTTGATTTCCTTTTTATCGTTTTAGTTTCCTAGTTTTGAAAATAGGAAAGAAATTGTTTCTATTAGGAATAGGAGTTGGCCCATTAAGACTTTCCTTTCACTAGCCCAACAAGAGATCATCTTCTTCCTCCTTTCTTCTCCACGTGACAGAAACTTGACATCCATGGAGAGGAGAATCCCCACCTCCGGGATTCGCGAAGCTCTTTCCCTCCCAGCACCTCCCGTCGCCCCTATAAGAACCCCCACACCCTCCTATATCCATTTTCCCCAAGAACCATACCTCTCCTCGCCTCTAGCCGCAGCCCCCGCCTCGCCGGAGTTCATCTTCAACAGGAACTCGCCGGAGGTCCTGCTGCCTCCTCCCGTCGCCCCACGCCCCGCCGGCACCACCAACCTTCGGCCGGAGCCCTCCTCCCCCGCCTGGACCCCTCCGCTGCCTCGGCCGGCCACCGGAGCCACCTTCCCGTCGTCTTCTCCAACTCCGGCGACTAACTCCGGTGAGATTCACGAAATCCCGTATTGCAGTTTTTTCAGAAAATTGCAATCTTAGAAAATTCATATCTATTAGTCTATAACTCCGAATTAGGCGATTCTTTTCGTTGGATCACAAATTTTATGCAGTTTCTGTAGATATATAATTTGTCTATGTTTGGTTTTATAAAAATTGAGTTAGATCAGATTTGAATTAAAGCTTGTTTTGCTTATTCCGAGAGTTTAAAAATAGCTTTTAATTTGATTCTTTTTGCTGCTGCTTCCTATTGATCATATCTTTCAGTAGTTTCAGTTTCAGTTTTTTTACATATTTTTACTTGGGGTTTTTACCAAAACAATTTCTGTTTCACCGCTTTTAGGATTTCGGCTAATTCGTTTTATACTTTTGTTTTAAATTATTTTCTTTATTATTTTAGAAACATTATTATGTTTTGTCTCTGTTAGTTAACAGTAGTTTTGCAACAAAGTTTTATTTTATTTTTATTTGTTTTCATGAAATCAATTCTAGTTCCTTAGTAACTTGCAATTGTTTTCACCGTTGTTTCAAATCCTGTTTGGGAATACTTTCAAAAAATTTTGTGAAAAATACTTTATTTTATCTTAGTTAGATTTATATCTTAGTTCCTTGTTATTATTTTCTATTAGACAAAAACTATTTAGTGTTTGACGTAGTAGAAGACTCTCTAGTCTTATTTGAAGTTTCCTTCGGATTCCTATTCGCTCTCTCTTTTGTTTTGATTGCTAGAATGATTGCTAGTATGAGTGCTTATGTGAATGATATGTTTGTTATATAGATTTCATCGGAGAGTGACGAGTAGTCTATCAAGTTATTTTCTCGAGAAATTCTTCTTCGTCAACATCACCAGGCAAGTCACTTTGATCATACTATCACCCATGTTTTATGCATTGTAGTTCTACCATCCTATGCCCAATTGCATGCTGCCTAGGTACTTGGAAACTTTAGTGTAAGAGTAGTATCATGTGGTAGGAACACAACATCCCCGATACTTGGCCCCGGGACGACAATTTCTTAATGCTATGCTTGAGTAGACGGGTTATCGGTTGAGTGTATACCACGAGTGATGCGAGGTTGATATAATAATCAAGACCGGACTAAGACAAGATTTTCAAGACCTCGGACGCAATGCAACACTGGGTGAAGGACGGTCGATCGGCTCCCTGGAAAACCCAGTGGATCCCCGGGATGCTGGAGAGGCCATGTCATCCTGCGGAAAGCTTCACCCAGGCTCAAAGAGACGGACGGATATTTTCAAGACCCAAGGCTTACCTGCACAGCCACAAGTCATTATGGGCTCTGGCTTGGTTGGACAACGCGGCGACTCTTAACAGGCGGTGCTAGCAGATGTAGACGAACGGTAGGAATGGATGGGCACCGACAGGGATTCAGAGGGACCCGTTGAAAGACCATGTTTTGATCATCCGGTCTTCAAACACCCTGAAGTGCGAGGACATACACGGAGGCGATCAAATCTTGTGGGGAACGTGTGCAAAACTCTGCAGAGTACTCAAACCTAATCGATTAGCCGTGTCCACGGTCATGGAAAACTTGAGCCAAAGGAACTGAAGTTATCTGGATTTCTCAACACCATTAAATGTATTTGATGAGGGTAATTATTGACAACTCGGGTACGAGAACTGGTTGGCGGAACCATCTCGTTAACAACAAACCTTGTAGTAACATTTTGCTTTCAACCCCTCTTGTTGTAGGATAAAACTGGCTTTATGCAAAACTTAGCTCCACCGACCAAATATGCATGTAGAGATAGTTGATTATTATTTTACCCCTCTCTTATGTGACTTGCCGACATATTCAATATGCTGACCTACACGGCTGCAACGTCTCATGTTGCAGATATTTTTCTTCGACGAGTAAGAGTACGATTCAGGGTTACGGTCTACACTCAACTTGCCGTTGGTGTTTATTGGGACTCCACTCCCTTGACTGCTTCCGCTGAGATATTTAAGGTATATATTAGTTTTACGCTATTTACATGTGATTGCACTTTGATATATACATTGATGTACTGTGTGTGCCAGCATACTGATCCAGGGATGGCACAGATACACAGAGGCTTGACTCGTCTTGAGTCGGGTCGCTACATAACCATAGAGGCATGTTTACTCAATAGCTTAAGATCATTGATGTTTCTGTCCACACAAGCACTTAAATGACTAAGCATACGAGCATTCCATTCCAATTGTGTGCTAACATAATCATTGAAACTTTTTTGTTTGGCAACAAAGTTATCAAATTCATCCAGGCATAAGCTAGCAGGTTTATCAAAAGGAATGTCACTCTCATTGAATCTACGAAGAGAATTTACCTCTACTACGTGTATCGGGTTATCAAGACCATGGATCTCTTCGATAGGTGGTAGATTTTTGACATCTTCAGATTTAATGCCTTTCTCTTTCATAGATTTCTTAGCTTCTTGCATATCTTCAGGACTGAGGAATAGAATAACTCTTTTCTTAGGAGTTGTCTTAGGAGGTGGTTCGGTAATAGTCCAAGCATTCTCATTGCACAAGATATTATTCAATAGGATCTCAGCTTGTTCTACGGTTCGTTCTGTAAAAACACAACCAACACAACTATCTAGGTGGTCTCTAGAAGCATCGGTTACTCCATTATAGAAGATATCAAATATTTCATTCTTCTCAAGAGGGTGATCAGGCAAAGCATTCAGTAGCTGGACGAGCCTCCCCCAAGCTTGTGGGAGACTCTCTTCTTCAACTTGCACAAAGTTGTATATTTCCTGCAAGGCAGCTTGCTTCTTATGGGCAGGGAAATATTTCTCAGAGAAGTAGTAGATCATATCCTGGGGGCTACGCACACAACCAGGAGTAAGAGAAGTGAACCAAGTCTTAGCATCATCCTTTAGTGAGAAAGGAAACAGCTTGAGGATATAGTAGTGGCAGATCTTTTCCTTACTCGTGAATAGGGTGGCTATATCGTGCAGTTTGGTAAGATGGGCTACAACTGTTTCAGACTCATAACCGTGAAAAGGATCTGATTTGACCAGAGTGATTAACTCAGGGTCGACGGAGAATTCATGATCCTTATCGGTCACAAAGATAGGCGAAGTTGTCGGATCGTATTTCATCCTAGCGTTCAAAGATTTTTCTTTCCACTTGCGCAGTAATTTCTCAACATCATAGCTATCCTTACAAGCAAGAAAGTCCTCAGCTATCTCTCCCTCCATAACATAACCCTCAAGCATATCAGGCAATTCATATCTAGGAGAGCTAGTTTTAATAGGCAAAATAGCAGGTTCTACTTCAATAATCTCAGCAGTTTCAGAAGTATCATCACATCTAGCAACAACTCTAGCAATTTGTGCATCAAGGAATGCACCTAGTGGCAAAGCAGTATCAAGCATAGCATCATCACAAGTATCATGGATAGCAGAAGCAGCATCATCAAGCACATGCGATACATCAAAATTTCTAGCAGGAGGTGGTGTCGCAAACTTACTCATAACTGAAGGTGAATCAAGTGCAGAGCTAGATGGCAGTTCCTTACCTGTCCTCGTAGTTGAGGGCAAGACTTTAGTTTTGGGATCTCTCGAATTCCTCATAGTGATCAGGAGACGTAAATCCCAAGTGACTCAGAGAATATAGCTATGCCTCCCCGGCAACGGCGCGAGAAAAAGGTCTTGATAACCCACAAGTACAAGGGATCGCAACAGTTCTCGAGGGTAGAGTATTCAACCCAAATTTGTTGATTCGACACAAGGGGAAGCCAAAGTATATTCTCAAGTATTAGCAGTTGACTTCTCAATTCAAACACACCTGAAAGACTTATATCTGTAGAAAAGTATTAGTAGCAAGGTAGTATGATAGCAGCAGTAGCAACGGTGACGAGTAGCAGCAAAGTGACAGCAGTAGCAGCAGTAACAGCAGTAGCGACAAAGTAACATAGCAAGGACCAGTAGGAAAAACTCATAGGCATTGGATCGATGATGGATAATTATGCCGGATGTTATTCATCATGCAACCGTTATAACACGGAGAGATATGTAACTAGCTCCAGTTCATCAATGTAATGTAGGCATGTATTCCGCATGTAGTCATACGTGCTTAGGGAAAAGAACTTGCATGACATCTATTGTCCATCCCTCCCGTGGCAGCGGGGTCCTAATGGAAACTACTGGATATTAAGGTTCTCCTTTTAATAAAGAACCGGACCAACGCATTAACACTTAGTGAATACATGAACTCCTCATACTATGGTCATCTCCAGGAGTGGTTCCGGCTATTGTCACGCCGGGGTTGTCGGGTCATAACACATAGTAGGTGACTACAACTTGCAAGATAGGATCAAGAACACACATATATTTGCGACAACATAATAGGTTCAGATCTGAAATCATGGCACTCGGGCCCTGATACGTCTCCGTCGTATCTACTTTTCCGAACTCTTTTGCCCTTGTTTTGGACTCTAATTTGCATGATTTAAATGGAACTAACCCGGACCGACGCTATTTTCAGCAGAATTGCCATGGTGTTGTTTTTGTACAGAAATAATAGTTCTCGGAACGTCCTGAAAATTTACGGAGATTTTTTCTGGAATAAAATAAAAATGCGTGCGCAAAGATCCACCGGAGGGGGCGTGCCAGTGGGCCACAAGCCCACAGGCTGCGGCCACCCCCTATGGTCGCGCCGTGCAGGCTTGTGGGGCCCACGTGGCACCACCGCCCTCAATCTCAGCTCTATATCTTCCGTTTCGCCTGGAAAAAAAATCAGAGAGAAGGTTTCATCGCGTTTTGCGATACAGAGGCGCCGCCACATCCTTTTCTTCATCTGGAGGGCAAATCTGGAGTCCGTTTCGAGCTCCAGAGAGGGGAAATCATCGCCATCGTCATCATCAACCTTTCTCCATAGACAATTCCATGATGTTCTTCATCGTTCGTGAGTAATCTCATCGTAGGCTTGCTGGACGGTGATGAGTTGGATGAGATCTATCATGTAATCGAGTTAGTTCTTGACGGGGATTGATCCCTAGTATCCAGTATGTTCTAAATTGATGTTGCTACTACTTGGCTATGCTTAATGCTTGTCACTAGGGCCCGAGTGCCATGATTTCAGATCTGAACCTATTATGTTGTCGCCAATATATGTGTGTTTTAGATCCTATCTTGCAAGTTGTAGTCACCTACTATGTGTTATGACCCGGCAACCCCGGAGTGACAATAGCCGGAACCACTCCCGGAGATGACCATAGTACGAGGAGTTCATGTATTCACCGTGTGTTAATGCGTTGGTCCGGTTCTTTATTAAAAGGAGAACCTTAATATCCCGTAGTTTCCATTAGGACCCCGCTGCCACGGGAGGGATGGACAATAGATGTCATGCAAGTTCTTTTCCCTAAGCACGTATGACTACATATGGAATACATGCCTACATTAGATTGACGAACGGGAGCTAGTTACATATCTCTCCGTGTTATAGCTGTTACATGATGAATCACATCCGTCATACTCATCCATCACCGATCCACTGCCTACCAGTGTTTTACTACTGGTTCTCGCTACGTTACTTTGCCTAGGCTTGTCCCTTGCTACAAAAGGGATTGGGCCACTTTGTTGCTGCTGTCACTACTTTTGTTACTTGTTACTCCGCTGCTTATGCTGCTGCTGTTCCTTGCTACTCCGTTGTTACTTGTTGCAAGACTTTGTTGGAGCCGTAGCCGGGGAAACATTCCTCTCAAGAATAATCCCCCGTCAACGTGCTGGCGCCATTGATAGAACAGTTAGGAATAGTCTGCCGTCAACAGATCGTTTCTGGCACTGTTGCTATTATACTACCTTGCTACTGATACTTTGCTTGCAGACACTAATCTTTCAGGTGTAGTTGAATCTGACACATTCAGTTGCTAATACTTGAGAATATTCTTTCGCTTCCCGTGTTGGCGAATCAACAAATTTGGGTTGAATACTCTACCCTCGAAAACTGGTGTGATCCCATACGCTTGTGGGACATCAAGGCCTTTTCTGGCGCCATTGCCGGGGAGGCACAACTATATTCTCTGAGTCACTTGGAATTGACGTCTGCTGATCACTATGAGGAATCCGAAAGATCCAAGAACTAAAATCCTAACTTCCACTACGAGGAGAGGTAAGGAACTGCCATCTAGCTCTGCACTTGATTCACCTTCAGTTTTGAGTAACTTTGCGACTTCGCCTCCTCCTAGAAATCTTGATATGTCGCCTGTGCTTGATGATGCTACTTCTGCTGCTCATGATGATATGCTTGATACTATGCCTGATGATGCTATGCTTGATATTATGCCTCATGATGCTATGCCTGATACTATGCCTGATGATGCTATGCTTGATACTATGCCTGCTATGCCTGATACTGTTTTGCCACTTGGTGCATTCCTTGATGCACATATTGCTAGAGTTGCTGCTAGATGTGATGATGCTTCTGAAACTGCTGATATTATTGAAGTAGAACCTGCTACTATGCCTGATATGCCTAATACGCGCTATGTTATGGAGGGAGAGACAGCTGGGGACTTTCTTGTGTGTAAGGATAGATATGATGTTGAGAAACTTTTGTGTAAGTGGAAAGAAAAATCTCTGAACGCTAGGATGAAATACGACCCGAAGTTTGCAACTTCGCCTATCTTTGTGACCGATAAGGATTACGAATTCTCTGTCGACCCTGAGTTAATCACTCTTGTCAAATCTGATCCCTTTCACGGTTATGAGTCTGAAATGGTTGTAGCCCATCTTACCAAACTACACGATATAGCCACCCTATTCACTAGTGAGGAAAAGATCCGCCACTACTATATGCTCAAGTTGTTTCCTTTCTCGCTAAAGGAAGATGCTAAGACCTCGTTCACTTCTCTTGCTCCTGGATGTGTGCATAGCCCCCAGGATATGGTCTACTACTTCTTTGAAAAATATTTCCGTGCCCATAAGAAGCAAGCTGCCTTGCAGGAAATATACAACTTTGCTCAAGCTGAAGAAGAGAGTCTCCCACAAGCTTGGGGGAGGCTTATCCAGCTACTGAATGCTTTGCCTGATCACCCTCTTGAGAAGAATGAAATACTTGATATCTTCTATAATGGACTTACCGATGCTTCCAAAGACCACCTAGATAGTTGTGGCGGTAATGTTTTTAAGTAACGAACTGTAGAACAAGCTGAGATTCTATTGAATAACATCTTGTGCAATGAGAATGCTTGGACTATTCCCGAACCACCTCCTAAGCCAACTCCGAAGAAAAAGAGGTATTCTATTCCTCAGTCCTAAAGATATGCAAGAAGCCAAGAAATCTATGCGAGAGAAAGGTATTAAATCTGAAGATGTCAAAAATCTACCACCTATCGAAGAGATCCATGGTCTCGACAACCCGATACAGGTAGTAGAAGTAAATTCTCTACGTAGGTTTGATGAGAATGATATTCCTTTTGATAAACCTGCTAGCTTATGCATGGATGAATTTGATAACTTTGTTGTCAAACAACAGAGTTTCAATGATTATGTTAGCAGACAATTGGAAAAGAATGCTCGTATGCTTAATCATTTAAGTGCTTGTGTGGACAGAAATGTCAATGATCTTAAGCTTCTGAGTAAGCATGCCTCTATGGTTACTACTCAGGTAGAACAAGTACTTAAAGCTCAAAATGACTTGCTCAATGAGTTGAATGACAATTCTGTCAAAGTCGTCACTAGAGGCGGTAGAATGACCGAGGAACCTTTGTATCCTGAGGGTCATCCTAAGAGAATTGAACAAGATTCTCAAGGAGTTAGCACTGATGCACCTAGTCATCCTAGAAAGAAGAAGAAAGATGATAGGAACCTGCACGCTAGCAACCCTGTTGCTGCTACACCTGAGAGTCCAAGCGATGCCTCTATCTCTGATGCTGAAACACAATCTGGTGATGAACATGAGCCTGATGATAATATCAATAGTGATGTTCATGAAGATGCTCAACCTAGCAATGATAACGATGTGGAGATTGAACCTCTTGATCTTGATAACCCACAGCCTAAGAATAGAAGATACAATAAGAATGACTTCACTGCTAGGAAGCACGGTAAAGAAAGGGGACCATGGGTTCAGAAACCCATGCCCTTTCCTCCCAAACCATCCAAGAAAAAGGATGAGGAGGATTTTGAGCTCTTCGTTGAGATGATCAGACCTGTCTTTCTGCAGATGCGTTTGACAGGTATGCTCAAAATGTCTCCGTATGCTAAGTACATGAAAGATATTGTGACTAATAAGAGGATACCTGAGGTTTAGATTTCCACCATGCTTGCTAACTATACCTTCAAGGGTGGAACTCCTAAGAAACTACGTGATCCCGGTGTGCCCACTATACCTTGCTCCATTAAAGGCAACTACGTTGAACTGCGTTATGCGACCTTGGAGCCGGTGTTAGTGTTATGCCTCTCTCTCTCTTTATCGTAGACTTGAACTGGATAAGTTGACACCCACTGAAATCTCTCTGCAAATGGCCGACAAATCAACTGCTTTCCCTATCGGCATTTGCGAGGATGTGCCTGTTGTGGTTGCTAATGTCACTATCTTAATAGACTTTGTTATCTTGGATATTCCCGAGGACGATGCCATGGCTGACATCCTCGGAAGACCCTTTTTAAACACTGCAGGGGCTGTTATAGATTGCAACAAAGGCAATGTCACTTTCCATGTCAACGGTAATGAGCATACGATGCACTTTCTGAAGAAACAATATCGAGTACATTGCATCAATGCTATCGAAAAAACTTCATCGATTCTTATTGGGAGCTTTGAATGCCCCTATTCCTCGTGTCAAGATGAAGTATGATTTGCTTGTTGGGGAGATACACATCCCCATTGAGGTGACTTAGTGACTATTCGAAAATTCTCCATTCTCTTTTTGCGATTCGAGAAAGTTTTGTCAAGGGGATTTGATCAACCCCATTGACGGATTTCTTTCGATGACCAAGAGATGGATGAATCGAGGAGTCACAAACCTCTGTTCCAAGCTTTCACTTTAGGTTGCTTAGAAGAAAAATGATAGGTTTAGTTTAGTTTTCCCTGTTTTCTGTTTTAGCGTCCGGTGGAAAAATACCCCGAAAATGAAAGTTTTCCGAAGAGTGTGAAAATTTAGTATGATTTTTTCTGGAATATTTGAAAAATACTGGGACAAAGATTCTGTCTGGGGCCACACCAGTGGGCCACAAGCCCTAGGGGCGCGGGCACCCCCCTGGTCGTGCCACCCAGGCTTGTGGGGCCCACAGGCACCCCCTCCACTATTCTTGCTCTCATCCGCTTCTCCTACCTCTAGAAAAAATCGTTTCGCAGCTCAAACCCGTGTTCTTGCTCCTCTTGGTGGGATTTTCGATCTCTTTGCTCAAATCACCATTCTCCGAACTGTTTTGGGGAAATTACTCCTTGGTAAGTGACTCCTCCATTTGTCCAATTAGTATTTGCTCTAGTGCCTTATACTCCGCGTATTTTTGCTGCCTTGGTGACCATGTTCTTGAGCTTTGCATGCTGATTTTAGCTGGTCCCAAGTAGTTTTGATGCGTAATATGGCCTCTAGGCACTTGTGGGAGTAGTTGCTACGAGTTTCGTTGAGCCTTATTCACTTTTACTTAGAATCACTAAAAAATCAGAAATTTTCAGAGATAAGAAAGGGAAAAGATGAGGAGGTTCTTAAGAGGCTCGTCAAGCCGTGACCCCAAGGATGATGGGAGTGAGAAGAAGCCCAAGTATCTGGTCCCTCGAGTCGCGAAAGTTCGAGCGTGCGAGTGGCCAAGCGACGTGTTCTTACGCGCCGCTGGAATTTATGTGGACTTTTATCACTTGGTGGAAAACGCAGGCCTTACCGCCTTCGTTGAAGATAAGTGTTCGCGATACCTCCTCCTCACTAATATCTTCGTACAAAGCTTTAAATTCTATCCGAGGAAGAATCCTCATATGGTTGAGTTTAAACTTTATGATATCCCCCAGCGCATGTCGCTCCAGGATTTTTGCAATGTTTGCAAATTACCTTACGTTGGGGATATTCATGAACCTCATCCACGGGACTTGGAAGCTTTTATCGGTACAATTGTTGTAGGAGAGGAGAGAGGAGTGTCTTGCGCTGGAGCTGCTAGCATTCATTTTCCCGTGCTTTGGTACTTCTCACTATTTGTGGGAAAATGTTTGATTGGCCGTGGGAAAGCTGGGTCACTTAGTTCCCCAGATCTTGCGGTCTTGCGCGAAGCCCTTTATAACGATAAAACTTATAGCTTGGGCGCTATAGTAGCTCAACGGTTGAACCTGAACCGTTCTAAAGGTGTTGTCTATGGAGGTATCTATGCTACCCGTCTTGCCAGACACTTTGAGATACCCATTATACTGGAGGAGGAAGAAGAGGTTCTTCTTCCCGAGAGATATCTAGATTACGATAGCATGGTTCGCCATGACTTTCTTGATAGAGATATAGGTGGAAGGATGATTTATAACCTGGTATTTAGTCAGGGTACTCGTGAGACTATTACTTTGCCTGCTCCTTCTTTGTTCAATCTTCATGCAGGCAGGTACACTATTATGCCCTCGGACATCTACGCATATTGGGGCTTGGCCCAACCACAGGTGCCCGTGCCTGAGCCGCCAGTCGAGTACCAGACGCCAGTTTATCAGTGGGAGCCGGAGGAGCTCACACAGCAGTGGCATCCTCAGTCCACTCCGGAGTACCCCAGAGTTGGTTATTTCCCTCCTTGGGAGTAGACCAAGTTAGGCCAAAAGCCTAATCTTGGGGGAGTATGTGTTCTCACCGACTTTACATTCTTGCTTATGCTTTCACCTTGTTAGCCGGTGTTCACACTTTGCCACTGTATCATCCATGCTAGTTTATTTTCTTTTTCTCGTTTTCTTTTCGTGTATCTGTCTAGTTTGAGAAAACCCAAAAAGATTTTTTTTCTTCTTTTTGCTTGTTGGGAGCTTTCCCGTGTAGATAGTCTTCTTTTTCTTTGGGTCAAGGTAGAAGATATTGGTTACAATGTTTAGTGGCTCTTGCATGCATACCTGTTTAGCTTTCAAAGAGCCATATTACTTTGTCTTCTCCTTTGTGTTTGCCTGCAGATTCCAGCTTTAGTCCGATGCACGAGCACTCTTATTATTGTTCACATCGTTCGGTCGTGCAAGTGAAAGGCAATAATGACGATATATGATGAAGTGACTGAGACTGGAAAAGCTGGTATGAACTCGATCTATTTTGTTTTTGCACATATGACTAGCTCATCATGCCTGATTCAGCTTTGTTGTGCGAGAAACATGTTTGCAATGACAACTTAGAGACCATAGTTGCTTATGCCATGCTTACTTAGCTAGGAGCTTATAATGGTTTGTTTTGATTGCCAGCAAGAATGTTGAGATGACTATGATGTAGTATGATAGGATGGTATCCTCCTTTGAATGATTCAAGTGGCTTGACTTGGCGCATGTTTACGCATGTATTTGAAACAAAATCAACATAGCCTCTATGATGTTCATGTTCGTGGTGATTTATGTCCTACTCATGCTTGCACTCAATGGTAGTTAATCTCAATGCATTTTGATGACTGTTGTCGCTCTCTAGTTGGTCGCTTCCTAGTCTTTTGCTAGCCTTCACTTGTACTACCGGGAATACTACTTGTGCATCCACTCCCATAAACCCAATGTTGTGCCATATGAGTCCACCATACCTACCTATGTGCGGTATCTACCTACCGTTCCAAGTAAATTTGCATGTGCCACTCTCTAAATCTTCAAGAAATAATGTGTTTTGCATGCCCGAACCGCTCATGTGGTGACAGGGGGCTATTGGTATCTTCCATGCTAGGCGTGTTATCCTCGATATGTGTTTATTCACTATCATTCACGAGAAAGGGGCCAGTAATTGAAATTCCCAGTTCCATACTCAAATCAAAAATATAATTGCAAACAAAACTCCCCCAAGATTGATGTTGGTATGGACGGTACCCGAGGATTCGGCTAGCCGTGGAGTGTGATTGATTGGTGGTGGGGGAGTCAAAACTTTACTTTTCTGTTTGGGAACCGCCTATAACATGTGTAGCGTGGAAGATGTTGAGAACTCTGAGTCATTGCATTGACAATGAAAGCATGCCACCCAAAATTATTATCTCTGTTTTAAAAGCTTGAGCTCTGGCACCTCTGCAAATCAATGCTTCCCTCTGCGAAGGGCCTGTCTATTTATGTTCCTCTTGAGTCATCCTCCTCTTACAAAAGCACCAATTAGAGAGCACCTCTGTCATTTTTATGCTTTGCTTTTAGCTGTGTTGAGTATGACTATGAATGGATCTTCATTGCCATGAATTGCAATGTTTAGTCAGCCCTCGGTCTTTGAAGGTGCTCTGCATTTATGTTTTGCGGTCTCAGAAAGAGCTAGCGAGATACCATCTATTTGTACTGCTTCATGTTGTTTTGATTGAAGTGTTGATGTTTGAGACTTATTATTATTTGCTCGCTAGTTGATTATGCCTTTGATATGAGTTTACCGTGAGACCTAGATGTCATTTGCTTATGTGGTTTGATTGTGATCTTGCTGAAATTCTGGTTATGAGTTAGACATAGTTGCAACAACAAGATCAAACAGAGTTCGTCAAAGTTTTTCTTTTGTCTCTCCCAGTTTGTCAACTGAGTTGCTTGAGGACAAGCAAGGCTTTAAGCTTGGGGGAGTTAATAAGTCTCCGTCGTATCTACTTTTCCGAACTCTTTTGCCCTTGTTTTGGACTCTAATTTGCATGGTTTGAATGGAACTAACCCGGACTAATGTTGTTTTCAGCAGAATTGCCATGGTGTTGTTTTTGTGCAGAAATAAAAGTTCTCGGAACGTCTTGAAAATTTACGGAGATTTTTTCTGGAATAAAAGAAAAATACCTGCGCAAAGATCCACCGGAGGGGGCGTGCTAGTGGGCCACAAGCCCACAGGCCGCGGCAACCCCTATGGTCGCGCCGTGCAGGCTTGTGGGGCCCACGTGGCACCACCGCCCCCAATCTCAGCTCTATATCTTCCGTTTCGCCTGGAAAAAAATCAGAGAGAAGGTTTCATCGCGTTTTGCGATACGGAGGCGCCGCCATATCCTGTTCTTCATCTAGAGGGCAAATCTGGAGTCTGTTTCGGGCTCCGGAGAGGGGAAATCGTCGCCATCGTCATCATCAACCTTTCTCCATTGACAATTCCATGATGCTCTTCATCGTTCGTGAGTAATCTCATCGTAGGCTTGCTGGACGGTGATGAGTTGGATGAGATCTATCATGTAATCGAGTTAGTTCTTGACGGGGATTGATCCCTAGTATCCACTATGTTCTAGATTGATGTTGCTACTACTTGGCTATGCTTAATGCTTGTCACTAGGGCCCGAGTGCCATGATTTCAGATCTGAACCTATTATGTTGTCGCCAATATATGTGTGTTTTAGATCCTATCTTGCAAGTTGTAGTCACCTACTATGTGTTATGACCCGGTAACCCCGGAGTGACAATAGCCGGAACCACTCCCGGAGATGACCATAGTATGAGGAGTTCATGTATTCACCGTGTGTTAATGCGTTGGTCCGGTTCTTTATTAAAAGGAGAACCTTAATATCCCATAGTTTCCATGAGGACGCCGCTGCCACGGGATGGATGGACAATAGATGGCATGCAAGTTCTTTTCCCTAAGCACGTATGACCACATATGGAATACATGCATACATTAGATTGACAAACAGGAGCTAGTTACATATCTCTCCGTGTTATAGCTGTTACATGATCAATCACATCCGTCATACTCATCCATCACCGATCCACTGCCTACGAGTCTTTTACTACTGGTTCTCGCTACGTTACTTTGCCTAGGCTTGTCCCTTGCTACAAAAGGGATTGGGCCACTTTGTTGCTGCTGTCACTACTTTTGTTACTTGTTACTCTGTTGTTGCTGCTACTGCAGTTCCTTGCTACTCCGTTGTTACTTGTTGCAAGACTTTGTTGGAGCCGTAGCCTGGGAAGCATTCTTCTCAAGAATAATCCCCCGTCAATGTGCTGGCGCCATTGATACAACAGTTATGAATAGTCTGCCGTCAACAAATCATTTCTGGCACCATTGCTATCATACTACCTTGCTACTGATACTTTGCTTGCAGACACTAATCTTTCAGGTGTGGTTGAATCTGCTAATACTTGCGAATATTCTTTCGCTTCCCGTCTTGGCGAATCAACAAATTTGGGTTGAATACTCTACCCTCGAAAATTGTTGCGATCCCATACGCTTGTGGGACATCAAGGCCTTTCTCTGGCGCCGTTGCCGGGGAGGCACAGCTATATTCTCTGAGTCACTTGGGATTGACGTCTGCTGATCACTATGAGGAATCCGAAAGATCCAAGAACTAAAATCCTACTTCCACTACGAGGAGAGGTAAGGAACTGCCATCTAGCTCTGCACTTGATTCACCTTCAGTTTTGAGTAAGTTTGCGACTTCGCCTCCTGCTAGAAATCTTGATATGTCGCCTGTGCTTGATGATGCTACTTCTGCTGCTCATGATGCTATGCTTGATATTATTTTCGATGATGCTATGCTTGATACTATGCCTGATGATGCTATGCTTGATACTATGTCTGATGATGCTATGCTTGATACTATGCATGCTATGCCTGATACTGCTTTGCCACTTGGTGCATTCCTTGATGCACATATTGCTAGAGTTGCTCCTAGATGTGATGATGCTTCTGAAACTGCTGATACTATTGAAGTAGAACCTGCTACTATGCCTGAATTGCCTGATATGCCTGATACGCGCTATGTTATGGAGGGAGAGATAGCTGAGGACTTTCTTGCGTGTAAGGATAGCTATGATGTTGAGAAACTTCTGCACAAGTGGAAAGAAAAATCTTTGAATGCTAGGATGAAATACGACCCGAAGTTTGCAACTTCGCCTATCTTTGTGACCGATAAGGATTATGAATTCTCTGTCGACCCTGAGTTAATCACTCTTGTCGAATCTGATCCCTTTCACGGTTATGTGTTTGAAACGGTTGTAGCCCATCTTACCAAACTGCACGATATAGCCACCCTATTCACTAGTGAGGAAAAGATCCGCCACTACTATATGCTCAAGTTGTTTCCTTTCTCGCTAAAGGATGATGCTAAGACCTGGTTCACTTCTCTTGCTCCTGGATGTGTGCGTAGCCCCCAGGATATGGTCCCCTGTTTTTGATATGTTCCTAGAGAAAACTAAAGTTGAAAGATGATAGTAGCAATTATGCGGACTGGGTCCATAAACTGAGGATTCCTCATTGCTGCATAGAAGGCTTATGTCCTTAATGCACCGCTCGGTGTGCTATCCCAAGGATTGTTTGTGGATGTTGCGATCATCTCACATACATGTTTTTGATGACTACGTGATAGTTCAGTGCATCATGCTTTATGGCTTAGAATTGTGGCGCCCAAGACGTTTTGAATGTCACGGAAGATATGAGATGTTCCAAGAGCTAAAATTAGGATTTCAGGCTCGTGCCCGTGTTGACAGGTATGAGACCTCCGACAAGATTCTTTGTCCGCAAAGTAAAGGAGAAATCTCAATTGTTGAGTATGTGCTCAGATTGTCTGGGTGCTACAATTACTTGAATCAAGCGGGAGTTGATCTTCCAGATACTATAGTGATTGACATAGTTCCCAAAGTCACTGTCACCAAGCTAGTGAGCTTCGTGATGAACTATAACATACCAGGGATAGAGATGATGATCCCTGAGCTATTCACGATGTTTGACACCGCGAAGGTAGAAATGAAGTAGGAGAATCAAGTGTTGATGGTTAGTAAAACCACTAGTTTCAAGAAGGGCAAAGGGAATGAAGGGAAACTTCGAGAATGACAAGTCAATTATCACTAAATGAAGAAACCCAAGGTTGAACCTAAACCCGAGACTAAGTGCTTCTATGATGAGGGGAATGATCACTAAAGCAGAACTGCCCTGGACACTTGGTAGATAAGAAGGCTGGCAACATCAACAATAGTATATTTTATATACATATTATTGATGTGTACTTTACTAGTACTCCTAGTAGCACATGGGTATCATATACCGGCTTAGTTGCTAAAGGTTAGTAACTCAAAATAAAAGCTACGGAATAAACAGAGACTATCTAAAGACGAGGTGACGATGTGTGTTGGAAGTGTTTCCAAGGTTTATGTGATCACAATTGCACGCTCCCTCTACCTTTGGGATTAGTGTTAAAGCTAAATGTTGATTGGTGTTTGCGTTGAGCATGAACATGATTGGATCGTGTTTAGTGCAATACGGTTATTCATTTAAAGAGAATAATGGTTACTCTGTTTACTTGAATAAAACCTTCAATGGTCATGCACCTAATATGAATGGTTTATTGAATCTCGGTCGTAGTGGTACACATGTTCATAATATTGATGCCAAAAATACAAAGTAGTAATGATAGTACCACTTACTTGTGGCACTGCCGCTTGAGTCATATTGGTATAAAAATGCATGAAGAAGCTCCATGCTGATGGCTCTTTGGACTCACTCGTTTTTTGTTTGAGACATGCGAACCATGCCTATTGGTGTAAACGCATGAAGAAACTCCATGCAGATGGATCGTTTGGACTCACTTGATTTTGAATCACTTGAGACATGCAAATAATGCCACATGGTCAAGATGACTGAAGGCCTCATTTTCCAGTGAGAGGGAACGAGCAAATGACTTATTGGAAATAATACATTTTGATGTATGCAATCCAATGAGTGCTGAGGCACGCAGTGGATATTGTTATGTTCTTACTTCACAAATGATTTTAGTAGATACACGTGTATTTACTTGATGAATCAGAAGTCTGAATTATTGAAAAGGTTCAAGCAAATTCAGAGTGAAGTTGAAGATCGTCATGACAAGAGGATAACATGTCTATGATGTGATCGTAGAGGTGAATATTCGAGTTGCGAGTTTGGTATTCATTTAAGACAATGTGGAAATTGTTTCACAACTCATGCCACCTGGAACACCATAGTGTGATGGTGCGTCCGAACATCATAGCCACGCCCTATTGGATATGGTGCATACTATGATGTCTCTTGAAAAATTACCACTATCACTTTGGGGTTATGCATTATAGACAACCACACTCACCTCGTATAGGGCACCATTTAATTCCGTTGAGATGACACCATATGAACTATGGTTTAGAGAAACCTAAGTTGGCGTTTCACAAAGTTTGGGGCTGCGATGCTTATGTCAAAAGGCTTTAGCATGATAAGCTCGAACCCAAAGAGGATAATTGCATCTTCATAGGATACCCAAAGGAATCATTTGGGTATTCCTCCTATCTTAGATCCAAAAGCAAAGTGTTTGTTAATGAAAACATATCCATTCTCAAGAAAGAGTTTCTCTCAAAAGAATTGAGTGGGAGGATGGTGGAACTTGATGAGGTTGTTGAACCATCACTTCAAATAGAGTGTAGCAGGGCGGAGGAAGTTGTCCCTGTGGTGCCTACACTAAATTGAAGAGGAAACCAATGACGATGATCATGAAGCTTCAGATCAAGTTACTTCTAAACCTCGTAGGTCGACAAGGACACACACTACTCCAGAGTGGTACGGTAATCCTGTCTTGGAGGTCATGTTGTTGGACAACAATGAACCTACGAGCTATGGAGAAGCGATGGTGGGCCCGAATTCCGACAAATGGCTGGAGGGCATGAAATGTGAGACAGGATCCCTGTATGAAAACAAAGTATAGACTTTAGAAGAACTACTTGATGGTCGTAAGACTATTAAGTACGAATGGATCTTTAAAAGGAAGACAAACGATGATGGTGAATGTCACCATTTAGAAAGCTCGACTTGTTGAAAAGATGTTTCTGACAAGTTCAAGGAGTTGATTACGATGAGACTTTCTCACCCATGGCGATGCTAAAATCTGTTAGAATTATGTTAGCAGTTGCTGCATTTTTCAATTATGAAATCTTTGAGATGGATGTCAAAACATCGTTTCCTCGACGGTTTCCTTGAGGAAAGGTTGTATTCTAACTTTCTTATTCCCATTTTGCACATTAGATTTACTACATGGAAGCTGGCATTGATGGAGTGCTTTAATTTTTGTTTTCATTTGAGTTGATGAACAATGTGGAACTATATGTATGTATATATGGATGAACAATGTAAAACTTTGTATGTTGGTTCTTTCGATCTATGTGTTGTGATTGATGAACAAATGGCATTGATGAACTTTATATGTATATTATACATGTGTTGTGAACTATATATAATATGTGTTGTGAAATTTACGTATATCATATAAGTACTGTGAAATAACATAAAATAAACAAAACAGTGACAATATGGGCTCTTTGTCGTCTGCCAGCTCATGGCAAAGGCCTTTGCCATCAGTTGGTAGATGGCAAAGGGGACACGTGGAAGATAGCTGTGCAAACTGGGCAACAGGCGGCTGGCCCATATGGTACTTTGCTGTCTGCTGCCCCGGAGAGCAGACAACAAAGGGTTTAACAAAGCAGACGGCAAAGGTTTTAAAGAGGCAGACGGGGGGTACTTTGCCGTGTGCTGCCCCGGAAAGCAGACGACAAAGGTTTTAAAGAGGCATACGACAAAGGTTTTAAAGAGGCAAACGACAAAGCTTTTAAATAAGGCAGACGGTGTAGGTTTTAACAAAGCAGACAACAAAGAGCTTAAAGAAGGCAAACAACAAAGAACTTAAAGAAGGCAGACGGCAAATGCTCCGTTAGCCACCTAACGGAGTAGTTACCTGCCGGCTGCCGTCTAAACACCTTTGTCGTGTGCTTGCACCTTTGGCTGATGGCAAACCCATTTGTCGTCCGCTTTGCCTAGGCAGATGGCAAAGAAGGGCATTTACCGATGATAATAGTCGTAGAAGTTTTGCCGACAGGAGGCTGATGGCAAAGTCCTTTGCCGATAGTGGAACACCCCTTTGTCGTCTGCTTTGGCATACGACAAAGAAGCTGATTCTTGTAGTGTATAATGCTTACAAAGGTAATTTCAACACTAGACCATACCCCAGTAATTCCTCTAACAACTATGGCAACTCTTATGGTAATTCCTATGGAAATTCATAAAATGATAATAATAGGATACCTACTGATCTTGAGGCTACCATTAAAGAATTCATTAGTTCTCAATAGATTTTTAATACTATGGTAGAGGAAAAGTTGCATAAAGCTAATGATTTGGCTAGGAACATGGATATAGTTGCTCTTGATGTGGAAACACTTAAAAATAAAATTTTCCACCAAAGCATGATATCAACCAGTCCATTGAATTCATCCAAATATCTATCGATGAGAGTAAGGAGAGGAACGTGAGGTTAAGAGCCAAATGAGAATTCTTAGAAAAGGACCTTCCATCCGGTTTTTATCGTAATCATGATGAAGATCATAAGATGTTGGTACGTCTCCCATTGAACCTTTGTTTACTAATATGAAAGTATATGATAAAGGGACTGCATATGAGTCAACTTTAGCTAGAAGGTGTCCCATTTGCTTGGAGGGTGATGATTCTAATGTTAAAACTAAAAAAAAGTGGGTTTTGAGAGGTCAAAACTTTAACTGGTGATGTGCCCACTATCTTGGATTACAAGGACTTTAATTATGATTGTTTCTCTTTCGTAGAATGCATTTCCTTCCTGGAATCCATTATTATCTCACCCAATGCTTATTAACAAAATAAAGCTTTTACTCAACATATAGTAGAAGCAATGATAAAAGCTTATGATGAGAAACTTTTGCTAGAAGTTTCCATTCCTAGAAAGTTGCATGATGAATGGGAACCTACCATTAAAATTAATCACAAATAATATGAATGCAATTCTTTGTGTGACCTAGGTTCTAGTGTTTCAACTATACCTAAATCTTTATGTGATGTACTTGGTCTCATCGATATACATGAGTGTTCCCTTAATCTACATCTTGTGGATTCTACTATCAAGAAACCTTTGGGAAGAATAAATGATGTTCTCATACTTTCTAATAGAAATTATGTGCTTGTATATTTCATAGTTCTTGACATTGAATGTAACCCATCTTGCCCAATAATACTTTGGAGACCTTTCTTACAAAGTATATGTGCAATTATTGATATGAAAGAGGAAAACATAAGGTTCCAATTTCCATTAAAGAAAGGGATGGAACACTTCCCTAGTAAGATAATTAAACCACCTTATGAATCTATCATTAGAGCTACTTATGGGTGGATTGTGAAGGATAACAACACTTGATACTATGCAAAATGCCTAGCTAGGGGCGTAAAACAATAACGCTTGTTGAGAGGCAACCCAATAGTTATCTTATTTGATTGCTTTTAATTTCTGTTTGTTTTTTATAACATGATTATGGCTACTGTAATTATTGTATTTGTATGTTTAAATTAGTTTTTGTGCCAAGTAAAGCCTTTGGGGTGACTTGCATAAAAAGTAGAATTGATACGGTGCAAAAATAGAAACTCCAGCGTCCGGTGCAGAATTTCTCTGATTTTACTCGAATGTCTTCCTGATCTGGAGTTTCTACACAATATATCTATACAAATTCCCGAGGTCTTCCTAATTTTCAGCATTATTGGAGTTATAGAAGTAGGATGTCTTTGCTGATCACTACACACTGTTATCGGTGTCAAAACCGGCGGATCTCGAGTAGGCGGTCCGAACTGTGGATCTTGGATCGATGGGTAACAAGGGATGAAGGAGATGATGTTTTACCCAGGTTCAGGCCCTCTTGATGGAGGTAAAACCCTACGTCCTCCTCTTGTTTATATTGATGATGGAGTATCGAGTACAGAGTTGATCTACCTCGAGATCTTATGTTGTGGTCTAAACCCTAATGTTGTAGATGTTATGTCTAATGAATATCTATCAACTAGCCTGGCCTCGGCGTATATAACACACCATAGGCCTATGACAACAAGAGTCCTAGTCGGCTACGTCGGTGGAGAGGAGTCCTTGTCTTGATCCCCAAGTCTTGTGGAATCTTCCTCGTATATGTCATCGGCTGCCCGAAGTAGCCCAAGAGTCCGACCCGTAAAGATAGGCCGGCGGCCTGAGGACCCCTTAGTCCTAGACTCCCTCAGTTGCCCCCGAACTGGCCGCCAATGTTGTAGTCTTGATCCTTAGTGTCATGCATCCAAAGTCTTTGCCTTGCGGGGCGAGTTCTTCTCCCATTTATGTTCGGCCAACACCACTTCGGCCGTCGATGACATCCTAATTTCCAAGAATAGGTCTTGAAGTTGGGCATGCTCCTTGGTTCTTCCGAACTGTTCTCCATCTTCAATCGTCAGTCTTGAAAACCATTTCAACAAATCTTCCCATCACTTATCTCCAGGATCGTTAGGGTGAATCTAAAAAGTTATCACGTCGGGCATCCGAGAAGCCCCTTTAAGATATCCTCCTTTATTAATGTCTTGTAATTTTTCACGCCGCACCTCGGGCTTTAAATGCTTCCCGTGCGGCGGTATCCTCTTGCATACGAGTTCCAATGCTGAACTGCATTTGAGGTGTCCTCTTGCGTCCGAGTTCCAACGTCGGACTGCATTTGAGGTGTCTTTTTGTAGCCGAGCTCCAACGCTGGTCGGCATCCAAGGTGGCATATATTACCTCGGTCTGTTGAAATTTGAAGGAATTCATCACAACTTAAATGCGAGAATAGTCTTTTATGGAGCGAGCCATTCACATCTGAACTATATGCCAGACTGCTTCCGAGGTGGTGCACCACCTCAGCCTAGGGCTGATTGTTTTGTGGATATATAGCCAGTAAGCCTCAAGGTGCGTGTCGGTCTAAAAACTGAGATGCACCTAAAGAAAAAAATCGCTGATCCCAATAGCCCCTGAGACTCAGGTCGATTCGCGAAATCGGCCTGAGGATCAATTCCTTGCTCAGAAACAAACTTTAGGAATTAAAATGCAGTGTGTAGTAGCCCCCGAGACTCAGGTTGGGCGCGGCCGACCAACCTGTGGATCAAATCTTCTAGGAAACCGTATTGCACTTGTTGTGTGTGTTTTGACAGTGCCAAGGTCCAGGTCGGCAGGGAAGATGCCGAACCGCGGGTCGAAAAAGATTTTTCATTTGGTGTAATTTATTCTCGGACGAGCTGTATAACCAGTTGCCCCAGAGACTTGGGTTGGGCAACATGGCCGACCCTAGGATCGTATCTCCTCGAGAACTATTTCATCCATTAAGTATGTTTTGACAACACCAAGGTGGAGCTCAGCAGGGAAGATGCCAAACTGTAGGTCGAGAAAAATTCTCCGAGAAGAATCACCATGCAGAACACCTCGAACAAGAGGATGTCCCACCTCCTGAAAGAAAAAACATATAAATAGGGTAATGGTGCCATAAGATCGGCAATACCAAAAAACTTTAGCAAAAATATTACGTTCCAAACTAAATCAAGTTTCTTTCAGGTGTGCAGTAGCCTCCGAGACTCACGTTGGTTGCGGCCGACCAACCTGAGGATTGAATCTTCTCAGAAACTGTATTCCACTTTGAATTTGTTGCATTGAATAAACAATGCAGTAGCCCCCGACCCTTAATTTGGGCACGTGTGATTGAATTATGGATTGATATTTGTTTAACACAAAATTCGTTACGTCTCACATTATTTATGTGTAATGATTTTATGTATCCAAGTACTTTACATCATTAATGCTCGAATACGCATTGTACAACACTTTGTTGACCGACCATCTCCTTCGACCTCCTCGGCCAGTAGCGGAGGAGTGTTTGTCCAACTTTATAAAGCATTTATAAAGGCAAAGATTTATGGCAAACAAGGCAATCCGGCCATACGGTTTTATAAACAAAGGTGCGTGGAGAGATTACTTATTTAACGCAAAAAAACATTTTCTTGAAAAAATAGTTCATTTATAAGTTCCTTTTCCGAGGATATCATGTTTGACCATGATCTTGAAACCTCAATTCCGATCAATGTGGGAGGAAAATATTGAGGATTTAGTTCGGGGAATGTTCCCGAACTCTGTGGTCTTTAATGAACCAAAAAATTCACTTTCGTCATTGCCGACCAATTATATTCTTAAGATGGCCAGCTTTCGTCTTCACCCAGTCTGAGGTACTAACTCGGATGAACCGAAAGTAACAATCACAGAGGTGCTCCCTTTACCCCCTGGCCGAACAATCGGGAACGTAGGGGGTAATCACATGAGCCATGCAACCCAGCTTGTCCAAAATCTTAAGTCAAATTGATGCATATTTATGGCTTTATAATGATGATTATGGAAGGCGACACTCTCATATTGAATACAAATGCTTTTATGATATATGTTATTTAGACTCCATTGCAACTGTTTATAATGTAAAAGTGGCCCATCATCGGCTTTCACCCCTTTGTAGATACTATGCACGGTGTTTCCGTACTAACCAGACAACCCTTATCCGACGTCTCAATGCTCGGAGGTGGTTGTGTTAGCGGAAACGAGGCAATCAGATATCTAGGCTTTATAACTTTCACTTAGTCATAGGAGCTTAAAGTTTGGGAGGCCAGTTACTAGCCCCTCGTTAGTGTTCGGCATCAGCCGAGGTCAAGCCAATAACTCTCTGACCAAATTTATGAAAGGCCCACAGGGTAAGCTCTATCGGCCTATAGGTTGACATTGTCATCGGATCGCTCACTAGTTTGCGCCCCTTGTGACAATCAGTTTTTGGCTTTATCCACTAAGCTACTTGACAAGTTAAATTGGAAGTACAATCACAATGGTTCTCCCTTTGCACACCTAGCCGAACAAAGCGGAATATAGGAGGCAATCACAGGAGTCGGGCAACCCAACTATTGACCGAAGACACAATGCATATAAAGCAATATCTGAGAATGTTTTGTCAAGGACTCCTCGGAGTATCTTGGCTTTTGGTGGGTTCGGCTCGAGTTGCAGTCCCCCATTTATATTGTCGATATTTTAAAGGCATGTGACATTGTACTACGAGAGTTATGCTGCACACACACTATATCCCACGAGACTCAAGTTGGGTGCGGCCGACCAACCTGAGGATCGAGTCTCCTCGTGAACTAGTCCAGATGTCAAGTGTGTTTCGCCAACGCCGAGGTGTAGGTCGGCAAAAAAGATGTCGAGTGGCGCGTCAGAAAAGAACTCCTGAGCTAAATTATTACGCTGGGCACCTCAGTCATGAGGATGCCCCGCCTCTTAAAAGGAAAATATAGAACTAGATTAATGGTGTCTAAAGCACGAAAAACCAAAAAAAGTTACATTTGAACTAAATCAAGTTTCTTGGTGGCAATCCGAAAATCGGTCTTAAAATTACTTTGTGCTTCCGTCGTGCTTTAACATGACACATCCAATCTCAAGATTTCAAGCGGGTCAGCCTTCGGCTTCAACTTCCATATCCTAAAGGCGGAGTGTTTCTCCGAGGTCGGCTTAGCGAACTAAACTCGAGCGAATTTAGAAACTAACCAGGCAATCCGGCTATCGACCACACACTCGAGTCGAGAAAGGAGCAGTAGAAAAAGACTTTGCAACGACCAAGAAGAAAACATTTATTACAAAACGACTCATATAAATTTTGAAGAGCCCCCGGTAACATGGGCAAAGAAAGTGTTTTTAGCAAACAATGCTCTTAACAAGCTAAGTTTTTAACAAACAACTTATTTGCTTAACACAAATATAATGGTTGGTTGAATCATATATAAATTAAAAATTGAAAAAAGTTGAGCATGCAAGCGACTTAGCTGGTTAATGTGCTCGGTGTTGATGACGATGGCCGAGCTTGTGGCGAGTCAAGGTCACATCCCCCAAGCCGGTCACGAGGTAGCCGACGAAGAGCTCAGCATGACGAAGTGGCAACAAAACACTTCGGAAGGGCCAAGGTGAAACCCGCGGTCCAGCCGAGGACATGGAGTAGGACGGCAATGTAACAGTGAACCCCCATGTCAGTCGACCATGTCGATGATTGATAACCCACAAGTATAGGGGATCGCAATAGTTTTCGAGGGTAGAGTATTCAACCCAAATTTATTGATTCGACTCAAGGGGAAGCGAAATAATATTCTCAAGTATTAGCAGTTGAGTTGTCAATTCAACCACACCTGAAAGATTTAGTATCTGCAGCAAAGTATCAGTAGCAAAGTAGTATGATAGTAGCAGTAGCAGTGACAGTAGTAGCGGCAAAGTAACGTAGCAAGGACCAGTAGGAAAAACTCGTAGGCATTGAATCGGTGATGGATGATTATGTCGGATGCTATTCATCATGTAACAGTTATAACACGGAGAGATAAGTAACTAGCTCCAGTTCGTCAATCTAATGTAGGCATGTACTCCGTATGTAGTCATACATGCTTAGGGAAAAGAACTCGCATGACATCTATTGTCCATCCCTCCCGTGGCAGCGGGGTCCTAATGGAAACTAAGGGATATTAAGGTTCTCCTTTTAATAAAGAACCGGACCAACGCATTAACACTTGGTGAATACATGAACTCCGCATACTATGGTCATCTCCGGGAATGGTTCCGGCTATTGTGACTCCGGGGTTGCCGGGTCATAACACATAGTAGGTGACTACAACTTGCAAGATAGGATCTAAAACACACATAGATTGGCGACAACATAATAGGTTCAGATCTGAAATCATGGCACTCGGGCCCTAGTGACAAGCATTAAGCATGGCAAAGTAGTAGCAACATCAATCTCAGAACATAGTGGATACTAGGGATCAATCCCCGTCAAAACTAACTCGATTACATGATAGATCTCATCCAGCCCATCACCGTTCAGCAAGCCTACGATGAGATTACTCACGAACGGTGAAGAGCATCATGGAATTGGCGATGAAGGAAGGTTGATGATGATGATGACGATGATCTCCCCTCTCCGGAGCCCAAAACGAACTCTAGATATGCCCTCCACATGAAGAACAGGAGGTGGCGGCGCCTCCGTATCGTAAAACGCGATGAACTCTTCTCCTTGATTTTTTTCCGGACGAAAGAGGTTATATAGAGCTGGAATTGGGGGCGGCGGAGCTCCGAGGCTTCAGAAGCCTGCCAGGCCCGACCAGGGGGCGGGCCTGTTGGGCTTGTGAGCTCCTGGCTCCGTCGCTCCAGTTGATTCTTGCGCCGGTATTTTTTATATATTCCACAAAAAATTCCTCGTAGATTTCCAGGTCATTTCGAGAACTTTTTTTACTGCGCAAAAACATCATCATGGCAATTCTGCTGAAAACGGCGTCAGTCCAGGTTAGTTCCACTCAAATCATGCAAATTAGAGACCAAAACAAGGGCAAAAGAGTTTGGAAAAGTAGATACGACGGAGACGTATCAATGATGCAATTCGGTTGAAGGGGCATGACGACGACGTCGGCGCGCCGAGGTGACTATCTAACATGATCGGAGATGATCACCTGTGCACATAAAATAGTGCAAGCCAAAAGTAATATCAAATAATAATAAAAATCCTCTACTTAATGAATTTAAGTGAAGTAAATATTTTAAAAAAATATAGCCTGAGCATCGAGGTGCCCTAGCGAAGAGATCGGCTTGATGAAGTCGCAATGCGGCACGATCGATGTGGCAAGGTGAAGCCCTCCAATCTAGCTGAGGTGATGAAGATGGTCGGCTGGTGACGCCCAAGTCCTTGGAGCAGGTTGATGAAGAGATGGCAAAGCCCCCGGTCTAGCCAAGGTGACAAAATATATCGGTATGGTGACTTAGATCCCCCATGCGAGTCAATGGGTCAAAGCAGGTCAGCGTGTTAAAATGTCGTCTTGAAGAAGCGACGGCACGACGATACCTATACAGGTCAGAATTTATGACGCGGTCAATGCTGGCTTGATGAAGCAGCGGTACGCCCGACCCGTGCAACCCATGGGGTGGCGAGGTTCTCTTAATGAGTATTTGGCACTCTCCATGCCGAAATCTTGGTTGGCTCACCGAGGTGATGATCCGATAAGGTTGACCTCGGCTCAACCTACCGATGATTTGTCTAGCACAAGTCGACAGCCGTGGAGCAGCGTTATCGAGCTCGTTTGACACCAACGCAATGGTGAAAATAGGCTTGGAAAAAGGCTTAAAATTTATGTTCAGGTGTTTTGAAACAACACATAATATATTTAAAAAAATCTTCAAAAAGGATGTCCAAAATCCCATTCATGGAGAAGATGAACTCGGGTTGGGTTCGTTTTCGCGAAGAAAACAGGTCCAAAATTCATTGTACTCATCGAAAGTTTTCCGGAGTTTGGACGGTTGGATCAAGCTGCAATTTTGAGGGGTGATTGATATAGGAATTGTGAGCCGATGAACGGTGGGATTTTCCAAAGGACGTTCGAGCTGGATAATGGACCCCTCGTCCTAAACTCATTCTGATTTATGTCCAGATACGATAGGGCTCCGGTATATCGGAGATTCCTTCATCGGAAAGCGAAGAAATTTTGCGGGGTTGTTGTAGATATAATTCCGCAAAGTTCCACTAAAGCAATCGTTGAAGCGACGCTCAAGGAAGCGGGGACAGCGAACACAGATTCGCTATCTAGAAAAAATTGCAATCAATCTGCCCACGAACCATCAATCCTTCTGTCGATCACACCGTAGAGCTCTCAGTGAAAGCACCAATGTCGATGTCAAAACTGACGAATCTCAAGTAGGGGGTCTGAACTGTGGATCTTTGATCGATGGGTAACAAGGGACGAAGGAGACGTTGTTTTACCTAGGTTTGGGCCCTCTTGATGGAGGTAAAACTGTACGCCCTGTTCTTGTTTATGTTGATGATAGAGTATCGAGTACAGAGTTAATCTACCTCGAGATCATATGTTGCTGCCTTTTGTGCAAGTCGGTACCATTGAGTTTATGATCCTCTCATTCTTAGAGGAAGCACCCAGAACACACACTTCATTGCCAAAACCATTTTTCTGAGAGAGAGTCACCTACTCATGTGTTGAGATCAAGATATTCCAATCCATCCATTTGAAACTTGATCTCTAGCCTCCCCAAGTTGCTTTCCACCAAATCAATCTCTCCTACCCATGTCTATTCTAGTGTTGAGGAGACTGTCTTTAGAAGCACAAGAGCAAGAGTCCATTGTTCTACCACATCTATTACCTTTTTGGAGGGTGGTGCCTTCTAGATTGGTTAGGTGTCGCTTGGAAGCCTCCTACTTCGTGTTGTGGAGTTGAACCAAGATGTATGTAAGGGCAAGGAGATCACCTACTTCGTGAAGATCTACCGTGAGTGAGGCTAGTCCTTCGTGGACGGAAGTCGTGGTATAATAGACAAGGTCGCTGATGACCCACAAGTATAGGGGATCAATCGTAGTCCTTTCGATAAGTAAGAGTGTCGAACCCAACGAGGAGCAGAAGGCTCTGATAAATGGTTTTCAGCAAGGTAATAACTGCAAGCACTGAAAGTAGCGGTAACAAGTGATGGTGTAGTGAGGTGAAACGTAGCAGGTGAAAAGTAACAAGTAACAAGTAATAGCAACACTGCAACAAAGTGGCCCAATCCCTTTTGTAGCAAGGGACAAGCCTGAACAAAGTCTTATAGGAGGAAAAACGCTCCCGAGGACACACAGGAATTTCTGTCATGCTAGTTTCATCATGTTCATATGATTCACGTTCGTTACTTTGATAGTTTGATATGTGGGTGTACCGACGCTTGGGTACTGCCCTTACTTGGACAAGCATCCCACTTATGATTAACCCCTCTCGCAAGCACCCACAACTACGAAAGAACAATTAAGACAACGTCTAACCATAGCATTAAACTAGTGGATCCAAATCAGCCCCTTACGAAGCAACGCATAGACTGGGGTTTAAGCTTCTGTCACTCTAGCAACCCATCATCTACTTACTACTCCCCAATGCCTTCCTCTAGGCCCAAATAATGGTGAAGTGTTATGTAGTCGACGTTCACATAACACCACTATAGGAAAAACAACATACAACATATCAAAATATCGAACGAATACCAAATTCACATGACTATTATTAGCATGACTTATCCCATGTCCTCAGAAACAAAAGTAACTACTCACAAAGCATAATCGTAATCATGATAAGAGGTGTAATGAGTAGCATCAAGGATCTGAACATAAACTCTTCCACCAAGTAATCCAACTAGCATCAACTACAAAGAGTAATCAACACTACTAGCAACCTTACAAGTACCAATCGGAGTCGCGAGACGGAGATTGGTTACAAGTGATGAACTAGGGTTTGGAGATGAGATGGTGCTGATGATGATGTTGATGGAGACGAGTCCCCTCCGATGAGAGGAGTGTTGGTGATGGCGATGACAACGATTTCCCCCTCCGGGAGGGAAGTTTCCCCGACAGGATCGTCTTGACGGAGCTCTAGATTGGTTCTGCTCAAGTTCCGCCTCGTGGCGGCGGCGCCTCCTCGAAAAAGCTCCGCCTTGATTTTTTTCCGGACGAAACCCTTCATATAGCAGAAGAGGGGGCCAGTGGGCCACCAGGGTGCCCACAAGCCCTATAGCCGCGACCAGGGGGCATGCCGTGACCACCAGGCTTGTGGGCCCGTGGCAGCTCCCCTCTGGCACTTCTTTCGCCCAGTATTTTTTATATATTCCCAAAAAATTCCACGTTGATTTTCAGGGCATTTGGAGTTGCACAGAATAGAGGACTCAGACTTGCTCCTTTTCCAGTCCAGAATTCCAGCTGCCGGTATTCTCCCTCTTCAAATAAACCTTGCAAAATAAGAGAGAAAAGGCATAAGTATGGTACCACAAAGTATAATAACAGTCCATAAAGCGATAAATATCAACATGAAAGCATGATGCAAAATGGACGTATCAACTCCCCCAAGCTTAGACCTCGCTTGTCCTCAAGCGAAAACCAAGATCCATAAACATGTCCACATGTTTAGGGATGAAGGTGTCGATAAAACATAATACGGACATAAGGGCATCATGATCACACATAGAACATCAATACATCATAAAGATTCTTATGGGAAAGTAACAATTCCTTCACAAAGCAAAGTATGAATCAAAAACCTTACCGAGAGGTAGCCAACAACAGTCCATAGTCATTGAAGCAATTGCAATTTATCATAACATCAGAAAGAGTCAAATAAGAGCTTGTAAAGCAAATCCACATACTCAATCATCTCTTTTGTTTTCCACAATTGTTACAACTCACGTGGTACTCATGGTGTCAAAGTTTCAGCTGGACACAGAGAAAGATAGGGGCTTATAATTTTGCCTCCCAACCATTTACCTCAAGGGTAAAGTCAACAATAATAAAGCATAAGTACTCATCTCCAAGTTGATATATGAATATAGATCTTTCCCTAGCATATGACGTTCACCAAGATGAAGACGGAATAGGGAATTGGTGTTGATCACCATGACTTTCACAAGGACAAAAGTAAAGGTACAAGATAGGCCCTTCGCAGAGGGAAGCAGAGGTTGTCATGCGCTTTTAAGGTTTGGATATACGACCTCTTAGTATAAAGGAACGTCACTTTAAATTGCCCCCTGTGACAAAGAACTTTATTATGTAGTCTGTCGCTTTTATGTCTTCCTCATCACAGGTTCGTACAAAGCTTATTTTCCACACACTAATAAATCATACATACTTTAGGTAGCAACTTTTTATTGCTTGCACCGATGACAACTTACTTTAAGGATCTTACGCAATCCATAGGTAGGTATGGTGGACTCTCATGGCAAAACTGGGTTGAAGGTTTATGGATGCACAAGTAGTATTTCTACTTAGTACGGAAGTTTTGGCTAATATGAGGTGGAAGCAATCGTCACATGCTAAGGGATCTCTAGACATATACCATTGTTTGGAACCAAGCAAACACAATTCATTATGTTGTCTTCCTTGTCCAACATCTACTTCTAAGCATGTAATAGTTTGGTGAGTGCTCACAATTATAGAAAGTGTCTAAGATGATATATTTATATGTGAACCTCTATTTCCTTATTCCTTATTATTAATTGCAACAATGACTGGGGTCTATGTTGGTCTATTCTCAACAAGTTTCAATCATCATACTTGTTATATGTGAAGCTATCACTTTCCATAAGATCATCTCATGATCTTTCATGCTATCGTTCTTTTCATACTTTTGATCACGGCACAAAACAAAGCCCTTGACTAAGATACTCTTTATTATATAGCTCGCAAGCTCGAATACATCGGGGGAGACACAAGGCAAAAGACTCAAACTAAACACTAAAGACTTAACCCACTAAGAGAAGAAAGTAAAAACTGAAAAAGAAAGAACTAAAACAAAGGTAAAAGCAAAAGATATAAAGGTGATACGATACCAGGGCAACTCCCCCAAGCTTGGCACAAGCCAAGGGAGTTTCCCATACCAATGCTTAGTTGTCTTACTTTGGTGGTGATGGTGGTGGAGTCTTTGCAGAGGTCTTGAGCTTGTTTAATTTCCAATGGAGCATGAAATTTTGCTCCCTCAGATCGTCGTTTTCTTCTTCAAGCTTCAACACCCTTTGGCATAATTCTTGCTTACTCTCCTGCAGGAAACGAGAAGGGATAAAGAAAGTCTTATGCTTCTTCCTGGAGTTGGCGAGGCTTGACTTCTTGAACTCCACATGGGTGTTTGCAGGTTGAGGTAGAGGAGCCTCCTCTTCATCGGAACTCGTTTGTTCCTTCCCCTTGGGATCATAGTCTTCTTCCTCATCGGTGGTCCAGCCATATGGTTCCAAGTCCCCATAGACCTTGGGGTTAGCAAGGTAATCAGCCACATAGCTCTCCCCCTCTGAATCCTGAGGAGACATCTCGACCTAGATCTGCGACAGAAAATAGGCTCGAAAGGAAAAACAGAGGAAATCTGCGTGATACGGGGTCAAAACCCTCGGGCGTATATATAATGATTTTTTCTGGACCAGAAGGAGTGCTCCGCAAGAAAGCGGAGTCCGGGAGGCACACGAGGTGCCCACAAGCCCTGTAGCCGCGGTCAGGGGGGGGGCGCGGCTACCAAGCTTGTGGCCGCCTCGTGCGCTCTCCGGACTACTTTTTATTTTTCTATTTTTCCATAAATTACAAAACGGAGAAAAATTCCTACTGGAAAAGTTTTGGAGTCCAATTACTTACCGAAACACATACCTCTTTGTTTTTAGAGTCTGAAACAGGCTGATAAACATCCCTTATGTACTCCTCCGGAGTTATGATATTGATGATATTGCTCTCAACATTTATGGGAGTACCAGAGATATAATGCTTGATTCTTTGCCCATTTACCACTCTAGGAAATTTACCTTACGTGTTATTGATTTTGATGGCACCGGAACAATATACTTCCTCGACAACGTAGGGACCTTCCCATTTAGAGAGAAGCTTGCCTGCGAAGAATCTTAAGCGAGAATTGTATAGCAGGACATAATCACCTACATTGAACTCACGTTTTTGTATTCTTTTATCGTGCCATCTCTTAACCTTTTCCTTGAACAACTTGGTATTCTCATATGCATGGGCCCTCCATTCATCTAATGAGCTGATATCAAACAACCGCTTCTCACCGGCAAGTTTGAAATCGAAGTTGAGCTCTTTGATTGCCCAATAAGCTTTGTGTTCTAGCTCAAGAGGTAAATGACAAGCCTCACCGTAAACCATTTTATACGGCAACATGCCCATGGGATTCTTATAAGCAGTCCTATAAGCCCATAGTGCATCGTCAAGTTTGCTAGACCAATTCTTTCGAGATCTATTGACACTCTTTTGTAAGATCAATTTGATCTCCCTATTACTCAACTCCACTTGACCACTAGACTGAGGATGATAAGGAGATGCAACTTTATGGTTGACATCATACTTAGCGAGCATCTTGCGGAAAACACCATGAATGAAGTGTGAACCGCCATCAGTCATCAGATATCTAGGGACTCCAAATCTTGGGAAAATGACTTCTTTAAGCATCTTAATAGAGGTGTGGTGATCATCATTTCTAGTGGGGATAGCTTCTACCCACTTAGTGACGTAATCAACAGCAACTAAGATGTGAGTATACCCATTGGAACTCGGGAAGGGTCCCATATAATCAAAGCCCCAGACATCAAATGGTTCAATGACAAGTGAATAGTTCATAGGCATTTCCTGACGTTTACTGATGTTCCCTATTCTTTGGCATTTGTCACAAGACAAGACAAACCTACGGGCATCCTTGAAGAGAGTGGGCCAATAGAAACCTGATCGCAATACCTAATGAGCAGTTCTATCTCCAACATGGTGTCCTCCGTAGGCTTCGGAATGACACTTCTGCAGGATCTGTCCCTGTTCATGTTCAGGCACACAACGTCTAATAACACCATCTACACCTTCCTTATAAAGGTGAGGATCATCCCAAAAGTAGTGTCTCAAATCAAAGAAGAATTTCTTCTTTTGCTGGTAGGTGAAACTGGGTGGTATGTATTTGGCTACGATATAGTTTGCGTAATCAGCATACCACGGTGCACTATGTGAAGTACAGATGACATTCAATTGATCATCAGGAAAGCTGTCATCAATAGGTCGTGGGTCATCAAGGACATTCTCTAGCCTGGACAAGTTATCTGCTACAGGGTTATCAGCACCCTTTCGGTCAACAACGTGCAAATCAAATTCCTGTAGCAGGAGAACCCATCTGATTAGCCTAGGCTTAGCGTCCTTCTTCTCCATAAGGTACTTAATAGCAGCATGATCAGAATGAATAATGACTTTTGAGTCAACTATATAAGATCTGAACTTTTCACATGCAAACACGACTGCTAAAAATTCCTTCTCCGTAGTGGCATAATTTCTTTGGGCACTGTCTAGAGTTTTACTAGCATAGTGAATAACATTCAACTTCTTGTCAACTCTTTGTCCTAGAACAGCACCAACAACGTAATCACTAGCATCGCACATGATTTCAAAGGGCAAGTTCCAATCAGGTGGTTGAACAATAGGTGCGGTTATCAAGGCCTTCTTAAGTATTTCGAAAGCTTCCTCACAATCCTCACCAAAAACAAAAGGAACATCCTTCTGCAAGAGGTTGGTAAGAGGCCTAGAAATCTTAGAGAAGTCTTTAATGAACCTTCTATAGAAACCAGCATGACCTAGGAAACTTCGTATACCTCTGGTATCTTTGGGGCAAGGCATTTTCTCAATTGCATCACCCTTAGCCTTATCAACTTCAATGCCTTTCTCAGAAATTTTGTGTCCTAAGACGATGCCTTCATTAACCATGAAGTGGCACTTCTCCCAGTTCAAGACGAGGTTGGTATCTTTGCATCTCTGTAAGACTCGATCAAGGTTGCTGAGGCAATCGTCAAAGGAAGAACCGTAAACGGAGAAATCATCCATGAAAACCTCAATAATCTTTTCACAAAAGTCAGAGAATATTGCCATCATACTTCTTTGAAAGGTGGCAGGTGCATTGCATAAGCCAAAAGGCATAAGTCTATAAGCAAAGGTACCGAAGGGGCAGGTGAAAGTGGTTTTCTCCTGATTAGATTGTGCAACAGGTATTTGCGAGAAACCTGAATAACCGTCTAGAAAGCAGAAGTGTGTGTGTTTAGATAGCCTTTCTAGCATTTGGTCAATAAACGGCAAAGGATAAAGGTCTTTCCTGGTTGCCTTGTTCAGTTTCCGGAAGTCTATCACCATCATATAGCCAGTAATAATCCTCTATGGGATTAGTTTATTCTTATCATTAGGAACAACGGTGATACCTCCCTTCTTGGGTACGCAATGCACTGGACTTACCCAATCGCCATGAGCAACAGGATAAATGATTCCTGCTTCCAGAATCTTTAATATTTCTTTTCTCATGACCTCTTTCATCCTAGGATTTAATCTCCGTTGATGATCAGCAACTGGCTTAGAATCTGGATCGGTTTTAATCTTGTGCTGACATAGAGTGGGACTAATACCCTTAAGATCATCCAGAGTATATCCAATAGCAGCACGGTGCTTCCTTAGAGTTTTTAGTAACTTCTTTTCTTCGTGATTCGAGAGGTGAGCACTAATAATAACAGGATATATCTCCTTCTCATCAAGATAGGCATACTTAAGTGTATCTGGTAACTGTTTTAGCTCGAGCACAGGATCACCCTTTGGTGGGGGAGGATCCCCAAGCAGTTCAACAGGCAGATTATTCTTAAGAATAGGGTATTGTTCTAAAACAATTTTATCTATCTCATCTCTTTCATCCATATGCATATCATTTTTATGCTCAAGTAGATATTGCTCTAAAGGATCCGTAGGAGGCACGACAATAGAGGCAAGAGCAATGATTTCATCCCTACCAGACGACTCTTTTTCATGGGGTTGTCTTCCAAACTTGGAGAAGTTAAATTCATGAGACACACCCTCGAAACTAACAGTGACAGTCTCTTTAACGCAATCAATATGAGCATTGACAGTGTTGAGAAAGGGTCTACCAAATATGATGGGACAAAAGCTATCTTGTGCAGTAGCAAGGACGAGGAAATCAGTAGGATACTTTGTCTTACCACACAGGACTTCTACGTCTCTCACAATTCCCACAGGGCAGATAGTGTCTCTATTAGCTAGCGTAATAGTGACATCAATGGGTTCTAACTCAGCAGGTGCAATCTCATCTTTGATTTCATCATAAAGGGACCGGGGTATTGCACTAACAATAGCACCCATATCACATAAACCATGATAACAGTGATCTCCTATCTTGATAGAAACAACGGGCAGGCCAACTACATGTCCGTATTTGTCTTTCGCATGATGTTTAGCAATTCTAGCGGAGTCCTCACAGAATTTGATAACATGCCCGTCTATGTCTTCGGCTAAGAGTTCTTTGATAATAGCAACACCAGGTTCAACTCTAATTTCCTCTGGGGGTGCAAGTGGTCTAATGTAACCCCTACGTATCATAGTTGGAGCTTTAGAATAATCCTTTTTCCTAGCAGGGTAAGGTGGTTTCTCAGTGTAGGCACAAGGAACAATAGGATCATTATAGGCAATGACTTTCTCTTCAACTAGATTGGGTTTAACTATGTTGACTTCTACAGGAGGATGATACTTAAACCACTTCTCTTTGGGAAGATCAATATGAGCAGCAAAAGATTCACACAGAGAAGCTACTATCTCAGAGTCAAGTCCATACTTAGCGCTAAAATCTCTAGAAGTGTTTGTTTCAACAAAAGATTTAACGCAATCAAACTGGAATTTCATACCTGACTCCTTACCTTCTTCAAGCTCCCAATCTTCAGAGTTACGTTTGATTATTTCCAATAAATTCCACTTGTGGTCAATATCCTTCTTCATAAAAGAACCGGTACAAGAAGTGTCAAGCATGGTGCGATCATCATGAGAAAGCCGAGCATAGAAGTTCTGAATGATAATTTCTCTCGAGAGCTCATGATTGGGGCATGAATATAGCATTGATTTAAGCCTCCCCCAAGCTTGGGCTATGCTTTCCCTGTCACGAGGCCAGAAGTTATAAATATAATTCCGATCACGATGTACTAAATGCATAGGATAAAACTTTTGATGAAATTCCAATTTCAACCGATTGTAGTCCCATGATCCAGTATCATCACATAGCCTATACCATGTCAACGCCTTATCCTTCAAAGATAAAGGATAGACTTTCTTATTTACCTCATCCTCGGGCAAACCTGCAAGCTTAAATAAACCACAAACTTCATCTACATAGATTAGATGCAAGTCTGGATGTGATGATCCATCTCCTATAAAAGGATTAGCCAGCAGTTTCTCAAGCATACCCGAAGGAATTTCATAAAAGATATTTTCAGTAGGTACCTTAGGTTGAGGAGCAACTCCTCATGCCTCCGTTCTTGGTGAAGATACCCCGAACAAAATCCTCAAAGGAACAGTTTCCATAGTGACAAGTGACAATAAATTTCAGCACAGTATATAAATGTTTCCTTACCAAATTCCACTTACCAAATGCGCTTCACTCCCCGGCAACGGTGCTAGAAAAGAGTCTTGATGACCCAAAAGTATAGGGGATCAATCGTAGTCCTTTCGATAAGTAAGAGTGTCGAACCCAACGAGGAGCAGAAGTCTCTCATAAACAGTTTTCAGCAAGGTAATAACTGCAAGCACTGAAAGTAGCGGTAACAAGTGATGGTGTAGTGAGGTGAAACATAGCAGGTGAAAGTAACAAGTAACAAGTAATAGCAACGGTGCAGCAAAGTGGCCCAATCCCTTTTGTAGCAAGGGACAAGCCTGAACAAAGTCTTATAGGAGGAAAAATGCTCCCAAGGACACACGGGAATTTCTGTCATGCTAGTTTCATCATGTTCATATGATTCGCGTTCGTTACTTTGATAGTTTGATATGTGGGTGGACCGGCACTTGGGTACTGCCCTTACTTGGACAAGAATCCCACTTATGATTAACCCCTCTCGCAAGCATCCGCAACTACGAAAGAAGAATTAAGACAACGCCTAACCATAGCAATAAACTAGTGGATCCAAATCAGCCCCTTACAAAGCAACGCATAGACTGGGGTTTAAGCTTCTGTCACTCTAGCAACCCATCATCTACTTACTACTCCCCAATGCCTTCCTCTAGCCCCAAATAATGGTGAAGTGTTATGTAGTTGACGTTCACATAACACCACTAGAGGAAAAACAACATACAACATATCAAAATACCGAAGGAATACCAAATTCACATGACTATTATTAGCATGACTTATCCCATGTCCTCAGGAACAAAAGTAACTACTCACAAAGCATAATCATAATCATGATCAGAGGTGTAATGAGTAGCATCAAGGATCTGAACATAAACTCTTCCACCAAGTAATCCAACTAGCATCAACTACAAATAGTAATCGACACTACTAGCAACCTTACAAGTACCAATCGGAGTCGCGAGATGGAGATTGGTTACAAGTGATGAACTAGGGTTTGGAGATGAGATGGTGCTGATGAAGATGTAGATGGAGATGAGTCCCCTCCGATGAGAGGAGTGTTGGTGATGATGATGGCGACGATTTCCCCCTCCGGGAGGGAAGTTTCCCCGGCAGGATCGTCCTGCCGGAGCTCTAGATAGGTTCTGCTCAAGTTCCGCCTCGGGGCGGCGGCGCCTCCTCGAAAAAGCTCCGCCTTGATTTTTTTCGGACGAAACCCTTCAATAGCACAAGAGGGGGGCCAGTGGGCCACCAGGGTGCCCACAAGCCCTGTAGCCGCGGCCGGGGGGGGGCAGGTCGCGGCCACCAGGCTTGTGGGGCCCTGGCAGCTCCCCTCTGACACTTCTTTCGCCCAGTATTTTTTATATATTCCCAAACATTCCACGTTGATTTTCAGGGCATTTGGAGTTGCGCAGAATAGAGGACTCAGACTTGCTCCTTTTCCAGTCCATAATTCCAGCTGTCGGTATTCTCCCTCTTCAAATAAACCTTGCAAAATAAGAGAGAAAAGGCATAAGTATGGTACCACAAAGTATAATAACAGTCCATAAAGTGATAAATATCAACATGAAAGCATGATGCAAAATGGACGTATCAGTCGCGTCTTCGTGGACCCCTTTGTGGGTGGAGCCCGCCGTGGACTCTCGCAGCCGTTAGCCTCCGTGGGTTGAAGTCTCCACTAACATGGACGTACGATAACGCCACCTATCGGAACCATGCCAAAAATTACCGTGTCAACCTCTTGCCTTTGATCTCCCTACCTTACTCCCTTTACTTTACACTTGCATGTTTTACATTCCACTGCTATATTCTTAGATGTGCATGTGTAGGGTGTACTTGACTTGCCATAATTCCTAAAACTTGTCCACAACTAAAATTGGGAAAAGACCAAGTTTTTATTGGTCAAGTAGTCTAATCACCCCTTTTAGACATACTTTCGGTCCTACAATTGGTATCAGAGCTTTGGTCTCCATTGCATTGGTTTCATAACCTAGGAGAGTATGGCGTCTCTAGTGAGGGAAGTTATCACCGTAGAGGTCCATATTTTGATGGCACAAATTTTGCTAGTTGGAAGCATAAGATGAAAATGCATATTCTTGGTTTTAATCCTTCCCTATGGGCTGTTATTCGTGTTGGTGTGCAAGGTGACTTCTTCAGGGAAGGGCATGAACAAGATCGTGATGCGACAATGGAAGAACTGAAGATGTTGCAATTCAATGCACAAGACTGTGACATCGTCTTCTTCCTCAATCTCTTCTGCTTGTTCCTTGTCGTCTTCTTCCTCTGCATCTTCTTCCACTTCATCCCCGCAGTGTTCTTCCTCTTCATCTTCTTCGACAAAGGAGTTAGCACACCCAAGAAGTCCCATCAGCTTGCGTAATTTCTTGACCATCTTCCGCAATATGGATCAAGTTTATGGTTACAAAAGAAATTGTACTTAAGAAAGAATGTAGTTATAGGAGGCTCGATGTTACCTTCATTGTTTCCTCAACTTGTTCTCACTATATCGAGGCCCATGGGTTGAACTTAACGCATCCGAGGCTTCAAAAATGCTTTTATTCAGCTCTGAAGACTGCAAAATCATAAATGAGTCACACTCACTAAAGTAGATTTCATCGAACCACAGGTTGAAAACAGATAAACACAACTTACCATTATGTTCATGAGGGGTGCATACTCCCTAAATCTGCCTTTTAGCTCTCTGATGCTGTCATTGTAGGCTTCATTATCGGAGTCATCATCGTAAAGATTTTGGGCATCTTGTGTCGTCCAGAGGCCTTAGGTGCAGACGATACTTGCTGCCATCGTCGTACCACAACCGGTCCATTTCGTAGTCCTTCGAGTCAATCACTCTTCTCTCTGCATCTTTGTGACCTTTTCGGTCGTTCCATTCCTTAACGTATTTGTCACGTGTCTCTCCCCAATCTACGATCGACTGATTCTTCTGTCTGCTCATACTACAAGGCATAGGAAAGAATGTAAAACATCATTAAAAAATGTATGTAAAACATCAAAACGAAAACATAGAAATACAGAAGAATGCACTCTCAGGTGTAGGTCCAAGCCATCGGTGTAGATGCTATCGTCCGGTGGGGTACGTTGTGCCTTCCCAAACTGTGCGGCAACGCGATGTGGCATGTGGTACTCGACGGCATAGACACAAATCATGGGCACGATGCACCGCCAGAGAAGTCTGCCATGCCTGCACATCACGTTCAACTGGAACCCCCACTCTCGTTCAGCATAAGGCTCCCAACTAACCTAGTACCAAAAAATGGTAAGCTTACGTGACAGTGTCGTCAAAAATATTTAAAAGCCAGTTCGTATACCTGGAAAGGCGCCAGAGCATCAATATCGTTGGTGAAGACCTTGTACAAAGCCTTGGATGTGCCCGTGTAGGCGCCCACCCAGTCCCAAGCGCATGCGACGGTCAGGTATCGAGTTTCATCGCCATCATCTTTCCCATAGTCTTCCCATTCCCGCGGTTTGAGTTTCTCTGGATGGCCCACCAGTATTCGCTCCCACATCCAAATGGAAAGGGCCCAGGAACATCCATACATGCCGGATGATGCTTCCATCCTCTGGGTTGCGTCATCAAGCTACAAAAAACGTGTTGATGATAAGATGACATAACTTAAAGGAGCATATGTGACATAACTTAAAACAGTGAAATATTCTCTTACCAAACGGTATAGGTAGGCGAGGCCGGCGGACCCCTAGTTGTACCCTGCATCCCAGTCGGCTAGGAAGTCGAGATACATCCATAGGGCTGTGTCCTCAGAGCAGTCTGAAAACATGACCTCTATGAGAAGATACCGCTGGTAGGCCCTCGCGTATTGCTCTACCATCCGGGGTTCGGCGCCATCCGGGCACTTGCTCCAGTGCTTTAGAAGCTAGGGCAGCGGTATGTCGGAAGTCCGATTAGCCTTAGCGGGTGGGCAGTCGCCGATAAGGGCGATAACCCTATCCTCCCAGTTCCTCCTGTCCACTCGGCCAGTGAGAGCACGATCATCGATCGGTAAGGCCGTGATCATCCCCCAATCCCATAGGGTCACCGTTATCTCCCCACATGGAAGATGGAAACTATGTATATCTAGCCGCCACCGGTCGATCAAATCTGTGAGAGCCGAGTGGACGAGCAATGGCGGCTTACGCTTGAACTGCAGGACGAAACCCAACAGTCGGGCGCTCTTGTAGAACGATGTGTAGCGCTCGTCGTACACCATCTTAATGATTGTCCCGTGACCCCTCATCCGCATTGGCGGAAGCATCTGCCAAAATGAAGACCGAAATAGTAGTAACTTATTTTCAATCAATTTTAACGATTTCGTTCAACAATGGTAATTACCATTCCATTCTCAATGAAACGGTCACGAAGACCCTTGTCGAATACAGGGTCAAGCATGGTATACTTAGTTTCGATCTTGTCCGCAAGAGGTGCCCTCCTAAAAAATGCATAAACATAAACATATATAAGCATAAGCATAATTAAAATAGCATAAGCATGAATAAACCTGGCTTGCTTCATGCCACAAAGGTTAATCACATCAAAACAAACCTATGAATTCATTCCTTCAACATGCATCATATCAAAAAAAAAATACATGAACTAGGATTCATCATGTAACTAGGGTCCATCATGTAGTTCATCATGAAAATACATACAATCTCTCCAACAAGTAAATACAAGTTCAAATCCAACCCCATATATTTGACTAAAACTAAATATCAACCTAAAACAATCATGATTCGACGAATCAGAAGCTATTTGACTAAAACTAAATGGAGGGATCGGAGGAGCTTATTTTTCTCATTTCGGGGCCATCTCAATCCGCAAAAACGGTGAAGAAACGGAAGAGACCCGAGGGGGCGAGTGGAGGGGACGAGAGAGGTTCCCCCTCTCTGTTCTTGAGGCGGTCGTGGGGTGGGGTGGGGAGGAGGTGGGGAGGGCAAACCGATGGTGCGGCCTTATAATGTTTCAGACCCTACCGCGAGACCCTACGACGGTGAGCTATCACGTCCTACCGCCAGCCCCTCTCACGACAGGGTCGTAACGACGACCGTCAGTTACACGTTGACGTGATTAAGTCAGCTACCGTCGAGGGCCCTGGCGATAGCCTGTGTAAACCTACCGCCGCAAGTTTTGACGGTAGGTAAAAGGGTCAGATCCGAAATATTTTTCCATCAAAATTAAATCCGGCTAAACCTTATGAAAAATGTCAAAACAGTGAATTTTACCCGGGTAGTGTATGTGTAAGATGTTTACAAGGATTTGCGCATGTTACCATATTTTTTATTATAAAAAAAAGATCGTAGTGCTTTCTTGTGAGGAATTGAGCAATTTAAATGAAATCCATGAACACTAGCACCTAGTACTTAGCTTAATAGGAGAATCCAACCCGGAGTGAGCACCACAAATCCTGCCCCGACGAGGTTCGAACCGTGGCCGCAGGGTGGGCAGCCACTCCCTTGCCACTAGGCTACACGCATAGAGAGGAGTACACGTGATGACAGGTGGGGCCAACAGAGTTCACCTACAAATCTTGTTCCGGTGGCCCACTTGTCGGCGCCTCAACATCCATAAATTGGCTATTTTTTGCTGGACATCCCAAGATTTAGACAAGGGACATCGCAGTGGTTCCAGCTAATGAATGCCCCTCCCCCTCTCTTTCCCCTGACAACAGAGAAGCTGATCGATCACTAAAGGTGATCAAATCAAGCCAGTCCGCCAAAAGCAGAACAGCTCGCGAGGTCGAGAATCCTCTCGAACCTTCCGGATTCCCTCAAACCCTAGCTTAAACCCTAGCTAGCATTCTCGCCCAATTGGCGCGGTGGCCTCTATGGCGGCGACGGCGGCGGGGGACGAGGAGGAGGAACTGAGCGACGTCAACGACTCGCCCCTCCCGGCGTTGAGGCGTCGCGAGGCCGCGAGCGACGACGACGATGAGGGCGATGGCGGCGGCGGCGGCGGGGGGAGTGGTTCCCCACCGCCGTCGAGGGTGGCCGGGTCCGATTCCGACCCCGACTCCGAAGAGCTGGGCGCGGCCGAGGTGTACGACGAAGACGAGGGTTCTGAGGAATGCGAGGAGGCTCGCAAGGAGTTCGACGCAGGATCTAATGGTGGTGGAGAGGCCAAGGAAGTGGCGCCCGATGAGGTGGCTGCGGCGCCGGAGGACGGGGAGGCCCAGGCTGAGACGGGAGCCGAACTGGAAGAAGAGGACAAGGAGAGCAAGGGGTCCGAGCCCCACGCCGTGCCGAGAACAGGTGCCTTCTACATGCACGATGATCGCTTCCAGAACAAGGAAAACCGCAGCCCCGGGCGCCAGAGGTTCGGGCATTTCGTCTTCCACTGGTTGCTTCCTCTCCCGTTATTCGTTTGAAAGCATGTGTGTTGCATATTCGCATTTAGTTGCAGCAAGGATTGCAGAGGTATCTTAGTCGGAGCACCTACATGTCTACAGTGAGACACCTGTTGCTCGATTGGAGACTGTATGATAAGATCGTGCATTCAAAGGAAACATCGTGTAACACTGTCTAGATGGAACTTGTACACGTACTGTTTGTTGTAAGAGCTTAAACAGATAAACTGCTACCTAACTGCATTTTGTTACTCACTGTCATTGGCTGCTTGGCACAACTTCTACAGATTGGTAGGTAGAGTTTGAAGTTGGCTCCCTTTTCTATAATTCTTTTCCATCTGTATTCACTATAAATTTTGGCGCACAGTGTCTGCCTGATATTGTCCATGTTATTAATTCAGGGACTTTTTCGGTGGCCAAAAGTTATGGAATTCTGAAGATGATAGTGTATGGCTGCATGATCGGTTTGATGAGATCAATACCCATTATGTTCAACATGACAGTGTGTGTATCATGCCTTTTCCCCTATTTATTATGTACTCCCTGCAATCCAAAATAAGTGTTGTGGTTTTACGACGACACTTATTTTGCATCGGAGGGTGTAGTACTCTTACTGAATTCATTGATTTGCTTTGCTTTGTTTAGACAAGGAGGCCAAGAAGTCCTTTTAAAGCATGGGCTGGTGGAAGAACTCATGACGTTAACCATGATCGGTTTGATGAAATCAATACCCATGATGTTCAACATAACAGTGTGTGTATCACGCCTTTCAGTTTGAAGTAAAACTACGACACGTATTTTGGATTGGAGGTGTAGTATTCTTACTGACTTCATTGATTTGCTTTGCTTTGTTTAGACAAGGAGGCCAAGAAGTCCTTTTAGAGCATGGGCTGGTGGTAGAACTCATGACGTTAACCATGATCGGTTTGATGAGATCAATACCCGTAATGTTCAACATAACAGTGTGTGTATCACGCCTTTCAGTTTGAAGTAAAACTCTGACACTTATTTTGGATTGGAGGTGTAGTATTCTTACTGACTTCATTGATTTGCTTTGCTTTGTTTAGACAAGGAGGCCAAGAAGTCCTTTTAGAGCATGGGCTGGTGGTAGAACTCATGACGTTAACCATGATCGGTTTGATGAGATCAATACCCGTAATGTTCAACATAACAGTGTGTGTATCACGCCTTTCAATTTGAACTAAAACTCCGACACTTATTTTGGATTGGAGGTGTAGTATTCTTACTGACTTCATTGATTTGCTTTGCTTTGTTTAGACAAGGAGGCCAAGAAGTCCTTTTAGAGCATGGGCTGGTGGTAGAACTCATGACGTTAACCATGATCGGTTTGATGAGATCAATACCCGTAATGTTCAACATAACAGTGTGTGTATCACGCCTTTCAATTTGAACTAAAACTCCGACACTTATTTTGGATTGGAGGTGTAGTATTCTTACTGACTTCATTGATTTGCTTTGCTTTGTTTAGACAAGGAGGCCAAGAAGTCCTTTTAGAGCATGGGCTGGTGGTAGAACTCATGACGTTAACCATGATCGGTTTGATGAGATCAATACCCGTAATGTTCAACATAACAGTGTGTGTATCACGCCTTTCAATTTGAACTAAAACTCCGACACTTATTTTGGATTGGAGGTGTAGTATTCTTACTGACTTCATTGATTTGCTTTGCTTTGTTTAGACAAGGAGGCCAAGAAGTCCTTTTAGAGCATTGGCTGGTGGTAGAACTCATGACGTTAACCATGATCGGTTTGATGAGATTAATACCCATTATGTTCAACATGACAGTGTGTGTATCATGCCTTTCCCCCTATATATTATGTAGTACTCTTACTGACTTTGTTGATTTGGTTTGCTTTGTTTAGACTAGGAGGCCAGGAAGTCCTTTCAGAGCATGGGCTGGTGGTAAAACTTATGATGTTAACCATGGTTACCTACAAGGAACAAAATCTGCATTCTATTATCATGATTACGGAGCAGACTACAAGTATGGGAGTACCAACAACTACAATAGATTTCCAGAAGAGACGAACACTTCCTATTACAGCGCCAATAACTACAGAAGTGTTCCAAGAAAATCCCATTTGTACTATGATGAGAAGAACTTTTATAATGCCCGGGCAGAATCTCGTATCTGTTATGTGAATGCTAAAGGTTACAACAATGCACCAAATGTTAACAGAGGCAAACCATCAAGACCCTACCAACCTCACTGGAAGAATACTTTTGAAACCTCTTCAGTGCAAAACAATAGGTAAAGTGTGAATCCATTTCCCCCCTTTTCAGAGATTCCTAGCTGAATTCCGCATTAACGATGTTGTTGCCTATTCTTCGTAGGACATATTCCAGATCACAGAATGAAGAGGGCTGTTCTGATACAGGCGTGGGAAAGAATTCACATCGAACTTTAAGTTTGCAGAATGAACAAGAGTTTCCATCGAAGCAAGAATTCCCCTTTATAGAAAGAAGGAAATCGCGACCTGACATTTTAAGTAAGCTCTTCTCATCCTCCATTCGAATGGCACATAGTTCTCTGAAACCACAATCTCGTCCCAGTTTTGGAGTGAAGGCTTTTGCTCCGTCTGGTGAGCATGGAAATACTGCTGGTTCTCTTAGCATGATAAAAGGCATGCCTGACCTTGGTTCTCGTTCATCTCTATCAACATCAAATAGCCAATATTCAAAATCCAGGGACCAAGGAAGTGGTTTGAACATTGGTGGCCCCACAAAGAACAATCTTTCTTCAACCAGTCAAGCAACTAGGTCTTATACTGAATTCAGTAACGCAGTCTATCAGCAAAGGTCCGTTCAACAACCACTCCTACTGACGCCGAGCGAATCTACTCAGATATTTCATCAAAACATTGCCAGTACCAGCAAAATTCAATCTCATCCACAAAATACACTGACAAATCCACCTCCTGGGTCAAACAAGTCTCTAGCACCGTCTGTTATAATTGCGCAAAATGACAAGGCAGAAGCAGTGAGTGGCTCTTGTCCTTGTGGAGATCATGCTCTTGATGTTACAGGAGCAAAGGGCCTTACTCTTGGCACTCCAGCAGTATTGTCAGGTATGTATTTAATTATAAAGTTGCAACCAGTAGAGCAGTCCAACCTCCTTTTCGAAAAGAAAAAACGTAGAGCAGTCCAACCATTTAAAGTTTGTTCTCACTTGGTACAGAAACTTTCATGCAGTCACGTACTTAACAGGGGGAAAATGGCAACGAGATTTGATTTGAACAAGTTTTAAATATTCTAGCATGAATTTGATAACTCAAATAGTTCATTCTTTACGATTTGGAGGTCCAGAAGTGCATATGTGCCAAGTTTTCAACCCTAGGTCCCTAGCCTAGCTGCTAGAGAACGTTAGGAAATACTATTCTGGTCATTCCAGAATAAGGTTCAGGTCCGGATGTCATTCTACTAGTTGTAGACTTGCTGGTTCATACCAAATCTTGTTTGGTATTATGCTAATGTTATCCTATGTGTTATATTATCATAGTCTGCATTGTCATACTAAATCATGTATATATATATAACTCCGTACTCTTGTACTTGTCCTTTGCTTCTGAAATGTATGCATGTTTGAGGCTCTGGTCCTGCACATTCTCTGTTACCCTAACTTCTAACTCCATTTCCTCTGTAGTTATGAAGTTCAGTGGGCAGCATCCTAGGGGACCTGATATCCCATGCACTGGTATGGATGTGCCAGGACTTTTGGTTCATCAATCCAGTGACATTTCTGAGCTTAGTCAAATTACTTGGTATGTGGGATTTAAATTTCGTCTAGATGTTTTGGAAGAAGTATTGCTTCATTTTTCTGATTGGTATCTTGAAATTGAAGCTGCAAACTCCATTTTGCTAATCTCTTCATGAGTTCTACAGATATTTGTGATCGGTTGTGGTGCACCCTGCAGGGTTCAAAAACTTGTTATCTTGTTAGTTCTATTATCTGGGCCAAGCTGTTTTTTAAAAAAAAATTGAAGCTTAATTACCTCCGGCCTCTGCGCCAGCTATGGATGCATACAGCCGAATTATTACAAATCCGATAAAATCGGCAAGAGAAAGAAGAAAAAAGGATGCCAAGGCAGATTGCCAAACGCAATACATGCCATAGCCGAGTCATTTGGGCCAGCCATGCCATGCCATTAATGGTTTTTTTTTTCTGTAGACAAATTATCAGAACACAGACAATACTTATCCATGGCGTGCTGAAGGCCTGTCTGTGTTGGGCATGGTATCCACGGATACTGTACCTTCCTGTCATGTGCTGTTACAGAATAGATGAATATGACAAAGCCATGGGTTCCTAGGAAGAGCATCATGGTACTGAACTGGTTGATTACATGGTACTTACTGGCAAAAACAGTCTGATTCCATTTTGTAGGATCCTCGAATTTCCTGCTAAGATTAATTGAATGTGCTTAGTCAGAGTATAGAATATGCCTGAGCTCTTAATCAGTAGCCAGCAATTCTAGTTACATCCATTTTACTATGGTTGGATCGTGTTATCTTATTTTTGATCTAAACCGGCATTTGATCTCTCTGACTTCATTTCCTGAAAATCAGGCTGCAAACATTATCTGGTGCTACTGGGGTCCTTGGGGAAACATATGATCCTTCTTATATTGGCAGTCATTATCCCCAACCATCAGCATTCCCAAGGTAAAATTCTAACTTCGGTGTCCTTTATGTTGCACGCTTTCAGATATCATGTTCTCACCTTATAGGTGTATGTATACTTTGCAACAAATCTAGCTGGTATTTGCCTAACTGCAGTTGTAGTTACATCAGTTTCAGTCAGAGTTTAGCATCTGAACTATGAAAAATAATACCACGGATAATGGTTTCCTGGTCAGTTTTTCTTTTTTGGCACACTTTTCCTGCAGTTGTAGTTACATCAGTTTCAGTCAGAGTTTAGCATCTGAACTAAAGATTTTGGCTGTCTTCAATGTAATCACAAGAACAGCATGTAGATTATTAAGACACCGTAATCTCAGAGCTAGTTTTTCCTATATCTTAGTACAATCTAGAGCCTAAATTTTCCGCTTACACTGAATTGAATGGCTGGTCTCGACAATTGCAAGGTTCTCAACTAGCCTTTCTCTGTACTGTGTTCGCGGCGCAAGTCAGGACTTTTACTGTAGTTGCCTTCCTGGGAGTTCCAGTATAAGCAAGGAAAAAAATAGCGCCGCCCCTGAAAATATGCTATTAGTGTGTTGTAGCGCGCTATAACGTGCTATTAGCGAGACATTGTACACTGATCAATTTAGCGAGACAATTTTCTATACGCTATAGCATGCTATTAGCGGCGGTATATCACGCCATTTTTTTCAGTGAGTACAAGTCATAAAACAGTAGAAAACGTTTCTGTGTAGGAAGCCAATTTTCTTTTCAAAAAGAGAAAGTAAGTATATGGCCTCATGGATATTGGAAATGGGATGTTGGAGGTTTTTTCGTTTCACCACCTGTTCCATTGATTCTTTTATAGGCATCAATGTACAACACACAAATTTGTGTAAACTTTATACCTTGTATGTTGGTATATGCATTTCTGTCTTCATTTCACTTATTTACAGATTCCAGGTTTTGTATCCATGTAGTGCCTGCCAACGGCCTGACTATTTCATGTCAGATTGTGTGTTGTGCTTGTGAAACTTGCATCATGCTTACTTGACAAACAAGAACTACAGTGCGGTACAAGAAAGATGAATACACATTGATTTATGTTTAATTTCTTCTTTTTCCCTGCAGAAACCGTTGTGTGACTGAAGTTCCTGTCTTGTTGAACTCCCCTGAAATACCAGGTGAAAGAAACCACTGAGTGTCGTTGTGTATTCTGTATTCTTTTAGGCTCGACTGATGTTTAAATGGTAATTACCCTCTAGATCTTATTCTATAAGTACAACTTATATTTTACCTCCTACCCTTCTGGCAGAGGTCGTAGGTCATGAGCTTGGTCAGCGCAAGAACAAACTTCTCAGGTAAGTTCAGATCATGGGAATTCATATGGTCTCTGCATCGTGTTAACACCAAGTATATGTATTGACATCGCTTATAATTTATCAGATACTCAGAGATGAACTTCGCTTCACTAACATAATGAGTTTAGTGACAACCAAAGTGAATCCAGAGGACGAGCTTTCAGTCTGTATCAGAACTAGCACATTCTGCATTGTATTGCTACAGCTGTCAATCATAGTGCATAGCTCAGTACTTTCCAAGTCCAAGTCCTTCGCTCCTTGTTTTTTCTTCGTGAAACACTTTGTAACTGTAACAATTACACAAGGTATGCCCACTTTTGCAGCTTCCGAGAAGTTCTTGGAAAAAGATGCTGCCCTCTTCGTTATTGACAGCACTTAATTACATTGACTTGTGAATCTAGGTTTTGTTATAGTAACACATAGGCTTTGGATGATGTGTTCACTGCTTCTAGGCGATTGACACTTTGACTGACATGGGAGAAAGTTCTCCCTTTTGCTGTTCTGTACAATTGTATATTCATATTCCATTCTTATTTCATTGGAACCATCAACCTATTTCATTGCTGTCTTCTGCCATGATTTGGCTTAGTATATCGGCCTTGTTTAGATCCATGGGTTAGAGTTAGAGTTGGTTAGATTGGACCGAACTAACCCAAAACATTCAAACAGGAGGGTTAGAGTTGGTTAGATGCATCCAACCCACCCAAAAAAACTAACCGACCCAAGAGGTGTTTATTTAGGTTAGAGTTAGGTGGGGCCTAGAAAAAGTTACTTTCCCTCTATCTCTACCACACAAAATCCTGGATAAAGGAGCCAAATGATTGAAAAAAGTACATTTATTGGCAATCTAACCCTTTCATCTAAACACCTCTTTGGTTAGAGTTAGTTTAGGGTTAGTCTAGAGTTAGAATTTAACTATCCAAACAGGGCCATCATTCTTCTTGAACTGCCTTGGTTCAGCAATCACTAGAAAACCGTGAGTAACCTTTATAGTACTACTTAAGTACTAGTATATGCATTGTGATTTTTCATTGTCTGTCCAATCATGCCTGCGGCATGTACAGATCTAAATTAGGTGATACGTTCGCCAGTGTAAATCTGTAATATTGCTGCACGTTGTAATCTTGGCTGGTTTGACTGTTTAGGTAAGCAAGCCATTTGTTATAGTCGTGTGCACTGGCCTGCTCCTTGTGCTGGGTCTGGTATTCCATACTAACTACTACTCCCTCCGTTCCTAAATATTCCCTCCGTCCTAAAATTCTTGTTTTAAATTTGTCTAGAAATGGATGTATGTAAATACTAAAACGTGGCTAGATACATTCATATATATACAAATTTAAGACAAGAATTTTGAGACGGAAGGAGTATAAGTCTTTCTAGAGATTTCATTAGGGGACTACATACGGAGCAAAATGAGTGAATCTTCACTCTAAATTATGTCTATATACATTCGTATGTCGTCTCCTAGTGAAACCTCTAAAAAGACATACTCCCTCCGTTCCAAAATTCTTGTCTTAGGTTTGTTAAAAATGGATGTATTAAAATATTAAAATGTGACTAGATGCATTCATATCTAGATAAATCTAAGACAAAAATTTTAGGACGGAGGGAGTACATGCCAGTATGTTTTTTCTTGCTTATTATTTTTCCTCATGGGCATGCCACTATTGACTGCTTATGGCCTTGGCAGATCTCTCACCATGATGATCCCAAGGTGGCAGTTCCGATCCGTGAACTCTTGCTCCTGGTCAAGAGGAGTAACTTTGCTTCTGTTCTGCTCCGCTCTCCCCTAGTAATTTCCGGTTGATTTGCTCTTTTTGTCAGCATGGCCTTGGTTTGATATTTCTTCTAATCAACACTGCAACTGCAAACCATATCGCTTCTTGCTATTAGCAGCAGCATGTTGACTCCTAGTTGGTGGTTAGCCATGTTTTATTCTTTTGACGAAACTCAGTGTAGACTTATTTGTATGCTGCTCGTAGTTCTATGTTCTGATCGGCTGCTGGGATATAGCTAGTTAAAACCCAGTCTTCTAGTCAGGGAAGAGGGTCATATGCTTCATGTCCGTTAGATTCAATTATTCGAGTCTGCTGAACATCTGATTGCAAACACAGTCCACATAGATTCCCTCTGCACAAAACGGGTAAGGGAGAAGGAGGCCCCTGTTGTGCCCATGCCATGCCCTCTTCATCATCCTACAACATCCTATTCGTTTCTTGCTCCACCTTCGGCTCCAAACACGAAAACATGATGTTGGTTAGGACGTCGCAAAGGGGTCCCCTGGGTCCTGGCCGTGCACACTTGAGCCTGTGAGTTTGTCACAAGCAGCACTCACCTGGCCATCTCTGCTGCGAGTGGTTTTCATTTACGTGCAGACAGGGAATCCGGAACACCATCAAGCCTAGATCGCAGCTCATTTCTGGTTGCCCGTCCCCGCCTGACTGACTACCTGAAGCGACAGAACAATGGCTTCTCCCGTGCATATGATGGATGGACACTCTTCACAGAAAGAGCCAACCACACTATCATGCTCCTATGCTTTCCCCACGGTCTCGTTTCCTCCAGTAAGTTTCGGCACACATGGCATGGGTCTCGGCCGTCCGCGAGACACGCGTCACGCTCACGCTGTCGGCTCATCATCAACAACGTCGTTTTGGTGAATGGACCAAAGCAACAAGGCGCGTCGTGCTTCTGGTGAAATGTCTCTGCGTTTTATTTCGTAGTTAGTAATTTTTTAAAGAGAAGGACTTCGGTACAACCCCAAAGTATAAGGGCAATATGGTCTTTATACATTGTGTACAGTATCCGTCGTCCATCCGTCCGTCGTACGTTTACCCGCCCGTCGTACGCCCGATCTTCACGTACGCCACGTTAGCCCACGCGTCGGCGGTTGGTTTGGAAGATGAAAAAAAGGATACAAACCCTATCTTCTCTCTTCGTCGCCGCCGTGACTTCACCCCGCACGTCTCCACCGCCGCCGCGACTCCACCACGCGCGTCTCCGACGCCGTCGTTACGCCACCCCGCACGTCTCCGCCGTCGCCGACGTGACTCCCCCCCCCCCCCCCCCCCGCGCACGTCTCCGTCGTAGTGGACGTGACCACCAACACCAACAAACCTCCGCCATCGATGCTTCGACGTCGACGGTTGCAGTGACCGACGCGGCATGTCCATGTTCAAACGACGACGTTGTACCCACCGGTGCATCGACGACGAACGATGTGGTTGAACCCTTCAACGACCGACAATAAGTTTTTTTTTCATTTAATCCATACGATTTTTCATGATTTCATTGTATGCTTTATGTTGTGGTATTGTGACATTGATAAAACACCTTTTGAAAGGTTTATTGTTAGAGCAAGACACAGAATATGTCGGTGATGACTCTAGTAATGAGGATGAATCATCGTCATTGAATGCAAATAAATCACCCGGACACAACTATATGAGTCAGGATGAATCATGTAGTAGTAATGTAAGTGTTGTGTATGTTGATAGAAATTATGGAATATAAGCTAATACATTGACACTTACAGTTGCCATTGAATTTAAATAGGTGCATGTCAATAATGACAATGGCGATTACAATATAGATGAACAATCTTATGTTGAAAATGAAACTCAGGTACGTTTCAAATATGTTGTATAATTACTAGCATACAAATTGTATTATCACTTAACTTTTGAATCTACACAGAGAAATATCGATGGTGGCACTGAGCCGAGAACTTTAGATGATGACAATGATGAGGATGATGACAATGATGAGGACGATGTCGATGCATCTACTGAAGGAAATGTGAGTGAAGTTATAGTACTTGTTTAAATTTTTCATGAAAACTAACAACATAGCAACAGACTGACGAACATGGTGATATGTCTTATTTTGCGGGGGGTGTTGATGGTCCTAATGGGAAAGATGAGCATGTTGACTATCTTGAGTTTGACCTTGACATCGGCTATGATGAATATCAGAAAGAGTCACTAGATAGGCATTGGGAAGTGAGGGCCAAGACATTCAGGTCAGAAGGAGAGGCGTACATGTTCTACAACCAGTACGCGAAAGATCGTGGGTTCAGTATCAGGAGGGACTTGAAAAGATTTGCATAAGGTCCTTCAAAAGTTTTGCGCTTGAGGAAGTATCTCTGTTCCAGGGCAGGAAAACGACATGCCAAATTTTGTACCATGGAAGACCGGACCCGCAGACCGAGACCAGAGAGTCGATACTTTTGTGAAGCCCATTAACAGTGAAGGTTGATAGAAAGAGTGAACTTTGGTATTTCAGCAGTTTCTTCGATGATCACAGCCACGTTCTTGCACGACCGCACGAACTCCCTTTCCTCCGGTCTCACAATGTGATCAAAGAATTTTAGAAAGCAGAGATATTAGCTATGATAGGAGATGGGATAAGAAAGCACATTATTTTTGATAACTTTGTCGGCGGGTACGGTTTGTACGCTAAGACAGGGTTTGGAAGGAGGAAGACGTATAATATGTGCTACATGAAAAAGATGAAACTGCTTGCTGAGGGTGATGCAGGAATCATGTTGGCTAGAAAGGACAGGGATCTGGATTTCTTCTTTGAGCATACTATTGACGCTGAAGGTAGGCTGAACAACTTGTTCTGGTGTGATTCGCAATCACGTCGGGATTATCTTGACTATGGTGATATCACTGTGTTCCACAGTACGTACAAGATGAATAGGTATGGAATGTTGTTTATCCCTTTCGTCGATCTCAACAATCACCGTTGCACTACGGTATTTGCATGCGCCATTGTTACAGATGAGACTGAAGGTACGTATGTTTGGCTGCTATAGACGTTTTTGAAAGCTCACTGTTAGAAGAAGCCCGATTCTGTAATTACTGATGGAGATGCATCGATGATAAGGGCTATCAGGAAGGTGCTTCCTAACGCGTGGCATCGTCTATGTTCATGGCATATTGAAAAGAACATGCAGAAACACCTCCACCACAAGTCATTGAAGGAATTCAGGTCACTCCTGTACTACGCCACCACACATACAGTTTTCGAGGAGAGATGGGCCGCGTTTGTTCAGAAATGGCAGACGGAGAAAACAAAAACATGACTCCATAGGATGTACAGGAAGAAGCTTTGGGATGCATGATATTTGTGTGGTGGGTTATTTTTTGGTATGCGGAGTAATCAGAGGAGCGAGAGCCTGAACTCATGCATGCACCTACATCTTGACTACGGTATAACAATTGTTGACATGATTGTATACTATGATAATTGCATTATGCGCTTCCACGAGAATGAATCACATGAAGATTGCATGGCCTCACAGACTCTACCAGTAGCAGTGACTGAGTGTAAGACCATTGAGGTGTTCGCTGCCAAAGCATTCATGAAGGCAAACTTTTACATCTTGCGGGAAGATTTAAAGAAGGTACATCAGCTTGAGGTAATTGATAGATTAAGAGGAGCCGACAGTCACAGATTCGTGGTTGCGTGGAAAAATAACAGGGATCATAGGTTTATTGTGGACTATGCATCAGGTAACTCCGCAGAAACTATAAAGTGCAGTTGTCGAAGTATGACTCGCAAATTCCTTCCTTGCAAACATATTCTTCATGTTTTGAATGCACTCAACTTACATGCAATGCCTAAGTGTTGTGTCATGTGAAGGTTCACAAAGAAAGCAAGATCTAGATTGCCCATGAAGCGCATCAACGATCTGTTTTCATGGGGTTGGATGGGTACTAAGGCCAGAGCTAGATTTAGTAAGTTGAGCATTGTATCTGCAGAAGCTTCTCATATTGCATGTCATAACACATTCTTATTCGACAAGATGCTGACAACAATGGAAGAAATTATAACGAGTAAGGACGTCTTGGATAATGAAGAATCTATTCAACAAAGCTTTGTGAGTAATGATGAATTTTAGCCTAAGCAGGATCATATTCTTATTCGTGATCCAGTGAAGGTGTTCACCAAAGGGGCACCTAAGCAGAATAGTAGAGGTCATGGTAAGAATGATTCTGATGTGACCAAAAATGAAAGACCAAAATCATTTGATGATAAAACCGGACATCTATGTAGCCTATGCAGACTTTCAGGTCATAACAAGGCCACTTGCAACCAAAATCTAGAGTACGTATTAGTATGTGTTTTCATTTGTTTATTTTACTTATGTTGTTTTGTTTCTATAATTATCCTTACAATCTATAACTTATTTTATGCAGTAACTGGGGTTGAAGACACAAGCGATGTTATTGCAAGTGTTTTACTTCATTCATTTATACAAACCACAAGAGTTTACTTTATTCAATAATATGGAAGACTATACTTTTCTTTTTATTCGTGCTATATAAACATATGGAACTTTTTTATATGTGTAATACTATTGTGTTATATAAGACAATATGTATATGGTTTTCATGTTATTTAAGATATACGACTTGTCATAATTTGTATCGTTATGTTGCTAACTGTGCACTTCAGCCATCGTCGCTAACTGTGTACTTCAGCCGTCGTCGATTGTGCTGTTTTATTTCATGCAAAAAATATGCACGTCGGTTACTGCGCCGCGGTGACGGGGGCATATGTTTTTTTCTCAACAACATCGCGGCCGACGGTCACATAATTAGACGTTCAACAACGTCGGGGTTGCGGGGTATATGAACAGGTCATCGCAGCCTTCGTCGGCGAGGTGGGACTAAAAACGACGCGTCGCCGGTTTCGCACGCCCGTTGTCTCACTTGGGCTGACCCACGGCGCTATAGCCCGTAGTGCAAAAAATTGTACGTCCGTGCGGCCGACTGTGTGCACCGACGGCGCCCGTGCAGTTGACCATCGCCTTTTTTTCTCAGTGCACCCGACCGACGCCACGTCGCATTTAGCCACCATCGAGCAAATTTTCCGACGGCTTAAATACATTACTAATGAGAGATCGAGATAGCAAATTTTATAGTATTTTCAACAACGACATAATATTCTATATATTTAAAAAACATGACAATTATCATTAGTATAAAATCTTTCAAACACAAAATATCATGAAGTATATGTGGAAAATATATATGTCTCTTAAAGATGTTCACAACGAAGTACGGAAATCACAAAAATAATCTAGTCCCGTAGTAAATTTAAGCACGCGTGAATCTCCTCGAGTGTCATCTATTTCTTCCTCCTTGCAATCCTCATAACTTTGTTTTTCACTTTCCCAAACGCGTTCTTTTCAGAAAAAATAATTTGCGCCATCATTAGTTCCCTCGAAGCATCAACTGATCTCTGCAAAACAAATCCTGTTAATACACTATAAAGTCTTCATAGTAAAGAAGTATTAATATTAGTTTTGTACATGTGAAAAAGAGCAAGCCCATTTATCGCCATTCCAATTTTTAAAGCAATGAAGAACAAATAATCCACATGAGTTCCTGATGCATATAATTTAAAATAAATAATTATGCATCACACACATATAATACACCAACATTATATTCAACTACATACTCACTCATCTTTTTGTTGAGGCGTGACGTAGGTTTTAATATGCCATGTGGATACATCCGGATACTACACAGATCCCGTTGCATTTGCTTCTGCAATATCTGCTTCAATTTCTCTTCTCTAAAAATTAACAATAACAGGGCGATAAACTTTCAGTAAATAAGGTAAACACATGATGGTTTGGCAATGCAAATGTGTATTAAAACCTACCATGTCCTCAACGAGTTTTCTAGTTCTACTGTCAAGTTCTTTTCCCATCAACGAGTCTAGAACCTGGAACTCTTCCTTTTCCTTATGCATGACGACCGTAACCCAATGGGTGTCATCCTTGTTAATAAACATATAAGCCTGCATAAAGAAAAGAGAATATAACCCAAATCAATGCAACAATTGTTATACTAGTGCATTGTTTGTATACCTTACAACCACTGGGACATACCTTAGGTGTTTTGAAATACTCGTTGATACACCTATTCATGGGTTCATTTTTATTTGACACTGTTTCATAGTCGTTACGGTCGTCATTCTTACCATTTCTACAATCAAGCAACCACTTCACCCTTCAAGTCGGCAATATGTAACGTTCGTCTTTAGCTTCCCCCATCAAAAAATATGAGTATGCATTGATAATCTGAAAATGATATAACAAATGTAATGATTGTACTTTGTTGTGAAATATAATGTTAAAAATGAAAATAGCTTACATGGCCGCTTAGCCATCTGTGGTTAAGAATCTGACAAGCTCTTTCTGCAGTCAAAGCGTCGACCAAACCATCATTGAAAATTTATGTAGCTCTATGTTTCTTTGAGCGCTCACATGCACGTACGAACTGAACACTCGCTTTGATCACATCGACGTCATCAATAGATTTCTTAACATCTTCTTTACTAAACAGTTCTGCAAATCACAAATCAAACATTAGTAAACATAACTATATAATAAACTTGTTTTAATAAAAAATATTGATTCATAACAATCTTACTTGCTTTGGCAGAACGTTTTGCATTCTTGATGGGTTTAACAACAACAAAAGGAGACTTTACGGCTTTTGATGCATTGTTTTTACGTTTGCCAAGCACCTCTTCCACTTGCTCATCTACTCCGTTAGAATGACCCGATCCGTGTGATGATATTTCATTTGTCTCTAAAGACGTGACCGCCTTCTCATCTGATACGTCAGGTACTTTGATAGGATCATTCTTATCACCCTTGAAACTACCCAGATACTCAGGAGTGCAATAATAAGGTGCCTTACCATGGGAATTTACATCACCACCGTCATCGTCCTTTTGCTTACTCATTTTACGATGAAAAGGTGAGCGATAGTCGTCCATATCAGAATGATAAACAAACTCCCTATCACGAAATGCACTATCATTTGTAGATTCATTAATGTCATCATATAGATTCTCTTCTTCTTCTTCCATGTTAACGGTTCTATAGAATACACCGGTTTTGTTCATTTTCTCAATCATCCTCTGAAAAACATTTGTTCATCAGAGTTATGTAAGTCAATGAAATACATTATGCATGATAGTAGAAATGTGTTGCACCGTTACCCGTGCGCATAACTTTGGCAAGCGAAGCATGTCCTGCGTATTTCCTTCAGCTCATGCCAAATGCGGTCCATAACATGCTTCTGGCTCGCGGAAGCCTCTCATGTGTTGCCCTCTTTCTTCCATCCACTAACAGTAGACGTTTTTGTACTTGATTTTTTTTTCTCAGCTTGTTCTTGAGAAAAAAATTTCACCCTATACTCATATGTAATATTGTCATAAATCTATAAGAACAATAATTAGAGAGCATAATTATACATCAAAGTTTAGACAATAAATTGAACCATGGAAATGTAACATTAAAAGAAGAAAATATGGATTACCATTCCAACACTCTAACCATAATCATAGTCGTATTTGTGTCTTTTCTGCGCTAGAGCTTCCGTCTAGTTCATCATCAAGGGGCTCATAAGTGACAACAAATCATATTTTGGACCTATAACTGGTTGTACCTTCTCCCAATATGCATACTGCAATACATCAAATATGTTTGAATAATACATATTTGACTAACATTACATAAACAATAATTTGAAAACAATTAATAAAATATACCTGCAAAAGGGCAAGGTTCCCATGTGGCCATTCCCTAACACGACCGTCCTCTAGAACCTTTCGAATCTCCGAAAAAAAGAACTTCAAAGTGAACTCGTTCCAGTTGAACTTACTTATCATCTTTTTATCCTTAACTAAGGCATAATACTCCGAAGAATATATTCATGAGGGACTGGTGCGATTACTGTTCCCAACAAAACTAGAAACGTCATCCGTACAAAGTCATCATCTCTGTTTTCATTCCTCACAATCTTATTGATTCGATTATCAATCATGATCTTACCCTTTCTTGTGTCCACAAAAATAACTGGTATTTTTTTCATAGATTTTTGCCTTTCCGTTCTAAGAAAACCAACAACATAAACTCCTTGATTTTTTAAACCAAATATAGAAAACACATCATCAGCCCATACTTAAATAAGGACTTTAGTCCCAGATGCCTCTTGAACCATGAATTTTTTACTATGACGATTGTAGGCTTGGATCAAAAAGTGAAGTAAAAATTCACGCATCTTTACGGACGGTATTTATAACATGCCTTGCAAATCCGTTTCATAAAATGTAATTTTTTGACTTGCTGAAAGTTTGTCAACAAGGCTAACCCACTTCTCAACTGAATATGGAATCACACCATCGATATCCATCCTTCATAATTTTAAAATATTGTCACGTACGATGCAACTCATTTGACATGTGAATACTAACATGAAAACATCATAAAAATAATTACCCAAAGCAGAAGGCCGGCGGCGGACGACGGACGATGCAATAGCGGCCATATGGACGGCAGAGGGCGCGTCGACGTACGGACGTAGAGGTGTGACGGCGGATGGGGTAATAGATCACACCACCGTACGGAGGGCCCGGGGAGAAGGGAGAGAACACAGTGGCGACGGGAAGGATGGAGGGCGGCGAGGCAGTCTAGAGCGGGAGGCGGCGACGGAAAGGATGGCGGCTGTGGGGAAATGTAGAGCAGGGGCGCGGCGGCGGCGAGATCACGTTGGGGTAAGGCTAGGTGTGGGAATAGATTGCATGCACGTCGGTTATCCTGTCGGGCGCGGATACCCTACTATGGCGACGTCAGTTGAGATCACAACGGGGCAACTAATGACGCCGACAAGAGTCTAACCTCTTTCTTTTTAATATTAAAGACGCAAGGGGTGTTACAATGCGATCTTGCTACTCTCATTCATCAAACGGACCCAAATTTTTTCACGCTTCCTAATGAACTTCACAAGGAGGCACGTCCATTTTTTATTTTGTGACAATCCGTGCCTTTTCTGTGAATTTCCATGCAAAAACAAGCAAGAACAGATGTCGTACGTGACGCAACATGCGTTTGGTCTTCGATTTCGTTGAAATTTTGCATGGCACAATTGGATGCACATTTTCAAGTGCCGGTAAAAGTTGGGTACATTTCATGCATGCATGCATGTACATCATGTGCAACCCACCAGTGTCGGTATGGACGGAAGGGGTGTTATAATGCGATCTTGCTACTCCCCTTCGTCAAACGGACCCAATTTTTTTCCACGCTTCCTAATGAAGTTCACAAGGAGGCACGCCATTTTTTTTATTTTCTGACAATCCGTGCTTTTTCTGTGAATTTCCATGCAAAAACAGGCAAGAAGAGATGCCGGACTTGACGCAACGTGCGTTTGGTCTTTGATTTCGTTGAAATTTTGTGTGGTATAATTGGATGTGCATTCTCAAGTGCCGACAAAAGTTGGGTACATTTCATGCATGCATGCATGTACATCATGTGCACCCACCGGTGTCGGTATGGACGGAAGGGGTGTTACAATGCGATCTTGCTACTCCCCTTCATCAAACGGATCCAAATTTTTTTCATGCTTCCTAATGAACTTAACAAGGAGGCACGTCAATTTTTTTTTATTTTCTGACAATCCGTGTTTTTTCTGTGAATTTCCATGCAAAAACAGGCAAGAACACATGCCGGACGTGACGCAACGTGCGTTTGGTCTTCGATTTCGTTGAAATTTTGACTGGCACAATTGGATGTGCATTCTCAAGTGCCGACAAAAGTTGGGTACATTTCATGCATGCATGCATGTACATCATGTGCAACCCACCGGTGTCGGTGAATGGACGAAAGGGGTGTTACAATGCGATCTTGCTACTCCCCTTCATCAAACGGACCCAATTCTTTTCACGCTTCCTAATGAACTTCACAAGGAGACACGTCAATTTTTTTTATTTTCTGACAATCCGTGTTTTTTTTGTGAATTTCCATGCAAAAACATGCAAGAACAGATGCCGGACGTGACGCAACCTCCGTTTGGTCTCTGATTTCATGGAAATTTTGCATGGCACAATTGGATGTGCATTCTCAAGTACCAGCAAAAGTTTGTTACACATGCATGCATGCATGTACATCATGTGCAACTCATCGATGTCGGTATGGACGAAAGGGGTGTTACAATGCGATCTTGCTACTCCCATTCATCAAACGGACCAAATTTGTTTCCACGCTTCCTAATAAACTTCACAAGGAGGCACGTTATTTTTATTTTTATTTTCTGACAATTCATGCTTTTTCTGTGAATTTTCATGCAAAAACATGCAAGAACAGATGCCGGACACGAAAATCATAGAAAATGCATGAAATATAAAAGATTATAAAAATTGACGTGACTCCTTACGATGATCACTAGGGCGTGTGAAAAAAAAATTGGTTCCATTTCATGAATCAAAGTAACATCATCACATCATCATTTAAAGTGAACAAAGATATTAAAGAAGATAAACCAACTACGTTAGTGAGCCCATCGTTACGAGAGATTTGCACCCCTTGTTATAATGCTCCCACGAAATAAGGTAATCCAATATTGGCCTTAAAACAATGTGCGTGTGTTCTTTTCAAAATGGTGTACTTCAAAATTTTATATACATTTTTATGAACCGTTTGTATATTTTTTTTAAATGTAAGGAAGGCCGATTTTTTTAACATATTTCAAAAATTGTTCAATATTCTGAAGAAATAATAATAACAACACTTAATTTAGATAAAGTAACAACACTTAATTTAGATAACCATAGTTCATTCATATTACATTCGAACATAACACGACTTTAATTAAACATTACTAAAATTAAAAGTGAAATTTAATTAAACATTCCTAAAATTAAAAACAAAAGTTAATTAAACATTACTAAAACTAATCTAATCAGACTCGTCGAGGTAGATGATGCCCGGCCCCTCCACCGCGTCGTCCCCATCCGCGTTCGTTGTCGTCGTCGGAACTGCTGCCGAGGTTATCCCGCTCGATATCGTCTTCGTCGTTCTTGTTGTCGCCGTATTCCTCGACGACGGGCTGCGGATATGCCGCCAGTGCCGTCGCGATCTCCGCCTCCTCCCTCATCGTCCTCGCCGTCGTCGCCGTTGTGAGAGGCACACACGGCGACGAGCAGTCCCGGTGAATCGTCGGGGTCGTCATCCTCGTGGAGGACGACCTGCTCCGGCGGGAGTTCAACCTCCGGCGGGGCCACACGAGGGTCCACCGGCGGGGGCTGGCGGGTTAACGCCCGACGGCTCGGGCGGCGCTGGCTGCCGCCGGGGTTGACGGGGCTGCCGGCGACCGCCGACGCGCGCCGGTGCTGGTTGATGACGTCGGCGTAGGACTTGCCATCCCAAAACGCGTGCGGGCCGTAGATGTTGTGCCGGTCGCCGCGATGGTTACGACGCCCCTCCTCCGTCGCGGTGGGCCCGAGCGCCGCGTAGCCGTCCTTGTTGAGTTTCTATGGCTTCGCAAGACGGCACCCCGGCGGGACCAAAAACGTGTAGCGATGGAGCTCCTCCTTTTCCGGCATGTCAAGGCTCGTCGGCCAGATGCTCGGTGGGTCGCCACCGGCGACGGAACTGCTACTGTCGCAGAGGACACCATCGTCGGGGTGAGAGGTCGGGGGGAGAGGAGCTGCGGGGCGACGGGGGAGAGGAGAGCGACGCGTCTGGGCGATGTGCCGGGGGACGCCGACTTTATATAGACCGCCGGGGGAAGGGGAGGCGACGGGGCAGTTGGGCGGCGTTACACCCCGGAGTAAACGCGTTGCCTCGGGGAGGTGACGGGCCTCGGAAGATGGCGGCTTCAAGCGTTAATGCACCGACCTCGGGAGACTGTTGGGGAACGTCGCATGGGAAACAAAAAAATTCCTACGCACATGAAGGCCTATCATGGTGATGTCCATCTACGAGAGGAGATTTGGATGTACGCACCCTTGTAGATCGCACAGCAGGAAACATTAAGAAACGCGGTTGATGTAGTGGAACGTCCTCACGTCCCTCGATCCGCCCCGCGAACCGTCCCACGATCCGCCCCGCGATCCGTCCCACAATCCGCTTCGATCTAGTGCCAAACAGACGACACCTCCGCGTTCAGCACACGTATAGATCGACGATGATCTCGGCCTTCTTGATCCAACAAGCAAGACGTAGAAGTAGATGAGTTCTCCGGCAACGTGACGGCGCTCCGGTGGTGGTGAAGGATATACTCGTGCAGGGCTCCGCCCGAGCTCCGCAGAAATACGATCTAGAGGAAAAACCGTGGTGTTTGTGGTCGGGCTGCCGTGGCAAAAGTTGTCTCAAATTAGCCCTAGAACTCCACTATATATAGGAGGAGGGGAGGGGACACTTGCCTTGGGGTCCAAGACCCCAAGGGTCCGCCGTCCAAGGAGGTGGAGGAGTCCACCTCCAATCCTAGTCCAACTAGGATTGGAAGGTGGAGTCCTTCCCTTCCTTCCCACCTTTTTTTTATTTTCTCTTTGATTTTCTATCTCCTGCGCATAGGGCCCTTTTGGGCTGTCCCACCAGCCCACCAAGGGCTGGTGCGGCACCCCTAAGGCCTATGGGCTTCCCCGGGTGGGCTGGCCCCTCCCGGTGAACATCCGGAACCCATTCGTCACTCCCGTACATTCCCGGTAATGCCCAAAAACTTTCCGGTAACCAAATGAGACAATCCTATATATCAATCTTCGTCTCCGGACCATTCCGGAAACCCTCGTGACATCCATGATCTCATCCCGGACTCCAAACAACATTCGGTAACCACACATATAACTCAACTATACTAGAACATCGCCGAACCTTAAGTGTGCAGACCTTGCGGGTTCGAGAACTATGTAGACATGCCCCGAGGTACTCCTCGGTCAATATCCCATAGCGGGACCTGGATGCCCATATTGGATCCTACATATTCTCCGAAGATCTTATCGGTTGAATGTAAGTGCCAAGGATGCATATAATCCCGTATGTCATTCCCTTTGTCCTTCGGTATGTTACTTGCCCGAGATTCGATCGTCGGTATCCGCATACCTATTTCAATCTTGTTACCAGCAAGTCTCTTTACTCGTTCCGTAATGCAAGATCCTGTGACTTACACTTAGTCACATTGCTTGCAAGGCTTGTGTGTGATGTTGTATTACCGAGTGGGCCCCGAGATACCTCTCCGTCACACGGAGTGACAAATCCCAGTCTTGATCCATACTAACTCAACGGACACCTTCAGATATACCTGTAGAGCACCTTTATAGTCACCGAGTTACGTTGTGACGTTTGATACACACAAGGCATTCCTCCGGTGCCAGTGAGTTATATGATCTCATGGTCATAGGAACAAATACTTGACACACAGAAAACAATAACAATAAAATGACACGATCAATATGCTACGTGTATAATTTGGGTCTTGTCCATCACATGATTCTCCTAATGATGTGATCCCGTTATCAATTGACAACACTCGCCTATGGTCAGGAAACCTTGACCATCTTTGATCAACGAACTAGTCAACTAGAGGCTCACTAGGGACAGTGTGTTGTCTATGTATCCACACATGTATTTGAGTTTCCAATCAATACAATTTTAGCATGGATAATAAAAGATTATTATGAACAAGGAAATATAATAATAACTAATTTATTATTGCCTCTAGGGCATATTTCCAACCGAGATGGTCGGACCGACGGTCAATAGGCAGCGACATCAGGCGTTAATGCGTCAGGCCTCGGGAGACGGTGGACCGACGGTCAATAGGTGGCGGCTTCACGCGTTAATGCGCCGGGCCTCGGGAGACAGCGAACCGACGATGCAGGCGGGATCAATGGCGGCGGCCTCTGGAACCGACGGTCAATCTGGAATCGGCACGAAGGGGTCTGATTTGACCGCGGTCAGGGTGATGCGGGCTGACGTGGAGACGACACATCATGCCGGCTGACGCGGCTACGACGCGTACCCCCTCGGTACGTGTACGTCACCCAACCGTCCGCTAGCGCCGCGGGGCTGACGCACGTACGTCAGAACGGGGGGAAAAGATCATCCTGCCCTTTTTTGTGAGCCGTCGTTGTGTCCGGGGGTTGTACTAAAGAAGAAGGATTGGTCCAGTTTATAAGGAAAACCGGACCAAAAAACATACAAGAATTGCCAACCGGCTTACAACGCACAACTACACGCACAACAACAAGGGCAAGCCTTGCCTAAACTCTGCCAAGATGGTGAGAGGTCAGGGCATAGAGCCACAAGACCGCTTCACAACCGAAGCAAACAACTCAAAGCACAAACCAAACCCCAGGCAAGCCCGTGTCAACGTACAAACCACCCATGTCGCCAAAAATAGAGTGGCGAGTGGACTGAAGGACCCGGCTGGACCTGAGGAAAGCGTCGTCAAAGAGATGCCGGATCAGTGTACATTGCGCCCTAGGGGCCCACACTCTAAGTGGAGGCCAACTCTAGCACCAAACTCTGTAGTGGGACTCCGGGAGCAACCCGAAGAGTGCCTTCAAGAAGGTAACAACGCCATACCTATGCCACTGCTTGAACCAGCTAGCTGGATCTGGGGTTTACCCCGTTGCACGGGAAGAGGATGATAAGGGCCTAGACGACGCCTTCAAGAAGGTCACGGCGCCCGCATGTGTCACCTCGTCCACAATAGCATCAAATTTCTCCCGGCCCAACATCATCCCCACAATCAACGCACAAGCCATTGAGAGCCAGTAGCCACACCACACCACCGACTACAGGCCATTCCATACCACTGGCAGTGGTGACGATGGCCACCTCAAGCGGCTCCCACGACAAACCGACCTGCTGCCAATCCTACATTTGCTTCCCTGCATCGAACGGGTGGATGCAACGCCCATCGGCAGCGCCACTCGTCACCTGTCGGCCACCACAAACCCGAAGGATGCAATGCCACTAGACGGTTGTGCCATTCCTCTCCGGCTCTCCCCACCACCACCTCGCAACCTCTGCACCCTCGAGGTAGCATCACCACCACCTTCGTGTTGGAAATATGCCCTAGAGGCAATAATAAAATAGTTATTATTATATTTCCTGTTTCAAGATAATCGTTTATTATCCATGCTATAATTGTATTGAATGGAAAATAAATACATGTGTGGATGTATAGACAAAACAATGTCCTTAGTGAGCCTCTAGTTGACTAGCTCGTTGATCAAATATGGTTAAGGTTTCCTAGCCATAGACAAGTGTTGTCACTTGATGACGGGATCACATCATTAGGAGAATGATGTGATGGACAAGACCCAAACTATACACGTAGCATATGATCGTGTCATTTTGTTGCTATTGTTTTCTGCATGTCAAGTATACATTCCTATGACCATGAGATCATGTAACTAACTCACACCGGAGGAATACCTTGTGTTTATCAAACGTCACAACGTTACTGGGTGACTATAAAGGTGCTCTACAGGTATCTCTGAAGGTGTCCGTTGAGTTAGCATGGATCAAGACTGGGATTTGTCACTCCATGTGACGGAGAGGTATCTCGGGGCCCACTCGGTAATACAACATCACAAGTAAGCTTCGCAAGCAATGTGACTAAATATTTAGCCATGGGATCTTGTATTACGGAACGAGTAAAGAGACTTGCCGATAACGAGATTGAAATAGGTATGTCGATATCGATGATCAAATCTCGGGCAAGTAACATACCGAAGGACAAAGGGAATGATATATGGGATTGTGTGAATCCTTGACATAGAGATTCAACCGATAAGATCTTTGTAGAATATGTAGGATCCAATATGGATGTCCATGTCCCGCTATTGGATATTGACCGGAGAGTGTCTCGGTCATGTCTACATAGTTCTCGAACCCGCAAGGTCTGCACACTTAAGGTTCGGTGACGTTTTCGGTATAGTTAAATTATTGATGTTGGTAACTAAGTGTTGTTTGGAGTCCCGGATGAGATCCCATACATCACGAGGGTCTCCAGAATGGTCCGGAAATGAAGATTGATATATAGGATTGTTGCATTTGGCTTTCGGAAAGATTTCGAGCATCACCGGTAAAGTATCGGGAGTGACGAATGGGTTCTGGGGTTTTACGAGAAGGTTTTACCAGAAGGGTTCACCCACCTGGAAGAGGACCTAATAGGCCCATGAGTAGCGCACCGTCCCGTAGTGGGCTTGTGAATCCATCCCAATAAGCCTATTTCGGCCAAAGCAAAAATAAGAAGCAAAAGGAAAAAAAAGAAGGAAGGAGGTGGACAAGATGGGCAGGAGTCCTTCACCAAACCGAACTGGAGGAGGACTTCTCCCTCTTGGCTTGGACGACTCCTCCTACTTGGAGTAGGAGGCAAGCCACCCTCCCTCTTGTTCCTCCTATATATAGTGGAGGTTTGAGATACTTTTTGCACCCCAAGCCTTTGTGCAACCCTCTCTCCTTCCACTACTTCGTGACACCCTGTAGCTAGTTCGGTACGGCACGGTGAAGCCATGCCAGAGTAGCTCCACCATCATCACCGCCACACCGTCGTGCTGCCAGAGAGTTCAACTACCTCTTCATCTCTCTTGCTGGATCAAGAAGGCGGAGATCGTCATCGAGTTGTACATGTACTGAATAGGGACGGATCGTGGGACGACGGCGATTTGGATCGCAAAGACGTTCCACTACATCAACACATTTCTTAACGCTTCCCGTTTAGTGATCTACAAGGGTATGTGGATCCGATCTCCCTCTCGTAGATGATCATCACCATGATAGGTCTTTGTGTGCTTAGGAAATTTTTGTTTCCCATGTAACATTCCCAACAGTGGTATCAGATCTAGGTTCTTGCATAGATGATATCTCTGTTGAAAATATGCCCTAGAGGCAATGATAAAATAGTTATTATTGTATTTCCCGTTTCAAGATAATCGTTTATTATCCATGCTATAATTGTATTGAATGAAAACATAGATACATGTGTGGGTACATAGACAAAACAATGTCCCTAGCAAGCCTCTAGTTGGCTAGCCAGTTGATCAAGGATGATCAAGGTTTTCTGACCATATGCAAGTGTTGTCACTTGATAGCTGGATCACATCATTAGAAGAATCATGTGATGGACTAGACCCAAACTATGAACGTAGCATGTGATCGTGTCATTTTATTGCTATAGTTTTCAGTGTGTCAAGTATTTATTCCAATGACCATGAGATCATATAACTCACCGACACCGGAGGAATACCTTGTGTGTATCAAACGTCGCAACATAACTGGGTGACTATAAAGGTGCTCTACATGTATCTCCGAAGGTGTCCGTTGAGTTAGTATGGATCAAGACTAGGATTTGTCACTCCGTGTGACGGAGAGGTATCTCGGGGCCCACTCGGTAATACAACATCACAAACAAGCCTTGCAATCAATGTGACTAAGTATAAGTCACGGGATCTTGTATTACAGAACGAGTAAAGAGACTTGTCGATAATGGGATTGAAATTCGTATACCGATACCGACGATTGAATCTCGGGCAAGTAACATACCGAGGGACAAAGGGAATGACATACGGGATTATATGAATTCTTGGCACAGAGGTTCAACCGATAAGATCTTCAGAGAATATGTAGGATCCTATATGGGCATCCAGGTCCCGCTATTGGATATTGACCGAGGAGTGTCTTGGGTCATGTCTACAAGTTCTCGAACCCGGAGGGTCTGCACACTTAAGGTTCGATGATGTTTTAGTATAGTTGAGTTATATGTGTGGTTACCGAATGTTGTTCGGAGTCCCGGATGAGATCACGGACGTCAAGGGGGTTTCTGGAATGGTCCGAAAACGAAGATTGATATATAGGATGGTTTCATTTGGTCACCAGAAAGTTTCGGGCATTACCGGCAGTGTACCGGGTGTGACGAATGGGTTCCGGGTATTCACCAGGAGGGGCCCACCCACCCGGGAGTGAGCCCAGTGACCCTAGTGTGGCACACCAGCCCTTATTGGGCTGGTATAGGGCCATGGCGCCACAAGGGAAAATACCAAAGGAAAAAAAGAAAGAAAGAGGGAGGTGGGAAGGAAGGAGTGGACTCCTTCCCCCAAACCGAATTGGGGTGGGAGTCCACCTCCTCCTTCGGTCGGTGCCCTTGGGGCTCCCTTGAGCCCCAAGGCTAGCCCCTCCTCTCCTCCTATATATATTGGTGGTTTTAGGGCTTTTGAGACACCACTTTTGCCACGTGCAACTCAAACCTATACCACGAGTTCTTCCTCTATATTGGATTTCTACGGAGCTTGGGCAGAGCCCTGCAGGAGTAGATCATCACCACCACCGGAGCACCGTCACGCTGCCGGAGAACTCATCTACTTCTCCGTCTCTCTTTCTGGATCAAGAAGGCCTAGATCGTCATCGAGCTGTACGTGTGCTGAACGTGGAGGTGTCGTCCGTTCGGCGCTAGATCGGAACAGAACGTGGGACGGATCGTGGGACGACGGTGATTTGAATCACGAAGCTGTACCACTACATCAACCACGTTTCTTAACGCTTCCCGCTTAGCGATCTACAAGGGTACGTAGATCTAATCTCCCCTCGTAGATGGACATCACTATGATAGGTCTTCGTGTGCGTAGGAATTTTTTTGTTTCCCATGCATCAAGAGCTAGGTTCATGCGTAGATGTTATCTCAAGTAGAACACAAAAGGTTTTGTGGGCATTGATGTTCGATTTGCTGCCCTCCTTAGTCTTTTCTCGATTCGGCAGTATTGTTGGATTGAAGCGGCCCGGACCGACATTACTCGTACGCTTACGAGAGACTGGTTTCATCGACTGACATGCAACTCGTTGTATAAAGATGACTGGCGGGTGTTAGTTTCTTCAACTTTAGTTGAATTGGTTTTGACCGAGGCGGTCCTTGGAGAGAGGTTAAATAGCAATTTGCACATCTCCATTGTGGTTTTTGCGTAAGTAAGATGCGATCATACTAGATACCCATAGCAGCCACGTAAAACATGCAACCACAAATTAGAGGACGTCTAACTTGTTTTTGCAGGGTATGCTTGTGATATGATATGGCCGATGACGTGATGTGATATATTGGATGCATGAGATGATCATGTAGTAATAGTTAATATCTACTTGCACGTCGATGCTACGACAACCGACAGGAGCCATAGGGTTGTCTTTAAACTAACATTTGTGTTTCAGATGCGTTTACTATATTGCTAGGTTGTAGCTTTAGTAGTAATAGCATAGATAGCACGACAACCTCGATGGCGGCATGATGATGGAGATCATGGTGTGGCGCCGGTGACAAGAAGATCATGCCGGTGCTTTGGTGATGGAGATCAAGAAGCACATGATGATGGCCATATCATGCCACTTATGAATTGCCTGTGATGTTAATCCTTTTATGCACCTTATTTTGCATCGAACGACGATAGCATTATAAGGTGATCTCTCACTAAAATTTCAAGATGAAATTGTGTTCTCCCCGACTGTGCACTGTTGCGACAGTTCATCGTTTTGAGACACCACGTGATGATCGGGTGTGATAGACTCAACGTTCACATACAACGGGTGCAAAAGAGTTGCACACACGGAACACTCGGGTTAAACTTGACGAGCCTAGCATGTGCAAACATGGCCTCGGAACACAAGAGACCGAAAGGTCGAGCATGAATCGTATAGTTGATATGATTAGCATAGATATGCTTACCACTGAAACTTTTCTCAACCCACGTGATGATCGGACTTGAGTTAGTGGATTTGGATCATGTACCACTCAAATTACTAGAGAGATGTACTTTTTGAGTGGGAGTTTATCAGTAATTTGATTAGTTAAACTCTAATTATCTTAAACATAGTCTAAGTCCGCTTTGCAATATTTTATGTTGTAGATCAATGGCTCACGCAGTAGCAACCTTGAATTTCAATACGTTCCTAAAGAAAGCTAAGTTGAAAGATGATGAAAGCAACTTTGTAGACTGGGCTCGTAATCTAAAGCTGCTCTTGCAAGCTAGGAAGAAGGATTATGTCCTTAATGCAGCGCTAGGAGATGAACCACCCGCTACGTCTAATCAAGATGTTTTGAACGCCTGGTTAACACGTAAGGAGGACTACTCACTAGTTCAATGTGCAGTCTTGTATGGCTTAGAACCGGGACTTCAATGTCGCTTTGAGCGTCATGGAGCATATGAGTTCTTCCAGGAGTTGAAGTTTATCTTTCAGAAGAATGCCTGGATCGAGAGGTATGAGACCTCCGATAAATTCTATGCTTGCAAGATGGAGGAGAATTCGTCTGTCAGTGAACATGTGCTCAAAATGTCTGGGTACTCAAACCATCTAGCTGAGCTGGGGATTGAACTCCCGCAAGAGGCTATCACTGACAGAATTCTTCAATCACTGCCACCTAGCTATAAGAGCTTTGTGTTGAACTATAACATGCAAGGGATGAACAAGTCACCCGGCGAGTTATTCGCGATGCTGAAAGTCGCAGTTAGAACTCCGAAAACAGCATCAAGTGTTGATGGTCAATAAGACCACTAGTTTCAAGAGAAACGGCAAATGCAAGAAGGGTAACTCTAAGAAGACCGGCAAGCCTGTTGACAATCCGATGAAGAAACCCAAGGCTGGACCTAAGCCTGAAACAGAGTGTTATTATTGCAAGGGAATGGGTCACTCGAAGCGCAACTACCCCAAGTATTTGGCTGATAAGAAGGCCGCCAAGGAAAAATCAGGTATATTTGATATAATGTTATTGATGTGTACTTAATCAACTCTCGTAGTAGTGCATGGGTATTTGATACCGGTTTTGTTGCTCATATTTGCAACTCGAAGCAGGAACTGCGGAATAAACGAAGGCTGACAAAGGATGAAGTGACGATGCGCGTGGGAAATGGTTCCAAGGTTGATGCAATCGCCGACGGCACAGTCTCACTTCAGGTACCATCAGGATTTGTTATGAACTTAAATAATTGTTATTTAGTGCCTGCGTTAAGCATGAACATTATATCTGGATCTTGTTTATTGCGAGACGGTTACTCGTTTAAGTCAGAGAATAATGGTTGTTCTTTTTCTATGAGTAATATCTTTTCTGGTGGTGCACCCAATGTGAGAGGATAGTTCATATTGAATCTTGATAGCAATAATACACATATACATAACATTGAGACCAAAAGATGTAGAGTTAACAATGATAGCGCCATGTTTCTGTGGCACTGTCGCTTAGGTCATATTGGTGTAAAGCGCATGACGAAACTCCATTCTGATGGGCTTTTGGAGTCACTTGATTTCGAATCACTTGACACGTGCGAACCATGCCTCATGGGCAAGATGACTAAGACTCCGTTCTCAGGAACAATGGAGCGCGCAAGTGACTTGTTGGAGATCATACATACCGATGTGTGCGGTCCAATGAGTGTGGAGGAGCGCGGCGGATATCGTTATTTTCTCACCTTCACTGACGATATGAGTAGGTATGGATATATCTACTTGATGAAGCACAAGTCTGAAACGTTTGAGAAGTTCAAGCAATTTTAGAGTGAAGTTGAAAATCATCCTAACAAGAAGATAAAGTTCCTACGTTCTGATCGTGGGGGTGAATATCTGAGTTTTGAGTTTAGTGCTCACTTAAGACAATGTGGAATTGTTTCAAAGTTGACACCGCCTGGAACACCACATCGTAATGGTGTGTCCGAACGTCGTAATCGTACTTTGTTAGAAATGGTGAGATCTATGATGTCTCTTACCGATTTGCCGGTATCGTTTTGGCGTTATGCATTAGAGACAACTGCATTCACTTTAAATAGGGCACCATCAAAATCCGTTGAGACAACAACATACGAGCTGTGGTATGGCACAAAACCAAAGTTGTCGTTTCTTAAAGTTTGGGGATGTGATGCTTATGTCAAAAAGCTGGAACCCAAAGCGGAAAAGTGCGTCTTCATAGGTTACCCAAAGGAGACAGTTGGGTACACCTTCTATCTCAAATCCGAGGGCCTAGTGTTTGTTGCTAAGAACAGAGCTCTTCTTGAGAAGGAGTTTCTCTCAAAAGAATTGAGTGGGAGGAAGATAGAACTTGATGAGGTTGTCGAACCTCTAATCCCTCTAGATGGTGGCGCAGGGCAGGGGGAAACCTTTGTCGAAGCGACGTCAGTTGAGGAGGAAGTTAATGATGATGATCATGAAACTTCGGATCAAGTTCCTATCGGACCTCACAGGTCGACAAGATCACGTACTGCTCTTGAGTGGTACGGTAATCCTGTCTTATCAATCATGTTGTTAGACAACAATGAACCTGCGAATTATGAAGAAGCAATGGTGGGCCCGGATTCCAACAAATGGTTGGAGGCCATGAAGTCCGAGATAGGATCTATGTACGAAAACAAAGTGTGGACTTTGGAAGTATTACCTGAAGGCCGCAAGGCTATTCATAACAAATGGATCTTTAAGAAGAAGACTAACGCAGACGGTAATGTGACCGTTTATAAAGCTCGACTTGTGGCAAAGGGGTTTTCACAAGTTCAAGGAGTTGACTACGATGAGACGTTCTCACCAGTAGCGATGCTTAAGTCCGTCCGAATCATGTTAGCAATAGCTGCGTTTTTCGATTATGAAATCTGGCAGATGGATGTCAAAACGGCGTTCCTTAACGGTTTTCTTAAGGAAGAGTTGTATATGTTCCAACCCGAAGGTTTTGTCGATCCAAAGAATGCTAACAAAGTATGCAAGCTCCAGCGATCCATTTATGGACTGGTGCAAGCATCTCGGAGTTGGAGTAAGTGCTTTGATGAGGTGATCAAAGCATTTGGGTTTATACAAGTGGTTGGAGAATCTTGTATTTACAAGAAAGTGAGTGCGAGCTCTGTGACGTTTCTAATATTATATGTGGATGACATATTGCTGATTGGAAACAACGTGGAGTTTTTGGAGAGCATAAAGGATTACCTGAATAAAAGTTTCTCAATGAAGGACCTAGGAGAAGCTGCTTACATTCTAGGCATTAAGATCTATAGGGATAGATCGAGACGCATGATAGGACTTTCACAAAGCACATACCTTGATAAAGTTTTGAAGAAGTTCAAAATGGAATAGTCCAAAAAGGGGTTATTGCCAGTGTTACAAGGTATAAAATTGAGTAATACTTAGTGCCCAACAACTGCGGAAGATAGAGAACAGATGAGTTCCGCCCCCTATGCTTCCGCCATAGGTTCTATCATGTATGCAATGTTGTGCACTAGACCGGATGTCAGCTTGGCCATAAGTATGGCAGGCAGGTTTCAAAGTAATCCAGGAGTGGATCACTAGACGGCGGTCAAGAATATTCTGAAGTACCTGAAAAGGACTAAGGAAATGTTTCTCGTTTATGGAGGTGACGAAGAGCTCGTCGTAAAGGGTTACGTCGACGCAAGCTTTGACACTGATCCGGATGGCTCTAAGCCTCAAACCAGATACGTATTTATTCTTAATGGGGATGCAGTAAGCTGTTGCAGTTCCAAGCAAAGCATCGTAGCAGATTCTACATGTGAAGCGGAGTACATGGCTGCCTCGGAGGCAGCTAAGGAGGGTGTCTGGATGAAGTAGTTCATGACAGATCTTGGAGTTGTGCCGAGCGCATTTAATCCAATAACTGTGTTCTATGACAACACTGGTGCCATTGCTTTAGCTAAGGAACCAAGGTTTCACAAGAAGGAGAGGATGTAAATATTTGCAAAGTGCACACGGATCTGAATATAGCAGATCCGCTCACTAAACTTTTTTCACGGGCAAAACATGATCAACACGAGAACTGTATGGGTGTTAGATTTATTACTATGTAAATCGCATGGCGATGTGAGGACTAGATTATTGACTCTAATGCAAGTGGGAGACTGTTGGAAATAAGCCCAGAGGCAATGATAAAATAGTTGTTATTATATTTCCTGTTTCAAGATAATCGTATATTATCCATGCTATAATTGTATTGAATGAAAACATAGATACATGTGTGGATACATAGACAAAACAATGTCCCTAGCAAGCCTCTAGTTGGCTAGCCATTTGATCAAGGATGGTCAAGGTTTTCTGACCATATGCAAGTGTTGTCACTTGATAACTGGATCACATCATTAGGAGAATCATGTGATGGACTAGACCCAAACTATGAACGTAGCATGTGATCGTGTCATTTTATTGCTATTGTTTTCTGCGTGCCAAGTATTTATTCCTATGACCATGAGATCATATAACTCACGGACACCGGAGGAATACCTTGTGTGTGTCAAACGTCGTAACGTAACTGGGTGACTATAAGGGTGCTCTACAGGTATCTCCGAAGGTGTCCATTGAGTTTATGGATCAAGACTGGGATTTGTCACTCTGTGTGACAGACAGGTATCTCGGGGCCCACTCGGTAATACAACATCACAAACAAGCCTTGCAAGCAATGTGACTAAGTGTAAGTTACGGGATCTTGTATTACAGAACGAGTAAAGAGACTTGCCGGTAACGAGATTGAAATAGGTATACGGATACCGACGATCGAATCTCGGGCAAGTAACATACGGAAGGACAAAGGGAATGACATACGGGATTATATGAATCCTTGGCACAGAGGTTCAACCGATAAGATCTTTAGAGAATATGTAGGATCCAATATGGGCATCTAGGTCCCGCTATTGGATATTGACCGAGGAGTGTCTCGGGTCATGTCTACATAGTTCTCGAACCCGCAGGGTCTGCACACTTAAGGTTCGATGATGTTTTAGTATAGTTGAGTTATATGTGTGGTTACCGAATGTTGTTTGGAGTTCCGGATGAGATCACAGACGTCACGAGGATTTCCGAAATGGTCCGGAAATGAAGACTGATATATAGGATGGTTTCATTTGGTCACCAGAAAGTTCCTAGCATTACCGACAATGTACCGGGAGTGACGAATGGGTTCCGGGTATTCACCAGGACGGGCCCACCCACCCGGGAGTGAGCCCAGTGACCCTAGGGTGGCGCACCAGCCCTTAGTGGGCTGGTGAGGCCAGCCCAAAAGGGACATGGCGCCACAAGGGAAAAATACCAAAGGAAAGAAAAAAAAAGAGGGAGGTGGGAAGGAAGGAGTGGACTCCTTCCCCCAAACCGAATTGGGGTGGGAGTCCACCTCCTCCTTCGGCCAGTGCCCTTGGGGCTCCCTTGAGCCCCAAGGCTAGCCCCTCCCCTCCTCCTATATATACTGGTGGTTTTAGGGCTTTTGAGACACAACTTTTGCCACGTGCAACTCAAACCTATACCACGTAGTTCTTCCTCTAGATCGGATTTCTGGGGAGCTCGGGCGGAGCCCTGCAGGAGTAGATCATGACTACCACCGGAGCACCGTCACGCTGCCGGAGAACTCATCTACTTCTCCATTTCTCTTGCTGGATCAAGAAGGCCGAGATCGTTATCGAGTTGTACGTGTGCTGAATGCGGAGGTGTCGTCCGTTCGGCACTAGATCGAAACAGATCGTGGAACGGATTGTGGGACGACGGTGATTTGAATCACGAAGTTGTACCACTACATCAACTGCGTTTCTTAACGCTTTCCGCTTAGCGATCTACAAGAGTACATAGATCTAATCTCCCCTCGTGGATGGACATCACCATGATAGGACTTCGTGTGTGTTGGAATTTTTTTGTTTCCATGCAACGTTCCCTAACAATCTCGAGTAGAACACTAAAAAGTTTGTGGTCGTTGATGTTCAATTTGTTCCCCTTCATTGTCCTTTCTTGATTCAGCGACATTGTTGGATTGAAGCGGCCTGGACCAACTTTACTCGTATGCTTACGAGAGTCCGGTTTCATCGACTGACATGCAACTTGTTGCATAAAGATGACTGGTGGGTGTCTGTTTCTTCAACTTTAGTTTAATCGGATTTGACCGAGGCGGTCCTTGGAGAAGGTTAAATAGAAATTTGCATATCACCGTTGTGGCTTTGCGTAAGTAAGATGCGATCATACTAGATACCCATAGCAGACACGTAAAACATGCAACAACAAATTAGTGGACGTCTAACTTGTTTTTGCACGGTATGCTTGTGATGTGATATGGCCAATGAAATGATATCATATATTGGATGTATGATATGATCATGTTGTAATAGTTAAATATCGACTTGCACGTCGATGCTACAACAACCGGCAGGAGCCATAGGGTTGTCTTTAAATTTATTTTGCGCTTGCAGATGCTCTTGCTATATCGCTAGACAATAGCTTTAGTAGTAACAACATAGATAGCGCAACAACTTTGATGGCAGCACAATGATGGAGATCATGATGTTGGAGATCATGGTGTGGCGTCGGTGAAGATGGATATCATGTCGGTGCTTTGGTGATGGAGATCAAGAAGCACAAGTTCATGCCCATATCATGTCACTTTTGATTTGCATGTGATTTAATCCTTTTATGCACCTTATTTTGCTTAGGACGACAGTAGCATTATAAGGTGATCCCTCAATAAAATTTCAAGATAAAATTGTGTTCTTCTCGACTGTGCACCGTTGCGATAGTTCGTCGTTTCGAGACACCACGTGATGATCGGGTGTGATAGACTCAACATTCACATACAAGTGGTGCAAAATAGTTGCACACGCGGAACACTCGGGTTAAACTTGACGAGCCTAGCATGTACAAACATGGCCTCGGAACACAAGAGACCGAAAGGTTGAGCATGAATCATGTAGTTGATATGATCAACATGAAGATGTTCACCATTGAAACTAATCTCAACTAACGTGATGATCGGACTTGAGTTAGTGGATTTGGATCATGCCACACTCGAATGACTAGAGGGATGTCTATTTGAGTGGGAGTTTATTAGTAATATGATAAGCTAAACTCAATTGTCTTGAACATACTCTAAGTAACCTTTGCAAAAATTTATGTTGTAGATCAATGGCTCGCACAGTAGCAATCCTGAATTTTAATACGTTCCTAGAGAGAGCTAAGCTGAAAGATGATGGAAGCAACTTTGTTGAGTGGGCTCGTAATCTGAGGCTTATCCTCACGGCTGACTGATGACCCACAAGTATAGGGGATCAATCGTAGTCCTTTCGATAAGTAAGAGTGTCCAACCCAACGAGGAGCAGAAGGCTGTGATAAACGGTTTTCAGCAAGGTAATAACTGCAAGCACTGAAAGTAGCGGTAACAAGTGATGATGTAGCGAGGTGAAACGTAGCAAGTGAAAAGTAACAAGTAACAAGTAGTAGCAATGGTGCAGCAAGTGGCCCAATCCCTTTTGTAGCAAGGGACAAGCCTGAACAAAGTCTTATAGGAGGAAAAACGCTCCCGAGGACACACGGGAATTTATGCCATGCTAGTTTCATCATGTTCATGTGATTCGCGTTCGTTACTTTGATAGTTTGATATGTGGGTGGACCGGCGCTTGGGTACTTCCCTTACTTGGAAAATCATCCCACTTATGATTAAACCCTCTCGCAAGCATCCGCAACTACGAAATGAGAATTAAGACAACGTCTAACCATAGCATTAAACTAGTGGATCCAAATCAGCCCCTTACGAAGCAACACATAGACTGGGGTTTAAGCTTCTGTCACTCCAGCAACCCATCATCTACTTACTACTCCACAATGCCTTCCTCTAGGCCCAAATATGGTGAAGTGTTATGTAGTCGACGTTCACATAACACCACTAGAGGAAAAGACAACATACAACATATCAAAATACCGAACGAATACCAAATTGACATGACTATTATTAGCATGACTTATCCCATGTCCTCAGGAACAAAAGTAACTACTCACAAAGCATAATCATAATCATGATCAGAGGTGTAATGAATAGCATCAAGGATGTGAACATAAACTCTTCCACCAAGTAATCCAACTAGCATCAACTACAAAGAGTAATCAACACTACTAGCAACCTTACAAGTACCAATCGGAGTCGCGAGACGGAGATTGGTTACAAGAGATGAAGTAGGGATTGGAGAGGAGATAGTGCTGATGGAGATGTTAATGAAGATGCCTCCCCTCTGACGAGAGGAGTGTTGGTGATGACGATGACGATGATTTCCCCCTCCGGGAAGGAAGTTTCCCGAGCAGGATCGTCATGTCGGAGCTCTAGATTAGATCTGCTCAAGCTCTGCCTCGTGGCGGCGGCGAAACCACGAAAAAGCTCACGATTGATTTTTTTTTCTGGAACGAAACCCTTCATATAGCAAAAGAGGGGGCCAGTGGGCCGTCAGGGAGCCCACAAGCCGTGTAGCCACCACCAGGGGGGTGGCGGCTACCAGGCTTGTGGGGTCGTGGTAGCTCCCCTTTGGTACTTCTTTCGCCCAGTATTTTTTATATATTCCCAAAAAATTCCACGTAAATTTTCAGGGCATTTGGAGCTGTGCAGAATAGAGGACTCAGATTTGCTCCTTTTCTAGTCTAGAATTCCAGCTGCCTGAATTCCCCCTCTTCAAATAAACCTTGCAAAATAAGAGAGAAAAGGCATAAATATGGTACCACAAAGTAATATAACAACCCGTAAAGCGATAAATGTCAACATGAAAGCATGATGCAAAATGGACGTATCAACTCCCCCAAGCTTAGACCTCGCTTGTCCTCAAGCGAAAACCAAGTTCCATAAACATGTCCACATGTTTAGGTACGAAGGTGTCGATAAAACATAATACGGACATGAGGGCATCATGATCACACATAGAACAGCAATACATCATAAAGATTCTTATGGGAAAGTAACAATTCCTTCACAAAGCAAAGTATGAAGCAAAAACCTTACCGAGAAGTAACCAACAACAGTCCAAAGTCATTGAAGCAATTGCAATTTATCATAACATCAGAAAGAGTCAAATAAGAGCTTGTAAGGCAAACCCACATACTCAATCATCTCTTTTATTTTCCACAATTGTTACAACTCACGTGGTACTCATGGTATCAAAGTTTCAGCTGGACACAGAGGAAGATAGGGGCTTATAGTTTTGCCTCCCAACCACTTACCTCAAGGGTAAAGTCAACAATAATAAAGCATAAGTACTCATCTCCAAGTTGATATATGAATATAGATCTTTCCCAAGCATGTGACGGTAGCCAAGACAAAGGAAAAATAGGGAATTGGTGAAGATCACCATGACTCTTACAATGGCAAAAAGTAAAGGTGCAAGATAGGCCCTTCGCAGAGGGAAGCAGAGGTTGTCATGCACTTTTGAGGTTTGAATGCGTGTCCTCTTAGTGCGGAGGAATGCCACTTTATATTGCCTCCTGTGATAAAGAACTTTATTATGCAGTCCATCGCTTTTATGTCTTCCTCATCACAGGTTCGTACAAAGATTATTTTCCACACACTAATATATCATACATATTAGAGAGAAATTTTTATTGCTTGCACCGATGACAACTTACTTGAAGGATCTTATTCAATCCATAGGTAGGTATGGTGGACTCTCATGGCGAAACTGGGTTGAAGATTTATGGATGCACAAGTAGTATCTCTACTTAGTGCGGGAGTTTTGGCTAATATGAGGTGGAAGCGATTGTCACATGCTAAGGGATCTCTACTCATATAACATTGTTTGGAACCAAGCAAACACAATTCATTATGTTGTCTTCCTTGTACAACATCTACTCCTAAGCATGTAATAGTTTGGTGAGTGCTCACAATTGTAAAAAGTGTCTAAGATGATATATTTATATGTGAACCTCTCTTTCCTTATTACTTCTTATTAATTGCAACAATGACTGAGGTCTATGTTGATTCATTCTCAACAAGTTTCAATCATCATCCGTGTCATATGTGAAGCTATCACTTTCCATAAGATCATCTCATGATATTTCATGCTATCGTTCTTTTCATACTTTTGATCACGACACAAAGCAAAGCCCTTGACTAAGATACTCTTTATTATATATCTCGCAAGTTCGAATACAAAGGGGGAGAGACAAAAGCAAAAGACTCAAACTAAACACTAAAGACTTATTCCACTAAGAGAAGAAATAAAAACTGAAAAGGAAAGAACTAAAACAAAGGTAAAAGCAAAAGATATAAAGGTGATATGATACCAGGGCAACTCCCCCAAGCTTGGCAAAAGCCAAGGGGATTGCCCATACCAATGCTTAGTTGTCTTCCTTTGGTGGTGATGGTGGTGGAGTTGTTGCCTTTGATTCCAAGAGAGCTATCAATCTTTGATTTATACCTTTGAGATCCGCGACATGGTTTTCCAGCAAAACAACTTCACGAGAAAGGGAAGTATTGCGGGCACGAGTTGTTTCATAAAACCTCAAGAGTTCAATCAAGGATGGAGACAACACGTGGAGGAAGGGTTGGAGAAAATCTACTCCTTCAACGTCTTCAATGTTGAACATAGGTTGAACTTCCTCCCTAGCTTGGGTTTTCTCCTTAGCTTTGTCCCTGGCTTCCGTGACTTCTACTGTTTTCAGACCAGGATCTACTTCTTCATGAACTTGGGGAAGATCATTCTCCCCAACAGATTCCTGAGACATATTTGCTCTAAATCTGCGGCAGACAACAGGCTCGAAACGAAAATAAAGGAAAACTGCACGATACGGAGATCAAAACCTTCGGGTGTATATATAATGATTTTTCTGAACCAGAAGGAGTGCTCCGCAAGAAAACGGAGTTCGGGAGGCACACGAGGTGCCCACAAGCCCTCTAGCCGCCACCAGGGGGTAGGTGGCGGCTACCAAGCTTGTGGCCGCCTCGTGCGCTCTCCGGACTGCTTTTTATTTTTCTAATTTTCCAAAAATTCCAAAACGGAGGAAATTTCCTATTGGAAAAGTTTCGGAGTCCAATTAATTACCGAAACAGATACCTCTTCGTTTTCAGGGTCTGAAACAGGCTGATAAACATCCCTTATGTACTCCTCTGGAGTTATGACATTGATGATATTGGTCTCAACATTTATGGGAGTACCGGAGATATAATGCTTGATTCTTTGCCCATTTACCACTCTAGGAAAATTGCCTTCCGTGTTATTGATTTTGATGGCACCGGAACAATATACTTCCTCGACAACGTAAGGACCTTCCCATTTAGAGAGAAGCTTGCCTGCGAAGAATCTTAAGCGAGAATTGTATAGCAGGACATAATCACCTACATTGAACTCTCATTTCTGTATTCATTTATCGTGCCATCTCTTAACCTTTTCCTTGAACAACTTGGCATTCTCATATGCCTGGGCCCTCCATTCATCTAATGAGTTGATATCAAACAACCGCTTCTCACCGGCAAGTTTGAAATCGAAGTTGAGCTCTTTGATTGCCCAATAAGCTTTGTGTTCCAGCTCAAGAGGTAAATGACAGGCCTTACCGTAAACCATTTTATACGGCGACATGCCCATTGGATTCTTATAAGCAGTCCTATAAGCCCATAGTGCATCGTCAAGTTTGCTAGACCAATTCTTTCAAGATCTATTGACAGTCTTTTGTAGGATCAATTTGATCTCCCTATTACTCAACTCCACTTGACCACTAGACTGAGCATGATAAGGAGATGCAACTCTATGGTTGACATCATACTTAGCGAGCATCTTGCGGAAAACACCATGAATGAAGTGTGAACTGCCATTAGTCGTCAGATATCTAGGGACTCCAAATCTTGGGAAAATGACTTCTTTAAGCATCTTAATAGAGGTGTGGTGATCAACATTTTTAGTGGGGATAGTTTCTACCCACTTAGTGATGTAATCCACAACAACTAAGATGTGAGTGTACCCATCGGAACTCGGGAAGGGTCCCATATAATCAAAGCCCCAGACATCGAACGGTTCAATGACAAGTGAATAGTTCATAGGCATTTCCTCACGTTTACTGATATTCCCTATTCTTTGGCATTTGTCACAAGACAAGACAAACTTACGGGCATCCTTTAAGAGAGTGGGCCAATAGAAACCTAATTGCAATACCTTATGAGCAGTTCTATCTCCAGCATGGTGTCCTCCGTAGGCTTCGGAATGACACTTCTGCAAGATCTGTCCCTGTTCATGTTCAGGCACACAACATCTGATAACACCATCTACTCCTTCCTTATAAAGGTGAGGATCATCCCAAAAGTAGTGTCTCAAATCAAAGAAGAATTTCTTGTTTTGCTGATAGGTGAAACTGGGTGGTATGTATTTGGCTACGATATAGTTTGCGTAATCAGCATACACGGTGCAGTATGTGAAGTGCGGATGACATTTAATTGCTCATCAAAAAAGTTGTCATCAATAGGTCGTGGGTCATCAAGGACATTCTCCAGCCTAGACAAGTTATCTGCTACAGGGTTATCAGCGCCCTTTCGGTCAACAACGTGCAAATCAAATTCCTGTAGCAGGAGAACCCATCTGATTAGCCTAGGCTTAGCGTCCTTCTTCTCCATAAGGTATTTAATAGCAGCATGATCAGAGTGAATAGTGACTTTGGAGTCAACTATATAAGAACTGAACTTTTCACATGCAAACACGACTGCTACAAACTCCTTTTCCGTAGTGGCATAGTTTATTTGGGCACTGTCTAGAGTTTTACTAGCGTAGTGAATGACATTCAACTTCTTGTCAACTCTTTGTCCTAGAACAGCACCAACAGCATAATCACTAGCATCGCACATGATTTCAAAGGGCAAGTTCCAGTCAGGTGGTTGAACAATAGGTGCGGTTATCAAGGCCTTCTTAAGTATTTCGAAAGCTTCCTCACAATACTCATCAAAAACAAAAGAACATCCTTCTACAAGAGGTTGGTGAGAGGCCTAGAAATCTTAGAGAAGTCTTTAATGAACCTTCTATAGAAACCAGCATGACCTAGGAAACTTCGTATACCTATGATATCTGTGGGGCAAGGCATTTTCTCAATTGCATCAACCTTAGCCTTATCAACTTCAATGCCTCTTTCAGAGATTTTGTGTCCTAAGACGATGCCTTCATTAACCATAAAGTGGCACTTCTCCCAATTCAAGACGAGGTTGGTATCTTTGCATCTCTGTAAGACTCGATCAAGGTTGTTGAGGCAATCATTAAAGGAAGACCCGTAAACGGAGAAGTCATCCATGAAAACCTCGACAATCTTTTCACAAAAGTCAGAGAATATAGCCATCATACATCTTTGAAAGGTGGCAGGTGCATTGCATAAGCCAAAAGGCATACGTCTATAAGCAAAGGTACCGAAGGGGCAGGTGAAAGTGGTTTTCTACTGATCAGATTGTGCAACAGGTATTTGCGAGAAACCTGAATAACCGTCTAGAAAGCAGAAGTGTGTGTGTTTGGATAGCCTTTCTAGCATTTGGTCGATAAACGACAAAGGATAATGATCTTTCCTGGTTGCCTTGTTCAGTTTTCGGAAGTCTATCACCATCTTATAGCCAATAATAATCCTTTGTGGGATTAATTCATTCTTATCATTAGGAACGACGGTGATACCTCCCTTCTTAGGTACGCAATGTACTGGACTTACCCAATCACTATGAGCAACATGATAAATGATTCCTGCTTCCAGAAGCTTTAATATTTCTTTTCTCATGACCTCTTCCATCTTAGGATTCAATCTCCTTTGATGATCAGCAACTGGTTTGAAGTCAGGATCAGTTTTAATCTTGTGCTGGCATAGAGTAGGACTAATGCCCTTAAGATCATCAAGAGCATATCCAATAGCATCACGGTGCTTCCTCGGAGTTTTGAGTAACTTTTTTTCTTCATGCTCTGAGAGGAGAGCACTAATAATAACAGGATATATCTCCTTCTCATCAAGATATGCATATTTAATAGTATCAGGCAACTGTTTTAGCTCGAACACAGGATCACCCTTTGGTGGGGGAGGATCCCCAAGCAGTTCAAGAGGCAGATTATTCTTGAGAATAGGATATTGTTCTAAGACAATTTTATCTATCTCATCTCTTTCCTCCATATGCATATCATTTTCATGCTCAAGCAGATATTGCTCTAAAGGATCCGTAGGAGGTATGGCAATAGAGGCAAGAGCAATGATTTCATCCCTACCAGATGACTCTTTTTCATGGGGTTGTCTTCCAAACTTGGAGAAGTTAAATTCATGAGACACACCTTCGTAACTAACAGTAACAGTCTGCTTAATGCAATCAATGTGAGCATTGATAGTGTTGAGAAAGGGTCTACCGAATATGATGGGACAAAAGCTATCTTGTGCAGTACCAAGGATGAGGAAATCAGTAGGATACTTCGTCTTACCACACATGACCTCTACGTCTCTCACAATTCCCAGAGGGCAGATAGTGTCTCTATTAGCTAGCGTAATAGTGACATCAATGGGTTCTAACTCAGCAGGTGCACTCTCATATTTGATTTCATCATATAGGGAAGGGGTATTGCACTAACACTAGCTCCCATATCACATAAACCATGGTAACAGTGATCTCCTATCTTGACAGAAACAACGGGCAGTCCAACTACAGGTCTGTATTTGTCTTTCGCGTGAGGTTTAGCAATTCTAGCAGAGTCCTCACATAATTTGATAACATGCCCGTCTATGTCTTCGGCTAAGAGATCTTTGATAATAGCAACACTAGGTTCAACTCTAATCTCCTTAGGGGGTGCAAGTGGTCTAATGTAACCCCTACGTATCACAGTTGGAGCTTTAGAATAATCCTTTATCCTAGCAGGGTATGGTGGTTTCTCAGTGTAGGCACAAGGAACAACACGATCACTAAAAGCAATGACTTTCTCCTCAACTAAATTGGTTTTGGCTATGTTGCTTTCTACAGGAGGATGATACTTAAACCACTTCTCTTTGGGAAGATTAACATGAGCAGCAAAAGATTCACATAGGGAAGCTACTATCTCAGAGTCAAGTCCATACTTAGTACTAAAATCTCTAGAAGTGTTTGTTTCAACAAAAGATTTAACGCAATCAAACTGGAAATTCATACCTGACTCCTAACCTTTTTCCAGCTCCCAATCTTTAGAGTTACGTTTGATTCTTTCCAATAAATTCCACTTGTGGTCAATATCCTTCTTCATAAAAGAACCGGTACACGAAGTGTCAAGCATGGTACGATCTTCATGGGAAAGCCGAGCATAAAAGTTTTGAGTGATAATTTCTCTCGAGAGCTCATGATTGGGGCATGAATATAGCATTGATTTAAGCCTCCCCCAAGCTTGAGCTATGCTTTCCCTGTCACGAGGCCAAAAGTTATAAATATAATTCCGATCACGATGTACTAAATGCATAGGACAGAACTTTTGATGAAATTCCAATTTCAACCGATTGTAGTCCCATGATCCAGTATCATCACATAGCCTATACCATGTCAACGCCTTATCCTTCAAAGATAAAGGAAAGACTTTCTTCTTTACCTCATCCTCGGGCAAGCTTGCAAGCTTAAATAAACCACAAACTTCATCTACATAGATCAGATGCAAGTCTGGATGTGAAGATCCATCTCGTGTAAAAGGATTAGCCAGCAGTTTCTCAACCATACCCGAAGGAATTTCATAAAAGATATTTTCAGTAGGTACCTCAGGTTGAGGAACAACTCCTCGTGCTTCCGTTCGTGGTGAAGATACCCCGAACAAACTCCTCAAAGGAACAGTTTCCATAGTGACAAGTGACAATAAATTTTGGCACAGTATATAAATGTTTCCTTACCAAATTCCACTTACCAAAGGCGCTTCACTCCCCGGTAACGACGCCAGAAAAGAGTCTTGATGACCCACAAGTATAGGGGATCAATCGTAGTCCTTTCGATAAGTAAGAGTGTCGAACCCAACAAGGAGCGGAAGGCTCTGATAAACGGTTTTCAATAAGGTAATAACTGTAAGCACTGAAAGTAGCGGTAACAAGTGATGATGTAGCGAGGTGAAACGTAGCAAGTGAAAAGTAACAAGTAACAAGTAGTAGCAATGGTGCAGAAAGTGGCCCACTCCCTTTTGTAGCAAGGGACAAGCCTGAACAAAGTCTTATAGGAGGAAAAACGCTCCCGAGGACACACAGGAATTTCTGTCATGCTAGTTTCATCATGTTCATGTGATTCGTTCGTTACTTTGATAGTTTGATATGTGGGTGGACCGGCGCTTGGGTACTGCCCTTACTTGGACAAGCATCCCACTTATGATTAACCCCTCTCGCAAGCATCCGCAACTACGAAATAAGAATTAAGACAACGTCTAACCATAGCATTAAACTAGTGGATCCAAGTCAGCCCCTTACGAAGCAACACATAGACTGGGGTTTAAGCTTCTGTCACTCCAGCAACCCATCATCTACTTACTACTCCACAATGCCTTCCTCTAGGCCCAAATATGGTGAAGTGTTATGTAGTCGATGTTCACATAACACCACTAGAGGAAAAGACAACATACAACATATCAAAATACCAAACGAATACGAAATTCACATGACTATTATTAGCATGACTTATCCCATGTCATCAGGAACAAAAGTAACTACTCACAAAGCATAATCATAATCATGATCAGAGGTGTAATGAATAGCATCAAGGATGTGAACATAAACTCTTCCACCAAGTAATCCAACTAGAATCAACTACAAAGAGTAATCAACACTACTAGCAACCTTACAAGTACCAATCGGAGTCGCGAGACGGAGATTGGTTACAAGAGATGAACTAGGGATTGGAGAGGAGATGGTGCTGATGAAGATGTTGATGAAGATGCCTCCCCTCTGACGAGACGAGTGTTGGTGATGACGATGACGACGATTTCCCCCTCCGGGAGGGAAGTTTCCCCAGCAGGATCGTCCTGTTGGAGCTCTAGATTGGATCTGCTCAAGTTCCGCCTCGTGGCGGCGGCATAACCACGAAAAAGCTCCCGATTGATTTTTTCTGGAACGAAACCCTTCATATAGCAAAAGAGGGGGGCCAGTGGGCCGTCAGGGAGCCCACAAGCCATGTAGCCGCCACCAGGGGGGTGGCGGCTACCAGGCTTGTGGGTCCCTGGTAGCTCCCCTCTGGTACTTCTTTCGCCCAGTATTTTTTATATATTCCCAAAAAATTCCACGTAAATTTTCACGGCATTTGGAGCTGTGCAGAATAGAGGACTCAGATTTGCTCCTTTTCTAGTCTAGAATTCCAGCTGCCTGAATTCTCCCTCTTCAAATAAACCTTGCAAAATAAGAGATAAAAGGCATAAATATGGTACCACAAAGTAATATAATAGCCCATAAAGCGATAAATATCAACATGAAAGCATGATGCAAAATGGACGTATCACTGACCAAAAGCAATATGTCCTTGATGTTGCGCTAGGTGATGCACCACCCGCTACGACGACCCAAGATGTTTTAAACGCTTGGCTATCCCGTAAGGATGACTACTCATTAGTTCAATGTGCAATTTTGTATGGCTTAGAACCGGGACTTCAAATACTTTTGAACGTCATGGAGCATATGCGATGTTCCAGGAGTTGAAGTTTATCGTTTAGAAGAATGCCTGTATCGAGAGATATGAGACCTCTGATAAATTCTATGCTCGCAAAATGGAGGAGAACGGGTCTGTGAGTGAACACATACTCAGAATGTCTGGGTACTCTCACCATCTAGCTGAGCTGGGGATTGAAATCCCGCAAGAGGCTATCACTAACAGAGTTCTTCAATCGTTGTCACCTAGCTATAAGAGCTTCGTGTTGGACTATAACATGCAAGGGGTGAATAAGTCACTCGCCGAGCTATTCGTGATGCTGAAAGTCGCATAGTCAGAAATCCAGAAAGAGCATCAAGTGTTGATGGTCAATAAGACCACCAGTTTCAAGAAAAACGACAAAGGAAAGAAGGGTAACTCCAAGAAGAGCGGAAAACCTGTTGCCCCTCCGACGAAGAAACCCAAGGCTGGATCTAAGCCGGAAAGTGAGTGTTATTATCGCAAGGGAACTGGTCACTGGAAGCGAAACTGCCCCAAGTATCTGGCCGATAAGAAGGCGTCCAAGGCCAAACAAGGTATATTTGATATATATGTTATTGATGTGTACCTCACCAACTCTCGTAGTAGTTCCTGGGTATTTGATACCAGTTCTTTTGCTCACATTTGCAACTCAAAACAGGAACTACAGAATAAACAAAAGGCTGGCGAAGGATGAAGTGAAGATGCGCATGGGAAATGGTTCCAAGGTTGATGCGATCGCCGTCGTCATGCTCTCACTTCAATTACCATCGGGATTAGCGATGAACTTAAATAATTGTTATTTAGTGCATGTGTTGAGCATGAACATTATATCTGGATCTTGTGTATTGTGAGACGGTTACTCATTTAAGTCAGAGAATAATCATTGTTTTATTTATATGAGTAATATCTTTTATGGTCATGCACCCAATGTGAGGGGTTTGTTCATATAGAATCTCGATTGTGATGACACTCATGTCCATAACATTGAGACCAAAAGATGTGGAGTTAATAATGATAGCGTCACTTTCTTGTGGCACTGCCCCTTAGGTCATATTGGTGTAAAGCGCATGAAGAAACTCCATGCTCATGGAATTTTGGAGTCACTTGATTTTGAATCACTTGACACATGCGAACCATGTCTCATGGGCAAGATGACTAAGACTCCGTTCTCCGGAACAATGGAGCGTGCAACTGACTTGTTGGAGATCATACATACTGATGTGTGCGGACCGATGAGCACAGAAGCGCACGGCAGATATTGTTATTTTCTCACCTTCATTGATGATTTGAGTAGGTATGGTTATATCTACTTGATGAAGCACAAGTTTGAAACGTTTGAAAAGTTCAAGCAATTTCAGAGTGAAGTTGAAAATCATCGTAACAAGAAGATCAAGTTCCTACGATCTCATCGAGGAGGTGAATATCTGAGTTACGAGTTTGGTGCTCACTTAAGACAATGTGGAATTGTTTCACAGTTGACACCGCCTGGAACACCACAACGCAATGGTGTGTCCGAACGTTATCACCCGTGGCGATGCTTAAGTCCGTTCGAATCATGTTAGCAATAGCTGCATTTTTCGATAATGAAATCTCGCAGATGGATGTCAAAACAACGATCCTTAATGGGTTTATTAAGGAAGAGTTGTATATGATGCAACCCGAAGGTTTTGTCGATCCAGACAATGCTGACAATATGTGCAAGCTCCAGTGATCCATTTGTGGACTGGTGCAAGCATCTCGGAGTTGGAATCGGTGCTTTCATGAGGTGATAAAGGTGTTTGGGTTTATACAAGTTTTTGGAGAATCTTGTATTTACAAGAATGTGAGTGGGAGCTCTATAGCGTTTCTAATATTATATGTGGTGACATATTGCTGATTGGAAACAATGTAGAATTTTTGGAAAGCGTAAAGGATTACTTGAATAAAAGTTTTTTAATGAAGGACGTGGGAGAAGCTGCTTACATATTGGGCATAAAGATCTATAGAAATAGGTCAAGGCACCTGATAGCACTTTCACAAAGCACATACCTTGATCGTGTGATTTTGTTGCTATTGTTTTCTGCATGTCAAGTATACATTCCTATGACCATGAGATCATGTAACTCACTGACACCGGAAGAATACCTTGTGTGTATCAAACGTCGCAACTTTACTAGGTGACTATAAAGGGGCTCTACAGGTATCTCCAAAGGTGTCCGTTGAGTTAGCATGGATCAAGACTGGGATTTATCACTCCGTGTGATGGAGAGGTATCTCGGGGCCCACTCGGTAATACAACATCACAAACAAGCCTTGCAAGCAATGTGAGTAAAGAGTTAGCCACGGGATCTTCTATTATGGAACGAGTAAAGAGACTTGCCGGTAACGAGATTGAAATAGGTATGTCAATACCGACGATCAAATCTCGGGCACGTAACATACTGAAGGACAAAGGGAATGATATACGGGATTGTGTGAATCCTTGACATAGAGGTTCAACCGGTAAGATCTTCATAGAATATGTAGGATCCAATATGGACGTCCAGGTCCCGCTATTGGATATTGACCGGAGAGTGTCTCGGTCATGTCTACATAGTTCTCGAACCCGCAGGGTCTGCACACTTAAGGTTCGGTTACGTTTTCAGTATAGTTGAATTATTGATGTTCGTAACCGAATGTTGTTCGGAGTCCCGAATGAGATCCCGGACCTCACGAGGGTCTCCGGAATGGTCCGGAAATGAAGATTGATATATAGGATTTGGCTTCCAGAAAGATTTCAGGCATTACCGGTAAAGTACCGAGAGTGATGAATGGGTTCTCGGGTTTTACCGGGAGGAGCCACCCACCCGGGAGTGGACCTAATAGGCCCATGGGTGGCGCACCAGCCCTTAGTGGGCTGGTGAGGCCATCCCAATAAGCGTATTTCGGCCAAAGCATAAATAAGAAGGAAAAGGAAAAAAAAGAAGGAAGGAGGTGGACAAGATGGGAAGGAGTCCTCCGCCAAAAACGAATTGGAGGAGGACTCCTCCCTCTTGGCTCGGTCGACTCCTCCTACTTGGAGTAGGAGGCAAGCCACCCTCTCTCTTGTTCCTCCTATATATAGTGGAGGTTTGATAGGCTTTTTGCACCCCCAAACCTTTGTGAAACCGTCTATCCCTCCACTACTTCGTGACACCCCGTAGCTAGTTCGGTACGGCACGGTGAAGCCCTTCTCGAGTAGCTCCACCATCATCATCGCCATGCCGTCGTGCTGCCGGAGAATTCAGCTCCCTCTTCGTCTCTCTTGCTGGATCAAGAAGGCGGAGATCGTCATCGAGCTGTACGTGTGCTAAACGCGGAGGTGCTGTCCGTTCGGCGCTAGATCGGGACGGATCGTGGGACGGCGACGATTTGGATCACGAAAGCGTTCCACTACATCAACCACGTTTCTTAACGCTTCCCGCTTAGCGATCTACAAGGGTAAGTGGATCCGATCTCCCTCTCGTAGATGATCATCACCATGATAGGTCTTCGTGTGCGTAGGAAACTTTTTGTTTCCCATGCAATGTTTCCCAACACTTCGTCGGTAGCACCTTGTCTAGCAGTGGCAATGCACTGTCAGCCCAGGACGAGCGGGCCCGTTGATCCCTGATCAGGCCCAAACGGGCCCAGATGCGCCGCCGCATCCCAGATCCAGGGTGTCGTCGCATGTTGCCTCGTGCTGCAGCCCCTCCGTCTGCTCGTGCCGCAACCCCTCTACCTGCCTGCGCTGCCCCGCCTCCCACGCGACGGCCGCACGCTGCCCCGCCACCCACGCGCTTCGGCCACGCCACGTCGCCTCCATCTCGCGCCAGCCGCCCCGCATTCGCGCTCGCGCTCGCGCCGGTCGGGTTGCGCTCGCACCGGCCGTGCATCCTCGGTGCCACCCCAAGCCACCGCCGGCCCGACCGCGCGCCTCCACAATGTCGGTCGTCCCGCGCCGCCCGGACACCTCGTGGGGAGGGATGAGTCCCACCGCCGCCGGCCCGACCACGCGCCTCCACAAGGTCGGTCGTCCCGCGCCGTCCGGACACCTCGTGGGGAGGGATGAGTCCCACCGCCGCTGGCACGACCGCGCACCTCCGCAAGGCCGGCTGCCCCGCACCGCCCGGACACCTCGTGGGGAGGGATGAGTCCCGCCGTCGCCGACACACACACGGTCTTTGATCGACGGTGTCCCCTGGCGGCGATGAGGGAGGGGAGAGGCGAGGTGTGGGGTGGCGGCGGCGGGGGGGGGGGGGGGGACTAGGGTTGCGCCCGGGCCGCTCGCGGGAGCGGCATGGGGCGTGGGGAAGATTCATAGTTAGTAAGGGCAACTCCAACGGGCCGACCCAAACGGACGGCGATTTTGTCCGCTTTTCGTCCGTTTGGGTCGTCCGCCGGCCTATTTGTGTCCGCTTTTTTTAACGGTCTGCACATGCACCCAACGGGAAGCAAGTGGACAACAGCACCATGACAATATAATAATAGGAGAAAGATGAATGGGGTGGGTCAGCGAATTAAATAAGCAGGCAGAGGTGGGCGCGTGGCTGTGTGACAAGTAGGCCAGGCCGGCCATATGCGGACACAGGTAGGGCGGGCGCGTCCGCTTCATGTCCGCGCCAACGCATTTTAGTCCAAATTTAAGCCAGAAATGAATCGACGCGGATGTAAATCGAACGCGTTATGAAAATGGATCCGTGCGTTGGGACATCATTTTTGTCTGAATGGATCCAAACGGACGACGACGAACGAAATGGATCGCCATTGAAGTTGCTGTAATAGTACCGGACACCTAGAGTGCTCTCGCTGGGTGGCCCAGGCAGGCCTGGCGAGTGGGCGGAAGATACTGAAACTTGTCATAGATCGTGTTGGCTTCACATAATTCAGGCATCGATCCACATCGAGGCAAGGGGCAGATGGTACACCCCGTCCCTCTCGGGCAAGCGTACGGCCTCACCTCCGCCCCCAGCGAGCCAATAATGCCGCGCTGGTCGGGCCCGCCTGCCATGCTATGCTTGTCCCTCCCGGCCATTGCCTTGCAGATAGATGCACAGACGTTGGCGCGCCAAGCAGAAGCAGGCATGTAAATCGCGGGGGCCACCACTAGATTCCCCCGCTCACTGGATCAAAGCTGGAGGCGATTGAGTTGTTGCGCATAGCTATCTGCAGATATGACGGATTAATCAATCAATCCATCCATCGATCGGGGGCTCCCATCTCTTGTCAAACCTGTCGATCGATGCGCATTATGCTAGCTTTCGGCTAGTAGAAAGGTGACAGCGCCATACAACACGATCGACATGGTAGCAGCACCGAGAGATTCTCTCCCTCGAGTTAGTACCGCCGGCAAAAGATGAACGCTTGAAGGGTACTCCCTGTCTAAACAAATATAAGATCCTTCATATCACTGCTCTTTGCAGAGAAAGTATAAGTTGTTCGACTAACTTTTCTGTGAATAGAATTGAACGTATATAGACACGTTTTACTATGTTTGTTCACTCATTTCATTCAGTATGTTGTCCATTCTTTTTATTTTCTTTTGAAGGATATTCGTTTTCGCATGAACACGCAGAGGCGGAGGACCGCGTTGATGCAGTCACTTGGAATTGGTCTGCATTTAGCCAACGAGTTGAGCAAATTGTCACGGAATTTGTCAAATTCTGCATAGATATAGTGGCCATTGGCAAAGTTAAAAGGTCGTCGTCTACTCTACAAGGAAGAGATGCACCCCCTCGACCGGAAGAAAAATAAAATGGAAGAGATGCACTGTGGCATGCGTCAATGAAGGTGACATGAGGCCGTTTTATATCCTCCGTCATTCAGTCCGTCGCCCTTGTTTAAAGTTTTGTCCTCTCGTCGGCTCAAGGGCAAAGCGGATATGGTTTTATATGGTAATCGTCGCCGTCTTGCTTGTGTATGTGTACATGCCTTCACTTGTGCATAAATATTCCCCACCGAAGGGAAAGCTACAAACATACACTGATCGCCGATGCGCACAACACAAGTGAAAGACACGTATGTAGCAACCTGTGAACCCTGACGTGTCTAACCTAACATTTTCCTTGTTTTCAGTTAGTTTTGTATGTGTATTTCTGTGGAGAAAGGAGGGTTTCCAGTTACTTTTATGTAAAGGCCATCCAGCCCCTCATTTGCACGACGCATGATTGGGTTGCTTCTATTCTATGGTTATGCTTTCAGCTCAGGGTGTAGTGTATGTATGTACGCATGGGCATCGCAAGAATGCATAATTCCACGAGTGGTAGCGCCAATAGGCAAGCACATTGTCACATGGAGAGCTCGCCAGCTTGTCTGTCCGGCCAGTCCCCTTGTCAAACCGGCTCATGACTCTGTCTTGCACCAAAACAAAACCTATAATTGTATTCGGCATCGGGAGCTGCTTCAGACTTTTGAGCCATAGCCCACACTTTTATACTGCCCGGCGCTGCTGCTTATATGCACATATATATATTCTCATCCCTTGCCTCATTCCAAGCGCTTTGCTTTGGTTTGGTAGGTCTGCTCGCTCACCGCGCGTACCAGCTTGTCTCTTCTTCTTCTTCCTCCTCGTCGCCTTAAAAGGGCCTCTGCACTTTGCAGTGCCCTTTTCACTTCAGAGCTTCACTGTTCAGAGAGACTTCAAAGACCGTAGGTAGTGAGTGAGATAGGAGGTAGAGAGAGATGGGGAGGAAGCTGGGGCTGGACAGGGTGCTGGACTGCTTCTCGCTCGCCGTGTGCGCCAACGCCTGTGTCTGCATACAAGCCGTTGAAGACGAGGACGAGGAGAACGAGGGGAAGGCCCTGGTGAGCGCTCAGCTGGACGAGCTGCTCAAGCTCAAGGACTTGGGCGGCGGGGCCAAGACCCTTGCTTTCCATCTGGAGCCAAAGGTAAGGAAATAACTGACGCCGATTCTATCTACTATCTCTCTGAGATGCCTCTCCACAACATGTAATATTCACCATGCCACCCCCGTTGATGCAGACAGTGGAGCTGAGGGTGTCCATGCACTGCTATGGATGCGCGAGGAAAGTCCAGAAGCACATCTCCAAGATGGAAGGTACGAGACAGATGAGAACTGAACCTTGTGAATCATTTTTTCGGGGCTGTGTTGGGATTCTTTTTTTTTTTTAAAGTAGTGTTGGGATTCTTTTGACAGGGCCTAGTAGTGCTAAAAGTGTACAATCATGCTGGGGTGCCTGTCGTCATAAAGTTCCTATCATTTCACTCCAGAAAACAGTTGCAGATTTATTCAGCTGATCAGGCTGTAAACTTTGCTGATTGTTCACGGAGGGACAGCTTGATGGCTTGTGCTTTCCTTGATTATCTCAAATTCTCAATGCGACTGCTTGCCAACTTACACGACATACGGCGGATTTCTAATTTTCTCTTCCCTTTCAACGCCACCTCAATGTGTTGATAATTCAGACATGTCCAAGCGTGCATTTCTTACTGCTAGTAGTATTTGATAGAAAAAAGCAGGGTGTCCATTTCTTATTGGTGAGGCGGAGCATTAGTATATCCAGGATCTCGAAGTAATCAACGACTGTGAAATGTGGCGCGGATCTGTAGACCGGATAATTTTTCAAAGTAGAGTAGCGTCGTGGCTACCACATGGGCGGGGGTGTACTCTCACGGGGATAGGAGCACAGCGTCTCAGAAGTCCAGAAGCATTTGGAGCAGAGATAAGTCGCGGCCTGTCAGACGCGGGAAGGGAAAAACGCCCTGCGGCAGGTTGACCCCGGTGCGTCTCCAATCATTTTTTCAAACGAAACCCCAAATTTCTACTCTGCTCTGCCATCCTCGTTGCCGGGGTAGCGGAGAACAGTGAACACAGCCACGCTGCCGTGAGCTCCGGAAAGCTCATGGCTACTACACCAGCACTGTCGTGGCATGTTACGGAATATCGCAGCCGGTGACGAGTGGGCATCCGTCTCCATTCGATCCTGTGCGCCTGAGTTGGCTCCGGTGTCGTTTTGGCCGATGCAATGCATGGACCGGGTTCGCGCTGCCGCTGCCGCTGCGTGCATGCATGCTTGGGCACATCTGCACATGTTGCTACTCTGCGCATGTGCAGGGCTGCCTGCCTTTTCTGGAAAAACTTTTGGTGGCAGTGGCAGCACCGCCAGTCGGTGGCCAAGATTTGGTACTACTGCTGCTGTCCGCCGCGCTGATAATTGAGGTCGCCAAGCTGCCATCACCTTCACCGTACGGCTCACTGTCGGAGCAACGACAGGAGAAGGCGGTGGAGGCATCTGCATCGCTAGATATTAGTATTACTACATCCAATCTGCCACAAAAACTGTGACATTTATTTTGGATAGGAGAGAGTGATAGTTTTCTGTTAAAATGTGCTGATGCACGAGTCGAGTCCTGCTCCGATCATCTCTAACATTTGCTTCTTTTCTTGTGTGTCTAGGTGTGTCATCGTTTGAGGTGGATTTGGAGAACAAGAAGGTGGTCGTGACGGGGGACGTGACGCCCTATGAGGTGCTGGCGAGCGTCTCCAAGGTGATGAAGTTTGCGGAGCTGTTGGTGGCACCCAAGTCCCCGCCTCCGAGTAGATAGATCATGATGATGATGATAAGCTGATAGGATGGATGCGACACATTTCACTGATGAAATCAAAATATATGTCGTGATTGTCATCGATCTCACAAAAGGCACGCGTATGTATCAGCATACGCAACCATGGCAATGAAGAAATTGTGGCAAATTGTAACTAGGAAATCAAGGAAGATGAGGGTGGTCGAGTCTAATTGGTTGATCAGACAACTATCCATACCTCATATGTGCGTACATACGGGTAGTGTTGATATAAATTGATGAGTATGAGGTATCTCTTAATGCTTGTACTCTCTCTGTATCGAAATACTTGTAGTTGGAAAAGAATACGTAACATGTCCCCTTAGATTGGATTGTATGTGTGAAGGGCATCCCGATCTGAGCGAAAAAATGTGTAGTATGGCTAGCACCCAAGGTTAGACCATGTGTTGTGATCATAGAAAATAACAGTTCTTTTTTCTTTTCCTTTTTTTTGTTGTTCTTGAAGCGAAGCCATGCAGGAAAGCATGACGTTTTACGTTGCACGAGATAAGAAGAGATTTCGTTAGTTCTCGGCCATCCACACACCAACAGACCTAGAGACCTACTATCGCATAGCGCGCCCCTGTTTGCGCCGGTCATGTGCGGGCGCCTAGTTTTTTATTTTCATTTCCGTTTCGATTATTCGGAAAACTAAATGTGGTCATGATTTTCAAAGCATGTTCTAGCATTATTTAAAGTTAATGAAGTTTAGTGAAATGTTCGCCAACTCAAAAAATATTCATTAATTTCAAAAAGAGTTCTAAAAATTATAAAATTGTTCGTCAATTAAATCATAGTTCATTGATTCACAAAATGTTTGCTGATTCAAAAAATATTCATACATTTCGCAAAATGTTAGGATAATGTTCATGAATTTTCAAACACATTTCCAAGAATTTCCAAAGATAAAATTCAGAGATTCTAAAGAAATCGTGCATTCAAAAAAATGTTAAACAAAATGAGAAAATTCGTATAAAATGTCCATAATTTTAAGAAAGTTTCTCATACTCCCTCCATTTTTGTATACAAGACCATAGTCAAAATTACAATTTGCAGCTATACAAGACCACTAACACCAATTGAAGTAAAATAAATGAGATTTGACTTTTACTAGCAACCGAAGATATTAATATCACATGCATATGCATACACTGCATTAATCAATAAATGAGGAGTGAGAGAGTAATCTTGTTGTGCGTTGGAGAGAAAATACAGAATAATTAACATGTCAAGCTAGGAGAAAAGACTAGCTTGCAATGTTAGCTTAAGTATCCATTAATTTGTACCTTGGTATCTATAATATGAGTTTGTGATCTTCTATACAAAAATAGAGGAGTATTTTTAAAAACGTACATGATTTCAAAAAATATTCACTAGTTTTAAAAAATGTTCATGATTTTCCAAAAATAAAATGTGATTTCGCAATTTTGAATTTGTTTTTACAAAAATGGAAAAGAAAAAGTAAGAAAAACAAGAAGAGAAAACAGAAAACAAAAATGAAAAAGGAAACGCCAAAAAAAGGAGGAAAAACAAAATCATGTGAAGTTTTGTTGTTGTTGAAAAAAGGGTTCAGAGAAGGTTCTAAAAACTTCCCAAAATCGATGGGAAAGGCCGGTCCAAAGCAAGAGGGGGTATGCACTAGGTCGCACGGACACGACCTAGGCGCCAAATAGGAATTCCTGCAAAAGTGGGCAGATTCTATCTGGCACTCGTTACGGGTATAATGGTACAGGTAGGGATGTAAATGGTATGGATAATTTTTGTTACGAATTCGTTTCCGCATCCGTTTTTAAGGATACGATATACACTTAAACAAATCCGGGATGCGAATATGGCTTTTTGATTAACCGGATATCCGGTGGATATGACAGAGGATATGGTATTGGTAATATCCGACGGATATGGATTATCCAGTATTTTTCCAGATTATCCGCGGTTGTCAAATAGAATTATCCGATAAATTTAGCCCATTTGAGAAGTACAAATGCCCACGTGGACTATTAATAAAAATCACCACATATAAATAGATGTCGTATGTACATATACGCCCGCAGCGCATCGGACAGAGGTGTGCGATTGCGTACATGTACGCATGTGGTGTGTTTGCAGGGTGGTTTGCTTACGTAGAGATGTAGGAATTCTGAGTATAATCAAGTCAAGTATGAACTCTGGTAGTGGTTCCTTCTTTCATGCATGCAGTCGCGTACAAGTATGAACACCAAGTTAATTTCTAGTAGTTGAGTAGAGCGGGCTTCATCTTAATCGTACAAATTTATCGGTACTACATATTGTTACTATATTGTGTAAGTTATAGCTTTAAAACATCACTTTCTAGTGTTATGCACTTGGATGGAAACAATTTTTCACATTGTTGCATAATAGAAATAAATCATGTCTCTTTGCACGTATCATTCAATATTTTTTGTCTGTTTATGGTTCAAAACCGTTCTGCATCCGATCTGAATCCGTTGTCCAATGTAATCCGCATTCGAATTCACATTTGACTATTATCCGCTTGGCTCCAAATCCGACCTGAAAATATGATAAAGGGTATGATAGAAGCATTATCCATTTCGATCCGGTCCGCTTACATCCCTAGATACATGACACACACACCCCATCTGTGTTGGGCCGGCCCATTTTCTTTCTTTCTTTCTTTTCTGTTAACCCAGCAAAAGTGGGCAGTGTCAATGTGGCGCCCTGTTATAGGTATATATAATGTTACCAGGGGCACCCCCCCCCTCCCAGCACCCCACCCCGTCATCCGTGTTGGGCGGACCCATTTAATGTTTTTTCTTTTCTATTATACTTTAGGTAAAGAGTGTGCACGACTTGTTCGAACGCTAGGCGCTCTTTACAAACAACTAGGACACCTCGTTCAATTGTGCAAAGTTGCTTCTTTCTTCCCTTTTTCTTGTTCTTTTTTCTCTTTTTTTTCCGTAAATACACTTTTTCAAAATTGATGGACTTTTTAAAATTTTATGAACTTTTTTCAATTGATGTTTTTTTTTCAAAATCAATGAACTCCTTTTCAATCTCGAGGATCTTTTTTAGAAATTTATGATTTGTTTTTCAAATTGATGAGGTTCAAAAAATTGATGTTCTATTTTTTACAAAGTTGATGATCTCTTTTCCAATTCAATGATCTTTCTTAAAAATTGGTGAACTTTTGTTTCAAATTTGATATTTGTTTCAAAAGGTTGATGAACTTTTTATAAATTTGATGTTTTTTCTGTTTCCATGAACCTTTTCCAATTTATGTGAACCATTTTTCAAATTCATGGCTGTTTTCAATATTTTTTTAAATTTATTTTCGAATTTATAAATTATTTTTAAAATACTACATATTCGGTATACATAATATATGTGAATGAAATGAGATCGACATGGTGGTTATGGGCGACTGCCGTCAACTCTCGTAGTCGGAGTTTGCATCCCTGTACTCCCAGAATAGCGAGAGGAATTAAGAAAGTGTTGTTCTAAGCCCAAGTTCACGTGAGCTTGTGTGAACAGTAAAACCATAAAAAGGTAGAATCACAATTTAAAAAATTGTTTTTGTGTGTGTGCGGAACATAGACAAATGTTTTCATATCTTGTACAATTTCATCATGAAATGAAATTCATGAAAAACATGGGAAAAAATCGATGCTCAAAAATGCGTTTGAAAATAACATTTTGGAGCATTGATTTTTTTGTCATGATTTCGACGAATGCATATGGTGATGAAATTTTGCAAGCTAAAAAACATTTTGTCAATGTTTCGCAAAAAAATATCAAAATGTTTTGAATTTGTTTTCCTTTTTACTGCTCACCCGAGCTCATGATTTGAACAGTCACTTTCGAGGAATAAAACCTTGTAAAAGAAATCGCCTTGTCTGAGAGTTGGTTGCTCGGATTGTTAGGTCGGCCCAGGATTGCGGTGTGTGAGGGCTAGTTGCAACAAATGTTGCTGAGCGCGTTGTATAGGAGCTCTCGCAAAAGCGTGCGTATGCAAAGCGAGGCATGTCATCGTGGACCGGTTACGCACGAGGAACAAGGTGGGGGCACACCCTATTTAGCGTCACATGCGTCGATTAAAGGCAAAATGTGCTAACCGGTGCCTGCAGCGCTCCGCAATGGGCCGGCCCGTCTAGAAATTTTTCATTAATTTTTTTAGCCCGTGAACTGTTTTAACTCGTGAACTTTTTTTTAAATCGGTGAACTTTTTTGAAAATCGTTGAACTTTTTTTTGAAATTGATGAAATTTTTCGAAAATTAATGAACATAATTTAAAATTCATGAACTTTTTTCAAAAGCAGTGAACTATTTTCAAAAATTGATGAACTTTTTTTCAAAATCGATGATATTTTCTAGAATTCTGTGATTTTTTCGAAAATTCATGAACATGTTTCCAAAAATAGGTGAACTTTTTTCCATAATCATTGATTTTTTCGCAAATCTGAACTTTCTGAAAATTCTATGAACTTTTTTCGATTTTTTAATAACCAACAAATTTAATATGGGCTGGTCCATAAAGAGGGCCGCTGGCCGTTACCCTAGTGGCGCTTGAAGCGCCACATAGGAGGTCCCCAAGGTGGGAGCTATATTTCGTCCGTGATGTTACGGCATGCGTACAACATTGCGGTTTTGGCCCGGCCCAATACACTGCCACGAGAGTGTTTTGATTGGGGTTTTCATTGTTTTGCATGAGTTTTCTTTAGTTTTCCTTTCTCCCGGGTTTCTTTGGTTCTAATTTTTTATCGATAAACTCATGTATAATTTTTCCACATGCGTTGTACATTTTCGACATACACCTGGAACTTTTTTTATACATGTTTAACATTTTTTTAATATATGTTTTATGTAGGGTAACGCAACAGAAAACCAAAAAAAAGTCCATCCTATGCATCAACCCAGGACCAATATGAAGATGCATACAAGGTTTTGATCTAATCATTACTGACTCATAGCGCAGCGGAAGTAGAGTCAATGAAGATCGTCGGTGCAGATCCCTGCAGGTAGGATTTACAACCTCCCAACCGCGAGAATGTTCTCCCTCGTCTGCTCCTTGGACGCTCCCTCAGACAGCCCTTCAGGAGACGGTCAGACAGTCCCTCGGACGGTGTCATGAACATCCCTTAGGGAGGACTCTCGAACAACCCCTTGGGCAGAAGACTGAACCTATGACCTCTCTACGGGGTTGCACAAATACGGTGTCATCTATCCGACACGACTTCACCGTTGAGAACTAGTTTCTACCAGAACCCAAACAACCTTTCAGCTCTACAAAACTATTTCATGTGAGGGAGAGAAGAAAGCGGGATCATGCATGGCATTTGCATGAGGGTTGGAGTGAGCGTGGAGAGCTTCGCTCCACCTCTATTTATAGGGAAGGAGAAGGTGCTGGTGGCTGAAAATTTCAGCCCAAAAGGTAGGTGGCCCCCACATGGAAGTGGCTTACAAAAAGGCACCAAACATTGGTGCTCCCTCCCCAAAAAGCCACCAAACATGCCCCCAACCAAAAAAGGCTCCACCAAACATGGATGCTCCCTCCCCCAAAATACACCAAACATGTGTTCGAAATATGCCCTAGAGGCAATAATAAATTTGTTATTATCATATTTCCCTATTCATGATAAATGTTTATTATCATGCTAGAATTGTATTGATCGGAAACTTAGATTCATGTATGGATATATAAACAACAGTGTGTCCCTAGTGAGCCTCTACTAGACTAGCTCGTTGATCAAAGATGGTTAAGGTTTCCTAACCATAGACATGAGTTGTTATTTGATAACGGGATCACATTATTAGGGGAATGATGTGATAGATAAGACCCAACCATAAGCTTAGCATATGATCGTATCACTTAGTTTGTTGATACAACTTTCTTCATGTCAAGTATCTGTTCCTAATACCATGAGATCATGCAACTCTGTGACATCGGAGAAATACATGTGTTCTATCAAACATCACTTCGTAATTGGGCGATCGTAATGGTGCTCTACAGGTATCTTCGAGGGTGTCTGTTGGGTTGGCATGGATCGAGACTGGGATTTTTCATTTCGTACGACAAAGAGGTATCTCTAGCCCTCTCGGTAATACAACATCACAAGAAGCTTCCAAGAAATATGACTAAGGGGTTAGTCACGGGATATTGTTGTTGGGGAACGTCGCATGGGAAACAAAATTTTTCCTACGCGCACGAAGACCTATCATGGTGATGTTCATCTACGAGAGGGGATTTCCGATCTACGTACCCTTGTAGATCGCACAACAGAAGCGTTAGTGAACGCGGTTGATGTAGTGGAACGTCCTCACGTCCCTCGATCCGCCCCGCGAACCGTCCCACGAACCGTCCCGCGATCCGTCCCATGATCTAGTGCCGAACGGACGGCACCTCCGCGTTCAGCACACGTACAACTCGATGATGATCTCGGCCTTCTTGATCCAGCAAGAGAGACGGAGAGGTAGATGAGTTCTCCGACAGCGTGACGGCGCTCCGGAGGTTGGTGGTGATCTGATCTCGGCAGGGCTCCGCCCGAGCTCCGCAGAAACGCGATCTAGAGGTAAAACCGTGGAGGTATGTGGTCGGACTGCCTTTGAAAAGTTGTCTCAAATCAGCCCTAATTGCTCCATATATATAGGGGGAGGGAGGGGAGGCTTGCCTTGAGGCTCAAGGAGCCCCAAGGGCTGCGCACCAAGGGGAGGAGGAGTCCTCCTCCAATCCTAGTCCAACTAGGATTGGAAAGTGGAGTCCTTCTCTCCTTTCCCACCTTTTTTTTTCTTTTCTCTTTGTTTTTCTATCCTTGGCGCATAGGGACCTCTTGGGCTGTCCCACCAGCCCACCAAGGGCTGGTGCGCCTCCCCCAAGGCCTATGGGCTTCCCCGGGGTGGGTTGCCCCCCCCCCCCCCCCCGGTGAACACCCGGAACCCATTCGTCATTCCCGGTACATTCCCGGTAATTCCGAAAACCTTCCGGTAATCAAATGAGGTCATCCTATATATCAACCTTCGTTTCCGGACCATTCTGGAAACCCTCGTGACGTCCGTGATCTCATCCGGGACTCCGAACAACATTCGGTAACCAACCATATAACTCAAATACGCATAAAACAACGTCGAACCTTAAGTGTGCAGACCCTGCGGGTTCGAGAACTATGTAGACATGACCCGAGTGACTCCTCGGTCAATATCCAATAGCGGGACCTGGATGCCCATATTGGATCCCACATATTCTACGAAGATCTTATCGTTTGAACCTCAGTGCCAAGGATTCATATAATCCCGTATGTCATTCCCTTTGTCCTTCGGTATGTTACTTGCCCGAGATTCGATCGTCACTATCCGCATACCTATTTCAATCTCGTTTACCGGCAAGTCTCTTTACTCGTTCCGTAATACAAGATCCCTCAACTTACACTAAGTTACATTGCTTGCAAGGCTTGTGTCTGATGTTGTATTACCGAGTGGGCCCCGAGATACCTCTCCGTCACACGGAGTGACAAATCCCAGTCTCGATCCATACTAACTCAACGAACACCTTCGGAGATACCTGTAGAGCATCTTTATAGTCACCCAGTTACGTTGCGATGTTTGATACACACAAAGCATTCCTCCGGTGTCAGTGAGTTATATGATCTCATGGTCATAGGAACAAATACTTGACACGCAGAAAACAGTAGCAACAAAATGACACGATCAACATGCTACGTCTATTAGTTTGGGTCTAGTCCATCACGTGATTCTTCTAATAACGTGATCCAGTTATCAAGCAACAACACCTTGTATATAATCAGAAGACCCTGACTATCTTTGATCAACTGGCTGGCCAACTAGAGGCTTGCTAGGGACAGTGTTTTGTCTATGTATCCACACATGTATATAAGTCTTCATTCAATACAATTATAGCATGGATAATAAACTATTATCTTGATACAGGAATTATAATAATAACTATATTTATTATTGCCTCTAGGGCATAATTCCAACAGTCTCCCACTTGCACTAGAGTCAATAATCTAGCCCTCACATCATCATGCGAATTACATTGTAATAAATCTAACACCCATAAAGTTCTGGTGTTGATCATGCTTTGCCCGTGGAAGAGGTTTAGTCAGCTACATTCAGATCCGTGTGCACTTTGCATATATTTACGTCCTCCCCTTCGACGTAGTCGCGGATGAGGTTGAAGCGTCGTTTGATGTGTCTGGTCTTCTTGTGAAACCGTGGTTCCTTTGCTAAGGCAATGGCACCCGTGTTGTCACAGAACAAGGTTATTGGATTCAGTGCGCTTGGCACCACTCCAAGATCCGTCATGAACTGCTTCATCCAGACACCCTCCTTAGCCGCCTCCGAGGCAGCCATGTACTCCGCTTCACATGTAGAATCAGCTACCACGCTTTGTTTGGAACTGCACCAGCTTACTGCACCCCCATTAAGAATAAATACGTATCCGGTCTGCGACTTAGAGTCGTCCGGATCCGTGTCAAAGCTTGCATCGACGTAACCCTTTACGACGAGCTCTTCGTCACCTCCATACACGAGAAACATTTCCTTAGTCCTTTTCAGGTACTTCAGGATATTCTTGACCGCCGTCGAGTGATCCACTCCTGGATTACTCTGGAACCTGCCTGCCATACTTATGGCCAGGCTAACGTCCGGTCTAGTGTACAGCATTGGATACATGATAGATCCTATGGCTGAAGCATAGGGGACGGTGCTCATATGCTCTCTATCTTTATCAGTTGCTGGGCACTGAGTCTTACTCAATCTCGTACCTTGTAAAACTGGCAAGAACCCTTTCTTGGACTGTTCCATTTTGAACCTTTTCAAAACTTTATCAAGGTATGTGCTTTGTGAAAGTCCTATCAGGCGTTTCGATCTATCCCTGTAGATCTTAATGCCTAGAATGTAAGCAGCTTCTCCTAGGTCCTTCATAGACAAAATTTTATTCAAGTAATCCTTTATGCTCTCCAAAAACTCTACGTTGTTTCCAATCAGCAATATGTCATCCACATATAATATTAGAAACACCACAGAGCTCCCACTCACTTTCTTGTAAATACAAGATTCTCCAACCACTTGTATAAACCCAAATGCTTTGATCACCTCATCAAAGCGTTTGTTCCAACTCCGAGATACTTGCACCAGTCCATAAAAGGATCGCTGGAGCTTGCACACCTTGTTAGCATTCTTAGGATCGACAAAACCTTCGGGTTGCATCATATACAACTCTTCCTTAAGGAACCCGTTAAGGAACGCCGTTTTGACATCCATCTGCCAGATTTCATAATTGAAAAATGCAGCTATTGCTAACATGATTCTGACAGACTTAAGCATCGCTACGGGTGAGAATGTCTCATCGTAGTCAACTCCTTGAACTTGTGAAAAACCTTTTGCCACAAGTCGAGCTTTATAAACAGTCACATTGCCGTCAGCGTCCGTCTTCTTCTTAAAGATCCATTTGTTCTGAATAGCCTTGCGGCCCTCAGGTAGTATTTCCAAAGTCCACACTTTGTTTTCATACATGGATCCTATCTCGGACTTCGTGGCCTCCAGCCATTTGTTGGAATCTGGGCCCACCATTGCTTCTTCATAATTTGCAGGTTCATTGTTGTCTAACAACATGATTGACAAAACGGGATTACCGTACCACTCTGGAGCAGCATGTGGTCTCGTCGACCTGCGTGGTTCGATAGGAACTTGAACCGGAGTTTCATGATCATCATCATCAACTTCCTCCTCAACCGGCGTCGCAATGACAGGGGTTTCCCCTTGCCCTGCGCCACCATCCAGAGGGATGAGAGGTTCGACAACCTCATCAAGTTCTATCTTCCTCCCACTCAATTCTCTCGAGAGAAACTCCTTCTCGAGAAAAGCTCCGTTTTTAGCAACAAACACTTTGCCCTCGGATTTGAGATAGACGGTGTCCCCAACTGTCTCTTTTGGGTAACCTATGAAGATGCACTTTTCCGCTTTGGGTTCCAGCTTTTCAGGCTGAAGCTTTTTGACATAAGCATCACATCCCCAAACTTTAAGAAACGACAACCTTGGCCTTTTGCCATACCACAGTTCGTATGGTGTCGTCTCAACGGATTTTGATGGTGCCCTATTTAAAGTGAATGCAGCTGTGTCTAATGCATAACCCCAAAACGATAACGGCAAATCGGTAAGAGACATCATAGATCGCACCATCTCTAATAAAGTACGATTACGACGTTCGGACACACCATTACGTTGTGGTGTTCCAGGCGGTGTCAACTGTGAAACAATTCCACATTGTCTTAAGTGGGCACCAAACTCGAAACTTAGATATTCACCCCCACGATCAGACTGTAGGAACTTGATCTTCTTGTTACGATGATTTTCAACTTCACTCTGAAATTGCTTGAACTTTTCAAATGTTTCAGAATTGTGCTTCATTAAGTAGACATAACCATATCTACTCAAATCGTCAGTGAAGGTGAGAAAATAACGATATCCGCCGCGTGCCTCCACGCTCATCGGACCGCACACATCGGTATGTATGATTTCCAGTAAGTCACTGGCACGCTCCATTGTTCCGGAGAACGGAGTTTTAGTCATCTTGCCCATGAGGCATGGTTCGCACGTGTCAAGTGAATCAAAGTCAAGTGACTCCAAAAGTCCATCGGTATGGAGTTTTTTCATGCGCTTTACACCAATATGACCTAAGCGGCAGTGCCACAAAAACATGGCGCTATCACTGTTAACTCTAACTCTTTTGGTATCAATGTTATTTTTATGTGTATCACTATCAAGATTCAATATGAACAATCCTCTCACATTGGGTGCATGACCATAAAAGATATTACTCATAGAAATAGAACAACCATTATTCTCTGACTTAAAAGAGTATCCGTCTCGCAATAAACAAGATCCAGATATAATGTTCATGCTTAACGCAGGCACTAAATAACAATTATTTAAGTTCATAACAAATCCTGATGGTACCTGAAGTGATACTGTGCCGTCGGCGATTGCATCAACCTTGGAACCATTTCCCACGCGCATCGTCACTTCATCCTTTGTCAGCCTTCGTTTATTCCGCAGTTCCTGCTTCGAGTTGCAAATATGAGCAACAAAACCGGTATCAAATACCCAGGCACTACTACGAGAGCCGGTTAAGTACACATCAATAACATGTATATCAAATATACCTGATTTTTCTTTGGCCGCCTTCTTATCAGCCAGATACTTGGGGCAGTTGCGCTTCCAGTGACCCATACCCTTGCAATAGTAGCACTCTGTTTCAGGCTTAGGTCCAGCTTTGGGTTTCTTCGTCGGATTGGCAACAGGCTTGCCGCTCTTCTTTGAATTGCCCTTCTTGCCTTTGCCGTTTCTCTTGAAACTAGTGGTCTTATTCACCATCAACACTTGATACTCTTTACGGAGTTCAGACTCTGCGACTTTCAGCATCGCAAACAACTCGCCGGGTGACTTGTTCATCCCTTGCATGTTGTAGTTCAACACAAAACCCTTATAGCTTGGCGGCAGTGATTGAAGAATTCTGTCAGTGATAGCCTCTTGCGGGAGTTCAATCCCCAGCTGAGCTAGACGGTTTGAGTACCCAGACATTTTGAGCACATGTTCACTGACAGATGAATTCTCCTCCATCTTGCAAGCATAGAATTTATCGGAGGTCTCATACCTCTCGATCCGGGCGTTCTTCTGAAAGATAAACTTCAACTCCTGGAACATCTCATATGCTCCATGATGCTCAAAGCGACGTTGAAGTCCCGGTTCTAAGCCATACAAGACTGCACATTGAACTACTGAGTAGTCCTCCTTACGTGTTAACCAAGCGTTCTTAGCATCCTGGTCAGCCGTAGCGGGTGATTCATCTCCTAGCGCAGCATTAAGGACATAATCCTTCTTCCCAGCTTGTAGGATCAACTTAAGATTACGAGCCCAGTCTACAAAGTTCCTTCCATCATCTTTCAACTTAGCTTTCTCTAGGAACGTATTAAAATTCAGGGTGACTGTCGCGTGAGCCATGATCTACAACACAAATATATTCAAAGTGGACTTAGACTATGTTCAAGATAATTAGAGTTTAACTTAATCACATTACTTGCTAAACTCCCACTCAAAAAGTACATCTCTCTAGTCATTTGAGTGGTTCATGACCCACTTACACTAGCTCAAGTCCGATCATCACGTGAGTTGAGTATAGTTTCAGTGGTAAGCATCCCTATGCTAATCATATCAACTATATGATTCATGATCGACCTTTCGGTCTCATGTGTTCCGAGGCCATGTCTGCACATGCTAGGCTCGTCAAGCTTAACCCGAGTGTTCCGCGTGTGCAACTGTTTTGCACCCATTGTATGTGAACGTTGACTCTATCACACCCGATCATCACGTGGTGTCTCGAAACGACGAACTGTAGCAACGGTGCACAGTCGGGGAGAACACAATTTCGTCTTGAAATTTTAGTGAGAGATCACCTCATAATGCTACCGTCGTTTTAAGCAAAATAAGGTGCATAAAAGAATTAACATCACATGCAATTCATAAGTGACATGATATGGCCATCATCACGTGCTCCTTGATCTCCATCACCAAAGCACCGGCACGATCTTCTTGTCACCGGTGCCACACCATGATCTCCATCAACGTGTCGCCATCGGGGTTGTCGTGCTACTCATGCTATTACTACTAAAGCTACATCCTAGCAAAATAGTAAACGCATCTGCAAGCACAAACGTTAGTTTAAAGACAACCCTATGGCTCCTGCCGGTTGTCGTACCATCGACGTGCAAGTCGATATAATCTATTACAACATGATCATTTCATACATCCAATATATCACATCACATCGTTGGCCATATCACATCACAAGCATACCCTGCAAAAACAAGTTAGACGTCCTCTAATTTTGTTGTTGCATGTTTTACGTGGTGACCATGGGTATCTAGTAGGATCGCATCTTACTTACGCAAACACTACAACGGAGATATATGAATTGCTATTTAACCTTATACAAGGACCTCCTCGGTCAAATCCGATTCAACTAAAGTTCGAGAAACCGACACTTGCCAGTCATCTTTGAGCAAGGGGGTTACTCGTAGCGATGAAACCAGTCTCTCGTAAGCGTACGAGTAATGTCGGTCCAAGCCGCTTCAATCCAACAATACCGCGGAATCAAGAAAAGACTAAGGAGGGCAGCAAAACGCACATCACCGCCCACAAAACCTTTTGTGTTCTACTCGAGAAGACATCTACGCATGAACCTAGCTCATGATGCCACTGTTGGGGAACGTCGCATGGGAAACAAAAATTTTCCTACGCGCACGAAGACCTATCATGGTGATGTTCATCTACGAGAGGGGATTTCCGATCTACGTACCCTTGTGGATCGCACAGCAGAAGCGTTAGTGAACGCGGTTGATGTAGTGGAACGTCCTCACGTCCCTCGATCCGCCCCGCGAACCGTCCCGCGATCCGTCCCACGATATAGTGCCGAACGGACGGCACCTCCGCGTTCAGCACACGTACAGCTCGATGATGATCTCGGCCTTCTTGATCCAGCAAGAGAAACGGAGAGGTAGATGAGTTCTCCGGCAGCGTGACGGCGCTCCGGAGGTTGGTGGTGATCTGATCTCGGCAGGGCTCCGCCCGAGCTCCGCAGAAACGCGATCTAGAGGTAAAACCGTGGAGGTATGTGGTCGGGCTGCCTTTGAAAAGTTGTCTCAAATCAGCCCTAATTGCTCCATATATATAGGAGGAGGGAGGGGAGGCTTCCCTTGAGGCTCAAGGATCCCCAAGGACTGCGCACCAAGGGGAGGAGGAGTCCTCCTCCAATCCTAGTCCAACTAGAATTGGAAAGTGGAGTCCTTCTCTCCTTTCCCACCTCTTTTTTTTTCTTTTCTCTTTGATTTTCTATCCTTGGCGCATAGGGCCCTCTTGGGCTGTCCCACCAGCCCACCAAGGGCTGGTGCGCCACCCCCAAGGCCTATGGGCTTCCCCGGGGTGGGTTGCCCCCCCGGCTAACACCCGGAACCCATTCGTCATTCCCGGTACATTCCCGGTAACTCCGAAAACCTTCCGGTAATCAAATGAGGTCATCCTATATATCAATCTTCGTTTCCGGACCATTCTGGAAACCCTCGTGACGTCCGTGATCTCATCCGGGACTCCGAACAACATTCGGTAACCAACCATATAACTCAAATACACATAAAACAACGTCGAACCTTAAGTGTGCACACCCTGCGGGTTCGAGAACTATGTAGACATGACCCGAGTGACTCCTCGGTCAATATCCAATAGCGGGACCTGGATGCCCATATTAGATCCCACATATTCTACGAAGATCTTATCGTTTGAACCTCGGTGCCAAGGATTCATATAATCCCGTATGTCATTCCCTTTGTCCTTCGGTATGTTACTTGCTCGAGATTCGATCGTCAGTATCCGCATACCTGTTTCAATCTCGTTTACCGGCAAGTCTCTTTACTCGTTCCGTAATACAAGATCCCGCAACTTACACTAAGTTACATTGCTTGCAAGGCTTGTGTGTGAAGTTGTATTACTGAGTGGGCCCCGAGATACCTCTCCGTCACACGGAGTGACAAATCCGAGTCTTGATCCATACTAACTCAATGAACACCTTCGGAGATACCTGTAGAGCAACTTTATAGTCACCCAGTTACGTTGCGACGTTTGATACACACAAAGCATTCCTCCGGTGTCAGTGAGTTATATGATCTCATGGTCATAGGAACAAATACTTGACACGCAGAAAACAGTAGCAACAAAATGACACGATCAACATGCTACATCTATTAGTTTGGGTCTAGTCCATCACGTGATTCTTCTAATAACGTGATCCAGTTATCAAGCAACAACACCTTGTATATAATCAGAAGACCCTGACTATCTTTGATCAACTGGCTAGCCAACTAGAGGCTTGCTAGGGACAGTGTTTTGTCTATGTATCCACACATGTATATAAGTCTTCATTCAATACAATTATAGCATGGATAATAAACGGTTATCTTGATACAGGAATAATAATAATAACTATATTTATTATTGCCTCTAGGGCATAATTCCAACAATTGTATTCTAGACCGAGTAAAAAGACTTGCACGTAACGAGATTGAACTAGGTATGGAGATACCGATGATCGAATCTCGGGCAAGTAACATACTGTTGGACAAAGGGATCTGCATATGGGATTAACTGAATCCTTTACGTCGTGGTTCAACTGATAAATATATTTGTGAAATATGTAGGAAAAAATATGGGAATCGAGGTCCACCTATTGGTTATTGACCGGAGAGGTGTCTCATTCATGTCTACATGATTCTCGAACCCATAGGGTCCGCAGGCTTAACGTTCGATGACTCTAGAGTAGTATGGGGATATGTACGTTGGTGAACGAATGTTGTTCGAAGTCCCAGATGGTATCCCGAACGTCACGACGAGTTCCGTAATGGTTCGGAGGTAAATATTTATATATAGGAAGTCATATTTTGGCTACCTGAAAAGTTTCGGGATTTGCTGGTATTGTATCGGGAAGCTTACGAAAGGTTCCGGAGGAGTCCGAAAGGGTTCCTCCAGCCCCTAGGGCATGCATGGTATGTAGGGGTGGCGTCCTGGCCTTATCGGGCCAGGAGAACTAGCCCCACAAGGCCCATATGCCTAGGAGGAAGGGAAACCATAAGGGGGAGGGCCCTCCACTTGGCTTGGAGGTCACTCCTCCTCCCTAGGGCAATCACACCCTCCTTGGAGGAGGGGAAAAGGGGGGTTGCGCCCCTCCCCCTTGCTCCTATATATATAGGAGGGATGGGGAGGGAAGCCTTGCACCAATTCCTTTTCCCTCCCTTGGTCAGCCCCTATTCCATCTTCCCGAGTTCTTCCTCGTTCGTCATCCGAGAGGCGCTTGGCGAAGCCCTGTTGGCAGTGCACCACGACCATCTTCACCATGACATCGTGTTGGTTGATATCCCATCTACTTCTTAGGCCTCGCTTGCTGGATCAAGGAGGCAGAGACGTCATCGAGCCGTAGGTGTGCTGAATGCGAATGTGTCGTCCGTTTGGTGCTAGATGAGATTGGATCCCGAAGAATATGACTACATCAATCACATAATATATGCTTCCACTTAACGGTCTATGATGGTATGTAGACACACTCTCCCCTCTCATTCATATGCATCTCCATAGTTAGATCTTGGGTGTTCGTAGGATTTTTTTGTTTCCCATGCAACGTTCCGCAACAGTGGCATCATGAACTAGGTCTATTTGTTGATCATATGCACGGGTGGAACCAAAAGAAGTTGTGGGAGTTTATGTTCAGATTTCTTACCTCCCATGTCTTATTTTTATTCGGCAGTATTGTGGGATGAATCGCCTCAGACCAACCTTACTTGTCCTCGCACAAGAGACCGGTTCCACTAAGGAACATGCAATTTGTATTGCATAAAGGTGGCTGGCGGGTGTCTGTCCCTCCCACTTTAGTTGAATCGAATTTGACAAAGGCGGTCCTTGTAGAAGATTAAAAGGCAACTTGATTATCACCGATGTGGCTTTGTGCAAGTAAGAACGGTTCTTGCTAGTTTCCCACAGCAACCACGTAAAACTTGCACCAACAAAGTAGAGTGCGTCTAACTTGTTTTTGCAGGGTATGTTGTGATATGATATGGCCAAGACGTGATTGGATATATGTGATGTATGAGATGATCATATTTTTGTAATAGTTATCACGACTTGCATGTTGATGAGAACGACGTCTAACAAGCATGATCCATAGGGTTGTCTCTAAATTATTGTATGACATTGCTTTACTTTATCGCTATGTGTTAGCAATAGTTGTAGAAGCAATACTTGGCGAGACAACTACGTGATGATAGGATGATGGAGATCATGGTGTCATGCCGGTGACTATGGAGTTCATAACGGTGCTTTGAAGATGGAGATCGGAAGCACAAGATGATGATGGCCATATAATGTTGCTTATTGATTGCATGTGATGTTTATCTTTATATGCATCTTATTTTGCTTAGGAAGACGGTAGCATTATAAGATGATGCCTCACTCAATTCCAAGATAAAATGTGTTCTCCCCAAGTATGCACCGTTGCAAAAGTTTGTCGTTTTGAAGCACCTCATGATGATCATGTGTGATAGACTCTTCGATACAATGGGTGTAAGCCAGTTTTGCACATGAAAATACTTGGGTTAAACTTGATGATCCTAGCATGTGCATACATGGCCTCGTAACACAGGAGACCAAAAGGTCGAGCATGAGTCATATAGTAAATATGATCAACATGGAGATGTTCACCATTGAAACCACCTCATCTCACATGATGATCGGACTTGGGGTTAGTGGATTTAGATCATGTCACACTTAGACAACCCGAGGGGTGTTCATTTGAGTGGGAATTCATTAGTAATATGATTAACTGAACAAATTATCATGAACATAGTCTAAATGTCTTTGCAAATTAGGTTGTAGATCAATGGCTCGCCCTGTAACTCCCCTATATTTTGATACGTTCCTAGAGGAATCTAAGTTGAAAGATGATGATAGATATTATGCGGATTGAGTTCGAAATCTCAGGATTGTCCCCATTGCTGCACAGAAGGCTTATATCCTTTATGCATCGCTCGGTCCGCCACCCCATCAAGCGTCATTTGTGGATGTTGTGAACGTCCGACACACACGTTCTCATGACTACTTGATAGTTCAGTGCGCCATGCTTTACGGCTAAGAGACGGGGCTCCAAAGACATTTTGGCACCAGAAAGCATATGAGATGTTCTAATAGCTGAAGTTGGTATTTCATGATCATGCCCGTGTCGAGAGGTATGAGACCTTCGACAAGTTCTTTAGTTGCAAGATGGATGAGAACAGCTCAGTCGGTGAGCATGTGCTGAGAGTCCGGGTGCTACAATCAGTTGAATCAATTGGGCGTTAATATTCTAGATAAGACAGTGATTGACAGAGTTCTCTAGTCACTGCCACCAAGCTAGAAGGGACTTGTGATTAACTATAACATGCAAGGGATGGATAATGCAATGCCTTAGCTATTCGCGATGCTTAAGGCCACAGAGGTAGAAACCAAGATGGAGCATCAAGTGTTGATGGTTGATAAGACCACTAGTTTCAAGAAGGGCAAGGGCAAGAAGGGAAACTTCAAGAATGGCAAGCCGGTTATCGCTCTAGTGAAGAAACCCTAGGTTGGACCCAAACCTGAGACTAAGTGCTTCTATTGTAATGGGGAACGGTCACTAGAAGCGGATCTACTCCGAATACTTGGCAAATAACAAGGCTGGCAACGTCAACAAAAGTATATTTGATATACATGTTATTGATGTGTACCTTACTAGTGCTCATAGTAGATCCTTGGTATTCAATACGGGTTCAGTTGATAATATTAGTAACTCGAAATAGGAGCTGCAGAATAGACAGAGACTAGCTGAGCACGAGGTGAGGATGTGTGTTGGAAGTGTCTTCTAGGTTGATGTGATCGCCATCGACATGCTCGCTCTACCTTCGGGATTAGTTTTACACCTAAATAATTGTTATTTGGTGCATGATTTGAGCATGAACATTATATGGATCTTGTTTATTGTGAGACAATTATTTATTTAAGTCAAAGAATAATGTTTGTTCTGTTTACATGAATAATATCTATTATGGTCATGCACCCTATGTGAATTGTTTATTGAATCTTGATCGTAGTGATACACATGTTCATAGTATTGATGCCAAAATATGCACAGTTAATGATGATAGTGCTACATACTTGTGGCATTGTTGCTTAGGTAATATTGGTGTAAAGCACGTGAAGAAACTCCATACTGATGGATCTTTGGACTCATTCCATTTTGAATAGTTTGAGACATGCGGACCATGCTTCATGGGCAAGATGACAAACACCCCGTTTTCCGGTACGATGGAGTGGGCAAGTGACTTATTGGAAATAATACATATTAATGTATGCAGTCTAATGAGTGTTGAAGCATGCGGTGGATGTCGTTATTATATTACCTTCATAGATGATTTGAGTATATATGAGTATATTTACTTGATCAAACACAAGTCTGTAATTTTGAAAAGTTCAAGCAATTTCAGAGTGAAGTTGAAGATCATCATGACAAGAAGATAAAATTTCTACGATATGATCGTGGAGGTGAATAGTTGAATTATGAGTTTGGTATGCATTTAAGACAATGCGGAAATTGTTTCACAACTCACGACACCTCGAACACCACAATGTAATGGTATGTCCGATCGTTGTAGCCATACTCTATTGGATATGGTGTGTTCTATGATGTCTCTTACCAATTTGCCACTGTCATTTTCGTGTTATGCATTAGAGACAACTACATTCACTTTAAATGGGGCACCATCTAAGTCCGCTGAGTCGACATCATACGAATTATGGTTTGGCAAGAAACCTAAGGTGTCGTTTCTCAAAGTTTGGGAATGCGACACTTATGTGTGATAAGCTCGAACCCAAAGAGGAAATGTGCATCTTCATAAGATACCCTAAAGCAAAAATTGGGAATACCTTCTACCATAGATCTGAAGGCAAGTTCTTTGTTGCCAAGATGGATCATTTCCAGTGAAGGAGGTTCTCCCGAAAAAAGTGAGTGGGAGGAAGGTATAACTTGATGAGGTTATTGAACCTTCAATTGAATTGGAAAGTAGCATGATGTCTACTACACAACTTGTTCTTGTGGATACGTGTTGGGCCTCCAAGCGTAGAGTTTTGTAGGACAGTAGCAATTTCCTCTCAAGTGGACGACCTAAGGTTTATCAATCCGTGGGAGGCATAGGACGAAGATAGTCTCTCTCAAGCAACCCTGCAATCAAATACAAGAAATCTGTTGTGTCCTCAACACACCCAATACAATGGCAAATTGTATTGGTGCACTACTTCGGAGAAGAGATGATGATAAAAGTGTAGTATGGATAGTAGATATGAGTCTTTGTAGTGCGAACAATAAAAAAACAGAAAGGTAGTAAATAATAAAATGGAGCACAAACATTATTGCAATGATAGAAAATGAGGCCTAGGATACATATTTTCACTAGTGCAATCTCTCAACAATAAAATAGCATACGGTGGGTAAACAAATTACTGTTGGGCAATTGTTAGAAAAGAAAATAATTATGACGTTATCCAAGGCAATGATCATGATATAGGCATCACATCCAAATCAAGTAGACAGACTGCTTCCTGCATCTACTACTATTACTTCCCACATCGACCTCTATCCAGCATGCATCTAGTGTATTAAGTTCATAAGAGCGAAGTAATGCATTAAGAACGATGACATGAACTAGTCAAGACAAAGCATATAAGAATTCAACCCAACTTGTTATCCTTAATGGCAACGACACATGTGTATCAACTCCCCTTCTGTCACTAGGACTGAACACCGCAAGATCGAACCCATTACCGAGCACCTCTTCCCATTGCAAGAAGATAAAATATAGTTGGCCAAACCAAACCAAAACTTAGGACAAGAAATACAAGGCTATACTAAATCATGCACAAAACAGATCAACAAAGAACTCAAATAAAACGAGGATAGATCTGATCATAAAGTCACAATTCATCGGATCCCAACAAACACACTGCACAAAGTCGTTACATCGAATGGATCTCCATGAAGATCATGGAGACTATTGTATTGAGATACAAAGAGAGAGAGAGAGAGAGAGAGAGAGAGAGAGAGAGAGATCAAACCCATAGCTACTAGTACATACCCGTAGCCTCGAGGGTGGACTACTCCTTGCTTGTCATGATGGCCTCCGGGATGATGAAGATGGCCTCCAGTGATGACCCCCCCTCTAGCAGGGTGCGAGAAGAGGGTCCAGATTGGTTTTCGGAGGATACAGAGGCGTGCAGCGACGATGTCCAAGTTCTAGGTTATCCATCGAAGGTTTTTATATATATGTGAATTATTGGCGTTGGTTTCATGCGAAGGGGAGCCTTAGGGGGCCCACACAACATCATTCCACACCTATGGGGGGGGGGGCGCCACAGTGTTGTGTGGGCACCCTGAGCATCTTATGGTCCTTCCTTGAAGCTTCCCGGGGCTCTTTCCTTATGTAAAAAATCGTCAAAAAGTTTCATTGCATTTGGAGAACTTTTATTTCTGCACAAAAAACAACACCATGGTAGTTCTGCTGAAAACATCGTTAGTCCGGGTTAGTTCTAATCAAATCATACCAAAACCATATAGAATTGTGATAAACATGGCTTGAATACTTCATAAATTATAGATACGTTGGAGATATATTAGCATCCCCAAGCTTAATTCCTTGTCGTCCTCGAGTAGGTAAATGATAAAAGAAATAATTTATGAAGTGTGAATGCTAGCGTAGTGCATAAGTTTGATCAATGATAATTTCAGTCACTTTCTCTAGCATCACAATAGCAACTTATTCTCATAAAACTCATCATGACCAAGTAGCAACTAATTCACAAGTTATGGTTCAAACAATGCATTGTCTTGAAACTCAACAACCTATGTTCTTAGTCACCAAGCAATTTCAATTCAACTTAATTCAACAAATTCTACTACTCAATTATCATTTAGTCTTCCATGATTGCTACTACTCAAAGCATATTTTTATAACAAATGGCATTCATCGAACACAGATAAAAATAGGGGCATAATGTTTCGACTCCAAGTGAAGTCAGACGACCGTGTAACCCAGACATTTTGAGTATGTGCTCACTGACAGAACTGTTCTCCTCCATCTTACAGCTAAAGAACTTGTCGGAGACTTCATATCTCTCGACACGGGCATGAGCTTGAAAAACTAGCTTCAGCTCTTGGAACATCTCATATGCACCGTGTTGCTCAAAACGCCTTTGGAGCCCCGTTTCAAAACTATATAACATGCCACACCTAACCAGAGAGTAGTCATCACTCCGCGTTTGCCAGACGTTCAGAATGTCCTGCGCTGCTGCGGGAGCGGGAGGGTCACCTAGCGGCGCATCAAGGACATAAGCCTTTTTAGCTGCTTCAAGGATGAGCTTCAAGTTGCGAACCTAGTCCGCATAGTTGCTACCATCATCTTTCAGCTTGTTTTTCTCTAGGAATGCGTTGAAATTGAGGTTGACGTTGGCCATCTACAATATTTATAAAGACAACTTTTAGACTAAGTTCATGACAATTAAGTTCATTTAATCAAATTAAGTATGAACTCCCACTTAAATCGACATCCCTCTAGTCATATAAGTGATACATGATCCATGTTGACTAACTCGTGTCCGATCATCACGTGAGACGGACTAGTCACCATGGTGAGCAACTTCATGCTGATCGTATTCAACCATACGACTCATGTCCGACCTTTCGGTCTCTTGTATTCGAGGTCATGTCTATACATGCTAAGCTCGTCGAGTCAACCTAGGTGTTTCGCGTGTGTAAATCTGGCTTACACCCGTTGTATGCGAACATTAGAATCTATCACACCCGATCATCACGTGGTGCTTCGAGACAACGATCCTTCGCAACGGTGCACACTTAGGGGAATACGTTCTCGAAATTTTAAGAGGGATCATCTTATTATGCTACCGTCGTTCTAAGCAATAAGATGAAAACATGATAAACATCACAATGCAATCATATAGTGACATGATATGGCCATTATCATCTTTGCTATTTCGATCTTCATCTTTAGGCATCGCATGATCATCATTGTCACCGGCGTGACACCATGATCTCCATCATCATGATCTCCATCATGGTGTCTCCGTGAAGTCGTCACGCCAACTACTACTATCACTACTACTATAGCTAACTGTTTAGCAATGAAGTAAAAGTAGTAAGCACATGGCGTTGCATCTCATACAATAAATTAAGACAACTCCTATGGCTCCTGCCGGTTGTCATACTCATCGACATGCAAGTCGTGAAACCTATTACAATAACATGATCATCTCATACATCATACATGCAACATCACAACTTTGGCCATATCACATCACATGTCAAACCCTGCAAAAACAAGTTAGACGTCCTCTAATTGTTGTTGCGAGTTTTACGTGGCTGATTTGGGTTTCTAGCAAGAACACCTTCTTACCTAGGTGACAGCCACAAGATGATATGCCAAAGCTATTTACCCTTCGTAAGGACCCTTTTCATCAAATCCAATCCGACTAGAGTGGGAGAGACATACACCCGCTAGCCACCTTTATGCACGGTGTGCATGTCTGTCGGTGGAACCAGTCTCACGTAAGCGTACGTGTAAGGTCGGTCCGGGCCGCTTCATCCCACAATACCGCCGGAAAAGAATAAGACTAGTAGCGGCAAGCAATTGAAAAATCATCGCCCACAACCTTTTGTGTTCTACTCGTGCACAAAATCTACGCATAGAAAACCTGGCTCGGATGCCAATGTTGGGTAACGTAGCATAAATTCAAAAAATTTCCTATGCATATTCAGATCTTCCTATGGAGAGACCAGCAACAAGAGAGGGGTGAGTGCATATTCATACCTTTGAAGATCGCTAAGCGGAAGCGTTGCTAGAACGCGGTTGATGGAGTCGTACTCGTGGCGATTCAGATTGCGGTGTGATTCCGATCTAGTGCCGAACTACGGCACCTCCGCGTTCAACACACGTGCAGCCCGGTGACGTCTCCTGCACCTGGATCTAGCAAGGAGGAGGGAGAGGTTGGGGAAGATCTCCAGCAGAACGACGGCGTGGTGTCGATGGAGAGACGAGGTCTCTCGGCAGGGCTTCGCCAAGCACCGGCAGAGAGGAGGAGAAAGAAGAGCAGGGCTGTGCCGAGGGAGATGGAAAACTGTGTCTCCAACAGCCCAAAGTGCCCACTATATATAGGGGAGGGAGGGGATGAGACCCCTTGAGGGTTTCCCTCTCCTGGGAGGGGCGGCAGCCCTAGATGGGGGAGGTGCGGTGGCCAGGAGGGGGAGGAGGGGTGGCGCACCCTTCTAGTGGGCCTTAGGCCCACCTGCGCTAGGGTTTCCCCCTTCTCCCCTCTTCTTCCGCCACAGGCTGAGTGTGGGGGGCGCACCAGCCCACCTAGGGGATGTTTCCCTCCCGCACTTGGCCCATCTAGCCTCCCGGGGCCGTGGCCCCCTTCCGGTGGACCCCCGGGGCCACCTCCGGTGGTCCCGGAACGTTACCGGTGACGCCTGAAACACTTCCGGTGTCCGAAACCATCCGTCCTATATATCAATCTTTACCTCCGGACCATTCTGGAGCTCCTCGTGACGTCCGGGGTCTCATCCGGGACTCTGAACAACTTTCGATAACCACAATTCCCTATAACCCTAGCGTCATCGACCCTTAAGTGTGTAGACCCTACGGGTTCGGGAGACAGGCAGACATGACCGAGACACCTCTCCGGCCAATAACCATCAGCGGGGTCTGGATACCCATGGTGGCTCCCACTTGCTCCACGATGATCTCATCGGATGAACCAGGATGTCAAGGATTCAATCAATCCCGTATACAATTCCCTTTGTCTATCGGTATAGAACTTGCCCGAGATTCGATCGTCGGTATACCTATACCTTGTTCAATCTCGTTACCGGTAAGTCTCTTTACTCATTCCGTAGCACGTCATCGTGTGACTAACTCCTTAGTCACATTGAGCTCATGATGATGTTCTACCGAGTGGGCCCAGAGATACCTCTCCGTCACGCGGAGTGACAAATCCCGATCTCGGTTCGTACCAACCCAACAGACACTTTCAGAGGTACCCGTAGTGCACCTTTATAGTCACCCAGTTACGTTGTGATGTTTGATACACCCAAAGCACTCCTACGGTATCCGGGAGTTGCACAATCTCATGGCTGAAGGAAAAGACACTTGACATTAGAAAAGCTTTAGCATACGAACAATACGATCTAGTGCTACGCTTAGGATTGGGTCTTGTCCATCACATTATTCTCCCAATGATGTGATCCCGTTATCAATGACATCTAATGCCCATGACGAGGAAACCATGATCATCTATTATCTAACGAGCTAGCCAACTAGAGGCTTGCTAGGGACACATTGTGATCTATTTATTCACACATGTATTACTGTTTCCTGTTAATACAATTATAGCATGAACAATAGACGATTATCATGAACAAGGAAATATGATAATAACCATTTTATTATTGCCTCTAGGGCATATTTCCAACAATTGCTACTACTCAAAGCATATTTTTAGAACAAAAGTCATTCATCGAACACAAAGAAAAATAGGGGCATAATGTTTCGCCTCCCAACTTATTTATCGTAGAGATAATTGTCAACAATAATGATTCATGATAAAATATATTTGACTGGTGATATGTGCTTAGATCTTTACCCACCACATGATGCTTGCCAACTAGAGAATAGGTTGGGAGAAGGAATTCACTCAACGTGAAAGTAAATAGCATAAAATTAAATAACATGAAAGTAAAAGATAGGCCATTCGGAGAGGGAAGGATAGGTTGTCATGCGCTTTTTATTTTTGGATGCACAAACTCTTAATACAAAGGAATGTCACGTGATATTGCCCCTTGTGATAGCAACCTTTATTATGCAGTCCGTCGCTTTTATTGCTTTACCATCAGAAGTTCGTACCACGCTTATTTTTCCCTTACAATAAAAGATCGTATTTAATTTAGGAGCAAATTTTCTTTCTTTTTGCACCAATGACAACTTAATTGAAGGATCTTATTCAATCCATAGGTAGATATGGTGGACACTTATGGCAAGGAACTGGGTTTAAGGGTTTTTGGATGCACAAGTAGTATTTCTACTTAGTGCGAATTTTTGGATAGCAAAATATCATAAGCAAGCACCACATGTTGGAGGATCCATAACAATATAACTTATATGCAAATATACCCAAACATAACTCATTATGTTGTCTTCCTTGTCCAACTTCAACTAATTTGCTCAAGTTTGAAAATAATTAATGAGTATTCACAATCATAAAAGATGTCCAAGATAATATATTTATATGTGAAAGTTCTCTTCCTCATACTATTCATTCATGAATTGCTTCTATGACCAATATTGTGATAGTCAAGCTTTAAAAGATTTCACCATCTAAACTCAATGTGAAGATACCACTAGGCATGATACACGCATATGAAGCTCATAATACTTTAAATTTATGATATTCAATTCATTCACAATTTACTCATAGGATACAAGTGAATAACAAGAGTAAATGACAAACTACTCCAAAAAGATATAAGTGAAGATCAAATGAGTAGTCAAATAATTAAGTAGCTATGTGAGGACTCTATCTAAATAAAGATTTAAGATCTTGATGATCTTATTGAAACAAAAAACAAAAGGGAAATAAAATGACAAACCAAGTATAGGACAACTCATGCGAAGAAGCAAAAACTTAGGCTCAACGAAAACTAACCGATAATTGTTGAAGAAGAAAGGTGGGATGCCTACCGGGGCATACCCAAGCTTAGTTGCTTGAGACATTTTGAAATATTTTCTTGGGATGCCTTGGGCATCCCCAATCTTGAGCATTTGTGTCTCCTTAATTCCTCTCATATCATGGTTTTTCTGAATCTTAAAAACTTCATCCACAAAAAACTCAACAAGAACTCGTGAGATAAGTTAGTATAGATCAATGCAAAACCTTATCATTATCTACTATAACAAATCACTAAAATTATAATTTAACATTGCATACTAAATGACTCTGTATATTTCATACTCCTATCCTCAAATAGGACCATTAAACAAGCCAACATATGCAAACAATGCAAACATAACAGCAATATGTCTAAACATGACAGTTTGTAAAGAATGCAACATGATCCATGTTTAATTAACTCCAAAAAAATTGAAAATGTACCACACTGTAGAGAGTTTATAATATCACTCTATGTAAACATTTCAAGATTTGATGATATACTGACTTTTCTAGGGATTTTTTGGACTAACAACAAACTTTCTGTTTTGAAACAGCAACTCATTCACTTGCAAATTGAGCATGGTAAAGGCTACACTTGACACTTTTATTGGAATAAAGGATACAAAACTTTATTATAAATAACAGAAAGAAAAATTCAACAAAAGAAAATGACACTCCAAGAAAAACACATATCATGTGACGAATAAAAATATAGTCCCAAGTGAGGTTACCGATAATGTTGAAGACGAAAGAGGTGATGCCTTCCGGGGCATCCCCAAGCTTAGTTTCTTGGGTATTCCTTGAGTGTTAACTTGGGCTGCCTTAGGAATCCCCAAGCTTAGGGTCTTGCCACTCTTTATTCTTCTCATATCGATATCTCACCTAAAACTTGAAAACTTCAATCACACAAAACTTAACAGATCTTCGTGAGATGGGTTAGTATGATAAAGAGAAAATAATTCACTTAGGTACTGTCAAAGACAAGATCCATAATTGTTATCACACAATTACTACTGTACACTATCATTTCCAAAATTTATATCACTTAATATAAGCTATGGAAATGCTAAAACAAGCAAACTATGCAAACAAGGCAGGTTCTATCAAAAACAGAACAGTTTGTAATGATCCAAACAATAACGAAACTTCTGCAACTCCAAAAATTCTGAAAAATTAGGACAACATGGAGAATTTTTATATCAATCATGTATAAAATATTAACAAGCTTTTGACGCTCTAATGAAGTTAATAAAAATTCTGCACTGGGCACAAAAGTTTCTGTTTTTGCACAGAATCAAGTCAACTATCATCGACATTATCCCAAAGGCTTTACTTGGCACATTATTGAAATAAAACATGATTACTACAATAGCTTAATCATGTGAACACATGAAAACAATATGTAAAAGTGTTGGGTTGTTTCCCAACAAGCACTTTTCTTTAATGCCTTCAAGCTAGGCATGATGATTTCAATGATGCTCACACAAAAGATAAGAATTGAAACACAAAGAGAGCATCATGAAGCATATGACTAGCACATTTAAGTCTAACCCAGTTCCTATGCATAAGGATTTTGTGAACAAATAATTTATTGTAGCAAGAATCAACTAACATAGGAAGGCAAAACAACCATGACTTCAAAACTTTCAACACATAAAGAGGAAACTTGATATTTTTTCAATAAGTAAAAGCATATGTTCCTCTCTCATAATAATTTCCGGTAGCATCATGAATGAATTCAACAATATAACCAGCACATAAAGCATTCTTTTCATGATCCACAAGCATAGAGAATTTATTACTCTCCACACAAGAAAATTTCTTCTCATAAAAATAATGGGAGCAAACTCAACAAAATAACTATCATGAGAAACTTGATTGAAATAATCCAATTGAAAATAAAAATCAATATGACATGTTTCACCATTATTCTTTATATCATACATTTCATCACAATAATCATCATAAATAGGAGGCATGCTTTCATCATAATAAATTTGCTCATCAGAACTTGAGGGACTAAAAATATCATCTTCATCAAACATAACATCCCCAAGCTTGTGGCTTTGCACATCATTAGCATCAAGGATAAAGCATACTAACAACATTGCAATCATGCTCGTCATTCAAATTAAACATTTTATAGAATTCTTCTTCAATCAATTGAGCACAATTTTCAGAATCCTTAATTTCAAGAAAGACATCATAAAGGTAAAGCATTTCATGCAACTTCAATTCCATTTTTTAGTTTTATTTTATAAAACCAAACTAATGATAAAATAAGAAATTAAAAGACCCGATTGCAAGATCTAAAGATATACCTTCAAGCACTCACCTCCTCGGCAACGGAACCAGAAAAGAGCTTGATGTCTACTACACAACTTGTTCTTGTAGACACGTGTTGGGCCTCCAAGCGCAGAGTTTTGTAGGACAATGCAATTTTCCCTCAAGTGGATGACCGTGGGACACGTAGGATGAAGATAGTCTATCTGAAGCAACCCTGCAATCAAATACAAGAAATCTCTTATGTCCCCAACACACGCAATACAATGGCAAATTGTATCGGTGCACTAGTTCGGCGAAGAGATCATGATAAGCTGTAGTATGTATAGTAGATATGAGTTTTTGTAGTGTGAACAATAAGAAACAACAAGGTAGTAAATAATAAAACGGCACACAAACGGTATTGCAATGATAGAAAATGAGGCATAGGATACATACTTTCACTAGTGCAATCTCTCAATAAGAAAAGAGCATAGAGTGGGTAAACAAATTACTATTGGGCAATTTATAGAAAAGCAAATAATTATGACGCTATCCAAGACAATGATCATGATATAGGTATCACATCCAAATTAAGTAGACCGACTCCTGCGTGCATCTACTACTATTACTTCACACATCGACCGCTATTCAGCATGCATCTAGTGTATTAAGTTTATAAGAACGAAGTAATGCATTAAAAATGATGACATGAAGTAGTCAAGACAAAAGCGTATAAGAATTCATCCCAACTTGTTATCCTTAATGGCAACAACACATGCGTATCAACACTGTTAGAGCATATATCTCCATATGTGGTTTTGGTAATTGATGACAATTCCTATGGACTAATGGTTGCCTTAAGTTATATTTATAGGATTTGTCCATAGGCACTTCTGGAAGTCCATCTGTTGGGTTCAAGGAGTTTATATGATGACCAAGGTGCTATTCAAGGTATTATCCAAAGAATGGTCATAGAGACACAAGGTTGATCAAGATCTCAGACAAAGAGTAAATCAAGATGATCGACACACAAAGCGTACAAGATGTACCGAGAGGGATCAAGTGATCCCATGGTATGGTAAGCATGTTACATTACGTGTTTGTGTACTAACCCATGGTCTTCGTGAGAGTTCTATGAGGGGGTTAGGTGTGTTTCCATGGGCTTGCGTCAAAGAGAAGATCTCATACAACCCATGAAGTATGACGTCAAGTTGTGATCGTCATCAAGATTGCGATGTGCAAGTTCAAGTGGATCAGCATGAAGATATCATGCTTGAAGCTTGCTGTCCATTGACAAAGAGTAAATCAAGATGATCGACACACAAAGCGTACAAGATGTACCGAGAGGGATCAAGTGATCCCATGGTATGGTAAGCATTGTCCATTACGTGTTTGTGTACTAAGCCATGGTCTTCGTGGGAGTTCTATGTGGGGGTTAGGTGTGTTTCCATGGGCTTGCGACAAAGATAAGATCTCATACAACCCATGAAGTATGACGTCAAGTTGTGATCGTCATCAAGATTGTGATGTGCAAGTTCATGTGGATCAGCACGAAGATATCATACTTGAAGCTTGCTGTCCATTGTGGTGGCAATGGACTTGTGAAGATATGCTGAAGAGTGGCTCACCCGTAGTGAGTATGGGGGAGCAATCAACTAACCTTCATCAAGCCAAAGCAATCAAGAAAGGTGGTCCATCTTGAGGAAGCCAAGATCATCATCATCTAGCTCAAGAGGACGAGGTGCAAGGTATATGTTTGCCCTTGATAGGTTTTCTGGTTAGGATAGATTGCTGTACTATCAAGGGGGGCTCTCAAGTGAGTAGCTTGATCGTATTGTTCGTTGAGAGCTCAAACCATTTGCATCCTTGCATCATACTTCTTGGTTCTTGTTTGGTGTTTCTCTTTGTGAGTTTTAGAGCTTATGGTCATCTTCGTGACAAGCTCGAGTTCATCGAAAACGGAGTCCATATGCATCTACTATGATGTTTTCGATGTTGGAGTTTTTGCCGGTTCTTCATTCATAGAGATCTCACATCTCTATATCATTGGCATTTTCATATCTGCATGGTCTTAAGATTTCCATGCATCCAACAAGCTTGGGTTTGCTCGATTCGGAGCTCGTATGCGAAAGTTATGGCTGTTTCAGTGGCGAGCGGTAGTACCGCTGGACCTAGCGGTAGTACCGCTAGAGTTGGCGGTAGTACCGCTGGCCCTAGCGGTAGTACCGCTGGCTAGCGGTAGTACCGCCCCTGGTCAGCGGTAGTACCGCTCCAGGAGCTTAGTACCGCCTGCCTAGCGGTTGTTCGTGGACGGACCTTTTTGCGAAGACTTTCTTGGCGGTGGTAGTGCCTTTGCACTACCAGGGGCCCAACGGTAGTACCGCTGCAGCCAGCGGTAGTACCGCTAGCTGGCGGTAGTATCGCTGCAGTCAGCGGTAGTACCGCTGGAGTGCCAGGGGTAGTACCGCTGCAGCCAACAGTAGTACCGCTGGAGCTCGGGCAGAGAGTGGGGGTAACGGTCTGATTCCTTCCCCCACTATATAAAGGGGGTCTTCTTCCCCCTTGGCATTATCCATCCGTTGAGCTCTTGTTCTACCTCCATTGTTGACATTCTTAGAGCTTGCTTACTCTCAATCCCTCCAATGATTCTTGCTTGTTCTCGAGGGAAAAGACAGAGGAGATCTAGATCCACATCTCCACCAATCACTTTCTCCTCTATGTGAGGGGAACCCCTTGGATCTTGATCTTGGAGTTCTTTGTGAGCTCCTTGTTCTTCCTCTCATATTTCTCCATAGCTTTCGTTGTTGTGGAGGGATTTGAGTGTGAGGGACTTGACCACTTCGTGTGTTCTTGCCATTGCATTAGTTGCATCGGTTTGAGTTCTCCACGGTGATACGTGGAAGTGAAGTTTGAGAAGCTTATTACCTTTGGTACTTAGTACCCTAGATATTGTTCTTCGCGGATGCTTTGGCGTCCTAGAAGCTTGGTGGTGTCTCGGAGCTCAATAATTGTGGTGTGAAGCTCCGGGCAAGCGTTGGGGTCTCCAATTAGGTTGTGGAGATTGCCCCGAGCAATTTGTACGGGTACCGGTAACCGCCCCCAAGGGTTGCCACGTGTACGGGTTCGGTGACTGCCCCCAAGGTTTGCCATTTGTACGGGTTCAGTGACCGCCCTCCAGGGTCCCTTAGTGGAATCACGACATCTTGCATTGTGCGAGGGCGTGAGGAGATTACGGTGGCCTTAGTGGCATCTTGGGGAGCATTGTGCCTCCACACCGCTCTAACGGAGATTAGCATCCGCAAGGGTGTGAACTTCGGGATACATCATCGTCTCCCCGTGCCTCGGTTATCTCTTACCTGAACCCTTTACTTATGCACTTTACTTTGTGATAGACATATTGTTTATTGTAATATATCTTGCTATCACTTAGTTGTTTATCTTGCTTAGCATAAGTTGTTGGTGCACATAGGTGAGCCTAGTTGTTTGTAGGTTTTGTGCTTGACATATTAAACGTTAGTTTTAATCAGTATTTGTTCAAGCCTAAACCTTAATTATTTTAAAGCGCCTATTCACCCCCCCTCTAGGCGACATCCACGTCCTTTCAATTGGTATCAGAGCTAGGTCTCTCTTTATTAGGTTTAACCACCTAGAGAGTAAGGATGTCGACTAGGGGTTTAGGATTCACTGACACTTAGTTTCGATGGCACACATTTTGATGTTTGGGTAATTCGCATGCTTAATCACTTTCGGGTCTTGGACCCAAATTTAGAGCGAATTGTAGGTACGGGTTTTTCTCCTCCAAAGGATTCCCAAAATATATCTTTAGAGGATGAGAAAAACTCTTATCACAATGCTCAAGCTTCTAATGTGCTTTTTGATGCTTTGAGAAATGTAGTTCTATTTCAACTCATGCCATTCCGGGATGCTCATGAGTTGTGGACAAAGCTTCAAGATAAATATGGTGTGTCCAAGATTTGCAGGGATGACTGTTCTCCCTCCACCTCCGGTCGTGTGGTCTTCTCAACTTCATCTACTTCACCTACATGTGGATTGCCACAAGGTAATGATATGGTGAGTAGTGGTGACCATTGCAATAATAAAAGTGGGTTTATTGTTGATGATCCTTCATCACTATATTATTGCAATGCTTCATCTTTGGGCGTTAACACTTCGAGCACTCTAAATGTTTCACATGCTTGTGTTGCTAGTCCGTGCATATCATATAAAAACTGCGTGTCTAAATCTCATGATGATATGCCTCCTATATCTTGTTGCCATGATAAAAATGTATATATTTCCTCGAGTTGTTGTGCTAACAATGTAGAGGAAATTCATCACTCCATGGAACAAGATGTGGCCTTGAATGATGCTTCAAGGGATCCTACATCATCATCTATTGTGACTCACTTTTGCCTTATGGCTAAGGCTTCAAAGGTATCTCCTACTTTGAATTCCAATATATCTCATGATGATGATGTTGATGATAATGGGGATGAGGATAATGATAAAGAGAGTGATAATATTGCATCCTTAAAAATTAAGGGTGAAATGATTTTTAAATTTCTTTATAAGAATAAACTTGCTCGTTCCAACTTCTTGGAAATCATGTCTATTGCCACTCAGGGCAAGAAATACATTGAGGAGTTGGAAGCTCATCTTGAGGAGCATGAGGCCACCATTGAGACAATGCAAGGTCATGAGCGTGATTACGCTAATGAGATCGCAGAGCTATCTCAAGCTCTTGATAATGAACAAACCACCAAGGAATCTCTTGAGGAAACCTTTGCTCTAGAATTATCTAGATTAAAGGGATCCTATGACAGAGCTCTCGAGGTGGCTAATGATTTTAGAACTAAAAATGATAAGCTTCAAGTTGCTCATGCTAAACTCCTTGAGGACTATGAGCACCTCGGAAATGGCTCAAGGGCTATTAAGAGCTCGCTCATCGAACTCACCGAGTCTCATGCTCAACTTGAAGCTTCATATGCTAAAGAGCTTGCCAAGGTGCCTTCTCCTCTTATTGCTAATGATGATGCTTGTGCTACTAACTCTACTTCTTGTGAAGCATCCATTTTAAAGGAGAATGTTGAGCTAAGGGCTCAACTAGAGTTGCTATCTAGCAATTATGGGAAATTGGAAGAAAGTCATGTAATGGTCACAAGCTCTCATGATGATCTTCTAGCATCCCATAATGTGCTAAAATTAGCTCATGAGGCTATTACTACCAAGGTAACATCGAGTGAGCCTCATGTGGACATTAGCACTACTTCTAGTCAAAAAGCTATATTGCCATGTGCTAGTCCTTGTAATTCATCTACTCATAATGTTGCTACATCTTGTGATGAATTACTCTCCATGCCTTGTTGCTCTAACAATGAAGCTTATACTTCCTCTAGTACTTGTGTTGATACTAACCATGTAGAGGAAATCAAAGAGCTCAAGGCCCAAGTCACTTCCTTGAAGAAAGACTTGGAAAAGAGTCATGAAGGGATGTCCACACTCAACAATGTCTTGTGTGGACAAAAATCCCCGAATGATAAAAATGGACTTGGATTCAACTCCAACAAGAAGAAGAGGTCCAAAAGCTTCAAGAAGAAAGGCCAAGAACAAGTCAAGAATTTGGCCAAGATTATTTGCTTCAAGTGCAAAATTGAAGGGCACCATGTTAGATCTTGCCCACTAAAGAAGAAGCCCCAAAGTCACAAGCAATAAGGGAAGAGGCCACAAGTGCACTCACATACTCAACTACAAGTTGAAGAAAGGCCCCTTCCCAAGAAGACCCAATCCAACACTCCTCATGTTGAGAAATCAATAGGGAAGAAATTAAAGGGTAGATGTTGCTACTTATGTCGAAGGGTCACTTCGCTTCTTCTTGCACGAGATGTAATTTATCCAACCCAATCATTATTGATGATATCTATTCTCTTGGGAAGGATAAGGTTGGCAATGTGTTTGCCAAGTTTGTTGGTACTCAAAGTGGTGTCAAGAAAAGTACCATTTGGGTTGCCAAGCCTATTGTGACTAACCTCTTAGGACCCAACGTGGTTGGGGACCAACAAGCTCAAACTTGATCAATAGGTGAATATGGAGGACATTAGAGACTTGGATACATAATGAAGAATTAAGGGGTCTTCATCATTCATATCATCTCAAGCCAAGTCATTTGGATTATCGAGTTTCTATCTTATATCCAATGTGCCTCCTGACGGTAACTTGTACTTAAACTATTTACATTGTTAGTTGCTTGCCCCTTTTGCATGTTGTGGTTTTGTACCTTGCATGTGTTTGTATATGTTGTGCTTCCAACTTGCTTATCTTGAGTAAGCGAATATGTGTATGTTGGTTTGCATATCATGTTCATGTGAGTCTTCTATTGAGTCTTATTGCATCTTGTTTGTATCTTTGATTGGCTCTTGTGAGAGATTAATGGATTATTTCATTATGGGGGAGTGATGTGCTTTGCACACCTCACGATCCTATAAATGTGTATACATGGGGAATACCACTTAGTATTGATATTTCAAGATTACCTAGTTTCTATGTGGTATGTCTTACTCATGAGAAATTCAAATTCTAAATGGTCCATTAATTATCTCTTGTTGGTTTTTTCGTTTGCCACTTGTTAATATTGTTGGGTTATCACATTATGGGGGAGTAATATGCTATGTGCATATTACAAGCCTAGAGAATGTGTACATTTGAGGTATTGCCACTTAATGTTGATATTGTAAATTATCTTGTTCCTAGGTGGCATGTTTGCTCTACAAGTGTCATTTGCTTGCGTTTTATGGGTAAAGATGATCTTGGATATATTTGAAATCTACCAATGAGTATCATTTCCAAAATACTTCTTGTCCTTGACAATTGGTATTCCCATCATGTGGTAGGAATTGCTAATCGTCTTTACATTGGATTTTGTGTTTCGTTTGTCTTCCTTGCCTCTTGTGGATCTATTTTAACTTGTCTAGTGTTTTTATAAATATAGAGAAAGTGATGATCCCATCTTGTGCATTTTGTATTTAAATGCAAATTCTATATAATGCACAACCCTTGGGGGAGCTATCCTATTTTCTTTAGAACACTCTCTTTATACGCCCATCATACAATCTTTTGATCCCCATCAAGTGTATGTTGATGGGAGGCAAGTCTTGCTCTTTATGATGCTTTGTGCCATCATGAAAATTTGTCGAGGGTTTGGTTTTTTGGAACCTAGCTCTCTTTTGGAAACTAGATACCTCGTGTCTGTTTTCCTTCAATTGGTATCTTGTTTCCTTTTTATTTGGCATGTGTCAATGATATCTCATTCCTTGTTGTATATTTTAATTGATATCCCTCAAGTGATAGTTTTTCATTTGCTATCTTATTATCACTTGATACCTTGTCTTTTGGTATCTTATCAACTATATGTTGATTGGATTCTTGAAAGCCATGAGCATGCATATTTACTATATGTATTTCCTTTGGCATGCTTTCTTTCTTTGACCCAATATATAGGGGAAACTCCACCTTGTCATAAAATGGCTAACGTGTGCATGAAATTCAAATTCATATCTATATGCACATATGTATGTGGAGTTTGTCCTATGTATTGTCGGTTTTTCTAACTCTTTGGTCCCAATGAGTTTGGGCACCATTTTGTTTGTTTTGTTGTTCCAGGAACAATTGGAGATGCATTGGATGCTCGGCTCACCTATAAGGAAGGTGTTGAGACCATGTGATTATTGAAGCCAAGTTAGGATGATCAAAGAACAACTATCTACTACATCAATCCAATGTTGTCTCGGTAACAAGTATCTACTTCATGCATTATCTTCTTGCAAAGGCCCCTGTCTTTTCTTTGCAGGTTGCATCATGGCATGAATCTCTTGATTCATTCTTGTAGTACTTGTTTCCTTTCTCAAAGCATCCTAACGATGATGTCTTATTACTAGTTGGGATGTCTTTGATGTTCGTATGTTTTAAGTTCATATTGTACAATAAGAAAATATTAGGCCATGTGCTATGCTTCCAAGCAAAAGATCTTATTGATATATTTATGACTTCCTTTTGGATATGTAGTTTGTTCCTTCTTGTAACCATTTCGTGCGTACATTCTTCGTTGTGGATATATATCATCACGATTGTCTTCTACTTAGAATCTTTTACACATGAGAGAAATTACATCTCTAATTGATATCCTCTTTTCTTTTACGTCCACCGTTGCATTTCCTTTTTCAGTTTTTGGTGGCTTCATGAAAGGATTTGTCTTGAGTGCGTATCTTTTTTTCCTACATCTTGATGCACTCTTTGGCCGTGAAGATTATTTTTCCTCATGCCTGTCTTGATGAGGGTTTTTCCATTTCGATTGGTATCCCTCCTCTCTTGACAAGGTTATTATTTCCTATCTTCACCATGGGTTGTCACAAGCTTTGGTTCTTATTTTGTTTATTAGTAAGCTTGTGAACCCATTTTCTAGTATGTGTGTGTGGGAATGATATGTCTTGCACTTTGTGTCTCATTTCATCAAGACTATGTTGATGAGTAATGTTCATCCTTATCTTAGTCTTCTCAAGTGCCTTGCCATGACTCACACACATTATTTTGGTTGAGCCTAATCTTAAGTTGCTTCTTTTACATGTTGCTCAACCACTTGTTTTGTGCAAGAGATTTGCTTATTGTCTCATCTTTCTTCTTGCACCCGTTGTGTGTTTTTATTAATTTTGGGGGAGCAACGATCCAATTTTGTGCACTTGTATCATATACAAAAATCTCTTATTAGTGCACAAATCATGGGGAGCTTCCCTAGTTTTGATAAAACACTCCGTTGCTTTTATCATAATATCTTTTATTCATGTGGTTCGAAGGACCATATGATTGTTTGTTCCATCCGGTATCTTTTGATTGCTTGCCTCTATTTTGGTATGTCCTTGTGGCATACGATTCCTTTATTTGCAATCTTTGGGTCCTCAATATAGTTTGTTTTCCTCCAACCACTTATCATTGTATTTGTGTATTTCTTTGCACTCATTTGCTGAGAAGTTTTTGGAGGACCACCAAATATATTGGCTTTCTAAACTTTTCGTCCATTTTGGCAATCGATGCCAATGGGGGAGAAGTTTAGAGAGTTTAGTTTACTTTGGATATGTTTAGAGGGGTTTGCTTTTATTGCGTAAACATTTACATCTTGCACGCATGCATTATTGCTTTGTATGTGTGCGGTTGGTTATGCTTAGTTATGCTTATTTCCTTACATACACTCTCTTAAAGTAGTTGTCATCAATTACCAAAATGGGGGAGAATGTTACAGCATATATCTCCATATGTGGTTTTGGTAATTGATGACAATTCTATGGACTAATGGTTGCCTTAAGTTATATTTATAGGATTTGTCCATAGGCACTTCTGGAAGTCCATCTGTTGGGTTCAAGGAGTTTATATGATGACCAAGGTGGTATTCAAGGTATTATCCAAAGAATGGTCATAGAGACACAAGGTTGATCAAGATCTCAGACAAAGAGTAAATCAAGATGATCGACACACAAAGCGTACAAGATGTACGAGAGGGATCAAGTGATCCCATGGTATGGTAAGCATTGTCCATTACGTGTTTGTGTACTAACCCATGGTCTTCGTGAGAGTTCTATGTGGGGGTTAGGTGTGTTTCCATGGGCTTGTTTCAAAGAGAAGATCTCATACAACCCATGAAGTATGACGTTAAGTTGTGATAGTCATCAAGATTGCGATGTGCAAGTTCAAGTGGATCAGCACGAAGATATCATGCTTGAAGCTTGCTGTCCATTGACAAAGAGTAAATCAAGATGATCGACACACAAAGCGTACAAGATGTACCGAGAGGGATCAAGTGATCCCATGGTATGGTAAGCATTGTCCATTACGTGTTTGTGTACTAACCCATGGTCTTCGTGAGAGTTCTATGTTGGGCTTAGGTGTGTTTCCATGGGCTTGCGTCAAAGAGAAGATCTCATACAACCCATGAAGTATGACGTCAAGTTGTGATCGTCATCAAGATTGCGATGTGCAAGTTCAAGTGGATCAGCACGAAGATATCATACTTGAAGCTTGCTGTCCATTGTGGTGGCAATTGACTTGTGAAGATATGCTGAAGAGTGGCTCACCCATAGTGAGTATGGGGGAGCAATCAACTAATCTTCATCAAGCCAACGCAATCAAGAAAGGTGGTCCATCTTGAGGAAGCCAAGATCATCATCATCTAGCTCAAGAGGACGAGGTGCAAGGTATAGGTTTGCCCTTGATATGTTTTCTGGTTAGGATAGATTGCTGTACTATCAAGGGGGGCTCTCAAGTGAGTAGCTTGATCGTATCGTTCGTTGAGATCTCAAACCATTTGCATCCTTGCATCATACTTCTTGGTTCTTGTTTGGTGTTTCTCTTTGTGAGTTTTAGAGCTTATGGTCATCTTCGTGACAAGCTCGAGTTCATCGAAAACGGAGTCCATATGCATCTACTATGATGTTTTCGATGTTGGAGTTTTTGCCGGTTCTTCATTCATAGAGATCTCACATCTCTATATCATTGGCATTTTCATATCTGCATGGTCTTAAGATTTCCATGCATCCAACAAGCTTGGGTTTGCTCGATTCGGAGCTCGTATGCGAAAGTTATGGCTGTTTCAATGGCGAGCGGTAGTACCGCTGGACCTAGCGGTAGTACCGCCCCTGGTCAGCGGTAGTACCGCTCCAGGAGCTTAGTACCGCCTTCCTAGCGGTTGTTCGTGGACGGACCTTTTTGCGAAGACATTCTTGGCGGTGGTTGTGCCTTTGCACTACCAGGGGCCCAGCGGTAGTACCGCTGGAGTGCGAGCGGTAGTACCGCTGCAGCCAGCGGTAGTACCGCTAGCTGGCGGTAGTACCGCTGCAGTCAGTGGTACTACCGCTGGAGTGCCAGCGGTAGTACCGCTGGAGCTCGGGCACAGAGTGGGGGTAACGGTCTGATTCCTTCCCCCACTATATAAAGGGGGTCTTCTTCCCCCTTGGCCTTATCCATCCGGTGAGCTCTTGTTCTACCTCCATTGTTGACATTCTTAGAGCTTGCTTACTCTCAATCCCTCCAATGATTCTTGCTTGTTCTTGAGGGAAAAGAGAGAGGAGATCTAGATCCACATCTCCACCAATCACTTTCTCCTCTATGTGAGGGGAACCCCTTGGATCTTGATCTTGGAGTTCTTTGTGAGCTCCTTGTTCTTCCTCTCATATTTCTCCATAGCTTTCGTTGTTGTGGAGGTATTTGAGTGTGAGGGACTTGACCACTTCGTGTGTTCTTGCCATTGCATTAGTTGCATCGGTTTGAGTTCTCCACGGTGATACGTGGAAGTGAAGTTTGAGAAGCTTATTACCTTTGGTACTTAGTACCCTAGATATTGTTCTTCGCGGATGCTTTGGCGTCCTAGAAGCTTGGTGGTGTCTCGGAGCTCAATCATTGTGGTGTGAAGCTCCGGGCAAGCGTTGGGGTCTCCAATTAGGTTGTGGAGATTGCCCCGAGCAATTTGTACGGGTACCAGTAACCGCCCCCAAGGGTTGCCACGTGTACGGGTTCGGTGACCGCCTCCAAGGTTTGCCATTTGTACGGGTTCGGTGACTGCCCTCAAGGGTCCCTTAGTGGAATCACGGCATCTTGCATTGTGCGAGGGCGTGAGGAGATTACGGTGGCCTTAGTGGCATCTTGGGGAGCATTGTGCCTCCACACCGCTCTAACGGAGATTAGCATCCGCAAGGGTGTGAACTTCGGGATACATCATCGTCTCCCCGTGCGTCGGTTATCTCTTACCCGAACCCTTTACTTATGCACTTTACTTTGTGATAGACATATTGTTTATTGTAATATATCTTGCTATCACTTAGTTGTTTATCTTGCTTAGCATAAGTTGTTGGTGCACATAGGTGAGCCTAGTTGTTTGTAGGTTTTGTGCTTGACATATTAAACGTTAGTTTTATTCCGCATTTGTTCAAGCCTAAACCTTAATTATTTTAAAGCGCCTATTCACCCCCCTTCTAGGCGACATCCACGTCCTTTCGAACTCCCCTTATGTCACTAGGCTGAACACCGCAAGATCAAACCCATTACGGAGCACCACTTCCTATTGCAAGAAAATCTAATCTAGTTGGCCAAACCAAACCAAAACTTCATAGAAGAAATACAAGGCTATACTAAATCATGCATAAAAGAGATCAACAAAGAACTCAAATAAAAGAAGGATAGATCTGATCATAAACTCACAATTCATCGGATCCCGACAAACACACTGCACAAAGTCATTACATCGAATGGATCTCCATGAAGATCATGGAAGCCGTTGTCTTGAGATACAAAGAGAGAGAGAGAGAGAGAGATCAAACACATAGCTACTAATACATACCCCTAGCCTCGAGGGTGGACTACTCCCTCCTTGTCATGGTGGCCACCGGGATGATGAAGATAGCCTCCGGTGATGATTCCCCCCTCTAGCAGGGTGCGAGAACAGGGTCCAGATTGGTTTTCGGAGGATACACTGGTGTGCGGCGGCGGAGTCCATGTTCTAGGTTATCCATCAGAGGTTTCTGTATATATGTGAATTTTTGGTGTTGGTTTCACGCGAAGGGGACCACAAGGGGCCCACCCAACATCAGGCCATGCCCAAGGGGGGGGGGGCGCCCCGGTGTTGTGTGGGGACCCTGAGCATCTTCTGGTTCTTCCTCGAAGCTTTCTGGGCTCTTTCTGTTGGGGAACGTCGCATGGGAAACAAAATTTTTCCTACGCACACACAATACCTATCCATGGTGATGATCATCTATGAGAGGGGAGAGTGAATCTACATACCCTTGTAGATCGCTAAGCGGAAGCGTATATAAGCGGTTGATGTAGTGGAACATCTTCGCGATCTAAATCGCAGCCCGTCCCACGATCTCATCACGATCCATCCCGTGATCCCATCACGATCCATCCCGCGATCCCATCACGATCCATCCTGAGCTAGTGCCGAACGGACGGCACCTCCGCGTTCAGCACACGTACAGCTCGATGACGATCCCCACCTTCTTGATCCAGCAAGAGGAGCGGATAGGTAGATGAGTTCTCCAGCACGGCGGCGTGATGGTGGATCTATTCCAGGAGGGCTTCGCGTAAGCGCTGCTGAAAAAATTGATCTAGAGGAAGAACAGATCTAGAGAGAAGTAGAGGGAACATGTGGCAATTAGGGTTAGATTTTCCCTCTAAATTCTCTAGTATATATAGGAGGGAGCGAGGGGAGGAGGCAGCCACAAAACCCTCTAGGGGTTCGGCCTAAATAGGTGGAGGTGGAAGAGTCCACCTCCAATCCTACTCCAAGTAGGATTCATTTCCTACTTGGACTCCTTCCCTTCCTTTCCTTTGGGTTTTTCCCACGTCTAACCGCATGGGCCTTAGTGGTTCGTTTTGCCAGCCCACTAGGGGCTAGTTTGACTCCTCCCACATCCCATGAGGCCCCTTGGGTCGAGACACCCCTCCTGATGGTCCCCTGGTACCCTCCCAGCACTCCCCGAACACTACCGATGAGCCCAAAACTTTTCCAGTGATCAAAACATGACTTCCCATATATCAAACTTTACCTCCGGACCATTCCGGAGCTCCTAGTGATGTCATGAATCTCATTCAGGACCCCGAACAACCTTCGGTAAACACATATAACTCAACTATACCGAAACATCACCGAATCTGAAGTGTGCAGACCCTGCGGGTTCGAGAACTATGCGGACATGACCTGGGACACTCTTCGGCCAATAACCAATAGCGGGACGTGGATGTCCATATTGGATCCTACATATTCTATGAAGATCTCTATTGGTTGAACCTCTATGCCAAGGATTCAGTTAATCCTGTATGTTGTTCCCTTTGTCCTTCGGTATGTTACTTGCCCGAGATTCGATAGTCGGTATCTCCATGTTGGAATTATGCCCTAGAGGCAATAATAAATATAGTTATTATTATAATTCCTATATCAATATAATCGTTTATTATCCATGCTATAATTGTATTGAATGAAGACTTATATACATGTGTGGATACATAGACAAAACAGTGTCCCTAGCAAGCCTCTAGTTGGCTAGCCAGTTGATCAAAGATAGTCAGGGTCTTCTGATTATGAACAAGGTGTTGTTGCTTGATAACTGGATCACGTCATTAGGAGAATCACGTGATAGACTAGACCCAAACTAATAGACGTAGCATGTTGATCGTGTCATTTTGTTGCTACTGTTTTCTACGTGTCATGTATTTGTTCCTATGACCATGAGATCATATAACTCACTGACACCGGAGGAATGCTTTGTGTGTATCAAACGTCGCAACGTAACTGGGTGACTATAAAGATGCTCTACAGGTATCTACGAAGGTGTTCGTTGAGTTAGTATGGATCGAGACTGGGATTTGTCACTCCGTGTGACGGAGAGGTATCTCGGGGCCCACTCGGTAATACAACATCACACACAAGCCTTGCAAGCAAAGTGACTTAGTGTAAGTTGTGGGATCTTGTATTACGGAACGAGTAAAGAGACTTGCCGGTAAACGAGATTGAAATAGGTATGCGGATACTGAGGATCGAATCTCGGGCAAGTAACATACCGAAGGATGAAGGGAATGACATACGGGATTATATGATTCCTTGGCACTGATGTTCAAATGATAAGATGTTCGTAGAATATGTGGGATCCAATATGGGCATCTAGGTCCCGCTATTGGATATTGACCGAGGAGTCACTCAGGTCATGTCTGCATAGTTCTCGAACTCGCAGGGTGTGCACACTTAAGGTTCGACGTTGTTTTATGCGTATTTGAGTTATATGGTTGGTTACCGAATGTTGTTCGGAGTCCCAGATGAGATCACAGACGTCACGAGGGTTTCCAGAATGGTCCGGAAACGAAGATTGTTATATAGGATGACCTCATTTGATTACCGGAAGGTTTTCGGAGTTACCGGGAATGTACGGGGAATGACGAATGGGTTCCGGGTGTTCACCGGGGGGGGGGGGGGGCAACCCACCCCGGGGAAGCCCATAGGCCTTGGGGGTGGCGCACTAGCCCTTAGTGGGCTGGTGGGAAAGCCCAAGAAGGCCCTATGCGCCATAGGAAGAAAATCAAAGAGAAAAAGAAAAAAAAGGAGGTGGGAAAAAGAGGAAGGACTCCTCCTTCCAAACCTAGTTGGATTCGGTTTGGAAGGGGAGGACTCCCCCCCTTGGCTCGGCCGACCCCCTTGGGGCTCCTTGAGCCCCAAGGCAAGGCCCCCCTCTCCCACCTATATATACGGAGGTTTTAGGGCTGATTTGAGACAACTTTGCCACGGCAGCCCGACCACATATCTCCACGGTTTTACCTCTAGATCGTGTTTCTGCGGTGCTCGGGCGGAGCCCTGCTAAGATTAGATCACCACCAACCTCCGGAGCACCGTCACGCTGCCGGAGAACTCATCTACCTCTTTGTCTCTCTTGCTGGATCAAGAAGGCCGAGATCATCGTCGAGCTGTACGTGTGCTGAACGCGGAGGTGCCGTCCGTTCGGCACTAGATCGTGGGACTGATCGCGGGACGGTTCGTGGGGCGGATCGAGGGACGTGAGGACGTTCCACTACATCAACCGCGTTTCTTAACGCTTCTGCTGTGCGATCTACAAGGTTACGTAGATCGAATATCCCCTCTCGTAGATGGACATCACCATGATAGGTCTTCGTGCGCGTAGGAAATTTTTTGTTTCCCATGCGATGTTCCCCAACAGTGGTATCAGAGCTAGGTTCATGCGTAGATGTCTTCTCGAGTAGAACACAAAAGTTTTTGTGGGCGGTGATGTGCGTTTTGCTGCCCTCCTTAGTCTTTTCTTGATTCCGCGGTATTGTTGGATTGAAGCGGCTTGGACCGACATTACTCGTACGCTTACGAGAGACTGGTTTCATCGCTACGAGTAACCCCGTTGCTCAAAGATTACTGGCAAGTGTCAGTTTCTCCAACTTTAGTTGAATCGGATTTGACCGAGGAGGTCCTTGTATAAGGTTAAATAGCAATTCATATATCTCCGTTGTGGTGTTTGCGTAAGTAAGATGCGATCCTACTAGATACCCATGGTCACCACGTAAAACATGCAACAACAAAATTAGAGGACGTCTAACTTGTTTTTGCAGGGTATGCTTGTGATGTGATATGGCCAACGATGTGATGTGATATATTGGATGTATGAAATGATCATGTTGTAATAGATTATATCGACTTGCACGTCGATGGTACGACAACCGGCAGGAGCCATAGGGTTGTCTTTAAACTAACGTTTGTGCTTGCAGATGCGTTTACTATTTTGCTAGGATGTAGCTTTAGTAGTAATAGCATGAGTAGCACGACAACCCCGATGGCGACACGTTGATGGAGATCATGGTGTGGCACCGGTGACAAGAAGATCGTGCCGGTGCTTTGGTGATGGAGATCAAGGAGCACGTGATGATGGCCATATCATGTCACTTATGAATTACATGTGATGTTAATCTTTTTATGCACCTTATTTTGCTTAGAACGACGGTAGCATTATGAGGTGATCTCTCACTGAAATTTCAAGACGAAATTGTGTTCTCCCCGACTGTGCACCGTTGCTACAGTTCGTCGTTTTGAGACACCACGTGATGATCGGGTGTGATAGACTCAACGTTCACATACAACGGGTGCAAAATAGTTGCACATGCGGAACACTCGGGTTAAGCTTGACGAGCCTAGCATGTGTAGACATGGCCTCGGAACACATGAGACCGAAAGGTCGATCATGAATCATATATATGATATGATTAGCATAGGGATGCTTACCACTGAAACTATACTCAACTCACGTGATGATTGGACTTGAGCTAGTGTAAGTGGGTCATGAACCACTCAAATGACTAGAGAGATGTACTTTTTGAGTGGGAGTTTAGCAAGTAAATTGATTAAGTTAAACTCTAATTATCTTGAACATAGTCTAAGTCCACTTTGAATATATTTGTGTTGTAGATCATGGCTCACGCGACAGTCACCCTGAATTTTAATACGTTCCTAGAGAAAGCTAAGTTGAAAGATGATGGAAGCAACTTTGGAGACTGGGCTCGTAATCTTAAGCTAATCTTACAAGCTGGAAAGAAGGATTATGTCCTTAATGCTGTGCTAGGAGATGAACCACCCGCTACGGCTGACCAGGATGTTAAGAACGCTTGGTTAACACGTAAGGAGGACTACTCAGTAGTTCAATGTGCAGTCTTGTATGGCTTAGAACCGGGACTTCAACGTCGCTTTGAGCGTCGTGGAGCATATGAGATGTTCCAGGAGTTGAAGTTTATCTTTCAGAAGAACGCTCGGATCGAGAGGTATGAGACCTCCGGTAAATTCTATGCTTGCAAGATGGAGGAGAATTCGTCTGTCAGTGAACATGTGCTCAAAATGTCTGGGTACTCAAACCGTCTAGCTGAGCTGGGGATTGAACTCCCGCAAGAGGCTATCACTGACAGAATCCTTCAATCACTGCCGCTAAGCTATAAGGGCTTTGTGTTGAACTACAACATGCAAGGGATGAACAAGTCACCCGACGAGTTGTTTGCGATGCTGAAAGTCGCAGAGTCCGAACTCCGTAAGGAGCATCAAGTGTTGATGGTGAATAAGTCCACTAGTTTCAAGAGAAACGGCAAAGGCAAGAAGGGAAATTCAAAGAAGAGCGGCAAGCCTGTTGCCAATCCGACGAAGAAACCCAAAGCTGGACCTAAGCCTGAAACAGAGTGCTACTATTGCAAGGGTATGGGTCACTGGAAGCGCAACTGCCCCAAGTATCTGGCTGATAAGAAGGCAACCAAAGAAAAATCAGGTATATTTGATATACATGTTATTGATGTTTACTTAAACGGCTCTCGTAGTAGTGCCTGGGTATTCGATACCGGTTCTGTTGCTCATATTTGCAACTCGAAACAGGAACTGCGGAATAGACGAGGGCTGGCGAAAGATGAAGTGACGATGCGCGTAGGAAATGGCTCCAAGGTTGATGCAATCGCCGTCGGCATAGTTTCACTTCAGTTACCATCAGGATTAGTTATGAACTTGAATAATTGTTATTTAGTGCCTGCGTTGAGCATGAACATTATATCTGGATCTTGTTTATTGCGAGACGGTTACTCTTTTAAGTCAGAGAATAATGGTTGTTCTATTTCTATGAGTAACATCTTTTATGGTCATGCACCCAATGTGAGAGGATTGTTCATATTGAATCTTGATAGTGATACACATATACATAACATTGAGACCAAAACAGTTAGAGTTAACAATGATAGCGCCATATTTTTGTGGCACTACCGCTTAGGTCATATTGGTGTAAAACGCATGAAGAAACTCCATGCCGATGAACTTTTGGAATCACTTGACTTTGATTCACTTGACACGTGCGAACCATGCCTCATGGGCAAGATGACTAAAACTCCGTTCTCCGGAACAATGGAGTGTGCCAGTGACTTGTTGGAAATCATACATACCGATGTGTGCGGTCCGATGAGCGTAGAGGCACGCGGCGGATATCGTTATTTTCTCACCTTCATTGACGATTTGAGTAGATATGGTTATGTCTACTTAATGAAGCACAAGTCTGAAACATTTGAAAAGTTCAAGAAATTTAAGAGTGAAGTTGAAAATCATCGTAACAAGAAGATCAAGTTCCTACGGTCTGATCGTGGGGGTGAATATCTGAGTTTCGAGTTTGGTGCTCACTTAAGACAATGTGGAATTGTTTCACAGTTGACACCGCCTGGAACACCACAGCGTAATGGTGTGTCCGAACGTCGTAATCATACTTTATTAGAGATGGTGCGATCTATGATGTCTCTTACCGATTTGCCGTTATCGTTTTGGGGTTATGCATTAGACACAGCTGCATTCACTTTAAATAGGGCACCATCAAAATCCGTTGAGACGACACCATACGAACTGTGGTATGGCAAAAGGCCAAAGTTGTCGTTTCTTAAAGTTTGGGGATGTGATGCTTATGACAAAAAGCTTCAGCCTGAAAAGCTGGAACCCAAAGCGGAAAAGTGCATCTTCATAGGTTACCCAAAAGAGACAGTTGGGTACACCTTCTATCTCAAAACCGAGGGCAAAGTGTTTGTTGCTAAAAACGAAGCTTTTCTCGAGAAGGAGTTTCTCTCGAGAGAATTGAGTGGGAGGAAGATAGAACTTGATGAGGTTGTCGAACCTCTCATCCCTCTAGATGGTGGCGCAGGGCAAGGGGAAACCTCTGTCGTTGCGACGCTGGTTGAGGAGGAAGTTAATGATGATGATCATGAAACTCCGGTTCAAGTTCCTGTCGAACCACGCAGGTCGACGAGACCACGTGCTGTTCCAGAGTGGTACGGTAATCCTGTTTTGTCAATCACGTTGTTAGACAACAATGAACCTGCAAATTATGAAGAAGCAATGGTGGGCCCAGATTCCAACAAATGGCTAGAGGCCATGAAGTCCGAGATAGGATCCATGTATGAGAACAAAGTGTGGACCTTGGAAGTACTACCTGAGGGCCGCAAGGCTATTCCGAACAAATGGATCTTTAAGAAGAAGACGGACGCTGACGGCAATGTGACCGTTTATAAAGCTCGACTTGTGGCAAAGGGTTTTTGACAAGTTCAAGGAGTCGACTACGATGAGACATTCTCACCCGTAGCGATGCTTAAGTCCGTCAGAATCATGTTAGCAATAGCTGCATTTTTCGATTATGAAATCTGGCAGATGGATGTCAAAACGGCATTCCTTAACGGTTTCCTTAAGGAAGAGTTGTATATGATGCAACCCGAAGGTTTTGTCGATCCTAAGAATGCTAACAAGGTGTGCAAGCTCCAATGATCCATTTATGGACTAGTGCAAGCATCTCGGAGTTGGAACAAACGCTTTGATGAGGTGATCAAAGCATTTGGGTTTATACAAGTGGTTGGAGAATCTTGTATTTTCAAGAAAGTGAGTGGGAGCTCTGTGGTGTTTCTAATATTATATGTGGATGACATATTGCTGATTGGAAACCACGTAGAGTTTTTGGAGAGCATAAAGGATTACTTGAATAAAAGTTTCTCTATGAAGGACCTAGGAGAAGCTGCTTACATTCTAGGCATTAAGATCTACAGGGATAGATCAAAACGCCTGATAGGACTTTCACAAAGCACATACCTTGATAAAGTTTTGAAGAGGTTCAAAATGGAACAGTCCAAGAAAGGGTTCTTGCCAGTTTTACAAGGTACGAGATTGAGTAAGACTCAGTGCCCAGCAACTGATGAGGATAGAGAGCATATGAGCACCGTCCCCTATGCTTCAGCCATAGGTTCTATCATGTATGCAATGCTGTGCACTAGACCGGACGTTAGCCTGGACATAAGTATGGCAGGCAGGTTCCAGAGTAATCCAAGAGTGGATCACTGGACGGCGGTCAAGAATATCCTGAAGTACCTGAAAAGGACTAAGGAGATGTTTCTCGTGGATGGAGGTGACGAAGAGCTCGCCATAAAGGGTTACGTCGATGCAAGCTTTGACACAGATCGGGCGACTCTAAGTGCAGACCGGATACGTATTTATTCTTAATGGGGGGTGCGGTAAGCTGGTGCAGTTCCAAGCAAAGTGTCGTAGCAGATTCTACATGTGAAGCGGAGTACATGGCTGCCTCGGAGGCGGCTAAGGAGGGTGTCTGGATGAAGCAGTTCATGACGGATCTTGGAGTTGTGCCAAGCGCACTGAATCCAATAACCTTGTTCTGTGACAACACGGGTGCCATTGCCTTAGCAAAGGAACCATGGTTTCACAAGAAGACCAGACACATCAAACGACGCTTCAACCTCATCCGCGACTACGTCGAAGGGGAGGACGTAAATATATGTAAAGTGCACACGGATCTGAATGTAGCAGACCCGCTGACTAAACCTCTCCCACGGGCAAAACATGATCAACACCAGAACTGTATGGGTGTTAGATTTATTACAATGTAATTCACATGATGATGTAAGGGCTAGATTATTGACTCTAGTGCAAGTGGGAGACTGTTGGAATTATGCCCTAGAGGCAATAATAAATATAGTTATTATTATAATTCCTGTATCAAGATAATCGTTTATTATCCATGCTATAATTGTATTGAATGAAGACTTATATACATGTGTGGATACATAGACAAAACACTGTCCCTAGCAAGCCTCTAGTTGGCTAGCCAGTTGATCAAAGATAGTTAGGGTCTTCTGATTATGAACAAGGTGTTATTGCTTGACAACTGGATCACGTCATTAGGAGAATCACGTGATGGACTAGACCCAAACTAATAGACGTAGCATGTTGATCGTGTCATTTTGTTGTTACTGTTTTCTGCATGTCAAGTATTTGTTCCTATGACCATGAGATCATATAACTCACTGACACCGGAGGAATGCTTTGTGTGTATCAAACGTCGCAACTTAACTGGGTGACTACAAAGATGCTCTACAGGTATCTCCGAAGGTGTTCGTTGAGTTAGTATGGATCGAGACTGGGATTTGTCACTTCGTGTGACGGAGAGGTATCTCGGGGCCCACTCGGTAATACAACATCACACACAAGCCTTGCTAGCAAAGTGACTTAGTGTAAGTTGCGGGATCTTGTATTACAGAACGAGTAAAGAGACTTGCCGGTAAACGAGATTGAAATAGGTATGCGGATGCTGACGATCGAATCTCGGGCAAGTAACATACCGAAGGATGAAGGGAATGACATACGGGATTATATGAATCCTTGGCACTGAGGTTCAAACGATAAGATGTTCGTAGAATATGTGGGATCCAATATGGGCATCCAGGTCCCGCTATTGGATATTGACCGAGGAGTCACTCGGGTCATGTCTGCATAGTTCTCGAACCCGCAGGGTGTGCACACTTAAGGTTCGACGTTGTTTTATGCGTATTTGAGTTATATGGTTGGTTACCGAATGTTGTTCGGAGTCCCGGATGAGATCACGGACGTCACGAGGGTTTCCGGAATGGTCCGTAAACGAAGATTGATATATAGGATGGCCTCATTTGATTACCGGAAGGTTTTCGGAGTTACCGGGAATGACGAATGGGTTCCGGGTGTTCACCGGGGGGGCAACCCACCCCGGGGAAGCCCATAGGCCTTGGGGGTGGCGCACTAGCCCTTAGTGGGCTGGTGGGACAGCCCAAGAAGGCCCTATGCGCCATAGGAAGAAAATCAAAGAGAAAAAAAAGAGGAGGTGTGAAAAATGGGAAGGACTCCTCCTTCCAAACCTAGTTGGATTCGGTTTGGAAGGGGAGGACTCCCACCCTTGGCTCGGCCGACCCCCTTGGGGCTCCTTGAGCCCCAAGGCAAGGCCCCCCTCTCCCACCTATATATACGGAGGTTTTAGGGCTGATTTGAGACAACTTTGCCACGGCAGCCCGACCACATATCTCCACGGTTTTACCTCTAGATCGCGTTTCTGCGGAGCTCGGGCGGAGCCCTGCTGAGATTAGATCACCACCAACCTCCGGAGCGCCGTCACGCTGCCAGAGAACTCATCTACCTCTCCGTCTCTCTTGTTGGATCAAGAAGGCCGAGATCATCGTCGAGCTGTACGTGTGCTGAACACAGAGGTGCCGTCCGTTCGGCACTAGATCGTGGGAAGGATCGCGGGACGGTTCGCGGGGCGGATCGAGGGACGTGAGGATGTTCCACTACATCAACCGCGTTTCTTAACGCTTCTGCTGTGCGATCTACAAGGGTACATTGTAGCGACCCGACTCAAGACGAGTCAAGCCTCTGGTGTTTCCGTACCATCCCAAGATCATGCTGGTACACACACAGTACATAATGTATATATTCAAGAGGGCAATCACACAGCTTTATTAATCGAAATCTCATAAAGAGTACTTTATTACAATAAAGGATTACAATAAAGTGGTTCAAGGCCAATTCATGAGATATCTAACGAAGACTAAGCGGAAGCATCAGGTAGACGAGTCCATCCGACTCCAAGGGCATGTCGCTGAGCATAGATCGTAGCCTCACTCCTAGTCGGAAAAGTACTCTGCAACATGATACGTTGCAGCCTTGTAGGTCAGCATATTGAATATGCCGGCAAGTCATCAAAGAGAGGGGGTAAAATAATAATCAACTATCTCTACATGCATATTTGGCCGGTGGGGCTATGAGTTTTGCATAAAGCCAGTTTTATCCTACAACAAGAGGGGTTGAAAGCAAAATATTACTACAATGTTTGTTGTTAACGAGATGGTTCCGCCAACCAATTCTCGTACCCGAATAGTTGTTAACACCCACATCATTATTAAGTTGTGTCGAGAGTTCAGGGGAAATTCAATGCCTTCGGCTCAAGTTGTCCATGACCGTGGACATGGCTAATCGATAGGTTGGGCACTCTGCAGAGTTTTGCACACGTTCCCCACAAGATTTGATCGCCTCCGGGTTTGCCCTCGCACTTCAGGGTGTTTGAAGACCGGATGACCAAAACATGGTCTTTCAACGGGTCCCTCTAAATCCCTGTCGGTGCCCATCCATTCCTACCGTTCGTCTACATCTGCTAGCACCGCCTGTCCAGAGTCGCCGCGTTGTCCAACCAAGCCAGAGCCCATAATGACTTGTGGCTGTGCAGGTAAGCCTTGAGTCTTGAAGTCTCCGTCCGTCTCTTCGAGCCTGGGTGAAGTTTTCCACATGATGACATGGCCTCTCCAGCATCCCGGGCATCCACTGGGTTCTCCAGGGAGCGGATCAACCGTCCTTCACCCAGAGTTGCATTGCGTCCGAGGTCTTGAAAATCTTGTCTTAGCCGGTCTTGATTATTATATCAACCTCGCATCACTCGTGGTATACACTCAACCGATAACCCGTCTACTCAAGCATAGCATTAAGAAATTGTCATCCCGGGGCCAAGTATCGGGGTTGTTGTGTTCCTACCACATGATGCTACAACTTATGCTAAAGTTTCCAAGTACCTAGGCAGCATGCAAATTGGGCAAAGAAGGTTATCTACCATGCATCGAAAACATAGGTAAAATAACATGATCAAAATGACTTGCCTTGATGATAGTTGTCTTGCTCGAGCATTTCTAAGTAACACACTTCGCACTCCGGATGATCTACCGATACAAACACAAAGCACACCATAAGCACTTCAATCATGCAACAAGTAAAAATAACATCACAAGTAATGATTTGCTAAAGTCTAAGCAAAAGAGTTCAGCACGCGCCGGTATGGCAAAAACTTGTTTCTGTTGAAAACACCAGTAAAAATACTTTAAAAAATTCTGAAACTTCTACCACAGTAAGATTTAATCACTAGGAAGCAGTAGCAAAAAGAATCAACTCAAAATCATTTTTAAAACTCCTGGAATAGGCAAAACTAGGTTTAAACTAAATCTGCGCTAACTTATATTTGAAAATTTCAAACATTGACAAATTATATGTTTTTAAAAACTGCAGGAATTTTTTTAGCTATTGGAAAAAGAATCATTGTCATTGGACTTCGGGATAAAAAGTTGTGGCCAAAACAAAACATAAAGTTTCTGTTTTTGTAATATAGACAGAAAAAAAATAAAACTAACCTAGCTAGCTAATGGGGTACACGTGGCAAGCTACTGTTGGCTGGGAGGGGTGTTTGTTTCATGGTTTGGAGCAAACGGCCTAAACTAAGCAAAAGCTGCTGGCTAAATCATAAGTGAACAATAAAAACTGTTGGTTTTCTAAACTAAACCGAAAGGTTACGTTAGGATCTAATCTAGGCCACTAGTTAAAGATCTAAGGGCTACAATCGATTAGAAGAAAGAACAGAGAGGGAGAGAAGAACTACCGTGCTGGCCGTGGCTACTCCGGCGGAAGAAGATGGCCGGCGAGGGAGGGGAGCTCCGGGGGGCGGTGGAGATGGGGCGGCGGCGGCGGGGCAGTCCTCCTCCTCGGGGAGGCGCTCGGGGGGGGGGGGGGGAGAGGGGGCTCCGGTGCTGCTCCTGTGGGGGGTGGCCGAAGGTGGGCAGTAGCTCGGCTGCCGGCGAGCGGTGGTGCGGCGGCTAGGGGCGGCGGCTCGGCGAAGTAGGGTTGGGAACGGGGTCGGCCGAGGGTGGGCTTTATATAGGCTAGGAGGGGGGGGGGTGCCAAGGAAGGAGGAGAGAGGGAATCGGGGTGAATCCCGGGTACTGGGGAGGGGTCGGTCTCGGGCAGTAGAATAGGAAGGGGAGGTAGAAGAAGGCCGACGGGGAAGGGAGGCTCGGTCGGGTGGGACCCACTGGGAAGTGAGAGGGAGGAGGGAAAGAGGGGTCGGTCGCCCTACACTTAAGGGATTCAATCCCTGGGCAGTGGGGATTGCGGCCCAAGCCTATCTAGCGCCCAGGGCGGCGGCTCAAAAAAAAACAGAACCTTCCTAATTTCTAACATTTTTCCGAAACAGAAAACAAAAGCTAATAAAAGGGAAGTAAATCAAAATATTTATATAGGGTATTATATACCAAAAAAATCAGAAAAATATTCTCTACACGAATAACATTTTTCCAAAGCAAAAATAAAAACTTAAAAAAAATGTTTTTTTTCAGAAATTCCCAAATTTGCTTTATTTCTTTTTGCAATTATTTTTGCAAAAGAACTTTGGGTTTTCTTGGCTCAAATATTTCAGAAATTTGCCCGCACTTTGGAGGGTCATTTTCCTCCGCTCTCTCTCTTGCGTGCAAGAGAGTATTTTCTCCGGCTTTTCTCGTGCGAGGAAAAAAAAGAAAATGCAAATCAAAGACGAAGGAATTTCACGTGCTAAATTCATTTCAAACAATATGCATAGATGCTTAGCTACAATGTAAAACATTCCCAATTAGGAAAATTGGGATGTTACAAACCTACCCACCTTAAGATGAATCTCGCCCTCGAGATTCGGGTTGGCTAGAAAATAGGTGTGGGTGGTCTCGACGAAGATCCTCTTCTCGTTCCCAGGTGGCTTCCTCCTCGGTGTGGTGGCTCCACAACACCTTGCAGAACTTGATGATCTTGCTGCGGGTAACTCTGTTGGCAGTCTCGAGAATCCTGACGGGTTTCTCCTCATACGTCAGATCACTGTCTAGCTGTATGGCCTCTAGGGGCACTGTATCTCTCAACGGAACATCGGCCATCTCAGCGTGGCATTTCTTCAACTGGGAAACATGAAAGACATCATGAACTCCGGACAATCCTTCCGGCAGTTCCAGTTTTGTATGCAACTTCGCCTCTACGCTCAAGAATTTTGTAGGGGCCAATGAAACGAGGTGCTAGTTTTCCTTTCACACCAAATCTCTTGATTCCTCGAAGTGGAGACACCCGAAGATATGCTCTGTCTCCTACTTCGTACGTTACTTCCTTGCGTTTGCTGTCGGCATAACTCTTCTGCCTGGACTGAGCTATCTTGAGTCGGTCACGAATAAGCTTGACCTTCTCTTCAGAATCTCGGATAAGGTCGGGACCAAAAAGTTGTCGGTCTCCAACTCCATCCCACATCAACGGTGTTCTGCACCTCCTTCCGTATAGAGCTTCGAAAGGGGCCATCTTCAGACTGGTCTGGTAGCTGTTGTTGTATGAGAACTCGGCATACGGTAAATTGTCATCCCAACTAGACCCATAGTCTAGTGCGCAAGCTTTCAACATGTCCTCCAGAATCTGATTAACTCTCTCGGTCTGTCCATCTGTCTGCGGGTGAAAAGCTGTACTGAACTCCAATCTCGTTCCCAAGGTTTCATGCAGTTGGTGCCAAAATTTTGATGTGAACTGAGTCCCTCTATCGGACACAATGCTCTTCGGTACTCCGTGCAGACATACGATCCTCGTCATATATATCTTGGCTAGCTTGGCACTCGTGTAAGTAGTCTTCACCCGAATGAAGTGAGCTACCTTGGTCAAACGATCGACCACAACCCAAATAGAATCATAGCCAGAACGGGTCCAAGGTAATCCTGTGATGAAGTCCATACCAAGCTTTTCCCATTTCCATTCGGGTATCGGCAGAGGTTGGAGCAAACCTGCTGGCTTCTGATGCTCGGCTTTTACTCGCTGACAAACATCGCATATTCCTCTGGTGTCCAGGAGTTGCATGATCTCATGGTCATAGGAAGAGATACATTGACATGCAGAAAACAGTAGCAATAAACTGACACGATCATATGCTACATTTATAGTTTGGGTCTTGTCCATCACATCATTCTCCTAATGATGTGATCCCTTTACAAAGTGACAACACTTGTCTATGGCCAGGAAACCTTGACCATCTTTGATCAACGAGCTAGTCAACTAGAGGCTCACTAGGGACAATGTTTTGTCTATGTATCCACACATGTATTTGAGTTTCCAATCAATACAATTCTAGCATGGATAATAAACGATCATTATGAACAAGGAAATATAATAATAACCAATTTATTATTGCCTCTAGGGCATATTTCCAACACTTACAAGTCTCGTTGCATTTGGAGAACTTTTATTTCTGCACAAAAAACAACACCATAGTAGTTCTGCTGAAAACATCGTCAGTCCGGGTTAGTTCTAATCAAATCATACCAAAACCATATATAATTGTGATAAACATGGCATGAATACTTCATTAATTATAGATACATTGGAGACGTATCATAGCACAATGCAGAAAGGTGTTCTTGTGATGCGTACACCAATTTAAGACAAAGCTAATGATGATGTTCATGAAACTTCGGATCAAGTTACTACCAAAACTCATAGGTTGACAAGGACATGTAGTGCACCAACTGGTACGGTGATCCTGTCTTGGAAGTCATGTTGTTAGATAATGATGAGCCTACTAAATATGAGGAAGCAATGATGGGCCCGTATTCCGACAAATGGCTAAGACCATGAAATTTGAGATAGGATCCATGTGTGTGAAAACCATGTATGGACTTTGGTAGACTCGCCCGATGACCGGAAGGCCATTAAGTACAAATGAATCTTTAAGAAGAAGACATACACCGATGGTAATGTCATCATTTATAAAGCTCAACTTGTGGCAAACAGGATTCCAACAATTCAAGGAGTTGACTACAATGATGCTTTCCCACTCGTAATGATGCTTAAGTTTGTTGTGATTATGTTAGCAGTTAGTGCATTTTTGATTTTGAAATCTAACATATGCATGTCAAACCAGTGTTTCCTTAATTTTTTCCGTGAGGAAACATTGTATGTGATACAACTGAAAGGTTTTCTCGATCATAAGGATGATAGAAGGTATGCAAGCTCCAGCGATCCTACTATGGATTGGTGCAAGCATCTCAAAGTTGGAATATACGCTTTGATGAGGTGATCAAAGCTTTTGGGTTTATACAAAGTTTATGAAGAAAGTTGTATTTACAGTAAAGTGAGTGGGAGCATTATAGCATTTTCGATAAGTGTATGTGGATGACATATTGTTGATTGGAAATGATGTAGAATTTCTGGAAAGCATAATGGGTTGTTTGAAAGGAGGTTTTCAAAGGAAGACCTTGGTAAAGCTGCTTACATATTGGGCATCAAGATCTATAGAGATAGATCAAGACGCATGATAAGACTTTCACAAAGCACATACCTTGACAAGATTTTGAAAGAGTTCAAAATGGATCAGTCAAAGAAGGAGTTCTTGCCTATATTGTAAGGTGAGAAGTTGAGTAAGACTCAAAGCTCGACCATGATATAAGAAAGAGAAAGGATGAAGATCGCCCTTATGCCTCAACAATAGGCTATGTACTGTAAGCCATGTTGTGTACCACACCTGATTTGTGCCTTACCATGAGTCTCGCAAGGGGGTACAAGAGTGATCCAAGAGTGGTCACTGGACAATGACCAAAATTATCCTTATATGACTAAGGAAATGTTTCTTGGTTATGGAGGTGACAAAGAGTTCGTCGTAAAGTGTTATGTCGATGCAAGCTTTGACATCGATCGACATAACTCTAAATAGCCAATTGGATACGTATAGTGGAGCAGTCATTTTGAATAGGTCCAAGTGGAGCATGGTAGCAGCATCTATAGTATGCCATACAGATTTTCAAATTACACATAGATCGAAATGTTGCACACCCGTTGGCTAAAGCCTCTTTCACAAGCAAAACATGTTCAAACCCAGAACTCATTGGGTATTTATCACATGGCGATGTGAACTCGATTATTGACTCTAGTGCAAGTGGAAGACTGTTGGATATATGCCCTTCAAGCAGTAATAATTTTTTATTATAATATTTCCCTGTTCATGATAAACATTTATTATCCATGATAAACATTTATTATCCATGATAAAATTGTATTGACCCGAACTTAGATACATGTCTGGATACATAAACAACACAGTGTCCCAAGTGAGCCTCTACTAGACTAGCTCGTTGATCAAAGATGGTCAAGGTTTACAAACCATAGACATGAGTTGTCATTTGATAAATGGTTCATATCATTAGGAGAATGATGTGATGGACAAGACCCAACCGTAAGATTAGCATATGATAGTATCACTTAGTTTGTTGCTACAACTTTCTTCATGTCAAGTATTTGTTCCTAAGACCGTAAGATCATGCAACTCTCTGACACCAGAGGAATACCTTATGTGCTATCAAATGTCACTTCATAACTGGGTGATCATAAAGGTGCTCTACAGGTATTTTCAAGGGTGGCTGATGTGTTGACATGGATCGAGGTTGGGATTTGTCACTCTATAGGATGGAGAGGTATCTTTGGTCTCTCTTGGTAACACAACAACCAATAGAGGGACGTGGATGTCCATATTGGATCCTACATATTTGATACGTCTCCAACGTATCTATAATTTTTCATGGTTCCATGCTATTATCTTGTCAACTTTGGATGTTTTATATGCATGAATATGCTATTTTATATCTTTTTTGGGTACTAACCTATTAACTCAGTGCCAAGTGCGAGTTTCTGTTTTTCCGTGTTTTTGGCCCATTTTCAGACGGAGTCCAAATGAAATGAAACTTTACGGTGATTTTTTTTGGACCAAAAGAGACCCCCGAAGCTTTGGGAGAAGGCCAGATGGGACACGAGGGAGTCACAAGCCCTCACGCCGCCACCACCCCCCGGTGGTGGCGCGCAGGCTTGTGACCTCCTCGTGGGCCCAACTGACACAATTCCACCGCCATAAATTCCTATAAATTCAGAAACCCCCAGAAAGAAACCTAGATCGGGAGTTCCACCGCCACAAGCCTCTGTAGCCACCAAAAACCAATCTGGAGCCTGTTCTGGCACCCTGCCGGAGGGGGAATCCATCTCCGATGGAAATCTCATCATCCCGGCGATCTCCATGACGAGGAGGGAGTAGTTCTCCCTCGGGGCTGAGGGTATGTACCAGTAGCTATGTGTTTGATCTCCCTCTCTCGTGTTCTTGAGATGTCTTGATCTCGATGTACCATGGGCTTTGCTACTATAGTTGGATCTTATGATGTTCTTCCCCCTCTCCCTCTTGTAATGAATTGAGTTTCCCCTTTGGAGTTATCTTATCGGATTGAGTTCTTGAGATGTCTTGCTCTCGATGTACCATGGGCTTTGCTACTATAGTTGGATCTTATGACGTTCTTCCCCCTCTCCCTATGCATATGGGTTGGCATACGTGGATTCATGTGAGTACTTGATGTATGTTTTGGTGATCAACTTGCAGGTTCGTGACATTGGGAACCTATGCACAGGGGTTGGCACACGTTTTGACTCTCTGGTAGAAACTTTGGGGCACTCTTTGAAGTTCTATGTGTTGGTTGAATAGATGATCCTGAGATTGTCTGATGCATATCGTATAATCATGCCCACGGATACTTGAGGTGACAATGGAGTATATAGGTGACATTAGGGTCTTGGTTGATATGTATCTTAAGGTGTTATTCTAGTGCGAACTCTATGATGGATCGAACGAAAGAATAGCTTCATGTTATTTTACTACGGACTCTTGAATAGATCGATCAGAAAGAATAACTTTGTGGTGGTTTCGTACCCGACAATAATCTCTTCGTTTTTTCCCCGCTATTAGTGACTTTGGAGTGACTCTTTGTTACATGTTGAGGGCTAGTTATATGATCCAATTATGTTATCATTGTTGAGAGAACTTCACTAGTGAAAGTATGAACCCTAGGCCTTGTTTCCACGCATTGCAATACCGTTCGTGCTCACTTTCGTTACTAGTTACCTTGCTATTTTTGTAATTTCAGATTACAAAAACCTATATCTACCATCCATATTGCACTTGTTTCACCATCTCTTCGCCGAACTAGTGCACCTATACAACTTACCATTGTATTGGGTGTGTTGGGGACACAAGAGACTCTTTGTTATTTGCTTGCAGGGTTGCTTGAGAGAGACCATCTTCATCCTACGCCTCCCGCGGATTGATAAACCTTAAGTCACCCATTTGAGGGAAAATTGCTGCTGTCCTACAACCCTCTGCACTTGGAGGCCCAACAACGTCTACAAGGAGAAGGTTGCGTAGTAGACATCAAGCTCTTTTCTGGCGCCGTTGCCGGGGAGGCTAAGAAAGCAGCATTAACATCCCATCAACGAAGCTCTTTTCTGGCGCCGTTGCCGGGGAGGTTAGCGCTTGAAGGTATATCTTTAGATCTTGCAATCGAATCTTTTTGTTTCTTGTTCTTTCGCTGAAAACTACAAAAAAAATGGAATTGAGGATGCCTCATATGCTCCATCTTTTCAATGTCTTTCGTGAGCATGATGGGAAGGAAAATTGTGCTCAAGTGCTGAAAGAAGAATTACATAGAATGCTTGGCATAGAATATGTGAATGATGAGCATGATTGCAATGTTATTAGCATGAATTCTATGAATACCCATGATGCTAATTATATGCAAAGCCACAAGCTTGGGGATGCTATATTTGATAATGATGAGTTTTTTAGTTCTTCCACTTTGAATGATCAAAATCATGTTGATGAAAGCATGCCCCCTATCTATGATGATTATTGTGAGGATACTTATGCTTTAAAGAAGAGGGATGATAAAACTTGTCATACTCTCGAGAACCCCTTTGCTAAACCTTGCTTTTTCATTGTGGACACAATTTGTAGTGCTCAAGTCTTTTACGATACTCCCACTACTATTCTTGAGAATAGACTTCCTTATGTGTAGAGTAGTAAAATTTCTATGCTTGTAGATCATGAAAAGAATGCTTTAGGTGCTGGTTATATTGTTGAATTCATTCATGATGCTACTGAACATTACTATGAGAGAGGATCATATGCTTCTACTTATTGCAATAGTATCAAGCTTCCTCTCCATATGTTGAAATTTTTGAAGCTATGCTTGTTTTGCCTTCCTATGCTAGTTGATTCTTGCTCCAATAAATTGTTTGATCACAAAATCCCTATTCATAGGAAGTGGGTTAGACTTAAATGTGCTAGCCATTTGCTCCATGACGCTGTCGTTGTGTTTCAATCCTTACCTTTTATGTGAGCATCATTGAAATCAATGCCTAGCTAAGGGCGTTAAACGGTAGCGCTTGTTGGGAGGCAACCCAATGAATAAATTTTTCTTTGATTTTTGCTTCCTGTTTTATTTTCTCCACACTATCATAATTCTGTTATGATTGTGTCTTTTGTGTTTCTTTTTGTGTTTGTGCCAAGCAAAACCGTTATGATTAGTCTTGGTGATGATTATTTGATCATGCTGGAAAAAGACTGAAACTTTCTGCTCACGAAAAGAATTTTCATTTTTTTTCTGTAAGAGATTATGAGTTGATTCTTTTTTGCTTGTGATTTCTACGCAAATTCTTCAGGCTGTCGTAATTTTGTAGAATTTGTGAATTACCAGAGGTATACGAAATATACAGATTGCTACAGACTAGTCTGCTGTTAATAGATTCTGTTTTTTGTTGTGTTGGTTGCTTATTTTGATGAAACTATGGATAGTATCGGGGGGTATTAGCCATGGAAGATTGAAAATACAGTAATCCAACATCAGAATAAGTAGAATTTAAGTTTTCTATAGTACCTAAGGAAGTGGTGGTTTGCTTTCTCATACTAATGTTATCACGAGTTTCTGTTTAAGTTTCGTGTTGTGAAGTTTTCAAGTTTTGGGTGAAGTTCTTATGGACAAAGAGATAAAGAGTGGCAAGAGCTCAAGCTTGGGGATGCCCAAGGCACCCCAGGAGATTCAAGGATGCCGTAAAAGCCTAAGCTTGGGGATGCCCCGGGAAGGCATCCCCTCTTTCATCTTCAATCCATCAGTAACGTTACTTGGGGCTATATTTTTATTCACCACATGTTATGTGTTTTTGCTTGGAGCGTCTTGTATCATAGGAGTCTTTTATTTTTGTTGTGTCACAATCATCCTTGCTGCACACCTAGAGAGAGAGCCATACACTCACCGTGATTTTGTCGAGCTTCACTTATATCTTTTGGTAGACAATTCAGCTCACATGTGCTTCACTTATATCTTTTGAGCTAGATACTTTTGCTCTATGTGCTTCACTTATATCTTTTAGAGCGCAGTGGTGCGTGGCTTGGTAGTTGATCTATGCTTTGAAAGTAGTCTCAAAAGGGGTAGTGTAGCGACCCGACTCAATGAGTCAAGCCTCTGGTGTTTCTGTACCATCCCAAGATCATGCTGGTACACACACAGTACATAATGTATATATTCAAGAGTGCAATCACACAGTTTTATTAATCGAAATCTCATAAATAGTACTTTATTACAATAACGGAGTACAATAAAGTGGCTGAAGGCCAACTCATGAGATTATCTAACGAAGACTAAGCGGAAGCATCAGGTAGACGAGTCCATCCGACTCCAAGGGCATGTCGCTGAGCGTAGAACCGTAGCCTCACTCCTGGTCGGAAAAGTACTCTGCAACATGATACGTTGCAGCCGTGTCGGTCAGCATATTGAATATGCTGGCAAATCATCAAGAGAGGGAGTAAAATAATAGTCACTATCTCTACATGCATATTTGGCCGGTGGAGCTATGTTTTTGCAGAAAGCCAGTTTTATCCTACAACAAAAGGGTTTGAAAGCAAAATATCACTACATAGTTTGTTGTTAACGAGATGGTTCCGCCAACCAGTTCTCGTACCCGAATAGTTGTTAACACCCACATCATTATTAAGTTGTGTCGAGAGTTCACGGGAAATTCAATGCCTTCGGCTCAAGTTGTCCATGACCGTGGACACGGCTAATCGATTAGGTTGAGTACTCTGCAGAGTTTTGCACACGTTCCCCACAAGATTTGATCGCCTCCGGGTTTGTCCTCGCACTTCAGGGTGTTTGAAGACCGAATGATCAAAACATGGTCTTTCAACGGGTCCCTCTGAATCCCTGTCGGTGCCCACCATTCCTACCGTTCTTCTACATCTGCTAGTACCGCCTGTCGAGAGTCGCCGCGTTGTCCAACCAAGCCAGAGCCCATAATGACTTGTGGCTGTGCAGGTAAGCCTTGGGTCTTGAATATATCCGTCCGTGTGTGCTGCGGGGCTATCTAGCAAACGACCGGTATGTAAGCAAAAGCACCGACTAACTAATAAGTGACGGGAAAAACCGTTCGGTTTTAACTAGAAGACCGAAGGGGAACGCGGGTTATATTCTCGGGCGTTGATCTTCGATCTAACGGCTACAGGAAAGTTGGGGGGTCTCACGGTGAGGTGCTGGGGCTGCTTCTTCTCAGGCGAGACAGAGAAGAGGTGCTCGCCGTCGGCGTCGCAGCGGTGGTCGGTGACGGCGTCCGAGGTGTTGGGGAGGTGGCGGTGGGTCTCCTCCATCGAACGGCGTCGTCGGCGAAGCGAAGGGGAGTCGGGGCGGTCGGGGAAGCGCCAGGGGAGTTCCTGTGGAGCTCGGTCTCCGGCGAGGTGAGGAGCGGCAGCGAGGAGCGGCGAGGGGGCTGTCTAAGGGGGAAAATGGAGCGCGGTGGACGAGGGGAACTCGATGGTGGTCTCGGTTGGGGCAGGGAGGCGGCAGTGGCGCGGTAGGGTGGCGGGGCGGTTCTCTGGTGTTGCTCCGGCGAGGCAGCAGGGGGCTGGGGTGAGGCCTGGCGGCGTGGGGAGGAGGGGGTCGAGGGGGGGCTCGGGGTGGCGACTTATATAGGGGGTAGGGGCGCTGAGGGAAGGAAGGGGAGGGGGAATCGGGAGGGATCCCAACGATCCAGGAGGTTGCAGGATGTGCGCCATGGAGGGGCTGGTCGCTGGGGAAAGAAGAAGTCACGTGGGGAAGAAAAGGAAGGCAGAAGAAAGAAGGAAAGAAAAGAAAAGAAAAAAAAAGAAGAGGGGTGGGTGCGCTGGGTGGGGAGGAGGTCCCGATGGGATCTGGCCCAGAAAAAAAACCGCCCTAGGGCGGTTTCCTATTAAAAGGAAAGAAGATTTCCTGATTTTGTTTTTCTTTTAAAACATCAAGGAAAAAATAATAAAAGGAAACAAAATAAAAAGATTTATATGGGGTATTATATACCAAATCGATCAGAAAAATATTTCCTAATTGATTATCTTTTTTCCAAAACCAAAATAAAAACTTTTAAAAAATGTTTTTTCCGAAAAATCCCTAAGGCTTTATTTTCTTTTTGGAAATTAATTTCCCCATAAAACTTTGGTTTTCTTGGCTCAAAATATATCGAAAGTGCCCCTGTACATTTTGGAGGGTCATATTCCTCCTCTCTTTCTTGCTCGCAAGAAATTATTTTTTTCGGGGTATTTCTCGGGGAAGAAAAATAAAGAAGCAAGGGCAAATGTTTGAAAGAATTCAAATGCAAAACTCCGTTCAAATTCTTTATAGTTGAAGAAGTCATGTCATCTTCTCTCATTGCTTTTAATTGGATGAATTTGAATTTACCGGAGAAGGGGAAAGTCATTTTATTCCCTCTCATTCAAAAGTTTTTGAAAAGTTTCAAATTTCACTCAAGTTTCAATCACTCAAGCAAACAAACAAATAATCTAATAATTATTCTAACATTCCAAAATTTGGGATGTTACAAACCTACCACACTTAAAATGAATCTCGTCCTCGCGATTCGAAGAGGCTAGAAAGAAAGGTTAGGGTTTGGGGGTCTTCTAACAAATCCAACTTCCGGCAAAGTGGGATGCTACCACACTTAAAATGTTTTAACGATCCTCTGGGGTTTTGGCAACTGACTTCTCACAGTCTTCATATCTTCTGTTATATTCATAACGTCTCCATCAAAACGAGGGTTCTTTTGTTGATATAAGCTTCTTCCGTTACTGGGTCTTCTTAACTGACAGTCTCGTGATCAATTCTAAATAACCTATCGATGATTCTCATGGTGGTCTACCATTTGTGGCTATCCTGCAGGGAGAGGGGTCTTGTCTTCAACCTCACCGTAAAATTTTGTACGCGTGACAACAAGTGCCATGTACATGGGCTTTTCTTATACCACTCTAAGGCTTAAACAAAAGCTTCAAAGAACGTCGTCTCTTACTATGGGTAAGTCTCTCAGATTTACCATTCCGAATAGCAAGAGAATGATAATAGTAAGTCGTCATGGTGGCCAGGCCATGTCACACTGAAATCATTACCTTGTATAAGGCTTAGTGAATCTCGTATTCTAACACTTGGGCATCCTCACAAGCATTGCAGAATTTCTCTTGTCTACGAATGAAGTTCGTATAATCCATTGGTTCTGCAAGCTGAACAAATGCCTATCGTAACTTCACAACTCTCAGGTTTTCGTATGTTCCTAAGAAAACGTTTGCTGATCCATCATAGCTTCTTCCATAAATCATATTCATTTCATAATCAATCCTTTATTACATCCTTAATTTCTTCTCAGAAACTTCAATTCAAAAGTACTCTATTACAATGCTGCCATCCACATTGTTCCGTATGGTCGAGCATTTCTGCCAACTTTATTCATCTGTCTCTCTTGGAGGTACTTTAGTTCCACTCGAACTTTCCGAGGTGCTCCTTGAAATCATCCATCTTTCGCTTCATCATGGTGGTCTTGAGCTTCATCTCCATCATCTCCGCACGTACCTCACTCAGGTATTCCTGGGTATGACGGAGTCTTGCTTCAAGTATTTCTCCAATCTGACGTATGGCTTCCATGGCAGCTTCACGAACAACATCAAAGAAGGTTGCTCGTGGTACACGTGAAATGAAAAGGTATTGCCCCATAGTCTTTGGACAAACTCCTTTCACATGGTGGAGGTGTACTTCCACGTACCAAAGTTCCACTCCATTTTCCACAAATGGGTAGCCTTGGTAGACTGCATCTCCTTCAAGGTGAATGTGCTTCATCGTGTCCTTCAGGATTTTCGGGTAATCATGATCACTGGTCAGGGTCATGATCGTTTCGGGGCCCTTGAGGAATGACTCGTAGACAGTTGTCATCTGCAGGTGTCAGTAAATAGGTACTCAGAGGAATGTATGTGTCTCCTTGGTAATCATGGTACACTCGTACTCAATGGATCCTTTGGGGTTGCCGATTACTACCACACTTAAAATGAATTATACTCATGTCTGCATTCACCATATTTTCTCATATCCTCATAAATGTTCAGAGATCTTTGTTCGTAGAGAAACAACGCATATATTTTCAACAGAAGCAATCATGAGACAATAAATTCCATTTATTCATGATGTTATTACAATCTCAGGGACTTCTGCAAAAAAAAATTCACTCCATGATCTCATGAAAAACAAGAGTTCTTCATATTACACTAATTTCCGCGGTCAAAACTTAACTACTCCTTCTTTGCTTTCTTCCTTTGGGGACAATCGCTAGCAAAATGTCTTGCTTCCTTGCAATGAAAGCAAATGAGTTCTGACAAGTCTCGAGGCGTCTTAGTGTTTGCTTTTGCTCCTTGGGTTTCCGGCTTCCTTCCTGAGCACATGTATTTGTGGTGGCCAAATTCCATACACTTGTAACATCTGACATGACTCAGTCTATGTCTACAGAGATTTGGCTCTTCCGAGGGTACTTTTTCTTCCTTCCCGACTCCTTTATTTTGGCCAGTTCTTCTATTTCAAGTGGATCAAACTCCACTTTTTCCGTCGGGAAGTTTCCAAGATACTCTTGTCTTTCCTTCGTGCAATCCTGTGAATAATGTCCTTCTTCTCCACATGAGTAGCATGCATTGGAGAAAAATCTGATCAGACCTTGTCCATCAGGGTCTTCAATATTTTCGTTCTTTAGTGGCTCTTCTAGAATCTTCTTCTTGAGTGTTTCCTTCACTGCATCTTTCTGCTGCTTGACAACTTGTTGCACCTTGGGGTAAATGTGACACTAAGCTGGGTAGTGGGTGGTTCCTTCACAAAGGAAACAAGTCACCTGACTACTTGGGCACTCCTCAGCTGGGTGATTTTCTTCACAATGAGTGCATCCATCCTGGTGTTCTTCCTGGGTGTGTCCTATTTCTCCACAGATCTTGCATGCACAAGTCTTCTCCTTCGGATTATCATAGCACTCTTGAATAAGACGGGATCTTAACAAAGTCTTCTTGAATTCGTCCCAGGTTTCTGCTCCACTAAATCCTTGTATGGCATGATGCATTTTCCACCAGATTGCAGCACTTTGTGTAAAGTACTGAAGAGCGTGTTCCACTTCATACTTCCTTGAGATCAAGTTGCTCCCGAAGTGGTTCTCCATGTTTTGAATCCATATATCCGCCTCCAGCTGGGTCATTGGTCCAGAGACTACAAGTTCAGCTTCATACTCCATCTGGTAGGGTTGAGGTTTTGGGGATGAGACGGGTAAGAGAGAGGGAGATACACCCAATACAAACAATATTTTTGAGAATAGGTTTTAGTTGTGGCTGTCAAAAAACACACACCAATGACGGCTCACAAATCATCGTATCTAACGTGAGTACATAAAAGGGGTTTGGTCTTCTAATTGTCATATAATTATTCGAACACTTCAGGGTCTTCGATTTCTTCGGGTCTTGAGAGTCCTCTGTTGGTGTAGCTTCAATTCTTCAAACGCGTGGGGAAATCCTCTTTACTTTAAAGTAGAACTCCGTTGATTCTTCATGAGGTCAAAGGGGTAAGGGTATTGTCTAACTATTTGAGGTGAGAGGGAACATTCGATGAAATCAGAAGAGATGAGAAGTAAAAGGTGTTGTTGAAAATAAAAATTTCGTGAGATCATTTCCTAAGAAATTTCCAGTTTCTAGTGTCACGTCCTACAGTCAACATGTGCTCTGATACCATTTCTGTAGCGACCCGACTCAAAACGAGTCAATCCTCTGTGTTTATGTGCCATCCCTGGATCAGTATGCTGGCACACACAGTACATCAATGTATATATCAAAGTGCAATAACATGTAAATAGCGTAAAACTGATATATACCTTAAATATCTCAGCGGAAGCAGTCAAGGGAGTGGAGTCCCAATAAATACCAATGGCAAGTTGAGTGTAGACCGTAACCCTGAATCGTATTCTTACTCGTCGAAGAAAAATATCTGCAACATAAGACGTTGCAGCCGTGTAGGTCAGCATATTGAATATGCCGGCAAGTCACATATGAGAGGGGGTAAAATATCATCTATACTATATGCATATATGGCAGGTGGTGTTGTAAGTTTTTAGCATAAAGCAAATTTTCTCCTACAACAAGAGGGGCTAAAAGCAAAATATTACTACAAGGTTGGTTGTTAACGAGATGGTTCCGCCAACCAATTCTCGTACCCGAGTTGTCAATAATTCCCACATCAATATTATTACTTGTGTTGAGAATTTCAGATAACTTCAGTTCCTTTGGCTCAAGTTGTCCATGACCGTGGACACGGCTAATCGATTAGGTTTGAGTACTCTGCAGAGTTTTGCACACGTTCCCCACAAGATTTGATCGCCTCCGTGTATGTCCTCGCACTTCAGGGTGTTTGAAGACCAGATGATCAAAACATGGTCTTTCAACGGGTCCCTCTGAATCCCTGTCAGTGCCCATCCATTCCTACCGTTCTTTTACATCTGCTAGCACCGCCTGTCGAGACTCGCCGCGTTGTCCAACCAAGCCAGAGCCCATAATGACTTGTGGCTGTGCAGGTAAGCCTTGGGTCTTGAATATATCCGTCCGTCTCTTTGAGCCTAGGTGAAGCTTTCCGCAAGATGTCATGGCCGTCTCCAGCATCCCGGGTCATCCACTGGTTTTCTCCAGGGAGCCGATCAACCGTCCTTCACCCAGAGTTGCATTTCATCATGAGGTCTTGAAAAGTCTTGACTTAACCGGTCTTGGTTATTAAATTATTCTCGCATCACTCGTGGTAAACTCTCAACCAGAATCCCGTCTACTCAAGCATAGCAATATGAAATTTGTCGTCCCGGGCCAAGTAATGGGGTTGTTGGGTGCCTACCACATGATACTACAATATGTAACCATAATTTACAAGTACCTACTCAGCATGCAATTGGGTATAGGATGGTAGAACTACGATGCATACAACATAGGTGATACATGATCAAATGACTTGCCTGGCGATGTTGACGAAGAAGAATTTCTCGTGAAATAACTTGATAGACTACTCGTCACTCTCCGATGAAATCTATATAACAAACATATCATTCACATAAGCACTCATACTAGCAATCATTCTAGCAATCAAAACAAAGGAGAGAGTGAATAAGAATCCGAAGGAAACTTCAAATAAGACTAGGGAGTCTTCGACTATGTCAAACACTAAATAGTTTTTGTCTAACAGAAAATAATAACAGGGAACTAAGATATAAATTTAACTAAGATAAAATAAAGTATTTTGTTCACAAAACTATTTGAATGTATTTCCAAACGGGATTTGAAACAGTGGAGAAACCAATTGCAAGTTATTAGAGAACTAGAATTGATTTCATGATAACATATAAAAATAAAAATCAAAACTTGTTGCAAACCTACTGTTAACTAACAGAAACAAAACATTATCTTTCTGAAATATAAAAGAAAATAATTTAAAAACAACTAAAGAAAGGAAATTAGTCACAATCCTAAAAGAGGTGAAACAGAAATTGTTTCACAAGAAACAATGAGCTAAAATACTCAAATAATTATGAAAGTTTTACCACTGATAATTAAGATCACTAGTGATCAGCAGCAAAAATAATTAAATTAAAAGCTATTTTAAAACTCCTGGAGTAGGCAAAACAAGGTTTAAACTAAATCTGATCTAATTCAAATTTGCAAATTTCAAACATAGACAAATTATACGTTTTTTAAAAACTACAGAAAAATTGTGATCTACTGGAATAAGTTTCAACTCCATTGGAATTCGGGATCAAAAGCTATGGTTAAAACAAGATTGTAACATTCTCTGTTTTCTAATCTCAAACAAAAAAGAAGAAAAACTACTAGTGGACAAGGGGTTAGGTGGCAGCTTCTGATTGGCCTAGATGGTGTGTGCTGCGGGGCTATCTAGCAAACGACCGGTATGTAAGCAAAAGCACCGGCTAACTAATAAGTGACGGGAAAAACCGTTTGGTTTTAACTAGAAGACCGAAGGGGTACGTGGGCTATATTCTCGGGAGTTGATCTTTGATCTAACGGCTACAGGAAAGTTGGGGGGTCTCACCGTGAGTTGCTGGGGCTGCTTCTTCTCAGGCGAGACAGAGAAGAGGTGCTCGTCGTCGGCATCGCGACGGTGGTCGGTGACGGCGTCCGGTGTGTTGGGGAGGTGGCGGCGGGTCTCCTCCGTCGAACGGCGTCGTTGGCGAAGCGAAGGGGGGTCGGGGCGGTCGGGGAAGCGCCCGGGGAGTTCCTGTGGAGCTCGGTCTCCGGCGAGGTGAGGAGCGGCAGCGAGGAGCGGCGAGGGGCTGTCTAAGGGGGAAAATGGAGCGCGGTGGACAAGGGGAACTCGATGGTGGTCTCGGTTGGGGCGGGGAGGCGGCGGTGGCGCGGTAGGGTGGCGGGGCGGTTCTCTGGTGTTGCTCCGGCGAGGCAGCAGGGGGCTGGGGCGAGGCCTGGCGGCGTGGGGAGGAGGGGGTCGAGGGGGGGCTCGGGGTGGCGACTTATATAGGGGGCAGGGGGCGCCGAGGGAAGGAAGGGGAGGGGGAATCGGGAGGGATCCCAGCGATCCAGGAGGTTGCAGGATGTGCGCCATGGAGGGGCTGGTCGCTGGGGAAAGAAGAAGTCACGTGGGGAAGAAAAGGAAGGAAGAAGAAAGAAGGAAAGAAAATAAAATAAAAAAAAGAAGAGGGGTGGGTGCGCTGGCTGGGGAGGAGTTCCCGGTGGGATCTAGCCCAGAAAAAAAACCGCCCTAGGGCGGTTTCCTATTAAAAGGAAAGAAGATTTCGAGATTTTGTTTTTCTTTTAAAACAGCAAGGAAAAAGTAATAAAACGAAACAAAATAAAAAGATTTATATGGGGTATTATATACCAAATCGATCAGAATAATATTTCCTAATTGATTATCATTTTTCCAAAACTAAAATAAAAACTTTTAAAATTTTTTTTTCAGAAAAATCCCTAAGGCTTTATTTTCTTTTTGGCAATTAATTCCCCCATAAAACTTTGGTTTTCTTGGCTCAAAATATATCAAAAGTGCCCCTGGTCATTTTGGAGGGTCATATTCCTCCTCTCTTTCTTGCTTGCAAGAAATTATTTTTTTCGGGGTATTTCTCGGGGAAGAAAAATAAAGAAGCAAGGGCAAATGTTTGAAAGAATTCAAATGCAAAACTCCGTTCAAATTCTTTATAGTTGAAGAAGTCATGTCATCTTCTCTCATTGCTTTTAATTGGATGAATTTGAATTTACCGGAGAAGGGGAAAGTCATTCTATTCCCTCTCATTCAAAAGTTTTTGAAAAGTTTCAAATTTCACTCAAGTTTCAATCACTCAAGCAAACAAACAAACAATCTAATAATTATTCCAACATTCCAAAATTTGGGATGTTACATAGAGATGCTGAAGTATTGTATGGAAAAGTCAAGTACCCAGTGGTTTCCTAGTACTTGGTTTAGAACAAGATAACTTTTGTCCCATCATATTTGGTAGACCTTTATTGAATACTATTAATGCTGAAATTAATTGTGCTACTGAGAAGGTCAAAGTGAGCTTTGGTGATACGTCTCATGAGTTTAATATCTCCAAGTTTAGTAAACAACCACATGAAAAAGAATTGTCTAATAAGGATGAAATCATTGGTCTTGCTTCTATTTATGTACCTCCTACCTTTCTGCTAGAAAAATATTTGCGAGACCATGAAAATGATATGCATATGAATGAAGGGAATGAAATAGATGAGATACTCTTTGATCAACAACCTATCCGTAAGCACAACTTATGAGTTGATATTTTACTGGACCCTCCTCCACCCAAAGGAGTTCCCGTGTTTGAGTTTAAGATATTACTTGATAATTTGAAATATGCTTATCTTGATGAAAATAATATATATTCTGTTATTATCAGTGCTAAACTTTCAGAGCATGAAGAAAAGAGATTACTCAAAACTCTAAACAAGCACAAGGCTGCTATTGGATATACTCTTGATGATCTTAAGGGCATAAGCCCCACTCTCTATCAACACAAGATTAATATGGAACCGGATGCTAAACATGTCGTTGATCATCAACACCGTCTCAACCATAAGATGAAAGAGGTGGTAAGCACTAAAATATTTTAAAAATAAAGGCATGCATAATTTACCCTATTACTCATAGTAGATGGGTAAGTCATGTTCATTGTATTCCTAAGAAAGGTGGTATAACTATTGTTCCTAATGATAAAAATGAACTTATTCCACAAAGAATGGTAGCCCGTTATAAGATGGTAATTGATTTCAGGAAATTGAATAAAGCTACTAGAAAAGACCATTACCCCTTGCCTTTTATTGATCAAATGTTAGAAAGATTATCCAAGCACACACACTTCTCTTTTCTTGATGGATATTCTGGATTCTCTCGAATACGTTTGTCAAAAGAGGACCAAGACATAAGTACCTTTACTTTCCATTTTGGAAATTATGCGTGTAGGCGTATGCCTTTTGGTCTATGCAATGCACCTGCTAGCTTTCAAAGATGTATGACTACTATATTCTTTGACTTTTGTGAAAAGATTGTTGAGGTTTTCATGGATGATTTTTTAGTTTACAAGACTTATTTTGATGACTGCTTGAGAAACCTTGTTCGAGTTTTGCAGAGATCTGAAGAAACTAATCTTGTCTTGAATTGGGATAAGTGCCACTTTATGGTGAATGAAGTTATTGTACTTGGGCATAAAATTTCCGAACGAGGTATTGAGGTGGATAAGGCCAAAGTTGACGCAATAGAGAAAATGCCATGCACAAAAGATATCAAAGGTATAAGAAGTTTCCTCGGTCATGCTGGTTTCTATAGGCATTTCATTATGGATTTCTCAAATATTTCTAGGCCATTATCTTATCTTCTTTAAAAAGATATTCCTTTTGATTTTGATTATGATTGTGTAGAAGCCTTCGAAATACTCAAGAAAGCCTTAATTTCTGCACCTATTGTTCAACCACGTGATTGGAACTTACCTTTTGAAATCATGTGTGATGCTAGTGATTATGTTGTTGGTGTTGTTCTAGGGCAAAGAGTAGACAAGAAATTGAATGTTATTCATTATGCTAGTAAGACCCTAGATAGTGCCTAATACGTCTCCAACGTATCTATAATTTTTTATGGTTACATGCTATTATCTTGTCAACTTTGGATGTTTTATATGCATGAATATGCCATTTTTGGGACTAACCTATTAACTCAGTGCCAAGTGCCAGTTTCTGTTTTTTCCGTGTTTTTGACCTTTTTCAGAGGAGAATATTTAACAGAGTCCAAACGGAATAAAACCTGTGGGATGATTTTTTCCATAACAGAAGATACGCATGGGACTTGAGAACCAAGGCAGGGGACCTCGGGGGAGGTCACAAGCCCCCTAGTCGCGGCCTGGGGGGTGATGACCGACAAGTATAGGGGATCAATCGTAGTCCTTTCGATAAGTAAGTGTCGAACCCAACGAGGAGCAGAAGGATCTGACAAGTGGTTTTCAGCAAGGTAAAATCTGCAGGCACTGAAATTGTCGGTAACAAGTGATTGTGTGGTGAGATGATTTATAGCGAGCAACAAGTAACAAAAGTAGCAACGGTGCAGCAAAGTGGCCCAATCCCTTTTGTAGCAAGGGACAAGCCTGGACAAAGTCTTATAGGAGGAAAAACGCTCCCGAGGACACACGGGAATTTCTGTCATGCTAGTTTCATCATGTTCATATGATTCGCGTTCGTTACTTTGATAGTTTGATATGTGGGTGGACCGGTGCTTGGGTACTGCCCTTACTTGGACAAGCATCCCACTTACGATTAACTCCTCTCGCAAGCATCCGCAACTACGAAAGAAGAATTAAGACAAAGTCTAACCATAGCATTAAACTAGTGAATCCAAATTAGCCCCTTACGAAGCAACGCATAAACTAGGGCTTAAGCTTCTGTCACTCTAGCAACCCATCATCTACTTACTACTTCCCAATGCCTTCCTCTAGGCCCAAATAATGGTGAAGTGTTATGTAGTCGACGTTCACATAACACTACTAGAGGAAAAACAACATACAACATATCAAATTACCGAACGAATACCAAATTCACATGACTACTATTAGCATGACTTATCCCATGTCCTTAGGAACAAAAGTAACTACTCACAAAGCATAATCATATTCATGACCAGAGAGGTAATGAGTAGAATCAAGGATCTGAACATAATCTCTTCCACCAAGTAATCCAACTAGCATCAACTACAAAGAGTAATTAACACTACTAGCAACCTTACAAGTACCAATCGGAGTCGCGAGATGGAGATTGGTTACAAGAGATGAACTAGGGTTTGGAGATGAGATGGTGCTGATGAAAATGTTGATGGTGACGAGTCCCCTCCGATGAGAGGATTGTTGGTGATGACGATGGCGACGATTTCCCCCTCCGGGAGGGAAGTTTCCTCGGCAGGATCGTCCTGCCGGAGCTCTAGATTGGTTCTGCTCAAGTTCCGCCTCATGGCGGCGGCGAATCCACGAAAAAGCTCCTCTCTGATTTTTTCCAGGACGAAACCCTCCATATAGAAAAAGAGGGGACCAAGTGGGTCAGTGGGCTGCCCACAAGCCCCCATGGCGCGGCCTGGGTGGATGGCCGCGCCGTGCAGGCTTGTGGGCACTCCCTGGTGCCCCTCTGGCACTTCTTCGGCCTAGTATTTTTGATAAATCAGGAAAAAATTCCTCGTTTATTTTTACGGCGTTTGGAGTTGCGCAGAATAGGTATCTCAACTTGGCTCCACTTTCAGACCAGAATTCCAGTTTCCGGTATTCTCCCTCTTCATGTAAACCTTGCAAAATAAGAGAGAAAAGGCATAAGAATTGTACCGTGAAGTGAAATAACAACCAAAGAAGCGATAAATATCAACATAAAAACATGATGCAAAATGGACGTATCAACTCCCCCAAGCTTAGACCTCGCTTGTCCTCAAGCGAAAGCCTAGCTCAATAAATATGTCCACATGTTTAGGGAGAGAGGTGTCGACAAAACAAGATACGAACATGCATGCATCATGATCAAGATCAGAACAGCAATAGCAACATATAATCTCTCATGCTAAAGTGATAATTCCTTCACAAAGTAAAGCATGGATCAAGAACCTTACCGAGAAGTAACAACCGATAGCCTTTAGTCATTGAAGCAATTGCAATTTATCACAACATGAGAAAGTGTCAAATAAGAGCTTGTAAAGCAAATCCACATACTCAATCATTCTTTCATTCTCTACAATTGCTACAACTCACGTGGTACTCATGAGATCAAAGTTTCAGCTGGACACAGAGAAAGATAGGGGCTTACCGTTTTGCCTCCCAACTGCTTACCTCAAGGGTAATGTCAACAATAATAATTCATGAATACTCACCTCCAAGTTGACATATGAATATAGATCTTTCCCAAGCATATGACGGTAGCCAAGACAAACATGAAATAAGGAATTGGTGAAGATCACCATGACTCTTTCAAGGGTAAAAAAGTAAAGGTACAAGATAGGCCCTTCGCAGAGGGAAGCAGAGGTTGTCATGCGCTTTTGAGGTTTGGATGCGTGTCCTCTTAGTGCGAAGGAACGTCACTTTATATTGCCTCCTGTGATAAAGAACTTTATTATGCAGTCTGTCGCTTTTATGTCTTCCTCATCACATGTTCGTATAAAGCTTATTTTCCACACACTAATAGATCATACATATTAGATAGCAATTTTTATTGCTTGCACCAATTAACACTTACTTGAGGGATCTTCTTCAATTCATAGGTAGGTATGGTGGACACTCATGGCAAAACTGGTTTGAAGGTTTATGGATGCACAAGTAGTATCTCTACTTGGTGCGGGAGGTTTGGCTAATATGAGGTGGAAGCAATCGTCACATGCTAAGGGATCTCTAATCATATAACATTGTTCAGAGCCAAGAAAACACAATTCATTACGTTGTCTTCCTTGTCCAACATTTACTTCTAGGCATGTAATAGTTTAGTGAGTGTTCACAATCATAGATGGTGTCAGAGATGATATATTTATATGTGAACCTCTCCTTCCTTATCACTTCCTATTAATTGCAACAATGACCAAGGTCTACGTTTGCCTACCCTCAACAAGTTTCAATCATCATTCTTTTTATATGTGAAGCCATCACTTCCCATAAGATCATTACATGATCTTTCATGCTTTTGTTCTATTCTCACTCTTTTGATCATGGCAAGAGGCAAAGCCCTTCAACTAAGACACTCTTTATTATAAGGCTCACGAGCAAGAATACATCGGGGGTGACACAAAGCAAAACTGAAAACTAAAACACTAAGACTTTTAAACTACTAGAGAAAAAGAAAATTGAAAAGGGAAACTAAAACAAAGGTAAAGGCAAAAGATGTGATGGTGATACGATACCGTGGCAACTCCCCCAAGCTTGGCACAAGCCAATGGGATTGCCCATAACAATGCTCAGTTCTCTTCCTTTGGTGGTGATGGTGGTGGAGTTGTTGAAGAGGTCTTGAGTTTGTTTAATTTCCACTTGAGCATAAAATTCTGCACCCTCACATCATCATTTTCCTCTTCAAGCTTCAACACCCTTTGGCATAATTCCTGCTTACTCTCGCGCAAGAAACGAGAAGGGATAAACAAGGTCTTAGGCTTCTTCCTTGAGTCAGTGTAGCGACCCGACTCAAAACGAGTCAAGTCTCTGTGTATCTGTGCCATCCCTGGATCAATATGCTGGCACACATAGTACATCAATGTATATATCAAAGTGCAATCACATGTAAATAGCGTAAAACTGATATATACCTTAAATATCTCAGCGGAAGCAGTCAAGGGAGTGGAGTCCCAATAAACACCAACGGCAAGTTGAGTGTAGACCGTAACCCTGAATCGTACTCTTACTCGTGGAAGAAAAATATCTGCAACATAAGACGTTGCAGCCGTGTAGGTCAGCATATTGAATATGCCGGCAAGTCACATATGAGAGGGGTTAAATGTCACCTATACTATATGCATATATGGCAGGTGGGGCTATAAGTTTTTTAGCGAAAAGCAAGTTTTCTCCTACATCAAGAGAGGGCTAAAAGAAAAATGTTACTACATTGTTGGTTGTTAACGAGATGGTTCCACCAACCAATTCTCGTACCCATGTTGTCAATAATACCGACATCAATATTATTATTTGTGTTGAGAATTTCAGATAACTTCAGTTCCTTTGGCTCAAGTTGTCCATGACCGTGGACACGGCTAATCGATTAGGTTTGAGTACTCTACAGAGTTTTGCACACGTTCCCCACAAGATTTGATCGCCTCCGAGTATGTCCTCGCACTTCAGGGTGTTTGAAGACCGAATGATCAAAACATGGTCTTTCAACGGGTCCCTCTGAATCCCTGTCGGTGCCCATCCAATCCTACCGTTCTTCTACATCTGCTAGCACCGCCTGTCCAGAGTCGCCGCGTTGTCCAACCAAGCCAGAGCCCATAATGACTTGTGGCTGTGCAGGTAAGCCTTGGGTCTTGGAAATATCCGTCCGTCTCTTTGAGCCTGGGTGAAGCTTTCCGTAGGATGTCATGGCCTCTCCAGCATCCCGGGTCATCCACTGGGTTCTCCAGGGAGCCGATCAACCGTCCTTCACCCAGAGTTGCATTGCGTCCGGGGTCTTGAAAATCTTGTCTTAATCGGTCTTGATTATTTAATCAACCTTGCATCACTCGTGTTATGCACTCAACCGAAATCCCGTCTACTCAAGCATAGCAATATGAAATTTGTCGTCCCGGGGCCAAGTATCGGGGTTGTTGTGTGCCTACCACATGATACTACAACCTTTACTAAAATTTCCAAGTACCTAAGCAGCATGCAATTGGGCATAGGATGGTAGAACTACGATGCATAAAACATAGGTGATAGTATGATCAAAGTGACTTGCGTGGTGATGTTGACGAAGAAGAATTTCTTGAGAAATAACTTGATAGACTACTCGTCACTCTTCGATGAAATCTATATAAAAAACATATCATTCACATAATCACTCATACTAGCAATCATTCTAGCAATCAAAACAAAAGAGAGAGTGAATAAGAATCCGAAGGAAACTTCAAATAAGACTAGGGAGTCTTCTACTACGTCAAACACTATATAGTTTTTGTTCTAACTGAAAATAAAACACTAAAATGGAAAAAATAACAGAAAACAAAATATAAAATAACCAAGATAACAGAAGTAAAATTTACAAAACAATATTATTTTATAAGTATTTTCAAAATAGGAAATCAAACTAGCAATGCAATCAATTCGCAAGTTAGTATAGAACTAGAATTGATTCCATGCAACCAAATAAGAATAAATAAAATAAATTTTTGTTGTTGTTGAAAATTTACTGGTAAATATCAGAAAACAAAATATAACTTGTCACAATTACAAAAAAAAACAAATTAAGAACAATTAATACAAAAGAAATAGCAAGACAACAAAAAAGGCTAAAACAGAATCTGTTTTGCTTAAAACCCTAAGTAAAAATATTAAAAAAATGGAAACTTAAACTACTGAAAGATATGATCAATAGGAAGCAGCAGCAAAAAGAATCAAATTAAAAGCTATTTTTAACTCCCGGAATAAGCAAAACAAGCTTTAATTCAAATCTGATCTAACTCAATTTTTATAAATCCAAACATAGACAAGTTATATATCTAGGGAAACGACATAAATTTTTTGATCCAACGCAAAAAGAATCACCTAATTCGGAGGTATAGACTAATAGATATGAATTTTCTAAAATTGCAATTTTCTGAAAAAACTGCAATACGGGATTTCGTGAATCTCACCATGGGTGACAGAGAGGAAGAACTCCGGCGAGGTAGCTGCTCCGGCAAGGTGGGGAGGTCGCCGGCGGGGTGGGGAATCGGCAGAGGAGTAGCACGGCAGGGGGTGGGGCGCTGGAGAGGCTCGGCAGGGGTGATGGGGAAGCGCCACGAGACCTACTGTACTCCGTTCTTGACAGGAAGATGAGGATGGTGGCGCCGTGGCTACGAGCATGGGAACGGGGCGTTTCTCGAGGGGAATGGAACGAGGAGGACGAGGGGATCCTTTATAGGTGGCGAGGAGGTGCTGGGAGGGAAGGAGATTCGCGAATTCCGGAAGGGGAGGATCTCTTGGTTCCTGCCATGGAAGTTCTCGTAACGTGAATGACTAGAGGAAGGAGAAGATACTAAACGGGCCAGATTTGGAAACTCCTTAATGGGCCAGCTCTTTATTTCCTATTAAACGCGATTTCTTTCCTTTTTTCAAAATTAGGAAACTAAAACGATAAAAGGGAAATCAAATCAATTCGTAATATAGAGTTTCTATACACTAAAATTATCAGAAAAATAAAATCTAAATGATGGGCATTTTTCCACGGCCAAAATAAAAACTTAAAAAAAATGTTTTTCCAAAAAAACCCTAAAAGCATTATTTCCTTTTGCAATTATTTTCTCAAATTAAATTTTGGTTTTTTCTTGGCTCAAAATATTTCAATGAATGCCCCTGGTTTTTGGAGGGTCATTTTCCTCCGCTCTTTCTTGCGTGCAAGAATTTTGTCGGGGCATTTTCTCGGGGAAGAAAAATATAGAAGCAAGGGCACATATTTTGAAAGGATTCAAATGCAAACTCCGTTCGAATTCTTTATAGTTGAAGAAGTCATGTCATCTTCTCTCTTTGCTTTTAAAAGGTTGAATTTGAATTCATCGGAGATAGGGAAAGTCATTTTATTCCCTCTCATTCAAAAGTTTTTGAAAAGTTTCAAATTTCACACAAGTTTCAATCACTCAAGCAAACAAACAAACAATCTAATAATTATTTTAACATTCCAAAATTTGGGATGTTACAGTCAGGGAGGCTCGACTTCTTGAACTCCACATGCGTGTGTCCAGGTTGAGGAAGAGGAGCCTCCTCTTCATCGGAACTTGTTTGTTCCTTCTCCTTGGGATCATAATCTTCTTCCTCATGAGAGGTCCAGCCATAAGGATCAAAGTCCCCATAGACCTTGGGGTTAGCAAGATAATCAACCACATAGCTCTCCCCCTCCGAATCCTAAGAAGACATCTTGACCTAGATCTGCGGCAGAAAACAGGCTCGAAACAAAAAACAGAGGAAATCTACGTGATGCAGGGGTCAGAACAAACGGAAGTATATATAATGATTTTTTTTCAGACCAGAAGGAGTACCCCGCACGAAAACGGAGTCCGGGAGGCGCACGAGGTGGCCACAAGCCCTCACGACGCGACCAGGGGGTGGGCCCGCGCCATGCAGGCTTGTCGCCTTTTCGCGCACTTTCCGGACTACTTCCAATTTTTGTATTTTTTCTAATATTCCAAAACGGAGAAAATTTCCTACTGGAAAATTTTTGGACTCTGTTTTCTTACCGAATCACATACCTCTTCGTTTTCGGAGTCTGAAACAGGCTTATAAATGTCCCTTAGGTATTCTTCCGGAGTTATGGTATTGATGATATTGCTTTCAACATTTATGGGAGTACCTGAGATATAATGCTTGATTCTCTGCCCATTTACCACTCTCGGACAATTACCTTTCGTGTTGTTGATCTTGATAGCACCGGAATGATATACTTCCTCAACAACATAGGGACCTTCCCATTTAGAGAGAAGCTTGCCTGCAAAGAATCTTAAATGAGAGTTATATAGCAAGACATAATCACCTACATTGAACTCACGCTTTTGTATCCTCTTATCATGCAACCTCTTAACCTTCTCTTTGAACAGCTTGGCATTCTCATATGCCTGAGTTCTCCACTCATCAAGCGAGCTAATATCAAATAACCTCTTCTCACCGGCAAGTTTGAAATCAAAGTTGAGCTCTTTGATTGCCCAATAAGCTTTATGCTCTAGCTCAAGAGGTAAATGACATGCTTTCCCATACACCATTTTGTACGGAGACATTCCCATGGGATTCTTATAGGCAGTTCTATAAGCCCACAGTGCATCATCGACCTTCTTAGACCAATTCTTTCTAGACCTGTTGACAGTCTTTTGCAGAATCAGTTTAATCTCTCTATTACTTAGCTCTACTTGACAACTAGACTGAGGGTGATAGGGAGACGCAATTCTATGGTTGACATCGGACTTAGCAAGCGTCTTATGGAAAGCTCCATGAATGAAGTGTGAACCACTGTCGGTCATTAGATATCTAGGGACTCCAAATCTAGGGAAGATAACTTCTTCAGCATCTTGATAGAGGTGTTGTGATCAACACTACTAGTGGGGATAGCTTCTACCCACTTAGTGACGTAATCAACAACAACTAAGATATGCGTATACCCGTTGGATTTTGGAAAAGGTCCCATATAATCAAAGCCCCAAACATCAAATGGTTCAATGACAAGTGAATAGTTCATTGGCATTTCCTGACGTTTGCTAATATTACCTATTCTTTGACATTCGTCACAAGACAAGACAAACTTACGGGCATCATTGAAGAGAGTGGGCCAATAGAAACCTGATTGCAATACCTTGTGTGCAGTTCTATCTCCCGCATGGTGTCCTACGTAGGCCTCGGAGTGACACTTTTGTAGGATCTGTCCCTGTTCATGTTCAGGTACACAACGTCTAATAACACCATCTAATCCTTCCTTATAAAGGTGAGGATCATCCCAGAAGTAGTGTCTCAAGTCAAAGAAGAATTTCTTCTTTTGCTGGTACATGAAACTAGGTGGTATATATTTAGCAACGATATAGTTTGCATAATCAGCATACCACGATGCACTACATGAAGCATTGATGACATTCAATTGCTCATCGGGAAAGCTATCATCAATAGGTTGTGGGTCATCAAGAACGTTCTCCAACCTAGACAAGTTATCTGCTACGGGGTTATCAGCACCCTTTCTGTCGACAACGTGCAAATAAAATTCTTGTAGCAAGAGAACCCATCTGATATGTCTAGGTTTAGCGTCTTTCTTCTCCATGAGGTACTTAATAGCAACATGATCAGTGTGAATAGTGACTTTGGAATCAACTATGTAAGACCTGAACTTTTCACATGCAAACACGACTGCTAAAAATTCCTTCTCCGTAGTGGCATAGTTTCTCTGGGCACTGTCTAGAGTTTTACTAGCGTAGTGAATAACATTCAACTTCTTATCAACTCTTTGCCCTAGGACAGCACCAACAGCATAATCACTAGCGTCACACATGATCTCAAAAGGCAAGTTCCAATCAGGTGGTTGAACAATAGGTGCAGTTACCAAAGCCCTCTTAAGTATTTCGAAGGCTTCCTCACAATCATCGTCAAAGACAAAAGGAATATCATTTTGCAAGAGATTGGTAAGAGGCCTAGAAATCTTAGAGAAGTCTTTAATGAACCTTCTATAGAAACCAGCATGACCAAGGAAACTTCTTATACCTTTGATATTTGTGGGGTATGGCATTTTCTCCATTGCATCAACCTTGGCCTAATCGACTTCAATACCTCTTTCAGAAATTTTATGTCCTAAGACGATGCCTTCATTAACCATAAAGTGGCACTTCTCCCAATTCAAGACAAGATTGGTGTCTTTACATCTCTGTAAGACTCGATCAAGGTTGCTGAGGCAATCATCAAAGGAAGACCCGTAAACGGAGAAGTCATCCATGAAAACGTCAACAATCTTTTCACAAGAGTCGGAGAATATAGCCATCATACATCTTTGAAAGGTGGCAGGTGCATTACATAAGCCAAAAGGCATACATCTATAAGCAAAGGTATCGAAAGGGCAGGTGAAAGTGGTTTTCTCCTGATCAGATTGTGCAACTGGTATTTGGGAGAAACCAGAATAACCATCTAGAAAGCAGAAGTGTGTGTGTTTAGACAGTCTTTCTAGAATTTGGTCGATAAAAGGCAAAGGATAATGATCCTTCCTAGTGGCTTTATTCAGTTTCCTAAAATCGATCACCATCCTATAGCCAGTAATAATCCTCTGTGGGATCAATTCATCCTTATCATTAGGGACAACGGTAATGCCTCCCTTCTTACGGACGCAATGCACCAGACTCACCCAATCGCTATGAGCAATAGGATAGATAATACCCGCTTCCAGGAGCTTTAGTATTTCTTGTCTCACTACTTCTTTCATCTTAGGATTTAATCTCCTTTGATGATCAACAACTGGTTTGAAATCAGGATCAGTTTTAATCTTGTGCTGACATAGGGTAGGACTAATGCCCTTAAGATCATCAAGAGTATATCCAATAGCAGCACTGTGCTTCCTCAGAGTTTTTAGTAACTTCTTTTCTTCATGCTCTGAGAGGCTAGCACTAATAATAACAGGATATATATCCTTTTCATCAAGATAGGCATACTTAAGAGTATCAGGCAACTGTTTAAGCTCGAACACAAGATCACCCTTTGATGGGGGTGGATCCCCAAGCAGTTCAACAGGATGATTATTCTGAAGGATAGGATATTGTTGTAAGACAACTCTATCTATATCATCCCTTTCATCCATATGCATATCATTTTCATGCTCAAGCAAGTATTTCTCTAAAGGATCGGTAGGAGGCACGTCAATAGAGGCTAAGGCAAGAATTTCATCCCTACTAGGCAACTCCTTTTCATGAGGTTGTCTACCAAACTTAGAGAAATTGAACTCATGTGACACACCTTCAAAGCCAACAATGACAGTTTGCTTCTCACAGTCAATATGAGCATTGACGGTATTGAGAAAAGGTCTACCAAATATGATGGGACAAAATCTATCTTGTACGGTAGCAAGAACGAGGAAATCAGCAGGATACTTCATTTTACCACAGAAGACTTCAACATCCCTAACCATTCCCACAAGGCAAATAATATCTCTATTGGCAAGCTGAATAGTGACATCAATGGGCTCTATCTCAACAGGTGCAATCTCATCTTTGATTTCATCGTATAAGGATTGAGGTATTGCACTAACACTAGCACCCACGTCACATAAGCCATGATAACAATGATCTCCTATCTTAACAGAAACCACAGGCATGCCAACACCAGGCCTATGTTTGTCTCTAACGTGAGGTTTAGCAATTCTAGCAGCATCTTCAGAGAAGTGAATATTATGTCCCTCAACATCGTCGGACTAAAGATCTTTGATAATAGCAATGCTAGGTTCAACTATAATTTTCTCAGGAGGTGTAGGTGTTCTAATGTAGCCTCTACGTATCATAGTTGAATCTTTAGAATGATCCTTTATCCTAACAGGGAAAGGTGGTTTCTCAATGTAAGCACTGGGAACAATAGGATCATTATAGGCAATGACTTTCTCTTCAACTGGAGTGGGTTTAACTACATTGACTTATAAAGGAGGATGATATTTAAACCACTTTTCTTTGGGGAGATCAATATGAGCAGCAAAAGATTCACACAGTGAAGCTACTATCTCAGAGTCAAGTCCATACTTAGCGGTAAAGTCACAAAAAGTATTTGTCTCAACAAAGGATTTAACGCAATGAAACGTGAAATTCATACCTGACTCCTTACCTTCTTCAAGCTCCCAATCTTCAGAGTTGCGTTTAATTCTCTCCAATAAATTCCATTTGAAGTCAATATCTCTCTTCATAAAAGAACCGGTACAAGAAGTGTCAAGCATGGTGCGATCATCATGAGAAAGCCGAGCATAGAAGTTCTGAATGATAATTTCTCTCGAGAGCTCATGATTGGGGCATGAAAATAGCATTGATTTAAGCCTCCCCCAAGCTTGAGCGATGCTTTCTCTGTCATGAGGCCAAAAATTATAAATATAATTCCGATCACGATGTACTAAATGCATAGGATAAAACTTTTGATGAAATTCCAATTTCAACTGATTGTAGTCCCATGATCCAGTATCATCACATAGCCTATACCATGTCAACGCCTTATCCTTCAAAGATGAAGGAAAGATCTTCTTCTTGACCTCATCCTCGGGCACACCTGCAAGCTTAAATAAACCACAAACTTCATCTACATAGATCAGATGCAAGTCTGGATGTGATGTTCCATCTCTTGTAAAAGGATTAACGAGCAGTTTCTCAAGCATACCCGAAGGAAATTCAAAGCAAATATTTTCATTAGATGCAGCAGGTTGAGGAGCAACTATTTGTGCTTCCGTTCGAGGTGAAGATACCCCGAACAAGCCCCTCAAAGGATTAGTATCCATAGTGACAAGTGACAATAAATTTCAGCACACTATATGAATGTTTCCTTACCAAGTTCCACTTACCAGAGGCGCTTCACTCCCCGGCAACGGCGCCAGAAAAGAGTCTTGATGACCCACAAGTATAGGGGATCAATCTTAGTCCTCTCGATAAGTAAGAGTGTCAAACCCAACGAGGAGCAGAAGGATCTGACAAGTGGTTTTCAGCAAGGTAAAATCTGCACACACTGAAATTGTCGGTAACAAGTGATTGTGTGGTGAGATGATTCGTAGCGAGCAACAAGTAACAAAAGTAGCAACGGTGCAGAAAAGTGGCCCAATCCCTTTTGTAGCAAGGGACAAGCCTGGACAAAGTCTTATAGGAGGAAAAACGCCCCCGAGGACACACGGGAATTTCTGTCATGCTAGTTCCATCATGTTCATATGATTTGCGTTTGTTACTTTGATAGTTTGATATGTGGGTGGACCGGCGCTTGGGTACTGCCCTTACTTGGACAAGCATCCCACTTACGATTAACCCCTCTCGCAAGCATCCGCAACTACGAAAGAAGAATTAAGACAAATTCTAAGCATATCATTAAACTAGTGGATCCAAATCAGCCCCTTACGAAGCAACGCATAAACTAGGGTTTAAGCTTCTGTCACTCTAGCAACCCATCGTCTACTTACTACTTCCCAATGCCTTCCTCTAGGCCCAAATAATGGTGAAGTGTTATGTAGTCTACGTTCACATAACACCACTATAGGAAAAACAACATACAACATATCAAATTACCGAACGAATACAAAATTCACATGACTACTATTAGCATGACTTATCCCATGTCCTCAGGAACAAAAGTAACTACTCACAAAGCATAACATATTCATGACCAGAGAGGTAATGAGTAGCATCAAGGATCTGAAACATAAACTCTTCCACCAAGTAATCGAACTAGCATCAACTACAAAGAGTAATTAACACTACTGGCAACCTTACAAGTACCAATCGGAGTCGCGAGATGGAGATTGGTTACAAGAGATGAACTAGGGTTTGGAGATGAGATGGTGCTGATGAAGATGTTGATGGTGACGAGTCCCCTCCGATGAGAGGAGTGTTGGTGATGACGATGGCGACGATTTCCGCCCTCCGGGAGGGAAGTTTCCCCGGCAGGATCGTCCCGCCGGAGCTCTAGATTGGTTCTGCTCAAGTTCCGCCTCGTGGCGGCGGCGAATCCACGAAAAAACTCCTCTCTGATTTTTTTTCCTGGACGAAACCCTCCATATAGAAAAAGAGGGGAGCAAGTGGGCTAGTGGGCTACCCACAAGCCACCATGGCGCGGCCTGGGGGGTGGCTGCACCGTGCAGGCTTGTGGGCACCCCCTGGTGCCCCTCTGGCACTTTTTCGGCCCAGTATTTTTGATAAATCGGGAAAAAATTCCTCGTTGATTTTTACGGTGTTTGGAGTTGCGCAGAATAGGTATCTCAACTTTGCTCCACTTTCAGGCCAGAATTCCAGTTGCCGGTATTCTCCCTCTTCATGTAAACCTTCCAAAATAAGAGAGAAAAGGCATAAGAATTGTACCGTGAAGTGAAATAATAGCCAAAGAAGCGATAAATATCAACATGAAAACATGATGCAAAATGGACGTATCACGGGGCGCGCCTGACAGTCTTGTGGGCCCCACGTGGCTCCTTTGCCTTACCTCTTTCGCCTATAAATTCTCTAAAAATCCAAAACCACCAGAAAGAGCCACGAAAATACTTTTCCGCCGCCGCAAGCTTCTGTCTCAGCAAGATCCCATATGTGGACCGTTCTGGTGCCCTGTCGGAGGGGGATTCGGACACGGAGGGCTTCTTCATCAACACCATTGCCTCTCTGATAATGCGTGAGTAGTTCACCACAGACCTTCGGGTCCATAGCTAGTAGCTAGATGGCTTCTTCTCTCTCTTGGATCTTCAATACAAAGTTCTCCATGGTCTTCATGGAGATCTATCCGATGTAACCTTTTTTTGCGGTGTGTTTGTCGAGATCCGATGAATTGTGGATTTATGATCATATTATCTATGAATATTATTTGAGTCTCCTCTGATCTCTTATATGCATGATTTCGTATCCTTCTAATTCTCTTCGAGTTGTGGGTTTCATTTGGCCAACTTGATTTCTAATTCTTGCAATGGGAGAAGTGCTTGGTTTTGGGTTCATACCGTGAAGTGTCCTCACCTAGTGACAGAAGGGGTAGCGAGGCAAGCATCGTGTTGTTGCCATCAACGGTAAAAAGATGGGGTTTATATCATATTGCATGAATCTATCCCTCTACATCATGTCATCTTGCTTAAGGCGTTACTCTGTTTGTTATGAACTCAATACACTAGATGCATGCTGGATAGCAGTCGATGTGGAGTAATAGTAGTAGATGTAGAAAGTATCGGTCTACTTGTCTCGGACGTGATGCCTATATGTATGATCATTGCCTTAGATATCATTGTGACTTTGCGCGATTCTATCAATTGCTCGACAGTAATTCGTTCACCCACCGTAATACTTGCTATCATGAGAGAAGCCTCTAGTGAACACTATGGCCCCCGGGTCTACTTCTCATCATATTTTCAGATCTACACAATTACTTTGTTGCACTTTTCACCTTCAGATCTCACCTTCCAAATAATCGTGAAGGGATTGACAACCCCTTTATAGCGTTGGGTGCAAGTTTGTTTGTTTTTGCACAGGTACATTGGTGCCTCATCTTGATACTCCTACTGGATTGATACCTTGGTTCTCAAACTGAGGGAAATACTTATCGCTACTATGCTGCATCACCCTTTCCTCTTCAAGGGAAAAACCAACGCAAGCTCAAGAGGTAGCAAGAAGGATTTCTGGCATCGTTGCCGGGGAGTATTCAAAGTGAAGCATATCCAAGTAACTATCGCAAACTCAGCTCTTGCATTTACATTATTTGGCTTTTGCCTCTCGTTTTCCTCTCCCCCACTTCTAAAAAAAATACAAAAATATTTGCCTTTTTCGTTTGCCTTTCCTTTGCTTGTGTGCTATGTGCCTTCAATATGCTTGCATCTTCGCTTGCTAAAAATCTATTGATATGGATCCTCATCCACTTGCTAATCTCTTTAAGAGATCCAATTATGTTGAACCAATTGCCACTGAGTTTTGTGCACTAGATTATCTTTATGAGGTTTTGCTTAAGATGCGTGAATCATAACATTGTGATGAAAAAATCTATGAAGTGACTCACGAGGGCTCCTTGAATGAAAAGCGTGATTGCAATGGTTCCACTACAAATTCTATTAATGCCAATCATGCTAAAAATACGCAAAACCCTAAGCTTGGGGATGCTAGTTTTGCTATGTCCACTACTTGTTGCAATGATCATGATTGGGGTGATGATTTTTCTTTTGATCTTGAATTTTTTTTAAGCCTCATGATGAATATGATATTGATAATAATGTTTGCAATAAGATTGAAAGTGGGTTTCGATAAGTCATGACTTTAGTTGATGATAATCCCACTATTTTTGAAGAGCGTCAACTTTGCATGCATGTGGATCATGAAAATAATATCCTATGTGATAGTTATATTGTTGAATTTGAATATGATCCCACATGTAATTATTATGAGAGAGGAAAATATTGTGGTAGAAACTTTCATGTTACTAAATCACCTCTCGTTATGTTGAGATTGCTATTGTCTCTTTCTTCTTCCTTGCATATGGTAACTATTGGTTGTCTTGACAATGTGTTTTCCTATAAAATGCCTATGCATAGGAAGTATGTTAGACTTAGATATGTTTGTCACATGTTTCATGATGCTCTATCTGTGTCCGATTGCTATCTTTTATGTGAGCATCATTAAATTATCAATGCCTAGCTAAAAGGCTTTAAAGAAAAGCGCTTGTTGAGAGGCAACCCAATGAATTTATTTTTGCTTTTCACTTTCTGTTTTGTTGTGTCCACACCATCATAATTCTGTTATGACTGTGTTTTTTAGGTTTCTTTTAGTGTTTGTGCCAAGTAAAACCTTTATGATCAGTTTTGGTGATGGTTGTTTGATCATGCTGAAAAAGACAGAAACTTTGCGCTCACGAAATTATTTTTAATTCCTATCCAGAGAGAGATTTTGAGTTTATTCTTTTTGCTGCTGGTTGATATGCAAATTTCCCTAATTGTCATAATTGTTCAGAATTTTTTGGATACAAGAGGTATACGAAGTATACAGATTGCTACAGTCTCGTCTGTTTTTGACAGATTATGTTTTTGTTGTGTTGATTGCTTATTTTGATGAAACTATGGTTAGTATTGGGAGGTACTAGCCATGGAAAAGTGTGAATACAGTAATATAACATCAATCTAAATAGAAATCAAGTTTACTACAGTACCTAAAAAGTTGGTAGTTTGTTTTCTTATGCTAATGATATCACGAGTTTCTGTTTAAGTTTTGTGTTGTGAAGTTTTCAAGTTTTGGGTGATGTTCTCATGGACAATGGGATAAAGAGTGGAAATAGCTTAAGCTTGGGGATGCCCAAGGCATACCAAGCCAAATTCAAGGACACCAAAAAGCCTAAGCTTGGGGATGCCCCGTTAAGGCATCCCCTCTTTCGTCTTCAATCCATCGGTAATATTACTTGGAGCTATATTTTTATTCACCACATGATATGTGTTTTGCTTGGAGCGTCATGTATTATAGAAGTATTTTATTTTTGTTTTGTCACAATCATCCTTGCTGCACACCTTTTTGAGAGGGACATGCACTCATCGTGAATTTGCTAGAATACTCATTGAGCTTCACTTATATCTTTTGAGTTAGGAAAATTTAGCTCGCATGTGCTTCACTTATATATTTTGAGCTAGATAACTTTGCTCTAGTGCTTCACTTAAATCTTTGTAGAGCACGGCGGTGTCATATTTTGAAGAAATAAAAACTCACGATCTTCACTTAGATCGTTTTGAGAGTGCTCTCTCAAAGTAACTTGGTAATTGGCGTGTGCTATGAAATTAGTCCTAAATATGATAGGCATCCAAAGAGGATATAATAAAAACTTCCATATTCATGTGCATTAATTAGTAAGAGAAGTTTGATTCCTCACAATTAGTTTTGAGATATGGTTTTGGTAATATTAGAGTTATGTTAGTAGGGTGTTATGAATCTAGAAATACTTGTGTTGAGGTTAGTGATTCCCGTAGCATGCACGTATGGTGAACCGCTATGTTAGGAATTCGGAGCATAATCGATTTATTGATTGTCATCATTTGTGTGGTCGTCGGGATCGCGTGATGGTTAACACCTACCAACCCTTCCCCTAGGAGTATGCGTTTAGCACTTTGTTTTGACTACTAATAAAACTTTCGCAATAAGTATATGAGTTCTTCATGACTAACGTGAGTCCATGGTATAGATGCACTTTTACCTTCCACCATTGCTAGCCTCTCTAGTACCGTGCAACTTTCACCGGTGCACAAACCCACCATATACCTTTCTCGAAACAGCCCCCACACCTACCTATTATGGCATTTTCATAGCCATTCCGAGATATATTGCCATGTAACTCCCACCGTTCCGTCTCATGACATGTGCCATCACTTTGATATTGCCATTGCATGATCGTAAGATAGCTAGCGAGATGTTTCAATGTCATAAGCTAAGCTAGATCGTTGCACATCCCGGTACACTGCCAGAGGCATTTCTTATGGAGTCATCATTGTTCTAAGTATTGAGTTGTAAGTAAATAAAAGTGTGATGATCATCATTATTAGAGCATTGTCCCAGGTGAGGAAAAAAAAGAGGCCAAAGATGCCCCCCAAAAAAATGAAAAAAAGAGGCCAAAGAGCCCAAACAAAAAAATGAGAGAAAAATATATAAGGGACAATGCTACTATCTTTTTCCACACTTGTGCTTCAAAATAACACCATGCTTTTCATGATAGAGAGTCTCTTGTTTTGACACCATATACTAGTGGGAATTTTCATTATGTAACTTGGCTTGTATATTCCAATGATGGGCTTCCTCAAAATTGCCCTAGGTATTCGTGAGCAAGCAAGTTGGGTGCACACCCACTAGTTTTCTTTTTGAGCTTTCACACACTTATTGCTCTAGTGCATCCATTGCAAGGCAATCCATACTCATTCACATTGATATCTATTGATGGGCATCTCCATAGTCCATTGATACGCCAAGTCAATGTGACCATCTCCCCCTTTTTGCCTCACAACCTCCAGCACACTCTATTCCACCTATAGTGCTATATCCATGGCTCACACTCATGTATTGCGTGAGAGTTGAAAAAGTTTGAGAAAGTAAGAGTGCGAGAACAATTACTTGGCCAATACCGGGGTTGTGCATGATTTAAATTCGTTGTGTGGGGATGATGGAGCATAGCCAGACTATATGATTTTGTAGGGTTGACTTTCTTTGGCCTTGTTATTTCAAAAGTTTAGGATCACTTTTGCTAGTATGCTTGAAGTATTATTGTTTTCATGTCAATATTAAACTATTGTTTTGAATCTTATGGATCTGAACATTCATGCCACAAGAAATAAGTTACAAAGGACAAACATGTTAGGTAGCATTCCACATCAAAAATTCAGTCTTTATCACTTCCCTACTCGAGGACGAGCAGGAGTTTAGCTTGGGGATGCTTGATACGTCTCCAACGTATCTATAATTTTTGATGGTTCCATGCTATTATCTTGTCAACTTTGGATGTTTTATATGCATGAATATGCTATTTTTGGGACTAACCTATTAACTCAGTGCCAAGTGCAAGTTTCTGTTTTTTCCGTGTTTTTGACCTTTTTTAGAGAAGAATATTTAATGGAGTCCAAATGTAATAAAACCTGCGGGGTGATTTTTTCCATAACAGAAGATACGCAGGGGACTTGAGAACCAAGGCACGGGACCTCGGGGGAGGTCACAAACCACCTAGCCACGACCTCGGGGGCCGCGCGTGGCAGGCTTGTGGGCCCCACGTGGCTCCTTTGCCCTACCTCTTTCGTCTATAAATTCTCTAAAAATCCAAAACCACCAGAGAGAGCCACGAAAAGACTTTTCCGTCGCCGCAAGCTTCTGTCTCTGCAAGATCCCATCTGGGGACCGTTCTGGTGCCCTGTCGGAGGGGGATTCGGACACGGAGGGCTTCTTCATCACCACCATTGCCTCTCCGAAGATGTGTGAGTAGTTCACCACAGACCTTCGGGTCCATAGGTAGTAGCTAGATGGCTTCTTCTCTCTCTTGGATCTTCAATACAAAGTTCTCCATGATCTTCATGGAGATCTATCCGATGTAACCTTCTTTTGCGGTGTGTTTGTCGAGATTCGATGAATTGTGGATTTATGATCAGATTATATATGAATATTATTTGAGTCTCCTCTGATCTCTTATATGCATGATTTCGTATCCATCTAATTCTCTTCGAGTTGTGGGTTTCGTTTGGCCAACTTGATCTATAATTCTTGCAATGGGAGAAGTGCTTGGTTTTGGGTTCATACCGTGCGATGTCCTCACCTAGTGACAGAAGGGGTAGCGAGGCACGCATCGTGTTGTTGCCATCAAGGGTAAAAAGATGGGGTTTATATCATATTGCATGAATATATCCCTCTACATCATGTCATCTTGCTTAAGGCGTTACTCTATTTGTTATGAACTTAATACACTAGATGCATGCTGGATAGTGGTCGATGTGTGGAGTAATAGTAGTAGATGCAGAAAGTATCGGTCTAGTTGTCTCGGACGTGATGCCTATATGTATGATCATTGCCTTAGATATCATCATGACTTTGCGCGATTCTATCAATTGCTCGACAGTAATTCGTTCACCACTGTAATACTTGCTATCATGAGAGAAGCATCTAGTGAACACTATGGCCCCCGGGTCTACTTCACATCATATTTTCAGATCTACTCAATTACTTTGTTGCACTTTTCACCTTCGGATCTCACCTTGCAAATAATCGTGAAGGGATTGACAACCCCTTTATAGCGTTGGGTGCAAGTTTGTTTGTTTTTGCGTAGGTACATTGGTGCCTCATCTTGATACTCCTACTGGATTGATACCTTGGTTCTCAAACTAAGGGAAATACTTATCGCTACTGTGCTGCATCACCCTTTCCTGTTCAAGGGAAAAAACAACGCAAGGTCAAGAGGTAGCAGTGCCCAAAGAAATTATGTTACTACTCAAAAAGATTTCTTTGAAGTGGCATTTGCATGTGATAAGTTTTGACCTTAAATTATTGATTCTAAAGTAATTATTCACACTGATCATGTTTCTATTAAATACCTTATGGAAAAGAAAGATGCAAAACCTAGACTTATCAGGTGGGTGCTTTTACTCCAAGAATTTGACTTGCATATCATTGATAAGAAAGGAGTTGAAAACCGTGTAGGACATAACTTTTCTAGGATGGAAAATGTTTGACCCACTCCCTATTGATGATAATTTTCCGGATAAGGAACTTGTTATTATAAATACTTCACGTAGTACTCCTTGGTATGTGGATTATGCTAATTACATTGTTGCTTAATATATTCCGCCTAGCTCCACCTATCAACAAAATAAGATTTTTTTTATAATTTACGATATTACTTTTGGGATAAACCACATCTTTATAAAGAAGGAGTCGATGGTGTTATTAGACGTTGTATACGTGAGCATGAACAGGAACAGATCCTAAGGAAGTTTCATTCCGAGGCCTACGGAGGACACCATGGTGGTGACAGAACTACATAGAAGGTATTACAATCCGGTTTATATTGGCCTACTCATTTAAAATAAACTCACAAGTATGTCCTTTCATGTGATGAATGTCAAAGAGTTGGTAACATTGGTAAACATCAGGAAATGCCTATGAATTATTCACTTGCTATTGAACCATTTGATATTTGGGGCTTTTATTTTATGGAACTTTCTCCTTCGTCTAATGGGTATACTCATATTTTAGTTGTTGTTTATTACATCACTAAGTGGGTAGAAGCTATTCCAACTAATAGTGTTGATCATATCACCTCTATTAAAATGCTTAAAGACATCATTTTCCCAAGGTGTGGAGTCCCTAGATATTTAATGACTAATGATGGTTCACATTTTATTCGTGGTTCCAACTAATAGTGTTGATCATATCACCTCTATTAAAATTAATCTTGCAAAAGACTATCAATAGGTCTAGAAAGAATTGGCTTGTGGCCCCCTACAGGCCCTCTGACGCTCCTCTTCTCCTATATGGTGTGGTTTACCCTATAAAAAAATCATAAGCAACCTTTAAGGATGAAGTGCGGACTTCTCGAGGCGAAAACCTGGGCAGCGGCCCTTTTGCTCTCCGGTAGAGAGATTCTACTGGGGAAACTTCCCACCGGGCGGGGGAAATCGAAGCCATTGTCATCACCAATGTACCCTCCTTTATGGGAGGACCAATCTTCATCAACATCTCCCCAGCACCATCTCATCTCCAACCCTAGTTCATCTCTTGTATTCAATCTTTGTGTCAAAACCTCACATTGGTACCTATGGGTTACAAGTTGTGTTGATTACATCTTGTAGTTGATGCTTGTTGGATTACTTGGTGGAAGATATTATGTTCAGATCCTTAATCACTATTATTATACTTCTGATCTTGAACATGTTGATGAGGTGTGAGTAGTTACTTTTGTTCCCGAGGACATGGGAGAAGTCTTGTTATAAGTAATCATGTAAAGTTGGTATTTGTTCGATATTTGATGATATGTATGTTGTTACTTCTCTTAGTGGTGTCATTTGAACGTCGACTACATGACACTTCACCATGTTATGGGCCTAAGGGAAGTCATTGTGTATTAACAAGTAAATGATGGGTTGCGAGAGTGACAGAAGCTTAAACCCTAGTTTCTGTGCTGCTTCATGAGGGGTTGATTTGGATCCACGCGTTTAATGCTATGGTTAGATTTATCTTAATTCTTCTTTCATAGTTGCGGATTCTTGTGAGAAAGGGTAATCATAAGTTGGCTATTCGTGCAACTAAGAACAACACCTTAGCACCGGTCCAACCACATATCAAATTATCAAAGTAGCGAACGTGAATAAACTCAACATGATGAACATGACTAGACAGAAATTCCCATGTGTCCTCGGTAGCAATTGCTTAATATAAGAGTTATTTCAGGCCTGTCCTCTGCTACATAAATGATTGGGCTACCTTGTTGCACCTTTGTTACTATTGTTACTTGTTACTTGTTACGAATTATCTTGCTACAAAACTATCTATCACTGTCATACTTGAAGAGAATTCCTTGCTGAAAAATGCTTGTCATTTCCTTCTGCTACTCATTGGGTTTGGCACCCTTACTTATCGAAAGGACTATGACTGATCCCCTATACTTGTGGGTCATCCGGAACCAGCTCCACAAGACCAATGCGCCTAGGGGGAAGGGAAACCGTAAGGGGAGGGCCCTCCACTTGGCTTGGAGGGCACTCCTCCTCCCTAGGGCCACCACACCCTCCTTGGAGGAGGGGCATAGGTGGGCTTCACACCTATCCCTTGCTCCTATATATAGAGGAGGGGTCGGGAGACAGACTTGCACCAATTCCTTCTCCTTTAATTGGGTTGCCCCTATTCTATCTTCCCAATTTCTTCCTCGTTCGTTGTTCTAAAGGTGATTGACGAAGCACCACCACCATCTCCACCATGTTGTCATGTTGGTTGAGATCCCATCTACTTCTCCACCCTTGGTTGCTGGATCAAGGAGGCGGGTACATCATCAAGCCGCACGTGTGTTGAACACGGAAGTGTTGTTCGTTCGGTGTTGGATGCTACGGCAACAAAAGTTCTTCCCCGGCAGTGGTGCCAGAGATCCTTCTATCGTCTCTTGGGCTTGCGTTGGTTCTTCCCTTAAAGAGGAAAGGGTGATGTAGTACAGGACTAGTAAGTATTTCCCTCAGTTTGAGAACCATGGTATCAATCCATCAGGAGAATCTCGTCAAGTCTAGAGTACCTGCGCAAACACAAAAGAGCTTGCACCCAACGCTATAAAGGGGTTGTCAATCCCTTCAAGATTGTTTGCAAAGTGAGATCTAAGGCGGAAAGCGCAACGACGTAAAAAGTGTAAGGCTGAATATATGGTGTGGAGTAGACCCTCGGGGCCATAGTGTTCACTAGAGGCTTCTCTCAAAATAGCAAGTATTACAGTGGGTGAACAAATTACTGTCGAGCAATTGATAGAACCGTGCAAAGTCATGACGATATCTAAGGCAATGATCATACATATAGGCATCACGTCCGAGACAAGTAGACCGATACTTTCTGCATCTACTACTATTACTCCACACATCGACCGCTATCCAGCATGCATCTAGTGTATTGAGTTCATGACAAACAGAGTAACTCCTTAAGCAAGATGACATGATGTAGAGGGATAAACTCAAACCAATGATGAAAACCCCATCTTTTTACCCTTGATGGCAACAACACGATGCGTGTCTCGCTACCACTTCTGTCACTGGGTGAGGTCACCGCATGGTATGAACCCAAAACCAAGCACTTCTCCCATTGCAAGAATCATAGATCTAGTTGGCTAGACAAAACCCACAACTCGAAGATAATTACAAGGATATGTAATCATGCATAAGAGAGATCAGAAGAAACTCAAATAAGATTCATAGATAATTTGATCATAAATCCACAATTCATCGGATCTCGACAAACACACCGCAAAAGAAGATTACATCGGATAGATATCCATGAAGATCATGGAGAACTTTGTATTGAAAATCCAAGAGAGAGAAGAAGCCATCTAGTTACTAGCTATGGACACGTAGGTCTATGGTGAACTACTCACGCATCATCGGAGAGGTCATGGTGTTGATGAAGAAGCCCTCCGTATCTGAATCCCCGCTCCGGCAGGGCACCAGAACGTGCCCCAGATGGGATCTTGCGGAGACAGAAGCTTGTGGCGGCGGGAAAGTAATTTCGATGATCTCCTGATTTTTTTGGGATTTTTAGGGAATATATAGGCACAAAACCTAGGGCAAAGGGGCCTTAGGGAGCCACAAGCCAGGGGACCGCGACCTCCCCCTGGCCGCGCCATGAGGGCTTGTGGGTTCCCTGGTGGGCCCCTGCCCTGATTCTGCGGCTCTCTGATCTTTTTTTGTTCCGGAAAAAATCTTTTTGGCAGTTTCATTCCGTTTGGACTCCGTTCAAAATCCTCTTCTGAAGGGGGTCAAAAACATGGAAAAAACAGGAACTGGCACTTGGCACTGAGTTAATAAGTTAGTCCCAAAAGGCATGCAAAACATCCAAAGTTTGACAAGATAATAGCATGAAACCATCAAAAATTATAGATACTTTGGAGACGTATCAAGCATCCCCAAGCTTAACTCCTTCTCGTCCTCGAGTAGGGAAGTGATAAAGAATGAATTTTTGATGTGGAATGCTACCTAGCATAGTTGTCCTTTGCAACTTCTTTCACATGACATGAATGTTCAGATCCGTAAGATTCGAAACAATAGTTTGCTATTGACATGAAAACAATAATACTTCAAGCAAACTAGCAAGGTAATCATGAACTTTCAAAATAACAAGGCCAAGGAAAGTTATCCCTACAAAATCATATAGTCTGGCTATGCTCACACAAATAATGTAAATCATGCAGAACCCCGGTATTGGTCAAGTAATTATTTTTGCACTCTTACTTTCTCAAACCTTTTATAACTATCACGCAATACATGAGCGTGAGCCATGGATATAACACTATAAGTGGAATAGAGTGTGGTGGTGGTTGTGAGACAAAAAGGAGGAGATGGTCACATTGACTCGGCGTATCAAAGGGCTATGGAGATGCCCATTAATAGATATCAATGTGAATGAGTAGGGATTGCCATACAAGAGATGCACTAGAGTTATAAGTATGTGAAAGCTCAAAAGGAGAACTAGTGGGTGTGCATCCAACTTGCTTACTCACAAAGACCTAGGGCAATTTTGAGGAAGCCCATCATTGGAATATACAAGCCAAGTTATATAATCAAGATTCCCACTAGCATATGGTAGTGACAAAGCAAGAAGCTCTCAATCATGAAGAACATGGTGCTATTATGAAGCACAAGTGTGGAAAAGGATAGTAGCATTGTCCCTTCTCTCTTTTTCTCTCTCTTTTTTTGGGCTCTTGGGCCTATTTTTTTCTCTTTTTTATTTTTGGGCTCTTTGGCCTCTTTTTTTCCCTCACATGCGACAATGCTCTAATAATGATGATCATCACACTTTTATTTACTCACAGCTAAAAGCTCAAAATGATGATGACTCTATAGGAAATGCCTCCGGCAGTGTACCGGGATGTGCAACGATCTAGCATGGCATAGGACGTTGAAACATATCGCTAGCTATCTTACGATCATGCAATGGCAATATGAGAGTGACGACACAAGTCATGAGACGAAACGGTAGGAGTTGCATGGCAATATATCTCGGAATGGCTATGAAAATGCCATAGTGGGTAGGTATGGTGGCTGTTTTGAGGAAGGCATATGGTGGGTTTGTGCATCGGCGAGAATTGCGCGGCACTAGAGAGGCTAGCAATGGTGGTAGGTGAAAGTGCATCTATAACATGGACTCACATTAGTCATGAAGAACTCACATACTTGTTGCGAAAGTTTTTATTAGTAATCGAAACAAAGTGTTAAACGCATACTCCTTGGGGAAGGGTTGGTAGGTGTTAACCATCGCGTGATCCCGACCTCAACACAAAGGATGACAATCAATAGATCAATTATGCTCCGACTTCCTAACATAGCGGTTCACCATACGTGCATGCTACGGGAATCACTAACTTCAACACAAGTATTTCTAGATTCACAACACCGTACTAACATAGCCCTTAATATTACCAAATCCACGTCTCAAAACTAATTGAGAGGAATCAAGACTTCTCTTTCTACTCAATGCACATGAAGATGGAGGTTTTTGCATCCTCTTTGGGTACCTATCACCTTTGGGACTACTTTCATAGCATAAGACAACTACCAAGTCTCGCACCGTCGTGCTCTAAAAGATATAAGTGAAGCACATAGAGCAAAAGTATCTAGCTCAAAATATATAAGTGAAGCACTATCAGCATTCTAGCAAAATCACGATAAGTGCATGTCTCTCTCTCTCAAAAAGGTGTGCAGAAAGGATGATTGTGACACAACAAAAATAAAAGACTCCTAAGATACAAGACGCTCCAAGCAAAACACATATCATGTGGTGAATAAAAATATAGCTCCAAGTAATGTTACCGATGGATTGAAGACGAAAGAGGGGATGCCTTCCTGGGGCATCGCCAAGCTTAAGATTTTTGGTGTCCTTTAATTTGGCTTGGTATGCCTTGGGCATCCCCAAGCTTGAGCTATTTCCACTCCTTATCTCTTTGTCCATGAGAACATCACCCAAAACTTGAAAACTTCACAACACAAAACTTAAACAGAAACTCGTGATAACATTAACACAAGAAAACAAACTACCACTTCTTTTGGTACTATAGAAAACTTGAATTCTATATATACTGGTGTTGGGCTACTGTATTCTCACTTTTCCATGGCTAGTACCCCCCGATACTAACCATAGTTTCATCAAAACAAGCAACGAACTCAACAAAAAACAGAATCTGTCAAAAACAGACCAGTCTATAGCAATCTGTATACTTCGTATACTTATTGTACCTGAAAAGTTCTGAGAACTTACGACTTCCTGGGCAAAGGGCATATCAACCAGCACAAAAAAGAATCAACTCAAAATCTCTTTCTGAATAAAAATGAAAAATCATCTCGTGAGCGAAAAGTTTCTGTCTTTTTCCAGCAGGATCAAACAACCATTACCAAGACTAGTCATAAAGGTTTTGCTTGGCTCAAACACAAAAAGAAACACACAAAAAACAATCACAACAGAATTATGATGGTGTGGACGCAACAAAATAGAAAGAAAAAGATAAATTCATTGGGTTTCCTCCCAACAAACGCTATTGTTTAACGCCCTTAGCTAGGCATTGATAATTCAATGATGCTCACACAAAAGACAAGAATTGAAGCGCAACGAGAGCATCATAAAGCATGTGAAAATCACATCTAAGTCTAACATACTTCCTATGCATAGGCATTTTATAGGAAAACAGATTGTGAAGACAACCAATAGTTACCATATGCAAGGAAGAAGAAAGAGACAATAGCAATCTCAACATAACGAGAGGTAATTTGGTAACATGAAAGTTTCTACCACAATATTTTCCTGTCTCATAGCAATTACATGTGGGATCATAATCAAATTCAACAATATAGCTATCACAAACGATATTCTTTTCATGATCCACATGCATGCAAAGTTGGCGCTCTTCAAAAATAGTGGGATTATCATCAACTAAAGTCATGACTTCTCCAAACCCACTTTCAATATTATTGAAAACATCATAATCATCATGAGGGTTAAACAAATTTTCAAGATCATAAGAAAAATCATCACCCCAATCACGATCATTGCAACAAGTAGTGGACATAGCAAAACTCGCATCCCCAAGCTTAAGGTTTTGCATATTTTTAGCATGATTGTCATTAATAGAATTTATAATGAAATCATTGCAATCATGCTTTTCATTCAAGGAGCCCTCGTGAATAACTTCATAAATTTATTCATCACAATTTTCAGATTCACGCATCTCAAGAAAAACTCCATAGAGAAAGTCAAGTGCACTCAACTCACTAGCAATTGGTTCCACATAAGTGGTTCTCTTAAAGAGATTAGCAAGTGGGTGAGGATCCATATCAATAGATTTTCAGCAAGCGAATATGCAAGCATATTGAAGGCACATAACACTCAAGCAAAGGAAAGGCAAGCGAGAGAAAAGGGCGAACAAAGAAGGCAAACGAAAAAAGGCAAAATGGTGAAGTGGGGGAGAGGAAAATGAGAGGCAATTGGCAAACAAAGTAAATGCAAGAGATGAGTTAGCGACACCTACTTGGATGAGTTCTTGACTTGATCTTCCTCCCTGGCAATGGCGCCAGAAATACTCCTGCTACGGCAACAAAAGTTCTTCCCCGGTAGTGGTGCCAGAGATCCTTCTGTCATCTCTTGGGATTGCGTTGGTTCTTCCCTTGAAGAGGAAAGGGTGATGTAGCACAGGAGAAGTAAGTATTTCCCTCAGTTTGAGAACCAAGGTATCAATCCAGTAGGAGAATCTCGTCAAGTCCAGAGTACCTGCGCAAACACAAAAGAGCTTGCACCCAATGCTATAAAGGGGTAGTCAATCCCTTCAAGATTGTTTGCAAAGTGAGATCTGAAGGCGGAAAGTGCAACGAAGTAAAAAGTGTAAGGCTGAAAATATGGTGTGGAGTAGACCCTGGGGGCCATAGTGTTCACTAGAGGCTTCTCTCAAAATAGCAAGTATTACGGTGGGTGAATAAATTACTGTCGAGAAAATTGATAGAACCATGCAAAGTCATGACGATATCTAAGCCAATGATCATACATATAGGCATCACGTTCGAGACAAGTAGACCGATACTTTCTACATCTACTACTATTACTCCACACATCGACCACTATCCAGCATGCATCTAGTGTATTGAGTTCATGACGAACAAAGTAACGCCTTAAGCAAGATGACATGATGTAGAGGGATAAAATCAAACCAATGATGAAAACCCCATCTTTTTACCCTTGATGGAAACAACACGATGTGTGCCTTGCTACCCCTTCTGTCACTGGGTGAGGTCACCGCACGGTATGAACCCAAAACCAAGCACTTCTCCCATTGCAAGAATCATAGATCTAGTTGGCTAGACAAGACCACAACTCGAAGAGAATTACAAGAATATGAAATCATGCATAAGAGAGATCAGAAGAAACTCAAATAAGATTCATATATAATCTGATCATAAATCCACAATTCATCGGATCTCGACAAAGACACCGCAAAATCCACTATTCCTCCTTGGTCTTCATCGGATTCTCGGATAGATCTCCATCAAGATCATGGTGAACTTTGTATTGAAGATCCAAGAGAGAGAAGAAGCCATCTAGTTACTAGCTATGGACCCGTAGGTCTATGGTGAACTACTCACGCATCATCGGAGAGGTCATGGTGTTGATGAAGAAGCCCTCCGTATACGAATCCCCCCTCTGGCAGGGCACCAGAATGTGCCCCAGATGGGATCTTGCGGAGACATAAGCTTGCGGCAGCGGAAAAGTACTTTCGATGATCTCCTGATTTTTTTGGGATTTTTAGGGAATATATAGGCGCAAGACCTAGGACAAAGGGGTCTCATGGAGCCCACAATCCAGGGGGCGCGGCCTCCCCCTGGCCGCGCCATGAGGGCTTGTGGGGGTCCCTGGTGGGCCCCTGCCCTGATTCTCTGGCTCTCCGATCTTTTTCTGTTCCGGAAAAAAATCTTTTTGGCAGTTTCATTACGTTTGGACTCTGTTCAAAATCCTCCTCTCAAAGGGGTCAAAAACATGGAAAAAACAGGAACTGGCACTTGGCACTGAGTTAATAAGTTAGTCCCAAAAAGTATATAAAAGGCATGTAAAACACCCAAAGTTTGACAAGATAATAGCATGAAACCATCAAAAATTATAGATATGTTGGAGACGTATCATTGGACCAGATTGGATCGTGAAGAGTACGACTACATAAACCACCTAATATATGCTTCCTCTTAACAGTGTATGAGGGTACGTAGATACACTCTCCCCTCTTGTTTCTATGAATCTCCATAGGTAGATCTTGTGTGTTCATAGGAATTTTTTTGCTTCCCATGCAACGTTCCCCAACAACATGGGCTGCCCCCAAATGGGGCGCCCCAAAAAAAGCCCACTAATTGTGGGATCTTGTTCCCTCGCGCTAGGACAAGATGTTTTCCGCGATGGTTTCTTCTGGAATAAAATTCCGTACGGTGCTAGAACATTTCTGGTAACCTGTAAAACTATTCTCAACATGTTTTGAAACATTTCCGGTATGGTGGTTTAATTCCAAAACATTTTTTGTTTTTCCAAAACACTTCATGTTTTATCTCTAAAACTTTTATGTTATCGTCGAAACTTTTTTGGTGACTTTCTATCACACTCGTCTAAACTTTTATCAAACTCTGTGTTTAGTATTTAGTAGATAGATAACCCTCAAGCGCGTCACCCTGTAGGTTCAGTGAAGTATAGACATGACCAGAAGACTATCTTATCAATGATCAATAGTGGAACCATGGGCATCCATATTGACCCCAATACCCCCATGAATAAATGTTCGAGTGAACCTGTAGTTGCAAAGTGCTATTCCTGTTGCTTCGTGATATATTACAAAAAACCGAGGTGAGATTTATCGGCATCCCCATGAATCAACAACTTGTCAACTATACCAGTTACCTCATTACCGGATTTGTTCTCTTGTCTTGTTCGTGTGTTTCAGCATCCCCATGATCAAATCACGATGTGTTTGGCAAGACGATGATGGATACCATGACACTGAGAGGTCCCATATAATATATCTCCATCGTTAGAGGAGCTAATCCCAATCTTGAGCTATCAAGTTCGTTGTCATACTTTTCCATGAACCCGCAAGCCACCATAATAGAGTCGCTTTTACGGATGATGTTTAACAAACCCCAAAGTTGATGAAGCCGACTTGAAGAAATTCGCTACTCTCATGGTCTTAGGAATTACGCAAATGTTAACTTTCTCTGTGTTATTACCATTAACTTGTGATGAATGTATCTCATAGCATAACATCAATTTGGGTCGGTTCAAGACAAGTGTTGTTCTAACATTGTGTCCTCAAAGTTGTCGGCGTAGTCATGCCCATGATGAGGGAAACAAAACAATCATGCAACACTTGAGCGAGTCTTAGAGGCGAGACTAGGAATACATTTATCTGTTTATTATTACACACGTGCATATGAGTCTTCCTCCAAGCCTCATGGTTATTCTAGACTCGAGAACCATAACATTTATAGCACGGTATATAAACATAACTACGAGCATGGAGATAAATGATGGCATTTATTATTGCCTCTAGACCATATCTCCTACACACTCCCACTTGCACTAATCAATAATCTAGTCAATGTGAATGCATTTTACACTTATGGAATACATGTGTCAAAATGATTTGCTTGTGGTATAATCTTAGAACAACGAATCTGACAACTTTAGCTCCGTGTGTATCTTTGCATATCCTATTATTTTAATGCTTTCACAAACTTCATATTTTGTGTGGACTTGGGTTTGTGTATATGTGAATCTTTCGTCAAACCTTGATTCCTCGGACCGAGCTATGGAGCAACTATCTACAATAATGTTCCATTGAACAAAGCCATCTTGGAACCATATTAAGTTCATGAATGAGCTATATGATTCAACATCTTCTTTGTCTCTTCTAAAGTGTCAACATACTTAGTGATACATCCATTTTGCATCATGTTTTCCTAATGATATTTATTATGTTTCAGTCATAGTCTCACTTTATGATGCAATCCTAATGCATTTTCCCTCTTATTGTACAAGATTTATACAAAGAGGGAAATTATCAGCAGCTGGAATTCGGGACCAGAAAGGCCTACGAAAGAGTTGTCTGTTTTATGGAACTCCAAATGAGCTAAAAATTGAAGGAGATTTATTTTGACATATATAAAAATTATTGGTGAAAGAATCATTAGAGGGGGCCCCACCAAGTGGCCACAAGCCTTGTGGCCCCCTGGTAGGCCTCCGGTGCCCATCTTCTCCTATATGATGTCATTTACCCTAGAGAAAATTAGAAGGTTACTTTGAGGACGAAGAGCGCCGTCTTGAGCCACAACCTGGGCAGGAGCACTTTTGCTCTCCGACGGAGTGACTCCACTAGGGAAACTTCACTCTCAGAAGGGAAAATCGAAGCCATCGTCATAACCAACGCTTCCTCCGTCGTGGGAAGACTAATATTCATCAGCATGTTCACCAGAACCATGTGATCTTAAACCCTAGTTCATCTCTTGTATCCAATCTTTGTCTCAAAACCTCAGATTGGTACCTGGGGGGCGCTGGTAGTGTTAATTACACCCTATAGTTGATGCTAGTTGGTTTACTTGGTGAAAGATCATATGTTTAGATTCTTAGTCGTATTCATTACACCCCTGATCTTGAACATGATGATGATTTATGAGTAGTTACTTTTCCTTCTTGAGGACATGGGATAAGTCTTGTTATAAGTAATCATGTGGTGTTGGTATTCATCCAATATTTTGATGATGTGTATGTTTCTTTTCCCTTAGTGGTTTCATGTAAACATCGACTACATGACACTTCACCATATTTGGGCCTAAGGGAAAGCATTGGGGAGTAATTATTATATGATGGGTTGCGAGAGCGAGAGAAGCTTAAACCCTAGTCTATGCGTTATTCTGTAAGGGGTTGATTTGGATCCATATGTTTCATGTTATGGTTAGATTTATCTTAATTCTTCTTTAGTAATTGCGGATGCTTGTGAGAGGAGGTAATCATAATATGGTTGCTTGTTCAAGGAATAACAACACCCTATCATCGGTCCACCCACATATCAAATTATCAAAGTATCGAACGTGAATCAACTAAACATGGTGAACGTGACTAGACATCAATTCCCATGTGTCCTCAAGAATGCTTTACTTTCATATAACAGAACTTTCAGGCTTGGCCTTTCCTATAAAAAGTATTGGACCAACTGGATGCACCCTTGTTACACTTGCACTTGTCACTTCTTATGAATTAGACTAACATCAAACTATCTGGTACTGATACTCTCAATGCTTGCATGATTTACCTTGCTGAAAACTACTTTGTCGTTTCCTTCTACTCCTCATTGGGTTGGACACTCTTACTTATCGAAAGGACTACGATTGCCCCAATACTTGTGGGTCATCAAGACTCTTTTCGGGCACCGTTGTTGGGGACTGAAGCGCCTTTGGTAAGTGGAATTTGGCAAGGAAATATTTTTGCTATGTTCTAAAATTTACTTTTGCTTGTTACTATGGAGGATAATCCTTTGAGGGACTTGTTTGGCGTATATTCACCTTCAACGCGTGTGCCAAGATCTTATCCTCAACCTACTGAACTTATTGAAGATAATTATTATGAAATTCCCCTGGGTATGTTAGAAAACTGCTAGCTAATCCTTATGCAGGAGATGGAACAATACATCCTCATTTGCACTTGATATATATATATATATATATATATATATATATATATATATATATACATATATATATATGAAATTTGTTGATTATTTAAGCTTGCAGGTTTATCTAAGGATGGAGTTAATAAGAAGGTATTCCCTTTATATTTGGAGTGAAAGGAATTAATATGGTATAGGCTATTGGATGATGCTCAAGCATGGGATTGGAATCGATTGAAGCTCGAATTTAACCACATGTTTTATCCTATGCATCTGGTTAATCATGATTGGAACTATATATATAATTTTTGGCCTCATGAAGGAGAAAGTATCGCCCAAACTTGGAGGAGGCGTAAGTATATGATGTACATATGCCTCAATCATGAGTTTTCAAGAGAAATAAGTGTACAATACTTTTATGCTCGCTTCCTCATGGCGATCAATCAATGATCAATACTTCTTCTACCGGTTCCTTCATAAACAGGACTATTGAATTCAGATGGGAACTTCTAGAAATAAATAAACAAAACTCCGAAGATAAGGAAATCGACCAAGGTAAGGAGTAAAGTATAAATTTTGAATTTGATCGAGTTAAATCTTTTATGTAAAGTGAATCTTTTCATAGGTTTAGTGCAAAATATGGACTTGACTCTCAGATAGTCATTGATTTATGTGAATCATTTGCTATGTATGTTGATATCCCTAAGGACAAGTGGTTTAAATTTCATCCACCTATTAAAGAAACTTGTGAGGAACCTATTATAGCTAAATAAGAAACAATCATTTATAATTTTGATCTAGTTGTACCTACTACTTATATTGAGGAACCACCTTTTCCTATTAGAATTAAGGAACATGCTAAAGTTGCAACTGTGGTTTACAAAAGTAATATCAAAACATATAGACTATTTGAAAAAATAAAATTGGAACATAAAATTGCAATTATTAAAGATTTAATTGTTGATAACATTGATGGTCATGTTATATATTTTTGCGATGAAGCATCCCGTATTGCTAAAACACGACCCTAAAGATAAACATAAACCTATTGTTGGCATGTATGTTGTTTTTGTTAACGTTGGAGAACATTGTTATCAAGGTTTACGTGATATGGGTTCTAGTATTAGTGCCCACTCCTTTTACTCTTTATCAAGGAATTATGCATGATATTACACCTATTGAGTTAGAAGATATTGATGCTACTATTAAGCTTGCAAACAGAGAGACTATTTCACCGCTTTGGATTGTTAGAGATGTTGAAGTCTTGTGTCGTAAGATCAAATACCCTACTGATTTCCTAGTTCTTGGATCATTACAAGATAATTTTTGTCCCATTATTCTTGGTATACCTTTCCTGAATACTATTAGTACCAAAACTGATTGGAAGAGGGGAAGAGCTAATGTTAACTTTGGCGATGTGTCTCATGAATTTAATTTCTCCAAGTTTAGTAGACAGCCACATGCTAAAGAATTGTGTAGTAAAGATTAAATTATTGGTGTTGCCGATGTGCCTCCTACCGATCCATTAGAACAATATTTACTAGACCATGAAGATTATATGCATATGAATGGAAGAAAGGACATAACCAAACACCTATCCTTCAACATAATTTGTCGGTTGAGACCTTGGGAGATCCCGTCCCTCCTAAAGTGACCCTGTGTTTGAATTAAAGAAGCTACCTGATACATTGAAATATGCCTATATAGATAAAAAGAAGATATATCATTTTATTATCAGTGCCAACCTTTCAGAGCTTGAATAAAGGAGATTACTTAAAATTCTAAAGAAGCACCTTGCTGCCATTGGATATATGATAACCCACAAGTGTAGGGATCGTTTGTATCCTTTTTCGATAAGTAAGAGTGTCAAACCCTACAAGGAGCTAAAGGTAGAATTAATATTCTCTCAAGTTCTATCGACCACCGAGACTACTCTATGCACGCTAACGCTTACTTTCCCTAGAACAACTATGAAACTGTTTTGTAGGTGCAAGGATAAGTTTGCAAGAATAAAACTAGGATTACTTATCTAAAATATAAATATGAATAATTTGTAAGATAATAAAAGCTAGTTTTTTCCTAGAAATCTTTTTGTAACACGAGAAAGATTGTCCATAGGCAATTGAATATGACATGATAGATACTTATCATATGCAATGAGAGAGAGGCATACGCTAACATACTTTTCATACTTGGATCACATGCACTTATTATTAGAACTCTAGCAAGCATCCACAACTACTAAATATTACTAAGGTAAAACCCAACCATATCATTAAGCAACAAGTCCTCTTTACTCCCATATGCAACAACCCCCTTACTCGGGTTTAAGCTTGTGTCACTCTAGCAACCCGCTGTAAGCGAATCATGAATGTATTGCAACACCCTCCAGTGGGAATCCCTCACGTGTGTGCGGCATAAAAGGCACCTTGGGACAACACCATATTAACATACAACTCATATAAATCACACCATAGTACAAAAGAAATATACTCAAACATCATAGGATAGCCACACACCATTGGATAATAATATATAGCATCAAGCACCATGGTTACATAGAAATTACAAGAGGGAAAAGAGATTTTGCACTGCTGTATAGAGGGGGAGAGAGTTGGTGGTGACTGCGGTCAAGTTGTCGGTGTAGATTGCAGTCATGGTGGTTGCCCTGGCAGCGCTCCAGCGCCACCTAGAGAGAGGGGGAGAGATCCCCATCCTTATTTTTCCTCCTTGGTCTTCCCCTAGATAGGAGGACTGTTTCCCCTCTGGTCCATGGCTAACATGGCTCCCGGTGGGCAGGAGCCGCTCCGAGATTGGATCTCTCTATCTGTTTCTCTTCTGTTTTCGTGACTTATTTCTGACCCCTTCACTGTTTCTTAAATATCTGAAGATCCTAACTCCGACTGGGCTGAAACTTTGAGGGGATTTTTATCGGGAAATTATATTTCTTGCAGAGAAAGAAGGGTCCTGACCAACTAATGAGGTTGTCCCAAGCCATCAGGGTGCGACCAGGGGGTGGTCGCACCCTATTTGCTTGGGATCACCTCAGGCACCATATTGCGTTGATTCTTCTTCCCAAAATTCACATATATTCCAAAAAATCTCCATAAATTTTGGTTGCATTTGGACTCTGTTGGATTTTCTAGGAAACATGTAAAAAAATAGGAACTGGCACTGGGCACTAGATGAGTAAGTTAGTCCCAAAAATATTATATAATGTTGCCAAAAGTACATGAAAGTTGTAGAGTATTGTCATGAAATGATAAAACATTATAGGTACGATGGAGACGTATCAGCATCCCCAAGCTTAATTCATGTTCATCCTCGAGTAGGTAAATGATAAAAAGATATTTTTTGATGTGGAATGCTACCTAACATAATCTTAAACAAATGTATAATCATGGCATGAATATTAAGATACAAGTGATTCAAGGCAATAGTCTATCATTTGACATAAAGACATCCATACTCACATTTACTAGCAAACAATCATGTCCTTTGAAACTAACAATGCTAAAGAACACTATCCCTACAATATCATATATCTCGTCATTCTTAGTATTCCCAGCATAAAGTATAAATCATGAGCACCTTGACGTCAAAGCAAGCAATTGACTCGTACTTCTAACATGCTTCAACATTTTCAACCTCACTCAATACATGAGCATGAACCATGGATATGGCATATGGGTGGAACATAGTATGGTGGTAGTGACCAAAAGGAGTCAAAGTGGAAAGAAAGTCTCCCATCAACTAGGCGGACCAAGGGGCCATGGAGATGCCCATCAATCGATATTGATGTGAGGAGTAGGGATTGCCATGCAATGGATGCACTAGAGATATATGTGTATGAAAGCTCAACGAAATCTAAGTGGGTGTGCATCCAACTTGCTCTCTCATGAAGACATCAGCCATTTGAGGAAGCCCATCATTGGAATATACCAACCAAGTTCTACAATGAAAACATCCCACTAGCATATGAAAATGACAACTCAGGAGACTCTCTATAAGAAGAACATGGTGCTACTTTGAAGCACGAGTGTAGAAAAAGATAGTAGCATTGCCCCTTCTCTCTTTTTGTTCATTCGTTTTGTCTTTGCTTTTTTTTCTTTTTTTCAAAATTATTGAGGAAGAATTATGGGATGCCTTTCGGGGCATCCCCAAGCTTAGATGCTTGAGTCTACTTGAATATTTACTTGGGGTGCCATGAGCATCACCAAGCTTGAACTCTTGTCTCTCCTTATTCTTCTCATATCGATACCTCCTCGATCTTTGAATACTTCATCCACGCAAAACTTAAAAGAACTTCCATTAGAAAGGTTTGTACATATAACATCAAATATCATCATGTCCTGCCATAACATTGTTGTATAATTACAATATAACATTACCTAGTGTATGCTATCACAATTATATGGCTTCCAAGGCAATGGGGCTCAGCAAGAATTCAAACATAAGCAGATAAAGAAACTATAACAACAATATATGAAAAACACGACAATCTATAAAGATGCAGATGAAACGTATACTTTTGGAACTCAGAAAATTATGAAACATTTATATTTGGTAAAAAAAACATGCCTCCCATTGTGTTGGAAGCCATACAATTTCAGATTTTTCAACATTCGAGTAAAATAGGAAAAACCAAACACTAGAGGCAAAGTTTCTGTTTTTGCACAACACATATCAAACAAGCAATTTAAACATCCTAAAGGTAAATCTTAGCACATAATTTTATAATACAATGGATTTTTACAAGGGGGTAAATATTTTTGTCGAAAAGTTGTTGTAATCAAAATGCACAAAGTTTCCAGGGGCATGCACAAAAGTTCAAGGACACCCCCACTTCAATAGTGCTCACCTTTCTGAATTTCACTTTTATTTTCGAAAATGTTTTAGGTTCCCCACTTTTTTCCTTTTTTATTATTTTAAAAGCACACAACATAAAAATGGCTCTCTAGAACTTCCGGGTTGTCTCCGTGGTAGCGCTTTCTTTAAAGCCATTAAGCTAAGCATATAGTGCTCAAGTAATTGATCCACTTAGATCCCAAGGTATATCAAAGCCAATTTTCATTAACAATAATTTGTAATTTAGTAGTGATCGCAAATAAATATATATCATGTAACAACAAAGTCTAACTCTCTTCCTAGGCATTGGCATGTCATAAAAGAACAATTCATGCACATCAAGTAAATGTCAACACATATCATAAGTAGTTTCTTGCAATTTTATCACATTGTAAACATAGGGAGGTGAAGATTTGGTTCCTCTCTAATTATAATTGCAAGAAGGAGCATCAAGCGCATGCATATTTTATCCATTAAATCATCATGTGCAATGGTAAAACGCACCCCACTAATATAATCCTAAATAAGTGAAAACTTCTCTGATATGGTGTAGTTGGGAGAACTCAAAAATACAATAGGACTATCATGTGTATGTGCAATAGCAACAATTTCATTCTTAACTTAAGGAACTATAGCAAGTTCATCTCAATAAGCATAATTCATATTGGCATCATGGCCACAAGCATAGCAATCATCATGTTCATCAAAAAGGGATATTTCAAATGAATCCAAGGGATATTTCAAACAATAATTTATGAAGTATTTGATATGTCTCTGTCATATCTATAAATTTTGATTGTTTCATGTCAATAATATACAACTTTCATATACTTTTGGAAACATTATATGTTATTTTGGGGCTAACTTACTGATTCGGTGCCCAGTGCGAGTTCCTATTGTTTTTGCATGTTTTGTAGAAAATCCAATGGAGTCCAAATGCAATAAAAATTACGGAGATATTTAGGAATATATGTGAATTTTGGGAATAATAATCAACACCACATGGTGCCCGAGATGCTCCCAAGCCAACAGGGCCCGTCTAGGGGGTGGACGCACCTTGATAGCTTGGGAGAACCCCGTAAGTCTGTTGGGGCCCTTCTTTCCCCATAAGAAAGATAATTTCCCTATAAAAATCCCTACAAAGTTTCAAAACCAATAGGAGTTACGGATCTCCGAATATTTAAGAAACACTGAAGGGGTTAGAAAACAGTCGGGAAAACAGAAGAGAAACACAGAGAGAGAGATCCAATCTCGGAGGTGCTTCTACCCTCCGGGAGCTATGGTGGCCATGGACCAGAGGTAAGCTCTCCTCTCATCTAGGTGGGAGACCAAGGAAGAAGATAGAGGGAGGATCTCTCCCCCTCTCTCTCGGTGGTGCCGAAACACCACTAGGGCAACCATCATGATGTCGATCTACACCAACAACTTCCCCGCCATCACCACCAACTCTCTCCCCTGTATGCAGCGGTGTAACTCTTTTCCCTACTGTAATATCTAATTAAACATGGTGCTTGATGCCATATATTATTACCCAATAATGTGTGTTTATCCTATGATGTTTGAGTAGATTTCTTTTGTCCTATGGGTTGATTGATGATCGTGATTGGTTTGAGTTGTATGTTTTATTTTGGTGTTATCTTATGGTGCACACAGTGTCGCACAAGCATGCAGGGTCCCTGCTGTAGGGTTTGCAATATATTCAGGATTCTCTTATTGTGGGTGGCTAGAGTGACAGAAGTTTACACCCGAGTAAGGTTTTTTTACATATTTGAGTAAAGGGGACTTGATCCATAATTCTATGATTGGGTTTTACCTTAATGATCTTAAGAAGTTGCGGACGCTTGCTAGAGTTCCAATCATAACTGCATATGATCCAAGTACGGAAAGTATATTAGATCACGCCTCTCCCTCATATAAAATTGCTATAATGATTATCGGTCTTGTTATTGATTAGCTAGGGACAAATCTTTCTCTTGTGTTACAAAAAGCTTTCTACTAAACAACTAGCTTTTATTATCTTGAAAAGTATCCGTAGTTTTATTCTATCAAAGTACTTCTAGTTTTATTCCCACAAAATAGTTTAATACTCGGTTTGGGTAAAGTAAGTGTTAGCGTGCGTAGAGTTAAATTGGTGGTCGATAGAGATTGAGAAAATATTATTCTACCTTTAGCTCCTCTTTGGGTTCGACACTCTTACTTATCAAAAAGGCTACAAATGACCCCCTACACTTGTGGGTTATCTAGACCTTTTTCTTGCGCCGTTGCCAGGAGCAATAACGCGGGGTTGATATTCTCGTGTGTGCTTGTCTGCTTTATCTCTAGTAATTTTATTCTCATTTCTTGTTTTCTATCTTTAGCTATGGGTAGAAAACGCAAAATACCCAAAAAATAGTTGTACTTGCTACCTCGGAAGTTGAGGAACCACTATTGTTTCGTACTTTCGAAGCTTTCTACTAGGATCATCTTCGATCCCTTCGTGCTTGTGCTCGAGACTCAACTAGCTTAGTCGAGGGGAAGTCATTAGATTAGCATGCTTATTTTGTGCAACACCGCTTATCTAAAAAAAGGGAATCTCTTAGGGCATCAAAATAATTGTTTGAATTGCTATGCTTGGAATTTATGTGAAATATATGTTTTTTACTTGTTGTTTGGAAAACACTAAAAAACACCTTCCCTACCAATGTGTGTTTAATGATAATGAAATATTATCTTATTATGCCAAGGATGTTTATAGTTATTATGATATTGAACAAACTGCAAATTTTGTTGCTTTTAAGGGTGCATATGAAATTGCTTATTTGATTGAAAAGTATGATGCTATTCTTTACAAATCTGCAAACAAGTTCATACTTAAATATTGCTATGAAAACTATGCTTCTAATGCTTATGTTAAAGAATTTATTGAAAGAATGTCTCTTGCATTGGAAGAGATTTTATATTTTACAGGAATATATGGAAGAAGAAATTACTGAAATTGTGAGCTCATTAGATGAAAAAATGAGGATAACAGTGAAGAATAAAATGAGGAAGAGAGGATTGATCACCCGTTCCCACCTTCTAATTATAGTAACTATTCAACTCATACGTTGTTTAATTTCCCTTCGTGCTTACCAAAGAATGAATGCTATGATCCCTTGGATTCATTTGAAATATCCCTTTTTGATGAACTTGATGCTTGATATGCTTGTGGACATGATGCTAATATGAATTATGCTTATGGAGATGAACTTGCTATAATTCCTTATGTTAAGAATGAGATTTTTTCTTTTGCACCTACACATGATAGTCCTATTATCCTTTTGAATTCTCCCAACGACACCATATTAGAGAAGTTTTCACTTATTAAGGATTATATTGATGGGTTGGGTGTTGTCATTACACATGATGATTTTAGTGAATATAATATGCATGTGCTTGATGCTCCTACTTGCAATTATTATGAGAGACGAACAAAATATTCACCTCTCTATGTTTCCAATACAATAAAATTGCAAGAAACTACTTATGCTATGCATTGGCCTTTACTTTGTGTGAATGAATTGTTCTTTTATGACATGCCAATGCATAGGAAGAGAGTTAGACTTTGTTGGCACATGACATATATCACTTTGTTCTCACTATTTAATTACACATCATTGTTAATAAAAATGGCTTTGATATACCTTAGGATCCGGGTGGATCAATTACTTGAGCACAATATGCCTAGCTTAATGGCTTTCAACAAAGCAATGCGAGGGAGACAACCTCAAAGTTTTAGAGAGTCATTTTCTTTTGTTTCATCTACATCTTTATAGACTATCGTGTTTTCATAGATTGCTATTATAGTTGGTTTGTCTGCTTATGTTTGAGTTCGTGTTGAGCTCCATTGACTTGGGAGACATAGAATTTTGGTAGGATACAGTAGGTGATGTTGGATTATATTTATACAATAATTTTATGGCCGGACATGATGAGATTTCATTATATATTAACTAACCTCTCTAATGGAAGTTTTGTTAAGTTTTGTGTGGATGAAGTGTTCAAAGATCGAGGAGGCATCTATATGACAAGAATATGGAGAGGCAAGAGTTAAAGGTGGGGCATGCCCAAGGCACCCAAAGTAAATATTCAAGGAGACTCAAGTGTCTAAGCTTGGGGATGCCCCGGAAGGCATCCCATCTTTCTTCCTCGATAATTATCGATTGTTTTGTTTTTTGGTTTTTACATGATATGTGTAAATTCCTAGAGCGCCGTGTGCCTTTTATTTTTATTTTAGCAATGCATCATTCTTGTATGGGATAGTCCAGGTTTGGTTTATAGAATTATCTTTGCATTTTACTTATATCTTTTGAGTATGGCTTTATATAATGCTTTGTGTGCTTCACTTATATCATTTGAAGTTAGATGCATGTTTCTCTACATATAGAAACGGTTATTTGTAAAATGCTCTTTTGCCTCACTTATATTTGTTAGAGCATGGTATTTTGTAGAAACAAACTAAACCCTCATGCTACGCACCTATGATGATCATGCAAATAGGAGCAATACTAATTCAGAGAAGACTCAAATACTTTTCATCAATAATGTGAACATAAACCCACAATTCATCGAATCCCAATAAACACACCATACAAAAGAATTATATTGGATAGATCAAATCAAAAATGCGATGATCATTGTATTTAAAAGAAAGAGAGGGAGAGATTGCCATCTAGGTACTGACTACAGACCCATAGGTCTGAGGTGAACTACTCACACATCTTTACGAGGGCACTGAGGTTGATGAAGAGGCCCTCCGTGATTGATCCCCCCTCCGGCAGAGTGCCGGAACGGAGCTCCAGATGGGATCACCATGGAATAGAGACTTGTCGTGGCATAAAAAGTGTTTAGTGGATGCCCTTGGTTTTTTTGGAATATTAGAGAATTTATAGTCCAGAGAACGGGGCAAAATGGGCCACAGGGAGTCGACAAGGCATCAGGGCGTGCCGACCCCCCTGGGCACGCCCTGTTGCCTTGTGGGTTCCTGGTACAGCTCCAGGTCTCCTCCCGAAGCTTCCAGGTCTTCTTTGGGTCCAGAAAAAAATCACCAAACATTTCGTGGCAATTGGACTTCGTTTTGGTGTCGAAAACCTAAAAACAAAAAACATGCAGAAAACAGCAACTGGCACTGGGCACTAAGTTAATAGGTTTGTGCTCAGAAATAATATAACAACATGGAACAATAAAAAATTGTAGATACGTTGGAGACGTATCAAGCATCCCCAAGCTTAATTCCTGCTCATCCTTGAGTAGGTAAATGATAAAACAAAAAAATTGATGTGACATGCTATCCAATATGTAATCTTTTGCATGTATGCTCATTGAGAAAGGATGTATTAACAAACATTAACATAGTAATAATTATAAGCAGAAGCAACAAAATCATCAATCTTTCGAAGTATACGATCCTAAAAGATTGTTTACCCCATCAATCTCATCATATGGCAAGGCATGGTTCTATATTCACCACATTAATACAAATGGCAAGCACCACAGTGTTCAAGTCAGAGAATTGGATCATACTTTTTCAAAGTGAATCAACTTTTTATTCTTCACCAATACATGAGCGTGAGCCATGGCCATAGCATATGGTGGAATAGAATGTGGTGGTAGATATCAAAGGGGTGAAAGTGGAGAAGATAGTCTCACATCAACTAGGCGTACCAACGGACTATGGAGATGCCCACCGATAGATGTCAATGCAAGGAGTAGGGATTTCCATGCAAATGATGCACTAGAGCTATAAGTGTATGAAAGCTCAAATGAAGCTAAGTGGGGTTTGCATCCAACAAGCTTGCTCATGAAGACCTCGTGCATTTGAGGAAGCCCATCATCGGAGTATGTGAGACAAGTTTACAATAATGATAATATGATTCCCACCAGCATATGAAGGTGACATACCATGAGACTCTCAATATGAGGAACATGGCGCCACTTTGAGGCACAAGTGTGGTAAAGGATAGTAGTGAAGTCCTTTTTCTCTCTCATTCATTTTTATTATTATTGGCGGGCTCATCTGGCCTCCCCCATACTTAGTTTTTGTCTGGAATCTCTTCCCGAATTGTGGGGGAATCATAGTCTCCATCATCCTTTCCTCACTGGGACGATGCTCTAATAATGATGATCATCACACTTCTATTTACTTACAGCTCATGAAAGCTCGATATGACTCAATACGAATGCCTCTGCAGTGTACCAGGATGTGCAGTGATCTAGTGTGACATGTATTCAACAATATTATGAATGGTGGCTTTGCCACAAATGCTATGTCAGCTCTATATGATCATACAAAGCAATATGATGATGAATGAACTAGTCATATGATGTAACGGTGGAATTTGCATGGCAATATATCTCAGAATAGCTATGGAAATGCCATGATAGGTAGGTATGGTAGCTGTTTTGAGGAAGATAAAGAATTTTTTATGTGTGAAAGAGTATCATGCCACGGGGTTTGGATGCACCGGCGAGGTTCGCATCGATCCTTGAGGTGAGGATGGGCAATGCACGACACCGAAGAGGCTAGCAAGGTAAGAGGAGGTGAGATTGCGTATGTCCATGGTTTCACATTAGTCATGACGAACTCCTATAATTATTGAAAAGTTTTACTAGTTTCCTCGCAAATCAAAGCACTAGCCGCATGCCCCGAGGTAGAGGGTTGGGAGGAGTTAACCATCACGCGAATCCAACTCGAAATAACACTAGAATTTCAACGAGGAATAGAAATGCTCACACATCCCCGTCATGCCCTTCTAATATTCAAAGAATCGAGGAATCCACATCTCTCGGTACCGCTACTCCTACAAATCAAAAATGATGCACTCACACCTTTTTCATATTACCACATCAATATTATTAACCATAATTTCTCTTTTATGTGCTACATGATGGTTCTTATTATCATCCATTGAATACCTATTATTTTGGACTAGCTTTATGACCCATGCAAATTTATGCTACCATTTATTAAATCTCAAACAAATATAAGTGAGGAACGAGAGTTAAAATATTTCTATAAAATCTACAAGTTACCGTGCTCAAAAAGATATAGGTGAAGCACTAGAGCAATTGTTTAGCTCAAAAGATATAAGTGAAGCACAAAGAGGATTCTAATGAATCATGATAGATGTGTATCTCTCTCAGGTTGGTGTGTACATCAAAATATGATTGTGGCAAACTAAAAATAAAAAGCAAAATAAAGCAAACGACGCTCCAAGCAAACTCATATCATGTGATGGATAAAAATAGAGCTTCAAGTGACATACCGATGAATTGAGACGAAAGAGGGGATGTCTTCAGGGGCATCCCCAAGCTTAGATGCTTCAGTATTCCTAGAATATTACCTTGGGTGCCTTGATCATACCCAAGCTTAGGCTCTTTCCGCTCCTTATTCCATTATCCATCGCGATAACACCCAAAATTTGAAAACTTCAATCACACAAAACTCAACATAACTTCATGAGATACATTAGTATAAGCAACATAACAAATACTTGGGTGTTGTTGGAAATCGGTTCATATTTCGTTATTGCATAACTGGTACTGTGTAGCGACCCGACCTGAAACGGCCAAGTCTCTGGTGTTTCCGTACCATCCCAAGATCATGCTGGTACACACACCGTACATCAATGTATATATCGAGAGTTCAATCACACAGCTTTATTAATCGAAATCTCATATCGAGTACTTTATTACAATAATGAATTACAATGAAGTGGCTGAAGGCCATCTCATGAGATAACTAACGAAGACTAGCGGAAGCTTCAAAAGTAGACGAGTCCATTCGACTCCACGGCATCACCGAGCGTAGATCGTAGCCTCACTCCTGGTCGGAAAAGTACTCTGCAACATGATACATTGCGGCCGTGTAGGTCAACATATGGAATATGTCGGCAAGTCATCAAAGAGGGGGGTGAAATAATAATCATCTATTCTAAATGCATATATGGCAGGTGGGGCTATAAGTTTTTAGCGAAAAGCAAGTTTTCTCCTACATCAAGGGAGGGTTAACGAAAAATGCTACTACATTGTTGGTTGTTAACGAGATGGTTCCGCCAACCAATTCTCGTACCCGAGTTGTCAATAATTCCCACATCATTATTAAATTGTGTTGAGAGTTCAGGGAAATTTCAATGCCTTCGGCTCAAGTTGTCCATGACCGTGGACACGGCTAATCGATTAGGTTTGGGTACTCTGCAGAGTTTTGCACATGTTCCCCACAAGATTTGATCGCCTCCGGGTATGTCCTCGCACTTCAGGGTGTTTGATGACCGAATGATCAAAACATGGTCTTTCAATGGGTCCCTCTGATCCCCTATCGGTGCCCATCCAATCCTACCGTTCTTCTACATCTGCTGGCACCGCCTGTCCAGAGTCGCCGTGTTGTCCAACCAAGCCAGAGCCCATAATGACTTGTGGCTGTGCAGGTAAGCCTTGGGTCTTGAAGCCTCCGTCCATATCTTCGAGCCTGGGTGAAGCTTTCCGCAAGATGTCATGGCACTTCCCCATGCATCCCGGGTCGTCCACTGGTTTCTCCAGGGAGCCCATCTAAACCGTCCTTCACCCAGAGTTGCATTGCATCACGAGGTCTTGAAAAGTCTTGACTTAACCGGTCTTGGTTATTAAATCATTCTCGCATCACTCGTGATAAACTCTCAACCAGATCCCCGTCTACTCAAGCATAGCAAAATAGAATTTGTCGTCCCGGGCCAAGTAACAGGTTGGTTGGGTGCCTACCACATGATACTACAACAAGTAACCAAATTTCCAAGTACCTACTCAGCATGCAATTGGGTGTAGAAAGGTAGAACTACAATGCATAAAACATAGGTAATACATGATCAAATGACTTGCCTTGCTGATAGTAGTCGTTATCAAGCGCTTCTAAGTAGCACGCTTCACACTCCGGGTGATCTATCGATACAAACAAAATACACACAATAAGTACTACAATCACTAACAAACAAAATAACATCACTAACATATAAACACCATTGCATGAAGTGAAGAAAATCACTTAACATAACCAAAACAGAATCTGTTTTTGATAAAACCCCAACTGAAAATATTTAAAAAAATTGAAACTTAAACTACTGAAAGATATGATCACTAGGAAGCATCAGCAAAAAGAATCAAGTCAAAATCTATTTTTAAACTCCTGGAATAAGCAAAACACGATTTAAACTAAATCTGATCTAATTCAAATTTTGAAATTTCAAACATAGGCAAATAATATGTTTTCGGAAACTACAAGAAATTTTTGATCTACTGGAAAAAGAATCAACTCCATTGGAGTCCTAGAACAAAAGTTATAGAGAAAACAAACTTGAAACTCTCTGTTTTTAAACTAAAACAGAAAAAGAAAAAATCTACTAGTGAACAGGGGGGGGTATGTGGCAGCTCCTGATTGGCTCTGGGGTTGTGCGCTGCGGTGCTAAACAGCGGATGGTCGTATAATAAGTAAAAACTCCGGCTAACAAGTAAGTGGAGAAAAACCGTTTCGATTTTTGTCTGAAAACCGAAGGGGTGCGCGGGTTCTAATCACATGCGTTGATCTATGATCTAACGGCTACAGGAGATGGGGGGGTAGCTCACCGTGGGTTGCCGATGTTGGGCTTGACTCCGGCGAGGAAGGAAGGTGGTGCTCGTCGTCGGCGTCGTTGCGGTGATCGTTGGCGGCGTCCAAGGGGTTGGGGAGGTGGCGGCGGGGCTCCTGCGTCGAGTAGCGTCGTCGGTGAAGCGAGGCGGTGTCGGGGGCGAGCAGGGTGGACAGGGAGCTTCGGCTCCTGCTCGGAGCTCCGGCGAGGCGGTGCGGTGGCGTGGGGCGAGGAGCTCGCGTCCTTGGGGAAATGGGTTGCGGGGGCGGTGGGGTGGTTGCTGGTGGTGTCGGGTGGTGCGGGGAGGCGTGGGGTGGCGCGGTAGGGTGCCGGGGTGTTTCCTGGAGCTCGGCTCTGGCGAGGCTGGGAGACAGGGGCGGTTGGGGGCGGCGAGGAGGGCGGCTATGGGAGGGGGGGCCGAGGTGCGGAGGGGGCTTTATATAGGGAGAGGGGGAGGCTCTATAGGGGAGGGGATCGGCTCCGAGTGGGGAGGGGATCGGGCTGCCGACGTTGGAAGGAAGGGAATCGGGGTGGGGAAGAAGGAAGGGAGGAAGAAGAAAAGGAAGGGGTGAGCGAGGGGAGTCGGTTCGGCCAGGGACCCACTGGCCAGAGAGAGAAAAGGAGAGGAGGCGCTGTCGGTTGGCCGATCCAGAAGAAATCTGGATCCGGCTGGGCAGGGATTCGGCCCAAGTCATTAAAGACGCCCAGAGCGTTTCCTAAAAAAAACTATCCTTCCTATTTTTCTAAAACAGAAACTAAAACGAATAAAGAGGTAAGTAAATAAAATCTAAAAATAGTGATATTATATATTAAAATTTTCAGAAAAAAATCTCTACACGTTTAACATTTTTCCATGGCCAAAATAAAAACTTTAAAAAAATGTTTTTTCAGAAAAAATCCCTAAAAGCTTTCTTTTCTTTTGCAAATATTTTCTCAACAAAGTTTTGCTTTTATTGGCTCAAAATATATCAAAATAACTCCTGGTTTTGGAGGGTCATATTCCTCCTCTCTTTCTTGCTTGCAAGAAATTGTTTCCCGGCACTTTTTGCACGAAGAAAAAAATAGAAATGCAAAGAGGAAAAATTTGAAAGAAATCCAATGCCAACTTTATTTGAACCAATATGCATAGATGCTTAGGTACAATTGTAAAACATTCCAAATTAGGAAATTTGGGATGTTACGTATTGTATTCTAACTTCTCCATGGCTTATACCCCCCCCCCCCCCCCCCCCCGCCCGATAAAATACATAGTATCATCAAAACAAGCAAACTATGGAAGCAAAAACAGAATCTGTGTACAACAGAATATTTTGTAGAAATCTGTAATGAACCTATACTTTTGTAACTCCAAAAATTCTGAGAAATTAGGAAGACCTGAGGAATTTGTACAACAATAGTTTGCAAAAAATTCAGATTAAAAAGACATTCCTGTAAAATCAGAGGAATTCTACACTCGATGTTAAAGTTTTTGTTTTCGCATCGTATCAATTATACAAATCATACAAGTAGTCCCAAAGGTTTAACTTGGCACAAACACTAATTTAAACAAAAAATATATGTCGGGACCCCGATCCTAAACCATAGGAATCCAGCCTGTAACACATCGCATCCCATTGCGGTCTCATGCACGGTTAACTCCACGGCTGCAGCCTTACCTTAGCCGGGACCATTTGCGTCTTTTGACTCACGTATGCAATAGTGTCGCTAGCATTCCAATGTCAAGAACCCGGATCGACATGTCTAGTCATAAACCAAAGTGGCAGTACCGCACAAGGACAGGCATACATGACCCAACATAGCAGGTGTCGGTCACCAGCGAGTGTAGACGAGTCGTAGCAAGCTACAGGGACTCCATTACATCGCGTGACATTTCCCCAAAGGGGACAGACACAACAGCTAAGAAGGACACATGTCGGTCAACCAATGTGTCCGGAGCAGTAGCGAACTACCAAGGCTCATTGGATCACAAAGGGGCATTTCCTTGTAAGGAGTGCTACTAAAGTTCACGACTAGATAATCGAACCCCATATATATCAAGTACGACACACGTACGCATGGCATACCGATATGTATAGATACATCGATGGCATCACAACATAACCATAAACATACAAACTTTATTTAAGAGGCTCGGAAGAGCCACACACATAATATTACACATTAAGGGTCTCACGACCCATAAAAGCAGTCATTCAGTTACAAGCCAGCGGAAGAGTTTAAACTGTGTGAGTACAGACAAGGCAACTAGAAGGCACATGGCCTGACTATACTACAGATCCAACGTAGGGCCAGATCGTAGCTGGGACACCAGCTACTTGTCATCGTCGATGTCTATGAAGAACCCTCCATTAGGGTCATTAGCAACCTCTGTAACATTTATTAAGCAAACATGAGTACGAAGGTACTCAGCAAGACTTTAGGATATCTAACTACTCATGCAAGGTATCAAAAGAGTATTGTGGGGTTTCATGCGGAAAGCCAGCATCTGACTTGTGGCTAAACAACTTGCATTTTTAAATAATTTTGACAACTTGATTTCTCGCACACAAGTCCACTAACACCACAACAATACACTATCGTGGAATCATTCCGTCTCCATACGGAATTCCCGTCCACGACACTCACGCTTATCTTGACAAATTTTATGAGTAGCCATTGAAGTTATCTATGAACAACATATGTCTCCAAGTAGTCCATATCCGCGGACGCGGCTATTCGAATAGATCATAACCCTGCAAGGGGGGTACTTCGTCACACACGCTCTCGCCACTTATCGCCATATGCACGCCATGCACCTCGGCAACCTTCAAGCGGAAGCCCAGCGAGGGAGCCGGCCACGACCGTTAACCGCACTAGTACCTAGTCCAGGTTTATCGCCTATCTGACAGTAACCCGTACGGAAGTTCGGCCGAGGTTTCCGCCACGGCCTCAAACGATGTGCGCAGGGTTCCCAAGCCCACCATCCGGGTGCCACTTGGTACACCGTGCCACTGCCTACCGCATCACGGCCCACCTCTCAGGTCAGCACCATGCACGGCCTCCAGCATTACTATAAACACCAGAAACTACTTGCAACTCCTGGACCGAGTACTAAGCGATTAATAAGTCGAGAGGGTCAATTAAGTATCCCAACGTGTGGTAGTATCTAGTCTTGGATTACATACACGGAACTCAGTTCCTAAGGACGGTTCCAATGAAACAACCTGCCATGTACTCCTACACAGCCTTTCACCGGTACCTTTACCAAATCAGGTTCAATACACAACCTTTGCTTACCGAACGCATTCTCACAATTTTGTTCATCTTCCAGATGACAAACCATACATAACTCTAAGCATAGCATGCATAGCAGGATAAGGCACAACATAGCTCAAGCAACTACCAGGTATGCTAGGTTGCAAGGTTCGGCTATTTACTGTGACAAGGATAGGTCATGCAAAGGAAGTGGGTTCAATTAACGTGGCAAAAGCAGTTGAAGCATTTGATCCTAATGCAATAAATAAGTGCAGGAGCAAGAATATGGGATTTATCGGGATGATCAAAATGGTTGCTTGCCTTGTTGCTCAGAGGAGGGACAATATCCGTCAGACGGATATTCGGTGGAATCCGGGGGTGCGGAGCCTACCGAGATGAAGGGCAACAATCATATGCAACAAGATGATGCATGAGCATGGCATGAGAATGCAAGGTGGTAAACTAATAAAATCAACATGTATTAGGTTTGAAGTTGATTTGAATCACATTCAAATATCAATTCAAACGAGGTATTCTCGGATACCGATTTAATTGATTCGACCTGATGCTCAGATCAACTTGATGTTAGCATGCATGAGATGTCATGTTAAGGTACTAGTTTGTTATTAGAACATTGTTTGATCATGTCATTCATAATGAAATTTGAAATTCCATTTATAAAATATTTATAAGAATTGACTTATTCATTAATCTACATGTTTGGGTTCTGTAACTTTTTCAAACATGAATGAAAATAGCATATTCAGATTCCTTGAATTTTTCTGATACTTTTTCATATATAAATTATTTTCATTGGAGTTACAGATTAATTTCTATGAATTTTCGAAGTTTTAAACATTTCTGGAATTATTTTTATACTGGAAAATACTTTTACTGTATCAGCATGACATCAGCAGGTCCATCTGGTCGTTGAAAGTCAAACCTGACCAGTGGGACCCACTGGTCAGTCTCTCTGGTCAATTTTAGATTAGGATTAATCTTATTTAATTAATTAAACTCACTGGACCCACATGTCAGTGTCTTATTTATTAATCTGATTTATTTTTATTATCTCTAAACTATCCAGAGGCTGGCCCCACCCGTCAGTGGCTCAGGCCAGCTGAGATCCACCGGCGGCGAGGTCGTCCTCGCCGGCGGGGAGCCTCCGGCGACCACCAGAACATCGGGGGGGGCTCGGAAATGGCGCACAGAGGGACAAACTCGGCGCGGAGAGCACCAGAGGAACGGCCACTCGATGGCGAGCACGATGGAACAAGCCCAGGGGCTGGGGTGGACGGAATCAACGCCGGCGACGAGCTTGGCGGCGACCAAGTTCGGCCATCGTCGAAGCCATCGAATACGGGGCCAAAACGCGCGGGGCTGGGCACCTAGCGCATCTACATGATGTCCTGAGGCTGTTGGTGGCCTCAGGCGGACCAACCCGTCACCGGAGGGCTACTGGCGACGAGCTGCAGCGGCGGTCCTCATCGAGTGTCGATGGAACTAAGCCTAGAGGAGGGGATCGACGGGGAGAGCTTAGGGGAAATGACCGCATGCTCACGGGGAGTGCAGTGGTGGCGCTAGTCTGCTCGGGGATGGCCTGGAGAGGGAGAACGCCGGCGACGATCTTCGGTGACCCGAGGAAGAAGACGACAGCTGCTCGTCGATTCACTGCATCTGGGCGTCGGCCTCATGGCTAGGAAGCTTCAGGGGGTTACGGCGGAGCTAATGCGCGGCTCAGAAGGAAAGAGGGGAGGCTAGAACGACGGCGAGCTCGAGCTCTGCTCGGGCTCCAATGGCGGCAGAAGGAGGGAGGAGAGATCCGAGAGGAGGGGGGAACTGGCGCTGGGAATGGATAGCCACGGGCTCGGGGAGCTTATCCCCGAGCTTGCCATCGCGAGGCGGCGGCCAGGCAGGCGCACAGGTGCGTGGCCGCGCCGGAGTACGCGGCGGCCACCTCCTGCTGCCCACTGGCGGGGGAGGAGACGACTCGAGGAGATGGGCTGGGCCGGCTAGGCGACAGGTAAGGATTTTTTTTCATTTTCTTTCTGTTTTTGTTTCTGTTTTGCTATTTCACTAGTTTTCTATTTATTTCAACTCCCAAATAAATTGTAAAAACTATGTTGAGCACCTTAGAATATTTGTTGGAATATTTCCAACCATTCCTAAAGTTTTCAACATTTTTGAAAGTTTAAAATTTCTGATTTCAAATTTAAAACTTGAAACCAGTAGCTTTTGCATTTATTTAAAATGCTCAAGATGTTAAGAAAATGGTTTTCTTCATTGCTCATTTACTTTCATGATTTATCAGAAAGTTTGAACTTTTCTTGAGGCCATTTTGGGTTCATTGATTTTAACTAGTTTCGAGATTTCCTTTATTTGAAGAAGTGGCTAGGTTTTGAGTTTTTCCTTCACCTCTTTCTTTGTTCTTGTTGAAATTTCTTAGATGCAATGCAAAGAAGACATGAGCACAAGACTAACTTGCTTAAGGTGTCAGGGATGTGACAACTCACCCTCACTCAAAGGAATCTCGACCCGAGATTTAGAAGTCGTCGGGAACAACGCAGGATACTCAAGTTGGAGACGATCCTCTCTTTCCCAAGTTGCCTCCTTTTCAGAATGATTAGACCATTGAACTTTAAGAAACTTGAGGTTTCGACGTCGAGTGGTACGCTCAGCTTGATCAAGAATACGCATGGGGTATTCTCGGTATGAAAGGTTATCTTGGAGATCAAGCGTTTCGTGGTCCACTTCACGGATAGGATCCGAAAAGCAACGCCTGAGTTGCAAGACATGGAAAACATCATGAACCTTGGAAAGATGCGGAGGAAGTTCCAACTGGTAAGCAACTTCTCCTCGTTTGGCAAGAATGCGAAAAGGACCAATGTAACGAGGAGCCAACTTGCCCTTGATACCGAATCGATGGGTACCCTTCAAAAGTGTAACCCGAAGGTAAGCCTTCTCGTCAACTTCAAAGGTCACAGCCTTATGATGACGATCATATTGGCTATTTTGACGAGACTGGGCTGTTTTCAACTTTTCACGAATGATGCGAACCTGCTCTTCTGCATCCTGGATCATATCCGGGCCAAAGAGTTGCCTCTCTCCGGTTTCTGACCAATTAAGAGGTGTTCGACATCTTCGTCCATAGAGAACTTCAAAAGGGGCTTTGCCCAAGCTTGATTGATAACTATTGTTATAAGCGAATTCGGCGAATGGAAGGCACTTCTCCCAATTCATACCGAACGATATAACACAAGCTCGGAGCATATCTTCTAAGATTTGATTCACTCTTTCTACTTGACCACTTGATTGGGGATGGAAAGCAGTGCTAAAAGATAAGTGAGTCCCCATGGCATTCTGAAAACTTTCCCAGAAGCGAGCAGTGAAGATACTCCCACGGTCCGAGTTAATCTCCAGGGGAACACCATGAAGAGACACTATTCGGGAGATATATAACTCTGCTAGCTGGCTAGCTATTATGCTCTCACGAACAGGAAGAAAATGAGCCACTTTGGAAAGACGGTCAATGACCACAAAGATAGCATTATTTCCTTTCTTGGTCTTGGGAAATCCGGTAATGAAATCCATACTAACTTTATCCCATTTCCATTCAGGAATAGCTAGAGGTTGAAGGGTGCCAGCAGGCCTTTGATGTTCTGCCTTAACTCGACGACAAACGTCGCAGTTAGCGACAAACTTAGCAATTTCTCTCTTCATCCTAGTCCACCAGAACCTCTGGCGTAGGTCCTGATACATCTTAGTACAACCAGGATGAATGGTGAGAGGAGAATCATGAGCCTCCTTAAGGATCAATTGCCGCAGACGCTTGCTCTTGGGAACCACTAAACGGTTCTGAAAGGACACAACACCTTTCTCATTGATGGAGAAATCCCTAGTGTTGCCGCTAGCAATATTCTCCTTGATCCAGGATATACCCTTATCATAGGCCTGCACGGCTATGATTTGATCCCTAAGAGTAGGCTTCGCCACCAGGGTAGAAAGGAATCCTTGAGGAACAATATGAAGATTCAACTTCCGAAAGTCCTCATAGAGATGTGGTTGACCTTGTTGTAGCATCAAATTGTTACAATAAGATTTACGACTTAGTGCATCGGCCATAACATTGGCCTTCCCCGGGGTGTAAGTTATCCCTAAGTCGTAATCCGAGATCAACTCAACCCATCGTCTTTGCCTAAGATTCAAATCCGGTTGGGTGAAGATATATTTCAGACTTTGGTGATCAGTGAATATTTCGCAACGATTACCCAAAAGGTAATGTCGCCAGGTTTTTAGTGCATGGACCACAGCTGCAAGCTCAAGGTCATGTGTGGGATAATTATCCTCATGTGGACACAACTGTCGAGATGCGTATGCGATCACATGACGATATTGCATGAGAATGCAACCTAATCCTTGTCGCGAGGCGTCACAATAGATAACAAAGTCCTTAGAAAAATCTGGTGGTAGCAACACAGGTGCGGAAGTCAGGCGTCTTTTCAGTTCCTGAAAACTATGCTCACACTGTGGTGTCCACTCGAACTTTTTATCCTTCTTGAGGAGTTCAGTTAGAGGCTTTGCAACCTTGGAGAAATTCTCGACAAAGCGGCGACAATAGCTCGCTAGACCAAGAAAACTCCTAACTTGCTTAACCGATTCAGGTTGAGTCCAATCAAGGACAGCTTGAACTCTCTCGGGATTGACAGCAATACCCTTACCAGAGATTACGTGTCCTAGATAGGTCACTTCTGGTAACCAGAATTCACATTTTGAAAACTTGGCATAAAGGTGATGCTCTCGAAGTTTCAACAATACCAGCCTTAGATGCTCGGCCTGTTCTTGTTCGTTCTTCGAGTAAATGAGAATATCATCGAGGTATACCACGACGAATTTATCCAAATACTCCATGAAGATTGAATTCATCAGACGAGAGAAAGTGGCTGGGGCATTGGTTAAACCGAAGGACATGACGGTGTACTCGTATTGGCCATAACGAGTAACAAAATCCGTTTTTGGAATGTCCCCGTTCTTAATCTTGATTTGATGGTATCCCAACCTCAAATCCATTTTGGAGAAGACTGAGGATCCAGCGAGCTGATCGTACAGATCGTTGATCCTGGGGAGCGGATACTTGTTCTTTATGGTGACCAGATTAACTGGTCGGTAATCTACAACCATCCGATCCGTTCCGTCTTTCTTCTTGACGAAGAGGACGAGACAAGCCCAAGGAGAAGAGCTAGGACGAATGAAACCTTTGTTCAAGGCCTCATCTAGTTGCTTCTTAAGTTTGGCTAGCTCCAGGGGTGCCATCTTATAAGGTCTTCTGGCTATTGGGACAGTTCCCGGAACAAGATCTATCACAAACTCCACATCTGTGTCAGGTGGAATTCCTGGCAGTTCCTCTGGAAAGACATCCGGGAAGTCACGGACTACCGGAATGTCTTCAAGTTCCGGAACAGGGTTGGCATTTAGGGAATAGAGTTGGCATTTGGCAACTCGAGTAGAGACATTTACTATCTCACCCGAGGGATGGGTAAGCTGGACATTTCTAGAATGGGTATCAATCTTGGCATAGTGACCTGACATCCAGTCCATGCCCAAGATGATATTAATATCCGAAGATTTCAATGCTATCAATGAGGCTAGAAAAACTAGCATGTCTACTAGAATTTCATTGTCATAGGTTATCCTAGAGGTTTGCCATTTACTACCAGGAGTTTGGACAACCAATGGGATTGGCATATCACAAAAAGACATGTTATGCAACTGTGCATAACTTTCTGAAATGAAGGAATGAGAAGACCCAGTGTCAAAGAGAACGGACGCTGGGTGATGATTAACAAGAAGCGTACCCAGCATGACGTCGGGATCCTCTGCAGCTTCTTCTGCTGACACATAGTTCACACGGCCACGTGCAGGAGTTGGCTTCACATAGTAAGCTTTGCCCGTCTTGGCTTGCCCGACGGACTTTCCGGGTTGCTTGGCACCCACATTCTCAGGACACTCACGGGAATAGTGCCCTGGTTCTCCACACTTGTAGCATATCACTTGGTTGGCACGTGGTGCAGCATTGCTAGCTGGACCACCACAAACTTTTGCTGGAGGGTTGGCCTGATTCGTCTGAGGCACCATGTAGGATGGCCTCGGAGTGTATCTTGGCGGCAGAGAACTGTTCGGAACCCACAGCCTGCGTTTGGGAAACGCGGAACCAGAAGAATAGCCAAAGTCACGGGAGTGCTTCCTTGTGGCTTCGAAGTCAGTATGACCAGTCTCGGCACTGATCGCCTTGTTGACCAGAGCTTGAAAGCTTGCACACTCGTGGAGGCGCAGATCACGACGAAGCTCAGGGCTCAGACCCTTACGGAACCTTGCTTGCTTCTTGGCGTCAGTAGACACCTCCTCTGTTGCATAGCGGGCGAGGTTACCGAACTCGCGGCTATAGGCATCCACAGACAACTTGCCCTGAGTGAAGGCACAGAACTCCTCTCTCTTTCTGTCCATCAGGCCCTCTGGAATATGGTGCAGACGGAAAGCTGCACTGAAGTCTGCCCATGTGGCTACTGGTTCAGCGGGACGCATAGCTTCAAAGTTCTCCCACCACAGATTGGCGGGTCCTTCCAGGAAATACGCCGCAAAGGTTACCTTGTCGGCCTCAGACACATTCGCAGAGCGAATCTTGCGTGAGATGCTGCACAGCCAGTCATCAGCGTCGAGGGGATCGACGGAATGATGAAACTTTGGAGGATTCAACTTCACAAAGTCATTGAGGGACACTGCAGCATTCCTAGGCTGTCGAGCCGTATTCTTCTCAATACGCTCTAACAGTCGGTTGGTCTCCCTTTTGTTTCTCTCTGCCTCAAGCATCACTTCCGCCAGAGAAGGCGGGTGAGGCAGGTCTTCCTGCGACACTTGACTACCCTCGCCTTGCTCATGAGCAGGGGCACGGTTCAACCTGGTGAACACCATCCTGACAAACAAACTCACAACTTAGACCAATATCATATCAATACTAGCTATGGATTAAGAATGTACTGAACACACGGAATGCGGAAATGAATATCCGAACAGAATGGTAACAAGCAACTGTTATATACACACCATGGTTCATACACACCCTTACATAGTTCAGTACAACCTTAACCGAAGAGCAAACTACTGAAATTATGAAACTACTCATCAGAGGCTTACAAGCTTCCTATACATTATTTATCTAGGCCTCCGGAATTCATTTCACATTACAGGCATACTTCACAAGTCACGCAGGACTGTGAACGTACGGCTACTACCATACTATCCTTCCGCTCACAGCTCAGGCATCCGCATAGAGCATCTCATAGAGATTACCTCCGTGACATGGAAGCTCAACCTGCGGATCAAGAAACACTCTAGCCTGAGATCCCTGGGATCCATAAGGACACGGATGTGGCCTTGGTCCCCTGACTGGTGGTAAGAGGGGTCCCCGAAGAGGTGTGACTCCTCCTATAGCTGGCCAGTCAACGTGGGCCAGAAGATGAGTCCTGACAGGGTTCAACATCTCCATATCTCCATACCCCGTCTGGACTACCGGTGCCAGCTGCGTCAAAGCCGTCCACAGACGGGCACGGGTAGCATAAAGCTCCATGCAGAGAGCACGAGCATCCCTGTCTCTGTTCTCTAGCATCTCAACAGTGGACTCCAATAGTGGATCCTCCATAGAAGAATCAAAATAGACTCCATTGAGGTATCCCTCTTCACCAGTTTGAGAGGCCGGAACATAGCAGAACTCGGAATTCTGCAGCAGTGCATGTCTCGCTCTCATAATGGTCAGCATTGAATAGTCAGCATCTTGTACTGCCATGTCAACAGTGACTCCCAACCCATACGACCAATGGAATGGCTCCTCAGCTCCAGGGTAGTCTGGAAATACCCTAAAAATGCAGATGTACTGGCTCTGATTGAAGTCTCGGTACTGTTCCTCCACTGTGTACTCGGGGTACCAGCGGTAACCGCACACCGACATCACCCTGACCAGCATGGCCATATGACCCGGCACATCAATGCACCTGGCCAGGCCATATGTACCACCTTACGAGAAGGACGGCCAGGCATCTGTAAATAGAGAGTAATGCAAAAAAGCATTAGAGCTCCGAATGCAAAATTGGGCAGCATAACGGGTGTAAATGCTCAAAAACAAATTTTGAGACAACCCAAAATGGAATAGCGTAACCACTCAACTATCAAGTTCCACTCTCTGGTCATCAAACTTACTTACTTTTTCTTAGGAAAGAAAGAAACCCAATATATCTTGACCCGTAGTCCTATAATCTACCGATCAGAAACACGAGCCTAGAAGAAGATGAGTAGCCTAGTCCTTAGTTCCCGCAGAAAAGACGAGGATGACCAGAATAGAATAACTTGAGAAGAGAACAAGAGTCTTACGTTCCCTTCCACAAACAATTCCCTTATATATAACTAGAGCAATTCTAGACTCAACTTCGACCAGTTTGGCTTAGTAATCCTACAGTCAGTCAGGCTCTGATACCAACGCTGTCGGGACCCCGATCCTAAACCATAGAATCCAGCATGTAACACATCGCATCCCATTGCGGTCTCACGCACGGTTAACTCCACGGCTGCAGCCTTACCTTAGCCGGGACCGTTTGCGTCTTTTGACTCACGTATGCAATAGTGTCGCTAGCATTCCAATGTCAAGAACCCGGATCGACATGTCTAGTCATAAACCAAAGTGGCAGTACCGCACAAGGATAGGCATACATGACCCAACATAGCAGGTGTCGGTCACCAGCGAGTGTAGACGAGTCGTAGCAAGCTACAGGGACTCCATTACATCGCGTGACATTTCCCCAAAGGGGACAGACACAGCAGCTAAGAAGGACACATGCCGGTCAACCAATGTGTCCGGAGCAGTAGCGAACTACCAAGGCTCATTGGATCACAAAGGGGCATTTCCTTGTAAGGAGTGCTACTAAAGTTCACGACTAGATAATCGAACCCCATACATATCAAGTACGACACACGTACGCATGGCATAGCGATATGTATAGATACATCAATGGCATCACAACATAACCATAAACATACAAACTTTATTTAAGAGGCTCGGAAGAGCCACACACACATAATATTACACATTAAGGGTCTCATGACCCATAAAAGCAGTCATTCAGTTACAAGCCAGCGGAAGAGTTCAAACTGTCTGAGTACAGACAGGGCAACTAGAAGGCACATGGCCTGACTATACTATAGATCCAACGTAGGGCCAGATCATAGCTGGGACACCAGCTACTCGTCGTCGTCGATGTCTACGAAGAACCCTCCATTAGGGTCATTAACAACCTCTACAACATTTATTAAGCAAACATGAGTACGAAGGTACTCAGCAAGACTTTAGGATATCTAACTACTCATGCAAGGTATCAAAAGAGTATTCTGGGGTTTCATGCGGAAAGCCAGCATCTGACTCGTGGCTAAACAACTTGCATTTTTAAATAATTTTGACAACTTGATTTCTCACACACGAGTCCACTAACACCAGAACAATACACTATCGTGGAATCATTCCGTCTCCATACGGAATTGCCGTCCACGACACTCACGCTTATCTTGACAACTTTTATGAGTAGCCATTGAAGTTATCTATGAACAACATATGTCTCCAAGTAGTCCATATCCGCGGACGCGGCTATTCGAATAGATCATAACCCTGCAGGGGGGTACTTCGTCACACACACTCTCGCCACTTATCGCCATGTGCACGCCATGCACCTCGGCAACCTTCAAGCGGAAGCCCAGCGAGGGAGCCGGCCACGACCGTTAACCGCACTAGTACCTAGTCCAGGTTTATCGCCTATCTGAGAGTAACCCGTACGGAAGTCCGGCCGAGGTTTCCGCCACGGCCTCAAACGATGTGCGCAGGGTTCCCAAGCCCACCATCCGGGTGCCACTTGGTACACCGTGCCACTGCCTACCGCATCACGGCCCACCTCTCAGGTCAGCACCATGCACGGCCTCCAGCATTACTATAAACACCAGAAACTACTTGCAACTCCTGGACCGAGTACTAAGCGATTAATAAGTCGAGAGGGTCAATTAAGTATCCCAACATGTGGTAGTATCTAGTCTTGGATTACATACACGGAACTCAGTTCCTAAGGACGGTTCCAATGAAACAACCCGCCATGTACTCCTACACAGCCTTTCACCGGTACCTTTACCAAATCAGGTTCAATACACAACCTTTGCTTACCGAACGCATTCTCACAATTCTGTTCATCTCCCAGATGACAAACCATACATAACTCTAAGCATAGCATGCATAGCAGGATAAGGCACAACATAGCTCAAGCAACTACCAGGTATGCTAGGTTGCAAGGTTCGGCTATTTACTGTGACAAGGATAGGTCATGCAAAGGAAGTGGGTTCAACTAACGTGGCAAAAGCAGTTGAAGCATTTGATCCTAATGCAATAAATAAGTGCAGGAGCAAGAATATGGGATTTATCGGGATGATCAAAATGGTTGCTTGCCTTGTTGCTCAGAGGAGGGACAATATTCGTCAGACGGATATTCGGTGGAATCCGGGGGTGCGGAGCCTACCGAGATGAAGGGCAACAATCAGTAACAATGATATGCAACAAGATGATGCATGATCATGGCATGAGAATGCAAGGTGGTAAACTAATAAAATCAACATGTATTAGGTTTGAAGTTGATTGAATCACATTCAAATATCAATTCAAACGAGGTATTCTCGGATACCGATTTAATTGATTCGACCTGATGCTCAGATCAACTTGATGTTAGCATGCATGAGATGTCATGTTAAGGTACTAGTTTGTTATTAGAACATTGTTTGATCATGTCATTCATAATGAAATTTGAATATTTTCCAAATTCCATTTATAAAATATTTATAAGAATTGACTTATTCATTAATCTACATGTTTGGGTTCTGTAACTTTTTCAAACATGAATGAAAATAGCATATTCAGATTCCTTGAATTTTTCTGATACTTTTTCATATATAAATTATTTTCATTGGACTTACAGATTAATTTCTAAGAATTTTTGAAGTTTTAAACATTTCTGGAATTATTTTTATACTGGAAAATACTTTTACTGTATCAGCATGACATCAGTAGGTCCATCTGGCCGTTGAAAGTCAAACCTGACCAGTGGGACCCACTGGTCAGTCTCTCTGGTCAATTTTAGATTAGGATTAATCTCATTTAATTAATTAAACTCACTGGACCCACATGTCAGTGTCTTATTTATTAATCTGATTTATTTTTATTATCTCTAAACTATCCAGAGGCTGGCCCCACCCGTCAGTGGCTCAGCCAGCTGAGATCCACCGGCGGCGAGGTCGTCCTTGCCGGCGGGGAGCCTCCGGCGACCACCAGAACGTCGGGGGGGGCTCGGAAATGGCGCACAGAGGGCCAAACTCGGCGCGAAGAGCACCAGAGGAACGGCCACTCGATGGCGAGCACGATGAAACAAGCCCCAGGGGCTGGGGTGGACAGAATCAACGCCGACGACGAGATTGGCGGCGACCAAGTTCGGCCATCGTCGAAGCCATCGAATACGCGGGCAAAACGCGCGGGGCTGGGCACCTGGCACATCTACATGATGTCCTGAGGCTGTTGGTGGCCTCAGGCGGACCAACCCGTCACCGGAGGGCTACCGGCGACGAGCTGCAGCGGCGGTCCTCGTCGAGCTCCGATGGAACTAAGCCTAGAGGAGGGGATCGATGGGGAGAGCTTAGGGGAAATGACCGCATGCTCACGGGGAGTGCAGTGGTGGCGCTAGTCTGCTCGGGGATGGCCTGGAGAGGGAGAACACCGGCGACGATCTTCGGTGACCCGAGGAAGAAGACGACAGCTGCTCGTCGATTCACTGCATCTGGGCGTCGGGCTCGTGGCTAGGAAGCTTCAGGGGGTTGCGGCGGAGCTAATGTGCGGCTCAGAAGGAAAGAGGGGAGGCTAGAACGATTGCGAGCTCGAGCTCTGCTCGGGCTCCAATGGCGGCAGAAGGAGGGAGGAGAGATCCGAGAGGAGGGGGGGAACTGGCGCTGGGAATGGATAGCCACGGGCTTGGGGAGCTTATCCCCGAGCTTGCGAGCGCGAGGCGGCGGCCATGCAGGCGCACAGGTGCGTGGCCGCGCCGGAGTACGCGGCGGCCACCTCCTACTGCCCACTGGCGGGGGAGGAGACGACTGGAGGAGATGGGCTGGGCCGGCTAGGCGACAGGTAAGGATTTTTTTCATTTTCTTTCTGTTTTTGTTTCTTTTTTGCTATTTCACTGGTTTTCTATTTATTTCAAATCCCAAATAAATTGTAAAAACTATGTTGAGCACCTTAGAATATTTGTTGGAATATTTCCGACCATTCCTAAAGTTTTCAACATTTTTGGAAGTTAAAAATTTCTGATTTCAAATTTAAAACTTGAAACCAGTAGCTTTTTGCATTTATTTAAAATGCTTAAGATGTTAAGAAAATGGTTTTCTTCATTGCTCATTTACTTTCATGATTTATCAGAAAGTTTGAACTTTTCTTGAGGCCATTTTGGGTTCATTGATTTTAACTAGTTTTGAGATTTCCTTTATTTGAAGAAGTGGCTAGGTTTTGAGTTTTTCCTTCACCTCTTTCTTTGTTCTTGTTGAAAATTTCTTAGATGCAATGCAAAGAAGACATGAGCACAAGACTAACTTGCTTACGGTGTCAGGGATGTGACAATATAATCATTACAGAGGCGATAATCATGTCATAACACCTAATCAGAAATAAATGATAACTATTGGGTTGTCTCCCAACAAGCTCTTTCTTTATAGCCATTAAGATAGGCATGAAATTTCAATGATGCTCACATAAAGGAGAAGAATTGAATCACAAAGAGAGCATCATAAAACATGTGATAAGAACATTTTAAGTCTAACATACTTCCTATGTATAGGCATTTTATAAGCAAGCAATTTATCAAGACAATAAGTGTCTAGCATAAGCAAGTAGGAAGAATGAAGCATTAACAATTTCAATATCAAGAGAGGTAATTGAGTAACATGAAAATTTATATAACCATGTTTGCCTCTATCATAATGATTACATGTAGGATCATATTGAAATTCAACAATATAGCAATCATGCTTTTCATTCAAGGAACTATCATGAATCACTTTGTAAATTTCACAATTTTTGGATTCATGATTTTCAAGAAAGACCTAATAAAGATAATCTAGTGCACTCTCACTAGCAATTGTTTCGACATAAATGGGTCTTTTGAAAAGATTACCTAGTGGATGCGGATCCATTTATCTTAATCTTTGCATTTTACTTGCTGCTTTGGTGTGAGGAAGATAAAGATAACATAGCTAGGCAAGTAAACGAGAGAGCAAAGATGCAAACTAGTGACAAGCAAAGGTAAATATTTTGTATTTTTTTTAAACAAGCAAGATATAATAGCAAATAAAAAGCAGAACATCATAATATCTGTGCTGGGTTTTCTGTGAAGAGGAATAGGTTATCGCAGCATAATGTGAGTAAGTATTTCCCTTGATTAAGAAACCATGGTTTATTGAACAATAGTAATATCAATCCTCAACCATCTTCAGTGGCTGCACACAAAAGAGCAAAAAACTTGCACCCAACGTGGGAAAGAGGGTAGTCAATCCCCTTGTTCTTGTTATTTGCAAGCAAGTGAGTTGTGTAGTTAATTATTGAGAATAGTAACTAAAAAGATAAAAGAAGACAACAAGGAAAATATAAGTTTTCTGAATATATAAGTGAATAGACCCAAGGGGCGTAGTGTTCTCTAGTGGCATATTTCATGAAAGCGACATATGGCGGGTAAACAAATTATTCTTGGGCAATTGATAGAACACTGGATATTTATGCGATTTTCACGACAATGATTATGTGTATATAGGCATCACGTCCATAAGAAACTAGGCCGACACCTGCCTGCACCTACTACTATTACTCACCCATCGACCGCTATCCAACATGCATCTAGAGTATTAAGTAAAACAGAGAATGCTTTGGGAACGATGACATGATGTAGACAAACTAAAATCAATCAATATGAAAAAAAACCATCATTTTATCCTTAGTGGGAGTAACACAAGTATGCAACTTTTCCCCTTCTGTCACTGGGATATAGAAACTCGTCAGGTTGTACCCACGACAACGTACATCTACCAGTGAAGAAAGATCAAACTACTTGGCCAAAGCAATTCAATAGATCGGGTAGATTTACGGAACTATGATGATCATGCAAATAGGAGAAATAATAATTCAAATAAGACTCAAATACTTTTCATGAATAATCTTAACATAAACTCACAATTCATCGAATCCAAAAAAAACGCACCATACGAAAGAATTACATTGGGTAGATCAAAGCGAAGATTTGATGATCATTGTATCGAAGTTCAAGACAGAGAGATTTCCATATAGGTACTGACTACGGAGTCGTAGGTCTGAGGTGAACTACCCACACATCATCACAAGGGCACCAAGGTTGATTAAGAGGCCCTCCGTGATTGATCTCCCTCCGACAGAGTTCCGAAATAGAGCTCCATATTTGATCGTCGTGGAATAGAGACTTGCGGCAGCGTACAAAGTGTTTCGTGGATGCCCGTAGGGTTTTTGGAATATTAGAGAAATTATAGGACAGAGAACGGGGCAAGAGGGACCACACAAAGTTGACAAGGCATCAGGGTGCGTCGACCCCCCTGGGCACGCCCTGTTTCCTTGTGGGATCCTACTACAGCTCCAGGTCTCCTCCCCAAGCTTACAGATCTTCTTTTGGTCAAGAAAAATCAACAAAAATTTTTGTGGCAATTGGACTTTGTTTGGTACTGAAAAACCTGAAAAGCAAAAACACGCAGAAAATAGCTACTGGCACTGGGCACTAGGTTAATAGGTTAGTGCTCAAAAATAATATAAATTGATACATTATGACCCAAAAAGTATCTTAAGATGATAATATAATGGCATGGAACAATCAAAAATTATAGATACGTTGGAGATGTGTCACTTTTCTATGCTTAATGCTTGTCACTAGGGGCCGAGTGCCATGATTTCAGATCTAAACTTATTATGTTCTCTCTAAATATGAAAAGTATTTTGATCCTATCTTGCAAGTTGTATCCACCCATTACGTATGTTGATCCGCATATACCCCAAGGTGACAATAATAGGGATTCTTTCCAGTGATTGTCGTAGTATGAGGAGTTCATGTATTCACTATGTGTTAATGCTTTGTTCCGGTTCTCTATTAAAAGGAGGCCTTAATATCCCTAAGTTTCCAATAGGACCCCGATGCCACGAGTGGGTAGGACAAAATATGTTATGCAAGTTCTTATCGCAAGCACGTATGACTATATACGGAATACATGCCTACATTATATTGATGAATTGGAGCTAGTTCTATGTCACTCTAATGTGTAATTGCTACATGATTAATGCCATCCATATCTTTCCATCGTTGGTCCATGTTCCTATGCTTTACAAATACTGAATCTTGCTAAGTTACTACTGTTGTTGTTACTGTTACACGTGTTACTCAATTGCTAATATTATTGTTGTTACCAAAATTATTGATATCACTGTTACTGCTACAAATATTATTTGTCGTGCTTCTAAACCTTTGCTGCAGAGAGATATCTAAGGTGCGGTTGAATAGACAACTCAACTGTCAGGGCCTCTAAATATTCTTTGGCTCCCTGATACGTCCAAAACGTATCTATAAATTTTGATGGTTTCATGCTACTTTTATGCCTTTGATAATTATTTTTATATTAAGTTTATGATTTATTGGGACTAACCTACTAATAGTTGCAAAAGTGCACAGTGTTCTTGTTTTACACTTTGATGTGTAGAAACTATCAAAAATAGAAGAGGAAACCTTATTGGAGTGGGACTCTGACTTTCTTGAAATTTGCCCCCCTATAGATTGTAGAGATCGACTGTTTCCGTGTCGAATATGATGTCAAATGTAAAAATAATAGATGCGAAAGTTGTGGGGATTTTATGCGGCTAATTCGAGACATAAAATTTGGCCCACTTGGAGTTCGGACGCTCCGAGAAAGCCCGTTTTACTAGAGAACAAATATCTGATTACATGATTACGGGAATCGGTGACGTGATTGAGTCCAACTCTTACCATATTAGATGGATTCGACCAAGCCACGACTTGGGGACCTCATTAGGGATGAGAGGGGTTCCTAGGAAGGTTATAGAGGTGCCCAAGAGCCCTTGGATCAAAGGGACATTCATCGTAGGACCAAGGATGATCATCCGGACTCATATAAGGAGAGGAAAAACCTGATTTCTAGGGGGCCATCAAGAGCTATGAGATTTCCTCCTCCTAGCCAGCCACCTTGGGGTGGAGAACCACCTCCATACCTACACTATATCCAAGTAAGAAGGGAGGCCAAGGGCCGTGGCCGCCGCCGTGGCCGCCGTCGGCCGCTGTCGGCCGTTGTCTCCTCTCCGGGCTGCACCTCTCCATCAATCTCTTGCTCACCATGGCCATGTGTGAGTAGTCTCCCTCGGGGCTGAGGTCTTCTACGTGTAGCTATGTGGTCATCTCTCTCTCCCATGATGTGATCTTGATCGTGATCATAGGCTATGTTAATCTAGGGTGATCACATGATGTTTCCCCCTTCTTCTATGTATTGGATTGATGCCCTTACTTGATCTTATCTAGTATAATCCCTGAGACCGTGGTGACATCGGTCTATTGGACATGGATTAGATGAATATTTTCATGAGTGATTTCCTCTTTTGTGAATTGATTGAAGATTGAGAGTCTCTTGGTGCTTGTCTTTGACTATCCTTGAGATATGTTGTGGTGATTGTGGTACTCTCTTTGGATGGCCGCGGTGACATTGGGAAATCCATAGATGAGAACTATGAACTTTGAGGTGTGCTTTTGTAGCCCTACATAATTCTCGTCCTCTCTTGATCACACAGGAATGACCTCTAAGTACGTCTCCATTGCATGTTTTAGTGGAAATATCATGTGATTAGACTATGTTAATGTTGTTGGGAGTTGCCACTAGTGAAAGTATGAAGCCTAGGCCCTATTTCTCACCATTGTTACACCGTTTATGCTCACTTTTGTCACTTTCTACCTTGCTGCCATTTTTATTTCAGATTTATATTACATTGCTTTGCCACACCTATCACCCATTTTTTACCATCTCTTCGCCGAACTAGTGCACCTATACAATTTACCATTGTATTAGGTGTGTTAGGGACACAAGAGACTTCTCGTTTCTTAATTCAGGGTTGCTTGAGAGAGACCATCTTCAACCTCTACTTCCCTCAGTTCGATAAACCTTAGGTCATCCACTTGAGGGAAATTGCTGCTGTCCTACAAACCTCTGCGCTTGGAGGCCCAACATAGTCCACAAGAATAGAAGCATGCATAGACATCAAGCTATTTCTGGCGCCATTGCCGGGGAGGCGAGTGGTTGAAGGTATATCTTTAGATCTTGCAATTAAATCTTTTTGTTTCTTGTTTTTATTTCACTAGTTAGGCTTAATGGAAAACAATAAAAATATGAGATAGATTTATAAACTTTATCTCGAACTACGACATGAAGTGTTTGAGAACAAAATGAAAAAACCTATGGAACTTCATTATTTGCATAACAATTATGATGGTGGCAATGTTATTAGTATGCTCACACCATGTTATGACTAAAAGTATGAGAGAGCTTCCTTTGAATACCAATATTGCTAATGACATGGAAAGCTCTATGCTTGGGGATTACGGGTTTGATGAACATGATATTTTTAGCCCCTCAACTTTTGAGGAGAAAATTTTCTTTGATGATTATCACGATGATAATGATAGTCCTACTCCCACTATTACCAATGAGAAAGATTATGCTTATGTGGAGAGTAAGAGTACCTTTTTCCATGTGGATCATGGTAACAATGCTTTATGTGATACTTATATTGTTGAGTTTATTCATGATCCCACTAAAAATTATTATGAGAACGGAACATATGCTTATAGATATTTCAATAATATCAAGTTCCCTCTCTTTAGGTCAAAGGTTTTGAAGTTGCATTTGTTTTGCCTTCCTATGCTTATTGCTTTGTGCTTCAATGAATTATTCTATTAAGATATTCCTATGCATAGGATGCATGTTAGACTTAAATGTGTTTGGTATTTGCTTCTTGATGCTCTCTTTTGTTCTACAACTCTTATTCCTACGAGAGCATCATTAAAATCTTAAGCCTATCTTTATGGCTATAAAGAAAGAGCTCTAGGGAGACAACCCTTGTTATCTCTACTTTCAGTTTTTCGTGGTCTTGATGCTTGTTACTACTATAGCAACATCATTGTATCTTTATTTTCAACCTTTGTGCCAAGTTATAGCCTCCGATTGCAAGAAAGTTCAAAAGTTGTGACATGCTGTCCAGAAACAGATTACGTCTGCTTGACGGAAAAAATGTCAAAAATCAGGAGATCATCTTTTTGATGTGAATGTTTTTACAGCATGCTCTATATAATTGTCTTTCTGGCATCTGTTCTGAGTTTTTTGATTTGAGTTGCATAAGTGCCCCGAACAAATTATTTACTACATGTTGTTCTGTTTTTCACATATTCTGCCACGTTTTGCGTTTTCATCATTTTGCAAATCTTAAGCTTGCTTTTCCTTTGCAAAAACCTTTTGGGCAATCATGAGAAACAGTAGTTTTTCATGAAAATCATTATTTCCAGTAGGTAATGAATTATTTTATCATGGGTACTAACCACTCTAATCACCTTATGATGAGTTTCGTATGAAGGGAGTTTTCAAGTATGCGATGGAAGATGATGAAAGAAGATCCAGAAGTGTCAAGCGCTCAAGCTTGGGGATGCCCCCATGCACCCCCAAGAAATATTCAAGGAGACTCAAGCGTCTAAGCTTGGGGATGGCCCCGTGCATCCCCTTCTCTATCAACAATCATCAGTTCGTCCATCTCCATGCTATATTTTATCACTTCATATGTTATGTGTTATGCTTGGAGCGTCCCGCTCTTTAATTTTTAGTTTGTTTTAGTTTTGCTTGCTGGTCATAAATAAGTTACATCCTATCATTCTTATTTGGTACAGAGACACGCTCCGTTTTAATTGCTTAGAACACTCTGGTTTTCACACTTATTGTTGTGTGAGTGTTCACTTTTTGCTAGTACTCTGCGTTTAGCTCTTGTTTTCCACTCATATTTTGTTTAGAGCTTGTTAGTTTGCTTCAGTTATATATAATTATTTATCTGGTCTTCAATTAATATTATCGATGAGAGTTGTTTCAAGAAAGTTGATTGGTATTGGAGAAGAGTAAAATATTTCATGCTTATAGTGGTGCAATAGGAAGCTTGTTTAGACTGTGGCTTAGACTTTAACATGTCATGTTAGATATTATATTAATTATATGCTTATTAGTTATTAATGTAGCATGACTTGTCTCAAATAGCTGAGAGTGCTTAATGTGCGATTGAAAGAATCATGTGTTGTTTTTATCATATCGAAGCATAATATTGTAGTATTCTCCTTTACTGCTTCATTTGGGTTGACTTGGCACATGCTCACACCATGTTATGACTACAAACCAGTCACCTCTAGCCTCTATGATCATTTAGTTTTTTGACTTGTAATATTATTTATGATTTGATTAATAATGTTTTGTCTCTATGCATGATTATGTCTGTTATTGCTCTTTTAGTTGGTCGCTCCCAGTCTCTTGCTAGCCTCCACCTGTACTGAGTATGAGATCTACTCGTGCATCCAACTCCCCAAAAAACAAAGCTTGCCAAATGTGTCCACCATACCTACCTACATGTGGTATTTAACCGCCACTCCAAGTAAATTTCTCATGTGCTATCTTTAAAACTTTCAAAATTATTCCTGTTTTGTGCCTCTATTTTAGCTCATGAGGAAATAGTAGATAAATCATGATCTTCTCATACTTGACAAGCTTTATCTTGGGTTTGCATGTCTAATCTTCGAACCCCTAATACGAGGAGGGACTAGCATGAGTGCGCCCAGTGTTGGAATTATGCCCTAGAGGCAATAATAAATGTATAGTTATTATTATAATTCCTGTATCAAGATAATAGTTTATTATCCATGCTATAATTGTATTGAATGAAGACTCATTTACATGTGTGGATACATAGACAAAACACCGCCCCTAGCATGCCTCTAGTTGGCTAGCCAGTTGATCGATGATAGTCAGTGTCTTCTGATTATGAACAAGGTGTTGTTGCTTGATAACTGGATCACGTCATTAGGAGAATCACGTGATGGACTAGACCCAAACTAATAGACGTAGCATGTTGATCGTGTCATTTTGTTGCTACTGTTTTCTGCGTGTCAAGTATTTATTCCTATGACCATGAGATCATATAACTCACTGACACCGGAGGAATGCTTTGTGTGTATCAAACGTCGCAACGTAACTGGGTGACTATAAAGATGCTCTACAGGTATCTCCGAAGGTGTTAGTTGAGTTAGTATGGATCAAGACTGGGATTTGTCACTCCGTGTGACGGAGAGGTATCTCGGGGCCCACTCGGTAATACAACATCACACACAAGCCTTGCAAGCAATGTAACTTAGTGTAAGTTGCGGGATCTTGTATTACGGAACGAGTAAAGAGACTTGTCGGTAAACGAGATTGAAATAGGTATACGGATACTAACGATCGAATCTCGGGCAAGTAACATACCGAAGGACAAAAGGAATGACATACGGGATTATACGAATCCTTGGCACTGAGGTTCAAACGATAAAGATCTTCGTAGAATATGTAGGATCCAATATGGGCATCCAGGTCCCGCTATTGGATATTGACTGAGGAGTCTCTCGGGTCATGTCTACATAGTTCTCGAACCCGCAGGGTCTGCACACTTAAGGTTCGACGTTGTTTTATGCGTATTTGAGTTATATGGTTGGTTACCGAATGTTGTTCGGAGTCCCGGATGAGATCACGGACGTCACGAGGGTTTCCGGAATGGTCCGGAAACGAAGATTGATATATAGGATGACCTCATTTGATTACCGGAAGGTTTTCGGAGTTACCGGGAATGTACCGGGAATGACGAATGGGTTCCGGGAGTTCACCGGAGGGGGGCAACCCACTCCGGGGAAGCCCATAGGCTTTTGGGGGACACACCAGCCCTTAGTGGGCTGGTGGGACAGCCCCAAGGGAGCCTATGCGCCAAGATAAGAAAATCAAAGGAAAAGAAAAAGAAAAGAGGGAAGAAGTGGGAAGGGAGGGGGACTCCTCCCACCAAACCAAGTCCAACTCGGTTTGGGGGGGAGTCCTCCCCCCCTTGGCTCGGCCGACCCCTTGGGAGTCCCTTGGACCCCAAGGCAAGGTCCCCCTCCCTCCTCCTATATATATGGGGCTTTTAGGGCAGATTTGAGACGACTTTCTCACGGCTGCCCGACCACATACCTCCATAGTTTTTCCTCTAGATCGTGTTTCCGCGGAGCTCGGGCGGAGCCCTGCTGAGACAAGATCATCACCAACCTCCGGAGCGCCGTCACGCTGCCGGAGAACTCTTCTACCTCTCCGTCTCTCTTGCTGGATCAAGAAGGCCGAGATCATCGTCGAGCTGTACGTGTGCTGAACGCGGAGGTGCCGTCCGTTCGGTACTAGATCGTGGGACTGATCGCGGGATTGTTCGCGGGGCGGATCGAGGGACGTGAGGACGTTCCACTACATCAACCACGTTCTCTAACGCTTCTGCTGTATGATCTACAAGGGTACGTAGATCACTCATCCCCTCTCGTAGATGGACATCACCATGATAGGTCTTCGTGCGCGTAGGAAAATTTTTGTTTCCCATGCGACGTTCCCCAACAGTGGCATCAGAGCTAGGTTCATGCGTAGATGTCTTCTCGAGTAGAACACAAAAGGTTTTGTGGGCGGTGATGTGTGTTTTGCTGCCCTCCTTAGTCTTTTCTTGATTCCGCGGTATTGTTGGATTGAAGCGGCTTGGACCGACATTACTCGTACGCTTACGAGAGACTGGTTTCATCGTTACGAGTAACCCCCTTTGCTCAAAGATGACTGGCAAGTGACGGTTTCTCCAACTTTAGTTGAATTGGATTTGACCGAGGAGGTCCTTGGATGAGGTTAAATAGCAACTCATATATCTCCGTTGTGGTGTTTGCGTAAGTAAGATGCGATCCTACTAGATACCCTTGGTCACCACGTAAAACTTGCAACAACAAAATTAGAGGACGTCTAACTTGTTTTTGCAGGGTATGATTGTGATGTGATATGGCCAATGATGTGATGTGATATATTGGATGTATGAGATGATCATGTTGTAATAGAAATATCGACTTGCACGTCGATGGTACGGCAACCGGCAGGAGCCATAGGGTTGTCTTTATACTAACATATTTGTGCTTGCAGATGCGTTTACTATTTTGCTAGGATGTAGCTTTAGTAGTAATAGCATAAGTAGCACGGCAACCCCGATGGCAACACGTTGATGGATGATCATGGTGTGGCGCCGGTGACAAGGAGATCGTGCCGATGCTTTGGTGATGGAGATCAAGAAGCACGTGATGATGGCCATATCATGTCACTTATGAATTGCATGTGATGTTAATCCTTTTATGCACCTTTTTTTGCTTAGAACGACGGTAGCATTATGAGGTGATCTCTCACTAAAATTTCAAGACGAAATTGTGTTCTCCCCGACTGTGCACCATTGCTACAGTTCGTCGTTTCGAGACACCACGTGATGATCGGGTGTGATAGACTCAACGTTCACATACAACGGGTGCAAAACAGTTGCGCACGCGGAACACTCGGGTTAAGCTTGACGAGCCTAGCATGTGCAGACATGGCCTCGGAACACATGAGACCGAAAGGTCGATCATGAATCATATAGTTGATATGATTAGCATAGGGATGCTTACCACTGAAACTACTCTCGACTCACGTGATGATCGGACTTGGGATAGTGTAAGTGGATCATGAACCACTCAAATGACTAGAGAGATGTACTTTTTGAGTGGGAGTTTAGCATATAAGTTGAACTCTAATTATCTTGAACATAGTCTAAGTCCACTTTGAATATATTTGTGTTGTAGATCATGGCTCACGCAAGTGTCATCCTGAATTTTAATACGTTCCTAGAGAAAGCTAAGTTGAAAGATGATGGAAGCAACTTTGTAGACTGGGCTCGTAATCTTAAGCTAATCTTACAAGCTGGAAAGAAGGATTATGTCCTTAATGCTGTGCTAGGAGATGAACCACCCGCTACGGCTGATCAGGATGTTAAGAACGCTTGGTTAGCACGTAAGGAGGACTACTCAATAGTTCAATGTGCAGTCTTGTATGGCTTGGAGCCGGGACTTCAACGTCGCTTTGAGCGTCATGGAGCATTTGAGATGTTCCAGGAGTTGAAGTTTATCTTTCAGAAGAACGCCCGGATCGAGAGGTATGAGACCTCCGATAAATTATATGCTTGCAAGATGGAGGAAAACTCGTCTGTCAGTGAACATGTGCTCAAAATGTCTGGGTACTCAAACCGTCTAGCTGAACTGGGGATTGAACTCCCGCAAGAAGCTATCACTAACAGAATCCTCCAATCACTGCCGCCAAGCTATAAAGGCTTTGTGTTGAACTACAACATGCAAGGGATGAACAAGTCTCCCGGCGAGTTGTTTGCGATGCTGAAAGTCGCAGAGTCTGAACTCCGTAAAGAGCATCAAGTGTTGATGGTGAGCAAGACCACTAGTTTCAAGAGAAACGGCAAAGGCAAGAAGGGCAATTCGAAGAAGAGCGGCAAGCCTGTTGCCAATCCGCCGAAGAAACCCAAGGCTGGACCTAAGCCTGAAACAGAGTGCTTCTATTGCAAGGGTATGGGTCACTGGAAGCGCAATTGCCCCAAGTATCTCGCAGATAAGAAGGCGGGCAAAGAAAAATCAGGTATATTTGATATACATGTTATTGATGTGTACTTAACCGGCTCTCGTAGTAGTGCCTAGGTATTCAATACCGGTTCTGTTGCTCACATTTGCAACTCGAAGCAGGAACTGCGGAATAGACGAAGGCTGGCAAAAGACGAAGTGACGATGCGCGTAGGAAACGGTTCCAAGGTTGATGCAATCGCCGTCGGCACCGTGTCACTTCAACTACCATCGGGATTAGTGATGAACTTAAATCATTGTTATTTAGTGCCTGCGTTGAGCATGAACATTATATCTGGATCTTGTTTATTGCGAGACAGTTACTCTTTTAAGTCTGAGAATAATCGTTGTTCTATTTCTATGAGTAACATCTTTTATGGTCATGCACCGAATGTGAGAGGATTGTTCATATTGAATCTCGATAGCGATACGCATATACATAACATTGAGACCAAAAGAGTTAGAGTAAACAATGATAGCGCCATGTTTTTGTGGCACTGCCGCTTGGGTCATATTGGTGTAAAGCGCATGAAGAAACTCCATGCTGATGGACTTTTGGAGTCACTTGACTTTGATTCACTTGACACGTGCGAACCATGCCTCATGGGCAAGATGACTAAAACTCCGTTCTCCGGAACAATGGAGCGTGCAAGTGACTTGTTGGAAATCATACATACCGATGTGTGTGGTCCAATGAGCGTGGAGGCACGCGGCGGATATCGTTATTTCCTCACCGTCACTGACGATTTAAGTAGATATGGTTATGTCTACTTGATGAAGCACAAGTCTGAAACATTTGAAAAGTTCAAGCAATTTCAGAGTGAAGTGGAAAATCATCGTAACAAGAAGATCAAGTTCCTACGGTCTGATCGTGGGGGTGAATATCTGAGTTTCGAGTTTGGTGCTCACTTAAGACAATGTGGAATTGTTTCAGAGTTAACACCGCCTGGAACACCACAGCGTAATGGTGTGTCCGAACGTCGTAATCGTACTTTGTTAGAGATGGTGCGATCTATGATGTCTCTTACTGATTTGCCGTTATCGTTTTGGGGTTATGCATTAGAAACAGCTGCATTCACTTTAAATAGGGCACCATCAAAATCCGTTGAGACGACACCATACGAACTGTGGTATGGCAAAAGGCCAAAGTTGTCGTTTCTTAAAGTTTGGGGATGTGATGCTTATGTCAAAAAGCTTCAGCCTGAAAAGCTGGAACCCAAAGCGGAAAAATGCGTCTTCATAGGTTACCCAAAAGAGACAGTTGGGTACACCTTCTATCTCAAATCCGAGGGCAAAGTGTTTGTTTCTAAGAACGGAACTTTTCTCGAGAAGGAGTTTCTCTCGAGAGAATTGAGTGGGAGGAAGATAGAACTTGACGAGGTTGTCGAACCTCTCATCCCTCTGGATGGTGGCGCAGGGAAAGGGGAAACCTCTATCGTTGCAACGCCGGTTGAGGAGGAAGTTAATGATGATGATCATGAAACTCCAGTTCAAGTTTCTGTTGAACCACGTAGGTCGACGAGATCACGCGCTGCTCCAGAGTGGTACGGTAATCCCGTCTTGTCAATCATGTTGTTAGACAACAATGAACCTGCAAATTATGAAGAAGCAATGGTGGGCCCAGATTCCAACAAATGGCTAGAAGCCATGAAATCCGAGATAGGATCCATGTATGAGAACAAAGTGTGGACTTTGGAGATACTACCTGAGGGCCGCAAGGCTATTCAGAACAAATGGATCTTTAAGAAGAAGACGGACGCTGACGGTAATGTGACCGTTTATAAAGCTCGACTTGTGGCAAAGGGTTTTTCACAAGTTCCAGGAATTGACTACGATGAGACTTTCTCTCCCGTAGCGATGCTTAAGTCCGTCAGAATCATGTTAGCAATAGCTGCATTTTTCGATTATGAAATCTGGCAGATGGATGTCAAAACGGCGTTCCTTAACGGTTTCCTTAAGGAAGAGTTGTATATGATGCAACCCGAAGGTTTTGTCGATCCTAAAAATGTTGACAAGGTGTGCAAGCTCCAGCGATCCATTTATGGACTTGTGCAAGCATCTCGGAGTTGGAACAAACGCTTTGATGAGGTGATCAAAGCATTTGGGTTTATACAAGTGGTTGGAGAATCTTGTATTTACAAGAAAGTGAGTGGGAGCTCTGTGGCGTTTCTAATATTATATGTGGATGACATATTACTGATTGGAAACAACGTAGAGCTTTTGGAGAGCATAAAAGGTTACTTGAATAAAAGTTTCTCTATGAAGGACCTAGGAGAAGCTGCTTACATTCTAGGCATTAAGATCTATAGGGATAGATCAAAACGCCTGATAGGACTTTCACAAAGCACATACCTTGATAAAGTTTTGAAGAGGTTCAAAATGGAACAGTCCAAGAAAGGGTTCTTGCCGGTGTTACAAGGTACGAGATTGAGTAAGACTCAGTGCCCAGCAACTGATGAAGATAGAGAGCATATGCGCTCCGTCCCCTATGCTTCAGCCGTAGGCTCTATCATGTATGCAATGTTGTGCACTAGACCGGATGTTAGCCTGGCCATAAGTATGGCAGGCAGGTTCCAGAGTAATCCAGGAGTGGATCACTGGACAGCGGTCAAGAATATCCTGAAGTACCTGAAAAGGACTGAGGAGATGTTTCTCGTGTATGGAGGTGACGAAGAGCTCGCCGTAAAGGGTTACGTTGATGCAAGCTTTGACACAGATCCGGACGACTCTAAGTCGCAAACCGGATACGTATTTATTCTTAATGGGGGTGCAGTAAGCTGGTGCAGTTCCAAGCAAAGCGTCGTAGCAGATTCTACATGTGAAGCGGAGTACATGGCTGCCTCGGAGGCGGCTAAGGAGGGTGTCTGGATGAAGCAGTTCATGACGGATCTTGGAGTGGTGCCAAGTGCACTGGATCCAATAACCTTGTTCTGTGACAACACTGGTGCCATTGCCCTGGCAAAGGAACCAAGGTTTCACAAGAAGACCAGACACATCAAACGACGCTTCAACCTCATCCGCGACTACGTCGAGGAGGAGGACGTAAATATATGCAAGGTGCACACGGATCTGAATGTAGCAGACCCGCTGACTAAACCTCTTCCACGGCCAAAACATGATCGACACCAGAACTGTATGGGTGTTAGATTTATTACAATGTAATTCACATGGTGATGTGAGGGCTAGATTATTGACTCTAGTGCAAGTGGGAGACTGTTGGAATTATGCCCTAGAGGCAATAATAAATGTATAGTTATTATTATAATTCCTGTATCAAGATAATAGTTTATTATCCATGCTATAATTGTATTGAATGAAGACTCATTTACATGTGTGGATACATAGACAAAACACCGTCCCTAGCATGCCTCTAGTTGGCTAGCCAGTTGATCGATGATAGTCAGTGTCTTCTGATTATGAACAAGGTGTTGTTGCTTGATAACTGGATCACGTCATTAGGAGAATCACGTGATGGACTAGACCCAAACTAATAGACGTAGCATGTTGATCGTGTCATTTTGTTGCTACTGTTTTCTGCGTGTCAAGTATTTATTCCTATGACCATGAGATCATATAACTCACTGACACCGGAGGAATGCTTTGTGTGTATCAAATGTCGCAACGTAACTGGGTGACTATAAAGATGCTCTACAGGTATCTCCGAAGGTGTTAGTTGAGTTAGTATGGATCAAGACTGGGATTTGTCACTCCGTGTGACGGAGAGGTATCTCGGGGCCCACTCGGTAATACAACATCACACACAAGCCTTGCAAGCAATGTAACTTAGTGTAAGTTGCGGGATCTTGTATTACGGAACGAGTAAAGAGACTTGTCGGTAAACGAGATTGAAATAGGTATACGGATACTGACGATCGAATCTCGGGCAAGTAACATACCGAAGGACAAAAGGAATGACATACGGGATTATACGAATCCTTGGCACTGAGGTTCAAACGATAAAGATCTTCGTAAAATATGTAGGATCCAATATGGGCATCCAGGTCCCGCTATTGGATATTGACCGAGGAGTCTCTCGGGTCATGTCTACATAGTTCTCGAACCCGCAGGGTCTGCACACTTAAGGTTCGACGTTGTTTTATGCGTATTTGAGTTATATGGTTGGTTACCGAATGTTGTTCGGAGTCCCGGATGAGATCACGGACGTCACGAGGGTTTCCGGAATGGTCTGGAAACGAAGATTGATATATAGGATGACCTCATTTGATTACCGGAAGGTTTTCGGAGTTACCGGGAATGTACCGGGAATGACAAATGGGTTCCGGGAGTTCACCGGAGGGGGGCAACCCACTCAGGGGAAGCCCATAGGCTTTTGGGGGACACACCAGCCCTTAGTGGGCTGGTGGGACAGCCCCAAGGGAGCCTATGCGCCAAGATAAGAAAATCAAAGGAAAAGAAAAAAAAAAGAGGGAAGAAGTGGGAAGGGAGGGGGACTCCTCCCACCAAACCAAGTCCAACTCGGTTTGGGGGGGGAGTCCTCCCCCCCTTGGCTCGGCCGACCCCTTGGGAGTCCCTTGGACCCCAAGGCAAGGTCCCCCTCCCTCCTCCTATATATATGGGGCTTTTAGGGCAGATTTGAGACGACTTTCTCACGGCTGCCCGACCACATACCTCCATAGTTTTTCCACTAGATCGTGTTTCCGCGGAGCTCGGGCGGAGCCCTGCTGAGACAAGATCATCACCAACCTCCGGAGCGCCGTCACGCTGCCGGAGAACTCTTCTACCTCTCCGTCTCTCTTGTTGGATCAAGAAGGCCGAGATCATCGTCGAGCTGTACGTGTGCTGAACGCGGAGGTGCCGTCCGTTCGGTACTAGATCGTGGGACTGATCGCGGGATTGTTCGCGGGGCGGATCGAGGGACGTGAGGACGTTCCACTACATCAACCGCGTTCTCTAACGCTTCTGCTGTACGATCTACAAGGGTACGTAGATCACTCATCCCCTCTCGTAGATGGACATCACCATGATAGGTCTTCGTGCGCGTAGGAAAATTTTTGTTTCCCATGCGACGTTCCCCAACACCCAGCTCATAAAAGATAATAGCAACAAACAAAATCTCCTGCACGCTTTGTTCATGAGAAATCAGAATAGTGATAAACAAAGGAGACTAAGGGGATGTGATCGTCCCCACTTTGGGAGCCGTTCCTTAAAACTTGTCCAGCATGAGAAGTATTGGGCTATCTGCTAGCATTCGTTGACGAATTATGCACCTCCCAAAAGCTTGCTCTACAATCTTATTGATTTCAAAAATCTCTAAAATCTCTAGAACATGAGTAATCCATGCTTCCCTCTGCGAAGGCCCTTTCTTTTACTTTTATGTTGAGTCTTCATCTTCGAACTTTATGCACCAATTAAGAGAGCATAGTTTTCGTTCTGAGTATAATGTGCATAGTCCCAAAATTTATTATTGATTGATTCATGATTATGTTATTACTTGCTCTCAAATTATTTGTATCTAGTCACCACTTGAACTTCAAAGGTGTCCAGGCATTTATGTTTTTCCCCACTCTTAAGGACAAGAGAAATACCACTTTGCTATGTTTTCTTTATGCTCGAAACAAACGTATAACTTTCAAGTGCATTATTATTCATGATCTTTTGTTTGTGTTACTTTTCATGTTGCAACATGGTTGCTAAGTTTCATTGTTAGAATTATATCTATCATGCCTATGTTTAGAGTGCTATGATCTCAGCTTACAAATGCTTTTCCTCCTCCGATGGTGGTGGTTCTCCACTCAGCTATGAGATTTCCTCCTCCGAGGCAGCCGCCTTGGGGTGGAGAACCACCTCCATACCAGCACCATCTTCAAGGAAGAAGGGGGGCCAAGGTCCGCCGCCCCAAGGGTCGTGGCCGCCGTCTCCTTTCCGGGCTGCACCTCTCCATCAATCTCTTGCTCACTATGGCCATGTGTGAGTAGTCTCCCTCGGGGCTGAGGTCTTCTACATGTAGTTATGTGCTCATCTCTCTATCCCATGATGTGATCTTGATTGTGATCATAGGCTATGTTAATCTGGGGTGATCCCATGATGTTTCCCCTTCTTCTGTGTATTGGATTGATGTACTTACACGATCTTATCTAGTATAATCCCCGAGACCATGCTGACAGCGGTCTATTGGACATGGATTAGAAGAATATTTCAATGAGTGATTTTCCTCTTTTGTAAATTGATTGAAGATTGGGAGTCTCTTGGTGCTTGTCTTTGACTATCCTTGAGATATGTTGTGGTGATTGTGGTACTCTCTTTGGATGGTCGCGGTGACATTGGGAAATCCATAGATGAGAACTACGAACTCTAAGGTGTGCTTTTGTAGTTGTAACATCCCAAATTTTCAATTTGGAATGTTTTACAATTATAGCTAAGCATCTGTGCATGTTATTTGAATGAAGGTGGCATTTGATTTGCATTTATTTTTGGCACAAGATTTTTCACTCATAGAATGCCTCACTATTATCTTGCCAAGCAAGAAAGAGAAGATGTCACAAGACACCCCAAAATGTCAGAAGAAAAATTGTGCCAAAAAATTTAGAATACAAAATTTGGTTTTTATTGGTTTTTAAAAAATTATTTTTATAAAGTTTTTCTTTTGTGCAAAAGAAAATGTCCACGTTGAGAGAAAAAATTCCTGATCATTTTGGTATATTATACTAATATTTTTGAAGTATTATTTATTTCCTTTCGAAGGGTTTCTTTCCTATTTTCAAATAAAAGGAATAACTACGTTTTATTAGGAAACCTTACTTTGGGCCCGTACCGAATCAGGCCCGTATCCTCTTTCTTCTTCCTCACGAACGTTTCTTTCCTTCCTGCATGCGCTAGAACCTTCCTCGCTGGTGCACTCGGATCCGAGGGGATCTCCTTGCTCCTTCCGTCTCAGTCCCTCCCGAGCCCCTATATAAACTCCCCTCCTCCCCCTCTCTCCGTTCCCCACAAGAGCCGCACGAATCCCTCGCCGCAATGCCGCTCGCCGCTCGTCGGAGTCCCTGACCGGAGCCGGAGCTCCCCAGGATCCTGTAGCTCCTCCCGTCACCCCCGAGCCCCATCCGCCGCCACCTTCGGACGCCGCCGGAGCTCCTCCGCCGACTGGACCCCGTCACCGCCCCAGCGAGCCACCAGAGCCACCTCCCACCTTCGGCCGGAGCAGTACCTCGCCGGAGAGCTCCCTCCAGCCAACGGTGAGCTCTTTTTTTCCTCCACCGTCGGATCCTCTATCTACGGCTTAGATTAGATCTATTATACATGTTCGGTTTAGATAAGAAAACCACAGTTTTTTGTTAGTAATTATTCTAACTAAACGGTTTTATTTTAACTACGGTCGTTTGTTAGTTAGCCCACTCAGCGCCCACCTCCTAGCCAGTAGCAAATAGCCACGTGGTACCCCTGTTCACTAGCTAGCACGTTTTTTCTGCTGCTGTTATTAAAAACCAGAAATTTTCTGTTTTGTTTTGGCTTTAAATTTTATTCTCTAACTCCAAATTATATGATTCTTTTTGCATTGGATCACAAATGTTATGTAGTTTCTATAGATATAAAATTTCTCCATGTTTGTATATTTAAATTTTGAGTTTAAACAGATTTGAGTTAAACCTTATTTTGTTATTATCTGGAGTTTAAAAATAGGTTTTGAGTTGATTCTTTTTGCTACTGATCACTAGTGACCTTCTTTACCAGTAGGTTTAATTTCAGAATTTTTAGGATGTTTTATCTTAGGGTTTTCAACAAAACAGTTTCTGTTTTAGTGTTTGAAGGTTATTTTTGCTCTCGGTTGATCTAGCTACTTTTAGATTGTTGCTTTATTTTATTTACTTGCTTTTGTGTTGCTTATTGTGTGAAATTTTTGTCCCCTTAGATCATCCGGAGTGCGAAGCTTGTTATCTAGAGGCGCTCGAGTTCGAGAGTCGTCAACAAGGCAAGTCACGTTGATCATGTTTTACCTATGGTTTTATATGCATTGTAGTTCAACCTTCTCCACCCATTGCATGAAAAGTAGGTACTTGGAAATTTGGATCTTGATGTAGTATCATGTGGTAGGAACCCATCACACTTGTTACTTGGCCCGAGACGGTAATTTTGTTTTGCTATGCTTTTAGTAGACGGGGTTTCGGTTGAGTGTTTATCATGAGTGTTATGAGAATATAATAGTCAAGACCGGAAGATTTCAAGACTTGTCAAGACCTCGTGATGCAACACACCTCTGGGTGAAGGATGGTTTAGATGGCCACCCTGGAGTAACGAGTCGATGACCCGGGATGCATGGGGAAGTGCCATGACATCTTGCGGAAAGCTTCACCCACACACATAGAGATGGATTGATGCTTCAAGACCCAAGGCTTACCTGCACAGCCACAAGTCATTATGGGCTTTGGCTTGGTTGGACAATGTGGTGACTCTGGACGAGCGGTGCTACGAGATGTATAAGAACGATAGGATTGGATGGGCACCGACAGTGGCTCGGAGGAACCCGTTGGAAGACCATGTTTTGATCATCCGGTTCTCAAACACCCTGAAGTGCAAGGACTCCAACGGACGCGATCAAATCTTGTACGGAACGTGTACAAAACTCTGCAGAGTACTCAAACCTAATCGATTAGCCGTGTCCACGGTAATGGACAACTTGAGCCGAAGGAACTGAAACTATCTGTAATTGTCAACACAAATAATATTAATGATGTGGGTATTATTGATAACTTGATTATGAGATATGGTTGGTGGAACCATCTCATTAACAACCAAGAATGTAGTAAATTTTGCTTTTAGCCCTTCTCTTGTTGTCGGAGAAAATTTGCTTTTCCGCTAGAAACTTACAGCCCCATGCTACAGCAACAAAAGTCCTTCCCCGGCAACGCCAGGAATTCTTCTTGCTACTTCTCTTGCTTGCGTCGGTTTTTCCCTTGAAGAGGAAAGGGTGATGCAGCATAGGAGAAGTAAGTATTTCCCTCAGTTTGAGAACCAAGGTATCAATCCAGTAGGAGAATCTCGTCAAGTCCAGAGTACCTGCACAAACACAAAGAGCTTGCACCCAACGCTATAAAGGGGTTGTCAATCCCTTCAAGATTGATTGCAAAGTGAGAGCTGAAGGCGGAAAATGCAACGAAGGAAAAGTGTAAGGCTGAAAATATTGTGTGGAGTAGACCCAGGGGCCATAGTGTTGACTAGAGGCTTCTCTCAAAATAGAAAATATTACGATGGGTGAACAAATTACTGTCGAGCAATTGATAGAACCGCGCAAAGTCATGACGATATCTAAGGCAATGATCATACATATAGGCATCACGTCCGAGACAAGTAGATCGATACTTTCTGCATCTACTACTATTACTCCACACATCAACCGCTATCCAGCATGCATCTAGTGTATTGAGTTCATGACGAACATAGTAACGCCTTAAGCAAGATGACATGATGTAGAGGGATAATCTCAAACCAATGATGAAAACCCCATCTTTTTACCCTTGATAGCAACAACTCGATGCGTGCCTCGCTACCCCTTCTGTCACTGGGTGAGGTCACGGCACGGTATGAACCCAAAACCAAGCAATTCTCCCATTGCAAGAATCATAGATCTAGCTGGCCAAACAAAACCCATAACTCAAAGAGAATTACAAGGATATGAAATCATGCATAAGAGAGATCAGAAGAAACTCAAATAAGATTCATGGATAATATGATCATAAATCCACAATTCATGGGATCCCGACAAACACACTGCAAAAGAAGATTACATCGGATAGATCTCCATGAAGATCATGGAGAACTTTGTATTGAAGATCCAAGAGAGAGAAGAATCCATCTAGCTACTAGCTATGGACTCGTAGGTCTATGGTGAACTACTCACGCATCATCGGAGAGGTCATGGTGTTGATGAAGAAGCCCTCCGTATCCGAATCCCCCCTCCGGCAGGGCACCAGAACGTGCTCTAGATGGGATCTTGCGGAGACAGAAGCTTGCGGCGGCAGAAAAGTACTTTCGATCATCTCCTGATTTTTTCTGGGGTTTTAGGGAATATATAGGCGCAAAACCTAGTGCAGAGGTGGCCTAGGGAGCCCACAAGCCAGGGAGGCGCGGGCCCCCTGGCCGCGCCATGAGGGCTTGTGGGGTCCCTGCAGGCCCCCTCCCTGATTCTCCGGCTTCCCGATCTTTTTCTGTTTCGGAAAAAATCTTTTTGGCAGTTTCATTCCGTTTGGACTCCGTTCAAAATCCTCCTCTGAAAGGGGTCAAAAACATGGAAAAAATAGGAACTGACACTTGCCACTGAGTTAATAAGTTAGTCCCAAAAAATATATAAAAGGCATGCAAAACATCCAAAGTTTGACAAGATAATAGCATGAAACCATCAAAAATTATAGATATGTTGGAGACGTATCAAGCATCCCCAAGCTTAACTCCTGCTCGTCCTCGAATAGGAAAGTGATAAAGAATGAATTTTTGATGTGGAATGCTACCTAGCATAGTTGTCCTTTGCAACTTCTTTCATCTGACATGAATGTTCAGATCCATAAGATTCAAAACAATAGTTTGCTATTGACATGAAAACAATAATACTTCAAGCAAACTAGCAAGGTAATCATGAACTTTCAAAATAACAAGGCCAATGAAATTTATCCCTACAAAATCATATAGTCTGGCTATGCTCCACCATCCTCACACAACGAATGTAAATCATGCACAACCCCGGTATTGGCCAAGTAATTGTTTTCGCACTCTTACTTTCTCAAACTTTTTATAACTATCACGCAATACATGAGCGTGAGCCATGGATATAGCACTAAAAGTGGAATAGAGTGTGGTGGTGGTTGTGAGACAAAAAGGAGGAGATGGTCACATTGACTCGGCGTATCAAAGGGCTATGGAGATGCCCATTAATAGATATCAATGTGAATGAGTAGGGATTACCATACAAAGGATGTACTAGAGCTATAAGTATGTGAAAGCTCAAAAGTAGAACTAGTGGGTGTGCATCCAACTTGCTTGCTCACGAAGACCTAGGGAAATTTTGAGGAAGCCCATCATTGGAATATACAAGCCAAGTTATATAATGAAGATTCCCACTAGCATATGGTGGTGACGAAACGAGAGGCTCTCAATCACGAAGAACATGGTGCTATTACGGAGCACAAGTGTGGAAAAAGATAGTAGCATTGTCCCTTCTCTCTTTTTCTCTCTCTCTCTCTCTTTTTATTTGGGCACTTGGGCCTCTTTTTTATCTTCTCTTTTTTTTATTAGGCACTTTGGCCTCTCCTTTTTTATTCCTCACATGGGACAATGCTCTAATAATGATGATCATCACACTTTTATTTACTCACAGCTCAAAGCTTAGAAATGACTCTATAGGAAATGCCTCCGGCAGTGTACCGGGATGTGCAACGATCGAGCTTGGCGTATGACGTTGAAACATCTCGCTAGCTATCTTACGATCATGCAATCACAATATGAGAGTGACGGCACAAGTCATGAGACGGAACGGTGGGAGTTGCATGGCAATATATCTCGGAATGGCTATGAAAATTCCATAGTAGGTAGATATGGTGGCTCTTTTGAGGGAGGCATTTGGTGGGTTTGTGTACCGGCGAGAATTGCCTGGCACTAGAGAGGCTAGCAATGGTGAAGGTGAAACTGCATCTATAACATGGACTCACATTAGTCATGAAGAACTCACATACTTGTTGCGAAAGTTTTTATTAGTAATTGAAACAAAGTGCTAAATGCATACTCCTAGGGGAAGGGTTGGTAAGTGTTAACCATCGCGCGATCCCGACCTCAACACAAAGGATGACAATCAATAGATCAATTATGCCCTGACTTCTTAACATAGCGGTTCACCATACGTGCATGCTACGGGAATCACTAACTTCAACACAAGTATTTCTAGATTCACAACACCTTACTAACATAACTCTTAATATTACCAAATCCACGTCTCAAAACTAATTGAGAGGAATCAAAACTTCTCTTTCTACTCAATGCACATGAAGATGGAGGTTTTTGTATCCTCTTTGGGTACCTATAACCTGTGGGACTACTTTCATAGCATAAGCCAACTACCAAGTCACGCATCGCCGTGCTCTAAAAGATCTAAGTGAAGCACATAGAGCAAAATTATCTAGCTCAAAAGATATAAGTGAAGCACTATGAGCATTCTAGCAAAATCGCGATGAGTGCATGTCTCTCTCTCTCAAAAGGGTGTGCAGCAAGGATGATTGTGACACAACAAAAATAAAGACTCCTAAGATAAAAGACGCTCCAAGCAAAACACATATCATGTGGTGAATAAAAATATAGCTCGAATTAATGTTACCGATGGATTGAAGACGAAAGAGGGGATGCCTTCCCGGGGCATCCCCAAGCTGAGGCTTTTTGGTGTCCTTGAATTTGGCTTGGGATGACTTGGGCATCCCCAAGCTTGAGCTCTTTCCACTCCTTATCTCTTTGTCCATGAGAACATCACCCAAAACTTGAAAACTTCACAACACAAAACTTAAACAGAAACTCGTGATAACATTAGCACAAGAAAACAAACTACCACCTATTTTGTTACTATAGAAAACTTGAATTCTATCTATATTGGTGTTGGGCTACTGTATTCTCCCTTTTCCATGGCTAGTACCCCCCCCCCCCGATACTAACCATAGTTTCATCAAAACAAGCAACCAACTCAACAAAAACTGAATCTGTCAAAAACAGACCAGTCTGTAGCAATCTGTATACTTAGTATACTTTTGGTCCATCAAAAATTCTGAAACATTACGACTGCCTGGGAAAAAGGCATATCAACCAGCATAAAAAAGAATCAACTCAAAATGTCTTTCTGAATAAAAATGAAAAATTATCTTGTGAGCGAAAAGTTTCTGTCTTTTTCCAGCAGGATCAAACAACCATTACCAAGACTAGTCATAAAGGTTTTGCTTGGTTCAAACACAAAAAGAAACACAAAAAACACAATCACAACAGAATTATGGAAGTGTGGACGCAACAAAACAGAAAGAAAATGATAAATTCATTGGGTTGCCTCCCAACAAGAACTATTGTTTAACGCCCCTAGCTAGGCATAAAAGCGATAGAATCACGTATCGTCGTCTTTGGTGCTCAAACCATAAGTGGCCCTCATCATGGATTCGTAAGGAAATCTTATTTTCTTTCTAGGAAAGTGCTCCATGACCTTCTTTAAAGGAAATTGAAATCTAATATTCCCTTCCGTCATATCGATGAAAGCACCGATAGTCCTTAGGAAAGGTCTACCAAGAATAATAGGGCATGTAGGATTGCAATCAATGTCAAGCACAATGAAATCCACGGGTACATAGTTCCTGCAATAATAAGAACATCATTGATCCTTCCCAGGGGTTTCTTTACAGTAGAATCCGAAAGATGCAAATTAAGAGAACACTCTTCAATCTCATTAAAACCCAGAACATCACATAAAGACTTTGGAATCGCGGAAACACTAGCACCCAAATTCAAGTTTCTCTTCAAGAGATTTTATTATGGCTTCGACGATATGATCTATAAAGGCCTTGTTTTGGCTATAAGAGTGTGGAGAGTTTAACATGGATTGCATCAAGGAAATGCATTCAATCAAGGAGCAACTATCATAATTGAATTCCTTGAAATCCAAGGTAGTAATTTCATTACTACTCAAAGTTTTAATATCTTCTACTCCACTTTCAATGCTTTTAGCATCAAGATAGATGGACTCCGAATCATTGGGGCACTTTTCAACCAAAGTGGATTCATATCCAGCCCCATAATCATTAGGTTTGTCACAAGAAAACAAAGATTCAATGGGAGTCACACCAAGCACTTTAAAATCTTCGTGATTCTTATCACGAGAACACGCCTTTTTAAGTCATTCATGTCTAGCATGAATTTGGGCGGTTCTTTCTTTGCTCTCAATCGTGGAAACACGCATAGCTTTCAAAGTTTCATCCATATTGATCTTTGGAGGAGCATATATAACTTTCAAAGCATCAACATCACTAGACATTCTATCAACGCTCTTAGCCAAATCGTCAATTTTGAGTAGTTTTTCCTCTATGGACGCATTGAAAAAAAATTGCGAGTTGCTAAAATCTTTGATATTACTCTCTAGATCATAGGGTAGTCTATTGTAATTTCCATGAGTATTGTTGTAGGAGTTGCCAAAGTTATTAGAGGAGTTACTAGGAAAAGGCCTAGGAACATAGTTTCCTCTGAAAGCATTGTTGTTGCCAAAATTATTCCTACCAACAAAATTAACGTCCAAGCTAGCGTTGCTACTCTCAATCAAGGAAGACAAGGGCATATCATTAGGATCTAAAGGAGCACTTCTACTAGCAAACAAATTCATTAACTCATCCATCTTAGCAGTCAACGAGTTAATTTCTTCTATAGCGTGTACCTTCTTACTAGTAGGTGACCTTTCAGTGTGCCACTGAGAGTAGTTCGTCATGGTATTGTCTAGGAGCTTTGTGGCCTCCCCTAACGTGATCTCCATGAACATTCCACCTGAGGCGGAGACCAAGATATTTCTAGAAGCAAAATTCAAGTCAGCGTAAAAGATTTGAATAATCATCCAAAGACTCAAGCCATGAGCGGGACAATTTCTAATCATCAATTTCATTCTCTCCAAAGATTGTGCAACATGTTCATGATCAAGTTGCTTGAAATTCATGATATCATTACGGAGAGAGATAATCTTAGCCGATGGAAAATACTTAAAAATATAAGCATCTTTGCACTTATCCTAAGAATCAATACTATTTTTGGGCAAAGACGAAAACCAAGTTTTTGCGCGATCTTGCAACGAGAAAGGAAAAAAGTTTCAATTTAATCACATCATTATCCACATATTTCTTATTTTGCATATCGCAAAGCTCAATGAAGGTATTGAGATGGGATGCGGCATCTTCACTAGGAAGGCCAGAGAATTGCTCTTTCATAACAAGATTCAGCAAAGCGGCATTGATTTCGTATGACTCCGGACTAGTGGCGGGAGCAATCGGAGTACTAATAAAATCATTATTATTAGTATTCGAGAAGTCACAAAGTTTGGTGTTTTCATTCATGGTGACTTCAGCAAGCAAGCAAGAACAGAAGCGAACAAAGAGCAAGCGAGAAAAAAGGGCGAACGAAAAGTCGAACGAAAAAGGCAAATTGGTGAAGTGGGGGAGAGGAAAACGAGAGGCAACTAGCAAACAAAGTAAATGCAAGAGATGAGTTTGTGACACTTACTTGGATGAGTTATTGACTTGATCCTCCCCGGATACGACGCCAGAAATTCGTCTGTTACGGCAACAAAAGTCCTTCCCCGAAAACGACAGGAATTCTTCTTGCTACTTCTCTTGTTTGCGTCGGTTTTTCCCTTGAAGAGGAAAGGGTGATGCAGCACAGGAGCAGTAAGTATTTCCCTCAGTTTGAGAACCAAGGTATCAATCCAGTAGGAGAATCTCGTCAAGTCCAGAGTACCTGCACAAACACAAAGAGCTTGCACCCAACGCTATAAAGGGGTTGTCAATCCCTTCAAGATTTATTGCAAAGTGAGAGCTGAAGGCGAAAAGTGCAACGAAGGAAAAGTGTAAGGCTGAAAATATGGTGTGGAGTAGACCCGAGGGCCATAGTGTTCACTAGAGGCTTCTCTCAAAATAGCAAATATTACGGTGGGTGAATAAATTACTGTCGAGCAATTGGTAGAACCGCGCAAAGTCATGACGATATCTAAGGCAATGATCATACATATAGGCATCACGTCCGAGACAAGTAGACCGATACTTTCTGCATCTACTACTATTACTCCACACATCGACCGCTATCCAGCATGCATCTAGTGTATTGAGTTCATGACGAACAGAGTAACGCCTTAAGCAAGATGACATGATGTAGAGGGATAATCTCAAACCGATGATGAAAATCCCATCTTTTTACCCTTGATGGCAACAACATGATGCGTGCCTCGCTACCCCTTCTGTCACTAGGTGAGGTCACCGCACGGTATGAACCCAAAACCAAGCACTTCTCTCATTGCAAGAATCATAGATTTAGTTGGCCAAACAAAACCCACAACTTGAAGATAATTACAAGGATATGAAATCATGCATAAGAGATATCAGAAGAAACTCAAATAAGATTCATAGATAATCTGATCATAAATCCACAATTCATCAGATCTCGACAAACACACCACAAAAGAAGATTACATCGAATAGATCTCCATGAAGATCATGGAGAACTTTGTATTGAAGATCCAAGAGAGAGAAGAAGCCATCTAGCTACTAGCTATGGATCCGTATGTCTATGGTGAACTACTCACGCATCATCGGAGAGGTCATGGTGTTGATGAAGAAGCCCTCCGTGTCTGAATCCCCCCTCCGGCAGGGCACTAGAACGTGCCCCAGATGGGATCTTGCGGAAACAGAAGCTTGCGGCGGCGGAAAAGTACTTTCGATGATCTCCTGATTTTTTCTGGGATTTTATGGAATATATAGGCGCAAAACCTAGGGCAGAGGTGGCCCAGGGAGCCCACAAGCCAGGGAGGCATGCCCCCCTGGCTGCACCATGAGGGCTTGTGGGGCCCGTGGAGGCCCCTGCCCTGATTCTCCGGCTTCCCGATCTTTTTCTGTTTCGGAAAAAATCTTTTTGGCAGTTTCATTCCGTTTGGACTCCGTTCAAAATCCTCCTCTGAAAGGGGTCAAAAACATGGAAAAACAGGAACTGGCACTTGGCACTGAGTTAATAAGTTAGTTCCAAAAAAATATATAAAAGGCATGCAAAACATCCAAAGTTTGACAAGATAATAGCATGAAACCATCAAAAATTATAGATACGTTGGAGACGTATCACCCCACCTGCCATATATGCATATAGCATAGTTGATACTTTTTCACCTGTCTCTTTTGTGACTTGCCGGCATATTCAATATGCTGACCTACACGGCTGCAACGTGTCATGTTGCATAGTACTTTTCCAACCAGGAGTGAGGACACAATCTATGCCCGGTGATATGCCCTGGAGTGAGATGGACTCTGCTACTTTTGAAGCTTCCGCTGGTCTTCCTTTAGTTTATCTCATGAGTTGGCCTTCAACCTCTTTATTGTAATCTTTATTGTAATATAGTACTCGATATGAGATCCGATTAATGAAGTTGTGTGATTGAACTCTCGATATATATACATTGTTGTACTCTGTGTCTACCAACATGATCTTGGGATGGTACAGAAACACCACAGACTTAGCCGTTTCAGGTCGGGTCGCTACAGATATGGTATCAGAGCACACGCTGACCGTAGGACGTAACCTGTAGAATTGGAAAAGCCTTAGGAAGAAAACATTTTTTTCTCATGTCTTTAAACCTTCTATATTTCTCTTCTGCTCAATTTTGACTTCTCTCCGATTTTGCAATATTTTCTAGATGGCCACCTTCATCCCAGTTAAGGTCACGGAGTTTCCCCAGCCCGACGCAACAATGCGCTTCGGAAAGGAGCTGATGCAGATCGCCAAGGACCTAAGGATTTCTCTGCCAACCATCGCCAGGAAATCTACCATGTCTTACCCAGCAGATGCATGCTACAGGATTGAGGTGCACATCCCTGGAAGGACTTTTGAGCCGTGCACAGAACCTATGGACTTCAAGTTCATCGCACCCAGCTAGATTCTCAGAAGGGACATGGCGGTTCACTGTGCACTAGGACGTATCAAGGAGGTGTACAGATGCTGTCCCATTTCACCAGACTTATTCACGGTCTTACAGAGAGGAGCAGATGGATAAATCATCAAGAACAAGACTGAGGACGCTCTCCTGTCCTATGCCCAGACCTTGGAGACACACATTAGGACTCTGGAGCTTCGTGTAAGCAAGGACACAAAGAAGATCAAGCAACTGACGATCTGCGAACTCGACCTCAAAGAAGAAGCCCGAGAAGTCCACTACGAGCACGAACTAGAGGTGAAGGACTTCCTGGAGAGGATCGAGAAGATGAAGGCTCGCGTCGCGTATCTGGAGGAAGAATTGGACATGGGCGAAAATCTTCACCCTGAAGGAGACGTAGCCCCCTTGATCAGCAACAAGGAGGACTACGAAGCAAGCTCTACCGACGGACCCACCACAATGCATTTTTTAGGAGGACAGATAGACAAGTCCACCAATTTATCGTATCGTTAAACGTTTAGACCGATGTTTAGGTTATCGCAAACTTGTATCCCCGTGTGTGAACCTTTTGAGATGATTAATGAATAAATGTGTAGTGTGATAATTGTTGTTGCATTTCATATGGGTAGTGCATTTTCTCTTTAGACCCTTGTTATATGCTAATTGCCATCCCTCTAAAACCCCAGATGCCTCTGAGACGTGATCCTGCCTCCAACTTCCCGCTGGAACTCACTCAGTTGATCCAACAGCAGAATACCCTGATGCAGTTGATCATGCAGAACCAGACCAACAACAACAACCATCATCCACCCCGGGCCGACAATCTCACCCGTTTTCTGAGCTTGAATCCTCCAACTTTCTCCAGCAGCGTTGAGCCCATTGTGGCAGATGATTGGCTCCGCAAGATGGAGAGGAAACTAATCACTGCTAGATGTACTGAAGCTGAGAAGGTGCGCGTTGCCACACATCAATTTGAAGGCCCCACTGTTGCATGGTGGGAGAACTACACCACCACATACCCCATTGGTGGTGTGACTTGGGAGCAGTTCAAGCAAGCCTTCTGCACCGCTCATGTCTCAGCTGGAGCCATGAGTCTGAAGAAGCGTGAGTTTCGCAACTTACGCCAGGGAAATCGCTCTGTGGCTCATTATGTTGATGAGTTCAGCATGTTGGCCTGATATGCACCTGCAGATGTGGCCGATGATGCGGCCAAGCAGGAGAAGTTAATGGAAGGACTCAATGATGAGTTGAGCATTCAGCTGATTGTGGCCAACTTCAGCAACTACCAGGAGCTGGTAGACAAGGCCCTCATCTTGGAGGGAAAACAGCAGCAGATTGAGAACCGCAAACGGAAGTATGGACATGGGAAGTTCAATTCTCGAGCTTAGTAGAAGCCCCATTACCCCCCCTATTCAGGGAATACCGGAATAGGATCCGATAAGTTTGGAGGACACACCCACCATAACCACCCAGTGCACAACCATGGAGGCCACAACCATGAAGGAAATGGGAACAACCGCAACGGCATCAACTTCAAGAATGGCAATGGAGGTAATGGCAATCAGGACCATCCCACTCCAGCACAGAAGGATCTGAACCATATCACATGCTTCAACTGCCAGAAGACGGGACACTATGCCACTGAATGTCCCCAGAACAAGCTGGGAAATGGAAACAACAATGGCAACTCAACAGTAAAGAAGCCCAATCCTTTTCCCCGAGCTCAGGTGAACCACATTGATGTTGAAGCGGTCTATGATCACCCCGATACGGTGGTTGGTAAGGTTTTGCTAAATTCACGTCCAGTACTAGTTCTTTTTTATTCTGGTGCAACACATTCGTTCATATCAAGGGTAGATGTGGAAAAGTATAGTTTACCAACTAGAACCCTCAGTCAGCCCATTAAGGTCAGTTCCCGAGGGGGCATGATGACACTCGGGATAGGATGCCATGCACTGAACCTCAACATCGGAAACCATAAATTTCCCACCGACCTCATCGTAATAGAGTCATAGGGATTAGATGTAATCCTAGGCATGGATTGGTTGACCAAGTATGAAGGAAACATTGATTGTGACCTTAAGTCTATTTTGCTCACCACCCTAGAGCGAAAGCGGATTAAGTACGTTTCCCAATGCCCACCACAGAGTAAACGGGTAAATTCTCTCACGGGAGTTGTTCAGGAGGAAGTGTCGGTTGTACAAGACTTTCCAGATGTATTCCCAGAGGAATTGCCAGGCATGCCACCGGATGGAGAGATTGAATTTCGGATCGAGTTATTGCCAGGGACAGCCCCAATATCCAAGAAACCCTATCAGATGCCCGCAAATGATTTAGAAGAAATCAAGAAGTAGATCAAGGAGTTATTGTACAAAGGGTATATTCGCCCAAGTTCGTCACCTTGGGGAGCCCAAGTTCTCTTGGTAGAGAAGAAGGATAAATCCTTGAGAATGGTAGTCGATTATCGTGCATTAAATGAGGCGACCATAAAGAACAAGCATCCCATGCTGATGATCAACGATTTGTTTGACCAGTTAGTTGGAGCCCGAGTGTTCTCCAAGATCGATCTTCGATCAGGGTATCATCAGTTGAAAATTCATGAACAGGATATACACAAGACAACCTTCACCACAAGGTATGGTCTATATGAGTACACAGTCATGTCATTTGGTTTGACTAATGCTCCTTCACATTTTATGAGTATGATGAACAAGCTATTTATGGAATATCTGGACAAGTTTGTCGTGGTGTTCATCGATGACATACTGATATTCTCCAAGAATGGGGAAGAACACAAGGAACACGTGCATTTAGTTTTGGAGAAGCTGTGAGAGCATCAGTTACATGCGAAGTTCAGCAAATGTGAATTTTGGTTGAAGGAAGTCGAATTCCTCGGACACATTATTTCGGGAGACGGAATAGCAGTGGATCCCGCCAAGGTTGTAGCAGTCACCGAATGGATAGCACCCACCTTAGTTAAGGAGATCTGCCGTTTTCTTGGACTTGCCGGATATTACCGAAGGTTTATTGAGAACTTCTCGAAGATTGCTAAGTCCATGACAGAGTTGTTGAAGCAGGAGTCCAAGTACAATTGAACCAAGGAATGTGAAGCCAGTTTCCAAGAGTTGAAGAAACGCTTGGTTACAGCCCGAGTGCTGATATTGCCGAACATTCGGAAGGACTTTCAAGTGTATTGTGACGGATCACGTCAAGGACTTGGAGGAGTGCTCATGCAAGAAGGAGAAGTTGTAGCCTATGCATCCAGACAGCTCCGAACTCATGAGTTGAACTATGCCACACATGATTTGGAGTTAGCAGCCGTAGTGCACACACTCAAGATCTGGAGACATTTCCTTATCGGAAATAGTTGTGATATTTACACTGATCACAAGAGCCTGAATTATATTTTCACGCAGAAGGAGTTGAACCTCAGACAGAGGAGATGGATAGAGTTGATCAAGGACTACGACATGAGATTGCATTATCATCTAGGGAAGGCAAATGTTGTAGCAGATGCCTTGAGCCGTAAGAGTTATGTGAACACACTCATAGAGGGAGGATTACCCCAGGAGTTAGCCAACGATCTTATAGATCTCAAATTGGAGATAGCTCCAAGAGGATATGTAGCCACGCTGGAGATTCAGTCCACCTTGACCAGAAGAATCCATGAATCCCAGAAGTCAGACAAGGAAATAGCTGAGATAAAGCAAAGAATGAATGACGGGAAGGCTAAAGGTTTTCGTGAGGATGAACATGGAACTATACGGTTTGAGGACCATATATATGTGCCCAATGATCGTGAACTCAGGAAGTTGATACTACAGGAGGCCCACGATACACCGTACTCAATACACCCAGGAAACACCAAGATGTGTCTGGACCTAAAGGAAAGTTTCTGGTGGACAGGAATGAAGAAAGATATTGCCAAGTATGTAGAAATATGCGATGTTTGTCAGCGAGTAAAGACCGAACATCAGAAGCCAGCAGGATTACTTCAACCTTTGTCGATACCCAAGTGGAAATGGGAGAAACTTGGTATGGACTTCATCACAGGATTACCCAGGACCCGTTCAGGTTATGATTCTATCTGGGTAGTGGTCGATCGTTTTACCAAGGTAGCTCACTTCATTCCCGTGAAGACTACCTACACGAGTGCTAAGCTGGCCAAGATATATATGACCAGGATCGTATGTCTGCATGGAGTCCCGAAGAGTATCATATGAGATAGAGGAACCCAATTCACATCAAAGTTTTGGCATCAACTACATGAAACCTTGGGAACGAGATTGGAGTTCGGTATAGCTTTTCACCCAAGGACTGATGGACAGACCGAGAGAGTCAATCAGATTCCGGAGGACATGTTGAGAGCCTGTACACTAGACTATGGGTCTAGCTGGGACGACAATTTTCCTTACGCAGAGTTCTCATAAAACAACAACTATCAGACCAGTCTGAAGATGGCCCCTTACAAAGCTTTATATGGAAGGAGGTGCAGAACACCATTGATGTGGGATAGTGTTGGAGACCGGAAACTTTTTGGTCCCGACCTTATCCGAGATTCTGAAGAGAAGGTCAAGTTGATTCGTGACCGACCAAAGATAGCTCAGTCCAGACGGAAGAGTTATGTTGATAGCAAACGCAAGGAAGTAACATACGAAGTGGGAGACTGAGCATACCTTCGTGTGTCCCCACTTCGAGGAATCAAGAGGTTTGGTGTAAAAGGAAAGTTAGCACCCAGATTCATTGGCCCCTACAAAATTCTTGAACGTAGGGGAGAAGTTGCATACAAGCTGGAATTGCCGGAAGGATTGTCCGGAGTTCACGATGTTTTCCATGTTTCCCAGTTGAAGAAATGCCATGCTGAGATGGCTGATATTCCGTTGAGAGACACAGTGCCCCTAGAAGCCATACAACTTGACAGTGATCTGCCTTGTGAGGAGACGCTCGTCAGGATTCTCGAGATTGCCAACAGAGTTACTCGCAGCAAGATCATCAAGTTTTGCAAGGTTTTGTGGAGTCATCACACCGAGGAAGTGTTGGAATTATGCCCTAGAGGCAATAATAAATATAGTTATTATTATAATTCCTGTATCAAGATAATCGTTTATTATCCATGCTATAATTGTATTGAATGAAGACTCATTTACATGTGTCGATACATAGACAAAACACTGTCCCTAGCAAGCCTCTAGTTGGCTAGCCAGTTGATCAAAGATAGTCAGTGTCTTCTGATTATGAACAAGGTGCTGTTTCTTGATAACTGGATCACGTCATTAGGAGAATCACGTGATGGACTAGACCCAAACTAATAGACGTAGCATGTTGATCGTGTCATTTTGTTGCTACTGTTTTCTGCGTGTCAAGTATTTGTTCCTATGACCATGAGATCATATAACTCACTAACACCGGAGGAATACTTTGTGTGTATCAAACGTCGCAACGTAACTGGGTGACTATAAAGATGCTCTACAGGTATCTCCGAAGGTGTTCGTTGAGTTAGTATGGATCAAGACTGGGATTTGTTACTCCGTGTGACGGAGAGGTATCTCGGGGCCCACTCGGTAATACAACATCACACATAAGCCTTGCAAGGAATGTGACTTAGTGTAAGTAGCGGGATCTTGTATTAAGGAACGAGTAAAGAGACTTGCCAGTAAACGAGATTGAAATAGGTATGCGGATACTGACGATCGAATCTCAGGCAAGTAACATACCGAAGGACAAAGGGAATGACATACGGGATTATATGAATCCTTGGCACTGAGGTTCAAACGATAAGATCTTCGTAGAATATGTAGAATCCAATATGGGCATCCAGGTCCCGCTATTGGATATTGACCGAGGAGTCTCTCGGGTCATGTCTACATAGTTCTCGAACCCGCAGGGTCTGCACACTTAAGGTTCGACGTTGTTTTATGCGTATTTGAGTTATATGGTTGGTTACCGAATGTTGTTCGGAGTCCCGGATGAGATCACGGACGTCACGAGGGTTTCCGGAATGGTCCGGAAACAAGATTGATATATAGGATGACCTCATTTGATTACCGGAAGGTTTTCGGAGTTACCGGGAATGACGAATGGGTTCCGGGAGTTCACCGGGGGGGCAACCCACCCCGGGGAAGCCCATAGGCCTTGAGGGTGGCGCACCAGCCCTTAGTGGGCTGGTGGGACAGCCCAAAAGGGCCCTATCCGCATTGGAAGAAAAATCAAAGAGAAAAGAAAAAAAAAGAGGAGGTGGGAAAGGAAAGAGGGACTCCACCCACCAAACCAAGTAGGACTCGGTTTGGGGGGGAGTCCTTCCCCCCTTTGGCTCGGCCGACCCCCTTGGGGCTCCTTGAGCCCCAAGGCAAGGTCCCCTCTCTCCCACCTATGTATACGGAGGTTTTAGGGCTGATTTGTGACGACTTTTCCACGGCAGCCCGACCACATACCTCCACAGTTTTTCCTCTAGATCGCGTTTCTGCGGAGCTCGGGCGGAGCCCTGCTGAGACGAGATCATCACCAACCTCCGGAGCGCCGTCACGCTGCCGGAGAACTCTTCTACCTCTCCGTCTCTCTTGCTGGATCAAGAAGGCCGAGATCATCGTCGAGCTGTACGTGTGCTGAACGCGGAGGTGTCGTCCGTTCGGTACTAGATCGTGGGACTGATCGCGGGATTGTTCGCGGGGCGGATCGAGGGACGTGAGGACGTTCCACTACATCAACCGCGTTCACTAACGCTTCTGCTGTACGGTCTACAAGGGTACGTAGATCACTCATCCCCTCTCGTAGATGGACATCACCATGATAGGTCTTCGTGCGCGTAGGAAATTTTTTGTTTCCCATGCGACGTTCCCCAACAGGAAGAAGCCACATGGGAACGGGAAGAAGATCTTTGTCGAGACCACCCGCACCTATTTTCTAGCCAACCCGAATCTCGAGGGCGAGATTCATCTTAAGGTAGGTAGGTTTGTAACATCCCAAATTTTAGATTTGGAATGTTTTACAATTGTGGCTAAGCATCTATGCATTTTATTTGAATGATGGTGGCATTTGAATTTCTTTCGGTATTTGATTTGCATTTATTTTTGGCACAAGATTTTTCACTCACAGAATGCATGACAATTATCTTGCCACGCAATAAAGAGAAGAGGCAACATGACATCCCAAAAGTTCAGAAGAAAAATTGTGCCAAAAAATTTAGACGACAAAATTTGGTTTTTTTGGTTTTTTAATAAATAATTTTTATAAAGTTTTTCTTTTGTGCAAAAGAAAATGTCCACGTTGAGGGAATTTTTTTTCTGATCATTTTGGCATATTGTGCTAATATTTTCGAAGTATTATTTATTTCCTTTCGAAGGGTTTCTTTCCTATTTTTAAATAAAAAGGAATAACTACGTTTTATTAGGAAACCTTACTTTGGGCACGTACCAAATCTGGCCCGTATCCTCTTTCTTCTTCCTCACAAACGTTTCTTTCCTTCCTACCATGCGCCAGAACCTTCCTCGCCGGTACACTCGGATCCGAGGGGATCTCCTTGCTCCTTCCGTCTCAGCCCCTCCCGAGCCCATATATAAACTCCCCTCCTCCCCCTCTCTTCGTTCCCCAAGAGAGCTGCCCGAATCCCTCGCCGCAACGCCGCTCGCCGCTCGCCGGAGTCCCCGACCGGAGCCGAAGCTCCCCAAGCTCTTGCTGCTCCTCCCGTCGCCCCCGAGTCCCATCCGCCGCCACCTTGGGACGCCGCCGGAGCTCCTCCGTCGACTGGACCCCGTCACTGCCCCAGCGAGCCACCGGAGACACCACCCCGCCACCTCCCACCTTCGACCGGAGCAGTACCTCACCGAAGAACTCTCTCTCCAGCCAACGGTGAGCTCTTTTTTTCCTCCACCGTCGGATCCTCTATCTACGACTTAGATTAGATCTATTATACATGTTCGGTTTAGATTAAAAAACCATGGTTTTCTATTAGTAATTATTTTAATCGAAAGGTTTTCTTTTAAATACGGTTGTTCGTTAGTTAGCCCACTCAGCGCACACCTCCTTGCTAGTAGCAAATCCCACGTGGCACCCCTGTTCACTAGCTAGCACGTTTTTTTCTGCTGCTTTTATTAAAAACCAGAATTTTTCTGTTTTGCTTTGGCTTTAAATTTTATTCTATAACTCCAAAATAGATGATTCTTTTTGCATTGGATCACAAATTTTATGTATTTTCTGTAGATATAAAATTTGTCCATGTTTGAATATTTAAATTTTGAGTTTAAATAGATTTGAGTTAAACCTTGTTTTGTGACTATCTGGAGTTTAAAAATAGGTTTTGAGTTGATTCTTATTGCTACTCATCACTAGTGATCTTATTTATCAGAAGGTTTAATTTCAGATTTTTTAGGATATTTTATCTTAAAGTTTTTCAACAAAACAGTTTCTGTTATAGTGTTTGAAGGTTATTTTTGCTCTCGTTTGATCTAGCTACTTTTAGATTGTTGCTTTATTTTATTTACTTGTTGTTGTGTTGCTTATTGTGTGAAATTGTTGCCTCCTTAGATCAGTCGGAGTGCGAAGCTTGTTATCTAGAGGCGCTCAAGTTTGAAAGTCGTCAACAAGGCAAGTCACGTTGATCATGTTTTACCTATGGTTTTATATGCATTGTAGTTCTACCTTCTCCACCCATTGCATGAAAAGTAGGTACTTGGAAATTTGGATCTTGATGTAGTATCTTGTGGTAGGCACCCATCACCCTTGTTACTTGGCCTGGGATGATAATTTTCTTTTGCTATGCTTTAAGTAGACGGGGTTTTGGTTGAGTGTTTATCACGAGTGTTGTGAGAATTTAATAATCAAGACCGGAAGATTTGAAGACTTGTAAAGACCTCGTGATGCAACACACCTCTAGGTGAAGGATGGTTTAGATGGGCACCCTGGAGTAACCAGTGGATGACCCGAGATGCATGGGGAAGTGCCATGACATCTTGCGAAAAGCTTCACCCAGGCACGAAGAGATGGATGGATGCTTCAAGACCCAAGGCTTACCTGCATAGCCACAAGTCATTATGGGCTTTGGCTTGGTTGGACAACGTGGTGACTCTGGACGGGAGGTGCTACAAGATGTAGAAGAACAGTAGGATTGGATGGGCACCGATAGTGGCTCGGAGGAACCCGTTGGAAGACCATGTTCTGATCATCTGGTTCTCAAACACCCTGAAGTGTGAGGACTCCAACGGAGGTGATCAAATCTTGTGGGGAACGTGTGAAAAAATATGCATAGTACTCAAACCTAATCGATTAGCCGTGTCCACGGTCATGGACAACTTGAGCCGAAGGAACGGAAACTATCTGGAATTCTCAACACAAATAATATTAATGGTGTGGGTATTATTGATAACTTGGGTATGAGATATGGTTGGTGGAACCATCTCATTAACAACCAACAATGTAGTAAATTTTGGTTTTAGCCCTTCTCTTGTTGTAGGAGAAAATTTGTTTTTCCGCTAAAAACTTACAGCCCCACCTGCCATATATGCATATAGCATAGTTGATACTTTTTCACCTCTCTCTTTTGTGACTTGCCGACATATTCGATATGCTGACCTACACAGCTACAACGTGTCGTATTGCAGAGTACTTTTCTGACCAGGAGTGAGGACAGGATCTTCGCTCGGTGATATGCCCTGGAGTCAGATGGACTCTACTACTTTTGAAGCTTCCGCTAGTCTTCGTTTAGTTTATCTCATGAGTTGGCCTTCAACCTCTTTATTGTAATCTTTATTGTAATAAAGTACTCGATATGAGATTCGATTAATAAAGCCGTGTGATTGAACTCTCGATATATACATTGATATACTGTGTGTGTACTAGCATGATCTTGGGATGGTACAGAAACACCAGAGACTTAGCCGTTTCAGGTCGGGTCGCTACAGTAGCCCTACATAATTCTCGCCCTCTCTTGATCACAATGGAATGACCTCTAAGTACGTCTTCATTGCATGTTTTAGTGGAAATATCATGTGATTAGACTATGTTAATGTTGTTGGGAGTTGCCACTAGTGAAAGTATGAAGCCTAGGCCCTATTTCTCACCATTGTTACACTGTTTGTGCTCACTTTTGTCACTTGCTACCTTGCTGCCATTTTTATTTCAGATGTATATTACCTTGCTTTGCCACACCTATCACCCATATTTTACCATCTCTTTGCCGAACTAGTGCACCTATAGAATTTACCATTGTATTAGGTGTGTTGGGGACACAAGAGACTTCTCGTTTCTTAATTGCAGGGTTGCTTGAGAGAGACCATCTTCAACCTCTACTTCCCTGAGTTTGATAAACCTTAGGTCATCCACGTGAGGGAAATTGTTGCCGTCCTACAAACCTCTGCGCTTGGAGGCCCAACATAGTCTACAAGAATAGAAGCATGCGTAGACATCACTCCCCTTGTGTCAAATCAATAAATTAGGGTGAAATACTACATGTGAAGAATGTCACGATCCCCTATATTTGTGAGTTATCGGGGGACCATAGAAGAATATTCCCACTTTGTAATAAAACAAGAGCACATAATTGTTCTGCGGGAAGGCTAGTCCGAAGACTTGCCAGATTTGTGCAAGGAGACCAAGGTGACACCGGTCGCTAGGACGGACGTCACCGGCGAGCCCACGGGCGTGTCAAGGACGGCGCCTTTGGAAGGATAAAGACCGCCTTTGTCACAAAAGATTGCGTGGTTGTCCCCCGTCGATATGCTGCCCTGTGGTCGCCCTTTTCCTTCCAGAGTTTTGGGAAGAGAGGCCCATGGCAAGGATAAGCAGGGCAATCGACCATTGTAGAGGATGACGAATGATTGAGGCCCCATCTTCCTCTTAGAAGAAACATTCTTCCTACTTGTATCTTGTAACACTTGTGCAACCCAAGAGAGAAGAACAAAAAGTAGGAGTGGGGTTTTACACCGCAAGGTGGCCTAAACCTGGGTAAACTCCGACACCCCTCTTGTATGCAACGTGTGTGGCTTCATTGTAGTGTAGAAGTAAGATCATAGGTGCACCAACCTCCCCAGTGTTTGAACCGGTTTCTTGAGAGGTTTTCCCACAAGCACAAAATCGATCTTCGAAAAATTCTTATGCATTTTCTCTCTAAATTTACAAGGTACATCACAAAGAGGGAAATCGCCCGAAACTAGAATTCTGGACCTGAAAACTAAGAAAAAGGCTGAAAATTTTGTGGACTCCCAATGACGTCAAACTTCATGAGAATTTTTTGTGGAATATATCTGAATTTATGGGGAAAAGAACTGATGGAGGGGGCCACCTATTGGTGCCAAGCTAACAAATCTCCCCCTATGGGCATGCCCTGATGGCTTGGGACCACCTCCGAGGTCCTCTGGCCCCCCTCTTCTATTATATTATGTGTTTTGACCTAAAAAATAAGAAGATACTTTTTGGATGAAGCACCAGTGTCTCGAAGGGGAAACCTTGACAGACGCCCATTTGCTCTCCGGCAGAGTGATTCTACCGGGGAAACTTCCCTTCTGGGGGGGAATCGAAGTCATCATCATCACCAACGCTTCTTCCTTCGGGGGAGGATCAATATTTATCAACATCTTCACCAACACCATCTCATATCAAACCCTAGTTCATCTCTTGTATTCAATCTTTGTCTCAAAACCTCAGATTGGTACATCTAGGTTACTAGTAGTGTTGATTACATCTTGTAGTTGACGCTAGTTGGTTTACTTGGTGGAAGATAATATGTTGAGATCCTTTATCATATTTATTATACCTCTCATCTTGAACATGGTGATGATTTGTGGGTAGTTTCTTTTGTTCTCGATGACATGGGAGAAGTCTTCTTATAACTAATCATGTGAAGTTGGTATTCGTTCGATATTTTGATGATATGTATGTTGTTGCTTCCTTTAGTGGTGTCATGTGAACATCGACTACGTGACACTTCAACATACTTGGGCCCAAGGGAAGTCATTGTGGAGTAATAAGTATATGATGTGTTGCTAGAGTGACAGAAGCTTAAACCCTAGTTTATGCGGTATTTCATAAGTGGCTAATTTGGATCCACATGTTTCATGATATGGTTAAACAAGATCCAGATATAATGTTCATGCTTAACGCACGCAGTAAATAACAATTATTTAAGTTCATAACTAATCATGATGGTAACTGAAGTGAAATTGTGCCGACGGCGATTGCATCAACCTCGAAACCATTTCCCACGCGCATCGTCACTTCATCCTTCGCCAGCCTTCGCTTATTCCGCGGTTCCTGTTTCAAGTTGCAAAAATGAGCAACAGAACCAGTATCGAATACCCAGGCACTACTACGAGAGCTGGTTAAGTACACATCAATAACATGTATATCGAATATACCTGATTTTTCTTTGGCCGCCTTCTTATCAGCCAGATACTTGGGGCAGTTGCGCTTCGAGTAACCCATACCCTTGCAATAATAACACTCTGTTTTAGGCTTAGGTCCAGCTTTGGGTTTCTTCATCGGATTGGCAATAGGATTGCCGCTCTTCTTGGAATTACCCTTCTTTCCTTTGTCGTTTCTCTTGAAACTAGTGGTCTTATTCACCATCAACACTTGATGCTCTTTACGGAGTTCTGACTCTGCGACTTCCAGCATCGCGAATAACTCGGGGTGACTTGTTCATCCCTTGCATGTTATAGTTCAACACAAAGCTCTTGTAGCTTGGTGACAGTGATTGAAGAATTTTGTCAGTGATAGCCTCCTGCGGGAGTTCACTCCCCAGCTCAGCTAGACGGTTTGAGTACCCAGACATTTTGAGCACATGTTCACTGACACACGAATTATCCTCCATCTTGCAAGCATAGAATTTATCGGAGGTCTCATACCTCTCGATCCGGGCATTCTTCTGAAAGATAAACTTCAACTCCTGGAACATCTCAAATGCTCCATGACGCTCAAAGCAACGTTGAAGTCCCGGCTCTAAGCCATACAAGACTGGACATTGAACTACTGAGTAGTCCTCTGATGACCCACAAGTATAGGGGATCAATCTAGTCCTTTCGATAAGTAAGAGTGTCGAACCCAACGAGGAGCAGAAGGCTCTGATAAACGGTTTTCAGCAAGGTAATAATTGCAAGCACTGAAAGTAGCGGTAACAAGTGATGGTGTAGTGAGGTGAAACGTAGCAGGTGAAAAGTAACAAGTAACAAGTAGGAGCAACGGTGCAGCAAAGTGTCCCAATCCCTTTTGTAGCAAGGGACAAGCCTGAACAAAGTCTTATAGGAGGAAAAACGCTCCCGAGGACACACGCGAATTTCTGTCATGCTAGTTTCATCATGTTCATATGATTCACGTTCGTTACTTTGATAGTTTTATATGTGGGTGGACCGGCGCTTGGGTACTGCCCTTACTTGGACAAGCATCCCAGTTATGATTAACCCCTCTCACAAGCATCCGCAACTACCAAAGAAGAATTAAGACAACGTCTAACCATAGCATTAAACTAGTGGATCCAAATCAGCCCCGTATGAAGCAACGCATAGACTGGGGTTTAAGCTTCTGTCACTCTAGCAACCCATCATCTACTTACTACTCCCCAATGCCTTCCTTTAGGCCCAAATATGGTGAAGTGTTATGTAGTCGACGTTCACATAACACCACTAGAGGAAAACACAACATACAGCATATCAAAATACCGAAAGAATACCAAATTCACATGACTATTATTAGCATGACTTATCCCATGTCCTCAGGAATGAAAGTAACTACTCACAAAGCATAATCATAATCATGATTAGAGGTGTAATGAGTAGCATCAAGGATCTGAACATAAACTCTTCCACCAAGTAATCCAACTAGCATCAACTACAAAGAGTAATCAACACTACTAGCAACCTTACAAGTACCAATCGGAGTCGCGAGACGGAGATTGGTTACAAGAGATGAACTAGGGTTCGGAGAGGAGATGGTGTTGATGAAGATGTTGATGGAGACAACTCCCCTCCGATGAGAGGTGTTTTGGTGATGACGATGGCGACGGTTTCCCCCTCCGGGAGGGAAGTTTCCCCGACAGGATCATCCTGCCGGAGCTCTAGATTGGTTTTGCTCAAGTTCCGCCTCGTGGCAGCGGAGAATCCACGAAAAAGCTCCACCCTGATTTTTTTCCGGACGAAACCCTTCATATAGCAAAAGAGGGGGGCCAGTGGGCCACCAGGGTGCCCACAAGCCCTGTTCCTGCAGCCAAGGGGGTAGTCCGCGACCACCAGGCTTGTGGGCCCCTGGCAGCTCCCCTCTGGCACTTCTTTCGCCCAGTATTTTTTTATATATTCCCAAAAAAATCCACGTTGATTTTCAGGGCATTTGGAGTTGCACAGAATAGAGGACTCAGACTTGCTCCTTTTCTAGTCGAGAATTCCAGCTGCCGGGATTCTCCCTCTTCAAATAAACCTTGCAAAATAAGAGAGAAAAGGCATAAGTATGGTACCACAAAGTATAATAACAGTCCATAAAGCGATAAATATCAACATGAAAGCATGATGCAAAATGGACGTATCAACTCCCCCAAGCTTAGACCTCGCTTGTCCTCAAGCGAAAACCAAGACCCATAACATGTCCACATGTTTAGGGATGAAGGTGTCGATAAAACATAATACGGACATGAGGGCATCATGATCACACATAGAACAACAATACATCATAAAGATTCTTATGGGATTGTAACAATTCCTGCACGAAGCAAAGTATGAAACAAAAACCTTACCGAGAAGTAGCCGACAACAGTCCATAGTCATTGAAGCAATTGCAATTTATCATAACCTCAGAAAGAGTCAAATAAGAGCTTGTAAAGCAAATCCACATACTCAATCATCTCTTTTGTTTTCCACAATTGTTACAACTCACGTGGTACTAATGGTATCAAAGTTTCAGTTGGACACAGAGAAAGATAGGGGCTTATAGTTTTGCCTCCCAACCATTTACCTCAAGGTCAAAGTCAACAATAATAAAGCATAAGTACTCATCTCCAAGTTGATATATGAATATAGATCTTTCCCAAGCATATGACGTTCACCAAGATGAAGACGGAATAGGGAAATTGTGTCGATCACCATGACTTTCACAAGGACAAAAGTAAAGGTACAAGATAGGCCCTTCGCAGAGGGAAGCACAGGTTGTCATGCGCTTTTGAGGTTTGGATGCGTGTCCTCTTAGTGTGGAGGAACGTCACTTTATATTGCCTCCTGTGATAAAGAACTTTATTATGCAGTCTGTCGCTTTTATGTCTTCCTCATCACAGGTTCGTATAAAGCTTATTTTTCACACACTAATAGATCATACATATTAGAGAGCAATTTGTATTGCTTGCACCGATGGAACTTACTTGAGGGATCTTATTCAATCCATAGGTAGGTATGGTGGACACTCATGGCAAAACTGGGTTGAAGGTTTATGGATGCACAAGTAGTATCTCTACTTGGTGCGGGAGTTTTGGCTAATATGAGGTGGAAGCAATTGTCACATGCTAAGGGGTCTCTAAACATATAACATTGTTTGGAATCCAGCAAACACAATTCATTATGTTGTCTTCCTTGTCCAACATCTACTTCTAAGCATGTAATAGTTTGGTGAGTGCTCACAATTATAGAAAGTGTCTAAGATGGTATATTTATATGTGAACCTCTCTTTCCTTATTACTTCTTATTAATTGCAACAATGACTGTGGTCTATGTTGGTCTATTCTCAACAAGTTTCAATCATCATACTTGTTATATGTGAAGCTATCACTTTCCACAAGATCATCTCATGATCTTTCATGCTATCGTTCCTTTCATACTTTTGATCACGGCACAAAACAAAGCCCTTGACTAAGGTACTCTTTATTATATAGCTCTCAAGCTCGAATACATCGGGGGAGACACAAGGCAAAAGACTCAAACTAAACACTAAAGACTTATTCCACTAAGAGAAGAAATAAAAACTGAAAAGGAAAGAACTAAAACAGAGGTAAAAGCAAAAGACATAAAGGTGATACGATACCAAGGCAACTCCCCCAAGCTTGGCAAAATCCAAGGGGGTTGCCCATACCAATGCTTAGTTGTCTTCCTTTGGTGGTGATGGTGGTGGAGTCTTTGCCTTTGATTCCAAGAGAGCTATCAATCTTCGATTTATACCTTGGAGATCTATGACATGGTTTTCCAGCAAAACAACTTCACGAGAAAGGGAAATATTGCGAGCACAAGTTGTTTCACCAAACATCAAGAGTTCAATCAAGGATGGAGACATCACGTGGAGGAAGGGTTGGAGAAAATCCACTCCTTCAACGTCTTCATTGTTGAATATAGGTTGAACTTCCTCCTTAGCTTTGTCCCTGGCTTCCGTGACTTCTACTCTTTTCAGATCAGCATCTACTTCTTCATGAACTTGAGGGAGATTATTCTCCCCAACAGATTCCTGAGACATCTTTGCTCTAAATCTGCGGCAGACAACAGGCTCGAGACGAAAACAAAGGAAAACTGCGCGATACGGAGATCAGAACCCTCGGGCGTATATATAATGATTTTTTTTGGACCAGAAGGGGTGCTCCGCAAGAAAACGGAGTCCGGAAGGCACACGAGGTGCCACAAGCCATGTTGTCGCGGCCAGGGGAGGCCGCGACAACCAAGCTTGTGGCTGCCTCGTGCGCTCTCCGGACTGCTTTTTATTTTTCTATTTTTCCATAAATTCCAAAACGGAGAAAATTTCCTACTAGAAAAGTTTCGGAGTCCAATTACTTACCGAAACACATACCTCTTCGTTTTCAGGGTCTGAAACAGGCTGATAAACATCCCTTATGTACTCCTCTGGAGTTATGATATTGATGATATTGGTCTCAACATTTATGGGAGTACCAGAGATATAATGCTTGATTCTTTGCCCATTTACCACTCTAGGAAAATTACCTTCCGTGTTATTGATTTTGATGGCACCGGAACAATATACTTCCTCGACAACGTAGGGTCCTTCCCATTTAGAGAGAAGCTTGCATGCGAAGAATCTTAAGCGAGAATTGTATAGCAGGACATAATCACCTACATTGAACTCTCATTTTTGTATTCTTTTATCGTGCCATCTCTTAACCTTTTCCTTGAACAACTTGGCATTCTCATATGCTCGGCCCCTCCATTCATCTAATGAGCTGATATCAAACAACCGCTTCTCACTGGCAAGTTTGAAATCAAAGTTGAGCTCTTTGATTGCCCAATAAGCTTTGTGTTCCAGCTCAAGAGGTAAATGACAGGCCTTACCGTAAACCATTTTATACGGCGACATGCCCATGGGATTCTTATAAGCAGTCCTCTAAGCCCATAGTGCATCGTCAAGTTTGCTAGACCAATTCTTTCGAGATCTATTGACAGTCTTTTGTAAGATCAATTTGATCTCCCTATTACTCAACTCCACTTGACCACTAGACTGAGGATGATAAGGAGATGCAACTCTATGGTTGACATCATACTTAACGAGCATCTTGCGGAAAACACCATGAATGAAGTGTGAACCGCCATCAGTCATCAGATATCTAGGGACTCCAAATCTTGGGAAAATGACTTCATTAAGCATCTTAATAGAGGTGTGGTGATCAGCATTTCTAGTGGGGATAGCTTCTACCCACTTAGTGACGTAATCCACATCAACTAAGATGTGAGTATACCCATTGGAACTCGGGAAAGGTCCCATATAATCAAAGCCCCAGACATCAAATGGTTCAATGACAAGTGAATAGTTCATAGGCATTTCGTGACGCTTACTGATGTTCCCTATTCTTTGGCATTCGTCACAAGACAAGACAAACTTATGGGCATCCTTGAAGAGAGTGGGCCAATAGAAACCTGATTGCAATACCTTATGAGCAGTTCTGTCTCCAGCATGCTGTCCTCCGTAGGCCTCGGAATGACACTTTTGCAGGATTTGTCCCTGTTCATGTTCAGGCACACAACATCTAATAACACCATCTACTCCTTCCTTATAAAGGTGAGGATCATCCCAAAAGTACTGTCTCAAATCAAAGAAGAATTTCTTCTTTTGCTGGTAGGTGAAACTGGGTGGTATGTATTTGGCTACGATATAGTTTGCGTAATCAGCATACCAAGGTGCACTATGTGAAGTACGGATGACATTCAATTGCTCATCAGGAAAGTTGTCATCAATAGATCGTGGGCCACCAAGGACATTCTCTAGCCTGGACAAGTTATCTGCTACAGGGTTATCAGCACCCTTTCGATCAACAACGTGCAAATCAAATTCCTGTAGCAGGAGAACCCATCTGATTAGCCTAGGCTTAGCGTCCTTCTTCTCCATAAGGTACTTAATAGCAGCATGATCAGAGTGAATAGTGACTTCGGAGTCAACTATATAAGATCTGAATTTTTCACATGCAAACACGACTGCTAAAAACTCCTTCTCCGTAGTAGCATAGTTTCTCTGGGCACTGTCTAGAGTTTTACTAGAGTCGTGAAAAACATTCAACTTTTTGTCAACTATTTGTCCTAGAACAACACCAACAGCATAATCACTAGCATCGCACATGATTTCAAAGGGCAAGTTCCAATCAGGTGGTTGAACAATAGGTGCGGTTATCAAGGCCTTATTAAGTATTTCGAAAGCTTACTCACAATTCTCATCAAAAACAAAAGGAACATCCTTCTGCAAGAGGTTGGTAAGAGGCCTAGAAATCTTAGAGAAGTCTTTAATGAACCTTCTATAGAAACCAGCATGACCTAGGAAACTTCGTATACCTCTGATATCTGTGGGGCAAGGCATTTTCTCAATTGCATCAACCTTAGCCTTATCAAATTCAATGCCTTTCTCAGAGATTTTGTGTCCTAAGACGATGCCTTCATTAACCATGAAATGGCTCTTCTCCCAGTTCAAGACGAGGTTGGTATATTTGCATCTCTGTAAGACTCGATCAAGGTTGCTGAGGCAATCGTCAAAGGAAGAACCATAAACGGAGAAATCATCCATGAAAACCTCAACAATCTTTTCACAAAAGTCAGAGAATATTGCCATCATACACCTTTGAAAGGTGGCACGTGCATTGCATAAGCCAAAAGGCATACGTCTATAAGCAAAGGTACTGAAGGGGCAGATGAAAGTGGTTTTCTCCTGATCAGATTGTGCAACAGGTATTTGCGAGAAACCTGAATAACCGTCTAGAAAGCAGAAGTGTGTGTGTTTAGATAGCCTTTCTAGCATTTGGTCGATAAACGACAAAGGATAATGGTCTTTCCTAGTTGCCTTGTTCAGTTTCCGGAAGTCTATCACCATCCTATAGCCAGTAATAATCCTCTGTGGAATTAGTTCATTCTTATCATTAGGAACGACGGTGATACCTCCCTTCTTAGGTACGCAATGTACTGGACTTACCCAATCACTATGAGCAACATGATAAATGATTCCTGCTTCCAGAAGCTCTAATATTTCTTTCTCACAACCTCTTTCATCCTCAGATTTAATCTCCGTTGATGATCAACAACTAGCTTAGAATCAGGATCAGTTTAAATCTTGTGCTGACATAGAGTGGGACTAATACCCTTAAGATCATCAAGAGTATATCCAATAGCAGCACGGTATTTCCTCAAAGTTTTTAATAACTTCTTCTCTTCGTGATTCGAGAGGTGAGCACTAATAATAACAGGATATATCTCCTTCTCATCAAGATAGGCATACTTAAGAGTATCTGGTAACTGTTTTAGCTCGAACACAGGATCACCCTTTGGTGGGGGAGGATCCCCAGGCAGTTCAGCAGGCAGATTATTCTTGATAATAGGATATTGTTCTAAAACAATTTTATCTATCTCATCTCTTCAATCCATATGCATATCATTTTCATGCTCAATCAGATATTGCTCTAAAGGATCCGTAGGAGGTACGGCAATAGAGGCAAGAGCAACGATTTCATCCCTACCAGACGACTCTTTTTCATGAGGTTGTCTTCCAAACTTGGAGAAGTTAAATTCATGAGACACACCCTCGAAACTAACAGTGACAGTCTGTTTAACGCAATCAATATGAGCATTGACAGTGTTGAGAAAGGGTCTACCAAATATGATGGGACAAAAGCTATCTTGTGCAGTAGCAAGGACGAGGAAATCAGTAGGATACTTCGTCTTACCACACAAGACTTCTACGTCTCTCACAATTCCCAGAGGGCATATAGTGTCTCTATTAGCTAGCATAATAGTGACATCAATGGGTTCTAACTCAGCAGGCGCAATCTCATCTTTGATTTCATCATAAAGGGACCGGGGTATTGCACTAACGCTAGCACCCATATCACATAAACCATGATAACAGTGATCTCCTATCTTGACAAAAACAACGGGCAGGCCAACTATAGGTCTGTATTTGTCTTTCGCGTGAGGTTTAGCAATTTCTAGCGGAGTCCTCATAGAATTTTATGACATGCCCGTCTATGTCTTCGGTTAAGAGATCTTTGATAATAGCAACACTAGGTTCAACTCTAATTTTCTCAGGGGGTGCAAGTGGTCTAATGTAACCCCTACGTATCACAGTTGGAGCTTTAGAATAATCCTTTTTCCTAGCAGGGTAAGGTGGTTTCTCAGCATAGGCACAAGGAACAATAGGATCACTAAAGGCAATGACTTTCTCATCAACTAGATTGGGTTTAACTATGTTGACTTCTACAGGAGGATGATACTTAAACCACTTCTCTTCGGGGAGATCAATATGAGCAGCAAAAGATTCACATAGAGAAGCTACTATCTCAGAGTCAAGTCCATACTTAGCGCTAAAATTTCTAGAAGTGTTTGTTTCAACAAAAGATTTAACATAATCAAACTGGAAATGCATACCTAACTCCTTACCTTCTTCAAGCTCCCAATCTTCAGAGTTACGTTTGATTCTTTCCAATAAATTCCACTTGTGGTCAATATCCTTCTTCATAAAAGAACCGGTACAAGAAGTGTCAAGCATGGTACGATCTTCATGAGAAAGCCAAGCATAAAAGTTTTGAGTGATAATTTCTCTCGAGAGCTCATGATTGGGGCATGAATATAGCATTGATTTAAGCCTCCCCCAAGATTGAGCTATGCTTTCCCTGTCACGAGGCCAAAACTTATAAATATAACTCCGATCACGATGTACTAAATGCATAGGATAAAACTTTTGATGAAATTCCAATTTCAACCGATTGTAGTCCCATGATCCAGTATCATCACATAGCCTATACCATGTCAACGCCTTATCCTTCAAAGATAAAGGAAAGACTTTCTTCTTTACCTCATCCTCAGGCAAACCTGCAAGCTTAAATAAACCACAAACTTCATCTACATAGATTAGATGCAAGTCTCGATGTGATGATCCATCTCCTGTAAAAGGATTAGCCAGCAGTTTCTCAAGCATAATCGAAGGAATTTCATAAAAGATATTTTCAGTGGGTACCTCAGGTCGAGGAGCAACTCCTCGTGCTTCCGTTCATGGTGAAGATACCCCGAACAAATTCCTCAAAGCAACAGTTTCCATAGTGACAAGTGACAATAAATTTCAGCATAGTATATAAATGTTTCCTTACCAAATTCCACTTACCAAAGGCGCTTCACTCCCCGGCAATGGCACCAGAAAAGAGTCTTGATGACCCACAAGTATAGCGGATCAATCGTAGTCCTTTCGATAAGTAAGAGTGTCGAACCCAACGAGGAGCAGAAGGCTCTGATAAACGGTTTTCAGCAAGGTAATAACTGCAAGCACTGAAAGTAGCGGTAACAAGTGATGGTGTAGTGAGGTGAAACGTAGCAGGTGAAAAGTAACAAGTAACAAGTAGTAGCAACGGTGAAACAAAGTGGACCAATCACTTTTGTAGCAAGGGACAAGCCTGAACAAAGTCTTATAGGAGGAAAAACGCTCCCGAGGACACACGCGAATTTCTGTCATGCTAGTTTCATCATGTTCATATGATTCGCGTTCGTTACTTTGATAGTTTGATATGTGGGTGGACCGGCACTTGGGTACTGCCCTTACTTGGACAAGCATCCCACTTATGATTAACCCCTCTCGCAAGCATCCGCAACTATGAAAGAAGAATTAAGACAACGTCTAACCATAGCATTAAACTAGTGGATCCAAATGAGCCCCTTACGAAGCAACGCATAGACTGGGGTTTAAGCTTCTGTCACTCTAGCAACCCATCATCTACTTACTACTCCCCAATGCCTTCCTCTAGGCCCAAATATGGTGAAGTGTTATGTAGTCGACGTTCACATAACACCACTAGAGGAAAAGACAACATACAACATATCAAAATACCGAACAAATACCAAATTCACATGACTATTATTAGCATGACTTATCCCATGTCCTCAGGAACAAAAGTAACTACTCACAAAGCATAATCATAATCATGATCAGAGGTGTAATGAGTAGCATCAAGGATCTGAACATAAACTCTTCCACCAAGTAATCCAACTAGCATCAACTACAAAGAGTAATCAACACTACTAGCAACCTTACAAGTACCAATCGGAGTCGCGAGACGGAGATTGGTTACAAGAGATGAACTAGGGTTTGGAGAGGAGATGGTGCTGATGAAGATGTTGATGGAGACGACTCCCCTCCGATGAGAGGACTGTTGGTGATGATGATGGCGACGATTTCCCCTCCGGGAGGGAAGTTTCCCCGGCAGGATCGTCCTGTCGGAGCTCTAGATTGGTTCTGCTCAAGTTCCGCCTCGTGGCGGCGGAGAATCCACGAAAAAGCTCCACCCTAATTTTTTTCCGGACGAAACCCTTCATATAGCAAAAGAGGGGGCCAGTGGGCCACCAGGATGCCTACAAGCCCTGTTGCCGCGGCCGGGGGGTAGGTCGCAGCCACCAGGCTTGTGGGCCCCTGGCAGCTCCCCTTTGGTACTTCTTTCGCCCAGCATTTTTTATATATTCCCAAAAAATTCCACATTGATTTTCAGGTCATTTGGAGTTGCGCAGAATAGAGGACTCAGACTTGCTCCTTTTCCAGTCCAGAATTCCAGCTGCCGGTATTCTCCCTCTTCGAATAAACCTTGCAAAATAAGAGAGAAAAGGCATAAGTATGGTACCACAAAGTATAATAACAGTCCATAAAGCGATAAATATCAACATGAAAGCATGATGCAAAATGGACGTATCATCCTCCTTACGTGTTAACCAAGCATTCTTAGCATCTTGGTCAGCCGTAGCGGGTGGTTCATCTCCTAGCGCAGCATTAAGGACATAATCCTTCTTCCCAGCTTGCAGGAGTGTTAGAGCATATATCTCCATATGTGGTTTTGGTAATTGATGACAATTCCTATGGACTAATGGTTGCCTTAAGTTATATTTATAGGATTTGTCCATAGGCACTTCTTGAAGTCCATCTGTTGGGTTCAAGGAATTTATATGATGACCAAGATGGTATTCAAGGTATTATCCAAAGAATGGTCATAGAGACACTAGGTTGATCAAGATCTCAGACAAAGAGTAAATCAAGATGATCAACACACAAAGCATATAAGATGTACCGAGAGGGATCAAGTGATCCAATGGTATGGTAAGCATTGTCCATTACGTGTTTGTGTACTAACCCATGGTCTTTGTGAGAGTCCTATGTGGGGGTTAGGTGTGCTTCCATGGGCTTGCGTCAAAAGGAAGATCTCATACAACCCATGAAGGATGACGTCAAGTGGTGATCGTCATCAAGACTGTGGTGTGCAAGTTCAAGTGGATCAGCACGAATATATCATTGAAACTATTGTTAATGATCATGTGTTGATAAGGACAAGCTCTTGTGCTAACAAGGACAAGATCAAGATAAGCATTCCTGAGCACTACATGCTTGATTCTTGTGGATGTTCACATGGTGGACAAATGAAGATGAATACATAAGCTAGGCTTTCCACATTGTGTATGGGAGAGCTACTTGAAGACTTCATCATGTCTTGCTTTCAACTTGAGCCAAGAAGGAACAACAACATCAAGCTCAAGTGAAAGGGCTAACTCAAAGGTATCAGTTCCTTTGACGTTAGTGGTGCGGAGTGATGATCAGCGAGTAAAAGTATACACTCAAGTATGGATCATCAGTACCCTTTTATGATTCTTGAGTCCTTAGGGATCCCGCACTATTAAGAGGGGATCACAAGTTTTGCGATGAACTTGCTCAAACTACATCTCCACTGTTCTTGTCAGACCACATCTCCACTGCTCTGCTGTTATCTGAAAACAGAACCAGTGCCTCGGACATCCGGCTTCCTCCGGACGTCCGAGGGTCGGACGACCGACTGCTTCGGAAATCCGGAATCCTATACGAGAGAACAGAGCCATATAACTCGGACTTCCGGCTCCCTCTGGACGTCCGAGGCCCGTACGTCCGACCAGCTTCGGAAATCCGGAACTATGCACCAGAGAAACTTGATCCATATAACTCGGACTTTCGGCTCCCTCCGGGCGTCCGAGGGCCGGACGTCCGGCCAGCTTCGGAAATCCGGAACTTTGCACCAGAGAAACTTGAGCCATATAACTCGGACTTCCGACTTCCTCCGCACGTCCGGTCCCTGCTCAACTACACAGTGATTCCAGATATATATATACATCTCTCGGACGACCGACCACTGTCGGATGTCCGACACCCTGTGGGCGTCCGGACATCCGAGAAACTGCCGGATGTCCGACCACTGCCGGACTTAAGTGACCCCAACGGTTGTTTTTCTCTCCCCACTATATATTACCCCCTCACACTTCGTGAGAGGGTGCCTAACACAGCCATATCCTCATAAGAACACATTTCTACCTCACACACATTTGCTCACACCAAATCTTAGATCCCAAGAGCATTTGTGAGCCCCTTTGAGAGTTGTTGCAATCAAAAGATAGATCGTCTCCCTCTCCTCCTCTCAACCCAAGCTATTTGAGATTTGAGCAAGTTTTGAGCATTCCCCGTGATCTTGTTACTCTTGGAGGTTGGAGACTCCTAGGCGGTAGGAGTTCTTCGGAGAGGAATCAATCTGTGTGATTTCCCCCGGAAAAGTTTGTGAGGGTTTGGAAGCCACCTCAAAGGCTTACCACTAGTGGTTGAGAAACGCCTTCGTGGTGTTATCTCAAAGGGAGAATAGGGTGAGCCTGCGTGGCGTTGATGTGCCTTCGTGGTAACATCCACCTCTCTAACGGTGACTAGCTTCCCTCCAAGGAAGTGAACATCGGGATACATCTTTGTCTTAGTGACCTTGGTTATCCTTAACCCTAACTCCTTACTTGTGGTTTACTTGTGTTACTTGAGCATACATACATTGCATATTGTTTGTGCTCATTATATTGTGTTGGCTATTTCTTTGTACAAGATTAATCGTTCAAGCATACCCTCTATATCCACACGTTCACACTTGCAGCTTTTGAAATATCGTGTGCTATAGTGTGATCTAGTATCTTGAGTTGTTCACCTACTTGTCGTGTGATATAGCTCAAGTAAGTTTGTGTAACTTGTGCTTGTTAGTAACCGTGTTGTGTCCATCTTGGTAGATCGTGTTGTTGGTGCACATTGCGGTGCCTATTGCATTTAGGATTTGTGCTTGAAAAGTATCCTCTTAGTTTATTTCCGCATTAGGTTTAAGCCAAATCCGAAGAAGTTTTTAAATAGCCTATTCAACCCCCCCCCCCTCTAGGCGTCATCGTGGTCCTTTCAAGGAGCAACTTAAGATTACGAGCCCAGTCTACAAAGTTGCTTCCATCATCTTTCAACTTAGCTTTCTCTAGGAACGTATTAAAATTCAGGGTGGCTATCGCGTGAGCCATTGATCTACAACACAAATATTTCAAAGTGGACTTAGACTATGTTCAAGATAATTAGAGTTTAACTAATCAAATTACTTGCTAAACTCCCACTCAAAAAGAACATCTCTCTAGTCATTTGAGTGGTACATGATCCAAATTCACTAACTCAAGTCCGATCATCACGTGAGTTGAGAATAGTTTAAGTGGTAAGCATCTCTATGCTAATCATATCAACTATACGATTCATGCTCGACCTTTCGGTCTCATGTGTTCCGAGGTCATGTCTGCACATGCTAGGCTCGTCAAGCTTAACCCGAGTGTTCCGCGTGTGCAACTGTTTTGCACCCGTTGTATGTGAACTTGAGTCTATCACACCCGATCATCACATGATGTCTCGAAACGACGAACTATAGCAACGGTGCATAGTCGGGGAGAACACAAATTCGTCTTGAAATTTTAGTGAGAGATCACCTCATAATGCTACCGTCGTTCTAAGCAAACTAAGGTGCATAAAAGGATTAACATCACATGCAATTCATAAGTGACATGATATGGCCATCATCATGTCCTTCTTGATCTCCATCACCAAAGCACCGGCACGATCTTCTTGTCACTGGTGCCACACCATGATCTCCATCATCATGATCTCCATCAACGTGTCTCCATCGGGGTTGTCGTGCTACTTATGCTATTACTACTAAAGCTACATCCTAGCAATATAGTAAACGCATCTGCAAACACAAACTTTAGTTTAAAGACAACCCTATGGCTCCTGCTGGTTGTCGTACCATCGACGTGCAAGTCGATATTAACTATTACAACATGATCATCTCATACATCCAATATATCATATCACAAGCATACCCTGCAAAAACAAGTTAGACGTCCTCTAATTTGTTGTTGCATGTTTTACGTGGCTGCTATGGGTATCTAGTAGATCGCATCTTACTTCCGCAAAAACCACAACGGAAATGTGCAAATTGCTATTTAACCTCTCGAAGGACCGCCTCGGTCAAAACCAATTCAACTAAAGTTGAAGAAACCGACACCCGCCAGTCATCTTTATGCAACGAGGTTGCATGTCAATCGATGAAACCAGTCTTTCGTAAGCGTACGAATAATGTCGGTCCGGACCGCTTCAATCCAACAATACCGCTGAATCGAGAAAAGACTAAGTAGGGCAGCAAATCAAACATCACCGTCCACAAAACCCTTTGTGTTCTACTCGAGATAACATCTGCGCATGGACCTAGCTCATGATGCCACTGTTGGGGAACGTTGCATGGGAAACAAAAAAATTCCTACGCACACGAACACCTATCATGGTGATGTCCATCTACGAGAGGAGATTTGGATCTATGTACCCTTGTAGATCGCACAGCAGGAAGCGTTAAGAAACACGGTTGATGTAGTGGAACGTCCTCATGTCCCTCGATCCGCCCCGCGAACCGTCCCGCGATCCATCCCACGATCCGCTCCGATCTAGTGCCGAACGGACAACACCTCCGCGTTCAGCACACGTACAGCTCGACGATGATCTCGGCCTTCTTGATCTAGCAAGCAAGACGGAGAAGTAGATGAGTTCTCTGGCAGAGTGATGGTGCTCCGGTGGTGGTGAAGGATCTACTCCTGCACGGCTCCGCCCGAGCTTCGCAGAAATACGATCTAGAGGTAAAACTATGGTGTCTAGATCTGAGTTGCATGTGGCAAAAGTTGTCTCAAATCAGCCCTAAATCACCACTATATATAGGAGGGAGGGGGAGGAGGCTTGCCTTGAGGGCCAAGCCCTCAAGGGTGCGCTGGCTAGGGAGGAGGAGGAGTCCTACTCCAATCCTAGTCCAACTAGGATTGGAAAGTGGAGTCCTCTCCCTTCCCACCTTTTTTTTTCTTTAGTTCTTCTTTCTTTGGCGCACAAGTCCCTTTGGGCTGTCCCACCAGCCCACCAAGGGCTGGTGCACCACCCCTAGGGCCTTTGGGCTTCCCCGGGTGGGTTGCCCCCCTCCCGGTGAACATCCGGAACCCATTTGTCACTCCCGGTACAATCCCGGTAATGCCGGAAAACCTTCCGGTAACCAAATGAAGTCATACTATATATCAATCTTCGTCTCCGGACCATTCTGGGAACCCTCGTGATGTCTGTGATCTCATCCGGGACTCCGAACAACATTCGGTAACCACACATATAACTCAACTATACTAAAACATCATCGAACCTTAAGTGTGCAGACCCTGCGGGTTCGAGAACTATGTAGACATGCCCCGAGGTACTCCTCAGTCAATCTCCAATAGCGGGACCTGGATGCCCATATTGGATCCTACATATTCTCCGAAGATCTTATCGGTTGAACCTCAGTGTCAAGGATTCATATAATCCCGTATGTCATTCCCTTTGTCCTTCGGTATGTTACTTGCCCGAGATTCGATCGTCGGTATCCGCATACCTATTTCAATCTCGTTACCGGCAAGTCTCTTTACTCGTTCTGTAATACAAGATCCCGTTACTTACACTTAGTCACATTGCTTGCAAGGCTTGTGTGTGATGTTGTATTACCGAGTGGGCCCCGAGACACCTCTCCGTCACACGGAGTGACAAATCCCAGTCTTGATCCATACTAACTCAACGGACACCTTCGGAGATACCTCTAGAGCATCTTTATAGTCACCCAGTTATGGTGTGACGTTTGATACACACAAGGTATTCCTCCGGTGCCAGTGAGTTATATGATCTCATGGTCGTAGGAACAAATACTTGACACGCAGAAAACTATAGCAATAAAACGACACGATCAATATGCTACGTTCATAGTTTGGGTCTAGTCCATCACATGATTCTCCTAATGATGTGATCCAGTTATCAAGCAACAACACTTTGCACATAGTCAGAAAACCTTGACTATCCTTGATCAACTGGCTAGCCAACTAGAGGCTTGCTAGGGACATTGTTTTGTCTATGTATCCACACATGTATCTATGTTTTCATTCAATACAATTATAGCATGGATAATAAACGATTATCTTTAAACAAGAAATATAATAATAACTATTTATCATTGCCTCTAGGGCATACTTCCAACACTCCTAACCCTAAGTCTTGGCCTAAAAATTCCCAAATATTCCCGTATCGCCAAAAAGAGCAACAAAAATAATTTTACGCCGCCGAGAGCCTCTATTCCCGAGAGATCCCATATGCATAGATTACCCCATTGTCACCATGGGAACCCACAAGTTGAGTACCAGAACATATATCGAGTGAATCAACAGAACACCCCATTGTCACTAAGGGTATCCACATGCAAGACATACATCAAGTGATCTCAAATCCAATATCCAGTCTGACATAAAACAATCTCAAGGGAAAGATTCAATTCATCACCTCAAGGTAGCAAGAGACAAACACCATACGATCCAACTATATTAACAAAGCCCATGACACATCAAGATCGTGACATCTCAAGAACACGCGCGCGAGAGAGAGAGAGAGATAGAGAGGGAGAGAGATCAAACAATAGCTACCAGTACATTCCCTCAGCCCCGACGGTGAACTACTCCCTCCTTGTCATGGAGACCGCCGGGATGATGTAGATGGCCTCCAGTGACGATTGCCCCCTCCGACAGGGTGCCGGAATAGGTCTCCACATGAATTTTCTTCAGTACACAGGCTTGCCACGATGGAGCGGAAGTTATAGGTTAACTTCTGGGGATTTCCTAATATATATAAGATTTTTCGGCGTTGCAATCATGTCAAATGGATCCACGAGGTGGTCCCAAGCCATGAGGGCGTGCCTAGAGGGTGGCCGCACCCTGTTTGCTTGGCACCAATAGGTGGCCCTCCTCCCGTGGTTTTTCACTCTAGTATTTATTATTTTCTCCAAAAAATCATCAAAAAGTTTCGGGTGATTCCGAGAACTTTTTATTTTTTGCACAAAAACAGCACCACGGTACTTGTGAAACAATGTCAGTCCAGATTAGTTCCAATTAAATCATAGAAATTGTATCAAAACGATATAAAAGTATGTAAATATAGGTAAATATGGCAGGAATACTTCATAAATTATCGATACAATGGAGACATATCAAAGCGCATATGCCCGAAGTATGTTGTGGCCGACTGAGAACACTTCTCGGCGTTGGTGACAGCTGCTCAAAGATTGTTGACACGAGACAAGGAGACGAAAGAGAACATATGAGCCAAAGTCGTCCATATCGCATGTGAAGTTTTGAGCGAAGCAACTTAGACAAGAACCTCCTTGGACAGATAACGAAGGAGATATGCAACGATTTGGTGGTCCTGGACTAGCCAGGGGCATAGGCAATGTGCTAATTGTAAATTGAGTTGGGATTTTTCCCGAAGAGGAGGGGAGATGCAACACATTATAGATAGGCATTTCTATTAGTGAGAACCAAGGTTATCGAACCAATAGGAGAATCACGTAAACCCCCTTCGACAACACCTACACACACAGAACCAAACACTTGCACCCAAGCGGGCAAGAGGGTTGTCAAGCCACTTGAACTCGTTACTTGCAAGGATTAAATATTGGTAGATAGATAATATAAATAAATAAAATTAAATAATAGTAAATAAATTTCAGCAAAGCATTTTTGGAGTTTTATTAATTATGTTTAAGTAGACCTCGGGGCCATAGTTTTCGCTAGAGGCTTCTCTCTCGAACATAACATACAACATAACGCATAATTATGACATGTTATTCATGGCAATGATCATGTATATAGGCATCACGTCCATAAACAAGTAGACCAACTCCTTCCTACATCTACTGCTATTACTCCACTCATCGACCACTATCCAACATGCATCTAGAGTATTAAGTATGAAATAGAGTAATGCTTGGAGCAAGATGACATGATGTAGACAAAGTAAGACAAGCAATATGTTCAGGCTCCATCGTTTAATCCTTAATGGCATAAATACAATACGTTCCATGTCCCTTTTTGTTAGTGGGATCGAGCACCGCAATATTGAACCCATCACAACGCACCACTCCCACTGAGGATAAATCAATCTACTTGGCAAAACCAAACCGACAGATCGGAGAGAAATACGAAGCTATAACAATCACACATATAAGAATTCAGAGAAGACTCAATATATATTCATGAATAATCTGATCAAAAACCCACAATTCATCATATCCCAACAAACACACCGCAAAGAGGATTACATCGGATAGATCACCACGGGAATCATGGTGAACTTTGTATTGAAGATCAAAGAGAGAGAAGAATCCATCTAACTACTAGTTATGGATCTATAGGTCTCTAGTGGACTACTCACACATCACCATGGAGTCAATACAGTTGATTAGATGGCCTCCGTGATCGATTCCCCCTCCGACAGGACATCGAAAAAGGTCTCCAGATGGCCTCCCGTCAGAACACAGACTTGTGGCAGCAGAAAAAGTGTTTCGGGTGGCTCTCTGTTGGTTACCTGATTTTAGAGAATTTATGGAGGTGAAATTAGGTCAATCAGAGCCACAAGGGTCCCACAAGGCATCAGGACGTGCCTACCCCTAGGCGCGCCCTGTTGCCTTGTCGTCTCCTCGTCTATCGTCTCGTCTCCTTCCGAAGCTTCCAGGTCCTCTTTTGTCCAGAAAAAATCGTCAAAAAGTTCCATAGAATTTGGACTTTGCTTGGTACTGATTTCATGGAAAACCAAAATCAAGCAAAGAAATAACTCGCACTTGGCATTGGGTAATAGTTTAGTTCCCAAAAATGATATAAAATAACATATAAAGCATCCAAGATTGATAATGTAATAGCATCGAACAATATCGATACATTGGAAATGTATCACAGGGTTAGAGATGACATGATCCTTGCCATCTTCATCTTTGGTAGTGTTGGTTTTTGTAGGCTCCTCGATGGTGCGATCTACATAGCCATACAAACCAGCGCCCAATATTTGGGATCGTGATTGAGCTTTCCAAAAGACGTAGTTCGTCCTGGTAAGTGGCTCAGATGTGTTGTAGTTGAGGCCGGAGGGAATAGCTACGGTGGAGGTGTACATGGCGGTGAGGGGCTCGGTGGAGGGTGAAAGAAGTTGAGATGTGATGAAGTTGGGAGGCAGCGATCTCGGCAGCGATTTAGGAGGTGGAAGGCAACGAGCTAGATGCAATGGAAGAGCCTTCTGTGTATACCATGTAAGGAATTATGGAAGCATCTCAACCCTCATACACGAGAACCCGCATGTATATATTGAGTAGCAATTTGTAGAGATCGAGGGGAATACAATCGATGGAGATAGCCAACCGTAGGAAGTTACAAAGAGAGATCGGGATAGACAGGTAAAACAAGTTAAAACAGAAAATCTATCTCAACTAACCTAAATAAGTGGTGCAAGTAATACAAAGGCGGCTACAATATCTATGTAACTATATGTGTTTAACAGTGATATCATCAAGAAATTGATGTTGTGATGTCATGCAAGTGCACATGGTTATTGTACCACTTTAGTGATAAATAAAGTATGGAACCCATAGGAAGGCACCACAAACCCCGCAACTATGTTGCCACTTCACGCAGTTACGTACACACCAAAACCAAAGATTGGAAATAGCCTACTCTCTAGGTTTCTAGGGAAACTAGATAAAAAGCGGTTTAACTAAACTACTAACAAAGAAGATAAAAACATGAAATAAAGGACACTAAGTTAGTAAGGACGACACTTGAGTAATAAAGCATTCTCGAGGGTTCTGAAATCACTACATGTGAACTATCATATCCTCTAGTAACTGATCAAATGCATAATTTGGAAGAGCTTGGTACATAACACATTCTACTCTAATGTAGACTTCATGCCATGCACGCCACCATCATAGTCTTCCCCATAGGGTTACAACTCATGATAATTAAGGGTTTACTATGTGGACATGACCTCTCTAAGGGTTCTTCGTAACTCCCATATCAATTGCAATGACGAGGAATCAAGACTTTTACCGTCACCTCAAATTACCCCAATATCCCCAACGCTTCACAATGACAATAATATATTTCATGGCCACAAGGCATAAATGTGAGTGAGCCTCCTCTCGACATTTGCGAAGTCTAGTAACTCGAATCATAAACATGTAATATTAGATCACATCAAATACCATATAGGGTTCAATCATATCCTCAAAAACATAAACATGAAGGTTAGGGACAAGTTACAAGCCGACATCAAGCCGCTGCACGGAGAAGATGTGGTGGTGCTGGTAATGACGACGACATAGTGGAGATGGCGATGATGGTGGTCGCGTCGGTGGGGATGGAGATGGGGGCAACGCCATTGCCGACGTCGACGCTAGGATCAGTGTTCATGGTGGTGGGGCCTCCTCTTTCTTTCCTTGATGTTGTCCCTCCTCCTCGATTTGGAGGAGGGAAAGTGCAAGATTTGGCCTAAAATTATTTACTTGTCAGATTGATATAAGGTACTTATTCTGGAAGTTTTTCCGGCACGATACTCTATATCAACTGTTCTTTTCTGTGTCGGCCGATTATAGCGGCTCTGCTAGAGATGCACTGGCAGATCCCCTATAAGCTCGCTTATGTGTAAAATCTCGGCCGATTTACAGAAAACATGAAAATATCGTCCCGAGCAGATCCTGTGAAATAGGCCCGACTCATAAAACCCGAGCGCGAGTTCATCAAGGCGAAGGAGGCGGTCGCTGCTAGAGAAGAAGGTGTCACATAGCGGCTCGAAGCGGCCAAGGAGGAGTACAACCTCGCCTTCGTTCTCTCCAGCTCAGCGGCCGAGTACTATCTTCATATCAAGAAGGACTAGAGTAGTTTAGATTAGGTTATAATTTTGTATGTTTAAGTTTGTGTGATGAACTTCCGGCAGACTATGATGGCACGAACAATGTTTACGGTAGTAGTATGTTTAAATTATACAATATGAGATGAAGAACCTGCTTTATTCCGTGATATCACAAAATCATTTATAGCATCCCTATATAAAATTTGCGGTACTGTTGTTTAGGCATGTGTCAATGCATCGTCTTTTATCACGTTATTATAGGAGCATTAATAATTCAAGATACAACCATGTCAATGCATTGTTTTTTATGAGTTGTATCTACATTTAATAATTTGGGATAATGCATGCATATGATTGGGCTAGAACCATTTTTTGCCTATGGCCATGTGCAAGATTTTATATTAGCTAAGATACAACTTCACCATGTTTCTTCATTAATTAGTATGCCACGTCAGCAAAATGCCTATGAAAATCGCGCCAAAAAACTAGCATTGGCACATGCCTTAGAGCATCTCCAATAGATGATGTATATGTATAAATAAGTAACTTTTGCATCACCAAGGCTCAAAAACGGTGCTCCAACACATGATCTATATGTATAAGTTTGTACATCACCAGCTCCAAGTGTTGTATATTTTTGTAGTTGGTGTTGCAAATATACAACACCACCACCAAGTGTTGTAAAACGGCCAGCTGCGCGCCAACCCCAACCGCCACCTCCCCTCCCTTCCTTCTCCCCACCTCCCCCGCGCGAGCACCGCCGCCCTCCAGATCCGCCACCGGCCGGCTGATCGACACCTACGCGACCGGCCCCGCGACATATCCACCGCCGCCGTCAACCCCATCGCCGTTTCCCCACTTTTCGGTCGTCGCCTGCGGCCCGACGCCACGAATCGCCCGTGACCGCCGCCGCCTTGATTCGCCGTCGTCGTTGCCCTGATTCGCCTCTCCACCGTGTCGCCTCTCCACCGCATCGCCTGTCCACCGTCGCCGCTCGCCTCTCCACCGCGCCACTCGCCTCTCCACCGCTGCCCCTCGATTTGGCTCGCCTCCGCTTCGTCTCCAACGCAGCCCGCCAGCGCGCTGCCATCGCCATGCCACCGAGGAAGAGCGAGACAGGGTTCTTCTGCATGAGGGTGAAGCCCTCCGGCAACTACGGGGCGGAGTTCACCAACGTCGACCGCCTTTTTTCGCTCGGCACCTACCCCCCCCCCCCAATCCACGGGGCCGCCGCGTGCCTACGACGTGGCGGTCTGGCGTGCCGGGAGGCCGAGCAAGGACCTCAACTTCCCGGAGATCGAGACCAAGGCGGCTGCGGAGATGCTCGTGCCGGAGGGCATCCGCATGGAGGAGATCATGGCAAAGAAGAAGAAGAGGCATGCCGTTGTCGTCACCCCCGACGAGAGTGACGAGGCCACGATGGCGAGGTTTGCACGTGAGCATCCGGAGTACGTGCAGGCGAACAGGAGTTCTACTTGAAGCGCCAGGCCGAGCAGAAGAAGAAGATCAAGAAGGAGGACGAGGCCGGCCCCTCGACGATGCTCCTATCGAGTCCTCGGAGGAGGAATGGGGCGATTGGGAGGAGGAGGAGGACGACAACAACGATCCGAGCAATGATGAGTTCTGGGATCGGCTCCTGAAGAGCTCCGACGAGGAGGAGTAGATGTAGCTGTAGTTGATGTAGTTCGAACTAGTAGTACCAGTAGTGAATCTAGTATCTCGAACTAGTAGAAGTTGAACTAGCAGTAGTAGATGAATGAAGAACTATGTTCAATTATATTTGAAATGAAATAGTGGTTCAATTTGCTATGTTATAAGTATGCATTTCAAATGAAATAGTAGTTGAATAGCAGCCGAACAGCAAAAGCCCAACAGCCGGTCGATTTTGCATCACCGTTTTACATCATCTATTGAAGTTATAGTTTTACATCATCTGTTGAAGTTGGCTGTTTTTTAATGATGTAAAACATATTTTTTAATATTGTAAATTATATAACACTATATATACATCATCTATTGGAGATGCTGTTAGAGAATCTGTGCTAGAGGTTCTTTAACATAGCATCGTCATTATGCGCTGAGCCGAGACTGTAAATGCGAGAGCATCGTGTGGGAGCCACTCGTCGGTGGCCGTGTCACTGCCAGGGTAGCTCTTGCGCTCCTACTAATCTTCAAGCCACGAGGCAAACCAAATCCACACAACCAGCGGCCCAAAGACGACCACTCCCTCCCCCGTTCCGCCCTCTCCTCATCATCCCATTGCCACTCCCTCGCCGCGCGTTCTCGCCGGCGGAGATGGCGGCAATGCGGACCCTCCACACCGCGCCGGCCTCCTTCATCGTGCCGCCGGCTCCTCATCTCGTCTCCCCGGCTCCGACCCCAAGAGGTGAGGTCGCCCTCGTTCCCCGTGAAGGAATCGATGGATGATGTCTCATCAGCTCTCATGAAGCATACCTCCACATGCAGGTGCGCTGCCAGCGAAGGCTCCTCCTGCCGCGGCGGCCACTATCCAGTCGCATGCCAGGCCCCCCCTGTCGCCGCGCGTGGGCCGGCGCCGGCCGTGCGCGAGAGCCGCGTCGTCCAGTGGTAACTCCAAATCCACCCGAGCTTTTGCATGTTTCGCCATCGCAGCCGCAGTAGTATTAGCAGTAGCACCCGCAGTCGCAGAATTCCTGGCGAGTTTGAATTTATGCTCTGGACTGTGCTTATTGCTGGGTTTAGTGCCCTGCTAGCTGAAGATATATGTGTGTGTGTGTAACTTGTGTATGCTCTGGTGTCTGTATGATTTCCCCAGCTGGTGCGGTGGTCGCGTCAGTGGAAGATGCCAAGAGGGACGTGCTCATAGCACTCTCCCAGATCATCGATCCTGATTTCGGGACGGACATCGTCTCCTGTGGGTTCATCAAGGATTTGGAGATCAATGAGACCTTAGAGGAGGTAAAAGGGCACTTCTTGATGGAATGAGACGCAGCAGAGATTAACCGGCATTGTCTGGGATTTACCTATTAGTTTGACTGTCTTCAGGTCTCATTTCGTGTGGAGCTGACGACTCCTGCATGCCCAGTCAAAGACATGGTGAGTGCAGTTCTTGTTCAGTTATCTCTGCAGAATTAGTAGCTGTATGACCATTTCATAGCATTAGTCGATGCCGCTGAAAACATCTTAACCAACACTTATATCAGCTATGCTTCAATGCGATGCATCGGTCGACCTGCACTTGAACCATAACATTGCATTTGTATTATCCCTTCCTTGTCCTCCAACATTCTGAATATGTGTTGTATAGTTTGAAGAAAAGGCAAATGAGGTTGTTGCAGCGCTTCCATGGGTTAAGAAGGTCAATGTTACAATGTCTGCACAACCTGCACAACCAGTATATGCAGGGGACCTCCCAGAAGGACTAAAGAAAATTTCAAACATCATAGCAGTCTCAAGTTGCAAGGCAAGTCTTGGTACTCCAATCAAACGATACCTTAAAATTCTTTTTTAGTGACCATTTTCACGTCTCCAGGGAGGAGTTGGAAAATCTACGGTCGCAGTAAATCTCGCTTATACCTTAGCTGGTATGGGGGCCAGGGTTGGGATTTTCGATGCCGATGTCTTTGGTCCAAGCTTACCAAATATGGTTTCTCCAGAGAACCGACTGCTAGTGGTGGTAAGCCTGATGGTTGGATCTTTATGATAACATGGAATTTAGTGTTTGCACTAATAATGGTAAACAGACTTACCTTTAGAACCCAGAAAGCAAAAGTATTCTTCCGACTGAGTATTTGGGAGTCAAATTGGTGTCTTTCGGCTTTGCTGGACAAGGAAGAGCAATCATGCGAGGTCCAATGGTTTCAGGAGTCATTAATCAGTTGCTGACCACGACTGACTGGTATGCAAAGCCAACAGTTATCCCTGCCTAAAGCCATCAGATGCACATATTAAATAGCCATTACTTCCAGCTACCACGTATATACCAAACAGTTTTGTTATTTACTTGAGGATTAAAGAACTTGACAGTGTTATTTATTGCATAAAGGGGCGAACTTGACTATCTTGTCATTGATATGCCTCCCGGAACAGGCGATATACACTTAACACTCTGTCAGGTGGTTCTCTAGCAACTCTGCTGTGCATATTATATATCCTAGTGAAGTGAATCATACGGAAAGCATCTCGAAGTATAACACATCCAAAACACCAGGTAGCTCCATTGACTGCAGCTGTGATTGTTACTACCCCTCAGAAGTTGGCTTTTATTGATGTTGCAAAGGGTGTTAGGATGTTCTCTAAGCTGAAGGTGTGTAATCTTGCACAACGTGATGCATGAATAGCCTAATTTGACAAATATTCTTCCATTGACTTGTCACTGTACCTCTTCTGTTGCCAAGGTTCCATGTGTTGCAGTTGTTGAGAACATGTGCTACTTTGATGCCGACGAAAAGCGCTATTACCCATTTGGAAAAGGGTCTGGAGCTCAGGCAAGACAAATACATATTAAGTAATATTTCATAGAACATTTATCTTGGATAGCTTTTGAGTTTCTTCGACAATGCAATTACTCTTTCAGGTTGTGCAGCAGTTTGGAATACCTAACCTCTTTGATTTGCCAATACGGCCAACTGTAAGTCCAAAAAGACAAAAATATCCTGCTTGGACTTGGCTAAACTTGAGTGGAAATTATAGTTTGGTAATTTTACAGCTTTCATCTTCTGGAGATACTGGCATTCCTGAAGTAGTGGCTGATCCCCAAGGGGATGTTGCGAAGATATTTCAGAATCTTGGAGTATGTGTTGTTCAACAATGTGCTAAAATTAGACAACAAGGTAAATTAGAAGCTCCAAACTATATTGTAAAATATTAAATATAATCGGAAGTAAGGGAATATAACATATTTGCACTAACTCGACATGAAAAAAAAGCATATAAAAGTGTTGTTGTAAACTTGTTTTGCATATGTGTTGCACCAAAAGATATACTTCTCCTTAATGTTGTGTTAAAACTTAAAACTGGTGTTGTTTATTTTCAGTTTCAACAGCAGTGTCCTATGATAGATCAATTAGAGCAATCAGAGTGAAAGTACCAGATTCAGATGAGGAGTTCTTCTTGCACCCAGCAACAGTCAGACGGAACGACCGATCTGCTCAAAGTGTGGTATGTATGCCCTTTCCATGTGATGGGGTGGATATATATTTACAGTTCATCATGCTCAGAGTCCAAAAGCTTACTACAGTTTTCTTTTCAGAAAACTAAGTCAGACACTTCATTTTTCTCTTCCCATTTCAGAAACATATTTGATTGTTTTCTTTTCATGTACTCCTAAATGTGTGCTGATTTGTATTAGAAGAAGGCACTGAGGTGGCGTAAGTTTTACAGCCAAACCAGCAAAATAAAAAATAGAACTAAAGAAAGAGAGAACTAAGCAAAAATTAGCAGCCAACAAAACCAAACGAGGAACAAAAAAAAAATACTCTACAGCGCCCAAGATTGTAGATCTGGAGGTCTGGCATGTAGTGTCAGTCTTTACAGAGCCTTCATGCCGACTGTCTCCATAGTTCTGAATTTCATAGTTTATTAGTTTAGATACTAAGTAGTTCTTTGGCTGCAGGACGAATGGACCGGAGAGCAGAAAGTACAGTATGGCGATGTACCTGAAGACATCGAGCCTGAAGAGATACGGCCGATGGGCAACTATGCAGTTTCTATAACTTGGCCTGATGGATTTAGTCAGGTATATGACACACAAATTTAGATTCATCTCCTGTTAATGTTTATGATATTTAAGAATGCGGCAAATTTACGGGATACATCCAGATGGCGCTAACATATTTCTGAAAAAATGGAATACAAGCAAGACCTAAAATGCATATGCATCTTGTGCTTTGCAGATAGCACCTTATGATCAACTGGATATGCTTGAGCGCTTAGTGGATGTCCCTCTTCCAGCAACAGCTGCAGTGGCCTCTTCGTGATATAGTAGAGATAATGTTCAGCCATTAAGGACAAAGAAAAAACAAAGACCTTTATGTTACAATAGGCTCAAGGAGTTTCTAGGCCTACAGCGTATTTTGTGTGATTATTGTAACAATGTAGAAAAGTCAATGTTTATTCAAACATCAAATAAAGATGTTTGTCTTCTTACTTTCAAATCTGGAACCATGGTTTCTGTGAACTTTAGTGCTCATAGACGGTACATTGGGTTCAGTATTTGCAAAAAAAAAAGAGGTACATTGGGTTCAGAATGTGTAATATTTTCGACACATTAACATCTTACTTCTCAGTCGAGAAAACAAGGGTTTTAGCATGTCATTATGTGGCCAGCCCCCCTAGGCTCTGTTCGGTTACACGTGTTTTCCACCACCCAATCACAAATGCCTAAAAGGCGTGCAAGAACAGCAAAAGGAGTTGTGCACGACATTTCCTAATTCATCCCAGTTTGTTTTTGAAAATTACTCCAGTTGAAAATAACAAAATTAATTTCCTGTCCTCCATTTGACCGCCGGCAACATAAACTTTACATAAGGGCATGTATACTCGTTGAGTAGGTAGTCTTCTCTTGGCCCCTCCATGTTATCTAGAGATTGTTGAATCCGTAGATCGACTAGGCATAGATATATCCGGTGTAACCCTTGTACTCACCTATTCCCAAGCCTGTCGAGCTCCCAGCGTCGGCCATCGGTGTGTTGGAGTCGTCGGTGACGTGAGGGAAGGATGTAGACGAAGGTGGTGCTTCCCGTGAGCACTGCGATAACCCTAGATCGGAAGGGGTTATCGGTGGGGAGTGTGGCGGCGCGGTGAACCTCGTACCATGCGCCCCGGCCCCCACCTCTTTATTTATAGCGCAGGTCACAGGGGCCCACCAACCATAACGGGTTGGGCCCACACGGGAGAGATCAACCTAACATTCTCCCTCTTGATCTCAACTTTCACTTTGACTTTATACTTCCTATTTTATTTGCTCCATCACACATAGGCATGCAGAGCATGTTTCATCGTCACGGCTCAATTGCCGATAGAATCATACAGCTACAACACACCTTTTGTTTTGAAACAAATTCGTTTACTTCTGGGTCTCTTATTATCCAGGAATCATAGACTTTCCATCAAACCCATGCCGGCTAAGTGTTCCTTGAACACACTGGGTGGTAAGCCTTTCGTTAGCGGATCCGCAAGCATATACTTCGTACTTATATGCTCGAGACTTATAGTTTGATCCTGGATTTTATCTTTCACGACATAATACTTTATATCTATTGTCTTGGCAGCATTGCTGGACTTGTTGTTGTGAGCATAGAATACTGCGGGCTGGTTGTCGCAGTATATCTTTAGTGGCTTGTGGATACAATCTACCACTTTCAAGTCGGGTATAATTTTTTTAGCCATATCACCTGCCCGGTGGCTTCAAAACATGCTATGAACTCTGCTTGCATCGTAGACGATGCAACTATGGTCTGTTTAGAGCTTTTCCATGAAATAGCTCCCCCTGCGAGAGTGAACATGTACCCGGACGTGGATTTTCTATCATCTCTATCTCCCGCAAAATCTGCGTCTGAGTACCCTTTTATCTCTAGGGAATCAGATCGCCTGTATGTCAGCATGATTTCCTTTGTGCCTTGCACATAACGCAAAGCTTTCTTTCCCATCTTTCAGTGCTCTTGGCCTGGATTTGCTTGATATCTACCGAGTACCCCGTTGATAAAAGCTAAGTCAGGGCGTGTGCACACTTTGTGCATACTGTAAACTTCCAACAGGCGAAGTATACGGTACTGTTTTCATTTCATCGAGCTCGTACTGATTCTTGGGACATTGATATTTCCCAAAACTATTGCCCTTGACTATGGGAGCAGATGTAGCTTTGCTCCTATGCATATTATACTTTTGGAGAACTTTCTCTAAATATGGTTTCTGTGAGAGTCCTAAGACTCCATTTTTCCTGTCTCGGTGAATTTCAATGCCCAAAACATATGAAGCATCACCAAGGTCTTTCATGTCGAAGTGTGAGGATAAAAACTTCTTTGTTTCTTGTAGTAGACCAATGCCATTGCTTGCAAGCAAGATATCATCCACATACAAGATTAGGAAAATATATTTCCCATGTTTAAACTTAGCATAAATGCAATTATCCTCAACATTTTCTTGGAATCCAAATCTTTTAATGGTATCATTGAACTTGATGTACCACTGTCTAGAGGCTTGCCTTAGCCCATAAATGGATTTCTTTAGACGGCAACCTAGATCTTCCTTGCCTTCCATGATAAAACCCTTGGGTTGTTTCATGTAGATATCTTCTTCTAAATCACCCTTTAGAAATGCCGTCTTTACATCCATTTGATGCAACTCTAAATCAAAATGAGCAACTAGTGCCATTATGATTCTGAAGGAATCCTTACAAGAGACCGGAGAAAATGTCTCATTGTAATCTATCCCTTCTCTTTGTGTAAATCCTTTTGCCACAAGTCGGGCTTTATACTTATCTACATTCCCATTAGAGTCATACTTTGTTTTGTAGACCCATTTGCAGCCTACTGTCTTTGCTCCTTTAGGAATAATCTCTAAGTCCCAAACATGATTGGAACTCATCGATTTCATCTCATCTTCCATTGCCTCTATCCATTTTGATGAGTGAGGGCTTTTAATGGCCTCCTCATATGTGGTGGGATCACCTTCCATATGAGCCATTTCCGTGTTGTATACTTTATAATCAGTAGAAATAGCAGGTCTCCTTGTTCTATTAGACCTTCTAAGTGCCTCATTGTCAGGCACAATTTCTACTATTTCTTGATGTACTTCCCATTCATGATCAACAACGGGTTCGGTCGGCTCCTGAAGGACAGGTTCCGGGTCTTCTCCCGGAGTTGTCATGGTTGGAGTTACAAGGGGTAGTGAGAAAAATGGCTCTTGAATCATCAGAATGGGTGCATACACCCTTTTCTCCTCAAGATCAATTTTCCGAGCTACCAGGCTCCCCCTCATCATCTCGTCCTCTAAGAAGACAACATGTCTCGTCTCCACAAACTTTGTGTATCTGTGTGGACAGTAGAAACGGAAACCTTTTGACCTATCAGGGTAGCCAATGAAATGGCAACTCACTGTCTTAAGGTCTAACTTTCCAAGATTTGGATTAATCATTTTGGCCTCAGCACGGCATCCCCACACTCTTAAGTGTTGTAGGGATGGCACTCTTCCTGTCCAGAGCTCGTGCGGTGTTTTGGGCACCGACTTGCTTGGAACTCTGTTGAGAATGTGAATGGCGGTTTTAAGCGCCTCCATCCACAATCCCAACGGTAAGTCTGAGTAGCTCATCATGCTGCGTACCATATCCATGAGAGTACGGTTACGCCTTTCAGCTACTCCATTTTGCTAAGGCTCGCCCGGCATCGAATACTAGGCAACAATGCCTGTTTCCTGCAAGAATTTTGCAAAAGGTCCAGGGACTTGGCCATATGGAGTGTGTCGACCGTAGTACTCCCCCCCCACGGTCAGACCTCACTATCTTAATCTTTTTATCAAGCTGATTTTCAACTTCAGCTTTGAATATTTTGAATTTATCCAATGCTTCATGTCGGTCTTTGATTGGATAAATGTAGCCGAAGCGGGAGTAATCGTCTGTGAACGTTATGAATGAATCATAACCATCCACACTTTTCAGCGGAAACGGTCCACAAATATCAGTGTGGATAATTTCCAGTGTTCCTGTGCTTCGGTTTGCTCCTTTATTTATCTGTTTTACATATTTTCCTTTAATGCAATCCACGCATTGTTCTAAGTCAGAGAACTCCAACTTTGGAAGAATCTCGTTTTTGATTAATCTTTCTATTCTCCCCCTGGAAATATGGCCCAAACGACAGTGCCATAATTTCGAGGAGTCGTGGGTTCTCTTTCTTTTCTTTTGATCGTTGTTCGACGAAGTACTTTGTTCATTCACATTCAACACACAGGATGCTTTTTCACATAGTGATAATAGATAAAGCTCGTCATGGAGAAATGCATTCCCAACATAATCATTATTAGACCAAATGGCACATTTGCCATGTCCAAAGAAACATTGATAATCGTCTTTGTCTAAACACGAAACACTTATTAAGTTCCTATTACATGAAGGTACGAAAAGCACATCCCTAAGCAGAAGTTTGAAACCACTGGCTAGCTCCAAGGAGACGTCACCTACAACTTCAACTTCGGCTTGGACACCGTTCGCGACTTCAATTCTTCTTGAATTTCTTGGCATAGTTATCGTCGAACTGAATCCCTGTAAAGAATTTGCAACATGAACAGTTGCACCTGAGTCAATCCACCAAGTAGATTTCGTAAACTTTGAAGACAAGGATTCATTAACAAAAGAAACTATATCTTTACCTCTCTTAGCCATGAAGGTCTTTAGCCAAACAGGGCAATCCTTCTTGTAGTGCCCTTTCTCCTTGCAGTACATACAAGTTTCCTTGTCTACTGGAATGGGCTTATGCTGATAATGGATGGGAGCTTTGCCATTGCCATTGCCCTGTGGCTTGGAGGGAGAACCTTTGTTAGGTGGGAAAACCTTTTTCTTTTCCTTCACATAGTTAAGAGAGCCACCATGTGAAGCCTTGATTCTCTCCTCCTCTTGAGAGCACATAGCTATGACCTTTCCGATATCCCAAGTTTCAGGCTCCATGTTGTAGTTAACAACAAAAGTCTCAAACTCATTTGGCAGCAGGCCATAACCAGGTGGACAAGGAGAGCTGGTTTGATCTCCAGATCCGCATCCATAGGTTTGAGCTTAGCTGCCGTGTGGCTCATCCGAAGGATGTGCTCCCTTATGCCATGGCCACCACCATGGTAGCTCTCTGTCACCAGTTGTTTGATCAACTGGGTGGCATATGTCTTAGAAGAGCCAATAAACGGACTCTTTATCTTGTTAAGCATTCCCTGTGCAGTAGGGCATTCTGCAATTGAGCCCACGATGGTGGTCTCAATGGTGTTCTTTATAAACTTCAAACATTTCTTGTTGGCATTTAACCATAACCTGTTGCGTATGGAGTGGGACATATCCTCTTTTCCATAATCAGATTGCTTTTTGTCCCAGCTCTCATCATCCTCATCAGCCTCTCTGACTGGTTCTGCAGGTGCAACTGGCTGTGGTTCCTCCAGAACCCAGTCCACCTCAGCGATGCAGAGAGCCATGTCAACCTTCTTCCTCCACTCAGAGTAATTATCTCCTCTGAGTGTAGGAATTTCCTTGAGGCAACTCATCAGGTGAAAACCTCCTATTCCCGAGCCTGACGAGCTCCCAGCGCCGGCCATCGGTGCGTTGGAGTCGTCGGTGACGTGAGGGAAGGATGTAGGCGAAGGTGGTGCTTCCCGTGAGCACCGCGCTAACCCTAGATCGGAAGGGGTTATCAGTGGAGTCTAGCGGTGCGGTGAACCTCGTACCGTGCGCCCCAGCCCCCACCTCTTTATTTATAGCGCAGGTCACAAGGGGTCACCAACCATAACGGGTTGGGCGCCCCGATCAGGGCGCATGGATCAAGGGCCCGGTGGGCCGTTGGGCCCACACGGGAGAGATCAACCTAAGAGAGATGACAATAAAAATATGTTATACAATGAGTTACTCCCTCTGCAAACTTTAATAAGACGTTTTAGGTCACTACGTCTTATAAAAGTTTATATAGGGAGTACTTCTTGGAGTGCGATGTTTGTGTGCTCGGGACCTTGGTGCCCGTTTTCTAAAAAAAATCGAAAAACATATTTAAAAGTTTCAAAAAAAATTAAAAATAATTCTGTGGAAACTTATATGTATTCATTACGAATCGGTGATATTTTGTTTTGAAAAAATATAATTTGTAAGCTGTACAAAAATAACAAAATTTCGGCCCAATAACAAAAAAAAGAAGCCTATTTAGAAATACATATTTGTCATTTCTTTGTATGCCACGTGTGAAAGTAAAATGATTTGAAATTTTGCAAATACATAACATACATGTTTGTGTGTGTACACAAAAAGTTTCAGTTTTTTTCGCATTGTAGAAATATGATTTTTGAAAACGGGCACCGTGGTGCCCGTGCACCGTTTGCAATTTTCGGTACTTCTTGGTGCTACATCTAGCAATTAGTGTATGCGTGCCTCTAAAATTAGGTGTGATCAAGATTTAGTTAGAGAACACATGACTAGAGTAAAAGGTGGCATCCGGTAGAATGTAAAAAATATATTTTCTTAATTGTTAAGAGGCCATCTCTTTTCTCAGTTATCAGTATAAGAGAATGCATGGCCTCTTTCTGGTTTGTCCCTCGTCTCTTTTCCAAGTCAGCAGTTATCTCTTCTTTTCAGCAGGATATCTCCCTGTCTTTTAAGTAGTATTAAGAAAGCATTTAAAGAGGCAATCCAAACTTGCAACCGACCATTAGTTGTACTCAGGGAAAGAAGATGTGCATCCCAAACTTGGAATCCAAACATTACTCGGTCGGTGTATCATGGAAAGAAGATGCATATCAATTAATATTGCGCAAATCTGCATCCAGGAAGTAGTGTGCATCTTGTCATTTAAGCCACTTGTGGTACGCCCAGCTGTACAAGAGGGAAGATTTGGTGTTCTTAACCTATAAAGTCTTCTCTTTCGCCTCTTCAACCGCCATTTCTTAAATTCTCCAGCCCTTGGTCAGCCCGGATAAAAAATGTTGCCAATCAGTTAGATGCTCTGGTTTGTTAACAAACAAGAGCAAGAATTCATTTCAGAGTCCAGAGAGGGCAATAGGGAAGAGGATGCCACCGCGCCGAGCATGATGAGATTTTGAAGAAGAAATTTGTCTGGTAATCTTCTACTTCCTTTCATCTTGATACTGTTTTGCCTCCATTTGTTTCAGCGGCAATGTGTTTGACGCATCATGGATTCATGATTCGCACATTATTGATCATGAGTTTTCTTGAGGAACGTGGGGTTTTATGGGGTAGGGTGACTCCATTTTGTGTTACCTTGGGATGCTTTGCTTCTGTTCCAAGAGTATCATGGTTGGAAACCTGAAACAGTCTTTGACCAAGTGGCAGTTATAATTTGCCGAGATGAGCTTGATGTTGTCTCACGTTTCGTATGCATATTTCATTTTCGTGTACAGAGCAACCTTCTGGCGAATCTAATTCATTGGGGTAAGGATGGGCAAAGTGGCGTCACAGAAGGACCTCTTTGAGGTTTCAGGACCTACCTATCTGACATACGTGAATTGGTAAGTTGTTGAAATCAACTAGGAATGATAACGGGATCATGATTTGCTATCTTCTAGGAGTACGAGCAAAAGATTTCGGGAACAAAAGAAAACAGGAACCTGCATTGGCAAATGCCGCTGATCACCTTTGCCGTTTGATGATTTGCTCCGGTCAGGAACTGCCAGCACCACCAGCGAGCCGTCATGGCGAGCCTCGTCCAAGGCGTGTACGTCCTGGAGCGCGACCGGCAGTGGAACCGCCAGGGCCCCGACGCCCGCGCGCCGGCGTGGTGGAACTTCTTCCACTTCGAGCTGCGGCAGGCGCTCGTGGACGCTGCCGACTCCTCCATCTTCGGCGCGGTGTACGCATTCCAGCCGCCGTACCACCTACTCGACCCCGCGGCGGCCGCCGGCGCGCCGCACTACGTCGTCGCCTTCCGGGGGACCGTCACCAAGAAGGCGTCGGCGTCCAGGGACCTCGAGCTGGACCTCCTGCTCGTCCGCAGCGGCCTCGAGCACACCTCCCGCTTCCGCATCGCGATGCAGACCATCCACGACGTCGTGGTGGCCGCGGGCACGGAGCACGGCCGCGTCTGGCTGGCCGGCCACTCGCTGGGGTCCGCCATCTCGACCCTCGGCGGCAAGGCCATGGCCCGGGCGGGCGTCGCCCTCACCACATTCCTCTTCAACGCGCCGTTCCTGTCGGCGCCGGTGGAGAGGATCCCGCACAAGAAGGTGAAGCAGGGCATCCGCATCGCCAAGAGCTTCGTCACGGCCGGGGTGGCCACCGTCCTGCACAAGAGCGGCGGCGCCAGCGGCGAAGACGCCTTCGCGGCGCTGGCGCGGTGGGTGCCGAACGTGCTCGTGAACCCGGCGGACCCCATCAGCGCGGAGTACGTGGGGTACTTCGACCACCGCAAGAAGATGGAAGACATCGGCGCGGGCGCCGTCGGGAGGCTGGCTACGAGGCACTCGGTCAAGGACCTGCTGCTGGGCATCGGCAAGCCGGGCGGCTGCGAGCCGCTGCACCTGTTTCCGTCGGCGGTCCTGACGGTGAACCGCACCCCGTCGCCGGACTTCAAGTCGGCGCACGGGATCCACCAGTGGTGGAGGCCGGACTTGGCACTGGAGTGCAGGGCCTATTTCTACGCTTGATTAGCAGATCCTCCTGTTCCTTTGGATGGACCCTCGTTCTAGAAACCGAAACTGATTTGGGTTAGAAGCTGAGCCTGCAACTACGTGTTTCACATGAATTTTATCAAAAAACCATGTTCATTATATAAGAGCATCTCCAACGGGCGTTCAAAAACTGCTCCGCGCGCTAAAAGATTCGTTTTTTAGACGCCGGACTGCTTGCTAAAAACTTTTGGGTGCGCGCTCAAAAACGGTATCGCGCGCAGCATATTTGGTGCGCCGGCTTGCGCGCGCAGCAAACTCTGAGCGGCTGCAGATGGGACCGCTGGATCGGACTGGATTGGGCGCCGCACTAGCGCGCGTCTGTAGGAGATGCTCCGGTCCCCGCGCTTCAAAACTGCTACAGTGACGCGCTAAAAAATTTATTGGGCGCGGATTTTTTGCGCTGTCGTTGGAGATGCTCTAAGAGCATCAGTTTGCGCCGCGCGCTTCGTCTGTTTTGACGTGGCGGCCAACGCTGACTTCAGCGGCCGCTGTAAAATGCAGCGCGCGCGAGTAGCTTCAGCACGCGCGTTAAAATACACAGTGCGCGCTATCGTTCAAACAACATATGCATTTAAAACACAATCAAAAAAATTAAACACAAACAAAATAAATTAACAAAAATAGTTCAATTTCGTTACAACTCAAACAAATAGTTTATTACAACTCAAATAAATAGTTTATCTTTCAATACAACAAATAGTTCAACAATACAACATCAAATGCACAAATCATGATGCTCTTTGTCGACCATTCCATGCCCACCATTCCTTGATGAGATCCTTCTGAAGATCAAGATGCGTTTCTGGACGTCGAATGGCATGATAAGAGGCAACAAAACGGGCCACCCTTTCAGCCCTCCCCGCACTCGCACGGGATGTCCCAAGAGCTCATACTGAGAGTAGTCTAAATCTTGGCCACGCTCATTCTCGATGATCATGTTGTGCATGACCACACAAGCATACATGATGTACCAAAGCATCTCTTGATCTCAAAATCTAGCCGGTACTCTCACAATAGCAAATTGGGCTTGCAAAATCCCAAAAGCTCTCTCCACATCTTTTCTAGCAGCCGCCTGAGCATTGTGGAAATCAAGATTTTTCTTACCTTCCGGTTTTTTCAACGGATTCACAAATGTTTGCCACTTTGGGTAGATGTTGTCCGCAAGATAGTAGCCATAGTTGTATGTACGACCATTTGCTACAAACTGCACCAGTGGCAGTTCCTCATTTGCAATCTTATTCATCAGTGGTGACCAGATGACAATATTGATGTCGTTCAAAGATCCAGGCATTCCAAAAAAAGCAGGGCAAATTCAAGTTTCTTGATCGGCCACCGCTTCAAGGATTATAGTGGAACCCTTTTTGGCTATGGAATTGCCCATGCCATGCCTTAGGACAATTCTTCCAACTCCAATGCATGCAATCTATTGAGCCAAGCATACCTGAGAAGTCACGAGCTTTGTTCATCTCCAATAGGCTTGCGCGTCTTCAGCATTGGGAGATCTCAAATACTCCTCGCCAAACACTTGCACAATTCCGACTGCGAAACGCTTGACACACATGATGGCTTGACTCTCACCCATGGCCAAGTGATCATCAACTAGATCAGCGGGGATGCCGTATCCCAACATACGCAAAGCGGCTGTCACCTTCTGAAAGGTGTTATGCCCGAGCTCTCCGGTGGCATTTCTTCTTTGCTGAAAAAATCGGTCTTGGCTCACTAGTTTCTCTGCAATGCGCGTGAACAACTCGGTGCTCATCATAAACCGATGCCGGAAGTACGACTCGGGATACACGGGATTATCCGCAAAATAGTGCTTGATCAATCTATTGTGGGCATCGATCCTATCCCTCCAAAAAAATTGCCGACCCATAACTGAACCACCATGCTTCGGTTTTTTTATTGATGTGCATAGCTAGGATCATTGCAAATCATCCTCCTCTTCCATATCAAATTCTTCTTCGGAAGAATCATATGAGGAACTCATCTACAATGTTTAATTTAAACTAAGCTATAAAAACTACAAACAAGATGCATCAAATTCATGTAAAAAATGTGTAGTTAAATCCAATACATACCTTACGGACGTTTTGTCGAACACCTTTCAGACGCCGAGCGGAGTGGGCGGCCGGGCGCTGTTCATCGGACGACTGCCGCGCGCGAGGGGTGGCGGTGACTAGAGAGAGATGGAGGAAGCGGCGGCGGCGCGGGATAGGCCGGGGAAGCACCGGAACGGTCGCCGGAAGAAATGGGGTGGCGCGGGCGGCGGCGGCACCACGGCTCGATGGGGTAGGTGGAGTTGCGAGCGAGCGCTCGAGTATGCAACGCGCGGGAGCAGGCGCAACAAATAAACGACGCGCGATGGCGTTTTCGCCCGCGCGCTGAACTGGTGTTGCCGCACGCGGTTTTTGAGCCTCCACTGGAGCGCCCGGAGCGATAGCGCGCAAAAAGAAATATTTTTTAGCGCGGCGCTTGTTTAGCGCATCTGTTGAAGATGCTCTAACATCACCCACTGACACGAGATAAACAACAATATCTTGGTATATTCTTTCTTGAGGAAATCTAATCTACAGCGTGCGCACGACTGCGTTCGCGTGCGGCGCGCGTTCGAGCGTCTGATTCAGTGCATGTCATGTTTATGGTCACACAACATGTACAATGTGTTTGTAGCACTTTAGTATGTGTCTTTTGTCATTTTTACTTTTTCTATATTATCTTCTTACACAATGGTTAACCTTCTTATTCTACTTTGTTTTAGGATTTTATCCTACTCTTATTTGTAACTTACCGAGTAAGCAATGATTGTGCGTTTTTTGTTTTCTTTTTTGGCATAGGAAAAATAAGAGTAACATTTTTCCGATGCAGCCATCCATAGATGCATAACAAAATTTCAAGACAAACTTTTTAAGAATAACATGTAGAATTAAAATGGCAACCGGCTAGACAAGCATAATAAAACATCCCTAACAACTAATCGTTACCAAAGCTGACAACTTAGTACATAAAAACTGACAAACACGGCAAAACGCCATGGCAATTAGGTTTTTACAAAGCTTTGGCAAACTTTAACGAAATGACAACTTGATACAATTAAACTGGCAAACGTGAGAAAACATGGTGACAACTAGGTCTTACAAGTCATGGCATACTTTATTAAATGGCAACTTGAAAGAATTTAATTGCCAAATGCAACAAAACACCATGACAACTAGGTTTTATAAGCCTCCATGAAACTTTAGATACGAGAACTTGATTTTAAACTAGTAAGCGCGAGAAACACACAGTGACAACTAGGTCTTACAAGCCATGTCATGCATTATTAAACGACAACTTGATAGAATTTAATTGGCAAGTGCAACAAAACAGCATGACAACCAGGTTTTGCAATCCTCCAACAAACTTACGATGCCACAACTTGATTTTAAATTGGCAAACGCGGCAAAATAGCATGGCAACTAGATTTTACATCTTGTCACAAAACTTCATATAAAAAAGACAACTTAATAGTATGAAACTGACAAGTGGGGCAAACACTATAGCAAATAGGTGTTAGAAATTTGGCAACCAGCTATACAAGAGGAAGAAATCAATGCAAATGAATTTTCTCCTTACGCTAATATTTCTGCTGGACATGTAAACATTTTCATACTTAATCAATGATAATCCTTGTAAGAAAAAGTCAAGAACACACAACACAGTTTTGTGAATAACGGATGATGGCCTTGTAGTGTAGCTAGCAAGTTTGTATTAGCGGCTGCCTGCAGTAGCTAAGCCTACGAGACTGTCGTATACATTGAGGGCCTACTACCGCATGCTCTATCAAGACAGCCGGTGCATGCTCCTTTTCTTTACTGCTTTGCATCAGCGTTGACAGAAAGCGTAGCTCTAGCTCAAACAATGATAGAGAGTGCGTAGAAAGCGCCGGTGCGCGGCGCCGCTATGTAGTTGAATTGAAAATAAAATACATGTCCAGTGTAAAGGGTGACAGAATGCGTACATGCACTTTTCTCTGCAATCCCTCTCTCTGCGCCGAGTAAAAGGTAAAACAGTCTGACTCACCAGTAAATGTATTCATATGTATTTCCATTTATCACAAAACAAGAAGGGAAATGTTCTGCTCCAGCCGGCGGATCCCACGCGTGCGTTTGCCGTTTCGTCCGTGCGATGCATGTTTTATTTGGATTCATGTAGTTTGTTATTCTGTAACTTAACGCTTGTTGCAGATTGTGTATCGCAACACGTCCTATGTTGCAGGATCTGAATCTAAATCCCTTGAGGGCAGACGCCTCTCGCTCGTGCAACGCTTGTCTTATGTACGCTCACCTAGCTTGCACTTATTGAAAATTTCTGCAACACGATTCTTGTTGCAGAAAATATTCTATAACAAATTATATTGCAAAAAAAATATACGGTCGTTTTTGCAACATGCTCTTTTGTTGCAAAAATAATTGCAACATAATCTATGTTGCAAAAGATCCGCCAGTCATTTTTTAACCCATCAGTCGGACGACGTAGCAGGGTGCTTGTTTCCGCAACTGAACCGTTGTTTCAGGATTTTGTGTGATGAACGGAGACGATCAAGCTGGTGATCGAACGGTGCACGCGTATGCATCGAACGACTAAAAGGGTGATAGATGGTTACTACAAATCCTGTGTAGCAGTCCCCAAACAAGAATGGACTTTGCTAGACGCACGGACTTTTACGGAGATTTACAGACTGCTTAACATCGATTGGCCGGGGAGTGATTAAGGTGCACAATCACCGGTGAAATTCAGGAGAGGGGTCAATTAAAAGAACACACAGTTTCCAGACCGTAAAACTCTATAAAATGTGTCCGTACGTTTAGCATTATTGAACAAGAATACCGATTAAAAGTGGACATCAACGGTGGATGTTTGACCCGTAGGTACCGGTTCCGACAAAGAAACTTTTTCGGTAGCAGCACACGGTCCCAATCTCGCATCGTGGCATCGCTGCGGCCGGCCTTAGGCTTTTTTTTTCGTGCGCATCATTTGACACACAAAATTACGACTGGCCGAAATATAATTTTCAGTGGATTGACACCTAGCCAGTCCCATGCTCGTGCGACACGCTTCGCGGCGGAGGATAAACCACCACGGAGTGGCTCCCCGTTCGTTGGTGCTGCAAGAAAGTCGTCTTTCCTATTGGAATGCCACACCTGCACCTGCAAGCGCTCCAGCAGAGCAAGCTAGTCCACACATGGCGAGGCTGCTGCTGCTGCTGCTCCTCCTCGTACTCGTCGATCCGGCCATCAGCTGGCCGGCGGCAGCGTACGAGCGGCGGCGGAACGCCATCACGCACGTCAAAGGGTTCGAGGGCCCCCTGCCTTTCTACCTGGAGACGGGATACGTGGAGGTGGACGACACGCACGGCACGGAGCTCTTCTACTACTTCATCCAGTCGGAGCGCAGCCCAAGGGAGGACCCCCTTATCCTGTGGATCACCGGCGGCCCCGGCTGCTCCGCGCTCTCCGGCCTCTTCTTCGAGATCGGCCCTCTCAAGTTCGACGTGGCCGCCTACACCGAGGGCTTCCCGACCCTCGTCTACTTCGAGGACTCCTGGACCAAGGTGAGCAACGTCATATTCCTCGACGCGCCCGTCGGCACGGGCTTCTCCTACGCGCGGGAGGAGCAGGGCCTCAACGTCAGCCTCACCGGCACCGGCGCGCAGCTCCGGGTATTCCTCGTCAAGTGGCTCGCCGACCACCCCGAGTTCGCCTCCAACCCGCTCTACATCGGCGGCGACTCCTACTCCGGCTACATCGTGCCGGTCACCGCGCTCGAGATCGCCGATCGTAATGATGCCGGCCACGCAAGCGGAGGCCACAAGCTCAACCTACACGGCTATCTGGTGGGCAACCCTGCCACGGACGGCGAGTACGACATCCCGGGCAAGGTGCCTTTCATGCACGGCATGGGGCTCATCTCCGATGAGCTCTACGAGGCGGCGCAGGTCAGCTGCAGCCGGGACGACTTCGTCACGCCGAGCAACGCGCGGTGTGCCAACGCGCTCGACGCCATAAGCGCGGTCACCGCCGACATCAACCCCGTGCATGTCCTGGAGCCCATGTGCGGCCTCGCGCTGCGAGACCCCGGCGGCGCCACCGTCTTCACCAAGACGGCAAGGCTGCTGCTCCAGGACAACCTGCAGCTCAGGCTGGCCCTCCCCGTGGAGTGCCGGGACAACGGGTACCGGCTGTCGTACATCTGGTCGGACGATGCAGAGGTGAGGGAGACGCTGGGCATCCGCGACGGCTCCGTTGGCGCGTGGAGCCGGTGCACCACGCTGGCGCACTTCCGGCACGACGTGCGAAGCGTAGTACCGTACCATGTCGACCTGACGCGCCGGGGCTACCGGGCGCTAGTGTACAACGGTGACCACGACCTGGACTTCACCTTCGTCGGCACGCAGGCATGGATCAGGGCGATGGGCTACCCCGTGGTTGCGCCCTGGAGGCCGTGGTACTCCAAGCAGCAGGTCGCGGGGTTCACGACGGAGTACGCCAACAACCTCACCTACGCCACCGTCAAGGGCGCCGGGCACACCGCGCCGGAGTACCGCCCCAAGGAGTGCCTTGACATGCTTGACAGATGGACATCGCCCGCCGGCAAGCTATGACTACGCTCCGTTCCAAACCACGTATTTCGTGGATGAATATTTCGTTTCACAAAAATCTTGCAATTGTGCTGCAAGTCAAATGGCTCGCGTGTGTGTGTAGTATTTGAAAAAAAAATTGGCCCGTGTGTCGACATAGAAATAGTTCTTCACATATGTGTATATAGAAAATAGCAAAATCATCATGTACTCAACGGTCAAATTTGCTTGGGGTCTGAAGTCTTACCACTATCAGTATATGGTGTCACCGTAGTGGTCAGTCTTTCACTTTACTAGATTATTGATGACGTGCGTTGCTGCGTCCATCTATTTTTTTCATTGGAGTGATAAGGATCATAGTAAACATAAGATAAATAAAACATAGAAATTCAATTACATAAAGATATATCATTCAATAATCAGAGAGGGGTATACTTATGCTAATGCTTTAGGCAATTGTGACAGCTTGTAGGCATTTCTCATAGATATAAGAGAAAAGAAACCTAGAAATTCAATGGCATAAATATATGGTTTACCATTCAATAATTAATAAGGGTATTTTTTATGCCAATGTATTAGGAAATTGTATTGGAAATTGTGTAAGGTTGTCATGATACATAATGGTACTAGAACCACAATAGATTGACCGCAAACTAATGTACACCGTAGAACTTTATGCCAAACTTTGTAGAATTATATACTTTTATTCTTGCAAAGTATTCCATCAGTTCCATATTAAGTGTTGTTGATCTAATACAAAGCAACTACACTTAATATGAAACACAACTACACTTAATATGAAACAGAGGGAGTAGTAGACTATGTTAATAAAAGATGCGAAAAACATGGATGCAGCCGATAAATAAATAACTGGATAAACAATCACAATTGGCACAAGTTATACATGTGTTAACAACGTATGGTTATATTATAAGAAAATACCCTCCACATTATAACTACAAACTAACAAAGGAGTATATTTAAGAGAAATATTTATTGCTAAAATGGGCATACTCATCTTGTGTCCTATGTTGAATACAAATAAAAAAGTCTTCTGCAAGCTTCGTGTCTCAAGTTTGAAAATGTGTAATCCTTTTGTTCCTTTGGCACGCAAAGAAATTGAAGCTTGCGTTATTCCATCCACCACAGTAACCCTTTTAGTATACACAACGGACAACATCATGCCTTTCTCAACCTAGTTTGGCATAAAATGGAGCGCACAAGATAAAGTTCTAGTAGTTGTAAGTTACAAAAAGAATCTGAATTGTGTTTAGTTGTCATCAACTTCATGTGAGGCAAAGCTCAAGCATACGTTGATATCTTAGAGCACTTGGATAAGCTAGTGTGGTGCGCCATGGCAAAGAATAGATGCATTTTTTCGTAGCTAACTCCTACAGTTTGTTGATTTGCACGTCACAAATTATTCAATTTTCTATAGATAAATATATAGTTAGATAACATGTATCAATTAAGTTGCCATATTTTAGTTAGAGAATGTGTAAATAATCATTCAATTTTAAAGTGGGTATATCTCAGTTCAAGAAAGCATACACAATGCTAAACAACATTATCAAATAGTCATACAATTATAAAGCAGGTTCAGACAAAAGAATCTAAGTTGTTTATTTTTCTTATCTCTCATTCATCTTGCAAGTGAACAAAAATTACGTTGAAAATTTCTCATGTCCAAGGATCATCCGACAACCGAAGCAAGACTCGAAACTTAATAATGCAATTAGTGTTTCGAGTGTGCGTCTATTTGACCATTTAAGATGCAATATGATAAAACAATTATGAGCATTTTCATTGCCATACTAATTAATGATCCCCTAATAGGAACTATATGGCAGGATAATAACCTTCTTAAGCACACTCCCTGATCATATGACATAGGCAAGTATAGTGTCAGCATTTGTACATCCAACATAAACATAACATCTCACTAAAAGCAAATCATACATCAACTAATATGAAGATAGGTCAATTTATGATTGCAGAACATGAATAATATCTGAATGTTGACACGACAACAAACATATCAATGCAATATATTTCATGAACTTAGTACACCATTACTATGATTAGGTAATGTAAAGGATGTACCGAGTGGGCATGGGCGTGGTAGCGAGCTGTGCGAGCAGGGGCAACCACGATGGCGGTCTCCCACGGTCCGACTCGTAGCATATCCTAGTGGCTTACTCTACTGCATGGATCCCATCATCGATTATTTTACGACTCGAATCAGCATAAGTTTGGATTCTTTCATCAAAAACACATGTAGTAATTAGTACGCTTGAGGCCTTGACATGTAAAACCAAACCATGCATACATGGTTATCTCCTTGACAGTCCAGATATCTTACAAAGGCGACTAAAATGAAAGTCAAATAATTCATTTGCACAACACATAGAGTTGGAAGATATACCTATGTTACCTATAATAAAGAAAATAGCGACTTCAGAGCAAAATTATGCATTTCAACTTGCGTGTTGTGATGACATATTACTCAAACAATAAAGTTAGTAATAGAATGGCAAGAAATGGACTAAAATGATTGTTTATATTATATAACAAATTTGAAAGATCAAATATAATGAGGAAACATGCCTAGTGATTTAGTGGCCTAGTGGGGACAATGAAACCAGGTTTAGTAACACAGTGCAATGTTGATGATCAAACGATGCGGGAAAACAACTCAATTTATAAATTGCTTGTTGAAGTGAAAACAATTAATCAACAACTTGTCCATAGCAAACAATCAAAATTGCCAAATGGTTACACTCAACTTCTGACATAAGAGAAAATGATCGTCAACATGGATGTGTCCCAAGCAAGCCAATTCTAGGCAAACTCATAAATATATAGTTTTTTCTGTAGTAGCCAACAACCTATGATCGCTCCTTTTATTTCGTGTAGTTTGAACTGAGTGCAGATACTCTTTAATTAATCTGTTGCTAGTTTGTCGAGTTTATCTACTAATTTTAGCATAAGATTAGTGATTCCGGTTTTTTAGGACTGCTCAACTAATCTGTTGCTTAGTTTAAGTACCAACACTTGTTTTATCGTTAACTGCACTGCACTGCAACCTAGAACTACAAGCCTCAAAAGCATATTGGCTACTTTGAATAAACAAAGCAGAACATGTACATATTCGTGCAAACCAACATTTTCCGGCCACCTAAGCATGTCCGAAACAACATCTCCGGCCACCTAAGCATGTCCGAAACAACATCTCAAGCCCTGCATGATTTACAAACATCTATAAATTTCCATCAATAGCAAGAAATCGAATAGCAAGACCTGGGGAAAAAAACTTCATATGGAGAACGGGGAGTGGGGTACTCGTTGGTCGCCCTGTTGCTGCGGGTTCACGTAGCTTGAGGAGGGAGCGGCGACAGACTCGAGAGGAGGACAACGGGTGAGAAGGTCATAGGGTAAAGAGGCAGCCGTGGATGTGGTCGCAGGAGGCAGATCTGAGGAGGGGTGGTGCTGCATGGAGACGGACTGTTGGTGGTCGGGCTGGGCGACGGTGCACGCTAAAATAAATCAGATAAGACATAAGGTCATGAAACAGACCTGAAATGAAGTATACAATGTTGAAAGAAAAGGATGATCCAATAGCGAGTATATTTCTCTTTCAATAATAGCTCGGTGCACCTGCACATTACAGAATTTATTAAAATATTCAATGCAAAAGATTGTACAGAAAGACAATCTATAATAGCATGTAGATATTTATCTATAAAAAAACCTTGTTGCGGTTCAACATCACTGATTTGTCCATCGCCTTCATCGCAAATAATTCACCACTACCTTGCAACTCAACCAAGTGTACACTGAAGACAAAAAAGAATAATTTGATAGCAGAAATAGTGCTAAATTTGAACAGGATTGCCTAAAACACGGAATTTACTTCAGGAAAATCATACAAGATGGCTACCACATAAATAAGTTAGACATGACACAGCCGAGCTCACTGAGTTAACCAGACCTGTCTACACAGACATAGATACTATTTTGAACTACACACTGTTCTTGCAACCTCGCAGGGCCGCGCTCTCATAACAGAAGAAATGGACATTAGCTAAAAGGTTTAGACACCGTTGAGGAGTTGTACCTGCCAGTGTCCCCACACCCTAGAGGCTTTACTGGCTTGAAGTGTTTCAAGCCAATCTTCTCCCCGGTTTCCATAATCTGCAATGCCAAAAAAACATTAAAAGTATGTGGGTAATTAACAATCATCCCCCTTTTGTTCCTCGCCTCTTTCTAGCAACTTAAAAGCATGCTTGCCAGGCAGGCATGTCCAAAAAGATAACATAAGAGATAAGACCCTATTGGTCATGCGGAAAATGATGTGCCTTGAAGCACTAAACGAAGTCCCAAGTTAACTTACTCTAAGGATACTAAGGTAGGGGTTCTATTTTTTCTAAGGACAATGGTTGGCTGAACCTACGGGCTGCAGCTCCAAGCTGTCAAATCATACCTCCTCATCTCGAGATGCATGCATCCTTATAGTTAAGAAAATATAATTAACTAAGATTATTTTAGGAACTAAGAAAACGAATAATTTCTTTCATAAGCTAAATTTTGGCCATGTTGAATGTATCTCCATCATTTTTTAATACCACGTTGCACATATCATAACAAAAAAAGCATCTGCACTTTTGATGGTTAAATATGACACAAATCATGATGACATCATGGGGTCTAGGACATTAGAGCTGGTGCTCCTAGATCCAAATAAACCCCTCTCTTCTTTCTAATGCATCAACTATTATAATACATTCAAGTATCATGTAGGTTGAGATAATTTGACCCTGCTATTGCTACTGCAAGAATACAGAACTATCTTGTCAAACAATAGATATAATATACCTTTTCTATAGCTTTCCAAGAAGAGTTATTCCGTTTGTGAGGTTTTGGAAAAACAGATAGTGAGTGCACCGCCCACAGGTCCTCTGGTCTCTGGGAAAGCAACAAATGGCATGACGTCCCACCAATCACAAAGAACTGGCTAAACAACTAACTTCTCAATATATCCATATCAAGTATAGTATTCAGGAAAATAATAATAATCTGCTATCTACTGTGAGGACCAAGTAGCAACCTATCTAATCAGTCGAATGTGCATGCCAGCATGTGTTCAGATAAATTTATGATATTATACCTTGTGTTGCATATTCTGTGTTTTGTATTATTTTTGCATAGGAATAACTAAGATTTTATTCGGTCTTTAAATTGACTTCCACAATCATCTTTCCATTCTTTTATACACCAATCAAGAACAAAACATGTCAAAGCAACGTTGAGTTCAGATTCCTTTACGAACATTAAATCAACAAAAAGTAGATGTACCTTACCAAGTTGGCATCAGGAAGCTCCCTGACTGCTTCATCCACATTCCCTGCTGTAGCTTTGACCTGGTTAGATCTTATTCTACAAATAGTTAGAACACCTCAAGTATTACTCTTACAGGAAAGTATGTGTCTGTTAGGTTTTTAAGTAGCCCCATATTGCAATGATTTGGGAACCTTCCAGCCTATTTTAGAATTTCTTACACGGACTGTTAATTGCAGAAACAATACCACATCCCATGCTTCTTGGAAATACACAATTTGTTGTGTTTTTTTTGGAAAGTTGCATTTAAACTACAAAACTAAAATAACGTATAAAAAGGCTATGGAGCTTACGCACCCAAATGATATCCAATTGACTAATTATAGGTCTCTAGATTAATTTTATCTTCGTTTCCCAACATATTTTTTTCTGAACCAAAGTACTTTCACATCCTCAAAATGGAAATTACTCAAGCTGAGTCGGCCTACCAGTTTGGCACTTTGTATCTCAGTGTTCTCCGAGAGTCGGTTCCTGAGGGGTTCAACATGATCGCTTCCAACAAGTTGCACGCCGATAAAGTACTGAAGCTCCCACTGTATCCACAACACCATACAAATGCACAATTGTTACAACACCATGTCGGCTCCATCCATGTAACTGTAACTGCAAGCTCCATAACAAGTTCAGCATTTCGGTAACATTTCGCTACCTTCTGGTCCCACATAGGCTGCAGGTGAAACAAGTTCCAGAACTTCTTCCCTGGTCCATCACAAACAAAAGCAGATATGATAAGCAGATGTCCCACTACTGCATCCTAGAAACTGGATTGCCTAGAGGGGAGGGAACAGAACTAAAATGGGAGCCGAGGAATCTATCAGTAGACGATTGTGACAGCCCCATGCCGATGTTGCAGAAGATTCCCCTCTCTTTCCGTTTTCGTCGTGTGTCTATTTTTATTTGTCGCATCATCATTGCATCATGCACATCATCTGCATTGCATCGGCATCCCGTTGCCGCCAGTTTTCAAAACTTGCATGCGTTATTAGTTGCCGGTTCTCGTCGTTGTCCGTTCTAAGCCCGACCACACACGCACGAGCCCGCGGCATCGTCGAAACCCTGTTTTAAAAGCGTATTGAAAAATTTCTCTGATTGGGTTGAGAATTGACGTGCGGTGTTGTTTTAATATAGGTAGGTCGCCTGTCAAGTTTCGTTGCGATCGGGGTTCGTCTGGTACCCGAACGGTCGACCGTAGCGGCACCGTATTCGGTCTATCGTTGGACGTTTGTCGGTGTTTTAAAACTCGTTGCCGTGTCCCCCGTTTCTCCTTTCGTCTCCGGAAATCTACACTACACGGCCACTCACCCGTTCCCGCGTGCGGAATCGTCCGATTCTGACCGCACGGTTGGATCCGGAACGCAATTCCGGTTAACCTAGCCCCTCTTTTCTCTATAAATACCCCCCGGTGCATTTTAGACAGCCTCCCTCTAATCCCTCCTTGTTTTCTGCGCCCACCTACCCCTAACCCTAATTCTCCCACCTCTCTCCTCCCACAGCCGTCGGGCCCGCCCGAGCCCACGCGCGGCCCGCCCGAAGCCCATCCGGCCGCCGCCCCCGTTCTGCCACTTCGAGCCTCAGCCCAGCCCCCCATGGCGCGCCGCCTCGCATCCGTGGCACCTCCCGCGCGCAGCCCCGTGCGACGGTCCCGTGTCACGCCTCCCCGGCGGCCTCCTCCGCCGCCCTGGCGTCTCCGACAGCCGCGCCTGCCTTCCGTCGCCCAAGCTGCAGCAGGCCGAGCCGCCGCCGCCTCCATGCTTGCCCCGCCGCGAGCTCGTCGCCGGCCGCCATCTGCCCGCCGTCCCATCTGCCGGGAACGGGTCCCCGGTGCCCGGATCCGCTCTTCCCCCGCCTTGGATCTGCCTCGAGGCCCATCCCGAGCCTCCCCGTTCCCTGTGGCGGCGCCGCCGTGGCTCCTACCGAGAGGAGCTCGGGAGGAGGCGACGACCCAGGCACTGGCCTTGCCAGCCGCGTGGGCCGCCCCACCGGCCCAACACCGCGGGGCCAGTGGCTCCGCCAGCGAGGCCCATCGCCCCCAAGTCGGCTCCCGGCCCACCAGCTCCACCAACCGGCAAGGCCCATGGTAAGCCACCACCCGAGCCACTTTTCCTCGCCCGTGGCGTGATTTGCTATATTGCGCCCCCTTGTTAGGCCCGGTTAGATATTGGGAATTTCGCAATTAATTTTATTCCGTAAGTCGGTTTGAGTCGTGTAGCATATGGATTTCGTGTAGTTTTGCACGTAGATTACGTTGGTGCAACTTGCATATTTGTTTGATTTAGTTTAGCGTGCCTAATGCCTAGTTTTGCGTGCTGTCCTGTTATGATTGCGCCCGTGTTATTTTTCGCGCGTGTCCGGGTTGCCCGAATGCCGTAATAGAAATGTCCATGTTTTAGGAACCTATTTTCCATGTATTTTAGAGTGGTCACTCATATTTTGCGTGTAGGGATTGTCGCTAGTTTATTTTTTCGTGAATAGGTAATTTTCTCGCATTTACGTGTGGCATTATTAATGTTGTGCAACCCCACATATTTTATATGCTTTCAGGGTAGAAAAATCCATTGGATTTTTCTGTGCAATTAGTTTTAGCTTTTGAGCAAGTTAGTTCGCGCGATATTTTGCTATGTTGCCCTCTTGTCTTCTTCGTAGGATTTATTCCGTGCTTAGTTTGACGGAGTTGTCAACTAGGGAGTTGTTCTTTGATGTTTACTCTAGCCCCTGGTGTTTTTGGTTGCAATAGAAATGCATGTTTAGGTGTGGTTTGCTTGCTCTCAAGTTGCTAGAAATAGCGCTGATTTGGAGGAGCTGAAATATTTCTAAGTCTAGAATCTGTTATATTTTGTTGTTGTCTTGTCTTGCTTGTATCTTGTTATCTGTAGCTCTTTTGAGGTTGGTGCAATGGAGTTAGTTGTAGCCATTGTGTTTCTCTAGAATGCTGTGAGTTTTTATGCCATTTGGAGTCTTGTAGCTTATGGTTTTGTTGCTGTTAATATGGCTTCAGATCGAAAACTGCACTTTCATGAAGTGTTATTTTCACTAAGTCTGAAATAGTGTGTGAGATGCCATTTTGTGTCTTCTCTTCCTAGTGTTCCTTGCTGCCATGCTAGTTGTTATTAGTTGTTTGTTGTAGTGCTTCTTGCCCTCTTTCGTGTCATGCCTTGGTTGAGTATATCGGAGTTGTGTAGCTCGTAGCTGTGGGGCGTAGAAAATGCTATGTGGCTGATTTTGGCAGATTGTAGTGTTTTCTTGTTTTGCTCGTAGATGTTGAACCGTAGCTCCGATTTAATCGTGTCCTACATGAAACTTGCTTAGAATCTCGTGTAGTTTCTTTTTCTCTTGATGGATGTATGTTTTGAAGTGCTCGTGACCGTCGTTGCACACATTTTGCTCTCATGCCATCATATCTTGCGGTGTCTGTATCTTTTGATCCGTAGCTCCGTTGAAGATGATCTCTATGTGTAAATTGCTTGTCTCGACGCGAAGAATCACATGAACCTATTTGTTTTGCTGTTTAACAACTAATTAAATGTGTTAGTTCAGATCTGGACAGAATTGTAAATTAACATGTGAGGTCGTTTCGGACGTGCTATATGACATTTCCGACCTCACTTAAAATGCCTAGATAGGTAGATTAAATGCGCTTCACCTCTTGCCATGTTTAACCACATTTAACATTGCCGTGTATCTAATCGGGATAGAACTAAATAATTAAACGTGGAGTTTCGTCAATATGCAACTCGTTGCATATTGAACTTCACTTAATGTGTAGTGTTTGAGTGTTGTGAATTGCCATGCCATGACTTGCTTGTATTCAGCTACTCATGCATCATATGTGTTGTGCATCGTGTGGTGAATTTCGTGTGTTGATTTGTGCTTCCGGTTTGCTTCGTCTCGATAGAGTTCCACAGCGTGTCGGATTGTGAGGAACCGTTCGACTACATCGGTTCGTCTGCTTCACAGAGGCATTCTTCTTCCAAGCGGGATCTCAGGCAAGATGACCATTTCCCCAGATACCATTACTATCATTGCCATGCTAGTTTTACCGTTTCTATCGTTATGTCTCGTTGCCTACCACATGTTAAATGTCAGCCTCTCAACAATGCCATGAAACCTTCAACCTGTTCACAACCTAACAAACCACTGACTGGCTATGTTACTGCTTGCTTAACCCTGTGTTAGCATTGCTAGTTGCAGGTGCAGTTGCTTCCATGTGATAACATGGGTTCCTTATTATATCACCATATTTAAATGCTATTTAATTTAATGCACCTATATACTTGGTAAAAGGTGGAAGGCTCGGCCTTTCTAGCCTGGTGTTTTATTCCACCTTTGTCCCCTTAGTTTCAGCTACGAGTGTTATGTTCCATAATTGAGCGCTCCTAACACGATCGGGGTTGTTATGGGGACCCCCTTGATAATTCGTTTTAGATTAAAGCTGGTCTGGCAAGGCCCAACTTTGGTACTACATTTGCCTAATCACCTAATAAAATTGCATAGGGACTTTCCGGACCCCGAGGATAATTTAATCAACCCCCGGGCCAGTGCTCCTCATGAGTGTTGGTCCCACCTGAGCGATGTCCGGCGCCCCTCTGGTCACCTAGAGGTTTAGCAATCCCGACGTCTAGCTCATCCGTCGTGTCCTGAGAACGAGATACGCGGCTCCTATCGGGATAGTCGACACGTCGGGCGGCCTTGCTGGATTAGTTTTACCTTTGACGAAATATCTTGTGCATCGGGATTCCGGTGATGCTTTGGGTAATCTCAGAGTTGAGGTTTTCCACTAGGGAATCCGACGAGATCGCGAGCTTCGTGATTGAGGATTTCTATGCGGCTTGTGGTAATTTGTGATGGACTAGTTCGAGCACCCCTGCAGGGTTAAATCTTTTCGGAAAGCCATGCCCGCGGTTATGTGGCAACGTGGAAACTTTGTTTAACACTGGTTCTAGATAACTGGAAGTTAACTTAATTAAAATATGCCAACTGTGTGCGTAACCGTGACTGTCTCTTTCGCGAGTTCTTACTCCGATCGAGGACACAGTGGGGTTATGTCTGACGTAGGTAGGTGTTCAGGATCATTCATTTGATCATCCGTAGTTCACGTCCGTTATGCGTAGATCATCCCCCTCTTATTTCTTGTACTCGTAAGTTTAGCCACCAAATATATGCTTAGCCGCTGCTGCAACCTCACCACTTAACCATACCTCACTCATTAAGCTTTGCTAGTCTTGATACCTTTGGAAATGAGATTGTTGAGTCCCCTGTGGCTCACAGATTACTACAACACCAGTTGCAGGTACAGGTAAAGGTTACTTGACGCGAGCACGTTGATTGTTCATTTGGAGTTGCTTCTTCTTCTTCTTCATCGATCTAGGATGGGTTCCAGGCCGGCAGCCTGGGATAGCAAGGATGGACGTCGTTCTTCTTTTCTCGTTTGTTTTCGTCCGTAGTCGGACCCTGCTCTTATTCATGATGATCATGTATTGTACTGCTGTGACTCTGATGTAGCTTGTGGCGAGTGTAAGCCAATTCTATATATATATCTCATCTTTTCAGTACATGTACTTGTAACGATATCCATTCTTGCGACACGACGAGATGTGCTTCTATCCCCGACGAGGCCTTCGTGCCAAATTGAGGATAGGGTTGCATCTTGGGCGTGACAACGATGCAAAATTAATTACCGCTCTTGGTGTAGTTGATTAGCTGGACGGTGACCTCCTTCTGCTCCCTGATGGCCTCCCTGATCTTGTCAACGATGGTCTGGTCGGTCTCCGATCCCTGAAGAAATCTGCAAGCACCAGCAAAATCGCATCATATTATTTATACATCACCTAAGAGACTAACAAGAACTCATTGGGAAACTAAAGCAGAGGAAACATGTGGAAATCAAAGGGGGGGGGGAAACTGGTGTTGCAAAAAAAAATCACCCATGGCCAAGGAGAAGCGGCGGTTGCAACGCCGACCACCCATGCGAGAGCGGGGATCCTCCTCCAGCATGGTGGTGGAGACCAGACCATCGTTGAATGCCTGAATGAGAAAAGGGACGGGGTTGGGAGAAGCCGCGGACCTGCGAACCGGCAGCGGCGGCAACGAACCTAGGATCCTCCCAAGGTTGAGGACTTGAGGTCGTCAGGACTACTCGGGAGAGGAGGGAGCGCTCTGGATCCGCTCGCCGATCCCCTCAGATGCCTCGGGTGTAGCGCGTGGCCGTCGCCTCGTCGCCTCTGCTGGATCCCCTCGCCCCATCGCCTTCCTCGGCTGGATCCGTTCCTCCTTTGTTTGCGTTTCATGCACCTGGAGCGACAATTTTGAGCAAAGTGCAGCGACTCGGTTAGATAGTTGGGCCGAGTACACAGGCCCAGTTTATCAGAAGGCTCACTTTCGGCTTCCGGAGCAGCAACCCAAAGGACATCTGGGCCAGTAATTTACAGCAACGTTCCAGGTGGCTATATAGACCAAATCCGACGGCCAGAAACGTTTGGATCAGAGAAATGGACGGCCAGAAATGCCTAATGCGTGAGAGGGCATGAAAGTGGTGCAGTTTTACTGGTCTTAATGGGTAAACGTTTGAGTGATCAAATCTGTTTTGGCATTACCGTGGTTAGCCATCACCATGACCAACAGGAGTAATGTGGTTTACTTACCAAATCGTACGTTTAGCATGTTTTATTTTTCTGTTTTACTAGCAAAAGGCCTGTGTGTTACAACGAAATAATAAAATCATAGTCCTGGAATTAAGTTTTAAATATTTACATTGCATGTATATGCACGTATTTGAATATTCATGCCCCAACCAATACGCATGCAGTCGTAAGATATGTGCTTTCTAACATGCTTAAAATGGATCGATGTTGGATTTGATCCTTCATGCTTGTATTTTTAAGCAAAAATGCAACATCTACGTAAGAATTTAATGTAAACTTACGTTCTTTCGTCCCTCAACCAATCACCCTCCCCCTGACTCTCACCAGGTGGGCCTGTACTTTTTTCTCTTTCAACCAACACATGTCAGATCATCTCGTATGTAAGTTTACGTTAACAATTTACGTGGATGTAGCAAAACTGTTTTCTAAGTATAACCACGATGCATGTTTGAGAAGAAAAGAAAAAAGATGAGCACATGATGGATGAAAAATTGGAGGCCCCTATGACTATGATGTACGAATAATTTGGAAGACCATCTTTCTTTCACTTTTACAAGTGGTGGGATGGATAATTTATTTCAACATTAGGGACAGTTTCGATGAAAGAAGAAAAAAAAACAGAGAAAAAATAACTAAAAGTTCTTTTTTCACTTAAGGGTGGTGGTGTGGGTAATACTCCCTCCGTTCCAAAATATAAGACCTTTTAGGGATTTCACTATAAGACTACATATGGAGCAAAATGAGTGAATCTATACTCTAAAATATGTCTATGTACATCCGTATGTAGTTTATAATGCAATCTCTAAAATGTCTTATATTTAGGAACGGAGGGGGTATAATTTAACTTTAGGTGCAGTTTCAGTGATAGACATAACAATCAAATAAATAATTAACGAAGAATTTTTTCGTTCACTTACTCATGGCATAATGGGTAATTTACTTCAACTTTATGAGCCACTTAGGATAGTAGATGGATAAATTAAAAAAAAATGAAAAAAATATACCTTTCTTTATTACAAGTAAGTGCGTACGTGCAACACATACCTAGACTAATATTATAATTATATATGAAAATTCACTTGTATACAAAAAGTTTGATCCGTATGTTAATTTTGTAGTTTGTGTTTTAAAGGTACGCTAGAGATGCTCTTAGGCGACAGACAGGACGCTTGTAATGGGTCGGGTGATAGGAATCTTTTCCCATACTTTTTCTATTCGTACGCTTTCAAAATCCAATGAATCGGAGAGGCCCTAAGTCGGTCGACTCACCGCCCAAACTGCAGCCATCCACCTCACCCCTGAGCTTGCAGGCACAGATGAAGTTTGATCTGAATCAGCCTTGGCCCGGCCTAAGTACCTACTCTTCATCAGCAGCGATTGCGGCAGGAGGGACAAGTTTTGGCAATCAGAGCCATGGCAACACCTTCGAGCTGCCTCCCTTGCCAACATTGCTGGGATCTGACGTATCGGGCGGCTGGGAGACGAGACCAACGCAATGGCAAACTGCGTGGGAACCGGCACCTCTACCTTGCTGGGTCTCAGGCCCGGAAGTGGTGTTCGGGCCAGGTGTGGCCACGGCGGCAGCACCAGAAGACTGGACTACAACGCCAATCCAATCCATCGCTGAGATACGCACGAGGAGGGCCTTGTCTGAGGCAAACCTGACCGGCCCAAGCCTTGTCGCTGCGATCACCTCCAAGGTCTCAACCCTTCAGGTTGATGAGCAGCGGGCATTCATCGGCAAAATGAACAAATCTGACCCCTCATCTGAAAAAATTCACAAACTGAACTCTGTTTAAAAAAAATACACCAAGCTGACCCTTTTATGTGGCGCCCGACGCGTAGGCGCCACACTACACTATGTGGCGTCTAAGACATCGACGTCACACTTGTTGGAAATATGCCCTAGAGACAATAATAAATTAGCTATTATTATATTTCTTAGTTCATGATAATCGTTTATTATCCATGCTATAATTGTATTGATTGGAAACACAATACTTGTGTGGATACATAGACAAAACATTGTCCCTATTAAGCCTCTAGTTGACTAGCTCGTTGATCAAAGATGGTCAAGGTTTCCTGTCCATAGGCAAGTGTTGTCACTTGATAACGGGATCACATCATTAGGAGAATCATGTGATGGACTAGACCCAAACTAATAGACGTAGCATGTTGATCGTGTCATTTTGTTGCTACTGTTTTCTGCGTGTCAAGTATTTGTTCCTATGACCATGAGATCATATAACTCACGGACACCGGAGGAATGCTTTGTGTGTATCAAACGTCTCAACGTAACTGGGTGACTATAAAGATGCTCTATAAGTATCTCCGAAGGTGTTCTTTGAGTTAGTATGGATCGAGACTGGGATTTGTCACTCCGTGTGACGGAGAGGTATCTCGGGGCCCACTCGGTAATGCAACATCACACACAAGCCTTGCAAGCAATGTGACTTAGTGTAAGTTACGGGATCTTGTATTACGGAACGAGTAAAGAGAATTGCCGGTAAACGAGATTGAAATAGGTATGCGGATACTGACGATCGAATCTCGGGCAAGTAACATACTGAAGGACAAAGAGAATGACATACGGGATTATATGAATCCTTGACACTGAGGTTCAAACGATAAGATCTTCGTAGAATATGTAGGATCCAATATGGGCATCCAGGTCCCGCTATTGGATATTGACCGAGGAGTCTCTCGGGTCATGTCTACATAGTTCTCGAACCCGTAGGGTGTGCACACTTAAGGTTCGACGTTGTTTTATGCGTATTTGAGTTATATGGTTGGTTACCGAATGTTGTTCAGAGTCCCGGATGAGATCACGGACGTCACGAGGGTTTCCGGAATGGTCCGGAAACGAAGATTGATATATAGGATGACCTCATTTGATTACCGGAAGGTTTTCGAAATTACCGGGAATGTACCGGGAATGACGAATGGGTTCCGGGAGTTCACCGGGGGGGGCAACCCACCCCGGGGAAGCCCATAGGCCTTGGGAGTGGTGCACCAGCCCTTAGTGGGCTGGTGGGACAGCCCAAGAGAGGCCTATGCGCATTGGGAAGAAAATCAAAGAGGAAAGGAAAAAAAGGAAGGAAGTGGGAAAGGGAAGAAGGACTCCACCTTCCAAACCAAGTGGATTTCGGTTTGGGAGGGGGAGACCTTCCCCCTTGGCTCGGCCGACTCCCTTGGGAGTCCTTGGACCCCAAGGCAAGTCTCCCCCCTCCTCCTCCTATATATAGTGGGGTTTTAGGGCTGATTTGAGACAACTTTGCCATGGCAGCCCGACCACATATCTCCACGGTTTTACCTCTAGATCGCGTTTCTGCGGAGCTCGGGCGGAGTCCTGCTGAGACAAGATCATCACCAACCTCCGGAGCGCCGTCACGCTGTCGGAGAACTCTTCTACCTCTCCGTCTCTCTTGCTGGATCAAGAAGGCCGAGATCATTGTCGAGCTGTACGTGTGCTGAACGCGGAGGTGCCGTCCGTTCGATACTAGATCGTGGGACTGTTCGCGGGATAGTTCGCGGGGCGGATCGAGGGACGTGAAGACGTTCCACTACATCAACCGCGTTCACTAATGCTTCTGCTGTACGGTCTACAAGGGTACGTAGATCACACATCCCCTCTCGTAGATGGAAATCACCATGATAGGTCTTCGTGCGCGTAGGAAAATTTTTGTTTCCCATGCGACGTTCCCCAACAGTGGCATCATGAGCTAGGTTCATGCGTAGATGTCTTCTCGAGTAGAACACAAAAGTTTTTGTGGGAGGTGATGTCCGTTTTGCTGCCCTCCTTAGTCGACTTGCACGTCGATGGTACGGCAACCGGCAGGAGCCATAGGGTTGTCTCTGTACTAACGTTTGTGCTTGCAGATGCGTTTACTATTTTGCTAGGATGTAGCTTTAGTAGTAATAGCATGAGTAGCACGACAACCCCGATGGCGACACGTTGATGGAGATCATGATGATGGACATCATGGTGTGACGCCGGTGACAAGAAGATCGTGCCGGTGCTTTGGTGATGGAGATCAAGAAGCACATGATGATGGCCATATCATGTCACTTATGAATTGCATGTGATGTTAATCCTTTTATGCACCTTATTTTGCTTAGAACGACGGTAGCATTATGAGGTGATCTCTCACTAAAATTTCAAGACGAAATTGTGTTCTCCCCGACTGTGCACCGTTGCTACAGTTCGTCGTTTCGAGACACCACGTGATGATCGGGTGTGATAGACTCAACGTTCACATACAACGGGTGCAAAACAGTTGCGCACGCGGAACACTCGGGTTAAGCTTGACGAGCCTAGCATGTGCAGACATGGCCTCGGAACACATGAGACCGAAAGGTCGAGCATGAATCGTATAGTTGATATGATTAGCATAGAGATGCTTACCACTGAAACTATTCTCGACTCACGTGATGATCAGACTTGAGATAGTGGATTTGGATCATGTACCACTCAAATGACTAGAGAGATGTACTTTTTGAGTGGGAGTTCTTAAGTAATATGATTAATTGAACTAATTGTCATGAACATAGTCTAATGGTCTTTGCGAATTACGATATAGCTTGCGCTATAGCTCTACTGTTTTTGTATGTTCCTAGAGAAAATTTAGTTGAAAGTTGATAGTAGCAAACTTTGTAGACTAAGTCTGTAAAACCGAGGATTGTCCTCGTTGCTACGCAGAAGGCTTATGTCCTTAATGCACCATTCGGTGTGCTGCACCTCGAGCGTCGTCTGTGGATGCTGTGAACATCCGACATACACGTTTCTGATGACTACACGATAGCTCAGTGCAAAATACTTAATGGCTTAGAAGCAAGGCGCCGAAAACGTTTTAAAACGTCACGGAACATAAGTGATGTTATGAAGAGATGAAATTGTGATTTCATGCTTGTGCCGTTGTTAAGAGGTACGAGACCTCCAACAAGATTCTTTGTCCACAAAGTAAAGGAGAAAAGCTCAATCGTTGAGCGTGTGCTCAGATTGTCTGAGTACGACAATCACTTGAATCAAGTGGGAGTTAATCTTCCAGATGAGATAGTGATGGTTCTCCAAAGACACTGCCACCAAGCTGTGAGAGCTTCGTGATGAACTATAACATACCAAGGATAGATACAATGATCCTTGAGCGATTCGCGATGTTTGACACTGCGAAAGTAGAAATCAAGAAGGAGCATCAATAGTTGATGGTTTGTAAGACCACTAAGTTTCAAGAAAGGCAAGGGCTAGAAGGGATACTTCGTGAAACGGCAAAACAGTTGCTGCACTAATGAAGGGACCCAAGATTAAACCCAAACCTGAGACTAAGTGCTTCTGTAATGAGGGGAACAGTCACTGAGGCGGAGCAACTCCAGATACTTGGTAGATAAGAAGGCTGGCAAAAGTCGAAAGAAGTATATTTGATATACATGATGTTGATGTGTACTTTACTAGTACTCCTAGTAGCATGAGGGTATTGGATACCGGTTCGGTTGCTAAGTGATTAGTACCACGAAATGAAAGCTACGGCATAAACGGAGACTAGCTAAAGGCGAGGTGACGATACGTGTTGAAGTGTTTCCAAGGTTGATATGATCAAACGTCGCACGCTCCCTCTACCATCGGGATTGGTGTTAAACCTAAATAATTGTTATTTGGTGCTTGCATTAAGCGTGAACATGATTGGATCATGTTTATTGCAATACGATTATTCATTTAAAGAGAATAATGGCTACTCTATTTTCATGAATAATCACCTTCAATGGTTTATTGAATCTCGATCGTAGTGTTACACATGTTCATGATATTGGTGCCAAAAGATACAAGTTAATGATGATAGTACCATTTACTTGTGGCACTGCCGCTTGAGTCATGTTGGTATAAATTGCATGAAGAGGCTCCATGCTGATGGATCTTTGTACTCACCTGATTTCGAATCACTAGTGACATGCAAATCATACCACATGAGCAAGGCCTTGTTTTCATTGAGATGAAATAAGATAGTAACTTGTTGGAAGTGATACATTTTGATGTATGCAGTCCAATGGGTGCTGGGGCACGCAGTGGATATCATTATGTTCCTACTTCACTGACGATTTGAGTAGATACAGGAGTATTTACTTAATGAATCACAAAGTCTGAAATATTGAAAAGTTCAATTCTGTTTCAGAGTGAAGTTTGTCGTAACAAGAGGATAAACTGTCTACGATATGATCATAGAAATGAATATCTGAGTTACGAGTTTTGGTACGCAGTTAAGACAATGTGGAAATTATTTCGCAGTTCATGCCACCTAGAACATCATAGGGTGATGATGTGTCTGAACGTCATAGCCACACACTATTTGGTATGGTGCATGCTATGATGTCTCTTATCGAATTACCACTATCGTTTATGGGTTATGCATTAGAGACAACCACATTCACTTTAAGTAGGGCATCGCGTATTTCCGTTGAGATGACACAGTATAGACTGAGGTTTAGAGAAATCTAAACTGTTGCTTCTTGAAAGTTTGGGGCTTCGACACTTATGTGAAAAAGTTTCAGTCTGATAAGCTCGAACCCAAAGCGGATAAATGCATCTTCATAGGATATCCAAAACAGTTGGGTACATCTCCTATCTCAGATCCGAAAGCAAAGTGTTTGTTTCTATAAACGGATCCTTTCTCGAGGAAAGGTTTCTCTCGAAAGAATTGAGTGGGAGGGTAGTAGAACTTGATGAGGTTATTGAACCATCACTTCAACCAGTGTGTAGCAGGGCGCAGGAAGTTGTTCCTGTGGCGCCTACACCAATTGAAGTGGAAACTGATGATGGTGATCATCAAGCATCGGATCAAGTTACTACAAGCATCGTAGGTCGACAAGGTCGCGTACTACTGCAGAGTGGTACGGTAACCCTGTCTTGGAGGTCATGTTATTGAGCAACAGTGAACCTAAGAGTTATGGAGAAAGCAATGGTGGGCCCGGATTCCGACAAATGGCTGGAAGCCATGAAATCCGAGAGAGGATCCATGTATGAAAACAAAGTGTAGACTTTGGAAGAACTACTTGATGGTCATAGGACTATTGAGTAAAAATGGATCTTTAAAAGAAGACAGACGATGATGGTGATAAGTCACTATTAAGAAAATCTCGACTTGTCGCAAAGATATTTTCGACAAGATCAAACAGTTGACTATGATGAGATTTTCTCACTCGTAGCGATGCTAAAGGTCTGTTAGAATTATGTTAGTTGTTGATGCATTATTTATGAAATATTGCACGTAGGATGTCAAAACATTGTTTCCTCGACGGTTTCCTTGAGCAAACATTGTATGTGATACAACCAGAAGGTTTTGTCGATCCTAAAGATACTAGCAAGTATGCAATCTCAAGTGATCCTTCAATGGACTGGTGCAAGCATCTCGGAGTTGGAATATACAATTTGATGAGATGATCAAAGATTTTGGGTTTGTACAAGGTTTATGAGAAACTTGTATTTCCAAAGAAGTGAGTGGGAGCACTATAGAATTTCTGATAAGTATATGTGGTTGACATATTGTGGATCAGAAGTGATGTAGAATTTCTGTAAAGCATACAAGGTTGTTTGAAAGGAGTTTTCAGAGGAGTACCTGGATTGCGCTACTTGAACGTTGAGCATCAAAGATCTATGGAGATAGATCGAAAGCGCTTAATGGAAGTTTCAACAAGATGCATGCCTTGACAAGTTTTTGAAGGAGTTCAAAATAGATCAGCAAAGAAGGAGTTCTTGGTTGCGTTGTGAGGTGTGAATTTGAGTAAGACTCAAAACCCGACCCCGGCAGAATAAAGAGAGTAGACGAAGGTCGTCTTCTATGCCTTAGCCGTAGAATCTAAAGTATGCTATGTTGTGTACCGCACCTGATGTGTGCCTTGACTCAAAGTCTGTTGAGAGGTACAGAGAGTGATCCATGATTGAATCACTAGCAGCGGTCAAAATTTATCCTTAGTAACTAATGGACTAAGGAATTTTTCTCGATTATGGAGGTGGTTAAGGAGTTCATCGTAAAGGGTTACGTCGAGGCAAGCTTTGACACTAATCCGAATAACTATGAGTAGTGAAACGGATTCATATAGTAGAGTAGATATTTGGAGCATTTCCGAATAGCACGTAGTAGCAGCATCTATAAGATGACATAAAGATTTGTAAAGAACGCACGGATCTGAAAGTTTCAGAACCGTTGACTAAAACCTATCTCACGAGCAAGACGTGATCAGACCCCAGAACTATATGGGTGTTGGATTCGTTGGAATCACATGGTGATGTGAACTAGATTATTGACTCTAGTGCAAGTGGGAGACTGTTGGAAATATGCCCTAGAGGCAATAATAAATTAGTTATTATTATATTTCTTAGTTCATGATAATCGTTTATTATCCATGCTATAATTGTATTGATTGGAAACACAATACTTGTGTGGATACATAGACAAAACACTGTCCCTAGTAAGCCTCTAGTTGACTAGCTCGTTGATCAAAGATGGTCAAGGTTTCCTGTCCATAGGCAAGTGTTGTCACTTGATAACGGGATCACATCATTAGGAGAATCATGTGATGGACTAGACCCAAACTAATAGACGTAGCATGTTGATCGTGTCATTTTGTTGCTACTGTTTTCTGCGTGTCAAGTATTTGTTCCTATGACCATGAGATCATATAACTCACGGACACCGGAGGAATGCTTTGTGTGTATCAAACGTCGCAACATAACTGGGTGACTATAAAGATGCTCTACAGGTATCTCCGAAGGTGTTCGTTGAGTTAGTATGGATCGAGACTGGGATTTGTCACTCCGTGTGACGGAGAGGTATCTCGGGGCCCACTCGGTAATACAACATCACACACAAGCCTTGCAAGCAATGTGACTTAGTGTAAGTTACGGGATCTTGTATTACGGAACGAGTAAAGAGACTTGCCGGTAAACGAGATTGAAATAGGTATGCGGATACTGACGATCGAATCTCGGGCAAGTAACATACCGAAGGACAAAGGGAATGACATACGGGATTATATGAATCCTTGACACTGAGGTTCAAACGATAAGATCTTCGTAGAATATGTAGGATCCAATATGGGCATCCAGGTCCCGCTATTGGATATTGACCGAGGAGTCTCTCGGGTCATGTCTACATAGTTCTCGAACCCGTAGGGTCTGCACACTTAAGGTTCGACGTTGTTTTATGCGTATTTGAGTTATATGGTTGGTTACCAAATGTTGTTCGGAGTCCCGGATGAGATCACGGACGTCACGAGGGTTTCCGGAATGGTCCGGAAACGAAGATTGATATATAGGATGACCTCATTTGATTACCGGAAGGTTTTCGGAGTTACCGGGAATGTACCGGGAATGACGAATGGGTTCCGGGAGTTCACCGGGGGGGCAACCCACCCCGGGGAAGCCCATAGGCCTTGGGAGTGGCGCACCAGCCCTTAGTGGGCTGGTGGGACAGCCCAAGAGAGGCCTATGCGCATTGGGTAGAAAATCAAAGAGGAAAGGAAAAAAAAGGAAGGAAGTGGGAAAGGGAAGAAGGACTCCACCTTCCAAACCAAGTGGATTTCGGTTTGGGAGGGGGAGACCTTCCCCCTTGGCTCGGCCGACTCCCTTGGGAGTCCTTGGACCCCAAGGAAAGTCTCCCCCCTCCTCCTATATATAGTGGGGTTTTAGGGCTGATTTGAGACAACTTTGCCACGGCAGCCCGACCACATATCTCCACGGTTTTACCTCTAGATCGCGTTTCTACCGAGCTTGGGCGGAGCCCTGCTGAGACAAGATTATCACCAACTTCCGGAGCGCCGTCACGCTGCCGGAGAACTCTTCTACCTCTCCGTCTCTCTTCCTGGATCAAGAAGGCCGAGATCATCGTCGAGCTGTACGTGTGCTGAACGCGGAGGTGCCGTCCGTTCGACACTAGATCGTGGGACTGTTCGCGGGATAGTTCGCGGGGCGGATCGAGGGACGTGAAGACGTTCCACTACATCAACCGCATTCACTAACGCTTCTGCTGTACGGTCTACAAGGGTACGTAGATCACACATCCCCTCTCGTAGATGGACATCACCATGATAGGTCTTCGTGCGCGTAGGAAATTTTTTGTTTCCCATGCGACGTTCCCCAACAACACCTTCGTCCACGCTGGCGCTGCAGGGTCCACCCCGACAGTGTGACGCCTAAGAATTAGGCGTTGCACATGCGGGCTCCAGGGTGTGGGCAGCACCTGCAATCGGCTCTCTCTACCGCTCGTCCCCGCGCGCAGGCGTCCATCCCCACCGGCGCCAGTTCACGTCGGCGCGTGTCGCGCGCACGCGCTCATCCCTGCCGACGTGAAGGCAGCAAGCGCTCGTCACTGCCGGTGCTCGTTCCCATTGGGCGCGTCGCGCGCAGTAGCTCGTCTTTGCCATCGCGGCCTGCGCAGGAGCTCCTCCCCTTCGGCGACCGTCCCGTAGGAACTAGTACCGCTCGTCGCCCCGTCCGACGCAGGAGCTCTTCCCTGCCGGCGCTCGTCCCGGCCTTGATTCTTGAACTCCTTACTGGCTTGTTCATCGAACTAATGAAACAACCACTACAGACTATGAAATTACACAAAGGATCCAACCAACAGTGTTCTCATCCTCGCTCCCTGATATGGAACTAAGCAGTGTCAGCTAGTCTACTCCTTCGTGGCCTTCTTCTTGGGAGACTTGGTGTCGGCCTTCTTCTTGGGCAACTTCGCCTCCTTCTCGGCCGCGGCGGGGGACTTCTTGGGGAGCAGCACGGAGTTGATGTTGGGGATCACGCCGCCCTGGGCAATGGTGACGCCGACGAGCAGCCTGCCGAGTTCCTGGTCGTTGCGGACGGCGAGAAGAAGGTGGCGCGGGATGATGCGGGTCTTCTTGTTGTCCTTCGCCGCGTTGCCGGCAAGCTCTAGGAGCTGAGATTTCAAAAGCAAACCAGAAACAAAATCTGTCAGTTATCCGGCGAGCAAGACAAGAACAGAGCAGAACAGACGCTGGAGGAAGATCAGTAGTTACCTCAGCAGCGAGGTACTCGAGGACGGCCACCGACTTCTTCCTGTCGCCTCCCTTCCTTCCGGCCATCTTGTGTGCTGCTTCTCCTGCGACGAGGGCTCACGAGCTGTGGTGTTGGCGCCGGTGGTGCTGTGGATCGGAACTAGTACCGCTCGTCGCCCGTCCGCGCAGGACTAATTGGCTTGTCCGACGCTCCAGAATACATGGTCGACAAGCTCGGCATCGACAAGAGCGTCAGCCTCGAGCTCTGCATCCTCCTCTACAAGCAGTACGGAACCACCATGGCCGGTCTCAGGGTGCGTGTATAGGGTCTCAATCCACCGTAGGAACTAGGAGCCGGCGGCCGGGGGCGAAGAATCGAGGCCGGGACGAGCGCCGACAGGGAAGAGCTCCTGCGTCGGACGGGCGACGAGCGGTACTAGTTTCTACGGGGACGGTCGCCGACGGGGAGGAGCTCCTGCGCGGGCCACGATGGCAAAGACGAGCTACTGCGCGCGACGCGCCCAGTTGGAACGAGCTGATGCTTGCGGCACGCGCCGATGGGAACGAGCACCGGCAGTGACGAGCGCTTGCTGCCTTCGCGTCGGCAGGGACGAGCGCGTGAGCGTGACACGCGCCAACGTGAACGGGCACCGGTGGGGATGGACACCTGCGCTCGGGGACGAGCGGCAGAGAGAGCCGATTGCAGGTGCTGCCCACACCCTGGAGCCCGCATGTGCAACGCCTAATACTTAGGCGTCACATTGTCGGGGTGGACCCTGCAGCGCCAGCGTGGACGGAGGTGTGACGCCGATGTCTTAGACGCCACAGAGTATGGTGTGACGCCTACGCGTCGGGCGTCACACAAAAGGGTCAGCTTGGTGTATTTTTTTTAAACACAGTTCAGTTTGCGAATTCTTTCAGTCCAGGGATCAGATTTGTTCATTTTGCCGCAATCATCGGCAAAGTGGCATCGCTGTTACAGTCATCAATCCTGGGCACCCCAGTGGCCCAGCCCCCGATGTCTCGTCCGTTCAAGCAACGCCTTCTCAAGGCCATAAAGGCCTCGCGGCAAGTGCGCGGCTGATGCGTCTCCACTCCAGCGTTTCCTCGTCAAGGCGGTCACAAGCAACGATTGGTGTCAGGCTTGGCTTCATCAGGCGCATGGAAGACTTCACCGAAGACACACTACTCGAGTACCTGCAGTTCTTCCGCACCCCAATGCCTCCGGAGAACATGGCCAAGCTAGCTGAAATAGCAGGGTTGACCTCACCATCCCAGCTGTGCCTGCCTGATGACGAGCTCCAAGCCATCCTGGATGAGCTCGTGGCAAGGGCACCATAAGGGTCCTGAGATGACTGGCTGCGGCTAACTCTGAAGAGCTTTAGGGCCAGTTTTTTTGGCTTTTTTGAGCTTCTAGAATAAGTTGCCCCTTACCTAGCTTATTCTAGAAGCTCAACCAAAAATATTTTTTAGAAACCTATTAGTCAAGTCTTAATTAATAGACTGTTAAATAAATAAATTTGATAGAGCTTCTAGAATAAGCTAGGTAGGGGTAGCTTATTCCAGCTTATTCTAGAAGCCAGCAAAAGAACTGGCCCTTAGTTATCATGTTCAGTTGTCCTCTGAACTCATGTGTCCGTAGGTCTGTGTGCCGTCAGCCGACACTTGTATCCGTTAGAATCTACCTCCAGATCATGTGCGGTCATAGCACCATGTTCTCCCAGCTGCACATGTATCTGTTAGACTTTGCCATTCGAACCTCTTCTGTCATTGTGTTGTGCGCCGCCTGGCTGCACCTATATGAGTTAGTACCTCCTGTTTTTATTTGATCATTGCTTGCCATGCGCGATTTGTGTACCTGTGGGCTGAACCAGTTTTCCAATGCATCAAAACCTGTCCCTAATCAACTCGAATGTGAGAGGGTTGAACGATAGGGCAGGACACACGGCTGTTCGCACGCTTATCGACCGCATACCCCGCTCGATAATCTGTATTCAGGAAACAAAACTTGCATCAATGACGGATGCCGACCGTTGTGAAACAGTTGGGCCGCGCTTTGGTAAGTGCACCATCCTAAACGTAATGGGAGAGGTGATGGCGTCCAAGTATGTGGCGTTTAGATTGTTTTCGCTCAACCACGATCACAATTAGAGAGTTCAGCATCACGGTGGGACTAGTGCCTGAGGCCAATGCTGAGACGGTCTGGTCGCTCATACGTCTCCAACGTATCTGTAATTTTTTATGGTTACACGCTATTATCTTGTCAAACTTTGGATGTTTTGTATGCTTTTTATATCTTTTTTTAGACTAACTTATTAACTCAGTGCCAAGTGTGAGTTCCTGTTTTTTTCGTGTTTTTGACCCTTTTCATAGGAGGATTTAAAACGGTGTCCAAACGGAATAAAACTTCAGAAAATATTTTTTTCCAAAACAGAAGATACGCATGAGACTTAGAACCAAGGCAGGGGCCACCACGGGACCCCACAAGCCCCCTAGGCGCGGCTAGGGGGGCCCGCGCCTAGCAGGCTTGTGGGCCCCTGTGGCTCGTCTTCCCTACCTCTGGCGCCTATAAATTAAGAAAAATTCCAAAACTGCGCGAGAGATTCACGAAAATAATTTTCCGCCGCCGCAAGCTTCTGTCTCTGCAAGATCCCATCTGGGGCACGTTATGGTGCCTTGCCAGAGAGGGGATTCGGATACGGAGGGCTTCTTCATCAACACCATGACCTCTCCGATGATGCGTGAGTAGTTCACCATAGACCTTCGGGTCCATAGCTAGTAGCTAGATGGCTTATTCTCTCTCTTGGATCTTCAATACAAAGTTCTCCATGATCTTCATGGAGATCTATCCGATGTAATCTTCTTTTGCGGTGTGTTTGTCGAGATCCGATGAATTATGGATTTATAATCATATTATCTATGAATCTTATTTGAGTTTCTTCTGATCTCTTATATGCATGATGTCGTATCCTTGTAATTCTCTTTGAGTTGTGGGTTTTATTTGGCCAACTTAATCTATGATTCTTGCAATGAGAGAAGTGCTTGATTTTGGGTTCATACCGTGCGGTGACCTCTCCCAGTGACAGAAGGGGAAGCGAGGCACGCATCGTGTTGTTGCCATCAAGGGTAAAAAGATGGGGTTTTCATCATTGGTTTGAGTTTATCCCTCTACATCATGTCATCTTTCTTAAGGCGTTACTCTGTTCGTCATGAACTCAATACACTAGATGCATGCTGGATAGCGGTCGATGTGTGAAGTAATAGTATTAGATGCAGAAAGTATTGGTCTACTTGTCTCAGACGTGAAGCCTATATGTATGATTAGTGCCTTAGATATCGTCATAACTTTGCGCGGTTCTATCAATTGCTCGACAGTAATTTGTTCACCCACCGTAATATTTGCTATTTTGAGAGAAGCCTCTAGTGAACACTATGGCCCCCGGGTCTACTCCACACCATATTTTCAGCCTTACACTTTTACTTCGTTGCACTTTCCGCCTTCGGATCTCACTTTGCAATCAATCTTGAAGGGATTGACAACCCCTTTATAGCATTGGGTGCAAGCTCTTTTGTGTTTGCGCAGGTACTCTCTACTTGGCGCGATTCTCCTACTGGATTGATACATTGGTTCTCAAATTGAGGGAAATACTTACTGCTCCTGATCTGCATCACCCTTTCCTCTTCAAGGGAAAAACCAACGCACGCTCAAGAGGCAGCAGAAGGATTTGTGACGCCGTTGCCGGGGACTTCTGGCGCCGTAGCAGAAGGATTTCTAGCGCCGTTGCCGGGGAGGATCAAGTCGAGGACTCATCCAAGTAAGTGTCGCAAACTCATCTCTTGCATTTACTTTTTTTTGCCTCTCAATTTCCTCTCCCCCACTTCTGAAAAACAAAAATTTACAAAAGTATTTGCCTTTTTTTCCGTTCGCCCTTTTCTCTCGCTTGCTTTCTGTTCGCTTGTGTGCTTGTTTGCTTGCTCAAGTCACCATGACTGAAAATACCAAACTTTGTGACTTCTCGAATATTAATAATAATGATTTTATTAGTACTTCGATTGCTCCCGCCACTAGTGCGGAATCATACGAAATCAATGCTGCTTTGCTGAATCTTGTTATGAATGAGCAATTCTCCGGCCTTCCTAGTGAAAATGCCGCATCCCATCTTAATACCTTCATTGAGCTTTGTGATATGCAAAATAAGAAATATGTGGATAATGATGTGATTAAATTTAAGCTTTTTCCGTTCTCGTTGCGAGATCGAGCAAAAACTTGGTTTTCGTCTTTGCCCAAAAATAGTATTGATTCTTGGAACAAGTGCAAAGATGCTTATATATCCAAGTATTTTCCGCCGGCTAAGATTATCTCTCTTCGTAATGATATCATGAATTTTAAGCAACTTGATCATGAACATGTTGCACAATCTTGGGAGAGAATGAAATTGATGATTAGAAATTGTCCCGCTCATGGCTTGAGTCTTTGGATGATTATATAAATCTTCTACGCTGGCTTGAATTTTGCTTCTAGAAATATCTTGGACTTCGCCTCAGGTGGAACGTTGATGGAAATCACGTTAGGAGAAGCCACAAAACTCCTATACAATATCATGACAAACTACTCTCAGTGGCACACTGAAAGGTCACCTACTAGTAAGAAGGTACACGCTATAGAAGAAATTAACTTGTTGAGTGCTAAGATGGATGAGTTAATGAATTTGGTTGCTAGTAGAAGTCCTCCTTTAGATCCTAATGACATGCCCTTGTCTTCCTTGATTGAGAGTAGCAACGCTAGCTTGGACGTTAATTTTGTTGGTAGGAATAATTTTGGCAACAAAAATGCTTTTAGAGGAAACTATGTTCCTAGGCTTTTCCTAGTACCCCGTCTAATAACTTTGGCAACTCCTACAACAATACTCATGGAAATTACACTAGATTATCCTATGATCTAGAGAGTAATATCAAAGAGTTTATCAACTCGCAAAAGATTTTCAATGCGTCCATAGAGGAAAAACTACTCAAAATTGACGATTTGGCTAGGAGCGTTGATAGAATGTCTAGTGATATTGATGCTTTGAAAGTTAGATGTGCTCCTCCCAAGATCAATATGGATGGAACTTTGAAAGCTATGCGTGTTTCCATGAGTGAGAGCAAAAAAGAACCGCCCAAATTTATGCTAGACATGAATGGCTTAAAAGGGCGTGTTCTGGTGATAAGAATCACGAAGATCTTAAAGTGCTTGGTGTGACTCCCATTGAATCTTTGTTTTCTCGTGTCAAACCTAATGATGATGGGGCTGGATATGAATCCACTTTGATTGAAAAAAGCCCCAATGATTCGGAGTCCATCTATCCTGATGCTAAAAGCATTGAAAGTGGAGTAGAAGATATTAAAACCTTGAGTTGTAATGGAACTACTACTTTGGATTTCAAGGAATCCAATTATGATAGTTGCTCCTTGATTGAATGCATTTCTTGATGCAATCCATGCTAAACTCTCCACACGCTTATTGCCAAAACAAGGCCTTTACCGATCATATCGTCGATGCTATAATAAAATCTCTTGGTAACACAAAGATTTATTCTGAATTTCAAGATTTTTTTAGAAAACATACAATAATAATCCGATCCATCCAACAGTTAATTCTTCAAAATTCACACAGGTATATTGTCACAAAGATTTAAAGCATTAATGTGTAACTACATATATTAGATCTTTCGTCAACAATTTTACAAATATGGGAACAATTTTAAAACCAAGAACATTTTTTACAATTTACAAACATTTACTAAAAATCATGAATATTTTTTATATTTTGAACAAGTTTAAATACTTTATTTTGAATTGGCGACCAATTCAAGAAAATACAAACATAATTTTTGATGTTGGAGGATTTTATTTTAAATTCACAAACATTTTTTGAAACGCATGAAGTTTTTCTGAATAAACAAACATTTTTATAAATCAGTAATATATTTATTAAATTCATGGACATTGTTTTCGAATTTGCAAAAAAAATAAAAATCCGGCGCTTTTTTTGAATCCTATTTTTAATTCAAAATAAAAATTCGTGACCATTTTAATTCAAAATTCCGATTTTTTAATATGCAAAAGTTTTTGTAGTTCTAAATTTTATAAATTATAAATAAACAAAAATGGAACGGAAAATTTTAAATAAAAAAGAAACTATGAAAACAGGCATTAGCTATTTTTAAAATTTTAGGACATTTTTTTAAATGCATTAACATATTTTGAATTAGAAAGCATTTTGTTAAATGCCTTTAATAATTTTTAATACATGAAATTGTATTTGAGATCATGGACTATTCTTATCCTACAAACATTTTTCTAAAATTGCAAATATTTTATTGTATATGCGAGCATTTTTTACAATACTCCGAGAAGTTTTTGAAGTCACAAACATTAATTTTTTTAAATATGTTGCTTTATAATTTTCAGTTTATTAAAATTTTATAGATTATTTGAAGTTCTAAATTATTTAAAATAAAAAAATAAAACGGAACTGAAAAAAAAATAAACGGAACTAAAAGCAGGCGCGTGTGCATGGGCCGGCCCATACGGTGTGCTGGATATTCTCCCAGCATGCAGAGCGTAATATAGGAGGTTTTTACATGGGCCGCCCAGTTCAAGATTTTTCGCTTTGTGAAATGTTTTCTATTACTTACTCGTGGTATGGTGGGTAATTTATGCAAACTTTCAGGGTAATTTCCAAGACGGACGACCAGAAACCGTATTTGCTTTATTATTAGGGAGAGATAGGAACTATGTACCCGTGGATTTCATTGTACTTGACATTGATTGCAATCCTACATGCCCTATCATTCTTGGTAGACCTTTCCTAAGGACTATCGGTGCTATCATCGATATGAAGAAAGGGAATATTAGATTTCAATTTCTTTTAAAGAAGGGCATGGAGCATTTTCCTAGAAAGAAAATAAGATTGCCTTATGAATCCATGATGAGGGATACTTATGGTTTGAGCACCAAAGACGACGATACGTGATTCTATCACCTTATGCCTAGCTAAGGGCGTTAAACAATAGCGCTTGTTGGGAGGCAACCCAATGAATTTATCTTTTTCTTTCTGTTTTGTTGCGTCCACACCATCATAATTCTGTTATGATTGTGTCTTTTGTGTTTCTTTTTGTGTTTGAGCCAAGCAAAACCTTTATGACTAGTCTTGGTGATGGTTGTTTGATCCTTCTCGAAAAAGACATAAACTTTTCGCTCACGAGATTATTTTTCACTTTTATTTAGAAAGAGCTTTTGAGTTGATTCTTTTTGCTCCTGGTTGATATGCCTTTTTCCCAGGCTGTCATAATTTTTTAGAATTGTTGAGGTACCTGAATTATACGAAGTATACAGATTGCTACAGACTGGTCTGTTTTTGTTGAGTTGGTTGCTTGTTTTGATGAAACTATGGATAGTATCGGGGGGTACTAGCCATGGAAAAGTGAGAATACAGTAATCTAACACCAATATAAATAGAAAGCAAGTTTGCTACAGTACCTAAAGAGGTGGTAGTTTGTTTTCTTGTGTGCTAATGATATCACAAGTTTCTGTTGAAGTTTTGTGTTGTGAAGTTTTCAAGTTTTGGGTGATGTTCTCATGGACAAAGGGATAAAGAGTGGAAAGAGCTCAAGCTTGGGGATTCCCAAGGCATCCCAAGCCAAATTCAAGGACACGAAAAAGCCTAAGCTTGGGGATGCTCCGGGAAGGCATCCCCTCTTTCGTCTTCAATCCATTGGTAACATTACTTGAAGCTATATTTTTGTTCACCACATGATATGTGTTTTGCTTGGAGCGTCTTGTATCGTAGGAGTCTTTTCTTTTTGTTGTGTCACAATCATCCTTGCTGCACACCTTTTGAGAGAGACATGCACTCATCGTGAATTTGCTAGAATGCTCATTGTACTTCACTTATATCTTTTGAGCTAGACAATTTTGCTCTATGTGCTTCACTTAGATCTTTTAGAGCACGGCGGTGCGTGATTTGGTAGTTGGCTTGTGCTATGAAAGTAGTCCCAAAGGTGATAGGTACCCAAAAAGGATACAAAAACCTCCATCTTCATGTGCATTGAGTAGAAAGAGAAGTTTGATTGCTCTCAATTAGTTTTGAGATGTGGATTTGGTAATATTAAGAGTTATGTTAGTGGGGTGTTGTGAATCTAGAAATATTTGTGTTGAAGTTAGTGATTCCCGTAACATGCACATATGGTGAACCGATATGTTAGGAAGTCGGAGCATAATTGATCTGTTAATTGTAATCCTTTGTGTTGCGGTCGGGATCACGTGATGGCTTACACCTACCAACCCTTCCCCTAGGAGTATGCGTTTAGCACTTTGTTTCGATTACTAATAAAAACTTTCGCAACAAGTATGTGAGTTCCTAATGACTAATGTGAGTCCATGGTATAGATGCACTTTCACCTTCCACCATTCCTAGCCTCTTTAGTACCGCGCAATTTTCGCCGGTGCACAAACCCACGATATGCCTTCCTCAAAACAGCCACCATATCTACCTACTATGGCATTTTCATAGCCATTCCGAGATATATTGCCATGCAACTCCCACCGTTCCGTCTCATGACTTGTGCCGTCACTCTCATATTGCCATTGCATGATCGTAAGATAGCTAGCAAGATGTTTCAACGTCATAGGCCAAGCTAGATCGTTGCACATCCCCGTACACTGTCGGAGGCATTTCCTACACAGTCATCATTGTTCTAAGCTTTGAGCTATGACTAAATAAAAGTGTGACGATCGTCATTATTAGAGCATTGTCCCATGTGAGGAAATATAAAAAAAGACCAAAGTTGCCCACATAAAAAAAGAGAAAAAAGAGAGGCCAAAGAGACGAAATAAAAAAAGAGAAAAAGAGAGAAGGGACAATGCTACTATCTTTTTCCACACTTGTGCTTCATAATAGCACCATGTTCTTCATGATTGAGAGCCTCTTGTTTTGTCACCACCATATGCTAGTGGGAATTTTCATTATATAACTTGGCTTGTATATTCCAATGATGGGCTTCCTCAAATTGCCCTAGGTCTTCGTGAGCAAGCAAGTTGGATGCACACCCACTAGTTCTCCTTTTGAGCTTTCACATACTTATAGCTCTAGTGCATCCTTTGTATGGAAATCCCTACTCACTCACATTGATATCTATTAATGGGCATCTCCATAGCCCTTTAATACGCCGAGTCAATGTGACCATCTCCTCCTTTTTGTCTGACAACCACCACCACACTCCATTCCACCTATAGTGCTATATCCATGGCTCACGCTCATGTATTGCGTGAGAGTTGAAAAGGTTTGAGAAAGTAAGAGTGCGAAAACAATTACTTGGCCAATACCAGGGTTGTGCATGATTTAAATTAGTTGTGTGAGGATGATGGAGCATAGCCAGACTATATGATTTTGTAGGGATAACTTTCTTTGGCCTTGTTATTTCGAAAGTTCATGATTACCTTGCTAGTTTGCTTGAAGTATTATTGTTTTCATGTCAATAGCAAACTATTGTTTTGAATCTTACGGATCTGAACATTCATGTCACATGAAAGAAGTTACAAAGGACAACTATGCTAGGTAGCATTCCACATCAAAAATTCAGTCTTTATCACTTCCCTATTCGAGGACGAGCACGGGTTAAGCCTCGGGATGCTTGATACGTCTCCAACGTATCTATAATTTTTTATGGTTCCATGCTATTATCTTGTCAAACTTTGGATGTTTTGTATGCCTTTTATATCTTTTTTGGGACTAACTTATTAACTCAGTGCCAAGTGCCACTTCCTGTTTTTTCCGTGTTTTTGACCCTTTTCAGAGGAGGATTTAAAACGGTGTCCAAACGGAATAAAACTTCGGAAAATATTTTTTTCGGGAACAGAAGATACGCACGAGACTTGAGAACCAAGGCAGGGGCCACCACGGGACCCTACAAGCCCCCTAGGCACGGCCAGGGGGGCCCGCGCCTAGCAGGCTTGTGGCCCCCCTGTGGCTCGTCTGCCCTACCTCTTCCGCCTATAAATTCAGAAAAATTCTAAAACTGCACGAGAGATCCACGAAAATACTTTTCCGCCGCCGCAAGCTTCTGTCTCCCCAAGATCCCATCTCGGGCACGTTCTGTAGCCCTGTCGAAGGGGGGATTCGGATACGGAGGGCTTGTTCATCAACACCATGACCTCTCGGATGATGCGTGAGTAGTTCACCATAGACCTTTGGGTCCATAGCTAGTAGCTAGATGGCTTCTTCTCTCTCTTGGATCTTCAATACAAAGTTCTCCATGATCTTCATGGAGATCTATCCGATGTAATCTTCTTTTGTGGTGTGTTTGTCGAGATCCGATGAATTGTGGATTTAGGATCAGATTATCTATGAATCTTATTTGAGTTTCTTCTGATCTCTTATATGCATGATTTCATATCCTTGTAATTCTCTTCGAGTTGTGGGTTTTATTTGGCTAACTTGATCTATGATTCTTGCAATGGGAGAAGTGCTTGGGTTTGGGTTCATACCGTGCGGTGACCTCTCCCAGTGACAGAAGGGGCAGCGAGGCACGCATCGTGTTGTTGCCATCAAGGGTACAAAGATGGGGTTTTCATCATTGGTTTGAGTTTATCCCTCTACATCATGTCATCTTGCTTAAGGCGTTACTTGATACGTCTCCAGCGTATCTATAATTTTTGATGGTTTCATGCTATTATCTTGTCAAACTTTGGATGTTTTGTATGCCTTTTATATATTTTTTGGGACTAACTTATTAACTCGGTGCCAAGTGCCACTTCCTGTTGTTTCCATGTTTTTGACCCCTTTCAGAAGAGGATTTTAAACGGAGTCCAAATGGAACGAAACTGTCGAAAAGATTTTTTTTCCGAAACAGAAAAAGATCGGGAAGCCTGAGAATAAGGACAGGGGGCCACCAGGGACCCCACTAGCCCCGTACCCGCGACCAGGGGGGCCGCGCCTCCCAGGCTTGTGGGATCTCTGGGCCTTCTCTGCCCTAGGTGCTTCGTGTTTAAATTCCCTAAAATCCCAGAAAAAATCAGGAGATCATCGAAAGTACTTTTCTGTCGCCGCAAGCTTCTGTCTCCGCAAGATCCCATTTGGGGCACGTTCTGTTGCCCTGCCGAAGGGGGGATTCATATACGGAGGGCTTCTTCATCAACACCATGACCTCTCCGATGATGCGTGAGTAGTTCACCATAGACCTACAGGTCCATAGCTAGTAGCTAGATGGCTTCTTCTCTCTCTTGGATCTTCAATACAAAGTTCTCCATGATCTTCATGGAGATCTATCCGATGTAATCTTCTTTTGCGGTGTGTTTGTCGAGATCCGCTACGGACTACAAAACATGAGAAATGACTATGCTACCCTGCATGCTTGCCCACGATCGAGACCACGCCTCAGTCTTCTGGATAGTTCACGTACAGGTGGTCGTTCTCCTCATCGTACTGCCACGCCAGCTGCGTGCCGTCGGGATCACCTGTCTCGGGGGTACCTGAACCTGTTGGTGTTTGAAGGAATCGGTGAGCCACGGGGACTCAGCAATCTATGACCTCGGTGCCAGAACTAGTCAAGTTATTAGGTAAGGAAGGTGGAGTATTTAGGTTGCAGCATCCTAAGCATATATGGTGGCGAACTTACGTAGAACATGTATTGAAGGTGGTCTATACTAGAGAACGATGATTAGCTGATCACTAAGTGATCCTGAACACCTACTTACGTCAATCATAACCCCACCGTGTTCCCGATCGAAGAGAGGTCTTCGAAGGGGATAGTCACGGTTACACACACAGTTGGCAATTTTATTAGATTATGTTTAAGTTATCTATAACTGGATGTTAACAAATATTCCAAGTTGCCACATAACCGCGGGCACGGCTTTCCGAAAGATTAAACCCTGCAGGGGTGCTCCAACTAGTCCATCACGAACGGTCACGGGCGCAAAGTAATCCTCTATCATGAAACTCGTGACCTCGTCGGATTCCTTAGAGGAAAACCTCAACTCTCGGGAGAACCAAAGCTTCACCGGGATTCCTATACGCAAGATATATCGCTAAGGTAAGACAAGACTAGCAGGACCTCCCGACGTGTCGACGACCCTGATAAGAGCCGCATATCTCATTCTCAGGACACGCCGGATAAGCGAAGCGTACAGCGGCCACAGAAATCTCCCGAGTTGCCCCAGGATGGCCCCGCACGGTGCTCTAGTTTGGACCAATGCTCATGAGGAGCACTGGCCCGGGTTGTTGATTAAATTCCTCAGGTAGGCCATTCCCTATGCAGATTATTATTAAGTGATTAGCAAATTAACACCAAGGTTGGGTCCTGCCAGACAAGTCTTAACACTACGCGATTTATCAAGGGGGTCCCCATAGCAACCCTGAACGTGTTAGGAGCGAACAGTTATGGAATCAAACACCGGTAGCCGGTAACTATCGCGGCAATAACGGAACAAAAACACCCGGAAAAAGGCTAGGCCTTCCGTTATTTACCAAGTATATAGGTGCATTAATTAAATAACAGTATTAACATAATGATATCAAACTCATGTTATCACATGAGACATTGGCACCTGCAACTAGGAACGCTAACATTAGTAACCGAGCAAACCTACTTAGCCATTCAAGATTTGCTAGGAAGGGATAAGTGTTTGGGTTTCATGGCAATATCAGGAGAAATTATTTCAGTGGTAGGCAGTGGGCATATGATGGAAGAAACGTAATCTAGCATAACAAGTCCAGAGATGGAATCAAGGTCATATCATCTTGCCTGTGATGTCCTCAGCTTGGAATTCCTCTTGTTCATCCTGCACGTACTCTCCCGGATCCACGTACTCGTTCTCCAATCCCGGTGCTACCCAATGGAAAAATAACATCCAATGAACAATAGAACCTCTAGATACAACAAGCACATGATGCATGAGATGAAAATGAGCATGCATCTCTATTCTAGTCACTAGCACAAGCATGAGAAGTAAATACAAGTTCCTGGACAGAAACTCTAAGCTATCTTGACATGCATGAGGATGACATGAACAGATGCATCACGTGAAAACGATGCAGAAACATATAAAGAACGTAACGATCGGAGCTACGGATCAAAGGGAAACAATGAAACAAGAAATGAAGTCCTACGTAACAAAATCATCACAACACACTCCAATGGCATACCTCTGGTCTTCCCAGGTTGCCAAGACATAAAACAAACAAGTATGGATGGGGTGGTGCAAGGAATATCACCACAGCATCAATTATGCACTCACAAGCATCAAAACATCAAAACTATACATGCTGCCATAAACAGCATCATAGCAGTTTGAGGGCTACATGCAAAGCACCTACAGCCTCCCAAATATGCCAAATAGGATATGTGGCAGAAGCTATCCAAGAGTACTACAAGCACAAGCAAAAAGATCACACAAAGGAGTTTCACACAGGAAGTTACACAGCTCCTAACTTGGACAAAAATATCAGTTTTCAGGGACTTTGTGAAAAATCCAGATTCTCACTAGTTGTTTATGCTCTGAAGCATTTTTACAGCACCCAAAACAATATCTACATGACTCCAAATGGAATGAAAATTTCCAGAGAGCTAGACAAACACAAAGTCTACAACTTCCCAGTTGATAGCAAAGGCTGATTCCCAACACATGGACTTCTACAAGCACAACAATAGGAGAAGAAAATATAAGCAGATTCTCACACTTAGTGAAAATCACAGATTTTCACTAAACTGGAATTTCAGCCACGTGCCTACTTTGACTAAGCACCACTTGCACACATGAACTCCTATGCATGAAACAAAACCAACATGTGGTAGAGGGGTCCACCCTCAAGTGCCACAACAAAGAATCAACCTCTTGGGCTCACCACATCTCATGGAACCAAGCTCCAAACATTGAACAAATCTGAAATATGACATTCCCAGAAAGTGTTCCAAAGGCAAAACTGACTTCACCAATGGATTCCTGGGATGATTATACCCCAAAAACATATATAATACATGGGCACTTGCATAGAACAAATGGGCACAAACTAGAAAAGAAAAGCTACATGGAATCACATATAGTAAATAGTGCATCATCACATGTGCTATTCACTAGAACAACACTTACACTAGCATATGCACACTCTTACAAGTCCAATGGTGACATGAGGGTTTAGACCTCATGCATGTGTGCCATAGCACATTACCATTCCCACACAATATAACAAGCACAAGCATCACAACACCTACATATGCTAATAAGGACACACACATTAGATGACACCACATCATCTATACCCCTACACATATAAACATGCTCAAGTGCTCATCCAAGGCTCTCCAAGCCTTGGGCATGTGTGGGTCACCACACACTTACCACACACTCATGACAAGAGCACCTACTTAAACACAAGGTAGGTGAGGGGGGAAACCACACACACACTCACATCACAACATGGTGCATGAGTTCATCACCATGCACATGGACACACTCCACACACATATATATCATGATATACATCTACACATGCATAGGCTAGCTCAATTCTACACTTGCACACAAGGCCTACACCATCATAACTACCACATACATGAAACTAACACATGCATATAAGCACTCAACCTACACATGCTTATACAACTACCAAGCTAGCAAATACTAGCAACACATGATGTTGGAGGCAAGCAAAAATACCCACATGAAGATCTAACACCACACTTACATCTATGCAAGCATACAATGCAAAAACAGAAAGAATGCAACAAAAAATATAAAAGGTTTTGCTGGGGGGATCAAACCCCAGACCCCCTGCTTCACCACACAATATCAACACCACTCCACTACTGCCTATTTGCTCGACAGAGAAGGGAAGCTAAGCAGGTTAAACTGCTCTGCTGCTGCAAACGCCATGGTGCCGAATAAACTGCAAAAAGGGGTGGCACGCGCGGGACTCGAACCCACGATCAGCTGATCCACATCCAGACACTGCACCACTACGCTACGCTACGAAGACTTGACAGTAGAGGGGAATAGAACAAGGTAACATACACACTCATCACTATCACCCAGCCTGCACAGAGATGCCGCCGTCAGAGATTACCACCGGAGCTGGGCCTCTACTCTGTCGCTGCTGCGCCGCGGGGAACCTATCGCTATTACTACAGCCTGATGAATGCCCCTGCCTGCTATGTTGCACAACCCGAGCACAAATACGACACACAGAACACACATGCTATTCCATACAGGACCTGTCGTCCTCCTCTTCGAACAGAGGCATGCAACGATCGCCGGCTGGATCTCCTACTGCGCATCTACCGACGGAGAAGGAGGGAGGAGAGGTAGCTCGCCTAGGGGAAGGAGAAGGGGTGCCGATCGGGAAGAGGATCTGCGTGGAGAAGACGAAGACGCCCCGACGAAGTTGGCCTGCTGCAGACCGAAGCAGGGGAAGAAGACCGACGGGTGCACGCCGTAGACGAGCTCCTGCCCGTCGGTGAGGTCGCTCCCCGGCCTCACCGAGGATGGGAAGGGAGCGCGGGCACCTCTCCCGAGCCCCCGGACATGGTGGCCGGCACCGGAGACGACGGGAGCAGGGTGGACGACGGCGGAGCGCTTCTCTCTCTCTCTGCTAGATGGGCTACAGAGCTTAACTTGGGGAAGAAGAAGATGGAGGGAGATGGAGGGAGGAGTGGTGGCGCAAAGAGGGAGGCGCGAAACCCTAGGGAAAGGGGCACGGACTCTGAGGTTATATGGGGCCTCGATGGGATGGACGACGTTATCTCTCTCGCTCTCTCTCTCGGAGCACTGACGGAAAGCAAGCGCTGAGGGGGACGCCGTCTGAAGAAGAAGAGGGACGCGCTCCTGGGCTGCTGAAGGAAAAGAGAGGAGGGATGATGGGCCTGCTAGTGGGAGGAAGCCCACTAGTGGCGCCAGATAAGAGAGAAGAACTCCTGGGAGCCTCTCTATTTAAAATCAACACCAGAAAACAAAATAAAAGCACAGGCTAAACTATAGATGCTAAAAATAAATCAACCATACCCCTGGTCATAAGAAAATATAACCTATTTAAGAAAATAGAAAAGGCATTTTAGGAGCAACTAAATATTTACAAAACAGAATATGTTTGCTCTATTTTGTGAATATTTACACCTTTTAAACTTGGTTCAAAACAGCAACTTCACATCCTCACAATTAGCACAAAAATATACTAAATGTTGGACATTTTTAAAACAAGTATGGGACAAGTGAAAATAGAGCTTAGGATAAAAGAGAGGGGGGGAGTTTTATAAACCTAGAGCAACCACATAGCTTCCTACTACCATTGCACCACTCCACAAGCCCACTTATCACACATACCATCATCACATCACAACTCATGGAACACAAGAACAACAATACAAAGGCAAGGATGAATGGGATGGAATGGATGCATGCATGCAAAAGAGAACAAAACAAGGGAAGCATCACATGAAATATCACATGCATAACCTCATGTCAACGACAAGTTGGACCCACATAGAGAAGGTACCAAATATGGTGTGCTACACACTTGGGGCATTACAAACTCTCCCACACTACAAAAAGATCTCGCCCCGAGATCTACGCCTGAAAGAACTCCGGAAATTCAGAACGGAGGTGATCCTCGCGTTCCCATGTAGCCTCTTTATCAGAATGGTGTGAACACTGCACTTTGAGAAATTTGACAGTCTTGTTGCGGGTCTTGCGCTCAGTCGTCTCGAGAACCGTAGCTGGATGCTCACGATAAGATAGGTCGGGTTGAAGGTCGATGTCTTGAAGATGAACAGTGCGCTCAGAGGTCTTGAAGCACCTCCGGAGCTGAGAAACATGGAACACATCATGCACATTTGCAAAGTTTGATGGGAGCTCAAGCTGATACGCAAGGTCGCCTCTCTTGCCAACAATTCTGAACGGGCCCACGAAACGAGGTGCAAGCTTGCCTTTGATGCCAAAGCGTTGCGTACCCTTCATAGGCGACAGCTTGAGATACACGAAGTCATCAAGCTCATAAGACATGTCATGATGCTTGCTATCATAATAGCTCTTCTGACGGGACTGAGCTGCTCTGAGGTTATCACGAATGACCCGACACATCTCTTCAGCTTCTTCTATCAAGTCATTCCCAAGAATCTGATGCTCACCGGTCTCGGACCAGTTGAGTGGGGTACGACACTTCCTGCCATAGAGAATTTCAAACGGAGCTTTGCCAGAACTAGCTTGATAACTGTTGTTATACGAGAACTCAGCAAAAGGTAGGCAATCCTCCCACTTCATGCCAAAAGAGATAACACATGCTCTCAGCATATCCTCAAGAACTTGATTGACTCACTCCACTTGACCACTAGTCTGAGGATGAAAAGTTGTGCTGAAGTGTATCTTCGTGCCCATCACAGACTGAAAAGAGTCCCATAACTTGGAAGTGAAGATACTTCTGCGATCCGAAGAAATCATCATAGGCACGTCGTGCAAAGACACTATCCTGGAAGTGTACAACTCTGCAAGCTGAGCTGTCGAAATGGATTCCTTGACTGGAAGAAAATGAGCCACTTTACTCAACTTGTCGATGACGACGAAGATGGCATCATTACCCTTCTTGGACTTTGGAAACCCGGTGACGAAATCCATCTCAATATGATCGAACTTCCACTCGGGAATGGGCAAAGGATGCAAAAGACCTACTGGACGTTGATGCTTTGCTTTCACCCTTCGACATACATCACATTGATTTACGAACTGAGCAATCTCACGCTTCATGCGAGTCCACCAGAAGGTCTGTTTCAAGTCCTCATACATCTTGGAGCTTCCAGGATGTATAGAGAGCAGAGAGTTATGAGCTTCTTCCATGATTAGCTTTCTGAGATCACCTTTTGGAACGACAAGACGATCCTCAAAGAACAACGTGTCTCTGGCATCAACACTGAAGCACTTATATTTGGGAAGACCCTTTGCCATGCCAATCTTGACTTTCTTCACCATTGCATCAAGAAGCTGTTCTGCTCGGACCTGATCTTCCAAGGTAGGAGAGATCTAAAGGTTTGCAAGAAAACCCTGAGGTACTAACTGAAGGTTGAGCTTTCTGAGAGACTCACAAAGGTCAGGCTGGAGAGGTTTCAGAATGAGACTGTTGCAGTAAGCTTTCCTGCTCAGAGCATCTGCCACGACATTAGCTTTGCCTGGCATGTACTCAACACTCGGATTCAAATCTTGCAGCATCTCCACCCAACGAGTTTGCCGGAGATTCAGGTTAGGCTGAGTGAAGATGTACTTGAGACTCTTGTGATCGGTGAACACTTCAACCTTTCGTTCCAACAAGAGGTGTCTCCAAGTCATCAGAGCGTGTACCACAGCTGCTAGCTCAAAATCATGCACAGGATAATTCTTCTCCGCTGGCTTCAACTGCCTGGAGGTATAAGCAACCACTTTCTTCTCTTGCATCAGAACTGCACCAAGACCCTGGAGAGAAGCGTTGCAGAACACCTGGTAAGGCTTGGAATCATGCGGAGGAACCAAGACTGGAGTAGAGGTGAGCTTCTCTTTGAGTGTGTCGAAGGCCAACTCACACTCTGGAGACCAAGCATACTTCACACCTTTCTTAAGAAGACTTGAGAGAGGCTTCGCAATCTTGGAGAAGTTCTCAACGAACCTTCTGCAATAGCTTGCGAGCCCGAGAAAGCTTCGAAGTTGCTTCACATTCTGCGGAGGCTCCCATTCAACAATGGCCTGCACCTTCAACGGATCAACTTTGATGCCCCCGGCAGAGATAATGTGACCAAGATAGACGACTTCTTTCAACCAGAACTCACACTTGGAAAACTTTGCATACAATTTGTACTCCCTCAGCTTATCAAGCACCAATTTGAGATGTTCTTCATGTTCTTCCTCAGTTTCACAAAAGACGAGAATGTCGTTGAGATAGAGCAAGACAAAGTCATTCTTGAACAGAGAGAATATGTAGTTCATCAATTGACAAAATGTCGGAGGAGCATTTGCCAGACCAAAAGACATGACCGTATACTCATACGAGGCAAAACTAGTCCTGAAAGCAGTCTTCGGAATATCCTCTTCGCGAATGCGAATTTGATGATAGCCCATTCTGAGATCGAGCTTGGAGAAGATCTTAGCCCCTTTCAACTGTTCGAACAACTCAGTTATTTCGGAAGTGGATACTTGTTCCTGATTGTCTTCTTGTTCAATGGACGATAATCGACACACAATCGGTCCGTGCCATCCTTCTTCTTGACAAACAGAACTCCACAACCCCACGGAGACGAGCTCGGTCTGATCAGACCCAAACACTCCTGCACATCGAGTTGCCTCTTAAGTTCCTTCAACTCTTCTGGACCCAATTTGTACGTCCGTTTCCACACACGCTCAGTACCTGGTTCAAGCTCAATGACAAATTCAACTTCTCGGTGCGGAGGCATGCATGGCAGCTTTTCTCGAAACACATCTTCATATTTGCAAACCACTGGGACTTGCGAAATAGGATTAATCTCACCCTTTTCATTCAAAGAAAACAGACGGATTGTATCATCGCGTGCCGCGAATATAATCACGTCCTCTGAAGAGTGAGTAAGCTTCACTTCTTTAGCTTCACAATCAATCGATGCCTTGTTCATGGCCAACCAGTCCATACCAAGGATCAAAACAATGTTGGAATTGCCCAAGACATACGGAGAAGCCAGAAAAGAATAACTTCCTATCTTGACATTGACATCAGGAACTCTAGAATTTGACCTCATTTGAGCACCCGGAGAAACAACACCCAAAGGTCTATGCAAACTTGTCGAGGGAAAATCATGCTTGATGAAAAATGACTTTGCCATAAAGCAATGCGAAGCACGAGAATCGAACAAGACTTTAGCAGGAAAATCATTGACTGAAAGGTTACCCATGATGACATCACAGGAGTTGTCTGCTTCAGTTACGTTCACCATATTGACTCGAGCTGACCTGGGGTTGAACTTGAAAAGAGCATTGCTTGGAGGTTTTCCTGGAGGAGGAAGCGGCAGACGAAGCTGAGAAGTGCACTTGTTGGCATAGTGACCTTTCTGCCCACACTTGTGACAAGTAACCTGTGCTGGCTGACGGTACTGTGTCTGAGGAGGCCCTTGCTTCTGTTGCTGGAATCTCTGCTGAAAGACTGGGTCGGGTGGGTGGGAAGAACCACGGCCACCAGAATACTTGAACTGCTGCGAGTGCCGAGGAGGAGGAGGAGACACCCAAAACTTCTTATGCTTCTGAACCACCTGAGTAGAGGAAGAGCTGGAATCTCTGAAGCGCTTCTTAGAATTCTCCACCCTGAGCAAGGCTGCCTCTGCCCTGAGAGCTAAGTTGTAGAACTTATCGAACTCCTCAGGATCGTGCAAAGCAAGAGCTAACTGCAAATCTTCTTTCAAGCCACCTCTGAACTGATAAATCTTGCTCTTCTAATCAGGGATATCCTGCAAGGCGTATCGGGCTAGCTCATGGAACTCGACGTTGTAATTGTACACGGAGTTACCACCCTGCTTCAAGCGCCTGAACTTCTCATGCATTTCCTCCACGAAGCTGGAAGGAATGTAGTGGGATCTGAAGTCATGGCAGAACTCATCCCAAGAGATCACTCTAGCGCCCCTGGAATCTTTCAACTATTGCCACCAGATAGATGCTTGCCCCTTCAGCTGGAATGTTGCAAATTTGACGAAATCCTCAGGACGAACATTGCTGTACTCAAAATGCTTGCTCATGTCACGGATCCAATCCTCAGCATCAAACGGCTGGTCACAGGAAGTGAAAGTCTTCGGCTGATTCGACAGGAACTGACTCAGATTAGCAAACTGATTGGCACCATGCTGGAAATTGCCTTGCTACTGATTACCCCTCTCTTGCAACAACTGTAGCAGCATGTGAGTATTTGCATTTGTAGCAGCCATCACCGCTTTCCAAGCCTCTGCAGGAGGAGGCGGCGGAGGATTCTCCGAGGAGGAGGTGGTGGCGGCACATCCTCACACCCTGGATTCTGACGAGTTGGTGGAGCCATCTTGAAGACGGACAACACATTAGCCCACAAAATAAATTGAAGGAATAGCTGAATCGAAAACGGTAGGAATATCTAAACAGGAATATAAGCAATTGCACTCGAACAAAATAGTAAGAATGCTTCCTCAAAGTGACGGTCGACAAAATTCTGATTAAGACCACTAACAAACAAGTATGATCTAGAACTGCTCGGAACAAACGTATGATCGAGATTTCATCCGATATCTTCGTGGAGAAGATCGCACGGGCTCGAATTTAGAGTAGCCATCCTGTGCAAGGTAGTGCACACGACTTATGAAGTATCCCCGAGTCGTAGCGAGCTACAAGGACTCTTTAAGACACGACGAGAACCGCTGTAAGAAGACCGTGAACAAACACACCCACTGAATATCAAATCCCAACCTCACATCATGCATCTGTAGGAAGATTGTCCTATAAGTTACTACTTGATATCCCACCTATGAATTCCCGAAATATCTGGCCATGCAATCTGGTACACGGATACAAGGAGTAATATTCACACAACTCCTATACTAACCCGTCATCTGTATCACATCCCTCAACACATAACCAGAATCTCGGACCTTCATCTACAACAGACCCTCGTGATCACAACGATACAAAGTATGGCAGTACTCCCGAACAATCTGCACAAGTACTAGGGACATTGGGGTTATCTCGCAACTACTAGTATTGAAGCAATTACGAACATCCTTCGTTCTTAGATACTCAGAAGTCTGAATGATGACGATGTGCGCAAGAATCCCCTCGAGCTCAACTCCCCGGAAGAAATCAAGGCAGACAGGAGGCACCAAGATAGAACTCCATCACATTGAAATTATATAGATTTCACAAATACCCGCGTGGTCCTAATTTTTTTTGAGCGAGAAGAGGAGTAGAATTAAGATTTCCTAAGTCGGGAACCTCACCAGAGCATGGAAGAGGAGAAAAAAGAATCCTACTCTCCGATATAACTAAGACTCAAAACATTTAATTAGACTCGACTCGGCCAAGTACGATCACACAAAGTCTCCTATGGTCGTAAGGCTCTGATTACCAACTTGTAACGACTAAGATGCGGTCCTTTCCGATTTAGGGAACGAGGCCCCGAATTGGAAAGAAGCGCATCTAAGCGTTTCGGAAGCACGGTAACATAGCACATACATAATAATAGTAGAATGACAATAAGGGATTCAACTGCCATCTCATAAATATATTAGAGTTACATCACGCATCCAAACAAGGTAGTTACGCTACGGACTACAAAACATGAGAAATCACTATGCTACCCTGCATGCTTGCCCACGATCACGACCACGCCTTAGTCTTCTGGATAGTTCACGTACAGGCGATCGTTCTCCTCATCGTACTGCCACGCCAGCTGGGTGCCATCGGGATCACCTGTCTCGGGGGTACCTGAACCTGTTGGTGTTTGAAGGAATCGGTGAGCCACGGGGACTCAGCAATCTATGACCTCGGTGCCAGAACTAGTCAAGTTATTAGGTAAGGAAGGCGGAGTATTTAGGTTGCAGCATCCTAAGAGCATCTCTAGTAGTACCCTCAAACCCTTAAATCTTTAAAAATAACTGTTTTTTATAGTTTGCGAGCAAAAAAACGCGTAGACTAGAACCCCTTAACCCTCAAACCCTCAAAAAAATTTAAGGATCCAACCCTCAAACTCTCTCCCGACCTGTAGAAGTGAGGGTTGGGGAGCAAAATCTACCCCAACCCTCAAACCGTTCCATCCTAGCGTGGGAGGAAAATTTCCCATCCCAACTACCTCCCGCGCCCACGCTGGCCGCCTCTCCGACCGCCGCTGCCGCCGTCCTGCCCCTAGATGCCCCCCCTCCACCTCCCGAGACGCCGCCGTTGTCTCACCCCCCTGCCGCCCGCCTCAACCTCCCCGGCCGTCGCCCGCCTCGACCTCCCCCGTCACCGCTGCCTCCTTGACCTCCGCCGCTGCCGCCCGCCTCGGCCTCCCAGCCGCCGTCTTCGCCTCCTGCCCATCTCGACCTCCCGAGCCGCCGTTCGCCTCAGCCTCCCCGTCCGCCGCCTGCCTCCGCCTGGACCTCCCCGGCAGCCTCCGCCACCCCCCCCCCCCCCCCCGCGCCCTCCGCCTCCCGCAGCTAGAAGCCACCTGAGCTCTCCTCGCCGATCCGCAGGAGTATTCTGTTATAAGGGTTGGGTTTGAGGGTTCTAGTCTTTGCCCCTGTTTTTCAACCCTTAAAAGTGTCAAAAATGGCCAATTCTCAACCCTTAAAACTGGTTTTAGATTTAAGGGCTTGAGGGTTCTACTAGAGATGCTCTAAGCATATATGGTGGCTAACTTACGTAGAACATGTATTGAAGGTGGTCTATACTAGCGATTGATGATTAGCTGATCACTAAGTGATCCTGAACACCTACTTACGTCAATCATAACCCCACCGTGTTCCCAATCGAAGAGAGGTCTTCGAAGGGGACAGTCACGGTTACACACACAGTTGGCAATTTTATTAGATTATGTTTAAGTTATCTATAACCGGATGTTAACAAATATTCCAAGTTGCCACATAACCGCGGACACGGCTTTCCGAAAGATTAAACCCTGCAAGGGTGCTCCAACTAGTCCATGACAAACGGTCACGGGCCGCAAAGTAATCCTCTATCACGAATCTCGTGATCTCGTCGGATTCCTTAGAGGAAAACCTCAACTCTGGGGAGAACCAAAGCTTCACCGGGATTCCTATACGCAAGATATATCGCTAAGGTAAGACAAGACTAGCAGGACCTCCCGACGTGTCGACGGTCCTGATAAGAGCCGCGTATCTCAGTCTCAGGACACGCCGGATAAGCAAAGCGTATAGTGGCCAGAGAAATCTCCCGAGTTGCCCCGGGATGGCCCCGCACGGTGCTCTAGTTTGGACCAACGCTCATGAGGAGCACTGGCCCGGGTTGTTGATTAAATTCCTCGGGTAGGCCATTCCCTATGCAGATTATTATTAAGTGATTAGCAAATTAACACCAAGGTTGGGTCCTGCCGGACAAGTCTTAACACTACGCGATTTATCAAGGGGGTCCCCATAACAACCCCGAACGTGTTAGGAGCGAACAGTTATGGAATCAAACACCGGTAGCTGGTAACTATGGCGGCAATAACGGAACAAAACACCCGGCAAAAGGCTAGGCCTTCCGTTATTTACCAAGTATATAGATGCATTAATTAAATAAAAGTATTAACATAATGATATCAAACTCATGTTATCACATGAGACATTGGCACCTGCAACTAGCAACGCTAACATTAGTAACTGAGCGTACCTACTTAGCCATTCAAGATTTGCTAGGAAGGGATAAGTGTTTGGGTTTCATGGCAATATCAGGAGGCAATTATTTCAGTGGTAGGCAGTGATGACCCACAAGTATAGGGGATCAATCGTAGGCCTTTCGATAAGTAAGAGTGTCGAAACCAACGAGGAGTAGAAGGCTCTGATAAACGGATTTCAGCAAGGTAATAACTTCAAGCACTAAAAGTAGCGGTAACAAGTGATGGTGTAGCGAGGTGAAACGTAACAAGTGAACAGTAACAAGTAACAAGTAGTAGCAACGGTGCAGCAAGTGGCCCAATCCCTTTTGTAGCAAGGGACAAGCCTGAACAAAGTCTTATAGGAGGAAAAACGCTCCCGAGGACACACGGGAATTTCTGTCATGCTAGTTTCATCATGTTCATATGATTCGCGTTCGTTACTTTGATAGTTTGATATGTGGGTGGACCGGCGCTTGGGTACTGCCCTTACTTGGACAAGCATCCCACTTATGATTAACCTCTCTTGCAAGCATCCACAACTACAAAAGAAGAATTAAGACAACGTCTAACCATATCATTAAACTAGTGGATCCAAATCAGCCCCTTACGAAGCAACGCATAGACTGGGGTTTAAGCTTCTGTCACTCCAGCAACCCATCATCTACTTACTACTCCCCAATGCCTTCCTCTAGGCCCAAGTATGGTGAAGTGTTATGTAGTCGACGTTCACATAACACCACTAGAGGAAAAGACAACATACAACATATCAAAATACCGAACGGATATCAAATTCACATGACTATTATTAACATGACTTATCCCATGTCCTCGGGAACAAAAGTAATTACTCACAAAGCATAATCATAATCATGATCAGAGGTGTAATGAATAGCATCAATGATCTGAACACAAACTCTTCCACCAAATAATCCAACTAGCATCAACTACAAAGAGTAATCAACACTACTAGCAACCTTACAAGTATCAATCGGAGTCGCGAGACGAAGATTGGTTACAAGAGATGAACTAGGGATTGGAGAGGAGATGGTGCTGATGAAGATGTTGATGAAGATGCCTCCCCTCGGACGAGAGGAGTGTTGGTGATGACGATGGCGACGATTTCCCCCTCCGGAAGGGAAGTTTCCCCAGCAGGATCGTCCTATCGGAGCTCTAGATTGGATCTGCTCAAGTTCCGCCTCGTGGCGGCGGCGAAACCACGAAAAGGCTCCCGGATGATTTTTTTTTCTGGAACGAAACCCTTCATATAGCAAAAGAGGGGGGCTAGTGGGCCGTCAGGGAGCCCACAAGCTTGCCCTCCGCCACCAGGGGGGAGGTGGCGGTGGCAGGGCTAGTGGCGCCCTGGTGGCCCCCCTCCGGTACTTCTTTCGCCTAGTATTTTTTATATAATCCCAAAAATTTCAACGAATTTTTTTAGGGCATTTGGAGATGTGCAAAATTGTGGACTAAGATTTGCTCCTTTTCCAGTCCAGAATTCCAGCTACCTGAATTCTCCCTCTTCAAATAAACCTTGCAAAATAAGAGAGAAAAGGCATGAATATGGTACCACAAAGTAATATAACAGCCCATAAAGCAATGAATATCAACATGAAAGCATGATGCAAAATGGACGTATCAGGCAGCGAGCATACAACGGAAGAAACATAATCTAGCATAACAAGTCTAGAGATGGAATCAAGGTCATATCATCTTGCCTGTGATGTCCTCAGCTTGGAATTGCTCTTGTTCGTCCTGCACGTACTCTCCCGGATCCACGTACTCGTTCTCCGATCCTGGTGCTACCCAACATAAAAATAACATCCAATGAACAACAGCACCTCAAGATGCAACAAACACATGATGCATGAGATGAAAATGAACATGCATCTCTATTCCAGTCACTAGCACAAGCATGAGAAATAAATACAGGTTCCTGGATAGAACTTCACTCTAAGCTATCTTTACATGCATGAGGATGACATGAACAGATGCGTCACACGAAAACGATGCAGAAACATATAAAGGACGTAATGATTGGAGCTACTGATCAACGGGAAACAACAAAACAAGAAATGAAGCCCTACGTAACAAAATCATCACAACACACTCCAATGGCATACCTCTGGTCTTCCCAGGTTGCCAAGACATAAAACAAACAAGTATGGATGGGGTGGTGCAAGGAATATCACCACACCATCAACTATGCACTCACAAGCATCAAAACGTCAAAACTATACATGTTGCCATAAACAGCATCATAGCAGTGTGAGGGCTACATGCAAATCACCTACATCCTCCCAAATATGCCAAATAGGATATGTGGCAGAAGCTATCCAAGAGTACTACAAGCACAAGCAAAAAGATCACACAAAGGAGTTTCACACAGAAAGTTACACAGCTACTAACTTGGACAAAAATATCAGTTTTCAGGGACTTTGTGAAAATTCCAGATTCTCACTAGCTGTTTATGCTCTGAAGCATTTTCACAGCACCCAAAACAATATCTACAGGACTCCAAATGGAATGAACATTTACAGAGAGCTAGACAAACACAAAATCTACAACTTTCCAGTTGATAGCAAAGGCTGATTCCCAACACATGGACTTCTACAAGCACAACAAAAAGAGAAGAAAATATAGGCAGATTCAGAGACTTAGTGAAAATCACAGATTTTCACTAAACTCGAATTTCAGCCACGTGCCTACTTTGACTAAGCACCACTTGCACACATGAAGTCCTATGCATTAAACAAAACCAACATGTGGTAGAGGGGTCCACCCTCTAGTGCCACAACAAATAATCAACCTCTTGGGCTCACCACATCTCATGGAACCAAGCTCCAAACATTGAACAAATCTGAAATATGACATTCCCAGAAATTGTTCCAAAGGCAAAACTGACTTCACCAATGGATTCCTGGGATGATTCTACCCCCAAAAACATATATAATACGTGGGCACTTGCATAGAACAAATGGGAACCAACTAGAAAAGAAAAGCTACATGGAATCACATATAGTGAATAGTGCATCATCACATGTGCTATTCACTAGAACAACACCTACACTAGCATATGCACACTCTCACAAGTCCAACGATGACATGAGGGTTTAGACCTCATGCATGTGTGCCATAGCACATTACCATTCCCACACAATATAACAAGCACAAGCATCACAACACCTACATATGCTAATGAGGACACACACATTAGATGACACCACATCCTCTATACCCCTACACATATAAACATGCCCAAGTGCTCATCCAAGGCTCTCCAAGCCTTGGGCATGTGTGGGTCACCACACACTTACCACACACTCATGACAAGAGCATCTACTTAAACACAAGGTAGGTGAGGGGGGAAACCACACACACACTCACATCACAAAATGGTGCATGAGTTCATCACCATGCACATGGACACACTCCACACACATATATATCATGATATACATCTACACATGCATAGGCTAGCTCAATTCTACACTTGCACACAAGGCCTGCACCATCATAACTACTACATACATGAAACTAACACATGCATATAAGCACTCAACCTACACATGCTTATACAACTACCAAGCTAGCAAATACTAGCAACACATGCTGTTGGGGGCAAGCAAAAATACCCACATGAAGATCTAACACCCCACTTACATCTATGCAAGCATACAATGCAAAAACAGAAAGAATGCAACTAAAAATATAAAAGGTTTTGGGGGGATCGAACCCCAGACCCCCTGCTTCACCACACAATATCAACACCACTCCACTACTGCCTACTTGCTCGACAAGAAGGGAAGCTAAGCAGGTTAAACTGCTCTGCTGCTTCAAACGCCATTGTGCCGAATAAACTGCAAAAAGGGGGGTCACACGCGCGGGACTCGAACCCACGATCAGCTGATCCACATCCAGACACTGCACCACTATGCTACGCTACGAAGACTTGACAGTAGAGGGGAATAGAACAAGGTAACATACACACTCATCACTATCGCCCTGCGTGCACAGAGATGTCGCCGTGAGAGACTACCACTGGAGCTGGGCCTCTACTCTGCCGCTATTGCGCCGCGGGGAACCTATCGCTATTACTCCAGCGTGATGAACGCCCCTGCCTGCTATGTTGCACAACCCGAGCACAAATACGACACACAAAACACACATGCTATTCCACACAAGCATGCAACGGTCGCCGGCCGGATCTCCTAGTGCGCATCTACCGATGGGTAAGGAGGGAGGAGAGGTAGCTCACCTAGGGGAAGGAGAAGGGGCGCCAATCGGGAAGAGGATCTTCCTGGAGAAGACGAAGATGCCCTGACGAAGTTGGCCAATCGGGAAGAAGACCAATGAGTGCACGCCGTAGAAGAGCTCCTGCCCATCGGTGAGGTCGCTCCCCGGCCTCACCGAGGATGGGAATGGAGCGCGGGCACCTCTCCCGAGTCCCCGGACATGGTGGCCGGCGCCGGAGACGATGGGAGCAGGGTGGACAACGGCGGAGCGCTTCTCTCTCTCTCTCTGCTAGATGGGCTATAGAGCTTACCTTGGGGAAGAAGAAGATGGAGGGAGATGGAGGGAGGAGTGACGACGCAAAGAGGGAGGCGCGAAACCCTAGGGAAAGGGGCACGGACGCTGAGGTTATATGGGGCCTCGATGGGATGGACGGCGTTATCTCTCTCGCTCTCTCTCTCTCTCTCTCTCGGAGCACTGACGGAAAGCAAGCGCTGAGGGGGACGCCGTCTGAAGAAGAAGAGGGACGCGTGCCTCGGCTGCCGAAGGAAAAGAGAGGAGGGGTGATGGGCCTTCTAGTGGGAGGAAGCCCACTAGTGGCGCCAGATAAGTGAGAAGAACTCCTGGGAGCCTCTCTATTTAAAATCAACACCAGAAAACAAAATAAAAGCACAGGCTAAACTATAGATGCTAAAAGTAAATCAACCATACCCTTGGTCATAAGAAAATATAACCTATTTAAGAAAAAAATAGAAAATGCATTTTAGGAGCAACTAAATATTTACAAAATAGAATATGTTTGCTCTGTTTTGTGAATATTTACACCTTTTAAACTTGGTTCAAAACAGCAACTTCACATCCTCACAATCACCACAAAAATATACTAAATCTTGGACATTTTTAAAACAAGGATGGGACAAGTGGAAATAGAGCTTAGGATAAAAGAGAGGGGGGAAGTTTTATAAACCTAGAGCAACCACATAGCTTCCTACTACCATTGCAGCACTCCACAAGCCCACTTATCACACATACCATCATCACATCACAACTCATGGAACACAAGAACAACAATACAAAGCCAAGGATGAATGGGATGGAATGGATGCATGCATGCAAAAGAGAACAAAACAAGGGAAGCATCACATGAAATATCACATGCATAACCTCATGTCAATGACAAGTTGGACCCACATATAGAAGGTACCAAATATGGTAAGCTACACACTTGGGGCATTACAGAAAGCCTGCTTTCCTCGCATAATTAGTAGCTATTCATAACTCCATGAACGAGCCTTGGCTTGTGATTGGCGACTTCAATCTAATCAGAGATCCATTGGACAAGAGCAATGACTGAATCTGTCGGCGTTGAATGTACAACTTTCGGTGTACACTGAAGCGGTCAAATTTGCACGAAATCCCCGTGATTGGGTGCCGCTTCACATGGAGCAATGAGCAGGACCCACCCACGCTTGTGCGGATAGATAGAGCTTTCTGTAATGTGGATTGGGAAATCCTTTTCTTAGGAGCGGAATTGCTGCCACAACCCTCCACTGTCTCTGATCACTGTCCCCTACTTTTGGTTAACAACGTGATCACAAAGAAGAACAGAAGGTTCCATTACGAGGCTTATTGGCAGTTTATCTCTGGCTTCCAAGAGGTGGTTAGCCAATCCTGGAGTAGATTCACAAACAATGTGTGCCCTATCACTAGGCTGAACACCAAGATGCACATGCTTAGCAAGGACCTCAAAGTGTGGAGCAAAACTCTAGTGGGAGTCATTCAAAAGCAACTTAGGGTTGCTAGCGAGATAATTCTACAGCTAGACTCATCGCAAGACTATTGAATGTTATCCAATGAGGAGAGAGAGCTACGTTCCAAACTAAAATCACGCTATCTTGGCCTTGTTGTACTATGGAAAATTAAGCTTAGGAAAAGGAGTCGTGTCCTATGGATGAAAGCGGACGATGCAAACACACATTTTTTTCAGCGAAAAGAAAACGCCCGACACAAGCGGAACACGATTCAAGTTCTGCATGGTCCAGCCGGCATCGCCTCCTCCTCAGATGAAATGGGGGCACTCGCGCACGAGCACTTTCAGGCCATCTTGGGGGACGGTCGACCTAGATCAGCTGCACTCAATTGGGATGAGCTTGATCTCGAACAAATGGAGCTCTCGGACCTGGAAAGTGTCTTCACACTAGACGAAATCAAGCAGGCCATTGACGCAGCACCTGCGGACAAGGCACCAGGACCAGATGGTTTCTCGGGAGTTTTTTCAAACAATGTTGTGAAACCATGAAGCATGACCTTCTTGAGGCGCTAAACCAACTCCGCCGCATGGACAGTAGGGGTGTCAACAGGATTAACAAGGCCAACATTGTGCTTATCCCCAAGAAGCTTGGGGCGGACACCTTGCATGATTTCTGGCCAATTTCATTACTGCATAGCCTGATCAAAATTTTCACCAAGATCCTCGCGACACGCTTAGCCCCTAAGCTCGAAGGATTAGTCCATCATTGTCAGAGCGCATTTATCAAGAAGCGTAGCATACAAGGAAATTTTCTCTATGTTCATAACACAACCCGATTCCTGCACAAGACTAAAAAACCATCAATCCTGCTCAAACTTGACATTGCCAAGGCATTCGACTCCGTGTCTTGGACATACCTGCTAGAGATGTTAGAGGCACGAGGTTTTGGTGCACGCTCGCGTGAATGGATTGCTATGTTGCTAAGGACATCAACCTCGAGTGTGCTCATTAATGGGCAACTAACAAAGGCCATCCAACACTGTCAAGGACTAAGGCAGGGTGACCCATTATCCCCATTCCTTTTCATCCTGGCAATGAACACATTGCAGAGACTATTCACCCTTGCAACATAAAATGGTTTGCTTTCCAAGCTGCTTCGAAGGAGGCATTTGATGCACTGCTCTTTTTATGCGGATGATGTGGCTCTATTCATGAATCCAAAAGAATCGGATACCTCGATGACCAAATTGTTGCTGGAGTGTTTTGCCAAGGCCACGGGCCTCCACACCAACGTGAACAAAAGCTCGGCCTTGCCAATCAGATGTGTTGCGGTGGACCTGGAAAGAGTGCTGGCACCACTAGGGCATTCGACGAAAAAAAATCCCAGCATTTACCTAGGGATGCCATTATCCCTACGAAAGCTGACTAAGGTTGACCTTGATCCACTTGTCCTCAAGTTGAGCGACAAAACTGACGTATGGAAGGGTGGTCTCATGGCCAAAAGCGGTATGCTGGTGCTCCTAAAATCGGGCCTAACTTCATTGGCCATTTACATGATGACAATACATAAATTGTCGGCCTGGGTGTTGAAAAAACTGATTCAGCGGTGTCGTGTCTGGCTTTGGTGTGGGGAAAATGAATGCAACGGTGCGAAATGCAATGTGGCTTGGAACCTAGTTTGTCGTCCCAAACATCTTGGTGGACTATGGGTCCTTGACCTGGCGAAGTTCGGGACCGCACTGAGACTTCGATGGCTTTGGCTCGCTTGGTTGCATCCTTCGAGGCCGTCGACACAATCACCACTACCCTATGATGACAAAGAGCGTACGTTGTTTGCAATGGCAACTGATGTCAGGATAGGGAATGGTAAGAAGGCAAACTTTTGGCTTGACGGTCAATGCCCCAAAACGGTTGCCCCGTCACTGTTTAAAATAGCTGCAAGGAAAAATAGATTAGTCAAAGACGCAATGCACGATAACATATGACTATCCGACTTGGCTAAGGGCCTGACAGATCAGATGCTGCCATAGCTGATAAGGCTTGCAACATTGCTTGATGGTGTGAACCTGACGGAGATCTAGGAGGATGATTCGATTAGTTGGTGCTTCACCCCTTCACCAATTCGAGGGATCAATACCCATGAATGACCACCACCTGATTTGGAGAGTTTGGGCACCAAGAAAGTGTCGTTTCTTCATCTGGACTGCCTTCCTCGGTAGAATCCTAACGGCGGATGACTTGCTGCGTCGCGGATGGGAAAGCAACTATTTCTGCGCGCTATGTGAACGAAACGTGGAAACACCGACGCACCTGCTACTCGAGTGCAATTGGTCTATATTCGTCTGGGACAAAATTGCAAACCTGACAATATGCGTGCACTTAGACCTTCGTCCTGGGCGTGAACTTCTAGCGTCAGCGCTTGGATGTCCAACTGCTACAATCAGGCGGCCACACAGAAAAAGAAAAGCATGCTCTCCTTGCTACATCTAGACTACTAAGAGATATGGAGAGAAAGGAACATGAGGATATTCCAACACTCTGAGATGACCAAAGAGGTTTTCATTGACAAAGTGTGAGAGGAGATTCATCTATGGAACCTAGCAGGCGTAAGAGCATCTCTAGTAGAACCCTCAAACCCTTAAATCTAAAACTAGTTTTAAGGGTTGAGAATTGGCCATTTTTGACACTTTTAAGGGTTGAAAAACAGGGGCAAAGACTAGAACCCTCAAACCCGTTGGGTTTGAGGGTTCTAGTCTTTGCCCCAACCCCAACCCTTAAAAGTGTCATTTGGCATATCACAATTTTCACTAGAAAAACACAATAAACCTTCAAACAAACACGGAAATAAAGATCATTGATGCATGGTTTAATAGTTTTTACATCACACAATCATCATCTTCCCCCTCTCATCGGCACCATCACCAAAAACTTGCACTTGGCCACACCGCCATCAAGCACCTCCATTGTCGCCGGTGGTGGAGTGTTCCACACCGCCATCGCCACCAACACTCATCGGAGTGTCACCTCGAAGAGTAGAGGACGCACCACGGAATATCCTCTTCCTCTCCGCGATGTCCTCCTTGTACTCCTTCCACCGCATCAATTGGTCTTTGATGTCTACTACGCAACCTTCTCCTTGTAGACGTTGTTGGGCCTCCAAGTGCAGAGGGTTGTAGGGCAGTAGCAATTTTCCCTCAAGTGGGTGACCTAAGGTTTATCAATCTGCGGGAGGCGTAGGATGAAGATGGTCTCTCTCAAGCAACCCTGCAACCAAATAACAAAGAGTCTCTTGTGTCCCCAACACACCTAATACAATGGTAAGTTGTATAGGTGCACTAGTTCGGCGAAGAGATGGTGATACAAGTGCAATATGGATGGTAGATATAGGTTTTTGTAATCTGAAATTACAAAAACAGCAAGGTAACAAATGGTAAAAGTGAGCACGAACGGTATTGCAATGCGTGGAAACAAGGCCTAGGGTTCATACTTTCACTAGTGAAGTTCTCTCAACAATGATAACATAATTGGATCATATAACTAGTCCTCAACATGCAACAAAGAGTTACTCCAAAGTCACTAATAGCGGGGAACAAACGAAGAGATTATTGTCGGGTACGAAACCACCACAAAGTTATTATTTCTGATCGATCCATCATAGAGTTCGTACTAGAATAACACCTTAAGATACATATCAACCAAGAACCTAATGTCACCTAGATACTCCATTGTCACCTCAAGTATCCGTGGGCATGATTATACGATATGCATCACACAATCTCAGAATCATCTATTCAACCAACACATAGAACTTCAAAGAGTGCCCCAAAGTTTCTACCAGAGAGTCAAAACGTGTGCCAACCCCTGTGCATAGGTTCCCAATGTCACGAACCCGCAAGTTGATCACCAAAACATACATCGAGTACTCACATGAATCCACGTGTGCCAACCCATATGCATAGGTTCCCAATTGTCACAAACCCGCAAGTTGATCACAGCAGATAGACACGTGCAAGACATACATCAAGTGTTCTCAAAGACTCAATCCGATAAGATAACTCCAAAGGGGAAACTCAATTCATTACAAGAGGGGAGAGGGGGAAGAACATCATAAGATCCAACTATAGTAGCAAAGCCCACGGTATATCAAGATCAAGACATCTCAAGAACACGAGAGAGAGAGAGAGATCAAACACATAGCTACTCGTACATACCCTCAGCCCCGAGGGAGAACTACTCCCTCCTCGTCATGGAGTTCGTCGGGATGATGAAGATGGCCACCGGAGATGAATCCCCCTCCGGCAGGGTGCCGGTGTTGGAAATATGCCCTAGAGGCAATAATAAAATGGTTATTATCATATTTCCTTGTTCATGATAATCATCTATCGTTCATGCTATAATTGTATTAACAGGAAACAGTAATACATGTGTGAATGAATAGATCACAATGTGTCTCTAGCAAGCCTCTAGTTAGCTAGCTCGTTAGTCAATAGATGATCATGGTTTCCTGATCATGGACATTGGATGTCATTGATAACGGGGTCACATCATTGGGAGAATGGTGTGGTGGACAAGACCCAATCCTAAGCCTAGCACTAGATCGTATTGTTCGTATGCTAATGCTTTTCTAATGTCAAGTATCTTTTCCTTCGACCGTGAGATTGTGCAACTCCCGGATACCGTAGGAGTGCTTTGGGTGTATCAAACTTCACAACGTAACTGGGTGACTATAAAGGTGCACTACGGGTACCTCCGAAAGTGTCTGTTGGGTTGGCACGAATCGAGATCGGGATTTGTCACTCCGTGTGACGGAGAGGTATCTCTGGGCCCACTCGGTAGAACATCATAATGAGCTCAATGTGACTAAGGAGTTAGTCACACGATGACGTGCTACGGAACGAGTAAAGAGACTTACCGGTAACGAGATTGAACAAGGTATAGGTATACCGACGATCGAATCTCGGGCAAGTTCTATACCGACAGACAAAGGGAATCGTATACGGGATTGATTGAATCCTTGACATCGTGGTTCATCCGATGAGATCATCGTGGAACTAGTGGGAGCCACCATGGGTATCCAGACCCCGCTGATGGTTATTGGCCAGAGAGGTGTCTCGGTCATGTCTGCCTGTCTCCCGAACCCGTAGGGTCTACACACTTAAGGTTCGATGACGCTAGGGTTATAGGGAATTGTTGTACGAGATTACCGAAAGTTGTTCGGAGTCCCGGATGAGATCCCGGACGTCACGAGGAGCTCCGGAATGGTCCGGAGGTAAAGATTGATATATAGGACGGATGGTTTCGGACACCGGAAGTGTTTCGGGCATCACCGGTAACGTACCGGGACCACCGGGACCACCGGAGGTGGTCCCGGGGGACCACCGAAGGGGGGCTGCGACCCCAAGAGGTAAGATGGGCTAAGTGGGGGTGGGAACCAGCCCCTAGTTGGGCTGGTGTGCCTCCCCAATCAGCCCATGGCGCAGGGGAAAGAAAAAGAGGGGGGGGAACCCTAACTTAGGTGGGCCTTAGGCCCACCAGAGGGGTGCGCCACCCCTCCCCCTTGCCCTGGCCGCCACCCCTCTCCCATCTAAGGGCTGCCGCACCCCTTAGGGGTGGAAACCCTAAGGGCTGCGCCCCCTCCCTCTCCCCCTATATATAGATGAGGTTCGGGGCTGTTTGAGACACGGTTGAATCTCTCTCTCTCGGCGCAGCCCTGCTCCTCTCCCTCCTCCTCTCTGCCGGCGCTTGGCGAAGCCCTGCCGGGAGACCTCGTCTCTCCACCAACACCACGCCGTCGTGTTGCTTCTCTTCTTCCCCAACCTCTCCCTCCTCCTTGCTGGATCAAGGTGCGGGAGACGTCACCGGGCTGCACGTGTGTTGAACGCGGAGGTGCCGTTGTTCGGCACTAGATCGGAATCGCTGCGAGTACGACTCCATCAACCGCGTTCTAGCAACGCTTCCGCTTAGCGATCTTCAAAGGTACGAAGATGCTCTTACCCCTCTCTCGTTGCTGGTCTCTCCATAGGAAGATCTGAACATGCGTAGGAAATTTTTTGAATTTATGCTACGTTACCCAACAGTGGTATCCGAGCCAGGTTTTCTATGCGTAGATTCCATGCACGAGTAGAACACAAAAGTTGTGGGCGATGGTTTGTCAATTTTCTTGCCGTTACTAGTCTTATTCTTTTCCGGCGGTATTGTGGGATGAAGCGGCCCGGACCGACCTTACACGTACGCTTACGTGAGACTGGTTCCACCGACAAACATGCACATCGTGCATAAAGGTGGCTAGCGGGTGTCTGTCTCTCCTACTCTAGTCGGATTGGATTTGATGAAAATGGTCCTTATGAAGGGTAAATAGCTTTGGCATATCATCGTTGTGTCTGTCACGTAGGTAAGAAGGCGTTCTTGCTAGAAACCCAAATCAGCCACGTAAAACTTGCAACAACAATTAGAGGACGTCTAACTTGTTTTTGTAGGGTTTGACATGTGATGTGATATGGCCAAAGTTGTGATGTTGCATGTATGATGTATGAGATGATCATGTTATTGTAATAGGTTTCACGACTTGCATGGCGATGAGTATGACAACCGGCAGGAGCCATAGGAGTTGCCTTAATTTATTGTATGAGATGCAACGCCATGTGCTTACTACTTTTACTTCATTGCTAACGGTTAGCTATAGTAGTAGTGATAGTAGTAGTTGGCGTGACGACTTCACGGAGACACGATGATGGAGATCATGGTGTCACGCCGGTGACGATGATGATCATGCGATGCCTGAAGATGGAGATCGAATGAGCAAAGATGATAATGGCCATATCATGTCACTATATGATTGCATTGTGATGTTTATCATGTTTTACATCTTATTGCTTAGAACGACGGTAGCATAATAAGATGATCCCTCTTATAATTTCGAGAACGTATTCCCCTAAGCGTGCACCATTGCGAAGGTTCGTTGTCTCGAAGCACCACGTGATGATCGGGTGTGATAGATTCTAACGTTCGCATACAACGGGTGTAAGCCAGATTTACACACGCAAAACAATTAGGTTGACTCGACGAGCTTAGCATGTACAGAAATGACCTCGAATACAAGAGACCGAAAGGTCGAACATGAGTCGTATGGTTGAATACGATCAGCATGAAGTTGCTCACCATGGTGACTGGTCCGTCTCACGTGATGATCGGACACGGGTTAGTCAACATGGATCATGTATCACTTAGATGACTAGAGGGATGTCGATTTAAGTGGGAGTTCATACTTAATTTGATTAAATGAACTTAATTGTCATGAACTTAGTCTAAAAGTTGTCTTTATAAATATTGTAGATGTCCAACGTCAACCTCAACTTCAACGCATTCCTAGAGAAAAACAAGCTGAAAGATGATGGTAGCAACTATGCGGACTGGGTTCGCAACCTGAAGCTCATCCTTGAAGCAAGTAAAAAGGCTTATGTCCTTAATGCGCCGCTAGGTGACCCTCCCGCTCCCGCAGCAGCCCAGGACATTCTAAATGTCTGGCAAGCGCGGAGTGATGACTACTCTCTGGTCAGGTGTGGCATGTTATACAGTTTAGAAACGGGGCTCCAAAGACGTTTTGAGCAACACGGGGCATATGAGATGTTCCAAGAGCTGAAGCTAGTTTTTCAAGCTCATGCCCGTGTCGAGAGATATGAAGTCTCCTACAAGTTCTTCAGCTGTAAGATGGAGGAGAACAGTTCTGTCAGTGAGCACATACTCAAAATGTCTGGGTTACACGGTCGTCTGACTTCACTTGGAGTCGAACTTCCGGATGATGCTATCATTGACAGAATCCTCCAGTCTCTCCCACCAAGCTACAAAGGCTTTGTGCTTAACTACAACATGCAAGGGATGGAGAAAACCATTCCCGAGTTGTACTCGATGCTCAAGTCTGCAGAAGTAGAAATCAAGAAGGAGCATCAAGTGTTGATGGTCAACAAGACCACTAGTTTCAAGAAAGGCAAGGGTAAGAAGAACTTCAAGAAAGACGACAAAGCTGTTGCCGCGCCCGGTAAGCCAGATGCCGGGAAGAAGAAAAAGAACGGACCCAAGCCAGAGACTGAGTGCTTCTACTGCAAGGGAAAAGGTCACTGGAAGCGGAACTGCCCCAAATACTTAGCGGAAAAGAAGGCCGGCAACGTTAAAGGTATATGTGATATACATGTTATTGATGTGTACCTTACCAGCGCTCGTAGTAGCTCCTGGGTATTTGATACCGGTGCTGTTGCTCACATTTGCAACTCAAAGCAGGAACTGCGGAATAAGCGGAGACTGGCCAAGGACGAGGTGACGATGCGCGTCGGGAATGGTTCAAAAGTCGATGTGATCGCCGTCGGCACGCTACCTCTACACCTACCGTCGGGATTAGTTTTGAACCTCAATAATTGTTATTTAGTACCAGCTTTAAGCATGAACATTGTATCAGGGTCTTGCTTAATGCGAGACGGCTACTCATTTAAGTCAGAGAATAATGGTTGTTCTATTTATATGAGTGATATGTTTTATGGTCATGCTCCGCTGGTGAATGGTTTATTCTTGATGAATCTCGATCGTGATGTTACACATATTCATAGTGTGAGTACCAAAAGATGCAAAGTTGATAATGATAGTCCCACATACTTGTGGCACTGCCGCCTTGGTCATATCGGCGTTAAGCGCATGAAGAAGCTCCATACTGATGGACTGCTAGAGTCTCTTGACTTTGAATCATTTGACACATGCGAACCGTGCCTCATGGGCAAGATGACTAAGACTCCATTCTCAGGAATAATGGAGAGAGCCACCGACTTATTGGAAATAATACATACTGATGTGTGTGGTCCAATGAACGTTGAAGCTCGCGGTGGTTATCGTTATGTTCTCACTCTCACCGATGATTTGAGTAGGTATGGGTATATCTACTTGATGAAGCACAAATCTGAGACGTTTGAAAAGTTCAAGGAATTTCAGAGTGAGGTTGAGAAACAACGTGACAGAAAAATTAAATGTCTACGATCTGATCGTGGAGGAGAATATTTGAGTCACGAGTTTGGCACACACCTAAGGAAGTATGGAATCGTTTCACAACTAACACCGCCTGGCACACCGCAGCGCAACGGAGTGTCTGAACGTCGTAATCGCACTTTATTAGATATGGTACGATCTATGATGTCTCTCACCGACTTACCGCTATCATTTTGGGGATACGCATTAGAAACTGCAGCATTCACTTTAAATAGGGCACCGTCTAAATCCGTTGAGACGACACCGTATGAACTGTGGTTTGGCAAGAAACCTAAGTTGTCGTTTCTTAAAGTTTGGGGCTGCGATGCTTATGTGAAGAAACTTCAACCAGAAAAGCTCGAACCCAAAGCGGAGAAATGCGTATTCATAGGATACCCTAAGGAAACTATTGGGTATACCTTCTATCTTAGATCCGAAGGTAAAACCTTTGTTGCCAAGAACGGATCCTTTCTAGAGAAAGAGTTTCTCTCGAAAGAAGTAAGTGGGAGGAAGGTAGAACTTGATGAGGTAATTACACCCCCTCTCGAACCGGAAAGTAGCGCAGCGCAAGAAGTTGTTCCTGTGGTGCCTACACCGACTGAAGAGGAAGTAAATGATGATGATCATGAAGCTTCGGATCAAGTTACTAATGAACCACGAAGGTCCACAAGGGTACGCTCCGCACCAGAGTGGTACGGCAACCCTGTGATGGAAATCATGTTGTTAGACAACGGTGAACCTTCGAACTATGAAGAAGCGATGGCGGGCCCAGATTCCAACAAATGGCTTGAGGCCATGAAATCCGAGATAGGATCCATGTATGAGAACAAAGTATGGACTTTGGTGGACTTGCCCGATGAACGGCGAGCCATAGAAAATAAATGGATCTTCAAGAAGAAGACTGATGCAAACGGTAATGTAACCGTTTACAAAGCTCGACTTGTCGCAAAGGGTTTTCGACAAATTCAAGGAGTTGACTACGAAGAGACTTTCTCTCCCGTAGCGAAGCTGAAATCAGTCCGAATCATGTTAGCAATTACCGCCTTTTATGATTATGAAATTTGGCAAATGGACGTCAAAACAGCGTTCCTTAACGGGAATCTTAAGGAAGAGTTGTATATGATGCAACCAGAAGGTTTTGTCGATCCTAAAGGTGCTAACAAAGTATGCAAGCTCCAGCGCTCCATCTATGGGCTGGTGCAAGCATCTCGGAGTTGGAACATTCGCTTTAATGAGGTGATTAAGGCGTTTGGGTTCATACAGGTTTACGGAGAAGCCTGTCTGTACAAGAAAGTGAGTGGGGGCTCTGTAGCTTTCCTCGTACTATATGTGGATGACATATTATTGATGGGGAATGATATAGAGATGTTGGAGAGCATAAAGGCCTATTTGAACAAGAGTTTTTCAATGAAGGACCTTGGAGAAGCTGCATACATATTAGGCATCAAGATCTATAGAGATAGATCGAGACGCCTCATAGGTCTTTCGCAAAGTACATACCTTGACAAGATACTGAAAAAGTTCAATATGGAAAACTCAAAGAAAGGGTTCTTGCCAGTTTTGCAAGGTATGAGATTGAGTAAGACTCAGTCGCCGACCACGGCAGCAGATAGAGAGAAGATGAGTTCTGTCCCCTACGCTTCAGCCGTGGGCTCTCTAATGTATGCCATGCTGTGTACCGGACCTGATATAAACCTTGCGATAAGCTTGGTAGGGAGGTACCAAAGTAATCCCGGTGCAGAACACTGGACAGCGGTCAAGAATATCCTTAAGTACCTGAAAAGGACTAAGGAAATGTTTCTCGTTTATGGAGGTGACGAAGAGCTCGTCGTAAAGGGTTACGTCGACGCTAGCTTCGACACAGATCCGGATGACTCTAAGTCACAAACCGGATACGTATATGTGTTGAATGGTGGGGCAGTGAGCTGGTGCAGCAGCAAGCAAGAAGTCGTGGCAGCATCTACATGTGAAGCGGAGTACATAGCTGCTTCAGAAGCGGCTCATGAAGGAATTTGGATGAAGGAGCTCATCACCGACCTTGGAGTGGTTCCAAGCGCTTCGGGTCCTATGACACTCTTCTATGACAACACTGGAGCCATTGCCATAGCCAAGGAGCCCAGGTTTCACCGGAAGACGAAGCACATCAAGCGCCGCTACAACTCCATCCAGGACCATGTCCAAACTGGAGTAATAGATATTTGTAAAGTACACACGGATCTGAATATTGCAGACCCGTTGGCTAAACCTCTTCCACGAGCAAAACATGATCAACACCATGATGCTATGGGTGTTCGATACATCACAATGTAACTAGATTATTGACTCTACTGCAAGTGGGAGACTGTTGGAAATATGCCCTAGAGGCAATAATAAAATGGTTATTATCATATTTCCTTGTTCATGATAATCATCTATCGTTCATGCTATAATTGTATTAACAGGAAACAGTAATACATGTGTGAATGAATAGATCACAATGTGTCTCTAGCAAGCCTCTAGTTAGCTAGCTCGTTAGTCAATAGATGATCATGGTTTCCTGATCATGGACATTGGATGTCATTGATAACGGGGTCACATCATTGGGAGAATGGTGTGGTGGACAAGACCCAATCCTAAGCCTAGCACTAGATCGTATTGTTCGTATGCTAATGCTTTTCTAATGTCAAGTATCTTTTCCTTCGACCGTGAGATTGTGCAACTCCCGGATACCGTAGGAGTGCTTTGGGTGTATCAAACGTCACAACGTAACTGGGTGACTATAAAGGTGCACTACGGGTACCTCCGAAAGTGTCTGTTGGGTTGGCACGAATCGAGATCGGGATTTGTCACTCCGTGTGACGGAGAGGTATCTCTGGGCCCACTCGGTAGAACATCATAATGAGCTCAATGTGACTAAGGAGTTAGTCACACGATGACGTGCTACGGAACGAGTAAAGAGACTTACCGGTAACGAGATTGAACAAGGTATAGGTATACCGACGATCGAATCTCGGGCAAGTTCTATACCGACAGACAAAGGGAATCGTATACGGGATTGATTGAATCCTTGACATCGTGGTTCATCCGATGAGATCATCGTGGAACTAGTGGGAGCCACCATGGGTATCCAGACCCCGCTGATGGTTATTGGCCAGAGAGGTGTCTCGGTCATGTCTGCCTGTCTCCCGAACCCGTAGGGTCTACACACTTAAGGTTCGATGACGCTAGGGTTATAGGGAATTGTTGTACGAGATTACCGAAAGTTGTTCGGAGTCCCGGATGAGATCCCGGACGTCACGAGGAGCTCCGGAATGGTCCGGAGGTAAAGATTGATATATAGGACGGATGGTTTCGGACACCGGAAGTGTTTCGGGCATCACCGGTAACGTACCGGGACCACCGGGACCACCGGAGGTGGTCCCGGGGGACCACCGAAGGGGGGCTGCGACCCCAAGAGGTAAGATGGGCTAAGTGGGGGTGGGAACCAGCCCCTAGTTGGGCTGGTGTGCCTCCCCAATCAGCCCATGGCGCAGGGGAAAGAAAAAGAGGGGGGGGGAACCCTAACTTAGGTGGGCCTTAGGCCCACCAGAGGGGTGCGCCACCCCTCCCCCTTGCCCTGGCCGCCACCCCTCTCCCATCTAAGGGCTGCCGCACCCCTTAGGGGTGGAAACCCTAAGGGCTGCGCCCCCTCCCTCTCCCCCTATATATAGATGAGGTTCGGGGCTGTTTGAGACACGGTTGAATCTCTCTCTCTCGGCGCAGCCCTGCTCCTCTCCCTCCTCCTCTCTGCCGGCGCTTGGCGAAGCCCTGCCGGGAGACCTCGTCTCTCCACCAACACCACGCCGTCGTGTTGCTTCTCTTCTTCCCCAACCTCTCCCTCCTCCTTGCTGGATCAAGGTGCGGGAGACGTCACCGGGCTGCACGTGTGTTGAACGCGGAGGTGCCGTTGTTCGGCACTAGATCGGAATCGCTGCGAGTACGACTCCATCAACCGCGTTCTAGCAACGCTTCCGCTTAGCGATCTTCAAAGGTACGAAGATGCTCTTACCCCTCTCTCGTTGCTGGTCTCTCCATAGGAAGATCTGAACATGCGTAGGAAATTTTTTGAATTTATGCTACGTTACCCAACAGTGGTATCCGAGCCAGGTTTTCTATGCGTAGATTCCATGCACGAGTAGAACACAAAAGTTGTGGGCGATGGTTTGTCAATTTTCTTGCCGTTACTAGTCTTATTCTTTTCCGGCGGTATTGTGGGATGAAGCGGCCCGGACCGACCTTACACGTACGCTTACGTGAGACTGGTTCCACCGACAAACATGCACATCGTGCATAAAGGTGGCTAGCGGGTGTCTGTCTCTCCTACTCTAGTCGGATTGGATTTGATGAAAAGGGTCCTTATGAAGGGTAAATAGCTTTGGCATATCATCGTTGTGTCTGTCACGTAGGTAAGAAGGCGTTCTTGCTAGAAACCCAAATCAGCCACGTAAAACTTGCAACAACAATTAGAGGACGTCTAACTTGTTTTTGTAGGGTTTGACATGTGATGTGATATGGCCAAAGTTGTGATGTTGCATGTATGATGTATGAGATGATCATGTTATTGTAATAGGTTTCACGACTTGCATGGCGATGAGTATGACAACCGGCAGGAGCCATAGGAGTTGCCTTAATTTATTGTATGAGATGCAACGCCATGTGCTTACTACTTTTACTTCATTGCTAACGGTTAGCTATAGTAGTAGTGATAGTAGTAGTTGGCGTGACGACTTCACGGAGACACGATGATGGAGATCATGGTGTCACGCCGGTGACGATGATGATCATGCGATGCCTGAAGATGGAGATCGAATGAGCAAAGATGATAATGGCCATATCATGTCACTATATGATTGCATTGTGATGTTTATCATGTTTTACATCTTATTGCTTAGAACGACGGTAGCATAATAAGATGATCCCTCTTATAATTTCGAGAACGTATTCCCCTAAGCGTGCACCATTGCGAAGGTTCGTTGTCTCGAAGCACCACGTGATGATCGGGTGTGATAGATTCTAACGTTCGCATACAACGGGTGTAAGCCAGATTTACACACGCAAAACAATTAGGTTGACTCGACGAGCTTAGCATGTACAGAAATGACCTCGAATACAAGAGACCGAAAGGTCGAACATGAGTCGTATGGTTGAATACGATCAGCATGAAGTTGCTCACCATGGTGACTGGTCCGTCTCACGTGATGATCGGACACGGGTTAGTCAACATGGATCATGTATCACTTAGATGACTAGAGGGATGTCGATTTAAGTGGGAGTTCATACTTAATTTGATTAAATGAACTTAATTGTCATGAACTTAGTCTAAAAGTTGTCTTTATAAATATTGTAGATGTCCAACGTCAACCTCAACTTCAACGCATTCCTAGAGAAAAACAAGCTGAAAGATGATGGTAGCAACTATGCGGACTGGGTTCGCAACCTGAAGCTCATCCTTGAAGCAAGTAAAAAGGCTTATGTCCTTAATGCGCCGCTAGGTGACCCTCCCGCTCCCGCAGCAGCCCAGGACATTCTAAATGTCTGGCAAGCGCGGAGTGATGACTACTCTCTGGTCAGGTGTGGCATGTTATACAGTTTAGAAACGGGGCTCCAAAGACGTTTTGAGCAACACGGGGCATATGAGATGTTCCAAGAGCTGAAGCTAGTTTTTCAAGCTCATGCCCGTGTCGAGAGATATGAAGTCTCCTACAAGTTCTTCAGCTGTAAGATGGAGGAGAACAGTTCTGTCAGTGAGCACATACTCAAAATGTCTGGGTTACACGGTCGTCTGACTTCACTTGGAGTCGAACTTCCGGATGATGCTATCATTGACAGAATCCTCCAGTCTCTCCCACCAAGCTACAAAGGCTTTGTGCTTAACTACAACATGCAAGGGATGGAGAAAACCATTCCCGAGTTGTACTCGATGCTCAAGTCTGCAGAAGTAGAAATCAAGAAGGAGCATCAAGTGTTGATGGTCAACAAGACCACTAGTTTCAAGAAAGGCAAGGGTAAGAAGAACTTCAAGAAAGACGACAAAGCTGTTGCCGCGCCCGGTAAGCCAGATGCCGGGAAGAAGAAAAAGAACGGACCCAAGCCAGAGACTGAGTGCTTCTACTGCAAGGGAAAAGGTCACTGGAAGCGGAACTGCCCCAAATACTTAGCGGAAAAGAAGGCCGGCAACGTTAAAGGTATATGTGATATACATGTTATTGATGTGTACCTTACCAGCGCTCGTAGTAGCTCCTGGGTATTTGATACCGGTGCTGTTGCTCACATTTGCAACTCAAAGCAGGAACTGCGGAATAAGCGGAGACTGGCCAAGGACGAGGTGACGATGCGCGTCGGGAATGGTTCAAAAGTCGATGTGATCGCCGTCGGCACGCTACCTCTACACCTACCGTCGGGATTAGTTTTGAACCTCAATAATTGTTATTTAGTACCAGCTTTAAGCATGAACATTGTATCAGGGTCTTGCTTAATGCGAGACGGCTACTCATTTAAGTCAGAGAATAATGGTTGTTCTATTTATATGAGTGATATGTTTTATGGTCATGCTCCGCTGGTGAATGGTTTATTCTTGATGAATCTCGATCGTGATGTTACACATATTCATAGTGTGAGTACCAAAAGATGCAAAGTTGATAATGATAGTCCCACATACTTGTGGCACTGCCGCCTTGGTCATATCGGCGTTAAGCGCATGAAGAAGCTCCATACTGATGGACTGCTAGAGTCTCTTGACTTTGAATCATTTGACACATGCGAACCGTGCCTCATGGGCAAGATGACTAAGACTCCATTCTCAGGAATAATGGAGAGAGCCACCGACTTATTGGAAATAATACATACTGATGTGTGTGGTCCAATGAACGTTGAAGCTCGCGGTGGTTATCGTTATGTTCTCACTCTCACCGATGATTTGAGTAGGTATGGGTATATCTACTTGATGAAGCACAAATCTGAGACGTTTGAAAAGTTCAAGGAATTTCAGAGTGAGGTTGAGAAACAACGTGACAGAAAAATTAAATGTCTACGATCTGATCGTGGAGGAGAATATTTGAGTCACGAGTTTGGCACACACCTAAGGAAGTATGGAATCGTTTCACAACTAACACCGCCTGGCACACCGCAGCGCAACGGAGTGTCTGAACGTCGTAATCGCACTTTATTAGATATGGTACGATCTATGATGTCTCTCACCGACTTACCGCTATCATTTTGGGGATACGCATTAGAAACTGCAGCATTCACTTTAAATAGGGCACCGTCTAAATCCGTTGAGACGACACCGTATGAACTGTGGTTTGGCAAGAAACCTAAGTTGTCGTTTCTTAAAGTTTGGGGCTGCGATGCTTATGTGAAGAAACTTCAACCAGAAAAGCTCGAACCCAAAGCGGAGAAATGCGTATTCATAGGATACCCTAAGGAAACTATTGGGTATACCTTCTATCTTAGATCCGAAGGTAAAACCTTTGTTGCCAAGAACGGATCCTTTCTAGAGAAAGAGTTTCTCTCGAAAGAAGTAAGTGGGAGGAAGGTAGAACTTGATGAGGTAATTACACCCCCTCTCGAACCGGAAAGTAGCGCAGCGCAAGAAGTTGTTCCTGTGGTGCCTACACCGACTGAAGAGGAAGTAAATGATGATGATCATGAAGCTTCGGATCAAGTTACTAATGAACCACGAAGGTCCACAAGGGTACGCTCCGCACCAGAGTGGTACGGCAACCCTGTGATGGAAATCATGTTGTTAGACAACGGTGAACCTTCGAACTATGAAGAAGCGATGGCGGGCCCGGATTCCAACAAATGGCTTGAGGCCATGAAATCCGAGATAGGATCCATGTATGAGAACAAAGTATGGACTTTGGTGGACTTGCCCGATGAACGGCGAGCCATAGAAAATAAATGGATCTTCAAGAAGAAGACTGATGCAAACGGTAATGTAACCGTTTACAAAGCTCGACTTGTCGCAAAGGGTTTTCGACAAATTCAAGGAGTTGACTACGAAGAGACTTTCTCTCCCGTAGCGAAGCTGAAATCAGTCTGAATCATGTTAGCAATTACCGCCTTTTATGATTATGAAATTTGGCAAATGGACGTCAAAACAGCGTTCCTTAACGGGAATCTTAAGGAAGAGTTGTATATGATGCAACCAGAAGGTTTTGTCGATCCTAAAGGTGCTAACAAAGTATGCAAGCTCCAGCGCTCCATCTATGGGCTGGTGCAAGCATCTCGGAGTTGGAACATTCGCTTTAATGAGGTGATTAAGGCGTTTGGGTTCATACAGGTTTACGGAGAAGCCTGTCTGTACAAGAAAGTGAGTGGGGGCTCTGTAGCTTTCCTCGTACTATATGTGGATGACATATTATTGATGGGGAATGATATAGAGATGTTGGAGAGCATAAAGGCCTATTTGAACAAGAGTTTTTCAATGAAGGACCTTGGAGAAGCTGCATACATATTAGGCATCAAGATCTATAGAGATAGATCGAGACGCCTCATAGGTCTTTCGCAAAGTACATACCTTGACAAGATACTGAAAAAGTTCAATATGGAAAACTCAAAGAAAGGGTTCTTGCCAGTTTTGCAAGGTATGAGATTGAGTAAGACTCAGTCGCCGACCACGGCAGCAGATAGAGAGAAGATGAGTTCTGTCCCCTACGCTTCAGCCGTGGGCTCTCTAATGTATGCCATGCTGTGTACCGGACCTGATATAAACCTTGCGATAAGCTTGGTAGGGAGGTACCAAAGTAATCCCGGTGCAGAACACTGGACAGCGGTCAAGAATATCCTTAAGTACCTGAAAAGGACTAAGGAAATGTTTCTCGTTTATGGAGGTGACGAAGAGCTCGTCGTAAAGGGTTACGTCGACGCTAGCTTCGACACAGATCCGGATGACTCTAAGTCACAAACCGGATACGTATATGTGTTGAATGGTGGGGCAGTGAGCTGGTGCAGCAGCAAGCAAGAAGTCGTGGCAGCATCTACATGTGAAGCGGAGTACATAGCTGCTTCAGAAGCGGCTCATGAAGGAATTTGGATGAAGGAGCTCATCACCGACCTTGGAGTGGTTCCAAGCGCTTCGGGTCCTATGACACTCTTCTATGACAACACTGGAGCCATTGCCATAGCCAAGGAGCCCAGGTTTCACCGGAAGACGAAGCACATCAAGCGCCGCTACAACTCCATCCAGGACCATGTCCAAACTGGAGTAATAGATATTTGTAAAGTACACACGGATCTGAATATTGCAGACCCGTTGGCTAAACCTCTTCCACGAGCAAAACATGATCAACACCATGATGCTATGGGTGTTCGATACATCACAATGTAACTAGATTATTGACTCTACTGCAAGTGGGAGACTGTTGGAAATATGCCCTAGAGGCAATAATAAAATGGTTATTATCATATTTCCTTGTTCATGATAATCATCTATCATTCATGCTATAATTGTATTAACAGGAAACAGTAATACATGTGTGAATGAATAGATCACAATGTGTCTCTAGCAAGCCTCTAGTTAGCTAGCTCGTTAGTCAATAGATGATCATGGTTTCCTGATCATGGACATTGGATGTCATTGATAACGGGGTCACATCATTGGGAGAATGGTGTGGTGGACAAGACCCAATCCTAAGCCTAGCACTAGATCGTATTGTTCGTATGCTAATGCTTTTCTAATGTCAAGTATCTTTTCCTTCGACCGTGAGATTGTGCAACTCCCGGATACCGTAGGAGTGCTTTGGGTGTATCAAACGTCACAACGTAACTGGGTGACTATAAAGGTGCACTACGGGTACCTCCGAAAGTGTCTGTTGGGTTGGCACGAATCGAGATCGGGATTTGTCACTCCGTGTGACGGAGAGGTATCTCTGGGCCCACTCGGTAGAACATCATAATGAGCTCAATGTGACTAAGGAGTTAGTCACACGATGACGTGCTACGGAACGAGTAAAGAGACTTACCGGTAACGAGATTGAACAAGGTATAGGTATACCGACGATCGAATCTCGGGCAAGTTCTATACCGACAGACAAAGGGAATCGTATACGGGATTGATTGAATCCTTGACATCGTGGTTCATCCGATGAGATCATCGTGGAACTAGTGGGAGCCACCATGGGTATCCAGACCCCGCTGATGGTTATTGTCCAGAGAGGTGTCTCGGTCATGTCTGCCTGTCTCCCGAACCCGTAGGGTCTACACACTTAAGGTTCGATGACGCTAGGGTTATAGGGAATTGTTGTACGAGATTACCGAAAGTTGTTCGGAGTCCCGGATGAGATCCCGGACGTCACGAGGAGCTCCGGAATGGTCCGGAGGTAAAGATTGATATATAGGACGGATGGTTTCGGACACCGGAAGTGTTTCGGGCATCACCGGTAACGTACCGGGACCACCGGGACCACCGGAGGTGGTCCCGGGGGACCACCGAAGGGGGGCTGCGACCCCAAGAGGTAAGATGGGCTAAGTGGGGGTGGGAACCAGCCCCTAGTTGGGCTGGTGTGCCTCCCCAATCAGCCCATGGCGCAGGGGAAAGAAAAAGAGAGGGGGGGAACCCTAACTTAGGTGGGCCTTAGGCCCACCAGAGGGGTGCGCCACCCCTCCCCCTTGCCCTGGTCGCCACCCCTCTCCCATCTAAGGGCTGCCGCACCCCTTAGGGGTGGAAACCCTAAGGGCTGCGCCCCCTCCCTCTCCCCCTATATATAGATGAGGTTCGGGGCTGTTTGAGACACGGTTGAATCTCTCTCTCTCGGCGCAGCCCTGCTCCTCTCCCTCCTCCTCTCTGCCGGCGCTTGGCGAAGCCCTGCCGGGAAACCTCGTCTCTCCACCAACACCACGCCGTCGTGTTGCTGGTCTTCTTCCCCAACCTCTCCCTCCTCCTTGCTGGATCAAGGTGCGGGAGACGTCACCGGGCTGCACGTGTGTTGAACGCGGAGGTGCCGTTGTTCGGCACTAGATCGGAATCACTGCGAGTACGACTCCATCAACCGCGTTCTAGCAACGCTTCCGCTTAGCGATCTTCAAAGGTACGAAGATGCTCTTACCCCTCTCTCGTTGCTGGTCTCTCCATAGGAAGATCTGAACATGCGTAGGAAATTTTTTGAATTTATGCTACGTTACCCAACAGCCGGAACGGGCTCCAGATTGGTTTTTGGTGGCTACAGAGGCTTGCGACGGTGGAACTCCCGATCTAGGTTTCTTTTTGGGGGTTTCTGAATTTATAAGAATTTATGGTGGTAGAATTACGTCGGTTGGGCCCACGAGGAGGTCACAAGCCTGTGCGCCACCACCGGGGGGGGGGCGGTGTGAGGGCTTGTGACTCCCTCGTGGCCCATTTGGCCTTCTCCCAAAGCTTCGGGGGTCTCTTTTGGTCCAAAAAAATCATCGTACAGTTTCATTCCATTTGGACTCCGTCTGAAAATGGGCCAAAAACACGAAAAAAACAGAAACTGGCACTTGGCGAGTTAATAGGTTAGTCCCATAAAAGATATAAAATAGCATATTAATGCATATAAAACATCCAAAGTTGACAAGATAATAGCATAGAACCATCAAAAATTATAGATACGCTGGAGACATATCAAGCATCCCCAAGCTTAACTCCTGCTCGTCCTCGAGTAGGGAAGTGATAAAGATTGAATTTTTGATGTTGCATGCTACCTAGCATAGATGTCTTTTGTAACTCCTCTCACGTGACATGAATGTTCAGATCCGTTAGATTCAAAACAATAGTTTGCTATTTATGTGGAAACAATAATAATTCAAGCAAACTAGCAAGGTAATCATGAACTTTCAAAATAACAAGGCCAAAAGAAAGTTATCCCTACAAAAGCATATAATCTGGCTATGCTCTATCATCATTGCACAACGAATTTAAATCATGCACAACCCTAGTATTGGCCAAGTAATTGTTTCACACCTTTACTATCTCAAACCTTTTCAACTCTCACGCAATACATGAGTGTGGGCCATGGTTTTAGCACTATAAGTGGTGGGGAGTGTGGTGGAGGTTGCAAGACAAAAAAGGAGAAGATGATCACATTAACTAGGCATATCAATAAGCTGTGGAGATGCTCATCAATAGATATCAATGTGAATGAGTAGGGATTGCCATACAAATGATGCACTAGAGCTAAGAGTATGTGAAAGCTCTTAAAGAAAACTAGTGGGTGTGCATCCAACTTGCTTGCTCACGACGACCTAAGGCAATTTTGAGGAAGCCCATCATAGGAATATACAAGACAAGTTATATAATGAAAATTTCCCACTAGCTATATGGTGGTGAAAAAACGAGAGACTCCCAATCATGAAGATCATGGTGCTTAATATGCACAAGTGTGGAAAAATGGTAGCATTGTCCCTTCTCTCTTTTTCTCTCATTTTTTTGGTGGGCTCTTTGGCCTCTTTTTTTCTGGTGGGCATCTTTTGCCTCTTTTATTTCCTCACATGGGACAATGCTCCATCAATGATGATCATCACACTTTCAACTCAAAACTTAGAGCAACTATGACTCTATATGGAATGCCTTCGGTAGTGTACCGTGACAATGATCTAGCATGGCATAGACATTAATGGAAACATCATGCTAGCTATCTTACGATCATGCAATGGAAATGTAGACGTGGTGGCACATGTCATGGTGGTAGTTGCATGACAATATATCTCAGGATGACTTTGAAAAGGCCATAGTAGGTAGGTATGGTGGCTGTTTTGAGGGAGGCTAATGGTGGGTTTTGTGCACCGGCGAAAGTTGCACGGCACTAAGAAGATAGTGATGGTGGAAGGTGAAAGTGCATCTAAACCATGGACTCGACATGGTCATGAAGAACTCATATACTTGTTGCAAAAGTTTTATTAGTAATCGAAACAAAGCATTCAACGCATACTCCTAGGGGAAGGGTTGGTAGGTATAAACCGTCGCGCGATCCCGACCGCCACACAAAGGACGACAATCAAAATACTAATCATGCTCAGACTTAATCACATAGCGGTTCACCATACGTGCATGCTACGGGAATCACTAACTTCAACACAAGTATTTCTAGATCCACAAACACCATACTAATATAACTTCAATATTACCACAACCATATCTCAAAACTAATTGAGAGGAATCAAACTTCTCTAACTATTCAATGCACATGAAGGTGGAAGTTTTCGTATCCCTTTGGATAACTACCCCTTTTGAGACTACTTTCAAAGCATAGATCAACTACCAAGCCACGCAACGCTGTGCTCTAAAAGATATAAGTGAAGCACATAGAGCTAAAGTATCTAGCTCATAAGATATAAGTGAAGCACATGTGAGCTGAATTGTCTACCAAAGGATATAAGTGAAGCTCGACAAAATCACGGTGAGTGCATGTATCTCTCTCTAGGTGTGCAGCAAGGAATATTGTGACACAACAAAAATAAAAGACTCCTACGATACAAGACACTCCAAGCAAAACACATATCATGTGGTTAATAAAAATATAGCCCCAAGTAACGTTACCGATGGATCGAAGACGAAAGAGGGGATGCCTTCCCGGGGCATCCCCAAGCTTAGGCTTTTACGGCATCCTTGAATCTCTTGGGGTGACTTGGGCATCCCCAAGCTTGAGCTCTTGCCACTCTTTATCTCTTTGTCCATAAGAAATTCACCCAAAACTTGAAAACTTCACAACACGAAACTTAAACAGAAACTCGTGATAACATTAGTATGAGAAAGCAAACCACCACTTCCTTAGGTACTGTAGAAAACTTAAATTCTACTTATGCTGGTGTTGGGTTACTGTATTTTCAATATTACATGGCTAATACCCTCATATACTATCCATAGTTTCATCAAAATAAGCAACCAACACAACAAAAACAGAATCTGTTAACAGCAGACCAGTCTGTAGCAATCTGTATATGTCGTATACCTCTGGTACTTCAAAAATTCTTAAACATTACGACTGTCTGAAGAATTTTCCTAGCAATCAGCAGAAAAAAGAATCAACTCAAAACCTCTTATAGAATAAAAATGAAAATTCTTTTCGTGAGCAGAAAGTTTCTGTCTTTTTCCAGCATGACCAAACGATCATCCCCAAGACTAATCATAACGGTTTTGCTTGGCACAAACGCAAAAAGAAACACTAAAAACACAATCATAACAGAATTATGAAAGTGTGGAAAACACAAAACAGAAAGAAAAAGGAAAGACAAATTTATTCATTGGGTTGCCTCCCAACAAGCGCTATCATTTAACGCCCTTAGCTAGGCATTGATTTCAATGATGCTCACATAAAAGGTAAGGATTGAAACACAACGAGAGCATCATGGAGCAAATGGCTAGCACATTTGAGTCTAACCCACTTCCTATGCATAGGGATTTTGTGATCAAACAATTTATTGGAGCAAGAATCAACTAGCATAAGAAGGCAAAACAAGCATAGCTTCAAAAATTTCAACATATGGAGAGGAAGCTTGATACTATTGCAATAAGTAGAAGCATATGATCCTCTCTCATAGTAATTTTTAGTAGCATCATGAATGAATTCAACAATATAACCAGCACCTAAAGCTTTCTTTTCATGATCTACAAGCATAGAAATTTTACTACTCTCTACATAAGGAAATCTATTCTCAAGAATAGTAGTGGGAGTATCGTAAAAGACTTGAGCACTACAAATTGTGTCCACAATGAAAAAACAAGGTTTAGCAAAGGGTTTTTCGAAAGTATGACAAGCTTTATCATCCCTCTTATTCAAAGCATAAGTATCCTCACAATAATCATCATAGATAGGGGGCATGCTTTCATCAAAATAATTTTGATCATTCAAAGTGGAAGAACTAAAAAGATCATCTTCATCAAATATAGCATCCCCAAGCTTGTGGCTTTGCATATCATTAGCATCATGGGTATTCAAAGAATTCATGCTAAGAACATTGCAATCATGCTCATCATTCACATATTCTATGCTAAGCATTCTATGTAATTCTTCTTTCAGCACTTGAGCACAATTTTCCTTCCCATCATGCTCACGAAAGACATTGAAAAGATGGAGAATATGAGGCATCCCCAATTCCATTATTTTGTAGTTTTCTAGCGAAAGAACAAGAAACAAAAAGATTCGATTGCAAGATCTAAAGATATACCTTCAAGCGCTAACCTCCCCGGCAACGGCGCCAGAAAAGAGCTTCGTTGACGGGATGTTAGTGCCGCTTACCTAGCCTCCCCGACAACGGCGCCAGAAAAGAATTTGATGTCTACTACGCAACCTTCTCCTTGTAGACGTTGTTGGGCCTCCAAGTGCAGAGGGTTGTAGGACTAGCAATTTTCCCTCAAGTGGGTGACCTAAGGTTTATCAATCCGCGGGAGGCGTAGGATGAAGATGGTCTCTCTCAAGCAACCCTGCAACCAAATAACAAAGAGTCTCTTATGTCCCCAACACACCTAATACAATGGTAAGTTGTATAGGTGCACTAGTTCGGCGAAGAGATGGTGATACAAGTGCAATATGGATGGTAGATATAGGTTTTTGTAATCTGAAATTACAAAAACAGCAAGGTAACAAATGGTAAAAGTGAGCACGAACGGTATTGCAATGCGTGGAAACAAGGCCTAGGGTTCATACTTTCACTAGTGAAGTTCTCTCAACAATGATAATATAATTGGATCATATAACTAGCCCTCAACATGCAACAAAGAGTCACTCCAAAGTCACTAATAGTGGGGAACAAACGAAGAGATTATTGTCAGGTACGAAACCACCACACCGTTATTCTTTCTGATCGATCCATCATAGAGTTCGTACTAGAATAACACCTTAAGATACATATCAACCAAGACCCTAATGTCACCTAGATACTCCATTGTCACCTCAAGTATCCGTGGGCATGATTATACGATATGCATCACACAATCTCAGAATCATCTATTCAACCAACACATAGAACTTCAAAGAGTGCCCCAAAGTTTCTACGAGAGAGTCAAAACGTGTGCCAACCCCTGTGCATAGGTTCCCAATGTCACGACCCCGCAAGTTGATCACCAAAACATACATCGAGTACTCACATGAATCCACGTGTACCAACCCATATGCATAGGTTCCCAATTGTCACAAACCCGCAAGTTGATCACAACAGATAGACACGTGCAAGACATACATCAAGTGTTCTCAAGACTCAATTCGATAAGATAACTCCAAAGGGGAAACCCAATTCATTACAAGAGGGGAGAGGGGGAATAACATCATAAGATCCAACTATAGTAGCAAAGCCCACGGTACATCGAGATCAAGACATCTCAAGAACACGAGAGAGAGATATCAAACACATAGCTACTGGTACATACCCTCAGCCCCGAGGGAGAACTACTCCCTCCTCGTCATGGAGATCGCCAGGATGATGAAGATGGCCACCGGAGATGAATTCCCCCTCCGGCAGGGTGCCGGAACGGGCTCCAGATTGGTTTTTGGTGGCTACAGAGGCTTGCGGCGGCGGAACTCCTGATCTAGGTTTCTTTTGGGGGGTTTCTGAATTTATAAGAATTTATGGTGGTAGAATTACGTCGGTTGGGCCCACGAGGAGGTCACAAGCCTGTGCGCCACCACCGGGGGGGGGGGGTGTGTGAGGGCTTGTGACTCCCTCGTGGCCCATTTGGCCTTCTCCCAAAGCTTTGGGGGTCTCTTTTGGTCCAAAAAAATCATCGTACAGTTTCATTCCATTTGGACTCCGTCTGAAAATGGGCCAAAAACACGAAAAAAAACAGAAACTGGCACTTGGCACTGAGTTAATAGGTTAGTCCCATAAAAGATATAAAATAGCATATTCATGCATATAAAACATCCAAAGTTGACAAGATAATAGCATGGAACCATCAAAAATTATAGATACGTTGGAGACGTATCAATCTTCATCCATGTCCTTCTTGGACATCATCATGTTCTCCTTCTCTTCCACCATGAGTTCTTTCCATGCCTTTGCTTCTTTGACCTTGATCATCCTCTCCTCCAAGTCGGCCTTGCGCTTGGCATCTTCACGCCTTGCTTCAACTTGTGCAAGCTTGACCTCTTTCTTCTTCTCGGTGATAAGAAGCTTCGTCTCCAATGTCTTCCTTGTCAATTCCTCTCTTGCCTTCATCATTTGTTCCATCTTCACCCTTTGCTTTCCCTTCTTGGTTCCCTCGGGCTTTCCCAAGTTCCTCTCCTCCTCCTCATCTTCACTATCATCCATCCTAAGCATTGCCGACTTCTTGGGTGCGGTCTCTTGATCCCTCAACTTCCACTTGTCAAAGGTTTGAAGAATTGCCCCAAGCATGCTTAAATGGGAATGGCTTGCCCTTGGAAGCGGCCATCTCCTTGTACCTCATGCCGGCAATTGTCTCCTATCAACCACACATAATCACATAAGAACCCACCAATAGCATAGTACACACACATAATCAAAATAGTGAAGAGATATGTACTCACATAGTCACTCTCCATGGTTCCACTAGGTGGTGCATCCCTCACTTGGTCCATGGCCGCACTCCAACGAGCACAAGCGGGCTTCATCAACTCCCACCGGCCTTGAAGCGACCGGTAACTGCGAGAGATGAACCCACTATTCTTCGGCTTGATCCTACAATAGTTGTCCTCGATCCTGTGCCAATACCGTTTACCGATTTGATCGGTGCCGGTGGTTGCATTCATCCCCACAGATGCCCAAGCACGAACCAAGAGGATATCTTCCGCTTCGGTGTAGTTTGTCGACCGCGCGTGTGGGCGGGAAGCGGCGGTGAATGCCTCCTCCCCTATCTCGGCCACCTCCTCCTCGTCATCCCCTTCATCCTCCTCATCTTCCTCCAAGTCGTCACCAACACTAAAGGGTTCTAGAGGCGGAGCCTCGAGGTCCACCTCCGCGTCTTGGAGGAGGTCCATGAACGAGGATGGGGTTGCCATTTCCTCGAACACCTCGTGCGCGGCGGGAGGAGGTTCGGCGACGGCGGCGGGCGGGGCCGTGGGCTTCTTCCGCGCCGCGACCTTCTTCCGCTTCGGGGACGCGCCGACGACCTTGGAGGAAGCCCCTCGCGGCCCACGGGAGGACACCTTCGGCCGACTCTTCTTGGGGGCGGGCGCGGCGGGGGGGGGGGGGGGGACGGTGGCCCGGGGCGGGAGCCGGGGAGGCGGCACGAGGCGGTGCGAGGCCCGCCCGCCGCCGCTTGGCCTCGACTTGGGTCGCCGCCACCACGTCGGCCACGGTCGACTGTAGGCCGGGGGCGGGGGGGGGGGGGACGGTGGCCGGGGAGGCGGCACGAGGCGGTGCGAGGCCCGCCCGCCGCCGCTTGGCCCCGACTTGGGTCGCCGCCACCACGTCGGCCACGGTCGGCTGTAGGCCGGGGGCGGGGGGGGGGGGGGGGGCGGGCGCGGCGGCGGCGGGGAAGCCTCCATGGCGGCGAGGCGGCGGGAGGAGCTGGGGAGGCGGGGGGAATTCCCTCCCGCGCGATCTAGGAAGAGGAGTGCGGGTTGGGGGGAGTTTTTCCTCCCAACCCTCATTTCTACAGGCTGGGAAGGCGTTTCAGGGTTGGACCTCTAATTTTTTTTACAGGTTTACGAGTTTAAGGGTTCTAGTCTACGCCGTTTTTTTCGACGAAAACTGTAAAAAAAAACGGTTATTTTTAAGGGTTCGACGGTTCTACTAGAGATGCTCTAAATACCCCTTTGATGCCGGTTGAGTAGCTAGTTGTTGCTGTTTTTTCTGTCTTTTTTTCCTTCGTTCACTCTCCTTTGATGCTTCAATTGTACTCCGTCTGATAAATAAATTTGGTAGACCACTACCAACATTCGAAAGAAAAGTCGGTCGACTGGGCCGGAATAGAAGGCGTGCAGAGCTGCGGCCCTGCTGCGCGACCCCAGCCTAGGTCGAGTACCGGCGACCCCACGTGTCTCGTCGCCGTCGAGGGCCGGGGCAAGTGCTCGCCCAGCAAGAGCAGGGACTGTCCCGGAGAGCACCCCTCGCGCTCCCCACCCCCAGCGACCCAGCTTCCTCTCGATCCCCCGTTCCTCCGCAGCTGTCCACCTATCCGCGGTAACATCCTGCGCTGATCGAGTTCAAGTTTCCCCGATTTGCATCGCTAGATTGCATCCACCGCTTGTACGCCGCGGTGTTTTGGTTGCTCACGAATTTTGGCTCCTGGCAGCTGTTTACAGGGTTCTTCCGCGGGGCCTTCCGCGCGAGAAAGCTTACCATCCGCTGCTGGTCAGCGATGTCGATGCAGATGGATGTTGACGGGCAACCGAGTGAAGCGCAAGAAGCGGTGCTGGTATTTCGTCCATTATAAAACCCAAGTGTATTTTTAGAACAAGTACTTGTTACCATTTGAGTTGAGGGAAGGGACTCAACGAGATGGTACCCCCTTTCCTTTATACTCCCTCTTTTCACAAATATAAGATGTTCTAACTTTTTTCTGTACCGGATGTATATAGACACGTTTTATCGTGTGTTTGCTCACTCATTTCAGTCCGTATGTAGTCCAGATTGAAATATCCAAAACATCTTATATTTGTGAACGGAGGGAGTAGTTCTCTAGCGATTATTCCGTGGATGATCTTTTCGCATTTGCTATATGCAACGATAGTGCTCATATGCTTACGTAGCTCTTCTCATATAGTATGGAAATGTGTCATTTTAGTTTGTTGGCTATGACATGTGAAAGCACTCCCTGCATGAGGGTGATGAACATTCTGAATCCTGGGAATTGTTCCCCATTTCTGAGCTGGAAATGGTTATCGAGATACGAGAACGAAGAATCCACACTAATTTTGACAGCTGGGTAGACAAATAACGTATAACCAGTTGGTAGTTATACATGTTTACCTTTATAGGGAGGGGCTATCTCTTCTTTTGTACATCTAGTTCTTGTTTCCTAACATATTATAATTATGTTTCTTGCTTTGATCATCCATCCAAACTGTTTTTTTTTGCAGGAAAGTTATACATCCGAGAACGAAATATGTGGCATTTGTAGAGATATTGTCATCGATAGAGGAGTTTTGGATGGTTGCCAACACTGGTATGACTCAATCACGGATTTATGGCTATCCTGCATTTTTAAATTTGTTCCATCACTTCCCTAACATTTGTGCATAACTGCATATTTACCATTAAGGTCTTGAGGGTCAATATTGTGCAGCTAGGGAACTTATTAGGTAACAATCTTATTTTTAGTTTTGTGTAAATATGTTGGCTAAACCTGTGTAGTGTCAATGCATATAGGTGTTATGCACTGTCCAAGTCATCCTCATTTGATAATTTTGTATTCTAGTCCACCTTGCTTATTAATTCAAATGCTTTCCCTTACCCATTCCATTTTAAGTTCAAGTTCTTTAAGCCCAAGTTTTAATTTGACATTACCATTGTTGACTAGATTCTTAGTCTCATATGTTCTATCTAGTACTGCTCACTCAACACCTTCAGAATTGATTTCTGTATATAAGGAAGTTTAAAAAATATGTTTTGTAGTCACATAAGCAACGATATTGTATCAATGTCCACAGAGTGCTACATGATTTGTTTAAAGCTCTAATGTGATAATTAAATAACTTTATTTCACATAACAGGTTTTGCTATACATGCATAGACAACTGGTCTGCCATCACGAATCGATGCCCCCTCTGCAAAATTGAGTTTCAGCATATAACATCCACTCCTGTAAGTAAAACATATCTCAGTGCTGGCAATCTTGGAAAAATAAATACTAACACCACATGGAAATTCATGGAATTCTTTTGGCTCAGTGCCTCAATAGGTAGAACTGCATTGGAATGTAATTTTTTATTTGTATTGAAGGTATATGATAGTACTGGTACTGGAGATAGTATTGAAGTTGAAGACGATTACCCTTTAACAAGGTAAGGTCACATGGTCATGTACCATCAGTTTGAACATATCTTGGTTCAGTTTTGTTGTTGTTTACTCTCTAGTTCCCCTGTCACGTCATAAGTTAGATTCTTGATTTCTTGCTGCCATATTTTTGGGGCTTTTCATCCTGTAAGTTGTGTAGCCATTATCAGCTTTGGTAGAGGGTAGAGCGATACTCTTATTTATTAAATCATAGGCTCATAGCGCCATTGAAAGCCCTTCCTTTGGTTCCTTTGGTCGGGTATACTAACCATAAGCTTGCAACTGGTCACCTGATCATATGGTGTACTTTTATATGCTTGTCTGTAATAGTTTATTTGCCTGTGAATTTATGCCATATCGTTTGGTCCATGAATATCTCGATTGTGAATTTCTTCTTTTAAGCTGCATTTAATTTAATTTACTTTGTTTTGAACCAATGTGCAGCAAATAAAATAAAGGCCATGCTCATTATTTCTCCTATTTATCTTTGTTATTGTGCAGTGGTGATGATGATTGGTATGAGCCAGGCGAAAGCAACCCACTTTCTTTCCCTTCGTACTATATAGATGCAGAAGTAACAACATTATATATCACTCATCATTTAATTTTCAAATCATTAAAACCACCATATTCACTATCTCCTGAAGTTGATCTGTGGCTTGCTATTATTTCCCCATTTCCAGGCTGTAGTCTGTTTGGATGGTGGTGATTGCATAATTCGGAGTGGACTCGTGGCATCTGAGGATTATTCAGCTTTAGATACATCAATTGCTTGTGATTCCTGTGATCTATGGTATATAACTGTATTATTATCCTATATGTCCATTATTAGTTGAGACTCGGTAACCAGTTCTGTTTTCTAATTACTTTGATCCTTAAGCCAGGTATCATGCCATATGTGTGGGCTTTAATCCTGAAATTACATCCGAAGATTCGTGGTTGTGCCCAAGGTACTTTTACACTTTGGTACTTTCTGACTCTTCTCTTTGTGCACTCTGTGCTGGTAGGAGTATCTGTATTTTGCTCTGGGTTTGTGATAAGGAAGTTATCAATTGCATTTGCATCCTGTAGATGTGTATCTACTGAGGTGGAAAACAAGTCAGATGTTGCCCTGAAGCAAAATATCAGTGGGGATTCTGATAGAACATCTACCGATGCATCATTTTCTGGGAGGGTGTCAGTATCTGTTGCAGATGATGGTGAAACTGCCCTTGTTGTCTCAATGGTTGCTGTAAATTCTGAAAGTAAGGATGATCTATTAGAAGGTTCACTAGGCTCGAAGACAGCCCAAGAAGCATTTTATTGCAATTCACTTCCAAGTTATTCCAAAGATGATTTATCAAGTGAAGCTGTTGCAAATGCCTGTATCCCGAGGAACAAAGATAGTTCTTGTAAACCACACAATAAATCTTCTGAAATTAATCTTGCCTGCTTGGTTTCGTCTGAACCAACACAAAGATCGTCAGATCATTCGCCAATACGTGAGTCAGCATGTATCCCGTTTAGCTCAGAGCATGGTAACATTTCAAATGAACAATCAGATGGACTACAACATGGGCCATCTTATTCATCATTATGTAGAAGTATGGAGGCTGAAACTACTGGGGAGGAGGCTGCGTTGCCTAGAAACAGCAATGAAAAATCTCCTGTCATCAAATCTGCCCAACTTTCTTCAGCAGGTATGTTGGTAGTTTTCTTATACCAGCACAATAATTGAAGGCCTCATACTTCTAGGTTATGAGAGATTAGTACATTTCAATACATGCCAACTTGTCATTTAGTCATCATATTTGAATATTTCAGTAGACAATCTGCTGTGTTAGTTGCATCTTTAGAAGTTTGTTGATCTTTTTGGTAGAAGTTTGTTAATCTCATAGTGGAAAAAAAAGAAATTATTACAATACTATAGACAATGTATATTTGATAGCTTAGTTTACATAGACATGATGCACCTTTTATTACAATTGTTTCTGGCCTGATCTTGTTCGATTATATTGCATTCTTTTCTTTTCAAGGGGTCATGTGGTCATCATATTATGCATCGAACATAACATGCTCCCATTTTATGAATGCAGCTAGCATGTCTGCAACATCGTCTGGCATTGATATGATCAACACAGATGCAGTTCGTAAGAGGAAAGACGACAAGAACACGCAGTTACCACCCATGTAAGAATCTTTTGCTTTACACACCCACTTGCAAGAACTGTTGGTTCTCACTCACATGAGAGTTGCATAGATCTACACAATTTCATTTTAGTATCGTTTTTTTTTCTCCAGGCAGGATCGACATAATATCAGTGATATGGAATTACAAAGTGAAATTAGCCATCCTGCGAAGAAAGCAAGACTGGAAGTGCAAGATCAGGAAATGCATCTCATTGCAAACTCGGGTGTTTCTTCATCAGACTGCCACGCTACTTCGATTGCAACCAATTTTATTGCCAGTGATACATCAAAAATCGTCACACAGAACAAATATGTCCCTGATATAATGAGCATAGTTGAAGGAGAGAGCTACATGAGGGATCCTGGCAGGGAGCTGGCGAAGCCTGTAGGGAGAAGAGCAGGAGATAAGCCTGGTCTTAGAATGAAGAAGATTTTACACAAGGACGGAAAAGAATCAACTGCAGTAGTTCAGAAGCTACAACAAGAGATAAGGGAAGTAGTAAGAGATAATGGTATTAGTATACTTGAGAAGGATAACGCTTTTGACGAAAAACTTTTGACCGCATTCCGTGCAGCAATTGGGAAGTCCATGGATGGACCAGACAAAAGAACCAACCTTTCGCTTGCAAGGAAGTCGGTGCTTCAAAAGGGGAAGATACGTGAGAATCTGATCAAGAAGTTGTATGCATCATCCACAGGAAGGAGCCGAAGTGCATGGCACCGCGACAGGGAAGTTGACTTCTGGAAACATCGTTGCTCCCCAGGGATAAATCCTGAAAAAATTGAGACACTGCAATCAGTACTTCAGTTACTCAAGAAATCCTCAGATACTGGCACGCGCAAAGAAACTGCTGAAGAGAAGAAAGCCTTTTTGTCCAGGTTATATCTGGCTGATGCATCAGTTGTTCCCAGGAAGGGTGATATAAAACCTCTGTCTGCCCTTGAAGGGTGCCCCCCATTCGATAAAAATAGCCAAATCAAAGGTGACGACAGTAAATCAACAAACAAACCTTCACCAGTGACTCAGACAATCAAAATCAATTCGCCCAACAGCACCGGAAAAGTATTGAGTTCTTCGACCCTGAGTAAAGAAGCATCGAGTAGAAGAGAAAACAAAAATGGCCAGGCATCACAGAATAAACCAAATCAGTCTGCTGGTGATATCAAACTTGACAAAAGAAAATGGGCCCTTGAGATCCTGGCAAGGAAAAATGCCAGCTCTATTGCTAGCAAAGATCAAACAGAAGGCACTGACGATCTCAGCACGAACTACCCTTTATTAGTACGTGTTACCTTATAAAATAATAATTTAAAAGTTCATTGACTACCACTCTAGAAACACTAACTCGTTTGGTTTTCTTAGGCAAAACTTCCCGTGGATATGAGGCCACAGCTCACAGCTGGCCGTCATAATAAAGTTCCTATGTCAGTTAGACAGGTAATCGTTAAGGGAGTCCTTTATTGTGCTTACACATTGCCAGCTTCATTATTTGCTCCTACTTTGTTCCATTTCAACTAAATTCCAATTATAAATTGCAAGTGCACCTGTATTTTTCTTGTTGAATGGTCAAATTATCAACCAAACTTATGTATCTCAGGCACAACTTTACCGCATCTCCGAGCATTATCTGCAGAGAGCAAATTTGGATGTTATTCGGAGATGTGCAGATACTGAATTGGCTATTGCCGATGCTATCAATGTAGAAAATGATATTTACGGGAAGTCCAGTAGCAAATCAGTTTATGTGAATCTTTGCTCTCAGGCTACTCGCCAGTCTGCCAAGGCAAAACCTGAGAATGATGCCTCAGTTCTAACTGAAAAGGCTGAAGTTAGCAGCGATTTGATATCACAACATGTTACAACTGAAAGTACCTATAGTGCTAGCAGTAATGTGGAAGAAGATTTGGACAGAGCAGGCCTTTTGGATATTCCTGCTACTGCCGGACAAACTGATAAGAGTGAACTAGGGGGTGTGCCTGAGCAGAATGCAAGTGAAAATGCTGTTTGTTTCAACAGCGTGGAAGAAGCACTAAAAAGAGCAGGCCTCTTTGACTCCCCTCCTAACAGCCCCGAGAGAAAAAGTACCACAGCTGAAGGTAATTCCAGGACAGTTTCTGGTTCTCCAATTTCCCCGCGACAAAAATATATAAACGCAGAGGATACTTCCTTGGTGAATTTGGACTCTGAACCGAGCATAAGTTTGCAGTCAACTTCTGATTCTAGGGTTAGGGATGCACCCCACCTTAAAGATGACGATTCATCAAAGCAGGTTCTGTATGACACAAATTGTCAGAACCTCGATACAACGACGTCCTGTCAGCAACCAAAATGTAATTCTGAGGAGGGTCAGAAATTGATACACGGTGGAGAAACTACAAATGCAACATCAAATGAAACCCTTCCAGTGAACTTGGCCGAAGCCGATAAATGTAATTTGCAATGTGAAAAAACAAGTCAAACAGAAAAGGAAACTGTAGCTGACATGCCTGACGAAGGTACCGGGCATGTGGAGAACTCAAAAGAAGTGGACATAACAGTGAGCGATTTGCATAATCAATCTTCTCATAGGAATAATGTGCCGAAAGAAGGTGAAGGAATCAGCCAAGCAATGAAACTGGAGCCCGGTAAAGAGAAATCTTCCAGTGGCAATGAAGAGTTGAATCGTAAACATTCCAAAGCAGACAAGTCATCCACCCATCCAGCAGAAAGTGTAGACAGTTTAAAGAAACCAGCACCTGATCCAGGCAATAACAGCGCATCAGATTCATCTAGTTCCATACATAAGAAGGTAACACACTTGTATGTTCCACCGGACATCCATTTTTACACCGTACTATCTATTTTTAAAATGAATCACTACATTTCTGAATACAACTAGGAGGTGTTGCATGGAGATGCATTACATATGTGCACCCGTTCTGAGCTGCTTTGTTTTGACATTTGTAGGTTGAAATGTTTGTGAAAGAGAACATCAGGCCACTTTGCAAGAGTGGTGTAATCACCGTTGAACAATACAGGTGGGCTGTCGCCAAAACAGCTGAGAAGGTTATGAAGCACCACTCGGAGGCCAAGAATGCGAATTTCCTGATCAAGGAGGGTGACAAGGTGAAAAAGCTTGCTCTGCAGTATGTTGAGGCAGCTCAGCAAAAGATTAGTTGAAATCTGGCTATCACTGGAATGTCGTTGCAGTTTGCCTCAAGCTGTCGTGGTTGTGTGATTATGCGGCAAATTCGCAGACTCTACGTGGTCAGGTTGACTGACCATTTCAGGCAGACTCTCAAAAGAGCTTTTTATTTTTACAAGAACTTTGGTCACGTCATGGATCAGGTTTTTGCGAAGTAGAACAACTTATCATCAGGAGTTTTATGTACAGTGGAGGTGTTTTTCTTACATTCAAGCTGTCAATCGAATGTGGGGGGAAGGGACGAAGTTGCCACCGATCATTGCAAAGTAATGACATAGTGATCATAGGTTTGCAATTGTTATGAAAATTCAAGGGATTGGCTAGATGTAAGTCGACTGAAAATCAAATTTGGGCATGCAAGATGGACGACCAGGAGCATCTTCAACCGTTCTCTGAAACGGTTACTGTTAATCTTCTTCAACCTCGAACCGCCTGCTGGCACCGTGCCAGCCCCGCCCTCCCCTGAACTATTGTGCTGCCCTCCTTTCCGTGGCCATCCCTCTAATCCTGTCCGCGATTCATTTTTTCTGGCGAACTGCACCCTCACCCCCAAACACCCTTAAGGGTTAATCCCCATCACAAGGGGATTGAGATGGATTTTGACTTACAGGGGGATTTAATCCTCCCCAATCCACTCCAATCTTCTTCAAATCCGTTGCAACCGAACAAGGCCTAAAATAGATCATGGGGTAGCCTGCCACCCCTAAGGGCTCATTTGGTGGCCTGGGATCCCCCAGGGTTCTCGGCCCATTTCTGGCGAACTGCACCCTCATCCCCAAACACCCTTAAAATAGATCATGGGGTAGCCTGCCACCCCTAAGGGCTCATTTGGTGGCCTGGGATCCCCCAGGGTTCTCGGCCCATTTCTTGGGTGGAAAGCCCACGCGGAAGATTTGACCCGGGCCAGGTGTCCTTAGGTTTGGACGCTCGAAGCCAAGAGTGTTTTTGGCCCGATCCTTGTGATTTCCCTCGGATAGCGTCCACGCCTTGGAACACCAGGAGAGAATCCATAGTCTCGCTCGCTCACTACGCTTGTCTCTAACCTCTCGACATGAGATCGCCGCTTGCCTAAACTGTTTACCCTTTCTTTCTGAATCTCCACCTGCACCACATACTCATGCCTTTGCCTCCGTCCTCGCCGACGACTGCCGCAAATTAGACTACAGAAGAGAGTGGGTTGCGGTGGGATCATCTACTCATCCCACTTAAAAATATTTAGTGGGCACCCGTGGAACACAACATAAATTAGGCGGGCTATCCCAGTTAACCCACCGGGAACCCACTTCTTCTAGCCCCTGACTAGTTTCCTAAGACGAAGAACACAATAGATAAGAGAACTGCACATGTGCACAATGTTGGAAATATGGCCTAGAGGCAATAATAACTGTTTATTATCATATTTCCTTGTTCATGATAATTGTTTATTATCCATGCTAGAATTATATTGATCGGAAACTTAGATACATGCGTGGATACATAGACAACACCGTGTCCCTAGTGAGCCTCTACTAGACTAGCTCGTTGATCAAAGATGGTTAAGGTTGACATGAGTTGTCATTTGATAACGAGATCACATCATTAGGAGAATGATGTTATGGACAAGACCCGACCGTAAGCTTAGCATCTGATCGTATCACTTAGTTTATTGCTACTACTTTCTTCATGTCAAGTATACGTTCCTAAGACCATGAGATCATGCACTTCGTAACTGGACGATCATAAAGATACTCTACAGGTATCTCCGAGGGTGTCTGTTGGGTTGGCATGTACCAAGACTGTGATTTGTCACTCCATATGACAGGGAGGTATCTCTGGGCCCTTTCGATAATACACCATCACAAGAAGCTTGCAAGCAATGTGACTAAGGAGTTAGTCACGGAATCTTGTATTACGGAACGAGTAAAGAGACTTGCTGGTAACGAGATTGAACTAGGTATGAGATGCCGACGATCGAAACTCGAGCAAGTAACATATCGCTAGACAAAGGGAATTGCATATGGGATTAATTGAATACTTGACATCATGGTTCAACCAATGAAGATCTTTGTGGAATATGCAGGAACCAATATGGGCATCCAGGTCCCGCTATTGGTTATTGAGCAGAAAGGTGTCTCGGTCATGTCTACATGATTCTGAACCCGTGGGGTCGCACGCTTAACGTTCGGTAGAGCTAGGGTAATGTTGAGTTATTAATAATGGAAACTACGAAAGTGTTCGTAGTCCCGAATGGGATGCGGGACATCACGAGGAGCTCCGGAATGGTCAGGAGGTAAAGATTTATATATGGGAAGTCATATTCAGGGTTCCAGAAAAGTTTGGGAATTTTTTGATAGAGTATCAGGAAGGTTCTAGAAGGTTTCAGGGGTTTCACTATGGGCCCCAATGACCCAGGAAGGGCCCACGTGGACCTAGGGGGTGGGGCTACAACCCACATGGGCTGGCTGGATCATTCCCCAAGGCACATGTCGTTTAAATCTAGAGATAAGATGTTATCTCTAAATTTAAAGGGTTGGATCTAGAGATAATATGTTATCTTCATGTTTAAATGGTTTTCTCCATTGTGGACGACCCTAGGAGGGTTTTGGACACCCTCCCCTACACTCTAGCCGATATATAGATGGGGGAGGTGCATGGGGGCAACTAACCCTTCACCCTTGGCCATTGGCTCTCCCAATACCTCCCACGTTTCTCCGGTACGCGCTTGGCGAAGCCATGTCGGAACTCCGCTGCCACCACCACAACCATGCTGTCGTGTTGGTTCAGATCTCATCTACCTATTCTCCCTCTCTAGCTGGATTAAGGAGAATACGTCACCGAGCCAGACGTGTGCTAAACTCGGAGGTGCCACACGTGCGGTGCTTGGATCGGATTGGACCGCGACGCGAGTACGACTACGCCAACCATGATCTCTAGATCGTTAACACTTTTGGTCTACAAGGTTATGTAGACACCTCTCCCTCTCGTTGCCAGCATCTTCATAGAATAGATCTTGGGTGTTTCATAGAAATTTTTTTGTTTCCCATGCAACGTTCCCCAACAGTGGCACCATGAGCTAGGTCTATGCGTAGATCATATGCACGAGTAGAACACAAAGTGTTTGTGGGCGTTGATGTTCAGATTGCTTACCTCCTTAGTCTTATTTTGATTTGACGGTATTGTGGGGTGAAGCGGACCGGACCAACCTTACTTGTCCTCGCACAAGAGACCGGTTCCACGACTGACATGCAACTTGTTTGCATAAAGGTGGCTGGTAGGTGTGTGTGTCTCCCACTTTAGTTGAATCATATTCGACACAGGCGGTCCTTGCAAAATGTTAAAAGGCAACTTGAATATCACCATTGCGGCTTTGCGTAGGTTAGAACGATTCTTGCTAGTTGCCCATAGCAGCCACTAAAACTTGCAACAACAAAGTAAAGGATGTCTAAGTTATTTTTGCACGACATGTTGTGATGTGATATGGCCAACATGTGATTATATATATATGATGTATGAGATGATCATGTTTTGTAATAGTTATCACAACTTGCACGTCAATGAGTACGGCAACCGACATGAGCCATAGGGTTATCTTTAATTTATTTATGCCATTTGCTTTACTTTATCACTATGAGTTAGCAATAGTTGTAGAAGAAAGAGTGGGCGCGACAACCACTTGATGACATGATGATGGAGATCATGGTGTCATGCTGGTGACGATGGAGATCATGCCAGTGCTTTGGAGATGTAGATCAAAAGCACAAGATGATGATGGCCATATCATGTCACTTATATGATTTGCATGTAATGTTTATCCTTTTATGAATCTTATTTTGCTTAGGACGAGGTAGCATTATAAGATGATCCCTCACTAAATTTCAAGATAAAATTGTGTTTTCCCCAAGTATGCATCGTTGCAAAAGTTCATTGTTTCGAAGCACCTCGTGATGATCGGGTGTGATAGGCTCTTCGTTCGCATACATTGGGTGTAAGGCAGTTTTACACATGTGAAATACTTGGGTTAAACTTGACGAGCCTAGCATGTAAAGATATGGACTCGGAACACACGAGGCTGAAAGGTCAAACATGAGTCATATAGTAGATATGATTAACATGGAGATGTTCACCATTGAAACCACCTCATCTCACGTGATGATCGGACATGGGTTGGTTGACTTGGATCATGTCACACTTAGGCAACCTGGGGATGTTGATTTGAGTGGGAGTTCATTATTAATTTTATAAATTGAACTATTTATGATGAACATAGTTAAAATGTCTTTGCAAATTATGTCGTAGATCAATGTCTCACGCTGTAGCTCCCATGTATTTTTATACGTTCCCAAAGAAAGGATAAATTGAAGGATAGTGTAAGCAATTGTGCGGATTGGGTACGTAATCTGAGGATTATCCTCACTACTGCACAAAAGGCTTAGGCCAACTCCACCGCGCGACCCCAAACGGACGTCCGGTTTGGCCGGATTTTGTCCGTTTGGGACGGCAATGGGTTCGCCCATGTCCACCTCTGTCCGTTGGGTCGTGCGTGCGCCCACCGCGCGGCCGCACTCCAAATCATGTCCGTGTTGGACTTGATTAAAAAATAAGAAAACTCAACTAAAAATAAATAAATGCAGTTTAAAAACTTAAAACACAATAAGATTAACATTAAAAGGCCCAGTTTTCATAGCCACAAACTGGCCCAGTTTGACATAATTAATAACATAAAAAAAGAAGTCCGTCGTTGCCGTCGCCGTCGCCTTCTTCACCGGTCGCCGGTGTCATCGTCGTCACCGTCGCTGACGAGGTCGACGACGTCTAGAGGTGGGCCGGCGGTCCCTGGTGCGCGGCGGCGTGCTGGAAGCTGGCCTGCAGCACCTCCTCCCGTGGCGAGGCCTCCCGCTCTGGTGACCGCGACGGCGTGGGGCACCAGTTCACGGCTCCCACTGCCTGTGCCATCTCCGGTGCGGTGCATGACCAACCCCATGACGCGCCCACCAGTTCCGGAGGGAACGCGGCCACCTCCTCCTCCATTTGCTCGGGGATGGCGACGTCGCTGGCCGCAGAGAGGGCCATGGCGCGGTCCAGGCCCGACCATTGGCGCTCATCATGCATCGTCATGGAGTCCTCCTTGACGCGCTACTTGAGCCGGGCCTCCTCCTCCTCCGTCATGCGAGGAGGTGGAGGTGGTGACGAAGACGGGGAAGGCGGCGGTGTGGGCGTGAGGCCGCGCACCTCCCGTGCCCGCCGCGGCCCCGTGACCGTGCCGGCAAAGTAGGAGGCATGCCGCACGTCGTGCTCGTCCCTGAGCCAGGTGTCCCAGAGCGTGGAGTCTGCGGAGTACCTTTGGTTGTAGTAGAGGTCATCGGGGAGGAGGCGGCGGCGGCGCTCGATCTCCTCGCGGCGTGCACGACCGCTCGTCGGCATCGACGGGATGGGGACGCGGTTGGCGGAGAGGTGCCACACGTTGGGAGGTGGACATCGCTCCACGGGACCAGCGTCCTCGTCTCCCAGTAGCGCCGGCATACCTCAACGCTGAGGTACTGTCGGTCGCGATGGCCGGCGGCCTACGAGCGATGGTGAAGGGAGCGTTGGCCTGGTGCGGTGGCGATGCGACCTCCTCCTTCACGGAGCCGCGACGATGTCCCGACGAGGAGCCAGCCTCACGGTCATGGGTGCCCTTGCAGCCGTAGTTCCACAGGCCCATGGCTGCTGCGAGGTGGGCGGACGACGAGTTCGAGGGAGGAGGCTAGGGTTCGCGGCTGTCGGGTTTCGAGGAGGCCGCGGGGTGGCGATGGGAACTGTGGACGACTGGTCCACGGCTTCCTCATTTAAGAAGGACCGCAACCGTTCCCTAGGCGGATGACAGGCGGGCCCGGCCGGCCGTGCGCATTGATGTCGGCGGGTGGGAGTTAGGTGGCCGCCTGCCATGCGTCCCCAACGCAGACAAGCGCGCGTCCGTTTGATGTCCGCCATGACCCAAATCCTGCGCAAGTTTGCGCTCGAAATGGGTCGTGCCGGACACAAAACACACAGGATGTGTCCGGGCCATCTCGCGCTGGGCCGACCTGTTTGTCCCTTTTACCCCAAATGGACGGGGCCAGACATAATGGGGTCGTGCGGTGGAGTTGGCCTTATGTCGTTGATGCACCGCTTGGTATGCCAACCCCTCTTCAATGTTAGTATCAGATTTAACGGCCTCCTTCCTACTAGCTAGATTAATACCAGCCGCCGTATGTGGATGTTATGAACGTGTGGCAGACATGTTTTGATGACTACTTGACAGTTTAGTGCGTCATGCTTTACGGCTTAGATTCGGGGCTCCAAAGACCTTTTGGATGCCATGGAGCGTATGAGATGTTCCAAGAGATGAAATTGAAATTTCAAGCTCATTCCCGTGTTGAGAGGTATGAGACCTCTGACAAGTTCTTTGCCTACAAGATTGAGGAGAATAGCTCAGTCAGTGAGCATGTGCTCAAAATGTCTCGATGCTACAATCGCTTGAATCAAGTGGGAGTTTATCTTTGAGATAAGATAGTGATTGACAGAGTTCTCCAGTCACTGCCACGATGCTACTAGAGATTTGTGATGAACTATAACATGCAAGGGATGGAGATGATGATCCTTGAGCTATTCGCGGTGCTTAAGGCTGCGGAGGTAGAAATCAAGACGGATCATCAAGTGTTGATAGTTAACAAGGCCATTAGTTTCAAGAAGAGCAAGAGAAATAAGGGAAACTTCAAGAGTGGCAAGCCAGTTGCCGCTCCAGTGAAAAAACCCAAGGTGGAACCCAAACCCGAGACTAAGTGCTTCTATTGTGAGGGGAACGGTCGCTCATAGTGGAACTACCCCAAATACTTGGTAGATAAGGCCGACAACGTCAACAAAAGTATATTTGATATACATGTTACTGATGTGTACCTTACTAGTACTTGTAGTAGCGCGTGGGTATTAGGAGAAAATTGCAGGACACTACCACACTTGGGCACGTCGTGGCTGATAGCTACCAATAGTCAAAAACTTTGCATGTCAGTACCAGTTCAGATCCTAATTGTTGCAAAACGGGCTGACAACGTATAAATGTGTACTGATGACGTATATGACATACCTGGCCCGCATGTGAGGCGTACACGGTGGCGTACACGACCGCGACCGAACCGGCTCGGTCGCTCGCTGTAACTGGCTCGGTCGAACCGTGTCGAACTGGACGACCCTAGCCTTCCTCTCCTCTCTCCCTCTCCGTGCGGCTCTCTGGCGATGGCGGCGGGGACGTTGCGGGCGGGTACGGAGACCTTCCCGGCCTCATGCCAGATGACCATGTAGGGCTGGTTGTGGACGACGACGACTCCAGTCCGTACCACTCCTCTGGCGATGATGAGGATTTGGAGGAGGAGCCGGTGCTATCCATGGAGAACAGGGTGAAGCTGGCAGAGATCTGGGTGGCCATCCCTACGAGTAGCCATCACTGGACCAGTGGTTCTGGTGGCGGCGTGGTGTAAGTACTCTATCCCTTTTTCTTCCTAATTAAAATCTGGTGGTCTAGGGTTAGTTGCTCATTTGAAATTATTTTTGTCAAATGTAGTTTGCATGATGCAGTTTGGAAACTTCGGATTCACTTTGATTCGGAGCCAAATTTGGAAATGAAGCTATGTAGCTCAGATGTTACATTTCCGAACTTATATGCAGTGCTGCAAACACAAGGGTTTTATTTCTCTGATGAGTTGTACCACATGAAAAATTTAGGCATAGGAGAGGAGAGAGAGCATGGCTTAGAATTGATTGACACAAACATAAAACTCCAGTAACTGAAGATGGAATACAAGCATAGTTTAGTTCTGAATTTGCTAGTGAGGGTAGCACCAACATTTTTATGTCAAAGAGAAGAGAGATAAAATGTCAGTAATGTCATTAATGTCTGTCATAGAGAAGAACAATTAGCAACAATATTGTATCAACCAGCTATTTTGTATGATCTCAGTGAGCCTGCAGTTCTTGCTGTTGATCCAGATGGTGTTGTTTTTCATAGCAGCCCTACTCAAACTATCTCTCTATGCACCCAAGCGAGCATAAACTTTAGAAAGGACAAGCTCAAAGCTGTAATGGAGGAAGAGCCAGTGTTTGAGCATGCACATAATAGTAGTGATGAATCTGAGGATGTATATGACAGTGATAACATTCCTTTCTGCATGGAGGAACGTGTAGATCAAGATGAAGATTCAGATGAGGAACAACTACATTATGAGGGTGTCGGGACCCCGATCCTAAGCCATAGGAATCCAGCCTGTAACACATCGCATCTCTTTGCGGTCTCACGCACGGTTATCCCCACGGCTGCAGCCTTACCTTAGCCGGGACCGTTTGCGCCTTTTGACTCGCGTATGCAATTGTGTCGCTAGAAATCCAATGACATAGAACCCGGATCGACATGTCTAGTCATAAACCAAAGTGGCAGTTCCGCACAGGGACAGGCATACATGACCCAGCAAAGTAGGTGTCGGTCACCAGCGAATGTAGACGAGTCGTAGCAAGCTACAAGGACTCCATTACATTGCGTGACATTTCCCCAAAGGGGACAGACACAACAGCTAAGAAGGACACATGCCGGTCAACCAATGTGTCCGGAGCAGTAGCGAACTACCATGGCTCGTTGGATCACAAAGGGGCATTTCCCTGTAAGGAATGCTACTAAAGCCTACGGCTAGGTAATCGAACCCCATACATATCAAGTACAACACACGTGCGCATGGCATACCGATATGTATAGATACATTGATGGCATCACAACATAACCATAAACATACAAGCTTTATTTAGAAGGCTCGAAAGAGCCACACACATAATATTACAAGTAGGGGTCTCACGACCCATCATCACAAGTCATACACACAATTCTTACAAGCCAGTGGAAGATTTAAAGCTGTCTGAGTACAGACAGAGGAAAAGATAAAGGCACATGGCCTGACTATCTACAGACCCACCCTAGGGCCAGATCGTAGCTGGGATACCAGCTACTCGTCGTCGTCGATGTCTAGGTAGAACCCTCCATTAGGGTCATTAACAACCTCTGCAACAAATTATTAAGCAAACGTGAGTACAGAGGTACTCAGCAAGACTTTAGGATAACTATCTACTCATGCAATGTATCAATAAGGAGTTGTGGGGTTTCATGTGGAAAGCCAGCATTTGACTCGTGGCTAGACAACTTGCATTTTTAAATAATTTTGACAACTTGATTTCTCGCACACGAGTCCAGTAACACCACAACAATACTCCATCGTGGAATCATTCCGTCTCCATACGGAAATGCCATCCACGACACTCACACTTATCTTGACAATTTTATGAGTAGCCATTAAAGTTATCTATGAACAACATATGTCTCCAAGTAGTCCATATCCACGGACGCGGCTATTCGAATAGATCATAACCCTGCAGGGGTATACTTCTTCACACACGCTCTTGCCACTTATTGCCATGTGCACGTCATGCACCTCGGCAACCTTCAAGCGGAAGCCCAGCGAGGGAGTCGGCCACGACCGTTAGCCACACTAATACTTAGTCCAGGTCTATCGCCTATCTGAGGGTAACCCGCACGGAAGTCCGGCCGAGGTTTCCGCCACGGCCCCAAACGATGTGCGCAGGGTTCCCAAGCCCACCACCCGGGTGCCACTTGGTACACCGTGCCACTGCCTACCGCATCACAGCCCACCTCTTAGGTCAGCGCTATGCACGGCCTCGAGCATGACTATAAACACCAGAAACTACTTGCAACTCCTGGACCGAGTACTAAGCGATTAATAAGTCGAGAGGGTCAATTAAGTATCCCAACGTGTGGTAGTATCTAGTCTTGGATTACATACACGGAACTCAGTTCCTGAGGACGGTTCCAATGAAACAACCCGCCATGTACTCCTACATAGCCTTTCACCGGTACCTTTACCAAATCAAGTTCAACACACAACCTTTACTTACTGAACACATTCTCACAGTTCTGTTCATCACCCAGATGACAGACCATACACAACTGTAAGCATAGCATGCATAGCAGAATAAGGCACATCATAGCTCAAGCATCTACCAGGTATGCTAGGTTGCAGGGTTTAGCTATTTACTGTGACAAGATCAGGACATGCAAAGGAATGGGTTCAACTAGCACGGTAAAAGTATTTGAAAGCATTTGTCCTAATGCAATGTATAAGGCAGGAGCGAGAACATAGGGTTTTATCGGAATGATCAAGGTTGTTGCTTGCCTTGTTGCTCAGCAGAGGGACAATATCCGTCAGTCGGATATTCGGTGGAATCCGGAGGAGCGGAGCCTACCGATTGAAATGACATCAATCAGTAACAATCATATGCAACAAAATGATGCATGAGCATGGCATGAAGATGCAAGGTGGTATGCTAATGTAGCTATCATTTATTAAGTTTGAAGTTGATTTGAATCAAGATTCAAATATCACTTCAAACAAGGTATTTTTAGATACCCTTTTAATTGATTCGACCTGATGCTCAGGTCATCTTGTTTTAACATGCATGGGAATGATATGTTAAGTTGCTGGTTGTGATTGAGCATTGTTTGGTCATGGCATTTGAATTGGAATTCAAATGGATTTCAAATTCCAAATATATATTACTTAATATGGTTATCCTAATCATCATTTAATTTGTTTGGTGATGTTAACATTTTCAAACATGTTTGAAAATATCAAAATCAGATTCCTTGGATTTTTCTGATACTTTTTCATATATAAATTATTTCCATTGGAGTTACAGATTATTTTCTATGATTTTTAGAAGTTTTGGGCATTTTCTGGAATTCTTTTATAACAGAAAAAGCTATTTATTGCGTCAGGCCCACGTCAGCATGTCGTCAGCCGTCGGCCGACCTGGTCAGGTCAAACCTGACAGGTGGGACCCACTGGTCAGCCTCACAGGGTTAATCCCGCGCTGACCAGCCCCTGATTGTGTTTGACTAGCATCTAGGGCCCACTACCAGCGACTGCTTAATGTTTAAAACGATGGATTAGCGAGGCCAGGTCAGATCGTGCCGTAAACTGACCGGCGGCAACCAGATCCGCAGCGGATCTCTGCCGGAGAGTCGCCGGAGATGGCTGTGGTGCTCAGGAACGAGGGCCGAGAGCACTGGGAGGATCCCCAGGCTCGGCCTCATCCAGTACGGGCCTCAGGGAGGACTGGGGAGGACCGGAGGTCACCGACGACTAGCTGAGGCGACGGCCGGAGCTCGGGTTCGTCGGTCTAGTGGCTAGGGTGCACAAAATTGAGGGGAAGAAGAGGGAAAACGAGCGCAAGCTCACGGTGAAGGCAGTGGAAAGCTCGGACGGCTCGGGGAGGCGCTGTGGGCGACGAATCCAACGAAGCTTGCCGGCGGCCGGAGGTTGAAGACGACGGCAATATGGCGCAACAGGGCTCGGGGAGGTCAGAAGCTTCGGCGTACGCGGCTAGCTTGATGAGGCGGAGAGGTTGGAGCGCTCGGAAGAAAGAACCGGTGGCTAGACGGCTCGGGCAGCTCGAGCTTGAGCTCTGTCCATGGCGGTAGAGGAAGAAGAAGAAGAAACAGAGAGGAGGGATAGGAATGGAGCTCGTGGGAGGATAAAGACGCGTGCGGGGGTCTCATTCCCGGTGTCGCGCTGGCATGGGGGGCACGAGAGCATGCCACGGCGAAGAAGGAGGTGGAGGAGGCCGCCGTGGCGCTCACTCCTCTGCCAGAAGGCAGGAGGAAGAAGACGCCACTGCCCCTGGTGGGCTGGGCTTCCTCTGGGCGGCACGTAAATGTTTTGCTATTTTTTGGTTTTGTTTTCTGTTTTATCCACTGATTTGAATTCCTATTTGTTTTGGCTCAAATATTGGTTCAAAAATCATTTTGAACACACTGAAATATTAGTTGGAATATTTCCAACCATTCCTGAGGTTTTCAACATTTTTGAAAACTTAAAAGTTTTTGAATTCAAATTTAAACTTGAATTCAGTGGCCTTTTGAATTTAAATAAAATGCCAAATCTGTTTTAAAATAGTTTTCTTCCCTGATGATTTGCTTTCAAGAATTATCAGAAAAGTTGAACTTTTCTTGAGGCCATTTTGGGTTCATTGATTTTAACAAGTTTGGAATTTCTTTGAATTTGTGAAGTGGCTAGGGTTTTTGGGTTTTGCTTCACCACTTGCTTTGATCTTGTTGCAATTTTCTTGGATGCAATGCAAAGAAGATATGAGCACAAGGCTAAACATTGGTTAGGGTTCCAGGGATGTGACAGAGGGTGACACTGATGTTGAGGATTTGTTTGAGATGGAGGAGGATGAGCAGGAGGAGGAGGATGTCAATTTTTTTGCAAGAGAAGAACCTGCAAAAAGGAGGAAGAAACTTGAAGTTAGGAAAGGCCCCACTACTAGGTCACATTCAAGTGTGTTAGAGGAGGTGCAACCTGATTTCATTCCTTCATCAGATGAAGAAGGTGATTGTTTGTTGTTTGAGGATGAAGATGATGGACATGAGCCACCCTCATTTGTGCTACCGAAAGGGAGGAAGAGTAGGGCCAAGAAAAGGAAACCAAGGATCTGGTACAATGACAAACTTGAGCAACCACATCAGCAGTTATGTCTGTACATGTGCTTTAAGGATCAACATCAATGAAGAGAAGCTTTGTTGAGCTTGCACACCACACATGCCCGAGACTTCAGGTATCACAGAAACTCAGACCAAAGGATCATTGCTTGTTGTAAGCAAGATCACTGCCAGTTTTGCATAGCTGCTGCAGTTAATAAAGGGGAGAAGACTTTTGCTATTAAGAAAATGAGGCTGGAGCACACTTGCCCTACCAACACATAGAAGTCAAAGATTAGTGCAAAGTGGCTTGCAAAGACCTATGAGTCATTGTTCAGGTCAGATCCCATCACTAGCATACGCACTTTGATTGACAACTGCATGGAGAAATATGGTGTTGATGTGGCAAGGCACATGGCCTATAGGGCCAAAAACCTTGTTGTAGAAGTCGTGCTAGGAGAGAACAAGAAGCAATATCCCAGACTTAGAGATTATGCTCAGACCATCATGGATACAAACCCTAGTAGTAGAGTTGTAGTTACAACAGTTACTCCAAAACCTACTGCAAAAATACCACATCCAGGACCAAGGTTTCATGCTATGTTCTTCTGCATAAATGGAGCAAGGGAGGGATTTCTGAATGGATGCAGACCATTCATTGGTTAGTTATGCCTTTATTGTGACTTAAATTGTTTACCACTGCTTTATAGTGAATTAAATTGTTCTTTGCTTGTATCAACAGGTGTTGATGGATGCTTCATTAAGCTGACCACTGGTGCTCAAATCCTTGCTGCCACTGGAAGAGATGGGAATAACAATATTTTCCCACTTGCATTTGCTATAGTTGGACAAGAGGACACAACTAACTGGTGTTGGTTTCTGCACCAATTGAAGATATGTCTAGGAGGTGAAACTGGGAAATTTGGTCCTTATACTATCATGTCTGATAGACAGAAGGTATGCATGCATCTTCTTGTTATTAAGTTTTGCATTAGCATTTTATGTTATAGATGCAGTTGTACAACAACTAAGTTTATCATTCTATGTGATCAGGGGCTACTAAATGCAGCAAATCAAGTTTTCAAAACTGCCATCAAAGATTTTGCCTCAGACACCTCTATGCAAATTTCCAGAATGCTGGGTTTAGGGGGAAGATCTTAAGAAATGCATGGATAATGCAAGTTATGCTTATAACAAACACAAGTTTAACACTGCCATGAATGATCTAAAAAATGAGATTGAGGAAGCTTGGAAGTGGCTAAGTGGAATACCTAAGCACACATGGGCTAGGCATGCTTTTGACACTAACTGCAAGACCAACTTGGTTGTTAACAACCTGTCTGAGGTGTTCAACAACTACATCATAGATAGGACTATGGTTGATGGTATTAAGGACAATCAGATAGTGAGGTGGCATAGGAACAGAGAGAGAGGAAAGGCAGCTCTGTGGGAGATTACACCACATTATGCTGAGAAGCTAGAGATGGAAAAGGAAAGGTCCAGATTCTGCAAACCTATCCAAGCTGGTGTAAATTTATGGCAAGTGACAAGTGGGCAGCAAACACATGTTGTAAACTTGGAACTTCATATATGTGGCTGCAAGAAGTGGGACCTATCTGGCATACTATGCAACCATGCAATATCAGCAATTAATAAGGCAAAAAGATTTCCAGAGGACTATGTGTGCAAATTCTTCAAAAAACATTTCTACCTAGCTTCTTATTAGCCAATGCTATATCCCGTTCCTGGTGAACATGAATGGACAAGGAGAATTGGACCAGACATAGAGTCACCCAAATTTCATGTGAAGAGGGGGAGAAAGAAAGAGAAGAGAATAAAGGGCAGATTTGAGGTTCCAAAACCAAAGGACAGTTCAAGAATGGCCACTATAACATGCATCAACTGTGGGCTCCAAGTCCATAGGCACACCAACTGCAGACAACAGTTGAGACCAGAGTTGGCTCTGAGGAAAAACAAGCATGTGGTAAGCCCTTTTTAATAGTACTTTTTAATTTCTTTGCATCTTTTATGTCTATGTGTTAAATCCTTTTGTGTTTATGTGCTTTGCAAGGCACCTACAAGACCAAGGAGTGAAGCAAGATCATAACCTCCACCTGCAAGACCTACAAGACCAAGTACTGAAGCAAGATCACAACCTCCACCTGCAAGACCTACAAGACCAAGTAGTGAAGCAAGATCACAACCTCAACCTGCAAGATCTACAAGAAGGCCTTTCACTACCCCAAGATTTGCTGTTGGAGGTTCATCATCTGCTCCTGCCCCAACATATGCAGCTGGAGGTTCATCATCTGCTCCTGCCCCAACAAACCATTCTGGCTGGATGGCATATTTTACTGCCAGTGGTAAACATCACTGATGTATGAGTACTAAGTAGAATGATGCTACCTTTTTCCTGTGATGCTTTGAATGGCAAGCAAAAACCTTTTCATCCGAGGGATATATGTTCCTTTCTCCTGTAATCCGAATGATGCTACCTTTTTCCTGTAATCTCTGTTTAATCAGCTCTTCGAGGGATATATGTTGTAGTATCGTACCAATGTTGGTTTCTATATATGTTGTTGTACCAGTGTTGGTTTCTATATACGCTGTTGTACCAGTGTTGTACCAGTGTTGGTTTCCACTTCCTATTGGTTTCTATATATGTATTATACGAGTGTTACATTATTTTTCTATATATGCTGCAGTATTTTTCTGGTTCTATGATATATGTTTCTATATATGCTGTAGTATTTTTATGGTTCTATGATATATGTTTCTATATATGCTGCATTATTTTTTTGGTTCTATGATATATGTTTCTATATATGCTACGGTATTTTTCTGGTTCTATGATATATGTTTCTATATATGCTGCAGTATTTTTCTGGTTCTATGATATAAGAAGATATAAGAAGATATATAATGCAACATATAAGAAGATATATAGCAAACCACAACATAGCGGGGTTGAACATACATCAGGTCACTTAAACATGCATAATTCAGAGATTCTTATATTAGAACATGGGTACAAACCATAGCATACTGGATTTCAACCTAAAGAACATGAGTTACAACCACTACATCCATACATTACAGTACATTAAAGAACCATAAGTCACAAAAGGGAAACACATCATACTTCTTCTTCTTCATCTTCATCTGAATCTTAATCTTCATCTTCATCTAGCTCATCCATCCAAAATGGCCCTGATCATCTTCAACTTTTCTTCGTTCTTCTCCACTACCTTAAAATGATCAGCAATCTGGACCTTCATCTCATCCCTTCATTTAATGAGATTCTCCATTCCTTTCTTCAGGCCAGCAATGTGATGGTTGAGCACCAGAATGTCATCTTTGAGTTTTTCCTCAGAATTGTTCAGTTTATCAACCCGAACCTTCAAATTGTAGTTCTCTTCACTTAGCTTCTTCTTCTTCTTCAATGATTAGCCTTCTGGTTCCTAATGACCTTGCCTTGAGCTTCTACAAGGTTCATAAGCACCGAATACGTCCCTTGAAGTTCCATTTTATCTGCCTCTTTCTTATCAATCTCAGTCTTCATGACAACCACAACAACACTAGATCTCTCTGCACCATGGGCATTCACCTTATCCCGCAAATGGCTCAAATCCATGACCCTCTGCTCCTGGGCGTTGAGCAATTGATTCACATCTTCTATTAGTTTGTCATAGTTTGCATTAAGATTTCTTTTCTCTTCTGTCAGTTGGTGAATTTTCAGTGAACTCTCCAAGTTATTATCCCTCCTAGCACTCTTGTTGTCTTCCAACATTTCCCAAAGTTTCAACAATGCATTTTGCATTGTGGGAGGCCACTCTGGGTCTACCCACCCAAGGAAACTACAATTCTGAGGTTGCTGCAATACAAAAAACAACAATGAGCAATACTAATGAACACTACTAAGCTCCTGCATAAACAATGAGTGCCTACAACTTGACATAAACAATGAGAACATTAGTAGTACTAAATGACCAAAAAGTGTCCATCTTTAGTTGTACTAGACAATGATTGATGCCCATTTGTAATAAACAATGACCATCAGCAGGAACTAAGCATTCTACAGCCCAAACCAAGCATCACCAAAAGCAGAGCATCCCCAAGACAGATCCTACAGACAAAATATATCACACACATTCTTACCTGAGCACACACTAAAAACCTCCACCTGTCGCAAATCCTTCAAATGCTACGCGACACTCAGGCGGCAGCCGACGCTCCGAGCAAACATCCAGGGCCGAAATCTCGATGCCCATGTAGTCTTCGTCTTCGATGCTAGCAAGGATCTAAAGAACCAACCAAAAATCAGAGACAAATTCCCCACCAATTCAAGAAACACAAACCCTAACCCTAACCCTAGCTCTACATCTGACACGGTATTGCATGCCGTCGGACGAAGAGTTGATGTCTAAGTTGGACATGTCGTTTCTACTTTCATCCTCATAAACCATGACGCGGCGGTAGTGGTGGCGGCGGGCGATGATCGACGGCGAGAGGGGAAGAGGCGAGGGAGTGCGAGCAGAAGGGGGAGAAAGGAGGCGACTGGCTCGGTCGACGAGGCCCGAGCCAGTTACAACGAGCGACCGAACCGGTTCGGTCACGGTCGCGGTCGTGTACGCCATCGTGTACGCTTGACATGCGGGCCAGGTATGTCAGATACGTCATCAATACACGTTTATATGCTGTCAGCCAATTTTGTAACAATTAGGCTCTGAACTGGTACTGACATGCAAAGTTTTTGCCTATTGGTACCTATCCGCCACGACGTGCCCAAGTGTGGTAGTGTCCTGCAATTTTCTTGGGTATTAGATAACAGTTCAATTACTAATATTGGTAACTCCAAACAAAATCTATGGAATAATAGAATACTAGCTAAGGGCAAAGTGACGATGTGTGTTGGAAGTGTTTCCAAAGTGATGTGATCGCCATCGCACGCTCCCTCTACTTTCGGGATTAGTATTGAACCTAAATAAATGTTATTTGGTGTCTACGTTGAGCATGAACATGATTAGATCGTGTTTATTGCAATCCAATTATTCATTTAAGTCAGAGAATATTGGTTGTTCTGTTGACATGAATAATACCTTCTATGGTCATGCACCCAATGTGAATGATTTATTGAATCTTGATCGTAGCGATACACATGTTCATAATATTGATGCCAAAAGATGCAAAGTTAATAATGAGAGTACCACATACTTGTGGCACTGTCGTAAGGTCATATTGGTGTAAAGCGCATGAAGAAACTCCATGATGATGGATCTTTGGACGCACTCAATTTCGTATCGCTTGGGACATGCGAACCATGCCTCATGGGCAAGATGACTAAGATCCTGTTTTACGAAACAATGGAGCGGGCAAATGACTTGTTGGAAATCATACATACTGATGTGTGCGGTCCAATGAGTGATGGATCACATGGTGGATATCGTTATTATCTTACTTTCATAGATGATTTGTGTAGATACGAGTATTTTTACTTGCTGAAACACAAGTTTGAAATTTTAAAAAATTAAAGCAATTTTAGAGTGAAATTGAAGATCATCGTAACAAGAAGATAATGTGTCTACGATATGATCGTGGAGGTGAATATCTGATTTATGAGTTTGGTATGCAAGACAATGTGGAAGTTGTTTCACAACTCACGCCACGTGGAACACCACAACGTAATAGTGTGTCCGAACAACATAACCATACTTTATTGGACATGTGCGCTCTCTGATTTATTTTATTGATTTTCCACTATCGTTTTGGGGTTATGCATTAGAGACAACTACATTCACTTTAAATAGGGCACCATATAAATCCATTGAGATGACACCGTATGAATTATGGTTTGGCAAGAAACCTAAGTTGTCATTTATTAGAGTTTGGGGATAGGACACTTATGTATGATAACTTCGAACCCAAAGTGGAAAGTGCATCTTCATAATATACCCTAGAGAAACAATTGGGTATGCCACTATGCCTTCTATCACAGATCCGAAGGCAAGGTCTTTGTTGCCAAGAATGGATCCTTTCCAGAGAAGGGGGTTCTCTCGAAAGAAGTGAGTGGGAGGAAGGTAGAAGTTGATAAGGTTATCAAACTTTCACTTGAATTGGAAAGTAGCACAATGCGCAAAAGTCTTCGTGTGATGGTACAACAATTGAAGAGGAAGCTAATGATGATGATCATGAAACTTCAGATCAAGTTACTATTGAGTCTCGTAGGTCGACAAGGACACTAACTGCCCACAGTGGTGCGGTAATCCTATCTTGGAAGTCACGTTATTAGACAACGATGAGCCTACGAAGTATGAAGAAGCGATGGTGGGGCCGGATTCCGACAAATGGCTAGAGGCCATAGGATCCGAGAAAGGATCCATGTATGAAAACCAAGTATGGACTTTGGTAGACTCACCTGATGACCGGCACACCGCGAAGTACAAATGGATCTTTAAGAAGAACATAGATGATGATGGTAATGCCACTATTTATAAAGCTCAACTTGTCGCAAAGAGGTTTCCGACAAGTTCAAGGAGTTGACTATGATGTGACTTTCTCACCCGCAGTGACGCTAAAGTTTGTTGGGATTATGTTAGCAGTTGGTGCATTTTTCAATTTAGAAATCTAGCACATAGATGTCAAAACAACGTTTCCTTAATGGTTTCCTTAAAGAAAAGGTTGTATATGATACAAGTGTAAGGTTTTTTCGATCCCGAGGATGCTAAAGGTATGCATGCTCCATCAATCCTTCTATGGACTGGTGCGAGCATCTCGGACTTGGAATACACACTTTGATGAGGTGATAAAATCTTTTGGGTTTATACAAATTTTATGGAGAAACTTGTATTTACAAGAAAATCAGTGGGAGCACTATAACATTTCTCATAAGTATATGTGGATGACATATTATTGATTGTAAATGATGTAGAATTTCTAAAAAGCATAAAGGGTTGTTTGAAAGGAGTTTTTCGAAGGAAGACATGGGAAAAGCTGCTTGCATATTAAGCATGAAAATCTATAGAGATAGATCAAGTCGCTTGATAAGACTTTCACAATGCACACACCTTGAAAATATTTTGAAGGAGTTCAAAATGGATTAGTCAAAGAAGTTCTTGCATGCATTGTAATGTGTGAAGTTGAGTAAGAGTCAAAGCTTGAACATGAAACAAGAAGGAGAAAGGACAAAGATTGTCCCCTATGCCTTAGCCATAGGCTCGATATTGTATGCCATGTTGTGTACCACATGTGATGTGCACATTGCCATGAGTCTGGCAAGGGGGTACAATAGTGATCCAGGAGCGGATCACTAGACATCGGTCAAAATTATCCTTAGGTACCTAAAGAGGACAAAGGAAATATTTCTAGGTAATGGATGTGATAAAGAGTTTGTCGTAAAGTGTTGCGTCGATGCAAGCTGTGACACCAATCCAAATGACTCTGAGTAGAAAACCGGATACATATAGCGGATTAGTCATTTGGAATAGCTCCAAGTGGAGCATGGTAGTAGCATCTACAATATGACATATAGATTTGAAAAGTACACACATATCTGAATGTTGCGCAACCGTTGACTAAAACCTCTCTCACAAGAAAAACATGATCAAACCCCAGAACTCGTTGGGTGTGAATCACATGGCGATGTGAACTAGATTATTGACTCTAGTGCAAGCGGGAGACTATTGGAAATATGCCCTAGAGGCAATAAATTGTTTACTGTCATATTTCCTTGTTCATGATACTCGTTTATTATCCATGCTAGAATTGTATTATCAGAAACTCAGATACATGTGTGGATACATACACAACACCATGTCCCTAGTGAGCCTCTACTAGAAAAGCCCGTTGATCGAAGATGGTTAAGGTTTCCTAATCATAGACATGAGTTGTCATTTGATAACAGGATCACATCATTAGGAGAATGATGTGATGGACAAGACCCAACCGTAAGCTTAGCATTTGATTGTAGCACTTAGTTTATTGTTACTGCTTTCTTCATGTCAAGTATATGTTCCTAAGACCATGAGATCATGCAACTCTGTGACACTAGAGGAATGCCTTGTGTGTATCAAACATCACTTCCTAACTGGGTGATAATAAAGACACTCTACATGTATCTCCAAGGGTGTCTATTGGGTTGGCATGGATCAAGACTGGGATTTGTCACTTCGTTTGACGGAGAGGTACCTCTGGGCCCTCTCGGTAATACAACATCAGAAGAAGCTTGCAAGCAATGTGACTAAGTAGTTAGTGACGGAATCTTGTATTATTGAACGAGTAAAGAGACTTGACGGTAACGAGATTGAACTAGGTATGAGATACCGACTATCGAATATCGGGCAAGTAACATATCGCTAGACAAAGGGAATTGCATATGATATTAACTGAATCCTTGACATCATGGTGCAACCGACAAAGATCTTCATGGAATATGCAGGAACCAATATGAGCATCCAGTTCCCGCTATTGGTTATTGACCAGAGAGGTGTTTTGGTCATGTCTACATGATTCTTGAACCCTTAGGGTCGCACACTTAACATTCAGTAGTGCTAGGGTAATGTTGAGATATTAATATTGGAAATTACGGAAGTTGTTTAGAGTCCCGAATGGGACCCTGGACATCACGAGGAGCCCCGGAATGGTTCGGAGGTAACTATTTATATATGGGAAGTCATATCGAGAGTTCCGGAAAAGTTTGGGAATTTTTCGGTAGAGTATCGGGAAGGTTCTAGAAGGTTTCAAGGGTTTAACCATGGGGACCAATGACGTGTGAAGGGCTCACATGGACCGAGGGGTGGGGCTACAGGCCACATGGACTGGCTGCACCACTCCCGAAGGCACATGTCGTTTAAATCTAGAGATAAGTTATTATCTCTACATTTAAAGGGTTGAATCTAGAGATAAGATGTTATCTTCATGTTTAAAGGGGTTTCTCCCTTGTGGCCAGACCTAGGCAAGTTTTGGACGCCCTCCCCTTCCCTTTAGCCTATATATAGATGGGGAAGCCATGCATATATGCTCTACATCTCATGACTGTTATTGTTGGGGAACGTCGCATGGGAAACAAAAATTTTCCTACGCGCACGAAAACCTATCATGGTGATGTCCATCTACGAGAGGGGATATTCGATCTACGTACCCTTGTAGACCGCACAGGAGAAGCGTTAGTGAACGCGGTTGATGTAGTGGAACGTCCTCACGTCCCTCGATCCGCCCCGCGAACCGTCCCGCGATCAGTCCCACGATCTAGTGCCGAACGGACGGCACCTCGGCGTTCAGCACACGTACAGCTCGATGATGATCTCGGCCTTCTTGATCCAGCAAGAGAGACATAGAGGTAGATGAGTTCTCCGGCAGCGTGACAGCGCTCCGGAGGTTGGTGGTGATCTTATCTCAGCAGGGCTCCGCCCGAGCTCCGCAGAAACGCGATCTAGAGGTGAAACCGTGGAGATATGTGGTCGGGCTGCCGTGGCAAAGTTGTCTCAAATCAGCCCTAAAACCTCCGTATATATAGGGGGAGGAGGGGGAGCCTTGCCTTGGGGTCCAAGGACTCCCAAGGGGGTCGGCCGAGCCAAGGGGGGCAACCTTCCCCTTCCAAACCGAGGCCAACTAGGTTTGGAAGGAGGAGTCCTTCCCCCTTTCCCCACCTCCTCCTTTTTTTTTCCTTTTTCTCTTTGATTTTCTTCCTATGGCGCATAGGGCCTTCTTGGGCTGTCCCACCAGCCCAATAAGGGCTGGTGGGCCACCCCCAAGGCCTATGGGCTTCCCCGGGGTGGGTTGCCCCCCGGTGAACATCCGGAACCCATTCGTAATTCCTAGTACATTCCCGGTAACTCCAAAAACCTTCCGGTAATCAAATGAGGTCATCCTATATATCAATCTTCGTTTCCGGACCATTACAGAAACCCTCGTGACGTCCGTGATCTCAGCCGGGACTCCGAACAACATTCGGTAACCAACCATATAACTCAAATACGCATAAAACAACGTCGAACCTTAAGTGTGCAGATCCTGCGGGTTCGAGAACTATGTAGACATGACCCGAGAGACTCCTCGGTCAATATCCAATAGCGGGACCTGGATGCCCATATTGGATCCTACATATTCTACGAAGATCTTATCGTTTGAACCTCAGTGCCAAGGATTCATATAATCCCGTATGTCATTCCCTTTGTCCTTCGGTATGTTACTGGCCCGAGATTTGATCGTCAGTATCCGCATACCTATTTCAATCTCGTTTACCGGCAAGTCTCTTTACTCGTTCCGTAATACAAGATCCCGCAACTTACACTAAGTCACATTGCTTGTAAGGCTTGTGCGTGATGTTGTATTACCGAGTGGGCCCCGAGATACCTCTCCGTCACATGGAGTGACAAATCCCAGTCTCGATCCATACTAACTCAACGAACACCTTCGGAGATACGTGTAGAGCATCTTTATAGTCACCCAGTTACGTTGTGACGTTTGATACACACAAAGTATTCCTCCGGTGTCAGTGAGTTATATGATCTCATGGTCATAGGAACAAATACTTGACACGCAGAAAACAGTAGCAACAAAATGACACGATCAACATGCTACGTCTATTAGTTTGGGTCTAGTCCATCACATGATTCTCCTAATGATGTGATCCCGTTATCAAGTAACAACACTTGCCTATGGCCAGGAAACCTTGGCCATCTTTGATCAACGAGCTAGTGAACTAGAGGCTTACTAGGGACAGTGTTTTGTCTATGTATCCACACAAGTATTGTGTTTCCAATCAATACAATTATAGCATGGATAATAAACGATTATTATGAACAAAGAAATATAATAATAACTAATTTATTATTGCCTCTAGGGCATATTTCCAACAGTCTCCCACTTGCACTAGAGTCAATAATCTAGTTCACATCACCATGTGATTCCAACGAATCCAACACCCATATAGTTATGGGGTCTGATCACGTCTTGCTCATGAGAGAGGTTTTAGTCAACGATTCTGAAATTTTCAGATCCGTGTGTTCTTTACAAATCTTTATGTCATCTTATAGATGCTGCTACTATGTGCTATTCGGAAATACTCCAAATATCTACTCTACTATACGAATCCGTTTCACTACTCATAGTTATTCGGATTAGTGTCAAAGCTTACATCGACGTAACCCTTTACGACGAACTCTTTAACCACCTCCATAATCGAGAAAAATTCCTTAGTCCATCAGTTAGTAAGGATAAATTTTGACCGTTGCTAGTGATTCAATCATGGATCACTCTCTGTACCTCTCAACAGACTTGCTGCAAGGCACACATCAGGTGCGGTACTCAGCATGGCATACTTTAGAGTCTACGGCTAAGGCATAGAAGACGACCTTCGTCTATTTTCTTTATTCTGCCGTGGTCGGGTTTTGAGTCTTACTCAAATTCACACCTTACAACGCAACCAAGAACTCCTTCTTTGCTGATCTATTTTGAACTCCTTCAAAACTTGTCAAGGCATGCATCTTGTTGGAACTTCCATTAAGCGCTTTCGATCTATCTCCATAGATCTTTGATGCTCAACGTTCAAGTAGCTCAATCCAGGTATTCCTTTGAAAACTCCTTTCAAACAACCTTGTATGCTTTACAGAAATTCTACATTACTTCTGATCCACAATATGTCAACCACATATACTTATCAGAAATTCTATCGTGCTCCCACTCACTTCTTTGGAAATACAAGTTTCTCATAAACCTTGTACAAACCCAAAATCCTTGATCATCTCATCAAAGCGTATATTCCAACTCCGAGATGCTTGCACCAGTCCATTTAAGGATCGCTAGAGCTTGCATACTTGCTAGTATCTTTAGGATCGACAAAACCTCATGGTTGTATCTCATACAATGTTTTCTCAAGGAAACCGTCGAGGAAACAATGTTTTGACATCCTACATGCAATATTTCATAAATAATGCAACAACTACTAACATAATTCTAACAGACTTTTAGCATCGCTACGAGTGAGAAAGTCTTATCATAGTCAACTGTTTGATCTTGTCGGAAACATCTTTGCGACAAGTCGAGCTTTTCTTAATAGTGACTTATCACTATCATCGTCTGTCTTCCTTTTAAAGATCCATCTTTACTCAATAGTCCTATGACCATCAAGTAGTTCTTCCAAAGTCTACACTTTGTTTTCATACATGGATCCTCTCTCGGATTTCATGGCTTCCAGCCATTTGTCGGAATCTGGGCCCACCATTGCTTTCTCCATAACTCGTAGGTTCACTGTTGCTCAACAACATGACCTCCAAGACAGGGTTACCGTACCACTCTGTAGTAGTATGCGACCTTGTCAACCTACGAGGCTTGTAGTAACTTGATCCGATGCTCGATGATAACCATCATCAGCTTTCACTTCAATTGGTGTAGGCGCCACAGGAACAACTTCCTGTGCCCTTCTACACACTGGTCGAAGTGATGGTTCAATAACCTCATCAAGTTCTACCACCCTCCCACTCAATTCTTTCGAGAGAAACCTTTCCTCGAGAAAGGATCCGTTTCTAGAAACAAACACTTTCCTTTCGGATCTGAGATAGGAGATGTACCCAACTGTTTTGGATATCCTATGAAGATGCATTTATCCGCTTTGGGTTCAAGCTTATCAGTCTGAAACTTTTTCACATAAGTGTCGAAACCCCAAACTTTCAAGAAATGACAGTTTAGATTTCTCTAAACCTCAGTCTATATTGTGTCATCTCAACGGAAATACGTGGTGCCCTATTTAAAGTGAACGCGGTTGTCTCTAATGCTTAACCCATAAACGATAGTGGTAATTCGATAAGAGACATCATAGCATGCACCATACCAAATAGTGTGTGGCTATGACGTTCAGACACATCATCACACTATGATGTTCTAGGTGGCATGAACTGCGAAACAATTTCCACATTGTCTTAACTGCGTACCAAAACTCGTAACTCAGATATTCATTTCTATGATCATATCGTAGACAGTTTATCCTCTTGTTACGACGAACTTCACTCCGAAACAGAATTGAACTTTTCAATATTTCAGACTTGTGATTCATTAAGCAAATACTCTAGTATCTACTCAAATCGTCATTGAAGTAAGAACATAATGATATCCACTGCGTGCCTCAGCACCCATTGGACTGCATACATCAAAATGTATCACTTCCAACAAGTCACTATCTTATTTCATCTCAATGAAAACAAGGCCTTGCTCATGTGGTATGATTTGCATGTCACTAGTGATTCAAAATCAAGTGAGTATAAAGATACATCAGCATGGAGCCTCTTCATGCAATTTATACCAACATGACTCAAGCGGCAGTGCCACAAGTAAGTGGTACTATCATCATTACCTCGTATCTTTTGGCACCAATATCATGAACATGTGTAACACTACGATCGAGATTCAATAAATCATTGAAGGTGATTATTCAAGAAAATAGAGTAACCATTATTCTCTTTAAATGAATAATCGTATTGCAATAAACACGATCCAATCATGTTCATGCTTAACGCAAGCACCAAATAACAATTATTTAGGTTTAACACCAATCCCGATGGTAGAGGGAGCGTGCAATGTTTGATCATATCAACCTTGGAAACACTTCCAACACGTATCGTCACCTCGCCTTTAGCTAGTCTCCGTTTATGCCGTAGCTTTCATTTCGTGTTACTGATCACTTAGCAACCGAACCGGTAACCAATACCCTCATGCTACTAGGAGTACTAGTAAAGTACACATCAACATCATGTATATCAAATATACTTCTTTCGACTTTTGCCAGCCTTCTTATCTACCAAGTATCTAGAGTTGCTCCGCCTCAGTGACTGTTCCCCTCATTACAGAAGCACTTAGTCTCGGGTTTGGGTTTAATCTAGGGTCTCTTCATTAGTGCAACAACTATTCTGCCATTTCACGAAGTATCCCTTCTAGCCCTTGCCTTTCCTGAAACTTAGTGGTTTTACAAACCATCAACTATTGATGCTCCTTCTTGATTTCTACTTTCGCAGTGTCAAACATCGCGAATCGCTCAAGGATCATTGTATCTATCATTGATATGTCATAGTTCATCACGAAGCTCTCACAGCTTGGTGGCAGTGACTTTGGAGAACCATCACTATCTCATCTGGAAGATTAACTCCCACTTGATTCAAGTGATTGTCGTACTCAGACAATCTGAGCACACGCTCAACGATTGAGCTTTTCTCCTTTAGTTTGTGGACAAAGAATCTTGTCGGAGGTCTCGTACCTCTCAACAAGGGCACGAGCATGAAATCACAATTTCATCTCTTTAGAACATCACTTATGTTCCGTGACGTTTCAAAACGTCTTCGGTGTCTTGCCTCTAAGCCATTAAGTATTTTGCACTGAACTATCGTGTAGTCATCAGAAACGTGTATGTCGGATGTTCACAGCATCCACAGACGACGCTCGAGGTGCAGCACACCGAGTGGTGCATTAAGGACATAAGCCTTCTGCGCAGCAACGAGGACAATCCTCTTCAAAGTTTTCTACTATCAACTTTCAACTAAATTTTCTCTAGGAACATATAAAAACAGTAGAGCTATAGCGCAAGCTACATCGTAATTCGCAAAGACCATTAGACTATGTTCATGACAATTAGTTCAATTAATCATATTACTTAAGAACTCCCACTCAAAAAGTACATCTCTCTAGTCATTTGAGTGGTACATGATCCAAATCCACTATCTCAAGTCCGATCATCACGTGAGTCGAGAATAGTTTCAGTGGTAAGCATCTCTATACTAATCATATCAACTATACGATTCATGCTCGACCTTTCGGTCTCATGTGTTCCGAGGCCATGTCCGCACATGCTAGGCTCGTCAAGCTTAACCCGAGTGTTCTGCGTGTGCAACTGTTTTGCACCCGTTGTATGTGAACGTTGAGTCTATCACACCCGATCATCACGTGGTGTCTCGAAACGAAGAACTGTCGCAACGGTGCACAGTTGGGGAGAACACAATTTCGTCTTGAAATTTTAGTGAGAGATCACCTCATAATGCTACCGTCGTTCTAAGAAAGATAAGGTGCAAAAAGGATTAACATCACATGCAATTCATAAGTGACATGATATGGCCATCATCATGCGCTTCTTGATCTCCATCACCAAAGCACCGGCACGATCTTCTTGTCACCGGCGTCACACCATGATCTCCATCATCATGATCTCCATCAACGTGTCGCCATCGGGGTTGTCGTGCTACTCATGCTATTACTACTAAAGCTACGTCCTAGCAATATAGTAAACGCATCTGCAAGCACAAACGTTAGTTTAAAGACAACCCTATGGCTCCTGCCGGTTGCCGTACCATCGACGTGCAAGTCAATATTAACTATTACAACATGATCATCTCATACATCCAATATATCACATCACATCGTTGGCCATATCACATCACAAGCACATCGTGCAAAAACAAGTTAGACGTCCTCTAATTTTGTTGTTGCATGTTTTACGTGGTGACCATGGGTATCTAGCAGGATCGCATCTTACTTACGTAAACACCACGACGGAGATATATGAATTGCTATTTAACCTCATCCAAGGACCTCCTCGGTCAATTCCGATTCAACTAAAGTTGGAGAAACTGACACCCGCCAGTCATCTTTGAGCAACGGAGTTACTCGTAGCGATGAAACCAGTCTCTCGTAAGCGTACGAGTAATGTCGGTCCGAGCCGCTTCGATCCAACAATACCGCGGAATCAAGAAAAGACTAAGGAGGGCAGCAAAACGCACATCACCGCCCACAAAAACTTTTGTGTTCTACTCGAGAAGACATCTACGCATGAACCTAGCTCTGATACCACTGTTGGGGAACGTCGCATGGGAAACAAATTTTTTCCTACGCGCACGAAAACCTATCATGGTGATGTCCATCTACGAGAGGGGATGTTCGATCTACGTACCCTTGTAGACCGCACAGGAGAAGCGTTAGTGAATGCGGTTGGTGTAGTGGAACGTCCTCACGTCCCTCGATCCGCCCCGCGAACCGTCCCGCGATCCGTCCCACGATTTATTGTTACTGCTTTCTTCATGTCAAGTATATGTTCCTAAGACCATGAGATCATGCAACTCTGTGACACTAGAGGAATGCCTTGTGTGTATCAAACATCACTTCATAACTGGGTGATAATAAAGACACTCTACATGTATCTCCAAGGGTGTCTATTGGGTTGGCATGGACCAAGACTGGGATTTGTCACTTCGTTTGACGGAGAGGTACCTCTGGGCCCTCTCGGTAATACAACATCACAAGAAGCTTGCAAGCAATGTGACTAAGTAGTTAGTGACGGAATCTTGTATTATTGAACGAGTAAAGAGACTTGACGGTAACGAGATTGAACTAGGTATGAGATACCGACTATCGAATATCGGGCAAGTAACATATCGCTAGACAAAGGGAATTGCATATGATATTAACTGAATCCTTGACATCATGGTGCAACCGACAAAGATCTTCATGGAATATGTACGAACCAATATGAGCATCCAGTTCCCGCTATTGGTTATTGACCAGAGAGGTGTTTTGGTCATGTCTACATGATTCTCGAACCCTTAGGGTCGCACACTTAACATTCAGTAGTGCTAGGGTAATGTTGAGATATTACTATTGGAAATTACGGAAGTTGTTTAGAGTCCCGAATGGGACCCTGTACATCACGAGGAGCCCCGGAATGGTTCGGAGGTAACTATTTATATATGGGAAGTCATATCGAGAGTTCCGGAAAAGTTTGGGAATTTTTCGGTAGAGTATCGGGAAGGTTCTAGAAGGTTTCAAGGGTTTAACCATGGGGACCAATGACGTGTGAAGGGCTCACATGGACCGAGGGGTGGGGCTACAGGCCACATGGACTGGCTGCACCACTCACGAAGGCACATGTCGTTTAAATCTAGAGATAAGTTATTATCTCTACATTTAAAGGGTTGAATCTAGAGATAAGATGTTATCTTCATGTTTAAAGGGGTTTCTCCCTTGTGGCCAGACCTAGGCAAGTTTTGGACACCCTCCCCTTCCCTTTAGCCTATATATAGATGGGGAAGCTATGCATATATGCTCTACATCTCATGACTGTTATTGTTGGGGAACGTCGCATGGGAAACAAAAATTTTCCTACGCGCACGAAAACCTATCATGGTGATGTCCATCTACGAGAGGGGATGTTCGATCTACGTACCCTTGTAGACCGCACAAGAGAAGCGTTAGTAAACGCGGTTGATGTAGTGGAACGTCCTCAAGTCCCTCAATCCGCCCCGCGAACCCTCCCGCGATCAGTCCCTCGATCTAGTGCCGAACAGACGGCACCTCCGCGTTCAGCACACGTACAACTCGACGATGATCTCAGCCTTCTTGATCCAGCAAGAGAGACGGAGAGGTAGATGAGTTCCCCGGCAGCGTGATGGCGCTCCGGAGGTTGGTGGTGATCTGATCTCAGCAGGGCTCCGCCCGAGCTCCGCAGAAACGCGATCTAGAGGTGATACCGTGGAGATATGTGGTCGGGCTGCCGTGGCAAAGTTGTCTCAAATCAGCCCTAAAACCTCCGTATATATAGGGGGAGGAGGGGGAGACTTGCCTTGGGGTCCAAGGACTCCCAAGGGGGTCGGCCGAGCCAAGGGGGGCAACCTTCCCCTTCCAAACCGAGTCCAACTAGGTTTGGAAGGAGGAGTCCTTCCCCCTTTTCCCACCTCCTCCTTTTTTTACTTTTTCTCTTTGATTTTCTTCCTATGGCGCATAGGGCCTTCTTGGGCTGTCCCACCAGCCCGCTAAGGGCTGGTGCGCCACCCCCAAGGCCTATGGGCTTCCTCGGGGTGGGTTGCCCCCCCGGTGAACATCCGGAACCCATTCGTCATTCCCGGTACATTCCCGATAACTCCGAAAACCTTCCGGTAATCAAATGAGGTCATCCTATATATCAATCTTCATTTCCGGACCATTCCGGAAACCCTCGTGACATCCGTGATCTCATCCGGGACTCCGAACAACATTCGGTAACCAACCATATAACTCAAATACGCATAAAACAACGTCGAACCTTAAGTGTGCAGACCCTGCGGGTTCGAGAACTATGTAGACATGACCCGAGAGACTCCTCGGTCATTATCCAATAGCGGGACCTGGATGCCCATATTGGATCCTACATATTCTACGAAGATCTTATCGTTTGAACCTTAGTGCCAAGGATTCATATAATCCCGTATGTCATTCCCTTTGTCCTTCGGTATGTTACTGGCCCGAGATTCGATCGTCAGTATCCGCATACCTATTTCAATCTCGTTTACCGGCAAGTCTCTTTACTCGTTCCGTAATACAAGATCCCGCAACTTACACTAAGTCACATTGCTTGCAAGGCTTGTGTGTGATGTTGTATTACCGAGTGGGCCCCGAGATACCTCTCCGTCACACGGAGTGACAAATCCCAGTCTCGATCCATACTAACTCAACGAACACCTTCGGAGATACGTGTAGAGAATCTTTATAGTCACCCAGTTACGTTGCGACGTTTGATACACACAAAGTATTCCTCCGGTGTTAGTGAGTTATATGATCTCATGGTCATAGGAACAAATACTTGACACGCAGAAAACAGTAGCAACAAAATGACACGATCAACATGCTACGTCTATTAGTTTGGGTCTAGTCCATCACATGATTCTCCTAATGATGTGATCCCATTATCAAGTAACAACACTTGCCTATGGCCAGGAAACCTTGGCCATCTTTGATCAACGAGCTAGTCAACTAGAGGCTTACTAGGGACAGTGTTTTGTCTATTTATCCACACAAGTATTGTGTTTACAATCAATACAATTATAGCATGGATAATAAACGATTATCATGAACAAAGAAATATAATAATAACTAATTTATTATTGCCTCTAGGGCATATTTCCAACAGTTATTGGGGGTGAAGAGGGTGAAGTTGATAAGTACATATCTGAATATTTCTCTTTTGCCAAATTTAAGGATGCTTATGCTTCCAATGTGCCCGCACTCTTGGGAAAAGACCAATGGAACATAGTAGATCCAGGGTTCAAGCTCAATTCTCATGTAGTGACTAGACCACCATGAAGACAAAGGAAAAAACAGGTACACAACACGTGAATAGGGTCATGTTCCAAAACAGCGTAAGTGTAAAAAATGTTGAACCCTAGGGCACATTGCTAGGACTTGTACCAATGTAGTGGATGCATCGTTTGGAGAAGAGGAACGTTGGGCATCAACAAATGCAGAGGAAAATACGGCTGAGGAGAATGCAGCACGAGAGGAGAATGCAATAATTGCACATGAGAATGCAGAGGCACAGGAAGCAGCAACTTGGTATGTGTGCATCCTTCTCTTTTTTATTCATTTGTTCTCTTTCTTTGATGGCTTGTAACATTATTTCTGTTTTGATCCAACTCTGAGTTAATTAGAAGAAGCAAAGGAAATAAAAGGCCTAGAGAGGGTTGAAACATCATCTGAATTTGAAGCCATGGCTTATGGAGGTTTTGAAGCCTTACGGGATGATGAAGAAGCTCTGGTTCCTTTCAGGATTGTTGAGCTTGCAGATGAAAAATGGTCATCACTTGGTCGGGTAGTGCTCCATCAGCATCTCCAACCCACCACCCCGAGTGAATAGGCACAAGAAGCTGATTCAGCACCCTATCCCATTTAGGGAAACGAGGAGCAAGACGGTGCAGCCATCCGGGCACACAAGCAGCAAGTCGAATATTTGAATTTGAACTTTGAATGCTAGTCATAAACTTTGAGGTTTTAGGATTTGTGCTAAGGTTCTGTTGTCAAATTGAACTACTGTGAAAACTTGAATGTGTAATAATGCTATTTGTATGATGATGTGAAATTTGACGTAAAATTGAAATTCTAGGAAAAAATTGAATCTAAACCAATATTTGAATTTGAACCAATACCCATATTTGAAGTGCATTTCTGTGTGGTGTGATGTTGCCATATTTTATTTACCAAAAATTGAGGTAAAGTTTCTTTTCCGTAGTGAAACTTGTAGTAATGACAAATGTGTTAGAAATGAGTTCTAAAGCTAGGCTAAATGGCTCCATTTGTAATCAATTTTTTTACCTTGTCTAAACGAGGCAAATATTTTTTAGTAAGAGCTATTCAATCTATAGAATGTCAATTCGAAGTCTCAATATTTAGTGAATTAAATTTCATATTTTCAATTTTTATGTTTAAAAAGATGCTTTAATAGAAAACCACAAGAAAAACAGTCAAAATTTTGAAAAATGAAAAACTAAATTCATATCCTTCTTATTCACTCAAAGATGAAGCTTTGGTGATTTTTTTGATTTTTTTGAATTTTTGTAAACCTAAAGCTCTCTCACTTTCATCCTTGAACTCTATACATCGTCGTACGTGATACCACATTTATGTGAAGGGTTTTTTACTCAAATATTCTAAAACAAAGTTTCTTATTTTTTGTCTAAGCCATGTCACATAACACGACATTCATAGGTTTTCCAATATTTCAATTTTTTTGAATTAGTTCTGCCCATTTTAAGTTCATTGTGGTGCCTCAATTCAAAAAATGAATTTCCGTAACCAAGTTTATATTTTTTATATTTACTATATCTTATAAAACGACGAATGTCGAAGGTTTCATATTTTTTTGATTTTTTGAATTAGTTATCATCATTTGAATGTCGGTCACACCTATAATAACCGAGCTGACCGGCTCTAAACCCTGTAGCATCTCTCCAAACCCTAGCGTCGCACTGGCCGTCCGATCATACCTTAACACCAAATTATAGCTGCCTGATAGGTTCTTCTAGAAGGAATTCCGTTGGCACGATCCTCGCCGTTGGATCGGTTGGTGATCCACGTCGCTCGATGAGTTGGCCATCCGCGTTGTTCGATTGGTTGGCGATCCATGAGCACCCTCCTTCTCCATGCAAGAGATAGAGCAAACACTCTGCCCACCATAGCCTCCCCATTCTTCTGCTCCTTCTTCTACCTCGACGAGACCACCACTCATTTGTTTCTTCTTCTCCGGTGACGAGAGATGTCCAGCTCCCACCCCTCGTGGCCCGTGTATGGTCTAGTGCCCATGGAGCCATGTCCTGAATGCTCACGCACCGCGCCATTGAGACGATGGACCTCTAAAGAGAGGAAGAATGGCAACTATGGGTGTGACTTCGTGAAATGTGAAAGCAAGCGAGAGGGAAAGGTTAGATCTCATGATTTCTCTTTGATTTCCTTCATTCTTGATCTAAATTCTTTTTGTTTTCCCTCTGATTTCGCTTCAGACCATGGAGAAATGCAATCATTTTGAATGGATAGATGACTATGTTATGATGCTTCAATGGGAGGGCTTGCTTGATTTGAAGGGGGCCGCAACCCGGGAGCTCAATCTGCCGTCAGCCGTGGAGAATTTGGTCTCTCAGAGTGTTGCTCCGACAGTGGTGGATGCGGATCTGAAGGGGGAATCAAAGAAGATGAACAAGAAACTGAAGCAAATGATTGAATTGAAGAAGCAGACCAATCTGATATCTTTAGGATTTTATTTTTCTATAGCTGCTCTAGGACTTGCTTACTTGCTGGTCATCTCTCGTTAAGAGATGTTATTACTGTGGTGTAATCTTAAGCTTAAATGCTTAATGTGTGGATCGTATGCTTAATGGTGGTGTAAGCTTAAACTCTATCTCTAAATCTCTGAATATCTGAATCTATTTGGACTTGCTTACTTGATCTCTAAATCTATGTAGGTGTTAGTTTTAGATAGTTTTAGTTTCTTCAGAACACACCGAGTGCAAGAAAACAAAATGTGATTTGTTGGGACCAAACCTAAACGAAGATTTTGTTGGGCCATGGCAAGGTGACTGTGAAACCCCCCAACCCCCAAAGATAAAAGAGACCCACAAAAAATAGTGCACGAGACGGCTCTGTTTTTTTCTGTTTCATTTATTTGATTGCTCTTTTTTACGTTCGAAATTTAATCTGCAATAGAACATTTCAAAAATTAGGCACCAACATTTATTTGATTGCTATTTCATGCAATATGGCGACCAACATTGCGAAACATAGCCACCAAAAATTATTATGATTAACATTGCAATATGTCCATGTCACATGGTTGCATGCTTCCTCTCCATTTCTGATCCTACTTGTCACACTCTATGGTGCATGTTTGCATGATAAGGAATGTAGAGGCAGCCTCCAAGCTTGTGATTGGACTAAAATAATATCTAGTCCTACTTGTCACACTATATAGTGCATGTTGTATATTATAGGGACCTATATTATATGTGCATGTTGCTTGTTGTAGGGATCACCATAGAGGCAAAGGTGTGCTTTTTTATACACTGCATGGTTTATACCAAGTTTATAGGCAAGGATCACCATGATGCAGTTCATTTTGTTGTTGCTCTATCCTTTTTTGACAGATTTGATTATGTTGTTTCCAATAAAATCCAAATATAACACAACATGAATAAAAGCCCTTACATGCTAGCCAAAAAATCCAAATATAACACAAGCATAACATAGATATAAAAATAGAAGTTCTTACATATAACATGATATAACATGACAACAATAACGATAGAACGACAAGTTCACAGTACAACTTAATAAAAGATACAATAATAGCATAAATTAAAATCCCTAACACACTAGGGAAAGAAACTAGGGCAACCATCTTCACAACAAACTAGACTGCCTTCATCGCCATCTTCAGTAGTCCTCCCCCGTGCCGTTCTCGCTGATGTAGTCGGGGAGGCTGTGCATAGCGTTGGGGGTGGGGAAGATGCTGTTGACGTTGATGAAGATGTTGTAGGTTGTGAAAGCGACGAACTCGTAGCCACACCAAAACACCTTCCCGAAAAGATAGAAAGCGTCAAAGCGGTTGGTGAAGGGCGTGAGCAGCCCTGTCGCCGGAGAGGATGCATTCGTCCGCATCTCGTCCAGGCGGAAGATGACCGACGAGCCCGCCGGGAGGTGGACAAAGCCCGCACGAAGGAACACCTGGGTCAACTCCCTAGGACCCCTCCACCTTGAGATCGCCCACACACGCAGCGTGGTCTCCATGACGACGCTGTCGGAGTACATCCTCTCTGACACAGTGGGTGAGAAGCGAAAGGTGGGGCCGTTGTACTGCATCTTCTCTACTCGCCTAGCTTAGAAACTATTTTGGAGTTGTATGAAGAAGAGAAGGAGCGGCGGAGATGGAAGTTGTGGAGAAGAGACGGAGGAGTGGGTGGTTTAAATAGATGGTCGGGCTCGATATTCCATGGGATATAAATGGCAACTAACTCGATGCTAGCCACTGAATCGACGCGATGCATTGAATCAAGACGCCAGCCATTGAATCAACACGAACGGACCGAGAAAGCTGAAACGGCCGTGTTGCTAGACATCGGTGTTGGGGAACGTCGCATGGGAAACAAAAATTTTCCTACGCGCACGAAGACCTATCATGGTGATGTCCATCTACGAGAGGGGATGAGTGATCTACGTACCCTTGTAGATCGTACAGCAGAAGCGTTAGAGAACGCGGTTGATGTAGTGGAACGTCCTCACGTCCCTCGATCCGCCCCGCGAACAATCCCGCGATCAGTCCCACGATCTAGTACCGAACGGACGGCACCTCCGCGTTCAGCACACGTACAGCTCAACGATGATCTCGGCCTTCTTGATCCAGAAGAGATACGGAGAGGTAGAAGAGTTCTCCGGCAGCGTGACGGCGCTCCGGAGGTTGGTGATGATCTTGTCTCAGCAGGGCTCCGCCCGAGCTCCGCAGAAACACGATCTAGAGGAAAAACTATGGAGGTATGTGGTCGGGCAGCCGTGAGAAAGTCGTCTCAAATCTGCCCTAAAAGCCCCATATATATAGGAGGAGGGAGGGGGACCTTGCCTTGGGGTCCAAGGGATCCCCAAGGGGTCGGCCGAGCCAGGGGGGAGGACTCTCCCCCCCCAAACCGAGTCCTACTTGGTTTGGTGGGAGGGAGTCCTTCCCCCTTCCCACTTCTTCCTTTTTTTTTTCTTTCCTTTGATTTTTTCTTCCTTGGCGCATAGGGGATTGGTGGGCTGTCCCACCAGCCCACTAAGGGCTGGTGTGACCCCCTCAAATGCCTATGGGCTTCCCCGGAGTGGGTTGCCCCCCTCCGGTGAACTCCCGGAACCCATTCGTCATTCCCGGTACATTCCCGGTAACTCCGAAAACCTTCCGGTAATCAAATGAAGCCATCCTATATATCAATCTTCGTTTCCGGACTATTCCGGAAACCCTCGTGACGTCCGTGATCTCATCCGGGACTCCGAACAACATTCGGTAACCAACCATATAACTCAAATACGCATAAAACAACGTCGAACCTTAAGTGTGCAGACCCTGCGGGTTCGAGAACTATGTAGACATGACCCGAGAGACTCCTCGGTCAATATCCAACAGCGGGACCTGGATGCCCATATTGGATCCTACATATTCTACGAAGATCTTATCGTTTGAACCTCAGTGCCAAGGATTCGTATAATCCCGTATGTCATTCCCTTTGTCCTTCGGTATGTTACTTGCCCGAGATTCGATCGTCAGTATCCGCATACCTATTTCAATCTCGTTTACCGGCAAGTCTCTTTACTCGTTCCGTAATACAAGATCCCGCAACTTACACTAAGTTACATTGCTTGCAAGGCTTATGTGTGATGTTGTATTACCGAGTGGGCCCCGAGATACCTCTCCGTCACACGGAGTGACAAATCCCAGTCTTGATCCATACTAACTCAACTAACACCTTCGGAGATACCTGTAGAGCATCTTTATAGTCACCCAGTTACGTTGCGACGTTTGATACACACAAAGCATTCCTCCGGTGTCAGTGAGTTATATGATCTCATGGTCATAGGAATAAATACTTGACACGCAGAAAACAGTAGCAACAAAATGACACGATCAACATGCTACGTCTATTAGTTTGGGTCTAGTCCATCACGTGATTCTCCTAATGACGTGATCCAGTTATCAAGCAACAACACCTTGTTCATAATCAGAAGACACTGACTATCATCGATCAACTGGCTAGCCAACTAGAGGCATGCTAGGGACGGTGTTTCGTCTATGTATCCACACATGTAAATGAGTCTTCATTCAATACAATTATAGCATGGATAATAAACTATTATCTTGATACAGGAATTATAATAATAACTATACATTTATTATTGCCTCTAGGGCATAATTCCAACAGTCTCCCACTTGCACTAGAGTCAATAATCTAGCCCTCACATCACCATGTGAATTACATTGTAATAAATCTAACACCCATACAGTTCTGGTGTCGATCATGTTTTGGCCGTGGAAGAGGTTTAGTCAGCGGGTCTGCTACATTCAGATTCGTGTGCACTTTGCATATATTTACGTCCTCCTCCTCGACGTAGTCGCGGATGAGGTTGAAGCGTCGTTTGATGTGTCTGGTCTTCTTGTGAAACCTTGGTTCCTTTGCTAAGGCAATGGCACCAGTGTTGTCACAGAACAAGGTTATTGGATCCAGTGCACTTGGCACCACTCCAAGATCCGTCATGAACTGCTTCATCCAGACACCCTCCTTAGCCGCCTCCGAGGCAGCCATGTACTCCGCTTCACATGTAGAATCTGCTACGACGCTTTGCTTGGAACTGCACCAGCTTACTGCACCCCCATTAAGAATAAATACGTATCCGGTTTGCGACTTAGAGTCGTCCAGATCTGTGTCAAAGCTTGCATCGACGTAACCTTTTACGGCGAGCTCTTCGTCACCTCCATACACGAGAAACATCTCCTTAGTCCTTTTCAGGTACTTCAGGATATTCTTGACCGCTGTCCAGTGATCCACTCCTGGATTACTCTGGAACCTACCTGCCATACTTATGGCCAGGCTAACATCCGGTCTAGTGCACAGCATTGCATACATGATAGAGCCTATGGCTGAAGCATAGGGGACGGAGCGCATATGCTCTCTATCTTCATCAGTTGCTGGGCACTGAGTCTTACTTAATCTCGTACCTTGTAACACTGGCAAGAACCCTTTCTTGGACTGTTCCATTTTGAACCTCTTCAAAACTTTATCAAGGTATGTGCTTTGTGAAAGTCCTATCAGGCGTTTTGATCTATCCCTATAGATCTTAATGCCTAGTATGTAAGCAGCTTCTCCTAGGTCCTTCAGAGAGAAACTTTTATTCAAGTAACCTTTTATGCTCTCCAAAAGCTCTACGTTGTTTCCAATCAGTAATATGTCATCCACATATAATATTAGAAACGCCACAGAGCTCCCACTCACTTTCTTGTAAATACAAGATTCTCCAACCACTTGTATAAACCCAAATGCTTTGATCACCTCATCAAAGCGTTTGTTCCAACTCCGAGATGCTTGCACCAGTCCATAAATGGATCGCTGGAGCTTGCACACCTTGTCAGCATTTTCAGGATCGACAAAACCTTCGGGTTGCATCATATACAACTCTTCCTTAAGGAAACCGTTAAGGAACGCTGTTTTGACATCCATCTGCCAAATTTCATAATCGAAAAATGCAGCTATTGCTAACATGATTCTGACGGACTTAAGCATCGCTACGGGAGAGAAAGTCTCATCGTAGTCAATTCCTGGAACTTGTGAAAAACCCTTTGCCACAAGTCGAGCTTTATAAACGGTCACATTACCGTCAGCGTCCGTCTTCTTCTTAAAGATCCATTTGTTCTGAATAGCCTTGCGGCCCTCAGGCAGCATCTCCAAAGTCCACACTTTGTTCTCATACATGGATCCTATCTCGGATTTCATGGCTTCTAGCCATTTGTTGGAATATGGGCCCACCATTGCTTCTTCATAATTTGCAGGTTCATTGTTGTCTAACAACATGATTGATAAGACGGGATTACCGTACCACTCTGGAGCAGCGCGTGATCTCGTCGACCTGCGTGGTTCAACAGAAACTTGAACTGGAGTTTCATGATCATCATCATTAACTTCCTCCTCAACCGGCGTCGCAATGACAGAGGTTTCCCCTTGCCCTGCGCCACCATCCAGAGGAATGAGAGGTTCGACAACCTCGTCAAGTTCTATCTTCCTCCCACTCAATTCTCTCGAGAGAAACTCCTTCTCGAGAAAAGTTCCGTTCTTAGCAACAAACACTTTGCCCTCGGATTTGAGATAGAAGGTGTACCCAACTGTCTCTTTTGGGTAACCTATGAAGACGCACTTTTCCGCTTTGGGTTCCAGCTTTTCAGGCTCAAGCTTTTTGACATAAGCATCACATCCCCAAACTTTAAGAAACGACAACTTTGGCCTTTTGCCATACCACAGTTCGTATGGTGTCGTCTCAACGGATTTCGATGGTGCCCTATTTAAAGTGAATGCAGCTGTTTCTAATGCATAACCCCAAAACGATAACGGCAAATCAGTAAGAGACATCATAGATCGTACCATTTCCAATAAAGTACGATTACGACGTTCGGACACACCATTACGCTGTGGTGTTCCAGGCGGTGTTAACTGCGAAACAATTCCACATTGTCTTAAGTGAGTACCAAACTCGAAACTCAGATATTCACCCCCACGATCAGACCGTAGGAACTTGATCTTCTTGTTACGATGATTTTCCACTTCACTCTGAAATTGCTTGAACTTTTCAAATGTTTCAGACTTGTGCTTCATCAAGTAGACATAACCAAATCTACTTAGATCGTTAGTGAAGGTGAGAAAATAACGATATCCGCCGCGTGCCTCCACGCTCATTGGACCACACACATCGGTATGTATGATTTCCAACAAGTCACTTGCACGCTCCATCGTTCCGGAGAACGGAGTCTTAGTCATCTTGCCCATGAGGCATGGTTCGCACGTGTCAAGTGAATCAAAGTCAAGTGACTCCAAAAGTCCATCAGCATGGAGTTTCTTCATGCGCTTTACACCAATATGACCCAAGCGGCAGTGCCACAAAAATATGGCGCTATCATTGTTTACTCTAACTCTTTTGGTCTCAATGTTATGTATATGCGTATCTCTATCAAGATTCAACATGAACAATCCTCTCACATTCGGTGCATGATCATAAAAGATGTTACTCATAGAAATAGAACAACCATTATTCTCAGACTTAAAAGAGTAACCGTCTCGCAATAAACAAGATCCAGATATAATGTTCATGCTCAACGCAGGCACTAAATAACAATGATTTAAGTTCATCACTAATCCCGATGGTAGTTGAAGTGACACTGTGCCGGCGGCGATTGCATCAACCTTGGAACCGTTTCCTACACGCATCGTCACTTCGTCTTTCGCCAGCCTTCGTCTATTCCGCAGTTCCTGCTTCGAGTTGCAAATGTGAGCAACAGAACCGGTATCGAATACCCAGGCACTACTACGAGAGCCGGTTAAGTACACATCAATAACATGTATATCAAATATACCTGATTTTTCTTTGCCCGCCTTCTTATCTGCCAGATACTTGGGGCAATTGCGCTTCCAGTGACCCATACCCTTGCAATAGAAGCACTCTGTTTCAGGCTTAGGTCCAGCCTTGGGTTTCTTCGGTGGATTGGCAATAGGCTTGCCGCTCTTCTTCGAATTGCCCTTCTTGCCTTTGCCGTTTCTCTTGAAACTAGTGGTCTTGCTCACCATCAACACTTGATGCTCTTTACGGAGTTCAGACTCTGCGACTTTCAGCATCGCAAACAACTCGCCGGGAGACTTGTTCATCCCTTGCATGTTGTAGTTCAACACAAAGCCCTTATAGCTTGGCGGCAGTGATTGAAGGATTCTGTCAGTGATAGCTTCTTGCGGGAGTTCAATCCCCAGTTCAGCTAGACGGTTTGAGTACCCAGACATTTTGAGCACATGTTCACTCACAGACGAGTTTTCCTCCATCTTGCAAGCATAGAATTTATCGGAGGTCTCATACCTCTCGATCCGGGCGTTCTTCTGAAAGATGAACTTCAACTCCTGGAACATCTCAAATGCTCCATGACGCTCAAAGCGACGTTGAAGTCCCGGTTCTAAGCCATACAAGACTGCACATTGAACTATTGAGTAGTCCTCCTTACGCGCTAACCAAGCGTTCTTAACATCCTGATCAGCCGTAGCGGGTGGTTCATCTCCTAGCGCAGCATTAAGGACATAATCCTTCTTTCCAGCTTGTAAGATTAGCTTAAGATTACGAGCCCAGTCTACAAAGTTGCTTCCATCATCTTTCAACTTAGCTTTCTCTAGGAACATATTAAAATTGAGGATGACACTTGCGTGAGCCATGATCTACAACACAAATATATTCAAAGTGGACTTAGACTATGTTCAAGATAATTAGAGTTCAACTTAATCAAATTACATGCTAAACTCCCACTCAAAAAGTACATCTCTCTAGTCATTTGAGTGGTTCATGATCCACCTATACTATCCCAAGTCCGATCATCACGTGAGTCGGGAGTAGTTTCAGTGGTAAGCATCCCTATGCTAATCATATCATCTATATGATTCATGATCGACCTTTCGGTCTCATGTGTTCCGAGGCCATGTCTGCACATGCTAGGCTCGTCAAGCTTAACCCGAGTGTTCCGCGTGCGCAACTGTTTTGCACCCGTTGTATGTGAACGTTGAGTCTATCACACCCGATCATCACGTGGTGTCTCGAAACGACGAACTGTAGCAACGGTGCACAGTCGGGGAGAACACAATTTCGTCTTGAAATTTTAGTGAGAGATCACCTCATAATGCTACCGTCGTTCTAAGCAAAATAAGGTGCATAAAAAGGATTAACATCACATGCAATTCATAAGTGACATGATATGGCCATCATTGCATGCTTCTTGATCTCCATCACCAAAGCACCGGCACGATCTTCTTGTCACCGGCGCCACACCATGATCATCCATCAACGTGTTGCCATCGGGGTTGTCGTGCTACTTATGCTATTACTACTAAAGCTACATCCTAGCAAAATAGTAAACGCATCTGCAAGCACATATGTTAGTATAAAGACAACCCTATGGCTCCTGCCGGTTGCCGTACCATCGACGTGCAAGTCGATATTTCTATTACAACATGATCATCTCATACATCCAATATATCACATCACATCATTGGCCATATCACATCACAATCATACCCTGCAAAAACAAGTTAGCCGTCCTCTAATTTTGTTGTTGCATGTTTTACGTGGTGACCAAGGGTATCTAGTAGGATCGCATCTTACTTACGCAAACACCACAACGGAGATATATGAGTTGCTATTTAACCTCATCCAAGGACCTCCTCGGTAAAATCCGATTCAACTAAAGTTGGAGAAACCGTCACTTGCCAGTCATCTTTGAGCAAAGGGGGTTACTCGTAACGATGAAACCAATCTCTCGTAAGCGTACGAGTAATGTCGGTCCAAGCCGCTTCAATCCAACAATACCGCGGAATCAAGAAAAGACTAAGGAGGGCAGCAAAACGCACATCACCGCCCACAAAACCTTTTGTGTTCTACTCGAGAAGACATCTACGCATGAACCTAGCTCATGATGCCACTGTTGGGAAACGTCGCATGGGAAACAAAAATTTTCCTACGCGCACGAAGACCTATCATGGTGATGTCCATCTACGAGAGGGGATGAGTGATCTACGTACCCTTGTAGATCGTACAGCAGAAGCGTTAGAGAACGCGGTTGATGTAGTGGAACGTCCTCACGTCCCTCGATCTGCCCCGCAAACAATCCCGCGATCAGTCCCACGATCTAGTACCGAACGGACGACACCTCCGCGTTCAGCACACGTACAGCTCGACGATGATCTCGGCCTTCTTGATCCAGCAAGAGAGACGGAGAGGTAGAAGAGTTCTCCGGCAGCGTGACGGCGCTCCGGAGGTTGGTGATGATCTTGTCTCAGCAGGGCTCCGCCCGAGCTCCGCAGAAACACGATCTAGAGGAAAAACTATGGAGGTATGTGGTCGGGCAGCCGTGAGAAAGTCGTCTCAAATCTGCCCTAAAAGCCCCATATATATAGGAGGAGGGAGGGGGACCTTGCCTTGGGGTCCAAGGGATCCCCAAGGGGTCGGCCGAGCCAGGGGGGAGGACTCTCCCCCCCCAAACCGAGTCCTACTTGGTTTGGTGGGAGGGAGTCCTTCCCCCTTCCCACTTCTTCCTTTTTTTTTTCTTTCCTTTGATTTTTTCTTCCTTGGCGCATAGGGGATTGGTGGGCTGTCCCACCAGCCCACTAAGGGCTGGTGTGACCCCCTCAAATGCCTATGGGCTTCCCCGGAGTGGGTTGCCCCCCTCCGGTGAACTCCCGGAACCCATTCGTCATTCCCGGTACATTCCCGGTAACTCCGAAAACCTTCCGGTAATCAAATGAAGCCATCCTATATATCAATCTTCGTTTCCGGACTATTCCGGAAACCCTCGTGACGTCCGTGATCTCATCCGGGACTCCGAACAACATTCGGTAACCAACCATATAACTCAAATACGCATAAAACAACGTCGAACCTTAAGTGTGCAGACCCTGCGGGTTCGAGAACTATGTAGACATGACCCGAGAGACTCCTCGGTCAATATCCAACAGCGGGACCTGGATGCCCATATTGGATCCTACATATTCTACGAAGATCTTATCGTTTGAACCTCAGTGCCAAGGATTCGTATAATCCCGTATGTCATTCCCTTTGTCCTTCGGTATGTTACTTGCCCGAGATTCGATCGTCAGTATCCGCATACCTATTTCAATCTCGTTTACCGGCAAGTCTCTTTACTCGTTCCGTAATACAAGATCCCGCAACTTACACTAAGTTACATTGCTTGCAAGGCTTATGTGTGATGATGTATTACCGAGTGGGCCCCGAGATACCTCTCCGTCACACGGAGTGACAAATCCCAGTCTTGATCCATACTAACTCAACTAACACCTTCGGAGATACCTGTAGAGCATCTTTATAGTCACCCAGTTACGTTGCGACGTTTGATACACACAAAGCATTCCTCCGGTGTCAGTGAGTTATATGATCTCATGGTCATAGGAATAAATACTTGACACGCAGAAAACAGTAGCAACAAAATGACACGATCAACATGCTACGTCTATTAGTTTGGGTCTAGTCCATCACGTGATTCTCCTAATGACGTGATCCAGTTATCAAGCAACAACACCTTGTTCATAATCAGAAGACACTGACTATCATCGATCAACTGGCTAGCCAACTAGAGGCATGCTAGGGACGGTGTTTCGTCTATGTATCCACACATGTAAATGAGTCTTCATTCAATACAATTATAGCATGGATAATAAACTATTATCTTGATACAGGAATTATAATAATAACTATACATTTATTATTGCCTCTAGGGCATAATTCCAACAATCGGCGTCCCTCTGCAACTCTAGCATGGCTGAAACGCGTGCTCCCTAGCGAGGAGATGCCAGACGCATGTCCCTAGTGCATGTGTTACCGCTCTGAAACAACACCGCTCTGAATCGAGGAGACGCGAGACGCGTGTGCATGCCGGTCCGTGGCTGCATGTCAGTCTGTAGCGAGGAAATGTCGGTTCGTGGTGGCGCCTGTACCCTGGCGTCGCACGCATGATGCAGAAAAGGTAGGCTACGTCCCTGGCAGCACGCGAGACACGAAGCAAGGAGACGCTAGCGAGGCGAGGCAAGGCTACGTCCCTGGCGGCGCGCACATGCATGCAGAAAAAAGCTACGTCGCGCGCATGCATAACAGGCCGAGGCTGCACCGGCGGCATAACACAGTCTGCATGCAATTAAGAGTGACCTAACAGTCATCAAAAGCCCAACGATCCAACAAGCGCCACGACCCCACCTGTCAGGTTCAACGACCGAACACTGTCCACTGCCAACATGGCCCTACTCGTCAGAGTTAACAGTCAAAACTTGACTTGACGGCAAACGTCCAGTTTGGGCTTTTGTGAGGGTTTCGAACAAGCGAGTGGGGAAAAACTAAGCTAAATTTTAGAGCGTGGGGTTCAGTGAGTAAGACTAAGGAATCAGGGGCACATATATAAAAGACCCAATACTTAGCTAAAATTCATCACAAATTCAACCATTACAACAATACAAACTAAAAGTGTTGCTTATTCACTGCAATAAAGCACAATTACAACAGTCGTAATAAACCATAGTACATAGCTAAAATTCATCACAAATTTCCTTCAACTTCTTCATCTTGTACTCTAGTTTTTTCTTGTCTTGCTTAAGTTGGTCCATCTCAGTCAGTAGTTGGTCTCTCTCCAGAACCATTTGGTCCCTCTCTTTCTCTAACTTCGCCCTAAGTATTTAATGTAGATTGGTACAATCATGGTCTGCCAACTTCTTCTTCTCCATCTCCTCTTTCAGATCAGTAAGAGATAACCTAGCATTGCCCAACTGTGTGATAGCCTCCTCCTTGTCAGCCACGATTTTAGCAAAGTCTAGTTTGAAAAATCTCAGGTCTTCCTCCATCTTCCTTTTTTCTCCAATTACCTTGTAATTTGATTCAACATTCTTAACATTATCTCTTAGCCTGTCTTCACTTTCTTTGTCATACATGCTCCACGATTCTTTTATGCAGAACTGCATTGCCACTGACCACTCTAGGTCAATCTACTCTACATAAGTACATTTCCTTTCATCCTACATTCAGTTGTAAGTGCAAAGTAACTTTAATTGTGAACAATTTTTTCAACAGGATTGTTGGCTGCAAATGATATTATCACCCAAAAATGGATTATATACCACCACGTGAGTCATATTTACACAAGCAAACAACTTACATTCTTAGCACACACAAGAAAACGCCTGCCACTGTCAACGGATTCAAATGCCACTAGCGTGACGCATGGTTCGAGATGAAGACAACGGGAAGACAGTTCGTGAGCAATACCACTCCATTCATAGCAATGGATGGTCTTTGAAAGCTAATAAACACATAAATTGCACAAATCAACGACCTCGGTAAAAATCCCCAATTTAAGGACCCTAACCCTAACCAGAGTACGAGGGTAACACAAAACCAACAGGAGAAAGAGAGAGAGCATACCTCGCTAGACACAGATTCGTCAGCCGAAGAATAGCTGGACCGGTCGCTCCAAGAAAACGCAGCGTCAATGCTCCGCGTTACACATTAATCTCGTTGTTGGGGGTTTCTTGTGCCCTGCTTCAAATCTGGTATCAAGTTGTTATCCTAACTTCGAATGTGATGATTTTGGATAAATAACTCGTAGAAAACCCAGGGACAGTCCCACATGCAGCGTGTAGCCGCAAACGTGTCGTCCACTAGATGAAGTTTGTGTCCTGTCCACTACGTGGCGCCACAAGGTAGGCTGCCGGCGATGCTGACCGGTGGTGGTGTTGGCAATGAAGACGGGGATGCATGTCCAAAGGAGGTCCATCGAGAGTTAAATTTGGAAAAGAGCTCGGGGATGCGTATGTCTAATTTTTCGTAAAGTCTTAGAACTCTTTTCACGAGGATGCGTTCCTTTGATTTGTAAATACTACTCCTCCGTCCGGAAATACTTGTCCTAGAAATGCATGTATCTAGATTTATTTTAGTTATAGATACATCTATTTTATTCATTTCTAGAGTATTTCATCTTCCAAAGGGTCATGTAAATTTCCATGGGATTCTACTTTTGCAAAGGATATTCTACACGGTCGTCCATCCTCTCAACCAACACAAACACAAGGCCTAAGATAGATAATGGGGCAATTTGTACGGCGAGTGACGACTGCTTCTTCCTTTACTCCGACAGCTGCCTCCTCCTTCCTACGAAAATCGACGGACCGAAATTTATTTTCAGTCCATTTACCTTTAGCTATTGTGAAAATTCAATGTGAGTTTTCTCAGTGTCATATGTATGTAACACCTGAATTTGTGGCGACAGTACACACACGTGCTTCAGATTAATCATCCGTGATGCTCGTATATGATGTGGTAATCAAACTTAGCAGCCTTTTGGCGCGAAGCCGATACGTTCCTTCTCGACGTCGAACACGACCCGGAACCCCTGCTGCAGGACGTTGCCGAGCACGCTGAGCCCGTCGTCCGTGGCCTCCAGCGCCAGGCAGTGGTACTTCCCGCCTTGCTCCGGTACGAAGTAGTTCTCCGGTGGCAGCGCCACGTCCGCCCCGCCGGCGAAGTGCAGCACCACCCCGGGCACGCCGGCGCCTCGGAGCTCGTAGCACGCGTCGAACACCGAGATGCCCCGCGCCAGCCTCCGCATCCCGCCCGCGGCCGCGCGGGCGTCGAAGGCGTCGCGCAGCGCCGCGTACGCGTCCCTTGGGAGACGCGATATGGACGTGCCCGAGTCCACCACCATGCCGCCCCGGCCGGTCGTCGGGTCCAGGGAGAGGCTGGCGTTGGAGAACCCGCCGGCGACGCGCTCGCCGCCGACGCTGAACCCGGCCATGTTCACGTAGTACAGGTTGGGGCGCCGCGGGTTGGACAGCAGCGGGGTGAAGGCCGTGGACGGCGGCTCCGGCGTGCGGCCGAAGACGAGGTATGAGGCGCTGCTCCGTGCGACGGACGTGCGGTCGCCGAGGCAGTAGGCGAAGTAGAGCCCGTAGGTCGGCGCCACCTGCGTCGCCAGCGAGCCGGTGCCGCGGCCGACGCCCAGGACCCCGGCCGACGAATCGAACAACCCCTCGTTGTCGTGGCCGCACCCGATGACGACGCTGTCCACGGACGTGTCGTTGGAGAAGACGAGTCTGTCGGTGGCGAGGTTGCCCCTGCTGGCGGAGCCGTCGCCGTAGACCATGGCGTACCCGCAGGCCCCCGTGCTGCTGTCGCAGCCCTGGTGAGGGAAGCACCGCGGCGACGAGCAGGGGATCTGGCTGTAGGTGCTGGAGCCTTTGGGGTCGTAGAGCAGGCTCATCTGGCGGTGGCAGTGGCGGCAGGGCTTGCACTGGAGCCAGATGAGGTCGCTCCCGGTGTCGATCACGAGCAGCGCGCTGGTGGACGGGGTACCCACGCCGACGGACGCGAAGTACTCGCCGCTGTCGAAGGGGAGCCCGGACATGACAGGGGAGTGGAGGCGGTCGTCGTGCGCCGAGGAGCGGAGGAGGCCGAGGGACGCCATGAGCGCCGCGTAGCGCGCGGCGTCGGCGGCCGCGCGGAGGCTACCCCGGCTGGCGCCCGGCGGCGGCGGGAAGACCGCGTCGCGGTGGACGACGGGGATGCGGAGGGTTGCTGGTGGCCGTGTGGCATTCGTCGTTGACGCGGAGAAGGAGAGGAGGAGGAGCGTGAAAAACATACGTTTGTGCGGCGCCATGGTAGGATGGAGATTTGAGAATGGAGGGAAGCGAGTAGACAGGTATGTTGGATCCATGCAGCGATCAGGATCAGTGGCGGTTTCCTGACCATTTTTACGTGGAGTTTCTTCTTGCGCATGCGTTAAAATTCCTGATTAATTGCTGGGTGTTTCAGAAGCCCCGGCTCGATCTTTTGTACAACCCCGCCACTGGTCTTCAGCTTACTTTGCCGTTTCCCTTCGATCCCTTGCAGGCTTGCACCACTCCTTCGATTTGGACTGTTTACTTGTAGAGGGATAAATATTTTTTCCAAGCCTTTGCCAGTGAACGGAAGCGAGTAAACACCATCAATAAACTGAAGACGGAGGATGGAGCGTTGGTGGAGGGAAATGAGGGGTTGAAGAACCTCGTCACTAACAGCATCTTCAACAGCCGCGCTTCGCGCCGCGTCCAAAAAATTTATTTGCCGCGTGCGCTTCGGCTAATTTGGCGCGGAGCAGCGCGCAAAAATGCAAACATGTGAATTTGACACAAACAAGTTGATGTATAAAAGTTCATGCCCACAAATTCATCCAACCAAGTTTAAAATGCAAACAAGTTCAAGACATATGAACGAAAGACACATCAATCATCATCTTTCTCGTCTTCGTCCTCATCTTCCGAAGACGATTCTTCCGCCTCCGTAGATGAATCTTCCTCCCAAACCTCATCACGCACCGCATCACTTGAAGCTCCGACGGTGTTGGCAAGATCTTCAACGGCGGCCGGAGGTGCACCCATGCCTCCCATGAGAGAAGCAAAACTCATGCCTCCCATGGCGCCGAGGCCACCGCCACCCATGGCGCCGAGGCCACCGCCACCCATGGCACCAAGGCCACCGCCACCCGTGCCGCGGATCAAGGCTCTTTTTTGGATCAAGACTTCCTCACGGGCAAGGTTGTGCCACTTGGGTTAAGCTTGTCAACTGCCTTTTGTGCGGCCGCCCACTTTTGACAATCCGAATTGATGGTCGACCATCGGGACCGAAGTGATCTCTCGGAGCGGTCAATTCCACTCACGTTCTGAGCATCAAAGTATTCTTTCATTGGCCCCCAATAAGCATCTCTACTTTGATCACCTCCAATGGATGGATGCCTCGACACTTGCAACCAAGTATTGCATAGTAATTTGTCATCGTTGGTGGTGTAATTGCCCGCTCTTCCTTTCGGCGCCGCGACAATGCCCTCACCCTCCTCGTCCACCTCAAACTCATGGTCGTCCAAATGGATGTCATTGGTTTGAGACCAATGCGAATTGTTGGACCCAACACCCATAGTTGACATGTATGCATCATGGTTGAGACTACAAAGTTTTTGAACAATGCAAATATAAGCTATCTATATGATGATGCATTGAAAAAATAACAAGAAAATAAAAGTTGGATTTTTTTTTCACCTTGGGGGCATTTCGTCGAACACGTGGTGCGCGTCGGCCGCCGGCTCAACGAGTGAACTCGCCGGCGCTTCGGTAGACGCCGCGCCGGTCCGCCGTCCTGCAAGCTTCTTCTTCGTCTTCGAGCTCCCGGAACCGTCTGCCGCCTTCTTCTTGCCGGATGTTTTTCCTTTCTTCGACCCCACCGCGGCGGCACGGGACGGGACGGCGCCGGCACGACGCCACCCGTCGGCGTGGTCATCCGCGGCGGCAAGAAGAGGCTGCGCGCGAGGCCGACGGTCGGCGGAGCTCCGCTCGCCGCGGTAGGGTTTTCGGCGGCGGCGGGGGGAGGGGGGGGGGGAGGGGCTCACGGCTGTACAACGGGGTGAGCGGGGTGCCGGTCTGCGCGTCCATGGTGGCAGGGGCGCTGGCGCCGGCGCGCGGTGCGAAGGAGGAAGAAAGAGAGAAAGGTCGCGCTCGCGCTCGAGTCTGCCGCGCACGGAAGTGTGCGCTCCAAATTACCAGCGCGGGATGAGGCTATGGACAGCGCGCCCAACTTATTTTAGCGCGCGCGGTTTTTGCGCGTCCGCTGGAGCACCCCACCGCGTCGCGCGCGCGCTAAAAAGGGATATTTTTGGGCGCGGCGCTTGTTTTGCGCTGCTGTTGGAGATGCTCTAACTACTCCCTCTTTTAAAAATAAGTGTCTCAACTTTATAATAGCTCTAGTATAAAGTTATACAAAGCTTGACACAGTTATTTTGAGACAGAGGAAGTACTTTTCTTCATTGTGGCAGCTTTTGCATATGATGATTTCGTAAATATCATTACACCAAAGGTCACAACACAAATGAATGTGTTTCTTATGGCGGAGTTCATAGTCGAGGAGGTAAAGAATAATGCTCTTTACAAGAAGGCGCGGATGGCATGCTTGCGATTTTTTACAAGAAGTACTGACAGTTAGTTCATGACATCGTGGTACGTGAGGTATTACATGTGTGTTGATAACCGACAACATATCTAAGGAATGCAACAATACCTTAATGGTACTGATTTCGGAAGTAAGAGCATCTTTAATAGATGGTTCAAACGTAAAACTAACTAATTTTTAAACCGTCTGAGACCAAAAACGCAGCTCTAACAGACGGTTCATATGTAAAAAAATTAGACCGCGGCCTCCTCGCGATGTAAAATGCAACACCTCGCGGTGCAAATTTACATCACGAGATGCATGTGGTCCAAAACCAGCCGCCGCCCGCGAACGCCCAACCGACACTTCATTTCCTTTCCCCCCGCCCGCTCGCGACCTCCCGCCCGTCCGCCGCCCCCACAACCCACCGCCACCCCGCCGCACGCCGTCCGCATAAGATCCGACCCCGCCCGCCCCCCCGCCGCTGTTTTCACGCCGCTCTGCCGCCCGCACGCCGCCGCCCCGTGCGTCGCCGCCCCGTCCGCCCCGCCCCGTCCGTCCGCCGCAACTCCGCCCGGCCCCGGCCCGCCCGCCGTAGCTCCGACTCGTCCCGTGCGTCGTCGCCCCGTTCGCCCCGTCCGGCTCCGTCCGCCACCGCTCCGGCCGCACGCCGCGCCGCTCCACCGCTCTCACCGCTCTCTGATGGCGCCAAAGAAGATGTCGAAGGGCAAGTCGGGCTTCTTCGGCGTGAGGCAGAAACCTTCCGGTAACTGGGGAGTGGAGTTCTCCGATGCCGGGAGGCGTTGGTGGATCGGCACGTACCCCTCCGCCCACGAGGCCGCACGTGCCTACGACGTGGCGGTGTGGCGTGCCGAGAGGCCTCGGGAGAACCTCAACTTCCCAGAGATCGAGAGTCGGGTGGAAGCGGAGATGCTTGTGCCGCAGGGCATCAAGATGAAGGAGATCACGAAGAAGAAGAAGACGACGAAGAAGCCGTCGGTTGTTGTCAATGCCGGCGAGACCGACGAGGAGGCGATGGTGAGGTTTGCTCGGGAGCATCCGGAGTACGTCCAGGCCGAGCTGGAGCAATACTGGAAGCGTGGAGCGGACCAGAAGAAGGAGGACGAGGCCGGTCCTCGACGGTGATCCCCATCGAGTCCTCTTCCGAGGAGGACTGGGCAGACTTATCGAAGGAGGAGGAGGAGGAGGGGTGCGACGACCCGGAGAAGGAGGAGTTCTGGGAGCAGTTCCGCAGCTCCGACAATGAGGAGTAGTTTATCTAGTAGTTTGAAGTTCATGTTTGAAACTATGTTGAATTTGATGTTTGAACTATGTTGAATGGACTAGTAGTTTGTCGTTTTAAAATTTTTTACATCTTCATTTTCGACCATCTATTGGAGTTGCTCTTTTGTACCATCAATTTGGACCATCTGTTTGAGTTGAGCTTTTTTCGGAGCTCCAAAATGCACTTTTTGGCGGTCCAAATTTTACATCTTTGATTTTGGACCGCCAAATTTTGGACCATCTATTGGAGATGCTCTAAAGAACCCAGAACGTCTTAAAGGCTTACTATAAGCCTCTGCAACATTGTATAGAAGCCTGTGTCAAAGCTCATTGCCAAACCGGCTGAAATCCATACTGGGGAAGATCATATATGATAACCAAAGCGCCTTTGTACGGGGGAGACTAATCTCAGATAATACTTTGTTGGCATATAGGATGTCACATTTCCTGAAAATAAATAGTTCGGGGCTAAGGGTTTTGTTGCAGTGAAACCGAACATTAGTAAAGCGTACAATCATGTTGAATGAAGCTTCTTGGAGAGAATTCTTGACCGGTTGGGATTTTGTGAAAGCTTTGTTCAAGCCATTTCAAAGTGTATACGATTAGTTTCCTACAAAATCAAGGTCAACCTGGTGTATACCGAGACTGTTACTCCACACAGGGGATTGCGGCAGGGGGACACGATCACCCTACCTCTTCCTTTTGTTGTATATGGCGAGTTTGCTGTCAAATTTCGTGTGCGGTCGAAGGTTGATAGTTTTAGATGGGCCCTGGTGGCCGTTTATGGGGCGGCGCAACCTGAGCTTAAATCTGAGTTTCTCGTTGATTTAGTGAGAATATGTGGTAATGAAAAGCTTCCCATAATGGTTAGGGGAGATTTTAATATAATCAGAAGATAAGAGTAAAAAAATAATAACAACTTCCATGCAAGATGGTCACTTATGTTTAATATGGTTATCGAGAGTCTCGATTTGAGGGAGATTGGCCTCACTGGTACACAATTCACATGGGCAAACTCATTACCGGTGCCAACATATGAGAAGTTGGATCGGGTCGTGACCAGCGTAGAATGGGAACATAAATGCCCACTGATCTCAGTCCATGCCTTGCAGAGAGCCATCTCAGATCACACACCACTCATGGTCGACTCTCGGGAGGCGACTCATGTGGGTAATAGGGATTTCCCCCCTCTCTTTTGAATTAGGCTGGTTCGAGAGAGAAGGATTCATGGATCTTGTTGCTACTGAATGGGCCAAGGATTCTAGTGGGTATTCTAGTATGGAAAGATGGCAAAACAAAATCAGACACTTGCGCCAGTTCTTGAGAAGCTGGGCCAAGAATCAAAGTGGTATTTACAAAGTAGAAAAAGAGAGGCTTATTCAACTCATTAACGAGTTAGATGTGAAAGCAGAGTCTTCACTTCTTAATATCTAAGATCGGAATATTAAGATTGAGGCTGAGAAGAAGTTGCAAGCTTTTGTGTCAGAAGAGGAGATGAAATGGGCACTTCGAGCAAATGTGAACAAAGTGGTGTATGGTGATGATAACACACAATTTTTTCACATGATTGCAAATGGCAAGCATAGGAAAAAATAATAATTCAATTTGAGAAAGATGAAGGTACAATTGTAGGACATGAGAACCTTAAATTGTACATCACCGAATACTATAAGAAGGTGTTTGGTGCACCCGAAGAGAATTTTGTTTCTCTGGATGAGAGCACAACACGTGACATACCGCAACTTAGTTCAGATGAGAATGAGGTATTGTGAGCGCCCTTACTGAGAAAGAGGTGTTCGACGCAATATCACAAATGAAACAAAACAAGGCACCGAGACCGGATGGGTTTCTGGCGGAATTTTATAAAATATGTTGGTATATTATAAAGGGTGATTTTTTGCCTTTGTTCCATGACTTATTTAACGGCCAATTGCAGCTATTCCATCTTAACTTTGGAACAATAACGTTGTTGCCAAAGAAGGTGGAGGCTTTTCGCATTGAGCAGTTTAGGACGATATGTGTGCTGAATGTTAGTTTCAATTTTTTTTACAAAGGTTAGCATGAATAGGTTGACCCATATAGCTCTTTCGGTAGTCCAGCCGACTCAGACTGTGTTCATGCCAGGAAGACACATCTTAGAAGGAGTCTTGGTCTTGCATGAATCGTTACACGAAATCCATACAAAAAAACTTGATGGGGTCATCTTTAAGGTGGATTTCGAGAAGGCATATGATAAATTTAAATGGCCTTTCCTACAACAAGCCTTGTGGATGAAGGGGTTCAATGAATCTTGGAGGGGTCAGGTGGATGCTTTCATTCAGAAAGGTAGTGTGGGGATTAAAGTTAATGATGACACATGTCATTACTTTCAAACACATAAGGGACAGAGAGACAGGGAGATTCCATGTCTCTCGTGCTATTCAACATAGTCGTGGATATGTTGGCAGTCCTTATTGAGCAGGCTAAAGCTAATGGCGAGGTAGGAGGACTAGTTCCACATCTTGTAGAGGGGGGAGTGTCCATTCTACGATATGCGGATGATACGATCATCTTCGTGGAACATGATTTGGGAAAATCTAAGAATATGAAACTTATTTTGTGCCTATTTGAACAAATGTGTGGACTGAAAATTAATTTTAACAAAAGAAAATTGTTCTTCTTTGCGAAAGCAAAATAAGAACAAGATGCGTACATGCAACTACTCGGATGTGAAATGGGATCACTACCATTTAGTTACCTAGGGATTCCCATTCATCATAGACGATTGACAAATAGGGAATGTAAGTGTATTGAAGATAGATCTGAAAAAAGACAGAGTTGCTGGAAGGGCAAACTTATGTCTTATGGAGGTCGGCTGGTATTGATAAATTCAGTTTTGACAAGCGTGTCGATGTTCCTTCTATCTGTTAGAAATATGCCCTAGAGGCAATAATAAAATAGTTATTATTATATTTCATGTTTTCAAAATAATCGTTTATTATCCATGCTATAATTGTATTATATGGAAACACAAATGCATGTATGGATACATAGACAAAACATTGTCCTTAGTAAGCCTCTAGTTGACTAGCTCGCTGATCAAAGATGCTTAAGGTTTCATTGACATAAACATGTGTTGTCACTTGATAACGGGATCACATCATTAGGAGAATGATGTGATGGACAAGACCCAAAGTATGAACGTAGCATGTGATCATGTTATTTTATTGCTACTATTTTCTGCATGTCAAGTATACATTCCTATGACCATGAGATCATGTAACTCACTGACACCGGAGGAATGCCTTGTGTGTATCAAACGTCGCAACGTAGCTGGGTGACTATAAAGGTGGTCTACAGGTATCTCCGAAGGTGTCCATTGAGTTAGCATGGATCAAGACTGGGATTTGTCACTCCGTATGATGGAGAGGTATCTCGGGGCCCACTCAGTAATACAACATCACACACAAGCCTTGCAAGCAATGTGACTAAAGAGTTAGCCACGTAATTTTGTATTACGGAACGAGTAAAAATAGTTGCCGGTAACGAGATTCAAATAGGCATAGAGATACCGATGATCGAATCTCGGGCAAGTAACATACCGAAGGACAAATGGAATTTTATAGGGGATTAACTGAATCCTTGCCATAGAGGTTCTACCGATAAAGATCTTTATAGAATATGTAGAAGCCAATATGGACATCCAGGTCCCGCTATTGGTTATTGACTGGAGAGTGTCTCAGGTCATGTATGCATAGTTCTCGAACCCGCGGGGTCTGCACATCTAAGGTTTGATGACATTTCGGTATTATTGAGATATGTGTGTTGGTGACCGAAAGTTGTTCAGAGTCCCGGATGAGACCCCGGACATCTTGAGGAGCTACGGAATGGTCCGGGGATAAATATTGATATGTATGAAAGTTGCATTTGGTTTCCGGAAAGTTTTCGGGCAGTACCGGGAGTGGCGAATGGGTTCCGGGGTTTTACCGGGAGGGTCCACCCACCCGGGAGAGAACCTAATAGGACTAAAGGTGCTGCACCAGACCTTAGTGGGCTGGTGCGGCCAGCCCAGGAGGGCCAATTTCGGCCAAGTGCAAAATGAAAAGGAAAAAGAAAAAAAAGGAAGGAGGTGGCCAAGTAGGAAGGGATTCCTCCACCAAACCGAATTGGAGGAGGATGTCATGGGTATAAGCCTGACAGTAGATGAGTAGGGTTCGAAAGTAGAGGGCAGAGTCCTAGCTACGGCAAGGTTGTATGAGTTCAGGCCCCTGTGCGGTGGAGGTAACAGGCCTACGTCTCAGTGCTCTGGAGCTTTTGTGTCGAGTGAAATACATGTGTTATAGAATGCGAACCCTTGTGTCAGAGGGGAGGGGTGGCTTATATAGAGTGCGCTGCCCCTCATAAGTGTCCAGCCTTCAAGGGTGCAATAAGTGAGATTGAATGAATACGTTACATGTAACGTATGCCATAAATGACAATAACTACAGTAGGTTAACGTCTGACCGTTAACCTCACTGGAGTGGCTTCTGGCCTTCTATGTCGACTGGCTTCTGGTCTTCATCGAGTGGAATCCAGTCGGCAGTCACGAGATGATCTCCGAGTGCTTTCCTACCGAGTGGACAAGAGGATGTCTTAATCCAGTCAGTAGGTATCTTGTGACCTCTAAGCTAATAATGAGGTGCCCTTGGGTAGGATTTATAGGTCAGGCCTATGACCCTACCCTAGGGCTACAATCCCATCATTAGCCCCTGAATGAATCGAGGTTCGATTGGTGAAGGTGTATTTGTAAATCTCGATATAGCAGACTGAGTTTGAATGCTCTTCCAAGTTTTGCCGAATTGGATGTCGATTGTAAACTTTGCCATTAGCCTTGATCAATTCTGCTTGGTACAAAATGTCTGAGTGGATTTGAAGACCACAGTGAGCAAGCGAACCGACGCGTGTGACAGGATCTTTTGCTGTGACCAGTCACCCTGTCAGTTCCGGATTTTCTGGGATTTGAAAATTTTGGTTGCCGCGCGTTACGCGGTGGTGACGTCATCTCCATCAAGTGGATCCCATCGCCTCGATTCCTGCGCCTCTACCTCCTCCACGTATCTCGCGGTGGCCTGCGAAGGGATAAGTTGAGGGCCCACTTGCTAGTGACCCAGTCGGCTGGTTATAAAAGCCTCCAATGCTAGGGTTTGGAACGACATGGTCTTGTTCCTCTCCTCTGTTCTTCCTTATCCTTAGCCACAAACGCAAACTGAAGCAACCAATCTCACCGCTGCCACTATGATGAAAGGTAAGACCGGCAAGATGGAGAAGGCAAAGAAGAAGGGCGTCGCCAAGTTGAAGAAGCCAGCTCTGCCGCCGGGCTGGATCCAGGGGGATTTCCTCCCGTCCACTCTGCGGAAGGAGGATCTCCTCGACCTCGTCGAGCATGGCAAGTTGGCGGACAAGTCTAGGAGGCTTCCTGGAGATGAGATCGAGCCCGAGCCGTGGGAGGGAGAGCGGGTTCTCCTCCTGACCCACGTCAAAAGAGGTTTCTGTTGGAAATATGCCCTAGAGGCAATAATAAATTAGTTATTATTATATTTATTTGTTCGTGATAATCTTTATTATCCATGCTAGAATTATATTGATTGGAAACTCAAATACATGTGTGGATACATAGACAACACACTATCCCTAGTGAGCCTCTAGTTGACTAGTTCGTTGATCGAAGATGGTCAAGGTTTCCTGACCATAGGCAAGTGTTGTCACTTGATAACGGGATCACATCATTAGGAGAATCATGTGATGGACAAGACCCAAACTATGAACGTAGCATATTGATCGTGTCGTTTTATTGCTATTGTTTTCTACGTGTCAAGTATTTGTTCCTATGACCATGAGATCATATAACTCACTGGCACCGGAGGAATACCTTGTGTGCATCAAACATCGCAACATAACTGGGTGACTATAAAGGTGCTCTACAGGTATCTCCGAAGGTGTCCGTTGAGTTAGTATAGATCAAGACTGGGATCTGTCACTCCGTGTGACGGAGAGGTATCTCGGGGCCCACTCGGTAATACAACATCACACACAAGCGTTGCAAGCAATGTGACTAAGTGTAAGTCACGGGATCTTGTATTACAGAACGAGTAAAGAGACTTGCCGGTAACGAGATTGAAATAGGTATGCGGATACCGACGATCAAATCTCGGGCAAGTAACATACCGAAGGACAAAGGGAATGACATACGGGATTATATGAATCCTTGACACTGAGGTTCAACCGATAAGATCTTCGAAGAATATGTAGGATCCAATATGGGTATCCAGGTCCCGCTATTGGATATTGACCGAGGAGTGTCTCGGGTCATGTCTACATAGTTCTCGAACCCGCATGATCTGCACACTTAAGGTTCGGTGACGTTTCGGTATAGTTGAGTTATAGGTGTTGGTAATCAAAAGTTGTTCGGAGTCCCAGATGAGATCCAGGATGTCAAGAGGAGCTTCGGAATGGTGTGGAGGTAAAAGTTGATATATAGGAAGTCCTGTTTTGGTCACCGGAAAAGTTTTGCGGTCATCGGTAGTGTACCGGGAGTGCCGGGAGGGGTGCCGGGGACCATCGGGAGGGGTGTCACGCCCCAAGGGGTCTCATGGGCTATGGGAAGAGATAAACCAGCCCCTAGTGGGCTGGAATAAGTTCCCACTAAGGCCCATAAGGTTTGAGAAGGAAAAAAACACAAGGTGGAAAGAGTTTCCAAGTGGGAAGGTGGAATCCTACTCCAAGTAGGATTGGAGTAGGACTCCTCCACCTCCAATTTCGGCGAAACCTTGAGGGTTTGAGGCTGCCTCCTCCCCTCCCTCCCTCCTATATATACTATAGGTATTGAGGGTTTTTGAGACACAACTTTTCCACGTGCTGCTCGACCCTATACCACACAGTATTTCCTCTAGATCGTATTTCTGCGGAGCTTAGGCGAAGCCCTGCCGGAGTAGATCATCACCACCACCGGCGCGCCGTCACGCTGCCGGAGAACTCTTCTACCTCTCCGCCCCTCTTGCTGGATCAAGAAGGTCGAGATCGTCATCGAGCTGTACGTGTGCTGAACGCGGAGGTGCCGTCCGTTCGGCACTAGATCGGAACGGATCATGAGATTGATCGCAAGACGGTTCGTGCAAGGGATCGCGAGACGGTTTGTGGGACGAATCATGGGACGGATCGTGGGACGGATCGCGGGACGGTTCGTGGGACGGTTCGCAGGGCGGATCGAGGTATGTGAGGACGTTCCACTACATCAACCGCGTTTCTTAACGCTTCGTGCTGGGCGATCTACAAGGGTACGCAGATCCAAATCTCCTCTCGTACATGGACATCACCATGATAGATCTTTGTGCGCGTAGGGCATTTTTTGTTTCCCATGCGACGTTCCCCAACAGTTTCTCTCTGCCGCCCAATCCTTTCATTCGGGGGTTCTTGAAATTCTTTGGGGCGCAGTTGCATCACTTTCCTCCGAATACCATTGCGCATCTTCCTTGATTTATCACCTTTTGTGAGTGTTTCTTGGGGTGTCCTCCTCACTAGGGACTCTTTAATCTATCTTCACCGTGCGTTCTCTGTCGGTGAAGAAAGTCAATCCAACCGATGACAAGACTCATGTCATTCAGTTGTGTGAGGGCTTAGGACTTCAGAAGAGAGACAAAAGTAGCTATCCTACCATGACCTTTCCCGAGTCGGTTCACAACTGGCAAGCCACTTGGTTCTGCTGTAATGATGTTTCTTGCCCGAATATGTCGAGTGGACTCCCTCCCTTTACTCTAGAGCGACCGAGTGCTCCGAGGACGTTAGTGTTGATGAAGGAGGAGAAAACCCAGGTGGATCCCTTGGTCAAAGCACTGATTGGTCTGGTCCGCAACGGAGTGACAAGAATGGATCTGTTAGAGACCTACCTTGGCAGACGCATCCAGCCTCTCCAGGCTCGGGATCACGCTATGTGGCATTACACCGGTCCTGAGGACTCCACTCGGTCCCATACCGAAGAAGTGGATGAAGACACGGTAGCGAAGTGGATTCGCGGAATAGCTGGTCCTTGCGATAATCCGATGGGAGCGAAAAGGGTCTTGCCCTTCTCAGCTCAAAACCCGCCGACAAACAAGGTTAGTTCTGCTCTGTTGAATATTTCCGCGTTCGGACTAAGTGCTTGCAATTTCTTTGTCGACTGGCTTGTGGATTGTATCTTGCAGGAGTGGACGAACTTGCATTCTCTGGTCCCGAATGGCAACACACTCGATCTTGAGGAAGGGAGCATGGAGGATAGCACGGAGAGCGAGGACTATGTCGATGATAGTGAAGAGATCGAGGAGGAGAAGTCGGAAGAAAGCGAGGAGGAAGATTCGTCTCCTTCTCGTCATGAGCCTCGGACCAAACAACGTCATGATCCCGCGGGCACTCCAAGTAAACCTTTGGCGTCGAGTGGCAGGAGCGCCAAGCACATTAGGGGATTGTCTGGAGAACGAGTGGAACAGCCTGCAAAGGTGCCCAAGCCTAGTGGACCCAAACCTCGGAAGGCTCTACCTAGGATGAGGATTGCTGTGCCAGTCGCCTCTGCGTAAGTACTTGATCTTCTACTCTTATCTGAGTGAACTTTTTTGGTTGATGGTGCGAATGAGATTGCCTTGATAGGGCAGCTAGCTCTGTCACGTCGCCGCCGTGAGGGGACGAAGATCCCATGGCGGTTGACACCGCGAACGCGGCCACTTCAGAACTAGGTATTACTGATATCCTATTCTGTGTCGTTCTTCCGTGTGTATGATTTCCTGGTTGCAACTTCTCCTGTTTCTTTCTGCCAGCTGCGCCTGCTGCAAGAGAGGTCATCCAGCTAGACGACGACGATCAAAGGCAACCAGCTGCTGTGGTGGAACCCATTGTGTCCGAGGTGCCCGTGACGGAAATGGCTGTAGTGAGTGCTCCGCGTGTCAGTTCAGTCGTTGTCACCACAACTCCGACTGGGTTGCAGTCAAGCGCTCCAGTTGTTTCTGCTACCGCCTCGGGATTGATGTCACCCACGACCGTGTACACCACACGTCGTGTCCCTGAAGACCAGACTGGTGCTGCCAAGGAGGCTATGATCCAGGCAGAGCTGATGACGGAACAAGCAAAAGGAGCCTATGACGCCATTGTCTCGGTGTACAACAACAGTGTGGTGCTCCAGGAAAACGTCCGAGTAAGTTCGACCGTAAGTTTGAAATCCGACTCACACCCAGTGGGTCTCAACGAGTAGAGACTTTTCTTTTTTGTTGATCACAATCAACCAGAGTTGATCTAGTTGAGTTCTGAATCTAGTGGGGGCACGCTAAGTGCACCCACTGGGTGTAGTCCCCGAGACTATTATTGGTCGGAATTGAATGATAATAGTCTGAAGTACTTGAGTGTATAATAATTTTGGCTCGTCAGGGCAGACCTGATTGAGTGATAAGTTACTGGGGTCATGCCGAGTGAACCCACTGGGTGTAGTCCCCGAGACCGCTGTCGAGTGCTTGCATCGGCAGGGGTCTGATCGGAAACATGTCTTGTCCTTCAATCGAATGAAGTTTTTAGCACTCGGAAGTGATTTTAATTTGACCATATATCACTCGGAAGTTTTATATATGTCGACTGATGTTTGTCTTCTGACTCTTTCAGAAAGCTTGCGAAGTAGGTTCTGTGTATGCTGCCTTGGTTGCAGAAAAGACTCAACTGACTGTGAACCTGGAGAAGGCTACAAATGAAGTAGCTGCTTTGAAGAAAACACTGGAGGAGAAGGACAAAGCGTTGGTGGAGGCTCAGGCAACCAGTAAGAGTTTTCTAGTGGAGGTGGAGAAAATGCAGAAAGAGCGAATGAAGTGGATGATCCAGCTGAAGGATATGAACAGGAGGGCTAATGCTCAAGAGAAATACGTGGGAGGATTTGCCACCAAGATGCTGGAGTTACTCACTGGTAAGTGCATTGTCGAGTGAATCGTGCAATTGATTGTGTGGTGTTTTGTTGATGACCTTGAAATTTCTCTCCCACAGAATTCTGCCAAGACTTGGGGAAGGAAACTGAGGAGGTTGAGCCTTCGCTTGACCCAATCAATACTCCACTCGGTGACGGCCCAGCTCTGAATTTGTTTCGTATGAGCTCCCGACTGTCGAAGGTGGAGAAGTACGTCACGTGACGGAGGGCTGCAGTGAGCAAGATCGACAAGGAGCTATGGCCAGAGGATGATCTCCAACATGGCCTGGAAGCAATGATGACTCGAATGGAGCAGATTCCTCAGCGGGTTCACGCGTGGAAGAAGTCTGCTGCTCGGTGTGTGTATGACATAACTTTGTCACTCGTCTGGGTCCATTGCAAGGAGGCTCGAGAGGAGAAGCTGAAGGCGCTGCAGGCTGCAAACACCAAGAAGCTTCAGTTTGAAGACTTCATTGAGACCTTTATTGATACTTCAACCCGCATCGCCGACGTCATCGACCTTGACACCTTCGTGGAGCCGGCCAGCCCAGGGGAGCCGTGAGGAAGTTGAACACTCATGAGAAAAACATTTATTTGCCTCGGTATGCCGAGTGGTGTTGTAAACGCTTAAAACTTTGTTCAGGTAAAAACCTGAATGCTTTTGGCCTGCACTGATAACCTTGATCTGCGCGAGGTATCATTTATGTGCTCGTTTTGATTGAATTTGAATTTATCTTTGTCGAATGAACTTTTATTTTTGGGGATGCCCTAGGCATACGCAAAGTCTTCCCACCTAAGCGAAGCTTGATTCGTAGTTGGGCAGGGGCTAAGCGAGGTCTGAGTCGCATTTGGGCGGGATTTCGTCACTTAGGCGAATCTGGTTCGCGGCTAAGTCCCCAAGTGAGAGGGTAGCTCTTCACTCGGAGAAATTTTTAACTTTGGCGAATCTGGTTTGCGGTTAAGCCCCCGAGTGAGAGGGTAGCTCTTCACTCGGAGAAGTTTTCTAACTTAGGCGAATTTGGTTCGCGGCTAAGCCTCCGAGTGAGAGGTAGCTCTTCACTCGGAGAAGTTTTTTAACTTAGGCGAATCTGGTTCGCGGGTAAGCCCCCGAGTGAGAGGGTAGCTCTTCACTCGGAGTAGTTTTCTAACTTAGGCAAATCTGGTTCACGGCTATGCCCCCGAGTGAGAGGGTAGCTCTTCACTCGGAGAAGTTTTCTAGACCAGAGTCAACAAATATATTGTGGTAATCAAAACTTCTCGCAAGTAAATTACTTTAAGGAATCTTGTTCGTTACATCAAAACAGTCGGTAATCACGCATAAAAACGCTTAAGTAGATCTCCGTTCCACGCTCGTGGCTCATCGATCCTCTTCTCCAAATTGTAGAGTCTATATGCTCCGTTGTTCAGCACCTTGGAGATGATGAAGGTTCCTTCCTAGGCGGGTGCCAACTTGTGTGGTCTCTGCTGATGCACTCGGAGCACCAAATCGCCTGCTTGGAACGTTCGACTCCTGACGTGTCTTGAATGGAAACGCCGCAAGTCTTGTTGGTAGATTGTCGATCGAATCAGGGCCATCTCGCGCTCCTCCTCCAAGAGATCGAATCCGTCCTGTCGGGCTTGTTCAGCTTCGGCTTCTGAGAAGAGTTCAACTCGGGGGGAATTGTGAAGCAAATCACTCGGAAGGACTGCTTCTGCTCCGTACACGAGAAAGAATGGAGACCGCCCAGTCGACCTGTTCAGGGTCGTTCTGAGTCACCAGAGCACAGAAGGTAGCTCGGTGACCCAAGCGCGTGCAGCGTGTCCAATCTCTCGCAAGAGACGAGGTTTTAATCCTTGAAGTATGAGTCCATTCTCCCGTTCAACTTGGCCGTTTGTTTGAGGGTGAGCAACGGATGCGTAATCCACTCGGGTTCCTTGGTTGGAGAAAAAGCTCTTGAATTCATCCGAGTCGAAGTTCAATCCATTGTCCGTGATGATGCTGCGTGGAACCCCAAATCTGAAAGTGATTTCCCTCATGAACTTGATTGCAGTGCATGCATCTAGCTTTTTGATTGGCTTGGGCTATATCCACTTGGTCAATTTGTCGATTGCAACTAGCGAATAAGTGAATCTGCCTTGTCCTGTGCGGAAGGGTTCGACCATGTGCAAGCCCCACACGGCAAAATTCCATATGAGGGGGATTGTCCTTACAGCAGATGACGGCTTGAGTGATTTGTTGGAGTAGAATTGACAACCTTCGTAGCGGTCTACAAGCTCCTTGGCCATTTCACCCGCATGTGGCCAGATGAATCCAGCTCGGAATGCTTTAGCAACTATGGCTTTGGAGGATGCATGATGACCACAGGTTCCCGAGTGAATTTCCTCCAAAATCAGTCGACCTTCCTCAGGGGAAATGCACCGCTGAGCTACGCCAGTCACACTTTCCTTATAGAGCTGATCTCCCATGACTGTGAAAGCCTTTGACATGCGGATGATCTGTCTAGCTTTGTCTTCATCTTCGGGTAGTTCTTGCCTTAGGATATATGCAATATACGACACTGTCCACTCGGGCGTGACCACTCGAATCTCCATGATCAGATCGACAACTGTGTGGATATCAACTTCAGTCGGATCAGATGTACTTGTAGGCTGAGGAGGTTCGTGAGTGAACGGATCTTCCTGGACCGAAGGGGTGTGTATGTGTTCCAAATAAACATCGTTGGGCACAATTTTCCGAGTGGATCCGATTTTTGCCAACTCATCAGCAGCTTGATTCTTCAATCGAGGAACTTGATGAAGTTCCAAACCTTCAAACCCTTTCTCAATCTTTCTTACTGCATTGCAGTACCCAGTCATGGCAAGGTTTCTCACATCCCAGTCTTTCATTACTTGATTAACCACTAGATCCGAGTCACCGTACACCATCGAGCGTTGGACGCTGAGTGAGATGGCCATACACAACCCGTAAAGGAGAGCTTCATACTTCGCCTCATTGTTAGAGGAATCAAAGTAAATCTGCAATACGTAACTGAGCTTGTCACCCTTCGGGGATATAAGAACTACACCTGCACCAGAACCACTCAACTCTTCGAGCCGTCAAAGAACATAGTCCAATGTGCCGACTGAGTAGGGGCTGGTTGTTGTTGTTCCACCCATTCAGCCATGAAATCTGCCAGAGCTTGATATTTGATGGTTTTCTTGGCTTCGAACTTTATGTCTGTAACACCGTGTTTTTGGCTTCCCTGACTAATTAACTTATTTCAAAATTTAGGACCAATTAAATTTTTTTGTGGATGCTTGTGATGCTTGGAGTGATTATTGTTTGCCTTGCTTGTTTGCATGATTGTGTTTGATACCTAATAGATCCTGTCACTCTCCTAATCACCTCCTCACTCCATGATCTCCTGCCTAATGATCATGCCATGTGTTTAGGACAAATATCTATTTTTACCAAATATTATTTTCACCAAAAAGCTTTTCTTTGAATTAAACTTTCAAACCCCTGAGATGAGGTTTGTACTACAAGTCCTCATATTAAGGAATTTCCCAAATATGATATTCTTGATGATCTTGCCAAGTTTCATTTCAATCCAAGTTGATTTGACTCCCCTAATCACTCTAAAACCCTATCTGTCCAGAATCAAATTTGAGCAATTCTACATTGTGAAGTGTCTCCAATTGTGCGAAAATTTTGTGGACATGTTCCAGTACTCCAATGAGGCATCCACACCAAGTGGTACACCAAGGAGAATAGAGGAACTTGTCCTAAGACCCTCAAAACCCTCTCTGTTGATTTCTGACTTTGATAAACTTTACATTATAAAGTTTCTCCAATTATCCTCAAACTTTTTGTGCATGCCTTAATGCTCAAATAATGCCCCTACACCAAATATTGGATTTGTGGGAATTCATTTGAATAGGGTTCTAAGCAGAATTCCATTTCTGCCCATTTCTAGGGTTTTTCAAGTCTATATTGGAAAACTTCTCTAGAAAATCCCAAATTTGGTGTGCAAGCCTATTTTCCTCTATTATTTGACCCTGCTAAGTTTCATAGCCATTGGCATTCATCTGGTAGACCAACCACAGATCAAACACCTTGTGTGCACTCACTAATTTGGCTTCTTTTGCCCCTTCCACCTTATTCCTTGAGCTCAACTTTCTACCCCAGCCTCACATAGTCATATTTTACCTCGAGTAACTTCCCCATGGCCACTGGTCAATTATTGGAGAAGGACCCTTTGTAACTTTTCTCATTTTCACCCACGGAATCACTGTTTTTACCCTCTTGTTTCACTTCTACTTAACCCAAGACCCCCAATTCTTTCCAGAGCCTCCCTTGTGTGCCAAGGCTTCATTTAGAGCAAAGATATGGCCTGCTCATGTGGGAAAAATGAGCAGCACTTCTTCAAATGGATTTCTGGCTGAAAAGTAGCTTTGTACAGCAAGTGCTAGCTACACTTCCTTTCTTGAGCTGAATGTTTGCAAGTGTGTAGTCCTTTCATACCACATGCTCCAGGACATGGTTTCACCTCCCCTCTCTGCCTGTGAAAACCATTTGTATCAGCCCCTAGTTTCCTGCTGAAATGTTTACAACAGTCAAACCTCATTCAAACCTTCTTCACTTGGCTCCAAACTCCACCAGTGACCTCTGGCAAGCATGCCTTGCATGGGAGACAACGTTTTCAGGTCGAATGGACACCGTGGACACGTGTGGCCATGGTGAACACGTTGTCAGCCTGCACTGATGGTGCTCTGCACCATTTCCTCGTCTCCTAGCTCGTGTCCCGCAGCTGCAGCATGCCCCAGAGCGCCAGAGCACTCCCCCATCCCTCCTTGACTTCCTCCACGACGTTAGCTAGCATCCAATGACCTCTGGGACGTGTGGCGCCCATGCCCACGTGAGCTCCAGAGAGCTCTCGAGCTCTCTCGGCTCCTCCTCCCCCACTTAGAGCCTTCCGAGCATCTCTGGCTCCCTCAAACCCTCCTACTCTCTCCGTGGAACCCCTCTCAAGCTCCCCTTCTTCTTCCCAAGCCTCCCCTCCTCCTACCATAGCCATGCCCGAGGGGTAGAGCTTCGGCCTATGCGAGGCTAGCACGCTCGGAGTCTCCCCTCGCTTCCTTCCTCCCCTGCCGGAGACCCCCCCCCCCCCCCCCCCGAGCTGCCGCATCTCTTCCATATCGCCGCCTGCCCTTCCCCTTCGCTCCTGGTGCCGAAACCAGGGGTAGACGGCCTCCCCATATACCTCGTCGCCGGCGCTCATGCAACCCTCCCCTGCAGGTGCTGAGCAGGGGAACGGGTGCGGCTAACCGCCCCGAGCGCGCCGATGGCCGGCGCATCGCCGGGGGGTGGCCACAACCGCCAGGGGAAGCTCCTCCCGCGAAGGTCTACCCCCCTGCATCTCCTCTCTGCGCATGCTGGAGGTAGGAGAAGCTCCTGCGCGCGGGGCTCCCTCGTCAGCGAGCCAGCGCCCGGGCCCGCCGTTAAGTGGAGGCGAATTCCTTCAGAGGCGCCACCCCACAGAGGAGGCGCACTAACGAGAGTACGCCTTCGGCGTGGCCCTCCTGCACGCCAGGCCGAGCTAGCAGGCCGTCCCATTTCCTCTCCCTCGTCGGTGGCACAAGATAGGCCCGAAGCTAAGCCCTTTTCCCATTTTCTATTTTGATTAATCTTATATAATCCACATTAAATCCATTCTAACTCCAAATCCGCCGATTCAAATTTCTACAGGATCCTAAAAATCAGGCCTATCCAAATAAGTGCTTTGCACATTTTTCCCTACCCACTTTATGTGGCATTTCATTTATAATCCAGATCTGTCCATATTTGATTCCACTTTGGAAATTTCCCTAGGATGCAAATCAACTCCAAATGGAGTGATTCAAACTCCCAGAGCCTTCTAAAATCCTTCTCTATTTTTAGAACCCTGGTCAACATTTTTGTGTGACTTACTTCTGTTGCAATAAATAAATAGATCATATTGCTATTTATTCCTCATTGTAAAATCTCTAGAATATTCATACCATCTTCAAATCCAGTGAAACCACTTCCTAAATATTTCTAAAATCATTCTCTGTTAAATGGGTGCCTCCACTCATTTTTAACAGAATGATTTCTGTTGACTCCTTCAATAATCACCTATTGCTCCTTTCACCTATTCAAAAATCCTTGATGATTCAAATCTCCTATGAGAAGCTTGAGGTATTTTTCTTATGACCAGAGAGGTCCAAGAAAAATAAAACTTCTATTTATAGAACACTTTTATTCTGCTTGCTATATGGCTTACTATAGTTGTTTCCGATGATAGTTGACGGTAGATGGAGTATTCGGAGTTGGAGCGGAAGACCTCGAAGACCCCGAGGACTTACGTGAGCAAGGCAAGCAGCCCTTTGACCATGACTTGAGCGCATACATTGATGCATGCTAGAATAGCAAGTACTTTTTCGTTGCATAAGATCACAGTGCCGGATCATCATTGGTTTGATGGTACCGAAGGCTTCTTCGAAGCACTTGCATGATAGTGATGTTATTCATATGGATCCTCGGAGCACAAGCATGATGAGCTTGACCCTACCACTTATGAGGATCATGCTACTGCCATGTTGACTAGTAGAGTAAGATCATTGCATTGAGCTTGACCCTACCCCTTGAGGGTCATGTTAATACCATGTTGACAAGTAAAGATAGAAGCATATTATCATGAGCATGATGATGAGTTAAATCAAAGAGTTTATGAAAACCCCGTCGGGTGCCACTAATGCCCGAGGGTGATGATGAGTTGGTGATCACTTTTGGTGAAGTGATGCACCGGTGTTTTTGTGTGAGTATGGTTTCGGAAATGGGATTAGATTTATGATGTGTCGACCGTCCCAACCTTACCAGTACGACCACGATACCCCTTTATGGGACGGGGCTTTGTTGATTACTCTGGTCGGTGCTAGCAAAGAGCCACATTACTAGTGGCGGGAGTGATTGTCGTCACTCTCGTGATGGGGTCATGCCAGGTAGGACGACTATGCCATTATTATGAGTTCCAGGCACACCGTTCGTCCCCGCATGGTTGATACTGTCCAGAGTCGGTGCTCGTAAGACGTACAACATGTGGGCTGGGTACCAATCGAGTGGACCTCTTTGTCTAGTATCGTTAGGGGAAAGATGATGATCGGGTACTTACCTCGGGTATATGTGATATACCGCGAGTCGTGGATGACACGGAAGTTTCCCGTTTCTCGTGGGTCCAGCGTACTACCTCTGCAGAGTGTCAAACTATTGGAATAGCCGTGTCCACGGTCAAGGACAATTGGGTGGTGCTGCTTAAACTACGTCCAACGTTTCCGCATAAACCAAGTGTGTGTGTGTGTGTGTGTGTGTGGTGTTAAAAAGGTGTTGTTATGATAATCACAATAATGTGACCAAGTTCGGTGACTTGGCATATAGGGTAAACCCGGATGGTTTAACCCTTAGCTGATACATTGAGGTTATGACAAGTCCGATGACTTGGCATATAGGGTGAACCCGGATGGTTCAGCCCTTAGCAGATATGTTGATATCTGTAACCTGTTCTTCAAAAGTAATTCTTTAACTTGATGCATATACATGATCATTCCACCCAGATGAGTTACACTATAGATGCATGATATTGTCATCCATCATTTTCATTGTTCATATCATGGGCTGTTTGCGAGTACATTCAAAGTACTCATTGGCTTGCCACTGGTTATGTCATTGACCAGGTGTGAAAGACAAGATATGGTGAAGATTAACTCGGTGACGTTCTTGCGAGCTAGGATGCTTCCCAGTCAGAATGCCTGTAGGTTAAGGCCGATGGCATGGGTTCACGCTTTCAACCAATAATTCCGCTATTGGTCTAGTTTGGTGCTTTGGCCTTTAAGGCCCTATGTATGTAAGACTCGACCGAAGTGGTCATTTATTGTATCAAACAGTATGTATGGATGTAAGACTCTATTATTCAGTATCTGTGTTCAGTGAGCATTGATCCTTGGGATCACTGGGCACGGCGATCCCGACTTACCAGTCGTGGGTCCCCACAGAGCTGGTATCAGAGCCATCCTGACTGTAGGAAGCCCTTAGTTAGCATGGACGTTAGTTAGGATAAAACTGCTTTCCGGACCCTTCAAAATACTTACAAATCTTATATATTTTCTCAACTCTCCTAAAACTTCAAAGAAATTGAAGGTTATGCTCTAGCCTTCCATTCTTATTTTCTTGACACTCCTCGTCTACTTTTTCAAAACTTGCTAATGGTCGCTAGAACCTTATGCCCTTCTGACCACGGGATAAATTGAAATCCTCGTGGGCAGCCCGGAAGGAAGTAACCTTTCCAGGCAAACACCTGTGCTGAAGGACAGAGAAGACAACTCTACGACCAGACGACACCAACAAAAGTACCTCTAAGAGGAACGAGGACATCGAGGCTTAGAAGATGGTGAAACCCTGCGCACTGTTCCAGAGTGATGCCACTTTCGCCTACGATAATATGGACATAATATATGCAAACCTTGATCTGCATCACTAGTAGAGCGACCCTGTGAGTTATAAGTAATTGTGTCGACCACCACCGGTGGATGAGAACCTTGCCATTTGGTCCGCCTCTCCTTAGTGAGAAGGAAAACGGTTCTCTTCATCCCCCGCTATAGGTGTCGATATTGCAATTAGTATGATTGACAGATCAGAACTCTATCATGTCATGCAAATATCGGTGCATGAAGGTGTCCATCCGAGACTCTCGAAGCCTCGGAAGACAAGAAGACACTGACAAGATCATGAAGACAACAGAAGACCCTGTCAGTGACAACTATGAAGAACCACCTTCGTCAGGAACTTCCCAGATGAGAAGACAACCAGAGTTCTTTACAACTCAAGCGAATTGCTTCAGCAAGCGACAACAAGAGGCGTGACAACACCATGAGAAGGTCCAAAAGACTTAGCGGACTCCTCTCCGGAGCAAGAAGCAAGCACGACTATCGAGTCCTTGAACCTAGGATAGGATGAGTCGTGAATTCCCTATGCGAAGTCGAGTCCGTGAAATGGTTCGGATGGACCATGTTTTGTGTTGCTTATTTTTGTTGTTTGTGCTTCGATATAAGTCGCACTTTTGCTTAGGCAACAAGCATGCGGTTATATCACTTGTCTTATTTTGATGTTCAAAATAATTTTAGCACTTGTTTGAGTTGATTTGTCAACGCTTGTTTGATTGCGCTAAGACCCTTAGACACTCCCCTCTATGCTTTCTCTCTTTCTCTCACCCTCTCTCGACAACTGAAGACAGCAAGACAAGATGCACCAAGGATCCACTTCGAAGGACGACTGACACTGAAGACACTGACTGTGCTAAGCTCAACCACACGCAACCCGTAGGAGTGTGATTTTTCCCCTCGAGTTTGGAAAACCACACCAGACCAGAAAACTGAGTAACTTGCCGCTGGGGACTCCGAATGTGCACTTGGCTGGGTTGAGCTTGATGTCGTACCTTCGAAGGTTGGTGAACATTTCAGCCAAGTCAGTCAGCAGGTCGGAACCTTTGCGTGACTTGACTACAAAATCGTCCATGTATGCCTCCACATTCCGACTGATCTGGTCGAGGAGGCATTTCTGAATCATGCGCATAAAAGTAGCTCCTGCATTTTTGAGACCAAATGGCACAGTGATGTAGCAGAAGCACCCAAACGGGGTGATGAAGGCCGTTTTTATTTCATCTGGTCCATACATACGGATCTGGTGGTACCCAGAGTAAGCGTCAAAAAAAGACAATCACTCACATCCCGCAGTTGAGTCGACAATCTGATCTATGCGGGGTAGTGGGAAGTGGTCTTTTGGGCAGACCCGATTCATATGCTTGAAGTCGATGCACATTCGGAGTGACTTGTCCTTCTTAGGCACCATGACGACATTCGTGAGCCACTCGGAGTGGTAAACCTCGTGAATGAACTTGGCCTCTAGGAGCTTAGCCACTTCCTCGTCGATTTCTTTTATTTTCTGCGTGGCGGACCGACGCAGATATTCCTTGACAGGTCGAGCTTTGGGGTCGACCCTTAGTCGGTGCTCAACCAGTTCCCTGGGTACACGAGGCATGTCAGCGGGCTTCCATGCTCGGCTTCTTATTTAGGGTAAAGAGTTGTTGAGATGTTGGTCGGGGCAGCGGTGGGATCCGTCGGGTGAATGCTGACTTTCTTGATTTTGCCTGCCGACTGGAATGCAGATTCGGAAGCTCGCTTCTTCGAGTGCATCAGTTCGGCGGGGTCTGCTGTCTGTCGGTACTCATCGAGCTCTGATACGTCTCCAACGTATTGATACGTCTCCATCGTATCTACTTTTCCAAACTCTTTTGCCCTTGTTTTGGACTCTAACTTGCATGATTTGAATGGAACTAACCCGGACTACCACTGTTTTTAGCAGATTTGCCATGGTGTTGTTTTTGCGCAGAAATAAAAGTTCTCGGAATGACCTGGAAATTTACGAGCATTTTTTGTGGAATATATAAAAAATACTGGCGCAAGAATCAACCGGAGGAGTGGAGCGAGGAGCGCACAAGCCCATAAGGCGCGCCCCCCTCGCCGTGCCTAGCAGGCTTGTGGGGCCACGGAGCTTCACCGCCTCCAACTCGAGCTCCATTTAGCCCCTTTCGTCCGACAAAAAATCAAGGAGAAGAGTTCATCGCGTTTTACGATACGGAGGCGCCGCCACTCATACGTCTCAAACGTATCTATAATTTTTTATGGTTTCATGCTGTTATCTTGTCAACTTTGGAAGTTTTATATACCTTTTATATCTTTTTTGGGACTAACTTATTAATTCAGTGCCAAGTGCCAGTTCCTGTTTTTTCTGTGTTTTTGACTCTTTTCACATCTGATTTTGGAACGGAGTCCAAACGGAATAAAATCCCCGAAATGAATTTTTCCAGAACAGAAGAAGATCGGGGGACTTGAGGGCCAAGGTAGGAGGCCCCCACGGAGCCCACAAGCCCTGTGGCCGCGGCCATGGGGGCCGCGGCCACCAGGCTTGTGGCCTCCCTAGAGCTCCCCTGCCCTAGCTCTTTGGCCTATATATTCCCTAAAATCCCAGAAAAATCAGGGCATCCACGAAACCACTTTTCCGCCGCCGCAAGCTTCCGTTTCCGCAAGGTCTCATCTGGAGACCCTTCCCGGTGCCCTGCCGGAGGGGACTTTGGAGCTAGAGGGCTTCTACATCAACATAATTGCCTCTCCAATGACTTGTGAGTAGTCTACTTCAGACCTACAGGTCCGTAGTTAGTAGCTAGATGGCTTCTTCTCTCTCTTCGATCTTCAATAGAAAGTTCTCCATGATCTTCATGGAGATCTATCCGATGTAATCCTTTTGGCGGTGTGTTTGTCGAGATCCGATGAATTGTGGATTTGTGATCAGATTATCTATGAATTATATTTGAGTCTTTGCTGATTTCTTATATGCATTATTTGATATCCTTGTAAGTCTCTCCGAGTCTTGGGTTTTGTTTGGCCAACTAGACCTGTGATTCTTGCAATGGGAGAAGTGCTTGGTTTTGGGTTCATACCGTGCGGTGACCTTTCCTAGTGACAGAAGGGGCAGCAAGGCACGCATCGTGTTGTTGCCATCAAGGGTAACAAGATGGGCTTTCATCATAGATTTGAGATTGTCCATCTACATCATGTATCTTGCTTAAGGCGTTACTCTGTTCTTATGAACTCAATACACTAGATGCATGTTGGATAGCGGTCGACGTGTGGAGTAATAGTAGTAGATGTAGAAAGTATCGGTTTACTTGTTTTGGGCGTGATGCCTATATGTATGATCATTGCCATAGATAACGTCATGGCTTTGCACGGTTCTATCAATTGCTCGATAGTAATTCATTCACCCTCCGTCTACTTGCTTTCATGAGAGAAGCTACTAGTGAACACTACGGCCCCGGGTCTACTCACAACTATCATCTCAGCTTTCACTTTTACTTTGCTTTGTTTACTTTTTGCTTTCAGTTCTCACTTTGCAAACAATCTATAAGGGATGGACAAACCCTTCATAGCATTGGGTGCAAGCTCTTTGTGTTTGTGCAGGTACTTGTGACTTGACGCGATCCTCCTACGGGATTGCTACCTTGGTTCTCAAATTGAGGGAAATACGTACCGCCACTGTGCTACATGACCCTTTCCTCTTGAAGGGAACACCAACGCAAGGCTCCAAGGCTGCGGGGGAATCCTTTGCATATTTGCCAAGGAAATCCCTATAGGCATAGCCAGCAGCAGAAGGATTTCTGGCGCCGTTGCTGGGAAAGGTCTTTTGTTGCCGTAGCAGAAGGATTTCCGGCGCCGTTGCTGGGGAGAGATCAAGTCAAGATCTATCCAAGTAAGTGTCACAAAATCATCTCTTGCATTTACCTTTTTTGCGAGTTGCCTCTCGTTTTCCTCTCCCCCACTTCACATTTGCCATTTTCATTTGCCTTTCTCCTTTGCCGTTTTCATTTGCCTTTTGCTGTTTTCATTTGCCTTTTTGCCGTTCTCTTTTGCCCGTTTCACTCGCTTACTTCCTACTCGTTTGTGTGTGGGATAGTCCATCAATGGCTAGACCCACCACTCCAAACGATACCCCTGAGAACGAAGTTCTCAATTTCAAGCAGATTGAGTAAGAAAATTTAAAGGACGCTTGGTACAGGATTTGCAATGCTCAAAGTAGATCTACTCGTAAGCAATCCACTACCGTTCTTCTTCGCAGTTTTTATGTTGGAATCTCTCCTTGGAATAGGTATATTCTTGATACCATCATAAGCGGGAATTTTTTGGGGAGCCATACTGTTGACTCCTATGGAGCTATCATGAATTTGGTAGGCTCACCCCTGCTCATGGTCAATGGAACTACCTTGAGCTTGGAACACGTGATGCAAAGGCTTGTGCCATTGAAAACAAAATTGCCACAATTGAAGTTATTGAGGATTTGGATAGAAAGATCCACAATCAAATTACTCAGTACAGATCCAAAGTGGGAATAGTTTTGAAAAAATAAAGGGAGAAGGAACCTATAGTTAATGATTCCTCTAGAATTGGCAAACTAGAAGATGTCGTAACCAACTTGGGTTCCGCTTTTACCGCTGTGCAAAATACTCCAAATCTCACTCTCAAAAAGACCGTCAAGTCTATTTTTGTTCCTAAAGCTAGTGGTGAGTCATCCAATAAAGATGAAGATCTTAAGATGATAAATGATCACACTACTTATGGTTTGAGCACCAAAGATGACTATACGTGATTCCATCACCTTATGCCTAGCTAAGGGCGTTAAACAATAGCGCTTGTTGGGAGGCAACCCAACGAATCTATCCTTTTTCTTTCTGTTTTGTGTTTTCCACACTTTCATAATTCTGTTATGATTGTGTTTTTTGTGTTTCTTTTGCGTTTGTGCCAAGTGAAACCGTTATGATTAGTCTTGGGGATGATCGTTTGATCGTGCTGGAAAAGACAGAAACTTTCTGCTCAGGAAAATAATTTTCATTTTTTTTCTGTGAGAGATTTTGAGTTGATTCTTTTTGCTACTAATTCCTACGTAAATTCTTCAGACTGTCGTAATGTTTCAGAATTTTTGAAGTTTCATAAGTATACGAAGTATACAGATTTCTACAGACTGGTCTGCTGTTAACAGATTCTGTTTTTGTTGAGTTGGTTGCTTATTTTGATGAAACTATGGATAGTATCGGGGGGTATTAGCCATGGAAGATTGAAAATACAGTAACCCAACATCAACATAAGTAGAATTTAAGTTTGCTACAGTACCTAAGGAAGTGGTGATTTGCTTTCTTATACTAATGTTATCACGAGTTTCTGTTTAAGTTTCGTGTTGTGAAGTTTTCAAGTTTTGGGTGAAGTTCTTATGGACAAAGACATAAAGAGTGGCAAGAGCTCAAGCTTGGGGATGCCTAAGGCACCCCAAGTTGATTCAAGGATGCCGAAAAAGCCTAAGCTTGGGGATGCCCCGGGAAGGCATCCCCTCTTTCGTCTTCAATCCATTGGTAACATTACTTGGGGCTATATTTTTATTCACCACATGTTATGTGTTTTGCTTGGAGCGTCTTGTATCGTAGGAGTCTTTTATTTTTGTTGTGTCACAATCTTCCTTGCTGCACACCTAGAGAGAGAGACATTCACTCACCGTGATTTTGTCGAGCTTCACTTATATCCTTTGATTAGGCAGTTCAGCTCACATGTGTTTCACTTATATCTTTTGAGCTAGTTGATTTTGCTCTGTGTGTTTCACTTCTATCTTTTAGAGCACGGAAGTGCGTGGCGTGGTAGTTGATCTATGCTATGAAAGTAGTTTCAGAAGGGGTAGTTATCCAAAGGGATATGAAAACTTCCACCTTCATGTGCATTGAATAGTTAGAGAAGTTTGATTCATCTCAATTAGTTTTGAGTTGTGGTTGTGGTAATATTGAAGTTATACTAGTAAGGTGTTGTGGATCTAGAAATACTTGTGTTGAAGTTAGTGATTCCCGTAACATGCACGTATGGTGAACCGCTATGTGATGAAGTCTGAGCATGATTAGTTTGTTGATTGTCATCCTTTGTGTGGCGGTCGGGATCGCGCGGTGGTTTATACCTACCAACCCTTCCCCTAGGAGTATGCGTTGAATGCTTTGTTTCGATTACTACTAAAACTTTTGCAACAAGTATATGAGTTCTTCATGACTAATGTTGAGTCCATGGTTTATATGCACTTTCACCTTCCACCATCACTATCTTCTTTAGTGTCGTGCAACTTTTGCCGGTGCACAAAACCCACCATATAACCTCCCTCAAAACAGCCACCATACCTACCTACTATGGCTTTTTCAATGCCATTCCGAGATATATTGCCATGCAACTACCACCATGACATGTGCCACCACTGCTACATTGCCATTGCATGATCATAAGATAGCTAGCATGATGTTTCCATTGATGTCTATGCCATGCTAGATCATTGTCATGGCACACTACCGAAGGCATTCCTTATAGAGTCATCATTGCTCTAGTTTTTAGTTGTAAGTGTGATGATCATCATTGATGGAGCATTGTCTCATGTGAGGAAATAAAAGATTCCAGCGAAGCCCATTTACCAAAAGAGGCCAAAGATGCCCACAATATATATATATATATATATATATATATATATATATATATATATATATATATATATATATATATATATATATATATATAAAGGAGGCCAAAGAGCCCACCAAAAAATGAGAGAAAAAGAGAGAAGGGACAGTGCTACTATCTTTCCACACTTGTGCTTATTAAGCACCATGATCTTCATGATTGAGAGTCTCTCGTTTTGTCACCACCATATAGCTAGCGGGAAATTTTCATTATATAACTTGGCTTGTATATTCCAATGATAGGCTTCCTCAAAATTGCCTTAGGTCTTCGTGAGCAAGCAAGTTGGATGCACACCCACTAGTTTTCTTTAAGAGCTTTCACATACTCTTAGCTCTAGTGCATCATTTGTATGGCAATCCCTACTCATTCACATTGATATCTATTGATGAGCATCTCCATAGCTCGTTGATATGCCTAGTCAATATGACCATCTTCTCCTTGTTTGCCTTGCAACCTCCACCGCACTCCATTCCACTTATAGTGCTAAAACCATGGCTCACGCTCATGTATTGCGTGAGAGTTGAAAAAGTTTGAGAAAGTAAAGGTGTGAAAACAGTTACTTGGCCAATACTGAGGTTGTGCATGATTTAAATTCGTTGTGCAAGGATGATAGAGCATAGCCAGACTATATGATTTTGTAGGGATAACTTTCTTTTGGCCTTGTTATTTTGAAAGTTCATGATTACCTTTCTAGTTTGCTTGAAGTATTATTGTCTCCACACCAATAGAAAACTATTGTTTTGAATCTAATGGATCTGAATATTCACGTCACGTAAGAGGAGTTACAAAAGACATCTATGCTAGGTAGCATGAAAGCATCAAAAATTCATTCGTTATCACTTCCCTACTCGAGGACGAGCAGGATTTAAGCTTGGGGATGCTTGATACGTCCCAAACGTATCTATTATTTTTGATGGTTTCATGCTGTTATCTTGTGAACTTTGGATGTTTTATATACCTTTTATATATTTTTGGGGACTAACTTATTAATTCAGTGCCAAGTGCCAGTTCCTGTTTTTTCTGTGTTTTTGACTCTTTTCAGATCTGATTTTGGAACGGAGTCCAAACGGAATAAAATCCCCAAAATGAATTTTTCTAGAACAGAAGAAGATCGTGGGACTTGAGGGCCAAGGCAGGAGGCCCACAGGGAGCCCACAAGCCCTGTGGTCGCGGCCAGGGGAGCTCGCGGCCACCAGGCTTGTGGCCTCCCTGGAGTTCCCCTGCCCTAGCTCTTTGGCCTATATATTCCCTAAAATCCTAGAAAAAATCAGGGCGTCCATGAAACCACTTTTCCGCCGCCGCAAGCTTCCGTTTCCGCAAGATCTCATCTGGAGACCCTTCCCGGTGCCCTACCGGAGGGGACTTTGGAGCTGGAGGGCTTCTACATCAACATCATTGCCTCTCCAATGACTCGTGAGTAGTCTACTTCAGACCTACGGGTCCGTAGTTAATAGCTAGATGGCTTCTTCTCTCTCTTGGATCTTCAATACAAAGTTCTCCATGATCTTCATGCAGATCTATCCGATGTAATCCTTTTGGCGGTGTGTTTGTCGAGATCCGATGAATTGTGGATTTGTGATCAGATTATCTATGAATTATATTTGAGTCTTTGCTGATTTCTAATATGCATGATTTGATATCCTTGTAAGTCTCTCCGAGTCTAGGGTTTTGTTTGGCCAACTAGATCTGTGATTCTTGCAATGGGAGAAGTGCTTGGTTTTGGGTTCATACCGTGCGGTGACCTTTCCCAGTGATAGAAGGGGTAGCAAGGCACGTATCATGTTGTTGCCATCAAGGGTAACAAGATGGGCTTTCATCATAGATTTGAGATTGTCCATCTACATCATGTCATCTTGCTTAAGGCGTTACTCTGTTCTTATGAACTCAATACACTAGTTGCCTGCTGGATAGCGGTCGACGTGTGGAGTAATAGTAGTAGATGCAGAAAGTATCGGTCTACTTGTTTTGGACATGATACCTATATGTATGATCCTTGCCATATATAACGTCATGAATTTGAGCGGTTCTATCAATTGCTCGACAGTAATTCGTTCACCCTCCGTCTACTTGTTTTCATGAGAGAAGCCACTAGTGAACACTACGGCCCCCGGGTCTACTCACAACTATCATCTCAGCTTTCACTTTTACTTTGCTTTGTTTACGTTTTGCTTTCAGTTCTCACTTTGCAAACCATCTATAAGGGATTGACAACCCCTTCATAGCATTGGGTGCAAGCTCTTTGTGTTTGTGCACGTACTTGTGACTTGACGTGATCCTCCTACTGGATTGATACCTTGGTTCTCAAACTGAGGGAAATACTTACCGCCGCTATGCCACATCACCCTTTCCTCTTCAAGGGAACACCAACGCAAGGCTCCAAGGCCGCGGGGGAATCCTTTGCATATTTGCCAAGGAAATCCCTATAGGCATAGCCAGTAGCAGAAGGATTTCTGGCGCCGTTGCCGGGAAAGGTCTTTTGTTGCCGTAGCAGCCACCACCTGTTCTTCCTCTGGAGGGCAGATCTGGAGTCCGTTCTGGGCTCCGGAGAGGGGAGATCGTCGCCATCGTCATTACCAACCTTCCTTCATCGCCAATTCCATGACGCTCTTCATTGTTCGTGAGTAATCTCATCGTAGGCTTGCTGGATGGTGATGGGTTGGATGTGATCTATCATGTAATCGAGTTAGTTTTGATGGGGATTGATCCCTAGTATCCACTATGTTCTCAGATTGATGTTGCTACTACTTTGCCATGCTTAATGCTTGTCACTAGGGCCCGAGTGCCATGATTTCAGATCTGAACCTATTATGTTCTCGTCAATATATGTGTGTTCTTGATCCTATCTTGCAAGTTGTAGTCACCTACTATGTGTTATGACCCGGCAACCCTGGAGTGACAATAGCCGGAACCACTCTCGGAGATGACCATAGTATGAGGAGGTCATGTATTCACTAAGTGCTAATGCTTTGTTCCGGTTCTCTATTAAAAGGAGAACCTTAATATCCCGTAGTTTCCATTAGGACCCCGCTGCCACGGGAGGGATGGACAATAGATGTCATGCAAGTTCTTTTCCCTAAGCACGTATGACTATATACGGAATGCATGCCTACATTACATTGACGAACTCGAGCTAGTTACATATCACCCCATGTTATAACTGTTGCATGATGAATGTCATCCGGCATAATTATCCATCACCAATCCAATGCCTACGAGTTTTTCCTACTGGTCCTTGCTACTGTTACTCTGTGGCTACTGCTGTCACTGCTGCTACTGTTACTCTATCGCTACTGCTGCCACTGCTGCTACTGTCACTATTGCTACTGGTTTACCGTTGCTACTGGTGCTATCACACTACTTTGCTACTGATACTTTGCTGCAGATTCTAAGTCTTTCAGGTGTAGTTGAATTGATAACTCAACTGCTAATACTCGAGAACATTCTTTGTCTTCCCCTTGTGTCGAATCAACAAAATTGGGTTGAATACTCTACCCTCGAAAACTATTGCGATCCCCTATACTTGTTGTTTATCAAGACTATTTTCTGGCGCCGTTGCCGGGGAAACATAGCTCTATTCTCTGAGTTACTTGGGATTTACGTATGCTGATCACTATGAGGAATCCGAGAGATCCCAAAACTAAAGTCTTACGCTCAACTACGAGGACAGGAAAGGAACTGCCATCTAGCTCTGCACTTGATTCACCTTCAGTTATGAGTAAGTTTGCGACACCACCTCCTGCTAGAAATTTTGATGTGTTGCCTGTGCTTGGTGATGCTACTTCTGCTATCCATGATGCTTGTGATGATGCTTTTCTTGATACTGCTTTGCCACTAGGTGCATTCCTTGATGCACAAATTGCTAGAGTTGGTGCTGAATGTGATGATACTTCTGAGACTGCTGAGATTATTGAAGTAGAACCTACTATTTCACCTGTTAGAACTAGCTCTACTAGATATGAATTGCCTGATATGCCTGAGGGTTATTTTATGGAGGGAGAGATAGCTGAGGACTTTCTTGCTTGTAAGGATAGCTATGATGTTGAGAATTTACTACGCAAGTGGAAAGAAAAATCTCTGAATGCTAGGATGAAATACGACCCGAAGTTTGCTACTTCGCCTATCTTTGTGACCAATAAGGATTATGAATTCTATGTCGACCCTGAGTTAATCACTTTGGTCGAATCTGATCCTTTTCATGGTTATGAGTCTGAAACGGTTGTAGCACATCTTACTAAGTTGCATGGTATAGCTACCCTATTCACGAGTGAGGAAAAGATCCACCACTACTATATCCTTAAGATGTTTCCTTTCTCGCTAAAGGATGATGCTAAGACTTGGTTCACTTCTCTTGCTCCTGGTTGTGTGCGTAGTCCCCAGGATATGATCTACTACTTCTATGAGAAATATTTTCCTGCCCATAAGAAGCAAGCTGCCTTGCAGGAAATATATAACTTTGCGCAAGTTGAAGAAGAGAGTCTCCCACAACCTTGGGGGAGGCTTGTCCAGATACTGAATGCTTTGCCCGATCACCCTCTTGAGAATAATGAAATACTTGATATCTTCTATAATGTACTAACCGATGCTTCTACGGACCACCTAGATAGTTGTGCTGGTTGTGTTTTCAGGGAACGAACTGTACAACAAGCTGAGATCCTATTGAATAATATCTTGTGCAATGAGAATGCTTGGACTATTCCTGAACCACCTCCGAAGCCAACTCCGAAGAAAAGAGGTATTCTATTCCTCAGTCCTGAAGATATGCAAGAAGCTAAGAAATCTATGAAAGAGAAAGGCATTAAATCTGAAGATGTCAAAAATCTACCACCTATCGAAGAGATCCATGGTCTTGATAACCCGACACAGGTAGTAGAGGTAAATTCTCTTCGTAGATTCAATGAGAGTGATATTCCTTTTGATAAACCTGCTAGCTTATGCTTGGATGAATTTGATAACTTTGTTGCCAAACTACAGACTTTCAATGATTATGTTAGTAGACAATTGGAACAGAATGCTCGTATTCTTAGTCATTTAAGTGCTTGTGTGGATAGAAATGTCAATGATCTTAAGCTTTTGAGTAAACATGCCTCTATGGTTACTACTCAAGTAGAACAAGTACTTAAGGCTCAAAATGACTTGCTCAATGAGCTGAATGACAATTCTGTTAGAGTTGTTACTAGAGGCGGTAGAATGACCCAGGAACCTTTGTATCCTGAGGGTCATCCTAAGAGAATTGAACAAGATTCTCAAGGAGTTAGCACTAATGCACCTAGTCATCCTAGAAAGAAAAAGAAAGATGATAGGAACTTGCATGGTAGCAACCCTGATGCTGTTACACCCGAGAATCCAAACGATGTCTCTGTTTCTGATGCCGAAACACAATCTAGTGATGAAAATGAGCCTAATGATAATATCGATAGTGATGTTCATGATGATGCTCAACCTAGCAATGATAAGGATGTGGAGATTGAACTTATTGATCTTGATAACCCACAACCTAAGAATAGGAGATATGATAAGAATGACTTCATTGCTAGGAAGCATGGTAAAGAAAGGGAACCATGGGTTCAGAAACCCATGCCCTTTCCTCCCAAACCATCCGAAAAAGGATGATGAAGATTTTGAGCGCTTTGTTGAAATGATTAGACCTGTCTTTCTGCAAATGCGTTTGACAGATATGCTCAAAATGTCTCCGTATGCTAAGTACATGAAGGATATTGTGACTAATAAGAGGAGGATACCTGGGGTTGAGATTTCCACCATGCTCGCTAACTACACTTTCAAGGGTGGAACTCCTAAGAAACTAGGTGATCCAGGAGTGCCCACTATACCTTGCTCCATTAAAGGCAATTACGTTAGAACTGCTTTATGCGATCATGGAGCTGGTGTTAGTGTTATGCCTCTCTTCTTATACCGTAGACTTGAATTGGACAAGTTGACACCCACTGAATTCTCTCTGCAAATGGCCGACAAATCAACTGCTTTCCCTATCGGCATTTGCGAGGATGTGCCTGTTGTGGTTGCCAACGTTACTATCTTAACAGACTTTGTTATTCTGGATATTCCCGAGGATGATGCCATGGCGGTCATTCTTGGAAGACCCTTTTTAAACACTGCAGGGGCTGTTATAGATTGCAACAAAGGCAATGTCACTTTCCATGTTAACCGTAATGAGCATACGGTGCACTTTCCGAAGAAACAATATCAAGTACATTGCATCAATGCTATTGAAAAAACTTCATCGATTCATATTGGGAGCTTTGAATGCCCTATACCTACTATCAAGATGAAGTATGATTTGGTTGTCAGGGATATATATGCACATCCCCATTGAGGTAACCTAGTGACTATTCGAAAATTCTCCGTTTTTTATGCGATTCAAAAAAGTTTGTCAAGGATACTTGATCAACCTCATTGACGGATTTCTTTTGATGACCATGGGAAGGATGAATCGAGGAGTCACAACCGTCTGTTCCAAACCTTTACCTTCGGTTGTTTAGAAGAAAAATGATAGATTTAGCTTTAGTTTCTCCTGTTTTCTGCTTATTGCGTCCCGTAGAAAAGTGCCGCGAAAATAAAAGTTCTCCGAAGGCCCTGAAAATCAAGTATGATTTTTTCTGGAATTTTTGAAAAATTCTGAGACGGAGAGCTAGTCAGGGGGATGCACCAGCGGGCCACAAGCCTAGGAGGTGCGAGCACCCCCCTGGCCGCGCCTACCAGGCTTGTGGGGCCCACGTGTCCCCCCTCCACTTATTCCAGCTCCCATCTCCTTCTCCTACCTCCAGAAAAATTCATTCTACAGCTCAAATCCGTGTTCTTGCTCTTCTTGCTGCGATTTTCGATCTCCTTGTATAAAGCCCCATTCACCAAACTGTTTTGGGGAAATTGCTCCTTGGTATGTGACTCCTCCATTGGTCCAATTAGTTTTTGCTCTAGTGCCTTATACGTCGCGTATTTTTGCTGCCTTGGTGACCCTGTTCTTGAGCTTTGCATGCTAATTTTAGCTGGTCCCAAGTGGTTTTGATGCGTGATACGGCCTCTAGGCACTCGTAGGAGTAGTTGCTACGAGTTTCGTTGGGCCTTGTTCACTTTTCCTTAGAGTCACTAAAAATTTCAGAAATTTTCAGAGAAAGAAAAAGGAAAAAATGAGGAGGTTCCTAAGAGTCTCTTCAAGCCATGACCCCAAGGACAATGAAAACGAGAAGGAGAAACCCAAGTATCCGGTCCCCCGAGTTGCAGAAGTTCGAGCGTGCGAGTTGCCAAGCGATGTGTTCTTACGCGCCACCGGACTTTATGAGGACTTTTACTACTTAGTGGAGAACGCATGCCTTACCTCCTTCGTTGAAGATAAGTGTCCGCAATACCTCCTCCTCACTAATATTTTCATGCAAAGCTTTAATTTCTATCCAAGGAAGAGTCTCCTATGGTTGAGTTCAAGTTATATGATATCCCCCAACGCATGTCACTTCAGGATTTTTGCAATGTTTGCAAATTACCTTATGTTGGGGATATTCATGAACCTCGTCCACGAGACTTGGAGGCTTTCATAGATACCATTGCTGTAGGAGAGGAGAGAGGAGTGTCTTGCGCTAGAGCTGCTAGCATACACTTTCCCGTGCTTAGGTACTTCTCATTATTCGTGGGAAAATGTTTGATTAGCCATGGGAGAGGAGAGAGGAGTGTCTAGCAAGACGGCTTTCATAGATACCATTGCTAGCAGTGGCACCGTCAGTACACTCCGGAGTACCCAGAGACGGTTACTTCCCACCTTGGGAGTAGACCAACTTAGGACAAAATCCTAAGCTTGGGGAGTACGTGTTTCTCACCGACTTTATATTCTTGCTCACACTTTCACTTTGTTAGTGAGTGTTCACACTTTGCCACTCTATCATCCATGCTAGTTTATTTCTTTTTCTCGCTTTCTTCTCGTGTGTTTGTCTAGTTTGAGACAACCCAAAAAGATTTCTCGTTCTTCTTTTGCTTGTTGGGAGCTTTCCCGTGTAAATAGTTTTCTTTTTCTTTGGGTCAAGGTAGAAGACCATGGTTACAATTTTTAGTGGCTCTCGCATGCATATTTGTTTATGTGTCAAAGAGCCATATTACTTTGTCTTCTCCTTTGTGTTTGCCTGCAGATTCCAGCGTAGTCCAATGCACGAACACTCTTATTATTGTTCACATCATTCGTTCGTTCAAGTGAAAGGCAATAATGACGATATATGATGAAGTGACTGAGCCTGGAAAAGCTGGTATGAACTCGATCTATTTTGTTTTTATAAATATGACTAGCTCATCGTTCCTAATTCAGCTTTGTTGTGAGAGAAACATGTTTGCGATGACAACTTAGAGATAATAGTTTCTGATGCCATGCTTAATTAGCTAGGAGCTTATAATGGTTTGTCTTGGATGCCAACATGAATTTTCAGGTGATTATGATGTAGTATGATAGGATGGTGTCCTCCTTTGAATGATTCAAGTGGCTTGACTTGGCGCATGTTTACGCATGTAGTTGAAACAAAATCAACATAGACTTGATCACCCACAAGTATAGGGGATCTATCGGAGTCCTTTTGATAAGTAAGTGTATCGAACCCAACGAGGAGCAGAAGGATCTGACAAGTGGTTTTCGACAAGGTAATATCTGCAAGCACTGAAATTATCGGTAACAAGTAGTTGTGTGGTGAGATGATTTGTAGCGAGCAACAAGTAACAAAAGTAGCAACGGTGCAGCAAAGTGGCCCAATCCCTTTTGTTGCAAGGGACAAGCCTGGACAAAGTCTTATAGGAGGAAAAACGCTCCCGAGGACACACGGGAATTTCTGTCATGCTAGTTTTCATCATGTTCATATGATTCGTGTTCATTACTTTGATAGTTTGATATGTGGGTGGACCAGCGATTGGGTACTGCCCTTACTTGGACAAGCATCCCACTTATGATTAACCCCTCTCGCAAGCATCCACAACTACGAAAGAAGAATTAAGACAAAGTCTAACCATAGCATTTAAATAGTGGATCCAAATCAGCCCCTTACGAAGCAACGCATAAACTAGGGTTTAAGCTTCTGTCACTCTAGCAACCCATCATCTACTTACTACTTCCCAATGCCTTCCTCTAGGCCCAAATAATGGTGAAGTGTTATGTAGTCAACGTTCACATAACACCACTAGAGGAAAAACAACATACAACACATCAAAATATCGAACGAATACCAAATTCACATGACTACTTATAGCATGACTTATCCCATGTCCTCAGGAACAAAAGTACCTACTCACAAAGCATAATCATATTCTTGACCAGAGAGGTAATGAGTAGCATAAAATATCTGAAAATAAACTCTTCCACCAAGTAATCCAACTAGCATCAACTACAGAGAGTAATTAACACTACTAGCAACCTTACAAGTACCAATCGGAGTCGCGAGACGGAGATTGGTTACAAGAGATGAACTAGGGTTTGGAGATGAGATGGTGCTCATGAAGATGTTGATGGTGATGAGTCCCCTGTGATGAGAGGAGTGTTGGTGATGACAATGGCGACGATTTCCCCCTCCGGGAGGGAAGTTTCCCCGGCAGGATCGTCCTGCCGGAGCTCTAGATTGGTTCTGCTCAAGTTCTGCCTCGTGGCGGCGGGGAATCCTCCGAAAAGCCTCTCCCTGATTTTTTTTCCGGACCGAAACCCTTCTTGTAACAAAAGGGGGGAGCTAGAGGGCCAGCTAGGTGCCCACAAGCCACCTAGGCGCGGCCAGGGGGGTGGCCGCGCCTAGCAGGCTTGTGGCCACCTGCTGGCACCTCTCTGGCACTTCTTCGGCCCAGTATTTTTTAGAAATCCCGAAAAAACCATCGTTGATTTTCACGGCGTTTGGAGTTGCGCAGAATAGTTATCTCAAACTTGCTCCTTTTTCAGGCCAGAATTCCAGCTGCCGGCATTCTCCCTCGTCATGTAAACCTTGCAAAATAAGAGAGAAAAGGCATAAGTATTGTACCGTGAAGTGAAATAACAGCCCAAAAAGTGATAAATATCAACATGAAAGCATGATGCAAAATGGACGTATCAACTCCCCCAAGCTTAGACCTCGCTTGTCCTCAAGTGAAAGCCTAGCTCAATAAATATGTCCACATGTTTAGGGAGAGAGGTGTCGACCAAACAAGATACGAACATGCAGGCATCATGATCATGATCAGAACAGCAATACCAACATATAATCTCTCATGCTAAAGTGATAATTCGTCCACAAAGTAAAGCATGGATCAAGAACCTTACCGAGAATTAACAACCGATAGCTTGTAGTCACTGAAGCAATTGCAATTTATCACAACATCAGAAAGAGTAAAATAAGAGCTTGTAAAGCAAATCCACATACTCAATCATTCTTTCGTTCTGTACAATTGCCACAACTCACGTGGTACTGATGAGATCAAAGTTTCAGTCGGACACAGAGAAATATATGGGCTTATAGTTTTGCCTCCCAACTGCTTACCTCAAGGGTAATGTCAACAATAATAATTCATGAATACTTACTTCCAAGTTGACATATGAATATAGATCTTTCCCTAGCATATGAAGTTAGCCAAGATAAAGGCGAAACAAAGAATTGGTGAAGATCACCATGACTCTTTCAAGGGAAAAAAGTAAAGGTACAAGATAGGCCCTTCGCAGCGGGAAGCAGAGGTTGTCATGCGCTTTTGAGGTTTGGATACGTGTCCTCTTAGTGCGGAGGAACATCACTTTATATTGCCTCCTGTGATAAAGAACTTTATTATGTAGTCTATCTCTTTTATGTCTTCCTCATCACAGGTTGGTACAAAGCTTATTTTCACACACTAATAGATCATACATATTAGGCAGCAATTTTTATTGCTTGCACCGATGACAACTTACTTGAGGAATCTTATTGAATCCATAGGTTGGTATGGTGGACTCTGATGGCAAAACTGGGTTGAAGGTTTGTGGATGCACAAGTAGTATCTCTACTTAGTGCGGGAGTTTTGGCTAATATGAGGTGGAAGCAATCGTCACATGGTAAGGGATCTCTAATCATATAACATTGTTCGGAACCAAGCAAACACAATTCATTATGTTGTCTTCCTTGTCCAACATCTACTTCTAAGCATGCAATAGTTTAGTGAGTGTTCACAATCATAGATGGTGTCAAAGATGATATATTTATATGTGAACCTCTCCTTCTTTATCACTTCCTGTTAATTGCAACAATGACCAAGTTCTACGTTTGTCTACCCTCAACAAGTTTCAATCATCATTCTTTTTATATGTGAAGCCATCACTTCCCATAAGATCATTACATGATCTTTGATGCTTTTGTTCTTTCTCAATCTTTTGATCATGACAAGAGACAAAGCCCTTAACAAAGACACTCTTTATTATATGGCTCACGAGCTCGAATAGATCGGGGGTGACACAAAGCAAAACACAAGCCTAAAACACTAAGACCTTTATTCTACTAGAGAAAGATAAAACTGAAAAGGAACAAACTAAAACAAAGGTAAAGGCAAAAGATGTGATGGTGATACGATACCGGGGCAACTCCCCCAAGCTTGGCACAAGCCAAGGGGATTGCCCATACTCATGTTTAGTTGTCTTCCTTTGGAGGTGATGGTGGTGGAGTTGTTGCAGAGGTCTTGAGCTTGTTTAATTTCCAGTTGAGCATAAAATTCTGCTCCCTCAGATCATCATTTTCCTCTTCAAGCTTCAACACCCTTTGGCATAATTCTTGCTTACTCTCCTGCAAGAAACGAGAAGGGATAAACAAAGTCTTAGGCTACTTCCTTGAGTCAGGGATGCTCGACTTCTTGAACTCCACATGCGTGTGTCCAGGTTGAGGTAGAGGGGCCTCCTCTTCATCGGAACTTGTTTGTTCCTTCCCCTTGGGATCATAATCTTCTTCCTCGTCAATGGTCTATCCATAAGGATCCAAGTACCCATAGACCTTGGGGTCAGCAAGGTAATCTGCCACATAGCTCTCCCCCTCTGAATCCTGAGAAGACATCTTGCCCTATATCTGCGACAGAAAACAGGCTCGAAACGAAAACAGAGGAAATTTGCGTGATACGAAGGTCAGACCTTTCGGGAAAATATATAATGATTTTTTCCAGACCACAAGGAGTACTTCGCACGAAAACGGAGTCCAGGAGGCACACGAGGTGGCCACAAGCCCCCATGCGCGGCCAGGGGGTGGGCCCGCGCCTGGCAGGCTTGTCGCCTCCTCGCGCACTTTCCGGACTACTTCCAATTTTTCTATTTTTTGAAATATTCCAAAACAGAGAAAAAATCCTAGTGGAAAAGTTTTGGAGTCTGTTTTCTTACCGAAGCACATACCTCTTCATTTTCGGAGTCTGAAACAGGCTGATAAATATCCCTTAGGTATTCTTCCGGAGTTATGGTATTGATAATATTGCTTTCAACATTTATGGGAGTACCTGAGATATAATGCTTGATTCTCTACCCATTTACAACTCTCGGACAATTACCTTCCGTGTTGTTGATCTTGATAGCACCAGAACGATATACTTCCTCAAAAATATAGGGACCTTCCCATTGAGTGAGAATCTTGCCAGCAAAGAATCTTAAAATAGAATTATATAGCAAGACATAATCACCTACATTGAACTCATGCTTTTGTATCCTCTTATCATGCCACCTCTTAACCTTTTCTTTGAACAACTTGGCATTTTCATATGCCTGAGTTCTCCATTCATCAAGCGAGCTAATGAAAATAACCTCTTCTCACCAACAAGTTTGAAGTCAAAGTTGAGCTCTTTGATTGCCCAATAAGGCTTATGCTCTAGCTCAAGTGGTAAATGACATGCTTTACCGTATACCATTTTGTACGGAGACATGCCCATGGAATTCTTATAGGCAGTTCTATGAGCCCACAGTGCATCATCGAGCTTCTTAGACCAATTCTTTCTAGACCTGTTGACAATCTTTTGCAAAATCGGTTTAACCTCTCTATTGCTTAGCTCTACTTGACCACTGGACTAAGGGTGATAGGGAGACGCAATTCTATGGTTGACATTGTACTTAGCAAGCGTTTTACGGAAAGCACCATGAATGAAATGTGAACCACCGTCGGTCATTAGATATCTAGGGACTCCAAATCTAGGGAAAATAACTTCTTTAAGCATCCTAATAGAGGTGTTGTGATAAGCACTACAAGTAGGGATAGCTTCTACCCACTTAGTGAAGTAATCAACATCAACTAGGATATGAGTATACCCGTTGGATTTTTGGAAAAGGTCACATATAATCAAAGCCCCAAGCATCAAATGGTTCAATGACAAGTGAATAGTTCATAGGCATTTCCCGACGTTTACCGATATTACCTATTCTTTGACATTCGTCACAAGACAAGACAAACTTACGGGCATCCTTGAAGAGAGTGGGCCAATAGAAACCTGATTGCAATACCTTGTGTGTAGTTCTATCTCCCGCATGGTGTCCTCCGTAGGCCTCGGAGTGACACTTCTGTAGGATCTGTCCCTGTTCATGTTCAGGTACACAACGCCTAATAACACCATCTACTCCTTCCTTATAAAGGTGAGGATCATCCCAGAAGTAATGTCTCAAGTCAAAGAAGAATTTCTTCTTATGCTGGTATGTGAAACTAGGTGGTATAAATTTGGCAACGATATAGTTTGCATAATTAGCATACCACGGTGCACTACGTGAAGCATTGATGGCATTCAATTGCTCATCAGGAAAGCTATCATAAATAGGTTGTGGGTCATCAAGAACGTTCTCCAACCTAGACAAGTTATCTGCTACGGGGTTATCAGCACCCTTCCTGTCAACAACGTGCAAATCAAATTCTTGTAGCAAGAGAACCCATCTGATAAGTCTAGATTTAGCGTGTTTCTTCTCCATGAGGCACTTAATAGCAGCGTGATCAGTGTGAATAGTGACTTTGGAATCAACTATGTAAGACCTGAACTTTTCACATGCAAACACGACTGCTAAAAATTCATTTTTCGTAGTAGCATAGTTTCTTTGGACACTGTCTAGAGTTTTACTAGCATAGTGAATGACATTCAACTTCTTATCAACTCTTTGCCCTAGGACAACACCAACAGCATAATCACTAGCATCACACATGATTTCAAAAGGTAAGTTCCAATCAAGTGGTTGAACAATAGGTGTAGTTATCAAGGCCTTCTTAAGTATTTCGAAGGCTTCCTCACAATCACCGTCAAAGACAAAAGGAATATCCTTTTGTAAGAGAATGGTAAGAGGCCTAGAAATCTTAGAGAAGTCTTTAATGAACCTTCTATAGAAACCAGCATGACCAAGGAAACTTCTTATACCTTTGATATCTATGGGGAATGGCATTTTCTCGATTGCATCAACCTTAGCCTTATCGACTTCAATACCTCTTTCAGAAATCTTATGTCCTAAGACGATGCCTTCATTAACCATAAAGTGGCACTTCTCCCAATTCAAGACAAGATTGGTGTCTTTACATCTCTGCAGGACACGATCAAGGTTGCTGAGGCAATCATCAAAAGAAGACCCGTAAACGGAGAAGTCATCCATGAAAACCTCAACAATCTTTTCACAAAAGTCAGAGAATATAGCCATCATACATCTTTGAAAGGTGGCAGGTGCATTACATAAGCCAAAAGGCATACGTCTATAAGAAAAGGTACCGAAAGGGCAGGTGAAAGTGGTTTTCTCCTGATCAGATTGTGCAACCGGTATTTGGGGGAAACCAGAATAACCGTCTAGAAAGCAGAAGTGTGTGTGTTTAGACAGTCTTTCTAGCATTTGGTCGATAAAAGGCAAAGGGTAATGATCTTTCCTAGTGGCTTTATTCAATTTCCTAAAATCGATCACCATCCTATAGCCAGTAATAATCCTCTGTGGGATCAATTCATCCTTATCATTAGGGACAACGGTAATACCTCCCTTCTTAGGGACGCAATGCATCGGACTCACCCAATCACTATGAGCAACAGGATACATAATACCCGCTTCCAGGAGCTTTAGTATTTCTTTTCTTACTACCTCTTTCATCTTAGGATTCAATCTCCTTTGATGATCAGCAACTGGTTTGGAATCAGGATCAGTTTTAATCTTGTGCTGGCATAGAGTGGACTAATGCCCTTAAGATCATCAAGAGTATATCCAATAGCAACATGGTGCTTTCTCAGAGTTTTTAGTAATTTATTTTCTTCATGCTCTGAGAGGCTCGCACTAATAATAACCGGGATATATCTCTTTTTCATCAAGATAAGCATACTTAAGAGTATCTGGCAACTGTTTAAGCTCGAACACAGGATCACCCTTTGGTGGGGGTGGATCCCCAAGCAGTTCAATAGGCAAGTTATTCTTAAGGATAGGATATTGTTCTAAGACAACTCTATCTATCTCATCTCTCTCATCCATATGCATATCATTTTCATGCTCAAGCAAGTATTGATCTAAGGGATTAGTAGGAGGTACGGCAATAGAATCTAAGGCAATACTTTCATCCTTACTAGGCAACTCTTTTTCATGAGGTTGTCTACCAAACTTAGAGAAATTGAACTCATGTGACACACCTTCAAAGCCAATAGTGACAGTTTGCTTCTCACAGTCAATATGAGCATTGACGGTATTGAGAAAAGGTCTGCCAAATATGATGGGACAAAAGCTATCTTGTGCGGTAGCAAGAACGAGGAAATCAGCAGGATACTTTGTTTTACCACACAAGACTTCAACATCCCTAACAATTCCCACACGGGAGATAGTATCTCTATTGGCAAGCTGAATAGTAACATCAATAGGTTCTATCTCAATAGGTGCAATCTCGTCTTTGCTTTCATCATATAAGGATTGAGGTATTGCACTAACACTAGCACCCATGTCACATAAACCATGATAACAATGATCTCCTATCTTAACAGAAACAACACGCGTGCCAACAACATGCCTATGTTTGTCTCTAGCGTGAGGTTTAGCAATTCTAGCAGCATCTTCACAGAAGTGAATATTATGTCCCTCAACATCATCGGGCAGAAGATCTTTGATAATAGCAATGCTAGGTTCAACTCTAATTTTCTCAAGGGGTGTAGGTGTTCTAATGTCTCTACGTATTACAGTTGAAGCTTTAGAATGATCCTTTATCCTAACAGGGAAAGGTGGTTTCTCAATGTAAGCACTAGGAACAACAGGATCATTATAGGCAATGACTTTCCCTTCAACTGGATTGGGTTTAACTACATTGACTTCTAAGGGAGGATGGTATTTAAACCACTTCTCTTTGGGGAGATAAATATGAGCAGCAAGTGATTCACACAATGAAGCTACTATCTCAGAGTCAAGTCCATACTTAGTGCTAAAGTCGCAAAAAGTATTTGTTTCAACAAAGGATTTAACGCAATCAAACTTGAAATTCATACCTGACTCCTTACCTTCTTTAAGCTCCCAATCTTCATAGTTGCGTTTAATTCTTTCCAATAAATTCCATTTGAAGTCAATGTCTCTCTTCATAAAAGAACCGATACAAGAAGTGTCGAGCATGGTGCGATCATCATCAGAAAGCCGAGCATAGAAGTTCTGAATGATAATTTCTCTCGAGAGCTCATGATTGGGGCATGAATATAACATTGATTTAAGCCTCCCCCAAGCTTGAGCGATGCTTTCTCTGCCATGAGGCCAAAAATTATAAATATAATAGCGATCACGATGTACTAAATGCATAGGATAAAACTTTTGATGAAATTCCAATTTCAACCGATTGTAGTCCCATGATCCAGTATCATCACATAGCCTATACCACGTCGACGCCTTATCCTTCAAAGATAAAGGAAAGACCTTCTTCTTGACCTCATCCTCGGGCAAACCTGCAAGCTTAAATAAACCGCAAACTTCATCTACATAGATGAGATGCAAGTCTGGATGTGACGTTCCATCTCGTGTAAAAGGATTAGCCAGCAGTTTCTCAAGCATACCCGAAGGAAATTCAAAGCAAATATTTTCAGTAGGTGCAGCAGGTTGAGGAGCAACTCTTTGTGCTTCCGTTCGAGGTGAAGATACCCCGAACAAGCCCCTCAAAGGATTAGTTTCCATAGTGACAAGTGACAATAAATTTCAGCACACTATATGAATGTTTCCTTACCAAGTTCCACTTACCAAAGGCGCTTCACTCCCCGGCAACGGCACCAGAAAAGAGTCTTGATGACCCACAAGTATAGGGGCTCTATCGTAGTCCTTTAGATAAGTAAGAGTGTCAAACCCAACGAGGAGCAGAAGGATTTGACAAGTGGTTTTCAGCAAGGTAATATCTGCAAGCACTAAAATTATCGGTAACAAGTAGTTGTGTGGTGAGATGATTCGTAGCGAGCAATAAGTAACAAAAGTAGCAACGGTGCAGCAAAGTGGCCCAATCCCTTTTGTTGCAAGGGACAAGCCTGGACAAAGTCTTATAGGAGGAAAAACGCTCCCGAGGACACACGGGAATTTCTGTCATGCTAGTTTTCATCATGTTCTTATGATTCGCGTTCGTTACTTTGATAGTTTCATATGTGGGTGGACCGGAGCTTGGGTACCGCCCTTACTTGGACAAGCATCCCACTTATGATTAACCTCTCTCGCAAGCATCCGCAACTACGAAAGAAGAGTTAATACAAAGTCTAACCATAGCATTAAACTAGTGGATCCAAATCAGCCCCTTACGAAGCAACGCATAAACTAGGGTTTAAGCTTCTGTCACTCTAGCAACCCATCATCTACTTACTACTTCCCAATGCCTTCCTCTAGGAGCAAATAATGGTGAAGTGTTATGTAGTCGACGTTCACCTAACACCACTAGAGGAAAAGCAACATAGAACACATCAAAATATCGAACGAATACCAAATTCACATGACTACTTATAGCATGACTTATCCCATGTCGTCAGGAACAAAAGTAACTACTCAAAAAGCATAATCATATTCATGACCAGAGCGGTAATGAGTAGCATCAAAGATCTGAACATAAACTCTTCCACCAAGTAACCCAACTAGCATCAAGTACAGAGAGTAATTAACACTACTAGCAACTTTACAAGTACCAATCGGAGTCGCGAGACGGAGATTGGTTACAGGAAATGAACAAGGGTTTGGAGATGAGATGGTGCTGATGAAGATGTTGATGGTGATGAGTCCCCCCCCCCCCCGATGAGAGGAGTGTTCGTGATGACGATGGCGGCGATTTCCCCCTCCGGGAGGGAAGTTTCCCCGGCAGGATCGTCCTGCCGGAGCTCTAGATTGGTTCTTCTCAAGTTCCACCTCGTGGCGGCGGAGAATCCTCCGAGAAGCCTCTCCCTAGTTTTTTCCAGACCGAAACCCTTCTTGTAGCAAAAGGGGGGAGACAGAGGGCCAGCTGGGTGCCCACAAGCCCCTTAGCAGGCTTGTGGCCACCTGCTGGCGCCCCTCTGGCACTTCTTCGGCCCAGTATTTTTTATAAATCCCGAAAAAAATCATCGTTGATTTTCATGGCGTTTGGAGTTGCGCAGAATAGGTATCTCAAACTTGCTCCTTTTTCAGGCCAGAATTCCAGCTGCCGGCATTCTCCCTCTTCATGTAAACCTTGCAAAATAAGAGAGAAAAGGCATAAGTATTGTACCGTGAAGTGAAATAACAACCCAAAAAGCGATAAATATCAACATGAAAGCATGATGCAAAATGGACGTATCAAGCCTCTATGATATTCATGTTTATGGTGATTTATGTCCTACTCATGCATGCACTCATTGTTGGTTAATCTCAATGCATTTTGATGACTGTTGTCGCTCTCTAGTTGGTTGCTTCCGAGTCTTTTGCTAGCCCTTCACTTATACTAAGCGGGAATACTGCTTGTGCATCCACTTCCATAAACCCAAAGTTATTCCATATGAGTCCACCATACCTACCTATATGTGGTATCTACCTGCCGTTCCAAGTAAATTTGCATGTGCCACTCTCTAAACCTTCAAGAAATAATCTGTTTTGCATGCCCGAACCGCTCATGTGGTGACAAGGGGCAATCAGTACCTTCCATGCTAGGCGTGTTATCCTCGATATGTGTTTATTCACTATCATTCACGAGAAAGGGGCCGGTAATTGGAATGCCCAGTTCCATGCTCAAATCGAAAAGATAATTGCAAACAAAACTCCCCCTGGATTGTTGTTGGTATGGACGGCACCCGAGTATTCGGCTAGTCATGGAGTGTGATTGATCGGTGGTGGGGGAGTCAAAACTTTACTTTTCTGTTTGGGAACTACCTATAGTATGTGTAGCATGGAAGATGGTGAAAACTCTTGGTCATTGCGTTGACAATGAAAGCATGCCACCCAAAATTATTTATCTCTATCTTCAAAGCTTGAGCTCTGTCACCTCTGCAAATCAATGCTTCCCTCTGCGAAGGGCCTATCTATTTATGATTCTGTTGAGTCATCCTCTTCTTATAAAAGCATCAATTAGAGAGCACCTCCATCATTTTTATGCTTTGCTATTAATTGATTTGACTATGACTGTGACTTGATCTTCTTTGCCATGAATTACAATGTTCAGTGAGCCCTTGGTCTTTGAAGGTGCTCTGCATTTATGTTTTGCGGTCTCAGAAAGAGCTAGCAAGATACCATCTGTTCATATTGCTTCATGATTGTTTTGATTGAAGTGTTGACGTTTGAAACTTATTATTATTGCTCGCTAGTTGATTATGCCATTGATATGACTTTGCCATGAGACCTAGATGTCATTGCATATTTGGTTAGCTTATGATCTTGCTGAAAATCTGAATATGAGTTAGACATAATTACAGCAACAAGATCAAACAGAGTTCGTAAAAGTTTTTCTTTTGTCTCTTTCAGTTTGTCAACTGAATTCCTTGAGGACAAGCAAGGCTTTAAGCTTGGGGGAGTTGATACGTCTCCATCGTATCTACTTTTCCAAACTCTTTTGCTCTTGTTTTGGACTCTAACTTGCATGATTTGAATGGAACTAACCCGAACTAACGATGTTTTCTGTAGAATAGCCATGGTGTAGTTTTTGTGCAGAAACAAAAGTTCTCGGAATGGCCTGGAAATTTACGAGGATTTTTTGTGCAATATATAAAAAATACTGGCGCAAGAATCAACCGGAGGAGTGGAGCGAGGAGCCCACAAGCCCACAAGGCGCGGGCCCCCCTTGGCCGCGCCTAGCAGGCTTGTGGGGCCCACGGAGCTCCACCGCCTCCAACTCCAGCTCTATTTAGTCCCTTTTGTCCGGAAAAAAAATCAAGGAGAAGAGTTCATTGCGTTTTACGATACGGAGGTGCCGCCACCACCCGTTCTTCCTCTGGAGGGCAGATCTGGAGTCCGTTCTGGGCTCCGGAGAGGGGAGGTCATCGCCATCGTCATCACCAACCTTCCTCGTGACCAATTCCATGATGCTCTTCATCGTTCGTGAGTAATCTCATCGTAGGCTTGCTGGACGGTGATGGGTTGGATGTGATCTATCATGTAATCGAGTTAGTTTTGATGGGGATTGATCCCTAGTATCCACTATGTTCTGAGACTGATGTTGCTACTACTTTGCCATCCTTAATGCTTGTCACTAGGGCCCGAGTGCCATGATTTCAGATCTGAACCTATTATGTTCTCGTCAATATATGTGTGTTCTTGATCCTATCTTGCAAGTTGTAGTCACCTACTATGTGTTATGACCCGGCAACCCCGGAGTGACAATAGCCGGAACCACTCCCGGAGATGACCATAGTATGAGGAGTTTATGTATTCACTAAGTGCTAATGCTTTGTTCCGGTTCTCTATTAAAAGGAGAACCTTAATATCCCGTAGTTTCCATTAGGACCCCGCTGCCACGGGAGGGATGGACAATAGATGTCATGCAAGTTGTTTTCCCTAAGCAAGTATGAGTATATACAGAATGCATCCCTACATTACATTGACAAACTGGAGCTAGTTACATATCTCCCCATGTTATAACTGTTGCATGATGAATGTCATCCGGCATAATTATCCATCACCCATCCAATGCCTACAAGTTTTTCCTACTGGTCCTTGCTACTGTTACTCTGTCTCTACTGCTGTCACTGCTGCTACTATTACTCTGTTGCTACTGCTGTCACTGCTGCTACTGTTACTGCTATTGCTGTCACTATTGCTACTGGTTTACCGTTGCTACTGTTGCTATCACACTACTTTGCTACTGATACTTTGCTGCAGATACTAAGTCTTTCAGGTGTGGTTGAATTGACAACTCAACTGCTAATACTCGAGAATATTCTTTGGCTTCCCCTTGTGTCGGATCAACAAATTTGGGTTGAATACTCTACCCTCAAAAACTGTTGCGACCCCCTATACTTGTGGATTATCACGTATCTATAATTTTTGATGGTTCCATGCTATTATCTTGTCAAACTTTGGATGTTTTGTATGCCTTTTATATCTTTTTTGGGACTAACTTATTAACTCAGTGCCAAGTGCCAGTTCCTGTTTTTTCCGTATTTTTGACCTTTTCAGAGTAGAATATTAAACGGAGTCCAAACGGAATAAAATCTCCGAAAATATTTTTTCCGGAACAGAAGATACGCACGGAGCTTGAGAACCAAGGCAGAGGGCACCAGAGGATGCCACAAGCCCCCTAGCCGCGGCCTGGGGGGCCCGCGCCTAGCAGGCTTGTGGGCCCCTTGTGGTTCCTCTGCCCTACTTCTTCCGCCTATAAATCCCCGAAAAATCTAAAACCACGGGAGAGAGCCACGAAAATACTTTTCCACCGCCACAAGCTTCTGTCTTCGCAAGATCCCATCTGGGGCACGTTCTGGTGCCTGCCGGAGGGGGGATTCGGACACGGAGGGCTTCTTCATCAACACCATTGCCTCTCCGATGATGCGTGATTAGTTCACCATAGACCTTCGGGTCCATAGCTAGTAGCTAGATGGCTTCTTCTCTCTCTTGGATCTTCAATACAAAGTTCTCCATGATCTTCATGGAGATCTATCCGATGTAATCTTGTTTTGTGGTTTGTTTGTCAAGATCTGATGAATTGTGGATTTATGATCAGATTATCTATGAATCTTATTTGAGTTTCTTCCGATCTCTTATATGCATGATTTCATATCCTTGTAATTCTCTTCGAGTTGTGGGTTTCGTTTGGCCAACTTGATCTACAGTTCTTGCAATGGGAGAAGTGCTTGGTTTTGGGTTCATACCGTGCGGTGACCTCACCCAGTGACAGAAGGGGTAGCGAGGCACGCATCGTGTTGTTGCCATCAAGGGTAAAAACATGGGGTTTATATCTATTGCATGAATTTATCCCTCTACATCATGTCATCTTGCTTAAGGCGTTACTTTGTTTGTCATGAACTCAATACACTAGATGCATGCTGGATAGCGGTCGATGTGTGGAGTAATAGTAGTAGATGCAGATAGTATCGGTCTACTTGTCTCGGACGTGATGCCTATATGTATGATCATTGCCTTAGTATCATCATGACTTTGCGCGGTTCTATCAATTGCTCGACAGTAATTTGTTCACTCACCGTAATATTTGCTATCTTGAGAGAAGCCTCTAGTGAACACTATGGCCCCCGGGTCTACTTCACATCATATTTTCAGCCCTACACTTTTACTCTGTTGCACTTTCCGCCTTCAGCTCTCACCTTGCAATCAATCGTGAAGGGATTGACAACCCCTTTGTAGCGTTGGGTGCAAGTTTGCTGTTTTTGCGCAGGTACTTTGGAGACTTGGCTTGATTCTCCTACTGGATTGATACCTTGGTTCTCAAACTGAGGGAAATACTTACTGCTACTGTGCTGCATCACCCTTTCCTCTTCAAGGGAAAAACCAACGCAAGCTCAAGAGGTAGCAAGCTCCGCCATTGCCATCTGCTGGACGGCGATCTTGGAGCCCTGCTGCAAACATTCTTCTGCCCTCTGTCAATCGCCGGTGATGGTAATGAGTCCCTTCGGCCCTGGCATCTTCATCTTCAGATAAACGTAACATGGTCAGGCCCTGAAACATACATATGATGGACGACCAAGTATGGCGTGGTATGCACTCTGGAAGTCCACCACCTCAAACGTGAGTTTCTCCTTGCGGAAGTTCTTGTCAGAGCCGGAAACAACGTCTAACGCGATTTGGCCGAGTGACTTGGCCTTCTTCTCTGGGAGCACTCCGTGAAACTTCATATTGCTCTTGCTGAGTTTGCACATCAGAATGCCCATCCCCTTGAGAGTGTTGGCGTACATGGTGTTCAAACCACTCGCTCCGTCCATCAAAACCTTGCGGAGCCGAACTCCTTTTACCACCGGGTCGATAACAAGAGCCCGACATCCTGGAGTGGGGACATGGGTCGGGTGATCTGACTGGTGGAAGGTGATGGAAGTCTGTGACCACTTGAGATACTTTGGGGCGGAAGGAGCTGCCATGTTGACCTCTCGGTCGACCACTTTCAGTCGATTCTTGCTTTCAACACCAGCAATGATCATCAGAGTGGCATGGACCTTTGGAAAGGGTTCTTCCTGTTCTTCGTCCTTGATACGTCTCCATCGTATCTACTTTCCCGAACTCTTTTGCCCTTGTTTTGGACTGTAATTTGCATGATTTGAATGGAACTAACCCGGACTGACGTTGTTTTCAGCATAATTGCCATGGTGTTGTTTTTGTGCAGAAATAGAAGTTCTCGGAATGTCCTGAAAATTTACGGAGATTTTTTCTGGAATAAAAGAAAAATACCTGCGCAAAGATCCACCGAAGGGGGTGTGCCAGTGGGCCACAAGCCAACAGGCCGCGGCCACCCCGTATGGCCGCGCCGTGAAGGCTTGTGGGGCCCACGTGGCACCACCGCCCCCAAACTCAGCTCTGTATCTTCAGTTTCGCCTGGAAAAAAATCAGAGAGAAGGTTTCATCGCGTTTTGCGATATGGAGGCGCCGCCACATGTTGTTCTTCATCTGGAGGGTAGATCTGGAGTCCGTTTCGGGCTCGGAGAGGGGAAATTGTCGCCATCGTCATCATCAAGCTTTCTCCATCGACAATTCCATGATGCTCTTCACCGTTCATGAGTAATCTCATCATAGGCTTGCTGGACAGTGATGAGTTGGATGAGATCTATCATGTAATCAAGTTAGTTCTTGACGGGGATTCATCCCTAGTATCCACTATGTTCTAGATTGATGTTGCTACTACTTGGCTATGCTTAATGCTTGTCACTAGGGCCCGAGTGCCATGATTTCAGATCTGAACCTATTATGTTGTCGCCAATATATGTGTGTTTTAGATCCTATCTTGCAAGTTGTAGTCACCTACTATGTGTTATGACCCGGCAACCCCGGAGTGACAATAGCTGGAACCACTCCCGAAGATGACCATAGTATGAGGAGTTCATGTATTCACCGCGTGTTAATGCGTTGGTCCGGTTCTTTATTAAAAGGAGAACCTTAATATCCCATAGTTTCCATTAGGACCCCGCTGCCACGGGAGGGATGGACAATATATGTCATGCAAGTTCTTTTCCCTAAGCACGTATGACTACATACAGAATACATGCGTACATTAGATTGACGAACGGGATCTAGTTACATATCTCTCCGTGTTATAGCTGTTACATGATGAATCACATCCGTCATACTCATCCATCACCGATCCACTGCCTACGAGTCTTTTACTACTGGTTCTCGCTACGTTACTTTGTCTAGGCTTGTCCCTTGCTACAAAAGGGATTGTGCCACTTTGCTGCTGTTGTCACTACTGCTGTTACTTGTTACTTTGCTGCTGCTGCTACTGTTGTTCCTTGCTACTTCTCTGTTACTTGTTGCAAGACTTTGTTGGAGCCGTAGCCAGGGAAGCATTCTTCTCAAGAATAATCCCCCGTCAACGTGCTGGCGCCATTGATATAACAGTTAGGAATAGTCTGTCGTGTCAACAGATCGTTTCTGGAACCGTTGCTATCATACTTCCTTGCTACTGATACTTTGCTTGCAGACACTAATCTTTTAGGTGTGGTTGAATCTGACGCATTCAGCTGCTAATACTTGAGAATATTCTTTCGCTTCCCATCTTGGCAAATCAATAAATTTGGGTTGAATACTCTACCCTTGAAAACTGTTGCGATCCCATACGCTTGTGGGACATCAAGGCTTTTTCTGGCGCCGTTGCCGGGGAAGCACAACTATATTCTCTGAGTCACTTGGGATTGACGTCTGCAGATCATTATGAGGAATCCGAAAGATCCAAGAACTAAAATCTTGCCTTCCACTACGAGGAGAGGTAAGGAACTGCCATCTAGCTCTGCACTTGATTCACCTTTAGTTTTGAGTAAGTTTGCGACTTCGCCTCCTGCTAGAAATCTTGATATGTCTCCTGTGCTTGATGATGCTACTTCTGCTATGCTTGATACTATGCGTGATGATGCTATGCCTGATGATGCTATGCTTGATACTATGCCTGATGATGCTATGCTTGATACTATGCCTGGTATGCCTGATACTACTATGCCACTTGGTGCATTCCTTGATGCACATATTGCTAGAGCTGCTGCTAGATGTGATGATACTTCTGAAACTGCTGATACTATTGAAGTAGAACTTGCTACTATGCCCGAATTGCCTGTTATGCCTGATACACTCTATGCTATGGAGGGAGAGATAGCTGAGGATTTTCTTGCGTGTAAGGATAACTATGATGTTGAGAAATTACTGTGCAAGTGGAAAGAAAAATCTCTGAACGCTAGGATGAAATACGACCTGAAGTTTTCCACTTCGCCTATCTTTGTGACCGATAAGGATTATGAATTCTCTGTCGACCGTGAGTTAATCACTCTGGTCGAATCTGATCCTTTTCACGGTTACGAGTCTGAAACGGTTGTAGCCCATCTTACCAAACTGCATGATATAGCCACCCTATTCACTAGTGAGGAAAACATCCGCCACTACTATATGCTCAAGCTGTTTCCTTTCTCGCTAAAGGATGATGCTAAGACCTGGTTCACTTCTCTTGCTCCTGGAGGTGTGTGTAGCCCCCAGGATATGGTCTACTACTTCTCTGAAAAATATTTCCCTGCCCATAAGAAGCAAGCTGCCTTGCAGGAAATATACAAATTTGCTCAAGTTGAAGAAGAGAGTCTCCCACAAGCTTGGGGGAGGCTTATCCAGCTACTGAATGCTTTGCCTGATCACCCTCTTGAGAAGAATGAGATACTTGATATCTTCTATAATGGACGTACCAATGCTTCTAAACACCACCTAGATAGTTGTGCCCGTAGTGTTTTTAGGGAATGAACCGTAGTATAAGCTGAGATTCTACTGAATAACACCTTGTGCAATGAGAATGCTTGGACTATTCCCGAACCACCTCCTAAGCCAACTCCTAAGAAAATAGGTATTCTATTCCTCAGTCCTGAAGATATGCAAGAAGCCAAGAAATCTATGCGGGAGAAAGGCATTAAATCTGAAGATGTCAAAAATCAACCACCTATCGAAGAGATCCATGGTCTCGATAACCCGATACAGGTAGTAGAAGTAAATTCTCTGCGTAGGTTTGATGAGAGTGATATTCCTTGTGATAAACCTGCTAGCTTATGCCTGGATGAATTTGATAACTTTGTTGCCAAACAACAGAGTTTCAGTGATTATGTTAGCAGACAATTGGAAAAAAATGCTCGTATGCTTAGTCATTTAAGTGCTTGTGTGGATAGAAATGTCAATGATCTTAAACTTCTGAGTAAGCATGCCTCTATGGTTACTACTCAGGTAGAACAAGTACTTAAAGCTCAAAATGACTTGCTCAATGAGTTGAATGACAATTCCGTCAGAGTCGTTACTGGAGGCGGTAGAATAACCCAGGAACCTTTGTATCTTGAGGGTCATCCGGAGAGAATTGAACAAGATTCTCAAGGAGTTAGCACTGATGCACCTAGTCATCCTAGAAAGAAGAAGAAAGATGATAGGAACCTGCACGCTAGCAACCCTGTTGTTGCTACCCCTGAGAGTCCAAACGATGCCTCTATCTATGATGCTGAAACACAATCTGGTGATGAACATGAGCCTAATGATAATATCGATAGTGATGTTCTTGAAGATGCTCAACCTGCAATGAAAAGGATGTGGAGATTGAACCTAGTGTTGATCTTGATAACCCACAGCCTAAGAATAAGAGATATGATAAGAATGACTTCGCTGCTAGGAAGCATGGTAAAGAAAGGGAGCCATGGGTTCGGAAACCTATGCCCTTTCCTCCCAAACCATCCAAGAAAAAGGTTGATGGGGATTTTGAGCACTTCGTTGAGATGATCAGACCTATCTTTCTGCAGATGCGTTTGACAGATATGCTCAAAATGTCTTCGTATGCTAAGTACATGAAAGATATTTTGACTAATAAAAGGAGGATACATGAGGTTGAGATCTCCGCCATGCTTGCTAATTACACTTCAAGGGTGGAACTCCGAAGAAACTAGGTGATCCCGGTGTGCCCAGTATACCTTGCTCCATTAAAGGTAACTACGTTAGAACTGCGTTATGCGACCTTGGAGCCGGTGTTAGTGTTATGCCTCTCTCTCTCTTTATCATAGACTTGAGCTGGATAAGTTGACACCCACTGAAATCTCTCTGCAAATGGCTGACAAATCAACTTATTTCCCTATCGGTATTTGCAAGGATGTGCCTGTTGTGGTTGCTAACACCACTATCTTAACAGTCTTTGTTATCTTGGATATTCCCGAGGACGATGCCATGGCTGTCATCCTCGGAAGACCCTTTTTAAACACTTCAGGGGCTGTTATAGATTGCAACAAAGGCAATGTCACTTTACATGTCAATGGTAATGAGCATACAGTGCACTTTTCGAAGAAACAATACCGAGTACATTGCATCAATGCTATGGAAAAAACTTCATCGGTTCTTATTGGGAGCTTTGAATGCCCTATTCCTCATGTCAAGATGAAGTATGATTTGCTTATTGGGGAGATACACATCCCCATTGAGGTGACTTAGTGACTATTCGGAAATTCTCCGTTCTCTTTTGCAATTCGAGAAAGTTTTGTCGAGGGGATTTAATCAACCCCATTGACGGATTTCTTTCGATGACCATGAGATGGATGAATCGAGGAGTCACAAACCTCTATTCCAAGCTTTCACTTTAGGTTGCTTAGAAGAAAAATGATAGATTTAGTTTAGTTTTCTGTGTTTTCTGTTTTAGTGTCTGGTGGAAAAATACCCCGAAAATAAAAGTTCTCCGAACGCTGTGAAAATCAAGTATGATTTTTTCTGGAATTTTTGAAAATTACTGGGACAAAGAGTCTGTCTGGGGGCCACACCAGTGGGCCACAAGCCCTAGGGGCGTGGGCACCCCCTGGCCACGCCACCCAGGCTTGTGGGGCCCACAAGCACCCCCTCCACTCATTCTTGCTCTCATCCGCTTCTCCTACCTCCAGAAAAAATCGTCTCGCAGCTCAAACCCGTGTTCTTGCTCCTCTTGTTGGGATTTTCGATCTCTTTGCTCAAATCACCATTCTCCGAACTGTTTTGGGCAAATTACTCCTTGGTAAGTGACTTCTCCATTGGTCCAATTAGTTTTTGCTCTAGTGCCTTATACTCCGCGTATTTTTGCTACCTTCGTGACCATGTTCTTGAGCTTTGCATGCTGATTCTAGCTGGTGCCAAGAGTTTTGATGCGTAATATGGTCTCTAGGCACTTGTGGGAGTAGTTGCTACGAGTTTAGTAGAACCTTGTTCACCTTCCCTTTTGGTCAGTGAAAATTTCAGAAAAGGAAGATGTTCAGGAGAAACTTTCATGGTGGTTCCTCAAGCAAGAGAGGTCCCCGTCTTGCGATTCGGGAGCCTGATCCTTACCAACCTAGGGACGCGCAGGTACAACCATGTGAATGGCCTTCTGATGAATTTATGATTGAGGCAGGTTTCAAAGATGAGTTTGATGCATTTGTTCGCAACGTCGGACTTGCAGAATTCATCTCCGATAAATGTGAACAGTATGTTGCTCTCACTGCCTCTTTTGTTCATAGTTTCAAATTTTCAGCTGGCCGTGAGCCATCGGTACTGTTTGATCTCTATGATAAATCATATACCATGGATTTAGAGGATTTCAGTAGAATTTGCAAAATACCTATTTGGGGTAACCTCAATGATCCTCCTAAATCTTCGGTTAGAGATTTTTGCGGTGGTATTACGGTTGGAGAAACTAGAGACATTACGCAAGCTACCATGGGGAGTATTCATTTTCCTGCCTTGCATTACTTTGCCCTCTTCACAGGCAGATGTATTAATGGCAAGATTGAGCATTGTCATCTCTGGGCACCCGACCTTAGTATCCTTAAGAGCGCAGTGACAGGTGACAAGAGCTTCAACATGGGAGCTATTATAGCAAGGAGGCTGAATAAGAATGCAATAGAAGGGGACTTCTTTGGTGGGATCTATGCCACTCACATAGCAAATTTTCTTGGAGTACCCATCCGCGAAGCAGATCCCCCGCTCCATACATCTCTCCTTGACCGCGTCGCTTTGACACGCTACCATTGTCGGGGGGATAACCCCGGGGTAGGCTCATCAGGCATGTTCCTTCATTTCCGGCCCAAAGGACATGAATGTATACAGATTCCCAAGGCCCAAGTCTTCTGGCCGGATAGGCTGCACCTACCGGCTAGAGGACGAGGCGGCCGTCCCTCTGGCCGACCAGGCAACCCCCGCCGGCTAGAGTCAAGGAGGCTACCTCTTCTGAGCCGGCTTGGTCCCGCTGACCCGGCTAGGAATGAGGCGGCCGCACACAAATCGGCTAGCCAAGCAGGCTAGCCGACCAAAGATCACAAGTCACATCAGATTGTAGGTCAGGATAAGAGCTTACGATTAAAGGTATCTACGCATAAGCAAATGTACTGGATCGGGGCGCCCGGAAGGTATGAGCGTCGGCGGCCATGCCACTGACCTACCCCGGCTCTGATCCATCACCTAGCATAGTGTCGGACCGTCACACTCCCACTCCATTACTGCACTCGGCGTGGGGAACAGTGGAGGCGGACGTACTACCTGCCCATGACGAATCTTGCGGGGCGACGCTTGACGTACAATGTGTGCTCAGCGTGAACCTTACGCGAGAGCCTCATTGGCCAGCCGGCGGGTCCCACTGCCAATCGAGACCATGCAGCCGGCGGGCCCCTCAAGCGACAAGACAAGACTCTTGTGGGCCCCTGGCCAGCGGGCGTGGCTGCCAGCCGGGTCCCACACTTGTACCCTTTATCCATATTGTAGGTCAGCGGGTTCGTCTATAAAACCCCCCGGTCGCCCTCCATGCAGGGGGGCCGATCAGTCAACAGTCATACAACACTACATGCTCACCAACCACAGAGAGAGAGGCAGAGACGAGTTGGCTGCTCCCCTCTTCCTCCTCCCAACATAGCTCTAGGAGCAACATTGTACTCTGTTCATACACATCAAAAACTCCGGCAGGATTAGGGGTGTTATCTCTACGGAGAGCCCTGAACCTGGGTACATCGTGCGTCCCACGCGTGTACCAACCTCGTTCCCAGCGTCCACCTTTGTCCCTTCGGTTCTCACCGACTTTAGCCTACCTATGGCATATGTTGTGAGTATTCACCGACATTTGGCGCCCACCATGGGGCCGATCGCGACATCGGCTGACTTTACGCGCTGGGCAGGGCCCCGCACCTACACCACCGGATGCATCGCGTCCGGATCCGTTTGCATGCCCGTGGAGCCCGCTTTCGACGAGGCAACACCCATGATGATCGACGTCCCCGTCCGCCATGCGGATTCGGACGAAGATTCTGATGACGAGGCGCTCCCTAGCGTCGTCATCGCTGCTATGGAGAACCTTAGCGTTCTCTTCAGCGACCTTCGTCTCAACGACGGTCCGCGCTACTTCGGAGAGGACTTCGACGTTGAGGTGCTCTGCGCCAGCTTCAGCAAGCTCTCTATCGCTGAGAAGCCTGCCCACGACGTATATCCCAGCAACGTCCTCATCTTTGACGGCCCACCACCGTCGGTGGGGTTCTTCACCCCATACCACGTTGCTGACGTCTCCAACACCGTGGAAGTGATGGTTATCGGCGCCGGCACCAGCACAGCTCCCGGCAAGGCCTCCACAGGCGCTAGCGAGCCCATCGCTGCCACCGCCGATACTCTTCGGGACGCCATCGCCGGCCTGAAGTCACCCGTCACCACTTCTGCAAACCCTGCTGACGCTCGGGCCTCGCTGGAGGAGGCTCGCAAGCGTATCCTGGAGGAGGGCATCGTTGTAGCTTCGGCAAAACGTCGGTTGGAGGATATGCAGCGCGAGTATAACTCCACATACGACCTTACTCCGATTACCGAGGCCCCTAGCCGGCTTGGATCGGTCCGCAGCCGCGACCGGTTCATCGCCGAAGTCCTAGGCGGCGATCTGCCCACCTACGGGACTCCTGCGCCGAACATGTGAGCAGCGCAGGCAGCCATGGAAGAGATGGCGAGCCTGGAAGGCGAGGAGCGCGCTTTCCAGGAGAAGCGGGTCAAGGACCTCCTCGACGCCGCCAACCAGCAACACGCTCGGCTTGGCCCTAGTCGGGCTCAATCGGAGTCCCCGAGACCCAACTCCGGCGCACGCCGCAACCCTAGCAGTCAGCATCATGCAGAAGGATCATCCTCGCATCGCCCTTCCGGCCGAAGGGGCGAGGGAAGCCAAGACCGGCGCTCTCAGCGCCAGAGCGAGCACACTTCAGGCTTGCGTCGCGGAGGCGACGAGGGCGATTCGGAGTGTGAGATTCTTCCCCCACGAAGAACTCAGGTATCTGGTTCACGAGGCGCCTCCCCTCTCGCCACTAGGGCTGGCGCTCACGCCACCCAGGATGACTGGGACGCTCGCAGACGTCTCATCGTCCTGGCCCAGTCAGCCCTCCTAGAGGAAGACGGTCCCGTCGGTCCGGCCTGCTTCAGCCCCCGGATCTGAGGGGAGCCGTTCCCCCGAGGTTTCACCTTGCCTCGGGACACGCCAAAGTACAATGGCACGGCCAAGCCGGAAGACTGGCTGATTGACTACACCACGGTCGTCCGCTACGTGCCACTCATGTTGACCGGCTCGGCCCGGACTTGGCTTAACAGCCTCCCGGCCGGTAGTGTCAACTCTCGGGTGGACTTCGAGGAGGCGTTCGTCTGCAACTTCACTGGCACCTACAAGCGCCCTGGCCGACCCCATGAGCTGGCCATGTGCGTCCAGAAGGCCGACGAACCCCTTCACGACTACGTCACCCGGTGGAGTGAGCTCCATAATTCCTGCGAGGGGAAGCATGAGGTACAAGGCATCCAGTACTTCATTGACGGTTGCTAGGACGGCACCCTCCTCAAGCACAATCTCATGTGCACCGAGCTCACCTCTCTGGCGGTGCTCATGGCCAAGGCGGACAAATACGCCACGGCTGACTCAGCGATGCGCGTCAAGGTGACCGCTTCGGACAAGGTTGTGCCTACACCGGCTACTCCCAAGCCGGCTGGGGACAACCGAGGCGGCCAGAACAACTACAAACGCAAGGCGGGTCAGATGGATCCCCGCTCCAACAGCAAGTTGGTGGCCAGCGTGGAGGGCGAAACATCGGCTCCTCAAGCCGGCCCTCCACGAAAGCGTCCCAACAGAAGCAACACCAACTGGCTGCCCAAGCAGGCCTTCGAGCAGCTGCTCGATGCCCCCTGCAAGATACATTCTCGGGCGCAGCCGTCTTCCCACACCCTTCGACAGTGCAGCTTTGCACGCCGGCTGTCGCAAGGGGATGGCCTGCCGGCTCCTCCAGGTGCGCAGGCGGCCCCTTGTGCACCGGCTCCCAACCATGCTCTGGCTCCGCCGCCGCCGCCTCGCGACGACGACCATCACCAAGACGACTACCCTCATCAAGACGGAGCATTCGTCGTGTTCACCAACAAAGGCGACGACAAGCACAGCCTGCGCCAGAGGCGGCGCGAGGTAAACACCACTGTCCCCCCGGTTCCCCAGTACATGGATTGGTCTGACAAACCAATCACATGGAGCCGGGTGGACCATCCTGCGGTGATGCCCAACCCGGGATCATACACACTCGTCCTCGACCCCACCTTCGCCTCCAAGAGGCTCACCTGCCGATTCTCTCGGGTGCTGGTCGACGGCGGCAGCAGCATCAACATCCTCTACCTCGACACTCTCCTCAAGCTCGGACCCAAGGAGACGGACGTCCTACCAACCAGTACTGTCTTCCATGGCATCGTGCCTGGGCAGTCCTGCTCGCCCATTGGCAAGATCCAGCTGGATGTCCTCTTCAGAGACAAGCCCACTTCCGCCTAGAGTCCATATGGTTCGAGGTAGTGGATCTCAGTAGCCCGTATCACGCGCTGCTGGGAAGACCGGCTATGGCCAAGTTTATGGCTATTCCGCATTACGCCTACCTGAAGATGATGATGTCGGGTCCCAAGGGCATCATCAGTGTTGTTGGCGACTACAAGAAGTCGCTCGATTGTGCCCAAGATAGCAGCCGCCTCGCCGACGCCTTGGTGATTGCTGAGGAGAAGCGGCAGATCGACCAGCTCGTGGCCCAGGAAACTAAGCAGCCGGCGATTCCTTCTCCTTCGCCCCAATCGGTCGACGAGGGCTCTTTCAAGCCGGATAAATAGATCAAGCAGGTCCCACTCGACCCTGCCAACCAAAAGCAGCGCGTCACCATCGGGGCTGGCCTCAGCCCCAAATAGGAAGACGAGATCGTCGACTTCCTCCGTGAGAATCGGGACATCTTGTCATGGTCCCCCAGGGACATGTCGGGTGTTCCGAGGAAGTACGCCGAGCACAAACTTCACGTGCGACCGGATGCAAAGCCGGTGAAACAACCCTTGCGTTGCTTTGCCGAGGGGAAGCGGCGCACGATCGGAGAAGAAATCACTCGGCTCCTTGCAGCCGGCTTCATCATGGAGGTTTTCCACCCGGACTGGCTGGCTAATCCAGTCCTGGTGCTGAAGAAGAACAACACATGGCGAATGTGTATTGACTACACTAGCCTGAATAAGGCCTGTCCGAAAGACCCTTTCGCGTTGCCTAGGATAGATCAAGTGATCGACTCCACTGCAGGCTGCAAACTGTTGTCGTTTCTGGATGCCTATTCAGGCTACCATCAAATCAAGCTGGATCGAGCTGATCGCCTGAAGACCTCCTTCATCACGCCCTTCGGGGCCTACTGCTACACCACCATGACGTTCGGTATGAAGAACGCAGGTGCGACATTCCAACGATGCATGCAGTAGTGCCTACTGCCACAGATTGGCAGAAACATCCACGTCTATGTGGATGACATCGTCGTCAAGACGAAGCAGCATTTCAGCCTCCTCGTCGACTTGCGGGAGATGTTCGCCAATCTGCGCGAGTACAAGATCCGGCTCAACCCGGAGAAGTGCGTCTTCGGGGTTCCAGGCGGCAAACTCTTGGGGTTCTTCGTGTCCGTCCGCGGTATCGAGGCGAACCCCGAGAAGATCGGGACCATCGAGCGGATGGTGCGGCCGGCTCGAATCCTCGACGTCCAGAAGTTCACCGGCTGCTTGGCGTCCCTTAGCCGGTTCGTCAGCCGGCTTGGCGAGAAGGCCCTTCCACTCTACCAACTCATGAAGAAGACAACGAAGTTCGAGTGGAACGACCAGGCGGACGAAGCCTTCGGCGACCTCAAGCGGGTAATCACGAGCCTGCCGATCTTGGCAGCGCCGTCTGAAAGGGAACCCATACTCATATACATTGCGGCGACCACTCGCGTGGTTAGCATAGTGTTGGTAGTTCAGCGTAAAGAGGAGGGCAAGGCCCTGCCAGTGCAGCGCCCTGTCTATTAACTTAGCAAGTTTTGTCCTCCTCTAAACAGAAATATCCATATTATCAAAAAACGTGTTATGGTGTTTACCTTGCTGCAAAGAAGTTGAAGCAATACTTCCAAGAGCATGCCATCACTGTGGTGAGCACTGCTCCACTTTCAAAGATCATGGGCAACCGTGATACCACGGGCAGGATTGCCAAATGGTCCATCGCCATGGCGGACCATGATATTCGGTACGAGCCTCGCACCGCCATCAAATCTCAGGTGGTGGCCGACTTCTTAGTCGACTGGGACGAGACCCAGTTTGAGCCACCGCCTCCAGACTCCACGCATTGGCGGATGCACTTCGACGGCTCGAAGATGCGGGCAGGACTGGGAGTCGGCATCGTCCTGACGTCTCCGAAAGGGGACCAGCTCAAGTACGCTCTCCAGATCCATTTTGCCGCCTCCAACAACGTCGCCAAGTACGAAGCACTGGCTCATGTCCTCCGGCTCGCCAAGGAGATCGGCATCCGGCGGCTCATATGCTTCCGTGATTCAGACTTAGTGGTGCAGCATGTGTCTAGCGAATGGGACGCCACTGGCGCCAACATGGCAAGCTACCGCTTCCTCATCCAGCAGCTCAGCGACCCTTTTGAGGGCTGTGAGTTTCACCACGTCCCCAGGGCAGAAAATGAGGCGGGCGATACACTGGCGAAGATCGGCTCCACGAGACAGGCCATTCCAGCCGGCGTATCCCTTGAGCAACTCCATAAGCCGTCTATCAAGCCGTCTCCCGAGTCAGCATCGATCTTTGTGCCGACTGACTCTACGGTGCAAGCGTCGTTGGCTCCGTCAGTTACGCCGGCTGCGGCTCCCACGCCGGCTGCGCCGACTACACTGACTCCAAAAGCGGCACCGACTGAATCCACGGTGCAAGCACCGTCGGCTTCGCCAACTACACCGGCTGCAGTTCCTATGCCGGCTCTATTGGTCCCACCGAATCCAATGGCGGCGCCGGCTACGACAACAACCCCGTCTCTGCCTCGACTCGAATCCTCCTAGTGGGTGGACGTCATGGAGGTAGACGGTGAGCCGACTGCCGCGGCAGCACCAGAGACACGTTGTCTCGAGCCCGCAACCACGGCACCATCAGGCTCGGGGGCTGCAGAAGCCCCCAACAGTCAAGACGAAGCGGAGGCGACCCTTGTGTCGGCTCCATCATGGGCTCAAACTATTCTGGCCTTCCTTCTTCGCGGCGAACTTCCTCAGAACGAGGCAGAGGCGAGATAGATCCAGCGCAGGTCCGCCGCCTACGCCATCATCAATCGCGAACTGGTTCGACGTAGCGTGACCGGCGTGTTCCAACGCTGTGTCGAATCAGAAAAGGGACAGGATATCCTCAGAGACATCCACCAGGGGGAGTGTGGGCATCATGCCGCCTCCAGAACCCTGGTGTCCAAGGCATTTCGCCATGGATTCTACTGGGCCACGGCCCTCGAGGAGGCCGTAGATCTGGTCGACAAGTGCGAAGGTTGCCAACGCCTCAGCACACAGAGCCACATGCCGCCTTCGGCCCTCAAAACCATTCCCCTGTCATGGCCATTCGTCGTCTGGGGACTGGACATGGTAGGGCCCTTCAAGACGACTCGCGAAGGGATGGCACATCTTTTGGTGGCGGTCGACAAGTTCACCAAGCGGATCGAAGCCAGACCTATCAAAAAGCTTGACGGCCCCACTGCTGTCAACTTCATCACAGACATCTCTGTCCGATATGACGTTCCCCACACCATCATCACCGACAACAGCACCAACTTCACCAAGGGCGCTCTAGCGATCTACTGTTGCAAGGTAGGCATCCGGCTCGACTTGGCATCAGTGGCACACCCTCAGTCGAACGGCCAAGTAGAGAGGGCCAACGGCCTGATTCTGGCCGGCATCAAGCCAAGGCTGGTGGCGCCACTGGTCAGATCAGCCGGCTGCTGGATTGAAGAACTGTCGGCTGTGCTATGGAGCCTCCGCACCACGCCCAACCGGTCGACCGGCTTCACTCCATTCTTTCTGGTATATGGGTCCGAGGCTATTATTCCCACGGATATCGAGTTCGACTCGCCTCGGGTCACCCTATACACAGAAACGGAGGCGAAGGAGGCAAGAGAAGATGGTGTGGATCTCCTCGATGAAGCAAGGGACTTGGCCTTGAGCCGGACGGCCATCTATCAACAGAAGTTGAGATACTACCACAGCAAAAAGATCAAGCCTCTCTCTTTCAGGGAGGGACACTTGGTCCTCAGAAGAATCTAGCGCACAGCCGGCCAGCACAAGCTCTCATCCCCATGGGAGGGACCCTTCATCATCAGTAGGGCGTTGCACAACAACGCTTACTACCTGATCGACGCCCAAAAGCCAAGGAAGCGCAAGAGGGACGACTTCGGCCAAGAAACGGAACGTCCATGGAATGCGGCGTTGCTTCGCCCGTTCTATTGCTAAAAGGCAAGAGTCAAGCAAGGGAAAGAGCATGCACATGTATCTTTCTCCCTCTTTAGGGAACAACAACGAATGCAATAAAAAGCGCATGCTTCATGTTTCTTTTTATTGAGAGTTTTCACTCAGTGTACGCCCTCTGACTGGCTTCAATAAGCTCGGGGGCCACACCGCATACACCTCTTGCTGGCTTTATCAAGCTCGGAGGCTACGCAGTGCATGCCCCTTGCTGGGTTTAACAAGATCGGGGGCTCGCTAGCCGCTTGGACGCCTTCCCTATTGTAAAAGAACACATAGTGTAACCGGCTGATCCCTGGTCACCTCGTACGAGCGTGCGGGCTGGCTCCAACCGCCTGGTTTGCAAGGTGACGCCATGTCAGGTTGGATACATGCAAAGTTCGGCTACAAAGGGTCGCCGACTCGTGCTGGCTCAATCATATATACGATCTCATTCAAGCCGGCCTCTGATTGGCTTATGTCTTGTTCTTTAAGTCTTGATGGCTTCGAAAAAGGAGTCAAACAGGAATCAAAAGACAAGATCATAAGACAACACGCTTGGCAATACGAATATAATGCTGAATATATACATTCACAAAAGCATTGGCCCACGGCCCATGTTCATTACATCCCTCCAGGGGTAGAACACAACACAAAAGGACACCGGCTACGGGGCTGTGGCCTCATCGGTCGCCCCGGCCGCTGCTCCTGATGTGGTAGCATCACCATCTCCGGCTGCTCCCGAAGCGGTTGCGCCATCTCCCTCGCGAGGGCTCCCGGCTCCGTCCGCAATGGAGTCGGCGTACACTGCACCACTGGAGGCGGCGGCAGATTCCATAGCCCGGGCCGCCTCGTCGGAGCTGCCGTCAGAGTCATAGGACTGAAGGCCGTGCAGATCTTCAGCGATCACACCGCCATCTTCACTCCGCTCCAAAACGAAGTCGTCCCAGGCTGCGTACTCAACGACGTCGCTGGCCCTCACACGAAGCGCCTCCTCCATGCCTTGTAGCTCCGCCTCCGAGCCATCATACTGGGTGGCAAGCTTGCCCAAGTCCAGGTTCCGATACCAGGACTTGGCCAAGCGTAGGGCCATGTAAGCCCCAGCCCGCGTAGCAGAGGCGCGCCAGGCATCCACGCGTTCTCCGCCTGCTGCAATCCAGTGGGTGAGCCGGCTCATGGACGCAAGCTCCACGCCTTCCGGCCACAAGGCCGCCACCATCGACAAACCTGCGACCTGGAGCTGAGCCACAGACTCACCCAGGGCGCACAGGCGGGCCCGAAGGCCCACCCCGATCTCCTCCACACTCCAGCCGGGGGTAGTGTCTACCTTATGCCCAGTCGCGTGGCGCTCCTTGCGGCTTACCTCGACAACGGTGTTGGCCGCGATCTGGGTCTCAAGAAAGAGAGCTGGAAAGGCAGCAGCCAGGACGTAAGAGCACATCAAAAAGAGGAGACGGCCAGAAAGACCAAAAACAAGACAGGGAAGAGAGACTCACGATGGAAGGCGCCATCAGTCTCATGGGAGACCTCGAGGACCTCGCGCTCCCGCACCTTACTCGCATGAGTAAGGCGGGCAACCTCCTCCTAGAGAGTTGCCGCAGACTCCAAGGCCTTGGCCATCTGCGTTTGCTTCTGGACAAGGGCCTCCTCCTTCTCCCTCAAGGCGGCATCCTTGAGATCCATCTCCTTGAGGTGAAGCGACGCGAGGCGAACCACGTCGGCGCAGTAGGAGGCCTCCTTCTCCTGCAACGTAGCGCGCAGTCGCTCCAGCTCGACCTGGCTGGCCGCCTCGAGCTCCTTCTTCTCCGTTTGAAGAAGGACCAGTTGCTCCTAGAGCTGGTTGCCGGCATTATGCAGGGCGTCCCGCTCCGTGGCAGCTTCGCCCAGCCGGACTTCGAGCTCGGCGATCCGGCTGTCAGCCCCCAGGTGTTGGGTCCGCAGCTCGTTGTAAGCCTGCACCTGGGCGTCATAAATCTCCTGCCAAAAAAGCAATAAGGAACAGGATTAAGATTCGGCCTGGTTAAGACTTAACCAACTCGATTCTCGGGGGCTACGCGCGCCCCCACTGAAGAAACCATACAGGGAAAAGGGCCTCCAAGAGATTCAGACCGGCCGACAATCGACCGGCCCAATTCTCGGGGGCTACACCCAATGGGTGCGCTGTCGCGCCCCCACTAGCGCAAAAGGAAGAGAAAAAAGTTCAAAAAGCCAAAAAGGAAACACCTACCTGGGTGCGGGCGTCCAGGCGCTCCATGTCGCCGCACACCACGCGGGCCGACTGCTCCACCTTGGACCGGCTGCTGGCAAACATCGTCACCAGCTCCGGTACGCCAGAGAGCACGGTGCCAGCGGGCAGTCGCAGGCGGGCCAGGTTTGCCGCCTGCCATGTCCTCATGGGCCGGCTCCCAGCCCGGCCCTCAGCCCCCGGCGCAACAGGGTCGTGCTGGGGAATCACGATGGCACCGGCTCCTGGTGCCGGCTCGGCAGCCGGCTTTGGCGCCATCCCGGTCGACGCTACCTCGTCCGCGGGAGGCGGATGGGCCGCGTCCGGCGCATCCATGGTCGCCGCTGGGGCGTCAGGGGCCGTGTCCGGCGCACCTAGGTCCAGCTCTGGCGCGTCGGGTGCCGCCTCGGCCCGGGGAGAGTCAGGGACCGTTTCCAGGTCCACCTGCGCCGAGGCTTCTGACCCTGAAGGCTGGGCCCCCTCAGCCCTTGGGGCCGGCCTTGAGGCGGCCTCGCTAACTGGCTCCTCCGCACGAGCATGTGCGGAGGGATCATGTCTAACCTTCGCACGCTTCTCCACCGGCCTCTCGACCCGGCTGGGGCGAGGCTAGCCCACGGCGGCCTTCCCCGCAGCCGTGTCCCACCGGCGCTTGGACTCCGTCTCAAGCTCCCTCTGGGCAGCATCAGCTGCTGCCCAACCAGCCCGCTCGGCTACGGAGGCGGTGTCTTCATCCACATCCTCCGCCTCCCTGTCAAGCAAAACTCCTAAGGAACAAAGCTCCTCGCAAGATGGACGAAGAAAAGGGGGAGGAAATCTTACCCCGCTACCATAGGGACCTGCCTCCGTCCAGCACCGCGGCGTCTCTTCGTGCCACCGGCTCGCTGTCCGGCTGGAGGACCCGGCGCCGACCGCTTAGAAGCCAGTCGGGAAGCTGTGGCACCCTTACCCTTCTTCCCGGCTGCCTCGTCAGCAGCGGTCGCTCCTCCCCTTTGGCGCCTGCCGCGCATCAGTGGCGGACTGGTGACCTCTTCCACCCCATCAGAGTCCTCCTTGAAGGTGGCACCAGAATAGAATGAGGCTATCTCATCATCGTCTGTCCAGTCTGCAACGGAGGGCCGTGCGTACTCATGAGACGGCTCTGTCCCTTCCGACTCCAGGGGATTCTTCGAGCCGGCGGAGGAGTCCAAGCGGGATTCAATCATGCCCTCGTCCTCAATTTCCGAGGCGTCGGACACATCCACATCGGGAGCGAGCGGACGGAGGGACCCCTGCAGATTCTCGAATAGCTGCGAAAAAGGATTCAATTGATGGCTCAGCAGCATGACCGGCTTCAAGACAAACAGCAAAGACGAAAGAAGCCACCTACCATCGGAGGCGGATGGGCCCTGTTGAAGGGGGACATTCCCCACGTCCATTCCCCGCTCTCATCCATGCGGGCGATGGAGATCAGGTTCACCCTTCGCGCTACATCGCCGGGGGTGAACCTCACTCATCTGGCAGACCAGATGCGGCCGCCTCTGCAAGGGCAGGATCTGGCGGGCCACCATGGTGGTGAGAAGGTCGCGGCCAAGGAGGCCGCTCTTCTCCAAAATATCGAGGTGGGCGCAGATCAGCGCCACCTCGGGAATCGGCTTGGGGGTCTTCGCATCCCAGTTCCGCCTCGTCGGCGAAGCGATGTCGAACGGGGGCATGTTGTGGGCATCCTGGGCCGGGTCGACGCTCTGCACATAGAAGAAACCCTTCTCCCAATGCTTGATGAATTCTTGCAGAGGCATCTGGGGGAAGCCCGACTTCGAGCGATGATGCACCAACGCGGCCCCGCACGACGTCATCGGGCGCGGCCCCTGGAGCTTCTCCACCTCGGATTTATCCATGGCGATAGACTGCTGTTTGAAGAAAAACAGGCTGCGCCACAGGTCGACAGGGGGCTCGATCCCCACGAAGCCCTCGCAAAGGACCACGAAGGAAGACAGCTGCAGAATGGTGTTCGACGCCAAGTGATGCGGCTGCAGGCCGAAGAAGTGGAGCCATTCGGCGAAGAAGGCGCTGGCTAGGAGCCCGGAGCCCCGGCAAAAATGCTCGACAAAGACCACGACCTCTCCCGTGGCGGGTGCGGGAGCAGTATCGGCGCCAGGGATGCGCACCAACACTTGGGAGGCCGGGGGCAGTAGTCGCTTCGATGTGCCCCTCGCCGACGTCACTACCCAGCCAGGCTCCCTGCGAGGACGCCTTCTGCGTCGAGGGCTTCTTCGAGGAAGAACCACCGGCCATGGTTGCGGATGACGGGAACCCGAAAGGGACGGCGAGTAGGCGACTTTGCGGCGACGAAGACGAAGAAGACGAAGGATGCGAGCTCTTTCTCTCTGGGCACAGGGAGGAAGAGAGCGTGGATGCGGGGCAAGAAGGGGGGTGAATGGCCTCCTCGGAACCCACGCATCCCATTTAAACCCCCACGACGTGTCGTGGGGAGGGGATCCGGTGCGCTCCGGGCCCCCATTAATCCCGTGTATTACGGGCGGTAAAATTTCCCTAAGCCCAACCGTTGCGGAGTAAATCCGCAGAGGATCCCCCGCACGGAGGCCGAGGGGGCGTCGTGGCGGGACCTAGGGCCCAGGCCCGGTCCCGTCATCAGTAACCACCATCATTACGCCAGGCGAGGCCTGGCACGTGGCGTTCTCCGAGCGAATTGCGACGAGGCCGAGGCGTCGCCTTGAAGCCAAACGGTTTCAAGGTCGGCGCCCTTCGTCATGAGTAGCGGCAAAAATATCAAGACACAATTGACAAGCCGGTGAGGCCACCCACCCGCACGCGGCAGGCCTCGCCAGCTTCGGGGACTACTATCGGGGGGATAACCCCGGGGTAGGCTCGTCAGGCATGTTCCTTCATTTCCAGCCCAAAGGACATGAATGTATACAGATTCCCAGGGCCCAAGTCTTCTGGCCGGCTAGGCTGCACCTACCGGCTAGAGGACGAGGCGGCCGTCCCTCTAGCCGGCCATGCAACCCCCGCCAGCTAGAGTCAAGGCGGCTACCTCTTCTGAGCCAGCCTGGTCCTGCCGGCCCATCTAGGAATGAGGCGTTCGCACACAAACCGGCTAGCCAAGCAGGCTAGCCGGCCGAAGAACACAAGTCACATCATATCGTAGGTCAGGATAAGACCTTACAATTAAAGGTAGCTACGTGTTAGCATAGGTACTGGATCGGGCGCCCGACAGGTATGAGCGTCTGCGGCCACGCCACTGACCTACCCCGGCTCTGATCCATCACCTAGCATAGTGTCAGACCGTCACACTCCCACTCCATTACTGCACTCGGCGTGGGGAACAGTGGAGGCGACCGTACTACCTGCCCATGACGAATCTCGCGGGGCGACGCTTGACGTACAACGCGTGCTCGATGTCAACCTTACGCGAGAGCCTCATTGTCTAGCCGGCGGGTTCCACTGCCAATCGAGACCATCAAGCAACAAGACAAGACTCTTGTGGGCCCCTGGCCAGTCGGCGAGGCTGCGAGCCGGGTCCCACACTTGTACCCTTTATCCATATTGTAGGCCGGCAGGTTCGTCTATAAAACCCCCCGGTCGCCCTCCATGCAGGGGGGCCGATCATTCACCAGTCATACAACACTACACGCTCACCAACCACAGAGAGAGAGGCAGAGACGAGCCGGCTGCTCCCCTCTTCCTCCTCCCAACACAGCTCCAGGAGCAACATTGCACTCTGTTCATACACATCAAACACTCCGGCAGGATTAGGGGTGTTATCTCTATAGAGAGCCCTGAACCTGGGTACATCGTGCGTCCCATGCGTGTACCAACCTCGTTCCGAGTGTCCACCTTTGTCCCTTTGGTTCCCACCGACTTTAGCCTACCTATGCCATATGTTGTGAGTATTCACCGACAACCATTTCCTTGAGAGGGATGATTAATCCCTCCTATACCAATTGATATTTAACCGGCAGCGTGTTTTCCATGTTACCCTTCATGCTCCTGCTTTCTTTGACTTTCAGGTAAAACAGAGATATTACATAACCATAGGAGAGGCATATGAGTATGAGAGGGAGGCGACGGCTGCTCGTCTTTGTGAGGTAGCTATTCAGGCAGTGGCTGCAGCGCTCCCGTATAACCCCGATTATGATTTTGGGTTTCGCCAGGACCACCCTTGGGAGTAGACCAAGTTAGGACAAAAGCCTAAGCTTGGGGGAGTACGTGTTCTCACCGACTTTACATTCTTGCTTATGCTTTCACTTTGTTTGTCGGTGTTCACACTTTGCCACTGTATCATCCATGCTAGTTTATTTTCTTTTTCTTGTTTTCTTTTCGTGTGTCTGTCTAGTTTGAAAAAACCCAAAAACATTTTCTTTTCTTCTTTTGCTTGTTGGGAGCTTTCCCGTGTAGATAGTTTTCTTTTTTTCTTTGAGTCAAGGTAGAAGATATTGGTTACAATGTTTAGTGGCTCTTGCATGCATACTTGTTTAGCTTTCAAAGAGCCATATTACTTTGTCTTCTCCTTTGTGTTTGCCTACAAATTCCAGCGTAGTCCAATGCACGAGCACGCTTATTATTGTTCACATCATTCGGTCGTGCAAGTGAAAGGCAATAATGACGATATATGATGAAGTGACTGAGCCTGGAAAAGCTGGTATGAACTCGATCTATTTTGTTTTTGTAAATATGACTAGATCACTGTTCCTAGTTCAGCTTTGTTGTGGGAGAAACATGTTTGCATTGACAACTTAGAGATCATAGTTGATTATGCCATGCTTATTTAGCTAGGAGCTTATAATGCTTTGTCTTGGTTGCCAACTTGAATTTTGAGATGACTATGATGTAGTATGATAGGATGGTATCCTCCTTTGAATGTTTCAAGTGGCTTTACTTGGCGCATGTTCACGCATGTAGTTGAAACAAAATCAACATAGCCTCTATGATATTCATGTTCTTGGTGATTTATGTCCTACTCATGCTTGCACTCAATGTTAGTTAATCTCAATGCATTTTGATGACTGTTGTCGTTCTCTAGTTGGTCGCTTCCCAGTCTTTTGCTAGCCTTCACTTGTATTAAGCGGGAATACTGCTTGTGCATCCACTTCCATAAACCCAAAGTTGTGCCATGTGAGTCCACCATACCTACCTATGTGCGGTATCTACCTGTCGTTCCAAGTAAATTTGCATGTGCCACTCTCTAAATCTTCAAGAAATAATCTGTTTTGCATGCCGGAACCGCTCATGTGGTGACAAGGGGATATTGGTATCTTCCATGCTAGGCGTGTTATCCTCGATATGTGTTTATTCACTATCATTCACGATAAAGGGGCCGGTAATTGGAATTCCCAGTTCCATACTCAAATCGAAAAGATAATTGCAAACAAAACTCCCCCAGGATTGATGTTGGTTTGGACGGTACCCGAGGATTCGGCTAGCCGTGGAGTGTGATTGATTGGTGGTGGGGAGTCAAAACTTTACTTTTCTGTTTGGGAACCGCCTATAGCATGTGTAGCGTGGAAGATGTTGGGAACTCTTAGTCATTGCGTTGAAAATGAAAGCATGCCACCCAAAATTATTATCTCTGTTTTAAAAGCTTGAGCTCTGGTGCCTCTGCAAATCAGTGCTTCCCTCTGCGAAGGGTCTGTCTATTTATTTTCCTGTTGAGTCATCCTCCTCTAACTAAACCACGAATTAGAGAGCACCTGTGTCATTTTTATGCTTTGCTTTTAACTGTGTTGAGTGTGACTATGACTGGATCTTCATTGCCTTGAATTACAATGTTTAGTCAGCCCATGGTCTTTTAAGGTGCTCTGCATTTATGTTTTGCGGTCTCAGAAAGAGCTAGCGAGATACCATCTATTCGTACTGCTTCATGTTGTTTTGATTGAAGTGTTGATATTTGAGACTTATTATTATTTGCTCGCTAGTTGATTATGCCATTGATATGAGTTTACCGTGAGATCTAGATGTCATTTGCTTATGTGGTTTGATTGTGATGTTGCTGAAATTCTGGTTATGAGTTAGACATAGTTGCAACAACAAGATGAAACAGAGTTCGTCAAAGTTTTTCTTTTGTCTCTCTCAGTTTGTCAACTGAGTTGCTTGAGGACAAGCAAGGCTTTAAGCTTGGGGGAGTTGATACGTCTTCGTCGTATCTACTTTTCTGAACTCTTTTGCCCTTGTTTTGGAATCTAATTTGCATGATTTGAATGGAACTAACCCAGACTGACGTTGTTTTCAGCAGAATTGCCATGGTTTTGTTTTTGTGCAGAAATAAAAGTTCTCGGAATGTCCTGAAAATTTATGGAGATTTTTTCTGGAATAAAAGAAAAATACATGCGCAAAGATCCACCGGAGGGGGCGTGCCAGTGGTCCACAAGCCCACAAGCCGCGGCCACCCCCTATGGTCGCGCCGTGCAGCCTTGTGGGGCCCACGTGGAACCACCGCCCCAAACTCAGCTCTATATCTTCCGTTTCACCTGGAAAAAAATCAGAGAGAAGGTTTCATCGCGTTTCGCGATACGGAGGCGCCACCACAACCTGTTCTTCATCTGGAGGGCAGATCTGGAGTCCGTTTCGGGCTCACGAGAGGGGAAATCGTCGCCATCGTCATCATGAACCTTTATCCATCGACAATTCCATGATGCTCTTCACCGTTCGTGAGTAATCTCATCGTAGGCTTGCTGGACGGTGATGAGTTGGATGACATCTATCATGTAATCGAGTTAGTTCTTGATGGGGATTGATCCCTAGTATCCACTATGTTCTAGATTGATGTTGCTACTACTTGGCTATGCTTAATGCTTGTCACTAGGGCCCGAGTGCCATGATTTCAGATCTGAACCTATTATGTTGTCGCCAATATATGTGTGGTTTAGATCCTATCTTGCAAGTTGTAGTCACCTACTTTGTGTTATGACGCGGCAACCCCGGAGTGACAATAGCCGGAACCACTCCCGGAGATGACCATAGTATGAGGAGTTCATGCATGCACCGCGTGTTAATGCGTTGGTCCGGTTCTTTATTAAAAGGAGAACCTTAATATCTCGTAGTTTCCATTAGGACCCCGCTACCACGGGAGGGATGGATAATAGATGTCATGCAAGTTCTTTCCCTAAGCACGTATGACTACATACGGAATACATGCCTACATTAGATTGACGAACGGGAGCTAGTTACATATCTCTCCGTGTTATAGCTGTTACATGATGAATCACATCCGTCATACTCATCCATCACCGATCCACTGCCTACGACTCTTTTACTACTGGTTCTCGCTACGTTACTTTGTCTAGGTTGTCACTACTGTTGTTACTTGTTACTTTGCTGCTGTTGCTACTGCTGTTCCTTGCTACTTCCCTGTTACTTGTTGCAAGACTTTGTTGGAGCCGTAGCCAGGGAAGCATTCTTCTCAAGAATAATCCCTCGTCAATGTGTTGGCGCCATTGATACAACAGTTAGGAATAGTTTGTCGTGTCAACAGATCGTTTCTGGCATCGTTGCTATCATACTTCCTTGCTACTGATACTTTGCTTGCAGATACTAATCTTTCAGGTGTGGTTGAATCTGACGCGTTCAGCTGCTAATACTTGAGAATATTCTTTCGCTTCCCGTCTTGGCGATTCAATAAATTTGGGTTGAATACTCTACCCTCGAAAACTGCTGCGATCCCATACGCTTGTGGGACATCAGTCCTTCTTCTCTTGGTCTTTCTCACTCGACTGATCCTCTCCGAATTTCTGGATCAATAGCCTGCACTGTCGAGTGGTATGCTTAGGCACTATGGTGTTGCCTTCTTCATCTATTTTCGTGTGGATTGCACACGGCTGATCAAGGATATCTGGTCCCGATCGATTCTTGAATTTCTTGCGGGGGAATTAACTCTTGGCCTTTCCCTGGAACTTTCCCACTCCCAGAGAGGCTGCATTTGCCGGCGATGTGCGCTCCACCTTCTGCTTATGCTTTCGGTTGGAATTGGCATCTGTGTCGACCACTTTGCGCTTGCCGCTGCGGATGCAGTCTTCTTCTTCTCCATTGGCATAGCGAGTTGATATCTCCGTCATCTTGATCATAGACATATCTCCTGTCCGACCGAACTTCAAATACAACTCTCGGTACCTGACGCCTGCTTTGAAAGTGCAGACTATCTAATGCTCGGTGACGTTCTCCACCGTGTGGTGGAGAGTGGTCCAGCGCTGGATGAAATAGCGCAAAGACTCACTCGGCTTCTGGATACAATGTTGTAGCGCGGAGAGACCAGCAGGGCGCTGCAGGTGCCTTCAAATGTCTTGATGAACACTCGTGCCAAGTCTGCCCAGCAGTAAATGCTTGATGGAGCTAGTTGATTCAGCCAAGCACAGACTGAACTACCCAGCATCAGGGCAAGTGCTTCATTGCGATGTTGTTGTTGCCGCCGCCGATCTGAACTGCCAACCGGTAATCATCTAGCCATGTTTTTGGCTTGGATTCACCGGTTAAATTGCTTATTCCGGACGCCATCCTGAAGTTGGGGGAATATCAGTGGAGCGGATTGCTCGGCTGAAACACTCAGGGCCGGAGATGACAGAGCCACTTCCACTCGGACGATCGCCGTCGTATCCGTCACGATGGGCTCGGCCTCTATCAACTCTCTTCTGAGTGAGATAGTCCCATACATCACGCCTTTGGTCGCGGTCATCGCCCACCGATCGCCTTTCGTCGTTGCGCCGGGGCGCGTACGAACCACTCCGCGGAGGAGAGCGTGAGCGATGGCAATAATGGCGATTGAACCGAGGGGAAGCGGATTCCGCCGCTGGTCTCTGTGACGATCTTCTCGGTGATCTCCTCCTCTGCGATGCTGGGGAGAACCTGGGCTGTAAACCGACCGAACTGTGTGTGCTCGGACGGAATTGTTGTGCAGTCTATTGCAAGACTGAGAAACAACGGAATTCTGCTACAGTGGCGCCTGCAACAGGGCACGGATCTACTACACCCCTATGTCCGCTTCTGAATCTGATGGCTGGATGGAGTATGCAATCCTTGCGGCTGCAGCCAGGTTGAGGACGGGTGCTACGGCAACAAAAGTCCTTCCCCGGCAACGCCAGGTATTCTTCTTGCTACTTCTCTTGCTTGCGTTGGTTTTTTCCCTTGAAGAGGAAAGGGTAATGTAGCACAGGAGGAGTAAGTATTTCCCTCAGTTTGAGAACCAAGGTATCAATCCAGTAGGAGAATCTCGTCAAGTCCAGAGTACCTGCGCAAACACAAAAGAGCTTGCACCCAACGCTATAAAGGGGTTGTCAATCCCTTCAAGATTGATTGCAAAGTGAGATCTGAAGGCGGAAAGTGCAACGAAGAAAAAGTGTAAGGCTGAAAATATGGTGTGGAGTAGACCCGGGGGCCATAGTGTTCACTAGAGGCTTCTCTCAAAATAGCAAGTATTACGGTGGGTGAACAAATTACTGTCGAGCAATTGATAGAATTGCGCAAAGTCATGATGATATCTAAGGCAATGATCATACATATAGGCATCACGTCTGAGCCAAGTAGAACGATACTTTCTGCATCTACTACTATTACTCCACACATCGACCGCTATCCAGCATGCATCTATTGTATTGAGTTCATGACAAACAGAGTAACACCTTAAGCAAGATGACATGATGTAGAGGGATAAACTCAAACCAATGATGAAAACCCCATCTTTTTACCCTTGATGGCAAGAACACGATGCGTGCCTCACTACCCCTTCTGTCACTGGGTGAGGTCACCGCACGGTATGAACCCAAAACAAAGCACTTCTCCCATTGCAAGAATCATAGATCTAGTTGGCCAAACAAAACCCACAACTCGAAGAGAATTACAAGGATATGAAATCATGCATAAGAGAGATCAGAAGAAACTCAAATAAGATTCAAAGATAATATGATCATAAATCCACAATTCATCGGATCTCGACAAACACACCGCAAAAGAAGATTACATCGGATAGATCTCCATGAAGATCATGGAGAACTTTGTATTGAAGATCCAAGAGAGAGAAGAAGCCATCTAGTTACTAGCTATGGACCCGTAGGTCTATGGTGCACTACTCACGCATCATCTGAGAGGTCATGGTGTTGATGAAGAAGCTCTCCGTATCCGCATCCCCCCTCCGGCAGGGCACCAGAACGTGCCCCAGATGGGATCTTGCGGAGACAGAAGCTTGCGGCGACGGAAAAGTACTTTTGATGATCTCCTGATTTTTTATGGGATTTTAGGGAATATATAGGCGCAAACCTAGGGCCGAGGAGGCTGAGGGAGCCCACAAGCCAGGGGGCACGGTCCCCCCTGGCCGCACCATGAGGGCTTGTGGGGTCCCTGGTGGCCCCCTCCCCTGATTCTCCGGCTTTCTGATCTTTTTCTGTTTCGGAAAAAATCTTTTTGGCAGTTTCATTCCGTTTGGACTCCGTTCAAAATCCTCCTCTGAAAGGGGTCAAAAACATGGAAAAAAACAGGAACTGGCACTTGGCACTGAGTTAATAAGTTAGTCCCAAAAAATATATAAAAGGCATGCAAAACATCCAAAGTTTGACAAGATAATAGCATGATACCGTCAAAAATTATAGATACGTTGGAGACGTATCAACGGGCATATGGAATACCTCAATGTTGTCATGATGAGAACGCCGACCGGACGCTGGAGGGCGCGGATGATGACGCGCATCCGAAGTCTCTCAAGTTTCGCGCTTGTCCCGATTGGTCCTTGGCGGGCTCTCGTGTGAGCCGGCCATGAAGATCTCCGCCATAGGGCTGCAGCTCTCACACTCCGAACAAGAGCCAGACGGATCTGACACCGAGTGGGAGGAAGACACGGAGGTGTACTAGGTTCGATGGCCTCCACCTGCAGCGAAGACACTTGACACACGAGTGCATGACGCACCCAGCGCTGGAGCCGCGAGCAACCGGATCGCTTGTTGCGAAGAGCGATGGGGAGCACAGTCGACGGCGGAGTCGACAGTTGACGAAGAAGAACTCCGCAGGAACTAGCGCGGAAGAACGTTGCTCCGCGAACTGGAAGCACCTCGACGTCGAGAGGTGCCTCCTGAAGCCATGCCGAATCGTTGCCGACGAAGACAAGTGTGCCGAAAACGATCTCGTGACCCAAGAACAAATCGCCGCCGGAAGACATGTGGAAGGAGGAAAACGCAAACTTGCCGTAAATTGCCAAGATGTCTGCCCCACGGTGGGGTCCAACTATCATGGGTATAAGCCTGACAGTAGATGAGTAGGGTACGAAAGTAGAGGGCAGAGTCCTAACTATGGCAAGGTTGTATGAGTTCAGGCCCCTCTGTGGTTCAGGTAACATCCGTACGTCTCAGTGCTCTGGAGCTTTTGTGTCGAATGAAATACAGGTGTTACAGAATGCGAACCCTTGTGCCAGAGGGGAGGGGTGGCTTATATAGAGTGCGCTGCCCCTCATAAGTGTCCAGCCTTCAAGGGTACAATAAGTGAGATTGAATGAATACGTTACAGGTAACGTATGCCATAAATTAAAATAACTATAGTAGGTTAACGTCTGACTGTTAACCTCGCTGGAGTGGCTTCTGGCCTTCTATGTCGACTGGTTTCCGGTCTTCATCGAGTGGAATCCAGTCGTCAGTCACAAGATGATCTCCGAGTGCTTTCTTACCGAGTGGACAAGAGGATGTCTTAATCCAGTCGGTAGGTATCTTGTGACCTTTAAGCTAATAATGAGGTGCCCTTGGGTAGGACTTATAGGTCAGGCCTATGACCCTACCCTTGGGCTATAACCCCATCAGAGGACTCTTCTCCCTTGGCTCGTCCAAACCCTCCTCCTTGGAATAGGAGGCAAGGCATCCCTCCCTCCTATTCCTCCTATATATAGTGGAGGTTTTGAGGGAAAACTACACAAGAAAAGCCACATGCTGCCCTCTCCTCCATAGATCGTCTCCCTCATCTAGATTAGTCCGGCATACCTTGGCGATGCCTTGCTGGATTAGTTCACCACCACCACTACCACACCGTTGTGTTGTCGGAGAACTCATCTACCTCTCCGCTCCTATTGCAGGATCAAGAAGGCGAAGATCGTCATCGAGTTGTACGTGTGCTGAACATGGAGGTGCCGTCCGTTTGGCGGTAGATCGGGACGGAGTTCGTGGAACGTGTTGCGAGTTGGATCTTGAAGATGTTCGACTACATGAACCAAGTTTCTTAACACTTCCCACTTAGCGATCTACAAGGGTATGTGGATCCGATCTCCCCTCTCGTAGATGGTCATCAACATGGATAGGTCTTGCTGTGCCAAGGAATTTTGTGTTTCCCATGCAACGTTCCCCAACAGTGGCATCATGAGCTAGGTCTATGCGAAGATGATGTCTCGAGTAGAACACAAAAGAGTTTGTGGCCATTGATGTTCAATTTGCTGCCCTCCTTAGTCTTTTCTTGACTCGGCGGTATTGTTGGATGAAGTGGCCCGGACCAACATTACTCGTGTGCTTACGAGAGACCGGCTTCATCGATTGACATGCAACTTGTTGCATAAAGATGACTGGTGGGTGTCTGTTTCTCGAACTTTAGTTGAATCGGATTTGACCGAGGCGGGCCTTGGAGAAGGTTAAATAGAAACTTGCATGTCACTATTTTGGTTTTGCATAAATAAGATGTGATCATACTAGATACCCATAGCAGCCACGTAAAACATGCAACAACAAATTAGAGGATGTCTAACTTGTTTTTGGAGGGTATGCATGTGATGTGATATGGACAAAGACATGATAAGATATATTTGTTGTATGAGATAATCATGGTGTAATAGTTAAATGTCGACTTGCACATCAATACTACGGCAACCGGTAGGACCCATAGGGTTGTCTTTAATTATTTTGCGCTTGGTGATGCTTAGCTTTATCGCTAGTCAGTAGCTTTAGTAGTAACAGCATAGGTGGCGCAGTGATACGTCTCCAACGTATCTATAATTTTTTATGGTTCCATGCTATTATCTTGTCAACTTTGGATGTTTTATATGCATGAATATGCTATTTTATATCTTTTCTGGGACTAACCTATTAACTCAGTGCCAAGTGTCAGTTTCTGTTTTTTCCGTGTTTTTGGCCCGTTTTCAGACGGAGTGCAAATGGAATGAAACTTTACGATGATTTTTTTGGACCAAAAGAGACCCCCGAAGCTTTGGGAGAAGGCTAGATGGGCCACGAGGGAGTCAGAAGCCACTATATGCATATATGGCAGGTGGGGTTGTAAGTTTTAGCGTAAAGCAATTTTTTCTCCTACAACAAGAGAGGGCTAAAAGCAAAATGTTACTACAAAGGTTGGTTGTTAACGAGATGGTTCCGCCAACCAGTTCTCGTACCCGAGTTGTCAATAATTACCCTCATCAAATATATATAATGGTGTTGAGAAATCCAGATAACTTTAGTTCCTTTGGCTCGAGTTGTCCATGACCGTGGACACGGCTAATCGATTAGGTTTGAGTACTCTGCAGAGTTTTGCACACGTTCCCCACAAGATTTGATCACCTCCGTGTATGTCCTCGCACTTCAGGGTGTTTGAAGACCGGATGATCAAAACATGGTCTTTCAACGGGTCCCTCTGAATCCCTGTCGGTGCCCATCCAATCCTACCGTTCTTCTACATCTGCTAGCACCGCCTGTCCAGAGTCGCCGCGTTGTCCAACCAAGCCAGAGCCCATAATGACTTGTGGCTGTGCAGGTAAGCCTTGGGTCTTGAAAATATCCGTCTGTCTCTTTGAGCCTGGGTGAAGCTTTCCGCAGGATGTCATGGCCTCTCCAGCATCCCGGGTCATCCACTGGGTTCTCCAGGGAGCCGATCAACCGTCCTTCACCCAGAGTTGCATTGCGTCCGAGGTCTTGAAAATCTTGTCTTAACCGGTCTTGATTATTTAATCAACCTCGCATCACTTGTGTTATGCACTCAACCGAAATCCCGTCTACTCAAGCATAGCAATATGAAATTTGTCGTCCCGGGCCAAGTATCGGGGTTGTTGTGTGCCTACCACATGATACTACAATCTATACTAAAATTTCCAAGTACGTAAGCAGCATGCAATTGGGCATAGGATGGTAGAACTACGATGCATAAAACATAGGTGATAGTATGATCAAAGTGACTTGCCTGGTATTACTTGATGAAGATAGTCGCTCTCAAAATCCTGATAATTCTACTCGCCACACTCCGAGCAATCTATCGTAAACGAATAGCATTCAATAAACATTCATGCCAAAAATGAAGAACCAAAAGAACATAAGAGCAAAACATGTCTTTGTGCAAAATAACAACATACTAAGGTTTAATAAAAAAAATAGGTTCTAAGTGTGTTCTAAAGTGAAGGTGCATGAATGAGATCAAAAGAGTTAATGGACAAGGAACCATTGCTATATAAGCTCGACTTGCATACACTATGGGAGATGATCAAAAATATTGGGAGAACAACATGAATGTTGTTTGACAAATAGTATAAGGCATAAGAATTTATTTGTAGAAAGAATTTCTTGAAATGGAGCACTACAACGCAAGTTATAGCGAATTGAAGTATGAATTAAATTTGCATTAAAAAGGTCAAGAGAAGTTGAACTGAAGTACGATGGTTATGTACAAAAATATATGACATGAGTGTTTAGGGGTAAAAGGAATCAATTGAAAAGGTGGTACGATTTGCAAGATAAGATCAAATGAATGTTCGAATACAAATTTGAATCGCTCAAATTTGTAAGGTTCAAAGGTCGAAACTAATGATGCTACCGGATATAGGAGATCAATATAAGCGTGTAGAAAAAAGAATTACTAGATTTGAACTAGCGGATCAAAAGATACAAATACGTCAATATAACATTGAATCGGCTTACAATGATGTGAACACTTTTGGACACTAATAGATAAATCTGATTTGATCAAAATTATAAGTTGAAAAGTTAAAATTAATGATACAAACGGAAAGATTACTTTGATACGAATCCGACGCAATTGAATTAATCTAAAACGGAGCTACGGATAAAAAGATATGACCAAAAGAAGTTTGAATATGAATATGAACAAATTTCAAAATTTCAAAATTTCAAAAAAGTTGATATTATAGGTCCATCGGATAGGTGGGATCAAGACGAAACTCTAGGCGTTGGTTTCATCTAATTCGGATAAACGAGTAAAAAGTTATGGCTATTTGAAAAATCAAGGCCAAGCTGTTTTACGGAAGAAAAGTGCTATGTCTAAAAGAATTCTAGTACTAATGTGTAAATACGAAGACTAAATAATATATCTAATTACTCTACCGTATACTAGTGTAGGAATACTAGTCTAGAAATAATAAATTACGGGACTATAAAAAATACGAAGAGAAATACCTTTAGAATGCAGAGTAAGAATTAATTCCAATGAGGAGACGACTTCGAGAAATCCCGTCGAAGAGAAGAAAAAAAATATTTTTATTTAATAAATCTAGTTAAACCAAAAGATTGATTTAATCCGAAATAGATGATTTTTTGGATGCTCCTATGGATCTATATTTATAGGTGGAAGGGAGGTCTAATGGTCCATAGATAAGCAATGTGGGACTAAACATATACGTAAAGAGGCAAACTAGAAAACAAAAGAAGGAGTGCCACATGGGCCATGGATTCGGCCAGCCCTGGTGAGTAGTACAGCCAAGCGCGGCCTTTGTTTTGTTTTTTTTTGCGAGCGAACAATTTTTTTTTTGAAACAAAGAAGAAAAACGTATAAATGAAAAAGAGAGAACATTTTATATAGACATATTATATATCAAAATTTTCAGAATAAAATTTTCTAAAACATGAACATATTTTCAAAACCAAAAAAATACTTTTTTCAAAAAAAAAATTGCAATAACATTAAAATGAAAAGGAATTTGAATTTCAAATAAATAGCAAATACTTAAAATTTGAATCAAGACATTGTCTCCGATTTTGGAGTGTCATTTTCCTCCTCTCGTTTGATTTTTTTTTTAATCAAAGGGTTTTGAAAATATTCAAACTCAAAATTGAAAAGGGATTCAAAATAGAAAATTTTGGGAAAGTCATTTTATTCCCTCTCATTTTTTTTGAGAAGTTTCAAATTCCACTCAAGTTTCAATCACTCAAACAAACAAACAATCAATCTAATAATTATATTAACATTCCAAAATTTATAATTTTGGGATGTTACACGCTAAAAAGGGGTTGTCAATCCCTTCAGAGTTATTTGCAAGCATGAAATCTGGTGGAGATATATATAAAAGATTGCGGAAAATAAAGTAAATAAATTGCAGCAAGATATTTTTGTTATTTTTTTTATAGATCTGACAGTATAATATGGAAAATAGACCCGGGGGCCATAGGTTTCACTAGAGGCTTCTCTCATAAAGGCAACTAATACTGTGGGTGAAAAAATTACTATCGAGCAATTGATAGAAAAGCGAATAATTATGAAGATATCCAAGGCAATGATTATGCATATAGGCATCACGTCTGTGTCAAGTAGACCGAAATGATTCTGCATCTCCTACTATTACTCCACATATCGACCGACTCCTCCCTACATCTAGAGTATTAAGTTCATGAAGAGCAGCGTAATGCATTAAGTAAGATGACATGATGTAGAGGGATAAACTCAAGCAATATGATGAAAACCCCATTTTTTATCCTCGATGGCAACAATACAATACGTGCCTCGCTACCCCTGCTATGTCACTGGGTGAGGACACCGCAAGATTGAACCCAAAACTAAGCACTTCCCCCATTTCAAGAATTACCAATCTAGTTGGCCAAACAAAACCAATAACTCGAAGAGACTTGCAAAGAGATGAAATCATGCATATAAGAATTCAAAAGAGAATCAAATAATATTTATAGATAATCTAAACACAAACTCAGAATTCATCGGATCTCGACAAACACAACGCAAAAGAGTATTACATCGGATAGAACTCCATGAAGATCATGAAGAACATGGTATTGAAGGTCAAAGAGAGAGAAGAAGCCCTCTAGCTAATACTATGGACCCATAGGTCTGTGGTGAACTACTCACACGTCATCGGAGGGGCAATGGACTTGATGTAGATGCCTCTGTGATCAATCCCCTCTCCGGCAGATTACCGGAAAAGTCTCATAGATTGGATCTCACGGGAACAGAGGCTCCCGGCGGCGGAAAAGTATTTTTGTGGCTCTCTTTTGCGATACGGAAATATTTGGGAATTTATAGGTCGGAGAATAGGGTTAGGAGACCTGCAGGGGACCCGCAAGCTAGGGGGCGGCCCCCCTAGGGCGCGCCCTGCACACTTGTGGCCTCCCGGCAGGTTCCCTAATAAAAAACATGGAAAACAATTGGCACTAGGCTCTAGATTAATAGGTTAGTCCCAAAAATGATATAAAACAACATATTAATGCATATAAAACATCCAAAACAAATAATATAATAGCATGGAACAATCAAAAATTATAGATACGTTGGAGACGTATCAAGCATCCCCAAGCTTAATTCCTGCTCATCTCGAGTAGGTAAATGATAAAAACAGAATTTTTGATGCGTATTTCTACCTAACATATTTATCCATGAAATATTCTTTATTGTGGCATGAATATTCAAATCCATAAGATTCAAAACAAAAGTATAATATTGGCATAAAAACAATAATACTTCAAGCATACTAATAAGGCAATTGCTTCCTTTCGAAATAACATGGTCTTAGAAAGTTATCCCTACAAAATCATATGGTCTAGCTATGCTCCATATTCACCACACAAAGTATCTAAATCATGCACAGCCCCAATGAAAGTCAAGCAATTATTTCACACTTTTTATGTTCTCAAACCTTTTCAACTCTCATGCAATACATGAGCGTGAGCCATGGATATAGCACTATAGGTGGAATAGAGTGTGGTGGATGTTGCAAAATAAGAAAGGAGAAGATAGTCTCACATCAACTAGGCATATCAACGGGCTATGGGGCTGCGCATCAATAGATATCAATGTGAGTAAGTAGGGATTGCCATGGAACAAATGCACTAGAGCTATAAGTGTATGAAAGATCAAAAAGAAAACTATGTGGTTATGCAAAAGATGAAATTCCACTAGTTATATGAAAGTGAAAAAAATGGAGACTCTCTATGAAGAACATGGTACTACTTTGAAGACAAGTGTGGAAAATATAGTAGCATTGTCCCTTCTCTCTTTCTCTCATTTTTTTCCTTTTTTTCTTTTTTTCTTTCTTTTTTGGGTGGGCTTCTTTGGCCTCTTTTATTTTTTATGGGCTTCGCTGGCCTCTTTCATTTTTTGTAAAGTCCGAAGACTCATCCCAACTTGTGAGGGAATCATAGCTTCCATCATCCTTTTTGTCACACGGGACAATGCTCTAATAATGCAAATCATCACACTTTTATTTACTTACAACTCGATATCTTGAATAAGATATGACTCTATAAGCAATATGGGAGTGATGGTGCGTGTCAAAAAAATAGGACTGTGGTGTTGCATGGCAATATATCTTAGAATGGCTATGAAAATGCCATAATAGATAGGTATGGTGTCTGTTTGAGGAAAATATATTGTGGCTGTTTTGAGGAAGGTGGGTTTAATGTACCGGCGGGAGTTGCGTGGTACTAGAGAGGCTAGCAAAGGTGGAAGGTGAGAGTGCGTATAATCCATGAACTAAACCTTAGTCATAAAGAACTCACATACTTATTGCAAAAGCCTATTAGTTATCGAAGCAAAGTATTAGACACATGCTCCTAGGGGAAGGGTTGGTAGGATTTAGCCATCACGTGATCCTGACCTCCACAGAAAGGTTGACAATCATTAAACAAATCATGCTCCGACTTCATCACATAATGGTTCACCATACGTGCATGCTACGGGAATCACAAGATTTAACACAAGTATTCCTTCCAATTCACAAGTACTTACTAGCATGACTCTCATATTACCATCTTCATATCTCAAAACTATATGCAAGGAATCAAACTTCTCATCATACTCAATGCACTTAATATGAAAGTTTTTATTATATCCCTCTTGGATGCCCATTATATTAGGACTAAATTCATAACCTAAACCAATTACCATGTTGTTTAAAGAACTCTCAAAATAATATAAGTGAGGTACGAGATTTTAATAATTTCTATAAAACACAACACCGTCGTGCTCTAAAAGATATAAGTGAAGCACTAGAGCAACATTGCCTCTCTCAAAAGATATAAGTGAAAAATATAGAGTACTCTAATAAATTCACGATTCAGCCTGTCTCTCTCAAAAGATGTGTTCATCAAGGATGATTGTGGGAAACTAAAAAATAAAGACTCATATCATACAAGACACTCCAAGCAAAACATATATCATGTGGTGAATTAAAATATAGCCTCAAGTAAATCTACCGATGGATTGAAGACGGAAGAGGGGATGCCTTCCAGGGCATCCCCAAGATTAGGCTCTTCGGTATCCTTGAATATGGCTTGGGGTGCCTTGGGAATCCCCAAGCTTAGGCTCTTGCCACTCCTTATTCCATAGTCCAACAAATCTTTACCCAAAACTTGAAAACTTCACAACACAAAACTCAACAAAGAACTAATGAGATCCGTTAGTATAAGAAAACTAAATCACCACTTTAGGTACTGTTGTGAACTCATTCTTTATTTATATTGATGTAATATTTACTGTATTCCAACTTACCCATGGTTCATACTCCCTGATACAACCCATAGATTCATCAAAATAAGCAAACAACATAAAGAAAACAGAATCTGTCAAAAACAGAACATTCTGTAGCAATACGTTTACTTCGAATACTTTTGTAACTCCAAAAATTATGAAAAATTAGGAAAATCTTGGAAATTTGTAAATAAATCTTGTGTAAGAAATTCATATCAAAAGCACGTTTCAGTGAATTTACAAAATTCTTGGACTTAGAGCAAAAGTTTGTGTTTTTCAGCAAAATTAACTTACAAACACCGTAGACCATCCCAAAGGTCTTACTTGGCTCAAACACTAATTAAAACAAGAAAACACAATTATTACAGAGGTAATAATGTGTGCAGCACTCAAAAATAGAAGCAAAAAACAAAAGCATAAAAATAAAATTGGGTTGCCTCCCAACAAGCGCTATTGTTTAACGCCCCTAGCTAGGCATAATGCAATAGATGTAGGTATTGTCATCTTTGGTATGCTATCCATAAGTAGCTCCCATAAAAGATTCATATGGTAATCTTATTTTATTTCTAGGAAATTGCTCCATGCCTTTCCTTAATGTAAATTGGAATCTAATATTACCTTCTTTCATATCAATAATTGCACCGATCGTTCTAAGGAAAGGTCTACCAATAATAATAGGACATGTAGGATTGCAATTTATATCAAGAACAATGAAATATAAGGGCACATAATTCCTACTTGCAACAATAAGAACATCATTAATCCTTCCCGTAGGTTTCTTAATTGTAGAATCCGCTAGATGCAAATTTAAAGAGCAATCATCAAATTCACGGAATCCTAGCACATCACATAAATTTTCTGGAATCGTGGAAACGCTAGCACCCAAATCACACAAAGCATGGCACTCATAATCTTTAATTTTAATATTAATAGTATGTTCCCACTCATGATAAAGCTTTCAAGGTATAGAAACTTCCAACTCAAGTTTTTCTTCAAAAGATTTCATCATAGCATCCACAATATGTTTAGTAAAAGCTTTATTTTGACTATAAGCATGCGGAGAATTCAACATGGATTCCAAAAAGGAAACACAATCAATCAAAGAGAAACTATCATAATTAAAATCTTTGAAATCCAAAAGAGTGGGCTCATTGCTATTTAAAGTTTTGACCTCTTCCATCCCACTTTTATCAATCTTATCATTAAGATCTATAAACTCCAAATCATTGTGACGCCTTTTAACTAAAGTTGACTCATCTCCTGTCCCATCATTTTCAAGATTTATACTAGAAAACAAAGATTCAATAGGTGTCACATCAATCACTTTAAGATCTTCATCATTATTATCACGAAAAAACACCTTTTCAAGCCATTCACGCTTTGCACGTATTCTAGTGGTTCTTTCCTTACAGTCATCAATAGAAATTATCATAGATTTTAATGACTCATTAATATCATGCTTGGGTGGAATAGATATAATTTTAAAAGAATCAATCTCAAGAGAAATTCTATCAACGTTTCTAGCCAAATCATCAATCTTGAGCAATTTTTCTTCAATCATAGCATTGAAACCTTTTTGAGAGCTAATGAATTCTTTAATATTATTATCAAGATCAGAGGGCGTCTTATTATAATTTCCATAAGAATTTTTGTAGGAATTACCATAGTTGTTAGAGGAATTACTAGGAAACGGCATAGGATTGAAATTACCATTATACGCGTTATTGCCAAAATTGTTCCTACCAACAAAATTCACATCCATAGATTCATTATTATTTCCAATCAAAGAAGACAAAGGCATATCATTGGGATCAATAGGAGAACTCTTACTAGCAAACAATTTCATCAATTCATCCATCTTTCCACTCAAAGTGTTTATTTCTTCAATAGTGTGCACTTTTTTACTAGTAGGAGATCTTTCGGTATGCCATTGAGATTAATTTGCCATAATATTATCTAGGAGTTTAGTAGCTTCTCCTAATTTGATTTCCATAAAGGTACCACCCGCGACGTAATCTAAAAGATTTCTAGAAGGAAAATTCAATCCCGCATAAAAAATTTGTATAATGATCCATAAACTCAAACCATGTGTGGGGCAACTCCTAATCATTAGTTTCATCCTCTCCCAAGATTGTGCAACATTCTCATGATCAAGTTGCTTAAAATTCAGTATATCATTCCTAAGGGAGATAATCTTAGCGGGCGGAAAGTAGTTGGAATCAATACTATTTTTAGGTAAAGATGAAAACCAAGTTTTGGCACGATCTCGTCGTGAGAATGGAAATAGCTTCAATTTAACAATTTTATTATCCATATATTTCTTCTTTTGAATATCACACAACTCAACGAAAGTATTTAGATGGGATGCGGCATCTTCATTAGGAAGGCCAGAAAATTGTTCTTTCATAACAAGATTGAGCAAAGCGGCATTAATTTCACAAGATTCGCACTAGTGGCACGAGCAATCAGAGTACTAATAAAATAATTATTGTCAGTAGTGGAAAAGTCACATAACTTGGTATTCTCTTGAGTCATCGTGACAAAGCAAGCAATCTAGCACACAAGCAAGCAAACAAAAAGATGAACGGAAAAAGGGCGAATAAAAAGGCAAATCTTTTTGGTATTTTCTGAAAATCGTTTTAGAAGTGGGGGACGGGAAAACGAGAGGCAAATGGCAAATAAAGTAAATGCAAGAGATGAGTTTGTGATGGGTATTTGGTAGGCTTGATCTTGCTATGTATCCTCCCCGGCAACGGCGCCAGAGGTCCTTCTTGCTACCTATTGAGCTTGCGTGGGTTTTCCCTTGAAGAGGAAAGGGTGATGCAGCAAAGTAGATAAGTATTTCCCTTGGTTTGTTGATAACCAAGGTATCATCCAATAGGAGGAACAAGCAAGGCCCCAATCATAGTACCTACACAAACAATCAAACACTTGCACCCAACGCTAAAAAGGGGTTGTCAATCCCTTCAGAGTTATTAGCAAGGATGAGATCTGATAGAGATAGATATAAAATATTGTGGAAACAAAAGTAAATAAATTGCAGCAAGATATTTTTGGATTATAGATCTGAAACTATAATACGGAAAATATACCCGGGGGCCATAGGTTTCACTAGAGGCTTCTCTCATAAAGGAAAATAATACGGTGGGTGAACAAATTACTGGCGAGCAATTGATAGAAAAGCGAATAATTATGAAGATATACAAGTCAATGATTATGCATATAGGCATCACGTCCAGGTCGAGTAGACCGAAATGGTTTTTTGCATCTACTACTATTACTCCACATATCGACCGACTCCTGCCTGCATCTAGAGTATTACGTTCATGAAGAAAAGAGTAACACATTAAGTAAGATGACATGATGTAGAGGGATAAACTCAAGCAATATGATGAAAACCCCATCTTTTTATCCTCGATGGCAACAATTCAATACGTGCCTCGCTACCCCTACTATGTCACTGGGTGAGGACACCACAAGATTGAACCCAAAACTAAGCACTTCTCCCATTGCAAGAATTACAAATCTAGTTGGCCAAACCAAACGAATAACTCGAAGAGACTTGCAAAGATATGAAATCATGCATATAATAATTCAGAAGAGACTCACATAATATTCATAGATAATCTGAACATAAACTCAAAATTCATCGGATCTCGACAAACACACCGCAAACGAGTATTACATCGGATAGAACTCCATGAAGATCATGAAGAACATGGTATTGAAGATCAAAGAGAGAGAAGAATCCATCTAGCTACTAGCTATGGACCCGTAGGTCTGTGGTGAACTACTCACACATCATCGGAGGGGCAATCAAGTTGATGTAGATGCCCTCCGTGATCAATTTCCTTTCCGGCAGATTATCGGAAAAAGCTCCTAGATTGGATCTCACGAGAACAGAGGCTCCCGGCGGTGCAAAAGTATTTTTGTGGCTCTCTTTTGCGATGCGGGAATATTTGGGAATTTATAGGCCGAAGAATAGGGTTAGGAGACCTGCAGGGGACCCACAAGCGAGGGGGCGCGCCATGCAGGGTTGTGGCCTCCTGCCAGGTGTCGTGCCCCTACTCCAAGTCTTATGGGTTTCTTCTGGTCCAAGAAAAATCATTTCGGAGATTTTATTCCATTTGGACTCCATTTAATATTCCTTATGTGCAATACTCAAAAACATGGAAAAAACAGAAACTGGCACTAGGCTCTAGATTAATAGGTTACTCCCAAAAATAATATAAAACAACATATTAATGCATATTAAACATCCAGAATAGATAATATAATAGCATGGAACAATCAAAAATTACAGATACGGAGATGTATTAATCATCTACGAGAATTTTCACTTCGTTGCCACCGTCCACCTCAAGGGAAGTATGAGTTGTTCAACTTTTCACATTCCTCCCTTTGCAATGTCATTGAGCGTGCTTTTGGGGTGCTCAAGCAGAAATTGCACATATTGAAAGGGGTCCCAAGTTTCTCACCTCGTATGCAAAAGCATATCATCATTGCTTGCATGGCATTTCACAACTTCATTCATGACGGCAAGTTGAGTGATTTTTTTGATAAATGTGATGCCGATGATGAGTATGTACCTCCAGTGCTATGACAAAAAGTGAAAGGATGTGTATGTCACCTAGAGGGGGGGTGAATAGGCGCTTTAAAATAACTATGATTTAGGCTTGAACAAATGCAGAATAGAACTAACGTTTAATTCTTCTAGCACAAAACCTAAAACAACTAGGCTCACCTATGTGCACCAAGAACTTATGCCAAGCAAGATAAACAACTAAGTGATAGCAAGATATATAACAAGAAACAATATGGCTCTCAGAAAGTAAAGTGCATAAGTAAAGGGTTCGAGTAAGAGATAACCGAGGCATGCGAAGACGATGATGTATCCCGAAGTTCACACCCTTGAGGATGCTAATCTCCGTTTGGAGAGGTGTGGAGGCACAATGCTCCCCAAGATGCCACTAAGGCCAATGTAATCTCGTCACGCCCTTGCACACTGCAAGATGCAGTGATTCCACTAAGGGACCCTTGAGGGCGGTCACCGAACCCGTACAAACAAGGTTGGGGAAATCTCCACAACTTAATTGGAGGTTCCCAACAACACCACGAAGCTTCACCACAATGGCATATGGCTTTGAGGTGACAACAAATGCTTGGGGCAATCTCCACAACAATGGCATATGACCCCGACGATGTTGGAAATATGCCCTAGAGGCAATGATAAATAGTTATTATTATATTTCCTATTTAAAGATAATCGTTTATTATCCATGATATGATTGTATTGAATGAAAACATAGATACATGTGTGGATACATAGACAAAACAATGTCCATAGCAAGCCTCTAGTTGGCTAGCCAGTTGATCTATGATAGTCAAGGTTTTCTGACTATATGCAAGTGTTGTCGCTTGATAACTGGATCACATCATTAGGAGAATGATGTGATTGACTAGACCCAAACTATGAACGTAGCATATTGATCGTGTCATTTTATTGCTATTGTTTTCTACGTGTCAAGTATTTGTTCCTATGACCATGAGATCATATAACTCACTAGCACCAGAGGGATACCTTGTGTGCATCAAACATCGCAACGTAATTGGGTGACTATAAAGGTGCTCTACAGGTATCTCCGAAGGTGTCCATTGAGTTAGTATGGATCAAGACTGGGATTTGTCACTCCGTGTGACGGAGAGGTATCTCGGGGCCCACTCGGCAATATAACATCACACACAAGCCTTTCAAGCAATGTGACTAAGTGTAAGTCACGGGATCTTGTATTACGGAACGAGTAAAGAGGCTTGTCAGTAACGAGATTGAAATAGGTATGCGGATACCGACGATCGAATCTCAGGCAAGTAACATACCGAAGGACAAAGGGAATGACATATGGGATTATATGAATCCTTGACACTGAGCTCAACCGATAAGATATTCGGAGAATATGTAGGATCCAATATGGGCATCCAGGTCCCGCTATTGGATATTGACCGAGGAGTGCCTCGGGTCATGTCTGCATAGTTCTCGAACCCGCAGGGTCTGCACACTTAAGGTTCGATGATGTTTTAGTATAGTTGAGTTGTATGTGTGGTTACCTGATGTTCTTTGGAGTGCCGGATGAGATCACGGACGTCACGAGGGTTTTCGTAATGGTCTGGAAACGAAGATTGATATATAGGATGGTTTCATTTGGTCACCGGAAAGTTTCGAGCAATTCCGGCAGTGTACCTAGAGTGACGAATGGGTTCTGGGTGTTCACCGGGAGGGGCCCACCCACCCGGGAGTGAGCCCAAGGCCCTAGGGTGGCGCCACAAGTCCTTAGTGGGCTGGTGGAGTCAGCCCAAGGGGCCCATGGCGCCACATAAAGAAAATACCAAAAGAAAAGAAAAAAGAAAAAGGAAAGACGGAGGTGGGAAGGAAGAGGAGGACTCCTCCTTCCCAAACCGAATTGGAGAAGGAGTCCTCCTCCTCCTGGAGGCCGGCGCACCTTGAGGGACCTTTACCTCAAGGCTAGCCCCTCCCCCTCCCTCCTATATATAGTGGTGGTTTAGGACTTCTTGAGACACAACTTTGCCACGTGCAACTCTAGCCTATACCACATAGTTTCACCTTAGATCGAATTTCTGTGGAGCTCGGGCGGAGCCCTGCAGGCGTAGATCATCACCACCACCGGAGCGCCCTCACGCTACCGGAGAACTCATCTACTTCTCAGTCTTTCTTGCTGGATCAAGAAGGCCGAGATCATCATCGAGCTGTACGTGTGCTGAATGCGGAGGTGTCGTCCGTTCGGCGCTAGATCGGAACGGATCGTGGGACAGATCGCGGGGCGGTTTGTGGGACGGTTCCAGGGACGTGAAGACGTTCCACTACATCGACCGCGTTTCTTAACGCTTCCCGCTGTGCGATCTACAAGGGTATGTAGATCCAATCTCCACTCGTAGACTGGATCACCATGATAGGTCTTCGTGTGTGTAGGAAATTTTTTGTTTCCCATGCAACGTTCCCCAACAGACGCTTGCCCGGAGCTTTACACAATAATGATTGAGCTTCGAGGCACCACCAAGCTTCTAGGACGCCAAAGAATCCACGAAGGACAATCTATGGGATACCAAGTACCAAAGGGTAATAAGCTTCTCAAACTTCACTTCCACGTATCATTGTGGAGAACTCAAAACTATGCACCAAATCCGATGGCAAGGGCACACGGAGTGCCCAAGTCCTTTACTCCCAAATGCCACCACAACAACTAATGCTATGGTGGAAAATGAGAGGAAGAAACAAACAAGAACACCAAGAACTCCAAGACCTAGATCCAAGGGGTTCCCCTCACTTGGAGGAGAAAGTGATTGGTGGAAATGTGGATCAAGATCTCCTCTATCTTTTCCCTCAAAAAGGAGCAAGAATTATTGGAGGGATTGAGAGTTAGCAAGCTCGAAGAAGGTCAACAATGGGGAAGAACACAAGATCAACGGATAGATCCCGTTGTGGAAGAAGACCCCCCCTTTATATAGTGGGGGAAAGAATCCAACTGTTACCCCCATTGTCAGCCCGAGCACAGCGGTACTACCGCTGCCTGGTGTCGTACTACCGCACGCACGATGGTGGTAGAGGGAGGAACTACTTCACGGGGCAACGAGTGGTAGAACCACCGGAGCGGTACTACCGCAGGGTAGTGTCCAACTGTCACGGAAGTAAAAAGTTACTTTTGTGTCTACCTCCGCTGAGGCTACGGCTGTGCAAAAGTCTGACACGGTAGTACCTTGTGGTACTACCGCATGAGGGCGGTAGTAAAAAACTATGTCTGCTCTTTACACTGCGGAAGTACGCCCAAGCAGTACTACCGTGATGTCGAGCGGTAGTACCGCCTGTTTAGAGAAAAACAGGTCTCGTACTGAAACTGTCATAACTTTCGCATACAAGCTCCGAATCGAGCAAACTCAAGCTTGTTGGATTCAGGACGACAAGAGCTATCCAAACTCAAGCTTGTTGGAAATATTAAGAACATGTAGTTATGAAAAATGCCAATGATATAGATATGTGAGACCTCTATGAATGAAGAACCGGCAAAAACTTCCAACATCGAAAATATCATAGAAGATGCATATGGACTCCGTTTTCGATGAACTCGAGTTTGTCATGAAGATGACCAAGCTCTAAAACTCACAAAGAGAAACACCAAACAAGAACCAAGAAATATGATGCAAGGATGCAAATGCTTTGAGATCTCAACAAACGATACGATCAAGCTACTCACTTGAGAGACCCCCTTGACAGTACGACTATATATCCTAAAATAGAAAAACCTATACCTTGCACCTAGTCCTCTTGAGCTAGATGACGATGATCTTCGCTTCCTCAAGATGGACCGCCTTTCTTGATTGTGTTGGTTTGATGAAGACTAGTTGATTGCTCCCCCATACTCACTATGGGTGAGCCACTCTTCAGCACATCTTCACAAGTCCATTGCCACCACAATGGACGGCAAGCTTCAAGCATGATATCTTCGTGATCCTCCACTTGAACTTGCACACCGCAATCTTGATGACCATCAACACATGATGTCATGCTTCATAGGTTGAATGAGATCTACCTCTTGACGCAAACCCATGGAAACCACATAGAACTCTCATGAAGACCATGGGTTAGTACACAAAAGCGTTATGGACAATGCTTACCATACCATGGTGAAAGGACGTGGATGTCGCCTAGAGGGGGGTGAATAAGCGCTTTAAAATAATTATGGTTTAGGCTTGAACAAATGCAGAATAAAACTAACGTTTAATTTGTCAAGCACAAAACCTAAAACAACTAGGCTCACCTATGTGCACCAACAACTTATGCCAAGCAAGATAAACAACTAAGTGATAGCAAGATATATATGACAAGAAACAATATGGCTATCACAAAGTAAAGTGCATAAGTAAAGGGTTCGGGTAAGAGATAACCGAGGCACGCGGAGACGATGATGTATCCCGAAGTTCACACCCTTGCGGATGCTAATCTCCGTTAGAGCGGTGTGGAGGCACAATGCTCCCCAAGATGCCACTAAGGCCACCATAATCTCCTCACACCCTCGCACAATGCAAGATGCCGTGATTCCACTAAGGGACCATTGAGGGCGGTCACCGAACCCGTACAAATGGCAACCCTTGGGGGCGGTCACCGGTACCCGTACAAATTGCTCGGAGCAATCTCCACAACCTAATTGGAGACCCCGATGCTTGCCTGGAGCTTTACACCACAATGATTGAGCTCTGAGACACCACCAAGCTTCTAGGACGCCAAAGCATCCACGAAGAACAATCTCTAGGGTACTAAGTACCAAAGGGTAATAAGCTTCTCAACTTCTCACTTCCACGTATCACCGTGGAGAACTCAAACCGATGCAACTAAGGCAATGGAAAGAACACACGAAGTGGTCAAGTGCCTCACACTCAAATCCCTCCACAACAACAAAAGCTATGGAGAAATATGAGAGGAAGAACAAGGGGATCACAAAGAACTCCAAGATCTAGATCCAAGGGGTTCCCCTCACATAGAGGAGAAAGTGATTGGTGGAGATGTGGATCTAGATCTCCTCTCTCTTTTCCCTCAAGAACAAGCAAGAATCATTGGAGGGATTAAGCGTTAGCAAGCTCTAAGAAGGTCAACAATGGGGGAAGAACACGAGCTCAACAGATAAAAATTAGTCCAAGGGGGAAGAAGACCCCCTTTATATAGTGGGGGAAGAAATCAGACCGTTACCCCCACTTACAGCCCGAGCACAGCGGTACTACCGCTAGCCCTAACGGTACTACCGCTAACCCCTGGCTAAACTACCGCTAGCCCTGGCGGTACTACCGCTAGACCCTGGCGGTACTATCGCTAGCCCTGAAGGTACTACCTCTATCCCTAGCGGTACTACCTCTAGCCCTGGCGGTACTACCTCTAGAGAAAGTCTTCGCAAAAAGTCCGACGAAGAGCAACCGCTCGGAGAGAGGTACTACCGTCCCGAAGCGATACTACCGCCCACCCGGAGCGGTACTACCGCTCCTATAGCGGTACTACCGCTAGGGAGGTGTAGTAAGAAATTACTACCGCTCCAGGGGCGGTACTACAGCTCCGGGGGTGGTACTACCGCTACAGGAGCAGTACTACCGCTCACACCAGGAGCGGTACTACCGCTGGATACTGAATGTGCTCTAACTTTCGCATACGGACTCCGATTTAAATGAAAACAAGTTTGTTGGAAAGCTAACGAATTGGGCTAACACAATCTTGATAGAAATATCAATAATAAGCAAGTTAGAAAAGGGCCCATAAGAAAATGGTGAGAACCCTTCTTCGAAAAGACCGGTAAAAACTCCCAACATCGAAAACATCATAGAAGATGCATACAGACTCCGTTTTCGATGAACTCGAGCTTGTCATGAAGATGATCATAAGCTCTAAAAATCACAAAGAGAAACACCAAACAAGAACCAAGAAGTATGATGCAAGGATGCAAATGGTTTGACCTCTCAACGAACGATACGATCAAGCTACTCACTTGAGAGCCCCCCTTGACAGTACAACAATATATCCTAAAACGGAAAACCTATCAAGGGCAAATCTATACCTTGCACCTCGTCCTCTTGAGCTAGATGATGATGATCTTGGCTTCCTCAAGATGGACCACCTTTCTTGATTGTGTTCGCTTGATGAAGACTAGTTGATTGCTCCCCCATACTCACTATGGGTGAGCCACTCTTCAGCATATCTTCACAAGTCCATTGCCACCACAATGGACGACAAGCTTCAAGCATGATATATTCGTGCCGGTCCACTTGAACTTGCACACCGCAATCTTGATGACGATCACCACTTGACGTCATCCTTCATGGGTTGTATGAGATCTTCCTTTTGACGCAAGCCCATGGAAACACACCTAACCCCCACATAGAACTCTCACGAAGACCATGGGTTAGTACACAAACACGTAATGGACAATGCTTACCATACCATGGGATCACTTGATCCCACTAGGTACATCTTGTACGCTTTGTGTATTGATTATCTTGATTTACTCTTTGTTTGACGATCTTGATCAACCTTGTGTCTCTAAGACCATTCTTTGGATAATACCTTGAATACCATCTTGGTCATCATATAAACTCTTTGAACCCAATAGATGGATTACAAGAAGTGCCTATGGACAAATCCTATAAATATAACTTAAGTCAACCATTAGTCCATAGGAATTGTCATCAATTACCAAAACCACATACGAAGATATATGCTCTAACACATGGGATCACTTGATCCCTCTCGTTACATCTTGTACTCTTTGTGTGGTGATCATGTTGATTTATTCTTTGCTTAGTATTGATCAACCTTGTGTCTTTATGGACAATCTTTGGATAATACCTTGAATACCACCTTGGTCATCATATAAACTCCCTGGAACCAACATATGGACTTTAAGAAGTGCCTATGGACAAATCCTTCGAATATAACATAAGGGAACCATTAGTCCATAGGGATTGTCATCAATTACCAAACCACATATGGAGAAATATGCTCTAACAGGAAGTAACACCAACACAAGCGGATCCCATTGAAGACGAGGAGAACGAAGATATCATGGATACTATTCTTACTAGGATAGCGGATGCTTCTCTTGCGATAGCAACATAGGTTAGCTATCATTGATGGAGGTTATCATCATTTGAACCATATGTATATTCTATGGTGCATGTCTTTTGTAATATTACTATGGTGATTACTACTGATCATATGGATGATCCCAGGAAAACTTAAACAGCCTCCCTGACCACTCGATGAGTCTGCGCCCAATCGTTGGATTAGAACCTTGAATCGTTTTTCCTGAGGTAGGCACGGTGTACTCGCTCACTGCCCCTTATTGGCGCTGCTGGATTAGAAGTGCCTCGTCAACTAGTCTCCATAGCAGCGCCCGACCGTTGGAGAAGCGCTACTATTGTCGCGACTACACCATTATCATTGCAGAACCACCCTCAAGGGCCTACCCGACCACTACACCCGAGTATGCCTCGTTGCATGGCCTTTGTCGTCGACGTCGTCACGGCATGCCTCGCCATCATAGTCATCGAAGCCTTGTCACGGTCGTCGTCTTCAACGAATTGACACGATCATTGAAGCACACCTCATTACATGGACATGGCCTTCGACACTGTCACGACATACCTCATCAACATGGTCATCAAAGAACTATTGCGACCGGCATCGTCGAAGCATCACCACGACCATTTAAGCAAGCCTCGTTGCATGCCCGCAGTGGTCGAAGCCATCACGACATGCCTCGTCGTCGTGGTTATCCGATGCCATTGTCGTTGAAGCATCACCATGACCGTTGAATCATGCTTCATTGCATGGTCGCGGCCTTCGACACTGTCACAGCTTACCTCATCACCATGGTCAACATAGCACTGTCGCGACGGTCATTGTCGAAGCATCACCACGACCATTGAAGCACGCCTCGTTGCATGGACGCAGTAGTCGACGCCATCACGACATGTCTCATCGTCGTGGTTATCCACCGTCGTCGTTGTTGAAGCATCGCCACGACCATTCAAGCATGCTTCATTGCATGGCCGTGGTTGTCAACTCTGACACGGTACGCCTCATCGTCATGGTCATCGAAGCACTATTGTGACCGTCATCGTCAAAGCATCACCATGACCATTAAAGCACGCCTCGCTGCATGGACGTGGTCATTGACCCCTCGCCATGGGCATCAAAGCATTGTCGCGGTCGTCGTCATTGAATCATTGCCACGACCACTGAAGCAGGGCTCGCAATATGGCCGTAGTCGATGCCGTCACAACAAGCCTCATCGTCGTGGCCATCGAAGCTTTACACCAGTCGTCATTGTTGGAGCATTGCCATGATGGATGAAGCAAACCTTGCAGCATGACCACAATCCTCAACGCCATCATGACACGTCGCAGCATCATGGTCATCTAAGAATTGTCGCGGTCGTCGTAGTCGAAGTATAGGCATGATCACTGGAGCATAACTCGCGGCATGGTGGTGGTCATCAACAACATCATCACACGCCTCATCGTCGTGGTCGTTGAAGCATTGCCACATCATGGGCGCCGTCGTGGTCATAGAAGCATTTCCATGATCACTGAAGCATGCCTCGCAGCATGACCGTGGTCGTTGACACCGTCACAACACACTTCGTTGCCATGGTCGTCGAAACATGCCATGATGGTCATGGTCGAAGCATTGCCATGGTTACTGAAGCACACCTTACGTCATGGACACCGTTGTCGATGCTTTCACAAGACACCTCATCGTCGTGGTCGTTGAAGCATTATCGTGGCCATTGACGTCGTCGTGATTGTTGAAGCATTGGCATGATCACTAAAGCACTCTTTGCAGTGTTTCCACGATCATTGGTGACATCACGGCAAGCCTCGTTGTTGTGGTTGTCGCAACATTGTCATCGAAGCATTGTTTGGTTGTCCACATGGTCACTGGTGTGGCACCTGCTTGCTACAACGGCACGAGAAACCTCGCCCGTGACCAAGCATGCTACAACACAACATCCAGATGACTCCGACAAGCAGCCGCACTAGGCCAGCTAGAAAGGCACCGTTGTGTCGATCCTGTGTGACTTCTGTAGTGGCGGTCGCTGGCTGACGGCCGCACACGATGCTCCGTCATAGTGTTTTTGTTAGTTTTGAGGCTGTGATCTGCTCTCTCTCTCTCTCTCTCTCTCTCTCGATCTGAATGTTTTGCTATAAAGAACCTACACGCACTGAGGTACATGAAAAACAGAGGAAACGCAGTCACAGAGAGAGATGAGTTTTTGCGACGCGTAACCACCTTGCGTCTTTTTTGTCTTCCTTTTTATTTAGTAGCTAACAAACCTGAACGGAAAAAATGCCACGATCCAATTTCTGCGCGTGCCATCCCACGAGCATGGATTGTGTCGATGCATAAGCTAAGCAACGACTAAAACTACGGCCGCAGCATGAACGCGGCATGCTTCTGACGGGCAGTCACACACTGACCAAATCAACACATGACTGCACTTATCTAAACTGAATAAAAGACTGTGGAACTAAACTGACTGTCGAACAGATACAACATGTTAAACACTTACATTCACCTCCTTAAACTTGATGCATCTCTCCCATTGTGCGCATTCCGATTCTCTCGCTTAGCTCCAGAAATTTCATTCTTCCAAGTGGCTTGGTCAGAATGTCAGCAAGTTAATCCCCAGTACGCGCATGCTGAATTTCAAATTTCCCGGTTTCAACACACTCACGGACATAGTGATACTTAATGTCAATGTGCTTACTTCTCTCATGATGAACTAGGTTTTTCCTCACAGCTATCGCTGAATGATTATCAACATTCGGTAACACAGCTTCACCTTCTGTTCCGGTCAGGTTTTCAAGCAACCTTTTGAGACACATAGCCAGAAAAGAAGCAACAGTTGTTGCTACATATTCAGCTCCATAGGAAGACACAACAACTATCTTTTGTTTCTGTGAAAACCAACTCACCAGGTTAGATCCAAGGTAGAGGATAACGCCAGTTCTGTTTTTCTTGTCATCCACATCGCCACCCAAATCACTATCGATGTATCCGCACAGACGCATTCCTTCTTCAATTCTTCCATAGAAGCAACTGAGATCTTGTGTCTCTTTTACATACCATAGTATGTGTCTTATGGCAGTCATGTGATCGGTCGCCGGATTCTCCATGTACCGGCTTACAACCCCAATAGTAAAGGTAATGTCAGGGCGGGTGTGAGTCAAGTATCTCACACTTCTTACGATGCTTCTCTATTCTGTTGCATCAGCCCGCTCACAAGTACTGAACTTTCTCAAGTGCACACGAGCCTCCATTGGAGTTTTCACATCATTACAAGTTGTCAATCCAAACTTCTCCAGTATCTTTGCTGCATAACTTGACTGATTCAGAAAAATCCCATGAGACAAATGTTTAACTTCTATTCCAAGATAGAAACTCAACAACCCCAGGTCACTCATGCTGAACAACTTCTTCATTTGCTCTTTAGATTCAGTTATTTCAGCCAACCTAGGACCGGTGATGATGAGCTCATCCACATAGACACCAACCACCAGTTGTGACCTCTTGTACACAGCATATTCATATGGACATCTTTCAAAACCCAAATCAGCAAGTGTTTTGTCCAACTTTTCATTCCACGACCGTGGAGCCTGCTTCAAACCATAAAGTGCCTTATGCAGTTTTAGCACCATTTGTTCTTGTACTTCAATCACATAACCAGGAGGCTGAGCGACATACACTTCTTCCCTCAAATCTCCATTCAAAAATGCAGACTTCACATCCATGTGATGCACCTCCCACTTCTCTTGTGCTGCAATTGCAATCAGCACACACACTGTCTCCAATCGAGCCACATGCGCAAACACCTCCTCATAATCTACCGTTTGACGTTGCACATAACCCTTAGCAACCAGCCTGGCCTTGTGCTTCACCACTCTTCCATGTGGATTTTTCTTTAATTTATAGATCCACTTAAGTCCAATAGCTTTGTGTCCTTCTGGCAAATCTGCAAGCTCCCAAGTGTTGTTGCTCTCAATTGAGCTCAGCTTTGCTCGCATGGCTTCTTTCCAAGCCTCCTCTTCATTTACCTCACTGAAAGTTGTTGGTTCCTCCATATCAAGCAAACATGACGGTTACACAACAGTTTCTGGTGGTTCCTCAATCAGTTCTTCCATCAACCTATACATGTGCGGCCCCTCGGTGCTCGTCGGCGTCGAGGCGCCGGTCGGAGGTGACACAAAGCAAGGTCCAGCAGGTGCTTCATCTCTAGATGGGGTGACAAAATCTTTCGGTCTGAAACCTACAGCTATTTCTTCACGTGTGAGTCCGTTCTCCTTCAGACTTTCTGTTGTCGGATGATGAACAATACACTTTGGCTAGGCAACAATATGAGCATCATCCAAATGTACATTGTACTCTACCGTGAAAATTTCAGGCCTCTGCTCGGTTTCACCCTACGCCCATTCCCAGCGCTTGTCTTCTTCAAAAACAATGTCTCGAGACACACACAACTTGTTTGTGTGAGGATCAAACATCCTATAGGCTTTACTATTTGGCTCGTATCCGCTCAGTACCATCTCCAAACTTCGATCAGCAAGTTTAGGGAGATCCCCCCGACCTTATTTACATGACTAATGCATCCAAACATGTGCAGGTGATCTACTCTCGGCTTCACCTTGTACAGGGCTTCATAAGGGGTCATGCCATAAACACTTTTTGTCGATGCTCGATTCAGCAAGTACACTGCAATAGCTATTGCTTCGCCCCAAAACTGACCAGGTAACCCTTTGCTCTTCAGCAAGCTTCTTTTCATGCCCACCACAGTATGATTCCTCCTCTCGATGACATCATTCTGTTGTGGAGAATACAGTGCAGTCAAGTAGTGCTTAATTCTGAGGCCTTCACAGAACTGAACAAAGTTCTTGGAAGTGAACTCCCCTTCATGATCTATCCGCAGAGCCATGACTTTCAGATCAAGCTCAACCTCTATTGATGCTCTTATCTTCTTAACTGCCTCAAGTGCTTCATATTTGCATTTGATTAGCACAACCCACATGTACCTTGTGTGGTCATCAACTAGAAGTAGAAAATGATTCTTCCCACCAAAGGTTGCAGGGGAGATACGACCACAAAGGCCACCATGCAGGAGTTGAAATGCCTGATCAGCTCTTTATGTTGCTTCTGTGGGAAAAGGAGCTCGCCGCTGTTTCCAACAAGGCAACTCTCACACAGACGACCGACTTGCTCGATCATTGGTAGTCCCCGCACCATTTTTCTTTGGCAAGTAGCTGTAGTGCATGAAAGCTTATGTGTCCATGGCGAGCATGCCATAACCAGGGAGTTTCTGAAGCCTTAGACAGTAGACACACTGGTTCAAATTGTTCAATGTTCAGTATCTACAGTCTATTTGGTGCCCTTCTTACTTTGGCGAGCACCTTGCACTCTTTGTCTAGTACAGTCATCAACCCATCAGTAACTGAGTACTTGCAACCAAATTCATCTAGTTGCCCAAGACTAATTATATTGCTCTTTAATCTTGGTATATAGTACACCTCTCTCAGGAGACGGTGCTCACCATTGTGAGCTAGGAACAACACTAAACCACGCCCTTCAATGCCAACGACTGAACCATCCCCAAAACAAACTGAACTTGTGATCTTTCGGTCCAATTCAGCAAACTTTTCAACACAACCAGTCATCTGGTTACTAGCTCCAGTATCCAAGTACCATGACTTGTTTGCAGTTCCTGAAATCTTGGGTCTGGCCTTTTCTTTATTCAGCATGACATTTTCTTCTGTCAGTTCACTATCCTAAACTAACTTGCAAACTTCAACCATCAGGAGAGCTGGATCTTCATGACTTTGTTTCTCTGTCAGGTTATCTCGCTCTCGTTTCGGCTCCAGGCAGTCTGAGGCAAATGCCCATGCACATCATAGTTGAAACATTTTACTTTTGAGATGTCAAACTCACGATGCCTTTTTTGTTTGCCCTTTCCATTGTTGTGGTCGCGGTCACCACGACCTTTGTCCTGCCCGTCGCCTTGGTTGTCGCTCTGGCCGCCTCCTTTCTTCGCACCAGAGCCGGAGGCTCTGTTCTTGTTGGTGATCTTTTTCCCTTCATAAGGGTTTTCCAGTGTGCGGGTCACGAGCATCAACTGCTTGTTGTTGTCGCCACGGCTCTCGCGACGCCCCCGCTGGTTCTCCTCGAACGCCATGAGCCGCCTGACAGTCTCCTGCACCGTCAACGTTGTGACGTCACCCCACTGCTCGATGGTATTGACGATATCAGCGAACTGATCCGGCACGACGCTGAACAGGCACTCCACCACGTCCTCCTCGCCAAGAGTGACGCCGAGGGAACGGATCTCGCTCACCAACGTGGTGAGCTTCTTGGCGAACTCGGGGATCGACTCCCCGTCCACCATGTTGAGACGGTCAAACTGCATCTTTAGTTGTCGCGCACGCGCCTTTTTCATGCGATCCTCCCTGACGTGGGCGCATCGGATCATCTCCCACCCCTCCTGCGTGGTGTCACAATCTGCAACCTGCAACATAACATGATCCGGGATGGACTGGGAGAGCGCCGCGAAGGCCCCCTCGTCTGCCACTTGGTCATACTCTCTGGAGCTATCAATCGCCGATCAGACGCGGAGCGCCTTCATCAGCACCTTCATCTTGATGGCCCACAGAGAGTAGTTCGTGTCCGTAAGCATCGGGTACTCCACGGGCACGTTGGTGACTCTCCACAATGCAGCCAGCACCACGGCAATTTCATCGCCTCCACTGGGCTTCCTTGTCATCGACGGCGTGTAATTTCCGCCGCCGCCGCTGCCTTTCTCATCACTTTTCTTGGGAGACGTATCACTCATCGCAGCCGCCAAAACTCCTCCGATCACCGCCGCCAAACTCCCAAGGTCCTAACCTAAAGCTATGTATATCAATTGTTAGTTTTGAGGCTCTGATCTGTTCTTTCTCTCTCGATCTAAATGTTTTTCTCTAAAGAACCTCCAACTTTTCAACACAACCGGTCATGTGGTTACGCACTAGCTCCAGTATCCAAGTACCATGACTTGTTTACAGTTCCTAAAATCTTGGGTGTGACCTAATTTTCATTCAGCATGACCTTTTATTCTATCGGTTCACTATCCTAAACTAACTTGCAAACTTCAACCATCAGGAGAGCTAGATCTTCATCACTCTGTTTCTCTGTCAGGTTAGCTCGCTCCTCGTTTCAGCTCCGGACAGTCCGAGGCAAAGTGCCCATCCACATCACAGTTAAAACATTTTACTTTTGAGATGTCAAACTTATGATGCTTTTTTGTTTGCCCCTTGCGTCTTTTCTGTCTTCCTTTTTATTCAGTAGCTAACAAACCTGAATGGAAACAACGCCACGATCCAATTTCTGTGCGTGCCATCCCACGAGCATGGATCGTGCCGATGCATAAGCTAAGCAACGACAAAAACTATGGCTGCAGCGTGAATGCAACACGCTTATGGCGGGCAGTCACACACTGACCAAATAACCACATGACTGCACTTATGTAAAATAAATAAAAGACTGCAGAACTAAACTGACTGTCGAACAGATACAGTAGGTTAAACACTTACAGTTTTTTAATTTTTTTGATCAAGCTCCATCACTGTGTTGGCAGCCACACACGACAGCTCCATCACAACACATGCCATTCGTTCTCGCATCACCCGTTGTCTTGCAGCATCGGCGGACTTCAGTCCGACTCTGCTTGCCACCAACGACGTGTGTACATCGAGCGCTCTAGTCTGTAGGTAGGAGAAAGGAGGGAATTTTTGGCCAAAGGGACCATTAGCCGAGTGCAATTGTCGGGAAGGACCACCTACGTTGGCGATTTGCAGGAAAGACCCCCACCACCCGTGGCGGCAGGCGTGCCAGGTGACGCGTGTCACCTGCTGCCACGAGGAAAGGCGACTGGGGCCTGCCGCCACCGGACGAGGCGGCCGGCAAGGATTCCCATTTCAGCCAACACCGCGATGGAATGGGCCACAAATGGTGGGCCCTACCACCATCATGCGAGGCGACCGACACTGTGCCTGACTGCGTGCTTTTCCGTGCTTACGACACTGATTCCCATGCAAGATTCTGTCTGCACCGAAGAAACAGTGCGTGATTTTCCCGCCTAATTTTGATCCCTGTTTACGCTCTTTTTTCCCTCCAAAATTTCGCCTGTTTGCGCCTTTTCCCCGCCTTCACATCCCCCCGAGCCTATAAAAGGAGGCACCGAAACACTCCTCGCCATCGTGCAGCCACACTTGAAAACACCTGCGCCTCAGTGTGTCTCACTTCGTTCGTAGTCGGTATGAGTTTGTCTTGCTCGGATCAAAGCATTAGGCCTAGGAAAATGAAGAGTGCGAGCTTGCCTCGGGGGGTGGAAGTACTGCGTTGTTGGTGTGGCAATCTCTGCAAGGTGAAGGAGGTGACGACTTTTTCAGATTGGTTGGGCATGAAGTTTTTCATGTGCCCCAATTATGAGGAAGATCCACTCGTTGCACCTTCACCGTACATCAGGCCTCCGGTATGCTTCAGACATCAAGAATAAACATGTTGTAGATATTAATGTTAACTTGATATTTATTTTATTTTATTGTTGTAGTCTCCTCCTCCTCAGTGCATGTACTATCACTGGATCGACACGGAAATGCCGAAATGGGTGGTGACCGAGATTCGTGAAAGAGGTTGTCGTGCATGGCCTAGTTTGGGCGTGGAAGAGCGCCGTCAGAAGGCGGAAGCAGAGGATAAAGCAGAGGAGCAGAGAGAGTGGCAAGAGTACTGTGTGAAGCAGAGAGCTATGATTGATGAGATGCAGAAGAAAAACCGAGAAGACGAACTTCGACTAGCGGAGGTTTATAGACAGTGACAGGAGGCCCGCGAGGCTGAGAGGGAGAGAAAGAAAGAAAGGGCTCATGCGGCCAAGGCAACACAAGAAGTTGCTCATGGAAAAGGAAAATATCCACATTGGACTGAGTAGATTTATTTTATTGTTTCTTAATTTTTGTCAGTTGTATCTTAAATTCTGCAAGTTGTATCTTGATTTCACCAAGTCGTATCTTCATTTCAGCAATGTTTATCTTAATTTCAGCAAGGTGTTTCTTCATTTTAACATGTTAATTTCAGCAAGTTGCCTCGCCTTCCCTCCATTTCTTTCCCGCCTCGCTTTCCCGCCACTATTTTCCCGCCTTGCTTTCCCGCCATATTTTCCCACCTCGCTTTCCCGCCATTTTTTTCCGCCTCGCTTTCCCGTCATTTCTTTCCCGCCATTAATTTCTTGTCTCGCTCTCTAGCACCTATAAAACCCCCTCCATACTAAGGTGGGTAAGCAGTGTAGTCTAGTGGGTGACTCTCCTCAAGATGTCTCATTATCCTTTCGATCATAGTTTTCACTCTGGTATGTCCGAATGTCTTCTCCGATTAGCTAGCAATTTCAAGATAGACAATAGAATAGTTTCATGGGACGAACTCAACAGTAGTGACACGCTATTGAATGAGGTTGCTCACGCAAGCTAGGAAGGGGTGGCCTCCAAGGACATATGAGGAGATACAGAAAGAACTTATGCGATTGAATGAAAGATAGAAGAAGAAAGGCCAACACATACACGGTGGAGTAAAGCATCATTTTTTATGGATGGACGATAGCGAGGACGAAGGTGATATCTTCATGCCGAGTACCAAGGACAATATTACTGCATCGTCGAAGGACAAGAGCGCAACATCGACGACGGCCAAGAGTAGCGCTTCGTCGAAGGGCCAGAGCTCTGCATCGTCGAAGGATGACGACGACTTTATGTAGTTTTTGTATGACGATGCATCTTAATTTCAATAGTTTAATGTATCTTATTTTATGCAAGCAATTTTCAATAGAAAAAATGCATCGAAATATATCAAGAACTTTTATTTCATCAAACTACATAGATGTCTTATATCTACATCTGGAAGTTTGAAACTAACATAGTGAGATACAATAGTTCGCACACATAGATAGACAAATCACCCTACGCGACGACGGTCGGCTGGACTTTCCCGACGACCGGAAGGTGAAAAGCGATTAGGGGGTCTGTGTTCACGAAGACCACGGCCGTATTGTCCCTCATGTTCCTGTGTCTGCGACTCATGCATAGGTGGTGGAGTCTGCAATCCATATTGAGATGATGATTCAAAATTATAGGTGTATGGTTGTGACTCGGAAGCGATATAAGATGGGCTGATAACGTCCTCCCCAAAAAACTCATTTAGCATTCCTGAGAGCCTGCATTGAGTATCATGGGTTTTTGTGAGTATTTCTTTGTGTACGCCATGCTGGGTTTCTTCATCTCCCCATGATGCATCATTAATTTCCTGCACAGAAAAAATTGTATGTAAATAAAAGTCATGTAAATGTTATACACTTGTAATTTCTTATTATACTCGTACATACCTGACCGCTGTTGTAGCTTTGTGATCCCTCGCCTGTAGTGTGTTTGTTTGTCTCGGGCAAACGAGTCTCCTCGGGCATCCTGATCCCTTGTGTGGAGGGATATGGGTGAGATCCGTCACCTTGGGTGTATGCGTCATATCCTGTATATGCATCATGGTCCACGAAATGAGTGTGCTCGGGCATCGAACCCAAGCCTGGAACATGTATCTGGGATGTATGCCCCTGTAGTGGCAGAGACGAGTCATGTCGTGGAACTGTCATTGTAGTACTCGGACCCTCTCCCCACCGTCTAGACGACGACGGCGCCGCACTCGTTCTAGCTGACCTCGGTTCTGGAATGTTGTACGCTCCAGTGGCAACGTCATTCTCTACACTGCATCTCGCAATCTTTGTGGTGACAATTTCGTCAATTCTTTTGAAGACCGTCGTTGCTTGAGTACCAATTCCCCGGGCTCGCATTCCTTCCCTCGCCATCGCCCCTACTTTGTTGCAAATATCAATCTGAAAAATTGGTTGTTGGTTTCTTGAATTGTTCATGAAATGATGGACCTGAATAGCAAGATGTTGATGATTACCGTGGAGTCACGATAGTAAGCTCATAATGTGTCTATCTGTCTTTGTAACTGTTTCATATGTGTGGGATGTGTTGACCTCATAGGTGGTTGACACGTCAGTCTAGTACGCATGCTCATGTGATACCAATTGTAGTACGCTTGTGTCGTAGTTGCATCGTAAGATCTACATAAATAAATAATTACATCACCTTCTCTATTTTGTATGTACATAATTAAATTACCCTAAGTAAAATTACCTTTGTTGATGCACTAAATTTTATAGAGCTTCATTATTCCACTGGTTTATCCATTAAATGTTTTCTACATTTCAATCGACACCATATCTGCCCATATTGCTCATCCTGAAATTTAGATAACAAAACGTAAATTTTATGAACTAAAAAGACATTAACTATTTAGGCAGGTCACATCTTTCTTACTTATGAGTTTCTTCGTCGATACATCTTGGAACCGGTGGTGGAATATCTTGATGTAGACCAAACTGTCTCATGACACGGTCAGGATTGTACAGTTTCACAAACCACAGATATAGTAAATTGCAGGGAGTCATCCAAAAGGCACTATCTCTCACGCATTCCACTCGGATGAATTGCGAACCAAAAACCATTTTAATGTGTACCTAGTCCATGGGTTCCATGTGATTAGTGAGTCGTCAAGAAGCTCAAACTGATCATGGTATATGGGGTAACAATTTTCGCAATTTTAGTAGACCATTTTTTCCGACCGAGCGTCCACCGGCTGGACATAGTTACAACACCCGCACCATAGTCGTACGGGGTTGCCGGACCTACTATGTGGGGTCGTCCTCAAGGTAAGTATTCCCACGACCACAACTGTAGAAACTCGTACGAGACACAAAGTAATGGAGCTTTAGCTATGAATGAAGTTTTTTGAGTGGCATCACACAACCCTCGGTATGTGTGAGAAAGGATAGCAGAACCAAAGCTATATGGTGGATCCACGGGTAATGGTTCATCCATTATCTTTGCGGCAAAGTAGATGAGACTAGGAAAAACTACCTCCTCGTGAGAATTCGAAAACATCACCCCAAATAGCCACATCAAATATGCAAACAACTGTCTCTTCGTGGTCTCAAGATCACCATAGCTAGATAAAATTTTGAAGTTAGTACGAAGCCAGCTGAGTGGGACACCTCGAGGCGGACCAGAACGGTCTGTTACGGGCATTGCAAGCCTAAGACGGCAAGAGACATCTTCTGGCCAAGTAGGAGAAACTCGTGGAGGGACCACTCGCACTCATCTAATTGGTAAAGCTGTGATCATTGACAATTCCGCGGCAATCCGCTTCGCGATGGATGCATATGACCTTCAACTCCTTTTTATCAGACTGATTCACTCTATGCTGTCGGTGTATGGCAATTGCATAGCTATTTATTGCTTGGTAAGCAGATTTCTTATTTGGGAAAATCTGCCCAACAGCCAGACTTCCCGCTTCTAGGCCAGCAACAGAGTGAAATTCATTGGTGATGCTCATAACTTGCAAAAACTCTGGATTCATTAGTACAGCAACCGCCTTCTCAGGAGGAACAACTTCATCATCATCTGATTCCGAAGAGGCAGAAGAATGACCATCATCGTCATCATCTAGCGCCTACGGCAACCCCTCCATATGTGTCTCATGTCAACGACCGCACACGAATATCGTGTGTCATACACTTGTTGGCCACATGTTGGTTCCGATGGGCTAGCGTTGGGGGCTACAGTAATGGTCAACTCGGCCTCACCGCCCCCGCTACTGCACTCAGCGACATCAGTGGCATAAATGAACTCCAAATAAACCATAGGCTATCCAAACATGGAGTTATTGGGATTGCTTGCAAACCGCATGTACAACGCCCGTGCTTTTTCACTAGTAACCCGTCGTAGAACCCAACGATTTCCTTCCTCAACCACGAAAGCCTCCATGGTCATTTGTTTTCCATCCATCGCTGAACCAAACACCGCTTGGATGCACCTTCTGACTGCCGCATACCCTACATTAACCATGTCTCTCACTACAACTGTAGTCATCCCGCACCAGAAGGACCATCGCATACGATGTCCCCATAGAACACTAACAAATTTTCCATAGTACGTAACGAGCAGCCATATTTACATCATTAGACCGTTAAAAATCATATTATTATATTTATATTGTAATAACATCGAATAATAATCGTCTATTTACATATAACAATTTGACAAATATTCACAAACGACTGTACATCTACGTATAATAATTTATATTGTATCATTTTTCGCGACACTACATCTACAAAAAATTACAAGATCAAATACAATATGTCATTCATACCTCTGGTTTAATAAAGATATCCTTCCGAATACAAAATATGCGGGAGCATGAACATATAACCAGTAAAATATCAGCGAATTCGACCTATTATCACATAAACAAAAATATTATACACATAATTGTTTCCTGCTGCCAAAATCATATTATTATATTTATATTCTAAAAACATCCAATAATAATCGTTTTTTACATATAACAATTTGATAAATATTCACAAACGACTGTACATCTACGTATGATATACTGTACCATTTTTCCCGCTTTACATCTACAAAAAAATACAAAATAAATTACAGTATGTCATTCATACCTCTGGTTTAATAAAGATATCCTTTCGAATACAAAATATGCGGCAACATGAACAGATCACGAGTAAAATATCAAAAAATTCGATCTATTATCACATGAACAAATATATTACATAATTTTTTTCCTCATGTGAAAAGTTTTAAAATACATCTTTCATGCATAAACATATCACCAGTCATATATCTACGACGTTGACAAATTATCGCATAAACAAAAATATTCATGCATGCGAACATAACCTACGAATATGAACAAAAATATTTGTACAAACTATCACTAGTCATATTATTACATGTTTAACAAAAATATTAATTATACACAATGATGTGTCTTGCATGTAAAATTACTACACAAAATGATACATTACCGTCTACATAAACAGAAAATACATACTTAGAAAACTAATCAAATAGACTAAAATTTTCGTGCATGCGAACAAAACTTACGAAGATGAATTGATCTCTTTTTTTTAGAGAAGGAGGTCAAACCCCCGGCCTCTGCATCAATCGATGCATGCAGCCATCTTATTAATTATTCCACAAAGGTCTAACAAGAGTCTACATCAATCCACCCAAAGCCACCACTCACACCTACAAACTCGATAATATGGAGTGCTCTCACTCCATATATCTAAGACCGGTGTTGTTTCCAATCCATCCACATAATGTATCGGGAACAACAGCCGGTGCAGCACACCTAAAACGCACACCTCACGCACACGTTTTACCAGCCGTCATCATCTTCGAACCACTGACCCATCTTCAGGAAAGAGATCCGCATCATCCTTGCCAGTCCAATCATCCGTCGACGCCACCACGGCGCCCAACGGCGCCACCGCCCTGCGCTCATCCGTCCAGCTGTGAAGACTCCGGGAGATCTGCCGTGCGTAGCACCTGCCAACCAGGCATGACTCAGCGTAGCACCTGTCGGCCACGCATGATTTGACAACTCCGCCGAAATTCCGTGCAAGACGAAGCCGCTCCACCTCCTGCCTCAGTCCGCCAGCGCTGCTCCACAAACGATGCTCCCAAGAGAGAAACGGCACCGCAGTACCGCCATCGTCCGATCTAGAAGACCAAATCCTAGGGTTTCCTCCGAAGCAATGCCCACCAACAACAACTGTGCAAGACCCACACAGTGCCCACCACCACTCAGCCCTCAAGGCGACGCCTTCAGGAAGGCTTGATGAATTGATCTTACCTTGATCTATCTTTTTTCAACTGCAACATATTCGAAATCCAACCCAAAAGATAAGAAATCTTGAATCAAAGTGAAGGGAGGAGTGTGTTCTTCAGCTAGAGAGAAAAGAGAAGAGAGAAGAGAGAAAGAGAAGAGAGTTCCTGCGCCGGTCGGAGTGAGCAGGTTATAAGGAGGAAATCGACATTGTTTCCTCGGTGGGGAGGGGGAATTTTGCGTGAGAATCAGCGACGTCAGCGCGGAATTCCACGCAGTCAACAACAGTATCGGTCGCCTCGTGCCGTGGCGGCAGGGCCCATCTGCTGCGGCCCATTCCGTGTCGTGGTTGGTTGCAACGGGATTCCCTGCCAGCCGCCTCATCTGGTGGCGGCAGGCCCCAGCCGCCTCATCTGGTGGCGGCAGGTGACACGCGTCACCTGGCGCGCCTGCCGCCACGAGGGGTGGGGGTTTTTCCTGTAAATCGCCAGCGCGGGTGGTCTTTTCCGACAATTGCACTTAGTGATCCTTTTAGACAAAAATTCGAAAGAAGGATGTGTGGAGGAGAATGTTCCGGGAATTTTCCTATTAAGGGATCAATATGTGTGTGTGTATATATATATGTGTGTAATATGCAACATGAAAGTATAATCTTTGAATCTGTATATATATTAGTTGTGAATCATCTCAATTGTCATGATTTTTCTATTTGCCTACCAGTGTAAATACAATCATTTTACGGTCAAAAGTTGCACATAAAAAAATTATTCGTTGCCCAGGGTCATTTCAGACAATTCACAGTCAAATCACATTTGTTTCAGCCAATTTCCACAGCTGAAAGTTCACAGCTCGCAGCTCAACCAAACACAGCCTAAGTTTAACTCAACAGGGAGCTAGCTTGTCCCGGTTCTGACAGCGGCTTAAGGTGTCGGGGAAGGAGCGGGTGGGCTTCTTCTTGACTCCGGGAAAGGTGGCGCCAACGCCTTCGACGGGGGTAGCCGGAGAAGGAGAACTGTGAAGAACAGTCGAGGGCTGGAGTCGGAGGGGAGGGGTTGGAGGCCCGGTCGATCATGGAAGGGATCTGTTTGCAGTCAGCTTCTAGCAAAATCGCACCGGGATCTGTTTACACCGTAACGGATGATGGAGCGACGTAAAACAAACAATTGTTAACGTATTCTGTTACTCTCGTTATCAGCTTACGTTACATTTCCACGAACCAAACACCTCCTATATATTTCAGCTACCATCTGCTTCCCCTTTGTCAGATGATTCACATGGGGTGATACTTGATGTCAATAAGAGAGAAAAGAAGATAGCTGCATGCAAGGTAATCGTCTTGATCCTTCAACCGGAGTAAGAAGTTTACTTAGAGCGCACAAATTAACTCACAAAGAGCTCAAGAGATGGGGGCATAGGTACAGCAACACGTCTCACTGAAATAAGGTGAACTAATAAACACAGCCTTCTCAGGGTATTCCAATCTATTGGAAATGTCATGACAAGTTTTACTCATGGTAAGAGTTAACAAAAACAAACTAGAAATCTTCCCCTCAAGAGACAAGAAAATATCGACTAAGGGAGATGGCAAAGGTAGACTAATAATATACGCTCATAGCTAGATGGCAAATGTACAGTAATAATGTACGCTCATGCTAGGCGTCAGCAATCAGACATGGTAACCTGTGAGGGTAAATCCACTACCAATGATCTCACCGGCACAAAGCCATGCATACAACTCGATGCCAAACAATGCGGCAACCCCTACTTGCTCAACCTTCAGGTCCTTTCTGTTTTTGAGAAAGAACTTTACACCATCAACCTCTTTCCAGAAAGACTCGTAACGGCCAGGAATGCTGCAACAAACATGTTATCGATCAGTAAATATATCAAACTTCCGATAAGACAACAACGTAAATGAAATACAGCTGTTAAATTGTCCAGTTTTATGCAAAATTTTGGAATATATATTGAACTATGCAATATAATCAATTAATTATTCTTTATTTTGAACCAGTTGTCAACTTGTCATATTTAGTTAAATGGTTAAATAGGAACAAACATAACCCAGAATACCAATGTGCAGAAACCAGACATAACCCAGAATACCAATATGCACAAACCTACATCCCGACCTTAATAACTTCAAAGATATGCATGTAGTTTCCTATCCAAATTCCAGATAAGCTTAATATAAACTGACATGACCATGCAGTGCTTTTTCCCAATAGACAAGGTAGCAAACCAAACTATTTTATAAACAGGGGAGGATACACAACAGATTATTATTTAAACAAAGCAGAATTCATTCAGCATTAAGATACCTGACATAACTAATGAACATCCATCTAGTAGAAGCCATATGATGATCAATCAAAAGGAAGATAATCTAAAATTTAAGACTACTCCTTTATTCTTAAGGTGGTGTCCACAAGTAGCTTAGAACCCGTGGAAGCCTGAAGCCTTAATATTATCATCAGTGATATAAAATAAAACAGCAACACTGGAATTTACATTGGTTAGAAAAGCCTGAATCCTCAATATTTTGAGTGATATAAATCATCATAAGGGATAACGACGACCAGGTAGGTGGGCCGTAAAATATGTTGTAGTCTATTTGCAAGAGATAGCCTCATGGCTGCCTCGACATATGGCGGCAATATAATTCCACTACAAAGCCTGAAACTCACCTTTGGGTTTTTATTCTTGAAACCTTGCTAGCTATACTAAACATAAAAACAAACAAGGAAACAGTTTACTTTATTTCAGAGTGCCCAAACCAAACTACAATCAGGTGGAGCACTTTTGCATCCCCAATTCCCCCTCCGATCACTAAACCTCGCAAGCTGCAGCAAGAAAAAAAACCACAACACAACGCACCATCCTTGGCACGCAAGCTGACAGATCGAAATTGCTACTCAGACCAAACAAACACTAAGGAGCTGTTCGGTGATCCTCCAGCTCCCTAAAATCTAAGAATCTGCAGAGCACCCTTTTCCCCGCTCCGTAATTTTTAGCTGCTGCTTCACCAACTCCGGGAGTGGAGTTGCGGAGTCGGAGGGCCTCCGAACAGGCCCTAAAAAGGCGTATGTATTGCACGCTGCAGCCCAAAAACGTTCAACTTCCAGGTTCCAGCCATATACTCTACCAATTTAACTTGTACAGCCAGCACTAGTTATAGCAACTGAATCGGAAGTTAGAAGGCGCAAGAACAGATCAACATCAGGAAACAATCTACGACGCAGGAGCACAGAAGAGATGACACGGCGGTATCGGTCAGAATCGAAGGGGCTAGGGGGAGCGTACGGACCTGGCGAGGCGGGTGTAGAAGAGCTGCTTGGAGAGCTCCCGGCACTTTTCGACGGTGGGCGGGTCGACGACGTACTGCCTGTTCCTCTCCATGAGCGTCCTGTGGTACTCGCACCCGCGCTTGGCCGCGTTGCTCGCCGCCTCGGACGCCCTGGACTGCATCGCGCTCCCGTGCTTGGCCGCGAAGCTCGCCGCCTCGGACGCCTTGGACTGCAGCGTGGCCCCGTGCTTGGCCGCGAAGGTGGCCGCCTCGGCCACCTTGGACTGCAGCGCGCCCCCGTGCTTGGCCGCCAAGCTTGCCGCCTCGGACCGCAGCGCGCCCCCGTGCTTGGCCGCCAAGCTTGCCGCCTCGGACCGCAGCGCGCCCCCGTGCTTGGCCGCCTCGGCCGCCCTGGACTGCAGCTGCGCCAACGCCGCCCTGGACTGCAGCTGCGCCATCCTCGACGCCAGCGCCGCCATGGATCTGCCCGCCGTTCACAGGTGGAATGCGGAGGATGAGAAGATTAGAGGTAGATCGGGAAGCACAACACAAACTAGGAGCGACCAATTTGATGACGGGTTTCGTTCGTTGGTTCACCTCCGCTTTCTTTCTTGATGGGGGGGGGGTTTATGAAGAGATTCCAGAAGACGTAATAACACAGGCAGGCAGGCAAAGCCGTACGGCCTGTTTTATAGGGGCGCTTTGCACAAGTAGATTCCGTTAAGCGTGCGATTGGTACGTTTACAACCGTATTAAGAGTCCAATCCAGATAGACTTATGGTGAATAAATACTTGCAGCACAAGATTTGGAGTCCTGGGAAGGGTTTTTTTTTTTTTTGAAAGGGAGGCAAAAGATATGCCTCGTATATTAAGAGTCCTGGGAAGTTTGAAACAGGTTAGATAACAAACGTGGAACGTGTGCAAATCACAATGACGTAAACATGTACTGTAGCAGATTTGCATCGTGCAAAAACGATATGGCAGAAATTCATACACAACCAAGTCATCGAGGTGTATTACAATATGTAGAACAAAAACCAGTTACAGCAACACCAGGTACACAGAGTCCATGCTCATCGGCATAGCCCAGGCATACAACATCCTCCCGGACACAAACAAGAGTAAGTTTTGCACGTCCTTATTTCAGTTGAGGAGGCAGAATAAAAAAACAAATAACAAGCCAGAACAGTAACAAACTCCACCACATCACTTGGTCCACCAGTGAAGGAAATCCTTGCGCCTGTTGATCTTCTTCTGGAGCTGGAGAACCCCGTACAGTAGGGCCTCAGCAGTTGGAGGGCACCCAGGGACGTAGATGTCCACCGGAACAATGCGGTCGCATCCACGCACAACAGAGTAGGAGTAGTGGTAGTATCCACCACCATTGGCACAGCTTCCCATCGAAATCACCCATCGTGGCTCGGGCATCTGGTCATAAACCCTGCAGAGCAAGTTACAAAAACATGAGCACTAGAGAAAAATGAGCTTGTGAGACAGACTGAATGACCTTAAATCAAATCATCCCTGAATATTGATTGCTACAGTCAGAACTCAGAAGACGTTCACCAATTCTTCTCAGGTGCAGAAATGTATCCAAAAGGAGAAGCATGGGCCATACTAAGAAGCTAAGTACTCCCTCCATTCCATAATTCTTGTCGTGGTTCTAGTTAGTTCAAAATATGGAACGGAGGGCATATAAATCTAGCTTTGTTCCTAGGGGATGAAGCCATTTATTTCTATGTAAACCGAGACATTCACATATCACAATCATATACTTTCTCTGATTAATAGTGTAAGCAGTTTTAGCATTTGATCATCACTATGTAACAAATTACCAATATGAATAATATCAAATTGACATTACTAAATTGATCATGAAATATATTTTCATTTATACAATTGCTTTTGTTTGAAGGTCAGGTCTGGCGCAGTTGTGAAGTACTCCCCACTTGTGAAAAGAGGTCCTGGGTTCGACGCAGCCTCTCTGCATTGCACTCTGCAGGGGAAAGACTTGCCTCGTATAATCCTTCCCCAGAGCTCACCTGGGGTGGGAGCTTCTATCACTGCGTAAAATTCCTTTTGTTTGAAACAACATGTTTTTCTGAGAAATTACTTACTTTGACAACTGTGTCAATGTGGTAAACTACTTACAATGTGCATCCAGAGGGAGTAATTCTTAAGGTGAAACAAAAGCACAATAATCGGTTACAAAAATTATCAGATTTAAATTCTTTTTATGTTCCACTCTCTTGGCTAAGCGAGTTCATGCACATATGAAGTAGCCCGTGCATGTTTTCTTCCTTTTTGATACTACTGTGTTGAAATATAGAAATATTTTGATATTAACAGCACCACATTATCACAGGAAATAGGATATTGAAACTTAGCAAGCCTAAATAACCTATGTTCACACTCTATCTAACAAGTCAGCAAATGCTTCTTCACTTGTAAGATTGAGTAATCGAGAGTCTAAGAGCCTAAGAACTAATCATGGGATTGGCCCAACCTAAACATAAAAACAACTTATGTTGTGAAATCTCTTCATCCATACAGGGAAGATACTAAAATTATGGTGTTCGTCACAGGCTTCTGCTTCTGCGGTATGCAGACAGCATGCTTGCAATCATAATGTATTGATAGTATTTAGCACTAGGGGTGCTGAAATGTATATGCATTTCTATGTTTCATCCTCTGAAGTGGTCCATTTACACAAACCACACATTCCAATGATCAGGGTTGGTGTTGTTTCTGACAGGTCTCCAATTCAAATACACAGATTGTGAAAAAAGGACCTAGGACGTGTTGTTGTTCATTTTGTGACAAGTTTCCAAATCAGATTTGAAACTGGGGAACGAGAACTTCATACACTATGAGAGCGCATAAATCACATTAGTGGTCTGTGCCGGCGGGAAGATCCCCACAAACAAAGGTTTATGGAAGAACTTGTTTCGGATTCAATTGATTTCTACTTAAATTATGGTGTTCATCCCAGGCTCTAGTTCTAGCAATATGCAGTAGGCAGGCTCCACAAACAAAGGTTTGTGCAAGAACTTGTTTCGGATTCAGTTGATTTCTACTAAAATTATGGTGTTCATCACGGGCTCTAGTTTTAGCAATATGCAGTAGGCAGGCGTGTAATCATGATGTGTATTGATAGTATTTAGCACTAGGGATGCTGGAATGTAGGCATTTCTGTGTTCCATCCTCTGAAGTGGTCCATTTATGCAAACCACACATTCCAACAATCAGAGTTGGTGTTGTTTCTAGCAGGTCTTCAAATCAAATACACAGATGGGGAAAATGGAGTTAGCAATAGCTGGTGTTCATTTCGTGACAGGTTTCGAAATCAAATTTGAAAATGGGGAGCAAGATCTTTGTACACTATTAGAACGTGGATAACATTCGCATTCGTGGTCTATGCCAATGAGAATATCCTCACAAACAGCGAATTCGATAAAATAAATATTTGAGCAAGAACTTGTATCCGATTCAATTGATTTTTCTAATAAAATCCCTTCCGAGATCTAAGCGGGCTCACCCAAATCGGGCGCACGCATGGAAATCTGAGCAGCTACGGAGGAGGGAGTTTGGTACCGACTTGCGGAGGGCGGGCGCCATCTTGTTGGTGAGCGTGCCGGCGACAATCATGCAGTCCGACTGGCGCGGGGACGGGCGGAAGATGACGCCGAATCGGTCGAAGTCGTAGCGGGCCGCGCCGGCGTGCATCATCTCGACGGCGCAGCAGGCCAGCCCGAAGGTCATCGGCCAGATCGAGCCCCGGCGCGCCCAGTTCATGAGGTCGTCCACCTTGGAGACCACGAACTCGGCCGCCTTGGACCCGGCCGCCGGCGGGGGCACGCCCGCGTAGGGCGCCGGTGGGGTCGGCGAGGCGCCCGCCGCCGCGGCGGCGGAATACGTCCGAGGGGCGGAGAGGAGGGCCAGCCGGGCCGTGCGCGGGAGCAGCGCCATGGTCGTTGCCTAGGGTTTCCTTCCTTTCCTCGTGGAGGGGGATGTGGAAGCGTGGGCGATTGGGCGTTCGCTTCTCCGACCTCTCTCTCCCTCTCTCTCTCTCGCAGTCGGACGCGGCTCGTGGTGACTGGTGAGGGGTGCGGGGTCGGTGTCCGTCCGTGCCGGGCGCAAGCCTGGAGTGCGGACGGCCCAAGCCCAACGCCTTAGACTGTGGGCCAGCGGTTGCGTGCTCAACCAGGCCCAGTACATGAATGGGCTCAAATTTAGCGTTCGAGCACGGCCTGAGCTGCCTCGCCTTGGGCCGGTCGTGGTCACCGGCGGCAATCCCCCCGTCGCCCTCGGTCAGATCAGAATCAACTTTGTATTCTGCGGCTCCTGTGGATTCAGGTCAGCAAGCAGCTTTCCCGTGGATCGACGAGGGCATATCCGAGGAATATGTGCCTAAACTTCGGTGAGACGGGACCTGTAGCGAACTTGCTGTGGAATATCCCTTTCAGTTTCACGGGCACACGATTCGCCAAGATATGTTGGCGGCCGCGCAATAACGGTCCTTCCTCCAACAAGATTTAGCGCCGGCAGGATGCAGGAAAAAGGAAACGTCACGGTTTCTTGCAGCCAGAAACACGTGGGGCCAAAAAGTCTTGCCACCTTGCTCAAACGTTTGGAGACGGTTAGTCCCGAATCTAACGAAACGATTGTGAAGGAGGTTTTCGGAAGCAAAAGAACGAAAAATAGCGATATAGAAAAGGATTCTGCAGCTGCTTGATGGAGGGTCATCGGTCTCTTGAGTTATCTCTATGACTTGGCTTGTCTCCGTGGATTTGATGATGTATGTGATCTTCTGATTTGGAGTTTCTTTGCAATGTAGCAGTGTGAGGATTTAGTCCAGATGTAGTTGATTTGTATTCATTTTCGCTTGTTTTTCTTTGTTGATTAACCGTGTAGTTCTCTTTTGCGATTACACATATAATCATCATAAAAACAAATATGCTTGTCAAGCAATTTTGCATAAAATTTTTTGTAAAAAACTAAAATTACTATTACCTTTGAAAAAATATATGCCTCGCCGAAACGTAGTCTACAAACGTCCTCCACCATTATCATGGTAACGTCGGAGAAAGAGAGAACCAATCGCCATATCAAGATCTGAGAGAGCACCATTGCATACAAGATTAGGCAAATATTTTACATGTGCTTAGGAAAAACTATCTTACACAAACTTTTAAGTGTAAATGGGTGTTTTCCCCGTAAAAATAGAAAAAGAAGACTTTATAAATGATAGTTGATTGGCAAATGCAGGCGACCACAAACGCACAGAATCACATGCACACAATTAAGACGCAGTACTTTTTATAACTGTCTATGACGGCAACCTTTTAAATGGTCAACAAAGTAGAAGTTTGTAAACTAATATAAAAACGTTTAAATCATTAAAATAATGATCTAAATGCTTTTATATTAGTTTACGGAGGAAGTACCAGGATATATGTCATGAGTTGTGCATGGATGTTCACCAATTTGTGAGCACGAAGTAATTGTCACTTTCTCACTATTTGTATACTAGTCCTAATTTATGAGTCAAACTGTTACAAAAGGAATCAAACACGCAAAGTTGTCCACCTACATGACAAAGCCTGCTTCGGAAAGACTAAGGCCCGCTTGGTCACAATGTAGATCTATACACCCGGAATTTATTTACATGTGTAAATCACAAGTCGCAGTGTAATTTTCATCAGAAATAAAAATGACCACCAGAGGTCTGTATCACTTAGAGAGCTATTACGACAATCCAAGCGGGGCCTAATGAGTTTGCTGCTAGCTGTGTTGGCTGGAACAAATTCGTAATTTAGCTCCACTTTGTTCCGCGTCCAAGCTTCTATTTGCACACAATTATGAACTTATTAAGCATTCCCTCCATTCAGAAAGTTTTAATGTTGCGGTATGAACTACTCCCTTCGTTCATAAATATAAGTCTTTTTAAATGTTTCTCTATGAATTACATATGGATGTAATTATAATTGCGGATCCAGGACCCACGCCTGTGGGGCCTGGGTGCGGAGAGCAAATAATTCCTTTATTATAGTATATTTACATTGCATATGAACTGTAGCATGCATGGGACCTGGGTTTTGATTCAGTTATGGATCTGGCCCTGTGTATATAGACATGCTTTAGAATGCAGACTCATTTTGCTCTGTACATAGTCCTTAATGAAATCCCTAAAAAAACTTATATTTAAAAACGGATATGAACTAAAATGACTGAATAAACACATTAAAATGCAGCCTCGTGTTCCACAACGTGTTTTATGGATGTGTTTTCTGTTGCTTCTGATGTTCTTTGTATTACCTTGATGTTTTTCTTTTTTGCAGAAAGTATTACCTTCATGTTTGATGAACAAATTGATTTTTTCCCTGAGAAAGAAAGAAGAAAATATTTAAGGTGCAGGGCAGCAATTCAATGCTTGAGACAATATCGATCGACCGAAATTGACTTTCGTCAGAGATCAACTCATGTACTTATTCTTTTTGTCAATCCATAGATAGATGGGATACAGCGAGCCTTCACCATTGCCAGGCGGCCCAACGAAGATACTCTACTCACAAATTAGTCAATAATACTGCTACACTAGCTAATACTGCAAGCCTCATACATTATTATCGAGTTCGCCATTGGCGCTCCAACACCTCACCCTTAATTAGTTTCCTGCAACGGCCTACCCAAACTCGTACACACCAGCTAATCAGGCAAGCAAATCAGAATCAGAAGATATATCAGATACAGAATCCCCAAATTAATCGTAATGAAGCACGGATGGATGGATGGATGGATGGATGGATGGATCAGTTCTTGACGCCGAGCGGCATGGGCATGCCGTCCTGGACGGCCACCGGCAGCGACTCGAGCTTGCAGTCGAGCGGCAGCAGCTGGCTCTCCTCGACGAGCACCCGGCTGATGAGCCGCAGCAGCGTCTCCTCCATGTCCTTGCCGTCGCTCCATGGGTGCACCTCGGCCTGGAGCAGTCCCGGGTTCTCGCAGATGAGCTCCCACACGGGGAATCCCTTGCGCGGCATCATGAAGTCCTCCCTGGCGAGCCGCAGCGACGGGCAGTAGTCGCCGCGCCCGTCGCCGAGGTAGATGAAGCGTTTCGTGCCGTCCGCCGTGGCGGAGGAGGCGCGGATGCGGTCGAGCACCTGGCCCTTGCACATGTTGGGCGGGCAGGTGCCGAGGCCGCAGCCGTGCGGGCCGGCGTGGAAGTCGTGGTGCGGCGCGATGCGGAGGCGGCCGTCGGCGTCGACGCGGCTGGGGTTGGTGTTGATCTCGGAGAAGTAGCCCCGGAGGCCGTGGTGGTCGAGGACGGCCTCGATGAAGAAGCGGTTGGCGTCGCTGAGGACCCTGAGGTCGCAGCCGAGGCTGTAGGCGGCCCTGATGGCGGCGACGACGTGCGGGTCGATGGGCGCGGCCCGGAGCACGTCGGCGACGTCGCGGAGGGTCTTGCCCTGCGCGTGCAGCTCCCCCATAACGGTGTCGATGAGGGTGTTCCACGGCATGGTGGGCAGCAGGCGGTCGAAGAGCTCGGTGGCGCCCAGGCCGTCGACGACCCAGTTGTCGCTGTCGACGTCGATGATGGTCTTGTCGAAGTCGAACACCACCACGACGCCGGCCATCTCGACGGTCCTTCTTCTTGGACTTGACCTGCGAGTTGGGACTTGTGTGCGTGTGCTGTGCGTGCGTGTGCGTTGAGGCTTTTGACGATGAAAGGGTGTGGAGGCGGGTGCGGAACTATATAGTTGCCCAGGAGGCGGGAAGATGCCGATGGAATATTACCAGATGCCTAAGAATAGGGGCCGGCGTCGGATCGGACTTGCTCCGGCGCCTTTCCGGAACGCGCGCGATGACGTTTTGGTTTCGGTGTCGATTCGGTTCGGCTTTATCATAGTTTATGCCGTGGCATATGCGCGCTCGCGTCTTTGCCTCCCGCCGCAAGAACACGCGAGGTGGCTTCTCGTGGGGTGGCCGTGAAGGATCCGGGAGGGGCTCCCTGCATGTGACCAGGGAATATTCTCTCTCGCGCGAGGTCCTGCTGCGCACTTTCGCGCCTCCGTCTTTTGGCTGGCGGCTGCTCGTTTCGACTGCAGAGATAGTAGTGCGCGAGTTTTGAACGCAGATATGTTTTCTCTCGCGATAGTCTCTGCTCGCTCCGCGTTCATGTAGTAGAGGTGGCCGCGGCCGCCGCCGGCGCGTCGTCGTCCGGCACGCCCGCCGCCAGCGCGCGCACGCGCTGCTCGATGTCTGCACACACAAATCAATGCAGTTTTGCACGTCAGAGAAAATGCATGCATGCATCAAAGTAAAAAATGTTGGAGTAGTTATCTGTAGAAACCTTTCATGCTGCAACTACTTTTATGTAGAGAGTGATCACTCTGGTGTTGCTTTTAATCGTAGAACGTTAGAAGAAACTAGTGGCACTACAGATAAATGCAAGGGTAAAAGAAAACAAAGGAAAAGAAAACTGTGGAGTGTGAAGTGAGAATGCAAGTCCGTGACATGAGCGCTCGCTGGCCGTGTCTTGGATTTTTTTCACTGCGGCGGCCTGCATGCAGTGCAGGTGAAAGGGTTGACCTGGGATGGATGATGGCTTTGCCAACGTTGTCACGTGGCAGTAGCAATATTCTTTTTCTTTACTAGCGAATGAATGTTCATCCATGGTTATGGTTTTGGAGGTAGGCGTGGAGGAATTCAAATTTAGAAACGTAAATCCAGAGGGAGGAGGTGGCGAAAGCAAGCAAGGAAGAATTCAACCACAACCCAACCCTGATGGCTGATGCAGAGGATGAGATTCCTGGACGAGGAGCTAGTGAAGAAAAGAAAGAAAAAATGCGTCATGGCTTGGGCACGGCACGAGGCGGGGCGCCTACTTGCACAGTCGCACCGGTCATCTCTCCTCCTTTTGACAATGTAGGCACGCCTGCGTACATACATACCGCGGAATAGTCTCGTGTCCGTGCAGTCCATGAACCGTTGTGCTCTAGTCTGTAGAGCACTCATCACAACACTGCACTCCCTCGCTGCTCATATTCTGGAAAACGTAAATCCTTTGCGAAGTGGACGCATTTTGAAAATAGATCCATGCGTTGGACCATCATTATAGTTCATGCAGAGCAAACGGATGACGGCGAACGAAATGGATCGCCCCATTGAAGTTGCTCTGATCCACTGGTTGTGTCAACCGCGTGCGTGGCCATTGGATTGTGACCCGCGGGTTCATTGAATCATGAGCTCACATGCAGACTTGGGTCGCGTGGAATCCTAGTCCCCTTCCTTCCCTTCCATAAAAAGGTGGACTTTCCACTTTTTCTAACTCCATGGGCCTTGAGGGACTTGTGCGCTTGGCCCAACAAGGTCACGACGTCTCTCCTCAGCCCATGCAAACCCTTGGGATGTGGTGTAACCCTTGGTGGACTTCCGGACTCCTCCGGAAGTTTCCAGAACCTTCTAGAAGCTTCCCGGTACAATACCAGAAAAACCCGAAACTTTTCCTGTAGCCAAAATATGACTTCTCATATATAAATCTTTACCTCCAAACCATTCTGGAGCTCCTCGTCACGTCCGGGGTCTCATCCGGGACTCTGAACAACTTTCGTTTTAGCATACATAACTCACTAATACCAAATCATCACCAAACCTTAAGTGTGCAAACCCTATGGGTTCGATCATGTCTAGCTTGTGAGAGAGGTTTTTAGTCAACGGGTTCGAAACATTCAGATCCATGTGTACTTTTGAAATCTCTATGTCATATTGTAGATCCTTCTACCATGCTTCACTTGGAACAATTCCAAACAACCGCTCCACTATACGAATCCGGTTTACTACTCAGAGTTATCCACATTAGTGTCAAAGCTTGCATCAATGTAACCCTTTACGACGAACTCTTTTATCACCTCCATAATTGAGAAACATTTCCTTGGTCCTCAAGTTACTAAGGATAATTTTGACTGCTGTCCAGTGATCCATTCCTGGATCACTCTTGTACCCCTTGATAGATTCATGGCAAGGCACACATCAGGTGCGGTATACAACATGACATACTGTAGAGCCTACGGCTAAGGCATAGGGGACGACTTTCTTCCTTTCTCTTTCTTCTGTCGTGGTCGAGCTTTGAGTCTTACTCAGATTTCACACCTTCACAACACAACCAAGAACTCCTTCTTTGACCGATCGATTTTGAACTCCTTCAAAACTTGTCAAGGTATGCATTCGTCGAAAGTTTTATCAAGCATGTTGATCGATCTCCATAGATCTTGATGCTTAGTGTTCAAGTAGCTTAATTGAGGTTTCCCTTTGAAAAACTCCTTTCAAACAACCCTTCATGCTTTCCAGAAATCCTACATTATTTCCGATCAACAATATGTCAACCACATATACTCATCAGAAATTCTATAGTTCTTCCGCTTACTTTCTTGTAAATACAAGTTTCTCATAAACTTTGTATAAACTCAAAAACTTTGATCATCTTATCAAAGCGTATATTCCAACTCCGAGATACTTGCTCCAGTCCATAGAAGGATCGTTAGAGCTTGCATACTTGTTAGCATCCTTAGGATCGACAAAACCTTCTGGTTGTATCACATACAACCTTTCCTCAAGGAAACCATCGAGGAAACAATGTTTTCACATCCTATCTGCAAGATTTCATAATAAATAATGTAGCAACTGCTAACATATTTCCAACAGAATTTAGCATCGCTATGGGTGAGACAGTCTCATCATAGTCAACTCTATGAACTTGTCGGAAACTTCTTTGCAACAAGTTAAGCTTTCTAAATGGTGACATTTACCATCATCGTCTGTCTTCCTTTTAAAGATCCACTTCTACTTAATAGCCTTACGACCATCAAGTAGTTCTTCCAAAGTCTACACTTTGTTTTCATACATGGATCATATCTCGAATTTCATGTCCTTCAGCCATTCATCCGAATACGGGCCCACCATCGCTTCTTCATAGCTCGTAGGTTCATTGTTGTCCAGCAACATGACCTCCAAGACAGGATTACCGTACCAATCTGGAGCAGTACATTTCCTTGTTGACCTACGAGGTTTGGTAGTAACTTGATCCGAAGCTTTATGATCACCATCATCAGCTTTCCACTTCAACTAGTGTAGGCGCCACAGGAACTTCTTCTTGTGCCTTGTTACTCATTGGTAGAAGTGACGGTTCCATAACCTCATCAACTTTCCACCATCCTCCCACTCAATTATTTCGAGGGAAACTTTTCTCGAGAAAGGACCCATTTCTAGAAACAAACACTTTGCTTCTGGATCTGAGATAGGAGCTATACCCAACTGTTTTAGGTGTCCTATGAAGATGCATTTATCCGCTTTGGGTTCGAGCTTATCAGGCTGAAACTTTTTCACATAAGCGTCATAGCCCCAACCTCTTAAGAAACGACAACTTAGGTTTCTCCAAACCATAGTTCATACGGTGTTATCTCAACGGAATTACGTGGTGCCCTATTTAAAGTGAATGTGGTTATCTCTAATGCCTAACCCAAAACGATAGTGGTAATTAGATAAGAGACATCATAGTATGCACCATATCCAATACGACGCGGCTATGATGCTCAGACACACCATCACACTATGGTGTTCCAGGTGGCATGAGTTGTGAAACATTTTTCATATTATCTTAGATGTTTACCAAACTCGCAACTCAGATATATATTTACCTCCACGATCACATCGTAGACATATTATCCTCTTGTCACGATGATCTTCAACTACACTCTGAAATTGCTTGAACTTTCTGATATTTCATACTTGTGATTCATGAAGCAAATACTCATGTATCTACTCAAATCATCACTGAAGTAAGAACTTAATGATATCCACTGCGTGCCTCAGCACTCATTGGACTACATACATCAAAATGTATCATTTCCAATAAGTTACTTGCTCGTTCCATCACAGGAAGACGAGGTCTTTAGTCATCTTGCCCATGTGGCATGATTTGCATGCCTCAAGTGATTCAAAATCAAGTGAGTCCTAACGATCCATCTGCATGGATTTTCTTCATACATTTATAACAATAGGCATGGTTCGCATGTGTCAAACGAAAAAACGAGTGAGTCCAAAGATCCATCAGCATGGAGCTTTTCACGCGTTTTATACCAATATGACTTAAGCGGCAGTGCCACAAGTAAGTGGTACTATCATTACTACTTTGTATCTTTTGTCATCAATATTATTAACATGTGTATCACTACGATCGAGATTCAATAAACCATTTATATTAGGTGCATGACCATTGAAGGTATTATTCAAGTAAACAGAGTAACCATTATTCTCTTTAAATGAATAATCGTATTGCAATAAACAAGATCCAATCATGTTCACACTCAGCGCAAACACCAATCAATATTTAGGTTTAACACTAATCGCGAGGGTAGAGGCAGCGTGCGATGTTGATCACATCAAGCTTGGAATTACTTCCAAGACACATCTTCACCTCACCCTTGCTAGTGCCCGTTTAATCTGTAGCTATAATTTCGAGTCAATAACACTTAGCAACTGAACCGGTATCTAATACCCTGGTGCTACTAGGAGTACTAGTAAGGTACATATCATATCATGTATATCCAATATACTTTTGTCGACTTTGCCAGCCTTCTCATCTACCAAGTATCTAGGGTAGTTCCGCTTCAGTGACTGTTCCCCTCATAATAGAAGCACCTAGTCTTGGGTTTGGGTTCAACCTTGGGTTTCTTTGCTAGAGCAGCAACTGGTTTGCCATTCATGAAGTATCCCTTCTTGCCCTTGCCCTTCTTGAAACTAGTGATTTCACTAACCATCAACAATCTATGCTCCAACACTATTTCTACTTTCCCGGTGTCAAACATCGCGAATAACTCAGGGATCGCCATCTCTATCCCTGACATGTTATAGTTCATCACGAAGCTCAGTAGCTTGGTGGCAGTGACTTTGGAGAACTATGTCAATCACTATCTTATCTGGAAGATCAACTCCCACTCGATTCAAGCGATTGTAGTACTCAAACAATCTGAGCAGATGCTCAAGGATTGAGCTTTTCTCCCTTACTTCGCAGGCCAAGAATCTTGTCGGAGGTCTCATACCTCTCAACGCGGGCACGAGCCTGAAGTTCCAATTTCAGCTCTTGGATCATCTCATATGTTCCGTGACCTTCAAAACGTCTTCGGCGTCTCAATTCTAAGCCGTTAAACATTACACATTGAACAATCACGTAGTCATCAAAAACGTGTATGTAAGATGTTCGCAACATCCACAGAGGACGCTCGGGGTTCAGGATACCGAGCGGTGCATTAAGGACATAAGCCTTCTGCGCAGCAATGAGGACAATCCTCAGTTTACGAACCTAGTCCGCATAATTGCTACTATCATATTTCAACTAAGTTTTCTCTAGGAACATATCAAAAACAATAGAGCTATAGTGCAAGTTACAACATAATTTGCAAAGACATTTTTGACCATGTTCATGATAATAAGTTCAATTAATCATATTACTAAAGAACTCCCACTCAAATTGACATCCCTCTAGTCATTCGAGTGACACATGATCCAAATTCACCAACTCAAGTCCGATCATCATGTGAGTTAAGTTGGCTTCAATGGTGAACACCTCTATGTTGATCATATCTACTATATGACTCATGTTCGACCTTTCTGTCTCTTGTGTTCTGAGGCCATGTGTGTACATGCTAGGCTCGTCAAGTTTAACCTGAGTGTTCCGTGTTTGCAACTGTTTTGCACTCGTTGTATATGAACATAGAGTCTATCACACCCGGTCATCAAGTGGTGTCTCGAAACGACGAACTGTCGCAACGGCACACACTCGGGGAGAAAACAATTCTATCTTGAAATTTTAGTGAGGGATCACCTTATAATACTACCGTCGTCCTAAGCAAAATAAGGTGCATAAAAGGATTAACATCACATGCAAATCATAAGTGACATGATATGGCCATGAACTTGTGCTTCTTGATCTCTATCACCAAAGCACCGGCATGATCACGATCGTCACTGGCGTCAAACCATGATCTCCATCATTGTCTTACCATCGAGGTTGCCGCGCCACCTATGATATTACTACTGAAGCTACTAAACTAGCGATAAAGTAAAGAATCATCACGCGCAAGAATAATTAAAGACAACCCTATGGCTCCTGCCGGTTGCCATAGCATCAACGCGCAAGTCGATATTTAAGTATTACAACATGATCATCTCATACATCAAATATATCATATCATGTCTTTGGCTACATCACATCACAACATACCGTGCAAAAACAAGTTAGACGTCCTCTAATTTGTTGTTGCATGTTTTACGTGGCTGCTATGGGTATCTAGTATGATTGCATCTTACTTACGCAAAACCACAACGGTGATATGCAAGTAGCTATTTAACCTTCTCCAAGGACCACCTTGGTCAAATCCGATTCAACTAAAGTTGGAGAAACAGACACCCGCAAGTCATCTTTATGCAACAAGTTGCATGTTAGTCGATGAAACCGGTCTCCTGTAAGCGTACGAGTAATGTTGGTCCGGGCGGCTTCATCCAACAATACTGCTGAATCAAGAAAAGACTAAGGAGGCCAACAATATGAATGTCAACGCTCAGAAACTCCTTTGTGTTCTACTCGATATGTCATCTACGCATACACCTAGCTCTCATGCCACTATTGGGGAACGTTGCATGGTAAACAAAAAAATTCCTACACACACATAAGATTTATCCATGGTGATGACTATCTACGAGAGGAGAGATCGGATCCACATACCCTTGTAGATCGCTAAACGGAAGCGTATATAACGTGGTTGATGTAGTCGAAAATCTTCATGGTCCAAATCACAGTCCGTCTAGTGATCTCATCACGATCCATCCCGCGATTCTGTCACGATCTAGTGTGATCTAGTGCCGAACGGACGACACCTCTGAGTTCAGCACACGAACAGATCGATGACGATCTCTGCCTCCTCGATCCAGCGAGTGAGGGCAGAGTAGTAGATGAGTTCTCCAGCAACAAGACGGTGTGGCGGCGGCGGTGGTGGTGCTATCTTGGCAGGTCTAGGCCTAGCACTATCGAAACCGCGAACGGAGGAGAAAACCATCTAGGGAGAGACAGGGGCGCCAAGGGCTTCGTGTGTCCTCTTGGGGATCCCCCTCCTCTCTATATATAGGTGGAGGGGCATGGCGAACATCCGCTCCAAGCCCTAGGGTGTAGCCAAGGGAGGAGGAGGTGGAATCTAAGTCCCCTTCCTTCCCTTCCATACAAAGGTGAACCTTCCACCTTTCCTAACTGCATGGGCCTTGAGGGACTTGTGTGCTTGGCCCAATAAGACCACGACGTCTCACCTCAGCCCACACAAACCCTTGGGACGTGGTGGAACCCTTGGTGGACTTCCGTACTCCTCCGGAAGTTTCCGGAACCTTCTAGAAGCTTCTCGGTACAATACCAAAAAAATTCAAAACTTTTTCGGTAGCCAAAATATGACTTCCCATATATAAATCTTTACCTCCGAACCATTTCGGAGCTCCTCATAACGCCCAGGATCTCAACCAGGGCTCCCAACAACTTTCGTTTACTACCACACATAACTCATTAATACCAAATCGTCACCAAACCTTAAGTGTGCAGACCCTACGGGTTCAAGAACTATGCACACATGACCGAGACACTCTTCGGCCAATAACCAATAGAGGGACCTGGATGTCCATATTGGCTCCTACATATTCTACGAAGTTATATATATCAGTTGAACCACCATGTCAAGGATTCAATTAATCACATATACTATTCCATTTGTGAAAGGATCGATATGGTTGACTAGAGGGGGGGGTGAATAGGCAACGACCACTTTTTAATTAATCTTAGCAAGTTAAGGTAAACAACATATGGGTTCACAAATAATACAACAATGGGGTGAACCCTAATGAAGCTAATAACGAGAGTTACTAAGACAAGTAAGAGATAGACGACAACATAAGCATACACAAAGTAAAGGTTAGAGATAACCACAAGTGGAACCGATGGAGACGAGGATGTGTTACCGAAGTTCCTTCCTTTTGACAGGAAGTACGTCTCCGTTGGAGCGGTGTGGAGGCACAATGCTCCCCAATAAGCAACTAAGGCCACCGTATTCTCCTCACGCCCTCGCACGATGCAAGGTACCGTGATTCCACTATAGGTGCCCTTGAAGGCGGCGACCGAACCTTTACAAACAAGGTTAGGGCAAACTCCACACAAAGCTTGGAGGCTCCCAACAAGACCACGAAGCTTCACCGCAATGGAATGTGGCTTCGAGGTGACCTCAACCGTCTAGGATGCTCAAACACCCAAGAGTAACAAGATCCGCAAGGGATTGGTGGGGGAATCAACTTTTCTCTTGGTGGAAGTGTGGATCTAGGCCTTCTCAACCAATCCCTAAAGAATCAACAAGTTTGATTGGCTAGGGAGAGAGATCGGGCACTTTTGAGCTTAGGGAGCAACAATGGAGCTTGGGAGGGGAAGAGATAAGGTTCCACAGCTAGAAGAACCCTTTATATAGTGTGTGTGTGGGGGGGGGGAATCCAACTGTTTTCCCCACTCTCTGCCCGAGTCTAGCGGTACTACCGCTGGGTGCAGCGGTACTACCGCTCGCACTCCAGCGGTACTACCGCTGGCTGCAGCGGTACTACCGCTGGCCCCCTGGTAGTGCATAAGAACTACCACCGCGAGAAAGTCTTCGCAAAAAGGTCCGTCCATGTACAACCGCTAGGCAGGCGGTACTAAGATCCTGGAGCGGTACTACCGCTGACCAGGGGCGGTACTACCGCTGGCTGCAGCGGTACTACCGCTAGGGCTAGCGGTACTACCGCTTGGCCCAGCGGTACTACCGCTGGGGGACCATTTGCAAAGAAGAAGGAAACACAAAGGCGGGAGCCACTCCAAAGATGCTGGCAAGGGGAAAATATGTGAAGTGTGCACGTGCAAAGATTGATTCCACCCAAACCTTTCCACTACGGTTCCCCTCTTAATAGTATGTCTTTCCTATGACTCAAATAAAGAGAATCGTAGAGAACGCCGACCTTCTGTTCCAGGAACGAGGGGGCGAGTCGTCTTGTGCCGTTGACGTGTGTTATCTGAAATCTTAATCACACACGGTTAGTCCTTTGCGGTACTGTCATCAATCACCAAAATTACTTAGGCATAAACTATGCCCCAACAATCTCCCCCTTTTTGGTGGATTGATGACAATACCGGATTTGCACAGAGAATAATATGAGAACTAAAAGATAGAGATATATGACAATAAGGAGCATATGACTCACAACATATGATGGAAATAAATCTCACACAAGTTCATGTCTCACAAAAGATAGCAAAATAGAAGCAAACCAAGTTCGAAGCAAAACACGAAAGATAAGCAAAGCAAAGCAAATTCGACTCTCAAAGCAAATCTCCTAGACTCTCTCCCCCTTTGGCACAAGACACCAAAAAGGGGCACACCTAACGCCACAGGTGGTTACTCCTCATCCTCAGCATCGCCACACTCGTCCGTACCCTCCAGGTCGTCCTGCTCCTCCTCTTCCTCCTCAGCGCCAGACCACTGGTACCCTTGAGCCCGCATCCAAGTAGCCTCTGGAGTTATGTCGTCCTCTGATCCGCTGGAGATGTCAACATCAAGAGTCCTTAGGACACGCTTGTGCCTCTGACGGTTCTCCTTCTGAGCTACGTGCGTCTGGTACTGGCCCTTAGCCTGCATACAGAAGAGAGTCTTCATCTTATCCTGCAGTTTGATGGCCCAAGATGGCGTGGCAGAAGGGCGGGACTGAGAGGCAGTTCCTCTGTCAGCAGCAGTCTCTGTGTCAGTGTCCATGTGCTGAGAGGAAGTTGATGGGTTGGCCCATTTATCCTTGACGCGAAGCTTGACAGGATCGTGCACAATGTAGTCAGCCTGAATGTATAACTCCTCCTGCGGATAGGTATCTTGTCACTTCTGACGGATATAAGCAAACAGATAGGGCCCGTAGATGGGAACCTTGCGCATCATGATGCAGTTCCAGAGCTCAGTGAACATCACATGAGAAATATCAAGAGGGGCAGACTCCTTAGTCATAGCCTCCTCACAGAGCAGTAGCATCTCAGCCAGAGAGCCATGTACCTCGTCGAAGTTGCCAATGCGAGGAAAGAGGGTGTTGCGGAAGATCCGATGCATGATGTCCAGATGCTTGGGGAGCACACCCTTCTTCACATAGAGTAGCTGCAATCTGTCCTTGGCGGGGGCCCTATCAGTGGAAGCTGCAGCATGAGGACGCGACCCAAGTGGAGTGTCAACTCCCTGGAACTCAACCTTGAGAAATGACATGAATTCACGCCAGGAACCGGTCATCTTCTGAGTCCCAGTCATCCACACCATGGAGCGCTCGTCATCAGGAGAGAAGTGAACTGTGACATAGAACTGGGCAACAACATTGGGGTCAAAGTCTGTCTTGAAAGAGATGATGTCCTTGATGCCCAATTTGTCAATCAGACAGAGAGCATCACCAAAGTAGTCCATGTTCCGCTGAAGGTGAGCCAGGTCAATCCACTGAACGAGGACAAAGTTCTTCTTGAAATGGTTGATGATATCACGGTAGATCCTGCAGTGATCCCTTGTCCACACATGCTCGACATTCTTGATCACAGCCCGCTCTTGGAGATAGTGGTTTTGGGTGCGGAACCGCAGAAAATCCTTAGGGGGCATGGTGCGAACGTTGAGCCCCTTGTCCTTGTGAGCGGTCTTCTTGAAGGCCTGCTTTTTGGGTTGCAGACCTGAAGTGGCAGAACCCTTTGGAGGCTCTGGATTGCGAAACTACTTTGACTGTGTGTCCCGTGGGGGGTTCGAGCGGCGAGCACCACGTGTGACACAAAACGCACACCGAAAAAGAGCGACAAAAGGAGTCAAGGCAATGAACAAGAGAAGGCAGAAAAGTAAACACACATTGCCAAGCATATGAAAAGAATACACACAGAATCCTTCTGGCGGTAGTACCGCTACCCCTGGCGGTAGTACCGCTGGGGTTTAATTTTCAGATCTGTAATAAAAATAGACCCCATAGACATGGCTACACGGATTTTACGAGAGGCATGGGCTGTGTATGAACACTAAGAACTCCACCACAGCCCTAATCACATGAGGATCACAAGTACCATCTAAATAAGCACATGCCTAGTCAAGAGAGAGCAAGTTTTAGATCTAATCCAAACATAGTTCAAGTGCTTGATCTAAAACATGTAAATCCTAGGGCATGGCAAAATAAACAGCAAAGATTCATAAGACCTACACTCCCCTCAAATATCTCCTTCATGCCATCCAAGAACAAGGCAACGACATGGATCCAAACCACCAATGCTCCTAACCCTTAGAACAAGAACATCAACCAAGAGAAGAAGGAGAGGAGCTTTACCGGGGTCCATGGCACTTGGAGGAGGAAGGAGAAGTGAAGCAAACCCTCCAACTCAACGGAGAGAAGGGGCTCCACGAATAGAGATCGAAATAGGAGGAGTTCGGGGGTGGGGAGGGAGGAGCTGCGAGGAAGAAGAAAGAGGCAGCAAAAAAGGGCTCCCCCTCCTTTATATAGCCCAAAGGGGTACGGGCCAGCGGTAGTACCGCTGTGGTCCTAGCGGTAGTACCGCTCCCCCTGAGACAGCCCTAAAAATTTCCTAGTTAGGTCGTGGTAGATTGGGATCCTGGCGGTAGTACCGCTACCCCTGGCGGTAGTACCGCTGCAAATGTCACAACAGGACCTAGGAGAAGAGAAGAACATGGGAAAATGACAAGTAAGTGGAAAAAGAAGATAGCACCAGAAATATATACTGACTTGTCATTTTATATCCTTTCTTCGATATGAGAGAAAGGTGGGGGGGGGGGGGCGGTGGCCGAGGCCACCTATGTTTGAGACAAAGGTATGACACCGCGAAGAATTATCCTTGGGTTCATGACCAATGCTCGTCTTTGAAGCACAAGTGCCATTTGACAATGGCTAAAGTGAAAGACTAGATCGATTTATGCATAATGGGGGAAGGAAAAGTTCATTGAGAGAATAACACTCTCCCTATGTCCATGCCTACATCTAGACCAAGATAGAATGCATAGTGAGGTGCAACATGCCTAGCTTCAATCCACATTACTTGAATCAATGATATTTAGCTCATGCCTTAACTCCCGGAATCTTGCTTCATCTAGAGGCTTAGTGAAAATATCTGCAAGTTGCTCTTCAGTGTGGATGAAGTGAACCTCAATATCACCTAGCTTGATATGTTCACGAATGAAGTGATGACGAATATCAATATGATTGGTTTTGCTATGTTGCACTGGGTTGAGGGAAATCTTGATAGCACTTTGATTGTCACATAGAAGAGGCACTTTGTCACAAGTGACACCGTAATCCTTTAAAGTTTGCCTCATCCATTGCAATTGTGCACAACAACTTGCAGCTGCCACATACTCAGCTTCGGTGGATGATAGAGAGACGCAATTCTGCTTCTTTGAAGACCAACTTACCAATGAGCGACCAAGGAATTGGCATCCTCCAGACGTTGACTTCCTCTCCACACAATCTCCTGCCCAATCTGAGTTAGAATAGCCAACTAGATTGAAGTTTGCTCCTTTGGGATACCAAAGACCAAAGTTTGGGGTATGAGCCAAATATCGAAAGATTCGCTTAACATCCATATAATGACTTTCTTTTGGTGCGGATTGAAACCGTGCACATATCCCTACACTCAACATAATATCCGGTCTAGATGCACAAAGGTAAAGGAGGGATCCAATCATGGAGCGATATACCTTTTGATCCACTGCTTTACCATTGGGATCACTGTCAAGCTTGCATCTTGTTGGCATGGGGAACTTGACCGGTTTGACATCTTCGAGCTCGAACCGTTTGAGCATGTCTTGAGTGTACTTGGCTTGTTTGATGAAGGTCCCTTCTAGGCCTTGTTTAATCTCGAACCCGAGGAAGAACTTCAACTCTCCCATCATGGACATCTCAAATTTCTCAGTCATTAGTGCAGCAAATTCTTCATTGAAGGAAATGTTAGGAGAGCCAAAGATAATATCATCAACATATAGTTGGCATATGAACAAATCCCCTTTAACCCTGTTAGTAAAAAGAGTGGGATCTATCTTCCCAATTTCAAACCCACGATCTTGTAACAACTCAGTAAGATACTCATACCACGCACGTGGGGCTTGTTTAAGGCCATAGAGTGCCTTATTAAGTTTGTACACATGATTGGGGAGCTTGGGATGTTCGAATCCCGGGGGTTGTTTGACATAGACCAACTCATTTAAAGGACCATTATGAAAGGCACTTTTCACATCCATTTGTTGTAATTTGAAGTTATGATGAGAAGCAAATGCAAGCAACATGCGAATAAATTCTAGACGAGCAACAGGGGCAAAGGTTTCACCGTAGTCGATACCCTCGACTTGGGAGTAGCCTTGAGCCACCAGTCTTGCCTAGTTTCGAATCACAATCCCATTGACATCTTGCTTGTTCTTGAATATCCATTTGGTCCCGATGACATTATGTTCCTCCGTTGGCCTAGGCACTAAATCCCAGACTTGGTTGCGCTCGAAGTTATTAAGTTCTTCATGCATGGCCATAAGCCAATCCTCATCATCGAGCGCTTCCTGTACCTGTTGAGGTTCACAATACAAAACAAACGCGTGATGCTCACAATAATTCCAAATCCGTTGACAGGTGGATACTCCCCTTTTCAAACTGCCAAGTACGTTCTTCATAAGATGTGACTTGACTCTCAGCTTGTTCGCAATCTTGGCTGCTCGACGCTCCAAGAGTTCTTCGTTGGATAACGGGGGAGCATCGACTTGTTTACTTTTCTTGCCCTTGCGTCTTGAGCCTCCCTTGGCACAGGCTGTTGGTGCTGCAGAAGGGAATTGTGAGACAGTATGCTGATCATCTTGTCCTTCGACTTGAGCAGGTTCACTAGTTTGTTCTTGTATTTGTGGTTGCTCTTGATCTTGATCTTGTGCTTCTACTTGGTTTGGATCTCGTGGTTGCACTTGATCTTGATCATGAGCAGGTTCGGAGTCTTGGGAGAGTGCTTGAATATCATGAGACACACCATCATTGTTGGGCAATTTATCTTGACCTTGAGCTTGTTCATTTTGTTGAGAGTCTTCTCTTTGTTCATCGGAAGCGTGTGGGGCTTGTGGAGGTGATGGCTCCACTTGAGTAGAGCATTGTCCTTCTCCTTCGGCCACAAGGGGTTCCTCAATGGGGAGTATTTGACCAATCTCCATTCTTCTTATGTCTTGGGGAGGAATTTCATCACCTACATCACAAAGACCACTTTGCTCCACTTGGGAGCCATTATTTTCATCAAACTCCACGTTACACGTCTCCTCGATGAGTTTGGTGGACTTGTTGAGGACACGGTAAGCATGAGAATTTGTAGCATAACCAACAACGATGCCCTCATATGCTCTAGAATCAAATTTAGCTAAACGTGCACCTTTCTTGAGAATGAAACACTTACAACCGAATACCCGGAAGCACTTGAGATTGGGTTTGTTTCCAGTTAGAATCTCATACGGAGTCTTGTTCAAGCCTTTGCGGATATAGAGCCGATTGGATGCATGACATGCTGTGTTGATGGCCTCTGCCCAGAAGTTATATGGAGATTTGAATTCTGTCATCATTGTCCTTGCAGCGTCTATCAAGGTCCGGTTCTTCCTTTCTGCCACGCCGTTTTGTTGAGTGGTATATGGTGCAGAATATTGGTGTTTTATTCCCTCATCACCTAGAAACTCATCCAAGGTGTAGTTCTTGAACTCGGTGCCATTGTCACTTCTAATCATCAAGATATTTGCTTCATGTTGACGTTGGGCTTCATTAGCAAAGTTGATGACAGTTTGTTGAGTTTCACTCTTCTTTTTGAAGAAATATACCCAGGTATATCTTGAGTAGTCATCAACAATCACCAAGCAGTACTTTCTGCCTCCAAGACTATCAAATGATGGAGGGCCAAACAGATCCATATGGAGAAGCTCCAATGGCCTCTTAGTGTAGATAAGAGTCGTTGGACGATGAGCAGTTTCATGGATCTTTCCTTCAATGCAGGCACTGCAAACACGATCTTTAGCAAAACTCACATTTGTTAGTCCACGAATATGGTCCCCTGTCTAAAGACTTTGCAAAGATCTCATATTGACATGAGCTAAACGGCGATGCCAAAGCCAGCCCACATCAACTTTAGCCATTAAACATGTCGCGGTCTTAGGGGGTCGCTTTGAGAAGTTCACCACATAAAGACCATTTTCAACATATCCAACATAGGCTACTTTAAGAGTCTTGCTCCTCAGGAGGACCATAGTATCAAGATTAAAGAATGTGGAAAAACCATAATTGCAAGTTGACGAACCGAAAGTAAATTGTAGGCAAGTGACTCAACAAGCATGACCTTCTCAATAGATAACTCTTGAGAGACGACCACCTTACCAAATCCTAATACCTTTGACGAGGATGCATCGGCGAATTGGACATGGGTGGGCATAGATTGAGAAGGATGCACATCCACCACTAAGTCCTTGCTTCCGGTCATATGATTTGTTGCTCCACTATCGAGCAACCATGACACCCCACCGGAAGCGAACTCCTGCAATAGATCAAGGCTTGGTTTTAGGTACCCATTTTTTAATGGGTACTTTCATGTTAGAGACAAGGGTCTTAGGAACCCAGATAGCCCATTCAATATACTCATCGTAGGAACCAACAAATCTGGCATAAACATGCCCATCACTAGCACAACATAAGACATAAGAAGAATTGAGTTTGTCGGCTGTGTTAGTAGGAATGGTTTTGCCCTTCTTGAGGTTTCCATAGTCCACCTTGTTCCTGTTCACCTTCTGAGTCCCCTCACCCTCTTTGACAAAGATGTCCATGAGGGTAGGAGATCGTTTGTTCCTGTTCCTCCTTTTACCTTTTGACTTGGAGGTAAGTCCAAGTCCCTCCTTTCCTACAACACCCTTTTGAGTGCTCAAGAGGTCGTTTAGGCTCTTCTCATCTTGTATGCATGCCACAAGGCCCTTCTCAAGTTTCTCCTTTAACTTGGCATTTTCCTCCACAAGATGTACATGCTCACAACATGGATTAGTTGCACAAGCATTATCAATTAACACAAAGGGAGGACAAGTAGAGATCTCCTTGGTAAGCTTTGCTTGGAGTTGATCATGAGACTCTTTCAGAGAGAAATGAACACCTTTCAAGACCTTGTGGGCCTTGTCAAGTGTGTCAAACTCCTCTTTGAGTCTGTCATGGCCAACCCCAAGAGCATACTTTCCAGACTTAAGCATACGAGTAAGAACAACATCATGATCTAGTTTCTTTTGCATTTTAGCGCAGTCATGGTTATATGACTCCTCAAGAGCCAAACGAAGAGTGCGCTCCTTTTCTAGAGCATTAGATAATTCAGCAATTTCATCGGCATAGTCACGACTGTGTCCCTGAAGCTCGGAGATGGTCTCCTCATGAGACTCAATGAGGTCAGTGGCCTCACCCAGTTGTTCCAAGAGAGCAACAAAGTGCTTCTTGGGTTCTCCCTTAATAGTGCACAGAAACTTGTCAAGATCATGCTCATTAAGTTCCCCAACATCACTATCTTCAACACAATTTAACAATGAAGGAGCAGTAGCGATGTTGGTCTTAATGATGGGAGTTACCTGATTGATACCTTTTGCCATGAGGCACTTGGTGATGTGGTTCTCATTGGGGGCGTTGAAGAGAGACACCTTCTGGGAGAGGTAGTGGCAATAGAAACAGTTGCCGTTGCCACTGTATCATCATCATCATCATCGGAAGGTTACTCTTCAAGGGCCACCATCCCTTTTGGGTGGGGTTTCTTCACAAAGTTGTTCTTGATTGGAAATGATTTGGTTTTGTCTTTGCGAATGAGCTTGCCCCCGTTGTCTTCCCTTTTCTCATAGGGACATTCGGCCACGAAGTGACTCACGTTACCACAGTTATAACATGTCCTTACTCGTTGTTTGGGTTTGAATCCACTCGAGTTGTTCTTGGTGAAGGTGGGTCTTGAGTTCCTCTTGTTGCCCCAGAATTGCCTTGATGCAAGAGCCATGTGCTCATGATAGGCATACTTTGTGTCTTCAGGGCAGCTCTCCTCTTCATCATCCTCTTCTTATTCTTCAAGCATTGCTTTTGCTTTCAACGCAAGGTTGGGTGAAGTTGTCTTTGAGCGAACACGAGCAAGTGCATTGTCGGCTGTTTCGTTCATGATTGACATTGCAATGAATTCATCCAACACCTCACTGGAAGACAAGGAGTGGAAGTCTGGCCGCTCACGAATGACAGATGACATGGCTTTGTTGAAAGGCATGATGGCTTTGAGAAACTTGCGCTTGACCCATGTATCATCCACATCCTTGCTCCCATGATCCTTGAGTGCCACAGCAATAGCAGTCACCCTCCGATAGAGATCACGAGGGTCCTCGTCTTCCTTCATCACAAACTCATCGGCCTTATCAAGTATCACTTCATAGTTGGATCGTTGAATGCTTGAGCTTCCCTTGTACAACACCATAATATGCTCCCAACAATCCTTGGCCAATGTGAAGGGACGCAAGTGAGGAAGATCTTCAGGTGGCACTGCGGACTGGAGAATAAACAAAGCGGAGTGATTGTATTGATTGTCTGCATCTTCTCTTGGAGTGAGGTTGCTTGGATCATGGGGATAATATCCTTGCTCGATGATTCTCCACAAGTTTGTTGAGCTGTGATTCAAATGAGACTTAATAGAAAATACCCAGTTAGCAAAGTCACCTTTTACAAGCTTAGGAGGAGGACCAACAGGATTAAGACGCGGTGCGGGAACGGATCCTCCATAGGCCATGGGGGTGGAACTGAGGCATATGTTCCAGTCCCATCCTTTTCGTGAGATGAGGAAGGTCGCATACCTTTAGCCGCTTCCTTAGAGGAGTTGGCCTCCGAATCGGTGACGGTGGGTTTAACCACTATAGCCGGTTCGGGAGAACTTTTAAATCCCTCAATTAACTCTTTAAGCATGGTCTTGACTTCGTTCGTCAAGGACGTCTTGAGGGCGGCCATAGCCGTATTCAAGTCGTCCCTTGTGACCGAAGTCAAGTCCATGGCCTCGGGTTGCCCATGGTTAATTCCCTCTTCGCCTTCCATACTCTTCGGGTGGTTAAACCCTTAGTAAAAAGACGTGGCTCTAATACCAATTGAAATGATCGATATGGTTAACTAGAGGGGGGGGTGAATAAGCAACGACCACTTTTTAATTAATCTTAGCAAGTTAAGGTAAACAACATATGGGTTCACAAATAATACAACAATGGGGTGAACCCTAATGAAGCTAATAACGAGAGTTACTAAGACAAGTAAGAGATAGACGACAACATAAGCATACACAAAGTAAAGGTTAGAGATAACCACAAGTGGAACCGATGGAGACGAGGATGTGTTACCGAAGTTCCTTCCTTTTGACAGGAAGTACGTCTCCGTTGGAGCGGTGTGGAGGCACAATGCTCCCCAATAAGCAACTAAGGCCACCGTATTCTCCTCACGCCCTCGCACGATGCAAGGTACCGTGATTCCACTATAGGTGCCCTTGAAGGCGGCGACCGAACCTTTACAAACAAGGTTGGGGCAAACTCCACACAAAGCTTGGAGGCTCCCAACAAGACCACGAAGCTTCACCGCAATGGAATGTGGCTTCGAGGTGACCTCAACCGTCTAGGATGCTCAAACACCCAAGAGTAACAAGATCCGCAAGGGATTGGTGGGGGAATCAACTTTTCTCTTGGTGGAAGTGTGGATCTAGGCCTTCTCAACCAATCCCTAAAGAATCAACAAGTTTGATTGGCTAGGGAGAGAGATCGGGCACTTTTGAGCTTAGGGAGCAACAATGGAGCTTGGGAGGGGAAGAGATAAGGTTCCACAGCTAGAAGAACCCTTTATATAGTGTAGGGGGGGGGAATCCAATCGTTTTCCCCACTCTCTGCCCGAGTCTAGCGGTACTACCGCTGGCACTCCAGCGGTACTACCGCTGGCTGCAGCGGTACTACCACTGGCTGCAGCGGTACTACCGCTGGCCCCCTGGTAGTGCATAAGAACTACCACCGCCAAGAAAGTCTTCGCAAAAAGGTCCGTCCACGTACAACCGCTAGGCAGGCGGTACTAAGATCCTGGAGCGGTACTACCGCTGACCAGGGGCGGTACTACCGCTGGCTGCAGCGGTACTACCGCTAGCACTCCAGCGGTACTACCACTAGGGCTAGCGGTACTACCGCTAGGGCCAGCGGTACTACCGCTTGGCCCAGCGGTACTACCGCTGGGGGACCATTTGCAAAGAAGAAGGAAACACAAAGGCGGGAGCCACTCCAAAGATGCTGGCAAGGGGAAAATATGTGAAGTGTGCACGTGCAAAGATTTATTCCACCCAAACCTTTCCACTACGGTTCCCCTCTTAATAGTACGGCTTTCCTATGACTCAAATAAAGAGAATCGTAGAGAACGTCGGCCTTCTGTTCCACGAACGAGGGGGCGAGTCGTCTTGTGCCGTTGACGTGTGTTATCTGAAATCTTAATCACACACAGTTAGTCCTTTGCGGTACTGTCATCAATCACCAAAATTACTTAGGCATAAACTATGCCCCAACAATTTGTCTATCGGTATGTTACTTGCCCGAGATTCGATCGTTGGTATCTCTATATGTAGTTCAATCTCGTTACCGGCAAGTTTCTTTACTCGTTCCTTAATACAAGATCTCGTGAGTAACTCCTTAGTCACATTGCTTGCAAGCTTCTTGTGATTTTGTATTACCGAGTGGGCCCTAGAGATACCTCTCCGTCATACAGAGTGAAAAATCCCAATCTCGATTCATGCGAACCCAAAAGACACCCGCAGAGATACATGTAGAGCACTGATTACCCAAAAGTATAGGGGATCACAATAGTTTTCGAGGGTAGAGTATTCAACCCAAATTTGTTGATTCGACACAAGGGGAAGCCAAAGAATATTCTCGAGTATTAGCACTTGAGTTGTCAATTCAACCACACCTGAAAGACTTAGTATGTGCAACAAAGTATCAGTAGCAGAGTGGCAGCAGTAGCGACAGAGTAACAATAGCAGCAGTGACAACAGTAGCAGCAAGGTAACGTTGCAAGGACTAGTAGGAAAAACTCGTAGGCATTGGATCGGTGATGGATAATTATGCCAGATGATATTCATCATGCAACTGTTATAACACGGAGAGATATGTAACTAGCTCCAGTTCGTCAATATAATGTAGGCATGTATTCCGTATGTAGTCATACGTGCTTAGGGAAAAGAACTTGTATGACATCTATTGTCCATCCCTCCCATGGCAGCGGGGTCCTAATGGAAACTACAGGATATTAAGGTTCTCCTTTTAATAGAGAACCGGAACAACGCATTAGCACTTAGTGAATACATGTACTCCTCATACTATGGTCATCTCCGGGAGTGGTTCCGGCTATTGTCACTCCGGGGTTGCCGGGTCATAAGACATAGTAGGTGACTACAACTTGCAAGATAGGATCAAGAACACACATATATTGACGAGAACATAATAGGTCCAGATCTGAAATCATGGCACTCGGGCCCTAGTAACAAGCATTAAGCAGGGCAAAGTAGTAGCAACATCAATCTCAGAACATAGTGGATAGTAGGGATCAATCCCCGTCAAAACTAACTCGTTTACATGATAGATCTCATCCAACCCATCACCTTCCAGCAAGCCTATGATGAGATTACTCACGAACGGTGAAGAGCATCATGGAATTGGCGATGAAGGAAGGTTGGTGATGACGATGGCAACGATCTCCCCTCTCCAGATCCCAGAACGGACTCCAAATCTGCCTTCGAGAGGAAGAACAGGTGGTGGCGGCGCCTCCGCATCATAAAATGCGATGAACTCTTCTCCTTGATTTTTTGTCCGGACGAAAGGGACTAAATAGAGCCGGAGTTGGAGGCGGTGGAGCTCCGAGGGCCCCACAAGCCTGCTAGGCGCGGCCAGGGGGGCCGCGCCTGGTGGGCTTGTGGGCTCCTAGCTCCACTCCTCCGGTTGATTCTTGCGCTAGTATTTTTTATATATTCCACAAAAAATCCTCGTAAATTTCCAGGTCATTCCGAGAACTTTTATTTCTGCGCAAAAACAACACCATGGCAATTCTGCTGAAAACAGCGTTAGTCCGGGTTAGTTCCATTCAAATCATGCAAATTAGAGTCCAAAACAAGGGCAAAAGAGTTTGGAAAAGTAGATACGACGGAGACGTATCAACTCCCCCAAGCTTAAAGTCTTGCTTGTTCTCAAGCAGTTTAGTTGACAAACTGAAAGAGATAAAAGAAAAACTTTTATGAACTTTGTTTGATCTTGTTTTTTGCAATTATGTCTAACTCATATTCAGATTTTCAGCAAGATCATAAGCTAACTACATAAGCAATGACATTAGGTCTCAACAGGAACTCATATCAATGGCATAATCAACTAGCGAGCAATAATAATAAGTTTCAAACGTCAACACTTCAATCAAAACAATCATGAAGCAATATGAACATATGGTATCTCGCTAGCTCTTTTTGAGACCGCAAAACATAAATGCAGAGCACCTTCAAAGACCAAGGGTGATTGAACATTGTAATTGATGGCAAATAAGATCCAGTCACAGTCATACTCAATAACAATTAAAAGCAAAACATAGAAATGACAGACGTGCTCTCTAATTGGTGCTTTTATAAGAAGAGGATGACTCAACAGAAACATAAATAGATAGGCCCTTCGCAGAGGGAAGCATTGATTTGCAGAGGTGCCAGAGCTCAAGATTTGAAGAGAGAGATAAATAATTTTGGGTGGCATGCTTTCATTGTCAACGCAATGACCAAGAGTTTTCACCATCTTCCATGCTACACATACTATAGGCGGTTCCCAAAAAAAATGTAAAGTTTTGACTCCCCCACCACCGATCAATCACACTCCACGACTAGCCGAATACTCGGGTGCCGTCCATACCAACAACAATCCAGGGGGAGTTTTGTTTGCAATTATCTTTTTGATTTGAGCATGGAACTGGGCATTCGAATTACCGGCCCCTTTCTCGTGAGTGATAGTGAATAAACACATATCAAGGATAACACGCCTAGCAAGCCAGATACTGATCGTCCCTTGTCACCACATGAGCGGTTCGGGCATGCAAAACAGATTATTTCTTGAAGGTTTAGAGAGTGGCACATGCAAATTTACTTGGAACGGTAGGTAGATACCGCATATAGGTAGGTATGGTGGACTCATATGGAACAACTTTGGGTTTATGGAAGTGTATGCACAAGCACAATTCCCGCTTAGTACAAGTGAAGGCTAGCAAAAGACTGGGAAGCGACCAACTAGAGAGCGACAACAGTCATAAAAATGCATTGAGATTAACCAACATTGAGTGCAAGCATGAGTAGGACATAAATCACCATGAACATGAATATCATAGAGGCTATGTTGATTTGTTTCAACTACATGCGTAAACATGTGCCAAGTCAAGCCACTTGAATCATTCAAAGGAGGATACCATCCTATCATACTACATCATAATCATCTCAAAATTCATGTTGGCATCCAAGACAAACCATTATAAGATCCTAGATAATTAAGAATGGCATCAGTAACTATGATCTCTAAGTTGTCATTGCAAACATGTTTCTCCCACAACAAAGCTGAATCAGGAATGATGAGCTAGTCATATTTACAAAAACAAAATAGATCGGGTTCATAACAGCTTTTCCAGACTCAGTCACTTCATCATATATCGTCATTATTGCCTTTCACTTGCATGACCGAATGATGTGAACAATAATAAGAGTGCTCGTGCATTGGACTAAGCTGGAATCTGCAAGCAAACACAAAGGAGAAGACAAAGTAATATGGCTCTTTGACAGATAAACAGATATGCATGCGAGAGCCACTAAACAGTATAACCATGGTCTTCTACCTTGACCCAAAGAAAAAGAAAGCTATTTACACGGGAAAGCTCCCAACAAGCAAAAGAAGAACGAGAAATCTTTTTGGGGTTTCTCAATCTAAACGAACACATGAGAAGAAAGTGAGACAAAGAAATAAACTAGCATGGATGATACAGTTGCAAAGTGTGAACACCGACTAACAAAGTGAAAGCGTAAGCAAGAATATAAAGTCTGTGAGAAACACGTACTCCCCCAAGCTTAGGCTTTTGGCCTAAGTTGGTCTACTCCCAAGGAGGGAAATAACCGTCTCCAGGGTTCTCCGGAGTGTACTGAGGGTGCCACTGATGTGTGAGCTCCTCAGGCTCCCACTGATAAACTGGCGTCTGGTACTCGACTGGTAGCTCGGGCATGGGCGCCTGTGGTGGTGCTATGACCCAATATGCGTAGATGTCCGAGGGCATAATAATATACCTGCCTAGATGAAGATTGAACAAAGAAGGAGCAGGCAAAGTAATAGTCTCACGAGTACCCTGACTAAGTACCAGGTTATAAATCAGCCTCTTATTTATATCTTAAGAAAGTCATGGGAACCATGCTATCATAATATATCTCTCAGGAAGAAGAATGTCTTCTTCCTCATGTAGTCTAATAGGTATCTCAAAATGTCTAGCAAGACGGGTAGCATAGATACCTCCATAAACAACACCTTTAGAACGGTCGTGTTCAACCATTGAGCCACTATAGCGCCCAAGCTATAAGTTTTATCATTATAAAGGGCTTCGCGCAAGACCGCAAGATCTGGGGAGCTAAGGGCTCCAGCTTTCCCACGGCCAATCAAACATTTTGCCATGAATAATGAGAAGTACCGAAGCACGGGAAAATGTATGCTAGCAGCTCTAGCGCAAGACACTCCTCTCTCCTCTCCTACAACAATATTATGTATGAAAGCCTGCAAGTCCCGTGGACGAGGTTCATGAATATCCCCAACATAAGGTATTTGCAAACATTGCAAAAATCCTGAAGTGACATGCGCTCGGGGATATCATATAACTTGAACTCAACCATAGGAGGACTCTTCCTTGGATAGAAATTAAAGCTTTGCACAAAAATATTAGTGAGGAGGACGTATTGCGGACACTTATCTTCAAAGAAGGTGGTAAGGCCTGCGTTCTCCAACAAGTAGTAAAAGTCCTCATAAAGTCCGGTGGCGCGTAAGAACACATCGTTTGGCCACTCGCACGCTCGAACTTCTTCAACTCGGGGGACCGGATACTTGGGTTTCTTCTTCTCATTTTCATCATCCTTGGGGTTATGGCTTGAAGAGCCTCTTAAGAACCTCCTCATATTTTCCTTTTTCTATCTCTGAAAATTTCTGAAATTATAGTGATGATACGTCTCCAACGTATCTATAATTTTTTATGGTTTCATAGCTAGTAGCTAGATGGCTTCTTCTCTCTCTTGGATCTTCAATACAAAGTTCTCCATGATCTTCATGGAGATCTATCCTATGTAATCTTCTTTTGCAGTGTGTTTGTCGAGATCCGGTGAATTGTGGATTTATGATCAGATTATCTATGAAACTTATTTGAGTTTCTTCTGATCTCTCTTATGCATGATTTCATATCCTTGTAATTCTCTTCGAGTTGTGGGTTTTGTTTGGCCAACTAGATCTATGATTCTTGCAATGGGAGAAGTGCTTGGTTTTGTGTTCATACCGTGCGGTGACCCCACCCAGTGACATAAGGGGTAGCGAGGCACGCATCATGTTGTTGCCATCAAGGGTAAAAAGATGGGGTTTTCATCATTGGTTTGAGATTATCCCTCTACATCATGTCATCTTGCTTAAGGCGTTACTCTGTTCGTCATGAACTCAATACACTAGATGCATGCTGGATAGCAGTCGATGTGTGGAGTAATAGTAGTAGATGCAGAAAGTATCGGTCTACTTGTCCCGTACGTGATGCCTATATGTATGATCATTGCCTTAGATATCGTCATGACTTTGCGCGGTTCTATCAATTGCTCGACAGTAATTTGTTCACCCACCGTAATACTTGCTATTTTGAGAGAAGCCTCTAGTGAACACTATGGCCCCCGGGTCTACTCCACACCATATTTTCAGCCTTATACTTTTACTTCGTTGCACTTTCCGCCTTCGTATCTCACTTTGCAATCAATCTTGAAGGGATTGACGACCCCTTTATAGCGTTGGGTGCAAGCTCTTTTGTGTTTGTGTAGGTACTCTGGACTTGACGCGATTCTCCTACTGGATTGATACCTTAGTTCTCAACTGAGGGAAATACTTACTGCTCCTGTGCTGCATCACCCTTTCCTCTTCAAGGGAAAAACCAATGCAAGCTCAAGGGGTGACAGAAAGGTTTCTGTCGCCGTAGCAGAAGGATTTCTGGCACCGTTGCCGGGGAGGATCAATTCAAGAACTCATCCAAGTAAGTGCCGCAAACTCATCTCTTGCATTTACTTTGTTTGCCAGTTGCCTCTCGTTTTCCTCTCCCCCACTTCACAAATTTTCCTTTTTCGTTTGCCTTTTCGTTCGCCCTTTTTCTCGCTTGCTCTTTGTTCGCTTGTGTGCTTGCTTGCTTGCCGAAGTCACCATGAATGAAAACACCAAACTTTGTGACTTCTCGAATACTAATAATAATGATTTTATTAGTACTTCGATTGCTCCCGCCACTAGTGCGGAGTCATACGAAATCAATGCCGATTTGCTGAATCTTGGTATGAAAGAGCAATTCTCCGGCCTTCCTAGTGAAGATGCCGCATCCCATCTTAATACCTTCATTGAGCTTTGCGATATGCAAAATAAGAAAGATGTGGATAATGATGTGATTAAATTGAAGCTTTTTCCTTTCTCGTTGCGAGATCGAGAAAAAACTTGGTTTTCGTCTTTGCCCAAAAATAGTATCGATTCTTGGGATAAGTGAAAAGATGCTTATATATCCAAGTATTTTCCGCCGGCTAAGATTATCTCTCTCCGTAATGATATCATGCATTTTAAGCAACTTGATCATGAACATGTTGCACAATCTTGGGAGAGAATGAAATTGATGATTAGAAATTTTCCCGCTCATGGCTTGAGTCTTTGCATGATTATACAAATCTTCTACGCTGGCTTGAATTTTGCTTCTAGAAATATCTTGGACTCCGCCTCAGGAGGAACGTTCATGGAAATGGCGTTAGGAGAAGTTACAAAACTCCTAGACAATATCATGACGAACTACTCTCAGTGGCACACTGAATGGTCACCTACTAGTAAGAAAGTACACGCTATAGAAGAAATTAAGTCGTTGAGTGCTAAGATGGATGAGTTAATGAATATGGTTGCTAGTAGAAGTGCTCCTTTAGATCCTAATGATATGCCCTTGTCTTCTTTGATTGAGAGTAGCAACGCTAGCTTGGACGTTAATTTTGTTGGTAGGAATAATTTTGGCAACAACAATGCTTTTAGAGGAAACTATGTTCCTAGGCCTTTTCCTAGTAACTCCTCTAGTAACTTTGGCAACTCCTACAACAGTACTCATGGAAATTACAATAGATTACCCTCTTATATAGAGAGTAATATCAAAGAGTTTATCAATTCGCAAAAGATTTTCAATGCGTCCATAGAGGAAAAACTACTCAAAATTGACGATTTGGCTAAGAACATTGATAGAATGTCTAGTGATATTGATGCTTTGAAAGTTAGATGTGCTCCTCCCAAGATCAACATGGATGAAACTTTGAAAGCTATGCGTGTTTCCATGATTGAGAGCAAAGAAAGAACCGCCCAAATTCGTGCTAGACATGAATGGCTTAAAAAGGCGTGTTCTCGTGATAAGAATCACGAAGATCTTAAAGTGCTTGGTGTGACTCCCATTAAATCTTTGTTTTCTCGTGTCAAACCTAATGATGATGGGGCTGGATATGAATCCACTTTGGTTGAAAAGCGCCCCAATGATTCGGAGTCCATCTATCTTGATGCTAAAAGCATTGAACGTGGATTAGAAGATATTAAAACTTTGGGTAGTAATGAAATTACTACTTTGGATCTCAAGGAATTCAATTATGATAGTTGCTCCTTTATTGAATGCATTTCCTTGATGCAATCCATGCTAAACTCTCCACACGCTTATAGCCAAAACAAGGCCTTTACCGATCATATCGTCGGAGCTATGATAAAATCTCTTGAAGAGAAACTTGAATTGGAAGTCTCTATCCCTAGAAAGCTTCATGATGAGTGGGAACCTACTATCAAAATCAAAATGAAAAACTATGAATGCAATGCTTTGTGTGATTTGGGTGCTAGTGTTTCCGCGATTCCAAAGTCTTTATGTGATGTTTTGGGTTTTAATGAGCTTGAAGAGTGTTCTCTTAATTTGCATCTTGCGGATTCTACTATCAAGAAACCCATGGGAATGATCAATGATGTTCTTATTCTTGCAAATAGGAACTATGTACCCGTAGATTTTATTGTGCTTGACATTGATTGCAATCCTACATGTCCTATTATTCTTGGTAGACCTTTCCTAAGGACTATCGGTGCTATCATCGATATGAAGGAAGGGAATATTAGATTTCAATTTCCTTTAAAGAAGGGTATGGAACACTTTCCTAGAAAGAAAATAAGATTGCCTTATGAATCCATGATGAGGGCCACTTATGGTTTGAGCACCAAAGACGACGATACGTGATTCCATCGCCTTATGCCTAGCTAAGGGCGTTAAACAATAGCGCTTGTTGGGAGGCAACCCAATGAATTTATATTTTTCTTTTTGTTTTGTTGCGTCCACACCATCATAATTCTGTTGTGATTGTGTTCTTTGTGTTTCTTTTTGTGTTTGAGCCAAGCAAAACCTTTATGACTAGTCTTTGTGAGGGTTGTCTAATCCTGCTGGAAAAAGACATAAACTTTTCGCTCACGAGATGATTTTTCATTTTTATTCAAAAAGCGATTTTGAGTTGATTCTTTTTTATGCTGGTTGATATGCCTTTTTCCCAGGCAGTCGTAATTTTTCAGATTTTTTGAGGTAACATAAGTGTACAAAGTATACAGATTGCTACTGATTGGTCTGTTTTTGACAGATATTGTTTTTGTTGAGTTGGTTGCTTGTTTTGATGAAACTATGGATAGTATCAGGGGTACTAGCCATGTAAAAATGAGAATACAGTAGCCCAACACCAATATAAATAGAAATCAAGATTGCTACAGTACCTAAAGTGGTGGTAGTTTGTTTTCTTGTGCTAATGTTATCACGAGTTTCTGTTTAAGTTTTGTGTTGTGAAGTTTTCAAGTTTTGGGTGACGCTCTCATGGACAAAGAGATAAGGAGTGGAAAGAGCTCAAGATTGGGGATGCCCAAGGCATCCCCAGCCAAATTCAAGGACACCAAAAAGCCTAATCTTGGGGATGCCCCGGGAAGGCATCCCCTCTTTCGTCTTCAATCCATCGGTAACATTACTTGGAGCTATATTTTTATTCACCACATGATATGTGTTTTTCTTGGAGCGTCTTGTATCTTAGGAGTCTTTTCTTTTTGTTGTGTCACAATCATCCTAGCTGGACACCTTTAGAGAGAGATATGCACTCATCGTGATTTTGCTAGAATGCTCATCGTGCTTCACTTATATCTTTTGAGCTAGATATTTTGCTCTATGTGCTTCACTTAGATCTTTTAGAGCACGACGGTGCGTGACTTGGTAGTTGGCTTATTCTATGAAAGTAGTCCCAAAGGTGATAGGTACCCAAAGAGGATACAAAAACCTCCATCTTCATGTGCATTGAGTAGAAAGAGAAGTCTTGATTCCTCTGAGTTAGTTTTGAGACATGGATTTGGTAATATTAAGAGTTATGTTAGTAGGGTGTTGTGAATCTAGAAATACTTGTGTTGAAGCTAGTGATTCCCGTAGCATGCATGTATGATGAACCGCTATGTTAGGAAGTCAGAGCATAATTGATCTATTGTTTGTCATCCTTTGTGTTGAGGTCGGGATCGCGCGATGGTTAACACCTACCAACCCTTCCCCTAGGAGTATGCGTTTAGCACTTTGTTTCGATTACTAATAAAAACTTTCGCAACAAGTATGTGAGTTCTTCATGACTAATGTGAGTCCATGGTATAGATGCACTTTCACCTTCCACCATTTCTAGCTTCTCTAGTGCCGCGCAATTCTCGCCGGTACACAATCCCACCATATGCCTTCCTCAAAACAGCCACCATACATACCTACTATGTCATTTCCATAGCCATTCCGAGATATATTGCCATGCAACTCCCACCGTTATGTCTCTTTACTTGCATCGTCACTCTCATATTGCCATTGCATGATCGTAAGATAGCTAGCGCGATGTTTCAACGTCATACACCAAGCTAGATTGTTGCACATCCCGGTACACTATCGAAGGCATTTCCTATAGAGTCATCATCATTTTGAGCTTTGAGCTGTGAGTAAATAAAAGTGTGATGATCATCATTATTAGAGCATTGTCCCATGTGAGGTAACAAAAAAAAGAGGCTAAGATCCAAAAAAAAGAGAGGCCAAAGAGCCCAAATAAAAAAAAGGAAAGAGAGAAAAAGAGAGAATGGACAATGCTACTATCTTTTTCCACACTTGTGCTTCGTAGTAGCACCATGTTCTTCATGATTGAGAGCTTCTTGCTTTGTCACTACCATATGCTAGTGGAAATCTTCATTATATAACTTGGCTTGTATATTCCAATGATGGGCTTCCTCAAATTTCCCTAGGTCTTCGTAAGCAAGCAAGTTGGATGCACACCCACTAGTTCTCCTTATGAGCTTTCACATACTTATAGCTCCAGTGCATCCCTTGTATGGCAATCCCTACTCATTCACATTGATATCTATTAATGGGCATCTCCATAGCCTTTTGATACGCCGAGTCAATGTGACCATCTCCTCCTTTTTGTCTCACAACCACCACCACACTCTATTCCACCTATAGTGCTATATCCATGGCTCACGCTCATGTATTGCGTGATAGTTATAAAAAGTTTGAGAAAGTAAGAGTGCGAAAACAATTACTTGGCCAATACCGGGGTTGTGCATGATTTACATTAGTTGTGTGAGGATGATGGAGCATAGCCAGACTATATGATTTTGTAGGGATAACTTTCTTTGGCCTCGTTATTTTGAAAGTTCATGATTACCTTGCTAGTTTGCTTGAAGTATTTTTGTTTTCATGTCAATAGCAAACTATTATTTTGAATCTTACGGATCTGAACATTCATGTCACATGAAAGAAGTTACAAAGGACAACTATGCTAGGTAGCATTCCACATCAAAAATTCAGTCTTTATCACTTCCCTACTCGAGGACGAGCAGGAGTTAAGCTTGGGGAAGCTTGATACGTCTCCAACGTATCTATAATTTTTGATGGTTTCATGCTATTATCTTGTCAAACTTTGGATGTTTTATATGCCTTTTATATCTTTTTTGGGACTAACTTATTAACTCAGTGCCAAGTGCCAGTGCCTGTTTTTTCCGTGTTTTTGACCCTTTTCAGAGGAAGATTTGAAACAGAGTAAAATCCCCGAAAAGATTTTTTCTGAAACAGAAGAAGATCGGGAGACTTGAGAACCAAGGCAGGGGGTCCCCAGGGACACCACAAGCCCTCTAGCCCCGGCCAGGGGGAGGCCGGGCCTCACGGGCTTGTGGGCCCCCTGGACCTCCTCTACCCTAGATTTTGTGCCTATATATTCCCTAAAATCCCAGAAAAAATCAGGAGATCATCGAAAATACTTTTCCGCCGCCGCAAGCTTCTGTCTCCGCAAGATCCCATCTGGGGCACGTTCTGGTGCCCTGCCAGAGGGGGGATTTGGATACGGAGGGCTTCTTCATCAACACCATGATCTCTCCGATGATGCGTGAGTAGTTCACCATAGACCTACGGGTTCATAGCTAGTAGCTAGATGGCTTCTTCTCTCTCTTGGATCTTCAATACAAAGTTCTCCATGATCTTCATGGAGATCTATCCGATGTAATCTTATTTTGCGGTGTGTTTGTCGAGATCCGATGAATTGTGGATTTATGATCAGATTATCTAAGAATCTTATTTGAGTTTCTTCTGATCTCTCTTATGCATGATTTCATATCCTTGTAATTCTCTTCAAGTTGTGTGTTTTGTTTGGCCAACTAGATCTATGATTCTTGCAATGGGAGAAGTGCTTGGTTTTTGGATTCATACCATGCGGTGACCTCACCCAGTGACAGAAGGGGTAGCGAGGCACGCATCGTGTTGTTGCCATAAAGGGTAAAAAGATGGGGTTTTCATCATTGGTTTGAGATTATCCCTCTACATCATGTCATCTTGCTTAAGGCGTTACTCTGTTCGTCATGAACTCTATACACTAGATGCATGCTGGATAGCGGTCGATGTGTGGAGTAATAGTAGTAGATGCAGAAAGTACCGGTCTACTTGTCTCGGACGTGATGCCTATATGTATGATCATTGCCTTAGATATCGTCATGAGTTTGCGCGGTTCTATCAATTGCTCGACAGTAATTTGTTCACCCACCGTAATACTTGCTATTTCGAGAGAAGCCTCTAGTGAACACTATGGCCCCCGGGTCTACTCCACACCTTATTTTCAGCCTCACACTTTTACTTCGTTGCACTTTCCGCCTTCAGATCTCACTTTGCAATCAATCTCGACGGGGTTGACAACCCCTTTACAGCGTTGAGTGCAAGCTCTTTTGTGTTTGCGTAGGTACTCTCGACTTGGCGCGATTCTCCTACTGGATTGATACCTTGGTTCTCAACTGAGGGAAATACTTACTGCTGTTGTGCTGCATCACCCTTTCCTCTTCAAGGGAAAAACCAACGCAAGCTCAAGGGGTGACAGAAAGGTTTCTGTCGCCGTAGCAAGTGACTCTAAGGAAAAGTGAAAAAGGCCCAACTAAACTCATAGCAACTATTCCTGCAAGTGCCTAGAGGCCATATCACGCATCAAAACTACTTGGGACCAGCTAAAATTAGCATGCAAAGCTCAAGAACAGGGTCACCAAGGCAGCAAAAATACTCAACAAATAAGGTACTAGAGCAAAAACTAATTGGACCAATGGAGGAGTCACATACCAAGGAGCAATTTCCCCAAAACAGTTTGGTGAATGGGGCTTTGCACAAGGAGATCGAAAATTGCAGCAAGAAGAGCAAGAACACGGGTTTGAGTTGTAGAATGAATTTTTCTGGAGGTAGGAGAAGGAGATGGGAGCTGGAATAAGTGGATGGGGGACACGTGGACCCCGCAAGCATGGTAGGCGCGACCAGGGGGTGCCCGCGCCTCCAGGGCTTGTGGCCCAGTAGTGCATCCCCCTGACTAGCTCTCCGTCTCAGAATTTTTAAAAAAATCCAGAAAAAATCATACTTGATTTTCACGGCATTCGGAGAACTTTTATGTTCAGGACACTTTTCTACGGGACGCAAAAAGCAGAAAACAGGAAAAACTAAAGCTAAATCTATCATTTTTCTTCTAAGCAACCGAAGGTAAACGCTTGGAAGAGAGGGTTGTGACTCCTCGATTCATCCATCCCATGGTCATCGAAAGAAATCCGTCAATGAGGTTGATCAAGTCTCCTTGACAAACTTTTTCGAATCGCATAAAAAAGAACGGAGAATTTTTGAATAGTCACTAGGTTACCTCAATGGGGATGTGCATATCCCCAACAAGCAAATCATACTTCATCTTAACATTAGGTATAGGGCATTCAAAGCTCCCAATAAGAATCGATGAAGTTTTTTCAATAGCATTGATGCAATGTACTCGATATTGTTTCTTCGAAAAGTGCACCGTATGCTCATTGCCATTGACATGGAAAGTGACATTCCTTTGTTGCAATCAATAACACCCCCTTGCAGTGTTTAAAAAGGGTCTTCCAAGGATGACCGCCATGGCATCATCCTCGGGAATATCCAGAATAACAAAGTCCGTCAGGATAGTAACGTTAGCAACCACAACAGGCACATCCTCGCAAATGCTGATAGGAAAAACAGTTGATTTGTCGACCATTTGCAGAGAGATTTCAGTGGGTGTCAACTTATCCAATTCAAGTCTATGATAAAGAGAGAGAGAGGCATAACACTAACACCGGCTCCAAGGTCGCATAAAGCAGTTCTAATATAGTTTCTTTTTATGGAGCAAGGTATAGTGGGCACTCCGGGATCACCTAGTTTCTTAGGAGTTCCACCCTTGAAGGTGTAATTGGCAAGCATGGTGGAAATCTCAACCTCAGGTATGCTCCTCTTATTAGTCACAATATCCTTTATGTACTTAGCATAAGGAGATATTTTGAGCATATCTGTCAAACGCATTTGCAGAAAGACAGGTCTAATCATTTCAACAAATATCTCAAAATCCTCATCATCCTTTTTCTTGGATGGTTTGGGAGGAAAGGGCATGGGTTTCTGAACCCATGGTTCCCTTTCTTTACCAGGCTTCCTAGCAATGAAATCGTTCTTATCGTATCTTCTATTCTTAGGCTGTGGGTTATCAAGATCAACTTGTTCAATCTCCACATCCTTATCATTGCTAGGTTGAGCATCTTCATGAGCATCACTATGGATATTATCATTAGGCTCATGTTCATCACCAGATTGTGTTTCGCCATCAGAAACAGAGACATCATTTGGACTCTCGGGTGTAACAGCAACAAGTTTGCTAGCATGCAAGTTCCTATCATCTTTGCTTTTCTTCCTAGGATGACTAGGTACATCAGTGCTAACTCCTTGAGAATCTTGTTCAATTATCTTAGGATGACCCTCAGGATACAAAGGTTCCTGGGTCATTCTACCGCCTCTAGTGACGACTCTAACAGAATTGTCATTCAACTCATTGATCAAGTCATTCTGAGCCTTAAGTACTTGTTCTACCTGAGTAGTAACCATAGAGACATGTTTACTCAGGAGCTTAAGATTATTGACGTTTCTATCCACACAAGAACTTAAATGACTAAGCATGCGAGCATTTTGTTCCAATTGTCTGCTAACATAATCATTGAAACTTTGTTGTTTGGCAACAAAGTTATCAAATTCATCCAGGCATAAGCTAGCAGGTTTATCAAAAGGAATGTCACTCTCATTGAATCTACGTAGAGAATTTACCTCTACTACATGTATCGGGTTATCGAGACCATGGATCTCTTCGATAGGTGGTAGATTTTTGAAATCTTCAGATTTAATGCCTTTCTCTTTCATAGATTTCTTAGCTTCTTGCATATCTTCAGGACTGAGGAATAGAATACCTCTTTTCTTCAGAGTTCGCTTCGGAGGTGGTTCGGGAATAGTCCAAGAATTCTCATTGCACAAGATATTATTCAATAGGATCTCAGCTTGTTCTACAGTTCGTTCCCTAAAAACACAACCGACACAACTATCTAGGTGGTCCTTAGAAGCATCGGTTAGTCCATTATAGAAGACATCAAGTATTTCATTCTTCTCAAGAGGGTGATCAGGCAAAGCATTCAGTAGCTGGACGAGCCTCCCCAAGCTTGTGGGAGACTCTTGATACGTCCATTTTGCATCATGCTTTCATGTTGATATTTATCGCTTTATGGACTCTTATTATACTTTGTGGTACCATACTTATGCCTTTTCTCTCTTATTTTGCAAGGTTTATTTGAAGAGGGAGAATACCGGCAGCTGAAATTCTAGACTGGAAAAGGAGCAAGTCTGAGTCCTCTATTTTGCGCAACTCCAAATGCCCTGAAAATCAACGTGGAATTTTTTGGGAATATATAAAAAATATTGGGCGAAAGAAGTGCCAGAGGGGAGCTGCAAGGGAGCTGCCAGTCCCAGGGGCCGCGACAACAGGGCTTGTGGGCACCCTGGTGGCCCACTGGCCCCCTCTTTTGCTATATGCAGGGTTTCGTCCGGAAAAAAATCAGGGTGGAGCTTTTTCGTGTATTCTTTGCCGCCACGAGGCGGAACTTGAGCAGAACCAATCTAGAGCTCCGGCAGGACGATCCTCCTGGGGAAACTTCCCTCCCAGAGGGGGAAATTCTCGCCATTGTCATCACCAACACTCCTCTCATCGGAGGGGAGTCATCTCCATCAACATCTTCATCAGCACCATGTCCTCTCCAAACCATAGTTCATCTCTTGTAACCAATCTCCGTCTCGCGACTCCGGTTGGTACTTGTAAGGTTGCTAGTAGTGTTGATTACTCTTTGTAGTTGATGCTAGTTGGATTACTTTGTGGAAGAGTTTATGTTGAAATCCTTGATGCTACTCATTACACCTCTGATCATGATTATGATTATGCTTTGTGAGTAGTTACTTTTGTTCCTCAGGACATGGGATAAGTCATGCTAATAGTAGTCATGTGAATTTGGTATTCGTTCGGTATTTTGATATGTTGTATGTTGTCTTTTCCTCTAGTGGTGTTATGTGAACGTCGACTACATAACACTTCACCATATTTTGGCCTAGAGGAAGGCATTGGGGAGTAGTAAGTAGATGATGGGTTGCTAGAGTGACAGAAGCTTAAACCCCAGTCTATGTGTTGCTTCGTAAGGGGCTGATTTGGATCCACTAGTTTAATGCTATGGTTAGACGTTATCTTAATTCTTATTTTGTAGTTGCGGATGCTTGCGAGAGGGGTTAATCATAAGTGGGATTCCTGTCCAAGTAAGGGCAGTACCCAAGCGCCGGTCCACCCACATATCAAACTATCAAAGTAACGAACGCGAATCATATGAACATGATGAAACTAGCATGACAGAAATTCCCGTGTGTCCTCTGGAGCGTTTTCCCTCCTATAAGACTTTGTTCAGGCTTGTCCCTTGCTACAAAAGGGATTGGGCCACTTTGCTGCACCGTTGCTACTACTTGTTACTTGTTACTTTTCGCCTGCTACGTTTCACCTCACTACACCATCACTTGTAACCGCTACTTTCAGTGCTTGCAGTTATTACCTTGCTGAAAACCGTTTATCAGTGCCTTCCGCTCCTCGTTGGGTTTGACACTCTTACTTATCGAAAGGACTACAATTGATCCCCTATACTTGTGGGTCATCAAGACTCTTTTCTGGCGCCGTTGCCGGGGAGTGAATTGCCTTTGGTAAGTGGAATTTGGTAAGAAAACATTTATATACTGTGCTGAAATTTATTGTCACTTGTCACTGTGGAAACTGTTCCTTGGAGGAATTTGTTCGGGGTGTATTCACCACGAACGGAAGCACGAGGGGTTGCTCCTCAACCTGAGGTACGTACTGAAAATATCTTTTATGAAATTCCTTCGGGTATGCTTGAGAAACTGCTGGGTAATCCTTTTACAGGAGATGGATCATCACATCCAGACTTGCATCTAATCTATGTAGATGAAGTTTGTGGTTTATTTGAGCTTGCAGGTTTGCCCGAGGATGAGGTAAAGAAGAAAGTATTTCCTTTATCTTTGAAGGATAAGGCGTTGACATGGTATAGGCTATGTGATGATACTGGATCATGGGAGTACAATCGGTTGAAATTGGAATTTCATGAAAAGTTTTATCCTATGCATTTAGTACATCGTGATCGGAATTATATTTATAACTTTTGGCCTCGTGACAGGGGAAGCATAGCTCAAGCTTGGGGGAGGCTTAAATCAATGCTATATTCATGCCCCAATCATGATCTCTAGAGATAAATTATCACTCAAAACTTTTATGCTCGGCTTTCTCATGAAGATCGCACCATGCTTGACACTTCTTGTACCGGTTCTTTTATGAAGAAGGATATTGACCACAAGTGGAATTTATTAGAAAGAATCAAACATAACGCTGAATATTGGGAGCTTGAAGAACGTAAGGAGTCAGGTATGAATTTCCAGTTTGATTGCGTTAAATCTTTTGTTGAAACAAACACTTCTAGAGATTTTAGCGCTAAGTATGGACTTGACTCTGAGATAGTAGCTTCTCTATGTGAATCTTTTGCTGCTCATATTGATCTTCCCAAAGAGAAGTGGTTTAAGTATCATCCTCCTGTAGAGGTCAACATAGTTAAACCCAATCTAGTTGAAGAGAAAGTCATTGCCTTTAGTGATCCTATTGTTCCTTGTGCCTACACTCAGAAACCAGCTTACCCTGCTAGGAAAAAGGATTATTCGAAAGCTCCAACGGTGATACGTAGAGGTTACATTAGACTACTTGCACCCCCTGAGGAAATTAGAGTTGAACCTAGTGTTGCTATTATCAAAGATCTCTTAACCAAAGACATAGACGGGCATGTTATCAAATTCTGTGAGGACTCCGCTAGAATTGCTAAACCTCACGCGAAAGACAAATACAGACCTGTAGTTGGCCTGCCCGTTGTTTCTGTCAAGATAGGAGATCACTGTTATCATGGTTTATGTGATATGGGTGCTAGTGTTAGTGCAATACCCCGGTCCCTATATGATGTAATCGAATATGAGATTGCACCTGCTGAGTTAGAACCCATTGATGTCACTATTACGCGAGCTAATAGAGACACTATCTGCCCTGTGGGAATTGTGAGAGACGTAGAAATCCTGTGTGGTAAGACGAAGTATCCTACTGATTTCCTCGTCCTTGCTACTGCACAAGATAGCTTTTGTCCCATCATATTTGGTAGACCCTTTCTCAACACTGTCAATGCTCATATTGATTGCGTTAAACAGACTATCACTGTTAGTTTCGAGGGTGTGTCTCATGAATTTAACTTCTCCAAGTTTGGAAGACAACCTCATGAAAAAGAGTCGTCTGGTAGGGATGAAATCATTGCTCTTGCCTCTATTGCCGTACCTCCTACGGATCCTTTAGAGCAATATCTGCTTGAGCATGAAAATGATATGCATATGGATGAAAGAGATGAGATATATAAAATTGTTTTAGAACAATATCCTATTCTCAAGAATAATCTGCCTGTTGAACTGCTTGGGGATCCTCCCCCACCAAAGGGTGATCCTGTGTTCGAGCTAAAACAGTTACCAGATACTCTTAAGTATGCCTATCTTGATGAGAAGGAGATATATCCTGTTATTATTAGTGCTCACCTCTCGAATCATGAAGAGAAGAAGTTATTAAAACTTTGAGGAAGCACCGTGCTGCTATTGGATATACTCTTGATGATCTTAAGGGTATTAGTCCCACTCTATGTCATCACAAGATTAAAACCGATCCTGATTCTAAGCCAGTTGCTGATCATCATCGCAGATTAAATCCGAGGATGAAAGAGGTCGTGAGAAAACAAATATTAAAGCTTCTGGAAGCTGGAATCATTTATCCTGTTGCTCATAGTGATTGGGTAAGTCCAGTACATTGTGTACCTAAGAAGGGAGGTATCACCGTCGTTCCTAATGATAAGAATGAACTAATCCCACAGAGGATTATTACTGGCTATAGGATGGTGATAGCCTTCCGGAAACTGAACAAGGCAACCAGGAAAGACCATTATCCTTTGCCGTTTATCGACCAAATGCTAGAAAGGCTTTCTAAACACACACACTTATGCTTTCTAGACGGTTATTCAGGTTTCTCGCAAATACCTGTTGCACAATCGGATCAGGAGAAAACCACTTTCACCTGCCCCTTCGGTACCTTTGCTTACAGACGTATGCCTTTTGGCTTATGCAATGCACCTGCCACCTTTCAAAGATGTATGATGGCAATATTCTCTGACTTTTGTGAAAAGATTGTTGAGGTTTTCATGGATGCTTTCTCGGTTTACGGTTCTTCGTTTGACGATTGCCTCAGCAACCTTGATCGAGTCTTACAGAGATGCAAAGATACCAACCTCGTCTTGAACTAAGAGAAGTGCCACTTCATGGTTAATAAAGGCATCATTTTAGGACACAAAATCTCTGAGAAAGGCATTGAAGTTGATAAGGCTAAGGTTGATGCAATTGAGAAAATGCCTTGCCCCACAGATATCAGAGGTATACGAAGTTTCCTAGGTCATGCTGGTTCCTATAGAAGGTTCATTAAAGACTTCTCTAAGATTTCTAGGCCTCTTACCAACCTCTTGCAGAAGGATGTTCCTTTTGTTTTTGATGAGGATTGTGAGGAAGCTTTCGAAATAATTAAGAAGGCCTTGATAACCGCACCTATTGTTCAACCACCTGATTGGAACTTGCCCTTTGAAATCACGTGCGATGCTAGTGATTATGCTAGTGGTGCTATTCTAGGACAAAGAGTTGACAAGAAGTTGAATGTCATTCACTACGCTAGTAAAACTCTAGACAGTGCCCAAAGAAACTATGCCACTACGGAGAAGGAATTTTTAGCAGTCGTGTTTGCATGTGAAAAGTTCAGATCTTATATAGTTGACTCCAAAGTCACTATTCACTCTGATCATGCTGCTATTAAGTACCTTATGGAGAAGAAGGACGCTAAGCCTAGGCTGATCAGATGGGTTCTCCTGCTACAGGAATTTGATTTGCACGTTGTTGACCGAAAGGGTGCTGATAACCTTGTAGCAGATAACTTGTCCAGGCTAGAGAATGTCCTTGATGACCCACGACCTATTGATGACAGCTTTCCTGATGAGCAATTGAATGTCATCCGTTCTTCACATAGTGCACTGATACGTCTCAAACGTATCTATAATTATTGACGGTGTCACGTTGTTATCTTGTCATCTTTGGATGTTTTATGTACCTTTTATATCTTTTTTGGACTAACTTATTAATTCAGTGCCAAGTGCCAGTTCCTGTTTTTTCTGTGTTTTTGGCTCTTTTCAGATCTGATTTTGGAACGGAGTCCAAACAGAATAAAATCTCCAAAATGATTTTTTCCCGAACGAAGGAAGATCAGGGGGCTGTGGGCCAAGCCAGGAGGGCTAAAGGGAGCCCACAAGCCCCCACTCCGCCACCAGGGGGCGGCGGTGGGCAAGCTTGTGTCCTCCCTGGCGCCCCGCTGACCTAGATCTTGCGCCTATATATTCCCTAAAAATTAGAAAAAAAATCGAGGGAGCCACGAAAATACTTTTCCACCGCCGCAAGCTTCCGTTTCCGCAAGATCTCATCTGGAGACCCTTCCTGGCGCCCTGCCGGAGGGGACTTTGGAGTTGGAGGGCTTCTTCATCATCACCATCGCCCCTCCAATGACTCGTGAGTAGTTCACTTCAGACCTATAGGTCCGTAGTTAGTAGCTAGATGGCTTCTTCTCTCTCTTGGATATTCAATAGAAAGTTCTCCATGATCTTCATGGAGATCTATCCGATGTAATCTTTTTTGGCGGTGTGTTTGTCGAGATCCGATGAATTGTGGATTTGTGATCAGATTATCTATGATATATATTTGAGTCTTTGCTGATTTATTTTATCCATGATTTGATATCCTTGTAAGTCTCTCCGAGTCTTGGGTTTTGTTTGGCCAACTAGATCTATGATTCTTGCAATGGGAGAAGTGCTTGGTTTTGGGTTCTTAATGTGTGGTGACCTTTCCGAGTGACACTAGGGGCAGCAAGGCACACATCGTGTGGTTGCCGTCAAGGGTAACAAGGTGGGCTCTATCATAGATATGAGATTGTCCATCTACATCATGTCATCTTGCTTAAGGCGTTACTCTGTTCTTTTTGACTTAATACACTAGATGCATGCTGGATAGCGGTTGACGTGTGGAGTAATAGTAGTAGATGCAGAAAGTATCGGTCTACTTGTGTTGGACGTGATGCCTATAGATATAATCATTGCCATAGATATCGTCACGACTTTGCGCGGTTCTATCAATTGCTCGACAGTAATTTGTTCACCCACCGTCTACTTGCTGTCATGAGAGAAGCCACTAGTAAATACTACGGCCCCCGGGTCTATTCACACCTATCATTTCCACTTTCGCTTTTACTTTGCTTTGTTACATTGTTGCTTTCACTTCTCACTTGGCGAACAATCTATAAGGGATTGACAACCCCTTCATAGCATTGGGAGCAAGCGTTTTGTGTTTGTGCAGGCTCTTGTGATACTCCTTCACTAGATCGATACCTTGGTTCTCAAACTGAGGGAAATACTTACCACCGCTACGCTACATCACCCTTTCCGCTTCGAGGGAACACCAACGCAAGGCTCCAAGGCCACGTGGGAATCCTTTGCATATTTTCCTAGGAAGTCCCTTAAGGCATAGCCGTAGTAGAAGGATTCCTGGTGCCGTCGACACACCTATTTTTGGCGCCATTGTAAGGTTTTTTGTTGCAGTAGCAGAAGTATTTATGGCGCCGTTGCCGGGGAGGAGAGATCTATCCAAGTAGGTCTCACAAACTCATCTCTTGCATTTACTTTTTTTGCCAGTTGTCTCTCGTTTTCCTCTCCCCCACTTCACATTTGCCATTTTCATTTGCCTTTCTCCTTTGCCGTTTTATTTTGCCCGTTGCACTCTCTCTTCCTGCTCGTTTGTGTGTGAGATATTCTATCAATGGCTAGACCCACCACTCCAAACGACACCCCTGAGAATGAAGTTCTCAATTTCAGGCAGAATGAGGAAGAAAATTTAAAGGACGCTTGGTACAGGATTTGCAATGCTCAGAGTAGATCTACTCGTAAGCAATCGACTACCGTCCTCCTTCGCAGTTTCTATGTTGGGATTTCTCCTTGGAATAGGTATATCCTTGACACCATTGTAGGGGGAATTTTCTGGGGAGCCATACTGTTGACTACAATAGAGCTATCATGAATTTGGTAGGTTCACCCCCGCTCATGGTTAATGGAACTACCTTGACCTTGGAACACGTGATGGAAAGGCTTGACGCTATTGAAAGCAAAATTGCCACAGTTGAACTTATTGAGGGTTTGAATAGAAAGATTCACAATCAAATTACTCAATACGGATCCAAAGTGGGAATTTTTTTGAAAAATTTAAGGGAGAAGGAACTTATAGTTAATGATTCTTCTAGAATTGGCAAATTAGAAGATGTCATAACCAACTTGGGTTTTGCTTTTGCCGCTGTGCAAAATACTCCAAATCTCACTCTCAAAAAGACCGTCAAGTCTGTTTTTGTTCCTAAAGCTAGTGGTGAGTCATCCAATAAAGATGAAGATCTTAAGATGATAAATGATCACACTACTTATGGTTTAAGCACCAAAGATGACTATACGTGATTCCATCACCTTTTGCCTAGCTAAGGGCGTTAAACAAAAGCGCTTGTTGGGGAGGCAACCCAACGAATCTATCCTTTTTCTTTCTGTTTTGTGTTTTCCACACTTTCATAATTCTGTTATGATTGTGTTTTTTTTTGTTTCTTTTTGCGTTTGTGCCAAGCAAAACCGTTATGATTAGTCTTGGGTATGATCGTTTGGTCATGCTGAAAAACACAGAAACTTTCTGCTCACGAAAAGAATTTTCATTTTTTTTTCTGTAAGAGCTTTTGAGTTGATGCTTTTTGCTGCTGATTGCTACCCAAAGTCTTCAGACTGTCGTAATGTTTCAGAATTTTTGGAGTACCAGAAGTATACGAAATATACAGATTGCTACAGACTGGTCCGCTGTTAACAGATTCTGTTTTTGTTGTGTTGGTTGCTTATTTTGATGAAACTATGGATAGTATCGGGGGGTATTAGCCATGGAAGATCGAAAATACAGTAATCCAACATCAGCATAAGTAGAATTTAAGTTTGCTACAGTACCTAAGGAAGTGGTGGTTTGCTTTCTCATACTAATGTTATCACGAGTTTCTGTTTAAGTTTCGTGTTGTGAAGTTTTCAAGTTTTGGGTGAAGTTCTTATGGACAAAGAGATAAAGAGTGGCAAGAGCTCAAGCTTGGGGATGCCCAATGCACCCCAAGAGATTCAAGGATGCCGTAAAATCCTAACCTTGGGAATGCCCCGGCAAGGCATCCCCTCTCTCGTCTTCAATCCATCGGTAACGTTACTTGGGGCTATATTTTTATTCACCACATGTTATGTGTTTTTGCTTGGAGCATCTTGTATCGTAGGAGTCTTTTATTTTTTTTGTGTTACAATCATCCTTGCTGCACACCTAGAGAGAGATACATGCACTCACCGTGATTTTGTCGAGCTTCACTTATATCCTTTGGTAGACAATTCAGCTCACATGTGCTTCACTTATATCTTTTGAGCTAGATACTTTTGCTCTATGTGGTTCACTTATATCTTTTAGAGCACAGCGGTGCGTGGCTTGGTAGTTGATCTATGCTTTGAAAGTAGTCTCAAAAGGGGTAGTTATCCAAAGGGATACGAAAACTTCCACCTTCATGTGCATTGAATAATTAGAGAAGTTTGATTCATCTCAATTAGTTTTGAGTTGTGGTTTTGGTAATATTGAAGTTATGCTAGTAAGGTGTTGTGGATCTAGAAATACTTGTGTTGAAGTTAGTGATTCCCGTAGCATGCACGTATGGTGAATCGCTATGTGATGAAATCTGAGCATGATTAGTCTATTGATTGTCATCCTTTGCATGGCGGTCGGGATCGCGCGATGGTTTATACCTACCAACCATTCCCCTAGGAGTATGCGTTGAATGCTTTGTTTCGATTACTAATAAAATTTTTGCAACTAGTATATGAGTTCTTCATGACTAATGTTGAGTCCATGGTTTAGATGCACTTTCACCTTCCACCATCACTATGTTCTTAGTGCCGTGCAACTTTCGCCGGTGCACAAAACCCACCATTAGCCTCCCTCAAAAATAGCCACCATACCTACCTACTATGGCTTTTTCAAAGTCATTCCAAGATATATTTCCATGCAACTACCACCATGACATGTGCCATCACGTCTACATTGCCATTGCCTGATCGTAAGATAGCTAGCATGATGTTTCCATTAATGTCTATGCCATGCGAGATCATTGCCACGGTACACTACCGAAAGCATTCCACATAGAGTCATAGTTGCTCTAAGTTTTGAGTTGAAAGTGTGATGATCAGCATTGATGTAGCATTGTCCCATGTGAGGAAATAAAAGAGGCCAAAGAATCCCACCAAAAAAAAGAGGCCAAAGAGCCCACCAAAAAAATGAGAGAAAAAGAGAGAAGGGACAATGCTACCACTTTTTCCACACTTGTGCATATTAAGCACCATGATCTTCGTGATTGAGAGTCTCTCGTTTTGTCACCACCATATAGCTAGTGGGAAATTTTCATTATATAACTTGGCTTGTATATTCCAATGATAGGCTTCCTCAAAATTGCCTTAGGTCTTCGTGAGCAAGCAAGTTGGATGCACTCCAACTAGTTTTCTTTAAGAGCTTTCACATACTCTTAGCTCTAGTGCATCATTTGTATGGCAATCCCTACTCATTCACATTGATATCTATTGATGAGCATCTCCACAGCTCATTGATATGCCTAGTTAATGTGACCATCTTCTCCTTGTTTTGTCTTGCAACCTCCACCACACTCCACACCATCTATAGTGCTATAACCATGGCTCACGCTCATATATTGCGTGAGAGTTGAAAAGGTTTGAGAAAGTAAAGGTGTGAAGCAATTACTTGGCCAATACCGGGGTTGTGCATGATTTAAATTCGTTGTGCAACTATGATAGAGCATAGCCAGACTATATGCTTTTCTAGGGATAACTTTATTTTGGCCTTGTTATTTTGAAAGTTCATGATTACCTTGCTAGTTTGATTGAATTATTATTGTTTCCACGTCAATAGCAAACTATTGTTTTGAATCTAATGGATCTGAACATTCACGTCACATAACAGGAGTTACAAAGGACATCTATGCTAGGTAGCATGAAAGCCTAAAAAATTCATTCTTTATCACTTCCCTACTCGAGGACGAGAAGGAGTTAAGCTTGGGGATGCTTGATATGTCTCAAACGTATCTATAATTTTTGATGGTTTCATGCTGTTATCTTGTCATCTTTGGATGTTTTATGTACCTTTTATATCTTTTTTGGGACTAACTTATTAATTCAGTGCCAAGTGCCAGTTCCTGTTTTTTCTGTGTTTTTGGCTCTTTTCAGATCTGATTTTGGAACGGAGTCCAAACGGAATAAAATCCCCGAAATGATTTTTTCCCGAATGAAGGAAGATCAGGGGGCCTGTGGGCCAAGCCAGGAGGGCTACACGTAGCCCACAAGCGCCCACTCCGCCACCAGGGGGCGGTGGTGGGCAAGCTTGTGGCCTCCCTGGTGCCCCCTAACCTAGATCTTGCGCCTACATATTCCCTAAAAATCATAAAAAAATCGAGGGAGCCACGAAAATACTTTTCCGCCGCCGCAAGCTTCCGTTTCCACGAGATCTCATCTGGAGACCCTTCCCGGCGCCCTGCCGGAGGGGACTTTGGAGTTGGAGGGCTTCTTCTTCATCATCATCGCCCCTCCAATGACTAGTGAGTAGTTCACTTCAGACCTACGGGTCCGTAGTTAGTAGCTAGATGGCTTCTTCTCTCTCTTGGATATTCAATACAAAGTCTCCATGATCTTCATGGAGATCTATCCGATGTAATCTTCTTTGGCGGTGTGTTTGTCGAGATCCGATGAAATGTGGATTTGTGATCAGATTATCTATGATATATATTTGAGTCTTTATTGATTTATTTTATGCATGATTTGATATCCTTGTAAGTCTCTCCGAGTCTTGGGTTTTGTTTGGGCAACTAGATCTATGATTCTTGCAATGGGAGAAGTGCTTGGTTTTGGGTTCTTACCGTGTGGTGACCTTTCCCAGTGACAGTAGGGGCAGAAAGGCACACATCATGTGGTTTCCATCAAGGGTAACAAGGTGGGATCTGTCGTAGATATGAGATTGTCCATCTACATCATGTCATCTTGCTTAAGGCGTTACTCTGTTCTTTTGGACTTAATACACTAGATGCATGCTGGATAGCGGACGACGTGTGGAGTAATAGTAGTAGATGCACAAAGTATCGGTCTACTTGTTTTGGATGTGATGCCTATAGATATAATCATTGCCATAGATATCGTCACGACTTTGCGCGGTTCTATCAATTGCTCGACAGTAATTTGTTCACCCACCGTCTACTTGCTTTCATGAGAGAAGCCACTAGTAAACACTACGGCCCCCGGGTCTATTCACACCTATCGTTTCCACTTTTGCTTTTACTTTGCTTTGCTACTTTGTTGCTTTCAGTTCTCACTTGGCGAACAATCTATAAGGGATTGACAACCCCTTCATAGCGTTGGGAGCAAGCATTTTGTGTTTGTGCAGGCTCTTGTGATACTCCTTCACTGGATCGATACCTTGGTTCTCAAACTGAGGGAAATACTTACCACCGCTACGCTACATCACCCTTTCCACTTCGAGGGAACACCAACGCAAGGCTCCAAGGCCACGGGGGAAATCCTTTGCATATTTGCCTAGGAAGTCCCTTAAGGCGTATCCGTAGCAGAAGGATTCCTGGTGCCGTCGACACACCTATTTCTGGCGCCATTGGAAGGTCTTTTGTTGCAGTAGCATGCACCGTGGTATGGTGATTACGCAAACTATATCGTAGCCAAATACATACCACCCAGTTTCACCTACCAGCAAAAGAAGAAATTCTTCTTTGATTTGAGACACTACTTTTGGGATGATCCGCACCTTTATAAGGAAGGAGTAGATGGTGTTATTAGAGGTTGTGTGCCTGAACATGAACATGGTCAGATCCTGCAGAAGTGTCATTCCGAAGCCTACGGAGGACACCGTGCTGGAGATAGAACTGCTCATAAGGTATTGCAATCAGGTTTCTATTGGCCCACTCTCTTCAAGGATGCCCGTACGTTTGTCTTGTCTTGTGATGAATGTCAAAGAATAGGTAATATTAGCAAACGTCAGGAAATGCCTATGAACTATTCACTTGTCATTGAACCATTTGATGTCTGGGGCTTTGATTATATGGGACCCTTCCCGAGTTCCAATGGGTATACTCACGTCTTAGTTGCTGTGGATTACGTAACTAAGTGGGTAGAAGCTATCCCCACTAGAAATGCTGATCACCACACCTCTATTAAGATGCTTAAAGAAGTCATCTTTCCAAGATTTGGAGTCCCTAGATATCTGATGACTGATGGCGGTTCACACTTCATTCATGGTGTTTTCCGCATGATGCTCGCTAAGTATGATGTCAACCATAGAGTTGCATCTCCTTATCATCCTCAGTCTAGTGGTCAAGTGGAGTTGAGTAATAGGGAGATCAAATTGATCTTACAAAATACTGTCAATAGATCTTGAAAGATTTGGTCTAGCAAACTTGACGATGCACTATGGGCTTAAAGGACTGCTTATAAGAATCCCATGGGCATGTCGCCATATAAAATGGTTTACGGTAAGGCCTATCATTTACCTCTTGAGCTGGAACAAAAAGCTTATTGGGCAATCAAAGAGCTGAACTTCGATTTCAAACTTGCCGGTGAGAAGCGGTTGTTTGATATCAGCTCATTAGATGAATGGAGGGCCCAGGCATATGAGAATAAGTTGTTCAAAGAAAAGGTTAAGATATGGCACGATAAAAGAATACAAAAACAAGAGTTCAATGTAGGTGATTATGTCCTACTATACAATTCTCGCTTAAGATTCTTCGTAGGCAAGCTTCTCTCTAGATGGGAAGGTCCCTACGTTGTCGAGGAAGTATATCATTCCGGTGCCATCAAAATCAATAACACGGAAGGTAATTTTCCTAGAGTGGTAAATGGGCAAAGAATCAAGCATTATATCTCTCGTACTCCCTTAAATGTTGAGATCAATATCATCAATATCATAACTCCAAAGGAGTACATAAGGGATGTTTATCAGCCTGTTTCAGACCCTGAAGACGAAGAGGTATGTGTTTCGGTAAGTAATTGGACTCCGAAACTTTTCCGGTAGGAAATTTTCTCCGTTTTGGAATTGATGGAAAAATAGAAAAATAAAAAGCAGTCCGGAGAGCGCACGAGGCGGCCACAAGCTTGGTAGCCGCGGCCTCCCCCCGGCCGCGGCAATAGGGCTTGTGGGCACCTCGTGTGCCTCCCGGACTCCGTTTTCTTGCAGAGCACTCCTTCTGGTCCAGAAAAAATCATTATATATACGCCCGAGGATTTTGATCTCCGTATCATGCAGTTTTCCTCTGTTTTCGTTTTGAGCCTGTTTTCTGCCGCAGATCTAGGTCAAGATGTCTTCTTAGGATTCAGAGGGGAGAGCTATGTGCGTGATTACCTTGCTAACCCCAAGTTCTATGGGGACTTGGAACCATATGGCTGGACCACTAACGAGGAAGAGGACTATGATCCCAAGGGGAAGGAACAAACGAGTTCCGATGAAGAGGAGGATCCTCTACCTCAACCTGGACGCACTCATGTGGAGTTCAAGAAGTCAAGCCTCACTGACCAAAGGAAGAAGCCTAAGACCTTGTTTATCCCTTCTCGTTTCTTGCAGGAGAGTAAGCTGGAACTTTTCCATAGAGTGTTGAAGCTTGAGGAGGAAAATGACGATCTGAGGGAGCAAAACTTTATGCTCAAGTGGAAATTAGACAAGCTCAAGACTGCTTCAACAACTCCACCACCATCACCACCAAAGGAAGACAACTAAGCATTGGTATGGGCAATCCCCTTGGCTTTTGCCAAGCTTGGGGGAGTTGCACTGGTATCGTATCACCTTTATATCTTTTTATTTTACCTTTGTTTTAGTTCTTTCCTTTTCAGTTTTTATTTCTTCTCTTAGTGGAATAAGTCTTTAGTGTTTAGTTTGAGTCTTTTGCCTTGTGTCTCCCCCGATGTATTCGAGCTTGCGAGCTATATAATAAAGAGTATCTTAGTCAAGGGCTTTGTTTTGTGCCGTGATCAAAAGTATGAAAAGAACGATAACATGAAAGATCATGAGATGATCTTATGGAAAGTGATAGCTTCACATATAACAAGTATGATGATTGAAACTTGTGGAGAATAGACCAACATAGACCCCAATCTTTGTTGCAATTAATAAGACGTAATAAGGAAAGACAGGTTCACATATAAATATACCATCTTAGACACTTTTTACAATTGTGAGCACTCACCAAACTATTCCATGCTTAGAAGTAGATGTTGGACAAGGAAGACAACATAATGAATTGTGTTTGCTTGATTCCAAATAATATTATATGATTAGAGATCCCTTAGCATGTGACGATTGCTTGCACCTCATATTAGCCAAAACTCCCGCACCAAGTAGAGATCCGACTTGTGCATCCATAAACCTTCAACCCAGTTTTGCCATGAGAGTCCACCATACCTACCTATGGATTGCGTAAGATCCTTCATGTAAGTTGTCATCGATGCAAGCAATAAAAACTTCTCTCTAATATGTATGATCTATTAGTGTGTGGAAAATAAGCTTTATACGAACCTGTGATGAGGAAGACTTAAAAGCGACAGACTGCATAATAAAGTTCTTTATCTCAGGAGGCAATATAAAGTGACGTTCCTTCGCACTAAGAGGACACACATCCAAACCTCAAAAGCGCATGACAACCTCTGCTTCCCTCTGCGAAGGGCCTATCTGAAAGAGTCGTGGTGATCTTCACCAATTCCTTTTTTCGCCTTGATCTTGGTGAACGTCATATGCTAGGGAAAGATCTATATTCATATATCAACTTGGAGATGAGTACTTATGCTTTATTATTGTTGACTTTACCCTTGAGGTAAATGGTTGGGAGGCAAAATTATAAGCCCTATATTTCTCTATGTCTAACTGAAACTTTGATACCATGAGTACCACGTGAGTTGTAACAATTGTGTATTTGGATTTGCTTTACAAGCTCTTATTTGACTCTTTCCGATGATATGATAAATTGCAATTGCTTCAATGACTATGGACTGTTGTTGGCTACTTCTCGGTAAGGTTTTTGATTCATACTTTTCTTTGTGAGGGAATTGTTACTTTCCCATAAGAATCTTTATGATGTATTGTTCTTCTATGTGTGATCATGATGCCCTCATGTCCGTATTATGTTTTGTCGACACCTTCATCCCTAAACATGTGGACATGTTAGGGGTCTTGGTTTTCACTTGAGGACAAGCGAGGTCTAAGCTTGGGGGAGTTGATACGTCCATTTTGCATCATGCTTTCATGTTGATATTTATCGCTTTATGGACTGTTATTCTACTTTGTGGTACCATACTTATGCCTTTTCTCTCTTATTTTTCAAGGTTTATTTGAAGAGGGAGAATACCGGCAGCAGGAATTCTGGACTGGAAAAGGAGCAAGTCTGAGTCCTCTATTCTGCGCAACTCCAAATGCCTTGAAAATCAACGTGGAATTTTTTGGGAATATATAAAAAATATTGGGCGAAAGAAGTGCCAGAGGGGAGCTGCCAGGGGCCCATGATGTTTGCTGTGTATCCCTTGTAACGGCGCCAGATATAGTTGTGTCGACGACACCATGAGTTCTTCAGCTACGGCTATGCCTTAAGGGACTTCCTAGGCAAGTATACAAAAGGATTTCCCCCGTGGCCTTGGAGCCTTGCGTTGGTGTTCCCTCAAAGCGGAAAGGGTGATGTAGCACATCGACGGTAAGTATTTCCCTCAGTTTGGGAACCAAGGTATCAATCCGGCGGAAGAGTATCTCAAGATCCTGCACAAACACAAAAGCTTGCACCCAACGCTATGAAGGGGTTGTCAATCCCTTATAGATTGTTTGCCAAGTGAGAACTGAAAGCAACAAAGTAACAAAGCAAAGCAAAAGCGGAGATGTAAACGATGGATGTGAATAGACCCAGGGGCCGTAGTGTTTACTAGTGGCTTCTCTCATGAAAGCAAGTAGACGGTGGGTGAACAAATTACTGTCGAGCAATTGATAGAACTATGCAGAGTCGTGACGATATCTATGCAATGATTATTTCTATAGGCATCATGTCCGAAACAAGTAGACCGATACTTTCTACATCTACTACTATTACTCCACACGTCGACCGCTATCCAGCATGCATCTAGTGTATTAAGTCCATAAGAACAGAGTAACACCTTAAGCAAGATGACATGATGTAGAGGGATAATCTCAAACCAATGATAAAAAAACCCATCTTTTCACCCTTGATGGCAACTGCTTGATGTGTGCCTTGCTACCCCTCTGTCACTGGGAAAGGTCACCACATGGCAGAACCCAAAACCAAGCACTTCTCCCATTGCAAGAATCATAGATCTAGTTGGCCAAACAATACCCAAGACCCGGAGAGACTTACAAGGATATCAAATCATGCATATAAGAAATCAGCAAAGACTCAAATATATATCATAGATAATCTGATCACAAGTCCACAATTCATCGGTCTCGACAAACACACCGCCAAAGAAGATTACATCGGATAGATCTCCATGAAGATCATGGAGAACTTTTTATTGAAGATCCAAGAGAGCGAAGAAGCCATCTAGCTACTAACTACGGACCCGTAGGTTTGAAGTGAACTACTCACGAGTCATTGGAGGGGCGATGATAATGATGAAGAAGCCCTCCAACTCCAAAGTCCCCTCAGGCAAGGTGCCGGGAAGGGTCTCCAGATGAGATCTCGCGGAAACGGAAGCTTGCGGCGGCGGAAAAGTATTTTCGAGGCTCCCCTGATTTTTTGCGGAATATTTGGGAATTTATAGGCCAAAGACCTAGGTCAGGGGGCGGCCAGGGAGGCCACAAGCCTGCCCACCACCGCCTCCCCCTGGTGGCGGACTGGGGGCTTGTGGGCTCCCTGGAGCCCACCTGGCTTGGCTCAAAAGCCCCGTGGACTTCTTCTGTTCGGGAAAAAATCATTTCGGGGTTTTTCTTCCATTTGGACTCCGTTCCAAAATCAGATATGAAAAGAATCAAAAACACGGAAAAACAGGAACTGACACTTGGCACTGAATTAATAAGTTAGTCCCAAAAAGGTATAAAAAGGTACATAAAACATACAAAGAAGGCAAGATAACAGCGTGAAACCATCAAAAATTATACATACGTTTGAGACGTATCAAGCATCCCCAAGCTTAACTCCTGCTCGTCCTCGAGTAGGGAAGTGATAAAGAATGAATTTTTGATGCTTTCATGCTACCTAGCATATGTGTCCTTTGTAATTCCTCTTATGTGACGTGAATGTTCAGATCCATTACATTCAAAACAATAGTTTGCTATTGACGTGGAAACAATAATAATTCAAGCAAACTAGCAAAGTAATCATGAACTTTCAAAATAACAAGGCCAAAAGAATGTTATCCCTACAAAAGCATATAGTCTGGCTATGCTCTATCATCATTGCACAACAAATTTAAATCGTGCACAACCCCGGTATTGGCCAAGTAATTGTTTCACACCTTTACTTTCTCAAACATTTTCAACTCTCACGCAATACATGAGCGTGAGTCATGGTTATAGCACTATAGATGGTGTGGAATGTGGTGGGGGTTGCAAGACAAAAAGGAGAAGATAGTCACATTAACTAGGCATATCAATGAGCTGTGGAGATGCTCATCAATAGATATCAATGTGAATGAGTAGGGATTGCCATACAAATGATGCACTAGAGCTACAAGTATGTGAAAGCTCTTAAAGAAAACTAGTGGGTGTGCATCCAACTTGCTTGCTCACGAAGACCTAAGGCACACTACAAGAATACCCTCTATAAAGCAACACATATTCTACAACACTTTGATTATATGTTGCAAAATTTATAGTAGATACGCATATGTAAGCATTGTAGCAAATGTGTTGCAGGCAACCAACCACAATTGTCCTCGGCCTCCTCCTATTCCGCTAGCACGGCCCAGGTTGGTCATCACAATTAACCTAGACCGTGCATGTCTACAACCTCCTCCTATTAGGCTCCCACGCTAGCCGCCGCCCCTCAACCTGCCAGCACACCGGAGCACGCCCCTCACCACTCGCCGGAGATCCTCCGTCCTGGCACGCCGCCCCTCACTATTCCCCTGCGACCCTCCACCTCGGCGGCGCCGTCCCTCATCACCACTCCCTTGCGACCCTTGATCCCGATGTGCCGTCCCTCGTCACAAATCCCCTGAGACCCTACATCCCAAGGCGTTGCCCTTTTTCATCGCTTTCCTATGACCAACTGCATCTACTACCTCCGCTCGGGGGGCCGCTACTACGAGGAGAGTTGCAGCTACCACCATCATCGCGATCGCGCCTCCACGGTGAGGTGGGACAGTTCTCATCTCCCAATTTTTGTTTTCCGCATCAAGCTTTGCTTCACTTGAGTCTACTTGGGAATTGCAACTTATGACCTGCCAGTCGCTGATAATGACCGACAAACTGAATTACAGCTAGTTAGTGTGGAGGGTACCTAAAGCCTCTTGTTGTGATTGAATTGATTCTAGTTATGGCTTAGGAGATTGTCTCCAGCCGATGGAACTAAAACTTGATTTTGCATTCGTGGATTATGTGATTGACTGATTGTATAATAAGGCTTGTTGTCTTAGTATCGTGGTTGATGTTGATGATTCAGAATTCCATTTTCTGCTTATGGTGCCACTTGCTTATGTTGTAAGCCCGATCGTCATATTTCAGAGCAGGTTAAAGTATCAAATTACGTCCACTCGGTGCTGAGAAATGTAATCACTCAAGCACGACATATGTTGCAATGGACAGGATCTCAAATCTTTCTCCCTCTATTTTATTTGAAGCATAGTTCAGTAACTTTTTTACATATTTACATCCGCTTAAAAGACCATTTGTCTCTCTATGTTTTCTGCTACTACAAACTGAGCAGCAGCTTGACACCTTTACGCAGCTTGGTCGGGTAGGCCGCTGCGACGCTCGAGGAGAAGGACATCAGTGCAGTGCATGGCAAGGTCGAGTACTTGTTGGATCTGAGGGCTTCTGATCCATAGTTCTCTGCATGATCATCCATCAACATCTCGTGACATTAGCACCCAGAGCTGCATAAGGCTTTCTCCCCACTACAACTGGAGTTGAAGAGCGCAAGGAAGGTAATCTGCTGATCAATCACTGTTGCTTGCCACAAAACTCTGAGTACATGTACCAGAAGCTATGCTTTGCATCTAGGAAGATGTTTATGTGAGCTGCATGTCATATTTAAAAACAATTACACAGATAGATCTTGTCTTTTACTTATGATCTATGAATAGGAATGTTTACTGTGTAGTCCCTAAATATACTAGAAGAGAAAAAAATCTTATAAAACAATGCTGAGACGAGTAGTACTTACTCAGTCATGTGACATGTTAGTTAAATTCTACACGTTGAGACGAGTAGTACTTAATTAGCCAAGTGACATGATTCTACACCTATTACAACGTGTCTGACTTCTGTATTTTTTAAAGATAGCTGAACTAGTTTGTGTTCCAGGAATACAAAGCCATGGATGTTTCCATTTATTCACTTGGATTTTGGAATTTGATTGATGTCACCTTCTCCTATTATTAATAACATATACCTACAGGGTTCTCTCTGCTCGTTTGCCAAATTCTAGACACTTTCTTTGAGGTCCATGCTTCCTCTTTATAGTATGCTTGACTACATCCGTAGTGTCACCCCTTTATTCTCTTGATGGTCTTTTCCTTTACATGGCAGAATATACACCATGGGGGAAATAGAACTAAGTTTGTAGCATATGGCAACTTTATAAATACTTCCATGTTTCTGACTCATCATCAGGTCATGTACTGATACATTGCAAAAAACAAAAAGGAAAAAGCATTAACTAAATGCAAAGAATTTCTAGTCCAAAATGTCAATTGTTTCTATATAATTTCAGTTATTGGTATCGTGCATCCGACCACATTCAATATTATTTTTTGGATGCCTGCAACTTCCAACTAATTATTGATTAGTTTGCCATATTTATATCTGTTTTTTATTTGTAGTTTACAAACAAGGCATCAAGGCATCCTAATTATTTGTTCGAACATACTACAGTCTTGTTTTCCCACCTCATCTTCTCATTTTCTTAATAGTGTCACTGCCTTTGATTTATCGCTCACATGTGCTATTTACATTTTGATCAGGATATATACTGGATATTTTATTAGAAGTTGGTGGTAAAGATGAATTAATGGTTGATCCACCCTGTTGTTCTCGTCGCACTTCATGCAAAATCATTGGGTTGGTACTACCTCATTTATGATGGATCTTATGTCTCAAAGCTTCTTTTTAATATCTAATATGTTATATTTGTACTAACTCAGTAAATTCATAACAGAGACGTAGCTCTTGCTACAGTTGTAAGTTCTGATCTTAAACTTGAGCTTGATGGTGCTCGGATCAGTAATGAATTATGGGTAGTGCATGTCGATATGGCACTTATCAAAACTGAAGATTTGGTATGCACTCGCAAATATTGTAATACTCTTTATAATGCAGATTTTTTTCATGGTAACCTTTGTAAGTGACTAATATCTTGCGTCTATCACTACTTGAATCATGTCAACGGATTGTGTGTTAACAATTCATTGTGTTCTTTTCTTTGTAGATTCAAAACATAAATGTATGATTATATGGGTGTGTGGAAACTCGCAAGTATACTACAATGATGACGATGATGTTCCCGTTCATGATGATGAAGACATCTGCTTTTAGTTTTAGTTAAGTTATAGGGATGTTCATGTTGGACGATGTTCCTCGATTATGTTTTAGTTAAGTTGTAAGGATGTTGATGGATGCTTTTCATTTAAGTTTCATCGGTAAGAAACCATTTATATTATACATCCCATTTGGATGGTTTTCCTCATGTAATATTCACAATTGTAAAGAAGCAGTTTTACCTAATATATATTTCTTTCTCCCATGAGTATATTCTATTTTTTTCACTTGATAATTAACACCATTATGTGAAGCATTAATTTAAAATTGCTGGCAATATGTATAAAATTTATTATTCACATTATATATGAACCAATGCTTGAAGCGTTGCAAATTCTTCGTTGCCAAGCGATGTGATTTTGATTCCTATTCGTTAAGCACCAACATATAGAAGTGTTGCACAAGTCTATTTTATGTGTTGCATTCGTGCAACGGTTTCTTTTACCAACGATGATATAAGCGTTGTATTATGCGCTAGCAACGCTGGATAAGGCAATGCATCCCAAACCGTTGGTAAAGGCACTAACAACGCATATATGGACTTTTAGATACGGAAAAGTGGGTTGCTATAGGGGGGTTGTTGTTGTAGTGGCAATTTTGAGGAAGCCTATCATTGGAATATATAAGCCAAGTTATATAATGAGAATTTCCCACTAGCTATATGGTGGTGACAAAACGAGATACTCTCAATCATGAAGATCATGGTGCTCAAAATGCACAAGTGTGGAAAAAGTGGTAGCATTGTCCCTTCTCTCTTTCTCTCATTTTTTTGGTGGGCTCTTTGGCCTATTTTTTTATGGGATTCTTTGGCCTCTTTTATTTCCTCACATGGGACAATGCTCCAATAATGATGATCATCACACTTTCAACTCAAAACTTAGAGCAACTATGACTCTATATGGAATGCCTTCGGTAGTGTACCGTGGCAATGATCTAGCATGGCATAGACATCAATGGAAGCATCATGCTAGCTATCTTACGATCATGCAAAGGCAATGTAGACGCGGTGGCACACATCATGGTGGTAGTTGCATGTCAATATATCTCAGAATGACTTTGAAAAAGCCATAGTAGGTAGGTATGGTGGCTGTTTTGAGGGAGGCTAATGGTGGGTTTTGTGCACCGGCGAAAGTTGCGCGACACTAAAGAAGATAGTGATGGTGGAAGGTGAAAGTGCATCTAAACCATGGACTCAACATTAGTCACGAAGAACTCATATACTTGTTGCAAAAGTTTTATTAGTAATCGAAACAAAGCATTCGACGCATACTCCTAGGGGAAGGGTTGGTAGGTATAAACCATCGCGCGATCCCGACCGCCACGCAAAGGATGACAATCAATAGACTAATCATGCTCAGATTTCATCACATAGCGGTTCACCATACGTGCATGCTACGGGAATCACTAACTTAGACACAAGTATTTCTAGATCCACAACACCTTACTAGCATGACTTCAATATTACCACAACCATATCTCAAAACTAATTGAGATGAATGAAACTTCTCTAACTATTCAATGCACATGAAGGTGGAAGTTTTCGTATCCCTTTGGATAACTACCCCTTTTGAGACTACTTTCAAAGCATAGATCAACTACCAAGCCATGCACCGCTGCGCTCTAAAAGATATAAGTGAAGCACATAGAGCAAAAGTATCTAGCTCAAAAGATATAAGTGAAGCACATGTGAGCTGAATTGTCTACCAAAAGATATAAGTGAAGCTCGACAAAATCACGGTGTGTGCATATCTCTCTCTCTAGGTGCGCAGCAAGGATGATTATGACACAACAAAAAAATAAAATACTCGTACGATACAAGACTCTCCAAGCAAAAACACATAACATGTGTTGAATAAAAATATAGCCCCAAGTAACGTTACCGATGGATTGAAGACGAGAGAGGGGATGCTTTCCCGGGGCATCCCCAAGCTTAGGCTTTTACGGCATCCTTGAATCTCTTGGGGTGCCTTGGGCATCCCCAAGCTTGAGGTCTTGCCACTCTTTATCTTTTTGTCCATAAGAACTTCACCCAAAACTTGAAAACTTCACAACACGAAACTTAAACAGAAACTCGTGATAACAATAGTATAAGAAAGCAAACCACCACTTCCTTAGGCACTGTAGCAAACTTAAATTCTACTTATGCTGATGTTGGGTTACTGTATTTTCAATCTTCCATTGCTATTACCCCCCGATACTATCCATAGTTTCATCAAAATAAGCAACCAACACAACAAAAACAAATTCTGTTAACAGCAGACGAGTCTGTCGCAATCTGTATATTTCGTATACTTCTGGTACTCCAAAAATTCTGAAAAATTACTACAGTCTGAAGAATTTGCGTAGAAATCAGCACAAAAAGAATCAACTCAAAATCTCTTACAGAAAAAAATGAAAATTCTTTTCGTGAGCAGAAAGTTTCTGTCTTTTCCAGCATGACCAAACGATCATCCCCAAGACTAATCATAACGGTTTTGCCTGGCACAAACGCAAAAAGAAACACAAAAAACACAATCGTAACATAATTATGAAAGAGTGGAAAACACAAAACAGAAAGAAAAAGGATAGATTCGTTGGGTTGCCTCCCAACAAGCGCTTTTGTTTAGCACCCTTAGCTAGGCGAAAGTGATGGAATCACGTATAGTCATCTTTGGTGCTCAAACCATAGGTAGCCCTCATCATAGATTCATAAGACAATCTTATTTTCTTTCTAGGAAAGTGCTCCATGCCCTTCTTTAAAGGAAATTGAAATCTAATATTCCCTTCCTTCATATCGATGATAGCACCAATAGTCGTTAGGAAAGGTCTACCAAGAATAATGGGACATGAAGGATTGCAATCTATGTCAAGTACAATGAAATCCACGGGTACATAGTTCTTATTTGCAACAATAAGAACATCATCGATCCTCCCCATGGGCTTCTTGACGGTATAATCCGCAAGATGCAAATTAAGAGAACACTCTTCAATCTCATGAAAACCAAGAATATCACATAAAGACTTTGGAATCGTGGAAACACTAGCACCCAAATCACACAAAGCATTGCACTCATAGTTTTTGATCTTGATTTTGATAGTAGGTTCCCACTCATCATGAAGTTTTCTAGGTATGGAGACTTCTAGTTCGAGCTTCTCTTCAAGAGATTTCATCATAGCATCTACGATATGCGCGGTAAAGGCTTTGCTTTGGCTATAAGCATGTGGAGAGTTTGTAATGGATTGCATCAAAGAAATGCATTCAAACAAGGAGCAATTATCATAATTGAATTCCTTGAAATCCAAAGTGGTAGTTTCATTACTACCCAAAATTTTGACTTCTTCTACTCCACTCTCCACACCTTTATCATCAAGATAGGTGGACTCCGAATCATTGGGGCGTCTTTCAACCAAAGTGGATTCATATCCAACCCCTCCATTAGTAGGTTTGACACACGAAAACAAAGATTCATAAGGAGACACACCAAGCACTTTAAGATCTTCGTGATTTGCATCACTAGAACGCACCCTTTTAAACCATTCATGTCTAGCGCGAATTTGGGTGGTTCTTTCTTTGCTCTCATTCATGGAAATACGCATATCTTTCAAAGTTTCGTCCAAGTTGATCTTGGGAGGAGCGCATCTAACTTTCAAAGCATCAATATCACAAGACATCCTATCAACGCTCTTAGCCAAATCGGCTATTTTGAGTAGTTTTTCCTCTATGGACGCATTGAAAATCTTTTGAGAGTTGATGAACTCTTTGATATTACTCTCTAGATCAGATTGTAATTCGTTGTGATTTCCATAAGTGTTGCCATAGGAATTGCCATAGTTGTTAGAGGAGTTACTAGGAAAAGGCCTAGGAACATAGTTTCCTCTAAAAGCATTGTTGTTGCCAAAATTGTTCCTACCAACAAAATTCATGTCCAAACTAGCGTTGCTACTCTCAATCAAAGAAGATAGTGGCATGTCATTAGGATCTACGGTAGCGTTCCTACTAGCAACCAAATTCATCAACTCGTCCATCTTAGCACTGAGCGAGTTAATCTCTTCGATAGCGTGCACCTTTTTGCTAGCCGGCGACCTTTCAGTGTGCCACTGAGAGTAGTTGGTCATGATATTGTCTAGGAGTTTTGTAGCATCTCCTAACGTGATTTCCATGAACGTTCCACCTGAGGCGAAGTCCAAGATATTGCGAGAAGCAAAATTCAATCCAGCGTAAAAGATTTGTATAATCATCCACAAACTCAAGCCATGAGCAGGACAATTTCTAATCATAAGCTTCATACTCTCCCAAGTTTGTGCAACGTGTTCATGATCAAGTTGCTTGAAATTCATGATATCGTTACGTAAGGAGATGATCTTAGCCGGCAGAAAATACTTGGATATGTAAGCATCTTTGCACCTATCCCAAGAATCGATACTATTTTTAGGCAAAGAAGAAAACCAAGTTTTTGCACGATCTCGCAACGAGAAAGGAAAAAGTTTCAACTTAATCACGTCATTATCCACATATCTTTTCTTTTGCATATCACAAAGCTCAATGAAGGTATTGAGATGGGATGCGACATCTTTACTAGGAAGGACAGAGAATTGCTCTTTCATAACAAGATTCAGCAGATCTGCGTTGATTTCATACGATTCCGCACTAGTGGCGGGAGCAATTGGAGTACTAATAAAATCATTATTATTAGTGCTCGAGAAGTTGCAAAGTATGGTGTTTTCAGACATGATGTCTTCAACAAACAAACAAGCACACAAGCAAGCAAGAAACCGACAAAGGAAAAACGGCAAGGGCAAAAGAAAATGGCGAAGGAGAAAGGCGAATGGAAACGGCAAATGTGAAGTGGGGGAGAGGAAAACGAGAGGCAACTGGCAACAAAAGTAAATGCAAGAGAAGAGTTTGTGAGACCTACTTGGATAGATCTTGATTTCTCCTCCCCGGCAACGACGCCAGAAATACTTCTGATGTTTGCTGTGTATCCCTTGCAACGGCGCCAGAAATAGTTGTGTCGACGGCACCACGAATCCTTCAGCTACGGCTATGCCTTAAGGGACTTCCTAGGCAAGTATGCAAAAGGATTTCCCCCGTGGCCTTGGAGCCTTGTGTTGGTGTTCCCTCGAAGCGGAAAGGGTGATGTCGCACAACGACGGTAAGTATTTCCCTTAGTTTGAGAACCAAGGTATCAATCCGGCGGAAGAGTATCTCAAGATCCTGCACAAACACAAAAGCTTGCACCCAACGCTATGAAGGGGTTGTCAATCCCTTATAGATTGTTTGCCAAGTGAGAACTGAAAGAACCAAAGTAACAAAGCAAAGTAAAAGCGGATATGTAAACGATGGATGTGAATAGACTCGGGGGCCGTAGTATTTACTAGTGGCTTCTCTCATGAAAGCAAGTAGACGGTGGGTGAACAAATTATTGTCGAGCAATTTATAGAAGTGTGGAGAGTCGTGGCGATATCTATGCAATGATTATTTCTATAGGCATCACGTTCGAAACAAGTAGACCGATACTTTCTGCATCTACTACTATTACTCCACACGTCGACTGCTATCCAGCATGCATCTAGTGTATTAAGTCCATAAGAGCAGAGTAGCGCCTTAAGCAAGATGACATGATGTAGAGGGATAATCTCAAACCAATGATAAAAACCCCATCTTTTTACCCTTGATGGAAATTGCTTGATGTGTGCCTTGCTACCCCTACTGTCACTGGGAAAGGTCACCACATGGCAGAACCCAAAACCAAGCACTTCTCCCATTGCAAGAATCATAGATCTAGTTGGCCAAACAAAACCCAAGACTCAGAGAGACTTACAAGGATATCGAATCATGCATATAAGAAATCAGCAAAGACTCAAATATATATCATAGATAATCTGATCACAAGTCCACAATTCATCGGATCTCGACAAACACACCGCCAAGGAAGATTACATCGGATAGATCTCCCTGAAGATCATGGAGAACTTTGTATTGAAGATCCAAGAGAGAGAAGAAGCCATCTAGCTACTAACTACGGACCCGTAGGTCTGAAGTGAACTACTCACGAGTCATTGGAGGGGCGATGATGATGACGAAGAAGCCCTCCAACTCCAAAGTCCCCTCCGGCAGGGTGCTGGGAAGGGTGTCTAGATGAGATCTCGCGGAAACGGAAGCTTGTGGCGGCGGAAAAGTATTTTCGAGGCTCCCCTGATTTTTTGCGGAATATTTAAGACTTTATAGGCCAAAGACCTAGGTCAGGGGGCGGCCAGGGAGGCCACAAGCCTGCCCACCGCCGCCTCCCCCTGGTGGCGGAGTGGGGGCTTGTGGGCTCCCTGGAGCCCACCTGGCTTGGCCCAAAAAACCCCTGTACTTCTTCCGTTCGGGCAAAAATCATTTCGGTGTTTTTCTTCCGTTTGGACTCCGTTCCAAATTCAGATCTGAAAAGAGTCAAAAACACGGAAAAAACAGGAACTGGCACTTGGCACTGAATTAATAAGTTAGTCCCAAAAAGATATAAAAAGGTACATAAAACATACAAAAAAGGCAAGATAATAGCGTGAAACCATCAAAAATTATAGATACGTTTGAGACGTATCAGCCCAAAAGCCTGGTGGCCGCGGCCTCCCCCCCTGGCCGCGGCAATAGGGCTTGTGGGCACCCTGGTGGCCCACTGGCCCCCTCTTTTGCTATATGAACGGTTTCGTCCGGAAAAAATCAGGGTGGAGCTTTTTCGTGGATTCTCCGCCGCCACGAGGCGGAACTTGAGCAGAACCAATCTAGAGCTCCGACAGGACGATCCTGTCGGGGAAACTTCCCTCCCGGAGGGGGAAATCGTCGGCATCGTCATCACCAACACTCCTCTCGTCGGAGGGGAGTCATCTCCATCAACATCTTCATCAGCACCATCTCCTCTCCAAACCCTAGTTCATCGCTTGTAACCAATCTCCGTCTTGCGACTCCGATTGGTACTTGTAAGGTTGCTAGTAGTGTTGATTACTCTTTGTAGTTGATGCTAGTTGGATTACTTAGTGGAAGAGTTTATATTCAAATCCTTGATGCTACTCATTGCACCTCTGATCATGATTATGATTATGCTTTGTGAGTAGTTACTTTTGTTCCTGAGGACATGGAATAAGTCATGCTAATAGTAGTCATGTGAATTTGGTATTCGTTCGGTATTTTGATATGATGTATGTTGTCTTTTCCTCTAGTGGTGTTATGTGAATGTCGACTACATAACACTTGACCATATTTGGGCCTGGAGGAAGGCATTGGGGAGTAGTAAGTAGATGATGGGTTGCTAGAGTGACAGAAGCTTAAACCCTAGTCTATGCGTTGCTTCATAAGGGGCTGATTTGGATCCACTAGTTTAATGCTATGGTTAGACGTTGTCTTAATTCTTATTTCGTAGTTGCGGATGCTTGTGAGAGGGGTTGATCATAAGTGGGATGCTTGTCCAAGTAAGGGCAGTACCCAAGCGCCGGTCCACCCACATATCAAACTATCAAAGTAACGAACGCGAATCATATGAAAATGATGAAACTAGCATGACAGAAATTCCCGTGTGTCCTCGGGAGCGTTTTTCCTCCTATAAGACTTTGTTCAGGCTTGCCCCTTGCTACATAAGCGACTGGGCCACTTTGCTGCACCGTTGCTACGACTTGTTACTTGTTACTTTTCACCTGCTACGTTTCACCTCACTAGACCAGCACTTTTTACCGCTACTTTCAGTGCTTGCAGTTATTACCTTGCTGAAAACCGTTTATCACAGCCTTCCGCTCCTCGTTGGGTTCGACACTCTTACTTATCGAAAGAACTATGATTGATCCCCTATACTTGTGGGTCATCAACTGTCTTCTTCAACTTGCACAAAGTTGTATATTTCCTGCAAGGTAGCTTGCTTCTTATGGGCAGGAAAATATTTTTCAGAGAAGGAGTAGATTATATCCTGGGGACTACGCACACAACCAGGAGCAAGAGAAGTGAACCAAGTCTTAGCATCATCCTTTAGCGAGAAAGGAAACAGCTTAAGGATATAGTAGTGGCGGATCTTTTCCTCACTCGTGAATAGGATGGCTATATCGTGCAACTTAGTAAGATGTGCAACAACCGTTTCAGACTCATAACTGTGAAAAGGATCAAATTCGACCAAAGTGATTAACTCAGGGTCGACAGAGAATTCATAATCCTTATCGGCCACAAAAATAGGCGAAGTAGCAAACTCGGGTCGTATTTCATCCTAGCGTTTAAAGATTTTTCTTTCCACTTGCACAGTTATTTCTCAAGATCATAGCTATCCTTAGAAGCAAGAAAGTCCTCAGCTATCTCTCCCTCCATAACAAAACCCTCAGGCATATCAGGCAATTCATATCTAGGAGAGCTAGTTCTAACAGGTGAAATAGCAGGTTCTACTTCAATAATCTCAGCAGTTTCAGAAGTATCATCACATCTAGCAGCAACTCTAGGAATTTGTGCATCTTGGAATGCACCTAGTGGAAAAGTAGTATCAAGCAAAGCATCATCAAAAGCATCATGGACATCACAAGTAGTAGCATCAAGCACATGCAACATATCAAAATTTCTAGCAGGAGGTGGTGTCGCAAACTTACTCATAACTGAAGGTGAATCAAGTGTAGAGCTAGATGTCAGTTCCTTACCTGTCCTCGTAGTTGAGGGCAAGACTTCTGTTTTTGGATCTCTCGGATTCCTCATAGTGATCAGCAGACGTAAATCCCAAGTGACTAAGAGAATAGTGCTATGGCTCCCCGGCAACGACGCCAGAAAATAGTCTTCATAACCCACAAGTATAGGGGATCACAACAGTTTTCGAGGGTAGAGTATTCAACCCAAATTTGTTGATTCGACAAAAGGGGAAGCCAAAGAATATTCTCGAGTATTAGCAGTTGAGTTATCAATTCCACCACACCTGAAAGACTTAGTATCTGTAGCAAAGTATCAATAGCAGAGTGGCAGGAGTAGCGACAGAGTAACAGTAGCAGCAGTGACCGTAGTAGGAGCAAACTAACATAGCAAGGACCAGTAGGAAAAACTCGTAGGCATTGGATCGGTCATGGATAATTATGCCGGATGATATTCATCATGCAACAGTTATAACACAGAGAGATATGTAACTAGCTCCAGTTCGTCAATGTAATGTAGGCATATATTCCTTATGTAGTCATACGTGCTTAGGGAATAAAACTTGCATGACATCTATTGTCCATCCCTCCCGTGGCAGCGGGGTCCTAATGGAAACTACGTGATATTAAGGTTCTCCTTTTAATAGAGAACCGGAACAACGCATTAGCACTTAGTGAATACATGAACTCCTCATACTATGGTCATCTCTGGGAGTGGTTCCGGCTATTGTCACTCCGGGGTTGCCGGGTCATAACACATAGTAGGTGACTACAACTTGCAAGATAGGATCAAGAACACACATATATTGACGAGAACATAATAGGTTCAGATCTGAAATCATGGCACTCGGGCCCTAGTGGTAAGCATTAAGCATGGCAAAGTAGTAGCAACATCAATCTCAGAACAGTGGATACTAGGGATTCAATCCCCGTCAAAACTAACTCGATTACATGATAGATCTCATCCAACCCATCACCGTCCAGCAAGCCTACGATGACATTACTCACGAACGGTGAAGAGCATCATGAAATTGGCGATGAAGGAAGGTTGGTGATGACGATGGCGACGATCTCCCCTCTCCGGAGCCCAAAACGGACTCTAGATCTGCCTTCCAGAGGAAGAACAGGTGGTGGCGGCGCCTCCGTATCGTAAAACGCGAAGAACTCTTCTCCTTGATTTTTTTTCCGGACGAAAGGGACTAAATAGAGCTGGAGTTGGAGGCGATGGAGCTCCAAGGGCCCCACAAGCCTGCTAGGCGTGGCCAGGGGGCCCGCGCCTGGTGGGGTTCTGGGCTCCTCGCTCCACCCCTCTAGTTGATTCTTGCGCCAGTATTTTTTATATATTCCACAAAAAATCCTCGTAAATTTCCAGGTCATTTCGAGAACTTTTATTTTTGCGCAAAAACAACACCATGGCAATTCTGCTGAAAACAGCGTTAGTCCGGGTTAGTTCCATTCAAATCATGCAAATTAGAGTCCAAAACAAGGGCAAAAGAGTTTGGAAAAGTAGATATGACGGAGATGTATCAAGCACCTTTCTATTCACCAAGTTACATTGTGACGTTTGATACACACAAGGCATTCCTACGGTGTTCGGGAGTTGCATGATCTCATGGTCATAGGAACTGATACTTGACATGCAGAAAACAGTAGCAATAAGCTAACACGGTCACATGCTACGTTCATAGTTTGGGTCTTGTCCATCACATAATTCTCCTAATGATGTGATCCGTTATCAAACGACAACTCATATCTATGGTCTGGAAACCTTGACCATCTGTGATCAACAAGCTAGTCCTTTAGAGGCTCGCTAGGGAGTGTGTGTTGTCTAAGTATCCACAAATGTATTTGAGTTTCCAATCAATACAATTCTAGCATGGATAATAAAGGATTGTCATGAACAAGGAAATATAATAATAACCAATTTATTATTGCCTCTAGGGCATATTTCCAACAGTCTCCCACTTTCACTAGAGTCAACAATGTAGTTCACATCACAATTTGATTGTAATGAATTTAACAACCATGCAGTTCTGGGGTTTTTATTATGTTTAGCTTGTGAGAGAGTTTTTTAGTCAACAGGTCCGAAACATTCAGATCCGTGTGTACTTTTGAAATCTCTATGTCATATTGTAGATCCTTCTACCACGCTTCACTTGGAACAATTCCAAACGACTGCTCCACTATACGAATCTGGTTTACTACTCAGAGTTATCCAGATTAGTGTCAAAGCTTGCATCAACGTAACCCTTTACGACGAACTCTTTTATCACCTCCATAATTGAGAAACATTTTCTTAGTCTTCAAGTTACTAAGGATAATTTTGACTGCCGTCGAGTGATCCATTCCTAGATCACTCTTGTACCCCTTGACAGATTCATGGCAAGGCACACATCAGGTGCGGTATACAACATGGCATACTATAGAGCCTACGGCTAAGGCATAGGGGACGACTTTCATCATTTCTCTTTCTTCTGCCGTGGTCGAGCTTTGAGTCTTACTCAAATTTCACACCTTTGCAATACAGCCAAGAACTCCTTCTTTGACCGATCGGTTTGGAACTCCTTCAAAACTTGTCAAGGTATGCATTCATCGAAATTTTTATCGAGCATCTTGATCTATCTCCATAGATCTTGATGCTTAATGTTCAAGTAGCTTAATTCAGGTTTCCCTTTGAAAAACTCCTTTCAAACAACCCTTTATGCTTTCCAGAAATCCTACATTATTTCTGATCAACAATATGTCAACCACATATACTCATCAAAAATTCTACAGTGCTCACACTTACTTTCTTGTAAATACAAGTTTCTCATAAACTTTGTATAAACTCAAAAACTTTAATCATCTTATCAAAGTGTATATTCCAACTCTGAGATGCTTGCTCCAGTTCATAGAAGGATCGCTAGAGCTTGCATACTTGTTAGCATCCTTATGATCGACAAAACCTTCTGGTTGTATCACATACAACCTTTCCTCAAGGAAACCATCAAGGAAACAATGTTTTGACATCCTACCTGCAAGATTTCATAATAAATAATGCAACAACTGCTAACATATTTCCAACAGAGTTTAGCATCGCTATGGGTGAGAAAGTCTCATCATAGTCAACTCTATGAACTTGTCGGAAACCTCTTTGCAACAAGTCAAACTTTCTAAATGGTGACATTTACCATCATCAGTTGTCTTCCTTTTAAAGATGCACATCTACTTAATAGACTTACGACCATCAAGTTGTTCTTCCAAAGTCTACACTTGGTTTTCATACATAGATCCTATCTCGGATTTCATGACCTCCAGCCATTCATCGGAATACGGGCCCACCATTGCTTCTACATTGCTTGTAGGTTCATTCTTGTCGAGCAACATGACCTCCAGGACAGGATTATCGTACCACTTTGGAGCAGTACATTTCCTTGTCGACCTACGAGGTTTGGTAGTAACTTGATCCGAAGCTTCATGATCACCATCATAAGCTTTCCACTTCAACTAGTGTACGCGCCACAAGAACATCTTCTTGCGCCCTGTTACTCATTGGTTGAAGTGACGGTTTCAATAACCTCATCAAGTTTCCACATCCTCGAGAAAGGACCCATTTCTAGAAACAAACACTTCACTTCTGGATCTGAGATAGGAGGTATACCCAACTGTTTTGGGTGTCCTATGAAGATGCATTTATCCGCTTTGGGTTCGAGCTTATAAGGCTGAAATTTTTTGACATAAGCGTAACAGCCCCAACCTTTTAAGAAATGACAGCTTAGGTTTCTCCAAACCATAGTTCATACGATGTTATCTCAACGGAATTACGTGGTGCCCCTATTTAAAGTGAACGTGGTTGTCTCTAATGCCTACCCCAAAACGATAGTGGTAATTCGATAAGAGACATCATAGTATGCACCGTATCCTGTAGGGTGTGGCTATGACGTTCGGACACACCATCACAGTATGGTGTTCCAGGTGGCATGAGTGTTGGAAATATGCCCTAGAGGCAGTGATAAAATAGTTATTATTATATTTCCTGTTTCAAGATAATCGTTTATTATCCATGCTATAATTGTATTGAATGAAAGCATAAATGTATATGTGGATATGTAGACAAAACAATGTCCCTAGTAAGCCTCTAGTTGACTAGCCCGTTGATCAAGGATGGTTAAGGTTTTCTAACCATATGCAAGTGTTGTCACTTGATGACTGGATCACATCATTAGGAGAATGATGTGATGGACAAGACCCAAACTATAAACGCAGCATGTGATAGTGTCACTTTGTTGCTATTGTTTTCTGCGTGTGAAATATTCATTCCTATGACCATGAGATCATGTAACTCACTGACAGCGGAGGAATACCTTGTGTGTATCAAACGTCGCAACGTTACTGGGTGACTATAAAGGTGCTCTAGAGGTATCTTCGAAGGTGTCCGTTGAGTTAGCATGGATCAAGACTGGGATTTGTCACTCCGTGTGACGGAGAGGTATCTCGGGGCACACTCGGTAATACAACATCACATACAAGCCTTGCAAGAAATGTGGCTAATGTGTTAGTCACGGGATCTTGTATTACGGAACGAGTAAAGATACTTGCCGGTAACGAGATTGAAATAGGTATAGGGATACCGACGATCAAATCTCGGGCAAGTAACATACCGTAGGACAAAGGGAATGGTATACGGGATTATATGAATCCTTGGCATAGAGGTTCAACTGATAAGATCTTCGTAGAATATGTAGGATCCAATATGGACATCCAGGTCCAACTATTGGATATTGACCGGGGAGTGTCTCAGGTCATGTCTGCATTGTTCTCGAACCAACACGGTCTGCACACTTAAGGTTCAGTTACGTTTTGGTATAGTTGAGTTATAGGTATTGGTGACTGAAGGTTGTTCGGAGTCCCGGATGAGATCACGGACGTCACGAGGGTTTTGGGAATGGTCCGGAAACGAAGATTGATATATAGGATTGTTTCATTTGGCCTCCGGAAAGATTTCGGGCATTAGCGGTAGTGTACCGGGAGTGACGAATGGGTTCCGGGTTTTTATCGGGACGGTCCCACCCACCCGGGAGTGAACCTAATAGCCCAAGGGTGGCGCACCAGCCCTTAGTGGGCTGGTGAGGCCAGCCCAAGTGGGCTATTTTGGCCAAGAAGAAAAGTCAAGGAGAAATAAAAAAAGGAAACAAGGAAAAAAAGAGGAGGTGGGAAGGAAGGAAGGGACTCCTCCCTCCAAACCGACTTGGAGGAGGATCCCACCTCCCTTCGGCCGGCGCCCCTAGGGCAAGCCCCACCCCTTGGCTCCTCCTATATATACTTGAGGTTTAGGGCTTTTTGAGACACAACTTTGCCACGTTCAACCCTAAACCTCTACTTCGTAGTTCTTCCTCTAGATTGGTTTTCTGCGGAGCTCGGGCGGAGCCCTGCAGGAATAGATCATCACCATCACCAGCGCACCGTCACGTTGCCGGAGAACTCATCTACTTCCCCGTCTCTCCTGCTGGATCAAGAAGGAGGATATTGTCATCGAGCTGTACGTGTGCTGAACGCGGAGGTGCCGTCCGTTCGGCGCAAGATCGGAACGGATCGTGGGACGACGGTGATTTGAATCACGAAGATGTTCCACTACATCAACCACGTTCCTTAACACTTGCCGCCTAGCAATCTACAAGGGTATGTAGATCCGATCTCCCTTTCGTAGATGAACATCAACATGATAGGTCTTCGTGTGCGTACGAAATTTTTGTTTCCCATGCAACGTTCCCCAACAATGAGTTGTGAAACAATTTTCACATTGTCTTAGATCATTACCAAACTCGCAACTCAGATATATATTTACCTCCACGATCACATCGTAGACACATTATCCTCTTGTCACGATGATCTTCAACTACACTCTGTAATTGCTTGAACTTTTTGATATTTCATACTTGTGATTCATGAAGCAAATACTCCTGTATCTACTCAAATCATCACTGAAGTAATAACATAATGATATCCACTACGTGCCTCAGCACTCATTGGACTACATACATCAAAATGTATCATTTCCAATAAGTTACTTGCTTGTTCCATCACAGAAAGACGAGGTCTTTAGTCATCTTTCCCATGTGGCATGATTTGCATGTCTCAAGTGATTCAAAATCAAGTGAGTCCTAACGATCCATCTGCATGGAGTTTCTTCATGCGTTTACAACATAGGCATGGTTCGCATGTGTCAGACGAAAAAACAAGTGAGTCCAAAGATCGATCAGCATGGAGCTTCTTCATGCGTTTTATACCAATATGACTTAAGCGGCAGTGCCACAAGTAAGTGGTACTATAATTACTACTTTGTATCTTTTGTCATCAATATTATTAACATGTGTGTCACTACGATCGAGATTCAATAAACCATTCATATTAGGTGCATGACCATTGAATGTATTATTCAAGTAAACAGAGTATCCATTATTCTCTTTAAATGAATAATCATATTGCAATAAACATGATCCAATCATGTTCACACTCAGCGCAAACACCAATCAATATTTAGGTTTAACACTAATCGCGAAGGTAGAGGCAGCGTGCGATGTTGATCACATCAGCCTTGGAATTACTTCCAACACACATCGTCACCTCACCATTGCTAGTACCCTTTTAATCCATAGCTATAATTTCGAGTCACTAACACTTAGCAACTGAATCGGTATCTAATACCCTGGTGCTACTAGGAGTACTAGTAAGGAACATATATATATCATGTATATCCAATATACTTTTGTCAACTTTTCTAGCCTTCTAATCTACCAAGTATCTAGGCTAGTTCCGCTTCAGTGACCGTTCCCCTTGTAATAGAAGCACTTAGTCTCGGGTTTGGGTTCAACCTTGGGTTTCTTTACTAGAGGAGCAACTAGTTTCCCATTGATCAACTATCCCTTCTTGCCCTTGCCCTTCTTGAAGCTAGTGGTTTCACTAACCATCAACAATCTATGCTCCTACACTATTTCTACTTTCACGGTGTCAAACATCGCGAATAACTCAGGGATCGCCATCTCTATCCTTGACATGTTATAGTTCATCACGAAGCTCAGTAGCTTGGTGACAGTGATTTTGGAGAACTATGTCGATCACTATCTTATCTGGAAGATCAACTCCCACTCGATTCAAGCGATTGTAGTACTCAAACAATCTGAGCACATGCTCAACGATTGAGCTTTTCTCCCTTACTTCGCAGGCCAAGAATTTTGTCGGAGGTCTCATACCCATCAACGCGGGCACGATGCTAAAATCCAAATTTCAGCTCTTGGATCATCTCATATGTTTCGTGACCTTCAAAACATCATCGACGCCTCAATTGTAAGCCATTAAGCATTACACACTGAACTATCAGGTAGTCATCAAAAACGTGTATATCAGATGTTCGCAACATCCACAAACGATGCTCGGGGTTCACCACATCGAGCGATGCATTAAGGACATAAGCCTTTTGCGCAGCAATGAGGACAATCCTCTATTTACGGACCCAGTCCACATATTTGAACTAAGTTTTCTCTAGGAACCTATCAAAAACAATAGAGCTACAGTGCAAGCTACAACATAATTTGCAAAGACATTTTCGACTATGTTCGTGATAATAAGTTCAATTAATCATATTACTTAAGAACTCCCACTCAAATTGACATCCCTATAGTCATTCGAGTGACACATTATCCAAATTCACCAACTCAAGTCCGATCATCACGTGAGTTAAGTTGGCTTCAATGGTGAACACCTCTATGTTGATCATATCTACTATATGACGCATGTTCGACCTTTCGGTCTCTTGTGTTTTGAGGCCATGTATGTACATGCTAGGCTCATCAACTTTGACCCGATTGTTCCGTGTATGCAACTGTTTTGCACTCGTTGTATGTGAACGTAGAGTCTATCACACCCGGTCATCAAGTGGTGTCTCGAAACGACGAACTATCACAATGGTGCACACTAGGGGATAACACAATTCTATCTTGAAATTTTAGTGAGGGATCACCTTATAATGCTACCATCGTCCTAAGAAAAGTAAGGTGCATAAAAGGATTAACATCACATGAAAATCATAAGTGACATGATATGGCCATGAACTTGTGCTTCTTCATGTCCATCACCAAAGCACATGCATGATCATGATCGTCACTGGCGTCACACAAAGATCTCCATCATTGTGTTTCCATCGAGGTTTCCGCGCAACCTATGATATTACTACTGAAGCTACTGAACTAGCGATAAAGTAAAGAATCACCGGGCGCAAAAATAATTAAAGACAACCCTATGGCTCATGCCGGTTGCTGTAGCATCGACGTGCAAGTCGGTATTTAACTATTGCAACATGATCATCTCATACGTCAAGTATATCATATCATGTCTTTGGCCACATCACATCACAACATACCGTGCAAAAACAAGTTAGACGTCCTCTAATTTGTTGTTGCATGTTTTACATGGCTGCTATGGGTATCTAGTATGATCACATCTTACTTACGCAAAACCACAACGGTGATATGCAAGTTGCTATTTAACCTTCTCCAAGGACCACCTCGGTCAATTCCGATTCAACTAAAGTTGGAGAAATAGACACCCGCAAGTCATCTTTATGCAACAAGTTGCATGTTAGTCGATGAAACCGGTCTCTCGTAAGCGTACGAGTAATGTTGGTCCGGGCCGCTTCATCCAAGAATACCGCTGAATCAAGAAAAGACTAAGGAGGCCAGAAATCTGAATGTCAATGCTCACAAACTCCTTTGTTTTCTACTCGAGATGTCATCTACGCATAGACCTAGCTCTGATGCCACTATTGGGTAACGTTGCATGGGAAACCAAAAAAATTTCTACGCACACATAAGATCTATCCATGGTGATGACCATCTACGAGAGAAGAGATCGGATCCACATACCCTTGTAGATCTCTAAGAGGAAGCGTATATAACATGGTTGATGTAGTCGAACATCTTCGCGATCCAACTCACAGTTCGTCGAGCAATCTCATCACGATCCGTCCTGCGATTCTATCACGATCCATCCCGATCTAGTGCCGAACAGACGGCACCTCCGCGTTTAGCACACGTACAGCTCGATGACGATCTCCGCCTCCTCGATCCAGCGAGTGAAGGTGGAGTAGTAGATGAGTTCTCCGGCAACACGACGGCGTGCTGGTGGTGGTGGTGTTGCTATCTCGATAGGGCTATGCCTAGAACTACCAAAACCGTGAACGGAGGAGAAAACCATCTAGGGAGAGGCAGGGGTGCCAAGGGCTTCGTGTGTCCTCTTAGGGCGCCCCCTCCTCTCTATATATAGGTGGAGGGGCATGGCGAACAGCCCCTCCAAGCCCTAGGGAGCAACCAAGGTAAGAGGAGGTGGAATCCTAGTCCCCTTCCTTCCCTTCCATACAAAGGTGAACTTTCCACCTTTCCTAACTGCATGGGCCTTGAGGGACTTCTGCGCTTGGCCAAATAAGACCACGACGTCTCCCCTCATGTCCGTATCTTGTTTTCTCGACACCTCTCTGCCTAAACATGTGGGCATATTTATTGATCTCGGCTTTCGCTTGAGGACAAGCGAGGTCTAAGCTTGGGGGAGTTGATACGTCCATTTTGCATCATGCTTTCATGTTGCTTTTTGGGCTGTTATTACACTTCACGGTACAATACTTATGCCTTTTCTCTCTTATTTTGCAAGGTTTACATGAAGAGGGACAATGCCGGCAGCTGGAATTCTGCCCTGAAAAAGGAGCAAGTTTGAGATACCTATTCGGCGCAACTCCAAAAGCCGTCAAAATCAATGAGGATTTTTTTTGGGATTTATAAAAAATACTGGGTGGAAGAAGTATGAGAGGGGCGCCAGCAGGAGGCCACAAGCCTGCTAGGCGCGGCCTCCCCCCTAGCCGCGCCTAGGGGGCTTGTGGGCTCCCACTTGCCCCTCTGGCTCCCCCTTTTGCTACAAGAAGGGTTTCGTTCCAGAAAAAAATCAGGAGGAGGCTTTTCGGAGGATTCGCCGCCGCCACGAGGCGGAACTTGAGCAGAACCAATCTAGAGCTCCGGCAGGACGATCCTGCCGGGGAAACTTCCCTCCCAGAGGGGGAATTCATCGGCATCGTCATCACCGACACTCCTCTCATCGGAGGGGACTCATCACCATCAACATCTTCATCAGCACCATGTCATCTCCAAACCCTAGTTCATCTCTTGTAACCAATCTTCGTCTCGCGATTCCGATTGGTACTTGTAAGGTTGCTAGTTGTGTTAATTACTCTTTGTAGTTGATGCTAGTTGGATTACTTGGTGGAATATTATATGTTCAGATATTTGATGCAAGTCATTACCTCTTTGGTCATGAATATGATTATGCTTTGTGAGTAGTTACTTTTGTTCCTGAGGACATGGGATAAGTCTTGCTATAAGTAGTCATGTGAATTTGGTATTCATTCAATAATTTGATGTGTTGTGTGTTGTTTTTCCTCTAGTGGTGTTATGTGAACGTTGACTACATAACACTTCACCATTATTTGGGCCTAGAGGAAGGCATTGGGAAGTAGTAAGTACATGATGGGTTGCTAGAGTGAAAGAAGCTTAAAACCTATTTTATGCGTTGCTTCGTAAGGGGCTGATTTGGATCCACTAGTTTAATGCTATGGTTAGACTTTGTCTTAATTCTTCTTTCGTAGTTGCGGATGCTTGCGAGAGGGGTTAATCATAAGTGGGATGCTTGTCCAAGTAAGGGCAGTACCCAAGCGCCGGTCCACCCACATATCAAACTATCAAAGTAACGAACGTGAATCATATGAACATGATGAAAACTAGCTTGACAGAAATTCCCATGTGTCCTCGGGAGCGTTTTTATAGCGACCCGACTCAAGACGAGTCAAGCCTCTGGTGTTTCCGTACCATCCCAAGATCATGCTGGTACACACACAGTACATAATGTATATATTCAAGAGTTCAATCACACAGCTTTATTAATCGAAATCTCATAAAGAGTACTTTATTACAATAAATGATTACAATAAAGTGGCTGAAGGCCAACTCATGAGATTATCTAACGAAGACTAGCGAAAGCATCAGGTTGACGAGTCCATCCGACTCCAAGGGCATGTCGCTGAACGTAGATCGTAGCCTCACTCCTGGTCAGAAAAGTACTCTGCAACATGATACGTTGCAGCCGTGTAGGTCAATATATTGAATATGCCGGCAAGTCATCAAAGAGAGGAGTAAAAATAATCAACTATCTCTACATGCATATTTGGCTAGTGGGGCTAAGTTTTGCATAAAGCCAGTTTTATCTTACAACAAGAGGGGTTGAAAGCAAAATATTACTACAATGTTTGTTGTTAACGAGATGGTTCCGCCAACCAATTCTCGTACCTGAATAGTTGTTAACACCCACTTCATTATTATTTTGTGTCGAGAGTTCAGGGGAAATTCAATGCCTTCGGCTCAAGTTGTCCATGACCATGGACACGGCTAATCGATTAGGTTGGGCACTCTGCAGAGTTTTGCACACGTTCCCCACAAGATTTGATCGCCTCTGGGTTTGTCCTCGCACTTCAGGGTGTTTGAAGACCAGATGATCAAAACATGGTCTTTCAACGGGTCCCTCTGAATCCCTGTCGGTGCCCATCCATTCCTACCATTCGTCTACATCTGCTAGCACCGCCTGTCCAGAGTCGCCACGTTGTCCAACCAAGCCAGAGCCCATAATGACTTGTGGCTGTGCAGGTAAGCCTTGAGTCTTGAAGTCTCCGTCCATCTCTTCGAGCCTGGGTGGAGCTTTCCGCAGGATGACATGGCCTCTCCAGCATCCCGGGCATCCACTGGGTTCTCCAGGGAGCCGATCAACCGTCCTTCACCCAGAGTTGCATTGCGTCCGAGGTCTTGAAAATCTTGTCTTAGCAGGTCTTGATTATTATATCAACCTCGCATCACTCGTGGTATACACTCAACCGATAACCCGTCTACTCAAGCATAGCATTAAGAAATTGTCGTCCCGGGGCCAAGTATTGGGGTGTTGTGTGCCTTCCACATGATACTACAACTTATGCTAAAGTTTCCAAGTACCTAGGCAGCATGCAAATTGGGCGAAGAAGGTGATCTACCATGCATCGAAAACATAGGTAAAATAACATGATCAAAAATGACTTGCCTTGATGATAGTTGCCTTGCTCGAGCGCTTCTAAGTAACACGCGTCGCACTCCGGATGATCTACCGATAAAAACACAAAACACACCATAAGCACTTCACTCATGCAACAAGTAAAAATAACATCACATGCAAGGAATTGCTAAAGTCTAAGCAAGGGAGTACAACACGCGCCGGTATGGCAGAAAATTGTTTCTGTTGAAAACACCAGTAAAAATACATTAAATTTTTTGAAACTTCTACCACAGTAAGATTTTATCACTAGGAAGCAGTAGCAAAAAGAATCAACTCAAAAGCATTTTTCAAACTCCTGGAATAGGAAAAACAAGGTTTAAACTAAATCTGCTCTAACTTAAATTTGAAAATTTCAAACACAGACAAATTATATGTTTTTAAAAACTACAGGAAATTTGTGAGCTACTGGAAAAAGAATCAATGTCATTGGACTTCGGGAAAAAAAGTTGTGGCCAAAACAAAATTGAAACTTTCTGTTTTTGCAAACAGGCAGGAAAATATAGGGCTAACTAGTACTAAAAGAGGGTATACGTGGCAGGCTACTATTGGCTGCGGAGGGCGTTTGTTGCATGGCTAGGAGCAAACGGCCTAAGGCTAGCAAAAACTACTGGCTAAATCATAAGTGGGAATAAAAACCGCTGGTTAACTGAACTAAACCGAAAGGTTATTCCTAGATCTAATCTAAGCCATACCTCTTAGATCCAACGGTTAAAAGAGAAAAAGAAAAGAGAACAGAGGGGGAGAGAAGAACTACCGTGCTGGGGCAGTAGCTCCGGCGGGGTCACGTCGCCGGCGAGGGGAGGAGGGGGCTCCGGGGCGGTGGGGATGGGGCGGCGGCGGCGGGGCAGTCCTCCTCCTCGGGGGGGGGGGGGGGGAGGCGCTCGGGGGAGAGAGGGGCTCGGGGTGGCGCTCCTAGTTCGGCCGAAGTGGCAGCAGGAGCTGCTGCCGGCGAGCTCGCGGTGGCAGGGGCTTCGGGCGGCGGTTCTTCGAGGAAGGGGTGGGAACGGGGGCGGCCGGGGCGGGGCACTTATATAGGCCAGGGAGAGGGGGAGCTAAGGAAAGGAGAGAGGGGACTCGGGGAAGAAATCCCTGGTTCCTGCTCGGGCTCGGTTTCGGGAGCAGAAGAAAGGAAGGGGGAGGTAGGAGAAAGGCCGACGGGGGAGTGGGTTCGGCCAGGGGCCCCACTAGCAGTGAGAGGGAGGAGGGGAGGTTGGGGTCGGGCGGCCGGTTTTAAGGGATCTGGGATCCGAGGGAAAGGGGAATTCGGCCCAAGCCTATCTAGCGCCCAGGGCGGCGGTTCTAGAGAAAAAAAATTACTTCCTAATCTCTAACTTTTTCCAAAACAGAAAACAAAAGCTAATAAAGGGAAATAAATCAAAATATTTATATACGGTATTATATACCAAAAAAATCAGAAAAAAAATCTCTACCCGAATAACATTTTTCCAAAGCAAAAATAAAAACTTTTAAAAAAAATGTTTTTCAGAAATTCCCAAATTTGCTTTATTTGTTTTTGCAATTATTTTTGCAAAAGAACTTTGGGTTTTCTTGGCTCCAACATTTCAAAAATTGCCCGCTCTTTGGAGTGTCATATTCCTCCGTTCTCTCTCTTGCGTGCAAGAGAGTATTCCTCCGGGCTTTTCTCACGCGAGGAAAAATGGAATTGCAAATCAAAACGAAGGAAAAATTCACGAGCTAAATTTATTTCAATCACTTATGCATAGATTCTTAGCTACAATGTAAACATTCCCAATTAGGAAAATTGGGATGTTACAGTTTTACCTCCTATAAGACTTTGTCCAGGCTTGTCCCTTGCTACAAAAGGGATTGGGCCACTTTGCTGCACCGTTGTTACTTTTGTTACTTGCTACTTGCTATGAATCATCTCACCACACAACTACTTGTTACTAATAATTCCAGTGCTTGCAGATATTACCTTGCTGAAAACCACTTGTCAGATCCTTCTGCTCCTCGGTGGGTTCGACACTCTTACTTATCAAAAGGACTACGATAGATCCCCTATACTTGTGGGTCATCAAGACTCTTTTATGGCGCCGTTGCCGGGGAGTGAAGCGCCTTTGGTAAGGAAACATTTATATAGTGTGCTGAAATTTATTGTCACTTGTCACTATGGAAACTAATCCTTTGAGGGGCTTGTTTGGGGTATCTTCACCTCGAACGGAAGCACAAAGAGTTGCTCCTCAACCTGCTGCACCTACTGAAAATATTTGCTATGAATTTCCTTCGGGTATGCTTGAGAAACTGCTGGCTAATCCTTTTACAGGAGATGGAACATCACACCCCAACTTGCATGTAATATATGTAGATGAAGTCTTTGGTTTATTTAAGCTTGCAAGTTTGCCCGAGTATGAGGTCAACAAGAAGGTCTTTCCCTTATCTTTTAGGGATAAGGCGTTGACATGGTATAGGCTATGTGATGATACTGGATCATGGAACTACAATCGGTTGAAATTGGAATTTCATCAAAAGTTTTATCCTATGCATCTAGTACATCGTGATCCGAATTATATTTATAATTTTTGGCCTCATGACAGAGAAAGCATCGCTCAAGCTTGGGGGAGACTTAAATCAATGTTATATTCATGCTCCAACCATGAGCTCTCGAGAGAAATTATCATTCAGAACTTCTATGCTCGGCTTTCTCATGATGATTGCACCATGCTTGACACTTCTTGTACCGGCTCTTTTATGAAGAGAGATATTGACATGGTATAGGCTATGTGATGATACTGGATCATGGAACTACAATCGGTTGAAATTGGAATTTCATCAAAAGTTTTATCCTATGCATCTAGTACATCGTGATCCGAATTATATTTATAATTTTTGGCCTCATGACAGAGAAAGCATCGCTCAAGCTTGGGGGAGACTTAAATCAATGTTATATTCATGATCCAACCATGAGCTCTCGAGAGAAATTATCATTCAGAACTTCTATGCTCGGCTTTCTCATGATGATTGCACCATGCTTGACACTTCTTGTATCGGCTCTTTTATGAAGAGAGATATTGACTTCAGATGGAATTTATTGGAAAGAATGCAACTCTGAAGATTGGGAGCTTGATGAAGGTAAGGAGTCAAGTATGAATTTCAAGTTTGGTTGCGTTAAATCCTTTGTTGAAACAAATACTTTTTGTGATTTTAGCGCTAAGTATGGACTTGACTCTGAGATAGTAGCTTCTTTGTGTGAATCATTTGCTGCTCATATTGATCTCCCCAAAGAGAAGTGGTTTAAATATCATCCTCCCTTAGAAGTCAATGTAGTTAAACCCAATTCAGTTGAAGAGAGAGTCATTGCCTATAATAATCCTATTGTTCCCAGTGCTTATATTGAGAAACCACCTTTCCCTGTTAGGATAAAGGATCATTCTAAAGCTTCAATTGTGATATGTAGGGGCTACATTAGAACACCTACACCCCCTGAGCAAATTAGAGTTGAACCTTGCATTGATATTATCAAAGATCTCCTGTCCGAGAATGTTGATGGCCATGATATTCACTTCTGTGAAAATGCTGCTAGAATTGCTAAACCACACGCTAGAGACAAACATAGGCGTGTTGTTGGCACGCCTATTGTTTATGTTAAGGTAGGAGATCATTGTTATCATGGTTTATGTGACGTGGGTGCTAGTGTTAGTGCAATACCTCAATCCTTATATGATGAAATTAAAGATGAGATTGCACCTATTGAGATAGAGCCTATTGATGTCACTATTCAGCTTGCCAATAGAGATACTATCTGCCCTGTGGGGATTGTTAGGGATGTCGAAGTCTTGTGTGGTAAAACAAAGTATCCTGCTGATTTCCTCGTTCTTGCTACCATGCAAGATAGCTTTTGTCCCATCATATTTGGCAGACCTTTTCTCAATACTGTCAATGCTCATATTGACTGTGAGAAGTAAACTGTCACTGTTGGCTTTGAAGGTGTGTCACACGAGTTCAATTTCTCCATGTTTGGTAGACAACCTCATAAAAAAGAATTGCCTAGTAAGGATGAAACTATTGCCTTAGCTTCTATTGCCGTGCCTCCTACTGATCCCTTAGAGCAATACTTTCTTGAGCATGAAAATGATATTCATATGGATGAAAGGGATGAGATAGATAGAGTTGTCTTTGAACAATATCCTATCCTTAAGAATAACTTGCATGTTGAACTGCTTGGGGATCCACCCCCACCAAAGGGTGATCCTGTGTTCGAGCTTAAACAATTGCCTGATACTCTTAAGTATGCTTATCTTGATGAAAAAGAGATATATCCTGTTATTATTAGCGCTAGCCTCTCAGAGCATCAAGAAAAGAAGTTACTAAAAACTCTGGGGAAGCACCATGCTCCTATTGGATATACTCTTGATGATCTTAAGGGCATTAGTCCCACTCTATGCCAGAAAAAGATGAAAACTGATCCTGATTCCAAACCAGTTGCTGATCATCAAAGGAGATTGAATCCTAAGATGAAAGAGGTAGTAAGAAAAGAAATACTAAAGCTCCTGGAAGCAGGTATTTTCTACCCTGTTGCTCATAGTGATTGGGTGAGTCCGGTGCATTGTGTCCCTAAGGAGGGAGGTATTACCGTTGTCCCTAATGATAAGGATGAATTGATCCCACAAAGGATTATTACTGGCTATAGGATGGTTATCGATTTTAGGAAATTGGATAAATCCACTAGGAAAGATCATTACCCTTTGCCTTTTATCGACCAAATGCTAGAAAGACTGTCTAAACACAGACACTTCTGCTTTCTAGACGGTTATTCTGGTTTCTCCCAAATACCAGTTGCACAATCTGATCAGGAGAAAACCACTTTCACCTGCCCTTTCGGAACCTTTGCTTACAGACGTATGCCTTTTGGCTTATGTAATGCACCTGCCACCTTTCAAAGATGTATGATTGCTATATTCTCTGACTTTTGTGAAAAGATTGTTGAGGTTTTCATGGATGATTTCTCCGTTTACGGGTCTTCTTTTGATGATTGCCTCAGCAACCTTGATCGAGTCTTGCAGAGATGTAAAGATACCAATCTTGTCTTAAATTGGGAGAAGTGCCACTTTATGGTTAATGAAGGCATCATCTTAGGACACAAAATTTCTGAAATAGGTATTGAAGTCGATAAGGCTAAGATTGATGCAATCGAGAAAATGCCATACCCCACACATATCAAAGGTATGAGAAGTTTCCTTGGTCATGTTGGTTTCTATAGAAGGTTCATTAAAGACTTCTCTAAGATTTCTAGGCCTCTTACCAATCTCTTGCAAAAGGATATTCCTTTTGTCTTTGACGATGATTCTGAGGAAGCCTTCGAGATACTTAAGAAGGCTTTGATAAGTTCACCTATTATTCAACCACGTGATTGGAACTTACCTTTTGAAATCATGTGTGATGCTAGTGATTATGCTGTTGGTGCTGTCCTAGGGCAAAGAGTTGATAAGAAGTTGAATGTTATTCACTATGCTAGTAAAACTCTAGACAGTGCCCAAAGAAACTATGCTACTACGGAAAAGGAATTTTTAGCAGTCGTGTTTGCATGTGAAAAGTTCAGATCTTACAAAGTTGATTCCAAAGTCACTATTCACACTGATCATGCTGCTATTAAGTATCTAATGGAGAAAAAAGACGCTAAACCTAGACTTATCAGATGGGTTCTCTTGCTACAAGAATTTGATTTGCATGTTGTTGATAGGAAGGGTGCTGAGAACCCACTAGCAGATAACTTGTCTAGGTTGGAGAATGTTCTTGATGACCCACAACCCATTGATGATAGCTTTCCTGATGAGCAATTAAATGTCATCAATACTTCACGTAGTGCATCGTGGTATGCTGATTATGCAAACTATATCATTGCCAAATATATACCACCTAGTTTCACATACTAGCAAAAGAAGAAATTCTTCTATGACTTGAGACATTACTTTTGGGATGATCCTCACCTTTATAAGGAAGGAGTAGATGGTGTTATTAGACGTTGTGTACCTGAACATGAACAGGGACATATCCTACAGAAGTGTCACTCTGAGGCCTACGGAGGACACCATGCGGGAGATAGAACTGCACACAAGGTAATGCAATCAGGTTTCCATTGGCCCACTCTCTTCAAGGATGCCCGTAAGTTTGTCTTGTCTTGTGACGAATGTCAAAGAATAGGTAATATCAGTAAACGTCAGGCAATTCCTATGAATTATTCACTTGTCATTGAACCATTTGATGTTTGGGGCTTTGATTATATGGGACCTTTTCCGAAATCCAACGGGTATACTCTTATCCTAGTTGCTGTTGATTACGTCACTAAGTGGGTAGAAGTTGTCCCAACTAGTAGTGCTGATCACAATACCTCTATCAGGATGCTTAAAGAAGTTATTTTCCCTAGATTTCGAGTCCCTAGATATCTAATGACCGACGGTGGTTCACATTTCATTTATGGTGCTTTCTGTAAAATGCTTGCTAAGTATGATGTCAAGCATAGAATTGCGTCTCCCTATCACCCTTAGTCCAGTGGTCAAGTATAGCTAAGCAATAGAGAGATTAAACTAATTCTGCAAAAGACTGTAATTAGGTCTAGAAAGAATTGGTCTCAGAAGCTCAATGATGCACTATGGGCTTATAGAACTGCCTATAAGAATCCCATGGGCATGTCCCCGTACAAAATGGTGTACGGTAAAGCATGTCATTTACCTCTTGAGCCAGAGCATAAAGCTTATTGGGCAATCAAATAGCTCAACTTTGATTTCAAACTTGGTGGTGAGAAGAGGTTATTTGATATTAGCTCGCTTGATGAATGGAGAACTCAGGCATATGAGAATTCCAAGTTGTTCAAAGAAAAGGTTAAGAGGTGGCATGATAAAAGGATACAAAAGTGAGTTCAATGTAGGTGATTATGTCTTGCTATATAATTCTCGTTTAAGATTTTTTGCACGCCAGCTTCTCTCTAAATGGGAAGGTCCTTACATTGTTGGGGAAGTATATCGTTCCGGTGCTATCAAGATAAACAAGACGGAAGGTAATTGTCCAAGAGTGGTAAATGGGCAGAGAATCAAGCATTATGTCTCAGGTACCCTAGTAAATGTTGAAAGCAATATTATCAATAGCATAACTCCGGAGGAGTACCTAAGGGATATTTATCAGCCTGTTTCAGACTCCGAAAACGAAGAGGTATGTGATTCGGTGAGTAAATAGACTCCAAACTTTTCAAGTAGGAATTTTTCTCCATTTTGGAATTTTTGAAAAAATAGAAAAATTTGAAGTAGTCCGGAAAGCGCACGAGGAGGCGACAAGCCTTCCAGGCGCGGGCCACCCCCCTGGCCGCTCCTGGGGGGCTTGTGGCCACCTCGTGTGCCTCCCTGACTCCATTCTCTTGCGAAGTACTCCTTCTGGTCTGGAAAAAATCATTATATATTCTCCTGTCAGGTCTGATCCTCGTATCACGCAAATTTCCTCTGTTTTCATTTCGAGCCTGTTTCTGCTCCAGATCTAGATCACTATGGCATCCCCAAAAGCTCCAAAGGACAAGATCTTCGAAAAAGGTCATCAATCCCTACCTCACGGGAGTGCTGCAACACCCTCAATCTATCAAGATGCATGAGGGGATGTTGCACATCCGTGATGTTGAGGGGCCCAAGAAGACCGGAAGCATGGATGCGAGGCTCGAAGCAATGGAGCAACAAGTCTTCAAGTGCCAAGGGATGGTGGAGCATGAACTCAACGTGAACCACATGATGATCACGGAGTTCACCAACAAGCACAAGATCGATGCCAATGACATCGGGAAGCACCTCTCCAGGCTTTATGACAAAATTGATCACCTCCAAGCCCAGATCTATGACCTACAGAACCAAAACTGTGAGTATGATTATATTTAAATCAATACGGTTGGCTGCAGATTTGAGGATTCCGGAGACTCGGTCATCTTTCCATGATGGAGCACCTATGCCTTGGAAGAAGGAGGATCAAACCCATGTTGCAACAACTCCACCACCATCACCTCCAAAGGAAGACAACTAAGCATGGGTATGGGCAATCCCCTTGGCTTGTGCCAAGCTTGGGGGAGTTGCCCCGGTATCGTATCACCATCACATCTTTTGCCTTTACCTTTTCTTAGTTCATTCCTTTTTGGTTTTATCTTTCTCTAGTAGAATAAAGGTCTTAGTGTTTTAGGCTTGAGTTTTGCTTTGTATCACCCCCGATGTGTTCGATATCGTGAGCCATATAATAAAGAGTGTCTTAGTTAAGGGCCTTGCCTCATGCCATGATCAAAAGAATGAGAAAAGAACAAAAGCATGAAAAGATCATGCAATGATCTTATGGGAAGTGATGGCTTCACATATGAAAAGAATGATGATTGAAACTTGTTGAGGGTAGACAAACGTAGACCTTGGTCATTGTTGCAATTAATAGGAAGTGATAAAGAAGGAGAGGTTCACATATAAATATATCATCTTTTACACCATCTATGATTGCGAACACTCACTAAACTATTGCATGCTTAGAAGTAGATGTTGGACAAGGAATACAACATAATGAATTGCGTTTGCTTGGTTCCGAACAATGTTATATGACTAGAGATCCCTTAGCATGTGACGATTGCTTCCACCTCATATTAGCCAAACCTCCCGCACCAAGTAGAGATACTACTTGTGCACCCATAAACCTTCAACCCGGTTTTGCCATGAGAGTCCACCATACCTACCTATGGATTGAATAAGACCCTTCAAGTAAGTTGTCATCGGTGCAAGCAATAAAAATTGCTCCCTAAATTTGTATGACCTATTAGTGTGTGGAAAATAAGCTTTGTACGAACCTGTGATGAGGAAGACATAAAAGCGACAGACTGCATAATAAAGTTCTTTATCACAGGAGGCAATATAAAGTGACGTTCCTTCACACTAAGAGGACGCACATCCAAACCTCAAAAGCGCATGACAACCTCTGCTTCCCTCTGCGGAGGGCCTATCTTGTACCTTTACTTTTTGCCCCTGAAAGAGTCATGGTGATCTACACCAATTCCTTATTTCGCCTTTATCTTGTCTAACGTCATATGCTTGGGAAAGATCTATATTCATATGTCAACTTGGAAGTAAGTATTCATGAATTATTATTGTTGACATTACCCTTGAGGTAAATGGTTGGGAGGCGAAACTATAAGCCCCTATCTTTCTCTGTGTCCAACTGACACTTTGATCTCATGAGTACCACGTGAGTTGTAGCAATTGTAGAGAACGAAAAGATGATTGATTATGTGGATTTGCTTTACAAGCTCTTATTTGAATCTTTCTGATGTTGTGATAAATTGCAATTGCTTCAATGACTAAAGGCTATCGGTTGTTAATTCTCAGTAAGGTTCTTGATCCATGCTTTACTTTGTGAAGGAATTGTCACTTTAGCATAAGAGATAATATGATGGTATTGCTGTTCTTTCTATGATCATGATGCCTGCATGTCCGTATCTTGTTTTGTCGACACCTCTCTCCCTAAACATGTGGGCATATTTATTGATCTCGGCTTTCGCTTGAGGACAAGCGAGGTCTAAGCTTGGGGGAGTTGATACGTCTATTTTGCATCATGCTTTCATGTTGATATTTATCGCTTTTTGGGCTGTTATTACACTTCATGGTACAATACTTATGCCTTTTCTCTCTTATTTTGCAAGGTTTACATGAAGAGGGAGAATGCCGGCAGGTGGAATTCTGGGCTGAAAAAGGAGCAAGTTTGAGATACCTATTCTGCGCAACTCCAAAAGCCGTGAAAATAAACGAGGATTTTTTTTGGGATTTATAAAAAATACTGGGCCGAAGAAGTATCAGAGGGGCGCCAACAGGAGGCCACAAGCCTGCTAGGCGCGGCCTCCCCCTGGCCGCGCCTAGGGGTCTTGTGGGCTCCCACTTGCCCCTCTGGCTCCCCCCTTTTGCTACCAGAAGGGTTTCGTTCCAGAAAAAATCAGGAGTAGGCTTTTCGGAGGATTCGCCGCCGCCACGAGGCGGAACTTGAGCAGAACCAATCTAGAGCTCCGGCAGGACGATCCTGTTGGGGAAACTTCCCTCCCGGAGGGGGAAATCGTCGCCATCGTCATCACCAACACTCCTCTCATCGGAGGGGACTCATCACCATCGACATCTTCATCAGCACCATCTCATCTCCAAACCCTAGTTCATCTCTTGTAACCAATCTTCGTCTCGCGACTCCGATTAGTACTTGTAAGGTTGCTAGTAGTGTTAATTACTCTTTGTAGTTGATGCTAGTTGGATTACTTTGTGGAAGATTATCTATTCAGATCTTTGATGCTACTCATTACCTCTCTGGTCATGAATATGATAATTCTTAGTGAGTAATTACTTTTGTTCCTGAGGACATGGGATAAGTCTTGCTATAAGTAGTCATGTGAATTTGGTATTCGTTCGATAATTTGATGTGTTGTATGTTGTTTTTCCTCTAGTGGTGTTATGTGAACATCGACTACATAACACTTCACTATTATTTGGCCCTAGAGGAAGGCATTGGTAAGTAGTAAGTAGATGATGGGTTGCTAGAGTGATAGAAGCTTAAACCCTAGTTTATGTGTTGCTTCGTAAGGGGCTGATTTGGATCCACTTGTTTAATGCTATGGTTAGACGTTGTCTTAATTTTTCTTTCGTAGTTGCGGATGCTTGCAAGAGGGGTTAATCATAAGTGGGATGCTTGTCCAAGTAAGGGCAGTACCCAAGCGCCGGTCCACCCACATATCAAACTATCAAAGTAACGAACGCGAATCATATGAACATGATGAAAACTAGCTTGACAGAAATTCCCATGTGTCCTCGGGAGCGTTTTACCTCCTATAAGACTTTGTCCAGGCTTGTCCCTTGCTACAAAAGGGATTGGGACACTTTGCTGCACCGCTGTTACTTTTGTTACTTGCTACTTGCTACGAATCATCTCACCACACAACTACTTGTTACCGATAATTTGAGTGCTTGCAGATATTACCTTGGTGAAAACCACTTGTCAGATCCTTCTGCTCCTCGTTGGGTTCGACACTCTTAATTATCGAAAGGACTACGATAGATCCCCTATACTTGTGGGTCATCAACACTCTTCGACAAGTAACCAATAGCGGGACCTGTATGTCCATATAGGCTCCTACATATTCTACGAAGTGTTATATCAGTTGAACCACGATGTCAAGGATTCAATCAATCCCGTATACTATTACATTTGTCTATTGGTATGTTACTTGCCCGAGATTCGATCGTCTATATGTCTATACGTAGTTCAATCTCATTACCGGCAAGTCTCTTTACTCGTTCCGTAATACAAGATCTCGTGACTAACTCCTTAGTCACATTGCTTGCAAGCTTCTTGTGATGTTGTATTACCGAGCGGGCCCTATAGATACCTCTCCTTCATACAGAGTGACAAATCTCAATCTCGATTCACGCCAACCCAACAGACAACCTCGGAGATACCTGTAGAGCACCTTTATAGTCACCCAGTTACATTGTGGTGTTTGATACACACAAGACATTCCTCCAGTAACCGGGAGTTGCATGATCTCATGGTTATAGGAACAAATACTTGATATGCAGAAAACAGTAGCAATAAACTGAGACGGTCACATGCTACGTTCATAGTTTGGGTCTTGTCCATCAAATCATTCTCCTAATGATGTGATCCCGTTATCAAATGAGAACTCATGTCTATGGTCAGGAGATCTTGACCATCTTTGATCATCGAGCTAGTCCTTTAGAGCCTCAGTAGGGACAATGTGTTGTCTATGTATCCAGACATGTATTTGAGTTTCCAATCAATACAATTCTATTATGGATAATAAATGATTATCATGAACCAGGAAATATAATAATAACCAATTTATTATTGCCTATAGGGCATATTTCCAACACGTATTGCAACCGCACCATCGTCCTTGCTGCTCGATGCTAGGCATCGCGATGCCAGACGCTCATTGTATGTGTTATCCATCACTGTGTTAATTTTTGACATGCTACAAATTCATGTTTTCTTGCTACGAATCATGCAATAATTGAAGGGAAACATTCCACTTAATTGGTGATAACTGAGAGCAGGTCTACCGTCCTCAATGACTGTCCAATTAGCCTTTGATCTTGTGGTGCACAACAATCGATCACACATGGCGTGTGATTTGCAACATTGTATTTGTTGCAAGATAGTGCTACACATGTTGGGTTGCGACTAGGTTGAGGGATGTTGAAGATATACCCCACGGTTTGACCGGTCATGAGGTATGACCCAACCAGGAGGTAGGACTCGGTCAGGAGGTATGACCTTGCCAGGAGGTATAACCCGGCCCATCAGCTCGCGGCTCATTGGTCACCCCGTTCACCGGGTCGACCTAGACGACAAGGCCCAAGGCCAAGTATGCAAGCCGACATTCAGGCGACTCATGGAGAGTTGTCACACCATGTGTTTTGACTCTCCTAACCAAATTAACTTAGCTAAAAAGTTAGGACCAATTAATTTTTTTGAGTGCTTTTGATGCTCGATGTGATTGTTATTTGCATGCTTGTTTGCTTATGTTTTAAATCACAAAAGTTCCTACTACTCTTTAGGCTCACCTCCTTGCCCAATGTCTTTGCCCAATGACCATACCATGTGTATGGGACCTAAAAACATTTTCCAAATATTATTTTGACCAAAAAGCATTTATTTAATTTAGGCTTTCAGAAAACCCTGAATTGGGATTTGTACTAAAGTCCTCAAATTAGGGAAGTTGTTTTGCCCCAAATATTTTATTTAAATCCCATTACCAAAAAGACTTCCCAAAACCACAAATTTATTATTTTAGAAGTGATTTTTATATTTTACTTAAATACCTTTTTCTAAGGCCAGAAATGGTGTTTTATGAAGAAAAGTTATTATTTTTTTGTTTTCAAAATATTCGAGAAAATTTAGAGAAACTCAGTGCCAATATATATTCCATATATAAGAGTTTCAACACATCGTCATGTTCAAAATATTGGACAAAACCCTTTCTTCCTATTTCAATCTTTTGAAATATTTATACAAGAAATGTTATCAATAAATTCCAAGAAATTTATAGCAAGTCACACATGATAAACGTGATGATCTTGGCAAGTTTAATCTCAATCCAAGTTGATTTGGTTCACTTGTATATTCCAAAACCCTATCTGTCCACAGCCAAATTTGAGCAAGTGTCTACAATTGTGCTCAAATTTTGTGGACATTTTCTCATACTCTAATAATGCATCTACACCAGGTGGTGCATAAAGGGGATCAGATGAACTTGTCCCAAGCCCCTCAAAACCACTCTTGCTGATTTCTGGAATTGGGAAACTTTACATTATAAAGTTTCTCCAATTGATCCCAAAATTTTTGGGCATGCTCTAAAACACAAATAATGTCACCACACCAAGTGGTGCATTAGTGGGAATTAATTTGCATGAATTTATATGCAGAAAGCCAATTCTGCGCATTTCTTGGGTTTTTCAAGTCTACATTGGAAAGTTTCTCCAACAACTCTCAAATTTGGTGTCCAGCCACATTTTGACCTATAATTGGAACCTGTTAAATATCAGGGGCATTGGATACCCCTACGTGCCCCTGGACAGCATCAAACACCTTCTTCCATAAACTAGAGGACTAGTAAAGTTGGCCCTAAGTTTTTCTCCTTGCTCCAAGATTTTTACCAAAGCTTTTTGCTAGCCCTCTACCACCTCCAGTAACCTTGACATGGCCCTCCTTTTTACCATGGTAGCACCTCTTTTACCCCTCTTCCATTATTTCTGTTCATGCAAATGCCCCAAAATTTTCCACAACACCTCTAGTGTGCTAATGCACCATTTGAAATAAAGACATGGCATGCTCATGTGGAAAATATGAGCAACCCTTCTAAAACTTGATTTTTGATAGAAGTGTAGCCTTGAACTACAAGTGCTAGCTACACTCCTCTTCCTCAGCTGAAAATTGGTGGTCTTGAAGTTCTTGCATATCCAGGGCTACTAGACATGGTTTCATCCCAAGTTTCCCTGAGTAAAAAACCTTTTTACTAGCCCCAAGTTTGTTGCCGCAAACTTAACCATAGATGAAACCCCACCTACACTATCCCATATGAGACCAAAATCCACAGTCCCCATCTTCCATGCATGCCTTGCATGTTGGACATCTTTGGCCGACCATAATGATGTTGTGGACCTAAGTGGGCATGGTGACCACTCCACTGACATGCAGAAACAGTGCTCTGCCGTGTGCACTTGTTCCGTAGCTTGTGGCATGGTGTGGCAGGTTGCCCACGCGCGCCATGATACGTCTCAAACGTATCTATAATTTTTGCTGGTTTCATGTTGTTATCTTGTCAACTTTGGATGTTTTATATACCTTTTATATCTTTTTTGGGACTAACTTATTAATTCAGGAGGCCCACAGGCAGGAGGCCCACAGGGAGCCCACAAGCCCTGTTGCCGCGGCGAGGGGGGCCCGCGGTGACCAGGATTGTGGCCTCCCTGGCGCTCCCCTGCCCTAGCTCTTTGGCCTATAAATTCCCTAAAATCGCAGAAAAAATCAGGGCATCCACGAAAACACTTTTCCGCCGCCGCAAGCTTCCTTTTCTACGAGATCTCATCTGGAGACCCTTCCCGGTGCCCTGCCAGAGGGGACTTTGGAGCTGGAGGGCTTCTACATCAACATCATCGCCCCTCCAATGACTCGTGAGTAGTCAACTTCAGACCTACGGGTCCGTAGTTAGTAGCTAGATGGCTTCTTCTCTCTCTTGGATCTTCAATACAAAGTTCTCCATGATCTTCATGGAGATTTATCCGATGTAATCCACTTTGGCGGTGTGTTTGTGGAGACTCGATGAATTCTGGATTTGTGATTAGATTATCTATGAATTATATTTGAGTCTTTGTTGATTTCTTATATGCATGATTTGATATCCTTGTAAGTCTCTCCGAGTCTTGGGTTTAATTTTGCCAACTAGATCTATGATTCTTGCAATGGGAGAAGTGCTTGGTTTTGGGTTCATACCGTGCGTTGACCTTTCCCAGTGACAGAAGGGGCAGCAAAGCACGCATCATGTTGTTGCCATCAAGGGTAACAAGATGGCTTTCATCATAGATTTGAGATTGTCCATCTACATCATGTCATCTTGCTTAAGGCGTTACTCTGTTCTTTTGAACTCAATACACTAGATGCATGCTGGATAGCGGTCGACGTGTGGAGTAATAGTAGTAGATGCAAAAAGTATCGGTCTACCTGTTTTGGACGTGATGCCTATAGATATGATCATTGCCATAGATAAAGTCATGACTTTGTGCGGTTCTATCAATTGCTCGACAGTAATTCGTTCACCCACCGTCTACTTGCTTTCATGAGAGAAGCCACTAGTGAACACTATGGCCCCCGGGTCTATTCACAACTATCGTCTCCACTTTTACTTTTACTTTGCTTTGTTTACTTTTTGCTTTCAGTTCTCACTTTGTAAACAATCTATAAGGGATTGACAACCCCTTCATAGCGTTGGGTGCAAGCTCTTTGTGTTTCTACAGGTACTTGTGACTTCACGCGATCCTCCTACTGGATCTATACCTTGGTTCTCAAACTGAGGGAAATACTTACCGCCGATGTGCTACATCACCCTTTCCGCTTCAAGGGAACACCAACGCAAGGCTCCAAGGCCGCGGGGGAATCCTTTGCATATTTGCCAAGGAAGTCCCTATAGGCGTAGCCCGTAGCAGAAGGATTCCTGGCGCCGTTGCCAGGGAAGGTCTTTTGTTGCCGTAGCAGAAGTATTTCTGGCGCCGTTGCCGGGGAGGAGAGATCAAGTCAAGATCTATCCAAGTAGGTGTCACAAACTCATCTCTTGCATTTACCTTTTTTGCTAGTTGCCTCTCGTTTTCCTCTCCCCCACTTCACATTTGCTGTTTTCATTTGCCTTTCTCCTTTTCCGTTTTCATTTGCCTTTCTGCTTTGCCGTTTTCTTTTGCCTTTTGCCGTTCTCTTTTGCCCGTTTCACTCGCTTTCTTCCTGCTCGTTTGTGTGTGGGATAGTCCATCAATGGCTAGACGCACCACTCCAAATGATACCCCTGAGAACGAAGTTCTCAATTTCAAGCAGAATGAGGAAGAAAATTTAAAGGACGCTTGGTACAGGATTTGCAATGCTCAAAGTAGATCTACTCGTATGCAATCCACTACCGTTCTTCTTCGCAGTCTTTATGTTGGAATCTCTCCTTGGAATAGGTATATTCTTGATACCATCGTAGGCAGGAATTTTTTGGGGAGCCATACTGTTGACTCCTATGGAGCTATCATGAATTTGGTAGGCTCACCCCCGCTCATGGTTAATGGAACTACTTTGACCTTGGAACACGTGATGCAAAGGCTTGACGCTATTGAAAACAAAATTGCCACAATTGAACTTATTGAGGATTTGGATAGAAAGATCCACAATCAAATTACTCAGTATGGATCCAAAGTGGGAATGGTTTTGAAAAATTTAAGGGAGAAGGAACCTATAGTTAATTATTCCTCTAGAATTGGCAAACTAGAAGATGTCATAACCAACTTGGGTTCCGCTTTTGCTGCTGTGCAAAATACACCAAATCTCACTCTCAAAAAGACCGTCAAGTCTGTTTTTGTTCCTAAAGCTAGTGGTGAGTCATCCAATAAAGATGAAAATCTTAAGATGATAAATGATCACACTACTTTTGGTTTGAGCACCAAACATGACTATACATGATTCCATCACCTTATGCCTAGCTAAGGGCGTTAAACAATAGCGCTTGTTGGGAGGCAACCCAACGAATCTATCCTTTTTCATTATGTTTTGTGTTTTCCACACTTTCATAATTCTGTCATGATTGTGTTTTTTGTGTTTCTTTTTCGTTTGTGCCAAGTAAAACCGTTATGATTAGTCTTGGGGATGATCGTTTGGTCATGCTGGAAAAGACAGAAACTTTCTGCTGACGAAAAGAATTTTCATTTTTTTGTAAGAGCTTTTGAGTTGATTCTTTTTGCTGCTGATTTCTACACAAATTCTTCAGACTTTCATAATTTTTCAGAATTTTTGAAGTACCATAAGTATACGAAGTATACAGATTTCTACAGACTGGTTTGTTGTTAACAAATTCTGTTTTGTTGAGTTGGTTGCTTATTTTGATGAAACTATGGATAGTATCGGGGGGGTATTAGCCATGGAAGATTGAAAATACAGTAACCCAACATCAACATAAGTAGAATTTAAGTTTCTACAGTACCTAACGAAGTGGTGGTTTGCTTTCTTATACTAATGTTATCACGAGTTTCTGTTTAACTTTCGTGTTGTGAAGTTTTCAAGTTTTGGGTGAAGTTCTTATGGACAAAGAGATAAAGAGTGGCAATAGATCAAGCATGGGGATGCCAAGGCACCCCAAGTTGATTCAAGGATGCCGAAAAATCCTAAGCTTGGGGATGCCCCGGGAAGGCATCCCCTCTTTCGTCTTCAATCCATCGGTAACGTTACTTGGGGCTATATTTTTATTCACCACATGTTATGTGTTTTTCTTGGAGCATCTTGTATCGTAGGAGTATTTTATTTTTGTTGTGTCACAATCTTCCTTGCTGCACACCTAGAGAGAAAGACATGCACTCACCGTTATTTTGTCGAGCTTCACTTATATCCTTTGGTTAGACAATTCAGCTCACATGTGCTTCACTTATATCTTTTGAGCTAGTTGATTTTGCTCTATGTGCTTCACTTATATCTTTTAGAGCACAGCGGCGCGTGGCTTGGTACTTAATCTATGCTATGAAACTAGTCTCAAAAGGGGTAGTTATCCAAAGGGATATGAAAACTTCCACCTTCATGTGCATTGAGTGGTTAGAGAAGTTTGATTCATCTCAATTAGTTTGGAGTTGTGGTTGTGGTAATATTGAAGTTATACTAGTAAGGTGTTGTCGATCTAGAAATACTTGTGTTGAAGTTAGTGATTCCCGTAGCAAGCACGTATGGTGAACCGCTATGTGATGAAGTCTGAGCATGATTAGTCTATTGATTGTCATCCGTTGTGTGGCGGTCGGGATTGCGCGATGGTTTCTACCTACCAACCCTTCCCCTAGGAGTATGCGTTGAATGCTTTGTTTCAATTACTACTAAAACTTTGCAACAAGTATATGAGTTCTTCATGACTAATGTTGAGTCCATGGTTTAGATGCACTTTCACCTTCCACCATCACTATCTTCTTTAGTGTCGTGCAAGTTTCGCCGGTGCATAAAAGCCACCATTAGCCTCCCTCAAAACAGCCACCATACCTACCTACTATGGCTTCTTCAAAGCCATTCAAAGATATATTGCCATGCAACTACCACCATGAATTGTGCCACCACCTCTACATTGCCATTGCATGATCATAAGATAGTTAGCATGATGTTTCCATTGATGTCTATGCCATGCTACATCATTGTCACGGTACACTACCGAAGGCATCCCATATAGAGTCATCATTGCTCTAACTTTTGAGTTGTAAGTGTGATGATCATCATTGATGGAGCATTGTCTTATGTGAGGAAATAAAAGAGGCCAGCGAAGCCCATTTACAAAAAGAGGCCAAAGATGCCCACCAAAAAAAAGAGGCCAAAGAGCCCACCAAAAAAATGAGAGAAAACGAGAGAAGGGACAATGCTACTATCTTTCCACATTTGTGCTTATTAAGCACCATGATCTTCATGATTGAGAGTCTCTCGTTTTTTCACCACCATATGATAGGCTTCCTCAAAATTGCCTTAGGTCTTCGTGAGCAAGCAAGTTGGATGCACACCCACTAGTTTTCTTTAAGATCTTTCACATACTCTTAGCTCTAGTGCATCATTTGTTAGGAAATCCCTACTCATTCACGTTGATATCTATTGATGAGCATCTCCACAGCTCATTGATATGCCTAGTCAATGTGACCAACTTCTCCTTGTTTGCCTTGCAACCTCCACCACACTCCATTCCACTTATAGTGCTAAAACCATGGCTCACGCTCATGTATTGCGTGAGAGTTGAAAAAGTTTGAGAAAGTAAAGGTGTGAAAACAATTACTTGGCCAATACCGGGGCTGTGCATGATTTAAATTCGTTGTGCAAGGATGATAGAGCATAGCCAGACTATATGATTTTGTAGGGATAACTTTCTTTTGGCCTTGTTATTTTGAAAGTTCATGATTACCTTGCTAGTTTGCTTGAATTATTATTGTCTCCACCTCAATAGAAAACTATTGTTTTGAATCTAATGGATCTGAACATTCACGTCACATAAGAGGAGTTACAAAGGACATCTATGCTAGGTAGCATGAAAGCATCAAAAATTCATACTTTATCACTTCCCTACTCGAGGATGAGCATGAGTTAAGCTTGGGGATGCTTGATACGTCTCAAACGTATCTATATTTTTTGATCGTTTCATGCTGTTATCTTGTCAACTTTGGATGTTTTATATACCTTTTATATCTATTTTGGGACTAACTTATTAATTCAGTGCCAAGTGCGAGTTCCTGTTTTTTCTGTGTTTTTGACTCTTTTCAGATCTAATTTTGGAACGGAGTCCAAACGGAATAAAATCCCCGAAATAAAATTTTCCAGAACAGAAGAAGATCGGGGGACTTAAGGGCCAAGGCAGGGGCCCACAGGGAGCCCACAAGCCCTGTTGCCGCGGCCAGGGGGGCCCACGGCGACCAGTTTTGTGGCCTCCCTGGCGCTCCCCTGCCCTAGCTCTTTGGCCTATCAATTCTCTAAAATCGCAGAAAAAATCAGGGCATCCACAAAAACACTTTTCCGCCGCCGCAAGCTTCCGTTTCCGCGAGATCTCATCTGGAGACCCTTCCCGGTGCCCTGCCGGAGGGGACTTTGGAGCTGGAGGGCTTCTACATCAACATCATCGCCCCTCCAATGACTCGTGAGTAGTCCACTTCAGACCTATGGGTCCGTAGTTAGTAGCTAGATGGCTTCTTCTCTCTCTTGGATCTTCAATACAAAGTTTTCCATGATCTTCATGGAGATCTATCCGATGTAATCCTCTTTGGCGGTGTGTTTGTTAAGATCCGATGAATTGTGGATTTGTGATCAGATTATCTATGAATTATATTCGAGTCTTTGCTGATTTCTTATATGCATGATTTGATATCCTTGTAAGTCTCTCCGAGTCTTGGGTTTTGTTTGGCCAACTAGATCTATGATTCTTGCAATGGGAGAAGTGCTTGGTTTTGGGTTCATACCATGCGGTGACCTTTCCAAGTGACAGAAGGGGCAGCAAGGCACACATCGTGTTGTTGCCATCAAGGCTAACAAGATGGCTTTCATCATAGATTTGAGATTGTCCATCTACATCATGTCATCTTGCTTAAGGCGTTACTCTGTTCTTTTGAACTCAATACACTAGATGCATGCTGGATAACGGTCGACTGTGGAGTAATAGTAGTAGATGCAGAAAGTATCGGTCTACTTGTTTTGGATGTGATGCCTATAGATATGATCATTGCCATAGATAACGTCATGCTTTGCGCGGTTCTATCAATTGCTCGACAGTAATTCGTTCACCCACCGTCTACTTGCTTTCTGAGAGAAGCCACTAGTGAACACTACGACCCCCGGGTCTATTCACAACTATCGTCTCCACTTTTACTTTTACTTTGCTTTGTTTACTTTTTTGCTTTCAGTTCTCACTTTGCAAACAATCTATAAGGGATTGACAACCCCTTCATAGCGTTGGGTGCAAGCTCTTTGTGTTTGTGTAGGTACTTGTGCCTTGACACGATCCTCCTACTGGATCGATACCTTGGTTCTCAAACTGAGGGAAATACTTACCGCCCCTGTGCTACATCACCCTTTCCGCTTTAAGGGAACACCAACGCAAGGCTCCAAGGTCGCGGGGGAATCCTTTGCATATTTGCCAAGGAAGTCCCTATAGGCGTAGCCCGTTGCAGAAGGATTCCTGGCGCCATTGCCAGGGAAGGTCTTATGTTGCCGTAGCATTCCACAAAGCCCCCCTCAACCTCCCATGCTCCCCCCGACAGCAAGAAGCTGCTAAGACGGCTCTGGAACGCGTGCTACCCGTGCCAGAGCGCATCCAAGGCCACCCGAGCATTGCTCGTCTCTCCCCTCATTCTATCTCTTCCCCACTCTGACCCAGAGTGCTTGAGAACACTCCCCTCTATCCTAGATGCCTGCTGGAGCTCCTCCCTCGCGCTCTCCTCTCCCGCAACGTCGGCAATGGCTGAAGCCAACCTGTAAGGGCATTCTCCTATCTTAAGTGTTTTGGTGATGATGACAACTCACTATGTTATCTAACTGGGTGTCAAGTGTGCAGGTATCATATGTAAAACACAAGACGGTTAGGTATTCCCTCCAAACGGAAAAGATCAAATACGTGTTCCCTACATGTTTATTCTCTTTGGTGATAGGGATCTCGTACTATTAAGAGTGAATCCACATTGGAAGTCTATGGGTGAATCAATTCGTTCTCACACTCTTTTGTACCCACCTTGTTCCATCGCATCATTGAGAGAGAGGCTCCTCCTTCCTGACTGACCGGTTGTACCGCTGCCTAGAACGGTTGTACCGCCTACACCCTCGGCGGTTGAACCGGCCGAGCACCGGTCCACAACCGTCCACGGTTCTGTTGTGCTGTGGTGGTTGGGCGGTAGTGGCCCAGTTGTACCGCTATATTAAGTATAGCCAATAGTACTGGTGTTACTGGCGATTGTAATGCTTGGGACTTAGCCGTGCCCAGCAGCCGTGGTGGGCGGAACCGGTGGCAAATCTTCTGTTGTGGTCCGGTTGTTGAGCGGTGGTTGGGCGGTTGTACCGCTAAAATATGCAGCCCGGTTGTACCGCCCTGGCAACTGGTTGAAATGTTATCGTGTAAAAATGGTTGTAACAGTTAGAAAGTGGGGGCCTATATAAAGGGGGTTTCTTCCACCTCCGTCTTATCTCTTACATCTCTCTCTCGACCATTGATGCACTCCAAGCTTTCTTGCCCGATTTCTCTCCCTAGCCACCCAAACTTATTGTCTTTCTAGGATTGAAGGAGGAGATCTAGATCTACACTTTCACCATAGGAAAATTGATTCCCCAAAGTTTATTGTGTGGATTTTGTTACTCTTGGGTGTTTGAGCACCCTAGACGGAAGAGATCACCTCAGAGCCACATTCCATTATGGTGAAGCTTCGTGATTTCATTGGGAGCCTCCAATTAAGTTGTGGAGATAGCCCCAACTTTGTTTGCAAAGGTCCGGTTGCTATTTTCAAGGGCACCACTGAAAAAGGACCATGATGTCGCCTAGAGGGGGGTGAATATGCGTTTTAAAAACTTCTATGGATTTTGCTTTATCCTAACGAGGAAATAAACTAAGAGGATACTTTTCAAGCACAAATCCTGAGTATACTATTCTCAACTACGTGCACCAATAACTTGTTCTACTAAGATGAACACAAGAAGATTACTCACAAGCACAAGTAAGTTACACAAAATTACTTGAGCAATATCACAAGATATGTAAGTGTATGACACAAGTTAGCAAATCACACTAAACACAAGATATATCAATAGTAGCAAGTATGAATTGCGGGATATAAAGTGTAGGCCTAAATGATTAATCTTTACACGGAAATAGCTAACACAATATAATAAGGACAACGATATGTAGTGAATGTATGCTCAAGTAACCAAAGTAAACCGCAAGTAAGGAGTTAGGGTTAGGGATAACCGAAGTCACGGAGACAGGGATGTATCCCGATGTTCACTTCCTTGGAGGGAAGCTAGTCACCGTTAAAGATGTGGATGTCACCACGAAGGCACACCAATGCCACGAAGGCTTATCCTATTCTCCTGGAGATATCACCCCGAAGGCGATTCCCAACCACTAGTGGTAGGCCTTTGAGGTGGCCTCCAAACCCTCACAAACTTTTCAGGGGAAATCACAAGGGTTTGATTCCTCTCCGAAGAACTCCTACCTCCTAGGAGTCTCCAACCTCCAAGAGTAACAAGATCACGTGAACTGCTCAAAACTTGCTCAAATCACAAATACCTTTGGTTGAGAGGAGGAGAGGGGGACGATCTATCTTATATATCTTTTGATTGGACCAACACTCAAAGGAACTCACATATGCACTTGGGATCAAGGATATGGTGTAGACAAATGGGAGTGAGATAGAAAGGTGTTCTTGGAATCATTTGACTATGTTGGCTAACCCCCACATGAGGTGGGAGAAGACTATATATAGTGGTGGTAGAAAATGGCCGTTGGAGCCACTTATGTTGTGCAGTTGCCGGACGTCCGGCAGTTCACGGTCCTTTGGACATCAACGAAAGGTCGGACGTCCGACATGGGCTGGTCGTCCGAAGAACCAGAAAGGAGCAGGTCAGCACAACATTTGGCGGAAATAGTGAAAAGCATAGGGACGTGCGGAGGACGTCGCCCGTCCGGGGCTCGGTCGTTCGGAATGGGTCGGAAGACCGACAATTTGGATGTGGTGAGTGGCTACGGATTACCGACCGTACCCCGACATCCGGAGCTCGGACGACCGGAGGGACCAGAAATCCGAGGATTTGGATCTGATAGCTGGCTCCGGATTTACGGAGGACGTCGGTCATCCAGCGTCCGGACATCCGAGAACCACCGGTTGTCCGGACAAGAGAAGAACAACCATAAGGGAAATATATATAGAGAGAGAGGTGTTTCCTAGATTTTTGAGCAAGTTTATTGCGAGACCATATCAAGTTTCTCCATGAATCTCATATTGGCTATAACTTGCTCGTCTTAAGGATACAACATATGTGCTCATCATGATCCTATTTTCAAGACATATGTAGAATTCTTCTCTTTAACTATTCTCTCAAGATCTTGATCCATCATGGTTAAAACCAAAAGCCAAAGCATGAGAATGTCTGAGATCCTAAGTGAACTCCATGCTACGTCAACAAAAGTTGTTCCCCGTCAGTGGTGCCAGAGATCCTTCTGTCGTGTCTTGAGCTTGCATTGGTTTTTCCCTTGAAGATGAAAGGGTGATGCAGCATAGGAGCAGTAAGTATTTCCCTCAGTTTGGGAACCAAGGTATCGATCCAGTAGGAGGGTCTCGTCAAGTCCAGAGTACATGCGCAAACACAAACAAGCTTGCACCCAACGCTTCAAAGGGGTTGTCAATCCCTTCAAGATTGTTTGCAAAGTGAGATCTGAAGGCAGAAAGTGCAACGAAGTAAAAAGTGTAAGGCTGCAAATATGGTGTGGAGTAGACCCCGGGGCCATAGTGTTCACTAGAGGCTTCTCTCAAAATAGCAAATATCACGGTGGGTAAACAAATTACTGTCGAGCAATTGATAGAACCGCGCAAAGTCATGACGATATCTAAGGCAATGATCATACATATAGGCATCACGTCCGAGACAAGTAAACCGATACTTTCTACATCTACTACTATAACTCCACACATCGACCGCTATCCAGCATGCATCTAGTGTATTGAGTTCATGACGAACAGAGTAACGCCTTAAGCAAGATGACATGATGTAGAGGGATAATCTCAAACCAATGATGAAACCCCCATCTTTTTACCCTTGATGGCAACAACACGATGCGTGCCTCGCTACCCCTTCTGTCACTTGGTGAGGTCACCGCATGGTATGAACCCAAAACCAAGCACTTCTCCCATTGCAAGAATCATAGATCTAGTTGGCCAAACAGAACCCACAACTCGAAGAGAATTACAAGGATATGAAATCATGCATAAAAGAGATCAGAAGAAACTCAAATAAGATTCATAGATAATATGATCATAAATCCACAATTCATCGGATCTCGACAAACACACCGCAAAAGAAGATTACATCGGATAGATCTCCATGAAGATCATGGAGAACTTTGTATTGAAGATCCAAGAGAGAGAAGAAGCCATCTAGTTACTAGCTATGGACCTGTAGGTCTATGGTGAACTACTCACGCATCATCGGAGAGGTCATGGTGTTGATGAAGAAGCCCTCCGTATCCGAATCCCCCCTCCGGCAGGGCACCAGAACATGCCCCAGATGGGATCTTGCGGAGACAGAAGCTTGCGGCGGCGCAAAAGTACTTTCGATGATCTCCTGATTTTTTTTTAGGATTTTTAGGGAATATATAGGCGCAACCCCTAGGGCAGAGGGCGTCCAGGGGTCCCACAAGCCTGTGGGCCGCGGCCTCCCCCCTGGCCGCGCGGTGGGGGCTTGTGGGGCCCCTGGGCCCCCCTGCCTTTGCTCTTAAGTCTCCAAATCTTCTTCCATTTCGGAAAATTTCTTTTCGGGGATTTTATTCCATTTGGACTCCGTTTCAAAATCTCCTCTGAAAGGGGTCAAAAACATGGAAAAAACAGGAACTGGCAATTGGCACTGAGTTAATAGGTTAGTCCCAAAAATTATATAAAAGTTATGCAAAACATACAAAGTTGGACAATATAATAGCATGAAACCATCAAAAATTATAGATACGTTGGAGAGGTATCAAGCATCCCCAAGCTTAACTCCTGCTCGTCCTCGAGTAGGGAAGTGATAAAGAATGAATTTTTGATGTGGAATGCTACCTAGCATAGTTGTCCTTTGCAACTTCTTTCACGTGACATGAATGTTCAGATTCGTAAGATTCAAAACAATAGTTTTCTATTGACATGAAAACAATAATACTTCAAGCAAACTAGCAAGATAATCATGAACTTTCAGAATAACAAGGCCAAGGAAAGTTATCCCTACAAATCATATAGTCTAGCTATGCTCCATCATCCTCACACAACTAATGTAAATCATGCACAACCCCGGTATTGGCCAAGTAATTGTTTTCACACTCTTACTTTCTTAAACTTTTTATAACTATCATGCAATACATGAGCGTGAGCCATGGATATAGCACTATATGTGGAATAGAGTGTGGTGGTGGTTGTGAGATAAAAAGGAGGAGATGGTCACATTGACTCGGCGTATCAAAGGGCTATGGATATGCCCATTAATAGATATCAATGTGAATGAGTAGGGATTGCCATACAAGAGATGCATTAGAGCTATAAGTATGTGAAAGCTCAAAAGGAAAACTAGTGGGTGTGCATCCAACTCGCTTGCTCATGAAGACCTAGGGCAAATTGAGGAAGCCCATCATTGGAATATACAAGTCAATTTAAATAATGCAGATTCCCACTAGCATATGGCGGTGACAAAGCAAGAAGCTCTCAATCATGAAGAACATGGTGCTATTATGAAGCACAACTGTAGAAAAGGATAGTAGCATTGTCCCTTCTCTCTTTTTCTCTCTTATTTTGGGCTCTTAGGCCTCTCTTTTTTGGGCTCTTTGGCCTCTTTTTTTTATTTCCTCACATGGGACAATGCTCTAATAATGATGATCATCACACTTTTATTTACTCACAGCTCAAAGCTCAAAATGATGATGACTCTATAGGAAATGCCTTCGGCAGTGTACCAGGATGTGCAACGATCTAGCATGGCGTATGACGTTGGAAACATCTCGCTAGCTATCTTACGATCATGCAATGGCAATATGAGAGTGACAACAAAAGTCATGAGACAGAACGGTGGGAGTTGCATGGCAATATATCTCGGAATGGCTATGGAAATGCCATAGTAGGTAGGTATGGTGGCTGTTTTGAGGAAGGCATATGGTGGGTTTGTGTACCGGCGAGAATTGCGTGGCACTAAAGAGGCTAGCAATTGTGGAAGGTAAAAGTACATCTATACCATGGACTCACATTAGTCATGAAGAACTCACATACTTGTTGCGAAAGTTTTTATTAGTAATCGAAACAAAGTGCTAAACGCATACTCCTAGGGGAAGGGTTGGTAGGTGTTAACCATCGCGCGATCCCGACCTCAACACAAAGGATGACAATCAATAGATCAATTATGCTCCGACTTCCTAACATAGCGGTTCACCATACGTGCATGCTACGGGAATCACTAACTTCAACACAAGTATTTCTAGATTCACAACACCCTACTAACATAACTCTTAATATTACCAAATCCACGTCTCAAAACTAATTGTGAGGAATCAGAACTTCTCTTTCTACTCAATGCACATGAAGATGGAGGTTTTTGCATCCTCTTTGGGTACCTATCACATTTGGGACTACTTTCATAGCATAAGCCAACTACCAAATCACGCACCGCCGTGCTCTAAAAGATATAAGTGAAGCACATAGAGCAAAAGTATCTAGCAAAATCACGATGAGTGCATGTCTCTCTCTCAAAAAGGTGTGCAGCAAGGATGATTGTGACACAACAAAAAGAAAATACTCCTAAGATACAAGACGCTCCAAGCAAAACACATATCATGTGGTGAATAAAAATATAGCTCCAAGTAATGTTACCGATGGATTGAAGACGAAAGAGGGGATGCCTTCCCGGGGCATCCCCAAGCTTAGGCTTTTTGGTGTCCTTGAATTTGGCTTGGGATGCCTTGGGCATCCCCAAGCTTGAGCTCTTTCCACTCCTCATCTCATCGTCCATGAGAACATCACCCAAAACTTGAAAACTTCACAACACAAAACTTAAACAGAAACTCGTGATAACATTAGCACAAGAAAACAAACTACCACTTCTTTTGGTACTGTAGAAAGTTGAATTCCATCAATATTGGTGTTGGGATACTGTATTCTCAATTTTCCATGGCTAGTACCCCCCGATACTAACCATAGTTTCATCAAAACAAGCAACCAACTCAACAAAAACAGAATCTGTCAAAAACAGACCAGTCTGTAGCAATCTGTATACTTCGTATACTTCTCGTACCTCAGAAAATCTGAACAATTACGAAGGCCTGGTAAAAAGGCATATCAATCAGAATCAAGAAGAATCAACTCAAAATCTCTTTCTGAATAAAAATGAAAAATCATATCGTGAGCAAAAAGTTTCTGTCTTTTTCCAGCAGGATCAAACAACCATTACCTAGACTAGTCATAAAGGTTTTGCTTGGCTCCAACACAAAAAGAAACACAAAAAACACAATCACAACAGACTTGTGATGGTGTGGACACAACAAAACAGAAAGAAAAAGATAAATTCATTGGGTTGCCTCCCAACAAGCGCTATTGTTTAACGCCCTTAGCTAGGCATAAAAGCGACAGAATCACGTATCGTCGTCTTTGGTGCTCAAACCATAAGTGGCCCTCATCATAGATTCATAAGGCAATATTATTTTCTTTCTAGTAAAGTGTTCCATGCCCTTCCTTAAAGGAAATTGAAGTCTAATATTCCCTTCCTTCATATCGATGATAGCACCGATAGTCCTTAGGAAAGGTCTACCAAGAATAATAGGGCATGTAGGATTGCAATCAATGTCAAGCACAATGAAATCCACGGGTACATAGTTCCTATTTGCAACAATAAGAACATCATTGATCCTTCCCAAGGGTTTCTTGACAGTAGAATCTGCAAGATGCAAATTAAGAAAACACTCTTCAATCTCATTAAAACCCAGAACATCACATAAAGACTTTGGAATCGCAGAAACACTAGCACCTAAATCACACAAAGCATTGCACTCATAGTTTTTTATTTTGATTTTGGTGGTAGGTTACCACTCATCATGAAGCTTTCTAGGGATAGATACTTCCAATTCAAGTTTCCCTTCAAGAGATTTTATCATAGCTTCGACGATATGATCGGTAAAGGCCTTGTTTTGGCTATAAGCATGTGGAGAGTTTAACATGGATTGCATCAAGGAAATGCATTAAATCAAGGAGCAACTATCATAATTGAATTCCTTGAAATCCATGGTAGTAATTTCATTACTACTCAAAGTTTTAACTTCTTGTACTCCACTTTCAATGCTTTTAGCATCAAGATAGATGGACTCCGAATCATTCGGGTACTTTTCAACCAAAGTGGATTCATATCCAGCCCCATAATCATTAGGTTTGACACAAGAAAACAAAGATTCAATGGGAGTCACACCAAGCACTTTAAGATCTTCGTGATTCTCATCACGAGTTTCAGGTTTAGCAGACATTTTATTGACTAAAGTAGCCTGCTTATCAGAAATGTGGCCTACCAACTTTTCAAGTGGAGCAAACTGAGAATTTAGCGCAAGGAATTCTTTGGCCATATCATCAACTTCTCTACTCATAAAAGCCAGAAAAGAAATTTGCTCCTTCAGCTCTCTACGAAAGTAACTGTTGTATTCAAACTGTGTAGACGTGAAGTCTTTAACACTAGTTTCAATCTCTTCTAAGTTCACATAGTGAGCATCAAAATCCCTTGGTTGGGCCATTCGGGTTTTAGCAGGCAGGCAAGCGGGCAAGCACACAAGCGAACAAAGAGCAAGCGTGAAAAAGGCGAACGAAAAGGCAAACGAAAAAGGCAAATTGGTGAACTGGGGGAGAGCAAAACGAGAGGCAACTGGCAAACAAAGTAAATGCAAGAGATGAGTCTGCGACACTTACTTGGATGATTTCTTGACTTGATCTTCCTCCCCGGCAACGGCGCGTGAAATCCTTCTGCTACGTCAACAAAAGTTGTTCCCCGATAGTGGTGCCAGAGATCCTTCTGTCGTCTCTTGAGCTTGCGTTGGTTTTTCCCTTGAAGAGGAAAGTGTGATGCAGCACAGGAGTAGTAAGTATTTCCCTCAGTTTGAGAACGAAGGTATCGATCCAGTAGGAGGGTCTCGTCAAGTCCAGAGTACCTGCGCAAACACAAACAAGCTTGCACCCAACGCTTCAAAAGGGTTGTCAATCCCTTCAAGATTGTTTGCAAAGTGAGATCTGAAGGCGGAAAGTGCAATGAAGTAAAAAGTGTAAGGCTGAAAATATGGTGTGGAGTAGACCCGGGGGCCATAGTGTTCACTAGAGGCTTCTCTCAAAATAGCAAATATCACGGTGGGTAAACAAATTACTGTCGAGCAATTGATAGAACCACGCAAAGTCATGACGATATCTAAGGCAATGATCATACATATAGGCATCACGTCTGAGACAAGTAGACTGATACTTTCTGCATCTACTACTATTACTCCACACATCGACTGCTATCCAGCATGCATCTAGTGTATTGAGTTCATGACGAACAGAGTAACGCCTTAAGGAAGATGACATGATGTAGAGGGATAATCTCAAACCAATGATGAAAACCCCATCTTTTTACCCTTGATGGCAACAACACGATGCGTGCCGCGCTACCCCTTCTGTCACTTGGTGAGGTCACCGCACGGTATGAACCCAAAACCAAGCACTTCTCCCATTGCAAGAATCATAGATCTAGTTGCCCAAACAGAACCCACAACTCGAAGAGAATTACAAGGATATGAAATCATGCATAAGAGAGATCAGAAGAAACTCAAATAAGATTCATAGATAATCTGATCATAAATACACAATTCATCGCATCTCGACAAACACACCGCAAAAGAAGATTAAATCGGATAGATCTCCATGAAGATCATGGAGAACTTTGTATTGAAGATCCAAGAGAGAGAAGAAGACATCTAGTTACTAGTTATGGACCCGTAGGTCCATGGTGAACTACTCACGCATCATCGGAGAGGTCAAGGTGTCCATGAAGAAGCCCTCCGTATCTGAAACCCCCTTCTGCAGGGCACCAGAACGTGCCCAGATGGGATCTTGCGGAGACAGAAGCTTGCGGCGGCGAAAAAGTACTTTCGATGATCTCCTGACGTTTTTGGGATTTTTAGGGAATATATAGGCGCAACCCCTAGGGCAGAGGGCGTCCAGGGGTCCCACAAGCCTGTGGGCTACGGCCTCCCCCTGGCCGCGGGGTGGGGGCTTGTGGGGCCCCTGGGTCCCCTGCCTTGGCTCTCAAGTCTCCTGATCTTTTTCCGTTACGGAAAAATTCTTTTCGGGGATTTTATTCCGTTTGGACTCCGTTTCAAAATCTCCTCTTCAAGGGGTCAAAAACATGGAAAAAACAGGAACTAGCACTTGGCACTGAGTTAATAGGTTAGTCCCAAAAAAGATATAAAAGCTATGCAAAACATCCAAAGTTTGACAAGATCATAGCATGAAACCATCAAAAATTATAGATACGTTGGAGACGTATCACTCCACATAGATCACGTCTTGTTCATCACATGAAATTCATTTTGATCGTATCATATTTGATTCAATCATTGAACTCATCCTTGATGCATACACAACCATATGTATATGACATTCATTTAGAATTCATTCGAGCTCCTTGCATATTCATGGAACTAACATATTTCAATTCATCCAATATTCTTCATGTATTGAAAATGGAACATCCCTTCAAATGTATAACTCAATGCAAACATTAGTCCATTAGTGTTGGGGATATTACACGTGGGTAACCCACCCTAAGTGGGCCGGGTCACCAAAGGGGCGACTTACCATTTACCGCCCGTCTCGCGGCCCAGAAGCTGGATGGCGGTTCAAGAGGTCGTGCGGATGATGGATTACCAAGAAAGTTCCTGATCGTGGAGGACACGGCGACTTAGAGATAAGGAAGGCCACGAAGAGTAGCATGGCAGGACCTTGTAAACCCTAGGGCCTCGACCTTTATATAAAGGCGAGTCCCAGGGAGAGATTAGGCGAGTTAGAGAGAATCGAGAGCTAGGTCAGGCGAGTCACGCCCACCTTGTAATCGAAACCAACATTAATCCACACATAGAAGGACATAGGCTTTTACCTCCTCACGATGGGCCGAACCTGGGTAAATCTGAGTCTCGCTTTCGCTCACCCCGTTCGAGTCGCCACCAAGGTGAGATGGCTCCATCTCTAAGTCCTTTCACGAGGACATCTGCCATGATAAAACCACAACAATTAGGATTGTCATCAATTACCAAAACCACACATGGGAACTACATGCACTTTCAATCTCCCCCATTTTGGTAGTTGATGACAATATCAACAACATGATTTATATAATGAATTTTAACACAAGTATGAAATTTACCCAAGGATATATTGAATACTTGGGATGGTTTTGATAGCACCAAGTGTCACAAAGATACTTGAGTTTACGACACTCGGTGTACTAACATCAAAATACCACATAATATATAGAGCAAGCTCCCCAAAATATATGCATGTATGAAGGAACTATGAATTTGCTTGCATATATTGGTTATCGTAAACTACGTTGAGTTTTCTCTATATATATTCATTCATGCAATAAACAATAAGCCATAGGCACTTTTAGATTATCTTAAATCCTGTGAGTTTCTCCCACATTGGCAACAAATGCCAAAATGGGACAAATCTCGAAGACAATGAGTTCCTCCTTAGAGTATGCATATTAGAAGATGTGAGTGAAACAAAATGCACATATTTAATGACAGGCAATTTGAGGAGCTCGGGATCTAGAGATTGCAATAGATGTGATATCAAAATAGCCATTCGCCATGTGAGTGAAACATTCAAAGATCTAAACAACATATTTTGGACAAGATATAACGTAAATATCCAAATTGATCATTATGATAAGTATGGGTCCTAAATACATCCAAACGCATGAGTGCATAACATTATATGCAAAACATACAAGCACTCACTTCGCAACCTCTTACCGATACCACCAATGAAGCAATAAGGAAGGAATCAAGTGACCGGCAAGGGTCAAGTGATATCGCAAAGATGGGAACTTACTTATGTGCACAAATTTCTAAGTGGACTATAGCAGTCTATGTATCCACAACGAAACTTGCATGCATAAAATAGTCAAAATTGATGAGAACATGATATGCACAAGTGAAACCATAATCATACACATGTTATCCTAACATAAGAGCAAGGCACATGGCACAAAGACCATGGCACAAGTTGATCTCATTTGTATAACAATGAATTACTAAGAAGATACCAAATACTACGAGCAATTATAGAGTTTTTGAATTTTTCATACAAAATTCACATGAGAGAACATTTTAGAATTGATTTGCAATGAATTGCTTATTTGGCATGTCTTGGGATAAATGAACCATGAATATGATTTTGTAGATCTCCATTCGATGATTCTACTCAATTGTCTAACCATTGCAATAGAGTGTTTTCAAGAACATGTAGGAAAACACAACTAGAATAAGTACTATTACATGTTATGATGCAACCTACACAAGGTTGACTCTACTTATATACATGCATGAAGTAAATACTTGTTACCAAGAAAGCATTGGTATGAAGTAGTAATGACTGAGTCATATACTATTGGCTCTAATTCCCTCATGGTGACACCGCCTTCTTTATGAATAAGCCAAGACAATAATGCTTCTCCAATGTACCTACATCCCTTTTAAGTACAATATGGTCCCCAAACTTATTGGGTCCGAATTAGTTAGTCTAACTACAATATATAGGGCAAAAGCCACTCAATTATGTGCATGTAGATATGAATTTAAATTTCATGCACATCTTAGCTTTGAAGGATATGACGGATTTACCATATATATATTGGATAAAAAATAAAGTAAACAAGGCATGAGAATTTAAACATAGTAAATATGCCTACACAAGCCTACCAAAATCCAAAGAGATACAAATTGGACAAATGAACACATAACTGTTAATACCTCCAATAACCTCACCAATCATTCATGTTGTCCAAAATAAATCAAAGTGACAAATCAACGTATGATAGCACACAAAGTTCAACACATGAGCTAAGCAAAACAAATGAGCATATGAGATATGCATTGAATATATTCTTACATGTTGTTGGAAATATGCTCTAGAGGCAATACTAAAGTTGTTATTATTATATTTCCATTTCATGATAATTGTATATTATTCATGCTATAATTGTATTAACCAGAAACCGTAATACATGTGTGAATATATAGATCACAATGTATCCCTAGTGAGCCTCTAGTTGGCTAGCTCGTTGATCAATGGATGATAATGGTTTCCTAATCATGGACATTGGATGTCATTGATAACGGGATCACATCATTAGGAGAATGATGTGATGGACAAGACCCAATCCTAAGCATAGTACTAGATCGTGTTGTTCGTATGCTAAAGCTTTTCTTATGTTAAGTATCCTTTCCTTAGACCGTGAGATTGTGCAACTCCCGGATACCGCAGGAGTGCTTTGGGTGTATCAAATGTTACAACGTAACTGGGTGACTATAAAGGTGCACTACGGGTATCTCCGAAAGTGTTTGTTGGGTTGGTACGAATCGAGACCGGGATTTGTCACTCCGTGTATGAAAACAAAGTGTAGACTTTGGAAGAACTACTTGATGGTCGTAAGACTACTAACTATGGATGGGTCTTAAAAGGAAGACATACAGTGATGGTGAAAAGTCACCATTAAGAAAGCTCGAATTGTCGCAAAGATGTTTTCGACAAAGTTGAAAGAGTTGACTACGATGAGACTTTTTCACTCGTAACGATGCTAAAAGTCTGTTGGAATTATGTTAGCAGTTGCTGCATCATTTATGAAATTTTGCAGATAGGATGTCAAAATATTGTTTCCTCAATCGTTTCCTTGAGGAAAAGTTGTATGTGATACAACCAGAAGTTTTTGTCGATCCTAACGGGTGCTAACAAGTATGCAAAGCTCCAGCGATCTTTCTATGGACTCGAGCAAGAATCTCGGAGTTGGCATATACACTTTGATGAGATGATCAAAGTTTTTGGTTTTATCCAAAGTTTATGAGAAACTTGTATTTCCAAAGAAGTGAGTGGGAGCACTATAGAATTTATGATGAATATATGTTGTTGACATATTGTTGATAAGAAATAATGTAGAATTTCTGGAAAGCATAAAGGGTTGTTTGAAAGGAGTGTTTCAAAGGAAAACATGGATTAAGCTACTTGAACATTGAGCATCAAGATCTATGGAGATGGATCAAAGTGTTTAATAGAACTTTCAACAAAATGCATGCCTTGACAAGTTTTTGTAAGTGTTCAAAATAGATTGGCAAAAGAAGGAGTTCTTGGCTATGTTATAAGGTGTGAATTTTGAGTAAGACCCAAAAGCCCGACCACGGCAGAAGAAAGAGAAAGGACGAATGTCGTCATCTATGCATCAGCTGTAGGCTCTATAAGTATGCTATGTTGTGTACCACACCTAAAGTGTGCTTTGCCATGAGTCAGTAAAGGGGTACAAGAGTGATCCAGGAATGGATCACTAGACAGCGGTCAAAGCTATCCTTAGTAACTAATGGAGTAAGGAATTTTTCTTGATTATGGAGGTGATTAAAGAGTACGTCATTAAGGGGGTTACGTCGATGAAAGCTTTGTCACTAATCCGGATGACTCTGAGTAGTAAACTGGATTCATATAATGGAGCAGTCATTTGGAATAGTTCCAAATGGTGCATGGTAGCAGTATCTATATGAAGACATAGAGATTTGTAAAGCACACACGGATCTGAAAGGTTCAGACATGTTGACTAATAAACCTCTCTCACAAGAAAGACATGATCGAACCCCAGAACCGTATGGGTGTTGGATTCATTGCAATCACATAGTGATGTGAACTAGATTATTGACTCTAGTGCAAGTGGGAGACTGTTGGAAATATGCTCTAGAGGCAATAATAAAGTTGTTATTATTATATTTCGAGTTCATGACAATTGTCTATTATTCATGCTATAATTGTATTAACCAAAAAACTGTAATACATGTGTGAATATATAGATCACAATGTGTCCCTAGTGAGCCTCTAGTTGGCTAGCCCGTTGATCAATGGATGATCATGGTTTCCTGATCATGGACATTGGATGTCATTGATAACGGGATCACGTCATTAGGAGAATGATGTGATGGACAAGACCCAATCCTAAGCATAGCACTAGATCGTGTTGTTCGTATGCTAAAGCTTTTCTAATGTCAAGTATCTTTACCTTAGACCGTGAGATTGTGAAACTCCCGGATACCGCAGGAGTGCTTTGGGTGTATCAAACGTCACAACGTAACTGGGTGAATATAAAGGTGCACTACGGGTATCTCCGAAAGTGTTTGTTGGGTTGGTACGAATTGAGACTGGGATTTGTGACTCTGTGTGACGGAGAGGTATCTGTGGGCCCACTCGGTAGAACATCATCATAATGAGCTCAGTGTGACTAAGGAGTTAGGCACGTGATGACGTGCTACAGAACGAGTAAAGAGACTTGCCGGTAACGAGATTGAACAAGGTATAGGGATACCGATGATCGAATCTCGGGAAATTATCATACAGATAAACAAAGGGAATTGCATACTGGATTGATTGAATCCTTGACATCGTGGTTCATCCAATGATATCATGGTGGAACATGTGGGAACCAACATGGATATCCATACCCCGCTATTGGTTATTGGCCGAAGAGATGTCTCGGTCATGTCTGCATGTCTCTCGAACCCGTAGGGTCTACACACTTAAGGTTCGATGGGGCCAGGGTTATACGGAAATAGTGTACGTGGTTACCGAAGGTTGTTCGGACTCCCGAATAAGATCCCGGACGTCACGAGGAGCTCTGGAATGGTCCGAGGATAAATATTTATATATAGGATGACGGGTTTTGGACACCGGAAATGTTTCGGACGTCACTGCTAACGTACTGGGACCACCAGAAGGGTTCAGGGGGTCCACCAGGAGGGGCCACCAGCCCCTAAGGCTAGCATGGGCTCAAAGGTGGAAGGGAACCATCCGAGAGTGGGGTGGTGCGCCTCCCACCTAGGCCCAAGGCGCAGCAAGGGAGGAAGGGGGACAAACCCTAGCGCACGAGGCCCAAGGCCTACCTAGGGGTGCGCCTCCACCTCTCCCTGCCCTAGCCGCCACCTCCCTGGCGCAGATGGGGCTGCCGCACAACTTAGGGGTGGGAACCCTAAGGGTGGGCACCTCCTTCCTCTCCCCCTATATACAGTGGAGTTTTGGGCTGATTTGAGACACGCAATCTTTCTCTCTCGGCGCAGCCCTTCCTCTCTCTAACCTCGTCCTCCGCATAGCTTAGCGAAGCTCTACCGGAGAACCACGTACCTCCACCATCACCATGTCGTCGTGCTGCCGGAGTTCTCTCTCTAAAATTCTCCCTCCTCCATGTTGGATCAAGGTGTAGGAGACGTCACCGGGCTGTACGTGTGTTCAATGCGGAGGTGCTGTGATTCAGCACATAGATCGGAACCAACTGCGATCTGAATTGGTGCGAGTACGACTCCATCGACCGCGTTTTAGTAACACTTCCGCTTAGCGATCTTCAAAGGTATGAAGATGCTCTACAACATCTCTCATTGCTGGTTTCTCCATAGATAGATCCTTGTATGGCATAGGATTTTTTTTGAAATTACTACGTTCCCCAACAGTGGTATCCGAGCCAAGGTTCTATGCGTAGATTCTATGCACGAGTAGAACTCAAAAGTTGTGGCGCTGATTTTGTAAATTGCTTGCCGTTACTAGTATTATCTTGATTCGGCGGCATCGTGGGATGAAGCGACCCGGACCGAGTTTACACGTACTCTTACGTGAGACTGGTTCCACCGACTGACATGCACTAGTTGCATAAGGTGGCTAGCGGGTGTCTGTCTCTCCCACTTTAGTCGGATCGGATTTGATGAAGAGGTTCCTTATGAAGGGTAAATAGCATTGGCATATAAACATCGTGGCTGTCACGCATGTGAGAAACGTTCTTGCTAGACACCCAAATCAGCCACGTAAAACTTGCAACAACAATTAGAGGATGTCTAACTTGTTTTTGCAGGGTATGCTATGTGATGTGGTATGGCCAAAAGGATGTGATGTTACATATGTGATGTATGAGATTGATCATGTTCTTGAAATAGGATTCACGACTTGCATGTCGATGAGTATGACAACTCGCAGGAGCCATAGGAGTTGTCTTAATTTATTGTATGAGATGCAAAGCCATGTTGATTACTTTATTTTATCGCTAACGGTTAGCTATAGTAGTAGAAGTAATACTTGGCGTGACGACTCCACGGAGACACAATGATGGAGATCATGATAGTGGAGATCATGGTGTCATGCCGGTGACAATGATGAACATGGTGCCCCGAAGATGATGATCAAAGGAGCAAGATGATATTGGCCATATCATGTCACTATATGATTGCATGTGATGTTTATCATGTTTTACATCTTATTACTTAGAACGACGGTAGCAAAGATAAGATGACCCCTCATGAAAATTTTGAGAAAGTATTCACCTAAGTGTGCACCGTTGCTAAGGATCGTTGTCTCGAAGCACCACGTTATGATCGGGTGTGATAGATTCTAACGTTCGCATACAACGGATGTAAGCCAGTTTACACACGCAAAACACTTAGGTTGAGTCTACGAGCCTAGAATGTACAAACATGGCCTCGAATACGGAAGACCGAAAGGTCGAGCATGAGTTGTATGGTTGATACGATCAGCATGGAGATGCTCACCATTGATGACTAGTCCGTCTCACGTGATGATCGGACACGGGCTAGTCGACGTGGTTCATGTATCACTTGGATGACTAGAGAGATGTCGATCTGAGTGGGAGTTCATTAAATAATTTGATTAGTTGAACTTAATTATCATGAACATAGTAAAAAGTTCTTTGCAAATTATGTTATAACTTGTGCTATAGCTCTACGGGTTTTTAATATGTTCCTAGCGAAAACTTAGTTGAAAGATAGAAGTAGAAATTGTCCGGACTAGGTTCGTTAACTGAGGATTGTCCTCATTGCTAAGCAGAAGGCTTATGTCCTTAATGCACCACTCGGTGCGTTGAACACCAAGCATGATCTGTGGATGTTGCGAACATCCGACATACACGTTTTTGATAACTACATGATAGTTCAGTGCACATTGCTTAAATGGCTTAGAATTGAGGCACTAAAGACGCTTCGAACGTCGCGGGACATACGAGATGTTCCAAGAGATGAAATTAGGATTTCATGCTCAACCCTTGTTGAGAGGTATGATACCTCCGACAAGATTCTTTGCCCACAAAGTAACGAGAAAAACTTAATCGTTGAGCATGTGCTCACATTGTCTGAGTACTACAAGTCACTTGAATCAAGGGGGAGTTAGTCTTCCAGATGAGATAGTGATGGTTCTCCAAAGTTACTGCCACCAAGCTACTAGAGCTTTGTGATGAACTATGACATATTAGGGATGGATATGATGATCCTTGAGCTATTCGCGATGTTTGACACCACGAAAGTAGAAATCAAAAAGGAGCATCAATTGTTGATGGTTTGTAAAACCGCTAGTTTCAAGAAGGGCAAGGGCATGAAGGGATACTTCATTAAAACGGCAAACCAGTTGCTGCTCTAGTGAAAAGACCTAAGGTTGAACACAAACCCGAGACTAAGTGCATTTGTAATGAGGGGAACAGTCACTGAAGAGGAACTACCCTAGATACTTGGTAGATGAGAAGGCTGGCAAAGTCGACAAAAGTATATTGGATATACATGATATAGATGTGTACTTTACTATTACTCCTAGTAGCATCAGGATATTAGATACCGGTTCAGTTGCTAAGTGTTAGTAACTCGAAATAAAAGCTACAGAATAAACGGATACTAGCTAAGGGAAATTTTGAGGAAGCCCATCATTGGAATATACAAGCCAAGTTATATAATGAAAATTCCCACTAGTATATGAAAGTGACAAAACAAGAGACTCTCTATCATGATGAACATGGTGCTATTTTGAAGCACAAGTGTGGAAAAAAGATAGTAGCTTTGTCCCTTCTCTCTTTTTCTCTCATTTTTTTTGTTTGGGCTCTTTGGCCTCCCCTTTTTTCATTTCATTTTTTGTGGGCATCTTTGGCATCTTTTTTTCCCTTCACATGGGACAATGCTCTAATAATGATGATCATCACACTTTTATTTACTTACAACTCAATACTTAGAACAATAATGACTCTATATGAAATGCCCCTGGCAGTGTACTGGGATGTGCAACGATCTAGCTTAGCGTATGACGTTGAAACAAAGTTCTAACTATCTTACGATCATGCAATGGCAAAATGAAAATGACGGCACATGTCGTGAGACGGAACGGTGGAATTTGCATGGAAATATATCTCAGAATGGCTATGAAAATGCCATAATAGGTAGGTATGGTGGCTGTTTCTAGGAAGGTATATGGTGGGTTTGTGCACCGGTGAAAGTTGCGCGGCACTAGAGAGGCTAGCAATGGTGGAATGTGAGAGTGCATTGATACGTCTCAAACGTATCTATAACTTTGATGGTTTCACGCTGTTATCTTGTCATCTTTGGATGTTTTATGTACCTTTTATATCTTTTTTGGGACTAACTTATTAATTCATTGCCAGTTCCTGTTTTTTCTGTGTTTTTGGCTCTTTTCAGATCTGATTTTGGAATGGAGTCCAAACGGAACAAAATCCCCGAAACGATTTTTTTTCGAATGTAAGAAGATCAGGGGGCCTGTGGGCCAAGCCAGGAGGGCTACAGGGAGCCCACAAGCCCCCACTCTACAACCAGGGGGGAGGCGGTGGTGGGCAGGCTTGTGGCCTCCCTGGCGCCCCCCTGACCTAGATCTTGCCTCTATATATTCCCTAAAAATCAGAAAAAAAATCAAGGGAGCCACGAAAATACTTTTCCGCCGCCGCAAGCTTCCGTTTCCGCGAGATCTCATCTGGAGACCCTTCCCGGCGCCCTGCCGGAGGGGACTTTGGAATTGGAGGGCTTCTTCATCATCATCATCGCCCCTCCAATGACTCGTGAGTAGTTCACTTCAGACCTACGGGTCCGTAGTTAGTAGCTAGATGGCTTCTTCTCTCTCTTGGATCTTCAATACAAAGTTCTCCATGATCTTCGTGGAGATCTATCAGATGTAATCTTCTTTGGCGGTGTGTTTGTCGAGATCCGATGAATTGTGGATTTGTGATCAGATTATCTATGATATATATTTGAGTCTTTGTTGATTTCTTATATGCATGATTTGATATCTTGTAAGTCTCTCCGAGTCTTGGGTTTTGTTTGGCCAACTAGATCTAGGATTCTTGCAATGGGAGAAGTGCTTGGTTTTGGGTTCTTACCATGTGGTGACCTTTCCCAGTGACAGTAGGGGAAGCAAGGCACACATTGAGTGGTTGCCATCAAGGGTAACAAGGTGGGCTGTGTCGTTGATATGAGATTGTCCATCTACATCAGGTCATCTTGCTTAAGGCGTTACTCTGTTCTTTTGGACTTCATACACTAGATGCATGCTGGATAGCGGTCGACATGTGGAGTAATAGTAGTAGATGCAGAAAGTATCGGTCTACTTGTTTTGGACGTCATGCCTATAGATATAATCATTGCCATAGATATCGTCACGACTTTGCGCGGTTCTATCAATTTCTCGACAGTAATTTGTTCACCCACCGTCTACTTGCTTTCATGAGAGAAGCCACTAGTAAACACTACGGCCCCCGGGTCTATTCACATCTATCGTTTACACCTCCGCTTTTACTTTGCTTTGTTACTTTGTTGCTTTCAGTTCTCATTTGGCGAACAATCTATAAGGGACTGACAACCCCTTCATAGCGTTGGGAGCAGGTTCTTTGTGTTTGTGGAGGCACTTGTGATACTCCTTCACTAGATCGATACCTTGGTTCTCAAAACTGAGGGAAATACTTACCACCGCTACGCTACATCACCCTTTCCGCTTCGAGGGAACACCAACGCAAGGCTCCAAGGCCACGGGGAAATCCTTTGCATATTTGCCTAGGAAGTCCCTAAAGGCGTAGCCGTAGCAGAAGGATTCCTGGTGTCGTTGCTGATGTGAATCAAGACAAGAACTGTCTCCCGTTAGCACGTGTTTCTGGCGCCATTGGAAGGTCTTTTGTTGTAGTAGCAGAAGTATTTCTGGCGCCGTTGCCAGGGAAGGAGAGATCTATCCAAGTAGGTCTCACAAACTCATCTCCTGCATTTACTTTTTTGCCAGTTGCCTCTCGTTTTCCTCTCCCCCAGTTCACATTTGCCGTTTTCATTTGCCTTTCTCCATGGCGTTTCTCGTTTGCCTTTTTTCGTTCGCCCTTTTCTCTCGCTTGCTTTCTGTTCGCTCGTGTGCCATGTGCCTTCATTATGATTGCATCTTCGCTTGCTGAAAATCTAGTGATATGGATCCTCATCCACTAGCTAATCTCTTTAAGAGACCCACTTATGTGGAACGAATTGCTAGTGAGTTGAGGGCACTTGACTATCTTTATGGAGTTTTGCTTGAGATGCGTGAATCTGAAAATCGTGATGAAGAAACTTATGAAGTGATTCACTAGAGCTCCTTGGATGAAAAGCATGATTGCAATGGTTTCACTACAAATTCTATTAATGACAATCATGCTAAAAATATGCAAAACCCTAAGCTTGGGGATGCTAGTTTTGCTATGTCCACTACTTATTGCAATAATCATGATTGGGGTGATGATCTTTCTTATGATCTTGAAATTTTGTTTAAACCTCATGATGAATATGATATTTGCAATATTATTGAAAGTGGGTTTGGAGAAGTCATGACTTTAGATGATAATCCCACTATTTTTGAAGAGCGTCAACTTTGCATGCATGTGGATCGTGAAAAGAATATCCTATGGGATAGCTATATTGTTGAATTTGAATATGATCACACATGTAATTGCTATGAGAGAGGATAATATTTTGGTAGAAACTCTCATATTACCAAATTACCTCTCGTTATGTTGAGATTGCTATTGTCTCTTTCTTCTTCCTTGCATTTGGCAGCTATTGGTTGTCTTGACAATTTTTCTTCCTATAAAATGCCTATGCATAGGAAGTATGTTAGACTTAGATGTGATTTTCACATGCTTTAGGATGCTCTCGTTGTGCTTCAATTCTTGTCTTTTGTGAGAGCATCATTGAATGCCTAGCTAAAGGCGTTAAACAAAAGCGCTTGTTGGGAGGCAACCCAACGAATCTATCCTTTTTATTTCTGTTTTGTGTTTTCGACACTTTCATAATTCTGTTATGATTGTGTTTTTTGTGTTTCCTTTTGCGTTTGTGCCAAGCAAAACCGTTATGATTAGTCTTGGGGATGATCGTTTGGTCATGCTGGAAAAGACAGAAACTTTCACTCACGAAAAGAATTTTCATTTTTTTTCTGTAAGAGCTTTTGAGTTGATTCTTTTTTCTGCTGATTTCTACGCCAATTCTTCAGACTGTCGTAAGGTTTAAGAATTTTTGAAGTACCGTAGATATATGAAATATACTGATTGCTACAGACTGGTCTGCTGTTAACAAATTCTATTTTTGTTGTGTTGGTTGCTTATTTTGATGAAACTATGGATAGTATCGGGGGTATTAGCCATGGAAGATTGAGAATACAGTAACCCAACATCAGCACAAGTAGAATTTAAGTTTGCTACAGTACCTAAGGAAGTGGTGGTTTGCTTTCTCATACTAATGTTATCACGAGTTTCTGTTTAAGTTTCGTGTTGTGAAGTTTTCAAGTTTTGGGTGAAGTTCTTATGGACAAAGAGATAAAGAGTGGCAAGAGCTCAAGCTTGGGGATGCCCAAGGCACCCCAAGAATTCAAGGATGCCGTAAAAGCCTAAGTTTGGGGATGCCCCGGGAAGGCATCCCCTCTCTCATCTTCAATCCATCGGTAACGTTACTTGGGGCTATATTTTTATTCACCACATGTTATGTGTTTTTGCTTGGAGCGTCTTGTATTGTAGGAGTCTTTAATTTTTTTTGTGTCACAATCATCCTTGCTGCACACCTAGAGAGAGATACATGCACTCACCGTGATTTTTTCGAGCTTCACTTATATCTTTTGGTAGACAATTCAGATCACATGTGCTTCACTTATATCTTTTGAGCTAGATACTTTTGCTCTATGTGCTTCACTTATATCTTTTAGAGCACAGCGGTGCGTGGCTTGGTAGTTGATCTATGCTTTGAAAGTAGTCCCAAAAGGGGTACTTATCCAAAGGGATATGAAAACTTCCACCTTCATGTGCATTGAATAGTTAGAGAAGTTTGATTCCTCTCAATTAGTTTTGAGATATGGTTGTGGTAATATTGAAGTTATGCTAGTAAGGTGTTGTGGATCTAGAAATACTTGTGTTGAAGTTAGTGATTCCCGTAGCATGCACGTATGGTGAACCGCTATGTGATGAAATCTGAGCATGATTAGTCTATTGATTGTCATCCTTTGCGTCGCGGTCGGGATCGCGCGATGGTTTATACCTACCAACCGTTCCCCTAGGAGTATGCGTTGAATGCCTTGTTTCGATTACTAATAAAACTTTTGCAACAAGTATATGAGTTCTTCATGACTAATGTTGAGTCCATGGTTTAGATGCACTTTTACCTTCCACCATCACTATCTTCTTAGTGTCGTGCAACTTTCGCCGGTGCACAAAACCCACCATTAGACTCCCTCTAAACAGCCACCATACCTACCTACTATGGCTTTTTCAAAGTCATTCCGAGATATATTGCCATGCAACTACCACCATGACATGTGCCATCACGTCTACATTACCATTGCATGATCGTAAGATAGCTAGCATGATGTTTCCATTAATGTCTATGCCATGCTCGATCATTGTCACGGTACACTAGCGAAGGCATTCCATATAGAGTCATCGTTGCTCTAAGTTTTGAGTTGAAAGTGTGATGATCATCATTAATGGAGCATTGTCCCATGTGAGGAAATAAAAGAGGCCAAAGAAGCCCACCAAAAAAGAGAGGCCAAAGAGCACACAAAAAAATAAAAAAAATGAGAGTCTCTCGTTTTTCCACACTTGTGCATATTAAGCACCATGATCTTCATGATTGAGAGTCTCTCGTTTTGTCACCACCATATAGCTAGTGGGAAATTTTCATTATATAACTTGGCTTGTATATTCCAATGATAGGATTCCTCAAAATTGTCCTAGGTCTTCGTGAGCAAGCAAGTTGGATGCACACCCACTAGTTTTCTTTAAGAGCTTTCACATACTCTTAGCTCTAGTGCATCATTTGTATGGCAATCCCTACTCATTCACATTGATATATATTGATGAGCATCTCCACAGCTCATAGATATGCCTAGTTAATGTGACTATCTTCTCCTTTTTTGTCTTGCAACCTCCACCACACTCCACACCACTTATAGTGCTAAAACCATGGCTCATGCTCATGTATTGCGTGAGAGTTGAAAAGGTTTGAGAAAGTAAAGGTGTGAAACAATTGCTTGGCCAATACCGGGGTTGTGCATGATTTAGATTCGTTGTGCAATGATGATAGAGCATAGCCAGACTATATTCTTTTGTAGGCATTACTTTCTTTTGGCCTTGTTATTTTGAAAGTTCATGATTACCTTGCTAGTTTGCTTGAATTATTATTGTTTCCACGTCAATAGCAAACTATTGTTTTGAATCTAATGGATCTGAACATTCATGTCACATAACAGGAGTTACAAAGGACATCTATGCTAGGTAGCATGAAAACATCAAAAATTCATTCTTTATCACTTCCCTACTCAAGGACAAGCAGGAGTTAAGCTTGGGGATGCTTGATACGTCTCAAACGTATCTATAATTTTTGATGGTTTCACGTTGTTATCTTGTCATCTTTGGATGTTTTATGTACCTTTTATACCTTTGTTGGGACTAACTTATTAATTCAGTGCCAAGTGCCAGTTCCTGTTTTTCTGTGTTTTTGGCTCTTTTCAGATCTGATTTTGGAACGGAGTCCAAACGGAATAAAATCCCTGAAATGATTTTTTCCCGAATGGAAGAAGATCAGGGGGCATGTGGGCCAAGCCAGGAGGGCTACAGGGAGCCCACAAGCCCCCACTCCGCCACCAGGGGGAGGCGGCGGTGGGCAGGCTTGTGGCCTCCCGGGCGCCCCCCTGACCTAGATCTTGCGCCTATATATTCCCTAAAAATCAGGAAAAAAAATCAAGGGAGCCACGAAAATACTTTTCCGCCACCGCAAGCTTCCGTCTCCGCGAGATGTCATCTGGAGACCCTTCCCGGCGCCCTACCGGAGGGGACTTTGGAGTTGGAGGGCTTCTTCATCATCATCATCATCATCGCCCCTCCAATGATTCGTGAGTTGTTCACTTCAGAACTACGGGTCTGTAGTTAGTATCTAGATGGCTTCTTCTCTCTCTTGGATCTTCAGTACAAAGTTCTCCATGATCTTCATGGAGATCTATCCGATGTAATCTTCTTTGGTGGTGTGTTTGTCGAGATGCGATGAATTGTGGATTTGTGATCAGATTATCTATGATATATATTTGAGTCTTCGCTGATTTCGTATATGCATGATTTTATATCCTTGTAAGTCTCTCCGAGTCTTGGGTTTTGTTTGGCCAACTATATCTATGATTTTGCAATGCGAGAAGTGCTTGGTTTTGGGTTCTTACCATGTGGTGACCTTTCCCAGTGACAGTAGGGGCAGCAAGGCACACATTGAGTGGTTGCCATCAAGGGTAACAAAGTGGGCTCTGTCGTTGATATGAGATTGTCCATCTACATCATGTCATCTTGCTTAAGGCGTTACTCTGTTCTTTTGGACTTAATACACTAGATGCATGCTGGATAGCGGTCGACGTGTGGAGTAATAGTAGTAGATGCAGAAAGTATCGGTCAACTTGTTTTAGACGTGATGCCTATAGATATAATCATTGCCATAGATATCGTCACGAGTTTGCGCGGTTATATCAATTCCTTGACAGTACTTTGTTCACCCACCATCTACTTGCTTTCATGAGAGAAGCCACTAGTAAACACTACGGCCCCCGAGTCTATTCACATCTATCGTTTACACCTCCGCTTTTACTTTGCTTTGTTACTTTGTTGCTTTCAGTTCTCACTTGGCGTACAATCTATAAGGGATTCACAACCATCGATACCTTGTGATACTCCTTCACTGGATCGATACCTTAGTTCTCAAAACTGAGGGAAATACTTACCATCGCTGCGCTACATCACCCTTTTCGCTTCGAGGGAACACCAACGCAAGGCTCCAAGGCCACGGGGAAATCCTTTGCATATTTCTCGAGGAAGTCCCTAAAGCCGTAGCCGTAGCAGAAGGATTCCTGGTGCCGTTGCTAAGGAGAATCAAGACAAGAACAGTCTCCCGTCAGCACGTGTTTCTGGCGCCGTTGGAAGGTCTTTTGTTGCAGTAGCATGCATCTATACCATGGACTCACATTAGTCATGAAGAACTCATATACTTATTGCGAAAGTTTTATTAGTAATCAAAACAAAGTGCTAAATTAATACTCCTAGGGGAAGGGTTGGTAGGTATTAACCATCGCGCGATCCCGACCGCCACACAAAGGATGACAATCAATAAATCAATTATGCTCCGACTTCCTAACATAGCGGTTCACCATACGTGCATGCTACGGGAATCACTAAACTCAACACAAGTATTTCTAGATTCACAACACCCTACTATCATAACTCGAATATTACCATATCCATATCTCAAAACTAATTGTGAGGAATCAAACTTCTCTTACTAATCAATGCATTTGAATATGAAAGTTTTTATTATATCCTCTTTGGATGCCTATCATATTTAGGACTAATTTCATAGCACAAGCCAATTACCAAGTTACTTAGAGAGAGCACTCTCAAAATGATATAAGTGAATATCAAGAGTTTTTATTTCTACAAAATATGACACCGCCGTGCTCTAAAAAGATTTAAGTGAAGCACTAGAGCAAAATTATCTAGCTCAAAAGATATAAGTGAAGCTTATTGAGTATTCTAACAAATTCACGATGAGTGCATGTCCCTCTCAAAAAGGTGTGCAGCAAGGATGATTGTGACAAAACAAAAATCAAATACTCCTATAATACACGACGCTCCAAGCAAAAGACATATCATGTGGTGAATAAAAATATAGCTCGAAGTAACGTTACCGATGGATTGAAGACGAAAGAGGGGATGCCTTCCTGGAGCATCCCCAAGCTTAGGCTTTTTGGTGTCCTTGAATTTGGCTTGGGATAAATTGGGCATCCCCAAGCTTAACATCTTTCCACTCTTTGTTCCATTGTCCATAAGAACATCACCCAAAACTTGAAAACTTCACAACACAAAACTTAAACAGAAACTCGTGATATCATTAGCATAAGAAAACAAACTACCAACTTTTTAGGTATTGTAGTAAACTTGATTTACATTTAGATTGATGTTATATTACTGTATTCTCACTTCTCCATTGCTCGTACCCCCCGATACTAACCATAGTTTCATCAAAGTAAGTTATCATCACAACAAAAAACAGAATCTGTCGAAAACACACTAGTCTGTAGCAATCTGTATATTTCGTATACCTCTGATATCCCAAAAATTCTGAAAAATTATTACAATTAGGAAAATTTGCATATAAATCAGAAGCAAAACGAATCAACTCAAAAGAAATTTCTGGATAGGAACTAAAAATAATTTCGTGAGCACAACATTTATGTCTTTTTCAGCATGATTAAACAACTATCACCAAAACTAATCATAAGGGTTCTACTTGGCACAAACACTAACTAAAACATAAAAACACAATCATAACAGAATTATGATGGTGTAGACTCAACAAAACAGAAAGTAAAAAAGCAAAAATAAATTTATTCATTGGGTTGCCTCCCAACAAGTGCTATCGTTTAACGCCCCTAGCTAGGCTTAACGATTTCAATGATGCTCACATAAAAAGTAGTAGTTGAGATATGCAAAAGAGCATCATGAATGGCAAAAAAACATGTTTATGTCTAACCCACTTCCTATGCATAGGGATTTTGTGAGCAAACAATTTATGGGAACAAGAATTAACTAGCATAGGAAGGCAAAACAAGCATAACTTCAAAACGTTGAACACCTAGAGAGGAAGCTTGATATTATTGCAATATGTAAAAGCATATGTTCCTCTCTCATAGTAATTTTCAGTAACATCATGAAAGAATTTTACAATATAAATATCACACAAAGCATTCTTTTCATGATCAATTATAGCATAAGGGTCATCACCAAAACTTGGGAAACAAAAAATATCATCTTCATCAAGCATATCATCCCCAAGCTTGTGATTTTGCATATCAGTAGCATCATAGATATTCAGAGAATTCATACTAACAGCATGGAAAACATGTTTTTCAATCAAGCAGATATCATGAACCACTTTATAATTTTCTTGTTTCAACACTTCATCAAATATCGAGATTCATGATTTTCAAACAAAGCTCCATAGAGATAGTCAAGTGCACTCAACTCACTAGAAAATTGTTCGTCATAATTTGGTCTTTTGAAAAGTTTAGCAAGTGGATGAGGATCCATATCAATAGATTTTTAGCAAGCGAAGATGCAAGAAAATAGAAGGCACATGGCAACACAAGCAAACATAGCAACAAAAAGGCGAACGGAAGAAGAGCGAATAAAAAGGAAAATATTTTTGGTATTTTCGGAAAATCGTTTTAGAAGTGGGGGAGAGGAAAATGAGAGGAAAAAGGCAAATAATGTAAATGCAAGAGATGAGTTTGCGATAGGTACTTGGTAGATATGGTTCACTTGATTACTCCCCGGCAACAGCACCAGAAATTCTTCTTGCTACTTCTCGAGCTTGCGTTGGTTTTTCCCTTGAAGAGGAAAGGGTGATGCAGCAAAGTAGCGATAAGTATTTCCCTCAGGTTGAGAACCAAGGTATCAATCTAGTAGGAGTATCAAGATGAGGCACCAATGAACCTGCGCAAAAACAAACAAACTTGTACCCAACGCGATAAAGGGGTTGTCAATCCCTTCACGATTACTTGCAAGGTGAGATCTGATAGAGATGAAAGGTAAATGGAAATAAAAGTGCAGCAAGGTATTTTTGGTGTTTTTGTAGATCTGAATATATGATGTGTAAAATAGACCCGGGGGCCATAGTGTTCACTAGAGGCTTCTCTCATGATAGCAAGTATTACGGTGGGTGAACGAATTACTGTCGAGCAATTGATAGAATCGCCCAAAGTCATGACGATATCTAAGGCAATGATCATACATATAGGCATCACGTCCGAGACAGTAGACCGATACTGTCTTCATCTACTACTAGTACTCCACAGATCGACCGCTATCCAGCATGCATCTAGTGTATTAAGTTCATAACAAACGGAGTAACGCCTTAAGCAAGATGACATGATGTAGAGGGATAAACTCATGCAATATGATATAACCCCCATATTTTTACCCTTAATGGCAACAACACGATGCGTGCCTTGCTACCCCTTGTATCACTAGGTGAGGACACCGCACGGTATGAACCCAAAACCAAGCACTTCTCCCATTGCAAGAATTATAGATCAAGTTGGCCAAACGAAACCCATAACTCGAAGAGAATTACAAGGATACGAAATCATGCATATAAGAAATCAGAGGAGACTCAAATAATATTCATAGATAATCTGATCATAAATCCACAATTCATCGGATCTCGACAAACACACCGCAAAAGGAAGTTACATCGGATAGATCTCCATGAAGATCATGGAGAACTTTGTATTGAAGATCCAAGAGAGAGAAGAAGCCATCTAGCTACTAGCTATGGACACGAAGGTCTGTGATGAACTACTCACGCGTCATCGAAGAGGCAATGGTGTTGATGAAGAAGCTCTCCATGTCCGAATCCCCCTCCGGCAGGGCACCAGAACGATCCCCGGATGGGATCTTGCGGAGACAGAAGCTTGCGGCGGCGGAAAAGTATTTTCATGGCTCTGTCTGGTGCTTTCGGGATTTTTAGGAATTTATAGGCGAAAGAGGTACGGCAAAGGAGCCACGGGGGGCCCACGAGCCTGCTAGGCGACCCCTAGGGCGTGCCTAGGGGGCTCGTGACCTCCCCCGAGACCTCCTGCCTTGGTTCTCAAGTCCTTTGCGTATCTTCAGTTATGGAAAAAAATCATCCCGCAGGGTTTATTCCGTTTGGCCTCCGTTTAATATTCTTTTCTGAAAAAGGTCAAAAACACGGAAAAAACAGAAACTGGCACTTGGCACTGAGGTAATAGGTTAGGCCCAAAAATAAAATAAAATGGCATATAAATGCATATAAGACATCCCAAGTTGATAATATAATAGCATGGAACAATCAAAAATTATAGATACATTGGAGGCGTATCATCTGTCGAAGCCCATGACGACCTTAGCGTGGTGGATCTTAGAGGGGGGATGAGATGAGGTGGCGTGAGGGTGGGTCACGGCAGATCCAAGCCAAAAAGCATACGAACCAGAGAGGGGTCGCCATGCCCGGTGCTCCTGCAATGGCTGCGACCACGGGGAAGGGATTCGGCACCATGGGACGTGCTCCGACGTGTACGGAGATAAGGAGAGGAGTGGGCAGAGGTTGCTGGCGGTGGCGGTGGGGGAGATGGCGGAAGTCATTGACATGACACCAGCGTGGAATGAGGGACGGAGGTCGCCGTTGGTGGGATCGGGTCGGGGAAGAGGATCGATTGCATCGAGGAGGGGTTGGTTGTGTTTGGAGAAAATGTTTGTTTTGGGTCAGGTCGGGTCGCATTGCATTTTCCTGGTTGATGAGTACAAAAAAATTGGGTCGAGGCGTGGGGGCGGTGGCGGCTGATGTCTACAGACGCTTCTATTCTTGTAGACTATGTTGTGCCTCCAAGCGCAGAAGTTTGTAGGACAACAACAATTTCCCTCAAGTGGATGACCTAAGGTTTATCGAACTCGGGGAACTAGAGGTTGAAGATGGTCTCTCTCAAGCAACCCTGCAATTAAGAAACAAGAAGTCTCTTGTGTCCCCAACACACCTAATACAATGGTAAATTGTATAGCTGCACTAGTTCAGTGAAGAGATGGTAAAATATGGGTGATAGGTGTGGCAAAGCAAGGTAATATAAATCTGTAATAAAAATTACACCAAGGTAGCAAGTGACAAAAGTGAGCATAAACAGTGTAACAATGATGAGAAACAAGGCCTAGGCTTCATACTTTCACTAGTGGCAACTCCCAACAACATTAACATAGTCTAATCACATGATATTTCCACTAAAACATGCAATGGTGACGTACTCGGAGGTCATTCCTTTGTGATCAAGAGAGGACGAGAATTATGTAGGCCTACAAAAGCACACCTCAGACTTCATAGTTCTCATCTATGGATTTCCCAATGTCACCGCGGCCATCCAAAGTGAGTAACACAATCACCACAATGTATCTCCAGGATAGTCAAAGACAAGCACCAAGAGACTCTCAATCTTCAATCAATTCACAAAAGAGGAAATCACTCATGAAAATATTCTTCTAATCCATGTCCAATAGACCGCTGTCACCATGATCTCACAGATTATACTAGATAAGATCAAGTGAGTACATCAATCCAATACAAAGAAGAAGGGGAAACATCATGGGATCACCCTAGGTTAACATAGCCTATGATCACAATCAAGATCACATCATGGGAGAGAGAATTAACCACATAGCTATTGTAGAAGACCTCACCCTCGAGGTGGAACTACTCCCAGTTCATGGAGGGATGAAGCAACGTCGATGGAGATGAATCCGGGGACACTTTCCAGTCCTGGCAGGGTGTCGGCACAGGAATTCTGGTCCACCAAAACTTGTTAGCGATGGCGGCGGAGATCGGAATTGCTTCTGGAGAAAAGGGTTCCGGAATCAGGGTTTCCTCCACGGGACTAAAAATAGGAGCCAAGGTAGGGCATCAGAGCGTGTGGGCCCCACCCAGACGGCCTCGCTGCGCGGCCAGGGGGCAGGCCGAGCCACCAGGGCACCTGGGGGCCTGGTGACCCCCCTCTAGCCCTCCTTCGGCCATCTGAAGTCTTCTGGAACGCTGATTTTTTTAATATTTTTTGTGGAATTTTTCGGGCACTGTAAATCTGGGTATAAACTTGCAATTCAAAGACATCAGCTGACAGAAACTGGCACTGGGTGCACTGAGTTAGTAGGTTAGCCCAAATATGTTGAAAAAGGTATGAAAGTGCACAAAACACATAGCAATGTCACCCAAAACTTGCATGAAGCAAACATAAATTATAAATATGTTTGGGACGTATCAGCGGCTTGCGAGCGGGCGTGCGGGTGCGGGAGGCCCGGAGGAAAAGGTCCATTTTAAACCTTGAACTGGTAGGGCTTTGGCGAATCAAACCCTGAACTCGAAATCTGTGTCGTTTGTACCCTAATCTCTTAGATCCCGGTCAAAATAAAACCTTGATAGCGCTTCCCAAATGGGGATTGCCGACGTGCCAGGGATTGCGGGGATGGGTTGTTTCCATGCGCGACTTGGTTGATAAAAGTGGGCTGGCCCAGTTTGGCCGTGTCATTTCCACTCATTCTCTCTATGTCCCCTGTTGTCGTGGTTTTGTCATGATAGATGTCCTCGTGAAAGGACTTAGTGAAGGAGCCATCGCACCTTGGTGGCGACTCAAAGCGGGTGAGCGAAAGCGAGACTCGGATTTACCCAGGTTCGGCCCCTCGTGTGGAGGTAAAACCTACGTCGTGCTTTGTGTAGATTAATGATGGATTCGACTACAAGGAGGGCGTAACTCGCCTGACCTAGCTCTCGATGATTTCTAACCTGCCCTATCTCGCCCAGGGACTCGCCTTTATATACAGGTCGAGTCCCTAGGGTTTACAAGAGTCCTAGCCACGCTACTGATCGTGGTCTTCCATATCTCTAAGTCACTGTGCTTTCCAAGACTGGAAACCTCCTTGGCGGCTTATCTTCTGCATCAATCCTGAACCTCCATCCAGCCCATGGGCCCTTGGGCTAAGGCTTGCATCAACAAAGGATGAGTCGCCCCTTTAGTGACCCAACCCAATTAGGGCGGGTTACACTACAGGTAATATCCCAAACATTAGGCCCAAGATTGAGTTGAATTTATTCATGACAATGAACTTCCACCCTCACTTTGGGCCGACTTGTATCACTTCCATCTTTTGACGAACAACAAGCCGCCGTCCACCATGAATTGTCTGAGCCGCCAAGTAGTTTTTGATGACATCACCTATCCCCTCCAGTTTCGGGATTTAATAATGTAACAACCCAACGAATCATTTTCACCATCATTTGGTTATCCCGCAAATCCAGGCGCCATCATTGCGAATTTTCAATCTGTCGCCTCTATTCCCGCGCCTGTCGTTTCATTTCCAGCGCCCGTCCTTTAAATAACCACAAGGGGAGTGGGGGCACCGTCACCTACCCCCACTTCATCTTCCTCGTCAGCTTCGTCTTCCTCGCGCTTGTGCCTCTGCCTTCTCGCCGTTCCCGAAGCTCCATCGCCAGCCATCTTGGTCCGGATGTTTCCAGGCGAACCGAAGGCGCAGTATCCACCGCAGATCTTCTACATCCACCTCGTGGAATCGTCCCCCTTTCTCAGGTAAGCACCTTTCCTTCATTAGGATTAGACCTCGCCCCATGTTCTTCTAGGTTATCTTCAGTAATGCGATGAACATTTCCCTCTATTTTAGATCCGTCAACATTTTTATGGTAGATCCTTTGTAGCGGTAGATCATGGTAGTTTCGCCGCATCCCTCGGCCACCTGATGTTTCACTTCATGGATTCATACGACATCCTTGTCGCATTTTCCGCGTTCTTAGCTTTCGTGATTTTGTCAGGCACTTTCTTTTCAATTTTGTCCACCCGTAGATCCGTAATTTATTGCTCGCCTTTAGAAACATGTTTATCCTCCTCCCGAGAATATTTCTAAGGAAAAAATCCTTTTAGAGTCACCACTCACCTTCTTCCACCACGGCGAGTTAGAACATCACCATAGCTACGCCTTTGATTGCTGAATAGCGAGTCATAACACCTTTGCAGACATGCCGTAAATCTCTCAATTGCGAGTTAGAATATCCCCATATCCACACCTTTGGTTACCGAATGGCAAGTCATAATGCTACTGCAACAAAAGACCTTCCAATGGCGCCAGCAATAGGCACGTCGACGGGAGAATATATACTTGGCTTGATCCTTCTGCTGCAGCTACGCCTTAAGGGATGTCCTAGGCAAGTATGCAAAGGGTTTTCCCCGTGGCCTTGGAGCCTTGCCTTGGTGTTCCCTCGAAGCGGAAACGGTGATGTAGCATAGAGTTGGTAAGTATTTCCCTCAGTTTGAGAACCAAGGTATCAATCTAGTGGAGGAGTATCTCAAGATCCTGCACAAACACAAAAGCTTGCTCCCAACGCTATGAAGGGGTTGTCAATCCCTTATAGATTGTTTGCCAAGTGAGAACTGAAAACAACAAAGTAACAAAGCAAAGTAAAAGCGGAGGTGTAAACGATGGATGTGAATAGACCCGAGGGCCGTACTGTTTACTAGTGGCTTCTCTCATGAAAGCAAGTAGAATGTGGGTGAACGAATTACTGTCGAGCAATTGATAGAACCGTGCAAAGTCGTGACGATATCTATGGAATGATCATATCTATAGGCATCACGTCCAAAACAAGTAGACCGATACTTTCTGCATCTAATACTATTACTCCACACGTCGACCGCTATCCAGCATGCATCTAGTGTATTAAGTCCATAAGAACAGAGTAACGCCTTAAGCAAGATGACATGGTGTAGAGGGATAATCTCAAACCAATGATAAAAACCCCATCTTTTTACCCTTGATGGAACTACTTGATGTGTGCCTTGTTGCCCCTATTGTCACTCGGAAAGGTCACCACATGGCAGAACCCAAAACCAAACACTTCTCCCATTGCAAGAATAATAGATCTAGTTGGCCAAACAAAACCCAAGACTCGGAGAGACTTACAAGGATATCAAATCATGCATATAAGAAATCAGCAAAGACTCAAATATATATCATACATAATCTGATCACAAATCCATAATTCATCGGATCTCGACAAACACACCGCCAAAGGAGATTACATCGATTAGATCTCCATGAAGATCATGGAGAACTTTGTATTGAAGATCCAAGAGAGAGAAGAAGCCATCTAGCTACTAACTACGGACCCGTAGGTCTGAAGTGAACTACTCACGAGTCATTGGAGGGGCGATGATGATGATGAAGAAGCCCTCCAACTCCAAAGTCCCCTCCGGCAGGGCACCGGGAAGGGTCTCTGGATGAGATCTCCTGGAAAAGGAAGCTTGCGGCGACAAAAAATTATTTTCGAGGCTCCCCTGATTTTTTGCGGAATATTTGGGAATTTATAGGCCAAAAACCTAGGTCAGGGGGCGGCCAGAGAGGCCACAAGCCTGCCCACCACCGCCTCCACCTAGTGGCGGAGTGGGGGCTTGTGTGCTCCCTGGAGCCCACCTGGCTTGGCCCAAAAGCCCCCTGGTCTTCTTCCATTCGGGAAAAAATCATTTCGGGGTTTTTCTTCCGTTTGGACTCCGTTCCAAAATCAGATCTTACAAGAGTCAAAAAACACGGAAAAACAGGAACTCACACTTGGCACTGAATTAATAAGTTGGTCCCAAAAAAGATATAAAAGGTACATAAAATAACCAAAGAAGACAAGATAACAGCGTGAAACCATCAAAAATTATAGATACGTTTGAGACGTATCATATATTGTCACGACTTTGCGCGGTTCTATCAATTGCTCGACAGTAATTTATTCACCCACCGTCTACTTGCTTTCATGAGAGAAGCCACTAGTAAATACTACGGCCCCCGGGTCTATTCACATCCATCATTTACACCTCCGCTTTTACTTTGCTTTGTTACTTTGTTGCTTTCAGTTCTCACTTGGCAAAAAATCTATAAGGGATTGACAACCCCTTCATAGCGTTGGGAGCAAGCTTTTGTGTTTGTGCAGGATCTTGAGATACTCCTCCACTAGATTGATACCTTGGTTCTCAAACTGAGGGAAATACTTACCACCGCTACGCTACATCACCCTTGCCACTTCGGGGGAACACCAACGCAAGGCTTCAAGGCCACGGGGGAAATCCTTTGCATACTTGCCTAGGAAGTCCCTTAAGGCGTAGCCGCATCAGAAGGATCAAGCCAAGTATTCTCCCGTCGGCGTGCCTATTGCTGGCGCCATTGGAAGGTCTTTTGTTGCAAACATCAGAAGTATTTCTGGCGCCGTTGCCAGGGAGGAGAAATCAAGATCTATCCAAGTAGGTCTCACAAACTCTTCTCTTGCATTTACTTTTGTTGCCAGTAGCCTCTCGTTTTCCTCTCCCCCACTTCACATTTGTCGTTTTCATTCGCCTTTCGCCTTCGCCGTTTTCTTTTGACTTTGCCGGTTTTCTTGCTTGCTTGTGTGCTTGTTTGGTTGTTGAAGTCATCATGTCTGAAAACACTAAACTTTGCGACTTCTCGAGCACTAATATTAATGATTTTATTAGTACTCCAATTGCTCCCGCCACTAGTGCGGAATCGTATGAAATCAACGCAGCTTTGCTGAATCTTGTTATGGAAGAGCAATTATCTCGCCTTCCTAGTGAAGATGTCGCATCCCATCTCAATACCTTCATTGAGATTTGTGATATGCAAAAGAAAAGAGATGTGGATAATGATGTGATTAAGTTGAAACTTTTTCCTTTCTCGTTGCGAGATCGCGCAAAAACTTGGTTTTCTTCTTTGCCTAAAAATAGTATCGATTCTTGGGATAAGTGCAAAGATGCTTACATATCCAAGTATTTTCTGTCGGCTAAGATCATCTCCTTACGTAACGATATCATGAGTTTCAAGCAACTTGATCATGAACACGTTGCACAATCTTGGGAGAGGATGAAGCTTATGATTAGAAATTGTCCCGCTCATGGCTTGAGTTTGTGGATGATTATACAAATCTTTTACGCTGGCTTGAATTTCGCTTCTCGCAATATCTTGGACTCCGCCTCAAGTGGAACCTTCATGGAAATCACGTTAGGAGACGCTACAAAACTCCTAGACAATATCATGACCAACTACTCTAAGTGGCACACTGAAAGGTCACGTGCTAGCAAAAAGGTGCACGCTATAGAAGAGATTAACTCGCTTAGTGCTAAGATGGACGAGTTGATGAATTTGGTTGCTAGTAGAAACGCTACCGTAGATCCTAATGACATGCCACTATCTTCTTTGATTGAGAGTAGCAACGCTGGTTTGGACGTGAATTTTGTTGGTAGGAACAATTTTGGCAACAACAATGCTTTTAGAGTAAACTATGTTCCTAGGCCTTTTCCTAGTAACTCCTCTAACAATTATGGCAATTCCTACGGCAGCACTTATGGAAATCACAAGAAATTACCCTCTGATCTAGAGAGTAATATCAAAGAGTTCATCAACTCTCAAAATATTTTCAATGCGTCCATAGAGGAAAAACTACTCAAAATAGACGATTTGGCTAAGAGCGTTGATAGGATGTCTTGTGATATTGATGCTTTGAAAGTTAGATGCGCTCCTCCCAAGGTCAACTTGGATGAAACTTTGAAAGCTATGCGTATCTCCATGAATGAGAGCAAAGAAAGAACCGCCCAAATTCGCGCTAGACATGAATGGTTTAAAAGTGTGCGTTCTAGTGATGCAAATCACAAAGATCTTAAAGTGCTTGGTGTGTCTCCTCTTGAATCTTTGTTTTCTCGTGTCAAACCTACTTATGGAGGGGCTGGATATGAATCCACTTTGGTTGAAAAACGCCCCAATGATTCGGAGTCCACCTATCTTGATGATAAAGGTGTGGAGAGTGGAGTAGAAGAAGTCAAAATTTTGGGTAGTAATGAAACTCCCACTTTAGATTTCAAGGAATTCAATTATGATAATTGCTCCTTGTTTGAATGCATTTCTTTGATGCAATCCATTGCAAACTCTCCACATGCTTATAGCCAAAGCAAAGCCTTTACCGCGCATATCGTAGATGCTATGATGAAATCTCTTGAAGAAAAGCTCGAACTAGAAGTCTCTATACCTAGAAAACTTCATGATGAATGGGAACCTACTATCAAAATCAAGATCAAAAACTATGAGTGCAATGCTTTGTGTGATTTGGGTGCTAGTGTTTCCTCGATTCCAAAGTCTTTATGTGATATTCTTGGTTTTCATGAGATTGAAGAGTGTTCTCTTAATTTGCATCTTGCGGATTCTACTGTCAAGAAACCCATGGGGAGGATCGATGATGTTCTTATTGTTGCAAATAAGAACTATGTACCCGTGGATTTCATTGTACTTGACATAGATTCCAATCCTTCATGTCCCATTATTCTTGCTAGACCTTTCCTAAGGACTATTGGTGCTATCATCGATATGAAGGAAGGGAATATTAGATTCCAATTTCCTTTAAAGAAGGGCATGGAGCACTTTCCTAGAAAGAAAATAAGATTGCCTTATGAATCTATGATGAGGGCTACCTATGGTTTGAGCACCAAAGATGACTATACATGATTCCATCACTTTCGCCTAGCTAAGGGCGTTAAACAAAAGCGCTTGTTGGGAGGCAACCCAACGAATCTATCTTTTTCTTTCTGTTTTGTGTTTTCCACACCTTCATAATTATGTTATGATTGTGTTTTTTGTGTTTCTTTTTGCATTTGTGCCAAGCAAAACCGTTATGATTAGTCTTGGGGATGATCGTTTGGTCATGCTGAAAAAGACAGAAACTTTCTGCTCACGAAACGAATTTTCATTTTTTTCTGTAAGAGCTTTTGAGTTGATTATTCTTGCAGCTGATTCCTACATAAATTCTTTAGACTGTCGTAAGTTTTCAGAATTTTTGAAGTACCAGAGGTATACGAAATATACAGATTGCTACAGACTGGTCTGGTGTTAATAGATTTTGTTTTTGTTGTGTTGGTTGCTTATTTTGATGAAACTATGGATAGTATCAGGGGGTATTAGCCATGGAAGATTGAAACTACAGTAACTCAACATCAGCACAAGTAGAATTTAAGTTTTCTACAATACCTAAGGAAGTGGTGGTTTGCTTTCTTGTACTAATGTTATCACGAGTTTCTGTTTAAGTTTCGTGTTGTGAAGTTTTCAAGTTTTGGGTGAAGTTCTTATGGACAAAGAGATAAAGAGTGGCAGGAGATCAAGCTTGGGGATGCCCAAGGCACCCCAAGATATTCAAGGATGCCGTAAAAGCCTAAGCTTGGGGATGCCCCGGGAAGGCATCCCCTCTCTCATCTTCAATCCATCGGTAACGTTACTTGGGGCTATATTTTTATTCACCACATGTTATGTGTTTTTGCTTGGAGCGTCTTGTATCGTACGAGTCTTTTCTCTTTTTTGTGTCACAATCATCCTTGCTGCACACCTATAGATATACACATGCAATCACCGTGATTTTGTGGAGCTTCACTTATATCTTTTGGTAGACAATTCATCTCACATGTGCTTCACTTATATCTTTTGAGCTAGATAATTTTGCTCTATGTGCTTCACTTATATATTTTAGAGCACAGCAGTGCGTGGCTTGGTAGTTGATCTATGCTTTGAAAGTAGTCTCAAAAGGGGTAGTTATCCAAAGGGATACGAAAACTTCCACCTTCATGTGCATTGAATAGTTAGAGAAGTTTGATTCATCTCAATTAGTTTTGAGTTGTGGTTATGGTAATATTGAAGTCATGCTAGTAAGGTGTTGTGGATCTAGAAATACTTGTGTTCAAGTTAGTGATTCCCGTAGCATGCATGTATGGTGAACCGCTATGTGATGAAATCTGAGCATGATTAGTATATTGATTGTCATCCTTTGCATGGCGATCGGGATCGCGCGATGGTTTATACCTACCAACCCTTCCCCTAGGAGTATGCGTTGACTGCTTTGTTTCGATTACTAATAAAACTTTTGCAACAAGTATATGAGTTATTCATGACTAATGTTGAGACCATGGTTTATATGCACTTTCACCTTCCACCATCACTATCTTCTTAGTGTCGTGCAACTTTTGCCGGTGCACAAAACTCACCATTAGCCTCCCTCAAAACAGCCACCATACCTACCTACTATGGCTTTTTCAAAGTCATTCCGAGATATATTGCCATGCAACTACCACCATGACATGTGCCACCACGTCTACATTGCCATTGCATGATCGTAAGATAGCTAGCATGATGTTTCCATTAATGCCTATGCCATGCTAGATCATTGTGATGGTACACTACCGAAGGCATTCCATTTAGAGTCATCGTTACTCTAAGTTTTGAGTTGAAAGTGTGATGATCATCATTAATGGAGCATTGTCCCATGTGAGGAAATAAAAAGAGGCCAAAGAAGCCCAACAAAATAAAAAAATAAAAAAAAGAGAGGCCAAAGAGCCCACCAAAATAAAAAAAAGAGAGAAGGGACAATGCTACCACTTTTTCCACACTTGTGCATATTAAGCACCATGATCTTCATGATTGAGAGTCTCTCGTTTTGTCACCACCATATAGCTAGTGGGAAATTTACATTATATAACTTGGCTTGTATGTTCCAATGATTGGCTTCCTCAAAATTGCCTTAGGTCTTCGTGAGCAAGCAAGTTGGATGCACACCCACTAGTTTTCTTTAAGAGCTTTCACATACTCGTAGCTCTAGTGAATCATTTGTATGACAATCCCTACACATTCACATTGATATCTATCGATGATCATCTCCACAGCTCATTGATATGCCTAGTTAATGTGACTATCTTCTCCTTTTTTGTCTTGCAACCTCCACTACATTCCACACCATCTATAGTGCTATAAAAATGGCTCACGCTCATGTATTGCGTGCGAGTTGAAAAGGTTTGAGAAAGTAAAGGTGTGAAACAATTACTTGGCCAATACCGGGGTTGTGCATGATTTAAATTCGCTGTGCAATGATGATAGAGCATAGCCAGACTATATGCTTTTGTAGGGATAACTTTCTTTTGGCCTTGCTATTTTGAAAGTTCATGATTACTTTGCTAGTTTGCTTGCATTATTATTGTTTCCACGTCAATAGCAAACTATTGTTTTGAATCTAATGGATCTGAACATTCACGTCACATAAGAGGAATTACAAAGGACACCAATGCTAGGTAGCATGAAAGCATAAAAAATTCATTCTTATCACTTTCCTACTCGAGGACGAGCAGGAGTTAAGCTTGGGGATGCTTGATACGTCTCAAACGTATCTATAATTTTTGATGGTTTCAAGCTGTTATCTTGTCTTCTTTGGTTGTTTTATGTACCTTTTATATCTTTTTTGGGACTAACTTATTAATTCAGTGCCAAGTGCCAGTTCTTGTTTTTTCCGTGTTTTTGACTCTTTTCAGATCTGATTTTGGAATGGAGTCCAAACGGAAGAAAAAACCCAAAATGATTTTTTTCCCGAATGGAAGAAGACCAGGGGGCTTTTGGGCCAAGCCAGGTGGGCTCCAGGGAGCCCACAAGCCCCCACTCCGCCACCAGTGGGAGGCAGCGGTGGGCAGGCTTGTGGCCTCCCTGGCCGCCCCCTGACCTATGTTTTTGGCCTATAAATTCCCCAATATTCCGCAAAAAATCAGGGGACCCTCGAAAATACTTTTCCGCCGCCACAAGCTTCCGTTTCTGTGAGATCTCATCTGGAGACCCTTCTCGGCGTCCTGTCGGAGGGGACTTTGGAGTTGGAGGGCTTCTTCTTCATCATCATCGCCCCTCCAATGACTCGTGAGTATTTCACTTTAGACCTACGGGCCCGTAGTTAGTAGCTAGATGGCTTCTTCTCTCTCTTGGATATTCAATACAAAGTTCTCCATGATCTTCATGGAGATCTATCCGATGTAATCTTCTTTGGCGGTGTGTTTGTCGATATCCGATGAATTGTGGATTTGTGATCAGATTATCTATGATATATATTTGAGTCTTTGCTGATTTCTTATATGCATGATTTGATATCCTTGTAAGTCTCTCTGAGTCTTGCGTTTTGTTTGGCCAACTAGATCTATGATTCTTGCAATGGGAGAAGTGCTTGGTTTTGGGTTCTTCCATGTGGTGACCTTTCCCAGTGACAGTAGGGGCAGCAAGGCACACATCAAGTAGTTGCCATCAAGGGTAGAAAGATGGGGTTTTTATCATTGGTTTGAGATTATACCTCTACATCATGTCATCTTGCTTAAGGCGTTACTCTGTTCTTTTGGACTTAATACACTAAATGCATGCTGGATAGCGGTCGACGTGTGGAGTAATAGTAGTAGATGCAGAAAGTATCGGTCTACTTGTTTCGGACGTGATTCCTATAGATATAATCATTGCATAGATATCGTCACAACTTTGTTGGGTTCTATCAATTGCTCGACAGTAATTTGTTCACCCACCGTCTACTTGCTTTCATGAGAGAAGCCACTAGTAAACACTACGGCCCCTGGGTCTATTCACATCCATCGTTTACACCTCGGCTTTTACTTTGCTTTGTTACTTTGTTGCTTTCAGTTCTCACTTGGCAAACAATCTATAAGGGATGGACAACCCCTTCATAGCGTTGGCTGCAAGATTTTGTGTTTGTGCAGGATCTTGAGATACTCCTCCGCCAGATTGATACCTTGGTTCTCAAACTGAGGGAAATACTTACCGTCGTTGTGCTACATCACCCTTTCCGCTTCGAGGGAACACCAACGCAAGGATCCAACGCCACGGGGGAAATCCTTTGCATACTTGCCTAGGAAGTCCCATAAGGCGTAGCCGCAGCTGAAGGATTCCTGGTGCCGTCGACACAACTATTTCTGGCGTTGTTGCAAGGGATACACAGCAAACATCAGAAGTATTTCTGGCGCCGTTGCCGGGGAGGAGAAATCAAGATCTATCCAAGTAGGTCTCACAAACTCTTCTCTTGCATTTACTTCCGATACTTTCTGCATCTACTACTATTACTCCACACGTCGACCGCTATCCAGCATGCATCTAGTGTATTGAGTCCATAAGAACAGAGTAACGCCTTAAGCAAGATGACGTGATGTAGAGGGATAATCTCAAACCAATGATAAAAAACCCCATCTTTTTACCCTTGATGGCAACTACTTGATGTGTGCCTTGCTGCCCCTACTGTCACTGGGAAAGGTCACCACATGGTAGAACCCAAAACCAAGGACTTCTCCCATTGCAAGAATCATAGATCTAGTTAGCCAAACAAAACCCAAGACTCGGAGAGACTTACAAGGATATCAAATCATGCATATAAGAAATCAGCAATGACTCAAATATATATCATAGATAATCTGATCACAAATCCACAATTCATCGGATCTCGACAAACACACCGCCAAAGAAGATTACATCAGATAGATCTCCATGAAGATCATGGAGAACTTTGTATTGAAGATCCAAGAGAGAGAAGAAGCCATCTAGCTACTAACTACGGACCCGTAGGTCTGAAGTGAACTACTCACGAGTCATTGGAGGGGCGATGATGAAGATGAAGAAGCCCTCCAACTCCAAAGTCCCCTCTGGCAGGGCGCCAGGAAGGGTCTCCAGATGAGATTTCGCGGAAACGGAAGCTTGCGGCGGCGAAAAAGTATTTTCGAGGCTCCCCTGATTTTTTGCGGAATATTTGGGAATATAGAGGCCAAGGATCTTGGTTAGGGGGCAGCCAGGGAGGCCACAAGCCCTGAGACCGCCGCCTCCCCCCTGGTGGCGGAGTGGGAGCTTGTGGGCTCCCTGGAGCCCACCTGGCTTGGCCCAGAGGCCCCTGATCTTCTTTCGTTCGGAAAAAAAATCATTTCGGGGTTTTTATTCCGTTTGGACTCCGTTCCAAAATCAGATCTGAAAAGAGTCAAAAACACAGAAAAAACACGAACTCGCACTTGGCACTGAATTAATAAGTTAGCCCCAAAAAATATATAAAAGGTACATAAAACATCCAGAGAAGACAAGATAACAGCGTGAAACCATCAAAAATTATAGATACGATTGAGACGTATCACATAACAACCCTATAGTCATATTGTAGATCTCCCAACTCGCGACTTACCCCTTTTTATGGTCTTTAATAAACCGCCTTGTTCCTTCTTTTTGTAGTCATGGTCAGTATCTCGAAATGTAATTGGCTACCAACCAAGATCACTCACGCCTATCTCGAGAAATATGTTATGGCGGGTTATCTTGATCGTAAGGAAGTTGTTGGTTTGCGGACCGCCCCAGGCGAGGTGACTCCCAATCCTGTTGAGGGAGAAGTAGTTGTTTTTGTTGATCATCTTGAACGAGGCTTTAAGCCTCCCGGGTCAAAGTTTTTTAGATATGCTCTCCACTTCCTCAATGTTCACCCTCAAGACTTGGGACCCAACTCCATCAGTAACCTCTGCCAATTCCAAGGATTTTGTGAGGCCTATCTGCAGACAGAGCCCACAGTGCTACTATTTTGGAACTTCTTCCATCTGAACCGCCAGACCGAATTTACAAGCGGGCCCAACTTGGAACTAGGGGGGTCAACATCCAGCTGCGCCGCGAATGTGGGTTCCCGTTTGTCGTCCTACCGAGCCATCCCAAAGGCTGGGCCGAGTCATGGTTTTATTGCCGTGACACTTCTCCTTCCGGTGAGAACCCACTTCCGGGTTATAGAGAAGATCGCTTACCCGTGGATTTCAAGCTGCCAGAGAAACTTACCGAAGAAGAATCGGAATTTATCCCCATCTTCTCCCAGCTAAGGTCTTTAACCAATAATAGGCTCACCGGGGTTGACCTAGTCCGTTGTTGTGTGGAGTGGAGAATTCTTCCATTGAGTCGCCGGGGTGGTCTGATGTGCGAGTACAACGGCAGTGAGAACCATCCCCAGTGCATTTTCATACAAGACTCACCGAAAAAGACATCGTCAACATAATCAGGAAGTTAACCGGCGAGTCCTTGGAAAATTGTGCCAAGATTGGGGTCAAGCCTTTCTGCCTTTCCAACCCGGCTCCACCGGTAACAATCTAAGTCGCCTCCCTTTTTTTATGTTTTCAACTTATTCACCAATGTCCCAGGTTTTAACTTGTCATTCTATCAACCAGAAAGGATCGACATTTTGGTCTCCAAGGCCAAAGGTGACTGTCCAGAAAACAACTAAGCTGCCATCAAAGAAGAAAAAGAAGGGCAAGGGCAAAGCCGCCGTCAAGGAATCATCCATCGTCGGTGAGTCTCGAGCCGGCGAAGAACAATCCGAGGTAAAAACTTACCCTTTTGTTTGTCATCACTATGTTCCCTTTGTGCGTAGGATGATGGTTATGAAAGCCAAGATGACGTCGTCGAGGTAATTTCTATTTCTTCCGACTCAACTTCCTCTTCATCTAGGCTGGCCAGGCGGATTTGTGGGAAGGTTCCCATGTGTCACCCAAATCTGGACCCTGATTTCCTTTTGAAGAAGGCAAGGTATGCCCCCAAATGTCAGACTCGAAGCCATTCTTGCGACTTAGTTTCTGGGTTACCCGAAAAGACAACTGGTCGGAAACGATCAAGTGACGTATACTCCGGTTAACACATTCTCCCTCTTGTAGAAAATGTTATTCGCAATTCATTTACTCCTTGAACTTTTGTTGTTCAGGTTTGTACTCCTTCATCTGGCGACTCAGTAATGTCGGCTCTTCCGCCAATGATTCGTGTACAGGGGTAAGTTCTTTTATTAACCTTTTCCCTTCCCAATAATGATACTTGTTCTCATTTTCATGTCTTTTGATCTTAGAGCACAAGACAAAAACAGAAAAACTGACGACTTGTCTTCTGCTCCTAAGACAACTGAGGTGGTTGGTATGAGCACCTCTATCCCAGAATTTGATGAAGACCAAGCGGCGGCTCGTGATGATCCTGTGGATGACATTCCTGACGTCTGTACTGACTCTCCATGCCCTCTAAAGGAGACTACCGAAAACGTTAACCCAACGAGCTCTTCCAAGGCGACTGAAGATCCAGATACGGTAATTGTTACTGGTACTCGCTATTCCAAGCCTGCAACAACAGTATTATCCAAACATGCATCCAGAGAGGCCCATCCTTCTGTAAAACAAGACATCACTAAGCTGAAACTTCCTCATTACGAGAAACTTGAATTTGAGCAACTCTGCTCTGGCTTCGTAAGTCGCGTGGAGACGAGTTATGAAATGGAGAAAAGCTTGATCAACATGATGTGAATCAAACATGAGGTACGTCCTTTGTTATGTGTACTTCCACCCATTAGCCTTCCAGAAAACTAGTCTTGTTTGATGAATTGTATTTGTTGCAATATTGGGTAGACCCATATCTGTCCACAGCCCCCACGGGCGGGTCATCTTTTGGAAGATGAGTCGGGTCTTTAATTAGATAAAAACTTCAACCTATAGCCCCCAAGGGCCAGGTCATCTCTTGGAAGATGAGTCGGGTCTTTAATTAGATGAAAACTTCAACATGTATCCCCCAAGGGCCTGGTCATCTTTTGGAAGATGAGACGGGTCTTTAATTAGATAAAAACTTCAACCTGTAGCCCCCAAGGGCCGGGTCATCTTTTGGAAGATGAGACGGGTCTATAATTAGATAAAAACTTCAACCTGTAGCCCCCAAGGGCCGGGTCATCTTTTGGAAGATGAGTCGGGTCTTTCATTAGATAAAAACTTCAACCTGTAGCCCCCAAGGGCCGGGTCATCTTTTGGAAGATGAGTCGGGTCTTTAATTAGATAAAAACTTCAACCTGTAGCCCCCAAGAGTCGGGTCATTGAAAGATGAGTCCGGTCTTCAACTTTGTATGACTTCGAAAAGAATCATACGTTAGCCCCCAAGTGTGAGGGATGTTGCTTGCAACAGTTCTGAAACTTGTCTCCCCAAAATTTGTTTGCAGGAATCTGTGACCTGGGCCGACTCATCCCTTGCTAACTTGAAGAAAAACTTAGCCGAACAACAAAATGCTCGGACTGAATCTGAAGAGAAATATCGGTTGGCCCTAGCTGTATGGAGAAAATGAAGGCTGACCACCAAAAATTTGAGAAGAAAGCCAATGTTGATCAAGCCGCCATCATGAAGCGGGCGGAACAAGCCGACGCAAAGCTAGAAGCCGCCCTACAAGAGCTCTCCGGGTTAAAAAAAAGCATATCTCCGACATGACCCAAGCTATCTTTGGTAAGGATCAATTCCCTTCGTCGGAAAGAAAAAACACAAATTAGTTTGCAAATGCTTATTGTCACAGTTTATCTTCCCTTCATCGGAAAGAAAAACCACAAATTAGTTTGCAAATACTAATTGTCAAAGTTTATCCTTTGTAGGTCCGCGAGCCGCCAATCTCCAAGACGACTGCATCATGAAGCTAAAGGCGATTTAGACCTTACAGGGCAGTTGTATAGAGGAAGCATGATGATGACGAAGCCAGTGATGGGCAACAAGGAGCCAATTAAATCCATCAAGAATATGATGTGCTGCCTGTCAATATTGCCACCCCAAGTAGATGAACTGAAGAGGTCGGCTGCCCGGAAGAGAGCTCTGACTACCCTAAGCCGGTGCCTGGCCTATGCTCCTGAACTCAAGCCAGAGGAGGTAGCTGTTGGTTATCCTGAACTGAAAGATGACGAGTTGGAGTTCACCAAAGAAGATTACCACCGGGCTGTGAAAGAGTCTCGCTCCGCGGCGACTCAACTAGCGGCCAGCTTGGATTTGAACAAATACCAGGCTGCGTATGACGACAACAATAAAAAGGTGACTCCTTCATTCGAAGTGACCAGCCTGACTCCCCGTCGGCGCAAAAAACCCTTCGACTTTGAAGCATATCTATCTGTTTTCCTCAACGATGAAGATGAATTTGTCGCCTTGTCCAAGTGCAATTGGAAACTGGGCGACTTACAAATCGAAGATGGAGAGAGCTCAAGGCAGGGTGACCCGAAGGCGGCTTGAGGTTACTCAGCAAGTAACCAGTTCTTCAAAAAACAATCTAATCTCTTTGTGACCGGGAGATGACGCCCGGTATGGCCAAGTGAGCCATGTAATAGTTGTTTAGGTTTCAGGGAAACAATCTTCGAGCCATGCCTTCTGCTTGACAGTTCTAAATTGTTATCCATTTTTTGAATCGTGAATCGCCTTTACCAACCCTAATGCTTGATAGTTAGGAAGTGTCATAATCTCACAAGAAAGATTTCTTCAACCTGTTAGCCAGGGAAAACACCATGGACCGACTCAATGAGTTGCGGCAAGAGATAAACGAGCCCTTTGGGTCATGGCGAGTTATAAACAAAGAGCCGGCTCAGGGAGTCGCGGCGAGTCATAAAAAGGTTTTACGAAACCTTGCAGCAGTGCCACAAAGATAGTCGTAAAAATTTGTCGACTCAATGAGCTACACATGATAGGACGAGTTTGCAAAACTCTAGTGCAACCCCAAGAAGGCTTTTGCAATAGCCCAAGTTATTTAGACCGACTGATTAGGCGCGAGTCAAACTTCAGTGAAGCAGGTTCAGTGAACCAATGGTTTCTCTATTTCCCATGTGTGGCTCTGGCCGATACCTTTCATGTTTTAACCAAGGCGAGTTCAGGGTCCAAAAAGTGGATTTGTAATGCAATGATTTTTCGCTAGCCATGACGGTATTCAGGCTGAACTCAGTGAGTGGAAGCCCCCAAGTGACCTATGATTAGGGAAAAGCCGGACATAGGATTGCAGAAGCGTTTACGCTCTTACTGCAAAACGACTTGGGAACTAGTAGCACCCAGGTAAGCCGGCTTAATTCTCAAAACCATATAAGGCGCCCATGTTTGAACCGTGCGATGTGGCAACTTTGGTCCTCTTTGGCTTATCAGTACCCAGTGTTGAAACAAGTGCAGCACGGCGACTTATGCTCTTTGGTACTGATAGCGTCCATGCTTGGACGACTCATAGAACAATAAAGACTCATGCTTTCAAGAAGCTGAAATGGCAAAGGACCCCGAAGTTCGTGGGTACCGTCTTTATTGCTTTATAAATAAAAGATTACAACTTTGAGATTGAAGAAAAGAAAGGAGCTCATGGCTCTAGGTGTAGTAAGGCCGCAAGTGGGCGACATGCCAAGGGCGAGTTGACTCAGCCTCTGTTGTTGGCCTATCAGGGCGAAGATCCACCGAGTAGTATGAACCGTTCCGAGGATTCTTACTAATGACAAACGGTCCTTCCCATGGAGGTGATAACTTATGCATACCAGTTTGGTCTTGAATCAACCGGAGCACTAAGTCGCCCTCGTCAAAAGTCCGGCTCTTGACGCGGCGGCTGTGATAGCTTCGCAAGTCCTGTTGATAGATCGCCGATCGTGATGCAGCAAAGTATCGCTCTTCCTCCAAAACATCCAACGAATCTTGTCGTGCCAACTCGTTGTCCTGTTCCACATAGGCGGCAACTCGCGGTGAATCATGTCTCATGTCACTTGGCAATACTGCCTCTGCCCCGTAGACTAGGAAAAAGGGAGTAAAACCCGTAGAGCGATTTGGGGTGGTCCAGATACTCCATAAAACTGAGGGCAATTCTTCAACCCAACATCCCGGAGTACGCTCCAGAGGTACCATAAGCCGGGCCTTGATTCCTCACAAGATTTCTTGATTCGCCCTTTCTGCCTGTCCATTAGGCTGGGGGTGTGCGACTGCAGAAACATCAAGCCGGATATGCTCTCTTCCGCAAAACTCTTGCATTGCACCCTTTGATAGATTAGTACCATTATCAGTAATGATACTATGAGGGTATCCAAAATGGTAGATCAACTTTTTTGAGAATTTGACAGCCGTGTATGCGTCACAGCTACTAACTGGTTCTTCTTCGACCCACTTAGTAAACTTGTCAACCGCCACCAATAGGTGAGTCTTTTTGTTGGACGACATCTTGAAAGGACCAACCATGTCTAGCCCCCAGACCGCAAACGACCAAGTAATTGGAATCATCCGTAATTCCTGAGCCGGCATGTGCATCTGACGTTCAAATTTTTGACAACCATCATATCGGTGAACTATATGATCAGCATCTGAATGAGCCGTCAGCCAATAAAACCCATGCCTACACGCTTTGGAAACCAAGGAGCGTGGGCCGGCATGATGACCACATTCGCCTGCATGAATTTCATTGAGAATCATACATCCTTCCTCGGAAGAGACACACCTTTGAAATACCCCTGAAGTGATTCGCTTATGCAACTCGCCATTATGTATGACCATGGATTTGCATCGGCGGACGATTTGGCGTGCCAATAACTCATCAGTGGGTAACTCGCCTCGTGTGAGATACACCATGTAGGGAATCGCCCAATCCGGGGTAGCACGAAGAGTCGTGATGACCCACAAGTATAGGGGATCAATCGTAGTCCTTTCGGTAAGTAAGAGTGTCGAACCCAACGAGGAGAAGAAGGCTGTGATAAACAGTTTTCAGCAAGGTAATAACTGCAAGCACTGAAAGTAGCGGTAACAAGTGATGGTGTAGTGAGGTGAAACGTAGCAAGCGAAAAGTAACAAGTAACAAGTAGTAGCAACGGTGCAGCAAAGTGGCCCAATCCCTTTTGTAGCAAGGGACAAGCCTGAACAAAGTCTTATAAGAGGAAAACGCTCTCGAGGACACACGGGAATTTCTGTCATGCTAGTTTCATCATGTTCATGTGATTCGCGTTCGTTACTTTGATAGTTTCATATGTGGGTGGACCGACGCTTGGGTACTGCCCTTACTTGGACAAGCATCCCACTTATGATTAACCCCACTCGCAAGCATCCGCAACTACGAAAGAAGAATTAAGACAACGTCTAACCATAGCATTAAAGCAACGCATAGACTAGGGTTTAAGCTTTTGTCACTCTAGCAACCCATCATCTACTTACTACTCCCCAATGCCTTCCTCTAGGCCCAAAGATGGTGAAGTTTTATGCAGTCGACATTCACATAACACCACTAGAGGAAAAGACAACATACAACATATCAAAATACCGAACGAATACCAAATTCACATGACTATTATCAGCATGACTTATCCCATGTCCTCAGTAACAAAAGTAACTTCTCAAAAAGCATAATCATAATCATGATCAGAGGTGTAATGAGTAGCATCAAGGATCTGAACATAAACTCTTCCACCAAGTAATCCAACTAGCATCAACTACAAAGAGTAATCAACACTACTAGCAACCTTACAAGTACCAATCGGAGTCGCGAGACGGAGATTGGTTACAAGAGATGAACTAGGGTTTGGAGAGGAGATGGTGCTGACGAAGATGCTGATGGAGATGACTCCCCTCCGACGAGAGGAGTGTTGGTGATGACGATGGCGATGATTTCCCCCTTCGGGAGAGAAGTTTCCCCGGCAGGATCGTCCTGCCAGAGCTCTAGATTGGTTCTGCTCAAGTTCCGCCTCGTGGCGGCGGAGAATCCACGAAAAAGCTCCACCCTATTTTTTTCTCGGATGAAACCCTTCATATAGCAAAAGAGGGGGGCCAGTGGGCCACCAGGGTGCCCACAAGCCCTGTTGCCACGGCCAGGGGGGTAGGCCGGGGCAACCAGGTTTGTGGGCCCCTGGCAGCTCCCCTCTGACACTTCTTTTGCCCAGTATTTTTTATATATTCCCAAAAAATTCCACGTTGATTTTCAGGGCATTTGGAGTTGCGCAGAATAAAGGACTCAGACTTGCTCCTTTTCTAGTCCAGAATTCCAGCTGTCGGTATTCTCCCTCTTCAAATAAACCTTGCAAAATAAGAGAGAAAAGGCATAAGTATGGTACCACAAAGTATAATAACAGTCCATAAAGCGATAAATATCAACATGAAAGCATGATGCAAAATGGACGTATCAACTCCCCCAAGCTTAGACCTCGCTTGTCCTCAAGCGAAAACCAAGACCCATAACATCTCCACATTTTTAGGGATGAAGGTGTCGATAAAACATAATACAGACATGAGGGCATCATGATCACACATAGAACAACAATACATCATAAAGATTCTTATGGGAAAGTAACAATTCCTTCACAAAGCAAAGTATGAAATAAAAACCTTACCGAGAAGTAGCCAACAACAGTCCATAGTCATTGCAGCAATTGAAATTTATCATCACATCAGAAAGAATCAAATAAGAGCTTGTAAAGAAAATCCACATACTCAATCATCTCTTTTGTTTTCCACAATTGTTACAACTCACGGGGTACTCATGGTATCAAAGTTTCAGTTGGACACAGAGAAAGATCGAGGCTTATAGTTTTGCCTCCCAACCATTTACCTCAAGGGTAAAGTCAACAATAATAATGCATAAGTACTCATCTCCAAGTTGAAATATGAATATAGATCTTTCCCAAGCATATGACGTTCACCAAGAAAAAGGCTAAATAAGGAATTGGTGAATATCACCATGACTCTTACAAGGGCAAAAAGTAAAGGTACAAGATAGGCTCTTCGCAGAGGGAAGGAGAGGTTGTCATGCACTTTTGAGGTTTGGATGTGTCTCCTCTTAGTGCGGAGGAACATCACTTTATATTGCCCCCTGTGATAAAGAACTTTATGATGCAGTCCGTCGCTTTTATGTCTTCCTCATCACAGGTTCGTATAAAGCTTATTTTCCACACACTAATAGATCATACATATTAGAGAGCAATTTTTATTGCTTGCACCGATGACAACTTACTTGAAGGATCTTATTGAATCCATAGGTAGGTATGGCGGACACTCATGGAAAAACTTGGTTGAAGGTTTATGGATGCACAAGTAGTATCTCTACTTGGTGCGGGAGTTTTGGCTAATATGAGACGAAAGCAATCGTCACATGCTAAGGGATCTCTAATCATATAACATTGTTTGGAACTAAGCAAACACAATTCATTATGTTGTCTTCCTTGTCCAACATCTACTTCTAAGCATGTAATAGTTTGGTGAGTGCTCACAATTATAGAAAGTGTCTAAGATGATATATTTATATGTGAACCTCTCTTTACTTATTACTTCTTATTAATTACAACAATGACTGAGGTCTATGTTGGTCTATTCTCAATAAGTTTCAATCAACATACTTGTTATATGTGAAGCTATCACTTTCCATAAGATCATCTCATGATCTTTCATGCTATCGTTCTTTTCATACTTTTGATCACGGCACAAAACAAAGCTCTTGACTAAGATAGTCTTTATTATATAGCTCGCAAGCTCGAATACATCGGGGGAGACACAAGGCAAAAGACTCAAACTAAACACTAAAGACTTATTCCACTAAGAGAAGAAAGTAAAAACTGAAAAAGAAAGAACTAAAACAAAAGTAAAAGCAAAAGATATAAAGGTGATACGATACCAGGGCAACTCTCCCAAGCTTGGCATAAGCCAAGGGAGTTGCCCCTACCAATGATTAGTTGTCTTCCTTTGGAGTGATGGTGATGTAGTCTTTGCCTTTGATTCCAAGAGAGCTATCAATCTTTGATTTATACCTTGGAGATCTACGACATGGTTTTCCAGCAAAACAACTTCACGAGAAAGGGAAATATTATGAGCACGAGTTGTTTCGCAAAACCTCAAGACTTCATTCAAGGATGGAGACAGCACGTGGAGGAAGGGTTGGAGAAAATCCACTCCTTGAACGTCTTCAATGTTGAACATAGGTTGAACTTCCTCCCTAGCTTGGGTTTTCTCCTTAGCTTTGTCCCTGGCTTCCGTGACTTCTACTCTTTTCATATCAGCATCTACTTCTTCATCAACTTGAGGGAGATTATTATCCCCAACAGATTCCTGAGACATCTTTGCTCTAAATCTGCGGCAAACAACAGGCTCGAAACAAAAACAGAGGAAAACTGCGCGATACGGAGATCCAAACCCTCGAGCGTATATATAATGATTTTTTTGGACTAGAAGAAGTGGTCCACAAGAAAACGGATTCCAGGAGGCACAAGAGGTGCCCACAAGCCCTGTTGCCACGGCTAGGGAGGAGTCCGCGGCAACCATGCTTGTGGCCGCCTCGTGTGCTCTTCGAACTGCTTTTTATTTTTCTAATTTTCCATAAATTCCAAAACAGAGAAAATTTCCTATTGGAAAAGTTTCAGAGTCCAATTACATACCAAAACACATACCTCTTCGTTTTCAGGGTCTGAAACAGGCTGATAAACATCCCTTATGTACTCCTCTGGAGTTATGATATTGATGATATTGGTCTCAACATTGATGGTAGTACTAGAGATATAATGCTTGATCCTTTTCCCATTTACCACTCTAGGAAAATTGCCTTCCGTGTTATTGATTTTGATGGCACCGGAACGATATACTTCCTCAACAATGTAGGGACCTTCCCATTTATAGAGGAGCTTGCCTGCGAAGAATCTCAAACGAGAATTGTATAGTAGGACATAATCACCTACATTGAACTCTCGTTTTTGTATTCTTTTATCATGCCATCTCTTAACCTTTTCCTTGAACAACTTGGCATTCTCATATGCCTGGGCCCTCCATTCATCTAATGAGCTGATATCAAACAACTGCTTCTCACCGGCAAGTTTGAAATCGAAGTTAAGCTCTTTGATTGCCCAATAAGCTTTGTGTTCCAGCTCAACAGGTAAATGACAGGCCTTACCGTAAACCATTTTGTACGGTGGCATGCCCATGGGATTTTTATAAGTAGTCCTATAAGCCCATAGCGCATCGTCAAGTTTGCTAGACCAATTCTTCCGAGATCTATTGACGGTCTTTTCTAAGATCAATTTGATCTCCCTATTACTCAACTCCACTTGACCACTAGACTGAGGATGATATGGAGATGCAACTCTATGGTTGACATCATACTTAGCGAGCATCTTGCGGAAAACACCATGAATGAAGTGTGAACCGCCATCAGTCATCAGATATCTAGGGACTCCAAATCTTGGGAAAATGACTTCTTTAAGCATCTTAATAGAAGTGTGGTGATCAACATTCTTAGTGGGGATAGCCTCCACCCACTTAGTGACATAATCCACAGCAACTAAGATGTAAGTGTACCCATTGGAACTCGGGAAGGGTCCCATATAATCAAAGCCCCAGACATCAAATGGTTCAATGACAAGTGAATAGTTCATAGGCATTTCCTTACGCTTACTGATGTTCCCTATTCTTTGACATTCGTCACAAGACAAAACAAACTTACGGGCATCCTTGAAGAGAGTGGGCCAATAGAAACCTGATTGCAATACCTTATGAGCGGTTCTGTCTCCAGCATGGTGTCATCCGTAGGCGTCGGAATGACACTTCTGCAGGATCTGTCCATGTTCATGTTCAGGCACACAACATCTAATAACACCATCTACTCCTTCCTTATAAAGATGAGGATCATCCCAAAAGTAGTGTCTCAAATCAAAGAAGAATTTCTTCTTTTGCTGGTAGGTGAAACTGGGGGTATGTATTTGGCTACGATATAGTTTGCATAATCGGCATACCACGGTGCACTATGTGAAGTGCGGATGACATTCAATTTGCTCATCAGGAAAGCTATCATCAATAGGTAGTGGGTCATCAAGGACATTCTCCAGCCTAGACAAGTTATCTGCTACAGGGTTATCAGCACCCTTTCGGTCAACGACGTGCAAATCAAATTCCTATAGTAGGAGAACCCATCTGATTAGCCTAGGCTTAGCGTCCTTCTTCTCCATAAGGTACTTAATAGCAGCATGATTAGAGTGAATAGTGCCTTTGGAGTCAACTATATAAGATCTGAACTTTTCACATGCAAACACGAAAGCTAAAAACTACTTCTCCGTAGTGGCATATTTTCTTTGGGCACTGTCTAGAGTTTTACTAGCGTAGTGAATGACATTCAACTTCTTGTCAACTCTTTGTCCTAGAACAGCACCAACAGCATAATCACTAGCATCGCACATGATTTCAAAGGGCAAGTTCCAATCTGGTGGTTGAACAATAGGTGCGGTTATCAAGGCCTTCAAAAGTATTTCGAAAGCTTCCTCACAATCCTCATCAAAAACAAAAGGAACATCCTTCCGCAAGAGGTTGGTAAGAGGCCTACAAATCTTCGGAAAGTCTTTAATGAACGTTCTATAGAAACCAGCATGACCTAGGAAACTTCGTATACCTCTGATATTTGGGGGGCAAGGCATTTTCTCAATTGCATCAACCTTAGCCTTATCAACTTCAATGCCTCTCTCAGAGATTTTGTGTCCTAAGACGATGCCTTCATTAACCATGAAGTGGCACTTCTCCCAGTTCAAGATGAGGTTGGTATCTTTGCATCTCTGTAAGACTCGATCAAGGTTGCTGAGCCAACCGTCAAAGGAAGAACCGTAGACGGAGAAATCATCCATGAAAACCTCAACAATCTTTTCACAAAAGTTAGAGAGTATAGCCATCATACATCTTTGAAAGGTGGCAGGTGCATTGCACAAGCCAAAAGGCATACGTCTATAAGCGAAGGTACCGAAGGGACATGTGAAGGTGGTTTTCTCTTGATCAGATTGTGCATCAGGTATTTGTGAGAAACCTGAATAACCATCCAGAAAGCAGAAGTGTGTGTGTTTAGATAGCCTTTCTAGCATCTGGTCAATAATGGTCTTTCCTGGTTGCCTTGTTTAGTTTCCGGAAATCTATCATCATCCTATAGCCTGTAATAATCCTTTCTGGCATTAATTCATTCTTATCATTAGGCACGACGGTAATACCTCCCTTCTTAGGTATGCAATGTACTCGACTTACCCAATCACTATGAGCAACAGGATAAATGATTCCTGCTTCCAGAAGCTTTAATATTTCTTTTCTCATGACCTCTTTCATCCTAGGATTTAATCTCCTTTGATGATCAGCAACTGGCTTAGAATCAGGATCGGTTTTAATCTTGTGCTGACATAGAGTGGGACTAATACACATAAGATCATCAAGAGTATATCCAATAGCCTCACGGTGCTTCCTCAAAGTTTTTAATAACTTCTTCTCTTCGTGATTCGAGAGGTGAGCACTAATAATAACAGGATATATCTCCTTCTCATCAAGATAAGCATACTTAAGAGTATCTGGTAACTGTTGCACCTCGAACACAGGATCACCCTTTGGTGGGGGAGGATCCCCAAGCAGTTCAACACGCAGATTATTCTTGAGAATAGGATATTGTTCTAAGACAATTTTATCTATCTCATCTCTTTCTTCCATATGCATATCATTTTCATGCTCAAGCAGATATTGCTCTAGAGGATCCGCAGGAGGTACGGCAATAGAGGCAAGACCAATGATTTCATCCCTACCAGACGACTCTTTTTCATGAGGTTATCTTCCAAACTTGGAGAAGCTGAATTCATGAGACGCACCCTCGAAACTAACAGTGACAGTCTGTTTAATGCAATCAATGTGAGCATTGACAGTGTTGAGAAAGGGTCTACCAAATAATCTGGGACAAAAGCTATCTTGTGAAGTACCAAGGACGAGGAAATCAGTAGGATACTTCGTCTTACCACACAGGACTTCTACGTCTCTCACAATTCCTAGAGGGCAAATAGTGTCTCTATTAGCTAGCGTAATAGTGACATCAATGGGTTCTAACTCAGCAGGTGTAATCTCATCTTTGATTTCATCATATAGGGAACGGGGTATTGCACTAACACTAGCACCCATATCACATAAACCATGGTAACAGTGGTCTCCTATCTTGACAGAAACAACGGGCAGGCCAACTACAGGTCCGTATTTGTCTTTCACGTGAGGTTTAGCAATTCTAGCAGAGTCCTCACAAAATTTGATAACATGCCCGTCTATGTCTTCGGCTAAGAGATCTTTGATAATAGCAACACTAGGTTCGACTCTAATTTCCTCAGGGGGTTCAAGTGGTCTAATGTAACCCCTACGTATCACAGTTGGAGCTTTAGAATAATCCTTTATCCTAGCAGGGTCAGGTGGTTTCTCAGCGTAGGCACAAGGAACAACAGGATCACTAGATTGGTTTTGGCTATGTTGCTTTCTACAGGAGGATGATATTTAAACCACTTATCTTTGGGAAGATTAACATGTGCAGCAAAAGATTCACAAAGAGAAGCTACTATCTCAGAGTCAAGTCCATACTTAGCGCTAAAATCTCAAGAAGTATTTGTTTCAACAAAATATTTAACGCAATCAAACTGGAAATTCATACCTGACTCCTTACCTTCTTCCAGCTCCCAATCTTCAGAGTTACGTTTGATTCTTTCCAATAAATTCCACTTGTGGTCAATATCCTTCTTCATAAAAGAACCAGTACAAGAAGTGTCAAGCATGGTACGATCTTCATGGGAAAGCCGAGCATAAAAGTTTTGAGTGATAATTTCTCTCGAGAGCTCATGATTGGGGCATGAATATAGCATTGATTTAAGATTCCCCCAAGCTTGAGCTATGCTTTCCCTGTCACGAGGCCAAAAGTTATAAATATAATTCCGATCACGATGTACTAAATGCATAGGATAGAACTTTTGATGAAATTCCAATTTCAACCGATTGTAGTCCCATGATCCAGTATCATCACATAGCCTATACCATGTCAACGCCTTATCCTTCAAAGATAAAGGAAAGACTTTCTTCTTTACCTCATCCTCGGGCAAACCTGCAAGCGTAAAAAAACCACAAACTTCATCTACATAGATTAGATGCAAGTCTGGATGTGAAGATCCATCTCCTGTAAAAGGATTAGCCAGCAGTTGCTCAAGCATACCCTAAGGGATTTCATAAAAGATATTTTCAGTAGGTACCTCAGGTTGAGGAACAACTCCTCGTGCTTCCGTTTGTGGTGAAGCTACCCCGAACAAACTCCTCAAAGGAAGAGTTTCCATAGTGACAAGTGACAATGAATTTCAGCACAGTATATAAATGTTTCCTTACCAAATTCCACTTACCAAAGGCGCTACCTCCCCTGCAACGGCGCCAGAAAAGAGTCTTGTTGACCGACAAGTATAGGGGATCCATCGTAGTCCTTTCGATAAGTAAGAGTGTCGAACCCAACGAGGAGGAGAAGGCTCTGATAAACGGTTTTCAGCAAGGTAATAACTACAAGCACTGAAAGTAGCGGTAACAAGTGATGGTGTAGTGGGGTGAAACGTAGCAAGCGAAAAGTAACAAGTAGCAAGTAGTAGCAACGGTGCAGCAAGTGGCCCAATCCCTTTTGTAGCAAGGGACCAGCCTGAACAAAGTCTTATAGGAGGAAAAACGCTCCCGAGGACACACGGGAATTTTTATCATGCTAGTTTCATCCTGTTCATATGATTCGCGTTCGTTACTTTGATAGTTCGATATGTGGGTGCACCAGCGCTTGGGTACTGACCTTACTTGGACAAGCATCCCACTTACGATTAACCCCTCTCTCAAGCATCCGCAACTACGAAAGAAGAATTAAGACAAAGTCTAACCATAGCATTAAACTAGTGGATCCAAATCAGCCCCTTACGAAGCAACGCACAGACTGGGGTTTAAGCTTCTGTCACTCCAGCAACCCATCATCTACTTACTACTCCCCAATGCCTTCCTCTAGGCCCAAATATGGTGAAGTGTTATGTAGTCGACGTTCACATAACACCACTAGAGGAAAAGACAACATACAACATATCAAAATACTGAACGAATACCAAACTCACATGACTATTATTAGCATGACTTATCCCATGTCCTCAGGAACAAAAGTAACTACTCACAAAGCATAATCATAATCATGATCAGAGGTGTAATGAATAGCATCAAGGATCTGAACATAAACTCTGCCACCAAGTAATCCAACTAGCATCAACTACAAATAGTAATCAACACTACTAGCAACCTTACAAGTACCAATCGGAGTCGCGAGAAGGAGATTGGTTACAAGAGATGAACTAGGGATTGGAGAGGAGATGGTGCTGATGAAGATGTTGATGAAGATACCTCCCCTCCGACGAGAGGAGTGTTGGTGATGACGTAGGCGACGATTTCCCCCTCCGGGAGGGAAGTTTCCCCGGCAGGATCGTCGTGCCGGAGCTCTAGATTGGATCTGCTCAAGTTCCGCCTCGTGGCGGCGGCGAAACCACGAAAAATCTCCCGAATGATTTTTTCTGGAACAAAACCCTTCATATAGAAAAAGAGGGGGGCCAGTGGGCCGCCAGGGTGCCCACAAACCCTGTTGCCGCAACCAGGGGGTAGGCCGCGGGAACCAGGTTTGTGGGCCCCTTGTTGCTCCCCTCTGACACTTCTTTCGCCCAGTATTTTTTAGAAAATCCAAAAAAATCCACGTTGATTTTCAGGACATTTGGAGTTGCGCAGAATAGAGCACTCAGACTTGCTCCTTTTCCAGTCCAGAATTCCAGCTGCTGGTATTCTCCCTCTTCAAATAAACCTTGCAAAATAAGAGAGAAAAGGCATAAGTAAGGTTCCACAAAGTATAATAACAGCCCATAAAGCGATAAATATCAACATGAAAGCATGATGCAAAATGGACATATCAATGACCCACAAGTATAGGGGATCAATCGTAGTCCTTTCGATAAGTAAGAGTGTCGAACCCAACAAGGAGAAGAAGGCTCTGATAAACGGTTTTCAGCAAGGTAATGACTGCAAGCACTGAAAGTAGCGGTAACAAGTGATGGTGTAGTGAGGTGAAACATAGCAAGCGAAAAGTAACAAGTAACAAGTAGTAGCAACGGTGCAGCAAAGTGGCCCAATCCCTTTTGTAGCAAGGGACAAGCCTGAACAAAGTCTTATAAGAGGAAAAACGCTCCCGAGGACACACAGGAATTTCTGTCATGCTAGTTTTATCATGTTCATATGATTCGCGTTCGTTACTTTGATAGTTTGATATGTGGGTGGACCGGCGCTTGGGTACTGCCCTTACTTGGACAAGCATCCCACTTATGATTAACCCCTCTCGCAAGCATCTGCGACTATGAAAGAAGAATTAAGACAACGTCTAACCACATAGTATAATAGCAGTCCATGAAGCGATAAATATCAACATGAAAGCATGATGCAAAATGGACGTATCAAGCCGCCACAAGTTGAGACTCAGGGTTTGGCACCGCCAAATCTTCCTCTGAAGGTAGCCTGCTTACGTTGGGTGTAACCAACTTACGTTGTGAACCGAGGCGTGAAAGAACATCTGCTGCTTCATTGATTCGCCGATCGATGTGTTCCACCTGATAACCATGAAAATGACCCGCCATGTCCGACACATCTCGCCTGTAAGCTGCCATCAAGGGATCTCTGGAATCCCAGGTGCGAGAAACCTGTTGTGCCACTAGATCTGAGTCGCCCAAACATCTGACTCGGGTGAGGTTCATCTCTTTGGCGAGTCGCAACCCATGGAGCAGAGCTTCATATTCTGCTGCATTGTTGGTACATGGAAACGTGAGTCGGAGGAAATAGCAGAATTTTTCACCCTGAGGCGAAGTTAACACCACGCCAGCCCCCGAGCCTTCCAACTGCCTAGATCCATCAAAATGGATGGTTTAATATGTGTGATCGGGCCTATCTTCTGGAATCTGTAACTTGGTCCAGTCGTTGATGAAATCCACTAGTGCTTGAGACTTAATGGTCGTACGGGGGGTATACCGCACGTGATGAGGTCCTAACTCGATGGCCCACTTAGCAATCCATCTAGTCGCTTCTCGATTTTGTATAATGTCACCAAGGGGGGCGGAACTGACCACCGTGATGGGATGCTCTCGGAAGTAGTGTTTCAGCTTCCGACTCGCCATAAACACCCCAAACACTAGCTTCTGCCAATGCGGGTAGCGTTGTTTGGAAAGGGTCGGGACTTCGCTGATAAAATATACTGGTCGCTAAACCGGATATTCCTTTCCTTCTTCCTTCCGCTCGACGACCACTACCACGCTCACTGCCTTAGAATTAGCCGCGATGTACAAGAGCATAGGCTCCTTGTCCGTCGGAGCAGCCAATACTAGAAACTTAGCGAGTTGTTGCTTCAGGGCTTCAAAGGCTTCGTTGGCTTCATCCGTCCAAACGAAACGATCAGTTTTCTTGAGTAACTGATAAAGAGGGATGGCTTTCTCTCCAAGGCGACTTATAAAGCGACTTAGAGCCGCGATACGACCCGACGTGCGTTGGACTTGATTGATATTGGCCGGCTTGCCTAGCGAAGTGATCGCTTCAATTTTATCTGGGTTAGCTTCAATGTCGCGCTCTGACACCAAAAAACCCAGCAACTTTCCTGCGGGAACAGCAAACACACACTTGGTAGGATTAAGCCTCATCTGATATACGCGCAAATTGTCAAAAGTCTCCTTGAGATCTTCTAAGAGTGACTCCTTCTTCTAAGACTTGACCACGATGTCGTCAACATAGGCGAGGACATTACGTCCGATCTGGTTATGCAAGCAATCCTGGATGCAACGTTGATAAGTCGCCCCCGCACTCTTGAACCCGAACGGCAGAGACACGTAACAGAAGGCTCCGAAGGGGGTTATGAATGACGTTTTCTCCTGGTCCGCCACAACCATCTTGATCTGGTGGTATCCTGAGTAAGCATCCAAAAAACACAAACGCTCGCAAGCCGCCGTCGAGTCAATGATTTGATCAATGCGGGGAAGGGCAAAAGGATCCTTTGGACAGGCTCTGTTGAGGTCAGTGTAGTCGATGCACATGCGAAAAGTGTCGTTCTTTTTGAGAACCAGGACCAGGTTAGCCAACCATTCAGGATGAAAAACCTCGATGATGAATCCGGCGGCCAAAAGCCGAGCGACTTCATCTCCAATTGCCTTACGTTATTCTTCGTTAAACCTGCAAAGATACTGCCGAACCGGCTTTACTTTGGGGTCAGTATTAAGATGGTGCTCAGGGAATTCTCTCGGTACACCTAGCATGTCTGAGGGTTTCCATGCGAAGATGTCCCGATTCTCACGGATGAATTCGATGAGCGTGCTTTCCTATTTGGGATCCAGACCCGTACCAATGGTGAACTGCTTGGTTGAGTCGCCAGGCGTGAAGTATATCACACCTTCGTATCATCCGTTGGTTTAAACTTGAGGGGCGGCTCTGAGTCGACCGTTTGTCTCTTGAGCGTTTTCATATCCGCCGGATCAATATTGGCTTGGTGAAACTTGAGCTCCTTAATCGCGCAAGCCGTCTCGGCATAAGCTATGTCTCCTTCCTCGCACTCTTGGGCTGTTTTCCTGTCTCCATTGATTGTGATAGTCCCCCTAGGACTAGGCATTTTGAGCTTGAGATAAACATAACATGGGCGAGCTATGAATCGAGCGTAAGCCGGCCTTCCAAACAACGCGTGGTAAGGGCTCTTGATTTTGACCACCTCAAACATGAGTGACTCGCTCCTCTAATTAGACTTTGTGCCAAAAGCCACATTAAGTTTAATCCGCCCAATTGGGTTTGCCGACTTACCTCGAATGATGCCGTGGAAAATAGTGGATGATGACATCAAGTCTTTCTCTGAAAAGTTCATCCTTCAAAAGGTATCGAAGTATAAGATGTTTATGTTGCTGCCACCATCCATAAGGACTTTGGAAAGGGTGTACCCTCCGACTTGGGGAGCCACGACCAAAGCCAAGTCGCCAGGGTTATCAACTCGGGGTGGGTGATCTTCCCTACTCCAGGTGATGGGCTGCTCGGACCAATGGAGGTACCTAGGGAGCGTCGGCTCAGCCACATAGAAAGTTCTATGTTTCACCTTCTGGTCCCGTTTGCAAGTGTTGGTGGTGAACACATGATACTGTACACTGTTCAGCTGTTTAGGGTTATTCTGAAAGCCGCTATTGTCATTCTGCCGCTGGTGATCTCCAAGCGGGGGCGGTTTCTAAAACACGACATGTGGGTTATACCGCTGTTGATTGTGAACTTGGTACTGTCCACTATTAGGTTGTGACCCGCCATGTGGAGCCGGGTTAGGAAAACCACCGAACGGGCTTTAGCGTGACCCAGGTGCGCTGAATTGTTCCTATAACCCGCCTTGATCGCCTCCTTGGCCTTTCTTGAGCGCCTCAGCTCGGAACTCCTGCATCACATAGCAATCCTCCGAGGAGTGGGTAGCCGGTCCTTCAGCAATGGCGTGCTGTGGGCAGGGGCCTTTAAGCATCTCATGATAGTTGCGCGGCTTCTTCCCGCTGAAGCCCCGCTTCTTCTGGTGTTGGTTCCCGTTGCCGACATTCGTATTGGTGACGAAGTCTGTGGGACCTTCTTGTTGTCTCTTCTTACCTTGCCCGCCATGGTTGTGGTTACCCCGCCCTTGAAATGGGAGTTACCTTTTGACGACTCACCTCTCCTGGCGGTGCTAACCTTGTCATCATCCTCCCTAGGATCCTTAGTGTCGTCTGACTCGGCATACCTGGTCAGGGTGTCCATCAACTCGCCCATGTCCTGCACCTTACGCTTGAGTCGCCCAAGCTTCAGCACCAAAGGCTCGTAATGGCAATTTTTCTCCAGAATCATCACTGCCTGAGCCGCCAAGATGTCGTCCGACGAATGAATAACCTCTGCGACTCGCTGTGTCCAATGATGGGCTGACTCATCCGGTCGCTGAACGCAGTGTTGTAAGTCGACGATGGTCATTGGGAGTTTGCAAGTCCCTCGGAAATTCTTAATGAAACGCTCCTTTAACTCTGTCTAGGTGTTGATGGAGTTAGGCGGCAGGTTTTTCAGCCACGTATGTGCCGTTCCTTCAAGCATCATGGTAAAACACTTAGCGCAGACCGCCTCATTCACATCGAGCATATCCATTGCAAGGTCGTAACTCTCGATCCATGACCCGGGCTCGAGATCTGGTGTGTAATTGGGTACCTTCCTCGGCCATTTGAAATCTTTTGGCATTCGCTCATTGTGCAGAGCGGGCATGAGACAGGGCACCCCAACGTGTCTGCCACCTGTATCGAGCGATGCGGGAGGGGTCTGGGCATAAGCCGGAAAGACCTGGCCTGCCACGGCCGTCGTCTCCATCAAACGGGCGGCTCGCGCTGCATCCACGATGTCTTGGGCTCGAGTATCGTGCATCTCGGGCGGGTTGGTTTGCGGCGGACGTCATTGCCCGCTGGTCACCGCGGGTTGGTCCTCATGACGACTCCTGGTGTGACTCGCCTGGATGTTGAGTGCAACCGGTCAAGGTTGTGGGAATATTGCGCGTGTTGGACCACCGTCGTTTTCAGCATCTCGATGGAGTTTCTCGTCTCCACCTCGACCGAGGAGTTTCCGTAAATTGGGAGGGACTCCAAGTGGCGGGTTGCCGCCATCAAGTTATCCATGGGATTCGAGAAGTGGCCTCATGGTGTTTGGAAGCGAGGTGTGTTAGCCTCCATTGGTTGAGGTGGTGGCGGGTTAGGCGGTGATTGAGCCGGACCCCCCCCCCCCCCCCGGAGTGGCCTGCAAAGGTCGGTCGGGCCCCATCCCGGGGGTGCGTGGGGTGTCGAAGAGGCGGGTCGGATGTAGATCGGCCGGGAGGCGACCATGATGCCTGCTCTGGTGAATAGCATCGGACGTGCGCTGTTGTCTCTTGACCCGCCAGCCTTCGGTGTTCAGCTGTTCTGTCTCCATGGTGATGCAGGCCTGCTGTGCCACCATCCTGGTGGCTTCCGCTTCCACGTCCCGCTGAGTCTTGGCCATCTCCTCCCGCAGCTTCGCCAGTTCGGCATTGATCGTTTCCTGATTCTCTGTCGTCACAACAGTTGCCATGAGTGTGGTGATTTCCACCGTCAAGTCCGCCATGGCTTGAGCCGGAGTTTTCGACGATTCGCTAGTCTCATTGTTGCCGGCCGAGTTTGGCTGAGGTTGTGCCACCCCCGCCATGTAGATGGCGACTTGTCGACGAGGTCCTGCAAAGTCCTCGGAGTTTGCCGCCAGCGGCAACCCTCCGAGTTGTCCCTCATAGAGAGGATGGATTGAATCTGTGCCGCCCATGGACGACTCGTCGTCAGAGTTGACGGGGGTGATGTCCTGGACTGCTGGTTCGTCCTGTACGCTGGCTCTCTGCGTAAAGCCGATGAAAACGTGGCGTCTCCTATCCTGACATGTGATGCGGAAGGCGTACCTGGCCGGCTCGACGATGTCGGTGGAGGTGTCCGGCTCAGGCACGGGCGCTCCAAACATGCCAATGAAGATGTTGACCTTGCCGAAAGGGACCCTGTAACCCGATTCAATTGAATCGGCTTCAGGCCCCCATTGCGAGTTGTCGATGTAGTTTTTCCCACGGCGGCTCTTGCTCATGATGTCGACCGCATAGCTTCCTGACCCTGGTAGGGCTCCCTGTGAGAACTCAACTCCACCGTGCGCTAGCCCCACGGTGGGCGCCAACTGTCGTGGTTTTGTCACGATAGATGTCCTCGTGAAAGGACTTTGTGAAGGATTCATCGCACCTTGGTGGCGACTCAAAGGGGGTGAGCGAAAGCGAGACTCAGATTTACTCAGGTTCGGCCCCTCGTGTGGAGGTAAAAGCCTACGTCCTGCTTTGTGTAGATTGATGATGGATTTGATTACAAGGAGGCGTAACTCGCTTGACCTAGCTCTCGATGATTTCTAACCTTCCCTATCTCCCCCAGGGACTCGCCTTTATATACAGGTCGAGGCCCTAGGGTTTACAAGAGTCCTAGCCACGCTACAGATCGTGGTCTTCCATATCTCTAAGTCGTCATGCTTTCCAAGACTGGAAACCTCCTTGGCGGCTTATCATTTGCATCAATCCTGAACCGCCATCCGGCCCATGGGCCCCTAGGCTAAGGCTTGCATCAACAAAGGATGAGTCACCCCTTTAGTGATCCGGCCCAATTAGGGCGGGTTACACCGCGGGTAATATCCCCCACACCTGCTATTCCTCCTCCTCTTGCGACAGCAATGGCGACCGGCGGTTGATTGGTGGCGCAGTGACGATTGTGACGACTCGAGGACACGTCCACCAAGCACGTAATGATCTCGATGACCTCCTCCCCTGCTAATAGTAGTTCTTGGTTGTTGTCGCATTAGGGTGAGGGTTTTGAGGTGTGAATTTGGGGACGATATTGGTTGGAGAAAAGGTTCGATTTTTGTGAAGAGGAATAGGTTCATATTCTTGATTTTGACCGCATTATGTGTTTATTTCAGTTTAATCATGGACCCGACTGAGATTTTGAACATTCGATTTCATTTGGAGGGGAGTTCATCCACATTGGTCCAAATTTGGACTATGTTGGGGGAGAAGAAGCAATGTGAGAGATTGAGAGGGATAAACTGTCTCTGCAGGAAGTGAAAGGTTTTCTGCAAGATCATACTCAATTGAAGGAATCGATGAAGTTCTATTTTTTGCTTCCTGGGAAAGAGCTTATCAATGGATTGGTGTTCCTCAATGATGATAGTGGTTGTGTTAAGATGGTTGATTATATTTGTGTTGGAGGAGTTCCAGATGTGTATGTGGAGTATTATGGAGAGGAAGATAATGACAGCAGTAGTGGGTGTGACTATGAGGATGAAATTATAGAGAAGAGTGGTGATGAACCTGATGCAATGATAACTGTTGTTGAACCTGCTGAATCTGACACTGATGTGCTCATTCCTGATGAAAATGGTGTGATCACACACAGGCTTTGCAGTCCTATGAAGCATAGAAGGGTGAGCTATTGTGAAGCAGAAATGCTAGCAATTGAAGGTCCTTTTTCTCAGGTTTTGAACCCTACTCAAGTTGCAAGTGCCTCCGTTGAACATGTTGATAAAGATAATTCAGACTCTGAATCATACAGTAATAGTGAATACATTGGTCACACTGATGACAGTGGGGAGGATTCAGAAGTTGTGGAGCTCAGGAGACATGCTAGGAAGTTTAAGAAAAGGATGAGGGACACCAAAAGCTGGATTGGAAGAGATGCAACAGATCCAGTGCCAACTAATCTGATAGCCAACTTGGAGGAACAAATTTAAAGAGAAGAAATGGACTGGAATTATGATTCATCTGATGAAGACTACAACTATGATGAAGATTCATATGATCATATAAGGAAGAAGAAGACTACATTCCCAAGATACAACCCTAAAAGTGAAGTACCACATTTTGCGTTGACAATGGTTTTTAGAAGCAAGAACTAGTTGTGCAAAGCTCTAAGAAGATATGGACTAGTCACAAAGAGGAGCATCCTATTTATGAAATCTGAGTGTGACAGAGTAAGAGCAAAATGTGGATGGCATGGCTGCCCATGGCTTCTATATGCAGCAAAGAGATTAACAACTTCAAGGTTTCAAGTGATAACATTCAATGATGATCACCAATGTGCACAAAATAGATGCAACAAACTGGTTACTACAAAGGTGATTGCACATAGGTATGAGCACTTCATATTGCCAAATCCTATGTGGAAAATCGTTAGCATGAAAGCAACTGTTCTGCAAGATATGTTTGCTGATGTCTCCACTTCAAAGTGCAAGCATGCAAAGAAAATTGTGATGGGCAAACTGTTGTGTGGGATGAGTAATGAATACACCAGAGTGTTTGATTACCAACTTGAGCTGCTAAGGAGCAAGCGTGGAAGCACAGTAGCTGTTTGCATAGATCCCACAAATATGGAGAAAAGTGTTTTCCAAGGCTTCTATGTCTGCTTTAATGCAATGAAACAAGGATTCAAGGCTGGTTGGAGAAAGGTAATAAGCCTTGATGGTTGCTTCTTCAAAGGTGCAATGAAGGGTGAGCTGTTGTGTTCCGTAGGCATATATGCCAACAATCAAATGTATCCCCTTGCATGGGTTGTAGTTGAGCATGAAACAAATATAACCTGGAAGTGGTTTGTTGGGCTGCTCATTAAGGACTTGTAAATTAACAATAATGGTGCTGGTTGGGTTATAATTTCTTATCAACAAAAGGGCCTAATAAATGCAGTGAAGGATTACCTGCCTGAAGCAGAGCATAGAATGTGTACTAGGCACATTTATGCTAATTGGTGGAAGAAACATAGAGATCATGAGTGGCAGAAGACATTTTGGGCAATTGCCAAGGCTTCAAATAGGCAAGATTTTAACTACTACAAGGCCAAGCTTGCACAATTTACACCTGAGGGGGCAAAGGATATCATGATAACTGAGCCAGGGCACTGGGCAAGGGAATTTTTTGAAGTTGGTTCAAACTGTGAGCCAGTTGATAACAACCTTACTAGTGAGAATTCAAGAACAAAGAGAGAAGGGTGTGACAGGAAAATTATGCCCTACTGTATTCAAGAAGCTCAAGAAAAGCATAGCAAGGAGACAATATCTGGAAGTGCTTTGGAATGGAGAAGATGGTTTTGAAGTGACGCAAGTTAATGGGAGAGGAAGGCAATATACAGTGAACCTAGATAAGTGGACATGCTCTTGGGGCTACTTTCAGCTGACAGGGCTTCCATGCCACCATGCAATTAGTGCCATCTACAAGCGCAACAGAAGTGTTGAGAATTACATTGCTCCTTGCTATTTTGTTGAAGTGTTCAACAAAATTTATGAGCATTGCTTGCAGCCAGTTGAGGGTGAGGAGATGTGGCCAGTGTCACCCAATCCTAGGCCAGTGCCTCCTGAATATGTAAGGTTGCCAGGAAAAAGTAAAGAAAGGAAGGCCTAACAACCTAAGGGAAAGAAACTGAGCAACCTAAGGTAAATAAAATGAGCACGCGTGGCACAATTATCAAATGCTCATTGTGTGGTGATACTCGACACAACAAGTCAAGCTGTAAGCAAAATCCACAGAGTGGCAAGAATAAGAATGCACATCTTTCTAAGAAAAAGAATCCATCTGAGGTTTTTTGTTCATCTCCTTACTACATTTAAAGTGGTTTCTTCACAGTTATCTTAACTTGCAAAAAATGGAAGCAAACCAAAGGAACATCTGCATCACAACCTCAAGCTCCACCAGCAACTGCTGCACTTGGCTCATTTGTTGCACCTGGCTCATCTGGTGCATCTACAAATCCTCCAAGAACCAACAGGTTTAAACCTCCAAGAAAGAGGCCTGCTACTGCTGCAGCTGGATCATTGATACGTCTCCATCATATCTACTTTTCCAAACTCTTTTGCCCTTGTCTTGGACTCTAGTTTGCATGATTTGAATGGAACTAACCCGGACTAACGCTGTTTTCAGCAGAATTGCCATGGTGTTGTTTTTGCGCAGAAATAAAAGTTCTCGGAATGACCTGGAAATTTACGGGGATTTTTTGTGGAATATATAAGAAATATTGGCGCAAGAATCAACCAGAGGGGTGGAGCTGAGAGCCCACAAGCCCACTAGGCGCGGGGCCCCTGGCCGTGCCTAGCTGGCTTGTGGGGCCCACATAGCTCCACCGCCTCCAATCTCAGCTCTATTTTGTCCATTTCGTCTCGAAAAAAATAAAGGAGAAGAGTTCATCGCGTTTTACGATACGGAGGCGCCGCCACCTCCTGTTCTTCCTCTGGAGGGCAGATCTGGAGTCCGTTCTGGGCTCCGGAGAGGGGAGATCGTCGCCATCGTCATCACCAACCTTCCTTCATCGCCAATTTCATGATGCTCTTCACCGTTCGTGAGTAATCTCATCGTAGGCTTGCTGGATGAGATCTATCATGTAATCGAGTTAATTTTGACGGGGATTGATCCCTAGTATCCACTATGTTCTGAGATTGATGTTGCTACTACTTTGCCATGCTTAATGCTTGTCACTAGGGCCCGAGTGCCATGATTTCAGATCTGAACCCATTATGTTGTCGCCAATATATGTGTGTTCTTGATCCTATCTTGCAAGTTGTAGTCACCTACTATGTGTTATGACCCGGCAACCCCGGAGTGACAATAGCCGGAACCACTCCCGGAGATGACCATAGTATGAGGAGTTCATGTATTCACCAAGTGTTAATGCGTTCGTCCGGTTCTTTATTAAAAGAAGAACATTAATATCATGTAGTTTCCATTAGGACCCCGCTGCCACGGGAGGGATGGACAATAGATGTCATGCAAGTTCTTTTCCCTAAGCACGGTTGACTACATACGGAATACATACCTACATTAAATTGACGAACTGGAGCTAGTTACATATCTCTCCGTGTTATAACTGTTGCATGATGAATACCATCTGGCATAATCATCCATCACCGATCCAATGCCTACGAGTTTTTCCTACTGGTCCTTGCTATGTTAATTTGCTGCTACTGTTACTCTATCACTACTGCTACCACTGCTGCTACCGTTACTCTGTCACTACTGATGTCACTGCTGCTACTGTTACTGTTGCTACTGTTGTTATCACACTACTCTGCTACTCATACTTTTCTGCAGATACTAAGTCGTTCAGGTGTGGTTGAATTGACAACTCAACTATTAATACTTGAGAATATTCTATGGCTTCCCCTTGTGTTGAATACTCTACCCTCCAAAACTGTTGCGATCCCCTATACTTGGGGGTTATCAAGACCTTTTTCTGGTGCCGTTGCCGTGGAAGCATAGCAATATTCTCTGAGTCACTTGGGATTTACGTCTGTTGGTCACTATGAGGAATACGAAAGATCCAAGAACTAAAGTCTTGCCCTCAACTACGAGGACAGGTAAGGAACTGCCATCTAGCTCTGCACTTGATTCACCTTCACTTATGAGTAAGTTTGCGACACCACCTCCTGCTAGAAATCTTGATATGTCGCATGTGCTTGATGATGCTACTTCTGCTGCCCATGATGCTTATGATGATGCTATGCCTGATACTGCTTTTCCACTAGGTGCATTCCTTGATGCACAAATTGCTAGAGTTGCTGCTAGATGTGATGACACTTTGGAAACTGCTGAGATTATTGAAGTAGAATCTGCTATTTCACCTATTAGAACTAGCTCTCCTAGATATGAATTGCCTGATATGCCTGAGGGTTATGTTATGAAGGGAGAGATAGCTGAGGACTTTGTTGTTTGTAAGGATAGCTATGATGTTGAGAAATTACTGCGAAAGTGGAAAGAAAAATCTTTGAACGCTAGGATGAAATACGACCCGAAGTTTGCTACTTCGCCTATCTTTGTGACCGATAAGGATTATGAATTCTCTATCGACCCTGAGTTAATCACTCTGGTCGAATCTGATCCTTTTCATGGTTATGAGTCTGAAATGGTTGTAGCCCATCTTACCAAACTACACGATATAGCCACCCTATTCGCGAGTGAGGAAAAGATCCGCCACTACTATATCCTTAAGTTGTTTCCTTTCTCGCTAAAGGATGATGCTAAGACTTGGTTCACTTCTCTTGCTCCTGGTTGTGTGCGTAGCCCCCGGGATATGATCTACTACTTCTGTGAGAAATATTTCCCTGTCCATAAGAAGCAAGCTGCCTTGCAGGAAATATACAACTTTGCGCAAGTTGAAGAAGAGAGTCTCCCACAAGCTTGGGGGAGGCTCGTCCAGCTGCTAAATGCTTTTCCTGATCACCCTCTTGAGAAGAATGAAATACTTGATATCTTCTATAATGGACTAACCGATGCTTCTAGAGACCACCTAGATAGTTGTACTGGTTGTGTTTTTAGGGAACGAACCGTAGAACAAGCTGAGATCCTATTGAATAATATCTTGTGCAATGAGAATGCTTGGACTATTCCCTAACCACCTCTGAAGCCAACTCCTAAGAAAAGAGGTATCCTATTCCTCGGTCCTGAAGATATGCAACAAGCTAAGAAATCTATGGAAGAGAAAGGCATTAAATCTGAAGATGTCAAAAATCTACCACCTACCGAAGAGATCCATTGTCTTGATAACCCGATAGAGGTAGTAGAAGTAAATTCTCTTCGTAGATTCAATGAGAGTGATATTCCTTTTGATAAACCTGCTAGCTTATGCCTCGATGAATTTGATAACTTTGTTGCCAAACAACAGAGTTTCAATGATTATATTAGCAGACAATTGGAACAGAATGCTCGTATGCTTAGTCATTTAAGTGCTTGTGTGGACATCAACATGAATGATCTTAAGCTCCTGAGTAAACATGCCTCTATGGTTACTGCTCAGGTAGAACAAGTACTTAAGGCTCAGAATAACTTGCTCGGTGAGTTGAATGACAATTCTGTTAGAGTCGTCACTAGAGGCAGTAGAATGACTCAGGAACCTTAGTATCCTGAGGGTCATCCTAAGAGAATTGAACAAGATTCTCAAGGAGTTAGCACTGATGCACCTAGTCATCCTAGGAAGAAGAAGAAAGATGATAGGAACTTGCACGCTAGCAACCTTGTTGCTGTAACACCTGAGAATCCAAATGATGTCTCTGTTTCTGATGCCGAAACACCATTTGGTGATGAACATGAGCCTAATGAGAATATCGATAGTGATGTTCACGTTGATGCTCAACCTAGCAATGATAAGGATGTGGAGATTGAACCTATTGATCTTGATAACTCACAGCCTAAGAACAAAAGATACAATAAGAACGACTTCACTGCTAGGAAGCATGGTAAAGAAAGGGAACCATGGGTTCAGAAACCCATGCCCTTTCCTCCCAAACCATCCAAGAAAAAGGACGATGAGGATTTTGAGCGATTTGTCGAAATGATTAGACCGTCTTACTGCAAATGCGTTTGACGGATATTCTCAAAATGTCTCCGTATGCTAAGTACATGAAGGATATTGTTACTAATAAGAGGAGGATACCTGAGGTTGAGATTTCCACCATGCTCGCTAATTATACCTTCAAGGGTGGAACTCCTAAGAAACTAGGTGATCCCGGAGTGCCCACTATACCTTGCTCCATTAATGGCAACTACGTTAGGACTGCTTTATGCGACCTTGGAGCCGGTGTTAGTGTTATGCCTCTCTCTCTTTATCGTAGACTTGAATTGGACAAGTTGACACCCACTGAAATCTCTCTGCAAATGGCCGACAAATCAACTGCTTTCCCTATCGGCACTTGCGAGGATGTGCCTGTTGTGGTTGCGAACATTACTATCTTAACAGACTTTGTTATTCTGGATATTCCCGAGGACGATGCCATGGCGGTCATCCTTGGAAGACCCTTTCTAAACACCGCAGGGGCTGTTATTGATTGCAACAAAGGCAATGTCACTTTCCATGTCAAAGGTAATGAGCATACGGTGCACTTTCCGAAGAAACAATATAGAGTACATTGCATCAATGCAATCGAAAAAACTTCATTGATTCTTATTGGGAGCTTTGAATGCCCTATACCTACTATTAAGATGAAATATGATTTGATTGTTGGGGATATGCACATCCCCATTGAGGTAACCTAGTGACTATTCGAAAATTCTTCATTTTCTTTTGGGATTCGAAAAAGTTTGTCAAGGAGACTTGATCAACCTCATTGATGGATTTCTTTCGATGACCATGAGATGGATGAATCGAGGAGTCGCAAACCTTTGTTCCAAGCTTTCACCTTCGGTTGCTTAGAAGTAAAATGATAGGTTTAGTTTAGTTTTCCCTGTTTTTTGCTTTTAGCGTCCTGTAGAAAAGTACCCCGAAAATAAAAGTTCTCCGAATGTCGTGAAACTCAAGTATGATTTTTTCTGGATTTTTTGAAAAATACTGAGATGAAGAGCTAGTCAGGGAGCTGCACCAGTGGGCCACAAGCCCTGGAGGCGCGGGCACCCCCCTGGCCACGCCTACCAGGCTTGTGGGGCCCACGTGCACCCCCTCCACTTATTCTAGCTCCCATCTACTTCTCCTACCTCCAGAAAAAATCATTTCGCAGCTCAAACCCGTGTTCTTGCTCTTCTTGCTGGGATTTTCGATCTCCTTGTGCAAAGCACCATTCACCAAACTGTTTTGTGGAAATTGCTCCTTGGTATGTGACTCCTCCACTGGTCCAATTAGTTTTTGCTCTAGTGCCTTATACATCGCGTATTTTTGCTGCATTGGTGACCCTGTTCTTGAGCTTTGCATGCTAATTTTAGCTGGTCCCAAGTAGTTTTGATGCGTGATATGGCCTCTACGCACTTGTGGGAGTGGTTGCTATGAGTTTCGTTGAGTCTTGTTCACTTTTCCTTCGAGTCACTAAACGTTTCAGAAAAGGAAGATGTTCAGGAGAAACTATCATGGTGGTTCCTCAAGCAAGAGAGGTCCCCGTCTCGCGATTCGGGAGCCCGATCCTTACCAACCAAGGAACGCACAGGTACAACCATGTGAATGGCCTTCTGATGAATTCATGATTGAGGCGGGTTTCAAAGACGAGCTTGATACACTTGTTCACAACGTCGGACTCGAAGAATTCATCTCCGATAAATGTGAACAGTATGTTACTCTCACTGCCTCTTTTGTTCGTAGATTCAAATTTTTAGCTGGCCGTGACACATCTGTACTATTTGATCTCTATGACAAATTGTATACTATGGACTTAGAGGATTTCAATAGAATTTGCAAGATACCTGTTTGGCGTAGTCTCAATGATCCTCCTAAGTCTTCGGTTAGAGATATTTTCTCTAGTATAACTGTCGGAGAAACTTGAGATATTACGCATGCTACCATGGGGAGCATTCATTTTCCTGCCTTGCACTATTTTGCCCTCTTCATAGGTAGATGCATTAACGGCAAGATCGAGCATTGTCACCTCTGCGCACCCGACCTCAATATTCTTAAGAGCGCAGTAACGGGTGATAGAAGTTTCAACATGGGAGCTATAATAGCAAGGAGGCTGAATAATAATGCAAATGAAGGGGATTTCTTTGGTGGGATCTATGCCACTCGCATAGCAAATTTTCTTGGAGTACCCATCCGTGAAGGAGATCCCCCGCTCCATACAGCTTTCCTTGATCGCGTCGCTTTGACACGCTATCAGTTCCTTGAGAGGGATAATGAATCCCTCCTGTACCGGTTAATATTTAACCGAGAGCGTGTTTTCCATATTACCCTTCCTGCTCCTGCCTTCTTTGAATTTCAGGTAAAACGGAGATATTACATAACCAGAGAAGAGGTAGAGGAGTATGAGAGGGAGGCAAAGGCTGCTCGACTCCGTGAGGCAGCTATTCAGGAAGTGGTTGCAGCGCTCCCGTACAACCCCCATTATGATTTTGGGTATCGCCCGGACCATCGTTGTGAGTAGACCAACTTAGGCCAAAAGCCTAAGCTTGGGGGAGTACGTGTTTCTCATCGACTTTATATTCTTCCTTACACTTTCACTTTGTTAATCGGTGTTCAAACTTTGCCACTGTATCATCCATGCTAGTTTATTTTCTTTTTTTCTCGTTTTCTTTTCGTGTGTTTGTCTAGTTTGAGAAAAACCCAAAAAGATTTTCTTGTTCTTCTTTTGCTTGTTGGGAGCTTTCCCGTGTAAATAGTTTTTTTTTCTTTGGGTCAAGGTAGAAGACCATGGTTACAATGTTTAGTGGCTCTCGCATGCATATCTTTTTATCTATCAAAGAGCCATATTACTTTGTCTTCTCCTTTGTATTTTCTTGTAGATTCCAGCATAGTCCAATGCACAAGCACTCTTATTATTGTTCACATCATTCGGTCGTGCAAGTGAAAGGCAATAATGATGATATATGATGAAGTGACCGAGCCTGGAAAAGCTGGTATGAACTCGATCTATTTTGTTTTTGTAAATATGACTAGCTCATCGTTCCTGATTCAGCTTTGTTGTGAGAGAAACATGTTTGCAATGACAACTTAGAGATCATAGTTTCTGATGCCATGCTTAATTAGCTAGAAGCTTATAATGGTTAGTCTTGGATCCCAACATGAATTTTGAGATGACTATGATGTAGTACGATAGGATGGTATCCTTCTTTGAGTGATTCAAGTGGCTTGACTTGGCGCATGTTTACGCATGTAGTTGAAAAAAAATCAACATAGCCTCTATGATATTCATGTTCATGGTGATTTATGTCCTACTCATGCTTGCACTCAATGTTGGTTAATCTCAATGCATTTTGATGACTGTTGTCGCTCTCTAGTTGGTCGCTTCCCAGTCTTTTGCTAGCCTTTACTTGTACTAAGCGGGAATACTGCTTGTGCATCCACTTCCATAAACCCAAAGTTGTTCCATATGAGTCCATCATACCTACCTATATGCGGTATCTACCTGTTGTTCCAAGTAAATTTGCATGTGCCACTCTCTAAACCTTCAAGAAATAATCTGGTTTGCATGCCCGAACTGCTCATGTGGTGACAGGGGGCTATCAGTATCTTCCATGCTAGGCGTGTTATCCTCGATATGTGTTTATTCACTATCACTCACGAAAAAGGGGCCGGTAATTGGAATGCCCAGTTCCATGCTCAAATCAAAAAGCTAATTGCAAACAAAACTCCCCCTCGATTGATGTTGGTATGGACGACACCCGAGTATTCGGCTAGTCGTGGAGTGTGATTGATCGATGGTGGGGGAGTCAAAACTTTACTTTTCTGTTTGGGAACCGCCTATAGCATGTGTAGCGTGGAAGATGGTGAAAACTCTTGGTCATTGCGTTGACAATGAAAGCATGCCACCCAAAATTATTATCTCTGTTTTCAAATCTTGAGCTCTGGCACCTCTGCAAATCAATGCTTCCCTCTGCGAAGGGCCTGTCTATTTATGTTCCTGTTGAGTCATCCTCTTCTTATAAAAGCACCAATTAGAGAGCACCTCTGCCATTTTTATGCTTTGCTTTTGACTGATATTGAGTATGACTGTGACTGGATCTTCTTTGCCATGAATTACAATGTTTAGTCAACCCTTGGTCTTTGAAGGTGCTCTGCATTTATGTTTTGCGGTCTCAGAAAGAGCTAGCGAGATACCATCTGTTCGTACTGCTTCATGATTGTTTTGATTGAAGTGTTGACGTTTGAAACTTATTATTATTGCTTGCTAGTTGATTATGCCATTGATATGAGTTTACCGTGAGACCTAGATGTCATTTGCTTATGTGGTTAGCTTGTGATCTTGCTGAAATTCTGGATATGTGTTAGACATAGTTGCAACAACAAGATCAAACAGAGTTCGTAAAAGTTTTTCTTTTGTCTCTTTCAGTTTGTCAACTGAACTACTTGGGGACAAGCAAGGTTATAAGCTTGGGGGAGTTGATACGTCTCCGTCGTATCTACTTTTCCAAACTCTTTTGCCCTTGTTTTGGACTCTAATTTGCATGATTTGAATGGAACTAACCGACACTAATGTTGTTTTCAGCAGAATTGTCATGGTGTTGTTTTTGCGCAGAAATAAAAGTTCTCGGAATGACCTGGAAATTTACGGGGATTTTTTGTGGAATATATAAAAAATACTGGGGCAAGAATCAAATGGAGGGGTGGAGCTGAGAGCCCACAAGCCCACCAGGCGCCCCCCTGGCCACGCCTGGCAGGCTTGTGGGGCCCACAAAGCTCCACCGCCTCCAATCTCAGCTCTATTTAGTCCCTTTCGTCCGGAAAAAAATAAAGGAGAAGAGTTCACCGCGTTTCACAATACGGAGGCGCCGCCACCTCCTGTTCTTCCTCTGGAGGGCAGATCTAGAGTCTGTTCTGGGCTCCGGAGAGGGGAGATCGTCGCCATCGTCATCACCAACCTTCCTTCATCGCCAATTCCATGATGCTTTTCACCGTTCGAGAGTAATCTCATCGTAGTCTTGGTGGACGGTGATGGGTTGGATGAGATCTATCATGTAATCGAGTTAGTTTTGACGGGGATCGATCCGTAGTATCCACTATGTTCTGAGATTGATGTTGCTACTACTTTGCCATGCTTAATGCTTGTCACTAGGGCCTGAGTGCCATGATTTCAGATCTGAACCTATTATGTTGTCGCCAATATATCTGTGTTCTTGATCCTATCTTGCAAGTTGTAGTCACCTACTATGTGTTATGACCCGGCAACCCCGGAGTGACAATAGCCGGAACCACTCCCGGAGATGACCATAGTATGAGGAGTTCATGTATTCACCAACTGTTAATGCGTTGGTCCGGTTCTTTATTAAAAGGAGAACCTTAATATCCCATAGTTTCCATTAGGACCCCGCTGCCATGGGAGGGATGGACAATAGATGTCATGCAAGCTCTTTTCCCTAAGCACGTATGACTACATACGGAATAGATGCCTACATTACATTGACGAATTGGAGCTAGTTACATATCTCTCCGTGTTATAACTGTTGCATGATGAATACCATCCGGCATAATCATCCATCACCGATCCAATGCCCATGAGTTTTTCCTACTGGTCCTTGCTACGTTACTTTGCTGCTACTGTTACTTTGTCACTACTGCTGTCACTGCTGCTACCGTTACTCTGTCACTACTGCTGTAACTGCTGCTACTGTTACTGTTGCTACTGTTGCTATCACACTACTCTGCTACTGATTCTTTTCTACAGATACTAAGTCTTTCAGGTGTGGTTGAATTGACAACTCAACTGCTAATACTTGAGAATATTCTTTGGCTTCCCCTTGTGTCGAATCAACAAATTTGGGTTGAATACTCTACCCTTGAAAACTATTGCGATCCCCTATACTTGTGGGTTATCACTCATCTGGTGCATCTGCAAATCTTGGAGAATCTACTACAAGAGGGACAGGATCTGGAGCTAAAAGGGGCAGAACAAGGGCTGCTGAGACAATGCCAACTTATCAGTATTTCACCTCCAGTGGAAACTACTAGTCATTGATCAAAGTTGATCATTTCTAGTACTTTTGTTGATGTTGCAATGTTTCAAACATTTCTGATGTAATGTTGATACTGCAAACATATCTTTTGTAATGGCCAAAACCTACTAAATGGTAGTGCTGGATGATAACTAAATATCAGTGTTGGATGAAGTTGTTATATCAGTAGTTAGTGCAAATTTTCCTGCTATTTCATTCAGTGGAAACATTAACTTGGATACAACTGTGAGTACATACAATAGTAGCATTCGCAGCCAGGGTTTAGAATAGACTTAACTTGCCAAAAGACCACTACTACATTGCATTCAACTGTGAGTAAACAATCTTACTGTAGTAGCATTTTCCCTGCTACTAAACCTACCACAAAGACAGCAAAAACAAAGACAACATTGTGATATTTCCCCTTCAGTGCATCTATCTATGCATGTTGGGGAACGTAGTAAACTCAAAATTTTCCTACGCCATACAAGGATATATCTATTGAGAGACCAGCAATGAGAGAGGTTGTAGAGCATCTTCATACATTTGAAGATCGCTAAGCGGAAGCGTTACTATGAATGTGGTCGATGGAGTCATACTCACAGCGATTCATATCGCGGCCGGTTCCGATCTATGTGCCGAATCACGGCACCTCCGCGTTCAACACACGTACAGCCCAGTGACGTCTCCCACGCCTTGATCTAGCAAGGAGGAGGGAGAGGTTGAGGGAGAGATTCGGCATCATGACGGCATGGTGGCGGTGGAGCTACGAGGTCTCCCGACAGGGCTTCGCCAAGCACCGTGGGAGAGGAGAAAGAGGAAAAGCAGGGCTGCGCCGAGAGAGAGATTTCGCGTGTCTCAAATGAGCCAAAACCTCCACTATATATAGGGGGAGAGGGAGGGGTGCCCCCTTTAGGGTTCCCACCCCCAAAGGGTGCGGCAGCCCCATCTAGGGTTGGTGGTGTCGGCCAGGGCAAGAGAGAGGGGGGTGGCGCACCCCAGATGGGCCTTAGGCCCATTTGCACTAGGGTTCCCCCCTTCCCTCTCTTATGGCGCCTTGGGCCTAGGTCGGAGGCACACCAGCCCACTCTGGGCTGGTTCCCTTCCACCTTTTGGCCCATGCTAGCCTTTGGGGTTGGTGGCCCCTCCCGGTGGACCCCCGAAACCCTTTCGGTGGTCCCGGTACATTACCGGTGTCGCCCGAAACAATTTCAGGGACCAAATCCTCACTTCCTATATATAATTCTTTACCTCCTGACTATTCCGAAGATCCTCGTGACGTCCAAGATATCATCTCGGACTCCGAACAACCTTCGGTAACCTCATATAACAATTCCCTATAACCCTAGCGTCATCGAACCTTAAGTGTGTAGACCCTACGGGTTCGGGAGGCATGCAGACATGACCGAGACACCTATCCGGCCAATAACCATCATCGGGGTCTGGATACCCATGGTGCTCATGCATGTTCCACAATGATATCATCGGATGAACCACGATATCAAGGATTCAATCAATCCCGTATACAATTCCCTTTGTCTACCGGTATAGAACTTGCCCGAGATTCGATCGTCGGTATCCCCATACCATGTTCAATCTCGTTGCCGGCAAGTCTATTTACTCGTTCCGTAGCACATCATCATGTGACTAACTCCTTAGTCACATTGAGCTCATTATGATGATGTTCTACCGAGTGGGCCCAAAGATACCTCTCTGTCACACGGAGTGACAAATCCTGATCTCGATTCGTACCAACCCAACAGATACTTTCGGAGATACCCGTAGTGCACCTTTATAGTCACCCAGTTAAGTTGTGACGTTTGATACACCCAAAGCACTCCTATGGTATCCGGGAGTTTCCCAATCTCATGGCTGAAGTAAAAGATACTTGACATTAGAAAAGCTTTAGCATACGAACACCACGATCTAGTGCTATGCTTAGGATTGGGTCTTGTCCATCACATCATTCTCCTAATGATGTGATCCCGTTATCAATGACATCCAATGTCCATGATCAGGAAACCATGATCATCTATTGATCATGTAGTGCACCTTTATACAGTTCTGGGGTTCGATCATGTCTTGCTTGTGAGAGAGGTTTATAGTCAACTGGTCTGAACCATTCAGATCTGTGTGTGCTTTACAAATATCTACGTCATCCTATAGATGCTACTACGCCCCATCTGGAACCATTCCAAATGATTGCTCCACTATACGAATCCGGTTTACTACTCATAGTCCTGCATATTAGTGACAAAGCTTGCATCAACGTAACCCCTTTACGACGAACTCTTTAATCACCTCCATAATTGAGAAAAATTCCTTAGTCCATTAGTTACTAAGGATAACTTCGACCATTGTCCAAGGATCCATTCCTGGATCACTCTTGTACCCCACGACTGACTCATGGCAAGGCACGCTTTAGGTGCGGTACACAGCATAGCATACTTGTAGAGCCTACGGCTGATGCATAGGGGACGACATTCGTCCTTTCTCTTTATTCTGCCGTGGTTGGGCTTTGAGTCGTACTCAAATTTACACGTTACAACATAGCCAAGAACTCCTTCTTTGCTGATCTATTTTGAACTCCTTCAAAAACTTGTCAAGGCATGCATTTCGTTGAAAGTTCCATTAAGCACTTTGATCTATCTTTATAGATCTTGATGCTCAACTCTCAAGTAGCTACATCTAGGTTTTCCTTTGAAAAAACATCTTTCAAACAACCATCTATGCTTTGCAGAAATTCTACATTATTTCCGATCAATAGTATGTCAACCACATATATTTATCAGAAATTCTATAGTGCTCCCACTCACCTTTTGGAAATACAAGTTTCTCACAAACTGTGTATAGAACCAAAAACTTTGATCATCTCATCAAAGTGTATATTCCAACTCCGAGATGCTTGCTCCAGTCCATAAAAGGATCGCTGGAGCTTTGCATACTTCTTAGCACCTTTTAGGATCGACAAAATCTTCTCGTTGTATCACATACAACCTTTCCTCAAGGAAACCGTCGAGGAAACAATATTTTGACATCATATCTGCAATTTTTCATAAATGATGTAGCAACTGCTAACATAATTTCAATAGACTTTCAGCATCGCTACGAGTGAGAAAGTCTCATCGTAGTCAATTCTTTGAACTTTTTCGAAAACACCTTTGCGACAAGTCGAGCTTTCTTAATGCTGACTTTTCACCATCATCGTCTGTCTTCCTTTTAAAGATCCATTCACAGTTAATAGTCTTATGACCATCAAGTGGTTCCTCCAAATTCTATACTTTGTTTTTCATACATATATCCTCTCTCAGATTTCATGGCCTCCAGCCATTTGTCGGGATCCGGGTCCACCATCGCTTCTCCATATCTCGTAGGTTCATCGTTGTCCAACAACATGACCTCTAAGACAGGTTTACCAAACCACTCTGTAGTAGTACGCATCCTTGTCCGCCTACGAGGGTTTTGGTAGTGACTTGATCCGAAACTTCATGATCACCATCATAAGCTTCCACTTCAATTGGTGTAGGAGCCACAGGAACAACTTCCTGCGCCCTGCCATACACTAGTTGAAGTGATGGTTCAATAACCTCATCAAGTATCCACCATACTCCCACTCAACTCTTTCCACAGAAACCTTTCCTCGAGAAAGGACCCGTTTCTAGAAGCAAACACATTTGCTTCCGGATCTGAGATAGGAGGTATACCCAACTGTTTTTGGTGTCCTATGAAGATGCATTTATCCGCTTTGGGTTCGAGCTTATCCGGCTGAAACTCTTTCACATAAGCATCGCAGCTCCAAACTCTTAAGAAATGACAGCTAAGGTTTCTCTAAACCATAGTTCATATGGTGTCATCTCAACGGAATTGAGTGGTGCCCTATTTAAAGTGAATGTGGTTGTCTCTAATGCCTAACCCATAAACGATAGTGGTAATTTGATAAGAAATATCATAGTATGCACTATATCTAATAGTGCACGATTATGACATACGGACACACCATTAGACTATGGTGTTCCAAGTGGCATGAGTTGTGAAACATTTTTTCACGTGAAACAATTTTTACCTTGTCTTAAACGTTTACCAAACTCGTAACTCAGATATATATGATTACCTCCGCGATCACATCGTAGACATATTATCCTCTTGTCACGATGATCTTCAACTTCACTCTGAAATTACGTGAACCTTTTTCAATAATTCAGACATGTGTTTCATCAAGTAAATACACTAGTATCTACTCAAATCATTTGTGAAGTATGAACATAATGATATCCACTGCGTGCCTCAGTACTCATCGGACTGCACACATCAAAATGTATTACTTTCAACAAGTTACATTCTTGTTCCATCTCACTGGAAAAAGAGGTCTTCAGTCATCTTGCCCATGTGGTATGATTTACATGTCTCAAGTGATTCAAAAATCAAGTGAGTCAAATGATCCATCTGCATGGAGTTTCTTCATGCGTTTATACCAACAGGCATGGTTTGCATGTCTCAAACGTTTCAAAAATGAGTGAATACAAAGATCCATCAGCATGGAGCTTCTTCATGCATTTTATACCAATATGACTCAAGCAGAAGTGCCACAAGTAAGTGGTACTATCAATACTACTTTGTATCTTTTGGCAACGATATTATGAGCATGTGTATCACTACGATCGACATTCAATAAACCATTCATTCTAGGTGCAAGACCATTTAAGGTATCATTCAAGTAAACAGAATAACCATTATTCTCTTTAGATGAATAATCGTATTTGCCATTAACATAATCCAATCATGTCTATGCTCAACGCAAACACCAAATAACAATTATTTAGGTTTAACACTAATCTCGATGGTAGAGGGAGCGTGCGATGTGTGATCACATCAACCTTGGAAACACTTCCAACACACATCGTCACCTCGCCTTTAGCTAGTATCTGTTTATTCCGTTGCTTTTATTTCGAGTTACTAACACTTAGCAACCGAACCGGTATCTAATACCCTGGTGCTACTGGGAGTACTAGTAAAGTACACATCAATATCATGTATATCCAATATACTTTTGTCGACTTTGCCAGCCTTTTCATCTACCAAGTGTCTAGGGTAGTTTCTCTTCAGTGACTGTTCCCCTCATTACACAAGCACTTAGTCTCGGGTTTGGGTTCAACCTTGGGTCTCTCACTAGAGCAACAACTAGTTTGCATTTAATGAAGTATCCCTTCATGCATTTTCCCTTCTTGAAACTAGCGGTTTCACAAACCATCAACAATTGATGCTCCTTTGGATTTCTACTTCTACGGTGTCAAATATCGCGAATAGCTCAAGGATCGTCATATCCATCCTTGATATGTTATAGTTCATCACGAAGCTCTAGTAGCTTGGTGTCAATGACTTTGGAGAACTATCACTGTCTGATCTGGAAGATCAAATCGCACTCGATTCAAGCAATTGTAGTACTGAGACAATCTGAGCACATGCTCAATGATTGAGCTCTTCTCCTTTACTTTTGCAGACAAAGAATCTTGTTGGAGGTCTCATACCTCTCAACAAGGGCACGAGCATGAAATCCCAATTTCATCTCTTGGATCATCACCTATGTCCTGCGACGTTCGAAACGTCTTTAACGCCTAAATTCTAAGTCATTCAAGCAATATGCACGTGTATGTCGGATGTTTGCAACATCCATAGATCACGCTTGGGGTTCAGCACACCGAGCGGTGCGTTAAGGACATAAGCCTTCTGTTTAGCAATGAGGACAATCCTCAGTTAACGGACCGAGTCCGCATAATTGCTACTTCTATCTTTCAACCATATTTTCTCTAGGAATGTATCAAATATCGTAGAGCTATAGCGTAAGTTACATAATAATTTGCAAAGACCTATTTGACTATGTTCATGATAATTAAGTTCATCTGATGAACTGCCACTTAGATCGACATCCCTCTAGTCATCCAAGTGTTACACAATCCACGTCGACTAGCCCATGTCCGATCATCACGTGAGACGGACTATTCATCAATGGTGAGCATCTCCATGGTGATCGTATCAAACATACGACTCATGTTCGACCTTTCGGTCTCCTGTATTTGAGGCCATGTCTGTACATGCTAGGCTCGTCGATTCAACCTAAGTGTTCTGCGTGTGTAAACTGGCTTACACCTGTTGTATGCGAATGTTAGAATCTATCACACCTGATCATCACATGGTGCTTCGAGACAACGATCCTTCACAACGGTGCACACTTAGGGGAATACTTTCTCGAAATTTTCATGAGGGATCATCTTATCTTTGTTATCGTCGTTCTAAGAAATAAGATGTAAAAAAACATGATAAACATCACATGCAATCATATAGTGACATCATATGGCCATTATCATCTTGCTCCTTTGATCACCATCTTCGGGGCACCATGATCATCATCATCACCGGCATGACACCATGATCTCCATCATTGTGTCTCTGTGAAGTCGTCACGCCAATCTATTACTTCTACTACTATAGCTAACGTTTAGCAATAAAGTAAAGTAACCAACATGGTGTTGCATCTCATACAATAAATTAAGACAACTCCTATGGCTCCTGCCGGTTGTCATACTCATCGACATGCAAGTCGTGAATCCTTTTACAAGAACATGATCAATCTCATACATCACATATGCAACATCACATTCTTTTGGCCATATCACATCACATATATAGCATACCGTGCAAAAACAAGTTAGACGTCCTTTAATTGTTGCTGCAAGTTTTACGTGGCTGATTTGGGTTTCTAGCAAGAACGTTTCTTACCTACGTGACAGCCACAACATTGATATGCCAATTATATTTACCCTTCATAAGGACCCTCTTCATCGAATCTGATCCGACTAAAGTGGGAGAGACAACCACCCGCTAGCCACCTTATGCAACTGGTGCATGTTTGTCGGTGGAACCATTCTCACATAAGAGTACGTGTAAAGTCGGTCCGGGCCGCTTCATCCCACGATGCTGCCAAATCAAGATAAGACTAGTAACGGCAAGCAATTGACAAAATCACCGCCCACAACTTTTGTGTTCTACTCGTGCATAAAATCTACGCATAGAACCTTGGCTCTCATACCACTGTTTGGGAACGTAGTAAATTCAAAATTTTCCTACGCCATACAAGGATCTATCTATGGAGAGACCAGCAACGAGAGAGGTTGTAGAGCATCTTCATACCTTTGAAGATCGCTAAGAGGAAGCGTTACTATGAACACGGTCGATGGAGTCGTACTCGCAGCAATTCAGATCGCGACCGGTTCCGATCTATGTGCTGAATCACGGCACCTCCGCGTTCAACACACGTACAGCCCGGTGACATCTCCCACGCCTTGATCCACCAAGGAGGAGGTAGAGGTTGAGAAAGAGCTCGGGCATCACGACGGTGTGGTGGCGGTGGAGCTACAAGGTCTCCCGGCAGGGCTTCGCCATGCACCGTGGGAGAGGAGAAAGAGGAGAAGCAGGGTTGCACCGAGAAAGAGATTTCATGTGTCTCAAATCAGCCAAAACCTCCACTATACATAGGGGGAGAGGGAGGGGCGCCCCCTTTAGGGTTCCCAACCCCCAAAGGGTGTGGCAGCCCCATCTAGGGCTGATGGTGGCGGCCAGGGAAAGGGAGAGGGGGGTGGCGCACCCCAGATGGGCCTTAGGCCCATCTGCACTAGGGTTTCCCCCTTTCCCTCTCTTGTGGCGCCTTGGGCCTAGGTGGGAGGCGCACCAACCCGCTCTGGGCTGGTTCCCTTCCACCTTTTGGTCCATGCTAGCCTTTGGGGCAGGTGGCCCCTCGCGGTGGACCCCCGAAACACTTTCGATGGTCCCGGTACATTACCAGTGTCACCCGAAACAATTCCGGCGACCAAATCCTCACTTCCTATATATAATTCTTTACCTCCGGACTATTCCAGAGCTCCTCGTGACGTCCGGTATCTCATCTGGGACTCCGAACAACCTTCGGTAACCTCGTATAATGATACGTCCATTTTGCATCATGCTTTCATGTTGATATTTATTGCTTTTTGGGCTGTTATATTACTTGTGGTACCATATTTATGCCTTTTCTCTCTTATTTTGCAAAGTTTATTTGAAGAGGGAGAATTCAGGCAGCTGGAATTCTGGACTGGAAGACGAGCAAATCCTAGTCCACTATTCTACACATCTCCAAATGCCGTGAAAATTTACGTGGATTTTTTCTGGAATATATTAAAAATACTGGGCGAAAGAACTACCGGAGGGGGGCCACCAGGGCCCCACAAGCCCCCACTCCGCCACCACCCCCCTGGTGGCGGTGGGCAAGCTTGTGGGGTGCCTGAAGGCCCACTAGCCCCCCTCTTTTTCTATATGAAGCGTCCTGGTCTGGAAAAAATCAATAAGGAGCTTTTTCGTGGTTTCGCCGCCGCCACGAGGCGGAACTTGAGCACATCCAATCTATAGCTCCGACAGGACGATCCTGCCAGGGAAACTTCCCTCCCGGAGGGGGAAATCAACGCCGTCGTCACCACCAACACTCCTCTCATCGGAGGGAAGGCATCTTCATCAACATCTTCATCAGCACCATCTCCTCTCCAATCCTTAGTTCATCTCTTGTAACCAATCTTCGTCTCGCAACTCCGATTGGTACTTGTAAGGTTGCTAGTAGTGTTGATTACTCTTTGTAGTTGATGCTAGTTGGATTATTTGGTGGAAGAGTTTATGTTCAGATCCTTGATGCTATTCATTACACCTTTGGTCATGGTTATGATTATGTCTTGTGAGTAGTTACTTTTGTTCCTGAGAACATGGGATAAGTCATGTTAATAATAGTCATGTGAATTTGATATTCGTTTGGTATTTTGATATGTTTTACGTTGTTTTCCTCTAGTGGTGTTATGTGAACGTCGACTACATAACACTTCACCATATTTGGGCCTAGAGGAAGGCATTGGGAAGTAGTAAGTAGATGATGGGATGCTGGAGTGACAAAAGCTTAAACCCCAGTCTATGCGTTGCTTCGTGAGGGGCCGATTTGGATCCACTAGTTTAATGCTATGGTTAGACTTGTCTTAATTCTTCTTTTGTAGTTGCGGATGCTTGCGAGAGATGTTAATCATAAGTGGGATGACTATCCAACTAAGGTCAGTACCCAAGCGCCGGTCCACCCACATATCAAACTATCAAAGTAACGAACGTGAATCATATGAACATGATGAAACTAGCATGACAGAAATTCCCGTGTGTCCTCGGGAGCGTTTTTCCTCCTATAAGACTTTGTTCAGGCTTGTCCCTTTCTACAAAAGGTATTGGTCCACTTGCTGCACCGTTGCTACTACTTGTTACTTGTTACTCTTTGCTTGCTACGTTTCACCTCGCTACACAATCACCTGTTACCGCTGCTTTCAGTGCTTGCAGTTATTACCTTGCTGAAATCCGTTTATCAGAGCCTTCTGCTCCTCGTTGGGTTCAACACTCTTACTTATCAAAAGGACTACGATTGATCCCCTATACTTTTCGGTCATCAAGACTCTTTTCTGGCACCGTTGCCGGGGAGTGAAGTGCCTTTGGTAAGGAAACATTTTTATACTGTGCTGAAATTTATTGTCACTTGTCACTATGGGAACTCTTCCTTTGAGGAGTTTGTTCGGGGTATATTCACCACGAACGGAAGCACGAGGAGTTGCTCCTCAACCTGAGGTACCTACTGGAAATATCTTTTATGAAATTCCTTTGGGTATGCTTGGGAAACTGTTGGCTAATCCTTTTACAGGAGATGGATCTTCACATTCAGACTTTCATCTAATCTATGTAGATGAAGTTTGTGGTTTATTTAAGCTTGCAGGTTTGCCCGAGGATGAGGTAAATAAGAAAGTCTTTCCTTTATCTTTGAAGGATAAGACGTTGACATGGTATAGGCTATGTGATGATGGTGGATCATGGGGCTGCAATCGGTTGAAATTGGAGTTTCATCAAAAGTTCTATCCTATGCATTTAGTACATCGTGATCAGAACTTTATTTATAACTTTTGGCCTCATGACAGGGAAAGCATAGCTCAAGCTTGGGGGAGGCTTAAATCAATGCTATATTCATGCCCCAATCATGAGCTCTCGAGAGAAATCATCACTCAAAACTTTTATGCTCGGCTTTCTCATGAAGATCGTACCATGCTTGACACTTCTTGTGCCGGTTCTTTTATGAAGAAGGATATTGATCACAGGTGGAATTTATTGGAGAGAATCAAACACAACTCTGAAGATTGGGAGCTGGAGGAAGGTAAGGACTCAGGTATGAATTTCCAGTTTGATTGTGTTAAATCTTTTGTTGAGACAAACACTTCTAGAGATTTTAGCGCTAAGTATGGACTTGACACTGAGATAGTAGCTTCTCTATGTGAATCTTTTGCTGCTCATGTTGATCTTCCCAAAGAGAAGTTGTTTAAATATCATCCTCCTGTAGAAAGCAATATAGCCAAAACCAATCTAGTTGAGGAGAAAATCATAGCTTTTAGTGATCATGTTGTTCCTTGTGCTTACACTGAGAAACCACCGTACCATGCTAGGATAAAGGATTATTCTAAAGCTCCAACTATGATACGTAGGGGTTATATTAGACCACTTGCACCCCCTGAGGAGATTAGAGTTGAACCTAGTGTTGCTATTATCAAAGATCTCTTACCGAAGACATAGACGGGCATGTTATCAAATTCTGTGAGGACTCCGCTAGAATTGCTAAACCTTACGCGAAAGACAAGCACGGACCTGTAGTTGGCCTGCCCGTTGTTTCTGTTAGGATAGGAGATCACTGTTACCATGGTTTATGTGATATGGGACCTAGTGTTAGTGCAATACCCCGTTCTCTATATGATGAAATGAAAGATGAGATTGCACCTGCTGAGTTAGAACCCATTGATGTCACTATTACGCTATCTAATAGAGACACTATCTGCCCTTTGGGAATTGTGAGAGACGTAGAAGTCCTGTGTGGTAAGACGAGGTATCCTACTGACTTCCCCGTCCTTCGTACTGCACAAGATAGCTTTTGTCCCATCATATTTGGTAGACCCTTTCTCAACACTATCAATGCTCACATTGATTGCATTAAGCAGACTGTCACAGTAAGTTTCGAGGGTGTGTCCCATGAATTTAACTTCTCCAAGTTTGGAAGACAAACCCATGAAAGAGAGTCGTCGGGTAGAGATGAAATCATTGCTCTTGCCTCTATTGTCGTACCTCCTACGGACCCTTTAGAGCAATATCTGCTTGAGCATGAAAATGATATGCATATGGAGGAGAGAGATGAGATAGATAGAATTGTATTAGAACAACATCCTATTCTCAAGAATAATCTGCCTGTTGAGCTGCTTGGGGATCCTCCCCCACCAAAGGGTGATCCTGCGTTCGAGCTTAAACAGTTGCCTGATACTCTTAAGTATGCCTATCTTGATGAGAAGGAGATATATCCTGTCATTATTAGTGCTCTCCTCTCAGAGCGCGAAGAGAAGAAGTTACTAAAAACTTTGAGGAAGCACTGCGCTGCTATTAGATATATGTGACAGCCCGAGACCGACGTTCGAGAAGATTCCCCCCTTTATTCCGTTTTCATCGTGTGTTTAGTTTTTATTCGTTGCATCGTCATGTAGTTGCATCATCGCATCATGCATGGCATCATGTCATCTGTGTTTTATCGGTGTTGCTTGTTGCTTCGTGTTGTTGGGTGTAGTGTTTCGGGAGTGGCGTCGTTTGTTGGCGCGATGAGAGAGGGAGCGTGAGAGCCACCGCTAAACCCCGTTGCACCGCCGACCTAAACCTTCTCCCCTCCTCTCCCCTCCTAAGTTGTTTTGTGGTTTTGTTAAAGATTTCTAACTTTACCCCTCTTCCAAAATATTCGTCTTCTTTTAAAAAGTCCGTTTTATTAAACGTAGGGGCAACCCTTAGGTTTTAATTTTACTCTCCGTTTGTTTCATTTTAAAAAAACCCTCCCATTTTATTTTCTCTTTTAAAAGGCTTTTACTTATTCTGTGAATAAAGAGGTTTTAATTAATTCTTTTGAAAAGGGGTTATTTTTATCTCCTTGTTAAAAGAGCTTTATTTAATTCTTTTTAAAAGGGTTGTGATTTTAATTCTTGTAAAAAGGGTTTTTTTTAATTCTTTTAAGTAGGGTTTTATTTTAATTCGTAGAAGGGGTTTCATTTTATTGTTTAAGAAAAGCCCAAACTATTTATAGTTGGGGTTTGTTTAAAAGGGGTAAAAGACACTATTTTTTAGTTTGTTTTTATTTCGTTGGAAAAGACCTTTCTTATTGACAGTTTTCGGTTTTAAGGGTTTTTTTTTCTTTTTTCTTTTCAAAAGTTTAAAAAAAACACATCACAGAGAGGGGGAGCCCAGCCGGCCAGGCCGAGGCCCAGCCAGCCCTCTCCCCTGACCTAGCGTCGTCCCCATCCCCTCGTGGCTCCCGTCCCAGCGCCTCCTCCCTCGCCTCCTCTTCCCCGCGCCGCCAGCAGCTCCTCTACGCGCCGCCTCCGCCGCCATGCCCCGTCCTGCTGCCGCCGACTTGCCGCCCTAACCCCAAGCTCCTACGCCACCCCCTGCCGCCGCTTCCTCTTCCCCGCTCGCCTCCCTGCGTCGCAGCGCCGGTGCCCCTCCAGGCCGCCGTGCCGCCCGTCCCACGCGTCGCCCTCGTCCCGGGTTCTCCGCGCCCGTTACCCGCGTCGCCCCGCTGTCGCCAGCCATGGCCTCGAGCATCCCAGCGCCGACCTCCTCTCTGCTCCGCGCCGGACCGAGTCACCGGCGCCTCCCGAGCGCGCCCCCGCTGTCAGCAGCCCCGCGCCCCCGCTGTCAGCAGCCCCGCGCCCGCGCAGGCCTGAGCGCGCCGCCCCCTCGGTCCGCCTCCCCTCTGCGTGTCGTGGTAGTCGCCGGCTTGCCCTGCCCGAGCTGTTCCCGTCGCAGGCGCGCTGCCCCGCCATGAGTGCCTCCTCGAGCTGCCCAGTCGTCGCCAGCATGCCGCGCCCGCCTCGTCCAGCCCTCCTCCTCGTTGCTCAACCGGGCCAGTGCCGCGCAGTCGTGCCACTGTTGCTGCTGTTGTTGTGCGATGTGGTGCTGTTTTTTGTGGCAGCTGCTGCTAGCTGATGCGCTCTTGCTGTTGCTTGTGCTGTCGCCACTATAGGCGTGCCGCTAGCTTGCTGCCGTGTACGCTGCTGCCGCCGCCGCTGCTGTTGTCGCGTTGCCTACGCCACTGGCATGCCTTGCTTGCTTTGATGTCGTTGTCCATGTAGCTGATGTGCCATTTTTGCTTGCTGCTAGGCCGATGTTGCGTTGCTAAGCTGCTACTCCGGCTGCCGGTAGTAGATGTGCTGCTCTGCTAGCCTGCTTGGCGTTTTGCTACTGCTGGTAGGAGTTGGAGCTGTTGCTGTTTGCCTGCTAGGTTTCTAGCTGCTGTGCCGGGTGTAGACTAGCTGTTAGCTAGTTGATGCTGGTTGCTGCTGCATTTTGCTGTTGCCGGCTGATGCATGTTGCTGATGCGTTTACCTGCTGCGAGCAGCTACTATTGCTGTCGCCGATGCGCTGTCGCTGCCTTGCCGTTGCTTGCGGTAGCTTGCTGCTAGCTAGTCGTGCCATAGCTTGTTGCCGTCGCTGTCGTAGCTGCTGTAGTCGTGTCGCCGCTGTCGCTGGTTGCCGTCGCCGCGTGCACCATCCCCGCCGCCGTGGAATCAACAAGATCGCCGAGTACCACGACGCCCCGACGACCCCGGGCATCTACGGTTCGTGAATGTCTACCGACGCCGAAGACCGTCTGCCGACGCCGAGAGTACGACTACCATCGACGAGACCGTGTACCACTACTTCACCTACCGGCGCGTGTACGACTACTTCCACGACGACCACGACGTCCGCTTCGACCGTACCCCTCCGATTCGCACGCGTCAAAGGTATGCCGATAGGTCGTGTCGTGTACCGTGTGCTAGTGTTGTACGGATGTATGTGTTGTACAAGTTGAATGCAGGTATGCTCCGTATGTATGCACCGTTTATTTGCCTTGCACGTCGTCTTCCTTTTCGTCGAGCCCTCGACACATGGGAACCCGAGATACGGGATCACCCCATCTTTATTCACCGTTCCCGCACGCGTTCGTATACGTTGGCACCGGTTTCTCCTCGAGTTATCGGGACCCGAACGTTGTCGTGGCATCGTTTCCGATTTGCCGCCATGGTTTCCTCTCGCTCGCCATGGCGTCACCATGCTTATTTCCCTCCTTGTCGTGATGTTTGAACCCGCATGCATAACGCATTCATGGCATATATATTTTGTGTTGCTTGTTCTTGTGTCGTAGCCCCGTTCAAAGTCCGACGTGCTGTCGACTAGGTTGTCATGTAGATTCATCGCTCACACCCTTGCCATGTTAACAACCTTTAATATAGCCGGTAAATAACCGGGAGTGAACTAAATAATTAATCGTGGAGTTTCGTCGATATGCAACCCGTTGCATATCGAGCTTCACTTAATGTGCAGAGTTTGCGTGAGGTGAATTGCCATGCCATCCCTTGCATCTTTGAACTGGTCATGCATCATATTAGGGTATGCATCATGTCTAGCTTTGTAGTGGTGGATACTTGTGTTGATGTTGTTTCCGGTTTGCTCCGCCTCGATAGAGTTCCGCAAGCATGTCGGAATGTGAGGACCCGTTCGACTACGTTAGTTCGCTGACTTCACCGAGTTGTTCTTCTTCCAAGCGGGATCTCAGGCAAGATGATCATTTCCCCAGATTCCATTACTATCATTGCCATGCTAGTTATTTCGTTGCTACCGTTTGTGTCTCGTTGCCTACCACCTGTTAAATATCAGCCTCTCAACAATGCCGTGATTACCCTCAACCTGTTCGACCTAGCAAACCACTGATTGGCTATGTTACTGCTTGCTTAACCCTGTTGTTAGCGTTGCTAGTTGCAGGTGCAGTTGCTACCATGTGAAAACATGGGTACCTTGTTATATCACCATATTAATGCTATTTAATTTAATGCACCTATATACTTGGTAAAAGGTGGAAGGCTTGGCCTTTCTAGCCTGGTGTTTTGTTCCACCTTTGCCCCCTTAGTTTCGGCTACCGGTGTTATGTTCCACAAACGAGCGCTCCTAACACGATCGGGGTTGTTATGGGGACCCCCTTGATAATTCGTTTTAGATTAAAGCTGGTCTGGCAAGGCCCAACTTTGGTACTACATTTGCCTAATCACTAATAAACTGCATAGGGAGTAATTAACCCGAGGAAATTTAATCAACCCCCGGGCCAGTGCTCCTCATGAGTGTTGGTCCAAACTAGAGCCGTTTGCGGGGCCAACCCGGGGCAACTCGGGAGATTTCTATCAGGCCACCGTACGGTGTGCTTATCCGTCGTGTCCTGAGAACGAGGTACGCGACTCCTATCGGGATCGTCGACACGTCGGGCGGCCTTGCTGGATTAGTTTTACCTTTGGCGAGATATCTTGTGCATCGGGATTCCGGTGATGCTTTGAGTAATCTCAGAGTTGAGGTTTTCCACTAGGGAATCCGACGAGATCGCGAGCTTCGTGATTGAGGATTTCTATGCGGCTTGTGGTAATTTGTGATGGACTAGTTGGAGCATCCCTGCAGGGTTAAATCTTTCGGAAAGCCGTGCCCGTGGTTATGTGGCAACGTGGAAGCTTTGTTTAACACTGGTTCTAGATAACTTGAAGTTAACGTAATTAAAAATATGCCAACTGTGTATGTAACCGTGACTGTCTCTTTCGTGAGTTCTTTCTCCGATCGAGGACACGGTGGGGTTATGTCTGACGTAGGTAGGTGTTCAGGATCATTCATTTGATCATCCGTAGTTCGCGTCCGCTATGCGTAGACCTTCCCCCTCTTATTCTTGTACTCGTAAGTGTAGCCACCAAATATATGCTTAGCCGCTGCTGCAACCTCACCACTTAACCATACCTCACCCATTAAGCTTTGCTAGTCTTGATACCTTTGGAAATGAGATTGCTGAGTCCCCTGTGGCTCACAGATTACTACAACACCAGTTGCAGGTACAGGTAAAGGTTACTTGACGCGAGCGCGTTGATTGTTCATTTGGAGTTGCTTCTTCTTCTTCTTCTTCATCGATCTAGGATGGGTTCCAGGCCGGCAGCCTGGGATAGCAAGGATGGACGTCGTTCTTCTTTTGTCGTTTGTTTTCGTCTGTAGTCGGACCCTGCTCTTACTCTTGATGATTATGTAATGTACTGATGTGACTCTGATGTAGCTTATGGCGAGTGTAAGCCAACTCTTTATATATCTCTTCTTTTCAGTACAGGTACTTGTAACGATATCCATTCTTGCGACACGATGAGATGCGCTTCTATCCTCGACGAGGCCTTCGTGCCAGATTGAGGATAGGGTCGCATCTTGGGCGTGACAATATACTCTTGATGATCTTAAGGGTATTAGTCCTACTCTATGTCAGCACAAGATTAAAACCGATCCTGGCTTTAAACCAGTTGCTGATCATCAAAGGAGATTAAATCCTAAGATGAAAGAGGTCGTTAGAAAAGAAATATTAAAGCTTATGGAAGCAGGAATCATTTATCCTGTTGCTCACAGTGATTAGGTAAGTCCAGTACATTGCGTACCTAAGAAGGGAGGTATCACCGTCGTTCCTAATGATAACGATGAACTAATCCCACAAAGGATTATTACCGGCTATAGAATGGTGATAGACTTCCGGAAACTGAACAAGGCAACCAGGAAAGATCATTATCCTTTGTCGTTCATCAACCAAATGCTAGAAAGGCTATCAAAGCACACACACTTCTGCTTTCTAGACGGTTACTCAGGTTTCTCATAGATACCTGTTGCACAATCTGATCAAGAGAAAGCCACTTTCACCTGCCCTTTCGGTACCTTTGCCTATAGACGTATGCCTTTTGGCTTATGTAATGCACCTGCCACCTTCCAAAGATGTATGATGGCTATATTCTCTGACTTTTGTGAAAAGATTGTCGAGGTTTTCATGGATGACTTCTCCGTTTACGGGTCTTCCTTTGATGATTGCCTTAGCAATCTTGATCGAGTCTTACAGAGATGCGAAGAAACCAACCTCGTCTTGAATTGGGAGAAGTAGCACTTTATGGTTAATGAAGGTATCGTCTTAGGACACAAAATCTCTGAAAGAGGCATTGAAGTTGATAAGGCTAAGGTTGATGCAATTGAGAAAATGCCTTGCCCACAGATATGAGAGGTATACGAAGTTTCCTAGATCATGTTGGTTTCTATAGAAGGTTCATTAAAGACTTCTCTAAGATTTCTAGGCCTCTTACCAACCTCTTGCAGAAGGATGTTCCTTTTGTTTTTTATGAGGATTGTGAGGAAGCCTTTGAAATACTTAAGAAGGCTTTGATAACCGCACCTATTTTTCAACTACCTAACTAGAACTTGCCCTTTGAAATCATGTGTGACGCTAGTGATTACGCTGTTGGTTTTGTTCTAGGACAAAGAGGTGACAAGAAGTTGAATGTCATTCACTACGCTAGTAAAACTCTAGACAGTGCCCAAAGAAACTATGCCACTACGGAGAAGGAATTTTTAGCAGTCGTGTTTGCATGTGAAAAGTTCAGATCTTACATAGTTGACTCAAAGTCACTATTCACTCTGATCATGCTGCTATTAAGTACCTCATGCAGAAGAAGGATGCTAAGCCTAGGCTGATCAGATGGGTTCTCCTGCTACAGGAATTTGATTTGCACGTTGTTGACCGAAAGGGTGCTGATAACCCTGTAGCAGATAACTTGTCTAAGCTAGAGAATGTCCTTGATGACCCACTACCTATTGATGACAGCTTTCCTGATGAGCAATTAAATGTCATCCGCACTTCACTTAGTGCACCGTGGTATGCCGATTATGCAAACTATATCGTAGCCAAATACATACCACCCAGTTTCACCTATCAACAAAAGAAGAAATTCTTCTTTGATTTGAGACACTACTTTTGGGATGATCCTCACCTTTATAAGGAAGGAGTAGATGGTGTTATTAGACGTTGTGTGCCTGAACATGAACAGGGACAGATCCTGCAGAAGTGTCATTCCGAAGCCTACGGAGGACACCATGCTGGAGACAGAACTGCCCATAAGGTATTGAATCAGGTTTCTATTGGCCCACTCTCTTCAAGGATTCCCGTAAGTTTGTCTTGTCTTGTGACGAATGCCAAAGGATAGGGAACATCATTAAGCGTCAAGAGATGCCTATGAACTATTCACTTGTCATTGAACCATTTGACGTCCGGGGCTTTGATTATATGGGACCGTTCCCGAGTTCCAATGGGTACACTCAAATCTTAGTTGCTGTGGATTATGTTACTAAGTGGGTAGAAGCTATCCCCACTAAAAATGTTGATCACCACACCTCTATTAAGATGCTTAAAGAAGTCATATTCCCAAGATTTGGAGTCCCTAGATACTTGGTGACTGATGGCGGTTCACACTTCATTCATGGTGTTTTCCGTAAGATTCTAGCTAAGTATGATGTCAACCATAGAGTTGCATCTCCTTATCATCCTCAGTCTAGTGGTCAAGTGGAGTTGAGTAATAGGGAGATCAAGTTGATCCTACGAAAGACCGTCAATAGATCTCGAAAGAACTGGTCTAGCAAACTTGACGATGCACTATGGGCTTATAGGACCTCTTATAAGAATCCCATGGGCATGTCACCGTATAAAATGGTTTACGGTAAGGCCTGCCATTTACCTCTTGAGTTGGAACACAAAGCTTATTGGGCAATCAAAGAGCTCAACTTTGATTTCAAACTTGCCGGTGAGAAGCGGTTGTTTGATATCAGCTCGTTAGATGAATGGAGAGCCCAAGCATATGAGAATGCCAGGTTGTTCAAGGAAAAGGTTAAGAGATGGCATGACAAACGGATACAGAAACGAGAGTTCAATGTAGGTGATTATGTCTTGCTATACAATTCTCGTTTGAGATTCTTTGCAGGCAAGCTTCTCTCTAAATGGGAAGGTCCCTATGTTGTCGAGGAAGTATATCGTTCCGGTGCCATCAAAATCTATAACACGGAAGGAAATTTTCCTAGAGTGGTAAATGGGCAAAGAATCAAGCATTACATCTGTGGTACTCCCATAAATGTTGAGACCAATATCATCAATGTCATAACTCCAGAGGAGTACATAAGGGATGTATATCAGCCTGTTTCAGACCTTGAAAACAAAGATGTATCTGTTTCGGCAAGAAATTGGACTCCGATACTTTTCCAATAGAAAATTTCCTCAGTTTTGGAATTTTTGGAAAATTAGAAAAATAAAAAGCAGTCCGGAGAGCAAACGCGGCAGCCACAAGGGCCCACTCCGCCACCACCCCCCTGGTGGCGGTGGGCAAGCTTGTGGGCACCTCGTGTGCCTCCCGGACTCCGTTTTCTTGCAGAAGACTCCTTCTGGCCCAGAAAAAATCAATATATAGTCGCCCGAAGGTTTTGATCTCCGTATCGCGTAGTTTTCCTCTGTTTCCGTTTCGAGCTTGTTGTCTGCCGCAGATTTAGAGCAAAGATATCTCAGGAATCTGTTGGGGAGAATGATCTTCACCAAGTTCACGAGGAAGTAGATGCTGATCTAAAAAGAGTAGAAGTCACGGAAGCCAGGGACCAAGCTAAGGAGAAAACCCAATCTAGGGAGGAAGTTCAACCTATGTTCAACATTGAAGACGTTGAAGGAGTAGATTTTCTCCAACCCTTCCTCCACGTGTTGTCTCCATCCTTGATTGAACTCTTGAGGTTTTGCGAAACAACTCGTGCTCGCAATATTTCTCTTTCTCGTGAAGTTGTTTTGCTGGAAAACCATGTCACAGATCTCAAAGGTAGAAATCAAAGATTGATAGCTCTCTTGGAATCAAAGGCGACAATAACACCACCATCACCACCAAAGGAAGACAACTAAGCATTGGTATGGGCAATCCCCTTGGCTTCTGCCAAGCTTGGGGGAGTTGCCCTGGTATCGCATCACCTTTATATCTTTTGCTTTTACCTTTGTTTTAGTTCGTTCCTTTTCAGTTTTTATTTCTTCTTTTAGAGGAATAAGTCTTTAGTTTTTAGTTTGAGTCTTTTGCTTTTGTCTCTCCCCCGATGTATTCGAGCCTACGAGCTATATAATAAAGAGTGTCTTAGTCAAGGGCTTTGCTTTGTGCCATGATCAAAGAGTATGAAAAGAACGATAGCATGAAAGATCATGAGACGATCTTATGGAAAGTGATAACTTCACTTATGACACGTATGATGATTGAAACTTGTTGAGAATAAATCAACATAGACCTTAGTCATTGTTGCAATTAATAAGAAGTAATAAGGAAAGAGAGGTTCACATATAAATATATCATCTTAGACACTTTTTGAAATTGTGAGCACTCACCAAACTATTACATGCCTAGGAGTAGATGTTGGACAAGGAAGACAACATAATGAATTGTGTTTGCTTGGTTCCAAACAATGTTATATGATTAGAGATCCCTTAGCATGTGACGATTGCTTCCACCTCATTTTAGCCGAAACTCCCGCACCAAGTAGAGATACTACTTGTGCATCCATAAACCTCCAACCAAGTTTTGCCTTGAGAGTCCACCATACCTACCTATGGATTGAATAAGATCCTTCAAGTAAGTTGTCATCGGTGCAAGCAATAAAAATTGCTCTCTAATATGTATGATCTATTAGTGTGTGGAAAATAAGCGTTGTACGAACCTGTGATGAGGAAGACATAAAAGCGACAGACTGCATAATAAAGTTCTTCATCAGAGGAGGCAATATAAAGTGACGTTCCTCCGCACTAAGAGGACACACATTCAAACCTCAAAAGCGCATGACAACCTCTGCTTCCCTCTGCGAAGGGCCTATCTTGTACCTTTACTTTTTACCCTTGTAAAAGTCATGGTGATCATCACCAATTCCCTTTTTGCCTTTGTCTTGGCTACCGTCACATGTTTGGGAAAGATCTATATTCATATATCAACTTGGAGTTGAGTACTTATGCTTTATTGTTGTTGACTTTACCCTTGAGGTAAACCGTTGGGAGGCAAAACTATAAGCCCCTATCTTCCTCTGTGTTCAGCTGAAACTTTGACACCATGAGTACCATGTGAGTTGTAACAATTGTGGACAACAAAAGATATGATTGAGTATGTGGGTTTGCCTTACAAGCTCTTATTTGACTCTTTCTGATGTTGTGATAAATTGCAATTGCTTCAATGACTATGGACTATTGTTGATTACTTCTCGGTACGGTTTTTGCTTCATGCTTTGCTTTGTGAAGGAATTGTTACTTTCCCATAAGAATCTTTATGATATATTGTTGTCCTATGTGTGATCATGATGCCCTCATGTCCGTATTATGTTTTATCGACACCTTCGTCCCCAAACATGTGGACATGTTTATGGAACTTGGTTTTCGCTTGAGGACAAGCGAGGTCTAAGCTTGGGGGAGTTGATACGTCCATTTTGCATCATGCTTTCATGTTGATATTTATTGCTTTTTGGGCTGTTATATTACTTGTGGTACCATATTTATGCCTTTTCTCTCTTATTTTGCAAGGTTTATTTGAAGAGGGAGAATTCAGGCAGCTGGAATTGTGGACTCAAAGACGAGCAAATCCTAGTCCACTATTCTGCACATCTCCAAATGCCCTGAAAATTTACGTGGATTTTTTCTGGAATATATTAAAAATACTGGGTGAAAGAACTACCGGAGGGGGGCCACCAGGGCCCCACAAGCCCCCACTCCGCCACCACCCCCTGGTGGCGGTGGGCAAACTTGTGGGCTGCCTAAAGGCCCACTAGCCCCCCTCTTTTGCTATATGAAGCGTCCTGGTCTGGAAAAAATCAATAGGGAGCTTTTTCGTGGTTTCGCCGCCGCCACGAGGCGGAACTTGAGCACATCCAATCTATAGCTCCGACAGGACGATCCTGCCAGGGAAACTTCCCTCCCGGAGGGGGAAATCAACGCCGTCGTCACCACCGACACTCCTCTCGTCGGAGGGGAGGCATCTTCATCAACATCTTCATTAGCACCATCTCCTCTCCAATCCCTAGTTCATCTCTTGTAACCAATCTTCGTCTCGCAACTCCGATTGGTACTTGTAAGGTTGCTAGTAGTGTTGATTACTCTTTGTAGTTGATGCTAGTTGGATTATTTGGTGGAAGAGTTTATGTTCAGATCCTTGATGCTATTCATTACACCTCTGGTCATGATTATGATTATGTCTTGTGAGTGGTTACTTTTGTTCCTGAGGACATGGGATAAGTCATGTTAATAATAGTCATGTGAATTTGATATTAGTTCAGTATTTTGATATGTTGTATGTTGTTTTTCCTCTAGTGGTGTTATGTGAACGTCGACTACATAACACTTCACCATATTTGGGCCTATAGGAAGGCATTGGGAAATAGTAAGTAGATGATGGGTTGCTGGAGTGACAGAAGCTTAAACCCTAGTCTATGCGTTGCTTCGTGAGGGGCCGATTTGGATCCACTAGTTTAATGCTATGGTTAGACTTTGTCTTAATTCTTCTTTTGTAGTTGCGGATGCTTGCGAGAGAGGTTAATCATAAGTGGGATGCTTGTCCAAGTAAGGGCAGTACCCAAGCGCCGGTCCACCCACATATCAAACTATCAAAGTAACGAACGCGAATCATATGAACATGATGAAACTAGCATGACAGAAATTCCCGTGTGTCCTCGGGAGCGTTTTTCCTCCTATAAGACTTTGTTCAGGCTTGTCCCTTGCTACAAAAGGGATTGGGCCACTTGCTGCACCGTTGCTACTACTTGTCACTTGTTACTACCTGTTACCGCTACTTTCAGTGCTTGCAGTTATTACCTTGCTGAAATCCGTTTATCAGAGCCTTCTGCTCCTCGTTGGGTTCGACACTCTTACTTATCGAAACGACTACGATTGATCCCCTATACTTGTGGGTCATAATATAATAATTCCCTATAACCCTAGCATCATCGAACCTTAAGTGTGTAGACCGTACGGGTTCGGGAGGCATGCATACATGATCGGGACACCTCTCCGGCCCATAACCATTAGCGGGGTCTGGATACCCATGGTGGATCCCGCATGTTCCACGATGATCTCATCGGATGAACCACGATGTCAAGGATTCAATTAATCCCGTATACAATTCCCTTTGTCTACCGGTATAGAACTTGCCCGAGATTCGATCGTCCGTATGTCCATACCTTGTTCAATCTAGTTGCCGGCAAGTCTCTTTACTCGTTCCGTAGCACATCATCCCGTGACTAACTCCTTAGTCACATTGAGCTCATTATGATGATGTTCTACCGAGTGGGCCCAGAGACACCTCTCCGTCACACGGAGTGAGAAATCCCGATCTCAGTTCGTACCAACCCAACAGATACTTTCGGAGGTACCCGTAGTGCAGCTTTATAGTCACCCAGTTACGTTGTGACGTTTGATACACCCAAAGCACTCCTACGGTATCCGGGAGTTGCACAATCTCACGGTCGAAAGAAAATATACTTGACATTAGAAAAGCTTTAGCATACGAACAACACGATCTAGTGCTATGCTTAGGATTGGGTCTTGTCCATCACATCATTCTCCTAATGTTGTGATCCCGTTATCAATGACATCCAATGTCCATGATCAGGAAACCATGATCATCTATTGATCAACGAGCTAGCCAACTAGAGGCTTGCTAGGGACACATTGTGATCTATTTATCCACACATGTATTATTGTTTCTTGTTAATACAATTATAGCATGAACAATAGACGATTATCATGAACAAGGAAATATGATAATAACCATTTTATTATTGCCTCTAGGGCATATTTCCAACACTGCATTCTTCTCTTTCAGATGATCTTGCGGAGAGATAGCCAACACCTTTCTTCCAATTTGAGCTTTAGGCACAACCACAAATGGAGTGACATCTTCAAACCGAGAATCATTCCCTCTACCTCTCAGCCTACGCACTTCATCTCGCATATCTCCAATCAGATCACTCAAAAACTTCGGCAATGGATCATCATGCCATTCAACAAATCCACAACCACCATGTTGTTCAATTTGTAGTAACATAAATGAATTAGTGGGGAGGAGAACAAATGAAGAGAAACAACATCAAAATCAAACTCACCATGGCATCGACGCACGCGTAGTACCTCATGCCTGAGTTAGGAATGCTCAAGGAGATCCATCTTGGCGCCTTCTGACGAGGATTGCACCATCAAAGCTTCGCCGGCTAGTAAGCCATCGGGCTCTCTTTGTAGGGCACCAGCGACCTCGACTCCTCCCCTCTCCTTCCCGCGGCTCGACGAAAGCCAGGCGCAGCAACAGCAGAATGACCCGATGACCACGACATTCCTGTGGACAGATCAGCCGCCGCACTGCGCAACGTGCTCCGCCGCTGCGCCGCTCAGGATCCGCAACCGCCGCCCCTAACCCTACTCCTCCCACTCCAAAATCCCCAATTACTTTGTTGTGGCCTCGTCTCTCACCGCGCGTTGCGATTATAACGCAACCTGGCCCACCAGACATAAAGAATCATGGCCACGTCAGCGTGTTTACTTCTAAAACGATATCAAAGTTTGATTTAGACCGGGATCTAAAAGTTTAGGATACAAACGACAAGGATTTCAAGTTCAGGGTTCGATTCGCTGAAGCCCTACCAGTTCAAGGTTTGAAATGGACTTTTTCCAGGCCGGGAGCAGTTGACCGAGGACGTGTAGGACGAGTAGAAGCGGGGAGGGTATTAGTGTTTCGTTAGTGAGTCATTTTCGTTAACGGAGTATTGACATCATTGTACATGATTAGACGATGTAGATTTTAAGTTGGACCTGTCTTCTCTTTCTAATTTTTTTAGGGTAGTAGATGTGGCAACTGCACGACATCGCTCCTCTCCCCTCCATCTCCCCACTTTGATTTCGAACGGTCCATCGAGGAAAGAAACGAACATGCCTCCTTGTGGGACCCGCCACTACAAAACGACACGCTTGACCGCGGCTGGCGATGATCCGATCCGATCGGGTAACACCTGGGCATACCGTTGCGCGATCGGTTCGGTCTGACGGTAAAGGAAGGGTGTGCTTGCGAGAGCTAAAAAGGACTGTATTTTTTAACATTTAGGTTATTTATTTGCAAAGAAAGAGTCAGCGCTGCCGTGTGTACGCCATCCAGTCGTGTCGCCTTCGCTTGCTCTCGGCAACTCGGGCTCGCGCTCTTCTGTCGTGTGTACCACCTTAGGTTGGGCCCCGGTCGGAGATAAGCTTCCATTCTCATTGGCTGCTGGCTGGCTGGTCCACCACGCGGGACGTGGCTATACACGGCCCGCGCCTATACACCCGTTCCGCGGACGGCACCGCAGAGTCACGGCGCCCTCACAAGCCAACGGCCCACACACCATCGACGCGACGACGGCGACGACGATGACGGCCGGTCAGCCCCTCCGCGCCGATCCCCAGCAGCGCCGCCACAGCCCGCCGGCCCTCCACCCCGCCGTGGTGCCGTCCTACCCGCCCCCGGAGTCAGACAACGACGAGTCCTGGGTCTGGGCCCAGATCAAGGCCGAGGCGCGCCGCGACGCCGACGCCGAGCCGGCGCTCGCCTCCTTCCTCTACGCCACCGTGCTCTCCCACCCGTCGCTCGAGCGCTCCCTCTCCTTCCACCTCGCCAACAAGCTCTGCTCCTCCACCCTCCTCTCCACGCTCCTCTACGACCTCTTCGTCGGCTCCCTCGCCGCGCACCCCACCATCCGCGCCGCCGCCGTCGCCGACCTCCTCGCCGTGCGCTCCCGGGACCCCGCCTGCGCGGGCTTCTCCCACTGCCTCCTCAACTACAAGGGCTTCCTCGCCGTCCAGGCCCACCGGGTCGCGCACGTCCTCTGGGCGCAGAACCGCCGCGCCCTCGCGCTCGCGCTCCAGTCCCGGGTCGCCGAGGTCTTCGCCGTCGACATCCACCCGGCCGCCGCCATCGGCAAGGGCATCCTCCTTGACCACGCCACCGGGGTCGTCATAGGCGAGACCGCCGTCGTCGGCGACAACGTCTCCATCCTCCACCACGTCACGCTGGGCGGGACAGGCAAGGCGGTGGGCGACCGGCACCCCAAGATCGGGGACGGCGTTCTGATTGGCGCCGGGGCGACGATCCTGGGCAACGTGCTGATTGGCGCCGGGGCCAAGATCGGTGCCGGGTCGGTGGTGCTCATCGACGTGCCGCCGAGGAGCACCGCGGTGGGGAACCCCGCGAGGCTGATCGGCGGGAAGAAGGGCGACGACATGCCAGGGGAGTCCATGGACCATACCTCCTTCATACAGCAGTGGTCAGATTACACCATCTGAGACACTGAGCCGAGCAAGATGCCACTCTCCTCCTCTGTAACCTGTAATACTAATGCCCAGTCATGTCCCTTTCTTTCGAATAGTGAACTGGTGCTAGTCTGAAAGTATCTGCCTCCGGTGAGGAGAAGGTGAACCATACCGTGCATGGCCGTGCTCAACGCCGGCAAATGTACTGAACTGAAAGTTCACCCTGTACCTGTAATTTTGCGAGATGTAATGGTCACTACTCAGACTGGCATCCTTGATGCTTTGTAATACTCGCATAGATATTTTTTATGACATCTTTGCTGTTTGTACAAATCAAATTGCTCGTCTCCGGACAAATTCATTGATACTTCTTTCTGCAATTCCAAATTCCAAATTCCAATGTATTTTCAGATGTGTCCTTTTCTTTGGATACGCCAAATCCTCCAGACAGCATCTGCGAAATCAAACGGATCATGCATGACATATACTAGCATCTATTCCCTCCGTTTTTAAATATAAGTCTTTGTAGAGGTTCAACTAGTAGACTACATACGGATTATATAGACATATTTTAAATTATAGATTCATTCATTTTGCTTCGTATATAGACACTTAGTGAAATATCTTAAAAGACTTATATTTAAGTACGGAGGGAGTAGTAGGCGGTAAACATCATAGCAGGCTAGCAGCACATAGTTTAAATTTTTGATAAACAAAAAGGTGGCACATGGTTTTAGTTAATCCTGTGGGTGATTGGCAGTGGCGGACTTGCAGGGTGGCCAGGGTGGGGGCTCACCCTGGGATTTTACACCCAGTCGGCCTACTAGGCCTGTGGCCCGGCCCGAATCGCCAGGCGTCCGATTACCAGACGCGAGCTGCCGAACCGACCCCGATTCCCGAGTGTTGCGGTTCCCCGTTCCCTGCCGCCGCCGCCGGCTCGCCGCGACGCCGCCCGCCGCTCCGCGCCTCCGCCAGTCCGACTCGGCGCACCCCGACCCGGCCACCGGCCCGTGGCGCCGTTGTCCGCCCCTGCTCCAGCCTCCAGGCTCCGACGACCGACGCAGAGGACGCCGCAGGCTGCAGCCGACGCCCGACGCGGGGAGCTCCAGGATGCCGCTGCGCAGCCGACGCCCGACGGGGGGTGCACCCCTGCCGCCCTGCGCTGTGCAGTCTGCACTCTGCTGCTCTGCTTCTTCTGTTTTAGCCTTTTAGGTATAGAAATCAGACTATGGTTTGTATTTTTATACATATTAATTCAGGCTAGTGAATTGATTTAGTTTTTTTTTTTTTTTGTAGATTTGTTGTAAAATGAAGAGGGGTGGAGACATTGTTTCTTTTTTCCAGAAAGAAGCTATGAGGATAGGGAAGAAAAAGAAAGCGGGGAATATGCCGGATGTGGCCGAAGAGCAAACTGGAGAACTTTGTGTGTGCCAGTTGTGATCGAACAACAAACTGAAGAACCAACATTGTCTATGTCTAGTGTGACCATAGGGAAAACTGAAGATGTGTCACCTGCATTACCACCGGTTTATGATTTCAGTCGTCTTAAACATGATCCCGGAGAAAGGATATCCATTGCAAGTTATCCTGTTAATGATCAAGACGCAGTTCGAAGAGCATATATCCTTAAAAAGCCATTCAAACCTTATGCACATGACTTTGAAAAAAGATCAATTGGGAGTAGAGAACGTTGGTTCAATCCTTTGTGGCTTCATAACCATAGTTGGCTTGAATATAGTATCATGAAAGAATCTGCATTTTGCTTTGTGTTACCTGTTCAAAGAGAAGAAAACTAGTGGTAAGGGAACTAGTGCATTTATTGATGGTGGTTGGAGGAATTGGAATAGAGAGGATGCTCTTCTTAAGCATGTTGGTTGTGTAACAAGTGTGCACAATGCAACTCAAGAGAGATATAACTTATTTGTGAATTCTCATGCAGCAATTGACAATCTTGTTGTGAGATGAATAGTGATGATATGCGTCTTTACAAGATGAGGTTGAAGTATTCACTTAGATGCTTCACAAAGAAGTGATTGGCCCAAAATTCATACTATTGTAGGAGTGTTTGAGTCATTTGACTTTATTTTCAATGCACACTTGATGCTTGTCATTCTTGGATACACAAGTGATTTGTGTGATTGTTTGCAAAGAAGAGACCAAGATATTCTTACTGCAATGGCACTTGTTAGAACTGCAAAAAGTGCAATACAAGAACTTTGGTCTATTGTGGGGGATGCATTTCTGCAAAAGGTCACATTATTTTGTAACAGGCATGGCATTCAAATTCATATAATGCAAGAAGATTATGTGCCTTATGGAAGATGATCACGGTTTTCTTGAAGTCAATCAAACGATGAATACTTTAGAAGAGAGGTTTTTCTTGGAGTCATTGACAAAATTAGTCAAGAGCTTGATAATCGGTTTGATGAGATCAATATGGGAGTTGCTATCTTGTATGTCTGCTTTGAATCCTACCAATTCATTTGTTGCTTTTGATGCATAAAAGGTATGTGAACTTGCTTCTAAAATTTGTATTGCTTTTACAATTGGTATTGAATCCCTTCAACTCATTTGTTTCTTTTAATGCATGCAAGGTACGAAGACTTGCTGAGTTTTATCCCAAAGATTTTTCAAGTGCTGACTTGTTACACCTTGAACTGCAACTTGATAACTACATAGATGATATGAGGAAAGATGAGAACTTCTGAGGCCTTGGAAATCTTGTTGATCTCTCGGTTAAGCTTATTCAAACAGGAAGACATATAGTTCATCATTTGGTGTACTTGCTTCTAAAATTGGTATTGATTCTACTAGTGGCAACGACAAATGTTGAGAGAGCATTTTCTGCCATGAGCATAGTCAAAAGCAATTTGAGAAATAAGATGGGTGATAGTCTTTTGGATGATTGCCTAGTCACATACCTTGAGAGGGATTCTTTCTCCAAGGTGAATGAAGACGATATAATTGATACCTTTATGGCAATGCATAGGTGTAGGCCGGAGACATAGTCTTTTTTAACTTCTCAAGGTATGTATGTACTATGTCATATAAGCTTATTTATGCAAAAATTAGTCTTAATTGATAGTTCTAGTTTGTTTGCAAGACCATATTGATCTATTTTGCTGTGATAATGAGAACTAGTTCGAACGTTTGCGTGTCAAATTTCTTGTCAATTTTTTTAGGGAAGGACCACCCTGATGTGAGAAGCTAGCTCCGCCACTGGTGATTGGTACCGGATCCTTGCGTGTTCACACAAAATGTTAGGTTTTATATACGTCATGTATCGTTTTTTTAAGGAACCAGTAGAAGCTTTATCTTTTCATATAAAAGAAAAAATTAACCAGTTAATAACAAAAACTGACTGAAAACCGATACAACAACGCACGACACACATACACCAACTCCGAGGTCACATACCAAATGAGCCACCGGCTTCTCTCCCTAGCAACCGAATCCGACACCCTACAACCATATCTGAAGGCGCTCCTGTGACATACACGCCAACCCCAAGACCGCGCATCAAACGAACAACCTACTCTGTCGCCCGAGCAACCGAAGTCGACACCCTACAGCCCCTTTCCGGAGCCGCTGCTCCGACTTACAAACAAAAACAACACACGCCGACCCCAAGGACGCGCACCGGGCGAGCCATCCGCCCTGTCACCCGAGCAACCGAAGCTGACACCCTAGAACCATCTTCGTAGCCGCTACTCTGACATCCACACTGACCTCGAGTCCACGATTCAGCCGAGTCGATGACTTTGCCGCCCAAACGACCAAAGACAACACCAGACACATAGGAGATCTCCAGGGCCACCGCTCTGACTTTCACACCGGCACCAAGGCCGCGCAGAAATGTGGCCGACGGCAAAAACTCCAAAGCCACAAGAACTAACGAAGGACCCGACATCCAAAGGCATCGCCAAGGCGTTGATGCCCGCTGTAGCCAAGGACGGAGCATAGGTTTTTGATATGTCCATTTTGCATCATCATTCTTTATTGACATTTGTGTTATTCTTGTCCATTATTCCTTATTATCATACAATTCTTATGCGAAAATCCAAGTCTGCTCCCATGCTCATCTGCTCCCGCTGACGAAAATAAATAAAAACAAATACGAAAAAAAAATTCAAAGAACTCCAATTTTTTTATGGTATGTGTTTTGATGCGTGAGGTCCGCTCCAAATTTCAACTTTTTTGGACGTCTGATCAGCTCTCGGCAAAAAAAGACAAATCGGGTAAGAACATCTCATGAGCAGCAGCCTGATTTGTCTTTTTTGCTGAGAAATGCTCACATGTCTGAATAAGTTGAAATTTGGATTGTTCCTCACGCATCAAATTATCTACCACACAAAAAAGTTTTTTTTGAATTTTTCTAGTATTGTTTTTTATTTTTTTCGTGACCGCGGATGCAGATGAGCCCGAGAGAAGAAACGCCGCTCTCTGCCCTTTCTCTCTGAATATGCAAGGTACATCACAAATAGAGAAATATTTGGAAACTTGAATTCTCGACCGGGAAACTCAGAAAAAGGTAGAAAAATCAACACACTCCAAATGACCTGAAACTTCAGAGAGAATTTTTCTGGAATGTTTAAGAACTATTTGACCAAAAATATACCATATGGGAGCCACCTACTAACCACAAGCCAATAGGGCGCGACCACCCCCTGGTCGTGCCCTGATGGCTTCTGGGGCCCCTGTTGGCCCTCTCACGCCCTCTTCTCCTATATGGTGTGTTTTTACCTAAAAAATTATAAGCAACCTTTCGGGACGAAGCGTCGCCGTCTCGAGGCGGAAACCTGGGCACGGGCCCTTTTGCTCTCCGACAAAGTGATTCTGCCTCGGAAACTTCCCTTCGGGAGGGAGAAATCAAAGCCATCATCATCACCAACGCTTCCTTCTTCGTGGGAGGACCAAGCTTCACCAACATCTTCACCACCACCATCTCATATCCAACCCTAGTTCATTGATACGTCTCCGCCGTATCTATAATTTTTGATTGTTTCATGCCAATATTCTACAACTTTCATATACTTTTTGCAACTTTTTATACTATTTTTGGGACTAACATATTGATCCAGTGCCCAGTGTCAGTTCCTGTTTGTTGCATGTTTTTTGTTTCGCAGAATATTCATACCAAACGAAGTCCAAACGTAATAAAAACTTACGTGGATTTTTTTGAATATTTATGATTTTTGGGAAGAAGAATCAACGCGAGGCGATGCACGGAGGGCCCACAAGCCCTGTAGCCGCCACCAGGAGGTACGGTGGCGGCTGGCAGGCTTGTGGCCACTCCTTAAGGCGGTTGGTGCCCTTCTTTCGCTGCAAGAAATATAATATCCGGAAGAAAATCGTGTTAAAATTTCAGCCCAATCGGAGTTAGGGATCTCCGGAAATTTAAGAAAGGGTGAAACGCGGAATCTGGGAGCGCAGAAACAGAAGGACACAGAGAGAGAGATCCAATCTCGGAGGGTCTCTCGCCCCTCCGCCGCCATGGAGACCATGGACCAGAGGGGAAACCCTTCTCCCATCTAGGGAGGAGGTCAAGGAAGAAGAAGAAGGAGGGGGGCTGTAAGTGCATCTAGTGCCCCTTAGTGATTTTGGTGGTTTGAAGACATATAGGTTAAGTATCTAATGTGTTCTTGAGTGTACACAGGATCTATAAGTCACTGAGGAGTTTGAAATATTTGATGAATATCGACCCCTAAAAATGTATATCTTCGGTTGAAGAAATTGGTCTCAAACTGAAGAATTGAATCGCGAAGAATCTGTGATGAAATTGATATTCCTCATGAAGATATTGAAATTGAGGAATTTGGTGTGTCCTGAAGAAAATCATTCTGAAGTCTTTGAAGCATGAAGATTTACTCTTTCTGTTTTATTTTCTTCACACTTGAGTAATAGGAACACCGTACTGTTAAAGGGGGTCGAAGTTACACTTTGGAATGAATTTCCTCATGATGCTCAACCCAAGCCTAATCCTACCAAAAGCCTCAAGTGAGGAATACGAGTGACATGAGGACTCTCACAGTTGAGGGTTCTGACCGTTTCGATAGCCACGCCACATCATTGGTCTTATCCACACCAACGGTCATATTATTTAAGGGCATTAGTGTCAAATCATGTCGGGATGCTCCCAGGCTATAAATTGCCGCCCCCACAACCATTAGCTGGTTGGCTGCTCCGTTAGAAACTGACACTTGTCATAAGAGCAACCCAATTCCTCAGAGTCTTCGAGAGTAATTCATCAGTGAGGAAATATCCCAAACACCAAACCACAAACCTAGAACCAAGTGATTGAGCATCACTGAAGAAGTTGTTCCTGTATGGGACTGAAGCCTTTTACCTTTGAGGACTGTGCATCCTTCATACGGTTAGGCGTCATGGTCTAGAGCAATCCAGCAGTCAATTGTGGATCATCGTGTGACCAAGTTTGTGAGGGTTTGGAAGTCTGCCGTGAAGACTTACCACGAGTGTTGGGCGAGGACTGTGTGTTCTTAGCCCAAGGAGAACACAGTAGGGACTGTGTGTCCCGGGACTGTGTGTCCTTTGGTTTCAATACCAAGCCGCTCCAAACCAGATGTACAACTGTCATAGCAGTTGGAACTGGGTCATCAACTACTGTCTTCGCTGTGAAACGGGTTCTAATTCCTCAACTCCCTATTTTCTTCAGATTATGTGTTGACGACTTTCACTGTTACTGTTTGAGGAATTTGCTGAAGACTTTCTCTGAAATTCCTCAACCCCAAATTCTTCACGCTAGTTAATCCTCATCTGTTTTCTGCGTGCCTGCTCACTGTGCACTTTTGATCCTTAACTGTTTTCGCTGTAAGTTAGTCATCAGTGAGAATTTCCTCAAAAGGAATTTCCTCAGTGATGAAATTCTAAAAATCTCCTATTCACCCCCCTCTAGTCGATATAATGCACTTTCAATTGGTATCAGAGCAAGGTACTCCCTTGTTTTGTGTGATTTTGGTTTAACCACCTGGAGTTTTAGTTATGTCGACTGCAGGCATGTTCAAGGTTACTGCAGCATGTCCTACTTTCGAAGGAAAGAACTTTCCCTTCTGGAAGAACAAGATGCAAATGCATCTACAAGCTATTGACAATGATCTCTGGTATATTGTGGAACATGACGTCCCCATCATCTCTGCTAGTGTCCCTGCTGTGGATGTGAAGAAATTCAAACAATTTGATTCTCAAGCGAAGAATATCATCTGTGGCCATCTGAGCCCAGGCCAGTTTGGAAGAGTGATTGCTTTGGGCTCTGCAACACTTATCTGGGAGAGACTGTGCAAAGTAAATGAAGGAGTATCAACCCAGCGTGACTCTCGTGTTGCTATTCTTCGCAATCTCTTCAATCGCTTCAAGAGGCATGACAATGAAAGCTGCCAAGATACCTTTGATCGCCTCACTGACATATCAAATGAACTGCAAGCACTGGGAGCTCGAGACATTACTGATCACGAAGTTGTGAAGAAACTGCTAAGATCTTTGGATTCTTCATTTGATACTTTAGTACTGATGATTCAAGAAAGACCGGACTACAAGATGCTTGATCCAGCTGATATACTCGAAAGACTCAATACTCATGAATTCTAGCTAGAAGAAAAGAAAGATCTATATGGACCAAGCTATTCTAGACCACGTGCACTGAAGGCTAGAGCAATTTCCTCATCTGAAGAAGAAGATCCGGATGATAGCATTGGTGACCCTCAAGAATTTGGACAGGAGCTTGCAATGCTCGTGAGGAAATTCCAGAGGTTTACATGACGTGGCCAGTTTGGTAAATCTTCAAGAAGAGACATGAGGAAATCAGAATCTTCATCTGAGGACTACAAGAAAAGAACCTGCCACAAATGCAAGAAATCAGGTCATTACATTGCTGACTGTCCCCGTTGGGGAAAGGAATCAAAGAAGAAGAAATACAAGGATGACAGTTCTGATGACTCGAAGAAGAAGAAGAAATCTTCAAAATCCTCATCTTCAAAGCCCTCATCGCATAAGAAGGCTAGTTTCAGAAAGGCTTGGGCACTTATTGGCAAGGAAATGGATTCCGAGGCAGAATCAGAGGAATGTGATGAAGAAGAGGGTTCTGTTGAAGATTCAGAATCCGGACAGGCTAGTCTTGCACTGGCAACCACTTTCGTCAGCAAGTCAATCTTCAACCTTGAAGAAGATGATAACACCATCCACACTGATGACTATGCTGATGACTTCGCTCCAACCTATTGCTTCATGGCAAAAGGTTCAAAGGTACTGAATGATGCTTCCTCCTCTGATTCAAGTGACTGTGAACCTGATGATTACAAAAAACCCAGTTACGGTAAACTTTCTATCATTGTCACTAAACAACAAACTGCCCTGGAAAAGCTTCAGAAACTGCTAGATAGAAGTGATGATCTGTTGAATGATGAAATGAATCTTACCCAAATCCTCACTAAAGATGTGAAAAGTCTTCAGTCTAGATTTGATAATCTTCAAGATCGTTATGATACACTCCTCGCTGATCATGAGAAACTTTCCTATGAATTTCTTCAAAGGAAGCTTGATCTAGAGAAGCTGAGGATTTCTCATGATGATCTTCGTATGGAAAATGATTCATTACTAGCTCAACAGATCAGCACTGCTCAAGCTGAATTCATTCCTCCATGTCTTAAATGCATTGAACGCGAAACTGCTAATTCTTCACCAGAATCATCAAATGCTTCTATTGCTACAAATTCTTCAACTGCACCTGTAGTGTCTATTTCCTCACTTGAGGAAAACACAAATGTTACTGATGAAAATGCAGGGTTGAAGGAATTGTATGTGACAGGCATATACAAAAGCCTCAAAGGACATCAAACCCTTTGTGATGTGCTCAAAAAGCAAATCTTGAACAGGAACCCGAGGAAAGAAGGAATTGCCTTTGAGAGGAAATTAAATGCTGATGGATCTTATTGGAAACCTGAGCAGTATCCCAAAACCTCATGGGTTGCTGCTAGTGGGCCTCCTTTTGATCCATCCAATCTAACTAGCTTTTCATGTGAATTATCCTATTCCTCAGATGAGTCATTTGACTCCAACTATAAACTGTTCAAAAATCAATCTGGTGAAGTATTTGCTCGATATGTTGGAACTAACTGCATGAATGGTCCTTCCTTGAGGAAAATCTGGGTTCCCAAAAGCTGTCTTGAAAATCTTCAGGTGAATGTCCTCATGACACCACCGATGAAGAATCTGAACCCCAGATCAAATTCCTCAGGAGGACCAAAGTCTTCAAGAGGATCAAAATCCTCAACTAGTCAAAATTATGCTCGTACCCATGCTAATGCGTCTAACATGCAGGGAAACTACAAGGAATATGAATATGAGCGTTACTCTTCAAATCATTATGTTCATAAATCCTCAAACCAGTTCTCTGCATATTCATATGAGTACCTTAACCCCCCTACTGTTAAGAGAAGTGCATTAGCTTCAATGCCACCTTTCTCATATGGTTCTCGCAGGATGATGAATGCTTTACCACCCCTTCATATGTGGGTGGTGAAGAAATCGAACTAATCACTTCTGCAGGTCAGGTCTCCAGATGAAAATCATCATCTGAAGAATTTGCTGGAGACCTGAGGAAATGCTTGATAGGACGCAAGCTAATACTGATGAAATAGAAATATTTCACACGTCCTTATAATTCTGTTGTGATGAAATTCTTGTCTGATGAAATTGATATCATATTCTTCAAATCTGAAGCATATGAGATGGTAAGCTGTACTAATTCATCTGCAGGATGACAAACCCAAGAATACTGAGTGGGTTCTTGATAGTGGCTGCACACATTAAATGACTGGTGATAAAAGCTTGCTGATGAATATGCCACTAACTCCATCACCTCTAAAGCAAATCACATATGCTGACAAAGGTAAAAGCAAGGTATTGGGACTTGGCAAAGTGGCTATTTCCAAGGATAGGCATATGGACAAAGTGATGCTTGTTGAATCCCTTGGTTTTAACCTCATGTCAGTCTCGATGCTTTGTGATCTTGATATGATTGTTATCTTTGGTAGCTATAGATGTGTAGTCATCCTGGAATCTGACAGATCCAAAGTCTTCGAAGGTGTAAGAAGAGGGGATTTGTACATTGTTGATTTCTCTACAGGTCCTCAACCAGCCACTTGCTTACTAGCAAAAACCTCAGAAGGATGGCTGTTGGCACTAAAGACTAGGTCATGTAGGCATGAGGAATTTGCACACGCTCGCGAAGAAGAAGCATGTCATCGGCATTGAATCAGTCAAATTCATCAAGAATCATCTCTGCGGTGCATGCGAATCTGGGAAAAGGACCAGATCCAAGCATCCCTCGAAGACTATCATGACCACTACACGTCCCTTCGAATTGCTTCATATGGATCTATTTGGACCTACTCACTATGCCACACTAACCAATGCAACATCTTTATATGGCTTCGTCATAGTTGATGATTATTCTAGATATACATGGGTGCATATCATAGTATACAAAACTGAAGTGCAGGAAATCTTCAAACGATTTTCTTAAAGGGCCTCGACGAACTTTGGCATCAAGATCAAACATATCAGGAGTGATAATGGAATAGAGTTCAAAAACACTGGTCTTGATGACTATCTTGATGAACTTGGTATTACTCACGAATTATCTGCTCCTTATACTCCTCAGCAGAACGGTGTTGTCTAAAGGAAGAACAGGACTCTGGTTGAGATGGCAAGAACTATGCTTGAAGAATATCAGACTCCTCGTCGCTTTTGGCCTGAAGCAATCAACACTGCATGCCATATCATCAACAGGGTATATCTTCACAAATTCCTCAAGAAAACATCATATGAACTCCTCACTGATAAGAAACCCAATGTAAGTTATTTCAAAGTCTTCGGTGCAAAATGTTGGATTAGAAATCCTCACCATAGCTGAAAATTTGCACCTAAGGCACATGAGGGTTTTATGCTCGGTTATGGAAAGGACTCGCACACCTACAGAGTCTTCAACAACTATCACAACAAAGTTGTTGAGACTGTAGATGTGCGGTTCGATGAAACTAATGGCTCGCAAAGAGAGCAATTGCCTTCTGATCCAGATAAATTGTCTCCTGAGGAAGCAATAAAGGTCAAGCCCACTGAAGACATTGTTCCCACTGAGGAAATTGATGAAGAAACCATTCCCATGAGTGATGAAAATCAAGAAGGTGCTCCTGAGAAATTGCTCCAGAACCACTTCCTCAGCCCAGACGAAATCCTCAACCGGCTCATCCGAGGATTGCAAATGAAGTAGAACTTGACAAAATCCTCAATGACATCAACGCGCCAGGTCCTCTCACTCGCTTAAAAGCTTCACATTTAGTTAACTTTTGTAGGCATTTCTCCTTTGTATCTATCACAGAACCCTCAAAAGTTGTTGAGGCTTTCCTGGAACCGGAGTGTATCCAAGCTATGCAAGACGAACTTCTTCAATTCAAGCTGAATGACGTATGGGAGCTCGTCAAACGACCAGATCCTCGCAAGCCCAACATCATCGGCACCAAGTGGATTTTCCGAAACAAGCAAGATGAGGATGGTCAAGTGGTGAGGAATAAGGCACGACTTGTAGCCCAAGGCTACACCCAGGTTGAAGGAATATATTTCGATGAAACTTTTGCACCTGTTGCTGGACTTGAAGCTATTCGAATACTACTTGCTTATGCTAATCATCATAACATCATCTTATACCGAATGGATGTGAAAAGCGCATTCCTCAATGGTAAGCTTGAGGAAGAAGTATATGTTGCTCAGCCCCCAGGTTTTGAGGATCCAAAGAATCCAGAGAAAGTCTTCAGACTCAAAAAGGCGCTCTATTGTCTTAAGCAAGCCCCTCGGGCATGGTATGACACATTGAAGGAATTTCTCATGAAGAAAGGCTTCAAACCTGGTTCACTCGATCCAACTATTTTCACTAAATCCTATGATAATGAGCTATTTGTGTGCCAAATATATGTCGATGATATCCTATTTGGGTGTACTGACAAACGATACAGTGATGAATTTGCTTACATGATGAGTGAAGAATATCAGATGTCTATGATGGGGGAGCTGAAATTCTTTTTAGGTCTTCAAATTCGTCAACAACGCAATGGAATCTTCATATCACAGGAGAAATACCTCAAGGATGTTCTGAGGAAATTTGACATGCATGAATGCAAGGGTGCCAAGACTCCAATGCCTACCAACGGCCACCTCGGCACTGATGAAAATGGTAAAGAATTCGATCAGCAAGTATATCGCTCTATGATTGGCTCTTTATTGTATCTATGTGCATCTAGGCCAGATATAATGCTTAGTGTTTGCATGTGTGCACGTTTTCAAGCAAAACCGAAGGAATCACACCATAAGGCTGTGAAGCATATTCTTCGATACTTAGCTCACACATCAACGCTAGGATTATGGTATCCCAAGGGCTCAAATCTTCATCTGGTAGGGTATTCTGATTCTGACTATGCTGGTGATCGTGTGGATCGCAAGTCAACTTCTGGTACATGTCATTTCCTCGGAAGATCACTAGTTTGCTGGTCCTCAAAGAAGCAGAACTGCGTATCACTCTCCACTGCCGAAGCTGAGTACATTGCTGCTGGTTCATGTTGTGCTCAATTACTATGGATGAAGCAAACCCTCAAGGACTACGGCATCAACATGAAGAATGTGCCTCTCTACTGCGACAATGAGAGTGCTATCAAGATTGCATACAACCCAGTACAACACTCGAAGACTAAGCACATCCAGATTCGTCATCATTTTCTTCGGGACCATTTCCTCAAGGGCAATATCCTCATCGACCATGTGAAGACTGATGATCAACTAGCAGATATCTTCACTAAGCCCTTGGATGATAAAAGGTTTTGCAAGTTGCGGTGTGAGCTAAATATCTTAGAATCTTCAAATGTTTTGTAAAAACATGCACACATCCTAACACTTATGCAAAATTGATGACTTAGATGTGCAACACATGATGAATCAATTTTCTTCAACTGATGAAGAATATCACTCTGAATGTGAAGAAATCAACGAAGAAATTGATTCTCAGGGCCCTACGACAATTGTACGCAACGTCTGTAATCAACATTCTTATATGGTGGGTCATGCCACCGCCCAACGTGAAATTCCTCAAGTTGATTTTCTTCAATGTTCCATTTCCTCAAAATGTGTATTTCTTCAAAACAGTTGTTCTTCATTGTGATGATTTATCACAAAATCCTCAAGTTACTCAAATCTTCAAAAACACTTGATGATCTTCGTTTGACTAGATAGACTGTGATTTCAAGTCCTCAACAGCATTCACTTATAGTTAATTCTTCAAGTTGATATTTCATCTAAGTGAATGTGATCGGACCCTACTTTCCCTCTATGCTATTCTCATCCAGTCTATTCGATTCTTCATATGCGTTCTACTTGAAACTTTGTTCAAAATCATCACTGCATCCTTGTCAGCTGATGATTTTGTAACAAAATCCTCAAATCTTCAAAAAAGTTTCTTTACTGCACAGTAACTGAACCCCACTTCCCACGTTCGGATAACCACGATCTCCACTATCTCAACCGCCTTGCTCGGGAGCTACACGTGTCCTGCGGAGACGTAAAGGCAGGGGCCGTTTGGTATGAATTCTTCGCGCCAACAGTAACTGCCTCGCTATAAATATGTCCTTATCCCCCTCGGCAAACACTTCTTCGCTCCATCGTTCTCCTGCTACAGAAAAGAGCACCGAACCCTAGCGCCACCGCTGGAAGTCTCGTCGCCGGTGAAGAAGAGCTTCACTGCATCGACTTCTCCGTCGCCGAAACCACGCCGGAGTCGGACCATCTTCGTCCGCCGCCGCCGTAGACGTCCTCTGCTGCCGGGTTAGGGTGCATTGGACATGCACCGAAGAGCCTCTCTCTACAAATTTCCTGTGTTCTTCGTGCGCGCCTTCAAGGGTAAATAAAAACCCTATTTTTACAGCAAGTTAGATCTACTATTTTACATCTACGATGTGAAATCTGTTTTTCCTCAAGAATCGATATGCACTTGATTCCTCAAACACTGCCTATCACCACACCATTGATGAACTTCACTAAGCATCTAAGATTTTCACGAGATTCCTCAATTGTGCGAATTTTCGGATCTGTACAACTCTGGAACCCAAGAACAGTATGCTTAGGCAAATTCCTCAACCACTGGTTAAATTCCTCAACTGTCAAGCTTTTTCATTTTCTTCAAATCTGAGAACGCATATGACCTCTCCAAATTCTTCGCAACTATACTCTGTTCACAGGTACACACATGTCAGCTGATGAATCTATCGGTTCTCATCACATTAACTCATTTGCAGCATTTCTTGAAGAAAATCTTCAAGTCTCATCAGAATCCTCAAGAGTTCAATCTCATCAGCAAAATCCTCAGCTGAAGAAAATGGAGGATGACAGGAAACAGAAGGGAGGGAAGAAACTTGAGCAGAACACATCTTTGTATATCCCTGAGGATATTTACTTGGACTATTGCACACCTGATGAAAATGAAACAATGGCCAAGAGAAAGATTCGTCTTCAGAAGATAGAACACCGATGGGCTAAGGAATGGAAGGAATACAGATTTGTAACTGCCAGGTATGCGAAGAAATTTGCCCTGAAGCCTCCTGGCAAACAGGCCCCACTTGAGGCTCATCAAGTAGCACACCCTTGATGACTATCTTGATGAAAAGGACAAGCACTTGGCTAAGCTTAAAAAGCAGGCAGATGCTGCGGTGAGGAAATTCAATGAATCCTCAGCTGCTGCTTCAACTGCGGCTACTTCCTCTGCCGCCGAGACCTCTCGTTCAGCTATTCCTCAACCAAAGTCTGTGTCGTCAAAAACAAGGGCTCCAAAGCCTCAAGAGAAACCAGCTCAGGCATTAGTTACAAAACCCTCAGCGCCCAAATCCTCAGCGCAAAAATCCCCAGCACCACCACCAAAGCCTCAAGAGAAACCAGAACTGAAGCAGGTCATGAAGCCACTGCTCGCTACCTCCAGCTCCTCACTCCCAGCTGCAACCAGCTCGGAGACAAAGTCTTCACCACCTCCTGTGAAGACTCAGGTGTCTGCTGAAAGAGCAACACAACCAAGCCCCAGCAAAATCATCACAGTCCCGTCTGCATCAGAGGGTAGTTATGAATTTGATGATCAAACCCTGCAAGCTATAATCAGAAACAAGCAGGAGAGGGTAGCTCAAGCTTCTGGTAGCGCCATTCCTCTGGCCATGGACCCCAAGGTCCTCCTAGACTACATAAACATCTGGTATGAGGACCCCAACACTCCGCTTGATGATTTGAAACTTCCCCTAGCATCAGCCACATGGTGGCCACATTCATCAACGAGGCCAATTGGAAGGAACAGCAAGCCAAGCAAGCCAAGGTTGCTAAGCTTAAAAAGGAGAAACTCCTCAAGCAGAATCTCCTCAACTTGACGCCTGATGCACTGGTGTCAACACAGGCTGAGTTGAAGACTTTGACTGATAAGTACTCCAAGCTATCTGATCGTCAGAGTCTCAAAAGTAGTTTCATCAAATTTGCCACTAAAGCTGTTGATGACTACAACAAGAAGGCTGCCCCTCCAGTATCAACTCCTCAGCCTCTGATTGAAGAGCCAGCCGATGAATCTCCTCAAGCTGATGAAACTCCTCAAGCTGAGGAAATACCCCAAGAAAGTCGTGTGGATGTACCATCTATTGAAGAAATCACCACAGAAAATCCAGCTGATGAATCCGCTACAGCTGGTGAGACTGCCCCTGATCCAGCTGCTGCATCAAAGCAAGCTGATGACTCTGCTCCAGCTGGTTCCTCAAAGCCAGCTGATGACTCTGCTCCAGCTGGTTCCTCAAAGCCAGCTGATGAATCTGTCGAGAGAACCCCTTCACCAAAATCTTCAAAGGTGAAGAAGATGACTCCGTCGGCATCAGACGTGAAGAAGACCAGGGCTGCTGAGAAGGAAGCCAAAAAGAGAAAGGCCACCTCAGCAGAAGAAGAAACTGAGGCCAAGCGCCTCAAAGCGCTTGAAGATAATGCTCCTGTGGACCCTGTGCCCCTCAACATCGCTCCATCATATGAAATGGTCACCTTTGAATACCAGGAGAAAGAAATGAAGGATGCTGCATCTGAGGAACTTACTGACGAAGAAATTTGTATTGACGACTGTCCTCAGCCCTCCATTCCTCAGGAAGACACTGCACAAGGATCAATAGCACCAGCTGATGAAACTGCCTCTGTCACCAAGCAAGCTGAGAAAGAGCAAAGTGAAATTCCTCAAGATGATGAAATTCAAAGTCTTGAGAAAAATCCTCAAGATGAGGAACAGGCTGACCCAACTCCTCCACCTGAGCAAGATCTTCACACTGAGGCTCAGAATGAACCTATTCCTTCTCTGGAGCAGAACCCTCAACATGATGCTCTAGTTGATGAAATACCTCAACCTGATGCCCAGCCAGATCCCGTTCCTCAATCTGAAGCACAACACGAGCATGCCCCTCAGCCTGACGCCCAAGCTGATGAAATTCCTCACCCTGAGGACAATGCTGAGGAAAATGCACCTGATCAAGACAATGCCTTCGTCGTGCTCAACCCCGACACTGCAATTGTTGTCTCCCCTCCTGTTCCTCAGCAAAATCTTCAGCCAATGCAGCGTCAGCCATTCTCCAAGCGTCCAAAGTTTTAAAAGGAGAACTTCTTTGAAGAACGCATGTACTTCATTGGAGAAAATCCCTATGACAAGCCTCAAATCAGACATCTGAAGTTTTGGATGAGGACACACCTGAATTACTATGCCTCTGTGCTGTGTGGAAGAAATAAGATATTCCAGCACAGGCATATTCCTCATGTTGAACTTGAAGCAATTCCATGCTTGGTCCCAGTCCTAAATGTTCTTCATGAAGCTGGACTGCTACTAATGTGCCCAGACATCTCTGATTGGAACAGTGAGCTCATTCTTCAATTTTATGCCACTCTTCACATATCTGGCGATCCTGAAGACATTAACACCTGGGTGTTTGACTGGATGACACAAAACACTCACTACAAGGTTCCTGCTACTGAGCTCCTGCGTGAACTACCAGTATCAATTCCCTCAGAGGACGCTGTGAAGCTTTATGGTGAGCGTGAGCTGCCCAACGGGATGATGGAAGTCCTCATGAAGCCTTTAGCTAAAGGGCAACCACCGAGAAAAACCTTCCTCGTCCACGAGCTCAAGTATGAACCAAGATCTGTTTACAGAATCCTCTGCAGCGTCCTTGCACCAATCAAGGGACACGATGAAGAAGAAGATGTCGTAGGCATCATGAAGAATATCCTCTTCAACATCATCCATGGTATTCCTATCAACATACATGATTTCTTCTTGAGGACTTTGGCTGACAATGCTATGTGTCCATTTGATCACAAGATATATGCCCCATGGATCATGAGATTCATCAGGACAAGGACATGCATCAACTTCCACGCTGATTTCAACAACCATGTTGGTTATATGCCTCCTATCAGGGTCAACAAGAAGACTTTCGAGCCAGTTGAAGGAAAAGGCAAGTCAGTGATTGATGAAGGACGTAGGCCCCTTGATGGCCATTTCAGAGAGCCGGAAGCATATTCTTCATGGGATGATACTGAAACTCACCCTCAAAGCCCTGTTGCTCCACGCGTGCTGAATACAAGAGAGCTTTTCCTCAGTCTTCACCAAAAGGTGGATCGCAATCACAAGTGTGTCAAACGCCAGTTCGGCGCCATTGTGAAAACCCTCACTGAAACACAGAACTCTGTGAAGCTTAACCATCACTATCTGCATGAGGTTTTTGATCGCACCTGGGCTACACTTGCTCATCTGAAGACTCAGACAGAACTTGAAGAATTGGACTTTGAGCGAGACTTTGACTGGCCGTGGCCTCCCAAGAAGAAGTTCACGCCAATTCCAGTTCCAAAACTTGAAGACAGTTCCTTTTCTTCATTCCGCACTGCTGAATCTGATGAAGAACAGCTCGACACTGCCACCAGTCCAAGGAAGAAGACTACTCCCAAGAAGCATCACGCCTCTTCATCAACCACCAAGAAGTGAAGTCTTCACGGGCGTTAGTCCTCAGTTTGTCCCTTTTTGTCACTTGATGACAAAGGGGGAGAAACTTGAGATTTAGTCTTCAAGCGGGATATTTTGGGGCTTATGAACTATATTTAAGTTACAAACTCTTGGCTCTTTTGAAGTTTTTATGTAATGAGTTGTAACTTAAGCCCGATGGTACTCTGACGCTTTTGAACGTTTTTCTTCGCATGCTTATTCCTCAAGTTTTTAATGCACGCATGCTGGAATTCGTCAGATACCATTTGCCATCATGCATCTTCATTTTCTTCATACTATATGTTACATGTATGCATGATTTACAAGACTCACGGGGAGATCTTCATGTTATAAATCATCAATGTGCATTTGCTGTGAAAAGCAAAATCCTCAAGATATGCACATCTTGAGGGGGAGTCTCTCTAAATCTTGATTTCAAATTCCTCAAATGAGTATTTACACTTCATATTTTTTATCCCTGTTGAAGACTTAACCTAATTGTCATCAACCACCAAAAAGGGGGAGATTGTAAGTGCATCTAGTGCCCCTTAGTGATTTTGGTGGTTTGAAGACTTATAGGTGAAGTATCTAATGTGTTCTTGAGTGTACACAGGATCTATAAGTCACTGAGGAGTTTGAAATATTTGATGAATATCAACCCCTAAAAATGTATATCTTCGGTTGAAGAAATTGGTCTGAAACTTAAGAATTGAATCGCAAAGAATCTGCGATGAAATTGATATTCCTCATGAAGATATTGAAATTGAGGAATTCGGTGTGTCCTGAAGAAAATCATTCTGAAGTCTTTGAAGCATGAAGATTTACTCTTTCTGTTTTATTTTCTTTACACTTGAGTAATAGGAACACCGTACTGTTAAAGGGGGTCGAAGTTACACTTTGCAATGAATTTCCTCATGATGCTCAACCCAAGCCTAATCCTACCAAAAGCCTCAAGTGAGGAATACGAGTGACACGAGGACTCTCACAGTTGAGGGTTCCGACCGTTTTGATAGCCACGCCACATCATTGGTCTTATCCACACCAACGGTCATATTATTTAAGGGCATTAGTGTCAAATCATGTCGGGATGCTCCCAGGCTATAAATAGCCGCCCCCACAAGCATTAGCTGGTTGGCTGCTCCGTTAGAAACTGACACTTGTCATAAGAGCAACCCAATTCCTCAGAGTCTTCGAGAGTAATTCATCAGTGAGGAAATATCCCAAACACCAAACCACAAACCTAGAACCAAGTGATTGAGCATCACTGGAGAAGTTGTTCCTGTGTGGGACTGAAGCCTTTTACCTTTGAGGACTGTGCATCCTTCAGACGGTTAGGCGTCATGGTCTAGAGCAATCCAGCAATCAATTATGGATCGCCGGGTGACCAAGTTTGTTAGGGTTTGGAAGTCTGCCCTGAAGACTTACCATGAGTGTTGGGCGAGGACTGTGTGTTCTTGGACCAAGGAGAACACGGTAGGGACTGTGTGTCCTTTGGTTTCAATACCAAGCCGGTCCAAACCAGATGTACAACTGTCGCAACAGTTGGAACTGGGTTCTAATTCCTCAACTCCCTATTTTCTTCAGATTATGTGTTGATGACTTTCACTGTTACTGTTTGAAGAATTTGCTGAAGACTTTCTCTGAAATTCCTCAACCCCAAATTCTTCACGCTAGTTAATCCTCGTCTGTTTTCTGCGTGCCTACTCACTTTGCACTTCTGATCCTTAACTGTTTCCGCTGTAAGTTAGTCATCAGTGAGGAATTTCCTCAAAAGGAATTTCCTGAGTGATGAAATTCTAAAAATCTCCTATTCACCCCCCTCTAGTCAATATAACGCACTTTCAGGGGCTCTCTCCCCATCTTTCCCGGCGGCGCCAGAACGCCGCCGGAGACATCATCGTGTGACGGCGATCTACACCAACACCTCCGTCATCTTCACCAACATCTCCATCATCTTCCCCCATCTATATTCAGCGGTTCACTCTCCCGCAACCCGCTGTACCCTCTACTTGAACATGGTGCTTTATGCTACATATTATTATCCAATGATGTGTTGCTATCCTATGATGTCTGGGTAGATTATCGTTGTCCTATCGGTGCTTGATGAATTGCTATGATTGGTTTAATTTGCTTGTGGTTATGTTGCTGTCCTTTGGTGCCCATCATATGATCGCGCGCGTGGATCACACCATAGGGTTAGTTGTATGTTGATAGTACTATGTATTGGCAGGCTAGAGTGACAGAAGCTTCAAACCTAGAATAGAAATTGATGCATATGGGATTGAAGGGGGACCAATATATCTTATTGCTATGGTTGGGTTTTACCTTAATGAACTTTAGTAGTTGCGGACGCTTGCTAATAGTTCCAATCATAAGTGCATAGAATTCCAAGTAAGGGATGACATGCTAGCAGAGGCCTCTCCCACATGATACTTGCTATCGATCTAGTAACATAGTCAATTGCTTAGGGACAATTCCGCAACTCCTACCACCACTTTTCCACACTCGTTAGACACTCGTAGTTGTTTCTTTATCTAACCAGCCCCTAGTTTTATTTACGTGTTCTTTACTTTCTTGCAAGCCTATCCTATCACTCCTACAAAGTACTTCTAGTTTCATACTTGTTATAGGTAAAGCGAACGTAAAGTGTGCGTAGAGTTGTATTGGTGGTCGATAGAACTTGAGGGAATATTTGTCCTACCTTTAGCTCCTCGTTGGGTTCGACACTCTTACTTATCGAGAAAGGCTACAATTGATCCCCTATACTTGTGGGTTATCAAGACCTTTTTCTGGCACCGTTGCCGGGGAGCAATAGCGTGGGGTGAATATCCTCGTGTGTGCTTGTTTGCTTTATCACTAAGTAGATTTATTTGCTGTTCTAAGTTGTTCTCTATCTTTAGTTATGGATATGGAACACGAAATACCAAAAAAACTAGGTGTACATGCTACTCATGGAGATGGGGAACCTCCTAAAACCCTCGATGCTCGTTATGTGGAAAATATTATGTACTTCTTTAATAATCCTGAGAAAGCCCCATTCAATTATATAATGGGATACACATTGGATCAACGTGAATACTTTAGGGATTATCGCTTGACTCTAAAAGGGAAACTTTTATGGGATCAAATCCATTTTTTGAAATGGTATGCTTGGGAACTATGCAAGAGACATGGTGTTACTTGTTGCTCTAGGATGAAGGCTCCACACCTTCCCTTTTCTTGTGAGTTTAATGATCATAGAACCTTGGCTTCTTATGCTAATGGTACATATGATTACTATGATGTGGATCAAATAGAAGAGTTTGTTACTTTTATGGGTGCTTATGAAATTGAGGCTCTGTTTAAAAGGTATGATGATAATGATGATGCTCCTTACCGATGTGAAAATTTGGCCATGCTTCGTTATTGTTATACTAATTATGAATATAATTCCCATATTGAACGATTTAAGGAGAAATCCTATGCTGCCCAAGAAGAGACTATTATTTTGCAGGAAACTATGGAAGAAGAAAATGCTGAAATTGTGAGCTCATTAGATGAAAAAGATGACGAGGAGAGCGAAGAACAAAAGGAGGAAGAACAGACTAGCCACCCGTGTCCACCTTCTAATGAGAGTAACTCTTCTACTCATACATTATTTAATTTCCCTTCGTTCTTACCGAAAGATGAATGCTATGATCCCTTGGATTCGTTTGAAATATCCCTTTTTGATGAACTTGATGCTTGCTACGCTTGTGGCCATGATGCCAATATGAATGATGCTTATGAAGATGAGCTAGCTATAGTTCCTTATGTTACACATGATGATTTTGATGAATATAATATGCATGTGCTTGCTGCTCCTACTTGCAATTATTATGAGAGAGGAACTACATCTCCACCTCTCTATGTTTCCAATACGATAAAATTGCAAGAAACTGCTTATGCTATGTATTGGCCTTTACTTGATGTGCATGAATTGTTCTTTTATGACATGCCAATTCATAGGGGGAGAGTTAGACTTCGTAATTGCATGATATATGTTACCTTGTGCTCGCTACTAAATTTCAAATCATTGCTGATTAAAATTGGCTTTGATATACCTTGGGATCCGGGTGGATCCATTACTTGAGCACTTTATGCCTAGCTTAATGGCTTTAAAGAAAGCGCTGCCTGGGAGACAACCCGGAAGTTTTAGAGAGTCATTTATTTCTGCTGAGTGCTTTTATTTAGTTTAAAAACAAAAAATATATAGAGGGGAACTTAAAACTTTTTCAAAAAGAGAAGCGATTGAAAGGTGATGCATTGCGGAAGTGAGGGTCGACCTTGAACACTTGTGTTCATGCTCATGGAAACAATGTAGAATTTTTCATGGAAGGTTATCACAAAAATAATTATCCCCTTGTACAATTCCTTTGTGTTTTTAAAAATAATGTGCCAAGTAAAGCCTTTACGATTAGTTTGGGTGATAGTTGTTTGATCACGCTGAGAAAAGACAGAAACTTTCTGCTCACAAAATTAATTTTCATTTTTATTCTGGTAGATATTTTGAGTGGATTCTTTTTTCTGCTGATTTATATGCAAATTCTCCACACGTTCGTAATTTTTTAGATTTTTTTAGATATCAGAAGTATACGGAATATACAGATTGCTACAGACTGTTCTGTTTTGACAGATTCTGTTTTCTATCCATTGTTCTCTTATTTTGATGAATCTATGGGTAGTATCGGGGGGTATGAACCATGGTGAAGTTGGATTACAGTAGATATAATGCTAATATGAATTTAGAATGAGTTCGCAACAGTACTTGAAGTGGTGATTTATTTTATTATACTAACGGATCTCACGAAGTTTTGTTGAGTTTTGTGTGATTGAAGTTTTCAAGTTTTGGGTGAGAGCACGATGGATGAAGGAATAAGGAGAGGCAAGAGCCTAAGCTTGGGGATGCCCGAGGCACCCCAAGGTAATATTCAAGGAAGACTCAAGCGTCTAAGCTTGGGGATGCCCCGGAAGGCATCCCCTCTATCGTGTACAATCTATCGGTAATTTTACTCGGAGCTATATTTTAATTCGTCACATGATATGTGCAAATGCTTGGAGCGTCTGTTGTGTTTATTTTTCCTTTTTTCTTTTATGCACCATGCTAGTATGAGATAGTCCTTGGTTGGCTTTATAGAATGCTTCATGTGCTTCACTTATATCATTTGAAGTTTGGATTGCCTGTTTCCCTACACATAGAAAACCGCCATTTGTAGAATGCTCTTTTGCTTCACTTATATTCGTTAGAGCGGGGCATATCTTTTGTAGAAATAATTAAACTCTCATGATTCACTTATACCTATTTAGAGAGTTAACAGGAGTTGGTCATTCACATGGTTAGTCATAAAATCCTACATAAAACTTGTAGATCACTGAATATGATATGTTTGATTCCTTGCAACAGTTTTGCGAAATGAATATGTGATGTTAGAGTCATCTAGTGAGTAATTGTGTATTCGTAGAAATACTCGTGTTAAGGTTTGTGATTCCCGTAGCATGCACGTATGGTGAACCGTTATGTGATGAAGTCGGAGCATGCCTTATTTATTGATTGTCATCCTTTGTGTGGAGGTCGGGATCGCGCGATGGTTAACTCCTACTAACCTTTCCCCTAGGAGCATGCGTGTAGTACCTTGTTTCGATGACTAATAGACTTTTGCAATAAGTATGTGAGTTCTTTATGACTAATGTTGAGTCCATGGATTATATGCACTCTCACCCATCCACCATTGCTAGCCTCTCTAGTACCCCGCAACTTTCGCCGGTGCATTAGACCCACCATATAGCCTCCCTCAAAACAGTCACCATACCTACCTATTATGGCATTTTCATAGCCATTCCGAGATATATTGCCATACAACTACCACTGTTCCGTCTCATGACATGTGCCACCACTTCCATATTGCCATTGCATGATCGTAAGATAGCTAGCATGATGTTTCCATGGCTTGTCCTTTTTTTTATGTCATTGCTTTGCTAGATCATTGTCACGGTACACTACCGAAGGCATTTCATATAGAGTCATCATTGCTCTAAGTATTGAGTTGTAAGTGTGCTGATCATTATTAATAGAGCATTGTCCCATGTGAGGAAATAAAAGAGGCCAGCGAAGCCCATTTACAAAAAAGAGGTCAAATATGCCCACCAAAATAAAAATTAATAAAAAAAGAGGCCAAAGAGCCCACAAAAAAATGAGAGAAAAGAGAGAAGGGACAATTGCTACTATCCTCTTTCCACACTTGTGCTTCAAATAGCACTATGATCTTCATGACATAGAGTCTCCTATGTTGTGACTTCCATATACTAGTGGGAAATTTTCATTATATAACTTGGCTTGTATATTCCAATGATGGGCTTCCTCAAAATTGCCCTAGGTCTTCGTGAGCAAGCAAGTTGGGTGCACACCCACTAGTTTCTTTTGTGAGCTTTCATACACTTATAAGCTCTAGTGCATCTGTTGTGTGGGAATCCCTACTCACTCACATTGATATCTATTGATGGACATCTCCATAGCCCGTTGATACGCCTAGTTGATGTGAGACTATCTCCTCCTTTTTTGTCTTCTCCATGACCACCATATTCTATTCCACCTATAGTGCTATGTCCATGGCTCACACTCATGTATTGCGTGAAAGTTGAAAAGGTTTGAGAACACTAAAGTATGAAACAATTGCTTGGCTAAAACCGGGGTTGTGCATGATTTAAATACGTTGTGTGGGGAAGATGGAGCATAGTCAGACTATATGACTTTGTAGGGATAACTTTCTTTGGCCATGATATTTTGAGAAGACATGATTGCTTTGTTTGCTTGAAATATTACTGTCTTTATGTCAAATGATAGACTATTGCTTTGAATCACTTGTGTTTTAGTATTCATGCCATGATTAGATTATATGATCAAGATTATGCTAGGTAGCATTCCACATCAAAAATTATCTTTTTTATCATTTACCTACTCGAGGACGAGCAGGAATTAAGCTAGGGGATGCTGATACGTCTCCGTCGTATCTATAATTTTTGATTGTTTCATGCCAATATTCTACAACTTTCATATACTTTTGACAACTTTTTATACTATTTTTGGGACTAACATATTGATCCAGTGCCCAGTGCCAGTTCCTGTTTGTTGCATGTTTTTTGTTTCAAAGAAATATCCATACCAAACAAAGTCCAAACGTAATAAAACTTACGTGGATTTTTTTGGAATATTTATGATTTTTGGGAAGAAGAATCAACGCGAGGCGATGCACGGAGGGCCCACAAGCCCTGTAGCCGCCACCAGGAGGTACGGTGGCGGCTGGCAGGCTTGTGGCCACTCCTAAAGGTGGTTGGTGCCCTTCTTTCGCCGCAAGAAAGATAATATCCGGAAGAAAACCGTGTTAAAATTTCAGCCCAATCGGAGTTACGGATCTCCGAGAATTTAAGAAACGGTGAAACGCAGAATCCGGGAGCGCGGAAACAGAAGGACACGGAGAGAGAGATCCAATCTCGGAGGGGCTCTCGCTCCTCCGCCGCCATGGAGACCATGGACCAGAGGGGAAACCCTTATCCCATCTAGGGAGGAGGTCAAGGAATAAGAATAAGGAGGGGGGCTCTCTCCCCCTCTCTCATGGCGGCGCCGGAACGCCGCCCGGGACATCATCGTGTGACGGCGATCTACATCAACACCTCCATCATCTTCACCAACATCTCCATCATCTTCCCCATCTATAGACAGCGGTTCACTCTCCCGCAACCCGTTGTACCCTCTACTTGAACATGGTGCTTTATGCTACATATTATTATGCAATGATGTGTTGCTATCTTATGATGTCTGAGTAGATTATCGTTGTCCTATCGGTGATTGATGAATTGCTATGATTGGTTTAATTTGCTTGTGGTTATGTTGCTGTCCTTTGGTGCCCATCATATGATCGCGCGCGTGGATCACACCATAGGGTTAGTTGTATGTTGATAGGACTATGTATTGGCAGGCTAGAGTGACAGAAGCTTCAAACCTAGCATAGAAATTGATGCATATGGGATTGAAGGGGGACCAATATATCTTATTGCTATGGTTGGGTTTTACCTTAATGAACGTTAGTAGTTGCGGACGCTTGCTAATAGTTCCAATCATAAGTGCATAGAATTCCAAGTAAGGTATGACATCTAGCAGAGGCCTCTCCCACATGATACTTGCTATCGATCTAGTAACGTAGTCAATTGCTTAGGGACAATTCCGCAACTCCTACCACCACATTTCCACACTCGTTAGACACTCGTAGTTGTTTCTTTTTCTAACCAGCCCCTAGTTTTATTCACGTGTTCTTTACTTTCTTGCAAGCCTATCCTATCACTCCTACAAAGTACTTCTAGTTTCATACTTGTTCTAGGTAAAGCGAACGTAAAGTGTGCGTAGAGTTGTATCAGTGGTCGATAGAACTTGAGGGAATATTTGTCCTACCTTTAGCTCCTCGTTCGGTTCGACACTCTTACTTATCGAGAAAGGCTACAATTGATCCCCTATACTTGTGGGTTATCATTCATCGCTTGTAGTCAATCTTTGTCTCAAAACCTCAGATTGGTACGTGTGGGTTACTAGTTGTGTTGATCACATCTTGTAGTTGATACATCTTGGATTACTTTGTGGAAGATATTATGTTCAGATCCTTAATCACTATTATTATATCTCTAATCTTGAACATGTTGATGAGGTGTGAGTAGTTACTTTTGTTCCTGGGGACATGAGAGAAGTCTTGTTATAAGTAATCATGTAAGTTGATATTCGTTTGATATTTTGATGATATGCATGTTGTTACTTCTCTTAGTGGTGTCATGTGAACGTCGACTACATGACACTTCACCATGTTATGGGCCTAAGGGAAGTCATTGTGGAGTAACAAGTAAATGATGGGTTGCGACAGTGAGAGAAGCTTAAACCCCATTTTATGCGTTGCTTCATGAGGGGCTGATTTGGATCCACACGTTTAATGCTATGGTTAGATTTATCTGAATTCTTTTTTTCGTAGTTGTGAATGCTTGCGAGAGAGGGGAATCATATGTTGGTTGTTTGTTCAAGTAAGAACAACACCTTAGCACCGGTCCACCCACATATCAAATTATCAAAGTAGAGAACGCCAATCAACTCAATATGATGAATATGACTAGAAAGAAATTTCCATGTGTCCTCGGGAGCGCTTGCTTAATATAAGAGTACTTTTAGTCTTGTCCTTTGCTACAAAAAGGATTGAGCTACCTTGCTGCATCTTTGCTACTATTGTTACTAGTCACTTGTTACGAATTATCTTGCTACAAAAGTATCTATCACTATTACTTACAACACTTGCAGAGAATACCTTACTGAAAACCGCTTGTCATATTCTTCTGATCCTCATTGGGTTCGACCCTCTTACTTATCGAAAGGACTAAGATTGATCCCCTATACTTATGGGTCATCAGTTTTCACCCGGAATTCGACTGAGACGGAAAGGGAGGTGATGGGGCTCCACACTATGATGCCTCCAAGGAGGGAAAACGACGCCCAAGGACGCCATCCACGCCGGCATCAACCGCAGTCAAGTTAGGCTTTGGTCCGGAGCTCATCAAACCGATTGCCACTACACCCTGCCGATGTCCCTTGCAAGAATCCATGACGCGCCATGGAGCTTGCCATTGCCAACCACCAGTCACACACGACCGGCAAAGAACCACCACATCACCTCCCGCCATCGTAGCCGCCCCGCTCCTACCACCAATTGTAGCGCCCTCGCGCTGCCATCCTCCACACCACCGCAGCGGAGCAGCACACCGGCTACATAACCTCTGCACGAGATCACACCAGCCAGATCCATGCAGCCACCCACCTCCGCCTAGCTAATGCCCGCCTCCCTGCCAAATCCACATGCACAGGCCCTAGATATGCCAACGTCGGGCCACCCCGAGCGGAGGGAGCATGGGCACCCTGGCCACCTATGTAACTCCCAAGATGCGGTCCTATCATTATTTTGGCTCGAGAGCCTCGACAAGGATAGAAGTGCATCTCGTCATTTCGCAAGAATGGATATCGTTACAAGTACATGTAAAGCAGAGATGAGTATATGGAATTGGCTTACACTCACCACAAGCTAATCATGATCATCTCAACACAAACATACATTCAGTCACCATTCACAAGAGCAGGGTCCGACTACAAACGAAATCAAACGATAAAACGACGTCCATCCCTGCTGTCCCAGGTTCTCGGCCTAGAACCCATCCTATGATCGATGATGATGAAGAAGAAGAAACTCCAAATAGAACAATCATCGCGCTCACGTCAAAGTATCGCTTTACTTGCACCTACAACTGTTGTTGTAGTAATCTATGAGCCAGAGGGACTTAGTAATCTCATTTCCAATGGTACCAAGGCTAGGAAAGCTTAATGGGTGAGGTATGGTAAAGTGGTGAGGCTACAACAAGCAACTAAGCATTTATTTGAGTGGCTAAATTATGAGTACAATAATAAGAGGGGGTGATCTACGCATAAACGGACGTGAACTAAAAATAATCAAGAAATGCACATGAACACCTACTTACGAGTCAAACATAACCATACAGTGTCCACTCTTGGATTCAGTACTCAAGAGAAGAGACAGTCACGATTATGTACAAAGTTGGCATATTTTAATTGAGTTTACTTTAAGTTTGCTATGATCGGGTGTTAAACAAATTTTCCAAGTTTTCGCATAACTGCGGGCACGGCTTTCTGAAAGATTTAACCCTACAGGGATGCTCCAACAAGTCCATCACAAACTATCACAAGTTGTCCTGGCGAGAAAACCTCAAACTCGAGATAGGCCGAGGCATCCTCAATATCCTAGTGCACAATACATTCGCTAAGAGTAAAACAAATCCAGCAAGACCCTCCGGAAGGCCAAATCCCAATAGGAGCCGGGCATATCTCTTTCTTAGCGCACTACCGGATGAGCGGTACGTACGGTGTCCTGATAGGAATCCCCCGAGTTGCCCCATGGTGGCCCCACAAGTGGCTCTATTTGGCACCAACACCATCAGCATCCCCCCTTGTATTATGTTGAATCAATCCTCGGGTTCATGATGCCCTATGCTTTACTACCGGTGCTCAATATTATTTTGTTGGGAAAATATAGTACCAAAGTTGGGCCTTGCCGTACGAGTTTTATCCCAAAACAAAAATCAAGGGGTCCCCATAACAATCCCAGACATGTTAGGAGCGCTCAATATGGAACATAACACCAGTACACAAGTAACTAGGGCGGCAAAGGTCGAACAAAACACCGAGCCAAAAGACCAATCCTTCCACCTTTTACCAAGTATATATGTGCCTTAAATTAAATAACACTAATATGGTGATATATCAAGGAACCCATGTCGTCACATGGAGAGCAACGTGCACCTCCAACTAGCAACGCTGTAAGAAGGGTTGAGCAAGCAGTAATATAGCCATGTGGAGGGGTTAGAGGTTTTTCATGGCAATGTTGGGAGGCTTGACATAACACGTGGTAGGCAGCGAGACATGGCGATAGAAACGAGACAACTAACATAGCAATGATAGTAGTGGTATCTATGAAAATGATCTTCATGCCTGAGACCCCGCTTGGAAGAAGGACGAATCCATGAAGTAGACGAACCAACGTAATCGAACGAGTCCTCACACTCTGAATCGGTTTCGGATACTATCGAGAAGAAACAATCTGGAAGCAAACAATCAACACTCGATAACACCACAACATATTCATGACATGATGCACGATAAAATATGATGCATGTTCATTTAATTATGCATGACATGGCAAAGCACAACAATCAACTTCTACACATTAAGTGAAGTTCAACATGGAACGAGTTGCATATTGACGAAACTCCATGTTTGAATTACTTAGTTCACTCCCGTTTAGGTACGCAACAATGTTAAATGTTGTTAAACATGACAAAAGGTGAAGTATAAATAAACTATACTATCTAGGCATTTAAAATGAGGTCCGAAACAACTTATAGTATTTCCGAAGCGACCCCATATGTAAATTTTGAAACTGGTTCAGATCTGAACTAAACATATTTTATATTTATTAAACAGCAAAATAAAGTGTACCATGTGATTCTACACACCATTCTAGTTGATTTACATATATAGATCATCTAAAACAGAGCTACAATCTAAAAGATATGACCAACACAAGATAATATGACATGAATGCAAAACTTAAGCAAACGACAACCACAAGCATGTTAAATCATGGATGCCACAAGATATTATGAAACTACATGAGGTTCTAAGCAAGTTTCATATATGGCATGTTCGAAACGGAGCAAGGGTTCAACAAATACAACCAATACAAGATATAGCTATAATCTGTCAAAAACTGCATTATGGCATTTTATACACACCGAAACAGCCACTTAGAGGATTCTAAAATGCACAAATAAGATATGGGACAGTAGTTGATAGGATGCACAACAATCAACTCCTAACGGAAAATTGAACAGAAGCAGGGATCACTAGGAAATGAGCTTACGAAATGACTACTTGACCCGAGTTTGAGACTTAGTGAAATTATAAGCTTTAACAGTGCAGTTTTTATCATGAATGCATATTGGCAGCAATAAAAACACATGATACCGGTCATATAATGGCATGAAAATTTACTACATGATGGTAGGCATGATACACTTCTTTTCATTCCACACTAGCAAGATCTAATTATGCACACAATCATAGCTAGTATCAACACAACATGGCATTCTGAAATAATTAAATTCTCACACTTCCAATTATTTGACCCTACCAAACAGCAATATCATCATAGCATGTTCACGTGATAGAAACTAGAGTTGAGCATCACATATATGGCATGGGAAACCTACTAACAGCAACTAGACATAGCATACTATGAATCACTCCATTGCACACATTCGAAAGAGACATGGTTTGCTTAATTCGAGCTTCGTAAAATGGAACTTTACAAAAACAGATTAGCAATTTTAACGTGATAGCACATTGAGAGCAATAAATTGACATGATAGAGAATATTTGCATGGCAACCAATGGCATGGCATCAAAGTAGACATCACATAGAACAATTATCACGAAGGAACCACATGCAGAAGACCTACGGATTAGTTGCAATCATCCACGCAAAATTGAATAATATAACAGTTTAGACGTAATCACGAAGCACTTGCAACAGAGTTTTGAGCATGTAGATGCAATCTACTATGCATGCAAATGTCATTATCATCTAGAGCACATCAAGCACAACATTTTTTCATAAGTTTGTTCAATTCCGATGCACGGATTAAACCACACAAAATACAAAAGGACATCACAACAAAATAGCACGCACAAAAAATTATTCAAATGACAAAAGTAATTACACACATGGATTCTATGGATTGTTCTATCCCAAAATCATATGAAAGTTGCAAATTATTAATCTACACAAAATTTTACACATTTTACATATATAAAACATTTTAATCCGGTGCACGGTTATTTAATTATTGTCAGTTTAAAAACATGCATTTTTGTGCAAATATACAAAATCTTGGATAATTACTAAATTCGCACAGACGAAAAAAACATATGCGGGCCGAATCTAGAATAGTGCACTGGGCGACAGTTACTAAAATGCGCACATGAGCAGGGAATAGCGGGGCTGGCGCTCACCTCGGGCCTTACTAGGCCGGCTGGGGCAGAACTGGGCCGGCTCGGGGAGAGGAGGCTGGGCCTCCAGGCGCGTGGTTGGTTGTGTTGGGCCTTGCGGGAGGCCAACACGGTTGGGCACGCGCTGGTGCGGCCCACGTGCGACGACCAAGCGAGAAGGCGTGGGCGAGCGACTCGTCCGATCAATGCGGGCGGGCAGCGCTCGATGCAGGCACGCATGGTAGTTGATAACGAGGGCAGCGGCACTCGGGGATCTCGTCGCCATGAGAACGAAGGCGGGGATGGGTGGGCCAGGAACGGGCGCGGGAGGTCGTTCTGGCCGTATCTGGGCGGGCGGTTGGCACAGTTCTCGGCGGATTTGGATGGATGCGGCAACCAGAGGTGGCGGTGGCTGGCGACTTGGGGTGGCCATGGCGGTGTCAGGCTCGTCCGGTGAGGCTCCGACGAGCGCTGCCGGTGCAGGGGATCGGCGGGGTCCAACAATCAAGCGGTGGTGTGCGCTGGCAAGGGAGGCGTGCAACTGGGCGACGAAGTCACGCAGGGGAGGTGCGGGGCGTGGGATGGAGGAGCTCGGACGGCGGCAGGTTTGATCCGGGTCCGATGGCAGAGAGGGGGAGGCTGGCTGAGGTGGCGGCTCGGGGTTGGGGACGCACAAAATTCTAGGGAGGATTAGGGTTAGGTCCAAAATGCTTGGTTGGGTGTTTATATATATCAAGGGAGCCTAGCTTAGGGGTTTTTAGTCTGTTTTCGGACCGTTGGATCTTGATCGGGCGTTCTAAAACGGAGGGGTGGGCTAGGTGGGCTGGATAGGCTGTGTAAAAGTGGCTAGGCCAAGAAGAGAGGTAGGTTAGGCAGCCCGACACATGTTTTTTAAACACTGAAAATGTGCGACAATTTGACCGTCTACTAGTGCCGCTATAGTTATCCGTTGGGGTAGCGACGACCTCCGAATGCGGTGAAATTTGGCATGCGATCTACCTACCTTGAAAAAAACCGCACACCAACTTTCAACTTATTCTGAGAAAGTTTCATACACAATTTTAAAAACAATACTTAATGATGTCGTGGGTACGTGCGTGTGTGGTTGGTCCCGAAACGGTCAACGATAAAATCGGAGAGAATCGACAACTAACAACACATGCAAGTTTTGAAAAATTCCGGCAACATAGTGTCTATGCAATGCAGATGATGCGAATGATGCGATGATGAATGTGACAACCAAATAAATCACAAAGCAACAATGGAATAAAACGGGAATCTTTTGGAGCATCGGTTCCGGGCTGTTACAACTCTCCTCCACTAACAAGAGATCTTGACCCGAGATCTTATAATAAAAGGGGAAGAGGATGAGGAAAGGAAGAGGTAAAACTTAGTTGCTCCTTTGACAACGAGTGAAACCAATAAGCTTGAAGGTTGCAAAGATAAGAAGGATGGCGTGAGGAACGAGCAAGTATTCAAAAGAAATTTGGGCAACACTTCGGTAGGAAATAGAGGCAAAACTTCATAAGATGGTAGGTCTTCAAAAGAAGACACAACACACCGATTAAATGGGAAAGAAAGGAATAACATGATCTTTGAAAAAAAAAACAAGATGATGGGTCAAAGAGAGCAACATCACAACGACTTTGGAACAAAAGAATAGAGGCTAGATCATTTGGAATGAATAGAACATAGAAGAAAAGACAACTTCTACCACAATTGGATTTTAGAAGCATCCTTACAAGAAGAATGGAATGGAGTTGTTGGAAAATCAACAACAAAAATAACAAGCTTGTTGTGGGCTTATGGAAACCGTCTCAAAATTATGAGGTGACAACCATCCACTAACGTAAATAGTTGATTGCTTGGGAGTAACAAGAGACGCAAACTTCTTTCACCAAGAATATACATTGAGAACAAGGACCAACAATAATCACCATAATGGCAACAATCCTTAGGAAGATCTTTAGGTGAAATCCAATCCAAGATAACTTCAATGAAGAAATCATGGGTTGAAAATATCTCATTCTTGAAACGAATTATTTTCGAGACTCCTCCTGAATTAAGAATGCTATAACACCACCTCAAAAGATAATGGAGGAAGAATTGCACTTTGTAATGCAAGAGAAAGAATACTTGACCTCCTCCAACAAAATATTGAAGAACACTTCGAGAAAGAATTACATCCTTAACGAACCACCATGAATAACCACCATATACAAAAGGATAATCAAAAGACGTGAAGGCTGAAAAGAATAAGATTACGGCCTTGCAAGATTTAGATGGAACTTTGTTACGTCCATTTTGCATCATGTTTTCTAATGTTATTTATAGTGATTTTATGCATTATACCACTTTATGGAGTAATTCTAATGCCTTTTATCTCATAATATGCAAGGTTTACACCAAGAGGGAGAATGGCGAAAGATGGAACTCTGGACCTGAAAAAAATACGTCAAAGATACCTATTCTGCACACCTCCAAATGGGTTGAAACTTCACACGGATTTTTATGGAATAAATAAGAAATATTCGAGGAAAGAATTACCAGAGGGGGATGCCACGTGTCCACTAGGCACCAGGGCGCGCCAACCCCTCGTGGCGTGGTGATACGTCTCCGTCGTATCTACTTTTCTGAACTCTTTTGCCCTTGTTTTGGACTCTAATTTGCATGATTTGAATGGAACTAACCCGGACTAACGATGTTTTCAACAGAATTGCCATGGTGTTATTTCTGCGCAGAAATAAAAGTTCTCGGAATGACCTGAAAATTTACGGAGAGTTTTTCTGGAATTTATGAAAAATACTGGCGCAAGAATCAGTGGAGGAGAGTTTTTCTCGGAATGATCCCTAGTATACACTATGTTGTGAGATTGATGTTGCTACTACTTTGCCATGCTTAATGCTTGTCACTAGGGCCGAGTGCCATGATCTCAGATCTGAACCTATTATGTTGTCGCCAATATATGTGTGTTTTAGATCCTATCTTGCAAGTTGTAGTCACCTACTATGTGTTATGACCCGACAACCCCGGAGTGACAATAGCCGGAACCACTCCCGGAGATGACCATAGTATGAGGAGTTCATTTATTCACTAAGTGTTAATGCGTTGGTCCAGTTCTTTATTAAAAGGAGAACCTTAATATCCCGTAGTTTCCATTAGGACCCCGTTGCCATGGGAGGGATGGACAATAGATGTCATGCAAGTTCTTTTCCCTAAGCACGTATGACTACATACGGAATACATGCCTACATTAGATTGATGAACGGGAGCAAGCCACATATCTCTCCGTGTTATAGCTGTTACATGATGAATAGCATCCGGCATAATCATCCATCACCGATCCACTGCCTACGAGTCTTTTACTACTGGTCCTCGCTACGTTACTTTGCCTAGGCTTGTCCCTTGCTACAAGAGGGATCGGGCCACTTTGCTGCTGCTGTTGCTGCTACTACTGTTCCTTGCTACTCCGCTGTTACTTGTTGCAAGACTTTGTTGGAGATAACATCCCATCAACAGGGCTTTTCCTGGCACCGTTGCTGGGGATTGTCAAAGCTTTTACTGGCGCCATTGATACAACAGTTAGGAATAGTCTTCCTTGTCACGAGATCGCTTCTGCCTCCGTTGTTATCATACTACCTTGCTACTGATAGTTTGCTTGCAGACACTAATCTTTCAGGTGTGGTTGAATCTGACACGTTCAACTGCTAATACTTGAGAATATCCTTTAGCTTCCCCTTGTGAGTGAATCTATAAATTTGGGTTGAATACTCTACCCTCGAAAACTGCTGCGATCCCATACGCTTGTGGGACATCAAGGCTTTTTCTGGCGCCGTTGCCGGGGAGGCACAACTATATTCTCTGAGTCACTTGGGATTGACGTCTGCCGATCACTATGAGGAATCCGAAAGATCCAAGAACTAAAATCCTACCTTCCACTACGAGGAGAGGTAAGGAACTGCCATCTAGCTCTGCACTTGATTCACCTTCAGTTTTGAGTAAGTTTGCGACATCGCCTCCTGCTAGAAATCTTGATATGTCGCATGTGCTTGATGATGCTACTTCTGTTGCTTATGATGCTATGATTGATACTATGCCTGATAATGCTATGCTTGATACTATGCCTGATGATGCTATGCCTTACGATGCTATGCCTGATACTGCTTTGCCACTTGGTGCATTCCTTGATGCACATATTGCTAGAGTTGCCGCTAGACGTGATGATACTTCTGAAACTGCTGATACTATTGAAGTAGACCCTGCTACTATGCCTGAATTACCTGTTATGCCTGATACGCGCTATGTTATGGAGGGAGAGATAGCTGAGGATTTTCTTGCGTGTAAGGATAGTTATGATGTTGAGAAACTTTTGCGCAAGTGGAAAGAAAAATCTCTGAACGCTAGGATGAAATACGACCCGAAGTTTGCCACTTCGCCTATCTTTGTGACCGATAAGGATTATGAATTCTCTGTCGACCCTGAGTTAATCACTCTGGTCGAATCTGATCCCTTTCACGGTTACGAGTCTGAAACGGTTGTAGTCCATCTTACCAAACTGCACGATATAGCCACCCTATTCACTAGTGAGGAAAAGATCCGCCACTACTACATGCTCAAGTTGTTTCCTTTCTCGCTAAAGGATGATGCTAAGACCTGGTTCACTTCTCTTGCTCCTGGTTGTGTGCGTAGCCCCCACGATATGGTCTACTACTTCTCTGAAAAATATTTCCCTGCCCATAAGAAGCAAGCTGCCTTGCAGGAAATATACAACTTTGCTCAAGCTGAGGAAGAGAGTCTCCCACAAGCTTGGGGGAGGCTCATCCAGCTACTGAATGCTTTGCCTGATCACCCTCTTGAGAAGAATGAAATACTTGATATTTTCTATAATGGACTTGCCGATGCTTCCAAAGACCACCTAGATAGTTGTGCCGGTAGTGTTTTTAGGGAACGAACTATAGAACAAGCTGAGATTCTGGTGAACAACATCTTGTGCAATGAGAATGCTTGGACTATTCCCGAACCACCTCCTAAGCCAACTCCGAAGAAAAGAGGTATTCTATTCCTTAGTCCTGAAGATATGCAAGAAGCCAAGAAATCTATGCGAGAGAAAGGCATTAAATCTGAAGATGTCAAAAATCTACCACCTATCGAAGAGATCCATGGTCTCGATAACCCAATACAGGTAGTAGAAGTAAATTCTCTGCGTAGGTTTGATGAGAGTGATATTCCTTTTGATAAACCTGCTAGCTTATGCATGGATGAATTTGATAACTTCGTTGTCAAACAACAGAGTTTCAACAATTATGTTAGCAGACAATTGGAAAAGAATGCTCGTATGCTTAGTCATTTAAGTGCTTGTGTGGACAAAAACGTCAATGACCTTAAACTTCTAAGTAAACATGCTTCTATGGTTACTACTCAGGTAGAACAAGTACTTAAAGCTCAAAATGACTTGCTCAATGAGTTGAATGACAATTCCGTCAGAGTCTTCACTAGAGGCGGTAGAATGACCCAGGAACCTCTGTATCCTGAGGGTCATCCGAAGAGAATTGAACAAGATTCTCAATGAGTTAGCACTGATGCACCTAGTCATCCTAGAAAGAAGAAGAAAGATGATAGGAACCTGCACGCTAGCAACCCTGTTGCTGCTACACCTGAGAGTCCAAACGACGTCTCTGTCTCTGATGCTGAAACACAATCTGGTGATGAAGATGAGCCTAATGATAATATCAATAGTGATGTTCATGAAGATGCTCAACCTAGCAATGAAAAGGATGTGGAGATTGAACTTGATCTTGATAACCCGTAGCCTAAGAATAGAAGATACGATAAGAATGACTTCGCTGCTAGGAAGCATGGTAAATAAAGGGAACCGTGGGTTCAGAAACCTATGCCCTTTCCTCCCAAACCATCCAAGAAAAAGGATGATGAGGATTTTGAGCGATTTGTTGAGATGATCAGACCTGTCTTTCTGCAGTTGCGTTTGACTGATATGCTCAAGATGTCTTTGTATGATAAGTACATGAAAGATATTGTGACTAATAAGAGGAGGATACCTGATCTTGAGATCTCCGCCATGCTTGCCAATTACACTTTCAAGGGTGGAACTCCGAAGAAACTAGGTGATCCCGGTGTGCCCACTATACCTTGCTCCATTAAAGGCAACTACGTTAGAACTGCGTTATGCGACCTTGGAGCCGGTGTTAGTGTTATGACTCTCTCTCTTTATCATAGACTTGAACTGGATAAGTTGACACCCACTGAAATCTCTCTGCAAATGGCCGACAAATCAACTGCTTTCCCTATCGGCATTTGCGAGGATGTGTGTGTTGTGGTTGCTAACACCACTGTGTTAACAGACTTTGTTATCTTGGATATTCCCGAGGACGATGCCATGGCTGTCATCCTCGGAAGACCCTTTTTAAACACTGCAGGGGATGTTATAGATTGCAACAAAGGCAATGTCACTTTCCATGTCAAAGGTAATGAGCATACGGTGCACTTTCCGAAGAAACAATATTGAGTACATTGCATCAATGCTATCGAAAAAACTTCATCGATTCTTATTGGGAGCTTTGAATGCCCTATTCCTCGTGTCAAGATGAAGTATGATTTGCTTGTTGGGGAGATACACATCCCCATTGAGGTCACCTAGTGAATATTTGAAAATTCTTCGTCTCCTTTTGCGATTCGAGAAAGTTTTGTCGAGGGGATTTGATCAACCCCGTTGACGGATTTCTTTCGATGACCATGAGATGGATGAATCGAGGAGTCACAAACCTCTATTCCAAGCTTTCACTTTAGGTTGCTTAGAGGAAAAAATGATAGATTTAGTTTAGTTTTCCCTGTTTTCTTTTTAGCGTCCGGTAGAAAGAACCCCGAAAATCAAAGTTCTCCGAACGCTGTGAAAATCAACTATGATTTTTTCTGGAATATTTGAAATATTCTCGGACAAAGAGTCTGTCTGGGGGCCACACCAGTGGGCCACAAGCCCTAGGGGCGCGTGCACCCCCTGGCCACGCCACCCAGGCTTGTGGGGCCCACAGGCACCCCCTCCACTCATTCTTGCTCCCATCCTGTTCTCCTTCCTCCAGAAAAAATCGTTTCGCAGCTCAAACCCGTGTTCTTGCTCCTCTTGCTGGGATTTTTGATCTCTTTGCTCAAATCACCGTTCTCCGAACTGTTTTGGGGAAATTACTCCTTGGTAAGTGACTCCTCCATTGGTCCAATTAGTTTTTGCTCTAGTGCCCTATACTCCGCGTATTTTTGTTGCCTTGGTGACCATGTTCTTGAGCTTTGTATGCTGATTCTAGGTGGTCCCAAGTAGTTTTCATGCATAATATGGTCTCTAGGCACTTGTTGGAGTAGTTGCTACAAGTTTCGTTGAGCCTTCTTCACCTTCCCTTAGAATCACTAAAAATTTCAGAAATTTTCAGAGATAGAAAGGGAAAAGATGAGAAGGTTCTTGAGAGGCTCGTCAAGCCGTGACCCCAAGGATGATGGGAGTGAGAAGAAGCCCAAGTATCCGATCCCTCGAGTCACGGAAGTTCGAGCGTGCGAGTGGCCAAGCGACGTGTTCTTACGCGCCGCTGGAATTTATGAGGGCTTTTATCACTGGGAGGAGAACGCAGGCCTTACCGCCTTCGTTGAAGATAAGTGTTCGCAATACCTCCTCCTCACTAATATCTTCATACAAAGCTTTAACTTCTATCCGAGGAAGAATCCTCCTATGGTTGAGTTTAAACTTTATGATGTCCCCCAACGCATGTCACTCTAGGATTTTTGCAATGTTTGCAAATTACCTTACGTTGGGGATATTCATGAACCTCGTCCATGGGACTTGGAAGCTTTTATCGGTACAATTGATGTAGGAGAGGAGAGAGGAGTGTCTTGCGCTAGAGCTGCTAGCATTCATTTTACCGTGCTTCGGTACTTCTCACTATTTGTGGGAAAATGTTTGATTGGCCGTGGGAAAGCTGGGTCACTTAGTTCCCCAGATCTTGCGGTCTTGCGCGAAGCCCTTTATAACGATAAAACTTATAACTTGGGCGCTATGGTAGCTCAACGGTTGAACCTGAACCATTCTAAAGGTGTTGTCTATGGAGGTATCTATGCTACCCGTCTTGCTAGACACTTTGAGATACCCATTAGACTAGAGGAAGAAGAAGAGGTTCTTCTTCCCGAGAGATATCTAGATTACGATAGCATGGTTCGCCAGGACTTTCTTGATAGAGATATAGGTCGAAGGATGATTTATAACCTGGTATTTAGTCAGGGTACTCGTGAGACTATTACTTTGCCTGCTCCTTCTTTGTTCAATCTTCATACAGGCAGGTACACTATTATGCCCTCGAACATCTACGCATATTGGGGCTTAGCCCAACCACAGGTGCCCGTGCCCGAGTCGCCAGTCGAGTACCAGACGCCAGTTTATCAGTGGCAGCCAGAGGAGCTCACACAGCAGTGGCATCCTTAGTCCACTCCGGAGTACCCCAGAGCTGGTTATTTCCCTCCTTGGGAGTAGACCAAGTTAGGCCAAAAGCCTAAGCTTGGGGGAGTACGTGTTCTCACCGACTTTACATTCTTGCTTATGCTTTCACTTTGTTAGCCGGTGTTCACACTTTGCCAATGTATCATCCATGCTAGTTTTATTTTATTTTTCTCGTTTTCTTTTCGTGTGTCTATCTAGTTTGAGAAAACCCAAAAATATGATTTTTTTTTTCTTCTTTTTCTTGTTGGGAGCTTTCCCGTGTAGATAGTTTTCTTTTTCTTTGGGTCAATGTAGAAGATATTGGTTACAATGTTTAGTGGCTCTTGCATGCATACCTGTTTAGCTTTCATAGAGCCATATTACTTTGTCTTCTCCTTTGTGTTTGCATGCAGATTCCAGCTTTAGTCCAATGCACGAGCACTCTTATTATTGTTCACATCATTCGGTCGTGCAAGTGAAAGGCAATAATGACGATATATGATGAAGTGACTGAGCCTGGAAAAGCTGGTATGAACTCGATCTATTTTGTTTTTGTAAATATGACTAGCTCATCATGCCTGATTCAACTTTGTTGTGAGAGAAACATGTTTGCAATGAGAAATTAGAGATCATAGTTGCTTATGCCATGCTTACTTAGCTAGGAGTTTATAATGGTCTGTCTTGGTTGCCAACATGAATGTTGAGATGACTATGATGTAGTATGATAGGATGGTATCCTCCTTTGAATGTTTCAAGTAGCTTGACTTGGCGCATGTTCACGCGTGTAGTTGAAACAAAATCAATATAGCCTCTATGATGTTCATGTTCATGGTGATTTATGTCCTACTCATGCTTGCACTCAATGTTAGTTACTCTCAATGCATTTTGATGACTGTTGTCGCTCTCTAGCTGGTCGCTTCCTAGTCTTTTGCTAGCCTTCACTTGTACTAAGCGGGAATACTGCTTGTGCATCCACCTCCATAAACCCAAGTGTGCCATATGAGTCCACCATACCTACATATGTGCGGTATCTACGTGCCATTCCAAGTAAATGTGCATGTCCCACTCTCTAAATCTTCAAGAAATAATCTGTTTTGCATGCACGAACCGCTCATGTGGTGACAGAGGGCTATTGGTATCTTCCATGCTAGGCGTGCTATCCTCGATATGTATTCACTATCATTCACGAGAAAGGGGCCGGTAATTGGAATTCCCAGTTCCATGCTCAAATCGAAAAGATAATTGCAAACAGAACTCCCCCAGGATTGATGTTGGTATGGACGGTACCCGAGGATTCGCTAGCCGTCGAGTGTGATTGATTCGTGGTGGGGGAGTCAAAACTTTACTTTTCTGTTTGGGAACCGCCTATAGCATGTGTAGCGTGGAAGATGTTGAGAACTCTTGGTCATTGCGTTGACAATGAAAGCATGCCATCCAAAATTATTATCTCTATTTTCAAAGCTTGAGCTCTGACACCTCTACAAATCAATGCCTCCCTCTGCGAAGGGCCGGTCTATTTATGTTCCTGTTGAGTCATCCTCCTCTTACAAAAGCACCAATTAGAGAGCACCTCTGTCATTTTTATGCTTTGCTTTTAACTGTGTTGAGTATGACTATGATTGGATCTTCATTGCCATGAATTACAATGTTTAGTCAGCCCTTGGTATTTTAAGGTGCTCTGCATTTATGTTTTGCGGTCTCAGAAAGATCTAGCGAGATACCGTCTATTCGTACTGCTTCATGTTGTTTTGATTGAAGTGTTGACACTTGAGGCATTATTATTATTTGCTCGCTAGTTGATTATGCCATTGATATGAGTTTACCGTGAGACCTAGATGTCATTTGCTTATGTGGTTTGATTGTGATGTTTCTGAAATTCTGGTTATGACTTAGACATAGTTGCAACAACAAGATCAAACAGAGTTCGTCAAAGTTTTTCTTTTGTCTCTCTCTATTTGCCAACTGAGTTGCTTGAGGACAAGCAAGGCTTTAAGCTTGGGGGAGTTGATACGTCTCCATCGTATCTACTTTTCCGAACTCTTTTGCCCTTGTTTTGGACTCTAATTTGCATGATTTGAATGGAACTAACCCGGACTGACGCTGTTTTCAGCAGAATTGCCATGGTGTTGTTTTTGTGCAGAAATGAAAGTTCTCGGAACGTCCTGAAAATTTACGGAGATTTTTTTCTGGAATAAAATAAAAATACCTGCACAAAGTTCCACGTGAGGGGGCGTGCCAGTGGGCCACAAGCCCCTGGGCCGCGGCCACCCCCTATGGCTGCGCCATGAGGGCTTGTGGGGCCCACGTGGCACCACCGCCCCCAATCTCAGTCCTATATCTTCCGTTTCGCCAGGAAAAAAATCAGAGAGAAGATTTTATCGCGTTTTGCGATACGGAGGCGCCGCCACATCCTGTTCTTCATCTGGAGGGCAGATCTGGAGTCCGTTTTGAGCTCCAGAGAGGGGAAATCGTCGCCATCGTCATCATCAACCTTTCTCCATCGACAATTCCATGATGCTCTTCATCATTCGTGAGTGATCTCATCATAGGCTTGCTGGACGGTTTTGAGTTGGATGAGATCTATCATGTAAATCGAGTTAGTTTTTGACGGGGATTGATCCCTAGTATCCACTATGTTGTATATTGATGTTGCTACTACTTGGCTATGCTTAATGCTTGTCACTAGGGCCCGAGTGCCATGATTTCAGATCTGAACCTATTATATTGTCGCCAATATATGTGTGTTTTAGATCATATCTTGCAAGTTGTAGTCACCTACTATGTGTTATGACCCGGCAACCCCGGAGTGACAATAGCCGGAACCACTCCCGGAGATGACCATAGTATGAGGAGTTCTTGTATTCACCGCGTGTTAATGTGTTGGTCCGGTTCTTATTAAAAGGAGAACCTTAATATCGCGTAGTTTCCATTAGGACCCCGCTGCCGCGGGAGGGATGGACAATAGATGTCATGCAAGTTCTTTTCCCTAAGCACGTATGACTACAAACGGAATACATGCCTACATTAGATTGATGAACGGGAGCTAGCCACATATCTCTCCGTGTTATAGGTGTTACATGATGAATCACATCCGTCACACTCATCCATCACCGATCCACTGCCTACGAGTCTTTTACTACTGGTTCTCGCTACGTTACTTTGCCTAGGCTTGTCCCTTGCTACAAGAGGGATTGGGCCACTTTGCTGCTGCTACTACTACTGTTCCTTGCTACTCCGTTGTTACTTGTTGCAAGATTTTGTTGGCGATAACATCCCGTCAACAGGGCTTTTCCTGGCACCTTTGCTGGGGATTGTCAAAGCTTTTACTGGCGCCATTGATACGACAGTTAGGAATAGTCTGCCTTGTCACCAGATCGTTTCTGGCTTCGTTGTTATCATACTACCTTGCTACTGATACTTTGCTTGCACACACTAATCTTCCAGGTGTGGTTGAATCTGACACGTTTAGATGCTAATACTTGAGAATATCCTTTAGCTTCCCCTTGTGAGCGAATAAATATATTTGGTTGAATACTCTACCCTCGAAAACTGCTGCGATCCCATACGCTTGTGGGACATCACTGGCGCGACCCACGTGCGATGACCGAGCTAGGAGGCGCGGGCGAGCGGCTCATCTGGTCAACGCGGGCGGGCAGCGCTCGATGCAGGCACGCATGGCAGTTGATGACGAGGGCGGCAGCACTCGGGGATCCCGTCGATGCGAGGACGGGGGAAGGGACAGGGAGGCGAGGAACAGGCATGGGAGGTCGTCCCTGGCCGGATCGGGGCGGGCGGGTGGCGTGGTGCTCGACGGATCTGGATGGACGCAGCAACCGGAGGCCGGCGGTGGCTGGTGACTTGGGTGGCCATGGCGGGCACTGGGCTCGTTCGGCGAGGCTCCGACGAGCGCTCGCGGTGCAGGGGACCGACGGGGTCGCGGCAGGGTCTAACAACCAAGCGGCTGCGCATGCCGGCAAGGGAGGCGTGCGGTTGGGCGACGAAGGCACGCAGGGGAGGCACGAGGCGCGGGATGGAGGATCTCGGGCGGCGGCGGGTTTGATTCGGGCCCGAGCGGGCCTCAGATGGGCTCGGCGGGCCCGGCGATTGAGAGGGAGGAGGTTGGCTCACGTGGCATCTGGGGGTTGGGGAGGCACGAAATTCTAGGAAGGATTAGGGTTAGGTCGAAAATGGCAGGATGGGTGTCTATATATAGCAAGGGAGGCTAGCTTAGGGGGTTTAGTCCGTTTTTGGACCGTCAGAACTCGATCCGGCGGTCCGAAGCATAGGGGTAGGCTAGGTGGGCTGGGTACGTTATGTAGAGGTGGCTAGGCCAAGAAGAGAGAGAGGTTAGGAAGCCCGTCACAGGTTTTTTAAACACCGAAAACGTTTCACAATTTGACAGGCTATTAGTGCCGCTATAGTTATCCGTTGTGGTAGCAAAGGACCTACGAATGCGATGAAATTTGGCACGGGGTCTACCTATCTTGAAATAAAATCGCACACCAACTTTCAACACATTCTGAAAAAGTTGCATACATATTTTTAAAAACAATATTTAATGATGTCGCGGGCGCGTGCGTGTGTGGTTGGTCCCGAAACGGTCAACGATAACAACGGAGAGAACTGACAACTAACAACGGATGCAAGTTTTGAAAAATGACAGCAATGGAGTGCCGATGCAATACGGATGATGCGAATGATGTGATGATGAATGTGACAACCAAATAAATCACTCGGCGACAATGAAATAAAATAGGAATTTTCTCGAGCATTGGTTCGAGACTGTTAGAACCTCCACGTGCGCCCACCGTGCCACATGTCCCGCCACGCCCGCGCATCACCCCTGCTGTTGTCGTGGTGCTTATGGTCGTCGCGAGTCCACCGTCACGCCTTCCTCCTCACGGGCCACTGGATCCGCGTCGAAGCCGCGCTTGCGCAATACGCGTGCATGTCCGTGCTTGCCAGATCCGCCCGCAAGCCTCCCTATGAGATCCCCCCCCCACACACACACACCCCTTCCATGGAGCCGGCCTGGACTTCGTCAGCAGGTCTCCTCATGCGACGGCGAGGTGAGGAGGAGGAAGGGGGTGTGGTGGTGGCGATGCCGAAGGGATTCCACCTATTCCTATCCAACCCGGAGGAGGGGAAAGATTGATGGTGATTATTGCAGAGGCAGCTGGTTCCTGTATCGTTTTATATGATTTGTACATGGGAAAATCCATGGATTTTTGTGTGTAAACTTGTATGAATTTTGATTCAGTCTAACTTCATCAAAAAATTCGTTTCTCTGTGATTCAACGTGTCCTGATGTCCGACCCCCCATGCATTTCCTACTTTTTCTGCCTTTGGAATCTTTCAAACCATAAGACCGTCGACCTCAGTGGCTTTATTTCCTCGGAGTTCCTCGGAGAAGCTAGTGCATACGGCTTGATGAGATCTACAACTGTTTATGTAACACCAAGTAGCACCTCAAGGTGAATTTATACTTGAAAATTTTGCTGTAAATAATTGATGAGATGGCAGGCGCCAAGTTGCACCGCTCTCATCAGCGTCAGCTTGAGTATTACGATAACAACAAATACAATACTAAGCTTATAACCCAATTACATGGTATTTTTCTCTATGCAGACGAGAGATGTAAAAAAGCAAAGGAAGAAGGCTCTTGAGCAATAGCCTAACTATATACACATTGCTAGACAAATAAAATTAATGATTTTAAAAGAAGGAACAACTAGTTAACGAGCATTCCTTAGAAAATCTCTCAACGATCACTCCCACGCGTCATCACTTGACGCGTGTTTAGCCGCCGTCACATGTCACATTCTGAGTGTTCCCTTCAGATTTCTTTTTTTAATTTTCCGCACGCGTTTTTGACTTTTCAGGTTTTTTTGTGTGTGTTTTGGTTTTTCACCGGTCTTTTTTAGATTTTTGATGGAACAAAATCTCTTTTTTTTTGCAAAAAACGCAAGTTTTTTTCAAGAGGTACGTTTTTTGCTTTCGTGAGAGGCACGGTCATGCCTCTTGGAAACGGGAAAAACGCGTTTATTTATTTATTTATTTTTGCGAGAGGCACGGTTTTGCGTTCGTGAAAGGCACGGTCATGCCTCTTGGAAATGAAAAAAATGTGTTTTCTATTTTTTTTCACGAGAGAAATGATTTTGCTTCTGCGAAAGCCACAGTTTTATTTATGCGAGAGGCATGATCGTGCTCCTCGAAAACGAATAAAACGTGTTTTTTGATTTTTTACAAAAGGCACGGTTTTGTTTTTCTAAAAGGTACGATTATGCTTCAATGAAGGCACGGTCGTATCTCCCAAAAACAGGGAAAAACGTAATTTTTTTCTTTAAGAGAAGTATGATTTTACTTCTGTAAAAGGTATGTTTTTATCTTCGTGAAAGCCATGATTTTGCTTCGAAGACATGTTACTTTTTTTTCATGCGGGGGACAGACATGTTACTTTCGGCCGAGCTGTGATTGTATTTGCGCGACTTTGACAGCTCGATAGCACGGCCACCATCGGATGGTGCCAAAGCAATTGGTCGAGGACGACATGATATTCTTTGAGATCCACTTGTGCTCACATTACTTGTGGACCTCGTTTTAAGCTAGCGATCTATCTCTAGAATGCCAACGTTTCGGTATAAAAAACTACTAAATCTGCTAAGCTACCAACAAAAACTTACAATTATAAAAAAAACTAATAGATCTGCTACTCCTATCGGTATTAATTGTTTTTGTAAACGCAGTACGAGCATTCCATAAAAGCAAATACACTCATCCTTATAAACGTACACACATACAACTTATCTTTGTAAGCATTTTTAAAAGACTGATCTTGCATATCATTTTAAGATTTACGCACTCACTGTAGACGCCTCGTCATTCACGAAAACATCTCCTTCCACTAAATGTGCATAGCTAGAAATCTTAAAATAAATTCAGGAAAATAATACGAACACCAAGACTTGAACTCTGATAGGTTGAAGAAACCACGGTCCCTCTAAAAGCATCTATAGTCAGACCTTTCATGTGTATCTCAAACGTCTGGCCTGGCCGCCCGGTCACTGATGGATAGCAAAAAATCAACCCAGTCGGGCCCTCAAACGGGTTGACCGACACTCCCCATATCCATCCCAAATATGAGGCAGATATGGGGCGCTCGGGCACACCCGCCACGTCCGCATGGCTCGTGTTGTCCTGCATCGACCCCATATATATATATGTCATCATCGGCTCGCCGGGCCAAACCCTAGCCACTTCACTTCACTCCCCCCCTACACTTCCATCCGTCACCCAAGCTCACCTCCGGTGATCTCTGGCCTTCTCTAGCATGGAGGGCGGCGGATCTGACCCCGACCAGTCCGGATGCATCGAGTGGGGTGTCATCTCCTGCAGGTTGGAGGAGGCAACGGCGGTCCACAATGCGTTTCGCCGCTCACGTGAGGACAACGCCCGATCGGCTGCAGAATATGTCCGCCGTGACTCCATCGTGTCAGCTCAACACGTGCCCGGGTCCTCAAGGGCTGGACCATCGCGATCCCGGCGGCTGAAAAATCTCTCCTTCCCCATCACCGGTCCGCCAGACAGTGAGTCCCACTGGGAACGGGCTTCCCGCCGTGGGAAGGAGAGGATAATTACCGCCGAGGCCCGTATCATGGAGGAAATGGCGGCGGCTGATGCGGCGGCACGGGCAGCCGCAGAAGAGAAAGCCATTCGCGCCCGCATTTTAAAGAAACGAAAGTGGAGTAACACGCGTGCACGCGCCTCGAGAGCATAATCGGGCGGTATGTAAAATGGTCGTATTGCCACCGAAGGTGGAGAAGGAGGTCAACGACGGTAAGGACAACTCCGATGACGAGCGGATCCGGCTTGATCTGTACTTTGTCTTCGACTGGTACTTCCACAAGAAGGGTGGCAAGGGCTCCGGGAAGGGGAAGGACAGCCCTGGATTATGTCCGGCATAGCTAAACATGTGAAATTTTGGTAGCCCAATGACACGTTAGTAGTGATGGAGTAGCCGGACGATGTGTGTAATGCATCGACGTAGTAGTTGCATGAGTTTGTATGTATTTGAGATATCATATTTGAGGTGTCCGGTTGTAGAATGTATTATTTCAGGCCTGGCCAGTTAGAGCATCTATAACCGGACTTGGCAAATCCGACACCTCAAATGCCAGCGGACGTGCCCGGATGCATCCGTCGACACTCACCGAGCACTCCCTAAATCTGTGCCTCCACACCCACCTACCTCATATCGGCACCCTATATCCATGCAACATAGTACGTAGATCACCAAACGATCAAAAGCGACAGGAAACGAACATATAAACGAATACTAAACGGGCATAATTCACGTAAACATCAACAAAAGATCACTTTCGCAGCCTGCGTCGCCTCCGTCGCAACCCGCCCCGCCTCCATCTCCTGTAGACAAAGACGTGTGGCCTACGGAGCCGACTCCGAGTGGATGGAGTCCAGGATGGCATGCCGCTCCGCCCGCAGATCCATGTCCTCCTGCAGAGTCGATGCCTCCTCCCCCCCCCCCACATCCAGCTTCGGAGCCTCCTCCTCCTTCTCCTCCTCCTCCGTCACATCCTCTGTCGGCTCCTACTCCTCTTCCTCCTCTACCCCTCCTCCTCTAGGTCCAGAGATAGCCGCGCAGCCCTCTGGATCCGGACCTAATCAACGAGCCAAAGCTGGTGCTCTGGTGTGTAGTGGCGGCGAAATGGGGGCATGGCTGATGACTGCGGGAGACGGGAGGAGGAAAATGTGGAGGGGTAGGGTTTTGGTGACGATGGTTAGCTTTAATAGCCGGGGTAGGGATTACGTGGCCCGCCGATGCGGTGCCACACGGTGTTCACACTGCAACGACACAGGAGGCGTTTGTTGGATCGTTGGGTTTCCGGACGAATCCGCATGTGGCCCCATCGTGAGGCGGACGTGGCAAGAGTGCCGAGTCACGTCCAGGAGCCCCCATATCCACCCCATATTTGGAAAGAACGTGAGGGGTGTCGATCAGCCCGGGCATTTGAAGCTGGTTTGAGAGGCCCGGTTGGATCAATTTTTTGTGACCAGTCAGTGACCGGACGGCCTGACCGGGCGTTTGAAACGGGTGTGAAGGATCCGATTATAGATGCTTTAATCATCCAACTACAAGTTTATTCCCATCCATATTAATTGTTGTTGTAAATATGAGGGAGCATATCTTTTGATTGCCTGAGCACCAAGGAGAACAACATTTCTCTAGGTTAATAATTACTGCAAGTGCACAAACCAGTAAAATGGGGATGTTTAAACGCGTATCTTCAAAATTTATTGAATATATAAGTAGAATAATATAATAGAAAAAAACCATAGTTGCATGCTGAAGTGGTTTTTTGCACACATAAATAACATAATGACATGCTGAGGTTGCATATTTACATGTTAAGAAAAAGGAGTTTCTTTTCAGCGAAAATGCCTAATGGAGCTTGAGCTTCATGGAGCCCTTTATTTAAAAACTTAAAATTTAAAATTTAGGTTTCAAAAAGTTCTGACAAAAATACCCATATAAATATGGATATATACTATCTGTGTTTGAAGTTTCATGATGAAATACCTTTTATGGTAGCTACACCAAAAGGACAAAATTACGTATTTCTATCACATGTGCTTTACACTTTACACTATAAAACACATGATTTTTTGTACAGGCCACATAAAAATGTATTTGCGATGAAATTTTCCACACATCTAGTATACATCTATAAGTATTTATGTATTTTTTTTATTCTTTTAAAACTCAAAAGGTAGGTTTGTTCAATGTTTAGAAATAAAGGGTTTCATGGAACGAGAAAGCAAAAAAAATTAACTCAAACAATACAAATAAATTAAGAAAAACATTTATCATCATCCGGAAGATTACAACGCAACATCCGTTGCCTTAGACGCGCGCCACACGTCCCATGTGAGGCTATCATTATGCGTCCATTTCTTCCTACTTATCTCGATAGCTACACGAACGAGAGCCACTCGTTCCTTTTTTCCCTCGTCTGTTTTTTACAACTAGTTGTCCAACATACCTTCATGCTTTTATTTAAACATAGCGCAGAAACAAATGTTCATATATACACGTATATATTCATTTTTATAAACACATACATGCACATTCTATTTTCATGAACATCCGTGGAAGACTAAGCTGACATATCATCTTAAGATTTACGAAGTCATCATAAACACATCGTCGTCAACATGAATATCTCCTTTCACTGAATGCGCATCGCCAAATTTTTTAAAATAAATTTAAAAATAATGCAATCATCAGGACATAAAACATGATGAATTAAGGATACCATTGTTCCTCTAACCATCCAACTACAGGTTTGGTTCGCATCCGTATTAATTATTGTTGTGGACCCGAGGAAGTATATCTTTTGGTTGTCTCGGCACCTAGGAAAACAACATTTCTCTAGGTTGATAGGTATTTTATAAATGCATTAGCCAGTAAAAGGGGATGTTTAAATGCATATCTTCAAAATTTATTGAATATATAAGTAGAATAATATAATAGAAAACAACATCCATAGTTGCATGCCGAGGTGGAACTTTTTTGCATATATAATGGTATGCTGCATTGCACATTTACATGTTAAGAGAAATAAGTTTCGTTTCAGCCAAAATGCCTAATGAAGGTCGAGCTTCATGCAGCCCTTTATTTGAAAAACTTCAAATTCAAAATTTAAATTTTAAAAAGTTCTAACAAAAATAACCATATACATATGGATGTATACTACCGAGTTTCATGATGAAATAATTTTTATGCTACCTACACTAAAAGGACAAAATTACGTATTTCTAGCACACATGTACTTCCTCCGTTTCAAAATTATTGTCTTAGATTTGTCTAGATATAAATATTTTTGATAACGTTTTAGTATTTAGATATATTGATTTCTAGATAAATTTAAAAAAAGAATTTTGGAACAGAGGATGTACTATACACTATAGAACACATGATTTTTTATACACGACATATAAAAATGTATTTTGGGATGAAATTTCACACACATTTAGTATACCTCTATTCTTTTTTCTATTAGCCTTTGTTTGGCAAGCTGTTGTAAGTTTTCGCATCTATAAGTACATGTGTATTGATTCTTTTCCAACTCAAAAGGTAGATTTTTTAGAACAACTTCAATGGGATGACTCATTTCGTCCGCGGCCGTCTCTTTGGATCCGCGCGCCGCGCGGACCCATTGCTAAAAGGCGTTCGTTTCGCGTCCGCGTCGACCCATTTTCGACTCAAATTTGAAGCTGAATTGGGTCGTCGCGGACGTGAAGCGGACGCGCGCACGTCCTCTCGGTGTTTGCATGTGGCCAGTCTGACCCACTTGTCACACAACCATGCAGCTACCTCTGCGTGCTTTATTCGCTGGCACACCCCCATCCACCTTTCTCCTATTATTATATTGCCATAGTGCTGCTGCTCACTTGCTTCCGGTTGGGTGCATGTGCACACCCATATAAGAAAACAGACACGAACAGGCCGACGGACGAGCCAAACGGACGAAAAGCGGACAAAATCACCGTTCCTTTGGTTCGGCCCGTTGGAGTTGCTCTTAAATGTTTGGAAATAGAGTGCTCCATGGACTCGGAAAGCAAAAAAATCAACTCCGAACAATAGGCAATACAAATAAGTTAAGGAAAACATGTACCATCCTCTCACATATTACAACACAACGTCCGACGGCTCAGAGGCTTGCCACGCGTCTCATGTGAGGCCATAATTCTGCGTCCATTTTAACATATCTTCATTTTTTAACATAGTACAGACACAAGCGTTCATATGAGTGTACACACATATCTTATTCTATGAGCATCTTCGAATGACTGAGCCGTCATATCACTTTGGACGCGTTTGGTTCGTCGCATTAGGTCGGGCCAAGCCCGCGCGGGAAGAATATAGCCCGTTTGGTTGCCTCGGTCGCATCCAATTTGTGCCCCCATACGAACCTCAAAGCAGGCATGGACCTAGCTCTTCAGGAATGGCCGAATCGGCCGTTTTTTGCGAGCCGGGTTCGCTCGAGCCACGCGTGGCAAGCGCCTTCACGCCTTGGGGCGCGTGGAAGACGACGCGACTACTCATAACTCCCCATGCCCTCTCCCGTCACCTCCCTCGCCAGTTCACACCCACTCCCCCTCTCTCGCCTCATCGCCCGTTCAGTTTCTCCGATGGCCACGCCGCCGTCTCGCCACACCCCACCCAACTCCGGTCATCGTCGACAGTAATCCCAACCAAGAGAGGTGGGTTGTCGGCCTCTCCGCGACCGGAGTAGATCTGGCGACGACAGTGCGAGCTCCCCCCCCCCCTTCTGCACCATGACACCGCCCCGGAACAATGCAGCGCCAGTGCCGGTCTCTCCGGCTCCTCCACCGGAGCCGGTGGTCCTCTCCATCAGCTCGAACATCGTAGGGATCCAATACCCGATGCGCTGTCCTTTGCAGGCCCCTCTTATGGGGGTACTTTTACCCCTGTATGAGGGTTTTCTCCTCTACGTACGATGCAAGGGGAGGGGAGCTCCAGGACGTCGACGTCATCTTCGAGTCGGTGCAGTCCACGGTCGTGGCCCTCGGAATGGTCGGGTCCTCTTCATCGGCGGCACCAGTACCCCTCTTCCCGCCGGGATTTTCACCATGGCTGGCGTACGCTACACCGGCAACCCCCGTTGTAAGCTCTCAAATCCCCTCTGCTTCTTAGTTAGGGTTCTTAGGATAGTTCATAGTGTGTTAGATTGGATCGTGGCCCGTAGATTTGACCCGATTCGATTGGATTCTACTAGTTTGACCAGATTCGATGATGATCCACTGTTTTGGGGATGAACAAGAGTGCATGCTTACTTTGTTCATCCCACATGCCTAGACTGTTCATAATGTAGTGGTGGTTCGCACCTGTTCTTACTGCCAAATTGTTAGTTTGTAGTGCCACATTGTTTGTTCTTGGTGCTATTACTAGTGTATATGCTACTCTTGTTAGTTCTTACTGATGTTTGTTGATGCTACTCTTCTTGCTGCTGTTGTTGATGCTACTCTTCTTGCTGATGTTGTTATGTTGCTCTTGTTGCTAGGGCACGTGAGTACATGTGGCATGGAAGTAGGATATACCTGAATGCCCAAAATAGTAGGTGGAAGTAGGACATGTGAGCGGTGGCTTCATCTGATTAGTGTTAGCACTGATCACGTGACCACTGATAACTATAACCAGTGAACAGAGTATCACTGATCATGTATTATTACTTACTTAGTAGTGATCATTGTAAGCTGTGTTGAGTGAGCATACACCATGCCCTACTTGTTAGCTTTGATCATGTGTCATATGTGTTGCTAACTGATGTCAATCTGGCTAGCAAGATAATGAAGACGGAGTGGGACACAGCTGGCGGTGGAGCAGAGGTCGTTACTGGCACAGAGGGGGCATAGGACCTCATCCCCACCAACCGGTGGCTGCAGAGGGTGGTGCTCCCTGGCATGGTGGAGTTCATGAGGATGTCGTTGGGCGCTCGTAGGAGGCCGAGGACAGGGCACGAGGAGGGTGCACGGGAACCTGTCAAGTTCTATGTGCAGATCACTAACCAATAGGACATCGCCATGCTCATCATCCCGCCTAAATTCAAGCCGATGATGAGGCAATGGTTGGTCCTTGCCCCTCCTCGCGTCGTCAGCCTCTCTACGAACAAGTGGTGCGAATTTTGGGTTTAGGTTCACATGCTCAAAGACTACATGGTGCTAGGGCGTGGCTGGGAGTACTTCTACGGCCGAGACATGATCGTCCCCGGCGACCTTCTTCTCTTCAAGCTCTCCAGCCTCGGGCTCACGGTGCAAATATACAACGCCAACAGCTCCATCATCTACAGATTCCGGTGCACGAAGCACAGATGCGTCGGCGACATCACTCAGGCCCCCTAATTCGTCTGTCTAGTGTGGACCTCTGAACCATGTGTAATCCTATGAACTGAAGTAGTGTAAGATTGAACTAAACCCTGATCGTCTCTTTTGCTGTCAAACTGTCCATATTTTTCCCAGGGAGGAGCACCATGGGGTCCAGCAAGGGCATGGGATGCCCAGCTGTTTTAAACGTATGCATAGTAGCTTATGATCTCCCTGTTATTTGCTTGTTCTTGTTCTTTTTGTGATGTTGTTGATCATAGGGTGTTGTGTGTGCGTTCAGTGATGTAAAATGTTGGAAATATGCCCTGGAGGCAATAATAAATTGGTTATTATAATATTTCCTTGTTCATGATAATTGTTTATTATCCATGCTAGAATTGTATTAATTGGAAACTCAAATACATGTGTGGATACATAGACAACACACTATCCCTAGTGAGCCTCTAGTTGACTAGGTCGTTGATCAAAGATGGTCAAGGTTTCCTGGCCATAGAGAAGTGTTGTCACTTGATAACGGGATCACATAATTAGGAGGATTATGTGATGGACAAGACCCAAACTATTATCATAGCATAAGATCGTGTCAGTTTATTGCTCGTTTCTATTGGATTGGCACAGATCGAGACTGGGATTTGTCACTCCGTGTGACAGAGAGGTATCTCGTGGCCCACTCGGTAATACAACATCACAACAAGCCTTGCAAGCAATGTGACTAAGGAGTTAGTCACGGGATATTGTATTACGGAACGAATAAAGAGACTTGTCGGTAACAAGAATGAACTAGGTATGGAGATACCGATGATCGAATCTCGGACAAGTAACAAACCGAAGGACAAAGGGAACAACATATGGGATTAACTGAATCCTCGATGTAGAGGTTCAACCTATAAAGATCTTCGTAGAATATGTAGGAGCCAATATCTGCATACAGGTTCCGCTATTGGTTATCGACCGGAGAATGTCTCAGGTCAAGTCTACATAGTTCTCGAACCCGCAGGGTCTGCACACTTAAGGTTCGGTGACGTTTCGGTATAGTTGAGTTATAGGTTTTGGTGACCGAAGATTGTTCGGAGTCCCGTATGAGATCCTGGACGTCACGAGGAGCTCCGGAATGGTCCACAGGTAAAGATTGATATATATGAAGTCCTGTTTTGGTCACCGTAAAAGTTTCGGACTCATCGGTAGTGTATGGTGAGTGCCGAGAGGGTATCGGGGGACCACCGGGAGGGGTGTGACGACCCAAAGGCTTCATGGGCTGTGAGAGGAGGTAGAACAGCCCCTAGTGGGCTGGTCAAAGTCTCCCCTAAGGGCCCATGCGGCTGGAGTGGAGGAATAAGGCAAAAAGCCAAAAGGTGGAAAGAGTTTCTAAATTAGGAAGGAGTCCTAATAGGATTCCACCTCCCTTGTTGGAGGTGGATTCCTCCCTTGTTGGCTCGGCCAAACCTCTCCTTGGAGAGGGGCCAAGGCAGCCTCCCCTCCTCTTCCTCCTATATATACTAGAAGTTTTGGAGGTGAGGGCTAACCCTAATTGCCACGTGCTCCCTCTACTTCATCTAGATCGTGTTCTCCTCTAGTCTAGTTCGACAGTGCTTAGGCGAAGCCCTGTTGGATTAGTTCACCACTACCACCACCACGCCGCCGTGCTGTAGAACGCATCTACCTCTCCGTCCCTCTTGCTGGATTAAGAAGGCGGAGATCGTCATCGAGTTGTACGTGTGCTGAACGCGGAGGTGCCAACCGTTCGATACTAGATCGGGATGGATCGTGATGGGATCGCGGGACGGATCGTGATGAGATCGCGGGACGAACTGTGATTTGGATCGCGAAGATGTTCCACTACATCAACCGCGTTATATACGCTTCCGCTTAGCGATCTACAAGGGTATGTAGATTCACTCTCCCCTCTCGTAGATGATCATCATCATGAATAGATATTGCGTGTGTGTAGGAAATTTTTGTTTCCCATGCCACGTTCCCCAACATCAAATGGGTGGTAACTCCATCACATTTAAAAGCGGTGAGCACATCAAGTACTTGTACACAACCAAATAATTGTGCTTTGCATCTGCTCACACCTAAAGCACAACAGAGACAACCAAACAAGTTAAAGCCATCAAGGCCTTGATGCAATGCAGGCAACCAATCAACATGCAGATGTTGGTTTCTTGCCTGCATATGCTCAGCCAGGCCTAGTTGGGACAAGTACACAAAGTATCTAAAAACAATGAGGTAACCAAACACATCCCTTGAGATTTACAAAGTTATCGTAGGCACCTCATTATGGACGGAAACACCCCCTTTCATTGAATGCACATCGCTGAAAATCCTAAAAAAATCCTTCATGCTCATACACATAAATCTCTCCACCAAATTGTTGGCCTCGCCCGGGACGAAGCGCCCCATGACCCGTGGTTGGTGCAGCAATGTGCGAGTAGGCACCAGTGGCTGGTGCATAGATGTAGAAGTTGGCCATCGTGGGGCTACACACCGGTTGCGCATGCAGTGGAAGTTGCCGGACTGCACCACCCGTTCTGGAGCCGCATCTACCGTCGCTCGCCGTTCACTGTCGCCGCCATCCTGGAGGAGCACTCGAGTCCATGGATGTTGCCTCCTAGAGCAAAGATGCAACAACACATCTTGCAACTTGATTTTTGTTATAAAAAAGTTCTGCAGTATGACCTCCGTTGTAAAAAATATATATACAAACGTTTTTGCAACATGATCCTTGTTGTAAAAAACATAACCAATGTTACAAAACAAAAAATCATACAATGTTTTCGCAACGTAATCTGTGCTGCAAAAAAGATATCTTCAACATTACCTCTATTGCAAAAGGATATATACAAACGTTTCTACAACACGATGTATTTTGAAAAAAAATCTACCACGAAATCTCAGTTTCAAAGGTTTATGCAACACGATGCAAAATTTATGTAATATTATCTTTGCTGCAACGGTCAAGCGGACGAGTTAATTGCTCGATAATATTAGATCTGATGGTTCGCAGCCCGGTCGATCTTCTAAAAAAATCAGTCGACGAATGGGTAGCATGTCTCATAAATTAATGGTAACATGCACTTCCTATGTAAAGAAATATAAAAGCGTTTAAATCACTAATCTAAACGCTCTTTAGATCACAACTGAAATAATCTAAATTCTTATAAAGGGAGTACCTATTTATATAGGATATCCGACGCGTGAATGAAAAAAAGAAACTCGATGTCTAGAATTACGCATCACTAGCCTCATTACGGCCCAACTCCGTTGCAAGACACGGTATTGTTTCGTTACCCCAAAACCTATATATATGGAAATTCTTATTTTCCGCTCGCTGCGGTGAGTTATCGGGCAAATGAACAGGGGACCGAGGCGAGTGCTTTTAATGGGCTGGCCCATTAGCATCTTTCACAAATTTTGGTTTTGAGAACCTTCTAGCCAGCCGGTTTCTTCTGACTTCCGGAAACTTCTAGAGGGTTCCCTTGACCGGTTTTTCTTTTCTTCGTTTTCTTTTTCTTTTATTCTTTGCTGATCTATTTTCCTTTTAGTTTTCGTTTGAAAAAATGTTCTAGATTAAAAAATCGGATTTTCAAAATTATTTCTTCAAATGCACAAAATATTTTTGTTTTCTATAAAATGTTCCCAATTTTAAATAATTTCTGTTTTTAAAAAACATTCTTAACTTCAAAAAACTATTTGGGATTTTCAAAAAGTGTTCATGTTTCCAAAAAAAATCAGCATTTTCAAAATTGTTCACTATTTTAAAATTCGTTCTTAAGATTCAAAAAAATGTGTTTTAAAAAATTGTCCGTGCTTCCAAATTTATATAGTATTTTCAAAATTGTTTTCCTTTTCAAAATTTTGTTCTTAAGATTTAAAAAATATTCGTGTTTTAAAAAATTGTTCGCCCTCCCAAATTTGTTCAGGATTTTTTCAAATTGTTCCGGTTTCAAAATTTATTCTCAAGATTCATAAAGTGTTTGTACTTTCAAGAATTGTCCGCGCTTCCAAATTTGTTTGGTGTTTTTCAAAATTGTTTGGTGTTTTTCAAAATTGTTACCGTTTCAAAATTTGGTTCTCAAAATTCAAAAAAAGTTCATGCTTTCAAAAATTGTTTGGGCTTCCAATTTTGTTTAGGAGTTTCCAAAATTATTATTGTTTCAAAATTTGTTTTCAAGATTCAGAAAATGTTTGTGCTTTATAATGTTGATCATGGTTTTCACAATTGTTCTCTGTTTCGAAATTTTGTTCTCAGGATTCAAAATATACTTGTGTTTAAAAACATTATCCACGCTTCCAAGTTTGTTCATGATTTTTCAAAATTATTCTTGGTTTCAAAATTTGTCCTCAAGATTTAAAAAATTGTTCGTGCTTTAAAATTTATTCACGCTTTGAAGTTTGATCTCCTTTTTAAAAAAATGTTCAAAATTGTTCCCACCTTCAAATTTGTCCGGGGTTTTTCTAAATTGTTCTCCGTTTTAAAATTTTGTTCTCAAGATTAAAAAAATGTTCGTGTTTTAAAATTGTCCGCGCTTCCAAATTTGTTCAGGATTTTCCATAATTGTTCTCAGTTTCAAAATTTGTTCTAAAGATGCAAAAAAATTCATGCTTTAAAAAATTATTCTTGCTTCCAAATCTGTTCAGGGCATTTTCAAATTTGTTTTATGTTTCAAAATTTTGTTCACAAGATTCAAAAAACGTTTGTGCTTCTAAATTTGTTTAGGACTTTTCAAAAAAGAAATCTTAGTTTTAAAGTTAGATCTCAAAATTCAAGAAATGTTTGTGTTTTAAACATTTGTTTGCGCTTTCAAACTTGTTCGGGGTTTTCCAAATTGTTTTGCGTTGCAAAATTCTATTCTCCAGATTCGAAAAATGTGTGTGCTTTAAAAAATATTCGCGCTTCCAAATTTGTTCACGATTTTTCAAAATTGTTCTCAGTTTTAAATTTGTACTCAAGATTTACAAAATATTCATTATTTAAGAAATTGTTCGTGCTTTAAAATTTATTTTCCGTTTTAAAAAGTTTATATTCTCAAAAATATTAAAAAATTTAACATTTGTTTTTTCATAAAAAATGAAAAATGAAAAAAGAAAGAAAAAAGGAACCATACAAAGATTGGAAATAAGCATAAAAGGAAAAAAGAAGGACGCTGATAGCGTCTATACGTGTGGTGGAAGCAACATCCACACACACGTCTATAACACACACAATGCACTCACGTTACCGCATGCATGCATGTGTGAATCTTTTTAGATTTCCAGTTTTTAAAATGTTTTTATCTTTTAAATGAAAAATCCTATTGAAGATCCGTTTTCATCATTAAATACATCTTCGAAACTAGATCTCATATCAATATGTTTGATGACTTTTTTGATTAAAGTTGTCATGTCTACTGCACATGAATTACCATGATGTTTACACTGAAGTTGTCATGATATATTTCAATAAAAAATATTCGACCTTTAAAAGTAAATATTGACATATGATAAAACGAAGAATTAAGAAACTGGACTTGCCATGAACCATAAACTAAAATTAGCATGGTGAATTTTTTTAACATAGTACACATGCAATCGCTTATACATACGTGCATACATTCACATGGTAAATTACTTAAATTTACCATGAACAATAAATAAAATTGGCATGATGAATTACTTTTTTAACACACTACAGACGCAAGCGTTCATATATACACGCATACACTTACATGGTGAATTTTTTAAATTTGCCATGAACCATAAACTAAAATTGTCTTGATGAATTATTATTTTGTAACACAGTACATACGTATTCGCTCATACATACGCGCATGCATTCACATGGTAAATTACTAATTTGCAATGATACATACACTTAAATTTGCCATGGTTTATACAAAAAATAATTTTCATGATCAAAGTATTAGACTTGTCATGGTCAAAATACTAAAATTGCCATGATGTATAAACTTAATTTGCCATGATGGATTACTAGAAATTGTCATGATTCATGTAATAAAATGTCGTGCTTAATTACTAAAAATTGCCATGATCAATTAATAAAAATTAACGTAAAAAGTAATTGAAAATATAACGGTAGCTTTAAACCTAGAAGAAAAAATAGATAGACCATGTCATGACAACTTTAATGTAAACACTATGGCCGTTACTCTGTAAACATCATGACAACCTTTTTAAAACAATCGTCGAAACATATCAACATTGATCTAGTTTTTGAAGATCCCATCGAGACGGATTTAATGATGAAAACGGGTTTTTAATTGGATTTTTTAATCAGAAGATAAAACATTTTTAGACCAAAAACAAAAAAGATTCTCGGTAATGTCATCTGCTTTGAATGTGGCAAAATGGATGATAATGAAGGCCTTTAAGCCATGTTGCTTCACGCCATATGTATGGGCGTTAGCTTTTTCGAAGAAGAGCAGTCGGGCGATCAGCCTGTGCGTCCGAGGGACTCCTTGCCGCAGAATGCGGTAGTTAGGAGCGTTGGCTCGCTGCAATTCCTTTGATTTTTTTAGGGGTACCACAATTCTTTTCATGAAAAACGCATTCTACATCAAAATGTCGACGATTAGCACACGCGTGATGACTCGCGAGCGATTTGGGCCGGCCCAACTATCGCGTACATTAGGCTTGACTGGACTCGTTTTGGGAAGGGGACTATCAGCCGGCTAGTTTGAGGAACCTTCTAGAAGTTTCTGAACCGGCTTTTATTCTTTTTATTCTTTTTCTTTTTCTGTCCCTTTTCTTTTTCTATTCTTTCTGTCTCTTTGTTTTCTTTTCTTTCTATGTTTTTCTTTAATTTTACCTTTTCATGTTTATTTCTTAACACATTTTTTGGAATTTAAAAATATTAATATTTCATAAATTTGTTCATTTTTCTAGATTTTGTTTCTATTTTCAAATTTTGTTCAGAAAATCCAAACAAGTTTTTGTACTTCAAAATTAGTTAACTTCTTTTACAAAACATGTTCAAAAACTAAAAGACAATATTAAAACATTGAAAAAATGTTCATGGATTTCAAAAATTGTTCCTGCTTTCCAAAATTGTTTGCAAATCAAATAATGTTCGTGTTTTCAAAATTTGTTCATAAATTCAAAAACAAGCTGGAAATTCCATAAAATGTTTTTGTATTTCCAAATTCTTCATATTTTAGAAAAATGTTTGCATTTTTATAGAAAAGTTTTTGTTCTCAAAATTTCTTCGCAAACTTAAAAACTGTTCGCCCTTGTGACGAAATGTTCGCTTTTTCAATAAACGGTTTGTATTTTTGCAGAAAAAATGGAATGTTTCTGCTCGAAATTTAAAAACTTTTCAAAAAATGGTACTGTTTTGAAATATCCATATTTTCGTTTTTTTGAAGTTTCAAAAAATGTTCCAGTTTTTCAAAAATCAGAAACTTCAAACAATGTTCATGTTTTCAAATTGTGCTCATAAATTCAGAAAACAATCTCCTTTTTGAAAAAATATTTGTTTATTCAAAAAATGGGTTGTAATTTTGCAAATAAAGTTCGGAATGTTTATGCTCTGAAATTACACAATTTTTCAAAAAGAATTCCTGTTTTTACTTTTTTTTTTAAGTTTCAGAAAATCTTCATATTTCAAAATAAATCAGAAATTTTAAAAAATGTTTGTGTTCTGAAATCTTAGTTGGGAGTCCACAGATGTTCACATTTGTCCAGTTTTGTGTCAGAATTAAAAGAAATGTGTTAAAAAAGTGTTCTTGATTTTGAAAAATGTTCATTCTTTTCTAAAATATTGAAGAAAACACATATTGTAAACAGTTTTGTAAAAAGAATAAGATTCTTAAATTCTATTGCAGTGTCAAGTTGTTGAGTTAGCGGCACACTGCAATACTGGCTTCAATGCTACTTTTTACCCTCCCGCTCGCTATACGGCGTTTCGGCCCACGCCGTTTGCGAAGGAGTGGCTAGTTGCCGCAACAAGCGGCATCTAGGACATCCCTCATTTGATACGCCACTCTGAAGGAGGGCGCTAAATTGTGCCACACGAAGAAGCGGTTTTTGGAAGCTTCCAAGGATCTATTCCGAAAACCTTATACACGATTTGTCTCGTTTTAGAAAGGTTCTACATGTTCTTTTTCTTTTTCTTTTATTCATTTTCAATCATTTTTTTCTTTTATTCATGGCGAGTGCTACAAATCATTTGACTAATTTAAGGGAGACATAAGTTGCCTCCGTGGCCGTTAGATACATACAATCATAGTCGTCGCTTTGTACTCCCGCGGATCCTGCATTCCTCGCCCATAGGACATGCCCCCCTCCTTCCTCCAAGCATCGCTCCTCTCAGCCGGCCACCGCTTGGTCCCGGTGTAGTAGACCACATCCGCCGGCCGTTGCTCGGTGGCAGTGTTGCAAGCAACACACATCCCACTCACTGCTGCTAGGACGCACTAGTAGAAAATGGACCATTTGTCCTAGTTCCAGAGGCCCATTAGCTCTGGTTCTGGAACCGGGACTAAAGGGTCGGAACTAAAGCCCAAAGTCTTTAGTCCAGGTTCGCTTACCAACCGGGACAGAAGGGTCTTCACGTGGCCGCTGCAGGGAGCCCAGGCAGGAGGACCTTTAGTCCCGGTTGGCCGCACCAACCGGGACCAAAGGGTATCCACGCGTCAGCATCTGGCAGGAGCTGGGGTTTTGGTTTTTTTTTTAAGGGGAGGGGGTTTGGAGGGTTAATTTAGGGGTTTCATATTGTGTTAGCTAGCTAATAGAGAGAAGGGTCCTCTCTTTCTCCGTGCTTGGTCGATGCTACATACTATACATATAGAGAGAACTCGATGCTAGCTAATAAGAAAATGAAGGAAACCATTAATTACGCAAGATCGTCATGCTGAACATATATAGAGAGAAGTGACATCTCTTTCTCCATGCTTAGTCGAACAACAAGTTTTCATATATCTATCCGACGTTACTACATATATATAATATAACATCTTTTACAATCCCTAACATCATCTACCTAAGATCCAATCACAAATCCACATGGTATTCTCCGTCTTAGGTATGACGTGGTCAAGAAAGAATCCCGCCAATTCCTCTTGAATTGCTCGTATGCTATGTATGAATAAAACTCAACACAATTGATGGTAATATATAAAATAAAATTGTGAATATTATTTACGTACTTGAATTTGTTTGTCAGAGAAGCCCTGCTTAGAGGTCGAGTGGCGAATGAACTCGCATATGTAGTATGCACATAAAACAGTCCCTTCTTCCTGGTACAAGCACTTTACGAGAATAGAGTTCAATCAAACTGATAAGCAAGCATGGTAATGATATATTGGTGAAAATTTGAATCAATTAGAGATGCGCAGAACTAGCTAGTACTACTTACTTTGGGGGTGCGTAAATCGCAACTTTTTGTTTAGACGGGGAACCTTTTTGATAAACTTCTTCCAAACCCTGCGAGGCAAAGAAAATGATTACTTGATATCAGGAAATTAACGAAAGTTGCATGCTGATATGGTCTCGGTGTTGACTGAACTTACTTCTTGAGCATTGAAGTCATGTCCGCATAACCCTCGGGATCTTTACGTCTTGAGTCTAAGACAATTACTAATGCCTCGTCAAGCTTAATGGATAGCAGAATAAAGTGGAAACTGCGCACGCATATAGAACTCATTAATTACATTACTTAACCTCGAGTAAGCGAAACCGAGTATATAGAGAAGACAACATCACTCACTTGAAGTTGTAAGGAAACAATATTTCCTTTTTGTTTTGATCTATAAGTAACGACTTTAGCAAGTTTTCCTCGGTCGCTTTGATTGAGTTTCGTACCGTCCATTCATTTACGACATCTGGGCTAATGAACCCAACGTCAAAGATTCCTGCTTTTTTGCATTCGACTGTCTTCAATCTGCATAATATAGTGAGGATAATTATATATATACATACAATGAACGAGCTGAGCGAGAGACTTAACTATAGAAGTAATACTTACAGACAGTAAGAAGTCATGAGTTGTTTGTCGACGGCCAGTTGATTGTATAACTGAAATAACTCCACAAATTCAATAGGCATCACAGGAATTCCAATGAATTCGTGCTCTGTTTTCACTACCACATACATATGTCTTTTCCAGACTCCGTGCAGGTTTTCATGTACCACTCATGCAATTTATGCATCATCGTTGTTAGAGGAGGATGATTAGGTTTGACGAGAGGCTTCCCGTGCACGTATTTATATTGTTCTTTTGTTACCTCAGTCGTTTCAAAAATTACATCATCCCCCAAGTAATCACAAGGATTGGTACTGGGCACCATCCCCGGAGGATTATCGACGATATCGCTAGACACCTTGAGCGAGGGCACGATTGCTTCTCCTGTTTGCCGAGCTGGGGAATTATTTTCCCACTTCTTCGTTCTGCTAACCTTGCATCACTAGAAGTACTTCCCGGTCGCCGGGATGCTGCATATTGTTGGGGAACGTTGCATGGGAAACAAAAAAATTCCTACGCACACGAAGATCTATCATGGTGATGTCCATTTACGAGAGGAGATTGGATCTACGTACTCTTGTAGATCGCTCAGCGGGAAGCGTTAAGAAACACGGTCGATGTAGTGGTACGTCTTCACGATCCTTCCCTCGAACCGTCCCACGATCCGTCCCACGAACCGTCTCGTGATCCGTCCCACGATCCGTCCCGATCTAGCGCCGAACGGACGACACCTCCGCATTCGGCACTCGTACAACTCGATGACGATCTGGGCCTTCTTAACCCAGCAAGCAAGACAGAGAAGTAGATGAGTTCTCCGGCATTGTGATGGCGCTCCGGTGGTGGTGATGATCTACTCCTGCAGGGCTCCACCCGAGCTTCGTAGAAATCCGATCTAGAGGTAAAACTACGTGGAATAGGCTAGAGTTGCACGTGGCAAAGTTGTGTCTCAAAAAGCCCTAAACCACCAATATATATAGGAGGAGGGGAGGGGCTATCCTTGGGGCACAAGGGCCCCAAGGGTGCGCCGGCCGCCAGGGTGGAGGAGGACTCCTCCTCTAATTTGGTTTGGGAAGGAGGGGTCCTCCTCTTCCTTCCCACCTCCCTCTTTCCTTTTTCTTCTTCTTTTCCTTTGGTATTTTTACATGTGGCGCCATAGCCCTCTTGGGCTGACTCCACCAGCCGACTAAGGACTTGGTGCGCCACCCTAGGGCCTTCGGCTCATTTCCGGGTGGGTGGGCCCCTCCCAGTAAACACCCGGAACCCATTCGTCACTCCCGGTACACTGCCGGTAATGCCCGAAACTTTCCGGTGACCAAATGAAACCATCCTATATATCAATCTTCGTTTTCGGACCATTCCGGAAACCATCGTGACGTCCGTGATCTAATACGGGACTCCGAACAACATTCGGTAACCACACGTATAACTCAACTATACTAAAACATCATCGAACCTTAAGTGTGCAGACCCTGCGGGTTCAAGAACTATGTAGACATGACCCGAGACACTCCTCGGTCAATATCCAATAGCGGGACCTGGATGCCCATATTGGATCCTACATATTCTCCGAAGATCTTATCGGTTGAATCTCAGTGCCAAGGATTCATATAACCCCGTATGTCATTCCCTTTGTCCTTCGATATGTTACTTGCCCGAGGTTCGGTCGTCGGTATCCATATACCTATTTCAATCTCGTTACCGGCAAGTCTCTTTACTCATTCTATAATACAAGATCCCGTGACTTACACTTAGTCACATTGCTTGCAAGGCTTGTGTGTGATGTTGTATTACCGAGTGGACCCCGATATACCTCTCCGTCACACGGAGTGACAAATCCCAGTCTTGATCCATACTAACTCAACGGACACCTTCGGAGATACCTCTAGAGTACCTTTATAGTCACCAGTTACGTTGCGACGTTTGATACACACAAGGTATTCCTCCGGTGCTAGTGAGTTATATGATCTCATAGTCATAGGAATAAATACTTGACACGCAGAAAACAATAGCAACAAAATGACACGATCAATATGCTACGTTCATAGTTTGGGTCTAGTCCATCACATGATTCTCCTAATGATGTGATCCAGTTATCAAGTGACAACACTTGCACATAGCTAGAAAACGTTGACTATCCTTGATCAACTGGCTAGCCAACTAGAGGCTTGCTAGGGACACTGTTTTGTCTATACATCCACACATGTATGTATGTTTTCATTCAATACAATTATAGCATGGATAATAAATGATTATCTTGTAACAGGAAATATAGTAATAACTATTTGTTATTGACTCTAGGGCATATTTCCAACAGTCTCCCACTTGCACTAGAGTCAATAATCTAGTCCTCACATCGCCATGCGATTTACATTGTAATAAATCTAACACCCATGCAATTCTGGTGTTGATCATGTTTTGCCCGTGGAAGAGGTTTAGTTAGCGGGTGTGCTACATTCAGATCCATGTGCTGTTTGCAAATATTCACGTCCTCTCCTTCGACGTAGTCGCGGATGAGGTTGAAGTGTCGTTTGATGTGCCTGGTCTTCTTGTAAAACCTTGGTTCCTTTGCTAAGGCAATGGCACTAGTATTGTCACAGAACAGAGTTATTGGATTTAGTGCGCTCGGCACAACTCCAAGATCCGTCATGAATTGCTTCATCGAGACACCCTCATTTTTTGCCTCCGAGGCAGCCATGTACTCCGCTTCACATGTAGAATCTGCTACGACGCTTTGCTTGGAACTGCACCAGCTTACCGCACCCCCATTAAGAATAAATACATATCCGGTTTGCGACTTAGAATCATCCGGATCGGTGTCAAAGCTTGCGTCGATGTAACCCTTTACGACGAGCTCTTCGTCACCTCCATAAACGAGAAACATTTCCTTAGTCCTTTTCGGGTACTTCAGAATATTCTTGACAGCCGTCCAGTGATCCACTCCTGAATTACTTTGAAACCTGCCTGCCATACTTATGGCCAAGCTGACGTCTGGTCTAGTGCACAACATTGCATACATGATAGAACCTATGGCTGAAGCATAGGGGATGGAACTCATTTGTTCTCTATCTTCCGCAGTTGCTGGGTACTGAGTCTTACTCAATTTTATACCTTGTAACACTGGCAAGAACCCTTTCTTGGACTGTTCCATTTTGAACTTCTTCAAAACATTATCAAGGTATGTGCTTTGTGAAACTCCTATCACGCATCTCGATCTATCCCTATAGATCTTAATGCTTAGAATGTAAGAAGCTTCTCCTAGGTCCTTCATAGAGAAACTTTTATTCAAGTAATCCTTTACGCTCTCCACAAACTCCACGTTGTTTTCAATCAGCAATATGTCATCCACATATAATATTAGAAACGCCACAGAGATCCCACTCACTCTCTTGTAAATACAAGATTCTCCAACCACTTGTATAAACCCAAATGCTTTGATCACCTCATCAAAGCGCTTTTTGAAACTCCGAGATGCTTGCACCGGTTCATAAATGGATCGCTGGAGCTTGCATACTTTGTTAGCATTCTTTGGATCGACAAAACCTTCGGGTTGCATCATATACAACTCTTCCTTTAAAAAACCGTTAAGGAACGCCGTTTTGACATCCATCTACCAGATTTCATAATCGAAAAATGCAGCTATTGCTAACATGATTCGGACGGGCTTAAGCATCGCTATTGGTGAGAACGTCTCATCGTAGTCAACTCCTTGAACTTGTGAAAAACCTTTTGCCACAAGTCGAGCTTTATAAACGGTCAAATTACCGTTTGCGTCCGTCTTCTTCTTAAAGATCCATTTGTTCTGAATAGCCTTTCAGCCTTCAGGTAATACTTCCAAAGTCCACACTTTGTTTTCATACATAGATCCTATCTCGGACTTCATGGCCTCCAGCCATTTGTTGGAATCCGGGCCCACCATTGTTTCTTCATTTTTCGCAGGTTCATTGTTGTCTAACAACATAATTGATAAGACGGGATTACCGTACCACTCAGGAGTAGTACGTGATCTTGTCGACCTGCGAGATCCGATAGGAAATTGATCCGAAGTTTCATGATCATCGTCATTAACTTCCTCCTCTACCGGCGTCGCAACGACAGGGGTTTCCCCTTGCCCTGTGCCACCATCTAGAGGGAATAGAGGTTCGACAACCTCATCAAGTTCTGTCTTCCTCCCACTCAATTCTTTCGAGAGAAAGTCCTTCTCAAGAAAAGCTCTGTTTTTAGCAACAAACACTTTGCCCTCGGATTTGAGATAGAAGGTGTACCCAACTGTCTCCTTTGGGTAACCTATGAAGACACACTTTTCCGCTCTGGGTTCCAGCTTTTCAGGCTGAAGCTTTTTGACATAAGCATCACATCCCCAAACTTTAAGAAACGACAACTTCGGTCTTTTTCCATACCACAGTTCGTATGGTGTCGTCTCAACGGATTTTGATCATGCCCTATTTAAAGTGAATGCAGCTGTCTCTAATGCATAAACCCAAAATGATAACGTTAAATCGGTAAGAGACATCATAGATCACACCATTTCTAACAAAGTTGTTGGAAATATGCCCTAGAGGCAATAATAAATTAGTTATTATTATATTTCCTTGTTCATAATAATCTTTTATTATCCATGCTAGAATTGTATTGATTGGAAACTCAAATACATGTGTGGATACATAGACAACACACTATCCCTAGTGAGCCTCTAGTTGACTAGTTCGTTGATCAAACATGGTCAAGGTTTCCTGGCCATAGGCGAGTGTTGTCACTTGATAATGGGATCACATCATTAGGAGAATCATGTGATGGACAAGACCCAAACTATGAACGTAGCATATTGATCGTATCGTTTTATTGCTATTGTTTTATGCGTGTCAAGTATTTGTTCCTATGACCATGAGATCATATAACTCACTGGCACCGGAGGAATACCTTGTGTGCATCAAACGTCGCAATGTAACTGGGTGACTATAAAGGTGCTCTACAGGTATCTCCGAAGGTGTCCGTTGAGTTAGTATGGATCAAGACTGGGATTTTTCACTCCGTGTGACGGAGAGGTATCTCGGGGCCCACTCGATAATACAACATCACACACAAGCCTTGCAAGCAATGTGACTAATTCTAAGTCACGGGATGTTGTATTATGGAATGAGTAAAGAGACTTGACGGTAACGAGATTGAAATAGGTATGCGGATACCGACGATCGAATCTCGGGCAAGTAACATACCGAAGGACAAAGGGAATGACATACGGGATTATATGAATCCTTGGCACTGAGGTTCAACCGATAAGATCTTCAGAGAATATGTAGGATCCAATATGGGCATCCAGGTCCCGCTGTTGGATATTGACCGAGGAGTGTCTCGGGTCATGTCTGCATAGTTCTCGAACCCGTAGGGTCTGCACACTTAAGGTTCGGTGACGTTTCGGTATAGTTGACTTATAGGTGTTGGTAACCGAAGTTGTTAGGAGTCCTGGATGAGACCCAGGACGTCATGAGGAGCTCCGGAATGGTCCGGAGGTAAAGATTGGTATATAGGAAGTCTTGTTTTGGTCACCGGAAAAGTTTCGAGCTCATCGGTAGTGTACCGGGAGTGCCGGGAGGGGTGCCGGGGACCATCGGGAGGGGTGTCACGCCCCAAGGGGTCTCATGGGCTATGGTAAGAGATAAACCAGCCCCTAGTGGGCTGGAATAAGTTCCCACCAATGCCCATAAGGTTTGAGAAGGAAAAAACACAAGGTGGAAAGAGTTTCCAAGTGGGAAGGTGGAATCCTACTCCAAGTAGGATTGGAGTAGGATTCCTCCACCTCCAAGTTTGGACAAACCTTGAGGGTTTGAGGCTGCCTCCTCCCCTCCCTCCCTCCTATGTATACTAGAGGTATTGACGGTTTTTGAGACACAACTTTGCCACGTGCTGCTCGACCCTATACCGCGCAGTTTTTCCTCTAGATCGTATTTCTGCGGAGCTTAGGCGAAGCCCTGTGAGAGTAGATCATCACCACCACCGGTGCGTCGTCATGCTACCGGAGAACTCTTCTACCTCTCCGCCCCCTCTTGCTGGATCAAGAAGGTGGAGATCGTCATTGAGTTGTACGTGTGCTGAACGCGGAGGTGTCGTCCGTTCGGCACTAGATTGGAACGGATCATGAGACGGATCGCAAGACGGTTCGTGCAACGGATCGCGAGACGGATCATGGGACGGATCATGGGACGGATCGCGGGACGGTACGTGGGACTGTTCATGGGGCGGTTCGAGGGACGTGAAGACGTTCCACTTCATCAACCGCATTTCTTAACGCTTCCTGTTGTGCGATCTACAAGGGTACGTAGATCCAAATCTCCTCTCATAGATTAACATCACCATGATAGGTCTTCGTGCGCGTAGGAAAATTTTTGTTTCCCACGCGACGTTCCCCAACAGTGGCATCATGAGCTAGGTTCATGCGTAGATGTAATCTTGAGTAGAACACAAAGGGTTTTGTGGACGGTGATGTTCGATTTGCTTCCCTCCTTAGGGCGGTATTGTTGGATTGAAGCGGCCCGGACCGACATTATTCGTACGCTTACGAAAGACTGGTTTAATCGCTTGACATGCAACCTCGTTGCATAAAGATGACTGGCGGGTGTCGGTTTCTTCAACTTTAGTTGAATTGGTTTTGACTGAGGCGGTCCTTGGAAAGGTTAAATAGAAATTTCACATCTCCGTTGTGGTTTTTGCCTAAGTAAGATGCGATCATACTAGATACCCACTGCAGCCACGTAAAACATGCAACAACAAATTAGAGGACGTCTAACTTGTTTTTGCAGGGTATGCTTGTGATATGATATGGCCGATGACGTGATGTGATATATTGGATGTATGAGATGATCATGTTGTAATAGTTAATATCGACTTGCACGTCGATGGTACGGTAACCGGCAGGAGCCATAGAGTTGTCTTTAAACTAACGTTTGTGCTTGTAGATGCGTTTACTATATTTCTAGGACGTAGCTTTAGTAATAATAGAATGAGTAGCACGACAACCCCGATGGCGACACGTTGATGGAGATCATGGTGTGGCGCCGGTGACAAGAAGATCGTGTCGGTGCTTTGGTGATGGAGATCAAGAAGCACATGATGATGGCCATATCATGTCACTTATGAATTGCACGTGATGTTAATCCTTTTATGCACCTTATTTTGCTTAGAACGACGGTAGCATTATGAGGTGATCTCTCACTAAAATTTCAAGACGAAATTGTGTTCTCCCCGACTGTGCACCGTTGTGACAGTTTGTCGTTTCGAGACACCACGTGATTATCGGGTGTGATAGACTCAACGTTCACATACAACGGGTGCAAAACAGTTGCACAAGCGGAGCACTCTGGTTAAGCTTCACGAGCCTAGCATGTGCAGACATGGCCTCGGAACACATGAGACTGAAAGGTCGAGCATGAATCATATAGTTGATATGATTAGCATAGAGATGCTTACCACTGAAACTATTCTCGACTCACCTAATGATCGGACTTGAGATAGTGTATTTGGATCATGTACCACTCAAATGACTAGAGAGATGTACTTTTTGAGTGGGAGTTCTTAAGTAATATGATTAATTGAACTAATTATCATGAACATAGTCTAATGGTCTTTGCGAATTCCGATGTAGCTTGCGCTATAGCTCTACTGTTTTTATATGTTCCTAGAGAAAATTTAGTTGAAAGTTGATAGTAGCAACTTTGCAGACCGAGTCCGTAAAACTAAGGATTGTCCTCATTGCTATGAAGAAGGCTTATGTCCTTAATGCACCACTCGGTGTGCTGCACCTAGAGCATCGTCTGTGGATGTTGCGAACATCTGACATACATGTTTTGATGACTACGTGATAGTTCAGTGCGCAATACTTAATGGCTTAGAAGCAAGGCGCCGAAGACGTTTTGAAAACGTCGCGGAACATAAGAGATGTTCTAAGAGATGAAATTGAGATTTCATGCTCGTGCCCTTGTTGAGAGGTATAAGACCTCCGACAAGATTATTTCCCTACAAAGTAAAGGAGAAAAGCTCAAATCATTGAGCATGTTCTCAGATTGTCTGAGTACAACAATCGCTTTAATCAAGTGGGAGTTAATCTTCCATATAAGATAGTGATGGTTCTCCAAAGTCACTGCCACTAAGCTCCAAGAGCTTCGTGATGAACTATAACATATCAAGGATAGATATGATGATCCTTGAGTGATTCACAATGTTTGACACTGCGAAAGTAGAAATCAAGAAGGAGCATCAATTGTTGATGGTTAGTAAAACCACTAGTTTCAAGAAGGGCAAGGGCTAGAAGGGATACTTCATGGAACGGCAAACCAGTTGCTGCTCTAATGAAGAAACCCAAAGTTGAACCCAAACCCGAGACTAAGTGCTTCTGTTATGAGGGGAACAGTCACTGAGGCGGAGCTACCCTAGATACTTGGTAGATAAGAAGGCTGGCAAAATCGACAAAAGTATGTTTGATATACATGATATTGATGTGTGCTTTACTAGTACTCCTAGTAGCACGAGGGTATTGGATACCGGTTCGGTTGCTAAGTGGTTAGTAACTCGAAATGAAAGCTACGGTATAAACGGAGACTAGCTAAAGGCGAGGTGATGATACGTGTTGGAAGTGTTTCCAAGGTTGATGTGATCAAACATCGCATGCTCCGTCTATCATCGGGATTGGTGGTAAAACCTAAATAATTGTTATTTGGTGTTTGCGTTGAGCATGAACATGATTGGATCATGTTTATTGCAATACGATTATTCATTTGAAGAGAACAATAGTTATTCTATTTGCTTGAATAATTACCCTCAATGGTTTATTGAATCTCGATCATAGTGTTACACATGTTCATAATGTTGGTGCCAAAAGATACAAAGTAATAATGATAGTACCACTTAGTTGTGGCACTGCCACTTGAGTGATGTTGGTATAAAATGCATGAAGAAGCTCCATGCTGATGGATCTTTGTACTCGATCATTTTTGAAACGTTTGAGACGTGCAAACCATAGATGTTGGTACAAATGCATGAAGAAACTCCATAGAGATGGATCGTTTGGACTCACTTGATTTTGAATCACTTAAGACATGCAAAACATGCCACATGAAACAAGAGAGTAACTTGTTGGGAGTAATGCATTTTTTATGTGTGCAGTCCAATGAGTACTAAGGCACACACTGGATATCGTTATGATCTTACTTCAGTGACGATTTGAGTAGATACAAGAGTATTTACTTGATGAATCACAAGTCTGAAATATTGAAAAGTTCAAAGAAATTTCAGAGTGAAGATCGTCGTGACAAGAGGATAAACTATCTACCATATGATCATGGAGATGAATATCTGAGTTACGAGTTTTTGGTACGCAGTTAAGACAAAGTGAAAATTGGTTTGCAGTTCATGCCACCTGGAACACCATAGTGTGATGATGTGTCTGAATGTCGTAGCCACGCCCTATTTGATATGGTGCATACTATGATGTCTCTTATCGAATTACCACTATCGTTTATGGGTTATACATTAGAGACATCCGCATTCACTTTAAATAGGGCACCGCGTATTTCCGTTGAGATGACACAGTATAGACTATGGTTTGGAGAAACCTAAGTTGTCGTTTATTAAAAGTTTGGGGCTGCGATGCTTATGTGAAAAAGTTTCAGTCTGATAAGCTCGAACCCAAAACGGATAAATGCATCTTCATAGGATATCCAAAACAGTTGGGTGCATCTCCTATCTCAGATCCGGAAGCGAAGTGTTTGTTTCTAGAAACGGGTCCTTTATCGAGGAAAGGTTTATCTCGAAAGAATTGAGTGGGAGGGTGGTGGAACTTGATGAGGTTAGTGAACCGTCACTTCAACCAGTGTGTAGCAGGGCACAGGAAGATGTTCCTGTGGCGCCTACACCAATTGAAGTGGAAACTGATGATGGTGATCATTGAGCTTCAGATCAAGTTACTACAAACCTCGTAGGTCGGCAAGGTCGCGTACTGCTGCAGAGTGGTACGGTAACCCTGTCTTAGAGGTCATGTTGTTGAGCAAGGATGAACCTACGAGCTATGGAGAAGCGATGGTGGGCCCGGATTCCGACAAATGGCTGGAGGCCATGAAATCCGAGAGAGGATCCATGTATAAAACAAGTGTAGACTTTGGAATAACTACTTGATAGTAGTAAGACTATTAAGTAAAGATGGATCTTTAAAAGGAAGACAGACGATGATGGTGATAAGTCACTATTAAGAAAAGCTCGACTTGTTGCAAAGATGTTTTCGACAACATCAAAGAGTTGACTATGATGTGACTTTCTCACTCGTAGCGATGCTAAAAGTCTGTTGGAATTATGTTAGTAGTTGCTGCATTATTTGTGAAATATTGCACATAGGAAGACAAAACATTGTTTCCTCGACGGTTTCCTTGAGGAAAGATTGTATGTGATACAATTAGAAGGTTTTGTCGATCCTAAGGATACTAACAAGTATGCAAGCTCCAGCGATCCTTTTGTGGACTGGTGCAAGCATCTCGGAGTTGGAATATACGCTTTGAGATGATCAAAGCTTTTGGGTTTGTACAAGGTTTATGAGAAACTTGTATTTCCAAAGAAGTGAGTGGGAGCACTATAGAATTTCTGATAAGTATATTTGGTTGACATATTGTTGATCAGAAGTAATGTAGAATTTTTGTGAAGCATAAAAGGTTGTTTGAAAGGACTTTTTCAAAGGAAGACCTGGATAGAGCTATTTGAACATTGAGCATCAAGATCTATAGAGATAGATCAATACTCTTAATAGAACTTTCAAATGAAATGCATGCCTTGACAAGTTTTTGAAGGAGTTCAAAATAGATCAGCAAAGAAGGAGTTCTTGGTTGTATTGTAAGGTGTGAATATGAGTAAGCCTCAAAAGCCCAACCACGGCAGAAGAAAGAGAAAGGACGAAGGTCGTCCCCTATGCCTTAGCCGCGGACTCTATAGTATGCCATGTTGTATACCGCACCTGATATGTGCCTTGCCACAAGTCTTTTAAGAGGTACAAAGAGTGATCCAGGATTGAATCACTGAACAACGGTCAAAGTTATCCTTAGTGACTAATGGACTAAGGAATTTTTCTCGATTATGGAGGTGGTTAAAGAGTTCGTCGTAAAGGGTTACGTCGATGCAAGCTTAGACACTAATCCGAATAACTATGAGTAGTGAAATGGATTCGTATAGTAGAGTAGATCTTTGGAGTATTTCCGAATAGCACGTAGTAGCAGCATCTATAAGATGACATAAAGATTTGTAAATAACACACGGATCTGAAAGTTTGAGAATCATTGACTAAAACCTCTCTCACGAGCAAGACGTGATCAGACCCCAGAACTATATGGGTGTTGGATTCGTTGAAATCACATGGTGATGTGAACTCGATTATTGACTCTAGTGCAAGTGGTAGATTGTTGGAAATATGCCCTAGAGGCAATAATAAATTAGTTATTATTATATTTCCTTGTTCATAATAATCGTTTATTATCCATACAAGAAATGTATTGATTGGAAACTCAAATACATGTGTGGATGCATAGACAACACACTATCCCTAGTGAGCCTCTAGTTGACTAGTTCGTTGATCAAAGATGGTCAAGGTTTCCTGGCCATAGGCAAGTGTTGTCACTTGATAACGGGATCACATCATTAGGAGAATCATGTGATGGACAAGACCCAAACTATGAACGTAGCATATTGATCGTGTCGTTTTATTGCTATTGTTTTATGCGTGTCAAGTATTTGTTCCTATGACCATGAGATCATATAACTCACTGGCACCGGAGGAATACCTTGTGTGCATCAAACACCACAACGTAACTGGGTGACTATAAAGGTGCTCTACAGGTATCTCCGAATGTGTCCGTTGAGTTAGTATGGATCAAGACTGGGATTTGTCACTCCGTGTGACGGAGAGGTATCTCGGGGCCCACTCGGTAATACAACATCACACACAAGCCTTGCAAGCAATGTGACTAAGTCTAAGTCACGGGATCTTGTATTACGGAACGAGTAAAGAGACTTGTCGATAACAAGATTGAAATAGGTATGCGGATACCAACGATCGAATCTCGGGCAAGTAACATACCGAAGGACAAAAGGAATGACATACGGGATTATATGAATCCTTGGCATTGAGGTTCAACCGATAAGATCTTCAGAGAATATGTAGGATCCAATATGGGCATCCAGGTCCTGCTGTTGGATATTGACCAAGGAGTGTCTCGGGTCATGTCTGCATAGTTCTCGAACCCGCAGGGTCTGCACACTTAAGGTTCGGTGACGTTTCGGTATAGTTGAGTTATAGGTGTTGGTAACCTAAAGTTGTTCGGAGTCCTAGATGAGATCCAGGACGTCATGAGGAGCTCCGGAATTGTCCGGAGGTAAAGATTGATATATAGGAAGTCCTGTTTTGGTCACCGGAAAAGTTTCGGGCTCATCGGTAGTGTACCGGGAGTGCCAGGAGGGGTGCCGGGGACCATCGGGAGGGGTGTCACGCCCCAAGGGGTCTCATGGGCTATGGTAAGAGATAAACCAGCCAGTAGTGGGCTGGATAAGTTCCCACTAAGGCCCATAAGGTTTGAGAAGGAAAAACACAAGGTGGAAAGAGTTTCCAAGTGGGAAGGTGGAATCCTACTCCAAGTAGGATTGGAGTACGACTCCTCCACCTCCAATTTAGGCCAAACCTTGAGGGTTTGAGGCCGCCTCCTCCCCTCCTTCCCTCCTATATATACTAGAGGTATTTAGGGTTTTTGAGACACAACTTTGCCACGTGTTGCTCGACCCTATACCACACAGTTTTTCCTCTAGATCGTATTTCTGCGGAACTTAGGCGAAGCCCTGTCGGAGTAGATCATCACCACTACCGGCGCGTCGTCACGCTGCCAGAGAACTCTTCTACCTCTCCTCCCCCTCTTGCTGGATCAAGAAGGTGGAGATCGTCATCGAGTTGTACGTGTGCTGAACGCGGAGGTGTCGTCCGTTCGGCACTAGATTGGAACGGATCATGAGACGGATCGCAAGATGGTTCGTGCAACGGATCGCGAGACAGTTCGTGGGACGGATCGCGGGAGGGATTGCGGGATGGTACGTGGGACGGTTCATGGGGCGGTTCGAGGGACGTGAAGACGTTCCACTACATCAACCGCGTTTCTTAGCGCTTCGTGATGTGCGATCTACAAGGGTACGTAGATCCAAATCTCCTCTCGTAGATTGACATCACCATGATAGGCCTTCGTGCGCGTAGTAAATTTTATGTTTCCCATGTGATGTTCCCCAACAAAAGTATGATTACGACATTCGGACACACCATTACGCTGTGGTGTTCTAGGCGGTGTTAACTGTGAAACAATTCCACATTATCTTAAGTGAGCACCAAACTCGAAACTCAGATATTCACCCCCACGATCAGACCGTAGGATATTGATCTTCTTGTTACGACGATTTTCAACTTCACTCTGAAATTGCTTGAACTTCTCAAACATTTCAGACTTGTGCTTCATCAAGTAGATATATCCATACCTACTCAAATCGTGAGTGAAGGTGAGAAAATAATGATATCCGCCGCGTTCCTCCACACTCATCGGACTGCACACATCAGTATGTATGATTTCCAACAAGTCACTTGCACGCTCCATTGTTCCGGAGAACGGAGTCTTAGTCATCTTGCCCGTGAGGCATGGTTCGCACGTGTCAAGTGATTCAAAGTCAAGTGACTCCAAAAGTCCATCGGAATGGAGTTTCTTCATGCACTTTACACCAATATGACCTAAGCGGCAGTGCCACAAAAACGTGGCGCTATCATTGTTAAGTCTACATCTTTTGGTCTCAATGTTATGTATATGTGTATCATCGCTATCAAGATTCAGTATGAACACTACTATCACATTGGGTGCATGACCATAAAAGATATTACTCATAGAAATAGAACAACCATTATTCTCTGACTTAAACGAGTAACCATCTCGCAATAAACAAGATCCATATATAATGTTCATGCTTAACGCAGGCACTAAATAACAAATATTCAAGTTCATAACTAATCCTGATGGTAACTGAAGTGAAACTATGCCGACGGTGATTGCATCAACCTTGGAACCATTTCCCACACGCATCGTCACTTCATCCATCGCCAACCTTTGTTTATTCCGCAGTTCCTCCTTCAAGTTGCAAATATGAGAAACGGAACCGGTATCAAATACCCAGGCACTACTACGAGAGTTGGTTAAGTACATGATACGTCTTCAACGTATCTATAATTTTTTATGGTTTTATGCTATTATCTTGTCAAACTTTGGATGTTTTGCATGCCTTTTATTTATTTTTTGGGACTAACTTATTAACTCAGTGCCAAGTGCCAGTTCCTGTTTTTCCAAAGCTAGTAACTAGATGGCTTCTTCTCTCTCTTGGATCTTCAATACAAAGTTCTCCATGATCTTGATGGTGATCTATCCGATGTAATCTTCTTTTGCGGTGTGTTTGTCGAGTGAATTTAGGATTTATGATCAGATTATCTATGAATCTTATTTGAGTTTCTTCTGATCTCTCTTATGCATGATTTCATATCCTTGTAATTCTCTTCGAGTTGTGGGTTTTGTCTGGCCAACTAGATCTATGATTCTTGCAATGGGAGAAGTGCTTGGTTTTGGGTTCATACCATGCGATGACCTCACCCAGTGACAGAAGGGGTAGCGAGGCACGTATCGTGTTGTTGCCATCAAGGGTAAAAAGATGAGGTTTTCATCATTGGTTTGAGATTATCCCTCTACATCATGTCATCTTGCTTAAAGCGTTACTATGTTCGTCAAGAACTCAATACACTAGTGCATGCTCGATAGCGGTTGATGTGTGGACTAATAGTAGTAGATGCAGAAAGTATCGGTCTACTTGTCTCGGACGTGATGCCTATATGTATGATCATTGCCTTAGATATCGTCATGACTTTGCACGGTTCTATCAATTGCTCGACAGTAATTTGTTCACCCACCGTAATACTTGCTATTTTGAGAGAAGCCTCTAGTGAACACTATGGCCCCCAGGGTCTACACCACACCATATTTTCAGCCTTACACTTTTTACTTCATTGCACTTTCCGCCTTCAGTTCTCACTTTGCAAACAATCTTGAAGGGATTGACAACCCCTTTGAAGCGTTGGGTGCAAGCTTGTTTGTGTTTGCGCAGGTACTCTGGACTTGACGAGACCCTCCTTCTGGATCGATACCTTGGTTCTCAAACTGAGGGAAATACTTACTGCTCCTGTGCTGCATCACCCTTTCCTCTTCAAGGGAAGAACCAACGCAAGCCCAACCTCTGTCAACGTGTCAACTTCTGGCGCTGTTGTCTGTGGGATAGCAGAAGAATTTCTGGAGCCGTTGCCGGGGAGGAAGATCAAGTCAAGGACTCATCCAAGTAGGTCTCGCAAACTCATCTCTTGTATTTATTTTGTTTGCCAGTTGCCTCTTGTTTTATTCTCCCCCACTTCACCAATTTGCCTTTTTTTCGTTTGCCTTTTTCGTTCGCCCTTTTCTCTCGCTTGCTTTCTGTTCACACAAGTTCCTTCAATATGCTTGCATCTTCGCTTGCTGAAAATCTAGTGATATGGATCCTCATCCACTTGCTAATCTCTTTAAGAGATCCAATTATGTTGATCCAATTGCTAGTGAGTTGAGTGCACTTGACTATCTTTATGGAGTTTTGCTTGAGATGCGTGAATCTGAAAATTGTGAGGAAGAAATTTATGAAGTGATTCATGAGGTCTCCTTGGATGAAAAGCATGATTGCAATGGTTTCACTATAAATTCTATTAGTGACAATCATGCTAAAAATATGCAAAACCCTAAGCTTGGGGATGCTAGTTTTGCTATGTCCACTACTTGTTGCAATGATCATGAGTGGGGCGATGATTTTTCTTATGATCTTGAAAATTTGTTTAAGCCTCATGATGAATATGATATTTGCAATATTATTGAAAGTGGGTTTGGAGAAGTCAAGACTTTAGTTGATGATAATCCCACTATTTTTGAAGAGCGTCAACTTTGCCTGCATGTGGATCATGAAAAGAATATCCTATGTGATAGTTACATTGTTGAATTCGAATATGATCCCACATGTAATTATTATGAGAGAGGAAAGTATGGTGGTAGAAACTTTCATATCACTAAATCACCTCTCGTTATGTTGAGACTGCTATTGTCTCTTTCTTCTTCCTTGCATATGGTAACTATTGGTTGTCTTGACAATCTGTTTTCCTATAAAATGCCTATGCATAGGAAGTATGTTAGACTTAGATGTGTTTTTCACATGCTTTATGATGCTCTCGTTGTGCTTCAATTCTTGTCTTTTGTGTGAGCATCATTGAATTATCAATGCCTAGCTAAGGGCGTTAAACAATAGCGCTTGTTGGGAGGCAACCCAATAAATTTATCTTTTTTCTTTCTGTTTTGTTGCGTCCACACCATCATAATTCTGTTGTGATTGTGTTTTTTGTGTTTCTTTTTGTGTTTGAGCCAAGCAAAGCCTTTATGACTAGTCTTGGTAATGGTTGTTTGATCCTGCTGAAAAAAGACAGAAACTTTTTGCTCACGAGGTGATTTTTCATTTTTTTTCCAGAAAGAGCTTTTGAGTTGATTCTTTTTGCTGCTGATTGATACACCTTTTTCCTAGGCCGTCGTAATTTTTCAGATTTTTTGAGGTACCAGAAGTATACGAAGTATACAGATTGCTACAGGTTGGTCTGTTTTTGACAGATTCTGTTTTTGTTGAGTTGATTGCTTGTTTTGATGAAACTATGGTTAGTATCGGGGGAGTACTAGCCATGGGAAAGTGAGAATACAGTAGCCCATCATCAATATAGATAGAATTCAAGTTTGCTACAGTATCAAAAGAAGTGGTAGTTTGTTTTCTTGTACTAATGATATCACAAGTTTTTGTTTAAGTTTTGTGTTGTGAAGTTTTCAAGTTTTGGGTGATGTTCTCATGGACAAAGAGATAAGGAGTGGAAAGAGCTCAAGCTTGGGGATTGTTGGGGAACGTCGCATGGGAAACAAAAAATTTCCTACGCGCACGAAGACCTATCATGGTGATGTCCATCTACGAGGGGGATTTCAGATCTACGTACACCTGTAGATCACACAACAGGAAGCGTTAATAAACGCGGTTGATGTAGTGGAACGTCCTCATGTCCCTCGATCTGCCCCGCGAACCGTCACACGAACCGTCCCGCGATCCGTCCCACGATCCGTTCCGATCTAGTGCCGAACGGACGACACCTCCGCGTTCAACACACGTACAGCTCGACGATGATCTCGTCCTTCTTGATCCAGCAAGAGAGACGGAGAGGTAGATGAGTTCTCCGGCAGCGTGACGACGCTTCGGAGGTTGGTGGTGATCTTATCTCAGTAGGGCTCCGCCCTAGCTCCGCAGAAACGCGATCTAGAGGAAAAACCGGGGAGGTATGTGGTCGGGCTGTCGTGGCAAAGTTGTCGCAAATCAGCCCTAATACCTCCGTATATATAGGAGGGAGGGGAGGGACCTTGCCTTGAGGCTCAAGGGAGCCCCAAGAGGTCGGCCGAAGGGGGGAGGAGGAGTCCTCCTCCAATCCTAGTCCAACTAGGATTGGAAGGTGGAGTCCTTCTCTATTTTCCCACTTCCCTTTTTTTTCTTTTCTCTTTGATTTTTCTTCTCTCTTGCGCAGGGGCCTTCTTGGGCTTGCCCACTGATACGTCTCCGTCGTATCTACTTGTCCAAACTCTTTTGCCCTTGTTTTGGACTCTAATTTGCATGATTTGAATGGAACTAACCTGGACTGACGCTGTTTTCAGCAGAATTGCCATGCTGTTGTTTTTGTGCAGAAATGAAAGTTCTCGGAACGTCCTGAAAATTTACGGAGAATATTTCTGGAAAATATGAGAAATACCTGCGCAAAGATCCATCAGAGGGGATGGGCCACTGGTCCACAAGCCCTATAGCCGCCGCCTCCCCTCTGGTGGCGGCTACCAAGCTTGTGGGGCCCACGTGGCTCTGGCGCCCCCAATTCCAGCGCTATTTATTCCCTTCCGTCCCAGAAAAAATCAAGAGAGAAGATTTCGTCGCGTTTGCGATACGGAGGCGCCGCCACATCTTGTTCTTCATCTGGAGGGTGATGCCAACTGTTCTTCCCCTTGCAACGGCACCAGAAGAATGCTGCTAGCACTCTCCAGCAATCGAAACTAGAAGAATGTTGTTGACGCCCACCAGCGCGTGGGATCGTAGCAGTTTTCGAGGGTAGAGTATTCGACCCAAATTTGTTGATTCGCACGACGGGAAGTGAGAGAATACTCTCAAGTATTAGCAGCTGAATTTATCAGATTCAACCACACCTCAAAGATTAGTATCTGCAAGCAAAGTAGTAACAACAAAGTAGCGAGTAACGGCAGTGTAACGAGCAATAACAGCGGCAAGGAAAAGTAGTAGTGACAGCAGTAGCAAGTAGCAACAGTAGCAAGCGACAGTAGTAGCAACAGTAGCAACAGAGCAAGACAAATAACAGCAGTAGCAACAGTAGTAACAGCAGCACAACAATACAAGTAACAACAGTAGTAGCAGCAGCAGAGCAAGACAAGTAACAACAGTAGGACAAACTCGTAGGCAATGGGTCGGTGATTTGTTTGGATGATATTCATCATGCAACAGCTATAACATAGAGAGATATGTGGCTAGCTCCCGTTCATCAATGTGATGTAGGCATGCATTCCGTGTGTCGTCATACGTGCTTAGGGAAAAGAACTTGCATGACATCTATTGTCCATCCCTCTCATGGCAGCGGGGTCCAAAAGGAAACTACGGGATATTAAGGTTCTCCTTTTAATAAAGAACCGGACCAACACATTAGCACTTGGTGAACACATGAACTCCTCAAACTATGGTCATCACCGGGAGTGGTTCCGGTTATTGTCACTCCGGGGTTGCCGGATCATAACACATAGTAGGTAACTACAACTTGCAAGATCGGATCTAAAACACACATATATTGGTGACAACATAATAATTTCAGATCTGAAATCATGGCACTCGGGCCCTAGTGACAAGCATTAAGCATGGCAAAGTAGTAGCAACATCAATCTCACAACATAGTGGATACTAGGGATCAATCCCCATCAAAACTAACTCGATTACATGATAGATCTCATCCTACTCATCACCGCCCAGCGAGCCTACGAATAGATTACTCACGAACGACGAAGAGCTTCATGGAATTGGAGAGGGAAGAAGGTTGATGATGACGATGGCGACGATTTCCCCTCTCCGGAGCCCAAGACGGACTCCACATCTGCCCTCCGATGAAGAACAGGTGGTGGCAGCGCCTCCGTATCGCAAACGCGACGAAAACTTCTCTTTTTATTTTTTCTGGGACGAAAGGGGACTTATAGACCTGAGGTTGGGGGCGGCAGAGCCGTGAGGGCCCCACAAGCCTGCCCACCGCCACCAGGGGGGCGGTGGCGGAGCCAGGGCTTGTGGCCCACTGGCCCACCCCCTCAGGTGGAACTTGGCGCAGATATTTTTTATATTTTCCAAAACCGCTCCCCGTAGATTTTCAGGACGTTTGAGAACTTTGATTTCTGCACAAAACTAACACCAAGGCAATTCTGCTGAAAACAGCGTCAGTCCAGGTTAGTTCCATTCAAATCATGCAAATTAGAGTACAAAACAAGGGCAAAAGAGTTTGGAAAAGTAGATACGATGGAGACGTATCAACTCCCCCAAGCTTAAAACCTTGCTTGTCCTCAAGCAACTCAGATGACAAATTGAGAGAGAAAGAAAAACTTTGAGAAACTCTGTTTGATGTTGTTGTTGCAACTATGTCTAACTCATAACCAGAATTTCAGCGAGATCACAAGTTAACCACATAAGCAAATGACACAAAGGTCTCACGGTAAACTAATATCAATGGCCTAATCAGCTAACGAGCAAATAATAATGAGTTTCAAATACCAACACTTCAATCAAAACAAGCATGAAGCAATATGAATAGGTGGTATCTCGCTAGCTCTTTCTGAGACCGCAAAACATAAATGCAGAGCACTTTCAAAGATCAAGGGCTGACTAAACATTGTAATTCATAGCAACGAAGATCCAGTCATAGTCATACTCAATATCATTCACAAGAAAAGCATAAAAATGACAGAGGTGCTCTCTAATTGGTGCTTATATAAGAGGAGGATGACTCAACAGGTAAATAAATAGACATGCCCTTCGCAGAGGGAAGCATTGATTTGCAGAGGTGCCAGAGCTCAAGCTTTTAAAACAGAGATAGTAATTTTGGGTGGCATGCTTTCATTGTCAACGCAATGACCAAGAGTTCTCAATATCTTCCATGCTACTCATGCTGTAGGCGGTTCCCAAACAGAAAAGTAAAGTTTTAACTCCCCCACCACCAATCAATCACACTCCACGGCTAGCCCAATCCTCGGGTACCGTCCATACTAACATCAATCCGGGGGGACTCTTGTTTTACAGTTATGTTTTTGAGTTAAGCGTGGAACTGGGCATTCCAATTACCGGCCCCTTTCTCATGAATGACAGTGAATAAACACATGTCGAGGACAACACTCCTGGCATGGAAGATACCAATAGCCCCCTGTCACCACATGAGCGGTTCGGGCATGCAAAACAGATTATTTCTAGAAGGTTTAGAGAGTGGCACGTGCAAATATACTTGGAATGGCAGGTAGATACCGCAAATAGGTAGGTATGGTGGACTCTCATGGAAAAACTTTTGGGTTTATGGAAGTGGATGCACAAGCAGTATTCCGCTTAGTACAAGTGAAGGCTAGCAAAAGACTGGGAAGCGACCAACTAGAGAGCGACAACAGTCATCAAGATGCAACGAGTTTGACTAACATTATATGCAAGCATGAACAGGATATAAATCACCATGAACACGAACATCATAGAGGCTATGTTGATTTTGTTGCAACTACATGAATGAACATGCGCCAAGTCAAGCCACTTGAAACATTCAAAGGAGAATACCATCCTATCATACTACATCGTAGTCATCTCAAAATCTATGTTGGCATTCAAGACAAACCATTATAAACTCTCAGCTAAATAAGCATGGCATCAGAAACTATGATCTCTAAGTTTTCATTGCAAACGTGGTTCTCTCACAACAAAACTAAATCTGGGTCGACAAGCTAGTCATATTTACAAAAACAAAATAGATAGAGTTCATACCAGCTTTTCAGTCTCAATCACTTCATCATATATCATCATTGTTGCCTTCCATTTGCACGATCAAACGATGTGAACGATAATAAGAGCATTGGACTAAGCTGAATCTGTAGGCAAACACAAAGAAGAAGACAAAGTAATATGGCTCTTTGAAAGCTAAACAAGTAAGCATGCAAGAACCAATAAACATTGTAACCAATATCTTCTACCTTGACACAAAGAAAAATAAAACTATTTACATGGGAAAGCTCCCAACAAGCAAAAGAAGAAAGAAAAATCTTTTTGGGTTTTCTCAAAAGGACACAAAACAAGAAAACAAGAAAATGAAAATAAACTAGCATGGATAATACAGTGGCAAAGTGTAAACACCGGCTAACAAAGTGAAAGCATAAGCATGAATGTAAAGTCGGTGAGAACACATACTCCCCCAAGCTTAGGCTTTTGGCCTAGCTTGGTCTACTCCCAAGGTGGGAAATAACCAGCTCCTGGATACTCCGGAGAAGACTGTGGATGCCACTGCTGAGTGAGCTCCTCTGGCTCCCACTGATAAACTGGCGTCTGGTACTCGACTGGCGGCTCGGGCACGGGCGCCTGTGGTTGGGCCAAGCCCCAATATGCGTAGATGTCCGCGGGCATAATAGTGTACCTGCGTGCATGAAGATCGAACAAAGAAGGAGCAGGCAAAGTAATAGTCTCTCGAGTACCCTGACTAAATACCAGGTTATAAATTATCTGTCTACTAGCATCTCTATCCAGAAAATCATGGTGAACCATGCTGTCATAATCCAGATATTTCTCAGGGAGAAGCATCTCTCCTTCCTCTCCCAGTCTAATGGGTATCTCAAAGTGTCTGGCAAGACGGGTAGCATAGATACCTCCATAGACGACACCCTTGGAACGGTTCAGGTTCAACCGTTGAGCTACTATAGCGCCCAAGCTATAAGTCTTATCATTATAAAGGCCTTCGTGCAAAACCGCAAGGTCTGGAGAACTAAGTGATCCAGCCTCCCCACGGCCAATCAAACATTTTCCCACAAATAATGAGAAGTACCGAAGCACAGGAAAATGTATGCTAGCAATTCTAGCGCGAGACACTCCTCTCTCTTCTCAAACAACAATAGGACCAATGAAATCCTCCAAGTCCCGTGGACGAGGGTCACGGATATCCCCAACATAAGGTAATTTGCATACATTGCAAAAATCCTGCAGCGTCATGCACTGGGGGACATCGTATATCATGAACTCAACCATGGGAGGATTCTTCCTCGGATAAAAGTTGAAGCTTTGAACGAAAATATTGTTGAGGAGGAGGTATTCTGAGCACTTATCTTCAACGAACGCAATAAGACCTGCGTTCTCCACCAAGTAATAAAAGTCTTCATAAAGTCCGGCGGCGCGCAAAAATTCATCACCTGGCAACTCGCACGCTCGAACTTCTGTGACTCGAGGGACTACGTACTTGGGGTGGTTCTTCTCATCCTCCTTGGGGTTACGACTTGAGGAGCCTCTCAAGAACCTCCTCATCTTTTCCTTTTTCTAGCTCTGAAAAATTCTGGAATTTTTAGAGACTTTGAAAGAAAAGTGAATAAAGATTAACCCAACTTGTAACAACTACTCCTACTAGTGCCTAGAGACCGTATCACGCGCTAAAACTACTTGGGACCAGCTAAAATCAAAATTTCTAGCTCAAGAACAGGGTCACCAAGGTAGCAAGAATACGCGAAGGATAAAGTACTAGAGCAAAAACTAATTGGACCAATGGAGGAGTCACTTACCAAGGAGTAATTTCCCCAAAACGGTTCAGAGAATGGTGCTTTGAGCAAGGAGATCGAAAATTACAGCCAAATGAGCAAGAACACGGGTTTGAGCTGCGAAACAATTTTTTCTGGAGGTGGAAGAAGAGACTGGGAGCTAGAATGAGTGGAGGGGGTGCCTGTGGGCGCCACGAGCTTGCACTCCGCCACCAGGGGGGTAGGTGGCGGTGGCAGGTCTTGTGGCCCACTGGTCTGGCCCCTAGGCTAGCTCTCAGGCCCAGAAATTTTCAAAAATTCCAGAAAAAATCATACTAAATTTTCAGGACCATCGGAGAACTTTTATTTTTGAGGTATTTTTCTCCGGGACGCTAAAACAGAAAACAGGAAAGGCTAGACTAATTCTATCATTTTTATTCTAAGCAACAGAAAAGGAAAACTTAAAACAGAGGTATGTGACTCTTTGATTCATCCGTTTCATGGTCATCGAAAGAAATCCGTCAATGGGATTGATCAAGTCCTCATGACAAAACTGTCTCGAATCGCAAGAGAGAACGGAGAATTTTCGAATAGCCACTAAGTCACCTCAATCGGGATATGTATCTCCCCAACAAGCAAATCATACTTCATCTTGACACAAGGAATAGGGCATTCAAAGCTCCCAATAAGAATCGATGAAGTCTTTTCGATAGCATTGATGCAATGTACTGGATATCGTTTCTTTGGAAAGTGCACTGTGTGCTCATTACCATTGACATGGAAAGTGACATTGCCTTTGTTGCAATCTATAACAGCCCCTGCAGTGTTTAAAAAGGGTCTTCCGAGGATGACAGCCATGGCATCCTCCTCGGGAATATCCAAGATAACAAAGTCTGTTAAGATAGTGGTGTTAGCAACCACAACAGGCACATCCTCACAAATGCCGATAGGGAAAGCAGTTGATTTGTCGGCCATTTGCAAGGAAATTTCAGTGGGTGTCAACTTATCCAATTCAAGTCTACGATAAAGAGAAAGCGGCATAACACTAACCCCGGCTCCAAGGTCACATAGGGCAGTTCTTACGTAGTTTCCTTTAATGGAGCAAGGTATAGTGGGCACTCCGGGATCACCAAGTTTCTTAGGAGTTCCACCTTTAAAAGTGTAGTTGGCAAGCATGGTGGAGATCTCAAGATCTGGTATCTTCTGTTTATTAGTCACGATATCTTTCATTTACTTGGCATACGGAGTCATCTTGAGCATATCAGTTAACCACATCTGCAGAAAGATGGGTCTTATCATCTCAACGAAGCGCTCAAAATCCTCATCATCCTTTTTCTTGGATGGCTTAGGAGGAAAGGGCATAGGTCTCTGAACCCATGGCTCCCTTTCTTTACCATGCTTCCTAGCAGTGAAGTCATTCTTATCGTTTTTCTTAGGTTGTGGGTTATCAGGATTAACCATAGGGTCAATCTCCACATCCTCATCATTGCTAGGCTGAGCATTATTATGAACATCACTGTCCATATTGTCACCAGGTTCATGTTCATCACCAGATTGTGTTTCTGCATCAGACGCAGAAATATCATTAGCTTCTTCCGGTGTGACCGTATCTGGTGAACTGGCGTGCAGGCTTCTATCATCCTTCTTCTTCTCCTTAGGATGACTGGGTGTATCAACATTAATTCCTTGAGAATCTTGATCAATTCTCTTAGGATGACCTTCAGGATACAAAGGTTCCTGAGTCATTTTGCCTCCTCGAGTAATGACTCTGACAGAGTTGTCATTTAATTCATTGAGCAAGTCATTCTGAGCTTTAAGTACTTGTTCTACCTGAGTAGTAATCATAGAGGCATGTTTACTCAGAAGCTTCAGATCATTGGCATTTCTGTCTACACAAGCACTTAAATGGCTAAGCATACGAGTACTTTGTTCCAAATGTGTGCTAACATAATCATTGAAACTCTGTTGTTTGGCAACAAAGTTGTCAAATTCATCAAAGCATAGGCTAGCAGGTTTGTCAAAAGGAATATCACTCTCATCAAACGTACGCAGAGAATTCACTTCTACTACTTGTATCGGGTTATCGAGACCATGGATCTCTTCGATAGGTGGTAGATTTTTGACATCTTCAGATCTAATGCCTTTCTCTTGCATAGATTTCTTGGCTTCTTGCATATCTTCGGGACTGAGGAATAGAATACCTCTTTTCTTAGGAGTTGGCTTAGGAGGTGGTTCGGGAATAGTCCAAGCATTATCGTTGATCAAGATGATTTTCAGAAGGATCTCAGCTTGTTCTATAGTTCGTTCCCTAAAAACACAACCGGCACAACTATCTAGGTGGTCTCTAGAAGCATCGGTAAGTCCGTTATAGAAGATATCAAGTATCTCGTTCTTCTTAAGAGGGTGATCAGGCAAAGCATTTTGTAGCTGGATGAGCCTCCCCCAAGCTTGTGGGAGACTCTCTTCTTTGAGTTGAGCAAAGTTGTATATTTCCTACAAGGCAGCTTGCTTCTTATGGGCAGGGAAATATTTCTCACAGAAGTAATAGACCATATCCTGGGTACTACTCACACATCCAGGAGCAAGAGAAGTGAACCAGGATTTAGCGTCATCCTTTAGAGAGAAAGGAAACAACTTAAGGATATAGTAGTAGCGGATCTTCTCCTCACTAGTGAAAAGGGTGGCTGTATCGTGTAGTTTGGTAAGATGGGCTACGACCGTCTCAGACTCATAACCGTGGAAAGGATCAGATTCGACTAGAGAGATTATCTCAGGGTCGACAGAGAATTCATAATCCTTATCGGTGATAAAGATAGGTGAAGTGGCAAACTTCGGGTCGTATTTCATCCTAGCTTTCAGAGATTTTTCTTTCCACTTGAGAAGTAATTTATCAGCGTCATAGGCATCCTTACACGCAAGAAAATCCTCAGCTATCTCTCCCTCCATAACGTAACCCTCAGGTATATCAGGCAATTCATATCTAGGAGAGCTAGATCTAGCAGGAGCAAAAGCAGGATCTATCTAAATAGTATCGGCAGTTTCAGAAGCATCATGAGCATTGGCAGTAACTCTAGCAATATGAGCATCAAGGAATACCCCTAGTGGCATATCAGGCAAAGTAGCATCTCTAGCAGTATCAGGCATAGTATTATCAGGCATAACATCTCTAGCAGTATCAGGCAGTATCAAGCATATCATCATCAGGCAAGGCAGTATCAGACATAGCATCTCTAGTAGTATCAGGCATAGTAGCATCGTAAGCATCATCAAGCACAGGCGACATATAAAGATTTCTAGCAGGAGGTGGTGTCGCAAACTTACTCATAACTGAAGGTGAATCAAGTGCAGAGCTAGATGGCAGTTCCTTACCTCCCCTCGTAGTTGAGGGCAAAACTTTGATTTTTGGATCTTTCAGATTCTTCATAGTGATCGGCAGATATAAATCCCAAGTGACTCAGAGAATGTAGAAATCGCTTCCCCGGCAACGGCGCTAGAAAAATGCTGTTAGCAGATCCCTCGCAATAGCTAGAAAAATGTTGTTGTCGATTGCTCAACAATTAGAAATTGTCTTGCAATAGCCCACCAGCGCGTGGAATCGAGGCAGTTTTCGAGGGTAGAGTATTCAACTCAAATTTGTTGGTTCGCACGACGGGAAGTGAAAGTATATTCTCAAGTATTAGCAGCTGAATGTGTTAGATTCAACCACACGTGAAAGATTAGTATCTGCAAGCAAAGTGTCAACAGCAAAGTAGTATGATAACAACGATGCCAGAAACGATCTGGTGACAAGGCAGACTATTCCTAACTGTCGTATCAATGGCGCCAGAAGTTGCCCGTGGACGGGAAATATTCTTTCCCAACAAAGGTGCGAGAAAAAGTATTGTAGCAGGTAGCAGCAGTGGCAAGGAACAGCAGTAGTGACAGCAGTAGCAAGTAGTAGTAGTGGCAACAGCAGCAGGACAAAGCAAGTAACATCAGCAGCAAGTAACAGTAGCAGCAAAAGTAGTAACAGCAGCAGAGCAAAACAAGTAACAGCAGCAGCAACAGTAGTAACAGCAGCAGAGAAAAACAAGTAACGGCAGCAGCAACAGTAGTAACAGCAGCAGAGCAAAACAAGTAACGACAGAAGTGGGACAAACTCGTAGGCAATGGGTCGGTGATTTGTTTGGATGACATTCATCATGCAACAGTTATAACACGGAGAGATATGTGGCTAGATCCCGTTCGTCAATGTGATGTAGGCATGCATTCCGTGTGTTGTCATACGTGCTTAGGGAAAAGAACTTGCATGACATCTATTGTCCATCCCTCCCGTGGCAGCGGGGTCCAAAAGGAAACTATGGGATATTAAGGTTCTCCTTTTAATAAAGAACCGGACCAACGCATTAGCACTTGGTGAACACATGAACTCCTCAAACTATGGTCATCACCGGGAGTTGTTCCGGTTATTGTCACTCCGGGGTTGCCGGGTCATAACACAAAGTAGGTAACTACAACTTGCAAGATCGGATCTAAAACACACATATATTGGTGACAACATAATAATTTCAGATCTGAAATCATGGCACTCGGGCCCTAGTGACAAGCATTAAGCACGGCAAAGTAGTAGCAACATCAATCTCAGAACATAGTGGATACTAGGGATCAATCCCCATCAAAACTATCTCGATTAGATGATAGATCTCATCCTACTCATCACCGCCCAGCGAGCCTACGAATAGATTACTCACGAACGATGAAGAGCTTCATAGAATTGGAGAGGGAAGAAGGTTGATGATGACGATGGCGACGATTTCCCCTCTCCGCAGCCCAAAACAGACTCCAGATCTGCCCTGTGATACGTCTCCATCGTATCTACTTTTCCAAACTCTTTTGCCCTTGTTTTGGACTCTAATTTGCATGATTTGAATGGAACTAACCTGGACTAACGCTGTTTTCAGCAGAATTGCCTTGGTGTTATTTTTGTGTAGAAATCAAAGTTCTCCAAATGTCCTGAAAATTTACGGGGAGCAGTTTTGGAAAATATAAAAAATATCTGCGCCAAGTTCCACCTGAGGGGGTGGGCCAGTGGGCCACAAGCCCTGGCTCCGCCACCACCCCCCTGGTGGCGGTGGGCAGGCTTGTGGGGCCCACACGGCTCTGCCACCCCCAACCTCAGGTCTATAAGTCCCCTTTCGTCCCAGAAAAAATAAAAGAGAAGTTTTCATCGCGTTTGCGATACGGAGGCGCCGCCACCACCTGTTCTTCATCTGGAGGGCACATCTGGAGTCCGTCTTGGGCTCTGGAGAGGGGAAATCGTCGCCATCATCATCATCAACCTTCTTCCCTCTCCAATTCCATGAAGCTCTTCGTCGTTCGTGAGTAATCTATTCGTAGGCTCGCTAGGCGGTGAGGAGTAGGATGAGATCTATCATGTAATCGAGTTAGTTTTGATGGGGATTGATCCCTAGTATCCACTATGTTGTGAGATTGATGTTGCTACTACTTTGCCATGCTTAATGCTTGTCACTAGGGCCCGAGTGCCATGATTTCAGATCTGAAATTATTATGTTGTCACCAATATATGTGTGTTTTAGATCCGATCTTGCAAGTTGTAGTTACCTACTATGTGTTATGATCCGGCAACCCCAGAGTGACAATAACCGGAACCACTCCCGGTGATGACCATAGTTTGAGGAGTTCTTGTGTTCACCAAGTGCTAATGCGTTGGTCCGGTTCTTTATTAAAAGGAGAACCTTAATATCCTGTAGTTTTCTTTTGGACACCGCTGCCACGGGAGGGATGGACAATAGATGTCATGCAAGTTCTTTTCCCTAAGCACGTATGATGACACACGGAATGCATGCCTACATCACATTGACGAACGGGAGCTAGCCACATATCTCTCCATGTTATAGCTGTTGCATGATGAATATCATCCAAACAAATCACCGACCCATTGCCTACGAGTTTGTCCTGCTGCAATTACTTTTCTTGCTCTGCTGCTGCTACTACTGTTGCTACTGCTGTTACTTGTCTTGCTCTGCTGTTGTTACTACTCTTGCTACTGCTGTTACTTGTCTTGCTCTGCTGCTACTGTTGCTACTACTGTCGCTTGCTACTGTTGCTACTTGCTACTGTTGTCACTACTGCTTTTCCTTGCCGCTGCTATTGCTCGTTACACTGCCGTTACTCGCTACGTTGCTTGCAGATACTAATCTTTCAGGTGTGGTTGAATCTGATAAATTCAGCTGCTAATACTTGAGAGTATTCTCTCACCTCTCGTCGTGCGAATCAACAAATGTGGGTCGAATAGTCTACCCTCAAAAACTGCTACGATCCCACGCGCTGGTGGGCGTCAACAACATTCTTCTAGTTTCGATTACCGGAGAGTGCTAGCAGCATTCTTCTGGTGCCGTTGCAAGGGGAAGAATAGTTGACATCAAGCATTTTTCTGGCGCCGTTGCCGGGGAGGTATTGCTATATTCTCTGAGTCACTTGGGATTTATATCTGCTGATCACTATGAAGAATCTGAAGGATTCGAAGACCAAAGTCTTGCCCTCAACTAGGAGGGGAGGTAAGGAATTACCATCTAGCTCTGCACTTAATTCACCTTTAGTTTTGAGTAAGTTTGCAACATCACCTCCTGCTAGAAATCTTGATATGTCGCATGTGCTTGATGATGCTTATGATGCTACTGCTAGAGATGCTATGCTTGATACTATGCTTGATACCATGCTTGATGCGATGCCTGATACTGCTAGAGATGTTATGCTTGAAACTGCTAGAGATGTCAATGATCTGTTGCTGCTACTGTTACTTGCTGCTGATGTTACTTGCTTTGTCCTGCTGCTGTTGCCACTACTGCTACTTGCTACTGTTGCTACTTGCTACTGCTGTCACTACTGCTATTCCTTGCCACTGCTGCTACCTGCTACAATACTTTTTCTCGCACCTTTGTCGGGAAAGAATATTTCCCGTCCACGGGCAACTTCTGGCGCCATTGATACGACAGTTAGGAATAGTCTGCCTTGTCACCAGATCGTTTCTGGCATCGTTGTTATCATACTACTTTGCTGTTGACACTTTGCTTGCAGATACTAATCTTTCACGTGTGGTTGAATCTGACACATTCAGCTGCTAATACTTGAGAATATACTTTCACTTCCCGTCGTGCGAACCAACAAATTTGGGTTGAATACTCTACCCTCGAAAACTGCCTCGATTCCACGCGCTGGTGGGCTATTGCAAGACAATTTCTAATTGTTGAGCAATCGACAACAACATTTTTCTAGCTATTGCGAGGGATCTGCTAACAGCATTTTTCTAGCGCCGTTGCCGGGGAAGCGATTTCTACATTCTCTGAGTCACTTGGGATTTATATCTGCCGATCACTATGAAGAATCTGAAAGATCCAAAAATCAAAGTTTTGCCCTCAACTACGAGGGGAGGTAAGGAACTGCCATCTAGCTCTGCACTTGATTCACCTTCAGTTATGAGTAAGTTTGCGACACCACCTCCTGCTAGAAATCTTGATATGTCGCCTGTGCTTGATGATGCTTACGATGCTACTATGCCTGATAATGCTAGAGATGCTATGCCTGATACTGCCTTGCCTGATGATGATATGCCTGATACTGCTAGAGATGCTATGCCTCATACTGCTAGAGATGCTATGCCTGATACTGCTAGAGATACTACTTTGCCTGATATGCCACTAGGGGTATTCCTTGATGCTCATATTGCTAGAGTTACTGCCAATGCTCATCATGCTTCTAAAACTGCCGATAATATTTAGATAGAACCTGTTTTTGCTCCTGCTAGATCTAGCTCTCCTAGATATGAATTGCCTGATATACCTGAGGGTTACGTTATGGAGGGAGAGATAGCTGAGGATTTTCTTGCGTGTAAGGATGCCTATGACGCTGATAAATTACTTCTCAAGTGGAAAGAAAAATCTCTAAAAGCTAGGATGAAATACGACCCGAAGTTTGCCACTTCACCTATCTTTATCACCGATAAGGATTATGAATTCTCTGTCGACCCTGAGATAATCTCTCTAGTCGAATCTGATCCTTTCCACGGTTATGAGTCTGAGACGGTCGTAGCCCATCTTACCAAACTACACGATATAGCCACCCTTTTCACTAGTGAGGAGAAGATCCGCTACTACTATATCCTTAAGTTGTTTCCTTTCTCTCTAAAGGATGACGCTAAAGCCTGGTTCACTTCTCTTGCTCCTGGATGTGTGAGTAGTCCCCAGGATATGGTCTATTACTTCTGTGAGAAAGATTTCCCTGCCCATAAGAAGCAAGCTGCCTTGTAGGAAATATACAACTTTGCTCAACTCAAAGAAGAAAGTCTTCCACAAGCTTGGGGGAGGCTCATCCAGCTACAGAATGCTTTGCCTGATCACCCTCTTAAGAAGAACGAGATACTTGATATCTTCTATAACGGACTTACCGATGCTTCTAGAGACCACCTAGATAGTTGTGCCGGTTGTGTTTTTAGGGAACGAACTATAGAACAAGCTGAGATCCTTCTGAAAATCATCTTGATCAACGATAATGCTTGGACTATTCCCGAACCACCTCCTAAGCCAACTCCTAAGAAAAGAGGTATTCTATTCCTCAGTCCCGAAGATATGCAAGAAGCCAAGAAATCTATGCAAGAGAAAGGCATTAGATCTGAAGATGTCAAAAATCTACCACCTATCGAAGAGATCCATGGTCTCGATAACCCGATACAAGTAGTAGAAGTGAATTCTCTGCGTAGGTTTGATGAGAGTGATATTCCTTTTGACAAACCTGCTAGTCTATGCTTTGATGAATTTGACAACTTTGTTGCCAAACAACAGAGTTTCAATGATTATGTTAGCACACATTTGGAACAAAGTACTCGTATGCTTAGCCATTTAAGTGCTTGCGTAGACAGAAATGCCAATGATGTGAAGCTTCTGAGTAAACATGCCTCTATGATTACTACTCAGGTATAACAAGTACTTAAAGCTCAGAATGACTTGCTCAATGAATTAAATGACAACTCTGTCAGAGTCATTACTAGAGGAGGGAAAATGACTCAAGAACCTTTGTATCCTGAAGGCCATCCTAAGAGAATTGATCAAGATTCTCAAGGAATTAATGTTGATACACCCAGTCATCCTAAGGAGAAGAAGAAGGATGATAGAAACCTACATGTCAGTTCACCAAATACTGTCACACCTGAAGAACCAAATGATATTTCTGCGTGTGATGCAGAAACACAATCTGGTGATGAACATGAACTTGGTGACAATATGGACAACGATGTTCATAACAATGCTCAACCTAGCAATGATGAGGATGTGGAGATTGAACCTATGGTTAATCCTGATAACCCACAACCTAAGAGATACGATAAGAATGACTTCACTGCTAGGAAGCATGGTAAAGAAGGGGAGTCATGGGTTCAGAGACCTATGCCCTTTCCTCCTAAGCCATCCAAGAAAAAGGATGATGAGGATTTTGAGCGCTTCGTTGAGATGATAAGACCCGTCTTTCTGCAGATGTGGTTAATTGATATGCTCAAAATGTCTCCATATGCCAAGTACATGAAAGATATCGTGACCAATAAACGGAAGATACCAGATCTTGAGATCTCCACCATGCTTGCCAATTACACTTTCAAAGGTGGAACTCCTAAGAAACATGGTGATCCTGGAGTGCCCACTATACCTTGCTCCATTAAATGAAACTATGTAAGAACTGCCTTATGTGACCTTGGAGCCGGTGTTAGTGTTATGCCTCTCTCTCTTTATCGTAGACTTGAACTGGATAAGTTGACAACCACTAAAATTTCTCTGCAAATGGCCGACAAATTAACTGCTTTCCCTGTCGGCATTTGCGAGGATGTGCCTCTTGTGGTTGCTAACGTTACTATCTTAACAGACTTTGTTATCTTGGATATTCTCGAGGACGATGCCATGGCTGTCATCCTCGGAAGACCCTTTTTAAACACTGCAGGGGCTGTTATAGATAGCAACAAAGGCAATTTCACTTTCCATGTCAACGGTAATGAGCATACAGTGCACTTTCCGAAGAAACGATATCAAGTACATTGCATCAATGCTATCGAAAAAACTTCATCGATTCTTATTGGGAGCTTTGAATGCCTTATTCCTCGTGTCAAGATGAAGTATGATTTGCTTGTTGGGGAGATACATATCCCCATTGAGGTGACTTAGTGGCTATTCGACTATTCTTCGTTTCCTCTTGCGATTCGAGAAGATTTTGTCATGAGGATTTGATTAACCCCATTGACGGATTTCTTTCGATGACCATGAAATGGATGAATCAAGGAGTCACATACCTCTGTTTTAAGCTTTCATTTTTTGTTGCTTAGAAGAAAAATGATAGATTTTGTTTAGTTTTTCCTGTTTTCTGTTTTAGCGTCCCGGAGAAAAATACCCCGAAAATAAAAGTCCTCTGATGGTCCTGAAAATCTAGTATGATTTTTTTCTGGAATATTTGAAAAATACTGGGACTCAGAGCTGGCCTGGGGGCCACCCCAGTGGGCCACAAGCCCTGTAGTCGCCGCCCCTCCCCCTGGTGGCGGCTACCAAGCTTGTGGGGCCCACAGGGACCCCCTCCACTCATTCCATCTCACATGCTCTTCCTCTACCTCCAGAAAAAATCGTTTCGCAGCTCAAACCCGTGTTCTTGCTCATTTGGCTGAGATTTTCGATCTCCTTGCTCAAAGCACCATTCTCCGAACCGTTTTGGGGAAATTACTCCTTGGTAAGTGACTCCTCCATTGGTCCAATTAGTTTTTTGCTCTAGTGTTGTATCCTTCGCATATTCTTGCTACCTTGGTGACCCTGTTCTTGAGCTTGAAATGTTGATTTTAGCTCGTCCCAAGTAGTTTTAGCGCGTGATACGGTCTCTAGGCACTAGTAGGAGTAATTGCTACAAGGTGTGGTTGGTCTTTATTCACTTTTCTCTTGAACTTCAAAAATTTCAGCAAAAGGAAATTATGTTCAGGAGGAAGTTTCATGGTGGTTCCTCAAGTAAGAAGGGTCCCCGTCTTTCCTTTCGGGAGCCCGAACCTTATCAACTAAGGGACGCACCGGTACAACCATGTGAATGGGCTTCCGATGAGTTCATGATCGAAGCACGCTTCAAGGATGAGTTTGATACACTTGTCCGGAATGCTGGGTTAGAGGAATTCCTCTCAGATAAATGCGAACAGTATGCTATGCTCACTGCCTCTTTCGTGCGTAGATTTAAATTTTCAGTTGGTCGTGACTCATCCATACTGTTTGATCTATATGATAAATCCTACACCATGGATTAGGAGGATTTCAATAGGATTTGCAAGATACCCGATGGGGGTAGTCATAATGATCATGCTAAGTCTTCGGTTAGAGACTTTGTCTCAAGTGTAACTGTTGGAGAAACTAGAGATATCACGCAAGCTACCATAGGAAGCATTCATTTTCCTGCCTTGCACTACTTTGCCCTCTTCATAGGTAGGTGCATTAACGACAAGGGTGCACATTGTCACCTATGCGCATTCGACCTTAGTATCCTTAAGAGCGCAGTAACAGGTGACAGGAGCTTCAACATGGGAGCTATAATAGCAAGGAGGCTGAATAATAATGCCATTGAGGGGGATTTCTTTGGTGGAATTTATGCTAGAGGCTTAGCAAATTTTCTTGGAGTACCCATCCGTTCAGGAGACCCCCCTCTTCGTACAGCCTACCTTGATCGTGTCGCTCTAACACGCTACCAGTTCCTTAAGAGGGATGATGAATCGCTCCTATACCGTTTGATATTTAACCGGCAGCGTGTTTTCCATATTACCCTTCCTGCTCCTGCTTTCTTTGACTTTCAGGTAAAACGGAGATACTACATAACCATAGGAGAGGCAGAGGAGTATGAGAGGGAGGCGACACCTGCTCGTCTTTGTGAGGCAGCTATTCAGGCAGTGGCTGCAACACTCCCGTATAACACCCATTATGATTTTGGGTTTCTCCAGTACCATCCTTGGGAGTAGACCAAGCTAGGCCAAAAGCCTAAGCTTGGGGGAGTACGTGTTCTCACCGACCTTACATTCATGCTTATGCTTTCACTTTGTTAGTCGATGTTTACACTTTGCCACTGTATTATCCATGCTAGTTTATTTTCGTTTTCTTGTCTTGTGTCCTTTTGAGAAAACCCAAAAAGATTTTCCTTTCTTCTTTTGCTTGTTTGGAGTTTTCCCGTGTAAATAGTTTTCTTATTCTTTGGGTCAAGGTAGAAGATATTGGTTACAATGTTTAGTGGCTTTTGCATGCATACGTGTTTAGCTTTCAAAGAGCCATATTACTTTGTATTCTCCTTTGTGTTTGCCTGCAGATTCCAGCTTTTAGTCCAATGCACGAGCACTCTTATTATTGTTCACATCGTTCGATCGTGCAAGTGAAAGGCAATAATGATGATATATGATGAAGTGACCGAGACTGGAAAAGTGGTATGAACTCTATCTATTTTGTTTTTGTAAATATGACTAGCTTGTCGTCCCAGGTTCAGCTTTGTTGTGAGAGAACCATGTTTGCAATGATAACTTAGAGATCATAGTTTCTGATGACATGCTTAATTAGCTAGGAGCTTATAATTGTTTGTCTTGAATGCCAACATAGATTTTGAGATGACTATGATGTAGTATGATAGGATGGTATTCTCCTTTGAATGATTCAAGTGGCTTGACTTGGCGCATGTTCATGCATGTAGTTGAAACAAAATCAACATAGCCTCTATGATGTTCATATTCGTGGTGATTTATATCCTGTTCATGCTTGCACTCAATGTTAGTCAAACTCATTGCATCTTGATGATTGTTGTCACTCTCTAGTTGGTCGCTTCCCAGTCTTTTGCTAGCCTTCACTTGTACTAAGCGGAATACTGCTTGTGCATCCACTTCCATAAACCCAAAAGTTTTTCCATGAGAGTCCACCATACCTACCTATTTGCGGTATCTACCTGCCGTTCCAAGTAAATTTGCATGTGCCATTCTCTAAACCTTCAAGAAATAATCTGTTTTGCATGCCCGAACTGCTCATGTGGTGACAGGGGCAATTGGTATCTTCCATGTTAGGCGTGTTATCCTCGATATGTATTTATGCACTGTCATTCATGAGAAAGGGGCTGGTAATTGGAATGCCCAGTTCCACGCTTAAATCGAAAACATAACTGTAAAACAAGACTCCCCCGGATTGATGTTAGTATGGACGGTACCCGAGGATTCGGCTAGCCGTGGAGTGTGATTGATTGGTGGTGGGGGAGTTAAAACTTTACTTTTATGTTTGCGAACCGCCTATAGCATGAGTAGCATGGAAGATATTGAAAACTCTTGGTCATTGCGTTGACAATGAAAGCATACCACCCAAAATTATTATCTCTGTTTTCAAAGCTTGAGCTCTGGCACCTCTGGAAATCAATGCTTCCCTCTGCGAAGGGCCTGTCTATTTATTTTCCTGTTGAGTCACCCTCCTCTTGTATAAGCACCAATTAGAGAGCACGTGTGTAATTTTTATGCTTTGCTTTTGATTGATATTGAGTACGACTATGACTGGATGTTCATTGCTATGAATTACGATGTTTAGTCAGCCCTTGATCTTTGAAAGTGCTCTGCATTTATGTTTTGCGGTCTCAGAAAGAGCTAGCGAGATACCACCTATTCATATTGCTTCATGCTTGTTTTGATTGAATTGTTGGTATCTGAAACTCATTATTATTTGCTCGCTAGCTGATTATGCCATTGATATTAGTTTACCGTGAGACCTTTGTGTCACTTGCTTATGTGGTTAACTTGTGATCTTGCTGAAATTCTGGTTATGAGTTAGACATAGTTGCAACAACAAGATCAAACAGAGTTTGTCAAAGTTTTTCTTTCTCTTTCAGTTTGTCAACTGAGTTGCTTGAGGACAAGTAAGGTTTTAAGCTTGGGGGAGTTGATAGGTCTCCGTCGTATCTACTTTTCCAAACTCTTTTGCCCTTTTTTTGGACTCTAGTTTGCATGATTTGAATGGAACTAACCTAGACTGACGTTGTTTGCAGCAGAATTGTCATGGTGTTGTTTTTGTGCAGAAATGAAAGTTCTCGGAACGTCCTAAAAATTTACGGAGAATATTTCTGGAAAATATGAAAAATACCTGCGCAAAGATCCACCGGACGGGATGGGCCAGTGGGCCACAAGCCCTGTAGCCGCCCCCCTAGTGGCGGCTACCAAGCTTGTGGGGCCCACGTGGCTCTGCCGCCCCCAATTCGAGCGCTATTTATTCCCTTCCGTCGCAGAAAAAATCAAGAGAGAAGATTTCGTCGCGTTTGCGATACGGAGGCGCCGCCACATCCTGTTCTTCATATGGAGGGCAGATCTAGAGTCCGTTTTGGGCTCCGGAGAGGGGAAATCGTCGCCATCGTCATCATCAACCTTCTTCCCTCTCCAATTCCATGATGCTCTTCATCGTTCATGAGTAATCTATTCGTAGGCTCGCTGGGCGATGATGAGTAGGATGAGATCTATCATGTAATCGAGTTAGTTTTGACGGGGATTGATCCCTAGTATCCACTATGTTGTGAGATTGATGTTGCTACTACTTTGCCATGCTTAATGCTTGTCACTAGGGCCCGAGTGCCATGATTTCAGATCTGAAATTATTATGTTGTCACCAATATATGTGTGTTTTAGATCCGATCTTGCAAGTTGTAGTTACCTACTATGTGTTATGATCCGGCAACCCCGGAGTGACAATAATCGGAACCACTCCCGGTGATGACCATAGTTTGAGGAGTTCATGTGTTGACCAAGTGCTAATGCGTTGGTCCGGTTCTTTATTAAAAGGAGAACCTTAATATCTCGTAGTTTCCTTTTGGACCCCGCTGCCACGGGAGGGATGGACAATAGATGTCATGCAAGTTCTTTTCCCTAAGCACGTATGACGACACACGGAATATGCATGCCTACATCACATTGACGAAAGGGAGCTAGCCACATATCTCTCCGTGTTATAACTGTTGCATGATGAATGTCATCCAAACAAATCACCGACCCATTGCCTACGAGTTTGTCCCACAGCTGTCGTTACTTGTTTTGCTCTGCTGTTGTTACTACTGTTGTTGTCGCCGTTACTTGTTTTGCTCTGCTGCTGTTACTACTGTTGCTGCTGCTGTTACTTGTTTTGCTGTGCTGCTGTTACTATTGTTGTTGCTACTATTACTTGTTGTTGCTGTTACTTGCTTTGTCCTACTGCTGTTGCTACTTGCTACTGCTGTCACTACTGTTGTTCCTTGCCACTCCTGCTACCTGCTACAATACTTTTTCTTGCACCGTTGCCGGGAAAGAATATTTCCCGTCCATGGGCAACTTCTGGCACCATTGATACGACAGTTAGGAATAGTCTGCCTTGTCACCAGATCGTTTCTGGCACTGTTGTTATCATACTACTTTGTTGTTGACACTTTGCTTGCAGATACTAATCTTTCAGGTGTGGTTGAATCTGACACATTCAGGTGCTAATACTTGAGAATATACTTTCACTTCCCGTCGTGCGAACCAAGAAATTTGGGTTGAATACTCTACCCTCGAAAACTGCCTCGATCCCACGCGCTGGTGGGCTATTGCAAGACAATTTCTAATTGTTGAGCAATCGAGAACAACATTTTTCTAGCTATTGCCAGGGATATACTAACACCCACCAGCCCACTAAGGACTGGTGCGGCACCCCTAAGGCCAATGGGCTTCCCCCGGGTGGGCTGCCCCCTCCCCCCCCCCCCATGAATATCCGGAACCCATTCGTCACTCCCGGTACATTCCCGGTAATGCCGAAAACTTTCCGGTAATCAAATGAGGTCATCCTATATATCAATCTTTGTCTCCGAACCATTCCAGAAACCCTTGTGACATCCGTGATCTCATCCGGGACTCCGAACAACATTCGGTAACCAACCATATAACTCAAATACGCATAAAACAACGCCGAACCTTAAGTGTGCAGACCCTGCGGGTTCGAGAACTATGTAGACATGACCCGAGGGACTCCTCGGTCAATATCCAATAGCGGGGCCTGGATGCCCATATTGGATCCTACATATTCTACGAAGATCTTATCGTTTGACCCTCAGTGCCAAGGGTTCATATAATCCCATATGTCATTCCCTTTGTCCTTCGGTATGTTACTTGCCCGAGATTCGATCGTCAGTATCCGCATACCTATTAAAATCTCGTTTACCAGCAAGTCTCTTTACTCGTTCCGTAATACAAGATCCCGTGACTTACACTAATGTTGGGGCATAGTTTATGCCTAAGTAATTTTGGTGATTGATGACAGTACCATAAAGGACTAACCGTGTGTGTTAAGGTTTCAGATAACACACGTCAACAGCACAAGACGACTCGCCCCCTCGTTCATGGAACAGAAGCACGGCGTTCTCTACGATTCTCTTTATTTGAGTCATAGGAAAGCCGTACTATTAAGAGGGGAACCGTAGTGGAAAGGTTTGGGTGGAATCAATCTTTGCACGTGCACACTTCACATATTTTCCCTTACCTGCATATTTGGAGCGGCCCCCGCCTCTGTGTTTCTTTCCTCTTTGCAAAATGGTCCCCCAGCGGTAGTACCGCTGGGCCAGGCGGTAGTACCGCTAGACCTAGCGGTAGTACCGCTGGAGTTCTAGCGGTAGTACCGCTGCAGCCAGCGGTAGTACCGCTAGGTGGCGGTAGTACCGCCCCTGGTCAGCGGTAGTACCGCTCCAGGAGCTTTGTACCGCCTGCCTAGCGGTTGTAAGTGGACAAACCTTTTTGCGAAGACTTTCTTGGCGGTGGTAGTGCCTTTGCACTACCAGGGGCCCAGCGGTAGTACCGCTGGAGCTCGGGCAGAGAGTGGGAAAACGGTTGGATTTTCCCCCCACTATATAAAGGGTTCTTCTAGCTGTGGAACCTCACATCTCACCTCCCCAAGCTCCATTGTTGCTCCCTAAGCTCAAAAGTGCCCGATCTCTCTCCCTAGCCAACCAAACTTGTTGATTCTTTAGGGATTGGTTGAGAAGGCCTAGATCCACACTTCCACCAAGAGAAAAGTTGATTCCCCCACCAATCCCTTGAGGATCTTGTTAATCTTGGGTGTTTGAGCATCCTAGACGGTTGAGGTCACCTCGAAGCCACATTCCATTGTGGTGAAGCTTTGTGGTCTAGTTGGGAGCCTCCAAGCTTTGTGTCGAGTTTGCCCCAACCTTGTTTGTAAAGGTCCGGTCGCCGCCTTGAAGGGCACCTATAGTGGAATCACGGTACCTTGCATCGTGCGAGGTCGTGAGGAGAATACGGTGGCCTTAGTGGCTTATTGGGGAGCATTGTGCCTCCACACCGCTCCAACGGAGACGTACTTCCTGTCAAAGGGAAGGAACTTCGGTAGCACATCCTCCTCTCCATCGGTTCCACTTGTGGTTATCTCTATCCTTTACTTTGTGTATGCTTATGTTGTTGACTATATCTTACTTGTCTTAATAGCTCTCGTTGTTAGCTTCATTAGGGTTCACCTCATTGTCGTAATATTTGTGAACCCATATGTTGTTTACCTTAACTTGCTAAGATTAATTAAAAAGTGGTCGTTGTCTATTCACCCCCCTCTAGTCAACCATATCGATCCTTTCAATTGGTATCAGAGCCACGTCTCTTTATTAAGGGTTTAACCACCCGAAGAGTATGGAAGGCGAAGAGGGAATTAACCATGGGCAACCCGAGGCCATGGACTTGACTTCGGTTACAAGGGACGACTTGAATACGGCTATGGCCGCCCTCAAGACGTCCTTGACGAACGAAGTCAAGACCATGCTTAAAGAGTTAATTGAGGGATTTAAAAGTTCACCCGAACCGGCTATAGTGGTTAAACCCACCGTCACCGATTCGGAGGCCAACTCCTCTAAGGAAGCGGCTAAAGGTATGCGACCTTCCTCATCTCACGAAAAGGATGGGACTGGAACATATGCCTCAGTTCCAGCCCCCATGGTCTATGGAGGATCCGTTCCCGCACCACGTCTTAATCCTGTTGGTCCTCCTCCTAAGCTTGTGAAAGGTGGCTTTGCTAACTGGGTATTTTCTATTAAGTCTCATTTGAATCACAGCTCAACAAACTTGTGGAGAATCATCGAGCAAGGATATTATCCCCACGATCCAAGCAACCTCACTCCAAGAGAAGATGCAGACAATCAATACAATCACTCCGCTTTGTTTATTCTCCAGTCTGCAGTGCCACTTGAAGATCTTCCTCACTTGCGTCCCTTCACTTTGGCCAAGGATTGTTGGGAGCATATTATGGTGTTGTACAAGGGAAGCTCAAGCATTCAACGATCCAACTATGAAGTGATACTTGATAAGGCCGATGAGTTTGTGATGAAGGAAGACGAGGACCCTCGTGATCTCTATCGGAGGGTGACTGCTATTGCTGTGGCACTCAAGGAACATGGGAGCAAGGATGTGGATGATGCATGGGTCAAGCGCAAGTTCCTTAAAGCCATCATGCCTTTCAACAAAGCCATGTCATCTATCATTCGTCAACGGCCAGACTTCCACTCCTTGTCTTCCAGTGAGGTGTTAGATGAATTCATTGCAATGTCAATCATGAACGAAACAGCCGACAATGCACTTGCTCGTGTTCGATCAAAGACAACTTCACCCAACCTTGCGTTGAAAGCAAAAGCAATGCTTGAAGAAGAAGAAGAAGATGAGGAAGAGGAGGGCTGCCCTGAAGACACAAAGTATGCCTATCATATGCACATGGCTCTTGCATCAAGGCAATTCTGGGGCAACAAGAGGAACTCAAGACCCTCCTTCACCAAGAACAACTCGAGTGGATTCAAACCAAAACAACGAGTAAGGACATGTTATAACTGTGGTAACGTGAGTCACTTCGTGGCCGAATGTCCCTATGAGAAAAGGAAAGACAACGGAGGCAAGCTCATTTGCAAAGACAAAACCAAATCATTTCCAATCAAGAACAACTTTGTGAAGAAACCTCACCCAAAAGGGATGGTGGCCCTTGAAGAGTACCCTTCCGATGATGATGATGATGATGATACAGTGGCAACGGCAACTGTTGCTATTGCCACTACCTCTCCCCAGAAGGTGTCTCTCTTCAACGCCCCCAACGAGAACCACATCACCAAGTGCCTCATGGCAAAAGGTATCAATCAGGTAACTCCCATCATTAAGACCAACATTACTTCCGCCCCTTCATTGTTAAATTGTGTTGAAGATAGTGATGTTGGGGAACTTAATGAGCATGATCTTGACAAGTTTCTGTGCACTATTAAGGGAGAACCCAAGAAGCACTTTGTTGCTCTCTTGGAACAACTGGGAGAGGCCACTGACCTCATTGAGTCTCATGAGGAGACCATCTTCGAGCTTCAGGGACACAGTCGTGACTATGACGATGAAATTGCCGAATTATCTAATGCTCTAGAAAAGGAGCGCACTCTTCGTTTGGCTCTTGAGGAGTCATATAACGATGACTGCGCTAAAATGCAAAAGAAACTAGATCATGATGTTGTTCTTACTCGTATGCTTAAGTCTGGAAAGTATGCTCTTGGGGTTGGCCATGACAGACTCAAAGAGGAGTTTGACACACTTGACAAGGCCCACAAGGTCTTGAAAGGTGCTCATTTCTCTCTAAAAGAGTCTCATGATCAACTCCAAGCAAAGCTTACCAAGGAGATCTCTACTTGCCCTCCCTTTGTGTTAATTGATAATGCTTGTGCAACTAACCCCTGTTGTGAGCATATACATCTTGTGGAGGAAAATGCCAAGTTAAAGGAGAAACTTGAGAAGGGCCTTGTGGCATGCAAACAAGGTGAGAAGAGTCTAAACGACCTCTTGAGCACTTAAAAGGGTGTTGTAGGAAAGGAGGGACTTGGACTTACCTCCAAGTCAAAAGGTAAAAGGAGGAACAGGAACAAACGATCTCCCACCCTCATGGACATCTTTGTCAAAGAGGGTGAGGGGACTCAGAAGGTGAACAGGAACAAGGTGGACTATGGAAACCTCAAGAAAGGCAAAACCATTCCTACTAACACAGCCGGCAAACTCAATTCTTCTTATGTCTTATGTTGTGCTAGTGATGGGCATGTTTATGCCAGATTTGTTGGTTCCTATGATGAGGATATTGAATGGGTTATCTGGGTTCGTAAGACCCTTGTCTCTAACATGAAAGGACCCATTAAAAAATGGGTACCTAAAACCAACCCTTGATCTATTGCAGGAATTTGCTTCCGGTGGGGTGTCATGGTTGCTCGATAGTGGAGCAACAAATCATATGACCGGAAGCAAGGACTTAGTGGTGGATGTGCATCCTTCTCCATCTATGCCCACCCATGTCCAATTCGCCGATGCATCCTCTTCAAAGGTATTGGGATTTGGTAAGGTGGTTGTCTCTCAAGATTTATCTATTGAGAAGGTCATGCTTGTTGAGTCACTTGCCTACAATTTACTTTCGGTTCGTCAACTCGCAATTATGGGTTTTTCCACATTCTTTAATCTTGATACTATGGTCCTCCTGAGGAGCAAGACTCTTAAAGTAGCCTATGTTGGATATGTCAAAAATGGTCTTTATGTGGTGAACTTCTCAAAGCGACCCACTAAGACCGCGACATGTTTTATGGCTAAAGTTGATGTGGGCTGGCTTTGGCATCGCCGTTTAGCTCATGTCAATATGAGATCTTTGCAAAGCCTTCTGACAGGGGACCATATTCGTGGACTAACAAATGTGAGTTTTGCTAAAGATCGTGTTTGCAGTGCCTGCATTGAAGGAAAGATTCATGAAACTGCTCATCGTCCAACGACTCTTATCTACACTAAGAGGCCATTGGAACTTCTCCATATGGATCTGTTTGGTCCTCCATCATTTGATAGTCTTGGAGGCAGAAAGTATTGCTTAGTGATTGTTGACGACTACTCAAGATATACCTAGGTATATTTCTTTAAAAAGAAGAGTGAGACTCAACAAACGGTCATCAACTTTGCTAATGAAGCGCAACGTCAACATGAAGCAAAGATCTTGATGATTAGAAGTGACAACGGCACCGAGTTCAAGAACTACACCTTGGATGAGTTTCTAGGTGATGAGGGAATAAAACACCAATATTCTGCACCATATACCCCTCAACAAAACGGCGTGGCAGAAAGGAAGAATCGGACCTTGATAGACGCTGCAAGGACAACGATGGCAGAATTCAAATCTCCATATAACTTCTGGGCAGAGGCCATCAACACAGCATGTCATGCATCCAATCGGCTCTATATTCGCAAAGGCTTGAACAAGACTCCGTATGAGATTCTAACTGGAAACAAACCCAATCTCAAGTACTTCCAGGTATTCGGTTGTAAGTGTTTCATTCTCAAGAAAGGTGCACGATTAGCTAAATTTGATTCTAGAGCACATGAGGGTATCTTTGTTGGTTATGCTACAAACTCTCATGCTTACCGTGTCCTCAACAAGTCCATCGGACTAATTGAGGAGACGTGTAACGTAGAGTTTGATGAAAATAATGGCTCCCAAGTGGAGCAAAGTGGTCTTTGTGATGTAGGTGATGAAATTCCTCCCCAAGCCATAAGAAGAATGGGGATTGGTCAAATACTCCCCATTGAGGAACCCCTTGTGGCCGAAGGAGAAGGACAATTCTCTACTCAAGTGGAGCCATCGCCTCCACAGGTCCCACACACTTCCGATGAACAAAGAGAAGACTCTCAACAAAATAAACAAGCTTAAGGTCAAGATAAATTGCCCAACAATGATGATGTGTCTCAGGATATTCAAGCACTACCCCAAGACTCCGAACCTGCTCATGATCAAGATCAAGTGCAACCCCGAGATCCAGACCAAGTAGAAGCACAAGATCAAGATCAAGAGCAACCACAAATACAAGAACAAACTAGTGAACCTGCTCAAGTCGAAGGACAAGATGATCAGGAGACTGCCTCACAATTCCCTTCTGCAGCACCAACAGCCGGCTCAAGACGCAAGGGCAAGCAAAGTAAACAAGTCGATTCTCCCCCGTTATCTAATGAAGAACTCTTGGAGCGTCGAGCAGCCAAGATTGCGAACAAGCTGAGAGTCAAGTAACATCTTATGAAGAATGTACTTGGCAGTTTAAAAAGGGGAGTATCCACCCGTCAAAAGATTTGGAATTATTGTGAGCATCACGCGTTTGTTTCGTATTCTGAACCTCAACAGGTACAGGAAGCGCTCGATGATGAGGATTGGCTTATGGCCATGCACGAAGAACTTAACAACTTCGAGCGCAACCAAGTCTAGGATTTAGTGCCTAGGCCAACGGAGGAACATAATGTCATCGGGACCAAATGGATATTCAAGAACAAGCAAGATGCCAATGGGATTGTGATTCGAAACAAGGCAAGATTGGTGGCTCAAGGCTACTCCCAAGTCGAGGGTATCGACTACGGTGAAACCTTTGCCCCTGTTGCTCGTCTAGAATCTATTCACATGTTGCTTGGATTTGCTTCTCATCATAACTTCAAATTACAACAAATGGATGTGAAAAGTGCCTTTCTTAATGGTCCTTTAAATGAGTTGGTCTATGTCAAACAACCCCCGGGATTCGAACATCCCAAGCTCCCCAATCATGTGTACAAACTTAATAAGGTACTCTATGGCCTTAAACAAGCCCCACGCCCGTGGTATGAGTATCTTACTGAGTTGTTACAAGATCGTGGGTTTGAAATTGGGAAGATAGATCCCACTCTTTTTACTAAGAGGGTTAAAGGGGATTTGTTCATATGCCAACTATATGTTGATGATATCATCTTTGGCTCTCCTCACATTTCCTTCAATGAAGAATTTGCTGCACTATTGACTGAGAAGTTTGAGATGTCCATGATGGGAGAGTTGAAGTTCTTCCTCGGGTTCGAGATTAAACAAGGTCTAGAAGGGACATTCATCAAACAAGCCAAGTACACTCAAGACATGCTCAAACGGTTCGAGCTCGAAGATGTCAAACCGGTCAAGTTCCCCATGCCAACAAGATGCAAGCTTGACAGTGATCCCAATGGTAAAGCAGTGGATCAAAAGGTATATCTCTCCATGATTGGATCCCTCCTTTACCTTTGTGCATCTAGACCGGATATTACGTTGAGTGTAGGATATGTGCACGGTTTCAATCCGCACCAAAAGAAAGTCATTACATGGCTGTTAAGCGAATCTTTCGATATTTGGATCATACCCCAAACTTTGGCCTTTGGTATCCCAAAGGAGCAAACTTCAATCTAATTGGCTATTCTGACTCAGATTGGGCAGGAGATTGTGTGGAGAGGAAGTCAACGTCTGGAGGATGCCAATTCCTTGGTCGCTCATTGGTAAGTTGGTCGTCAAAGAAGCAGAATTGCGTCTCTTTATCATCCACCGAAGCTGAGTATGTGGCAGCTGCAAGTTGTTGTGCACAATTGCTATGGATATGGAAAACTTTAAAGGATTATGGTGTCACTTGTGAAAAAGTGCCTCTTCTATGTGACAATCAAAATGCTATCAAGATTTCCCTCAACCCAGTGCAACATAGCAAAACCAAACACATTGATATTCGCCATCACTTCATTCGTGAACATATCAAGCTAGGTGATATTGAGGTTCACTTCATCCACACTGAAGAGAAACTTGCAGATATTTTCACTAAGCCTCTAGATGAAGCAAGGTTCCGGGAGTTAAGGCATGAGCAAAATATCATTGATTCAAGTAATGTGGATTAAAGCTAGGCATGTTGCACCTCACTTTGCATTCCATCTTGGTCTAGATGTAGGCATGGACATAGGGGGAGTGTTGTTCTCTCAATGAACTTTCCCTCCCCCCATTATGCATAAATCAATCTAGTCTTTCACTTTAGCCATTGTCAAATGGCACTTGTGCTTCAAAGACGAGCATTGGTCATGAACCCAAGGATAATTCTTCACGGTGTCATACCATTGTCTCAAACATAGGTGGCCTCGGCCACTGCCCCCCCCCACCTTTCTTTCATATAGAAGAAAGGATATAAAATGACAAGTCAGTACATATTTATGGTGCTATCTTCCTTTTTCACTTACTTGTCATTTGCCCAAGTTCTTCTCTTATCCTAGGCCGCGTTGTGTCATTCAGCGGTACTACCGCCAGGGGTAGCGGTACTACCGCCAGGACCCCAGCGGTACTACCGCCAGGACCCCAGCGGTACTACCGCCAGGATCCCAATCTAACACGACCTAACTAGGAAATTTTTAGGGCTGTCTCAAGGGGGGACGGTACTACCGCCAGGGAGAGCGGTACTACCGCCAGGACCCCAGCGGTACTACCGCCAGGTCCACAGCGGTACTACCGCTGGGCCGTACCCCTTGGGCTATATAAAGCAGGGGGAGCCCGTTTTTCCCTGGCTCTTTCTTCTTCCTCGCGGCTCCTCCCTCCCCAACCCCTAAATCCCCCTCTTTTGATCTCTATTCGTGGAGCTCCTTCTCTCCGTTGGATTGGAGGGTTTGCTCCACTTCTCCTTCCTCCTCCAAGGGGCCATGAATCTCGGTAAAGCTCCTCCCCTTTTTCTCTTGGTTGATGTTCTTGTTCTAGGGTTAGGAGCATTGGTGGTTTGGATCCATGTCTTTGATCTTGTGCCTTGTTCTTGGATGGCATGAAGGAGATATTTGAGGGGAGTGTAGGTCCTATGAATCTTTGCTGTTTATTTTGCCATGCCCTAGGATTTACATGTTTTAGATCAAGCACTTGAACTATGTTTGGATTAGACCTAAAACTTGCTCTCTCTTGCCTAGGCATGTACTTATTTCGGTGGTACTTGTGATCCTCATGTGTGTAGGGCTGTGGTGGAGTTCTTAGTGTTCATAGACAGCCCATGCCCCTCGTAAAATTCATGTAGCCATATCCATGGGGTCTCTTTTATCTGCCAGATCTGAAAATCAAACCCCAGCGATACTACCGCCAGGGTAGCGGTACTACCGCTAGGACCCCCAGCGGTACTACCGCCGGGGGTAGCGGTACTACCGCCAGGAGGATTCACTATGCATTCTTTTCATGTGCTTGGCAATGAGTGTTTACTTTTCTGCCTTTTCTAGTTCATTGCCTTAACTCTTTTTGTCGCTTCTTTTCGCTGTGTGTTTTGTGTCACAGGTGGTGCTCGCCGTTCGAACCCCTCATGGGACACGCAGTCAAAGCATTATCGCAACCGAGAGGCTCCAGAGGGTTCTGCTACTTCAGGTCTGCAACCCAAAAAGCAGGCCTTCAAGAAGACCGCGCACAAGGACAAGGGGATCAATGTCCGCACAATGCCCCCCAAGGACTTTCTGCGGTTCCGCACTCAAACCATTATCTCCAAGAGAAGGTTGTGATCAAGAATGTTGACCATGTTTGGACGAGGGATCACTGCAGGATCTACCGTGATATTGTCATGCATTTCAAGAAGAACTTTGTCCCCGTTCAGTGGATTGACCTAGCTCATCTTCAGCGGAACCTGGACTATTTTGGTGATGCCCTTTCTCTGATTGACAAACTGGGCATCAAGGACATCATCACTTTCAAGACAGATTTTGACCCCAATGTTGTTGCCCAGTTCTATGTCATGGTCCACTTCTCTCCGGATGACGAGCGCTCTATGGTGTGGATGACTGGGACTCAGAAGATGACCGGTACCTGGCGTGAATTCATGGCATTCCTCAAGGTTGAGTTCCAAGGAGCTGACACTCCACTTGGGTCGTGTCCTCATGCTGCAGCTCCCACTGATAGGCCCCCCGCCAAGGACAGATTGCAGCAACTCTATGTGAAGAAGGGTGTGCTCCCCAAGCATCTCGACATCATGCATCGGATCTTCCGCAACACCCTCTTTCCTCGCATTGGTAACTTCGACGAGGTTCATGGCTCTCTGGCTGAGATGCTGCTGCTTGGTGAGGAGGCTATGACTAAGGAGTCTGCCCTCTTGATATCTCTGATGTGATGTTCACGGAGCTCTGGAACTGCACCATGATGCGCAAGGTTCCCATCTACGGGCCCTATCTGTTCGCTTCTATCCGTCAGAAGTGGCAAGATACCTATGCGCAAGAGGAGCTATACATTCAGGCTGACTACATTGTGCACGACCCTGTCAAGCTTCGCGTCAAGGATAAATGGGCCAACCCATCAACTTCCTCTCAGCACATGGATACTGACACAGAGACTGCTGCTGACAGAGGAACCGCCTCTCAGTCCCGCTCTTCTGCCATGCCATCTTGGGCCATCAAACTGCAGGACAAGATGAAGACCCTATTCTGTATGCAGGCTAAGGGTCAGTACCAGATGCACGTGGCTCAGAAGGAGAGCCGCCAGAGGCACAAGCGTGTCCTAAGGACTCTTGATGTTGACATCTCCAGCGGATCAGAGGATGACATCACTCCAGAGGCTACTTGGATGCAGGCTCAAGGGTACCAGTGGTCTGGCGATGAGGAGGAAGAGGAGGAGCAGGACGATCCGGAGGGTACCGACGAGTCTGGCGATGCTGAGGATGAGGAGTAACCACCTGGGGCGTTAGGTGTGCCCCTTTTTGGTGTCTTGTGCCAAAGGGGGAGAGAGTCTAGGAGCTGGATTTGCTTTCAGAGTCGAACTTTGCTTTGCTTTGCTTTCTTTCGTGTTTTGCTTCGAACTTGGTTTGCTTCTAGTTTGCTATCATTTGTGAGACATGAACTTATGTGAGATTTATTTCCATCATATGTTGTGAGTCATATGCCCCGTATTGTCATATATCTCTATCTTTTTGTTCTCATATTTCTCTCTGTGCAAATCCGGTATTGTCATCAATCCACCAAAAAGGGGGAGATTGTTGGGGCATAGTTTATGCCTAAGTAATTTTGGTGATTGATGACAGTACCGTAAAGGACTAACCGTGTGTGTTAAGGTTTCAGATAACACATGTCAACGGCACAAGACGACTCGCCCCCTCGTTCATGGAACAGAAGCACGGCGTTCTCTACGATTCTCTTTATTTGAGTCATAGGAAAGCCGTACTATTAAGAGGGGAACTGTAGTGGAAAGGTTTGGGTGGAATCAATCTTTGCACGTGCACACTTCACATATTTTCCCTTACCTGCATCTTTGGAGCGGCCCCCGCCTCTGTGTTTCTTTCCTCTTTGCAAAATGGTCCCCCAGCGGTAGTACCGCTCGGCCAGGCGGTAGTACCGCTGGCCCTAGCGGTAGTACCGCTAGACCTAGCGGTAGTACCGCTGCAGCTAGCGGTAGTACCGCTAGGTGGCGGTAGTACCGCCCCTGGTCAGCGGTAGTACCGCTCTAGGAGCTTTGTACCGCCTGCCTAGCGGTTGTTCGTGGACGGACCTTTTTGCGAAGACTTTCTTGGCGGTGGTAGTGCCTTTGCACTACGAGGGGCCCAGCGGCAGTACCGCTGCAGCCAGCGGTAGTACCGCTGGAGCTCGGGCAGAGAGTGGGAAAACGGTTGTATTCCCCCCCCCCCACTATATAAAAGGTTCTTCTAGCTGTGGAACCTCACCTCTCACCTCCCCAAGCTCCATTGTTGCTCCCTAAGCTCAAAAGTGCCCGATCTCTCTCCCTAGCCAACCAAACTTGTTGATTCTTTAGGAATTGGTTGAGAAGGCCTAGATCCATACTTCCACCAAGAGAAAAGTTGATTCTCCCACCAATCCCTTGCGGGTCTTGTTACTCTTGGGTGTTTGAGCATCCTAGACGGTTGAGGTCACCTCGAAGCCACATTCCATTGTGGTGAAGCTTCGTGGTCTAGTTGGGAGCCTCCAAGCTTTGTGTGGAGTTTGCCCCAACCTTGTTTGTAAAGGTCCGGTCGCCGCCTTCAAGGGCACCTATAGTGGAATCATGGTACCTTGCATCGTGCGAGGGCGTGAGGAGAATACGGTGGCCTTAGTGGCTTATTGGGGAGCATTGTGCCTCCACACCGCTCCAACGGATACGTACTTCCTGTCAAAGGTAAGGAACCTCGGTAACACATCCTCGTCTCCATCGGTTCCACTTGTGGTTATCTCTATCCTTTACTTTGTGTATGCTTATGTTGTTGACTATATCTTACTTGTCTTAATAGCTCTCGTTGTTAGCTTCATTAGGGTTCACCTCATTTTCGTAATATTTGTGAACCCATATGTTGTTTACCTTAACTTGCTAAGATTAACTAAAAAGTGGTCATTGTCTATTCACCCCCCCCCCCTCTAGTCAACCATATCAAGACTTACACTAAGTCACATTGCTTGCAAGGCTTGTGTGTGATGTTGTATTACCGAGTGGACCCCGAGATACCTCTCCGTCACACGGGGTGACAAATCCCAGTCTTGATCCATACTAACTCAACGGACACCTTTGGAGATACCTATAGAGCATCTTTATAGTCACCCAGTTACGTTGTGACGTTCGATACACACAAAGCATTCCTCCGGTGCCAGTGAGTTATATGATCTCATGGTAATAGGAATAAATACTTGACACGCAGAAAACAGTAGCAACAAAATGACACGATCAACATGCTACGTCCATTAGTTTGGGTCTAGTCCATCACATGATTCACCCAATGATGTGATCCAGTTATCAAGCAACAACACCTTGTACATAGTCACGAGACCCTGACTATCCTTGATCAACTAGCCAGCCAACTAGAGGCTTGCTAGGGACAGTGTTTTGTCTATGTATCCACACATGTATCAAAGTCTTCATTCAATACAATTATAGCATGGATAATAAACGATTATCTTGATACAGGAATTATAATAATAACTTATTTATAATTTCCTCTAGGGCATAATTCCAACAGGGATGCCCAAGGCACCCCAAGCCAAATTCAAGGACACCAAAAAGCCTAAGCTTGGGGATGCCCCGGGAAGGCATCCCCTCTTTTGCCTTCAATCCATCGGTAACATTACTTGGAGCTATATTTTTATTCACCACATGATATGTGTTTTGCTTGGAGCGTCTTGTATCATAGGAGTCTTTTCTTTTTGTTCTGTCACAATCATCCTTGCTGCACACCTTTTTGAGAGAGAGAGAGAGACATGCACTCATCGTGATTTTGCTAGAATGCTCATAGTGCTTCACTTATATCTTTTAAGCTAGATACTTTTGCTCTAGTGCTTCACTTATATCTTTTGAGCTAGATACTTTTGCTTTTGTGCTTCACTTATATCTTTAGAGCACGGCGGTGCGTGATTTGGTAGTTGGCTTATGCTATGAAAGTAGTCCCATGTGCTAGGTACCCAAAGAGGATGCAAAAAACTCCATCTTCATGTGCATTGAGTAGAAAGAGAAGTTTCGATTCCTCTCAATTAGATTTGAGACAAGGATTCGGTAATATTGAGAGTTATGTTAGTAGGGTGTTTTGAACCTAGAGATACTTGTGTTGGAGTCAGTGATTCCCGTAACATGCACGTATGGTGAACCGCTATGTTAGGAAGTCGGAGCATAATTGATCTATTGATTGTCATCCTTTGTGTTGAGGTCGGGATCGCGCGATGGTTTACACCTACCAACCCTTCCCCTCGGAGTATGTGTTTAGCACTTTGTTTCGATTACTAATAAAAACTTTCACAATAAGTATGTGAGTTCTTCATGACTAATGTGATCCCATGGTATAGATGCACTTTCACCTTCCACCATTGCTAGCATCTCTACTGCCGCGCAATTCTCGCCGGTGCACAAACCCACCAAATTCCTTCCTCAAAACAGCCACCATACCTACCTACTATGGCATTTTCATAGCCATTCCGAGATATATTGCCATGCAACTCCCACTGTTCCGTCTCATGACTTGCGTCGTCACTCTCATATTGCCATTGCATGATCGTAAGATAGCTAGCAAGATGTTTTCAATGTCATACGCCATGCTAGATCGTTGCACATCCTGATACACTGCCGGAGGCATTTCCTATGGAGTCATCATCATTGTGATCTTCGAGCTGTGAGTAAATAAAAGTGTGATGATCATCATTATTAGAGCATTGTCCCATGTGAGGAAAAAAAAGGCCAAAGAGCCCAAAAACAAAAACAAAATAGAGAAAAGAAAAAAAAGAGGCCTAAGAGCCCAAATAAAAAAAAGAGAGAGAAAAAGAGAGAAGGGACAATGCTACTATCTTTTTCCACACTTGTGCTTCATGATAGCACCATGTTCTTCATGATTGAGAGCTTCTTGCTTTGTCACTACCATATGCTTGTGGGAATCTTCATTATATAACTTGGTTTGTATATTCCAATGATGGGCTTCCTCAAAATTGCCCTAGGTCTTCGTAAGCAAGCAAGTTGGATGCACACCCACTAGTTTTCCTTTTGAGCTTTCACATACTTATAGCTATAGTGTGTCTCTTGTATGGCAATCCCTACTCATTCACATTGATATCTATTGATGGGCATCTCCATAGCCTATTGATACGCCGAGTCAATGTGACCGTCTCCTTTTTTTGTCTCACAACCATCACCACACTCTATTCCACCTATAGTGCTATATCCATGGCTCGCGCTCATGTATTGCATGATAGTTATAAAAAGTTTGAGAAAGTAAGAGTGCGAAAACAATTACTTGGCCAATTCCGAGGTTGTGCATGATTTACATTAGTTGTGTGAGGATGATGGAGCATAGCTAGACTATATGATTTTGTAGGGATAACTTTCTTTGGCCTTGTTATTTTGAAAGTTCATGATTACTTTGCTAGTTTGCTTGAAGTATTGTTGTTTTCATGTCAATAGCAAACTATTGTTTTGAATCGTACGGATCTGAACATTCATGTCACGTGAAAGAAGTTGCAAAGGACAACTATGCTAGGTAGCATACCACATCAAAAATTCATTCTTTATCACTTCCCTACTCGAGGACGAGCAGGAGTTAAGCTTGGGGATGCTTGATACGTCTCCAACGTATCTATAATTTTTGATGGTTTCATGCTATTGTCTTGTCAAACTTTGGATGTTTTGTATGCCTTTTATTTATTTTTTGGGACTAACTTATTAACTCAGTGCCAAGTGCGAGTTCCTGTTTTTTCCATGTTTTTGACCCCTTTCAGAGGAGATTTTGAAACGGAGTCCAAACGGAAGAAAATCCCCGAAAAGAATTTTTTTGGAACGGAAGAAGATCGGATAACTTGGGAGCCAAGCCAGAAGAGCCCTAGGGGGCCCACAAGCCCCCACCCCGCGGCCAGGGGGCGCGCCATCCAGGCTTGTGGGCCCCCTGGAGGTCCCCTGACCTAGGTCTTTCGCCTATATAATCCCAAAAAATCCAGAAAAATTCAGGAGATCATCGCAATCGCTTTTCCGCCGCCGCAAGCTTATGTCTCCGCAAGATCCCATCTGGGGCACGTCCTGGTGCCTTGCCGGAGGGGGGATTCGGACACGGAGGGCTTCTCCATCAACACCATGACCTCTCCGATGATGCGTGAATAGTTCACCATAGACCTACGGGTCCATAGCTAGTAACTAGATGGCTTCTTCTCTCTCTTGGATCTTCAATACAAAGTTCTCCATGATCTTCATGGAGATCTATCCGATGTAATCTTCTTTTGCGGTGTGTTTGTCGAGATCCGATGAATTGTGGATTTATGATCAGATTATCTATGAATCTTATTTGAGTTTCTTCTGATCTCTATTATGCATGATTTCATATCCTTGTAATTCTCTTCGAGTTGTGGGTTTTGTCTGGCCAACTAGATCTATGATTCTTGCAATGGGAGAAGTGCTTGGTTTTGGGTTCATACCGTGTGGTCACCTCATGCAGTGACAGAAGGGGTAGTGAGGCACGTATCGTGTTGTTGCCATCAAGGGTAAAAAGATGGGGTTTTCATCATTGGTTTGAGATTATCCCTCTACATCATGTCATCTTGCTTAAAGCGTTACTCTGTTCGTCATGAACTCAATACACTAGATGCATGCTGGATAGCGGTCGATGTGTGGAGTAATAGTAGTAGATGCAGAAAGTATCGGTCTACTTGTCTCGGACGTGATGCCTATATGTATGATCATTGCCTTAGATATCGTCATGACTTTGCGCGGTTCTATCAATTGCTCGACAGTAATTTGTTCACCCACCGTAATACTTGCTATTTTGAGAGTAGCCTCTAGTGAACACTATGGCCCCTAGGGTCTACTCCACACCATATTTTCAGCCTTACACTTTTTACTTCGTTGCACTTTCCGCCTTCAGATCTCACTTTGCAAACAATCTTGAAGGGATTGACAACCCCTTTGAAGCGTTGGGTGCAAGCTTGTTTGTGTTTGCGCAGGTACTCTGGACTTGACAAGACCCTCCTTCTGGATCGATACCTTGGTTCTCAAACTGAGGGAAATACTTACTGCTCCTGTGATGCATCACCCTTTCCTCTTCAAGGGAAGAACCAACGCAAGCCCAGCCTCTGTCAACGTGTCAACTTCTCACGCTGTTGTGTGTGGGATAGCAGTAGACATCAATAACATGTATATCAAATATACTTGATTTTTCCTTGGCCGCCTTCTTATCAGTCAAATACTTGGGGCAGTTGCGCTTCCAGTGACCCAGTCCCTTGCAATAATAACACTCTGTTTCAGGCTTAGGCCCAACCTTGGGTTTCTTCGTCGGATTGGCAACAGGCTTGCCGCTCTTCTTGGAGTTACCCTTCTTCCCTTTGCCTTTTCTCTTGAAACTAGTGGTCTTATTGACCATCAACACTTGTTGCTCTTTCCGGAGTTCTGACTCTGCGACTTTCAGCATCGTGAATAACTCACCGGGTGACTTGTTCATCCCTTGCATGTTATAGTTCAACACAAAGCTCTTATAGCTAGGTGGCAGTGATTGAAGAATTCTGTCAGTGATAGCTTCTTGAGGGAGTTCAATACCCAGCTCAGCTAGACGGTTTGATTACCCAGACATTTTGAGCACATGTTCACTGACAAACGAATTCTCCTCCATCTTGCAAGCATAGAATTTATCGGAGGTCTCATACCTCTCGATCCGGGCGTTCTTCTGAAAGATAAACTTCAACTCCTGGAACATCTCTTATGCTCCATGATGATCAAAGCAACATTGAAGTCCCGGCTCTAAGCCATACAAGACTACACATTGAACTACTGAGTAGTCCTCCTTACGTGTTAACCAGGCGTTCTTAACATCTTGGTCAGCCGTAGCGGGTGGTTCATCTCCTAGCGCAGCATTAAGGACATAATCCTTCTTCCCAGCTTGCAGGAGCAACTTAAGATTACGAGCCCAGTCTACAAAGTTGCTCCCATCATCTTTCAACTTATCTTTCTCTAGGAACGTATTAAAATTCAGGGTGACTAACGCGTGAGCCATTGATCTACAACACATATTTTTCAAAGTGGACTTAGAGTATGTTTAAGATAATTAGAGTTTAACTAATCAAATTACTGATAAACTCCCACTCAAAAAGTACATCTCTCTAGTCATTTGAGTGGTGCATGATCCAAATTCACTAACTCAAGTTTGATCATCACGTGAGTTGAGAATAGTTCCAGTGGTAAGCATCTCTATGCTAATCATATCAACAATACGATTCATGCTCGACCTTTTGGTCTCATGTGTTCTGAGGCCATGTATGCACATGCTAGGCTCGTCAAGTTTAACCCGAGTGTTCTGCGTGTGCAACTATTTTGCACCCGTTGTATGTGAACGTTGAGTCTATCACACCCGATCATCACGTGGTGTCTCGAAACGACGAACTGTCACAATGGTGCACAGTCGGGGAGAACACAATTTCATCTTGAAATTCTAGTGAGAGATCACCTCATAATGCTACTGTCGTTCTAAGCAAAATAAGGTGCATAAAAGGATTAACATCACATGCAATTCAGAAGTGACATGATATGGCCATCATCTTGTGCTTCTTGATCTCCATCACCAAAGCACCGGCATGATCTTCTTGTCACCGGCGCCACACCATGATCTCCATCAACGTGTCTCCATCGAGGTTGTGGTGCTATCTATGCTATTACTACTAAAGCTACGACCTAGCAATATAGTAAACGCATCTGCAAACACAAACGTTAGTTTAAAGACAACCCTATGGCTCCTGCCGGTTGTCGTAGCATCGACGTGCAAGTCGATATTAACTATTACAACATGACCATCTCATACATCCAATATATCACATCACGTCATTGGCCATATCATATCACAAGCATACCCTGCAAAAACAAGTTAGACGTCCTCTAATTTGTTGTTGCATGTTTTACGTGGCTGCTATGGCTATCTAGTATGATCGCATCTTACTTACGCAAAAACCACAACGGAGATGTGCAAATTGCTATTTAACCTCTCTCCAAGGACTACCTCGGTTAAAACCAATTCAACTAAAGTTGAACAAACAGGCACCCGCCAGTCATCTTTATGCAACGAGGTCGCATGTCAATCGATGAAACCAGTTTCTCGTAACGTACGAGTTATGTCGGTCTGGGCCGCTTCAATCCAACAATACCGCCGAATCGAGAAAAGACTAAGGAGGGCAGCAAATCAAATATCACCGTCCACAAAACCTTTTGTGTTCTACTCGATATAACATCTACGCATGAACCTAGATCATGATGCCACTGTTGGGGAACGTTGCATGGGAAACAAAAAAATTCCTACGCACACAAAGATCTATCATGGTGATGTCCATCTACGAGAGGAGATTGGATCTACGTACCCTTGTAGATCGCTCAGCGGGAAGCGTTAAGAAACGCAGTTGATGTAGTGGTACGTCTTCACGACCCGTCCTTCAAACCATCCCATGATCCGTCCCACGAACCGTCTCGCGATCCGTCCTACGATCCGTCCCTATCTAGCGCCAACGGACGACACCTCCGCGTTCAGCACACGTACAGCTCGATGATGATCTCGGGCTTCTTGATCCAGCAAGCAAGACGGAGAAGTAGATGAATTCTCTGGCGGCGTGACGGCGCTCCGGTGGTGGTGATGATCTACTCCTGCATGGCTCCGCCCGAGCTCCGCAGAAATCTGATCTACAGGTAAAACTATGTGGAATAGGCTAGAGTTGCATGTGGCAAAGTTGTGTCTCAAAAAGCCTTAAACCACCAATATATATAGGAGAAGGGGAGGGGCTAGCCTTGGGGCACAAGGGCCCCAAGGGTGCACCGGCCGCCAGGGAGGAGGAGGACTCCTCCAATTCGGTTTGGGAAGGAGGAGTCCTCCTCTTCCTTCCCACCTCCCTCTTTCCTTCTTTTTTTCTTCTTTTCCTTTGGTATTTTTACATGTGGCGCCATAGCCCTCTTGGGCTGACTCCACCAGCCCACTAAGGACTTGGTGCGCCAACCTAGGACCTTGGGCTCACTCCCGGGTGGGTGGGCCCCTCCCAGTAAACACCCGGAACCCATTCCTCACTCCCAGTACACTGCCCGTAATGCCCGAAACTTTCCGGTGACCAAATGAAATCATCCTATATATTAATCTTCGTTTCCGGACCATTTCGGAAACCCTCGTGACGTCCGTGATCTCATCCGGGACTCCGAACAACATTCGGTAACCACACATATAACACAACTATACTAAAACATCATAGAACCTTAAGTGTGCAGACCGTGCGGGTTCAAGAACTATGTAGACATGACCCGAGACACTCCTCAGTCAATATCCAATAGCGGGACCTGGATGCCCATATTGGATCCTACATATTCTCCGAAGACCTTATCGGTTGAACCTTAGTGCCAAGGATTCATATAATCCCGTATGTAATTCCCTTTGTCCTTCGGCATGTTACTTGCCCGAGATTCGATCATCGGTATCCGTATACCTATTTCAATCTCGTTACTGGCAAGTCCCTTTACTCGTTTTGTAATACAAGATCCCGTGAATTACACTTAATCACATTGCTTGCAAGGCTTGTGTGTGATGTTGTATTACCAAGTGGGCCCCGAGATACCTCTCCGTCACACGGAGTGACAAATCCCAGTCTTGATCCATACTAACTCAACGGACACCTTCGGAGATACCTGTAGAGTACCTTTATAGTCACCCGGTTACATTGCGACGTTTGATACACACAAGGTATTCCTCCGGTGCCAGTGAGTTATATGATCTCATAGTCATAGGAATAAATACTTGACACGCAGAAAACAATAGCAACAAAATGACACGATCAATATGCTATGTTGATAGTTTGGGTCTAGTCCATCACATGATTCTCCTAATGATGTGATCCAGTTATCAAGTGACAACACTTGCACATAGCCAGAAAACCTTGACTATCCTTGATCAACTGGCTAGCCAACTAGAGGCTTGCTAGGGACATTGTTTTGTCTATGTATCCACACATGTATGTATGTTTTCATTCAATACAATTATAGCATGGATAATAAAAGATTATCTTGTAAGAGGAAATACAATAATAACTATTTATTATTGCCTCTAGGGCATATTTCCAACACATATGTCTTTTTAAGAATGTCGTCATAGTTGGAATCCAGCGAAGTCCATGGTGGTCGCTTCAGGGCATTGATAGTGCGCGTCACTTTCACCGGATCTAGCTTCTCCTTCGGAGGTGGAGTTTTATTTGCAAAATGGTCCCTCAATTGGGCACGACATATGTCCCCGTTTTCCTGCGCGGTCCTCTCATATGGTAACTTTTCCAAAGGCTTGAGATATGGACCGTATATCCCGCCTCTGCTTGTACTGCTAGCCGCCGAAGCGGCGGCGTCTCTCTTCCGTCGTTGCTGACGAGGCGGAGAAGGAGGCGGACTTCTGTGATGTGCCGGAGGAGCCGGAGCGGAGGTGTCTGTCTTCTACCATTGCCGACAAGGCGAAGGAGGAGGCGGACTGTTCTGACACGCCGGATTAGGCGAAGGAGGACGCGGAGTGCCCTCACGCGTCGGAGGAGCCGGAGAAGGAGGCGGAGTGCCCTGATCACTCGCAAGAGGACGAGGAGGAGGAGGAGGCGGAGTGCCATGACTCGCTGGAGGAGGAGGAGGAGGAGGCGGAGGCGTCCAGTTTGGAAGTTTGATGTACTCCTTCTGCCATAGACATATACTCCTCACAGCACAAACGAACTGATTCCCCTTCACCTGTAGGGTGGTCAAGCTCGAGCTCCTCAAATATCTCCATTACTTGATCCACCATCACAACAGCATAACCATGTGGAATCAGAAGGCAGTGAAAAGTTGCGTTGGGTTGAGGAGGTGCAATAGAGCCGACAACCGCCTTAGAAGTGAGGTTCCGGCATTTCGTCATAAGCACACAATGTTGAGCCTCCGTGATAGTATCCACGGGGTAACTCGGAGCCGTGGAGTCAAGCTGAACGGGCTCCGTGGAAGCCACGTTGCTTCTCCGCTGAGATGGTGGGGTACCTTCTGGGGTAGCTTCGTGCCGCTGAGATGGTTGGCCGGCAGCTCGCTGGCTCAAGAGTTCCTCTATCTTTTGTAGTCTTGCATTGATCTTCTGCATGTCGCTCAGCTCCGCTTTCCTCTTTCTCTCCCGACTTCTGTAATCGCCTGCGTAGGGAAACCCAACCTTCCATGGTATGGAGCCTGGTGTGCCTTGTGTTCGTCCAGGATGCTCAACATTCCCAAGGGCCTCAGTCAGCTTGTCCTTCTCTCTGTCGGGAAAGAACGTCCCTTCCTGCGCTGCGGTGATATACTTCTAATGCTTCTTGATGGGTAGTGCAAGTTGCTCATCCGTCCAACAGCGCTTCCCTGTTTTAGGGTCCAAATTTCCCCCAACCCCGAAGAACCAAGTTCTTGAAGGGTCTGTCCAATTCAATGTCCGTGGTTCGACCCCTTTAGCAATCAGGTCATTCTCAGCTTTGTGCCACAAGAGTCGGGCTTTGAGGTAGCCACCTGACCCCGTGTGATGGTGATGTTGCTTCTTTGCAGCATTGTTCTTGTTTCTCTCTGACATTTTCTTACTTTTGTTCAATGTCTTGTAGGCCACAAATGCGGACCAGTGATCTCTTATCTTCTCAAATCGACCGACGAATTCTAGAGTCTTCCCTTTGTCGACAAACTTTGATTTCAACTCCTTCTTCCACCTCCTGAATAGATCTGCCATCTTCTTAAGAGCACATGCCTTGATGAGTGGCTCTATAATTGGCGTATTTGGATCGTCCTCTCGCCGTAGGGTGAAATTTGCCTTCAACACGGTCCAAAGATCATCTTTTTGACTATCGGTGCCATAATCACCTTTAGGGACATCGTCGCCCTTAGGCTTATTCCATTGCTTGATGCTGATCGGGATGTTGTCCCTAACAATAGTTCCACACTGAGCAGAAAATGTGCCCTTGGTCCGCTTGGGTTTAATCAGTAGGCCATTGTCCGTGAGTGATGTGATCATGAACCTTTCATCCTTGCGCAACCTTCTCTTCGGGCCTCGTCTCGTTACCGAAGTTTGGCTCGATCCGGAGGGCTATAAAAGAAGAAAGAAGAGTTAATATATGTACATACCAAAAAAATTAATGCATAAATTGGCTAGTCAGCACAAGCTTAATTAATATATGTACCTCGCCGGACTTTGCAACAGCTCCCTCCTCCGTTCGGTCACCGGAGCCGTCATCATGGTCTCCTTCTTCCTCCGGCATTCGGTCACGGGAGCCATCATGATCATGTCCTTCCTCCTCCATTGTTCAATCACCCGAGCCTTCATCCTCTCCTTCAAGACCATCATTGTCGTTGAGATACGACAAGACATCACGTCCGACGAGGATTATCTCACCCAACAATTGTTTTTGTTCCCAAGTCTCTTTGATCCATAGTTTCTGCAAATATTTCAGCTCCTTGTATGAATAACCGAATTACACAAACTTCTATGTTTTAAACATGCAAAAAACATTTTCTTTGGCTCCCATTAATATTGGCCAAAAAAGTTCCATCATTATACGATTTATGTTTTGTGAATGAATGAATGGGACTTGACAATGCATTCCCATGACTTACAAGATATAGCTTGAGAGTGCTTTCAAGGGAAGGGAAGCAAGGAGAAAACCCTAGCCAAGTGTTAGCGATTTGACATGAATTGAACGTGCCAAGTGTAACCTGATTCAATATCCACGTGAGGCATGGCAAATTGCTAGTCGAGTAGAAAGGACAAAGGGATATTTTGGAGTTATACTCCATGAATATATTGCAGATTTTGTGTTGGTGTACATGTTTACCAGAAACTTCCTCGTAGCTTCATGCTATGAGATTTAATTATTGTCGATATGTTCTATAGTTTGTGGTATCTTCCCTGGAATGAAAACCTGAACCATGGAGTAGTGTTGTGACAAGTAGTGACACCACCAAATGATTTCATTTTAAGATGAACAACAGTATAACAACGAACAACATGCATGCAAAGAAAATAAAACTATTTGCTTAACTGAATTATTGCACCCAATAAGAAAAATGCATGCATCTTGACACTATTCTTTTTACTTGCCCCAACAAGAACTGAACTTTAGTTAACTGAATCATTAACTACTGAGTTGTACAGATAATCTACAAAGTTTTTAGTATCAAATTATTTTCACTATAAGGACCTTGCATATAAGCATTCTACACACATGAGTACTACTTGTCTTTATGAATATAAACCACACAAGAATCAGACTAGATTCAGACTAGATTTACACTAAATTTGTTGATCAAGATTCAGTTTCAAAAAATCTAATCTGAATTTACATTGTTTGTTGACGAGGTTAAAATCTTCAATCAAGGTTAAAATTTCAGAGTTTGTGACCTCTAGAGATGATGTAACTGGACTCTAGAGATGCAAATTTTGCCAGCAGACAATGAGTATGTGCTGAAGGTGTAGGTATACTATTTGCTCAGGTTCAGGCACACTCAGTCAGCAAACAATCCATATCGACTGATCAAACAACTAATCATGTAACTGCACTATTTGCTCGCACATTATTTTCAACCAAATTAGAGTGTACACAATTAAAAAAATTAGGCAGAGGCGGCGGCGCGATAAGCAGAGCGTGGGCAGCCGAAGCGCGGGCGGCGTCGGTATCGTAGCGGGCGGCAGCGTCGGGACACGGGGAGGGGGAGAGGAGATGAGGGGAATAGCACGGCGGATCACAGTGGGAGCGGGGACGGCGTCGGGGCAGGGCTCGGCAGCGACGACAACGAGGTGGTAGCCTGGCGGCGTTGGGGAGGGCTCGGCGATGACGGTGAAAAGGAGCAGCCTGGGGCGTCGGGCATAGAAGAACAAGTGATTTCGAGAAACTGCAAAGTGTGGGCTTATATACACAGAGCATTGGTCCTGGTTGGTGGCACAAACCGGGACCAACACCACCCTTGTGGACCCGGTTGGTGCCACCAACCGGGACTAAAGGGCTGCATTAGTCCCCGTTGGAGCCACCAACCGAAACTAAAGGGTTGCGGCTGGCACGGCCTCGGGCGGGTGACGTTTAGTCCCACCTCGCTAGCCGAAGGGTGCCGATAGTTGTTTATAAGCGCTAGTGTGCCTCCCCTTTAGAGCTCCTCTCTAATACAGGCATATGGGCCTAAACGCGTCTCTTTGCCTTTGGGCCTACTCGGCCAATTGTGGGCCTGCATCCTCGCCCAACTAACGGATCCCAGTAGGCGACATTTTTTTCAAGTATTTTGTTTTGTTTTTTTTGCTTTATTTATTTTCTTTTGTTTCTACTTATAGCTAAATACTTAGAGTTTTGGAGTGATTCTTTTTTGCTTTAGGTCACAAAAATTATAATTTTTTTGTTAGTGCCATTAGTTTTCAAGTTTGAATAGTTTAAATTTGAATTCCTTCAAATTTATGTGAATCACTAGTTTGTGAATAAATTTACTTGAAAAATAGATTTTTGAGTGATATTTTTCCTGCTATTTAATATTAGTGTGTTTTATCACTATATTCAATTTGGAAATTTTTAAGTTATTTTAAATGGGTGTTTTAATCAAAAACAGATTTTGTTATTTTAGTTTGCTATGAAAGTTTCTAACAAAAAAAATACTTTATGAATTTTTTTTGCTATTAATGTTTTGAACAAAAAATATTTTGACAATTTTAGTTGCATAAATTTTATGTAATTTTAGTTTCAAAAATACTAGAGGTTTATAAAAGCTTTCTAGTTGATTCTTTTTGCTACTAGAGTTTTATAAAAGCTTTTTAGTTGATTCTCTTTGCTATTGAGGAATATTACAGTTTTGTTTTAGTTGATCATAACAGAATATTTTAATTGATTATTTTTATTTTATTATTTTTTCTATTAGAGTTTCATAAAAGTTTCCTAGTTCATTCTTTTTGCTACTAGTTTATTCTTTGAGCTAAATGACCCTGAAATTGAAAAGCACTACAAATGAACTCTGAAAAGGTTGAAAGTTGGCATGAGATCATAATTTCACCCACATAACATGTGCTAAAAAGTTGAGAGGGTTACGACAAAAACTGGATGCACTTCGTGTAGAAAACGGACAATCCCTTTCGAAGTACCACGGTTACGGACGAAAACTCATGTGTTACAAAGGGATTTCTTTTTTTAAAACTTATTTGAACTACAGACTTTTTGTGTGTTCAAAATGCACCATTGAAAGCCACATCATCAATTTTCAACCCTTTCTGATTTCATTTGGTATTTTTCATGCATTTATTGATTTTTCTGAGCTCCCCGAAATTGAAAAAGCACTACAAATGAACACTGGAAAGGTTGAAAGTTGACATGGTATCATTATTTCACCCACATAGCATGTGCTAAAAAGTTGAGAGGGTTACAACAAAAACTGGATGCACTTCGTGTACAAAACGGACAATCTCTTTCGAAGTATTAGGGTTTCATACAAAAACTCATGTGTTACAAAGGGATTTCATTTTTTTGAACTTATTTGAACTGCAGACTTTTTGTGTGTTCAAAATGCACCATTCAAAGCCACATCATATATTTTTAACCCTTTCTGACTTCATTTGGTATTTTTCATGCATTTCCTGATTTTTTTGAGGTAAATGACCCTGAAATTGAAAAGCACTACAAATGAACTCTGAAAAGGTTGAAAGTTGGCATGGTATCATCATTTTACCCACATAGCTTGTGCTAAAAAGTTGAGAGGGTTACGACAAAATCTAGATGCACTTCGTGTACAAAACAGACAATCTCTTTCGAAGTATGAGGGTTTCGGACGAAAACTCATCTGTTACAAAGGAATTTCATTTTTTGAACTTATTTGAACTCCAGACTTTTCTGTGTTCAAAATGCACCATTCAAAGCCACATCATCAATTTTCAACCCTTTCTGACTTCATTTGGTATTTTTCATGCATTTACTCATTTTTTGAGCTAAATGACCGTGAAATTGAAAAGCACTACAAATGAACTCTGAAAAGGTTGAAAGGTTGCATGGTATCATAATTTCACCCACATAGCATGTGCTAAAAAGTTGAGAGGATTACAACAAAAACTGGATGCACTTCGTGTACAAAATGGACAATCTCGTTTGAAGTATTAGGGTTTCAGACGAAAACTCATCTGTTACAAAAGGCATTTCATTTCTTCACATGTAACTGAAGTGGTATTCTAGATCAAAGGCATCATCATACTAGTTGTGGAGAGAAAGTCTTCACTTTTTCTTCGCTTGTGTCCTTTGCTTATTGCGCCGTAACCATGGATAATCTTCATCGTTTAACAGGGTGCTTGGGTGAGCCTTGACTTTGAAGGGAGGAATTTCATGAAACTTTTCATAATCTTCAGACATGTCTGTCTTGCCCTCCAATCCCATGATGTCTCTTTTTCCTGAAAGAGCTATGTGGCGCTTTGGCTCATCGTATGATGTATTCGCTACCTTATCTTTTCTTTTTCTCGGTTTGGTAGACATGTTCTTCACATAGAAAACCCGCGCCACATCATTGGCTAGGATGAATGGTTCATTTGTGTACCCAAGATTGTTCAGATTCACTCTTGTCATTTCGTACTATGGGTCTACATGTACCCCGCCTCCTGACCGATTGACCCATTTGCACTGAAACAAAGGGACCTTGAAATCATAATATCATATCAATAGTCAAGTTCCCATTTGTACAATATGTAACCATAATATGTGTCATTTCCCCTCTTGGTTGCTGCATCAAAGCGGACATCGCTGTTTTGGTTGGTGCTCTGTTGATCTTGGGCGATCGTGTAAAATGTATTCCCATTTATCTCGTACCCTTTGTAAGTCAATACAGTCGAAGATGGTTCCCTCGCCAACGAGTACAACTCATGAGAAATAGTGTTGTCACCCATGAGACTTTTTGCAACCAACTGCCGAAAGTCCTGATGTGTCATATGTAATCCAGTCGTCACACTGCTCCGGGTGTTTGGAGTGCAGAATATTCTTGTGTTCAGCGACACATGGGGCACCAAGGTAGAACTCTATAGAAGTGTGTTGTGTGCTTGAGACCAAGAATGCCCGTTCATACATATTATTGAGTCCGTTCCTAGCGTGCCTTTTCCAGTCATTCTCCCCTCATACCGCGATTGAGGGAGACCAATCTTCTTAAGGTCAGGAATGAAGTCAACACAAAACCCAATGACATCCTCTATTTGATGGCCCATGGAGATGCTTCCTTCTGGCTTAGCGCGGTTATGAACATATTTCTTTAAGACTCCCATGAACCTCTCAAAGGGAAACATATTGTGTAGAAATACAGGGCCCAGAACGACAATCTCGTCGACTAGATGAACTAGGACGTGCGTCATGATATTGAAGAAGGATGGTGGGAACACCAGCTCGAAACTAACAAGACATTGCACCAAATCACTCCTTAACCTTAGCAGGATTTCTGGAACGATCACCTTGTGAGATATTGCATTGAGGAATGCACATAGCTTCACAATGGCTAATCGAACGTTTTCCGATAGAAGCCCCCTCAATGCAACCGGAAACATTTGTATCATAATCACGTGGCAGTCATGAGACTTTAGGTTCTGGAACTTTTTCTCTGCCATATTTATTATTCCCTTTATATTCGACGAGAAGCCAGACGGGACCTTCATACTGAGCAGGCATTCAAAGAAGATTTCCTTCTCTTCTTTGGTAAGAGCGTAGCTGGCAGTACCTTTATACTGCTTTGGATGCATGCCGTCTTTTTCATGCACACATTGATGTTCCTCCCATGCCTCCGGTGAATCTTTTGTCTTCCCATACACTCCCAAGAGGCCTAGCAGGTTCACGCAAAGATTCTTCATCACATGCATCACGTCGATTGCAGAGCGGACCTCTAGGTCCTTCCAATAGGGTAGGTCCCAAAATATAGATTTCTTCTTCCACATGGGTGCGCGTCCTGCATCGTCAGTCGGAATAGATAGTCCGACAGGACCCTTTCCAAAGATTACTTGTAAATCATTGACCATATCAAGTATGTGATCACCGGTACGGAGGGCGGGCTTCTTCCGGTGATCTGCCTCACCTTTGAAATGCTTTCCTTTCTTTTGAGATTAATGGTTGGTCGGAAGAAATCGATGATGCCCGAGGTACACATTCTTCATGCATTTGTCCAAATATATACTGTCGATGTCATCTAAATAGTGTACACATGCATGGTATCCCTTGTTTGCGTGTCCTCAAAGGTTACTGAGAGGAGGCCAATCGTTCATGGTTACAAACAACAACGCATGTAGGTAAAATTCCTCCTTTCGTTCTCATCCCACACATGTACAACTCTTCCATTCCATAGATGTAAAATTTCATCAACTAATGGCCTTAGGTACACATCAATGTCATTGCCGGGTTGCTTAGGGCCTTGGATGAGCATTGGCATCATAATGAACTTCCGCTTCATGCACAACCAAGGAGGAAGGTTATACATACATAGAGTCACATGCCATGTGTTATGCTTGCTGCTCTGCTCCCCAAAAGGATTAACACCATATGCACTTAAACCAAACCATGTCTTCGTTGGGTCACCTGTAAAGTCGCTCCACTTTCCCTCGATCTTTCTCCACTACGACCCGTCAGCGGGTGCTCTCAACTTCTCGTCTTTCTTACGGTCTTTTATGTGCCATTGCATCAACTCAGCATGCTTTTTGTTTCTGAACAGACATTTCAACCGTGGTATTATAGGAGCATACCACATCACCTTGGCAGGAACCCTCTTCCCGGTGCGCTGGCCCTCAACATCACCAGGGCAATCTCTCCTGATCTTATATCACAATGCACCGCATACCGGGCATGCGTTCAAATCCTCGTACGCACCGCGATATAGGATGCGGTCATTAGGGCATGCATGTATCTTCTGCACCTCCAATCCTAGAGGGCATATAACCTTATTTTCTTCGTACGTACTATCGGGCAATTCATTATCCTTTGGAAGCTTCTTCTTCATTATTTTCAGTAGCGAACTAAATACCTTGTCAGATACACCATTGTCTGCCTTCCATTGTAGCAATTCCAGTGTGGTACCGAGCTTTGTGTTGTCATCTTCGCAATTTGGGTACAACTCTTTTTTGTGATCCTCTAATATGCGATCGAACTTCAACTTCTCCCTTTCACGTTCGCATTCTCTCTCTGCATCGACAATGACCCGACGAAGATCATCATCAGGCACATCGTTTGGTTCCTCTTGATCTTCAACTTCCCCCATTGCACCATCACCGTATTCAGGGGGCGGGTAGTTGTCATCATCCTCTTCTTCTTCATTATCTTCCATCATAACCCCTCTTTCTTCGTGCTTGGTCAAAACATTATAGTGTGGCATAAAACCCTTCTCAAGCAGGTGGAAGTGAAGGGTTTTAGAGTTGGAGAAAGCCTTCGTATTCCCATTGACAGTACATGGACAATGCATAAAACCATTATGCTTGTTTGCCTCAGCCGCTTTGAGAAAATTATGCACGCCCTTAATATACTCGGAGGTGCGTTGGTCACCGTACATCCATTGCGAGTTCATTTGCGTGCGTTATATAGTAAAGTGTATTAAAACCATTACGACATATCATGAATAAACAAGTGACCAAATTAATAGAAATTCATTATCACATTAAAGCCAAAGTACAGCAGTGACCAAAATAAATACGTAACATTCATACATAGTTCTCATTATTGAACAACATATAGCTCTCTAGAGCATCTAATTAAAACATACATTGAAACTACAAAATTTAAATGCAACAACAAATGCGATCATAACCGCAACTAAGGTACCAATTGATGCAATGACATAATGATACCAAGGCTCTGTATGAATGGCATATTTTCTAATCTTTCTAATCTTCAAGCGCATTGCATCCATCTTGATCTTGTGATCATCGACGACATCGGCAACATTCAACTCCAGTTTAATCTTCTCCTCTTCAACTCTTTGTAACTTTTCTTTCAAGTAATTGTTTTCTTTTTCAACCAAATTTAACTTCTCGACATGAATTTCTATGTCGGTTGGAATTTCCGGTTCACATACCTCCTAGATTAAAAAATCTATGTCATGTTGCTCGGCATAATTGTCACAAACACTAAATAAAACAAATAGTTATAAAAGATAATATATACCACATCCTAATCATAGACAGGACGAGGGCCGACGGAGGCGGATACCAAAACCATCGCACTATATAATAACAAACAATATTAAAAGTAAGAAAATTACACAAGTATCTATCTAAATCATACAAGTAAGAACTTTTTTATTTTAGAAAGAAGATACGGAGAAGAGACTAACCATGGTGGTGCCGGCGCCGAGATGGGCTCGGACGATCGATGGCGGTGAGGACGGGGACGGGACAGGAAGGACCACCAAACCTAGACAAATCTTGAGGAAAATGGAGCTTGGACAAGGAGCCTTGAGAGGAGAAAGCTTAAGTGTGACTCGGGCATTTCATCGAACATCTCATGTGCATAGGAGGTGAGCTAGAGCGCCACAAGGCTCTCCCATGGCCAGCCAAAAAAACAGAGCAGTGCACTGCTCTGCTCGCGGGCAGGGGGTATATATAGGCCAACCATTGGTCTCGGTTTGTGGCTGGAACCGGGACCAATGGTTGTGGGCCAGGTGCGAGACCCATTGGTCCCAGTTCGTGTCTAGAATTGGGACCAAAGGGGTCAGACGAACCGGTACCAATGACCCACGAGGCCCGGCCGGTGCCCTGTCCTCACGAGCCGGGACCGATGCCCCATGGATCCCGCTTTGTGAGTGAACCGGGATTAATGGGATTTCAGGCCTGGACCAAAGCCATGTTTTCTACTAGTGACGGAGTCGCCGCCGCTCGCCTAGCATTTCAACGCAATAACGGGACACCGCCCGCGAGCGCTTCATTGCAGCGCCGGGAGCTACATCGTAGCTCCAAGACCACCGGGGATCGCTCCATTGCATAGCGTCAGCAGCGCCAGCGAACGCTCCATTGCAGCGCCGGAAGGGAGCTCTGGGGAGGGCAGAGCGTCATTGCAGCACCACGCGAGCTGCATTGCAGCTCCGAGACCGCTGGTGAGCGCTCCACTCCAGCCTCAGAAGGGAGCTCTCGTGAGCGCTCCATTGCACTACCGATGAGCTGCCTTGCAGCTCCGAGACCGCCGATGAGTGCTCCATACAAGCATCGGGAGTGCCGACAAGCATTCATTGCTGCGTCGATGAGCTCTCCATTTGCAGCGCCGGGAGGAAGCATCGACGAGCGCTCCATTGCACCCAGGCAGCACCGCATAAGTCACTACCAACCGTCACAGCAAGACATAGCAGCAATTTGTTTTCGTTGTTGCAGAAATAGCCGCCCGTCGCGGCCGCCGTCGCAGCCATGGTGATGCTACAAAACATAGGGGTTGCACGCGTGATGAGGCACACCAGAGCCATGCAACTGAGGTGACTGAAGTCGCCCTCCATCGGCCTTGCATGTTGTTGTGGTGGCCAACGCCGCCTTCTCCGTTTTGCACCCGTAGCCCGTGATGAGGATGCAACACTGATGTGGTTGCATCATCCTCTCTAATTTCAAACATTGGTGGAGTTGGACGGAGGATGCATCAAGACATCGGCCAACAGCAGCCCGTGATGATTTTCTAGCAGCTATGATGGTCTTCGCCATGGGTCCTCTCCTAAGGATAAATGAGATTGAAAAGGGGAAGCAAACAAGGAACGTGTGAAGGAGGCAACTTCGTCGTGAGATATAAGGTTGGGAAAGCGGTGGGTCACCACACAAGGACATGTGACGCGTAGAGGAGGGGGTTTACGAGATGCAAATATCAGTCGGTAGATTTAGAGATTTTTCCTTTATTCATCCTCTATCTTTTTTTCTTTTGGTTTTATCATTTCAGTTTTTCCTTTTCTAGTTTGTTTTTCATTTTCTTCCTTTTTTATTTTTTCAAAATAGTCATCTTTTTAATACAAATTGAACATTTTTAAATCAAACATTATTTAGATACACGTTTTAGTTACATATTGAATATTTATCCAGATAAATATTGTACATTTGTAAAATGCACATTAAAAGTCGTATAAATACACAGTGAACATTTTAAAACATACATTGAATAGTTTTTTTCAAACGTCATGACAACTTTCTTTAAAACGTGCAAACATTTGTTAAGTGTTAGAGCACTATTATATGTCCATAACAAAATTTTAAATAAGCCAACAATTTTATACATTTCATGGCTATTTTTTAATAAATTACAAGAAACATATTTTTAAAAATGTTAACATTTACTAATGTCATGATCATTTTTATAAATTACACATACAAATGTTTTCATTTTCATGAACTTAAAAAAATTCATGAAGAATATTTTAAATGTGTGAGCAACTTTTGGATGTACACAAGAATATTTGAATGGTACGAAAATTTAAATATCATTAAATGAGTGATGAATTTTTAAGAAAAAAATATGTAGAGTAATACTTTATATATTTCTAAATATAAACAAGAGTGAAAAAACGAATGAAGGAACGTTCTACTCGGCAGGTCCACCAACGCGTCGCTTGAGGCGAGGTTTTTTTTAACAGTACAGACGCAAATGTTTATATACACGCGCATACACTCACCCCTATGACCGCATACACGTCCTATGAGGACCTCTGAGAGACTGAGCTGGCATCTCATCTTGAGATTTACGAAGCCACCGTAGGCGTCTCGTCGTCGACGGAAACGTCTTCTCTCACTGAAAACGTATCGTCGGAAATCCTGAAATAAATCCAATAATAATGCAAGCATCGGGATTTAAATCCTGATGGGCTAGCGATACCACTATTTCTCAAAGCATCCAAAAACATGTTGGTTTGCGTTGAGGAGAGGTTTCTTTTGGTCGGTCTTGCGTGAAGACCCATACGCGCCCGTTCGTTGCTCCCAGACTTCTTTCGTCCCCTGTAGCAGCAAATGCCCATGACCGTGGCTGTGACCAGCATGGGCGGCTGCGCGGCAGGCCGAAGACCCTGCGCGTTCGCCCCTCGGTTGCCGTTTCTGACCCTGGCCCAGCACCCCGAACGCCAGCCTCGCCTGCTTACCTGACGCGGCGGGTCGCGACATCATCTTTACGGGGATGTCGATCGTTGTCTTTATGGGCCGCTCATACGCCTCGCAAGATTGGACATCTGCGAAAATCGTCTCGAAGCTCTAACTCTCGAGAGAAAGTGTTGCCTACGAGTGACTTATTTTATTAAATAAGAATGCCTACTGTACTATCTTCTTTCTTGACTCCATTAACTCAGTTTACACAAAGGAATCCGTCGAGTCTAGTAAGAAGGAATAGAGAAAAAGAAAGTCACTTATCAACTTCTACTTTGGTTATTGAGACTTGCCCGCGTATCTGACCTATGTGTACCTATTCCCTAGCCTAAGTAGCTTACCCGGTGTCCTAATAATTGTCTGTCAATCCGGCAACTTGCCCTACTGCCTATCGACGCTACTGTCCTAAGTCTCCTACTCATATACCCAAGGTCAAAGACTTTGCAAGGCAAAAAACTGATTTCAGAATTGCTTAACTGCTGAGAGCTAATATCGGGGAGTAGTAAGACAGCCCACCACAAGATGAATGAGTGCTCCTCTCCTACGTCGACTTACTAGCCAGGTTGAGCCTTTGAGCCATAAGAGGAGGGAGAATCTTGTTGATTTTCAAGGGAATGATTATATGAATTTCAAGGAGGATATTGTTACCTTCATCAGATTGATTGATAAATGGTCGTCGATTGACAACTACTACTTTTTTCCAATGAGAAAGGAAGGAGGAAGGGGATCTCAACAAGCCATGGATATATAGCCTACAGCCGAGTTGACAAAGAAGACAGTTTCAAAGCTCGAAGAGCATATTTGTGAGGTTGATCCCTAAGTGCAGAGTTTCATGTGACGAACAACGAAACTCCATTTCTTCAAACACAACCCTGTGTCACCGACAAACGTTTGACTTTGACTATGTTTTTTTTGGGGTATGAAGATTCTACTTACACCCAATGATGCAACATTTTGAAAATATGTTCAACGGGGTCTTAAGAAAGGCGAACTTAAGGCCTGTAGTTTTTAAGATCATGTCACTAATCAAAAGATGAAGGATAGCGAAGACTAGATGGCTAGTGGCCTTATGCAAACAAAGAAGAGGGATGCTAACCAATTGATCCTAAAAGATCTTATTTGTGATAGGTCGGGTTGGACTTAGTGGCCAACGTTAGGGATGGTAGAGTCAATATGGGATGTGGAATTCTAGGAAACATTCTTATCCGTGCTCACTCATAATGTGAACATGGTCTTTAGTTTCCTCCAACTGATTCCTGTTTTTTTAGCCTTTTTCAGTAAGTCCTTAATAGCTAAAAATGCTTTGACTCTAAGGGTTACCTTGGTACCTTTATTTGCATATGCTTCGTTTCGGACAGGAGGAGCAGATTGACATTAATGCAATGGCACGTGGATTCAATTGAGAAGGGATGGCTGCTCTCTATGACGTGATGGGGGAATGAGATGTTGGGACATGGGAGTTATCGGTGGATTGATAGGGGAGCAGATGCGTGGGCTAGTTCAATCTTTTTGCTCCTACCTTCCTAGCCTTATGGACATGAGTCCTCTGGCCTAGTCCTAAACTCTTCCCGCAGCCTTCCTTACACTTATTGCCCGGCATACCTCGGAAGGCATACCCTCGAACAAATTCATTCATGTGCCCTCTTCATGATAAAGCATTGCCTTACTTTGCTTGCTAGCTCTAAGCCCACCTCCTTTACTACACTACACCCTCTCACCGCCCCTATTCACCTCGAAAGGCTTCTAACTTCCCCTAAACCTTACTTATTCAGGGCAATATTCGGAACTTAGGGTCATTGCCTTTCATCCGCCTTTCTCTCTATGCTTAGAACCTATCCATAGAAATGAAATTCAAAACTTTGGAGCCGAGAGGACACGTTCAAGGAGTAGTGCAAAGTAGCAGATAGAGGGGCGCTCCCGCTTAGGCATTAGGCCTTAGGCACGAGAAAGGACATCATTCTCGGTCGTCCCTTCCTTCCCATAAAAAGGCTCTCTTGCATCTTTTGCTTCCCCACCCGACATCTATTCTAGATTCACCGTCTTCAGATGCATCGGTTTATTATGCTTATACTTAATATTAATACTGGCTAGTTACTTCAATTACCTTACCCCACCGCCATCCTTTTAAGGAGGCTTCAGAGCACCCAGTCATAGCTCGTCACAAGAAAGTATTGATGGTCGAGTCCCCGTGCATGAAGTTAGTAGATTCGAGTGAACTGGCCGTACTACAAATCGACATACTTGAGGGAGCTTCTTACTAAACCAAAGAAAGGGCAGCTCTAGTTGTGTTGTCGATTCCCTGCTCCCGAGAGCTTTCACACTATGGGATGGGAGTCCCTTCCAAGACTTGACCAAAATCTCCCCACAATTTCTTGATTTTAAGCAGTTCGGAGGCCTTCTTCTAGTTACGATTCACCCTCATCTGTCACTGTAGGTGTTCTAGCTTTAGTCTTTAGTATCATTTTGAGTTATGCATTTGGAATGCTCCCCTTCCAAGAAAACTAAACTAACCTTGCTAAGTGCTAGCCAGGTGAAAGTGCTTTTCGCTACTAGTTTTGGTGTTCTCTTCCCTTTAATCCAATTGAATCAATCGATCACAAGAACAAGAACAAGAAGGCACTGTACTTTCAATAGGCCCTACTTCCAAGACCTCTATCTCTATTTATTTTCATTCTTCCCTTTGGTCAGATACTAGAGCATAGTATTTTTATTGGACATCCTCCTCACTATTGACATTATGGAAAACCGGATCAGTAAACTATTGCATCTAAGGGAACAGAGCAGCAGATCTCGGGATAAGAAAGATAAAGAAATATGAAACTTCACTGCCTTACTTGAAAAACTAAGCTTGTTATTGACCCACTAATCTTACCTTCCCTCAATACTTCCACTGAAAAGAGCAGATCACATAAAAAAGGATAGCGAATGATCGATTCACCATTGATAGAATTAACCCTAAAAGGAGGGATGAAGCACATGCCACTGAATCCACTAAAGAGAAGGAAAAGAGGAAAGAGAGGCGCCAGGTCCAAGAAGGTATGGAAAAAGCATTAGAGGTTTGATTCGCTCAAGGTTTTGAACAACAAGTCTCGTACACCACCAGTTAATACCAACCACGGTTGACTTGATTTTTGATAGATTGAATTGCTTTCAAATTCAGCGTGGTTGTGAGATTAATCGTACCCACCCGGCTAGGCCACCTGCGATACTCGCTAATATACTACCTTCTTTCAGGCAATGAAAAAGATATGGTTTCTAGTACCTCACTAACCACTGCTCGCGAGAAGCATGGGGGGAGTCTAGATAGAAGGGTTTTCAATAATGGTGGTTCATTGCATCACCGTAATAAGTGCCTCAATACTTTCGAGTCTAAGGGGCGTGAGTTAGAGGCACAATATTCTTTCTATACATTCAACTAGCAGCCCTAGCTTATTGAGCATCAATCACTATTTCTCTAAGTCATAACTAGTACCTCCCTTGTGGCGAAACCAATGGTTCACTTGATCTCTAAAGAACAGCTTTCGTCGTACGACAGGGCCAAGGATATATATGCCCTTCTCTTCATTGCTTTCCTAAAATGCGCAAGTAATCACCTTCGAAATGGTACCAAAAGGCCGGCTCAAATCGTCTATTACAGCTTGGTGGAACCTATTCTTTGACCAGCTCTTCTTTCGACTAGCGTGCTTAGATAAAATACAACAATACCTATATCGCTCGTTGTTGAAATTGTAGTTTAGGTGACTGTATGTCTTTACATCTTCTCCGGCTGATCGGGGTCTCCAAAGTAAGCAAAAAGAAGGAGTATTGACAACCATCTTAGGTTGTTTGTCGGGCTTCATTCTAACCAGAATGAGCTCATGGACCACCTTCGAAAGAAAGTAAACTCTCTTCCTCTGATCTCTATAATGGGTCTAGTAACTGCTTTAGTTGCTCGTCTCACAATTAAGTTGGTGGGTGCTTGGTCGATCTTCTTATTCCAAAGCTCCGAGATGAATCCAATCTTATCTTACTAGGGCTCCCTCCTTCAGTTTGAAGAAGACCACGCATGCTTATTCTCAAACTGGTACACGCTTTGGTATTCTACTCTCCATCAAAGAATAGGCCTCAACACTTTGAGTGTGAAATCCAGCTACTCTGCCATCGCCTCCTCCACGAACAACTTTCTAGTAAGAAAGTTCAAATGCATTTTTACACCTATTGAAGGAATTGAATGGAATAGAAAAAAGGGAGTGGTATGGGGACTTGATATTGTACCAATACTTTAAAGTAGTAGAGATGATACTTCATATCGTACCAATACACATACAAATCACTATCACCAATTTCTTAGAGGATTCAGACTTTAATCACTTTTTGAGCTATAGTACACGTCAAATATCGATCGTTGTCTTCATGGGCCGGTTGAGTCACAAACCTGCCTGTGCGAAACGGTGACTCCTTGCCGCAGAGAGCGACATATAGGAGGTCCCCTCGCGTGAAGCCCCTGACGCGCCCGTTTGTGAGTAAATTGCTCATAACCACCACATTTGTGGCTAGGATACTCCAAAACTACCGCTCTTGCCAAAAATCATAAAAGACCACTACTTCCCCGTCAAGTGGATAACAAATCGCACTGATTCCTGCGTTAGCTCGTTGTAACAGCGAAACTGACAAGTTGAACCCACGTGTCAGGTTGATGTGGTGTGCTTGCGTGGACAACATGTTGAGTTGGACAATGGACCCACCTCTCAATGACTCGAGTATTTTATCCTCTTTTCTTTCTTCATCTTCCCCGGCAAGTAAATTGCTCTCCCTGCGTTCCCCGTCGAATAGAACCATCGGCCATCGGATCCACCCCATAAGGCAACGTGGTGCGCTGCCTCCTTCCATACAACATCGAACTCGACGACGCAGCGCCGATCGACGCTCAGTTGCAGCACCGCTGCAGTGACTGACCACTCGGCGCACTATCAGGCGGGCAGGCAAGCTGTGCCTCGATCTTGATGGAGCGGGCGCGCGGGGACTCGACCTCGCCGGATCTGGCAGGGATGCGGGCGAGCGGGGGCTCGATCTCGCCGAAGCTGGCAGGGGTGGGGGATGGGCGAGGGTTCGACCTCACCGGAGGTGCCAGAGGCGCGGGCACGCGAGGCATGTGCCTCCCGGAGTTAGCAAGGGTGCAAATACGCGGGGATTCCACCTCGTCGGAGTGGGCACGGGCATGGGCACTCGGGGGTTCAGATTGGCCGTAGCGGGCGCGGTTTGGACTCGCCAAAGCAGACAGGGCTCGACCTCGCCGGAGCTGGCAGGGATGCGAGCTCGCGGTAGTTCGGCCTCGTCGGAGCGGGCACGGTCAGCCGCCGCTGTTGTTCTTCCACGAACAACGCTCTTCTATACTACTAATAAACAGTCCAGCGTATTCATCGCTACGTCACCCCAACCAAAGCTACACAATTTCCCGCAGAGGAATTATAACCTTAGGATCAGATCTTCTAATTATATCTAACCATCAAAATTATGCGAGGCCCACCTTAAATGTACATCTACCATATTAGTTGCACGGACGAAAACTCTGCCAGTTGACGTGCAACCAAAAAAATCTCCCCCGTTCACGTTCACGTCCAGCACCTTCTTCGAAAAATTAGGGGAAGTGCTAAATTAGGGGAAGTGCTAAACAAAATAGCTAAATTCACGTCGAGCACCTTATACGGAAACAAACAACAAATAAGGGAAATCATATCAATCTGCCCCCGTTCAACGTTGTCGTCCAGACGTCCAGCAGTTCGTGCGTCGTCGTCGCCGTCCAGACGCAGCCGTCGACGCATCCACCAACGGCCGCTACGACGAGCTCTTCACCAACAGAGCTGCAAACGTCGACGCATCCGCCAACGGCCACGACGAAGAGGTCTTCACCAAGAGAGCTGCAGCCGCCGAGACACCCGTCCACGGCCGCGATGACAAGCTATACGCCGTATAAGGTGTTGCCTTCTCTCTGCGTTCTGATCCATCTATTGCTTTGATTGATCTGGTTGTCTTTCTGCAAAAAATTATCATAACAACTACATCATGATCCATTGTTCTAAATAATTAATAAAAACTGAATTCAAATGGTTCCATACGCAGAACAAGAAAACTTTGATGGTAAATAGTAGGATGTAGTTGAACATGAAACTCTATACCTTCCTGTACAATGGTATGATGACATTTTTCACATTAACAGAGTTGGCGGAGTTCGTATGACACCAACCACTCCCAACGGGACGCGCACCCCCTTCCAAGATATAAGCAACTCCCAATCATTGGGTGATGATCAGTACCTAATCAGTATATTTTTGTTTTGTTACTCGACTGCTAAATTGTCTCATTTATTACAGACCCTAAAGAAGTAAAAAGGCAGAGGGATAGAGAGTGGTATGCACAAAATAGGGATGAGATTAATAAGAGACGTCGTGAGGCCTATAAACAGAAGAAGATTGCCGCTGCCGAGAACAGTGCGACAAACGCACAGCTGACTATATCACAAGGTAATGACCATCAACTAAATGATATAAGGCCCATACGTATTGTTATTTAACGATCTATTCTTTGTCTATTCAGACCGTAGTGATATTAAGAACCGCATTGAACGTGAGCGGTATGCACAGAATAGAGAGAAAATATTAAAGCGACAGCGACAGGCCTGTGACCAGAAAAAGCATAATGTTGTCGTCCTTGATGGTAGTAACCTTGTAACACAAGTCATGGCTACTGGACAATCAGCAGTCACACAACTGGCTAACATAACATGTGCGGGTGGTGCAGTACCAAATTCCAGAGAGCTTCTAGACGAAAACGAGAATATTTATGGTGGCGACGAATTCGATTGGTTGCACAGAAATGATGCATACCAGATTCAACGAACGTCTGGACAAGTAAGAGTCAAACAAATGGAAGTGGTAGAGAACCCACAACTCAACCTACGTATCCAAGAAGATTCTTTTAAAAAAAGAGGTTACTTCTGTGACTTATTAATGGTGCTAAATTATCAGGTTTGACTTTCTTCTTTAATTTGGCCCTCTCCTATAGTTTCAGGTATAGCGCATTCTGATGATAATGGTCCAGTGATGCAGCCTACACCAGCTGCAGGGCAAACCACTCATAATCAAGGTGTTGTGCGTTTTTTTCTAAAACTGGTACATGACAAAGGGTTACAACCAAAGGTACTTACTCATTGGGACACAAAATGTTTTCAGGCAACGACCATGAAGAACATGCATACGGAATACTGGAGCCCGATGTCCACACCGTCAACATTGATGGTGTGCATTATGTCCTTTTGTGTTTCATCTCCTCATTGTTGTTGAACATGAACTTAACATGATTTCTGACCCTGAATGAATTATTCATATCTTCGGTACTAGAATGCGATGGAGATAGGAACCAGATAGAAACTACAGACGTTAACCATGATGAAGAAGCTAGGATCTTCGCGGAACGAGGTATATTGTTGCTATCATGAGTTATCAGTAAACTATAACATATGATACTATGGTTTCTACATGCAGTTTGATTAATGCAAGTGTCTAATCTTATCCAGAAGTTACTTTTGAATCCTACCGAGTGGATCAACAGGATGGTCATGCGACTCCCAGTACTGATATTTATGACAGGGTTTACATGAACCTGCCCAAAAAGCACCATGTGCTTAGGAAAGTTAGTGATTGCCGCCACTGTGGAGCTTTGAGGATTCAATACGAGGGGCATGCGTTTTGTTGCAGAAAGGGGAAAGTGGATATATTTACTCCAGATGTTCCTGAAGAGTTGAAAAGGTTGTTTAAAAGTTAGGATGATGAGGATGCTAAATATTTCAGAGAAAATATACGGTATTTCAACTCTCATTTCTCTTTCACAAGTCTTGGAGTCACACTTGATCGTCGAGTCAGCACCGCAGCAGGAACCGGTGTATATACATTTCGTGCATGTGGGGGGTTCTACCACGCTCTTGGCGATCTATTGTCTTCTGATAATGGCCCTCGACATTTGCAGCTATATATTTATGATACAGATGAAAACTTGTTTCACAGGGTTAAGAGGTTTCCGAATCTTAGGTTAGATCTCATCCGAAAGATTCTTAAAATACTAGAGCACAACCCTTATGCTCAAGTTTTAAAAAGCCTTGGTACTGTTCCGAATCTAGATGAATACAGAATCTCATTAAATACAGATATCAACCTTGATCAAAGAAGGTACAATGCGCCAACTACCTCTCAGGTAGCAGCAATCTGGGTTGAAGGGAGCGACCCACAAAAAACTTTTGATAGAAGTGTTATCGTGTATGCCAAAGGAGACCGTCCCCTGTATATTAGAGCATACTATGGGTGCTACGACCCATTGTCATATCCACTATTCTTCCCACATGGGGAGATTGGTTGGAATCGTGAGATGCCGTATATTGGGCCGGTCGCTGACACAAACCAGGATTCAGTGGATTATTCGACACGTCAAGAGAACCAAGCCTGTGTTTTTTCCTTCAGGTATAATGTTCATTATTGGTTTTTCCATTTTAGTAAAAGTCAGCCTTACTCACTAATCCATCTTTCAGACGATAATGACAATATAACAGAACAAGTTGGTCATACCGCACAACAGGATGAAGAGGCCACTGATTTACCTGCAGGTATGTGACCAGATTGTTGTTTTTATATTCTTATGATTCTGTTATACCAAATTTAATGATGTTTAACAATTTTTAGATGACAACGAGGATAACCCGGTTGAGGATTTTGGTGACAATGAGATGAATGCCACAAACTCAAGGAAATTTGTTAGCGCGAGGGAGTATTATTGCTTCAAGCTGCAGGTCCGGAAGAAGCTTCTTAATATCATCTTGTTTGGGGGGCGCCTTTTCCAACAGTGGGTTGTTGACATGTACATCAAGATTGAGACAATGAGGCTTGACTGGTACTCAAAGCCAGTGAATCAAAAGGTTATACGCGCTCACCTCTACTAGGTAATGTACTTGTGTTTATACCTAAAAATTACATTATAGATACCACACTCTTTGCTTGGACCATGTGTACTAATTGGCGCCAAATATTAATTTATTATAGGGTCTTGTTGACACCATCATCGCCGGCGAGTCACGCGGTGACCGGATTGGAAAGCGAATCGTGCTTCCACGTACATTTCCTGGTGGTGATCGTGACATGCAGCGCAGGTTCCTGGATGTGATGGCAATAGTTCAGCGATGGGGTAAACCGGATTATTTTATCACGATGACATGCAATCCCTACTGGGAGGAGATAACTCAGGAATTGTTGCCTGGACAGCTGCCGCAAGACCGTCCAGACCTTGTCGCAAGAGTATACAGAGCTAATAAACGTAGTATGATGGACTTACTGACTAAGGGTAAGAATTTTGGAGAAGTCGCGGCTTATGTACATGTCACTGAGTTTCAGAAAAGAGGTCTCCCTCATGAGCATATACTTCTGATCATGAAAGCAAAAAGCAAGATAAGGACCCCGGATGATTATGATGGGGTGATATCTGCAGAGATACCCGACAAAAAGAAATATCCTATTCTCCATGATCTGGTAGTCAAACACATGTTGCACGGACCATGTAGTGCACTCAAGAAAAGTTGCACGGACCCCGGATGGACAATGTCGGTTTCATTACCCGCGAGATTTCTGTGATGCTACATTACAAGGGAAAGACTCATATCCCATCTATATAAGGAGGGATGATGGGGTGCGAGTTAGGATCAGAGGAGCAGAATTGGACAATAGATGGGTGGTCCCTTACAACCCCTTTCTGCTAATGACATACAATTGTCACATTAATGTCGAAGCATGCTCGAGCATCAAGGCAGTCAAGTACTTGTTCAAGTACATCTACAAAGGGCATGATAAGGCGTCTTTTGCGTTTGAGCAGGATATTATCAATGATGGGGGAATCATCAATGGAATTCGGCAATATAGGGATGCACGATATATATCTCCTCCCGAAGCTATTTACAGGATTTTCGGCTTCAAAATGTTTGGTGTCAGTCCATTTGTATTGCAGCTCCAGCTTCATTTGCCAGACATGCATACAGTCGCATTTAAGGCACATGATAATCTGGAAGATGTTGTTGCTCGGCCATCTTCTTCCAAATCCATGCTTACCGAGTACTTTGAGATGAACCATAAGTATCCGCACGCACGGAAATTGTTGTATAGAGAGTTCCCAGAACATTATAGGTGGATAGCTGGTGGTAAGAAGTGGCAGACGAGAAAAAATAAGAAATCACATATTGGAAGGCTGGTGCATGCACACCCTGCTGAAGGAGAGAGGTACTACTTGCGTGTGCTCCTAAGTCATCTCAAAGGTGACACTTCATTTGATGATTTGAAAACAGTAAATGGCAAGCTATGTGGGTCCTTCAGAGAGGCGTGTGAGCACTTAGGCCTCATTGAGCACGACAGGACACTTGATGATTGCATGACGGAGGCAGCAACATTTCAAATGCCTTGTGCTCTTAGACGTTTGTTTGCCACTATACTGGTATTCTGCGAGGCAACACAAATCCGTCAGTTGTGGGACAAACATCTAGCATCAATGTGTGAAGATTATCGTCGTACTCAGTCGAATGAGGTAGCACTTGAGCAGATGGTCCGTAGGGATATCAGGGATCTGTTGCAATCCATGGGAAAGGATATTAAAATCTATGGACTTCTGGTTCTGGTTGACATATATGGTGATTCTGACGTTGAGTATAAAGAGGTAACAGAGGAGAGACAAGTCAAAGTGGACCAAGAACATCTAGACATATTCAGCCGTTTGAACACTGAGCAACTGGCTGGTTTCAATGACATAATGGATCATGTGACGAACCAAAAAAGCTAGATATTCTTTGTTGATGGTCCAGGAGGCACTGGGAAGACCTACCTATACAAGGCATTGCTTGCAAAGGTCCGTTCAATGGGCCTAATAGCGATCGCAACTGCTACATCAGGTATCGCAGCGTCGATAATGCCTGGAGGCCGGACTGCACACTCTAGATTCAAAATTCCAATCAAGCTCACTCACAAACAGCATGTGTAGTTTCACAAAGCAGAGTGGTACGGCAGAGTTGCTTAAACAGGCCTCCTTGCTAATTTGGGATGAAGTTGCTATGACAAAGCGTCAAGCAGTAGAGACACTCGATAGATCACTACATGATATAATGGAATGTGCTTTACCGTTTGGCGGAAAGGTTGTCGTCTTTGGTGGGGATTTCAGGCAGGTCCTCCCCGTTGTGACCCGAGGGACAAGAGCACAGATCACTGATGCTACATTGTTGAGATCCTATCTGTGGGAGAAGATCTGCAAGATACGCCTCACGCGCAATATGCGGGCACAGACAGACCCTTGGTTCTCTGAATACCTCCTAAGGATAGGCAATGGAACGGAAAAAACAATTGGTGACGACTATGTGTGTCTCCCTGAAGACATTGTGATAACTTATACCGAGGACGAAAAACAAGTTAACAAGCTTATTGAAGATGTCTTCCCATCCCTGCACACCAATGCTACATCGAGAGAGTACATGAGCACACGTGCAATTCTCTCAACAAAAAACGGGCATGTGGATGACCTGAATGACAAGATGATCTCGAGGTTTCCGGGGGAAGAAAAGGTTTACCATAGCTTTGACTCTATCGAGGATGATTTCCAGAACAATTACACGATTGACTTTCTGAACTCGATCACACCAAATGGGTTGCCCCTGCATGTCTTGAAGGTAAAAATCAACTGCCCGGTCATCTTGCTACGGAACCTCGACCCTCATAATGGGCTATGTAATGGAACACGACTTATGATCAGGGCCTTCTAGGATAATGCAATCGATGCAGAGATTGTTGGTGGCGAGCATGCTGGAAAGAGGGTGTTCATACCTAGGATCCCTATGTCGCCCTCAGAGGACACCTCGCTTCCCTTCAAGCTTAAGAGAAAACAGTTCCCCATCCGCCTGAGTTTTGCGATGACCATTAACAAGGCACAGGGTCAAACCATTCCAAATGTCGGTATTTACCTTCCAGAACCCGTTTTCTCACACGGCCAACTATATGTTGCATTGTCAAGGGGTGTGTCAAGAAAGACGACGCAGATTTTAGCCAAGCCTAACAAGGAGATTGATAAAGTTGGGACAAGCACCAAAAACATTGTCTACAAAGATGTTTTAGAGGGGTGATGTATGTGCAATCTTTCGTGTTTTGTTTGCACCTTTGCTTTTGTACCTATAACTATTCTGATCTGGTTTTCTTTCACACAACATGCAGTGCATTTTTTGGACATTTTTAGTTTCTCGGCTGGTCAATACTGGAGGGCCTCACCGTGCAGGTGGGGAACGGTCCTAAAATGAAAAGGCGTTCACATATGAACTGTCCTAAAATGAAAAAGCGTTCACATCTCACCTTATGTTATGATTACTTGTATCATCATTTGGGGAACATACAAATTTCCATTTATTTGGTCAATTGCAGACCTGAAGATCCCTATACCAGCAAAATTTAAGCTGGATGGGATCACTGTGACAAATAATGAAATATTGCAGATTTAAGATGGTTGGAATTACCTTGATTTTAGTAGACACAAATTTGGGACATATGTTATGATTACTTCTCAATGCAAATTTTTATTTAACACATGACCAGGAATATAAGAACAGGAGTACAAAACTCACCTTAATTTTAGTAGACACAAAATCAAAGAAACATTAGAATGAAATGTGACAGAGAGATGCTTCAGCAGCAAGAAGATAACCTCCATCAGCTGAAAAACAGTGCAAAAAATATATCAATCTTTGAGAAAAGAACAAATCAAAGAAAGTATATCAATCTTTGAGAAAAGAACAAATCAAAGAAATAAGTATTGTCTACCTCTAAAACAATTCAGAAGGAAAATATGCAACATATTATTAACATGTATTTTTATGTGAACCACCAAGTGAAGAAGGTTACTCGCCTCTTAGTTCCACACCCGGTTGAAAAGTTTCCCGTTTACTACCATCTTTAGCAATACCAACATCATTGGTTGCAACGCCTGTGACTATTTGATTTTCATCATAAAGGATCTGTCAGAGCAGAATTGAGGCAAATATTAGTCCTCCCACGAAAGAGTTCCTCAACTGAAAAAGGGTCAAAAAGAATGGTACCTCACTCGCAGCAAACCCTGGATACACTTCAACACCTAATTCTTCAGCCTTTACGGACATCCATCTTACCAATTGGCTCAAGCTGAACAAAAGCAAGTATGTTAACACACACGGATTCTCTGAAATAAGAGGAATATAAAACTATACAAGCATCAAGCGAATAATAAAAAGAAAATATCAGCACCTTATTGCATAGTTCCCTTTGTTATCAAAAGGAGATGGAAGTGTCCATGCCTTGTTCTTTGTTAACATCCAGAACTTGTCAGATGAGACATGGACTCTGATTGGGGCCTGTTGAACATATCACAGTCACATAAAAATGAATATCCAAGTTACTTGGTACATCCCACTCTCAGTTTTCCATAGAGCACTCATAACAAGAATGATTTTAGGAACACAAAACTTGCATTTGTTCTATTTGAAGATATCACAACAACCTCCCACAAAATAATATCTTTAATTTCGTATGTTCAGCTGAATCTCCCCTTTTTTCATAAAGGGCGCTTTTATTTACTCAAAATATAGCTAAGATGCACACAACCAAACACCAACAGTATGACAAGAAAAAGGATAAAAAAAGACATGTCGGCAACATTAAAGTCATACAGACAACACTATGCCTATGTCGAAGGAGGTGGCTGAATCAAAGGCATGTGTTCAGTAAATCAACAACAAACAAGCATTATTGCACTAGAAAATCAGAGTGAGGCACAAAAACACATAACATATCGAATGCAGAGTACAGAAGGGCATACATCCTCTTGCCTCCACTCCGGGATGAGCTCATCCAACACACGGGGCTCAAACACATTCCCTGACAGTACATGAGCACCTGCAGAGCAAACAAAAACAAAGGCCCAAATTACTAAGAGGGCGATCAATGCCGTCGCAAGTGTTGTGGTAGTACTACAAGTCTACAACACAGCGGCGAAAACAGGATTCTGTGTGCAAGGCCGCGCACCGACTTCGGCTCCCTTCTCGAGGACGCAGACGGAGAGGTCGGCGTCGGCCGCGCGGCAGAGCTGCTTCAGCCGGATGGCGGCGACGAGCTCATACGCAGGGATAGGGCACTGAAAGCAACAACGACGAGCCAAGAAAACAATAGCCAATCAGTGGGATCAAAATCCAAAAGAAGAGCCAAACGGTGGAGCCACCACCAGAATTTAACAGAAGAGCTAACTAACCAGTGAAATAATTAAGTATATAGTATAGACACATCTTATGAATGCACACGTATTTATAGAAAATTCTTTTTGAGACGCAAACAGGTGAGCAACTGAGCATGGCTTACAGAAAAAATATATTGGTTATAATAGTATACAGCCAAATATTTTATCTCGATATCAGATATGAAGAAACTAAGACTCGAGCTATTTGTTTCCAAAAAGAAACAGAGGACCAGAACTCCATGAAATTAAGGCATCAACTATCTATTTAGGAACTCCAGACTACATTATTCAAGCATCCGGACAACCACGAAAGGCGCAGCAACAACTAAAAGCCAAGCTATGCAAAAAGCACCATCAGATCTGCTTGTCCAAGCTGTGCAAAACCCAGTATTACTGTATACAATGTATTACGAAAATAACTCCATTAATTTTGGATGCGTGGGGTATAAAAAAAGGATGGGGGTCTGAGTAAATAAAAATAAAAGCGTGGGGCCTGAGATAAAGATCATGATTCCCTTTCATCCTCACGTTATGGAAGTCCTTCCCATGATTTTCGGGAGGGACAGTACCTATAACTAACGATCTCTCGATCAGGAGCCTAATAAGCAACAGTTTTTCCACCCTAGGGTTTTCTTCCACCTCTCCTTCATCCTCTCTCCCGATCTCGCCGCCACATCCTCACACCCCTCCACCGCACCGGCCTCCAGCTTGCTGTATACATCTGTCTGTGGTGAACCATCGTCCTATATGTATCAGGCACAATCCTCGGTGGCCTCTGCGGTTCAATCTGCTATCATCGTGGTAATGATGTGTCTCTGTAGTTACATCCTATTCACGATTCCAGATCTACAAGGAAAGGACGAACATAAGAAGATAAGCTTGGGTTTTCAGGAAAGCATCGGCAAGGGAGCCAAGGACGCAGAATCTAATGGAATAGCCGACAAAGATGAAGTGGAGAAAAAGGAGAGAACACAGCCCACTAATTCCGAGGTGACAGACGCATCTTTTCTTTTCCAACTAAGTCCTAACTTGTTTTAATTCTAATTATATTTTATCCTGCATACAAATTATTCTTTATAATGTTGCTCTCAGGAATTAAACTTTAACGAAACAAGTGAAGAGATGCAGCCAACTCGGAACAAGGAATTAGCCTTCCATGAAACAAGTGAACAACTGCAGCCAGCTCAAGATGATGAATTAGCTCAAGATGATGACACCAAAGGGACAAAAACTATAGGGGAAAGGCTGGCAGAATCTAATGGAATAGCCAATACAGATGAAGTGGAGAAAACAAATAGCATGCAGTCCACTGATTCCGAGGTGACAGACGCATCTTTTCTTTTCCAACTAAGTTCTAAATTGTTTTAATTCTAATTATATTATATCCTACATACAAATTATTCTTTGTAATGTTGCTCTCAGGAATTAAACTTCAACGAAACAAGTCAAGAGATGCAGCCAACTCGGAACGAGGAATTAGCCTTCCAGGAAACAAGTGAACAACTGCAGCCAGCTCAAGATGATGAATTAGCTCAAGATGATGACACCAAAGGGACAAAAACTATAGGGGACAGGCTGGCAGAATCTAATGGAATAGCCGACACAGATGAAGTGGAGAAAAAAAAATAGCATGCAGTCCACTGATTCTGAGGTGACAGACGCATCTTTTCTTTTCCAACTATGTCCCAAATTGTTTTATTTCTAATTATTTTAGGTCCTGCATACGAATTATTCTTTGTAATGTTGCTCTCAGGAATTAAACTTTGCTTGTACAAGTGAAGAGATGTAGCCAGCTCAGAACGAGGAATTAGCACAAACATTCGTCACCGAAGGGGCAGAAACTATATTATGGGACAAGCTGGGAGAATCAAATGGAATATATGAGAACGATGAAGTGGAGAACATGACGAGCACGCAATCCACTGATTGTGAAGTCTCCGAAGTGACAGAGGCAGGTGGGGATGAAGAATTAGAACAAACGTCCGGCAGGGAAGGGGTAGAAATTATAGGGGACAAGCTGGCAATGCCTGCGCAGACAGGGAAGCCTATCCGACTGCATAACAAACCTAAGAAGGCACAAGACTACGTGGTGGCTCCAGAAGGCACGGACTAATATTTCTATTCCCTGGTTTTGCTACATTTGTTTTCTTCGTTATTAATAAATGTTATTACTTGCATCATGATAGATTATGCCTGCACCGACGATGACTGGTCTGTGATTGAAAATATCATGTCTGTACCAAATGATAAAAGAAATTTAGTGAGCATTGACGACTCAAATCTCCAAACAAGACACTTGGAACGTCTTTTAATCCCCGTAGAATTTCTTGGCGACGAAGTAAGTATATGTAGCTTTATGACGAGACGATGCTATTTGAACATGAGTTTCTATTATGTCCTATAACCAAGGTGTGCACTTCATATTGCAGATCATAGATGCATACATACATTGCATAAGTGCTAAAGAGCATCTAAAGATGAGGGCAGGTGGAAGTGTGTTCTTAGAGAATGCATGCATCTCTAAGTTAATAAAGGAATTTAAGTTTATACGTGATGACGCACCAAGATGGGTGTTAGACAGAGCTATAACTTATTTGGAGCATGATATGGTGAGTCCCAGTTCCTTACATATTACTATGAATTCAATCATGGATGAATGTTTGTACAGATGGGACCTAAACTAACAAAAACTCTATTTTCAGATATATGTTCCAGTAAACATTAAAGACTTTCATTGGTACCTAGCAGTTATAAATACCGGGGTGCGACGTATCCAGGTGCTCGACTCCTTAGGCCCACGAATGAACCGCAAAGACCTCATCGCTATGGTTAGTTATTAGTTCCACTTCACCATCTTTTGATAAGACGATTTATGTTATTCTTCGGTTGTGATGCTAATGCGTTGTCATTTATTCATGCAACAGCTCGAAGGACTGGAAAATGTATTCCAATATGCATCACTTCACATGGAACTAAAATTTGATAAGTGGAAAGACGTAAACATTACAGCATGGCCAAGGGAAGAATGTATTAAGAGCAGTCTGCAGACAGATGGGTATACCTCTTTCGAACCAAACTTGTTGCTCCCATCCCCTTTCGGTACCTCCTTCTCCTTCAGCATATCTGAACCATTAATATTAAGACATATGTTGTAAGGGCCCGTGCGTTGCAACGGAAGAAAAAAAAATCATAATCTCCAATTGTGATAATCACATTATGCTCTTAAAATTTTAGGACATTTCTTGAAATGCATGAACATTATTTGAATTATGATGAAAATGGCAAAGTATGTTTTGTTAATTAATGATAGCATATGCATAAGAACATTATTTTTATCTTGCTGATATATGTGTTTGCATTTGTAATCTAAATAAAGTCTTAATTTGGTTGCAAACATGTTAGACATCTTCATCGAAAACAATCAATTTGTAAGTACATGCATACCAAATGTTCCAGGTTGCGTATGAATATCGATATTCTTAAAAAATGCAAAATAGAAGAACAAAAAGGGTTTTTGGCCGCGACAGGGATCAAACCTGGGTCTCCAAGGAGGGAGAGCACCCAACCAGTTCAGCTAGCATTGTACTTGTGATAAAATACGGAAAGCATATCCTTTAGAAAGAGCCGAGTCGAAGTTCAAATAACGAATCGTTTTTGTCACTTACGGATGGCATTGGTGGGTAATTTTGGCGAACTTTAGGGGTAAATTTAATGACGCACCACATAAGCAATATGTGTTTTATTAGTAGGTATAGAGGGGAGATACAGAGGATAAAGAAATATATGTACCTCAGATGGATCCCTCAGGGAGTAGAAGGCATCATTGTCCTTGGGCACACATGAAACCAGAATTCCAAAGCCATGGTTGTTTGCCTTCAGAACCTAAATGCGCCAAGAAGACACCTTTATACACCTCACAACATTGAAAGAATGTATGTTAAGCAAGCAAACCAGAGGCGTGAATCACCTTGAATGCATCTTCGTCAGTCTTGTCATCTCCAACATAGATGGGAAGAACATCGTCACTCTCGCTTAGTCCAAGTGATTCAAGCAAAAATTCCACAACTTTCCCCTTGTTCCAGTCAATGACAGGGCAAACTTCAAGAACCTTCAATTAAGAACGCAGCTGACTAAAACAATGCTATGGTTAACAAATAATTTGATACAAAGCCTGGTGATTGTGCATAGTATTCACCTTCCTCCCATGGGTAAGCCTAAGACAAGGGTAGTCCTTCAGAACAGCAGTTACACGCTGATGAACTGTTTCATAGTCCTACGAAGCAATAAACAGAGAAGATAAGTGCCCAGTCAACATTTTAAAAAGAGAATTTGTTTCTGATATGAAACTGAAAGGAACTCTTAGTTGTAGAATTACATGTGGTGCAACGTTCCGGTAATGCACAGACACACAGAACTTGTTATCTTCCATCCTTGCACCATCGATGTCCTTTATACTCTCGCTAAGATTTTCGAACACCTGGCAAGCCACCAAGGTGAGCAACCTGAACTATATGTTCTAAAATGGCACCGTAACCTTTAGAGTTTAGACATTGATACATACCTCAGCTATCATAGGTAAAAACTCACTTGCAGGTTGGAAGAGATTGACCTCTTTACCCTGCGAGTGAAAAGAAGCGAACAATCAAAATTTCGAAACAGAAGAAAAGATCGTGTTGGAACAAAAGCAAGAAAGTTGCTTCACCTCTGAATCAGTGGACCTAACACATTCCACATGGTGGCCATTGGACTCAGACTTCCTAATAGGCCCCATGATGTCCATTCCATGACTTCCAGCATAGTACAGTTCAGTTAGTTTCACAAAGTCAAATACCTAAAGGGACAGAAAACGTCAGGTAGAAGAAATATAGAGTAAAAAAGGAGGCAAATGATATAACAACATACCTTGTCACGAGATCTTCCGCTAATGATTGCAGTCGGGAAAAGTGATGCGACATGCCTCACAGCAGCACGCATCTGTGAAAACAGATCTTTAGAAAGCTGAATGGAGAATTCACCGATATACTAAATGATTGCAGTCGGGAAAAGTTGTAAGAATGTCATCCTTTGTCGCCTCAGGTTATAGAAAAACTAAATGATCTTTCTGCACATGAATAAGCTTTTGCTTGAATATGGGCTGATTTTCCATCATCCATTATGAACAGAAATGACAGAAGAAGAAACATCAAGAAAAAATGTTCATGCCTGCGCAGAAAACCCATTCTCACGCATTCGCAATAAGCTAAATGAACCATGAAAGAGCACCACAACCCCATCTTCATCTTGGAGCGTGAGAGACTCATAACGCTGTGCTATGGGTGCAGAAGTGAATAGGTCATTCCTGACAGAAGCAAGGTTAGTCAGAATGGGTTCTACTTGACTGGAATCATAGAACTGGTCCACCAAATTTGGATCGCAGAGACGCATACTTTTTAGTGAAGCCGGAAACAGCGAGCTTCCGCTCTTCCCCTTTCAGCCTCACCAGCCACCACTCCCACAGCGTGACCTAGCCAAGCACCAAATCGAATCAAACCACCGCCCATCTAGGGAGAAAACAAGAAGGAGAGGCGCATGCGAAATGCGGGAAAGGAAAGGGGGAGAGAGCGTACGTGTGGGTGCTCGGCGGCGGCGCCAAGGCGGCCGCAAAACCGTACAGGGGAGAAGGGAGGGCTCAGCGCGGGGGCTGCGGTTGACGACGACGGGATCTTGCCCTCGACGGAGGGTTGCGGGTCTTTCTTGCCCTGGGTGGAGTAACCTGCCGGCGACGGGATTCCTGGCGACGGTGATTCCTGACGACGGGATTCCTGGAACGGATCAAGACTCGGGCTTGGGCTTGGGCGCCCCCTTGGCGCGCTTCGGCCGGACCGCCGCAGCCTCCTTGTGGCTGTCGCCGGCCTCCGCAGCGACCATGCCGAGCTCGGCCTCCCCGCGTCGCATGGAAGAAGAAGGGCCCCGGCACCGGCGTAGACGAAGAAGGGGCGGGGCGTGGTAGAGCATAGGGCCAGCTCGCGAACCCCCGCGTCCGAAGGAGGACGGAAGGCTCGGTGTCGCCGGCGACCATGCCGAGCTCGACCACCCCGCGTCGCAAGGAGGAGGGAGGGCCCCGGCGTCGGCGCATACGAAGAAGGGCGGGGCGGAGTAGAGAACAGGGCGGGGCCCTCGCGGGCGCTGATGACGAAGGGGAGGCGCTGCCGGTGATGGAGATGAAGGGGAGGGGAGGCCACCAGAGAGCAGTCGCCGTGGACTTGTGGATAGGGATGGGGTGGGGAGAGGAGGGAGTGGGTGAGATTGTGAGTTTTTTTTTTCTATAACCGAGTTGGGGAGTGGGTGATGCTGTGAGTGGATAGCGTTTATCTCCTATAAAAACATTTTTTTAGCAACTCGGTTATTTTGTGTAGGCATGTCCGATTCACTTTCATGGGTGAGGTTTTTTTATCACCGCGGCTATCAAATATCTATAATTTAATTTAATTTCTATAAAATCATTTTTATATAAAACATTTATAAAATTGATAAAAATGTATTGGATATATTTAATTTCTATAATCATATATAGGTCATCTTGTGGTCTCTGGATGATAAATTTTATGGAGTACTTCACTGGAAATGATTTGTCTAACACTCCTACGCAGGTAATTTTTATGTAATACTTATTCTATGTTGTATCATTATTTAACTCTTATTTCTACTTTAATAGGATCATTTTTATGTAATACTTATTCTATGTTGTATCATTATCTAACTCTTATTTCTACTTTAATAGGATCATATGGCAGATTTTAGAACAAAACTAGCTGTCATTTTAGTGGACTCGGAATTGAATGATGATAATATAAGAAATCGAGACATGGAAGATGACGAAACCAATATAGATTCCACGGATTGTATGATTCTGGATGGACCCCCTCATAATCTCAAAACATCGAATACATCATTAGATGTTGAGCTCATCTCATAGTCATATATCCTTTCACCGTGTGTCAACCCAACAAACGATGACTTAATAGACGAACTGTGCTTGTTCATCAGTATGATTGATGATGACGCTTTACTAGAGTAAGCCATGTTCTTTTAGTTCATTTTGTATTCTAATAAACTACTCTCATGTCATTATAATTGACGAAATTTTGATTTTACAGAAGCGAATGGGTGAAAAGCTCCGATCCTTACCCTATCAGCTTAAAGTTGAGACAAATAAAAAACATATTAAACAATGATGAATATATGGATATTGATTGCTTTAACATGGCTGTGCGGATACTAGTGCGGCACGAAGTCCAGCTTCTTAGAGACATTCCATCTCACTACATGGATCTAAACTTTTGTGTAAGTTACTATAATTGCGTTTTACATATTTTTTCTCATAGCACTATTGTTTTCTTATTTTTATTTTAGTCCATGTTTCAATATGCACGAGACCCAAGTCATCATGAAAATATGGACAGTGCTACGTTTAAACGATTCTTTCATAGTTGGCCTGACAACAATGAGTATCATATCTCACAGTGTGATATGGTAAGATTTTAATTTTTCGTTTATAACAGTGGTTTATTTGGTTTTAATTAATATTTCATGTATTTATAAATGCATGCATCATTGCAGATTTTATTGCCTTGGGACATTTTTGGGCTGTTTCTATTGTTTGTCTTGGATCAAGATAAAAAAATTATCTCAATTTTTGATCCGATACCATTACCTACTTTGGGGAAGAATATACTTAAAACCGTGGTCAGTAACCTAAACCTCGCACTCCAAGTTGCAAACCCTGCATTCAAGGACGATATCTCTAAATGGGAATGTATAGTTCCGGTTGTTCCAACAAACTCACACCCGTATGAATCTTTTCAATGCATTAAATATTAAATAATTCATTAATTCAACACACATTATGTGTTTATTTCATACATGCAGTGCCTTGTCGGTGTATTTGGTTTTTAACTACATGCACTCATTGTGCGATGGAAAGCTATATTTCCCTATACCCGAGGTGAGTATTTACACCATGCTTATTTGTATACACATTGCACATACAAACTTGGTATAACAATGTTGTCTAATGCATATGTAGGATTGTTTTGAACTGAGGAAGCGATTTTTGGTGCATATTTTAAAGTATGAAGAAAATGAATCTCAAAACAATATCCCATACACTGAAGGAAGCAGCATAGATCGCATCTATAGATGGACTTTCATTGCTTCAAAAGATGGACCATCAAGATGTGCTTAGTCCTGGTTTTTAAAATATATTTCTGTAAGAATTATAATACAATTATTATGTGATCGTGAATTTTGTGCGGAGACATGTTTCTGGATCATATGTTACGCACGTTCTCATATTGTTTTATATAAGACACTGATAAATGGCTCAATAAAAAACTCAAATATGTTTTACTATAGATTATGAAACGTGTGTTGGATCATAAATATGTCACAATTTTGAAAATACAATTTGAATGACATAATAACATTTTGTACCCGTCTGAAAAAAGCAGAAATTATTTTTCTATATGATACCATACGAATCCAATTTTTTTAGACGTGCGTTGCACGTGCATGCTTACTAGTATGAAAAGGAGAAAGGAGATGAGAGAGAAGACAAAAGGTGTGGCTAACAGGTGGGACCCCGTCCACCTAAGCAAGTCAAACAATGACTAGGATAAGCCTTTGCCAGAGAACAAAGAGCCAATAGCCAAACTAGCACTAGTGAAAACCACAAGTGCCAAAATACCACTATGAAAAACCAATATGCCAAAATAGCACTCACTTAAAAAAATCATGCCAAGATACCATTATGAGCTAAATGAGACTAGCCGATGATTAAAAATACTACTTTGCCCTTTACTGTATGCTCGCCGCTGGACAAGGGAAAGGGGTCAGCGCAACCATCCACCTCTAGCTCAGTCGGCCGCCACGACCGCTATTGCGCTGCCTCAGCCATGTTGGCCATTGTGCCTCACACCATTAGCAACTAGCAAGCGGTGACGGCGTCGTGCAGCCACATGGTGCAGTAGCAGGTGCTAGCTACAGTATTATGGTAAGCAACAACAAGCAACACACAAATGGGCCATGCTCCCCATGTGGTTCTGGAGGATGGGACGCGACATGAACGGGGCCGTGCTCCACATAAAGATTGGGGCGGCGATGGGTTGGATGCAGGGAGGAGCTGGGTGGGCATGGCGACACACAGCTGCTGCAGAGTGGCGTCTCCATGTCGCTGGAAACGGCACGAATACAATGGTGAGGCGGCCGGCTTGCATCGTACAACAGCCGTGACTAAAGCTTGGGTTGGCGAAACAATCACCAACCACTTTGACCGGTACAAGCTAGCCTCATGACAACTGGCAGCAACACACATGCTCAGAGAAAAGATGAAGGGTATTTTTGGCAAGGTAGAAAAAACTGATAGCTCCATCCATCATTGACTAACAGAATATGTTTCACAATAGAAGGCAATGCTATTTAGGTATGAAAAAACTGAACTTGAGTGCTATTTTGGCACTTCGGTTTTTCATAATGGTATTTTGGCATTTATGGTTTTCACTAGTGATATTCTGGCTATTCTCTCGAGAACAAACGGGTTTCATCAGACAGTTTTGCTATTAGATGTGTTCAATCTAGAATGAATGCGATTTGTTATCCACTTGACGCGGAAGTGGTGGTATTTTGTGATTTTTGGCAAAAGTGTTAGTTTTGGAGTACCTAGCTACAAATGTGGTGCTTATGATCAATTTACTCCCCGTTCCTCGCTCCCAGACTTCTTCCGTTCCCCGCAGCAGCAAATGCCCATGCCCGCGGCTGCGACCAGCGTGTGCGGCTGCGCGGAGAAGGCAGCCGTTGCCGGACGGGGGTCGCTGGTGCCGATTCACCGGCAGGCCGAAGACCCGGCGCGTTCGCCCCTCGGCTGCCGTCTCTGACCCTGGCCCAGCGGCCCGGACGCCAGCCTCGCCTGCTTACCTGACGCGGCGGGTCGCGGCATCATCTTTACGGGGATGTGATAGGTAATCGATTCCCTTTGACTTTGCGTGACTAGTAACGTTTGATTCGCTCTGATCTGTTGGAACAGCGTTCCGGTTGTAGCATGTCTGACCCTTTCATAGAGCAGCACAAATGCTGCACAATTATTGGTACAGTGTAGTCGACTAGTCGATCGTTGCAAGATGTGAACATGTCATCTGTCTGCCGCGCTATCCCAGTGTCATTCTTTGATGACAACGTGTCAGTAACCTCCCGCAGATGTGACCTGTAATACCTACTATTAGCTTTTGATTTGATCCTAGTAGGTGCTGCATTTTGATCAGATTGATGTTAGTGTTGAGGGGGAAAATACAGGTCTTTATGTGTAGAGGGTTTTAGATATAGTATGATGATGGAATTCTGGCTACTTATTTCACTTCTTAGGTTTGGTAATTGGTATCGTACTTTGCGCCATCTTGACGTGTTCTTATAGTACAAAACCAGCATGTCTGACTATTAGGATCTATTCCCTCGTTTCTAAATATAAGTCATTTTTTAGGTTCCACTAAAAGATTACATACAGATGTATATAGACATACTTTAGAGTGTAGATTTATTAATATTGTTTCGTATGTAGTTCCTTAATGAAATCTTTAAAAAGACTTATATTTAGGAGTGGAGGAAGTATGTTGATTTCTTCTGGCATCCAAACCACCAACTACCCCTTCCACTCACCAGTCTATTTTGCTATCTGTTGGTGCCATCCTTCCCTTTTCCGATGCCGATCCATCCACCCCGAAAGGGATTGGCAGAACCCTGCTAGACCGTAGGAGAGCACTCTACCACTAATTGTAGTTGTAGCACAGCTCACATTCTTTTTCGGACGCAATAGTCCAAAATAGTGGTAAGTACACTGACACCGTGCAGTTTTCTGAACTCTCAAGGCAATGTAGAGCGTTCATTTCCTTCTGATGTGTATGTCTGCTGTCTTGTTTCTTCTCCTCGAAATAAAAGCAGCTCGATATTCTGCTGTTGCTTGGTAATAAGACAAAGAGACAAGCGCCACAACCAAGACACCCCTACTTTGGAAGCGCAAGAATTGATCTTGATTCCGGCACTCTAGCAACAGGAGAAGAGCTATTGATATTTATTAGTTTTCGAGACTCTAGCGACTAGCAGAAGGTAAGACAGTGATATGTTAAGAGGGTCATTAAAGAAAGACTAGAAGTACATGGCATATTAGACCACCACCACTTGATATCTCTGTTATCATTTCATTTCATTGTGACAACTTCGAAGGAGGTCCACAATGGATATAATAGTTCCTGCAGTCATAGGTGATATTGTCAGCAGAACAGTATCCTTTGCCATCAAGAAATACTGGCGGCCTCCAGACGTCGAGAAGAATTTGGAGCGGCTAAATCAGTTGGTTCTTAGAGCCCATACCATCGCCGAAGAGGCAGAGGGAAGGCTTATTAACAATCGAGAGATGCTCCAGCAGCTGGGGATATTGACAGAAGGGATGCATAGAGGCCGCTATATGCTTGATAACTTCAAATGTCGAATCCTTGAAGAAGGGAAAGAGGATGAGCAGGAGGTGAGTCAGTTCCCTGGATTATCTATGTTCAATGCAGCGAAGTGTCTTCGTTTGTCCAATAACTATAGGAAAGCAGTGCTCTTTGGCAGTAACAACATAGAAGATCTACAAGGTATGATTGCTACCCTAGAAAAGGCCATTGGTGACTTGAACGAGTTTGTTATTTTTCTGGCGAACTATCCTCCAATTTGCCGCTAGCCTTTTCCACATGTTTTGGTTTGGGAAATTGGTTGTTCATTCGCCTGATGGGATGTGAATGGTCGAACAACAGAAGTTCCTCGGTTAGATTTTGCTTGCATCAAGAAGCTTACTGATAGATTCGCAGATCCTGATGAGCAACCAAGATTTGCATGGTCAGCCACAGTGATTGCAACAAAATCTGAGGGTCCACCCTTGTCTTCGTAGATGATTGGTTGATTTCCGAGAGACAATCTCGTTGCTCAATCCTGGTGCTCGGCTCTTGGATATCTGATGGCATACGCACACAGGCAGCTCCTTCTGTTTGGTGAACGCCCGAATAATTTTTTGTTAAGGGATCAACCATTACAGTGCTTGAGAATTGCCGAAGACACGTGTTCCGGATTTCAGATTACTACTCCATGACAATATCCAACCTCCCCAGGATCAAGACCGATATGTCGGGATTCATGTTGGGATTTGCTGTGGGCTGCGGCCTGTATTAGAGATTTGATGCTCTATGCCGCGTGTGCTGAAAGGCGAGGGTAGAAGAAGCAGAATACGTGGTGGGCAGGCGGAAAGAGCGGTTTAAATTAAAAGATGCACTTGATCTTTGTGTTTTTCAGGAGGCAGTTGATGTATGTAGTAGTATGTTAATCTAGTCGTGTGAGTAGTGAGTAGTGATTACTGACTGTGATGTAGTATGCTACTACTCCGTATTACTCAAGCATTTGCTGGAAATATATATCGCTGCGGCATTTTGGTTCTGTTCTATGTCTCCGTTTCCATTTTTGTTTTTGGTGTGTGCGTGGTACTGAGCTTGAACCTGAGGGGGCGCTGCTGCGCCGTGAGCTCGCCGGCAAAACAGCCATCGCACTGCCTGAGCGCGCACGGCACAGGACCTGCAGAATTAGAAATGTACCAACAGCGCCGCCAAGAAGATGATTGATGATTGATGAGCAAGAAGATGCAAAGTCTCAAGCCAACCACATCCGACAAACGGGACATATTGCAGCGACAGTGAAGCCTGCCTTAGGTGCATGCATGCTCCTTGTCCTGCAAGTGCATGCAGATTGTGCAATGGGAGTGTCAACTTGCTAGGAATAGCTGGGTGGCTGGATAATCTGATGCCGATGGCCTTGGCGCCGGCAAGATCGCCATCGGCTGGGCGTCAGACCCCTTCCGATGTGATGGCCAATTGAAGGAGCCAACGTGCATAGCCGCCGTTCCGATGGTGAAACTTTTGCTCCTCCCTTCCATTCCGATTCCATTACGCTGTTGAGCGGTCAGAGCCCGTGAACATGGGGCGTGATGACGATGTATATGTACTCACCCGACCCGCGCGTTCCCGCCGCCATTATTCCAAGCACCAAAGACCGAAGCAGCTGCAACCGGAATATTGCGATCATCACTTCTGCTCCTCCCTTCCTATGACCATGGAGATGTTCCTGCCCGCAATCCTGAGCGACCTGCTGGGCAGGTCCGTGTCGTTCGTGGTCCAGAGGTACCTGCAGCAGGGCAGCGCCGAGGACGGCATCCGGCAGCTGCACCTCGCGCTGCTGCGCGTGGGCGTCACCGTCGAGGAGGCCGAGGGGCGGCGCATCACCAACCAGGCCATGCTCCGCCAGCTCGACGCGCTCAGGGAGGCCATGTACGGCGGCCACTACATGCTCGACGCCCTCACGTGCGGCCGCGGCGACGTCGCAGACGACGACGCACCGGCTCCGTCCGGCGGCTTCTCGTCCGTGCTGTCCAGGCTCAACCTCAACCCCGCCAAGCGCCTCTGCCTTGCGTGGTCGACAGGCGCGGACGGCGACGCGGAGGTGCGGCGCGTGGTCGACCGGCTCGGCAGCATGATCGCCGACATGAAGGAGTTCGTCGTCTTTCTCAACGGCTACCCTCGCGTGTGCCGCCAGCCCTACAGCGCGCACCTGCTTCTGGAGAGGCTCATGTTCGGCCGGCAGAGGGAAATGGAGCAGATCATAAGCTTTCTGCTGAGACAAGGAGAGGCAGAGTATGGAGTCGGCGTGCTCCCCGTCGTCGGCCCGGCCAGGATCGGGAAGAGCACTCTTGTCGAGCACGTTTGCCACGACGACAGGGTGCGCAACCACTTCTCTTCCATCCTCCTCATGAGCGGCGACGACCTGGAGGACGAGAAGCTGAACGATCCAGGAGACCACGGCCTGATCAAGCATCACGGCCGCGCCTCACACTCGCACAAACGCTCGCTCGTGATCGTCGAGCTGGCCGGAGACGAGGTCCCAGACGAGGGGCGGTGGAGGAGGCTCCGCTCCTCGGCATTCTGCAAGGGTGCCGGGAGCAGGATCATAGTCACCAGCAGGTCGGAGGCGGCCGACGGGCTGGGCACAGAGCGCGCGCTCAGGCTCAAGGTCCTGAGCCCGGAGGCCTACTGGCACTACTTCAAGACGCTGGCCTTCGGCGGCGCGAACCCGGAGGAGCACCCGAGGCTGGTGGCCATCGCCATGGACATATGCACGGAGGAGAAAGGGTCCTTCATCGGCGCCAACATCGCGTGCAGCCTGCTGAGGGCCAACCTGGACGCCCGGTCATGGCGCGGCGTGCTCCGGAACATGAGGGAGTACACGGAGAGGCACCGCCACCTGTTCGGCAAGCACCCGCACGACCTCCTGCGGAAGGACCGGCACGTCTACCTGTGGCGGCTGGCGCAGACGTCCAAGGTGTTCGTGTCCTACGGCTGCTACCAGGCGCGCCCGGAGCAGGAGGACGCGCCCAGGATGACGCTGCAGGAGGTGCTGTCCGGGAGGCCGGCGCCGAGCGGCAGGTTCGAGGCCCTGGCGTGGAGGTCCCAGATACCCCCTTGCTACAGCTACCTCATGAGCTGCTCCGTGCAGACGCCCACCGTGCCGCATATTCTGGCTAGGAAGAAGAGCTCCCGGCTGGTGGTCTGATTCTGTTGATCTTGTGATTGTCGATCCGTAATGTAGATTCATCGTTTGCTCGGAAGGCGCCAAACTTGCAGAAAGTCGTTTTCAACGTTAACCGACCGATAACATATCTTCTAGACTTCTACCGGCCTCAATTCAGTGTCAAGATGCGTGCAATTGCTATCTATTTATCCACTCTTTTCTTTTACTCAAAAATTGTACGTAATGAGATACAACTTTTTGGGGCCCACTATTGTCGAGAGCCACGTTTTCCTCTCACACAATAGATCCAACCTTTTATTACACCTTTGCTAAATTAAAACCTTGTATTTGCAATAGTTTATATATTTGATTGAACTCGTGACGCCAGACCTTTAGAACTAGGCCAATCCTGGATATATTTCAAACACATTTAAATTTTAATGTTTCGCATTTTGTATGTGAAATAAACATATTTCAGTTGAAAAATATGTAACTGTTTATTTCAAAAGAGTGGAATATGTTACATTTTCAAATAACCAGTCTCAAATCGTATATTACAATTTCACACTTTTGAAATGCATCATTTCACATTTTCAAATAATCAGTTTCATAATCGTATTTTACAATTTCATTTTCTGTTGTTATTATTTCACAATGATAAAATATGTAACTGGCTTCTTTCACAAATATCACATCTATTTCAGTTGATTTTTTATCTCACACTTTTGAAATAAACTAGTTCACTTTTTGAAAAATCCAGTTTCAAAAATCATACATTACAAATTCACTCTATTTTTTGTCACGACTCTGAAATATGTTACTGGCTTGTTTCACCAAAATCACTCAATTTCAACTGCACTTTTGTGAATGACATATCTTCACACATTTTGAAATAAACTGTTACACATTTCCAAATAATAACTTTCACAAATTGTCATTTTTGTTTTATATTTGGGTTGAAATATGTTTCTAATGAAATAGGTTGGTTCCACATTTTTCTATTGAAAAAGGATCATTTCACAATTTTCAGGTGAATTAAATGTGCTTATTTCACATACAAATTCTGAAACATTAAGTTTTAAATGTGTTTGAAATGTATCCAAAATCGGTCTACTTTTGAATTTCTTGGTGCCGGAAGTTCAAATATATAAATTATTTCAAATATGAACTTATGGTTTGAAAGATATGAATACTTTTAATTGGGTAAGATGAAATAAAGTCCAGTGATTTGTTTGCAGGGGCGAGAGAAGTGACAGAGGCATGTGTGTCCTTGGGTGAAAAAATGTAGTACTCTCGCCCGCTAGATCGACAAAAATACTCTCTCCGTTTCTAAATATAAGTATTTTTAGAGGTTTCACTAGTGGACTATATATAGATGTATATAGACATACTTTAGAGTGTAGATTCACTCATTTTGCTTCGTTTGCGGTCCACAAGTGAAATCTCTTAAAAGACTTATATTTAGGAATGGAGGAAGTAGTACTCTAGTGGAGGAACCGCTGTCAAAATATCAATATTTATAAATATTGGAAAACTTTTTATACAATATATAGTTTGAGGTGTCACTTGCTAATTGGCTAGACAGCCACAGGTAGGTAGCGGTAACGAGCAATTTTTTATTTTAGCTAAACTTGTACGTATTGGCTAGGGGCTTCAGCTACACAGTCGTCCAATCCTTCCGGTGCAGCAGTTGGATCAACAGTGAAACGACAAACACTAGTCATCGTGGAAAGCAGCGTCACATTTTGCAAGTAGGAGCAGCAGCACGGGGATGAGTACGGTTCGACCGACAACAACAACAACACGGGGATGGTCCATTGCAGCCGCCAACTCCGGCGAGGCCGCACTCCAGCGCAGCGCCGAGAGAGCTTCAACGCAGCGCCAGCAGCCCGTCGCAGCTCTGGTCATGCTTCATTGCACCCGCGACACCGACAGGCTGTGCTCCAACGCAGCGCCGGCGACCCGTCGCGGCTCCGACCATGCTTCATTGCAGCCACGACACCGACATGAAGTGCTCGAACGCAGCAACGATGACCCGTCGCAGTTCCGACCATGCTTCTTTGCAACCGCGATGCTCCATTGTAGCGCCGCCGACCCGTCGCAGCTCCGGCATGCAGCTCCGCTACTCTGTAGCTCCGTCAAACCTGCACAGCACCACACCGCTGCACTGCAGCTCCGCCGCCGTTACAACACAGCCACTTGCAGCTCCACCGTCCGTCGAGAGCAGGGAGGACGCCACACCGTGTGAGCTGTGTGGGAGCAACCCCGTCTCCGACAAGATCGATCGGTTGCAGCACTCCTCTCTCAGCAGCACCGGCGCGTTGCAATACCGGCCATGGTGGAGCATCGTTGCTGACTAGTAGAGGTCGGTGTTGTGCATCTCTCCTCCGTTGTGCAGCAATGGCGGAGATCCCCTCCCCACTTCTCCCATGGATTGCAGTTGGGGAGCAAAAGGTGCGGGCCAAATTAGAGGGGCCATGCTTAGCTGCGGTGGCTAACACCAGCTCGCAGCGCGGCGACTGCATCCATGGCAGATGTGTAGCAGCAGGAGAGCGTGTAGGTTGCAAAGAGAGATGAGGGGAAAAGAAGGAAGAAGATGAGTGGTAAGAACAGCTTGGGAAAAGATAAGGCAAGGTGGAAGAGCGGTGGGTGTGCCTCACAAGTGCACATGTCAAGCAGGAGAGGGGGCTTACAAAATAAAGAAATCAGCTAGTAGATTTTAATCTATTTTCATTGGCTAGTGGTCTTCAACTTCAACCTCGTATGGTTGCTTTGTAATTGTATGATTAGCATATCCATCTTTCCAACGGCAAAATTGACAAAAATGACCCCTGGGACGAAAGAACTCACGGATTGACCCCTCGGGGGAAATAATTCACCGGCCTGACCCTTTTGTGTGGCGCCCGACACCTAGGCGCCACACTGTACTGTGTGACGCCTAGAGGTTAGGCGCCACACCCCCGACCACGTGGCAGGGAGGGCCCCACCCCTAGGCAGTGTGACGCCTAAGCCTCAGGCGTCACACATTGTAATGTGTGGTGCCTGACCCTTAGGCGCCACACACTGACTTACAGAGCCACGGGCCAGCCCCCTCCCCTCCCCACCCCCTCCCCACCCCCTCCCTCATTCAAACAGAAACTTCCATTGCGGCGGCTGGCTCTCATCCCCTCCCTAATCCCCTCCCCCATCTCCTTCAGATCTGAGGATTTCTTCCTTGGATTGATCCCCCAAGGTAATGTCCTCCCCCATCCCTTCCCTTTCCCATCCTTCTATCCAATTTTATTATGTTTTGGTTGAGTAGATTGATTTTAGTAGATTGATTTGAGTAGGTTCTTAGGATTTGACTAGTTAGGATTTGGTTGAGTATATGAGTAGTTAGTAGTTAGTAGTAGTAGTAGGTATAGGAATTGCATTAGGTTTTGGTTTTGGTTGAGTATATGAATAGTGAGTAGTAGTAGTAGTTAGTAGTAGTAGTAGTTAGTAGTAGAGGTAGGTATAGGAATTGTATTAGGTTTTAACTAGTTAGGATATGAGTTAGGATTTGACTAGTTAGTATATGAGTTAGGATTTGCATTAGGTTTTAACTAGTTAGGATATGAGTTAGGTTTTGACTAGTTAGGATATGAGTTAGGATTTGACTAGTTAGTATATGACTAGTTAGTTGAGTATATGACTAGTTAGTAGTTAGTAGTAGTAGTTAGTAGTAGTAGGTATAGGAATTGCATTAGGTTTTGGTTTGTAGTTAGTGGTAGTAGTTAGTATTAGTAGTAGTTCATATGAGTATATGAGTCTTATTTGAATATTAGTAAATGAGTAATTTTTTGTGATTTGTAGGATGGTGTGGCTTCTGAATGATGTTTATGACGTTGAACACCGGGCCTATTTCATGTCGGAGAAGAAGATGGTAAGTAGAAAATGATTAGTAGATTAGTAATATTTTGAAAATGTAATAAGCACTTGATATCTTCTTCTCCTATATGTTTGCAGGAGCTTACGCCCCTAAAGATCCGGTCTCATGGGGCATCCTCTGTAATGCATTACGATGAGCGGTACACCCCGTACATCGAGATGACGGGACTCCTTCCATTCGTGCAGCTTGTGAGTCGGTCAACTCCAAATCTGAACGCTGCGGCAGTCACAGCACTCATTGATCGTTGGAGGCCGGAGACACATAGTTTTCACCTCCGGACCGGAGAGATGACGGTTACTCTTCAAGATGTTCCCATGATCACCGCTCTTCCCATCGAGGGGAAGCCACTATGTATGAGCATTGATTCTGAGGGATGGCGGCATCAAATGGAGGCTCTTATTGGTATGTCGCCGCAGGAGCCGGAGGTGGAAGATGGAGGGAAGAAAGATAGAGTCCCTGCCGGCGCCACTTTCACTTGGATTGCCGCCAACTTTGCTCATTGTCCTGAGGACGCAGATGACGAGGTCATCCAGAGGTATGCTCGCGTCTACATGTGGTACGTCATCTCTAGGACTATCTTTGCGGACGGCACAGGCAAGAATGCTCCTTGGATGTGGCTGAAGGCGTTGACTGTTTTGGACAACAAGTTCAGCTGGGGCTCGGCCGCACTGGCTTACTTGTATCGGCAGGTAATAAATTGTTAATATTAAGTACTCTCTGTTATCTTTTTCTGCTAAACTGATGCATGTTTGTTGTTACTTGTAGTTGGACGATGCTTGTCGCAGGACGACAAAGGACGGTGGAGTTGGTGGTTGTATGCTCCTACTTTCAGTATGGAGCTGGGAACGCCTACCTGTTGGACGCCCTAAAAGCTCAAAGTGGAATACCTGGGATGACCACGACAACCCTGTACGGCAACCTACATGGGCTTACAAGTGGGACTTGGTATCGGAGGTGGCAAGCGAAGTGAACCTATTGTACAAGCAATACACCAACGAGATGGATTCGCTTACCCCCGAGCAGGTAAGATGGTTTCAGAGTTGACTTCCAGCTTCTATGTTGTGAGTGAAATGAATTGTGGTATTCATCTTGTGTTGTAGGTTGAATGGGAGCCATATGGTGTCGGGACAAACTTTGGTGATGCACACATGTTCGAGCTGAATGCACTATGCGTGCAGGAAAGACATCTTTGGCTAATGCGTTGTCCCCTAATATGCAATTGGGCGGTTGAGTGGCATCTCCCGCATCGTGTGCTGCGTCAATTTGGTTACTTTCAGCCACACCCGCCGGAGTGGGTGGACACGGACACACAACTTCACAGGTAACAAAAAATAATTAGTGATTAGTTTTGTTCTTAGTGTTGAGCGAGCTACTGATGTGTTTTGTTCAAAGCAGGTTGGATAGGAGGAGGCAGCGAAAAATCAAGGACTGGCAGAAGCATCATAAGAGCTACGTCCTTATGTTCGAGCAAAGTGTGCAGGCAACTTCGAGCATACAACGAACCCAGTACCGTCAGCATTGTGCTCTTGCGTTCAGCAACTACCTGAGATGGTTTCAGGAGAGTACTCGTGTCGAGATTTGTCCGCCGGCTTACGAGGAGGACATATTGGAAGAACCCACTGAGTACGATGAACTTGCCCAAGGCGGTTACAGCAAGTTGATTCGCGAAGGGTACCAAACTTCCTTCGCCCCTGTCCTGAACTTTGTGGTAAGTGTGCTCCCCTATGTAAATTATGAATTCTAGCAGACCTATTCACTTGCACTTATTTGTTGTCATTGTCTTGTGATCATAGCGCAAAGAGGTCAAGAAACAAGCTGACGAGTCCGAAGATATTCTAGATAACACACCTGGAGGAAAAAAGGGAGAATCTGCACTTCGTCTATTCATAAAGGTGTTGTGTCATTACTATTATTTTGCCCACGAATGCAACATTATAGGTTACCTAATATATGTCATTTATATTTGAATCTAACAGGAACAGGGCAAGAAGTTACGGCGCCTATCCAACATTTTAGGTTGCCGTGACCCTGAATATGTTTCACCTTCGAGATCCGGTTCATCCGAAAGAAATACTCTTGACGATTCAGCTTCTTGGGGCGCTCGTATGGATGATGGTGACATTACCCAAAGAAATACTCAGGAGGATGATGTTGACACTCCTCAGGTATGACATAGCCATACAGTTTGCACTTTCAACCTTCAGCCTTGAACCTTCAAATTTGAACTTTCAACCTTCATATGTATTAGGCTGCGGACGACATGATGTTGAAGGCTTTCCAACGCTCCGCTTACATGTTGAAGCCCAGGAAGGAATTTAAGCGCTACTCACCGGATGATTATGCGAAAGGGAAGAATCCGGTGGCCGGGAGCTCTCGTTTGTCAAGGATGAGAAGCAGGGAGGATGAGGTTGAGGATGACGATGACGATGAGTCCGATGACCCGGATCAATTTGTGGTTGCGAGAAGGAAGAAGCTAGTATCCAAGAGGGGACGAGGCCCCAAGTGATTTGGAGTTGGTGTTGCACTTGTCGAGCTGAACTATTTACTGTAGTCTTGAACTATTTCGAGTTGTGAACCATTTAGTTGTTGTTGCAGTTGTTGTGAACCATTTAGTGCTGTCAAAAGATCCTTATTGCTGGAAATATATTGCTTTATTGCTGTCAATATATTGATTTATTGCTGTTATAAGATCTTTATTGCTGTCAAAAATTGCTTTATTGCTGTCCAAATTCAGTTCTAGCAGGTTTTCACATGTGTGGCGCCTAAGGCTTAGGCGCCACACATGGACTTATACTGGGGGAGGGGGTGGGGAGGGGCTGCGCTGAGGCTGTATAAGTCCATGTGTGGCGCCTAAGCCTTAGGCGCCACACTACACATGTGTGGCGCCTAAGGCTTAGGCGCCACACACTCTGTCATGCCTAGAACTGCATCTTAATGGAGGAGGAGTTCCAAAATAGTGGTGGAGGAGTTCAGATACATACGTTAAAACATACAACACAAAGCACATAGTAGTGGTGGTGGAGTTCAAACATACATACGGTTCTTGAAGTAACTTACGTCCAAAAGTGCATACATAGTGGAGTTTCATTGTCATAAAGCGCGGAACCAAACAAGGTTCAACAACACATAGATTACAAGCATCCGACTCTATTGGGTCGAGCAAGGCCCCTTACCCTTCTTCTTCTTCCTCTCTTCTTCCTCTTCCTCTTCCCTTTTGCGCAGTTTTGAAGCCTCTTCCTTAACCCTCTCCGTGAAGCGCTGATGCTCCCGCTCTCTCTTTGCTGCGGCCTCTGCCAACATCTTCTTAAAGTTAGCTTCATATTCTTTTTTACGTTTATCTAGCGTCTTCCTGTCATTCTCCTTTATCCTAGCCTCATATCGCTTATGCTCAAGGAACATTTGCCACTCCTCATCCCTCTTTGCCTTATCCTCCTCATCCTTCTTCTTTCGCGCTTCCGCTGCATCCTCCTCTCTCAACTTCTTTGCAGCCCTCTCCATCAACAGCTGCTCCTCACTGGCTGCATCCTTCTCCTCCCCCCACTCCGCTTTTGCCTTGTTCGGCTGAGAAGCGGCCATACCTACAAAACAGGCATCATAGCTCATAGTTAGTAAAATAACACACAAAGGAGCATCAAAAACAACATGATAAAGATAAGTGAAATATGTGACATACAGAAATGGTCCTTGTAGGTATCCACGCATACCAATCCTAGTAAGTCCACCACCTATCCCACCACTGCCTCCAGCACCACCACGACCTATCCCACCCCTGCCTCTAGCACCACCACGACCTATCCCACCACTGCCTCTACCACCACCACTTCCTCTAGTACCACGTCCTCTAGTAAGCCCAAGTCGGCTAGGAACATGTTGAGTAGGAACTTGTTGGCTCGTGCTTCCTTGACCCGTCCCTTGTTGGCTCGTGCTTCCTTGACCCGTCCCTTGTTGGCTAGGACTTGGTTGGCTAGGACTTGGTTGGCTTGACCTAGAATCATTGTTTTTGGACTTCTTCTTTCGCGCCGTACACCTTCTTCTGTTGTGCCCTGTTACACCGCAATCTCCACATTGTGATCTCTCAGTAGGCTCTTGGAATTGGTTGTTCCCCATTTCTCTGCCACCACCATGGCCCCATCCATCCATGTCTCCTCTAAAACGCTTTGTCTTTCGTCTTCCCAGTTTCACAACCTTCCACTCTGGGTCGGGCCATAGTTGTACTCCATGATACTCCGGCCATTGTGATTGGTCAAAGTATGGTTCAAATCTAGGAGCCCATGTATGCTTCGTGGTCATGATCGAGAACGCGGACTCCCTCACGGTTAGTGGATGGTTGACGTCCACATTCCTACTGCGAGCTGCCGTGTACAAATGCGAGCATGCGAGATGAAGCAACCTTGGTCTCCCACAAGAGCAATCACACAAGGATAAAGAAACCTTGAAAGCCCTGTTTCCGTGTTGCTGGCCATCGTTTGTCGTTCCTCCGGGCTCATTCACTTCGTATGTCCAATCCTCGTTGTTGTACAGGGTAGCCGTTTGGGAGTCAGCCTTCCGTGATTGAAATACCATCCATTTGTCAACCTTTGGTGGAAACTGGTACTTATACTTTTTCTTGTTCTCTCCCGCAATCTGATCATCTGTTTCTTGTGAGTACTTTAGAAAGTATGCTCTCAACTTGTCGAATGTGTATTGAACTATTGCCGTCACCGGCAACGCACGGACACCCTTCAACACCCGGTTGAAGCATTCTGCCATGTTACTGGTCATTTGACCATATCTTCGGCCATCTTCGTCATAAGCTCGTGCCCACTTGGCCCGAAGTTCAATGTGCCTGTTAAGAAACTCAAGCCCACCTGCATCAAGTTTTTTGTTTACAAGCAAAGAATTGTACAATCTTGCAAATCGTTTGTCAGAAAATGCTTGACAACAATCCTGAAGATCATCCGCCAACTCCTTGCTACCACATGCCCGGTAGAAGTTTGCACAGAAATGCCTCATGCACCATCGATGATGCAAAGGAGCATGGCCGGGAATGACAATGTCAACCGCGTTAAGTATGCCTTGATGACGATCCGATATGACACATATTTCCCTCTCAAACGGTAATACTTTGGTTCTCAAAATATGCAAGAACCATTCCCAGTTAACATTGTTCTCTGACTCAACCAAAGCAAAAGCCAAAGGCATCAACCGGTTATTGGCATCACTTGCTATTGCAACCAACAAAGTGCCCTTGAATTGTCCGGTCAAAAACGTGCCATCGATGGAGATGACAGGACGACAGTGCTGGAAAGCCCTCACACATTGCTCAAATGCCCAAAATGCACGACCAAATACGCGAACCCTATTTCCATTCTTAATCCTTGTTTTCTCCCCATACGGCTCGACCACATGAACCATGCCCGGGTTAGTGTGGGCAATAGCTCCCAACAACCTAGGTATGCGGTTGTATGCTTCCTCCCAATCACCATACAACATCTTGAATGCGGCTTGCTTTGCTTTCCATGCCTTACCATATTTCACCTCGTAGTGAAAGAGGGCTTTCACAAGGTCTTGTACGCTTTTTATGCTCATTATAGGAAGAGAGGAGATGGAGTTGGAAAGCCTATAAGCGATGAACTCGGAGGTTAGTTGTCTATGGCTTTGCGACGATAGGGCACCATCAACCCTCTTGCCTTGACACATGTGAGGCATACAACTGACAATGTTCCATCCTGGCCCTCCTTTCCATGGTCTTGCACGGACAATCCAAGGACAACCTCTATCCTCACATGCAACCGTGTAATGCAGCTTCATGTTTGAATGAACAACTTTGTGTGGCCTGTAATGCGTAACAGAATATTCATCCAACCACATCTTCAGTTCAAAGAATGTTTCGAACTTTGACCCCGGCAAAAAAAATAATCTTCCCATGTGTGTCCCGATGAGAAGGTGGCCTAACTCCAAACAATATGCCTTCGCCTCCGTCAACCACGGCTTCATCCGCAAGGCTAAGATCCTCGAACAATGGTGTCCGGTGATCACGCTTTAATACCTTCGTGAAAGCTTCAGCCTCCTTTGCCGTGAACCCTTCCTCATCAACTTCTTAATCGGGACCCTCATCGTCAGACTCAGAGGCATACCCACGTGAGTACGGAATGGAATGGTCCATTGTCTCTTGCAAATTATATTTGTCCAAATCACCAAGATTGTTGTCATGAAGAACATTACCATCATCATAGTGCTCATAATTAGCCTCTACCAATGGTTCATGTTCAATGTTGACCTCTTCGTTAGCCTCATACACACAAGAAAGAGGTTCAATGCTGGCCTCTTCGTTGATGGTTGCAGGAATAGCTTCAACAATCGAAGAGGAAACCCGGTTCAAATCCAACAAGTTAGGAACATTTGTTTTCATGGCAAATAACTCTAGAGCCTTGTCTAGTGATTCGGCCACCGTATCCTTGTATGCAAGCCAACATTGCCCGGAGTTGACACGCATGGTCTTCCAACGAATGTGCATTCCGAATCCCACATTATGCCTACCAGCAAACTCAACTACATCACTAGGGTCCATCCAATTCAAATCCTTTCGGACTTGTTCCAACAATTCAGCATAGCTAGGACACAAATCGAACACCATGTCAAGCTCATCCGGGTCCGGATCAATATTGCCTTTTAAAAAGGCATCCTTGTCCACGTGATGAACATAAACACATGTTCTTCCCATACCTAAACAACAAAACATAGAACCTTTTTATGAGCAATCATACAATTACAATAACCATAGCCTAACTTCCAAATAACCCTAACCCCCTCATAACCCTAACACAACCAAACATCCCTAACCCTAGCCTAACCATGGCCTAACCCTAGCCTAACCCTAAAACAACCATAATGCACACATCCAAACAACCCTAATCCTAACCCCATCATACCCCTTATCCTAACTTACAAACAAATAAAACAATATGATATACATCCCACATTTCATGAAAAACTAGGGTTTCCTCAAATTTGCAAAAAAAAGAACACAAAAGATTTTCCTTTGGATGAGAATGAGGGGAGAGGTGGGGATTACCTTAGGGGAGTGATTGGACAACAAATGCCCGCTCCAAACCTTCAGATTTGGTGATGTAGAGAAGGATTTGAGGGAGGGGGCAGTGGCTGGGAGAGGGGCTGGGGGAGGGGAATGAGGGAGGGGGTGGGGAGGGGGGTGGGGAGGGGGCTGGCCCGTGGCTCTGTAAGTCAGTGTGTGGCGCCTAAGGGTCAGGCACCACACATTACAATGTGTGACGCCTGAGGCTTAGGCGTCACACTGCCTGGGGGTGGGGCCCTCCCTGCCACGTGGTCGGGGGTGTGGCGCCTAACCTCTAGGCGTCACACAGTACAGTGTGGCGCCTAGGTGTCGGGCGCCACACAAAAGGGTCAGGCCGGTGAATTATTTCCCCCGAGGGGTCAATCCGTGAGTTCTTTCGTCCCAGGGGTCATTTTTGTCAATTTTGCCGTTGGAAAGATGGATATGCTAATCATACAATTACAAAGCAACCATACGAGGTTGAAGTTGAAGACCACTAGCCAATGAAAATAGATTAAAATCTACCAGCTGATTTCTTTATTTTGTAAGCCCCCTCTCCTGCTTGACACGTGCACTTGTGAGGCACACCCACCGCTCTTCCACCTTGCCGTATCTTTTCCCAAGCTGTTCTTACCACTCATCTTCTTCCTTCTTTTCCCCTCATCTCTCTTTGCAACCTACACGCTCTCCTGCTGCTACACATCTGCCATGGATGCAGTCGCCGCGCTGCGAGCTGGTGTTAGCCACCGCAGCTAAGCATGGCCCCTCTAATTTGGCCCGCACCTTTTGCTCCCCAACTGCAATCCATGGGAGAAGTGGGGAGGGGATCTCCGCCATTGCTGCACAACGGAGGAGATATGCACAACACCGACCTCTACTAGTCAGCAACGATGCTCCACCATGGCTGGTATTGCAATGCGCCGGTGCTGCTGAGAGAGGAGTGCTGCAACCGATCGATCTTGTCGGAGACGGGGTTGCTCCCACACAGCTCACGCGGTGTGGCGTCCTCCCTGCTCTCGACGGACGGCGGAGCTGCAAGTGGCTGTGTTGTAACGACGGCGGAGCTGCAGTGCAGCGGTGTGGTGCTGTGCAGGTTTGACGGAGCTACAGAGTAGCGGAGCTGCATGCCGGAGCTGCAACGGGTCGGCGGCGCTACAATGGAGCATCGCGGTTGCAAAGAAGCATGGTCGGAACTGCGACGGGTCATCGTTGCTGCGTTCGAGCACTTCATGTCGGTGTCGTGGCTGCAATGAAGCATGGTCGGAGCCGCGACGGGTCGCCGGCGCTGCGTTGGAGCACAGCCTGTCGGTGTCGCGGGTGCAATGAAGCATGACCAAAGCTGCGACGGGCTGCTGGCGCTGTGTTGAAGCTCTCTCGGCGCTGCGCTGGAGTGCGGCCTCATCGGAGTTAGAACCTTTTTATGAGCAATCATACAATTACAATAACCATAGCCTAACTTCCAAATAACCCTAACCCCCTCATAACCCTAACACAACCAAACATCCCTAACCCTAGCCTAACCATGGCCTAACCCTAGCCTAACCCTAAAACAACCATAATGCACACATCCAAACAACCCTAATCCTAACCCCATCATACCCCTTATCCTAACTTACAAACAAATAAAACAATATGATATACATCCCACATTTCATGAAAAACTAGGGTTTCCTCAAATTTGCAAAAAAAAGAACACAAAAGATTTTCCTTTGGATGAGAATGAGGGGAGAGGTGGGGATTACCTTAGGGGAGTGATTGGACAACAAATGCCCGCTCCAAACCTTCAGATTTGGTGATGTAGAGAAGGATTTGAGGGAGGGGGCAGTGGCTGGGAGAGGGGCTGGGGGAGGGGAATGAGGGAGGGGGTGGGGAGGGGGGTGGGGAGGGGGCTGGCCCGTGGCTCTGTAAGTCAGTGTGTGGCGCCTAAGGGTCAGGCGCCACACATTACAATGTGTGACGCCTGAGGCTTAGGCGTCACACTGCCTGGGGGTGGGGCCCTCCCTGCCACGTGGTCGGGGGTGTGGCGCCTAACCTCTAGGCGTCACACAGTACAGTGTGGCGCCTAGGTGTCGGGCGCCACACAAAAGGGGCAGGCCGGTGAATTATTTCTCCCGAGGGGTCAATCCGTGAGTTCTTTCGTCCCAGGGGTCATTTTTGTCAATTTTGCCCTTTCCAACTAGGCCTGTCTTTGTAGACCGGAGACAGCATGAGAAGTGAAGGAATGTTTCTTTTCAATATTTTTTCGAGGAATCATCTTGGAGGAGTTCCCCTGCCTGGATATATTCAAAAAAAATAGTCACAAAGTTACAAGTTTTATAAATTTTGAGATAATAATGTCCATTTGTACTAACTCAGAATATGGTCAAGAGGATACAAAACATAATAAACCTACACCAGTATAGTATGCTAACACATACACAAAAATGGGATACTAGAAAGTCAAATAAGACTGAAACTAGCCAAAGACAATTTGAATGGATGATATATCCATAAACTATGTTGCCACTCATGTGGGACAAACACATCCTTGACCACCTGCTTCATACAAGTAAGAGAATGGACGAAGCCAGTGCATGCATTGATAGATAACCTGCATAAGATACAATTTATCATAAAAATCATGTCAACTTTACATAGCCACAACGAGCATAACAAGGCATACCATGCCACCGTAATTAGCGAATTAAACTTATGAGGAATTTCATTTGGCCAGTGACCATACATGTTGGTTGCGACTCGGATAGAAGTTCGGCACCGGGTTGAATTAATCACGCGCACAAAAGTGTATAAAAAGGTTTAAGTGTATCATCATGACCTAGAGTTGGATTTTCTTTTTTAGAGAGTTCTACATGACACTATTCCAAGTATGGGGTCCTTGCAGTCAGAGACATCAAGGTATCTGCATAATCCCTACTCATATGCATTGCAATTTAAGATATATGTCACATGATCTTCACTTGTAAGAGGGCAACATGAGTTTGGCAAGCTTGAGGATTTGATGAAATTGTTAATATAGCTCTTTTTTGGACATATCCGGGTTGTTGTTCTTGGACAAACCCCGTGACTTCAATCGATGAGATCTTCTATTCTTGGTCAACTCAGTCTACAAGTTGATAGCGGGCGGGGACTGATACATATATATGGTGGCAAAGGTGTGAGGCTTCTAAGGGGAACATATTGCGTTGACGATGAGAACGGTATTTGCGATACAAGCCATCAACATGAACTATATACATCTTTAACTACAACATAGTCACATGAAATAATGTGGCATGTGCCTAACATGGGTTCAAACAAGCTTAATATAGATGGCTCATACTTTTCCGATGGCTCAGGTGTCATGACGAGAGTACTTCGTGATGATCATGGCCTAGCTACCGTCGATGCTACTTGATTGGTACATCATGTTCTGGATGCTACAATCGCCGAAGCATAGCCCTACCGAGGGAGCTATATTGGAAAAACTTGACTCTTTGCCAATGACTGTTGAGTCTAGTTCAATGGGACTAGTTGAGGTATGCAATGGACCGATCAAAATATGGTGCTTGTATATGGCGATTTAGGTTGAACGATGCTTGCTTGCTCGAAGGGTTGGTCCCACCTCCTTGCAATACTGTCTAGGGAGGCGAACCATATGGCGTATAATCTAACAAGAGGAGTGATCCTCCAAGTTTTATATTTCAGCAAGAGGGGTGATCCTCCAAGTCTTATATTTCTTGATGCTTTGCATGATATAAATATTTTCAAACCTCAATAAAGTGCAACAGATTCATGTCATAAAATAAAGAATAATCTTTATTTTATGAAAAAAAGAGTGAAGTCTACTTTAAACCTCCCTAGTTTGGTATTTTCAAGCTAATTATCACATTAACATATTTTCATCCGGATTGCCCCATTCAGCAAGTTTCTCAAAAAAGAGAAAAATACCCCTTGTAAGCGCGGGTGAAATGGCGAGAGGGAAATTGCGACATGACACACCACGTGTCCCTAACAATCAATACGTGCCTGATAGATTGCTAAATGGCGTAAATACTGTCAAACCTTTCGCTCAACAAACTCACATTTTTTTGCTAAATGGGATAATGTAGATGAAAAAAATGTTGAAAGTGGTAATTTGTGTAAAACAAATGTTTAAGTAGGGGGACGGGTAAAACTGGAATTCATTGAGAAAAATATAAACAGAGGTTATCATTTTTTTTAAGGGACGGTAGCATTTTATTTTTGTTTGAGAGAGAAAGATGGATAGCATTTGGCCCATACAGATAATATGGGCCCATAAAGGGCCTGTAGATCTGGGCTAACCTTGTACCTTCTTCTTCGTTCGGCTCTTCCTCGCGTCAAGGCCCGCTTTCCCCACCCTCTCGGAGTATCGCTCGCGGCGTCCGCGAAGCAAGGCAATCCGATGCCAGGGAGCGCCATCAGCGGAGGCGCGGCAAGGGCGGCCGCGGTCGCGTGGTGGTTGCAGCGCCACCAGCGACTGCCCCCGACAGCGGAGCTCCTGCCACGCAGCCTCCTTGACCGCACGGTGGAGCTCGCCCACAAGACCGCCGCCGCCGCCGCCCCGGATCTCGACCCCGACCTGCCCTGCTTCCTCGGCCCGTCCTCCCTTCCCGACCTCTGCGACGGCCTTATTGGTAATTAGCGCGGGTCTAGCAGGAGTGTGGCGGATTCGTTGTGCGATTCCGCGATCTTGTCAGATTGGATAGCTAGGGCAAGACTACCATAAATGTCGTTCTAGTAGTATGTCAATAACGGTCCCTGGTTATGCTTGATGTGATCCTTGTTTTGAAATCCATGTCTGTTCACCGAGTTAACTGAGGATCCTTGGAATACCTTATTTCTGCCTACGTATTTGATCCTTGGAACACTATGTATATGCTTTCTTGGTAAAGAAAGCTACTACCTAGAAATTCTCATGCTATTCCAGTACGCAACTAACAATTTCATTTGGGCTGGAAAGTAAGAAACACGATAAACAAATTGACTGAAATAATAGAGTTTGTGTTGCGTATGGGTCAGGCTTCACCTAGCTTAGAAGTTAGAACATATCAAATATGTGCGCTGAATTGATGTTGCATTGTACTGAGCATACTTCCCTTACATATAAGACTATATTTGCAATGCGGTAATTTCGCAGAAAACGGTACAATCGCCAAAAAATCTTGTAAAAAGCTTCTGCTCTTCTGTAGTGTTGGACTACTAACTGTAAGGGTTTTGTATCAGTAACACCTCTTTCTTCCTACTGGTTTTCTCTGTCAGCATGCCTTGCAGATAAAATGGTTCTGTCACTCTGGCTTGTAAGCAGTTCTACCAGACGGTTATGCTGTGTGCTGAGCGTGGACTGAAGTTCAGTACTCAGCTTGTGGAGATATAACTGGAGATCCATGGAGCAAGCTGCTACACATAAGTGAGGAGATGTACCGCACTGATAAAAAAGAGGTACAGTGCAGTTTTTTTTTTTTTTGGCAAGGCAGCAAGCTATGACTTGCAATCACATTAGCAATACATTATTGCATTTTACATCAAATCCTCTCCTGCCGAGACCGCTTCTTACCGAGCACCGCGTGCTTGTCTGTCCTTGCCACGACGAAGCTCACCAAGTAGGTGTAGCAGGGAGGTATCCTGGACCTCCATGCCACTGCTTGGAATGTCCCTTCAGATGTAAATCGCCCATACAAGACATCCTGTGCTGTTATCCTGGGAACCTCACTGGTCTGGGGAGAGGGCTCATGATAAATATTACGCATCACGACAACATTGCTTGTCTTGGCCATTGTCCACATGTACACAGGCAGGTCTTTCTGTAGGAGATTTGTCGGGTGCTCACCAAACATGCTGAGGTGCTTGCTTGCAAAATCTCTCAAGCATCTTAGCACCCTGCGCCAAAACCGTGCGTCAAGATTTGTTCTCAGTAAGACGGCAACGGTGTCCGCTGCCATGAATGATCTGTTCATGTGCACCGCGATCTCCATACCGAGGGCTGCCAGGTTAGGATGCTCATTAGGGTTTGTGCTTCCGAATGCAGCCGTTTTGAAGAAATGCCAGTAAGCTTCTTGGGGCAAAAAACTCAGCACAAGAGCCTGTGTTGTTCCTAAGGATGCTATCTTCTCTGAACGGCTTGTGAGTATTATTTTGCTGCCTGGCATCAGGTGGCTTGCTGCCCAGGTGTACAACCCCCTCCATGTTTCCTTGTCCATGTCCCTGGCTAGCTCAATTACAGCTAGTGAGTCTCCACTCGGGGTGGAAGCAAGGTTCTGATGCTTGATCACACTGCTACCCTTTAGAGTGGCCCAGTTTCCATCATTGAGATCATTGCCGCTGAAGAAGACGATCAACGAGAAGCGCATGCGCACCCTCTCGTCAAGGCAGACATGCTCAACAAGTGTACTCTTTCCGACTCTTGCTGGACCGATTATTGGTAGCACACCCAAACCTCTATTTCCCGCAGCCTCCCTACAAAGCAGGAAGCTCAAAATGGTCTCCTTTTCCATCTGCCGGCCAAACATAACCTGATCACGAAACATATATGCGTCGTAAGGTTGCTGGAAGATTCGAGGATAGCTGGCCAAGAACATCACGAACTCCCGCATGTCACCAATTATTTTCTCGAGGCTACTGAGCATCTTGTCAAGATTGCTGCAGCTCCCGGCATCAAGCACCATGTCCATGCTCGGTGCATCGCACACGGAGAAGAAGGTACGTCTGGTACTGGAAGGACTGAATCTGGAAAGGGCAAGCGAACGGCGAGTGCTCACCTTGCCTTCGTCCCTGTCCATGTGCACTCGGTATCTGAAGGTGTCGAGCGTGTAGTAGCCTCTGTACATACCTTGTCTCAACATCTGGAGCTGCTGGAGCATTGCCTGGTTGGTGATGTGCCTCCCCTCGGCCTCCTCGACGATGGCATCGATCCTTAGCAGCACTGCCCGTAGCCTCCGGAGCTTCTCCCCCTCTGCTCCCTTGGACTGCAGGTATCTCTGGGTTACCATGGACAGGGCTCTGCTGACAAGATCGCCCACGATTGCAGAGAGAAGCGGCTCCATTTTGGAAGCCCCTGAACTGCGAGATTGCTGGTGACACAGATGGATCCACCAAAGAAGAAGAGAGGGAAAGACAGACCAAGTTGTGGCTCAGGTTTGAGGCATAGAAGTCCTCAGTTCTGCTCATGGACGGATGGACACGTTGTAACTTCGACCACAAGGCCGCCAAAATTGACGCCAGTGAGTAAGTAACTACTCCCTCTGTCTTAAAATAAATGTCTCAAGCTTAGTACAACTCTGTACTAGAGCTAGTATAAAGTTGAGACACTTATATTCTAAGACGGAGGGAGTACTAGTAAAGCGAGGTTCTTTTTTTTATATAATTAAAAAAATGTATCTGGGGTATAGAACTTTCATTTATGTCCCAATCAAACCTGCTAAAATTTCCAACCGGACTGGGACAGCTAGTTTCTATGCGTGTAAATTAGAGATGATTGGCACCAAACCATGTGACTACTGGTCCCGCCCGCACAAAAAGAAGAAACAAAGCATATGGCTAGAAATGACATTTTTAAAAACTATGTGTTGTACTGTTGTCTATTGACTTTAAACCTTAAGGTCATTCTCCCGGGTACCGAGTTTCTCCTCTTTATGAAAAGATTGCGATATTCTGTGTTCCTCATGTCAACAAAAATCTCGTTTGGATTGTTCAAATCATCCCTCCTTGCCTATCATGAGCGTCAGAGAATGCGGTTAGTTTTGCATAATTGAGTTGGTCCTGATACTCTCTTTTTTGCGGGGTAAATATGATTTCCAACTAGGATAAAAGTAAATCCAGATAACTATCAACACCAAATCGCGATGCATGCTTCCCTAAAAAAAATGTGATGTACTACCAGGTCCTGATACTGATTGAACCCACTTACCAAACCAGTCATATTCTCCTGAGTGCTGTGACTTCCTACTCTCGGACACTGACAGGTAGCGTGCGATCTAATGCGTCAGGCGATTTAACGCAGCTACTCCAAGGCTGTTCCAATCTCACTCTTAAAATATCGGCTGAAACCAGCACTGCCGATTCGTAAGAGCATCTCCAACAAACACTTGCAGGTGCAGCGGCTATTTTTACGCGTAAACAGTCAGTTGCTTTACCGGGGCCGTGAAATCAAACATGCGTCGAGTAGAAACAACATTTTGCATTCAATGTAAAACAAAGAAGATCAAACAAACACAAAATAATCCGTCAAAAATAGTTTAATTATTATTACAACTGAAAGAAATAATTAAACTTCAATACAACAAATAGTTTATGACCAATACAACAAATGTTTAAGACAACAAACATATAACATCATGTGTTTTGTCGCTCATTTCATGTACATCACTCATCGACTAGATCCTTCGGAAGATCATTATGCGTTTTGGCACGTCGAATGACAATGAAGGCAACAAAGCAGGCCACCCTCTCGACCCTCCCCCGCATTCGTACAGGATGTCCCAACAACTCATACCGAGAATAGCCTAAATCTTGCGCACGCTCGTTCTCGATGATCATGTTATGCATGATCACACAAGCATTCATGATGTATCAAAGAATATTTTGATCTCAAAATCTAACCGGTTCTGTCACAATAGCAAATTGGGCTTGCAAATTCCCAGCTCTCCACATTAAGATTTTTCTTACCTTACCCAAGATGCCGTTCGCAAGATAGTAGCCATAATTATATGTATGACCATTTGCTACAAACTGCACCGGTGGCAGTTCACCATTTGCAATACTATTAATGAGTGGTGACCAGTGAACAATATTGATGTTGTTCAAAGATCCTGGCATTCTGGAAAAAGCATGCCAAATCCAAGTCTCCTGATTGACAATCGCTTTAAAGATTATAGTGCCACCTTTTTTCTGGCTGTGGAATTGTTCATGCCATGCCTTAGGATAGTTCTTCCAACTCCAATGCGTACAATATATTGAGCCAAGCATATCTGGAAACCCACGAGCTTCATTCATTTCCAAAAGCCCTGTCGCGTCTTCAACATTGGGAGCTCTCAAATATTCCGGACCAAACACTTACACGATTCCAACCGTGGAAGCGCTTGACACACATGATGACTTGTCTTTCACCCATGGCCAAGTGATCATCAACTAGATCCGTCGGAATACCGTATGCCAACATACGCAAAGCGACGGCCACCTTTTGAAAGGTGCTATGGCCGAGTTCTTCGACGACATTCCTCCTTTGTTGAAAAAACCGATCATGGCTCGCTAGTCTCTGTGCAATGTATTTGGAGAACTCGATGCTCATCCTAAAACGGCACCAAAAGTAGGATTTGGGTATGTGGGAATCTCCGCAAAATAGTTCCTCGTCAATCTGTTGTGGGCTTTGATCCTTCCCTCCATAATTTATGACGACCAAAAGCCGAACCACCGTGCTTCGACTTTTTATTGATGTGCATAGCTAGGACCATTCCGAGGTCTTCCTCCTCTTCAAAATTAAATTCTTCATAGAAAGAATCATGGGACGAACTCATCTACAAATTTGAATTCAAACTAAAATTTGACACTACAAACAACATACTTCAAAATCATCTACAAAAATAAAGTTTAGTAGCAATATATACCTTGTAAGCGTTTTATCAAACACACTGTGGACGTTTTATCAAACACCTTGTGGGCGTTGAGCTGCAAACCCTCGTCGGGCGTTGTTCGTCGGCAGAACGGGATGCTCCAGGAGTGGCCTCGGCGGCCACCGGGAAGAGAGCGAAGCGGCACACGCGGTGCGGAACAGCGGGAGGAAGCACCGACGGGTCGCCGGAGAGGATGGGGAAGTCGCACGCACGAGCGGAGCTTTCAGGTCCGACGGTTGGTGGACATTCGCGCAGGCGAGTCGTTGTTCAGCGCGCGGTAACGGATGCTAGAAAAATGCAGTGCACGATGCAGTTATGTTCGATGCACGGAGTAGTTTTCAGCACGCGCACGATTTTAGCGCGTCTGCTGGAGTTGTCGATTCGGTCGCGCGCATGCTAAAAGCCGTTTTTCAGACGGGCGGTTTATTTAATGCGTCTGTTCAAGATGCTCTAAAGCCTTTTGAATGCGAATAAACATACACTGAGACGAACAAAGCTTCTGCTTCCCCTTCCACCCCAAGGTGGTGGTGTCCGTAGTTCTTGGCGATGTTATAATTAGAACAATATTGTTCCTCGTCAACAGGTACCACTAGCTGCAGACCGAAGGAGTGGAAGAGAGACTGCAACTGTTGCGCCGCCTGCTCCTCCGAGTCCAGGCCCCACCATCGAGGAGGCCGAGAGGCGGCATTTCCTATTTAGTGCTGCAGGCGTCCGTGTGTGTGCATTTTCACAACTGGCGCTTGCAGCGCCTCTTGCCGGGCCTTATTTCTTTTTTCCTTTTATTAATTTTTTATTACTGCACGCGCCAGTTTGTGTGCATTTTTACAACTGGCGCCTGCAGTGCCTCTTGCTCGACCGGTCCGTTAATTTGTAATTTTAATCTGCAAAAAACAACTGTACTTCTTGGGAATCAAACCAGCGACCTTTCTCATCGAGGTTCGTTCATAATAACATCCGACCACGGAGCTGGATCTGCTTTGATTCAACTTCTTATTTCTTTCATTTCTTTTTTTGTTTTCCTTTTCCCACTTTTTATTTTTTATTTTGTTCTCACTCTATCTTTTTCTACTTTTTTTTTCAAAATTCGTAATTGTTTCTTCAAATAGAGGAACTTCTTTTCTAAATCCATGAACGGAATTTTTGAAACTCATGAACTTCTTTCCAAATTGATGAACCTTTTTCAAACTCGAGAAACTTATTTTTCAAATTTGATGAACTTTTTCTTAAAATCTATGAACTTGCTTTCAAAATTGATGAGCTTTTTTTTTCAAAATTGATGAACTTTTTTCATAAACCGATGAACAATTTTCAAATTTGTGAACTTTCCTTAAAATGATGAACTTTTTTCTAAATTGATGAATTTATTCAAAATCACAAGTTCTTTAAAAATAATTCACAAAAATGGGTGATAAAGTACACATGCTATAAATAGCACCGCCAGATTCCCTTACACTTTTGGCGCTTTTATAATTCAAGAAAGTCGTATCATTCTAGTGGTGATGCACACTCGTATGTAAAGACCTTCGCTCGAGTTCGAATCCTGGAGAAGGCCATTTTTTGTTGTTTTTATGCTCTTATAAGTTCGCTGCGCACTGGCCCGATCGGTCTTAACGAACAGACAAATTGACCTTGTTGGGCCAGGCCCAATTGGGCAGTGCGTGGGCACCAGTATGCGTAGCGGCGCTCAAGGCGTGGCTTAGGAGCTTCCCCGAGAGGCGGCGGATCATGTTAGTGACCCTCCACAGTTGGGCCTTGGGCCAACATACGAGAAATGGACCAAACACAAGGCCATGGAAGTCACCTACTACAAATAGCATAAGGAGGGCATCAAGTTGTCTAAAAAAAAACAAGAAGGGCATCAAGCAAGTTATCCAGAAGGATCATGACGAACACGACACCCGGTGACGACTTCTTCTCGTCCACATCCGTTCCTCTCTCTCTCTCAATCCCCTTGTTTTTGTTGTTTGTAACCTAATTAGCTACCCAAACTCTTGTATGTGTGAGTGATTCGTGAGATCAATAGAGAGAGGTTAACAGATCACAAACCAGGCGATGCTCCGACAACTCGAGATGTTGAGGACCGACATGTACAGAGGCTACTACATGCTCGACACCCTCATGTGCAGATGCCATGCGGCCAAAGATGAGGTGAGCGGCCGCTCACTCGCCCTATGTCGGTTCAGCCCCGTCAAGTGGACCTGCCTCTGTGCCAGGATGCTGAAGAACGGTGTTCGATGGCAAGGGGATCAACGAGCTCCGCAAAGCGCTTCGTCGTGTCGAGACGGTCGTCGCCGACATGGAGGAGCTCGTGATGTTCTTGAAATGCTACCCTCTGGTGTGCCGCCAACCTTGCGGCAGGTAGCTACTTGTCTATGTGTGAATAACGAAAGTGTCTTACCTCGTTAGAGGGACATCGTACGTGTTATGCGGCCAAAGATGAGGTGAGCGGCCGCTCACTCGCCCTGTGTCGGTTCAGCCCCGTCAAGTGGACCTGCCTCTCTGCCAGGATGCTAAAGAACGGTGTTCGATGGCAAGGGGATCAACGAGCTCCGCAAAGCGCTTCGTCGTGTCGAGACGGTCGTCGCCGACATGGAGGAGCTCGTGATGTTCTTGCAATGCTACCCTATGGTGTGCCGCCAACCTTGCGGTAGGTAGCTACTTGTCTATGTGTGAATAACAAAAGTGTCTTACCTCGTTAGAGGGACATCGTACGTGTTATGTAAAACGGACGCACTTCCTTAATATGCGCATACAGTTGGAGGTTACATCTTGAGGAGGAGATACATAGGATAAGATATCTCCTAACTAACTAACTAACTTATATGCTCAAGTAATCTCAGCTACGTTACAAGTCTGCCATTGTGACGACTTCGACTTAATCGTACGCTAATCATACACGCAAATGCGTACGATCGAACTCAAGGACTCACGAGAAGATATCACAACACAACTCTAGACACAAATAAAACATACAAGCTTCGTATTACAAGCCAAGGGCCTCGAGGGCTAGAATACGAAAGCTGGATAAACACACGAGTCAGCGGAAGTAACAATATCTGAGTACAAACGTAAAACATGAGATGCCTTAGAGAAGGCTAGCACAAAATATACAACGATCGAACGAGGCGAGGCCTCCTGCCTGGGAACCTCCTAACTACTCCTGGTCTTCAGTGGCCTCCACGTAGTAGTAGGCACCGATGGGATAGCAGTTGTCGTCAGCGGGATACTCCATCTCCGGGGCTCCATCATCTGGTCACAGAAACGGATCAAGGGGCAAAGGGGGAGCAAAGCAACAGTGAATACTCATCCAAAGTACTCGCAAGACTTATATCAGAACTATGCTAAGTATGCGTCAGTATCAAAGAAGGGGTTTATGTGTGGACTGACTGCAGCAATGCGGGAATAGAGGGAGAAGGCCTAGTCCTATCGAAGACTAGCATCTTCACGGGTCTTGCAAAAATAAATGAGAGTAGAGCAAGGTAACACAACTAATAGTCATATTGTTGCAGCAATATTAATATGAGGTCACGCCCAGAGATCCTTCCTCGACTCCCTGCGAGGAAGCAATCCCAGGGCAACAAATCCAGTTAAGTAGCAGTTGTAGTTGTATAAGATCATGACACAACTCTAAGTTGTCCTGTAACCGTGGACACGGCTATTCGAATAGATAAGTTCTTCCCTGCACGGGTGCACAACATATTCCCGACGTGTTCGATAACACTCTGGCAGAACACACTTTTCTGGGTCATGCCCGGTCTCGGAATATCGAAATGTCGCAGCCCCACCTAAGCTCAACAAAGAGGCCAGCCCGCCGGTCTAACTTCTAAGCACAAAGGGATCATGTGCCCACTTGCCCTCTGCGCTCCTGCACGATGCGTGGGCGGCCGATGTCAGTCCTAGCACCCCTTATAACAAGCGCGATGCATCTCGGGACCACGTCGTTTGAAGAGCTTCAGCTGATACCACGACGTCGAGTACCCATAATTCTTCCCACGCAAACGGTTAGTGCGTAATAAGGCGTTCCGACCAACCCAGATCAAATACCCAAATCCATTATCATTTTTAATAAAGTCATCGACACATCCACGCGGGAATCCACCCGCCTGACATCTATTCATCAAAGATCCCAGTAACATGGTCAAGTAACTATGTGGTCATAACATTGGGGTGAATCCGAGGTATCACCCTCGTTGGATTCCGGACGATGTATCCGTCAAGGAGGACTTAGAGGTATCACCCTCGAGGGTCCCACACTTGAGGGGTTGCACGACAGAGATATCGTCGGGAGTGGTAAAGGAGGAATCGGCCTCGATAACCACGACCGACTAGCTATACTACGGAGATATCATCCTGAGTACTTCGCGAGGCGTCACCCTCTGTACCCGATGGTATCTCTGTAGCGCCGCACAACTAAGGGGTGTGTAAGTGCTGTGCCGGGTCTGGCTCGTCGATCAGGGATCGAGACTTGAAAACAAAGCGGGGCAACTGAACTAAGGGGTCAAAGGGGATGACTGTTCCACCTATACTAAATAGTTTAAAGGAGTACTGAAAGTAGCAGTTCATCAAAATTAGGCTATGCATCAGATACAGGGGCTAACTACAACAGTAGCAAAATTCTGATGCAAGCAGGAGGAAGAAAGACATAGGCGATATAGGGATGATCAAAGGGGGTTTGCTTGCCTTGTTGCTCTGCGGCAAAGGGCTGGTTGTCGGGAGGGTAGATGTACCCGGCAACAACGTCAGTCTCGGGGTCTACCGATATAGGGATGCTAGGGACGCGTGACACACGAACGGATGGCGTATCCGGGTTCGTCTCGTTCTGCTGATCAACTTTCATGTTGAAAATATTTTTATCTTAGCTACGGTTTATTTTATATTAATTTTTAAAGTTTTATTCAATAATTAGGAATTAAAAAAATATTTAATTAAATGCTATTATGACATCAGCATGATGTCATGCTGACATCAGCAGTTGACTAGTCAAACTAACGAATGGGTCCCATGTGCCATAGACTCCATTTTTAATTAGGTTAATTATTAATTAATCAAATTAATTTAATGGGGACCCATGTGTCATACTTTAATAGGATAATTTAATTATCCTAATTAAGAGATTATCTAATTAACCTATTTACTCATAATCATTATCACTAATACTTATTTATCTAATTAGTTAATTCATAAATTAATTAACTTAACTAATTAATTACTAATTTATTTATTTATTTATTATCTATTATTAAAACACATATATATAATTATTATTTGTTTATACTTATACTTATTATTTTCTTTTTATAGGGGGGTTCCTGGACCCCCTTGTTAGTGGGAGTGGGGGTTGGCCCCATATGGATGTGACCCAAGGGCCTAACGCACACACATACACAACACACATCATGCACATGCTATACACATTCACACATATACCTTATGTATATTTTTCTACATACATGCATACATACATATGTACATGATACATACATGCATCATCTTATCTTATTTTCTTTTCTTCTTTTCCATACACGCATTTACACTACACATAGGGGCTAATCCCCTCTGTTAACAGGGAGGAACCGGAGTGCACAACCGGCGGCTCGCCGGAGTAGGGAGAGGAAGGAGAAGGTGGGAGGAGCCCGAATGGGCTCATCGCGCGTTGCCGGGAAGAAGAGCGTGTTGGAATTATGCCCTAGAGGCAATGATAAATAAGTTATTATTATAATTCCTGTATCAAGATAATCATTTCTTATCCATACTATAATTGTATTGAATGAAGACTTAGATACATGTGTGGATACATAGACAAAACACTGTCCCTAGCAAGCCTCTATTTGGTTAGCCAGTTGATCAAAGATAGTCAGGGTCTTCTGACTATGTACAAGGTGTTTTTGCTTGATAACTGGATCACATCATTGGGAGAATCATGTGATGGACTAGACCCAAACTAATAGACATAGCATGTTGATCGTGTCATTTTGTTGCTACTATTTTCTGCGTGTCAAGTATTTGTTACTATGTCCATGAGATCATATAACTCACTGACACTGGAGGAATGCTTTATGTGTATCAAACGTCGCAACGTAACTGGGTGACTATAAATATGCTCTACATGTATCTCCGAAGGTGTTCCTTGAGTTAGTATAGATCGAGACTGGGATTTGTCACTCCGTGTGATGGAGAGGTATCTCCGGGCCCACTCGGTAATACAACATCACACACAAGCCTTGCAAGCAATGTGACTTAGTGTAAGTCACGGGATCTTGTATTACGGAATGAGTAAAGAGACTTGCGGGTAAACGAGATTGAAATAGGTATGCGGATACTGACGATCGAATCTCGGGCAAGTAACATACCGAAGGACAAAGGGAATGACATACAGGATTATATGAATCCTTGGCACTGAGGTTCAAACGATAAGATCTTCGTAGAATATGTAGGATCCAATATGGGCATCCAGGTCCCGCTATTGGATATTGACCGAGGAGTCCCTCGGGTCATGTCTACATAGTTCTCGAACCCACAGGGTCTGCACACTTAAGGTTCGACGTTGTTTTATGCGTATTTGAGTTATATGGTTGGTTACTGAATGTTGTTCGGAGTCCCGGATGAGATCACAGACATCACGAGGGTTTCCGGAATGGTACAGAGACCAAGATTGATATATAGGATGACCACATTTGATTACCGGAAAGTTTTCGGCATTACCGGGAATGTACCGGGAGTGACGAATGGGTTCCGGATGTTCACCGGGGGGGGGGGGGGCAACCCACCCCGGGGAAGCTCATAGGCCTTAGGGGTGCCGCACCAGCCCTTAGTGGGCTGGTGGGCAAGCCCAAGAAGGCCCCTGCGCAGGATAAGAAAAAATCAAAGAGAAAAAAAGGGGAAGTGGGAAGGAAGGGAAGGACTCCAGCTTCCAATCCTAGTTGGACTAGGATTGGAGGAGGATTCCTCCTCCCCCCTTCGGCCGACCCCCTTGGGGCTCCTTGAGACTCAAGGCAAGGCCCCTCCCCTCCCACCTATATATACAGAGGTATTAGGGCTGATTTGAGACAAATTTGCCACGGCAGCCCGACCACATACCTCCACGGTTTTTCCTCTAGATCGCGTTTCTGCGGAGCTCGGGCGGAGCCCTGCTGAGATTAGATCACCACCAACCTCCGGAGCACCGTCACGCTGCCGAAGAACTCATCTACCTCTCCGTCTCTGTGACAGCCCGATGCCGACGTTCCAGAAGATTCCCTTTCCTTTCCGTTTTCGTCGTGTGATTTATTTTATTTGTCGCATCATCATCGCATCATGCGCTTCATCTGCATCGCATCGGCATCTCCGTTGGTGTCAGTTTTCAAACTTGCATCCGCTATTAGTTGCCGGTTCTCGTCGTTGTTCGTTCTGAGTCCGACCGCACACGCATGCGCCCGTGGCACCGTCGGAACCCTATTTTTAAGGTGCGTTTAAGACTTTCTCTGATCGAGGTGAAATTTGGCACGCGGTCGCGATTTGATATAGCTAGGCCGCTTGTCAAAATTTCGTCGCGATCGGAGACCGTCTGGTACCCGAACGGTCAACCGTAGCGGCACCGTATTCGGTCTACCGTCGGACGTTTGTCGGTGTTTTAAAATTCGTGCCGCGCCGCCCGTTCTCCCTCTCGTCTCGAGTAAACCACCCTACACGGCCGCGTACCCATACCCACGGTCGGAATCGTCCGAATCCGACCCCGCGGTTGGATCCGGAGCGCGATTCCGGTTAACCGAGCCCCCCCCGTTTGTCTATATATAGACCCCTTCTAATTTCGGACAGCCTCCCCCTAATCCTGCCTCGTTTTCCGTGCTCGAAACCCTAGCCGCCTTCCACCCTCTCTCTCTCCTCCCACCCACCAGCCGCCGCGGGCCCGCCGAGCCCAGATCGGGCCCGGGCAGGCCCATCCGGCGCGCCGCCGCCAGCCGCCGCCTCCCGTGCAACCCTGCGTGCACCTCCCGCGCCCCACGCCGCCTCCTGGAACCGCGTCGCCGCCGGGACCTCGCCCCTTCGGCCGGAGACCTCGCCGCGGGGTACCTCCAGTCCCGCCGGCCGCCGCATCCTGCGCCAGCACCCAGCACGCCGGCCAACTCCCGGCCTCGCCTCCCCGCGCTGCTCCCGAGGTCCTCGCGCCTCCCTGCTCTTCGCGCGTCGCGCTTCACCTCTGAGCTCGCCGCCGCCCTGGCCTCGCCCCTCCGGCGACGGGACCTCACCGGAGGCCGAGCACCCACCAGCTCAGGCCGGCCTCGCCTCGAACCGGCAGCAGGCGCAGCTCACGCCGAGCTCCCTCCTCGATCCCAATCTGGATCGGGAGGAGCGGTTCGTCCGCAGCGGCCCAGTGCCCCGAGCTGCGGCCCAGCTGGCCAGACGCCTCGGCCCAGCTCCCCCCGAGGCGCCCCAGGCCGGCTCGGCCTCGCCCTGGCTGCGTGGGCCAGTTCGCCTCCCGACCCAGCTCCACCGACCTCCGGCCCAGTGGCCTTCCCAAGGTATCCCCCGCCCGTGGCGTATGATGCTATGTTGCGCCTTTGTGTGTTGGCCTGTTAGAAGTTTCGGCCCAGTAGATATTTAGGATTTAATCCGAATTTAATTCTTTTTCAGAGATAGACTAGATCTTTCAAACCCCCGTAACTTTTAATCCGTAAGTCGGATCGCGATGATTTTTATATGCTTTTCGTGTAGAATTTCGCGTAGTATCCGTTTTTGAGACTTGCATATTTATTTGACGTCGTTAACGCGCCGTATGCCTAGAATAGTGTGCTGCCTATAATGTTTGTGCCCGTAGTTTATTTTTCGCGCGTGTCCGGTTTGCCCGAATGCCGTATTAGAAATGTTCGCATTTTGGGAACTATTTTTCCGTGTGTTTTAGAGCGGTCATTTGTATTTTTGCGCGTAGTGATTTGCCGGTAGTTTATTTTCCCGTATATAGGTTTTATCTCGCATTAATGTGTGGCATTATTTTGTGTTGCAAACCCCACATATTTTATATGTTTCCGGGGTAGAAAAATCTCATGGATTTTTCTGTGCAATTAGTTTTAGATTTTGAGGAAGTTAGTTCGCGAGATATTTTGCCGTGATGCCCTTTTGTTTAATTCGTAGGAGTTATTCCGTGCGTTGTTTGACGGAGTTGTCAACTAGAGAGTTGATCTTGGATGTTTTGTTTAGCCCCTGGTATTTTTAGTTGCAATAGAAATGCATGTTTAGGTGTGATTTGCTTGCTCTCAAGTTGATAGAAATAGTGCTGTTTTAGAGGAGCTGAAATATTTCTAAGTCTGGGATCTGTTATATTTTGTTGCTGTCTTGTCTTGCTTGCATCTTGAGTTCTGTAGCTCTTTTGGGGTTGGTCCAATGGAGTTAGTTGTACCCCTTGTGTTTCCCTAGCATGCTGTAAAATTTCATGCCATTTGGAGTCCTGTAGCTATAGGTTTTGCTGCTGTCAATATTGCTTCAGGCTGAAAACTGCACTTTCCTGAGGTGTAATTTTCACTAAGTCTGAAATAGTGTGTGAGATGCCATTTTGTCTCTTCTTCCCCTAGTGATCCATGATGCCATGATAGTTGTTGTTAGTTGTTCGTAGTAGTGCTTCTTGCCCTCTTCCGTTCCATGCCTTGCATGAGTTTATCGGAGTTGTGTAGCTCGTAGTTGTGGGGCGTAGAAAATGCTATGTGGCTGATTTTGGCAGATTGTAGTCAATTCTTGTTTTGCTCGTAGTTTTTGAACCGTAGCTCCGATTAGATCGTGTCCTACACGAAACTTGCTTAGAATATCGGGTAGTTTCATTTTCTCTTGCTGGTTGTTTGTCTTGAAGTGCTCGTAGCCGCCGTTGCACACATATTGCATTCATGTCATCATATCTTGCGATGCTTGTAACTTTTGATCCGTAGCTCCGTTGGAGATGTTTTCTATGTGTAGATTGCTTGAAATGACGTGTAGAATCACGTGAACCTATTTGTTTTGCTGCTTGACAACTAATTAAATGCATTAGTTCAGATCTGGACAGAATTGTAAATTAACATATGAGGTCGTCTCGGAGATGCTATATGTCATTTCCGACCTCATTTAAAATGCTTAGATAGGTAGTTTAATTTCCGCTTCACCTCCTGCATGTTTGACAACATTAATATTGCTGTGTAAATAACCGGGAGTGAACTAAATAATTCATATGTGAAGTTTCATCAATATGCAACTCGTGGCATATTGAACTTCACTTAATGTGTAGTGTTTGATTGTGTGAACTGTCATGCCGTGAATTGCATGTATTCAGTAGCTCATGCATCATATGTGTAGTGCATCGTGTGGTGAATTCCGTGTGTTGATTTGTGTTTCCGGTTTGCTTCGTCTCGATAGAGTTCCGCAGCGTGCCGGATTGTGAGGACCCGTTCGACTACGTCAGTTCGTCTGCTTCACGGAGTCATTCTTCTTCCAAGCGGGATCTCAGGCAAGATGATCATTTCTCCAGATACCATTACTATCATTGCCATGCTAGGTATTTCGATGCTATCGATTATGTCTCGTTGCCTACCACTTGTTAAAAATCAGCCTCTCAACAATGCCATGAATACCTTCAACCTGTTCAACCTAGCAAACCACTGATTGGCTATGTTACCGCTTGCTTACCCATGTTGTTAGCGTTGCTAGTTGCAGGTGCAGATGCTTCCATGTGATAACATGGGTTCCTTGTCATATCACCCTATTAATGCTATTTAATTTAATGCACCTATATACTCGGTAAAAGGTGGAAGGCTCGACCTTTCTAGCCTGGTGTTTTGTTCCACCTTTGCTCCCCTTAGTTCCGGCTACCGGTGTTATGTTCCATATAAGAGCGCTCCTAACACGATCGGGGTTGTTATGGGGACCCCCTTGATATTTCGTTTTAGTTTAAAGCTGGTCTGGCAGGGCCCAACTTTGGTACTACATTTGCCTAATAACTAATGAACTGCATAGGGAGTAATTAACCCGAGGAAATTCAATCAACCCCCGGGCCAATGCTCCTCATGAGTGTTGGCCCCACCTGAGCGATGTCCGACGCCCCTCTGGTCACCCGGAGGTTTAGCGATCCCGACGTCTAGCTCATCCGCCGTGTCCTGAGAACGAGGTACGCGACTCCTATCGGGATCGTCGACACGTCGGGCGGCCTTGCTGGATTAGTTTTACCTTTGACGAAATATCTTGTGCATCAGGATTCCGCTGATGCTTTGGGTAATCTCAGAGTTGAGGTTTTCCACTAGGGAATCCGACGAGATCGCGAGCTTCGTGATCGAGGATTTCTATGCGGCTTGTGGTAATTTGTGATGGACTAGTTGGAGCACCACTGCAGGGTTAAATCTTTTCGGAAAGCCGTGCCCGCGGTTATGTGGCAACGTGGAAACTTTGTTTAACACTGGTTCTAGATAACTTGAAGTTAATTAATTAAAATATGCCAACTGTGTGCGTAACCGTGGCTGTCTCTTTCGTGAGTTCCTTCTCCGATCGAGGACATGGTGGGGTTATGTATGGCGTAGGTAGGTGTTCATGTTCATTCATTTGATCATCTGTAGTTCACGTCCGCTAGTCGTAGATCTTCCCCCTCTTATTTCTGGTACTCGTAAGTTTAGCCACCAAATATGTGCTTAGCCGCTGCTGCAACCTCACCACTTAACCATGCCTCACCCATTAAGCTTTGCTAGTCTTGATACCTTTGGAAATGAGATTGCTGAGTCCCCTGTGGCTCACAGATTACTACAACACCAGTTGCAGGTACAGGTAAAGGTTACGTGACGCGAGCGCGTTGATTGTTCATTTGGAGTTGCTTCTTCTTCTTCTTCTTCATCGATCTAGGATGAGTTCCAGGCCGGCAGCCTGGGATAGCAAGGATGGACGTCATTCTTATTTTTCTCATTTGTTTTCGTCCGTAGTCGGACCCCGCTCTTACTCTTGATGATTATGTAATGTACTGATGTGACTCTGATGTAGCTTGTGGCGAGTGTAAGCCAACTCTTTATATAACTCTCCTTTTCAGTACATGTACTTGTAATGATATCCATTCTTGCGACATGACGAGATGTGCTTCTATCTCTGACGAGGCCTTCGTGCCAAATTGAGGATGGGGGCGCATCTTGGGCGTGACAAGTTTGGTATCAGAGCAAGGACCGACGTAGGAGCTCCCTTGATTGATCGAACTTGGCCGAGTCGAGTCTAGTGAAAAACTATTTGAGTCTTAGTTATATATCGGAGAGTAGGATTCTTTTTTCTCCTCTTCTATGCTCTGGTGAGGAATCTTGACGTAATAATTTACTCTACTCCTCTTCTCACTCAAATTTTTTTTAGGATCACGCGGATATTCTTGGAATCTATATGATGCCGATGTGACGGAGTTCTGTCTTGGTGCCTCCTGTCTGACTTGATCTTCTTCCGGGGAGTTGAGCTCCAGGGGATTCTCGAGCACATCGTTATCATTCAGATTTCATAGTATCTCAGAACGAAGGATGTTCGTAATTGCTTCAATACTAGTAGTGGCGAGATAACCCCGATGTCCCCATACTGGTGCAGATTGTTCGGGAGTACTGCCATACTTTGTATCGTTGTGGTCACGAGGGTCTGTTGTAGATGAAGGTCCGAGATTCTGGTTGTGTGTTGACGGATGTGATACAGGTGACGGGTTAGTATAGGAGTTGTGTGATTATTACTCCTTGTATCCGTGTACCAGATTGCATGACCAGATATTTCGGGAATTCATAGGTGGGAATTCAATTAGTTGCTTATAGGACAATCTTCCAACAAATGCATGATGTTAGGTTGGGGTTCGACATTTAGTGGATTCGTTTGTTCACGGTCGACTTACAGCGGTACACGTTGTGTCTTAAAGAGTCCTTGTAGCTTGCTACGACTCGGGGACACTTCGTATGTCGGGTGCACTGCCTTGCACTTGATGACTACTGTAAATCGAGCCCGTGCGATCCTGTCCACGAAAATATCGACCGGAAATCTTTCTCATGAGTTTGTTCTGGCTTGTTTCATAAGCCGCACCCTTTGTTTTGTTGAATATGGTAATTCGTGTTGCTTCGATGTCAAGTGGTGATTTCAGATCTTTTCTAAGAGGTGTTCTCATATTTTTATGAGAGTATTAATTCTTTTGCTTTATCGATTGTCATGGCAATTCCTTTTAAACCGGAGTCATCGTATCAATTCCATTCAACCGGTGTGCTTCTCTTAAGTGAATTCAACCCTCTCCAATTTGCAAGATCCTTCTCTCATTTTATTCCGGAGTTCATCTCATCCGTCCGCAGTTGTCTTTGTTTTTCCCCGCCCTCCCGCCCTTTTTCTTCAGTGATTCAATTTTCATCGAGGAGTTTTGTTTTCATTGTGCTTTCGCTGTCTGTTCTTTTCTCTCTTACCCGGTGATTCGTTGTGAAGATTCTCAGGAGCTTCGTGTTCATCTTTATTCATTCTTGTCATCTTTTCCGGTGAATTTAATTCAGTTGTCCGTGTTCATCATATCCTATTTATCCTTGTTATTCTTTCCCATGTCGGAAATTTTGATGAGCCTATCTTGGTATTTATTTCTCTCTTTTCTATCCGGAGTATTGAAGATATCTCAGAGTTCTTGTGGCAGATCTTTCATTATTTCAAGGTTCTCAACCTCATCTAGTTTTCTTGTACCGGTGCAATATCTATCGTTCTAAGAAATCTTTTCAACAGTGGTTCCTTTCAGTGGGCCCATAACCCACAGGTTTTCCCAGGATCTTACCTGGCTCTTTAATCTTTTTCCGTAGATCCTTAATTCTTTTCAACTATGACGTAAGTATGTTTTTCATCAGTCATATTCTTTCTTCAAGATCAATTTGGATTAATTCTCATGTTTGGCTCAACCTTGCAATTTTCTTTATTCCGGAGTGTCTCAGTTATTCGTGGTGTTGTTCTCGTCATCATTCTCAGCTTGCAATTCGAAGGAGTGTTTCTCTCAGTCTTGTTCCATTTTTGTGAAGAATGTCATCTCAGCTTCGTGTATCCTCTCATTTGTTGTCAATCATGAGTAATCCCTTTCATGCTATCCGGTGCTTCTCTGAGTTGTTTTTATTTCTCGTTCCTCCGAAGGCCATCATTTTAGAAGAATCTTCGTTCTCAGCTTTCAGCTTTCGTTCTCTAATTCTTCTCAATTGTTGTCTCTTTGTTCGTCTCTCGATTATCCGGTGCCTTGTACAAGTTTTCTCTCAGGTGGCTCATGTTCTCTTCATTCTCATGTATCTCCATTGGTTCATGGTGTTTCCATTCAATTGTGAATTCTCAGCGGTGTTTTCTTCAATTATGCGTCAAGTGGTGCTTATCTCGCTGCCTCTTCAAGATTCATTTTTTAGAAGAATAAGTTGTATGCTAGATCCGTTGCTTGTCATCAATTATACTTGATGAAGGATGAGCATAACATAATTCTTATTCTTGTTCTTCCTTCTTCCAAGAGATTTCAATTCTTCTTCCGGAGTGGCTTTTGATATCAATTGTTTTCTCAAGGGCTTATCTTTCTTTTCCGAAGTTCTAAGTCTATCAGTATCTCTTCGTGAAGCTTCATCTATATCATTTCAAGGCCTTTAATCTTATTCATTTCTACCTTGATATCCTTGCATCATTCTTTTGTATACGGAGGTCCTTCATGGTGGTTCATCAAGGTTGCAATTCATTCTCATGTGTTCTTCAAGATTCTTGTTGGAATACCTCAAGTATCCTTTCTCTTGCATTCGTATATGCAATTGTTCTTCCTTTATCCTTTGAGGTGGTATTATAGCCTTCTTGTTAGTGTAGGAGCCTCGAAGAGATTTCCTTTCAAGAATGAGATAATTAAATCCACCAATCATTTGATCATGAGATATTTTTCAACCCAGGAGTTCTTCATTGAGCTATTTTGGTTTGGATTTCACCTAAAGCTTTTCCAATGGATTGTGCTATCATGGTGATTGTGATTAATCCAAGTTCTCAATGTATCCTTTTGGTGTAAGAAATTGTTCATATCTTGTTTTTTTCCAATCAATCCTTGTTTCTGTTAGTGGCGGGTTGTCACTTCATTAGTTTGAAAAGCTTTCCATAAGCCCACTACTGTCTTGTTCTTTTCATTGTTGTTTTTCCAACAACTCCGTTCAATTCTTCTTGCAAGGATGCTTGCCAAGTTCATTGGAGTTAGTAGTTGTCATTCTCCCTTCATTCTCTTCTTCCGTATGAGCTAGTTCCTATTCTATTGTTCCGGAGGCTTTGTGATATTGCTCTTTTGGGTTTATCTTGTTGTTCTATCAAGGTCATCGTGTCCCCTTGCTCTATTTACTTGTTTGTTGTGAATATTGTCTAATTCTCCTACCTTTTCGAATTTTTTGTCCCATTTTCCTACCGAAGTGCTGCCGAAATTTTCCGTGAATTCTCGCTTCCTTCTCTTATCATTCCTCATCTCTTTGCGACCTTCAAGGATCGTTGGTGTCACTCATTTGTCAAATAAGCGACTAAGTTTTACCTCGTCTCCTTCTCATCCTCTCCCCCTTTCATTCTTGGATCTCGGGGCGAGATCCTCTTGTAGTGTAGGAGAGTTGTGACAGCCCGATGCCGATGTTCCAGAAGATTCCCTTTCCTTTCCGTTTTCGTCGTGTGATTTATTTTATTTGTCGCATCATCATTGCATCATGCGCTTCATATGCATCGCATCGGCATCTCCGTTGCCGTCAGTTTTCAAACTTGCATCCGCTAGTAGTTGCCGGTTCTCGTCGTTGTCCGTTCTGAGTCCGACTGCACAAGCATGCGCCCGCGGCACCGTCGGAACCCTGTTTTTAAAGTGTGTTTAAGACTTTCTCTGATCGAGGTGAAATTTGGCACGCGGTCGCGATTAGATATAGCTAGGCCGCTTGTCGAAATTTCGTCGCGATCGGAGACTGTCTGGTACCCGAACGGTCGACCATAGCGGTACCGTATTCGGTCTACCGTCGGACGTCTGTCCGTGTTTTAAAATTCATGCCGCGCCGCCCATTCTCCCTCTCGTCTCCAGTAAACCACCCTACACGGCCGCGTACCCATACCCGCGTTCGGAATCGTCCGAATACGACCCCGCGGTTGGATCCGGAGCGCGATTCCGGTTAACCGAGCCCCCCCGTTTGTCTATATATAGACCTCTTCTAATTTCGGACAGCCTCCCCCTAATCCTGCCTCGTTTTCCGCGCCCGAAACCCTAGCCGCCTTCCACCCTCTCTCTCTCCTCCCACCCACCAGCCGCCGCGGGCCCGGCGAGCCCAGATCGGGCCCGGGCAGGCCCATTCGGCGCGCAGCCGCCAGCCGCCGCCTCCCGTGCAACCCGCGCGCGCCTCCCGCGCCCCACGCCGCCTCCTGGAACCGCGTCGCCGTCGAGACCTCGCCCTTCGGTCGGAGACCTCGCCACGGGGTACCTCCAGTCCCGTCGGCCGCCGCATCCTACGCCAGCATCCAGCACGCCGGCCAACTCCCGGCCTCGCCTCCCCGCGCTGCTCCCGAGGTCCTCGCGCCTCCCTGCTCTTCGTGCGTCGCGCTTCACCTCTGAGCTCGCCGCCGCCCTGGCCTCGCCCCTCCGGCGACGAGCCTCACCGGAGGCCGAGCACCCACCAGCTCAGGCCGGCCTCGCCTCGAAACGGCCGCAGGCGCCGCTCACGCCGAGCTCCCTCCTCGATCCCGATCTGGATCGGGAGGAGCGGTTCGTCCACAACGGCCCAGTGCCCCGAGCCGCGGCCCAGCTGGCCAAACGCCTCAGCCCAGCTCCCCCCAGGCGCCCCAGGCCGGCTCGGCCTCGCCCTCGCCGCGTGGGCCAGCTCGTCTCCCGGCCCAGCTCCACCGACCTCCGGCCCAATGGCCTTCCCAAGGTATCCCCCGCCGTGGCGTATGATGCTATGTTGCGCCTTTGTCTGTTGGCCTGTTAGAAGTTTCGGCCCAGTAGATATTTAGGATTTAATCCGAATTTAATTCTTTTTCAGAGATAGACTAGATCTTTCAAACCCCCGTAACTTTTAATCCGTAAGTCGGATCGCGATGATTTTTATATGCTTTTCGTGTAGAATTTCGCGTAGTATCCGTTTTTGAGACTTGCATATTTATTTGACGTCGTTAACGCGCCGTATGCCTAGAATAGTGTGCTGCCTATAATGTTTTTTCCCGTAGTTTATTTTTCGCGCGTGTCCGGTTTGCCCGAATGCCGTATTAGAAATGTTCGCATTTTAGGAACTATTTTTCCGTGTGTTTTAGAGCGGTCATTTGTATTTTTGCGCGTAGTGATTTGCCGGTAGTTTATTTTCCCGTATATAGGTTTTATCTCGCATTAATGTGTGGCATTATTTTGTGTTGCAAACCCCACATATTTTATATGTTTCCGGGGTAGAAAAATCCCATGGATTTTTCTGTGCAATTAGTTTTAGCTTTTGAGGAAGTTAGTTCGCGAGATATTTTGCCGTGATGCCCTTTTGTTTAATTCGTAGGAGTTATTCCGTGCGTTGTTTGACGGAGTTATCAACTAGAGAGTTGATCTTGGATGTTTTGTTTAGCCCCTCGTATTTTTAGTGGCAATAGAAATGCATGTTTAGGTGTGATTTGCTTGCTCTGAAGTTGCTAGAAATAGTGCTGTTTTAGAGGAGCTGAAATATTTCTAAGTCTGGGATCTGTTATATTTTGTTGCTGTCTTGTCTTGCTTGCATCTTGAGTTCTGTAGCTCTTTTGGGGTTGGTCCAATGGAGTTAGTTGTATCCCTTGTGTTTCCCTAGCATGCTGTAAATTTTCATGCCATTTGGAGTCCAGTAGCTATAGGTTTTGCTGCTGTCAATATTGCTTCAGGCTGAAAACTGCACTTTCATGAGGTGTAATTTTCGCAAAGTCTGAAAGAGTGTGTGAGATGCCATTTTGTGTCTTCTTCCCCTAGTGATCCATGATGCCATGATAGTTGTTGTTAGTTGTTCGTAGTAGTGCTTCTTGCCCTCTTCTGTTCCATGCCTTGCATGAGTTTATCGGAGTTGTGTAGCTCGTAGTTGTGGGGCGTAGAAAATGCTATGTGGCTGATTTTGGCAGATTGTAGTCAATTCTTGTTTTGCTCGTAGTTTTTGAACCGTAGCTCCGATTAGATCGTGTCCTACACGAAACTTGCTTAGAATATTGGGTAGTTTCATTTTCTCTTGCTGGTTGTTTGTCTTGAAGTGCTCGTAGCCCCCGTTGCACACATATTGCATTCATGTCATCATATCTTGCGATGCTTGTAACTTTTGATCCGTAGCTCCGTTGGAGATGTTTTCTATGTGTAGATTGCTTGAAATGACGTGTAGAATCACGTGAACCTATTTGTTTTTCTGTTTAACGACTAATTAAATGTATTAGTTCAGATCTGGACAGAATTGTAAATTAACATATGAGGTCGTCTCGGAGATGCTATATGTCATTTCCGACCTCATTTAAAATGCCTAGATAGGTAGTTTAATTTACGCTTCACCTCCTGCATGTTTGACAACATTAATATTGCCGTGTAAATAACCGGGAGTGAACTAAATAATTCATATGTGAAGTTTCGTCAATATGCAACTCGTGGCATATTGAACTTCACTTAATGTGTAGTGTTTGATTGTGTGAACTGTCATGCCGTGACTTGCATGTATTCCGTAGTCGGACCCTGCTCTTACTCTTGATGATTATGTAATGTACCGATGTGACTCTGATGTAGCTTGTGGCGAGTGTAAGCCAACTCTTTATATAACTCTCCTTTTCAGTACATGTACTTGTAACGATATCCATTCTTGCAACATGACGAGATGTGCTTCTATCCCTGACGAGGCCTTCGTGCCAAATTGAGGATAGGTGATTTGCTGCCCTCCTTAGTCTTTTCTTGATTCCACGGTATTGTTGGATCGAAGCAACTCGGACCGACATTACTCGTACGCTTACGAGAGACTGGTTTCATCGCTACGAGCAACCCCGTTGCTTAAAGATGACTGGCGAGTGTCGGTTTCTCCAACTTTACTTGAATCGGATTTGACCGAGGAGGTCCTTGGATGAGGTTAAATAGCAATTCATATATCTCCGTTGTGGTGTTTGCGTAAGTAAGATGCGATCCTACTAGATACCCATGGCCACCACGTAAAACATGCAACAACAATTAGAGGACGTCTAACTTGTTTTTGCAGGGTATGCTTGTGATGTGATATGGCCAACGATGTGATGTGATATATTGGATGTATGAGATGATCATGTTGTAATAGTTAATATCGACTTGCACGTCTATGGTACGGCAACCGGCAGGAGCCATAGGGTTGTCTTTAAACTAATGTTTGTGCTTGTAGTTGCGTTTACTATATTTCTAGGATGTAGCTTTAGTAGTAATAGCATGAGTAGCACGACAACCTGATGGCGACACGTTGATGGAGATCATGGTGTGGCGCCGGTGACAAAGAAGGTCGTGCCGGTGCTTTGGTGATGGAGATCAAGAAGCACGTGATGATGGCCATATCATGTCACTTATGAATTGCATGTGATGTTAATCTTTTTATGCACCTTATTTTGCTTATAACGACGGTAGCATTATGAGGTGATCTCTCACTAAAATTTGAAGATGAAATTGTGTTCTCCTCGACTGTGCACTATTGTTATAGTTCGTCGTTTCGAGACACCACGTGATGATCGGGTGTGATAGACTCAACATTCACATACAACGGGTGCAAAACAGTTGCACACGCGGAACACTCGGGTTAAGCTTGACGAGCCTAGCATGTGCAGACATGGCCTCGGAACACATGAGACTGAAAGGTCGATCATGAATCATATAGTTGATATGATTAGCATAAGGATGCTGACCACTAAAACTATCCTCAACTCACGTGATGATCGGACTTGAGCTAGTGGAATTGGATCATGAACCACTCAAATGACTAGAGAGATGTACTTTTTGAGTGGGAGTTTAGCAAGCAATTTGATTAAGTTAAACTCTAATTATCTTGAACGTAGTCTAAGTCCACTTTGAATATATTTGTGTTGTAGATCATGGCTCAGGCGACAGTCACCCTGAATTTTAATACGTTCCTAGAGAAAGCTAAGTTGAAAGATGATGGAAGCAACTTTGTAGACTGGGCTCGTAATCTTAAGTTGCTCCTGCAAGCTGGGAAGAAGGATTATGTCCTTAATGCTGCGCTAGGAGATGAACCACCCGCTACGACTGACCAAGATGTTAAGAACGCTTGGTTAACACGTAAGGAGGACTACTTAGTAGTTCAATGTGCAGTCTTGTATGGCTTAGAGCCGGGACTTCAACGTCGCTTTGAGCGTCATGGAGCATATGAGATGTTTGAGGAGTTGAAGTTTATCTTTCAGAAGAACGCCCGGATCAAGAGGTATGAGACCTCCGATAAATTCTATGCCTGCAAGATGGAGGAGAATTCGTCTGTCAGTGAACATGTGCTCAAAATGCCTGGGTACTCAAACCGTCTAGCTGAGCTGGGGATTGAACTCCCGCAAGAGGCTATCACTGACAGAATTCTTCAATCACTGCCGCCAGGCTATAAGGGCTTTGTGTTGAACTACAACATGCAAGGGATGAACAAGTCACCCGGCGAGTTGTCCGTGATGCTAAAAGTCACAGAGTCAGAACTCCGTAAAGAGCATCAAGTGTTGATGGTGAATAAGACCACTAATTTCAAGAGAAATAGCAAAGGAAAGAAGGGTAGTTCGAAGAAGAGCGGCAAGCCTGTTGCCAATCCGACGAAGAAACCCAAAGCTGGACCTAAGCCTGAAATGGAGTGCTATTATTGCAAGGGTATGGGTCACTGGAAGCGCAAATGCCCCAAGTATCTGGCTGATAAGAAGGAGGCCAAAGAAAAATCAGGTATATTTGATATACATGTTATTGATGTGTACTTAACCAGCTCTCGTAGTAGTTCCTGGGTATTCGATACCGGTTCTGTTGCTCATACTTGCAACTCGAAACAGGAACTGCGGAATAAGCGAAGGCTGGCGAAGGATGAAGTGACGATGCGCGTGGGAAATGGTTCCAAGGTTGATGCAATCGCCGTCGGCAAAGTTTCACTTCAGTTACCATCAGGATTAGTTATGAACTTAAATAAGTGTTATTTAGTGCGTGCATTAAGCATGAACATTATATCTGGATCTTGTTTATTGCGAGACGGTTACTCGTTTAAGTCAGAGAATAATGGTTGTTCTATTTCTATGAGTAATATTTTTTATGGTCATGCACCCAATGTGAGAAGATTGTTCATATTGAATCTTGATAGTGATAATACACATATATATAACATTGAGACCAAAAGAGTTAGAGTTAACAATGATAGCACCATGTTTTATGGCACTACCGTTTAGGTCATATTGGTGTAAAGCGCATGAAGAAACTCCATACTGATGGACTTTTGGAGTCACTTGACTTTGACACGTGCGAACCATGCCTCATGGGCAAGATGACTAAAACTCCGTTCTCCGGAACAATGGAGCATGCAAGTGACTTGTTGGAAATCATACATACTGATGTGTGTGGTCCGATGAGTGTGGAGGCACGCAGCGGATATCGTTATTTTCTCACCTTCACTAACGATTTGAGTAGGTATGGTTATGTCTACTTGATGAAACACAAGTTTGAAACATTTGAAAAGTTAAAGCAATTTCAGAGTGAAGTTGAAAATCATCGTAACAAGAAGATCAAGTTCCTACGGTCTGATCGTGGGGGTGAATATCTGAGTTTCGAGTTTGGTGCTCACTTAAGACAATGTGGAACTGTTTCACAGTTGACACCGCCTGGAACATCACAGCGTAATGGTGTGTCCGAACGTCGTAATCGTACTTTATTAGAGATGGTGCGATCTATGATGTCTCTTACCGATTTGCCGTTATCATTTTGGGGTTATGCATTAGAAACAGCTGCATTCACGTTAAATAGGGCACCATCAAAATCTGTTGAGACGACACCATACGAACTGTGGTATGGAAAAAGACCAAACTTGTCGTTTCTTAAAGTTTGGGGATGTGATGCTTATGTCAAAAAGCTTCAGCCTAAAAAGCTGGAACCCAAAGAGGAAAGGTGCGTCTTCATAGGTTACCCAAAAGAGACAGTTGGGTACACCTTCTATCTCAAATCCGAGGGCAAAGTGTTTGTTGCTAAGAACAGAGCTTTTCTCGAGAAGGAGTTTCTCTTGAGAGAATTGAGTGGGAGGAAGATAGAACTTGATGAGGTTAACGAACCTCTCATCCCTCTGAATGGTGGCGCGGGGCAAGGGGAAACCCCTGTCGTTGCGACGCCGGTTGAGGAGGAAGTTAATGATGATGATCATGAAACTCCAGATCAAGTTCTTGTCGAACCTCGCAGGTCGACAAGACCGCGTACTACTACAGAGTGGTACGGTAATCCCGTCTTATCAATTATGTTGTTGGACAGCAATGAGCCTGCGAATTATGAAGAAGCAATGGTGGGCCCGGATTCCAACAAATGGCTGGAGGCCATTAAGTCCGAGATAGGATCTATGTATGAAAACAAAGTGTGGACTTTGGAAGTACTACCTGAAGGCCGCAAGGCTATTCAGAACAAATGGATCTTTAAGAAGAAGACGGACGCTGACGGTAATTTGACCATTTATAAACCTCGACTTGTGGCAAAGGGTTTTTCACAAGTTCAAGGAGTTGACTACGATGAGACGTTCTCACCCGTAGCGATGCTTAAGTCTGCCAGAATCATGTTAGCAATAGCTGCATTTTTCGATTATGAAATCTGGCAGATGGATATCAAAATGGCGTTCCTTAATGGTTTACTTAAGGAAGAGTTGTATATGATGCAATCCGAAGGTTTTGTCGATCCTAAAAATGCTAACAAAGTGTGCAAGCTCCAACGATTCATTTATGGACTGGTGCAAGCATCTCGGAGTTGGAATAAATGCTTTGATGAGGTGATCAAAGCATTTGGGTTTATACAAGTGGTTGGAGAATCTTGTATTTACAAGAAAGTGAGTGGGAGCTCTGTGGCATTTCTAATATTATATGTGGATGACATATTGCTGATTGGAAACAACGTGGAGTTTTTGGAGAGCATAAAGGATTACTTGAATAAAAGTTTCTCTATGAAGGACCTAGGAGAAGCTGCTTACATTCTAGGCATTAAGATCTATAGGGATAGATCGAAACGCCTGATAGGATTTTCACAAAGTACATACCTTGATAAAGTTTTGAAAAGGTTCAAAATGGAACAGTCCAAGAAGGGGTTCTTGCCAGTTTTACAAGGTACGAGATTGAGTAAGACTTAGTGCCCAACAACTGATAAATATAGAGAGCATATGAGCACCGTCCCCTATGCTTTAGCCATAGGTTCTATCATGTATGCAATGTTGTGCACTAGACCGGACGTTAGCCTGGCCATAAGTATGGCATGCAGGTTCTAGAGTAATCCAGGAGTGGATCACTGGACGACGGTCAACAATATCCTGAAGTACCTGAAAAAGACTAAGGAGATGTTTCTCGTGTATCGAGGTGACGAAGAGCTCGCCGTAAAAGGTTACGTCGATGCAAGTTTTGACACAGATCCGGACGACTCTAAGTCACAGACCGGATACGTATTTCTTCTTAATGGGGGTGTGGTAAGCTGGTGCTATTCCAAGCAAAGCGTCGTAGCTGATTCTACATGTGAAGCGGAGTACATGGCTGCCTCGGAGGCGGCTAAGGAGGGTGTCTGGATGAAGCAGTTCATGACGGATCTTGGAGTGGTGCCGAGCGCACTGAATCCAATAACCTTGTTTTGTGACAATACGGGTGCCATTGCCTTAGCAAAGGAACCACGGTTTCACAAGAAGATCAGACACATCAAACGACGTTTCAACCTCATCCGCGACTACGTCGAATGGGAGGACGTAAATATATGCAAAGTGCACATGGATCTAAATGTGGCAGACCCGATGACTAAACCTCTTCCACGGGCAAAGCATGATCAACACCAGAACTGTATGGGTGTTAGATTTATTACAATGTAATTCGCATGGTGATGTGAGGGCTAGATTATTGACTCTAGTGCAAGTGGGAGACTGTTGGAATTATGTCCTAGAGACAATGATAAATAAGTTATTATTATAATTCCTGTATTAAGATAATCGTTTATTATCCATGCTATAACTGTATTGAATGAAGACTTAGATACATGTGTGGATACATAGACAAAACACTGTCCCTAGCAAGCCTCTAGTTGGCTAGCCAGTTGATCAAGGATAGTCAGGGTCTTCTGACTATGTACAAGGTGGTGTTGCTTGATAACTGGATCACATCATTGGGAGAATCATGTGATGGACTAGACCCAAAATAATAGACGTAGCATGTTGATCGTGTCATTTTGTTGCTACTGTTTTCTGCGTGTGAAGTATTTGTTCCTATGACCATGAGATCATATAACTCACTGGCACCGGAGGAATGCTTTGTGTGTATCAAACGTCGCAACGTAACTGGGTGACTATAAAGATGCTCTACAGGTATCTCCGAAGGTGTTCGTTGAGTTAGTATAGATCGAGACTGGGATTTGTCACTCTGTGTGACGGAGAGGTATCTCGGGGCCCACTCGGTAATACATCATCACACACAAGCCTTGCAAGCAATGTGACTTAGTGTAAGTCACGGGATCTCGCATTACGGAACAAGTAAAGAGACTTGCCGGTAAACGAGATTAAAATAGGTATGCGGATACTGACGATCGAATCTCGGGCAAGTAACATACCGAAGGACAAAGCGAATGACATACGGGATTATATGAATCCTTGGCACTGAGGTTCAAACAATAAGATATTCGTAGAATATGTAGGATCCAATATGGGCATCCAGGTCCCGCTATTGGATATTGACCGAGGAGTCTCTCGGGTCATGTCTACATAGTTATCGAACCCACAGGGTCTGCACACTTAAGGTTCGACGTTGTTTTATGCGTATTTGAGTTATATGGTTGGTTACCGAATGTTGTTCGGAGTCCCGGATGAGATCACAGAAGTCACGAGGGTTTTCGGAATGGTCCGGTGACGAAGATTGATATATAGGATGACATCATTTGATTACCGGAAAGTTTTCGGCATTACCGGGAATGTACCGGGAGTGACGAATGGGTTCCGGATGTTCACCGGGGGGGGGGGGGGGGCAACCCACCCTGGGGAAGCCCATAGGCCTTAGGGGTGCCGCACCAGCCCTTAGTGGGCCGGTGGGCAAGCCCAAGAAAGCCCGTGCGCAGGATAAGAAAAAATCAAAGAGAAAAAAAGGGGGAAGTGGGAAGGAAGGGAAGGACTCCAGCTTCCAATCCTAGTTGGACTAGGATTGGAGGAGGATTCCTCCTCCCCCCTTTGGCCGACCCCCTTGGGGCTCCTTGAGCCTCAAGGCAAGGCCCCTCCCCTCCCACCTATATATACGGAGGTATTAGGGCTGATTTGAGACAACTTTGCCTCTAGATCGCATTTTTGCGGAGCTCGGGCGGAGCCCTGCTGAGATTAGATCACCACCAACCTCCGGAGCACCGTCATGCTGCCGGAGAACTCATCTATCTCTCCGTATCTCTTGCTGGATCAAGAAGGCCGAGATCATCGTCGAGATGTACGTGTGCTGAACGCGGAGGTGCCGTCCGTTCGGCACTAGATCAGAGCGGATCGTGGGACGGATCGCGGGACAGTTCGTGGGACGGTTCGCGGGGAGGACCGAGGGACGTGAGGACGTTCCACTACATCAACCGCGTTTATTAATGCTTCTGCTGTGCAATCTACAAGGGTACGTAGATCTGAAATCCCCCTCGTAGATGGACATCACCATGATATGCCTTCGTGCGCGTAGGAATTTTTTTGTTTCCCATGCGACGTTCCCCAACAGGGCGGCGAGGCTCGATGGAGCCGACCTGGAGGATGACGAGGAGGCCGGTGCAGTCCGGCGAGGAGGAGCTCCCGGTGATGCTGATGGGGAGATATCCCAGGACGAGGCACTGCGGCGCCGCCGGCGCGACCCCGGTGTGGATCCGGCGAGGGGGGAGGGAGCCGGAGGAAGGCCGAGGAGGGAGGAGACAGGGGCGTTGTGGCGTGGGGTGGGACAGGGGAGCGGCGAGGGGCTCGGTGGGAGCTGGGGTGAGGCAGGGAGGCGCGGTGGCGCTGGATGGGAAATGGGGAGAGGGTGACGGGGTGGGTGTGGGTGACGAGGGGGAGGGAGTCGCTGGGAGGGGAGGAACGAGGGGGTTCCCTCATTGGGAGAGGTGGGACCGACGGGGTCAGAGGAAGTGGCGGCAGCGGCAGGGAGAAGTGGGGCGTGGGGAGGCTTAGGGTTTGCCCTGGGGGTCTTATGTTGGGGAACGTCGCATGGGAAACAAAATTTTTCCTACGCGCATGAAGACCTATCATGGTGATGTCCATCTACGAGAGGGGATGAGTGATCTACGTACCCTTGTAGATCGTACAACAGAAGCGTTAGAGAACGCGGTTGATGTAGTGGAACGTCCTCATGTCCCTCGATCCGCCCCGCGAACAATCCCGCGATCAGTCCCACGATCTAGTACCGAACGGACGACACCTCCGCGTTCAGCACACGTACAGCTCGACGATGATCTCGGCCTTCTTGATCCAGCAAGAGAGACGGAGAGGTAGAAGAGTTCTCCGGCAGCGTGACGGCGCTCCGGAGGTTGGTGATGACCTTGTCTCAGCAGGGCTCCGCCCGAGCTCCGCAGAAACGCGATCTAGAGGAAAAACTATGGAGGTATGTGGTCGGGCAACCGTGAGAAAGGCGTCTCAAATCTGCCCTAAAAGCTCCATATATATAGGAGGAGGGAGGGGGACCTTGCCTTGGGGTCCAAGGGACCCTCAAGGGGTCGGCCGAGCCAAGGGGGGGAGGACTCCCCCCCCAAACCGAGTTGGACTTGGTTTGGTGGGAGGAGTCCCCCTCCCTTCCCACTTCCTCCCTCTTTTTTTTTCTTTTCCTTTGATTTTCTTTTCTTGGCGCATAGGCTCCCTTGGGGCTGTCCCACCAGCCCACTAAGGGCTGGTGTGTCTCCCCAAAGCCTATGGGCTTCCCCGGGGTGGGTTGCCCCCCCGGTGAACTCCCGGAACCCATTCGTCATTCCCGGTACATTCCCGGTAACTCCGAAAACCTTCCGGTAATCAAATGAGGTCATCCTATATATCAATCTTCGTTTCCGGACCATTCCGGAAACCCTCGTGACGTCCGTGATCTCATCCGGGACTCTGAACAACATTCGGTAACCAACCATATAACTCAAATACGCATAAAACAACGTCGAACCTTAAGTGTGCAGACCCTGCGGGTTCGAGAACTATGTAGACATGACTCGAGAGACTCCTCGGTCAATATCCAATAGCGGGACCTGGATGCCCATATTGGATCCTACATATTCTACGAAGATTTTATCGTTTGAACCTCAGTGCCAAGGATTCGTATAATCCCGTATGTCATTCCCTTTGTCCTTCGGTATGTTACTTGCCCGAGATTCGATCGTCGGTATCCGCATACCTATTTCAATCTCGTTTACCGGCAAGTCTCTTTACTCGTTCCGTAATACAAGGTCCCGCAACTTACACTAAGTTACATTGCTTGCAAGGCTTGTATGTGATGTTGTATTACCGAGTGGGCCCCGAGATACCTCTCCGTCACACGGAGTGACAAATCCCAGTCTTGATCCATACTAACTCAACTAACACCTTCGGAGATACTTGTAGAGCATCTTTATAGTCACCCAGTTACGTTGCGACGTTTGATACACACAAAGCATTCCTCCGGTGTCAGTGAGTTATATGATCTCATGGTCATAGGAATAAATACTTGACACGCAGAAAACAGTAGCAACAAAATGACACGATCAACATGCTACGTCTATTAGTTTGGGTCTAGTCCATCACGTGATTCTCCCAATGACGTGATCCAGTTATCAAACAACAACACCTTGTTCATAATCAGAAGACACTGACTATCATTGATCAACTGGCTAGCCAACTAGAGGCATGCTAGGGACGGTGTTTTGTCTATGTATCCACACATGTAAATGAGTCTTCATTCAATACAATTATAGCATGGATAATAAACTATTATCTTGATACAGGAATTATAATAATAACTATACATTTATTATTGCCTCTAGGGCATAATTCCAACAGTCTCCCACTTGCACTAGAGTCAATAATCTAGCCCTCACATCACCATGTGAATTACATTGTAATAAATCTAACACCCATACAGTTCTGGTGTCGATCATGTTTTGGCCGTGGAAGAGGTTTAGTCAGCGGGTCTGCTACATTCAGATCCGTGTGCACTTTGCATATATTTACGTCCTCCTCCTCGACGTAGTCGCGGATGAGGTTGAAGCGTCGTTTGATGTGTCTGGTTTTCTTGTGAAACCTTGGTTCCTTTGCTAAGGCAATGGCACCAGTGTTGTCACAGAACAAGGTTATTGGATCCAGTGCACTTGGCACCACTCCAAGATCCGTCATGAACTGCTTCATCCAGACACCCTCCTTAGCCGCCTCCGAGGCAGCCATGTACTCCGCTTCACATGTAGAATCTGCTACGACGCTTTGCTTGGAACCGCACCAGCTTACTGCACCCCCATTAAGAATAAATACGTATCCGGTTTGCGACTTGGAGTCGTCCGGATCTGTGTCAAAGCTTGCATCGACGTAACCTTTTACGGCGAGCTCTTCGTCACCTCCATACATGAGAAACATCTCCTTAGTCCTTTTCAGGTACTTCAGGATATTCTTGACCGCTGTCCAGTGATCCACTCCTAGATTACTCTGGAACCTACCTGCCATACTTATGGCCAGGCTAACATCCGGTCTAGTGCACAGCATCGCATACATGATAGAACCTATGGCTGAAGCATAGGGGACGGAGCGCATATGCTCTCTATCTTCATCAGTTGCTAGGCACTGAGTCTTACTCAATCTCGTACCTTGTAACACTGGCAAGAACCCTTTCTTGGACTGTTCCATTTTGAACCTCTTCAAAACTTTATCAAGGTATGTGCTTTGTGAAAGTCCTATCAGGCGTTTTGATCTATCCCTATAGATCTTAATGCCTAGAATGTAAGCAGCTTCTCCTAGGTCCTTCATAGAGAAACTTTTATTCAAGTAACCTTTTATGCTCTCCAAAAGCTCTACGTTGTTCCCAATCAGTAATATGTCATCCACATATAATATTAGAAACGCCACAGAGCTCCCACTCACTTTCTTGTAAATACAAGATTCTCCAACCACTTGTATAAACCCAAATGCTTTGATCACCTCATCAAAGCGTTTGTTCCAACTCCGAGATGCTTGCACCAGTCCATAAATGGATCGCTGGAGCTTGCACACCTTGTCAGCATTTTTAGGATCGACAAAACCTTCGGGTTGCATCATATACAACTCTTCCTTAAGAAAACCGTTTAAGGAACGCCGTTTTGACATCCATCTGCCAGATTTCATAATCGAAAAATGCAGCTATTGCTAACATGATTCTGACGGACTTAAGCATCGCTACGGGTGAGAAGGTCTCATCGTAGTCAACTCCTGGAACTTGTGAAAAAACCTTTGCCACAAGTCGAGCTTTATAAACGGTCACATTACCGTCAGCGTCCGTCTTCTTCTTAAAGATCCATTTGTTTTGAATAGCCTTGCGGCCCTCAGGTAGTATCTCCAAAGTCCACACTTTGTTCTCATACATGGATCCTATCTCGGATTTCATGGCTTCGAGCCATTTGTTGGAATCTGGGCCCACCATTGCTTCTTCATAATTTGCAGGTTCATTGTTGTCTAACAACATGATTGATAAGACGGGATTACCGTACCACTCTGGAGCAGTGCGTGATCTCGTCGACCTGCGTGGTTCAACAGAAACTTGAACTGGAGTTTCATGATCATCGTCATTAACTTCCTCCTCAACCGGCGTTGCAATGGCAGAGGTTTCCCCTTGCCCCGCGCCACCATCCAGAGGGATGAGAGGTTCGACAACCTCGTCAAGTTCTATCTTCCTCCCACTCAATTCTCTCGAGAGAAACTCCTTCTCGAGAAAAGTTCCGTTCTTAGCAACAAACACTTTGCCCTCGGTTTTGAGATAGAAGGTGTACCCAACTGTCTCTTTTGGGTAACCTATGAAGACGCATTTTTCCACTTTGGGTTCCAGCTTTTCGGGCTGAAGCTTTTTGACATAAGCATCACATCCCCAAACTTTAAGAAACGACAACTTTGGCCTTTTGCCATACCACAGTTCGTATGGTGTCGTCTCAACGGATTTTGATGGTGCCCTATTTAAAGGGAATGCAGCTGTTTCTAATGCATAACCCCAAAACGATAACGGCAAATCAGTAAGAGACATCATAGATCACACCATCTCTAACAAAGTACGATTACGACGTTCGGACACACCATTACGCTGCGGTGTTCCAGGCGGTGTTAACTGTGAAACAATTCCACATTGTCTTAACTGAGCACCAAACTCGAAACTCAGATATTCACCCCCACGATCAGACCGTAGGAACTTGATCTTCTTGTTACGATGATTTTCCACTTCACTCTGAAATTGCTTGAACTTTTCAAATGTTTCAGACTTGTGCTTCATCAAGTAGACATAACCATATCTACTTAAATCGTCAGTGAAGGTGAGGAAATAACGATATCCGCCGCGTGCCTCCACGCTCATTGGGCCACACACATCGGTATGTATGATTTCCAACAAGTCACTTGCACGTTCCATTGTTCCAGAGAACGGAGTCTTAGTCATCTTGCCCATGAGGCATGGTTCGCACGTGTCAAGTGAATCAAAGTCAAGTGACTCCAAAAGTCCATCAGCATGGAGTTTCTTCATGCGCTTTCCACCAATATGACCTAAACGGCAGTGCCATAAAAATATGGTGCTATCATTGTTTACTCTAACTCTTTTGGTCTCAATGTTATGTATATGCGTATCGCTATCAAGATTCAATATGAACAATCCTCTCACATTCGGTGCATGACCATAAAAGATGTTACTCATAGAAATAGAACAACCATTATTCTCAGACTTAAAAGAGTAACCGTCTCGCAATAAACAAGATCCAGATATAATGTTCATGCTCAACGCAGGCACTAAATAACAATGATTTAAGTTCATCACTAATCCCGATGGTAGCTGAAGTGACACTGTGCCGACGGCGATTGCATCAACCTTGGAACCGTTTCCTACGCGCATCGTCACTTCGTCTTTCGCCAGCCTTCGTCTATTCCGCAGTTCCTGCTTCGAGTTGCAAATGTGAGCAACAGAACCGGTATCAAATACCCAGGCACTACTACGAGAGCCGGTTAAGTACACATCAATAACATGTATATCAAATATACCTGATTTTTCTTTGCCTGCCTTCTTATCTGCCAGATACTTGGGGCAATTGCGCTTCCAGTGACCCATACCCATGCAATAGAAGCACTCTGTTTCAGGCTTAGGTCCAGCTTTGGGTTTCTTCGGCGGATTGGCAACAGGCTTGCCGCTCTTCTTCGAATTTCCCTTCTTGCCTTTGCCGTTTCTCTTGAAACTAGTGGTCTTGCTCACCATCAACACTTGATGCTCTTTACGGAGTTCAGACTCTGCGACTTTCAGCATCGCAAACAACTCGCCGGGAGACTTGTTCATCCCTTGCATGTTGTAGTTCAACACAAAGCCTTTATAGCTTGGCGGCAGTGATTGAAGGATTCTGTCAGTGATAGCTTCTTGCGGGAGTTCAATCCCCAGTTCAGCTAGACGGTTTGTGTACCCAGACATTTTGAGCACATGTTCACTGACAGACGAGTTTTCCTCCATCTTGCAAGCATAGAATTTATCGGAGGTCTCATACCTCTCGATCCGGGCGTTCTTCTGAAAGATAAACTTCAACTCCTGGAACATCTCAAATGCTCCATGACGCTCAAAGCGATGTTGAAGTCCCAGTTCTAAGCCATACAAGACTGCACATTGAACTATTGAGTAGTCCTCCTTACGCGCTAACCAAGCGTTCTTAACATCCTGATCAGCCATAGCGGGTGGTTCATCTCCTAGCGCAGCATTAAGGACATAATCCTTCTTCCCAGCTTGTAATATTAGCTTAAGATTACGAGCCCAGTCTACAAAGTTGCTTCCATCATCTTTGAACTTAGCTTTCTCTAGGAACGTATTAAAATTCAGGATGACACTTGCGTGAGCCATGATCTACAACACAAATATATTCAAAGTGGACTTAGACTATGTTCAAGATAATTAGATTTCAACTTAATCAAATTATATGCTAAACTCCCACTCAAAAAGTACATCTCTCTAGTCATTTGAGTGGTTCATGATCCACTTACACTATCCCAAGTCCGATCATCACGTGAGTCGAGAGTAGTTTCAGTGGTAAGCATCCCTATGCTAATCATATCAACTATATGATTCATGATCGACCTTTTGGTCTCATGTGTTCCGAGGCCATGTCTGCACATGCTAGGCTCGTCAAGCTTAACCCGAGTGTTCCGCGTGCGCAACTGTTTTGCACCCGTTGTATGTGAACGTTGAGTCTATCACACCCGATCATCACGTGGTGTCTCGAAACGACGAACTGTAGCAACGGTGCACAGTCGGGGAGAACACAATTTCGTCTTGAAATTTTAGTGAGAGATCACCTCATAATGCTACCGTCGTTCTAAGCAAAATAAGGTGCATAAAAGGATTAACATCACATGCAATTCATAAGTGACATGATATGGCCATCATCACGTGCTTCTTGATGTCCATCACCAAAGCACCGGCACGATCTTCTTGTCACCGGCGCCATACCATGATCATCCATCAACATGTTGCCATCGGGGTTGTCGTGCTACTTATGCTATTACTACTAAAGCTACATCCTAGCAAAATAGTAAACGCATCTGCAAGCACAAACGTTAGTATAAAGACAACCCTATGGCTCCTGCCGGTTGCCGTACCATCGACGTGCAAGTCGATATTTCTATTACAACATGATCATCTCATACATCCAATATATCACATCACATCATTGGCCATATCACATCACAATCATACCCTGCAAAAACAAGTTAGACGTCCTCTAATTTTGTTGTTGCATGTTTTACGTGGTGACCAAGGGTATCTAGTAGGATCGCATCTTACTTACGCAAACACCACAACGGAGATATATGAGTTGCTATTTAACCTCATCCAAGGACCTCCTCGGTCAAATCCGATTCAACTAAAGTTGGAGAAACCGTCACTTGCCAGTCATCTTTGAGCAAAGGGGGTTACTCGTAACGATGAAACCAGTCTCTCGTAAGCGTACGAGTAATGTCGGTCCAAGCCGCTTCAATCCAACAATACCGCGGAATCAAGAAAAGACTAAGGAGGGCAGCAAAACGCACATCACCGCCCACAAAACCTTTTGTGTTCTACTCGAGAAGACATCTATGCATGAACCTAGCTCATGATGCCACTGTTGGGGAACGTCGCATGGGAAACAAAATTTTTCCTACGCGCACGAAGACCTATCATGGTGATGTCCATCTATGAGAGGGGATGAGTGATCTACGTACCCTTGTAGATCGTACAGCAGAAGCGTTAGAGAACGCGGTTGATGTAGTGGAACGTCCTCACGTCCCTCGATCCGCTCCGCGAACAATCCCGCGATCAGTCCCACGATCTAGTACCGAACGGACGGCACCTCCGCGTTCAGCACACGTACAGCTCGACGATGATCTCGGCCTTCTTGATCCAGCAAGAGAGACGGAGAGGTAGAAGAGTTCTCCGGCAGCGTGACGGCGCTCCGGAGGTTGGTGATGACCTTGTCTCAGCAGGGCTCCGCCCGAGCTCCGCAGAAACGCGATCTAGAGGAAAAACTATGGAGGTATGTGGTCGGGCAACCGTGAGAAAATCGTCTCAAATCTGCCCTAAAAGCTCCATATATATAGGAGGAGGGAGGGGGACCTTGCCTTGGGGTCCAAGGGACCCTCAAGGGGTCGACCGAGCCAAGGGGGGGAGGACTCCCCCCCCAAACCGAGTTGGACTTGGTTTGGTGGGAGGAGTCCCCCTCCCTTCCCACTTCCTCCCTCTTTTTTTTTCTTTTCCTTTGATTTTCTTTTCTTGGCGCATAGGCTCCCTTGGGGCTGTCCCACCAGCCCACTAAGGGCTGGTGTGTCTCCCCAAAGCCTATGGGCTTCCCCGGGGTGGGTTGCCCCCCCGGTGAACTCCCGGAACCCATTCGTCATTCCCGGTACATTCCCGGTAACTCCGAAAACCTTCCGGTAATCAAATGAGGTCATCCTATATATCAATCTTCGTTTCCGGACCATTCCGGAAACCCTCGTGACGTCCGTGATCTCATCCGAGACTCCGAACAACATTCGGTAACCAACCATATAACTCAAATACGCATAAAACAACGTCGAACCTTAAGTGTGCAGACCCTGCGGGTTCGAGAACTATGTAGACATGACTCGAGAGACTCCTCGGTCAATATCCAATAGCGGGATCTGGATGCCCATATTGGATCCTACATATTCTACGAAGATCTTATCGTTTAAACCTCAGTGCCAAGGATTCGTATAATCCCGTATGTCATTCCCTTTGTCCTTCGGTACGTTACTTGCCCGAGATTCGATCGTCGGTATCCGCATACCTATTTCAATCTCGTTTACCGGCAAGTCTCTTTACTCGTTCCGTAATACAAGATCCCGCAACTTACACTAAGTTACATTGCTTGCAAGGCTTGTATGTGATGTTGTATTACCGAGTGGGCCCCGAGATACCTCTCCGTCACACGGAGTGACAAATCCCAGTCTTGATCCATACTAACTCAACTAACACCTTCGGAGATACCTGTAGAGCATCTTTATAGTCACCCAGTTACGTTGCGACGTTTGATACACACAAAGCATTCCTCCGGTGTCAGTGAGTTATATGATCTCATGGTCATAGGAATAAATACTTGACACGCAGAAAACAGTAGCAACAAAATGACACGATCAACATGCTACGTCTATTAGTTTGGGTCTAGTCCATCACGTGATTCTCCCAATGACGTGATCCAGTTATCAAACAACAACACCTTGTTCATAATCAGAAGACACTGACTATCATTGATCAACTGGCTAGCCAACTAGAGGCATGCTAGGGACGGTGTTTTGTCTATGTATCCACACATGTAAATGAGTCTTCATTCAATACAATTATAGCATGGATAATAAACTATTATCTTGATACAGGAATTATAATAATAACTATACATTTATTATTGCCTCTAGGGCATAATTCCAACATCTTATACCTCAGGCGGATGGGCTGGTGGGTGGCCGGCTGGGCCACTTTGGCCTAGTTGGGCCAGGCCTTTTGGGGTTTTTTGTTTGTTTGTTTCTTTTACTTTTTTGTATAGTTTCTGTTTTAAGTATATAGGGGTTTTAAATAATTTTAAAAATGCCCGATTCACTTTTATAATTTATTACGGAATTTTTATAACTCCTCCGACATCTTTATTTCCGCATTTAAAAAACTTTCCTTGTTTGACTTTATTTTTAAATTTCGAATTTGACTCGGTTACGAACTAACGCGAGAACAACGATAGCAATAACGGCGACGTGGCATCATTAGCGCGGGATCACTATAGCTTAATTACGTACATTACTGTAGCAAAAGATGAGGATGTCACAACTCTCCCCTACTAATAAGAATTCTCGTCCCAAGAATTAAGAGGTAGAAGGAAAGAGATCGGGGTATTCATCACGAAGAGGATCCCCGCGTTCCTAGGTGGCTTCATCTTCAGAATGATTTGACCACTGCACTTTAAGGAACTTGGTGACTTTGCGACGAGTCTGACGTTCAGCCTAGTCGAGAATGCGAACCGGATGCTCTTTATAAGAGAGGTCTTGTTGCAGCTCAAGCATATCATGATCCACTGCTCGAATAGGATCCTTGAAGCAGCGGCGGAGCTGGGACACATGGAAGACATCGTGAACCTGAGAAAGGTTTGCCGGCAGTTCCAATTGATAAGCCACTCTTCCACGCCTTTCGAGAACAGTGAAAGGAACAATATAACAAGGAGCTAACTTGCCCTTGATCCCAAAACGGTGTGCACCTCTCATTGGTGTGACACGAAGATAAGCCTTTTCGCCAGGTTGATAGACCATATCTTGATGATGACGGTCATACTGACTCTTCTGACGAGACTGAGCAGCCTTCAGATTCTCATGAATAATGCGTACTTGATCTTCCACATGTTGAATAATATCCGGACCGAAGAGTGATCGGTCCACTGAACGATGGCTCTAGAATTCCATATGAAGCTAGGTGTAAAGGATACCTTGGAGTCAATTATGTACAAGAGAGTCAGATTTCGATCCTGTGGAACTTTGGGTTATGGGTCCACCATGTGGGCCGAGAGTAGGCACATGGGTGACGTATTATATGGTCTTGGTAGCGAGACACGTTAGAGGATAGCTTGTCAGTTATGTTGGCAACAACGTCGGTACCAAGGGCGGGGAACGAATAGAACCATTTTCCTGCTCGCTAAAACAAGGCGGACCAATAGGTAAGGCTCTCGTCCAGCGGCAGCTACAAGAATGTTATCCACAATAGTAACAGGGTCTTACTGACAGAGTTGTATACCATTTATTACCTAAGCAGGGAATTAACACTGCTTCGATAAGTTATGGCACAAGAAAGGTCAAACTGACCAATGGGAAAGAAAAAGTGTTCACACACACCAGTATTAGAGTATACCATTCCCAGGGAAAATGGAGTATGATATACATGGTAGGTCATCAAGTACCTAACCATCTTGATAAAAGGGCAAGAAGAATCATGATGTTTACCCATACAATACGAGTTGGATAATCGATCAGGAACAATTTAGCATTGCGCTTCCAATGTTCCTGTTGAAGTTTGAAGTACCACATCCGTGCTTCGGGGTAGCATCGACATGGTCATCAGGTAAAGGTTGGACTTATGGGTATACAAAGAGGATTCACGAGGATCAACTTATGAAATAAGTCATATAGTTTCCCTATGATAGATGGCGAATCCTACATATGGAAAGATTTATAGCAATAGATCCTTTGGCCCGGTGTGCCGGCCAAGACATCACCGTACCAGATTACATAAGACCAAAGTTATAATTATTGGAAAATGTCCCAACCATCATATCGGCACGAGATTCAGATCTGATTGGTGTCGGGATACCTCAGGCTCAGGATGCGTGAGAAGAAAAGATGATGTTGCAAGATTCTCAAGATATGAACTACACAATCAATCCTGGGATCAAGAGTTAGATTGTAAGACATATGAACACAATGTCAAGACATTCGTGCCCACTTAGAATTCTTACGTAAAAATGCAACTGAGTTCTGATTTGAGAATCCTCATCGAGGATATCGAGGTCCTTGTGTAAGCCTCGATCAACTCTTATGAAAGGAACTTCTTTTCCTTGATCAAATCAGTCAGAGGCTTGGGGTGCTAAGGGAAAGTTATACGATGTGAGGATAGCAAATCTTCAAAACATATAACACTTCGCACATGCGTGAATGACTTGGAATAATCCTAGAGGAAGCGAAACAAAAATTTCACATATTCACGGCGGCAAGAGTGCACGTGAACTTTGGGAAAAACACTTCTTTTATCAACATATCCTTCATGAGCTAGACACAAGGCTAATGCTTTCATGAGCTTCACCGTCGCACCATGAATAAGTTGAGGGTGTGGCCGATGGGCTCGACAACAATCCCACAAGATTTCAACAGGGATGAATTTCCAAAGTTATAATATCAAGGAGATAGCATTTGCCAAATCAAATGGTATAATGTCGTATGCTTGAGGGAACAACAACAATTAAACATTGGTCGAAGGGTCCACTCGGAAATACGGACGGAGTAGCACAACCAATGTCAAAAATGATGAGTCAACACCCAACACACTAAGAATGAAACAATCGGTTGTTAACCTCAAGGCAATAGGGTTGCCGGAAGTATTGGAATCACACATCAGAGTTCACTTGTTGGTATTCCGGTTTGAAACAACACGGGACCAAGAAATGAATACTGATGGCGAGAAGTATTACTATATCAAGAATTATTAAGAGGTGCAATGATGCTCACAACATTATTGACATAAAAGATTGTAATACTCCAAGGTAGAATATAACATAAGCTGAATAGCAAGGAACTTAAGGGACAACACAAAACATGAACACGTATGTGTTGGAGGGAAGGCAATAAGGTTGACGATGATTTCACAAATCATCGAGGGGAAAGGATGGTATTTCTCATCATGCATTCGATTGATACCCTGCAAGAGCTCAGAATGTTGATGGCGACCACGACACTTTTGTCGAGGAGCTTCACGAAGATGTAATCGATCAGCGACGACATCAAGCAAATGAATGGTGAAGCTAAAGGTTGTCTGAATCATAGATAAGACAGCTAGCTCCGGATCGAGATTGCCTTTCAAGACAACCAACATGATATTGAAAACTCGATGTAAGCTTATTGCGCTGTTGGATTTGGGTACCAGGTATGAAGGACATAGATAACATGGTCAAGCCCTAGCATGACGAAGATGATGTAGCCTAACATCTTGGAAGGACATGCGCGAGTACAAACTCGTAAGCAAAGAAGATTACTAAGACCTACAAGGGATAATACTCGGAGGTAGATCAACATTAAGTCTTGAACCGATGTATTGATCTAAAGAAGACAAGTACTTTAACTCGTCTAAGAATGAAATCAAGGTAGGTCAACATGGTCGGAACCACGATTGCAAAGGACAAGATCTCAAATACAAGATTCAAACCAGAGAACAAATGATTATTGATACGAGAAGCTTCTGTGGTAAGATCAACATCGTTTCCATGGGCATGAACACAAAGTTCAAGGTCGACTTCCACTTCATCAATGCATCACCTGCCATTTACTCATCGCCTTTGATCAGGTTGTATCTTTGAAAGATTATCTGGCAAAACACCAGAAAAGCAAGACTCCTGAAAACTCTTGGGATCACAAAGATGTAGGAAGGCATAGGTTCAACACATCGGGGAATCTTAGGAACCTATTATTGGGGAACGTCGCATGGGAAACAAAAAGTTTCCTACGCGCACGAAGACCTATCATGGTGATGTCCATCTACGAGAGGAGATTTGGATCTACGTACCCTTGTAGATCGCACAACAGGAAGCGTTAAGAAACGCGGTTGATGTAGTGGAACATCCTCACGTCCCTCGATCCGCCCCGCGAACCGTCCCAAGAACCATCCCGCGATCCGTCCCATGATCCGCTCCGATCTAGTGCCGAACGGACGACACCTCCGCGTTCAGCAAACGTACATCTCGATGATGATCTCGTCCTTCTTGATCCAGCAACCAAGACGGAGAAGTAGATGAGTTCTCCGACAGCGTGACGGCGCTCCGGTGGTGCTGAAGGATCTACTCCTGCAGGGCTCCGCCCGAGCTCCGCAGAAATACGATCTAGAGGTAAAACTATGGTGTCTAGATCTGAGTTGCACGTGGCAAAGTTGTCTCTAATCAGCCCTAAATCACAACTATATATAGGAAGGATGGGGAGGAGACTTGCCTTGAGGACCAAGTCCTCAAGGTGCCGGACAAGAGGGAGAGGAGGAGTCCTACTCCAATCCTAGTCCAACTAGGATTAGAAAGTGGAGTCCTTCTCTTCCTTCCCACCTTTTATTTTTTTTCTTTTGTTTTTCTCTTCTGGCGCATAGGCCTTATTGGGATGATAAGTCCTTTGGGCTTCCCCCGGGAGGTTTTCCCCCCTCCCGGTGAAGTTCCAGAACCCATTCGTCACTCCCAGTACATTCCCGGTAATGCCCGAAAACTTTCCGGTAACCAAATGAAGTCATCCTATATATCAATCTTCGTCTCCGGACCATTCCGGAAACCCTCGTGACGTCCATGATCTCATCCGGGACTCCGAAAAACATTCGGTAACCACGCATATAACTCAACTATACTAAAACATCGCTGAACCTTAAGTGTGCAGACCCTGCGGGTTCGAGAACTATGTAGACATGCCCCGAGGTACTCCTCGGTCAATATCCAATAGGAGGACCTGGATGCCCATATTGGATCCTACATATTCTCCGAAGATCTTATCGGTTGAACCTCAGTGTCAAGGATTCATATAATCCCGTATGTCATTTGCTTTGTCCTTCGGTATGTTATTTGCCCGAGATTCGATCGTCGGTATATGCATACCTATTTCAATCTCGTTACTAGCAAGTCTCTTTACTCGTTCCCTAGTACAAGATCCCATGACTTACACTTAGTCACATTGCCAACAAGGCTTGTGTGTGATGTTGTATTACCGAGAGGGCCCCGAGATACCTCTCCGTCACACGGAGTGACAAATCACAGTCTTGATCCATACTAACTCAACGGACACCTTCAGAGAAACCTGTAGAGCACCTTTATAGTCACCCAGTTACATTGTGACGTTTGATACACACAAGGAATTCCTCTGGCGCCAGTGAGTTATATGATCTCATGGTCATAGGAACAAATACTTGACACGCAGAAAACTATAGCAATAAAACGACACGATCAATATGCTACATTCATAGTTTGGGTCTAGTCCATCACATGATTCTCCTAATGATGTGATCCAGTTATCAAGCAACAACACTTTGCACATAGCCAGAAAACCTTGACTAGCCTTGATCAACTGGCTAGCCAACTAGAGGCTTGCTAGGGACATTGTTGTGTCTATGTATCCACACATGTATCTATGTTTTCATTCAATACAATTATAGCATGGATAATAAACGATTATCTTTAAACAAGAAATATAATAATAACTATTTATCATTGCCTCTAGGGCATATTTCCAACAGTCTCCCACTTGCACTAGAGTCAATAATCTACTCCTCACATCGCCATGCGATTTACATCGTAATTAATCGAACACCCATACAGTTCTGGTGTGAATCATGTTTTGCCTGTGGAAGAGGTTTAGTCAGCGGGTCTGCTACATTCTGATTCGTGTGCACTTTGCAAATATTCATGTCCTCTCCTTCGACGTAGTCGCGGATGGGGTTAAAGCGTCGTTTGATGTGTCTGGTCTTCTTGTGAAACCTTGGTTCCTTTGCTATGGCAATGGCACCAGTGTTGTCACATAACAGAGTCAATGGATCTAGTGCGCTTGGCACAACTCCAAGATCTGTCATGAACTGCTTCATCCAGACACCCTCCTTTGTGGCCTCCGAGGCAGCCATGTACTCTAATTCACATGTAGAATCTGCTACAATGCTCTGCTTGGAACTGCACAGCTTACCGCACCCCCATGTAAAATAAATACGTATCCGGTTTGTGACTTAGAGTCATCCAGATCAGTGTCAAAACTTGCATCGACATAACCGTTTACGGCGAGCTCTTTGTCACCTCCATACACGAGAAACATTTCCTTAGTCCTTTTCAGGTACTTCAGAATATTCTTGACCGCCGTCCAGTGATCCACTCCTGGATTACTCTGAAACCTACCTGCCATACTTATGGCCAAGCTTACGTCTGGTCTAGTGCACAACATTGCATACATGATAGAACCTACGGCTGAAGCGTAGGGGACGGAACTCATTTGTTCTCTATCTTCCGCAGTTGCTGGGAACTGAGTCTTACTCAATTTTATACCTTGTAATACTGGTAAGAACCCTTTCTTGGAGTGATCCATTTTGAACTTCTTCAAAACTTTATCAAGGTACGTGCTTTGTGAAAGTCCTATCAGGCGTTTTGATCTATCCCTATAGATCTTAATGCCTAGAATATAAGCAGCTTCTCCTAGGTCCTTCATTGAGAAACTTTTATTCAAGTAATCCTTTATGCTCTCCAAAAGCCCCACGTTGTCTCCAATCAGCAATATGTCATCCACATATAATATTAGAAACGCCATAGAGCTCCCACTCACTTTCTTGTAAATACAAGATTCACCAACCACTTGTATAAACCCAAATGCTTTGATCACCTTATCAAAGCGCTTATTCCAACTCCGAGATGCTTGCACCAGTCCATAAATGGATCGCTGGAGCTTGCATACTTTGTTAGCATTCTTTGAATCGACAAAACCTTGGGGTTGCATCATATACAACTCTTCCTTAAGAAAACCGTTAAGGAACGCCGTTTTGACATCCATCTGTCAGATTTCATAATCGTAAAAGGTAGCTATTGCTAACATGATTTGGACATACTTAAGCATCACTACCATTGAGAAAGTCTCATCGTAGTCAATTCCTTGAACTTGTGAAAAACCCTTTGCCACAAGTCGAGCTTTATAAACAGTCACATTACCGTCTGCGTCTGTCTTCTTCTTATAGATCCATTTGTTCTGAATAGCCTTGCGGCCTTCAGGTAGTACTTCTAAAGTCCACACTTTGTTCTCGTACATGGATCCTATCTCGGACTTCATGGCCTCCAACCATTTGTTGGAATCCGGGCCCACCATTGCTTCTTCATAATTCGCACGTTCATTGTTGTCCAACAACATAATCGTTAAGACAGGATTAACGTACCACTCAGGAGCAGTACGTGATCTTGTCGACTTGCGAGGTCCGATAGTAACTTGATCCAAAGTTTCATGAGCATCATCATCAACTTGCTCCTCAACAGGCACGCAGCAACATGGGTTTCCCCTTGCCCTGCGCCACCATCAAGAGGAATTAGAGGTTAGACAACCTCATCAAGTTCTATCTTCCTCCACCTCAATTCTTTCGTGAGAAACTCTTTCTCAAGAAAAGTTCCGTTTTTAGCAACAAACACTTTGCCCTCAGATTTCAGATAGAAGGTATACCCAACTATCTCTTTTAGGTAACCTATGAAGATGCACTTTTCCGCTTTGGGTTCCAGCTTTTCAGGCGGAAGCTTTTTGACATAAGCATCACATCCCCAAACTTTAAGAAACGGCAACTTTGGTCTTTTAACATACCACAGTTCGTATGGTGTCGTCTAAACGGATTTTAATGGTGCCATATTTAAAGTGAATGCAACTGTCTCTAATGCATACCCCCAAAACGATAATGGCAAATCGGTAAGAGACATCATAGATCGCACCATCTCTAATAAAGTACGATTACGACGTTCGAACACACCATTACGCTGTGGTGTGATACGTCTCAAACGTATCTATAATTTTTGATGTTTTCACGCTGTTAACTTGCCTTCTTTGTATGTTTTATGTACCTTTTTATATCTTTTTGGGACTAACTTATTAATTCAGTGCCAAGTGCGAGTTCCTGTTTTTTCCGTGTTTTTGACTCTTTTTCAGATCTGATTTTGGAACGGAGTCCAAACGGAAGAAAAACCCCGAAACGATTTTTTCCTGAACGGAAGAAGTCTAGGGGGCTTTTGGGCCAAGCCAGGTGGGCTCCAGGGAGCCCACAAGCCCCCACTTCGCCACCAGGGGGAGGCGGCGGTGGGCAGGCTTGTGGCCTCCCTGGCCGCCCCCTGACCTAGGTCTTTGGCCTATAAATTCCCAAATATTCCGCCAAAAATCGAGGGAGCCTCGAAAATACTTTTCCGCCGCCGCAAGCTTCCGTTTCCGCGAGATCTCATCTAGAGACCCTTCACGGCACCCTGCCGGAGGGGACTTTGGAGTTGGAGGGCTTCTTCATCATCATCATCGCCCCTCCAATGACTTGTGAGTAGTTCACTTCAGACCTACGGGTCCGTAGTTAGTAGCTAGATGGCTTATTCTCTCTCCTGGATCTTCAATATAAAGTTCTCCATGATCTTCATGGAGATCTATCCGATATAATCTTCTTTGGCGGTGTGTTTGTCGAGATCCGATGAATTGTGGACTTGTGACCAGATTATCTATGATATATATTTGAGTCTTTGCTGATTTCTTATATGCATGATTTGATATCCTTGTAAGTCTCTCTGAGTCTTGGGTTTTGTTTGGCCAACTAGATCTATGATTCTTGCAATGGGAGAAGTGCTTGGTTTTGGGTTCTGCCATGTGGTGACCTTTCCCAGTGACAGTAGGGGCAGCAAGGCACACATCAAGCAGTTGCCATCAAGGGTAAAAAGATGGGGTTTTTATCATTGGTTTTAGATTATCCCTCTACATCATGTCATCTTGCTTAAGGCGTTACTCTGTTCTTATGGACTTAATACACTAGATGCATGCTGGATAGCGGTCGACATGTGGAGTAATAGTAGTAGATGCAGGTCTACTTGTTTCAGACGTGATGCCTATAGAAATAATCATTGCATAGATATCGTCATGACTCTGCACAGTTCTATCAATTGCTCGACAGTAATTTGTTCACCCACCGTCTACTTGCTTTCATGAGAGAAGCCACTAGTAAACACTATGGCCCCCGGGTCTATTCACATCCATCGTTTACATCTCCGCTTTTAGTTTGCTTTGTTACTTTGTTGCTTTCAGTTCTCACTTGGCAAACAATCTATAAGGGATTGACAACCCCTTCATAGCGTCGGGTGCAAGCTTTTGTGTTTGTGCAGAATGTTGAGATACTCTTCTGCCGGATTGATACCTTGGTTCTCAAATAGAGGGAAATACTTACCGTCGCTGTGCTACATCACCCTTTCCGCTTGGAGGGAACACCAACGCAAGGCTCCAAGGCCACGGGGGAAATCCTTTGCATACTTGCCTAGGAAGTCCCTTAAGGCGTAGCCGTAGTTGAAGGATTCCTGGTGCCGTCGACACAACTATTTCTGGCGCCGTTGCAAGGGATACACAACAAACATCAGAAGTATTTCTGGTGCTGTTGTCGGGGAGGAGAGATCAAGATCTATCCAAGTAGGTCTCACAAACTCATCTCTTGCATTTACTTTTGTTGCCAGTTGCCTCTCGTTTTCCTCTCCCCCACTTCACATTTGCCGTTTTCATTTGCCTTTCTCCTTTGCCTTTTTCGTTTACCTTTTCGTTTGCCCTTTTCTCTCGCTTGCCTCCTGTTCGCTTGTGTGCCATGTGCCTTCAATATGCTTGCATCTTCGCTTGCTGAAAATCTATTGATATGGATCCTCATCCACTAGCTAGTCTCTTTAAGAGACCCACTATTGTTGAACGAATTGCTAGTGAGTTGAGGACAATTGACTATTTTTATGGAGTTTTGCTTGAGATGTGTGAATCTAAAAATCATGATGAAGAAATTCATCAAGTGATTCATGAGTGCTCCTTGGATGAAAAGCATGATTGCAATGGTTTCACTATAAATTCTATTAGTGACAATCATTCTAAAAATATGCTAAACCCTAAGCTTGGGGATGCTAGTTTTGCTTTGTCCACTACTTGTTGCAATAATCATGATTGGGGTGATGATCTTTTTATGATCTTGAAAATTTGTTTAAACCTCATGATGAATATGATGTTTTCAATAATATTGAAAGTGGGTTTGGAGAAGTCATGACTTTAGTTGATGACAATCCCACTATTTTTGAAGAGCGTCAACTTTGCATGCATGTGGATCATGAAAAGAATATCCTTTGTGATAGTTACATTGTTGAATCCGAATACGATCCCACATGTAATTGCTATGAGAGAGGAAAATATTTTGGTAGAAACTTTCATGTTACCAAATTACCTCTCGTTATGTGGAGATTGCTATTGTCTCTTTCTTCTTCCTTCCATATGGCAACTATTGGTTGTCTTGACAATCTGTTTTCCTATAAAATGCCTATGCATAGGAAGTATGTTAGACTTAGATGTGATTTTCACATGCTTTAGGATGCTCTCGTTGTGCTTCAATTCTTGTCTTTTGTGAGAGCATCATTGAATGCCTAGCTAAGGGCGTTAAACAAAAACGCTTGTTGGGAGGCAACCCAACGAATCTATCCTTTTTCTTTCTGTTTTGTGTTTTCCACACTTTCATAATTCTGTTATGATTGTGTTTATTGTGTTTCTTTTTGCGTTTGTGCCAAGTAAAACCGTTATGATTAGTCTTGAGGTTGATCGTTTGGTCACGCTGGAAAAGACAGAAACTTTCTGCTCACGAAAAGAATTTTCATTTTTTTTCTGTAAGATATTTTGAGTTGATTCTTCTTGAAGCTGATTGCTACGCAAATTCTTCAGACTGTCGTAATTGTTCAGAATTTTTGAAGTACCAGAGGTATACGAAACATACAGATTGCTACAGACTGGTCTGCTGTTAACAGATTCTGTTTTTGTTGTGTTGGTTGCTTATTTTGATGAAACTATGGATAGTATCGGGGGGTATTAGCCATGGAAGATTGAAAGTACAGTAACCCAACATCAGCACAAATAGAATTTAAGTTTGCTACAGTACCTAAGGAAGTGGTGGTTTGCTTTCTTGTACTAATGTTATCACGAGTTTCTGTTTAAGTTTCGGGTTGTGAAGTTTTCAAGTTTTGGGTGAAGTTCTTATGGAAAAAAAGATAAAGAGTGGCACGAGCTCAAGCTTGGGGATGCCCAAGGCACACCAAGAGATTCAAGGATGCCGTAAAATCCTAAGCTTGGGGATGCCCTGGGAAGGCATCCCCTCTCTCGTCTTCAATCCATCGGTAACGTTACTTGGGGCTATATTTTTATTCACCACATGTTATGTGTTTTTGCTTGGAGCGTCTTGTATCGTAGGAGTCTTTTATTTTTTGTTGTTGTCTCACAATCATCCTTGCTGCACATCTAGAGAGAGAGACATGCACACACCGTGATTTTGTCGAGCTTCACTTATATCTTTTGGTAGACAATTCAGCTCACATGTGCTTCACTTATATCTTTTGAGCTAGATACTTTTGCTCTATGTGCTTCACTTATATCTTTTAGAGCGCAATGCTGCGTGGCTTGGTAGTTGATCTATGCTTTTAAAGTAGTTTCAAAAGGGGTAGTTATCCAAAGGGATACGAAAACTTCCACCTTCATGTGCATTGAATAGTTAGAGAAGTTTGATTCATCTCAATTAGTTTTGAGTTGTGGTTATGGTAATATTGAAGTCATGCTAGTAAGGTGTTGTGGATCTAGAAATACTTGTGTTGACATTAGTGATTCCCGTAGCATGCACGTTTGGTGAACCGCTATGTGATGAAATCTGAGCATGATTAGTATATTGATTGTCATCCTTTGCTTGGCGGTCGGGATCGCGCGATGGTTTATACCTACCAACCCTTCCCCTAGGAGTATGCGTTGAATGCTTTGCTTCGATTAATAATAAAACTTTTGCAACAAGTATATGAGTTCTTCATTACTAATGTTGAGTCCATGGTTTAGATGCACTTTCACCTTCCACCATCACTATCTTCTTAGTGCCGTGCAACTTTCGCCGGTGCACAAAACCCACCACTAGCCTCCCTCAAAACAGCCACCATACCTACCTACTATGGCTTTTTCAAAGTCATTCTGTGATATATTTCCATGCAACTACCACCATGATATGTGCCACCACGTCTACATTGCCTTTGCACGATCGTAAGATAGCTAGCATGATGTTTCCATTGATGTCTATGCCATGCTAGATCATTGCCACGGTACACTACCGAAGGCATTCCATATAGAGTCATAATTGCTCTAAGTTTTGAGTTGAAAGTGTGATGATCATCATTATTGGAGCATTGTCCCATGTGAGGAAATAAAATAGGCCAAAGAAGCCCATAAAAAGAGGCCAAAGAGCCCACCAAAATAAAAAAATGAGAGAAAAAGAGAGAAGGGACAATGCTACCACTTTTTCCACACTTGTGCATTTTGAGCACCATGATCTTCATGATTGAGAGTCTCTTGTTTTGTCACCACCATATAGCTAGTGGGAAATTATCATTATATAACTTGGCTTGTATATTCCAATGATAGGCTTCCTCAAAATTGCCTTAGGTCTTCGTGAGCAGGCAAGTTGGATGCACACCCACTAGTTTTCTTTAAGAGCTTTCACATACTTGTAGCTCTAGTGCATCATTTTTATGGAAATCCCTACTCATTCACATTGATATCTATTGATGAGCATCTCCACAGCTCATTGATACGCCTAGTTAATGTGACTATCTTCTCCTTTTTGTCTTGCAACCCCCACCACATTCCACACCATCTATAGTGCTATAACCATGGCTCACGCTCATGTATTGCGTGAGAGTTGAAAATGTTTGAGAAAGTAAAGGTGTGAAACAATTACTTGGCCAATACCGGGGTTGTGCATGATTTAAACTCGTTGTGCAATGATGATAGAGCATAGCCAGACTATATGCTTTTGTAGGGATAACTTTCTTTTGGCCTTGTTATTTTGAAAGTTCATGATTACTTTGCTAGTTTGCTTGAATTATTATTGTTTCCACGTCAATAGCAAACTATTGTTTTAAAACAAATGGATCTGAACATTCACGTCACATTAGAGGAATTACAAAGGACACCTATGCTAGGTAGCATGAAAGCATCAAAAATTCATTCTTATCACTTCCCTACTCGAGGACGAGCATGAGTTAAGCTAGGGGATGCTTGATACGTCTCAAACGTATCTATAATTTTTGATGTTTTCACGCTGTTATCTTGCCTTCTTTGTATGTTTTATGTACCTTTTTATATCTTTTTGGGACTAACTAATTAATTCAGTGCCAAGTGCCAGTTCCTATTTTTTCCGTGTTTTTGACTCTTTTCAGATCTGATTTTGGAACGGAGTCCAAACGGAAGAAAAACCCCGAAATGATTTTTCCCGAACGGAAGAAGTCCATGGGGCTTTTGGGCCAATCCAGGTGGGCTCCAAGGAGCCCACAAGCCCCCACTCTGCCACCAGGGGGAGGCGGCGGTGGGCAGGCTTGTGGCCTCCCTGGCCGCCACCTGACCTAGGTCTTTGGCCTATAAATTCCCAAATATTCCGCAAAAAATCAGGGGAGCCTCGAAAATACTTTTCCGCGGCCGCAAGCTTCCGTTTTCGCGAGATCTCATCTGGAGACCCTTCCTGGCACCCTGCCGGAGGGGACTTTGGAGTTGGAGGGCTTCTTCATCATCATCATCGCCCCTCCAATGACTCGTGAGTAGTTCACTTCAGACCTACGGGTCCGTAGTTAGTAGCTAGATGGCTTCTTCTCTCTCTTGGATCTTCAATACAAAGTTCTCCATGATCTTCATGGAGATCTATCCAATGTAATCTTCTTTGGCGGTGTGTTTGTCGAGATCCGATGAATTGTGGACTTGTGATCGGATTATCTATGATATATATTTGAGTCTTTGCTGATTTTTTATATGCATGATTTGATATCCTTGTAAGTCTCTCTCAGTCTTGGGTTTTGTTTGGCCAACTAGATCTATGATTCTTGCAATGGGAGAAGTGCTTGGTTCTGGGTTCTTCCATGTGGTGACCTTTCCCAGTGACAGTAGGGGCAGCAAGGCACACATCAAGCAGTTGCCATCAAGGGTAAAAAGATGGGGTTTTTATCATTGGTTTGAGATTATCCCTCTACATCATGTCATCTTGCTTAAGGCGCTACTCTGTTCTTATGGACTTAATACACTAGATGCATGCTGGATAGCGGTCGACGTGTGAAGTAATAGTAGTAGATGCAGAAACTATCGGTCTACTTGTTTCGGACGTGATGCCTATAGAAATAATAATTGCATAGATATCGTCACGACTCTGCACAGTTCTATCAATTGCTCGACAGTAATTTGTTCACCCACCGTCTACTTGCTTTCATGACAGAAGCCACTAGTAAACACTACGGCCCCCGGGTCTATTCACATCCATCGTTTACATCTCCGCTTTTACTTTGCTTTGTTACTTTGTTGCTTTCAGTTCTCACTTGGCAAACAATCTACAAGGGATTGGCAACCCCTTCATAGCGTTGGGTGCAAGCTTTTGTGTTTGTGCAGGATCTTGAGATACTCTTCCGCCGGATTGATACCTTGGTTCTCAAACTGAGGGAAATACTTACCGTCGCTGTGCTACATCACCCTTTCCGCTTCGAGGGAACACCAATGCAAGGCTCCAAGGCCACGGGGGAAATCCTTTGCATACTTGCCTAGGAAGTCCCTTAAGGCGTAGCCGTAGCTGAAGGATTCCTGGTGCCATCGACACAACTATTTCTGGCGCTGTTGCAAGGGATACACGACAAACATCATGGTGTTCCAGGCGGTGTCAACTGTGAAACAATTCCACATTGTCTTAAGTGAGCAGGAAACTCGAAACTCAGATATTCACCCCCACGATCAGACCATAGGAACTTGATCTTCTTGTTATGATGATTTTCGACTTCACTCTGAAATTGCTTGAACTTTTCAAACGTCTCAGACTTGTGCTTCATCAAGTAGACATAACCATATCTACTCAAATCGTCAGTGAAGGTGAGAAAATAACGATATCCGCCGCGCGCCTCCACACTCATCAGATCACACACATCGGTATGTATGATTTCCAACAAGTCATTTGCACGCTCCATTGTTCCGGAGAACGGAGTTTTAGTCATCTTGCCCATGAGGCATGGTTCGCACGTGTCAAAGTGAAGTGACTCCAAAAGTCCATCGGTATGGAGTTTCTTCATGCGCTTTACACCAATATGACCTAAGCGGCAGTGCCATAAAAACATGGCGCTATCATTGTTAACTCTAACTCTTTTGGTCTCAATGTTATGTATATGTGTATTATCGTTATCAAGATTCAATATGAACAATCCTCTCACATTGGGTGCATGACCATAAAAGATATTACTCATAGAAATAGAACAACCATTATTCTCTGACTTAAACGAGTAACCGTCTCGCAATAAACAAGATCCAGATATAATGTTTCATGCTTAACGCAGGCACTAAATAACATTTATTTAAGTTCATAACTAATCCTGATGGTAACTGAAGTGAAACTGGGCCGACGGCGATTACATCAACCTTGGAACCATTTCCCACGCACATCATCACTTCATCCTTCGCCAGCCTTCGCTTATTCCACAGTTCCTGTTTCAAGTTGCAAATATGAGCAACAAAACCGACATCGAATACCCAGGCACTACTACGAGAGCTGGTGAAGTACACATCAGTGACATGTATATCGAATATACCTGATTTTTCCTTGGCCGCCTTCTTATCAGCCAGATACTTGGGGAAGTTGCGCTTCTAGTGACCCACACCCTTGCAATAATAGCACTCCGTTTCAGGCTTAGGTCCAGCTTTGGGTTTCTTCGTCGGATTGTCAACAGGCTTGCCGCTCTTCTTTGAATTACCCTTCTTTCCTTTGCCGTTTCTCTTGACACTAGTGGTCTTATTCACCATCAACACTTGAGCTCTTTACGGAGTTCTGACTCTGCGACTTTCAGCATCGCGAATAACTCGCCGGGTGAATTGTTCATCCCTTACATGTTATAGTTCAACACAAAGTTCTTATAGCTCGGTGGCAGTGATTAAAGAATTCTGTCAATGATATCCTCTTGCGGGAGTTCAATCCCCAGCTCAGCTAGACGGTTTGAGTACCCAGACATTTTGAGCACATGTTCACTAACAGACGAATTCTCCTCCATCTTGCAAGCATATAATTTATCAGAGGTCTCATACCTCTCGATCCGGGTGTTCTTCTGAAAGATAAACTTCAACTCCTGGAACATCTCATATGCTCCATGACGCTCAGAGCAACGTTGAAGTCCCGGCTCTAAGCCATAAAAGACTGCACATTGAACTACTGAGTAGTCCTCCTTGCGTGCTAACCAAGCGTCCTTAGCATCTTGGTCAGCCGCGGCGAGTGGTTCATCTCCTAGCGCAGCATTAAGGACATAATCCTTCTTCCCAGCTTGCACGAGCAACTTAAGATTACGACCCCAGTCTACAAAGTTGCTTCCATCATCTTTCAACTTAGCTTTCTCTAGGAACGTATTAAAATTCAGGGTGACTGTCGCGTGAGCCATTGATCTACAACACAAACGTTTCCAAAGTGGACTTAGACTATGTTCAAGATAATTAGAGTTTAACTAATCAAATTACTTGCTAAACTCCCACTCAAAAAGTACATCTCTCTAGTCATTTGAGTCGTACATGATCCAATTTCACTAGCTCAAGTCCGATCATCACGTGAGTTGAGGATAGTTTCAGTGGTAAGCATCCCTATGCTAATCATATCAACTATACGATTCATGCTCGACCTTTCGGTCTCATGTGTTCCGAGGCCATGTCTGCACATGCTAGGCTCGTCAAGCTTAACCCGAGTGTTCCGGGTGTGCAACTGTTTTGCACCCATTGTATGTGAGCGTTGAGTCTATCACACCCGATCATCACGTGGTGTCTTGAAACGACGAACTGTAGCAACCGTGCACAGTCGGGGAGAACACAATTTCGTCTTGAAATTTTAGTGAGAGATCACCTCATAATGCTACCGTCATTCTAAGCAAAATAAGGTGCAAAAAAGGATTAACATCACATGCAATTCATAAGTGACATGATATGGCCATCATAATGTGCTTCTTGATCTCCATCACCAAACCACCGACACGATCTTCTTGTCACCGGCGCCACACCTTGATCTCCATCATCATGATCTCCATCAACGTGTCGCCATCGGGGTTGTCGTGCTACTTATGCTATTACTACTAAAGCTACGTCCTAACAATATAGTAAATGCATCTGCAAACACAAACGTTAGTTTAAAGACAACCCTATGGCTCCTGTCGGTTGCCGTACCATCGACGTGCAAGTCGATATTAACTATTACAACATGATCATCTCATACATCCAATATATCACATCACGTCATTGGCCATATCATATCACAAGCATACCCTACAAAAATAAGTTAGATGTCCTCTAATTGTTGTTGCATGTTTTACGTGGCTGCTATGGGTCTCTAGTAGATCGCATCTTACTTATGCAAAAACCACAATGGAGATGTGCAAATTGCTATTTAACCTCTCCAAGGACCGCCTCGGTCAAAACCAATTCAACTAAAGTTGAAGAAACCGACACCCGCCAGTCATCTTTATGCAACGAAGTTGCATGTCAAGCGATGAAACCAGTCTTTCGTAAGCGTACGAATAATGTCAGTCTGGGCCGCTTCAATACAACAGTACCGCCGAATCGAGAAAAGACTAAGGATGGCAGAAAATCGAACATCACCGTCCACAAAACCTTTGTGTTCTACTCGAGATTACATCTACGCATGAACCTAGCTCATGATGCCACTGTTGGGGAAGTTCGCATGGGAAACAAAAATTTCCTACGCGCACGAAGACCTATCATGGTGATGTCCATCTACGAGAGGAGATTTGGATCTATGTATCCTTGTAGATCGCACAGCAGGAAGCGTTAAGAAACGTGGTTGATGTAGTGGAACGTCCTTACGTCCCTCGATCCGCCACGCGAACCGTCCCACGAACCGTCCCGCGATCCGTCCCATGATCCTCTCTGATCTAGTGCCGAGCGGACGGCACCTCTGCGTTCAGCACACGTACAACTCGACGATGAGATCGGCCTTCTTGATCCAGCAAGAAAAACGGAGAAGTAGATGAGTTCTCTGGCAGCGTGACGACGCTCCGGTGGTGGTGAAGGATCTACTCCTGCAGGGCTTCGCCCGAGCTCCGCAGAAATATGATCTAGAGGTAAAACTATGGTGTCTAGATCTGAGTTGCACGTGGCAATGTTGTCTCTAATCAGCCCTAAATCACCACTATATATAGGAGGGAGGGGGAGGAGACTTGCATTGAGGACCAAGTCCTCAAGGTGCACCGGCCAAGAGGGAGAGGAGGAGTCCTACTCCAATCCTAGTCCAACTAGGATTGGAAAGTGGAGTCCTTCTCTTTCTTCCCACCTTTTCTTTTTTTCTTTCTTTGGTTTTTCTCTTATGGCGCCTAGGACTTATTGGGTTGTCCCACCAGCCCACTAAGGGCTGGTGCGCCACCCATAAGTCCTTTAGGATTCCCCCGGGAGGGTTGCCCCCCTCCCGGTGAACTTCCGGAACCCATTCGTCACTCCCGGTACATTCCCGGTAATGCCCGAACACTTTCCGGTAACCAAATGAAGTCATTCTATATATCAATATTTGTATCCGGACCATTCCGGAAACTCTCGTGACGTTGTGATCTCATCCGGGACTACGAACAACATTCGGTAACCACGCATATAACTCAATATACTAAAACATCGTCGAACCTTAAGTGTGCTGACCCTGCGGGTTCGAGAACTATGTAGACATGCCCCGAGGTACTCCTCGGTCAATATCCAATAGCGGGACCTAGATGCCCATATTGGATCCTACATATTCTCCAAAGATCTTATCGATTGAACCTCAATGTCAAGGATTCATATAATCCCGTATGTCATTCCCTTTGTCCTTCGCTTTGTTACTTGCCCGAGATTTGATCGTCGGTATCCGCATACCTATTTCAGTCTCATTACCAACAAGTCTCTTTACTCGTTCTGTAATACAAGATCCCGTGACTTACACTTAGTCACATTGCTTGCAAGGCTTGTGTGTGATGTTGTATTACCGAGAGGGCCCCGAGATAACTCTCCGTCACACGGAGTGACAAATCCCAGTCTTGATCCATACTAACTCAACGGACACCTTCGGAGATACTTGTAGAGCACCTTTATAGTCACCACTTACATTGTGACGTTTGATACACACAAGGCATTCCTCCGGTGCCAGTGAGTTATATGATCTCATGGTCATAGGAACAAATACTTGACACGTAGAAAACTATAGCAATAAAACGACACGATGAATATGCTACGTTCATAGTTGGGGTCTAGTCCATCACATGATTCTCCTAATGATGTGATCCAGTTATCAAGCAACAACACTTTGCACATAGCCAGAAAACCTTGACTATCCTTGATCAACTCGCTAGCCAACTAGAGGCTTGCTAGGGACATTGTTGTGCCTATGTATCCACACATGTATCTATGTTTTCATTCAATACAATTATAGCATGGATAATAAACAATTATCTTTAAACAGGAAATATAATAATAACTGTTTATCATTGCCTCTAGGGCATATTTCCAACACCTATACCACAAAATTCAAGAGTAGTCAACACATGGTTGACAACAGAGCATGTCCGACAAAAGCATAGGATACAATTTAACAAAGGGAGAAGACACAATTAACCAATGGCATTATGTATCAAGAACAATATCACAGGAAATTTTTGAATGTAAAGGATGATGTCAGATAATAACCCAGTGATGGGTCTGATTATCCACAAAGGAGCTGATGTGAGTATCGGTACTCAACTAGAGGGAGGTAGAATGCAAGGTAAGGGATTATATAACATATGAAAATATCGATAATTAATACCAAAGGGATCATGATTTCCAGGTTTTGGTATCATAATCAGATGCTCTTATCAAATACAAGTAAGTTGAATGGACATAAATGGACAACCAACCAGAGTTGATTTGTCAAGAAATAGCGTTGTCTGGAAGGACGTCTGAGCCGAAAAGATAATTTATGAATATCAATAGATGATTGTGCGCATTCACACAAAGGTAGAATCAATAATATCACATGAAAATTACAAAGGATTTTAGTGAATGCGGCTAGACATATGGATTTAACCATAATGCAAGCATGCGAGAAGGTCGAGAGCAATAGGCTACTGAGGATTCTGAAAGATCGAACAACAGTTCGAAGAACTTTCGAAACCCATGACAACTGATGACAGACGGATCCCCGATAAGATAATTTGTTGCATCTTGTAAAACAAGAGCAATTGGGAAAGAAAGTATGGACGACCTTTGTATGTTTTCATCCATAGGGGTTGAAGGAGGAAGGGAAATTACATAAGCGATGAGCATCAGCTCTCGACAGAACATCGGAGAGTAACTTCGGAGCCTTCTGACGGATCAAGTCATCGTCTGGAATTGCGGGGTTCTCCAGGTGGAATTAGTTACAAGAACCTAGAGTTAGAGTTAGTAAAATATTTAACCCGAAAGAGAAGAGAGAGTAGAACTCAGAGTATAGAAAAGGAGTAAAAGATACTAATACCAACCGATTGAGATGTGGGCCCGTAAGCCACAACATGAGTGTTAGTAAAGTTTTTCAAGCACTAGACTCAACTTCGGCCAAGGAGTTGGAAAGGGGGCTACCTATAGGCAGTCGACTCTGATACCAACTTGTGATGCTCTCGATTTAATCGTACGCTAATCATACACGCAAATGCGTACGATCAAACTCAAGGACTCACGGGAAGATATCACAACACAACTCTAGACACAAATAAACCATACAAGCTTCATATTACAAGCTAGGGGCCTCGAGGGATAGAATACAGAAGCTTGATAAACACACGAGTCAGTGGAAGCAACAATATCTGAGTACAGACATAAAACATGAGATGCCTTAGAGAAGGCTAGCACAAAAGATACAACGATCGAACGAGGCGAGGCCTCCTGCCTGGGAACCTCCTAACCACTCCCGGTCTTCAGCGGCCTCCAGGTAGTAGTAGGCACTCACGGGGTAGCAGTCGTCGTTGATAACCCACAAGTATAGGGGATCGCAACAGTTTTCGAGGGTAGAGTATTCAACCCAAATTTATTGATTCGACACAAGGGGAAGCCAAAGAATATTCTCAAGTATTAGCAGTTGAGTTGTCAATTCAACCACACCCGAAAGACTTAGTATCTGCAGCAAAGTATCAGCAGCAAGGTAATATGATAGCAACAGTAGCAACAATAACCAGTAGCAACAAAGGGACAACAGTAGTAGCAGAGTAACAGTAGCAGCAGTAACAACAATAGCGACAAAGTAACGTAGCAAGGACCAGTAGGAAAAACTCGTAGGCATTGGATCGGTGATGGATGATTATGCCGGATAGTATTCAACATGCAACAGTTATAACACAGAGAGATAAGTAACTCGCTCCAGTTCGTCAATGTAATGTAGGCATGTATTCTGTATATAGTCATACATGCTTAGGGAAAAGAACTTGCATGACATCTATTGTCCATCCCTCCCGTGGCAGCGGGGTCCTAATGGAAACTACGGGATATTAAGGTTCTCCTTTTAATAAAGAACCGGACCAACGCATTAACACTTAGTGAATACATGAAGTCCTCATACTATGTTCATCTCCGGGAGTGGTTTCGGCTATTGTCACTCCGGGGTTGCTGGGTCATAACACATAGTAGGTTACTACAACTTGCAAGATAGGATCAAGAACACACATATATTGATGAGAACATAATAGGTTCAGATCTGAAATCATGGCACTCGGGCCCTAGTGACAAGCATTAAGCATGGCAAAGTAGTAGCAACATCAATGTTAGAATATAGTGGATACTAGGGATCAATCCCCGTCAAAACTAACTCGATTACATGATAGATCTCATCCAACCCATCACCGTACAGCAAGCCTACGATGAGATTACTCACGAACGGTGAAGAGCATCATGGAATTAGCGATGAAGGAAGGTTGGTGATGATGATGGCGACGATCTCTCCTCTCCGGAGCCCAGAACGGACTCTAGATCTGCCCTCCAGAGGAAGAACAATAGGTGGCGGCGCCTCCGTATCGTAAAACACGATGAACTCTTCTCCTTGATTTTTTTTCCGGACGAAATGGACTCAATAGAGCTGAGATTGGAGGCAGTGGAGCTTCGTGGGCCCCACAAGCCTGCCAGGCGCGATCAGGGGGGGTCGCGCCTGGTGGGTTTGTGGGCTCCACGCTCCACTTCCTTCGTTGATTCTTGCGCCAGTATTTTTTATATATTCCACAAAAAATCCTCGTAAATTTCCAAGTCATTCCGAGAACTTTTATTTCTGCGCAAAAACAACACTGTAAAGATTAGAAACGAAAGTGTTTGTGCGAATCCTTTCTCTTCCATTGATCTGAAATATATATACATGGATTGGGACGCGAGTAAAAGGCGTCTGTACAAAAAGGCGTCCGTACGGACGGATGCGTCCGTATGACGTTTAGACTAATAATGGACTAATCACGTCCTAATGACGGTTCGCTAATTGCGGTACAGTTTTAGTCGGTTGGCAACACTCCCCCGTGTACAACGCCGTCTTGAGTAATCCATTATTGAAGGCTCCTTGTATATTCATCAGTCAGTTCTTGAGATTCTCCCCCAAAAACCGTGTGGGAAAAATATGAGGAGAAATGTATAGATATGTTGTTAAAACTCCTTTAAACCGAGTGGGAAAAAGATAAGGAGAAAATGATACAACATATAGTGATTATTGTCTCTTGATAACTCATATGAGAAAAACCTTCAAAGAAGGAGAAAATTATTAGTGAGTTTTAGAGGACAATAAATATGCTTTAGATACTTTCCTTTAAAAACCTTCATAGGAAAAATAGAAAGTATAGCATATGATCTTAATGAAGATATTGCCTCATTAAAAACATTATGAGAGAAAATTTTAAAGAATGCAATATTCATTACCTGATGATAATTAAAGGGTTATATTTTCAGGAGATTTCTCCCCCTGAACTTTTCAAATCACGAAGTCGTCTCATACCAATTCCATGAATGTATTTCCGGAATGTTGAATTTTGTAAAGACTTTGTGAACAAATCTGCTAGATTTTCACATGATTTAGTTTGCAAAATATCAATTTCTCCATTTTTCTGTAATTCATGAGGATAGAACAATTTAGGAGAAATGTGTTTTGTGATATTGCTTTTTATATAACCCATTTGCATTTGAGCAATACAAGCTGTATTATCTTCGTAAATAATAGTTGGTGATCCTAATGAACCAACACCACACGCTGTTTGAATGTGGTTAATCATCCTGCGAAGCCATACACATTCTTTTGATGCTTCAAATAATGAGATGATTTTAGAATGATTAGTGGAAGTTGCTACGAGAGTCTGTTTTGTTGACTTCCACGAAAAAGCAGTTCCACCATATAAGAATACGAAACCTGTCTGTGACCTGGCATTGTGAGGATCAGATAGATAGCCAGCGTCAGTATATCCTACCATAGTCATGTCTTGGTTTTTCTGATAGAATAAGCCAAGATCTTTTGTGCCATGTAAATATCTAAGGATATTCTTTACTCTCGTCCAATGACGTTTTGTTGGAGCAGCGCTATGTCTAGCTAGTAAATTTACCGCACAATAGCGCACCAATGGCACTGAGATATGGGAACTCAGGTCCCAATATCTCTTCGTCATTATCCCGAGCTCTAAAAGGATCTTTATTCATATCAAGGGATCTGACAACCATGGGTGTTTTGGTTGGATATGATTTATCCATATTAAATTTTTCCAAAACCTTTTGAATATAGGCAGGTTGGTATACTAAAATTCATGAGGGAAGGTGCTCAAGCTGTAAGCCTAAGAAGAATTTGGTTTTTCCCAAATCTTTCATCTCAAATTCCGCCATTAGCTGATTGCGTGCTTCTTCGATATCAGGTGTACTTCCAATGATATTGAGGTCATCAACGTACACTAAGATGATGCAAAATCCATTTGAGGACTTCTTTATAAATACACAAGGGCAATCATCATTATTTGAGTAGCCTTTCTGAATAAGGAACTCACTTAGTCGGTTATACCACATTCTACCCGACTGTTTTAAGCCATATAGTGACTTTTGTAATTTTACACAATATGCGTTGCGATTTGATTTTGGATTCGGCATTTTAAGTCCTTCAGGAACTTTCATATATATATATATATATATATCCGATTTGAGTGACCCATATAAGTATGCTGTCACTACATCCATCAACTGCATAGATAAACTCATTTGTACTGCCATGGATATTAAGTATCGAAACGTTATTCCACTCATAATAGGAGAGTATGTATCATCGTAATCGATGCCGGGTCTCTGCATGAACCCTTGTGCTACAAGCCTCGCTTTGTATCTCACCACCTCATTGTTTTCGTTCCTTTTTCGAACAAAAACCCATTTTGCTCTCACAGGGAAGACATTTTGAGGAGTAGGTATTAGTGAGGAAAACACCTCTCTTCGGTTGAGCGAGTGCAGTTCTGCCTCAATTGCTTCCTTCCATTTAGGCCAATCAGGACGCTTGAGGCACTCCCTGACGGTCTTTGGTTCTGGATCCAGTTGAAGGGTTTCAGCAATTTCAGAGGCAAAATATATGTCGAAAATTGTAGTTTCTCTATTATACGATTCTCCTGATTCTATATAGCTTATGGAAATTTCTTTTATACCTTCAGACTCTATGTGATTTCCCACAACAATAGAGTCATGGTGTTCCGATGTCCCAACTATTATGTTTTTATGCGCATTTCTGCTGGGTTTAAGATGTTGAGCATCTGGTTGGTGTCCTTCAACTTGAGGTTGAATTTCATTTACTGGTAGAGGATTTGGTTTCCTCTGTTTCCGCGGAGGCTTTTGAGAAGCTATATTCCGGCTAACCAGATTTCTCCCCCTCTTACTCTCATTTGGTGTTTGAGTGGTTTTAGTTGGCACTTCCACTCGTTCTGGTGCATTAACAGCGGGAATATGTGATTTAGTGACACCTTTATGGTCAGTAAATGCATCTGGCAGATTATTTGCAATGTGTTGCAAATCTATGATCCTCTGAACTTCAGTTTCAGATTCTTTAATACGTGGATCTAAGGACTGAATGCCTGTTACATTCCAATCTATTTCCTGGCATTCTTTGTGGTTTCATTCTCCCCCTAATGCCGGGAAATGGTCCTCATCAAAAATTGAATCAGCGTAGCGGGCAGTAAACAGGTCCCCTGTAAGGGGTTCAAGATATTTAATAATTGACGGAGAATTATAACCCACATAGATCCCTAGTTTTCTGTGGGGGCCCATTGTTGTACGCTGCGGTGGTGATATCGGTACGTATACTGCACAACCGAATTTTCGCAGATGGGAAATACTTGGCTGAGTGCCACGTAGTAGTTGTAGTGGGGAGGTTGTATGATATGCAGTTGGTCTGATTTGTATCAGATCTGCGGCGTGTAATACCGCATGTGCCCAACAAGATGCTGGTAAATTACAATTCTATAATAGTGGTCGAGCAACTAATTTTACTCTTTTGATGAGAGATTCAGCCAAACCATTTTGAGTATGGACATAAGGCACAGAGTGTTCTAAATGAATGCCCATAGCCATGCAATAGTCATTGAATGCATGTGAAGAGAATTCAGCGGCATTGTCCATTCGGATTGTTTTTATCCTATTTTCAGGATGATTTGCTCTTAATTTGACAATTTAAGCAATTAGCTTGGCAAAAGCATGATTTTGTGTGGACAATAGACATACATGTGACCATCTAGTAGATGCATCTATGAGCACCATGAAATATCTAAAAGGTCCTGATAGTGGTTGAATTGGACCACATATATCTCCTTGAATGCGTTCAAGAAAGTTAAGTGACTCACTTTTTACCTTAAGATAAGATGGTCTTATAATTAATTTCCAAGTTGCACATGCGGTGCACACAAAATCTGATGATTTTGGGAAATTTTTAGTTGGAAGGCCGTGACCAATAGAATTGTCAATAATTTTTCTCATCATCCCTATGCCAGGATGACCTAGGCAATCATGCCAAATCTTGAATTTATCAAGATCTTGAAAAATTATTTTGTACGCAACATGTGATATGGGTTTTATATAACTGTAATATAATCCAGATGAAAGTGAGGGGAATTTTTCAAGAATTTGTTTCTCAGACCCATTGCTTTTTGTTAAAAGCAAATATTCAGAATTATTTTGAGAAATTGTTTCCAGATGGAAATTATTTGATCTGAGGTCTTTGAAATAAGAAGGGTGCGTGTAGATTCAGGATACAAGAGTGCATCCTCAATTACAATCGTAGTACCCATAGGTAGAACAAGTGTGGCTCGTCCTGAACCAATAATTGATGCATCGCGACCGGCGATTGTCATAATATTCCTTTTTCTCTTAGTTAGAGTATGGAAATATTTTATTTCCCTTAAAATCATGTTAGTGGTACAACTGTCCACCAAACATAATTCTTCTTCCACTGGATTATTTTCCCGTAAAATCTATATAGAGTAAGAGAATATTTTAGGAAACTTTATTCATATTACTCACATATAAATATACATATACAAAGTATTCATATTACAGTTACAAATATAAATATGATATTATGTTTGAACTACATAATATGATTGGTCCGTAGGACTTTATTCTACTTAGAGTTATACAAATTATAACATCCATTATTACAATAAAATAGCTGATAACATCAAATGAGTGATGTGGAGATTATATGAGATCTCCATATGTGTCTTGGGTGTATTCCACCATCAGGTTGTCAATATCAAGAAGGTCTTCATCCTTCTGCGTTATTTCCTTAGGAGCGCTTTGGGAAGTGCTGGCTTCAAGGTTTCCTTCTTGTTGTAAAGCATTGAAGTGAGCTTCGGCTTTCCCATGAACTTGTTTGCCTTTCCTAGTGGATTTGATGTATAAATCCGCTAGATGCTTGGGAGTTCGGCATTTGCTAGTACGATGGTTGGTATATCCACACCTTTGACAAATCTCGGAGTTGGTGTTTCGGTCATTTTTCTTGAAGTGACCTTTACCTTTAGATTGACCAAAGCTTTTCTGCTTGTTGTTCTTTTTCCACTTTCCATTGAATTTCTTGAAATTCTTTTTGTTGCCCCCATACTTTTTTAGTAAACTGAGTGTTAGCATGTGCTTCAGGGAGTGGCATTGAGCCCGTTGGGCGTGTTTGATGATTCTTCATGATAAGTTCATCATGTTTCTCAGCCTGAAGTAGAGTGTATATGAGCTCAGAATACTTTTTGTATTTTTGTTGACGGTACTGTTGTTGTAGTACTCTCATCGAGGGGTGGAAAGTGCACAAGGTCTTCTCAATAAGGTCTTCTTCAGAAATTGCTTGATTGCAAAACCTTAGTTTTGAGTTAACCTTGTGAACTGCAGAGTTATATGCTGCCACAGATTTGAAGTCTTGGAACCTTATGAGGGACCATTCTCTCTGTGCTTCTGGCAGCATAACTGCTCTTTGTTGGTCATATCTCTCCTTGAGGGAATTCCACAAAACTAGTGGATCTTCTTCCATCAAATATTCCGACTTTAAGTCCGGATGGAGATGGTGCCTTAAGAAACTTAAAGCTGTATATTTGGCTGCCGTGGGTATTTCTCCGACGCCTTCATCGGGTGTGGTGATAGTGAAACCGAGTTTACGGCTTTCGAGGGCTATCTTTGCATCCATAGCCCATGGTAAATAGTTACTACCATCTAGTTCAAGTTCATGAAATTCACGATGCATGACGCCATCCATTTCCTGCATGGTATTTGATGCATGATTTAGTTTTACTATGAGAGTAAAATATAAGTAACAACAAATGCTTTGATGAAGCAAAATTTGCAAGTATAGCTGATGCTTTATACTTATATGTGTAGACCTCATTTTATGTGTATGGCACTTTAAAGATATTCACCGATGCGGTGTAGATCTTACAGTAATGGAGAGCATATTCTGGTTTTGAACAGTAGATGTTCATATGTCCATTACTTTTGTGTCAATTACATTTTACAAAATCACTTTGAAGGTAATCATCTTGTCAAAAGACTGGATGTAGACCTCATAGTGAGAGTGGATAATCTGCAAATTATGCAGTAGAGCACACAATTGCCTTGTGATTTGCAAAAATTCGAGGTAGTCACATCAATTCGCATATTTGGGAGAGCACTCGAAGATATTCTTTTAGTGATGAGGATAATCTGCAAAATGCAGTAGATGCCTCATCTATCTTGTGATCCCAAAATTCGAATTGTGAAAATAAATTGTTGTACTTGAGAATTACATATTCTAAATTTTTTTGAAAAATGCTGAGGAAATCATATAGAATATGTATACATAGTCTGAGACTTTATTTATTTTAGACGATACATAGTCTAAATATATACAAATTGATAATACAACATTGACAGAGTATAAACTGAGGTTCAAATACAATAGTATATCACACTAAAAGAGAAAAAAAACAAGACTGCTATGCAATATATGTTCATGGGATTTTTCCTCATGGAAATACCAAAACACCAGCAGCCTCTACTATATATATATATATATATATATATATATATATATATATATATATATATATATATATTTCAGATGTTTTGGCCTGTTGGTTTATTTGAGAGAAAGGGGACCAGCCCTTAGCAGCGAGAGAGAGAGAGGAGGGGGTCCGGCCCATGCACACGAGAGAGAGAGAGAGAGAGAGAGAGAGAGAGAGAGAGGAGAAGGGCCCAACCGACCGACAGAGGGGGGATAAGAGCGAGACGCACGAGGGTTTCCCCTCGGCGCCGCTTCCCCCGTCCCCTCGGCTCGATCTGGTTCCTCCCAGATCTCCACGTCAGCCCCACTTCTCCATGATCCCCACTTCTCTCCCGTTCCTCACTTCGCCACGATCCCCACCTCTCCACTGTTCCCCACCTCACCACGCCGGCCTCCTCTCCCCATGGCAGCAGCCGCAGGCACCCGGCCACCGCCGCAGCCGCGAGGCGGCCCTGTTCAGAGGAGGAAGGATCCTCCCGCGGGGTAGCCGGGGAGGTTGAGGCCCACCGGAGCCCACGAGCCGGTGCTCAGGCCGGGGCGGGTCCTCTCCAGGGCGGCTGCGAAGCGGCGGAGGATGCGGCGGGCTTCCGGCGGTGGACTTGCTGGTCCCGGAGCGGTCGGTGGCGTGGAAGACAAAGTCGCCCCCTCGATCTCCACGCCTGCGGCTGTGTTGAGGTCGAGGATGGGGGCAGTGGTCGCGTCCGCCGTCGCCGGAGCCGTGGGCTCGGTCTTCACACCGGTGAGCCACTACTCCTCCTCCGTTGGCACTACTTCCCAATCCCCGTTCGAAATCGGGCCATAGCCAGGGGGAAGAAGTGCATCGGATCCTCTTCTGATGGAGTCGGTTTTGGAAGTTGTGGATGCAGGGGTGGAGCGGTCTCGCGTAGGCCGCGGTAGTACGGCGGTGTTGGCAGTGGAACCATTCCAGCATCTTCCTCTCCCAGAAACGGCGCCGACGGTCCAGCAAGAAGCCAGCCGGTAGCAGGGGCGACAAAGGTCGGCACTGGAGGCGCCGACGCGACCATCTCGACGGGCACATCATGGGTGACTGGTCCTGCTTGCTGCACTGGTGGTGCAGGGCCGTGGCGACCACGACGGGAGTGGGCACGGCGGCGGTTCTTCCTCGCGAAAAAGGGGCGTCGAGGGCCACTTGATCCGCCAAGTCCATGACGGCGATGGGTGCCCTGGTGGTTCTGAGCGCGAGGAAAGCGACGGCGGTATGTTTCCTTCTGGATGAAGCGCACGAAGGCAAAAGCAAGGGAAGACAAGTCTCCTGCCATTATTCTCACCTTTCTTCTTTCTCTTGTCTTCTCTCTGTTCTGTGATGGCTCTTTCGGTAGAGACAACGCTTGATAACGTGTAAAGATTAGAAACAAAAGTGTTTGTTCGAATCCTTTCTCTTCCATTGATCTGAAATATATATACAAGGATTGGGACGCGAGTAAAAGGCGTCTGTACAAAAAGGTGTCTGTACGGACGGATGCGTCCGTACGACATTTAGACTAATAATGGACTAATCACGTCCTAATGACGGTTCGCTAATTGCGGTACAGTTTTAGTCGGTTCGCAACAAACACCATGGCAATTCTGCTGAAAACAACGTTAGTCCAGGTTAGTTCCATTCAAATCATGCAAATTAGAGTCCAAAACAAGGGCAAAAAAGTTTGGAAAAGTAGATACGACAGAGACGTATCAACTCCCCCAAGCTTAAAGCCTTGCTTGTCCTCAAGCAATTCAGTTGACAAACTGAAAGAGACAAAAGAAAAAAATTTACGAACTCTATTTGATCTTGTTGTTGCAACTATGTCTAACTCATATCCAGAATTTTAGCAAGATCACAAGCTAACCACATAAGCAAATGACATCTAGGTCTCACGGTAAACTCATATCAATGGCATAATCAACTAGCAAGCAAATAATAATAAGTTTCAAACGTCAACACTTCAATCAAAACAATCATGAAGCAGTATGAACATATGGTATCTCGCTAGCTCTTTCTGAGACCGCAAAACATAAATGCGGAGCACCTTCAAAGACCAAGGGCTGACTAAACATTGTAATTCATGGCAAAGAAAATCTAGTCACAGTCATACTCAATCACAGTTAAAAGCAAAGCATAAAAATGACAGAGGTGCTCTCTAATTGGTGGTTTTATAAGAAGAGGATGACTCAACAGGAACATAAATAGATAGGCCCTTCACAGTGGGAAGCATTGATTTGCAGAGGTGCCAGAGCTCAAGCTTTGAAAACAGAGATAACAATTTTGGTTGGCACGCTTTCATTGTCAACGCAATGACCAAGAGTTTTCACCATCTTCCACGCTACACATGCTATAGGCAGTTCCAAACAGAAAAGTAAAGTTTTGACTCCCCCACCACCGATCAATCACACTCCACGACTAGCCGAATACTCGGGTGCCGTCCATACCAACATCAATCCAGGGGGAGTTTTGTTTGCAATTATCTTTTCAATTTGAGCATGGAACTGGGCATTCCAATTATTGGCCCCTTTCTCGTGAATGATAGTGAATAAACACATATCGAGGATAACACGCCTAGCATGGAAGATACTGATAGCCCCCTGTCACCACATGAGCGGACCGGGCATGCAAAATAGATTATTTCTTGAAGATTTAGAGAGTGACACATGCAAATTTACTTGGAACGGCAGGTAGATACCGCATATAGGTAGGTATGGTGGACTCATATGGAACAACTTTGGGTTTATGGAAGTGGATGCACAAGCAGTATTCCCGCTTAGTACAAGTGAAGGCTAGCAAAAGACTGGGAAGTGACCAACTAGAGAGCGACAACAGTCATCAAAATGCATCGAGATTAACCAACATCGAGTGCAAGCATGAGTAGGACATAAATCACCATGAACATGAATATCATAGAGGCTATGTTGATTTTGTTTCAACTACATGTGTAAACATGCGCCAAGTCAAGCCACTTGGATCATTCAAAGGAGGATACCATCCTATCATACTACATCATAGTCATCTCAAGATTCATGTTGACATCCAAGACAAACCATTATAAGCTCCTAGCTAGTTAAGCATGGCATCAGAAACTATGATCTGTAAGTTGTCATTGCAAACATGTTTCGCTCACAACAAAGCTCAATCAGGAATGATGAGCTAGTCATATTTACAAAAACGAAATAGATCGAGTTCATATCAGCTTTTCCACGCTCAGTCACTTCATATATCGTCATTATTGCCTTTCACTTGCACGACATAACGATGTGAACAATAATAAGAGTGCTCGTGCATTGGACTAAGCTGGAATCTGCAAGCAAACACGAAGGAGAAGACAAAGTAATATGGCTCTTTGAGAGATAAACAGATATGCATGCGAGAGCCACTAAACATTGTAACCATGGTCTTCTACCTTGACCCAAAGAAAAATAAAAATATTTACAAGGGAAAGCTCCCAACAAGCAAAAGAAGAACAAGAAAATCTTTTTGGGTTTTTCTCAACTAGACAAACACACGAAAAGAAAACGAGAAAAAGAAAGAAAATAAACTATCATGGATGATAGAGTGGCAAAGTGTGAACACCGACTAACAAAGTGAAAGTGTAAAAAAGAATATAAAGTCGGTGAGAAACACATACTCCCCCAAGCTTAGGCTTTTGGCCTAAGTTGGTCTACTCCCATGGATGGTCCGGGCGATACCCAAAATCATAATGGGGGTTGTACGGGAGCGCTGCAGCCACTGCCTGAATAGCTGCCTCACGGAGACGAGCAGCCTTTGCCTCCCTCTCATACTCTTGTGCCTCTCCTCTGGTTATGTAATATCTCCGTTTTACCTGAAAGTCAAAGAAGGCAGGAGCAGGAAGGGTAATATGGAAAACATGTTGCCGGTTAAATATTACCGGTATAGGAGGGATTCATCATCCCTCTCAAGGAACTGATAGCGTGTCAAAGCGGTGCGATCAAGGAAAGCTGTATGGAGTGGGGGGTCTCCTTCGCGGATGGGTACTCCAAGAAAATTTGCTATGCGAGTGGCATAGATACCACCAAAGAAATCCCCTTCATTAACATTATTATTCAGCCTCCTTGCTATTATAGCTCCCATGTTGAAACTTCTATCACCCGTTACTGCGCTCTTAAGGATACTAAGGTCAGGTGCACAGAGGTGACAATGCTCAATCTTGCCGTTAATGCATCTACCTATGAAGAGGGCAAAGTAGTGCAAGGCAGGAAAATGAATGCTCCCCATGGTAGCCTGCGTAATATCTCTAGTTTTCTCCAACAATTATACCAAAGAAAAAAAATCTCTAACTGAAGATTTAGGAGGATCATTGAGACTACCCCAAACAGGTATCTTGCAAATTCTATCGAAATCCTCTAAATCCATGGTATACGATTTGTCATAGAGATCAAACAGTACGGATGTGTCACGACCAGCTGAAAATTTGAATCTATGAACAAAAGAGGCAGTGAGAGTAGTATACTGTTCACATTTATCGGAGATGAATTCTTCGAGTCCGACGTTGTGAACAAGTGTATCAAACTCGTCTTTGAAACCTGCCTCAATCATGAATTCATCAGAAGGCCATTTACATGGTTGTACCTGTGCATTCCTCTGTTGGTAAGGATCGGGCTCCCAAATCGCAAAATGGGGACCCTTCTTGCTTGAGGAACCACCATGATAGTTTCATCTGAACATCTTCCTTTTCTGAAATTTTCTGTGACTCAAAGGGAAAGTGAACAAGGATCAACTAAACTCATAGCAACTACTCCCACAAGTGCCTAGAGGCCATATCACACATCAAAACTACTTGGGACCATCTAAAATTAGCATGCCAAGCTCAAGAACAGGGTCACCAAGGCAGCAAAAATACGCAACGAATAAGGCACCAGAGCAAAAACTAATTGGACCAATGGAGGAGTCACATACGAAGGAGAAATTTCCCAAAACAGTTTAGTGAATGGAGCTTTGCACAAGGAGATCGAAAATCCCAGCAAGAAGAGCAAGAACACGGGTTTGAGCCGCGAAACGATTTCTTCTGGAGGTAGGAGAAGCAGATGGGAGCTAGAATAAGTGGAGGGGGTACACATGGGACCCACAAGCCTGGGAGGCGCGGCCGGGGGGGTGCCCGCGCCTCCAGGGCTTGTGGCCCACTCGTGCAGCCCCCTGACTAGCTCTTCGTCCCAGAATTTTTCAAAAATTCCAGAAAAAATCATACTTGATTTTCAGGACGTTCGGAGAACTTTTATTTTCGGGGTAGTTTTATACGGGACGCTAAAACAGAAAACAGGGAAAACTAAACTAAATCTATCATTTTTCTTCTAAGCAACCGAAGGTGAAAGCTTGGAATAGAGGTTTGTGACTCCTCGATTCATCCATCTCATGGTCATCGAAAGAAATCCGTCAATGAGGTTGATCAAGTCTCCTTGACAAACTTTTTCGAATCGCAAAAGAAGACTGAGAATTTTCGAATAGTCAACAGGTTACCTCAATGGGGATGTGGATATCCCCAATAAGCAAATCATACTTCATCTTGACAGGAGGTATAGGGCATTCAAAGCTCCCAATAAGAATCGATGAAGTTTTTTCGATAGCATTGATGCAATGTACTCGATATTGTTTCTTCGGAAAGTGCACCGTATGCTCATTACCGTTGACATGGAAAGTGACACTGCCTTTGTTGCAATCTATAACAGCCCCTGCAGTGTTTAAAAAGGGTCTTCCGAGGATGACCGCCATGGCATCGTCCTCAGGAATATCCAGAATAACAAAGTCTGTTAAGATAGTAACGTTCGCAACCACAACAGACACATCCTCGCAAATGTCGATAGGGAAAGCAGTTGATTTGTCGGCCATTTGCAGAGAGATTTCACTGGGTGTCAACTTATCCAGTTCAAGTCTATGATAAAGAGAAAGAGGCATAACACTAACACCGGCTCCAAGGTCGCATAAAGCAGTTATAACGTAGTTGCCTTTAATGGAGCAACGTATAGTGGGCACTCTGGGATCACCTAGTTTCTTAGGAGTTCCACCCTTGAAGGTATAGTTAGCGAGCATGGTGGAAATCTCAACCTCAGGTATCCTCCTCTTATTAGTCACAATATCTTTCATGTACTTAGCATACGGAGACATTTTGAGCATATCTGTCAAACACATTTGCAGAAAGACAGGTCTAATCATTTCAACAAATCGCTCAAAATCCTCATCATCCTTTTTCTTGGATGGTTTGGGAGGAAAGGGCATGGGTTTCTGAACCCATGGTTCCCTTTCTTTACCATGCTTCCTAGCAGCGAAGTCATTCTTATCGTATCTCTTATTCTTAGGCTGTGGGTTATCAAGATCAATAGGTTCAATCTCCACATCCTTATCATTGCTAGGTTGAGCAGCATCATGAGCATCACTATTGATATTACCATTAGGCTCATGTTCATCACCAGATTGTGTTTCGGCATCAGAGGTAGAGACATCGTTTGGATTCTCAGGTGTAACAGGGTTGCTAGCGTGCAGGTTCCTATCATCTTTCTTCTTCTTCCTAGGATGACTAGGTGCATCAGTGCTAACTCCTTGAGAATCTTGTTCAATTCTCTTAGGATGACCCTCAGGATACAAAGGTTCCTGGGTCATTCTACCGCCTCTAGTGATAACTCTGACATAATTTCCATTCAACTCATTGAGCAAGTAATTTTGAGCCTTAAGTATTTGTTCTACCTGAGTAGTAACCATAGAGGCATGTTTACTCATAAGCTTAACATCATTGACATTTATGTCCTCACAAGCACTTAAATGACTAAGCATACGAGCACTCTGTTCCAGCTGTCTGCTAACATAATCATTGAAACTTTGTTGTTTGGCAACAAAGTTATCAAATTCATCCAGGAATAAGCTAGCAGGTTTATCAAAAGGAATATCACTCTCATCGAATCTACGAAGAGAATTTGCCTCTACTACCTGTATCGGGTTATCAAGACCATGGATCTCGTTGATAGGTGGTAGATTTTTGACATCATCAGATTTAATGCCTTTCTCTTTCATAGATTTCTTAGCTTCTTGCATATCTTCAGGACTGAGGAATAGAATACCTCTTTTCTTAGGAGTTGGCTTCGGAGGTGGTTCGGGAATAGTCCAATCATTCTCATTGCACAAGATATTATTGAATAGGATCTCAGCTTGTTTTACAGTTCGTTCCCTAAAAACACAACCAGCACAACTATCTAGGTGGTCTCTAGAAGCATCGGTTAGTCCATTATAGAAGATATCAAGTATTTCATTCTTCTCAAGAGGGTGATCAGGAAAAGCATTCACTAGCTGGATGAGCCTCCCCAAGCTTGTGGGAGACTCTCTTGTTCAACTTGCGCAAAGTTGTATATTTCCTGCAAGGTAGCTTCCTTCTTATGGGCAGGGAAATATTTTCCAGAGAAGTAGTAGATCATATCCTGGGGGCTACGCACACAACCAGGAGCAAGATAAGTGAACCAAGTCTTAGCATCATCCTCTAGCGAGAAAGGAAACAACTTAAAGATATAGTAGTGGCGGATCTTTTTCTCACTCGTGAATAGGGTGGCTATATCGTGCAATTTGGTAAGATGGGCTACAACTGTTTCAGACTCATAACCGTGAAAAGGATCAGATTTGACCAGAGTGATTAACTCAGGGTCGACAGAGAATTCATAATCCTTATCGGTCACAAAGATAGGCGAAGTAGCAAACTTCGTGTCGTATTTCATCCTAGCGTTCAAAGATTTTTCTTTCCACTTGCGTAGTACTTTCTCAACATCATAGCTATCCTTACAAACAAGAAAGTCCTAAGCTATCTCTCCCTCCATAACACAACCCTCAGGCATATCAGGCAATTCATATCTAGGAGAGCTAGTTCTTACAGACAAAATAGCAGGTTCTACTTCAATAGTATCAGCAGTTTCAGAAGTATCATCACATCTAGCAGCAACTCTAGCAATTTGTGCATCAAGGAATGCACCTAGTGGCAAAGCAGCATCAAGCATAGCATCATCACAAGTATCATGGATAGCAGAAGTAGCATCATCAAGCACAAGCGACATATCAATATTTCTAGCAGGAGGTGGTGTCGCAAACTTACTAATAACTGAAGGTGAATCAAGTGCAGAGCTAGATGGCAGTTCCTTTCCCGTCCTCGTAGTTGAGGGCAAGACTTTAGTTCTTGGATCTTTCGGATTCCTCATAGTGACCAGCAGATGTAAATCCCAAGTGACTCATAGAATATAGCCGTGCTTCCCCGGCAACGGCGCCAGAAAAAGGTCTTGATAACCCACAAGTATAGGGGATCGCAACAGTTTTCGAGGGTAGAGTATTCAACCCAAATTTATTGATTCGACACAAGGGAAAGCCAAAGAATATTCTCAAGTATTAGCAGTTGAGTTGTCAATTCAACCACACCTGAAAGACTTAGTATCTGCAGCAAAGTATCAGTAGCAAGGTAATATGATAGCAACAGTAGCAACAATAACCAGTAGCAACAAAGTGACAACAGTAGTAGCAGAGTAACAGTAGCAGCAGTAACAACAATAGCGACAGAGTAACATAGCAAGGACCAATAGGAAAAACTCGTAGGAATTGGATCGGTGATGGATGATTATGCTGGATGGTATTCATCATGCAACAGTTATAACACGAAGAGATAAGTAACTAGCTCCAGTTCGTCAATGTAATGTAGGCATGTATTCCATATATAGTCATACGTGCTTAGGGAAAAGAACTTGCATGACATCTATTGTCCATCCCTCCCGTGGCAGCGGGGTCCTAATGGAAACTACGGGATATTAATGTTCTCCTTTTAATAAAGAACCGGACCAACGCATTAACATGCGGTGAATACATGAACTCCTCATACTATGGTCATCTCCGGGATTGGTTCCGGCTATTGTCACTCCGGGGTTGCCGGGTCATAACACATAGTAGGTGACTACAACTTGCAAGATAGAATCAAGAACACACTTATATTGGCGACAACATAATAGGTTCAGATCTGAAATCATGTCACTCGCGCCCTAGTGACAAGCATTAAGCATGGCAAAGTAGTAGCAACATCAATCTCACAACATAGTGGATACTAGGGATCAATCCCCGTCAAAACTAACTCGATTACATGATAGATCTCATCCAACCCATCACCGTCCAGCAAGCCTACGATAAGATTACTCACGAACGGTGAAGAGAATCATGGAATTGGCGATGAAGGAAGGTTGGTGATGACGATGGTGACGATCTCCCCTCTCCGGAGCCCAGAACGGACTCCAGATCTGCCCTCCAGAGGAAGAACAGGACGTGGCCGCACCTCCATATTGTAAAACGCGATGAACTCTTCTCCTTGATTTTTTTCCGGACCAAAGGGACTAAATAGAGCTGAGATTGGAGGCGGTGGAGCTTCGTGGGCCCCACAAGCCTACCAGGCGCGGCTAGGGAGGCCCGCGCCTGGTGGGCTTGTGGGCTCCACTCTCCACTTCCTCCGTTGATTCTTGCGCCAGTATTTTCTATATATTCCACAAAAAATTCCCGTAAATTTCTAGGTCATTCTGAGAATTTTATTTCTGCGCAAAAACAACACCATGGCAATTCTGCTGAAAACAGCGTTAGTCCGGGTTAGTTCCATTCAGATCATGCTAATTAGAGTCCAAAACAAGGGCAAAAGAGTTTGGAAAAGTAGATACGACAGAGACGTATCAGTCGTCGGCGGGATACTCCATCTCCGGGGCTCCATCATCTGGTCGTAGCAATGGATCAAGGGGCAAAGGGGGAGCAAAGCAACGGTGAGTACTCATCCAAAGTACTCACAAGACTTATATCAGAACTATGCTAAGTTTGCGTCAGTATCAAAGAAGGGGTTAATATGTGGACTGACTACAACAATGTGGGAATAGAGGGAGAAGGCCTAGTCCTATCGAAGACTAGCATCTTCAGGGTCTTGCAGCAATAGACGAGAGTAGAGAAAGGTAACACAACTAATAGTCATATTGTTGCAGCAATATCAATATGAGGTCACGCCCAGAGATCCTCCCTCGACTCCGTGCAAGGAAGCAATCCTAAGGCAACAAATCTAGTTAAGTAGCAGTTGTAGTTGTATAAGATTAGGGCACAACTCTAAGTCGTCCTGTAACTGTGGACACGGCTCTTCGAATAGATAAGTTCTTCCTTGCAGGGGTGCACAACATATTCCCAACGCGCTCGATAACACTCTCGCCGGACACACTTTTTTGGGTCATGCCCGACCTCGGAATATCGACACGTCGCAGCCCCACCTAAGCTCAATAGAGAGGCCAACCCGCCGGTCTAACTCCTAAGCACAAAGGGGTCGTGGGACCACTTGCACTCTGCGCTCCTGCATGATGCGTGGGTGGCCAATGTCAGCCCTAGCACCCCTTATAACAAGCGCGATGCATCTCGGGACCACTCGGGGGCGCGCCGCTCCATCGCTGACGTCTGAAGAGCTTCGGCTGATACCACGACGTTGAGTACCCATAATTCTTCCCACGCAGACGGTTAGTGCGTAATAAGGCCTTCCGACCAACCCAGATCAAATACCCAAATCCATTATCATTTTTCGTAAAGTCATCGGCACATCCATGCGGGAATCCACCCGCCTAACATCTATTCATCAAAGATCCGAGTAACATGGTCAAGTAACTATGTGGTTGTAACATCGGGGGGAATCCGAGGTATCACCCTCGTTGGATTCCGAATGATGTATCCGTCAAGGAGGACTTAGAGGAATCACCCTCAAGGGTCCCACACTTGAGGGGTTGCACGACAGAGACATCGCCGGGAGTGGTGAAGGAGGAATCACCCTCGATAACCATGACCGACTAGCTATACTACAGAGATATCATCCTGAGTACTTCGCGAGGTGTCACCCTCGGTACCCGATAATATCTGTGTAGCACCGCACAACTAAGGGGGCTGTAAGTGTTGTGTCGGGTCTGGCTCATCGATCAGGGATTGAGACTTGAAAACAAAGCGGGGCTACTGAACTAAGGGGTCAGAGGGGATGATTGCTCCACCTATACTAAACAGTTTAAAGGAATACTGAAAGTAGCAGTTCATACAAATTAGGCTATGCATCAGATATAGGATCTAACTACAATAGTAGCAAAGTTCTAATGCAAGCAGCAGGAAGAAAGACGTAGGCGATATAGGGATGATCAAAGGAGGGTTTGCTTGCCTTGTTGCTCTGTGGCAAAGGGCTGGTCGTCGGGAGGGTAGTTGTATCCGGCAGCAGCGTTAGTCTCGGGGTCTATCGATAAGAAGAGGGGGGGGACAATAAATAATAGTAACAGGTGCAACACTAAGCATGACATGACAATATGCAGGTTAGGCATGAACTAACGCAGTAACATCCGTCATAGACGGGTCGGGAAAATATCAAACGATATTTGCCGGGTCTATGGCTACTACCGATCACACTGGAAACGATGGAAAAGTTTCACGTTTGCTATGCTAGGGCCGCGTGACACCCGAACGGATGGCGTATCCGGTTTCGTCTCTTTCTGCTGATCAACTTTCACGTTGAAAATATTTTCATCTCAGCTACAGTTTATATTATATTAATTTTTAAAGTTTTATTCAATAATTAGGAATTAAAAATATATTTAATTAGTTTAATTAAATGCTATTATGACATCAACATGATGCCATGCTCACATCAACAGTTGACTGGTCAAACTAACCACTCGGTCCCATGTGTCGTAGACTCCATTTTTAATTAGGTTACTTATTAATTAATCAGATTAATTCAATGGGGGACCCACGTGTCATACTCTAATAGGATAATTTAATTATCTTAATTAACAGATTATCTAATTAACCTATTTACTCATAATCATTATCACTAATACTTATTTATCTAATTAGTTAATTCACATATTAATTAATTAATTAACTTAACTAATTAATTACTTATTTATTTATAATCTATTATTAAAACATATATATATATAATTATTAATTGTTTATACTTATTATTATTATTATTATTATTACTTTTTCATTTTTATAGGGGTGTTCCTCGACCCCCTTGTTAGTGGGAATGGGGGGGGGGGTTGGCCCAACAAGGAAGTGACCCAACGGCCTAACGCACACACATACACAACACACATCATGCACATGCTGTACACATTCACACACATATACACATTCACACATATAACTTATGTATATTTTTCTACATACATGCATACATACATAATACATACATACATACGTACATAATACATACATACATACATGCATCATCTTATCTTTTCTTCTTTTCCATAAACGCATTTACACTACACATAGGGGCTAATCCCCTCTATCAACAGGGAGGAACCGGAGTGCACAACCGGTGGCTCGCCGGAGTAGGGAGAGGAAGGAGAAGGTGGGAGGAGCCCAAATGGGCTCACCGCGCGTTGCCGGGAAGAGGGGCGGCGAGGCTCGATGGATCCGGCATGGAGGATTACGAGGAGGCCGGTGCAGTCTGGCGAGGAGGAGCTCCCGGTGATGCTGATGGGGAGATGCCCCAGGGCGAGGCACTGCGGCGCCGCCGGCGCGGCCCCCGTGCGGATTCGACGAGGGGGGAGGGAGTCGGAGGAAGGCCGAGGAGGGAGGAGGCAGGGGCGCCGTGGGCGCTGTGGCGTGGGGTGGGACAGGGGAGTGGCAAGGGGCTCGACGGGAGCTGGGGCGAGGCAGGGAGGCGTGGTGGCTGCTACGGCGACATAAATCCTTCTGCTGCCTCTTGAGCTTGCGTTGTTTCTTCCCTTGAAGAGGAAAGGGCGATGCAACACAGGAGCAGTAAGTATTTCCCTCAATTTGAGAACCAAGGTATCAATCCAGTAGGAGAATCGTGCCAAGTCCAGAGTACCTGCGCAAACACAAAAGAGCTTGCACCCAACTCTATAAAGGGGTTGTCAATCCCTTCAAGATTGATTGCAAAGTGAGATCTGAAGGCGGAAAGTGCAACGAAGTAAAATTGTAAGGCTGAAAATATGGTGTGAAGTAGACCCTGGGGCCATAGTGTTCACTAGAGGCTTCTCTCAAAATAGCAAATAATACGGTGGGTGAACAAATTACTGTCGAGAAATTGATAGAACCGCGCAAAGTCATGACGATATCTAAGGCAATGATCATACATAGAGGCATCACATCCGAGACAAGTAGACCGATACTTTCTGCATCTACTACTATTACTCCACACATCGACCGCTATCGAGCATGCATCTAGTGTATTGAGTTCATGACGAACAGAGTAATGCTTTAAGCAAGATGACATGATGTAGAGGGATAAACTAAACCAATGATGAAAACTCCATCTTTTTACCCTTGATGGCAACAACATGATGCGTGCCTCGCTACCCCTTCTGTCACCGGGTGAGGTCACCGCACCATATGAACCCAAAACCAAGCACTTCTCCCATTGCAAGAATCATAGATCAAGTTGGCCAAACAAAACCCACAACTCGAAGAGAATTACAAGGATATGAAATCATGCATATAAGAGATTAGAAGAAACTCAAATAGGATTCATAGATAATCTGATCATAAATCCACAATTCATCGGATCTCGACAAACACACCGCAAAAGAAGATTACATCGGATAGATCTCCATGAAGATCATGGAGAACTTTGTATTGAAGATCCAAGAGAGAGAAGAAGCCATCTAGCTACTAACTATGGACTTGATGGTCTATGGTGAACTACTCACGCATCATCAGAGAGGTCATGGTGTTGATGAAGAAGTCCTCCGTATCCGAATCCCCCCTCCGGCAGGGCACAAGAACGTGCCCCAGATGGGATCTTGCGGAGACAGAAGCTTGCGGCGGCGGAAAAGTATTTTTCCTGGATCTCTCTCGCAGTTTTGTAATTTTTCTGAATTTATAGGCGGAAGAGGTAGGGCAGACGAGCCACAGGGGGCCCACAAGCCTGCTACGCGCGGCCCCCCTGGCCGTTCCTAGGGGGTGATGACCCACAAGCATATGGGATCGCAACAGTTTTCGAGGGTAGAGTATTCAACCCAAATTTGTTGGTTCACACAAGGGAAGCGAAAGAATATTCTCAAGTATTAGCAGCTGAGTTTGTCAGATAAAACCACACCTGAAAGATTAGTGTCTGCAAGCAAAGTATCAGTAGCAAAGTAGTATGATAGCAATGGTACCAGAAACGATCTGTTGACAAGGCAGACTATTCCTAACTGTTGTATCAATGGCGCCAGTAAGTTGCACGTGGACGGGAAATATTCTTACCCATCCATGGTGTCGGAAAAGATCTTCCAACAAGTAACAACAAAGTAGCAAGGAACAACAGTAGCAGCAGCAGCAGAGTAACAACAGTAGCAACAGTACCAACAAAGTGGCCCAATCCCTTTTGTAGCAAGGGACAAGCCTAGACAAAGTAACGTAGCAAGGACCAGTAGTAAAAGACTCATAGGCAGTGGATCGGTGATGGATGAGTATGACGGATGTGATTCATCATGTAACAGCTATAACACGGAGAGATAAGTAACTAGCTCCCATTCGTCAATCTAATGTAGGCATGTATTCCGTATGTAGTCATACGTGCTTAGGGAAAAGAACTTGCATGACATCTATTGTCCATCCCTCCCATGGCAGCGGGGTCCTAATGGAAACTACAGGATATTAAGGTTCTCCTTTTAATAAAGAACCGGACCAACGCATTAACATGCGGTGAATACATGAACTCCTCATACTATGGTCATCTCTGGGAGTGGTTCCGGCTATTGTCACTCCGGGGTTGCCGGGTCATAACACATAGTAGGTGACTACAACTTGCAAGATAGGATCTAAAACACACTTATATTGGCGACAACATAACAGGTTCAGATCTGAAATCATGGCACTCGGGCCCTAGTGACAAGCATTAAGCATAGCCAAGTAGTAGCAACATCAATCTAGAACATAGTGGATACTAGGTATCAATCCCCGTCAAAAACTAACTCGATTACATGATAGATCTCATCCAACTCATCACCGTCCAGCAAGCCTATGATGAGATTACTCACGAACGATGAAGAGCATCATGGAATTGTCGATGGAGAAAGGTTGATGATGACGATGGCGACGATTTCCCCTCTCCGGAGCCCCGAACGGACTCCAGATCTCCTCTCCAGATGAACAACACAAGGTGGCGGCGCCTCCGTATCGCAAAACGCAATGAAACCTTCTCTCCAATATTTTTCCGGGCGAGACGGAAGATATAGAGATGAGTTTGGGGGCGGTGGAGCCATGTGGGCCCCACAAGCCCTCACGGCGCGGCCAGAGGGGTGGCCGCGACCTATGGGCTTGTGGCCCATTGGTCCACCTCCTCCGGTGGATCTTTGGGCAGGTATTTTTCTTTTATTCCAGAAAAAATCTCTGTAAATTTTCAGGACATTCCGAGAACTTTTATTTCTGCACAAAAACAACACCATGGCAATTCTGCTGAAAACAGCGGCAGTCCGGGTTAGTTCCATTCAAATCATGCAAGTTAGAGTCCAAAACAAGGGCAAAAGAGTTCGGGAAAGTAGATACGACGGAGACGTATCAACTCCCCCAAGCTTAAAGCCTTGCTTGTCCTCAAGCAACTCAGTTGACAAACTGAGAGAGACAAAAGAAAAACTTTGACGAACTCTGTTTGATCTTGTGGTTGCAACTAACTCATAACCAGAATTTCAGCAAGATCACAAGTAAACCACATAAGCAAATGACATCCAGGTCTCACGGTAAACTCATATCAATGGCATAATCAACTAGCAAGCGATAATAATGAGTCTCAAATGTCAAAACTTCAATCAAAACAACATGAAGTAGTACGAATAGATGGTATCTCGCTAGCTCTTTCTGAGACCGCAAAACATAAATGCAGAGCTCCTTAAAAGACCAAGGGCTGACTAAACATCGTAATTCAAGGCAATGAAGATCCAGTCACAGTCATGCTCAACACAGTTAAAAGCAAAGCATAAAAAAATGACACAGGTGCTCTCTAATTGGTGCTTTTGTAAGAGGAGGATGACTCAACAGGAACATAAATAGACATGCCCTTCGCAGAGGGAAGCATTGATTTGCAGAGGTGCCAGAGCTCAAGCTTTGAAAATAGAGGTAATAATTTTGGGTGGCATGCTTTCATTGTCAATGCAATGACTAAGAGTTCTCAACATCTTCCACGCTACACATACTATATGCGGTTCCCAAACAGAAAAGTAAAGTTTTGACTCCCCCACCACCAATCAATCACACTCCACGGCTAGCCGAATCCTCGGGTACCGTCCAAACCAACATCAACCCTGGGGGAGTTTTGTTTGCAATTATCTTTTCAATTTGAGCATGGAACTGGGAATTCCAATTACCGGCCCCTTTCTCGTGAAGGATAGTGAATAAACACATATCGAGGATAACACGCCTAGCATGGAAGATACCAATAGCCCCCTGTTACCACATGAGCGGTTCGGGCATGCAAAAAAATTTATTTCTTGAAGATTTAGAGAGTGGCACATGCAAATTTACTTGGAACGACAGGTAGATACCGTACATAGGTAGGTATGGTGGACTCATATGGCACAACTTTGGGTTTAAGGAGGTGGTTGCACAAGCAGTATTCCACTTAGTACAAGTGAAGGCTATAAAAAGACTAGGAAGCAACCAACTAGAGAGCAACGACAGTCATCAAAATGCAATGAGATTAACTAACATTGAGTGCAAGCATGAGTAAGACATAAATCACCATGAACATGAACATCATAGAGGCTATGTTGATTTTGTTTCAACTACATGCGTGAACATGTGCCAAGTCAAGCCACTTGAAACATTCAAAGGAGGATGCCATCCTATCATACTACATCATAGTCATCTCAACATTCATGTGGGCATCCAAGACAAACCATTATAAGCTCCTAGCTAAGTAAGCATGGCATAAGCAACTATGATCTCTAAGTTGTCATTGCAAGCATGTTTCTCTCACAACAAAGTTGAATCAGGCATGATGAGCTAGTCATATATACAAAAACAAAATAGATCGAGTTCATACCAGCTTTTCCAGGCTCAGTCACTTCATCATATAGCGTCATTATTGCCTTTCACTTGCACGACTGAATGATGTGAACAATAATAAGAGTGCTCGTTCATTGGACTAAAGCTGGAATCTGCAGGCAAACACAAAGGAGAAGACAAAGTAATATGGCTCTTTGAAAGCTAAACAGGTATGCATGCAAGAGCCACTGAACATTGTAACCAATATCTTCTACCTTGGTCCAAAGAAAAAATCTATTTACACGGGAAAACTCCCAACAAACAAAAGAAGAAAAAGAAAATCTTTTTGGTTTTTCTCAAACTAGACAAACACACGAAAAGAGAACGAGAAAAAGAAAATAAACTAGCATGGATGATACAGTAGCAAAGTGTGAACACCGGCTAACAAAGTGAATGCATAAGCAAGAATGTAAAGTCGGTGAGAACACGTACTCCCCCAAGCTTAGGCTTTTGGCCTAACTTGGTCTACTCCCATGGAGGGAAATAACCAGCTTCGGGGTACTCCGGAGTGGACTGAGGATGCCACTGCTGTGTGAGCTCCTCCGGCTCCCACTGATAAACTGGCGTCTGGTACTTGACTGGTGGCTCGGGCACGGTCACCTGTGGTTGGGCTAAGCCCCAATATGCGTAGATGTCCGAGGGCATAATAATATACCTGCCTGCATGAAGATTGAACAAAGAAGGAGCAGGCAAAGTAATAGTCTCATGAGTACCCTGACTAAATACCAGGTTATAAATCATCCTTCTATTTATATCTCTATCAGGAAAGTCATGGCGAACCATGCTATCGTAATCTAGATATCTCTCGGGAAGAAGAATCTCTTCTTCCTCGTCCAGTCTAATGGGTATCTCAAAGTGTCTAGTAAGATGGGTAGCATAGATACCTCCATAGACAACACCTTTAGAACGGTTCAGGTTCAACCGTTGAGCTACTATAGCGCCCAAGCTATAAGTTTTATCGTTGTAAAGGGCTTCGCGCAAGACCGCAAGATCTGGGGAACTAAGTGACCCAGCTTTCCCACGGCCAATCAAACATTTTCCCACAAAAAGTGAGAAGTACCGAAGCACGGGAAAATGAATGCTAGTAGCTCTAGCGCAAGACACTCCTCTCTCCTCTCTTACAAGAATTGTACTGATGAAAGCTTCCAAGTCTCGTGGACGAGGTTCATGAATATCCCCAACGTAAGGTAATTTGCAAACATTGCAAAAATCCAGGAGTGACATGCACTGGGGGAAATCATAAAGTTTAAACTCGACCATAGGAGGATTCTTCCTCGGATAAAAGTTAAAGCTTTGTACGAAGATATTAGTGAGGACTAGGTATTGCGGACACTTATCTTCAACGAAGGCGGTAAGGCCTGCATTCTCCACCAAGTGATAAAAAGTCCTCATAAATTTCAGCGGCACGTAAGAACACGTCGCTTGGCCATTCGCACGCTCGAACTTCTGCGACTCGAGGGACAGGATACTTGGGCTTCTTCTCACTCCCATCATCATTGGGGTCACGACCTATAGAGCCTCTTAAGAACCTCCTCATCTTTTCACTTTTCTATCTCTGCAAATTTCTGAAACTTTTAGTGATTCTAAGGAGAAGTGAATAAGGCCCAACAAAACTCATAGCAACTACTCCCACAAGTGCCTAGAGACCATATTATGCATCAAAACTACTTCGGACCAGCTAAAATCAGCATGAAAGCTCAAGAACATGGTCACCAAGGCTGCAAAAATACGCGGAGTATAAGGCACTAGAGCAAAAACTAATTGGACCAATGGAGGAGTCACTTACCAAGGAGTAATTTCCCCCAAACAGTTCAGAGAACGGTGATTTGAGCAAAGAGATCGAAAATCTTAGCAAGAGGAGCAAGAACACGGGTTCTAGCTGCGAAACGATTTTTTCTTGAGGTAGGAGAACCAGATGAGAGCAATAATGAGTGGAGGGGATGCCTGTGGGCCCCACAAGCCTGGGTGGCATGGCCAGGGGGTGCCCGCGCCCCTAGGGCTTGTGGCCCACTGGTGTGGCCCCCAGACAAACTCTTCGTCTCAGTATTTTTCAAAAAATCTAGAAAAAATCATACTTGATTTTCAGGACGTTCGGAGAACTTTTATTTTCGGGGTACTTTTCTACCGGACGCTAAGACAGAAAACAGGGAAAACTAAACTAAATCTATCATTTTTCTTCTAAGCAACCGAAGGTGAAAGCTTGGAACAGACGTTCGTGACTCCTCGATTCATCCATCTCTTGGTCATCAAAAGAAAATCCGCCAATGAGGTTGATCAAGTCTCCTTGACAAACATTTTTGAATCGCAAAAGAGAACGGTGAATTTTCGAATAGTCACTATGTCACCTCAATGGGGATGTGTATCTCCCCAACAAGCAAATCATACTTCATCTTGACACGAGGAATAGGGCATTCAAAGCTCCCGATAAGAATCGATGAAGTCTTTTCGATAGCATTGATGCAATGTACTCGATATTGTTTCTTCGGAAAGTGCACCGCATGCTCATTACCGTTGACATGGAAAGTGACATTGCGTTTGTTGCAATCTATAACAGCCCCTGCAGTGTTTAAAAAGGGTCTTCCGAGGATGACCGCCATGGCATCGTCCTCGGGAATATCCAAGATAACAAAGTCTGTTAAGATAGTGGTGTTAGCAACCACAACAGGCACATCCTCGCAAATGCCGATAGGGAAAGTAGTTGATTTGTCTGCCATTTGTAGAGAGATTTCAGTGGGTGTCAACTTATCCAGTTCAAGTCTACGATAAAGAGAGAGAGGACTAACACTAACACCGGCTCCAAGGTCGCATAAGGCAGTTCTAATGTAGTTGCCTTTAATGGAGCAAGGTATAGTGGGAACACCGGGATCACCTAGTTTCTTAGGAGTTCCACCCTTGAAGGTATAGTTAGCGAGCATGGTGGAAATCTCAACCTCAGGTATCCTCCTCTTATTAGTCACAATATCCTTCATGTACTTAGCATACAGAGACATTTTGAGCATATCTATCAAACGCATTTGCAGAAAGACAGGTCTGATCATCTCAACGAATCGCTCAGAACCCTCATCATCCTTTTTCTTGGATGGTTTAGGAGGAAAGGGCATAGGTTTCTGAACCCATGGTTCCCTTTCTTTACCGTGCTTCCTAGCAGAGAAATCATTCTTATCGTATCTTCTATTCTTAGGCTGTGGGTTATCAAGATCAACAGGTTCAATCTCCACATCCTTATCATTGCTAGGTTGAGCATCAACATGAACATCACTATTGATATTATCATTAGGCTCATGTTCATCACCAGATTGTGTTTCAGCATCAGAGACAGAGGCATCGTTTGGACTCTCAGGTGTAGCAGCAAATGGGTTGATAGCGTGCAGGTTCCTATCATCTTTCTTCTTCTTTCTAGGATGACTAGGTGCATCAGTGCTAACTCCTTGAGAATCTTGTTCAATTCTCTTCGGATGACCCTCGGGATACAAAGGTTCTTTGGTCATTCTACCGCCTCTAGTAACGACTCTGACAGAATTTTCATTCAACTCATTGAGCAAGTCATTCTGAGATTTAAGTACTTGTTCTACCCGAGTAGTGTTTACTCAGAAGGTTTAGATCATTGACATTTCTGTCCACACAAGCACTTAACTGACTAAGCATACAAGCATTCTTTTCCAATTGTCTGCTAACATAATCATTGAAACTCTCTTGTTTGGCAACGAAGTTATCAAATTCATCCAGGCATAAGCTAGCATGTTTATCAAAAGGAATATCACTCTCATCGAACCTACGCAGAGAATTTACTTCTACGACCTGTATCGGGTTATCGAGACCATGGATCTCTTCGATAGGTGGTAGATTTTTGACATCTTCAGATTTAATGCCTTTCTCTCGCATAGATCTCTTGGCTTCTTGCATATCTTCACAACTGAGGAATAGAGTACCTCTTTTCTTTGGAGTTGGCTTAGGAGGTGGTTCGGGAATAGTCCAAGCATTCTCATTGCACAAGATGTTATTCAGCAGAATCTCAGCTTGTTCTACGGTTTGTTCCCTAAAAACACTACGAGCACAACTATCTAGGTGGTCTTTGGAAGCATCGGTAAGTCCATTATAGAAGATATCAAGTATTTCATTCTTCTCAAGAGGGTGATCAGGCAAAGCATTCAACAGCTGGATGGGCCTCCCCCAAGCTTGTGGGAGACTCTCTTCTTCAGCTTGAGTAAACTTGTATATTTCCTGCAAGGTAGCTTGCTTCTTATGGGCAGGGAAATATTTTTCAGAGAAGTAGTAGACCATATCCTGGGGGCTACGCACACATCCAGGAGCAAGAGAAGTGAACCAAGTCTTAGCATCATCCTTTAGCGAGAAAGGAAACATCTTGAGGATATAGTAGTGGCAGATCTTTTCGTCACTAGTGAATAGGGTGGCTATATCGTGCAGTTTGGTAAGATGGGCTACAACCGTTTCAGACTCATAACCGTGAAAAGGGTCAGATTCGACCAGAGTGATTAACTCAGGGTCAACAGAGAATTCATAATCCTTATCGGTCACAAAGATATGCGAAGTAGCAAACTTTGGGTCATATTTCATCCTAGCGTTCAGAGATTTTTCTTTCCACTTGCGCAGAAGTTTCTCAACATCATAGCTATCCTTACACGCAAAAAGTCCTCAGCTATCTCTCCCTCCATAACATAGTGCGTATCAGGCATAACAGGCAATTTAGGCATAGTAGCAGGCTCTACTTCAATAGTATCAGCAGTTTCAGAAGTATCATCACATCTAGCAGCAACTCTAGCAATATGTGCATCAAGGAATGCACCAAGTGGCAAAGCAGTATCAGGCATAGCAGGCATAGTATCAAGCATAGCATCATCAGGCATAGTATCAAGCATAGCATCATCAGGCATAGTATCAAGCATAGCATCAGCGTAAGCATCATGGACAGCAGAAGTAGCATCATCAAGCACATGCTACATATCAAGATTTCTAGTAGGAGGCGATGTCGCAAACTTACTCAAAACTGAAGGTGAATCAAGTGCAGAGCTAGATGGCAGTTCCTTACCTCTCCTCGTAGTGGAAGGTAGGATTTTAGTTCTTGGATCTTTCGGATTCCTCATAGTGGTCAGCACACGTCAATCCCAAGTGACTCAGAGAATGTAGTTGTGCCTCCCCGGCAACGGCGCCAGAAAAAGCCTTGATGACCCACAAGCGCATGGGATCGTAGCAGTTTTCGAGGGTAGAGTATTCAACCCAAATTTGTTGGTTCACACAAGGGAAGCGAAAGAATATTCTCAAGTATTAGCAGCTGAGTTTGTCAGTTTCAACCACACCTAAAAGATTAGTGTCTGCAAGCAAAGTATCAGTAGCAAAGTAGTATGATAGCAACGGTGCCAGAAAAGATCTGTTGACAAGGAAAACTATTCCAAACTGTTGTATCAATGGCGCCAGTAAGTTCCACGTGGACGGGAAATATTCTTCCCCGGCAACGGTGTCGGAAAAGATCTTGCAACAAGTAACAGCGAAGTAGTAAGGAACAACAGTAGCAGCAGCAGTAGAGTAACAATAGTAGCAACAGTCGCAACAAAGTGGCCCAATCCCTTTTGTAGCAAGGGACAAGCCTAGCTAAAGTAACATAGCAAGGACCAGTAGTAAAAGACTCATAGGCAGTGGATCGGTGATGGATGAGTATGACAGATGTGATTAATCATGTAACAGCTATAACATGGAGATATAAGTAACTAGCTCCAGTTCGTCAATCTAATGTAGGCATGTATACCGTATGTAGTCATACGTGCTTAGGGAAAAGAACTTGCATGACATCTATTGTCCATCCCTCCCGTGGCAGCGGGGTCCTAATGGAAACTACGGGATATTAAGGTTCTCCTTTTAATGAAGAACCAGACCAATGCATTAACACGCGGTGAATACATGAACTCCTCATACTATGGTCATCTCCGGGAGTGGTTCCGGCTATTGTCACTCCGGGCTTGCCGGGTCATAACACATAGTAGGTGACTACAACTTGCAAGATAGGATCTAAAACACACATATATTGGCAAAAACATAATAGGTTCAGATCTGAAATCATGGCACTCGGGCCCTAGTGACAAGCATTAAGCATAGCCAAGTAGTAGCAACATCAATCTAGAACATAGTGGATACTAGGGATCAATCCCCGTCAAAAACTAACTCAATTACATGATAGATCTCATCCAACTCATCACCGTCCAGGAAGCCTATGATGAGATTACTCACGAACGATGAAGAGCATCATGGAATTGTTGATGGAGAAAGGTTGATGATGACGATGGCGACGATTTCCCCTCTTCGGAGACCCGAACGGACTCTAGATCTGCCCTCTAGATGAACAACAGGAGGTGGTGGCGCCTACGTATCACAAAACGCGATGAAACCTTCTCTCTGATTTTTTTTCCGGGCGAGACGAAAGATATAGAGCTGAGTTTGGGGGCGGTGGAGCGACGTGGGCCCCACAAGCCCTCACGGCGCGGCTAGGGTGGTGGCCGCGGCCTGTGGGCTTGTGGCCCACTGGTCCACCTCCTCCGGTGGATCTTTCCGTAGGTATTTTTCTTTTATTCCAGGAAAAATCTCCGTAAATTTCAGGACATTCCGAGAACTTTTATTTCTGTACAAAAACAACACCATGGCAATTCTGCTGAAAACAGCTCCAAAACTAGGGCAAAAGAGTTCAGAAAAGTAGATACGACAGAGACGTATCATGGGGCTTGTGGGGTCCCCTGGTGGACCCTGCCTTGGTTCTCAAGTATCGTGCGTATTTTCTATTCCGGAAAAAATCTTTTCGGAAGTTTTATTCTGTTTGGACACCGTTTAAAATCCTCCTTTGAAAAGGGTCAAAAACACGGAAAAAATAGGAACTGGCACTTGGCACCGAGTTAATATGTTAGTCCCAAAAAAGATATAAAAAGGCTTACAAAACATCCAAAGTTTGACAAGATAATAGCATGGAACCATAAAAAATTATAGATACGTTGGAGACGTATCAAGCATCCCCAAGCTTAACTCCTGCTCGTCCTCGAGTAGGGAAGTGATAAAGAATGAATTTTGATGTGGGATGCTACCTAGCATAGTTGTCCTTTGTAACTTCTTTCATGCGACATGAATGTTCAGATCCGTAATATTCAAAACAATAGTTTGTTATTGACATGAAAACAATAATACTTCAAGCAAACTAGCAAGGTAATCATGAACTTTCGAAATAGCAAGGCCAAAGAAAGTTATCCCTACAAAATCATATAGTCTGGCTATGCCCCATCATCCTCACACAACTAATTTAAATCATGCACAACACCGATATTGGCCAAGTAATTGTTTTCGCACTCTTACTTTCTCAAACCTTTTTCAACTCTCACGCAATACATGAGCGTGAGCCATGGATATAGCACTATAAGTGGAATAGAGTGTGGTGGTGGTCGTGAGACAAAAAGGAGGAGATGGTCACATTGACTCGGCGTATTAAAGGGCTATGGAGATGCCCATTAATTTATATCAATGTGAATGAGTAGGGATTGCCATACAAAGGATGCACTAGAGCTATAAGTATGTGAAAGCTCAAAAGGAGAACTAGTGGGTGTGCATCCAACTTGCTTGCTCATGAAGACCTAGGGCAATTTGAGGAAGCCCATCTTGGAATATACAAGCCAAATTATATAATGAAAATTCCCACTAGCATATGGTGGTGACAAAACAAGAGGCTCTCAATCATGAAGAACATGGTGCTATTATGAAGCACAAGTGTGGAAAAAGATAGTAGCATTGTCCCTTCTCTCTTTTTTTATTTGGGCTCTTTAGCCTCTTTTTTTATTTTTTTATTTCCTCACATGGGACAATGCTCTACTAATGATGATCATCACACTTTTATTTACTCACAGCTCAAAGCTTAGAACGATGATGACTCTATAGGAAATGCCTCCGGCAGTGTACCGGGATGTGCAACGATCTAGCTTGGCGTATGACGTTGAAACATCTCGCTAGCTATCTTATGATCATGCAATAGAAATATGAGAGTGACGGCACAAGTCATGAGACATAAAAGTGGGAGTTGCATGGCAATATATCTCGGAATGGCTATGAAAATGCCATAGTAGGTAGGTATGGTGGTTGTTTTGAGGAAGGCATATGGTGGGTTTGTGCACCGGCGAAAATTGCACGGTACTAGAGAGGCTAGCAATGGTGGAAGGTGAAAGTGCATCTATACCATGGACTCACATTAGTCATGAAGAACTCACATACTTGTTTCGAAAGTTTTTATTAGTAATCAAAACAAAGTGCTAAACACATACTCCTAGGGGAAGGGTTGGTAGGTGTTAACCATCGCGCGATCCCGACCGCAACACAAAGGATGACAATCAATAGATTAATTATGCTCCGACTTCCTAACATAGCGGTTCACCATACGTGCATGTTACGGGAATCACTAACTTCAACACAAGTATTTCTAGATTCACAACACCCTACTAACATAACTCTTAATATTACCAAATCCACGTCTCAAAACTAATTGAGAGGAATCAAACTTCTCTTTCTACTCAATGCACATGAAGATGGAAGTTTTTTTGTATCCTCTTTGGGTACCTATCACCTTTGGGACTACTTTCATAGCACAAACCAACTACCAAGTCACGCACCGTTGTGCTCTAAAAGATCTAAGTGAAGCACACAGAGCAAAATTATCTAGCTCAAAAGATATAAGTGAAGCACGATGAGCATTCTAGCAAATTCATGATGAGTGCATGTCTCTCTCAAAAGGTGTGCAGCAAGGATGATTGTGACACAACAAAAATAAAAGACTCCTACGATACAAGACGCTCCAAGCAAAAGACATATCATGTGGTGAATAAAAATATAGCTCCAAGTAATGTTACCGATGGATTGAAGACGAAAGAGGGGATGCCTTCCCGGGGCATCCCCAAGCTTAGGCTTTTTGGTGTCCTTGAATTTGGCTTGGGATGCCTTGGGAAACCCCAAGCTTGAGATCTTTCCACTCTTTATCCCTTTGTCAATGAGAACATCACCCAAAACTTGAAAACTTCACAACACAAAACTTAAACAAAAACTCGTGATATCATTAGCACAAGAAAACAAACTACCACCTCTTTAGGTACTGTAGAAAACTTGATTTCTATTCATATTGGTGTTAGATTACTGTATTCTCACTTTCCCATGGCTAGTACCCCCAGATACTATCCATAGTTTCATCAAAACAAGCAACCAACTCAACAAAAACAGAATCTCTCAAAAACAGACCAATCTGTAGCAATCTGTATACTTTGTATACTTTTGGAACCTCAAAACTTCTGAACAATTACGAATGCGTGGCAAAAAGGCATATCAACCAGCAGCAAAAGGAATCAACTCAAAATCTCTTGCTGAATAAAAATGAAAAATAATCTCGTGAGCGAAAAGTTTCTGTCTTTTTCCAGCAGGATCAAACAACCATCACCAAGACTAGTCATAAAGGTTTTGCTTGGCTCAAACACAAAAAGAAACACAAAAGACACAATCATAACAGAATTATGATGGTGTGGACGCAACAAAACAGAAAGAAAAGGATAAATTCATTGGGTTGCCTCCCAACAAGCGCTATTGTTTAACGCCCTTAGCTGGGCATACGGCGATAGAATCACGTATCGTCGTCTTTGGTGCTCAAACCATAAGTAGCCCTCATCATGGATTCATAAGGCAATCCTTATTTTATTTCTAGAAAAATGATCCATGCCCTTCTTTAAAGTGAATTGGAATCTAATATTCCCTTCCTTCATATCGATGATAGCACCGATAGTCATTTGGAAAGGTTTACCAAGAATGATAGGGCATGTAGGATTGCAATCAATGTCAAGCACAATGAAATCCATGGGTCAGGATGTTTGGCGGTGGTGACCACTTGTCCCACACATGTCAACCATTTAAATAAGATTAAATGGCATATCTGGACTCCCATTTAAATTAAGTGGAATAGATGGGCAATACACCAAAGTCCGCATAAGCCAGTGGCAGCCAGACCAAAGCCACCCCACACCCAACAGCAGCAGCACGATCCTCATATCCAGCCCCCCTCCCTTCCACCTATGTTCGTCCCTCCCTCCCCTCTCCATGTCCTCCTCCACGGCCTCCTGGTTGCGCTACGGCGCTGTCCCGGCCCCGGCCCCGCCCCATCCCTGCCCCAACCGCCATCGCGGCCCGACCCGGACGGGGACACCGAGGCGGAGCCCTCCTCCTCCTCCCCATCCTCCCCGCCAGCGGAAACCGCGGTGGAGGCGGGGGTGCAGCCTGCAAAGAACAGTGGCTTGGTGGGCAAGGCGTTGGCGTCGCGGGCATGGGAGCCGGTGAGCCGCGAGCACCGACCACTGGCTCTGCCTCCTACCGACGCTCTTCGTGCTCAGGGCTTTCACCTACTAGCTCAGGAGCTCCTACGGAAACATGCTCTTCCTCACCTGCCCCCACTGCATCGTCCGCGATGGCGTCGACTTGCGTCGACTTCGAGCAGATCGACAAGGATTGCAATGGATCTAGCAAATCATCAGGCTTGGTAGACGAAGGCACGACACAGCCTTGGGGCGCCGTCGAGGAGGGGCCGTAGCCCGCCGGTATGGTGCAGCTGCCTAACATCGTGAGGGCAGGCCACGAGCCATCCGCCCACGAGGAGCTGTGGGAGCGAAAAGGATGTACCTCCGCAGCAGGGCGCGCAAGGCGTAGCGGTCGGCCGAGGTGTGCCCTCTCCGGCACGACGCCAACGCAGACGCCGTGTAGGGAACCACCTCTGGCTGCAGCTCCTTCTTGCCGTGCGGCCCAGACGACGAGTTGTTGCCGCATAGTGGCGGATGTAGACGCACTGGTAAAAAGTGATGACTACTCTTGTACTCGGCATATTAAGTTGTCATATGTGGACGCCACATTAGCCACATAAATGTTAAATGGTCTTTGTCATAATTCTGTATAAATACTCGTGGGTGATATGTGCAAGTCCCATATAGTCCAGCGATGTGTCCATTTACATCCTGATCCACGGGTACATTGTTCCTATTTGCAATAATAAGAACATCATTGATCCTTCCCATGGGTTTCTTGACAGTAGAATCCGCAAGATGCAAATTAAGAGAACACTCCTCAATCTCATTAAAACCCAGAACATCACATAAAGACTTTGGAATCCCGAAAACACTAGCACCCAAATCACACAAAGCATTGCATTCATAGTTTTTGATTTTGATTTTGATAGTAGGTTCCCACTCATCTTGAAGCTTTCTAGGGATAGAAACTTCCAATTCAAGTTTCTCTTCAAGAGATTTTATCATAGCATCGACGATAGGATCGGTAAAGTGTCGGGACCCCGATCCTAAGCCATAGGAATCCAGCTTGTAACACATCACATCTCTTTGCGGTCTCACGCACGGTTATCCCCACGGCTGCAGCCTTACCTTAGCCGGGACCGTTTGCACCTTTTGACTCGCATATGCAATTGTGTCACTAGCATTCCGATGTCAAAGCACCCGGATCGACTTGTCTAGTCATAAACTCAAGTGACAGTTACGTACAGGGACAGACATACATGACCCAACAAAGCAGGTGTCGGTCATCAGCGAGTGTAGACGAGTCGTAGCAAGCTACAAGGACTCCATTACACCGCGTGAAATTTCCCCAAAGGGACAGACACAACAGCTAAGAAGGACACATGTCGGTCAACCAATGTGTCCGGAGTAGTAGCGAACTACCATGGCTCGGTGGATCTCAAAGGGGCATTTCCCCGTAAGGAGTGCTACTAAGGCATACGACTAGGTGTTCGAACCCCATGCATATCAAGTACAACACACGTACGCATGGCATACCGATATGCATAGATACATCGATGGCATCACAACATAACCATAAACATACAAACTTTATTTAGAAGGCTCGGAAGAGCCTCACACATAATATTACACAGATAGGGGTCTCACGACCCATCATCACAAGTCATTTAAACAAGTCTTACAAGCGAGCGGAAGATTAAAACTGTCTGAGTACAAATAGATGGAAAGGTAAAAGGCACATGGCCTGACTATCTACAGACCCAACCTAGGGCCAGATCGTAGCTGGGACACCAGCTACTCGTCGTCGTCCACGTCTAGATAGAACCCACCATTAGGGTCATTAACAACCTCTGCAACAATTTATTAAGCAAACGTGAGTACAAAAGTACTCAGCAAGACTTTAGAATAATCTATCTACTCATGCAATGTATCAACAAGGAGTTGTGGGGTTTCATGCAGAAAGCCAACTTTGACTCTTGGCTAGACAAACTACATTTTTAAATAGTTTTGACAACTTTGTTTTCTCGCACACGAGTCCACTAACACCACAACAATACACCATCATGGAATCATTCTGTCTCCCTACGGAAATGCCATCCACGACACTCACACTTATCTTGGCATTGTTATGAGTAGCCATTATAGTTGTCTATGAACAACATATGTTTCCAAGTAGTCCATATCCGCGAACGGGGCTATTCGAATAGATCATAACCCTGCAGGGGTGTACTTCTTCACACACGCTCTCGCCACTTATCGCTATGTGCACGTCATGCACCTCGGCAACCTTCAAGTGGAAGCCCAGCGAGGGAGTCGGCCACGACCATTAACCACACTAATACCTAGTCCAGGTTTATCGCCTATCTCAGGGTAACCCGCACGGAAGTCCGGCCGAGGTTTTCGTCATGGCCCCAAACGATGTGCACAGTGTTCCCAAGCCCACCATCCGGGTGCCACTTGGTACACCGTGCCACTGCCTACCACATCATAGCCCACCTCTAAGGTCAACACTATGCACGGCCTCCAACATGACTATAAACACCAAAAACTACTTGCAACTCCTGGACCGAGTACTAGGCGATTAGTAATCGAGAGGGTCAATTAAGTATCCCAACGTGTGGTAGTATCTAGTCTTAGATTACATACACGGAACTCAGTTCCTAAGGACGGTTCCAATGAAACAACCCGCCATGTACTCCTACATAGCCTTTCACCGGTACCTTTACCAAATCAGGTTCAACACACAACCTTTATTAACTGAACATATTCACACGATCATGTTCATCACCCAGATGACAGGCCAGACACAACTCTAAGCATAGCATGCATAGCAGGATAAGACACATCATGGCTCAAGCATCTACCAGGTATGCTAGGTTGCAAGGTTTAGCTAATTACTGTGATAAAGACATGTCATGCAAAGGAATGGGTTCAACTAACGTGGTAAAAGCATTTGTAGCATTTTGACCTAATGCAATAAATAAGAGCAGGAGCGAGAACATGGGATTTATTGGGATGATCAAAATGGTTGCTTGCTTTGTTGCTCAGTAGAGGGGTGATATCCGTCGGTCGGATAATCATCGTATCCGAAGGGGCGGGGCCTACCGAATAACAACATACAAATATTAACAATCATATGCAACAATCATGGTGCATGAACATGGCATGAAATGAAAGGTGACAAGATTCAATGTGGTTGGTGAAACCTTAGTTTGCATCTGGTTTGAAATCCAAATCCAAATATTATTTGAAATGGCATATTCATCTTAATTATTTAATTGATTTGACCTGATGCTGTTTCATAACTTTGTTTTTCATGCATGAAAGTAGCACCATTGTGTTCCTTGAATTTTTCTGATCAATTTTGCATATATTATTTGTCTGATTTGGAGTTATATTCAAATTTCTATGAATTTCCAAAGTTTTGCAATTATTCTGGAATTATATTAAAACGAGAATTAGATTTATTGCATCAACATGACATCAGTAGGTCAGCTGGCCGTTGAAAATCAAACCTGACCAGTGGGACCCACTAGTCAGTGACTCTGGCCAGTTTTAGATTAAGTTTAAACTTAATTAGCTAATTAACAGGGCTGGACCCACATGTCAGTGGCTGCTTAGGGATATAATTAATTAATTATTTTCATTAACTTAAAGTTAACTACTGAGGGGCTGGCCCCACCTGTCATAGGCTCACGGGGGTTGAACCCACCGGCGACGAGGTCGATCTCGCCGACGGTGAGCCTCCGGCAGCACCAGAGACGACAGAGGGCATCGGAAACGTGTCTCCGATGACCAAACGCACGGTGGAGGGCACTGGGAGAACGACCACTCGATGGCGCGCACGATGGAGCAAACCCCAGGGGCTGGGGGTGGCCAGAATTGACTCCGGCGACGAGCTTGGCGGTGGCCAAAGCTCGGCCATCGTCGAGGTCATCAAAAACGGGGGCAAAACGCACGGGGCTAGGATCCTAGAGCACCTACGCGACGAGCTGAAGCTGTTGCAGGCCTCAGATGGACCAACCGATCACCGTAGGGTCACCGGCGACGAGTTACAGCGGCGGTCCTCGTCGGGCTCCGGTGAAACTGGGCCTAGAGCTCGGGAAAGAGAGGGGAAGATGGGGGAAATCCTCCGGAGCTCACTGCGGTGACGAAGGGATGCTCAAGCTGCTCGGGGAGGCACTAGATCCGGCGAATCGACGGTGGCTTGCCGACGGCCGAAGGTTGAAGACGACAGTGACGAGGGCGATGCAGGGCTCGGGGGCTCTTCTCCTTTGGCAGGGACATGCAGCTCGTCGAGGCGGAGTGAACGGCACACTCAGAGGCGAGGGAGGACGGCCGAAGCAATGCCTAGCTCGATCTCGAGCTCGCGGCAATGGCGGCCGAGAGAGGGAGAGACACATGGGGCGAATGAGGAGGGGGAGAGGATGGGAATGATCTCAGGGAGGCTTATCCCTTCCTCGTCAGTGCGAAGCGGTGGCCAAGTAGGCACGCAGGTGCGTGACCGTGCCGGTGGGAGCGACGGCCACCTCCTGCTGCCGAGTGGGAGAAGGAAGACGACAGGGCTAGCTGGGCTGGGCCAGGGGGAGCGACAGGTAAGACTTTTCTATTTTTTCCATTTCTGTTTCTGTTAAAATATTTCTGATATGGTTTTGTTTTATTTTTGGCTCCAAACTATTCCTAAAATAGTTTGAACATGCTGAAGTGTTATTTGGAATATTTCGAAATATAAATAAAAGTTTCAGCATTTTTTAGAACTTTGGATTATTTGAAATCAATTTTATAGTTGATTTCAGTAGCTTTTAAATTTAAAATAAAATGCCAAAAGCATTTTGAAAATATATTTCACCCCTGATATTTTGTTTCAACATTTATTAGAAATTATGAACTTTTCTAATGGCCATTTTGGAATTTTTAATTTGCCACCAAATTTGAATTGCTTTTGAATATATAGTTGCTAGGGTTTGCTTTTGTTTTCTTTGCTTTACTTTTGATTTCATTTCGTTTTCTTGGATGCAATGAAGAAGACATGAGCACAAACTTGCTATACTCTATTAGGGATCAGGGATGTGACAACTCACCCCTACTCAAAAGAATCTCGTCCCGAGATTTGGAAGTCATCGGGAATAGCGAGGGATACTCAAGTCATAGACGATCCTCTCTTTCCCATGTTGCCTCTTTTTCAGAATGATTTGACCATTGAACTTTAAGAAACTTGAGGTTTCGACATCAAGTGGTACGCTCAGCTTCATCAAGAATACAAACAGGGTATTCTCGGTATGAAAGGTTATCTTAGAGATCAAGCGTTTCGTGGTCCACTTCGCGGATAGGATCCGAAAATCAATGCTTGAGTTGCGACACGTGGAATACATCATGAACCTTGGAAAGATGCGGAGGAAGTTCCAATTGGTAAGCAACTTCTCCTCATTTCGCAAGAATGCAAAAAGGACCGATATAACAAGGAGCCAACTTGCCCTTGATACCGAAACGATGGGTACCCTTCAAAGGTGTAACCCGAAGGTAAGCCTTCTCATCAACTTCAAAGGTCACAGCCTTATGATGACGATCATATTGGCTCTTTTGACGAGACTAAGTTGTTTTCAACCTTTAACGAATAATGCGAACTTGCTCTTCTGCTTCGTGGATCATATCTGGACCAAAGAGATGCCTCTCTCCAGTTTCTGACCAATTAAGAGGTGTTCGACATCTTCGTCCATAGAGAACTTCAAAAGGGGCTTTGCCCAAGCTTGATTGATAACTATTGTTATAAGCAAATTCGGCGAATGGAAGGCACTTCTCCCAATTCATACCGAACGATATAACACAAGCTCGGAGCATATCTTCTAGGATTTGATTCACTCTTTCTACTTGACCACTTGACTGAGGATGGAAGGCAATGCTAAAAGATAAGTGAGTCCCCATGGCATTCTGAAAACTTTCCCAGAAGCGAGAAGTAAATATACTTCCATGGTCTGAGTTAATCTCCAAAGGAACACCATGAAGAGACACTATTCGAGAGAGATATAACTCTGCTAGCTGGCTAGATGTTATACTCTCACGAACTGGAAGAAAATGAGCTACTTTGGAAAGACGGTCAATGACCACAAATATAGCATTATTTCCTTTGTTGGTCTTGGGAAATCGAGTGATGAAATCCATATTGACTTTATCCAATTTCCATTCAGGAATAGCTAAAGGTTGAAGGGTGCCAGCAGGTCTTTGATGTTCTGCCTTAACTCGACGACAAACATCGCAGTTAGCAACGAACTCAGCAATTTCTCTCTTCATCCTAGTCCGCCAAAACCTCTGGCGTAGGTCCTGATACATCTTAGTACCACAAGGATGAATTGTGACAGCTCGATGCCGACGTTCCACAAGATTCCCCCTTTTTATTTCCGTTTCCGTCGTGTGGTTAGTTTATTTGGTGGCATCATCATGTAGTTTGCATCATGCCTTCTTGCATTGCATTCTTTCTTGTTGTTGTGGTTCTGTTGATGTGGGTGTCCTTGTTGTGATGTGCAAGTGTTGTGTTGATGTGCTTCGTGTTTGTTTAGGTGTGGGGGCAACAAGTGCATGTCAAAACCCACATGTTACTCCACTAGGGAAAAACCCTTCTCTCCCTCTACGTCATTTTGTGACAGGTTTAAAAGGCTTTGTTCCCCCCTTTAAAAAAATGTGTTCATCTTTCCTATTTAAAAAAAAATCCTTTTCATATTGTGGAGGCAACCCCTCTGGTTTCTACTCTATTTTTTTCCTTTTGGTTTTAGTTTAAAATTAAAGTCCCATTTTATTTATAAAAAAGGGTATTATTTTATTATTAAAAAAAGGTTTCAATTTATTCTTTAAAAAAAGTGCCCAATCTATTTTATAGTTGGGGTATATTTTTTCGAAGGAGCCAAAAGTGTTTCCCTGATTTTGTGTGTGTTTCTCTGATTTAAAAAAAAAGAGGTAAAGAGAGAGAGGGAGGCCACTTGGCCCAAGTGCCCCCTCGCCTGCCCCTGTCTGACCTAGCCCAGCCCGCAGCCCCCGTCTCCCCGTGCCTCTCCCTCCTCCCGCAGCGCCGCCTCCTCCCCAATGGCCCGCGCCTGCAACCTCCCCAGCCTACCCCTCGCCCTCGCTCGCCAGGCAGCAGCGCCGCCCTGCACCCGGTTCCTCTGCCTCGCCATGGTCGTGCACCCAACAGCTTGCCGCGCTGCCTTGCCGCCTCCGCGCGCAGCCGCCTCGCCTCGGTCCCTGCCGGAGCCCGTGCTCGCGCCGCCCCGCCTACGAGATGCCAGCGCCGAGCCCGACTTGCCCCCGTTTCCCTTGCGTGCCGCAGGAGCTCGACGCCCTGGACGCCATTCTCGCCGTTCGTCGTGCCCCGTGCTAGCCCGTCCTCGTGCCTGAGCTCGCCGTCCCCTGCCGGCCGCCTCGCTGCCCGCGCGCCCCGCCGTCGTCTCCTCCCTAGCAGGTGCTCGCCGCAGCCGCCGTTCCCCGCGCAGCCCCGCTGTGCTGGCCTCCCGCGCCGGTGCCGTGTTCGCCTCCCGCGCCGGATGCTCGTCGCCGTTATCTAGTTGTTGATGCTTGCATTGATGCGCCGCTGCCGTAGCCTGTTGTGGGGGCCGTAGCTGCTTGCTGGCGTTGCCGTTCCTGCCTGCTGTTGCTGCTGCGTTTGGTGTTGCTGTCGAAGGTTACTGGTGGTGTTTCCGCTGATGTGCTGCGTGCCATTTTTGTTGTATGATGTTGCTTGCTTGCTGCTGCTAGATAACTGCTAGCGTAGCTTTGCTGCTTGTAGTCCCTGCTATTGATCTTGCTAGCTGATGCCTGCTGCTTGCGTTGACTGCTAACTGTTGTCGCTGATGCTACTGCCGCCGCTTGCTGGTTATTGTCGCTGCTGTGTTGTTGTTGTTTTGTGCTGCTGCCTTGCCGTCGCTTGCTGTAGCTACTTGCTAATGCTGTAGCTTGCTGCTAGCTAGTCGTGCCATAGCTTGCTGTCGTCGCTGCCGTAGTTGCTGATGTTGTTGCCTGATGTGCCGTGCTGCTGCCTGATGTGCCGAGTTGTTATGCCATGCTGCTAGCTTGCTCTTGCTGCTTGGCAGACTTGCGGTTGCATAGATTATGTTCCTGCCGCCGGGTGCTTGCCGTTTAGCTAGATGCATGCCATAGCTTGCTGTTGCTAGTTGCTGCAGGTTGCTTGCTGCTAGTGCTAGTGATGTTGCTGGCGATGCTTAGTTGTTGTTGCTTGCTTGCGTGTTGCCGTCGCCCGTGCTGCTGTAGATTGCTGTTGCTAGACTGTGCTGTCGCTTGTCATCGCTGCTTAGACCATCCCCGCGTCGTGGAACCGTTAGACCGCGTGTACCACGACGTCCTCGACGACCCCCGAAACGAGTTCGTCTTCCTCGACGTCCCCGATGACCCCCGGACATCTACCGATTCGCGAACGACTACCGACACCGAAGACCATCTGCCGACGCCGAGCGAACGACTACCGTCGACGAGACCGTGTACGACTACTTCCACGACTTCCACGACGACCGTTGGTCTCCTTCTCCGAACCAAACCGCTCCGATATGCATGCTTTGAAGGTATACCGTGAGACGTGTCGTGTACCGAACACATATGATGTATGAGTTGAATATATGTATGCACCGTATGTTGCCCGTTGTCTTCTTTCGTCGTGCCTCGACACATGGGAACCCTAGATACAGGATCACCCCATTCTTTGTTTAACGTTCCCGCACACGCTTCATATACGTTGGCACGATATCTCGACGAGTTATCGGGATAGGAACGTTGCCGTGGCATCGTTCCCGATTTGCCGTCGGAGTGTGAGGACCCGTTCGACTACGTTGGTTCGCTGACTTCTCCGAGTTGTTCTTCTTCCAAGCGGGATCTCAGGCAAGATGATCATTTCCCCAGATACCATTACTATCATTGCCATGCTAGTTTTACCGCTTCTATCGATTCTGTCTCGTTGCCTACCACATGTTAAATATCATCCTCTCAACAATGCCATGAAAACCTTCAACCTGTTCAACCTAGCAAACCACTGATTGGCTATGTTACTGCTTGCTTAACCTTGTTGATAGCGTTGCTGGTTGCAGGCGCAGTTGCTTCCATGTGATAACATGGGTCCCTTGTCTTATCACCATATTAATGCTATTTAATTTAATGCACCTATATACTTGGTAAAAGGTGGAAGGCTCGGCCTTTCTAGTCTGGTGTTTTGTTCCACCTTTGCCCCCCTTAGTTTCGGCTACCGGTGTTATGTTCCATAAATGAGCGCTCCTAACACGATCGGGGTTGTTATGGGGACCCCCTTGATAATTCGTTTTAGATTAAAGCTGGTCCGGCAAGGCCCAACATTGGGTTTACATTTTCCCAACATAATAATTTTCTTAATACTGAAATGCATAGGGCGTCATGAACCCGAGGAGTAATTTTACATAAACAGGAGGGCCAGTGCTGATGGTGTTGGTCCCAAACGGTCTGCCTGCGGGGCCACCGCGAGGAAACTCGAGGTTTGGCACTCGTAGCTAGTTCCATCCGTCGTGTCCTGAGAACGAGATACTCGGCTCCTATCGAGTACGTCGACATGTCGGGCGGCCTTGCTGGATTAGTTTTGCCTTTGACGAGATATCTTGTGCATCGGGATTCCGGTGATTCTTTGGGTAATCTCAGAGTTGAGGTTTTCCACTAGGGAATCCGACGAGATCGCAAGCTTCGTGATTGAGGATTTCTATGCAGCTTGTGGTAATTTGTGATGGACTAGTTGGAGCACCCCTGCAGGGTTAAATATTTTCGGAAAGCCGTGCCCGCGGTTATGTGGCAACGTGGAAACTTTGTTTAACACTGGTTCTAGATAACTTGAAGTTAACTTAATTAAAACTTGGCAACTGTGTGCGTAACCGTGACTGTCTCTTTCGTGAGTTCCTTCTCGGATCGAGGACATGGTGGGGTTATGTCTGACGTAGGTAGGTGTTCAGGATCATTCATTTGATCATTATTACACCACGTCCGCTATGCGTAGATCATCCCCCTCTTATTTCTTATACTCGTAAGTTTAGCCACCAAACATATGCTTAGTCGCTGCTGCAACCTCACCACTTAACCATGTCTCACCCAGTAAGCTTTGCTAGTCTTGATACCTTTGGAAATGAGGTTGCTGAGTCCGGTGTGGCTCACAGATTACTAGGACACCAGTTGTAGGTACAGGTAAAGATTACTTGACGCGAGCGCGTTGATTTTTCATTTGGAGTTGGTTCTTCTTCTTCTTCTTCATCGATCTAGGATGGGTTCCAGGCTGGCAGCCTGGGATAGCAAGGATGGACGTCGTTCTTCTTTTCTCGTTTGTTTTCGTCCGTAGTCGGACCCTGCTCTTACTCTTGATGAATATGTAATGTACTGATGTGACTCTAATGTAGCTTGTGGCGAATGTAAGCCAATTCTATATATATATCTCTTCTTTTCAGTACATGTACTTGTAACGATATCCATTCTTGCGACACGACGAGATGCGCTTCTATCCCTGACGAGGCCCTCGTGCCAAATTGAGGATAGGGCCGCATCTTGGGCGTGACATGAATGGTGAGAGGAGAATCATGAGCCTCCTTAAGGATCATCTGACGCAGACGTTTGCTCTTGGGAACCACTAGACGGTTCTGAAAGAACACGACACCTTGCTCATTGATAGAGAAATCCCTAGCGTTTCCGCTAGCAATATTCTCCTTATCCGGGATATACCCTTATCATATGTATGCACGACTATGATTTGATCCCCAAGATTAGGTTTCGCCACCAGGTTAGAAAGGAATCCTTGAGGAACAATATGAATATTTAACTTCCGAAATTCCTCATAGAGATGTGGTTGACCTCGTTGTAACATCAAATTGTTACAATAAGACTTATGACTTAGTGCATCCGCCATAATATTGGCCTTCCCCGGGGTGTAAGTTATCCCTAAGTCGTAATATGTGATCAACTCAACCCACCGTCTTTGCCTGAGATTCAAATCCGGCTGGGTGAAGATATATTTCATACTTTGGTGATCAGTGAATATTTCGCAACGATTACCAAGAAGGTAATGTCGCCAGGTTTTAAGTGCATGGACTACAGCTGCAAGCTCAAGATCATGTGTGGGATAATCATCCTCATGTGGACGCCACTGTCGAGATGCGTATGCACTCACATGACGATCCTGCATGAGAATGCAAACTAATCCTTGTCGCGAGGCGTCACAATAGATAACAAAGTCCTTAGAAAAATCTGGTGGTAGCAACACAGGTGTGGAGTTGAGGCGTCTTTTCAGTTCCTGAAAACTATGCTAACACTGTGGTGCCCACTCGAACTTTTTATCTTTCTAGAGAAGTTCAGTTAGAGGCTTTGCAACCTTGGAGAAATTCTCGACAAAGTGGCGACAATAGCTCGTTAGACCAAGAAAACTCCTAACTTGCTTAACCAATTCAGGTTGAGTCCAATCAAGGACGGTTTGAACTCTCTCGGGATTGACAGCAATACCCTTACCAGAGATTACGTGGCCTAGATAGGTCGCTTCTGGTAACCAAAATTCACATTTTGAAAACTTGGCATAAAGGCGGTGCTCTTGAAGTTTCATCAATACCAGCCTTAGATGCTCGACATGTTCTTGTTCGTTCTTCGAGTAGATGAGAATAACATCAAGGTATAGTACGATGGATTTATCCAAATACTCCATGAACATTGAATTCATCAAGCGAGAGAAGGTGGCTGGGGCATTGGTTAAACCAAAGGACATGACGGTGTACTTGTATTGGACATAACGAGTGACAAAAGCCATTTTTGGAATGTCCCTGTTCTTGATCTTGATTTGATGGTAACCCAACCACAAATCCATTTTGGAGAAGACTAAGGATCCAGCGAGCTGATCATACAGATCGTTGATCCTGGGGAGCGGATACTTGTTCTTTACGGTGACCAGGTTAACTCGTCGATAATCTACAACCATCTGATCCGTTCCGTCTTTCTTCTTGACGAAGAGGACGGGGCAAGCCCAAGGAGAAGAGCTAGGACGAATGGAACCTTTATTCAAGGCCTCATCTAGTTGTTTCTTAAGTTCGGCTAGCTCGAGGGGTGCCATCTTATAAGGTCTTCTGGCTATTGGAATAGTTCCCGGAACAAGGTCTATCACAAACTCTACATCCCTGTCAGGTGGAATTCCTGGCAGTTCTTCTTGAAAAACATCCAAAAGTCACGGACTACCGGAATGTCTTCAAGTTCTGTAAGAGGGTTGGCATTGAGGGAATAGAGTTGGCATTTGGCAACTCGAGTAGAGACATTGACTATCTTACCCGAGGAATGGGTAAGCTGAACATTTCTAGAATGAGTATCAATCTTGGCATAATGAGCTGACATCCAGTCCATACCCAAGATGATATTGATATCCGAAGATTTCAGGGCTATCAAAGATGATAGAAAAACTAGCTTGTCTAGTAGAATTTCATTGGCATAGGTTATCCTGGAGGTTTGCCACTTACTACCAGGGGTTTGGACAACCAATGGGATTGGCATATCACAAAAGGACATGTTATGAAACTGTGCATAACTTTCTGAAATGAAGGAATGAGATGACCCGGTGTCAAAAAGAACACACGCTAGGTGATGATTGACAAGGAGTGTACCCAATATAACGTCGGGATCCTCTGCAGCTTCTTCTGCTGAAACATAGTTCACGCGGCCACGTGCAGGAGTTGGCTTCAGATAGTATGCTTTGTCCGACTTGCCTTGCCCAACGGACTTTCCAGGTTGCTTGGCACCCATATTCTGAGGACACTCTCGTGAGTAGTGCCCTGGTTCTCCGCACTTATAACAGATCACCTGATTGGCACGTGGTGCAGCATTGCTAGCTGGACCACCATAGGTTTTTGCTGGAGGGTTGGTCTGATTCGCCGGAGGGGCCACATAGGATGGCCTCAGGGTATATCTTGGCGGCAGAGAGCTATTTGGAACCCACAACATGCGTTTTGGGAATGCGGAGCCACAGTCACGGGAGTGCTTCTTCGTGGCTTTATAATCGGTATGACCAGTCTCGGCACTGATTGCCTTGTTGACAAGAGCTTGAAAGCTTGTACATTCATGGAGGCGCAGGTCACGACGAAGTTCAGGGCTTAGACCCTTGCAGAATCTTGCTTGCTTCTTGGCATCAGTTGACACCTCTTCACTTGCATAGCGAGCGAGGTTACCGAACTCGCGGCTATAAGCATCCACGGTCAATTTTCCCTGGGTGAAGGCACAAAATTCCTCTCGCTTACGTTCCATCAGTCCCTCTGGAATATGGTGCAGACGAAAGGCTGCACTAAAATCTGCCCATGTGGCTGCTGGTCCGGCAGGACGCATAGCTTCAAAGTTCTCCCCCATAGATTGGCAAGTCCTTCCAGAAAGTACGCCGCAACGGTCACCTTGTCGGCCTTAGAAACATTTGCAGATCGAATCTTACGCGTTATATTGCACAACCAGTCATCAGCGTCAAGGGGATCGACGGAGTGATGGAACTTCGGAGGATTCAGCTTCACGAAGTCGTTGAGGGACACTGCCTCATTCCTCGGTTGACGAGTCGTATTTTTCTCAATACGCTCTAGCAGACGGTTGGTCTCCCTTTTATTTCTTTCCCCCTCAAGCATAACTTCCGCCAAGGAAGTCTGGTGAGGCAATTCCTCCTGTGGTGCTTGACTACCCTCTCCCTGCTCATGGGCAGGGGCACGGTTCAACCTGGTGAACACCATCCTGACAAACAAACTCACAGCTTAGACAAATATCAACATCAATACTAACTATGGATTAAGAATGCACTGAACACATGGAATGCGGAAATGAACATCCGAACAACATGGTAACAAGCAACTGCTATATATACACCATGGTTCATACACACCATTACCTAGTTCAGTACAACCTTAACCGAAGAGCAAACTACTGAAAAGATGATACTACTCATCAGAGCCTTTCTAAGCTTCCTATACATTATTTATCTATGCCTCCGAAATTCATCTCACGACATAAACATACTCCACAAGACACACAGGACGGTGGAAGTACAGCTACTACCATACTACTCTTCCACTCACGGGTTCAGGCATCCGCATAGAACATCTCATAAAGGTTGCCTCCATGGCCTGGGAGCTCAACCTGTGGATCAGGAAATACTCGAGCCTCTGACCCCTGGGAACCGTAAGGACATGGGTGTGGCCTTGGTCCCTTGACTGGTGGTAGTAGAGGTCCCCGAAGAGGGGTGACTCCTCCTATAGCAGGCCAGTCAACATGAGCCGGAAGATGGGTTCTAACAGGGTTCAGCATCTCCATATCTCCATACCCTGTCTGGACTACAGGTGCCAGCTATGTCAAAGTCATCCACAGGCGGGCACGTGTTGCATAGAGCTCCATACGAAGGGCACGACCATCCCTGTCTCTATTCTCTAGCATCTCAGCGGTGGACTGCAGTAGCGGATCCTCCATAGAGGAATAAAAGTAGACCCCACTGAGATATCTTTCTTCTCCTGGCTGAGAGGCAGGAACATAGCAGAACTCTGAATTATGCAGCAATGCATGTCTGGCCCTCATAATGGTCAACATTGAATAGGCAGCATCTTGTACTGCCATGTCAACAGTAACCCCCAATCCATAAGACCAATGGATCGGCTCCTCGGCTCCTCGGTAATCTGGGAATACCCTCACAGTGCACAGATACTAACTCTGATTAAAATCCCGGTACTGCTCCTCCACTGTATACTCTGGGTACCAGCGGTAACCGGCTACTGACATCATCCTTACTAGCATAGCCGTGTGACCCGGCACATCAATGCACCTAGTCAGACGGACCACCTGACGAGAAGGACGGCCAGGCATCTGAAAATAGAGAGCAATGCAAAAGCATTAGAGCTCTGGAGATAAAATTGGGCAGCATAACGGCTGTAAATGCTCAAAAACAATTTTGAGACAACCCACAAAAGATAGGATAGCATAACCACTTAACTATCAAGTTCAATTCACTGGTCATCAAAACTTACTTTCTTTCCCTTAGAATAAAAGAACCCGGAGTAACTCTCGACTCGTTGTCCTATCATCTACCGATCAGTAATACACAATCCTAAGAGAAAGATAAGTGACCTAGTTCTTAATCCCCGTAGAAAAGATGAGGATGACCAGAATAGAATGGCCTAAGAAGAGAAGGAAGGATCTTACGTTCCCTTCCACAAACAATTCCCTTATATATAACTAAAGCAATTCTAGACTCAACTTCGACCAGTTTGGCTTGGTAATCCTACAGTCAGCCAGGCTCTGATACCAACGCTGTCGGGACCCCGATCCTAAGCCATAGGAATCCAGCCTGTAACACATCATATCTCTTTGCGGTCTCACACATGGTTATCCCCACGGCTGCAGCCTTACCTTAGCCGGGACCGTTTGCGCCTTTTGACTCACGTATGCAATTGTGTCGCTAACATTCCGATGTCAAAGAACTCGGATCGACATGTCTAGTCATAAACTCAATTGGTAGTTCCGTACAGGGACATGCATACATGACCCAGCAAAGCAGGTGTCGGTCATCAGCGAGTGTAGACGAGTCGTAGCAAGCTACAAGGACTCCATTACACCGCGTCACATTTCCCCAAAGGGACAGACACAACAGCTAAGAAGGACACATGCCGGTCAACCAATGTGTCCGGAGCAGTAGCAAACTACCATCGCTCGGTGGAATCACAAAGGGGCATTTCCCCGTAAGGAGTGCTACTAAGGCATACGACTAGGTGTTCGAACCCCATGCATATCAAGTACAACACACGTACGCATGGCATACCAATATGCATAGATACATCGATGGCATCACAACATAACCGTAAACATACAAACTTTATTTAGAAGGCTCGGAAGAGACTCACACATAATATTACACAGATAGGGGTCTCACAACCCATCATCACAATTCATTTAAACAAGTCTTACAAGCCAGCGGAAGATTAAAACTGTCTGAGTACAGACAGATGGAAAGTAAAAAAGGCACATGGCCTGACTATCTACAGACCCAACCTAGGGCCAGATCATAGCTGGGACACCAGCTACTCGTCGTCGTCAATGTCTAGATATCAACCCACCATTAGGGACATTAACAAACTTGAGTAAACTTGAGTACAAAAGTACTCAGCAAGACTTTAGAATAATCTATCCACTCATGCAATGTATCAACAAGGAATTGTGGGGTTTCATGCAGAAAGCCATCTTTGACTCTTGGCTAGACAAACTACATTTTTAAATAGTTTGGACAACTTTGTTTTCTCGCACACGAGTCCACTAACACCACAACAATACCCCATCATGGAATCATTATGTCTCCCTATCGAAATGCCATCCACGACACACACACTTATCTTGACATTTTTATGAGTAGCCATGATAGTTGTCTATGAACAACATATGTTTCCAAGTAGTCCATATGCGCGGACGCGGCTATTCGAATAGATCATAACACGCCCTCGCCACTTATCGCTATGTGCACGTCATGCACCTCAGCAACCTTCAAGTGGAGGCCCAGCGAGGGAGTCGGCCACGATTGTTAACCACGCTAATATCTAGTCCAGGTTTATCGCCTATCTGAGGGTAACCCGCACTAAAGTCCGGCCGAGGTTTCCGCCACGGCCCCAAACGATGTGCGCAGGGTTCCCAAGTCCACCATCCGGGTGCCACGTGGTACACCGTGCCACTGCCTACCACATCATAGCCCACCTCTAAGGTCAGCACTATGCACGGCCTCCAACATGACTATAAACACCAGAAACTACTTGCAACTCCTGGACCGAGTACTAGGCGATTAATAAGTCGAGAGGGTCAATTAAGTATCCCAACGTGTGGTAGTATCTAGTCTTGGATTACATACACGGAACTCAGTTCCTAAGGACGATTCCAATGAAACAACCCGCCATGTACTTCTACATAGCCTTTCACCGGTAACTTTACCAAATCAGGTTCAACACACAACCTTTATTAACTGAACACATTCTCACGATCATGTTCATCACCCAGATGACAGACCAGACACAACTCTAAGCATAGCATGCATAGCAGGATAAGACACATCATGGCTCAAGCATCTACAAGGTATGCTAGGTTGCAAGGTTTAGCTAATTAATGTGACAAAGACAGGTCATGCAAAGGAAAGGGTTCAACTAACGTGGTAAAAGCATTTGTAGCATTTTGACCTAATGCAATAAATAAGAGCAGGAGCGAGAACATGGGATTTATCGGGATGATCAAAATGGTTGCTTGCCTTGTTGCTCAGCAGAGGGGTGATATCCGTCTGCCGGATAATCAGTCGTATCCGAAGGGGCGGGGCCTACCGAATAACAACATACAAATATTAACAATCATATGGAACAATCATGGTGCATGAACATGGAATGAAATGAAAGGTGATAAGATTCAATGTGGTTGGTGAAACCTTAGTTTGCATCTGGTTTGAAATCCAAATTCAAATATTATTTGAAATGGCATATTCATCTTAATTATTTAATTGATTTGACATGATGTTGTTTCATAACTTTGTTTTTCAAGCATAAAAGTAGCACCATTGTGTTCCTCGAATTTGTCTGATCAATTTGCATATATTATTTGTCTGATTTGGAGTTATATTCAAATTTCTATGAATTTCCAAAGTTTTGCAATTATTCTGGAATTATATTAAAACCAGAATTAGATTTATTGCATCAACATGACATCAGCAGGTCAGCTGGCCGTTGAAAATTAAACCTGACCAGTGGGACCCACTAGTCAGTGACTCTGGCCAGTTTTAGATTAAGTTTAAACTTAATTTGCTAATTAATAGGGCTGGACCCACATGTCAGTGGCTGCTTAGGGATTTAATTAATTTATTATTTTCATAACTTAAAGTTAACTACTCAGGGGCTGGCCCCACCTGTCATAGGCTCACGGGGGTTGAACCCACCGGCGACGAGGTCGATCTCGCCGATGGTGAGCTTCCGGCAGCACCAGAGACGGCAGAGGGCGTCGGAAACGTGTATGCGATGACCAAACGCACAGCGGAGGGCACTGGGAGAACAGACACTCGATGGCGCGCACGATGGAGCAAACCCCAGGGTCTGGGGTGGCCGGAATCGACTCCGGCAACGAGCTTGGCGGCGGCCGAAGCTCGGCCATCGTCGAGGTCATCGAAAACGGGGGCAAAATACACGGGGCTGGGCTCCTAGAGCACCTACGCGACGAGCTGAAGCTGTTGCAGGCCTCAGATGGACCAACCGGTCACCGTAGGGTCACCGGCGACGAGCTACAGCGGCGGTCCTCGTCGGGCTCCGGTGAAGCTGGGCCTAGAGCTCGGGAAAGAGAGGGGAAGGTGGGGGGAAACACTCCGGAGCTCACTGCGGTGACGAAGGGATGCTCAGGCTGCTCGGGGAGGGACTGGATCCGGCGAATCGACGGTGGCTTGCCAGCGGCCGAAGGTTGAAGACGACGGTGACGAGGGCGATGCAGGGCTCGGGGGCTCTTCTCCTTTGGCAGGGACGACCATCTCGTCGAGGCGGAGCGAACGGCACACTCAGAGGCGGGGAAGGACGGCCGGAGCGATGGCTAGCTTGAGCTCGAGCTCGCAGCAATGGCAGCCCAGAGAGGGAGAGACACAGGGGCGAATGAGAAGGGGGAGAGGATGGGAATGAGCTCGGGGAGGCTTATCCCTTCCTCGCCAGCGCGAAGCGGCGGCCACCTCCTGCTGCCGACTGGCAGAAGGAAGACGATAGGGCTAGCCGGGCTGGGCCAGGGGGGACCGACACGTAAGACTTTTCTATTTTTTTCCATTTCTGTTTCTGTTAAAACATTTCTGATATGGTTTTGTTTTATTTTTGGCTCCAAACTATTCCTAAAATAGTTTGAAACATGCTGAAGTGTTATTTGGAATATTTCCAAATATAAACAAAAGTTTCAGCATTTTTGAAAACTTTGGATTATTTGAAAACTTTGGATTATTTGAAAGCATTGTGAAAATATATTTCACCCGTGATATTTTGTTTTCAACATTTATCAGAAATGATGAACTTTTCTAATGGCCATTTTGGAATTTTTAATTTGCCATCAAATTTGAATTGCTTTTGAATATATAGTTGCTGGGGTTTGCTTTTGTTTTCTTTGCTTTGCTATTGATTTCATTTCATTTTCTTGGATGCAATGAAGAAGACATGAGCACAACTTGCTATACTCTATTAGGGATCAGGGATGTGACATAAAGGCCTTGTTTTGGCTATAAGCGTGTGGAGAGTTTTGCATGGATTGCATCAAGGAAATGTATTCAATCAAGGAGCAACTACCAGAATTGAAATCCTTGAAATCCAAAGTAGTAGTTTCATTACTACTCTTGGTTTTTATATCTTCTACTCCAGTTTCATATCCAGTCCCATCATCATTAGGTTTGACACAAGAAAACAAAGATTCAATAGGAGTCACACCAAGCACTTTAAGATCTTCGTGATTCTTATCACGAGAACACGCCCTTTTAAGCCATTCATGTCTAGCACGAATTTGGGCGGGTCTTTCTGTGCTCTCACTCATGGAAACACGCATAGCTTTCAAAGTTTCATCCATATTGATATTGGGAGGAGCATATCTAACTTTCAAAGCATCAATATCACTAGACATTCTATCAACGCTCCTAGCCAAATCGTCAATTTTGAGTAGTTTTTCCTCTATGTATGCATTGAAAATCTTTTGCGAGTTGATAAACTCTTTGATATTACTCTATAGATCAGAGGGTAATCTATTGTAATTTCCATGAGTATTGTTGTAGGAGTTGCCAAAGTTATTAGAGGGGTTACTAGGAAAAGGCCTAGGAACATAGTTTCCTCTAAAAGCATTATTCTTGCCAAAATTATTCCTACCAACAAAATTAACGTCCAAGCTAGCGTTGCTACTCTCAATCAAAGAAGACAAGGGCATGTCATTAGGATCTAAAGGAGCACTTCTACTAGCAACCAAATTCATTAACTCATCAATCTTAGCACTCAACGAGTTAATTTCTTCTATAGCGTGTACCTTCTTACTAGTAAGTGAACTTTCAGTGTGCCACTGAGAGTAGTTTGTCGTGATATTGTCTAGGAGTATTGTGGCTTCTCCTAACGTGATTTCCATGAACGTTCCACCTGAGGCGGATTCCAAGATATTTCTAGAAGCGAAATTCAAGCCAGCGTAAAAGATTTGTATAATCATCCAAAGACTCAAGCCATGAGCGAGACAATTTCTAATCATCAATTTCATTATCTCCAAAGATTGTGCAACATGTTCATGATCAAGTTGCTTAAAATTCATAATATCATTATGGAGAGAGTTAATCTTAGCCGGCGGGAAATACTTGGATATATAAGCATCTTTGCACTTATTCCAAGAATCAATACTATTTTTGGGCAAAGACGAAAACCAAGTTTTTGCTCTTTCATAACAAGATTCAGCAAAGCAGCATTGATTTTGTATGATTCCGCACTAGTGAAGGGAGCAATCGGAGTACTAATAAAATCATTATTATTAGTATTCGAGAAGTCACAAAGTTTGGTGTTTTCAGTCATGGTGACTTCAGCAAGAAAGCAAGCACCCAAGCGAACAGAAAGCAAGTGAGAGAAAAGGGCGAACGAAAAAGGCAAACGAAGAAAAAAGCAAATATTTTTGTAAATTTTTGTTTTTCAGAAGTGGGGGAGAGGAAAACGAGAGGCAAAAAATTAAATGCAAGAGATGAGTTCGCGACACTTACTTGGATGAGTTCTTGACTAGATCCTCCCCGGCAACGGTGCCAGAAATTGGCACGTTGACGGGAGACTATTCTTGACTTGATCCTCCCCGGCAACGGTGCTAGAAATTCTTCTGCTACGGCGACAGAAATCCATCTGCTTCCTCTTGAGCTTGCGTTGGCTTTTCCCTTGAAGAGGAAAGGGCGATGCAGCACAGGAGCAGTAAGTATTTCCCTCATAATGAAAACCAAGGTATCAATCCAGTAGGAGAATCGCGCCAAGTCTAGAGTACCTGTGCAAACACAAAAGAGCTTGCACCCAACACTATAAAGGGGTTGTCAATCCCTTCACGATTGATTGCAAAGTGAGATCTGAAGGCGGAAAGTGCAACAAAGTAAAATTGTAAGGCTGAAAATATGGTGTGAAGTAGACCCGGGGGCCATAGTGTTCACTAGAGGCTTCTCTCAAAATAGCAAATAATACGGTGGGTGAACAAATTACTGTCGAGCAATTGATAGAACCACGCAAAGTCATGACGATATCTAAGACAATGATCATACATATAGGCATCACATCCGAGACAAGTAGACCGATACTTTCTGCATCTACTACTATTACTCCACACATCAACCGCTATCCAGCATGCATCTAGTGTATTGAGTTCATGACAAACAGAGTAACGTTTTAAGCAAGATGACATGATGTAGAGGGATAAACTCAAACCAATGATGAAAACCCCATCTTTTTACCCTTGATGGCAACAACACGATGCGTGCCTCGCTACCCCTTCTGTCACTGGGTGAGGTCACCGCACGGTATGAACCCAAAACCAAGCACTTCTCCCATTGCAAGAATCATAGATCAAGTTGGCCAAACAAAACCCACAACTCGAAGAGAATTACAAGGATATGAAATCATGCATATAAGAGATCAGAAGAAACTCAAATAAGATTCATAGATAATCTGATCATAAATCCACAATTCATCAGATCTCGACAAACACACCGCAAAAGAAGATTACATCGGATAGATCTCCATGAAGATCATGGAGAACTTTGTATTGAAGATCCAAGAGAGAGAAGAAGCCATCTAGCTACTAACTGTGGACCTGAAGGTCTATGGTGAACTACTCATGCATCATCGGAGAGGTCATTGTGTTGATGAAGAAGTCCTCCGTATCCGAGTCCCCCCTCCAACAGGGCACCAGAACGTGCCCCAGATGGGATCTTGCGGAGACAGAAGCTTGCGGCGGCGGAAAAGTATTTTCGTGGATCTCTCTCGTAGTTTGGAATTTTTCTGAATTTATAGGCGGAAGTGGTAGGACAGACGAGCCACAGAAAGCCCACAAGCCTGCTAGGCGCGGACCCCCATGGCCGCGCCTAGGGGGCTTGTGGGGTCCCCTGGTGTCCCTTGCCTTGGTTTCCAAGTCTTGTGTGTATCTTCTGTTCCGGAAAAAATATTTTCGGAGGTTTTATTCCGTTTGGACACCGTTTAAAATCCTCCTCTGAAAAGGGTCAAAAACACGGAAAAACGGGAACTGGCACTTGGCACTGAGTTAATAAGTTAGTCCCAAAAAAGATATAAAAGGCATAGAAAAAATCCAAAGTTTGACAAGATAATAGAATGGAACCATCAAAAATTATAGATACGTTGGAGACGTATCAGTGGCGCTGGATGGGATCTGGGGAGAGGGTGACAAGGTGGGTAAGGGTGACGACGGTGAGGGAGTCGCTGGGAGGGGAGGGAACCAGGGGGTTCCCTCATGGGGAGAGGTGGGAGTGACGGGGTGGGAGGAAGTGGCGGCGGCGGCAGGGAGAAGTGGCGCATGGGGAGGCTTAGGGTTTGCCCTGGGGGTCTTATACCCCGAGGCGGATGGGCCGGTGGGTGGCCGGCTGGGCCACTTTGGCCCAGTTGGGCCAGGCCTTTTGGGTTTTTTTGTTTGTTTTATTTTTTTTACTTTCTTTTATTTTTTTTATATAGTTTGTGTTTTAAATATATAGGGGTTTTAAATAATTTAGAAAATGCCCGATTCACTTTTATAATTTATTAGGGAATTTTTATAACTTCTCCGACATCTTTATTTCCGCATTTTAAAAACTTTCCTCGTTTGACTTTGTTTTAAAATTTCAAATTTGACTCGGTTTCGAACTAAAGCGAGAACAACGATAGCAATAACGGGATGTGGCATCATTAGCGCGGGATCACTGTAGCTTAATTACTGTAGCAAAAGCTGAGGATGTCACAACCACGTATGGATGTGTCATGTTTAACACCCTCCCTTAGTCACAACTTCATCAAGTTGAGATTATGCTTGAAGTCCTTGAAACTTCTTGTTGGTAGATCTTTTGTAAATCTGCCTACAACTTGATCTCTAGAGTGAATAAACCGAATGTCAAAGAGCTTATTCGCAACTCTTTCTCTGACAAAATGAAAATATATTTCAATGTGTTCTGTCCTTGCATGAAAGACTAAATTTGCTGACAGGTAAGTGGCACCAAGGTTGTCACACCACAAATACGAAGCTCTAGTGTTTTTCATACCAAGTCCCTTGATGGATTGCACCCAGATAATTTCAGCAGTTGCATTAGAAAGTGCCTTGTTCTCGGCTTATGTGCTAGACCTAGAAAGAGTGGCTTGTTTTCTTTCACATTATGGTATGAGATTAGGTCCAAAGAAAACTGCAAAACCACTAGTGGAGCGTCTAACATCCAAACATCCCGCCCAGTCTGAGTCAGAGAAAGCACTGATAAGAGTAGATGATGACTTGCTGAAATTTAAACCAATGTTCAAAGTATCCTTGACATATCTTATTATACGCTTGGTAGCTGTCAAGTGAACCGTGGTGGGTGCATGAAGGAACTAATAGACTTTGTTAATAGGAAAAGAAATAGCATGTCTAGTAAGTGTCAAATACTGGAGTGCTCCTACTAGACTTTTGTATTTAGTACAGTTTTGTGGACTTATAGGTTCTCCTTTTGTAAGGGACAATTTTTCTGAACTAGATAAAGGAGTGGGTGTAGGTTTACAACCTTGCAAGCCCGTTTTTTTACCAGATCGGTTGCATACTTTTCCTGGGAGAAATGAAGACCATCCTTGTGTTGCTTCACTTCAATCCCTAGGAAATGGTGTAGATCTCCAAGATCCTTGAGAGCAAATTCTGCACTTAGATCCTTCAAGAGGCATGTTATTTCTTCATTATATGAACTTGTAACAATAATATCATCAACATATATGAGAACAAATATTGATGTATTGGACTTGTTATAGACGAACAATGAAGTGTCAGACTTTAAAGGAACAAAACCAAGTGCTTGCATCTTTTTGCTAAGACGAGAGTGCCATGCTCTTGGAGCTTGTTTGAACCCATATAATGCCTTGTCAAGTTTGTAGACATAGGAAGATGCATGTTTTCTTTCCCAAATGGTTGTTTCATGTACACTTCCTCTTCCAGAACACAATGAAGAAACACGCTCTGTACATCTAGCTGTCGTAGGCTCCATCCCATGGAAACGACAATAGACAAAACAAGACGAACAATGGCAGCTTTTACAATTCGACTAAACATGTCCTCATAGCCTATGCAATACCATTTTTTGAAACCCTTTGCAACGAGTCTAGCTTCCTAAGGATCAATGGTGAAAGGACCACAATGTTGCCTAGAGGGGGGTTAATAGGCGTTTTAAAAACTTCTACGGATTTGGCTTTATCCTAACATGGAAATAAACTAAGGGGATACTTTTCAAGCACAAATCCTAAATATACTAGGCTCAACTAAGTAGACCAACACCTTGTTCTACTAAGATGAGCACAACAAAATTATTCACAAGCACACGTAACTTACACAAACTTACTTGAGCAATATCGCAAGATATGTAAGTGTATGACACAACTTAGCAATTCACATTAAACACAAGATATATCAATAGTAGCAAGTATGAATTGCGGAATATAAAGTGTAGGCCTAAATAATTAATCTTTACAGGGAAATAGCCAACACAATATAATGACGACAACAATATGTAGTGAATGTATGCTCAAGTAACCAAAATAAACCACAAATGAGGAGTTAGGGTTAGGGATAACCGAAGTCATGGAGACGAGGATGTATCCCGATGTTCACTTCCTTGGAGGGAAGCTAGTTACCGTTAGAGAGGTGGATGTTACCATGGAGGCACACTAGCGCCATGAAGGCTCACCCTATTCTCCTTGAGATATCACCACGAAGGTGATTCCCAACCACTAGTGGCAGACCTTGAGGCGGCCTCCAAACCTTCACAAACTTTTCGGGGGACAAATCACAAGTTGATTCCTCACCGAAGCACACCTACCGCCTAGGAGTCTCCAACCTCCAAGAATAACAAGATCAAAGGGGAAATGCCGAAGACTTGCTCAAATCACAAAATTGCTTTGGTCAAAAGAGAGAGGAGGAGTGGATGTATGCTTGGAGGAAATCTCACTCCAGAACTCTCAGAAATCTCTTCGGGATTTACCACAAGAGTGCTCAAATCCCTCTCCTCAAATCCCACCAAAAGTAACTAATGCTACGAAGGGATGGAAGAGGAGAGGAACAATGGGGGGAGGTCAACAAATGAACCCTAGATCCCTGGGATAGTTTCCCCAAAAATGGATTGGAGTTTTGAGGCTTGGGGGAGGAGGAGAGAGCTCAAAAAATGGGGAAAACTCAGATCCAAAAGCTCTAACTCATTGGGGGAAGAAGGGTACCTTATATAGTGCCCCACCAAATCTGCATGTTATGCATAGAAAAATGTAGCCCGAAGCTTCTGGGTTTGCCAGGAGCTTCCGGGCTCCCTATTGACGCACACAATGTAAAGTTTCTGGTTAGCCCGGAACGTGCCCGGAACTTCTGGCCACCAAAACTTCCGGGAGGGTGATACTCTCCAACGTATCTATAATTTTTGATGGTTTCATGCTATTATCTTGTCAAACTTTGGATGTTTTGTATGCCTTATATATATATTTTTGGGACTAACTTATTAACTCAGTGCCAAGTGCCAGTTCCTGTTTTTTCTGTGTTTTTGACCCTTTTCGGAGGAGGATTTTAAATGGAGTCCAAACGGAATAAAACTTCTGAAAATATTTTTCCGGAATACAAGATACGCAGAAAGCTTGGGAACCAAGGCAGGGAGTCCCGGGGGAGGCCACAAGCTCCCAGGCTTGTGGGCTCCCTGGGCCACCCCTGCCCTAGCTCCTTCACCTATAAATTCCCTAAAATCCCTAAAAAATCGAGAGACCCACGAAAATACTTTTCCGCCGCTGCAAGCTTCTGTCTCCGCAAGATCCCATCTGGGGCATGTTCTGGTGCCCTGTCGGAGGGGAGATTCGGATACGGAGGGCTTCTTCATCAACACCATGACCTCTTCGATGATGTGTGAGTAGTTCACCATAGACCTACGGGTCCATAGCTAGTAGCTAGATGGCTTCTTCTCTCTCTTGGATCTTCAATACAAAGTTCTCCATGATCTTCATGGAGATCTATTCGATGTAATCTTCTTTTGCGGTGTGTTTGTTGAGATCCGATGAATTGTGGATTTATGATCAGATTATCTATCAATCTTATTTGAGTTTCTTCTGATCTCTCTTATGCATGATTTCATATCCTTATAATTCTCTTCGAGTTGTGGGTTTTGTTTGGCCAACTTGATCTATGATTCTTGCAATGGGAGAAGTGCTTGGTTTTGGGTTCATACCGTGTGGTGACCTCACCCAGTGAGAGAAGGGGTAGCGAGGCACGCATCTTGTTGTTGCCATCAAGGGTAAAAATATGGGGTTTTCATCATTGGTTTGTGTTTATCCCTCTACATCATGTCATCTTGCTTAAGGCATTACTCTGTTCGTCATGAACTCAATACACTAGATGCATGCTGGATAGCGGTCGATGTGTGGAGTAATAGTAGTAGATGCAGAAAGTATCGGTCTACTTGTCTCCGACGTGATGCCTATATGTATGATCATTGCCTTAGATATCGTCATGACTTTGCGCGGTTCTATCAATTGCTCGATAGTAATTTGTTCACCCACCGTATTATTTGCTATTTTGAGAGAAGCCTCTAGTGAACACTATGGCCCCCGGGTCTACTTCACACCATATTTTCAGCCTTACAATTTTACTTCATTGCACTTTCCGCCTTCAGATCTCACTTTGCAATCAATCTTGAAGGGATTGACAAACCCTTTATAGCGTTGGGTTCAAGCTCTTTTGTGTTTGCATGGGTACTCTGGACTTGGCGCGATTCTCCTACTGGATTGATACCTTGGTTCTCAAACTGAGGGAAATACTTACTGCTCCTGTGTTGCATCGCCCTTTCGTCTTCAAGGGAAAAACCAACGCAAGCCAAGTCTCCGTCAACGTGCCAATTTCTGGCGCTATTGTTTGAGAAGTAGCAGAAGGATTTCTGGCGCCGTTGCCAGGGAGGATCAAGTCAAGAACACATCCAAGTTAGTGTCGCAAACTCATCTCTTGCATTTACTTTTTTGCCTCTTGTTTTCCTCTCCCCCACTTCTGAAAAAGAAAAAATTACAAAAATATTTGCCTTTTTTCGTTTGCCTTTTTTGTTCGCCCTTTCTTTCACTTGCTTTCTGTTTGCTTGTGTTGCCATGTGCCTTCAATATGCTTGCATCTTCGCTTGCTGAAAATCTATTAATATGGGTCCTCATCCACTTGCTAATCTCTTTAAGAGATCCAATTATGTTGATCCAGTTGCTAGTGAGTTGAGTGCACTTGACTTTCTCTATGGATTTTTGCTTGAGATGCGTGAATCTAAAAATCGTGATGAAGAAATTTATGAAGTGATTCACGAGGGGTCCTTGAATGAAAAGCATGATTGCAATGATTTCATTATAAATTCTATTAATGACAATCATGCTAAAAATATGCAAAACCCTAAGCTTGAGAATGCTAGTTTTGCTATGTCCACTACTTGTTGCAATGATCGTGATTGGGGTGATAGTTTTTCTTATGATCTTGAAATTTTTTTTAACCCTCATGATGATTATGATGGTTGCAATAATATTGAAAGTGGATTTGGAGAAGTCATGACTTTAGTTGATGATAATCCCACTATTTTCGAAGAGCGTCAACTTTGCATGCATGTGGATCATGAAAAGAATATCCTTTGTGATAGCTTTATTGTTGAATTTGAATATGATCCCACATGTAATTGCTATGAGAGAGTAAAATATTGTGGTAGAAACTTTCATGTTACCAAATTACCTATCGTTATGTTGAGATTGCTATTGTCTCTTTCTTCTTCCTTGCATTTGGTAACTATTGGTTGTCTTGCCAATTTGTTTTCCTATAAAATGCCTATGCATAGGAAGTATGTTAGACTTAGATGTGAGTTTCATATGCTTTATGATGCTCTCGTTGTTCTTCAATTCTTTTCTTTTGTGTGAGCATCATTGAATTATCAATGCCTAGCTAAGGGCGTTAAACAATAGCGCTTGTTGGGAGGCAACCCAATGAATTTATCTTTTTATTTCTGTTTTGTTACGTCCACACCATCATAATTCTGTTATTATAGTGTCTTTTGTGTTTCTTTTTGTGTTTGAGCCAAGCAAAACCTTTATGACTAGTCTTGGTGATGGTTGTTTGATCGTGCTGGGTACATCGTGCGTTCCATGCGTGTACCAACCTCGTTCCCAGCGTCCACTTTTGTCCCTTCGGTTCTCACCGACTTTAGCCTACCTATCGCATATGTTGTGAGTATTCACCGACATTTGGCGCCCACCATGGGGCCGGTCGCGGCATCGGCTGGCTTTACGCGCTGGGCGGGGCCCCGCACCTACACCCCCGGATGCATCGCGTCCGGATTAGTTTACATGCCCGTGGAGCCCACTTTCGACGAGGCAACACCCGTGATGATCGACGTCCCCGTCCGCCATGTGGATTCGGACGAAGATTCTGATGACGAGGCGCTTCCTAGCGCCGTCGTCGCTGCTATGGAGAACCTCAGCGTTCTCTTCAGCGGCCTACGTCTCAACGATGGTCCACGCTACTTCGGCGAAGACTTCGACGTTGAGGCGCTCTGCGCCAGCTTCAGCAGGCTCTCTATCGCTGAGATCCGTGCCCACGACGTATATCCCAGCAACGTTCTCGTCTTCGACGGCCCTCCGCCGTCGGTGGGGTTCTTCACCCCATACCACGTTGATGTCGCCTCCAACACCGTGGAGGTGACGGTTATCGGTGCTGGCACCAGCACGGCTCCCGGCAAGGATACTCTTCGGGATGCCATCGCCGGCCTGAAGACACCCGTCGCAGCTTCCGCAAACCCTGTTGACTCCTGGGCCTCGCTGGAGGAGGCTCGCAGGCGTATCTTGGAGGAGGGTATCGCCGTCGCTTCGGCAAAGCGTCGGATGGAGGCCACGCAGCGCGAGTATAACTCCGCATATGGCCTCACTCCGGTTTCCGAGGCTCCTAGACGGCTTGAATCCGCCCGCAGCCACGGCCGGTTCATCGCCGAAGTCCTAGGTGGCGATCTGCCCACCTATGAGACCCCTGCGGCCAACATGCGAGCGGCTCAGGCGGCCATGGAGGAGATGGAGAGCCTGGAAGGCGATGAGCGCGCTTTCTAGGAGAAGCGGGTCAAGGACCTCCTTGACGCCGCCAACCAGCAGCACGCTCGGTTTGACCCCAGTCAGGCCCAGTCAGAGTCTTCGGGACCCAACCCCGGAGCACGCCACAACCCTAGCGGTCAGCATCATGCAGAAGGATCTTCCTCGCATCGCCCTTCCGGCCGAAGGGGCGAGGGAAGCCAAGACCGGCGCTCCCAGCGCCAGATTGAGCACACTTCGGGCTTGCGTCGCGGAGGCGACGAGGGCGACTCGGAGTGTGAGACTCTTCCCCCGCGAAGAACTCATGTCTCTGGTTCGCGAGGCGCCTCCCCTCTCGCCACTCGGCTGGCACTCACACTTCCCAGGATGATCGAGACGCTCACCGGCGTCTCATCGTCCCGGCCCAGTCAGCCCTCCTAGAGGAAGACGGTCCCGTCGATCCGGCCTGCTTCGGCCCCCGGACCCGAGGGGAGCCGTTCCCCCGAGGTTTCACCTTGCCCCAGGACACGCCCAAACACAATGGCACGGCCAAGCCAGAGGACTGGCTGATTGACTATACACGGCCGTCGGCATTGCCAGGGGCAACAAGCGCGTAGCGGTCCGCTACGTGCCACTCATGTTGACCGGCTCGGCCCGGACTTGGCTTAACAGCCTTCCGGCCAGCAGTGTCAACTCCTGGTTGGACTTCGAGGAGGCGTTCGTCCACAATTTCACTGGCACCTACAAGCGTCCTGGCCGGCCCCGCGAGCTGGCCATGTGCATCCAGAAGCCCGACGAACCCCTTCGCGACTATGTCACCCGGTGGACAGAGCTCCATAACTCCTGCGAGGGGGTGCATGAGGTACAAGCCATCCAGTACTTCATCGACGGTTGCCGAGACGGCACCCTCCTCAAGCATAAGCTTATGTGCTCCGAACCAACCTTTCTGGTGGTGCTCATGGCCAAGGCGGACAAATAAGCCACGGCCGACTCGGCGATGCGCGTCAAGGTGACCGCCTCGGACAAGGCTGTCCCTATGCTGGCTACTCCCAAGCCGGTTGGGGACAACCGAGGCGGCCAAAACAACAAGCGCAAGGCGGATCAGATGGATTCCCGCTCCAACAGCAAGTTGGTGGCCAGCGTGGAGGGCGAAACATCGGCTCCTCAAGCCGGCCCACCACGAAAGCGTCCCAACCGGAACAACACCAACTGGCTGCCCAAGCAGTCCTTCGAGCAGCTGCTCGACGCCCCCTGCTAGATACATACTGGGGCGCAGCCTTCCACCCATACCCTTCGACAGTGCAGCTTTGCACGCCGGCTATTGTAAGGGGATGGCCTGCCGGCTCCCCGAGGTGCGCAGGAGGCACCTCGTGCACCAGATCCTGGCCACGCTCTGGCTCCGCCGCCGCCGCCTCGCGACGACGGTAACCACCAAGACGACTACCCTCATCAAGATGGAGTGTTCATCGTCTTCACCAGTGAAGGCGACGACAAGCACAGCCTGCTCCAGAGGCGGCGCGAGGTGAACGCCACGGTCCCCACGGTTCCCCAGTACATGCATTGGTCGGACAAACCAATCACATAGAGCCGGGTGGACCATCCTGCGGTGATGCCCAACCCGGGATCATACGCGCTCGTCCTCGACCCCACCTTCGCCTCCAAGAGGCTCACCTGTCGATTCTCCCGGGTGTTGGTCGACGGCATCAGCAGCATCAACATCCTCTACCTCGACACTCTCCTCAAGCTCAGACTCAAGGATACGGACGTCTTGCCGACCAGTACTGTCTTCCATGGCATCGTGCCTGGGCAGTCCTGCTCACCCATTGGTTAGATCCAGCTGTACGTCCTCTTTGGCGACAAAGCCCACTTCCGCCGAGAATCCATATGGTTCGAGGTAGTGGACCTCAGCAGCCCGTATCACATGCTGCTAGGAAGACTGGCTCTGGCCAAGTTTATGGCTATTCCGCACTACGCCTACCTCAAGATGAAGATGCCGAGTCCCAAGGGCATCATCACTATTGTTGGCGACTACAAGAAGTCGCTCGAGTGTGCCCAAGATAGCAGCCGCCTTGCCGACGCCTTGGTGATTGCTGAGGAGAAGCGGCAGATCGACCGGCTCGTGGCCCAGGCTACTGAGCAGCCGGCGATTCCTTCTCCTCCGTCCCAATCGACCGGTGAGGGATCTTTCAAGCCGGCTAAAGAGACCAAGCAGGTCCCACTCGACCCTGCCAACCCAAAGCAGTGCGTCACCATCGGGGCTGGCCTTAGCCCCAAATAGGAAGGCGAGCTCATCGACTTCCTCCGTAAGAATTGGGACATCTTTGCATGGTCCCCCAAGGACATGTCGGGTGTTCCGAGGAAGTACGCCGAGCACAAACTTCGCGTGGGACCGGATGCAAAGCCGGTGAAACTACCCTTGCGCCACTTCGCCGAGGGGAAGCGACGCACGATTGGAGAAGAGATCACCCGGCTCCTTGCAGCCGGCTTCATCATGGAGGTTTTCCACCCGGACTGGCTGGCTAATCCAGTCCTGGTGCTGAAGAAGAAGAACACCTCGCGAATGTGTATCGACTACACTAGCCTGAATAAGGCTTGTCCGAAAGACCCTTTCGCGTTGCCTAGGATAGATCAAGTGATCGACTCCACTGCAGGCTGCGAACAGTTGTCGTTTCTGGACGCTTATTCAGGCTACCATCCAATCAAGCTGGATCCAGATGATCGCCTGAAGACCTCCTTCATCACGCCATTTGGTGCCTACTGCTACACCACCATGACATTCGGTCTGAAGAACGCAGGTGCGGCGTTCCAACGCTGCATGAAGCAGTGCCTACTGCCACAGATCGGCAGAAACATCCACGTCTATGTGGATGACATCGTTGTCAAGACGAAGTAGCACTTCAACCTCCTCGACGACTTGCGGGAGACGTTCGCCAACCTGCGCGAGTACAAGATCCGGCTCAACCCGGAGAAGTGCGTCTTTGGGGTTCTAGGCGGCAAACTCTTAGGGTTCTTCGTGTCCGCCCGCGGCATCGAGGCAACCCCAAGAAGATCGGCACCATTGAGCGGATGGTGCGGCCGGCTCAAATCCTCGACGTCGAGAAGTTCGCCGACTGCTTGGCGTCCCTTAGCCGGTTCGTCATCCGTCTTGGCGAGAAGGCCCTTCCACTCTACCAGCTCATGAAGAAGACAACGAAGTTCGAGTGGAACGACCAGGCGGACGAAGCCTTCCTAAACCTCAAGCGGGTAATCTCGAGCCTGCCAATCTTGGCAGCGCCATGTGAAAGGGAACCCATATTCATATACATTGCAGCGACCACTCGCGTGGTTAGCGTAGTGTTGGTAGTTCACCGTAAGGAGGAGGGCAAGGCACTGTCAGTACAGCGGCCTGTCTATTACCTTAGCGAGGTCTTGTCCGCCTCCAAGCAGAACTATCCGCATTATCAAAAAATGTGTTATGGTGCTTACCTTGCTGCAAAGAAGTTGAAGCAATATTTCCAAGAGCATGCCATCACCGTGGTAAGCACTGCTCCACTTTCAGAGATCATGGGCAACCGTGATGCCACAGGCAGAATTGCCAAATGGTCCATCGCTATGGTGGACCACGATATCCGGTACGAGCCCCACACCGCCATCAAATCTCAGGTGGTGGCCAACTTCTTAGTCGACTGGGCCGAGACCCAGTTTGAGCCACCGCCTCCAGACTCCACGCATTGGCGGATGCACTTCGACGGCTCGAAGATGCGGACAGGACTGGGAGCCGGCATCGTCTTGACGTCTCCAAAAGGGGACCAACTCAACTATGCTCTCCAGATCCACTTTGACGCCTCCAACAACGTCGCCGAATACGAAGCACTTGGTCACGGCCTCCGGCTCGCCAAGGAGATCGACATCCGGCGGTTTATATGCTTCGGTGACTCCGACTTGGTGGAACAGCAAGTCTCTAGCGAATGGGACGCCAGGGACACCAACATGGAAAGCTACCGCTTCCTCATCCAGCAGCTCAGCAGCCCCTTCGAAGGTTGTGAGTTCCACCACGTTCCCAGGGCAGAAAATGAGGCTGCTGATACACTGGCAAAGATCGGCTCCACGAGACAGGCCATTCCAGCCGGCGTCTCCCTCGAGCTACTCCATAAGCCGTCTATCAGGCCGTCTCCCGAGTTGGCGTTGATCTTTGTGCTGGCAGACTCTGTGGTGCAAGCGCCATCGGCTCCACCAGTTACGCCGGCCGCAGCTCCTAGGTCGGCTACGCTGGCTATGCCGACTTCAATAGCGGCACCGGCAGAGTCCACGGTGCAAGCACCATCGGCTCCACCAACTACGCTGGCTAGAATTCCCATATCGGCTACGTTGACCACGCCGACTCCAATGGCGGCACCGGCTACAACAACAACTCCGGCTCTGCCTGGCCTCGAATCTTGTCGTCTCGACACCCAGTGGGTGGACATCATGGAGGTAGACGGCAAGCCAGCTGCCGCAGCAGTGCCAGAGACACCTTGTCTTGAGTCCACGACCGCGGCTCCACCAAGCTCGGGGGCTGCAGAAGCCCCCAACAGTCAAGTCGAGGCGGAGGCAACCCTTGTGTCAGCTCCGTCATGGGCTCAAACTATTATGGCCATCCTTCTTCGCGACGAACTTCCTCAGAACGAGGCGGAGGCGAGACAGATCCAGTGCAGGTCTACAGCCTACGCCATTATCAATCGCGAGCTGGTACGGTGCAGCGTGACCGGCATGTTCCAACGTCGCGTCGAATCAGAAAAGGGACAGGAGATCCTGAGAGACATTCACCAGGGGGAGTGTGGGCATCACGCCGCCTCCAGAACCCTCATGGCCAAGGCGTTCCGCCATGGATTCTACTGGACCACGGCTCTCGAGGAGGCCGTGGATCTGGTCGACAAGTGCGAAGGTTGCCAATTCTTCAGCGTGAAGAGCCATATGCCGCCTTCGGCCCTCAAAACCATCCCCCTATCATGGTCGTTTGCCGTCTGGGGACTGGACATGGTAGGGCCCTTCAAGACGGCTCGTGGTGGGATGACGCATCTCTTGGTAGCCGTCGACAAGTTCACCAAGTGGATTGAAGCCAGACCTATCAAAAATCTTGATGGCCCCACCGCTGTCAAGTTCATCACAGACATTTCTGTCCGATATGGTGTTCCCCACACCATCATCACCGACAACGGCACCAACTTCGCCAAAGGCGCTCTGGCGCTCTACTGTTCCAAGGTAGGCATTTGGCTCAATTTGGCGTCAGTGGCACATCCCCCGTCAAATGGCCAAGCGGAGAGGGCCAACGGCCTGATTCTGGCCGGCATCAAGCCGAGACTGGTGGCACCACTAGTCAGATCGGCCGGCTGCTGGATTGAAGAATTGCCGGATGTGTTATGGAGCCTCCGCACCACGCCCAACCGGTCCACCGGCTTCACTCCGTTCTTTCTTGTGTACGGGTCCGAGGCTATCATCCCCACGGATATCGAGTTCGACTCGCCTCGGGTCACCCTATACACGGAAACGGAGACGAAGGAGGCAAGAGAAGACGGTGTGGACCTCCTCGAAGAAGCAAGCGATTTGGCCTTGAGCTGGACGGCCATCTTTCAACAGAAGCTGAGATACTACCACAGCAAAAAGATCAAGCCCCTCTCTTTCAGGGAGGGAGACTTGGTCCTCAGAAGAATCCAGCGCACTGTCGGCCAACACAAGCTCTCAACCCCATGGGAGGGACCCTTCATCATCAGTAGGGCGTTGCACAACAATGCTTATTACTTGATCGATGCCCAAAAGCCAAGGAAGCGCAAGAGGGACGACTCCGGCCAGGAGACGGAACGTCCATGGAACGCGGCGTTGCTCCGCCCGTTCTATTGCTAGAAGGAAAGAATCAAACAATGGAAAGGGCATGCATATGTATCTTTCTCCCTCTTCAGGGATCAACAACAAATGCAATAAAAAGAGCATGCCTCAGGTTTCTTTTTATTGAGAGTTTTCACTCAGTGGACGCCCCTTGCCGGCTTCAATAAGCTCGGGGGCTACATAGCGTACACCTCTTGCTGGCTTAATCCAGCTCGGAGGCTACGCAGCGCATGCCCCTTGCTGGCTTTAACAAGCTCGGGGGCTTGCTAGCCGCTTGGACGCCTTCCCTAGTGTAAAAGAACACATAGTGTAAACCGGTTGATCCCTAGTCACCTCGTACGAGCTTGCGGACTGGCTCCGGCCGTTTGGCTTGCGAGGTGACGCCAGGTCAAGCTGGACACATGCAAAGTTCGGCTACAAAGGGTCGCCGGCTCGGGCTGGCTCGATCATATATACGATCTCATTCAAGCCGGCCTCTGTTGGTTTATGTCATGTTCTTTAAGTCTTGCTGGCTTTGAAAAATCTAAGTCTCGTATTCTAAGATCAGAAACCTCGACCCAGCCACAGACCGGCTCCCGGTTGTCGGGTTGGCGGGGTGGAAGATTAGGAATACGAGGATTGGAGAAAAAGGAGTCAACCAGGAATCAAAAGACAAAGATATAAGACAACACACATGGCAATACGAATATAATGCTGAATACATACATTCAAAAAAGCATTGGCCCATGGCCCACGTTCATTACATCCCTCCGGGGGTAGAACAAAACACAAAGGACACCGGCTACAGGGCTGCGGCCTCATCGGTCGCCCCGGCCGCTGCTCCTGAAGTGGTAGCTTCACCATCCCCGGCTGCTCCCGAGGCGGTTGCACCGTCTCCTTCGCGAGGGCTCCCGGCTCCATCCGCACCGGAGTCGGCGTAGGCAGCACCGCTGGAGGCGGCAGCAGATTCCATAGCACGGGCCGCCTCGTCGGAGCTGACATCAGGGTCATAGGGCCGAAGGCCGTGCAGATCTTCAGCGATCACACCGCCGTCTTCACCCCGCTCCAAAACAAAATTGTCCCACGCGGCGTACTCGGCGATGCCGCTGGCCCTCACACGCAGCGCCTCCTCCATGCCCTGTAGCTCCGCCTCTGAGCCGTCACGCTGGGCGGCGAGCTTGCCCAAGTCCAGGTTCCGATACCAGGACTTGGCCAAGCGCAGCGCCATGTAAGCCCCGGCCCGCGTGGCAGAGGCGCGCCACGCATCCAGGCGTTCTCCGTCCGCTGCAAGCCAGCGGGCTAGCCAGCTCATTAACACCGGCTCCACGCCCTCCGGCGACAAGGCCGCCACCATTGACGAGCCTGCAACCTGGAGCTGAGCCACAGACTCGCCCAGGGCGCGCACGCGGGCCGAAGGCCCATCCAGATCTCCTCCACGCTCCAGCCGGAGGTAGTGTCTACCTCCTGCCCAGCCGTGCGGCGCTCCTCGCGGCTCACCTGGACGGCAGTGTCGGCCGCAATCTGGGTCTTAGGAAAGAGACCTGGAATAGCAACAGCCCGGACACAAGAGCACAGTAAGAAGAGGGGACGGCCAAAAAGCCAAAAACAAGACAAAGAAGAGAGACACACGATGGAAGGCGCCATCGGTCTCATGGGAGCTCTCGAGGACCTCGAGCTCCCGCACCTTACTCGCGTGAGTAAGGCGGGCAACCTCCTCCTGGAGAGCCACCGCAGACTCCAAGGCCTTCACCAGCTGCGATTGCTTCTGGACAACGGTCTCCTCCTTCTCCTTCAAGGCGGCGTCCTTGAGGTTCATCTCCTTGAGATGAAGCAATGCGAGGCAGTCCAAGTCGGCACAGAAGGAGGCCTCCTTCTCCTGCAGCGTGCTATGCAGCTGCTCCAGCTCAACCCGGCGGGCCGCCTCGAGCTCCTTCTTCTCCGACTGGAGAAGGGTCAGCTACTCCTGGAGCCGGTTGCCGGTACAACGCATTGCATCTCGCTCTGTGGCAACTTCGCCCAGCCGGACTTTGAGTTCGGCGATCCGGCCATCAGCGCCCAGGTACTGGGTTCGCAGGTCATTATAGGCGTGCGCCTGAGCGTCATAAAGCTCCTGCCAAAAAAGCAAAAAGAAGCAGGATTAAGATTCGGCCTGGTTAAGATTTAACCAACCCGATTTTCGGGGGCTACACCCAGTGGGTGCGCTAGCGCGCCCCCACTAGAAGAGCAAAACAGAGAAAAGAAGCTCCAAGAGATTCGGACCGGCCAACGATCGACCGGCCCGATTCTCGGGGGCTACACCGAGTGGGTGCGCTATCGCGCCCCCACTAACGCAAAAGAAGAAAAGTTCAAAAACCAAAGAGGAAACACCTACCTGGGTGCGGGACTCCAGGCGCTCCATGTCGCTGCACACCACGCGGGCCGACTGCTCCACCTTGGACCGGCTGCTGGTAAACATCGACACGAGCTCCGGGTCACCCGAAAGCGCGGTGTCGGTGGGCAGTCGCAGGCGGGCCAGGTTGGCCGCCCGCCATGTCTTCATGGGCCGGCTCCCGGCCCGGCCCCCAGCTCCTGGCGCAATAGGGCCGTGCTGGGGAACGACGATGGCGCCGGCTCCAGGTGCCGGCTCGGCGGCCAGCTCTGGCGTCATCCCGGTTGGCGCTGCCTCCTCTACAGGAGGTAGATGGGTCGCGTCCGGCGCATCCATGGCCGCTCCTGGCGCGTCAGGGGCCGCGTCCAGATCAACCAGAACCAGTTCGAGCGCGTCGGGTGCCGCCTCGGCCCTGGGGGAGTCAGGGACCTTTTCCAGGTCCACCGGTGCCGAGGCATCCGGCCCTGAAGGCTGGGCCCCCTTAGCCCTTGGGGCATGCCTTGAAGCCACTTCGCTAGCTGGCTCCTTCGTGCGAGCATGTGCGGAGGGGTAATGTCTAGCCTTCGCACGCTTCTCCACCGGCTTCTCGACCCGGCTAGGGCGAGACTGGCCCACGGCCGTCTTCCCTGCAGCCACGTCCCACCAGCGCTTGGACTCCGTCTCAAGCTCCCTCTGGGCAGCATCGACTGCTGCCCAGCCAGCCCGCTCGGCTGCGGAGGCGGTATCTTCCTCCACATCCTCCGCCTCCCTGTTAAGCAAAGTCCATAAGGAACAAAGCTTCTCGCAAGATAAGCAAGGAAAAGGGGGAAGAAATCTTACCCCGCCGCCATAGGCACCTGCCTCCGGCCAGCACCACGACGTCTCTTGTCGTCGCCTGCTCGCGGTCTGGCAGGAGGACCCGGCGCCGACCGTTTAGGAGCCGGTCGGGATGCTATGGCACCCTTGCCCTTCCTCCCGGCCGACTCATCGGCGGCGGTTGCCCCGGCCCTCTGACGTCGGCCGCACGTCAATGGCGGGTTGGTGACCTCCTCCATCCCGTCGGAGTCCTCCTCGAAGGTTGTACCAGATAAGAATGAGGGAGTCTCGTCGTCATCCGTCCAATCTGCGACGGATGGCCGCGGGTACTCACCAGGCGGCTCTGTCCCTTCCGACTCCAGTAGGTTCTCCGAGCCCGCGGAGGAGTCGGAGCGGGATTCAATCATGCCCTCATCCTCAATCTCCAAGGCGTCAGACGTATCCACGTCGGGAGCACGCGGACGGAGGGATCCCTGCAGTCTCTCAAACAGCTGCGAATGGGGATTCAATCGCTGGCTCAGCAAGGTGGCTGGCTACAGGACAAACAACGAAAAACAAGAAGGCCGCTTACCATTGGAGGCGGACGGGCCCTCTTGAAGGGGGCCATCCCCCATGTCCATTCCCCGCCCTCGTCCATATGGGCGGTGGAGATCAGGTTCACTCGCCGCGCTACCGCGCCTGGGGTGAACCCCTTGGTGGACAGCCGGCAGGGATCATGCCTGTCGCTCATCTGACACACCAGATGCGGCCGCCTCTGTAGCGGCAGGATCCGACGGGTCGCCATAGTGGTGAGCAGGTCGCGGCCGAGGAGGCCGCTCTTCTCCAGAATGTCGAGGTGGGCGCAGATTAGTGCCACCTCGAGAATCGGCTTGGGTGTCTTCGCCGCCCAGTTCAACTTCGTCGGCGGATCGATGTTGAACGGGGGCATATTGAGGGTGTCCTGGGCGGGGTCGGCGTTCTTCGCATAGAAGAAACCCTTCTGCCACTGCTTGACGGATTCCTGCAGTGGCATCTGGGGGAAGCCCGACGACGGGTGGTGATGCACCAGCGCGGCCCCGCACGGCGTCATCGGGCGCGGCCCCTTGAGCTTCTCCACCTCGGGTTTCTCCATGGCAATGGATTGTGGCTTGAAGAAGAACAAGTTGCGCCATAGATCGACGCGGGGCGTGATCCCCACAAAGCCCTCGCACAGGATCACGAAGGGCGACAGCTGCAGTATGGCAATCGGCGCGAGGTGATGCGGTTGCAGGCCAAAAAGCGGAGCCATTCGGAGAAGAAGGCGCTGGCCGGAAGCCCGAAGCCCCGATAGAAATGCTCGGTGAAGACCACGACCTCTCCCACGGCGGGTGTGGGAGCGGTCTCGGTGCCAGGGAGTCGCACCAGCACTTGGGAGGCCGCGGGCAGCAGCCGGTGGTGGCGGAGCGCCTCGATGTGCTCCTCGCTGACATCGCTGCCCAGCCAGGCTCCCTGCAATGACACCTTCTGCGCCGAGGGCCTTTTCGAGGAAGAACCACCGGCCATGACTGCGGGCGACTAAAACTCAAAGGGGTTGGCGGTTTCGCGGCGACGAAGACAAGGAAGACAAAGGATACGAGCTCTTTCTCTCTGAGCGCAGGGAGGAAGAGGGCGCGGATGCGGGGCGAGAAGGGGGCGAATGGCCTCCTCGGAACCCCCGCATCCCATTTAAACTCCCACGAAGCGTCGTAGGGAGGGGATCCGGTGTGCGCGGGTCCCCCACCAGCCCTGTGTATTACGAGAGGTAATGCTTCCCTAAGCCCAACCGTCGCGGAGTAAATCCGCAGAGGATCTCTCGCGCGGAGGCCGAGGGGGCGTCATGGCGGGACCCACGGCCCAGGCCCGGTCCCGTCACCAGTAATCACCATCATTATGTCAGGCGGGGCCTGGCACGTGGCGCTTTCTGAGCGATGAAGCGATGAAGCCGAGGCGTCGTTTCGAAGCAAGCCGGTTTCGGAGCTGGTGCTTGATACGTCTCCATCGTATCTACTTTTCCAAACTCTTTTGCCCTTGTTTTGGACTCTAATTTGCATGATTTGAATGGAACTAACGTGGACTGACGTTGTTTTCAGCAGAATTGCCTTGGTGTTATTTTTGTGCAGAAATCAAAGTTCTCCAAACGTCCTAAAAATCTACGGGGAGCAGTTTTGGAAAATATGAAAAATATATGCGCCAAGTTCCACCTGAGGGGGTGGGCCAGTGGGCCACAAGCCGTGGCTCCGCCACCACCCCCCTGGTGGCGGTGGGCAGGCTTGTGGGGACCACACGGCTCTGCCGCCCCCAACCTCAGGTCTATAAGTTCCCTCTCGTCCCAGAAAAAATAAAAAAAGAGAAGTTTTCGTCGCGTTTACGATACGGAGCCGCCGCCACCACCTGTTCTTCATTTGGAGGGAAGATCTGGAGTCCGTCTTGGCTCCGGAGAGGGGAAATTGTCGCCATCGTCATCATCAACCTTCTTCCCTCTCCAATTCCATGAAGCTCTTCGTCGTTCGTGAGTAATCTATTCGTAGGCTCGCTGGGCGGTGATGAGTAGGATGAGATCTATCATGTAATCGAGTTAGTTTTGATGGGGATTGATCCCTAGTATCCACTATGTTCTGAGATTGATGTTGCTACTACTTTGCCATGCTTAATGCTTGTCACTAGGGCCCGAGTGCCATGATTTAAGATCTGAAATTATTATGTTGTCACCAATATATGTGTGTTCTAGATCCGATCTTGCAAGTTGTAGTTACCTACTATGTGTTATGATCCGGCAACCCCGGAGTGACAATAACAGGAACCACTCCCGGTGATGACCATAGTTTGAGGAGTTCATGTGTTCACCAAGTGCTAATGCGTTGGTCCGGTTCTTTATCAAAAGGAGAACCTTAATATCCCGTAGTTTCCTTTTGGACCCCGCTGCCACGGGAGGGATGGACAATAGATGGCATGCAAGTTCTTTTCCCTGAGCACGTATGACGACACACGGAATGCATGCCTACATCACATTGACGAACGGGAGCTAGCCACATATCTCTCAGTGTTATAGCTGTTGCATGATGAATATCATCCAAACAAATCACCGACCCATTGCCTACGAGTTTGGCCTACTGCTGCTGCTACTACTGTTGCTACTGATGTTACTTGTTTTGCTCTGCTTCTGCTACTACTGTTGCTACTGCTGTTACTTGTCTTGCTCTGTTGCTGCTACTACTGTTGCTACTGTTGTTACTTGTCTTGCTCTGCTGCTACTGTTGCTACTACTGTTGCTTGCTACTGTTGCTACTTGCTACTGTTGTCCCTACCGTTGTTCCTTGCCACTGTCGTTACTCGCTACTTTGTTGTTACTACTTTGCTTGCAGATACTAATCTTTCAGGTGTGGTTGAATCTGATAAATTCAGCTGCTAATACTTGAGAGTATCCTCTCACCTCCTGTCTGGTGAATCAACAAATTTGGGTCGAATGCTCTAGCCTCGAAAACTGCTACGATCCCACGCGCTGGTGGTCATCAACAACATTCTCCTAGTTTCGATTGCCGGAGAGTGCTAACAGAATTCTTCTGGTGCCGTTGCAAAGGGGAAGAACAGTTGACATCAAGCATTTTTCTGGCGCCGTTGCCGGGGAGGTATTGCTATATTCTCTGAGTCACTTGGGATTTATATCTGCTGATCACTATGAAGAATCTGAAGGATCCAAAAACCAAAGTCTTGCCCTCAACTACGAGGGGAGGTAAGGAATTGCCATCTAGCTCTGCACTTGATTCACCTTGAGTTATGAGTAAGTTTGCGACATCACCTCCTGCTAGAAATCTTGATATGTTGCATGTGCTTGATGATGCTTGTGATACTACTACTAGAGATGCTATGCTTGATACTATGCCTGATAATACTATGCTTAATACTATGCATCATGCTATGCCTGATACTGCTAGAGATGTTATGCTTGATACTGCTTTGCCTAATGATGCTAGAGATGCTATTTTGCCTGATGATGCTATGCTTGATACTGCTAGAGATACTGTTTTTCCTGATGTTCCACTAGGGGTATTCCTTGATGCTCATATTGCAAGAGTTCTTGCGTGTAAGGATGCCTATGACACTGAGAAATTACTTCTCAAGTGGAAGGAAAAATCTCGGGAAGCTAAGATGAAATATGACCCGAAGTTTGCCACTTCACCTATCTATATCACCGATAAGGATTATGAATTCTCTGTCGATCCTGAGATAATATCTCTAGTCGAATCTGATCCTTTTCACGGTTATGAGTCTGAGACGGTCATAGCCCATCTTGCCAAACTACACGATATAGCCACCCTTTTCACTAATGAGGAGAAGATCTGCCACTACTATATCCTTAAGATGTTTCCTTTCTCTCTAAAGGATGATGCTAAAGTCTAGTTCACCTCTCTTGCTCCTGGATGTGTGCGTAGTCCCCAGGAGATGGTCTATTACTTCTATGAGAAATATTTCCTTGCCCATAAGAAGCAAGCTGCCTTGCAGGAAATATACAACTTTGCTCAACTCCAAGAAGAGAGTCTTCCACAAGCTTGGGGGAGGCTCGTCCAGCTACAGAATGCTTTGCCTGATCACCCTCTTAAGAAGAACGAGATATTTGATATCCTCTATAACGGACTTACCGATGCCTCTAGAGACCACCTAGATAGTTGTGCCGGTTGTGTTTTAGGGAACGAACTATAGAACAAGCTGAGACTCTACTGAATAACATCTAGATCAACGATAATGCTTGGACTATTCCCGAACCACATCCTAAGCCAACTCCTAAGAAAAGAGGTATTCTATTCCTCAGTCCTGAAGATATGCAAGAAGCCAAGAAATCTATGCAAGAGAAAGGCATTAGATGTGAAGATGTCAAAAATCTACCACCTAACGAAGAGATCCATGGTCTCGATAACCCGATACAGGTAGTAGAAGTAAATTCTCTGCATAGGTTTGATGAGAGTGATATTCCTTTTGAAAAACCTGCTAGCCTATGCTTTGATGAATTTGACAACTTTGTTGCCAAACAACAGAGTTTCAATGATTATGTTAGCAGACATTTGGAATAAAAGTACTCGTATGCTTAGCCATTTAAGTGCTTGTGTAGACAGAAATGTCAACAATCTGAATCTTCTGAGTAAACATGCCTCTATGATTACTACTCAGGTAGAACAAGTACTTCAAGCTCAGAATGACCTGCTCAATGAATTAAATGACAACTCTGTTAGAGTCATTACTAGAGGATGCAAAATGACTCAGGAACCTTTGTATCCTGACGGTCATCCTAAGAGAATTGATCAAGATTCTCAAGGAATCAATGCTGATACACCCAGTCATCCTAAGGAGAAGAAGAAGGATGATACTGTCACACCTGAAGAACCTAATGATATTTCTGCGTCTGATGCAGAAACACAATCTGGTGATGAACATGAACCTGGTGACAATATGGACAGTGATGTTCATAATAATGCTCAACCTAGCAATGATAAGGATGTGGAGATTGAACCTACGGTTAATCCTGATAACCCACAACCTAAGAAATACGATAAGAATGACTTCACTGCTAGGAAGCATGGTAAAGAAAGGGAGCCATGGGTTCAGAGACCTATGCCCTTTCCTCCTAAGCCATCCAAGAAAAAGGATGATGAATATTTTGAGCGCTTCGTTGAGATGATAAGACCCATCTTTCTGCAGATGCGGTTAATTGATATGCTCAAGATGTCTCCGTATGCCAAGTACATGAAAGATATCGTTACTAATAAACGGAAGATACCAGATCTTGAGATCTCCACCATGCTTTCCAATTACACTTTCAAAGGTGGAACTCCTAAGAAACTTGGTGATCCCGGAGTGCCCACTATACCTTGCTCTACTAAAGGGAACTATGTAAGAACTGCCTTATGTGACCTTGGAGCCGGTGTTAGTGTTATGCCGCTCTCTCTTTATCATAGACTTGAATTGGATAAGTTGACACCCACTGAAATTTCTCTGCAAATGGCCAACAAATCAACTGCTTTTCCTATCGGCATTTGCGAGGATGTGCCTGTTGTGGTTGCTAACACCAATATCTTAACAGACTTTGTTATCTTGGATATTCTCGAGGACGATACCATGGCTGTCCTCCTCGAAAGACTCTTTTTAAACACTGCAGGGGCTGTTATAGATTGCAACAAAGGCAATGTCACTTTCCATGTCAACGGAATGAGCACACAGTGCACTTTCCGAAGAAACGATATCAAGTACATTGCATCAATGCTATCGAAAAGACTTCATCGATTCTTATTGGGAGCTTTGAATGCCCTATTCCTTGTGTTAAGATGAAGTATGATTTGCTTGTTGGGGAGATACATATCCCCATTGAGGTGACTTAGTGGCTATTCGAAAATTCTCCGTTCTCTCTTGCGATTCGAGAAGGTTTTGTCATAAGGACTTGATCAATCCCATTGATGGATTTCTTTCGATGACCACGTATGACGACACACGGAATTCATGCCTACATCACATTGACGAATGGGAGCTAGCCACATATCTCTCTGTGTTATAGCTGTTGCATGATGAATATCATCGAAACAAATCACCGACCCATTGCTTACGAGTTTGTCCTACTGCTCCTGCTACTACTGTTGCTACTGTTGTTACTTGTCTTGCTCTGCTGCTGCTACTACTGTTTCTACTGCTGTTACTTGTCTTGCTCTGCTGCTGCTACTGTTGTTACTTGTCTTGCTCTGCTGCTACAGTTGCTACTACTGTTGCTTGCTACTGTTGCTACTTGCTACTGCTGTCCCTACCGCTGTTCCTTGCCACTGCCGTTACTCGCTACTTTGTTGTTACTACTTTGCTTGCACATACTAATCTTCCAGATGTGGTTGAATCTGATAAATTCAGCTGCTAATACTTGAGAGTATCCTCTCACCTCTTGTCTGGCGAATCAATAAATTTGGATCCAATACTCTACCCTCGAAAACTGCTACGATCCCACGTGATGGTGGGCGTCAACAACATTCTCCTAGTTTCGATTGTCGGAGAGTGCAAACAGCATTCTTCTGGTGTCGTTGCAAACGGGAAGAACAGTTGACATCAGTGCTCCTCGTCACGAATAGCGGTGAAAACACCAAGTCAAAACGTCAAGCCGGTGAGGCCGCCCGCCTGCAGGCGGCAAGCCTCTCCAGCTTCGGGGACTACTGTCAGGGGGATAACCCCGGGGTAGGCTCATCAAACCTGCTTCTTCATTTCCGGCCCAAAGGATATGAACATATACAGTTTCCCAAGGCCCAAGTCTTCCGGCAGGCTAGGTTGCGCCTACCGGCTAGAGGACGAGGCGGCCATCCCTCTGGCCGGCCAGGCAACCCCTGCCGGCTAGAGTCAAGGCGGTTACCTCTTCTGAGTCGGCCTGGTCCAGCGAGCCGGCTAGGAATGAGGCGGCTACACCCAAGCCGGTTGGCCGAACAGGCTAGCCGGCCAAGGATCACAAGTCACATTAGATCGTAGGTCAGGATGAGACCTTACGATTAAAGGTTTCTACGCGTCAGCAAAGGTACTGGATCGGGGCGCCCGGCAGGTACGAGCGTCGGCGGCCACGCCGCTGACCTACCCCGGCTCTGATCCATCACCTAGCATAGTGTCGGACCGTCGCACTCCCACTCCATTACTGCACTCGGCATGGGGAACAGTGGAGGCGGTCGTACTATCTGCCCATGACGAATCTCGCTGGACGACGCTTGACGTACAGCGCGTGCTCGGCGTCAACCTTACGCGAGAGCTTCATTGGCCAACCGGCGGGTCCCACTGCCAATCGAGACCATGCAGCTGGTGGGCCCCTCAAACGACAAGAGAAGACCCTAGTGGGGCCCTGGCCAGCCGGCGAGGCTGCCAGCTAGGTCCCACATTTGTACCCTTTATCCATATTGTAGGCCGGCGGGTTCGTCTATAAATCCCCCCGGTCGCCCTACATGCAGGGGGGCGATCATTCCATAGTCGAACAACACCACACACTCACCAAACATAGAGAGAGAGGCAGAGACGAGCCGGCTGCTCCCCTCTTCCTCCTCCCAACACAGCTCCAGGAGCAACTTTGTACTATGTTCATACACATCAAACACTCCGGCAGGACTAGGGGTATTATCTCTACGGAGAGCCCTGAACCTGGGTACATCGTGCTTTCCATGCGTGTACCAACCTCGTTCCCAGCGTAACTTTGTCCCTTCGGTTCTCACCGACTTTAGCCTACCTATGGCAAATGTTGTGAGTATTCACCGACATTGAGCTTAAACAGTTTCCAGATACTCTTAAGTATGCTTATCTTGATGAAAAAGAGATTTATCCTGTTATTATTAGTGCTAGCCTCTCAGAGCATGAAGAAAAGAAGTTACTAAAAACTCTGAGGAAGCACCGTGTTGCTATTGGATATACTTTTGATGATCTTAAGGGCATTAGTCCCACTCTATGCCAGCACAAGATTAAAACCGATCCTGATTCCAAACCAGTTGCTGATCATCAACGGAGATTAAATCCTAAGATGAAAGAGGTAGTAAGAAAAGAAATACTAAAGCTCCTGGAAGCAGGTATTATCTATCATGTTGCTCATAGTGATTGGGTAAGTCCAATGCATTGCGTCCCTAAGAAGGGAGGTATTACCGTTGTCCTTAATGATAAGGATGAATTGATCCCACACAGGATTATTACTAGCTATAGGATGGTGATCGATTTTAGGAAATTGAATAAAGCCACTAGGAAAGATCATTACCCTTTGCCTTTTATCGACCAAATGCTAGAAAGATTGTCTAAACACACACACTTCTGCTTTCTAGAAGGTTATTCTGGTTTCTCCCAAATACCAGTTGCACAAGCTGATCAGGAGAAAACCACTTTCACCTGCCCTTTCGGTACTTTTGCTTATAGACGTATGCCTTTCGGCTTATGTAATGCACCTGCCACCTTTCAAAGATGTATGATGGCTATATTCTCTGACTTTTCTGAAAAGATTGTTGAGGTTTTCATGGATGACTTCTCCGTTTACGGGTCTTCCTTTGATGATTGCCTCAGCAACCTTGATCGAGTCTTGCAGAGATGTAAAGACACCAATCTTGTCTTGAATTGGGAGAAGTGCCACTTTATGGTTAATGAAGGCATCGTCCTAGGACATAAAATTTCTGAAAGAGGTATTGAAGTCGATAAGGCTAAGGTTGATGCAATCGAGAAAATGCCATACCCCATAGATATCAAAGGTATAAGAAGTTTCCTTGGTCATGCTGGTTTCTATGGAAGGTTCATTAAAGACTTCTCTAAGATTTCTAGGCCTCTTACCAATCTCTTGCAAAAGGATATTCCTTTTGTTTTTTACGATGATTGTGAGGAAGCCTTCGAAATACTTAAGAAGGCTTTGATAACTACACCTATTGTTCAACCACCTGATTAGAACTTACCTTTTGAAATCATGTGTGATGCTAGTGATTATGCTGTTGGTGTTGTTCTAGGACAAAGAGTTGATAAGAAGTTGAATGTTATTCACTATGCTAGTAAAACTCTAGACAATGCCCAAAGAAACTATGTTACTATGGAAAAGGAATATTTAGCAGTCGTGTTTGCATGTGAAAAGTTCAGGTCTTACATAGTTGATTCCAAAGTCACTATTCACACTGATCATGCTGCTATTAAGTGCCTCATGGAGAAGAAAGACGTTAAACCTAGACTTATCAGATGGGTTCTCTTGCTACAAGAGTTTGACTTGCATGTTGTCGACAGAAAGGGTGCTGATAACCCAGTAGCAGATAACTTGTCTAGGTTGGAGAACGTTCTTGATGACGCACAACCTATTGATGATAGCTTCCCTGATGAGCAATTGAATGTCGTCAATACTTCACGTAGTGCACCGTGGTATGCTGATTATGCAAACTATATCGTTGCCAAATATATACCACCTAGTTTCACGTACCAGCAAAAGAAGAAATTCTTCTTTGACTTGAGACATTACTTTTGGGATGATCCTCACCTTTATAAGGAAGGAGTTGATGGTGTTATTAGACGTTGTGTACCTGAACATGAACAGGGACAGATCCTACAGAAGTGTCACTCCGAGGCCTACAGAGGACACCATGCGGGAGATAGAACTGCACACAAGGTATTGCAATCAAGTTTCTATTGGGCCACTCTCTTCAAGGATGCCCGTAAGTTTGTCTTGTCTTGTGACGAATGTCAAAGAATAGGTAATATCGGTAAACGTCAGGAAATGCCTATGAACTATTCACTCGTTATTGAACCATTTGATGTGTGGGGCTTTGATTATATGGGACCTTTTCCAAAATCCAACGGGTATACTCATATCCTAGCTGCTGTTGATTACGTGACTAAGTGGGTAGAAGCTATCCCCACTAGTAGTGCTGATCACAACTGTTGGGGAACGTCGCACGGGAAACAAAAAAAATTCCTACGCGCACGAAGACCTATCATGGTGATGCCCATCTACGAGAGGGGATGAGTGATCTATGTACCCTTGTAGACCGTACAGCAGAAGCGTTAGTGAACGCGGTTGATGTAGTGGAACGTCCTCACGTCCCTCGATCCGCCCCGCGAACAATCCCGCGATCAGTCCCACTATCTAGTGCCGAACGGACGGCACCTCCGCGTTCAGCACACGTACAGCTCGACGATGATCTCGGCCTTCTTGATCCAGCAAGAGAGACGGAGAGGTAGAAGAGTTCTCCGGCAGCGTGACGGCGCTCCGGAGGTTGGTGATGATCTTGTCTCAGCAGGGCTCCGCCCGAGCTCCGCAGAAACGCGATCTAGAGGAAAAACCGTGGAGGTATGTGGTCGGGCTGCCGTGGAAAAGTCGTCTCAAATCAGCCCTAAAACCTCCGTATATATAGGTAGGAGAGGGGGGACCTTGCCTTGGGGCTCAAGGAGCCCCAAGGGGGTCGGCCGAGCCAAAGGGGGGAAGGACTCCCCCCCAAATCGAGTCCTACTTGGTTTGGTGGGTGGAGTCCTTCTTTCCTTTCCCACCTCCCCTTTTTTTTCTCTTTGATTTTTCTTCCAATGCGCATAGGGCCCTTTTGGGCTGTCCCACCAGCCCACTAAGGCTGGTGCGCCACCCTCAAGGCCAATGGGCTTCCCCGGGGTGGGTCCCCCCCCCCCGGTGAACTCCCGGAACCCATTTGTCATTCCCGGTACATTCCCGGTAACTCCGAAAACCTTCCGGTAATCAAATGAGGTCATCCTATATATCAATCTTCGTTTCCGGACCATTCCGGAAACCCTCGTGACGTCCGTGATCTCATCCGGGACTCCGAACAACATTCGGTAACCAACCATATAACTCAAATACGCATAAAACAACGTCGAACCTTAAGTGTGCAGACCCTGCGGGTTCGACAACTATGTAGACATGACCCGAGAGACTCCTCGGTCAATATCCAATAGCGGGACCCTGATGCCCATATTGGATCCCACATATTCTACGAAGATCTTATCGTTTGAACCTCAGTGCCAAGGATTCATATAATCCCGTATGTCATTCCCTTTGTCCTTCGGTATGTTACTTGCCCGAGATTCGATCGTCAGTATCCGCATACCTATTTCAATCTCGTTTACTGGAAAGTCTCTTTACTCGTTCCGTAATACAAGATCCCACAACTTACACTAAGTCACATTGCTTGCAAGGCTTGTGTGTGATGTTTTATTACCGAGTGGGCCCCGAGATACCTCTCCGTCACACGGAGTGACAAATCCCAGTCTTGATCCATACTAACTCAACGAACACCTTCGGAGATACCTGTAGAGCATCTTTATAGTCACCCAGTTACGTTGCGACGTTTGATACACACAAAGTATTCCTCCGGTGTTAGTGAGTTATATGATCTCATGGTCATAGGAACAAATACTTGACACGCAGAAAACAGTAGCAAAAAAATGACACGATCAACATGCTACGTCTATTATTTTGGGTCTAGTCCATCACGTGATTCTCCTAATGACGTGATCTAGTTATCAAGCAACAACACCTTGTTCATAATCAGAAGACACTGACTATCTTTGATCAACTGGCTAGCCAACTAGAGGCTTGCTAGGGACAGTGTTTTGTCTATGTATCCACACATGTAAATGAGTCTTCATTCAATACAATTATAGCATGGATAATAAACGATTATCTTGATACAGGAATTATAATAATAACTATATTTATCATTGCCTCTAGGGCATAATTCCAACAACAACACCTCTATCAGGATGCTTAAAGAAGTTATTTTCCCTAGATTTAGAGTCCCTAGATATCTAATGACCGACGGTGGTTCACATTTCATTCATGGTGCTTTCCGTAAAACGCTTGCTAAGTACGATGTCAACCATAGAATTGCGTCTCCCTATCACCCTCAGTCCAGTGGTCAAGTAGAGCTAAGCAATAGAGAGATTAAACTGATTCTGCAAAAGACTGTCAACAGGTTTAGGAAGAATTGGTCTAAGAAGCTCGATGATGCACTGTGGGCTTATAGAACTTCCTATAAGAATTCCATGGGCATGTCTCCGTACAAAATGGTGTACGGGAAAGCATGCATTTACCTCTTGAGCTAGAGCGTAAAGCTTATTGGGCAATCAAAGAGCTCAACTTTGATTTCAAACTTGCTGGTGAGAAGAGGTTATTTGATATTAGCTCGCTTGATGAATGGAGAACTCAGGCATATGAAAATGCCAAGTTGTTCAAAGAAAAGGTTAAGAGGTGGCTTGATAAAAGGATACAAAAGCGTGAGTTCAATGTAGGTGATTATGTCTTGCTATATAATTCTCGTTTAAGATTTTTTGCAGGCAAGCTTCTCTCTAAATGGGAAGGTCCTTACGTTGTTTAGGAAGTATATCGTTCCGGTGCTATCAAGATCAACAACGCGGAAGGTAATTGTCCGAGAGTGGTAAATGGGCAGAGAATCAAGCATTATATCTCAGGTACTCCCATAAATGTTGAATGCAATATTATCAATACCATAACTTCGGAGGAATACCTAAGGGATATTTATCAGCCTGTTTCAGACTCCGAAAACGAAGAGGTATGTGATTCGGTAAGTAAACAGACTCTAAAACTTTTCTAGTAGGAATTTTTCTCCGTTTTGGAATATTTAGAAAAATAGAAAAATTTGAAGTAGTCCAGAAAGTGCACGAGGAGGCGACAAGCCTGCCAGGCGCGGGCCCACCCCCTGGCCGCACCTGGGGGGCTTGTGGCCACCTCGTGTGCCTCCCGGACTCCGTTTTCTTGCGGAGTACTCCTTCTGGTCGGAAAAAAATCATTATATATTCTCCCGAAAGGTCTGACCCTCGTATCACGCAAATTTCCTCTGTTTTCGTTTCGAGCCTGTTTTTGCTGCAGATCTAGATCGCTATGGCGTCACCAAAAGCTCCGAAGGACAAGATCTTCGAGAAGGTCATCAATCCCTACCTTGCAGGAGTGCTGCAACACCCTCAATCTATTGAGATGCGTGAGGGGATGCTGCACATCCGTGATGTTGAGGGGCCCAAGAAGACCGGAAGCATGGAGGCGAGGCTCAAAGCAATGGAGCAACAAGTCTTCAAGTGCAAATGGATGGTGGAGCGTGGACTCAACGCCAACCACATGATGATCAAGGAGTTCACCAACAAGCACAAGATAGATGCCAATGACACCGGGAAACACCTCTCCAGGCTCTATGACAGGATTGATCACCACCAAGCCCAGATCTATGACCTGCAGAACCAAAACTGTGAGTATGAGTATAGATTTAAATCAATACGGTTGGCTGCAGATTTGAGGATTATGGAGACTCGTTCATATTTCCATGATGGAGAACCTATGCCTTGGAAGACGGAGGATCAAACCCATGTTGCAACAACTCCACCACCATCACCTCCAAAGGAAGACAACTGAGCATGGGTATGGGCAATCCCCTTGGCTTGTGCCATGATTGGGGGAGTTGCCCCGGTATCATATCACCATCACATATTTTGCATTTACCTTTGTTTTAGTTTGTTCCTTTTCAGTTTTCTCTTTCTCTAGTAGATTAAAGGTCTTAGTGTTTTAGGCTTGAGTTTTGGTTTGTGCCACCCCCGATGTATTCGAGCTCGTGAGCCATATAATAAAGAGTGTCTTAGTTAAGGGCCTTGCCTCATGCCATGATCAAAAGAATGAGAAAAGAACAAAAGCATAAAAGATCATGCAATGATCATATGGGAAGTGATGGCTTCACATATAAAAAAAAGATGATTGAAACTTGTTGAGGGTAGACAAACGTAGACCTTGGTCATTGTTGCAATTAATAGGAAGTGATAAAGAAGGAGAGGTTCACATATAAATATATCATCTTTGACACAAATCCATGATTGTGAACACTCACCGCACTATTACATGTTTAGAAGTAGATGTTGGACAAGGAAGACAACACAATGAATTGTTTTGCTTGGTTCCGAACAATGTTATATGATTAGAGATCCCATAGCATGTGACGATTGCTTCCACCTCATATTAGCCAAACCTCCCGCACCAAGTAGAGATACTACTTGTGCATCTATAAACCTTCAACCTAGTTGTGCCATGGGAGTCCACCATACCTACCTATGGATTGAATAAGATCCTTCAAGTAAGTTGTCATCGGTGCAAGCAATAAAAATTGCCCCCTAATATGTATGATCTATTAGTGCGTGGAAAATAAGCTTTGTACGAACCTGTAATGAGGAAGACATATAAGCGACGGACTACATAATAAAGTTCTTTATCACAAGAGGCAATATAAAGTGACGTTCCTCCACACTAAGAGGACACACATCCAAACCTCAAAAGCGCATGACAACCTCTGCTTCCCTCTGCGAAGGGCCTATCTTGTACCTTTACTTTTTGCCCCTGAAAGAGTCATGGTGATCTTCACCAATTCCTTTTTTTGCCTTTATCTTAGCTAACGTCATATGCTAGGGAAAGATCTATATTCATATGTCAACTTGGATGTAAGTATTCATGAATTATTATTGTTGCCATTACCCTTGAGGTAAATGGTTGGGAGGCGAAACTATAAGCCCCTATGTTTCTCTGTGTCCAGCTGAAACTTCGATCTCATGAGTACCACGTGAGTTGTAGCAATTGTAGAGAACGAAAAGATGATTGAGTATGTGGATTTGCTTTACAAGCTCTTATTTGACTCTTTCCGATGTTGTGATAAATTGCAATTGCTTCAATGACTAAAGGCTATTGATTCTTAATTCTCGGTAAGGTTCTTGATCCATGTTTTACTTTGTGAAGGAATTGTCACTTTAGCATAAGAGAAGATATGAAGGTATTGCTGTTCTGATCATGATCATGATGCGTGCATGTTCGTATCTTGTTTTGTCGACACCTCTCTCTCTCTCTAAACATGTGGGCATATTTATTGACCTCGGCTTTCGCTTGAGGACAAGCGAGGTCTAATCTTGGGGGAGTTGATACGTCCATTTTGCATCATGCTTTCATGTTGATATTTATTGCTTTTTGGGTTGTTATTACACTTCACGGTAAAATACTTATGCCTTTTGTCTCTTATTTTGCAAGGTTTACATGAAGAGGGAGAATGCCGGCAGCTGGAATTCTGGCCTGAAAAGGGAGCAAGTTTGAGATACCTATTATGCACAACTCCAAAAGCCGTGAAAATCAACGTGGATTTTTTTTAGATGAATAAAAAATACTGGGCCAAAGAAGTACGAGAGGGGCGCCAGCAGGAGGCCACAAGCCTGCTAGGCGCGGGGCCCCCTGGCCGCTCCTAGGGGCTTGTGGGCTCCCACTTGGCCCTCTGGCTCTCCCTTTTGCTACAAGAAGGGTTTCGGTCTGGAAAAAATCAAGAGGAGGCTTTTCGGAGGATTCGCCGCCGCCACGAGGCGGAACTTGAGCAGAACCAATCTAGAGCTCCGGCAGGACGATCCTGTCGGGGAAACTTCCCTCCTGGAGGGGGAAATCGTCGCCATCGTCATCACCAACACTCCTCTCATCGGAGGGGACTCGTCACCATCAACATCTTCATCAGCACCATCTCATCTCTAAACCCTAGTTCATCTCTTGTAACAAACCTTCGTCTCGCGACTCCAATTGGTACTTGTAAGGTTGCTAGTAGTGTCAATTACTCTTTGTAGTTGATGCTAGTTGGATTACTTGGTGGAAGAGTTTATGTTCAGATCCTTGATGCTACTCATTACCTCTCTGGTCATGAATATGATTATGCTTTGTGAGTAGTTACTTTTGTTCCTGAGGACATGGGATAAGTCATGCTATAAGTAGTCATGTGAATTTGGTATTCGTTCGATATTTTGATGTGTTGTATGTTGTTTTTCCTCTAGTGGTGTTATGTGAATGTCGACTACATAACACTTCACCGTTATTTGGGCCTAGAGGAAGGCATTGGGAAGTAGTAAGTAGATGATGGGTTGCTAGAGTGACAGAAGCTTAAACCCTAGTTTATGCGTTGCTTCGCAAGGGGCTGATTTGGATCCACTAGTTTAATGCTATGGTTAGACTTTGTCTTAATTCTTCTTTCATAGTTGAGGATGCTTGCGACAGGGGTTAATCATAAGTGGGATGCTTGTCCAAGTAACGTCAGTACCCAAGCGCAGGTCCACCCACATATCAAACTATCAAAGTAACGAACGTGAATCATATGAACATGATGAAAACTAACTTGACAAAAATTCCCATGTGTCCTCGGGAGCACTTTACCTCCTATAAGACTTTGTCCAGGCTTGTCCCTTGCTACAAAAGGGATTGGGCCACTTTGCTGCACCGTTGTTACTTTTGTTACTTGCTACTTGCTACTAATCATCACACTACACAACTACTTGTTACCGATAATTTCAGTGCTTGCAGATATTACCTTGCTGAAAACCACTTGTCAGATCCTTCTGCTCCTCGTTGGGTTCGACACTCTTACTTATCGAAAGGACTACGATAGATCACCTATACTTGTGGGTCATCAAACTGCTCCTCATCTTCCTGCACGAACACACCGGACTACTCAAACTCATTTCTCGTGCCTGATGCTACCCAAAGAAATAACAACAAATAAACACCACCAAATGATAACGCAACAAACAATATGATGCATGTATGCACAACCTTCTAAATATGCACAGAAATAGTCCTACTCAGACGACAAAGTGCCACCTCATCACAAAATGGCACATATGATTCTGGTGCCGCCATTGGAATCCGAGGGTCTTTGTACCCCAAATCCATATATGATATTGCTATAGATGCATGCAGAAAAACACCACAACACAGAAACAGAAAAACTACACACGATCAAATCTATGCATGTCAAGAACAAGGGGCAGTTCTTGCACGTGCCACATCTGGTATATGCCAGATTAGGCAATTCCATTTCTGGACTATTCCAAAAATGGAATTATCACAACAGACAGAAAAAATACCACAATTAATTGACAGGGGGCTCACTGGTCATATGCACCACGTCCCCTAGAGTATGACATGTGGGCCTTGGGCCCACCTGTCAGTGGCACCTACACACAACAATCAACAAGAATATTAAAAGGGGTATGGTGGGGGATCAAACCCACCACCTCTACCACACACGCAACACACACTACCGCTAGGCTACGTGCGAGCATCTACACTACTAGGGGACGCACACCACCTGTACCAGCTCTGCCTCACTAACCGGTGGGAAAACACCCAACAAATAAAAAGAGGCGCAAGGGGACTCGAATCCCTGCCCTACCGCGCGAGAGGTGGCTCTGTTGCCGCTGCGCTATCGAGGTGTTGCTGCACTAACAGAGCAGCATGCAGGATGAACCGGCCCTGCTCTCTAAACTACGACGCGAAGAAATCAAAGCGCAACGCTCGAACCAGTCGAGCTACAGAGGGGGATCTGCTCTACACGGGATCCACCCCAAATGATCTAGCAAAAGGGCTCACCTTCTGTGCAGTGCAAAGAGGCGCCGGCGGTGAACTCGTCGGTGCAACACATGTACTGCTATGCGGCGGCTACTCGAGGCCCTACGCTACGGCTATTGCTGCGAACAAGGCGCAGAGGGAAACTGCAGCCCATGCGTGCATGCATGCACTGCGTAAGCAGTTGCAGCTGCTTCGTCGTGCAAGTTCGACGATGCAACGCTCGAGCTCCTGCTCTGACGCGGCTAACGGAGAGGATAAAACGAAGGAGGGCGGGGCTGCTATTCACCGAGGGTTCAGGGAAGAAGAACTGGTGCAGGAGAGGAGGGAGGCGTCGATGTCGTGGTGCTGGAGTTGAAGAAGCTCGCCGGAGTTGAGGAAGGAGCCAACCGTCGTGGACGTCGGGGAAGCAGCCTCGGGGTCCGATATTCACGAGAACGGAACCCCACAAAAGCCCGCATGCTCCTGGTGCTGCAGAGGAGGGTCGAGGACACTGGATCACCACGGCCTCGAGCTCTTGCCGGAGCAGGCTATGGCGCGGTGGGGCACGAGGTCTTGCCCCGACGATGCTAGGAGGGGAGAGGATGGGAGAACGAGGCGCCAAGGTTAGGAGGAGGAGGCACTCGGGAGACTAACTAGCCTCGAACCACGGGCTTGGAGCTGCCTGATCGAGCAAAAGCAGGATTGGCGATGGACTGGTGGTTCGTACATGAGATGATGAATGCACGAGGAAGAAAGGTTCCTCCAGATGGGATTGGGCCGAAAACAATAGCTCTGGGCCTGTCACTCTCTTTGTGGATAACTTGTTTGCTAATTAAATTAAACACAGGGTTTGCACAAATCACAGAGGCCACATGGGGAAGGTTTTGAGAAAGACAACAAATATAAATGGGTTTCTAAAATCATGCTCCAATTTATAAAAATAAATTGGGCATTTCTAAAAAGTAAAATTTAAATGCCTTTTATTTAAATGATACTCTGTTTTTAAATAAAACAAAAAGGGAAATAAGAATAAAACCAGAGGGATTGCCTCCACAATTATCAAACGTATTTTTAGGAAAAGAGGAACATTTTTAATGGGCCAAAACAATAAGTTTTAATCTGCCTCAAATAAATGGGAAGAAAGGAGTTTTAAAACCATGGTGCAACAAAAGGGATTTGAGCTTGATCTTGTTGCACCCAACCACATAATCATCACATGCACTCTCACACATGAAAAATCCCATGCACTCTCACACAAACACCAAGGTGCAAGACAACCAACACAAGACAAAAGAAAAAAGGAAATGATGCCATGCATGATGCCATGATACACATGAAATGAAGACACCATTGAGCTCAAACCACTTGATCATCATAACTAGGTTGCCTTACAAGGAAATAAATTACGAGAGGGGAGGAATGCATTGTGGCTGTCATAACTCTCCCACACTACAAGGGGATCTCGACCCGAGATCTAGGAGTGGTAGAACTCTAGGAATTCGGAACAGAGATGGTCCTTGCGCTCCCAAGTGGCTTCTTTGATTGAATGATGTGACCGTTGCACTTTGAGGAACTTGATTGAATTATTGCGGGTCTTGCGCTCAGTCTCTTCAAGAATTGCTATAGGATGCTCATGGTAGGATAGGTCGGGCTGGAGATCGATATCCCAGAGATCAACTATGCGCTCGCGAGTCTTGAAGCATCTCCGGAGCCGAGAGACGTGAAACACATCATGCACATTCGAAAAGTTGGATGGAAGCTCAAACTGATATGCAAGATCACCTCTCTTGCCAACAACTTTGATAGGGCCAACAAAGCGAGGAGCGAGCTTTCCTTTGATGCCGAAGCGCTGAGTGCCCTTCATTGGAGACACTTTGAGATACATAAAATCATTGAGATGAAAAGTCATGTCACGATGCTTGCTATCATAGTAGCTCTTCTGACGGGACTGAGCTGCTTTGAGATTATCCCGAATGACACGGCACATTTCTTGTGCTCCAGCAATCATGTCATTCCCGAGAATCTGACGCTCACCAGTCTCTGACCAATTGAGCGGGGTACGACACTTCCTGCCATATAGAATCTCGAATGGAACCTTGCATGAGCTTGCCTGAAAGTTGTTATTGTATGAGAACTCGGCAAACGGTAGGCAATCTTCGCACTTCATGCCAAAAGAAATCACACATGTGCTAAGCATATCTTCAAGGATCTGATTGACTCTCTCAACTTGACAACTTGTCTGAGGATGGAAAGTTGCACTGAAACGGATCTTAGTACCCATCATAGTCTGAAAAGAATCCCAGAACTTGGAAGTAAAGATGCTTCCACGATCTGAAGAAATGAGCATAGGAACACTGTGCAAGGAGACTATCCTTGATGTATACAACTCTGCAAGCTGAGTTGCCGAGATAGATTCTTTGACCGGGAGGAAATGAGCTACATTGGTCAACTTGTCGATGATGACAAAGATGGCATCGTTGCCCCTCTTGGACTTCAGAAACCCAGTGACAAAATCCATTTTCACAATATCGAATTTCCACTTGGGTATAGGCAAGGGATGAAGGAGTCCTGCTGGACATTGATGCTCTGCCTTCAGTCTGCGACACACATCACACTCGTTCACAAACTGAGCAATATCACGTTTCATGCGAGTCCACCAGAAGGTCTGCTTTAGATCTTGATACACTCTGGAGCTTCCTGGATGTATCAAGAGGAGGGAATTATAGGCTTCATCCATGATAACTTTCCTGAGCTCTCCTTTCGGAATGACAAGGCGGTCCTCAAAGAACAAGGTATCTATGTCATCAACACGGAAGCACTTATATTTTGGAATGCTCTTTGCCAAGCCAATCTTCACTTTCTTCACCATCGCATCAAGAAGTTGAGCTTGGCGGACTTGGTCTTCCAAGTTAGGAGAAATCTGGAGATTAGCAAGAAATCCCTGAGGTACTATCTGAAGGTTGAGCTTCCTGAAAGATTCACAAAGATCAGGCTGGAGAGGCTTCAGAATGAGATTGTTGCAATAAGCCTTTCTGCTCAAAGCATCTGCAATGACATTTGCGGCTTTGCCCAGAGTAAAGTTAATGCTCGTATTATAATCTTGGATCATTTCCACCCAACGAGTTTGTCGAAGCCAGAGACTAGGTTAGGTGAAGATGTATTTCAGACTCTTGTGATCGGTGTAGACTTCAACTTGTCTTCCCAACAAGAGGTATCTCCCAGTCATCAAAGCATGGACCACTGTCGCCAACTCAAGATCATGAGTCGGATAGTTCTTCTCACTTGGCTTCAACTTTCTTGAGGTATAAGCTACCACTTTCTTCTCTTGCATCAGAACTGCACCAAGACCTTGGAGAGAGGCATCACATAACACTTGATAAGGCTTGGAATCATCAGGAGGAGTCAAGACTGGAGTTGAGGTGAGCTTCTCGTTGAGTGTATCGAAAGCCAATTGATACTCTAGAGACCAGAGAAACTTCACACTCTTCTAAAGAAGGTTGTATAGAGGCTTCACAACCTTGGAGAAGTTCTCAACGAACCTTCTGCAATAGCTTGCAAGCCCAAGAAAGCTTCGAAGCTGCTTCACATTCTAAGGAGGTTCCCACTCAACAATGGCCTTCACCTTTGTAGGATCAACTTTGATGCGCTCGACAGAGATGATGTGCCCAAGATACACAACTTCCTTCAACCAGAATTCACATTTGGAAAACTTAGCATAGAACTTATACTCTCTTAGCTTATCAAGGACAAGCCGGAGATGTTCTTCATGCTCTTCCTCAGTTTAAGAAAAGACCAGAATGTCATCAAGATACACTAAGACAAATTCATTCTTGAATGGGGAGAAGATATAATTCATCATCCGAGAGAAGATCGGAGGAGCATTGGCGAGACCAAAAGACATCACTGTGTACTCATAAGAGCCAAATCTTGTCGTGAAAGCAGTCTTGGGAATATCTTCTTCGCGAATGCGGATATGATGATAGCCCATCCGGAGATCAAGCTTAGAGAAAATCTTGGCACCTTTCAATTGCTCGAACAATTCATTGATGTTCGGAAGTGGATACTTGTTTCTTGTTGTCTTCTTATTCGATGGACGGTAATCGATACAGAGTCGGTCCGTGCCATCCTTCTTCTTGACAAACAGAACACCACAACCCCAAGGATATGAACTTGGTCTGATCAGACCCAGATGTTCTTGCTCATCAAGCTTCTTCTTCAACTCTTTCAGCTATCCGGGACCAAGTTTATATGGACGCTTGTAGACCGGTTCAGTTCCAGGTTCAATCTCAATTACGAACTCAACTGGCCTGTATGGAGGCAATCCTGGCAATTCTTGTGGAAAGACATCTTCATACTCATAGAGCACTGGAACTTGAGAAATGGGAGATATTTCACCCTTCTCATTGAGGGAAAACAGACGGATCGTGTCATCGCGAGCAGCAAAGATAATCACATCCTCCGAAGGATGAGTCAACTTGACTTATTTTGCTTCACAATCAATATATGCCTTGTTCATCGCTAGCCAATCCATGCCAAGGATTAGATCAATATCCGACTGGCCAAGGACAATTGGAGAATCTAGAAAAGAATAGATGCCCATCTTGACACATACATCTGAAACCATCAAACGGGAACTCCTATGTTTCCAAGGCAAAACAACTGCCAATGGCTTAGGCAACTCCTCCTGATGAAGATTATGCTTGGATGCAAATGGATATGACATGAAACAATGCGATGCACCAGTGTTAAATAAAACATTTGCTGGAATATCATTAACTCGGGGACTACCCATGATCACATCTGAGGAGTTCTCTGCTTCAGCTGCATTCACCATGTTTACCCTTGCATACTTGGGGTTAAACTTCACCATTGCATTGCATGGGGGCCTGACTGGAGGAGGAGGCAGAAGACGCCGCTGAGTGGTGCACTTGTTAGTGTAATGACCCTTCTGACCACACTTGTGACAAGTCACCTCTCACAGCAGACAGAATTTAACTTGAGGATTTCCTTAGTGCTGGTGCTAAAATTTTTGCTGGAAAGCTCGGTTGGGTGGGTGGGAAGAACCACGACCACCAGACTGCTTGAACTGCTGAGGCTGCCGAGGAGGAGGAGATACCCAATATTTCTATTCCTTCTGAACCACCTAAGTTGAGGACAAGGAACTGGAATCTCTGAAACGCTTCCTTGAGTTCTCAACTTTGAGCAAAGCCGCCTCAGCCCCGAGAGCCAAATTGTAGAACTGGTCGTACTCGAGAGGATCGTGCAAGGCAAGGGCCAGCTGCAAGTCTTCCTTCAGACCACCTCGGAACAGATAAATCTTGCTCTTCTTAGCTGGAATGTCCTGTTTAGCATAACGATCTAGCTCCTGGAACTCCACATTGTACTTGTACACAGACGAACTCCCTTGCTTCAAGCGCTTGAGTTTCTCACGCATCTCTTCCATAAAACTTGCTGGAATATAGTAAGCCCTGAAATCCCTGTAGAAATCATCCCAGCTGATCACTCTGTCGCCTCTCAAATCCTTCAACTGCTGCCACCATTCTGCTGCCTCTCCCTTGAGCTAAAATGTTGCAAACTTGACAAAGTCCTCTGGTCTGACATTACTGCACTCAAAGTGCGTGTTCATGTCACGAATCAAGTCCTCTACATCAAACGGCTGGTCACACGAGGTGAAGGACTTCGGTTGGCTCTCGAGGAATTGATTCAGAGATGCAAACTGCTGACCACCATTGTTGAAATTACCCTCATGCCCTTGGTTCCTCTCTTTCAACAACTGGAGCAACATTTGAGTGTTTGCATTGGTTGCTGCCGTAGCTTGCCATGCCTCTTGAGGAGGAGGCGATGGCGGAGGGGGTGGTGGAGGGTCAGCAGTTTCACAACCTGGATTCTGGCGAGTTGGAGGAGCCATCCTCGAGACGGACAACAACATTAGACCAGAGATGAAAAAATTCAAAGATTAAGCTGATTCAATGGACATAAATATCTGAACAAGAATTCTTACCAAATGCACTCGAACTCAAATTAGTAAGAATGCTTCCTCAAAATAACTGCCGACAATATCTGATTCAAAGCTACTTGCAATTGACAAGTATGAGCTAGAATTGCTCGGAACAAATGTACATTCCCAACATACATATGATGAAAGAATTCCTAGGTTACCAATGGAATTCCCACCTAAGAACTTCCGAAATTTTTGGTCATGCAGTCGGTTGCACGGATACAAGGAGTAATTTATCACTCAACTCCTAGCATCTAACTCATCCAGTGTATCACATCAATCAACACATAACCAGAATCTCGGAACCTCATCTATCTCAAACCCTCGTAATCACAATGATAATAAGTATGGAGGTACCCCTGAACTCTCTGCACAGTACTGGGGATGTCGGGCTTATCACGCCGCTACTAGTATTGAAGCAATTTCAAACATCCTCCGCGTGAGATACTAAGAAATCTGAATGATAACGATGTGCTCAAGAATCCCGTGGAGCTCAACTCCCCAGAATAAAATCAACACAGCATGAGGCACCAAGACAGAACTCCTGCACATCGGTATCATATAGAATCCAAAATATCCGCGTGATCCTAAATTTTTTTTGAGCGAGAAGAGGAGTAGAATTAAAATTTCCTACGTCGTAAACCTAACCAGAGCATAGAAGAAGAGAAAAGAGAAACCTACTCTCCGATATAACTAAGACCCAAAATAGTTTTTCACTAGACTCGACTCGGCCAAGTTCGATCAATCAAAGGCTCATATGGTCGTAAGGCTCTGATTACCAACTTGTAACGACTAAGATGCGGCACTTTCCTTATTTGGGGCGAGGCCTCAAAAGGGGAAAGAGACGCATCTGAGCATTTCGCAAGCAGGATAACATTGCAATACATAATAGATGGAAGAGTAATAAGATTTGGCTTACACTCGCCACAAGCTAAATTACAGAGTCACACAGTCATACATTATTCAAATGGGAAAAACAGGGTCCGACTACGGACAAGATAAATGACAAAAGCCCATGCTATCCCGCCTTATTAGGCCCACGATCACGACCAAGTGCCTCTAATCCTTAGGATATGTCACGTATAGCCTGCCATTGGCCTCGTCGAACTCCCACTTCAGTTGGGTATCCTTGGAAATGTCTGCATCTGGGGTACCTGTACCTATGGGTGGTTGTAGTAATCTATGAGCCACAAGGACTCAACAATCTCAAGACCTTGGTATCGAGTCTAACTAAGTTAATAGGTGAGGTTTTGGTGTGTGTATGAGTTTGGAGCAACCTAAGCATTTATGGTGGCTACCTTACGAAGAACAGAAATAAGTGATGGTGGTCTACGTAAGACGGTCGAGATCTAAGAATGATCACTAAGTGATCCTGAACACCTACTTACGTCATTCATAACCCCACCATGTTCCCGATCAGAGAAGGAACTCGGAAAGAAACAATCATGGTTACGCACGCAGTTGGCATGTTTTAGTTAAGTTACTTTAAGTTATCTAGAACCGAATGTTAACAAAATATCCATGTTTGCTACATAACCGCGGGCACGGCTTTCCGAAAGATTTAACCCTCCAAGGGTGCTCCAACTATCCATCACAAATTGCCACAGGCCGCATAGTAATCCTCGACCACGAAACTCGCGATCTCGTCGGATTCCTTAGAGGAAAACCTTAACTCTGAGAAGACCCGAAGTCTCACTGGAATCCCAATGCGCAAGATATATCGTTAAGGTAAGACAAGTCCAGCAGGACCGCCCGACATGTCGACAAATCTGATAGGAGCCGTGTATCTCATTCTCAGGAGACAACATATGGGAAAGCCTACGGGAAAACCAGTCCTCGAGTTTCCTCGCGGTGGCCCCGCAATCTGCCCATTTGGACCAACACTCATGAGGAGCACTCGCCCGGGGGGTTGATTAAATTCCTTGGGGTAGCTATTCCCTATGCCTTTTATTATTAACTGTTAGCAAATTAACACCAAATTTGGGTCTGGCCAGACAAACCTTAACACTAAATGATTTACCAAGGGGGTCCCCATAACAACCTTGAATGTGTTAGGAGCGCTCAGTTATGGAATAAAACACCGGTAGCCGAAACTAAAGTGACAACAGCGGAACAAATCACCCGGCAAAAGGGTGGGCCTTCCACTACTTACCAAGTATACAGGTGCATTAATTAAATAGCATTTAAATAGGATGATATTAATTGCCCATGTTACACATGGACCAGCCGGCACGTGCAACTAGCAACGCTAATAAAATGGTTGAGCAAGTCTAACTTAGCCAATCAATATTTGCTAGGAGGGGAGGTGTTTGAGGTTTCATGGCAATGTTTGATGGCCTATAAATCATGTGGTAGGTAGCAGAGATATAGCAATGGAAGTGAATCAACTAAGCATAACAAAGCAAGAAATGGTGTCAAGGTCACGATCATATTGCGTGTGAAATCTTCAGAGTGGAACTAGTCCTGATCTTCCTACACGAACTCATCGGACTCCTCGAACTCGTTTCCCATGCCTCATGCTACCCAGAGAAATAACAGCAAATGATAATGCAACAGACAATATGATGCATGTATGCACAACCTTCTAAATGTGCACGGAAACAATCCTACTCAGACGACAAAGTGCCACCTCATCACAAAATGGCACTTCTGCACAACTGCTCTAAACTGAAATCTAGTGCCACCATTGTATTCGTGGGGTCTTTCTACCCCAAACCCATATATCATACTTCTATATATGCATGCAGAAAAACACCACAACACAGAAAAGAAAACTACACATGATCAAATCTATTCATGTCAAGAACACGGGCCTGTTCTTGCACGTGTGAGATCTGGTATATGCCAGATTAGGCGAATCCATTTCTGGACTATTCCAAAAATGGAATTATCACAACAAACAGAAAAAATAAAATACAACAATTAATTGACAAGGGGCTCACTGGTCATATGCACCAGGCCCCCTAGAGTATGACATGTGGGCCCTGGGCCCACCTGTGAGTGGCACCTACACACAACAATCAACACGAAAATTAAAAGGGGTATGGTGGGGGATCGAACCCACCACCTCTACCACACAGGCAACAGACACTACCACTAGGCTATGCGCGAGCATCTGCACTACTAGGGGAAGCACACCACCTGTACCAGCTCTGCCTCACTAACCGGAGGGAAAACACCCAACAAATAAAAAGAGGCGCAAGGGGACTCGAATCCCTACCCTCCCACGTGAGAGGTGGCTCTGTTGCCAGTGCGCTATTGAGGTGTTGCTGCACTAACAGAGTAGCAGGCATGATGAACCTGCCCTGCTCTCTAAACTACCACGCGAAGAAATCAAAAGGAAAGGGGGACGGGGATTTGAACCTATGACCTCAGGGTCACAGCGCAACGCTCGAACCAGTCGAGCTACAAAGGGGGATCTTCTCTAAAACGGGATCCACCCCAGATGATCTAGAAAAAGGGCTCACCTTCTCTACAATGCAAAGAGGTGCCGGCGGTGAACTCCTCGGTGCAACACATGCACTTCTATGCGGCGGCTACTCGGGGCCCTACAGTATGGCTATTGCTGCGACACAAGGCGCGGAGGGAAACTGCAGCCCATGCATGCATGCGTGCAGTGCACAAGCATATGCAGCTGCTTCATCGTGCAAGTCCAGCGAAGCAACGCTCGAGCTCCAGCTCTGAGCGGCTAACGAAGAGGGAAAAACGAAGGAGGGCGGGGTTGCTGCTCACCAAGGGTTCAGGGAAGGAGAACCGACGCAGGAGAGGAGGGAGGCGTCGATGTCGTGGTGCTGAAATTGAAAAAGCTCGTCGGAGTTAAGGAAGGAGGCGGCCGTCATGGATGTCGGGGAAGCAGCCTCGGGGTCCGATCTGCATGGGAACGGAACCGCACGGAAGCCCACGTACTCCTTGTGCTGCAGGGGAGGGTCAAGGATGCCGGAACACCACGGCTTTGAGTTCTTGCTGGAGCCGGCCATGGCGCGTTGGAGCTCAGGGTCTCGCCCCGACGGCGCTACGAGGGGAGAGGAGGGGAGAACGAGGCGCTAGGGTTAGGAGGAGGCACTCGGGCGACTAAATAGCGTCGAACCACAGGCTTGGAGCCGTCTGATCGAGCAAAAGCAGGATTGGCGGTGGACTGGTGGTTCGTACAGGAGATGACGAACGCACGAGGAAGAAAGGTTCCTCCAGATTGGCTTGGGCCGAAAACAATAGCTCTGGGCCTCACATTCTCTCTCTGGATAACAGGTTTGCTAATTAAATTAAACACAGGTTTGCACAAATCACAAAGGCTAGATGGGGAAGGTTTTGAGAAAGACAAAAATATAAATGGGTTGCTAAAATCATGCTCTAATTTATAAAAATAAATTGGGAATTTTTGAAGAGTAAAATTTAAATACCTTTTATTTAAATGAGACTCTGTTTTTAAATAAAACAAAAAGGGAAATAAGAATAAAATCAGAGGGATTGCGTCCACAATTATCAAAAGGATTTTTAGGAAAAGAGGAACATTTTTAATGGGCAAAAACAACAACTTTTAATCTGTCTCAAATAAATGGGAAGAAAGGAGTTTTAAAACCATGGTGCATCAAAAGGGGTTTGAGCTTGATCTTGTTGCACCCAATCACATAACCATCACATGCACTCTCACACATCACCATCACATGCACTCTCACACAAAGACCAACGTGCAAGACAACCAATACAAGACAAAAGGCAAAAGGAAATGATGCCATGATGCACATGAAATGGAGACACCATTGAGCTCAAACCACTTGATCATCATAACCAGGTTGCCTTAGAAGAAAATAAATTACAAGAGGGGGAAAGAATGCATTAGGGTTGTCACAGGGGGGGTGAATAGGTGTTTTAAAAACTTCTACGGATTTCGGTTTATCCTAATGCGGAAATAAACTAAGAGGGTACTTTTCAAGCACAAATCCTAAATATACTAGGCTCAACTAAGTACACTAACAACTTGTCCTACTAAGGTGAGGACAGCAAGATTACTGAGAAGGACAAGTAAGTTACACAAACTTACTTGAGCAATATCACAAGATATGTACGTGTATGTCACAACTTAGCAATTCACACTAAACATAAGATATATCAATAGTAGCAAAGTATAAATTGCGGAATATAAAGTGTAGGCCTAAATAATTTATCTTTACAATGAAATATCCAACACAATATAATGACTACAACAATATGTTGTGAATGTACGCTCAAGTAACCAAAGTAAACCAGAAGTAAGGAGTTAGTGTTAGGGATAACTGAAGTCACGGAGACGAGGAGGTATCCGATGTTCACTTCCATGAGGGAAACTAGTCACTGTTAGAGAGGTGGATGTTACCAGGAAGGCACACTAGCGCCACGAAGGCTAGCCATATTCTCCTTGAGATATCACCACGAAGGCAATTCCCAACCACTAGTGGAAGACCTTGAGGCGGCCTCCAAACCTTCACAAACTTTTTGGGGGACAAATCACAAGTTGATTCCTCACCGAAGCACTCCAACCGCCTAGAAGTCTCTAACCTCCAAGAGTAACAAGATCAAAGGGGAAATTCTCAAGACTTGCTCAAATCACAAATTGCTTTGGTAAAAGAGAGAGGAGGAGTGGATGTATGCTTGGATGAAATCTCTCTCAAGAACTCTCAAAAATCTCTTTGGGATTTACCACAAGAATGCTCAAATCCCTCTCCTAAAATCCCACCAAAAGCAACTAATGCTATGAACGGATGGAAGAGGAGAGGGACAATGGAAGAGGTCAACAAATGAACCCTAGATCCATGGAATAGTTTCCCCCCAAATGGATTGGAGTTTTCAGGCTTGGGGGAGGAGGAGAGATCTCAAAACAATGGGGAAATCTCAGATCCAAAAGCTCTAACTAGTTGGGGGAGAAGGGTACCTTATATAGTGCCCCACTAAATCTGCTTGTTATGTAGAGAAAAATGTAGTCCGAAACATGTGGGCTTGCCCGCAACTTCCGGGCTCCCTATTGAGGCACACAATGTAAAGTTTTTGTTTAGCCCGGAACTTGCCCATGAACCTGCCCGGAACTTCTAGCCCCCGGAACTTCCGGGAGGGCCGGAACTTACGGGCTCCCTTTGGGCCAGATTTTCGCAAACTTTCTGTTTAGCCCGAAACCTTCCCGGAACTTCCCTCCCCCCAATAAATGACCAACATACTAATTGTAAAACATGCGTAACTTTTACATACAAACTCCGATTTTGATAATCCTGGGCTCGTTTTGTAGCTATTGAAAAGCTCTGTGCCCTCACATATAGAACCACCCAATATCAAACAAAATGGATGATGCAATCAATGCAAAGGTTTGAGTATAGAATTTGGAAAACCTTTTTTGGCTAACGGTTTTACTTTGGGGTATATGATTGGAGTGGAATTGTGTAGAAGATGTTGAATTGATCAAGTCCATTATGAAACCCTTTGATCCCCTCTTAATTGACTAGGATACCTATAACTAAAGACTTATAAAAGAGCTACACTACATAACTACCAATAATCCATTCTTGAGTGTATATGTTTATTCAGTGATCATCACTCCACACCACTAACGTCAAAGGAACTAATACCTTTGAGTCGAGCCTTTCAGTGGAGCTTGATGTTTTTGTTTCTTCTTTGCTCCAGCTGAAGGCAAGACATGATGAAGTCTTCAAGTAGCTCTCCCATACACAATGTGGATAGTCTTGCTTTGTATTCATCTTCACTTGTCCATCATGTGAACATCCACAAGCTTCAAGCATGTAATCCTTAGGATGGTTATCTTGAACTTGCCCTTGTCAAAAAAGATCACGAACACTTCATGTCATCCTCTCATGGACACTTGGAATCACTCTCTTGATGCGAGCCCATGAGAATTACCTAATTCTCGTAAACATAGACAACACATAGTATGGGTTAGTACACAAAGTGCAATTGCAATTACTTACCATACCACAAGATCCCATGTGGTACGTCATTTGTTATTGTGTGATGCCAAACTTTGAGTTAACTCTTCGATCTTCAGCTTGCTCAACATTTATCTTTGATCCATGATTAATCTTGATGTCTTGAAGGCCGTATTGGTTTCTTATTAGGCTTCATTGCTTTAAGAAATGATTACCAATATCTCAATTCACCATGACCATATCAAGTTTCTCCATAAATCTCATATTGGCTATAACTTGCTCGTCTTCATGATACAACATCGTTTCTTGAGAGGCACAATGAATTCTTCACTTGAATTACTTGCTTCAAGACATGATCATCCATGACTCAACATATCAGCTCATCATGATCCTATTTTCAAGACATATGTAGAATTCTTCTCTTTAATTATTCTGCCAAGGTTTTGATCCAGCATGGTTCAAACCATAAGCCAAAGCATGAGATTGTCTGAGACACTCAATGAACTCTACATAGATCATGTCTTGTTCATCACATGGAATGCATCTTGATCGTATCATATTTGATTCAATCATTGAGCTCATCCTTGATGCATGCACGACAATATGTATATGGCATTCATTCAGAATTCATTCGAACTCCTACTTGCATCTTCATGGAACAAACATACTTGAATTCATCCAATATTCTTCATGCATTGCAAATAGAACATTCCTTCAAATATATAACTCAATGCAAACATTAGTCCATTAGGATTGTCATCAATTACCAAAACCACACATGGGGGCTACATGCACTTTCAAATGGTTCCATCAGCTTTCCTCTTTATCCCGAAGACCCACATAAAATTAATAAGATTTTTACCCTGCTATGGGGGAACCAAATGCCATGTTTTTTTATTGAGTGCCATATATTCCTCATGCATGGCTTATTTCCATCTTTCATCACCAAGTGCTTCTTCAAGGGTGGCAGGTTCTCCTGGTTCAAGTGTAGAACAAACTGGACCATATTTGGCTATATGCTTGTAATTAACAGGTTTGATTACCCCTTGTTGTAGCATTGTCATGTGTGGTGCAGATGCATCACTGTTATCTGGCATAGAGGATCCCACATCGTGATTAGGGAATAGATCCACTCCTGATCCCGAGGGGGTCCGCCTGGAGCAACAATTTTGGTCCTGGCTGGGGCCAATTCCATCTGGGCTGGATCTTCTGTGGCTGGCGCTGCTGCTCCAGGCGAGGGAGGATCCACAGACAATCCTGGCAGGAGGAGCGACTCATCACGGGCCAATGATTGGGCACGCCCACTGGAGTTAGCATCGGACCCGCGTGCGTGTCACGAGTCGCCGTGCGCCGCTTGTAATATGACAGCTGTGTGGAGACGTGTGGCCGTTTCAAGCCAACGGCGGGAGGCCACATGGTTGAAGACGATTGGTGCAGGCTGGCGCCCGTGCCTTGCCTGGTCGGGCGTTGCCGTGTAGAGTTCGAAGGTTCACTTGCATTGCATGCTCTGCCACATCTGTCATGCATCATGATGCACCTAGTGATGTAGATCCCGGAGGCAATGCATGCGGCGATGCAAATCCCGGAGAGGATTTCCTACACTGCTCCGTGCCATATCCCGAGGGGGGTATATTCCCCGGATGTGAGCACATAAAATGTTGTCCATATTGGCTGATTTCAGCATCATTTTGTTCTGGTTTCACCGTTGTTTCCTCCTGCAACATGAGAAGGCTCATGCAAGTTTGTGAGAGGGTTAGTCAGCATAGGATCATCACAATTATTAATCCCCCCATGATCAAGGCCACAAAGATGTGGTTGCAAAAAAAGGATTTCCTTGCGTAGGAAGGCTCCATCACTGGGATGTAGATCAGCAAAGTGAAACTTAGTTTCATCGAAGACTACATCACGAGATATGTAGAGATGACATGTGGAGACGTCAAGGCACTTAACACCTTTATGTTGTGCACCATACCCAAGAAAACAAGATTGCTTGGAATGAAACATGAGCATGCAATTGTTGTAGGGGCATAGGTTTGTCCAACAAGCACATCCAAATACACGAAGTGATGTGTAATCTGGTTTAGTTTGGAGCAACCTCTCCATGGGAGTTTCATTATTAATAACATGACTAGGAAGCATATTAATAATGTGAACATGAAAGAACAATTCCTCCCTAAGGTGGTTTTGGTAATTATTCACAACATATGCATCATTGGACTAATGAATTTATCCAAGTACATTTCATAAAATTTTAAAGATGCTTTGGCTATAGGATTGTGTGGAGATGTCCCTTTAATGAAGGAAGGAATAGGATTGGATAAAGCTTCAAGTAAGAAGACTCTTCATTTTACACTTTATGAGAAATCACTTTGAGTCCATATGAAAGCCAATACTATTAAAAGGGGATGAGGTATTATGATGAATTGATTGCTCAAGTGCTTAGAGATAGCCACCAAAAATACTCAGCCATTCTCCCACAAAATATATTTGTCTCAAGCCAAATATGGAAAATTGGTGCCACCAACATTTCTCATTCGGCCATACTGATTTTACACTTGATAGATCGTATGCCTAATCCACCATCTCTATACAACCAACATTCTTGTCGGTGCCATCGAGTTTCGGTGACCAACTTTCGGGTAAGCTAATTTCAAATTTCGGAAATTACGAGTTTGAAGTCGGTCTCACTGAGTTTGGAAATCCAGTCTAGGTCATCATATCCGTACCATCGAGATTCATATATCGGTTCCACCGAGATTCAAAAGTTGCTACCTTTTGAGCAAGTCGATACCATCGAGTTTGTAACTTTGGTGTCACCGAGTTGGTCAATTATGGTGTAACGGTTGGATTCTGGAGGTTGCCTATATATACCCCACCACCTGTTATCCCTGCGGCTTGACCTGTCCCCATAGGGCGGGTTAAATTCTGGGATTATATACCCGTCATTAGGGCCGAGGTTGACTTGAGCTTTGTTCATGTCAAGCTACATTTTGAAAAGCAAACGAGCTGGCAGCTAATGTTGGGTTATTGTATTTTATTTGAGACTTAACATCCTTTTAGTTTTTATTGACATGACATCATCAAGGCGACTGATGTCATCTTAGGTCATCATGGCGAATCTTTTGAAAACAACATTGAGTCCAGTGTGGCGCAAAAATCTAGGCACAAACTTAGCCGCTCATTTCTTGCGACTGTTCTGTTTTGGTCCTCCTTTCCCTTATAAATAGGTGGGCAACCCCCCATGCCATTATTTTCCCCTTCTTCTTCCTCGCATCTTCTTCCATTATCACGTGTGTCAGATCTTGATTGCAGCAAAGGAAACTCTTCGAGCGGCTCGCCGATCCACAAACTTTTGCTTCCTCGTCGAACTTCTGGTACGTATATTTCTTGTCAAGGGTTTCTAGAATTACAAATAGGTTCATGTCATGTTCTTCGGGTCATCACAGAAGAAATGTTTCTTAGATACATAACTTGACACAACTTATGTTACTACTGCGGCCTTATCCTAACTCACACAGTACACAAACTTGGACAAACCCCCTTTAGAACAGCTTTCTTCCAAAATACTCACATCGGCCTCTCCGCCTCTTTTAGAACATATACTTTTCTTATTTTTTGTTCGTATTTAGATCTGTCATGATGAGAGCACTTGTTTGTAACTTGTTCATGAGGAAGTTTCCTGCCAAGTCTTTCTTGGATCTTTCAATTTGAATTTCCCTCTTTGTCTTACCGACTTAAAACCTAGTTGCACCATTGGCTGACTTAAGATGTCCTTGATAATAATTTTGCTGACTTTATCATCTAATAATCCTCTTAATATCTTCGTCCTTGGTTTACTTGTGCTTATTTTCTTTTGTATCTATCTTGAGTAATAGATGGCCCCCAAAAACTCCAAGGCTTGTAACTGAGCCAGATCTCAGGAATCCAGGCTCACCTTAGATAATCTGGTAAGTCAAGGACTTCTGCCACCCAAGAAAGAGATAAGCTAGTGAGCTCCCAAAGAAGAGACTTATCCTCAACCTCGGGAGAGGGAAGTCGTCGCCTTTACTGGTCATTTATGAAGGGGTTTCCGACCTCCCAGCTCAAAATTGTTCATGAATCTCCTGCGTTGTTTCAACCTGAGCCCCCAAGACATTGCCCCCAACACAATGACCAATATATGGCAGTTCTAGGTTTTATGTGAAGTTTATCTTCAAATTGAGCCAACAACAACCCTATTCAGGGAATTCTTCTATGCCCCTGCATTGTTTCAACATGAGGTCCCAAGACATTGCCCCCAACTCAATGACCAACATATGACAGTTCTAGGTTTTATATGAAGTCTATATTCAAATTGAGCCAACAACAACCCTATTCAGGGAATTCATCTATGCCAACCGCTAGACCGAGGAAAAAACGGTCCATCTTGTGAACTTGGCGGAATTTCTTTTCAGAGAAGGAAGAAGAACCTATTTCCTCAGTCAATACTGGCGAATCATCCCAAAGGGTGGTACAAAACTTGGTTTTATTGTAAGAATACCGCCCCTGCAAATGAAAATCCCTTGGCGGGTTACAGGCTAGAACGGATTGATAAAAACGTGGAGCTGCCTGACTGGCCAACGAGAAAAGGGAGAGACGAAATGGCTCCCATCCGCACAAAACTATGGGTCTTAATCGCTCATGGCCTGACTAGGATCGATTTTGTAACATCCCAATTTTCTTAAATTCGGATGTTAATAGATCATTCATATGCATCTCATATTTTTATGCATTATTTGTTCTTTTGTAAATTTTATTCAGTTGGCAACTTCGAGAAATTTATTGGAGTGGAGATAATATGACTTCTCCCGTGTGAAATAAAAAGTTCATGATGTTAAAATGTTATTTGAAGTTGTCCGATTTGGTTTTGCGAATTTTATAATCTCTGAAATTATTTTTAGTTAAGTTTTTAAATGCTTTTTGTGTGGCCTATTGCATAAAACTTATTTTAAAATTTTGCATTAGGTGGAACTAGGTTTCCTTTAGTATTTATTAGGATATTTATTTTATACTTATATATATATATATCTATATTAGATTTATAATATGTATATCTATATATACTTATTTATATTTATTGCGATGTGCGTATATATATATATATTATATGTATATATATGCATATATTTTTGTATACGTATATTATTATTTTATTATTTTTTCTATGTTTGTTTTTCTTTAAAAAATATATATATATATATTAATTTAATACTTTTCGTGCTTTTATTAAAAAAAAAAAAAACTAGCTGGCCAGGCCGAGCCAAAGGCTCAGCCCAGCCAGCACTACGTGCATGCACCATTGCACCACGTGCACCAAGCATCCAGCATCCCAGCTCACGTTAGTTGACCGAGCCCAGGCTCCTGCGGTCCAGCTTTGACCAAGCTCCCAGGAACCAACGAGTCCCCGGGCAGGCTCCTTGCCCAGCGACACCGAGCCGGACTCCTTTCCCGAGCCGGAGGTCGCCTCGCCAGGACCCCGCGAGGGCATAAAGTCCCAGGAGACCGCGCTCACGCTCCACCTCGTAGCGCATAGTAGCAGCCCAAATCCGTTCGGGATTCTCTCCTTCGCGAACAGCAGCACAGCCTCGCCGATTCGTATCCCCAGGAGCGCTACAACGTCGCGAACAGGAGCCTCATCCACCTCGAGTTCATCATAGGAAGCCGCCGCCTCGAATCGCGAACTAGAGACCGTGCCGCATCGTGTCTGTCGCTAGGAGACTCACCGGAGGAGCACCACCGTTCCGTTTTTCCCCGCTGTTCGTGGTGAGAACGCACGCACGAGGGATTCATCAAGTCCTGATGAACAGCTTCAGGACGAAATAAGATCTCTTTTTAATTTGTTTTTATCTCTGTCAGATTCTCGGTATAATTTTGAAACGCGTTTATCTTTTTACTCGTAACTCCGATTCAGGAAATTCTTGTTCCTGTGATCTCGTATTGATAAGTAGAACATGTTAGAACCAGTAGTTTTCAGTTTTACAAAAATTTATTTTTTTGTTAAAACAGATTATTTTAAACCTATCGGAGGCCATATTTTGCAAACCGTTCATCCGGTTTAGTTGATTCTTTTTGCGTTGTCATCGTATCAGCATGTAGATGATTTTATATCTGCTGCCATGCTATTTATGCTTTGGTTTTAAACAAGTTGTTTTATTGCCGATGATTTTATTTGGTGTTATTTGTTTGTGGCGATTGATTGGTGTGATTGTTTGCAACGTGTAGATTGTGCGGAGTGCGACGCAAACTATTGTCAGGAGTGTGACTTTCTGAACCAGAATCAAGGCAAGTTACATGTTGATCATCCTTTACCTATTATTTTTCTATGCATGTAGTATTATATCACCCTATGAAAATTATGCATGTATAGGAAGATTATTATTGCTATGCTACTGAGCTATATCCCCTCGTCATTGAAGATCGTGCTAGATATATTTTGCTATGCTATGTAGACGGGGATTGGTTCCTGTATTCATTGAGATTATGTGAGGATTACTACAAAATAAATTTGAGTAGTAATTCAGGATATAATACACCTCTGGGCGGATATGGTATTGCTGGGTGGTTTCAAGAACATCATGGTATCTACCCTCTGAATGTAAGTGGATGCCGCCCAGGTTCAAAAAGATCAAACAGACTTAGTGACTAGTAGCTTCCTTGTGCGACCACTGGCTATTATGGGCTCTGGCTTAGTTGATCAGTCGTGGAAACCTTACCCGGATGTGCCAGCTGATGTAGCTATGATAGGTGGGATGGGCCTCCTGTGGGACTAGGTGACTGCTTCTGAAAGACTTCGTCTCAATCTTCGGGTTGGGTCCAGTGGGTACAGCGTACTAACCTCTGCAGAGTGTATAAACTAATCATGATTAGCCGTGTCCCCGGTTATGGACAATTTTGAGCAGCTAGGCCATTACAGTTGTTGGATGATCTTGACAGATGACACACTTAATAAAACTTGATGGGGAACTTAATAATGGTAATAGGTTGGAGGTGGAGATGCCAATCCAACCATATATAAGTATTGTAGCAAACAAATTAAAACTTGACTATTAGGTAGCTATGAGGATAAAGTCAGCTTTCCGCAAAATAACCGTCAGCCTTCCTTTTGTTATACTATGCATATACATGTAGGTCTGTTATACTATCTTTTCTTGTGTAACTTGCCAATACATTCAAAGTATTGACCTATATGGCTGCAACGTATCATGTTGCAGGATATTCAGACGAGGAGTAAGGTACCGTTAGGGTCGCGAGTCTTCACTCAACATCGCCAGTGGGCTATGATGGGACTCATCGTTATTATTCTGCTACTTTTCCGCTGTTTATTAGTATAAAGCTAGCTAAGTGCTATGCAGATTGTTATATTTTATAAATTCTGGATCATACGTTGTAATAAATGATGCACTTGCTATTCTGGTTTTCATCTATACTGTGTGTGCTAGCAAGTCGATCCAGGGACTAGCACAGTAAAGCACAGAGACTCAAATCCTTCGAGGTTTGGTCGTTACAGATTTGATCCACTACTAGCTTCAGTGGCGTATTCAACATGTTAGTGTGAGACCCGGCCTGATGTGTGATTAGGCTCACCATCTAACCCTCAACGCTTTTCCTCCGATAATATAACCAATCATGTTCTTGTCAAAGGAACGAGGAAATTATTTTCTAACTCAAAAGAACAGTGCAGTACCTCCGGCTTGAACCCATTTTATTTGTTGAATCCTCCTCGTAAGGTATTGATCTTTCCTTCTTTATATACACTTTGTTTCTCTACTAAACTTATCTTTGACCTGCCTTTTTGATATACTTGTTTGTTCTATAGGAGGGTACTAGCTTTTCGAATGTTACACCTCAAGCCCATGCTCCTTCTATCAGTCAAGGAAATGATCCGACTCAAGATGACTCGGCTGCTGGCTCATCTTCAAAGGATTCATCGGAGGTAGAACTTGACTCACTTGGTCACTTATTTATTGAACTTGCTAATAAGCCTCCTTCTCAGGATGAATCTGAAGCACAGCAAGTCAGCAATGTTGAGGTAATTGCCATTTCTTCCAGCTCTTCAGAAAAGTTTGATGCAAGAAGGGCAAAACAAGCCGTATGAAAGGTAAAAATGTCAAATCAATATTATTTAGCTACCAATTTTCTCTTAAGGAATATACGATTCGTTGGTCAATCCAAATGCAAGACTCGGAGCGATGCGAGCCAGCTAGATCTAGGCTTGGCTCATGCACCACCGGCTCGTAAACCTCGTGTTGAGGTAATCAGTTCGTCGGCTGCTTACTCGAGCTGATATTGGTTCGATACAATCTTCAAAACTTGAATCCCTTTAAATTTCAAGAATCTTCCCCATCTTCACGTGCCTCATCAGCGACTTTACTTCCTGCTGTCGATGTCAACCATGGGTAAGTTTCTAAAAACAATTTGACTATTTATTTTACTTTTTCTAGAACTTGCACTTGACTTATAACTTTGTGCACGGCGAAGGCTACTTTATCTAGTCGCGTGGTAGGATCATGCTCTGGTACCGAGAAGCAAGATGTCTTGGACCCTCAGGCCAAAAGGGCAACCATCAAAGTCAATGCTCCTGACATACATGTCATGGACGTCTCGATTGACCTGGCAAGTGTTACTCAGGCGCCCACTCCAGATGAGCGGGTTTTAGGTGACGAAACCCCAAATCTCGTGGCTTCCCCTACTAAACACATGAGCCCGACTCGAGATCCTAGCCGCGTGGCTCCTGCTGAATACCCTACTATGTCGGTTAATCCAAGTACCTCCAAGTTTGTTATCGTGAAAGAATAATTTCAAGCTCCTACTACTTGCATCGCTCTTGCAAAAATTGTGGCTAAGTAAGAGATGATGAACCTTGAAAAGGGAAAGATCAGCTAGTTCTCCCAAATATATCCTCATTGAATGTTGGAGATGTCCTTCAGCAATACTTGACCCGGCTTACTGAGAATCGGGATATTGAAGCTGATATGGTTTGTGCTTTGAAGGAGAAATACGAGGTAATAGGCTTATTTCAGGAGTCATTATGTATCTTTTCCTATATATCACCTGTAGCCCCCAAGGGCTGGCTCATCTCCGTGAGATGAGTCGGGTCCTTAAATATAGACACTGAATTTGACCTGGAGCCTCCAAGGGCCGGCTCATCTCCCTCAGATGAGTCGGGTCTTTAAATATAGACATTGAATTCGACCTATAGCCCCCAAGGGCCGGCTCATCTCCCTGAGATGAGTTGGGTCTTTAAACGTATTTTTAAAGAACTGATGCACATTAGCCCCCAAGGGCCAAGTATATTGCTTGCAATCTTCTTGGGACTTATCTATACTTCCTCGTTGTTTATTTTGTCTTGCCTTCGGTTCATCGCCGCTCTTGTGTACGAGTTATTCTTAAGGCATATTATACTTCCGATTGCTAATAAACTGTGTATATTTACCAAAATCTGGTAGGAAATGCCGAATCTACCGCTGCAGATCTGCAAAGGCTTCTCAAGATAGAAAAAAGGCTTCGGGCTGAAGTTGAATCTACGGCGACTCTTTTCCAAAGCTCTGTTCATCAAATGCAGGATCATCTTGATCAAGTCGAGAAGGACTTTGAAAAAGGGAAAACTTCTCTCTTAGCCTGTGTTGAAAAAGCCAAAGGGAAACTTGGCCCTCTTAAAGAGAATTATTCGACCTTAGTGAAGCAAATAAATGACGTGCTCACCGCCATCTTTGGTAAAGTCTTGCAACCTTTATCTCTGTTTATATTTCTGATACTCAAGTGGATGACCCTAAAATGTTTCATATCTGTTCTTCTAGAGGCCACGTGGATCAATCCTTGGTACAGCCGCCTTTGATGAAGTTGAAGACCATTTTTCCTATGTGGAAAAGTTGTACACTGGGTATGTGTACTCCATTATCGCTGCAAAGAACCCCAAATATCTTCCACGGGCCGTCAAGGATATGCTGGAAAAAAATTCCGTCGTGCCGCAATGGGTTTCCGAAACCCAAAAATCAGCAGCTCGTGGCGGGGAAAATTTGGCCCTTGCACGCGCCAAAGCATATCTATCGGAATTGGATTTGGAGGCTTTAAAAGACGGGTTTCCTGAATATAAGTTGGATGGCTCGGAATTCATCCGAGAAGACTTTGCTCATGTCATGAAGGAGACCCGGCCCCTGGAAACCATTCATGCAGAGCTGGTTGACACGTCTCATTATTACTCGGCATATACCACTGATAATGAGTGTGTTCGAGTACCTAAAGACGACCTTCCAATCTCGTTCCACCGCATTATAAGAAAAGGACGGCTTCTAACACCGAAGCTTCTACTTCAACTGGGACCGCCTCAGATTTTGAATCTCTGAGATCAATTCAGAGGATCCAACAAGGCCAAGAGCATATTGATGATGACGACGAGTCGGAAGAATCGGGTGTTGAATATGTCGACGGCGAAAACTGATGGCGGGTCATAAATAACTCGCCTAGAAGAAAAACTTTATCTTCTCGAAATACATTTTTGTATTTTGATGACTCCTGATGTGAGTCTGTAATAGGGTAGCGACAACTCTGAGATGCCTCTAGTCACACCATCGAGCGTGTTTATTTCAGCCAACAAACAGAATCTTTATAGCCATATCTTTTATGACCCGGTTGTCCATGATGATCTCGTAATGCTGCTCCATCTCCTTGTGTCATTATTGTAGGAGAAAACAAAATTTATTTAAAAATAAACTGGTTGCAACATGTCATAATCCTGTTTTTATGAGAATTTTTAGATGGTACTCTCTAATGAAAGTTTCTAAAAAATAACAGATGATGCAGAGTATTAGTCATGACTCAGAAGTCGGCTCACTGAGACGCGGTTAAAAATAAAAGACTGACTTTTCAAGCCTAGCCTTGCTTCAGTGAAGTGGGCATAATAACCGATGATTTATCCTAGCTTTCAATATGTCGGCTCTCACATGACATACCCATGTTTTAACCTTGCCGGATCAGGGTCCATAATGGAATGATCAGTCAAGAGTACACAGAGTCATCTTCTTCGGAGTCGCCAAAACATACCATCAGGTTTAATCATTTTGTGGCGTCTTTGCCAATCAAGAGGGTAAGAAGCTGAACTCTTTGAGTTAGTAGCCCCCAAGTGACCTATAATCAAAATAGAAAGGTTTGGCATAGGATTGCAGAAGGCAATGCTATTACCGCTAAACAACAAGGGGCAGGTAGCCCCGAGATAAGCCGGATTAATTCTATTGACCATGATAATTTATTTGAACTTTGTAGCCCCTAGCTAACATACTCGATGGTAAAAAACTCATGCTCAATTTTGGCTAAAAGCAAGCTTTATTAGATTCAAATATTATAGAAGTATGTACATAATTTGGCGATCGGTACAAAAGATAATGAGCTGGTAGCTCCTAGTGTGATAGGGCAAAAAGAAATTGGCCAGGTTGGATTACTCAAACTGGTGGCTTACTTGAGAGAGGCTTTGGTAGTCCCTAAACAACCGAATAATGGTCAGCCGAATAAATGTGGAACAAAATAACAATCGGTCTTGATTTCCTTGTTCAGAACGTTGCCTGTTACCAGAATTCCCTTGTTGTTGATAATCTGATCTAGAGCCGCCTTGTTCATTAAATACTGACCCTAGGAAACCTCCAAACAAGCCGCCTTGCAGGCCAGGTTGTCCATATTGACCTGAATGTCCACCATTAGCCCCCACGTGGCCCTGAAAGGCTTGATTTCTATACTCCTGCATGATATAGCAATTTTCCGAGGAATGATTAGATGGATTATCCTGAGTACTATGCTTTGGGCAAGGCGCTTTCACTGCCTCCTCATAGTTGTGCGGCTTATTCCCATTATAAGGCCCTCCTAAGCGGCGTTGGTGTTTGAACCTAGTGTTGGTGTTGGCCACGAACTCTGAGCCTCCCTCACTCGCCTTCTGTTTATTATTGTGGTTTCCCTAGTTCCCACTTTGTTGGTTACCTTTGGCACCCTCTCCTTTCTTTCCCTTGCCGGTCTTATCCACATCTCACCCGGGGTCTTTCGTGCCATATGACTCGGTGTACCTAGTTAGAACATCCATCAAGTGGCCCATGCCTTGAGTCTTTCGCTTAATACGACCCAACTTAAGCACTAGTGGCTGGAAATGGCAATTCTTCTCCAGGATCAGAACGGCTTGCGATAAATGAATTATTTCTGCAACCCGGCGAGTCCAATGATGGGTTGACTCGCCCGTGCACTGAATGCAGTGCTGGAGATCCACAATTGTCATCGGGCGCTTGCACGTTGCTTGAAAGTTTTTTATGAAACGTTCCTTCAGCTCCGCCCAGTGTTGATGGAATTAGGTGGAAGATTTTTAAGCCAAGTTCGAGACCGCCCTTCCAACATCATAGTTAGATACTTTGCACATACTGCGTTGCTAACATCGAGCATGTCCATGGCTAGCTCGTAACTTTCAGTCCATGCCACCGGCTAAAGATCTGGTGTATTGTTTGGCAACTTAAGAGGTCCTTTGAAGTCTTTAGGCATGGGATCGCTGGGAAGAGCCAAAGACAAACATGGAACACCAATAGTCGTGGTCCACTTGTGGCTCCATGTGTTGCTGACTGGGGCTCCGTTATAGGTGGTTGAGCGGCATGCCTCACGGTCGCTTCTGCCTCCACCTAACGGGCCGCTCTTGCTATGTCCACCAAGTCTTGGGCATTCTGTAATCTTGGCCAGATCGGAGAAACCCGAGGTTATTGTCGCCGCGCGTTAATGGAAACAGTCGACGACTCCCATGACGGCTTACATAAGGTGTAGAGTGCATTCCGTCTCGATTGTATGAGTACTACACCTGTTGGGCCACTACCGTCTTCACCATCTCAATGGTGTTCCTAGCTTCAATTTCCACCGAGGTGTGTCTGTGTATGGGGAGCGCCTCCAAGTGACGCGTTGCAGCCAACATATTGTCAATGGGGTTGGATAAATGACCCCGCGGTGTGTGAAAATTTTGTAGCGATGCCTGAGTCGGATGCACCTGAGTCGGCTGTCTGTGATCATGCGGAGGGTTCTGTGCGGCGCCACAGGTACGTGGACTAGCGAATAGGCGCGTCAGTGTTACGTCTGGTGGTAACCGAGATTGATGCCTCCTCACGTGAACCGCCTCATTCGTTTGTTGACGAAGTCCAAGGTGCCACGCCTCTACCCGTAGACGCTCCGACTCATCATGGATTCGAGCATGCGTCTCTGCCATCCAGATGTTCTCGGCATCGATCTCTTTCTGAACCTTGATCATCTTTGCATGGAGTTTCACTACTTCTGCACTACGCGCTTCCCGATTCTCCTGAGTGACTGTATCCTCCAAGAGTATAGACATCTCAGCCACTAGGTCAATCATGGTTTGAGCCGGCATTTTACTCGACCTGCCAGCTTTGTTGGTAGCTCCTGTTGGTGCTGGATCTGGTGCACGTGTAGCTCCAGCCATGTAAATAGTGACTTCCCGAGGCGGGTCTTCTGGTTCCCTGGCCGCTTCTTCCTCCGAGGCCTCCCCAAGCTCGTTACTAAGGGGCAAGATGGATCTCGTGTCTCCCATGGAGGACTCGATATCATTGTTCTGGTTGTCGAGGACGTCTTCACGCTTGTCATTTTATCCATAAGGCTGAGCCCCTGGGTGTATCTAACAAACACGTGACGACTACGTATTTGGAGACGATCGTGCCAGTCATGCTGAGTTGGCTCATTGATGGTGTTGTAGATGTTCGACCCAGGCGTCTTGTGTAGATCTGGTCGAAGGGTATCTGCAAACTAGTTTCTGCTAAGTCGGCCTTTAAGCCCCAACCTGTGTTGTCGATGTAATGATTGTTGCGGTGACTCTTGATCATCATGCCCACCGCGCGACTCCCAAATCCCAGAAGGGTTCCCTTTGAGAACTCAAGTCCACCTTGTCACCCCATGGTGGGCGCCAATTGTCGTTGTTTTGTCATGGCAAATGTCCTCGTGAACGGACTTAGTGGTGAGGTCATTGTCGCGGTGTGGTGACTCGAAGGGGTTGATTGGGAAACGAGAGGCGGATTTACCCAGGTTTGGCCCCTCCGATGGAGGTAAAAGCCTACGTCCTACTTTGTGTTTGTATTGATGGGAATCCTGATTACAAGGGTGCGTGATCACTAACCTAGATCTCGAGGGTTTCTTACTTGATCTTTCTAACTTGAGGTCTCTCCTTTATATATATGTAGAATCCCCAAGTTTACAACAGAGTCCGGGTTGAATAATACATGTGACCTATTACAAGTCTATCTCATATTTCTTCCCAAGTTAAGAAATCTTTCGGCGTCTCTTGCCTTGTATGTCTTCAAGTCGCCGTCTTCTCATGATGGGTCGCTTGGTGATTTGTCGACTAACTCCTCCGACCCACCTTCTCATGTTGTCCCTGCGCCTTGACCCGGCCCCATAGGGCGGGTAAAATCCTGGGGTTACATGCCCGACACCACATCCACGTCCACGGTTTTGGCACCATTAGGTGTGCCGCGTTCATGACGAGGAGAAAGCACAATTGCTCCCTAGGGTGGCTTTGATAATTGATCACAACATATGCATCATTGGACTAATATGTTTATCCAATTATTTTTCAGAAAAGTTCATAAGATACTTTGGATAAAGGCTTATGTGGAGATGCCCCTTGATGCAAGGAAGGAATAGGATTGGCCCAAGCTTCAAGCTAAAAGACTCTTCATTTTTTATTTGTGACAAATCACATTTGATTCCATAGGAAAGCCAATACTATTAAAAGGGGGTGAGGTATTAAAATGAACTCGTAGCTCAAGTGCTCCAAGTTAGCCACCAAAATACTGAGTCATTTTCCCACATAACCTTTATGTCCAAAACCACACACTCAAAATCGGTGCCACCAACTTTCCCATTTTGGCCTCACCGAGTTTGATCTCAGATAGAACCCTAGCCATTCCCACCAAATCGGTGGAACCGAAACCATATCGATGCTACCGACTTTAGGTGACCAACATTTTGTTGTTTCCGAACACAAAATCGGAATTTCCGAGTTTGATTAGCGGTGTCACCGAGTTTGGTCATCTGACCGTTAGCCATCTTTTTGGTGCCCCCGAGTTTCGAATATCAGTTCCACCAAGATTCAAAAGTTGTTGACTTTACTGAAAATCGATACCAGCAAGTTGATGACTTCGGTGTCACCGAGTTTGCCACTTTAGGTGTAACGGTTGGATTTTGGCTGCTGCCTATATATACCCCTTCACCCACCTCTCATTCGTGGGAGAAGCACTCAGAACACACACTTCATTGCCAGATTCGTTTTTCTAAGAGAGAGCCACATACTCATGTGTTGAGACCAAGATATTCCATTACAATCATTTAAAAATTGAACTCTAGCCTCCCCAAGTTGCTTTCTACCAAATCAATCTCTCCTACCCATGTATATTCTGTGAGATGGTGATTTAGTGTTGAGGAGACTATCTCTAGAAGCACAAGAGCAAGGAGTTCATCGTTCTACCTCATCTATTACCTTTTGGAGGGTGGTGCCTCCTAGATTGGTTAGGTGTCGCTTGGGAGCCTCCTACTTCGTGTTGTGGAGTTGAACCAAGATGTTTGTATGGGCAAGGAGACCACCTACTTCATGAAGATCTATGGTGAGTAGGGCTAGTCCTTCATGGGCGGAAGACGTGCTGGGATAGACAAGGCCACTTCTTCGTGGAACCTTCGTGGGCGGAGCCCTCCGTGGACTGTCGCAGCCATTACCCTCTGTGGGTTGAAGTCTCCACTAACATGGACGTACGATAGCACCACCTATCAGAACTATGCCAAAAATCGTCGTGTCAACCTCATGCGTTTGATCTCCCTACCTTACTCCTTTACTTTACACTTGCATGTTTTACATTCTGCTGCTACACTCTTAGAACTACATGTGTAGGGTGTACTTGACTTGCCTTAACTGCCAAAACTGCCCCTCAACTAAAATTAGGAAAAGGCTAAGTTGTTATCTTGTCAAGTAGTCTAATCACTCCCTCTCTGGACATACTTTCGATCCTACAAGTTATATCATAGCTTCGGTCTCCATTGCATTGGTTTCACAACCTAGGAGAGTATGGAGTCTAGTGAGGGGAATTATCACCGTAGAGGTGCCTACTTCGATGACACTATTTTTGCTAGTTTGAAGCATAAGATGAAAATGCATATTATTGGTTTCACTCCTCACGTATGGGTTGTTATTCATCTTGGTGTACAAGATGATTTCTTCTGAGAAGGGCGTGAACCGGATCATGATGCGACAGCCGATGAACAAAAGATGTTGCAACTTAATGCACAAGCATGCGACATCATCTTCAACTGTCTATGCCCCGAACAATTCAACAAAATCAGCCGCCCTGAGAATGCAAAAGAAATTTTGGATACTTTGATCGATATGCACGAAGGTACTGATTATGTCAGAGAATATACGTAGTATGTGCTTCAAAGTCAGCATGACAAGTTCAAGATGAAGGATGGTGAAGGAGTCGCTAAAATGTACTCTAGGCTAGATCTCATCACAAATGAGATTGCCGGCTTGGGAAGCAAAGAGATGACCAACAAATTCATCATCAAGAAGATACTTAGAGCTCTTAATGGAAAGTATGGCATTGTGTGCACATTGATCCAAATGATGCCAAACTACAAAGATCTCAAGCCAACTAAAGTCATTGGTTGGATTGTTGCTCATGAGATGTCACTGAAGGACAAAGATGAGTTGCACAATAAGTCAAGCGGTGCTTACAAAGCTTCAAGCGATGCTCCCGCTACTTCAAAGGACAATCTTGTCACTTATGAAGTGATAAGCTTCATGGTCCCAAAATTCAACAAGTTCTACAAGAGTAGAGGCAAAGAGGGAAGCTCAAGCTCAAGACATGATAAGAAGCATTCGTCCAGTCGTGACTGAAACTGCTACAACTATGGGAAGCCCGAACATTACTCCAATGATTTCTTGGCTCCCTACAAACGAAGAGAAGAGTCACCTCAATGATGAAGCTCAAGGGATGAGTCGCCTCGCACAGAGAGAAGGAGTAAAGAAGATCGTTATGAATGAAGACACTCATGAAGAGGCAAGGAATCAGAGAAGAAGGACAAATATACCAAGAGCAGCTCTAGAAGAAGACATCAAGCTCATGTTGGTAAATGGGTTTCTAGCTCCGAGTTAGACAATCGATCCGAGAGAAGCTACCACTCCGACTCTGACTATAGTCAAGGCGAAGGTGTTGCCGGCATTGCACTCGTTTCCTCCAACTCCTACGACTTATTTTATTCACCAAATGAAGGATTCGAAAACTGCTTCACGGGTAAAGGCCCCAAGGTACCACACCCTGAGTATCTTGATTTCAATAGTGATGAGGATGACTTGTTAGGAGAAGATGACTTGCTCTTTGATAAAACTACTGATTGCACTGAAAATGAACTTGCTAATTATCATGCTAGTCAAGAGAAATCGAATGATGATGATAAGAAAGAGATTGAACGACTAACTCAAGAATTAAACACTTTTAAGTTAGCTCATGAAATTACTCTAGAAGATCACAGAGAGCTTGCAAGAACTCATGAGAAGCTACGCTTCAAGAACCTCAATTTGGAGGAAGAGCATGAGTTCCTAAAAGCGATCAACGATGATCTTCGAAAGAAGAGTTCTTCTTATCTAGCCAAACGATTACTCTTGTCTACTTTTGTTCCACAAGTTAAAACTAAGAACACCGGTAACAAAGGCAAGATAGTTTCTTCATCTAGTAACAACCATCCTAAAGCTAAACCTAATGACGTTGTTGCTACTAGCTCTCTTGATTCCACTAATGATTCTCTTAGCCAAGTTACACATGAGCAAGAAAACGATTTATTGAAAGGGATTATAGAGAGAGGTGTCTTCAAGAGTCTTGCCGGAAGTAAGGAATCTGAGGAAATTGTGCGCAACCAAGGAGGACACCGAAAGAAACAAGGTGTTGGCTATTTCAATGTCAACGGAGATGATTGCGAAGAAGGTCAATATCCCATTCCTAAGTTCGTTCCTCAAGAGGAGAAGTATGATCCTACTCCTCCCAAGGTAACAAGCTCACAAGATGTCCTTCTACCACAAGACCACAAGGGCAAGGGAAATCTTCAAGAAGACATTGACTTATTTGAAGAGGAACCCCAAGTCGGGGTCAAGTGGATTCCCAAGGACACTTCTAGCTACCTCATCTAGTGCTACCACAACTCCAAGGATCCCCATCAAGTTGATGTGGATTCCCAAGAGGAAGAACTAGAAAGTTCTTGAGGGGTGACTCTGCCAATCAAATTCACTCTCATTCATTTTGGCAAGAACTATATTCAATCAACCTCAACGGTATGCATTAGTTCAAGGAGTCACACATTCCCTCAAAGGTAAGCAAGGAACAAGATAATTAATGCATCCTTGGACATCATTCCATTTGTGTTTCACTCCATGTCCATAGATATTCTTGTATATGCTCCCCGTGCTTTGGGACTAACCCATGTAGGTTAGAAGAGTAAGAAACAACAAGGATTGCTCCCAACTCAAGATGATCTTCATCAACATTAAGCATCCACCACTGGTACATGTCCAACGTATCGATAATTTATGAAGTATTCATGCCATATTTGCCTATGTTTATAATAAATTTACATGGTATCGATGCACTTTATATGATTTATATAGAACTAAACCGTGGTGTTGTTTTTTTGTGTGCAGAAAATGGAAGTTCTTGGAATCGCTCGAAACTTTTTATGAGTTTTTCTGGAACATATGAGCAACGTTGGAGCAAAGAACCACCAGAGGAGGTCTGCCACGGAGTCCCAAGCCAACAGGGCGCAGCCTCGGCCTTGGTCGCGCCGTGATGGATTGTGGGGCCCACGTGGCTCCGTTGTGCGTGATTCCAATGCTGAAAAATCCTAAAAATCCTAGATTCCCAAGAAGTAAAGAGAGAACTTCCGCTCCACCTCCACAACTCTCTATATCACCGAAAAAACAAACTGGAGCGATTCCAGTACCCTGCTGGAGACGGAAAACCATCACTCGTGGCCATCTTCATCATCCCGGCGGAGGCCATGACGAGGAGGGAGTAGTTCACCCTCGAGGTTGAGGGTATATACCAGTAGCTATGTGTTCAATCTCTCTCTCTCGTGTTCTTCAAATGGCATGATCTCAAGAACATGGGCTTTGTTAATATAATTGGATCATATGATGTATTTCCCTTACCATCTAGTTGTGACGAATTGAGTCTTTTCCTTTAAGATCTCATCATGTTGGATTGAGCATATTGATATGACAGCACTTGATATATGTTGAGCATTAACTTGTGGGTTCCGGTGACCTTGTGGATCTATGCATAGGGGTTGATTGCATGTTCTCATACCATGTTCTCCCATAGAAATCTTGGGGTGCTCCTTGCACATTCTTTGTGTTGGATGGAATGTGATAGCTTTGAAATTGTTTGATGGATGTCTCATAATTTACCCACGGATACTTGAGGTGATATTGGAGTATCTAGGTGACATTAGGGTCGATTGATATGTATCATTGGTGTTATTCTAGTACAAACTCTTAGATAGATCGAATGAAAGGATAGCTTGATGTTATCTTAGTACAAACTCTTGAATAGATTGAACGGAAAGGGTAGCTTCATGTTATCTTAGTATGAACTATTGAATAGATTGATCGAAAACAATAACTTTGAGGTGGTTCTACTACCTACACCAATTTCATCTTATTGTTCTCCACTAGATAGGAACTTTGGAGTTATTCTTTGTTGCACGTTGAGGGATCCTACTATGTTAGCATTATTGAGAGATTACACTAGTGAAAGTATGTATCCTAGGCCTTATTTCCAAGAAATAATACAACATTTTGCTCGCTGTTTTCCACTTGTTACCTTGATGTTTTTATATTTTCATATTACAAAAACCTATATTTACCATCCATATTGCACTTCTATCACCATCTCTTCGCCGAACTAATGCACCTATACAATTTACCATTGTATTGGGTGTGTTGGGGACACACTATATTTCTTGTATTTGATTCCAGGGTTGCTTGAGAGAGACCATCTTCATCCTACACCTCCCATGGATTGATAAACCTTAGGTCATCCACTTGAGGTAAAATTGCTATTGTCCTACAAAACTCTGCGCTTGGAGGCCCAACACGAGTCTACAAGAATAAAGTTGTGTAGTAGACATCGAGCTATTTTCTTGCGTCGTTGTCGGGGATGTGAGTGCTTGAAAGTATATCTTTAGATCTTGCAATTATATCTTATAGTTTCTTATTTTCACTAGTTTGGTTTTATAAAATAAAACTACAAAAAAATTGAGTCTACGTTGCCTAAATGGTTTTATCCTTTTAAAGTCTTCCGTGAAAAAGTTGGTTTGGAAATTTTTGCTTATGTGAGTTCCTTGAATGATGAGCATGATTTCAATGTTGTTAGTACAAGTTCTCTTAATATCCATGATGCTAATGATGATTGCACTAGTCATAATAATAAGGTTTCCTATAAGCATGTCAATTTTTGTGGAGTGAATAAAATTTTCAAAGACATGCCATATAGGGACGACATATTTTGGAAGAAGCATAAACATGATCAAACTAATTGGTGGCTTAAAGTGATAGGCGAAAGTGCCATAGAATTATGCTCTCTTCATCCCATTACGTGCGAACTTTGCAATAGAGTCGGTCATCTTAATTTCCAAATTCATGTTTTTTTATGATCGAACCGTTTACAAATATTGTGATAATTTGATCTCCCATGAACTCTATAATGAACTTTGTTATTTTTGGGCCAGGAAGAATTGTCACATAAAATGATTAATTTGATATATTCCTTATCACTAATGGTAATGAAACTAATCTACAAGAAATCTAAATGTTTTGCGTAGTGAATTGCAATGAGAATGCTTATATCGCCAACTATAGGAAGAATGAGAAACCAATAGAATATAAAAGGAACACTAATGAAAATGTAAAGGTCTTCCAATACCCCCCCCCCTATTGTTTCTCGTGATGAATCAGGTTGCAAGGAAGAGCTTTCCATCAAACCAATCTCTTTAAGAAGCTCAAAAAAATCACTTAGACCCACACATAAGGTGGTGAAGAATAAGAAAAGAAGGAAAAGTAGAGGTAAAAAGGTATCTCTCCCAAATAATGTTGTTCCTATAATCATTGAGAATGAATACAAAAATAGTGTGGATGATGATACACTTGATGATAATTTTGGTATGCCTACTATTTGTTGTGATGAGGATGATAGGGAAGATAATGATACTCCTTATAATATTGAAAATCTTTTTAGCACCAACTTGTAAAATTTTGATGATAATAATTGTTACACTATTGGTGCTATTCATGCTATTGATGATTATGCTAATGATATGCAAACCCACAAGCTTGGGGATGATATACTTGATGAGAATGAATTATTTGAGAATATAATTTCTACAATTGATGTGTATTCCAAGCTTGGGGGTGCTATGCATAATGAAGATGATCTTTTTAGTCCCCCCAAGTTTTGATGAGAAAATTTATTATGATGATGGCATACCTCCTATTTATGATGATTATGATGATGACATGTATGCTATAAAGAGTAATGATAACCATGAAACTTGTCATCATGATTTTAATATTCAATTTGGTTATGTCAATCAATTGTCTCATGATAGTTATTTTGTTGAGTTTTCTCCCACTACTATGAATGGGGAGAAAATTACTTATGTAGAGAGTAAAGAATATTCTATGCTTGTGCATCATGAAGATATTGCTTTATGTGATAGTTATATTGTTGAATTCCTTCATTATGCTACTGAAAATTATTATGAGGGAGGAACTTATGCTTGTAGGAATTGCAATAATATCAAGTTTCCTCCCAAAAATCGTTTGCTCACAAAATACATATGCATAGGAAGAGGGTTAGACTTAAATGTGTTGTTCATATGCTTCATGATGCTCCCATTGTGTTCCAATTCAATATGTTTACGTGAGCATCATTGAAATCATCATGCCTAGCTAAAAAGGCTTTAACGAAAAGCGCTTGTCGGGAGACAACCCAATACTTTTACATTCTGTTCTTGTGTTTTGACATGATTAATCTACTTTATTAATCATGTTTTGTGTATTTTATTTCAATAAAGTGCCAAGTAAAGCCTTTGGGATAGTGTGGAAACTTGTTAGTTTGAATCTGTGCAAGAACAGAAATTTTTGCCTCCAGTATATGAATTATGTGATTTTACTGGAAAGTCAAAAAAATCTGAACTTTTTACACAGTTTTTATATGCAAATTCTATGCGTTTTCCTAATTTTTTAGAATTTTAATAGTCAGGTAAGTATGGTGTTCAGTCAGATCTTCCCAGACTGTTCGGTTTTGGACAGATTCTGTTTTGCATGCATAGTTTACTTGTTCTAGTGTTTATATAGCTTATATTGAATGATATAAATTATGAGAATGATAGAATAAAATAGTTGTCATGTGGTAATAATTATGAATCTTGTCTTGACTGTACCTAAGTGAATGATCTAACTTTATTATATTAACCCATCTCACGAAGTTCCGTTAAGTTTTGTGTGATTGAAGTTTTCAAGTTTTGGGTGAGATGGCGATATGAGGAGAATAAGGAGTGGAAAGACCCTAAGATTGGGGATTCCCAAGGCACCCCCAAGGTAATATTCAGGGAAGACCCAAGCGTCTAAGCTTAGGGATGCCCCGGAAAGCATCCCCTCTTTCGTCTTCAATACTATCGGTATATCTTACTTGGAGCTATATTTTTATTCATCACATGATATGTGTTTTTTGGAGCATCATTTTATTTTGTTATTCACTGTTAGATGTTACTTATAATCTTACTTTTCAATAAAAATTTCCAAGAATTGTCTTTAGAATGCTTGAATTGCATGTGTGATTTGTGTTGTATAACAACAAAAACTGTTGTTGTAGTATTTGAATTGTGTAATTTTACTAGAACATGTAAAGATTCTGAATTTTTTACACAGAAGGTACATATAGATTCCTTATTAAATCCTAAATTTTATAATTTTTAGAGATACATAAGTACACATTTTAATGAATTGCTACAGGCGCTGTTTACACACATTGTTGTCATACTTTTGTTATCTACTTCTTCTATAGTTTTCATGACTTATATTGGTAGATATAAATTGTGGAAATGATAGTATACATTATATAATGTTTGAAAATTATTATTCAGCTTGCCTTGGCAGTACATGAAGTGTTGATTTATTCTTATGTGTACTAACCTATCTCACGAGTTCTTTTCAAGTTTTGTGTGGATGAAATTTTTGATACATAGGTGAAACCGGGACATGAGAGGATTGAATGATATACAAAAGCTCGAGATTGGGGATGCCAAAGGCACCCCAACACAATATTACAAGAATCTCAAGCATCTAAGCTTGGGGATGCTACGCATCCCACCCCTCTTCGTCAACTATCGGTTAGACTATGTTGAGCCTAATTTTTTATTTGTTCAAATGATATGTGCTATTCTTGGAGTGCTATTTTTGTTTTGTTTGTTGTTTGAATAAAATATCAAGATCCAAAAATCTTTACTCAGAGAGAGTCCTCATATAGATACTTCATTGTTTGACTACTCATTGATCTTCACTTATATCTTTTGAGAGTAGTTTGATGTTTACTCTTGTGCTTCATGTATATCCTAAGAGTAAAATGTTGAATGAAATGAATATCATAAATGTTAAATTATATATATGCTTCATATTTTATTAAAACATGTGGTGCTTGTTTAGAACCTTTTGCTAGCCAAAACTCTGTACTAAGTAGAGATACTACTTGTGCATCCAAATCCTTGAACCTAGTTTCTTGCCATGAGAGTCCACCATATCTACCTATGGATTGAATAAGATCCTTCAAGTAAGTTATCATCCAAAAAGCAATAAAAATTGCTCCTAAATATGTATGATCTTTTATTGGAAGGAAAAATAAGCTTTGTACAAACTTGAGATGGTGAAGAAATAAAAGCGACATACTGCGTAATAAAGGTTGCCATCACAAGCGGCAATACAAAGTGACGTTCCTTTTCATTAACAGATTGCACAACCAAAAATAAAAATCACATGACAACCTTTGCTTTTCTCTGTGAAGGGCCTATATTTTACTTTTCATGTTGAGTCGACTTCTTATTCCAAACTATTAATTCCTTAGTTGGCAAGCATCATGTGGTGGGGAAAGATCCAAACACATATATCCAATTGAATATAGGTGATCATGATTCATTATTTGTTGACATTATCCCAAAGATAAATAAGTTGGGAGGTGAAACTTTAAGCCCCTATCTTCCTTGTGTTTGATTGAAAATGTTTGTTCTAAAAATATGCTTTGAGTGTCAGCAATCATGGAAGACTGAATGATAGTTGAGTATGTGGAATTTGCTGAACCAAAGCTCTTACATAGACGCTTCCTGAAAATAAGATAAATTTTAACTGTTTGATGACTGAAAACATAGTTTGCTATTTTTCAAGAAAGTTTATGGTCTATACTTTAACATGTGAATAACTTGCTACTCGATCTTGAGAATCTTTATGAGAAATACTTGTTGGTTATGATGCTACAAAAATGACTAAAATTATCCTTGATCAATATTATACATTATGCTAGCATTCACACTTCATAAATTATTTCTTTTATCATTTACCTACTCGAGGACGAGTAGGAATTAAGCTTGGGGATGCTGATACGTCTCCAACGTATCGATAATTTATGAAGTATTCATGCCATATTTTCCTATGTTTATAATAAGTTTATATGGTATTGATGCACTTTATATGATTTATTTAGAACTAACCTGGACTGACGTTGGTTTTAGCAGAATTACTCTGGTGTTGTTTTTTGTGCAGAAAATGGAAGTTCTCGGAATCGCCTGAAACTTTCTTATGATTTTTTGTGGAACATATGAGCAATGTTGGAGCGAAGAACCACCAGAGGAGGGCTGCCACGGAGGCACAAGCCAACTGGGCGCAGCCTGGGCCTTAGTCGCGCCCTGATGGCTTGTGGGGCCCACGTGGCTCCGTTGCGTGTGATTCCAACAGTGAAAAATCCTATAAATTCTAGAAACCCCAGAAGTAAAGAGAGAAATTCTTATCCACCACCGCAACTCTCTGTATCATTGAAAAACCAATCTAGAGCGATTACAATACCCTGCCAGAGAGGGAAACCCATCATCAGTGGCCATCTTTATCATCCCGGTGGAGCCCATGACGAGGAGCGAGTAGTTCACCCTCGAGGATGAGGGTATATACCAGTAGCTATGTGTTCAATCTCTCTATCTCTCTCTCTCTCTCTCTCTCTCTCTCTCTCTCTCGTGTTCTTGATATGGCACGATCTCAAGAACACGGGCTTTGTTAATATAGTTGGATCATATGATGTATTTCCCTTACCATCTAGTTGTGATGAATTGAGTCTTTTCCTTTAAGATCTCGTCATGTTGGATTGAGCATAATTGTATGACAATACTTGATATATGTTGAGGCATCAACTTGCGGGTTCCGTTGACCTTGGGGATCTATGCATAGGGGTTGATTGCACGTTCTCATACCATGTTCTCTGCAAGAAATCTTAGGGTGCTCCTTGCACGTTCTTTGTGTTGGATTGAATATGATAGCTCTGAAATTGTTTGATGCATGACGCATAATTTACCCACGGATACTTGATGTGACATTGGAGTATCTAGGTAGATCGAACGGAAAGGATGGCTTGATGTTATCTTAGTATGAACTCTTGAATAGATTGAACGAAAAGGATAGCTTGATGTTATCATGGTACGAACTCTTGAATAGATTGATCAAAAAGAATAACTTTGAGGTGGTTGTACTACCTACACCAATTTCATCTTATTGTTCTCCACTAGATAGGAACTTTGGAGTGATTCTTTGTTGCATATTGAGAAATCCAACTATGTTAACATTGTTGAGAGATTGCACTAGTGAAAGTAAGTACCCTAGGAGTTATTTGTAAACGTTAATACAATGTTTTGATCGTTGTTTGCCACTTGTTACCTTGTTGTTTTTATATTTTCAGATTACGAAAACCTATATCTACCATCCATATTGCACTTGTATCACCATCTCTTCGCCGAACTAGTGCACCTATACAATTTACCATTGTATTGGGTGTGTTGGGGACACAAGAGATTTCTTGTATTTGATTGCAGGGTTGCTTGAGAGAGACCATCTTCATCCTACACCTTCGATGAATTGATAAACCTTAGGTCATCTACTTGAGGGAGAATTGTTACTGTCCTACAAAACTCTGCGCTTGGAGGACCAACACGAGTCTACAAGAATAAAGTTGTGTAGTAGACATTAACCAGTACTTCACCTACTTGAAGTCTTCTATGACAAAATCCAAGGTTAGTTTATCCCTCTTAGGGGGGATGTCATATCAAGGGGAGATTTACTCTGAATCTTGAGTATAAGCATTTCCTAGGGATATGAACACATTAATGCTTATGTAAAAGTGGTATCAAGTATTTTTACTTGGCCCCTAAGTCAATATACTCATATATAGATGACTTTATCATCACCCAAGTGCTTGATAGATGCTAGGATTTGTGTGCATGTTCACCATATTTTATCCATCATCTTATTGTGTGAGCATGTTGGTCTGCATATTCTTGTTCATTCCAGATCATCCAATTGTTGTTATTTGGCTCTTAATTTATATTTTTCCAATTGGATGGACAAGAATGCCTAGGACCCTTCTCTAGCTATCTATGCTTCCTCATCTCAAGTTCTATTCATGCTTCATCCCAAAACTTGAACAAAGCACTTGTTGATCCCTCTGTGTGAAGGAGCACTCGGAGTTCTGTATCGTCAAAGGTTGCCTTCCAAAACCTCTTTGTGAATCTCGGTGAAACTATCCCCACAATCTCGGTTCCACCGAATTCCCAAAGTTGATCTCGGTTTTCAATCTTGGTACCACCAAAATCACCATCTCGGTTACACCGAGTTTCCCTGTCAGCTGACAGCAAAGGAACTCGATGACACCAACAACAAAAGGGTATATACTCTGGCGGAAAGGATTTTGAGATCAGTTCCTCAGAAACCCTTCGTCTCAAACCCAAAGCTGCCCCGAAGGACCTCTGGTCATCGCCTTGGCCTCCCCGAGCACCTCCGCCATTGGGATTATCCGTTGTCCACGGAATCTTCACCACCATCGCCGTCGTAGTCGGACTGCCACCAAGTTAGGGTACGGATCCGTTTTTCTCTTGCACTCCTTTGATCAATCTCATGCGCATTAGAATTTTTATCCACAAGACACCATGTGAAAAAACCCTCCTCTCCACCAGAAAATCACGTAGCATAGAGAACGATGGAATTTAGGATCTGATCTGACGCATCATGCAACTCGGTGAGACCGAGTTGGTAAAATTAGTTCCACCGATTTTAGTTTTAGGGTTCCTGAGAAACAACTCGGTGAGACCGATCAGTTCTTTTCGGTGACACCGCAAATGACTGCCAAGTCTGTGTTATTCAAGTAGAACTTCTTGATGACTCTGAAATGGACAACCCGGTGCTACCGATTTGCATTATGTAGAAGATCATACCCTACGTTTCTGAATTCAAACTTCAAAAATCGTCTCTGTTTTGTGATGCCCAACCCTTCTGCTCCTCTATATCCTCTCACAGGTTTGCGTGTCTGTTGGTTTGCTGCTGAGTTGTTGCTTGTCTACCAAGATGTCAGGATCTGAGGATAGCCAGAATGATTTGAGAGAAAATAGTGTCGAGATGGACTCAGGCAGCTTTTGACCCAAGTTCTCCCAGCTCTCACGGCTTGCCCAAAGCAGCCACTAGGCACATAAAAAAGCTTGATTCAGATGAAGAGGGCTCATATTTCGTGCTAGAGGAAACTTTAGCTCCTCCAAAGGCTCCTAAGAAGACTGTCACGAAGGAGTATGCTAATATTGATGATCTTAGAGCTCCAAAATTTGCAAGACAGAGTACAACACTTTCCATTGACAATCCTCCTAAGAAGGCTAGTGCAAAGAGAGCCAGGAAGAGGGTAATTCATGTTGTTCGGGGACAAACCTCCATGTATGAGGACCCAAAAGATGCTGCTGGAGAAGATGAAGTCCCAGTTGATGCCCCTCCTCCTCCTAAGAAGAAGAAGCTCATGGCTGATGACATGCCCAGGAAATCTGCTTCTAAGCCTCCTTCTAAGGCTAAGAAGGTTGTAGCTCATCAAAAGACTACAAAGGACATCCCTATAGTTGCCAAGGAGAAAGGCCCTGCTTCTAGTGCCTTTGCTGCAGAGGAAGAAGAAGAGAATGCACCCATTCTCACAAAGCTCCGACCAAATCTGCCACTTCACAATGTTGCTCATCCAGTAGCTGAAGATATGAAAAAGAGGAAAGATGCAGGTTTGAGGAAATGGAGACCTGCAGATAAATTTGTCATAAGAAGAAGAAATGTTGTTGATCCAAGGTTTCACACTAAGGAACAACAAGATTTCTATGACATTGTTTTGTATGACAAAAGTCCAGCTGTTAGTGACATGAGATATGTTGACTTGGCTTACATCAAAGACAATGAAGATTTCTTTCCCCATGTGCAAGACAACTTCAAGTCTGTGGACACTGAAGATTTTGTTGGAAAAGAGATGACCTCATGGAATGATGAACTAATCATGGAATTCTATTCAACTCTTCATTTCTATGGAGATGGTTCTATTGTCTGGATGACTGATGGGCACAAGTATGAGTCAATGATTGATGAGTGGAACACTATCATTGGTTCCCCTAAGCAGAAAGAGAGTGATGTTGATGTGTATTTTGAACCGAAGAAGAGTCACAACTCCATGGCCAACATGTACAAGCCAATTCCTCACAAGTATTTGGCAACTCACAAGATGGGCTCTGTGTACTTCTTGCAAGCACGAATACCCACAACTAACACAATTTTGAGGCACACCTTGATGCCTAAATCAGGTGAAGATAAGATAATTAGAGGTCACTCCATCAATTTGCTGCACCATTTGGACACTCGCACTAGATTCAGAGTGATGGACTTGATAGTAGAGACTATCCGGAGAACTGTTGTAGAACAGAAAAGATCATGTGGATATGCCCTATACATTCACATGCTTATCAATGCCAAGCTAGGCAAGAATGTATATCTCCTTAATCGTCTCCATTTACCTCTTCACCCAGAGTTTGAAGACAATGAAGTGGTGATGGATGACAATGATCCCAGCTCAGCTGCAACCAGAATGGCAGTAGAGGCAGCAGAAGCTGAGGCTGCAAGGAATGTGCCACCACCAGTTCCACAGCTCAGAACTCAAGCTGAGCAAATGGCATTTCTAGTTAGCTCTATCCAAGGTATGGAGAAGAACATATCATAGATTCTGCAAAATCAGAAGAGCCTAGAGCGGGTCGTGGAAATAAAGTTTCATGAGATGGATGTGAAGGTTATGGAATTGACCACTATAGTCAAAAAAACTTCAACATGAAGTTGACTCAGTGGAGATTCCACGCTCAGATGATGATGATGATGATGAGTCGCCTCCTCGCACTACTATTCAGTTCAGCACCAGGCCTAGGTCAGCTGATGTACCTACTCTAGAGACAATACAAACTTCATCAGCTCAAGCATCTGCACCTTCGGCTCCAGCTCCAGCTCAAGCACCTCCAGTATCTACTCCTCCAGCTCCATGACATTTAGCAGAATCCTTCATGGATGCTCTCTTGTCAACTCCATCATCAGCTTCCCAGAGAGACAATTAGCTATATACTTTTGAACTTTTTGGTACCTTGTTGCCAAAGGGGAAGAAATGTATAGATCATAGGGCTTCGAGAGAGAGATCTTTTGACTTTATTTGCTCTCATTTGGTTTTACAAAACTTTGATCTGTTGGATGACTTTATCCAGATCCCTGTGCTTGATCAAACGCTTTGCTTGATTGATGCTACACTATTATCTTTTAGCTATCCATGTGATGATCATTCAATTATCTTGTTGGTGTCATGTGCATTACTATTCATTCTTATCTTGTATGTGCACCACCAAGATGTATGTGACATGGAAGAGTGACCCATGATCCTAATTGATTGTGCATTTACACACAAATGAACATTATAAATAATGCACAAATTTAGGGGGACATCTTGCTTTTCAAATTCTTCTCAAAGCGTCGATGCTAATCATTGATTATATCATTTGTCGAAGCTTTGATCTAGATGTAGTCATCAATTACCAAAAAGGGGGAGATTGAAAGCATAATTGCTCCCTATGGTGGTTTTGATAATTGATCACAACATATGCATCATTGGAATAATATGTTTATCCAAGTATATTTCATAGAAGTTCAAAAGATGCTTTGACTAAAGGCTTCTGTGGAGATGCCCCATGATGCAAGCAAGGAATAGGATTGGCCCAAGCTTCAAGCTAGAAGACTCTTCATTTTATATTTGTGATACATCACATTTAAGTCCATAGGAAGCCAATACTATTAAAAGGGGGTGAGGTATTAAAATGTATTGGTTTCTCAAGTGCTCAAAGTTAGCCACCAAAATACTCACTCATTTTTGCCACATAACCATTCTTTCCAAAACCACACACTCAAAATCGGTGCCACCAACTTTCCCATTTCGGCCTCACCGAGTTTGATCTCACACAGAACCCTAGCCATTCCCACCAAATCGGTGCAACCGAAACCACATCGGGGCTACCGAGTTTAAGTGACCAACATTATGTTGCCTCGGTACACAAAATCAGAATTTCCGAGTTTAAGTATCGGTGTCACCGAGTTTGGTCATCTGACAGTTAGCGACCTTTTCGGTGACATCGAGTTTCGTATATCGGTTCCACCGAGATTCAAAAGTTACTACCTTTAGTGAAAGTCGGTACCTCCGAGTTGATGACTTCCGTGTCACCGAGTTTGCCACTTTAGGTGTAACGGTTGGATTTTGGGTGCTACCTATATATACCCCTCCACCCACCTCTCATTCATGGGAGAAGAACTCAGAACACACACTTCATTGCCATATCCGTTTTTCTGAGAGAGAGCCACATACTCATGTGTTGAGACCAAGATATTCCATTCCAATCATTTGAAACTTGATCTCTAGCCTCCCCAAGTTGCTTTCTACCAAATCAATCTCTCCTACCCATGCCTATTCCGTGAGAGAGTGATTTTGTGTTGAGGAGACTATCTTTAGAAGCACAAGAGCAAGGAGTTCATCGTTCTACCCCATCTATTACCTTTTGGTGGGTGGTGCCTCCTAGATTGGTTAGTTGTCGCTTGGGAGCCTCCTACTCCATGTTGTGGAGTTGAACCAAGATGTTTGTAAGGTCAAGTAGATCGCCTACTTCGTGAAGATCTACCGTGAGGAAGGCTAGTCCTTCATGGGCACAAGCCATGGTGGGATAGACAAGGCCGGTTCTTCGTGGACCCTTCGTGGGTGGAGCCCCCCGTGGACTCTCGGAGCCGTTACCCCCCCCCCCCATGGGTTGAAGTCTCCACTAACATGGGCATACGATAGCGCGACCTATCGGAACCATGCCAAAAATCATCGTGTCATCCTCGTGTGTTTGATATCCCTACCTTACTCCTTTACTTTACACTTGCATGTTTTACAATCCGCTGCAACACTCTTAGAACTGCATGTGTAGGGTGTACTTGACTTGCCTTAACTGCCAAAACTGCCCCTCAACTAAAATTAGGAAAAGGCTAAGTTTTTATCTTGTCAAGTAGACTAATCACCCCCCCCCCCTCGAGACATACTTTCGATCCTACACCACGGGGTTGACGCGTGGCTCGTGGCTGGCCCGTACACTGCCGCCGCGCCCGCACCACCTCATGGGTCCCCGCCTTCACCCCCTCCTCCGCCGGCCCAGTGGCTTGCACCGCAGACGCCAACGCCCACACCCGAGGCTGTCGGCCCATTTCGCGGCCCGCTTGGCTATGTCCCCTTGCCTATGCGCACTTTCATGAACGCGGAGGAGGCGATCGCCTTTGTCTCGGCGCCAACCGGCTCCTCTGGCGTCGTACACCTTGGTGCGGGGATGGAGGCATCGGCACCATCGCTCCGCCTTAGCCGGAGATGGCCTTGGGCTCGAGCAGCCACGTGGAGAGGCGTTTAGGCCGCCTCTTCGAGCGTTTCGTCGCCGCCATAGACCACCGCCCCAGCCGCTGCATCGGCTCGTGGGATCCGGTGGGCCTCGGCCTCACCCCGCCCTACCATGAGGTGTGCGCCTCGACCCCGTCCTGGTCGCCTCTTCCTCCGATGACGAAGATTCCCCAGTGTTTGCTCATGATTGCCGGAGTGATGCAAGGAGGTGTCGGCGGCTTCTGCTCCCGCCAAGTGCATCGAGGAGGTCGTGGGGCTCGTGGGTGGTGCGGGGCAGCTCCATGTAGCCTATCACATAACCGCCCCTCCCTTGCTCTGCCTTATGTGGTGGCTGGAGTGGGCCGGCCAAAGGTCATGGCGGCCGAGGCCCAAGCGCCCGGCTGCCCCCTCCAGGATTTGTTTTTCATTTTATTTCTCTTTTTAGTCAAATTTTAGTACTAATTATTGTATTACTGTCATGTTAGACTATATCTAGTACTGTTTAGTACCTAGGTTGACTACTAATGTTTAGTCCAGTTCTAGATTTATTCTAGGTTATGACGTGTAATTATTAGTGTGTTTACATTATGCAATGGCTTGATAATAGAAATAAAGTACCGGATTTGATCCGGAAAGAATGACATGTTCTATGTGTTTACCACATATCAAGTTCTCTTGAGCATGTTTTTGCGGCTGAGACCATCTTCTCTGGCGTATTAAACTTGCAATTTTTTGAATATTTCTCCCTCATTATACTTGGAATCACAAGGTCATGAGTTCTGATCTACTGCTTTTGCAAACTATCCCCTCTTACTGTGAGGTCTACGTTTTGTCAATCTTAACAAGCGATTACCTTCAAAGTGTATTCCTTATATCCAAATTGTAGCATACACAAGGTAATAGCATGCAGCCTATTACTGTGAGATATAAGTGATCTTCAATGTGTTATGTTCACACAATTGAGGTTGAGAATCTTTCACGTTTTCACTTGAGCATCAAATTTTTGCATTCTAATTACAGAACCATGATGGGTTTTAATTTACCCCCTCTAAATTAATTATCTATGGTTCTCGATGTAGTCAAAGATGACTGCCAAAGAGTTTGAGGAGCTTGCCCTCAATGGACACAATTAGCATGCATGGGCTATGGACATCAAGATCAGGCTTGCGTCCCGTGGGATAGTGTGTGCAATCCAGACCCCAGAGACTCCTCTCCCTGCTGGAGCCACGCCACTGATAGAACGGCAAGAATATGCTGATTTATTCATCATAAGGCACCATATTCATCGAGATCTCAAGTATGAGTATTTACAGGGGGAATCTCCTAGTACTCTCTTTCTAGCCCTCAAAATGAGGTATGAACAGCAGAAGGTAGTAGTTGTTGGATCGAAAGTATGCCTAGAAGGGGATGATTAGACTACTTGACACGATAAAAACTTACCCTTTTCCAAATTTTAGTTGAGGGCCACTTTTGGCAGTTATGGCAAGTCAAGTACACCCTAGACATCCAGTTCTAAGAGTATAGCAGCGAAATGTAAAACATGCAAGTGTAAAGTAAAGGAGTAAGGTAGGGGGATCAAACGCATGAGGTTGACACGGCAATTTTTGGCATGGTTCCGATAGGTAGCGCTATCGTACGTCCATGTTAGTGGAAACTTCAACCCACACAGGGTAACAGCTGTGGGAGTCCAGGGAGGGCTCCACCCAGAAGGGTTCCACAAAGAAGCGGCCTTGTATATTCCACCACGGCTTCTGTCCACACAAGACTAGCCTCACTCACGGTAGATCTTCACGAAGTAGGCGATCTCCTTGCCCTTACAAATATCTTGGTTCAACTCCACAACATGAAGTAGGAGGCTCTCAAGCGACACCTAACCAATCTAGGAGGCACCACCCTCCAAAAGGTAATATATGTGGTAGAACGATGAACTCCTTCCTCTTGTGCTTCTAAAGATAGTCTCCTCAACACACAATCACTCTCTCATATAGGTAGGCGAGATTGATTTGGTGGAAAGCAACTTGGGAGGCTAGAGATCAAGTTTCAGATGGTTGGATTGGAATATCATGATCTCAACACATGAGTAGGTGGCTCTCTCTCAGAAAAATGGATATGGCAATGCAATGTGTGTTGTGAGTGCTTCTCCCACAAATGAGAGATGGGTGGAGGGGTATATATAGGCAGCACCCAAAATCCAACTATTACACCTAAAGTGCCCAACTCGGTGATACCGAAGTCATGAACTCGGTGGTACCGACTTGCACTAAAGGCAGCAACTTTTGAATCTTGGTGGAACCGATATACACAACTCGGTGACATCGAAAAGGTGGCTAACGGTCAGATGACAGAACTCGGTGACACCGATACCCAAACTCAAAAATTCCAATTTTGTGTACCGAGGCAACAGAAAGTTGGTCACTTAAACTCGGTAGCACCGACACAGTTTCGGTTGCACATATTTGGTGGCCATGGATAGAGTTTTGTCTTGGATGAAAGTCGGTAGGACCGAATTGAGAAAGTTGGTCGCACCGATTTTTTGTATGTGGCTTTGGACAGAGTAATTATGTGGGAAAATGACTGAGTATTTTTGGTGGCTATCTCTGAGCACTTGAGCAACCAATTCAGTTTAATACCTCACCCCCTTTTAATAGTATTGGCTTTCCTATGGAATCAAAAATGATTTCTCACAAATATAAAATGAACAGTCTTCTAGCTTGAAGCTTGAGCCAATCTTATTTCTTTCATGCATCAAGGGGCATATCCACATAAGCCTTTAGCCAATGTATCTTTTGGACTTTTCTGAAATATACTTGGATAAACATATTAATCCAATGATCGTATGTTGTGATCAATTATCAAAACCACCCTAGGGAGAAATTGTGTTTTCAGTCTCCCCCTTTTTGGTAATTGATGACAACATATAGATCAAAGCTTTGACAAAAGATATAATCAATGATTAGCAGCGATGCTTTGAGAGGTATCTGAAAAGCAAGAGCTCCCCCTAAATTTGTACGTTATTTATAATTTGCGTTTGAATGCAAATGCACAATCAATTAGGATCATGGGTCACTCTTCAATGTCACGTACATCTTGGTGGTGCGCATACAAGATAAGAATGAATAGTAATGCACATGACACCAACAAGATAAGTGAATGATCATCACCTAGATAGCTTAAAGATAATAATGTAGCATCAACCAAGCAAAGTGTTTGATCAAACACAGAAACAAATATAAGGTAATCCAAAAGACAAAAGTTGTAAAATCCAAATGAGATCAAATAAATTCAAAAGCTCTCTCTCTCTCTCTCTCTCGAAGCCTATGATCTATACATTTCTTCCCCTTTGGCAACAAGTTACCAAAAAGTTCGAAAGTATAGAGCTAATCGTCTCTCTGGGCAGTTAATGAAAGAGTTGACAGAAGAGCGTCCACGAAGGCTTCTGGTGAATTTCTTGCAGCTGGAGGAGTGGATATTGGAGGTGCTAGAGCTGGGGCTGAAGCTGAAGGTGCTAGAGCTCGGGCTGAAGCTGAAGGTGCATATGCCTGAGCTGATGAAGTTGGTCTTGCTTCCAACACTGGCACAGCTGCTCACCGGGGCTTGGTACTGAACTAAGTGGTAGTGTGAGGAGGCGACTCTTCATCATCACTAGTTGAACCGGGTGTCCTCACACCATCAACTTAATGCTTGAGTTGATCGACACTTGTAGATATCTCAGTCACTTTGACATCCAAATCATGGAACTTTGTTTCCACGATTCACTCCAAACTTTTCTGATTTTGCAGAATCTCCGAGATGTTCTTCTCCATACCTTGGATAGAGCTTATTAGAAATGCCATTTGCTCAGCTTGAGTTCTGAGGTGTGGAACTGGTGGTGGCACATTTCTGGAAGCCTCAGCTTCTGCTGCCTGTGCTCCCATTATAGTTGCAGCTGAGCTGGGATCATTGTCATCCATTACCACTTCATTGTCTTAAAATTCTGGCTGAAGGGGTAAATGGGGACGGTCAAGTAGAAATGCATGCTTGCCTAGCTTGGCATTAATAAGAATATGAATGTACGGGGCATATCCACAAGATCTTTTCTGATCAGTAGCAGTCCTCCGGATAGTCTCTACTATCAAGTCCATAACTTTGAATATAGTGTGAGAGTCCAAATGGTGCAGCATGTTGATGGAGTGGCCTCTAACCATTTTATCATCACCTGATTTAGGCATCAAGGTGTATCTCAGAATGGTATTGGTTGTAGGTATCCCTGCTTGCAAGAAGTACACTAAACCAAGCTTGTGAGTTTCCAAGAACTTGTGAGGAATTGGCATGTCATATTGGCCATGGAATTGAGATTCATCTTCTGCTCAGAGTATACATCAACATCACCTTATTTCTCCTTAGGGGCACCAATGATAGTGGCCCACTCATCAACAATAGATTCATACTTGTGACCATCAGTCATCCAGACAATAGAACCATCATTATAGAAGTGAGCAGTTGAATAAAAGTGTATGATAAGCTCATCATTCCATGAGGTCATCTCTCTCCCAACAAACTCTTCAAGGTCCAAAGACTTGAAATTTTCTTGCACATGGGGAAACAAATCTTCATTGCCATTGATGTAAGCCCAGTCAAAATATCTCATGTCACTAAGAGCTGGACTTTTGTCATACAGAACAGTCTCATAGAAGTCTTGTTTTTCCTTGGTGTGGAATCTAGGATCAACAGTAGTCCTTCTCCTTTTGGCATATGGATCTGCAGCTCTCCATTTCCTCAACCATGCATCTTTCCTCTTCTTCATATCTTCAGCTACTGGATGAGCAGCATTGTGCAGTGGCACATGAGGTCTGACTTTTCTAAGGATGGGTGCATGCTCGTCTTCTTCCTCTACAGCAAAGGCACTCGAAGCAAGGCATTTCTCCTTGGCAGCTGCAGGAGTATCCTTTGTAGTCTTCTTGGGAGCTACAGCCTGGTCAGCCTTAGAAGGAGGCTTTGGAGCAGATTTCCTGGGCATGGCATCAGCCATGAGCTTCTTCTTGTGAGGAGGAGGAGGAGGGGCATCAGCTGGGATCTCTTCTTCTTCACTAGCAGCATCTTCTGGGTCCTCATACATGGAAGTTTGTCTCCCTACAACATGGATCACCCTCTTCCTGGCTCTCTTCACACCAGCCTTCTTAGTAGGTTTATCAATGGAGATTGCCATACTCTGCCTTGCAGACTCAGGAGCTCTAAGATCAGCATGCTTACAATACTATTTCCTGACGGTCCTCTTGACAGGAGCTTTCTCTTTTAGTTTCTGAGGTGCTGAAGTTTCATGTGGCACAAAATTTGAATCCTCTTCATCTAAATTAAGCTTATTTCTCTACCTGGTGTTGCCTTGGGCAAGCCATGGAAGCTGTAAGAACCAGGGTCAGAGTCTGTCTTCTCGGGACTTGTGCGTGAGTCCATCTCACGGCTATTTTCCTTGGAGTTGTTCTGGCTGCCGTTTGAATCGGACATACTGGCACACAAGCAACAACACACCAGCAAAACAGCAAGCAGCAACCCTGTGAAATAGATATAGAAGAGTAGAAGGGTTGAGAATCACAAAACACGGCTGATTTTTCAAAGTTTGATTTCAAAAACTCTGGGTGTGATTTATTGCAGAATGCAATTTGGCGGAACCGGGTTTATCGTTTCGGAGTCACCAAGATTGTCCACTCGAGTGACAGAAACTTGGTAGCCTTTTCGGTGTCACCAAAAATAGCTACTTGGTCTCTCCGAGATGCTTCTCAGAAACCCTAAACACGAATTTGGTGGAACCGATTTCACAAACTCGGTGTCACCGAGATGCATGCTATGGGAAATCAGATCCATAATTTCGTCAATCTCTACTCTACGGGAATTTTCTGGTGTATACAAGAACTTGCACATGTGGATTTTAGATAAAAATAACTACTGCGCATAGATTGGTTTTGGGAGCGCAAAAGATGAGTAGAGTCGTACCCTAAATTGGCGGTGGTCCGACTACAGGGACGACGGCGGTGTAGATTCCGTCGACGGCGGCGAATCCCAGTGGCGGAGGAGCTCGGGGATGCAAAGGCGATGACCAGGGGTCCTTGGAGGCAAATTAGGGTTTGGGTACAAATGGTTTTGAGGAAGTGTTTTCAAAATCCCTGTCGGCCAGGTAATATACCCATCACTATCGGTGTCACCGAGATGACAAAATCGGTGTCACCGAGTTCCTCTGATGTCAACTGACACAGAAACTCGATGTAACCGAGTTAGTGATTTTGGTGGTATGGAGATATAAAATTCTAATCAGCTTTGTAATTCGGTGGAACCGATTTTATGGGGTTGGTTTCACCAAGATTCACAATGGGGTTTTGGAAGACAGTCTTTGACAATACGGAACTCCAAGTGCTCCTTCACACAGAAGGATCGAGAAGTGTTTGTTCAAGTTTTGTGATGAAGCATGAATAGAACTTGAGATAAGAAAGCATAGATAGCTAGAGGAGGGTCCTAGGTATTCTTGTCCATCCAATTGACAAAAGATAAATCAAGAGCCTAATAACAACAATTGGATGTCCTCGAATGAGCAAAAACATGCACACTAACTGCTCACACAATAAGATGATAGATAAAACATGGTGAACATGCACAAACATTCTAGCACCTATCAAGCACTTTGGCGATGAGAAAGTCATCTATATATGAGTATATTGACTTAGAAGCCAAGTAAGAATACTTGATCATAGGTCATACTCATCGATTAAGCACAAGTGGGGTTACCACTTTTGCATAAAGTATTAATGTGTTCATATGCTTAGGAGATCCTTATACTCAAGATTTCGAGTAAAGCTCCCCCTTGATATGACATCCCCCCTAAGACGTACAAACTAACCTTGGGTTTTGTTGTAGAAGACTTCAAGTAGGTGAAGTAGTGGTGGATGTTGAATGTTGATGGAGATCATCTTGAATTGGGAGCAATCATTGTTGTTTCCTACTCTTCTCATCTACAAGTTAGTCCTAAAGAAAAAGGAACATATGCAAGAACACCTATGGACATGGAGTGAAATACATATGGGCTCATGTCCAAAGATACATTAATTACCTTGTCCCTTGCTTACCTTTGAGGGAATGTGTGACTCCTTGAACTAATGCATATGTTTGAGGTTGATTGCATATAGTTCTTGCCAAAATGAATAAGAGTGAATTTCATTGGCGGAGTCACCCAACAAGAACTTTCTAGTTCTTCCTCTTGGGGATCCACATCAACTTGATGGGGATCCTTGGAGTTGTGGTAGCACTAGACGAGGTAGTCCTAGTAGTGTCCTTGGGAATCCACTTGACCTTGACTTGGGGTTCCTCTTCAAATAGGTCAAGCTCCTCTTGAAGGTTTCCCTTTCGCTTGTGGTCTTGTGGTAAAAGTCCATCTTGTGAGCTTGTTCCCTTGGGAGGAGTGGGATCATACTTCTCCTCTTGAGGAACAAACTTGAGAATGGGATATGGACATTCTTCCCAAACATCTCCGTTGACGTTGAAGTAGCCAACACCTTGCTTCTTCTGATGTCCTCCTTGCTTGTGCACAATTTCCTCAAATTGCTTACTTATCGCAAGACTTTTAAAGACACCTCTCTCTATAATCCCTTTCAATAAATCGTTTTCTTGCTCAAGTGTAACTTGGATAAGAGAATCATTAGTGGAATCAAGAGAGATGCTAGCAACAATATCATTAGATTTAGCTTTAGCATTGTTGTTACTAGATGAAGAAACTTTCTTGCCTTTGTTACTAGTGTTCTTAGGTTTAACTTGAGGAACAAAAGTAGACAAGATTAGTCGTTTGGCTGGATAAGAAGAACTCTTCTTTCGAAGATCATCATTGATTGCTTTTAGGAACTCATGCTCTTGCTCCAATTTGAGCTTCTCGAAGCATACCTTCTCATGAGTTCTTGCAAGCTCTTTATGATCTTCTAGAGTAGTTTAATGAGCTAACTTGAGGGTGTTCAATTCTTTAGTTAGTCGTTCAATCTCTTTCTTATCATCATCATTCGATTTCTCTTGACTAGAATGATAATTAACAAGTTCATTTTCAGTGCAATCACTAGTTTTATCTAAGAGCAAGTCATGTTCTCCTAACAAGTCATCCTCATCACTATCAAAATCAAGATATTCGTGGTGTGATACCTTGGGGCCTTTAGCCATGAAGCAGTTTACGAACCCCTCATTTGGTTAATCAAATAAGTCGTAGGAGTTGGAGGAAAAGAGTGCAATGCCGGCAACACCTTCGTCTTGACTATAGTCGGAGTTAGAGTAGTAGCTTCTCTCGGATCGGTTGTCAGACTCGGAGCCAGAAACCCATTCACCAATATGAGCTTGATGTATTCTTCTAGAGATGCTCTTGGTGTATTTGTCCTTCTTCTCCGATTCCTTGCCTCTCCGTGACTGTTTTCGTTCATAATGATCTTCTTTACTCCTTCTCTCTATGCAAGGCGACTCATCCCTTAAGCTTCGTCTTCGAGGTGACTCTTCTCTTCGTTTGTAGGGAGCAGAGAACTCATTGGAGTAGTGTCCAGGCTTCCCACAGTTGTAGCAGTTTCGGTCACGACTGGACGAACGCGTCTCATCATGTCTTGAGATTGAGCTTCTCTATTTGCCTCTACTCTCATAGAACTTGTTGTATTTTCTGACCATGAGGCTTATCTCTTCATCAGTGACAAGATTGTCCTTTGAAGTAGCGGGAGCATTGCTTGAAGCTTTGTAAGCTCCGCTTGACTTGTTGTGCAGCTCATCTTTGTCCTTGAGTGACATCTCATGAGCAACAATCCTATCAATGACTTCAGTTGGCTTGAGATATTTGTAGTTTGGCATCATTTGGATCAATGTGCACACGGTGTCATACTTTCCATCGAGAGATCTAAGTATCTTCTTGATGATCAATTTGTCGGTCATCTCTTCGCTTCCCAAGTCGGCAATCTCATTTGTGATGACAGTTTGCCTAGAGTACATTTCAGCGACTCCTTCACCATCCTTCATCTTGAACTTGTCAAGCTGACTTTGAAGCACATCCAAATTAGTTTCTCTAACAGAATCAGTACCTTCGTGCATATCGATCAAAGTATCCCAAATTTCTTTTGCATTCTCAAGGCAGCTGATTTTGTTGAATTCTTTGGGGCATAGGCAGTTGAAGATGATGCCACACGCTTGTGCGTTGAATTGTAACATCTTTAGTTCTTCCGCTGTCGCATAATGATCCGGTTCACGCCCTTCTCCGAAGAAATCACCTTGCACAGCAACACGAATAACAGCCCATATGGAATAATTAAAACCAAGAATGTGCATTTTCATCTTATGCTTCCAACTAGAAAAATTAGTGCCATCAAAGTATGCAGCTCTACGGTGATAACTTCCCTCACTAGACGCCATACTCTCCTAGGATGTGAAACCAATGCAATGGAGTACAAAGCTCTGATACTACTTGACACGATAGAAACTTAGCCTTTTTCCCAATTTTAGTTAAGGGTCAGCTTTGGTAGTTATGGCAAGTTAAGTACACCCTACACATGCAGTTCTAAGAGTATAGCAGCGGAATGTAAAACATGCAAGTGTAAAGTAAAAGGAGTAAGGTAGGGAGATCAAACGCATGAGGTTGACACGGCGATTTTTGGCATGGTTCCGATAGGTGGCGCTATCGTACGTCCATGTTAATGGAGACTTCAACCCACTGAGGGTAACGGTTGCGAGAGTCCACGGAGGGTTCCACCCACAAGGGGTCCATGAAGAAGTGGCCTTGTCTATTCCACCACGGCTTCCGTCCACACAGGACTAGCCTCACTCACGGTAGATCTTCACGAAGTAGGCGATCTCCTTGCCCTTTCAAACATCTTGGTTCAACTCCACAACACGAAGTAGGAGGATCCCAAGCGACACCTAACCAATATAGGAGGCACCCTCCTCCAAAAGGTAATAGATGTGGTAGAACGATGAACTCCTTGCTCTTGTGCCTCTAAAGATAGTCTCCTCAACACACAATCACTCTCTCACAGAATAGGCATGGGTAGGAGAGGTTGATTTGGTGGAAAGCAACTTGGAGAGGCTAGAAATCAAGTTTCAAATGGTTGGATTGGAATATCTTGACCTCAACACATGAGTAGGTGGCTCTCTCTCTCAGAAAACTGGATCTGGCAATGAAGTGTGTGATCTAAGTTCTTCTCCCACAAATGAGGGATGGGTGGAGGGGTATATATAGGCAGCACCCAAAATCCAACCGTTACACAACTCGTGACACCGAAAAGGTGGCTAACGGTCAGATGACACAACTCGGTGACACCGATTCCAAAACTTGGAAATTTTGGTTTTGTGTATCGAGGCAATAGAAAGTTGGTCACCTAAACTCGGTAGCACCGACACAGTTTCGGTTGCACCGATTTGGTGGCTATGGCTAGGGTTTTGTCTGGAATGAAAATCGGTAGGGCCGAATTGAGAAAGTTGGTGGCACCGTTTTTGTGTATGTGGCTTTCGACAAAATGATTATGTGGGAAAGGATAGAGTATTTTTGGTGGCTATCGGTGAGCACTTGAGCAACCAGTTCATTTTAATACCTCGACCCCTTTTAATACTATTGGCTTTCCTATGGACTCAAAAATGATTTCTCACAAATATAAAATGAAGAGTCTTCTAGCTTGAAGCTTGGGCCAAACTTATTCCTTTCTTGCATCAAGGGGCATCTCCACATAAGCCTTTAGCCAATGCATCTTTTGAACTTTTCTAAAATATACTTGGATAAACATATTAGTCCAATGATGCATATGTGGTGATCAATTATCAAAACCATCCTAGGGAGCAATTGTGCTTTCAGTAGTCCTACCAGAAGCACTCCATGATTCGACTCATCTGTGCCTTTAGGATTTCAAGTCCATTGGTGAGTACAATCATGTCGTTCATAAGATATGTTCCAAAGTGTGCTTTTGTGAGAAGGAACCTACTGAGGGGGAGAAGATAGAAAAAACTCTGTCTACTATGCTCCCTTGAGACAGGATCCTCTAACAGCAATACTGTGCTCGTAACTACACTGTATATTCCGAGCTTATTCACATGTTACTTCAGTCTGAAAAGCATGATGAGCTACTCACTAAGAATGGCTCTCAGCGCCCATTTGGGGCACAACCTTTTACATGTAGTTCATCTGAATGTCGCAAATAGACAGAAGTTTAATGGTACCTTTCAGGGTAAACAGTCCAATTTCGAGCACAAGCGAAAGTGTAATGGGACAGAAAATTCATAAACTCACGCAAGGGGAAAGGCACTGCAAAGCCCGGGTTTGATAAATCTAAGCTTTGCAACAAGTGTTGATGTTACATGCATTCTACTCAAAAGTGCACAATACCCAAGAATTTGGTTATGCTCTACTTGTAATCTCGGGGACGCAAAGAACGTCAAGGGAAAAGGCTTGAAGCCAACTTCAACCTTCATCCGCATAGCGCAAATGGAGCTAGTGATTCGCACGATTATCATCCGGATCGAGCAACGCCATGATTCCTTATCTTCTTGAGGACCGTGCTAAAACAGAGGTCATGTTGCTTGAGTACACCTCAAACAATATGTTTGGCCACTTTGACTAGTCCCTCGATCTCCTTAGTGATCTACTTAATTATGTCCATTTGTGATGATTGTAATAAGAACATAAGTTTGTTGTTGTCTTTGTATTATATTATATCAACACATTTGATATAATAAGATTGTACTCTATGTATTAACATAAGGTTTTCTTATTGAAAATTCTTTTGTTTTATATAGTTTTCTACGGGAATAATCCGATGGAAGTGGAATAATGCCTTGTAGATAGTGGTACCACAAACTCTATAGTGAGGGAGATATTCTAACTACCGTTGGATGTGATAGAGTGATTGTTGGTACTCGACGTGCCATATTAACCCTCCCAAGTGGTACACAAGTGACGATCGAGGATGCTTTATTGTATCCCGACTCATCACGTACCTTGATCATTTATCGAGATATCCATAAGAATGGTTTCATATTGAAACCCATGAATACAATAAAGAGGAGTATCTACTCTTTACTAAAGCTCATGAGTACGGGAAAAAGGTACACGAGAAAATTCCTTCTCTATCGTTTGGTTTGTACTATACGTACATCAAATCTGTGGAACATGTTGCATACAAAGTAATTTTTCAACATATTAACGCATTCCAAACCTGACCTGATGACCTAGGCCATCCCGGAATCGGGATGATGAGAATAATTACTAGCAATTCCTTTGGTCATAATTTGCTTGAGTCAAAATTTCCTCAATCTTCTGATTTTGTGTGCACATCTTGTGCCACGCGGAAGCTAATTTTGAGGCCCTCGTATCTCAAAATACAAGTTGAACCACTTCAGTTCCTTGAACGCGTTCAAGGAGACATTTGTGGTCCCATTCACCCATTATCTAGACCTTTCAGGTATTTCATGGTTCTGATTGACGCATCTACACTATGGTCACATGTGTGTATTCTATCCACACGGAACCATGCATTTGCCAAAATAATGAGGCAAGTCATTCAGTTGCAAGCCCATTATCCTGAAAGTCGAATTAAGTCAATTTGAATGGACAACGCTGCAGAAATCTCCTCACGTGCTTTCAATGATTATTGCATGGCTTTGGGGATTAAAGTTCGGCATTATGTTCCATATGTCCATACAGAAATGGTTTGGCCTAAGCATTGATTAAGAGGACTAAACTCATTGCAAGACCGTTGTTGATGAATTGCAACTTGCCAACCTCTTGTTGGGGTCACGCCATTTTACACGCTGCTAACTTGATACAATTGAGGCCAACTGCATATCACAATACTTCCCCTTTGGAATTGGTACATGGAAATCCTCCAAGCATTTCCCATCTGCATAAGTTTGGATGTGCTACATACATCCCGATCTCACCACCACAGCAGACATCTATGTGTTGGAAATATGCCCTAGAGGCAATAATAAAGTGGTTATTATTATATTTCCTTGTTCATGATAATTGTCTGTTATTCATGCTATAATTGTATTAACCGGAAACCATAATGCATGTGTGAATACATAGACAACAACATGTCCCTAGTGAGCCTCTAGTTGGCTAGCTCGTCGATCAATAGATGGTCATGGTTTCCTCATCATGGACATTGGATGTCATTGATAACGAGATCACATAATTAGGAGAATGATGTGATGGACAAGACCCAATCCTAAGCATAGCACAACATCGTGTAGTTCGTCTGCTAAAGCTTTTCTAATGTCAAGTATCATTTCCTAAGACCATGAGATTGTGCAACTCCCGGATACCGTAGGAGTGCTTTGGGTGTATCAAACGTCACAACATAACTGGGTGATTATAAAGGTGCACTAAAGATATCTCCAAAAGTATGTGTTGGGTTGGTACGAATCGAGACTCGGATTTGTCACTCCGTGTGACGGAAAGGTATCTCTGGGCCCACTCGGTAATCCATCATCGTAATCAGCTCAATGTGACTAAGGAGTTAGCCACGGGATGATGGGTTACGGAACGAGTAAAGAGACTTGTGGGTAACGAGATTGAACAAGGTATAGGGACACCGACGATCGAATCTCGGGCAAGTATCATACCAGTAGACAACGGGAATTGCATACGGGATTGATTGAATCCTCGACATCGTTGTTCATCCGATGAGATCGTCGTGGAACATGTGGGAGCCAACATGGATATCCAGAAGTCCCGTTGTTGGTTATTGACCGGAGAGGTGTATTGGTCATGTCTGCATGTTGCCCGAACCCATAGGGTCTACACACTTAAGATTCGATGACGCTAGAGTTGTAATGGGAATAGTACGTGGTTACCGAAGGTTGTTTGGAGTCCCAGATGAGATCCCGGACATCTAGAGGAGCTCCGGAATGGTCCGGAGATAAAGATTCATATATAGGAAGTGGAGATTTGATCGTCGGAAATGTTTCGGGGATCATCGGTATTGTATTGGGACCACCGGAAGGGTTCCAGGGGTCCACTGGGAGGGGCCACCATCCCCGAAGGGCCACGTGGGCCAAAAGTGGATAGGAACCAGCCCCTAGATGGTCTGGTGCGCCACCCACCAAGGCCCAAGGCGCTAAGGGCAACAAACCCTAGGACGTGGTGGCTGCCTTGGGTGGCAAGCCACCCCCTAGGGCGCCGCCCCTCCTCCTCTTGGCCACCGCACCACCTAGGGGAAACCCTAGGGTGGCCGGCCCTCCTCCTCCTATATATATATATATATATATATGCAAGGGTTTGGGGCTGCAAAACACACAAGTTTCTTCCTCCCTCGGCGCAGCCCTGCTCTTCCTCTGTGATAGCCTAGCTTATTAGGGATGATAGACTATTCATATCAATAAGGAATTCCTTCTTTTCCAGGAGCCAATTCGAACAGAACTCCCAGGTTAAGCGTGCTCAGATTGGAGTAGTTCTAGGATGGATGCCCGACCGGGAAGTTGATCCCGGGTGCGCATGAGTGAGGACAAAGTGCGCAGAAAAGACTAGTATTGATATGTGGGTCTAGTCTAGATCCCACCAGGAGTAACGACCGCCGGTGGGTGTGTACGGGGCGTTATATCCTCCTCCTTTGTAGCGCTTGGCGAAGCCCTGCCGGAGTACCACGCAGCTCCACCGTCACCATGTCGTCGTGCTTCCGGAGCTCTTCCTCAACATCTCCTCTCTCCTTGTTGGATCAAGGTGAAGGAGACGTCACCGGGCTGCACGTGTGTTGAATGCGGAGGCGCCGTTGTTCGGCGCTTAGAGCGTAATCTTCCGCGATCTGAATCGCTACGAGTACGACTCCATCAACCGCGTTCATAGTAACGCTTCCGCTTAGCGATCTTCAAAGGTGTGAAGATGCTCTACAACCTTCCTCGTTGCTGGTTTCTCCTAGATAGATCTTGGTATGACGTAGGAATTTTTTGAATTGCTACGTTACCCATCACTATGGGCCCACACAAAAAGTTGGGGATCTATGTGGGGTAAAAATCGCCCTTTATTATCAAGTACCTCGAACCCCTTACTAGCGGATGTGTTCACACCTCGTCACGCTGATTGCGTATTCAATGAGGAACATTTTCCGGCATCAGGGGGAGATTTCAAGACTTCAAGTACTAGGAAGAATGCCCGGAAATTGATTGGAATTCTCATGACATTTCATCCTGTGATCCACATGCCCATGAGACTGAACTTCACGTCCGGAAGATCATTAATTTGCAACATCTTGCAAATAATCTCCCAAGTTCATTTACTGATCTGAAAGGTGTTACAAAATCCTTAAATTCGGCCAGAAACGTGCCAGAAAGAGTGGAGGTGTCAATAAAAACCACTGAACTCCCTGTTCCTAAATACAGGGGGAGTAGTACGGTCTCTGACCTGGAGCAAGCTTCTAGCAAGCAGCAAAGGAAATCGAGGAGAAAAACCTCGGAGTTAGTAAATGCAGGTCAACTCAACGTAGACAAATACCTGATAGGTAGTATACACGAAGTGGAAGGGCAACCTCCAAAACCTAGCTCCAATGTGCACAAACTAGCTAGAACATCGGAACACCCAGACTCGATCGTATTGGGAATCACGAAGAGTCTCTAGGGGTGCAGGAAATTTCCATCAACTATGTTGATTCTAGAGAATCATTTGACCGTAAGACTACGAGTGTGGACATATATTTTGCTGAAAAGATTGCAGATACGCTTCTCATTGATCATGATCCAAGGTCCATCATTGAGTGCCAAAGGCGCTCTTACTAGCCTAAATGGAAGGATGCGATCCAAGCAGAAATTGCCTCGCTTAACAAAAGAAAGGTATTCACTGAAGCAATACCTACACCTCCCAATGTTTTCCCTATGGGACTCAAATGGGTTTGTCCGGAAACAGAATGAGAACAATGATGTGGTGCGATATAAAGCAAGGCTTGTAGCACAAGATTTCACGCAGAAAACTCAGCATTGATTTCAATTGAACATACTCTCCAGTAATGAGTAGAACCACTTTCTGATATCTTATATCTTTGACAGTGCAAAATTGTCTATCCATGCAGATGATGGACGTCGTGACCGCATATCTTTACGGGTCACTAGATTCAGACATATATATGAAGGTTCGTTACGGAATCTCTATCTTGAATAGAAGTGCAAATCGCAAAATGTATTGTGTAAAGTTGGATAAGTCATTATATGGCTTAAGGCAGTCGGGACGGATGTGGTACAACTGACTCAGTGAGTTCCTTCTTTAGAATGGTTACTCCAATAGTGATGATTGCCCATGTGTCTTCATCAAGAAGTCCTCTACAGGATTTTGCATCATTTCTGTGTATGTTGATGATCTCAGCATCATTGGCAACACACGAGACATTGATGAAGCACGCAATCACCTAAAGGTCGAATTTGAGATGGAGGATTTGGGTAAAACCAAATTTTGCTTAGGTATCCAACTTGAGCACCTTCCCTCGGGAATCACGGTACACCAAGCTACCTATATCCAGAAAATATTAAAGAAATTTAATATGGACAAATCGTATCCATCTAAAACTCCTATGGTGGTTCGATCTCTATATCTAGAGAAAGATCCGTTCAGGCCAAGGGATGATGCAGAACAGGTGTTGGGACCTGAAGTTCCATACCCCAATACCGTTGGAGCGCTTATGTATCTTGCAAATTGCATAAGACTTGATATTGCATTTGCAGTGAATCTACTTGCTAGACACAACGCAGCTCCTACCAAACGTCATTGGTGTGGAGTGAAGAATATATTTTGATATCTCCAAGGCATAAAGGATCTTGGCCTATTTTTCGAGTTCGAGACAAATTTGGATTGTCATATGATTGAATATGCACATGCCGGTTATTTGTCTCATCTCCATAATGCTGGACCACAAACCGGCTTTGTGTTCCTACATGGTGGTACTGCTATATCATTTAAGTCTTCAAAACAGACTATGGTGACAACATCTACAAATCGTTCTGAAATAATTTCATTATTTGAAGCATCACGTGAATGTGTATGGCTTCGCACAATGATAAACCATATACAAGTCATGTGGAATTGGTTCGATAGGATCACCCACCATTATCTATAAGGATAATACGGTATGTGTTCCACAAATGCAAACACCATACATCAAGAATAATATCACTAAGCATATTTCTCCTAAGTGGTTTTCCCCCATAATCTTCAGAAAAAAGCAGGAAAATAAGCATCCTGCAAGTCAAACCATACGACAACCTTGCTGATTTATTTAATGAGTCTCTACCAAATTCAACATTCTAGAAATATGTTCATGGAATCAGTATGTAACGATTTAGGGACTTGCACGCATTAGCGGGTGTCTCTTTATGAAATATCCTTGTTTAATGACTATCTCATTATGCTATCTCTTTGTGAGTTTATGTTTCAAATTATCATCAAGTTCTCAGGAAGAACATTTTAAAGGAGACCCAACAATAGTGAGATGAGTCTACATTGTTAAGCGTAGATTAGGGAAAGTGTTAAGATTAAATTACCAATTGTAATTAAGATTATCAAGTTCTCGGGAAGAACATTTTAAAGGAGACCCAACAATAGTGAGATGAGTCTACATTGTTAAGCGTAGATTAGGGAAAGTGTTAAGATTAAATTACCAATTGTAATTAAGGAAAATCTCTCCTTCCCCAACGGACATGCGGTTGCACCCGCACGAACGTCTATGTCCGTCTGCAACCGACGCATCTCCCTGAAATCGACTCCTCCTATGGATCATTGTGTCTTTCCAGAAGATATATAAGCATCATGTAATCCACCAAACAAGGGGATTAAATCACTTGATTCAAAAACCCCAAAATCAGAAGAAAAAAAATTGATCCCATAAATTTGTACCGTAAAAAGATCACTCAACATCCTACAAGTATATAGGGTATGTGAGTTATCTTGTTGGTAACCATTGAGGAGGCCGAGGGGCGGCACATCACCAACCAAGCGATGCTCCAGCAGCTCCAAACCAAGAGGCAAGGTATGTACGAAGGCCAGATGAGCCCTGACAGTTCGCTTCCCTGTCCAGATTCAGCTCTTCCAAGCTCCTTTTCTCCGTGTGCACCAATACTACCCCAGACATGGACAGGCATGGACATGGTGAAGACGGGTCATTGCTTTGTGTAGGACATCATTTCAAATATGTAAAGAAAAGCTAGAAGAAACAACCAAGGAGGCATAATAGGACCTTTAACCAAACGCGAAAAGCTAGCCTACAAAACTAGCTAGAGGCTAATCCCGACGATCAACTCCGGTATACAAAATCGAGTAACGACACACTGAAAGAAAAGAAAAACACATTATTTGTTCCGATTAACCGTGACACAATAATCCAACGTCGGGCAAAATTTAAAGGCAAGTCAAGACAACGAGGATGGCGTTCAGGACAGCACAGCACACAACCTTCACTTCCCCCCTAGAGTGGGGAACTGTGACTGATCTTCGATAGATGGCGCAGCCGCCTGTCCGCGCTGGTATCCTCCTCCAAACCCGCCCCTGACTCCACGGCCCTCGCCGCGGCCCCTCCCACGCCCACGGCCGCCGTAGTACCGCTCTCCCTCGGCAGGCTTGAGGAACTCGTTGATGCTAAGAGACTGGAGAAAAGATTTGCAACATTAGCACCTAGAAATTTCTTTTTAAAAGCAATAACGGTAACACAACATAACCACCACAACCACAATGGACTTGTTACACAATATGTTAGCTGTTTAACCTAAGGTTGCCCCTTGCTTTTACCCCAAACAAACTAGCAATTGCACGGTTGATTCAGAATTCCAGATTCCAACCGAAGAAGATTGATCCAAATTCACCTAATTTGCTACATAACTGGCTAATTGACACAATAACAAAACTGTAAATTCAATGGAACTTCCAAAATCATGCTGTACCAAACTGGGACTATAGAAGACAAAAAAAGCTGAACAACTAATCAAATACAACTTTACTACGACTGCCAAATGTGAGAACTAATTGCACTCAGGATTATAAAATGCTACTCCCACCATTCACTATTATAAAATGTTCTGGATATTTCGATATGGATTACAACCGGACTGAAATAAGAGAACACACTAAAATACATCCGATTTAGACAAAAGTTAGAACATCTTATAATAGTGAACGGAGGGAGTAAACCATAAGAACACAAATAAGTATTACCTTCTTGGCACGTTCATCGCGCTCGGTACTTTCCTTCTTCTTCTCCTTGTCAGAACCCTAAGGAGACACGGCAAACTCATACATATATTCAAAAATTACCAAAGAATTTAAGAATTAAAATACCATATACTGCTAAACATACCAATTTAATGAAAATCTCATCATTGGCTTTCTTGGTAGACAGTGGCTGCAGAGACTGCAGGTCCTTGTCAACTTCAACCTTTCTTTCTTCAGTCTTCAATGCTAGTAGTGCTTTCCGCTGTTCCTCCCTTATTTTCTCGTACTCCTCTAGAGTCATCTCCTGTACAATTGAAATATTAGTACACCCAAAATTTGAGTGATGGCAGCAGACATGCATCAAGGAACCAAATGCCATAACATAAAGAAATAGGCAACCAAATTTGAGCCAAATAGGACTAGCTCCTGGGCAGGGGGTGTGCACTGACATCTCCAGCAGCATGAGAAGCTCGGTCCATGGAATTAGATAACAGTGCAATAGTAAATGAGCAGGTTCATCTACTATGATTTGATTGAAATGATCCACACATCTCTTGCACACAAATAGCAAGTCGGTGCTTTTGTGCAAACAAAGCAGGCAAATGAAGTAAGAAAATACTCAAGGCATGTTAGGAGCAGGAAAATATAACGAATGATTATTTTCCTGCGAAATGCACTAAAAACAGTGTTCCTAGTGCAAGAATTAAAATCCGCTAGAAACATATGAACCAAAAAAGAGTGCAATACATATTTGAGAGAAATCCAAAATCCTATTGTCTTAACTGCGAATTATGAAAATCCTTTTCTGGCTAGACCCTTCATTGCACCAAGGGTGAAGGAAGTACATCATCCCAACAGGATCAATGCCAACAGATAACAAGACAATAATGGACAAATAAAGGGCCAGATCAAGCCCTGCCTACTAGTAAACCACCAGCTACTACAAAACATTTGACTTCAGCAAACCTACACAAAAAGTGTAATCCCCGCACATAAATTGCATTTGGGTGTAGCCTTTACCTTATCCTCTTCATTCTCTTCCTCCTCCTTTGCAGCACCATCCTTCTGGCCTTTGTTCTCCTCTGTAGTTGGAGGAGCATCATCCTGCTCACCCTGCTTCTCAGCGCTGGGAGCATTATCCTCAATTTTGAGAGCTTCATCAGTTTCCCTGGTTACACAAAACAGATTCATCTCTTATAACTCCCTTCATCGATTCAGATAGTAGCGAAAAGCAGCAATTGATGGAAGTGTCCTTACTGTGCAAGACCTTCATCAGTGGAAGATCCCCAGTTCCCACGGCCTGCACCATCACGTTTCATCCCCTGGCCACGACCAGTCCCACTGTGGCGCTCATAGTTTCTCCGAGGCGGTCTCTCAGAGTCGTCACCAAACTCACTGTTGCGGTAACCACCACGTCTACCTCCGCCTCCACGGTATGGGGGTCGAGGGCCTCTCTCCCCGTCCCCGCCTCCAGTTACAGCGCCATCCCCACCATAACCTCCCTGGTAGCCATTCGTATTCTCGCTGCCATAGTCACGGTTCTGGCCGTACCGGCCGCCTCCTCTGCCGCGGCCAGGTTCACCACGGCCAAATCCTCCACGTGATGGTGGGCCTCCGTTCCTCGCATCCCTCGCTGGAAGAAAGTCAAATTAGAGGCTTCAATAAACTTCATGTTTGAGAAAATGGAGCTGGGATATAATCAAAAGTTCAAGCGGCGTATTAGAAGTAAGGCATATGTTCTAATTTCAAGCGATGAACAGCCCACGCCTCCACAACAAATGACATCAGATTTACAACCGACGTGGTAGACCAACCGAACCACATCAAAACAATCCATACCACGTCAAAATGAAATGCTTATCAGTAAACATGCCCAAACTAATCGCAAAAAAATAAATTTTGAATCAACCGAACCACATCAGATGCTGGAGAATGCCGAATTGCTCCAAATCCAGATCTGGCGCTCTTGGCGCTACAACTCACCAGCCTGTCCCGGGGGAGCGGGTTTGGTCGGCAACTTGGCTGCCGCCCCGGTCTGGGCCGCCTTCCCAGCAGGCGCAGCCTCCGGCTTGTTCGCCAGGGCCTTCTTTGCCGCCGCGGCCTGCGCCGCAGCAAGCAGCTGCGAGGGATCGTCGTTGTCGTCGGCTCCAAGGAGATCGAACTGGTTGAGGGACGACATGGCGGCGGCGGCGAGGATGGGGGGCTGCGGTGGATCAACAAGCTGTTCGGGAAGCAGACGGGAGACACGAGCTAGCAGCTTCGCCTGATGGGCCGCGATGCCATTAGAAGACGAGGTGGATGAGGGGTGGGGGGAGGGGTTTTGGATGCGGCGGCGGCGAGGGGTTGGGGGAGAGGGGAGAGGGGAGAGTGAGGAGAAACCCTAGCCGCACTCCTGCACGAGCTCATATCCTTTGTGTCGGGCTTTTTTTTTTACCATTTCTGCTCAGGGTCACGAAATTACGTTTGTAGCCTCCGGCTGGAGAATATTTACGGCGCTGTTTCAGTGCTACTATGCCGCGCCGAGGGTGGCAAAGCGGGGTGGGTAGTTTGGGGATTCTCCGGCACAGTAAGTCCCCGGGAAGCTGAGGCACTGCCTTGTTGGGAATCTGGGCATCTGAAGCTGTGGGCCGTCATCGGACGGTTGGGATTTGCTCTTCTATGTAAAACTAGGGGGGCTAGGAAATTGTGAAAAGTAGTAAGATGGGTGTGCTACATGACAAAAACCAATATAGAACATAGTTTACTCAACTTATTTCAACTCGGATGTGACTAATACAGTATTACATTGGACGAATTGGAATAAGGTCTATAGATGAGATGAGAATCTTGGTAACATTCCCTCTCGAGATTCAATGAGCTTTTGCACAAAAAGGTTGTCGGATTCAAAATTTAAACAAGGATGAAACGGTAGATCACCAGCTCGGATATTTATAAGCAGGATAGGAAATTTACACTTTGGATCAGGGTGACAAGCAAGGTCGAAATCCAGACCATTCATGCCTCCGAGATCACTGATGTATTTATATACAACAAACAAAGCATATCATATCTCGTAGCCCGAGCTCGTGATATTTGGTTTGTATTTACCCGAAACATTTAGTGCACGTGGGGTCACATGTTTGACAAATCAAACCCGAATCATTTAGTATGCGGACGGTAAGCTACACCCACTCGCCACTGTCATATTGTAGCACGCTCCCTCCTCCCAATGCCTATCCCCTCATATTCGTCGTGTTCCTACTCCACAATGCATTGTAGTTTGCTCCTCCAATCCAGCGACATGTGACCAAGATCACCCCACCACCCCTCCGACTAGATCAATTCCTCGGTATATCTGTTCCATCCCTCTCACCACACCAATACAACCAATCGGTGGCTTGACCACACCAATACGCAACTAACTAAGCAAATTGCACTCCTATTAACAACGCAGTGATATATATGAAGGACCAAAGATGTGTTAAATGTTAGTCGGCGGGGGTAAATAAGCGACTATCGAAATTAACATTTTCATAGTTGCTTTTATAGGCTAGTTGTGGAGGTGTAAATTTTCTAGATATGCAATGAGGTGATACCCTTATATGTTGGGTTACAACAAGCTAATAAACTACGCAAGGAAACTAAGAAGGCAAGCAATAGTAATAAGTAAAACTAGGTTAGAGGCAACAAAGAAAGCAAGTAATAACGACAAATAAAGGTTGGTTAAAGATGACCTAAAGTGTCTCTTGGAGGTGTGTTAATCTTTGTTAGAGGGCTAGGGAGAACGAATGCTCCCACGACAACAAATATCTCACTTAAGTCTCCATGAAACTTGGTCAACGGAAGCTCAAGTTTCCTCTCGCTAGGTGATAAGGGGCAAACCGTGGGTGTACGATCTTTCACGAATTGGATGGGGATTCCTCAAGAACACGATGAACACGGGGATGAACAAGGAGAAATCACAAGAGAAAACACTCAAGAACAAGTCCAATCACACATCCACTAGACTCACCACACACAAGATCCACAAGGGTACATGAACAACAAAGGGGAAGTAAGATACATGGTAGAGTTCATCCCAAATCCCATGGGGAGCTGGGGCCTTGAATCCAGTAGGGGATCTTCCCTCGTAAGGGTCCTTGACATCCACTACGTGGTCTTCTCACACGAAGGCATCTCCATGGGAGGAGGTAGTAGATGGAGCTTGTTGGGTAACGTAGTAATTTCAAAAAAGTTCCTACGTCATGCAAGGATCTATCTATGAAGAAACCAACAACGAGCAAAGGGGTAGAGCATCTTCATACCTTTGAAGATTGCTAAGTGGAAGCGTTGCTAGAACACGGTTGATGGAGTCGTACTCGCGGTGGATTCCGATCTATGCACCGAACGACGGTGCCTTCGCGTTCAACACACGTGCAGCGCGGTGACGTCTCCAACGCCTTGATCCAACAAGGAGGGAGGAGAGGTTGAGGGAGAGCTTCGGCAGCACGACGGCATGGTGACGGTGGAGCTACGTGGCACTCCGTCACGGCTTTGCCAAGCACTACGGAGAACGAGGAGAACGAGGAGTAGGGTTGCGCCGAGAGATAGAGAAAAGTTGTCTCAAATCAGCCCCAAAACCCTCACTATATATAAGAGGAGAGCGAGGAGGGTGACCACCCTTAGGGTTTCCCACCCCTAAGGGTGCGGCAGCCCTAGATGGCCCTTGGGGCGGCGGCCAAGGTGGAGGCGCCCTAGGGTGGGCCTTGAGGCCCAAGGTGGCCTCCCCACGCCTAGGGTTTTGCCTCCTCCACCCCTTGTTGCGCCTTCGGCTGATTGTGGAGGCGCACCAGCCCACTTAGGGGCTGGTTCCCACCCACTTTTGACCCCATGTAGCAGCTTGGGGCTGGTGGCCCTTGCCGGTGGACCCCCGGAACCCTTCCGGTGGTCCCGATACATTACCGATGTCGCGCGAAACACTTATGGTGACCAATTCCTCACTTCCTATATATAAATCTTTACATCCGGACCATTCTAGAACTCCTCGTGACGTCCGGTATCTCATCTGGGACTCCGAACAATCTTCGGTAACCACGTACACTATTCTCCTATAACCCTAGCGTCATCGAACCTTAAGTGTGTAGACCCTACGGGTTCGGGAAACATGCAGACATGACCGAGGCACCTCTCCGGTCAATAACCAACAACGAGATCTGGATATCCATGTTGGTTCCCGCATGTTCCACGATGATCTCATCGGATGAACCATGATGTCAGGGATTCGATCAATCCCGTATGCAATTCCCGTTGTCTACCGGTATGATACTTACCCAAGATTCGATCGTAGGTATCCCTACACCTTGTTCAATCTCGTTGCCGGCAAGTCTCTTTATTCGTTCAGTAACACAACATCACGTGGCTAAATTTGTAGTCACACTGAGCTCAATATGATGATAGTCTCATTGTAGTCAATCCCTTGAACTTGTCGAAGACCCTTAGCGACAAGTCGAGCCTTATAGATGGTCACATTACCATCTGCGTCAATCTTCCTCTTAAAGATCCATTTATTTTCTATGGCTCGCTGATCATCGGGCAAGTCCACTGATACGTCCATTTTGCATCATGCTTTCATGTTGATATTTATCGCTTTATGGGCTATTATATTACCTTGTGGTACCATACTTATGCCTTTTCTCTCTTATTTTGCAAGATTTATTTGAAGAGGGAGAATACCGGCAGCTGGAATTCTGGATTGGAAAAGGAGCAAGTCTGAGTCCTCTATTCTACACAACTCCAACTGTCTTGAAAATCAACGTGGAATTTTTGGGGAATATATAAAAGATATTGGGCCAAAGAAGTACCAGAGGGGAGCTACCAGGGCCCCACAAGCCTGGTAGCCGCCACCCCCCTGGTGGCGGCTACAGGGCTTGTGGGCTCCCTGACGTCCCACTGGCCCCCCTCTTTTGCTATATAAAGGGTTTCGTTCCAGAAAAAATCAAGGCGGAGCTTTTTCGTGGATTCTCCGCCGCCACAAGGTGGAACTTGAGCAGATCCAATCTAGAGCTCCGGCAGGACGATCCTGCCGGGGAAACTTCCCTCTCGGAGGGGGAAATCGTCGCCATCGTCATCACCAACACTCCTCTCGTCGGAGGGGAGTCATCTCCATCAACATCTTCATCAGCACCATCTCCTCTCCAAACCCTAGTTCATCTCTTGTAACCAATCTCCGTCTCGTGACTCCGATTGGCACTTGTAAGGTTGCTAGTAGTGTTGATTACTCTTTATAGTTGATGCTAGTTGGATTACTTGGTGTAAGAGTTTATGTTCAGATCCTTGATGCTACTCATTACACCTCTGATCATGATTATGATTATGCTTTGTGAGTAGTTACTTTTGTTCCTGAGGACACGGGATAAGTCATGCTAATAATAGTCATGTGAATTTGGTATTCGTTCGGTATTTTGGTATGTTGTATGTTGTCTTTTCCTCTATTGGTGTTATGTGAACGTCGACTACATAACACTTCACCATGTTTGGGTCTAGAGGAAGGCATTGGGGAGTAGTAAGTAGATGATGGGTTGCTAGAGTGACAGAAGCTTAAACCCAGACTATGCGTTGCTTCGTAAGGGGCTTATTTGGATCCACTAGTTTAATGCTATGGTTAGACGTTGTCTTAATTCTTCTTTCGTAGTTGCGGATGCTTTCAAGAGGGGTTAATCATAAGTGGAATGCTTGTACAAGTAAGGGCAGTACCCAAGCGCCGGTCCACCCACATATCAAACTATCAAAGTAACGAACGTGAATCACGTGAACATGATGAAACTAGCATGACAGAAATTCCCGTGTGTCCTCGGGAGTGTTTTCCTCCTATAAGACTTTGTTCAGTCTTGTCCCTCGCTACAAAAGGGATTGGGCCACTTTGCTGCACCGTTGCTACTACTTGTTACTTGTTACTTTTCGCTTGCTACGTTTCACGTCGCTACACCATCACTTGTTACCGCTACTTTCAGTGCTTGCAGTTATTACCTTGCTGAAAACTGTTTATCAGAGCCTTCTGCTCCTCGTTGGGTTCGACACTCTTACTTATCGAAAGGACTACGATTGATCCCCTATACTTGTGGGTCATCAAGACTCTTTTCTGGCGTCGTTGTTGGGGAGTGAAGCGCCTTTGGTAAGTGGAATTTGGTAAGGAAACATTTATATACTGTGCTAAAATTTATTGTCACTTGTCACTATGGAAACTGTTCCTTTGAGGAGTTTGTTCGGGGTATCTTCACCATGAACGGAAGCACGAGGAGTTGTTACTCAACCTGAGGTACCTACTGAAAATATCTTTTATGAAACTCCTTCGGGTATGCTTGAGAAACTGCTGGCTAATCCTTTTACAGGAGATGGATCTTCACATCCAGACTTGCATCTGATCTATGTAGATGAAGTTTGTGGTTTATTTAAGCTTGCAGGTTTGCCCGAGGATGAGGTAAATAAGAAAGTATTTCCTTTATCTTTGAAGGATAAGGCGTTGACATGGTATATGCTATGTGATGATACTAGATCATGGGACTACAATCGGTTGAAATTAGAATTTCATCAAAAGTTTTATCCTATGCATTTAGTACATCGTGATCGGAATTATATTTATAAATTTTGGCCCCGTGACAGGGAAAGCATAGCTCAAGTTTGGGGGAGGCCTAAATCAATGCTATTTCATGCCCCAATCATGAGTTCTCGAGAGAAATTATCACGCAACTTTTATGCTCGGCTTTCTCATGAAGATCGTACCATGCTTGACACTTCTTGTACCGGTTCTTTTATGGAGAAGGATATTGACCGCAAGTGGAATTTATTGGAAAGAATCAAATGTAACTGAAGATTGGGAGCTTGAAGAAGGTAAGGAGTCAGGTATGAATTTCCAGTTTGATTGCGTTAAATCTTTTGTTGAAAGAAACACTTCTAGAGATTTTAGCGCTAAGTATGGACTTGACTCTGAGATAGTAGCTTCTCTATGTGAATCTTTTGCTGCTCATGTTTATCTTCCCAAAGAGAAGTGGTTTAAATATCATCCACCTGTAGAAGTCAACATAGCCAAACCCAATCTAGTTGAGGAGAAAGTCATTGCCTTTAGTGATCCTATTGTTCCTTGTGCCTACGCTGAGAAACCACCATACCCTGCTAGGAAAAAGGATTATTCTAAAGCTCCAACTGTGATACGTAGGGGTTACATTAGACCACTTGCACCCCGTGAGGAAATTAGAGTTGAACCTAGTGTTGCTATTATCAAAGATCTCTTAGCCGAAGACATAGACGGGCATGTTATCAAATTCTGTGAGGACTCTGCTAGAATTGCTAAACCTGACGCGAAAGACAAATACGGATGTGTAGTTGGCCTGCCCGTTGTTTCTGTCAAGATATGAGATCACTGTTATCATGGTTTATGTGATATGGGTGCTAGTGTTAGTGCAATACCCCGGTCCCTTTATGATGAAATAAAAAATGAGATCGCACCCGCTGAGTTAGAACCCATTGATGTCACTATTACGCTAGCTAATAGAGACACTATCTGCCCTTTGGGAATTGTGAGAGACGTAGAAGTCCTGTGTGGTAAGACGAAGTATCCTACTGATTTCCTCGTCCTTGCTACTGCACAAGATAGCTTTTGTCCCATCATATTCGGTAGACCTTTTCTCAACACTTTCAATGCTCACATTGATTGCGTTAAACAGACTGTCACTGTTAGTTTTGAGGGTGTGTCTCATGAATTTAACTTCTCCAAGTTTGGAAGACAACCCCATGAAAATAAGTCGTCTAGTAGGGATGGAATCATTGCTCTTGCATCTATTGCCGTACCTCCTACGGATCCTTTAGAGCAATATCTGCTTGAGCATGAAAATGATATGCATATGGATGAAAGAGATGAGATAGATAAAATTGTCTTAGAGCAATATCCTATTCTCAAGAATAATCTGCCTGTTGAACTGCTTGGGGATCCTCCCCCACCGAAGGGTGATCCTGTGTTCGAGCTTAAACAGTTGCCTGATACTCTTAAGTATGCCTATCTTGATGAGAAGGAGGTACATCATGTTATTATTAGTGCTCTCCTCTCGAATCACGAAGAGAAGAAGTTACTAAAAACTTTGAGGAAGCATCGCGCGCCTATTGGATATACTCTTGATGATCTTAAGGGTATTAGTCCCACTCTATGTCAGCACAAGATTAAAACTGACCCTGATTCTAAACCAGTTGCTGATCATCAAAGGAGATTAAATCCTAAGATGAAAGAGATCGTGAGAAAAGAAATATTAAAGCTTCTGGAAGCAGGAATCATTTATCTTGTTGCTCATAGTGATAGGGTAAGTCTAGTACATTGCGTACCTAAGAAGGGAGGTATCACCATCGTTCCTAATGATAAGAATGAATTAATCCCACAAAGGATTATTACTGGCTATAGGATGGTGATAGACTTCCGGAAACTGAACAAGGCAACCAGGAAAGACCATTATCCTTTGCCGTTTATCGACCAAAAGCTAGAAAGGCTATCCAAACACACACACTTCTGCTTTCTAGACGGTTATTCAGGTTTCTCGCAAATACCTGTTGCACAATCTGATCAGGAGAAAACCACTTTCACCTGCCCCTTCGGTACCTTTGCTTATAGACGTATGCCTTTTGGCTTATGCAATGCACCTGCCACCTTTGAAAGATGTATGATGGCTATATTCTCTGACTTTTGTGAAAAGATTGTCGAGGTTTTCATGGATGACTTCTCCGTTTACGGGTCTTCCTTTGATGATTGCCTCAGCAACCTTGATCGAGTCTTACAAAGATGCAAAGATACCAACCTCGTCTTGAATTGGGAGAAGTGCCACTTTATGGTTAATGAAGGCATTGTCTTAGGACACAAAATTTCTGAAAGAGGCATTGAAGTTGATAAGGCTAAGGTTGATGCAATTGAGAAAATGCATTGCCCCATAGATATCAGAGGTATACGAAGTTTCCTAGGTCATGCTGGTTTCTATAGAAGGTTCATTAAAGACTTCTCTAAGATTTCTAGGCCTCTTACCAACCTATTGCAGAAGGATGTTCCTTTTGTTTCTGATGAAGATTGTGAGGAAGCTTTCGAAATACTTAAGAAGGCCTTGATAACCGCACCTATTGTTCAACCACCTGACTGGAACTTGCCCTTTGAAATCATGTGCGGCGCTAGTGATTATGCTGTCGGTGCTCTTATAGGACAAAGAGTTGACAAGAAGTTGAATGTTATTCACTACGCTAGTAAAACTCTAGACAGTGCCCAAAGAAACTATGCCACTACGGAAAATGAGTTTTTAGTAGTCGTGTTTGCATGTGAAAAGTTCAGATCTTATATAGTTGACTCCAAAGTCACTACTCACTCTGATCATGTTGCTATTATGTACCTTATGGAGAAGAAGGATGCTAAGCCTAGGCTAATCAGATGGGTTCTCCTGCTACAGGAATTTGATTTGCACGTTGTTGACCGAAAGGGTGCTGATAACCCTGTAGCAGATAACTTGTCCAGGCTAGAGAATGTCCTTGATGACCCACGACCTATTGATGAGAGCTTTCCTGATGAGCAATTAAATGTCATCCACACTTCACATAGTGCACCGTGGTATGCTGATTACGGAAATTATATCGTAGCCAAATACATACCACCCAGTTTCACCTAGCAGCAAAAGAAGAAATTCTTCTTTGATTTGAGACACTACTTTTGGGATGATCCTCACCTTTATAAGGAAGGAGTAGATGGTGTTATTATACGTTGTGTGCGTGAACATGAACAGGGACAAATCCTGCAGAAGTGTCATTCCGAAGCCTACGGAGGACACCACGTTGGAGATAGAACTGCTCATAAGGTATTGCAATCAGGTTTCTATTGGCCCACTCTCTTCAAGGATGCCCGTAAGTTTGTCTTGTCTTGTGACGAATGCCAAAGAATAGGGAACATCAGTAAGCGTCAGGAAATGCCTATGAACTATTCACTTGTCATTGAACCTTTTGATGTCTGGGGCTTTGATTATATGGGACCCTTCCCGAGTTCCAATGGGTACACTCACATCTTAGTTGCTGTGGATTACGTGACTAAGTGGGTAGAAGCTATCCCCACTAGAAATGCTGATCACCACACCTCTATTAATATGCTTAAAGAAGTCATTTTCCCAAGATTTGGAGTCCCTAGATATCTGATGACTGATGACGGTTCACACTTCATTCATGGTTTTTTTCGCAAGATGCTTGCTAAGTATGATGTCAACCATAGAGTTGCATCTCCTTATCATCCTTAGTCTAGTGGTCAAGTGGAGTTGAGTAATAGGGAGATCAAATTGATCTTACAAAAGACTGTCAATAGATCTCGAAAGAATTGGTCTAGTAAACTTGACGATGCACTATGGGCTTATAGGACTGCTTATAAGAATCCCAGGGGCATGTTGCCGTATAAAATGGTGTACGGTAAGTACTATCATTTACCTCTTGAGCTGGAACACAAGGCTTATTGGGCAATCAAAGAGCTTAACTTCGATTTCAAACTTGCCGGTGAGAAGCGGTTGGTTGATATCAGCTCATTATATGAATGGAGGGCCCAGGCATATGAGAATGCCAAGTTGTTCAAGGAAAAGGTTAAGAGATGGCACGACAAAAGGAAGGTCCTTACGTTGTTGAGGAAGTATATCGTTCCGGTGCCATCAAAATCAATAACACGGAAGGAAATTTTCCTAGAGTGGTAAATGGGCAAAGAATCAAGCATTATATCTCTGGTACTCCCATAAATGTTGAGACCAATATCATCAATATCATAACTCCAGAGGAGTACATTAGGTATGTTTATCAGCCTGTTTTTGACCTTGAAAACGAAGAGGTATGTGTTTCGGCAAGTAATTGGACTCCGAAGCTTTTCCAATAGGAAATTTCCTCCGTTTTGGAATTTTTGGAAAATTAGAAAAATTAAAAGCAGTCCGGAGAGCGCACGAGGCGGCCACAAGCTTGGTAGCCGCCACCTACCCCCCTGGCGGCGGCTACAGAGCTTGTGGGCACCTCGTGTGCCTCCCGGACTCTGTTTTCTTGCGGAGCACTACTTCTGGTCCAGAAAAAATCATTATATATACGCCCGAGGGTTTTGATCTCCGTATCGCGCAGTTTTCCTCTGTTTTTGTTTCGAGCTTGTTGTGTGCCGCAGATTTAGAGCAAAGATGTCTCAGGAATCTGTTGGGGAGTATGATCTCCCCCAAGTTCATGAAGAAGTAGATGCTGATCTGAGAAGAGTAGAAGTCACGGAAGCTAGGGACAAAGCTAAGGAGAAAACCCATGCTAGGGAGGAAGTTCAACCTATGTTCAACATTGAAGACGTTGAAGGAGTAGATTTTCTCCAACCCGTCCTCCACGTGTTGTCTCCATCCTTGATTGAACTCTTGAGGTTTTGCGAAACAACTCGTGCTCGCAATATTTCCCTTTCTCGTGAAGTTGTTTTGCTGGAAAACCATGTCGCAGATCTCAAAGGTATAAACCAAAGATTGATAGCTCTCTTGGAATCAAAGGCAACAACACCACCACCATCACCACCAAAGGAAGACAACTAAGCATTGGTATGGGCAATCCCCTTGGCTTTTGCCAAGCTTGGGGGAGTTGCCCTGGTATCGTATCACCTTTATATCTTTTGCTTTTACCTTTGTTTTAATTCTTTCCTTTTCAGTTTTTATTTCTTCTCTTAGTGGAATAAGTCTTTAGTGTTTAGTTTGAGTCTTTTGCTTTGTGTCTCCCCCGATGTATTCGAGCTTGCGAGCTATATAATAAAGAGTATCTTAGTCAAGGGTTTTGTTTTGTACCGTGATCAAAAGTATTAAAAGAACGATAGCATGAAAGATCATGAGATGATCTTATGGGAAGTGATAGCTTCACATATAACAAGTATGATGATTGAAACCTGTTGAGAATGGACCAACATAGACCCCATTCATTGTTGCAATTAATAAGAAGTAATAAGGAAGGAAAGGTTCACATATAAATATATCATCTTAGACACTTTCTCTAATTGTGAACACTCACCAAACTATTACATGCTTAGAAGTAGATGTTGGACAAGGAAGACAACATAATGAATTGTGTTTGCTTGATTCCAAACAATGTTATATGATTAGAGATCCCTTAACATGTGACGATTGCTTCCACCTCATATTAGCCAAAACTCCTGCACCAAGTAGAGATACTACTTGTGCATCCATAAACCTCCGACCAGTTTTGCCATGAGAGTCCACCATACCTACCTATGGATTGAATAAGATCCCTCAAGTAAGTTGTCATCGGTGCAAGCAATAAAAATTGCTCTCTAATATGTATGATCTATTAGTGTGTGGAAAATAAGCTTTATACGAACCTGTGATGAGGAAGACATAAAAGCGACAGACTGCATAATAAAGTTCTTTATCACAGGAGGCAATATAAAGTGACGTTCCTTCGCACTAAGAGGACACGCATCCAAACCTCAAAAGCGCATGACAACCTCTGCTTCCCTCTACGAAGGGCCTATCTTGTACCTTTACCTTTTTTCCCTTGAAAGAGTCATGGTGATCTTCACCAATTCCCCATTTTGCCTTTGTCTTGGCTACAGTCACATGCTTGGGAAAGATCTATATTCATATATCAACTTGGAGATGAGTGCGTATGCTTTATTATTGTTGACTTTACCCTTGAGGTAAATGGTTGGTAGGCAAAACTATAAGCCCCTATCTTCCTCTGTGTCCAGCTGAAACTTTGATCCCATGAGTACAACGTTGTAACAATTGTGGAAAACAAAAGAGATGATTGAGTATGTGGGTTTGCTTTACAAGTTCTTATTTGACTCTTTCTGATGTTATGATAAATTGCAATTGCTTCAATGACTATGGACTGTTGTTGGCTACTTCTCGGTAAGGTTTTTGCTTCATACTTTGCTTTGTGAAGGAATTGTTACTTCCCCATAAGAATCTTTATGATGTATTGTTGTTCTATGTGTGATCATGATGCCCTCATGTCCGTATTATGTTTTATCGACACCTTCATCCCTAAGCATGTGGACATGTTTATGGAACTTGGTTTTCGCTTGAGGACAAGCAAGGTCTAAGCTTGGGGGAGTTGATACGTCCATTTTGCATCATGCTTTCATGTTGATATTTATCGCTTTATGGGATGTTATATTACCTTGTGGTACCATGCTTATGCCTTTTCTCTCTTATTTTCCAAGGTTTATTTGAAGAGGGAGAATACCGGCAGCTCGAATTATCGACTGGAAAAGGAGCAAGTCTGAGTCCTCTATTCTGCACAACTCCAATTGCCCTGAAAATCAACGTGGAATTTTTTGGGAATATATAAAAAATACTGGGCGAAAGACGTACCAGAGGGGAGATACCAGGGCCCCACAAGCCAGGTAGCCGCCACCCCCTGGTGGCGGCTACAGGGCTTGTGGGCTCCCTGACGGCCCACTGGCCCCCCTCTTTTGCTATATGAAGGGTTTCGTTCCAGAAAAAATCAAGGCAGAGCTTTTTCGTGGATTCTTCGTCGCCACGAGGCGGAACTTGAGCAGATCCAATCTAGAGCTCCGGCAGGACGATCCTGTCGGGGAACTTCCCTCCCTGAGGGGGAAATCGTCGCCATCGTCATCACAAACACTCCTCTCGTTGGAGGGGAGTCATCTCCATCAACATCTTCATCAGCACCATCTCCTCTCCAAACCCTAGTTCATCTCTTGTAACCAATCTCCGTCTCGCGACTCCGATTGGCACTTGTAAGGTTGCTAGTAGTGTTGATTACTCTTTGTAGTTGATGCTAGTTGGATTACTTGGTGGAAGAGTTTATGTTCAGATCCTTGATGCTACTCATTACACCTCTGATCATGATTACGATTATGCTTTGTGAGTAGTTACTTTTGTTCCTGAGGACATGGGATAAGTCATGCTGATAATAGTCATGTGAATTTGGTACTTGTTCGGTATTTTGATATGTTGTATGTTGTCTTTTCCTCTAGTGGTGTTATGTGAACGTCGACTACATAACACTTCACCATGTTTGGGTCTAGAGGAAGGCATTGGGGAGTAGTAATTAGATGATGGGTTGCTAGAGTGACAGAAGCTTAAACCCCAGCCTATGCGTTGCTTCGTAAGGGGCTGATTTGGATCCACTAGTTTAATGCTATGGCTAGACGTTGTCATAATTCTTCTTTTGTAGTTGCGGATGCTTGCGAGAGGGGTTAATCATAAGTGGGATGCTTGTCCAAGTAAGGGCAGTACCCAAGCGCCGGTCCACCCACATATCAAACTATCAAAGTAATGAACGCGAATCACGCGAACATGATGAAACTAGCATGACAGAAATTCCCGTGTGTCCTCGGGAGCGTTTTTCCTCCTATAAGACTTTGTTCAGGCTTGTCCCTTGCTACAAAAGGGATTGGGCCACTTTGCTGCACCGTTTCTACTACTTTGTTACTTGTTAATTTTCGCTTGCTACTTTTCACCTCGCTACACCATCACTTGATACCGCTACTTTCAATTCTTGCAGTTATTACCTTGCTGAAAACTGTTTATGAGAGCCTTCTGCTCCTCGTTGGGTTCGACACTCTTACTTATCAAAAGGACTACGATTGATCCCCTATACTTGTGGGTCATCATCCACCAAAGTCCATACTTTGTTCTCATACATGGATCCTATCTCGGATTTCATGGTCTCAAGCCATTTGTTGGAATCCGGGCCCGCCGTCGCTTCTTCATAGTTCAAAGGTTCACTCTTGTCCAATAATATAATTTCCATGACAGGGTGGATGTACCACTCTGGTGCAGAACGTACCCTTGTGGACTGATGACCCACAAGTATAGGGGATCAATCGTAGTCCTTTCGATAAGTAAGAGTGTCGAACCCAACGAGGAGCAGAAGGCTCTGATAAACGGTTTTCAGCAAGGTAATAACTGCAAGCACTGAAAGTAGCGGGTAACAAGTTATGGTGTAGTGAGGTGAAACGTAGCAGGTGAAAAGTAACAAGTAACAAGTAGTAACAACGGTGCAGCAAAGTGGCCCAATACCTTTTGTAGCAAGGGACAAGCCTGAACAAAGTCTTATAGGAGGAAAAACGCTCCCGAGGACACACGGGAATTTCTGTCATGCTAGTTTCATCATGTTCATATGATTCGCCTTCGTTACTTTGATAGTTTGATATGTGCGTGGACCGGCGCTTGGGTACTGCCCTTACTTGGACAAGCATCCCACTTATGATTAACCCCTCTCACAAGCATTCGCAACTACGAAAGAAGAATTAAGACAACGTCTAACCATAGCATTAAACTAGTGGATCCAAATCAGCCCCTTACGAAGCAACGCATAGACTGGGGTTTAAGCTTCGCTCACTCTAGCAACCCATCATCTACTTACTACTCCCCAATGCCTTCCTCTAGGCCCAAAGATGGTGAAGTGTTATGTAGTCGACGTTCACATAACACCACTAGAGGAAAACATAACATACATCATATCAAAATACCGAACGAATACCAAATTCACATGACTATTATTAGCATGACTTATCCCATGTCCTCAGGAACAAAAGTAACTACTCACAAAGCATAATCATAATCATGATCAGAGGTGTAATGAGTAGCATTAAGGATCTGAACATAAACTCTTCCACCAAGTAATCCAACTAGCATCAACTACAAAGAGTAATCAACACTACTAGCAACCTTACAAGTACCAATCGGAGTCGCGAGACGGAGATTGGTTACAAGAGATGAACAAGGGTTTGGAGAGGAGATGGTGCTGATGAATATGTTGATGGAGATGACTCCCCTCCGACGAGAGGAGTGTTGGTGATGACGATGGCGACGGTTTCCCCCTCCTGGAGGGAAGTTTCCCCGGCAGGATCGTCCTACCGGAGCTCCGGATTGGTTCTGCTCAAGTTCCGCCGCATCTACGAAAAAGCTCCACCCTGATTTTTTGCTCGGACGAAACCCTTCATATAGCAAAAGAGGGGGGCCAGTGGGCCACCAGGGTGCCCACAAGCCGTGTTGCCGCGGCCAAGGGGTAGGCCGCGACAACCAGGCTTGTGGGCCCCTGGCAGCTCCCTTGTGGTACTTCTTTCGCCCAATATTTTTTATATATTCCAAAAAAAATCCACGTTGATTTTCACGGCATTTGGAGTTGCGCAGAATAGAGGACTCAGACTTTCTCCTTTTCCAGTCCAGAATTCCAGCTGCCTGTATTCTCCCTCTTCAAATAAACCTTGCAAAATAAGAGAGAAAAGGCATAAGTATGGCACCACTAAGTATAATAACAGTCCGTAAAGTGATAAATATCAACATGAAAGCATGATGCAAAATGGACGTATCAACTCCTCCAAGATTAGACCTCGCTTGTCCTCAAGCGAAAACCAAGACCCATAACATGTCCACATGATTAGGGATGAAGGTGTCGATAAAACATAATACGGACATGAGGGCATCATGATCACACATAGAACAACAATACATCATAAAGATTCTTATGGGGAAAGTAACAATTCCTTCACAAAGCGAAGTATGAATCAAAAACCTTACCGAGAAGTAGCCAACAATAGTCCATAGTCATCGAAGCAATTGCTATTTATCATCACATCAGGAAGAGTCAAATAAGACCTTGTAAAGCAAATCCACATACTCAATCATCTCTTTTGTTTTCCACAATTGTTACAACTCACGTGGTACTCACAGTATCAAAGTTTCAGTTGGACACAGAGAAGATAGGGGCTTATAGTTTTGCCTCCCAACCATTTACCTCAAGGGTAAAGTCAACAATAATAAAGCATAAGTACTCATCTCCAAGATGATATATGAATATAGATCTTTCCCAAGCATATGACGGTAGCCAAGATAAAGGCGAAATAAGGAATTGGTGAAGATCACCATGACCCATTCAAGGGCAAAAAATAAAGGTACAAGATAGGCCCTTCGCAGAGGGAAGCAGAGGTTGTCATGCGCTTTTGAGATTTGGATGCGTGTCCTCTTAGTGCGGAGGAACGTCACTTTATATTGCCACCTGTGATAAAGAACTTTATTATGCAGTCTGTCGCTTTTATGTCTTCCTCATCAGAGGTTCCTATAAAGCTTATTTTCCACACACTAATAGATCATACATATTAGAGAGCAATTTTTATTGCTTGCACCGATGACAACTTACTTGAGGGATCTTATTCAATCCATAGGTAGGTATGCTGGACTCTCATGGCAAAACTAGGTTGAAGGTTTATGGATGCACAAGTAGTATCTCTACTTGGTGCGGGAGTTTTGGCTAATATGAGGTGGAAGCAATCGTCACATGCTAAGGGATCTCTAATCATATAACATTGTTTGGAATCAAGCAAACACAATTCATTATGTCGTCTTCCTTGTCCAACATCTAGTTCTAAGCATGTAATAGTTTGGTGAGTGCTCACAATTATAGAAAGTGTCTAAGATGATATATTTATATGTGAACCTCTCTTTACTTATTACTTCTTATTAATTGCAACAATGACTGAGGTCTATGTTGGTCTATTCTCAACAAGTTTCAATCATCACACTTGTTATATGTGAAGTTATCACTTTCCATAAGATCATCTCATGATCTTTCATGCTATCGTTCCTTTCATACTTTTGATCACGACACAAAACAAAGCCCTTGACTAAGATACTCTTTATTATATAGCTTGCAAGATCAAATACATCAGGGGAGACACAAAGCAAAAAGACTCAAACTAAACACTAAAGACTTATTCCACTAAGAGAAGAAATAAAAACTGAAAAGGAAAGAACTAAAACAAAGGTAAAAGGAAAAGATATAAAGGTGATATGATACCAGGGCAACTCCCCCAAGCTTGGCAAAAGCCAAGGGGATTGCCCATACCAATGCTTAGTTGCCTTCCTTTGGTGGTGATGGTGGTGGAGTTGTTGAAGCAGTCTTGAGCTTGTCTAATTTCCACTTGAGCATAAAGTTTTGCTCCCTCAGATCGTCATTTTCCTCCTCAAGCTTCAACACTCTATGGCAAAGTTGCTACTTACTCTCCTACAAGAAACGAGAAGGGATAAACAAGGTCTTAGGATTCTTCCTTTGGTCAGGGAGGCTTGACTTCTTGAACTCCACATGAGTGCGTCCAGGTTGAGGTAGAGGAGCCTCCTCTTCATCGGAACTCGTTTGTTCCTTCCCCTTGGGATCATAGTCCTCTTCCTCGTCAGTGGTCCAGCCATATGGTTCCAAGTCCCCATAGACCTTGTGGTTAGCAAGGTAATCAGCCACATAGCTCTCCCCCTCTGAATCATGAGAAGACATCTTGACCTTGATCTGCGGCAGAAAACAGGCTCGAAACAAAAACAGAGCAAACTGCGCGATACGGAGATCAAAACCCTCTGGCGTATATATAATGATTTTTTTCTCGACCAGAAGGAGTGCTCCGCAAGAAAATGGAGTCCAGGAGGCACACGAGGTGCCCACAAGCCCTGTTGCCGCAGCCAGGGGGAGGCCGCGGCAACCAAGCTTGTGGCCGCCTCGTGCGCTCTCCGGACTGCTTTTTATTTTTCTATTTTTCCATAAATTCCAGAGCGGAGAAAATTTCCTGCTGGAAAAGTTTTGGAGTCCAATTACTTACCGAAACACATACCTCTTCGTTTTCAGGGTCTGAAAGAGGGTGATAAACATCCCTTATGGACTCCTCTGGAGTTATGATATTGATGATATTGGTCTCAACATTTATGGGAGTACCAGAGATATAATGCTTGATTCTTTGCCCGTTTACCACCCTAGGAAAATTACCTTCTGTGTTATTGATTTTGATTGCACCGGAACAATGTACTTCCTCGACAACGTAGGGACCTTCCCATTTAGAGAGAAGCTTGTGTGCGAAGAATCTTAAGCGAGAATTGAATAGCATGACATAATCACCTACATTGAACTCTCGTTTTTGTATTCTTTTGTCGTGCCATCTCTTAACCTTTTCCTTGAACAACTTGGCATTCTCATATGCCTGGCCCCTCCATTCATCTAATGAGTTGATATCAAACAACCGCTACTCACCGGCAAGTTTGAGATCGAAGTTGAGCTGTTTGATTGCCCAATAAGCTTTGTGTTCCAACTCAAGAGGTAAATGACAGGCCTTACCGTAAACCATTTTATACGGCGACATGCCCATGGGATTCTTATAAGTAGTCCTATAAGCCCATAGTGCATCGTCAAGTTTGCTAGACCAATTCTTTCGAGATCTATTGACAGTCTTTTGTAAGATCAGTTTGATCTCCCTATTACTCAACTCCACTTGACCACTAGACTCAGGATGATAAGGAGATGCAACTCTATGGTTGACATCATTCTTAGTGAGCATCTTGCGGAAAACACCATGAATGAAGTGTGAACCGCCATCAGTCATCAGATATCTAGGGACTCCAAATCTTGGGAAAATGACTTCTTTAAGCATCTTAATAGAGCTGTGGTGATCAGCGTTTCTAGTGGGGGTAGCTTCTACCCACTTAGTGACGTAATCCACAGCAACTAAGATGTGAGTATACCCATTGGAACTCGGGAAAGGTCCCATATAATCAAAGCCCCAGACATCAAATGGTTCAATGACAAGTGAATAGTTCATAGGCATTTCCTGACGCTTACTGATGTTCCCTATTCTTTGGCATTCGTCACAAGACAAGGCAAAGTTACGGGCATCCTTGAAGAGAGTGGGCCAATAGAAACCTGATTGCAATACGTTATGAGCAGTTCTGTCTCCAACATGGTGTCCTCCGTAGGCTTCGGAATGACACTTCTACAGGATCTGTCCCTGTTCATGTTCACGCACACAACGTATAATAACACCATCTACTCCTTCCTTATAAAGGTGAGGATCATCCCAAAAGTAGTGTCTCAAATCAAAGAAGAATTTCTTCTTTTGCTGGTAGGTGAAACTGGGTGGTATGTATTTGGCTACGATATAGTTTGCGTAATCAGCATACCACGGTGCACTATGTGAAGTACGGATGACATTCAATTGCTCATCAGGAAAGCTGTCATCAATAGGTCATGGGTCATCAAGGACATTCTCTAGCTTGGACAAGTTATCTGCTACAGGGTTATCAGCACCCTTTCGGTCAACAACGTGCAAATCAAATTCTTGTAGCAGGAGAACCCATCTGATTAGCCTAGGCTTAGCGTCCTTCTTCTCCATAAGGTACTTAATAGCAACATGATCAGAGTGAATAGTGACTTTGGAGTCAACTATATAAGATCTGAACTTTTCACATGCAAACACGACTGCTAAAAACTCCTTCTCCGTAGTGGCATAGTTTCTTTGGGCACTGTCTAGAGTTTTACTAGCGTAGTGAATGACATTCAACTTCTTGTCAACTCTTTGTCCTAGAACAGCACCAACAGTATAATCACTAGCATCGCACATGATTTCAAAGGGCAAGTTCCAATGAGGTGGTTGAACAATAGGTGCGGTTATCAAGGCCTTCTTAAGTATTTCGAAAGCTTCCTCACAATCCCCATCAAAAACAAAAGGAACATCCTTCTGCAAGAGGTTGGTAAGAGGCCTAGAAATCTTAGAGAAGTCTTTAATGAACCTTCTATAGAAACCAGCATGACCTAGGAAACTTCGTATACCTCTGATATCTGTGGGGCAAGGCATTTTCTCAGTTGCATCAACCTTACCCTTATCAAATTCAATGCCTTTCTCAGAGATTTTGTGTGCTTAGACGATGCCTTCATTAACCATGAAGTGGCACTTCTCCCAGTTAGAGACGAGGTTGGTATCTTTGCATCTCTGTAAGACTCGATCAAGGTTGTTGAGGCAACCGTGAAAGGAAGAACCGTAAACGGAGAAACCATCCTTGAAAATCTCAACAATATTTTCACAAAAGTCAGAGAACATTGCCATCATACACCTTTGAAAGGTGGCAGGTGCATTGCATAAGCCAAAAGGCATACGTCTATAAGCAAAGGTATCGAAGGGGCAGGTGAAAGTGGTTTTCTCCTGATCATATTGTGCAACAAGTATTTGAGAGAAACCTGAATAACCGTCTAGAAAGCAGAAGTGTGTGTGTTTAGATAGCCTTTCTAGCATTTGGTCGATAAATGACAAAGGATAATGGTCTTTCCTTGTTGCCTTGTTCAGTTTCCAGAAGTCTATCACCATCCTATAGCCAGTAATAATCCTTTGTGGTATTAGTTCATTCTTATCAATAGGAACGACGGTGATACCTCCCTTCTTAGGTACGCAATGAACTGGACTTACCCAATCACTATGAGCAACAGGATAAATGATTCCTGCTTCCACAAGCTTTAATATTTCTTTTCTCACGACCTCTTTCATCCTCGGATTTAATCTTCGTTGATGATCAGCAACTGGCTTAGAATCAGGATCGGTTTTAATCTTGTGTTGACATAGAGTGGGACTAATACCCTTAAGATCATCAAGAGTATATCCAATAGCAGCACGATGCTTCCTCAAAGCTTTTAATAACTTCTTCTCTTCGTGATTCGAGAGGTGAGCACTAATAATAACAGGATATATCTCCTTCTCATCAAGATAGGCATACTTAAGAGTATCTGGTAACTGTTTTAGCTCGAACATAGGATCACCCTTTGGTGGGGGAGGATCCCCAAGTAGTTCAACACGCAGATTATTCTTGAGAATAGGATATTGTTCTAGAACAATTTTATCTATCTCATCTCTTTCATCCATATGCATATCATTTTCATGCTCAAGCATATATTGCTCTAAAGGATCCGTAGGAGGTACGACAATAGAGGCAAGAGCAATGATTTCATCCCTACCAAACGACTCTTTTTCATGAGGTTGTCTTCTAAACTTGGAGAAGTTAAATTCATGAGACACACCCTCGAAACTAACAGTGACAGTCTATTTAACGCAATCAATATTTGCATTGACACTGTTGAGGAAGGGTCTACCAAATATGATGGGACAAAAGCTATCTTGTGCAGTAGCAAGGACGAGGAAATCAGTAGGATACTTCGTCTTACCACACGGGACTTCTACGTTCTCACAATTCCCACAGGGCAGAGAGTGTCTCTATTAGCTAGCGTGATAGTGACATCAATGGGTTCTAACTCAGCAGGTGCAATCTCATATTTGATTTCATCATATAGGGACCGGGGTATTGCACTGACACTAGCACCCATATCACATAAACCATGATAACAGTGATCTCCTATCTTGACAGAAATATCGGGCAGGCGAACTACAGGTCCGTATTTGTCTTCGCGTGAGGTTTAGAAATTCTAGCGGAGTCCTCACAGAATTTGATAACATGCCCGTCTATGTCTTCGGCTAAGAGATCTTTGATAATAGCAACACTAGGTTCAACTCTAATTTCCTCAAGGGGTGCAAGTGGTCTAATGTAACCCCTACGTATCACAGTTAGAGCTTTAGAATAATCCTTTTTCCTAGCAGGGTAAGGTGGTTTCTCAGCGTAGGCACAAGGAACAATAGGATCACTAAAGGCAATGCCTTTCTCTTCAACTAGATTGGGTTTAACTATGTTGACTTCTACAGGAGGATGATACTTAAACCACTTCTCTTTGGGAAGATCAACATGAGCAGCAAAAGATTCACATAGAGAAGCTACTATCTCAGAGTCAAGTCCATACTTGGCGCTAAAATCTCTAGAAGTGCTTGTTTCAACAAAAGATTTAACGCAATAAAACTGGAAATTCATACGTGACTCCTTACCTTCTTCAAGCTCCCAATCTTCAGAGTTACGTCTGATTCTTTCCAATAAATTCCACTTGTGGTCAATATCCTTCTTCATAAAAGAACCGGTACAAGAAGTGTCAAGCATGGTACGATCTTCATGAGAAAGCCGAGCATAAAAGTTGAGTGATAATTTCTCTCGAGAACTCATGATTGGGGCATGAATATAGCATTGATTTAAGCCTCCCCCAAGCTTGAGCTATGCTTTCCCTGTCACGAGGCCAAAAGTTATAAATATAATTCCGATCACGATGTACTAAATGCATAGGATAAAACTTTTGATGAAATTCTAATTTCAACCGATTGTAGTCCCATGATCTAGTATCATCACATAGCATATACCATGTCAACGCCTTATCCTTCAAAGATAAAGGAAAGACTTTCTTCTTTACCTCATCCTCGGGCAAACCTGCAAGCTTAAATAAACCACAAACATCATCTACATAGATTAGATGCAAGTCTGGATGTGATGATCCATCTTTTCTAAAAGGATTAGCCAACAGTTTCTCAAGCATACCGGATGGAATTTCATAAAAGATATTTTCAGTAGGTACCTCGAGTTGAGGAGCAACCCCTCGTGCTTCTGTTCATGGTGAAGATACCCCGAACAAATTCCTCAAAGGAACAGTTTCCATAGTGACAAGTGACAATAAATTTCAGCACAATATAAAAATGTTTCCTTACCAAATTCCACTTACCAAAGGCGCTTCACTCCCCGGCAACGGCGCCAAAAAAGAGTCTTGATGACCCACAAGTATAGGGGATCAATCGTAGTCCTTTCGATAAGTAAGAGTTTCGAACCCAACGAGGAGCAGAAGGCTCTGATAAACGGTTTTCAGCAAGGTAATAACTGCAAGCACTAAAAGTAGCGGTAACAAGTGATGGTGTAGTGAGGTGAAACGTAGCAGGTGAAAAGTAACAAGTAATAGAAATGGTGCAACAAAGTGGCCCAATCCCTTTTGTAGCAAGGGACAAGCCTGAACAAAGTCTTATAGGAGGAAAAACGCTCCCGAGGACACACGGGAATTTCTGTCATGCTAGTTTCATCATGTTCATATGATTCGCGTTCGTTACTTTGATAGTTTGATATGTGGGTGGACCGGCGCTTGGGTACTGCCCTTACTTGGACAAGCATCCCACTTATGATTAACCCCTCTCGCAAGCATCCGCAACTATGAAAGAAGAATTAAGACAAAGTCTAACCATAGCATTAAACTAGTGGATCCAAATCAGCCCCTTACGAAGCAACGCATAAACGAGGGTTTAAGCTTCTGTCACTCTAGCAACCCATCATCTACTTACTACCCCCCAATGCCTTCCTCTAGACCCAAAGATGGTGAAGTGTTATGTAGTCAACGTTCACATAACACCACTAGAGGAAAAGACAACATACAACATATCAAAATACCGAACGAATACCAAATTCACATGACTATTATTAGCATGACTTATCCCATGTCCTCAGGAACAAAAGTAACTACTCACAAAGCATAATCATAATCATGATCAGAGGTGTAATGAGTAGCATCAAGGATCTGAACATAAAGTCTTCCACCAAGTAATCCAACTAGCATCAACTACAAAGAGTAATCAACACTACTAGCAACCTTACAAGTACCAATCGGAGTCGCGAGACGGAGATTGGTTACAAGAGATGAACAAGGGTTTGGAGAGGAGATGGTGCTGATGAAGATGTTGATGGAGATGACTCCCCTCCGACGAGAGGAGTGTTGGTGATGATGATGGCGACGATTTCCACCTCCGGGAGGGATGTTTCCCCGGCAGGATCGTCCTGCCGAAGCTCTAGATTGGTTCTGCTCAAGTTCCGCCTCGTGGAGGCGGAGAATCCACGAAAAAGATCCACCCTGATTTTTTCTCGGACGAAACCCTTCATATAGCAAAAGAGGGGGGCCTGTGGGCCACCAGGGTCCCCACAAGACCTGTTGCTGCGGCTAGGGGGGTAGACCACGGCAACCAGGCTTGTGGGCCCCTGGCAGCTCCCCTCTGGTACTTCTTTCGCCCAATATTTTTTATATATTCCAAAAAAAATCCACGTTGATTTTTAGGGCATTTGGAGTTGCGCAGAATAGAGGACTCAGACTTGCTCCTTTTCCAGTCGAGAATTCCAGCTGCCGGTATTCTCCCTCTTCAAATAAATCTTGCAAAATAAGAGAGAAAATGCATAAGTATGGCACCACAAAGTATAATAACAGTCCATAAAGCGATAAATATCAACATGAAAGCATGATGCAAAATGGACGTATCATGGACCTTCGAGGTTCAATAGCAACTTCATCTAAAGTTTCATGATCATCATCATTAACTTCTTCTCTAGCGGGTGCACGCACCTCAGAAACATTTTCTTGTGCTACACTACTCTCCGGTTCGAGAGGAGGTACAATTACCTCATCAAGTTATAATTTCCTCCCACTTACTTATTTTGAGAGAAACTCTTTCTCTAGAAAGGATCAGTTCTTGGCAATAATGATCTTGCCTTCGGATCTAAGATAGAAGGTGTACCCAATAGTTTCCTTAGGGTATCCTATGAAGACGCATTTTCCGCTTTGGGTTCGAGCTTCTGTTGTTGAATTTTCTTCACATAAGCATCACAGCCCCAAACTTTCAGAAACGACAGCTTAGGTTTCTTGACAAACAATAATTCATACGGTGTCGTCTCAGCGGATTTAGACGGTGCCCTATTTAAAGTGAATGCGGCAGTTTCCAATGCATATCCCCAAAAACACAGGTGTAAATTGGTAAGAGACATCATAGACCGCTGTAAGTGCATCTGGTGCCCCTTAGTGATTTTGGTGGTTTGAAGACTTATAGGTTAAGTATCTAATGTGTTCATGAGTGTACACATGATCTATAAGTCGCTGAGGAGTTTGAAATATTCGATGAATATCGACCCCTAAAAATGTATATCTTCGGCTGAAGAAATTGGTCTGAAGCTGAAGAATTGAATCGCGAAGAAATTGCGATGAAAGTGATATTACTCATGAAGAAATTGAAGATGAGGAATTCGGTGTGTCCTGAATAAAATCAATCTGAAGAATTTGAAGCATGAAGATTTATTCTGTCTGTTTTATTTTCTTTACTTTTGAGTCATATGAACACCGTACTGTTAAAGGGGGTCAAAGTAACACGTCGGAATGAATTTCCTCATGATGCTCAACACAAGCCTAATCCTACCAAAAGCCTCATGTGAGGAATATGGGAGACATGAGGACTCTCACAGTTGAGGGTCCCAACCGTTATCGCAAGTCGCGCCACATCACTGATCTTATCCACACCAACGGTCATATTATTTAAGGGCATTAATGTCAAATCATGTCGGGATGCTCCCAGGCTATAAATAGCTGATAACCCACAAGTATAGGGGATCACAACAGTTTTTTAGGGTAGAGTATTCAACCCAAATTTGTTGATTCGACACAAGGGGAAGCCAAAGAATACTCTCTAGTATTAGCAGTTGAGTTGTCAATTCAACCACACCTGAAAGACTAAGTATCTGTAGCAAAGTATCCGTAGCAGAGTAGTGTGATAGCAACAGTAGCAACGGTAACTAGTAGCAATAGTGACAGCAGTAGCAGCACAGTAACAGTAGCAGCAGTGACAGCAGTAGCGGCAAAGTAAGGACAGTGATAGCAGTAGCAGCAAAGTAACGTAGCAAGGACCAGTAGGAAAAACTCGTAGGCATTGGATCGGTGATGGATGATTATGCCGGATGGTATTCATCATGCAACAGTTATAACACGGAGAGATATGTAACTAGCTCCAGTTCGTCAATGTAATGTAGGCATGTATTCCGTATGTAGTCATACGTGCTTAGGGAAAAGAACTTGCATGACATCTATTGTCCATCCCTCCCGTGGCAGCGGGGTCCTAATGGAAACTACAGGATATTAAGGTTCTCCTTTTAATAGAGAACCGGAACAAAGAATTAGCACTTAGTGAATGCATGAACTCCTCATACTATGATCATCTCCGGGAGTGGTTCCGGCTATTGTCACTCCGGGTTTGCCGGGTCATAACACATAGTAGGTGACCACAACTTGCAAGATAGGATCAAGAACACACATATATTGACGAGAACATAATAGGTTCAGATCTGAAATCATGGCACTCGGGCCCTAGTGACAAGCATTAAGAATGGCAAAGTAGTAGCAACATCAATCTCAGAACATAGTGGATACTAGGGATCAATCCCCATCAAAACTAACTCGATTCCATGATAGATCTCATCCAACCCATCACCGTCCAGCAAGCCTACGATGAGATTACTCACGAACGGTGAAGAGCATCATGGAATTGGCGATGAAGGAAGGTTGGTGATGATGATGGCGACGATCTCCCCTCTCTGGAGCCCAAAACGGACTCCAGATCTGCCCTCCAGAGGAAGAACAGGTGGTGGTGGCGCCTCCGTATCATAAAATGTGATGAACTCTTCTCCTTGATTTTTTTCTGGACAAAAGGGACTAAATAGAACTGGAATTGGAGGCGGTGGAGCTCTGTGGGCCCCACAAGCCTGCTAGGCGCGACCAGGGGGGGCCGCGCCTGGTGGGCTTGTGGGCTCCATGCTGAAAAGGATCGAGATGGACGTAGAGGGGGGGGGGTGAATAGGTACAGTTCCAAATTTTAATAATTACTTAGCAATTTTAGGCAAAAGTGTGGAATATGAGTGTAGGCCTAATAATTGCTACGACAAGGAGTAAGCTATTTAGAGTGAAGTAAGGCAAGCGGTAAACAATAATCTAATAGAAGTACATAATAAGGATTAACACAAGTAGAGAGTTAGGTTTAGGAATAACCGAAACTCCAAGAGAGACAAGGATGTATCCCGATGTTCACTTCCTTGGAGGGAAGCTACGTCACCGTTAGAGGGGCGGATGTTACCACGAAGGCACACCAACGCCATGAAGGCTCACCCTATTCTCCCTTTGAGATAACTCCACGAAGGCGTTTCTCAACCACTAGTGGTAAGCCTTGAGGTGGCTTCCAAACCTTCACAAACTTTCCTGGGGAAATCACAATGGTTTGATTCCTCTCTGAAGACTCCTACCGCCTAGGAGTCTCCAACCTCCAAGAGTAACAAGATCACGGGGATTGCTCAAAACTTGCTCAAATCTCAAATAGCTTGGGTTGAGAGAAGGAGAGGGAGACGATCTATCTTTTGATTGGAACAACTCTCAAAGGGGCTCACAAATGCTCTTGGGATCTAAGATTTGGTGTGAGCAAATGTGTGTGAGGTGGAAATGTGTTCTTATGAGGATATGGCTGTGTTGGGCACCCTCTCACGAAGTGAGAGAGGGGTATATATAGTGGGGAGTGTAAAACAGCCGTTGGGGACACTTTAAGTCACACAGGGTCCGGGCGTCCGGTAGTTTCCGGAAGTCCGGGCGTCCGCAAGGGGTCGGACGTCCGAGGGCTGTAGGTATGACTGGAAACACTGTGAATTGAACAGCGACCGGACGTCCGGAGAAGACCAGAAATCCGAGTTATTCGACTAAACTTCTTCTGGTGCGAGGTTTCGGATTTCCGAAGGGGGACGGACGTCCGGCCCTCGGACGTCCGGAGGGTGCCGGATATCCGAGTTATAGAGCTCACGTTCTTCTGGTGCAGGGCTCCGGATTTCCGAAGCTGTTTGGACATCCGACCCTCGGATGTCCGGAGGGAGCCGGAAATCCGAGTTATATGACTCAAATTCTTCTGGTGGAGGGCTCCGGATTTCCGAAGCCTGCCGGTCGTCCGGCCCTCGGACGTCCGGAGGGAGCCGGATGTCCGAGGCAATAGACCTGTTTTGAGATAGGAGCAGAGTAGAGAATATGTGGTATTGAGTAGGATAGTGAATATCTAGTTTGAGCAAGTTCATCACAAAAACTTGTGATCCCCTCTTAATAGTGCGGGATCCCTAAAGACTCAAGAATTGTAAAAGGGATACCGATGATCCATACTTGAGTGTGTACTTTTATTCGCTGATCATCACTCCGCACCACTAACATCAAAGTAACTGATACCTTGAGTTAGCCCTTTCACTTGAGCTTGATGTTGTTGTTCCTTCTTGGCTCAATGTTGAAAGCAAGACATGATGAAGTCTTCAAGTAGCTCTCCCGTACACAATGTGGAAAGCCTAGCTTATATATTTATCTTCATTTGTCCACCATGTGAACATCCACAAGGATCAAGCATGTAGTGCTCAGAAATGCTTATCTTGATCTTGTCCTTGTTAGCACATGAGCTTGTCCTTATCAACACATGATCATTCACAATAGCTTAAAAAGGGCTAGTGATTAATTATCTACATGTGTGTTGTCAGCAACACCAAAACATGATTAAGGGCATGACTGCACTTTCACACGCTCCACTTCTCCGGTTGATTCTTGCGCCAGTATTTTTTATATATTCCACAAAAAATCCTCGTAAATTTCCAGGTCATTCCGAGAACTTTTATTTCTGTGCAAAAACAACACCATGTCAATTCTGCTAAAAACAATGTTAGTGCGGGTTAGTTCCATTCAAATCATGCGAATTAGAGTCCAAAACAAGGGCAAAAGAGTTTGGAAAAGTAGATACGACGGAGACGTATCAACTCCCCCAAGCTTAAAACCTTGCTTGTCCTCAAGCAATTCAGTTGACAAACTGAAAGAGACAAAAGAAAACTTTTACGAACTCTGTTTGATCTTGTTGTTGCAATTATGTCTAACTCATATCCAGAATTTCAGCAAGATCATAAGCAAACCACATAAGCAATGACATCTAGGTCTCATGGTGAACTCATATCAATGGCATAATCAACTAGCGAGCAATAATAATAAGTTTCAAATGTCAACACTTCAATCAAAACAATCATGAAGCAGTGCGAACAGATGGTATCTCGCTAGCTCTTTCTGAGACCGCAAAACATAAATGCAAAGCACCTTCAAAGACCAAGGGCCGACTAAACATTGTAATTCATGTCAAAGAAGATCCAGTCACAGTCATACTCAATAACAGTTAAAAGCAAATCATAAAAATGACGGCGGTGCTCTCTAATTGGTGCTTTTATAAGAAGAGGATGACTCAACAGAAACATAAATAGACAGGCCCTTCGCAGAGGGAAGCATTGATTTGCAGAGGTGCCAGAGATCAAGCTTTGAAAACAGAGATAATAATTTTGGGTGGCATGCTTTCATTGTCAACGCAATGACCAAGAGTTTTCACCATCTTCCATGCTACACATACTATGGGCGGTTCCCAAACAGAAAAGTAAAGTTTTGACTCCCCCACCACCGATCAATCACACTCCACGACTAGCCGAATACTCGGGTGCCGTCCATACCAACAACAATCCAGGGGGAGTTTTGTTTGCAATTATCTTTTCGATTTGAGCATGGAACTAGGCATTCCAATTACCGACCCCTTTCTCGTGAGTGATAGTGAATAAACAAATATCGAGGATAACACGCCTAGCATGGAAGATACTGATCGCCCCTTGTCACCACATGAGCGGTTCGGGCATGCAAAACAGATTATTTCTTGAAGGTTTAGAGAGTGGCACATGCAAATTTACTTGGAACGGCAGGTAGATACCGCGTATAGGTAGGTATGGTGGACTCATATGGAACAACTTTGGGGTTATGGAAGTGGATGCACAAGCAGTATTCCCGCTTAGTACAAGTGAAGGCTAGCAAAAGACTGGGAAGCGACCAACTAGAGAGCGACAAGAGTCATCAAAATGCATTGAGATTAACCAACATTGAGTGCAAGCATGAGTAGGACATAAATCACCATGAACATGAATATCATAAAGGCTATGTTGATTTTGTTTCAACTACATGCGTGAACATGCGCCAAGTCAAGCCACTTGAATCATTCAAAGGAGGATATCATCCTATCATACTACATCATAATCATCTCGAGATTCATGTTGGCATCCAAGACAAACCATTATAAGCTCCTAGCTAATTAAGCATGGCATCAGAAACTATGATCTCTAAGTTGTCATTGCAAACATGTTTCTCTCACAACAAAGCTGAATCAGGAACGATGAGCTAGTCATATTTACAAAAACAAGATAGATCGAGTTCATACCAGCTTTTCCACGCTCAGTCACTTCATCAAATATCGTCATTATTGCCTTTCACTTGCACGACCGAACGATGTGAACAATGATAAGAGTGCTCGTGCAATGGACTAACTGGAATCTGCAAGCAAACACAAAGGAGAAGACAAAGTAATATGGCTCTTTGATAGATAAACAGATATGCATGCGTGAGCCACTAAACATTGTAACCATGGTCTTCTACCTTGACCCAAAGAAAAAGAAAACTATTTACACGGGAAAGCTCCGAACAAGCAAAAGGAGAACAAGAAATCTTTTTTGGGTTTTCTCAAACTAGACAAACACACCAGAAGAAAACGAGAAAAAGAAATAAACTAGCATGGATGATACAGTGGCAAAGTGTGAACATCGACTAACAAAGTGAAAGTGTGAGCATGAATATAAAGTCGGTGAGAAACACGTACTCCCCCAAGCTTAGGCTTTTGGCCTAAGTTGGTCTACTCCCAAGGAGGGAAATAACCGTCTCCGGGGTACTCCGGAGTGGACTGAGGGTGCCACTGTTGTGTGAGCTCCTCTGGCTCCCACTCATAAACTAGTGTCTGGTACTCGATTGGTAGCTCGGGCACGGGCGCGTGTGGTGGTGCTATGCCCCAATATGCGTAGATGTCCGAGGGCATGATAATGTACCCGCCTAGATGAAGATTGAACAAAGAAGGAGCAGGCAAAGTAATAGTCTCACGAGTACCCTAACTAAATACCAGGTTATAAATCATCCTCTTATTTATATCTTTATCAAGAAAGTCATGGCGAACCATGCTATCATAATCTAGATATCTCTCAGGAAGAAGAATCTCTTCTTCCTCGTGCAGTCTAATAGGTATCTCAAAATGTCTAGCAAGACGGGTAGCATAGATACCTCCATAAACAATGCCTTTAGAACGGTTCGTGTTCAACCGTTGAGCTACTATAGCGCCCAACTATAAGTTTTATCATTATAAAGGGCTTCGCGCAAAACCGCAAGATCTGGGGAGCTAAGGGACCCAGCTTTCCCACGGCCAATCAAACATTTTCCCACAAATAATGAGAAGTACCAAAGCACGGGAAAATGTATGCTAGCAGCTCTAGCGCAAGACACTCCTCTTTCCTCTCCTACATCAATAGTATCTATGAAATCCTCCAAGTCCCGTGGACGAGGTTCATGAATATCCCCAACATAAGGTAATTTGCAAACATTGCAAAAATCCTGAAGTGACATGCGCTGGGGATATCATATAACTTAAACTCAACCATAGGAGGACTCTTCCTTGGGTAGAAGTTAAAGCTTTGCACGAGGAGATCGCAAATCGCAGCAAGAAGAGCAAGAACACGGGTTTGAGCTGCGAAACGATTTTTTCTAGAGGTAGGAGAAGAAGATGGGAGCTAGAATAAGTGGAGGGGGGACACGTGGGCCCCACAAGCCTGGTAGGCGCGGCCAGGGGGGTTTCCGCGCCTCCAGGGCTTGTGGCCCACTGGTGCATCCCCCTGACTAGCTCTCCATCTAAGAAATTTTCAAAAATTCCAGAAAAAATCATACTTGATTTTCAGGGCATTCAGAGAACTTTTATTTTTGGGACACTTTTCTATGGGATGCAAAAAGCAAAAAACAGGGAAAACTAAAGCTAAATCTATCATTTTTCTTCTAAGCAACCAAAGGTGAAAACTTGGAACAGAGGGTTGTGACTCCTCGATTCATCCATCCCATGGTCATCGAAAGAAATCCGTCAATGAGGTTGATCAAGTCTCCTTGACAAACCTTTTCGAATCGCATAAAGAAGAATGGAGAATTTTCGAATAGTCACTAGGTTACCTCAATGGGGATGTGCATATCCCCAACAAGCAAATCATACTTCATCTTAACAGTAGGTATAGGGCATTCAAAGCTCCCAATAAGAATCGATGAAGTTTTGCCAATAGCATTGATGCAATGTACTCGATATTGTTTCTTCAGAAAGTGCACCGTATGCTCATTACCATTGACATGGAAAGTGACATTGCCTTTGTTGCAATCAATAACAACCCCTGCAGTGTTTAAAAAGGGTCTTCCAAGGATGACCGCCATGGCATCATCCTCGGGAATATCCAGGATTACAAAGTCTGTTAAGATAGTGACGTTAGCAACCACAACAGGAACATCCTCGCAAATGCCGATAGGGAAAGCAGTTGATTTGTCCGCCATTTGCAGAGAGATTTCAGTGGGTGTCAACTTATCCAGTTCAAGTCTACGATAAAGAGAGAGAGAGGCATAACACTACCACCGGCTCCAAGGTCGCATAAAGCAGTTCTAACATAGTTTGCTTTAATGGAGCAAGGTATAGTGGGCACTCCGGGATCACCTAGTTTCTTATGAGTTCCACCTTGAAGGTATAATAAGCGAGCATTGTGGAAATCTCAACCTCAGGTACCCTCCTCTTATTAGTCACAATATCCTTCATGTACTTAGCATACGGAGACATTTTGAGCATATCCGTCAAACGCATTTGCAGGAAGACAGGTCTAATCATTTCAACAAATCGCTCAAAATCCTCATCATCCTTTTTCTTGGATGGTTTGGGAGGAAAGGGCATGGGTTTCTGAACCCATGGTTCCCTTTCTTTACCATGCTTCCTAGCAATGAAGTCATTCTTATCGTATCTCCTATTCTTAGGTTGTGGGTTATCAAGATCAGCTGGTTCAATCTCCACGTCCTTATCATTGCTAGGTTGAGCATCATCATGAACACCACTATCGATATTATCATTAGGCTCATGTTCATCACCAGATTGTGTTTCGGCATCAGAAACACATACATTGTTTGGACTCTCGGGTGTAACAGCAACGGGGTTGCTGCTACGGCAACAAAAGTACTTCCCCGGCAACGACGCCAGAAATTCTTCTTGCTACTTCTCAAACAACAGCGCCAGAAATTGACATGTTGACGGACACTTGCTTGCGTTGGTTTTTCCCCTGAAAAGGAAAGGGTGATGCATCAAAGGAGCAGTAAGTACTTCCCTCAGTTTGAGAACCAAGGTATCGATCCAGTAGGAGGGTCTCGTCAAGTCCAGAGTACCTGCGCAAACACAAATGAGCTTGCACCCAACGCTTCAAAGGGGTTGTCAATCCCTTCAAGATTGTTTGCAAAGTGAGATCTGAAGGCGGAAAGTGCAACGAAGTAAGAAGTGTAAGGCTGAAAATATGGTGTGGAGTAGACCCGGGGGCCATAGTGTTCACTAGAGGCTTCTCTCAAAATAGCAAATATCACGGTGGGTGAACAAATTACTGTCGAGCAATTGATAAAACCGCACAAAGTCATGACGATATCTAAGGCAATGATCATACATATATGCATCACGTCCGAGACAAGTAGACCGATACTTTCTGCATCTACTACTATTACTCCACACATCGACCGCTATCCAGCATGCATCTAGTGTATTGAGTTCATGACGAACAGAGTAACGCCTTAAGCAAGATGACATGATGTAGAGGGATAAACTCATACCAATGATGAAAACCCCATCTTTTTACCCTTGATGGCAACAACATGATGCGTGCCTCGCTACCCCTTCTGTCACTGGGTGAGGTCACCGCACGGCATGAACCCAAAACCAAGCACTTCTCCCATTGCAAGAATCATAGATCTAGTTGGCCAAACAAAACCCACAACTCGAAGAGAATTACAAGGATATGAAATCATGCATAAGAGAGATAAGAAGAAACTCAAATAAGATTCATAGATAATCTGATCATAAATCCACAATTCATCGGATCTCGACAAACACACCGCAAAAGAAGATTACATCAGATAGATCTCCATGAAGATCATGGAGAACTTTGTATTGAAGATCCAAGAGAGAGAAGAAGCCATCTAGTTACTAGCTATGGACCCGTAGGTCTATGGTGAACTACTCACGCATCATCGGAGAGGTCATGGTGTTGATGAAGAAGCCCTCCGTATCCGAATCCCCCTCCGGCAGGGCACCAGAACGTGCCCCAGATGGGATCTTGCGGAGACAGAAGCTTGCGGCGGCGGAAAAGTACTTTCCATGATCTCCTGATATTTTGTGGAATTTTTGGGGATATATAGGCGCAAAACATAGGGCAAAGGGGCCTCAGGGAGCCCACAAGCCAGGGGGGCGCGGGCCCCCTGGCCGCGCCATGAGGGCTTGTGGGGTCCCTGGTGGTCCCCTGCCATGATTCTCCGGCTCTCCGATCTTTTTCCGTTCCAGAAAAAATATTTTTGGCAGTTTCATTCGTTTGGACTCCGTTCAAAATCCTCCTCTCAAAGGGGTCAAAAACATGGAAAAAAGAAGAACTGGCACTTGGCACTGAGTTAATAAGTTAGTCCCAAAAAATATATAAAAGGCATGCAAAACATCCAAAGTTTGACAAGATAATAGCATGAAACCATCAAAAATTATAGATACGTTGGAGACGTATCAAGCATCCCCAAGCTTAACTCGTCCTCGAGTAGGGAAGTGATAAAGAATGAATTTTTGATGTGGAATGCTACCTAGCATAGTTGTTCTTTGTAAAAAAATTCACATGACATGAATGTCCAGATCCGTAAGATTCGAAACAATAGTTTGCTATTGACATGAAAACAATAATACTTCAAGCAAACTAGCAAGGTAATCATGAACTTTCAAAATAACAAGGCCAAGGAAAGTTATCCCTACAAAATCATATAGTCTGGCTATGCTCCATCATCCTCACATAACTAATGTAAATCATGCACAACCCCGGTATTGGCCAAGTAATTGTTTTTGCACTCTTACTTTCTCAAACTTTTTATAACTATCACGCAATACATGAGCGTGAGCCATGGATATAGCACTATAAGTGGAATAGAGTGTGGTGGTGTTTGTGAGACAAAAAGTAGGAGATGGTCACATTGACTCGGCATATCAAAGGGCTATGGAGATGCCCATTAATAGATATCAATGTGAATGGGTAGAGATTGCCATACAAGAGATGCACTAGAGCTATAAGAATGTGAAAGCTCAAAAGGTGAACTAGTGGGTGTGCATCCAACTTGCTTGCTCACGAAGACCTAGGGCAATTTTGAGGAAGCCCATCATTGGAATATACAAGCCAAGTTATATAATGAAGATTCCCACTAGCATATGGTAGTGACAAAGCAAGAAGCTCTCAATCATGAAGAACATGGCGCTATTATGAAGCACAAGTGTGGAAAAAGATAGTAGCATTGTCCCTTCTCTCTTTTTCTCTCTCTTTTTTTATTTTTGTTTGCGCTCTTGGGCCTCTTTTTTTCTCTTTTCTCTTTTTCTTTTTTCTTTTTATTTTTGGGCTCTTTGGCCTCTTTTTTTTATTCCCTGACATGGTACAATGCTCTAATAATGATGATCATCACACTTTTATTTACTCACAGCTCAAAGCTCAAAATGATGATGACTCTATAGGAAATGCCTCCGGCAGTGTACCGGGATGTGCAACGATCTAGCATGGCGTATGATGTTGAAAACATCTCGCTAGCTATCTTACGATCATGCAATGGCAATATGAGAGTGACGGCACAAGTCATGAGATGGAACGGTGGGAGTTGCATGGCAATATATCTCGGAATGGCTATGAAAATGCCATAATGGGTAGATATGGTGGCTGTTTTGAGGAAGGCATATGGTGGGTTTGTGTACCGGCGAGAATTGCGCGGCATGAGAGAGGCTAGAAATGGTGGAAGGTGAAAGTGCATCTATACCATGGACTCACATTAGTCATGAAGAACTCACATACTTGTTGCAAAAGTTTTATTAGTAATCGAAACAAAGTGCTAAACGCATACTCCGAGGGGAAGGGTTGGTAGGTGTTAACCATCGCGCGATCCCGACCTCAACACAAAGGATGACAATCAATAGATCAATTATGCTCCAACTTCCTAACATAGAGGTTTACCATACGTGCATTCTACGGGAATCACTAACTTCAACACAAGTATTTCTAGATTCACAATACCCTACTAACATAACTCTTAATATTACCAAATCCACGTCTCAAAACTAATTGAGAGGAATCAAGACTTCTCTTTCTACTCAATGCACATGAAGATGGAGGTTTTTGCATCCTCTTTGGGTGCCTATCACCTTTGGGACTACTTTCATAGCATAAGCCAACTACCAAGTCACGCACCGCCGTGCTCTAAAAGATCTAAGTGAAGCACATAGAGCAAAAGTATCTAGCTCAAAAGATATAAGTGAAGCACTATGAGCATTCTAACAAAATCACGATGAGTGCATGTCTCTCTCTCAAAAAGGTGTGCAGCAAGGATGATTATGACACAACAACAAGAAAAGACTCCTAAGATACAAGACGCTCCAAGCAAAACACATATCATGTGGTGAATAAAAATATATCTCCAAGTAATGTTACCGATGGATTGAAGACGAAAGAGGGGATGCCTTCCCGGGGCATCCCCAAGCTTAGGCTTTTTGGTGTCCTTGAATTTGGCTTGGGATGCCTTGGGCATCCCCAAGCTTGAGCTCTTTCCACTCCTTTTCTCATCGTCCATGAGAACATCACCCAAAAGTTGAAAACTTCACAACACAAAACTTAAACAGAAACTTGTGATAACATTAGCACAAGAAAACAAACTACCACTTGTTTTGGTACTGTAGCAAACTTGAATTCTATCTATATTGGTGTTGGGCTACTTTATTATCACTTTTCCATGGCTAGTACCCCCCGATACTAACCATAGTTTCATCAAAACAAGCAACCAACTCAACAAAAACAGAATCTGTCAAAAACAGACCAGTCTGTAGCAATATGTATACTTCGTATACTTCTGGTACCTCAAAAGATCTGAACAATTACGACTGCCTGGGCAAAAGGCATATCAACCAGCAGCAAAAACAATCAACTCAAAAGCTCTTTCTGAATAAAAATTAAAAATCATCTCGTGAGCGAAAAGTTTCTATCTTTTTCGAGCAGGATCAAACAACCATTACCAAGACTAGTCATAAAGGTTTTGCTTGGCTCAAACACAAAAAAGAAACACAAAAAACACAATCACAACAGAATTATGATGGTTTGGACGCAACAAAACAGAAAGAAAAATATAAATTCATTGGGTTGCCTCCCAACAAGCGCTATTGTTTAACGCCCTTAGCTAGGCATAAAAGCGTTCCATGCCCTTCCTTAAAGGGAATTGAAATCTAATATTCCCTTCCTTCATATCGATGATAGCACCGATAGTCCTTAGGAAAGGTCTACCAAGAATAATAGGGCATGTAGGATTGCAACCAATGTCAAGCACAATGAAATCCACGGGTACATAGTTCCTATTTGCAATAATAAGAACATCATTGATCCTTCCCATGGGTTTCTTGACAGTAGAATCAACAAGATGCAAATTAAGAGAGCACTCTTCAATCTCATTAAAACCCAGAACATCACATAAAGACTTTGGAATCGCACAAACACTAGCACCCAAATCACACAAAGCATTACATTCATAGTTTTTGATTTTGATTTTGATGGTAGGTTCCCACTCATCATGAAGCTTTCTAGGGATAGAGACTTCCAATTCAAGTTTCTCTTCAAGAGATTTTATCATAGCTTCGACGATATGATCGGTAAAGGCCTTGTTTTGGCTTTAAGCGTGTGGAGAGTTTAACATGGATTGCATCAAGGAAATGCATTCAATCAAGGATCAACTATCATAATTGAATTCCTTGAAGTCCATAGTAGTAATTTCATTACTACTCAAAGTTTTAATATCTTCTACTCCACTTTCAATGCTTTTAGCATCAAGATAGATGGACTCCGAATAATTGGGGCACTTTTCAACCAAAGTAGATTCATATCCAGCCCCATAATCATTAGGTTTGACACAAGAAAAAAAGATTCAATGGTAGTCACACCAAGCACTTTAAGATCTTCGTGATTCTTATCACGAGAACACGCCTTTTTAAGCCATTCATGTCTAGCACGAATTTGGGCGGTTCTTTCTTGGCTGTCAATCATGGAAACACGCATAGCTTTCAAAGTTGCATCCATGTTGATCTTGGGAGGACCACATCTAACTTTCGAAGCATCAACATCACTAGACATTCTATTAACGCTCTTAGCCAAATCGTCAATTTTGAGTAGCTTTTCCTCTATGGACCCATTGAAAATCTTTTGAGATTTGATGAACTCTTTGATATTACTCTCTAGATCAGAGGGTAATCTATTGTAATTTCCATGAGTATTGTTGTAGGAGTTTCCAAAATTATTAGAGGAGTTACTAGGAAAAGGCCTAGGAACATAGTTTCCTCTAAAATAATTGTTGTTGCCAAAGTTATTCCTACCAACAAAATTAACGTCCAAGCTAGCGTTGCTACTCTCAATCAAAGAAGACAAGGGCATATCAATAGGATCTAAAGGAGCACTTCTATTAGCAACCAAATTCATTAACTCATCCATCTTAGCGCTCAACGAGTTAATTTCTTCTATAGCGTGTACCTTCTTACTAGTAGGTGACCTTTCAGTGTGCCACTGAGAGTAGTTCGTCATGATGTTGTCTAGGAGCTTTGTGGCTTCCCCTAACGTGATTTCCATGAACGTTCCACCTGAGGCGGAGTCCAAGATATTTCTAGAAGCGAAATTTAAGCCAACGTAAAAGATTTGAATAATCATCCAGATTCAAGCCATGAGCGGGACAATTTCTAATCATTAATTTCATTCTCTCCCAAGATTGTGCAACATATTCATGATCAAGTTGCTTGAAATTCATGATATCATTACGGAGAGAGATGATCTTAGCCGGCGGAAAATACTTGGATATATAAGCATCTTTGCACTTATCCCAAGAATCGATACTATTTTTGTGCAAAGATGAAAACCAAGTTTTTGCATGATCTCGCAACAAGAAACGAAAAAAAGCTTCAATTTAATCACGTCATTATCCACATCTTTCTTCTTTTGCATATCGCAAAGCTCAATGAAGGTATTGAGATGGATGCGGCATCTTCACTAGGAAGGACAGAGAATTGCTCTTTCATAACCAGATTCACCAAAGCGGCATTGATTTCGTATGACTCCGCACTAGTGGCGGGAGCAATCGGAGTACTAATAAAATCATTATTATTAGTATTCGAGAAGTCACAAAGTTTGGTGTTTTCATGCATGGTGACTTCGGCAAGCAAGCAAGCACACAAGCGAACAAAAAGCAAGCGAGAAAAAAGGGCGAACGAAAAGGCAAACGAAAAAGTCAAATTGGTGAAGTGGGGGAGAGGAAAACGAGAGGCAACTGGCAAACAAAGTAAATGCAAGAGATGAGTTTGCAACACTTACTTGGATGAGTTCTTGACTTGATCTTCCTCCCCGGCAACGACGCCAGAAATTCTTCAGCTACGGCAACAAAAGTCCTTCCCCGGCAACGGCGCAAGAAATTCTTCTTGCTACTTCTCAAACAACAGCGCCAGAAATTGACACGTTGACGGAGACTTGCTTGCATTGGTTTTTCCCTTGAAGAGGAAAGGGTGATGCAGCAAAGGAGCAGTAAGTATTTCCCTCAGTTTGAGAACCAAGGTATCGATCCAGTAGGAGGGTCTCGTCAAGTCCAGAGTACGTGCACAAACACAAACGAGCTTGCACCCAACGCTTAAAAGGGGTTGTCAATCCCTTCAAGATTGTTTGCAAAGTGAGATCTGAAGGCGAAAAGTGCAACGAAGTAAAAAGTGTAAGGCTGAAAATATGGTGTGGAGTAGACCCGGGGGCCATAGTGTTCACTAGAGGCTTCTTTCAAAATAGCAAATATCACGGTGGGTGAACAAATTACTGTCGAGCAATTGATAGAACCGCGCAAAGTCATGATGATATCTAAGGCAATGATCATACATATAGGCATCACGTCCGAGACAAGTGGACCGATACTTTCTGCATCTACTACTATTACTCCACACATCGACCACTATCCAGCATGCATCTAGTGTATTGAGTTCATGACGAACAGAGTAACGCCTTAAGCAAGATGACATGATGTAGAGGGATAAACTCAAACCAATGATGAAAACACCATCTTTTTACCCTTGATGTCAACAACATGATGCGTGCCTCGCTAGCCCTTCTGTCACTGGGTGAGGTCACCGCATGGTATGAACCCAAAACCAAGCACTTCTCCCATTGCAAGAATCATAGATCTAGTTGGCCAAACAAAACCCACAACTCGAAGAGAATTACAAGGATATAAAATCATGCATAAGAGAGATCAGAAGAAACTCAAATAAGATTCATAGATAATCTGATCATAAATCCACAATTCATCGGATCTCCACAAACACACCGCAAAAGAAGATTACATCGGATAGATCTCCACGAAGATCATGGAGAACTTTGTATTGAATATCCAAGAGAGAGAAGAAGCCATCTAGTTACTAGCTATGGACCCGTAGGTCTATGGTGAACTACTCACGCATCATCGGAGAGGTCATGGTGTTGATGAAGAAGCCCTCCGTATCCGAATCCCCCCTCCGGCAGGGCACCAGAATGTGCCCCAGATGGGATCTTGCGGAGACAGAAGCTTGCGGCGGCGGAAAAGTACTTTCGATGATCTCGTGATTTTTTGTGGAATTTTTGGGGATATATAGGCGCAAAACCTAGGGCAAAGGGGCCTTAGGGAGCCCACAAGCCAGGGGGCCGCGGCCCCCCTGGCCGCGGCATGAGGGCTTGTGGGGTCCCTGGTGGTCCCCTGCCCTGATTCTCCGGCTCTCCGATCTTTTTCCGTTCCAGAAAAAATCTTTTTGACAGTTTCATTCCGTTTGGACTCCGTTCAAAATCCTCCTCTGAAAGGGGTAAAAAACATGGAAATAACAGGAACTGGCACTTGGCACTGAGTTAACAAGTTAGTCCCAAAAAATATATAAAAGGCATGCAAAACATCCAAAGTTTGACAAGATAATAACATGAAACCATAAAAAATTATAGATACGTTGGAGACGTATCAGTTGCTAACGTGCAAGTTCCTATCATCTTTCTTTTTCTTTCTAGGATGACTAGGTGCCTCGGTGCTAACTCCTTGAGAATCTTGTTCAATTCTCTTAGGATGACCCTCGGGATACAAAGGTTCTTGGGTCATTCTACCGCCTCTAGTGACGACTCTGATAGAATTGTCATTCAACTCATTGAGCAAGTCATTTTGAGACTTAAGTACTTGTTCTACTTGAGTAGTAACCATAGAGGCATGTTTACTGAAGAGCTTAAGATCATTGACATTTCTATCCACGCAAGCACTTAAATGACTAAGCATACGAGCATTCTGTTCCAATTGTCTGCTAACATAATCATTGAAACTCTGTTGTTTGGCAACAAAGTTATCAAATTCATCCAGGCATAAGCTAGCAGGTTTGTCAAAAGGAATATCAATCTCATTGAATCTATGAAGAGAATTTACCTCTACTACCTGTATCGGGTTATCAAGACCATTGATCTCTTTGATAGGTGGTAGATTTTTGACATCTTCAGATTTAATGCCTTTCTCTCTCATAGATTTCTTAGCTTCTTTCATATCTTCAGGACTGAGGAATAGGATACCTCTTTTCTTAGGAGTTGGCTTTGGAGGTGGTTCGGGAATAGTCCAAGCATTCTCATTGCACAAGATATTATTCAATAGGATCTTAGCTTGTTCTACAGTTCGTTCCCTAAAAACACAACCGGCACAACTATCTAGGTGGTCCTTAGAAGAATCGGTTAGTCCATTATAGAAGATATCAAGTATTTCATTCTTCTCAAGAGGGTGATCGGGCAAAGCATTCAGTAGCTGGATGAGCCTCCCCCAAGCTTGTGGGAGACTCTCTTCTTCAACTTGCCAAAGTTGTATATTTCCTGCAAGGCAGCTTGCTTCTTATGGGCAGGGGAATATTTCTCACAGAAGTAGTAGATCATATCCTGGGGGCTACGCACACAACCATGAGCAAGAGAAGTGAACCAAGTCTTAGCAGCATCCTTTAGCGAGAAAGGAAACAACTTAAGGGTATAGTAGTGGCAGATCTTTTCCTCACTCGTGAATAGGGTGGCTATATCGTGCAGTTTGGTAAGATGTGCTACAACCGTTTCAGACTCATAACCGTGAAAAGGATCAGATTCGACCAGAGTGATTAACTCAGGGTCGACAGAGAATTCATAATCCTTATCGGTCACAAAGATAGGCGAAGTAGCAAACTTCGGGTCGTATTTCATCCTAGCTTTCTGAGGTTTTTCTTTCCACTTGCGAAGTAATTTCTCAACATCATAGCTATCCTTACAAGCAAGAAAGTCCTCAGCTGTCTCTCCCTCCAAAACATAACCCTCAGGCATATCAGGCAATTCATATCTAGGAGAGCTAGTTCTAACAGGTGAAATAGCAGGTTCTACTTCCATAATCTCAGCAGTTTCAGAAGTATCATCACATCTAGCTGTAACTCTAGCAATTTGTGCATCAAGGAATGCACCTAGTGGCAAAGTAGTATCAAGCAAAGCATCATCACAAGCATCATGGACAACAGAAGTAGCATCATCAAGCACAGGCAACACATCAAAATTTGTAGCAGGAGGTGGTGTCGCAAACTTACTCATAACTGAAGGTGAATCAAGTGCAGAGCTAGATAGCAGTTCCTTACCTGTCCTCGTAGTTGAGGGCAAGACTTTAGTTTTTGGATCTCTCGGATTCCTCATAGTGATCAGCAGACGTAAATCCCAAGTGACTCAGAGAATAGAGCTATGCCTCCCCGACAACGGCGCGAGAAAAAGGTCTTGATAACCCACAAGTATAGGGGATCGCAACCGTTTTCGAGGGTAGAGTATTCAACCCAAATTTGTTGATTCGACACAAGGGGAAACCAAAGAATATTCTCGAGTATTAGCAGTTGAGTTGTCAATTCAACCACATCTGAAAGACTTAGTATCTGTAGCAAAGTATCTGTAGCAGAGTAGTGTGATAGCAACAATAGAAACGGTAACCAGTAGCAATAGTGACAGCAGTAGCAGCAGAGTAACAGTAGCAGCAGTGACAGTAGTAGCGGCAAATTAATGGCAGTGACGGCAGTAGTAGCAAAGTAACATAGCAAGGACCAGTAGGAAAAACTCGTAGGCATTGGATCGGTGATGGATGATTATGCCGGATGGTATTCATCATGCAACAGTTATAACATGGAGAGATATGTAACTAGCTCCAGTTCGTCAATGTAATGTAGGCATGTATTTCGTATGTAGTCATACGTGATTAGGGAAAAGAACTTGCATGACATCTATTGTCCATCCCTCCCGTGGCAGCGAGGTCCTAATGGAATCTACGAGATATTAAGGTTCTCCTTTTAATAGAGAACCAGAACAAAGCATTAGCACTTAGTGAATACATGAACTCCTCATACTATGGTCATCTCCGGGAGTGGTTCCGGCTATTGTCACTCCGGGGTTGCCGGGTCATAACACATAGTAGGTGACTAAAACTTGCAAGATAGGATCAAGAACACACATATATTGACGAGAACATAATAGGTTCAGATCTGAAATCATGGCACTCGGGCCCTAGTGACAAGCATTAAGCATGACGAAGTAGTAGCAACATCAATCTCAGAACATAGTGGATACTAGGGATCAATCCCCATCAAAACTAACTCGATTACATGATATATCCCATCCAACCTATCACCGTCCAGCAAGCCTACGATGAGATTACTCACGAACGGTGAAGAGCATCATGGATTGGCGATGAAGGAAGGTTGGTGATGACGATGGCGACGATCTCCCCTCTTCGGAGCCTAGAACGGACTCCAGATCTGCCCTCCAGAGGAAGAACAGGTGGTGGCGGTGCCTCCGTATCGTAAAACGTGATGAACTCTTCTCCTTGATTTTTTTCCGGACGAAAGGGACTAAATAGAGCTGGAATTTGAGGCGGTGGAGCTCTGTGGGCCCGACAAGCCTGCGAGGCGCGGCCGCGCCTGGTGGGCTTGTGGGCTCCACGCTCCACTTCTCTGGTTGATTCTTGCGCCGGTATTTTTTATATATTCCACAAAAAATCCTCGTAAATTTCCAGGTCATTCCGAGAACTTTTATTTCTGCGCAAAAACAACACCATGGCAATTCTCCTGAAAACATCGTTAGTTCGGGTTAGTTCCATTCAAATCATGCAAATTAGAGTCCAAAACAAGGGAAAAAGAGTTTGGAAAAGTAGATACGACGGAGACGTATCAATAGCCGCCCCCACAACCATTTGCTGGTTGACTGCTCCGTTAGAAACTGACAGTTGTCATAAGAGCAACCCAAATTCCTCAGTGTCTTCGAGAGTAATTCATCAGTGAGGAAATACCCAAAACACGAAACCACAAACCAAAACCAAGTGATTGAGCATCACTGAAGAAGTTGTTCGTGTGTGGGACTGAAACCTTTCACCTTTGAGGACTCTGCATCCTCCAGACGGTTAGGCGTCATGGTCTAGAGCAATCCAGCAGTCAATTGTGGATCGCCAGGTGACCAAGTTTGTGAGGGTTTGGAAGTCTGCCCTGAAGACTTACCACGAGTGTTGGGCGAGGACTGTGTGTGCTTAGCCCAAGGAGAATACGGTAGGGACTGTGTGTCTCGGGATTGTGTGTCTTTTGGTTTCAATACCAAGCCGCTCCAAACCAGATGTACAACTGTCACAACAGTTGGAACTGGGTCATCAACCACTGTCTTCACTGTGAAATGGGTCCTATTTCTTAAACTCTTTCAATTCCTCATATTGTATGTTGAAGATTTTCATTGTCAATGTTTGAAGAATTTGCTGAAGACTTTCTCTAAAATTCCTCAACCCCAAATTCTTCAGGCGAGTTATTCTTCACCTGTTGTCTCTGTGCCTGGATACTGTGCAAACTGCTTTTCATATTCGTCACCTTGAAAACTGCTGTAGTTATACTTTGCACTCCTGTTCCTTTGTTGTTTCTGCTGCAAGTTAGTCATTAGCGAGGAATTTCCTCAAAAAGATTTTCCTCAGCGATGAAATTCTAAAAATCTCCTATTCACCCCCTCTAGTCGATATAACGCAATTTCAATTGTTATCAGAGCAAGGTACTCCCTTGTTCTGTGTGATTTTGGTTTAACCACCTGGAGTTTTAGTTATGTCGACTGCATGCATGATCAAGGTTACTGCAGGATGTCCTACTTTCGAAGGAAAGGACTTTCCCTTATGGAAGACCAAGATGCAGATGCATCTACAAGCTATTGACAATGATCTCTGGTATATTGTGGAACATGGTGTCCCTATCGTCACTGCTAGTGTCTCTGCCGCTGATGTGAAGAAATTCAACCAACTTGATTCTCAAGCGAAGAATATCATCTGTGGCCATATGAGCAAAGGTCACTATGGCAGAGTGAGTGCTTTGGGCTCAACAAAACTTACCTGGGAAAGGTTGTCCAAAGTTAATGAAGGAGTATCAACCCAGCGTGATTCTCGTGTTGATGTTCTTCGCAATCTCTTCAATCTCTTCAAGAGGCTTGACAATGAAAGCTGCCAAGATACCTTTGATCGCCTCATTGACATATCAAATGAACTGCAAACACTGGGAGCTCGAGACATTACTGATCATGAAGTTGTGAAGAAATTGCTAAGATCTTTGGATTCTTCATTTGATACTTTGGTTCTGGTGATTCAAGAAATACCAGACTACAAGATGCTTGATCCTGCTGATATACTCGAAAGACTCAATACTCATGAATTTCAACAAGAAGAAAAGAGAGATCTATATGGACCAAGCTATTCTAGACCTCGTGCACTAAAGGCCAAAGCAATTTCCTCATCTGAAGAAGAAGACTCGGATGGTAGCATTGGTGATCCTGAAGAATTTCGACAGGAGCTTGCAATGCTCGTGAGGAAATTCCAGAAGTTTACAAGACGTGGCCAGTTTGGTAAATCTTCAAGAAGAGATATGAGGAAATCAGAATCTTCATCTGAGAACTACAAGAAAAGAACGTGCCACAAATGCAAGAAATCAGGTCACTATATTGTTGATTGCCCTCATTGGGGAAAGGAATCAAAGAAGAAGAAATGCAAGGATGAAAGTTCTGATGACTCGAAGAAAAAGAAGAAATCTTCAAAATCCTCACCCTCAAAGTCCTCATCGCACAAGAATACTAGTTTCAGAAAGGCCCAGGCACTTATTGCCAAGGAAATGGATTCTCAGACAGAATCCGAGGAATGTGATGAAGAGGAGGGTTCTGGTGAAGACTCAGAATCTAGACAGGCTAGCCTTGCACTTGCAACCACATTCGTCAACAAGTCAATCTTCAACCTTGAAGAAAATGATAACACCATCCACACTGATGACTATGCTGATGACTTCGCTCCAACCTATTGCTTCATGGCAAAAGGTTCAAAGGTACCGAATGATGCTTCCTCCTTTGATTCAAGTGACTGTGAACCTGATGATTAAAAAAACCAAGTTACAGTAAACTTGCTATCATTGCTACTAAACAACAAACTGCCCTAGAAAAGCTTCAGAAACTGCTAGACAGAAGCGATGATCTCTTGAATGATGAAATGAATCTTACCCAAATCCTCACTGAAGATATGAAAAGTCTTCAGTCCATATTTGATAATCTTCAAGATCATCATGTTACACTCCTCGCTGATCATGACAAACTTTCCTATGAATTTCTTCAAAGGAAACTTGATCTTGAGAAGCTGAGGATTTCTCATGATGATCTTCGTATGGAAAATGATTCATTACTAGCTCAACAGATCAGTGCTGCTTGCTACTGGAACAAAAGACCTTCCAATGGCGCCAGAAATAGGCATGTTGACGGGAGAATACTTGGCTTGATCCTTCTGCTGCGGCTACACCTTAAGGGACTTCCTAGGCAAGTATGCAAAGGATTTCCCCCGTGGCCTTGGAGCCTTGCGTTGGTGTTCCCTCGAAGCGGAAAGGGTGATGTAGCGTAGCGGTGGTAAGTATTTCCCTTAGTTTGAGAACCAAGGTATCAATCCAGTGGAGGAGTATCTCAAGATCCTGCACAAACACAAAAGCTTGCTCCCAACGCTATGAAGGGGTTGTCAATCCCTTATAGATTGTTTGCCAAGTGAGAACTGAAAGCAACAAAGTAACAAAGCAAAGTAAAAGCGGAGGTGTAAACGATGGATGTGAATAGACCCGGGGGCCATAGTGTTTACTAGTGGCTTCTCTCATGAAAACAAGTAGACGGTGGGTGAACAAATTACTGTCGAGCAATTGATAGAACCGCTCAAAGTCATGACGATATCTATGCAATGATTATATCTATAGGCATCACGTCCAAAACAACTAGACCGATACTTTCTGCATCTACTACTATTACTCCACACGTCGACCGCTATCTAGCATGCATCTAGTGTATTAAGTCCAAAAGAACAGAGTAACGCCTTAAGCAAGATGACATGATGTAGAGGGATAATCTCAAACCAATGATAAAAACCCCATCTTTTTACCCTTGATGGCAACTACTTGATGTGTGCCTTGCTGCCCCTACTGTCACTGGGAAAGGTCACCACATGGTAGAACCCAAAACCAAGCACTTCTCCCATTGCAAGAATCATAGATCTAGTTGGACAAACAAAACCCAAGACTCGGAGAGACTTACAAGGATATCAAATCATGCATATAAGAAATCAGCAAAGACTCAAATATATATCATAGATAATCTGATCACAAATCCACAATTCATCGGATCTCGACAAACACACCGCCAAAGAAGATTACATCGGATAGATCTCCATGAAGATCATGGAGAACTTTGTATTGAAGATCCAAGAGAGAGAAGAAGCCATCTAGCTACTAACTACGGACCCGTAGGTCTGAAGTGAACAACTCACGAGTCATTGGAGGGGCGATCATGATGATGAAGAAGCCCTCCAACTCCAAAGCCCCATCCGGCACGGCGCCGGGAAGGGTCTGCAGATGAGATCTCGCGGAAACAGAAGTTTGCGGCGGCGAAAAAGTATTTTCAAGGCTTCCCTGATTTTTTGCTGAATATTTGGGAATATATAGGCCAAGGATCTAGGTCAGGGGGCGGCCAGGGAGGCCACAAGCCCTGACACCGCCGCCTCCCCCTGGTGGCGGAGTGGGAGCTTGTGGGCTCTGTGGAGCCCACCTGGCTTGGCCCAGAGGCCCCGTGATCTTCTTCCGTTCGGGAAAAAATCATTTCGGGTTTTTTATTCCGTGTGGACTCCGTTCCAAAATCAGATCTGAAAAGAGTCAAAATCACAGAAAAAACAGGAACTGGCACTTGGTACTGAATTAATAAGTTCGTCCCAAAAAAGATATAAAAGGTACATAAAACATCCAAAGAAGACAAGATAAGAGTATGAAACCATAAAAATTATAGATACGTTTGAGACGTATCACTACACAGGCTGAATTCATTCTTCCATGTCTTAAATGCATCGAATGTGAAACTACTAATTCTTCACGAGAATCACCAAATGCTTCTATCACTACAAATTCTTCAACTTCTCCTGTAGTGTTAAATTCCTCACTTGAGGAAACCACAAATGTCACTGATAAAAATGCAGGGCTGAAGGAGTTGTATGTAACAGGCATATACAAAAGTCTCAAAGGACACCAAACCCTTTGTGATGTGCTCAAAAAGCAGATCTTGAACAGGAACCCGAGGAAAGAAGGAATTGCCTTTGAGAGGAAATTGAATGCTGATGGATCATATTGGAAACCTGAGGAGTATCCCTAAATCTCATGGGTTGCTGCTAAAGGGCCTCCTTTTGATCCATCCAATCTAACATGCTTTGCATGTGAATTATCCTATTCCTCAGATGAATCATTTGACTCCAACTATAAACTGTTCAAAAATCAATCTGGTGAAGTATTTGCTCGATATGTTGGAACTAACTGCAGGAATGGGCCTCCCGTGAGGAAAATCTGGGTTCCCAAAAGTTGCCTTGAAAATCTTCAAGTGAATGTCCTCATGACACCACCTTTGAAGAATTTGAACCCCGGATCAACTTCCTCAGGAGAACCAAAGTCTTCAAGAGGATTAAAATCCTCAACTGGTCAAAACTATGCTCGTACCCGTGCTAATGCTTCTAACATGAAGGGAAATTACAAGGAATATGAATATGAGCATTATTCTTCAAAACATTATGTTCATGAATCCTCAAAGAAATTCTCTGCATATTCATTTGATTACTTTAACACCCCTACTATTAAGAGAAGTGCATTAGCTTCAATGCCCCCTTTTCATATGGTGCTCGCAGGATGATGAATGCTTTACCACCCCTTTAGATGTGGGTGGTGAAGAAATTGAACTAATCAATTCTGCAGGTCAGGTCTCCAGATGGAAATCATCATGTGAAGAATTTGCTGGAGACCTGAGGAAAATGCTTGATAGGACACAAGCTAATATTGATGAAATAAAAATATTTCACACGTCCTCATATTTACTGTTTATGATGAAATTCCTATCTCATGAAATTGATATCATATTCTTCAAGTCTGAAGCATATGAGATGGTAAGATGTACTAATTCATCTACAGGATGACAAACCCAAGAGTACTGAGTGGGTTCTTGATAGTGGCTGCACACATCACATGACTGGTGACAAAAGCTTGCTGATGAATATGGCACTAACTCCATCACCCTTGAAGCAAATCACTTATGCTGACAAAGGTAAAAGCAAGGTATTGGGACTTTGCAAAGTGGCTATTTCCAAGGACAGACACATGGACAAAGTGATGCTTGTTGAATCCCTTGGGTTTAACCTCATGTCAGTCTCAATGCTTTGTGATCTTGATATGGTTGTTATCTTTGGAATATATAGATGTGTTGTCATCATGGAATCTGACAGATCCAAAGTCTCCGAAGGTGTTAGAAGAGGGGATTTGTACATTGTTGATTTCTCTACAGGTCCTCATCTAGCCACTTGCTTACTAGCAAAAACCTCAGAAGGGTGGCTGTGGCATCGAAGACTTGGTCATGCAGGCATGAGGAATTTGCACACGCTCGCGAAGAAGAAGCATGTCATCAACATCGAATCAGTCAAATTCCTCAAGGACCACCTCTGCAGTGCTTGTGAGTCTGGGAAATTGACCAGATCCAAGCACCCCTCGAAGACCATCATGACCACTACTTGTCCATTTGAATTGCTTCACATGGATCTATTTGGACCTACTCATTATGCCACTCTAACAAATGCATCATCTTTATATGGTTTTGTCATAGTTGATGATTATTCCTGATACACTTGGGTGCATATCATTTTGTATAAAACTGAAGTGCAGGAAGTCTTCAAATGATTTTCCTCAAGGGCCTCAATGAACTTCGGCGTCAAGATCAGACACATCAGGAGTGATAATGGAACATAATTAAAAAACACTGGTCTTGATAATTATCTTGATGAACTTGGTATTACTCACGAATTGCATGCTCCTTATACTCCTCAACAGAATGGCGTCGTCGAAAGAAAAAACAGGACTCTGGTTGAGATGGCATGAACTATGCTTGAATAATATCAAACTCCTCGTCGTTTCTGGCCTGAAGCAATCAACACTGCCTGCCATATCATCAACACGGTATATCTTCATAAATTCCTCAAGAAAACCTCATATGAACTCCTCACTGACAAGAAACCCGATGTAAGTTATTTCAAAGTCTTCGGTGCAAAATGCTGTATTAGAGATCCTCACCATAGCTCAAAATTTGCACCTAAGGCACATGAGGGTTTTATGCTTGGTTATGGAAAGGACTCGCACACCAACAGAGTCTTCAACACCTATCACAACAAGGTTGTTGAAACTGTAGATGTGTGGTTCGATGAAACTAATGGCTCGCAAAGAGAGCAATTGCCTCCTGATCCAGATAAGCTGTCTTCTGAGGAAGCAATAAAGCTCAAAGCTACTGAAGACATTGTTCCCATTGAGGAAATTGATGAAGAAATCATTCCCAGCACTGATGAAAATCAAGAAGATGCACCTGAGGAAATTGCTCCAGAACCAATTCCTCAGCCCAAACGAAATCCTCAACCAGCTCATCCGAGGATTGCAAATGAAGTAGAACTTGACAAAATCCTCGATGACATCAACGCGCCAGGTCCTCTCACTCGCTCAAAAGCTTCACACTTAGTTAACTTTTGTGGGCATTTTTCGTTTCTGTCTATCATAGAACCTTCAAAAGTTGTTGAGGCTTTCATGGAACCGGAGTGGATCCAAGCCATGCAAGATGAACTTCTTCAATTCAAGCTGAATGACGTATGGGCGCTCGTCAAACGACCAGATCCTCGTAAGCACAATATCATCGGCACCAAGTGGATTTTCCGAAACAAGCAAGATGAGGATGGTCAAGTGGTGAGGAATAAGGCACGACTTGTAGCCCAAGGCTACACACAGGTTGAAGGAATTGATTTCGATGAAACTTCTGCACATGTTGCTAGACTTGAAGCTATTCGAATACTACTTGCTTATGCTAATCATCATAACATCATCTTATATCAAATGGATGTGAAAAGTGCATTCCTCAATGGTAAGCTTGAGGAAGAAGTGTATGTTGCTCAGCCCCCAGGTTTTGAGGATCCAAAGAATCCAGACAAAGTCTTCAGACTCAAAAAGGTGCTCTATGGTCTCAAGCAAGCCCCTCGGGCGTGGTACAATACATTGAAGGGATTCCTCATGAAGAAAGGCTTCAAACCTGGTTCACTCGATCCAACTCTTTTCACTAAATCCTATGATAATGAACTATTTGTGTGCGAGATATATGTCGATGACATCATATTTGGCTGTACTGACAAACGATATAGTGATGAATTTGCTTACATGACGAGTGAAGAATATCAGATGTCTATGATGGGGGAGCTGAAATTCTTCTTAGGTCTTCAAATTCGTCAACAACGCAATGGTATCTTCATTTCGCAGGAGAAATACCTCAAGGATGTTCTGAGGAAATTCGACATGCATGAATGCAATGGTGCCAAGACTCCCATGCCTACCAACGGCCACCCCTGCACTGATGAAAATGGTAAAGAATTCGATGAGCAGGTATATCGCTTCATGATTGGCTCTTTACTGTACTTGTGTGCATCTAGGCCAGACATAATGCTTAGTGTTTGCATGTGTGTTCGTTTTCAAGCAAAACCGAGGGAATCACACCATAAGGCTGTGAATCATATTCTTCGATACTTAGCTCACACACCAACACTAGGATTATGGTACCCCAAGGGCTCAAATCTTCATCTTGTGGGATATTCTGATTCTGACTATGCTGGTGACCGTGTGGATCGCAAGTCAACTTCTGCCACATGTCATTTCCTCGAAAGATCACTATTCTGCTACTCCTCAAAGAAGAGAACTGCGTTTCTCTCTCCACTGCTGAAGCTGAGTACATTGCTGCTGGTTCATGCTGTGCTCAATTGCTATGGATGAAGCAAACCCTTAAGGACTACGACATCAACATGAAGAATGTGCCTCTCTACTGCGACAATGAGAGTGCAATCAAGATTGCATACAACCCAGTGCAGCACTCGAAGACTAAGCACATCCAGATTCGTCATCATTTTCTTCGGGACCATGTCCTCAAGGGCAATATCCTCATCGACCATGTGAAGACTGACGATCAACTAGCATATATCTTCACTAAGCCCTTGTATGAGAAAAGGTTTTGCAAGTTGCGGTGTGAGCTAAATATCTTAGAATCTTCAAATGTTTTGTAAAAACATGCACACATCCTAACACTATTGCAAAATTGATGACTTAGATGTGCAACACACGAAGAATCGATTTTCTTCAACCAATGAAGAATATCACTCTTAGTGTGAAGAAATTAACGAAGAAATTGATTCTCAGGGCCCTACGACAATTGTACGCGGCGTCTGAAATCAACATTCGTATACGATGGGTCACGCCACCACCCAACTTGAAATTCCTCAAGTTGAATTTCTTCAAAGGTGTTCTTCAAAATTGTTTTTTCTTCAAAGATGAAATTCATCAACATGATGCTTTGTCATAAAATCCTCAAGTTTAACAAAATCTTCAAAAACACTTGATGATTTTCATTTGCCTATATATATATATATATATATATATATATATATAGACTATGATTTCAAAGTCCTCAACAACATTCACTTATAGCTATTTCTTCAACTTGATATTTCATCTAAGCGAATTTGATCGGACCCTACTTCCACTCTATGCTATACTCACCCAGTCTATTCAATTCTTCATATGCGTTCTACTTGAAACTTTGTTCAAAATCCTCACTGCGTCCTTGTCAGCTGATGATTTTGTAACAAAATCCTCAAATCCTCAAAAATGATTTTTATATTGTTACACAGTAACTGAACCCCACTTCCCACGATCAGATAAGCACGACCTCCACCGCTTTAAACGGTTGCTACACGTGTCCTGCGGAGACGAAAGGGCAGGGGTAGTTCGGTCTGAAAGAACCGGTCGACATTTTCACCTGAGCTATAAATATGTCCTTACCCCTTCCGGTCAAAATTGTTCGTTCTCTCTCGACCTCCTCTCCTCTACAGCAAAGCCCTAGCACCACCGCTAGAAATTTCGTCGCCGGCGAGGAAAAGCTTTACTGCCTCGACCTCTCCGTCGCCGAAATCACGCCGGAACCGGAACGTCTTCGTCCGCCGCCGCCGTAGCTGTCCTCTGTTGCCAAGTTAGGGCGCAGTGGACTCGCACCGAAGAGCATCTACTACTGCTTCTTCCTCTGTTCTTCGTGCGTGCTATATAGGGTAAATAAAACCCTATTTTTACAGTCCCTTTCAATCTACTATTTTACCTTAAATTCGTGAAATCTGTTTTTCCTCAAGTGTCTATCAGTCTCTATTCCTCAAACATTGCTTATTCCTCAACTGTTGATGAATTTCACTAAGCATCTAAAAGTCTTCACGAGATTCATCAATTGTGCAAATTTTCGAATCTGTACAACTCTGGAACCCAAGATCAGAGTGCTGAGACAAATTCTCAACCCACTGGTCAAATTCCTCAACTTTAAAATTTTCAATTTCTTCAAATCTGAGAACGCATATGACCTCTCCAAATTCCTCGCAACTATACTCTATTCACAGGTACAAAAATGTCAACTGATGAATCTCTAGGTTCTCATGAACTTAACTCATTTGCAGCATTTCTTGAAAAAATCTGCAAGTGTCATAAGAATCCTCAAGAGTTCAATTTCCTCAGCAAAAGCCTGAGCTGAAGAAAATGGAAGATGAAAGGAAGCAAAAGGGTGGCAAGAAGCTCGAACAGAACACTGCCATCGATATCCCTGATGATATATTCTTGGAATACTGCACACCTGATGAGCAAGAAACAATACCCAAGAGGAAAATAAGGCTTCAAAAGATAGAACGCCGGTGGGCTAAAGAGTGGAAATAATACAGATTCATCACTCCAAAATACGCGAAGAAATTCGCTCTTAAGCCACCTGGCAAACGGCCTCCTCTCGAGGATTATCAGGATGCCCATCCTTCAAGCCTCAAGACGATTGATGACTACCCTGAGGAAAAGACAAAACATTTGTCAAAGCTTCACAAGCAAGCAGAAGCTGATGTGAGGAAATTTAATGAATAATCTGCTGCTGCTGCTACCGCATCCACCTCCTTTGCCGCTGAAACTTCTGTCATGGCCATTCCTCAAGTGAAGCCTGTGCCACAGAAACCAAAGGCTTCAAAGCCTCAGGAGAAATTGCTTCAGAAGGTTGCACCTGCATCTGCACCAAAACCCTCAGCAACACCAAAGGCTTCAAAGCCTGAACACAAGCAGATTGTGAAGCAACTGCCTACTGTCTCCAGCTCTTGTGTTCCCTCTGCAACTAGCTCACAGACAAAGTATTCACCAACACCAATGAAGACTAAGGTGACTGCTGGGAGAGGAACCAGACCAAGCCCAGGCGAAATCATCAAAGCCCCTTCTGCATCAGAAGGTAGTGATGAATATGATGATGAGACTCTGCACGCAATCATCAGAAACAAGTAGGAGAGGGTTGCTCAATCTTCAGGCAGCGCCATTCCTCTGGCCATGGACCCAAAAGTCCTTTTGGACTACATCAATGTTTGGTATGATGACCCCAACACACCTATTGATGACTTGAAGCTTCCCCCAGGCATCAACCACATGGTGGCCACATTCATCAACGAGGCCAAGTGGAAGGAGACGCAAGCCAAACAAGCAAAGGCTACGAAGCTCCTGAGCCTGACGCCTAATGCTCTTGTGTCAACCCAGGCAGAATTGAAGACTTTGACAGACAAGTATACCAAGCTATCTGATCGTCAAAGTCTCAAGAACAATTTCATCAAGTTTGCAACCAGTGCAGTTGATGATTACGACAAGAAGGCTACCCCTCCAGCAACACCACAATAGCGTGAGATAGAGGAAGAACACCCACCCCTGCTGAGGAAATGCCTCAAGAAAGCCGTGCTGATGCACCGACTAATGAGGAAATAGCCAAGGAAATTCCAGCTGATGCTTCTAAGCCAATTGATGAACCTGCTCCAGCTGATGCGTCTAAGCCAACTGATGAATCTGCTCCAGCTGACGAAAATGCTTCAGCTGAGGAAACTGCCACGGATACGACTCCGCCTCCTGAAGAGAAAATGCCTTCGCCAAAATCTTCAAAGGTGAAGAAAATGACTCCGTCTACATCAGACGTAAAGAAAACCAGGGCTACAGAAAAGGAAGCTAAGAAAAGAAAAGCTTCCTCAACAGAAGAATCAACTGAGGCCAAGCGCCTCAAATCACTTGATGAAAATGCTTCGTTGGATCCTGCGCCTCTCAAGATTGCTCCATCCTATGAAATGATTCCCTTCGAGAGCGAAGACAAGGAGCATGTGACTGATGAGGAAATGGAGACTGCCGAGTCTGAGGAACACACAAATGAGGAAATTCAAATTGATTAAAGTCCTCAAACCTTCATTCCTCCTGAAGAACCAGCTCAAGGATCAGTTGCACCAGCTGAAGAATTTGGATCCTCCACCAAGCAAACTCCTCAAGCTGAGGAAAACCAAGGAGAATATCCTCAGCTTGAAGAAAATCCAAATCCCGAGCAAAGCCCTCAACTTGAGGCTCAGGATGAAGAAATTCCTCCTCCTGAGCAACATCCTCAACCAGATGCTCAGGAAGAAGAAAATCCTCACCCGGAGCAGAATCCTCAACCTGAAGCACATGCTGATGAAATTCCTCATCCCGAGGAACATGCTGAAAAAACCCCCCCGCGCCAAATACATAAACTGCTCTTGTGGTTGTCAATCCTGATACTGCCATGATTGTCTCTCCTCAAGGGAAGCAGCAAAACCTTCAGCCCACACATCGTCAGCCCTTCTCCAAGCGGCCAAAGTTTCAGAAGGAAGCGTTCTATGAAGAACGCATGTATTTCATTGGAGAAAATCCTTATGGCAAGCCTCGCATTAGGCACATGAAGTTTTGTACAAGGACTCAGCTCAACTATTATGCATCTATGCTTTGTGGAAGAAACAAAAAAATTCAGCACACGCATATTCCTCATGTTGAGCCTGAAGAAATTCCTTGCTTCGCCCCAGTCCTTGATGACCCACAAGTATACGGGATCAATCTTAGTCCTTTCGATAAGTAAGAGTGTCGAACCCAACGAGGAGTAGAAGGATCTGACAAGTGGTTTTCAGCAAGGTAAAATATGCACGCACTGAAATTGTCGGTAACAAGTGACTGTATGGTGAGATGATTCGTAGCAAGCAACAAGTAACAAAAGTAGCAACGGTGCAGCAAAGTGGCCCAATACCTTTTATAGCAAGGGACAAGCCTGGACAAAGTCTTATAGGAGCAAAAAATGCCCCCGAGGACACATGGGAATTTCTGTCATGCTAGTTTTCATTATGTTCATATGATTCACGTTCGTTACTTTGATAGTTTGATATGTGGGTGGACCAACGCTTGGGTACTGCCCTTACTTGGACAAGCATCCCACTTATGATTAACCCCTCTCGCAAGCATCCGCAACTACGAAAGAAGAATTAAGACAAAGTCTAACCGTAGCATTAAACTAGTGGATCCAAATCAGCCCCTTACGAAGCAACGCATAAACTAGGGTTTAAGCTTCTGTCACTCTAGCAACCCATCATCTACTTACTACTTCTCAATGCCTTCCTCTAGGACCAAATAATGGTGAAGTGTTTTGTAGTCGACGTTCACATAACACAACTAGAGGAAAAACAACATACAACATATCAAATTACCGAACGAATACCAAATTCACATGACTACTATTAGCATGACTTATCCCATGTCCTCAGGAACAAAAGTAACCACTCAAAAAGCATAATCATATTCATGACCAGAGAGGTAATGAGTAGCTTCAAGGATCTGAACATAAACTCTTCCACCAAGTAATCCAACTAGCATCAACTACAAAGAGTAATCAACACTACTAGCAACCTTACAAGTACCAATCGGAGTCGCGAGACGGAGATTGGTTACAAGTGATGAACTAGGGTTTGGAGATGAGATGGTGCTGATGAAGATGTTGATGGTGATGAGTCCACTCTGATGAGAGGAGTGTTGGTGATGACGATGGCGACGATTTCCCCCTCCGGGAGGGAAGTTTCCCCGATAGGATCGTCCTGCCGGAGCTCTAGATTGGTTCTGCTCAAGTTCCGTCTCGTGGCGACGGCAAATCCACGAAAAAGCTCCTCCCTGATTTTTTTCTGGACGAAACCCTTCATATAGCACAAGAGGGGGCCCAGTGGGCTAGCAGGCTGCCCACAAGCCCTCATGGCGCGGCCTGGGGGGGTGGCCGCACCGTGCAGGCTTGTGGCCACCTTCACGCGCCCCTCTGGCGCTTCTTCGGCCCAGTATTTGTTGTAATCCGGAAAAAAATCCTCGTTGATTTTTATGGCGTTTGGAGTTGCGCAGAATAGGTATCTCAACTTTGCTCCACTTTCAGGCCAGAATTCCAGCTGCCGGCATTCTCCCTCTTCATGTAAACCTTGCAAAATAAGAGAGAAAAGGCATAAGAATTGTACCGTGAAGTGAAATAACAGCCCAAGAAGTGATAAATATCAACGTGAAAACATGATGCAAAATGGACGTGTCAACTCCCCCAAGCTTAGACCTTGCTTGTCCTCAAGCGAAAGCCTAGCTCAATAAATATGTACACATGTTTAGGGAGAGAGGTGTCGACAAAACAAGATACGAACATGCATGCATCATGATCATGATCAGAACAACAATACCAGCATATAATCTCTCATGCCAAAGTGATAATTCCTTCACAAAGTAAAGCATGGATCAAGAACCTTACCGAGAAGTAACAACCGATAGCCTTTAGTCATTGAAGCAATTGCAATATTTCACAACATCAGAAAGAGTCAAATAAGAGCTTGTAAAGCAAACCCACATACTCAATCATTCTTTCGTTCTCTACAATTGCTACAACTCACGTGGTACTCATGAGATCAAAGTTTCAGCTGGACACAGAGAAAGATAGGGGCTTATAGTTTTGCCTCCCAACTGCTTACCTCAAGGGTAATGTCAACAATAATAATTCAATAATACTTACTTCCAACTTGACATATGAATATAGATCTTTCCCAAGGATATGACGTTAGCCAAGATAAAGGCGAGATAGGGAATTGGTGAAGATCACCATGACTCTTTCAAGGGCAAAAAGTAAAGGTACAAGATAGGCCCTTCGCAAAGGGACGCAAAGGTTGTCATGCGCTATTGAGGTTTGGATGCGTGTCCTCTTAGTGCAGAGGAACATCACTTTATATTGCCTCCTGTGATAAAGAACTTTATTATGAAGTCTGTCGCTTTTATGTCTTCCTCATCACAGGTTCGTACAAAGCTTATTTTCCACACACTAATAGATCATACATATAGAGAGCAATTTTTATTGCTTGCACCGATGACAACTTACTTGAGGGATCTTATTCAATCCATAGGTAGGTATGGTGGACACTCATGGCAAAACAGGGTTGATGGTTTATGGATGCACAAGTAGTATCTCTACTTAGTGCGGGATATTTGGCTAATGTGAGGTGGAAGCAATCGTCACATGCTAAGGGATCTCTAATCATATAACATTGTTCGGATCCAAGGAAACACAATTCATTATGCTGTCTTCCTTGTCCAAACTTCTTGGCATGCAATAGTTTAGTGAGTGTTCACAATCATAGATGGTGTCAGAGATGATATATTTATATGTGAACCTCTCCTTCTTTATCACTTCCTATTAATTGCAAGCATGACCAAGGTCTACGTTTGCCTACCCTCAACAAGTTTCAATCCTCATTCTTTTTATGTGTGAAGCCATCACTTCCCATAAGATCATTACATGATCTTTCATGCTTTTGTTCTATTCTCACTCTTTTGATCATGGCAAGAGGCAAAGCCCTGCAACTAAGACACTCTTTATTATATGGCTCACGAGCTCAAATACATCGGGGTGACACAAAGCAAAACTCAAGACTAAAACACTAAGACTTTTAATCTACTAGAGAAAGAGAAAACTGAAAAAGGAAAACTAAAACAAAGGTAAAGGCAAAAGATGTGATGGTGATACGATACCGGGGCAACTCCCCCAAGCTTGGCAAAACCAAGGGGATTGCCCATACCCATGTTTAGTTGTCTTTCTTTGGTGGTGACGGTGGTGGAGTTGTTGCAATCTTTGACTCCAAGAGGGCCATTAATCCTTGATTTATACCTTGGAGATCTGCGATATGTTTTTCCAGCAAAACAACTTCACGAGTGAGACAAGTATTGCGAGCACGAGTTGTTTCACAAAACCTCAAGAGTTCAATCAAGGATGGAGACAGTAGGTGGAGGTAAGGTTGGAGGAAATCCACTTCTTCAACTTCTTCCTTGTTGAGAACAGACTGCACCTCGTCCCATGCCTGATTCTTCTCCTCAGCTTTGCCCTTGGTTTCTTTAGGTACCTTTCCTTAGCCTCCATGACCTCAATCCTTTTCAGATCAGCATGTACTTCTCCATGAGGTACTTAATAGCAGCATGATCAGTGTGAATAGTGACTTTGGAATCAACTATGTAAGACCTGAACTTTTCACATGCAAACACAACTGCTAAAAACTCCTTCTCCGTAGTAGCATAGTTTCTCTGGGCACTGTCTAGGGTTTTACTAGCGTAGTGAATAACATTCAACTTCTTATCGACTCTTTGCCCTAGGACAGCACCAACATCATAATCACTAGCATCACACATGATTTCAAAGGTAAGTTCCAATCAGGTGGTTGAACAATAGGTGCAGTTATCAAAGCCCTCTTAAGTATTTCGAAGGCTTCCTCACAATCATCGTCAAAGACAAAAGGAATATACTTTTGCAAGAGATTGGTAAGAGGCCTAGAAATCTTATAGAAGTCTTTAATGAACCTTCTATAGAAACCAGCATGACCAAGGAAACTTCTTATACCTTTGATATATGTGGGGTATGGCATTTTCTCGATTGCATCAACCTTAGCCTTATCGACTTCAATACCTCTTTCAGAAATTTTATGTCCTAAGATGATGCCTTCATTAACCATAAAGTGGCACTTCTCCCAATTAAAGACAAGATTGGTGTCTTTACATCTCTGCAAGACTCGATCAAGGTTGCTGAGGCAATCATCAAAGGAAGACCCGTAAACGGAGAAGTCATCCATGAAAACCTCAACAATCTTTTCACAAAAGTCAGAGAATATAGCCATCATACATCTTTGAAAGGTGGCGGGTGCATTATATAAGCCAAAATGCATACGTCTATAAGCAAAGGTACAGAAAGGGCAGGTGAAAGTGGTTTTCTCCTGATCAGATTGTGCAACTGGTATTTGGGAGAAACCAGAATAACCGTCTAGAAAGCAGAAGTGTGTGTGTTTAGACAGTCTTTCTAGCATTTGGTCGATAAAAGGCAAAGGGTAATGATCTTTCCTAGTGGCTTTATTCAATTTCCTAAAATCGATCACCATCCTATAGCCAGTAATAATCCTGTGTGGGATCAATTCATCCTTATCATTAGGGACAACGGTAATGCCTCCCTTCTTAGGGACGCAATGCACCGGACTCACCCAATCGCTATGAGCAACAAGATAGATAATACCCGCTTCCAGGAGCTTTAGTATTTCTTTTCCTACTACTTATTTCATCTTAGGATTCAATCTCCTTTGATGATCAGCAACTGGTTTGAAATGAGGATCAGTTTTAATCTTGTGCTGGCACAGAGTGGGACTAATGCCCTTAAGATCATCAAGAGTATATCCAATAGCAGCACGGTGCTTCCTCAGAGTTTTTAGTAACTTCTTTTCTTCATGCTCTAAGAGGCTAGCACTAATAATAAGAGGATATATCTCTTTTTCATCAAGATAAGCATACTTAAGAGTATCAGGCAACTGTTTAAGCTCGAACACAGGATCACCCTTTGGTGGGGGTGGATCCCCAAGCAGTTCATCAGGCAAGTTATTCTTAAGAATAGGATATTGTTCTAAGACAACTCTATCTATCTCATCCATTTCATCCATATGCATATCATTTTCATGCTCAAGCAAGTATTGCTCTAAGGGATCAGTAGGAGGCACGGCAATAGAAGCTAAGGCAATAGTTTCATCCCTACTAGGCAACTCTTTTTCATGAGGTTGTCTACCAAACTTGGAGAAATTGAACTCATGTGACACGCCTTCTAAGCCAACAGTGACAATTTGCTTCTCACAGTCAATATGAGCATTGACGGTATTGAGAAAAGGTCTGCCAAATATGATGGGACAAAAGCTATCTTGTGCGGTAGCAAGAACGAGGAAATCAGCATTATACTTTGTTTTACCACACAAGACTTCAACATCCCTAACAATTCCCACAGGGCAGATGGTATCTCTATTGGCAAGATGAATAGTGACATCAATAGGTGCAATCTCGTCTTTGATTTCATTGTATAAGGATTGAGGTATTGCACTAACACTAGCACCCACGTCACATAAACCATGATAACAATGATCTCCTATCTTAACAGAAACAAGAGGCGTGCCAACAACAGGCCTATGTTTGTCTCTAGCGTGAGGTTTAGCAATTCTAGCAGCATCTTCACAGAGGTGAATATTATGTCCCTCAACATCGTCGGACATAAGATCTTTGATAATAGCAATGCTAGGTTCAACTCTACGTATCACATTTGAAGCACTGGGAATAACAGGATCATTATAGGCAATGACTTTCTGTTCAACTGGAGTGGGTTTAACTACATTGACTTCTAAAGGAGGAGGATATTTAAACCACTTCTCTCTAGGGAGATCAATATGAGCAGCAAAAGATTCACACAATGAAGCTACTATCTTAGAGTCAAGTCCATACTTATCGCTAAAGTCACAAAAAGTATTTGTCTCAACAAAGGATTTAACACAATCAAACGTGAAATTCATACCTGACTCCTTACCTTATTCAAGCTCCCAATCTTCAGAGTTGCGTTTAATTATCTCCAATAAATTCCATGTGAAGTCAATATCTCTGTTCATAAAAGAACAGGTACAAGAAGTGTCAAGCATGGCGCGATCATCATGAGAAAGCCGAGCATAGAAGTTCCGAATGATAATTTCTCTCGAGAGCTCATGATTGGGGCATGAATATAACATTGATTTAAGCCTCCCCCAAGCTTGAGCGATGCTTTCTCTGTCACGAGGCCAAAAATTATAAATATAATACCGATCACGATGTACTAAATGCATAGGATAAAACTTTTGATGAAATTCCAATTTCAACCGATTGTAGTCCCATGATCCAGTATCATCACATACCCTATACCATGTCAACGCCTTATCCTTCAAAGATAAAGGAAATACCTTCTTCTTGACCTCATCCTCGGGCAACCGTGCAAGCTTAAATAAACCACAAACTTCATCTACATAGATTAGATGCAAGTCTGGATGTGATGTTCCATCTCCTGTAAAAGGATTAGCCAGCAGTTTCTCAAGCATACCCGAAGGAAATTCAAAGCAAATATTTTCAGTAGGTGCAGCAGGTTGAGGAGCAACTCTTTGTGCATCTGTTCACGGTTAAGATACCCCGAACAAGCCCCTCAAAGGATTAGTATCCATAGTGACAAGTGACAATAAATTTGAGCACACTATATGAATGTTTCCTTACCAAGTTCCACTTACCAAAGGCGGTTCACTCCCCGGCAACTGCGCAAGAAAAGAGTCTTGATGACCCACAAGTATAGGGGATCAATCGTAGTCCTTTTGATAAGTAAGAGTGTCGAACCCAACGAGGAGCAGAAGGATCTGACAAGTGGTTTTGAGCAATGTAAAATCTGCAGGCACTGAAATTGTCGGTAACAAGTGATTGTGTGGTGAGATGATTCGTAGCAAGAAAAAAGTAACAAAAGTAGCAACGGTGCAGCAAAGTGTCCCAATCCCTTTTGTAGCAAGGGACAAACCTGGACAAAGTCTTATAGGAGGAAAAACACTCCCGAGGACACACGGGAATTTCTGTCATGCTAGTTTTCATCATAATCATATGATTCGCGTTCGTTACTTTGATAGTTTGATATGTGGGTGGACCAGAGCTTGTGTACTGCCCTTACTTGGACAAGCATCCCACTTATGATTAACCCCTCTTGCAAGCATCCGGAGCTACGAAAGAAGAATTAAGACAAAGTCTAACCATACCATTAAACTAGTGGATCCAAATCAGCCCCTTACGAAGCAACGCATAAACTATGGTTTAAGCTTCTGTCACTCTAGCAGCCCATCATCTACTTACTACTTCCCAATGCCTTCCTCTAGGACAAAATAATGGTGAAGTGTTATGTAGTCGACGTTCACATAACACCACTAGAGGAAAAACAACATACAACATATCAAATTACCGAACGAATGGCAAATTCACATAACTACTATTAGCATGACTTATCCCATGTCCTCAGGAACAAAAGTAACTACTCAAAAAGCATAATCATATTCATGACCAGAGAGGTAATGAGTAGCATCAAGCATCTGAACATAAACTCTTCCACCAAGTAATCCAACTTGCATCTACTACAAAGAGTAATCAACACTACTAGCAACCTTACAAGTAACAATCGGAGTCGCGAGACGGAGATTGGTTACAAGTGATGAACTAGGGTTTGGAGATGAGATGGTGCTGATGAATATGTTGATGGTGACGATTCCCCTCCGATGAGAGGAGTGTTGGTGATGACGATGGCGACGATTTCCCCCTCCGGGAGGGAAGTTTCCCCGGCAGGATCGTCCTGCCGGAGCTCTAGATTGGTTCTGCTCAAGTTCCACCTCGTGGTGGCGGCGAATCCACGAAAAAGCTCCTCCCTAATTTTTTTCTGGACGAAACCATTCATATAGCAGAAGATGGGGGCCAGTGGGCCAGCAGGCTGCCCACAAGCCCTCATGGCGCGACCTGGGGGTTGGCCGTGCCGTGCAGGCTTGTGGCCACCTGCACGCGCCCCTCTGGCGCTTCTTCGGCCCAGTATTTTTTATAAATCCGGAAAAAATTCCTCGTTGATTTTTACAGCGTTTGGAGTTGCGAAGAATAGGTATCTCAACTTTGCTCCACTTTCAGGCTAGAATTCTAGCTGCCGGTGTTCTCCCTCTTCATGTAAACCTTGCAAAATAAGAGAGAAAAGGCATAAGAATTGTACCGTGAAGTGAAATAACAGCCCAAGAAGCGATAAATATCAACGTGAAAACATGATGCAAAATGGACGTATGAGTCCTCAACGTCCTTCATGAAGCAGGATTGCTCCCACTTTGCTCTGATATCTGCGATTGGAACATCAACGTTGTTCTTCTATTCTACGCAACTCTGCATATCTCTGGAGATCCAACAGATATCAACACTTGGGTGCTGGATTGGATGACGCAGAATGGGCTACTGCGAGAACTTCCTGTGTCAATTCCTTCAGAACAGGCCGTGAAGATCTATGATGAAAGGGAACTGCACAATAAGCTGATGGAAGTCCTCATGAAGCCTTTGGCCAAGGACCAACCACCAAGAACAACTTTCCTGGTCCATGAACTGAAGTATGATCCCATGACTGTTTATAGAATCCTCTGCAGTGTTCTTGCACCAATCAAGGGCCATGATGATGAAGAAGATGTCGTAGGCATCATGAAGAATATCCTCTTCAACATCATCCATGGCATTCCCATAAACATTCACGATTTCTTCTTGAGGACTCTGGCGGACAATGCTATGTCACCTTTTGACCTGAGGATTTACGCTCCATGGATCATGAGATTCATCAGACGCAGGTCACGCATCAACTATCAGGCTGATTTCAATAATCACCTTGGATATATGCCTCCGATCAGAGTCAACAAGAAGACATTCGAGCCAGTTGAAGGAAAGGGCAAGTCTGTGATCGATGAAGGCAGTCGGCCCCTTGATGTCCAGTTTCGTGAACCAGATGCATATTCCTCATGGGATGATACTAAAACACAACCGCCAAGTCCCGTTGCTGCAAGGGTGATGAATAACAGAGAGGTACTACTCAGTCTTCCTCAAAAGGTCGATCGCAATCACAAGTGGGTCAAACGCCAATTCGGTGCCATTGTGAAAACCGTCAATGAGACTGAGAATGCAGTGAAGCTTAATCGTCACTATCTTCATGAGGTTTTTTGATCGCACCTGGGCCACACTGGCTCACTTGAAGACTACAGCTGAACTTGAAGAATTGGAGTTTACACACGACTTCGACTGGTCATGGCCATCAAAGAAGAAATTCAGGCCCATTCCAGTTCCAGACCTTGAGGACAGTTCTTTTTCTTCATTCAGCACTACAGAATCCGATCAAGAACAACAAGACACTGCCACTGGTCCAAGGAGGAAGCCTGCTCCCAAGAATCCTCATGCGTCTTCCTCAACTGCCAAGAAGTACAAGTCTCCACAGGGCGTCAGTCCTCAGTTTTGTCCCTTTTCGTCACTTGATGACAAAGGGGGAGAAATATGAGAGTTACTCTTCACGTGGGATATATTTTGGGGGCTTATGAACTTTATTAAGTTACAAACTCTTGGCTCTTCTAAAGTGTTTTATGTAATGAGTTGTAACTTAATCCCGATGGTACTCTGACGCTTTTGAACGGTTTTTTCACATGCTTATTCCTCAAAATGTTAATGCACGCATGTTGGAATTCGTCAGATACCATTTCTCATCATGCATTCTCAATTTCTTCATACTATATGTCATATGTACGCATGATTTACAAGACTCAGGGGGAGATCTCCATGATATAAATCATCAATGTGCATTTGCTATGAAAAGCAAAATCCTCAAAATATGCACATCTTTACGGGGAGTCTCTGTGTATCTTGATTTCAAATTCCTCAAATGAGTATTTACACTTCATATTTTTATCCCCGTTGAAGACTTAACCTAATTGTCATCAACAACCAAAAAGGGGGAGATTGTAAGTGCATCTAGTGCCCCTTAGTGATTTTGGTGGTTTGAAGACTTATAGGTTAAGTATCTAATGTGTTCATGAGTGTACAAAGGATCTATAAGTCGCTGAGGAGTTTGAAATATTAGATGAATATCGACCCCTAAAAATGTATATCTTTGGCTGAAGAAATTGGTCTGAAGCTGAAGAATTGAATCGCGAAGAAATTGCGATGAAAGTGATATTCCTCATGAAGAAATTGAAGATGAGGAAATCGGTGTGTCCTGAAGAAAATCAATCTGAAGATTTTGAAGCATGAAGATTTATTCTATCTGTTTTATTTTCTTCACTTTTGAGTCATATGAACACCGTACTGTTAAAGGGGGTCAAAGTAACATGTCAGAATGAATTTCCTCATGATGCTCAACCCAAGCCTAATCCTACCAAAAGCCTCATGTTAGGAATATGAGAGACATGAGGACTCTCACAGTTGAGGGTCCCAACCGTTACCGCAAGTCGCGCCACATCACTGATCTTATCCACACCAACGGTCATATTATTTAAGGGCATTAATGTCAAATCATGTCGGGATGCTCCCAGGCTATAAGCCGCCCCCACAACCATTTGCTGGTTGGTTGCTCCGTTAGAAACTGACACTTGTCATAAGAGCAACCCAAATTCCTCAGAGTCTTCGAGAGTAATTCATCGCTGAGGAAATACCCAAAACACCAAACCACAAACCAAAACCAAGTGATTGAGCATCACTGAAGAAGTTGTTCCTGTGTGGGACTGAAGCCTTTTACCTTTGAGGACTGTGCATCCTCTAGACGGTTAGGCGTCATGGTCTAGAGCAATCCAGCAGTCAATTGTGGATCGCCAGGTGACCAAGTTTGTGAGGGTTTGGAAGTCTGCCCTGAAGACTTACCACGAGTGTTGGGCGAGGACTGTGTGTTCTTAGCCCAAGGAGAATACGGTAGGGACCGTGTGTCTTTTGGTTTCAATACCAAGCCGCTCCAAACCAGATGTACAACTGTCACAGTAGTTGGAACTGGGTCATCAACCACTGTCTTCAATGTGAAACGGGTTCTATTTCTTCAACTCTTTCAATTCCTCATATTGTATGTTGATGATTTTCATTGTCACTGTTTGAAGAATTTGCTGAAGACTTTCTCTAAAATTCCTCAACCCCAAATTCTTCACGCGAGTTATTCTTCACCTGTTGTCTCTGTGCCTGCATACTGTGCAAACTGCTTTTCATATTCGTCACCTTGAAAATTGTTGTAGTGATACTTTGCACTCCCGATCCTTTAATGTTTCCGCTGCAAGTTAGTCATTAGTGAGGAATTTCCTCAAAAGGAATTTCCTCAGTGACGAAATTCTAAAAATCTCCTATTCACCCCCTCTAGTCGATATAATGCACTTTCAATTGGTATCAGAGCAAGGTACTCCCTTGTTCTGTGTGATTTTGGTTTAACCACCTGGAGTTTTAGTTATGTAGACTGCAGGCATGATCAAGGTTACTGTAGGATGTCCTACTTTCGAAGGAAAGGACTTTCCCTTGTGGAAGACCAAGATGCAGATGCATCTACAAGCTATTGACAATGATCTCTGGTATATTGTGGAACATGGTGTCCCTATCGTCACTGCTACTGTCTCTGCCGCTGATGTGAAGAAATTCAAGCAACTTGATTCTCAAGCGTAGAATATCATATGTGGCCATCTGAGCAAAGGTCACTATGGCAGCGTGAGTGCTTTGGGCTTAGCAAAACTTATCTGGGAAAAGCTGTCCAAAGTTAATGAAGGAGTATCAACCTAGCGTGATTCTCGTGGTGATGTTCTTCGCAATCTCTTCAATCGCTTCAAGAGGCTTGACAATGAAAGATGCCAAGATACCTTTGATCGCCTCACTCACATATCAAATGAACTGCAAGCACTGGGAGCTCGAGACATTACTGATCATGAAGTTGTGAAGAAACTGCTAAGATCTTTGGATTTTTGATACGTCTCCAACGTATCTATAATTTTTGATGGTTTCATGTTATTATCTTGTCAAACTTTGGATGTTTTATATGCCTTTTATATCTTTTTTGGGACTAACTTATTAACTCAGTGCCAAGTGCGAGTTCCTGTTTTTTCCGTGTTTTTGACCCTTTTCAGAGGAAGATTTGAAACGGAGTCCAAACGGAATAAAATCCCCGAAAAGATTTATTCCGAGACAAAAGAAGATCGGGAGACGTGAGAACCAAGGAAGGGGTCCCCAGGGACCCCACAAGCCCCCCAGCCCCGGCCAGGGGGAGGCCGGGCCTCAAGGGTTTGTGGGCCCCCTGGACCTCCTTTGCCCTAGGTTTTGCGCCTATATATTCCCTAAAATCCCAGAAAAAATCAGGAGATCATCGAAAATACTTTTCCGCCACCGCAAGCTTCTGTCTCCGCAAGATCCCATCTGGGGCACGTTCGGGTGCCCTGCCGGAGGGGGGACTCGGAGACGGAGGGCTTCTTCATCAAAACCATGACCTCTCCGATGATGTGTGAGTAGTTCACCATAGACCTACGGGTCCATAGCTAGTAGTTAGATGACTTCTTCTCTCTCTTGGATCTTCAATACAAAGTTCTCCATGATCTTCATGGAGATTTATCCGATGTAATCTTCTTTTGCGGTGTGTTTGTCGAGATCCGATGAATTGTGGATTTATGATCAAATTATCTATGAATCTTATTTGAGTTTCTTCTGATATCTCTTATGCATGATTTCATATCCTTGTAATTCTCTTCGAGTTGTGGGTTTTGTTTGGCCAACTAGATCTATGATTCTTGCAATGGGATAAGTGCTTGGTTTTGGGTTCATACCGTGCGGTGACCTCACCCAGTGACAGAAGGGGTAGCGAGGCACGCATCATGTTGTTTCCATCAAGGCTAAAAATATGGGGTTTTCATCATTGGTTTGAGATTATCCCTCTACATCATGTCATCTTGCTTAAGGCGTTACTCTGTTCATCATGAACTCAATACACTAGATGCATGCTGGATAGCGGTCGATGTGTGGAGTAATAGTAGTAGATGCAGAAAGTATCGGTCTACTTGTCTCGAACGTGATGCCTATATGTATGATCATTGCCTTAGATATCGTCATGACTTTGCGCGGTTCTATCAATTGCTCGACGGTAATTTGTTCACCCACCGTAATACTTGCTATTTTGAGAGAAGCCTCTAGTGAACACTATGGCCCCCGGGTCTACTCCACACCATATTTTCAGCCTTACACTTTTACTTTGTTGCACTTTCCGCCTTCAGATCTCACTTTGCAATCAATCTTGAAGGGATTGACAACCCCTTTATAGCGTTGGGTGCAAGCTCTTTTGTGTTTGGGCAGGTATTCTGGACTTGACGAGATTCTCCTACTGGATTGATACCTTGGTTCTCAAACTGAGGGAAATACTTACTGCTCCTGTGCTGCATCACCCTTTCCTTTTCAAGGGAAAAACCAACGCAAGCTCAAGAGACGACAGAAGGATTTCTGGCACCATTGTCGGGAAAGGACTTTTGTTGCCGTAGCAGAAGAATTTCTGGCGCCGTTGCCGGGGAGGATCAAGTCAAGAACTCATCCAAGTAAGTGTCGCAAACTCATCTCTTGCATTTACTTTGTTTGCCAGTTGCCTCTCATTTTCCTCTCCCCACTTCACAAATCTTTGCCTTTTTCGTTTGCCTTTCCTTTGCTTGTGTGCTTTGTGCCTTCAATATGCGTGCATTTTTGCTTGCTGAAAAATCTATTGATATGGATCCTCATCCACTTGCTAATCTCTTTAAGAGATCCAATTATGTTGATCCAATTGCTAGTGAGGTGAGTGCACTTGAGTATCTTTATGGAGTTGTGCTTGAGATGCGTGAATCTAAAAATCATGATGAAGGAATATATGAAGTGATTCAAGAGGGCTCCTTGAAAGAAAAGCATGATTGCAATGATTTCATTATAAATTCTATTAATGACAATCATGCTAAAAATATGCAAAACCCTAAGCTCGGGGATGCTAGTTTTGCTATGTACACTACTTGTTGCAATGATATTTGCAATAATATTGAAAGTGGGTTTGAAGAAGTCATGACTTTAGTTGATGATAATCCCACTATTTTTGAAGAGCGTCAACTTTGCATGCATGTGGGTCATGAAGAGAATATCCTTTGTGATAGCTATATTGTTGAATTTCATTTTGATCCCACATGTAATTGCTTTGAGAGAGGAAAATATTGTGGTAGAAACTTTCATGTTACCCAATTACCTCTCGTTATGTGGAGATTGCTATTGTCTCTTTCTTCTTCCTTGCATATGGTAACTATTGGTTGTCTTGACAATCTGTTTTCCTATAAAATGCCTATGCATAGGAAGTATGTTAGACTTAGATGTGATTTTCACATGTTCTATGATGCTCTCATTGTGCTTCAATTCTTGTCTTTTGTGTGAGCATCATTGAATTATCAATGCCTAGCTAAGGGCGTTAAACAATAGCGCTTGTTGGGAGGCAACCCAATGAATTTATCTTTTTATTTATGTTTTGTTGCGTCCACACCATCATAATTCTGTTGTGATTGTGTTTTTTGTGTTTTTTTTTGTGTTTGAGCCAAGCAAAACCTTTATGACTAGTATTTGTGAGGGTTGTTTAATCCTGCTGGAAAAAGACAGAAACTTTTCGCTCACGAGATAATTTTTAATTTTTATTCAGAAAGAGCTTTTGAGTTGATTCTTTTTGCTGATGGTTGATATGCCTTTTGCCCATGCAGTCGTAATTGTTCAGAATTTTTGAGGTACCAGAAGTATACCGAAGTATAGAGATTGCTACAGACTGGTCTGTTTTTGACAGATTCTCTTTTTGTTGAGTTGGTTGCTTGTTTTAATGAAACTATGGATAGTATTGGGGGTACTAGCCATGGAAAAGTGAGAATACAGTAGCCAAACACCAATATAAATAGAAATCAAGATTGCTACAGTACCTTAAGTGGTGGTAGTTTGTTTTCTTGTGCTAATGTTATCACGAGTTTCTGTTTAAGTTTTTTGTTGTGAAGTTTTCAAGTTTTGGGTGATGCTCTCATGGACAAAGAGATAAGTAGTGGAAAAATCTCAAGCTTGGGGATGCCCAAGGCATCCCTAGCCAAATTGAAGGACACCAAAAAGACTAAGCTTGGGGATGCCCCGGGAAGGCGTCCCCTCTTTCATCTTCAATCCATTGGTAACATTACTTGGAGCTATATTTTTATTCACCACATGATATGTGTTTTGCTTGGAGCGTCTTGTATCTTAGGAGTCTTTTCTTTTTGTTATGTCACAATCATCCTTGTTGCACACCTTTAGAGGGAGACATGCACTCATCATGATTTTGCTAGAATGCTCACCATGCTTCACTTATACCTTTTGAGCTAGATAATTTTGCTCTATGTGCTTCACTTAGATCTTTTAGAGCATGGCGGTGCATCACTTGGTAGTTGGCTTATGCTATGAAAGTAGTCCCAAAGGTGATAGGTACCCAAAGAGGATACAAAAACCTCCATCTTCATGTGCATTGAGTAGAAAGAGAAGTCTTGATTCCTCTCAATAAGTTTTGAGACATGGATTTGGTAATATTAAGAGTTATGTTAGTAGGGTGTTGTGAATCTAGAAATAGTTGTGTTGAAGTTAGTGATTCCCGTAGCATGCACGTATGGTGAACCAATATGTTAGGAAGTCGGAGCATAATTGATCTATTGATTGTCATCCTTTGTGTTGAGGTCGGGATCGCGCGATGGTTAACACCTACCAACCCTTCCCCTAGGAGTATGCGTTTAGCACTTTGTTTTGATTACTAATAAAAACTTTCGCAACAAGTATGTGAGTTCTTCATGACTAACGTGAGTCCATGGTATAGATGCACTTTCACGTTCCACCATTTCTAGCCTCTCTAGTGCCGCACAATTCTCGCCTGTACATAAACTCACCGTATGCCTTCCTCAAAACAGCCACCATACCTACCTACTATGGCATTTTCATAGCCATTCCGAGATATATTGCCATGCAGCTCCCACCGTTCCGTCTCATGACTTGTGCCATCACTCTCATATTGCCATCGCATGATCGTAAGATAGCTAGCGAGATGTTTCAACGTCATACGCCAAGCTAGATCGTTGCACATCCTGGTACACTACCAGAGGCATTTCCTATAGAGTCATCATCATCTTGAGTTGTGAGTAAATAAAAGTGTGATGATCATCATTATTACAGCATTGCCCCATGTGAGGAAAAAAAAGGAGGCCAAAGAGCCCAAATAATAAAAAAAGAGGCCCAGGAGCCCCCCAAAAAAAGAGAGAGAAAAAGAGAGAAGGGACAATGCTACTATCTTTCTCCACACTTGTGCTTCATAGTAGCACCATGTTCTTCATGATTGAGAGCTTCTTGCTTTGTCACTACCATATGCTAGTGGTAATCTTAATTATATAACTTGGCTTGTATATTCCAATGATGGGCTTCCTCAAATTGCCCTAGGTCTTCGTGAGCAAGCAAGTTGGATGCACACCCACTAGTTCTCCTTTTGAGCTTTCACATACTTATAGCTCTAGTGCATCCCTTGTATTGCAATCCCTACTCATTCACATTGCTATCTATTAATGGGAATCTCCATAGCCCTTTGATACGTCGAGTCAATGTGACCATCTCCTCCTTTTTGTCTCACAACCACCACCACACTCTATTCCACTTATAGTGCTATTTCCATGGCTCATGCTCATGTATTGCGTGATAGTTATAAAAAGTTTGAGAAAGTAAGAGTGCAAAAACAATTACTTGGCCAATAGCGGGGTTGTGCATGATTTAAATTAGTTGTGTGAGGATGATGGAGCATAGCTAGACTATATGATTTTGTAGGGATAACTTTCTTTGGCCTTGTTATTTTGAAAGTTCATGATTACCTTGCTAGTTTGCTTGAAGTATAATTGTCTTCATGTCAATAGCAAACTATTGTTTTATATCTTACGGATCTGAACATTCATGTCACATGAAAGAAGTTGCAAAGGAAAACTATGCTAGGTAGCATTCAACATCAAAAATTCAGTCTTTATCACTTCCCTTCTCGAGGACGAGCAGGAGTTAAGCTTGGGGATGCTTGATAGGTCTCCAACGTATCTATAATTTTTGATGGTTTCATGCTATTATCTTGTCAATCTTTGGATGTTTTATATGCCTTTTATATCTTTTTTGGGACTAACTTATTAACTCAGTGCCAAGTGCCAGCTCCTATTTTTTCCATGTTTTTGACCCTTTTCAGAGGAAGATTTGAAACGGAGTCCAAAAGGAATAAAATCACGAAAAGATTTTTTCCGAAACAAAAGAAGATCGGGAGACGTGAGAACCAAGGCTGGGGGTCCCCACGGACCCCATAAGCCCCCAGCCCTGGCCAGGGGGGAGGCCGGGCCTCAAGGGCTTGTGGGCCCCCTGGACCTCCTGTGCCCTAGGTTTTGCGCCTATATATTCCCTAAAATCCCAGAAAAAATCAGGAGATCATCAAAAATACTTTTCTTCCGCCACAAGCTTCTGTCTCCGCAAGATCCCATCTGGGGCACGTTCTGGTGCCCTGCCAGAGGGGAGATTCGGACATGGAGGGCTTCTTCATCAACACCATGACCTCTCCGATGATGCGTGAGTAGTTCACCATAGACCTACGGGTCCATAGCTAGTAGCTAGATGGCTTATTCTCTCTCTTGGATCTTCAATACAAAGTTCTCCATGATCTTCATGGAGATCTATCCGATGTAATCTTCTTTTGCGGTGTGTTTGTCGAGATCCGATGAATTGTGGATTTATGATCAGATTATCTATGAATCTTATTTGAGTTTCTTCCGATCTCTCTTATGCATGATTTCATATCCTTGTAATTCTCTTCGAGTTGTGGGTTTTGTTTGGCCAACTAGATCTATGATTCTTGCAATGGGAGAAGTGCTTGGTTTTGGGTTCATACCGTGCGGTGACCTCACCTAGTGACAGAAGGGGTAGCGAGGCACGCATCGTGTTGTTGCCATCAAGGGTTAAAAGATGGGGTTTTCATCATTGGTTTGAGATTATCCCTCTACATCATGTCATATTGCTTAAGGCGTTACTCTGTTCGTCATGAACTCAATCCACTAGATGCATGCTGGATAGTGGTCAATGTGTGGAGTAATAGTAGTAGATGCAGAAAGTATCGTCTACTTGTCTCGGACGTGATGCCTATATGTTTGATCATTGCCTTAGATATCGTCATGACTTTGCGTGGTTCTATCAATTGCTCGACAGTAATTTGTTCACCCACCGTAATACTTGCTATTTTGAGAGAAGCCTCTAGTGAACACTATGGCCCCCGGGTCTACCCACACCATATTGTCAGCCTTACACTTTTACTTCATTGCACTTTCCGCCTTCAGATCTCACTTCGCAATCAATCTTGAAGGGATTGACAACCCCTTTATAGCGTTGGGTGCAAGCTCTTTTGTGTTTGGGCAGGTACTCTGGACTTGACGAGATTCTCCTACTGGATTGATACCTTGGTACTCAAACTGAGGGATATAGTTACTGCTCCTGTGCTGCATCACCCTTTCCTCTTCAAGGGAAAAACCAACGCAAGCTCAAGAGACGACAGAAGGATTTCTGGCACCATTGCCGGGAAAGGACTTTTGTTGCCGTAGCAATTCTTCATTTGATACTTTGGTTCTGATGATTCAAGAAAGACTAGACTACAAGATGCTTGATCCTGGTGATATACTCAAAAGACTCAATACTCATGAATTCCAACAAGAAGAAAAGAGAGATCTATATGGACCAAGCTATTTTAGACCTCGTGCACTAAAGGCCAAAGCAATTTCCTCATCTAAAGAAGAAGACTCGAATGGTAGCATTGGTGATCCTGAAGAATTTGGACAGGAGCTTGCAATTCTCGTGAGGAAATTCCAGAAGTTTACAGGACGTGGACAGTTTGGTAAATCTTCAAGAAGAGATATGAGGAAATAAGAATCTTCATCTGAGGACTACAAGAAAAGAACCTGCCACAAATGCAAGAAATCAGGTCACTACATTGCTGATTGTCCTCGTTGGGTAAAGGAATCAAAGAAGAAGAACTACAAGGATGAAAGTTCTGATGACTCGAAGAAAAAGAAGAAATCTTCAAAATCCTCATCCTCAAAGTCCTCATCGCACAAGAAGACTAGTTTTAGAAAGGCTCAGGCACTTATTGGCAAGGAAATGGATTCTCACGCAGAATCCGAGGAATGTGATGAAGAGGAGGGTTCTGGTGAAGACTCAGAATCTGGACAGGCTAGCCTTGCACTTGCAACCACATTCGTGAGCAAGTCAATCTTCAACCTTGAAGAAAATGATAACACCATCCACACTGATGACTATGCCGAGGACTTCGCTCGAACCCAGGCTATAAATAGCCGCTCCACAACCATTTGCTGGTTGCCTGCTCCGTTAGAAACTGACACTTGTCATAAGAGCAACCCAAATTCCTCAGAGTCTTCGAGAGTAATTCATCAGCGAGGAAATACCCAAAACACCAAACCACAAACCAAAACCAAGTGATTGAGCATCACTGAAGAAGTTGTTCCCGTGTGGGACTGAAGCCTTTTACCTTTGAGGGCTGTGCATCCTCCAGATGGTTAGCCGTCATGGTCTAGAGCAATCCAGCAGTCAATTGTGGATCACCAGGTGACCAAGTTTGTGAGGGTTTGGAAGTCTGCCCTAAAGACTTACCCCGAGGGTTGGGCGAGGACTGTGTGTTCTTAGCCCAAGGAGAATACAGTAGGGACTGTGTGTCCCGGGACTATGTTTCTTTTGGTTTCAATACCAAGCCGCTCCAAACCAGATGTACAACTGTCACAACAGTTGGAACTGGGTCATCAACCACTATCTTCACTGTGAAACGGGTTCTATTTCTTCAACTCTTTCAATTCCTCATATTGTATGTTGAAGATTTTCATTGTCACTGTTTGAAGAATTTGCTGAAGACTTTCTCTAAAATTCCTCAACCCCAAATTCTTCACACGAGTTATTCTTCACCTGTTGTCTCTGTGCGTGCATACTGTGCAAACTGCTTTTCATATTCATCACCTTGAAAACTGCTGTAGTGATACTTTGCACTCCTGTCCTTTGATGTTTCCGCAGCAAGTTAGTCATCAACGAGGAATTTGCTCAAAAGGATTTTCCTCAGTGATGAAATTCTAAAAATCTCCTATTCACCCCCCTCTAGTTGATATAACACACTTTCAACCGCACCATATCCAATAAAGTGCGATTACGACGTTCAGACACGCCGTTACGCTGCGGTGTGCCATACATATCCAATAAACAATTCCACATTTTGTTAGGTGTGTGCCAAACTCGTGACTCAAATATTGTCCTCCACGATCAGATCGTAGAAACTATATTTTCTTGTCACATTGATTCTCCACCTCACTCTGAAATTCCTTGAACCTTTCAAAGGTTTCAGACTTGTGCTTCATTAAGTAGACATACCCATATCTACTTAAATCATCAGTGAGAGTGAGAACATAACGATAGCCTTCACGATACTCAACGCTCATTGGACTGCATACATCGATATGTTTTATTTCCAATAAGTTGGTTGCTCGCTCCATTGTTCTGGAGAACGGAATCTTGGTCATCTTGCCCATGAGGCACGGTTCGCACGTGTCAAATGATTCAAAATCAAGAGACTCCAAAAGTCCATCTGTATGGAGTTTCTTCATGCGCTTAACACCGATATGACCAAGGCGGCAGTGCCACAAGTATGTGAGACTATCATTATCAAATTTACATCTTTTGGTACTCACACTATGAACATGTGTAACATCACGATCGAGATTCATCAAGAATAAACCATTGACCAGCGGGGAATGACCATAAAACATACCACCCATATAAATTGAACAACCATTATTCTCAGATTTAAATGAGTAGCCATCTTTCATCAAGCGAGATTCCGATACAATGTTCATGCTCAAAGGTGGTACTAAATAACAATTATTAAGGTTTAACACTAATCCCAAAGGTAGATGTAGAGGTAGCGTGCCGACAGCGATCACATCGACCTTGGAACCATTCCCAACGCGCATCGTCACCTTGTCCTTAGCCAGCCTACGCTTGTTCCGCAGTTCTCTCTTAGAGTTGCAATTGTGAGAAACATTACCGGTATCAAATACCCAAGAGCTACTACAAGCGCTGGTAAGGTACACATCAATAACAAGTATAATGCATATACCTTTGACGTTGTCGGCCTTCTTATCCGCTAAGTATTTGGGGCAATTCCGCTTCCGGTGAACGGTTCCCTTGCAGTAATAGCACTCAGTCTCAGGCTTAGGTCCCTTCTTTGGCTTCTTCCTGGCAACTAGTTTACCAGGCGCGACAACTGCTTTGCCTTCTTTCTTGAAGTTCTTTTTACCCTTGCCTTTCTTGAAATTGGTGGCCTTGTTTACCATCAACACTTGATGATCTTTCTTGATTTATACCTCCGTAGATTTCAGCATTGAATACAACTCGGGAATATTCTTTTCCATCCCTTGCATGTTATAATTCATCACAAAGCCTTTATATCTATGTGGAAGCAACTAGAGGATTCTGTCAATGACCGCATCATCCAGAAGTTCAACTCCGAGCTGAGTCAAGCGGTTGTGCAACCCAGACATTATGAGTATGTGCTCACTGGCAGAACTATTCTCCTCCATCTTATAGCTAAAGAACTTGTGAGAGACTTCATATATCTTGATATGGGCATGAGCTTGAAAAACAAGTTTCAGCTCCTCGAACATCTCATATGCTCCGTGTTGCTCAAAACGCCTTTGGAGCCCCGGTTCTAAACTGTAAAGCATGCCGCACTGAACGAGAGAGTAGTCATCAGTCCATGACTGCCAAGCGTTCCTAACGTCCTGGGTCGCCATTGGAACGGGAGGATCACCTAGCGGTGCATTAAGGACATATGCCTTCTTGGAAGCAGTGAGGATGAGCTTTAAGTTACGAGCCCAACCCGCATAGTTGCTCCCATAATCTTTCAGCTTGGTTTTCTCTAGGAACGCGTTGAAGTTAAATGAGACATTTGCATTGGCCATTGGATCTACAATATTTCTAAGGACAATTTTAGACTAAGTTCATGATAATTAAGTTCATCTAATCAAATTACTAATGAACTCCCACTTAGATAGACATCCCTCTCGTCATCCAAGTTATACATGATCCACATCGACTAGCCTGTGTCCGATCATCACGTGAGACGGACTAGTCATCAATGGTGACCATCTCCATTTTGATCGTATCAACCATACGACTCATGTTCGACCTTTCGGTCTCCCGTATCCGAGGCCATGTCTGTACATGCTAGGCTCGTCAAGTCAACCTAAGTGTTTTGCGTGTTTAAACTGGCTTACACCCGTTGTATGCGAACGTTAGAATCTTTCACACCCGATCATCACGTGGTGCTTCGAGACAATGATCCTCCGCAACGGTGCACACTTAGGGGAATACATATCTCGAAATTTTAATGAGGGATCATCTTATCTTTGCTACCGTCGTTCTAAGCAATAAGATAAAAAGTATGATAAACATGACATGCAATCATATAGTGACATGATAGGGCCAATATCATCTTGCTCCTTTGATTTCCATCTTCGGGGCACCATGATCATCATTGTCACCGGCATGACACCATGATCTCCATCATTGTGTCTCCGTGAAGTCGTCACGCCAACTATTACTTCTACTACTATAGCTAATGTTTAGCAATAAAGTAAAGTAAACACATGGTGTTGCATCTCATACAATAAATTAAGACAACTCATATGGCTCCTGCCGGTTGTCATACTCATCGACATGCAAGTCGTGAATCCTATTACAAGAACATGATCAATCTCATACATCACATATGTAACATCACATCCTTTTGGCCATATCACATCACATAGCATACCCTGCAAAAACAAGTTAAGCGTCCTCTAATTGTTGTTGCAAGTTTTACGTGGCTGGTTAGGGTTTCTTGCAAGAACGCTTCTTATCTACGTGACAGACACAACGTTGATATGCCAATGATATTTACCCTTCATAAGGACCCTCTTCATCGAATCCGATCCGACTAAAGTGGGAGAGACAGACACCCACTAGCCACCTTATGCAACAAGTGCATGTCGGTCGGTGGAACCAGTCTCACGTAAGAGTACGTATAGTGTCGGTCTGGGCCGCTTCATCCCACGATTTCGCCAAATCAAGATAAGACTAGTAACATCAAGCAATTGACAAAATCAGCGCCCACAACTTTTGTGTTCTACTCGTGCATAGAATGTACGCACAGAACCTTGGCTCGGATGCCATTATTGGGTAACGTAGTAATTTCAAAAAAATTCCTACGTCATGCAAGGATCTATCTATGGAGAAACCAGCAACGAGCAAAGGGTAGAGCATCTTCATACCTTTGAAGATCGCTAAGCGGAAGCGTTGCTAGAACTCGGTTGATGGAGTCGTGCTCGCAGTGATTCAGATCGCGGTGGATTCTGATCTATGCACGGAGTGACAATGCCTCCGCGTTCAACACACGTGCAGCCCGGTGACGTCTCCAACGCCTTGATCCAGCAAGGAGGGAGGAGAGGTTGAGGGAGAGCTCCGACAGCACGATGGCGTGGTGACAGTGGAGCTACGTGGCACTCCGACAGGGATTCGCCAAGCACTACGGAGAACGAGGAGAAGGAGGAGTAGGGCTGCGCCGAGAGAGAGTGAAAAGTTGTCTCAAATCAGCCACAAAAGCCTTACTATATATAGGAGGAGAGAGAGAGGAGGGTGCTGATGACCCACAAGTATAGGGGATCTATCGTAGTCCTTTCGATAAGTAAGAGTGTCGAACCCAACGAGGAGCAGAAGGATCTCACAAGTGATTTTCAGCAAGGTAATCTCTCCAAGCACTGAAATTAACGGTAACAAGTAGTTGTGTGACAAGATGATTCGTAGCAAGTAGCAAGTAACAAAAGTAACAACGGTGCAGCAAAGTGGCCCAATCCCTTTTGTAGCAAGCGACAAGCCTAGACAAACTCTTATAGGAGGTAAAACGCTCCCGAGGACACATGGGAATTTCTGTCAAGCTAGTTTTCATCACGTTCATATGATTCACGTTCGTTACTTTGATAGTTTGATTTGTGGGTGGACCGGCGCTTGGGTACTGCCCTTACTTGGATAAGCATCCCACTTATGATTAACCCCTCTCGCAAGCATCCACAACTACGAAAGAAGAATTAAGACAAAGTCTAACCATAGCATTAAACTAGTGGATCCAAATCAACCCCTTACGAAGCAACGCATAAACTAGGGTTTAAGCTTCTGTCACTCTAGCAACCCATCATCTACTTATTACTTCCCAATGCCTTCCTCTAGGCCCAAATAATGGTGAAGTGTTATGTAGTCGACGTTCACATAACACCACTAGAGGAAAAACAACATACAACACATCAAAATATCGAACGAATACCAAATTCACATGACTACTTATAGCAAGACTTATCCCATGTCCTCAGGAACAAAAGTAACTACTCACAAAGCATAATCATATTCATTACCAGAGAGGTAATGAGTAGCATCAATGATCTGAACATAAACTCTTCCACCAAGTAATCCAAATAGCATCAACTACAAAGAGTAATTAACACTACTAGCAACCTTAGAAGTAACAATCGGAGTCGCGAGACGGAGATTGGTTACAAGAGATGAACTAGGGTTTGGAGATGAGATGGTGCTGATGAAGATGTTGATGGTGATGAGTCCCCTCCGATGAGAGGAGTGTTTGTGATGACGATGACGACGATTTCCCCCTCCGGGAGGGAAGTTTCCCAGGCAGGATCGTCGTGCCGGAGCTCTAGATTGGTTCTACTCAAGTTTCGCCCCCTGGTGGTGGCGAATCCTCCTAAAAGCCTCCTCTTGATTTTTTCTGGAACGAAACCCTTCTTGTAGCAAAAGGGGGGGAGCCAGAGGGCCAAGTGGGAGCCCACAAGCTCCCTAGGCGCGGCTAGGGGGGAGGCCGCGCCTAGCAGGCTTGTGGCCTCCTGTTGGCGCCAATCTGGTACTTCTTCGGCCTAGTATTTTTTATAAATCCCCAAAAAAATCCTCGTTGATTTTAACGGCTTTTGGAGTTGCGCAGAATAGGTATCTCAAACTTTCTCCTTTTTCAGGCCAGAATTCCAGCTGCCGGCATTCTCCCTCTTCATGTAAACCTTGCAAAATAAGAGAGAAAAGGCATAAGTATTGTACTGTGAAGTGTAATAACAGCCCGAAAAGCGATAAATATCAACATGAAAGCATGATGAAAAATGGACGTATCAACTCCCCCAAAGCTTAGACCTCGCTTGTCCTCAAGCGAAAGCCGAGATCAATAAATATGCCCACATGTTTAGATACAGAGGTGTCTACAAAACATGATACGGACATGCATGCATCATGATCATACTCAGAACAACAATACTAACATATTATCTCTCATGCTAAAGTGATAATTCCTTCACAAAGTAAAGTATGGGTCAAGAGCCTTACCAAGAATTAACAACCGATAGCCTTTAGTCATTGAAGCAATTGCAATTTATCAATACATCGGAAAGAGTCAAATAAGAGCTTGTAAAGCAAATACACATACTCAATCATATTTTCGTTCTCTACAATTGCTAGAACTCACGTGGTACTCATGAGATCAAAGTTTCAGTCGGACACATAGAAAGATAGGGGCTTATAGTTTTGCCTCCCAACCATTTACCTCAAGGGTAATGTCAACAATAATAATTCATGAATACTTACCTCCAAGTTGACATATGAATATAGATCTTTCCCTAGCAGATTACATTAGCAAGGAAAAAGGCGAAATAAGGAATTGGTGTAGATCACCATGACTCTTTCAAGGGAAAAAAGTAAAGGTACAAGATAGACCCTTCGCAGAGGGAAGCAGAGGTTGTCATGCGCTTTTGAGGTTTGTATGTGTGTCCTCTTAGTGCGGAGGAACGTCACTTTATATTGCCTCCTGTGATAAAGAAGTTTATTATGCAGTCTATCGCTTTTATGTCTTCCTCATCACAGGTTCGTACAAAGCTTATTTTCCACACACTAATAGTTCATACATATTAGGGAGCAATTTTTATTGCTTGCACCGATGACAACTTACTTGAGGGATCTTATTCAATCCATAGGTAGGTATGGTGGACTCTTATGGCAAAACTGGGTTGAAGGTTTATGGATGCACAAGTAGTATCTCTACTTGGTGTTGGAGGTTTGGCTAATATGAGGTGGAAGCAATCATCACATGCTAAGAGATCTCTAGTCATATAACATTATTCGGAACCAAGCAAACACAACTCATTATGTTGTCTTCCTTGTCCAACATCTACTTCTAAGCATGTAATAGTTTAGTGAGTGATCACAATCACAGATGGTGTTAAAGATGATATATTTATATGTGAACCTCTCCTTCTTTATCACTTCCAATTAATTGCAACAATGACCAAGGTCTACGTTTGTCTACCCTCAACAAGTTTCAATCATCATTCTTTTTATATGTGAAGCCATCACTTCTCATAAGATCATTGCATGATCTTTTCATGCTTTTGTTCTTTTCTCATTCTTTTGATCATGGCATGAGAAAAGGCCCTTAACTAAGACACTCTTTATTATATGGCTCACGAGCTCGAATACATCGGGGGTGACACAAAGCAAAACTCAAGCCTAAAACACTAAGAACTTAATTCTACTAGAGAAAGATAAAACCAAAAAGGAACAAACTAAAACAAAGGTAAAGGCAAAAGATGTGATGGTGATACGATACCGGGGCAACTCCCCCAAGCTTGGCATAAGCCAAGGGGATTGCCCATACCCATGCTTAGTTGTCTTCCTTTGGAGGTGATGGTGGTGGAGTTGTTGCAGAGGTCTTGAACTTGTTTAATTTCCACTTGAGCATAAAATTCTGCTCCCTCAGATCATCAATTTCCTCTTCAAGCCTCAACACCCTTTTGCATAATTCCTGCTTACTCTCATGCAAGAAACGAGAAGGGATAAACAAAGTCTTAGTCTTCTTCCTTGAGTCAGGGAGGCTCGACTTCTTGAACTCCACATGCCTGTGTCCAAGTTGAGGTAGAGGAGCCTCTTCCTCATCGGAACTTGTCTGTTCCTTCCCCTTGGGATCATAATCTTCTTCCTCATCAGTGGTCCAGCCATAAGGATCCAAGTCCCCATAGACCTTGGGGTTAGCAAGGTAATCGACCACATAGCTCTCCCCGTGTGAATCCTGAGAAGACATCTTGCCCTAAATCTGCGGCAGAAAACAGGCTCGAAACGAAAACAAAGGAAAGTTGCGTGATACGAGGGTCAGATTTTTCGAGAGAATATATAATGATTTTTTCCAGACCAGAAGGAGTACTCCGCAAGAAAACGGAGTTGGGAAGGTACACGAGGTGGCCACAAGCCCCCCAGGCGCGGCTAGGGGGGTGGCCCGCGCCTGGCAGGCTTGTCGCCTCCTCGTGCGCTTTCCGGACTACTTCAAAATTTTCTATTTTTTCAAAAATTCCAAAACGGAGAAAGAATCCTACTGGAAAAGTTTTGGAGTCTGTTTACTTACCAAATCACATACCTCTTCGTTTTCGGAGTCTCAAACAGGCTGATAAATATCCCTTAGGTATTCTTCCGGAGTTATGGTATTGATAATATGTCACACCCTGTTTTTCATCCCAAGTTTTCTGTATTGCAAAAATCAGAGCTTGTTAAAATTTTTCCAAATAATGTTGTGAGTGCAATGTCAACCCTTGTTTGAGTGTATGCTTGCTTGTTTGATGACTCAACCGATGGAAAAACTTTTTATTTTGCTCTCATCAAAACCCCTTTTTCTATTGCATCAAGATCATCTTCATCATGTTGGGATACACTACTAGCTCATGAAGCCAAGTGGCACTTCCAACTAAAGTGGGTGATCTGATCCTAATATCATTTTCATTCATTAAAAACACTATTTGGTGATTTAAAATATTATTTTTCTATTTTATATCTATGTCTATTTCTAAGGCCAGTAATGATATTTCCACAAGGAAAATTACTTTCCTGCCTTAGGAAATTCTGAGTAAATTCATGGAAGCTCAGAAGGACATATATTTTCCATACATAAGATTTTCAACCCTATTTTATATTAATATTATTTGAGTAAAACCCTGAAAACCATTTCTGTCTGTTTTGGCTTTTTGAGATGTTTCCAAAGGAAAGTATCTCAGTAAATTCCCATAAAATTACAGGAGCCCTCCCAAACCATATTAGGTGCTCACCTAAAATATCACCTTGATCCAAGGTGGGTAAGTGCACTTAGAGAGCCCAAAACCCTCTCTGTCCAGAGTAGAGTTGGAAAAACTCTACATTGCAAAGTTCCTCCAATAGAGCTGAAACTTTGCAGAGGTGTTTAACACCCCAAATGAGGACTCCACACCAAAAATGGGATTTGTGAGACTCTGTTTGACCACACTTCCTTTGTAAAGGACAGTACTGGTCACTTTGAGACATTTTCAAGTTTGCAAAGCCAAACTTGTCCAATGGACCTCATATTTGGTGGAACCCCATGTTTTTACCCCAAGACCAAACCTGTTAAGTTTCATCTACAGTGGTGGGGTGGAAGCACCCCAAGTCACTGTCAAACACCTACTGACAGGAAGGTAAAAACCTTCCTAGCCACTGTTTTACCCAATGTCAAGGCCCCAAACTTGGTGGGTTAGAGCACCAGAACACCCTGGGCATCCAGTCAACCAGCCCCTCCCCAATTCCAAGCACAAGAGACAAGGACTCCATTCTAAGCTGCAGGACAGTTCTGGCTACACTAGTGTTCCTTGCTCCTTTGACCAGCTCGAGCTCCCACTAAACCACAGCAGCTAGGCACACTCCCAGCAACACTCAGGACATGGTGGACACGTCCCAAGTGCCCCAGAGCGAGCCAGCATGCCGTGGCATGCCAAAACTGCGCTCTGGGCGCGCTGCAGAGAGCCACCCGCAAGGGGGCCGACGCTCCGGCCGGTCCCAGCCTCCCCAGCAGTGTCCAAACACTTCCCCGACAGCCCCTCAGTGCAAAGCTACCCTAGGGACCCTCTCCCCCTCGCGCAAGAGCTCAGGCGACGCGTGCCCGTGCGCGCCCGACGCGGCCGAGCATGCACGGTCGCTGCAGTTCGTCCCCACTCCCTTTCCCTCTCCGACCGTTGCATCAGGAGGCCCTAAACCACGTCCCGAACCCGTGGTTTCGCGGCCAGCACCTCACTGTGCTTGCACGCGTGCCCCGGTGAGTCACCGGCGTGCCCGAGTCGGGTCACCGTCGTTGGCCTATAAATAGACCCCCCCTGCACTCCAGCACCCTCCAAGCAGCTTCAGCACCACTAGTAGACACTCCCTAGCCGCCCAATCGAGCTCGTAGAGCCCCAGTGCTCGAGATCGACCGAGGCCCCTCCGCCTCGGAGCTCCGGTCGATCTCCGGCTACACGTCGGCTCTTGCGCTGCCCGACCTCCCATTACACTCCCCTCGAGACGAGGAACATTTCCCCTAACTCTCCCGAGCAAATCCATACCTCTAGCCCCTGTTTGCTTCTGTTTGCTTTTAAATAAATATGCTTAGCTAATAAAACAGTAGGGAACATTTTTCAAAATAATAACCTGAATTTATTCAAGCCTTGCAACATTTTCAAAAGCACTTTGTGGACTGTTTTAGTAAAAGCTAGTATTTATTTATTCCTTTCTCAACGGTAGAATAACTGAGTGACGGAGGATCCGGAACGGAAGACCTCGAAGACCCCGGATACCTAGCTGACCAAGGCAAGCATGCCCTTTTTCCATGACTTAAGTAAATAAAATGATGCATGCAAGCATGCCCTTTGTCCATGACTTAAGTAAATAAAATGATGCATGCAAGCATGCCCTTTTTCCATGACTTAAGTAAATGAAATGATGCATACAAGCATGCCCTTTTGCCATGACTTAAGTAATTAAAATGAATCATGCTAGAATAACAAGTGTTTTCCGTTGCATGTAATCACGATGCCGGTTCATCATTGATGTGATGGTATCGAAGGCTTCTTCGAAGCCCTTGCATTATAGTAGTGGTATTCACATAGCTCCTCGGAGCACAAACATGATGAGCTTGATCTTACCATCTACGAGGATCATGCTACTGTCATGTTGGCTAGTAGAGTAGAATCATTGCATTGAGCTTGACCCCGTAAGGGTCATGACATTATCATGTTGACAAGTAATGAATGCATTATCATGTTGACAAGTAGTAATAATAGAGCATTTTATCATCTCAAGCATAATGATGAGTTAAATAAAGAGTTTATGAAAACCCCGTCGGGTGCCACTAATGCCCGAGGGTGATGATGAGTTGGTGATCACTTTTGGTGAAGTGATGCACCGGTGATTTTGGTGTGAGTATGGTTTCGGAAATGGATTAGATTTATGATGTGTCGACCGTCCCAACCTTACCCAGTACGACCACGATACCCCTTTATGGGACGGGGCTTTGTTGATTACTCTGGCCGGTGCTAGCAAAGAGCCACATTACTAGTGGCGGGAGTGATTGGTGTCACTCTCGTGATGGGGTCATGCCAGGTAGGACGACTATGCCATTATTATGAGTTCCAGGCACACCGTTGGTCCCTGCATGGTTGATATAGTCCAGAGTCGGTGCTCGTAAGACGTACAACATGTGGGCTGGGTACCAATCGAGTGGATCTCTTTGTCTAGTATCGTCAGGGGAAGGATGATGATCGGATACTTACCTCGGGTATATGTGATATACCGCGAGTCGTGGATGACACAGAAGTATTCCGTTTCTCGTGGGTCCAGCGTACTACCTCTGCAGAGTGTAAACTATTCGAATAGCCGTGTCCACGGTCAAGGACAGTTGGGTGGTGCTGCTTAAACTACGTCCTGAGTTTCCGCATAAACCAAGTGTGTGTGTGTGGTGTTAAAAAGGTGTTTTCTATAATCATGCTAATCAGAGTAATATGATCAAGTTCGGTGACTTGACATATAGGGTAAACCCGGATGGTTTAGCCCTCATTAATACCTTGAGATTATGACAAGTCCAATGACTTGGCATTTAGGGTGAACCCGGTGTGTTCAACCCTTTACGGATATGTCAATATCTGTAACCTGTTCTTCAAGAGTAATTCTTTAACCTGATGCATATACATGATCATACCACCTCATCGCATTCAACTAAAGATGCATGTTGCTGTCATTCATTACCATTTATGTCATGGGCTGTTTGCGAGTACATTCAAAGTACTCATTGGCTTGCCACTGGTTATGTTATTGACCAGACATGGAAGGACCGGAGTTTGGCGATGAGTACGCCGTCGGAGACGGACCTGCGATCTAGGACGCTTCCGAGTCAGAATGCCTGTCGGTGTAGGCTTGATGGCATGGGCACCGCTTAGCCCTTACGAGTTTCCGCTACTCGATGTATCCCTTTATTTGGCTTTAGGCCTTGCTCTTAAACCCGACCTTTTGGTCATTTGATGTAATAATTTGGCACTTGGATGTAAGACTCTATCATTCAGTATCTGTGTTCAGTGAACATTGATCCTTGGGGTCACTGGGCACGGCGAACTCGACTTGCTAGTCGGGGTCCCCACAGAACTGGTATCAGAGCCATCCTGACTATAGGAAGCCTTAGATAGCATGGGCATTAACCAAGAACGTTAGGACGCCAGCCTTGCACAAGACTCTTGCACATACAACCTCCTGACTTCTCTCCTATGCCTTGTAGATGGCTGCTGTACCTGAGACGCTTCTGGAGACCGGCTTTCCCCTACTTCTAGTGGATTGTCTCGAGAAGTGCCACATACGACGCACGCCCATCTTCCTCTACCACGAGCATTGGGTCAACGTCGAAACCAAGGAATATCACGTGGACGTGATAGTGAAGGCTAATGACTCCCCGTCTAGTTGGTTCTTTGAAGGACCACAGATGGGAGAGCTGATGTTGGCAGTGGAGACGGCTGCACGAGAGGCGCTCGTGCAACTCCGCAGCATCCTCCTTGAGATGGCTAATGAGCCTGTCACTCATCATCTACCTTTCATTAAGGAAGGAGTGGATGGGAGTTGGACACTTACCCCCGCCACGGAGGATGGGATGCCACTGAGGTTTCAGACCTACTTCAGTCTCTCGTCAGACACCCTGACACACTTCCTGGTTAAGGAATCAGTCAAGCTTCGCCAAGAGCTGCACCTAGTCAAAGGCCTGCTCCACACAGAGAAGATGCAGAACCGCAAAGTGAAGAAGGCAAGCACACCTGAAGGGAGGGCAGCTGTTGCCACTAGGGGTGGTGTGTTACCCATCCAGACACTCCCTCTTCAGAGTCGTCGCCTGACAGCGGAAGAATACACTGAGACCTTCGCCGCCTCGCCCAAGAGACGTCGAGACGTGCGGATTCTTTCTTCCAGTCCTATAAAGGAAGAGGATGTTGATGAAGATGAGGATCCTGTTGAGTTCGCCTTTGAGACCGAGCAGTCCGCCGCGTAGATTTTGGCGTAGGCAATCAGAGTACCCGAGTATAGGGTATCCTTGTATCTGTTTAAAAAAATGCGTATGTGTGCTTGATGTAAGTCACCTATTGCCTTGGGCAGTCTGTAAGTGACTATGTCACCTAGTTGTCATGAATGCAATTTCCAGTTTGTCAAAAACTTTGGTTTTAAAAAAACTTGGCACATGCACGTATTGGACCCCCCTCTTACTAGGAGCAAATCCTTGTACTCCCGGGCAAGGTGGCATATTGACCTGTCTGTTTCTATGACAGGATGGTGAACGCAACCCGCAACAGCACCTTCGGCAACCCCGGTGCTGGCTCCTCAGGGACGCCGCAGGGAACCGAAGGGGAAGCTCACACTGGAGGTCACCACAAGCAACCTAGAGACCATCCGCCACCACCTCCTCCTGAGAACTTGACGATGGCTCAGTTCCTTCAAGCTCTTCGAGAGGAGCGTCAAGCCAGCAATGCCGCTATCCAGCAGCTGACCCAAGTCCTGGTGGACAACCTGCCGCGGAATGAGTACGGCGGTGGTCGCTCTACTCTTTCTGAGTTCATGCGGACTACGCCCCCTATATTCACGGAGTCGACTAAACCCCTAGACGCCGATGACTGGATTCGCACCATTGAAGACCTCCTTGCGCTGGTCAAGTGCACCGATGATCATGAGAAGGTCCTTTATGCTTCTCACTGTCTCGGAGGCACCGCCAGGGCATGGTGGGATGGATTCCAGATCATGCGGGCAGGGCAAGTCGTCACGTGGGAGATGTTCAAGGAAGGATTTCGCGCGGCTCACATTCCGCCTGGACTGATGACCATTAAGAAGCGGGAATTCCGAGCCTTAAGGCAGGGCAGTGGAACTGTAAGGAGTACCTGCAGAAGTTTAATCTCTTGTCAAGGTACGCACCTGAAGATGTTAAAACTGAGGCCGCTAAGGTGAAACGCTTCATGGAAGGGTTGCAGCAGTCCCTGCAATACCAGCTGGTGGTTTGCGACTGCCAGACTTTCAGCGAGTTGGTAAACAAAGCGCTTATGTTGGAAGACAAGCGTCGTCCAATGGATGACACCCGCAAGCGCAAGCTGATAGGCAGTGGAGGACCCGGTAATGCAAGACCAAGACCGTGGCAGTCAGCACCTGCAAGACCCAACTTTCAGCAGCAACAGTACAAGTACCTGGTGTTCCGCCAGAATTTTCAGCCTCAGCAGCAAGTCAAGCCAGTAGTCAAACCGCCAAACAACGGTGGAGTCAAGACCAACCCTCCAGGGCAAGTCACCTGCTTTGGGTGTGGTCAGACTGGGCACTATTCCAGGCAGTGCCCCAACAAGAAGCCCGACGCACCGCGTCCCAATGCACCCAACCCCGGTCAAGGTGCACCAGGGAGGAACCAGGCCCCCGCAACCAGCAGTTCAATGGTAGGGGCCAGATCAATCACATCACTGCAGAAGAAGCACAGGAAGACCCGGACTGCATTCTGGGTACGTTCCTCGTCAACTCAACTCCAGCAACAGTGTTGTTTGATTGTGGTGCTTCGCATTCTTTTGTTACTCAAGGGTTTGCGGAGAAATGCGGTTTAAAACCCACTTTACTCTGCGGACAGATGGCAATTCAAACCCCAGGAGCAGTATTAAGGACCAACCTAGGGTGTAGAAGGGTCGAGATAGTTATCAATGGGACGAGTTTCTTGGCAGACCTCATTGTGCTTAAATCACAAGGTGTGGAAGTAATCCTTGGTATGGATTGGTCGGCTAAGCACCAGAGTCTTTTGGACTGTGCCAACAGAGCCATCACCATGATAAGCAACCAAGGGGTCAAGGTCAAGTTCATCTCCGAACCAGTATCGGCTCACGAACCTCGAGTCAACAGTCTCTCCGAGGTAGAGCTTGATCGAGTGCCTATAGTCTGTGAATACCCGGACGTCTTTCCTGATGAGCTACCCGGAATGCCTCCTCACCGAGACATTGAGTTCATCACTGAGCTTATGCCCGGATCGGGGCCTATTTATAAAAAGCCTTATAGGATGGGTTCCGAGGAGTTGGCAGAGCTGAAGAAACAGCTGGATGAGCAACTTAGGAAAGGGTTCATTCGTCCGAGTGCGTCACCTTGGGGATCACCTGTTCTGTTTGTTTCAAAGAAGGATGGTAACATTCGACTCTGCGTCGACTACCGTTCCCTTAATGAAGTAACAATTAAGAACAAGTACCCGCTCCCCAAGATCGAAGACCTGTTTGACCAGTTAAACGGGGCCAGGGTATTTTCCAAGATCGATCTCCGATCAGGATAATACCAGTTGAAGATCCGACCAGAAGATATACCCAAGACTGCATTCGTGACCCGTTACGGTCTGTATGAATGCACGGTCATGCCCTTCGGTTTAACAAATGCCCCAGCCTACTTCATGTACCTCATGAACAAGGTCTTCATGGAATATTTGGACAAGTTTGTCGTCGTGTTCATTGATGACATACTAATCTTCTCCAAGTCCGAAGAAGAGCATGAGCAACACCTGAGGCTAGTTCTGGGAAAGCTTCGAGAGCACCAACTTTACGCCAAGTTCAGCAAGTGTCAGTTCTGGCTGAACAAAGTTGGATTTCTGGGTCATACCCTGACGGCACGCGGTTTAGCCGTGGATTAGTCCAAGATTTCTACAGTGACCAAGTGGGAATCACCCAAGGACGTGAAGGATGTGAGGAGTTTCCTCGGGCTCGCGGGATACTACCGCAAGTTTGTCGAGGGATTCTCCAGCATCGCTCGACCTATGACTCAACTCTTGAAGCAAGGCCGGAAGTTCGAGTGGACACCGGCGTGTGAAGCAAGCTTCCAGGAGTTGAAGAAGAGGCTAACTACCACTCCAGTATTGGCTACCCCAGACATCACTAAGGAATTCGTGATATATTGTGATGCCTCGGGAACCGGGTTCGGTGGAGTCCTGATGCAAGATGGCAGGGTCGTGGCGTACTTGTCACGGCAACTGCGACCGCATGAGGAGAACTATGCCAGCCATGATCTCGAGTTAGCAGCGGTAGTGCATGCTCTGAAGACATGGCGACATTACCTTCTGGGAAAGCGATGCGAGATATATACAAACCACAAAAGTCTGAAGTATATCTTCACCCAGAGAGAGCTGAACATGAGACAGCGGAGATGGCTTGAGTTAATCAAGGATTACGACCTCAGCATTCAGTACCATCCCGGCAAGGCGAACGTGGTAGCCGATGCCCTGAGCTGTAAGGCAGGCTCCTTGAACGTCGCGCTCAAGGAAAGGTTACCCACCTTGTATGAAGAGATGGAGGGCTTGGGACTTGAGATAGTCGAACCAGGGTACCTGGCCAACCTCGAAGTCAAGCCTACTCTGGCAGACGACATCAAGGAAGCCCAGAAGGGGCACAAGAGTATCGAAGGCCTCAAGAGGAAGGTACGAGAAGGCAAAGCCCCAAGATTCTCGATTGATGAGCAAGGAGTACTGTGGTATGGGAAACGCTTATGCGTACCCAATAAGGCCGAACTTAAGGACTTGATCCTGCAAGAGGCACATGACACACCGTACTCTATACATCCCGGTGGTACCAAGATGTACCAAGACATCCGAGAACGATTCTGGTGGCATGGCATGAAGAGGGAAATTGGCTCCTATGTCGCTAAATGCGATGTATGTCAGTGAGTCAAGGCTGAACACCAACGACCCGCAGGATTGCTACAACCTCTTCAAGTGCCAGAATGGAAGTGGGACAAAGTCGTCATGGACTTCATCACCGGTTTGCCCCGATCAAATAAGGGTCATAACTCCATTTGGGTCATAGTTGATCATTTGACCAAGGTGGCCCATTTCATCCTCGTTAACACCACTTACGATGGCAGCCAGCTGGCCAGTCTGTACATTCATCGAGTGGTGAGTCTCCATGGAGTCCCCAAAGAGATTGTGTCCGACCGCGGCACGCAGTTCACCTCAAGATTCTGGAAAAATTTTCAAGAAGCTCTCGGAAGCAAACTCTCTTTCAGTACGGCTTCCCACCCGCAGACGGGCACACAGACCGAGAGGGTAAATCAGATACTTGGGGACATGCTCCGCGCTTGTGTTTTGGCCCATGGTGCCAAGTGGGAAGACTGCCTACCATTTGCTGAGTTCTCTTACAACAACAACTACCAGTCCAGTCTTCAAATGGCCCCATTCGAAGCATTATATGGGCGGAAATGCCGCACCCCGCTCAATTGGTCCGAAACCGGTGAAGGGCTAGTTTTCGGGCCAGAAGCACTGCAGGAAGCAGGGGACAAGGTTTAGCTTGTCCGAGAGAACTTGGAGGCAGCTAAGTCAAGGCAGAAGAGCTATGCGGACTCTCGCCGCAGAAACGTGGAGTTTGTTCCCGGAGACCAAGTGTACTTGCGAGTCACGCCTCTCAAGGGGACCAAGCGTTTCCATGTCAAGGGGAATCTAGCTCCAAGGTTCATTGGACCTTTCAAGATCACGGCAAGGCGTGGGGAAGTAGCTTATCAGTTGGATCTACCTCCTGAACTTTCGGGTGTGCACAACGTGTTTCACGTGTCACAGCTCAGGAAGTGTTTGCAAGTGCCGAATCATCCCGATCTTTACAAGGACATTGATCATCAAGCTATTGACCTTCAACTAGATCTTACCTACCGCGAGAGACCGATCCGCATTATGGACGAAGCAGAGCGTTGCACCAGAAGCCGCACCATGAAGTTTTTCAAGGTTCAGTGGAGCAACCATACTGAAGCAGAAGCTACATGGGAGCGTGAAGACTATCTCCGATCAGAATTTCCCGAGCTGTTCAACGCTTAGCTTAGGAATCTCGGGGACGAGATTCTTGTAAGGGGGATAGGTCTGTCACACCCTGTTTTTCATCCCAAGTTTTCTGTATTGCAAAAATCAGAGCTTGTTAAAACTTTTCCAAATAATGTTGTGAGTGCAATGTCAACCCTTGTTTGAGTGTATGCTTGCTTGTTTGATGACTCAACCCATGGAAAAACTTATTATTTTGCTCTCATCAAAAACCCTTTTTCTATTGCATCAAGATCATCTTCATCATGTTGGGATACACTACTAGCTCATGAAGCCAAGTGGCACTTCCAACTAAAGTGGGTGATCTGATCCTAATATCATTTTCATTCATTAAAAACACTATTTGGTGATTTAAAATATTATTTTTCTATTTTATATCTATGTCTATTTCTAAGGCCAGTAATGATATTTCCACAAGGAAAATTACTTTCCTGCCTTAGGAAATTCTGAGTAAATTCATGGAAGCTCAGAAGGACATATATTTTCCATACATAAGATTTTCAACCCTATTTTATATTAATATTATTTGAGTAAAACCCTGAAAACCATTTCTGTTTGTTTTGGCTTTTTAGGATGTTTCCAAAGGAAAGTATCTCAGTAAATTCCCATAAAATTACAGGAGCCCTCCCAAACCATATTAGGTGCTCACCTAAAATCTCACCTTGATCCAAGGTGGGTAAGTGCACTTAGAACGCCCAAAACTCTCTCTATCCAGAGTAGAGTTGGAACAACTCTACATTGCAAAGTTCCTCCAATAGAGTTGAAACTTTGCAGAGGTGTTTAACACCCCAAATGAGGACTCCACACCAAAAATGGGATTTGTGAGACTCTGTTTGACCACACTTCCTTTGTAAAGGACAGTACTGGTCACTTTGAGATATTTTCAAGTTTGCAAAGCCAAACTTGTCCAATGGAGCTCATATTTGGTGGAACCCCATGTTTTTACCCCAAGACCAAACCTGTTAAGTTTCATCTACAGTGGTGGGGTGGAAGCACCCCAAGTCACTGTCGAACACCTACTGATAGGAAGGTAAAAACCTTCCTAGCCACTGTTTTACCCAATGTCAAGGCCCCAAACTTGGTGGGTTAGAGCACCAGAACACCCTGAGCAACCAGTCAACCAGCCCCTCCCCAATTCCAAGCACAAGAGACAAGGACTCCATTCTAAGCTGCAGGACAGTTCTGGCTACACTAGTGTTCTTTGCTCCCTTGACCAGCTCGAGCTCCCACTAAACCACAGCAGCTAGGCACACTCCCAGCAACACTCAGGACATGGTGGACACGTCCCAAGTGCCCCAGAGCGAGCCAACATGCCGTGGCATGCCAAAACTGCGCTCTGGGCGCGCTGCAGAGAGCCACCCGCAAGGGGGCCGACGCTGCGACCGGTCCTAGCCTCCCCAGCAGTGTCCAAACACTTCCCCGACAGCCCCTCAGTGCAAAGCTACCCTAGGGACCCTCTCCCCCTCGCGCAAGAGCTCAGGCGACGCGTGCCCGTGCGCGCCCGACGCGGCCGAGCATGCACGGCCGCTGCAGTTCGTCCCCACTCCCTTTCCCTCTCCGACCGTTGCATCAGGAGGCCCTAAACCACGTCTCGAACCCGTGGTTTCGCGGCCAACACCTCACTGTGCTTGCACGCGTGCCCCGGTGAGTCACCGGCGTGCCCGAGTCGGGTCACCGTCGTTGGCCTATAAATAGACCCCCCCGGCACTCCAGCACCCTCCAAGCAGCTTCAGCACCACTAGTAGACACTCCCTAGCCGCCCAATCGAGCTCGCAGAGCCCCGGTGCTCGAGATCGACCGAGGCCCCTCCGCCTCGGAGCTCCGGTCGATCTCCGGCTACACGTCGGCTCCTGCGCTGCCCGACCTCCCATTACACTCCCCTTGACACCAGGAACGTTTCCCCTAACTCTCCCGAGCAAATCCATACCTCTAGCCCCTAGTTCAACACGAACCTGAAACCCTTCCGCCACGAGCACCTCGTCGCCGGTGACCCAGACCACCTCCGGTGACGTCCCGACCACAAGCAGGTAGGCGGAGGCACGAGGAACCCGTTCCCGTTCCTAGCTAGGCCTGAGGACAACGACAGCCTCGCCGACGTCCATCTCCACCTCTCTGGCCAGAGGTAGGAGAAGGACCCGACAGGTGGAGCCCACCTGTCGGTGTCCTGGGGCAGCCAGCGCGCGCAGCCGCTGACGCTGACCCCAGGGGCCCGCAGATCAGGTTTGAACCTGGCCCGCGCGCGCCTGGTGGCCAGGCCTGCTGGCTGGGCCGGCTGGATCTGTTTCCCTGACCTTTTTCTTTTGTTTTAATCCAGCAAACTAAATGATTTTTATAAAAAGATTTAGCCAGTAGAAAAATATAATTCTTCCACCAGTATTTTTCTAAAAATGAGTAGTATTTGATTCTGTAATAGTTGACATTTATCAATAACAGAAACTATGTTGGTATAAAAAAATGATATTAAAAAACACTTGTTTGCTTCTGTTTGCTTTTAAATAAATATGCTTAGCTAATAAACAGTAGGGAACATTTTTCAAAATAATAACCTGAATTTATTCAAGCCTTGCAACATTTTCAAAAGCACTTTTGGACTGTTTTAGTAAAAGCTAGTATTTATTTATTCCTTTCTCAATGGTAGAATTACCGAGTGACGGAGGATCCGGAGCGGAAGACCTTGAAGACCCCGGATACCTAGCTGACCAAGGCAAGCATGCCCTTTTTCCATGACTTAAGTAAATAAAATGATGCTTGCAAGCATGCCCTTTTTCCATGACTTAAGTAAATAAAATGATGCATGCAAGCATGCCCTTTTTCCATGACTTAAGTAAATAAAATGATGCATGCAAGCATGCCCTTTTGCCATGACTTAAGTAATTAAAATGAAGCATGCTAGAATAACAAGTGTTTTCCGTTGCATGTAATCACCATGCCGGTTCATCATTGATGTGATGGTACCGAAGGCTTCTTCGAAGCCCTTGCATTATAGTAGTGGTATTCACATAGCTCCTCGGAGCACAAACATGATGAGCTTGATCTTACCATCTACAAGGATCATGCTACTGTCATGTTGGCTAGTAGAGTAGAATCATTGCATTGAGCTTGACCCCGTAAGGGTCATGACATTATCATGTTGACAAGTAATGAATGCATTATCATGTTGACAAGTAGTAATAATAGAGCATTTTATCATCTCAAGCATAATGATGAGTTAAATAAAGAGTTTATGAAAACCCCGTCGGGTGCCACTAATGCCCGAGGGTGATGATGAGTTGGTGATCACTTTTGGTGAAGTGATGCACCGGTGATTTTGGTGTGAGTATGGTTTCGGAAATGGATTAGATTTATGATGTGTCGACCGTCCCAACCTTACCCAGTACGACCACGATACCCCTTTATGGGACGGGGCTTTGTTGATTACTCTGGTCGGTGCTAGCAAAGAGCCACATTACTAGTGGCGGGAGTGATCGGTGTCACTCTCGTGATGGGGTCGTGCCAGGTAGGACGACTATGCCATTATTATGAGTTCCAGGCACACCGTTGGTCCCTGCATGGTTGATATAGTCCAGAGTCGGTGCTCGTAAGACGTACAACATGTGGGCTGGGTACCAATCGAGTGGATCTCTTTGTCTAGTATCGTCAGGGGAAAGATGATGATCGGATACTTACCTCGGGTATATGTGATATACCGCGAGTCGTGGATGACACGGAAGTATTCCGTTCTCGTGGGTCCAGCGTACAACCTCTATAGAGTGTAAACTATTCGAATAGCCGTGTCCACGGTAAAGGACAGTTGGGTGCTGCTGCTTAAACTACGTCCTGAGTTTCCGCATAAACCAAGTGTGTGTGTGTGGTGTTAAAAAGGTGTTTTCTATAGTCATGCTAATCACGGTAATATGATCAAGTTCGGTGACTTGACATATAGGGTAAACCCGGATGGTTTAGCCCTCATTAATACCTTGAGATTATGACAAGTCCGATGACTTGGCATTTAGGGTGAACCCGGTGTGTTCAACCCTTTACGGATATGTCAATATCTGTAACCTATTCTTCAAGAGTAATTCTTTAACCTCATGCCTATACATGATCATACCACCTCATCGCATTCAACTAAAGATGCATGTTGCTGTCATTCATTACCATTTATGTCATGGGCTGTTTGCGAGTACATTCAAAGTACTCATTGGCTTGCCACTGGTTATGTTATTGACCAGACATGGAAGGACCGGAGTTTGGCGATGAGTACGCCGTCGGAGACGGACCTGCGATCTAGGACGCTTCCGAGTCAGAATGCCTGTCGGTGTAGGCTTGATGGCATGGGCACCGCTTAGCCCTTACGAGTTTCCGCTACTCGATGTATCCCTTTATTTGGCTTTAGGCCTTGCTCTTAAACCCGACCTTCTGGTCATTTGATGTAATAATTTGGTACTTGGATGTAAGACTCTATCATTCAGTATCTGTGTTCAGTGAACATTGATCCTTGGGGTCACTGGGCACAGCGAACTCGACTTGCTAGTCGGGGTCCCCACATAATATTGCTTTCAACATTTATGGGAGTACGTGATATAATGCTTGATTCTCCACCCATTTAACACTCTCGGAAAATTACCTTCCGTGTTGTTGATCTTGATAGCACCGGAACGATATACTTCCTCAACAATGTAAGGACCTTCCCATTTAGAGAGAAGCTTGCGTGCAAAAAATCTTAAACGAGAATTATATAGCAAGACATAATCACCTACATTGAACTCACGCTTTTGTATCCTTTTATCATGCCACCTCTTAACCTTTTCTTTGAACAACTTGGCATTTTCATATGCCTGGGCTCTCCATTCATCAAGCGAGCTAATCTCAAATAACTTCTTCTCACCAGCAAGTTTGAAATCAAAGTTGAGCTCTTTGATTGCCCAATAAGCTTTATGCTCTAGCTCAAGAGGTAAATGGCATGCTTTACCATACACCATTTTGTACGGAGACATGCCCATGGGATTCTTATAGGCAGTTCTATAAGCCCACAGTGCATCATCAAGCTTCTTAGACCAATTCTTTCTAGACCTATTGGCAGTTTTTTGCAGAATCAATTTAATCTCTCTATTGCTTAGCTCTACTTGACCACTGGACTGAGGGTGATAGGGAGACGCAATTCTATGGTTGACATTGTACTTAGCAAGCATTTTACGGAAAGCACCATGAATGAAATGTGAACCACCGTCGGTCATTAGATATCCAGGGACTCCAAATCTAGGGAAAATAACTTCTTTAAGCATCCTGATAGAGGTGTTGTGATCAGCACTGCTAGTTGGGATACCTTCTACCCACTTAGTGACGTAATCAACATCAACTAGGATATGAGTATACCCGTTGGATTTTCGAAAAGGTCCCATATAATAAAAGCCCCAGGCATCAAATGGTTCAATGACAAGTGAATAGTTCATAGGCATTTCCTGACGTTTACTGATATTACCTATTCTTTGACATTCGTCACAAGACAAGACAAACTTACGGGCATCCTTGAAGTGAGTTGGCCAATAGAAACCTGATTGCAATACCTTGTCTGCAGTTCTATCTCCCGCATGGTGTCCTCCGTAGGCCTCAGAGTGACACTTCTGTAGGATCTGTCCCTGTTCATGTTCAGGTACACAACGTATAATAACACCATCTAATTCTTCCTTATAAAGGTGAGGATCATCCCAGAAGTACTGTCTCAAATCAAAGAAGAATTTCTTCTTTTGCTGGTATGTGAAACTAGGTGGTATATATTTGGCAACGATATAGTTTGCATAATCAGCATACCACGGTGCACTACGTGAAGTATTGATGACATTCATTTGCTCATCAAGAAAGCTATCATCAATAGGTTGTGGGTCATCAAGAACATTCTCCAACCTAGACAAGTGATCTTCTACGGGGTTATCGGCACCCTTCTGGTCGACAACATGCAAATCAAATTCTTGTAGCAAGAGAACCCATCTCATAAGTCTAGGTTTAGCGTCTTTCTTCTCCATGAGGTACTTAATAGCAGCGTGATCAGTGTGAATAGTGACTTTGGAATCAACTATGTAAGACCTGAACTTTTCACATGCAAACACGAGTGCTAAAAATTCCTTTTTCGTAGTAGCATAGTTTCTTTGGGCACTGTCTAGAGTTTTACTAGCATAGTGAATAACATTCAACTTCTTATCAACTCTTTGCCCTAGGACAACACCAACAGCATAATAACTAGCATCACACATGATTTCAAAAGGTAAGTTCCAATCAGGTGGTTGAACAATAGGCGTAGTTATCAAGGCCTTCTTAAGTATTTCGAAGGCTTCCTCACAATCATCATCAAAGACAAAAGGAATATCCTTTTGGAAGAGATTGGTAAGAGGCCTAGAAATCTTAGAGAAGTCTTTAATGAACCTTCTATAGAAACCAGCATGACCAAGGAAACTTCTTATACCTTTGATATCTGTGGGGCATGGCATTTTCTCGATTGCATCAACCTTAGCCTTATCGACTTCATTACCTCTTTCAGAAATTTTATGTCCTAAGACGATGCCTTCATTAACCATAAAGTGGCACTTATCCCAATTCAAGACAAGATTGGTGTCTTTACATCTCTGCAAGACCCGATCAAGGTTGCTGAGGCAATCATCAAAAGAAGACCCGTAGACGGAGAATTCATCCATGAAAACCTCAATAATCTTTTCACAAAAGTCAGAGAATATAGCCATCATACATCTTTGAAAGGTAGCAGGTGCATTACATAAGCCAAAAGGCATACGTCTATAAGCAAAGGTACCGAAAGGGCAGGTGAAAGTGGTTTTCTCCTGATCAGATTGTGCAACAGCTATTTGGGAGAAACTAGAATAACCATCTAGCGTTTGGTCGATAAAAGGCAAAGGGTAATGATCTTTCCTAGTGGCTTTATTCAATTTCCTAAAATGGATCACCATCCTATAGCCAGTAATAATCCTCTATGGGATCAATTCATCCTTATCATTAGGGACAACGGTAATACCTCCCTTCTTAGGGACGCAATGCACCGGACTCACCCAATCACTATGAGCAGCACGATAGATAATACCTGCTTCCAGGAGCTTTAGTATTTCTTTTCTTACTACTTCTTTCATCTTAGGATTTAATCTCCGTTGATGATCAGCAACTGGCTTAGAATCAAGATCAGTTTTAATCTTGTGCAGGCATAGATTGGGACTAATACCCTTAAGATCATCAAGAGTATATCCAATAGCAGCACGGTGCTTCCTCAGAGTTTTTAATAACTTCTTTTCTTCATGCTCTGAGAGGCTAGCACTAATAATAACATGATATATCTTTTTTCACCGAGGTAAGCATACTTAAGAGTATCTGGCAACTGTTTAAGCTCGAACACAGGATCACCCATTGGTGGGGGTGGATCCCCGAGCAGTTCAAGAGGCAAATTATTCTTAAGGATAGGATATTGTTCTAAGACAACTCTATCTATCTCATCCCTTTCATCCATATGCATATCATTTTCATGCTCAAGCAAGTATTGCTCTAAAGGATGAGTAGGAGGCACGGCAATAGAAGCTAAGGCAATAGTTTCATCCTTACTAGGAGACTCTTTTTCATGAGGTTGTCTACCAAAATTGGAGAAATTGAACTCGTGTGTCACACCTTCAAAGAAAACAGTGACATTTTGCTTCTCACAGTCAATGTGAGCATCGACAGTATTGAGAAAAGGTCTACCAAATATGATGGGACAAAAGCTATCTTGTGTGGTAGCAAGAACAAGGAAATCAGCAGGATACTTCGTTTTACCACACAAGACTTCAACATCCCTAACAATTCCCACAGGGCAGATAGTATCTCTATTGGCAAGCTGAATAGTGACATCAATAGGCTCTATCTCAATAGGTGCAATCTCGTCTTTGATTTCATCATATAAGGATTGAGGTATTGCACTAACACTAGCACCCACGTCACGTAAACCATGATAACAATGATCTCCTATCTTAACAGAAACAACAGGCATGCCAACAACAGGCCTATGTTTGTATCTAGCGTGTGGTTTAGCAATTCTAGCAGCATCTTCACAGAAGTGAATATCATGGCCATCAACATTGTCGGACAGGAGATCTTTGATAATAGCAATGCTAGGTTCATCTCCAATTTGCTCAGGGGGTGTAGGTGTTCTAATGTAGCCTCTACATATCACAGTTGAAGCTTTAGAATGATCCTTTAAACTAACAGGGAAAGGTGGTTTGTCAATGTAAGCGCCGGGAACAATAGGATCATTATAGGCAATGACTTTCTCTTCAACTGGATTGGGTTTAACTAAATTGACTTCTTAGGGAGGATGATATTTAAACCACTTCTCTTTGGGGAGATCAATATGAGCAGCAAAGGATTCACACAATGAAGCTACTATCTCAGAGTCAAGTCCATACTTAGTGCTAAAATCACAAAAAGTATTTGTTTCAATAAAGGATTTAATGCAATCAAACTTGAAATTCGTACCTGACTCCTTACCTTCATCAAGCTCCCAATCTTCAGAGTTGCATTTAATTCTTTCCAATAAATTCCATATGAAGTCAATATCTCTCTTCATAAAATAACCGGTACAAGAAGTGTCAAGCATGGTGTGATCATCATGAGAAAGCCGAGCATAGAAGTTCTGAATGATAATTTCTCTCGAGAGCTCATGGTTGGGGCATGAATATAACATTGGTTTGAGCCTGCCCCAAGGTTGAGCGATGTTTTCTGGGTCACGAGGCCAAAAATTATAAATATAATTCCGATCATGATGTACTAAATGCATAGGATAAAACTTTTGATGAAATTCCAATTTCAACCGATTGTAGTTCCATGATCCAGTATCATCACATAGCCTATACCATGTCAACGCCTTATCCCTCAAAGATAAGGGAAATACCTTCTTCTTGACCTCATCCTTGGGCAAACCTGCAAGCTTAAATAAACAACAAACTTCATCTACATAGATTAGACGCAAGTCTGGATGTGATGTTCCATCTCCTGTAAAAGGATTAGCCAACGGTTTCTCAAGCATACCCGAAGGAAATTCATATAAAATATTTTCAGTAGGTGCAGCAGGTTGAGGAGCAACTCTTTGTGCTTCCGTCCAAGGTGAAGATACCCCGAACAAGCCCCTCAAAGGATTAGTTCCATAGTGACAATAAATTTCAGCACACTATATAAATTTTTCCTTAGCAAATTCCACTTACCAATGGCGTTTCACTCCCCGGCAACGGCGCGAGAAAAGAGTCTTGATGACCCACAAGTATAGGGGATCTATCGTAGTCCTTTCGATAAGTAAGAGTGTTGAACCCAACGAGGACCAGAAGGATCTGATAAGTGGTTTTCAGCAAGGTAATCTCTGCAAGCATTGAAATTAACGGTAACAAGTAGTTGTGTGACAAGATGATTCGTAGCAAGTAGCAAGTAACAAAAGTAACAATGGTGCAACAAAGTGGCCGAATCCCTTTTGTAGCAAGGGACAATCCTGGAGAAACTCTTATAGGAGGTATAACGCTCCCGAGGACACATGTGAATTTCTGTCAAGCTAGTTTTCATCACATTCATATGATTCACGTTCGTTACTTTGATAGTTTGATATGTGGGTGGACCAGCGCTTGGGTACTGCCCTTACTTGGACAAGCATCCCACTTATGATTAACCCCTCTCGCAAGCATCCGCAACTACGAAATAAGAATTAAGACAAAGTCAAACCATAACATTAAACTAGTGGATCCAAATTAGCCCCTTATGAAGCAACGCATAAACTAGGGTTTAAGCTTCTGTCACTCTAGCAACCCATCATCTACTTACTACTTCCCAATTCCTTCCTCTAGGCCCAAATAATGGTGAAGTGTTATGTAGTCGACGTTCACATAACACCACTAGAGGAAAAACAACATACAACACATCAAAATATCGATCGAATACCAAATTCACATGACTACTTATAACAAGATTTATCCCATGTCCTCAGGAACAAAAGTAACTACTCACAAAGAATAATCGTATTCATGACCAGAGAGGTGATGAGTATGATCAAGGATCTGAACATAAACTCTTTCCACCAAGTAATCCAACTAGCATCAACTACAAAGAGTAATTAACACTACTAGCAACCTTACAAGTACCAATCGGAGTCGCGAGACGGAGATTGGTTACAAGAGATGAACTAGGGTTTGGAGATGAGATGGTGCTGATCAAGATGTTGATGGTGATGAGTCCCCTCCGATGAGAGGAGTGTTGGTGATGACGATGGCGACAATTTCCCCCTCCGGGAGGGAAGTTTCCCCGGCAGGATCGTCCTGCCGGAGCTCTAGATTGGTTCTGCTCAAGTTCCGCCCCATGGCGGCGGCGAATCCTCCGAAAAGCCTCCTCTTGATTTTTCTGGAACGAAACCCTTCTTGTAGCAAAAGGGGGGAGCCAGAGGGCCAAGTGGGAGCCCACAAGCCCCCTAGGCGGCCGCTAGGGGGGAGGCCGCGCCTAGCAGGGTTGTGGCCTCCGGCTGGCGCCCCTCTGGTACTTCTTCGGCCCAGTATTTTTTATAAATCCCCAAAAAAAACCTCGTTGATTTTCACGGCTTTTGGAGTTGCGCAGAATAGGTATCTCAAACTTGCTCCTTTTTTAGGCCAGAATTCCAGCTGCATGCATTCTCTCTCTTCATGTAAACCTTGCAAAATAAGAGAGAAAAGGCATAAGTATTGTACCGTGAAGTGTAATAACAGCCCAAAAAGCGATAAATATCAGCATGAAAGCATGATGCAAAATGGACGTATCAGGTGCCCACCCTTAGGGTTTCCCACCCTAAGGGTGCGGCAGCCCTAGATGGCCCTTGGAGCGGCGGCCAAGGTGGAGGTGCCCTTGGGTGGGTCTTGAGGCCCAAGATGGCCTCCCCACGCCTAGGGTTTTGCCTCCTCCACCCCTTTCTATGCCTTGGGCTGATTGTGGGGCGCACCAGCCCACATAGGGGTTGGTTCCCACCCACTTTTGGCCCATGTAGTAGCTTGGGGCCGGTGGACCCCCGGAACCCTTCTCGTAGTCTCGGTACATTACCGATGTCGCCCAAAACACTTCCTGTGACCAATTCCTCACTTCCTATATATAAATCTTTAACTCTAGACCATTTCGGGACTCCTCGTGACATCCGGGATCTCATCCAGGACTCCGAACAACCTTCGGTAACCACGTACGCTATTCCCCTATAACCCTAGCGTCATCGAACCTTAAGTGTGTAGACCCTACGGGTTCGCGAAACATGCACACATGATCGAGACATCTCTCCGGTCAATAACCAAGAGCAGGGTGTGGATATCCATGTTGGTTCCCGCATGTTCCACGATGATCTCATCGGATGAACCATGATGTCAGGGATTCAATCAATCCCGTATGCAATTCCCTTTGTCTACCGGTATGATACTTGCCCGAGATTCGATCATCGATATCCTTATACCTTGTTCAATCTCATTACTGGCAAGTCTCTTTACTCGTTCTGTAACACACCATCCCGTGGCTAACTCCTTACTCACACTGAGCTCAATATGATGATGGATTACCGAATGCGCCCAGAGATACCTCTCCGTCACACGGAGTGACAAATCTGAGTCTCGATTCGTACAACCCAACAAATACTTTCAGAGATACCTGTAGTGCACCTTTATAATCACATAGTTACATTGTGACGTTTGATACACCTAAAGCACTCCTACGGTATCTGGGAGTTGCACAATCTCATGGTCTAAGGAAATGATACTTGACATTAGAAAAGCTTTAGCAGACGAACAACACGATCTAGTGCTATGCTTAGGATTGGGTCTTGTCCATCACATCATTCACAATGATGTGATCCCGTTATCAATGACATCCAATGTCCATGATCAGGAAACCATGATCATCTATTGATCAACGAGCTAGCTAACTAGAGGCTCATTAGGGACACATTGTGATCTATATATTCACACATGTATTACGGTTTCGGGTTAATACAATTATAGCATGAATAATAGACAATTATCAAGAACTAGGAAATATAATAATAGCCACTTTACTATTGCCTCCAGGGCATATTTCCAACAAAGCTATGCTCAACAAAAGATATGTATAAGCTTAGCTTACCCTAGAAAGGAGGAGGAGGTGGTCTATTTATAGTCCAAGGCGAAATAGAGGGGTACATGGGCTGTGGCCCAACGGCATATGCGCAGATAGGGCTCAGACATCCGAGAGGTGTGGGTCGTCCGGAGGCTCAGGGGGGCTTGGACGTCCGGTGTGGTCCGGTCGTCCAAGGACTTTGGATCGGAGCGGTGGTTTCGGATTTCCGGGCGCGTCGGTCGTCCAAGGCTAGATCGTCCGGGCAATGTCAGTCATCTAGGTGCTATGGCGGGAGGACTTGGGCGGATCCACGCGTCGTTCATCCCGACGAGCTCGGACGTCCGGACACTAGGATGGCTCGGACGTCAGACGGGGCTTAGTCGTCCGACTGCTGGAGCGTTCAGCTTCATCTCTTCTTCTTCCGTCTCCTCTTCCATGCTTCCCTCGTGGATGGTGTAGTTGTACGCAGGTGCTGGCACTCCTCATCGTCGTTCATGAATCTACGACAATACCTATGCATGCACACGAGAGGAGTGTCAAGTAGTATATCATCCTCGAAGGGCACAAGCTGAGACATATAAAGGAGAAGATTCACCTTTGTATGTTTGAAATAGATGTAGCATGTGTCACTTGGCAAAGGGATTCTTTCCATGGTGATGTTCGTGGGATGCTTCGTATCATCCCCTCCCCCTTGGGAAAGATCCGTCCTCGGATCAAATCCAAATCACCATGGGAAGGAGATGGCGTCATCATGTAGAAGTGGACGATCACCAAGCACTCATTAGCATCATGCTCTAAAGGGGCACTCTCCAATGTCTCACCGTCTACGAATTCCTACAGTACGAGCAAATACGACAAACACTTGGAAAAACAAATGTGGTTAGTGTTAGAGCAAAACCAAGCATTCAACTGGTGAATCACCAAACAAGTGTTGTCATCATGAATATCATATGGTGTGACAAAGGATTGTGGCATGTCATGTAAGCTTATAGATTGAGCACACATGATGCAATCATGGGAACAAATATGCAAGGGTGAGGTAGGGGTGCATATGTATGTGACAATATAACAAGCATCTACCTCATGGTCAAAGCAATCATGCACAAAGTGCTCAACGAATGGCCTATGGTAGGCATACGAATCATTCACAACACCAAATAAAATGAAGTGTCTAAACACACGGGGAAATCCAAAGTGCAAAGCAATCCAAGCATAATGTGCACATGGTGTAGTGAAGATATTGAGGCACTCAACAAAATAGAAAAAGCAAGTGGTCATCATGTGTGAGGCAATCAAGGCAAGCATGTAGAAAGCAGTCTGGGATGGCAAATGTGAAGAATGGACATTATTGCAACCAAGCAGATGAGAAGAGTAAGTAATACACAAGTTGGATGCAACACACAAGGCATATATGTCATGAATCATGACAATGTGGCAATCAAGAGGAAAAGCAAGATCACTAACATGTCTGCAAGTAAGTGGTCCAAGATGACCAATGTATGTCATCGTACAAGCAACACAAGTAGGAGGAGCCACAATATCCATGCTCAAAAATGATGTCACATCAAAATTATGACCTTGTGCGTCCTTCACAATGCTGATGCGCAAGCAAGTGCGATGTAGAAATGCATCGGAGTAGCATGGCTCGCTCTCAAGGGCTCTAATGGTCAACTCATGTGAAGTGGAAGTTGACATGTAGTCAAAGCGTCCTACACGTACACACAACAAAGCAAAGAATGTATGTGCATGATAGACAAACACATCATCCATCATGATTGTTCTCTTCTCTTGCACATAACCGTTAGGAGCACAAGAACATGAATAATATGATGCAATAATGGCAATATTCACGGTACAAGGCATATGATGCAAGGAAGGAAGACAAGCAAGCTTCACATGAAAGATGTCAAAAGCTCCAATGATATGAGAGAAAGCTATGGGGACAATCTCATGAGGAAAATTAATAGCATTGTTGCACTAAATACATGGCAAATCATTTAGCATGAGAGAGGTAACACATGGAGACATATGACAATAAGCAATATTAATCATGTGCAAAGCATGGCAATGGTTGTCATCAACCGCATGAAAAGACCAAGTATGAATCATTGGTGATGCAACATAGGCAAGCATATCGATCATGTCATGCAAACATAGTAGTGCGAAGATGCAACATACAAGCTCGTCGATGAGGGCGTCCAAAGTGGTCGACCGCGTAGGGCCCCCAAAATCGTGGGGTCCCAGATGAGGGAAAAACTGTCGCGCAGGTCCGTGTGTGCGAGCCGCCCGAGTGTGATGAAATCGCCCATAAATCGCTGCAGCAAGCCCTAGGCTGTAGTCCTCTGTAGGAGAACATTGCATGGGAAACAAAAAATTTCCTACGCACATGAAGATCTGTCATGGTGATGTTCATCTACGGGAGGGATATTGGATCCACATAGCCTTGTAGATCGCTAAGCGGGAAGCGTTAAGAAATGCGGTTGATGTAGTGGTACAATTTCGTGATTCAAATCACCGTCATCCCATGATCCGTCCCATGATTCGTTCCGATCTAGCACAGAACGGACGTCACCTCTGCGTTCAGCACACGTACAGCTCGATGACGATCTTCGCCTTCTTGATCCAACAATAGAGAGTGGGAAGTAGATGAGTTCTGCGGCAGTGCGACGGCGCGCCGGTGGTGGTGATGATCTACTCCTGCAGGCCTCCGCCCAAGTTCCGTAGAAATCCGATCTAGAGGAAGAAATACGTGGTATAGGTTTGAGTTACACGTGGCAAAGTTATGTCTTAAAAGCCCTAAAACCAATAATATATATAGGAGGAGGGGTGGGGCTAGCCTTGGGGCTCAAGGGAGCCCCAAGGGCACTGGCCGATGGGAGGAGGTGGACTCCCACCCTGATACGTCCATTTTGCATCATGCTTTCATGTTGATATTTATTGCTTTATGGGCTGTTATATTACTTTGTGGTACCATATTTATGCCTTTTTTCTCTTATTTTACAAGGTTTATTTGAAGAGGGAGAATTCAGGCAGCTGGAATTTTGGACTGGAAAAGGAGCAAATCCTAGTCCACTATTCTGCACATCTCCAAATGCCCTGAAAAGTTACGTGGATTTTTTTGGGATTATATAAAAAATTACTGGGCGAAAGAACTACCGGAGGGGGGCTGCCAGGGCGCCACAAGCCCTGACACCGCCACCCCCTGGTCACTAGCCCCCCTCTTTTGCTATAAGAAGCGTCTTGGTCCAGGAAAAAAAATCAGACGGGAGCTTTTTCGTGGTTTCGCCGCCGCCACGAGGCGGAACTTGAGCAGATCCAATCTAGAGCTCCGGCACGATGATCCTGCCGGGGAAACTTCCCTCCCGGAGGGGGAAATCGTCGCCATCGCCATCACCAACACTCCTCTCGTCGGAGGGGAGGCATCTTCATCAACATCTTCAACAGCACCATCTCCTCTCCAATCCCTAGTTCATCTCTTGTAACCAATCTCCGTCTCACGACTCCGATTGGTACTTGTAAGGTTACTAGTAGTGTTGATTACTTTATGTAGTTGATGCTAGTTGGATTACTTGGTGGAAGAGTTTATGTTCAGATCCTTGATGCTATTCATTACACCTCTGATCATGATTATGATTATGTTTTGTGAGTAGTTGCTTTTGTTCCTAAGGACATGGGATAAGTCATGTTAATAATAGTCATGTGAATTTGATATTCGTTCGGTATTTTGATATGTTGTATGTTGTCTTTTCCTCTAGTGGTGTTATGTGAACGTCGACTACATAAAACTTCAATATATTTGGGCCTAGAGGAATGCATTGGGAAGTAGTAAGTAGATGATGGGTTGCTGGAGTGACAGAAGCTTAAATGCGAGTCTATGCGTTGCTTCGTGAGGCGCTGATTCGGATCCACTAGTTTAATGCTATGGTTAGACATTGTCTTAATTCTTCTTTTATAGTTGCGGATGCTTGCGAGAGAGGTTAATCATAAGTGGGATGCTTGTCCAAGTAAGGGCAGTACCCAAGCGCCGGTCCACCCACATATCAAACTATCAAAGTAACGAACGCGAATCATATGAACATGATGAAACTAGCATGACAGAAATTCCCGTGTGTCCTTGGGAGCATTTTTCCTCCGATAAGACTTTGTTCAGGCTTGTCCCTTGCTGCAAAAGGGATTGGGCCACTTGCTGCACCATTGCTACTACTTGTTACTTGTTACTTTTTGCTCGCTACGTTTCACCTCGCTACACTATCACTTGTTACCGCTACTTTCAGTGCTTGCAGTTATTACCTTGCTGAAATCCGTTTATCAGAGCCTTCTGCTCCTCGTTGGGTTCGATACTTACTTATCGAAAGGACTATGATTGATCCCCTATACTTGTGGGTCATCAAGACTCTTTTCTGGCGCCGTTGCCGGGGAAGTGAAGCGCCTTTGGTAAGTGAAAATTGGTAAGGAAACATTTATATACTGTGCTGAAATTTATTGTCACTTGTCACTATGGAAACTGTTCCTTTGAGGAGTTTGTTCGGGGTATCTCCACCACGAACGGAAGCACGAGGAGTTGTTCCTCAACCTATACCTACTGAAAATATCTTTTATGAAATTCCTTCGGGTATGCTTGAGAAACTGTTGGCTAATCCTTTTACAGGAGATGGATCTTCACATCGAGACTTGCATCTAATCTATGTAGATGAAGTTTGTGGTTTATTTAAGCTTGCAGGTTTGCCCGAGGATGAAGTAAAGAAGAAAGTCTTTCCTTTATCTTTGAAGGATAAGGCGTTGAAATGGTATAGGTTTTGTGATGATACTGGATCATGGGGCTACAATCGGTTGAAATTGGAATTTCATCAAAAGTTCTATCCTATGCATTTAGTACATCGTGATCGGAACTTTATTTATAACTTTTGGCCTCGTGACCAGGAAAGCATAGCTCAAGCTTGGGGGAGGCTTAAATCAGTGCTATATTCATGCCCCAATCATGAGCTCTCGAGAGAAATCATCACTCAAAACTTTTACGATCGGCTTTCTCATGAAGATCGTACCATGCTTGACACTTCTTGTACCGGTTCTTTTATGAAGAAGGATATTGACCAGAAGTGGACTTTATTGGAAAGAATAAAACGTAACTCTGAAGATTGGGAGCTTGAAGAAGGTAAGGAGTTAGGTATGAATTTCCAGTTTGATTGCGTTAAATCTTTTGTTGAAACAAACACTTCTAGAGATTTTAGCGCTAAGTATGGACTTGACTCTGAGATAGTAGCTTCTCCATGTGAATCTTTTGCTGCTCATGTTGATCTTGCCAAAGAGAAGTGGTTTAAATATCATCCACCTGTAGAAGTCAACATAGCCAAACCCAATCTAGTTGAGGAGAAAGTCATTGCCTTTAGTGATCCTATTGTTCCTTGTGCCTACGCTGAGAAACCACCATACCCTGCTAGGAAAAAGGATTATTCTAAAGCTCCAACTGTGATACGTAGGGGTTACATTAGACCACTTGCACCCCCTGAGGAAATTAGAGTTGAACCTAGTGTTGCTATTATCAAATATCTCTTAGCCGAAGACATAGACGGGCATGTTATCCAATTCTGTGAGGACTCCGCTAGAATTGCTAAACCTCACGCGAAAGACAAACACGGACCTGTAGTTGGCCTGCCCGTTGTTTCTGTTAAGATAGGAGATCACTGTTACCATGGTTTATGTGATATGGGAGCTAGTGTTAGTGCAATACTCCGTTCTCTGTATGATGAAATCAAAGATGAGATTGCACCTGCTGAGTTAGAACCCATTGATGTCACTATTACGCTAGCTAATAGAGACACTATGTGTCCTCTGGGAATTGTGAGAGACGTAGAAGTCCTGTGTGGTAAGATGAAGTATCCTGCTGATTTCCTCGTCCTTGGTATTGCACAAGATAGCTTTTGTCCCATCATATTTGGTAGACCCTTTCTCAACACTATCAATGCTCACATTGATTGCATTAAGCAGACTGTCACAGTAAGTTTCGAGGGTGTGTCTCATGAATTTAACTTCTCCAAGTTTGGAATACAACCCCATGAAAGAGAGTCATCTGGTAGAGATGAAATTATTGCTCTTGTCTCTATTGCCGTACCTCCTACGGATCCTTTAGAGCAATATCTTCTTGAGCATGAAAATGATATGCATATGGAGGAGAGAGATGAGATAAATAAAATTGTCTTAGAACAATATCCTATTCTCAAGAATAATCTGCCTATTGAACTGCTTGGGTATCCTCCCCCACCAAAGGGTGATCCTGTGTTCGAGCTTAAACAGTTGCCTGATACTCTTAAGTATGCCTATCTTGATGAGAAGGAGATATATCCTATCATTATTAGTGATCTCCTCTTAGAGCACAAAGAGAAGAAGTTACTAAGGACTCTGAGGAAGCACCGCGTTGCTATTGGATATACTCTTGATGATCTTAAGGGTATTAGTCCTACTCTATGTCAGCACAAGATTAAAACCGATCCTGACTTTCAACCAGTTGTTGATCATCAAAGGAGATTAAATCCTAAGATGAAAGAGGTCGTTAGAAAAGAAATATTAAAGCTTCTCGAAGAAGGAATCATTTATCCTGTTGCTCATAGTGATTGGGTAAGTCCATTACATTGCGTACCTAAGAAGGGAGGTATCACCATCGTTCCTAATGATAAGGATGAACTAATCCCACAAAGGATTATTACCGACTATAGGATGGTGATAGACTTCCGGAAACTGAATGAGGCAACCAGGAAAGATCATTATCCTTTGCCGTTCATCGACCAAATGCTAGAAAGGCTATCAAAACACACACACTTCTGCTTTCTAGACGGTTATTCAGGTTTCTCACAAATACCTGTTGCACAATCTGATCAAGAGAAAACCACTTTCACCTGCCCTTTCGGTACCTTTGCCTATAGACGTATGCCTTTTGGCTTACGTAACGCACCATCCACCTTTCAAAGATGTATGATGGCTATATTCTCTGACTTTTGTGAAAAGATTGTCGAGGTTTTCATGGATGACTTCTCCGTTTACGGGTCTTCCTTTGATGATTGCCTCAGCAACCTTGATCGAGTCTTACAGAGATGTGAAGAAACCAACCTCGTCTTGAATGGGGAGAAGTGCCACTTTATGTTTAATAAAGGTATCGTCTTAGGACACAAAATCTCTGAAAGAGGCATTGAAGTTGATAAGGATAAGGTTGATGCAATTGGGAAAATGCATTGCCCCACAGATATCAGAGGTATACGAAGTTTCCTAGGTCATGCTGATTTCTATAGAAGGTTCATTAAAGACTTCTCTAAGATTTCTAGGCCTCTTACCTGTTGGAATTATGCCCTAGAGGCAATGATAAATATAGTTATTATTATAATTCCTGTATCAAGATAATCGTTTATTATCCATGCTATAATTGTATTGAATGAAGACTCATTTACATGTGTGGATACATAGACAAAACACTGTCCCTAGCAAGCCTCTAGTTGGCTAGCCAGTTGATCAAAGATAGTCAGTGTCTTCTGATTATGAACAAGGTGTTGTTGCTTGATAACTGGATCACGTCATTAGGAGAATCACGTGATTGACTAGACCCAAACTAATAGACGTAGCATGTTGATCGTGTCATTTTGTTGCTACTGTTTTCTGCGTGTCAAGTATTTGTTCCTATGACCATGAGATCATATAACTCACTAACGCCGGAGGAATACTTTGTGTGTATCAAACGTCGCAACGTAACTGGGTGACTATAAAGATGCTCTACAGGTATCTCCAAAGGTGTTCGTTGAGTTAGTATGGATCAAGACTGGGATTTGTCACTCCGTGTGACGGAGAGGTATCTCTGGGCCCACTCGGTAATACAACATCACACACAAGCCTTGCAAGCAATGTGACTTAGTGTAAGTTGCGGGATCTTGTATTACGGAACGAGTAAAGATACTTGCCGATAAACGAGATTGAAATAGGTATGCGGATACTGACGATCGAATCTTGGGCAAGTAACATACCGAAGGACAAAGGGAATGACATACGAGATTATATGAATCCTTGCCACTGAGGTTCAAACGATAAGATCTTCGTAGAATATGTAGGATCCAATATGGGCATCCAGGTCCCGCTATTGGATATTGACCGAGGAGTCTCTCGGGTCATGTCTACATAGTTCTCGAACCCGCAGGGTCTGCACACTTAAGGTTCGACGTTGTTTTATGCGAATTTGAGTTATATGGTTGGTTATCGAATGTTGTTCGGAGTCCCGGATGAGATCACGGACGTCACGAGGGTTTCCGGAATGGTCCGGAAACGAAGATTGATATATAGGATGACCTCATTTGATTACCGGAAGGTTTTCGGTGTTACCGGGAATGACGAATGGGTTCCCGAAGTTCACCGGGGGGGGGGGGGGGGCAACCCACCTCGGGGAAGCCCATTGGCCTTGAGGGTGGTGCACCAGCCCTTAGTGGGCTGGTGGGACAGCCCAAAAGGGCCCTATGCGCATTGGAAGAAAAATCAAAGAGAAAAAGAAAAAAAAGGGGAGGTGGGGAAAGGAAAGAGGGACTCCACCCACCAAACCAAGTAGGACTCGGTTTGGGGGGGGGGGAGTCCTTCCCCCCTTGTCTCGGCCGAACCCCTTGGGGCTCCTTGAGCCCCAAGGCAAGGCCCCCCCTCTCCCACCTATATATACGGAGGTTTTAGGGCTGATTTGAGACGACTTTTCCACGGCAGCCCGACCACATACCTCCACGGTTTTTCCTCTAGATCACGTTTCTGCGGAGCTCAGGCGGAGCCCTGCTGAGATAAGATCATCACCAACCTCCGGAGCGCCGTCACGCTGCCGGAGAACTCTTCTACCTCTCCGTCTCTCTTGCTGGATCAAGAAGGCCGAGATCATCGTCAAGCTGTACGTGTGCTGAACGCGGAGGTGCCGTCCGTTCGGCGCTAGATCGTGGGACTGATCGCGGGATTGTTCGCGGGGCGGATCGAGGGACGTGAGGACGTTCCACTACATCAACCGCGTTCACTAACACTTCTGCTGTACGGTCTACAAGGGTACGTAGATCACTGATCCCCTCTCGTAGATGGACATCACCATGATAGGTCTTCGTGCGCGTAGGAAATTTTTTGTTTCCCATGCGACGTTCCCCAACAGTGGCATCATGAGCTAGGTTCGTGCGTAGATGTCTTCTCGTGTAGAACACAAAAGTTTTTGTGGGCGGTGATGTGCGTTTTGCTGCCCTCCTTAGTCTTTTCTTGATTCCGCGGTATTGTTGGATTGAAGCGGCTTGGACCGACATTACTCGTACGCTTACGAGAGACTGGTTTGATCGCTACGAGTAACCCCGTTGCTCAAAGATGACTGGCAAGTGTCGGTTTCTCCAACTTTAGTTGAATCGGATTTGACCGAGGAGGTCCTTGGATGAGGTTAAATAGCAACTCATATATCTCCGTTGTGGTGTTTGCGTAAGTAAGATGCGATCCTACTAGATACCCATGGTCACCACGTAAAACATGCAACAACAAAATTAGAGGACGTCTAACTTGTTTTTGCAGGGTATGCTTGTGATGTGATATGGCCAATGATGTGATGTGATATATTGGATGTATGAGATGATCATGTTGTAATAGATAATATCGACTTGCACGTCGATGGTACGACAACCGGCAGGAGCCATAGGGTTGTCTTTATACTAATGTTTGTGCTTGCAGATGCGTTTACTATTTTTGCTAGGATGTAGCTTTAGTAGTAATAGCATGAGTAGCAATAGCATGAGTAGCATGACAACCCCGATGGCGACACGTTGATGGAGATCATGGTGTGGCGCCGGTGACAAGAAGATCGTGCCGGTGCTTTGGTGATGGAGATCAAGGAGCACGTGATGATGGCCATATCATGTCACTTATGAATTGCATGTGATGTTAATCCTTTTATGCACCTTATTTTGCTTAGAACGACGGTAGCATTATGAGGTGATCTCTCACTAAAATTTCAAGACGAAATTGTGTTCTCCCCGACTGTGCACCGTTGCTACAGTTCGTCGTTTCGAGACACCACGTGATGATCGGGTGTGATAGACTCAACGTTCACATACAACGGGTGCAAAACAGTTGCGCACGCGGAACACTCGGGTTAAGCTTGACGAGCCTAGCATGTGCAGACATGGCCTCGGAACACATGAGACCGAAAGGTCGATCATGAATCATATAGATGATATGATTAGCATATGGATGCTTACCACTGAAACTATACTCAACTCACGTGATGATCGGACTTGAGCTAGTGTAAGTGGATGATGAACCACTCAAATGACTAGAGAGATGTACTTTTTGAGTGGGAGTTTAGCGAATAATTTGATTAAGTTAAACTCTAATTATCTTGAACATAGTCTAAGTCCACTTTGAATATATTTGTGTTGTAGATCATGGCTCACGCGACAGTCACCCTGAATTTTAATACGTTCCTAGAGAAAGCTAAGTTGAAAGATGATGGAAGCAACTTTGTAGACTGGGCTCGTAATCTTAAGCTAATCTTACAAGCTGGGAAGAAGGATTATGTCCTTAATGCTGCGCTAGGAGATGAACCACCCACTACGGCTGATCAGGATGTTAAGAACGCTTGGTTAGCACGTAAGGAGGACTAATCAGTAGTTCAATGTGCAGTCTTGTATGGCTTAGAACCGGGACTTCAACGTCGCTTTGAGCGTCATGGAGCATTTGAGATGTTCCAGGAGTTGAAGTTTATCTTTCAGAAGAACGCCCGGCTCGAGAGGTATGAGACCTCCGATAAATTCTATGCTTGCAAGATGGAGGAGAACTCGTCTGTCAGTGAACATGTGCTCAAAATGTCTGGGTACTCAAACCGTCTAGCTGAGCTGAGGATTGAACTCCCGCAAGAGGCTATCACTGACAGAATCCTTCAAACACTGCCGCCAAGCTATAAAGGCTTTGTGTTGAACTACAACATGCAAGGGATGAACAAGTCTCCCGACGAGTTGTTTGCGATGCTGAAAGTCGCAGAGTCTGAACTTCGTAAAGAGCATCAAGTGTTGATGGTGAATAAGACCACTAGTTTCAAGAGAAACGGAAAGGAAAGAAGGGTAATTCAAAGAAGAGCGGCAAGCCTGTTGCCAATCCGACGAAGAAACCCAAAGCTGGACCTAAGCCTGAAACAGAGTGTTACTATTGCAAGGGTATGAATCACTGGAAGCGCAATTGCCCCAAGTATCTGGCAGATAAGAAGGCGGCCAAAGAAAAATCAGGTATATTTGATATACATGTTATTGATGTGTACTTAACCGGCTCTCGTAGTAGTGCCTGGGTATTCGATACCGGTTCTCTTGCTCATATTTGCAACTCGAAACAGGAACTGCGGAATAGACGAAGGCTGGCGAAAGATGAAGTGACGATGCGCGTAGGAAATGGTTCCAAGGTTGATGCAATCGCCGTCGGCACAGTTTCACTTCAGTTACCATCAGGATTAGTTATGAACTTGAATCATTGTTATTTAGTGCCTGCGTTGAGCATGAACATTATATCTGGATCTTGTTTATTGCGAGACGGTTACTCTTTTAAGTCAGAGAATAATGGTTGTTCTATTTCTATGAGTAACATCTTTTATGGTCATGCACCCAATGTGAGAGGATTTTTCATATTGAATCTTGATAGCGATACACACATACATAACATTGAGACCAAAAGAGTTAGAGTTAACAATGATAGCGCCATATTTTTGTGGCACTGCCGCTTAGGTCATATTGGTGTAAAGCACATGAAGAAACTCCATGACGATGGACTTTTGGAGTCACTTGACTTTGATTCACTTGACACGTGCGAACCATGCCTCATGGGCAAGATGACTAAAACTTCGTTCTCCGGAACAATGGAGCGTGCAAGTGACTTGTTGGAAATCATACATACCGATGTGTGTGGTCCGATGAGCGTAGAGGCACGCGGCGGATATCGTTATTTTCTCACCTTCACTGACGATTTGAGTAGATATGGTTATGTCTACTTAATGAAGCACAAGTCTGAAACATTTGAAAAGTTCAAGCAATTTCAGAGTGAAGTTGAAAATCATCGTAACAAGAAGATCAAGTTCCTACGGTCTGATCGTGGGGGTGAATATCTGAGTTTCGAGTTTGGTGCTCACTTAAGACAATGTGGAATTGTTTCAAAGTTGACACCGCCTGGAACACCACAACATAATGGTGTGTCCGAACGTCGTAATCGTACTTTATTAGAGATGGTGCGATCTATGATGTCTCTTACCGATTTGCCGTTATCGTTTTGGGGTTATGCATTAGAAATAGCTGCATTCACTTTAAATAGGGCACCATCAAAATCCGTTGAGACGACACCATACGAACTGTGGTATGGCAAAAGGCCAAAGTTGTCGTTTCTTAAAGTTTGGGGATGTGATGCTTATGTCAAAAAGCTTCAGCCTGAAAAGCTGGAACCCAAAGCGGAAAGGTGCATCTTCATAGGTTACCCAAAAGAGACAGTTGGGTACACCTTCTATCTCAAATCCGAGGGCAAAGTGTTTGTTGCTAAAAATGGAGCTTTTCTCGAGAAGGAGTTTCTCTCGAGAGAATTGAGTGGGAGGAAGATAGAACTTGACGAGGTTGTCGAACCTCTCATCCCTCTGGATGGTGGCGCAGGGCAAGGGGAAACCTCTGTCATTGCGACGCAGGTTGAGGAGGAAGTTAATGATGATGATCATGAAACTCCGGTTCAAGTTTCTGTCGAACGACGCAGGTCGACGAGACCACGTGCTGCTCTAGAGTGGTACGGTAATCCCGTCTTATCAATCATGTTGTTGGACAACAATGAACCTGCAAATTATGAAGAAGCAATGGTGGGCCCAGATTCCAACAAATGGCTAGAAGCCATGAAGTCCGAGATAGGATCCATGTATGAGAACAAAGTGTGGACTTTGGAGGTACTGCCTGAGGGCCGCAAGGCTATTAAGAACAAATGGATCTTTAAGAGGAAGACGGACGCTGACGGCAATGTGGCCGTTTATAAAGCTCGACTTGTGGCAAAGGGTTTTTTCACAAGTTCAAGGAGTTGACTACGATGAGACATTCTCACCCGTAGCGATGCTTAAGTCCGTCAGAATCATGTTAGCAATAGCTGCATTTTTCGATTATGAAATCTGGCAGATGGATGTCAAAACGGCGTTCCTTAACGGTTTCCTTAAGGAAGAATTGTATATGATGCAACCCGAAGGTTTTGTCGATCCTAAGAATGCTAACAAGGTGTGCAAGCTCCAGCGATCCATTTATGGACTGGTGCAAGCATCTCGGAGTTGGAACAAACGCTTTGATGAGGTGATCAAAGCTTTTGGGTTTATACAAGTGGTTGGAGAACCTTGTATTTACAAGAAAGTGAGTGGGAGCTCTGTGGCGTTTCTAATATTATATGTGGATGACATATTGCTGATTGGAAACAACGTAGAGTTTTTGGAGAGCATAAAGGATTACTTGAATAAAAGTTTCTCTATGAAGGACCTAGGAGAAGCTGCTTACATTCTAGGTATTAAGATCTATAGGGATAGATCAAAGCGCCTGATAGGACTTTCACAAAGCACATACCTTGATAAAGTTTTGAAGAGGTTGAAAATGGAACAGTCCAAGAAAGGGTTCTTGCCAGTTTTACAAGGTACGAGATTGAGTAAGACTTAGTGCCCAGCAACTGATGAGGATAGAGAGCATATGCGCTACGTCCCCTATGCTTCAGCCATAGGTTCTATCATGTATGCGATGCTGTGCACTAGACCGGACGTTAGCCTGGCCATAAGTATGGCAGGTAGGTTCCAGAGTAATCCAGGAGTGGATCACTGGACGGCGGTCAAGAATATCCTGAAGTACCTGAAAAGGACTAAGGAGATGTTTCTCGTGTATGGAGGTGACGAAGAGCTCGCCGTAAAAGGTTACATCGATGCAAGCTTTTACACAGATCCGGACGACTCTAAGTCGCAAACCGGATACGTATTTATTCTTAATGGGGGTGCGGTAAGCTGGTGCAGTTCCAAGCAAAGCGTCGTAGCAGATTCTACATGTGAAGCGGAGTACATGGCTGCCTCGGAGGCGGCTAAGGAGGGTGTCTGGATGAAGCAATTCATGACGGATCTTGGAGTGGTGCCAAGCGCACTGAATCCAATAACCTTGTTCTGTGACAACACGGGTGCCATTGCCTTAGCAAAGGAACCACAGTTTCACAAGAAGTCCAGACACATCAAACGACGCTTCAACCTCATCCGCGACTACGTCGAAGGGGAGGACGTAAATATATGCAAAGTGCACACGGATCTGAATGTAGCAGACCCGCTGACTAAACCTCTTCCACGGGCAAAGCATGATCAACACCAGAACTGTATGGGTGTCAGATTTATTACAATGTAATTCACATGATGATGTGAGGGCTAGATTATTGACTCTAGTGCAAGTGGGAGACTGTTGGAATTATGCCCTAGAGGCAGTGATAAATATAGTTATTATTATAATTCCTGTATCAAGATAATATTTTATTATCCATGCTATAATTGTATTGAATGAAAACTCATTTACATGTGTGGATACATAGACATAACACTGTCCCTAGCAAGCCTCTAGTTGGCTAGCCAGTTGATCAAAGATAGTCAGTGTCTTCTGATTATGAACAAGGTGTTGTTGCTTGATAACTGGATCACGTCATTAGGAGAATCACGTGATGGACTAGACCCAAACTAATAGACGTAGCATGTTGATCGTGTCATTTTGTTGCTACTGTTTTCTACGTGTCAAGTGTTTGTTCCTGTGACCATGAGATCATATAACTCACTAACGCCGGAGGAATACTTTGTGTGTATCAAACGTCGCAACGTTACTGGGTGACTATAAAGATGCTCTACAGGTATCTCCGAAGGTGTTCGTTGAGTTAGTATGGATCAAGACTGGGATTTTTCACTCCGTGTGACGGAGAGGTATCTCTGGGCCCACTCGGTAATACAACATCACACACAAGCCTTGCAAGCAATGTGACTTAGTGTAAGTTGCGGGATCTTGTATTACGGAACGAGTAAAGAGACTTGCCGGTAAACGAGATTGAAATAGGTATGCGGATACTGACGATCGAATCTCGGGCAAGTAACATACCGAAGGACAAAGGGAATGACATACGGGATTATATGAATCCTTGGCATTGAGGTTCAAACGATAAGATCTTCGTAGAATATGTAGGATCCAATATGGGCATCCAGGTCCCGCTATTGGATATTGACCGAGGAGTCTCTCGGGTCATGTCTACATAGTTCTCGAACCCACAGGGTCTGCACACTTAAGGTTCGACGTTGTTTTATGCGAATTTGAATTATATGGTTGGTTACCGAATGTTGTTCGGAGTCCCGGATGAGATCACGGACGTCACGAGGGTTTCCGGAATGGTCCGGAAACGAAGATTGATATATAGGATGACCTCATTTGATTACCGGAAGGTTTTCGGAGTTACCGGGAATGTACCGGGAATGACGAATGGGTTCCGGGAGTTCACCGAGGGGGGGGGGGCAACCCACCCCGGGGAAGCCCATATGCCTTGAGGGTGGTGCACCAGCCCTTAGTGGGCTGGTGGGACAACCCAAAAGGGACCTATGCGCATTGGAAGAAAAATCAAAGAGAAAAAGAAAAAAAAGGGGAGGTGGGAAAGGAAAGAGGGACTCCACCCACCAAACCAAGTAGGACTCGGTTTGGGGGGGGGGAGTCCTTCCCCCTTGTCTCGGCCGAACCCCTTGGGGCTCCTTGAGCCCCAAGGCAAGGCCCCCCCTCTTCCACCTATATATACGGAGGTTTTAGGGCTGATTTGAGACGACTTTTCCACGGCAGCCTGACCACATACCTCCACGGTTTTTCCTCTAGATCGTGTTTCTGCGGAGCTCGGGCGGAGCCCTGCTGAGATAAGATCATCACCAACCTCCGGAGCACCGTCACGCTGCCGGAGAACTCTTCTACCTCTCCGTCTCTCTTGCTGGATCAAGAAGGCCGAGATCATCGTCGAGCTGTACGTGTGCTGAACGCGGAGGTGTCGTCCGTTCGGCGCTAGATCGTGGGACTGATCGCGGGATTGTTCGCCGGGCGGATCGAGGGACATGAGGACGTTCCACTACATCAACCGCGTTCACTAACGCTTCTGCTGTACAGTCTACAAGGGTACGTAGATCACTCATCCCCTCTCGTAGATGGACATCACCATGATAGGTCTTCGTGCGCGTAGGAAATTTTTTGTTTCCGATGCGACATTCCCCAACATTACCAACCTCTTGCAGAAGGATGTTCCTTTTGTTTTTGATGAGGATTGTGAGGAAGCCTTCGAAATACTTAAGAAGGCTTTGATAACCGCACCTATTGTTCAACCACCTGACTGGAACTTGCCCTTTGAAATCATGTGCGATGCTAGTGATTATCCTGTTGGTGCTGTTCTAGGACAAAGAGTTGACAAGAAGTTGAATGTTCACTTCGCTAGTAAAACTCTAGACAGTGCCCAAAGAAACTATGCCACTACGGAGAAGGAATTTTTAGCAGTCGTGTTTGCATGTGAAAAGTTCAGATCTTACATAGTTGACTCCAAAGTCACTATTCACTCTGATCATGCTACTATTAAGTACCTCATGGAGAAGAAGGACGCTAAGCCTAGGCTGATCAGATGGGTTCTCCTACTACAGGAATTTGATTTGCACGTCGTTGACCGAAAGGGCGCTGATAACCGTGTAGCAGATAACTTGTCTAGGCTAGAGAATGTCCTTGATGACCCACTACCTATTGATGATAGCTTTCCTAATGAGCAATTGAATGTCATCCGCACTTCGCATAGTGCATCGTGGTATGGTGATTATGCAAACTATATCGTAGCCAAATACATACCACCCAGTTTCACCTATGAGCAAAAGAAGAAATTCTTCTTTGATTTGAGACACTACTTTTGGGATCATCCTCACCTTTATAAGGAAGGAGTAGATGGTGTTATTAGACGTTGTGTGCCTGAACATGAACAGGGACAAATCTTGCAGAAGTGTCATTCCGAAACCTACGGAGGACACCACACTGGAGATAGAACTGCCCATAAGGTATTGCAATCACGTTTCTATTGGCCCACTCTCTTCAAGGATGCCCGTAAGTTTGTCTTGTCTTGTGACGAATGCCAAAGAATAGGGAACATCAGTAAGCGTCAGGAGATGCCTATGAACTATTCACTTGTCATTGAACCATTTGATGTCTGGGGCTTTGATTATATGGGACCCTTCCCGAGTTCCAATGGGTACACTCACATCTTAGTTGCTGTGGATTATGTTACTAAGTGGGTAGAAGCTATCCCCACTAAAAATGTTGATCACCACACCTCTATTAAGATGCTTAAGGAAGTCATTTTCCCAAGATTTGGAGTCCCTAGATATTTGATGACTGATGGCGGTTCACACTTCATTCATGGTGTTTTCCGCAAGATGCTAGCTAAGTATGATGTCAACCATAGAGTTGCATCTCCTTATCATCCTCAGTCTAGTGGTCAAGTGGAGTTGAGTAATAGGGAGATCAAGTTGATCCTACAAAAGACCGTCAATAGACCTCAAAAGAACTGGTCTAGCAAACTTGACGATGCACTATGGGCTTATAGGACTGCTTATAAGAATCCCATGGGCATGTCACCGTATAAAATGGTGTACGATAAAGCCTGTCATTTACCTCTTGATCTGGAACACAAAGCTTATTGGGCAATCAAAGAGCTCAACTTTGATTTCAAACTTGCCGGTGAGAAGCGATTGTTTGATATCAGCTCGTTAGATGAATGGAGAACCCAAGCGTACGAGAATGCCAAGTTGTTCAAGGAAAAGGTTAAGAGATGGCACGACAAACGAATACAGAAACGAGAGTTCAATGTAGGTGATTATGTCTTGCTATACAATTCTTGTTTGAGATTCTTTGCAAGCAAGCTTCTCTCTAAATGGGAAGGTCCCTATGTTATCTAGGAAGTATATCGTTCCGGTGCCATCAAAATCAATAACACGGAAGGAAATTTTCCTAGAGTGGTAAATGGGCAAAGAATCAAGCATTACATCTCTGGTACTCCCATAAATGTTGAGACCAATATCATCAATGTCATAACTCCAGAGGAGTACATAAGGGATGTTTATCAGCCTGTTTCAGACCTTGAAAACGAATATGTATCTGTTTCAGTAAGAAATTGGACTCCTATTCTTTTCGAATAGGAAATTTCTTCCGTTTTGGAATTTTTGGAAAATTAGAAAAATAAAAAGCAGTCCGGAGAGCGAACGAGGCGGCCACAAGCCCTGCCACCGCCCCTACCCCCTGGTGGCAGAGGGAAAACTTGTGGGCACCTCGTGTGCCTCCCGGACTCCGTTTTCTTGCGGAGGACTCCTTCTGGCCCAGAAAAAAATTCAATATATAGTCTCCCAAAGGTTTTGATCTCCGTGTCGAGCAGTTTTCCTCTGTTTTCATTTCGAGCTTGTTGTCTGCCGCAGATTTAGGTCAAGATGTCTTCTCAAGATTCAGAAGAAGAGATCTATGTGGACGATGATCATGCTAACTCTAGGATTAATGGGGACTTGGAACCATATGGCTGGACCATTGATGAGGAAGAAGACTATGAGCCCAAGGGGAAGGAACAAACGAGTTCCGATGAAGAGGAGGCTCCTCTACCTCAACCTGCAAACACCCATGTGGAGTTCAAGAAGTCAAGCCTCCCCAACTCCAGGAAGAATCCTAAGACCATATTTATACCCTCTCGTTTCTTGTAGGAGAGTAAGCAGGAACTTTGCCATAGAGTGTTGAAACTTGAGGAAGAAAATGACGATCTAAGGGAGCAGAACTTTTTGCTCAAGTGGAAATTAGACAAGCTCAATACTGCTTCAACAACTCCACCACCATCACCACCGAAAGAAGGCAACTAAGCATTGGTATGGGAAATCCCCTTGGCTTCTGCCAAGCTTGGGGGAGTTGCCCTGCTATCGTATCACGTTTTTATCTTTTGCTTTTACCTTTGTTTTAGTTCTTTCCTTTTCAGTTTTTATTTCTTCTCTTAGAGGAATACGTCTTTAGTTTTTAGTATGAGTCTTTTGCTTTTGTCTCTCCCCCGATGTATTCGAGCTTACGAGCTATATAATAAAGAGTATCTTAGTCAAGGGCTTTGCTTTGTGCCATGATCAAAAGTATGAAAAGAACGATAGCATGAAAGATCATGAGACGATCTTATGGAAAGTGATAACTTCACTTATGACACATATGATTATTGAAACTTGTTGAGAATAAATCAGCATAGCCTCAGTCATTGCTGCAATTAATAAGAAGTAATAAGGAAAAAGAGGTTCACATATAAATATATCATCTTAAACACTTTTTACAATTGTGAGCACTCACCAAACTATTACATGCCTAGGAGTAGATGTTGGACAAGGAAGACAACATAATGAATTGTGTTTGCTTGGTTCCAAACAATGTTATATGATTAGAGATCTCTTAGCATGTGACGATTGCTTCCACCTCTTATTAGCCAAAACTCCCGCACCAAGTAGAGATACTACTTGTGCATCCATAAACCTCCAACCAGTTTTTCCATCAGAGTCCACCATACCTACCTATGGATTGAATAAGATCCTTCAAGTAAGTTGTCATCGGTGCGAGCAATAAAAATTGCTCTCTAATATGTATGATCTATTAGTGTGTGCAGAATAAGCTTTGTACGAACCTGTTATGAGGAAGACATAAAAGCGACATACTGCATAATAAAGTTCTTTATCACAGGAGGCAATATAAAGTGACGTTCCTCTGCACTAAGAGGACACACATTCAAACCTCAAAAGCGCATGACAACCTCTGCTTCCCTCTGCGAAGGGCCCATCTTGTACCTTTACTTTTTGCCCTTGTAAGAGTCATGGTGATCATCACCAATTCCCTATTTTTGCCTTTGTCTTGGCTACTGTCACATGCTTGGGAAAGATCTATATTCATATATCAACTTGGAGTTGAGTACTTATGCTTTATTGTTGTTGACTTTACTTTTGAGGTAAATGGTTGGGAGGCAAAACTATAAGCCCCTATCTTCCTCTGTGTCCAACTGAAACTTTGACACCATGAGTACCACGTGAGTTGTAACAATTGTGGAAAACAAAAGAGATGATTGAATATGTGGGTTTGCCTTACAAGCTCTTATTTGACTCTTTCTTATGTTGTGATAAATTGCAATTGCTTCAATGACTATGGTTTATTGTTGGTTACTTCTCGGTAAGGTTTTTGCTTCATGCTTTGCTTTGTGAAGGAATTGTTACTTTGTCATAAGAATCTTTATGATGTATTGCTGTCCTATGTGTGATCATGATGCCCTCATGTCCGTATTATGTTTTATCGACACCTTCGTCCCTCAACATGTGGACATGTTTATGGAACTTGGTTTTCGCTTGAGGACAAGCGAGGTCTAAGCTTGGGGGAGTTGATACATCCATTTTGCATCATGCTTTCATGTTGATATTTATTGCTTTATGTGCTGTTATATTACTTTGTGGTACCATATTTATGCTTTTTCTCTCTTATTTTGCAAGGTTTATTTGAAGAGGGAGAATTCAGGCAGCTGGAATTCTGGACTGGAAAAGGAGCAAATCCTAGTCCACTATTCTGCACATCTCCAAATGCCCTGAAAAGTTACATAGATTTTTTTGGGATTATATAAAAAATACTCGGTGAAAGAACTACCGGAGGGGGGCTGCCAGGGCGCCACAAGCCCTGACACCGCCACCCCCTGGTGGCAGAGTGGGGGCTTGTGGGCTCCCTGACGGCCCACTAGCCCCCCTCTTTTGCTATATGAAGCGTCCTGGTCCATAAAAAATCAGACGGGAGCTTTTTCGTGGTTTCGCCGCCACCACGAGGCGGAACTTGAGCAGATCCAATCTAGAGCTCCGGGAGGACGATCCTGCCAGGGAAACTTCCCTCCCGGAGGGGGAAATCATCGCCATCGTCATCACCAACACTCCTCTCGTCGGAGGGGAGGCATCTTCATCAACATCTTCAACAGCACCATCTCCTCTCCAATCCCTAGTTCATCTCTTGTAACCAATCTCCGTCTCACGACTCCGATTGGTACTTGTAAGGTTACTAGTAGTGTTGATTACTTTTTGTAGTTGATGCTAGTTGGATTACTTGGTGGAAGAGTTTATGTTCAGATCCTTGATGCTATTAATTACACCTCTGATCAATATTATGATTATGTTTTGTAAGTAGTTACTTTTGTTCCTGAGGACATGGGATAAGTCATGTTAATAATAGTCATGTGAATTTGATATTCGTTCGGTATTTTGATATGTTGTATGTTATCTTTTCCTCTAGTGGTGTTATGTGAACATCGACTACATAACACTTCATCATATTTGGGCCTAGAGGAAGGCATTGGGAAGTAGTAAGTAGATGATGGGTTGCTGGAGTGACACAAGCTTAAACCCCAGTCTGTCCGTTGCTTCGTGAGGGGCTGATTTGGATCCACTAGTTTAATGCTATGGTTAGACTTTGTCTTAATTCTTCTTTTGTAGTTGCGGATGCTTGCGGGAGAGGTTAATCATAAGTGGGATGCTTGTCCAAGTAAGGGCAGTACCCAAGCGCCGGTCCACCCACATATCAAACTATCAAAGTAACGAACGCGAATCATAGGAACATGATGAAACTAGCATGACATAAATTCCCGTGTGTCCTCGGGAGCGTTTTTCCTCCTATAAAACTTTGTTCAGGCTTGTCCCTTGCTGCAAAAGGGATTGGGCCACTTGCTGCACTGTTGCTACTACTTGTTACTTGTTACTTTTTGCTTGCTACATTTCACCTCGCTACACTATCACTTGTTGTCGCTACTTTCAGTGCTTGCAGTTATTACCTTGCTGAAATCCGTTTATCAGAGCCTTCTGCTCCTCGTTGGGTTCGACACTCTTACTTATCGAAAGGACTACGATTGATCCCCTATACTTGTGGGTCATCACACCCCAATTCGGTTTGGGGGAAGGAGTCCACTCCTTCCTTCCCACCTCCCTCTTTCCTTGTTTTTTTCCTTTCCTTTGGTTTTTTCTTCTTGTGGCACCATAGCCCACTTGGGCTGGCCTCACCAGCCCACTAAGGGCTGGTGTGCCACCCTAGTGCTCACCAGCCCACTAAGGGCTCGTGCGCCACCCTAGTGCTATTGGGCTCACTCTCGGGTGGGTGGGCCCCTCCCGGTGAATACCCGGAACTCATTCGTCACTCCCGGTACACTGCCGGTAATGCCCGAAATCTTTCCGGTGACGAAATGAAACCATCCTATACATCAATCTTCATTTCCGGACTATTCCGGAAACCCTCGTGACGTCCGTGATCTCATCTGGGACTCCAAAACACCTTCGGTCACCAACACATATAACTCAACTATACTAAAACATCACCGAACCTTAAGTGTGCAGAACCTGCGGGTTCAAGAACTATGCACACATGATCCGAGACACTCCTCGGTAAATATCCAATAGCGAAACCTGGATGTCCATATTCGATCCTACATATTGTACGAAGAACTTATCGGTTGAACCTTTGTGCCAAGGATTCACATAATCCCGTATAACATTCCCTTTATCCTTCGGTATGTTACTTGCCCGAGATTTGATCGTCGGTATCCCTATACCTATTTCAATATCGTTACCGAAAAGTGATGACCCAAAAGTATAGGGGATCAATCATAGTCCTTTCGATAAGTAAGAGTGTCGAACCCAACGAGGAGCAGAAGGATCTGACAAGTGGTTTTCAGCAAGGTAAAATCTGCACGCACTGAAATTGTTAGTAACAAGTGATTGTGTGGTGAGATGATTCATAGCAAGCAACAAGTAACAAAAGTAGCAACAGTGCAGCAAGGTGTCCCAATCCCTTTTGTAGCAATGGACAAGCCTGGACAAAGTCTTATAGGAGGAAAAACGCTCCTAAGGACACACGGGAATTTCTGTCATGCTAGTTTTCATCATGTTCATATGATTCACGTTCGTTACTTTGATAGTTTGATATGTGGGTGGACCGGAGCTTGGGTACTGCCCTTACTTGGACAAGCATCCCACTTATGATTAACCCCTCTCGCAAGCATCCGCAACTACAAAAGAAGAATTAAGACAAAGTCTAACCATAACATTAAACTAGTGGATGCAAATCAGCCCCTGACGAAGCAACGCATAAACTAGGGTCTAAGCTTCTGTCACTCTAGCAGCCCATCATCTACTTACTACTTCCCAATGCCTTCCTCTAGGCCCAAATAATGGTGAAATGTTATGTAGTCGATGTTCACATAACACCACTAGAGGAAAAACAACATACAACATATCAAAATACCGAACGAATACCAAATTCACATGACTATTATTAGCATGACTTATCCCATGTCCTCAGGAACAAAAGTAACTACTCACAAAGCATAATAATATTCATGACCAGAGAGGTAATGAGTAGCATCAAGGATCTGAACATAAACTCTTCCACCAAGTAATCCAACTAGCATCAACTACAAAGAGTAATCAACACTACTAGCAACCTTACAAGTACCAATCGGAGTCGCGAGACGGATATTGGTTACAAGTGATGAACTAGGGTTCATGGATGAGATGGTGCTGATGAAGATGTTGATGGTGACGAGCCCCCTCTGATGAGAGGAGTGTTGGTGATGACGATGGCGACGATTTCCCCCTCCGGGAGGGAAGTTTCCCCGACAGGATCGTCCTGCCAGAGCTCTAGATTGGTTCTGCTCAAGTTCCGCCTCGTGGCGGAGGCGAATCCACGAAAAATCTCCTCCTTGATTTTTTTCTGGATGAAACCCTTCATATAGCAGAAGAGGGGGCCAGTGGGCCAGCAGGCTGCCCACAAGCCCCCTTAGCGCGGCCAGGGGGTGGCCGCGCCCCCTGGGCTTTTGGCCACCTCCTGACGCCCCTCTGGCGCTTCTTCGGCCTAGTATTTTTTTTAAATCCGGAAAAAATCCTCGTTGGTTTTTACGGCGTTTGGAGTTGCGCAGAATAGGCATCTCAACTTTGCTCCTTTTTCAGGCCAAAATTCCAGCTGCCGGCATTCTCCCTCTTCATGTAAACCTTGCAAAATAGGAGAGAAAAGGCATAAGTATTGTACTGTGAAGTGAAATAACATCCCCAGAAGCGATAAATATCAACATGAAAACATGATGCAAAATGGACGTATCAACTCCCCCAAGCTTAGATCTCGCTTGTCCTCAAGCGAAGGCCGAGCTCAATAAATATGTCCACATGTTTAGGGAGAGAGGTGTCGACAAAAACTAGATACGAACATGCATGCATCATGATCATGATCATGATCAGAACAACAATACTAACATATAATCTCTCAAGCTAAAGTGACAATTCCTTCACAAAGTAAAGCATGGATCAAGAACCTTACCGAGAAGTAACAACCTATAGCCTGTAGTCATTGAGGCAATTGCAATTTATCACAACAGCAGAAAGAGTCAAATAAGAGCTTGTAAAGCAAATCCACATACTCAATCATCTTTTCGTTCTCTACAATTGCTACAACTCACGTGGTACTCATGAGATCAAAGTTTCAGCTGGACACAGAGAAAGATAGGGGCTTATAGTTTTGCCACCCAACTGCTTATCTCAAGGGTAATGTCAACAATAATAATCCATGAATGCTTACCTCCAAGTTGACATATGAATATAGATCTTTCCCTAGGATATGACGTTAGCCAAGTTAAAGGCAAAACAAGGAATTGGTGAAGATCACCATGACTCTTTCAAGGGCAAAAAGTAAAGGTACAAGATAGGCCCTTCACAGAGGGAAGCAAAGGTTGTCATGCGCTTTGAGGTTTGGATGCGTGTCCTCTTAGTGCGGAGGAACGTCACTTTATATTGCCTCCTGTGATAAAGAACTTTATTATGCAGTCTGTCGCTTTTATGTCTTCCTCATCACAGGTTCGTGCAAAGCTTATTTTCCACACACTAATAGATCATACATTTTAGAGAGCAATTTTTATTGCTTGCACCGTTGACAACTTATTTGAGGGATCTTATTCAATCCATAGGTAGGTATGGTGGACTCTCATGGCAAAACTGGGTTGAAGGTTTATGGATGCACAAGTAGTATCTCTACTTGGTGCGGGAGTTTTGGCTAATATGAGGTGGAAGCAATCATCACATGCTAAGGGATCTCTAATCATATAACATTGTTCGGAACCAAGCAAACACAATTCATTATGTTGTCTGCCTTATCCAACATCTACTTCTAGGCATGCAATAGTTTAGTGAGTATTCACAGTCATAGATGGTGTCAAAGATGATGTATTTATATGTGAACCTCTCCTTCTTTATCACTTCCTATTAATTGCAACAATGACCAAGGTCTACGTTTGTCTACCCTCAACAAGTTTCAATCAACATTCTTTTTATATGTGAAGCCATCACTTCCCATAAGATCATTACATGATCTTTCTTGCTTTTGTTCTTTTCTCACTCTTTTGATCATGGCAAGAGGCAAAGCCCTTCAACTAAGACACTCTTTATTATAAATCTCACGAGCTCGAATACATCGGGGGTGACACAAAGCAAAACTCAAGACTAAAACACTAAGACTTTTAATCTAGTAGAGAAAGAGAAAACTGAAAAGGAACAAACTAAAACAAAGGTAAAGACAAAAGATGTGATGGTTATACGATACCGGGGCAACTCCCCCATGCTTGGAAAAAGCCAAGGGGATTGCCCATACCCATGCTTAGTTGTCTTCCTTTGGTGGTGATGGTGGTGGAGTTGTTACAGAGCTCTTGAGCTTGTTTAATTTCCACTTGAGCATAAAATTCTGCTCTCTCGGATCATCATTTTCCTCTTATGGTTTCAACACACTTTGGCTTAATTCCTGCTTACTCTCCTGCAAGAAACAGGAAGGGATAAACAAAGTCTTAGGCTTCTTCCTCGAGTCAGGGAGGCTCGACTTCTTGAACTCCACATGCGTGCGTCCAGGTTGAGGTAGAGGAGCCTCTTCTTCATCGGAACTTGTTTGTTCCTTCCCCTTGGGATCATAATCTTCTTTCTCATGAGTGGTCCAGCCATAAGGATCCAAGTCCCCATAGACTTTGGGGTCAGCAAGGTAATCTGCCACATAGCTTCCCCCCTCTGAATCTTGAGAAGACATCTTGCCCTAGATCTGCCGCAGAAAACATGCTCGAAACAAAAAACAAAGGAAATCTGCGTGATACAGGGTTTAGACCTCACGGGAGAATATATATTGATTTTTCAAGACCAGAAGGAGTAATCCTCACGAAAATGGAGTCCGGGAGGCGTACGAGGTGGCCACAAGCCCCCCTGCGTGACTAGGGGGTGGGCCCGCGCCGGGTAGGCTTGTCGCCTCCTCACGCACTTTCCGGACTACTTCTAATTTTTGTATTTTTTCAAATATTCCAAAACGGAGAAAATTTCCTACTGGAAAAGTTTTGGACTCTGTTTTCTTACCGAATCACATACCTCTTCGTTTTCGAAGTCTGAAACAGGCTGATAAATATCCCTTAGGTATTCTTCCGGAGTTATGGTATTGATAATATTGCTTTAAACATTTATGGGAGTACCTGAGATATAATGCTTGATTCTCTGCCCGTTTACAACTCTCGGACAATTACCTTCCGTGTTGTTGATCTTGATAGCACCGGAACGATATACTTCCTCAACAACATAGGGACCTTCCCATTTAGAGAGAAGCTTGCCTGCAAAGAATCTTAAACGAGAGTTATATAGCAAGACATAATCACCTACATTGAACTCACGCTTTTGTATCCTCTTATCATGCCACCTCTTAACCTTCTCTTTGAACAAGTTGGCATTCTCATATGCCTGAGTTCTCCATTCATCAAGCGAGCTAATATCAAATAACCTCTTCTCACCGGCAAATTTGAAATCAAAGTTGAGCTCTTTGATTGCCCAATAAGCTTTATGCTCTAGCTCAAGAGGTAAATGACATGCTTTACCATACACCATTTTGTACGGAGACATGCCCATGGGATTCTTATAGGAAGTCCTATAAGCCCACGGTGCATCATCGAGCTTCTTAGACCAATTCTTTCTAGACCTGTTGACAGTCTTTTGCAGAATCAGTTTAATCTCTCTATTGCTTAGCTCTACTTGACCACTGGACTGAGGGTGATAGGGAGACGCAATTCTATGGTTGACATCGTACTTAGCAAGCGTTTTACGAAAAGCACCATGAATGAAATGTGAACCACCATGGGTCATTAGATATCTAGGGACTCCAAATCTAGGGAAAATAACTTCTTTAAGCATCCTGATAGAGGTGTTGTGATCAGCACTACTATTGGGGATAACTTCGACCCACTTAGTGACATAATCAACAACAACTAGTATATGAGTATACCCGTTGGATTTTGGAAAAGGTCCCATATAATCAAAGCCCCAGACATCAAATGGTTCAATGACAAGTGAATAGTTCATAGGCATTTCCTAACGTTTGCTAATATTACTTATTCTTTGACATTCGTCACAAGACAAGACAAACTTACAGGCATCCTTGAAGAGAGTGGGCCAATAGAAACCTGATTGCAATACCTTGTGTGCAGTTCTATCTCCCGCATGGTGTCCTCCATAGGCCTCAGAGTGACACTTCTGTAGGATCTGTCCCTGTTCGTGTTCAGGTACACAACGTCTAATAACACCATCTACTCCTTCCTTGTAAAGGTGAGGATCATCCCAGAAGTAATGTCTCAAGTCAAAGAAGAATTTCTTCTTTTGCTGGTACATCAAACTAGGTGGTATATATTCGGCAACGATATAGTTCGCATAATCAGCATACCACGGTGCACAACGTGAAGAATTGATGACATTCAATTGCTCATCGGGAAAGTTATCATCAATAGGTTTGGGTCATCAAGAACGTTCTCCAACCTAGACAAGTTATCTGCTACAGGGTTATCAACACCCTTCATGTCGACAACGTGCAAATCAAATTCTTGTAGCAAGAGAACCCATCTGATAAGTCTAGGTTTAGCGTCTTTCTTCTCCATGAGGTACTTAATAGCAGCATGATAAGTGTGGATAGTGACTTTGGAGTCAACTATGTAAGACCTTAACTTTTCACATGCAAACACGACTGCTAAAAATTCCTTTTCCATAGTAGCATAGTTTATTTGGGCACTGTCTAGAGGTTTACTAGCATAGTGAATAACATTCAACTTCTTGTCAACTCTTTGCCCTAGGACAGCACCAACAGCATAATCGCTAGCATCACACATGATCTCAAAAGGTAAGTTCTAATCAGGTGGTTGAACAATAGGTGCAGTTATCAAAGCCCTTCGAAGGCTTCCTCACAATCATCGTCAAAGACAAAAGGAATATCCTTTTGTAAGAGATTGGTAAGATGCCTAGAAATCTTAGAGAAGTCTTTAATGAACCTTCTATAGAAACCAGCATGACCAAGGAAACTTCTTATACCTTTGATATCTATGGGGTATGGCATTTTCTCAATTGCATCAACCTTAGCCTTATCGACTTCAATACCTCTTTCAGAAATTTTATGTCCTAAGACGATGCCTTCATTCACCATAAAGTGGCACTTATCCCAATTCAAGACAAGATTGGTGTCTTTACATCTGTGCAAGACTCGATCAAGGTTGCTGAGGCAATCATCAAAAGAAGACCCGTAAACGGAGAAGTCATCCATGAAAACCTCAACAATCTTTTCACAAAAGTCAGAGAATATAGCCATCATACATCTTTGAAAGGTGGCGGGTGCATTACATAAGCCAAAAGGCATACATCTATAAGCAAAGGTACCGAAAGGGCAGGTGAAAGTGGTTTTCTCCTGATCAGATTGTGCAACTGGTATTTGGAAGAAACCAGAATAACCTTCTAGAAAGCAGAAGTGTGTGTGTTTAGATAGTCTTTCTAGCATTTGGCCGATAAAGGCAGAGGGTAATGATCTTTCCTAGTGGCTTTATTCAGTTTCCTAAAATCGATCACCATCCTATAGCTAGTAATAATCCTCTGTGGGATCAATTCATCCTTACCATTAGGGACAATGGTAATGCCTCCCTTCTTAGGAATGCAATGCACCGGACTCACCCAATCGCTATGAGCAACAGGATAGATAATACCCGCTTCCAGGAGCTTTAGTATTTCTTTTCTTACTACTTCTTTCATCTTAGGATTTAATCTCCTTTGATGATCATCAACTGGTTTGTAATCAGGATCAGTTTTAATCTTGTGCTGGCATAGAGTGGGACTAATGCCCTTAAGATCATCAAGAGTATATCCAATAGCAGCACAGTGATTCCTCAGAGTTTTTAGTAACTTTTTTTCTTCATGCTCTGAGAGGCTAGCACTAATAATAACATGATATATCTCTTTTTCATCCAGATAAGCATACTTAAGAGTATCTGGCAACTGTTTAAGCTCAAACACAGGATCACCCTTTAGTGGGGGTGGATCCCCAAGCAGTTCAACAGGCAAGTTATTCTTAAGGATATCATATTGTTCTAAGACAACTCTATCTATCTCATCCCTTTCATCCATATGCATATCATTTTCATGCTCAAGCAAGTATTGCTCTAAGGGATCAGTAGGAGGCACGGCAATAGAAGCTAGGGCCATAGTTTCATCCTTACTGGCCAACTAATTTTCATGAGGTTGTCTACCAAACTTGGAGAAATTGAACTCATGTGACACACCTTCAAAGCCAACAGTGACAGTTTTCTTCTCACAGTCAATATGAGCAATGACGGTATTGAGAAAAGGTGTGCCAAATATGATGGGACAAAAGCTATCTTGAGTGGTAGCAAGAACAAGGAAATCAGCAGGATACTTCGTTTTACCACACAAGACTTCAACATCCCTAACAATTCCCACAGGGCAGATAGTATCTCTATTGGCAAGCTGAATAGTGACATCAATAGGCTCTATCTCAACAGGTGCAATCTCGTCTTTCATTTCATCATATAAGGATTGAGGTATTGCACTAACACTAGCACCCACATCACATAAACCATGATAACAATGATCTCCTATCTTAACAGAAACAACATGCGCGCCAACCACATGCCTATGTTTGTCTCTAGCGTGAGGTTTAGCAATTGTAGCAGCATCATCACAGAAGTGAATATTATGTCCCTCAACATCGTCTGACAGGAGATCTTTGATGATAGCAACGCTAGGTTCAACTATAATTTGCTCAGGGGGTGTAGGTGTTCTAATATAGCCTCTACGTATCACAGTTGAAGCTTTAGAATGATCCTTTATCCTAATAGGGAAAGGTGGTTTCTCAATGTAAGCACTGGGAACCACAGTATCATTATAGGCAATGACTTTCTCTTCAACTCGAGTGGGCTTAACTACATTGACTTCTAAAGGAGGATGATATTTAAACCACTTCTCTTTGGGGAGATCAATATGAGCAGCAAAGGATTCACACAGTCAAGCAACTATCTCAGAGTCAAGTCCATACTTAGCGCTAAAGTCACAAAAAGTATTTGTCTCAACAAAGGATTTAACGCAATCAAACGTGAAATTCATACGTAACTCCTTACCTTCTTCAAGCTCCCAATCTTCAGAGTTGCGTTTAATTCTCTCCAATAAATTCCATTTGAAGTCAATATCTCTCTTCATAAAAGAACACGTACAAGAAGTGTCGAGCATGGTGCGATCATCATGAGAAAGCCGAGCATAGAAGTTTTGAATGATAATTTCTCTCGAGAGCTCATGATTGGGGCATGAATATAACATTGATTTAAGCCTCCCCCAAGCCCGAGCGATGCTTTCTCTATCACGAGGCCAAAAATTATAAATACAATTCCGATCACGATGTACTAAATGCATAGGATAAAACTTTTGATGAAATTCTAATTTCAACCGATTGTAGTCCCATGATCCAGTATCATCACATAGCCTATACCATGTCAACGCCTTATCCTTCAAAGATAAAGGAAAGACCTTTTTCTTGACCTCATCCTCGGGCAAACTTGCAAGCTTAAATAAAAGACAAACTTCATCCGCATATATTATATGCAAGTCTGGATGTGATGTTCCATCTCCTGTAAAAGGATTAGTCGGCAGTTTCTCAAGCATACCCGAAGGAAATTCAAAGCAAATATTTTCAGTAGGTGCGGCAGGTTGAGGAGCAACGCTTTGTGCTTCTGTTCGAGGTGAAGATACCCCGAACAAGCCCCCTCAAAGGATTAGTATCCATAGTGACAAGTGACAATAAATTTCAGCACACTATATGAATGTTTCCTTACCAAGTTCCACTTACCAAAGGCACTTCACTCCCCGGCAACGGCGCCAGAAAAGTGTCTGGATGACCCACAAGTATAGGGGATCAATCGTAGTCCTCTCGATAAGTAAAAGTGTCGAACCCAACGAGGAGCAGAAGGATCTGACAAGTGGTTTTCAGCAAGGTAAAATCTCCAGGCACTGAAATTGTCGTAACAAGTGATTGTGTGGTGAGATGATTCGTAGCAAGCAACAAGTAGCAAAAGTTGCAACGGTGCAGCAAGGTGGCCCAATCCCTTTTGTAGCAAGGGACAAGCCTGGACAAAGTCTTATAGGAGAAAAAATGCTCCCGACGACACACGGGAATTTCTGTCATGCTAGTATTCATCATGTTCATATGATTCGTGTTCGTTACTTTGATAGTTTGATATGTGGGTGGACCGGCGCTTGGGTACTGCCCTTACTTGGACGAGCATCCCACTTATGATTAAACCCTCTCGCAAGCATCCGCAACTACGAAAGAACAATTAAGACAAAGTCTAACCATATCATTAAACTAGTGGATCCAAATCAGCCCCTTACGAAGCAACGCATACACTAGGGTTTAAGCTTCTGTCACTCTAGCAACCCAACATCTACTTACTACTTCCCAATGCATTCCTCTAGGCTCAAATAATGGTGAAGTGTTATGTAGTCGACGTTCACATAACACCACTAGAGGAAAAACAACAGACAACATATCAAAATACCGAACGAATACCAAATTCACATGACTATTATTAGCATGTCCTATCCCATGCCCCCAGGAACAAAAGTAACTACTCACAAAGCATAATCATATTCATGACCAGAGAGGTAATGAGTAGCATCAAGGATCTGAACATAAACTCTTCCACCAAGTAATCCAACTAGCATCAACTACAAAGAGTAATCAACACTACTAGCAACCTTACAAGTACCAATCGGAGTCGCGAGACGGAGATTTGTTACAAGTGATGAACTAGGGTTTGGAGATGAGATGGTGCTGATGAAGATGTTGATGGTGACGAGTCCCCTCCGATGAGAGGAGTGTTGGTGATGACGATGGCAACGATTTCCCCCTCCGGGAGGGATGTTTCCCCGGCAGCATCGTCCTGCCGGAGCTCTAGATTGGTTCTGCTCAAGTTCCACCTCGTGGCAGCGGCGAATCCACGAAAAAGATGCTCCTTGATTTTTTCCTTGACGAAACCCTTCATATAGCAGAAGAGGGGGGCCAGTGGGCCAGCAGGCTGCCCACAAGCCCCCTTGGCGTGGCCAGGGGGGTGGCCGCGCCCCTAGGGCTTGTGGCCACCTGCTGGCGCCCCTCTGGCGCTTCTTCGGCCCAGTATTTTTGATAAATCTGGAAAAAAATCCTCTTTGATTTTTACGGTGTTTGGAGTTGTGCAGAATAGGCATCTCAACTTTGCTCCTTTTTCAGGCCAGAATTCCAGCTGCCGACATTCTCCCTCTTCATGTAAACCTTGCAAAATAAGAGAGAAAAGGCATAAGTATTGTACCGTGAAGTGAAATAACAGCCCAAGAAGTGATAAATATCAACGTGAAAACATGATGCAAAATGGACGTATCAACAAGTCTCTTTACTCATTCCGTAATACAGGATCCCGTGACTTACACTTGAGTCACATTGCTTCCAAGGCTTGTATGCGATGTTGTATTACCGAGTGGGCCCCAAGATACCTCTACGTCACACGGAGTGACAAATTCCAGTCTTGATCCATGCTAATTCAATGGACACCTTCGGAGATACCTGTAGAGCACCTTCATAGTCACCCAGTAATGTTGTGACATTTGATACACACAAGGTATTCCTCCGGTGTCAGTGAGTTACATGATCTCATGGTCATAGGAATGAATACTTGGCACGTAGAAAAAAATAGCAACAAAATGACACGATCACATGCTACGTTCATAGTTTGGGTCTAGTCCATCACATGATTCTCGTAATGATGTGATCTAGTTATCAAGTGACAACACTTGCATATGGCAAGAAAACCTTAACCATCCTTGATCAACTAGCTAGCCAACTAGAGGCTTATTAGGGACATTGTTTTGTCTATATATCCACACATGTATCTATGCTTTCATTCAATGCAATTATAACATGGATAACAAACGATTATCTTGAAACAGGAAATATAATAATAACTATCTTATCATTGCCTCTAGGGCATATTTCCAATAGTCTCCCAGTTGCACTAGAGTCAATAATCTAGTCTCACATCGCTATGCGATTTACATTGGAATGAATCTAACACCCATACAGTTGTGGTGTTGATCATGCTTTGATCGTGGAAGAGGTTTAATCAACGGATCTGCTACATTCAGATCCATGTGTACTTTGCAAATATTTATGTCCTCTCCTTCGACGTAGTCGCGGATAAGGTTGAAGCGTCGTTTGATGTGTCTGGTCTTCTTGTGAAACCTTGGTTCCTTTGCTAAAGCAATGGCACGAGTGTTATCACAGAATAGAGTTATTGGATTTAGTGCGCTTGGCACAACTCCAAGATCCGTCATGAACTGCTTCATCCAGACGCCCTCCTTAGCTGCCACCGAGGCAGTCATGTACTCCACTTCACATGTAGAATCTCCTACGACGCTTTGCTTGGAACTGCATGAGCTTACTGCACCCCCATTAAGAATAAATACATATCCGGTTTGAGACTTAGAGTCATCCGGATCAGTGTCAAAGCTTGCATCGATGTAACCCTTTACGTCGAGCTCTTCATCACCTCCATAAACGAGAAACATTTCCTTAGTCCTTTTCAGGTACTTCAGAATATTCTTGACCGTCGTCCAGTGATCCACTCCTGGATTACTTTGAAACCTGTGTGCCGTACTTATGACCAACCTGACGTCCAGTCTAGTGCACAACATTGCATACATGATAGACCCTATGGCTGAAGCATAGGGGACGATACTCATCTTTTCTTTATCTTCCGCAGTTACTGGACACCGAGTCTTACTCAACTTTATACCTTGTAATACTGGCAAGAACCCCTTCTTGGATTGTTCCATTTTGAACTTCTTCAAAACTTTATCAAGGTATGTGCTTTGTGAAAGTCTTATTAGGCGTCTCGATCTATCCCTATAGATCTTAATGCCTAATATGTAAGCAACTTCTCCTAGGTCCTTCATTGAAAAACATTTGTTCAAGTAATCTTTTACGCTCTCTAAAAACTCCACATTGTTTCCAATCAGCAATATGTCATCCACATATAATATCAGAAATGCCACAGAGCTGCCACTCACTTTCTTGTAAATACAAGATTATCCAACAACTTGTATAAGCCCAAATTCTTTGATCACCTCATCAAAGCGCTTATTCCAACTCCGAGATGCTTGCACCCCACCATAAATGGATCACTGGAGCTTGCATACTTTGTTAGCATTCTTTGGATCGACAAAACCTTCGGGTTGCATCATATACAACTCTTCCTTAAGAAAACCGTTAAGGAACACTGTTTTGACACCCATGCTACTTCTCAAACAACAGCGCTAGAAATTGACACGTTGACGGAGACTTGGTTGCGTTGGTTTTTCCCTTGAAGAGGAAAGGGTGATGCAGCACACGAGCAATAAGTATTTCCCTCAGTTTGAGAACCAAGGTATCAATCCAGTAGGAGAATCTCATCAAGTCTAGACTACCTGCGCAAACACAAACGAGCTTGCACCCAACGCTATAAAGGGGTTGTCAATCCCTTCAAGATTGATTGAAAAGTGAGATCTGAAGGCGGAAAGTGCAACGAAGTAAAAGAGTAAGGCTGAAAATATGGTGTGGAGTAGACCCGGGGGCCATAGTGTTCACTAGAGGCTTCTCTCAAAATAGCAAATATTACGGTGGGTGAACAAATTACTGTCGAGCAATTGATAGAACTGCGCAAAGTCATGACGATATCTAAGGCAATGATCATACATATAGGCATCATGTCTGAGACAAGTAGACAGATACTTTCTACATCTACTACTATTACTCCACACATCGACCACTATCCAGCATGCATCTAGTGTATTGAGTTCATGACGAACAGAGTAACGCCTTAGGCAAGATGACATGATGCAGAGGGATAATCACAAACCAATGATGAAAACCCCATCTTTTTACCCTTGATGGCAACAACATGATGCGTGCCTCGCTACCCCTTCTGTCACTAGGTGAGGTCACCGCACGGTATGAACCCAAACCAAGCACTTCTCCCATTGCAAGAATCATAGATCAAGCTGGCCAAACAAAAATCACAACTCAAATAGAATTACAAGGATATGAAATCATGCATATAAGAGATCAGAAGAAACTCAAATAAGATTCATAGATAATCTGATCATAAATCCACAATTCATCGGATCTCGACAAACACACCGCAAAATAAGATTACATCGGATCTCGAAAACACATCGCAAAAATTATAGATACGTTGGAGACGTATCAAGCATCCCCAAGCTTAACTCCTGCTCGTCCTTGAGTAGGGAAGTGATAAAGACTGAATTTTCGATGTGGAATGCTACCTAGCATAGTTGTCCTTTGTAACTTCATTCATGTGACTTGAATGTTCAGATCCGTAAGATTCAAAACAATAGTTTGCTATTGACATGAAAACAATAATACTTCAAGCAAACAGCAAGGTAATCATGAACTTTCAAAATAACAAGGCCAAGGAAAGTTATCCCTACAAAATCATATAGTCTGGCTATGCTCCATCATCCTCACACAACTAGTGTAAATCATGCACAACCCCAGTATTGGCCAAGTAATTGTCTTCGCACTCTTACTTTCTCAAATTTTTATAACTATCACGCAATACATGAGCGTGAGCCATGGATATAGCACTATAGGTGGAATAGAGTGTGGTGGTGGTTGTGAGACAAAAAGGAGGAGATGGTCACATTAACTCGGCGTATCAAAGGGCTATGGAGATGCCCATTAATAGATATCAATATGAATGAGTAGGGATTGCCGTACAAAGGATGCACTAGAGGTATAAGTATGTGAAAGCTCAAAAGGAGAACTAGTGGGTGTGCACCCAACTTGCTTGCTCACGAAGACCTAGGGAAATTTGAGGAAGCCCATCATTGGAATATACAAGCCAAGTTATATAGTAAAGATTCCCACTAGCATATGGTGGTGATGAAACAAGAGGCTCTCAATCATGAAGAACATAGAGCTATTATGAAGCACAAGTGTGGAAAAAGATAGTAGCATTGCCCCTTCTCTCTTTTTCTCTCTTTTTTTATTTGGGTACTTGGGCCTCTTTTTTTATTTTTTTATTTGGGATCTTTGGCCTCTTTTTTTATTTCCTCACATGGGAAAATGCTCCAATAATGATGATCATCACACTTTTATTTACTCACAGCTCAAAGCTTAGAACGATGATGACTCTATAGGAAATGCCTCCGGAAGTGTACCGGGATGTGCAACGATCTTGCTTGGCATATTGAGCTTCACTTAATGTGTAGTGTTTTATTGTTGTGAATTGTCATGCCATGCCTTGCATAATTGAAATGGACATGCATCATATTAAGTTGTGCATCATATCGTGCATGTGCCATGGTGAATATCGTGTGTTGATTCTTTTTTTTGGTTTGCTTCTCCTCGATAGAGTTCCGATCTGCTTCAGAGTATGAGGATCCGTTTGACTACGTTGGTTCGTCTGCTTCAGGGATTCGTTCTTCTTCCAAACGGGATCTCAAACAAGATGACCATTTCCCTAGATACCATTACTATCAATGCCATGCTAGTTGTCTTGTTTCTTTCGCTATGTCTCACTACCTAACACTTAAAAATCAGGCTCCCAACATTGCCATGAAAAACCCCTAACCTTTTCCACAACCCAGCAAACCACTGTTTGGCTATGTTACCACTTGCTCAGCCTTCTTATAGCGTTGCTAGTTGCACCTGCAGTTTCTCCCATGTGAAAACATGGGTTCCTTGTTATATCACCATTTTATTGCTAATTAATTTAATGCATCTATATACTTGGTAAAAGGTGGAAGGCTTGGCCTTCTAGCCTGGTGTTTTGTTCCACCTTTGCCGCCTAAGTTTCGGCTAGCAGTGTTATGTTCCATAAACGAGCGCTCCTAACATGCTTGGGGTTGTTATGGGGAACCCCTTGACTTTTGTTTTGGGATAGAACTCGTCTGGCAAGGCCCAACATTGGTACTATATTTTCCCAACATAATAATACTGAACACCGTTAAAAAGCACAGGGCGTCATGAACCTGAGGAGAATTCAACATAATACAGGGAGGGCCAGTGCTTATGGTGCTGGTCCTAAATAGAGCACTGTGCGGGGCTAACCCAAGGCAACTCAGGTGATGTCTATTAGGACCTGTACAATAGCTTATCTGTCGTGTCCTGAGAACAAGATACGCGGCTCCTATTGGGATCGTCAACACGCCGGGCGGCCCTGCTGGACTTGTTTTACCTTTCTCGAGCGTCTCGTGCGTGGGATTCCGAGGATACTTTGGGCTATCTCGAGGTTGCGGTTTTCCCAATAGGACCACGGGGAGATCACATGTTTTCACTCATCGAGGTCATTCTGGTGCAGTGTGTGGTAGTTTGTGATGGACTAGTTGGAGCACCCCTGCAGGGTTAAATCTTTCGGAAAGCCGTGCCCGCGGTTATGCAGCAAACTTGGAAACTTTGTTTAACATCCGTTTCTAGATAACTTGAAGAAAACTTGATTAAAAACTTGCCAACTGTCTGCATAACCGTGACTGTCTCTTCTCGTGAGTTCTGTATACGAAAGAGGACATGGTGGGGTTATGTTTCATGTAAGTAGGCGTTCATGATCATTCATTTGATATTAGTCCACGCCCGCGATGCGTAGATCATCCCCCCTCTTTTATTCTTGTACTTTTAAGTTAGCCACCTCAAATAAGTGCTTAGTCGCTTGTAGATGCCTCACCACTTAACCATACCTCACCCATTAAGCTTTGCTAGTCTTGATACCTTTGCAAAAGAGATTGCTAAGTCCCTATGTCTCACAGATTACTACAACAATAGTTGCAGGTATAGGTAAAGCGACACTTTGACGTGAGCGTGATGTTTGTTTCATTTGGAGTTTCTTCTTCTTCATTATCGATCTAGGATGGGTTCCAGACCGACAGCGTGGGATAGCAAGGATGGATGTCATTCTTTTATTGTTTGTTTTCGTTCATAGTCGGACCTTGCTCTTCTTACTGATGATTGATTATGATGTTGAATTGATGTGAACTTGATGTAGCTTGTGGAGAGTGTAAGCCAATTCCATATACTGATCTCTTCAATACATGTACTTGTAACGATATCCATTCTTGCGAAATGACGAGATGCGCTTCTATCCCTGTCGAGGTCTTCGTGCCAAAATAAGGGTAGGATCGCATTTTGGGTGTTACAAGTTGGTATCAGAGGAGTACCGACCTAGGAGCCCTCTTGATTGATCGAACTTGGCCGAGTCGATTCTAGTGAAAAACTACTTTGAGTCTAGTTATATATCAGAGAGTAGGATTCTTTTTACTCCTCTTCTCAACTCAAAGAAGAGAGTCTCCCACAAACTTGGGGGAGGCTCATCCAGCTACAGAATGCTTGGCCTGATCACCCCCTTAAGAAGAACGAGATACTTGATATCTTCTATAACGGACTTACCGATGCTTCTAGAGACCACCTAGATAGTTGTGTCGGTTGTGTTTTTAGGGAACGAACTATAGAACAAGCTGAGATTCTACTGAATAACATCTTGATCAACGATAATGCTTGGACTATTCCCGAACCACCGCCTAAGCCAACTCCTAAGAAAAGAGGTATTCTATTCCTCAGTCCCGAAGCTATGCAAGAAGCCAAGAAATCTATGCAAGAGAAAGGCATTAGATCTGAAGATGTCAAAAAACTACCACCTATCAAAGAGATCCATTGTCTCGATAACGCGATACAGGTAGTAGAAGTGAATTCTCTGCGTAGGTTTGATGAGAGTGATATTCCTTTTGATAAATATGCTAGCCTATGCTTTGATGAATTTGACAACTTTGTTGCCAAACAACAGAGTTTCAATGATTATGTTAGCAGGCATTTGGAACAAAGTACTCGTATGCTTAGTCATTTAAGTGCTTGTGTAGACAGGAATGTCAATGATCTGAAGCTTCTGAGTAAACATGCCTCTATGATTACTACTCAGGTAGAACAAGTACTTAAAGCTCAGAATGACTTACTCAATGAATTAAATGACAACTCCGTCAGAGTCATTACTAGGGGAGGCAAAATGACTCAGGAACCTTTGTATCCTGAAGGCCATCCTAAGAGAATTGATCAAGATTCTCAAGGAATTAATGCTGATACACCTAGTCATCCAAAGAAGAAGAAGGATGATAGAAACCTACATGTCAGTTCACCAAATACTATCACACCTGAAGAACCAAATGATATTTCTGCGTCTGATGCAAAAACACAATTTGGTGATGAACATGAACCTGGTGACAATATGGACAGCGATGTTCATAATGAGGCTCAACCTAGCAATGATAAGGATGTGGAGATTGAACCTACGGTTAATCTTGATAACCCACAACCTTAGAGATACGATAAGAATAACTTCGCTGCTAGGAAGCATGGTAAAGAAAGGGAGCCATGGGTTCAGAGAGCCATGCCCTTTCCTCCTAAGCCATCCAAGAAAAAAGATGATGAGGATTTTGAGCACTTCGTTGAGATGATAAGACCCGTCTTTCTGTAGATGCAGTCAATTGATATGCTCAAAATGTCTCCATATGCCAAGTACATGAAAGATATCGTGACTAATAAACGGAATATACCAGATCTTGAGATCTCCATCATGCTTGCCAATTACACTTTCAAAGGTGGAACTCCTAAAAAACTTGGTGATCCCGGAGTGCCCACTATACCTTGCTTCATTAAAGGAAACTACGTAAGAACTGCCTGATGTGACCTTGGAGCCGGTGTTAGTGTTATGTCGCTCTCTCTTTATCGTAGACTTGAATTGGATAAGTTGACACCCACTGAAATTTCTCTGCAAATGGCCGACAAATCAACTGCTTTCCCTATCGGCATTTGCGAGGATGTGCCTGTTGTGGCACCACTATCTTAACATACTTTGTTATCTTGGATATTCCCGAGGACGATGCCATGGCTGTCATCCTCGAAAGACCCTTTTTAAACACTGCAGGGGCTGTTATAGATTGCAACAAAGGCAATGTCACTTTCCATGTCAACGGTAATGAGCATACAGTGCACTTTCCGAAGAAACGATATCAAGTACATTGCATCAATGCTATCGAAAAAACTTCATCGATTCTTATTGGGAGCTTTGAATGCCCTATTCCTCGTGTCAAGATGAAGTATGATTTTCTTGTTGGGGAGATACATATCCCCATTGAGGTGACTTAGTGGCTATTCGAAAATTCTCCGTTCTCTTTTGCGATTCGAGAAGGTTTTGTCATGAGGATTTGATCAACCCCATTGACGGATTTCTTTCGATGACCATGAAAAGGATGAATCAAGGAGTCACATACCTTTGTTTTAAGCTTTCACTTTCTGATGCTTAGAAGAAAAATGATAGATTTAGTTTAGTTTTTCCTGCCTTTTGTTTTAGCTTCCCGGAGAAAAATACCCCGAAAATAAAAGTTTTCCAATGGTCCTGAAAATCTAGTACTCCCTCCGTCCGGAAATACTTGTCCAAAATATTGATATAATGGATGTATCTATAACTAAAATAAGTCTAGATACATTTATCTCTAGGACAAGTATTTCCGGACGGAGGGAGTATGATTTTTTCTGGAATATTTGAAAAGTACTGGGACAGAGAGCTGGCCTGGGGGCCACACGAGTGGGTCACAAGCCCTGTAGCCTCCGCCCCCTGGTGGAGGCTACCAAGCTTGTGGGGCCCACAGGGACCCCCTCCACTCATTCCAGCTCCCATCCTCTTCTTCTACCTCCAAAAAAAATCGTTTCGCAGCTCAAACCCGTGTTCTTGCTCATTTGGCTGTGATTTTTGATCTCCTTGCTCAAAGCACCATTCTCCGAACCGTTTTGGGGAAATTACTCCTTGGTAAGTGACTCCTCCATTGGTCCAATTAGTTTTTGCTCTAGTGCTTTATCCTTCGCGTATTCTTGCTACCTTGGTGACCCTGTGCTTGAGCTAGAAATGTTGATTTTAGCTGGTCCCAAGTAGTTTTAACATGTGATACGGTCTACAGGCACTAGTAGGAGTAGTTACTACGAGTTTGGTTAATCCTTACTCACTTTTCTTTCGAAGTCTCTAAAAATTTCAGAATTTTTCAGAGCTAGAAAAAGGAGAAGATGAGGATGTTCTTGAGAGGCTCTGCAAGCCGTAACCCCAAGGAGGATGAGAAGAACCACCCCAAGTATGTGGTTCCTCGAGTCACAGAAGTTCGAGCGTGCGAGTGGACAAGTGATGAATTTTTGCGCGCCGCTGGGCTTTATGAAGACTTTTATTACTTGGTGGAGAACGCGGGTCTTACCGCATTCGTTGAAGATAAGTGCCCACAATACCTCCTCCTCACCAATATTTTCGTTCAAAGCTTCAACTTTTATCCGAGGAAGAATCCTCCTATGGTTGAGTTCATGTTCTACGATATCCCTCAGTGCATGCCACTACAGGATTTTTGCAATGTATGCAAACTACCTTACGTTGGGGATATTCATGATCCTCGTCCACGGGACTTGGAGGATTTCATAGGTACTATTGCTTATGGAGAGGACAGAGGAGTGTCTCGCGCTAGAATTGCTAGCATACATTTTCCTGTGCTTCGGTACTTCTCATTATTTGTGGGAAAATGTTTGATTGGCCGTGGGGAGGCTGGATCACTTAGTTCTCCAGACCTTGCGGTTTTGCGCGAAGGCCTTTATAACGATAAGACTTATAGCCTAGGTGCTATAGTAGCTGAGCGGTTGAACACAAACCGTTCCAAGGGTGTCTCCTATGGAGGTATCTATGCTACCCTTCTTGCCAGACACTTTGAGATACCTGTTAGACTGGGGGAGGAAGGAGAGATGCTTCTTCCTGAGAAATATCTGGATTATGACAGCATGGTTCACCATGATTTTCTGGATAGAGATGCTAGTAGACGGATGATTTATAACCTGGTATTTAGTCAGGGTACTCGAGAGACTATTACTTTGCCTGCTCCTTCTTTGTTCGATCTGCATGCAGGCAGGTACACTATTATGCACTCGGACATGTACGCATATTGGGGCTTGGCCCAACCACAGGCGCCCGTGCCCGAGCCGCCAGTCGAGTACCAGACGCCAGTTTATCGGTGGGAGCCAGAGGAGCTCACACAACAGTGGCATCCACAGTCCGCTCCGGAGTATCCCGGAGCTGGTTATTTCCCGCCATGGGAGTAGACCAAGCTAGGCCAAAAGCCTAAGCTTGGGGGAGTACGTGTTCTCACCGACTTTACATTCATGCTTATGCTTTCACTTTGTTAGCCGGTGTTTACACTTTGCCACTGTATTATCCATGCTAGTTTATTTTCGTTTTCTTGTTTTCTTGTTTTGTGTCCTTTTGAGAAACCCCAAAAAGAATTTTCCTTTCTTCTTTTGCTTGTTGGGAGTTTTCCCGTGTGAATAGTTTTCTTTTTCTTTGGGTCAAGGTGGAAGATATTGGTTTCAATGTTTAGTGGCTCTTGCATGCATACCTGTTTAGCTTTCAAAGAGCCATATTACTTTGTCTTCTCCTTTGTGTTTGCCTGCAGATTCCATCTTTAGTCCAATGCACGAGCACTCTTATTATTGTTCACATCGTTGGATCGTGCAAGTGAAAGGCAATAATGATGATATATGATGAAGTGACTGAGGTTGGAAAAGCTGGTATGAACTCTATCTATTTTGTATTTGTAATAAGACTAGCTTGTCGTCCCAGATTCAGCTTTGTTGTGAGAGAACCACATTTGCAATGACAACTTAGAGATCATAGTTTCTGATGCCATGCTTAATTAGCTGAGAGCTTATAATGGTTTGTCTTGAATGCCAACATAGATTTTGAGATGACTATGATGTAGTATGATAGGATGGTATTCTCCTTTGAATGATTCAAGTGGCTTGACTTGGCGCATGTTCATGCATGTAGTTGAAACAAAATCAACATAGCCTCTATGATGTTCATGTTCATGGTGATTTATATCCTGTTCATGCTTGCATTCCATGTTAGTCAAACTCATTGCATCTTGATCACTGTTGTCGTTCTCTAGTTGGTCACTTCCCAGTCTTTTGCTAGCCTTCACTTGTACTAAGCAGAATACTGCTTGTGCATCCACTTCCATAAACCCAAATGTTTTTCCATGAGAGTCCACCATACCTACCTATTTGCCGTATCTACCTGCCGTTCCAAGTAAATTTGCATGTGCCATTCTCTAAACCTTCAAGAAATAATTTGTTTCGCATGCCCGAACCGCTCATGTGGTGACAGCGGGCTATTGATATCTTCCATGTTAGGAGTGTTATCCTCGACATGTGTTTATTCACTGTCATTCACAAGAAAGGGGCCGGTAATTGGAATGCCCAGTTCCACGCTTAAATCGAAAACATAACTGTAAAATAAGACTCCCCCCAGATTGATGTTTGTATGGACGGTACCCGAAGGTTCGGCTCGCCGTGGAGTGTGATTGATTGGTGGTGGGGGAGTTAAAACTTTACTTTTCTGTTTGGGAACCGCCTATAGCATGAGTAGCATGGAAGATATTGAGAACTCTTGGTCATTGCGTTGACAATGAAAGCGTGCCACCCAAAATTATTATCTTTGTTTTCAAAGCTTGAGCTCTCGCACCTCTGCAAATCAATGCTTCCCTCTGCAAAGGGCCTGTCTATTTATTTTCTTGTTGAGTCATCCTCTTCTTGTATAAGCACCAATTAGAGAGAACCTCTGTCATTTTTATGCTTTGCTTTTGATTGATATTGAGTATGACTATGACTGGATCTTCGTTGCTATGGATTACAATGTTTAGTCAGCCCTTGATCTTTGAAAGTGCTCTGCATTTATGTTTTGCGGTCTCAGAAAGAGCTAGTGAGATACCACTTATTCATATTGCTTCATGCTTGTTTCGATTGAATTGTTGGTATCTGAAACTCATTATTATTTGCTCGCTAGCTGATTATGCCATTGATATTAGTTTACCGTGAGACATGGTGTCACTTGCTTATGTGGTTAACTTGTGATCTTGCTGAAATTCTGGTTATGAGTTAGACATAGTTGCAACAACAAGATCAAACAGAGTTTGTCAAAGTTTTTCTTTCTCTTTCAGTTTGTCAACTGAGTTGCTTGATGACAAGCAAGGTTTTAAGCTTGGGGGAGTTGATATGTCTCCATCGTATCTACCTTTCCAAACTCTTTTGCCCTTGTTTCAGACTCTAATTTGCATGATTTGAATGGAACTAACCTGGACTGACGCTGTTTTCAGCAGAATTGCCTTGGTGTTGTTTTTGTGCAGAAATGAAAGTTCTCGGAAAGTCCTGAAAATTTACGGAGAATATTTCTGGAAAATATGAAAAATACCTGCGCAAAGATCCACCGGAGGGGATGGGCCAGTGGGCCACAAGCCCTGTAGCCGTCGCCCCCCTGGTGGCGGCTACCAAGCTTGTGGGGCCCACGTGGCTCTGCCGCCCCCAAACTCAGCTCTATAAATTCACTTTCGTCCCAGAAAAGAATCAAGGGAGAAGATTTCGTCGCATTTGCGATACGGAGGCGCCGCCACATCCTGTTCTTCATCTGGAGGGCAGATCTGGAGTCCGTTTTGGGCTCCGGAGAGGGGAAAACGTCGCCATCATCATCATCAACCTTCTTCCCTCTCCAATTCCATGAAGCTCTTCGTCGTTCGTGACTAATTAATTCGTAGGCTCGCTGGGCGGTGATGAGTAGGATGAGATCTATCATGTAATTGAGTTAGTTTTGATAGGGATTGATCCCTAGTATCCACTATGTTCTGAGATTGATGTTGCTACTACTTTGCCATGCTTAATGCTTGTCACTAGGGCCCGAGTGCCATGATTTCAGATCTGAAATTATTATGTTGTCACCAATATATGTGTGTTTGAGATCCGATCTTGCAAGTTGTAGTTACGTACTATGTGTTATTATCCGGCAACCCCGGAGTGACAATAACCAGAACCACTCCCAGTGATGACCATAGTTTGAGGAGTTCATGGGTTCACCAAGTGCTAATGCGTTGGTCCAGTTCTTTATTAAAAGGAGAACCTTAATATCCCGTAGTTTCCTTTTGGACCCCGCTGCCACGGGAGGTATGGACAATAGACGTCATGGAAGTTCTTTTCCCTAAGCACGTATGACGACACACGGAATGCATGCCTACATCACATTGACGAACGGGAGCTAGCCACATATCTCTCCGTGTTGTAACTGTTGCATGATGGATATCATCCAAACAAATCACCGACCCATTGCCTACGAGTTTGTCCCACTACTGCTGTTACTTGCTACTATTGCTACTTGCTACTGCTGTCACTACTGCTGTTCCTTGCTACTGTTGTTACTTGTTTTGCTCTGCTTCTGTTACTACTGTTGCTGCTGCTGTTACTTGCTTTGCTCTGCTGCTACTTGCTATTGCTGTTGCTTGCTACTGTTGCTACTTGCTACTGCTGTTCCTTGCCATTGTTGTTACTCGTTACACTGCTGCTACATGCTACAATACTTTTTTCTCGCGTCATTGACGGGAAAGAATATTTTCCGTCCACGGGCAACTTCTGGCGCCATTGATACAACCGTTAGGAATAGTCTGCCGTCAACAGATCGTTTCTGGCAGTGTTGCTATCATACTACTTTGCTACTGATACTTTGCTTGCAGATACTAATCTTTCAGGTGTGGTTGAATCTGACACATTGAGCTGCTAATACTTGAGAATATTCTTCCACTTCCTGTCGGGCGAACCAACAAATTTGGCTTGAATACTCTACCCTCGAAAACTGCCTCGATCCCATGCGCTGGTGGGCTATTGCAAGACAATTTCTAATTGTTGACCAATTGGGAGCAGCTCACTTTGGACTCCGTTGCCGTGGAGGCATCAAGTCGAGAATAGTTGCACGTCAACATCATTTTTCTGGAGTCATTGCCAGGGAACTGCGATCAGTGATTCATTGTGAAGATTCTCATGAGTTCTAAGTTCATCATTTTTAAGTCTTGTTCTCTTTTCCGATGAATTCCATTCAAGCTATCCGTGTTCATCATATCCTTTTTCTTCCCTTAAATTCTTTTCCATGTTTTTAATTCTTATCAAGTCTTTCTTGTTTTTCATCTCTCTCTATTCTATCCGGAGTTTTCAAGATATCCCGGAGTTTCTTGTTTTCAATCCTTTCATTTGAGGTTGCCAACCTCATCAAGTTTTATTTATACCCATGCAATGTCTCTCTTCCTAATCAATTGTTTCAATGGTGTTTTCGTTTAGTGGGCCCATAACCCACAGGTTTCTCCTAGGATCTTATCTCGCTCTTCTAATCTTTTCCCGGAGATCTCTAATTATTTTCATCTATGACGTAAGTATGAATTTCATCAGTTATATTCCTTCTTCAAGATCACTTCAAATTTATTTATCATCATTGTCTCAACCTTTCCTTGTTCATTATTTCGGAATGTCTGAGTAATTTTGGTGGTGTTCCTCACATCTTTCTCAATCTGAAGACCGAAGAAGTGTTTCTATTAAATCTTGTCCATTCTTTTGAAGATTGTCATCTCGGCTTCGTGTTATCCTCTCAATTGTTTCTAATCATGAGTAATTCCTTCCATGTCTATCCGGTGCATTTCAGAGTTATTTTCATTTCTTGATCCTCCAAAGGCCATCATTTCAGAAGATTTCTTCATTCTTAGCTTTCAGCTTTCTTTTCAAATTCTTCTCAATTGTTGTCTCTTCGCTCGTCTCTCAATTATTCCGGTGCTTCATTCAAGTTTTTCTCTCAGGTGGATTATGATCTCTTCTTTCTCGTGTATCTTCATTCATTCTTGATATCCTCATTCATTTGTGAATTCTTATCGGTGCCTTCTTCAATCATTCTCTAATTGAATCATGCTCTCTTGTCCTCATGTAGCCCAGTTTATTTGTTTTATCCTCTTTCATTCCAAATTCTTACCGGTGGCTCGTTCAAGAATTCTTCAAGTGGTGCCTTATCTATCTCTCTCTTCAATCTTTTTTTGTTTTCAAGAATAATAAGTGATATGCTAAATCCGTTGCTTGTCATCAATTTAACTTGATGAAGGATGAGCATAACATAATTCTTATTCTTGTTTCATGAAGGTGATTTCAATTCTTCTTCCGGAGTGGCTCATGACATCAATGTCATTCATCTTCTTTTTCCGGAGTTCCAAGTTTTCTCAAGCATCTCTTCGTGAAGCTTCATCTAAATCATTGCAAGGCCTTTAATCTTATTTTTTCATCCTTTCATTCTGGTGTTCTTCAAGTGGTTTTCATGGTGGTTCTTCAAGATTTCAATTCATTCTCAAGTGTTCTTCAAAATTCTTGTTGGAGAACCTAGAGTATTCTTTCTCTTGCATTTCAAAGTGCAATTCTTCCTGCTTTATCCTTTGTGATGGTGTTATAGAATTCTTGTTAGTGGAGGAGTCTCGAAGAGAATTTGTTTCAAGAATGAGATATTTAAACCCACCAATTCTTTGATCATGAGATATTTTTAACCCATATTTTCGTTCCTTTGAGCTAGCTTGGTTTGTATTTCACCTAAATTTTTTCCTAAGGGTTGTTGCTATTATGGAGATTATCGGTGACCCATGTTCTCAATATATCCTCCTTGTGTAAGAAGTTTTGCCTTTCTTGTTGCATCCAATCAATCCTTGTTTGTGTTAGTCGCTGGTTGTCACCTCATTATTTTGAAATGGTTTCGTAAGTCCACTACAAGATTTTCTTCCGTTGTTGATTTTCCAACAACTCTGTTCTATCCTTCTTGTAAGATGCTTCTCAAATTCAATTGTGGTAGTAGTTGTCATTTTCTTATCCAGTCTTTCTTCCCAATGATCTAGTTTCCATTCTCTTGTTCCAGAGTTGTTGTGATGTTGCTCTCTTTTATCCATTACTTATTTTTATCATGATCATGTTCTTTCCTTTCTTATTTATTTAACCAGAGTGTTTTGTCTTTTTTTTCAAGATCTTCTATCTTATCAAATTTTGCCTCATTTTCCTACCGAAGTGTTGCCGAAATTTTGACTAAATTCTTGCTTGTTCCTTATGTCATTCTTAATCTCGTTGCAACCTTCAAGGATCGTTGGTTTCACTCATTTGTCACAGAAGCAACTAAGTTTTACCTCTTCCTTTCATCTTCCTCTTTTCATTCTAAGATCTCGGGGCGAGATCTCTTGTTAGTGTAGGAGAGTTGTAACATCCCGAGACCGATGCTTCACAAGATTCCACTTTTATTCCAATGCCGCCGTGTGATTAGATTGTTTGGTGCACTCATCATCGCATCATTCACATCATCCACATTGCATCGACACTGTGTTGTCGTCAGTTTTCAAAACCTGCATCTGTTATTAGTTGCAGTTCTCTCCGTTTTGCCGTTGACCATTTTGAGACCAACCACACACGCACGCGCCCGCGACATCGTCAAAATATTGTTTTAAAAGTGTGTATTAAACTTTCTCGGATTGGGTTGAAACTTAGCGTGCGGTCTTATTGTATGAAGGTAGGCAGCCTGCCAAATTTTGTCACAATCAGAGTTCGTTTGATACCTGCATCGTTAAACCTATAGCGGGAATATAGCAGGTCAATTGTTGGATGTTTCGGTATTTTAAACTCTATCGCCGGTTGCCCGTTTTCCCTCTATTCTATGCCTAGCCCCTGTGCATAGTGCACCGACATGCGCGCAACCAGTCTGTAAACCCCCGGGACCCGAAACCTGCGGTCGTGACTGTTGGGTCCAAATCAACCGTGTAATACCCCTAACCATCATCGATTTGTTAATCGGATTTCCTAACATATTGTTTTCCGCCGTCCGATCTAAATCGGAGGCCTCTAATTAGACCTCATATAGATCCTAGGCTATAAATAGATGTCCAACCCTAAATTCTAGGAGAGCTGTCACATCCCATTATCGACGTTGCCCTCTCCATTTCCTCCTCGTGTTCAGCACCGAGCCAACCAACAGTTACTCAGATCCAACCAGCCACACCCATCCCCACCCGATCTGGAACGCCGGATCTCAGATCCAATGGCCCAGGGTGCACCCCGCTCGCCCCACAACCGCTGCCCACGATCCCGATCTAGATTAGAAGCCCGAGCTCCCTCTCGTGACGCTCGACCCAGTCGCTGCCTCGCCGTCTCTGCTCCAGTTGTCATCGCTGAAACGCCCTCATAGAGCCGCAGCCAAGCTCGCGTGCTCGCCATCGCCTCGCGCCTCATTTCCCCGGTGAGTATCCCGCCATGGCCGCCAAATCCCTTCTTCATTGCTTCGTTCCTCTCTCACTATGGACATCTATCTCTTTTCTCTGCTGCAAGGAACCCCAAGGCCTTGCTCGGATCCGCGCCAAGGGCCATTGGACCCTCTCGTTTTGACGTTGCTGGTGCTGCGCGAGCCCGTGCGTTGTCGTTCCCATGCTCAACCCGGGAGTTGGCACCATGGATCCGGCGCACGAGCTCTGGCCCCGCTTGCCGTCATCCCTGCCTAGCGGGAGCACAAGACCAGCAGCGCCGTGGCCCTTTTGGACCTCGACCACCCTCCACCACCACCATCCCCGACAGGTCCCCGCATGCAGCAGCCCCAAAGCCGCAACTTTTGTCTGTTCTGTTGATTGTCGTTGCGTGCGTGCGTTGCGCAGAAGAAGACCCATTTTTTCATATTTTTAGGGCACACATGCGAATTTATCACTCGAGGTGCACACGCGAACTGACTAGCATTACCCGGTTCCATCCCAGAGATCTAGGGTTCGAATCCCAGCTGTGCCAATTTATTTTTGCCTATTTCTGTTGGCGTGCACCCTGCGTTTAGCTGATTCATGTTAATTCATGTTAACTTGACGCCCTCCATTTATCAGTAGCACATGCCGTAACCGAGCTGGTCAACCCACAACAATAACAAGTAGGAGGTCCCTGGTTCGAATCCCAGCCGCGCCCCTAATTTTCTTGCCATGTTCCGTTTATTTGCACACACACACACTTGGGCCTGATCTACCCGTGGGTCGTTGCACTATGATGCTTCAGGCCCATTCATTTTTTTCAGCTGTGTAGATTTGCGCTTTTTCCTCCACATGCGTATTTTTTAGAAAAATAACTGATTTTAAAATGCTTATATCTTTTAAACCGTGCGCCGGATTAATATTTTACAACTTTCATGCATATTTGAAACTGTTAACCTTGCTGTATGCCTCGATTGTGTGATGCCATGCTAAATTAGTTTAGTTCATAGCTAGGTAACCGTAGCTCCGTTGGAGATGAGATATATATGTAAACCGACTAGAATGACATGTAGTTTCACGTGCTCCACTTTATTTTACTGTTTAACAAACTTAAAAAATATTTAGGACAAATCTAGACAGATTTCAAAGTTAACTTCTGGGGTCGTTTCGGAAATGCTATATATCGTTTCCGACATCATTTAAAATGGCTAGATAGGTAGTTTATTAGTGCTTCACCTCTTGCCATATTTAAAGAACATTTAATATTGCCGTGTACCTAAACGGGAGTGAACTAAATAATTTGTATTTGTCAATATGCAACTTGTTGCATATTGAGCTTCACTTAATGGGTAGTGTTTGATTGTTGTGAATTGCCATGCCATGCCTTGCATAATTGAAATGGACATGCATCATATTAGGTTGTGCATCATATTGTGCATGTGTCGTGGTGAATATCGTGTGTTGATTATTGTTTCCGGTTTGCTTCTTATCGATAGAGTTCTAATCCACTTCGGAGTATGAGGATCCGTTCGACTATGTTTGTTCACCTGCTTTAGGGATTCATTCTTCTTCCAAGCGGGATGTTGGGCAAGATGACCATTTCCCTAGATACCGTTACTATCAATGCCATGCTAGTTGTCTCATTTCTTTCGCTATGTCTCGCTACTACCACTTAAATGTGAGCCTCCCAACATTGCCATGAAAAGCCTCTAACCTTTTCCACAACTCAGCAAACCATTGTTTGGCTATGTTACCGTTTGCTCAGCCGTCTTATAGCGTTGCTAGTTGCAGTTGCAGTTGCTTCCATGTGAAAACATGGGTTCCTTGTTATATCACCATTTTATTGCTAATTAATTTAATGCACCTATATCGTTGGTAAAAGGTGGAAGGCTTGGCCTTCTAGCCTGGTGTTTTGTTCCACCTTTGCCTCCTTGGTTTTGGCTACCGGTGTTATGTTCCATAAATGAGCGCTCCTAACATGCTCGGGGTTGTTATGGGGACCCCCTTGACTTTCATTTTGGGATATAATTCGTGTGGCAAGGACCAACATTGGTACTATATTTTCCCAACATAATAATACTGAACACCGTTAAAAAGCATATGGCGTCATGAACCCGAAGAGTAATTCAAAATAAAATAGGGAGGGCCAGTGCTGATGGTGTTGGTCCTAAATAAAGCACTATGCGGGGCCAACCCAAGGCAACTAGGGTGATGTCTATGAGGCCCTGTACACTAGCTTATCCGCCGTGCCCTGAGAACGAGATACGTGGCTCCTATCAGGATCGTCGACACGTCGGGCGGCCTTGCTACACTTGTTTTACCATTCTCGAGCGTCTCGTGTGTGGGATTCTGAGGATACTTTGGGCTATCTTGAGGTTGAGGTTTTCACAATAGGAACCCGAGGAGATCACGCGTTTTTTGTGATCGAGGTCATTCCGCGCAGCGTGTGGTAGTTTGTGATGGACTAGTTGGAGCACCCTTATAGGGTTAAATCTTTTGGAAAGACATGCCCATAGTTATATGGCAAACTTGGAAACTTTGTTTAACATCCGGTTCTAGATAACTTGAAGTAAACTGAATTTAAAACTTGCTAATTGTGTGTGTAACCGTGATGTCTCTTCTCGTGAGTTGTGTATCCGAAAGAGGACACGGTGGGGTTATGTTTGACATAAGTAGGCGTTCATGATCATTCATTTGATCATTATTAGTTCACGTCCACTATGCGTAGATCACCCCCTCTTTTATTCTTGTACTCATAAGTTAGCCACCTCAAATAAATGCTTAGTCGCTTGCTGAAGCCTCATCACTTAACCATACCTCACCCATTGAGCTTTGCTAGTATTGATACCTTTGGAAATGAGATTGCTGAGTCCATGTGGCTCATAGATTACTACAACAACAGTTGCAGGTATAGGTAAAGCGACAATTTGTTGTGAGCATGATGATTGTTTCATTTGGACTTTCTTCTTCTTCATCGATCTAGGATGGGTTCTAGGCCGGCAGCCCGGGATAGGAAGGATGGACGTCATTGTTTTATCGTTTGTTTTCGTCAGTAGTCGGACCCTGCTCTTCTTCATGATGATTGATTATGTTGTTGAATTGATGTGAACCTGATGTAGCTTGTGGCGAGTGTAATCCAATTCCATATACTCATCTCTTTTGTACATGTACTTGTAACGATATCCGTTCTTGCGAAACGACGAGATGCACTTCTATCCCTGTCGAGGTCTTCGTGCCAAAATAAGGATAAGAACGCATCTTGGGCATTACAGAGTGACTCCATAGTCACAGTCGTCGCCACGCTATCTTGAAAAAGATTTGTGGAAGACTTGACGTAGTGAATGCCACAAATAGGGATGGCAGTGAAGTCGGACTTGGGAGCGTCGTCATCCAGCTCGTTGGGCTTGGACATCTTGGTGGTACAGTCCTCATGCTCATGGTCATGGACCTTCGTCGTTGCGAAGTATGCTCGGGGTCGAGTAACCTTGGCCTTGATTTCTAGTTCTGCCTTGAGAGCACCGAAGTATAGGTCATCTAGAGACTTGTAGGTGTTGGTGAAGATAGTCTTGGCGATGTTGTTGTACAATCCTATCATTAAGTGGAACTTCATCCAAATGGGGTCGGCAACTCCGGCTTGTCGCAAGGCTTTCTTCATCTCCATGAAGTACTCACCGAGGGGCTTTGATCCTTGTATGGTGTTCTCCAGTAGGCATTGAAGATGTTCCGTGTATGTAGAAGGCACAAACTCTTGCCGCATAGCTTTCTTCGTCTTGGACCAACTCATCTCGAAGCTCTTCGAAGGTGCGTGAAGTCACCATGTCAAACGCATAGTCGTGGAAGTTTATTGTGGCACACTTCACTTGATCTTCGGAAGGGACTTGAAGTAGCTTGAGGTAGGTGTCCATCTTGCGCTCCCACTCGAGGTACTCTTCGGGGTCTTGAGTCCCATAGAATGGAATCTCGAATTCGATGTCGAAGTTGTAGTAGCTGGTGGAACTCACAGACTTGAGCTTGGGAAGCTGCTCTTGACGTGCTTGTCGATGAAGATGCCGCATATCCAAAGGTGAAGATGCCTTGAACTCACTTGGCGAAGATGCCAAGGTAGGCAGTGAAGTCATCGAGCGGTGGTTGATGTCGAGCTCGTGACCTTCACACTTGTTCTTAGTTGTACGCCTTGATGTGGGCGTTGTTATTTCTTCATGTCATTGATGGTGTCGATGCTGGTTTGATCTTGCTGGAGATGGTAACTCGGAAGCATGTTCACTTGAGTGTGTTCTCAAAGATGATGAAGATCTCGTGCGGTTGTTGATGAGGACCTTGAGCTCCTCCAAATGAGCATCCATGTTGGCGTCGATGGTTTTCTTCATGGCATCAAACTCGTCATTGCGGTTGTAGACCAAAGTAGATGTGCTTTCCCTATCAATCACAAGACTCGAGAAATGTTAGTGGGAAATGAAATAAACAATACCAAGATACTGTTTCCCAAAGTTGAGGATGTATCCCGTTTCACTCAATGTGACTTGAGAGAATAGTGGAATTGGTACTAGACTTGCTCACTCACACCTACAAAGTAAGGCTTATCGAGTGGCTTGGTAAGGACAAGTGGCACAAATTCATGCAAATTGAAGTCCAAGATTTAGTAGATGTTGAAATAAATCCAAAGGACTCAAAATGCAAAGCAAGTGATCACAAATATAGAGGAAGGCAATAAAGAAACACATGTGATGGGATAATGGGGCTTGTGCAACTATAGGGATGAGCAAAGCTCGTGTTGCACAGACACAAGGAGAGACACTAGCTTATTGCACGTTTGGGCACGATTCACCACTTGGCACCAATCCAATTCATGAAAGCAAAACATTTCATATTCATGTATCGTCATGCACAAATATCTATATTCTTGCTCAACTCTTTGCTTATAAGCTTTGATCTTTCTTTCTTACTTAGAAACTTTTTTGTCATGCTTTTTTTTTCTCTTCTCTTCCTTTCCACTATTCTTATTGAGCCTCAACCGACTATATGAGACAAGTATCACAAGATATGCACGGGAGCAAGAAATTGCACTATATGACATTTCCCATGATGCAACAGTATGATATCGTATCACTATGGTGCACAAGTTTTCGCGAAGCCCGACAATATTTGGATAGCTAGTCTCAATAGGTTTGAAGGTAATTGCAAAGATGGTGAGGCAAACCCATGGGTGTCTGATCTTTCACGAATTGCACGGGGATTCCTCAAGAACACGATGAACATGGGGATGAACAAGGAGAAATCACAAGAGAAAACACTCAAGAACAAGTCCAATCACACATCCACTAGACTCACCACACACAAGATCCACAAGGGTACATGAGCAACAAAGGGAAAGTAAGATACATGGTAGAGTTGATCCCAAATCCCATGGGGAGATGGGGCCTTGAATCCACTAGGGGATCTTCCCTCGTAAGGGGCCTTGGCATCCACTACGTGGTCTTCACACACGGAGGCATCTCCATGGGAGGAGGTAGTAGATGGATCTATGCTCAACAAAAGATATGTATAAGCTTAGCTTACCATAGAAAGGAGGAGGAGCTGATCTATTTATAGTCCAAGGTGAAATAGAGAGGTACATGGGTTGTGGCCCAACGGCGTGTGCGCAGACAGGGCTCGTACGTCCAAGAGGTGTGGGTCGTCCGGAGGCTCAGAGGGGCTCGGACGTCCGGTGTGGTCCGGTCGTCCGAGGACTTTGGATCGAAGCGGTGGTGTCGGATTTCCGGGCACGTCAGTCGTTCGAGGCTCGGTCGTCCGGGCAGTGTCAGCCATCTGGGCGTTGTGGCGAGAAGACTTGGGCGGCTCCACATGTCGGTCGTCCCGACGAGCTCGGACGTTCGAACGCTGGGACGACTCGGATGTGAGGAAGGGATCGGTAGTCCGACTGGTGGAGCGTTCAGCTGCATGCTTCCCTCGCGGATGGTGTAGTTGTTGCACATGCTGGCACTCCTCCACATCATTCATGAAGCTTCGACAATACCTATGCATGCAGATGAGAGGAGTGTCAAGTAGTATACCATCCTCGAAGGGCACAAGCTCACACGTATAAAGGAGAAGATTCACCTTTGTATGTATGAAGTAGATGTAGCACGTGTCACTTGGAAAGGGGACTCTTTGTTGGGTAACGTAGCATAAATTCAAAATTTTCCTACGCATATTCACATCTTCCTATGGAGAGACCAGCAACGAGAGAGGGGTAAGAGCATCTTCATACCTTTGAAGATCGCTAAGCGGAAGCGTTGCTAGAACGCGGTTGATGGAGTCGTACTCGTAGCGATTTCGATCTAGTGCCGAACTACGAACCTCCGCGTTCAACACACGTGTAGCCCGGTGATGTCTCCCGCACCTTGATCCAGCAAGGAGGAGGGAGAGGTTGGGTAAGAACTCAAGCAGCACGATGGCGTGGTGTCGATGGAGAGACGAGGTCTCCCGGCAGGGCTTCGCCAAGCACCGGCAGAGAGGAGGAGAAACAAGGGCAGGGCTGCGCCGAGGGAGAGGGAGAAGTCTGTCTCCCAAGGGCCAAAACCCCTCTTTATTTATAGGAGGAGGCGGAGGGGGTGCGCCACCCCTAGGGTTCCCCCTAGGTGGTGCGGCAGCCACCAGATGGGAAAAGGGGGGCGGCGGCTAGGGTGGGAGGGGGTGGCGCACCACTTGGTGGGCCTAAGGCCCACCTGCGCCTAGGGTTGCCCCCTCTCCCCACCACTTGCGCATTGGGCTGGGTGTGGGAGGTGCACCAGCCCACCTAGGGGCTGGTTCCCTCCCACACTTGGCCCATCTAGCCTCTTGGGGTCGTTGCCCCCCTCCGGTGGGCCCCCGGGGCCACCTCCGGTGGTCCCGGTGGTCCCGGTACGTTACCGGTGACGCCCGAAACACTTCCGGCGTCCGAACCCATCCATCCTATATATCAATCTTTACCTCCGGACCATTCCGGAGCTCCTCGTGACGTCTGGGATCTCATCCGGGACTCCGAACAACTTTAAGTAACCTCGTATAACAATTCCCTATAACCCTAGCGTCATCGAACCTTAAGTGTGTAGACCCTACGGGTTCGGGAGACAGGCAGACATGACCGAGACACCTCTCCGAACAATAATCATCAGCGGGGTCTGGATACCCATGGTGGCTCCCACTTGCTCCATGATGATCTCATCAGATGAACCACGATGTCAAGGATTCAATCAATCCCGTATACGATTCCCTTTGTCTGTCGGTATAGAACTTGCCCGGGATTCGATCGTCGGTATACCCATACCTTGTTCAATCTCGTTACCGGTAAGTCTCTTTACTCGTTCCGTAGCACGTCATCGTGTGACTAACTCCTTAGTAACATTGAGCTCATGATGATGTTCTACCGAGTGGGCCCAGAGATACCTCTCCGTCACACGGAGTGACAAATCCCGATCTCGATTCGTACCAACCCAACAGACACTTTCAGAAATACCCGTAGTGCACCTTTATAGTCACCCAGTTACGTTGTGACGTTTGATACACCCAAAGCACTCCTACCATATCCGGGAGTTGCACAATCTCACGGTCGAAGGAAAAGACACTTGACATTAGAAATGCTTTAGCATACGAACAATACGATCTAGTGCTATGCTTAGGATTGGGTCTTGTCCATCACATCATTCTCCCAATGATGTGATCCCGTTATCAATGACATCTAATGCCCATGATCAGGAAACCATGATCATCTATTGACTAACGAGCTAGCCAACTAGAGGCTTGCTAGGGACACATTGTGATCTATTTATTCACACATGTATTACTGTTTCCTGTTAATACAATTATAGCATGAACAATAGACTATTATCATGAACAAGGAAATATGATAATAACCATTTTATTATTGCCTCTAGGGCATATTTCCAACAGTCTCCCACTTGCACTAGAGTCAATAATCTAGTTACATTGTGATGTATCGAACACCCATAGCATTATGGTGTTGATCATGTTTTGCTCGTGTTAGAAGTTTAGTCAACGGGTCTGCAATATTCAGATCCGTGTGTACTTTACAAATATCTATTACTCCACTCTGGACATGGTCCTGGATGGAGTTGTAGCGGCGTTTGATGTGCTTCGTCTTCCTGTGAAACCTGGGCTCCTTGGCTATGGCAATGGCCCCAGCGTTATCACAGAAGAGTGTCATTGGACCCGACGCGCTTGGAACCACTCCAAGGTCGGCGATGAGCTCCTTCATCCAAATTCCTTCATGAGCCGCTTCTGAAGCAGCTATGTACTCCGCTTCACATGTAGATGCTGCCACGACTTCTTGCTTGCTGCTGCACCAGCTCACTGCCCCACCATTCAAAACATATACATATCCGGTATGTGACTTAGAGTCATCCGGATCTGTGTCGAAGCTAGCATCGGCGTAACCCTTTACGACGTGCTCTTCGTCACCTCCATAAATGAGAAACATCTCCTTAGTCCTTTTCAGGTACTTAAGGATATTCTTGACCACTGTCCAGTGTTCCATACCGGGATCACTTTGGTACCTCCCTACCAAACTTATGGCAAGGTTTATATTAGGTATGGTACACAGCATGGCATACATAAGAGAGCGTGTGGCTGAAGCATAGGGGACATAACTCATCTTCTCTCTATCTGCTGTCGTGGTCGGCGACTGAGTCTTACTCAATCTCATACCTTGCAAAACTAGCAAGAACCCTTTCTTTGAGTTTTCCATATTGAACTTCTCCAATATCTTGTCAAGGTATGTGCTTTGCGAAAGACCTATGAGGCGTCTCGATCTATCTCTATAGATCTTGATGCCTAATATGTATGCAGCTTCTCCAAGGTCCTTCATTGAAAAACTCTTGTTCAAATAGGCCTTTATGCTCTCCAACATCTCTATATTATCCCCCATCAATAATATGTCATCCACATACAGTACGAGGAAAGCTACAGAGCTCCTACTCACTTTCTTGTACAGACAGGCTTCTCCGTAAACCTATATGAACCCAAACGCTTTAATCACCTCATTAAAGCAAATGTTGCAACTCCGAGATGCTTGCACGAGCCCATAGATGGAGCACTGGAGCTTGCACACTTTGTTAGCACCCTTAGGGTCGACAAAACCTTCTGGTTGCATCATATACAACTCTTCCTTAAGGTTCCCGTTAAGGAACGATGTTTTGACGTCCATTTGCTAAATTTCATAATCATAAAAGGCGGCAATCGCTAACATGATTCGGACTGATTTCAGCTTCGCTACGGGAGAGAAAGTCTCTTCGTAGTCAACTCCTTGAATTTGTCGAAAACCCTTTGCGACAAGTCAAGCTTTATAAACGGTTACATTACCGTCTGCATCAGTCTTCTTCTTGAAGATCCATTTATTTTCAATGGCTCGCCGGTCATCGGGCAAGTCCACCAAAGTCCATACTTTGTTCTCATACATGGATCCTATCTCGAATTTCATAGCTTCAAGCCATTTGTTGGAATCCGGGCCCGCCATCGCTTCTTCATAGTTCGAAGGTTCACCGTTGTCTAACAACATGATTTCCATCACAGGGTTGTCGTACCACTCTGGTGCGGAGCGTGCCCTTGTGGACCTTCGCGGTTCAGTACTAACTTGATCTGAAGCTTCATGATCATCATCATTAACTTCCTCTTCAGTTGGTGTAGGCGCCACAGGAACAACTTCCCGCGCTGCGCTACTATCCTGTTCGAGAGGGGATGTAATTACCTCATCAAGTTCTACCTTCCTCCCACTTACTTCTTTCGAGAGAAACTCTTTCTCTAGAAAGGATCCGTTCTTGGCAACAAAGGTTTTACCTTTGGATCTAAGATAGAAGGTATACCCAATAGTTTCCTTAGGGTATCCTATGAATACGCATTTCTCCGCTTTGGGTTCGAGCTTTTCTGGTTGAAGTTTCTTCACATAAGCATCGCAGCCCCAAACTTTAAGAAACGACAACTTAGGTTTCTTGCCAAACCATAGTCCATACGGTGTCGTCTCAATAGATTTAGACGGTGCCCTATTTAAAGTGAATGCTGCAGTTTCTAATGCGTATCCCCAAAATGATAGCGGTAAGTCGGTAAGAGACATCATAGATCGTACCATATCTAATAGAGTGCGATTACGACGTTCAAACACTCTGTTGCGTTGCGGTGTGCTAGGCGTCGTCAGTTGTGAAACGATTCAACACTTCCTTAGGTGTGTGCCAAACTCGTGACTCAAATATTCTCCTCCACGATCAGATCGTAGACATTTAATTTTCCTGTCACGTTGATTCTCGACCTCACTCTGAAATTCCTTGAACTTTTCAAAAGTCTCAGATTTGTGCTTCATCAAGTAGATATACCCATACCTACTCAAATCATCGGTGAGAGTGAGAACATAACGATAGCCACTGTGAGCTTCAACATTCATTTGACCACACACATCAGTATGTATTATTTCCAATAAGTCGGTTGCTCTCTCCATTATTCCTGAGAATGGAGTCTTAGTCATCTTGCCCATGAGGCACGGTTCGCATGTGTCAAATGATTCAAAGTCAAGAGACTCTAATAGTCCATCAGTATGGAGCTTCTTCATGCGCATAACACCGATATGACCAAGGCGGCAGTGCCACAAGTATGTGGGACTATCATTATCAACTTTACATCTTTTGGTACTCACACTATGAATATGTGTAACATCATGATCGAGATTCATCAAGAATAAACCATTTACCAGCGGAGCATGACCATAAAACATATCAGTCATATAAATAGAACAACCATTATTCTCTGACTTAAATGAGTAGCCGTCTCGCATTAAGCAAGACCCTGATACAATGTTCATGCTTAAAGCTGGTACTATATAACAATTATTAAGGTTAAGACTAATCCCGACGGTAGATGTAGAGGTAGCGTGCCGACGGCGGTCACATCAACCTTTGAACCATTCCCGACGCGCATCGTCACCTCATCCTTGGCCAGTCTCCGCTTATTCCGTAGTTCCTGTTTTGAGTTGCAAATGTGAGCAACAACACCGGTATCAAATACCCAGGAGCTACTACGAGAGTTGGTAAGGTACACATCAATAACATGTATATCACATATACCTTTAACGTTGCCGGCCTTCTTATCCGCTAAGTATTTGGGTTCGTTCCGCTTCCAGTGACCTTTTCCCTTGCAATAGAAGCACTCAGTCTCAGGCTTGGGTCCATTCTTTTTCTTCTTCCCGGTATCTGGCTTACCGGGTGCGGCAACAGCTTTGCCGTCTTTCTTGAAGTTCTTCTTACCCTTGCCCTTCTTGAAACTAGTGGTCTTGTTGACCATCAACACTTGATGCTCTTTCTTGATTTCTACTTCTGCAGACTTGAGCATCGAGTACAACTCGGGAATGGTTTTATCCATCCCTTGCATGTTGTAGTTAAGCACAAAGCCTTTGTAGCTTGGTGGGAGAGACTGGAGGATTTTGTCAATTATAGCATCATCCGGAAGTTCGACTCCAAGTGAAGTCAGACGACCGTGTAACCCAGACATTTTGAGTATGTGCTCACTGACAGAACTGTTCTCCTCCATCTTACAGCTAAAGAACTTGTCGGAGACTTCATATCTCTCGACACAGACATGGGCTTGAAAAACTAGCTTCAGCTCCTGGAACATCTCATATGCTCCGTGTTGCTCAAAACGCCTTTGGAACCCCGTTTCTAAACTGTATAACATGCCACACCTAACCAGAGAGTAGTCATCACTCCGCGTTTGCCAGACGTTCAGAATGTCCTGGGCTGCTGCAGGAGCGGGAGGGTCACCTAGAGGCGCATCAAGGACATAAGCCTTTTTAGCTGCTTCAAGGATGAGCTTCAAGTTGCGAACCCAGTCCGCATAGTTGCTACCATCATCTTTCAGCTTGTTTTTCACTACGAATGCGTTGAAATTGAGGTTGACATTGGCCATCTACAATATTTATAAAGACAACTTTTAGACTACGTTCATGACAATTAAGTTCATTTAATCAAATTAAGTATGAACTCCCACTTAAATCGACATCCCTCTAGTCATCTAAGTGATACATGATCCATGTTGACTAACCCGTGTCCGATCATCACATGAGACAGACTAGTCACCATGGTGAGCAACTTCATGCTGATCGTATTCAACCATACGACTCATGTTCGACCTTTCGGTCTCTTGTATTCGAGGTCATGTCTGTACATGCTAAGCTCGTCGAGTCAACCTAGGTGTTTCGCATGTGTAAATCTGTCTTACACCCGTTGTATGCGAACGTTAGAATCTATCACACCCGATCATCACGTGGTGCTTCGAGACAACGAACCTTCGCAATGGTGCACACTTAGGGGAATACGTTCTCGAAATTTTAAGAGGGATCATCTTATTATGCTACCGTCGTTCTAAGCAATAAGATGAAAAACATGATAAACATCACAATGCAATCATATAGTGACATGATATGGGCATTATCATCTTTGCCCTTTCGATCTCCATCTTCACGCATCGCATGATCATCATCGTCACCGGCGTGACACCATGATCTCCATCATCATGATCTCTATCAACGTGTCTCCGTGAAGTCGTCACGCCAACTACTACTATCACTACTACTATAGCTAACCGTTAGAAATGAAGTAAAAGTAGTAAGCACACCGCGTTGCATCTCATACAATAAATTAAGACAACTCCTATGGCTCCTGCCGGTTGTCATACTCATCGACATGCAAGTCGTGAAACCTATTACAATAACATGATCATCTCATACATCATACATGCAACATCACAACTTTGGCCATATCACATTACATGTCAAACCCTCCAAAAACAAGTTAGACGTCCTCTAATTGTTGTTGCAAGTTTTACGTGGCTGATTTGATTTTCTAGCAAGAACGCCTTCTTACCTACGTGACAGCCACAACGATGATATGCCAAAGCTATTTACCCTTCATAAGGACCCTTTTCATCAAATCCAATCCGACTAGAGTAGGAGAGACAGACACCCGCTAGCCACCTTTATGCACGGTGTGCATGTCTGTCGGTGGAACCAGTCTCACGTAAGCGTACGTGTAAAGTCGGTCTGGCCGCTTCATCCCACAATACCGCCGGAAAAGAATAAGACTAGTAGTGGCAAGAAAATTGACAAATCATCGCCCACAACTTCTGTGTTCTACTCATGCATAGAATCTACGCATAGAAAACCTGGCTCGGATGCCACTGTTGGGTAACGTAGCATAAATTCAAAATTTTCCTCAGCATATTCAGATCTTCCTATGGAGAGACCAGCAACGAGAGAGGGGTAAGAGCATCTTCATACCTTTGAAGATCGCTAAGCGGAAGCGTTGCTAGAACGCGGTTGATGGAGCCGTACTCGCAGCGATTCCGATCTAGTGCCGAAATACGGCACCTCCGCGTTCAACACACGTGCAGCCCGGTGATGTCTCCCGCACCTTGATCCAGCAAGGAGGAGGGAGAGGTTGGGGAAGAACTCCAGCAGCACGATGGCGTGATGTCGATGGAGAGACGAGGTCTCCCGGCAGGGGTTCGCCAAGCACCGGCAGAGAGGAGGAGAAAGAAGGGCACGGTTGCGCCGAGGGAGAGGGAGAAGTCTGTCTCCCAAGGGCCAAAACCCCTCTCTATTTATAGGACGAGGGGGAGGGGGGTGCGCCACCCCTAGGGTTCCCCCTAGGTGGTGCGGCAGCCACCAGATGGGAAAAGGGGGGCGGCTAGGGTGGGAGGGGTGGCGCACCACCTGGTGGGCCTAAGGCCCACCTGCGCCTAGGGTTGCCCCCTTTCCCGACCACTTGTGCATTGGGCTGGGTGTGGGAGGCGCACCAGCCCACCTAGGGGCTGGTTCCCTCCCGCACTTGGCCCATATAGCCTCTTGGGGTCGTTGCCCCCCTTCGGTGGACCCCCGGGGTAACCTCCGATGGTCCCAGTGGTCCCGGTACGTTACCGGTGACGCCCGAAACACTTCCGGCGTCCGAACCCATCCATCCTATATATCAATCTTTACCTTGGGACCATTCTGGAGCTCCTCATGACGTCCGGGATCTCATCCAGGACTTCGAACAACTTTTGGTAACCTCGTATAACAATTCCCTATAACCCTAGCGTCATCGAACCATAAGTGTGTAGACCCTACGGGTTCGGGAGACAGGCAGACATGACCGAGACACCTCTCCGGACAATAACCATCAGCGGGGTCTGGATACACATGGTGGCTCCCACTTGCTCCACGATGATCTCATCGGATGAACCACGATGTCAAGGATTCAATCAATCCCGTATATGATTCCCTTTGTTTGTCGGTATAGAACTTGCCCGAGATTCGATCGTCGGTATACCCATACCTTGTTCAATCTCGTTACCGGTAGGTCTCTTTACTCGTTCCGTAGCACCTCATCGTGTGACTAACTCCTTAGTCACATTGAGCTCATGATGATGTTCTACCGAGTGGGCCCAGAGATACCTCTCCGTCACACGGAGTGACAAATCCTGATCTCGATTCGTACCAACCCAACAGACACTTTCAGAGATACCCGTAGTGCACCTTTATAGTCACCCAGTTACGTTGTGACGTTTGATACACCCAAAGCACTCCTACGGTATCCAGGAGTTGCACAATCTCACGGTCGAAGGAAAAGACACTTGACATTAGAAAAGCTTTAGCATACGAACAATACGATCTAGTGCTATGCTTAGGATTGGGTCTTGTCCATCACATCATTCTCCCAATGATGTGATCCCGTTATCAATGACATCTAATGCCCATGATCAGGAAACCATGATCATCTATTGACTAACGAGCTAGCCAACTAGAGGCTTGCTAGGGACACATTGTGATCTATTTATTCACACATGTATTATTGTTTCCTGTTAATACAATTATAGCATGAACAAGGAAATATGATAATAACCATTTTATTATTGCCTCTAGGGCATATTTCCAACACTCTTGCCATGCTGATGTCCGCGGGATCCTCCATATCATACCCTTCCCCTTGGGAAAGATCCGTCCTTGGATAAAAATCCAAATCACCATGGGAAGGAGATGACATCGCCGTGTAGAAGCGGACGATCACCAAGCACTCATTAGCATCATGCTCTAAAGGGGCACTCTCCAATGTCTCACCATCTATGAATTCCCGCGGTATGAGAACATACGACAAACACTTGGAATAACAAATGTGGTTAGCGTTAGAGCAAAACCAAGCATTCAAGTGGTGAATCACTGAACAAGTGTTGTCATCATGCATATCATATGGTGTGACAAAGGATTGTTGCATGTCATGTAAGCTTATAGATTGAGCACACGCGATGCAATCATGGGAACAAATATGCAAGGGTGAGGTAGGGGTGCATATGTATGTGACAATATAAGAAGCATCTACCTCATGGTCAAATCAATCATGCACAAAGTGCTCAACGTATGGCCTATGGTAGGCATACGAATCACTCACAACACCGAATAAAATGAAGTGTCTAAACACATGGGGAAATCCAAAGTGCAAAGAAATCCAAGCATAATGTGCACATGGTGCAGTGAAGATAGTGAGGCACTCAACACAATAGAAAGAGCAAGTGGTCATCATGTGGGAGGCAATCAAGGCAAGCATGTAGAAAGCAATCTCGGATGGTAAATGTGAAGAATGGACATTATTGCAACCAAGTAGATGAGAAGAGCAAGCAATTCACAAGTTGGATGCGACACACAAGGCATATATGTCATGAAGCATGGCAATGTGGCAATCAAGAGGAAAAGCAAGATCACTAACATGTGTGCAAGTAAGTGGTCCAAGATGACCAATGTATGTCACTGTACAAGCAACACAAGTAGGATGAGCCACAATATCCATGCTCAAAAAGGATGTCACCTCAAAAGCGTGACCTTGTGTGTCCTTCACAATGTCGATGCGCAAGGAAGTGCGATGTAGAAACGCATTGGATTAGCACGACTCGCTCTCAAGGGCTCGAACGGTCAACTCACGTGAAGTGGTAGTTGACATGTAGTCAAAGCGTCCTACACGTACACACAACAAAGAGAAGAATGTATGTGCATGATAGACAAACAAATCATCCATCATGATGGTTTTCTTCTCTTGCACATAACCGTTAGGAGCACAAGAACATGAATAACATGATGCAACAGTGGCAATATTCATGGTACTAGGCATATGGTCCAAAGAAGGAAGACAAGCAAGCTTCACATGAAAGATGTCAAAATCTCCAATGACATGAGAGAAAGCTGTGGGGACAATCTCACGAGGAAAATTAATAGCATTGTTGCACTCAATACATGGCAAATCATCTAGCATGAGAGAGGCAACACATGGAGACATATGACAATAAGCAATATCAATCATGTGCGAAGCATGGCAATGGTTGTCATCAACCGCATGAAAAGACCAAGTATGAATCATTGGTGATGCAACAGAGGCAAGCATATCGATTATGTCGTGCAAACTAGTAGTGCAAAGATGCAACATAAAGCCCTGTTGATGAGGATGTCCAAAGTGGTTGACCGCATAGGGGCCCCAAAATTGTGAGGCCCCACATCAGGTAAAAACTATCACGCAACTCCGTGTGTGTGAGCCGCCCGAGTCTGATGAGATCGCCCATCAATCACTACAGCAAGCCCTAGGGCCGTAGTCCTCCCCACCCACCCCTACCCCAAGTCACCCCCTTGCACAATTGAGTCGCCTCTAATCTCACTCAAGGTCTACTGTAGTCTGTCGTCGGCCGCTGCTCTCCCCTAATCCAGCACGACTTGTTAGCTAATCTGTGCCTCCACCGCGATCCAATCACGATCTAGTGCCAAACGGATGAGACCTCCCCGTTTAGCACATGTGCAACTCGACGACGATCTCCGCCTTATTGATCCAACAAGAGGGGCGAATAAGTAGATGAATTCTACGACAACACGATGGCTTGGTGGCGGTGGTTGAGAAGCTGATCTGGCATGTCTACACCGTGCGCTAATGAATCGACCTACGGGGCATGCCGAACTAGTGGAGGGAGAGGGGTTGCGCCGTGGCTTGTGGTGCGCCTAGCCTCTTTCCTCTCCACTATGTATAGGTGGAAGGGAGGAGTGGTGCCCTAGGGAGAATTTCCTAGGGTTGGCCGGCGGTGCACAAAGGGGAGGAATCCTTCTCCAATTCGGTTTGGTGGAGGAGTCCTCCTCCTCCTAGTGTGGTTCCTCCCCACCTCTCTATTCGGCCGAACAGGCCCATGAGGCTAGCCACCCAGCCCACCAGGAGCTGGTGCGCCACCTCTAGGCCCATAGGGTTCTCCTCCGGGTGGGTGGCCCCTCCGGGTGAAATCCCGGAACCCATTCATCACCCCCAGTACTTTACTAGTAATGCCTGAAATCGTTCCGAAACACAAATATACCTTTACTATATATCAATATTCATCTCCGGACGATTCCAGAACTCCTTGTGACGTCCGGGATCTCATCCGGGACTCCGGACAACATTCGGTTACCAACATACATAATTCAACTATACCAAAACATCGCTGAACCTTAAGTGTGCACACCTTACGGGTTCGAGAACTATGTAGACATGACCGAGACACTCTCTAGTCAATAAACAATAGAGGGACCTCGATGTCTATATTGTCTCCTAAATATTCTACAAAGATCTTTATCGGTTGAACCTCTATGTCAAGTATTTAGTTAATCATGTATATTATTCCCTTTGTCCTTCGGTATATTACTTGCCCGAGGTTCAATCGTCGGCATCTCTATACCTAGTTCAATCTCGTTACCAACAAGTATATTTACTCGCAAGTCTCTTTACTCATTCTGTGATACAAAATCCCGTGACTAACTCTTTAGTCACATTGCTTGCAAGGCTGGTTGTGATGTTGTATTACCGAGTGGGCCCTGAGATACAGCTCCATCACATGGAGTGACAAATCCCACTCTTAATCCATGCCAACTCAACACACACCTTCGGAGATACCTATAGAGTAACTTTATAGTTACCCAGTTACGTTGCGACATTTGATACACACAAGGTATTCCTTCGGTGTCCTTGGGTTACATGATCTCATGGTCATAGGAACATATACTTGACATGCAGAAAACAGTAGCAATAAACTGACACGATCACATGCTACGTCCATAGTTTGGTTCTTGTCCATCACATCATTGTCCTAATGATGTGATCCCGTCAACAATGACATCCAATGTCCATGATCAGGAAACCATGATCATCTATTGATCAACGAGCTAGCCAACTAGAGGCTTGCTAGGGACACATTGTGATCTATTTATTCACACATGTATTACTGTTTCCTGTTAATACAATTATAGCATGAACAATAGACGATTATCATGAACAAGGAAATGTGATAATAACCATTTTATTATTGCCTCTAGGGCATATTTCCAACAGTCTCCCACTTGCACTAGAGTCAATAATCTAGTTACATTGTGATGAATCAAACACCCATAGCATTGTGGTATTGATCATGTTTTGCTCGTGGAAGAGGTTTAGTCAACGGGTCTGCAATATTCAGATTCATGTGTACTTTACAAATATCTATGACTCCTCTCTAGACCTGGTCATGGATGGAGTTGTAGCGGTGTTGGATGTGCTTGGTCTTCCAGTGAAATTTTTGCTCCTTGGCTATGGCAATGGCTCCAGTGTTATCACAGAAGAGTGTCATCAGACCTGGCGCGCTTGGAACCACTCCAAGGTCGGTGATGAACTCCTTCATCCAGATCCCTTCATGAGCCGCTTCCTAAGCAGCTATGTACTCCGCTTCTTATGTAGATGCTGCCACGATGTCTCGCTTGCTGCTGCACCAGCTCACTGCCCCACCATTCAGAACATACACGTATCCAGTCTGTGCTTAGAGTCATACGGATCTGTGTCAAAGCTAGCATCGGCGTAACCCTTTACGACGAGCTCTTCGTCACCTCCATAAACGAGAAACATCTCCTTAGTCATTTTCAGGTACTTAAGGATATTATTGACCATTGTCGAGTGTTCCATACCGGGATCACTTTCGTACCTCCCTACCAAACTTACTGCAAGGTTTATATCAGGTCTAGTACACAACATGGCATACATTAGAGAGCCCACGGCTGAAGCGTAGGGGACAGTACTAATCTTCTCTATATCTGCTCCCATGGTCGGTGACTGAGTCTTACTCAATCTCTTGCCTTGCAAAACTAGCAAGAACCCCTTCTTTGAGTTTTCCATATTAAACTTCTTCAATATCTTGTCAAGGTACGTACTTTGTGAAAGACCTATGAGGCGTCTCGATCTATCTCTATAGATCTTGATGCCTAATATGTATGCAGCTTCTCCAAGGTACTTCATTGAAAAACTCTTATTCAAGTAGGCCTTTATGCTCTCCAATAACTCTATAACATTCCCCATCAATAATATGCCATCCACATATAGTATGAGAAAAGCTACACAGGTCCCACTCACTTTCTTGTACAGACACGCTTCTCCATAAACCTGTATGAACCCAAACGCTTTAATCACCTCATTAAAGCGAATGATCCAACTCCGAGATGCTTGCACCAGCCCATAGATGGAGCGCTGGAGCTTGCATACCTTGTTAGCACTCTTAGGATTGACAAAACCTTCTGGTTGCATCATATACAACTCTTCCTTAAGATACCCGTCAAGGAACGCTGTTTTGATGTCCATTTGCCAAATTTCATAATCATGAAAAGCGGCAATTGCTAACATGATTCAGACTGACTTCAGCTTTGCTACGGGAGAGAAGGTCTCATCGTAGTCAACTCCTTAAATTTGTCGAAAACCCTTTGCGACAAGTCGATCTTTATAAACGGTCATATTACCATTTGCGTCAGTCTTCTTCTTGAAGATCCATTTATTTTCTATGGCTCGCCGATCATCGGGCAAGTCCATCAAAGTCCATACTTTGTTCTCATACATGGATCCTATCTCGATTTCATGGCCTCAAGCCATTTGTTGGAATCCGGGCCCGCCATCGCTTCTTCATAGTTCGAAGGTTCATAGTTGTCTATCAACATGATTTCCATCATAGGTTTGCCATACCACTCTGGTGCGGAACGTACTCTTGTGGACCTTCGTGGTTCAGTAGCAACTTGTTCCGAAGCTTCATGATCATCATCATTAACTTCCTCTTCAGTTGGTGTAGGCGCCACAGGAACAATTTCCCGTGCTGCGCTACTCTCCGGTTCGAGAGGGGTTACAATTACATCATGAAGTTCTACTTTCCTCCCACTTACTTCTTTCGAGAGAAACTCTTTCTCTAGAAAGGATCCGTTCTTGGCAACAAAGGTTTTACCTTCGGATCTAAGATAGAAGGTATACCCAATAGTTTCCTTAGGGTATCCTATGAATACACATTTCTCCGCTTTGGGTTCAAGCTTTTCTGGTTGAAGTTTCTTCACATAAGCATCGCAGCCCCAAACTTTTAGGAACGACAGCTTAGGTTTCTTGCCAAACCATAATTCATACGGTGTCGTCTCATCGGATTTAGACGGTGCCCTATTTAAAGTGAATGTTGTAGTTTCCAATGCGTACCCCAAAATGATAGTGGTAAGTCGGTAAGAGACATCATAGATCGTACCATATCTAATAAAGTGCGATTACGATGTTCAGACACTCTGTTACGTTGCGTTGTGCCCGGCGGCGTCAGTTGTGAAACAATTCCACATTTCCTTAGGTGTGTGCCAAACTTGTGACTTAAATATTCTCCTCCATGATCAGATCGTAGACACTTTATTTTCTTGTCATGTTGATTCTCAACCTCACTCTGAAATTCCTTGAACTTTTCAAACGTCTCAGATTTATGCTTCATCAAGTAGATATACCCATACCTACTCAAATCATCAGTGAGAGTGAGAACATAACGATAGCCATGCGATCTTCAACGTTCATTGGACCACACACATCAGTATGTATTATTTCCAATAAGTCGGTTGCCCATGCGGCACGGTTCGCATGTGTCAAATGATTCAAAGTCAAGAGACTCTAACAGTCCATCAGTATGGAGTTTCTTCATGCGCTTAACACCGATATGACCAAGGCGGCAGTGCCACAAGTATGTGGGACTATCATTATCAATTTTACATCTTTCGGTATTCACACTATGAATATGTGTAACATCACGATCGAGATTCATAAAGAATAAACCATTCACCAGCAGAGAAGGACCATAAAACATATCACTCATATAAATAGAACAACCATTATTCTCTGACTTAAATGAGTAGCCTGCTCGCATTAAACAAGACCCCGATACAATGTTCATGCTCAAAGCTGGTACTAAATAACAATTATTAAGGTTTAAAACTAATCCCGAAGGTAGATGTAGAGGCAGCGTGCCGACGGCGATCACATCGACCTTGGAGCCATTCCCGACGCGCATCGTCACGTCGTCATTAGCCAACCTCCGTTTATTCCACAGTTCTTGCTTTGAGTTGCAAATGTGAGCAACAACACCGGTATCAAATATCCAGGAGCTACTACGAGCACTGGTAAGGTACACATCAATAACATGTATATCACATATACCTTTGATGTTGCCGGCCTTCTTATCCGCTAAGTACTTGGGGCAGTTCCGCTTCCAGTGACCCTTTCCCTTGCAATAGAAGCACTCAGTCTCAGGCTTGGGTCCATTCTTTTTCTTCTTCCCGGCATCTGGCTTACCGGGCGCGGCAACAGCTTTGCCGTGTTTCTTGAAGTTCTTCTTACCCTTGCCCTTCTTGAAACTAGTGGTCTTGTTGACCATCAACACTTGATGCTCCTTCTTTATTTCTACTTGTGCAGATTTCAGCATCGAGTACAACTCAGGAATGGTCTTCTCCATCCCTTGCATGTTGTATTTTAGCACAAAACCCTTGTAGCTTGGTGGGAGAGACTGGAGAATTCTGTCAATTACAACGTCATCCGGAAGTTCGACTCCAAGCTGAGTGAGACGACCGTGCAACCCAGACATTCTGAGTATATGCTCACTAACAGAACTGTTCTCCTCCATCTTGCAGCTAAAGAACTTATCGGAGACTTCATATCTCTCGACCCGGGCATGAGCTTGAAAAACTAGCTTCAGCTCCTGGAACATCTCATATGCTCTGTGTTGCTCAAAACGCCTTTGGAGCCCCGGTTCTAAACTGTATAGCATACCACACCTAACCAGAGAGTAGTCATCACTCCGCGCTTGCGAGTCATTCTGAACATCTTGGGCTGCCGCGAGAACAGGAGGGTCACCTAGCGGCGCATCAAGTACATAATCCTTCTTGGATGCAATGAGGATGAGCTTCAAGTTGTGGACCCAGTCCGCATAGTTGCTACCATCATCTTTCACCTTGTTTTTCTCTAGGAACGTGTTGAAATTGAGGTTGATAGGTGCGTTGGCCATTGGATCTACAATATTTGTAAAGACAACTTTTAGACTAAGTTCATGATAATTAAGTTCATTTAATCAAATTATGTATGAACTCCCACTTAAATCGACATCGCTCTAGTCATCTAAGTGTTACATGATCCATGTCGACTAACCCGTGTCCAATCATCACGTGAGACGGACTAGTCGTCGACGGTGAGCATCTTCATGCTGATCGTATTCAACCATACGACTCATGTTTGACCTTTCGGTCTCTCATATTCAAGGTCATGTTTGTACATGCTAAGCTCGTCGAGTCAACCTAAGTGTTTCGCGTGTGTAAATCTAGCTTACACCCGTTTTACGCGAACGTTAGAATCTATCACATCCGATCATCACGTGGTGCTTCGAGACAATGATCCTTCGCAATGGTGCACACTAAGGGGAATACGTTCTCGAAATTTTTATGAGGGATCATCTTATTATGCTACCGTCGTTCTAAGCAATAAGATGAAAAACATGATAAACATCACATGCAATCATATAGTGACATGATATGGCCATTATCATCATTGCTCCTTCGATCTCCACCTTCGGGCATCGCATGATCATCATCGTCACCGGCGTGACACCATGATCTCCATCATCATGATCTCCATCACCGTGTCTTCGTGAAGTTGTCACGCCAACTACTACTACTACTACTACTACAGCTAACCGTCAGCAATGAAGTAAAAGTAGTAAACACATGGCGTTGCATCTCATACAATAAATTAAGACAACTCCTATGGCTCCTGCCGGTTGTCATACTCATCGACATGCAAGTCATGAATCCTATTACAAGAACATGATCATTTCATACATCACACATGTAACATCACATCCTTTGGCCATATCACATCACATGTCAAACCCTGCAAAAACAAGTTAGACGTCCTCTAATTGTTGTTGCAAGTTTTACGTGGCTGATTTGGGTTTCTAGCAAGAACGCCTTCTTACCTTTGTGAAAGCCACAACGATGATATGCCAAAGCTATTTACCCTTCATAAGGACCCTTTTCATCAAATCCAATCTGACTAGAGTAGGAGAGACAGACACCCGCTAGCCACCTTATGCACCGTGTACATGTCAACCGGTGGAACCTGTCTAACGTAAGCGTACGTGTAAGGTCGGTCTGGGCCGCTTCATCCCACAATACCGCCAGAAAAGAATAAGACTAGTAGCGGCAAGCAATTGACAAAATCAGCGCCCACAACCTTTTTGTGTTCCACACGTGCAAAGAATCTACGCATAGAAAACCTGGCTTGGATGGCACTGTTGGGTAACGCAGCAGAAATTAAAAAATTTCCTACGCCATATTCAGATCTTCCTATGGAGAAACCAACAATGAGAGAGGGGTGAGAGCATATTCATACCTTTGAAGATCGCTAAGCGGAAGCGTTGCTAGAACGCGGTTGATGGAGTCGTACTCGCTGCGATTCAGATCGCGGTGTGATTCCGATCTAGTGCCGAACCACGACACCTCCGTGTTCAACACACGTGCAGCCCGGTGACGTCTCCCGCACCTTGATCCAGCAAGGAGGAGGGAGAGATTGGGGAAGAGCTCCGGTGGCATGACTGCGTGGTGGCGATGGAGCGACGAGGGCTCCCGGCTAGGCTTCGCCAAGCACCGTGGGAGAGGAGGAAGAAGAGAAGCAGGGCTGCGCCGAGAGAGAGAGAATTTGTCGAGTCACCAATGGCCAAAACCCCCACTATATATAGGGGGAGGGGGAGGGCGGCGCACCCCTTAGGGTTCCCATCCCTAAGGGGTGCGGTAGCCCTAGATGGGGTAGGAGGTGGCAGCTAGGAGGGGAGGAGGGGGTGGCGCACCCCCTGGTGGGCCTAACGCCCACCTGACTTAGGGTTTCCCCCCTTTCCCTCTCTTGGCACCTTGGGCTGGGTGTGGGGGCGCACCAGCCCACCCAGGGGCTGGTTCCGTCTCACACTTGACCCATCTAGCCTCCCGGGGCTGGTGGCCCCTCCCGGTGGGCCTCCGGAACCCTTCCGGTGGTCCCGACACGTTGCCGGTGGTGCCCGAAACATTTCTGGCGTCCAAACCCATCCATTCTATATATCAATCTTTACCTCCGGACCATTCTGAAGCTCCTCGTGACGTTCGGGATCTCATCCGAGACTCCGAGGTAACCTCGTATAACAATTCCCTATAACCCTAGCGTCATCGAACCTTAAGTTTGTAGACCCTACGGGTTCGGGAGGCATGCAAACATGACCGAGACACCTCTCCGGCCAATAACCATCAGCGGGGTCTGGATACCAATGGTGGCTCCCACATGTTCCACGATGATCTCATCGGATGAACCACGATGTCAAGATTCAATCAATCCCCTATACAATTCCCTTTGTCTGTCGGTATAGAACTTGCCCGAGATTCGATCGTCGGTATCCCTATACCTTGTTCAATCTCGTTAGCAGTAAGTCTCTTTACTTGTTCCATAGCACATTGATAACCCACAAGTATAGGGGATCGCAACAGTTTTCGAGGGTAGAGTATTCAACCCAAATTTATTGATTCGACACAAGGGGAAGCCAAAGAATATTCTCAAGTATTAGCAGTTGAGTTGTCAATTCAACCACACCTGAAAGATTTAGTATCTGCAGCAAAGTCTCAGTAGCAAGGTAGTATGATAGCAGCAGTAGCAACAGTAACCGGTAGCAGCAAAGTAACAGTAGTAGCAACAGAGTAACAGTAGCAGCAGTGACAACAGTAGCGGTAAAGTAACATAGCAAGGACAAGTAGGAAAAGACTCGTAGGCATTGGATCGCTGATGGATGAATATGCCAGATGCTATTCATCATGCAAACAGAGTAACAGTAGCAGCAGTGACAACAGTTATAACACGGAGAGATATGTAACTAGCTCCAGTTCGTCAATGTAATGTAGGCATGTATTCCGTATGTAGTCATACATGCTTAGGGAAAAGAACTTGCATGACATCTATTGTCCATCACTCCCGTGGCAGCGGGGTCCTAATGGAAACTACGGGATATTAAGGTTCTCCTTTTAATAAAGAACTAGACCAACGCATTAACACTTAGTGAATACATGGTCTCCTCATACTATGGTCATCTCCGGGAGTGGTTCCGACTATTGTCACTCCGAGGTTGCCGGGTCATAACACATAGTAGGTGAATAAAACTTGCAAGATAAGATCAAGAATAGACATATATTGATGACAACATAATAGGCTCAGATCTGAAACCATGGCACTCGGGCCCTAGTGACAATCAATAAGCATGGCAAAGTAGTAGCAACATGAATCTCAGAACATAGTGGATACTAGGGATCAATCCCCGTCAAAACTAAATTGATTACATGATAGATCTCATCCAACCCATCACCGTCCAGCAAGCCTGCGATGAGATTACTCACGAACGGTGAAGAGCATCATGGAATTGGCGATGAAGGAAGGTTGGTGATGACGATGGCGACGATCTCCCCTCTCCGGAGCCCAGAACGGACTCCAGATCTGCCCTCAAGAGGAAGAACAGGAGGTGGCGGCGCCTCCGTATCGTAAAACGCGATGAACTCTTCTCCTTGATTTTTTCCGGACGGAAGGGACTAAATAGAGCTGAGATTGGAGGCGGTGGAGCTTTGTGGGCCCCACAAGCCTGCCAGGCGCGACCAGGGGGGCCCGTGCCTGGTGGGCTTGTGGGCTCTCAGCTCCACCCCTCCGGTTGATTCTTGCGCCAGTATTTTTAATATATTCCACAAAAAATCCCCGTAAATTTTCTGGTCATTTCGAGAACTTTTATTTCTGCGCAAAAACAACACCATGGCAATTGTGGTGAAAACTGCATTAGTCCGGGTTAGTTCCATTCAAATCATGCAAATTAGAGTCCAAAACAAGGGCAAAAGTGTTTGGAAAAGTAGATACAATGGAGACGTATCACACATCATCCCGTGACTAACTCCTTAGTCACATTGAGCTCATTATGATGATGTTCTACCGAGTGGGCCCAGAGATACCTCTCCATCACACGGAGTGACAAATCCCGATCTCGATTCGTACCAACCCAACATACACTTTCGGAGATACCCGTAGTGCACCTTTTGTTGGAAATATGCCCTAGAGGCAATACTAAATTAGTTATTATTATATTTCTTTGTTCATGATAATCGTTTATTATCCATGCTATAATTGTATTGATTGGAAACACAATACTTGTGTGGATACATAGACAAAACACTGTCCCTAGTAAGCCTCTAGTTGACTAGCTCGTTGATCAAAGATGGCCAAGGTTTCCTGGCCATAGGCAAGTGTTGTTACTTGATAACGGGATCACATCATTAGGAGAATCATGTGATGGACTAGACCCAAACTAATAGACGTAGCATGTTGATCGTGTCATTTTGTTGCTACTGTTTTCTGCGTGTCAAGTATTTGTTCCTATGACCATGAGATCATATAACTCACTAACACCGGAGGAATGCTTTGTGTGTATCAAACGTCGCAACGTAACTGGGTGACTATAAAGATGCTCTACAGGTATCTCCGAAGGTGTTAGTTGAGTTAGTATGGATCGAGACTGGGATTTGTCACTTCGTGTGACGGAGAGGTATCTCGGGGCCCACTCGGTAAGACAACATCACACACAAGCCTTGCAAGCAATGTGACTTAGTGTAAGTTGCGGGATCTTGTATTACGGAACGATTAAAGAGACTTGCCAGTAAACGAGATTGAAATAGGTATGCGGATACTAACGATCGAATCTCGGGCAAGTAACATACCGAAGGACAAAGGGAATGACATACGGGATTATATGAATCCTTGGCACTGAGGTTCAAACGATAAGATCTTTGTAGAATATGTAGGATCCAATATGGGCATCCAGGTCCCGCTATTGGATATTGACCGAGGAGTCTCTCGGGTCATGTTTACATAGTTCTCGAACCCGCAGGGTCTGCACACTTAAGGTTCGACGTTGTTTTATGCGTATTTGAGTTATATGGTTGGTTACGGAATGTTGTTCAGAGTCCTGGATGAGATCATAGACGTCACGGGGGTTTCCGGAATGGTCCATAAATGAAGATTGATATATAGGATGATCTCATTTGATTACCGGAAGGTTTTCGGAGTTACCGGGAATGACGAATGGGTTCCGGATGTTCACCCCGGGGGCAATCCACCCCGGGGAAGCCCATAGTCCTTGGGGGTGGCGCACCAGCCCTTAGTGGGCTGGTGGGACAGCCCAAGAAGGCCCTATGCACCATAGGAAGAAAATCAAAGAGAAAAGGAAAAAAAGGAGGAGGTGGGAAAGGGAAGACGGACTCCACCTTCCAAACCAAGTTGGATTCGGTTTGGAGGGGAGACCTTCCCCCCTTGGCTCGGCCGACCCCCTTGGGGCCTCTTGAGCCCCAAGGCAAGGCTCCCCCTCTTCCCCCTATATATACGGAGGTTTTAGGGCTGATTTGAGACAACTTTGCCACGGCAGCCCGACCACATATCTCCACGGTTTCACCTCTAGATCGCGTTTCTGCGGAGCTCGGGCGGAGCCGTGCTGAGATAAGATCTCCACCAACCTCCGAAGCGCCGTCACGCTGCCGGAGAACTCATCTACCTCTCCGTCTCTCTTACTGGATCAAGAAGGCCGAGATCATCGTCGAGCTATACGTGTGCTGAACGCGGAGGTGCCGTCCGTTCGGCACTAGATCGTGGGACTGATCGCGGGACGGTTCGCGGGGCGGATCGAGGGACGTGAAGACGTTCCACTACATCAACCGCGTTCACTAACGCTTCTGCTGTGCGGTCTACAAGGGTACGTAGATCGAACATCCCCTCTCGTAGATGGACATCACCATGATAGGTTTTCGTGCGCGTAGGAAATTTTTTGTTTCCCATGCGACGTTCCCCAACAGTGGCATCATGAGCTAGGTTCATGCGTAGATGTCTTCTCAAGTAGAACACAAAAGTTTTTGTGGGCGGTGATGTGCATTTTGGTGCCCTCCTTAGTCTTTTCTTGATTCCGCGGTATTGTTGGATCGAAGCGGCTCGGACCGACATTACTCGTACGCTTACGAGAGACTGGTTTCATCGCTACGAGTAACTCTGTTGCTCAAGGATGACTGGCGGGTGTCAGTTTCTCCAACTTTAGTTGAATCGGAATTGACCGAGGAGGTCCTTGGATGAGGTTAAATAGCAATTCATATATCTCCGTTGTGGTGTTTACGTAAGTAAGATGCGATCCTACTAGATACCCCTGGTCACCACGTAAAACATGCAACAACAAAATTAGAGGACGTCTAACTTGTTTTTGCAGGGTATGCTTGTGATGTGATATGGCCAACGATGTGATGTGATATATTGGATGTATGAGATGATCATGTTGTAATAGTTAATATCGACTTGCACGTCGATGGTACGGCAACCGGCAGGAGCCATAGGGTTGTCTTTAAACTTACGTTTGTGCTTGCAGATGCGTTTACTATATTGCTAGGACGTAGCTTTAGTAGTAATAGCATGAGTAGCACGACAACCCCGATGGCGACACGTTGATGGAGATCATGGTGTGACGCCGGTAACAAGAAGATCGTGCCGGTGCTTTCGTGATGGAGATCAAGAAGCGCATGATGATGGCCATATCATGTCACTTATGAATTGCATGTGATGTTAATCCTTTTTGCACCTTATCTTGCTTAGAACGAAGGTAGCATTATGAGGTGATCTCTCACTAATATTTCAAGACGAAATTGTGTTCTCCCCGACTGTGCACCGTTGCGACAGTTCTTCGTTTCGAGACACCACGTGATGATCGGGTGTGATAGACTCAACGTTCACATACAACGGGTGCAAAGCAGTTGCACACGCAGAACACTCGGGTTAAGCTTCACGAGCCTAGCATGTGCAGCCATGGCCTCGGAACACATGAGACCGAAAGGTCGAGCATGAATCGTATAGTTGATATGATTAGCATAGAGATGCTTACCACTGAAACTATTCTCGACTCGCGTGATGATCGGACTTGAGATAGTGGATTTGGATCATGTACCACTCAAATGACTAGAGAGATGTACTTTTTGAGTCGGAGTTCTTAAGTAATATGATTAATTGAACTAATTTTCATGAACATAGTCTAATGGTCTTTGCGAATTACGATGTAGCTTGCGCTATAGCTCTACTGTTTTTATATGTTCCGAGAGAAAATTTAGTTGAAAGTTGATAGTAGCAAACTTTGAAGAGGATTGTCCTCGTTGCTGCACAGAAGGCTTATGTCCTTAATGCACCACTCGGTGTGCTGCACCTCGAGCGTCGTCTGTGGATGCTATGAACATCCGACATACACGTTTCTGATGACTACACGATAGTTCAGTGCAAAATACTTAATGGCTTAGAAGCAAGGCACCAAAGACGTTTTGAAACGTCACGGAACATAAGTGATGTTCTAAAGAGATGAAATTGTGATTTCATGCTCGTGTCCTTGTTGAGAGGTACGAGACCTCCGACAAGATTCTTTGTCCACAAAGTAAAGGAGAAAAGCTCAATCGTTGAGCGTGTGCTCAGATTGTCTGAGTACGACAATCACTTGAATCACGTGGGAGTTAACCTTCCAGATGAGATAGTGATGGTTGTCCAAAGTCACTGCCACCAAGCTATGAGAGCTTCGTGATGAACTATAACATATCAAGGATAGATACAATGATCCTTGAGCGATTCGCGATGTTTTGACACTGCGAAAGTAGAAATCAAGAAGGAGCATCAATAGTTGATGGTTTGTAAAACCACTAAGTTTCAAGAAAGGCAAGGGCTAGAAGGGATACTTCGTGAAACGGCAAAACAATTGCTGCACTAATGAAGAGACCCAAGATTAAACCCAAACCCGAGACTAAGTGCTTCTGTAATGAGGGGAACAGTCACTGAGGCGGAGCAACTCTAGATACTTGGTAGATAAGAAGGCTGGCAAAAGTCGAAAGAAGTATATTTGATATACATGATGTTGATGTGTACTTTACTAGTACTCCTAGTAGCATGAGGGTATTGCATACCGGTTCGGTTGCTAAGTGATTAGTAACACGAAATGAAAGCTATGGCATAAACGGAGACTAGCTAAAGGCGAGGTGACGATACGTGTTGGAAGTGTTTCCAAGGTTGATATGATCAAACGTCGCACGCTCCCTCTACCATCGGGATTGGTGTTAAACCTAAATAATTGTTATTTGGTGCTTGTGTTAAGCATGAACATGATTGGATCGTGTTTATTGCAATACGATTATTCATTTAAAGAGAATAATGGTTACTCTATTTTCTTGAATAATCACATTCAATGGTTTATTGAATCTCGATCGTAGTGTTACACATGTTCATGATATTGGTGCCAAAAGATACGAGGTAATGATGGTAGTACCACTTACTTGTGGCACTACCGCTTGAGTCATGTTGGTATAAATTGCATGAAGAGGCTCCATGCTGATGGATCTTTATACTCACTAGATTTTGAATCACTAGTGATATGCAAATCATACCACATGAGCAAGGCCTTGTTTTCATTGAGATGAAATAAGATAGTAACTTGTTGGAAGTGATACATTTTGATGTATGCAGTCCAATGGGTGCTGAGGCACGCAGTGGATATCATTATGTTCTTACTTCAATGACGATTTGAGTAGATACTAGAGTATTTGCTTAATGAATCACAAGTCTAAAATATTGAAAAGTTCAATTTTGTTTCAGAGTGAAGTTCGTCGTAACAAGAGGATAAACTGTCTACGATATGATCATAGAAATGAATGTCTGAGTTACGAGTTTTGGTACGCAGTTAAGACAATGTGGAAATTGTTTCGCAGTTCATGCCACCTAGAACATCATAGTGTGATTGTGTGTCTGAACGTCATAGCCACACACTATTTGGTATCGTGCATACTATGATGTCTCTTATCGAATTACCACTATCGTTTATGGGTTAAGCATTAGAGACAACCGCATTCACTTTAAATAGGGCACCACATATTTCCGTTGAGATGACATGGTATAGACTGAGGTTTAGAGAAATATAAACTGTCGTTTCTTGAAAGTTTGGGGTTTCGACACTTATGTGAAAAAGTTTCAGTCTGATAAGCTCGAACCCAAAGCGGATAAATGCATCTTCATAGGATATCCAAAACAGTTGGGTACATCTCCTATCTCAGATCCGAAAGCAAAGTGTTTGTTTCTAGAAACGGATCCTTTCTCGAGGAAAGGTTTCTCTCGAAAGAATTGAGTGGGAGGGTGGTAGAACTTGATGAGGTTATTGAACCATCACTTTGACCAGTGTGTAGCAGGGCGCATGAAGTTGTTCCTGTGGCGCCTACACCAATTGAAGTGAAAGCTGATGATGGTGATCATCGAGCATCGGATCAAGTTACTACAAGCCTCGTAGGTTGACAAGGTCGCGTACTACTACAGAGTGGTACGGTAACCCTATCTTGGAGGTCATGTTGTTGAGCAACAGTGAACCTACGAGTTATGGAGAAAGCAATGGTGGGCCCAGATTCCGACAAATGGCTGGAAGCCATGAAATCCGAGAGAGGATCCATGTATGAAAACAAAGTGTAGACTTTGGAAGAACTACTTGATGGTCATAGGACTATTGAGTAAAGATGGATCTTTAAAAGGAAGACAGACGATGATAGTGATAAGTCACTATTAAGAAAAGCTCGACTTGTCACAAAGATGTTTCCGACAAGATCAAACAGTTGACTATGATGAGACTTTCTCACTCGTAGCGATGCTAAAAGTCTGTTAGAATTATGTTAGTAGTTGCTGCATTATTTATGAAATATTGCATGTAGGATGTCAAAACATTGTTTCCTCGAAGGTTTCCTTGAGCAAACATTGTATGAGATACAACCATGAGGTTTCGTCGATCCTAAAGATACTAGCAAGTATGCAAGCTCCAGCGATCCTTAAATGGACTGGTGCAAGCATCTCAGAGTTGGAATATACACTTTGATGACATGATCAAGGATTTTGGGTTTGTACAAGGTTTATGAGAAACTTGTATTTCCAAAGAAGTGAGTGGGAGCACTATAGAATTTCTGATAAGTATATGTGGTTGACATATTGTGGATGAGAAGTAATGTAGAATTTCTGTAAAGCATACAAGGTTGTTTGAAAGGAGTTTTCAAAGGAATACCTGGATTGAGCTACTTGAACGTTGAGCATCAAAGATCTATGGAAATAGATCGAAAGCGCTTAATGGAAGTTTCAACAAGATGCATGCCTTGACAAGTTTTGAAGGAGTTCAAAATAGATCAGCAAAGAAGGAGTTCTTGGTTGCGTTGTAAGGTGTGAATTTGAGTAAGACTCAAAACCTGACCACGGCAGAATAAAGAGAATAGACGAAGGTCGTCTTCTATGCCTTAGCTGTAGACTCTAAAGTATGCCATGCTGAGTACCGCACCTGATGTGTGCCTTGCAGCAAGTCTGTTGACAGGTACAGAGAGTGATCCATGATTGAATCACTAGCAGCGGTCAAAATTTGTCCTTAGTAACTGATGGACTAAGGAATTTTTCTCGATTATGGAGGTGGTTAAAGAGTTCGTCGTAAAGGGTTACGTCGATGTAAGCTTTGACACTAATCCGAATAACTATGAGTAGTGAAACGGATTCGTATAGTAGAGTAGATATTTGGAGTATTTCCGAATAGCACATAGTAGCAGCATCTATAAGATGACATAAAGATTTGTAAAGAACACACGGATCTGAAAATTTCAGAACTGTTGACTAAAACCTCTCTCATGAGCAAGACGTGATCAGACCCCATAACTATATGGGTGTTGGATTCGTTGGAATCACATGGTGATGTGAACAAGATTATTGACTCTAGTGCAAGTGGGAGACTGTTGGAAATATGCCCTAGAGGCAATAATAAATTAGTTATTATTATATTTCTTTGTTCATGATAATCGTTTATTATCCATGCTATAATTGTATTGATTGGAAACACAATACTTGTGTGGATACATAGACAAAACACTGTCCCTAGTAAGCCTCTAGTTGACTAGCTCGTTGATCAAAGATGGCCAAGGTTTCATGGCCATAGGCAAGTGTTGTTACTTGATAACAGGATCACATCATTAGGAGAATCATGTGATGGACTAGACCAAACTAATAGACGTAGCATGTTGATCGTGTCATTTTGTTGCTACTGTTTTTTGCGTGTCAAGTATTTGTTCCTATGACCATGAGATCATATAACTCACTGACACCGGAGGAATGCTTTTTGTGTATCAAACGTCGCAACGTAACTGGGTGACTATAAAGATGCTCTACAGGTATCTCCGAAGGTGTTAGTTGAGTTAGTCTGGATCGAGACTGGGATTTGTCACTCCGTATGACGGAGAGGTATCTCGGGGCCCACTCGGTAATACAACATCGCACACAAGCCTTGCAAGCAATGTGACTTAGTGTAAGTTGCGGGATCTTGTATTACGGAACGAGTAAAGAGACTTTCCGGTAAACGAGATTGAAATAGGTATGCGGATACTGACGATTGAATCTTGGGCAAGTAACATACCGAAGGACAAAGGGAATGACATACGGGATTATATGAATCCTTGGCACTGAGGTTCAAACGATAAGATCTTCGTAGAATATGTAGGATCCAATATGGGCATCCAGGTGCTGCTATTGGATATTGACCGAGGAGTCTCTCGGGTCATGTCTACATAGTTCTCGAACCTGTAGGGTCTGCACACTTACGGTTCGACGTTGTTTTATGCGTATTTGAGTTATGTGGTTGGTTACCGAATGTTGTTCGGAGTCCTGGATGAGATCACAGACGTCACGGGGGTTTCCGGAATGGTCCGGAAACGAAGATTGATATATAGGATGACCTCATTTGATTACCGGAAGGTTTTCGGAGTTATCGGGAATGACGAATGGGTTCCGGATGTTCACCGGGGGGGGGGGGCAACCCACCCCGGGGAAGCCCATAGGCCTTGGGGGTGGCGCACCAGCCCTTAGTGGGCTGGTGGGACAGCCCAAGAAGGCCCTATGCGCCATAGGAAGAAAATCAAAGAGAAAAGGGAAAAAAAGGAGGAGGTGGGAAAGGGAAGAAGGACTCCACCTTCCAAACCAAGTTGGATTCGGTTTGGAAGGGGAGACCTTCCCCCCTTGGCTCGGCCAACCCCCTTGGGGCCTCTTGAGCCCCAAGGCAAGGCTCCCCCTCTTCCCCCTATATATACGGAGGTTTTAGGGCTGATTTGAGACAACTTTGCCACGGCAGCCCGACCACATCTCTCCACGGTTTCACCTCTAGATCACGTTTCTGCGGAGCTCGGGCGGAGCCCTGCTGAGATAAGATCACCACCAACCTCCGGAGCGCCGTCACGCTGCCGGAGAACTCATCTACCTCTCCGTATCTCTTGCTGGATCAAGAAGGCCGAGATCATCGTTGAGCTGTACGTGTGCTGAACGCGGAGGTGCCGTCCGTTCGGCACTAGATCGTGGGACTGATCGTGGGACGGTTCGCGGGGCGGATCGAGGGACGTGAAGACGTTCCACTACATCAACCATGTTCACTAACGCTTCTGCTGTGCAGTCTACAAGGGTACGTAGATCGAACATCCCCTCTCGTAGATGGACATCACCATGATAGGTTTTTGTGCGCGTAGGAAAATTTTTGTTTCCCATGCGATGTTCCCCAACACCTTTATAGTCACCCAGTTACGTTGTGACGTTTGATACACCCAAAGCACTCCTACGGTATCCGGGAGTTGCACAATTTCACGGTCGAAGGAAAAGACAATTGACATTAGAAAAGCTTTATCATACGAACAACATGATCTAGTGCTATGCTTAGGATTGGGTCTTGTCCATCACATCATTCTCCTAATGATGTGATCCCATCATCAATGACATCCAATGTCCATGATCAAGAAACCATGATCATCTATTGATCAACGAGCTAGCCAACTAGAGGATTGCTAGGGACACATTGTGATCTATTTATTCACACATGTATTACTATTTCCCGTTAATACAATTATAGCATGAACAATAGACGATTATCATGAACAAGGAAATATGATAATAACTATTTTATTATTGCCTCTAGGGAATATTTCCAACAGTTGGCCCCACATTATTGGTATTTTTGTTACTGCTCGTGTGACACTATTCACTCACGCCATCACTATTTATAATATCTATGGTGTGACACATTTCAAAATACCACCACTGTATCCACGATACTAGTGAGGTGCACACTCATTCACAAGCCGCCACTAAAAAATTACAAAATAAAAATATGGTTTGACATGGTGACAAAATTCACGAAATACATACATACATGCAGTAGACTTTCATCCATACATCATGTTCATTCATTTAACACATATACATTGTTGAGATACATCACCGCGCGTAGAGGTTGTTGTAGCCCCATGTAGATGTTGTTGTCGTTCCCCCATGTTGATGTCGACAACGTCACCGTCGGAACCCCATGTCGATGTCATCATCATCATCGTCATCGTCATCGCTAGAGCTTACTTCCAACGAAACCGAATCATTAGCTATTAGCTAAAATATAGACGACACACTAATCTTCTTTATTTGTCTTCTTACATGTCTTTCCAAACAAATCACAACAATTAAACTATAGTTTTAACCTTTATCTTATGGCTCACACACTGCAGTTGGCATCGAGTGAGTTACTCCACAACATGAAGGACACAAACTAACATGAGCAACCTTCCACAAGGCCAAGAAAGGTGAAAGATCCATATGAAGAATAATTACCAGCCGTAGTGACCATGGACCCTTTCCACTCCATACTCCATGCCTACATACATTCCAGCAACAACAGTTGCACATTAATCGAAGAAGCATTTGAATATGTCAGAGAACATGAGAATAAACATATGAAAAATTAATAACAACGAAATTATATGAGCCAAATGAAATAATAGAGAAATACTCTTCTACTTAGTTACCCCACACGAGGTGGATACTCATGTGGTACTTGTTACATAATTATTATACTCCCTCTGTTCCAAAATAAGTGACGTAAATTTAGTATTAAGTTAGTACAAATGTACTAAAGCAGTGACACCTATTTTGGAACAAAGGGAGTAAAATATATGAATACATTCTGAACTTTGGAAATGATACTAATGGTAACTTTGATGCACATATAGTGCATGTCTTGTATTTTGATCATAAGAGGCAGTAGTATTGAAGCTTGCAAGGTTTTCTAAAACACACACACTATTAAGTAATAATAAGGATATATTTAGATGAGCCTCACGGTACAATAGCTAACTAATAAGTAGAAAACTAAGCTATTGATGGGGAACGTTGCATGGGAAACAAAAAAATTCTTGCGCACATACAAGATCTATTCATGGTGATGAGCATCTATGAGAGGGGAGATCAGATCCACATACCCTTATAGATCGCTAAGAGGGAAGCGTTAATAAGCGTGTTTGATGTTGTCGAACTTCTTCGTGATCCAAATCGCAAGTCGTCCCGCAATCCAATCACGATCTAGTGTCGAACGGACGACACCTCCGCGTTCATCACACATACAGCTCGATGATGATCTCCACCTCCTTGATCCAGCAAGCCAGGGCAGAGAGGTAGATGAGTTTAGCGGCAACACAACGACGTGGTGGCGGTGGTGGTGAACTAATTTGGCAGGGCTTTGCCGAGCTCTACCGAACTAATCTAGAGGAGGGAGACGGTGTAGAGAGGAGATGGCAACACATGGCTTTTCACATGGTGGCTGCCTTCAAAACCTTTATTATATATAGGTGCAAGGGGTGGAGGAGGCGTCCTAGGGTTTACCCTAGGGCCTTTCGCCGCCGGCCAGGGAGGTGGAGTCCACCTCCTATAAGGAGGTGGGCATGGGTAGGAGTCCTACTCCAACAAGGACTCCTCCCACCCTCCACTTTTTCCTCTTGGGCACATGGGCCCCTTATGGGGTCGGCTGCCCAACACATCAGGGGCTGGTGTGCCACCTCTTGGGACCATGTGCCCCCCCCCCGAGGTGGGTGGGGCCCTCCCGATGGACCCCCGGAACCCATTCGTCTCCCCCGGTATACTATCGGAAATGCCCGAAACCTTTCCGGAACTCACATACCACTTTCCTATATATGAATCTTTACCTCTAGACCATTTGGGAGCTCCTCATGTTGTACGGGATCTCATCCGGGACTCCAAACAACCTTCGGTCACCAACACACATAACTCAATAATACCGAAACATCACCAAACCTTAAGTGTGCACACCCTACGGGTTTGAGAACTATGTAGATATGACCGAGACACTCTCCGCTCAATAACCAATAGCGGGACCTGGATGCCCATATTGGTTCCTACATATTCTATGAAGATCTTTATCGGTTGAACCTCTATGTCAAGGATTCAATTACTCTCGTATGATGTTCCCTTTGTCCATCGGTATGTTACTTGCCCGAGATTCGATTGTCGGTATCTGCATACCTAGTTCAATCTCATTAGTCGCAAGTATCCTTACTCGTTCCGTAATACAATATCCCATAACTAACTCCTTAGTCACACTGCTTGCAAGCTTCTTGTGAGGTTGTTTTACCAAGTGGGCCCTAAAGATACCTCTGTGTCATACGGAGTGACAAATCCGAGTCTCGGTCCACGATAACCCAACAAACACCCTTGAAGATACGTGTAGAGCACCTTTATAGTCACCTAGTTACGTTGTGATGTTTGATACAAACAAGGCATTCCTCCGATGTCAGTGAGTCACATGATCTCATGGTCATAGAAACAGATACTTGACATGCAGAAAATAATAGCAATAAACTGACATGATCATATGCTATGTTCATAGTTTGGGTCTTGTCCATCACATCATTCTCCTAATGATGCAATCTCATTATGAAATGACAACTCATGTCTATGTCTAGGAAACTTTGACCATCTTTGATCAATGAGCTAGTCCTTTAGAGGCTCACTAGGGACAATGTGTTGTCTATGTACCCACACATGTATTTGATTTTCCAATCAATATAATTCTAGCATGGATAATAAATGATTATCATGAACAAGGAAATATAATAATAACCACTTTATTATTGCCTCTAGGGCATATTTCCAACAGTCTCCCACTTGCACTAGAGTGAATAATCTAGCTCACATTACTATGTGATTTAGATTGTAACGAATCTAACACCCATACAGTTCTGGTGTTTATCATGTTTCGCTCGTGGAAGAGGCTTAGTCAACGGGTCTACAGTATTCAGATCTGTGTGCACTTTGCAAATACTTATGTCCTTCTCCTTGATGAAATCGCAGATGGAACTGAAGCGTCGCTTTATCTGTCTAATCCTCTTGTGAAACCTTGGTTCCTTAGCTAGAGCAATGGCACATGTGTTGTCACGCAACATAGTCATTGGACCCAGTGCACTGGGCGCAACTCCAAGATCTGTCATCAACTCCTTCATCGAGACACTTTCTTTAGCCGCCTCCGAGGCAGCTATGTACTCCGCTTCGCATGTAGAATCAGCTACCACGCTTTGCTTGGAATTGCACCAGCTTATCGCACCCCCATTGAGAAAAAATACATATCCGGTTTGAGACTGAAAGTCATCCGGATCAGTGTCAAAGATTGCATCGACATAACCCTTTACGACGACCTCTTGATCACCTCCATGCACGAGAAATATTTCTTTAACCTTTTCACATACTTCAGAATATTATTGACCGTTGTACAATGTTCCATTCCTGAATCACTTTGAAACATTCGTGCCATACTTATGGCAAGGCTGACATGAGGTCTTGTGCAAAGAATTGCATACATGATAGAGCCTATGGCTGAAGCATAGGGGACGACACTCATATTTTCTCTATCTTCTGCAGTCACTCGGCATTGAGTCTTACTCAACTTCACACCTTGCAATAAAGGCAAGAACCCTTTCTTGGAATGATCCATTTTGAACTTCTTCAAAACTTTGTCAAGGTGTGTGCTCTGTGAAAGTCATATTAAGTGTCTTGATCTATCTCTATAGATCTTGATGCCTAATATGTAAGCAGCTTATCCTATATCCTTCATTGAGAAACTCTTATTCAAGCAATCCTTTACGCTTCCCAAAAATTCTATATTGTTTCCAATTAGCAATATGTCATCCACATATAATATTAGAAACGATATAGAGCTCCCACTCACTTTCTTGTAAATACAAGCTTCTCCATAAACTTGTATAAACCCAAACGCCTTGATAACCTCATCAAAGCATCGATTCCAACTCTGAGATGCTTGCACAAGTCCATAAATGGATCGCTAGAGCTTTCATACTTTGTCAGCATTCTCTCGATCGACAAAACCTTCCGGTTGCATGATATACAACTCTTCCTTAAGGAAACCGTTAGGGAACGCTGTTTAGACATCTATTTGTCAAATTTTATAATCGACAAATGCAGCTATTGCTAACATGATTCTGATGGACTTAAGCACTGTTATGGGTGAGAAAGTCTCATCATAGTCAACTCCTTGAACTTGTGAAAAACCCTTTGCCACAAGTCGAGCTTTATAGATGATGATATTACCGTCGGCGTCCGTTTTCTTCTTCAAGATCCATTTATTCTGAATAGCCTTTTGCCCTTGAGGTAACACTTCCAAAGTCCACACTTTGTTTTCATACATGCATCCTATCTCAGATTTCATGGCCTCTAAATATTTTTTGGAATCCAGGCCCACCATTGCTTCTCCATAGCTCGTAGGTTCATTGTTGTCCAACAACATGACTGTTAATACAGGGTTACCGTACCACTAAGGAGCAGTATGTGCCCATGTCGACCTATGAGGTTCGATATCAACTTGATCCGAAGCTTCATGATCATCATCATTGGCTTCCTCTTCAACTAGCGCTAGATCCACAAAAACACCTTTGTGCGCTGCGCTACTCTTTGATTGAAGCAAAGGTTTGATACGTCTCAAACGTATCTATAATTTTTGATGGTTTCACGCTGTTATCTTGTCCTCTTTGGTTGTTTTATGTATCTTTTTATATCTTCTTGGGACTAACTTATTAATTCAGTGCCAAGTGCCAGTTCCTGTTTTTTCCATGTTTTTGACTCTTTTCAGATCTGATTTTGGAACGGGGTCTAAACGGAAGAAAAAACCTGAAATGATTTTTTCCCGAACGGAAGAAGATGAGGGGGCTTTTGGGCCAAGCCAGGTGGGCTCCACGGAGCCCACAAGCCCCCACTCCGCCACCAGGGGGGAGGCGGCGGTGGGCAGGCTTGTGGCCTTCCTGGCCGCCCCCTGACCTAGGTCTTTGGCCTATAAATTCCCAAATATTCCACAAACAATCAGGGGAGCATCGAAAATACTTTTCCGCCGCCGCAAGCTTCCGTTTCCGCGAGATCTCATCTGGAGACCCTTCCCAGCGCCCTGCTGGAGGGGACTTTGGAGTTGGAGGGCTTCTTCATCATCATCATCGCCCCTCCAATGACTCGTGAGTAGTTCACGTCAGACCTACGGGTCCGTAGTTAGTAGCTAGATGGCTTCTTCTCTCTCTTGGATCTTCAATACAAATTTCTCCATGATCTTCATGGAGATCTATCCGATGTAATCTTCTTTGGCGGTGTGTTTGTCGAGATCCGATGAATTGTGGATCTGTGATCAGATTATCTATGATATATATTTGAGTCTTTGCTGATTTCTTATATGCATGATTTGATATCCTTGTAAGTCTCTCCGAGTCTTGGGTTTTGTTTGGCCAACTAGATCTATGATTCTTGCAATGGGAGAAGTGCTTGGTTTAGGGTTCTACCCTGTGGTGACCTTTCCTAGTGACAGTAGGGGCAGCAAGGCACACATCAAGTAGTTGCCATCAAGGGTAAAAAGATGGGGGTTTTAATCGTTGGTTTGAGATTATCCCTCTACATCATGTCATCTTTCTTAAGGCGTTAGTCTGTTCTTATGGACTTAATACACTAGATGCATGCTGGATAGCGGTCGACGTGTTGAGTAATGGTAGTAGATACAGAAAGTATCGGTCTACTTGTTTCGGACGTGATGCCTATAGAAATAATCATTGCATAGATATCATCATGACTTTGCGCGGTTCTATCAATTGCTCGACAACTTGCTTTGATGAGAGAAGCCACTAGTAAACACTACGGCCCCCGGGTCTATTCACATCCATCGTTTACACCTCCGCTTTTACTTTGCTTTGTTACTTTGTTGCTTTCAGTTCTCACTTGGCAAACAATCTATAAGGGATTGACAACCCCTTCATAGCGTTGGGTGCAAGCTTTTGTGTTTGTGCAGGATCTTGAGATACTCTTCCGCCGGATTGATACCTTGGTTCTCAAACTGAGGGAAATACTTACCGTCGCTATGCTACATCACCCTTTCTGCTTCGAGGGAACAGCAACGCAAGGCTCCAAGGCCACGGGGGAAATCCTTTGCATACTTGCCTAGGAAGTCCCTTAAGGCGTAGCCGTAGCTGAAGGATTCCTGGTGCTGTCGACACAACTATTTCCTGGCGCCGTTGCAAGGGATACACATCAAACATCAAGGTTCAATATCCTCATCAAGTTCTACTTCCTCCCACTCAATTCTTTCGAGAGAAACCCTTTCTCAGGAAATGTTCCATTTTTAACGATAAACACTTTCCCATTGGATATTAGATAGAAGGCATACCCAATTATCTCTTTTGGGTATCCTATGAAGATGCATTTCTCCGCTTTCGGTTCAAGATTTTTAGGCCGAAGCTTTTCAACATAAGCATCACATCCCCAAACTTTAAGAAACGACAACTTTGGTTTCTTGCCAAACCACAATTCATATGGTTTCGTCTCAATGGATTTAGATGGTGCCCTAATTAAAGTGAATGCAACTATCTCTAATGCAAAAACCCAAAAAGATAGTGGCAAATCGGCAAGAGTCATCATAGAATGCACCATATCTAATAAGGTTGGATTGTGACGTTCGGACACATCATTGTGTTGTGGTGTTCGAGGCGATGTCAACTGTGAAACAGTTCCACATTGTCTTAGGTGAGTTCCAAACTCATAACTCGGATATTCTCCTCCTCGATTAGATCGTAGGAATTTCATCTTTTTGTTACGATGATTCTCCACTTCACTCTGAAATTGCTTGAACTTTTCAAACGTTTCACACTTGTGTTTCATTAAGTAAATATAACCATATCTACTTAATTCATCGTTGAAGGTGAGAAAATAACGATATCCACCACGCGCCTCAATGCTCATCGAACCGCACACATCAGTATGCATGATTTCTAATAAGTCACTTGCTCGCTCCATTGTTCCGGAGAACGGAGTTTTGGTCATCTTGCCCATGAGGCATGGTTCACATGTGTCAAGTGATTCAAAATAAAGTGACTCCAAAAGTCCATCAGCATGGAGTTTCTTCATGCATTTTACACCAATATGACCTAAGTGGTAGTGCCACAAGAAAGTGGTACTATCATTATAAACTCTACATCTTTTGGCATCGATGTTATGAACGTGTGCGTCATCACTATCGAGATTCAATAAGAACAAACCCCTTATACTGGGTGCATGACCATAAAAGATATTACTCGTATAAATAGAACAACCATTATTCTCTGATTTAAATGTGTAACCATCTCGCAATGAACAAGATCGAGATATGATGTTCATGCTCAACGTAGGCACTAAATAACAATTATTCATGTTCATCACTAATGTCGTTGGTAATAGAAGTAAGAGCGTACCGACGACGATCGCATCAACCTTGGGACCATTTCCCACGCGCATCGTCACTTCGTCCTTCGCCAACCTCCATCTATTCCGTAGTTCCTGCTTTGAGCTCCAAATGTGAGCAAGTGAACCGGTATCAAATACCCAGGCACTACAACGAGAGTTGGTGAGGTACACATCAATAACATGTATATCATTTATACCTTGTTTGGTGTTGGCCACCTTCTTGTTGGCCAGATACTTGGGGCAGTTCTGCTTCCCGTGACCACTCCCCTTGCAATGAAAGAACTCAGTTTCTGGCTTGGGTCCAGCCTTGGGTTTCTTCACGGGAGGGGAAACTTCTTTGCCACTCTTCTTAGAGTTACCCTTCTTACCCTTGCCATTTTTCTTGAAACTAGTGCCTTTATTGACCATCAACACTTGTTGCTCCTTCTGAATTTCTGACTCAGCGACTTTCAGCATCGCAAAAAGCTCGGCGACTGATTTTTTCATCCCTTGCATGTTATAGTTCACCACAAATCCTTTATAGCTAGGTGGCAATGATTGGATAACTATGCCAGTGATTGCCTCTGGTGGGAGAACAATTCCAAATTCAGCCACACAGTTGGAATACCGAGACATTCTAAGTATGTGTTCACTGACAGACCCGTTCTCCTCCATCTTGCAAGTATAGAATTTATCGCAGGTCTCATACCTCTCGACCCAGGCATTCTTTTCAAAAATGAACTTAAACTCGTGGAACATCCCATATGCTCCATGATGTTCAAAACGTCTTTGAAGTCCCGGTTCTAAGCTATACAAAATTGCATGTTGAACTAATGAGTAGTCATCCAGACGCGACTGCGAGACATTCATAACTTCTTCAGTCGCCGTGAGGGGGGCGCATCACCAAGCGGTGCATCAAGGAAGTAAGCCTTTTAGGAAACCGTGAGGAAAATCCTCAGATTACGGGCCCAGTCTACAAAGCTACTTCCATCATCTTTCAGCTTGGCTTTCTCTAAGAATACATTAAAATTCAGGGGTGCTACTATGCGAGCCATTGATCTACAACATAAATTTGCAAATATTACTTAGACTACTGTTCAAGATAATGAGTTTAGTTAATCATATTATTAAAAAACTCCCACTCAAATTGACATCCCTCTAGTCATTCGAGTGATACATGATCCAAATCCACCAACCCAAGTCCGATCATCACGTGAGATGAGCTGGTTTCAATGGTGAACATCTTCATGTTGATCATATCTTAGGTGAAATAGAACGTGGTGGAGGTTGCAAAAGAAAGAGGAGAAGATAGTCTCACATCAACTAGGCATATCAACGGGCTATGGAGATGCCCATCAATAGATATTAATGTGAGTGAGTAGGGATTGCCATGCAACAAATGCACTAGATCTATAAGTGTATGAAAGCTCAAAAAGAAAACTAAGTGGTTGTGCAAAAGATGTAATTCCACTAGTTACATGAAAGTGACAAAGTAGAAGACTCTCTATGAAGAACATGGTGCTACTTTGAAGCACAAGTGTGGAAAAGGATAGTAGCATTGTCCCTTCTTTCTTTCTCTCATTTTTTTTCTTTTTTTCTTTTTTATTTTTGGTGGGATTCTTTGGCCTCTTTTATTTTTTTATGGGCTTCGCTGGCCTCTTTTATTTTTTTGTAAAGTTCGGATACTCATCCCAACTTGTGAGGGAATCCTAGCTTCCATCATCCTTTTCTCACACGGGACAATGCTCTAATAATGCAAATCATCACACTTTTATTTACTTACAACTCAAAGATTACAGCTCGATGGCTAGAACAAACTATGACTCTATAAGCAATATGGAAGTGATGGTGCGTGCTGATGCAAGAAAAGACCTTCCAACGGAGCCAGAAACACGTGCTGATGAGAGACTGTTCTTGATACTCCTTAGCAACGGCACCAGGATTCCTTCTGCTACAGCTACGCCTTTAGGGACTTCCTAGGCAAATATGCAAAGGATTTCCCCGTGGCCTTGGAGCCTTGCGTTGGTGTTCCCTCGAAGCGGAAAGGGTGATGTAGCGCAGCGGTGGTAAGTATTTCCCTCAGTTTTGAGAACCAAGGTATCGATCTAGTGAAGGAGTATCACAAGTGCCTGCACAAACACAAAAAGCTTGCTCCCAACGCTATGAAGGGGTTGTCAATCCCTTATAGATTGTTTGCCAAGTGAGAACTGAAACCAACAAAGTAACAAAGCAAAGTAAAAGCGGAGGTGTAAACGATAGGTGTGGATAGACCCGGGGGCCAGAGTGTTTACTAGTGGCTTCTCTCATGAAAGCAAGTAGATGGTGGGTGAACGAATTACTGTCGAGCAATTGATAGAACCGTGCAAAGTCGTGATGATATATATGGCAATTATTATATCTATAGGCATCACGTCCAAAACAAGTAGACCGATACTTTCTGCATCTACTACTATTACTCCACACGCCGACCGCTGTCCAGCATGCATCTAGTGTATTAAGTCCAAAAGAACGGAGTAACGCCTTAAGCAAGATGACATGATGTAGATGGACAATATCATATCTACGACTGAGCCCACCTTGTTACCATTGATGGCAACTACACGATGTGTGCCTTGCTGCCCCTACTGTCACTGGGAAAGGTCACCACACGGTAAGAACCCAAAACCAAGCACTTCTCCCATTGCAAGAATCATAGATCTAGTTGGCCAAACAGAACCCAAGACTCGGAGAGACTTACAAGGATATCAAATCATGCATATACAAAATCAGCAAAGACTCAAATATATATCATAGATAATCTGATCACAAATCCACAATTCATCGGATCTCGACAAACACACCGCCAAAGAGGATTACATCGGATAGATCTCCATGAAGATCATGGAGAACTTTGTATTGAAGATCCAAGAGAGAGAAGAAGCCATCTAGCTACTAACTACGGACCCATAGGTCTGAAGTGAACTACTCACGAGTCATTGGAGGGGCGATGATGTTGATGAAGAAGACCTCCAACTCCAAAGTCCCCTGTGGCAGGGCACCGGGAAGGGTCTCCAGATGAGATCTCGCGGAAACAGGAACTTGCGGCAGCGGAACTCCCGATCTCTGTTTATTTATGGAGGTTTCTGAATTTATAGGACCATATGGCGGTGGAGTTGCATCAAGTTGGCCCCCGAGGGGCCCACAAGCTTGATTGGCGCGACCTAGGGGGGTCGCGGCGACAGAGCTTGTGGCGCCCTCGGGACCCCCCTCCCATATCTTTTTCTTCCGGTATTTTTGATATTTTCCATAAAAAATCATCGCGAAAGAATTATTCTGTTTCGACTCCATTCCAAAATCAGATCTGAAAAGAGTCAAAAACACAGAAAAAACAGGAACTGGCACTTGTCACTGAATTAATAAGTTAGTCCCAAAAAAGATATAAAAGGTAAACAAAACATCCAAAATTGACAAGATAACAACGTGAAACCATCAAAAATTATAGATACGTTTGAGACGTATCAAGCATCCCCAAGCTTAACTCCTGCTAGTCCTCGAGTAGGGAAGTGATAAAGAATGAATTTTTGATGTTTTCATGCTACCTAGCATAGATGTCCTTTGTAACTCCTCTTATGTGACATGAATGTTCAGATCCATTAGATTCAAAACAATAGTTTGCTATTGACGTGGAAACAATAATACTTCAAGCAAACTAGCAAAGTAATCATGAACTTTCAAAATAACAAGGCCAAAAGAAAGTTATCCCTACAAAATCATATAGTCTGGCTATGCTCTATCATCATTGCACAACGAATTTAAATCATGCACAACCCCGGTATTGGCCAAGTAGTTGTTTTCACACCTTTACTTTCTCAGACCTTTTCAACTCTCACGCAATACATGAGCGTGGGCCATGGTTTTAGCACTATAAGTGGTGTGGAGTGTGGTGGAGGTTGCAAGACAAAAAAGGAGAAGATGATCACATTAACTAGGCATATCAATGAGCTGTGGAGATGCTCATCAATAGATATCAATGTGAATGAGTAGGGATTCCCATACAAATGATGCACTAGAGCTAAGAGTATGTGAAAGCTCTTAAGGAAAACTAGTGGGTGTGCATCCAACTTGCTTGCTCACGAAGACCTAAGGCAATTTTGAGGAAGTCTATCATTGGAATATACAAGCCAAGTTATATGATGAAAATTTCCCTCTAGCTATATGGTGGTGACAAAACGAGAGACTTTCAATCATGAAGATCATGGTTCTTAATATGCACAAGTGTGGAAAGGTGGTAGCATTGTCCCTTCTCTCTTTTTCTCTCATTTTTTTTGAATGGGCTCTTTGGCCTCTTTTTTTTTTGGTGGGCATCTTTGGCCTCTTCTATTTCCTCACATGGGACAAGGCTCCATCAATGATGATCATCACACTTACAACTAAAAACGTAGAGCAATGATGACTCTATATGGAATGCCTTCGGTAGTGTACCGTGACAATGATCTAGCATGGCATAGACATAAATGGAAACATCATGATAGCTAATTATGATCACGCAATGGCAATGTAGACGTGGTGGCACATGTCATGGTGGTAGTTGCATGGCAATATATCTCAGAATGACTTTGAAAAAGCCATAGTAGGTAGGTATGGTGGTTGTTTTGAGGGAGGCTAATGGTGGGTTTTGTGCACCGGCGAAAGTTGCATGTCACTAAAGAAGATAGTGATGGTGGAAGGTGAAAAGTGCATCTAAACCATGGACTCAACATTAGTCATGAAGAACTCATATACATGTTGCAAAAGTTTTATTAGTAATCGAAACAAAGCATTCAACGCATACTCCTAGGGGAAGGGTTGGTAGGTATAAACCATCGCGCGATCCCGACCGCCACACAAAGGATGACAATCAATAGACTAATCATGCTCAGACTTGATCACATAGCGGTTCACCATACGTGCATGCTACGGGAATCACTAACTTCAACACAAGTATATCAAGATTCACAACACCTTACTAATATAATTTCAATATTACCATAACCAGAACTCAAAACTAGTTGAGATGAATCAAACTTCTCTAACTATTCAATGCACATGAAGGTGGAAGTTTTCGTATCCCTTTGGATAACTACCCCTTTGAGACTACTTTCATTGCATAGATCAACTACCAAGCCACGCACCGATGTGCTCTAAAAGATATAAATGAAGCACATAGAGCAAAATCAACTAGCTCAAAAGATATAAGTGAAGCACATATGAGCTGAATTGTCTACCAAAGGATATAAGTGAAGCTCGACAAAATCACAGTGAGTGCATGTCTCTCTCTCTCTCTTGGTGTGCAGCAAGGATGATTGTGACACAACAAAAATAAAATACTCCTACGATACAAGACGCTCCAAGCAAAACACATAACATGTGGTGAATAAAAATATAGCCCCAAGTAACATTACCGATGGATTGAAGACGAAAGAGGGGATGCCTTCCCGGGGCATCCGCAAGCTTAGGCTTTTACGGCATCCTTGAATATCTTGGGGTGCCTTGGGCATCCCCAAGCTTGAGCTCTTGCCACTCTTTATCTTTTTGTCCATAAGAACTTCACCCAAAACTTGAAAACTTCACAACACGAAACTTAAATAGAAACTCGTGATAACATTAGTATAAGAAAGCAAACCACCACTTCCTTAGGTACTGTAGCAAACTTGAATTCTACTTATGCTTATGTTGGGTTACTGTATTTTCAATTTTCCATGGCTAATACCCCCCTATACTATCCATAGTTTCATCAAAATAAGCAGCCAACACAACAAAAACATAATCTGTTAACAGCAGACCAGTCTATAGCAATCTGTATACTTCGTATACTTCTGGTACTTCAAAAATTCTGAACATCTACGAAAGTCTGAATACTTTGCATAGCAATCATCCACAAAAAGAATCAACTCAAAAGCTCTTATAGAAAAAAAAATGAAAATTCTTTTCGTGAGCAGAAAGTTTCTGTCTTTTCCAGCATGACAAAACGATCATCCCCAAGACTAATCATAACGGTTTTGCTTGGCACAAACACAAAAAGAAACACAGAAAACACAATCATAACAGAATTATGAAAGTGTGGAAAACACAAAATAGAAAGAAAAAGGATAGATTTGTTGGGTTGCCTCCCAACAAGCGCTATTTTTTAACGCCCTTAGCTAGGCATTGATAATTCAATGATGCTCACACAAAAGACAAGAATTGAAGCACAACGAGAGCATCATAAAGCATGTGAAAATCACATCTAAGTCTAACATACTTGCTATGCATAGGAATTTTATAGGAAAACAAATTGGCAAGATAACCAATAGTTACCAAATGCAAGGAAGAAGAAAGAGACAAGAGCAGTCTCAACATAACGAGAGGTGATTTAGTGATATGAAAGTTTCTACCACCATATTTTCCTCTCTCATAATAATTACATGTGGGGTCATATTCGAATTCAACAATGTAACTAACACATAGGATATTCTTTTCATGATCCACATGCATGGAAAGTTGACGCTCTTCAAAAATAATGGGATTATCATCTAAAGTCATGACTTCTCCAAACCCACTTTCAATAATATTGCAAATATCATATTCATCTTGAGGCTTGAACAAATTTTCAAGATCAAAAGAAAAATCATCACCCCAATCATGATCTTTGCAACAAGTAGTGGACATAGGAAGACTACCATCCCCAATCTTAGGGTTTTGCATAATTTTAGCATGATTGTCACTAATAGAATTTATAGTGAAACCATTGCAATCATGCTTTTCATACAAGGAGCCCTCGTGAATCACTTCATGTATTTCTTCCTCACGATTTTCATATTCACGCATCTCAAGCAAAACTCCATAGAGAAAGTCAAGTGAACTCAACTTACTAGCAATTGGTTCCACATAAGTGGATCTCTTAAAGAGATTAGCAAGTGGGTGAGGATCCATATCACTAGATTTTCAGCAAGCGAAGATGCAAGCGTATTAAGGCACATGGCACACAAGTGAACAGAAAGCAAGCGAGAGAAAAGGGCGAACAAAAAGGCGAACGAAAAAGGCAAAGGAGAAAGACAAATGAAAACGGCAAATGTGAAGTGGGGGAGAGGAAAACGAGAGGCAACTGGCAAAAAAAATTAAATGCAAGAGATGAGTTTGTGAGACCTACTTGGATAGATCTCTCCTTCCCCGGAAACGGCGCCAGAAATACTTCTGCTGATGCGACAAAAGACCTTCCAACGGCGCCAGAAACACGTGCTGACGAGAGACTGTTCTTGATACTCCTCAGCAACGGCACCAGGAATCCTTCTGCTACGGCTACGCCTTTAGAGACTCCCTAGGAAAATATGAAAAGGATTTCCCCGTGGCCTTGGAGCCTTGCGTTGGTGTTCCCTCGAAGCGGAAAGGGTGATGTAGCGCAACGGTGGTAAGTATTTCCCTCAGTTTTGAGAACCAAGGTATCGATCCAATGAAGGAGTATCACAAGTGCCTACACAAACACAAAAAGCTTGCTCCCAACGCTATGAAGGGGTTGTCAATCCCTTATAGATTGTTTGCCAAGTGAGAACTGAAACCAACAAAGTAACAAAGCAAAGTAAAAGAGGAGGTGTAAACGATAGGTGTGGATAGACCCGGGGGCCGTAGTCTTTACTAGTGGCTTCTCTCATAATAGCAAGTAGACGGTGGGTGAACGAATTACTGTCGAGCAATTGATAGAACCGCGCAAAGTCGTGACGATATCTATGACAATGATTATATCTATAGGCATCATGTCCAAAACAAGTAGACCGATACTTTCTGCATATGCTACTATTACTCCACACGTCGACCGCTATCCAGCATGCATCTAGTGTATTAAGTCCAAAAGAACAGAGTAACGCCTTAAGCAAGATGACATGATGTAGATGGACTCGGAGAGACTTACAAGGATATCAAATCATGCATATAAGCAATCAGCAAAGACTCAAATATATATCATAGATAATCTGATCACGAATCCACAATTCATCGGATCTTGACAAACACACCGCCAAAGTGGATTACATCGGATAGATCTCCATGAAGATCATGGAGAACTTTGTATTGAAGATCCAAGAGAGAGAAGAAGTCATCTAGCTACTAACTACGGACCCATAGGTCTGAAGTGAACTACTCACGAGTCATTGGAGGGGCGATGATGTTGATGAAGAAGCCCTCCAACTCCAAAGTCCCCTCCGGCAGGGCACCGGGAAAGGTCTCCAGATGAGATCTCGCGGAAACAGGAACTTGCGGCAGCGGAACTCCCGATCTCTGTTTATTTATGGAGGTTTCTGAATTTATAGGACCGTATGGCGGTGGAGTTTAATCAAGTGGGCCCCCGAGGGGCCCACAAGCTTGATTGTCGCGACCTAGGGGGTCGGGGCGACAGGGCTTGTGGTGCCCTCGGGGCCCCCCTCCCATATCTTTTTCTTCCGGTATTTTGGATATTTTCCATTAAAAATCATCGCGAAAGAATTATTCCGTTTGGACTCCATTCCAAAATCAGATCTGAAAAGAGTCAAAAACACAGAAAAAAACAGGAATTGGCACTTGGCACTGAGTTAATAAGTTAGCCCCAAAAAAGATATAAAAGGTAAACAAAACATCCAAAGTTGACAAGATAACAGCGTGAAACCATGAAAAATTATAGATACATTTGAGACGTATCAGTGCGTGTCATAAAAAAATGGGACGGTTGTGTTGCATGGCAATATATTTTGGAATGGCTATGAAAATGCCATAATAGGTAGGTATGGTGGTTGTTTTGAGTAAGGTGGGTTTAATTTTCCAGCGAAAGTTGCACGGTACTAGAGAGGCTAGCAAAGGTGGAAGGGTGAGAGTGCGTATAATCAATGAACTCAACATTAGTCATAAAGAACTCACATACTTATTGCAAAAGCCTATTAGTTATCGAAGCAAAGTATTAGACGCACGCTCCTAGGGGAAGGGTGTTGGAAATATCCCTACACGCAATAATAAAGTGGTTATTATTATATTTCCTAGTCCATGACAATCGTCTATTATTCAAGCTATAATTGTATTAACCAGAAACCGTAATACATGTGTGAATATATAGATCACAATGTGTCCCTAGTGAGCATCTAGTTGGCTAGCTCGTTGATTAATAGATAATCATGGTTTCCTGATCATGGACATTGGATGTCATTGATAACGGGATCGCATCATTGGGGAATGATGTGATGGACAAGACCCAATCCTAAGCATATCACTAGATCGTGTTGTTCGTCTGCTAAAGCTTTTCTAATGTCAAGTATCATTTCCTTAGACCATGAGATTGTGCAACTCCCTGATACCGTAGGAGTGCTTTGGGTGTATCAAACGTCACAATGTAACTGGGTGATTATAAAGGTGCACTAAAGGTATCTCCAAAAGTGTTTGTTAGGTTGCACGAATCGACACTGGTATTTGTCACTCCATGTGACGGAGAGGTATCTCTGGGCCCACTCAGTAATCCATCATCATAATGAGCTCAATGTGACTAAGGAGTTAGCCACGAGATGATGTGTTACGGAACGAGTAAAGAGACTTGTTGGTAACGAGATTGAACAAGGTATAGGGATATCGACGATCGAATGTCGGGCAAGTATCATACCGATAGACAAAGGGAATTGCATATGGGATTGATTGAATCCCTGACATCGTGGTTCATCCGATGAGATCACCGTGGAACATGCAGGAACCAACATGGAGCTCCATAAAACGCTGTTGGTTATTGACCGGATAGGTGTCTCAGTCATGTATGCATGCTTCCCGAACCCACAGGGTCTACACACTTAAGGTTCGATGACGCTAGGGTTATATAGGAATAGTGTGCGTGGTTACCGAAGGTTGTCCAGAGTCCCAGAGGAGATCCCAGACGTCATGAGGAGTTCCGGAGGTAAAGATTCATATATAGGAAGTGAGGATTTGATCGCCGGAAGTGTTTTGCGCGTCACTGGTAATGTACCTGAACCACCGGAAGGGTTCCGAGGATCCACCGGGAAGGGCCACCAGCCCCAAAGTGCAACATGGGCCAAAAGTGGATGGGAACCAGCCCCTAGGTGGGCTGGTGCACCACCACTAAGGGCCCAAGGCGTAGCAAGGGGCTAAGAGCATGTCTAGTAGAACCCTCAAACCCTTGAATCTAAAACTAGTTTTAAGGGTTGAGAATTGGTCATTTTTAAAACTTTTAAGGGTTGAAAAATAGGGGCAAAGATTAGAACCCTCAAACCCAACCCTTATAACAAAAACAGGGGCAAAAACAGGAGAGCTCGGTGCAAAACGGTTTGGGGGTTGGGGTAGTTTTCGCTCCCCGACCCTTACGTTTACAGGTTGGGAGGGGGTTTATGTTGGGGAACGTCGCAAGGGAAACAAAAAAATTCCTACGCGCACGAAGACCTATCATGGTGATGTCCATCTACGAGAGGGGATTTCTGATCTACGTACCCTTGTAGATCGCACAGCAGAAGCGTTAGTGAACGCGGTTGATGTAGTGGAACGTCCTCACGTCCCTCGATCCGCCCCGCGAACCATCCCACGATCAAGTGCCGAACGGACGGCACCTCCGCGTTCAGCACACGTACAGCTCGACGATGATCTCGGCCTTCTTGATCCAGCAAGAGAGGCGGAGAGGTGGTTGAGTTCTCCGGCAGCGTGACGGCGCTCCGGAGGTTGGTGGTGATCTGATCTCGGCTGGGCTCTGCCCGAGCTCCGCAGAAACGCGATCTAGAGCTAAAACCGTGGAGGTATGTGGTCGGGCTGCCTTTTAAAAGTTGTCTCAAATCAGCCCTAATTGCTCCACATATATAGGAGGAGGGAGGGGAGGCTTGCCTTGAGGCTCAAGGAGCCCCAAGGGCTGCGCCACCAAGGGAGGAGGAGTCCTCCTCCAATCCTAGTCCAACTAGGATTGGAAAGTGGAGTCCTTCTCTCCTTTCCCACCTCCTTTTTTTTCTTTCTCTTTGATTTTCTATCCTTGGCGCATAGAGCCTTCTTGGGCTGTCCCACCAGCCCACCAAGGGCTGGTGCGCCACCCCCAAGGCCTATGGGCCTCCCCGGGGTGGGTTCCCCCCCCCCCCCCCCGGTGAACACCCGGAACCCATTCGTCATTCCCGGTACATTCCCGGTAACTCCGAAAACCTTCCGGTAATAAAATGAGGTCATCCTATATATCAATCTTCGTTTCCGGACCATTACAGAAACCCTCGTGACGTCTGTGATCTCATCCGGGACTCCGAACAACATTCGGTAACCAACCATATAACTCAAATACGCATAAAACAACGTCGAACCTTAAGTGTGCAGACCCTGCGGGTTCGAGAACTATGCAGACATGACCCAAGTGACTCCTCGGTCAATATCCAATAGCGGGACCTGGATGCCCATATTGGGTCCCACATATTCTACGAAGATCTTATTGTTTGAACCTCAGTGCCAAGGATTCATATAATCCCGTATGTCATTCCCTTTGTCCTTCGGTATGTTACTTGCCCGAGATTCGATCGTCAGTATCCGCATACCTATTTCAATCTCGTTTACCGGCAAGTCTCTTTACTCGTTCCGTAATACAAGATCCCACAACTTACACTAAGTCACATTGCTTGCAAGGCTTGTGTGTGATGTTGTATTACCGAGTGGGCCCCGAGATACCTCTCCGTCACACAGAGTGACAAATCCCAGTCTCGATCCATACTAACTCAACGAACACCTACGGATATACCTGTAGAGCATCTTTATAGTCACCCAGTTACGCTGCGACGTTTGATACACACAAAGCATTCCTCCGGTGTCAGTGAGTTATATGATCTCATGGTCATAGGAACAAATACTTGACATGCAGAAAATAGTAGCAACAAAATGACACGATCAACATGCTACGTCTATTAGTTTGGGTCTAGTCCATCACGTGATTCTCCTAATGACGTGATCCAGTTATCAAGCAACAACACCTTGTACATAATCAGAAGACCCTGACTATCTTTGATCAACTGGCTAGCCAACTAGAGGCTTGCTTGGGACAGTGTTTTGTCTATGTATCCACACATGTATATAAGTCTTCATTCAATACAATTATAGCATGGATAATAAACGATTATCTTGATACAGGAATTATAATAATAACTATATTTATTATTGCCTCTAGGGCATAATTCAAACAGTTTAAGGGTTGGATCCTTAAATTTCTTTAAGGGTTTGAGGGTTAAGGGGTTGTAGTCTACGACTTTTTTTCAACGAAAATTGTAAAAAAAAGCAGTTATTTTTAGGGGTTTGAGGGTTTAAGGGCTCTACTAGACTTGCTTTAAGGGGCCAAACCCTAGGCGTGGAAGGGTTGCCTTGGGCCCAAAGCCCACCCTAGGGCGCCACCCCTCCACCCATCTAGGGTTGTCGCACCCCTTAGGGTGGAAACCCTAAGGGTGGGCACCCTCCTCCCTCTCCTCCTATATATATAGTGGAGGGTTTGGGGCTGTTTTGAGACACAATTGCCTATCTCCATGGTGCAACCCTACTCCTCGTCCTCCTCGTCCTTCGTAGAGCTTGGCGAATCCCTGTCGAAGTACCACGTAGCTCCACCGTCACCACGCTGTTGTGCTGCCGGATCTCTCCCTCAACCTCTCCTCCCTACTTGCTGGATCAAGGCGTTGGAGTCGTCACCGGGCTGCACGTGTGTTGAACGCGGAGGCACCGTTGTTCGGTGCATAGATTGGAATCTACCACAATATAAATTGCTGCAAGGATGACTCCATCAACCGTGTTCTAGCAATGCTTCCGCTTAGCGATCTTCAAAGGTATGAAGATGCTCTACTCCTTTGCTCGTTGCTGGTTTCTCCATATATAGATCGTTGTGTGACGTAGGATTTTTTTGAAATTACTACGTTCCCCAATAGTGGTATAAGAGCGAGGTTCTATGCGTAGATTCTATGCACGAGTAGAACGCAAAAGTTGTGGGCGATGATTTGTCAATTTCTTGTTGTTGCTAGTCTTATCTTGATTCGGCAGCATCGTGGGATGAAGCGGCCCGGACCGACTTTACACGTACTATTACGTGAGACTGGTTCCACCGACCGACATGCACTTGTTGCATAAACTGGCTAGCGGGTGTCTGTCTCTCCCACTTTAGTCGGATCGTATTCGATGAAGAGGGTCCTTATGAACGGTAAATAGGATTGGCATATCAATGTTGTGGCTGTCACGTAGGTAAGAAGCGTTCTTGCTAGAAACCCTAATCAGCCACGTAAAACTTGCAACAACAATTAGAGGACGTCTAACTTGTTTTTACAGGGTATGTTATGTGATGTGATACAACCAAAAGGATGTGATGTATGAGATTGATCATGTTCTTGTAATAGGATTCACGACTTGCATGTCGATGAGTATGACAACCGGTAGGGGCCATAGGAGTTGTCTTAATTTATTGTATGAGATGAAACGCCATGTGATTACTTTACTTTATCCCTAACGGTTAGCTATAGTAATAGAAATAATAGTTGGCATGACGACTTCACGGAGATACAATCATGGAGATCATGATGATGGAGGTCATGGTGTCATGCCGGTGACAATTATGATCATGGTGCCCCGAAGATGGAGATCAAAGGAGCAAGATGATATTGGCCATACCATGTCACTATATGATTGCATGTGATGTTTATCATGTTTTTCATCTTATTGCTTAGAACAACGGTAGGCAAGATAAGATGATCCCTCATTAAAATTTTGAGATAAGTATTCCCCTAAGTGTGCACCATTGCTAAGGATCGTTGTCTCGAAGCACCACGTGATGATCAGGTGTGATAGATTCTAACGTTCGCATACAACGGGTGTAAGCCAGTTTACACACGCAGAACACTTAGGTTGACTCGACAAGCCTAGCATGTACATACATGGCCTCGAATACGGGAGACCGAAAGGTCGAACATGAGTCGTATGGATGATACGATCAACATGGAGATGCTCACCATTGATGACTAGTCCATCTCACGTGATGATCGGACACGGGCTAGTCGACGTGGATCATGTATCACTTGGATGACGAGAGGGATGTCTATCTAAGTGGGAGATCATTGAGTAATTTGATTAGATGAACTTAATTATCATGAACTTAGTCTAAAATTGTCTTTACAAATATTGTAGATCCAATAGCCAATGCAAACGTCCCATCAACTTCAATGCATTCCTAGAGAAAACCATGCTGAAAGATGATGGGAGCAACTATGCGAATTGGGCTCGTAACTTAAAGCTCGTCCTCACTGCTTCCAAGAAGGCATATGTCATTAATGCACCGCTAGGTGATCCTCCCGTTCCTGTGGCAACCCAGGACGTTAGGAAGGTGTGGCAGTCGCAGAGTGATGACTACTCTCTGGTTCAGTGCGGCATGCTTTACAGTTTGGAACCGAGGCTCCAAAGGCGTTTTGAGCAACACGAAGCATATGAGATGTTCGAGGAGCTGAAACTTGTTTTTCAAGCTCATGCCCGGGTCGAGAGATATGAAGTCTCCGACAAGTTCTTTAGCTGTAAGATGGAGGAAATAGTTCTGTCAGTGAGCACATACTCAGAATGTGTGGGTTGCACAACCGGTTGACTCAACTAGGAGTTGAACTTCGAGATGATGCGGTCATTGACAGAATCCTCCAGTCGCTTCCACCTAGCTATAAAGGCTTTATGATGAATTACAACATGCAAGGTATGGAAAGGACTATTCTCGAGTTGTATTCAATGCTGAAATCTGCGGAGGTAGAAATCAAGAAAGAACATCAAGTATTGATGGTCAATAGGACATCCAGTTTCAAGAAGGCCAAGGGTAAGAAGAACTTCAAGAAAGACGGCAAAGAAGTTGCCGTGCCCAATAAACCAGTTGCCGGGAAGAAGCCAAAGAAAGGACCCAAGCCTGAGACTGAGTGCTATTACTGCAAGGGAATCGGTCACTCGAAGCGGAATTGCCCTAAGTACTTAGCGGACAAGAAGGCCGGCAACATCAAAGGTATATATGATATACATGTAATTGATGTGTACCTTACGAGCGCTCGTAGTAGCTCCTGGGTATTTGATACCGGTGATGTTGCACACATTTGCAACTCTAAGCAGGAACTACAGAACAAGCGTAGGCTTGCTAAGGACGAGGTGACGATGCGCGTCGGGAATGGTTCCAAGGTCGATGTGATGGCACGCTACCTCTACATCTACCTTCAGGATTAGTTTTAAAACTCAATAATTTTTATTTAGTACCAGCTTTGAGAATGAACATTGTATCGGGATCTCGCTTGATGCAAGATGGCTACTCATTTAAATCAGAGGATAATGGTTGTTCTATTTATATGAGCGGTATGTTTTATGGTCATGCCCCATTGGTCAATGGTTTATTCTTGATGAATCTCGATCGCGATGTTACACATATTCATAGTGTGAGTACCAAAAGATGTAAAGTTGATAATGATAGTCCCACATACTTGTGGCACTACCAACTTGGTCATATCGGTGTCAAGCGCATGAAGAAACTCCATACATATGGACTTTTGGAGTCTCTTGATTTTAAATCATTTCACACATGCGAACCGTGCCTCATGGGCAAGATGACCAAGAATCCGTTCTCCGGAACAATGGAGCTAGCAACCAACTTATTGGAAATAATACATATCGATGTATGCGGTCCAATGAGCGTCGAGGCTCGCGGTGGCGATCGTTATGTTCTCACCCTCACTGATGATTTAAGTAGATATGGGTATGTATACTTAATGAATCACAAGTCTGAAACCTTTGAATGGTTGAAGGAATTTCAGAGAGAGGTGGAGAATCAACGTGACAAGAAAATAAAGTTCTTACGATATGATCGTGGAGGAGAATATTTGAGTCATGAGTTTGGCACGCACCTAAGGAAATGTGGAATTGTTTCACAAATCACGCCGCCTGGCACACCGCAGTGTAACAGTGTGTATGAAAGTCGTAATCGCACTCTATTGGATATGGTACAATCTACGATGTCACTTATTGATTTACCGCTATCATTTTGGGGATATGCATTGGAAACTACCGCATTCACTTTAAATAGGGCACCGCCTAAATCCGTTGAGACGACACCATATGAAATATGGTTTGGCAAGAAACCTAAGCTGTCGTTTCTGAAAGTTTGGGGCTGCGATGCTTATGTGAAGAAACTTCAACCTGAGAAGCTCGATCCCAAAGCGGAAAAATGCGTATTCATAGGATAGCCTAAGGAAACTATTGGGTATACCTTCTATCTTAGGTCACAGGGCAAAATCTTTGTTGCCAAGAACGGATCCTTTCTAGAGAAAGAGTTTATCTCGAAAGAAGTAAGTGGGAGGAAAATAGAACTTGATGAGGTAATTGTATCTCCTCTCGAACCGGAGAGTAGCACAGCACAAGAATATGTTTCTGAGGTGTCTGCACCGGCTAGAGAAGAAGTTAATGATGATGATCATGAAACTTCAGATCAAGTTGCTTTTGAACCTCAAAGGTCCACAAGGACATGTTCCGCACGAGAGTGGTACGACAACCCTTTCATGGAAATCATGTTGTTGGACAATAGTGAACCTTCAAACTATGAAGAAGGGATGGCGGGCCCGGATTCCAACAAATGGCTTGAGGCCATGAAATCCGAGATAGGATCCATGTATAAGAACAAAGTATGGAGTTTGGTGGAGTTGCCCGATGATCGGTGAGCCATAGAAAATAAATGTATCTTTAAGAAGAAGACTTACGCAGATGGTAATGTGACCATATATAAGGCTCAACTTGTTGCTAAGGGTTATCGACAAGTTCAAGGTATTGACTACGATGAGACCTTCTCACCCGTAGCGATGTTGAAGCCGGTCTAAATCATGTTAGCAATTGCCGCATTTTATTATTATGAAATCTGCCAAATGGACGTCAGAACGTCATTGCTGAACGGCTTTCTTAAGGAAGAATTGTATATGACACTGCCGGAAGGTTTTGTCGATCCTAGCAATGCTAACAAGGTATGCAAGCTCTAGCACTCCATCTATGGGCTGGTGCAAGCATCTCGGAGTTGGAACATTCACTTTGATGAGATGATCAAAGCGTTTGGGTTTGTACAGACTTATGGAGAAGCCTGTATTTACAAGAAAGAGAGTGGGAGCTCTGTAGAATTTCTCATATTATATGTGGATGACATATTGTTGATGGGAAATGATATAGAACTATTGGAAAGCATAAACGCCTATTTGAATAAAAGTTTTTCAATGAAGGACCTTGGAGAAGGTGCTTACATATTAGGCATCAAGATCTATAGAGATAGATCGAGACGCTTCATAGGTCTTTCCCAAAGCACATACCTTGACAAGATATTGAATAAGTTCAATATGGATAAGGCTAAGAAGGGGTTCTTGCCTATATTACAAGGTGTGAGGTTGAGTACGACTCAACGCCCGACCACGGCAGAAGATAGAGAAAAGATGACTACCGTCCCCTATGCTTCAGCCATAGGCTCTATTATGTATGCCATGATGTGTACCAAACCTAATGTGAACCTTGCCATAAGTTTGGTAGGGAGGTACCTGAGTGATCCAGGAGTGGATCACTGGACAACGGTCAAGAATATCCTAAAGTACGTGAAAAGGACTAAAGTTATGTTTCTCGTTTATGGAGGTGCCGAAGAGCTCGTCGTAAAGGGTTACGTCGATTCTAGCTTCGACACAGATCTGGATGACTCCAAGTCACAAACCGGATATGTGTATATTTTGAATAATGGGGCACTTAGATGGTGCAGTTGCAAGCAAAGCATCGTGGCGTCATCTACATGTGAAGCGGAGTATATAGCTGCTTCGGAAGCAGCACATGAAGGAGTCTCGATGAAGGAGTTCATCACCGACCTAGGAGTGATTCCAAATGCGTCGAGCCCGATGACTCTGTTCTATGACAACACTAGATCTATTACCATTGCAAAGGAGCCCAGGTTTCACAAGAAGACCAAGCACATCAAGCACCGCTTCAACTCCATACGTGGATACATCCAGGATGGAGATATAGATATTTCTAAAGTACATACAGATCAGAATGTTACAGATCCGTTGACTAAACCTCTTCCACGAGCGAAACATGATCAGCACGAGACCTCTAGGGGTGTTCGATTCATCACAATGTAACTAGATTTTTGACTCTAGTGCAAGTGGGAGACTGTAGGAAATATGCCCTAGAGGCAATAATAAAGTGGTTATTATTATATTTCCTAGTTCATGATAATTGTCTATTATTCATGTTATAATTGTATTAACCAGAAACCGTAATACATGTGTGAATATATAGATCACAATGTGTCCCTAGTGAGCCTCTAGTTGGCTAGCTCGTTGATCAATTGATGATCATGGTTTCCTGATCATGGACATTGGATGTCATTGATAACGGGATCACATCATTGTAGAATGATGTGATGGACAAGACCCAATCCTAAGCATAACACTAGATCGTGTTATTCGTGTGCTAAAGCTTTTATAATGTCAAGTATCATTTCCTTAGACCATGAGATTGTGCAACTCCCGGATACCGTGTAGCGACCCGACTCAAGACGAGTCAAGCCTCTGTGTATCTGTGCCATCCCTGGATAATATGCTGGCACACACAGTACATCAATGTATTTATCAAAGTGCAATCACATGTAAATAGCGTAAAACTGATATATACTTAATTATCTCAGCGGAAGCGGTCAAGGGAGTGGAGTCCCAATAAACACCAACGGCAAGTTGAGTGTAGACCGTAACCCTGGATCGTACTCTTACTCGTCGAAGAAAAATATCTGCAACATAAGACGTTGCAGCCGTGTAGGTCAGCATATTGAATATGCCGACAAGTCACATAAGAGAGGGGTAAAGTAATAATCAACTATCTCTATATGCATATTTGGTTGGTGGAGCTAAGTTTTGCATAAAACCAGTTTTATCCTACAACAAGAGGGGTTGAAAGCAAAATATTACTACAATGTTTGTTGTTAACGAGATGGTTCCGCCAACCAGTTCTCGTACCCGAGTTGTCAATAATTCCCACATCAAATAAATTTAAGGGTGTTGAGAAATCCAGATAACTTCAGTTCCTTTGGCTCAAGTCGTCCATGACCGTGGACACGGCTAATCGATTAGGTTGGGTACTCTGCAGAGTTTTTCACACGTTCCCCACAAGATTTGATCGCCTCCGGGTTTGTCCTCGCACTTCAGGGTGTTTGAAGACCGGATGATCAAAACATGATCTTTCAACGGGTCCCTCTGAATCCCTGTCGGTGCCCATCCATTCCTACCGTTCGTCTACATCTGCTAGCACCGCCTGTCCAGAGTCGCCGCGTTGTCCAACCAAGCCAGAGCCCATAATGACTTGTGGCTGTGCAGGTAAGCCTTGGGTCTTGAAAATATCCGTCCGTCTCTTTGAGCCTGGGTGAAGCTTTCCGCAGGATGACATGGCCTCTCCAGCATCCCGGGCATCCACTGGGTTTTCCAGGGAGCCGGTCAACCGTCCTTCACCCAGTGTTGCATTGCGTCCGAGGTCTTGAAAATCTTGTCTTAGTCCGGTCTTGATTATAATATCAATCTCGCATCACTCGTGGTATACACTCAACCGATAACCCGTCTACTCAAGCATAGCATTAAAAATTGTCGTCCCGGGGCCAAGTGTCGGGGTTGTTGTGTTCCTACCACATGATACTACAACTAGACTAAAGTTTCCAAGTACCTAGGCAGCATGCAATTGGGCATAGGATGGTAGAACTATAATGCATAAAACATGGGTGATAGTATGATCAAAGTGACTTGCCTGTGATGTTGACGAAGAAGAATTTCTCGAGAAAATAACTTGATAGAATACTCGTAACTCTCCGATGAAATCTATATAACAAACATATCATCCACATAAGCACACATACTAGCAATCATTCTACCAATCAAACAAAAGAGGGGGAGCGAATGAGAAACCGAGAGAAACTTCAAATAGAACTAAAGAGTCTTCTACTACGTCAAACACTAAATAGTTTTGTCTAACAGAAAATAATAACAAGGAACTAAGTTATAAGTTTAACGGAGATAAAATAAAGTATTTTTCACAAAACTTTTTGAAAGTATTCCCAAACGGGATTTGAAACAACGGTGAAAACAATTGCACGTTACTACGGAGCTAGAATTGATTTCATGAAAACAAATAAAAATAAAATAATAATTTGTTGCAAAACTACTGTTAACTAACAGAGACAAAACATAATAATGTTTCTGAAATAATAAAGAAAATATTTTAAAACAAAGATAGAAAAGGAATTTGCCGAAATCCTAAAATAGGTGAAACAGAAATTGTTTCACATGAAACAGTGAGCTAAAATACTCAAACAAATCTGAAAGTTTTACCACTGATATATAAGATCACTAGTGATCAGTACCAAAAGGAATCAAATTAAAAGCTATTTTTAAACTCCTGGAATAGGCAGAACAAGGTTTAAATTAAATCTGCTCTAACTTATATTTGAAAATTTCACACATAGACAAATTATATGTTTTTAAAAGCTACAGGAAATTTTTGAGCTACTGGAAAAAGAATCACTATCATTGGACTTCCGGATCAAAAGTTGTGGCCAAAACAAAACATAAACTTTCTGTTTTTGCAATTTAGACGGAAAAAACTGAAGCTAACTATCTACAAATAGGGGGTACATGTGGCATGTTGCTATTGGCTGCGGGTGCTGTTTGTTGCAATGTTTGGAGCAAACGGCCGAGGTTAACAAAATTTGCTGGTTAAAGGAATAAGTGAAATAAAAACCATTGGTTTTCTAAACTAAACCGAAGGGTTACCTAAGAATCTAATCTATGCCATACCTTTTAGATCCAACGGTTACTAACAAAAAAAACAGAGAGGTGGGAGAGGAATACCATGGCTGGGAGAGCTCCCTCGCAGGCTGGCAATGGCCGATGGTGGTGTGGGGTGCCGGTGGGGTGGGGAGGGGCCGGCGAGTAGTGGGGAAGGGGGGCCGAAGGTGGGGTGCTTCTGGGAGGGGAGGGGGGCGAGGTGGAGAGGGGGGGCTGTAGGGGCGAGGTGGAGGAGAAAAAAACTGTGGGTTGCTACTGCTAATGGCGATGGGGAGGTGGAGAAGGGGCTGTAGGGCAGCAGGGGGCGGTGGAGGGGGTGGAGTGGTGAGGCCGAAGTGGTGGGGAGGTGGCCGAAGGGTGGAGGGGTGCAGGGGTGGCGAGGTGGAGCTCCTGTGAGTTTTCTGGCCAGTTTTCCGGTGACGAACTCCGGCGAGGGGTGCACGAGCCAGGGGCGAGGAGAGGTGAACTTTTCGACGGGAATGGAACGAGGAGAGGTAGGGGCTTCTTATAGAGGCGCCGGGAGGCGCCGGGAAGGTATGTGCGTCGCGAATCCCGGAGGAGGGGATCTCCTCTCCATGGAGGGAAAGCTTCTCTGTCACGTGAAAGGAGGAGGAGGAAGAAGATGATCTTCTTGGGCCAAGTTTGGAAAGTGTTTAATGGGCCAGGGGGTATTTCCTAATAAAAGTGATCTCCTTCCTATTTTCAAAACTAGGAAACTAAAACGTTAAAAAGGAAACCAAATCAATTCGGAATAAAGAGTTTTTATATACTAAAATTATCAGGAAAATAAAATATAGATGATGGGCATTTTTCCACGGCAAAAATAAAAACTTCAGAAAAAAATATTTTTACAAAAATCCCTAAAAGCATTATTTCTTTTTGCAAATAATTTTGAAATGATCCTCTAAGTTTGAGGGTTCAAATAACTTTCAAAATGCCCGTGGGTTCGAGGGTCATGTTCCTCCTCTCTGGAAATGTATTTCCCAGCATTTTGTTGCACGAAGAAAACGAATGGAAATGCAAGGAAATTCAAATGCAAACACCTCCGTTCAAATTCTTTATAGTTGAAGAAGTCATGTCATCTTCTCTCGTTGATTAAAAAAAATTGAATTTGAATTCACCGGAGAAGGGGAAAGTCATTTTATTCCCTCTCGTTCAAAAGTTTCGAAAGGTTTCAAATTTCACAAAAGTTTCAATCACTCACGCAACCAACAAACAATCAATCTAAATTATATTAACATTCCAAAATTTATAATTTTGGGATGTTACAAACTACCACACTTAAAATGAATCTCGTCCTCGAGATTCGAAGAGGCTAGAAAGAAAGGTTAGGGTTTGGGGGTCTTCTAACAAATCCAATCTCCGGCAAGGTGGGGTGCTACCACACTTAAAATGAGAGATACTGGTCCCTCAAAATGCTTTAACGATCCTTTGGGTTTTGGCAACTGACATTGCACAGTCTTCATATTAAATCCTTTGGTGATGTTCTCCCGTTGATATAAGCTTCTTTCATCACTGGGTCTTCTTAACTGACAGTCTCGTGGTCAATTCTAAATAACATATCGATGATTCTCATGGTGGTCTACCATTTGTGGTTATCCTGTAGAGAGAAGGGTCTTGGTTTCATTCTCACCGTAAAATTTCCTACGTGTGACAACAAATGCCATGTACATGGGCTTTTCTTATACCACTCTAAGGCTTAAACAAAAGCTTCAAAGAACGTCGTCTCTCTCTATGGGTAAGTCTCTCAGATTTACCATTCCGAATAGCAAGATAAATGATAAGAGTAAGTCGTCATGGTGATCAATCCATTCCGCACCCAAATCATTTCTCTGTATAAGGTTTAGCGAATCTCGCATTCTAACACTTGGGCATCCTCACAAGCATTGCATAATTTCTCTTGTCCACGAACGAAGTTCGGATAATCCATTAGTTCTGCAAGCTCAACAAAACATCTATCGTTTCTTCACCACTCTCAAGTTGTCGTATGCTCCTAAGAAAACGTTTGCTGATACAAGTTTCCTTCTCCAAAAAGATAGTACTTGATCCTTGTTAGTCTCGGGGTCTGTGGGTTTCAGGCATACTTGGGGTAAATGGGACACTGAGCTGGGTAGTGGGTGGTTCCTTCACACAAGAAACAAGTCACCTGACTACTTGGGCACTCCTCAGCTGGGTGATTTTCTTCACAATGAGCGCATCCATCCGGGTGTTCTTCCTCGGTGTGTCCTATTTCTCCACAGATCTTGCATGCACAAGGCTTCTTCATCGGATTATCATAGCTCTTCTGAATAAGTCGGGATCTTAACAGAGTCTTCTTGAATTCTTCCCAACTTTCTGCTCCACGGAATCCTTGTATGGCATGATGCATTTTCCACCAGATAGCAGTACTTTGGGTAAAGTACTAGAGAGCGTGTTCCACTTCATACTTCCTTGAGATCAAGTTCTCCCGAAGTGGTTCTCCATGTTTTGAATCCATATAGCAGCTTCCAGCTGGGTCATTGGTCCAGAGACTGCAAGTCCAGCTTCAAACTCCATCTGGTAGGGTTGAGGTTTTGTGGATGAGACGGGTAAGAGAGAGAGGGAGATACACACAATACAAACAATATTTTTTGAGAATAGGTTTTATTTGTGGCCGTCGGAAAACACACACCAATGACGGCTCACAAATCATCGTATCTAACGTGGGTATATAACAGGGGTTTGGACTTCTAATGGTCATATAAATATTCGAACGCTTCAGGGTCTTCGAGTTCTTCGGGTCTTGAGAGTCTACTGTTGGTGTAGCTTCAATTCTTCAAACGCGTGGTGAAATCCTCTTTACTTTGAAGTAGAACTCCGTTGATTCTTCATGAGGTCGAAGGGGTAAGGGGATTGTTTAACTATTTGAGGTGAGAAAGAACATTTGATGAACTCAGAAGAGATGAGAAGTGAAAGGTGTTGTTGAAAATAAAAATTTTGAGAGATCCTTTCCTAAGAAATTTCCAGTTTCTAGGGTTCACGTCCTACAGTCAACATGTGCTCTCATACCATCTCTGTAGCGACCCGACTCAAGACGAGTCAAGCCTCTGTGTATCTGTGCCATCCCTGGATCAGTATGCTGGCACACACAGTACATCAATGTATTTATCAAAGTGCAATCACATGTAAATAGCGTAAAACTGATATATACCTTAATTATCTCAGCGGAAGCGGTCAAGGGAGTGGAGTCCCAATAAACACCAACGGCAAGTTGAGTGTAGACCGTAACCCTGGATCGTACTCTTACTCGTCGAAGAAAAATATCTGCAACATAAAACGTTGCAGCCGTGTAGGTCAGCATATTGAATATGCCGGCAAGTCACATAAGAGAGGGGTAAAGTAATAATCAACTATCTCTACATGCATATTTGGTCGGTGGAGCTAAGTTCTGCATAAAACCAGTTTTATCCTACAACAAGAGGGGTTGAAAGCAAAATATTACTACAATGTTTGTTGTTAACGAGATGGTTCCGCCAACCAGTTCTCGTACCCGAGTTGTCAATAATTCCCACATCAAATAAATTTAAGGGTGTTGAGAAATCCAGATAACTTTAGTTCCTTTGGCTCAAGTCGTCCATGACCGTGGACACGGCTAATCGATTAGGTTGGGTACTCTGCAGAGTTTTGCACACGTTCCCCACAAGATTTGATCGCCTCCGGGTTTGTCCTCGCACTTCAGGGTGTTTGAAGACCGGATGATCAAAACATGGTCTTTCAACGGGTCCCTCTGAATCCCTGTCGGTGCCCATCCATTCCTACCGTTCGTCTACATCTGCTAGCACCGCCTGTCCAGAGTCGCTGCGTTGTCCAACCAAGCCAGAGCCCATAATGACTTGTGGCTGTGCAGGTAAGCCTTGGGTCTTGAAAATATCCGTCCGTCTCTTTGAGCCTGGGTGAAGCTTTCCGCAGGATGACATGGCCTCTCCAGCATCCCGGGCATCCACTGGGTTTTCCAGGGAGCCGGTCAACCGTCCTTCACCCAGTGTTGCATTGCGTCCGAGGTCTTGAAAATCTTGTCTTAGTCCGGTCTTGATTATAATATCAATCTCGCATCACTCGTGGTATACACTCAACCGATAACCCGTCTACTCAAGCATAGCATTAAAAATTGTCGTCCCGGGGCCAAGTGTCGGGGTTGTTGTGTTCCTACCACATGATACTACAACTAGACTAAAGTTTCCAAGTACCTAGGCAGCATGCAATTGGGCATAGGATGGTAGAACTATAATGCATAAAACATGGGTGATAGTATGATCAAAGTGACTTGCCTGTGATGTTGACGAAGAAGAATTTCTCGAGAAAATAACTTGATAGAATACTCGTAACTCTCCGATGAAATCTATATAACAAACATATCATCCACATAAGCACACATACTAGCAATCATTCTAGCAATCAAACAAAAGAGGGAGAGCGAATGAGAAACCGAGAGAAACTTCAAATAGAACTAAAGAGTCTTCTACTACGTCAAACACTAAATAGTTTTGTCTAACAGAAAATAATAACAAGGAACTAAGTTATAAGTTTAACGGAGATAAAATAAAGTATTTTTCATAAAACTTTTTGAAAGTATTCCCAAACGGGATTTGAAACAACGGTGAAAACAATTGCACGTTACTACGGAGCTAGAATTGATTTCATGAAAAAAAATAAAAAAAAATAATTTGTTGCAAAACTACTGTTAACTAACAGAGACAAAACATAATAATGTTTCTGAAATAATAAAGAAAATATTTTAAAACAAAGATAGAAAAGGAATTTGCCGAAATCCTAAAAGAGGTGAAACAGAAATTGGTTCACATGAAACAGTGAGCTAAAATACTCAAACAAATCTGAAAGTTTTACCGCTGATATATAAGATCACTAGTGATCAGTACCAAAAGGAATCAAATTAAAAGCTATTTTTAAACTCCTGGAATAGGCAGAACAAGGTTTAAACTAAATCTGCTCTAACTTATATTTGAAAATTTCACACATAGACAAATTATATGTTTTTAAAAACTACAGGAAATTTTTGAGCTACTGAAAAAAGAATCACTATCATTGGACTTCCGGATCAAAAGTTGTGGCCAAAACAAAACACAAACTTTCTGTTTTTGCAATTTAGACGGAAAAAACTGAAGCTAACTATCTACAAATAGGGGGTACATGTGGCATGTTGCTATTGGCTGCGGGTGCTGTTTGTTGCAATGTTTGGAGCAAACGGCCGAGGTTAACAAAATTTGCTGGTTAAAGGAATAAGTGAAATAAAAACCATTGGTTTTCTAAACTAAACCGAAGGGTTACCTAAGAATCTAATCTATGCCATACCTTTTAGATCCAACGGTTACTAACAAAAAAAAAGAAAAACAGAGAGGTGGGAGAGGAATACCGTGGCTGGGAGAGCTCCCTCACAGGCTGGCAATGGCCGATGGTGGTGTGGGGTGCCGGTGGGGTGGGGAGGGGCCGGCGAGTAGTGGGGAAGGGGGGGGCCGAAGGTGGGGTGCTTCTGGGAGGGGAGGGGGCCGAAGGTGGGGTGCTTCTGGGAGGGGAGGGGGCGAGGTGGAGAGGGGGGGCTGTAGGGGCGAGGTGGAGGAGAAAAAACTGCGGGTTGCTGCTGCTAATGGCGATGGGGAGGTGGAGAAGGGGTTGTAGGGCAGCAGGGGGCGGTGGAGGGGGTGGAGTGGTGAGGCCGAAGTGGTGGGGAGGTGGCCGAAGGGTGGAGGGGTGCAGGGGTGGCGAGGTGGAGCTCCTGTGAGTTTTCTGGCCAGTTTTTCGGTGACGAACTCCGGCGAGGGGTGCATGAGCCAGGGGCGAGGAGAGGTGAACTTTTCGACGGGAATGGAACGAGGAGAGGTAGGGGCTTCTTATAGAGGCGACGGGAGGCGCCGGGAAGGTATGTGCGTCGCGAATCCCGGAGGAGGGGATCTCCTCACCATGGAGGGAAAGCTTCTGTGTCACGTGAAAGGAGGAGGAGGAAGAAGATGATCTTCTTGGGCCAAGTTTGCAAAGTGTTTAATGGGCCAGGGGGTATTTCCTAATAAAAGTGATCTCCTTCCTATTTTCAAAACTAGGAAACTAAAACGTTAAAAAGGAAACCAAATCAATTCGGAATAAAGAGTTTTTATATACTAAAATTATCAGGAAAATAAAATATAGATGATGGGCATTTTTCCGCGGCAAAAATAAGAACTTCAGAAAAAATTATTTTTCCAAAAATCCCTAAAAGCGTTATTTCTTTTTGCAAATAATTTTCAAATAATCCTCTAAGTTTGAGGGTTCAAATAACTTTCAAAATGCCCGTGGGTTCGAGGGTCATGTTCCTCCTCTCTGGAAATGTATTTCCCGGCATTTTGTTGCACGAAGAAAACGAATGGAAATGCAAGGAAATTCAAATGCAAACACCTCCGTTCAAATTCTTTATAGTTGAATAAGTCATGTCATCTTCTCTCGTTGATTAAAAAAAATTGAATTTGAATTCACCGGAGAAGGGGAAAGTCATTTTATTCCCTCTCGTTCAAAAGTTTCGAAAGGTTTCAAATTTCACAAAAGTTTCAATCACTCAGGCAACCAACAAACAATCAATCTAATAATTATATTAACATTCCAAAGTTTATAATTTTGGGATGTTACATACCGTAGGAGTGCTTTGGGTGTATCAAACGTCACAACGTAACTGTGTGCTTATAAAGGTGCACTACAGGTATCTGAGTAAGTGTTTGCTGGGTTGAAGGAAATCGATACTGGCATTTGTCACTCCGTCTGACGCAGAGGTATCTCTGGGCCCACTCGGTAATCCATCATCATAATGAGCTCATTGTGACTATGGAGTTAGCCACGGGATGATGTGTTACGAAACGAGTAAAGAGACTTGCTGGTAACGAGACTGAACAAGGTATAGGGATAGCGACGATCGAATCTCGCGCAAGTATCGTACCGGTAGACAAAGGGAATTGCATACGGGATTGATTGAATCCCCGACATCATGGTTCGTCCAATGAGATCATCGTGGAACATGCGGGAACTGATACGTTGATACGTCTCAAACGTATCTATAATTTTTGATGGTTTCATGCTGTTATCTTGTCAACTTTGGATGTTTTATGTACCTTTTATATCCTTTTTGGGACTAACTTATTAATTCAGTGCCAAGTGCCAGTTCCTGTTTTTTCTGTATTTTTGACTCTTTTCAGATCTGATTTTGGAACGGAGTCCAAACGGAATAAATCCCCGAAATAAATTTTTCTAAAACAGAAGAAGATCGGGGGACTTGAGGGCCAAGGCAGGAGAGCCACAGGGGGCCCACAAGCCCTGTAGCCACCACCAGGGGCGGCGGCTACCAGGCTTGTGGCCTCCCTGGCGCCCCTGACCTAGCTCCTTCGCCTATATATTCCCTAAAATCCAGAAAAAAAATCAGGGGCATCCACGAGAACACTTTTCCGCCGCCGCAAGCTTCCGTTTCCGCAAAATCTCATCTGGAGACCCTTCTCGGTGCCCTGCCGGAGGGGACTTTGGAGTTGGAGGGCTTCTACATCAACATCATCGCCTCTCCAATGACTCGTGAGTAGTCCACTTCAGACCTACGGGTCCGTAGTTAGTAGCTAGATGGCTTCTTCTCTCTCTTGGATCTTCAATACAAAGTTCTCCATGATCTTCATGGAGATCTATCCGATGTAATCCTATTTGGCGGTGTGTTTGTCGAGATCCAATGAATTGAGGATTTATGATTAGATTATCTATGATTTATATTTGAGTCTTTGCTGATTTCTTATATGCATTTTTTGATATCGTTGTAAGTCTCTCCGAGTCTTGGGTTTTTTTTGGCCAACTAGATCTATGATTCTTCCAATGGGAGAAGTGCTTGGTTTTGGGTTTATACCGTGTGGTGACCTTTCCCAGTGACAGAAGGGGCAGCAAGGAACGCATCATGTTGTTGTCATCAAGGGTAACAAGATGGGATTTTATCGTAGATATGAGATTGTCCATCTACATCATGTCATCTTGCCTAAGGCCTTACTCTGTTCTTATTAACTTAATACACTAGATGCATGCTGGATAGCGGTTGACGTGTGGAGTAATAGTAGTAGATGCAGAAAGTATCGGTCTACTTGTTTTGAACGTGATGCCTATAGATATAATCATTGCCATAGATGACGTCACGACTTTGCGCGGTTCTATCAGTTGCTCGACAGTAATTCGTTCACCCACTGTCTACTTGCTTTCATGAGAGAAGCCACTAGTAAACACTACGGCCCCCGGGTCTATTCACAACTATCGTCTCCACTTTCGCTTTTACTTTGCTTTGTTTTCTTTTTGCTTTCAGTTCTCACTTTGGCAACTATCTATAAGGGATTGACAACCCCTTCATAGCATTGGGTGCAAGCTTTTTGTGTTTGTGCAGGTACTTGTGACTCGACGTGCACCTCCCACTGGATCGATACCTTGGTTCTCAAACTGAGGGAAATACTTACCGCCGCTGTGCTACATCACCCTTTCCTCTTCAAGGGAACACCAACGCAAGGCTCCAAGGCTGCGGGGAAACCCTTTGCATATTTGCCAAGGAAGTCCCTAAAGGCGTAGCCCGTGACAGAAGGATTCCCGGCGCCGTTGCCAGGGAAGGTCTGTTGTCGCAGTAGCAGAAGGATTTCTGGCACCGTTGCCGGGGAGGAGGATCGCTTGCCGAGGAGAGATCAAGTCTAGATCTATCCAAGTAGGTGTCACAAACTCATTTCTTGCATTTACCTTTTTTGTGAGTTGCCTCTCGTTTTCCTCTCCCCCACTTCACATTTGCCGTTTTCATTTGCCTTTCTCACTTGCCGTTTTAATTTTCCTTTTTCGTTTGCCTTTTTCATTCGCCCTTTTCTTTCGTTTGCCTTTACTTTTCTTGTGTGCTAGGTGCCCTCAATATGCTTGCATCTTCGCTTGCTGAAAATCTTGTGATATGGATCCTCATCCACTTGCTAATCTCTTTAAGAGATCCACTTATGTGGAACCAATTGCTAGTGAATTGAATGCACTTGACTATCTTTATGGAGTTTTGCTTGAGATGCGTGAATCTGAAAATCGTGATGAAGAAACTTATGAAGTGATTCACGAGGGCTCCTTGAATGAAAAGCATGATTGCAATGGTTTCACTATAAATCCTAGTAGTGACAATCATGCTAAAAATATGCAAAACCCTAAGCTTGGGGATGCTAGTTTTGCTATGTCCCCTACTTGTTGCAATAATCATGATTGGGGTGATGATCTTTCTTTCTTGAAAATTTGTTCAAGCCTCATGATTATTACGATATTTGCAACAATATTGAAAGTAGGATTGGAGAACTCATGACTTTAGTTGATGACAATCCCACTATTTTTGAAGAGCGTCAACTTTGCATGCATGTGGATCATGGAAAGAATATCCTTTGTGATAGTTACATTGTTGAAGTCGAACATAATCCGACATGTAATTATTATGAGAGAGGAAAATATGGTGGTAGAAACTTCCATATCACTAAATCACCTCTCGTTATGTTTAGATTGCTATTGTCTCTTTCAACTTCCTTGCATATGGTAACTACTGGTTGTCTTGACAATCTGTTTTCCTATAAATTGCCTATGCATAGGAAGTATGTTAGACTTAGATGTGATTTTCACATGCTTTATAATGCTCTCGTTGCGCTTCAATTCTTGTCCTTTGTATGAGCATCATCGAGTTATCAATGCCTAGCTAAGGACGTTAAACAATAGCGCTTATTGGGAGGCAACCCAACGAATCTATCCTTTTTCTTTCTTTTTTGTGTTCTCCACACTTTCATAATTCTGTTATGATTGTGTTTTTTGTGTTTCTTTTTGCGTTTGTGCCAAGCAAAACCGTTATGATTAAGTCTTGGGGATGATCATTTGGTCATGCTGGAAAAGACAGAAACTTTCAGCTCACGAAAATAATTTGCATTTTTTTTGTAAGAGCTTTTGAGTTGATTGTTTTTTCTGCTGATTGCTACGCAAATTCTTCAGACTGTTGTAATTTTTCAGAATTTTTGAAGTACCAGAAGTATACGAAGTATACAGATTACTACAGACTGGTCTGCTGTTAACAGATTCTGTTTTTGTTGAGTTGGTTGCTTATTTTGATGAAACTATGGATAGTATTGGGGGTATTAACCATGGAAGATTGAAAATACAGTAACCCAACATCAACATAAGTAGAATTAAAGTTTGCTACAGTACCTAAGGAAGTGGTGGTTTGCTTTCTTATACTAATTTTATCACGAGTTTCTGTTTAAGTTTCGTGTTGTGAAGTTTTCATGTTTTGGGTGAAGTTCTTATGGACAAAGATATAAAGAGTGGCAAGAGCTCAAGATTGGGGATGCCCAAGGCACCCCAAGTAGATTCAAGGATGCCGTAAAAGCCTAAGCTTGGGGATGCCCCGGGAAGGCATCCCCTCTTTCGTCTTCAATCCATCGGTAATATTACTTGGGGCTATATTTTTATTCACCACATGTTATGTGTTTTGCTTGGAGCGTATTATATCGTAGGAGTCTTTTATTTCTGTTGTGTCACAATCTTCCTTGCTGCACACCTAGAGAGATAGACATGCACTCACCGTGATTTTGTCGAGCTTCACTTATATCCTTTGGTAGACAATTCAGCTCACATGTGCTTCACTTATATCTTTTGAGCTAGTTGATTTTGCTCTATGTGCTTCACTTATATCTTTTAGAGCACGGAACCGCGAGGCTTGGTAGTTGATCTATGCTTTGAAAGTAGTCTCAAAAGGGGTAGTTATCCAAAGGGATATGAAAACTTCCACCTTCATGTGCATTGAATAGTAAGAGAAGTTTGATTCATCTCAATTAGTTTTGAGTTGTGGTTGTGGTAATATTTAAGTTGTTAGTAAGGTGTTGTGGATCTAGAAATACTTTTGTTGAAGTTAGTGATTCCCGTAACATGCACGTATGGTGAACCGCTATGTGATGAAGTCTGAGCATGACTAGTCTATTGATTGTCATCCTTTGTGTGGCGGTCGGGATCGCGCGATGGTTTATACCTACCAACCCTTCCCCTAGGAGTATGCGTTGAAGTAAAGGTGTTAAAACAATTACTTGTCCAATACCGGGGTTGTGCATGATTTAAATTCGTTGTCCAAGGATGATAGATCATAGCGTGACTATATGATTTTGTAGGGATAACTTTCTTTTGGCCTTGTTATTTTGGAAGTTCATGATTACTTTACTAGTTTGCTTGAATTATTATTGTCTCCACATCAATAGAAAACTATCGTTTTGAATCTAATGGATCTGAACATTCCTGTCACACAAGAGGAGTTACAAAGAACATCTATGCTAGGTAGCATGAAAGCATCAAAAATTCATTCTTTATCACTTCCCTACTCGAGGACGAGCAGGAGTTAAGCTTGGGGATGCTTGATATGTCTCAAACCTATCTATAATTTTTGATGGTTTCATGCTGTTATCTTGTCAACTTTGGATGTTTTTTGTACCTTTTATATCCTTTTTGGGACTAACTTACTAATTCAGTGCCAAGTGCCAGTTCCTATTTTTTCTGTGTTTTTGACTCTTTTCAGATCTGATTTTGGAACGGAGTCCAAACGGAATAAAATCCCCTAAATAAATTTTTACAGAAGAAAAGAAGATCGGGGGACTTGAGGGCCAAGGCAGGAGAGCCACTGGGGGCCCACAAGCCCTATAGCCGCCACGAGGGGGGTGGCGGCTTCCAGGCTTGTGGCCTCCCTAGCGCCCCCCTGACCTAGCTCCTTCGCCTATATATTCCCTAAAATCTAGAAAAAAATCAAGGGCATCCACGAAAACACTTTTCCGCCGCCACAAGCTTCCATTTCCGCGAGATCTCATCTGGAGACCCTTCCCGGTGCCCTGCCGGAGGGGACTTTGGAGTTGGAGGGCTTCTACATCAACATCATCGCCTCTCCAATGACTCGTGAGTAGTCCAGTTCAGACCTACGGGTTCGTAGTTAGTAGCTAGATGGCTTCTTCTCTCTCTTGGATCTTCAATACAAAGTTCTCCATGATCTTCATGGAGATCTATCCATTGTAATCCTCTTTGGCGGTGTGTTTGTCGAGATCCGATGAATTGTGGATTTGTGATCAGATTATCTATGATATATATTTGAGTCTTTGCTGATTTCTTATATGCATGATTTGATATCCTTGTAAGTTTCTCCGAGTCTTGGGTTTTGTTTGGCCAACTAGATCTATGATTCTTGCAATGGGAGAAGTGCTTAGTTTTGGGTTCATACCGTGTGGTCACCTTTCCCAGTGACAGAAGGGGCAGCAAGGCACGCATCGTGTTGTTGCCATCAAGGGTAAAAAGATGGGCTTTTATCATAGATATGAGATTGTCCATCTACATCATGTCATCTTGCTTAAGGCGTTACTCTGTTCTTATGAACTTAATACACTAGATGCACGCTGGATAGCGGTCGACGTGTGGAGTAATAGTAGTAGATGCAGAAAGTATCGGTCTACTTGTTTTGGACGTGATGCCTATAGATATAATCATTTCCATAGATGACGTCACGACTTTGCACGGTTTTATCAATTGCTCGACAGTAATTCGTTCACCCACCGTCTACTTGCTTTCATGAGAGAAGCCACTAGTGAACACTACGGCCCCCGGGTCTATTCACAACTATCGTCTCCACTTTCGCTTTTACTTTGCTTTGTTTTCTTTTTGCTTCCAGTTCTCACTTTGCAAACAAACTATAAGGGATTGACAACCCCTTCATAGCGTTGGGTGCAAGCTCTTTGTGTTTGTGCAGGTACTTGTGACTCGACGAGCGCCTCCCACTAGATCGATACCTTGGTTCTCAAAACTGAGGGGAAATACTTACCGCCGCTGTGCTACATCACCCTTTCCTTTTCAAGGGAACACCAACGCAAGGCTCCAAGGCCGCGGGGAAATCCTTTGCATATTTGCCAAGGAAGTACCTAAAGGCGTAGCCCGTGACAGAAGGATTCCTGGCGCCGTTGCCAGGGAAGGTCTGTTGTCGCAGTAGCACGAACCAACATGGATATCCAAACCCCGCTGTTGCTTATTGACCGTAGAGGTGTCTCGGTCATGTCTGCATGTTTCCCGAACCCGTAGGGTCTACACACTTAAGGTTCGATGATTCTATGGTTATATGGGAATAGTGTACGTGCTTACCAAAGGTTGTTCGGAGTCCCGGATGAGATCCTGGACGTCACGAGGAGTTCCAGAATGGTCTGGAGGTAAAGATCCACATATAGGAAGTGAGGATTCGATCGCCGGAAGTGTTTTGGGCGTCACCGGTAATGTACCGGGACCACCGGAAGGGTTCCGGGGGTCCACCAGGAAGGTCCAGCAGCCCCAAACTGCTACATGGGCCAAAAAGGATGGGAACCAGCCCTTGGGTGGGCTGGTGCGCCACCACTAAGGGCCCAAGGCGCAGCAAGGGGCTAAGGGGCCAAACCCTAGGCGTGGAGGGGCTACCTTGGGCCCAAAGACCACCCTAGGGCGCCACGCCTCCACCCATCTAGGGTTGCCGCACCCCTTAGGGTGGAAACCCTAAGGCTGAGTGTTGATGCAACAAAAGACCTTCCAACGGCGCCAGAAACACGTGCTGACGGGAGACTGTTCTTGTCTTGATTCTCCTCAGCAACGGCACCAGGAATCCTTATGCTACGGCTACGCCTTTAGGGACTTCCTAGGCAAATATGCAAAGGATTTCCCCGCGGCCTTGGAGCCTTGCGTTGGTGTTCCCTCGAAGCGGAAAGGGTGATGTAGCGCAGCGGTGGTAAGTATTTCCCTCAGTTTTGAGAACCAAGGTATCGATCCAGTGAAGCAGTATCACAAGTGCCTGCACAAACAAATAAAGGTTGCTCCCAACGCTATGAAGGGGTTGACAATCCCTTATAGATTGTTTGCCAAGTGAGAACTGAACGCAACAAAGTAACAAAGCAAAGTAAAAGCGGAGGTGTAAACGATAGGTGTGAATAGACCCGGGGGCTGTAGTGTTTACTAGTGGCTTCTCTCATGAAAGCAAGTAGACAGTGGGTGAACGAATTACTGTCGAGCAATTGATAGAACCGCGCAAAGTCGTGACGATATCTATGATAATGATCATATCTATAGGCATCACGTCCAAAACAAGTAGACCGATACTTTCTGCATCTACTACTATTACTCCACACGTAGACCGCTATCCAGCATGCATCTAGTGTATTAAGTCCAAAAGAACAGAGTAACGCCTTAAGCAAGATGACATGATGTAGATGGACAATCTCATATCTACGACAGAGCCCACCTTGTTACCCTTGATGGCAACTACACGATGTGTGCCTTGCTGCCCCTACTGTCACTGGGAAAGGTCACCACACGGTAAGAACCCAAAACCAAGCATTTCTCCCATTGGAAGAATCATAGATCTAGTTGGCGAAACAAAACCCAAGACTCGGAGAAACTTACAAGGATATCAAATCATGCATATAAGAAATCAGCAAAGACTCAAATATATATCATAGATAATCTGATCACAAATCCACAATTCATCGGATCTCGACAAACACACCGCCAAAGAGGATTACATCGGATAGATCTCCATGAAGATCATGGAGAACTTTGTATTGAAGATCCAAGAGAGAGAAGAAGCCATCTAGCTACCAACTACGGACCCGTAGGTCTGAAATGAACTACTCACGAGTCATTGGAGGGGCGATGATGTTGATGAAGAAGCCCTCCAACTCCAAAGTCCCCTCCGGCAGGGCATCGAAAAGGGTCTCCAGATGAGATCTCGCGGAAACAGGAACTTGCGGCGACGGAACTCCCGATCTCTGTTTCTTTCTGGAGGTTTCGGAATTTATAGGACCATATGGCGATGGAGTTGCATCAAGTGGGCCCCCAAGGGGCCCACAAGCTTGATTGGCGCGACCTAGGGAGGGTCACGGCGACAGGGCTTGTGGCGCCCTCGGGACCCCCCTCCCGTATCTTTTTCTTCCGGTATCTTTGATATTTTCCATAAAAAAATCATCGCGAAAGAATTATTCCGTTTGGACTCCGTTCCAAAATCAGATATGAAAAGAGTCAAAAACACACAAAAAACAGGAACTGGCACTTGGCACTGAGTTAATAAGTTAGTCCCAAAAAAGATATAGAAGGTAAACAAAACATCCAAAGTTGAGAGGATAACAGCGTGAAACCATCAAAAGTTATAGATACGTTTGAGACGTATCAGGCATCCCCAAGCTTAACTCCTGCTCGTCCTCGAGTAGGGAAGTGATAAAGAATGAATTTTTGATGTTTTCATGCTACCTAGCATAGATGTCCTTTGTAACTCCTCTTATGTGACGTGAATGTTCAGATCCATTAGATTCAAAACAATAGTTTGCTATTGACGTGGAAACAATAATACTTCAAGCAAACTAGCAAAGTAATCATGAACTTTCAAAATAACAAGGCCAAAAGAAAGTTATCCCTAAAAAATCATATAGTCTGGCTATGCTCTATCCTCGTTGAACAATGAATTTAAATCATGCACAACCCCGGTATTGGCCAAGTAGTTGTTTTCACACCTTTACTTTCTCAAACCTTATCAACTCTCACACAATACATGAGCGTGAGCCATGGTTTTAGCACTATAAGTTCTGTGGAGTGTGGTGGAGGTTGCAAGACAAAAAAGGAGAAGATGATCACATTAACTAGGCATATCAATGAGCTGTGGAGATGCTCATCAATAGATATCAATGTGAATGAGTAGGGATTGCCATACAAATGATGCACTAGAGCTATGAGTATGTGAAAGCTCTTAAAGAAAACTAGTGGGTGTGCTTCCAACTTGCTTGCTCACGAAGACCTAAGGCAATTTTGAGGAAGCCTATCATCGGAACATACAAGCCAAGTTATATAATGAAAATTTCCCACTAGCTATATGGTGGTGACAAAACTAGAGACTCTCAATCATGAAGATCATGGTGCTTAATATGCACAAGTGTGGAAAGGTGGTAGCATTGTCCCTTCTCTCTTTTTCTCTCATTTTTTTGAATGGGCTCTTTGGCCTCTTTTTATTATTATTTTTATTATTTTGGTGGGAATCTTTGGCCTCTTTTATTTCCTCACATGGGACAATGCTCCATCAATGATGATCATCACACTTACAACTCAAAACTTAGAGCAATGATGACTCTATATGGAAGGCCTTCGGTAGTGTACCGTGACAATGATCTAGCATGGCATAGACATAAATGGAAACATCATGCTAGCTAATTATGATCACGCAATGGCAATGTAGACGTGGTGGCACATCTCATGGTGGTAGTTGCTTGGCAATATATCTCGGAATGACTTTGAAAAAGCCATAGTAGGTACGTATGGTGGCTGTTTTGAGGGAGGCTAATTGTGGGTTTTCTGCACCGGCGAAAGTTGCACGGCACTAAAGAAACAAAGCATTCAACCCTGGACTTGAATGCTTATATACTTGTTGCAAAAGTTTTATTAGTAATCGAAACAAAGCATTCAACGCATACTCCTAGGGGAAGGGTTGGTAGGTATAAACCATCGCGCGATCCCGACCGCCACACAAAGGATGACAATCAATAGACTAATCATGCTCAGACTTCATCACATAGCGGTTCACCATACGTGCATGCTACGGGAATCACTAACTTCAACACAAGTATTTCTAGATTCACAACACCTTACTAATATAACTTCAATATTACCATAACCAGAACTCAAAACTAGTTGAGATGAATCAAACTTCTCTATCTATTCAATGCACATGAAGGTGGAAGTTTTCGTATCCCTTTGGATAACTACCCCTTTGAGACTACTTTCATAGCATAGATCAACTACCAAGCCACGCGCTGTCATGCTCTAAAATATATAAGTGAAGCACATAGAGCAAAATCAACTAGCTCCAAAAGATATAAGTGAAGCACATATGAGCTTAATTGTCTACCAAAGGATATAAGTGCAGCTCGACAAAATCACGGTGAGTGCATGTCTCTCTCTCTCTCTAGGTGTGAAGCAAGGATGATTGTGACACAAAAAAAATAAAAGACTCCTGCGATACAAGACGCTCCAAGAAAAACACATAACATGTGGTGAATAAAAATATAGCCCCAAGTAACGTTACCGATGGATTGAAGACGAGAGGGGATGCCTTCCCGGGGCATCCCCAAGCTTAGGCTTTTACGACATCCTTGAATATCTTGGGGTGCCTTGGGCATCCCCAAGCTTGAGCTCTTCCCATTCTTTATCTTTTTGTCCATAACAACTTCACCCAAAACTTGAAAACTTCACAACATGAAACTTAAACAGAAAATCATGATAACATTAGTATAAGAAAGCAAACCACCACTTCCTTAGGTACTGAAGCAAACTTAAATTCTACTTATGTTGATGTTGGGTTACTCTATTTTGAATCTTCCATGGCTAATACCCCCGATACTATCCATAGTTTCATCAAAATAAGCAACCAACACAACAAAAACAAAATCTGTTAACAGCAGACCGGTCTGTAGCAATATGTATACTTCGTATACTTCTGGTACTTCAAAATTCTGAAAAATTACGACAGTCTAAACAATTTGCTTAGCAATCAGCAGCAAATAGAATCAACTCAAAAGCTCTTACAGAAAAAAATGAAAATTCTTTTCGTGAGCAGAAAGTTTCTATCTTTTCCAGCATGACAAAACGATCATCCCCAAGACTAATCATAACGGTTTTGCTTGGCACAAACGCAAAAAGAAACACAAAAAACACACTCATAACAGAATTATGAAAGTGTGGAAAACACAAAACAGAAACAAAAAGGATAGATTCGTTGGGTTGCCTCCCAACAAGCGCTATTGTTTAACGCCCTTAGCTAGGCATTGATAATTCAATGATGCTCACACAAAAGACAAGAATTGAAGCACAACGAGAGCATCATAAAGCATGTGAAAATCACATCTAAGTCTAACATACTTCCTATGCATAGGCATTTTATAGGAGAACAAATTGGCAAGATAACCAATAGTTACCAAATGCAAGGAAGGAGAAAGAGACAAGAGCAGTCTCAACATAACGAGAGGTGATTTAGTGATCTTATAGTTTCTACCGCCATATTTTCCTCTCTCGTAATAATTACATGTGGGATCATATTCGAATTCAACAATGTAACTATCACATAGGATATTCTTTTCATGATCCACATGCATGCAAAGTTGACGCTCTTCAAAAATAGTGGGATTATCATCTAAAGTCATGACTTCTCCAAACCCACTTTCAATAATATTGCAAATATCATATTCATCTTGAGGCTTGAACAAATTTTCAAGATCAAAAGAAAAATCATCATCCCAATCATGATCTTTGCAACAAGTAGTGGACATAGGAAGACTAGCATCCCCAATATTAGGGTTTTGCATAATTTTAGCATGATTGTCACTAATAGAATTTATAGTGAAACCATTGCAATCATGCTTTTCATCCAAGGAGCCCTCGTGAATCACTTCATGAATTTCTTCCTCACGATTTTCAGATTCACGCATCTCAAGCAAAACATCATAGAGAAAGTCAAGTGCACTCAACTTACTAGCAATTGGTTCCACATAAGTGGATCTCTTAAAGAGATTAGCAAGTCGGTGAGGATCCATATCACTAGATTTTCAGCAAGGGAAGATGCAAGCATATTAAAGGCACATGGCACACAAGCGAATAGAAAGCAAGCGAGAGAAAAGGGCGAACAAAAAGGCGAACGAAAAAGGCAAAGGAGAAAGGCAAATGAAAACGGCAAATGTGAAGTGTGGGAGAGGAAAACGAGAGGCAACTGGCAAAAAAAAGTAAATGAAAGAGATGATTTTGTGAGACCTACTTGGATAGATCTCTCCTTCCCCGGCAACGGCGCCAGAAATACTTTTGTTGATGCAACAAAAGACCTTCCAACGGTGCCAGAAACACGTGCTGACGGGAGACTGTTCTTGTCTTGATTCTCCTCAGCAACGGCACCAAGAATCCTTCTGCTACGGCTACGCCTTTAGGGTCTTCCTAGGCAAATATGCAAAGGATTTCCCCGCGGCCTTGGAGCCTTGCGTTGGTGTTCCCTCGAAGCGGAAAGGGTGATGTAGCGCAGCGGTGGTAAGTATTTCCCTCAGTTTTCAGAACCAAGGTATCGATCCAGTGAAGGAGTATCACAAGTGTCGGCACAAACACAAAAAGCTTGCTCCCAACGCTATGAAGGGGTTGCCAATCCCTTATAGATTGTTTGCCAAATGAGAACTGAAAGGAACAAAGTAACAAAGCAAAGTAAAAGTGGAGGTGTAAACGATAGGTGTGAATAGACCCGGGAGCCATAGTGTTCACTAGTGGCTTCTCTCATGAAAGCAAGTAGACGGTGGGTGAACGAATTACTGTCGAGCAATTGATAAAATCGCGCAAAGTCGTGACGATATCTATGGCAATGATTATATCTATAGGCATCACGTCCAAAACAAGTACTTTCTGCATCTACTACTATTAATCCACACGTCGACCGCTATCGAGCATGCATCTAGTGTATTAATCCCAAAAGAACAGAGTAACACCTTAAGCAAGATGACATGATGGAGATGGACAATTTCGTAACTACGACAGAGCCCACCTTGTTACCCTTGATGGCAACTACACATGTGTGCCTTGCTGCCCCTACTGTCACTGGGAAAGGTCACCACATGGTAAGAACCCAAAACCAAGCACTTCTCCCATTGCAAGAATCATAGCTCTAGTTGGCCAAACAAAACCCAAGACTCGGAGAGACTTACAAGGATATCAAATCATGCATATAAGAAATCAGCAAAGACTCAAATATATATCATAGATAATCTGATCACAAATCCACAATTCATCGGATTTTGACAAACACACCGCCAAAGAGGATTACATCGAATAGATCTCCATGAAGATCATGGAGAACTTTGTATTGAAGATCCAAGAGAGAGAAGAAGCCATCTAACTATTAACTACGGACCCGTAGGTCTGAAGTGAACTACTCACGAATCATTGGAGGGGCGATGATGTTGATGAAGAAGCCCTCCAACTCCAAAGTCCCCTCCGGCAGGGCACCGGGAAGGGTCTCCAGATGAGATCTCGCGGAAACAGGAACTTGCGGCGGGGGAACTCCTGATCCCTGTTTCTTTCTGGAGGTTTCTGAATTTATAGGACCATATGGCGATGGAGTTGCATCAAGTGGGCCCCCGAGGGGCCCACAAGCTTGATTGGCGCGACCTAGGGGGGTCGCGGCGACAGGGCTTGTGGCGCCCTTGGGACCGCCCTCCCGTATCTTTTTCTTCCGGTATTTTTGATATTTTCCATAAAAAATTATCGCGAAAGAATTATTCCGTTTGGACTCCGTTCCAAAATCAGATCTGAAAAGAGTAAAAAACACAAAAAAACAGGAACTGGCACATGGCACTGAGTTAATAAGTTAGTCCCAAAAAAGATATAAAAGGTAAACAAAACATCCAAAGTTGACAGGGTAACAGCGTGAAACCATCAAAAATTATAGATATGTTTGAGACGTATCAGTGGGCACCCTCCTCCCTCTCATCCTATATATTGTGGAGGGTTTGTGGCTGTTTTGAGACACAATTGCCTCTCTCCACGGCGCAGCCCTACTCCTCCTCCTCCCCGTCCTCCATAGAGCTTGGCGAGGCCCTGTCGGAGTAACAAGTAGGTCCATCGTCACCACACCGTTGTGCTGTCGGATCTCTCTCTCAACCTCTCCTCCCTCCTTGATGGATCAAGGCGTTGGAGACATCACCGGGCTGCATGTCTGTTGAACGCAGAGGCACGTTGTTCGGTGCATAGATTGGAATCCACCATGATCTGAATCGTTGCGGGTATGACTCCATCAACCGCGTTCTAGCAATGCTTCTGCTCAGCGATCTTAAAAGGTATGAAGATGCTCTACTCCTTTGCTCGTTGCTGGTTTCTCCATAGATAGATCCTTGTGTGACATAGGATTTTTTTTTTGAAATTACTATGTTCCCCAACAAAGGGTTGGTAGGATTTAACCATCGTGTGATCCCGACCTCTACACAAGGGTTGACAATCATTAAACAAGTCACGCTCGGACTTCATCACATAACAGTTCACCACACGTGCATGCTATGGGAATCACAAGCTTCAACACAAGTATTTTTTCTAATTCACAATTACTTACTAGCATGTCTCTCAAATTAACATCTTCCCATCTCAAAACTATATGCAAGGAATCAAACTTCTCATCATATTCAATGCACTTAATATGAAAGTTTTTATCATATCCCTCTTGGATGCCTATCATATTAGGGCTAAATTCATAACCTAAACCAATTACCACGCTGTTTAAAAAACTCTCAAAATAATATAAGTGAGGTATGAGATTTTAATAATTCCACAACACCGCCGTGCTCTAAAAGATATAAGTGAAGTACTAGAGCAACATTGCCTAGCTCAAAAGATATAAGTCAAGTATAAAGAGTATTCTAATAAATTCACGATTCAGTGTGTATCTCTCTATCAAAAGATGTGTGCAGCAAGGATGATTGTGGCAAACCAAAAAGTAAAGACTCATATCATACAAGGCGCTCCAAGCTAAACAGATATCACGTGGAATAAAAATATAGCCTCAAGTAAATTTACCGATGGATTGAAGACGAAAGAGGGGATGCCTTCCGGGCCATCCCCAAGATTAGGCTCTTTGGTATCCTTGAATATGACTTGGGGTGCCTTGGGCATCCCAAGCTTAGGCTCTTGCCACTCCTTATTCCATAGTGCATCAAATCTTTACCCAAAACTTGAAACCTTCACAACACAAAACTCAACAGAAAACTCATGAGATCCGTTAGTATAAGAAAAATAAATCACCACTTTAGGTACTATTGTGAACTCATTATTTATTTATATTGATGTAATATTTACTGTATTCTAACTTCTCCATGGTTTATACCGATACAACCCATAGATTCATCAAAATAAGCAAACAACACAAAGAAAACAGAATCTGTCAAAAACAGAACAATCTGTAGCAGTCTCTTTACTTCGAATACTTCTGTAACTCCAAAAGTTCTGAAAAATTAGGACAATCTGAGCAACTTATAAACCAATCTTGTGTAAAAAAATCAGATCGAAAGGACGTCCAGTAAATTTATAGAATTCCTGGACTTAGAGCGAAAGTTTCTGTTTTCAGCAAAATCAACTTGCAAACACCATAGACTATCCCAAAGGTTTTACTTGGCTCAAACACTAATTAAAACAAGAAAACACATAGATAAGAAACTTGATATTATTGCAATATGTAGAAGCATATGTTCCTCTCTCATAGTAATTTTTAGTAGCATCATGAATAAATTCAATAATATAGCTATCACATAAAGCATTATTTTCATGATCCACATGCATAAAAGTCTTACAATCATCCAAGGTAGTGGGATTAACATTAACTAAAGTTATGACCTCTCCAAACCCACTTTTTGCAAAAAAAATCATAAGATTGAACACTCTCCAAATATGTGGGATTCTTTTTACCTAAAGTTGACACTCTTCCAAACCCACTTTCGATATCATATTCATTAAGAGTATTAAATAAATTATCAAGATCAAAAGAAGCATTATCACCCCAATCATGATCATTGCAATAAGTAGTGGTCATGGCAAACTCATCAAATATAGCATCCTCTAGCTTGTGGGTTTGCATATTGATACGTCTCCATCGTATCTACTTTTCCAAACTCTTTTGCCCTTGTTTTGGACTCTAATTTGCATGATTTGAATAGAACTAACCCAGACTGACGTTGTTTTCAGCAGAATTGCCATGGTGTTGTTTTTGTGCAAAAATGAAAGTTCTCGGAACATCCTGAAAATTGACGGAGAATATTTCTGGAAAATATGAAAAATACCTGCGCAAAGATCCACCGGAGGGGACGGGCCAGTGGGCCACAAGCCCTGTAGCCACGGCCTCCCCCCCCCCCCCCCGGCCGCGGCTACCAGGCTTGTGGGGCCCACGTGGCTCTGCCGCCCCCAATTCCAGCGCTATTTATTCACTTTCGTCCCGAAAAAATCAAGACAGAAGATTTCATCGCGTTTCACGATCCAGAGGCACCGCCACATCCCGTTCTTGCCCTGGAGGGCGGATCTGGAGTCCGTTTTGGGCTCCGGATCAAGGAGATCGTCGCCATCGTCATCATCAACCTTCTTCCCTCTCCAATTCCATGAAGCTTTTCATCGTTCGTGAGTAATCTATTCGTAGGCTCGCTGGGCGGTGATGAGTAGGATGAGATCTATCATATAATCGAGTTAGTTTTGACGGGGATTGATCCATAGTATCCACTATGTCCTGAGATTGATGCTGCTACTACTTTGCCATGCTTAATGCTTGTCACTAGGGCCCGAGTGCCATGATTTCAGATCTGAAATTATTATGTTGTCACCAATATATGTGTGTTTTAGATCTGATCTGGCAAGTTGTAGTTACCTACTATGTGTTATGATCCGGCAACCCCGGAGTGACAATAACCGGAAGCACTCCTGGTGATGACCATAGTTTGAGGAGTTCATGTGTTCACCAAGTGCTAATGCGTTGGTCCGGTTCTTTATTAAAAGGAGAACCTTAATATCCCGTAGTATCCATTTGGACCCTGCTGCCACGGGAGGGATGGACAATAGATGTCATGCAAGTTCTTTTCCCTGAGCACGTATGACTACACACGGAATGCATGCCTACATCACATTGACGAACATGAGCTAGCCACATATCTCTCCGTGTTATAACTGTTGCATGATGAATGTCATCCAACAAATCACCGATCCATTGCCTACGAGTTTGTCCCACTGCTACTGTTACTTGCTTTGTCCTCCTGCTGCTGCCACTACTGTTGCTACTACTGTTCTTGATGTTGCTGTTACTTGCTATTGTTGCTACTTGCTACTGCTGTCACTATTGTTGTTCCTTGCCACTGCTGTTACTCGTTACACTGCTACTACCTGCTACAATACTTTTCTGGCGCCATTGATACTTTAGTTAGGAATAGTCTGCCTTGTCAATAGATCGTTTCTGGCACCGTTGCTATCATACTGCCTTTGCTACTTATATCCTGCTTGCAGATACTAATCTTTCACGTGTGGTTGAGCTGACAACTCAACTGCTAATACTGGAGAATATCCTTTCACTCCCATCGTGTCGAACCAACAAATTTGGGTTGAATACTCTACCCTCGAAAACTACCGTGATCCCACACGCTGGTGGGCCATTGCAAGACAATTGCTAATTGTTGAGCAACTGGAAGCATCTCTTTTCTGGCGCCGTTGCCAGGGGACTGCTAGCAGCTCTTTTCTGGCGCCGTTGCCGGGGACTGCTAGCAGCTCTTTTCTGGCGCCGTTGTCGGGGAGGGATAGCTATATTCTCTGCGTCACTTGGGATTTACATCTGCTGATCACTATGAAGAATCTGAAAGATCCAAGAACCAAAGTCTTTCCCTCAACTACGAGGGGAGGTAAGGAACTGCCATCTAGCTCTGCACTTGATTCACCTTCAGTTATGAGTAAGTTTGCGGCACCACCTCCTGCTAGAAATCTTGATATGTCGCATGTACTTGATGATGCTTATGATGTTATGCTTGATACTACTTTGCCTGATATGCCACTTGGGGTATTCCTTGATCCTCATATTGCTAGAGTTATTGCCAATGCTCGTGATGCTTCTGAAATTGCCGATACTATTGAGATAGAACCTGCTTTTGCTCCTGCTAGATCCATCTCTCCTTGATATGAATTGCCTGATATACCTGAGGGTTATGTTATGGAGAGAGATAGCTGAGGATTTTCTTGCTGTAAGGATGCCTATGACGCTGAGAAATTACTTCTCAAGTGGAAGGAAAAATCTCTGAAAGCTAGGATGAAATACGACCCGAAGTTTGCCACTTCACCTATCTTTATCATCGATGAGGATTACGAATTTTCTGTCGACCCTGAGATAATCTCTCTAGTCGAATCTGATCCTTTCCACGGTTATGAGTCTGAGACGGTCGTAGCCCATCTTACCAAACTACACGATATAGCCACCCTTTTCACTAGTGAGGAGAAGATCCGCTACTACTATATCCTTAAGTTGTTTCCTTTCTCTCTAAAGGATGACACTAAAGCCTGGTTCACTTCTCTTGCTCCTGGATGTGTGAGTAGTCCCCGGGATATGGTCTATTACTTATGTGAGAAATATTTCCCTGCCCATAAGAAGCAAGTCGCCTTGCAGGAAATATACAACTTTGCTCAACTCAAAGAAGAGAGCTTCCCACAAGCTTGGGGAGGCTCATCCAGCTACAGAATGCTTTGCCTGATCACCCTCTTAAGAAGAATGAGATACTTGATATCTTCTATAACGGACTTATCGATGCTTCTAGAGACCACCTAGATAGTTGTGCCGGTTGTGTTTTTAGGGAACGAACTGTAGAACAAGCTGAGATCCTACTAAATAACATCTTGATCAACGATAATGCTTGGACTATTCCCGAACCACCCCCTAATCCAACTCCTAAGAAAAGAGGTATTCTATTCCTCAGTCCCGAAGATATGAAAGAAGCCAAGAAATCTATGCAAGACAAAGGCATTAGATCTGAAGAAGCCAAAAATCTACCGCCAATCAAAGAGATCCATGGTCTCGATAACCCGATACAAGTAGCAGAGGTGAATTCTCTGCGTAGATTCAATGAGAGTGATATTCCTTTTGACAAATCTGCTAGCCTATGCTTTGATGAATTTGACAACTTTGTTGCCAAACAACAGAGTTTCAATGATTATGTTAGCAGACAATTGGAACAAAGTACTCGTATGCTTAGTCATTTAAGTGCTTGTGTAGACAGAAATGTCAATGATCTGAAGCTTCTGAGTAAATATGCCTCTATGATTACTACTCAGGTAGAACAAGTACTTAAAGCTCAGAATGACTTGCTCAATGAATTAAATGACAACTCTATCAGAGTCATTACTAGAGGAGGCAAAATAACTCAGGAACCTTTGTATCCTGAAGGCCATCCTAAGAGAATTCATCAAGATTCTTAAGGAACTAATGCTGATACACCCAGTCAACCTAAGAATAAGAAGAAGGATGATAGAAACCTACATGTCAGTTCACAAAATACAGTCACACCTGAAGAACCAAATGAAATTTCTGCGTCTGATGCAGAAACACAATCTGGTGATGAACATGAACCTGGTGACAATATGGACAGCGATGTTCATAATAATGTTCAACCTAGCAATGATGAGGATGTGGAGATTGAACCTACGGTTAATCCTGATAACCCACAACCTAAGAGATACGATAAGAATGACTTCACTGGTAGGAAGCATGGTAATGAAAGGGAGCCATGGGTTCAGAGACCCATGCCCTTTCCTCCTAAGCCATCCAAGAAAAAGGATGATGAGGATTTTGAGCGCTTTATTGAATTGTTGAGACCCGTCTTTACGCAGATGCGGTTAATTGATATGCTCAAAATGTCTCCATGTGCCAAGTGCATGGAAGATATCGTGACTAATAAACGGAAGATACCAGATCTTGAGATCTCCACCATGCTCGCCAATTACACTTTCAAAGGTGGAACTCCTAAGAAACTTGGTGATCCCGGAGTGCCCACTATAGCTTGCTCTATTAAAGGAAACTACGTAAGAACTACCTTATGTGACCTTGGAGCCGGTGTTAGTGTTATGCCTCTCTCTCTTTCTTTATCGTAGACTTGAACTAGATAAGTTGACACCCACTAAAATTTCTCTACAAATGGCTGACAAGTCAACTGCTTTCCCTGTCGGCATTTGCGAGGATGTGCCTGTTGTGGTTGCTAACATTGCTATCTTGACGGACTTTGTTATCCCGGATATTCCTGAGGATGATGCCATGGCGATCATTCTTGGAAGACCGTTCTTAAACACCGCAAGGGCTGTTATAGATTGCAGCAAAGGCAATGTGACTTTCCATGTCAACGGTAATGAGCATAGAGTGCACTTTCCGAAGAAACGATATCAAGTACATTGCATCAATGCTATCAAAAAACTTCATCGATTCTTATTGGGAGCTTTGAATGCCCTATTCGTCGTGTTAAGATGAAGTATGATTTGCTTGTTGGGGAGATTCATGTCCCCATTGAGGTGACTTAGTGGCTATTCGACAATTCTCCGTTTCCTTTTGTGATTCGAGTTTTTTTTGTCATGAGGATTTGATCAACCCCATTGACGGATTTCTTTCGATGACCATGAAATGGATGAATCAAGGAGTCACATACCTGTGTTTTGAGCTTTCACTTTCTGTTGCTTAGAAGAAAAATGATAGATTTAGTTTAGTTTTTCCTGTTTTCTGTTTTAGCGTCCCACAGAAAAGTACCCCGAAAATAAAAGTTCTCCGATGGTCCTGAAAATCAAATATGATTTTTTCCGGATTTTTTGAAAAATACTGGGACTGAGAGCTGGCCTGTGGGCCACACCAGTGGGCCACAAGCCCTGTAGCCGCGGCCTCCCACCTGGCCACAGCTACCAAGCTTGTGGGGCCCACATGGACCCCCTCCACTCATTCCAGCTCCCATCCTCTTCTTCTACCTCCAGAAAAAATCGTTTCGCAGCTCAAACCCGTGTTCTTGCTCATTTGGCTGTGATTTTCGATCTCCTTGCTCAAAGCACCATTCTCCGAACCGTCTTGGGGAAATTACTCCTTGGTAAGTGACTCCTCCATTGGTCCAATTAGTTTCTACTCTAGTGCTTTATCCTTCGCGTATTCTTGCTACCTTGGTGACCCTGTTCTTGAGCTTGAAATGTTGATTTTAGCTGGTCCCAAGTAGTTTTAGCGCGTGATACGGTCTCTAGACACTAGTAGGAGTAGTTTCTACGAGTTGGGTTAATCCTTACTCACCTTTCTTTCGAAGTCTCTAAAAATTTCAGAATTTTTCAGAGTTAGAAAAGGGGAAAGATGAGGAGGTTCTTGAGAGGCTCTTCAAGCCATAACCCCAAGGAGGAAGAGAAGAACCACCCCAAGTACGTGGTTCCTTGAGTCACAGAAGTTCGAGCGTGTGAGTGGCCAAGTGATGAATTTTTGCGCGCCGCTGGGCTTTATGAAGACTTTTATTACTTGGTGGAGAACATAGGTCTTACCGCGTTCATTGAAGATAAGTGCCCACAATACCTCCTCCTCACCAATATTTTCGTTCAAAACTTCAACTTTATCCGAGGAAGAATACTCCTATGGTTGAGTTCATGTTATACGATATCCCCCAGCGCATGACACTACAGGATTTTTGCAATGTGTGCAAATTACCTTATGTTGGGGATATTTGTTATCCTCGTCCACGGGACTTGGAGGCTTTCATAGATACTATTTATGTTGGAGAGGAGAGAGGAGTGTCTCGCGCTAGAATTGCTAGCATACATTTTCCTGTGCTTCGGTACTTCTCATTATTTGTGGGAAAATGTTTGATTGGCCGTGGGGAGGCTGGATCACTTAGCTCTCCATACCTTGCGGTTTTGCGCGAAGGCCTTTATAACAATAAGACTTATAGCCTAGGTGCTATAGTAGCTCAGCGGTTGAACACAAACCGTTCCAAAGGTGTTGTCTATGTAGGTATCTATGCTACCCGTCTTGCCAGACACTTTGAGATACCCATTAGACTGAAGGAGGAAGAAGAAATGCTTCTTCGTGAGAAATATTTGGATTATGACAGCATGGTTCACCATGATTTTCTGGATTGAGATGCTAGTAGACGGATGGTTTATAACCTGGTATTTAGTCAGGGTACTCGTGAGACTATTACTTTGCCTGCTCCTTCTTTGTTCAATCTTCGTGCAGGCAGGTACACTATTATGCCCTCGGACATCTACGCATATCGGGGCTTGGCCCAACCACAGGTGCCCGTGCTCGAGCCGCCAGTCGAGTACTAGACGCCAGTTTATCAGTGGGAGCCAGAGGAGCTCACACAGCAGTGGCATCCACAGTCCGCTCCGGAGTATCCCGGAGCTGGTTATTTCCCTCCTTGGGAGTAGACCAAGCTAGGCCAAAAGCCTAAGCTTGGGCGAGTACGTGTTTGCACCAACTTTACATTCATGCTTATGCTTTCACTTTGTTAGTCGGTGTTTACACTTTGCCACTGTATTATCCATGCTAGTTTATTTTTGTTTTCTTGTTTTCTTGTTTTGTGTCCTTTTGAGAAAACCCGAAAATATTTTCCTTTCTTCTTTTGCTTGTTGGGAGCTTTCCCGTGTAAATAGTTTTCTTTTTCTTTGAGTCGAGGTAGAAGACCATGGTTACAATGTTTAGTGGCTCTCGCATGCATACCTGTTCATTTGTTAAAGAGCCATATTATTTTGTCTTCTCTTTGTGTTTGCCTGCAGATTCAGCTTAGTCCAATGCACGAGCACTCTTATTATTGTTCACATCATTCGATCGTGCAAGTGAAAGGCAATAATGATGATATATGATGAAGTGACTGAGACTGAAAAGCTGGTATGAACTCTATCTATTTTGTTTGTGTAAATATGACTAGCTTGTCGTCCCAAATTCAGCTTTGTTGAGAGAGAACCATGTTTGTAATGACAACTTAGAGATCATAGTTTCTGATGCCATGCTTAATTAGCTAGGAGCTTATAATGGTTTGTCTTGAATGCCAACATAGATTTTGAGATGACTATGATGTAGTATGATAGGATGGTATTCTCCTTTGAATGATTCAAGTGGCTTGACTTGGCGCATGTTCATGCATGTAGTTGAAACAAAATCAACATAGCCTCTATGATGTTCGTGTTCATGGTGATTTACATCCTGCTCATGCTTGCACTCAATGTTAGTCAAACTCATTGCATCTTGATCACTGTTGTCGTTCTCTAGTTGGTCGCTTCCTAGTCTTTTGCTAGCCTTCACTTGTACTAAGCGGAATACTGCTTGTGCATTCACTTCCATTAAACCCAAAAGTTTTTCCATGAGAGTCCACCATACCTACCTATTTGCGGTATCTACCTGCCGTTCCAAGTAAATTTGCATGTGCCATTCTCTAAACCTTCAAGAAATAATATGTTTTGCATGCCCGAACTGCTCATGTGGTGACAGGGGGCTATTGGTATCTTCCATGTTAGGCGTGTTATCCTCAACATGTGTTTATTCACTGTCATTCACGAGAAAGGGGCCGGTAATTTGAATGCCCAGTTCCTCGCTTAAATCGAAAACATAATTGTAAAACAAGACTCCCCCTGGATTGATGTTAGTATGGACGGTACCCGAGGATTCGGCTCGCCGTGGAGTGTGATTGATTGGTGGTGGGGGAGTTAAAACTTTACTTTTCTGTTTGGGAACCGCCTATAGCATGAGTAGCATGGAAGATATTGAGAACTCTTGGTCATTGCGTTGACAATGAAAGCATGCCACCCAAAATTATTATCTCTGTTTTCAAAGCTTGAGCTCTGGCACCTCTGCAAATCAATGCTTCCCTATGCGAAAGGCCTGTCTATTTATTTTCCTATTGAGTCATCCTATTCTTATATAAGCACCAATTGGAGAGCACCTCTTTCATTTTTATGCTTTGCTTTTGATTGATATTGAGTATGACTATGATTGGATCTTCGTTGCTATGAATTACAATGTTTAGTCAGCCCTTGATCTTTGAAAGTGCTTTGCATTTACGGTTTGCGGTCTTAGAAAGAGCTAGCGAGATACCACCTATTCATATTGCTTCATCCTCTTCTTATTATTTGCTCGCTAGCTGTTTATGCCATTGATATTAGTTTACCGTGAGACCTATGTGTCACTTGCTTATGTGGTTAACTTGTGATCTTGCTGAAATTCTGGTTGTGAGTTAGACATAGTTGCAACAACAAGATCAAACATAGTTTGTCAAAGTTTTTCTTTCTCTTTCAGTTTGTCAACTAGGTTTCTTGAGGACAAGCGATGGTTTAAGCTTGGGGGAGTTGATACGTCTCCATCATATCTACTTTTCCAAACGCTTTTGCCCTTATTTTGGACTCCAATTTGCATGATTTGAATGGAACTAACCCCGACTGGCGTTGTTTTCAGCAGAATTGCCATGGTGTTGTTTTTGTGCAGAAATGGAAGTTCTCGGAACGTCCTGAAAATTTACGGAGAATATTTCTGGAAAATATGAAAAATACCTGCGCAAAGATCAACTCGAGGGGACGGGCCAATGGGCACAAGCCCTGTAGCCGCGGCCTCCCCCCTGGCCGCGGCTACCAGGCTTGTGGGGCCCACGTGGCTCTGCCGCCCCCAATTCCAGCACTATGTATTCCCTTTCATCTCGGAAAAAATCAAGAGAGAAGATTTCATCGCGTTTCATGATCTAGAGGCGCTGCCACATCCCGTTCTTGCCCTGGAGGGCAGATCTGGAGTCCGTTTTGGGCTCCAGATCAAGGAGATCATCGCCATCGTCATCATCAACCTTCTTCCCTCTCCAATTCCATGAAGCTCTTAATCGTTCGTGAGTAATCTATTTGTAGGCTCGCTGGGCGGTGATGAGTAGGATGAGATCTATCATGTAATCGAGTTAGTTTTGATGGGGATTGATCCATAGTATCCACTATGTTCTGAGATTGATGTTGCTACTATTTTGCCATGCTTAATGCTTGTCACTACGGCCCGAGTGCCATGATTTCCGATCTAAAATTATTATGTTGTCACCAATATATGTGTGTTTTAGATCCGATCTTGCAAGTTGTAGTTACCTACTATGTGTTATGATCTGGCAACCCCGGAGTGACAATAACCGGAACCACTCCCGGTGATGACCATAGTTTGAGGAGTTCATGTGTTCACCAAGTGCTAATGCGTTGCTCCGGTTCTTTATTAAAAGGAGAACCTTAATATCCCGTAGTATCCATTTGGACCCCGCTGCCACGGGAGGGATGGACAATAGATGTCATGCAAGTTCTTTTCCCTAAGCACGTATGACTACACACGGAATGCATGCCTACATCACATTGACGAACGGGAGCTAGCCACATATCTCTCCGTGTTATAACTGTTGCATGATGAATGCCATCCAACAAATCGCCGATCCATTGCCTACGAGTTTGTCCCACTGCTACTGTTACTTGCTTTGTCCTGCTGCTGCTGCCACTACTGTTGCTACTACTGTTCTTGTTGTTGTTGTTACTTGCTACTGTTGCTACTTGCTACTGCTGTCACTATTGCTGTTCCTTGCCACTGCTCTTACTCGTTACATTGCTACTACCTGCTACAATACTTTTCTGGCTCCATTGATACTTCAGTTAGCAATAGTCTGCCTTGTCAACAGATCTTTTCTGGCACCGTTGCTATCATACTACCTTTGCTACTTATATCCTGCTTGCAGATACTAATCTTTCAGGTGTGGTTGAGCTGACAACTCAACTGCTAATACTAGAGAATATCCTTTCACTCCCATCGTGTCGAACCAACAAATTTGGGTTGAATACTCTACCCTCGAAAACTGCCGCGATCCCACACGCTGGCGGGCCATTGCAAGACAATTGCTAATTCTTGAGCAACTGGAAGCAGCTCTTTTATGGAGCCGTTGCCAGGGGACTGCTAGCAGCTCTTTTCTGGCGCCGTTGCCAGGGACTGCTAGCACATATCATTAGCACAATTGATATTAATAGAATTTATAACAATATCAATGCAATCATGCTTTTCATTCAAGGAAACATCGTGAATCACTTCATCACAATTTTCAGATTCACGAATCTCAAGCAAAACTTCATGGAGATAATCAAGTACACTCAACTCACTAGCAATTGGTTCATCATAATTGGATCTCATGAAAAGATTAGCAAGTGGATGAAGATCCTGTTGGAAATATACCCTAGAGGCAATAATAAATTAGTTATTATTACATTTCTTTATTCGTGATAATCGTGTATTATCCATGCTATAATTGTATTGATTAGAAACTCAAATACATGTGTGGATACATAGACAAAACATTGTCCCTGGTAAGACTCTAGTTGACTAGCTCGTTGATTAAAGATGGTCAAGGTTTCCTAACCATAGACAAGTGTTGTCACTTGATAATGGGATCACATCATTAGGAGAATCATGTGATGGACAAGAACCAAACTATGAACGCAGCATATTGATCGTGTTGTTTTATTGCTATTGTTTCCTGCGTGGCAAGTATTTGTTCCTATGACCATGAGATCATATAACTCACTGGCACCGGAAGAATATCTTGTGTGCATCAAATGTTGCAACGTAACTGGGTGACTATAAAGGTGCTCTACAGGTATCTCCGAAGGTGTTCGTTGAGTTAGTATGGATGAAGACTAGGATTTGTCACTCCGTGTGACGGAGAGATATCTCGGGGCCCACTCGGTAATACAACATCACACACAAGCCTTGCAAGCAATGTGACTAAGTGTAAGTCATGGGATCTTGTATTACAGAATGAGTAAAGAGACTTGTTGATAACGAGATTGAAATAGGTATGCGGAAACCGACGATCAAATCCCGGGCAAGTAACATACCGAAGGACAAAGGGAATGACATACGGAATTATATGAATCCTTGACACTGAGGTTCAACCAATAAGATCTTCGGAGAATATGTAGGATCCAAAGGCATCCAGGTCCTGCTATTGGATATTGACAAAGGAGTGCCTTGGGGCATGTCTACATAGTTCTTGAACCCGCAGGGTCTGCACACTTAAGGATCGATGATGTTTTAGTATAGTTGAGTTATATGTGTGGTTACCGAATGTTGTTCGGAGCCCGGGATGAGATCACGGATGTCACGAGGGTTTCCGGAATGGTCCAGAAACGAAGATTGATATATAGGATGGTTTCATTTGGTTACCGGAAGGTTTTCGGGCATTACCGGGAATGTACCGGGAGTGATGAATGGGTTCCAGAAGTTCACCGGGAGGGGTGCAACCCACCTGGGGGAAGCCCAATGGCCCTAGGGGTGGTGCACCAACCCTTAGTGGGCTGGTGGGATAGCCCAAGAGGTCCTTGGTGCAAATAAGAAGAAAACCAAAGAAAGAAAAAAAGGGGAGGTGGGAAGGAAGAGAAGGACTCCACTTTCCAATCCTATTTGGAGTAGGATTGGAGTAGGAATCCTACTCTCCTCCTGGCCGGCGCCCCCTTGGGGGCTTGGTCCTCAAGGCAAGCCTCCTCCCCCTCCCTCCTATATATAGTGGTGATTTAGGGCTGATTTGAGACAAGTTTTGCCACGTGCAACTCAGATCTAGACACCATAGTTCTTCCTCTAGATCGTATTTCTATGGAGCTCGGGCGGAGCCCTGCAGGAGTAGATCGTCCCCACCACCGGAGCATCGTCACGCTGCCGGAGAACTCATCTACTTCTCCATCTTGCTTGCTGGATCAAGAAGGTCGTGATCAGCGTCGAGCTGTACGTGTGCTGAACGCGGAGGTGCCGTCCGTTCGGCACTAGATCGGAACGGATCGTGGGATGGATCGAGGTACGGTTCGTGGGAAGGTTCGTGGGGCTGATCGAGGGACGTGAAGACGTTCCACTACAGCAACCGCATTTCTTAATGCTTCCTGCTGTGCGATCTACAAGGGTACGTATATCCAAATCTCCTCTCGTAGATGGACATCACCATCATAGGTCTTCGTGTGCATAGGAAAATTTTGTTTCCCAATGCAACGTTCACCAATAGTGGCATCATGAGCTAGGTTCATGCGTAGATGTTATCTCGAGTAGAACACAAAGGGTTTGGTGGACGGTGATGTTCGATTTGCTGCCCTCTTCAGTCTTTTCTCGATTCGGCGGTATTGTTGGATTGAAGCGGCCCGGACCGACATTATTCGTACGCTTACGAAAGACTGGTTTCATCGCTTGACATGGAACCTCGTTGCATGAAGATGACTGGCGGGTGTTAGTTTCTTCAACTTTAGTTGAATTGGTTTTGACCGAGGCAGTCCTTGGAGAGGTTAAATAGCAATTTGCACATCTCTGTTGTGGTTTTTGCGTAAGTAAGATGCGATCATACTAGATACCCATAGCAGCCACGTAAAACATGCAACAACAAAATAGAGGACGTCTAACTTGTTTTTGCAGGGTATGCTTGTGATATGATATGGCCAATGACGTGATGTGATATATTGGATGTATGATATGATCATGTTGTAATAGTTAATATCGACTTGCACGTCGATGGCACGGCAACCGACAGGAGCCATAGGGTTGTCTTTAAACTAACGTTTGTGTTTGCAGATGCATTTACTATATTGCTAGGATGTAGCTTTAGTGGTAATAGCATAAGTAGCACGACAACCCCGATGGCGACACGTTGATGGAGATCATGGTGTGACGCCGGTGACAAGAAGATCGTGTCGGTGCTTTGGTGATGGAGATCAAGAAGCACATGATGATGGCCATATCATGTCACTTATGAATTGCATGTGATGTTAATCCTTTTATGCACCTTATTTTGCTTAGAATGACGGTAGCATTATGAGGTGATCTCTCACTAAAATTTCAAGACGAAATTGTGTTCTCCCCGACTGTGCACCATTGCGACAGTTCATCCTTTCGAGACACCACGTGATGATCGGGTGTGATAGACTCAACGTTCACATACAACGGGTGCAAAACAGTTGCACACGCGGAACACTCGGGTTAAGCTTGACGAGCCTAGCATGTGCAGACATGGCCTCGGAACACATGAGACCGAAAGGTCGAGCATGAATTGTACAGTTGATATGATTAGCATAGAGATGCTTACCACTGAAACTATTCTCAACTCACGTGATGATCGTACTTGAGTTAGTGGATTTGGATCATGTACCACTCAAATGACTAGAGAGATGTACTTTTTGAGTGGGAGTTCTTAAGTAATATGATTAATTGAACTAATTATCATGAACATAGTCTAATGGAGTTTGTGAATTACGATGTAGCTTGCGCTATAGCTCTACTATTTTTTGATATGTTCCTAGAGAAAATTTAGTTGAAAGTTGATAGTAGCAACCTTGCGAACCGAGTCCGTAAAACTCAGGATTATCCTCATTGCTGCGCAGAAGGCTTATGTCCTTAATGCACTACTCGGTGTGCTGCACCTTGAGCGTCGTCTATGGATGTTGCGAACATCTGGCATACACGTTTTTGATGACTACGTGATAGTTCAATGCATAATATTTAATAGCTTAGAAGCAAGGGGTCGAAGGCGTTTTGAAGCATCAGGGAACATATGAGATGTTCTAAGAAATGAAATTGAGATTTCCTGCTCGTGCCCTTGTTAAGAGGTATGAGACCTCCGAAAAGATTCTTTGCCTACAAAGTAAAGGAGAAAAGCTCAAATAGTTGAGCATGCTCTCAGATTGTGTGAGTACAACAATCGCTTAAATCAAGTGGGAGTTAATCTTCCAGATGAGATAGTGATGGTTCTCCAAAGTCGTTGCCACTAAGCTGCTAGAGCTTCATGATGAACTATAACATATCAAGGATAGATATGATGATCCTTGAGCGATTCGCAATGTTTGACACCGCGAAAGTAGAAATCAAGAAGAGCATCAATTGTTGATGGTTAGTAAAACCACTAGTTTCAAGAAGGGCAAGGGCTAGAAGGGATACTTCATGAAACGACAAACCAGTTGTTGCTCTAATGAAAAAACCTAAGATTGAACCCAAACCCGAGACTAAGTGCTTCTGTTATGAGGGGAACGGTCACTTAGGCGGAGCTACCCTAGATACTTGGTACATGAGAAGGCTGGCTAAGTCAACAGAAGTATATTTCATATACATGATATTGATGTGTACTTTACTAGTACTCCTAGTAGCACGAGGGTATTAGATACCGGTTTGATTGCTAAGTGATTAGTAACTCAAAATAAAAGCTATGGAATAAACGGAGACTAGCTAAAGGTGAGGTGAAGATAAGTGTTGGAAGTGTTTCCAAGGTTGATGTGATCAAACATTGCACGCTCCCTCTACCATCGGGATTGGTGTTAAACCTAAATAATTGTTATTTGTTGTTTGCGTTGAGTATGAACATGATTGGATCGTGTTTATTGCAAAACGATTATTCATTTAAAGATAATAATGGTTATTCTATTTGCTTGAATAATTACCTTCAATGGTTTATTGAATCTCGATCGTAGTGTTACACATGTTCATAATATTGGTGCCAAAAGATACAAAGTAATAATGATAGTACCACTTACTTGTGGCACTGCCGCTTGAGTCATGTTGGTGTAAAATGCATGAAGAAGCTCCATGTTGATGGATCTTTGTACTCACTCATTTTTGAAATGTTTGGGACATGCAAGCCATACCTGTTGGTATTAACGCATGAAGAAACTCCATGCAGATCGATCGTTTGGACTCACTTGATTTTGAATCACTTGAGACATGCAAAACATACCACATGGAACAAGAGAGTAACTTGTTGGGATTGATACATTATTGATGTGTGCAGTCCAATGAGTGTTGAGGTACACAGTGGATATATTTTTGTTCTTATTTCACTGACGATTTGAGTAGATACAGGAATATTTACTTGATGAATCACAAGTCTGAAATATTGAAAAGTTCAAAGCAATTTCAGAGTGAAGATCGTCGTGACAAGAGGATAAACTGTCTACGATATGATCATAGAGATGAATATCTGAGTTGCGAGTTTTTGGTACATAGTTAAGACAATGTGGAAATTGTTTCGCAATTCATGCCACCTAGAACACCATAGTGTGATGGTGTGTCTGAACGTCATAGCCACGTCCTATTTGATATGGTGCATACTATGATGTCTCTTATCGAATTACCACTATCATTTATGGGTTATGCATTAGAGACAACCGCATTCACTTTAAATAGGGCACCGTGTATTTCCGTTGAGATGACATAGGATAGAATATGGTTTGGAGAAACATAAGCTGTCGTTTCTTAAAAGTTCGGGGCTGCGACGCTTCTGTGAAAAAGTTTCAGTCTGATAAGCTCGAACCCAAAGCGGATAAATGCATCTTCATAGGATATCCAAAACAGTTGGATACATCTCCTATCTCAGATCCGGAAACAAAGTGTTTGTTTCTAGAAACGGATCCTTTCTTGAGGAAAATTTTCTCTCGAAAGAATTGAGTGGGAGGGTGGTGAAACTTGATGAGGTTAGTGAACCGTCACTTCAGCCAGTGTGTAGCAGGGAGCAGGAAGGTGTTCCTGTGGCGCCTACACCAATTGAAGTGGAAACTGGTGATGGTGATCATTCAGCTTCGGATCAAGTCACTACAAACCTCGTAGGTCGACAAGGTCGCGTACTCCTACAGAGTGGTACGGTAACCCTGTCTTGGAGGTCATGTTGTTGAACAACAATGAACTTACGAGCTATGGAGAAGCGATGGTGGGCCCGAATTCAGACAAATGGTTGGAGGCCATGAAATCCGAGAGAGGATCCATGTATGAAAACAAAGTGTAGAGTTTGGAAGAACTACTTGATGGTCGTAGGACTATTAAGTAAAGACGGATCTTTAAAATAAAGACACATGATGATGGTGAAAAGTCACCATTAAGAAAAGCTCGATTTGTTGCAAAGATGTTTCCGACAAGTTCAAAGAGTTGACTATGATGATACTTGCTCAATCGTAATGATGCTAAAAGTCTGTTGGAATTATGTTAGTAGTTGCTGCATTATTTATGAAATCTTGCACATAGGATGTCAAAACATTGTTTCCTCGACGGTTTCCTTGAGGAAAGGTTATATGTGATACAACCAGAAGGTTTTGTCGATCCTAAGGATGCTAACAAGTATGCAAGCTCCAGCGATCCTTCTATGGACTGGTGCAAGCATCTCGGAGTTGGAATATACACTTTGATGATCAAAGCTTTTGGGTTTGTACAAGGTTTATGAGAAACTTATATTTCCAAAGAAGTGAGTGGGAGCACTATAGAATTTCTAATAAGTATATGTGGTTGACATATTGTTGATCGGAAGTAATGTAGAATTTCTGTGAAGCATAAAAGGTTGTTTGAAAGGAGTTTTTCAAAGGAAGACCTGTATAGAGCTATTTGAACATTGAGCATCAAGATCTATAGATATAGATCAAAACGCTTAATAGAACTTTTAAATCAAATGCATGCCTTGACAAGTTTTCGAAGGAGTTCAAAATAGATCAGCAAAGAAGGAGTTCTTGGCTGTGTTGTAAGGTGTGAATATGAGTAAGACTCAAAAGCCCGACCACGGAAGAAGAAAGAGAAAGGATGAAGGTCGTCCCCTATGCCTTAGCCGTAGGCTCTAACGTATGCCAAGCTCTGTACCGCACCTGATGTTAAGAGGTACAAAGAGTGATACAGGATTGAATCACTGACCAACGGTCAAAGTTATCCTTAGTAACTAATGCACTAAGGAATTTTTCTCGATTATGGAGGTGGTTAAAGAATTCGTCGTAAAGGGTTATGTCGATGCAAGCTTTGACACTAATCCGAATAACTATAAGTAGTAAAACGGATTCGTATAGTAGAGTAGATATTTGGAGTATTTCCGAATAGCACGTAGTAGCAACATCTATAAGATGACATAAAGATTTGTAAAGCACACACGGATCTGAAAGTTTCAGAACCGTTGACTAAAACCTCTCTCACGAGCAAGACGTGATCAGACCCCAGAACTATATGGGTGTTGGATTCGTTAAAATCACATGGTGATGTGAACTAGTTTATTGACTCTAGTGCAAGTGGGAGACTGTTGGAAATATGACCTAGAGGCAATAATAAATTAGTTATTATTATATTTCTTTGTTCGTGATAATCGTTTACTATCCATGCTATAATTGTATTGATTGGAAACTCAAATACATGTGTGGATACATAGACAAAACATTGTCCCTAGTAAGCCTCTAGTTGACTAGCTCGTTCATCAAAGATGGTCAAGGTTTCCTAACCATAGACAAGTGTTGTCACTTGATAACGGGATCACATAATTAGGAGAATCATGTGATGGACAAGACCCAAACTATGAACGCAACATATTCATCGTGTCGTTTTATTGCTTTTGTTTTCTGCGTGTCAAGTATTTGTTCCTATGACCATGAGATCATATAACTCACTGGCACAGGAGGAATACCTTGTCTGCATCAAACGTCGCAACGTAACTGGGTGACTATAAAGGTGCTCTACAGGTATCTCCGAAGGTGTCCGTTGAGTTAGTATGGATCAAGACTGGGATTTGTCACTCCGTGTGACGGAGAAGTATCTCGGGGCCCACTCGGTAATACAACATCACACACAAGCCTTGCAAGCAATGTGACTAATTGTAAGTCATGGGATCTTGTATTACGGAACGACTAAAGAGACTTGCCGGTAACTAGATTGAAATAGGTATGCGGAAACCTACAATCGAATCTCGGGCAAGTAACATACCGAAGGACAAAGGGAATGACATACGGGATTATATGAATCCCGGACACTGAGGTTCAACCGATAAGATCTTCGAAGAATATGTAGGATCCAATATGGGCATCCAGGTCCTGCTATTGGATATTAACCGAGGAGTGCCTCGGGGCATGTCTACATAGTTCTCGAACCCGCAGGGTCTGCACACTTAAGGTTCGATGATGTTTTAGTATAGTTGAGTTATATGTGTGGTTACCGAATGTTTTTCGGAGTCTCGGATGAGATCACGGACGTCACGAGGGTTTCCGTAATTGTCCGGAAACGAAGATTGATATACAAGATGGTTTCATTTGGTTACCGGAAGGTTTTCGGGCATTACCAGGAATGTACCGGGAGTGACGAATGGGTTCCGGAAGTTCACCAGGAGGGGGGCAACCCACCCGGACAGCCCAAGAGGGCCTTGGCGCCATAAGAAGAAAACCAAAGAAAGAAAAAAAGGGGGAGGTGGGAAGGAAGAGAAGGACTCCACTTTCCAATCCTATTTGGAGTAGGATTGGAGAAGGAATCCTACTCTCCTCCTGGCCGACGCCCCCTTGGGGACTTGGTCCTCAAGGCAAGCCTCCTCCCCCTCCCTCCTATATATAGTAGTGATTTAGGGCTGATTTGAGACAACTTTTGACACGTGCAACTCAGATCTAGACACCATAGTTCTTTCTCTAGATCGTATTTCTGCGGAGCTCGGGCGGAGCCCTGCAGGAGTAGATCGTCACCACCAGTGGAGCGCCGTCACGTTGCCGGAGAACTTATCTACTTCTCCGTCTTTCTTGCTAGATCAAGAAGGCCGAGATTATCGTCGAGCTGTACGTGTGCTGAACGCGGAGGTGTCGTCCGTTCGGCACTAGATCGGAACGGATCGTGGGACGGATCGCGGGACGGTTCGTGGGATGGTTCATGGGGCTGATCGAGGGACGTGAATAAGTTCCACTATATCAACCACGTTTCTTAACGCTTCCTACTGTGCGATCTACAAGGGTACGTAGATCCAAATCTCCTCTCGTAGATGGACATCACCATGTTAGGTCTTCGTGTGCGTAGGAAAATATTGTTTCCCAATGCAACGTTCACCAACAGATCCATAACAATAGATTTTTAGCAAGAAAAGATGCAAGAAAATAGAAGGCACATGGTAACGCAAGTAGACAAAAAGAGATCCGGCAAGAAAAAGGAGAATAAAATGGCAAATTGGTGAAGTGGGGGAGAGGAAAACGAAAGGCATGGGTACTTGGTAGGCGTGATCTTGCTATGTATTCTCCCCGGCAACGGTGCCAGAAATCTTTCTTGCTACCTATTGAGCTTGCGTTGGTTTACCCTTGAAGAGGAAAGGGTGATGAAGCAAAGTAGATAAGTATTTCCCTTAGTTTATTGAGAATCAAGGTATCAATCCAGTAGGAGGAACTAGCAAGGCTCCAATAGTAGTAACTACACAAATAATCAAACACTTGCACCCGACACTATAAAGGGGTTGTCAATCCCTTCAGAGTTATTTGCAAGGATGAGATCTGATAGAGATAGGTATAAAATAGTGATAGATCTGAAAGTAAAACAAAAGTGAATAAATTGCAGCAAGGTATTTTTGGTTTATAGATCTGAAAATATATTATGAAAATAGACCCGGGGGCAATAGGTTTCACTAGAGGCTTCTCTCATGTAGGAAAATAATATGGTGGGTGAACAAATTACTGTCGAGCAATTCATAGAGAAGCGAATAATTATGAAGATATCCAAGGCATGCATATAGGCATCACCTCCGTATCAAGTAGACCGAAACGATTCTGCATCTACTACTATTACTCCATACATCGAGGGACTCCTGCCTGCATCTAGAGTATTAAGTTCATGAAGAACGGAGTAACGAATTAAGTAAGATGACATGATGTAGAGGGATAAACTCAAGCAATATGGTGAAAACCCCATCTTTTTTATCCTTGATGGCAACAATACAATACGTGTCTCGCTACCCCTACTATGTCACTAGGTGAGGACACCGCAAGATTGAACCCAAAACTAAGCACTTCTCCCATTGCAAGAATTACCAATCTAGTTGGCCAAACCAAACAAATAATTCGAAGAGACTTGCAAAGATATGCAATCATGCATATAAGAATTCATAAGAGACTCAATAATATTCATGGATAATCTGAACATAACCTCACAATTCATCGGATCTCGACAAACACACCGCAAAAGAATATTACGTTGGATAGATCTTCATGAAGATCATGAAGAACATGGTATTGAAGATCAAAGAGAGAGAAGAAGCCATCTAGATACTAGCTATGGACCCGTAGGTCTGTGGTGAACTATCACAAATCATCGGAGGGGCAATGGAGTTGATGTAGATGCCCTCCGTGATCAATTCCCTCTCCGACAGATAACCAGAAAAGGCTCCCAGATTGGATCTCTAGGGAACAGAGGCTCCTGGCGGCGTAAAAGTAATTTCGTGGCTCTCTTTGGTGATACGGGTATATTTGGGAATTTATAGGCCAAGAATTAGGGTTAGGAAACCTGCACGGGGCCACAAGCCAGGGGTGCGCGGCCAAGCCCCCAAGGAATGCCCTACAGGCTTGTGGCCTCCCAACAACTTCCTTGCCCCCTACTCCAAGCCTGTTGCGTGTCTTGTGGTCCAAGAAAAATCTTTCCGGAGGTTTTATTTCGTTTGGACTCTGTTTAATATTCCTTATCTACAATATTAAAAAACGTGGAAAAAAGTGACACTAGGCTCTGGACTAATAGGTTAGTCCCCCAAAAAATATAAAACAACATATAAATGCATATAAAACATCCAAAACAGATAATATAATAGCATGGAACAATCAAAAATTACAGATACGTTGGAGACGTATCACGCGTCGGCGTCCCCATGGATCTTTTCTGCTTGTTGGTTGGAGGTGGCCTTGGCGTTGGCAACGCCTCGGTCCAGCGCCTCCAGCCGCTCGTGCTCCAAGTCCAGCTCCGACGATGCCAAGGCGAGCTGCTGTTCGAGGGCCCGAAGGTGTGATAGCGTGGCTTATTAGGGATGATAGACTACTCATATAGATAAGGAATTCCTTATTTTCCGGGAGCCCATTCGAACAAAACTCTCAGGTTAAGCATGCTCATCTTGGAGTAGTTCTAGGATGGATGACCGACCGGGAAGTTCATCCCGGGTGCGCATGAGTGAGGACAAAGTGCGCAGAAAAGACTAGTATTGATATGTGGGGCCAGTCTAGATCCCGCCAGGAGTAACGACCATCGACGGGTGTGTCTGGGGCGTTACAAGTTTACTTGTAACGCTTGTAACGCCCAAGATGCGATCCTATCCTCAATTTGGCACGAGGGCCTCGTCAAGGATAGAAGCGCATCTCGTCGTTTCGCAAGAATGGATATCATTACAAATACATGTACTGAAAAGAAGAGATATATAGAATTGGCTTACACTCGCCACAAGCTACATCAGAGTCACATCAGTACAATACATAATCATCATGAAGAAGAGCAGGGTCCGACTACGGACGAAAACAAACGAGAAAAGAAGAACGACGTACATCCTTGCTATCCTAGGCTGCCGGCCTGGAACCCATCCTAGATCGATGATGAAGAAGAAGAAGAAGCTACTCCAAATGAACAATCAACGCTCTCGCGTCAGGTAACCATTACCTGTACATGCAACTGGTGTTGTAGTAATCTGTGAGCCACAGCGGAATCAGCAATCTCATCTCCAAAGGTATCAAGACTAGCAAAGCTTAAAGGTGAGGTGTCGTTAAGTGGTGAGGCTGCAGAAAGCGACTAAGCATTTATTTGGTGGCTAACTTTCGAGTACAAGAAATAAGAGGGGGATGATCTACGCATAACGGACGTGAACTACTGATGATCAAAATAATGATCCCGAACACCTACCTACGTCAGACATAACCCCACCGTGTCCTCGATCGGAGAAGGAACTCATGAAAGAGACAGTCACGGTTACGCACTCAGTTGGCATATTTTAATTAAGTTAACTTCAAGTTATCTAGAACCAGTGTTAAACAAAGTTTCCACGTTGCCACATAACCGCGGGCACAGCTTTCCGAAAAGATTTAACCCTGCATGGGTGCTCCAACTAGTCCATCACAAATTACCACAAGCCGAATAGAAATCCTCGATCACGAAGCTCGCTATCTCGTCGGACTACTTAGTGGAAAACCTCAACACTGGGATTACCCCAAGCATCACCGGAATCCCGATGCACAAGATATCTCGTCAAAGGTAAAACTAACCAAGCAAGGCCGCCCGACGTGTCGACAAACCCGATAGGAGCCACGTATCTCGTTCTCAGGACACGATGGATGGGAAAGCCTACAGGTACCAAACCTCGAGTTGCCCCGTGGCGGCCCCGGAGTCTGCCCATTTTGGACCAACACTCATGAGGAGCACCGGCCCGGGGTTGATTAATTATCCTCGGGGTCCAGAAAGTCCTGATGCAATTTTATTAGGTGGCAAATGTAGTACCAAAGTTGGGCCTTGCCACACCAGCTTCAATCCAAAACGAATTATCAAGGGGTTCCCCATAACAACCTCGATCGTGTTAGGAGCGCTCAATTATGGAACATAACACCAGTAGCCGAAACTAAAGGGGCAAAGGTGGAACGAAACACCAGGCTAGAAAGGTCGAGCCTTCCACCTTTTACCAAGTATAAGGGTGCATTAAATTTAATAGCATTAAATATGGTGATATATCTAGGAACCAATGTTATCACATGGAAGTAACTGCACCTGCAACTAGCAACGCTAACACATGGTTAAGCAAGCAGTAACATAGCCAATCAGTGGTTTGCTAGGTTGTGAACAGGTTGAAGCTTTTCATGGCATTGTTGAGAGGCTGATATTTAACAGGTGGTAGGCAACGAGACATAATCGATAGAAACGGTAATACTAGCATGGCAATGATAGTAATGGTATCTGGGAAATGGTCATCTTTTCTGAGATCCCGCTTTGAAGAAGAATGACTTCATGAAGCAGACGAACCGACGTAGTCGAACGGATCCTCACATTCCGACACGCTTGCGGAACTCTACCGAGATGGAGCAACCCGGAAACAAGCATCAACACAGATAATCACCACGGCAAATGCATGACATGATTCACACCCTAATATGATGCATGTCCAGTTCAATTATACAAGGCATGGCATGGCAATTCACATGAGGCAAACACTAAAAATTAAGTGAAGTTCGGTAAGCAACGAGTTGCATATCGACGAAACTCCACGTTTAATTATCTAGTTCACTCCCGTTTATTTACACAGCAATATTAAATGTTGTTACACATGGCAAGAGGTCAAGCAGGTGATTCTACATGTCATCCTAATTGGTTAACACACGGGACTTTGAATGTCGCTACGTTACAAGAAGCATGCAACACAAGATATTATGCCATGAATGTGTCCTGCATGCAAGTTTACAACAACACTGGCAAGAAGAAAAAGAAGCATGTGTTGCCACATGTATGGTGCAAGCATACGGTTCATCCATTCATCTCAAGCATTTGGTCCACGACATCGTTCCAATGGTTATACCTTTGAAGCGTGCGTTCGGGCGGGTCGGGTCGTTGCGGCGTAGGTGAACATGGGTCGTCATGGACGTCGTGGAAGTAGTGGTTCCCGCAAACTTGAAGACGGTCGTAGATGTTCGGGTCTAGCAAGGCTTCCGTCCATGCATTAGATCTCGACGTAACAGAGGGGTACTAGTCTCACGCAGAGAACTTGATGTGCTCCACAACAAAACTTCCCACAAGGCTTCGGGCAAACAATTTCCAAAGGACAAAATGAACTGGTTGCAACCCTCGACAGTGAACTTGCGCAGATGTGCTCATGGGAGCCATGGTGGAAATTGGGCAGGGGCCACCGAAATAACGGAAGCGACGGGCTCGAGGTGAGTAGAGAGAGGGGCTCGCGAGCAAGTAGTGCAAGGAGGCGCATGCACGGAGGAGGCACGGAGGCGCGCGAGCTCTCGAGTTCCTACTGGCGGGTCATGGCGGCGGGCATGGTGCAACAGCAGCTCGAGGAAATGGGAACAGAGAGGCGGAGCTCGGGTCGGCCATGACCAGCAGCTGCAAGAGCTTCCGGTGGCTGTAAGACCTCAATGCCATGAAGGAGCAGTGGTGGAGGAGCAGTAGTAGGGCGCAACAGCGACTACAACGAAGCGACGGCGCCATAGATGCAAGCAAACGAGGGGGAGGAGGAGGCATGGCGAGGCGAAGGAATCAGAGGGGCGGCGACGACCTAGCTGACTAGTGATGGGGAACGTCGCATGGGAAACAAAAATTTTCCTACGCGCACGAAGACCTATCATGGTGATGTCCATCTACGAGAGGGGATGAGTGATCTACGTACCCTCGTAGACCGTACAGCAGAAGCGTTAGAGAACGCGGTTGATGTAGTGGAACGTCCTCACGTGCCTCGATCCGCCCCGCGAACAATCCCGCGATCAGTCCCACGATCTAGTACCGAACGGACGGCACCTCCGCGTTCAGCACACGTACAGCTCGACGTTGATCTCGGCCTTCTTGATCCAGCAAGAGAGATGGAGAGGTAGAAGAGTTCTTTGGCAGCGTGACGGCGCTCCGGAGGTTGGTGATGACCTTGTCTCAGTAGGGCTCCGCCCGAGCTCCGCAGAAACGCGATCTAGAGGAAAAACCGTGGAGGTATGTGGTCGGGCTGCCGTGGAAAAATCGTCTCAAATCAGCCCTAAAACCTCCGTATATATAGGTGGGAGGGAGGGGACCTTGCCTTGGGGCTCAAGGAGCCCCAAGGGGGTCGTCCGAGTCCAAGGGGGAGGACTCTCCCCCCCCCCAAACCGAGTTGGACTTGGTTTGGTGGGAGGGAGTCCCCCTTCCTTCCCACCTCCTCCTTTTCTTTTCTTTCTCTCTTGATTTTCTTCTCCTTGGCGCATAGAGCCTTTTGGGCTGTCCCACCAGCCCACTAAGGTCTGGTGTGCCACCCTCAAGGCCTATGGGCTTCCCCGGGGTGGGTTCCCCCCCCCCCCCCCCGGTGAACTCCCGGAACCCATTCGTCATTCCCGGTAACTCCGAAAACCTTCCGGTAATCAAATGAGGTCATCCTATATATCAATCTTCGTTTCCGGACCATTCCGGAAACCCTCGTGACGTCCGTGATCTCATCCGGGACTCCGAACAACATTCGGTAACCAACCACATAACTCAAATACGCATAAAACAACGTCAAACCTTAAGTGTGCAGACCCTGCGGGTTCGAGAACTATGCAGACATGACCCGAGAGACTCCTCGGTCAATATCCAATAGCGGGACCTGGATGCCCATATTGGATCCTACATATTCTACGAAGATCTTATCGTTTGAACCTCAGTGCCAAGGATTCATATAATCCCGTATGTCATTCCCTTTGTCCTTCGGTATGGTACTTGCCCGAGATTCGATCGTCAGTATCCGCATACCTATTTCAATCTCGTTTACCGGCAAGTCTCTTTACTCGTTCCGTAATACAAGATCCCGCAACTTACACTAAGTTACATTGCTTGCAAGGCTTGTGTGTGATGTTGTATTACCGAGTGGGCCCCGAGATACCTCTCCGTCACACGGAGTGACAAATCCCAGTCTTGATCCATACTAACTCAACTAACACCTTCGGAGATACCTGTAGAGCATCTTTATAGTCACCCAGTTACGTTGCGACGTTTGATACACACAAAGCATTCCTCCGGTGTCAGTGAGTTATATGATCTCATGGTCATAGGAATAAATACTTGACACGCAGAAAACAGTAGCAACAAAATGACACGATCAACATGCTACGTCTATTAGTTTGGGTCTAGTCTATCACGTGATTCTCCTAATGACGTGATCCAGTTATCAAGCAACAACACCTTGTTCATAATCAGAAGACACTGACTATCTTTGATCAACTGGCTAGCCAACTAGAGGCTTGCTAGGGATGGTGTTTTGTCTATGTATCCACACATGTAAATGAGTCTTCATTCAATACAATTATAGCATGGATAATAAACGATTATCTTGATACAGGAATTATAACAATAACTATATTTATTATTGCCTCTCGGGCATAATTCCAACAGTCTCCCACTTGCACTAGAGTCAGTAATCCAGCCCTCACATCACCATGTGAATTACATTGTAATAAATCTAATACCCATACAGTTATGGTGTTGATCATGTTTTGGCCGTGGAAGAGGTTTAGTCAGCGGGTCTGCTACATTCAGATCTGTGTGCACTTTGCATATATTTACGTCCTCTTCCTCGACGTAGTCGCGGATGAGGTTGAAGTGTCGTTTGATGTGTCTGGTCTTCTTGTGAAACCGTGGTTCCTTTGCTAAGGCAATGGCACCAGTGTTGTCACAGAACAAGGTTATTGGATTCAGTGCGCTTGGCACCACTCCAAGATCCGTCATGAACTGCTTCATCCAGACACCTTCCTTAGCCGCCTCCGAGGCAGCCATGTACTCCGCTTCACATGTAGAATCTGCTACGACGCTTTGCTTGGAACTGCACCAGCTTACTGCACCCCCATTAAGAATAAATACGTATCCGGTTTGCGACTTAGAGTCGTCCGGATCTGTGTCAAAGCTTGCATCGACGTAACCTTTTACGGCGATCTCTTCGTCACCTCCATATACGAGAAACATCTCCTTAGTCCTTTTCAGGTACTTCAGGATATTCTTGACCGTTGTCCAGTGATCCACTCCTGGATTACTCTGGAACCTACCTGCCATACTTATGGCCAGGCTAACATCCGGTCTAGTGCACAGCATTGCATACATGATAGAACCTATGGCTGAAGCATAGGGGACAGAGCGCATATGCTCTCTATCTTCATCAGTTGCTGGGCACTGAGTCTTACTCAATTTCGTACCTTGTAGAACTGGCAAGAACCCTTTCTTGGACTGTTCCATTTTGAACCTCTTCAAAACTTTATCAAGGTATGTGCTTTGTGAAAGTCCTATCAGGCGTTTTGATCTATCCCTATAGATCTTAATGCCTAGAATGTAAGCAGCTTCTCCTAGGTCCTTCATAGAGAAACTTTTATTCAAGTAACCTTTTATGCTCTCCAAAAACTCTACGTTGTTTCCAATCAGTAATATGTCATCCACATATAATATTAGAAACGCCACAGAGCTCCCACTCACTTTCTTGTAAATACAAGATTCTCCAACCACTTGTATAAACCCAAATGCTTTGATCACCTCATCAAAGCGTTTGTTCCAACTCCGAGATGCTTGCACCAGTCCATAAATGGATCGCTGGAGCTTGCACACCTTGTTAGCATTCTTAGGATCGACAAAACCTTCGGGTTGTATCATATACAACTCTTCCTTAAGGAAACCGTTAAGGAACGCCGTTTTGACATCCATCTGCCAGATTTCATAATCGAAAAATGCAGCTATTGCTAACATGATTCTGACGGACTTAAGCATCGCTACAGGTGAGAAAGTCTCATCGTAGTCAAATCCTGGAACTTGTGAAAAACCCTTTGCCACAAGTCGAGCTTTATAAACGGTCACATTGCCGTCAGCGTACGTCTTCTTCTTAAAGATCCATTTGTTCTGAATAGCCTTGCGGCCCTCAGGTAGTATCTCCAAAGTCCACACTTTGTTCTCATACATGGATCCTATCTCGGATTTCATGGCTTCTAGCCATTTGTTGGAATCTGGCCCCACCATCGCTTCTTCATAATTTGCAGGTTCATTGTTGTCTAACAACGTGATTGACAAGACGGGATTACCGTACCACTCTGGAGCAGCGCGTGATCTCGTCGACCTGCGTGGTTCAACAGAAACTTGAACTGGAGTTTGATGATCATCATCATTAACTTCCTCCTCAACTAGAGTCGCAACGACAGAGGTTTTCCCCTGCCCTGCGCCACCATCCAGAGGGATGAGAGGTTCGACAACCTCGTCAAGTTCTATCTTCCTCCCACTCAATTCTCTCGAGAGGAACTCCTTCTCGAGAAAAGCTCAGTTTTTAGCAACAAACACTTTGCCCTCGGATTTGAGATAGAAGGTGTACCCAACTGTCTCTTTTGGGTAACCTATGAAGACGCACTTTTCCGCTTTGGGTTCCAGCTTTTCAGGCTGAAGCTTTTTGACATAAGCATCACATCCCCAAACTTTAAGAAACGACAACTTTGGTCTTTTGCCATACCACAGTTCGTATGGTGTCGTCTCAACGGATTTTGATGGTGCCCTATTTAAAGTGAATGCAGTTGTTTCTAATGCATAACCCCAAAACGATAACGGCAAATCAGTAAGAGACATCATAGATCGCACCATCTCTAATAAAGTACGATTACGACGTTCGGACACACCATTACGCTGTGGTGTTCCAAGCGGTGTCAACTGCGAAACAATTCCACATTGTCTTAAGTGATCACCAAACTCGACACTCAGATATTCACCCCCACGATCAGACCGTAGGAACTTGATCTTCTTGTTATGATGATTTTCCACTTCACTCTAAAATTGCTTGAACTTTTCAAATGTTTCAGACTTGTGCTTCATCAAGTAGACATAACCATATCTACTCAAATCGTCAGTGAAGGTGAGAAAATAACGATATCCGCCGCGTGCCTCCACGCTCATCGGACCACACACATCGGTATGTATGATTTCCAATAAGTCACTTGCACGCTCCATTGTTCCGGAGAACGAAGTCTTAGTCATCTTGCCCATGAGACATGGTTCGCACGTGTCAAGTGAATCAAAGTCAAGTGACTCCAAAAGTCTATCAGCATGGAGTTTCTTCATGCGCTTTACACCAATATGACCTAAGCGGCAGTGCCACAAAAATATGGTGCTATCATTGTTTACTCTAACTCTTTTGGTCTCAATGTTATGTATATGCGTATCGCTATCAAGATTCAATATGAACAATCCTCTCACATTCGGTGCATGACCATAAAAGATGTTACTCATAGAAATAGAACAACCATTATTCTCTGACTTAAAAGAGTAACCGTCTCGCAATAAACAAGATCCAGATATAATGTTCATGCTCAACGCAGGCACTAAATAACAATGATTTAAGTTCATCACTAATCCCGACGGTAGCTGAAGTGATACTGTGCCGACGGCGATTGCATCAACCTTGGAACCATTTCCTACGCGCATCGTCACTTCATCTTTCGCCAGCCTTCGTCTATTCCGCAGTTCCTGTTTCGAGTTGCAAATATGAGCAACAGAACCGGTATGAAATACCCAGGCACTACTACGAGAGCCGGTTAAGTACACATCAATAACATGTATATCAAATATACCTGATTTATCTTTGCACGCCTTCTTATCTGCCAGATACTTGGGGCAATTGCGCTTCCAGTGACCCATACCCTTGCAATAGTAACACTCCGTTTCAGGCTTAGGTCCAGCTTTGGGTTTCTTCGGCGGATTGGCAACAGGCTTGCCGCTCTTCTTCGAATTGCCCTTCTTGCCTTTGCCGTTTCTCTTGAAACTAGTGGTCTTATTCACCATCAACACTTGATGCTCTTTACGGAGTTCAGACTCTGCGCCTTTCAGCATCGCAAACAACTCGCCAGGAGACTTGTTCATCCCTTGCATGTTGTAGTTCAACACAAAGCCTTTATAGCTTGGCGGCAGTGATTGAGGGATTCTGTCAGTGATAGCCTCTTGCGGGAGTTCAATCCCCAACTCAGCTAGATGGTTTGAGTACCCAGACATTTTGAGCACATGTTCACTGACAGACGAGTTTTCCTCCATCTTGCAAGCATAGAATTTATCGGAGGTCTCATACCTCTCGATTCGGGCGTTCTTCTGAAAGATAAACTTCAACTCCTGGAACATCTCAAATGCTCCATGACGCTCAAAGCGACGTTGAAGTCCCGGTTCTAAGCCATACAAGACTGCACATTGAACTATTGAGTAGTCCTCCTTACGTGCTAACCAAGCGTTCTTAACATCCTGATCAGCCTTAGTGGGTGGTTCATCTCCTAGCGCAGCATTAAGGACATAATCCTTGTTCCTAGCTTGTAAGATTAGCTTAAGATTACGAGCCCAGTCTACAAAGTTGCTTCCATCATCTTTCAACTTAGCTTTCTCTAGGAACATATTAAAATTCAGGATGACTATCGCGTGAGCCATGATCTAAAACACAAATATATTCAAAGTGGACTTAGACTATGTTCAAGATACTTAGAGTTTAACTTAATCAAATTATATGCTAAACTCCCACTCAAAAAGTACATCTCTCTAGTCATTTGAGTGGTTCATGATCCACTTACACTATCCCAAGTCCGATCATCACGTGAGTTGAGTATAGTTTCAGTGGTAAGCATCCCTATGCTAATCATATCATCTATATGATTCATGATCGACCTTTCGGTCTCATGTGTTCCGAGGCCATGTCTGCACATGCTAGGCTCTTCAAGCTTAACCCGAGTGTTCCGCGTGCGCAACTGTTTTGCACCCGTTGTATGTGAACGTTGAGTCTATCACACCCGATCATCACGTGGTGTCTCGAAACGACGAACTGTAGCAACGGTGCACAGTCGGGGAGAACACAATTTCGTCTTGAAATTTTAGTGAGAGATCACCTCATAATGCTACCGTCGTTCTAAGCAAAATAAGGTGCATAAAAGGATTAACATCACATGCAATTCATAAGTGACATGATATGGTTATCATCACGTGCTTCTTGATCTCCATCACCAAAGCACCTGGCACGATCTTCTTGTCACCGGCGCCACACCATGATCATCCATCAACGTGTTGCCATCGGGGTTGTCGTGCTACTCATGCTATTACTACTAAAGCTACATCCTATCAAAATAGTAAACGCATCTGCAAGCACAAACATTAGTATAAAGACAACCCTATGGCTCCTGCCGGTTGCCGTACCATCGACGTGCAAGTCGATATTTCTATTACAACATGATCATCTCATACATCCAATATATCACATCACATCGTTGGCCATATCACATCACAAGCATACCCTGCAAAAACAAGTTAGACGTCCTCTAATTTTGTTGTTGCATGTTTTACGTGGTGACCAAGGGTATCTAGTAGGATCGCATCTTACTTACGCAAACACCACAACGGAGATATATGAGTTGCTATTTAACCTCATCCAAGGACCTCCTCGGTCAAATCCGATTCAACTAAAGTTGGAGAAACCGACACTTGCCAGTCATCTTTGAGCAAAGGGGGTTACTCGTGACGATGAAACCAGTCTCTCGTAAGCGTACGAGTAATGTCGGTCCAAGCCGCTTCAATCCAACAATACCGCGGAATCAAGAAAAGACTAAGGAGGGCAGCAAAACGCACATCACCGCCCACAAAAACTTTTGTGTTCTACTCAAGAAGACATCTACGCATGAACCTAGCTCATGATGCCACTGATGGGGAACGTCGCATGGGAAACAAAAATTTTCCTACGCGCACGAAGACCTATCATGGTGATGTCCATCTACGAGAGGGGATGAGTGATCTACGTACCCTCGTAGACCGTACAACAGAAGCGTTAGAGAACGCGGTTGATGTAGTGGAACGTACTCACGTCCCTCGATCCGCCCCGCGAACAATCCCGCGATCAGTCCCACGATCTAGTACCAAACGGACGGCACCTCCGCGTTCAGCACACGTACAGCTCGACGTTGATCTCGGCCTTCTTGATCCAGCAAGAGAGACGGAGAGGTAGAAGAGTTCTCCGGCAGAGTGACGGTGCTCCGGAGGTTGGTGATGACCTTGTCTCAGCAGGGCTCCGCCCGAGCTCCGCAGAAACGCGATCTAGAGGAAAAACCGTGGAGGTATGTGGTCGGGCTGCCGTGGAAAAATCGTCTCAAATCAGCCCTAAAACCTCCGTATATATAGGTGGGAGGGAGGGGACCTTGCCTTGGGGATCAAGGAGCCCCAAGGGGGTCGGCCGAGTCCAAGGGGGAGGACTCTCCCCCCCCCCCAAACCGAGTTGGACTTGGTTTGGTGGGAGGGAGTCCCCCTTCCTTCCCACCTTCCTCCTTTTTTTTTCTTTCTCTCTTGATTTTCTTCTCCTTGGCGCATAGAGCCTTTTGGGCTGTCCCACCAGCCCACTAAGGTCTGGTGTGCCACCCTCAAGGCCTATGGGCTTCCCCGGGGTCGGTTCCCCCCCCCCCCGGTGAACTCCCGGAACCCATTCGTCATTCCCGGTACATTCCCGGTAACTCCGAAAACCTTCCGGTAATCAAATGAGGTCATCCTATATATCAATCTTCGTTTCCGGACCATTCCGGAAACCCTCGTGACGTCCGTGATCTCATCCGGGACTCCGAACAACATTCGGTAACCAACCACATAACTCAAATACGCATAAAACAACGTCGAACCTTAAGTGTGCAAACCCTGCGGGTTCGAGAACTATGCAGACATGACCCGAGAGACTCCTCGGTCAATATCCAATAACGGGACCTGGATGCCCATATTGGATCCTACATATTCTACGAAGATCTTATCGTTTGAACCTCAGTGCCAAGGATTCATATAATCCCGTATGTCATTCCCTTTGTCCTTCGGTATGGTACTTGCCCGAGATTCGATCGTCAGTATCCGCATACCTATTTCAATCTCGTTTACCGGCAAGTCTCTTTACTCGTTCCGTAATACAAGATCCCGCAACTTACACTAAGTTACATTGCTTGCAAGGCTTGTGTGTGATGTTGTATTACCGAGTGGGCCCCGAGATACCTCTCCGTCACACGGAGTGACAAATCCCAGTCTTGATCCATACTAACTCAACTAACACCTTCGGAGATACCTGTAGAGCATCTTTATAGTCACCCAGTTACGTTGCGACGTTTGATACACACAAAGCATTCCTCCGGTGTCAGTGAGTTATATGATCTCATGGTCATAGGAATAAATACTTGACACGCAGAAAACAGTAGCAACAAAATGACACGATCAACATGCTACATCTATTAGTTTGGGTCTAGTCCATCACGTGATTCTCCTAATGACGTGATCCAGTTATCAAGCAACAACACCTTGTTCATAATCAGAAGACACTGACTATCTTTGATCAACTGGCTAGCCAACTAGAGGCTTTCTAGGGATGGTGTTTTGTCTATGTATCCACACATGTAAATGAGTCTTCATTCAATACAATTATAGCATGGATAATAAACGATTATCTTGATACAGGAATTATAACAATAACTATATTTATTATTGCCTCTAGGGCATAATTTCAACAACTAGCTGGAGCGACAACGACGGGTCTGGCCGACAGCGGGCCGTGTGCGGCGATGGCGTGCTCGTCTTCGGCAGGGAGGCGGCGGCGAGCTCCTTGCGGCAGGGCGACGCAGTGGCGGCGCTGCGGTGCTGCGCGGGGCAGAGCTCAGCGGGAGGAGGCGAGGTCGAGGGGTTCAGATGGGGGTCTCTCTTGGCCACGGCAAGGAGAGTATATTGAGGGAAGGAAGAGGGATCGGGCTGGGGAGGCTACGCAAGGGTTCCCTGGTGATGACGCTAGGAGGATGGAGACACGGTTCGAGCTAGCTCTCTTTGTCGCTAGGGTTGGCCAGGGGCGGCTAGGCTACGGGCCGGCGTGGAGGCCCAAGTGGCCGGCCGGGCTACTCTCTCTCACCGCTTATAAAAAAAGGAAAGGCTTCGCGAGAAATAAAACTAAAGCTGAAATAGAAAAAATAATGCCAGAGCCAAAGGAAAAGGAAATAAACAAAATAGAAATACTTTTGGGCTCCTTAAAACATGCTCCAATTTATAAAAATAGATTGGGATTTTTTTGAAGAAAAATAAAACCCTTCTGTATATAAAATTAGGCGCTGGTTTTAAATAAAACAAAAGGAAAAAAATATAAAGTTAAAACCAGAGTGTTGCCCCGAATAATAGGAATATTTTTTTAGAATAGGGGGAACATTTTATTTAGGCAAAACCAGAAACTGGAATTGCCTCAAAAGAATTAGGAGAGGAGAGAAGAGTTTCCTATTGCACTAAAGACTCTGAAAGCACTTGAAGCACTCACAACTCAAAACACACACACGCAAAAGATGATGCAAGATGCCATGATGCAAACTAAATGATGATGCAATTGGGATCAACCACGAACTCATTACCATCACAATGTTGCCAAACAAGGAAATAATAACATAAGGGGGAAGAATTTCATTGGGGCTGTCACAACTCTCCTACACTACAAGAGGATCTCGACCCAAGATCCAAGAATGAACGGGAAAGAGGATGAGAAAGCAAGAGGTAAAACTTAATCGCTTTTTTGACAAACGAGTGAAACCAACGATCCTTGAAGGTTGCAAAGAGATGAAGAATGGTATGAGAAACAAGCAAGAATTCACGGAAAATTTCGGCAGCACTTCGGTAGGAAAATGGGACAAAAAATTCGATAAGGTAGGAGAATTAGGCAAGATTCACAACAAAGAACTAAATAGAACAAGGAAACACCATCATCTTGACAGGGCAAGATGATAAACCCAAAAGAGCAACATCACAATGCCTCCGGAACAATAGAATAGGAACTAGCTCATACCAAAGAAGAGAATGAAGAAAAGAATGACAACTATTATCGCAAATGAACTTGGCAAGCATCCTTGCATGAAGAATTGAACGAAGTTGTTCGAAAAACAACAACGGAAAGAACAGGATAGTAGTGGGCTTATGGAAACCTTTTCAAACTAATGAAGTGACAACCAGCCACTAACAGAAACAAGGATTGTTTCGGGAAACAAGATAAGCAAAACTTCTTACCCCAAGAGGATACATTGAAAACTAGGATTAATGGCAACACCATAATAGCGACAATCCTTAGATAAAGCTTTAGGTGAAGTCTCAACCAAGATAGGTCAATGAAGAAACCATGGGTTTGGAAAAAATCTCATGATCATAGAGTCGGTGGGTTTACATATTTACTTGAAAACAACTTCTCTTCGAGACTCCTACACTAACAGAACGCTATAATACCACCTCAAAGGATAAAGGAGGAAGAATTGCACTTTGAAATGCAAGAGGAAGGATACTTGAGGTTCTCCAACAAGAATCTTGAAGAATACTTGAGAATGAATTGAAACCTTGATGAACCACCATGAAGGACCTCCGTATACAAATGAATAATGCAAGATATGAAGGTAGAAAAGAATATGATTATGTCCTTACCAAGATTTAGATGAAGCTTCACAAAGAGATACTTAAGAGAACTTGGAACTCCGGAAAACAAAGATAAGCACATGGGATAAAGAATTAATATGGTGAGACACTACGAAAGAAGAATTGGGATCAGTTTGATGCCACAAGAATAAGAATTATGTTATGCTTACCCCTCATCAAGTTAAATTGATGACAAGCAACGGATTTAGCATATCACTTATTCTCCTTGAAAAGAAACTTGAAGAGAGAGATAGATATGCACAAACTAGAAGAAATCTTGAAAGAAACACCACTGAGAATTGAAATGAATGAGGCAACCATGAATGAATGGAGATACAGAGAATGAAGAGATCATGAGCCACCTGAGAGAAAACATGAACGAGGCGCCGGAATAACCGAGAGACGAACGAAGAGGCAACAATTGAGAAGATTTTTAGAATGAAAGCTGAAAGCTGAGAACGAAGAATCTTCTGAAATGATGGCCTTCGGAGGATCGAGAATGAAACAATTCAGAAATGCACCGGATAGCAAGAAAGGGATTACTCATGATTAACAACAATTCAAGATGATGCCACAAAGCTGAAATGATGAATCTTCAAGAGAATGGACCAAGATTTATGAGGAACACTCCTTCGAATTAGCAAGTTGAAAATGATGACGAGAAACAAAACCAGGGATAATGAGACACTCCGGAATAAAGAAGAATGAAAAGTTGAGCCAAAGACGAGAATTAATTCAAATTGATCTTGGAGAAGGGATATGACTGATGAAATTCATACTTATGTCATAGTTGAAAATAATTAAAGATCTCCAAAAGGATTAGAAGAGCGAGATACGATCCTGGGAAAAACATGTGGGTTATTGGCCCACGCAAAGAAATCACTGTTGAAAAGGTTGCCCAGAAAGGAAGATGTTGCACCGTACAAATGAAAACTAGATGAGGTTAGCACCTCGAAATAATTGAAAGGATTGGAAACAAGAACCTCTGTGATATCTTCAGCACTCCGGATAGGATAGAGAGAAAAGATAACAAGACGGCTGAAAATAAACTCCAACATAGGGAAGAATTACAAGGAAGAATAGGATATAATGAACACGGACAACTAAATTGAATTCACCGGAAAAGACCACAAGAATGAATAAACATGAACATGAAGCTCCTGAGAATCTTCACAATTAATCACCGGATAGGACACGGAAGAAAAGATAGCGGAAGCAACAATGAAAAGGAAGTCACTAGGATATCAAACTAATCACTGAAGAAAAGGGTGGGAGGGCGGGAGAAACAAAGACAACTTGGGACAAATAAGATGAACTCTGGAATAAAATGAGAGAATGATCTTGCAAAATTGGAAAGGATTGAATTCACTTGAAGAGAAGCACACCGGTTGGAAAAGAATTGACACAACAACTCCGGTTGACAAGAAATTGAAAAGACAAGTTGATCTGAGCAAGAAAATTAATACTCTCATAGAAATATGAGAACACCACTTAGGAAAGATCTGAAATTACCACTTGACATCGAAGCAACTCGAATTACCATACTCCAACAAAACAAAGGGTGAGGCTTATGAAACAAGCCAGAACAAACTCATGAGAGAGATTTCCGTTCGATATTTTCGTGGACAGGATCGCACGGGCTCGATCCTTACAGTAGACATCATGTGCAAGGCAGTGCACACGACATACGAAGCGTCCCCGAGTCGTAGCAAGCTACACGGACTCTTTAAGACACAACAAGAACCGTTGTAAGATGATCGTGAACAAACGAATCCACTAGATGTCGAACCCCAACCTAACATCATGCATTTGTTGGAAGATTGTCCTATAAGTAACTACTTGTATTCCCACCTAAGAATTCTCGAAATTTCTGGTCATGCAATCTGGTACACGGATACAAGGAGTAATATGTCACACAACTCCTATACTAACCCGTCCAATGTATCACATCCGTCAACACACAACCAGAATCTCAGGCCTTCATCTACTACAAACCCTCGTGATCAAAACGATACAAAGTATGGCAGTACTCCCGAACAATCTGCACCAGTACTGGGGACATCGGGGTTATCTCGCCACTACTAGTATTGAAGCAATTACGAACATCCTTCATTTTGAGAAACTAAGAAATCTGAATGATAGCGATGTGCTCAAGAATCCCCTGGAGCTCAACTCCCCGGAAGAAATCAAGTCAGACAGGAGGCACCAAGACAGAACTCTGCCACATCGGCATCATATAGATTCCAAAAATATCCGCGTGATCCTAAATTTTTTTTTAAGTGAGAAGAGGAGTAGAATTAAATTATTACGTCAAGATTCCTCACTAGAGCATAGAAGAGGAGAAAAAAGAATCCTACTCTCCGATATATAACTAGACTCAAAGTACTTTTTCACTTGACTTGGCTCGGCCAAGTTCGATCAATCAAGGGGGCTCCTAGGTCGGTACTGCTCTGATACCAACTTGTAGGGCGCAAGATGCGATCCTATCCTCAATTTGGCACGAGGGCCTTGTCAGGGATAGAAGCGCATCTCGTCGTTTCATAAGAATGGATATCATTACAAGTACATGTACTGAAAAGAAGAGATATATAGAATTGGCTTACACTCGCCCCAAGCTTCATCAGAGTCACATCAATACAATACATAATCATCATGAAGAAGAGCAGGGTTCGACTATGGACGAAAACAAACAAGAAAAGAAGAACAACGTCCATCCTTGCTATCACAGGCTGTCGGCCTCGAACCCATCCTAGATCGATGATGAAGAAGAAGAAGAAGCAACTCCAAATGAAGAATCAACGCTCTCGCGTCAAGTAACCTTTACTTGTACCTGCAACTGGTGTTGTAGTAATCTGTGAGCCACAGGGACTCAACAATCTCATCTCCAAAGATATCAAGACTAGCAAAGCTTAAAGGTGAGGTATGGTTAAGTGGTGAGGCTGTAGCAAGCGACTAAGCATTTATTTGGTGGTTAACTTACGAGTACAAGAAATAAGAGGGGGATGATCTACGCATAACGGACGTGAACTACTGATGATCAAAAGAATGATTCTGAACACCTACCTACGTTAGACATAACCCCACCGTGTCCTCGATCGGAGAAGGAACTCACGAAAGAGACAGTCACGGTTACGCACTCAGTTGGCATATTTTAATTGTTAACTTCAAGTTATCTAGAACCAGTGTTAAACAAAGTTTCCACGTTGCCACATAACCGCGGGCACGACTTTCTGAAAAGATTTAACCCTGCAGGGGTGCTCCAACTAGTCCATCACAAATTACCACAAGCCGCATAGAAATCCTCGATCACGAAGCTCGCGATCTCGTCGGACTCCTTAGTGGAAAGCCTCAACTCTGGGATTACCCAAAGCATCACCGGAATCCCGATGCACAAGATATCTCGTCAAAGGTAAAACTAATCCAACAAGGCCGCCAGACGTGCCGACGAACCCGATAGGAGCCGCGTATCTTGTTCTCAGGACACGACGGATGGGAAAGCCTACATGTACCAAACCTCGAGTTGCCCCGTAGTGTCCCCGCAGTCTGCCCATTTTGGACCAACACTCATGAGGAGCACTCGCTCGGGGGTTGATTAATTATCCTCGGGGTCCGGAAAGTCCCTATGCAATTTTATTAGGTTATTAGGCAAATGTAGTACCAAAGTTGGGCCTTCCCAGACCAGCTTTAGTCTAAAACGAATTATCAAGGGGGTCCCCATAACAACCCCGATCGTGTTAGGAGTGCTCAATTATGGAACATAACACCGGTAGCAGAAACTAAAGGGGCAAAGGTGGAACAAAATACCAGGCTAGAAAGGCCGAGCCATCCACCTTTTACCAAGTATATAGGTGCATTAAATTAAATAGCATTAAATATGGTGATATATCAAGGAACCCATGTTGCCACATGGAAGCAACTGCACCTGCAACTAGCAACGCTAACACATGGTTAAGCAAGCAGTAACATAGCCAATCAATGGTTTGCTAGGTTGTGAACAGGTTGAAGGTTTTCATGGCATTGTTGAGAGGCTGATATTTAACAGGTGGTAGGCAACAAGACACAATCGATAGAAACGGTAATACTAGCATGGCAATGATAGTAATGGTATCTCGGAAATGGTCATCTTGCCTGAGATCCCGCTTGGAAGAAGAATGACTTCATGAAGCAGACGAACCGACGTAGTCGAATGGGTCCTCACATTCCGACACGCTTGCGGAACTCTATCGAGACGGAGCAACCCGAAAACAAGCATCAACATAGATAATCACCTCGCCAAATGCATCACATGATGCACACCCTAATATGATGCATGTCCAGTTCAATTATACAAGGCATGGCATGGCAATTCACATCAGGCAAACAGTACACATTAAGTGAAGTTCGGTAAGCAATGAGTTGCATATCGACGAAACTCCACATTTAATTATTTAGTTCACTCTCGTTTATTTACACGGCAATATTAAATGTTGTTACACATGGCAAGAGGTGAAGCAGGTGATTCTACATGTCATCCTAGTCGGTTAACACACGGGACTTTGAAGGGCGCTACGTTACAAGAAACATGCAACACAAGATATTATGCCATGAATGCGTCCTGCATGCAAGTTTACAACAACACTGGCAAGAAGAAAAAGAAGCATGTGTTGCCACATGTATGGTGCAAGCATACGGTTCATTCATTCATCACAAGCATTCGGTCCACGGCATCGTTCCAACGGTTATACCTTTGAAGCGTGCGTGGATCGGGTCGTTGCGGCGTAGGTGAACATGGGTCGTCATGGACGTCGTGGAAGTAGTGGTTCCTGCAAACTTGAAGACGGCCGTAGAGGTTTGGGTCTAGTAAGGCTTCCATCCATGCATTCGATCTCTACGTAACCGAGGGGTACTGGTCTCACGCAGAGAACTTGACGTGCTCCACAAAAAAACTTCCCACAAGGCTTCGGGCAAACAATTTCCAAAGGACAAAATGAATTGGTTGCAACCCTCAACAGTGAACTTGCACAGATGTGCTCATGGGAGCCATGGTGGAACTTGGGCAGGGGCCACCGAAATAACGGAGGCGACGAGCTTGAGGTGAGCTGAGAGAGGGGCTCGCCAGCGAGCAGGGCAAGGAGGCGCATGCACAGAGGAGGCACGAAGGCGCGCGAGCTCTCGAGTTCCTACTGGCGGGTCATGGCGGCGGGCATGGTGCAGTAGCAGCTCGAGGCAAGGGGAACAGAGAGGCGGCGCTCGGGTCGGCCATGACCAGCGGCTGCAAGACCTCAATGCCATGAAGGGGCGGTGGTGGAGGAGCAGTAGTAGGGCGCAACAGCGACTACAACAAAGCGGCGGCGCCATAGATGCAAGCAAACGAGGGGGAGGAGGAGGCATGGCGAGGCGAAGGAATCAGAGGGGGCCGCGACGACCTAGCTGACTAGTGATACGTCTCAAACGTATCTATAGTTTTTGATGGTTTCACGTTGTTATCTTGTCTTCTTTGGTTGTTTTATGTATCTTTTGATATCTTTTTGGGACTAACTTATTAATTCAGTGCCAAGTGCCAGTTCCTGTTTTTTCCGTGTTTTTGACTCTTTTCAGATCTGATTTTGGAACGGAGTCCAAACGGAAGAAAAACCCCAAAATTATTTTTTCCCGAACGGAAGAAGACCAGGGGGCCTTTGGGCCAAGCCAGGTGGGCTCCAAGGAGCCCACAAGCCCCCACTCCGCCACCAGGGGAGGCGGCGGTGGGCAGGCTTGTGGCCTCCCTGGTCGCCCCCTGACCTAGGTCTGGCCTATAAATTCCCAAATATTCCGCAAAAAAACAGGGGAGCCTCGAAAATACTTTTCCGCTACCGCAAGCTTCCGTTTCCACGAGATCTCATTTGGAGACCCTTCCCAGCGCCCTGCCGGAGGGGACTTTGGAGTTGAAGGGCTTCTTCATCATCATCATCGCCCCTCCAATGACTCGTGACTAGTTCACTTCAGACCTACGGGTCCGTAGTTAGTAACTAGATGGCTTCTACTCTCTCTTGGATCTTCAGTACAAAGTTCTCCATGATATTCATGGAGATCTATCCGATGTAATCTTCTTTGGCGGTGCGTTTGTCAAGATCCGACGAATTGTGGATTTGTGATCAGATTATCTATGATATATATTTGAGTCTCTGCTGATTTCTTATATGCATGATTTGATATCCTTGTAAGTCTCTCCGAGTCTTGGGTTTTGTTTGGCCAACTAGATCTATGATTCTTGCATTGGGAGAAGTGCTTGGTTTTGGGTTCTACCATGTGGTGACCTTTCCCAGTGATAGTTGGGGCAGCAAGGCACACATCAAGTAGTTTCATCAAGGGTAAAAAGATGGGGGTTTTGTCATTGGTTTGATATTATCCCTCTACATCATGTCATCTTGCTTAAGGTGTTACTCTGTTCTTATGGACTTAATACACTAGATGCCTGTTGGATAGCGGTCGATGTGTGGAGTAATAGTAGTAGATGCAGCAAGTATCGGTCTACTTGTTTCGGACGTGATGCCTATAGAAATAATCATTGCATAGATATCATCACGACTTTGCGCGGTTCTATCAGTTGCTCGACAGTAATTTGTTCACCCACCGTCTACTTGCTTTCATGAGAGAAGCCACTAGTAAACACTACGGCCCCCGGGTCTATTCACATCCATCGTTTACACCTCCGCTTTTACTTTGCTTTGTTACTTTGTTGCTTTCAGTTCTCGCTTGGCAAACAATCTATAAGAGATTGATAACCCCTTCATAGCGTTGGGTGCAAGCTTTTGTGTTTGTGCAGGATCTTGAGATACTCTTCCTCCGGATTGTTACCTTGGTCTCAAACTGAGGGAAATACTTACCGTCGCTGTGCTACATCACCCTTTCCGCTTCGAAGGAACACCAACGCAAGGCTCCAAGGCCACGGGGGAAATCCTTTGCATACTTGCCTAGGAAGTCCCTTAAGGCGTAGCCATAGCTGAAGGATTCCTGGTGCCGTCGACACAACTATTTCCTGGCGCCGTTGCAAGGGATACACAGCAAACATCAGAAGTATTTCTGGCGCCATTGTCGGGGAAGATAAATCAAGATCTATCCAAGTAGGTCTCACAAACTCTTCTCTTGCATTTACTTTTGTTGCCAGTTGCCTCTCGTTTTCCTCTCCCCCACTTCACATTTGCCGTTTTCATTCGCCTTCGCCGTTTTCCTTTGCCTTTTTGTTGTCTTATTTTGCCTGTTTCACTCTCTCTTCCTGCTCATTTGTGTGTGAGATAGTCCATCAATGGCTAGACCCACCACTCCAAACGACACCCCTGAAAATGGAGTTCTCAATTTCAGGAAGAATGGGGAAGAAAATTTGAAGGACGCTTGGTACAGGATTTGCAATGCTCAAAGTAGATCTACTCGTAAGCAATCCACTACCGTCCTCCTTCACAGTTTATATTGTGGAATTTCTCCTTGGAATAGGTATATCCTTGATACCATTGTAGGCGGGAACTTTTTGGGGAGCCATATTGTTGACTCCTATAGAGCTATCATTAATTTGGTAGGCTCACCCCCGCTCATGGTTAATGGAACTATCTTGACCTTGGAACACGTGATGCAAAGGCTTGACGCTATTGAAAACAAAATTGCCACAGTTGAACTTATTGAGGGTTTGGATAGAAAGATCCACAATCAAATTTCTCAATACGGATCCAAAGTGGGAAACTTTTTGAAAAATCTAAAGGAGAAGGAACTTATAGTTAATGATTCTTCTAAAATGGGCAAATTAGAAGATGTCATAACCAACTTGGGTTCCGCTTTTGCCGCTGTGCAAAATACTCCAAATCTTACTCTCAAAAAGACCGTCAAGCCTGTTTTTGTTCCTAGAGCTAGTGGTGAGTCATCTAATAAAGATGAAAATCTTAAGATGATAAATGATCACGCTACCTATGGTTTGAGCGCCAAAGATGACTATACGTGATTTCATCACCTTTCGCCTAGCTAAGGGCGTTAAACAAAAGCGCTTGTTGGGAGGTAACCCAACGAATCTATCCTTTTTCTTTCTGTCTTGTGTTTTCCACACTTTCATTATTCTGTTATCATTGTATTTTTTGTGTTTCTTTTTGCGTTTGTGCCAAGCAATACCGTTATGATTAGTCTTGGGGACGATCGTTTGGTCATGCTGGAAAAGACAGAAACTTTCCGCTCACGAAATACATTTTCATTTTTTTCTGTAAGAGATTTTGAGTTGATTATTTTTTATGCTGATTGCTACGCAAATTGTTCAGATCGTAATTATTCAGAATTTTGAAGTACCAGAGGTATACGAAACATATAGATTACTACACACTAGTCCGCTGTTAACAGATTCTGTTTTTGTTGTGTTGGTTGCTTATTTTGATGAAACTAAGGATAGTATCGGGGGGTATTAGCCATGCAAGATTGAAAGTACAGTAACCTAATATCAGCACAAGTAAACTTTAAGTTTGCTACGGTACCTAAGGAAGTGGTGGTTTGCTTTCTTGTACTAATGTTATCACGAGTTTTTGTTTAAGTTTCATGTTGTGAAGTTTTCAAGTTTTGGGTGGAGTTCTTATGGACAAAGAGATAAAGAGTGGCAAGAGCTCAAGCTTGGGGATGCCCAAGGCACCCCAAGAGATTCAAGGATGCCGTAAAAGCCTAAGCTTGGGGATGCCCCGGGAAGGCATCCCCTCTCTCGTCTTCAATCCATCGGTAACGTTACTTGGGGCTATATTTTTATTCACCACATGTTTTGTGTTTTTGCTTGGAGCGTCTTGTATCGTAGGAGTCTTTTTTTTGTGTCACAATCATCCTTGCTGCACACCTAGAGAGACACATGCACACACCGTGATTTTATTGAGCTTCACTTATATCTTTTGGTAGACATTTCAGCTCACATGTGCTTCACTTATATCTTTTGAGCTAGTTGATTTTGCTCTATGTGCTTCACTTATATCTTTTAGAGCACAGCGGTGCGTGGCTTGGTAGTTGATTTATGCTTTGAAAGTAGTCTCAAAAGGGGTAGTTATCCAAAGGGATACGAAAACTTCCACCTTCATGTGCATTGAATAGTTAGAGAAGTTTGATTCATCTCAATTAGTTTTGAGTTGTGGTTATGGTAATATTGAAGTCATGCTAGTAAGGCATTGTGGATCTAGAAATACTTGTGTTGAAGTTAGTGATTCCCGTAGCATGCACGTATAGTGAACCGCTATGTGATGAAATCTGAGCATGATTAGTATATTGATTGTCATCCTTTGTGTGGCGGTCGGGATCGCGCGATGGTTTATACCTACCAATCCTTCCCCTAGGAGTATGCGTTGAATGCTTTGTTTCGATTACTAACAAAACTTTTGCAACAAGTATATGAGTTCTTCATGACTAATGTTGAGTCCATGGTTTAGATGCACTTCCACCTTCCACCATCACTATCTTCTTAGTACCGTGCAACTTTCGCCGGTGCACAAAACCCACCATTAGCCTCCCTCAAAACAGCCACCATACCTATCTATTATGGCTTTTTCAAAGTCATTCCGAGATATATTGCCATGCAAATACCACCATGACATGTGCCACCACGTCTACATTGCCATTGCATGATCGTAAGATAGCTAGCATGATGTTTCCATTGATGTCTATGCCACGCTAGATCATTGCCACGGTACACTACCGAAGGCATTCCATATAGAGTCTTCGTTACTCTAAGTTATGAGTTGAAAGTGTGGTGATCATCATTAATGGAGCATTGTCCCATGTGAGGAAATAAAAGAGGCCAAAGAATCCCACAAAAAAAAAGAGGTCAAAGAGCCCACCAAATTAAAAAAAATAGAGAAAAAGAGAGAAGGGACAATGCTACCACTTTTTCCACACTTGTGCATATTAAGCACCATGATCTTCATGATTGAGAGTCTCTCGTTTTGTCACCACCATATAGCTAGTGGGAAATTTTCATCATATAACTTGGCTTGTATATTCCAATGATAGGCTTCCTCAAAATTGCCTTAGGTCTTCGTGAGCAAGCAAGTTGGATGCACACCCACTAGTTCTCTTTAAGAGCTTTCACATACTCTTAGCTCTAGTGCATCATTTGTATGGCAATCCCTACTCATTCACATTGATATCTATTGATGAGCATGTCCACAACTCATTGATATGCCTAGTTAATGTGACTATCTTCTCCTTTTTGTCTTGCAACCTCCACCACATTCCACACCATCTATAGTGCTATAACCATGGCTCATGCTCATGTATTGCGTGAGAGTTGAAAATGTTTGAGAAAGTAAAGGTGTGAAACAATTACTTTGGCAATACCGGGGTTCTGCATGATTTAAATTCGTTGTGCAATGATGATAGAGCATAGCCAGACTATATGCTTTTGTAGGGATAACTTTCTTTTGGCCTTGTTATTTTGAAAGTTCATGATTACTTTGCTAGTTTGCTTGAATTATTATTGTTTCCACGTCAATAGCAAACTATTGTTTTGAATCTAATGGATCTGAACATTCATGTCACATAAGAGTAATTACAAATGACACCTATGCTAGGTAGCATGAAAGCATCAAAAATTCATTCTTATCACTTCCCTACTCGAGGACGAGCAGGAGTTAAGCTTGGGGATGCTTGATACGTATCAAACGTATCCATAATTTTTGATGGTTTCACGCTGTTATATTGTCTTCTTTGGTTGTTTTATGTATCTTTTTATATCTTTTTGGGACTAAGTTATTAATTTAGTGCCAAGTGCCAGTTCCTGTTTTTTCCGTGTTTTTGACTCTTTTCAGATCTCCCCAAAATGTTTTTTTTCCCGAACAGACGAAGGCCAGTGTGCTTTTGGGCCAAGGCCGGTGGGCTCCAGGGAGCCCACAAGCCCCCACTCCGCCACCAGGGGAGGCGGCGGTGGGCAGGCTTGTGGCCACCCTGGCCGCCCCCTTACCTAGGTCTTTGGCCTATAAATTCCCAAATATTCCGCAAAAAATTAGGAGAGCCTCGAAAATACTTTTCCGCCGCCGCAAGCTTCTGTTTCCGCGAGATCTCATCTGGAGACCCTTCCCAGCGCCCTGTCGGAGGGGACTTTGGAGTTGGAGGGCTTCTTCATCATCATCATCGCCCTTCCAATGACCCGTGAGTAATTCACTTCAGACCTACGGGTCCGTAGTTAGTAACTAGATGGCTTCTTCTCTCTCTTGGATCTTCAATACAAAGTTCTCCATGATCTTCATGGAGATCTATCCGATGTAATCTTCTTTGGCAGTGTGTTTGTCGAGATCCGATGAATTGTGGATTTGTGATCAGATTATCTATGATATATATTTGAGTCTTTGCTAATTTTTTATATGCATGATTTGATATCCTTGTAAGTCTCTCCGAGTCTTGGGTTTTGTTTGGCCAACTAGATCTATGATTCTTGCAATGGGAGAAGTGCTTGGTTTTGGGTTCTACCATGTGGTGACCTTTCCAAGTGACAGTAGGGGCAGCAAGGCACACATCAAGTAGTTGCCATCAAGGGTAAAAGGATGGGGTTTTTATCATTGTTTTGAGATTATCCCTCTACATCATGTCATCTTGCTTAAGGCGATACTCTGTTCTTATGGACTTAATACACTAGATGCATGCTGGATAGCGGTCGACGTGTGGAGTAATAGTAGTAGATGTAGAAAGTATCGTCTACTTGTTTCGGACGTGATGCCTATAGAAATAATCATTACGTATATATCATCACGACTTTGCGCGGTTCTATCAATTGCTCGACAATAATTTGTTCACCCACCGTCTACTTGCTTTGATGAGAGAAGCCACTAGTAAACACTACGGCCCTTGGGTCTATTCACATCTATCGTTTACACCTCCGCTTTTACTTTGCTTTGTTACTTTGTTGCTTTCAGTTCTCGCTTGGCAAACAATCTATAAGGGATTGACAACCCCTTCATAGCGTTGGGTGCAAGCTTTTCTGTTTGTGCAGGATCTTGAGATACTCTTCCGCCGGATTGATACCTTGGTTCTCAAACTGAGGGAAACACTTACCGTCGCTGTGCTACATCACCCTTTCCGCTTCGAGGAAACACCAACGCAAGGCTCCAAGGCCACGGGGGAAATCCTTTGCATACTTTCCTAGGAAGTCCCTTAAGGCGTAGCCGTAGCTGAAGGATTCCTGGTGCCGTCGACACAACTATTTCTTGGCGCCGTTGCAAGGGATACACAGCAATCATCAACTAGCTGGAGCGATAACGACGGGTCTGGCCGACAGCGGGCCGTGCGCGGCGATGGCGTGCTCATCTTCGGCAGGGAGGCGGCGGCGAGCTCCTTGCGGCAGGGCGACGTAGTGGCGGCGCTGCGCTCCAGCGTCGGGCAGAGCTCAGTGGGAGGAGGCGAGGTCGAGGGGTTCGGATGGGGGTCTCTCTTGGCCAGGGCAAGGAGAGGAAGTTGAGGGAAGGAAGAGGGATCAGGCTAGGGAGGCTACGCAGGGGTTCCCTGGTGACGGCGCTAGGTGGATGGAGACAGGGATCGAGCTAGCTCTCCGTGTCGCTAGGGTTGGCCACGGGCGGCTGGGCTACGGGCCGGCCTCGAGGCCCAAATGGCAGGCCGGGCTACTCTCTCTCACCGCTTATAAAAAAATGGAAATGCTTCGTGAGAAATAAAACTAAAGCTGAAATAGAAAAAATAATGCCAGAGGCAAAGGAAAAGGAAATAAACAAAATAGAAATATTTTTGGTCTCCTTAAAACATGCTCTAATTTATAAAAATAGATTGGGATTTTTTTGAAGAAAAAATAAAACCCTTCTATATATAAAATTAGGCGTTGGTTTTAAATAAAATAAAAGGAAAAAATATAAAGTTAAAACCAGAGGGTTGCCCCAAATAATAGGAATATTATTTTAGAATAGGGGGAACATTTTATTTAGGCAAAACCAGAAACTGGAATTGCCTCAAAAGAATTAGGAGAGGAGAGAAGAGTTTCCTATTGCACTAAAGACTCTGAAAGCACTTGAAGCACTCACAACTCAAAACACACACACGCAAAAGATGATGCAAGATGCCACGATGCAAACTAAATGATGATGCAATTGGGATCAACCACGAACTCATTACCATCACAATGTTGCCAAACAAGGAATTAATAACGAAAGGGGGAAGAATTGCATTGGGGTTTGATACGTCTCAAAGGTATCTATAATTTTTGATGGTTTCATGTTGTTATCTTGTCATCTTTGGATGTTTTATATGCATGAATATGCTATTTTATATCTTTTTTGGGACTAACCTATTAACTCAGTGCCAAGTGCCAATTTCTGTTTTTTCCGTGTTTTTGGCCCATTTTCAAACGGAGTCCAAATGGAATGAAACTTTACGATGATTTTTTTGGACCAAAAGAGACCCCCGAAGCTTTGGAAGAAGGCCAGAAGAGCCACGAGGGAGTCACAAGCCCTGATGCCGCCACCACCCCCCTAGGTGGCGTAGGGCAGGCTTGTGACCTCCTCGTGGGCCCAACCGACGTAATTCCGCCGCCATAAATTCCTATAAATTCAAAAACCTCCAGAAAGAAACCTAGATCGGGAGTTCCGCCGCCGCAAGCCTCTGTAGCCACCAAAAACCAATCTAGAGCCCGTTCCGGCACCCTCCGGAGGGGGAATCCATCTCCCGTGGCCATCTTCATCATCCCGACGATCTCCATGACGACGAGGGAGTAGTTATCCCTCGGGGCTAAGGGTATGTACCAGTAGCTATGTGTTTGATCTCTCTCTCTCTCTCTCTCGTGTTCTTGAGATGTCTTGATCTCGATGTACCATGGGCTTTGCTACTATAGTTGGATCTTATGATGTTCTTCCCCCTCTCCTTATTGTAATGAATTGAGTTTCCCCTTTGGAGTTATCTTATCGGACTGAGTCTTTGAGAACACTTGATGTATGTCTTGCACGAGTCTATCTGCTGTGATCAACTTGCGGGTTTGTGAAATTGGGAACCTATTTATATGGGTTGGCACACGTTTGATTCATGTGAGTACTCGATGTATGTTTTGGTGATCAACTTGCGGGTTCGTGACATTGGGAACCTATGCATAGGGGTTGGCACGCGTTTTGACTCTCCGGTAGAAACTTTGGGGCACTCTTTGAAGTTCTATGTGTTGGTTGAATAGATGATTCTGAGATTATGTGATGCATATCATATAATCATGCCCACGGATACTTGAGGTGACAATGGAGTATCTAGGTGACATTAGGGTCTTGGTTGATATGTATCTTATGGTGTTATTCTAGTACGGACTCTATGATGGATCGAACGGAAAGAATAGCTTCGTGTTATTTTACTACGGACTCTTGAATAGATCGATCAGAAAGAATAACTTTGTGGTGGTTTCGTACCCGACAATAATCTCTTCGTTTGTTCCCCGCTATTAGTGACTTTGGAGTGACTCTTTGGTGCATGTTGAGGGCTAGTTATATGATCCAATTATGTTATCATTGTTGAGAGAACTTCACTAGTGAAAGTATGAACCCTAGGCCTTGTTTCCACGCATTGCAATAATGTTCGTGCTCACTTTTACCATTTGTTAACTTGCTGTTTTTGTAATTTCAGATTACAAAAACCTATATCTACCATTCATATTGCACTTGTATCACCATCTCTTCGCCGAACTAGTGCACCTATACAACTTACCATTGTATTGGGTGTGTTGGGGACACAAGAGACTCTTTGTTATTTGGTTGCAGGGTTGATTGAGAGAGACCATCTTCATCCTACGCCTCCTGCAGATTGATAAACCTTAGGTCATCCACTTGAGGGAAAATTGCTACTGTCCTACAAACCTCTGCACTTGGAGGCCCAACAACGTCTACAAGGAGAAGGTTGCGTAGTAGACATCAAGCTCTTTTCTGGCGCCGTTGCCGGGGAGGCTAGCGCTTGAAGGTATATCTTTAGATCTTGCAATCGAATCTTTTTTTTCTTGTTCTTTCGCTAGAAAACTAAAAAAATGGAATTGAGGATGCCTCATATGCTCCATCTTTTCAATGTCTTTCATGAGCATGATGGGAAGGAAAATTGTGCTCAAGTGCTGAAAGAAGAATTGCATAGAATGCTTGGCATAGAATATGTGAATGATGAGCATGATTGCAATGTTCTTAGCATGAATTATTTGAATACCCATGATGCTAATGATATGCAAAGCCACAAGCTTGGGGATGCTATATTTGATGAAGATGATCTTTTTAGTTCTTCCACTTTGAATGATCAAAATCATTTTGATGAAAGCATGCCCCCTATCTATGATAATTATTGTGAGGACACTTATGCTTTAAAGAAGAGGGATGATAAAACTTGTCATAGTCTCGAGAACCCTTTTGCTAAACCTTGCTTTTTCATTGTGGACACAATTTGTACTGCTCAAGTCTTTTACGATACTCCCACTACTATTCTTGAGAATAGATTTCCTTATGTGGAGAGTAGTAAAATTTCTATGCTTGTAGATCATGAAAAGAATGCTTTAGGTGCTGGTTATATTGTTGAATTCATTCATGATTCTATTGAAAATTACTATGAGAGAGGATCATATGCTTCTACTTATTGCAAAGTATCAAGCTTCCTCTCCATATGTTGAAATTTTTGAAGCTATGCTTGTTTTGCCTTCCTATGCTAGTTGATTCTTGCTCCAATAAATTGTTTGATCACAAAATCCCTATGCATAGGAAGTGGGTTATACTTAAATGTGCTAGCCATTTGCTCCATGATGCTCTCGTTGTGTTTCAATCCTTACCTTTTAGGTGAGCATCATTGAAATCAATGCCTAGCTAAGGGCGTTAAACGATAGCGCTTGTTGGGAGGCAACCCGATGAATAAATTTTTCTTTGCTTTTTGCTTCCTGTTTTATTTTCTCCACACCATCATATTTCTGTTATGATTGTGTATTTTGAGTTTCTTTTTGTGTTTGTGCCAAGCAAAACCGTTATGATTAGTCTTGGTGATGATTGTTTGATCATGCTGGAAAAAGACAGAAACTTTCTCCTCACGAAAAGAATTTTCATTTTTATTATGTAAGAGCTTTTGAGTTGATTCGTTTTTCTTCTGATGTCTATGCAATTTCTTCATACTGTTGTAATTTTTCAGATTTTTTGAAGTACAGAAGTATATGAAGAATACAGATTGCTACAGACTGGTCTGCTGTTAACAGATTCTGGTTTTGTTAGGTTGGTTGCTTATTTTGATGAAACTATGGATAGTATCGGAGGGTATTAGCCATGGAAGATTGAAAATATAGTAACCCAACATCAGCATAAGTAGAATTTAAGTTTGCTACAGTACCTAAGGAAGTGGTGGTTTGCTTTCTCATACTAATGTTATCACGAGTTTCTGTTTAAGTTTCGTGTTGTGAAGTTTTCCAGTTTTGGGTGAAGTTCTTATGGACAAAGAGATAAAGAGTGGCAAGAGCTCAAGCTTGGGGATGCCCAAGGCACCCCAAGAGATTCAAGTATGCCGCAAAATCCTAAGCTTGGGGATGCCCCGGGAAGGCATCCCCTCTCTCGTCTTCAATCCATCGGTAACGTTACTTGGGGCTATATTTTTATTCACCACATGTTATGTGTTTTTGCTTGGAGCATCTTGTATCGTAGGAGCCTTTTATTTTTGTTGTGTAAAAATCATCCTTGCTGCACACCTAGAGAGAGAGACATGCAGTCACCATGATTTTGTCGAGCTTCACTTATATCCTTTGGTAGACAATTCAACTCACATGTGCTTCACTTATATCTTTTGAGCTAGATACTTTTGCTCTGTGTGCTTCACTTATATCTTTTAGATCACAGCGGTGCCTGACTTGGTAGTTGATCTATGCTTTGAAAGTAGTCTCCAAAGGGATACGAAAACTTCCACCTTCATGTGCATTGAATAGTTAGAGAGGTTTGATTCCTCTCAATTAGTTTTGAGATATGATTGTGGTAATATTGAAGTTATGCTAGTAAGGTGTTGTGGATCTAGAAATACTTGTGTTGAAGTTAGTGATTCCCTTAGCATGCACGTATGGTGAACCGCTATGTGATGAAGTATGAGCATGATTAGTCTTTTGATTGTCATCCTTTGTGTGGCGGTTGAGATCGCGCGATGGTTTATACCTACCAACCCTTCCCCTAGGAGTATGCATTGAACGCTTTGTTTCGATTACTAATAAAACTTTTGCAACAAGTATATGAGTTCTTCATGACTAATGTTGAGTCCATGGTTTACATGCACTTTCACCTTCCACCATCACTATCTTCTTAGTGTCGTAAAACTTTCGCCGGTGCACAAAACCCACCATTAGCCTCCCTCAAAACAGCCACCATACCTACCTACTATGGCTTTTTCAAAGTGATTCCGAGATATATTGCCATGCAACTACCACCATGACATGTTCCACCACGTCTACATTGCCATTGCATGATCGTAAGATAGCTAGCATGATGTTTCCATTAATGTCTATGCCATGCTAGATCACTGTCACGGTACACTACCGAAGGCATTTCAGATAGAGTCATCATTGCTCTAAGTTTTGAGTTGAAAGTGTGATGATCATCATTGATGGAGCATTGTCCCATGTGAGGAAATAAAAGAGGCCAAAGATGCCCACCAAAAAAAAGAGGCCAAAGAGCCCACAAAAAAATATGAGAGAAAAAGAGAGAAGGGACAATGCTACCACTTTTCCACACTTTTGCATATTAAGCACCATGATCTTCATGATTGAGAGTCTCTCGTTTTGTCACCACCATATAGCTAGTGGGAAATTTTCATTATATAACTTGGCTTGTATATTCCAATGATAGGCTTCCTCAAAATTACCTTAGGTCTTCGTGAGCAAGCAAGTTGGATGCACACCCACTAGTTTTCTTTAAGAGCTTTCACATACTCTTAGCTCTAGTGCATCATTTGTATGGCAAACCCTACTCATTCACATTGATATCTATTGATGAGCATCTCCACAGGTCATTGATATGCCTAGTTAATGCGATCATCTTCTCCTTTTTTGTCTTACAACCTCCACCACACTCCACACCACTTATAGTGCTAAAACCATGGCTCACGCTCATGTACTGCGTGAGAGTTGAAAAGGTTTGAGAAAGTAAAGGTGTGAAAACAATTACTTGGCCAATACCGGGGTTGTGCATGATTTAAATTCGTTGTGCAATGATGATAGAGCATAGCCAGACTATATGCTTTTGTAGGGATAACTTTCTTTTGGCCTTGTTATTTTGAAAGTTCATGATTACCTTGCTAGTTTGCTTGAATTATTATTGTTTCCACGTCAATAGCAAACTATTGTTTTGAATCTAATGGATCTGAACATTCACATCACATAAGAGGAGTTACAAAGGACATCTACACTAGGTATCATGAAAGCATCAAAAATTCATTCTTTATCACTTCCCTACTCGAGGACGAGTAGGAGTTAAGCTTGGGGATGCTTGATACGTCTCAAACGTATCTATAATTTTTTATGGTTTCATGTTGTTATCTTGTCATCTTTGGACGTTTTATATGCATGAATATGCTATTTTATATCTTTTTTGGGACTAACCTATTAACTCAGTGCCAAGTGCCAGTTTCTGTTTTTCCATGTTTTTGGCCCATTTTCAGACGGAGTCCAAATGGAATGAAACTTTACGATGATTTTTTTGGACCAAAAGAGACCCCCGAAGCTTTAGAAGAAGGCCAGAAGAGCCACGAGGGAGTCACAAGCCCTGACGCCGCCACCCCCCCCCCCCCCCCTAGGTGGCGTAGGGCAGGCTTGTGACCTCCTCGTGGGCCTAACCGACGTAATTCCACCGCCATAAATTCCTATAAATTCAAAAACCTCCAGAAAGAAACCTAGATCGGGAGTTCCGCCACCGCAATCCTCTTCGTTTGTTCCCCGCTATTAGTGACTTTGGAGTGACTCTTTGGTGCATGTTGAGGGCTAGTTATATGATCCAATTATGTTATCATTGTTGAGAGAACTTCACTAGTGAAAGCATGAACCCTAGGCCTTGTTTCCAAGCATTGCAATACCGTTCGTGCTCACTTTTACCATTTGTTACCTTGCTGTTTTTGTAATTTCAGATCACAAAACCCTATATCTACCATCCATATTGCACTTGTATCATCATCTCTTCACCGAACTAGTGCACCTATACAACTTACCATTGTATTGGGTGTGTTGGGGACACAAGAGACTCTTTGTTATTTGGTTGCAGGGTTGCTTGAGAGAGACCATCTTCATCCTACGCCTCCTGCGGATTGATAAACCTTAGGTCACCCACTTGAGGGGAAATTGCTACCATCCTACAAACCTCTGCACTTGGAGGCCCAACAACGTCTACAAGGAGAAGGTTGCGTAGTAGACATCGGGGTTGTCACAGAAGGTCTGCCCCGCGAAGGGCAAGCTCGCGTGCTTCCTTCGCCTCAACCCTCCACCCATGAAGCTGCTGTTCCAAAGCGACATTCAAAGCCTAAAGTTCGCCCTCGCAGGCTTCGGCGGCCTCGCGGCGCCTGACCGCTTCGTCGGCCTCAACGGAGGCGCGCTCGCATGCCTCCCTCACTGCAGCGACGGATGCTTAGGCCTTTGCACACACCTCTTCATGTTGGCGGTGTCCCAGCTTGACAGCCACGCCAAGTTGATGCCACCCGCGAGCCAGGCACATGCATTCCTTGTTGAAGCGTACGACTACATCCTGAAGCTCTGCCCTAAGCTGCCTCATCACGTTCGAGGTGTTCCTCACGAGGTCGTGGCGGACCGAGGTCCGAGAGGCCACGAGCTCCAGGGCCTAGTCCGGCTCGGGACCAACACTTCTGCTCCCGGGCAGGGCCTTGGAAGCTCCGGCTCCGCTTGCTCGGGGATGGGAGCTGGTTGATGCTCACCCCGCCCCACCAGGGTTGGGCGCCATGTGCACGGGAATCGAGGTCCCATCCGGGGCGGCTGGCTCCTTGGAATCCTCCGCGATGTCTGATGGGGGCGCCGGGGGCGACTGGGGGCTCCAGCCCATTCAGCACATCCTCACCTGCAGGCCTCCCCGCGGGAGATGCCGGAGGAGTCGCTTCCCTTTGCCTCGCGGCCTTGCCAGGTGAGGGCAGGGTCGCGTTGCGACTAGGCGCATCGCTCACGCGGTAGTCCGAGCGCGTGGGCCACGCACCCTAGCCCCGACCGAAAGTGAGAAGCCACACGCCAGGCCAGGGGGCTTGTTGGCCCTCTTGCTCGCTGGAGGCGTGCACGAAGAAGGGATCAGCCACACCGGAAGCGCAAAGCAAGGAAAACGGAGGGGTAGCGCTCACTCATCCTTGGCGGTCCATTGATGACCCACAAGTATAGGGGATCAATCGTAGTCCTTTCAATAAGTAAGAGTGTCGAACACAACGAGGAGGAGAAGGCTCTGATAAACGGTTTTCAGCAAAGTAATAACTGCAAGCACTGAAAGTAGCGGTAACAAGTGATGGTGTAGTGAGGTGAAATGTAGCAAGCGAAAAGTAACAAGTAACAAGTAGTAGCAACGGTGCAGCAAGTGGCCCAATCCCTTTTGTACCAAGGGACAAGCCTGAACAAAATCTTATAAGAGGAAAAACGCTCCCAAGGACACACGGGAATTTCTGTCATGCTAGTTTCATCATGTTCATATGATTCGCGTTCGTTACTTTGATAGTTTGATATGTGGGTGGACCGGCACTTGGGTACTACCCTTACTTGGACAAGCATCCCACTTATGATTAACCCCTCTCGCAAGCATCCGCAACTACGAAAGAAGAATTAAGACAACGTCTAACCATAGCATTAAACTAGAGGACCCAAATCAGCCCCTTACGAAGCAACGCATAGACTGGGGTTTAAGCTTCTGTCACTCCAGCAACTCATCATCTACTTACTACTCCCCAATGCCTTCCTCTAGGCCCAAATATGGTGAAGTGTTATGTAGTTGACGTTCACATAACACCACTAGAGGAAAAACAACATACAACATATCAAAATACCGAACGAATACCAAACTCACATGACTATTATTAGCATGACTTATCACATGTCCTCAGGAACAAAAGTAACTACTCACAAAGCATAATCATAATCATGATCAGAGGTGTAATGAATAGCATCAAGGATCTGAACATAAACTCTTCCACCAAGTAATCCAACTAGCATCAACTACAAAGAGTAATCAACACTACTAGCAACCTTACAAGTACCAATCGGAGTCGCGAGATGGAGATTGGTTACAAGATATGAACTAGGGTTTGGAGAGGAGATGGTGCTGATGAAGATGTTGGTGGAGATGCCTCCCCTCCAACGAGAGGAGTGTTGGTGATGACGATGGCGACGATTTCCCCCTCCGGGAGGGAAGTTTTCCCGGCAGGATCGTCCTGCCGGAGCTCTAGATTGGATCTGCTCAAGTTCCACCACGTGGCAGCGGAGAAACCACGAAAAAGCTCCCGAATGATTTTTTTTCTGGAACGAAACCCTTCATATAGCAAAAGAGGGGGCCAGTGGGCCGCCAGGGTGCCCACAAGCCCTGTTGCCGCGGCCAGGGGGTAGGACACGGCAACCAGGCTTGTGGGCCCCTGGTTGCTCCCCTCTGACACTTCTTTCGCCCAGTATTTTTTATAAAATCCAAAAAAATCCACGTTGATTTTCAGGACATTTGGAGTTGCGCAGAATAGAGCACTCAGACTTGCTCCTTTTCTAGTCCAGAATTCCAGCTGCCGGTATTCTCCCTCTTCAAATAAACCTTGCAAAATAAGAGAGAAAAGGCATAAGTAAGGTTCCACAAAGTATAATAACAGTCCATAAAGCGATAAATATCAACATGAAAGCATGATGCAAAATGGACGTATCAACTCCCCCAAGCTTAGACCTCGCTTGTCCTCAAGCGATAACCAAGACCCAAAACATGTCCACATGTTTAGGGATGAAGGTGTCGATAAAACATAATACGGACATGAGGGCATCATGATCACACATAGAACACCAATACATCATAGAGATTCTTATGGGAAAGTAACAATTCCTTCACAAAGCAAAGTATGAAACAAAAACCTTACCGAGAAGTAGCCAACAACAGTCCATAGTAATTGAAGCAATTGCAATTTATCATATTATGAGAAGAGTCAAATGAGAGCTTGTAAGGCAAATCCACATACTTAATCATCTCTTTTGTTTTTCACAATTGTTACTACTCACGTGGTACTCATGGTATCGAAGTTTCAGTTGGACACAAAGAAAAATAGGGGCTTATAGTTTGCCTCCCAACTACTTACCTCAAGGGTAAAGTCAACAATAATAAAGCATAAGTACTCGGCTCCAAGTTGATATATGAATATAGATCTTTCCCAAGCATGTGACGGTAGCCAAGACAAAGGCAAAAATAGGGAATTGGTGAAGATCACCATGACTCTTACAAGGGCAAAAAGTAAAGGTACAAGATAGGCCCTTCGCAGAGGGAAGCAGAGGTTGTCATGCGCTCTTGAGGTTTGAATGCGTGTCCTCTTAGTGCGGAGGAATGTTACTTTATATTGCCTCCTGTGATAAAGAACTTTATTATGCAGTCTGTCACTTTTATGTCTTCCTCATCACAGGTTCGTACAAAGCTTATTTTCCTCACACTACTAGATCAAACATATTAGAGAGCAATTTTTATTGCTTGCACCGATGACAACTTACTTGAAGGATCTTACTCAATCCATAGGTAGGTATGGTGGACTCTCATGGCAAAACTGGGTTGAAGGTTTAAGGATGCACAAGTAGTATCTCTACTTGGTGCAAGAGTTTTGGCTCATATGAGGTGGAAGCAATCGTCACATGATAAGGGATCTCTAATCATATAACATTGTTTGGAACCAAGCAAACACAAGTCATTATGTTTTCTTCCTTGTCCAACATCTACTCCTAAGCATGTAATAGTTTGGTGAGTGTTCACAATTGTAAAAAGTGTCTAAGATGATATATTTATATGTGAACCTCTCTTTCCTTATTACTTCTTATTAATTGCAACAATGACTGAGGTCTATGTTGGTCTACTCTCAACAAGTTTCAATCATCATACTTGTTATATGTGAAGCTATCACTTTCCATAAGATCATCTCATGATCTTTCATGCTATCGTTCTTTTCATACTTTTGATCATGGCACAAAACAAAGCCCTTGACCAAGATACTCTTTATTAAATAGCTCGCAAGCTCAAATACATCGGGGGAGACACAAGGCAAAAGACTCAAACTAAACACTAAAGACTTATTCCACTAAGAGAAGAAATAAAAACTGAAAAGGAAAGAACTAAAACAAAGGAAAAAAGCAAAAGATATAAAGGTGATACGATATGAGGGCAACTCCCCCAAGCTTGGCAAAAGCCAAGGGGATTGCCCATACCAATGCTTAGTTGTCTTCCTTTGGTGGTGATGGTGGTGGTGTTGTTGCCTTTGATTCCAAGAGAGCTATCAATCTTTGATTTATACCTTTGAGATCTGCGACATGGTTTTCCAGCCAAACAACTTCACGAGAAAGGGAAATATTACGAGCATGAGTTGTTTTACAAAACCCCATGAGTTCAATCAAGGATGGAGACAGCACGTGGAGGAAGGGTTGGAGAAAATCTACTCCTTCAACGTCTTCAATGTTGAACATAGGTTGAACTCCATCCCTAGCTTGGGTTTTCTCCTTAGTTTTGTCCCTAGCTTCCGTGACTTCTACTCTTTTCAGATCAGCATCTTCTTCTTCATGAACTTGAGGGAGATTATTCTCCCCAACAGATTCGTGAGACATCTTTGCTCTAAATCTGCGGCAGACAACAGGCTCGAAACGAAAACAGAGGAAAACTGCGCGATACGGAGATCAAAACCCTCGGGCGTATATATAATGATTTTTTTCTAAACCAGAAGCGGTGCTCCGCAAGAAAACGGAGTTCGGGAGGCACACGAGCTGCCCACAAGCCCTGTTGCCGCGGCCAGGGGGGAGGCCACGGCAACCAAGCTTGTGGCTGCCTCGTGCGCTCTCCGTACTGCTTTTTATTTTTCTAATTTTCCATAAATTCCAAAACGGAGAAAAATTCCTATTGGAAAAGTTTCGGAGTCCAATTACTTACCGAAATAGATACCTCTTGGTTTTCAGGGTCTGAAACAGGCTGATAAACATCCCTTATGTACTCCTCTGGAGTTATGATATTGATGATATTGGTCTCAACATTTATGGGAGTACCAAAGATGTAATGCTTGATTCTTTGCCCGTTTACCACTCTAGGAAAATTGCCTTCCGTGTTATTGATTTTGATGGCACCGGAATGATATACTTCCTCAACGACGTAGGGACCTTCCCATTTAGAGAGAAGCTTGCCTGCGAAGAATCTTAAACGAGAATTGTATAGCAGGACATAATCACCTACATTGAACTCTCGTTTTTGTATTCTTTTATCGTCCCACCTCTTAACCTTTTCCTTGAACAACTTGGCATTCTCATGTGCCTGGGCCCTCCATTCTTCTAATGAGCTGATATCAAACAACCGCTTCTCATCGGCAAGTTTGAAATCAGAGTTGAGCTCTTTGATTGCCCAATAAGCTTTGTGTTCCAGCTCAAGGGGTAAATGACACGCCTTACCGTAAACCATTTTATACGGCGACATGCCCATGGGATTCTTATAAGCAGTCCTATAAGCCCATAGTGCATCGTCAAGTTTGCTAGACCAATTCTTTCCAGATCTATTGACGGTCTTTTGTAAGATCAATTTGATCTCCCTATTACTCAACTCCACTTGACCACTAGACTGAGGATGATAAGGAGATGAAACTCTATGGTTGACATCATACTTAGCAAGCATCTTGCGGAAAACACCATGAATGAAATGTGAACCGCCATCAGTCATCAGATATCTAGGGACTCCAAATCTTGGGAAAATGACTTCTTTAAGCATCTTAATAGAGGTGTGGTGATCAGCATTCTTAGTGGGGATAGCCTCTACCCACTTAGTGACATAATCCACAGCATCTAAGATGTGAGTGTACCCATTGGAACTCGGGAAAGGTCTCATATAATCAAAGCCCCAGATATCAAATGGTTCAATGACCAGTGAATAGTTCATAGGCATTTCCTGGCGCTTACTGATGTTCCCTATTCTTTGGCATTCGTCACAAGACAAGACAAACTTACGGGCATCCTTGAAGAGAGTGGGCCAATAGAAACCTGATTGCAATACCTTATGAGCAGTTCTATCTCCAGCGTGGTGTCCTCCGTAGGCTTCGGAATGACACTTCTGTAGGATCTGTCCCTGTTCATGTTCAAGCACACAACGTCTAATAACACAATCTACTCCTTCCTTATAAAGGTGAGGATATGTCACGCCCAAGATGCGACCCTATCCTCAATTTGGCACGAAGGCCTCGTCAGGGATAGAAGCGCATCTCGTCGTGTCGCAAGAATGGATATCGTTACAAGTACATGTACTGAAAAGAAGAGATATATAAAGAGAGTTGGCTTAAACTCGCCACAAACTACATTAGAGTCACAGCAGTACATTACATAAACATCACGAAGAAGAGCAGGGTCCGACTACGGACGAAAACAAACGAGAAAATGAAACGACGTCCATCCTTGCTATCCCAGGCTGCCGGCCTGGAGCCCATCCTAGATCGATGAAGAAGAAGAAGAAGAAGCAACTCCAAATGAACAATCAACGCGCTCGCGTCAAGTAACCTTTACATGTACCTGCAACTGGTGTTTTAGTAATCTGTGAGCCACAGGGGACTCATCAATCTCATTTCCAAAGGTATCAAGACTAGCAAAGCTTAATGGGTGAGGTATGGTTAAGTGGTGAGGTTGCAGCAGCGGCTAAGCATATATTTGGTGGCTAACTTACGAGTACAAGAAAATAAGAGGGGGAAGATCTACGCATAACGAACGTGAACTACTGTTGATCAAATGAATGATCCTGAATACCTACCTACGTCAGACATAACCCCACCGTGTCCTCGATCGGAGAAGGAACTCACGAAAGAGATAGTCACGGTTACACACACAGTTGGCATATTTAAATTAATTAACTTCAAGTTATCTAGAACCAGTGTTAAACAAAGTTTCCACGTTGCCACATAACCGCAGGCACGACTTTCCGAAAAGATTTAACCCTGCAGGGGTGCTCCAACTAGTCCATCACAAATTACCACAAGCCGCATAGAAATCCTCAATCACAAAGCTCGCGATCTCGTCGGATTCCCTAGTGGAAAACCTCAACTCTGAGATTACCCAAAGCATCACCGGAATCCCGATGCACAAGATATCTCGTCAAAGGTAAAACTAATCCAGCAAGGCCACCCGACGTGTCGACGATCCCGATAGGAGTCGCGTACCTCGTTCTCAGGACACGACGGATGAGCTAGACGTCGGGATCGCTAAACCTCCGGGTGACCAGAGGGGCGCCGGACATTGCGCAGGTGGGACCAACACTCATGAGGAGCACTGGCCCGGGGGTTGATTAAATTAGTCCGCAGGTGCCGGCGGGTCCCTATGCATTATTATTAGGTTATTAGGAAAATGTAGTACCAAAGTTGGGCCTTGCCAGACCAGCTTTAATCTAAAACGAATTATCAAGGGGGTCCCCATAACAACCCCGATCGTGTTAGGAGCGCTCATATATGGAACATAACACCGGTGGCCGGAAACTAAGGGGGCAAAGGTGGAACAAAACACCAGGCTAGAAAGGCCGAGCCTTCCACCTTTTACCAAGCATATAGGTGCATTAAATTAAATAGCATTTAATATGGTGATATAACAAGGAACCCATGTTATCACATGGAAGCAACTGCACCTGCAACTAGCAACGCTAACACAGGGTTAAGCAGGCAGTAACATAGCCAATCAGTGGTTTGCTAGGTTGAACAGGTTGAAGGTTTCATGGCATTGTTGAGAGGCTGATATTTAACATGTGGTAGGCAACAAGACATAAACGGTAGAAGCGATAAAACTAGCATGGCAATGATAGTAATGGTATCTGGGGAAATGGTCATCTGGCCTGAGATCCCGCTGAGAAGAAGAATGACTCCGTGAACCAGACGAACCGACGTAGTCGAACGGTCCTCACATCCGACACGCTTGCGGAACTCTATCGAGACGGAGGGAAACGGAAACAAGCTTCAACACACGATATTCACCACATGATGCAAGACACATATGATGCATGAACGGTCTAATGCAAGGCATGACAATCACAACAATCAAACACTACACATTAAGTGAAGCTCGATATGCAACGAGTTGCATATCGACGAAACTCCACGTCTAATTATTTAGTTCACTCCCGTTCAGGTACACGGCTATATTAAAAGGTTGTTAACATGGCAAGGGGGTGAAGCACAAATTAATCTACCTATCTAGGCATTTTAAATGAGGCCGGAAACGACATATAGCATCTCCGAAATGACCCCACGTGTTAAATCTTAATTCTGTACAGATTTGTTCTAATCACATTTTATGTTTGTTAAACGGCAAAACAAAGTGGTTCACGTGATTCTACTCGTCGTTCTGGTCCATTTACATATATGGCACATCTCCAACGGAGCTACGAACAAATAGTTACGACCTAAACCGTTTTCAACCCGTCGACACGCAAACCGAAGCAAACAACACACCTAACAGTTTTAAATATGCATGAGAGTTGGAAAATACTACCCTACGCGAAATTCTACATCTTTTACATATACAGCTTGCTCCGATCCGCCGCACGGTTTAAAATCTATGGCAGGTTTAAAATCAATGCTTTTGTGACGAGGAAAATAAATCGGAAGTGTAAAAAAAATACCTACACGGGCCGAAACAGGGCACGGTCCAAAGAGTGCAGAGTTACTATGATGTGCATTCGGCGAACTATACTCCCTCAGAAAGATGGAAACAACGTAAAAAAATAAAAGGGCTCCGAGGGATTCGATAATCTGGTCGCCTCGGTTGCATAGAGTGGCGCTGTCCACTAGACTAGACCCTGTATCATGGCCTAAGTGTGGCTGCGGGCAAGGTGTAGTGCGTAAGAATAAATTTAGAATACCACACGCAAAAATTGGGTTGCGTGGGACTCGAACCCATGATCTCGCAGGTGCAGAACTACTGAGATAGCCAACTCGGCTAGGCATCTGATCGTGCTACAGAATACGTGCACTTCCAAATATCCTTATATGCCAGAACAGATCTGAAAACACCACGAAGTTCAGTACGGGAAGCATTGCTCACAGCAAGGGATGGGGAAGCCATGGCCTGGGCAGGTGAGGTCGCGAGCCAGTGCATCTCGAGGTGGCTGGAGCAAGCTTGGGCATAGGTGAGCCATCACGGAGCTCGGGAACGGTCACGGATGTCACCTTAGACAAGAACCGAGGAACAGAGGTGCTCACAGAGGGTGAGCAGCGGGGGAACACATCAGGGGAGAGAGAGGCGACCGGGTCCTGCGCAACTCCGGCGAAGGGGGGGCTGCAGGGGACCTGCTGGTCGGTGATGGTAGGGAAGGGAGGATCCGGCTCTCACGAGCACCACATCTGGCCGGCGATGGAGCTCCAAGGCAGCGACATGCTCCTGTCCATGCCCCTGGTCGTTCCCTGTCAAACGGAAAGAGAGAACCAAGGTGAGAGAGAGACAAACGGACAGAGGAAGGAGAGGGAGCGTAGGAGGGGAGGTCAGGATGCAGGCGGGGCGCAGCACGGTGGCGAGCGGGCGGAGGAGCTGCGGCTCGGGCAAGGCGCAGCCTTGACTGTGGAACTGCTCGAGGTGGTGCAGCAGCGGGAAGGAGCGGGGGTCCCCAGATCAAGGGAGGAGGGAGCTGCGGCGAGCTGGTTGGTTGGATTGGATCTGGGACGATCCCGAGGAGGGAGATGGAACAAGGGGTGGTGGCGGCTGGGTGTTTGGATGGGACATTCCTCCTAAAATCTAGGTTTGGCTCTATATATAGCTAGTGGTTAGATATAGGGGCATCTGGACCCACCGATTTAGATCGGATGGTCGAGATAATTAGGTTAGGGAGTGTAATGGACAAACCGATGACGATTTGCTGTAAAACGGGGTTGATCCGGATCCAATGGTCACGACCGCCGGGCTCGGGTTCCGGAAGGTTTTCGGACTGGATTGCGCGCAGGTCGGTGCACTGTGCAGAGAGGCTAGCCGGGGATGAGAGGGAAAACGGGCAGCCCGGCATCGGGGTTTCAAACACCGAAAGACGCCCGACGATAGACCAAATACGGTGTCGCTACGGCCGACCGTTCGGGTACCAGACGATCTCCAATCGCGACGAAATTCGACAGGCGGTCTAGCGATATTAAAATAAGACCGCACGTCAAATCTCAACCCAATCAGAGAAAGTTTTACGCACACTTTTAAAACAGGGTTTGATGATGCCGCGGGCACGTGCGTGTGTGGTCGGGCTCCGAACGGACAACGACGAGAACCGGCAACTAACACGGATGCAAGTTTGAAAACTGGCGGCAACAGAGATGCCGATGCAATGCAGATGGTGCGAATGATGTGATGATGATGCGACAAATAAAAGTAGACACGCGACGAAAACGGAAAGAAAAGGGGAATCTTCTGGAACGTCGGTCTCGGGCTGTCACAACTCTCCTACACTACAAGAGGATCTCGCCCCGAGATCCAAGAATGAAAGGGGGAGAGGATGAGAAAGAACAAGAGGTAAAAACTTAGTCGCCTCTTTGACAAATGAGTGAAACCAACGATCCTTGAAGGTTGCAAAGCGATGAGGAATGATATGAGAAAGAAGCAAGAATTCACGGAAAATTTCGGCAGCACTTCGGTAGGAAAATGGGACAAAAAATTCGATAAGAAGGAAGAATTAGACAATATTCACAACAAACAAGTAAATAGAGCAAGGGAACACCATGATCTTGATAGAACAAGATGATAGACCCAAAAGAGCAACATCACAAAGCCTCCGGAACAATAGAATAGGGACTAGCTCATACGGAAGAATAGAATGAAGAAAAGAATGACAACTACTAACTCCAAAGAACTTGGCAAGCATCCTTGCAAGAAGAATTGGACGAAGTTGTTGGAAAAACAACAACGAAAAGAACAAGACAGTAGTGGGCTTATGGAAATCATCACAACATTTATGAGGTGACAACCAACCACTAAAAGAAACAAGGGTTGATTGGGAGAAACAAGATATGAACAATTTCTTACACCAAGAGGATACATTGAGAACTTGGGTTAATGACAAGCACCATGATAGCACCAATCCATAGGAAAAGCTTTAGGTGAAATCCAAACCAAGATAGCTCAATGAAGAAATCATGGGTTGGAATATCTCATGACCATAGAATTGGTGGATTTAATTATCTCATTCTGGAAAGGAAATCTCTTCGAAACTCCTACACTAACAAGAATGCTATAATACCACCTCAAAGGATAAAGGAAGAACAATTGCACTGGAGACGCAAGAGAAAGAATACTTGAGGTACTCCAACAGAATCTTGAAGAACACCTGAGAATGGATTGAAACCTTGATGAACCACCATGAAGGACCTCCGTATACAAATGAATGATGAAAAGATATGAAGGTAGCAGGAATAAGATTATGACCTTGCCAAGATTTAGATGAAGCTCACAAAGAGATACTTAAAAGAACTTGGAACTCCAGAAAAAGATAAGCACACGAGAAAAGAATTGAACCCATGAGCCACTCCGGAAGAAGAATTGAAATCTCTTGGAAGAAGGAAGAACAAGAATAAGAATTATGTTATGCTTATCCTTCATCAAGTTTAATTGATGACTAGAAACGGATTTAGCATACAACTTATTCTTCTAGAAATGATTGAGGAGAGAGATAAGCATCACTTGAGGCATGATTGAAGAAAGCACCGGTAAGAATTCACAATTAAATGGGGATACCAAGAATGCATGGAAACACATGAGAATGAAGAGATCATGATCCACCTAACAGAAAACTTGAATAAGGCACCGGATAAACGAGAGACGAACGAAGAGACAACAATTGAGAAGAATTGAGGATGAAAGCTGAAAGCTGAGAACGAAGAATCTTCTAAAATGATGGCCTTCGAAGGAACGAGAAAGAAAACAACCCAGAAAACCACCGGATAGCAAGAAATGGATTCTCATGATTGGGAACAAATTCAAGATGATAACACGAAGCTGAAATGAAGAATCTCCAAGAGAATGGGCCAAGATTTGATAGAAACACTCCTTCGAATCTTCAATGGAGAAAATGACGAGAAGAACCTCACCAAGAGTAATTGAGACACTCCGGAATAAAGAAGAATGCAAGGTTGAGCCAAATATGAGAATTAAATCAAATAGATCTTGACGAAGGGATATGACTGATGAAAATCATACGTACGTCATAGTTGAAAAGATTTAAAGATCTCCGGAGATGATTAAAAGAGCCAGGTAAGATCCTGGGAAAGAACCTATGGGTTATGGGCCCACTCAAAGAAACCACAGTTAGAAAAGATTGCTGGAAAGATTGATATTGCACCGGTATGAAGAGAACTAGATGAGGTTAGCACCTCGAAATAATTAAAAGAATTGAAAACGAGGAACTACTGAAATATCTTTAACACTCCGGATAGAAAAGAGAGGAATGAATAACAACAAGACTGATAAGAATTTCCAACATGGGAAAGAATTACAAGGATGAATGGATAAGATGACACGGACAACTAAATTGAATTCACCGGAAAAATAACAAGACTGACTAAGGATGAACACGAAGCTCCTGAGAATCTTTACAATGAAACACCGGGTACAAAAGGAAGAAGAGATAGCGAAAGCATCACTAAATAAGAAGGCACTTGGATGAAATCCAAACACTAAAGAAAAGGGCGGGAGGGTGGGAAAAAACAAAGACGACTTGGGCTAAATGAGATGAACTCCGGAATAAAATGAGAGAATGATCTTGCAAAAATTAGAGAGGATAGACTACACTTGAAGAGAAGCACACCGGTTGAATGGAATTGATACGATGACTCCGGTTGAAAAGGAAATGACATGACAAATGAACGAACAAAAGAATTTGCATTCTCACATAAAAATATGAGAACACCTCTTAGGAAAGATCTGAAATCACCACTTGACATCGAAGCAACTCAAAATACCACATTCCAACAAAACAAAGGGTGAGGCTTATGAAACAAGCCAGAACAAACTCATGAGAAAGATTTCGTCCGATATTTTCGTGGACAGGATCGCACGGGCTCTATTTTACAGTAGCCATCAAGTGCAAGGTAGTGCACCCGACATACGAAGCGTCCCCGAGTCGTAGCAAGCTACAAGGACTCTTTAAGACACAACGTGTACCGCTGTAAGTCGACCGTGAACAAACGAATCCACTAGATGTCGAACCCCAACCTAACATCATGCATTTGTTGGAAGATTGTCCTATAAGCAACTACTTGAATTCCCACCTAAGAATTCCCGAAATATCTGGTCATGCAATCTGGTACACGGATACAAGGAGTAATATTCACACAACTCCTATACTAACCCGTCACCTGTATCACATCCATCAACACACAACCAGAATCTCGGACCTTCATCTACAACAGACCCTCGTGATCACAACAATACAAGTATGGCAGTACTCCCGAACAATCTGCACCAGTACTGGGGACATCGGGGTTATCTCGCCACTACTAGTATTGAAGCAATTACGAACATCCTTCGTTCTGAGATACTAAGAAATCTGAATGATAACGATGTGCTCGAGAATCCCCTGGAGCTCAACTCCCCTGAAACTTAAAACAGATAGGAGGCACCAAGACAGAACTCCGTCACATCGGCATCATATAGATTCCAATAATATCCGTGTGATCCTAAAAAAAATTGAGTGAGAAGAGGAGTAGAACTAAATATTATGTCAAGATTCCTCACCAAAGCATAGAAGAGGAGAAAAAAGAATCCTACTCTCTGATATATAACTAGACTCAAAGCATTTTTTTCACTAGACTCGACTCGGCCAAGTTCGATCAATCAAGGGGGCTCCTAGGTCGGTACGGCTCTGATACCAACTTGCCACGCCCAAGATACGACCCTATCCTCAATTTGGCACGAAGGCCTCGTCAGGGATAGAAGCGCATCTCGTCGTGTCGCAAGAATGGATATCGTTACAAGTACATGTACTGAAAAGAAGAGATATATAAAGAGAGTTGGCTTACACTCGCCACAAACTACATCAGAGTCACAGCAGTACATTACATAAACATCATGAAGAAGAGCAGGGTCCGACTACGGACGAAAACAAACGAGAAAATGAAACAACGTCCATCCTTGCTATCCCAGGCTGCCGGCCTGGAGCCCATCCTAGATCGATGAAGAAGAAGAAGAAGAAGAAGCAACTCCAAATGAACAATCAACGCGCTCGCGTCAAGTAACCTTTACATGTACCTGCAACTGGTGTTGTAGTAATCTGTGAGCCACACGGGACTCAGCAATCTCATTTCCAAAGGTATCAAGACTAGCAAAGCTTAATGGGTGAGGTATGGTTAAGTGGTGAGGTTGCAGCAGTGGCTAAGCATATATTTGGTGGCTAACTTACGAGTACAAGAAAATAAGAGGGGGAAGATCTACGCATAACGAACGTGAACTACTGTTGATCAAATGAATGATCCTGAATACCTACCTACGTCAGACATAACCCCACCGTGTCCTCGATCGGAGAAGGAACTCACGAAAGAGACAGTCATGGTTACGCACACAGTTGGCATATTTAAATTAATTAACTTCAAGTTATCTAGAACCAGTGTTAAACAAAGTTTCCACGTTGCCACATAACCGCGGGAACGACTTTCCGAAAAGATTTAACCCTGCAGGGGTGCTCCAACTAGTCCATCACAAATTACCACAAGCCGCATAGAAATCCTCAATCACGAAGCTCTTGATCTCGTCGGATTCCCTAGTGGAAAACCTCAACTCTGAGATTACCCAAAGCATCACCGGAATCCCGATGCACAAGATATCTCGTCAAAGGTAAAACTAATCCAGCAAGGCCGCCCGACGTGTCGACGATCCCGATAGGAGTCGCGTACCTCGTTCTCAGGACACGACGGATGAGCTAGCCGTCGGGATCGCTAAACCTCCGGGTGACCAGAGGGGCGCCGGACATCACTCAGGTGGGACCAACACTCATGAGGAGCACTTGCCCGGGGGTTGATTAAATTAGTCCGCGGGTGCCGGCGGGTTCCTATGCATTATTATTATGTTATTAGGCAAATGTAGTACCAAAGTTGGGCCTTGCCAGAGCAGCTTTAATCTAAAACGAATTATCAAGGGGGTCCCCATAACAACCCCGATCGTGTTAGGAGCACTCATATATGGAACATAACACCGGTGGCCGGAAACTAAGGGGGCAAAGGTGGAACAAAACACCAGGCTAGAAAGGCCGAGCCTTCCACCTTTTACCAAGTATATAGGTGCATTAAATTAAATAGCATTTAATATGGTGATATAACAAGGAACCCATGTTATCACATGGAAGCAACTGCACCTGCAACTAGCAATGCTAACACAGGATTAAGCAGGCAGTAACATAGCCAATCAGTGGTTTGCTAGGTTGAACAGGTTGAAGGTTTCATGGCATTGTTGAGAGGCTGATATTTAACATGTGGTAGGCAACGAGACATAAACGGTAGAAGCGATAAAACTAGCATGGCAATGATAGTAATGGTACCTGGGGAAATGGTCATCTTGCGTGAGATCCCGCTGAGAAGAAGAATGACTCCGTGAACCAGACGAACCGACGTAGTCGAACGGTCCTCACATCCGACACGCTTGCGGAACTCTATCGAGACGGAGGGAAACGGAAACAAGCATCAACACACGATATTCACCACATGATGCAAGACACATATGATGCATGAACGGTCTAATGCAAGGCATGACAATCACAACAATCAAACACTACACATTAAGTGAAGCTCGATATGCAACGAGTTGCATATCGACGAAACTCCACGTCTAATTATTTAGTTCACTCCCGTTCAGGTACACGGCTATATTAAAAGGTTATTAACATGGCAAGGGGGTGAAGCACAAATTAATCTACCTATCTAGGCATTTTAAATGAGGCCGGAAACGACATATAGCATCTCCGAAATGACCCCGCGTGTTAAATCTTAATTCTGTCCAGATTTGTTCTAATCACATTTTAGGTTTGTTAAACGGCAAAACAAAGTGGTTCACGTGATTCTACTCGTCGTTCTGGTCCATTTACATATATGGCACATCTCCAACGGAGCTACGAACAAATAGTTACGACCTAAACCGTTTTCCACCCGTCGACACGCAAACCGAAGCAAACAACACACCTAACGGTTTTAAATATGCATGAGAGTTGGAAAATACTACCCTACGCAAAATTCTACATCTTTTACATATACAGCTTGCTCCGATCCGCCGCACGGTTTAAAATCTATGGCAGGTTTAAAATCAATGCTTTTGTGACGAGGAAAATAAATCGGAAGTCTAAAAAAAATACCTACACGGGCCGAAACAGGGCACGGTCCAAAGAGTGCAGAGTTACTATGATGTGCATTCGGCGAACTATACTCCCTCAGAAAGATGGAAACAACGTAAAAAAAATAAAAGGGCTCCCAGGGATTCGATAATCTGGTCGCCTCGGTTGCATAGAGTGGCGCTGTCCACTAGACTAGACCTTGTATCATGGCCTAAGTGTGGCTGTGGGCAAGGTGTAGTGCGTAAGAATAAATTTAGAATACCACACGCAAAAATTGGGTTGCGTGGGACTCGAACCCATGATCTCGCAGGTGCAGAACTACTGAGATAGCCAACTCGGCTAGGCATCTGATCGTGCTACAGAATACGTGCGCTTCCAAATATCCTTATATGCCAGAACAGATCTGAAAACACCACGAAGTTTAGTACGGTAAGGATTGCTCACAGCAAGGGATGGGGAAGCCATGGCCTGGGCAGGTGAGGTCGCGAGCCGGCGCATCTCGAGGTGGCTGGAGCGAGCTTGGGCATAGGAGAGGCATCACGGAGCTCGGGAACGGTCACGGATGTCACCTGTAGACAAGAACCGAGGAACATAGGTGTTCAGAGAGGGTGAGCAACGGGGGAACACATCAGGGGAGAGAGAGGCGACCGGGTCCTGCGCAACTCCGGCGAAGGGGGGGCTGCAGGGGACCTGCTGGTCGGTGATGGTGGGGAAGGGAGGATCCGGCTCTCAGGGGCACCGCATCTAGCCGGCGATGGAGCTCCAAGGCAGCGACATGCTCCTGTCCATGCCCCTGGTCGTTCCCTGTCAAACGAAAAGAGAGAACCAAGGTGAGAGAGAGACAAACGGACAGAGGAAGGAGAGGGAGCGTAGGAGGGGAGGTCAGGATGCAGGCGGGGCGCAACACGATGGCGAGCGGGCGGAGGAGCTGTGGCTCGGGCAAGGCGCGGCCTTGACTGTGGAACTGCTCGAGGTGGTGCAGCAGCGGGAAGGAGCGGGGGTCCCCAGATCAAGGGAGGAGGGAGCTGCGGCGAGCTGGTTGGTTGGATTGGATCTGGGACGATCCCGAGGAGGGAGATGGAACAAGGGGTGGCGGTGGCTGGTGTTTGGATGGGACATTCCTCCTAAAATCTAGGTTTGGCTCTATATATAGCTAGTGGTTAGATATAGGGGCATCTGGACCCTCCGATTTAGATCGGATGGTCGAGATAATTAGGTTAGGGAGTGCAATGGACAAACCAATGACGATTTGCGGTAAAACGGGGTTGATCCGGATCCAATGGTCACGACCGCCGGGCTCGGGTTCCGGGAGGTTTTCGGACTGGATTGTGCGCAGGTCGGTGCACTATGCAGAGAGGCTAGCCGGAAATGAGAGGGAAAATGCGCAGCCCGGCATCGGGGTTTCAAACACCGAAAGACGCCCGACGATAGACCGAATACGGTGTCGCTACGGCCGACCGTTCGGGTACCAGACGATCTCCGATCGCGACGAAATTCGACAGGCGGTCTAGCGATATTAAAATAAGACCGCACGTAAAATCTCAACCCAATCAGAGAAAGTTTTACGCACACTTTTAAAACAGGGTTTGACGATGCCGCGGGCGCGTGCGTGTGTGGTCGGGCTTCGAACGGACAATGACGAGAACCGGCAACTAACACGGATGCAAGTTTGAAAATTGGCGGTAACAGAGATGCCGATGCAATGCAAATTGTGCGAATGATGTGATGATGATGCGACAAATAAAAGTAGACACGCGACGAAAACGGAAAGAAAAGGGGAATCTTCTGGAACGTCGGTCTCGGGCTGTCACAGGATCATCCCAAAAGTAGTGTGATGTTTGCTCTGTATCCCTCGCGATGGCGCCAGAAATACTTCTGCTACTGCAACAAAAGACCTTCCAACGGTGCCAGAAATAGGCACGTAGACGGGAGAATACTTGGCTTGATCTTTCTGTTGCGGCTACGCCTTAAGGGACTTCCTAGGCAAGTATGCAAAGGATTTCCCCCGTGGCCTTGGAGCCTTGCGTTGGTGTTCCCTCGAAGCGGAAAGGGTGATGTAGGGTAGCGGTGGGAAGTATTTCCCTCAGTTTGAGAACCAAGGTATCAATCCAGTGGAGGAGTATCTCAAGATCCTGCACAAACACAAAACTTGCTCCCAACGCTATGAAGGGGTTGTCAATCCCTTATAGATTGTTTGCCAAGTGAGAACTGAAAGCAACAAAGTAACAAAGCAAAGTAAAAGCGGAGATGTAAACGATGGATGTGAATAGACCCGGGGGCCGTAGTGTTTACTAGTGGCTTCTCTCATGAAAGCAAGTAGACGGTGGGTGAACAAATTACTGTCGAGCAATTGATAGAACCGCGCAAAGTCGTGACGATATCTATGCAATGATTATTTCTATAGGCATCACGTCCAAAACAAGTAGACCGATACTGTCTGCATCTACTACTATTACTCCACATGTAGACCGCTATCCAGCATGCATCTAGTGTATTAAGTCCATAAGAACAGAGTGACGCCTTAAGCAAGATGACATGATGTAGAGGGATAATCTCAAACCAATGATAAAAACCGCATCTTTTTACCCTTGATGGCAACTACTTGATGTGTGCCTTGCTGCCCCTACTGTCACTGGGAAAGGTCACCACATGGCAGAACCCAAAACCAAGCACTTCTCCCATTTCAAGAATCAAAGATCTAGTTGGCCAAACAAAACCCAAGACTCGGAGAGACTTACAAGGATATCAAATCATGCATATAAGAAATCAGCAAAGACTCAAATATATATCATAGATAATCTGATCACAAATCCACAATTCATCGGATCTCGAAAAACACACCGCCAAAGAAGATTATATCGGATAGATCTCCATGAAGATCATGGAGAACTTTGTATTGAAGATCCAAGAGAGAGAAGAAGTCATCTAGCTACTAAATACGGACCCGTAGGTCTGAAGTGAACTACTCACGAGTCATTGGAGGGGCGATCATGATGATGAAGAAGCCCTCCAACTCCAAAGTCCCCTTCGGCAGGGCGTCGGGAAGGGTCTCCAGATGAGATCTCGCGGAAACGGAAGCTTGCGGCGGCGGAAAAGTATTTTCGAGGCTCCCCTGATTTTTTGCAGAATATTTAGGAATTTATAGGCCAACGACCTAGGTCAGGGGGCGGCCAGGGAGGCCACAAGCCTACCCACCGCCGCCTCCCCTGGTGGCAGAGTGGGGGCTTGTGGGCTCCCTGGAGCCCACCTGGCTTGGCCCAAAAGCCCCCTGGTTTTCTTCCATTCGGGAAAAAATCATTTCGGGATTTTTCTTCCGTTTGGACTCCGTTCCAAAATGAGATCTGAAAAGAGTCAAAAACACGGAAAAAACAAGAACTGGCACTTGGCACTGAATTAATAAGTTATTCCCAAAAAAGATATAAAAGGTACATAAAACAACCAAAGAAGACAAGATAACAGCGTGAAACCATCAAAAATTATAGATACGTTTGAGACGTATCATAGTGTCTCAAATCAAATAAGAATTTCTTCTTTTGCTGATAGGTGAAACTGGGTGGTATGTATTTGGCTACGATATAGTTTGCGTAATCGGCATACCACAGTGCACTATGTGAAGTGCGGATGACACTTAATTGCTCATCAGGAAAGCTGTCATCAATAGGTCGTGGGTCATCAAGGACATTCTCTAGCCTGGATAAGTTATCTGCTACAGGGTTATCAGCACCCTTTCGGTCAACAACATGCAAATCAAATTCCTGTAGCAGGAGAACCCATCTGATTAGCCTAGGCTTAGCGTCCTTCTTCTCCATGAGGTACTTAATAGCAGCATGATCAAAGTGAATAGTGACTTTGGAGTCAACTATATAAGATCTGAACTTTTCACATGCAAACACGACTGCTAAAAACTCCTTCTCCATGGTGGCATAGTTTCTTTGGGCACTATCTAGAGTTTTACTAGCGTAGTGAATGACATTCAACTTCTTGTCAACTCTTTGTCCTAGAACAGCACCAACAGCATAATCACTAGCATCGCACTTTGACATTCAACGGTTTTTCTTCCGTTTGGACTCCGTTCCAAAATCAGATTTGAAAAGATTCAAAAATACGGAAAAAACAGGAACTCGCACTTGGCACTGAATTAATAAGTTAGTCCCAAAAAAGATATAAAAGGTACATAAAACAGCCAAAGAAGACAAGATAACAGCGTGAAACCATCAATATTATAGATACGTTTGAGACGTATCAAGCATCCCCAAGCTTAACTCCTGCTCGTCCTCGAGTAGGGAAGTGATAAGAATGAATTTTTGATGCTTTTATGCTACCTAGCATAGGTGTCCTTTGTAATTCCTCTTATGTGACGTGAATGTTCAGATCCATTAGATTCAAAACAATAGTTTGCTATTGACGTGGAAACAATAATAATTCAAGCAAACTAGCAAAGTAACCATGAACTTTCAAAATAACAAGGCCAAAAGAAAGTTATCCCTACAAAAGCATATAGTCTGGCTATGCTCTATCATCATTGCATAATGAATTTAAATCATGCACAACCCCGGTATTGGCCAAGTAATTGTTTCACACTTTTACTTTCTCAAACCTTTTCAACTCTCACGTAATACATGAGCGTGAGCCATGGTTATAGCACTATAGATGGTGTGCAATGTAGTGGAGGTTGCAAGACAAAAAAAAGGAGAAAATGGTCACATTAACTAGGCATATCAATGAGCTGTGGAGATTCTCATCAATAGATATCAATGTGAATGAGTAGGGATTGCCATACAAATGATACACTAGAGCTACGAGTATGTGAAACCTCTTAAAGAAAACTAGTGGGTGTGCATCCAACTTGCTTGCTCACGAAGACCTAAGGCAATTTTGAGGAAGCCTATCATTGGAATATACAAGCCAAGTTATATAATGAAAATTTCCCACTAGCTATATGGTGGTGACAAGACAAGAGACTCTCAATCATGAAGATCATGGTGCTTAATATGCACAAGTGTGGAAAAAGTGGTAGCATTGTCCCTTCTCTCTTTTTCTCTCATTTTTTTTGGTGGGCTCTTTGGCCTCTTTTTTTGTGGGCTTCTTTGGCCTCTTTTATTTCCTCACATGGGACAATGCTCCATTAATGATGATCATCACACTTTCAACTCAAAACTTAGAGCAACTATGACTCTATATGGAATGCCTTCGGTAGTGTACCGTGGCAATGATCTAGCATGGCATAGACATCAATGGAAACATCATGCTAGCTATCTTACGATCATGCAATGGCAATGTAGACGTGGTGGCACATGTCATGGTGGTAGTTGCATGGCAATATATCTCGGAATGACTTTGAAAAAGCCATAGTAGGTAGGTATGGTGGTTGTTTTGAGGGAGGCTAATGGTGGGTTTTGTGCACCGACGAAAGTTGCACAACACTAAGAAGATAGTGATGGTGAAAGGTAAAAGTGCATCTAAACCATGGAGTCAACATTAGTCATGAAGAACTCATATACTTGTTGCAAAAGTTTTATTAGTAATCGAAACAAAGCATTCAACGCATACTCCTAGGGGAAGGGTTGGTAGGTATAAACCATCGCGCGATCCCGACCGCCACGCAAAGGATGACAATCAATATACTAATCATGCTTAGATTTCATCACATAGCGGTTCACCATACATGCATGCAACGGGAATCACTAACTTCAACACAAGTATTTATAGATCCACAACACCTTACTAGCATGACTTCAATATTACCATAACCACAACTCAAAACTAATTGAGATGAATCAAACTTCTCTAACTATTCAATGCACATGAAGGTGGAAGTTTTTGTATCCCTTTGGATAACTGCCCCTTTTGAGACTACTTTCAAAGCATAGATCAACTACCAAGCCATGCACCGCTGTGCTCTAAAAGATATAAGTGAAGCACATAGAGCAAAAGTATCTAGCTCAAAAGATATAAGTGAAGCACATGTGAGGTGAATTGTCTACCAAAGGATATAAGTGAAGCTCGACAAAATCACGGTGTGTGCATGTCTCTCTCTCTAGGTGTGCAGCAAGGATGATTATGACACAAAAAAAATAAAAGACTCCTACGATACAAGACACTCCAAGCAAAAACACATAACATGTGGTGAATAAAAATATAGCCCCAAGTAACGTTACCGATGGATTGAAGACGAGAGAGGGGATGCCTTCCCGGGGCATCCCCAAGCTTAGGCTTTTACGACATCCTTGAATCTCTTGGGGTGCCTTGGGCATCCCCAAGCTTGAGCTCTTGCCACTCTTTATCTCTTTGTCCATAAGAACTTCACCCAAAACTTGAAAACTTCACAACACGAAACTTAAACAGAAACTCGTGATAACATTAGTACAAGAAAGCAAACCACCACTTCCTTAGGTACTGTAGAAAACTTAAATTCTACTTGTGCTGATTTTGGGTTACTGTACTTTCAATCTTCCATGGCTAACACCCCCCGATACTATCCATAGTTTCATCAAAATAAGCAACCAACACAACAAAAACAGAATCTGTTAACAGCAGACCAGTCTGTAGCAATCTGTATATTTCGTATACCTCTGGTACTTCAAAAATTCTGAAAACTTACGACAGGCTGAAGAATTTGCGTAGCAATCAGCAGCAAAAAGAATCAACTCAAAAGCTCTTACAAGAAAAATGAAAATTCTTTTCGTGAGCAGAAAGTTTCTGTCTTTTCCAGCATGACCAAACGATCATCCCCAAGACTAATCATAACGGTTTTGCATGGCAAAAAAGCAAAGAACACAAAAAACACAATCATAGCAGAATTATGGAAGTGTGGAAAACACAAAACAGAAAGAAAAATTATAGATTCGTTGGGTTGCCACCCAACAAGCGCTTTTGTTTAACGCCCTTAGCTAGGCGAAAGTGATGGAATCACGTATAGTCATCTTTGGTGCTCAAACCATAGGTAGTGTGATCATTTATCATCTTAAGATTTTCATCTTTATTAGATGACTCACCACTAGCTTTAGGAACAAAAACAGGCTTGACGGTCTTTTTGAGAGTAAGATTTGGAGTATTTTGCACAGCGGCAAAAGCGGATCCCAAGTTGGTTATGACATCTTCTAATTTGCCAATTCTAGAAGAATCATTAACTATAAGTTCCTTCTCCTTTAAATTTTCCAAAAAATTTCCCACTTTGGATCCGTACTGAGAAATTTGATTGTGGATCTTTCTATCCAAACCCTCAATAAGTTCAACTGTGGAAATTTTGTTTTCAATAGCGTCAAGCCTTTGCATCACGTGTTCCAAGGTCAAGATAGTTCCATTAACCATGAGCGGGGGTGAGCCTACCAAATTAATGATAGCTCTATAGGAGTCAGCAGTATGGCTCCCCAAAAAGTTCCCGCCTACAATGGTATCTAGGATATACCTATTCCAAGCAGAAATTCCAACATAGAAACTACGAAGGAGAACGGTAGTGGATTGCTTACGAGTAGATCTACTTTGAGCATTGCAAATCTTGTACCAAGCGTCCTTCAAATTTTCTTCCTCATTCTGCCTGAAATTGAGAACTTCATTTTCAGGGGTGTCGTTTGGAGTGGTGGGTCTAGCCATTGATGGACTATCTCACACACAAACGAGCAGGAAGAGAGAGTGAAACGGGCAAAAGAAGACATCAAAAAGGCAAAAGAAAACGACGAAGGAGAAAGGCGAATGAAAACGGCAAATGTGAAGTGGGGGAGAGGAAAACGAGAGGCAACTGGCAACAAAAGTAAAAGCAAGAGAAGAGTTTGTGAGACCTACTTGGATAGATCTTGATTTCTCCTCCCCGGCAACGGCGCCAGAAATACTTCTGATGTTTGCTGTGTATCCCTGGCGATGGCGCCAGAAATACTTCTGCTAGTGCAACAAAAGACCTTCCAACGGTGCCAGAAATAGGCACGTCGACGGGAGAATACTTGGCTTGATCTTTCTGCTGCGGCTACGCCTTAAGGGACTTCCTAGGCAAGTATGCAAAGGATTTCCCCCGTGGCCTTGGAGCCTTGCGTTGGTGTTCCCTCGAAGCGGAAAGGGTGATGTAGGGTAGCGGTGGGAAGTATTTCCCTCAGTTTGAGAACCAAGGTATCAATCCAGTGGAGGAGTATCTCAAGATCCTGCACAAACACAAAACTTGCTCCCAACGCTATGAAGGGGTTGTCAATCCCTTATAGATTGTTTGCCAAGTGAGAACTGAAAGCAACAAAGTAACAAAGCAAAGTAAAAGCGGAGATGTAAACGATGGATGTGAATAGACCCGGGGGCCGTAGTGTTTACTAGTGGCTTCTCTCATGAAAGCAAGTAGACGGTGGGTGAACAAATTACTGTCGAGCAATTGATAGAACCGCGCAAAGTCGTGACGATATCTATGCAATGATTATTTGCGTAATCGGCATACCACAGTGCACTATGTGAAGTGCGGATGACACTTAATTGCTCATCAGGAAAGCTGTCATCAATAGGTCGTGGGTCATCAAGGACATTCTCTAGCCTGGATAAGTTATCTGCTACAGGGTTATCAGCACCCTTTCGATCAACAACATGCAAATCAAATTCCTGTAGCAGGAGAACCCATCTGATTAGCCTAGGCTTAGCGTCCTTCTTCTCCATGAGGTACTTAATAGCAGCATGATCAAAGTGAATAGTGACTTTGGAGTCAACTATATAAGATCTGAACTTTTCACATGCAAACACGACTGCTAAAAACTCCTTCTCCATGGTGGCATAGTTTCTTTGGGCACTGTCTAGAGTTTTACTAGCGTAGTGAATGACATTCAACTTCTTGTCAACTCTTTGTCCTAGAACAGCACCAACAGCATAATCACTAGCATCGCACATGATTTCAAAGGGCAAGTTCCAATCAGGTGGTTGAACAATAGGTGCGGTTATCAAGGCCTTCTTAAGTATTTCGAAAGCTTCCTCACAATCCTCATCATAAACAAAAGGAACATCCTTCTGCAAGAGGTTGGTAAGAGGCCTAGAAATCTTAGAGAAGTCTTTAATGAACCTTCTATAGAAACCAGCATGACCTAGGAAACTTTGTATACCTTCGATATCTGTGGGGCAAGGCATTTTCTCAATTGCATCAACCTTAGCCTTATCAACTTCAATGCCTCTCTCGGAGATTTTGTGTCCTAAGACGATGCCTTCATTAACCATGAAGTGGCACTTCTCCCAGTTCAAGACGAGGTTGGTATCTTTGCATCTCTGTAAGACTCGATCAAGGTTGCTGAGGTAATCGTCAAAGGAAGAACCATAAACGGAGAAATCATCCATGAAAACCTCAACAATCTTTTCACAAAAGTCAGAGAATATAGCCATCATACATCTTTGAAAGGTGGCAGGTGCATTGCACAAGCCAAAAGGCATACGTCTATAAGCGAAGGTACCGAAGGGGCATGTGAAGGTGGTTTTATCTTGGTCAGATTGTGCAACACGTATTTGCAAGAAACCTGAATAACCATCTAGAAAGCAGAAGTGTGTGTGTTTAGATAGCCTTTTCTAGCAGCTGGTCGATGAACGGTAAAGGATAATGGTCCTTCCTGGTTGCCTTGTTCAGTTTCTGGAAGTCTATCACCATTTTATAGCCAGTAATAATCCTTTGCGGGATTAGTTCATCCTTATCATTAGGAACGACGGTGATACCTCCCTTCTTAGGTACGCAATGTACTGGACTTACCCAATCACTATGAGCAACAGGATAGATGATTCCTGCTTCGAGAAGCTTTAATATTTCTTTTCTCACAACCTCTTTCATCCTCGGATTTAATCTCCGTTGATGATCAACAACTGGCTTAGAATCAGGATCGGTTTTAATCTTCTGCTGACATAGAGTGGGACTAATACCCTTAAGATCATCAAGAGTATATCCAATAGCAGCACAGTGCTTCCTCAAGGTTTTTAATAACTTCTTCTCTTCGTGATCCGAGAGGTGAGCACTAATAATAACAGGATATATCTCTTTCTCATCAAGATAGGCATACTTAAGAGTATCTGGTAACTGTTTTAGCTCGAACACAGGATCTCCCTTTTGTGGGGGAGGATCCCAAAGCAGTTCAACAGGCAGATTATTCTTGAGAATAGGATATTGTTCTAAGACAATTTTATCTATCTCATCTCTTTCCTCCATATGCATATCATTTTCATGCTCAAGCAGATATTGCTCTAAAGGATCCGTAGGAGGTACGACAATAGAGGCAAGAGCAATGATTTCATCCCTACCAGACGACTCTTTTTCATGGGGTTGTCTTCCAAACTTGGAGAAGTTAAATTCATGAGACACACCCTCGAAACTAACCGTGACAGTCTGTTTAATGCAATCAATGTGAGCATTGACAATGTTGAGAAAGGGTCTACCAAATATGATGGGACAAAAGCTATCTTGTGCAATACCAAGGACGAGGAAATCAGTAGGATACTTCGTCTTACCACACAGGACTTCTACGTCTCTCACAATTCCCAGAGGGCAGATAGTGTCTCTATTAGCTAGCGTAATAGTGACATCAATGGGTTCTAACTCAGCAGGTGCAATCTCATCTTTGATTTCATCGTATAGGGAACGGGGTATTGCACTAACACTAGCACCCATATCACATAAACCGTGATAACAGTGATCTCCTATCTTGATAGAAACAACGGGCAGGCCAACTGCAGGTCCGTATTTGTCTTTCGCGTGAGGTTTAGCACTTCTAGCGGAGTCCTCACAGAATTTGATAACATGCCCATCTATGTCTTCGGCTAAGAGATCTTTGATAATAGCAACACTAGGTTCAACTCTAATCTCCTCAGGGGGTGCAAGTGGTCTAATGTAACCCCTACGTATCACAGTTGGAGCTTTAGAATAATCCTTTATCCTTGCATGGTATGGTGGTTTCTCAGCGTAGGCACAAGGAACAACAGGATCACTAAAAGCAATGACTTTCTCCTCAACTAGATTGGTTTTGACTATGTTGCTTTCTACAGGAGGATGATATTTAAACCACTTCTCTTTGGGAAGATTAACATGAGCAGCAAAAGATTCACATAGAGAAGCTACTATCTCAGAGTCAAGTCCATACTTAGCACTAAAATCTCTAGAAGTGTTTGTCTCAACAAAAGATTTAACGCAATCAAAGTGGAAATTCATACCTGACTCCTTACCTTCTTCCAGCTCCCAATCTTCAGAGTTACGTTTGATTCTTTCCAATAGTTTCCACTTGTGGTCAATATCCTTCTTCATAAAAGAACCGGTACATCTAGTGTCCAGCATGGTACGATCTTCATGAGAAAGCCGAGCATAAAAGTTTTGAGTGATAATTTCTCTCGAGAGCTCATGATTGGGGCATGAATATAGCATTGATTTAAGCCTCCCCCAAGCTTGAGCTATGCTTTCCCTATCACGAGGCCAAAAGTTATAAATATAATTCCGATCACGATGTACTAAATGCATAGGATAAAACTTTTGATGAAATTCCAATTTCAACCGATTGTAGTCCCATGATCCAGTATCATCACATAGCCTATATCATGTCAACGCCTTATCCTTCAAAGATAAAGGAAAGACTTTCTTGTTTACCTCATCCTCGGGCAAACCTGCAAGCTTAAATAAACCACAAACTTCATCTACATAGATTAGATGCAAGTCTGTATGTGATGATCCATCTCGTGTAAAAGGATTAGCCAGCAGTTTCTCAAGCATACCTGAAGGAAATTCATAAAAGATATTTTTAGTAGGTACCTCAGGTTGAGGAGCAACTCCTCGTGCTTCCGTTCGTGGTGAAGATACCCCGAACAAACTCCTCAAAGGAACAGTTTCCATAGTGACAAGTGACAATAAATTTCGTCATAGTATATAAATGTGTCCTTACCAATTTCCACTTACCAAAGGCGCTTCCCTCCCCGGCAACGGCGCCAGAAAAGAGTCTTGATGACCCACAAGTATAGGGGATCAATCGTAGTCCTTTCGATAAGTAAGAGTGTCGAACCCAATGAGGAGGAGAAGGCTCTGATAAACGGTTTTCAGCAAGGTAATAACTGCAAGCACTGAACGTAGCGGTAACAAGTGATGGTGTAGTGAGGTGAAACGTAGCAAGCGAAAAGTAACAGGTAACAAGTAGTAGCAACGGTGCAGCAAGTGGCCCAATCCCTTTTGTAGCAAGGGACAAGCCTGAACAAAGTCTTATAAGAGGAAAAACGCTCCCAAGGACACACGGGAATTTCTGTCATGCTAGTTTCGTCATGTTCATATGATTCGCGTTCGTTACTTTGATAGTTTGATATGTGGGTGGACCGGCGCTTGGGTACTGCCCTTACTTGGACAAGCATCCCACTTATGATTAACCCCTCTCGCAAGCATCCGCAACTACGAAAGAAGAATTAATACAACGTCTAACCATAGCATTAAACAAGTGGATCCAAATCAGCCCCTTACGAAGCAACGCATAGACTGGGGTTTAAGCTTCTGTCACTCCAGCAACCCATCATCTACTTACTACTCCCCAATGCCTTTCTCTAGGCCCAAATATGGTGAAGTGTTATGTAGTCGACGTTCACATAACACCACTAGAGGAAAAACAACATACAACATATCAAAATACCGAACGAATACCAAACTCACATGACTATTATTAGCATGACTTATCCCATGTCCTCAGGAACAAAAGTAACTACTCACAAAGCATAATCATAATCATGATCAGAGGTGTAATGAATAGCATCAAGGATCTGAACATAAACTCTTCCACCAAGTAATCCAACTAGCATCAACTACAAAGAGTAATCAACACTACTAGCAACCTTACAAGTACCAATCGGAGTCGCGAGACGGAGATTGGTTACAAGAGATGAACTAGGGTTTGGAGAGGAGATGGTGCTGATGAATATGTTGGTGGAGATGCCTCCCCTTCGACGAGAGGAGTGTTGGTGATGATGATGGCGATGATTTCCCCCTCCGGGAGGGAAGTTTCCTCGGCAGGATCGTCCTGCGGGAGCTCTAGATTGGATATGCTCAAGTTCCGCCACGTGGCGGCGGCGAAACCACGAAAAAGCTCCCGAATGATTTTTTTCTAGAATGAAACCCTTCATATAGCAAAAGAGGGGGGCCAGTGGGCCGCCAGGGTGCCCACAAGCCCTGTTGCCGTGGCTAGGGGGGTAGGCCGCGACAACCAGGCTTGTGGGCCTCTGGTTGATCCCCTCTGACACTTCTTTCGCCCAATATTTTTTATAAAATCCAAAAAAAATCCACGTTGATTTTCAGGACATTTGGAGTTGCACAGAATATAGCACTCAGACTTGCTCCTTTTCCAATCCAGAATTCCAGCTGCCGGTATTCTCCCTCTTCAAATAAACCTTGCAAAATAAGAGAGAAAAGGCATAAGTAAAGTTCCACAAAGTATAATAACAATCCATAAAGCGATAAATATCAACATGAAAGCATGATGCAAAATGGACGTATCATCCATCTCCTTCTTTTTAGTGCCCTCGACAGGGCCCTAGTGTTGCCCTCTGCTGGGGGCTCCGGGCTTGTCAAAGCCCCCGACTCGGAGGCCACCAAGACGGGTGTGTCCCGAGGCCCCCCTGTGGCCTCCGAGAAGCATCTCCCACGGGGCAAAGCGAGGCATCGCCCGGGCAAAGTCTCCCCCGTTCTTGTACTTGTACAAGGGGCGCCCCTCACGGGGGAGTCTGCCGACGGTTTTGTCGAGCAAGACCCGAAGCACCCGGTCAAGCGTGTCGATCTGCAGGCACCCCAGAGGGAGGAGTCATGCCCAACACGGGCCCGGGGGCTACTATCGCCCCCCTGGGACCGGTGTGCCGAGGCCCATCGACATGTGGCCCAAGGCTCGGCCCATCGATGAGCTAAACGAGGAAGACCCTCACGAGGGTCCTAGCCTCGTGAGAGAAGCATCTGAGGATCATTGTCAAGGACTGCAAAGGGGCGCTCACTACGGGGGCGCGCCTCGAGGCCCTCGCGGGGCGGATTCGCCAAGGGCATTACGGCAAGGCCCCACGACCCTGCACCTCTGCGTGGATGATGCAGGCTGCGCAGGAGTGGTGCTAGCAGGCACAGACATGGAGGATTTCCTCTTCCGTGATAAGAGAGCTGGGCCAGCTCGCGTGCTCCCGAAGCGACTCCCGAAGGTTCCCGATCGGTGTAAGAAAGTTGGGGGCTCGACATGACGGAGGTCACCTCCTAGCCCACCGGCGCGTCACGAAAAGAGGCTTTTGCACGCGAAGACCACCATTGTCAGGGCGGTCTACAGTCATGCCCCCTTTCAAAATGGTCGTTGTGGCAACCCTTCCCGCCAATGTTTTCGGGGGGAAGAGGACCAAGGGCAGTATAAAAATAGAGGTCCGACCTCCTTAGTAGGGGATCCAGTCCCCACCATCTCCACTAGGGCAAGAACCCACCTTTGTACTCGTCTTCCACCTCAAGCAATCCCAAAACAAGCAGCAGTAGGATTTTACACCGCAAGGCGGCCCGAACCTGGGTAAACTGCCGTGTATTATAGCTCGCTTCCCTTAACTCGTGCCCCCGAAGAGTCGTTGTGAAGTTAAGAGGGAGAACATGGTTGTGGAGCAAGCGCACCCTAGGGTTCAAATCTTTCCTTGGATCTGCGAAGCCCCGATTCCGAGAGACATGACCTTGCAAAATGTGCTCAATGGCATTTGACCGAACACCTGCCAGGCTTGCTGTCCGCCATGGACGTCGTCGACAGGGGAGGAGGAGTGTACGTGCCTACAGATGGGTCGTGGGTGGACGACACCATTGTAAAATGTAAGCGGACGCGTCGGTGCTGGGTGCGGAGGTCCGACAATGCGTGTGCGGTGACCGAAGAGGCACATCGACGGTGTGGGAGGAGGAGGATAAGGCTGCAAAAGTAAGAGATGGATTGAAAGAAAATGAGATCGGGAGGGGCGATTCAGTGGGCCGGGGTTTCGGAGTCCTACATGTGTGTTGTGTGGACTCTCGTAAAGCCCCAACTTTGATTCTAGTCTAAGAAAAAAAGTGTGTCCGGATTTTCTCGGTGGCCCGATACATGTCCTTGTTGGATAATAGGACACGTGTGCGACGTTAGCGGGCGGGTTAAGGGTCGGTGTTGGAGATGATTAATTGCTTTGCTTGTACATGATGTAACTGTGATCACAACCGAAGGAGGTTTTGAGTGTAAAAAAAAACTATTTTTCTTTCTTGAGAAATGGAATTCTGCAACACTTCCTATGGAGATCCTACCAGCAGGTGTTTTCTTTGGCATTCGAGCTCCCATGCCGTACAGTACATAACCTGATTGCCCGAGCAAATTACAGTGGTATGGGCAAATTGCGGCAAAGATCGGCTGATGTCGCCGAAGCCCAGGTCGCGAGTCTGCTGCCGAGTCTGTACCGCTGGAATGGAATGAATGATGATGCCGATAGACGCCCACAGGCAGCATCGGCGCAGCGGTAACCGTAACCCTGTCTGACCTCATTCACAGCGGTCCACCTCCCCCATTCCCCCTCCATGGCCGTCGCCGCCGCCGCCTCTCGCGCCGCCGCCCGCTTCCTCTCTCCGCGTCTCCTCATCGCCTCGCGCCATCTCCAAGCAAGTACGCGCGCTCTCCTCCCCTCTTCTCTTCGTATTCCTAACTAATCCCCGTAGCGTCACCCTCCCTCATGCGGGATTGCTTCCCATGCCCGCCGCCCCGCAGGTGCGTCAGAGGGATCGGCGAGGGACGCGTCCACGAGCTTCATCCATCCCGCCGCCGTCGTCCACCCCGACGCCGCCATCGGCCAGGTGAAGGCTCCCGCCCGCGCTCCATGCACGCACACGCGCGCACCGATCGCTCCCTCCCCCCCTCCCATCTCTCGCAGCTTTTGCTTCCGGGATGGGCGGATGGCCGAGTGAGTTTCTCGATACTCGTGGTGGCGCACGCATTGCTTACTTCAGTATTATTCCCCGACCATCCCACCCATGGAGCCGCTGTGCCTGGGCTAGCTGTTGGATCTGGCCCATGCGAGGCTCGTGTTTACCTGTGCCTTCCGAATGCGATGCTCCGTAATCACTTTCTGCTGCCGTGGAAATATGCTGCTCTCTCTTGGGATCTTCAGGCTGTTGGCATGCGCTCGCTAGTTCGGCGTCGTATCGTAGAAAATCAGTGTTTTTATGTGCTCTGAACCATTTTGCAGGGTGTCTCAATAGGCCCATTTTGCACCGTGGGGGCTTCAGCGAGGATTGGTGATGCATGTCAGTTACACACAGGGAGTCATGTCACCGGACATACCGAGCTAGGAGAAGGATGCGTTGTTCACACGTACGATGACGTCTCTCCCTATTTTCTGTTCCTGCTTTTCTCTCTTTTGGTAATCCATAAAGGCTTGCATTGTCTGGTTTGTAAATTCAAATTGGTATTAAACTAGAAATAGACACGAGAAATAACCTGTAAGTTTGTTCCAAGATTGAGTACAAGCAAAAGTAAGGTTAAGTTGTTACGGCCATGACTTGAGTAACATCAGAATGTGTTGGTGGAGGTCGGTACTGAACTACTGGTAGTATATTGTTTTGGTAGGGATTCAGAAATAGTTCACATCACATCTGCAAACCAAGCCCACACTTTTGCACAGGTAAACCCAGGTGTGGGCTGGTTCCACCACAAGGAACCTAACCATCTAACCACGAGTCTTGGACCTGAACCCATGTGTGGGCTGTCTGAAATTTGCAAAGTTTCAGGATAGTCCATGTTGCAAATTCGATGATAAGTGAAATATGACATGTCAGTAACATACTTTTACCCCTATTCATACTGTGGAATTTAGTTTCTGGCAGTGGTGCTATTCTTGGTGCAGATTTACCTGGACGGACAGTTATTGGGGAAAACAATGTAATTGGGAACTATGCCGTGGTTGGTGTTAAGTGCCAAGATCTCAAATATAAGGTTAGCAGCAACTTGACTTTGGTGTGATAAGGTCATATAGTGCAGTGTTTGCTTAGCATTTTCCATTCATGCAATCTTATTCAAGACAAGTACTTTTGTGTTTATGTTTTGTCAATCATTTTTTTTTTTGCTTACACATGAACACTTACATTCACAATGACGAGAATTTCATCTGGCTACTTGAAATCTTATGCTTTGCCCAGAACAATAATGCTTTTTCCCTCCTGTTCAGCCAGGAGATGAATGCTTTCTACACATTGGTAACAACAATGAGATCAGAGAGTACTGCTCTATTCACCGATCTTCTAAATCTTGTGACTGCACGGTATTCAGGTTCCCTATAATTCAGATATATTTGCTGAGCTCATTTCTCCCTTTTTACGAGCAAGCATTTTTTTTATAGGTTATTGGTGACAATAATCTCATAATGGGGTCCTGCCATATAGCACATGACTGCAAGATTGGTAGCAATAACATCTTCGCTAATAATACTCTATTTGGTGGCCATGTTATTGTTGAAGTGAGTAATCATTTTACCGTGATAACCTCCACATTTTCTTAGTCAAGAGCCCCGTTCTGCATTGATAAGACTTTATTGTTTCAGGACTACACTCATACTGCTGGGGCTGTCGTTGTCCATCAATTTTGTCACATTGGATCATTCTCATTTCTAGGCGGGGGCTCTGTGGTATGTTTGGTCTGCAAACTATAAACATTCATGTGCTTTAGCTGTTCCTTTTTATTGGAATAATTCTTATGGAAAGAGTTGATATCGAGGGCATGTGGTTTAATTATGGATCAACCATCTCCATTACCCACAGCCAAATTGTACTTAATAGATAATGCAAATAGTAAATACAAAACGAGGTAACTAAAGCAGAGAATCAGTGTACATGGTACACCTTACCTAATATTGCTTTTCTAGGCACAGGTGCATGATCATACAAAATTATGAAGTATTATTGCATGGAGGCACTCATGCCAAATGTCATTTGGCGTGATACAACCTCATCTATCTGTCAGCAGGGCCTAATCGCTGAGGTGGAAGTGAGGCTCTGTGGATATCCGGACAACTTGATTAGCTCATTGCTTAATTGAAATTATGCGCCTGTTCTCCTTTATGTAGAGAGCAACCTTAATAATTAAACGCGCATAGAACTGTTGTTACCACCATCTTCAAGTTGTTAGCCTGTCCCTGTGACTGCAATTCACAATGTTTAAACTTTGAATATTTCGTCTGTAGATTATGAATTCGTTCATTTCTATTTAAATCAGGTTGCACAAGATGTTCCAAGATACACGATGGTTGCAGGTGATAGAGCAGAGCTTCGTGGTCTGAATCTTGAAGGTCTCAGGCGCAACGGTTTCTCGGACCAAGAGGTTTGCTTATATTATTAAAATTAGAACCCTTATTGATATCATACCTGCAGTACTTGTCTTTCGTCATTTGACACTTGAATTAAAGAGAGTACCTAAAATAGTATTCTTTGCTTCTCATGTTCCGTTTACTGATACGGGCAAGATGTTCTTGAATAGATCACACATACTAAACAATCACTATTTAGATATTACATGGCTAGAATGACCTTCCATAGTAATGTTCCAAAACAGCGAAACAGGAGCAACGAGGCAATGCAAGCAGAGGGCCGTGAGTAGAGTTGTACTCCCTCCGTTCCTAAATATAAGTCCCTGTAGAGATTTCAATAGGAGACTACATACGAAGTAAAATGAATGGATTTACATTCTAAAGTATGTCTATGTACATCCGTATGTAGTCTCTTAGTGAAACCTCTAAAAAGACTTATAAGTATTTAGGAACGGAGGGAGTATAAGTCATTAGGCAATACATGCATTAGGAAGCGGAGACTGTCATGTATTTCCCTATACAGAAATCTTATTCAGAAGTGCCAAGAATCCATAAACAAAGGGTTTATGAGTTTTTTTTTAAACTACCACCATAAGCACAAACTCTCTTTACTTTCTGCCCCATTTTCTTGAGGACTCCTGGAGGGTTGGGTTTTAGTTCCTAAACACTAGTAGCTAGATGTTTGCACTCAGGTAAATTATCTATCTCTCATAAGATTGTTATGGATTCTTCATAACATCCAGGTACGGAGCCTAAGGAAAGCATATTGGAAAGTATTTATGCCAGCCAGTAGTTCCCAAAGCAACTTTGAAGACCGACTCGCTGAACTGGTATGCACAATTGTTCTTTTTTTGTGTGTTACTTGCATAGTTGCATTTTCTTTCTTCCGTGCATTTATACCACTCCATAATAACAGGAACGTGAAATTGAGCTATTGGAATCTCCCTCTGTATCCTGTATGGTGGAATCTATTCGCACCTCATTTGACCAAGGACGTCGTGGCATTTGCAAATTCAGAAGTTGGAACATCTCATAAGCTTGTAAGTTTATCAAGTTCAGTTGTGCAGAGAGTTGTACTAGGATAGTATTGTTGGGAATATATGAGCTCATTTTATTTCTAGATCTACCAAAGAGATATGCCAAATCCCTATTAAGGAGAGACCTTTCCAGGAAGGTGGATCACGATTCACAGTGAGCATATTGAAAATGCCTGATGAATGTGGCTGCTTTCAGGGATGCTGCTGCCCCAGAAGTTGTTTTTTGGCATCACTATGTTTCTGCGATCTATATTTGCTGGTCATTATATTGGTTTGGTTTTGTTACTTCTGTGCCAATGTTGACTGTATTATCTTCTTTATTGTAAGGTCTAAATTGTGTTTTTTTTCTTTTTCTTTTTCTGTCTGCAGGCAGCCCACCCCATTCTATGGACTGCTCAGTTTCAATTCTCGTGTTCTTCTATACCCAATGCATGGATACGCCATACAGACAGCGAGTGGGTGCCAGCCAATCCAGATGAAACTTGGGTTGTGGAGAAGATGATTGTCGCGCCGATCATAGGGAGGCTGTGTCTAGTAGTACTAGTTTTCTTGCCTCTTGGATGTACAATCCTTGTACTATATCTCATAGTTGTACACTACAAATTCGACATGGCCTTGTTTTTGTTCAGAGATGTCTTTGGATCTGAGGCTCTAAGCTGTAAGATCCGGATGACATTATTGTTGTAGATGCACATAGCCCCTTTTCTTATCTGCGGTGCCGGTGAGCCTGGGAGTCGGCCTTCTGCACACAAGTAGTTCCTGCTAGTTTTGAAGCAAATTTGGAAGACCAAAATACTACTCCTACTTGGCAGTGTTTCTGAAAGATTCAGCTATGTAAGAGCATCTCCAACAGCCGCGCTACGCGCCGCGCCCAAAAAATGCATTTGCCGCGCGCGCTTCGGCTGTTTTAGCGCGGGGATAGGCGCCGGCTCCAACAGCCGCGCTATAATGCAGCGCGTACGCCGCTCCAGCGGTGCCCAAAAATACAGCGCGCGCAGCAAGCACAAACAACATATAATTTCAAAAAATAGGAGAAAAATCATCAAACAAACAAAATAAATCAACAATAAATAGTTATTACAACTCAAACAAATAGTTTATCGTTCAGTACAACAAATACAATAAATACAACCAATAGTTCATGAACAATACAATACAAATAATGCAATCAAATCATGCTCTTTGTCGTCCATGCCATGCCCACCACTCTTCAATCAGATCCTTCTGAAGATCATTGTGCGTTGCGGGACGGCGAATGGCATGATAGGAGGCAACAAAACGGGCTACCCTTTCAGCCCTCCGTCGCACTCGCACGGGATGTCCCAAGAGCTCATACTGTGAGTAGTCTAAATCTTGGCCACGCTCATTCTCGATGATCATGTTGTGCATGATCACACAAGCGTGCATGATGTACCAAAGCATTTTTTGATCCCAAAATCTAGCCGGTCCTCTCACAATAGCAAATTGGGCTTGCAAAATCCCAAATGCTCTCTCCACATCTTTTCTAGCAGCCGCCTGAGCATTGTGGAAATCAAGATTTTTCTTACCTTCTGGCTTTTTCAACGGCTTCACGAAGGTTTGCCACTTTGGATAGATGCCATCCGCTAGATAATAGCCATAGTTGTACGTATGGCTATTTGCTACAAACTGCACCGGTGGCAACTCACCATTCGCAATCTTATTCATCAGTGGTGACCGGTTGACAACATTGATGTCATTCAAAGATCCAGGCATTCCAAAGAATGCATGCCAAATCCAAGTCTCCTGATCGGCCACCGCTTCAAGGATTATAGTGGAACCCTTTTTTTGGCCGTGGAATTGTCCATGCCATGCCTTTGGACAATTCTTCCAACTCCAATGCATGCAATCTATTGAGCCAAGCATGCCAGGAAAGCCGCGAGATTTGTTCATCGCCAATAGCCTTGCGGCGTCTTCAGCAGTGGGAGATCTCAAATACTCCTCGCCAAACACTTGCACAATTCCCACTGCAAAGCGCTTGACACACATGATGGCTTGGCTCTCACCCATAGCCAAGTGATCATCAACTAGATCGGCCGGGATACCGTATGCCAACATACGCAAAGCGGCTGTCATCTTCAGAAAGGTGCTATGCCCGAGCTCTCCGGCGGCATTCCTCCTTTGCTGGAAAAACCGGTCATGGCTCGCTAGTTTCTCTGCAATGCGCTTGAACAAGTCTGTGCTCATCCTAAACCGGCGACGAAAATACGACTCCGGGTATGTGGGATTCTCCACGAAATAGTTCTTCATCAATCTGTTATGGGCATCAATCCTATCTCTCCAAATTTTATCCCGACCCATAACCGAACCACCGTGCTTCGGTTTTTTATTGATATGCATAGCTATGATCATTGCAAGATCCTCCTCCTCTTCCATATCAAATTCTTCTTCGGAAGAATCATACGACGAACTCATCTACAATGTTCAATACTATACTATCAAAACTACCATTCAAAACATGCACCAAATTCATAGTTTGGCGCAATACATACCTTGTAGGCGTTTCGTCGAACATCTTGCGGGCGCGGCGCGGCAGCGAGCCCTCGGGCGCTGTTCCTCGGACGTCGGAGGCGCACGAGGGCCGGCCGGACTAGGAGGGAGTGGGGCGGAAGCGCGGCGGCGCGGGGAGGCCGGGGAAGCGCCTGGAACGGTCGCCGGGGGGCGCGGCGCGGCGGCCGCAACAGAGACAGACCGGGGAAGCACTTGAGTGGTCGCCGGCGGGCGCGGGCGGCGACGGCGGCGCGGGGATAGGCCGGGGAAGCGCTGAACGGTCGCCGGGGGCGCGAGCGGCGGCGGCGGCGCGGTCGCGAGAGTGGAGGAGGGAACGAGCGAGCGCGGGAGAGAGCAGTGGCGAGCGCGGGAGAGTCGCGCGCGCGCGAGCCGGCGCAGCAAATAACGGGCGCGGGATTGCGTTTCGGCCAGCGCGCTGAATTGAAAATGGCGCGCGCGCCGTTTTTGCGCGTTCGCTGGAGCTGCCCGCCGCGTCGCGTGCGCGCTAAAACTGCCTTTTTTACGACGCGGCGCTTGTATAGCGCGGCTGTTGGAGATCTAACGCAGTCATGCAGGAACCATTCCCTAGCAACCCAACAAGGATGCCTAAAAAATTTACTTTCTTGCCGTATGCCTTATATGTGACAATTTTACTAACTACTCCTATCATCGTATAAATGTTGAAACCCCTCTTAAGCTGAAGGTAACAAAGTGTGTACTCCCTCTGATCCAAATTAATTGAAGCTCACTTAGTACAACTTTGAGTAGCATCTTTCTGAACCTTACAATCAATATTTGGAAGGTGAAGCTGCGTGGATCGGGCATATAATGCGGCGGCTTTTGGGAAGAGAACTACGGCATTACATTACTTATTGGAAGAATCAGTTTACCGTCAGCAAGAGTTGCTGTGGTGTAGTGGTTATCACGTCAGTCTTACACACTGAAGGTCTCCAGTTCGATCCTGGGCAGCAACAATTTAGTTTTGCGTTCCGTCGTCCCATGTTTAAAATAAATTTTGATCATTAGATACAGTACCGGGAGATAAACCATCTATGTTGTAGATGACGTGCTGGGATGAGTCAAGGTGCTGTACACGCCCTTAGATTCTCGGCATTATAAAGAGAGCAATATCCTTTGGTTGATGAGAATATTTTGTAGAATTGCTTGTCTACTTAAGCTATGCTCACAATTTCTTGCATTATTATTATTATTATTATTATTATTATTATTATTATTATTATTATTATTATTATTATTAGCAATTAATCACCTTACCAAGTCGTTATATTGATACTGTGTACGAGCTAATACCCCGAACCAGCCAACTCGAAAGATTGACAATATATGGAGGAAATCAGAGTCGGGTGTTGTGAAGATCAATATTGATGCGTCATTTCATGCTGAAACTTTGGGCAGGAGCTTGCGGAGCCATGGCGAGAAATGACCATGGTAATTTCATTGCAGCGACTACCTGAGTTTTGCCTCATGTCTCTTCGGCGGACTTGGCGGAAATAAACGCTATCCGACATGGACTGATTCTAGCTGCTAATATAGGGTGCACAAAGATTGCTATCGAATCAGACAACGTGAATGCCCTTGAGGCGGTTTCAAATTTAAATGCCTAGGTGGGTAGCGTTGTACCAATCATTACTGAAGCAGCTCTTCTGGCTATGGAGTTTTCAAATATTTCCTTTGTTAAATGCTGTAGGGAAGCCAATCTTATCGCTAATGGGTTGGCAAAACACCGCTTTAGTTCTAGTGTTTCTGAATTCTGGGACTCTTCCCCCCTGACTTTATACGAGCTAATACCCTGAACCAGCCAACTCGAAAGATTGACAATATATGGGGGAAATCAGAGTCGGGTGTTGTGATGATCAATGTTGACTCATAAATTTCATGCTGAAACTTTGGCAGGAGCTTGTGAAGCCGCCGCGAGAAATGACCATGATAATTTCATTGCACCTACGACCTGAGTTTTGCGGCAAAATTGATAAATTTGATCCAAAATCCAAAGGATTTCACGAACTGAATTATTTAAAAAAAAATTCACCCAGCTGACCCTTTTGTGTGGCGCCCGACAGTCAGACGCCACAATACACTGTGTGACGCCTGTGTCTTAGGTGTCACACAGTGTAGTGTGGCGCCTATGTCCTAGGCGTCACACTAGGTCTCAGACGTCACACAACGTAGTGTCGGGCGTCACACAGTGTAGTATGACGTCTAAAACAAAGATGCCACATAAAAGGGTCAGTTGGATGAATTTTTTCCAAACATAGTTTAATTTGTGAAATCTTTTGACTCGTGAATCAAATTTATCAACTTTGTCGAGTTTTGCTTGGTGTCTCTTCGACGGACTTGGCGGAAATAAATGCATTCCGACATGGGCTGATTCTAGCTGCTAATATAGGGTGCACAAAGATTGCTATAGAATCAGACAACGCGAATGCCGTTGAGGCGGTTTCAAGTTCAGATGACTACATGGTAACGATGTATCAATCATTACTGAAGCATCTCTTCTGATTATGGATTTTTCAAATGCTGTAGGGAATCCACCAATCTTGTCGCTGGGTTGACAAAACACCGTTTTAGACCATCTGCAGCCGCATTCATTAAATACAGATGTCTAAACGTCCGCGAATGCATCCGGTCAGTGTCCGGGGGCGTCCGCTTTAAGCTCTCATTTACCTGCGTTCACATCCACACATCTTAAATTGAATCCCGCATTTCGACGAACAGGTTATGTGCGACATGACTAGAGCACACACACATGTCACGGAGTTGAGCAGTCTTGGCGAGCTCGTGGTCAGCTTGCGGGCGCGCGAGCTCCGGCCTTGGAGTGGCCGTGCGTGGGAGCTCCCGATGGGGCACGCGAGTGTTGAATAAACACAGTCTGCAGGTTTAGCTAGTGTCATTTTCTTTAGTTTTGTCAGTTTTGTCACTAGTTTCAGTTTAAGTCTGTCAATAAGAATAGCTCGAGTTTGTTAGCGTCAAGAGCGAGTTTGACGCCCTTCTGATCGCTCGTGGGATGGCACGAGCGCCACGATCGGTGGTGGCGCATAGCTAGGGGACCACGAGCCCGTTTCCTTTGATGTACCATGAATAAATTCAGTGAATGAAAAGCAGAAAAGTCACAAGTTTCCAGCGGCGCAAAACCTCCTTTCTTCTTCCTTCCTCCCGTCGAGTGAGATCAGAGTGAGCATTAGAATCAGAGAGAAGTGAGATTTGCCAACAATTGGTCATTAGAATCAGAGAAAAGTGAGATTTGCCAACAATTGGCATCAGAGCCAGGTTGTGGCCTTGGAAGATGGCAGAGACAGATGAGTCCGGTGGTAGCAAGTCACCGGTGACTCCGCGGACCTCCGGCGACAACGAGGTTGTCGTGGCAGAGAAGCCCATGACGCGGATGGCACGCGACACCGGCAGTGCGGCATGGCCGAAGCTGACACGGAGTAACTACACTGACGGGGTCGTCCTCATGCATGTCATGATGGAGGGACGACATCTTTGGGACGCCATCCAGACGGGCACGGCCGAGCGCAGTGAGGATTGCTTGGCGTTCGAAGCAATCCTTTGGGGGGTGCCACCGGAGATGGGGCCAACCCTCGCCGCCAAGGCAACGACGAAGGAGGCCTGGGATTCTCTGAAGACGATGAGGCTTGGGGTGGCGCGAGTGCGCGAGGCGAAGCTCGCGACCCTCACCAAGAAGTACGTCGACATCAAGTTCGCCGACGGTGAGTCGGTGGACGAATTTGCCATGTGCCTCACATCAATGGTGGCTCACATGGCGAAGCTCGGTGAGACAATTCCTGACAAATAGGTTGTTAGAAAATTTCTTCCAGTAATACCCAAGCAGTTCTCGCATATTGCTTTGTTGATCGAGACTCTAGTTGATCTCCACACGCTCTCCGTCGAGGAGCTGACTGGGAGACTGAAGGTGGCGGAGGAACGCCACAAGATGCATCAAGCCACCGACGGAATGGGGCGGCTGCTCCTCACAGAGGAGGAGTGGAACGCCCGCCTCAAAACTGGCGGCCAACATGCAGGCGGCTCCGGGGGCGACTCAGCACGGGGCCGTCACAGAAGGGGTCGCGGGCGCCGTTGCGGTGGCGGCGGGCGCGGCCAAAACGGGGGCGCTGGCACGGGGAACACCAACAACTCCGATGCCGCAACGATGAAGACCGCGACAAGTGTCGCTACTGCAACAACAGTGGGCATTGGATCTGTGACTGCAGGAAGAAGAAACACGACGAGGAGGCGAAGGCCCTCCTCGCTCAAGGGAATGACAGGGACGACGTCGACCCCACGCACCTCCTCATGCGCAAGTATGTGACCTGTCCGCGGATCCTGGCGATCGCGATGGGCACGTAGAGCTGATTGAGGAACGTGTTGAAGCTCACTTGGGCCTGGCCACGGACGCACACTCTGGCGTCTGGTACCTGGACACAGGGGCTAGCAATCACATGTCCGGCGAGGAGGCCTCGTTCAGTGAGCTCGACCGTCACGTCACCGACACAGTCAAGTTCGGATATGCATCGATCGTCGATATCAGAGGGCGCGGTTGTGTGCTCTTCACCGACCACGCCGGCGGCCACCGTGTCCTGAGAGGTGTATACTTCATCCCGCGGCTGAAGAGCAACATCATCAGCATCGGGCAGCTCGACCAGATTGGGTGCCGGTCGGAGATAGAGCACGACATCTTTACCCTCTATGACCAGCAACGTCGAATCGTGGCAAAGGTGCAGCGCGCCGGCAACCGGCTGTACCTGTACGTGCTCCAGCTCGCGCCCCCCGTCTGTCTGGCCGCACGGTGTGTGACGGACGAGGCGTGGAGGTGGCATGCAAGATACAACCACCTCAACTTCCAGGCGCTCCGTAAGATCGCCCAGCAAGGATTGGTGCGCGGGCTGCCCTCCATCGACCACGTCAGCCAGGTGTGTGACGGGTGTCTCGCCGACAAGCAGAGGCGCGCCTCGTTTCCTGCACACGCAAACTACAGAGCGGAGCAGATCCTGGACCTGGTGCACGACGACATTTGCAGGCTGATCACGCCCCCACGGTAGGTGGGCGGTGCTACTTCCTCCTCCTCGTCGACGACATGTCCAGGTACATGTGGCTGTCAGTACTTTGGTCCAAGGACGAGGCCGCATGTGCGATCGCGTGGTTCCAGGCTCCCGTGAAGATAGAGACGGGGCGCAAGCTGCGCGCTCTGCAGACGGACCGCGGTGGCGAGTTCACCTCCATCGACTTCAGCGGCTACTGTGCCGACCGTGGTGTGCAACGGCAGCTCACGACGCCGTAATCGCCTCAGCAAAATGGCGTTGTGGAGCGCCGCAACCAAACAGTGGTTGCCATGGCCAGGAGCATGATGAAGGCCACGTCCATGCTCGTAGATTTTTGGGGGAGGCGGTCACCACTGCCGTCTTCATCCTGAACAAATCGCCGACGCTCTCCGTGATCGGCATGACTCTGTACGAGGCGTGGCATGGTGATCGACCTCCGGTACACTTCGTGCGCACTTTTGGGTGCGCGGTTCATGTCAAGACGGTGAAAGCGCACCAAAGCAAGCTAGAGGACCGCTCCACTCCGATGGTATTCGTCGGGTACGAGGAGGGCGGCAAGGCGTACCGCGCCTACAACCCTGCGACCAAGTGCGTCCATGTCACCAGAGACGTCGTCTTCGACGAATCAGCAAGGTGCAACTGGGCCGACACAACTCATACTACTCCCGTGGCCATAGGAGAATCCTTCACACTGTACGAGCCAACCTACAAGGTGCAAATCATTCGCAGCAATGGTAAAGATGCAGGCCCGCAAACGCCAGCCACGATGGGAGCCAGTGCGGGGACGGGCACGCCCACACCCGTCATAAGTATGGACACAGTCGTGTCTGTCAGCAGCCCGAAATCGGCGGCTGATGATTGCAAACCCCTGCTGCAGCCGACACTCCAGTGGGGGTGGAGTTCGTGACGCCGCCCTCCAGGAGCCCAGTGCTGGCCGCCGCCACCGACGCGCGTGTGGCTCATCGCTTCCGCCGCATGTCTAACATTCTCAGGCTCCACTATGGCGCCGTCTAGCCAGATGAAAGACTGTTGATCGCCTCTGCTGAAGAACCAAGCACGTTCAGAGAGGCGGAGCTCAATCCAAGCCGGCGCAAGGCGATGATCGAGGAGGTGAACTCGATCGAGGAAAACAACACGTGGGAGCTCACTGGTCTCCTCGCAGGTCACAAGGCCATTGGTGTAAAGTGGGTGTTCCCCGTTAAGAGGGATTCGGCTGAAAAATCGTCAAGTACAAAGCTCGCCTTATCGCCAAGGGATTTGTGCAGAAGCCGGGGATCGACTTCGACGAGGTTTTTGCTCCAGTAGCTCGCTTGGAGTCCGTGCGTGTGCTGCTCGCACTCGCAGCGCATGAGGGATGGACGATCCATCATATGGATGTCAAATCGGCTTTCCTCAATGGCGAGCTGAAGGAGGAGGTCTACGTCGAGCAGCCGCCGGGCTTTGTCGTCGTCGATCACGAACGCAAGGTACTGAAGCTACGCAAGGCGCTGTACGGTCCACCAGGCGCCCCGCGCTTGGAACGCTAAGCTTGACGCCACACTTGTCGACATGGGCTTCCGCCGCTGGAACTCCGAGCACGCCGTCTACGCATGTGGGTCAGGCAGCGAGCTCCTTCTTCTGGGGGTGTACGTGGATGACCTGGTGATCACCGGAGCGAACGCCGTGGAGATCGACAGCTTCAAAACTGCAATGCAGGCCAAGTTTCGGATGAGCGATCTCGGGTTGCTCTCCTACTACCTGGGTACTGAAGTGCGCCAGGATGCTGATGGTGTGACCATTGCACAGAGCGCGTACGCCGACAAGATCATCGAGAAGGCGGGGCTGACAGGGTGCAATCCACGTCAGACTCCTATGGAAGCACGTGTGAAGCTGAGCAAGACAAGCATGACGGCTCCCACTGACGCTACGGAGTACATGAGCCTGGTGGGGACACTGCGCTACCTCACCCATTCTCGGCCAGACATCACCTTCGTCGTGAGCTACGTGAGCCGGTTCATGGAAGCGCCCACGGTCGAGCACCTGACCGCTGTTCAGCATATCGTCAGGTATGTGGTTGGCACCCGTGATCTTGGGTGTCACTTCCCTCGTTGGCGAGCCAATGGAGCCATGCTCGTCGGGTACAACGACAGCGACATGGTCGGCGACATCGACGATCGCAAGAGCACGTTGGGGGGGGGGGATCTTCTTCCTCGGTGATAGCCCTGTCAGCTGTCTGTCGCAGAAACAGAAAGTGGTTCCTCTTTCATCAGGTGAGGCTGAGTTCATCGCGGCTGCAACAGTCGCCTGCCAGGGCGTGTGGGTGGCTCGTCTGCTTGCGGAGATCACAGTGAAGAGCTTCAGGTGCCACTGCTTCTGGTGGACAACAAATTTGCCATAGCTCTCTGTAAGAATCCGGTTCTTCGTGACAGAAGCAAGCACATTGATGTGCGTTACCACTTCATCAGAGAGTCTGTGGAAGAAGGGAAAATGACTCTCGATTTCATCAGTATTGAAGATCAGTTGGCTGACATTCTCATAAAGCCCTTGGGGCGCATCAATTTCATCCAGCCGCATGAGAAGATTGGGATGAAGAAAATAAGGTAGGCAAACTAGGATTTAGGGGGTGATTGTTGAATAAACCCAGTCTGCAGGTTTAGCTAGTGTCATTTTCTCCAGTTTCGTAAGTAGTTTCAGTTTGAGTCTGTCAACGAGAATAGCTCGAGTTTGTTAGCGTGAGGAGGGAGTCTGACGCCCCTCTGATCGTTTTTGGGATAGCACGAGCGCCACGATAGGTGGTGGCGCATAGTTAGGAGGCCATGAGCCCAAAAATGCTACATCTATCTACAGAGCCTACGGGCTGTTACGTATTGTTTCTTAACTATTTTTTCTACCCCCTAATTTCAACCAGGTGGGGCCCAACCACTAGTCTTTATCCAATCACTTACCTCCACATCACTGTGTACGTAAAACTCTCACGTAATTTTACGTAGGTCTAGCGTTGCACCCATGAGCCCGTTTCCTTTGCTGTACCAGGAATAAATTCAGTGAATAAAAGGCAGAAAAGTCGTAAGTTTCCAGCGGCGTAAAACCTCCTGTTCTTCTTCCTCCGTCCCGTCGAGTGAGATCAGAGTGAACATTAGAATCAGATAGAAGTGAGATTTGCCAACAATTGGTCATTAGAATCAGAGAAGTGAGATTTGCCAACAGCGAGCTCCGGCCTCGGACCGGCCGTGGGCGCACGAGCTCCGTCCTCGCACCGGCCGTGGGCGCGCGAGCTCCGGCTTCGAGGCGGCCAACTGACGCATGCATGAGGGAGCTCGGCAGCCAGCTACACACACGCACATGCGGGGCGGGACGGCCAGCTGACGCACGCATGCCTGAGCCCGGCAGCTAGCTACACACACGCACACGAGGGAGCTCGTCGATGGCAGCCAGCACGCACGTACGAAGTGGCTCGGCGGCCAGCCTTGACCGCACGCAGCGGAGGCCGCACATCAAGCACAGCATGCAACAACTTGTGCTCAAATCAATTGGCATGGGCTGGTTAGATCACCCACTCACACACAGCAAACGAGCTCCGGGTCCAAAACCAGAGCAGCCCCTGCAGCCGGATCGAGTGTCGTGTGCGTGTCGTCCGAGGGCGCGAGCTCCGCGGCCAGAGCTGAAGCAGGCCATGCAGCGCCGCCCCGGCCGCCATGCGCGGCCGGGACGCCCGACGGCTGCATGCGGCGCTGGTCGCCTACTACGGCAGCATGCGTGGCCTGGCGCGCCACGCGGCGCTGGTCGCCTACTGCGGCAGCATGTGTGGCCTCGCGCCCGGCGGTAGCGCACGACGACTGCATAGCCGGCACCGGCGCGGCGCGAGCTGGTGTGGGCGAGCTCCGGTTCCGGTGCAGAGCAGCACGAGCGTGGTGTGGGCGAGCTCCGGCTGCAGAGCGGCGGGAGCGGTATGCGCGGCGGGGGCGTGCTTCGGCTCCAACGAAGTGCGGTCGATCTCCGGCTCCGACGCGGCGCGGTCGAGCTCCGACGCAGCGCGGTCAAGCTCGTGCGTTTGTCCTCCCCGACCCCGACACAGGCGGCGCGCTTACGGGCGGCGTCAGATCTGACGCAACGAGCTCTTTCAGGGTCGTCGTTCCTACGGCTACCAGAGCTGGCCATCAAGGACCGTGGATTGGAGCGGCTACGCGGCGGAATGGAGGCGTGCGGCGGCGGATTGGAGGCGCCGGCGGTGATGTGGAGGGGCTTTTCGCGACGGCGGATGGATAGGGTTTTGACCCGCATCCAGCGGTCTAACCCGCAGTTATACCGGTCGAGTGGTCGTGTTTACGGGTCACCGTAAAAAATTTACGGATCGCGCCGCGTTTGCAGTGTCTGCTCTGGCAGAAAAAAAACAACCCAAACCCGTGTAGTCGCCGGATTTTTTACGGGCCCAAACTAAAAAAAAATGAAGGGTTTTAATTAGGTCATTTTTTTTGAATCAGACACTGTCACGCGTTTGAAGAGGAAATAGGGGGTTCGACTATAGACACTCTTAGTTTCAGTGTTTTTGAATTCTGGGACTTTTTCCTCCGACTTTATTATTCCATAAATTGTAAACGATATGGCTATTGATTGAGAATAAAGTTGATGATTCATAAAAAAAGTCGTTACATTGATACTGACGCACACGAAAATGACCATCTATTTGTCTTCCTTATCTTTGTTCACCAAACAGTTCAGTCATGTTAACATTCCGGAATCTTTGTCATTCATTCTTTCGTGCTCTTTAGCAATCATATTTTATAGTACATGTAACTTAACTTCCATTAAGTGACAGCCTTCTATCCGAAACGACATTCTGTTTTCGATAGTGAGTGTAAGTTTTTGAGTGGCCTATCACAGTCACATGAAGAAACAACATGGAGGTCATCCCCGCAAAAATAATAAAAATAATAATAAATGGAGATCTGAAATTACCATGGCATATAAACAACACTTTATACATTTTGAGTGGCATTAACGACATGACAATACACATCAAATACACCCAACCTGTAGAGGCATGCTTCTCCTGACTCCTGGTATTGGGTGATCTTCGGCTCCGTTTAAAAAATATATATATATATATATAATGCGCCGGCCGGCTGATCTTTGGCACAATTTAGTTTTTTTTTTGATTTTTTTTCAGTACTTTTCCCCTCCATTTTGAGTTAACGCCGACGATAGTAAATCAGTTGGAGACAACTGGGCTCCTATAATATAATTTCCTTATGCAGAGTCCTACCACAAGCAAGCGGAATACCTGAAAGCTGCATCATTATTAACTACTGAACCACACCATTGAGTCATCAAAACTATTAAACCAAACTTAGTACTAAGTAACTTCTAACAACTACAGAGTGTCATACATCCTCCCAACCCGTTGCATGCCGCCTTGAAGTTTGCTTAAGTAAATACGAGACCACATCCAAGTAGAAAATGAAAGGAAAACAATAACAAGATATCAACTCAAGCAAACAATTCTAACCCTATAAACAATCACATTCATATATATTCTTTCTTGCTCAATGATGTAATGCAAGTGGATTTGTATGAAACTCAGAGGTGACCCATAATGCTCAATCACTGTACTTCTTTAGTTGTTTGCATAAGTCCAAATAAACCTTAACTTTAGTGAAATGCGTGCAAAGAAGTGCTAAAGTAGACCACGCTGTTTTTTGTGCACCAGGGATCACATGCTTTCTTTTACTAAAAAATAAGAAAAATAATTCAAAGACAAATTCACAAAAAAATCCAAAACAATTCTGGCATGCATCATCAAGCTTTTCTTGAAAAGAATTATTGATTTTTTTAGTCTTTATGAAAATGCAAGAATGAGGGAGAAGAAAAAAGAGGTTACGAAAATAACCTTTTTTATTTTACAACACATAATAGTGCGAATATTTCCATGAAACTTGGAATAGCGAGTCATCGAAATGTGATTTTTTTGGAAGCGTGAAAATAGTTTTTTTTTGTGTGTGAAAATGGGAGCAAGCGCTCCACAACTCACTTAGGCTTTACCAATCTTGTATTTTCCTCTCCTCCTACAAGTTCAAATCAACACATCTTCTGTTTTTTCATCTCCTCCTATAAGCACCTCATGAGTTTCTAGCTAGGTGTGAACACACTGTTTGCTCGTACTTAGATTTTGTGTTGAAATACAAAAAGTTTCTTCCCACAAAAAAAGAATATAAAACCTAAACCTTCTCTCTCAGCTTAAGCTTTGTTTGAATGAATGGGTGCTTTCAATACAATACAGTATTAGAACCAATATGTGTCGAATTCAAAGCCGTGCAATTAGTCCAACACCGTAGCTATTTTTTCAAGGATAATATTTGGCTAACTGTGATAGAATTATTAACTCCTGTAAGTTTTTATTATCCATTGTATGTGATTAAGACGGTTGATGTATTATATATGGGAAGCTAAATTTCAACTTTTATTGAAACTTGTGTACTCCATATGTTTTTATTTACTCCGCATATTAATTTTATCTTCGATCAAACTTTGTAAACTTTGATAAAATTTATAATCTTTTATTAATATCTACAATACCAAATCAGTACCATTAGATTCATCATTGAATATATTTTCACATCATAAATACTTATTATGTAAATGTCCATACTGTTTATAAACTCAGTCAATTTATAAAGTTTGACTTAGAACGAAGCTAATATGCAGAGTAAAAAGGAGGGAAGGAGAGAGAGAGAGGGAGAGAGGGAGAAAGAGAGAGCAACTACCTAGCAGGATAGTCCTGATAGACCTATTGGAACGGAGGAAAGTCTGCGGTTTTACAATATTATACATGAATATTTTAATTATCAATTTGTATTTCTTAAAACAATAGTTGATAATATAGTTTTATATAGTTTTGCATATTTGAATCAAAGATAATGCATCCTAATTAAGAAGGATGCAATCTTTGTTGCTATAAATTAGGTAACTCTGCAACTTTGCATCGAGGACATACGGATGATGCTACATTTTGCGTCATGATCAATTTTATATACCTGGTGTCCTTTCAAGTATGTTGAGGTGCTTATCTTAAGCTCTTGGGGCGCCGGACTTATCAGCCGTTCATTACATGCGCCATGCACAAGGTCGACTTGCATAAGCTAAAGAAGAGCTGAAAAGAAGAGCTGCCGATGGTACAAGACTGCCAGTAGTACGAAAGTACAAGGTGCATCGTACACACCAGGTTTTAGAGCTTTGACCTGGTACGTGCTTTGATCATGCGGGATTTTGACAGAAAATAATGTACTAATCGTAACTATTCTACTATTTCCATAGATTCTTTTATCCATCGAAAACTAACAGATTATGTGTTAGTCCCTTTCTGGAAAATGACGAGGCAATGGTGAGTTTTTGTCAGCTACAACATCTACACATGTTAGACGGCTAACTTATGATTGTGTTCTTTGTGTGACCTTGGGATTGTTGAAAATATGAACGATTTATCATGTGATTTTACTAACAGAAATAGTAGATAAATCATGACTATCATAGCAATTATAAAACAAGTCACGCGATCATACAAAAGTATGCAAGTAGCATCTGAAGTCGTGAGTAGGAATGGAACATATCTAGAACAAAAAGTTATGGCAGGAACTCAAACAAGAAGAACACAAACACATATTGAGTTGCACTAGCAGCACCAGTGGGATTAGCGTTGACATCATCATCGACCATGTTGTCGAAGAGGTTGTTGACGTCGGGGAAGAAGTCGTCATCCGAAAAGTGGTCGTCGACGTCCGTGATGTCTGTAATGAAGAGGCCAGTAGTCGCACAGAGCGCTCCCGAAAAACCTTATCACCCTTTTACCATACAGGACTGCAAGAGGCGTGGTTTCGGAGGACTACTGTCCTGACCTATAGTGCACGCCCCAAACCGGGATGGGGAGGAACCTAGCAGCAACTCAGAGATTCACTACTAGAAAAACGGCTATAGCTAATATGGACAATAATGACGCACCATGTATGTATTTGCGCCACTGCTATATAGCAGCGGCGCACCAGATACATGTGCGTCATTATTGGCCATATTACTAATGGCGCACCTGGCATGCAGTGCGCCATTACTAGTTTTTGTCCTGGCCCCACACCCTTACCAGACTTAGTAGTGGCGTACCAGGGGAAAGTGCGCCATTACTAGTTTAACTAGTAATGGCGCATCACACCCACGATGCGTCACTACTAACAATTTTTTTTCAAAACTAGTAATGGCGCACCACACAACAGGTGCGCCATTAGTAACCCTGGTTACCAATGGCGCATTCTTAGGAGGTGCGCCATTGCTATCCCTCCCCCACTATAACCCCTACGGACTCTTCCCTCCCCTGTCTCCTCCCCCGAAGGCCGACCCTAACCACCTCCCGCCGCCGCCTGGTCCTCCCCTGCCGATTGACCGAGCGCGCTAGGGTTCCTCCCCCGCCGCCTGGTCCTCGCCTCCTCCCTACGACGAGCGAGGGCCTCCTCCGACCCCGACGAGCGCGAATCCGACGCTCTCATCCCGCCGGTCGCTGCCGTCCTCCGCCGCCGGTGAACAAAGGCCACTGCCGCGACTCCTCGTCGCCACCTCTCGCCGTCTCTTCCTGCGCGTGGCCGGCGGCTGCTCTTCGTCGACCTCTGCCTGGGGGTGAGCCTCTCTTCCTTACATCTATATTCCTTGTCCATCCCTCTGTTCCCTGTTCCTCTCTCGTTCATGCTGCTAGTTACACACATGATTTGCTTGATGTATGTATGTTGATGTTAGGTAGTACTCCAGATATGATTTGCTTGATGGATGGATGAGTGGTGCTAGTTGCTTGCTAGATGGATGGATGAATGGTGCGACTACGTAGAATTATTAGTCTAAGTTACTATCTCTATAGTAGATAGTAATATTTTCACCTAAAGTTTGTGCAAAGGTTATTCAATCCATCTAAAATAATATATGTGGATAGGAGATAGTAGTAGTGTTTATCAGTAATTTTGGTATGAGGGTCTACCAATGCATCTAGGGGTTAAGAGACTTATAATGTTGCTATATCTGAGTGGCCTATGTTTTGGTATAAGAAATTTTGCAATATGGTTAGGCATGAGAGGTTGTTCATAATATTCTCTGTTTTACCCCATCTTTTGTACTTGTTCATTGTTGCTATATCCGAGTGGCCTATGTTTTGCCGGAATGTTGATTCATTTTCGTTCCGGCAAATTTCAGGCGCTCCATATGTCCACTTTTTAGTAAATGTCATGCCCAAATTTTCTCTGTTTTAGGAAATGTCTGACGACGAAGAGAATTCTTTATGTGCGAATACTGCCAAGACAAGCGCGACCTTTGCGACACGCCTTACCTAGTTGATGATAGGCGCTTCAGCATCATGCTGGATGAGGACTTCGAAGTGGATACAGTAAGTCACAACGACAAGTCTTTTTTCGTAATTAAGCATGACTTCTTTTGCTTCAACTTATATTTTTTATTTTTTACTATTCTACTAGTGTATCCCCTGTCATGCAAGACATTATGTGTTGGATAAGATTGGTTTCAGTACTGAAATAAATATGGAGGTAAAGATAGTTCACTTGAGGACCGAGATGGTTATACTTTTGCCGTAAAATTGGACAATGCAGACACCTACTCCTTTTTTGAATGCAAAACAATGCAAGGCTTATGCATTTGAGCCTAATATGCTTATCACCTTTGATATTCGTCCGGAAGATGAAATTGAAGGTAATATCGACATCTGGGTCGATGTGCAGACGCCTCCAGTTCTACCATTATGTGAGTTTCTCAACCACATTTATTAAGTAATTTATATTGTTTATTTAAAAATAGTTGACAACTTATTTCCATTGACAGCTTATTTTCATTCTTCAAAAAATGTACGGAAAATGCTAGACAGAACCTATTACTACAATGATGAAGCAAAATTAACTTGTAAGGAGAAACATCATCTTGTCGCATTTATCAATGATCTTGAGAATTACAATACCTATCACCAAACTCCCCAACATTATGGTCAATATGTGCCACTAGTGCACGTGGTGAACTACGGTAACATGCATGGAGATTGCATCGTAAGATTTTCTACTATTACGACATCCATGCATATTTTGCATAAATTCTTGTAAAACTAAACTACATTGCTAGCTACAAAGCTAATACTATATTTTCAACAGAAAATCCCGCAAGATTTTGTGCCTCATCTAATGTTACCAAGAGGTCGCGTTGATGTTATGATGATACGACCAACACGGTCAGGTCAGCCTAGGTATCTGCATCACTCCTGTCCATACCGGATTTCTAAAACCGATGAAGTCATGACAATCAAAGAATGGAAAAAATGTATGGTCAATCGTAGAGAGCTACTTGGAAGCAACATTGTGCGTAGGCCAAGAATTGGAGACAAGATGATCTCCATTCTCCATAATGGAGAGTCAGGGCCTATCTTGTTTTATGATATTCTACCTAAGCAGAGGAGTAGGTCCTAGGTACAATGTGTTATTATGTGCTACAATGTGTTAGAGTTGACGACGATGATGATGAGGAGTTGTGATTATGACTAGTGACCAACTTTTGTTATATGATGTCTCATTGACGAAAATGATATTAAATAGTATTGGTGGTAATGACTATGATGATTATTAGCTATTTCCGAGATGATGTGATGATGTGCTACAATGTGTTAGAGTTGACGATGATGATGATGAGGAGTTGTGATTATGACTAGTGACCAACTTTTGTTATAAGATGTCTCATTGAATATGATGATGATTACTTCTACATCACTATATATCGCTATTTTCGAGATGATGTGATGATATTTTATGAAACTATTGTATAGAATATGTATCACTTACTTCTACATCACTTATATATGTATCACTATGATGAATTGTATTCGGAGACTAATCTTCTATTGTATTCGATAAATCTGCTGTTTATATGTTGTGCTGTTTATATTCTGTGCTGTAATGTATTTTGTAACCTGTGCAAATATCAGAAAAGCAAAATAAATAAATAATTCCTAATATTCATAGTAGTGGCGCACCATCTAAAAGTGCGCCATTAGTAACCCACAACAGTGGCGCACTTCTGGGCCTAGTAATGCCGCACCAGGTGGTGCGCCACTGTTATGTAGATTAACAGTGGCGCAACAGGCGTGTGCCATTACTATTTATTAGTAGTGGCGTGATAATAGTGGCGCACCTATAGTGCGCCATTAGTAGCCAAAACAGGTGCGCCACTAACAACCTTTTTTCTAGTAGTGATTGGAACTCGATGGCGTGATGAAGATGATGTTCTCGCGTGTTTCTGTGGAGAGGAGCGACGGGAGGCAAAGCACAAGAGGGAGAAGAAACGAATAGGAATCAACCATCTCCCAAGCGATCTTTCGTACAATCGTGCGTGGAAAAAATTTAGTCATCCGCTCGGCTCATTCCCGCAACGCGGCGCGGCGTGACGAGGCGAGGCGGGCGGAGGAGGAGGAGTGCGCGTGTATGTGTTTCTTATTCTCACGCTCATACATGTGGGGAAACATCCTGTCCTATAAGGAGGTCCAGCTCCTACCAAACTAGCAATGTGGGACTAAACTTTAGTTCCACCTCTTGCCTTGCACGAATGGGCTAAGTGAGCCTCTAGGATTCATTAAGAATTCTGAGAAGGTTATTGGGCTGGCCCATAGCGGTTAAATTCCAGCAATTCCCCACCAGATCCCACATGCACATAAAATTTGCCTTTGGTTCCAAAACACTGTTTATATACCGGTACTGCAATGGAGGTTGTTAAGTTGCCTAGAACTCTATGCTACACTAGTAAAGAACTTGAACAGTGGACTCTTCCTTGAACTGCAAGTTTTCTACGAATCTAGCTTCATAGAGAGCCTTGACCGATACTAGGCTATTGTGGGACTTCCCCGAGGGTGGAGTTTATGCGTCATACTCCGAGGCCTTTCATGAGTTTAGTAGAGATCACTCTACTCTCATAGATTGTGACATTAACAATCAGACTCATATATGTGTGTTCTTCGAAAGATGTTCTGGAGGAGAACATCTCTGCTTTAATAAGTCACTTAGAACACATTAAGATATATATCAACCTGCCATGCAGTTTAGGAAAGTATTGCATCTTCATGGAGTGGTATTATCAATGGTATGGATACTCTCCTCTCAGTTGACCAACAACTTGTCTTCCACATCTAATTCACGGGATCTACGATCACATAGAATAGGTTACCACTATGAACAACTCATATTCTGGGTCTCATACCCATTACCTTCGATGCATTATCTATCACATTACGTGATAGATCCTTAGTGAAAGGATCTGCCAGATTTTTAGATGTTTGGACATAATCCAATGCAATCAAAGTTGTCAGAACCGCGATTCTGAATCGGATCAGAGCTCCGTTGCTAGGATCGTGAATCGTGGTATCTTAACTAGCAGGATCGTAGAAACTTAGATTCTATGAGCAAAGTCGTAGAATCGGAGGGGCTAGTTTGGATCGTAAGATTGTAAGATTTGAATACTTGAGTCATGGTTGTGACAACCTTGAATGCAATAATTCCGAAGTTTCTCATTTTCCTGACAGATTTTAACCTTCTCCGAACATGTATTAATGACTTCATCTAATCCTTTGAACTACTCATTTTGGCGACCACAGTTTGATTGTCGCAGTTCATAAGGACACCCAGTACAGGTTTCTTAACAACCGATAAGTCATTCAAGAGCCGACGAAGCCAATCTGCTTCGACCGTAGCTGTATCTAGTGCCGTGAGTTCTGCTTCCGTTGTTGACCTTGTTAAGATGGTTTGCTTGCAAGACTTCCAAGAAATAGCGTGACCACCATGATTGAATACATATTCGCTCGTGGCCTTTATATCATCAGCCTCAGATATCCAGTTTGAGTCACTATACCCTTCAAGTACCTTTGGGTAATCGGTGTAGTGAATTCCATAACTCATAGTGCCCTTCAAATAGCGCTTAACTCTTTTTAGAGCTTTCCAATGATCATCTCCTGGTTTTGAGACAAATCGACTCAGTTTGCTAACAGCAAAAGAGATGTCAGGTCTCCTAGCGCTTGCTAAATACATAAGCGAGACAATTATCTGAGAGTATTTCAATTAATCTCTAGCAATTCTTCAATTCTTTCAAAGCAACACACTAGCATCATAAGGTGTTGGAGAGGACTTGCAACCACTATAACCAAAGCGACACAAGATCTTTTCCACGTAGTGAGATTGAAGCAATGTAATCCCACCATCATCACTTTTCAACAGCTTGATATTCATAATAACATTAGCTACTCCTAAATCCTTCATCTCGAAACAACGAGATAGGAAATTCTTGACCTCCTTAATAACATTCAGATTTGTTTCGAAAATCAATATGTCATCAACATACAAGCAAAGGATAACCCCCTCGCCCCCACCATGGCGATAGTACACGCATTTGTAAGCTTCATTTACAACAAATCCTGTAGCTGTTAAAGTTCTTTCAAACTTCTCATGCCACTTCTTAGGTGCTTGCTTAAGCCCATACAGAGACTTCAACAATTCACGTACTTTTCCTTCGTGACTGTCCACTATAAACCCATCTGGTTGTTCCACATAAATTTCCTCGTTCAACTCTCCATTTAGGAAAGCAATCTTAACATCTATTTGATGAACGAGAAGACCATGTGAGGCAACTAGTGAAAGTAGTACTCGAATAGTGGTCAGTCGAGCCACAAATAAGTAAGTATCAAAGAAGTCTTCAACTTCCTTTTGGGTATAACCCTTGGCCATGAGCCGTGCCTTGTACTTGTCAATAGTACCATCAAGCCTAAGCCTCTTCTTGAATACCCATTTACACCCATAAGGACGATCAGTTATCTCCTAAGTTTCATTTGCCAGGATGGAATCCATCTCACTACGGACCGCTTCCTTCCAGTAGTCAGCATTTTTAGATGCATACACCTTTGAAATAGAACTAGGAGTGTCATCTATGGGATATACAAGAAAATCATCACCAAAGAACTTTGCAGTCCTCTGTCTCTTGCTCCTTCTAGGAGTGTCATTATTGTCTTCCACGAGATCTTCAAGATGTTGCGTTGCAATGGTAGGTTCAGAAATTGCAACTAGATCTTGACTCGATGAACTAGGTATCTCCTAATTTGATGAGCTACCCATATCCTTCATGGGAAAGATATCTTCGAAGAAAGTCGCATCATTCGACTCCATAATTGTACCCACATGCATGTCAAATACCTCAAATTTTACAATCAAGAATCTATAACAATGCTATGAAAGCATAGCCTAAGAAAATACAATCCATAGTTTTTGGTCCAAGTTTTCGCTTCTTTGGAATTGGTATATTGACTTTTTCCAACCAGCCCCAAGTTCGTAGGTAAGAGAGTCTTAACCTTTTCTTCTCCCATTCATCGAAAGTAGTTATCTATTTGTTCTTTGTGGAAACTCGGTTTAGGACATGACATGCAGTCAATATCGCCTCTCCCCACCATGCCTTGGAGAGATCCGATGTGTCTAACATGGGGTTAACAAAATTAGTTAGAGTATGGGTCTTTCTTTCGGCTACCCCATTTGACTGAGGTGAATAGGGAGGGGTCCTCTCATGGATTATACCATGTTCCGCACAAAAGGAATCAAATTCATTGGAAAAGTACTCTCCACCACGATCGGACCTAAGCCTCTTGATTTTTCAATCAAGTTGGTTTTCCACTTCAGCTTTATAGATCTTGAAGAAATTTAAAGCCTCATCTTTAGATTTTAAAAGATACACATGGTAGTATCTGGTGGAGTCATCGATTAACGTCATAAAATATTTATTTCCACCTTTTGTTAAAACGCCATTCATTTCATAAAGATCTGAATGTATGAGTTCTAGTGGCGCAAGATTTCTTGTTTCCACAATTGTATGAGACTTACGAGGTTGCTTAGCTTGCGCACAAGCTTGATACTTAGATCCCTTGACAACAGTGAAGTTGGGGATTAAGTTCAACTTGGCTAGCCGCTCATGCAACCAAAATTGACATTACACAGACGTGAATGCCACACATTTGATTCACTATTATTGCAAACATGATTAACAACTTTATTACAAACATCTGACAAGGATAGTGTGAACAAGCCTCCAGAATCATAACCTTTACCTACGAACGTTCCATGCTTGGATATTACAAATTTATCAGACTCAAAGACAAGCTTGTAGCCATCTCTACACAGAACATATCTGCTAACAAGATTTTTATTGACGGAGGGGACATAGTGCACGTTCTTGAGCCGCACGATCTTCCTCGAAGTAAACTTTAGATCGACCGTGCAAACACCATGAACAAAAGCACTTGAACTGTTGCCCATCAGGACAGAAGTTGTCCCTGCGGTCTGATAAGAAGAAAACAGGGAAATATCACCGCATACATGCATATTAGTACCGTGTCAATCAACCAATCAGGGGAACGACATACTGAGGGAATAGTGGGAAGTATACCATACCCAACATCCTCCATCTCAGCATCACCAATGACAACATTGACAATCGTGTCACCTTTCCATGTTGACGCTTATCATAATGGTTAGGGTGGCTAGGTGCCCAATGATCAGGATCTCCGCAGGCATGACAAACACCTTTCTTCTTGTCGGTCTTGTTCTTGAAGTTGGTGTGCTGTGAAGCCTTGTTCTTCCTATCAAACATTCCCTTACCATCAAACTTGCCCTTTTTCTTGAACTTGTGGGGCTCGAAGTTTTTCTTCGGTACCATATTGGAACTGGAACCTCCCTCAATACCTCGATCACGTATGTCTTTTGCTATTGCCTTTATTCCACGTCAAGAGTACCAATGAGATCCAAACAGAAAGCTCCATCCTCTTATGCTTTAGAAAGGTAACAAAGTTCCTCCATGAGGGAGGAAGCTTAGTGATAATACCTCTGCCAACAAACTTCTCCGATAACATACAATTGAAGTGCTATAGTTCTCTAGCAAACAACTGTATCTCGTGAGCTTGCTCAACCATAGAGCACTCATCAGTCATCTTGTAATCATAGAATTGTTCCATGATATACAACTCAGTGCCAGCATCCGAGATTCCAAACTTTGCCTCGAGTGCGCTCCACATATCTTTTCCATTACCAATTGACGCATAAGCATCAACTATGTTCTCACCACGAACACTCAAGAGTGCAACCTTAAACAAGGTATCGGTTTTCTGAAAAGCGAGTTCCTGTTGAGGATCAATAACTCCTTGAGGTTTGCCAAGCGTGGCGTCATAGCAGCTCATGGTTTGGAACTATAGAACAACCCTCACACGCCACCTCTTATAGTGCACACCCTCAAATATAGGAGGCCTCATGGAAGCAGCAAAACCACTCGAGGTAAAGTGCCTATGATAAGGTTTTTGGATTGTTGGAAATATGATTGATTTACCATGTGATTTTACTAGGAGAAATAGTAGCAAATCATGATTACCATAGCAATTATAAGACAAGTCATGCGATCATACAAAGAGTATGCAAGTAGCATCTGAAGTGGTGAGTAGGAACGGAACATATCTTGAACAAAAACTAGAACAAGAAGTTGCGGAAGGAACTCAAACAAGAAGAACACGAACACATACTGAGTTGCAGCAGTAGAAGTAGTGGGATTAGCATTGACGTCTTCATCGGTCATGTTGTCGAAGAGGTTGTTGACGCCGGGGAAGAAGTCGTCGTCGGCGTCCATGGGGCCATGAAGAAGAAGCCGGTAGTCGCGCAGAGCGCTCCCCAAAGACCTTATCACCCTTCTCCCATACATGACTCTAAGATGCATGATTTCAGAGGCGTACTGTCCCAACCTGCGGTGCACGCCAGAAGCCGGGATGGGGAAGACGTTGGGGAATGTTGCATGGGAAACAAAAATTTTCCTACGCACACGAAGACCTATCATGGCGATGTTCATCTACGAGAGGGAGATTGGGTCCACATACGCTTGTATATCACTAAGCGGTAAGCGTTAAGAAACGCAGTTGATGTAGTGGTATAGCTTCGTGATTCAAATCACCATCGTCCCACGATCCGTTCCGATCTAGCGCCGAACGGACGACACCTCCTCGTTCAGCACACGTACAACTCGATGACGATCTACGCCTTCTTGATCCAGCAAGAGAGACGGGGAAGTAGATGAGTTCCCCGACAGCGTGATGGCGCGCCGGTGGTGGTGATGATCTACTCCCGCACGACTCAGCCCGAGCTCCGCAGAAATCCGATCTAGAGGAAGAACTACGAGGTATAGGTTTGAGTTTCACGTGGCAAAGTTGTGTCTCAAAAGCCCTAAAAGCACCAATATATATAGGAGGAGGGGAGGGGCTAGCCTTGGGGCTCAAGGTATCCCCAAGGGCGCCGGTCGAAGGGAGGAGGTGGACTCCCACCCCAATTCGGTTTGGGGGAAGGAGTCCACTCCTTCCTTCCCACCTCCCTCTTTCCTTTTTCCCCTTTCCTTTGGTATTTTCTCTTGTAGCGCCATAGCCCTCTTGGGATGGCCTCACCAGCCCACTAAGTGCTGGTGCTCCACCCTAGGGTTACTGGGCTCACTCCCGGGTGGGTGGTCCCCTCCCGGTGAATACCCGGAACCCATTCGTCACTCCCGGTACACTGCCGGTAATGCCCGAAATCTTTCCGGTGACCAAATGAAACCATCCTGTATATCAATCTTCGTTTCCGAACCATTCCGGAAACCCTCATGACGTCCATGATCTCATCCGGGACTCCGAACAACCTTCGGTCACCAACACATACAACTCAACTATACTAGAACATCATCGAACCTTAAGTGTGCAGACCCTGCGGGTTCGAGAATTATGTAGACATGACCCGAGACACTCCTTGGTCAATATACAATAGCGGGACCTGGATGTCCATATTGGATCCTACATATTCTACGAAGATCTTATCGGTTGAACCTCTATGCCAAGGATTCATATAATCCCGTATAACATTCCCTTTGTCCTTCGATATGTTACTTGCTCGAGATTTGATCGTCGGTATCCCTATACCTATTTCTATCTCGTTACCGGCAAGTCTCTTTACTCGTTCCGTAATACAAGATCCCGTGACTTACACTTGAGTCAAATTGCTTGCAAGGCTTGTATGTGATATTGTATTACCGAGTGGGCCCCGAGATACCTCTCCGTCACATGGAGTGACAAATCCTAGTCTTGATCCATGCTAACTCAATGGACACCTTCGGAGATACCTGTAGAGCACCTTTATAGTCACCCAGTAACGTTGTGACGTTTGATACACACAAGGTATTCCTCCAGTGTTAGTGAGTTACATGATCTCATGGTCATAGGAATGAATACTTTACACGCAACAAACAATAACAACAAAATGACATGATCACATCCTACGTTCATAGTTTGGGTCTAATCCATCACATGATTCTCCTAATGATGTGATCCAGTTAACAAGAGACAACACTTGCATATGGTCATAAAACCTTAACCATCCTTGATCAACTGGCTAGCCAACTAGAGGCTTGCTAGGGACATTGTTTTGTCTATATATCCACACATGTATCTATGATTTCATTCAATACAATTATATCATGGATAATAAACGATTGTCTTGAAACAAGAAATATAATAATAACTATTTTATGATTGCCTCCAGGGCATATTTCCAACAGTCTCCCACTTGCACTAGAGTCAATAATCTAGTCTCACATCGCTATGCGATTTACATTGGAATGAATCTAACATCCATACAGTTCTGGTGTTGATCATGCTTCGCTCGTGGAAGAGGTTTAGTCAGCGGATGTGCAACATTTAGATCCGTGTGCACTTTGCAAACATTTACGTCCTCTCCTTCGACGTAGTCGCGGATGAGGTTGACGCGTCGTTTGATGTGTCTGGTCTTCTTGTGAAACCTTGGTTCCTTTGCTGAAGTAATGGCACCAGTGTTGTCTGATATGTATCCGTCGTATCTATAATTTTTGATTGTTTCATGCCAATATTCTACAACTTTCATATACTTTTGGCAACTTTTTATACTATTTTTGGGACTAACATATTGATCTAGTGCCCAGTGCCAGTTCCTGTTTGTTGCATGTTTTTTCTTTCGCAGAATATCCATACCAAACGAAGTCCAAATATAATAAAAACTTACGGGGATTTTTTTTGGAATATTTATGATTTTTGGGAAGAAGAATCAACGCGAGGCGATGCACGGAGTGCCCACAAGCCCTGTCACCGCGGCCAGGGGGTGGGCCCGCGGCAGGCAGGCTTGTGGCCACTCCTTAAGGCGGTTGGATCCCTTCTTTCGCCGCAAGAAATATAATATCCGGAAGAAATCGTGTTAAAATTTCAGCCGAATCGGAGTTACGGATCTCCAGGACTTTAAGAAACGGTGAAACACACAATCTGGGAGCGCAGAAACAGAAGGACACACAGAGAGAGATATCCAATCTCGGAGGGGCTCTCGCCCCTCCGCCGCCATGGAGATCATGGACCAGAGGGGAAACCCTTCTCCTATCTATGGAGGAGGTCAAGGAAGAAGAAGAAGGAGGGGGGCTCTCTTCCCCTCTCTCCCGGCGGCGTCGGAACGCCGCCCGGGACATCATTGTGTGACGGCGATCTACACCAACACCTCCGTCATCTTCACCAACATCTCCATCATCTTCCCCCATCTATGTTCAGCGGTTCAATCTCCCGCAACCCGCTGTACCCTCTACTTGAACATGGTGCTTTATGCTACATATTATTATCCAATGATGTGTTGCTATCCTATGATGTCTGAGTAGATTATCATTGTCCTATCGGTGATTGATGAATTGCTATGATTGGTTTAATTTGCTTGTGGTTATGTTGCTGTCCTTTGGTGCCCATCATATGATAGCGTACGTGGATCACACCATATGGTTAGTTGTATGTTGATAGGACTATGCATCGGCAGACTAGAGTGACAGAAGCTTCAAACCTAGAATAGAAATTGATGCATATGGGATTGAAGGGGGACCAATATATCTTATTGCTATGGTTGGGTTTTACCTTAATGAACTTTAGTAGTTGCGGACGCTTGCTAATAGTTCCAATCATAAGTGCATAGAATTCCAAGTAAGGGATGACATGCTAGCAGAGGCCTCTCCCACATGATACTTGCTATCGATCTAGTAACATAGTCAATTGCTTAGGGACAATTCCGCAACTCCTACCACCACTTTTCCACACTCGTTAGACACTCGTAGTTGTTTCTTTATCTAACCAGCCCCTAGTTTTATTTACGTGTTCTTTACTTTCTTGCAAGCCTATCCTATCACTCCTACAAAGTACTTCTAGTTTCATACTTGTTCTAGGTAAAGCGAACGTAAAGTGTGCGTAGAGTTGTATCGGTGGTCGATAGAACTTGAGGGAATATTTGTCCTACCTTTAGCTCCTCGTTGGGTTCGACACTCTTACTTATCGAGAAAGGCTACAATTGATCCCCTATACTTGTGGGTTATCAAGACCTTTTTCTGGCGTTGTTGCCTGGGAGAGATAGCGTGGGGTGAATATCCTCGTGTGTGCTTGTTTGCTTTATCACTAAGTAGATTTATTTGCTGTTCTAAGTTGTTATCTATCTTTAGTTATGGATATGGAACACGAAATACCAAAAAAACTAGGTGTACTTGCTACTCATGGAGATGGGGAACCTCCTAAAACCGTCGAGGCTCGTTATGTGGAAAATATTTTGCACTTCTTTAATAATCCTGAGAAAGCCCCATTCAATTATATAATGGGATTAAATCTGAGAATGGTTGGGTACCTGAACTGTACCTCAACCGAACCCACATGAGCTAGATTCAAACCTGAACCTAAACCAAACCCATATGAGCTAGCTTGACACCCAACCAAAACCAAACCTGCTATTTTTCTTACCCAAATTGAACTAAACCAATCCTTTAACTATGGGTTGGAACTGTTTACAGAAATGGGTTAAGAACTATTTGATCAATGGTTGACAGTGTTACTCTTTGAATCAGTCATGTAGTCGTCCAGCCGAGATGATATGCCCTTGCGCCGCTTTGCCGCCCCCTCCGCCCACCAGTGCGGCATTTCGTTGTGTACCTTGCCTCCAGACCCGGACCCTCCTCCATCCGGTCCGAGCTCCATCTCCGCTGGAGCATCTGGCTCCACAGGCCGCCAAGACCCTGACCGCAAGCTCGTGCGCGTCCCCCGAACACCGGAGCCATCGCCGGTGCCGCCAAAAGCGCTAACCTCGTCGTCGCCGCCACCCAACTCCCCACCATTCGGGGAAGCAACGACGGCAGCACCGGCGGAGACACGAGGCCTCCTGTTCCTCTTCCCGCCGGCGCCAGAAGAAGCGCCGACGCCGTGTGAAGAGGCCAGCGCGGGGGTATCCGGGCTGGCGGCGCCGGCCAGGCGCAGACTGCGGTGGGGCGCGTCAATGGCAAGGGACTTGAGGGAGCCGTCGTCGGCGGTGGCGGCGGGGGAGCCGAGGCCGAGGGAAACGGAGGTCGACAGCGACGATGCCGGCGTGCTCAGCAGGCCGCCCATCACCGCCGGCGGCGACTGTGGGGCGGGGGCGGGGGTGATGGTGGCCCTTGCGCGCGTGTGTCGACGGCGCATCGGGTGAATGGGGTTGGGGTGGAACCGTGCACCGGGGAAATAACCGGATTGCACCCACAATTTCTAGCCCAAAATAAACCAAACGGTTTAGGCCCAAAACCACCCATATCCAAACTGCTTTCTGTGTAAAACCCAAACCAAACCAAACTTAAAAAGCGTGAGCCCAATATAACCTAAACCATTCAAAACCCAGTATAAAAACCAAACCATTTAAACCAGTTTTTCTAAAACCATTCTCAGATTTAAATGGGATACACATTGGATCAACGTAAATACTTTAGGGATTATCGCTTGACTCAAAAAGGGAAACTTTTGTGGGATCAAATCCATTTGTGGAAATGGTATGCTTGGGAACTATGCAAGAGATATGGTGTTACTTGTTGCTCTAGGATGAAGGCTCCACACCTTCCCTTTTCTTGGGAGTTTAATGATCATAGAACCTTGGATTATTATACTAATGATTAAAATGTGTGATTACTATGATGTGGATCAAATAGAAGAGTTTGTTGCTTTTATTGGTGCTTATGAAATTGAGGCTTTGTTTAAAAGGTGTGATGATAATGATGATGCTCCTTACCGATCTGAAAATTTGGCTATGCTTCGTTATTGTTATACTAATTATGAATATAATGCCCATATTGAACGATTTAAGTAGAAATCCTATGCTGCCCAAGAAGAGACTATTATTTTGCAGGAAACTATGGAAGAAGAAAATGCTGAAATTGTGAGCTCATTAGATGAAAAAGATGAAGAGGAGAGCGAAGAACAAAAGGAGGAAGAGCGGACTAGCTACCCGTGTCCACCTTCTAATGAGAGTAACTCTTCTACTCATGCATTATTTAATTTCCATTCGTTCTTACCGAAGGATGAATGCTATGATCCCTTGGATTCGTTTGAAATATCCCTTTTTGATGAACTTGATGCTTGCTATGCTTGTGGCCATGATGCCATTATGAATGATGCTTATGAAGATGAGCTAGATATAGTTCCTTATGTTACACATGATGATTTTTATGAATATAATATGCATGTGCTTGCTGCTCCTACTTGCAATTATTATGAGAGAGGAACTACATCTCCACCTCTCTATGTTTCCAATACGATAAAATTGCAAGAAACTGCTTATGCTATGTATTGGCCTTTACTTGATGTGCATGAATTGTTCTTTTATGACATGCCAATGCATAGGAAGAGAGTTAGACTTCGTCATTGCATGATATATGTTACCTTGTACTCACTACTAAATTTCAAATCATTGCTAATTAAAATTGGCTTTGATATACCTTGGGATCCGGGTCGATCCATTACTTGAGCACTTTATGCCTAGCTTAATGGCTTTAAAGAAAGCGTTGCCTGGGAGACAACCCGGAAGTTTTAGAGAGTCATTTATTTCTGTTGAGTGATTTTATTTAGTTTAAAAACAAAAAAAATATAGAGGGGAACTTAAAACTTTTTCAAAAAGAGAAGCGATTGAAAGGTGATGCATTGCGGAAGTGAGGGTCGACCTTGAACACTTGTGTTCATTCTCATGGAAACAATGTAGAATTTTTCATGGAAGTTTATCACAAAAATAATTATCCCCTTGTACAATTTCTTTGTGTTTTTAAAAATAATTTGGCAAGTAAAGCCTTTACGGTTAGTTTGGGTGACAGTTGTTTGATCACGCTGAGAAAAGACAAAAACTTTTGCTCACGAAATTAATTTTCATTTTTATTATGGAAGATATTTTGAGTTGATTCTTTTTGCTGCTGATTTATATTCAAATTTTCCAGACGTTCGTAATTTTTCAGATTTTTTGAGATATCATAAGTATACGGAATATACAGATTGCTACGGACTGTTCTGTTTTGACAGATTCTGTTTTCTATGCATTGTTCTCTTATTTTGATGAATCTATGGGTAGTATCGGGGGGTATGAACCATGGTGAAGTTGGATTACAGTAGATATAATGCTAATATGAATTTAGAATGAGTTCAAAACAGTACTTGAAGTAGTGATTTATTTTATTATACTAACGGATCTCACGAAGTTTTGTTGAGTTTGTGTGATTGAAGTTTTCAAGTTTTGGGTGAGAGCACGATGGATGAAGGAATAAGGAGAGGCAAGAGCCTAATCTTGGGGATGCCCGAGGCCCCCCAAGGTAATATTCAAGGAATACTCAAGCGTCTAAACTTGGGGATGCCCCGGAAGGCATCCCCTCTTTCGTCTACAATCTATCGGTAATTTTACTCGGAGCTATATTTTAATTCGTCACATGATATGTGCAAATGCTTGGAGCGTCTTTTGTGTTTATTTTTCATTTTTCTTTTATGCACCATGCTGGTATGAGATAGTCCTTGGTTGGCTTTATAGAATGCTTCTTGTGCTTCACTTATATCTTTTGAAGTTTGGATTGCCTGTTTCCCTACACATAGAAAACCGCCATTTGTAGAATGCTCTTTTGCTTCACTTATATTTGTTAGAGCGGGGCATATCTTTCGTAGAAAGAATTAAACTCTCATGCTTCACTTATACATATTTAGAGAGTTAACAAGAGTTGGTCATTCACATGGTTAGTCATAAAATCCTACATAAAACTTGTAGATAACTGAATATGATATGTTTGATTCCTTGCAACAGTTTTGCGACATGAATATGTGATATTAGAGTCATGCTAGTGAGTAATTGTGTATTTTTAGAAATACTTGTGTTAAGGTTTGTGATTCCCGTAGCATGCATGTATGGTGAACCGTTATGTGATGAAGTCGGAGCATGATTTATTTATTTATTGTCATCCTTTGTGTGGAGGTCGGGATCGCGCGATGGTTAACTCCTACCAACCTTTCCCCTAGGAGCATGCGTGTAGTACCTTGTTTCGATGACTAATAGACTTTTTCAATAAGTATGTGAGTTATTTATGACTAATGTTGAGTCCATGGATTATACGCACTCTCACCCTTCCACCATTGCTAGCCTCTCTAGTACCGCGCAACTTTCGCCGGTGCATTACACCCACCATATAGCCTCTCTCAAAACAGCCACCATACCTACCTATTATAGCATTTTCATAGCCATTTCGAGATATATTTCCATGCAACTACCACCGTTCCGTCTCATGACATGTTCCACCACTTACATATTGCCATTGCATTATCGTAAGATAGCTAGCATGATGTTTCCATGGCTTGTCGGTTTTTTGATGTCATTGCTATGCTAGATCATTGTCATGGTACACTACCGAAGGCATTTCATATAGAGTCATCATTGCTCTAAGTATTGAGTTGTAAGTGTGATGATCATTATTAATAGAGCATTGACCCATGTGAGGGAATAAAAGAGGCCAGCGAAGCCCATTTACAAAAAAGAGGCCAAAGATGCCCACCATAAAAAAAGAGGCCAAAGAGCCCACAAAAAAATGAGAGAAAAGAGAGAAGGGACAATTGCTACTATCCTCTTTCCACACTTGTGCTTCAAATAACACTATGATCTTCATGACAGAGAGTCTCCTATGTTGTCACTTCCATATACTAGTGGAAAATTTTCATTATATAACTTGGCTTGTATATTCCAATGACGGGCTTCCTCAAAATTGCCCTAGGTCTTCATGAGCAAGCAAGTTGGGTGCACACCCACTAGTTTCTTTTGTGAGCTTTCATACACTTATAAGCTCTAGTGCATACGTTGCGTGGCAATCCCTACTCACTCACATTACTATCTATTGATGGGCATCTCCATAGCCCGTTGATACGCCTAGTTGATGTGAGACTATCTCCTCCTTTTTTGTCTTCTCCACGACCACCATATTCTATTCCACCTATAGTGCTATGTCCATGGCTCACACTCATGTATTGCGTGAAAGTTGAAAAGGTTTGAGAACACTAAAGTATGAAACAATTGCTTGGCTAAAACCGGGGTTGTGCATGATTTAAATACGTTGTGTGGGGAAGATGGAGCATAGCCAGACTATATGATTTTGTAGGGATAACTTTCTTTGGCCATGATATTTTGAGAAGACATGATTGCTTTGTTAGTATGCTTGAAATATTATTGTCTTTATGTCAAATGATAGACTATTGCTTCGAATCACTCGTGTTTGAGTATTCATGCCATGATTAGATTATATGATCAAGATTATGCTAGGTAGCATTCCACATCAAAAATTATCTTTTTTATCATTTACCTACTCGAGGATGAGCAAAAATAAAGCTTGGGGATGCTGATACGTCTCTGTCGTATCTACAATTTTTGATTGTTTCATGCCAATATTCTATAACTTTCATATACTTTTGGCAACTTTTTATACTATTTTTGGGACTAACATATTGATCCAGTGCCCAATGCAAGTTCCTATTTGTTGCATGTTTATTGTTTCGCAGAATATCCATACCAAACGAAGTCCAAGCATAATAAATACTTACGGGGATTTTTTTTGGAATATTTATGATTTTTGGGAAGAAGAATCAACGCGAGGCGATGCACGGAGTGCCCACAAGCCCTGTCGCCGCGACCAGGGGGTGGGCCCGCGGCAGGCAGGCTTGTGGCCACTCCTTAAGGCGGTTGGACCGCAAGAAAGATAATATCTGGAAGAAAACCATGTTAAAATTTCAGCCCAATCGGAGTTACGGATCTCCGGGAATTTAAGAAACGGTGAGAGGCAGAATCTGGGAGCGCAGAAACAGAAGGACACAGAGAGAGAGATCCAATCTCAGAGGGGCTCTCACCCCTCCGCCGGCATGGAAACCATGGACCAGAGGGGAAACCCTTCTCCCATTTAGGGAGGAGGTCAAGGAAGAAGAAGGAGGGGGATCTCTGTTGGGGAACGTCGCATGGGAAACAAAAATTTTCCTACGCGCACGAAGACCTATCATGGTGATGTCCATCTACGAGAGGGGATGAGTGATCTACGTACCCTTGTAGATCGTACAGCAGAAGCGTTAGAGAACGCGGTTGATGTAGTGGAACGTCCTCACGTCCCTCGATCCGCCCCGCGAACAATCCCGCGATCAGTCCCACGATCTAGTACCGAACGAACGGCACCTCCGCGTTCAGCACACGTACAGCTCGACGATGATCTCGGCCTTCTTGATCCAGCAAGAGAGACGGAGAGGTAGAAGAGTTCTCCGGCAGCGTGACGACGCTCCGGAGGTTGGTGATGATCTTGTCTCAGCAGGGCTCCGCCCGAGCTCCGCAGAAACGCGATCTAGAGGAAAAACTATGGAGGTATGTGGTCGGGCAGCCGTGAGAAAGTCGTTCCAAATCTGCCCTAAAAGCCCCATATATATAGGAGGAGGGAGGGGGACCTTGCCTTGGGGTCCAAGGGATTCCCAAGGGGTCGGCCGAGCCAAGGGGGGGAGGACTCCCCCCCCCAAACCGAGTTGGACTTGGTTTGGTGGGAGGAGTCCCCCTCCCTTCCCACTTCTTCCCTCTTTTTTTTTTCTTTTCCTTTGATTTCTTTCTCTTGGCGCATAGGCCCCCTTGGGGCTGTCCCACCAGCACACTAAGGGCTGGTGTGTCTCCCCAAAGCCTATGGGCTTCCCCGGGGTGGCTTGCCCCCCCCGGTGAACTCCCGGAACCCATTCGTCATTCCCGGTACATTCCCGGTAACTCCGAAAACCTTCCGGTAATCAAATGAGGTCATCCTATATATCAATCTTCGTTTCCGGACCATTCCGGAAACCCCCGTGACGTCCGTGATCTCATCCGGGACTCCGAACAACATTCGGTAACCAACCATATAACTCAAATACGCATAAAACAACGTCGAACCTTAAGTGTGCAGACCCTGCGGGTTCGAGAACTATGTAGACATGACCCGAGAGACTCCTCGGTCAATATCCAATAGTGGGACCTGGATGCCCATATTGGATCCTACATATTCTACGAAGATCTTATCGTTTGAACCTCAGTGCCAAGGATTCGTATAATCCCGTATGTCATTCCCTTTGTCCTTCGGTATGTTACTTGCCCGAGATTCGATCGTCAGTATCCGCATACCTATTTCAATCTCGTTTACCGGCAAGTCTCTTTACTCGTTCCGTAACACAAGATCCCGCAACTTACACTAAGTTACATTGCTTGCAAGGCTTGTGTGTGATGTTGTATTACCGAGTGGGCCCCGAGATACCTCTCCGTCACACGGAGTGACAAATCCCAGTCTTGATCCATACTAACTCAACTAACACCTTCGGAGATACCTGTAGAGCATCTTTATAGTCACCCAGTTACGTTGCGACGTTTGATACACACAAAGCATTCCTCCGGTGTTAGTGAGCTATATGATCTCATGGTCATAGGAATAAATACTTGACACGCAGAAAACAGTAGCAACAAAATGACACGATCAACATGCTACGTCTATTAGTTTGGGTCTAGTCCATCATGTGATTCTCCCAATGACGTGATCCAGTTATCAAGCAACAACACCTTGTTCATAATCAGAAGACACTGACTATCATCGGTCAACTGGCTAGCCAACTAGAGGCATGCTAGGGACGGTGTTTTGTCTATGTATCCACACATGTAAATGAGTCTTCATTCAATACAATTATAGCATGGATAATAAACTATTATCTTGATACAGGAATTATAATAATAACTATACATTTATTATTGCCTCTAGGGCATAATTCCAACAGTCTCCCACTTGCACTAGAGTCAATAATCTAGCCCTCACATCACCATGTGAATTACATTGTAATAAATCTAACACCCATACAGTTCTGGTGTCGATCATGTTTTGGCCGTGGAAGAGGCTTAGTCAGCGGGTCTGCTACATTCAGATCCGTGTGCACATTGCATATATTTACGTCCTCCTCCTCGACGTAGTCGCGGATGAGGTTGAAGCGTCGTTTGATGTGTCTGGTCTTCTTGTGAAACCTTGGTTCCTTTGCTAAGGCAATGGCACCAATGTTGTCACAGAACAAGGTTATTGGATCCAGTGCACTTGGCACCACTCCAAGATCCGTCATGAACTGCTTCATCCAGACACCCTCCTTAGCCGCCTCCGAGGCAGCCATGTACTCCGCTTCACATGTAGAATCTGCTACGACGCTTTGCTTGGAACTGCACCAGCTTACTGCACCCCCATTAAGAATAAATACGTATCCGGTTTGCGACTTAGAGTCGTCCGGATCTGTGTCAAAGCTTGCATCGACGTAACCTTTTACGGCGAGCTCTTCGTCACCTCCATACACGAGAAACATCTCCTTAGTCCTTTTCAGGTACTTCAGGATATTCTTGACCGCCGTCCAGTGATCCACTCCTGGATTACTCTGGAACCTACCTGCCATACTTATGGCCAGGCTAACATCCGGTCTAGTGCACAGCATTGCATACATGATAGAGCCTATGGCTGAAGCATCGGGTACGGAGCACATATGCTCTCTATCTTCATCAGTTGCTGGGCACTGAGTCTTACTCAATCTCGTACCTTGTAACACTGGCAAGAACCCTTTCTTGGACTGTTCCATTTTGAACCTCTTCAAAACTTTATCAAGGTATGTGCTTTGTGAAAGTCCTATCAGGCGTTTTGATCTATCCCTATAGATCTTAATGCCTAGAATGTAAGCAGCTTCTCCTAGGTCCTTCACAGAGAAACTTTTATTCAAGTAACCTTTTATGCTCTCCAAAAGCTCTACGTTGTTTCCAATCAGTAATATGTCATCCACATATAATATTAGAAACGCCACAGAGCTCCCACTCACTTTCTTGTAAATACAAGATTCTCCAACCACTTGTATAAACCCAAATGCTTTGATCACCTCATCAAAGCGTTTGTTCCAACTCCGAGATGCTTGCACTAGTCCATAAATGGATCGCTGGAGCTTGCACACCTTGTCAGCATTTTTAGGATCGACAAAACCTTCGGGTTGCATCATATACAACTCTTCCTTAAGGAAACCGTTAAGGAACGCCGTTTTGACATCCATCTGCCAGATTTCATAATCGAAAAATGCAGCTATTGCTAACATGATTCTGACGGACTTAAGCATCGCTACGGGTGAGAAGGTCTCATCGTAGTCCACTCCTGGAACTTGTGAAAAAACCCTTTGCCACAAGTCGAGCTTTATAAACGGTCACATTACCGTCAGCGTCCGTCTTCTTCTTAAAGATCCATTTGTTCTGAATAGCCTTGCGGCCCTCAGGTAGTATCTCCAAAGTCCACACTTTGTTCTCATACATGGATCCTATCTCGGATTTCATGGCTTCTAGCCATCTGTTGGAATCTGGGCCCACCATTGCTTCTTCATAATTTGCAGGTTCATTGTTGTCTAACAACATGATTGACAAGACGGGATTACCGTACCACTCTGGAGCAGCGCGTGATCTCGTCGATCTGCGTGGTTCAACAGAAACTTGAACTGGAGTTCCATGATCATCATCATTAACTTCCTCCTCAACCGGCGTCGCAACGACAGAGGTTTCCCCTTGCCCTGCGCCACCATTCAGAGGGATGAAAGGTTCGACAACCTCGTCAAGTTCTATCTTCCTCCCACTCAATTCTCTCGAGAGAAACTCCTTCTCGAGAAAAGTTCCGTTCTTAGCAACAAACACTTTGCCCTCGGATTTGAGATAGAAGGTGTACCCAACTGTCTCTTTTGGGTAACCTATGAAGACGCACTTTTCCGCTTTGGGTTCCAGCTTTTCAGGCTGAAGCTTTTTGACATAAGCATCACATCCCCAAACTTTAAGAAACGACAACTTTGGCCTTTTGCCATACCACAGTTCGTATGGTGTCGTCTCAACGGATTTCGATGGTGCCCTATTTAAAGTGAATGCAGCTGTTTCTAATGCATAACCCCAAAATGATAACGACAAATCAGTAAGAGACATCATAGATCGCACCATCTCTAACAAAGTACGATTTCGACGTTCGGACACACCATTACGATGTGGTGTTCCAGGCGGTGTTAACTGCAAAACAATTCCACATTGTCTTAAGTGAGTACCAAACTCGAAACTCAGATATTCACCCCCACGATCAGACCGTAGGAACTTGATCTTTTTGTTACGATGATTTTCCACTTCACTCTGAAATTGCTTGAACTTTTCAAATGTTTCAGACTTGTGCTTCATCAAGTAGACATAACCATATCTACTTAAATCGTCAGTGAAGGTGAGAAAATAACGATATCCGCCGCGTGCCTCCATGCTCATTGGACCACACACATCGGTATGTATGATTTCCAACAAGTCACTTGCACGCTCCATTGTTCCGGAGAACGGAGTCTTAGTCATCTTGCCCATGAGGCATGGTTCGCACGTGTCAAGTGAATCAAAGTCAAGTGACTCCAAAAGTCCATCAGCATGGAGTTTCTTCATGCGCTTTACACCAATATGACCCAAGCGGCAGTGCCACAAAAATATGGCGCTATCATTGTTTACTCTAACTCTTTTGGTCTCAATGTTATGTATATGCGTATCGCTATCAAGATTCAATATGAACAATCCTCTCACATTCGGTGCATGACCATAAAAGATTTTACTCATAGAAATAGAACAACCATTATTCTCAGACTTAAAAGAGTAACCGTCTCGCAATAAACAAGATCCAGATATAATGTTCATGCTCAACGCAGGCACTAAATAACAATGATTTAAGTTCATCACTAATCCCGATGGTAGTTGAAGTGACACTGTGCCGACGGTGATTGCATCAACCTTGGAACCGTTTCCTACGCGCATCGTCACTTCGTCTTTCGCCTGCCTTCGTCTATTCCGCAGTTCCTGCTTCGAGTTGCAAATGTGAGCAACAGAACCGGTATCGAATACCCAGGCACTACTACGAGAGCCGGTTAAGTACACATCAATAACATGTATATCAAATATACCTGATTTTTCTTTGCCCGCCTTCTTATCTGCCAGATACTTGGGGCAATTGCGCTTCCAGTGACCCATACCCTTGCAATAGAAGCACTCTGTTTCAGGCTTAGGTCCAGCCTTGGGTTTCTTCGGCGGATTGGCAACAGGCTTGCCGCTCTTCTTCGAATTGCCCTTCTTGCCTTTGCTGTTTCTCTTGAAACTAGTGGTCTTGCTCACCATCAACAGTTGATGCTCTTTACGGAGTTCAGACTCTGCGACTTTCAGCATCGCAAACAACTCGCCGGGAGACTTGTTCATCCCTTGCATGTTGTAGTTCAACACAAAGCCTTTATAGCTTGGCGGCAGTGATTGAAGGATTCTGTCAGTGATAGCTTCTTGCGGGAGTTCAATCCCCAGTTCAGCCAGACGGTTTGAGTACCCAGACATTTTGAGCACATGTTCACTGACAGACGAGTTTTCCTCCATCTTGCAAGCATAGAATTTATCGGAGGTCTCATACCTCTCGATCCGGGCGTTCTTCTGAAAGATAAACTTCAACTCCTGGAACATCTCAAATGCTCCATGACGCTCAAAGCGACGTTGAAGTCCCGGTTCCAAGCCATACAAGACTGCACATTGAACTATTGAGTAGTCCTCCTTACGTGCTAACCAAGCGTTCTTAGCATCCTGATCAGCCGTAGCGGGTGGTTCATCTCCTAGCGCAGCATTAAGGACATAATCCTTCTTTCCAGCTTGTAAGATTAGCTTAAGATTACGAGCCCAGTCTACAAAGTTGCTTCCATCATCTTTCAACTTAGCTTTCTCTAGGAACGTATTAAAATTCAGGATGACACTTGCGTGAGCCATGATCTACAACACAAATATATTCAAAGTGGACTTAGACTATGTTCAAGATAATTAGAGTTCAACTTAATCAAATTATATGCTAAACTCCCACTCAAAAAGTACATCTCTCTAGTCATTTGAGTGGTTCATGATCCACTTACACTATCCCAAGTCCGATCATCACGTGAGTTGAGTATAGTTTCAGTGGTAAGCATCCCTATGCTAATCATATCAACTATATGATTCATGATCGACCTTTCGGTCTCATGTGTTCCGAGGCCATGTCTGCACATGCTAGGCTCGTCAAGCTTAACCCGAGTGTTCCGCGTGCGCAACTGTTTTGCACCCGTTGTATGTGAACGTTGAGTCTATCATACCCGATCATCACGTGGTGTCTCGAAACGACGAACTATAGCAACGGTGCACAGTCGGGGAGAACACAATTTCGTCTCGAAATTTTAGTGAGAGATCACCCCATAATGCTACCGTCGTTCTAAGCAAAATAAGGTTCATAAAAGGATTAACATCACATGCAATTCATAAGTGACATGATATGGCCATCATCACGTGCTTCTTGATCTCCATCACCAAAGCACCGACACGATCTTCTTGTCACCGGCGCCACACCATGATCATCCATCAACGTGTTGCCATCGTGGTTGTCGTGCTACTTATGCTATTACTACTATGGCTACATCCTAGCAAAATAGTAAACGCATCTGCAAGCACATATGTTAGTATAAAGACAACCCTATGGCTCCTGCCGGTTGCCGTACCATCGACGTGCAAGTCGATATTTCTATTACAACATGATCATCTCATACATCCAATATATCACATCACATCGTTGGCCATATCACATCACAATCATACCCTGCAAAAACAAGTTAGACGTCCTCTAATTTTGTTGTTGCAAGTTTTACGGGGTGACCAAGGGTATCTAGTAGGATCGCATCTTACTTACGCAAACACCACAATGGAGATATATGATTTGCTATTTAACCTCATCCAAGGACCTCCTCGGTCAAATCCGATTCAACTAAAGTTGGAGAAACCGACACTTGCCAGTCATCTTTGAGCAAAGGGGGTTACTCGTAACGATGAAACCAGTCTCTCGTAAGCGTACGAGTAATGTCGGTCCAAGCCGCTTCAATCCAACAATACCGCGGAATCAAGAAAAGACTAAGGAGGGCAGCAAAACGCACATCACCGCCCACAAAACCTTTTGTGTTCTACTCGAGAAGACATCTACGCATGAACCTAGCTCTGATACCACTGTTGGGGAACGTCGCATGGGAAACAAAAATTTTCCTACGCGCACGAAGACCTATCATGGTGATGTCCATCTACGAGAGGGGATGAGTGATCTACGTACCCTTGTAGATCATACAGCAGAAGCGTTGGAGAACGCGGTTGATGTAGTGGAACGTCCTCACGTCCCTCGATCCGCCCCGCGAACAATCCCGCGATCAGTCCCACGATCTAGTACCGAACGGACGGCACCTCCGCGTTCAGCACACGTACAACTCGACGATGATCTCGGCCTTCTTGATCCAGCAAGAGAGACGGAGAGGTAGAAGAGTTCTCCGGCAGCGTGACGGCGCTCCGGAGGTTGGTGATGATCTTGTCTCAGCAGGGCTCCGCCCGAGCTCCGCAGAAACGCGATCTAGAGGAAAAACTATGGAGGTATGTGGTCGGGCAGCCGTGAGAAAGTCGCTCCAAATCTGCCCTAAAAGCCCCATATATATAGGAGGAGGGAGGGGGACCTTGCCTTGGGGTCCAAGGGACTCCCAAGGGGTCGGCCGAGCCAAGGGGGGGGGGGGACTCCCCCCCCAAACCGAGTTGGACTTGGTTTGGTGGGAGGAGTCCCCCTCCCTTCCCACTTCTTCCCTCTTTTTTTTTTCTTTTCCTTCGATTTCTTTCTCTTGGCGCATAGGCCCCCTTGGGGTTGTCCCACCAGCCCACTAAGGGCTGGTGTGTCTCCCCAAAGCCTATGGGCTTCCCCGGGGTGGGTTGCCCCCCCGGTGAACTCCCGGAACCCATTCGTCATTCCCGGTACATTCCCGGTAACTCCGAAAACCTTCCGGTAATCAAATGAGGTCATCCTATATATCAATCTTCGTTTCCGGACCATTCCGGAAACCCTCGTGACGTCCGTGATCTCATCCGGGACTCCGAACAACATTCGGTAACCAACCATATAACTCAAATACGCATAAAACAACGTCGAACCTTAAGTGTGCAGACCCTGCGGGTTCGAGAACTATGTAGACATGACCCGAGAGACTCCTCGGTCAATATCCAATAGCGGGACCTGGATGCCCATATTGGATCCTACATATTCTACGAAGATCTTATCGTTTGAACCTCAGTGCCAAGGATTCGTATAATCCCGTATGTCATTCCCTTTGTCCTTCGGTATGTTACTTGCCCGAGATTCGATCGTCAGTATCCGCATACCTATTTCAATCTCGTTTACCGGCAAGTCTCTTTACTCGTTCCGTAACACAAGATCCCGCAACTTACACTAAGTTACATTGCTTGCAAGGCTTGTGTGTGATGTTGTATTACCGAGTGGGCCCCGAGATACCTCTCCGTCACACGGAGTGACAAATCCCAGTCTTGATCCATACTAACTCAACTAACACCTTCGGAGATACCTGTAGAGCATCTTTATAGTCACCCAGTTACGTTGCGACGTTTGATACACACAAAGCATTCCTCTGGTGTCAGTGAGCTATATGATCTCATGGTCATAGGAATAAATACTTGACACGCAGAAAACAGTAGCAACAAAATGACACGATCAACATGCTACGTCTATTAGTTTGGGTCTAGTCCATCACGTGATTCTCCCAATGACGTGATCCAGTTATCAAGCAACAACACCTTGTTCATAATCAGAAGACACTGACTATCATCGATCAACTGGCTAGCCAACTAGAGGCATGCTAGGGACGGTGTTTTGTCTATGTATCCACACATGTAAATGAGTCTTCATTCAATACAATTATAGCATGGATAATAAACTATTATCTTGATACAGGAATTATAATAATAACTATACATTTATTATTGCTATGATTGGTTTAATTTGCTTGTGGTTATGTTGCTGTCCTTTGGTGCCCATCATATGATAGCGTGCGTGGATCACACCATAGGGTTAGTTGTATGTTGATAGGACTATGCATTGGCAGGCTAGAGTGACAGAAGCTTCAAACCTAGCATAGAAATTGATGCATATGGGATTGAAGGGGGTCCAATATATCTTATTGCTATGGTTGGGTTTTACCTTAATGAACGTTAGTAGTTGTAGACGCTTGTTAATAGTTCCAATCATAAGTGCATAGTATTCCAAGTAAGGGATGACATGCTAGCACAGGCCTCTCCCACATGATACTTGCTATCGATCTAGTAACGTAGTCAATTGCTTAGGGACAATCCGCAACTCCTACCACCACTTTTCCACACTCATTAGACACTCGTAGTTGTTTCTTTATCTAACCAGCCCCTAGTTTTATTTACGTGTTCTTTACTTTATTGCAAGCCTATCCTATCACTCCTACAAAGTACTTCTAGTTTCATACTTGTTCTAGGTAAAGCGAACGTAAAGTGTGTGTAGAGTTGTATCGGTGGTCGATAGAACTTGAGGGAATATTTGTCCTACCTTTAGCTCCTCGTTGGGTTCGACATTCTTACTTATCGAGAAAGGCTACAATTGATCCCCTATACTTGTGGGTTATCATTGTCACAGAACATAGTTATTGGATTTAGTGCGCTTGGCACAACTCCAAGATCCGTCATGAACTGCTTCATACAGACACCCTCCTTAGCTGCCTCCAATGCAGCCATGTACTCCGTTTCACATGTAGAATATGCTACGACGCTTTGCTTGGAACTGCACCAGCTTACCCCACCCCCATTAAGAATAAATACGTATCCAGTTTGAGACTTAGAGTCATCCAGATCAGTGTCAAAGCTTGCGTCGACGTAACCCTTTACGACGAGCCCTTCGTCACCTCCATAAACGAGAATCATTTCCTTAGTCCTTTTCACGTACTTCAGAATATTCTTGACCGCCGTCCAGTGATCCACTCGTGGATTACTTTGAAACCTGCCTGCCATACTTATGGCCAGGCTGACGTCCGGTCTACAACACAACATTGCATACTTGATAGACCCTATGGTTGAAGCATATAGGACGGTACTCATCTTTTCTCTATCTTCCACAGTTACTGGACACTGAGTCTTACTCAACTTTATACCTTGTAATACTGGCAAGAACCCCTTATTGGACTGTTCCATTTTGAACTTCTTCAAAACTTTACCAAGGTATGTGCTTTGTGAAAGTCCTATTAGGCGCCTCGACTATCCCTATAGATCTTAATGCCTAATATGTAAGAAACTTCTCCTAGGTCCTTCATTGAAAAACATTTGTTCAAGTAATCTTTTACGCTCTATAAAAACTCCACATTGTTTCCATTCAACAATATGTCATCCACATATAATATTAGAAACTCCACAGAGCTCCCACTCACTTTCTTGTAAATACAAGATTCTCCAACAACTTGTATAAACCCAAACGCTTTGATCATTTCATCAAAGCACTTATTCCAACTCCGAGATGCTTGCACCAGTCCATAAATAGATCGCTGGAGCTTGCACACTTTGTTAGCATTCTTTGGATCGACAAAACCTTCGGGTTGCGTCATATACAACTCTTCCTTAAGAAAACGTTAAGGAACGCCGTTTTGACATCCATCTACGGGATTTCATAATCGAAAAATGTAGCTATTGCTAACATGATTCGGACGGACTTAAACATCGCTACCGGTGAGAACGTCTCATCGTAGTCAACTCCTTGAACTTGTGGAAATCCCTTTGCCACAAGTCCAGCTCTACAAACGGTCACATTACCGTCCGCGTCCATCTTCTTCTTAAAGATCCATTTGTTCTGAATAGCCTTGCGACCTTTAGGTAATACTTCCAAAGTCCACACTTTGTTTTCATACATGGATCCTATCTCGGACTTGATGGCCTCCAACCATTTGTTGGAATCCGGGCCCACCATTGCTTCTTCATAATTCGCAGGTTCATTATTGTCTAACAACATGATAGATAAGACAGGATTACAGTACCACTCAGGAGCAGTACTTGATCTTGTCGACCTGTGAGGTCCGATAAGAACTTGATCCGAAGCTTCATGATCATCATCATTAGCTTCCTCCTCAACCGGCGTTGTTTCGACAGAGGTTTCCCCTTGCCCCACGTCACCATCTAGAGGGAGTAGAGGTTAAACAACCTCATCAAGTTCTATCTTCCTCCCACTCCATTTTTTCGAGAGAAACTCCTTCTCAAGAAAAGCTCCATTTTTAGCAACACACACTTTGCCCTCGGATCTGAGATATAATGTGTACCCAACTATCTCCTTTGGGTAACCTATGAAGATGCACTTTTTCGCTTTGGGTTACAGCTTTTCAGGCTGAAGCTTTTCGACATAAGCATCACATCCCCAAACTTTAAGAAACGACAACTTTGGCCTCTTGCCATACCATAGCTCATATGGTGTCGTCTCAACGGATTTTGATGGTGCCCTATTTAAAGTGAATGCAGCTGTCTCTAATGCATAACCCCAAAACGATAACGGAAAATCGGTAAGAGACATCACAGATCGCTCCATATCTAACAAAGTACGATTACAATGTTCGAACACAATATTACGCTGTGGTGTTCCAGGCGGTGTCAATTGTGAAACAATTCCACATTGTCTTAAGTGAGCACCAGACTCGAAACTCAGATATTCGCCCCCTCGATCAGAACGCATGAACTTGATCTTCTTGTTATGATGGTTTTCGACTTCACTCTGAAATTGCTTGAACTTCTCAAACGTTTCAGACTTGTGCTTCATCAAGTAGATATATCCATACCTACTCAAATCGTCAGTGAAGGTGAGAAAATAACGATATCCGCCACACGCCTCCACACTCATTGGACCGCACACATCGGTATTTATGATCTCCAACAAGTCACTTGCACGCTCCATTGTTCCGGAGAACGGAGTCTTAGTCATATTACCCATGAGGCATGGTTCACACGTGTCAAGTGATTCGAAATCAAGTGACTCCAAAAGCCCATCAGAATGGAGTTTCTTCATGCGCTTTACTCCAATATGACCTAAGCGACAGTGCCACCAAAACGTGGCGCTATCATTGTTAACTCTACATCTTTTGGTCTCAATGTTATGTATATGTGTATCATCACAATCAATATTCAATATGAACAAACCTCTCACATTGGGTGCATGACCATAAAAGATATTACTCATAGAAATAGAACAACCATTATTCTCTGACTTAAACGAGTAACCGTCTCACAATAAATAAGATCCAGATATAATGTTCATGCTTAATGCATGCACTAAATAACAATTATTTAAGTTCATAACTAATCCTGATGGTAACTGAAGTGAGACTGTGCCGACGGCGATTGCATCAACCTTGGAACCATTTCCCACGTGCATCGTCACTTCATCCTTCGCCAGTCTTCGTTTATTCCGCAGTTCCTGTTTCGAATTGCAAATATGAGCAACAAAACCGGTATCAAATACCCAGGCACTACTACGAGAGTTTGTTAAGTACACATCAATAACATGTATATCACATATACCTGATTTTTCTTTGGCCGCCTTCTTATCAGCCAAATACTTGGGGCAGTTGCGCTTCCAGTGACCCATCCCCTTGCAACAATAACACTCTGTTTCCGGCTTAGGTCCAGCCTTGGGTTTCTTTGTTGGATTGGCAACAGTTTTGCCGCTCTTCTAGGAGTTGCCCTTCTTGCCTTTGCCGTTTCTCTTGAAACCAGTGGTCTTATTGATCATCAACACTTGATGGTCTTTCCGGAGTTCTGACTCTGCGACTTTCAACATCGCGAATAACTCGCCGGGTGACTTGTTCATCCCTTGCATGTTATAGTTCAACACAAAGCTCTTATAGCTAGGTGGCAGTGATTGAAGAATTCTGTCAGTGATTGCCTCTTGCGGGAGTTCAATCCCTAGCTCAGCTAGACAGTTTGAGTACCCAGACATTTTGTGCACATGTTCACTGACAAACAAATTCTCCTCCATCTTGCAAGCATAGAATTTTGTCGGAGGTCTCATACCTCTCGATCCGGACGTCCTTCTGAAAGATAAACTTCAACTCCTGGAACATCTCATATGCTCCATGACGCTCAAAACGTCGTTGAAGTCCCGGTTCTAAGCCATACAAGACTGCACATTGAACTAACGAGTATTCCTCCTTACGCGATTGCCAAGCATTCAAAACATCTTAGTCAGACGTAGCGGGTGGTTCATCTTCTAGCGCAGCATCAAGGACATAATTCTTTTTCCCATCTTGTAGGATGAGCCTAAGATTACGTGCCCAGTCTACAAAGTTGCTTCCATCATCTTTAAACTTAGCTTTCTCTAGGAACGTATTGAAATTCAGGGTTGCTATTGCATCAGCCATTGATCTACAACATAAAATATTGCAAAGTTAACTTAGACTATGTTCGAGACAATTAGAGTTTAACTAATCAAATTACTAATAAACTCCCACTCAAAAAATACATCCCTCTAGTAATTTTAGTGGTGCACGATCCAAATCCACCAACTCAAGTCCGATCATCACGTGAGTTGAGTATAGTTTCAGTGGTAAACATCTCTATGCTAATCATATCAACTATACGATTCATGCTCGACCTTTCGGTCTCTTGTGTTCCGAGGCCATGTCTGCACATGCTAGGCTCGTCAAGTTTGACTCGAGTGTTCCGCGTGTGCAACTGTTTTGCACCCGTTGTATGTGAACGTTGAGTGTATCACACCCGATCATCACGCGGTGTCTCAAAACGACGAAGTGTCGCAACAGTGCACAGTCGGGGTGAACACAATTTTATCTTGAAATTTTAGTGAGGGATCACCTTATAATGCTACCGTCGTTCTAAGCAAGATAAGGTGCATACAAGGGTTAACAGCACATGCAATTCATAAGTGACATGATATGGCCATGATCTTGTGCTTCTTGATCTCCATCACCAAAGCACCGACATGATATTCTTGTCACCGGCACCACACCATGATCTCCAACATCGTGCCGCCATGCAGGTTGTCGTGCTACCTATGCTATTACTACTAAAGCTACAACCTAGCAATATAGTAAACGCATCTGCAAACACAAACGTTCGTTTAGAGGCAACCCTATGGCTCCCGCCGGTTGCCGTAGCATCGATGTGCAAGTCGATATTAACTATTACAACATGATCATCTCATACATCCAATATATCACATCATGTCTTTGGCCATATCACATCACAAGCATACCATGCAAAAACAAGTTAGACGTCCTCTAATTTGTTGTTGCATGTTTGACGTGGCTGCTATGGGTATCTAGTATGATCGCATCTTACTTACGCAAAAACCACAACGGATATGTGCAAATTGCTATTTACCCTCTATCCAAGGACCGCCTCGGTCAAATCCAATTAAACTAAAGTTGAAGAAACCGACCCCCGCCAGTCTTCTTTATGCAACGAGTTGCATGTTGGTCGATGAAACCAGTCTCTTGTAAGCGTAAGAGTAATGTCGGTCTGGGCCGCTTCAATCCAACAATACCGCCGAATTGAGAAAAGACTAAGGAGGGCAGAAAATCGAACATCAACACCCACAAAAACTTTTGTGTTCTACTCGAGATAACATCTACGCATGAACCTAGCTCATGATGCCACTGATGGGGAACGTTGCATGGGAAATAAATTTTTTCCTGCGCACATGAAGACCTATCATGGTGATGTTCATCTACGAGAGGGAGATTGGATCCTCATACCCTTGTAGATTGCTAAGCGGGAGGCATTAATAAACACGGTTGATGTAGTGGTACAGCTTTGTGATTCAAATCACCATCATCCCACGATCCGTTCCGATCTAGCACCGAACGGACGGCACCTCTGCGTTCAGCACACGTACAGCTCGATGACGATCTCTGCCTTCTTGATCCAGCAAGAGAGACGGGGAAGTAGATGAGTTCTCTGGCAGCGTGACGGCGCGCCGGTGGTGGTGATGATCTACTCCTGTAGGGCTCCGCCCAAGCTCCGTAGAAATCCGATATAGAGGAAGAACTATGTGGTACAGGTTTGAGTTGCACGAGGCATAGTTGTGTCTCGAAAGCCCAAAAACCACCAATATATATAGGAGGAGGGGAGGGGATAGCCTTGGGGCTCAAGGGAGCCCCAAGGGTGCCGGCCGAAGGGAGGAGGTGGACTCCCACCCCAATTCGGTTTGGGGGAAGGAGTCCACTCCTTCCTTCCCACCTCCCTCTTTCCTTTTTTCCTTTCCTTTGGTATTTTCTATTGTGGCGCCATAGCCCTCTTGGGCTGGCCTGACCAGCCCACTAAGGGCTGGTGCGCCACCCTAGGGTTACTAGGCTCACTCTCGGGTGGGTGGCCCCTCCCGGTGAATACCCGAAACCCATTCGTCACTCCCGGTACACTGCTCGTAATGCCCGAAATCTTTCCGGTGACCAAATGAAACCATCCTATATATCAATCTTCGTTTCCGGACCATTCCGGAAACCCTCATGATGTCCATGATCTCATCCTTGAGCTCTTTCCTCTCTTTATCCCTTTGTCCATGAGAACATCACCCAAAACTTGAAAACTTCACAACACAAAACTGAAATAGAAACTCGTGATATCATTAGCACAAGAAAACAAACTACCACCTCTTTAGGTACTGTAGCAAACTTGATTTCTATTTATATTGGTGTTAGGTTACTGTATTATCACTTTTCCATGGCTAATACCCCCCTATACTATCCATAGTTTCATCAAAATAAGCAACCAACACAACAAAAACATAATCTGTCAAAAACAGACCAGTCTGTAGCAATCTGTATACTTCGTATACTTGTGTTATCTAAAAAATTCTGAAAATATACGACAGTTTGGGAAATTGGCATATCAACCAGCAGTAAAAAGAATCAACTCAAAAGATTTTTCTGGATAAAAACGAAAAATAATTTCGTGAGCGAAAAGTTTCTGTCTTTTTCCAGCAGGATCAAACAACCATCACCAAACTAGTCATAAAGGTTTTACTTGGCTCAAACACAAAAACACACACAAAAGACACAATTATAACAGAATTATGATGGTGTGGATGCAACAAAACAAAAAGCAAAAAGCAAAGATAAATTCATTGGCTTGCCTCCCAACAAGCGCTATTGTTTAACGCCCTTAGCTAGGCATAAGGTGATAGAATCATGTATCGTCGTCTTTGGTGCTCAAACCATAAGTAGCCCTCATCATGGATTCATAAGAAAATCTTATTTTATTTCTAGGAAAATGTTCCATGCCCTTCTTTAAAGGAAATTGAAATCTAATATTCCCTTCCTTCATATCGATGACATCACCAATAGTCCTTAGGAAAGGTCTACCAAGAATGACATGACATGTAGGATTGCAATCAATATCAAGCACAATGAAATCAACGGGTACATAGTTCCTATTTGCAATAATAAGAACATAATTGATCCTTCCCATGGGTTTCTTAACAGTAGAATCCGCAAGATGCAAATTAAGAGAGCACTCATCAATCTCATTAAAGCCTAGGACATCACATAAAGACTTTGGAATCGCGGAAACACTAGCACCCAAATCACACAAAGCATTGCATTCATAGTTTTTGATCTTGATTTTGATAGCAGGTTCCCACTCATCATGAAGTTTTCTAGGAATAGAAACTTCCTATTCAAGTTTCTCTTCAAGAGATTTTATCATAGCATCGACGATGTGATCGGTAAAGGCCTTGTTTTGGCTATAAGCGTGTGGAGAGTTTAGCATGGATTGCATCAAGGAAATACATTCAATCAAAGAGCAACTATCATAATTGAATTCCTTGAATTGCAAAGTAGTAGTTTCATTACTACTCAAAGTTTTGATATCCTCTACTCCACTTTCAATGCTTTTAGCATCAAGATAGATAGACTCCAAATCATTGCGGCGTTTTTCAACCAAGGTGGATTCATATCCAGCCCCATCATCATTAGGTTTGACACTAGAAAACAATGATTCAATGGGAGTCACACCAAGCACTTTAAGGTCTTCGTGATTCTCATCACGAGAACACGCCATTTTAAGCCATTCATGTCTAGCACGAATTTGGGCGGTTCTTTCTTTACTCTAATTCATGGAAACACGCATAGCTTTAAAAGTTTCATCCATATTGATCTTGGGGGGAGCACATCTAACTTTCAAAGCATCAATATCAATAGACATTCTATCAACTCTCCTAGCCAAATCATCAATTTTGAGTAGTTTTTATTCTATGGACGCATTGAAAATCTTTTGCGAGTTGATAAACTCTTTGATATTACTCTCTAGATCAGAGGGTAATTTATTGTAATTTCCATGAGCATTGTTGTAGGAGTTGCCAAAGTTATTAGAGGGATTACTAGGAAAAGGCCTAGGAATATAGTTTCCTCTAAAAACATTGTTTTTGCCAAAATTATTCCTACCAACAAAATTAACGTCCAAGCTCTCATTGCTAATCTCAATCAAGGAAGACAAGGGCATATCATTTGGATCTAAAGGAGCACCTTTACTAGCAACCAATTTCATTAACTTATCCATCTTAGCACTCAACGAGTTAATTTCTTCTATAGCGTGTACCTTTTTACTAGTAGGTGACCTTTGAGTGTGCCATTGAGAATAGTTTGTCATGATATTGTCTAGGAGTTTTGTGGCTTCTCCTAATGTGATTTCCATGAAGGTTCCACCGGAGGAGGAGTCCAAGATATTTCTAGAAGCAAAATTCTAATCATCAGTTTCATTCTCTCCCAAGATTGTGCAACATGTTCATGATCAAGTTGCTTAAAATTAATGATATCATTACGGAGATAGATAATCTTAGCCGGCGGAAAATACTTGGATATATAAGCATCTTTGCACTTGTTCCAAGAATCAATACTATTTTTGGGCAAAGATGAAAACCAAGTTTTTGCTCGATCTCGCAATGTGAATGGAAATAGCTTCAATTTAATCAACTCATTATCCACATCTTTCTTCTTTTGCATATCGCAAAGCTCAATTAAGGTATTAAGATGGGATGCGGCATATTCACTAGGAAGGCCGGAGAATTGCTCTTTCATAACAAGATTCAGGAAAGCAACATTGATTTCATATGATTCCGCACTAGTGGCGGGAGCAATCAGAGTACTAATAAAATCATTATTATTAGTATTCGAGAAGTCACAAAGTTTGGTGTTTTCAGTCATGGTGAATTCAGCAAGCAGACAAGCACACAAGCGAATAGAAAGCAAGCGAAAGAAAAGGGCGAACGAAAAAGGCAAATATTTTTGTAAATTTTTGTTTTTCAGAAGTGGGGGAGAGGAAAACGAGAGGTAAAAAGAAGTAAATGCAAGAGATGAGTTTGAAACACTTACTTGGATAAGCTTCACTTGATGCTCCCCGGCAATGGCGCCAGAAATTCTTCTTGCTACCTCTTGAGCTTGCGTTGGTTTTTCCCTTGAAGAGGAAAGGGTGATGCAGCACAGTAGCAATAAGTATTTCCCTCAGTTTTGAGAACCAAGGTATCAATCCAGTAGGAGTATCAAGATGAAGCACCGATGTACCTGCGCAAAAACAACAAACTTGCACCCAACGCTACAAAGGGGTTGTCAATCCGTTCACGATTGATTGCAAGGCGAAATCTGAAGGCGGAAAGTGCAACAAAGTAAAAGTGTAGGGCTGAAAATCTGATGTGAAGTAGACCCGGGGGCCATAGTGTTCACTAGAGGCTTCTCTCAAAATATCAAATATTACGGTGGGTGAACGAATTACTCTCGAGCAATTGATAGAACCGCGCAAAGTCATGACGATATCTAAGACAATGATCATACATATAGGCATCACGTACGAGACAAGTAGGCCGATACTTTCTGCATCTACTACTACTACTCCACACATCGACCACTATTCAGCATGCATCTAGTGTATTGAGTTCATGACAAATAGAGTAACGCCTTAAGCAAGATGACATTATGTAGAGAGATAAATTCATGCAATAGATATAAACCCCATCTTTTTACCCTTGATGGCAACAACATGATGCGTGCCTCACTACCCGTTCTGTCGCTGGGTGATGTCACCTCACGGTATGAACCCAAAACCAAGCACTTCTCCCATTGCAAGAATCATAGATCAAGTTGGCCAAACAAAACCCACAACTCGAAGAGAATTACAATGATATGAAATCATGCATATAAGAGATCAGAAGAAACTCAAATAAGATTCATAGATAATCTGATCATAGATCCACAATTCATCGGATCTCGACAAACACACCGCAAAAGAAGATTACATTGGATAGATCTCCATGAAGATCACGGAGAACTTTGTATTGAAGATCCAAGAGAGAGAAGAAGCCATCTAGCTACTAGCTATGGAACTGAAGGTCTATGGTGAATTACTCATGCATCATCAGAGAGGCAATGGTGTTGATGAAGAATCCCCCCGTATCCGAATCCCCCCTCCAGCAGGGCACCAAAACGTGCCCCAGATGGGATCTTGCGGAGACAGAAGCTTGCGGCATCGGAGAAGTATTTTCGTGGATCTCTCCCGTGGTTTTGGATTTTTCGGGGATTTATAGGTGGAAGAAGTAGGGCAGACGAGGCACAGGGGGGCCACAAGCCTCCTAGGCGAGGGCCCCCTGGCCGCGCCTAGGGGGCTTGTGGCCTCCCCTGGTGGCCTCTGCCTTGGTTCTCACGCTCCCTGCGTATCTTCTGTTCCGAAAAAAAATCTTTTCGAAGGTTTTATTCCGTTTGGACTCTGTTTAATATTCTCCTCTGAAAAGGGTCAAAAACACGGAAAAACAGGAACTGGCACTTGGCATCGAGTTAATAAGTTAGTCCCAAAAGAGATATAAAAGGCATACAAAACATCTAAAGTTTGACAAGATAATAGCATGGAACCATAAAAAATTATAGATACGTTGGAGACGTATCAGGCTGGCCCATAGCAGTTAAATTCCAGCAGGAATTGCCCTGCCAAGTCTACCACAAAGTTCTTACATCACAAATGCATACAATCGACTGAAGCAAGCATACCCGCAAAGCCTCTTGCTGCTCCAGTGTCAAAAAATCCGTGTGTCCTTGATATTTGATTATTTTTAAGTATTCCGGTTCAAACACCTTCACTATGGCAGCGGGAAATCTTACCATTGTGTCAATGCATGTGCTCCATCCTGTCCGGATATGCTCCTTAATGACACTTGCAACTGTACCATATGCAAGTATCCTCATAGCAACAATGCATTTCCATAGACGAGAGAGCAACAATGCTCTGATGCAATCTTTTCCCATCGTAAAGTAAGGGACATATTCCTTTACACCCTCCATTATACAGAAGAAAAAAATGCTTGCACATACTTTAGCATGTTGAAAGAAGCCCTCTTGACATACCCGACTGTCTTTGAAGTTGTCACTGTAGAGATCATACGACCCTTTATCCTATTTCGAGTAACAATTATCCCACATGAGGTTGAATTTATGAAGTTGAGAGCATGCACATCTTCATTCTCATTGCTTTGAGGATGCTCATCATCATCATCATCGTCGTCATCATCAACTCATAATCTTCGTTGTCATCGCCATCCGATGAAGATGGATCAAAGAAATACCTGTAAATAAACACACCATCATCCTGCTAAATAAACTCATGCTAAGACGAATCCATCATGTGTATGTACAAATGAGAACAAAAAAATGTCAGAAAATAAATCAGACATTTCACCGAACATTTGGTGGGCGAGGCATATGGCAGACAGACTAGGGTGTAGCTGTATGGCATCGAGTGATGCAACGATGTGTGAGGTCCGAGGGCGGTACTCTGGCTGGGAGCCAGACGGGCGACGACGTTGGTGTATGGTGGTGGAGCTCTGGATGGGGGAATGCCAAAAGGGCGTGAGGCAAACACGAATGCGAACAGAACAACAAGAGGAGGAAATGAGCAAGCCCAAGGAGAGGGTGGGGGTGGGGGCTATTTGGAAGGGTTTGAGGTGGGGCCGAACTGTTGGGTCTGCCATGACAAAAATGTCCCTATGACCACATTTCCGCCCAACATATGGGGTGTGTTTGGGGTGGACTAAACAACCTGGACAAATGGGGCGGCCTTAGGGAGGGTCGTTGGAGGTTTACTTTTGTTGGAACTGTGTGCAGGATGTGCACTCAAACATATGAGGGGGGATGCTCTTAGGAAATGTTGTGCGTGGGCATTATATAAGTCAAATTGCCTATGAAACCCTAAATCTCTCTCTTTCTCACATGTCTCTATCGATGTAAATGAGATAAACAACATCTCCCGCTCTTTCCAAATGATATGGAACAACATGGGTGAAGCCAACGGCTGGCATGGAGGAGGATGTAGGGTCACATGTGCGATGGGCGAAGAGTGAGAGAGGTATGTTGATGTCACATGAGCATGTGTCATCATGGAAGGCCCCAACATGGGAAGATGAAAGTAGTGATGTCTGTTGATGCCTGAGAAGTTCCTTCCCGCAGCATGCCAATCTAGGGTGGCTCCCTGATCTTGCACCCGACGCTAGAGTGGAGTAGGGGAGGAGCTAGATAAAAGGATGACGATGACCGCTTTGGCTGCGACCACATTTCCAAGCCACCTCCCGCGGATCCGAACATATAACCACATGTTCTACGTGTCGGGCCCCTGGGATCGGGGGTACCTAGGCCCGTCGGCTTGCGGCCCGAGGTGCAACGCGCTACAGAGGCCTGATTCAGCCCGGCGGCGGGCCCAACAAGCAAGACCCCCGTGAGGGCTCTCGCCTCGTGAGGCAAGTGCAAGAGGATCGTTGTCAAGGACCGCGTGAGGCCTCTTGCTATGAGGACGCATCCCGAGGCCACCCGTGAGGCCTCCTGGGGCGGGCTTATCAAGGGAAACGAGGCAGGGTCACATGATGATATGTCTCCAACATATCTATGATTTTTGATTATTCCATGCTATTATATTATGTGTTTTGGATGTTTTATATGCATTAATATGATATTTTATATTATTTTTGGGACTAACCTATTAATCTAGAGCCTAGTGCCAATTTCTATTTTTTCCATATTTTTGAATATTGTACATAAGGAATATTAAACGGAGTCCAAACGAAACAAAATCTACGGAAAGATTTTTCTTGGACCAGAAGACACCGAGGAGACTTGGAGTAGGGGGCAAGGCACTTGCCAGGAGGCCACAAGCCTGCAGGGATATCATGAATTTTAAGCAACTTGATCATGAACATGTTGCACAATCTTGGGAGAGAATGAAATTGATGATTAGAAATTGTCCCGCTCATGGCTTGAGTCTTTGGATGATTATAGAAATCTTCTACGCTGGTTTGAATTTCGCTTCTAGAAATATGTTGGACTCCACCTCAGGTAGAACGTTCATGGAAATCACATTAGGAGAAGCCACAAAACTCCTAGACAATATCATGACAAACTACTCTCAGTGGCACACTGAAAGGTCTACTAGTAAAAAGGTACACGCTATAGAAGAAATTAACTCGTTGAGTGCTAAGATGGATGAGTTAATGAATTTGGTTGCTAGTAGAAGTGCTCCTTTAGATCCTAATGATATGCCCTTGTCTTCCTTGATTGAGAGTAGTAATGCGAGGTTGGACGTTAAATTTGTTGGTAGGAATAATTTTGGCAACTCCTATAACAATACTCATGGAAATTACAATAAATTACCCTCTGATCTAGAGAGTAATATAAAAGAGTTTATCAACTCGCAAAAGATTTTCAATGCGTCCATAGAGGAAAAACTACTCAAAATTAATGATTTGGCTAGGAGCGTTGATAGAATGTCTATTGATATTGATGCTTTGAAAGTTAGATGTTCTCCTCCCAAGATCAATATGGATGAAACTTTGAAAGCTATGCGTGTTTCCATGAATGAGAGCAAAGAAAGAACCGCCCAAATTCGTGCTAGACATGAATGGCTTAAAAAGGCGTGTTCTCGTGATAAGAATCACGAAGATCTAAAAGTGCTTGGCGTGACTCCCATTGAATCCTTGTTTTCTAGTGTCAAACCTAATGATGATGGGGCTGGATATGAATCCACTTTGGTTGAAAAACGCCCCAATGATTCCGAGTCCATCTATCTTGATGCTAAAGGCATTGAAAGTGGAGTAGAAGATATCAAAACTTTGAGTAGTAATGAAACTACTACTTTGGATTTCAAGGAATTCAATTATGATAGTTGCTCCTTGATTTAATGCATTTCCTTAATGCAATCCATGCTAAACTCTCCACACGCTTATAGCCAAAACAAGGCCTTTACCGATCATATCGTCGAAGCTATGATAAAATTTCTTAAACAGAAACTTGAGTTGGAAGTTTCTATTCCTAGAAAGCTTCATGATGAGTGGGAACCTACTATCGAAGTCAAAATTAAAAACTATGAATGCAATGCTTTGTGTGATTTGGGTGCTAGTGTTTCTGCGATTCCAAAGTCTTTATGTGATGTTCTAGGCTTTAATGAGATTGAGGAGTGATTTCTTAATTTGCATCTTGCGGATTCTACTGTCAAGAAACCCATGGGAAGGATCAATGATGTTCTTATTATTGCAAATAGGAACTATGTACTCGTGGATTTCATTGTGCTTCATATTGATTGCAATCCTACATGCCCTATCATTCTTGGTAGACCTTTCCTAAGGACTATTGGTGCTATCATCGATATGAAGGAAGGGAATATTAGATTTCAATTTCCTTTGAAGAAGGGCATGGAGCATTTTCCTAGAAAGAAAATAAGATTGCCTTATGAATCCATGATGAGGGCTACTTATGGTTTGAGTACCAAAGACGACGATACGTGATTCCATCACCTTATGCCTAGCTAAGGGCGTTAAACAATAGCTCTTGTTGGGAGGCAACCCAATGAATTTATCTTTTCTTTCTGTTTTGTTGCGCCCACACCATCATAATTCTGTTATGATTGTGTTTTTTGTGTTCCGTTTTGTGTTTGAGCCAAGAAAAACCTTTATGACTAGTTTTGGTGATGGTTGTTTGATCCTGTTGGAAAAAGACAGAAACTTTTCGCTCACGAAATTATTTTTCATTTTTATTAAAAAATAGATTTTGAGTTGATTCTTTTTTGCTTCTGGTATATATGCCTTTTGCCAAGACTGTCGTAATTTTTCAGAATTTTTGGCGTACCAGAAGTATACATATTGCTACAGACTGGTCTGTTTTTGACAGATTCTGTTTTTGTTGTGTTGGTTGCTTGTTTTGATGAAACTATGGATAGTAACGGGGGGTACTAGCCACGGAAAAGTGAGAATACAGTAATATAACACCAATATAAATAGAAATCAAGATGGCTATAGTACCTAAAGAGGTGGTAGTTTGTTTTCTTGTGCTAATGATATCACGAGTTTCTGTTTAAGTTTTGTGTTGTGAAGTTTTCAAGTTTTGGGTGATGTTCTCATGGACAAAGGGATAAAGATTGGAAAGAGCTCAAGCTTGGGGATGCCCAAGGCATCCCAATCCAAATTCAAGGACACCAAAAAGCCCAAGCTTGGGGATGCCCCGGGAAGGCATCCCCTCTTTCTTCTTCAATCGATCGGTAACATTACTTGAAGCTATATTTTTATTCACCACATGATATGTGTCTTGCTTGGAGCATCTTGTATCGTAGGAGTCTTTCAGTTTTTTGTGTGTCACAATCATCCTTTCTGCACACCTTTTGATAGAGATACGCACTCATTGTGAATTTGCTAGAATACTCTTTGTGCTTCACTTTTATCTTTTAAGCTAGGCAATGTTGCTCTATGTGCTTCACTTAGATCTTTTAGAGCACGGCGGTGAATAACTTGGTAGTTGGCTTGTGCTATGAAAGTAGTCCCAAAGGTGATAGGTACCCAAAGAGTATACAATAAAACTTCCATCTTCATGTGCATTGAGTAGAAAGAGAAGTTTGATTCCTCTCAATTAGTTTTGAGACGTGGATTTGGTAATATTAAGAGTTATGTTAGTAGGGTGTTGTGAATCTAGAAATACTTGTGTTGAAGTTAGTGATTCCCGTAACATGCACATATGGTGAACCGCTATGTTAGGAAGTCGGAGCATAATTGATCTATTGATTGTCATCCTTTGTGTTGCGGCTGGGATCGCGCGATGGTTTACACCTACCAACCCTTCCCCTAGGAGTATGCGTTTAGCACTTTGTTTCGATTACTAATAAAAACTTTCGCAATAAGTATGTGAGTTCTTCATGACTAATGTGAGTCCATGGTATAGATGCACTTTCACCTTCCACCATTGCTAGCCTCTCTAGTACCGCGCAATTTTCGCCGGTGCACAAATACACCATATGCCTTCCTCAAAACAGCCAACATACCTACCTACTATGGCATTTTCATAGCATTGTCCACATAAACAGTCAACATGATCATCATTATTAGAGCATTGTCCCATATGAGGAAAAAAGAGAGGCCAAAGTTGCCCACATAAAAAAATGAGAGAAAAAAAGAGGCCAAAGATACCAAACAAAAAAGGAGAGAAAAAGAGAGAAGGGACAATGCTACTATCTCTTTCCACACTTGTGCTTCATAATAGCACCATGTTCTTCATGATTGAGAGCCTCTTGTTTTGTCACCACCATATGCTGGTGGGAAATTTTATTATATAACTTGGCTTGTATATTCCAATGATGGGCTTCCTCAAAAATTGCCCTAGGTCTTCGTGAGCAAGCAAGTTGGATGCACACCCACTAGTTCTCATTTTGAGCTTTCACATACTTATAGCTCTAGTGCATCCATTGTATGGCAATCCCTACTCATTCACATTGATATATATTAATGGGCATCTCCATAGCCCTTTAATACGCCGAGTCAATGTGACCATCTCCTCCTTTTTGTCTCACGGCCTCCACCACACTCTATTCCAGCTATAGTGCTATATCCATGGCTCACGCTCATGTATTGCGTGAGAGTTGAAATAGGTTTGAGAAAGTAAGAGTGCGAAAACAATTACTTGGCCAATACCGGGGTTGTGCATGATTTAAATTAGTTGCGTGGGGAAGATGGAGCATAGCCAGACTATATGATTTTGTAGGGATAACTTTCTTTGGCCTTGTTATTTCGAAAGTTCATGATTACCTTGCTAGTTTGCTTGAAGTATTATTGTTTTCATGTCAATAGAAAACTATAGGTTTGAATCTTACGGATCTGAACATTCATGTCACATGAAAGAAGTTACAAAGGACAACTATGCTAGTTATCATTCCACATCAAAAATTTAGTCTTTATCACTTCCCTACTTTAGGACGAGGAGGAGTTAAGCTTGGGGATGCTTGATACGTCTCCAACGTATCTATAATTTTTGATGGTTCCATGCTATTATCTTGTCAAACTTTGGATGTTTTGTATGCCTTTTATATCTTTTTTGGGAATAACTTATTAACTCAGTGCCAATTGCCAGTTCCTATTTTTTCCGTGTTTTTGACCCTTTTGAGATGAGGATTTTAAACGTTGTCCAAACGGAATAAAACTTCCGAAAAGATTTTTTCCGGAACAGAAGATACGCATGGGACTTGAGAACCAAGGCAAAGGCCACCAAGGGACTCCACAAGCCCCCTAGGCGCGGCCAGGGGGCGCCTAGCAGGCTTGTGGGCCCCTTGTGGCTCGTTTGCCCTGTCTCTTCCGCCTATAAATTCGGGAAAAAAAATCCAAAACTGCGCGAGAGATCCACGAAAATACTTTTCCGCCGCTGCAAGCTTCTGTCTCCGCAAGATCCCATCTGGGGCACATTCTGGTGCCCTGCCGGAGGGGGGATTCGGATATGGAGGCCTTCTTCATCAACACCATGATCTCTCCAATGATGCGTGAGTAGTTCATCATAGACCTTCGTGTCCATAGCTAGTAGCTAGATGGCTTCTTCTCTCTCTTGGATCTTCAATACAAAGTTCTCCATGATCTTCATGGAGATCTATCCGATGTAATCTTCTTTTGCGGTGTGTTTGTCGAGATGCGATGAATTGTGGATTTATGATCAGATTATCTATGAATCTTATTTGAGTTTCTTCTGATTTCTCTTATGCATGAATTCATATCCTTGTAATTCTCTTCGAGTTGTGGGTTTTGTTTGGCCAACTTGATCTATGATTCTTGCAATGGGAGAAGTGCTTGGTTTTGGGTTCATACCGTGCGGTGAGCTCACCCAGTGATAGAAGGGGTAGCGAGGCACGCATCGTGTTGTTGCCATAAAGGGTAAAAAGATGGGGTTTACATCATTGGTTTGAATTTATCCCTCTACATAATGTCATCTTTCTTAAGGCGTTACTTTGTTCGTCATGAACTCAATACACTAGATGCATGCTGGATAGCGGTCGATGTGTGGAGTAATAGTAGTAGATGCAGAAAGTATCGGTCTACTTGTCTCGGACGTGATGCCTATATGTATGATCATTGCCTTAGATATCGTCATGACTTTGCGCGGTTCTATCAATTGCTCGACAGTAATTTGTTCACCCACCGTAATATTTGCTATTTTGAGAGAAGCCTCTAGTGAACACTATGGCCCCCGGGTCTACTTCACACCATATTTTCAGCCTTTCACTTTTATTTCGTTGCACTTTCTGCCTTCAGATCTCACTTTGCAATCAATCTTGAAGGGATTGACAACCCCTATATAGCGTTGGGTGGAAGCTCGTTTGTGTTTGTACAGGTACTCTTGACACTTGGCTTGATTCTCCTGCTGGATTGATACCTTGGTTCTCAAACTGAGGGAAATACTTACCGGTCCTGTGCTGCATCACCCTTTCCTCTTCAAGGGAAAAACCAACACAAGCTCAAGAGGCAGCACAGGCAACCCAATGAATAATTTTTTTTTGCTTTTTACTTTTTGTTCTGTTGAGTCCACACCATCATGATTCTGTTATGATTGTGTTTTTTATGTTTTAATTAGTGTTTGTGCCAAGTGGAACCTTTATGATTAGTTTTGGTGGTAGTTGTTTAATCATGCTGAAAAAAGACAGAAACTTTGTGCTCATAAAATTATTTTTAGTTCCTATCCAGAAAGAGCTTTTGAGTTGATTCTTTTTGATGCTGATTGATATGCAAATTTCCCTAATTTTCACAATTGTTTCAGAATTTTTGGGATAGTATAGGTATACGAAATATACAGATTTCTACAGACTATTCTGTTTTTGACAGATTCTGTTTTTGTTGTGTTGATTGCTTATTTTGATGAAACTATGATTAGTATCGGGGGGTACGCGCCATAGAGAAGTGAGAATACAGTAATATAACATCAATCTAAATGGAAATTAAGTTTACTACAATACTTAAAAAGTTGGTGGTTTGTTTTCTTATGCTAATGATATCACGAGTTTCTGTTTAAGTTTTGTGTTGTGAAGTTTTCATGTTTTGGGTGATGTTCTTATGGACAATGGAATAAAGAGTGGAAAGAGCCTAAGCTTGGGTATGCCCACGTCATCCCAAGCCAAATTCAAGGACACCAAAAATCCTAAGCTTGGCGATGCCCCGGGAAGGCATCCCCTCTTTCATCTTCAATCCATCGGTAACGTTACTTGGAGCTATATTGTTATTTACCCCATGATATGTATTTTTCTTGGAGAATCGTGTATTATAGGAGTCTTTTCTTTTTGTTTTATCACAATCATCCTTACTGCACACCTTTTGAGAGGGACATGCACTCGTCGTGAATTTGTTAGAATACTTAGTGAGCTTCACTTATATCTTTTGAGTTAGGCAACTTAGCTCGCATGTGCTTCACTTATATCTTTTGAGCTAGATAATTTTGCTCTAGTGCTTCACTTAAATCTTTGTAGAGCACGGCGGTGTCATATTTTGTAGAAATAAAAACTCTCGATCTTCACTTATATCATTTTGAGAGCGCTCTCTCTAAGTAACTTGGTAATTGGCATGTGTTATGAAATTAGTCCTAAATATGATAGGCATCCGAAGAGGATATAATAAAAACTTTCATATTCAAGTGCATTGATTTGTAAGAGAAGTTTGATTCCTCACAATTAGTTTTGAGATATGGATATGGTAATATTAAAGTTATGATAGTAGGGTGTTGTGAATCTAGAAATACTTGTGTTAAGGTTAGTGATTCCCGTAGCATGCACGTATGGTGAACCGCTATGTTATGAAGTTGGAGCATAATTGATTTATTGATTGTCATCCTTTGTGCGGCGGTCGGGATCGCACGATGGTTAACTCCTACCAACCCTTCCCTTAGGAGTAAGCGTTTAGCACTTTGTTTCGATTACTAATGAAACTTTCGCAATAAGTATATGAGTTCTTCATGACTAATGTGAGTCCATGGTATAGATGCACTCTCACCCTTCCACCATTGCTAGCCTCTCTAGTGCCGCGCAACTTTTGCCGGTGCACAAAACCACCATACACCTTCCTCAAAACAGCCACCATACCTACCTATTATGGCATTTTCATAGCCATTCCGAGATATATTGCCATGCAACTTCCACCGTTCTGTCTCATGACATGTGCCATCACTTTCATATTGCCATTGCATGATCTTAAGATAGCTAGAGAGATGTTTCAACATCATACGCTAAGCTAGATCGTTGCACATCCTGGTACACTGCCGGAGGCATTTCATCTAGAGTCATTATTGTTCTAAGTATCAAGTTGTAAGTAAATCAAAGTGTGATGATCATCATTATTTGAGCATTGTCCCATGTGAGGAAATAAAAATAGGCCAAAGATGCCCACCAAAAAAAGGGGAAAAATGAAATGAAAAAAAGAGGCCAAAGAGCCCATACAAAAAAATGAGATAAAAAGAGAGAAGGGACAATGCTACTATCTTTTTCCACAATTGTGCTTGAAAATAACACCATGTTCTTCATGATAGAGAGTCTCTTGTTTTGTCACTTTCATATACTAGTGGGAATTTTCATTATATAACTTGGCTTGTATATTCCAATGATGGGCTTCCTCAAAATTGCCCTAGGTCTTCGTGAGCAAGCAAGTTGGGTGCACACCCACTAGTTTTTATTTTTGAGCTTTCATACACTTATAGCTCTAGTGCATCCGTTGCATGGCAATCCCTACTCATTCACATTCATATCTATTGATGGGCATCTCCATAACCCATTGATACGCCGAGTCGATGTGACCCTCTCCTCCTTTTTGCGTCACAGCCTCCACCACACTCTATTCCACCTATAGTGCTATATCCATGGCTCACGCTCATGTATTGCGTGAGAGTTGAAAAAGGTTGAGAAAGTAAGAGTGCGAAAACAATTACTTGGCCAATACTGGGGTTGTGCATGATTTAAATTCGTTGTGTGGGGATGATGGAGCATAGCCAGACTATATGATTTTGGAGGGATAACTTTCTTTGGCCTTGTTATTTCAAAAGTTCAGGATTACTTTGCTAGTATGCTTGAAGTATTATTGTTTTCATGTCAATATTAAACTATTGTTTTGAATCTTATGGATCTGAATATTCATGCCACAATAAAGAAGTTACAAAGAACAAATATGTTAGGTAGCATTCCACATCAAAAATTCGGTCTTTATCACTTCCCTACTCGAGGTCGAGCAGGAGTTAAGCTTGGGGATGCTTGATACGTCTCCAACGTATCTATAAATTTTGATTGTTCCATGCTATTATATTATCAACTTGGGATGTTTTATATGCATTTATACGCTATTTTATATCATTTTTGGGGATAACCTATTAACTCAGTGCCCAGTGCCAGTTTTTGAATTTTTTTCCGTATTTTTGACCTTTTTCAGATAAGAATATTAAACGGAGTCCAAACGGAATAAAACCTTTGGGATGAGTTTTTCCATAACAGAAGGGATCCACAAGACTTGAGAACCAAGGCAGAGGGCCACGGAGGAGGCCATGAGCCCTCTAGGCGCGTCCCAGGGGGGGCGCCTAGCAGGCTCATGGCCCCCCTTGCCTCCTTTGCCCTACCTCTTTCACCTATAAATTCCCTAAAATTCCCAAACCAACAGAGAGAGCCACGAAAATACTTTTTTGCCGCTGCAAGTTTCTGTTTCCGCGAGATCCCATCTAGGGACCGTTCTGGTGCCCTGCCGGAGGGGGATTCGGACACGGAGGGCTTCTTCATCAACACCATTGCCTCTCCGATGATGCGTCAGTAGTTCACCACAGACCTTCAGGTCCATAGCTAGTATCTAGATGGATTCTTCTCTCTCTTGGATCTTCAATACAAAGTTCTCCATGATCTTCATGGAGATCTATCCGATGTAACTTTCTTTTGCGATGTGTTTGTCGAGATCCGATGAATTGTGGATTTATGATCAGATTATCTATGAATATTATTTGAGTCTCCTCTGATTTCTTATATGCATGATTTCGTATCCTTGTAATTCTCTTCGAGTTATGGGTTTCGTTTGGCCAACTTGATCTATAATTCTTGCAATGGGAGAAGTGCTTGGTTTTGGGTTCATACCGTGCGGTGTCCTCACCTAGTGACAGAAGGGGTAGCGAGGCACGCATCGTGTTGTTGCCATCAAGGGTAGAAAGATGGGGTTTATATCATATTGCATGAATTTATCCCTCTACATCATCTCATGTTGCTTAAGGCGTCACCCTGTTTGTTATGAACTTAATACACTAGATGCATGCTGGATAGCGGTCGATGTGTGAAGTAATAGTAGTAGATGCAGAAAGTATCGGTCTACTTGTCTCGGACGTGATGCCTATATGTACGATCATTGCCTTAGATATCGTCATGACCTTGCGCGATTCTATCAATTGCTCGACAGTAATTCGTTCACCCACCGTAATACTTGCTATCATGAGAGAAGCCTCTAGTGAACACTATGGCCCCCAGATCTATTTTACACATTATATATTCAGATCTACATACAAAAATACCAAAAATACCTTGCTGCACTTTTATTTATTTATTTATATTTACCTATTATCACTATCAGATCTCACCTTGCAAGTAATCGTAAAGGGATTGACAACCCCTTTATCGCGTTGGGTGCAAGTTTGTTTGTCTTTGCGCAGGTGCCTTGGTGCCTCATCATGATACTCCTACTAGATTGATACCTTGGTTCTCAAACTGAGAGAAATACTTATCTCTACTTTGCAGCATCACCCTTTCCTCTTCAAGGGAAAAACCAACGCAAGCTCAAGAAGTAGCATGTCTCTCTCCCAAAAGACGATAAACAACTATGCTTGGGTGAACAAATTACAGCTGTGCAATTGACAGAATTATGCACGCACTGCAATGCTAATTATGCTACTTGAAAGTTAGAGGCTCAATAGTAATGGGCAGTACACCAAGATAAGTAGACCGTTTATTTATCAACATCTACTTAATAATCATCCACCTTGAAATATCTATCCAGAATATCTCGCTGGTATTAAGTTGCGAGCCCCACCCAAAGTGTAAACTCAAAGCAATGGACAACTACATTAACGAACTATGCGTAAGGTAAACAATCCTTGCAACCGTGGTCACAAGCACCGTTCTTTTATCCCTGGTGGCAAGAGCACATCCCCTAGTCTCATGTTTCTGTCGCTCAAGCTAGACATCAGGGGGCATGAACCCACAATCATGCATAACGCTCCCTCTTGGAGTTACAATCTACTACTTAGCCAAAGAAATAAAGAGCAACAGAGAACATGCATGAATCACTAAAGAACATAATATAAAAGGATAATGAAATATATAACTCATAACAATCTTAACATAATCTCATAATCCGTCGGATCCCAACAAACCGAGCATAGCAATAGTATGAAAATTACATAGGTGCCTTGATCATGTAGGGCAACTCACAAGGGCTAATCATTGAAGCAGAAGATCGAAGAGAATACATCACATAGCTACTGGTCATGGACTCATGGTCCAAGGAGGACTACTCACGACACGTTTGGGAAGCGTCCTTGGCGGTGGAGAAGCTCCCGGAGGTCAATCCTCCCTCCGACAGGGTGCCAGGAAGAGGTCTCCTGACGCTCCCGGTCTCGGAAGTGCTGCGGCAGCGAAACGATGGGGAAATTCATGATTCTAGATGTCGTATAGGGTTTTCCTCGTCGAGGGGTAAATATAGGCGAAAGGAGGGCACCAGAGGTCGCTTGGGCGGCCCCTGGCCCCCTTTCGTGATTCGTGAAGCTTCTGGTGCGCTGATATTTATATATTTTTCTCGAGATTTTTGGGGCTCCGGAAAATTGGGTAAAAGCCCCTGCAAAAAAGACATCAACAGACAGAAACTGACACTGGGTGCACTGAGTTAGTAGGTTAGTCCAAATATGTGTAAAAATATATAAAAGTGTAGTAAAACATATAACAATGTCACCTGAAAGATCATGGAGCAAGCATAAATTATAGATACGTTTGGGACGTATCACAGACACGTTGAATCATGAATTTATTAGAATACTCTTTGTGCTTCATTTATATCTTTTGAGCTAGGAAATATTGCTCTAGTGCTTCAATTATATCTTTTAGAGCACGGTGGTATTGTGTTTTATAGAAATTATTAAACTCTCGTGCCTCACTTATATTATGAGAGTTCTTTAAACAACATGCTAATTGGTTTAGGTTATGAATTTAGTCCTAATATAATAAGAATCCAAGAGGGATATAATAATAACTTTCATATTAAGTGCATTGAATATGATGAGAAGTTTGATTCCTTGCATATAGTTTTGAGATATGAAGATGGTAATATGAGAGTCATGCTAGTAAGTAATTGTGAATTAGAAGAAATACTTGCGTTAAAGCTTGTGATTCCCGTAGTATGCATGTATGGTGAACCGTTATGTGATGAAGTCGGAGCATGATTTGTTTAATGATTGTCAACCTTTGTGTGGAGGTCGGGATCATGCGATGGTTAACTCCTACCAACCCTCCCCCAGGAGCATGCGTCTACTAATTTGCTTCGACAACTAATAGGCTTTTGCAATAAGTATGTGAATTCTTTATGACTAATGTTGAGTTCATGGATTATACGCACTCTCACCCTTCCACCTTTGCTAGCCTCTCTAGTACCGCGCAACTTTCGCTGGTACATTAAACCCACCTTCCTCAAAACAGCCACCATATATTTTCCTCCAAACAGCCACCATATCTACCTATTATGGCATTTCATAGCCATTCCGAGATATATTGCCATGCAATACCACCGCCTCATTTTTATGACACGCACCATTACTTCCATATTGCTTATAGAGTCATATTTTGTTCTAGATATCGAGTTGTAATCTTTGAGTTGTAAGTAAATAGAAGTGTGATGATTTGCATTATTAGAGCATTGTGCCGTGTCAGAAAAGGATGATGGAAGCTATGATTCCCTCACAAGTTGGGATGAGTCTCCGGACTTTACAAAAAATGAAAGAGGCCAGCGAAGCACATTAAAAAATAAAAGAGGCCATAGAAGCCCATCTAAAGAAGGGAGACAAGAAAAAAAAGAAGAAAAAAGAAAAAAATGAGAGAAAGAGAGAAGGGACAATGCTACTATCTTTTTCCTCACTTGTGCTTCAAAGTAGCACCATGTTCTTCATAGAGAGTCTCCTATTTCGTAACTTTCATATAACTAGTGGAATTACATCTTTTGCACAACCACTTAGTTTTCTTTTTGAGCTTTCATTCACTTATAGATCTAGTGCATTTGTTGCATGGCAATCCCTACTCACTCACATTAGTATCAATTGATGGGCATCTCCATAGCCCGTTGATATGCCTAGTTGATGTGAGACTATCTTCTTCCTTTCTCTTTTGCAACCTCCACCACACTCTATTCCACCTGTAGTGCTATATCCATGGCTCACACTCATGTATTGCGTGAGAGTTGAAAAGGTTTGAGAACATAAAAGGTGTGAAACAATTTCTTGACTTTCATCAGGGTTGTGCATGACTTAGATACTTTGTGTGGTGAAGATAGAGCATAGCTAGACCATATGATTTTGTAGGGATAACTTTCTAAGACCATGTTATTTTGAAAGGAAGCAATTACCTCATTAGTATGATTGAAGTATTATTGTTTTTGTGTCAATATTAGACATTTGTTTTGAATCTTATGGATCTGAATATTCATGCCACATTAGAGAATATTACATGGATAAATATGTTAGGTAGCATTCCACATAAAAAATTCTGTTTTTATCATTTACCTACTCTAGGACGAGCAGGAATTAAGCTTGGGGATGCTTGACACGTCTCCAACGTATCGATAATTTTTTATTGTTCCATGCTATTACATTATCCTTTTTGGATGTTTTATATGCATTAATATGCTGTTTTATATCATTTTGGGGACTAACCTATTAATCTAGAGCCTAGTGCCAGAATTTGTTTTTTCCACGTTTTTGAATATTGCAGATAAGGAATATTAAACGGAGTCCAAACGGAACAAATTCTTCGGACATATTTTTCTTGGACCAGAAGACACCCAAGCGACTTTGAGTAGGGACAAGGCACTTTTTGGGAGGGGACAAGCCTGCAGGGCGCGCCCTGGGGGGTGGCCGCGCCCCTGGCTTGTGGCCCCCCTGCAGATCTCCTAACCCTATTTCTTGGCCTATAAATTCCCAAATATTGCCGTATCGCCAAAAAGAGCCACGGAAATACTTTTACGCCACCGGGAGCCTCTATTCCCGAGAGATCCAATCTAGGAGTCTTTTCCGATAAACAGCCGGAGAGGGAATCAATCACGGAGGACATCTACATCAACTCCATTGCCTCTCCGATGATGTGTGAGTAGTTCACCATAGACCCATGGGTCCATTGCTAGTAGCTAGATGGCTTCTTCTCTCTCTTTGATCTTCAATACCATGTTCTTCATGATCTTCATGGAGATCTATCCGATGTAATACTATTTTGCGGTGTGTTTGTCGAGATCCTATGAATATTATTTGAGTCTCTTCTGAATTCTTATATGCATGATTTCATATCTTTGCAACTCTCTTCAAATTATTGGTTTGGTTTGGCCAACTAGATTGGTAATTCTTGCAACGAGAGAAGTGCTTACTTTTTGGTTCAATCTTGCGGTGTCCTCACCCAGTGATAGTAGGGGTAGCGAGGCACGTATTGTATTGTTGCCATCAAGGGTAAAAAGATGGGGTTTTCATCATATTGCTTGAGTTTATCCTGTTGAGGATCGTAGTAATTTCAAAAATTTCCTACGCCATACAAGGATCTATCTACGGAGAAACCAGCAACGAGAGAGGTTGTAGAGCATCTTCATACCTTTGAAGATCGCTAAGCGGAAGCGTTCCTATGAACACGGTTGATGGAGTCGTACTCGCACCGATTCAGATCGCGGTAGATTCCGATTTATGTGCCGAACTACAACACCTCCGCGTTCAACACACGTGCAGCCCGGTGACGTCTCCAAGACCTTGAACCAGCAAGTAAGAAGGAGAGGTTGAGGGAGAGAGCTCCGGCAGCATGACAGCATGGTGGCGGTGGAGCTACTAGTTCTCCAACAGAGCTTCGCTAAGCTATGCAGAGGACGAGGAGAGATAGAGGAAGGGCTGTGCCGAGAGAGAGAGAGAGTTTTCATGTTCTCCAAAAGACAAAACCCCTTCAATATGTATAGGATAGAGGGAGGAGGAGCCCACCCTTAGGGTTCCCACCCCTAGGTGGGCCTTGGGCCTCTTGCGCTAGGGTTTCTCCCCCTTCCCTCTCTTGATGCGCCTTGGGCCTAGGTGGGAGGCGCACCAGCCCACTCTGGGCTGGTTCCCTTCCACCTTTTGGCCCATGCTAGCCTTTGGGGCTGGTGGCCCCCCCCGGTGGACCCCGAAACCCTTCCGGTGGTCCCGATACGTTACCGGTGACGCCCAAAAAAATTTTGGTGTCCAAAACCTCACATCCTATATACCAATCTTTACCTCTGGACCATTCCGGAGGTCCTCGTGATGTCCGATCTCATCTGGAACTCCGAACAACCTTCGGTAACCACGTACACTATTTCCCTATAACCCTGGCGTCATCAAACCTTAAGTGTGCACACCCTACGGGTTCGGGAGACATGCAGACATGACTGAGACATCTCTCTGTCCAATAACCAACAGTGGGGTGTGGATATCCATGTTGGTTCCCACAAGTTCGAGGATGATCTCATCGGATGAACCATGATTTCAAGGATTCAATCAATCCCGTATGCAATTCCCTTTGTCTACCGGTATGATACTTGCCCGAGATTCAATCATCGGTATCCCTATACCTTGTACAATCTCGTTACAGGCAAGTCTCTTTATTCGTTCCATAATGCATCATCCCGTGACTAACTCCCTAGTCACACTGAGCGCATTATGATGATGGATTACCGAGTGGTCCCAGAGATACCTCTCCGTCACACGGAGTGACAAATCCCAGTATCGATTCGTACAACACAACAGACACTTTTGGAGATACCGTAGTGTACCTTTATAATCACCCAGTTATGTTGTGACGTTTGGTACACCCAAAGCACTCCTACGGTATCCGGGAGTTGCACAATCTCACGGTCTAAGGAAATGATACTTGACATTAGAAAAGCTTTAGCAGATGAACACCACGATCTAGTGCTATGCTTAGGATTGGGTCTTGTCCATCACATCATTCCCCAATGATGTGATCCCGTTATGAATGACATCCAATGCCCATGATCAAGAAACCATGATCATCTATTGATCAACGAGCTAGGCAACTAGAGGCTCACAAGGGACACATTGTGATCTATATATTCACACATGTATTACGGTTTCTGGTTAATACAATTATAGCATGTATAATAGAAAATTATCATGAACTGGAAATATAATAATAACAACTTTATTATTACCTCTAGGGCATATTTGCAACAGTCTCGCACTTGCACTAGTCAATAATCTAGTTACATTGTGATGAATCGAACACCCGTAGAGTTCTGGTGCTGATAATGCTTTGCGCATGGAAGAGGTTTAGTCAACGGGTCTGTGATATTCAAATCCGTATGTACTTTACAAATATCTATATCTCCATCCTGGATGTGCCCATGAATGGAGTTGAAGCGGCGCTTGATGTGCTTGGTCTTCTTGTGAAACCTGGGCTCCTTTGCAATAGCAATAGCTGTAGTGTTGTCACAAAACAGAGTCATCGGGCCCAACGCACTCAGAATCACTCCAAGGTCGGTGATGAACTCCTTCATCCAGACTCCTTCCCGTGCTATTTCCGAAGCAGCTATGTACTCCGCTTCACATGTAGATGCTGCCACGACGCTTTGCTTGCAACTGCACCAGCTAATTGCCCCATTATTCAAAATGTACATGTATCCGGTTTGTGACTTGGAGTCATTCGGATCTGTGTCGAAGCTAGCATCGACGTAACCCTTTACAACGAGATCTTCGACATCTCCATAGACGAGAAACATATCTTTAGTCCTTTTCAGGTACTTTAGGATATTCTTGACCTCTGTCCAGTGAACCACTCCTGGATCACTCTGGTACCTCCCCACCAAACTTATGGCAAGGTTCACATCAGGACTGGTACACAACATGGCATACATGATAGAGCCTATGGATGAAGCATAGGGGATGGTACTCATCTTTTCTCTATCTTCCGCCGTGGTCGGTCGTTGAGTCGCACTCAACCTCACACCTTGCAATACAGGCAAGAACCCCTTCTTAGCCTTCTCCATATTGAATTTCTTCAATATCTTGTCAAGGTATGTGCTTTGTGAAAGACCTATGAGGCGTCTGGATCTATCTCTATAGATCTTGATGCCTAATATATAAGCAGCTTCGCCAAGGTCCTTCACTGAAAAACTCTTATTCAAATAGGCCTTGATGCTTTCCAGTAGTTCTATATCATTTCCCATTAACAATATGTCATCCACATATAATATGAGAAATGCTACACAACTCCCACTCACTTTCTTGTTAATACAGGCTTCTCCATAAGTCTGTACAAACCCAAACGCTTTGATCACCTCATCAAAGTGAATGTTCCAACTCCGAGATGCTTGCACCAGCCCATAGATAGAGTGCTCGAGCTTGCATACCTTGTTAGCACTGCTAGGACCGATAAAACCTTCCGGATGTATCATATACAATTCTTCTTTAGGAAAGCTAATCAGGAATGCTGTTTTGACGTCCATTTGCCAGATTTCATAATCATAAAATGCAGCAATTGCTAACATGATTCAGACTGACTTCAGCATCGCTACGGGTGAGAAGGCCTCATCGTAGTCAATCCCTTGAACTTGTCGATAACCCTTAGCGACAAGTTGAGCTTTATAAGTGGTCACATTACCATCCGCGCCAGTCTTCTTCTTGAAGATCCATTTATTTTCTATGGCTCGCCGATCATTGGGCAAGTCCACCAAAGTCGATACTTTGTTCTCATACATGGATCCTATCTCGGATTTCATGGCCTCAAGACATTTGTTGGAATCCGGGCCTGCCATCGCTTCTTCATAGTGCGAAGGTTCACTGTTGTCTAACAACATGATTTCCATGACAGGGTTGCCGTACCACTCTGGTGCAGAACGTATCCTTGTCGACCTTCGAGGTTCAATAGCAACTTGATCCGAAGTGTCATGATCATCATCATTAACTTCTTCTCTAGCCAGTTCAGGTGCCTTAGAAACATTTTCTTGCGCTGTGCTACTCTCCGGTTCGAGAGGAGGTACAATTACCTCATCAAGTTCTATTTTCCTCCCACTTACTTTTTCGAGAGAAACTCTTTCTCTAGAAAGGATCCGTTCTTAGCAACAAAGATCTTGCCTTCGGATCTAAGATAGAAGGTCTACCCAATAGTTTCCTTAGGGTATCCTATGAAGACGCATTTTTCCGCTTTGGGTTCGAGCTTCTCTGGTTGAAGTTTCTTCACATAAGCATCGCCGCCCCAAACTTTAAGAAACGACAACTTAGGTTTCTTGCCAAACCATAATTCATACGGTGTGGTCTCAACAGATTTAGACGGTGCCCTATTTAAAGTGAATACGACAGTTTCCAATGCATATCCCCAAAATGATAGCGGTAAATCGTTAAGAGACATCATAGATCGCACCATATCCAATAAAGTGCGATTACGACGTTCAGACACACCGTTACGCTGCGGTGTGCCAGGTGGCATGAGTTGTGAAACAATTCCGCATTTCCTTAGGTGTGTGCCAAACTCATGACTCAAATATTCTCCTCCACGATCAGATTGTAGAAATTTTATTTTCTTGTCGCGTTGATTCTCCACCTCACTCTGAAATTCCTTGAACTTTTCAAAGGTTTCAGACTTGTGTTTCATTAAGTAGACATACCCATATCTAGTTAAATCATCAGTGAGGGTGAGAACATAATGATAACCACGATAAGCTTCAAAGCTCATTGGACCGCATACATCTATATGTATTATTTCCAACAAGTTAGTTGCTCGCTCCATTGTTCCGGAGAACGGAGTCTTGGTCATCTGCCCATGAGGCATGGTTCGATGTGTCATAAGATTCAAAATCAAGTGACTCCAAAATTCCATCTGTATGGTGTTTATTCATGCGCTTTACGCTGATATGACCAAGGCGGCAGTGCCACAAGTATGTGGGACTATCATTATCAACCTTGCATCTTTTAGCACTCAGACTATGAATATGTGTATCATCACGATCGAGATTCATTAGGAATAAACCATTAACCAGCGGGGCATGACCATAAAACATACCACTCATATAAATAGAACAACCATTATTCTCAGATTTAAATGAGTAGCCATCTTGCATCAAGCGAGACCCCGATACAATGTTCATGCTTAAAGCTAGTACTAAATAATAATTATTAAGGTTTATAACTAATCCCGAAGGTAGATGTAGAGGTAGCGTGCCAACGGCGATCACATCGACCTTGGAACCATTCCCGACGCGCATCGTCATCTTGTCGTTAGCCAGCCTACGCTTGTTCCATAGTTCCTCCTTAGAGTTGCAAATGTGAGCAACAACACCGGTATCAAATACCCAGGAGCTACTATGAGCGCTGGTAAGGTACACATCAATAACAAGTATATCACATATACTTTTGACGCTGCCGGCCTTCTTGTCCACTAAGTACTCGGGGAAATTCCGCTTCCAGTGACCGGTTCCCTTGCAGTAGTAGCACTCAGTCTCAGGCTTAGGTCCTTTCTTTGATTTCTTCCGGACAACTGGCTTATCGGGCGCGGCAACAACTTTGCCGTCTTTCTTGAAGCTTTTCTTACCCTTTCCCTTCTAGAAACTCGTGGTCTTATTCACCATCAACACTTGATGCTCTTTCTTGATTTCTACCTCCGCAGATTTCAGCACTGAATACAACTCGGGAATAGTCTGTTCCATCCCTTGCATGTTGTAATTCATCACAAAGCCTTTGTAGCTAGGTGGAAGCGACTGGAGGATTCTATCAATGACCGCATCATCTGGAAGTTCAACTCCTAGCTGAGTCAAGCGGTTGTGCAACCCAGACATTCTGAGTATGTGCTCACTGACAGAACTATTCTCCTCCATCTTACAACTAAAGAACTTGTCAGAGACTTCATATCTTTCGACCCGGGCATGAGCTTGAAAAACAAGTTTTAGCTCCTAGAACATCTCATATGCTCCGTGTTGCTCAAAACGCCTTTGGAGCCCCGGTTCTAAACTATAAAGCATGCCGCACTGAACGAGAGAGTAGTCATCACTCTGCGACTGCCAGGCATTTCTAGCATCCTGGTCTATCGCGGGAACGGGAGGATCACCTAGCGGTGCATCAAGGACACATGCCTTCTTGGAAGCCATGAGGATGAGCTTCAAGTTACGAGCCCAATCCGCATAATTGGTACCATCGTCTTTCAGCTTGGTTTTCTCTAGGAACGCGTTGAAGTTGAAGGACACATTTGCATTGGCCATTGGATCTAGGATATTTGTAAAGACAATTTTTGACTAAGTTCATGATAATTAAGTTCATCTAATCAAATTACTAATGAACTCCTACTTAGATCGACATCCCTCTAGTCATCCAAGTGACACATGATCCACGTCGACTAGCCCGTGTCCGATCATCACATGAGACGGACTAGTCATCAATGGTGAGCATCTCTATGCTGATCGTATCAACCATACGACTCATGTTCGACCTTTCGGTCTCCCGTATTCGAGGCCATGTCTGTACATGGTAGGCTCGTCGAGTCAACCTAAGTGTTTCGCGTGTGTAAACTGGCTTACACCCGTTGTATGCGAACGTTAGAATCTATCACAACCGATCATCACGTGGTGCTTTGAGGCAACGAACCTTCGCAACGATGCACACTTAGGGAATACTTATCTCGAAATTATAATGAGGGATCATCTTATCTTTGCTACCGTCGTTCTAAGAAATAAGATGTAATCATATAGTGGCATGATATGGACAATATCATCTTGCTCCTTTGACCATCATCTTCGGGGCACCATGATCATCATCATCACCGGCATGACACCATGATCTCCATCATCACGATCTCCATCATTGTATCTCCGTGGAGTCGTCACGCCAACTATTACTTCTACTACTATAGCTAACCGTTAGTGATAAAGTAAAATAATCAACATGGCGTTGCATCTCATACTATAAATTAAGACAACTCCTATGGCTCCTGCTGGTTGTCATACTCATCGACATGCAAGTTGTGAATCCTATTACAAGAACATGATCAATCTCATACATTACATATGTAACATCACATACTTTTGTCCATATCACATCACATAGCATACCCTGCAAAAACAAGTTAGATGTCCTCTAATTGTTGTTGCAAGTTTTACGTGGCTGGTTAGGGTTTCTAGCAAGAACGTTTCTCACCTACGTGACAGACATAACATTGATGTGCCAATGATATTTACCCTTCATAAGGACCCTTTTCATCGAATCCAATTTGACTAAAGTGGGAGAGACAGACACCCGCTAGCCACCTTATGCACCAAGTGCATGTCTGTCGGTGGAACTAGTCTCACGTAAGCGTACGCGGTCCGGGACGCTTCATCCCACAATATAGCCGAAAAAACATAAGACAAGTAACGGCAAGCAAGTTGACAAATCAGCGCCCACAACTTTTGTGTTCTACTCGTGCATAGAATCTACGCATAGAACCTGGCTCTGATACCACTGTTGGGGATCGTAGTAATTTCAAAAATTTCCTACGCCATACAAGGATCTATCTATGGAGATACCAGCAACGAGAGAGGTTGTAGAGCATCTACATACCTTTGAAGATCTCTAAGTGGAAGAGTTACTATGAACGCGGTTGATGGAGTCGTACTCGCAGCGATTCATATCACGGTGGATTCCGATCTATGTGCCGAACTACGACACCTCTGCGTTCAACACACGTGCAGCCCGATGACGCCTCCAACACCTTGAAGCAGCAAGGAGGACGGAGAGGTTGAGGGAGAGGGCTCCGGCATCACGATGGCGTGGTGGCAGTGGAGCTACGTGGTTCTCCGGTAGAGCTTCGCTAAGCTATGCGGAGGATGAGGAGAGAGAGAGGAAGGACTGCGCCGAGAGAGAGAGTTTTCGTGTTCTCCAAAAGATAAAACCCCTCCAATATATATAGGAGAGAGGGAGGAGGCGCCCACCCTTAGGTTTCCCACCCTAAGGGGTGTGGCAGCCCCATCTACGCCAGGGAGGTGGCGGTCAGGGTAGGGAGAGGTGGAGGCGTACCCCTAGGTAGGCCTTGGGCCTCCTGCGCTAGGGTTCCCCCCTTCCCTCTCTTGCTACGCCTTGGGCCTAGGTGGGAGGCGCACCAGCCCACTCTAGGCTGGTTCCCTTCCACATTTTGTCCCATGCTAGCATTTGGGGCTGGTGTCCCCTCCCGGTGGACCCCGGAACCCTTCCGGTGGTCCTGGTACGTTACCGGTGACGCCCGAAACACTTTCGATGTCCAAAACCTCACATCCTATATATCAATATTTACCTCCGGACCATTCCAGAGCTCCTCGTGACGTATGGGATCTCATCCGGGACTCCGAGCAACCTTCGGTAACCACGTACACTATTTCCCTATAACCCTGGCATCATCGAACCTTAAGTGTGCAGACCCTACGGGTTCGGGAGACATCCAGACGTGACCGAGACATCTCTCCGGCCAATAACCAACAGCGAGGTCTGGATATCCAGGTTGGTTCCCACATGTTCCATGATGATCTCATCGGATGAACCACGATGTCAAGGATTCAATCAATCCCGTACGCAATTCCCTTTGTCTATCGGTATGATACTTGCCCGAGATTCGATCGTCGGTATCCCTATACCTTGTTCAATCTCGTTACCGACAAGTCTCTTTATTCGTTCCATAATGCATCATCCCGTGACCAACTCCTTAGTCACACTGAGTTCATTATGATGATGGATTACTGAGTGGGCCCAGACATACCTCTCGGTCACACAGAGTGATAAATCCCGGTCTCGATTCGTACAACTCAACAAACACATTCAAAGATACCCGTAGTGCACCTTTATAATCACCCAGTTACGTTGTGACGTTTGGTACACCCAAAGCACTCCTACGGTATCCGGGAGTTGCACAATCTCATGGTCTAAGGAAATGATACTTGACATTAGAAAAGCTTTAGCAGACGAACAACACGATCTAGTGCTATGCTTAGGATTGTGTCTTGTCCATCACATCATTCCCCAATGATGTGATCCTGTTATCAATGACATCCAATGTCCATGATCAAGAAACCATGATCATGTATTGATCAACGAGCTAGCCAACTAGAGGCTCACTAGGGACACACTGTGATCTATATATTCACACATGTATTACGGTTTCTGGTTAATACAATTATAGCATGAATAATAGACAATTATCATGAACTGGAAATATAATAATAACAACTTTATTATTGCCTCTAGGGCATTTTTCCAACATATCCCTCTACATCATGTCATCTTACTTAATGCGCTACTCTGTTCTTCATGAACTTAATACTCTAGATGCAGGGAAGAGTCGGTCGATGTGTGGAGTAATAGTAGTAGATGTAGAATCGTTTCGGTCTACTTGATACGGACGTGACGCCTATATGCATAATCATTGCCTTTGATACCTTCATAATTATTTGCTTTTCTATCAATTGCTCGACAGTAATTTGTTCACCCACCGTATTATTTTCCTTTATGAGAGAAGCCTCTAGTGAAACCTATGGCCCCCAGGTCTAATTTCCATATTATATTTTCAGATCTATAAATCAAAAATACCAAAAATACTTTGCTGCAATTTATTTACTTTTGTTTCCGCAATATTTTATATCTATATCTATCAGATCTCATCCTTGCAAATAACTCTGAAGGGATTGACAACCCCTTTATAGCGTTGGGTGCAAGTGTTTGATTATTTGTGTAGGTACTACTATTGGGGCCTTGCTTGTTTCTCCTACTGGATTGATACCTTGGTTCTCAACAAACTGAGGGAAATACTTATCTACTTCGCTGCATCACCCTTTCCTCTTCAAGGGAAAACCAACGCAATCTCAAGAGGTAGCACGTGACCCTACATCTTCACGTGGGTGATGCAGGCTACGCAGGCGACGCATGAGCGGTGCCAGCGTGCACAGATAGAGAGGCTTTCCACTTAGGTGCTAAGGGAGCGGGGCCAACTTGCGGGCTCCTAAAGCAACCCCCAAAGTTTCCTATTGGGTGCAAGAGGACCAAGGCTAGGGGCTCGGTAGGACGGAGGTCACCCCGAGCCCACCAGTGCGTCACGACAAAGAGCTTTGGCACGCGAAGACCACCTTTGTCAAAATGGACTGCAGTTTTGTCCCCTTTTGAAATGGCCATTTTGGCAACCCTTCGCGTCGAGTGTTTTGGGGGGAAGAGGACCAGTGCCTTTATAAGAGAGAGGCCCAACCTTCCTAGAAGGGCATCGACTCCATTAGGGCAAGAACTCGTCTTGTACTCACTCTCTCTCCCACAAGCAATCCACACAAGCAGGAGTAGGGTTTTACACCGCAAGGTGGCCTGAACCTGGGTAAACTGCGCGAGTGTTCTTGTTCATCTTCCTTAGCTCGAGCCATTGAAGAGCCGCCGTGAGGTTGAGATGCAGAACAGGGTAGGAGGGCGAGCGCACCCCAGTGTTCGAACCTTTCTCGGTGTGCGGAGCCCCGATTCGGATAGTACCGACCTTCATGTTGATGTTTTGCATGTGAACCGACCATCGAGCCGTTGATTGTTATTGTTAAATATTTGATATGTAAAGTGAGTTTGCTAGGGTTAATACTTTTCATATGGCTATGTCTTTGCATTTTGTCCATAGTTATTAGTTTTCTGTGGTCATATCTTAATAATTTAAATATGGTTATTTGTTAAATTGGTTAGTACTTTTTAGGGGAAAATTGGTTACTACTTAAATTTAAGTAATGCTACTATAAATTTTTGCTACGGTTAGTAGTTATGTTCAATTAATTCCATGACTAGCTTTAAGTTACTGTTTTGCTATGGTTAATAAATATGAGATAATATATGTTAATACTTTTGTGCTCTCTCTTATGTCAGACCAGTTATAGTTAGTACAATTTTCTTCTCTTATAATTTGTCCCCTCTCTCATGTTGCATGTACGTTTACATAAAACAATTGCGTCCATCATACTAGTATAAATTTCCTCTACTTTCAAAAAATACATGAGTACCACAAAATGTACTCTATGTCCTACTAGAAAACCCTCTTTTTTTGTCCTCTCTTTTCTTTCTAATCCTGCAATACCAACTTGATGATTTATCAGCTAGATAAATCGTGGATGTCATGATATGCATAAAATTGTTTTTATTGTTATGATCATCTTGCTCTTGCACATATGGTGTCTAGGAGAAACAACATATAATCGTTATTGGTGTTATGGCTTGACCTCATGCTTGTGTTTTTGCACCAGCAAATGCATCGTGGTGCATACATAACATTAAAGGGTTGTGTGGTGTTTCTCCCAAATCTTGTTTGTATCTGAGTCATATGTTTGCCATTTATAATTTCACAGCTAGTTAGTTAAAGAAAGTGATTGAAAAATCGAGTCAAGCTTATTAAATTGAATTGTTCTTTTTGAACATATCGTTGTTGTGAGTGACACTACACAAAATACTTACTTACACGTATGATATCCAGTGATAGATATTTTGCCATATGCAGAGCATCGGTTTAAAAAAAATTGTGTTTTCCCCCGTGGCCCATCATTTATGCACGTGCACCATATTCGCTACTTCAAGTTGCTAAACTTGACACAAAAAGACCTAAGGTGCTATATGCTATAAGCACTAAGTTGATTTCTTTTGATTGATTGAGAACAAGGAGATTGGTTTTATCTCGTTGCTATTGTGATATTATAGTGTACTGGTATTCCGTATACTTTTTAATGTCTTCAAAAGACAAAATTACCTAACCAACTATTGAATGCATAAAATCAAAACTTATTTGCCTGCTAAAACCTCAACTTGCTATTGCACCACTAGCATGACAAGAGAGGATATAGCAAAAGATAGTGATATGTTTCTTTCGAACTCTATGGGGAGAGCAAGTGTTTTTTAAAAGTATATACAAGGTGAGAGGAGGAAATAATGCGAGAGAGAGTGCACTAATTAGTAACAAACTTCTGTAATATGTAAAAACATATATCATCACTCGACCATAACTACTAAAAAAACATATACCTACAAATAGAAGCATCTTCATTATGTCAATGAGAATCGATAGCAAAGAACAGCTTAAGTTCATTTCAGATCATTTTTTGCATGGTAGACATTTAATGTGTGAGGTCCGCTCCAATTTTGAAATCATTTGGACATCTAAGCAACTCTCGGTAAAAAAGACAAGTTCGGAATCTGTATAAAACGTTTGATCAAATGTTCATGCTCTGTTCTGACCCGATCTGTCTCTTTTGCTGAGAGTTGATTGGATGTTCAAATGAACTGGAAATTGGAGTGAACCTCACGTAAGAACTTTTCTACCATGGTAAAAAATGATTTTTTGAATTGTTTTGTAAATTTTTCCTAACCCAGTGCAGAGTCTGGGCACAAAAACGTTGCACTCCCCTTATCCTTTATATATTTTTTCCTTGTGAATGCGCCTTCAATATAACTCCATCAAGTTTCTTGGTATATAACTCAAGGACGGTCTCACGCAAGACGCTACCACTCCTTCTAGGATGTGCCGCGCGCCCATGTAGAAAAGCGTTTTAGAGTGGTCTCACACTCTCACTACTCTGTGCGGAATTGATGTAATGTGATTAATTAGCGGCTACATGTATTAACGATAGACAATCTTTTGTAGCGGAAGTAATCAAGGAAGTCAAAACCGGCTAAAAACGAAATATAGATTATCTTCTGGTAGTTGCCAAGTTATTATCAAGCTAGGTTTTCTAGGTATATGGAATGCGGGCCAACACAAGTGCCCATAGACAAGGCCGGGGGTGGCATTGTCGCCTGACCAAAGCATATAGGTTGAGCCTCTTTTGAGCATCTCGCCAAGAAGTGTCACTTATTGAACCTGTACTGTATACATATTAATGTTGCAGGGCAGCATATAAAAAGAAGAATCGACGGTTATCTTGGTATTTTGTTTTTGCAAGAAACGGTTACGTATATATGCAAGTTGTGGCACGGAGCAACACAGCTAAGCTAGCTAGGAGTTCGAGTGAAACTGACCGGTAGTGGTTGAACTCTTCTGGATGAGACTATATATGCTTGGTCAACTTGCTCAGTGCAGCAGGGCCGTTGCTGCTCTATATAAACCCTTCCTAACCGTCGGGAGGATTACACGATCGACCGGAATCAGCAATCCCGCTCCCAGCAAGCAAGCCGGCATTGTGCCTCGACAATGGGGAGGTCTCCCTGCTGCGACAAGGCGAGCGTGAAGCGAGGGCCGTGGTCGCGGGAGGAGGACGCCGTCCTCCGGAACTTCGTCCAGAGGTTCGCCAATGCCGGCAACTGGATCACGCTGCCACACAAAGCAGGTACCGTATACGTGGCTGCCACGGCCGCCGGCCGCCGGCAAAGAAAGAACGCGCGTGCCGGAGCAAATCTTTCGTCGGCGCGCCGTACTACGTACATACCAGTTGTATCTTGTATGTACGAGTACGTGCCTTTCGGTTAGTGGTAAACAGTGGTAAAAGGAAATGAGGTTCGTCGGCTAGCAGTGGGATGAGTGAGTTGCAACGTCTCTGTCTAGCTAGCAAGGTTGGTTGACAGTTGACACTTGACACAGTTTACCTGGTTATTTAATTGACAGTCACATCATGCACCTACGCTACGCAAGCTTATCATCTATTCTGTGGCACAGTGCACGCGTGCGGCAGACGTCAAGAGTATTTCTTCACTCTGCAAGCGCTTTACCTTGTCTCTAGTTCCGTTTCTAATCTGCATATGCATCACGTACCAGGGCTTAACCGCTGCGGTAAGAGCTGCCGTCTCCGGTGGCTCAACTACCTCCGCCCCGCGCTCCGGCACGGCGGCTTCACCGAGGAGGAGGACGACCTCATACTGTCCCTCTACGGCGAGATAGGAAGCAGGTATATGTGGATGGCTAGCTAGCTCGTTGCTGAGCATACGTTTGACAGCTGAATTCATGTCACCGCTTGAAACTCCGTGGTTTTGTGTGTGCTGACCAGGTGGTCGGTGATCGCGGCCAAGCTCCCCGGCCGAACAGATAACGACGTCAAGAACCACTGGAACACCAAGCTCAAGAAGAGATACTTGCTGACCACGGCGCCATCGACTCCTCCTATAGGCGATGACAACGTCCCGGTCCGGGCCAACGACAGCCCTCCCGGAGAAGATCAGTCGTCCCTCTCCCCCCTTCCTCCTGCCCTGGTGAATCTCGACGCGGCCCTCGCCACGCTCGACGACGGCGGAGAGCTCACGCAACAATCGGAGCAGCTGTACGCCGAGCTCATGGGGCTCATCGAGCCGCGGTCCGCTAGCCATACGTCTACCGGGGAGGTGATGTCGTCGGGGTCGTCATCGACGCCGCCACCGTTCGGAACAAGTCCGACGGCCAGTAGCTTTGGAGCAGGGAGCAGCGCTACGTGGCCAGTGGACGTGCATGAGCGTGACACAATACTGTGGCCGGAGTCTAGCGGCAACGGCATGGTTGAATTTGACGATCCTTGCGTTGCTCGCACTTTCAGCCCGGCGTCCACGCCCGACTCTTTCCAAGATTTGTTGGCCTCATCTTACGACGAGGTCATGGCGACGCAAGCGTTGATGTACTACTAGCTAGGAACGAATTGGTCCAAGGTTCTGAATTAGCGTCGTAACTTGTGCATATAATTAGATATACCATTTCTAAGTTGTTTTACTATTTCTATATAAGTTGTACTCCCTCCGTTCCTAAATATACGTCTTTCTAGAGATTATATTAGAGGATTACATACGGATGTATAAAGACACACTTTAGAGTGTAGATTCATTTATTTTGCTTCGTATGTAGTCACCTAATGATATCTCTTAAAAGACTTATATTTAGGAACGGAGGGGGTATAAAATTAAACATCTTTATATTCCTAACAAAAATAGTTGTCCATATTCATGTTGAATATTCAAGGAATTCTTTATTAAGTTTAATCCAGAAAAAAAAACTATGGATAAAACATGAATAGTATAATAGTGATGATACTCAAAACAAGCAACAAATTGTTGAAGCTAGTCATGCAATCGAGATCATAAGAAAGAAACATCATATTCATATTGATTGCTACCAGCAGTAAACCAAACGCTAATCCTAACAAAGAGAATAGGATGACATACGTAGTAGCGGAAGCGGAAGAAGAAGCATATGCACCATTCGTCATGTCACCGAGAAGGTGGTCGACGTCGAGGAAGAAGTCGTCGTTGCGGAACTCGTAGTCGGGGATGTCGCCATGCACATCAAGTTCATCAGAAGTTCTCAAAGCCGTTCTGCTTCAACTATTGATGTGTCTAATGCTCCGAGTTCCGCTCCCATCGTTGACCTTATTAAGATGGTGCAAGACTTCCAAGAAACAACAGTACCACAAAGTGTGAACACATAGAACTTGTGGCTTTAATCTCGTCACCACCAGATATCAAATTCGCATCACTATAAGCCTCAAGTACTCTTGGGTACCCGGTATAGTGAAGTCCATAACTCGTGGTACCTTTCAGGTAAATCAGTATCCTCAAGAGCATGCCAATAAACATCTCCCTCATTTGAAACAAATCAACTTAGTTTACTCACAACAAATGAGGTGTCATGCTTATAGCTCTAGCTAAATACATAACCGAGCCAATTATTTCAGAATATCTCAATTGATCATGCTTCTCCTTCATTCTTCCAAATCAACACACTTGGATTATAATGCATTACAGAAGGTTTGCAATCTAAATATCCAAAGCGATCCAGAATCTTCTCCACATAGTGAGACCGCAACAGAATGTTCCCACCATCATCACCTCTCAAAAGGTTGATGTTCAATATAACATCAACCACTTCAAGATCTGTCACCTCAAAGCTATGATATAGAAAATATTTCACTTCCTCAACGACCTTGAAATTTGTTCCAAATATAAGTATGTAGACGACATACAAACACAATACAATTCTCTCGCCCTCACCATGGCGATAACACACGCAAACTTGTCGTCTTCATTTGCAACAAACCCCATAGATGTCACATTTCTTTCGAACTTGTCATGTTATTGCTTAGGTGCTTGTTTCAAGTCATATAAGGATATCAAGAACTTACACATTTTTCCTTCATGACGGTCTACTACAAAACTATCATGTAGTTACATGTATATTTCCCCTACCCTCCCTTTAGGAAAGTTGTTTTGATGCCCATTTGATGAACGATAAGATTGTATAAGGCATCCAATGATAATAGTTCTTGAATGGTGGTCAATCAGGCCATAGATACATAATATAAAAAATATCTTCATCTTTCTTTTGGGTATAACCCTTGGCAATACCCCCCTTGTACTTTTCAATTGTACCGTCATGCCTAAGCTTTTTTTAAACACCAACTTACATCCTTCAAATTTACACCCATAAGTACGATTAGTGACCTCCCAGGTCCCGTTAGACACGATGGAATCCATCTTGCTATGTACAACTTCTTTCTAGTAGTCAGCATCAGGAGATGCATAAACTTCTAAAACGGAAGTGGGGGTATCATTCACGAGGTACACAATGACTTCACCAATTGAATTTCCAGGCATTTGTCTCTTGTCCCTCTAGGAGCTTCATCGTCATCCTCCTCAGAAATCTCATTGGGTTTCTGCTCATAATGTTTCAATGGAATAAAAGGTTCATAAGTTGTCTCCGGCTCTCACTAGATGAGTTAGGCATATCTTTCATAGAAAAAATATCCCCAAAGAAAGTTGCATCATCCAAATTCATGATTGTAGAAACATTCAAGTCAGGTATCTTGCATTTCACCACTATAAATACATAGCCAATGTCATGGAAAGCATATCCAATAAAACACAGTAAACTTTTGGTGCAAGTTTACATTGCTTGGGAAAGTAAGAGAATTAAGCATTTTACTTTCCCACTCATAAAATTGTGTAATCTCTTTCTTCTTTGTGGGAACTCTCTTTATGAAATGACTAGAAGTCCCGATGTGTCCAACATGGCATTAACCAAATTAGTTAGTGTGTTGTTCTTTCATCCAGTGAACTAGTTTGATTGGGGTGATTAGGGAGGCATCCTATCATGCATGGATTATACTATGTGTCCTCATAGAATAAATTGGATTGTTGAAAAAATACTATCCACCAGGATTCAACCTAAGCCTCTTAATCTTTCGATCGATTTGATTCTCTCCTTTAACTTTATAAATTTTAAAGTAGTTCAATGCCTCATCTTTTGTTTTCAATAGAACTACCATGCAATATCTAGTAGAGTCATCGATGAAAAGACCTCGATGACGCCTAGAGGGGGGGGTGAATAGGCTATTTAAAAAAACTTCTTCGGATTTGGCTTGAACCTAATGCGGAAATAAACCAAGAGGGTACTTGTCAAGCACAAATCCTAAATGCACTAGGCACTGCAATGTGTATCAACAACACGATCTACCAAGATGGACACAATACAGTTACTAACAAGCACAAGTAAGTTACACAAACTTACTTAAGCTATATCACACAACAAGTAGGTGAACAACACAAGATACTAGATCACACTATATCAACACGATGTATCAAGGGATGCAAGTATGAACGTGTGGATATAGAGGGTATGCTTGAATGATTAATCTTGTACAAGAAATGGCCAACACAGTATAATGAGCACAAGCAATATGCAATGTATGTATGCTCAAATAACACAAGTAAACCACAAGTAAGGAGTTAGGTTTAAGGATAACCAAGGTCACTGAGACTAAGATGTATCCCGATGTTCACTTCCTTGGAGGGAAGCTAGTCACCGTTAGAGAGGTGGATGTTACCACGAAGGCACACCAACGCCACGAAGGCTCACCCTATTCTCCCTTTGAGATAACACCACGAAGGCGTTTCTCAACCACTAGTGAGCAAATGTGTGTGAGGTGGAAATGTGTTCTTATGAGGATATGGCTGTGTTGGGCAACCCTCTCACGAAGTGGGAGGGGGGGGGTATTTATAGTGGGGAGAGAAAAAGAGCCGTTGGGGACACTTTAAGTCACACAGGGTTCGGACATCCAACAGTTGTCGGAAGTCCGGGCATCCGCGAGGGGTCGGACGTCCGACACGGGTCGGTCGTCCGAGGCCTGTAGATACGACTGAACCTATGTTGAATTTATCAGCCACCGGACGTCCGGAGAGGACCGGAAATCCGAGTTATACAGCTCAACTTCTACTGGTGGTAGGTTTCGGATTTCCGACGGGTGTCGGACGTCCGGCGCTCGGACGTCCGGAGGGAGCCGGATTTCCGAGATATAGAACTCAACTTCTACTGGTGTAGGATTCCGGATTTCCGGGACTTGGCCGGGCATCCGGGCCTCGGACGTCTGGAGGGAGCCGGAACTCCGAGTTATATGGCTCTGATTTCTCTGTTATAGGATTCCAAATTTCCGAACTAGTCGGTCGTCCGGTCCTCGGACGTTCGGAGAAAGCCGGATGTCCGAGGCACTGGTTCTGTTTTCAGATAACAACAAAACAGTGGAGATGTGGTCTGAGCAGAGAGTGATGATGTAGTTTGAGCAAGTTCATCACAAAACCTGTGATCCCCTCTTAATAGTGCGGGATCCCTAAGGACTCAAAAATTATAAAAGAGTACTGATGATCCATACTTGAGTGTATACTTTTATTCGCTGATCATCACTCCACACAACTAACGTCAAAGGAACTGATACCTTTGAGTTAGCCCTTTCACCTGAGCTTGATGTTGTTGTTCCTTCTTGGCTCAAGTTGAAAGCAAGACATGATGAAGTCTTCAAGTAGCTTTCCCATACATAATGCAGAAAGCCTAGCTTATGTATTCATCTTCATTTGTCCACCATGTGAACATCCACAAGAATCAAGCATGTAGTGCTCAGGAATGCTTATCTTGATCTTGTCCTTGTTAGCACATGAGGTTGTCCTTATCAACACATGATCATTGACAATAGTTTCAATGATATATTCGTGCTGATCCACTTGAACTTGCACACCACAATCTTGATGACGATCACCACTTGACGTCATCCTTCATGGGTTGTATGAGATCTTCCTTTTGACGCAAGCCCAATGGAAACACACATAACCCCCACATAGTAGTCTCACAAAGACCATGGGTTAGTACACAAACACGTAATGGACAATGCTTACCACATCATGGGATCACTTGATCCCTCTCGGTACATCTTATACGCTTTGTGTGTTGATCATCTTGATTTACTCTTTGTCTGAGATCTTGATCAACCTAGTGTTTCTATGACCATTCTTTGGATAATACCTTGAATAACATCTTGGTCATCATATAAACTCCTTGAACCCGACAGATGGACTTCAAGAAATGCCTATGGACAAATCCTATAAATATAACTTAAGGCAACCATTAGTCCATAGAAATTGTCATCAATTACCAAAACCACATATGGAGATATATGCTCTAACAATCTCCCCCATTTTGGTAATTGAAGACAACCACTTCAAGAGAGTTTATATAAGGAAATGAGCATAACCAAGCGCACACATACAAGGTAATAATGCATGTGTGCAAGATGTAAATGCTTACGCAATAAAAGCAAAACCCTCTAAACATATCCAAAGTAAACTCTCTAAACTTCTCCCCCATTGGCATCGATTGCCAAAATGGACGACAAGTTTAGAAAGCCAAAATAGTAGGTGGTCCTCCAAAAAGTGTGTACTTCTCAGCAAATGAGTGCAGAAAAATACACAAATACAATGATAAGTAGTTGGAGGAAAACAAACTATATTGAGGACCCAAAGATTGCAAATAAAAGGATCGTATGTCACAAAGACATACAAAGATGGAGGCAAGCAATCAAAGAATTCCAGATGGAACAAACAATTATATGGTCCTTCGAACCACATGAATAAAAGATATTATGATAGAAGCAAGCAATCAAAGAATTCCAGATGGAACAAACAATCATATGGTCCTTCGAACCACATGACTAAAAGATATTATGATAGAGGCAACATAGTGCTTTATCAAAAATTAGAGAAGCTCCCCATGATTTGTGCACTAATATGAGATTTTTATATTTGACACTGGTGCACAAAATAGGATCGTTGCTCCCCCAGAATTAATAGAAACACACAACGAGTGCAAGAAGATAGATGAGACAATAGGCATATCAATTGCACAAAACTAATGGTTGAGCAACATGTAAAGGAAGCAACTTAAGAATAAGCTCAACCAAAGTAATGTGTGTGAGTCATGGCATAGCACTTGAGAAGACTTAAGATAAGGATGAGCATTACTCATCAACATAGTCTTGATGAATATGAGATACAAAGTGCAAGACATATCATTCGCACACACACATACTAGAAAATGGGTTCACAAGCTTACTAATAAACAAAATAAGAACCAACGCTTGTGACAACCCATTGGCGACAGAAGACACTTTCCTGTCATGTGGGGCAGAGGACACATGGAAACATGCGCTGGTCACCTGCCCGTTGGCAGCTACTGTATGGGCCATGTCGTCTAAGGAGTTGGTGCAACACATGGTAGAGCGAGGGGAATAGAACCCGAATGATTGACTGTTTTCACTGCATGATATACTAATGAAGGAGCTCTTCGATCGCTTAGTGGTAACGCTATGGGCACTCTGGGGAGTCACGTGGAAGGCAATTCATTAGAATATTTTTCAATCACCATATTCGGTTAACAACTTTATATCTAGCTATTTGGGTTAGTTGTAGACGATCAACGCCAGGCTACCAGTGGCGACAACTCCGACTAGTGCGAGACCATCGACATGGCTGGCCCCGCTGACAGGCAATGCAAAGCCAAACGTTGATGCTGCTGTGTCCACGCATCGATTTGGGTCTGTTGGTGTGATCTCTAGAGACCATGGTGGTATGTTGATGGGAGCTTCGACTCTTTGCTTCAAAAACATTGTGGAGCCGTTGACTCTTGAAGCTCCCGCCATTAGAGAAGCCCTCGCATTGGTAGATGACCTATAATTGAGACCTATTCAAGGTGTGTCGGATTGCAAGGTGGTGGTACAAGACATACAAAAGGAGAATTCGGCAAGCTAGAGAGCGATTATACATGAAATAGCAGATCACTCTTCAGCTCTTGATTTTTGTATGTTTAGTCATGAGTTTAGGAGCTCAAATCATGAAGCTCACAACTTCGAAGCATGCTTTATCTTCCGGTGATGGCCGCCATGTTTGGGTAGGGCATCCTGAGAGTCTACCATCCGTCCGTGTAAACATTGTGACGAATTAATAAAGCTTCGCGATGTTGCCTAAAAAAAACTTCCATAGCACTCACTTTAAGCAAGTTATAAAATACCCCCACAAAACCTTGAGAGTAAAATCCTCGGGACGGGAGGACCACGCCTAATATTTTCTCTCTCTCTCTTTTCTCTTCTGGGTTTACTTTGGTTTTCCTTTTTTCTTCCAATTTTATTTAGTCTTCTTCTTTTCTTATGGGTTTCTATGATTTTTACGCATAATACTATGTGTAGATGTACTAATTGACTACTCACTCGATTGCTGGAAATACAAGTGCCTCGTGGTGTTGTGTTGCGCAGTGAGTACATGTTGTGTTGCATGTATAGTACAAATGCGTCGAAGAGGGAGTGTAGGTTGTGATGCATGGGGATACAAGTTACACTCACGAGTACAAAGTGTGTTATCAATGTGTACACTACGCAGAAAGTGCTTGTTGCATCGAAAAGTACAAGTTATGTTGAGTAAGAACTACAAGTTACGCTGTGTAGGAAGCACAACTTTCTTATGTGAGTACCTTGTTCGTGGGGGAGCACAATTTTTTTATGACATGATGTACAGTAAGTTAGTTCTCGATGGAGCAAAGTTATGCTCGGTAAAAAGATAATCAAAACTTATCACCATGGGATGCTTGATTAAGGAATATTTTTTCAGTTCAGATATCACAAAACAAAGCACGTGCAACACCCTCCCATCCTCTAATGGTGGGAAAAGCATCAAAACTCCCTAGTGACAACAAATGACACAAACACAGCATGCCACGTGTTATGATGAAAGAAGTTTGAGAGTAACCCTAGCATATTCCCATGAATCGTGTTATGATGAAAGAAGTTTGAGAGTAACCCTAGCATATTCCCATGAATCGGACGCCCCATGTCCTCGTTTAATTTGTGCTTGACCCATTTAGCATTTTGTGCTTTTCGTTCTTTTGACAATACAATCTAGCGGGTCTTCTCCTTCATGGTTTTCTCCCTCTTTTCCTGCCCTTTTCCATTATATTAAAAATAGTTTTTTTGTCCAATTGTTCTATTCATTTTCTAGGTATTCTTTTTAATATATGTGAACATTTAAAAAAATCATGATTTTTTCTAAAAATTAGAAACAATTCCCAGGTCCATGATTATTTTTAAAATTCTCAAAATTTTAAATTCACTATTCTTTTGAAATACATGATCATTTGTTCAATTGATGGATTTTAAAAAAATTCATGTTCTTTTCATAATTTGAAATTTTTTAAGCACATGATTATTTTTTGCAGAGAAATAGGAAATACAATATATTTTATGAAATGATGAAAACCACTAAGAAATCATAAGATAACCAGTAGAAATGACACACACGAAAAAACCCTACCATGAATCGTATGTGCACTGGGTGCACATTTTAGCTGCTATTAGGGCTTCTCCAACATGGATCTCTATTCCGGGCTCAAAAGTTTGAAGTGGACGGCACAAACACTTTTAGTCCATCGTGGGCACCTACTTTGGGTTGGACGTAGATGGGGGGCCAAAATCCTTAAGGCCCACCCCTAATCGATGGGTGTAGCAGGGGAGTTCAGACGCCCCCATGTCGGACTTCGAGAGTTCGGACCTACCCATTTTAACCGCGGACCGACGCCCCTCCTCCCATTGGGATTTCCCACCATTCGCTTCACCTTCTCAAAGTGGTTTCCCGTTGCCCCTTCACTACCTGATTTTTTCCCTCGTTGACCCCTTCCCTCATCTCCCCTCGCTACCCAATCTCCCTTAGTTTGAAATTAACCATGGCACCCCTCAACCCTCGTGTTGCTTATCTCGTCTGGTCTCCATCATATGCCATCAACATGAGCACGCCGCGACCGCCAAAGGAAAGAAGGCCAGTGCGCCCATGCCTCCACCCAGGCCAAGCAGGAGAAAATACTCGTCGCTCCACAACTCCAGGGTCCTACGTGAAGGCGGACACCGTCTATCACCGCCCCCGTGCAAAGGAGGAGGAGACGGCCACCACTCAACACTTTGCCTGAACCGAGTACGGGAAGTGGAAAACCCATGGTTGCTACCGGATGAGGGCAATGCCCTGCTTGGCCCCCGTGTCGCTCCCCCAAGGGCGACTCAGGCCGCTCAATCCCTGGCCCGCCACTGGGACTCCCTCTCCCTTCTCCTCTCCCACGTCACTGTCGAAGGGGGTCATCGGCATGCCGCATGGCCACTGAGGATGGTGGCAGCGAGGACCTGGTCGCTCCGCCCCCTGCGCAGGATCTCGGAGCCGAGAAGGCGACCACGGGTGGTGGATCGGCGTCTCCCTCTATTGGCGGCGCCAACGGGTGTTGGCCGTTCACCTCGGCCATGTGGGCGACGAGGTGGTGGTGGGCGATGGTTGTGGTGCGCGGTGTCCTCGGGGGCACCCGCATCAGATCTGGCGGTCCCTCCTCCTGTCTCGTCTTAGATCCTTCCGTCGATGGTCTCCAAGTGTCGCGGTCATGTCTTCTCTCGAGGTGGGGGTGGGAGAAGGGATCGGAGAAATCTGTGGTCGGCTTTGTCGTCCTACCGACGGCGACACCTATGGGCGTCGTCCCCTACTTGTAGGCGCTGGTAAATCCCCCCTTTTCCCTTCCTCTTCCTCCCATATTGCCCGTGTACCGGGTGAAAACCAAAATCCCTCTGGATTGGGCCGCGGTAACGTCGTGGGTACCGTCACCTTCAAGGAGATGCCGTCTTTGGTGAGATTTGGGGGGAAGTGCGTCTGCTCTATTAGGGGTTGTCATCGGTAAGGCCGGAGACTTCGTGCTGGTGCTGGCAGCGAAGGCCGCTCAAGTTTGCATCTTTTGTGGATGCTCTGCGTTCCTGGTGTTTGTCATCGTCCAATCGGGTTGGGGATAGGGTTCCCCTCCCGGGTTTGTTAATGCTCGCCATTGGTGGCATGAGCTCGGTTCTAATCTTCGTGAACTTGGCATCGTCCTCTAGCTCCGTCATGATTGTCTTCATTCTTTTGCTGCTCGGCCTTCAGCAGCTTCGCCGTGTAGTTTTGCTTCTCCTCGTGTGTAGTTCTCATGAAGTGATGATCCTTCCCTTGGTTGAGCTCGATGTTGTTTGGTGTTGGTGTCCTACTATTATCTTGTGATTGGCAATGGCCTAGCGCCGGTATCAACCCTCTGGTGGGTGTCTCCACCTTCCGACAGATCGGCGCCCTTCATGCCCGGCGAGGGGGCATGGAGCCCCTTTCGGTGGTGGAGGTTGACATCATCGGCCAGTGCTCTTGGAGCTGACACAACGCTCCTCCAGCTACTGGTTGGTTCTTCCCCAAGCACTTGCTGGTGTCCTGCGTGGGGCTCTACTTGCTATGGAGGGCTTCTTCAACAACTAGATGTAGCTGCGCTTTACATTCCATATATTTGCTAGTAGTTTGTGGTAGCATGTTAGCTATTACACAACACCTTGTATCGTCTCGCTGTTTTTTTCTTTGCTATTCGATGTAATCTTGGTGGGTTGATGGCTTTGATCATTCAAAGCTCGGAACTTCTGGAGCCTTCGTTCTAAAAACAGTGGAAAACTCATGATGCTCTCGATTATATAGAGTAGGAGAAGGTGATCTCTTGGAAGTAACTGGCAGTATAGGAAATACAATAGTGGGCTTATAGCCCACTTACATGACAATATTGCCTATGTGGACTAGAGGGCTCTCATGCAAGATACTAGCTATATGCCTGCTCGTAGACATATAGAATAAATATGAAAAAAGAGATAGAGAGGAGATGGGGAAAAGTATTATTCTTGTAGCCAACCTTATAGCTAACCTTACTATATGAGTGACTAGAAGCAATGACTACAAATGACATAGCAACATCATATAACCAACCATTGGCTATACTATTAATCATGCTCTTATGCACGCTTTTATGACACAAAGGAAGTCGTTGCCTCTCCCAAAGCCACATCATCGGCGAGTCCTAGACTAACCCTTCCAACCACCTCCTAGGATGTCCTCTCCGATGTGTGTGAGAAGGTCTCTTCCAATGTTCCGGGCGTGGTGACAATCAATTTGATCTACTTTACTTTTACTAGCGGAATGCCCATGTGTTGCCACGAAATAATAAATTATTTATTGCTCTCATTGTTGTTCTCTTTTGAATACAATCCAACCTTGCATGGTTTCTTGCCACCATCATCGAATACGCTCTCAACCCCTTGTCCCTTATTGTTGTCGGCCAATGAAAGGTCGTTGTACCGTTGCTCTAGAAACCCCTCCACTAAAAGCGCCCACCTCAAGAAATATTTCTTTCACCTTCTTCTCCTATACAATGTACTAATAAAATAAAATACACTCATACTTGAATTGTTGATGAACATATTATCACAATGGATCAACAAAATATATTTGCATGCTCTTGATCAGATCTCCTATTCAAGGGGTATTGCCATATTGGCCAACAAAAAAAAGACCACATATTGTGAGAGAATAATATTTAGGCATAGAGATAGTTAGATACCTATTTGTTGCTACGAAGCATAAAAAATATGATAGAGCATCTTCCATGCTTTCCCCCTCTTCATTCATGCATCATGTTTCCTTCTTCCTTCCTCTATATTTTCTCTGCCTTCGGCCATGCTCATGCTCTTTTTATGTTACGTCTCGGATCCGATGGTATGAAACATTGGATAAAACAAGAAATTAAGCACATCACCTAAATTAAGGCAAAGCAAAGGTGCATGCAGCAACGATGCCCTTTTCATGCATATATCCAAAAAGAAAAGGTGCATGCTGCAAGCAACCTATATCTGCAATCGTCAATGGAGGTGAAATTGAGTCGCCTTGTTCTTCAAAAAGACATGGACAACCTTTGAAACCTATGTCTCCGTCCTTTCATGACCTGCCGTGCAATGTCTTGAAATATCATTTTGTGGTTCATATAGATATCTCAAATCATTGATGTGAACCAACGTTGTCCTTGAAAATTTCTAAATCAAGAAGGCCTGCATATAAAGCAACAATGTAATAGAGTGCATAATTATCAATAAAATGAATATAGGGAACATTTTTTCAATATAAAGCAAACACTATATGTTCCTGAACATCTCAAATAATCTATGATGTACTGGTACACAAGAGGATGGTGTGCACTAAAGCACATTTACAATGGATTTCGTGCTTGTTCTGGATTAAGAAAGAGCATATTAGATTGGTTTGATAACAAGGAGTCCTAGAAATCCTAACATTTCCCAATATAATATTTTTCACCACCATGTTTTCTTGTTTCCCTCATGAAGCCATGTATACAAAGCAATACCATAGTCGATTTGAGCACCTACAAGACAATTAGTGATTGTTGCTACGTACCTTGACAAGGACTTGTGCTCAAAAATTCACCTTAGTAAGTACTACACAAGTGCACATTTCCTAGTTAACAGAACATTATCCATCATATATACAAGTGTTATAATAATTTTTTACGAACTCGTGGCGAAAATAAAGTTGTGAGACTGCAACAAGCGACTAAGCATATATTTGGTGGCTAACTTACGAGTACAAGAATAAAGAGGGGGGTGATCTACGCATAGCGGACGTGAACTACTGATGATCAAATGAATGATCCTGAACACCTACTTACGTCAAACATAACCCCATCGTGTCCTCGATCAGAGAAGGAGCTCACGAAAGAAACACTCATGGTTACGCACTCAGTTGGCAAGTTTTAATTAAGTTAAATTCAAGTTATCTAGAACCAGTGTTAAACAAAGTTTCCACGTTGCCACATAACCGCGGGCACGGCTTTCCGAAAGATTTAACCCTGCACGGGTGCTCCAACTAGTCCATCACAAATTACCACAAGCCGCATAGAAATCCTCGATCACGAAGCTCGCGATCTCGTCGGACTCCTTAGTGGAAAACCTCAACTCTGAGATTACCCAAGGCATCACCGGAATCCCGATGCACAAGATATTTCGTAAAAGGTAAAACTAATCCAGCAAGGCCGCCTGACGTGTCGATGAACTCGATAGGAGCCGCGTATCTCGTTCTCAGGACACGACTGGATGGGAAAGCCTACGGGTACCAAACCTCGAATTGCCCCGTGGTGGCCCCGCAGTCTGCCGTTTTTGGAACAACACTCATGAGGAGCACTGGCCCAGGGATTGATTAATTACTCTGCGGGTGCCGGCGGGTCCCTATGCATTTATTTAGATATTAGGCAAATGTAGTACCAAAGTTGGGCCTTGCCAGACCAGTTTTAATCTAAGACGAATTATCAAGGGGGTCCCCATAACAACCTCGATCGTGTTAGGAGCGCTCAATTATGGAATATAACACCTGTAGTCGAAACTAAGGGGCAAAGGTGGAACAAAACACTAGGCTAGAAAGGCCGAGCCTTCCACCTTTTACCAAGTATATAGGTGCATTAAATTAAATAGCATTAATAGGGTGATATAACAAGGAACCCATGTTATCACATGGAAGCAACTGCACCTGCAACTAGCAACGCTAACACATGGTTAAGCAAGCGGTAATATAGCCAATCAGTGGTTTGCTAGGTTGTGAACATGTTGAAGGTTTTCATGGCAATGTTGAGAGGCTGATGTTGATACGTCTCCAACGTATCTATAATTTTTGATGGTTTCATGCTATTATCTTGTCAAACTTTGGATGTTTTGCATGCCTTTTATATATTTTTGGGGACTAACTTATTAACTCAGTGCCAAGTGCCAGTTCCTCTTTTTGACCCCTTTCAGAGGAGGATTTTGAACGGAGTCCAAACGGAATGAAACTACCAAAAAGATTTTTTCCGGAACAGAAAAAGATCGGAGAGCCGGAGGATTAGGGCAGGGGACCACCAGGGACCCCACAAGCCCTCACAACGCGGCCAGGGGGGGCCTGCGGCCCCCAGGCTTGTGGGCTCCCTGAGGCCCCTTTGCCCTAGGTTTTGCGCCTATATATCCCCAAAAATTCCACAAAAAATCAGGAGATCATCGGAAGTTATTTTCCGCCGCCGCAAGCTTCTGTCTCTGCAAGATCCCATCTGGGGCACGTTCTGGTGCCCTGCCGGAGGGGGATTCGGATACGGAGGGCTTCTTCATCAACACCATGACCTCTCCGATGATGTGTGAGTAGTTCACCATAGACCTACGGGTCCATAGCTAGTAACTAGATTGCTTCTTGTCTCTCTTGGATCTTCAATATAAAGTTCTCCATGATCTTCATGGAGATCTATCCGATGTAATCTTCTTTTGCGGTGTGTTTGTCGAGATCCGATGAATTGTGGATTTATGATCAGATTATCTATGAATCTTATTTGAGTTTCCTCTGATCTCTCTTATGCATGATTTCATATCCTTGTAATTCTCTTCGAGTTGTGGGTTTTGTTTGGCCAACTAGATCTATGATTCTTGCAATGGGAGAAGTGCTTGGTTTTGGGTTCATACCGTGCGGTGACCTCACCCAGTGACAGAAGGGGTAGCGAGGCACGCATCATGTTGTAGCCATTAAGGGTAAAAAGATGGGGTTTTCATCATTGGTTTGAGTTTATCCCTCTACATCATGTCATCTTGCTTAAGGCGTTACTCTGTTCGTCATGAACTCAATACACTAGATGCATGCTGGATAGCGGTCGATGTCTGGAGTAATAGTAGTAGATGCAGAAAGTATCGGTCTACTTGTCTCGGACGTGATGCCTATATGTATGATCATTGCCTTAGATATCGTCATGACTTTGCGCGGTTCTATCAATTTCTCGAGAGTAATTTGTTCACCCACCGTGATATTTTCTATTTTGAGATAAGCCTCTAGTGAACACAATGTCCCCCGGGTCTACTCCACACCATATTTTCAGCCTTACACCTTTTGCTTCCTTGCACTTTCCGCCTTCAGATCTCACTTTGCAAACAATCTTGAAGGGATTGACAACCCCTTTATTACGTTGGGTGCAAGCTCTTTGTGTTTGCGCACGTACTCTCGACTTGACAAGATTCTCCTACTGGACTGATACCTTGGTTCTCAAACTGAGGGAAATACTTACCGCTCCTTTGCTGCATCACCCTTTCCTCTTCAAGGGAAAAACCAACGCAAGCAAGTCTCCGTCAACGTGTCAACTTCTGGTGCTGTTGTTTGAGAAGTAGCAAGAAGAATTTCTGGCGCCGTTGCTGGGGAGAATCAAGTCAAGAACTCATCCAAGTAAGTGTCGCAGACTCATCTCTTGCATTTATTTTGTTTGCGAGTTGACTCTCGTTTTCCTCTCCCCCACGTCACATATTGCCTTTTTTGTTTGCCTTTTTCGTTCGCCCTTTTTCTCGCTTGCTCTTTGTTCGCTTGTGTGCTTGCTTGCTTGCCGAAGTCACCATGAATGAAAACACCAAACTTTGTGACTTCTCGAATACTAATAATAATGATTTTATTAGTACTCTGATTGCTCCCGCCACTAGTGCAGAGTCATACGAAATCAATGCCGCTTTGCTGAATCTTGTCATGAAAGAGCAATTCTCCGGTCTTCCTAGTGAAGATGCCGCATCCCATCTCAATTCCTTCATTGAGCTTAGCGATATGCAAAATAAGAGAGATGTGTATAATGACGTGATTAAATTGAAGCTTTTTCCTTTTCGTTGCGAGGTCGCGCAAAAACTTGGTTTTCTTCTTTGCCCAAAAATAGTATTGATTCTTGGGATAAGTGCAAAGATGCTTATATATCCAAGTATTTTCCGCCGGCTAAGATCATCTCTCTCCGTAATAATATCATGAATTTCAAGCAACTTGATCATGAACATGTTGCACAATCTTGGGAGAGAATGAAATTGATGATTAGAAATTGTCCCGCTCATGGCTTGAGTCTTTGGATGATTATTCAAATCTTTTACGTTGGCTTGAATATCGCTTCTAGAAATATCTTGGACTCCGCCTCAGGTGGAACATTCATGGAAATCACGTTAGGGGAATCCACAAAGCTCCTAGATAATATCATGACGAATTACTCTCAGTGGCACACTGAAAGTTCACCTACTAGTAAGAAGGTAGACGCTATAGAAGAAATTAACTCGTTGAGTGCTAAGATGGATGAGTTAATGAATTTGGTTGCTAGTAAAAGTGCTCCTTTAGATCCTAATGATATGCCCTTGTCTTCTTTGATTGAGAGTAGCAATGCTAGCTTGGACGTTAATTTTGTTGGTAGGAATAATTTTGGCAACAACAATGCTTTTAGAGGAAACTATGTTCCTAGGCCTTTTCCTAGTAACTGCTCTAATAACTTTGGCAAGTCCTACAACAATACTCATGGAAATTACAATAGATTACCCTCTGATCTAGAGAGTAATATCAAAGAGTTCATCCACTCTCAAAAGACTTTCAATGCGTCCATAGAGGAAAAACTACTCAAAATTGACGATTTGGCTAAGAGTGTTGATAGAATGTCTAGTGACGTTGATGCTTCAAAAGTTAGATGTGCTTCTCCCAAGATCAATATGGATGAAACTTTGAAAGCTATGCGTGTTTCCATGATTGAGAGCCAAGAAAGAACCGCCCAAATTCATGCTAGACATGAATGGCTTAAAAAGGCGTGTTCTCGTGATAAGAATCACGAAGATCTTAAAGTGCTTGGTGTGACTCCCATTGAATCTTTGTTTTCTTGTGTCAAACCTAATGATTATGGGGCTGGATATGAATCCACTTTGGTTGAAAAGTGCCCCAATGATTCGGAGTCCATCTATCTTGATGCTAAAAGCATTGAAAGTGGAGTAGAAGAGGTTAAAACTTTGAGTAGTAATGAAATTGCTACCATGGATTTCAAGCAATTCAATTATGATAGTTGCTCCTTGATTGAATGCATTTCCTTGATGCAATCCATGTTAAACTCTCCACACACTTATAGCCAAAACAAGGCCTTTACCGATCATATCGTCGAAGCTATGATAAAATCTTTTGAAGAGAAACTTGAATTGGAATTCTCTATCCCTAGAAAGCTTCACGATGAGTGGGAACCTACTATCAAAATCAAAATCAAAAACTATGAATGCAATGCTTTGTGTGATTTGGGTGCTAGTGTTTCCGCGATTCCAAAGTCTTTATGTGATGTTCTGGGTTCTAATGAGATTGAAGAGTGTTCTCTTAATTTGCATCTTGTTGATTCTACTGTCAAGAAACCCATGGGAAGGATCAATGATGTTCTTATTGTTGCAAATAGGAACTATGTACCCGTGGATTTCATTGTGCTTGACATTGATTGCAATCCTACATGCCCTATTATTCTTGGTACACCTTTCCTAAAGACTATCGGTGCTATCATGGATATGAAGGAAGGGAATATTAGATTTCAATTTCCTTTAAGGAAGGGCATGGAACACTTTCCTAGAAAGAAAATAAGATTGCCTTATGAATCCATGACGAGGGCCACTTATGGTTTGAGCACCAAAGACGACGATACGTGATTCTATCGCTTTTATGCCTAGCTAAGGGCGTTAAACAATAGCGCTTGTTGGAAGGCAACCCAATGAATTTATCTTTTTATTTCTGTTTTGTTGCGTCCACACCATCATAATTCTGTTGTGATTGTGTATTTTGTGTTTCTTTTTGTGTTTGAGCCAAGAAAAACCTTTATGACTAGTCTTGGTGATGGTTGTTTGATCCTGCTGGGAAAAGGCAGAAACTTTTTTCTCACGAAATGATTTTTAATTTTTATTCAGAAAGAGATTTTGAGTTGATTCTTTTTGCTTCTGGTTGATATGCCTTTTGCCCAGGCAGTCGTAATTTTTCAGATTTTTTGAGGTACCATAAGTATACGAAGTATACAGATTGCTATAGATTGGTCTGTTTTTGACAGATTCTGTTTTTGTTGAGTTGGTTGCTTGTTTTGATGAAACTATGGTTAGTATCGGGGGGGGGGGGGTACTAGCCATGGAAAAGTGAGAATAGACTATTCCAACACAAATATAGATAGAATCCAAGTTTGCTACAGTACGAAAAGAGGTGGTAGTTTGTTTTCTTGTGCTAATGTTATCACGAGTTTCTGTTTAAGTTTTGTGTTGTGAATTTTTCAAGTTTTGGGTGATGTTCTCATGGACAAAGAGATAAGGAGTGGAAAGTGCTCAAGCTTGGGGATGCCCAAGGCATCCCAAGCCAAATTCAAGGACACCAAAAAGCCTAATCTTGGGGATGCCCCGGGAAGGAATCCCCTCTTTCGTGTTCAATCCATCGGTAACATTACTTGGAGCTATATTTTTATTCACCACATGATATGTGTTTTGCTTGGAGCGTCTTGTATCGTCGGAGTATTTTCTTTTTGTTGTGTCACAATCATCCTTGCTGCACACCTTTTTGAGAGAGAGAAACATGCACTCATCGTGATTTTGCTAGAATGCTCACTGTGCTTCACTTATATCTTTTAGAGCACGACGGTGCGTGACTTGGTAGTTGGCTTATGCTATGAAAGTAGTCCCAAAGGTGATAGGTACCCAAAGAGGATGCAAAAACCTCCATCTTCGTGTGCATTGAGTAGAAAGAGAAGTCTTGATTCCTCTCAATTAGTTTTGACACGTGGATTTGGTAATATTAAGAGCTATGTTAGTAGGGTGTTATGAATGTAGAAATACTTGTGTTGAAGTTAGTGTTTCCCGTAGCATGCACGTATGGTGACCCGCTATGTTAGTAAGTCGGAGCATAATTGATCTATTGATTGTCATCCTTTGTGTTGAGGTCGGGATCGCGTGATGGTTAACACCTACCAACCCTTCCCCTCGGAGTATGTGTTAAGCACTTTGTTTCGATTACTAATAAAAACTTTCGCAACAAGTATGTGAGTTCTTCATGACTAATGTGAGTCCATGGTATTGATGCACTTTCACCTTCCACCTCTGCTAGCCTTTTTAGTGCCGCGCAATTATTGCCGGTGCACAAACCCACCATATGCCATCCTCAAAACAGCCACCATACCTACCTACTATGGCATTTTCATAGCCATTCCGAGATATATTGCCATGCAACTCCCACCGTTCCGTATCATGACTTGTGTCGTCACTCTCATATTTTCATTGCATGACCGTAAGATAGCTAGCGAGATGTTTTCAACGTCATAGGCCATTCTAGATCGTTGCACATCCCGGTACATTGCCGGAGGCATTTCCTATAGAGTCATCATCGTTCTAATCTTTGAGCTGTGAGTAAATAAAAGTGTGATGATCATCATTATTAGAGCATTGCCCCATGGGAGGAAATAAAAAAATATAAAAAAGAGGCCAAAGAGCCCAAATATAAAAAAGAGGCCAAGTGCCCAAACAAAAAAAAGAGAGAGAAGGGACAATGCTACTATCTTTTTCCACACTTGTGCTTCATAAATAGCACCATGTTCTTCATGATTGAGAGCTTCTTGCTTTGTTACTACCATATGCTAGTGGAAATCTTCATTATATAACTTGGCTTGTATATTCCAATGATGGGCTTCCTCAAATTGCCCTAGTTCTTCGTGAGCAAGCAAGTTGGATGCACACCCACTAGTTCTCCTTTCGAGCTTTCACATACTTATAGCTCTAGTGCATATCTTGTATGGCAATCCCTACTCATTGACATTGATATCTATTAATGGGCATCTCCATAGCCCTTTGATATGCCGATTCAATGTGACTATCTCCTCCTTTTTGTCTCACAACCACCACCACACTCTATTCCACCTATAGTGCTATATCCATGGCTCGCGCTCATGTATTGTGTGATAGTTATAAATTTTTTGAGAAGGTAAGAGTGCGAAAACAATTACTTGGCCAATACCGGGGTTGTGCATAATTTACATTAGTTGTGTGAGGATGATGGAGCATAGCCAGACTATATGATTTTGTAGGGATAACTTTCCTTGGCCTTGTTATTTTGAAAGTTCATGATTACTTTCCTAGTTTGCTTGAAGTATTATTGTTTTCATGTCAATAGCAAACTATTGTTTTGAATCTTATGGATCCGAACATTCATGTCACATGAAAGAAGTTGCAAAGGAAAATTATGCTAGTTGCATTCCACATCAAAAATTCATTCTTTATCACTTCCCCTACTCGAGGACGAGCAGGAGTTAAGCTTCGGGATGCTTGATACGTCTCCAATGTATCTATAATTTTTGATGGTTTCATGCTATTATCTTGTCAAACTTTGGATGTTTTGCATGCCTTTTCTATATTTTTTGGGACTAACTTATTAACTCAGTGCCAAGTGCCAGTTCCTGTTTTTTCCATGTTTTTGACCCCTTTCTGAGGAGGATTTTGAACGGAGTCCAAACGGAATGAAACTGCCAAAAAGATTTTTTCCGGAACAGAAAAAGATCGGAGAGCTGGAGAATGAGGGTAGGGGACCACCAGGGACCCCCACAAGCCCTCACAGCGGGGCCAGGGGGGCCCGCGGTCACCGGGCTTGTTGGCTCCCTGAGGCCCCTTTGCCCTAGGTTTTGCGCCTATATATCCCCAAAAATTCCACCAAAAATCAGGAGATCATCGAAAGTACTTTTCCGCCGCCGCAAGCTTCTGTCTCCGCAAGATCCAATCTGGGGCACGTTTTGGTGCCCTGCCGGAGGGGGGATTCAGATACGGAGGGCTTCTTCATCAACATTGTGACCTCTCCGATGATGCGTGAGTAGTTCACCATAGACCTACGGGTCCATAGCTAGTAACTAGATGGCTTCTTCTCAATCTTGGATCTTCAATACAAAGTTCTCTATGATCTTCATGGAGATCTATATGATGTAATCTTCTTTTGCGGTGTGTTTGTCGTGATCCGATGAATTGTGGATTTATGATCAGATTATCTATGAATCTTATTTGAGTTTCTTCTGATCTCTCTTATGCATGATTTCATATCCTTGTAGTTCTCTTCGAGTTGTGGGTTTTGTTTGGCCAACTAGATCTAAGATTCTTGCAATGGGAGAAGTGCTTGGTTTTGGGTTCATACCGTGCGATGACCTCACCCAGTGACAGAAGGGGTAGCGAGGCATGCATCATGTTGTTGCCATCAAGGGTAAAAAGATGGGGTTTTCATCATTGGTTTGACTTTATCCCTCTACATCATGTCATCTTGCTTAAGGCGTTACTCTGTTCGTCATGAACTCAATACACTAGATGCATGCTGGATAGCGGTCGATCTGTGGAGTAATAGTAGTAGATGCAGAAAGTATCGGTCTACTTGTCTCGGACGTGATGCCTATATGTATGATCATTGCCTTAGATATCGTCATGACTTTGCGCGGTTCTATCAATTGCTCGACAGTAATTTGTTCACCCACCGTGATATTTGCTATTTTGAGAGAAGCCTCTAGTGAACACTATGGCCCCCGGGTCTACTCCACGCCATATTTTCAGCCTTACACTTTATGTGTCGTTGCACTTTCCACCTTCAGATCTCACTTTGCAAACAATCTTGAAGGGATTGACAACTCCTTTATAGCGTTGGGTGCAAGCTCTTTGTGTTTGCGCGGGTACTCTGGAATTGACGAGATTCTCCTACTGGATTGATACCTTGGTTCTCAAACTGAGGGAAATACTTACTGCTCCTTTGCTGTATCACCCTTTCCTCTTCAAGGGAAAAACCAATGCAAGCAAGTCTCCGTCAACGTGTCAATTTTTGGCGTTGTTGTTTGTGAAGTAGCAATGTTTAACAGGTGGTAGGGAGCGAGACATAACGATAGAAATGAAACAACTCGCATGGAAATGATAGTAATTGTATCTAGGAATGGTTAACTTGTCTGAGATCCTGCTTGGAAGAAGAACGACTCCGTGAAGCAGGCGAATCGATGTTGCCGAACATGTCCTCACTTTCCGACACGCTTGCGGAACTCTATCGAGACGAAGGAAAACAGAAACAAGCAGCAACACAGATATTCACCACAGCACATGCACGACAAGATGCAATCCACATATGATGCATGATCAGTGAATATATGCAAGACATGGCATGTCAATTCACAACAATCAAACACTACACATTAAGTGAAGTTCAATATGCAACGAGTTGCATATTGACGAAACTCCACATATGAATTATTTAGTTCTATCCCGATTAGGTACACGACAATATTAAATGTTGTTTAAACATGACAAGAGGTGAAGCGTAATTAATCTACCTATCTAGGCCTTTTAAATGAGGTTGGAAACGAGTTATAGCATCTCCGAACTGACCTCATACGTTAATTTATAATTCTGTCAAGGTCTGAATTAATATGTTTAATTACTTGTTAAACAGCAAAATAAATAGGTTCATGTGATTCTACGCATCGTTTCAATCAATTTACACATAGAGAACATCTCCAACAGAGCTACGGTTCAAAAGATACGAACACCGCAAGATATGATGGCATGAATGCAATATGTGTGCAACGACAGTCACAAGCATTTCAAAACATACAACCAGCAAGAAAATATGAAACTATACAAGATTCTAAGCAAGTTTCATATAGGACACGATCAAAACGGAGCAACGGTTCAACAAATACAAGCTACACAAGAAATAGTCATAATCTGTCAAAAACAGCAACATGGCATTTTCTACACCCCAAAACAACAAGCTACGTAAATCCAAAATGCTCAAACAAGACATGAGGCGGTAGTGGTCAAGATGCACTACAACATACTACTAATAACATCTAGCATGGAAGCATGGATGACTAGGAAAAGAACTCACAGAATGGCATCTCACACACAGTTTCAGACTTAGTGAAAATATCAGTTTTTGACAGTGCAGTTTTCGATCTGAAGGCATATTGACAGCAGCAAAACTATATGCTACAGGGCACCAAATGGCATGAAACTTTACAGGATGCTAGAGAATATTAATGAATACAACTAACTCCATTGCACCAACCTCAAAAGAGCTATAGATCACTAGCAAAACTCATGGCAAGACAACAACAAAATATAACAGATTTCAGCCTTAGAAATATTTCAGCATCTCCAAATCAGCACTATTTTCTAGCATGTTGGCGACAAGCAAACAACACCTAAACATGGATTTATATTGCAACCAAAATTACCAGGGGCTAGCATGCATATCCAAGGGCATATCTCTAGTTCACATCTCATGCATATCACGCACGGAATAAATCCCGCAAAATGAACAAGAGGGCAATATGGCAAAATATCACGTGCACTAACTTGCTCAAAAGCTAAAACTAAATGCACAGTTAAATTCTATGAATTTTCTACCCCGAAAACATATATAATATGTGGGGTTCAAAAAATAAACTAGCGCTACACGTATATGCGAGAATATCTCCGAAACACGAGATAACAAACTAGCGACGGAACCTACATGCAAAAAAATGCAAACAACTACTCTAAAATACATGGCAAAGGCTATTGAACAACATAAACATTTATCTATGGGATTTGAACAATCCGGACACGCACAAAAATAACTACGGGATATATAACATATTAGGACAACACACAATACTAGGTAAACAGCGGGTCAAACCACTCCAAACATGCATGCAAGTTGTAAAGTCATAATCTACGTGAAATTCTACACGAGTTACATATATAATTCCTCGCGATCCCATGTACGGTTAAATATTTACGGACGTTTGAAAATCTAACATTTTCCCTCAAATTAATAAATCCGAAAATCCTAGAAAATACTAGCGGGCCTAAACTGGTGGGCGCAAGATAACAAACACGTGCTCGGGCGAAAAATAGAGGGGGCGCCAGGGTTCTCACCTCGGCCGCTTGGGCCGGCTGGAGAGGGGGGTTGGGCCGGCGGATCTGGAGGCCGACTAGGCTGCGGAGCTGGGCCTGCTGGTCAGCTGGAGATGGGCCGCGCGGGGCAGCATGAGGCCAGTGGGAGCGCGTCATCCTCCATTGCCCTCGCTACAGGGCCATGGCGCTCAAGTCAACGGCGACCTCGTGGGCTCAAGCGAGAGAGGACGAGGGGCGGCGAGGCCGGGCATCAGCGGATCCGGCCATGGGGGTTCCGTTCCCGGCGACGGAGGGTCGAGGCGATGACGGGGCGAGGAGATCGAGCCGATGGCTTCCTCGCGTCGGGGCATGGCGACGCAGCACAAGGGGAGCACCGGTACGATCTCGTGGTTGCAGCGGGCACACGCAGGGCGGCGGCTGGAGGGCGCGGCAGGCAGAGGTTGGCGGGACAAGAGGCTCCACGCGGAGGCGTGACGACGGCGACTGGTGGAGCTAGCGGCGCGCTAGAAGAGGCACGGAGGCGCTGGCTCGCTCGGCTGCACGCGCGACGATGGGCTGCCCTGGGCCCAGATGGGCTCGGGCGGGCCCCGATCTAGGCTGGGAGGTCCGCGCGAGGAAGGAGACAGGGAAGGAGGCGGTGGGGAGCTGGTTGGCTCGGTGCGGATCCCGAGGAGGCTAGGGTTAGGCCAGATTAGGAAGGGCTAGCCTTCCTTTTATACAAGAGGGACTAGGGTTAGCAGTTTTTCGCCCCGATTTCAACCGCGCGATCTAAATCGGACGGTCTTGAACGCGGGGAGGATCTAGGTGGTTGTGTAGAGTAGGCTAGCCGAGATGAGAGGGAAAACGGGCACCCGACAATGTATTTTAAAATACCGAAAAACGTCCGACGATAATCGGATACGGTGCCGCTACATACGACCATTCGGGTACCAGACGGACTCCGATTGCGATGAAAATTGGCACGTGTTGCTGGCTACGCCTATAGGGATTTCCTTGGAAAGTATGCAAATGATTCCCCCGTTGTCTTGGAGCCTTGCGTTGGTGTTCCCTTGAAGAGGAAAGGGTGATGTAGCACAGCGAGGGTAAGTATTTCCCTCAGTTTGAGAACCAATGTATCAATCCAGTAGGAGGTTCACGTCAAGTCACAAGTACCTGCACAAACACAAAGAGCTTGCACCCAACGCTATGAAGGGGTTGTCAATCCCTTATAGATTGTTTGCAAAGTGAGAACTGAAAGCAAAAAAGTAAACAAAGCAAAGTAAAAGTAAAAGCTGAGATGATAATTGTGAGTAGACCCGGGGGCCGTAGTGTTCACTAGTGGCTTCTCTCATGAAAACAAGTAGACGGTGGGTGAACGAATTACTATCGAGCAATTGATAGAACCGCGCAAACTCATGACATTATCTATGGCAATGATCATACATATAGGATCACGTCCAAAACAAGTAGACCGATACTTTCTGCATCTACTACTATTACTCCACACGTCGACCGCTATCCAGCATGCATCTAGTGTATTGAGTTCATAAGAACAGAGTAACGCCTTAAGCAAGATGACATGATGTAGAGGGATAAAGTCAAACCAATGATGAAAACCCCATCTTTCTCCCCTTGATGGCAACAACATGATGCGTGCCTCGCTACCCCTTCTGTCACTGGGAAAGGTAACCGCACAGTATGAATCCAAAACCAAGCACTTCTCCCATTGCAAGAATCATAGATCTAGTTGGCCAAACAAAACCCAAGACTCGGAGAGACTTACAAGGATATCAAATCATGCATATAAGAAATCAGAAAAGACTCAAATATAATTCATAGATAATCTCATCACAAATCCACAATTCATCGGATCTCTACAAACACACCGCCAAAGAGGATTACATCGGATAGATCTCCATGAAGATCATGGAGAACTATGTATTGAAGATCCAAGAGAGAGAAGAAGCCATCTAGCTACTAACTATGGACCCGTAGGTCTGAAGTAGACTACTCACGAATCATTGGAGAGGCAATGATGTTGATGTAGAAGCCCTCCAGCTCCAAAGTCCCCTCCGACAGGGCACCAGGAAGGGTCTCCAGATGAGATCTCGCGGAAACGGAAGCTTGCGGCGGCGGAAAAGTGATTTCGTGGACGCCCTTATTTTTTCTGGGATTTTAGGGAATATATAGGCCAAAGAGCTAGGGCACGAGAGCTCCAGGGAGGCCACAAGCCTGGTAGCCGCGGGCCCCCCTGGCCGCGGCTACAGGGCTTGTGGGCTCCTTGTGGGCCTCCTGCCTTGGCCCTCAAGTCCCCCGATCTTCTTCTGTTCTGGAAAAATTCATTTCGGGGATTTTATTCCGTTTGGACTCCGTTCCAAAATCAGATCTCAAAAAAGATATAAAAGGTATATAAAACATTCAAAGTTGACAAGATAACAACATGAAACCATCAAAAATTATAGATACGTTTGAAACGTATCAAGCATCCCCAAGTTTAACTCCTGCTCGTCCTCGAGTAGGGAAGTGATAAAGAATGAATTTTTGATGCTTTCAAGCTACCTAGCATAGATGTCCTTTGTAACTCCTCTTATGTGACATGAATGTTCAGATCCGTTAGATTCAAAACAATAGTTTGCTATTGACGTGGAGACAATAATACTTCAACCAAACTAGCAAGGTAATCATGAACTTTCAAAATAACAAGGCCAAAAGAAAGTTATCCGTACAAAATTATATGGTCTGGCTATGCTCTATCATCCTTGCACAACGAATTTAAATCATGCACAACCTCCGTATTGGCCAAGTAATTTTTTTCACACCTTTACTTTCTCAAACTTTTTCAACTCTCACGCAATACATGAGCGTGAGCCATGGTTTTAGCACTATAAGTGGAATGGAGTGTGGTGGAGGTTGCAAGGCAAACAAGGAGAAGATGGTCACATTGACTAGGCATATCAATGAGCTATGGAGATGCTCATCAATAGATATCAATGTGAATGAGTAGGGATTGCCATACAAATGATGCACTAGAGCTAAGAATATGTGAAAGCTCTTAGAGAAAATTGGTGGGTGTGCATCCAACTTGCTTGCTCACGAAGACCTAAGGCAATTTTCAGGAAGCCCATCATTGGAATATACAAGCCAAGTTATATAATGAAAATTTCCCACTAGCTATATGGTGGTGACAAAACGAGAGACTCTCAATCATGAAGATCATGGTGCTTAATAAGCACAAGTGTGGAAAGATAGTAGCATTGTCCCTTCTCTCTTTTTCTCTCATTTATTTGGTGGGCTCTTTTGCCTCTTTTTTTTGTGGGCATCTTTGGCATCTTTTTGTAAATGGGCTTCGCTGGCCTGTTTTATTTCCTCACATGGGACAATGTCCATCAATGATGATCATCACACTTACAACTCAAAACTTAGAGCAATGATGACTCTATATGGAATGCCTTCGGTAGTGTACCGTGACAATGATCTAGCATGGCATAGACATCAATGGGAACATCATGCTAGCTATCTTATGATCATGCAATGGAAATGTAGAAGTTGTGGCACATGTCATGATGGTAGTTGCATGGCAATATATCTTGGAATGGCTTTGAAAAAGCCATAGTAGGTAGGTATGGTGGCTGTTTTGAGGGAGGCTAATGGTGGTTTTATGCACCGGCGAAAGTTGCACGGCACTAAAGAAGATAGTGACGGTGGAAGGTGAAAGTGCATCTAAACCATGGACTCAACATTAGTCATGAAGAACTCATATACTTGTTGCGAAAGTTTTAGTAGTAATCGAAACAAAGCATTCAACGCATACTCCTAGGGGAAGGGTTGGTAGGTATAAACCATCGCGCGATCCCGACCGCTACACAAAGGATGACAATCAATAAACTAATCGTGCTCAGACTTCATCACATAGCGGTTCACCATACGTGCATGCTACGGGAATCACTAACTTCAACACAAGTATTTCTAGATCCACAACACCTTACTAGTATAACTTCAATATTACCACAACCACAACTCAAAACTAATTGAGATGAATCAAACTTCTCTAACTACTCAATGCACATGAAGGTGGAAGTTTTCATATCCCTTTGGATAACTACCCCTTTTGAGACTACTTTCATAGCATAGATCAACTACCACACCATGCACTGCCGTGCTCCAAAATATTGAAATGAAGCACACAGAGCAAAATCAACTAGCTCAAAAGATATAAGTGAAACACATGTGAGCTGAATTGTCTAACCAAAGGATATAAGTGAAGCTCGACAAAATCACGGTGAGTGCATGTCTCTCTCTCTAGGTGTGCAGCAAGTAAGATTGTGACACAACAAAAATAAAAGACTCCTACGATACAAGACGCTCCAAGCAAAACACATAACATGTGGTGAATAAAAATATAGCCCCAAGTAACGTTACCGATGGATTGAAGACGAAAGAGGGGATGCCTTCCCGGGGCATCCCCAAGCATAGGCTTTTTCGGCATCCTTGAATCAACTTGGGGTGCCTTGGGCATCCCCAAGCTTGAGCTCTTGCCACTCTTTATCTCTTTGTCCATAAGAACTTCACCCAAAACTAGAAAACTTCACAACACGAAACTTAAACAGAAACTCGTGATATCATTAGTATAAGAAAGAAAATCACCACTTCCTTCGGTACTGTAGCAAACTTACATTCTAATTATGTTGATGTTGGGTTACTGTATTTTCAATCTTCCATGGCTAATACCCCCCGATACTATCCATAGTTTCATCAAAATAAGCAACCAACTCAACAAAAACAGAATCTGTTAACAGCAGACCAGTCTGTAGCAATCTGTATACTTTGTATACTTCTAGCACTTCAAAAATTCTGAAAAATTACGACAGTCTGAAGAATTTGCGTAGCAATCAGGAGCAAAAAGAATCAACTCAAAATCTCTCACAGAAAAAAAACTAAAATTCTTTTCGTTATCAGAAAGTTTCTGTCCTTTCCAGCATGATCAAACGATCATCCCCAAGACTAATCATAACGGTTTTACTTGGCACAAACGCAAAAGAAACACAAAAAACACAATCATAACAGAATTATGAAAGTGTGAAAAACACAAAACAGAAAGAAAAAGGATAGATTCATTGGGTTGCCTCCCAACAAGCGCTATTGTTTAACGCCCTTAGCTAGGCATGCAAGTGAAAATCACATCTAAGTATAACATACTTCCTATGCATAGGCATTTTATAAGAAAACAGATTGTCAAGACAACCAATAGTTGCCATATGCAAGGAAGAAGAAAGAGACAATAGCAATCTCCACATAACGAGAGGTAATTTGGTCACAGGAAAGATTCTACCACAATATTTTCCTCTCTCATAGCAATTACATGTGGGATCATAATCAAATTCAACAAAATAGCTATCACAAAGGATATTCTTTTTATGATCCACATGCCTGCAAAGTTGACGCTCTTAAAAAATAGTGGGATTATCATCAACTAAAGTCATGACTTCTCCAATCCCACTTTCAATATTATTGCAAATATCATAATCATCATGAGGCTTGAACAAATTTTCAAGATCATAAGAAAGATCATCACCCCAATCATGATTATTGCAACAAGTAGGGGACATAGCGAAACTAGCATCCCCAAGCTTAGGGTTTTGCATATTTTTAGCATGATTGTCACTAATAGAATTTATAGTTAAACCATTGCAATCATGATTTTCATTCAAGGAGCCCTTGTGAATCACTTCATGAATTTTCTTCATCACGATTTTCAGATTCACGCATCTCAAGCAAAACTCCATAAAGATAGTCAAGTGCACTCAACTCACTAGCAATTGGATCAACATAATTGGATCTCTTAAAGAGATTAGCAAGTGGATGAGGATCCATATCACTAGATTTTCAGCAAGCGAAGATGCAAGCATATTGAAGGAACATAGCACACAAGCAACAGAAAGCAAGCGAAAGAAAAGGGCGAACGAAAAAGGCAAACGAAAAAGGCAAATGTGAAGTGGTGGAGAGGAAAACGAGAGGCAACTCACAAAAAAGGTAAATGCAAGAGATGAGTTTGTGACACTTACTTGGATAGATCTTGACTTGATCTCTCCCCGGCAACGGCGCCAGAAATTGGGACGTACATGGGAGACTATTCTTGACTTGATCCTCCCCGGCAACGGCCCCAGAAATCCTTCTCCTACTAGCTACGCCTATAGGGATTTCCTTGGCAAGTATGCAAAGGATTCCCCTGCGGCCTTGGAGCCTTGCGTTGGTGTTCCCTTGAAGAGGAAAGGGTGATGTAGCACAGCGGCGGTAAGTATTTCCCTCAGTTTGAGAACCAATGTATCAATCCAGTAGGAGGTTCACGTCAAGTCACAAGTACCTGCACAAACACAAAGAGCTTGCACCCAACGCTATTAAGGGGTTGTCAATCCCTTATAGATTGTTTGCAAAGTGAGAACTGAAAGCAAAAAAGTAAACAAAGCAAAGTAAAAGTAAAAGCTGAGATGATAATTGTGAGTAGACCCGGGGGCCGTAGTGTTCACTAGTGGCTTCTCTCATGAAAGCAAGTAGACGGTGGGTGAACGAATTACTGTCGAGCAATTGATAGAACCGTGTAAATTCATGACGTTATCTATGGCAATGATCATACATATAGGCATCACGTCCAAAACAAGTAGACCGATACTTTCTGCATCTACTAATATTACTCCACACGTCGACCGCTATCCAACATGCATCTAGTGTATTGAGTTCATAAGAACAGAGTAACGCTTTAAGCAAGATGACATGATGTAGATGGACAATCTCAAATCTATGATGAAAGCCCATCTTGTTACCCTTGATGGCAACAACACGATGCGTGCCTTGCTGCCCCTTCTGTCACTGGGAAAGGTCACTGCACGGTATGAACCCAAAACCAAGCACTTCACCCATTGCAAGAATCATAGATCTAGTTGGCCAAACAAAACCCAAGACTCAGAGAGACTTACAAGGATATCAAATCACGCATATAAGAAATCAGCAAAGACTCAAATATAATTCATAGATAATCTGATCACAAATCCACAATTCGTCGGATCTCGACAAACACACCGCCAAAGAGGATTACATCGGATAGATCTCCATGAAGATCATGGAGAACTTTGTATTGAGGATCCAAGAGAGAGAAGAAGCCATCTAGCTACTAACTACGGTCCCGTAGGTCTAAAGTAGACTACTCACGAGTCATTGGAGAGGCAATGATGTTGATGTAGAAGCCCTCCAGCTCCAAAGTCCCCTCCGGCAGGGCACCAGGAAGGGTCTCCAGATGAGATCTCCCGGAAATGGAAGCTTGCGGCGGCGGAAAAGTGGTTTCGTGGACGCCCTTATTTTTTCTAGGATTTTAGGGAATATATAGGCCAAAGAGCTAGGGCAGGGGAGCTCGAGGGAGGCCACAAGCCTGGTAGCCGCGGCCCCCCTAGCCGCGGCTACGGGGCTTGTGGGCTCCCTGTGGGCCTCCTTCCTTGACCCTCAAGTCCCCCGATCTTCTTCTGTTCTGGAAAAATTCATTTCGGGGATTTTATTCCGTTTGGACTCCGTTCGAAAATCAGATCTGAAAATAGTGAAGAACACAGAAAAAACAGGAACTGGCACTTGGCACTGAATTAATAAGTTAGTCCCAAAAAAGATATAAACGGTATATAAAACACCCAAAGTTGACAAGATAACATCATGAAACCATAAAAAATTATAGATAAGTTTGAGACGTATCAGCAGGCGGCCTACTTATATTAAAATAAGACCGCACGCCAAGTTTCGAGTTAATCCGAGAATATTTTATACACACTTTTAAAAACAAGATTTTGACGATGCCGCGGGCGCGTGCAAGTGTGATCGGGCTCAAAACGGTCAACGACGAACGCGGAGAGAAACGGCAACTAATAATTGATGGAAGTTTGAAAACTGGCGGCAACAGAGTGCCGATGCAATGCAGATGGTGCGCATGATGGGATGATGAATGCGGCAAACAAAATAATAACACGACGACAACGGAAAAGAGGGGAATCTTCTGGAGCGTCGGTCTCAGGCTGTCACAGTGGGTGCCAACACTGAAGTGTTGCACGTACGTCCCTACCTTCATGTATGTGGTGAGGGAGTTCCAGATTAAGGGGTGCTCGGGCAGTCGGGTTATCCCTCATAGGCCGATCATATGGGCTGCGTCATTGAAGAATCGGATTATCTGATGACTACAGGATGAATATGGAAAGCTCTGAAGACAGACATGCACTCCAAGGCAGGATGACCAGTTCGGCCCATCTACTCCCGATCTATGTCAGTAACATGTAACCCGAGGGGTCGTGTTGTCTATATAAACCAGATGCCCTTACACGTAGAGGGAGATTATCTCATCTAGGGATAGCTCATACGATCTCGAGGTAGATCAACTGTGTAACCATCGTTCCCCATCAATATAATCAAGTAGGCGTAGGGTTTTACCTCCTTAAGAGGGCCCGAACCTGCATAAACATCGTCTCCCCCTCTCTCATGAAACCCGTCGATCTAAGCTCCACAGTTCAGGACCCCTTACTTGAGATCTGTCGGTTTTTACGCCGACATTGGTGCTTTCATAGAGAGTTCCGCCGTTGGACCACCGCAAATATTGATGGCTCACTTGATCATCGAAGATCGAGTCCGCGACGAGTGCATCTTCGCCCCCGAACAAGTCTTCGTGCTCGGCCGCTTCACGCCAAGTACCGACCTAACCAGCCATCCTGGCCTGATCGGTGGTTTTGTCCCCGGTCACCGGATAAGGTTCGGAGAATTCGAAGTCTCCACTGACTGGCGGGGCAACCTGTTCCCGGCTAACCTCACGACCTCAGTCGATGAAGAACAAAACCCCGAAGCCTAGTCCGCGGGTTCTCTGTTCGACCATGGCCTTTATCCCGTCCTCCTCAGAGAGAAGGTTTCAAGCTTGGAACCGACCACTCTGTGCGGACAAAGGGAAATGGGTAGTGCCGTATTGGTTTCCTTCCAGTAAGTCGCAGAGGTTAACTCCAAAAACATACAAAGGATTGGTCAGGTCAGCCTCTTGATGTTGAACGAGACACTCGACCAAATCCAATCGCTTCAAATCTCGCTTACTCGAAGTCCGACTTGTTCAAATATCGGCTCCAAGGTGGAATATGGGTACTTTTACGACCCCCCCACCACCCACTTGATCGCCACCATCCAAGATCTAACTAACGCACTAGACTACACCTCCGAAGAGCTTGAGGACATGGACGAAGAGGCCTACTACCCCACGCCCATAAACACAGGGAAGTGGACCGCAACTTCAACTTATGATGTCTACATGGTAGACAGGCCTCGCGATCTAGATAATGATACACCCAAGCAAAACGCGATAAGCCCATAGAAGATCCCTCAAAACGCCGAAAGTCGCGTAAGCACTGGAAGGCAAACAAGGAAAGGGGCTCCGCACATGGCACAGGGGAAAACGTGACCCCTGAGGGACACGACAACCCCGAGGCTCCCGAACACGAACCAGAGGAACCGGTTAATGACGAACTGATGACCACAACAATTTGCACGACGACGACGATTACCTCCCTCCCGTCGATGACCTCAACAGACTTGAAGCCGAAGAGTTCGTAATTCCCGAAGACCCTAAAGGCCAGGAGCAATTTCGGCAACAACTTATAGCCACCGCCCAAAGCTTAAAAGCAAAGAAACAACAGCCCCAGGACGAACAGGATACCATCAATAACATGTGGACCAAAATCCTAGCGGTCGAAAAAGGATACGTCACACAATGGTCGGACCAGAAGAAAAAATACCCCCGACGCACCGACTATGACCAGCCTGACCGCCCACCCAAAGGGCGCGATAGAACAACCAGAGGGAACGGGTATAAACCCAAACCTCCGCGCTGAAAAGGTAAAGAACATATGCACCCTAAGGACATACCCGACCAACGATTTGATAATCGGGTCACAGCAGGTCCATCTACGGATCAAAGAGGTACTCTCCCACTTGATGGGATGACGGACCAACTTGAGTCGTTTACAATAGTAGAGGCCGGGAAGCGTACCGGGCTCAACCCAGAGCCGATCTACGGCACATCATAGCATGGATCAGAGGCGCTACTCACCCAGTATGTATTACAGATGAGGTCATGCACCACTTTCCGGAAGGGTTTAAACCTGTAAACATCAAACAGTACGACGGGACACTAGACCCCGTAGTATGGATAGAGGATTTCCTTCTCCACATTCATATGGCTAGAGGAGATGATCTCCATGCCATAAAATATTTACCACTGAAACTCAAAGCACCAGCATGAAATTGGCTAAATAGCCTACTGAAAGATTCTATCGGATAGTGGGAGGACCTTGAGGAGGCTTTCCTATCCAACTTTCAAGGAACATTTGTTCGGTCACCGGATTCATCTGATCTGAGCAACTTCATCCAGAAGATAGAGGAATCAGCCAAAGAATTCTGGAACCGGTTCCTCACCAAGAAGAACCAAATCGTAGTCTGTCCAGATGCCAAAGCAATAGCCTCTTTTTGGCACAACATCCGAGACGAATGGCTCGCCAAAAAGCTCGGCCAGGATAGGCCGTGAACAACGTCCGCCCTTACTTCACTCATGACCCGCTTTTGCACGGGTGAGGATAACTGGCTTGCTCGCCGCAGCCACAATGAGGATGGCCCTGGAACCTCTTAGGTTCGGGACGGAAACGACAAGCTCAGGAAAAACAAAAACAAACGCAGCCACCGTAATGGTGATATGGACTGTACAACCGTCAATGCTAGGTTTCGCAGTACCAAACCTGGACAGCGGAAGAAACGCTTTAAAGTGAACATGGATGAACCGACCCAATGGGAAAAAAAATCATGGAGCGGCCCTCCCAGATTCATGGCACCCAAGATAAGCCCGCCACCCGCACCAACTATAATTGTTGGGTGTTCAAACAGGCAGGCAAGCTTGCCACCGATGATCAAAACGGGGGCCCATGAAGTGAAGACGACGAGGAGCCCTGCGGCCCAAATAATGGAGGCCAAAAGCAGTTCCCTCCCATGGTTAAGACCGTGAAAATGATCTATTTCACCCATATACCCAAGAAGGACAGTAAACGGGCACTGCGGGAGGTATACGCCGTAGAGCCCGTAGCACCCAAATACAACCCGTGGTGGGCTTGCTCGATCACTTTCGACCACAGGGATCATCCGACCAACATCCGTCATGGAGGATCGGTCACCCTACTCCTCGACCCTATCGTCTATGGTTTCCACCTCACTCGAGTCCTCATGGATGGAGGAAGTAGCCTCAGTCTAATCTATTTGGATATGGTGAAAAATATGGGCATAGACCCATCACGCATCAAGCCAAGCCTCACTACCTATAAGGGAGTGATACTAGGCGTGGAAGCCCGCTGCACGGGCACGATAACACTGGAAGTCGTGTTCGGTTCTCCCGACAACTTCCATAGCAAGGACTTGATCTTCGACATCGTCCCCTTTGATACCACACACTTCTCGGCTGCACAGCCTTCGCCCGCTTTAACTCCGTACCCCACTACTCCTACATGAAGCTCAAAATGCCCAAACCCAAGGGAGTCATCACGGTCAACGGAAATAGAGAGCGTTCTCTCCGGACTGAGGAGCACACGGCAGCGCTAGTAGCCGAATGTCAACACCACAGCGACACTTCAAGCCACAAGCCAGCAGCAAAGGCGCGAAGGGGAGTGATACTTCTCCGTCGTATCTATAATTTTTGATTGTTTCATGCCAATATTCTACAACTTTCATATACTTTTGGCAAATTTTTATACTTTTTTTGGGACTAACATATTGATCCAGTGCCCAGTGCCAGTTCATGTTTGTTGCATGTTTTTTGTTTGGCAGAATACCCATACCAAACGAAGTCCAAACGCAATAAAAAACCTACGGGGATTTATTTTGGAATATTTATGATTTTTGGGAAGAAGAATCAACGCGAAACGATGCCCAAGGGGGTCACAAGCCTAGGAGGCGCCCCCTAGGGCTCGGCTGGCAGGTTTGTGACCAATCCCTAAGGAGGTTGGGACCCTTCTTTCGCTGCAAGAAAGCTAATATCCGAAAGAAAATCGTGTTAAAGTTTCACCCCAATCGGAGTTACGGATCTCCTGGAATTTAAGAAACAGTGAAAGGCAGAATCTGGGAGCGCAGATACAGAAGGACACAGAGAGAGAGATCCAATCTCGGAGGGGCTCTCGCCCCTCCGTCGCCATGGATACCATGGACCAGAGGGGAAACCCTTATCCCATCTAGGGAGGAGGTCAAGGAATAAGAAGAAGAAGAAGGGGGCTCTCTCCCCCTCTCTCCCGACGGCGCCGGAACGCCGCCCGGGACATCATCGTGTGACGGCGATCTACACCAACATCTCCGTCATCTTCACCAACACCTCCATCGCCTTCCCCCATCTATATTCAGCGGTCCACTCTCCCGCAACCCGTTGTACCCTCTACTTGAACATGGTGCTTTATGCTTCATATTATTATCCAATGATGTGTTGCCATCCTATGATGTCTGAGTAGATTTTCGTTGTCCTATCGATGATTGATGAATTTCTATGATTGGTTTAATTTGCTTGTGGTTATGTTGCTGTCCTTTGGTGCCCATCATATGAGCACGCGCGTGGATCACACCATAGGGTTAGTAGTATGTTGATAGGACTATGTATTGGAGGGCTACGGTTACAGAAGCTTCAGCCAAGCATAGAAATTGATGCATACGGGATTGAAGGGGGACCAATATATATTATTGCTATGGTTGGGTTTTACCTTAATGAACTTTAGTAGTTGCGCATGCTTGCTAATAGTTCCAATCATAAGTGCATAGAATTCCAAGTAAGGGATGACATGCTAGCAGTGGCCTCTCCCACATAAAACTTGCTATCGGTCTAGTAACGTAGTCAATTGCTTAGGGACAACTCCGCAACTCCTACTACCACTTTTCCACACTCGTTAAACTAACGTAATTTTAGCAGCCCCTAGTTTTTATTTACGTGTTCTTTGTTCTCTCGCTAACCTATACTATCACTCCTACAAAGTACTTCTAGTTTCATACTTGTTCTAGGTAAAGCGAACGTAAAGTGTGCGTAGAGTTGTATCGGTGGTCCATAGAACTTGAGGGAATATTTGTCCTACCTTTAGCTCCTCGTTGGGTTCGACACTCTTGCTTATCGAGAAAGGCTACAATTGATCCCCTATACTTGTGGGTTATCGAGACCTTTTTCTGGCACTGTTGCCGGGGAGCAATAGTGTGGGGTGAATATTCTCGTGTGTGCTTGTTTGCTTTATCACTAAGTAGATTTATTTGTTGTTCTAAGTTGTTCTCTATCTTTAGTTATGGATATGGAACACGAAATACCAAAAAATTAGGTGTACTTGCTACTCATGGAGATGGGGAACTTCCTAAAACCCTCGATGCTCGTTATGTCGAAAATATTATGCACTTCTTTAATAATCCTGAGAAAACCCCATTAAATTATATAATGGGATACACGTTGGATCAACGTGAATACTTTAGGGATTATCGCTTGACTCAAAAAGGGAAACTATTATGGGATCAAGTTCATATGTTGAAATGGTATGCTTGGGAGCTATGCTCGAGATATGATATTACTTGTTGCTCTAGGATGAAGGCTAAATACCTTCCCTTTTCTTGTAAATTTAATTCTAATGAAACCTTGGCTTCTTATGTTAATGGTATATATGATTACTATGATGTGGAACAAATAGAAGAGTTTGTTGCTTTTATGGTTCCTTATGAAATTTAAGCTCTGTTTAAAAGATGTGATGATAATGATGATGCTGCTTACCGATCTGAAAATTTGGTTATGCTTCGTTATTGTTATACTAATTATGAATATAATGCCCATATTTATCGATTTATGGAGAAATTCTACGCTGCCCAAGAAGAGACTAATATTTTGCAGGAAACTATGGAAGAAGAAAATGTTGAAACTGTGAGCTCATTAGATGAAAAAGATGACGAGGAGAGCGAAGAACAAAAGGAGGAAGAGCGAACCAGCTACCCGTGACCACCTTCTAATGAGAGTAACTCTTCAACTCATACATTGTTTAATTTCCCTTCGTTCTTACCGAAGGATGAATGCTATGTTGATTGCTATGATCCCTTGGATTCGTTTGAAATATCCCTTTTTGATGAACTTGATGCTTGCTATGCTTGTGGCCATGATGCCAATATGAATGATGCTTATAAGATGAACTTGCTATAGTTACTTATGTTAAACATGAAATTGTTGCTATCGCACCCACTTATGATAGTCCTATTATCTTTTTGAACTCTCTCAACTACACTATATCGGAGAAGTTTGCTCTTATTAGGGATTACATAGATGGGTTGCCTTCTACTATTACACATGATGATTTTGATGAATATAATATGCATGTGCTTTCTGATCCTACTTGCAATTATTATGAGAGAGGAACTACATCTCCACCTCTCTATGTTTCCAATACGATAAAATTGCAAGAAACTGCTTATGCTATGTATTGGCCTTTACTTTATGTGCATGAATTGTTCTTTTATGACATGCCAATGCATAGGCAGAGAGTTAGACTTTGTCATTGCATGATATATGTTACCTTGTGCTCACTACTAAATTACGAATCATTGTTAATTACAATTGGCTTTGATATACCTTGGGATCCGGGTGGATCCATTACTTGAGCACTTTATGCCTAGCTTAATGGCTTTAAAGAAAGCGCTGTCTGGGAGACAACCCGGAAGTTTTAGAGAGTCATTTATTTCTTTTAAGTGCTTTTATATAGTTTTAAAACAAAAAAAATATAGAGGGAAACTTAAAACTTTTTCAAAAAGAGAAACGATTGAAAGGTGATGCATTGCGGAAGTAAGGGTCGACCTTGAACACTTGTGTTCATGCTCATGGAAACAATGTAGAATTTTTTCATGGAAGTTACTCGCAAAAATAATTATCCCCTTGTACAATTCCATTGTATTGTAAAAATAATGTGCGAAGTAAAGCCTTTATCATTAGTTTGGGTGATAGTTGTTTGATCATGCTGAAAAAGACAAAAACTTTGTGCTCACGAAATTATTTTTAATTCCTATCCAGAAAGAGATTTTGAGTTGATTATTTTTTTTATGCTGATTGATATACAAATTGCCTTAATTATCATAATTTTTTAGAATTTTTGGAGTATCGGAAGTATGGTATATGTTCAAATTACTATAGACTATTATGTTTTTGATAGATTCTGTTTTCTTCGCATTGTTCTCTTATTTTGATGAATCTATGGGTAGTATCGGGGGTATGAACCATGGTGAAGTTGTATTACAGTAGATATAATGCTAATATGAATTTGGAATGAGTTTACAACAGTACTTAAAGTGGTGATTTACTTTATTATACTAACGGATCTCACGAAGGTTGTGTTGAGTTTTCTGTGATTGAAGTTTTCAAGTTTTGGGTGAGACCACGATGGATGAAGGAATAAGGAGAGGCAAGAGCCTAAGATTGGGGATGTCCGAGGCACCCCAATGTAATATTCAAGGAAGACTCGAGCGTCTAAGCTTGGGGATGCCCCGGAAGGCATCCCCTCTTTCGTCTACAATCTATCGGTAATTTTACTTGGAGCTATACTTTTATTTGTCACATGATATGTGCAAATGCTTGGAGCGTCTTTTGTGTTTATTTTTCCTTTTTATTTTATGCACCATGCTGGTATGAGATAGTCCTTGGTTTATTTATAGAATGCTATTTGCACTTCACTTATATCTTGTGAGTATGGCTTTATATAATGCTTCATGTGCTTCACTTATATCATTTGAAGTTTGGATTGCCTGTTTCCTTGCACATAGAAAACCGCCATTTGTAGAATGCTCTTTTGCTTCACTTATATTTGTTAGAGCGGGGAATATATTTTGTAGAAAGAACTAAACTCTCATGCTTCACTTATACCTATTTAGATAGTTAACAGGAGTTGGTCATTCACATGGCTAGTCATAAAATCCTACATAAAACTTGTTGATCACTGAATATGATATGTTTGATCCCTTGCAATAGTTTTGCGACATGAAGATGTGATATTAGAGTCATGCTAGTGAGTAATTGTGTATTCATACAAATACTTGTGTTAAGGTTTGTGATTCCCGTAGCATGCACGTATGGTGAACCGTTATGTGACGAAGTCAGAGCATGATTTATTTATTGATTGTCATCCTTTGTGTGGAAGTCGGGATCGCGCGATGGTTAACTCCTACCAACCCTTACCCTAGGATCATGCGTGTAGTACCTTGTTTCGATTACTAATAGACTTTTCCAATAAGTATGTGAGTCCTTTATGACTAATGTTGAGTCCATGGATTATACGCACTCTCACCCTTCCACCATTGCTAGCCTCTCTAGTACCGCGCAACTTTCGCCGGTGCATTACACCCACCATATACCCTTCCTCAGAACAGCCACCATACCTACCTATTATGGCATTTCCATAGCCATTCCGAGATATATTGCCATGCAACTTCCATCGTTCCATTTATTATGACACGCACCATCATTGTCATATTGCTTTGCATGATCGTAAGATAGCTAGCATGATGTTTGCATGGCTTGTCTGTTTTTTGATGTCATTGCTATGCTAGATCATTGCACATCCCGGTACACCGCCGGAGGCATTCATATAGAGTCATATTTTTTTCTAAATATCGAGTTGCAAGTAAATAAAAGTGTGATGATCATCATTATTAGAGCATTGTCCCATGTGAGGAAGTAATAAAATAGGCCAATGAATCCCAAATTAAAAAAAGAGGCGAAAGAACCCCACCAAAAAAAGGAGAAAATAATAATAATAAAAACAATGAGAGAAAAGAGAGAAGGGACAATGCTACTATCCTTTACCACACTTGTGCTTCAAAGTAGCACCATGATCTTCATGATAGAGAGTCTCCTATGTTGTCACTTTCATATACTAGTGGGAAATTTTCATTATAGAACTTGGCTTGTATATTCCAATGATGGGTTTCCTCAAATTTCCCTAGGTCTTCGTGAGCAAGCGACTGGATGCACACCCACTAGTTTCTTTTTGAACTTTCATACACTTTTAGCTCTTGTGCATCTGTTGCATGGCAATCCCTACTCACTCACATTGATATCTATTGATGGGCATCTCCATAGCCCGTTTATACGCCTAGTTGATGTGAGACTATCTCCTCCTTTTTGTCTTCTCCACAACCACCATATTCTATTCCACCTATAGTGCTATGTCCATGGCTCACGCTCATGTATTGCGTGAAAGTTGAAAAAGTTTGAGAACACTAAAGTATGAAACAATTGCTTGGCTAAAATCGGGGTTGTGCATGATTTAAATACGTTATGTGGTGAAGATGGAGCATAGCCAGACTATATGATTTTGTAGGGATAACTTTCTTTGGCCATGATATTTTGAGAAGACATGATTGCTTTGTTAGTATGCTTGAAATATTATTGTCTTTAAGTCAAATGGTAGAGTATTGCTTCGAATCACTCGTGTTTTAGTATTCATGCCATGATTAGATTATATGATCAAGATTATGCTAGGTAGCATTCCGCATCAAAAATTATCTTTTTTATCATTTGCCTACTCGAGGACGAGCAGGAATTAAGCTTGGGGATGCTGATACGTCTCCGTTGTATCTATAATTTTTGATTGTTTCATGCCAATATCCTACAACTTTCATATACTTTTGGCAACTTTTTATACTATTTTTGGGACTAACATATTGATCCAGTGCCCAGTGCGAGTTCCTGTTTGTTGCATGTTTTTTGTTTCGCAGAATATCCAAACCAAAAAAAGAAAAAACGCAATAGGTCACGGCTGGCAGGCTTGTGACCAATCCCTGAGGCGGTTGTGGCCCTTCTTTCGCCGCAAGAAAGCTAATATCCGGAATAAAATCGTGTTAAAATTTCAGCCAAATCGGAGTTACGGATCTCCGGGGATTAAAGAAATGGTGAAAGGCCGAATCTAGGAGCGCAGAAACGGAAGGACACAGAGAGAGAGATCCAATCTCGGAGGAGCTCTCGCCCCTGTGCCGCCATGGAGACCATGGACCAGAGGGTAAACCCTTCTCCCATTTAGGGAGGAGGTCAGGGAAGAAGAAGAAGAAGGGAGGATCTCTCCCCCTCTCTCCCGGCGGCGCCGGAACGCCGCCCGGGACATCATCGTGTGACGGCGATCTACACCAACACCTCCGTCATCTTCACCAACACCTCCATCACCTTCCCCCATCTATATTCAGTGGTCCACTCTCCCGCAACCCGCTGTACCCTCTACTTGAACATGGTGCTTTATGCTTCATATTATTATCCAATGATTTGTTGCCATCCTATGATGTGTGAGTAGATTTTCGTTGTCCTATTGGTGATTGATGAATTGCTATGATTGGTTTAATTTGCTTGTGGTTATGTTGCTGTCCTTTGGTGCCCATCATATGAGCGCGCGCGTGAATCAAACCATAGGGTTAGTAGTATGTTGATAGGACTACGTATTGGAGGGCAAGTGTGACAGAAGCTTCAGCCTAGCATAGAAATTGATGCATACGGGATTGAAGGGGGACCAATATATCTTATTGCTATTGTTGGGTTTTACCTTAATGAACGTTAGTAGTTGCGCATGCTTGCTAATAGTTCCAATCATAAGTGCATAGAATTCCAAGTAAGGGATGGCATGCTAGCAGTGGCCTCTCCCACATAAAACTTGCTATCGGTCTAGTAACGTAGTCAATTGCTTAGGGACAATTCCGCAACTCCTACCACCACTTTTCCACACTCGTGAAACTAACGTAATTCTAGCAGCCCCTAGTTTTTATTTACGTGTTCTTTGTTCTCTTGCTAACCTATCCTATCACTCCTACAAAGTACTTCTAGTTTCATACTTGTTCTAGGTAAAGCGAACGTAAAGTGTGCGTAGAGTTGTATCGGTGGTTGATAGAACTTGAGGGAACATTTGTCCTACCTTTAGCTCCTCGTTGGGTTCGACACTCTTACTTATCGAGAAAGGCTACAATTGGTCCCCTATACTTGTGGGTTATCAGGGAGGCAAACGGGGCCTAGATCAAATAAATCAGCCGGATAATTCTTCGGCCTAGAGCGCATAGGGATACAACTCCCACGGCATGGACCGAACACCACCAAGGTATGTCCTTCAACAACACAATTTCATCCTCAGAATTCCATGGGCAACTGTGGGAGTGACCGACGAGGGATCATAGGGGCGGGTTAACGACCTATGGTCCAATGAATCAACGGTATGGCATCATGAAGAGCCCAAGTATCAAGCTTCTCAGCGTCAACATCAGCTTCTCAAGACCCTCCACTCAAGGTCCGCTTGCTGATCATAACTTCCTGCAAAGGATCGTACCCCCACCCCTAACAGGGGCAATACATATAGTACGACCAAACACAGGGCGGACGTCAAGTCACCCATGCAAGGTCGTTTGCAAAATTGTTTCAACGTGCTTGTACCGATAGTTACCTGTAACAACTGCCTTTGTGCTATGGGTTATAAAAATCCATTGCACACATTATGCCAAGTACCTTCGTATACATACACTTTATGCTTATCGGTACTGTCAAGTCAAAATTATTATTTGTATACGCTAAAAGTGTTATCGATCACTAACCGGGGCTTAGATGGTAACACCTGCCCGGTCACTATACCGTCACTTTTTCTTCTCTTCAGTGTTCGGTTTCTCAGGATTTTTCTTTATATGCACCGGTTCCTAATTATGTATTGGGTCTACAGTTCGATTGCCCGGCTCCTGTGCTTACCCCCATAAGTTCCGCTAGTTTGGGTAAAGGGGTAAAGGGAGAATCACTGCAATTATATTCCCAGTTGGCCTGGTTTGAAATGCCTTAGTGGAGAAAGCCGAAAACTGATCGTCATAAGAAGCGATAGCAGGTATGCAATCCAAGCACACTTACAAAGTCGATGGAGGCTACTCCGTGTTACGTGGAGGGGTTTGTGATTATTCAAACCTCGTGATAATTATTTGAATTTTTGGTGTTTCTAGATTACTGCAAAAGGCGGGGGGCTTCTCACTAGCCCCCACATAAAAAGTTACTAAGGCTAGACGAAAGCGATAAAATCACATAGTCCGATTCGCTTGTTTCCCTAATGCACTACCGCCCTCGGGAACCGATACATCGGCTAAGGGTTACAGTGCAGACGATGAAGCACCCCAAGTGGTCTCTACATGGGGGTTGAAGCCGACGACTCGTAATTTTTCGATTAAAACGGCCAACATAGGAATCAAAATAACACAAAATGTAGTCCATCTCGGGCACACAACTTAACAAATAAATTGTCCTGAAATACATTAATAAATATTTATTATAATATTATATCTTTTGAGCACTGAGACTTGATCACCCGAGCACCTTCCATACCGGCAGAGAAATACAGATTGGGGCGCCTATGCTCCTTCCCGACGGGTGGTGGATTAGTGGCCATCTTAAGGGGCTTTACCCCCAGCAAGTGCACCATCGTCCGTGCAAAGGCCATCCGAGATCCTTCCATGCAAGCAGAGTGCTACAAGACTTCAATCCGGGGCGCAGCGTCGACCAGCTTCTGCACTAAGGCGAAGTAACTGCTCAGCAAGGGCTCGGCAGGCCATAGCTAAACACAAAGATCCTTCATGGCCGGCTCCGCCATCCTATGCAGTTCCATCAGCTTCTTTATTTGATAGCTCGGACTGAGGTTGAGCTCGGGAATTTCAAACTGAGCCCAAAATAGTCTTTGCTCGGCATCCCTGTCATGAGTCGCAAAATGCTTGGCCGCATCTACCGCACTCTCCGGGAGGTTCGTGAAGGCGCGTGTAGAATGCCATATCTGCGTAAGAAAGGCATACATGTTTCCACCAAAGGCACATAGCAGTAAGTATAGCTTACCGGTTGCCATAAGCTTGGCTTGGCGCACTTCTTCATAGAACCTCCGCTCCACCCGCTTTGATTGAAGCTCGGCGGCCAGTTTGTTGCGATCGGCCCTAAGCTTTTGAGCTTTCTGGTCCAAGGCCTCAAACTTTGAGCTCACCTCCTACAACTCCTGTTGGATATCCATCTCCCAGGCCTCATGTTTGCAGCTGACGACCTTGAGGGCGTCAAGCTCGGCAACCGCTTATTCGGCCGCCACCTTGTAAACAGCGGCCTCTCGTTTGAATTTCTCCACCTCTGCCCTCAGCTTCTCAAGCTCTTGATCTTGGGTTGTTAACAAAGCTAAAATAGAAAATTCAGATGGCACGGCGAGGATGCTTCTTAGTTTTTTTACTAAAGGATGTTATGAAGTTCTTCGACCCATCTTACCCTGCTTCTCGTTAAGCTGACCATTTATGCGGTCAAGTTCTTCATCCGAAACTTTGAGTTTCCGATTAAGCTCGGCTATTTCCAATGCATTGGTGTTGTCAGCCAGGGACAAGACCTGCAAGGTAAAACAACATGTTAGTCCGATTCCGAATTACCTGGGCAAACATTGCTCGGCCCAAATTCTCAAACAGAACAATTTAAAAAAGTCTTCAGGCTATTCTTCGTTTTCCCACGTATTTTTGAGCCACGGGTTAGTTCTCCTTTCCAACTCACCCATGGCTCGGGGTTGTTATACCAGAAAAGTATATATATCACTTTGCAAAGTAAAACCCACAATGTTACAAGAGTTACCTTAAAGCCCGTTAGCAAACCGTTGAAGGCTTCATTAAGTCTGTTGTTGACGGACCGAATACTTTTTAAAACCACACCCATAAGGGCGCGATGCTCTTCGGCTATAGAGGAGCCGATCAAGGCATCCTCCATTATGATCGCCCCCCAGCCATGACTTGTTATGTTGTGGGCACCGCTGGGGGCGACACAGAAGATGCCGGAAGATCAGGTCATCCGTAGGTTGTCTCCAGGCATTGCTCTTCTTTTTGTTCGGTGACACATACGGTGACTCTACTAGCATCTGCTCCAGCAGAGGAGTCCGGGGTTCCTCGGGAAGGAGGGATGGGCCTTCTATGTTCTTGGACACTTCCAGCCACTCATGCGAAAGAGAAATGATAGTAAAATCTTTAACAAAAACTAAGCTCCGAGTAGATAAAAGAGCTCGGACGCATCCTCGGCTCGCAATTCCTGTTGCGGTTTAAGCAGCACCCGCCACAGATCTTCATGGGTGGTCCGATAGAACTCGAGAACTTCCCAAGGCTCTTCGGCCTTGTGAGACCACATCGGGTTGTCTCGACACTGTCAGGGAGTGATATGGCAATGGAGCGCGACCTGGTCCACATTGGTCAGCCGGATATTGGACTCCACCATTTGCCTGATGCGATTCTGCAACTGCTGCTGCATGTCCGAAGACGAACCACGGTCAAGGCCTTTTCTGACTCACGAGGTCAGCCTCACCGGAGGATGATACGTCCATTTTGCATCATGCTTTCATGTTGATATTTATCGCTTTTTGGGCTGTTATGACACTTCACGGTACAATACTTATGCCTTTTCTCTCTTATTTTGCAAGGTTTACATGAAGAGGGAGAATGCCGAGAGGTGGAATTCTGGCCTAAAAAGGGAGCAAGTTTGAGATACCTATTCCGCGCAACTCCAAAAGCCGTGAAAATCAACGAGGATTTATTTTGGAATTTATAAAAAATACTGGGCCGAAGAAGTACCAGAGGGGAGCCAGCAGGAGGCCACAAGCCTGCTAGGCGCGACCCCCTGGCCGCGCCTAGGGGGCTTGTGGGCTCCCAACTGGCCCTCTGGCTCCCCTCTTTTGCTACAAGAAGGGTTTCGTTCCAGAAAAAATAGAGAGGAGGCTTTCGGGAGGAATCACGCCAATCTAGAGCTCCGGCAGAGTCGTCCTACCGGGGAAACTTCCCTCCCGGAGGGGGAAATCGTTGCCATCGTCATCACCAACACTCCTCTCATCGGAGGGGACTCATCACCATCAACTTCTTCATTAGCACAATATAATCTCCAAACCCTAGTTCATTTCTTGTAACCAATCTCCGTCTCGTGACTCCGATTGGTACTTGTAAGGTTGCTAGTAGTGTTAATTACTCTTTGTAGTTGATGCTAGTTGGATTACTCGGTGGAAGATTATATGTTCAGATCTTTGATGCTACTCATTACCTCTCTGGTCATGAATTTGATTATGCTTTGTGAGTAGTTACTTTTGTTCCTGAGGACACGGGATAAGTCATGCTATAAGTAGTCATGTGAAATTGGTATTCGTTCGATATTTTGATGTGTTGTATGTTGTGTTTCCTCTAGTGGTGTTATGTGAACGTCGACTACATAACACTTCACCATTATTTGGGCCTAGAGGAAGGCATTGGGAAGTAGTAAGCAGATGATGGGTTGCTAGAGTGACAGAAGCCTAAACCCTAGTTTATGTGTTGCTTCGTAAGGGGCTGATTTGGATCCACTAGTTTAATGCTATGGTTAGACTTTGTCTTAATTCTTCTTTCGTAGTTGCGGATGCTTGCGAGAGGGATTAATCATAAGTGGGATGCTTGTCCAAGTAAGGGCAGTACCCAAGCACCGGTCCACCCACATATCAAACTATCAAAGTAGCGAACGCGAATCATATGAACATGATGAAAACTAGCTTGACAGAAATTCCCATGTGTCCTCGGGAGCGCATTACCTCCTATAAGACTTTTTCCAGGCTTGTCCCTTGCTACAAAAGGGATTGGGCCACTTTGTTGCACCATTGTTAATTTTGTTACTTGCTACTTGCTACAAATCATCTCACCACACAACTACTTGTTACCGATAATTTCAGTGCTTGCACAGATTACCTTGCTGAAAACCACTTGTCAGATCATTATGCTCCTCGTTGGGTTCGACACTCTTACTTATCGAAAGGACTATGATAGATACCCTATACTTGTGGGTCATCAAGACTCTTTTCTGGCGCCGTTGTCGGGGAGTGAAGCGCCTTTGGTAAGTGGAAATTGGTAAGAAAACATTTATATAGTGTGCTGAAATTTATTGTCACTTGTCACTATGGAAACTAATCCTTTGAGGAGCTTGTTCGGGGTATCTTCACCTCGAATGGAAGCATAAAGAGTTGCTCCTCAACCTGCTGCACCTACTGAAAATATTTTCTATGAATTTCCTTCGGGTATGCTTGAGAAACTGCTGGCTAATCCTTTTACAGGAGGTGGAACATCACATCGAGACTTGCATCTAATCTACGTAGATGAAGTTTGTGGTTTATTTAAGCTTGCAGGTTTGCCCGAGGATGAGGTCAAGAAGAAAGTCTTTCCCTTATCTTTGAGGGATAAGGTGTTGACATGGTATAGGCTATGTGATGATACTTGATCATGGAACTACAACCGGTTGAAATTGGAATTTCATCAAAAAAATTATCCTATGCATCTAGTACATCGTGATTGGAATTGTATTTATAAGTTTTGGCCTCGTGACAGAGAAAGCATCGCTCAATCTTGGGGAGGCTTAAATCAATGTTATATTCATGCCCCAACCATGAGCTCTCAAGAGAAATTATCATTCAGAACTTCTATGCTCGGCTTTCTCATGATGATCGCACCATGCTTGATACTTCTTGTACCGGTTCTTTTATGAAGAAAGATATTGACTTCAAATGGAATTTATTGGAAAGAATTAAACGCAAATCTGAAGATTGGGAGCTTGATGAAGGTAAGGAGTCAGGTATGAATTTCAAGTTTGATTGCGTTAAATCCTTTGTTGAAATAAATACTTTTTGTGATTTTAGCACTAAATATGGACTTGACTCTGAGATAGTAGCTTCATTGTGTGAATCATTTGCTGCTCATATTGATCTCCCCAAAGAGAAGTGGTTTAAATATCATCCTCCCTTAGAAGTCAATGTAGTTAAACCCAATCCAGTTGAAGAGAAAGTCATTGCCTATAATGATCATATTGTTCCTAGTGCTTACATTGAGAAACCACATTTCCCTGTTAGGATAAAGGATCATTCTAAAGTTTAAACTATGATACGTAGGGGCTACATTAGAACACCTACACCCCCTGAGCAAATTAGAGTTGAACCTAGCATTGCTATTATCAAAGATCTCCTGTCCGACAATGTTGATGGCCATGATATTCACTTCTATGAAGATGCTGCTAGAATTGCTAAACCACATGCTAGAGACAAACATAGGCCTATTCTTGGCACTCCCGTTGTTTCTATTAAGATAGAAGATCATTGTTGTCATGGTTTATGTGACGTGGGTGCTAGTGTTAGTGCAATACCTCGATCCTTATATGATGAAATCAAAGACGAGATTGCACCTGTCGAGATAGAACCCATTGATGTCACTATTCAGCTTGCCAATAGAGATACTATCTGCCTTGTGGGAATTGTTAGGGATGTTGAAGTCTTGTGTGGTAAAATGAAGTATCCTGCTGATTTCCTTGTTCTTGCTACCACACAAGATAGCTTTTGTCCCATCATATTTGGCAGACCCTTCCTCAATCCCGTCAATGCTCATATTGACTGTGAGAAGCAAACTGTCACTGTTGGCTTTGAAGGTGTGTCACATGAGTTCAATTTTTCCAAGTTTGGTAGACAACCTCATGAAAAAGAGTTGTCTAGTAAGGATGAAACTATTGCCCTAGCTTCTATCGCTGTGCCTCCTACTGATTGTTTAGAGAAATACTTGCTTGAGCATGAAAATGATATGCATATGGATGAAAGGAATGAGATAGATAGAGTTGTCTTTGAACAATATCTTATCCTTAAGAATAATTTGCGTGTTGAACTGCTTGGAGATCCACCCCCACCAAAGGGTGATCCTGTGTTCGAGCTCAAACAGTTGCCTGATACTCTTAAGTATGCTTATATCGGTGAAAAAGAGACATATCCTGTTATAATTAGTGCTAGCCTCTCAGAGCATGAAGAAAAGAAGTTACTAAAAACTCCGAGGAAGCACCGTGCTGCTATTGGATATACTCTTGATGATCATAAGGGAATTAGTCCCGCTCTATGCCAGCACAATATTAAAACCGATCCTGATTCCAAACCAGTTGCTGATCATCAAAGGAGATTAAATCCTTAGATGAAATAGGTAGTAAGAAAAGAAATACTAAAGCTCCTGGAAGCAGGTTTTATTTATCCTGTTGATCATAGTGATTGGGTAAGTCCGGTGCATTGCGTCCCTAAGAAGGGAGGTATTACCGTTGTTCCTAATGATAAGGATGAATTGATCCCACACAGGATTATTACTGGCTATAGGATGGTGATCGATTTTAGGAAATTGAATAAGGCCACTAGGAAAGATCATTACCCTTTGCCTTTTATCGACCAAATGCTAGAAAGACTGTCTAAACATACACACTTCTGCTTTCTAGATGGTTATTCTAGTTTCTCCCAAATACCAGTTGCACAATCTGATCTGGAGAAAACCACTTTCACCTGCCCTTTCGGTACCTTTGCTTACAGACGTATGCCTTTTGGCTTATGGAATGCACCTGCCACCTTTCAAAGATGTATGATGGCTATATTCTCTGACTTTTGTGAAAAGATTATTGAGGTTTTCATGGATGCCTTCTCCATTTACGGGTCTTCTTTTGATGATTGCCTCAGCAACCTTGATCGAGTCTTGCAGAGATGTAAAGATACCAATCTTGTCTTGAATTGGGAGAAGTGCCACTTTATGGTTAATGAAGGCATCGTCTTAGGACATAAATTTTTTGAAAGAGGTATTGAAGTCGATAAGGCTAAGGTTGATGCAATCGAGAAAATGCCATGCCCCACAGATATCAAAGGTATAAGAAGTTTCCTTGGTCATGTTAGTTTCAATAGAAGGTTCATTAAAGACTTCTCTAAGATTTCTAGGCCTCTTACCAATCTCTTGCAAAAGGATATTCCTTTTGTTTTTGACGATGATTGTGAGGAAGCCTTCGAAATACTTAAGAAGCCTTTGATAACTGCGCCTATTGTTCAACCACCTGATTGGCACTTACCTTTTGAAATCATGTGTGATACTAGTGATTATGCTGTTGGTGTTGTACTAGGGCAAAGAGTTGATAAGAAGTTGAATGTTATTCACTATGCTAGTAAAACTCTAGACAGTGCCCAAAGAAACTATGCTACTACGGAAAAGGAATTTTTAGCAGTCGTGTTTGCATGTGAAAAGTTCAGATCTTACATAGTTGATTCCAAAGTCACTATTCACACTGATCACGTTGCTATTAAGTACCTCATGGAAAAGAAAGACACTAAACCTAGACTTATCAGATGGGTTCTCTTGCTACAAGAATTTGATTTGCATGTTGTCGACAGGAAGGGTGCTGATAACCCAGTAGCACATAATTTGTCTAGGTTGGAGAATGTTCTTGATGACCCACAACCTATTGATGATAGCTTTCTTGATGAGCAACTGAATGTCATCAATGCTTCACGTAGTACACCGTGGTATGTTGATTATGCAAACTATATCATTGCCAAATATATACCAATTAGTTTCACATACCAGCAAAAGAAGAAATTCTTCTTTGACTTGAGATATTACTTTTGGGATGATCCTCACCTTTATAAGGAAGGAGTAGATGGTGTTATTAGACGTTGTGTAACTGAACATGAATATGGACAGATCCTACAGAAGTGTCACTCCGAGGCCTACGGAGGACACCAAGCGGGAGATAGAACTGCACACAAGGTATTGCAATCAGGTTTCTATTGGCCCACTCTCTTCAAGGATGCCCGTAAGTTTGTCTTGTCCTGTGACGAATGTGAAAGAATAGGTAATATTGGTAAACGTCAGGAAATGTCTATGAATTATTCACTTGTCATTGAACCATTTGATGTTTAGGGTTTTGATTATATGGGACCTTTTCCAAAATCCAATGGGTATACTCATATCCTAATTGTTGTTGATTACGTTACTAAGTGGGTAGAAGCTATCCCAACTAGTAGTACTGATCACAACACTTCTATCAGGATGCTTAAAGAAGTTATTTTCCCTAGATTTGGAGTCCCTAGATATCTAATGACCGATGGTGGTTCACATTTCATTCATGGTGCTTTCCGTAAAATGCTTGCTAAGTATGATGTCAATCATACAATTGCATCTCCCTATCATCCTCAGTCCAGTGGTCAAGTAGAGCTAAGTAATAGAGAGATTAAACTAATTCTGCAAAAGACTGTCAATAGGTCTAGAAAGAATTGGTCTAAGAAGCTCGATGATGCACTGTCGGCTTATAGAACTGCCTATAAGAATCCCATGGGCATGTCTCCGTACAAAATGGTTTACGGCAAAGCATGTCATTTACCTCTTGAGCTAGAGCATAAGGCTTATTGGGAAATCAAAGAGCTCAATTTTGATTTCAAACTTGCTGGTGAGAATAGGTTTTTTGATATTAGCCCACTTGATGAATGGAGAGCTCAAGCATATGAAAATGCCAAGTTGTTCAAAGAAAAGGTTAAGAGGTGGCATGATAAAAGGATACAGAAACGTGAGTTCAATGTAGGTGATTATGTCTTGCTATATAATTCTCCTTTAAGATTTTTTGCAGGCAAGCTTCTCTCCAAGTGGGAAGGTCCTTACATTGTTGAGGAAGTATATCGTCCCGGTGCCATCAAGATCAAGAACACGGAAGGTAATTTTCCGAGAGTGGTAAATGGGCAAAGAATCAAGCATTATATCTCAGGTACTCCCATAAATGTTGAAAGCAATATTATCAGTACCATAACTCCGGAGGAGTACATAAGGGATATTTATCAGCCTGTTTCAGACTCCGAAAACGAAGAGGTATGTGATTCGGTAAGTATACAGACTCCAACACTTTTCCAGTAGGAATTTTTCTCCGTTTTGGAATTTTTGAAAAAATAGAAAAATTTAAAGGAGTCTAAAAAGCGCACCAGGAGGCCACAAGCCTGCCAGGCGCGGGCCACCCCCTGGCCGCGCCTGGGGGGCTTGTGACCACCTCGTGTGTCTCCCGGACTCTGTTTTCTTGCGGAGTACTCCTTCTGGTCAGGAAAAATCATTATATATTCTCCCGTAAGGTCTGACCCTCGTATCACACAATTTTCCTCTTTTTTCGTTTCGAGCCTGTTTTCTGCCGCAGATTTAGAGCAAGGATGTCGTCTCAGGAATCTGTCGGGGAGAACAATTTCCCTGAAGTTTATGGAGAAGTAAATGCTGATCTAAAAAGAATGGAGGTCATGGAGGCCAAGGAAAGGCTACCTAAAGAAACCAAGTGCAAAACTAAGGAGGAGAATCAGGCGTGGGACGAAGGGCAATTTGTGTTCAACAAGGAAGAAGTTGAATAAGTGGATTTCCTTCAACCCTACCTCCACCTACTGTCTCCATCCTTTATTGAACTCTTAAGGTTTTTTGAAACAACTCATGTTCGCAATACTTTTCTCACTCGTGAAGTTGTTTGGCTGGAGAAACATATCACAGAGCTCCAAGGTATAAATCAAAGATTCATGGCCCTCTTGGAATCAAAGGACAAAACAACTCCACCACCATCACCTCCAAAGGAAGACAGCTAAGCATGGGTATGGGCAATCCCCTTGGCTTGTTCCAAGCTTGGGGGAGTTGCCCCGATATCATATCACCATCATATCTTTTGTCTCTACCTTTTCTTAGTTGATTCCTTTTTGGTTTTATCTTTCCCCAGGCGATTAAAGTTCTTACTGTTTAGGCTTGAGTTTTGCTTTGTGTCACCCCTGATGTATTCGAGTTTGTGAGTCATATAATAAAGAGTGTCTTAGTTAAGGGCCTTGCTTCATGCCATGATCAAGAGAAGAACAAAAGCATGAAAGATCATGTAATGATCTTATGGGAAGTGATGGCTTCACATATAAAAAGAATGTTGATTGAAACTTGTTGAGGGTAGACAAACGTAGACCTTGGTCATTGTTGCAATTAATAGGAAGTGATAAACAAGGAGAGGTTCACATATAAATATATCATCTTTGACACCATCTACGATTGTGAACACTCACTAAACTATTACATGCTTAGAAGTAGATGTTGGACAAGGAAGATAACATAATGGATTATGCTTGCTTGGTTCCGAACAATGATTATATGACTAGAGATCCCTTAGCATGTGACAATTGCTTCCACCTCATATTATCCAAAACTCCCGCACCAAGTAGAGATGCTACTTGTGCATCCATAAACCTTTAGCCCAGTTTTGCCATGAGAGTCCAGCATACCTACCTATAGATTGAATAAGATCACTCAAGTAAGTTGTCATCGGTGCAAGCAAGAAAAATTGCTCCCCAAATATGTATGATCTATTAGTATGTGGAAAATAAGCTTTGTACGAACCTGTGATGAGGAAGACATAAAAGCGACAGACTGCATAATAAAGTTCTTTATCACACGAGGCAATATAAAGTGACGCTCCTTCACACTAAGAGGACACACATTCAAACCTCAAAAGCGCATGACAACCTCAGCTTCTCTCTGTGAAGGGCCTATCTTGTACCTTTACTTTTTTACCTTGAAAGAGTCATGGTGATCTACACCAATTCCTTATCTCGCCTTTATCTTGGCTAATGTCATATGCTAGGGAAAGTATTCATATGTCAACTTGGAAGTGAGTGTTCATGAATTATTATTGTTGACATTACCCTTGAGGTAAATGGTTGGGAAGCGAAACTATAAGCCCCTATCTTTCTCTGTGCTCAGCTGAAACTTTGATCTCATGAGTACCACGTGAGTTGTAGCAATTGTAGAAGACAAAAGGATGATTGAGTATGTGGATTTGCTTTACAAGCTCTTACTTGACTCTTTCTGATGTTATGATAAATTGCAATTGCTTCAATGACTATAGGCTATTGGTTGTTAATTCTCGATAAGGTTCTTGATCCATACTTTATTTTGTGAAGGAATTATCACTTTAGCATGAGGGATGATATGATGGTATTGTTGTTCTAACTATGATCATGATGCCTACATGTCCATATCTGGTTTTGTCGACACCTCTCTCTCTAAACATGTGGGCATGTTTCTTGATCTCGGCTTTCGCTTGAGGACAAGCGAGGTCTAAGCTTGGGGGAGTTGATACGTCCATTTTGCATCATGCTTTCATGTTGATATTTATCGCTTTTTGGGCTGTTATTACACTTCATGGTACAATACTTATGCCTTTTCTCTCTTATTTTGCAAGGTTTACATGAAGAGGGAGAATGCCGGCAGCTGGAATTCTCCTCTGAAAAGGGAGCAAGTTTGAGATACCTATTCTGCGCAACTCCAAAAGCCGTGAAAATCAATGAGGATTTATTTTGGAATTTATAAAAAATATTGGGCCGAAGAAGTACCAGAGGGGAGCCAGCAGGAGGCCACAAGCCTGCTAGGCGCCCCCCTGGCTGCGCCTGGGGGGCTTGTGGGCTCCCAGCTGGCCCTCTGGCTCCCCTCTTTTGCTACAAGAAGGGTTTCGTTCCAGAAAAAATCGAGAGGAGGCTTTCGGGATGAATCGCCGCCGCCACGAGGCGGAACTTGAGCAGAACCAATCTAGAGCTCTGGCAGGGTCGTCGTGCCGGCGAAACTTCCCTCCCGGAGGGGGAAATCGTCGCCATCGTCATCACCAACACTCCTCTCATCGAAGGGGACTCATCACCATCAACATCTTCATCAGCACCATCTCATCTCCAAACCCTAGTTCATCTCTTGTAACCAATCTACGTCTCGCGACTCCGATTGGTACTTGTAAGGTTGCTAGCAGTGTTAATTACTCTTTGTAGTTGATGCTAGTAGGATTACTTGGTGGAAGATTATATGTTCAGATCTTTGATGCTACTCATTACCTCTCTGGTCATGAATATGATTATGCTTTGTGAGTAGTTACTTTTGTTCCTGAGGACATGGGATAAGTCATGCTATAAATAGTCAAGTGAATTTGGTATTCGTTCGATATTTTGATGTGTTGTATGTTGTTTTTCCTCTAGTGGTGTTATGTGAACGTCGACTACATAACAATTTACCATTATTTGGGCCTAGAGGAAGGCATTGGGAAGTAGTAAGTAGATGATGGGTTGCTAGAGTGACAGAAGCTTAAACCCTAGTTTATGCGTTGCTTCGTAAGGGGCTGATTTGGATCCACTAGTTTAATGCTATGGTTAGACTTTGTCTTAATTCTTCTTTCGTACTTGCAGATACTTGCGAGAGGGGTTAATCATAAGTGGGATGCTTTTCCAAGTAAGGGCAGTACCCAAGCACCGGTCCGCCCACATATCAAACTATCAAAGTAGCGAACACGAATCATATGAACATGATGAAAACTAGCTTGACAGAAATTCCCATGTGTCCTCGGGAGCGCTTTACCTCCTATAAGACTTTGTCCAGGCTTGTCCATTGCTACAAAAGGGATTGGGCCACTTTGCTGCACCGTTGTACTTTTGTTACTTGCTACTTGCTACGAATCATCTCACCACACAACTACTTGTTACCGATAATTTCAGTGCTTGCACAGATTACCTTGCTGAAAACCACTTGTCAGATACTTCTGCTCCTCGTTGGGTTCGACACTCTTACTTATCGAAAGGACTACGATAGATCACCTATACTTGTGGGTCATCAGAGGACCAGTCCTGAACACGGCTGGCACTGCCCAGTTTCCTTCTTGTGGTTTCGTGATATAGAACCACTCTTTCTGCCAGTTGTTGATGTGTAACATCCCAATTTTCTTAAGTTCGGATGTTAATAGATCATTCATATGCATCTCATATTTCTATGCATTATTGTGTCCTTCTGAAAATTCTAATCGTTATGTGACTGCGGGCAATTTATTGGAGTGGAGATAATATGAATTCTCACCCCCGTCGAATTAAAGTGCATAACGTTTCGAATTTTATTTTGGAGTCACCAATTTGGTTTTGCAAATTTTCTAAACTCCGAATTATTTTAGTTGACTTTTCAATCTCGTTGTGTGACCTATTGCATAAAACTCATTTTCGAAAGTTTGCATTAGGTGGAACTAGGGTTCCCATAGATGTTGTATGTATATGTATATATATATATATTAATATATATATATATATATATTATATATATATATTAGTTGTATATATTATTCTATTTTTTCCCTAAGTATTCTAGTGTACATATATATATTAGTACATATTTTTCTAGTATTTGTTAGCTAGGAAATATATTTTACTGTTTTTTTTCTTCTTTTTGCTGCTGTTTGTTCTTTTTCAAAAAAAAAATAGAAGCAGTTGGCCAGGCCGAGCCAGCACCGAGCCAGGCTCAGCCCAGTCAGCCCCACGAGCCCCATGCACGAGCCCCATGCATCCACGTACCCAGGATGCCCCGCTGCCCGAGCTTTCTCTCTCTCCCCCACGTCTCCTTCTTCCTCCTCTTCTCTCTCCTTCCTATTTCTCTGCTCCACCCGAGACCGACCTCTCCCACGAGCGAATTTTTTTCCCTACAGCTCCCTCTTTTTCCTTAACTCTCTCTCTCCCTCCTCTCACTGCCCAAGGGCCCCGCCGCCCGAAGCTTCTCCCCTGGCCGAACCTTCCTTCCTCCCCTTCCTTCTTTCTTCTCCCTCCTCCTTCCTTCTTTTCCCTGCACCAAACCGAGCCGCACCTCCCAGCGATTCCTTCCCCGTTTCTCTCTCTCCTTCCATAAGCCCACCCCCTCCTAAGCTTATATATACCCCACCTCCCCGAGCCACCCGTTCCCAACCCTAGTCGCCGCCACCGCCGCCCGAGCCGCCGCCCCTGAAGCCTCCGCCGCCACGAGCCTCGCCGGTGCAGGCTGCTGCCACTTCGGCCTCGCCAGGAGGAGCCCCCCCCCCCCCCGAGCTCCGTCTCCCCCGCCGCCGCCTCCCCCGAGGAGGAGGAACCTCACCGCCGACTCCCCGAAGCCCTCCACCGCCGGAGCCAACTCTCCCCCGCCGGCCAACTTCCCCTCGCCGGTGCAACACCCCTCTGCCAGCAGGTAGTCTCTCTTCTCTCTCCAATTTGCATGCATTAGATTTTAGCCCTTAGATCGCCATGCAACGGCCAAGATTAGATCATCTATACCCCTTCGGTTTATCTCAGAAAACCAGTAGGTTTTTCTTGCCACTTAAGTTTTAACCAGCAGACTTGCTTAGCCGTAGGCCGTTTGCCCGAAGCCATGCAACAAACGCCACTACAGCCAGTAGAAACTTGCCACGTGTGCCTCTCTTTTAGCACTAGCAGTTTTGTAACTTTCTGCCCAGATTACAAAAACAGAAACTTTCAATTTTGTTTTGGCCACAACTGTTTATCCCTACGTCCAATGACATTGATTCTTTTTCCAGTAGCTCACAAATTTCCTGTAGTGTTTAAAAACATATAATTTGTCTGTGTTTGAAATTTTTAAATATAAGTTAGAGCAGATTTAGTTTAAACACTGTTTTGCCTATTCCAGGAGTTTGAAAAATGATATTGAGTTGATTCTTTTTGCTACTGTTTTCTAGTGATAAAATCTTACTGTGGTAGAATTTTCAGAATTTTTAAAGTATTTTTACTGGTGTTTTCAACAGAAACAAGTTGCTGCCCTACCGGCGCGCGATAAACTCTTTCGCTTAGGCTCTCGCAAATCATTGCATGCGATGTTATTTTTACTTGTGGCATGATTGAATTGCTTATGGTGTGCTTTGTGTTTGTATCGGTAGATCATCTGGAGTGCGAAGCGTGTTACTTAGAGACGCTCGAGTAGGACAACTATCATCAAGGCAAGTTATCTTTGATTATGTTATTTTACCTATGTTTTCAATGCATAGTAGATCACCTTCTTTGCCCAATTTGCATGCTGCCTAGGTACTTGGAAACTTTAGCTTTAGTTGTAGTATCATGTGGCAGGAACACAACAACCCCGACACTTGGCCCCGGGACGACAATTTCTTAATTTCAAGACCCAAGGCTTACCTGCACAGCCACAAGTCATTATGGGCTCTGGCTTGGTTGGACAACGCAGCGACTCTTAACAGGCGGTGCTAGCAGATGTAGACGAACTGTAGGAATGGATGGGCACCGACAGGGATTCAGAGGGACCCGTTGAAAGACCATGTTTTGATCATCCGGTCTTCAAACACCCTGAAGTGCGAGGACAAACACGGAGGCGATCAAATCTTGTGGGGAACGTGTGCAAAACTCTGCAGAGTACTCAACCTAATCGATTAGCCGTGTCCACGGTCATGGACAACTTGAGCCGAAGGCATTGAATTTCCCCTGAACTCTCGACACAACTTAATAATGATGTGGGTGTTAACAACTATTCGGGTACGAGAACTGGTTGGCGGAACCATCACGTTAACAACAAACATTGTAGTAAATTTTGCTTTCAACCCCTTTTGTTGTAGGATAAAATTGGCTTTATGCAAAACTTAGCTCCACCGGCCAAATATGCATGTAGAGATAGTTGATTATTATTTTACTCCCTCTCTTTGATGATTTGCCGGCATATTCAATATTCTGACCTACACGGCTGCAACGTATCATGTTGCAGAGTACTTTTCCGACCAGGAGTGAGGCTACGATCTACGCTCAGCGACATGCCCTTGGAGTCGGATGGACTCATCTACCTGATGCTTCCGCTTAGTCTTCGTTAGATAATCTCATGAGTTGGCCTTCAGCCACTTTATTGTACTCCTTTATTGTAATAAAGTACTCTTTATGAGATTTGGATTAATAAAGCTGTGTGATTGAACTCTTGGATATATACATTATGTACTGTGTGTGTACCAGCATGATCTTGGGATGGTACGGAAACACCAGAGGCTTGACTCGTCTTGAGTCGGGTCGCTACAGAAATGGTATTAGAGCACACGCTGACCTTAGGATGTAACCTCTAGGAATGGAAAAGCCTTAGGAAGAAAACTATTTTTTCTCTTATGTCTATAAATCTTCTATTTCCTCTTCTGATCATTTCTGACTTCTCTCCGATTTTCCAATGTTTAGATGGCCACCTTCATCCCTGTTAAGTTCACGGAGTTTTGCCAGCCCGACACCACTATGCCGTTCGGAAAAGAGCTGGTGCAGATCACCAAGGATTTGAGGATTGCTCTGCCGTCTATCACAGGGAAGCCAACTTCGTCTTACCCGGAGGATTCACGCTACAGGATCGAGGTGCATATTCCCGGAAGGACATTCCAACAGCGCACTGAGCCGATGGATTTCAAGTTCATCGCACCCAACTGGATTCTCAGAAGGGACATGGTGATCCATTGTGCACTCGGACGTATCAAGGATGAATACAAAGGCTGCCCCATTTCTCCAGACCTATTCGTTGTATCCCGGAGAAATGAAGACGGAGACATCATCTCAAGCAAGACCAATGATGCTCTCTTGTCTTATGCCCAGACCTTGGAGAAGCACAGCGGAACTCTAGAATATCACGCGATCAAGGATGCCAGGAAGATCAAGCAACTGTCACTCCGCGAGCTTGAGCTTGAAGATGCAGCCCGGGAAGCCCACTATGAGCATGAACTGGAAGTGAAGGACTTTCTGGAGCGGATCGAGAAGCTGAAGACTCGAGTTGCATACCTGGAGGAGGAACTGGACATGGGCGAGAACCTTCATCCCGAAGGAGACGTAGCCCCCGTGATCAGCAACGACGAGGACTATGAAGAAAGCTCCACCGAAGGACCCGACACCATGCTATTCTGAGGAGGACACTTAGACTAGACCACCAAATTTACTTTATCATTTTACGGTTTAGGCCGATGTTTAGGATTATCGAATTTTGTATCCCCGTGTGAACCTTTGTGATGATTGAATAAAATGTGTGGTGTGATACTTGTGTGTTGCATTCATATGGGTAGTGTAATTACTCTTAGACCATTGTTCTATGCTAATCTCACCCCTCTACAAACATCAGATGCCTCCGAGACGCGCCCCTGAGTCCAACTTTCCACCGGAACTCACCCAGTTGATCCAGCAACAAAACACCCTGATGCAGCTGATCATCCAGAACCAGAACAATAACAACAACCGTCCCCCACCCCAGGCCGACAATCTCACCCGTTTTCTGAGGTTGAACCCTCCAACTTTCGCCAGCAGCATTGAGCCCATTGTGGCAGATGATTGGATCCGCAAGATGGAGCGTGAACTTATCACTACTGGTTGTTCTGAAGCTGAGAAGGTGAGTTTTGCCGCGCATCAACTTGAAGGCCCTGCAGCGGCTTGGTGGGAGAACTACACCACCACTTATTCCATTGCTGGAGTCACTTGGGAGCAATTTAAGCAAGCCTTCCGCACCGCACATGTCTCAGCTGGTGCAATGAGTCTGAAGAAGCGTGAGTTTCGCAACTTACGCCAGGGGAATCGCACTGTGGCTCAGTATGTCGATGAATTCAGCATGCTTGCCCGTTATGCACCTGGAGATGTGGCCGATGATGCGGCCAAGCAGGAAAAATTCTTGGAAGGACTGAATGATGAGCTGAGCATTCAGTTGACGGTAGCCACTTTCAACAACTACCAGGAGCTGGTTGATAAGGCCCTCATCTTGGAGGGGAAACATCAGTAGATGGAGAACCGCAAGCGAAAGTATGGGGTTGGAAAGTTCAACTCCGGCACTCAGCAGAAGCCTCGCTACACCCCTTATGCAGGGAATACCGGGACTGGATCCGGTAAGTTTGGAGGACACGTTCAGCATAACCACCCGGTGCACAACCATGGAGGCCACAACCATGGAGGAAATGGGAACCACCGCAACAACAGAAACTTCAAGAATGGTGGTACTGGCACTCAGCAGCATTCAGCTCCAGCTCAGAAGGATCTGACTCACATCACTTGCTTCAAGTGTCAGAAGACGGGACACTATGCCACTGATTGTCCCCAGAACAAGCAGGGAAATGGAAACGGCAACGGCAAGGGCAACTCTGCAGCAAAGAAGCCCAATCCTTTTCCCCGAGCTCAGGTGAACCACATTGATGTGGAAGAGGTCTATGATCACCCCGATACTGTGGTTGGTAAGTTTTTGCTAAATTCACGTCCTGTATTGGTACTTTTTGATTCTGGTGCAACACATTCATTCATATCAAGGGTAGTTGTGGAAAAGTATAGTTTTCCAACTAGAACCCTCAGCCAACCTATTAAGGTCAGTTCCCCAGGAGGCATGATGACAGCCGGGATAGGATGCCATGCTTTGAGTCTCAACATCGGGAACAATAATTTTCCCACCGACCGCATCGTATTAGAGTCCCAGGGATTGGATGTAATCCTAGGCATGGATTGGTTGGCCAAGTATGAAGGGAATATTGATTGTGCCCTTAAGTCTATTTTGCTCACCACCCCCGAGCAGAAGCGGATTAAGTACGTGTCTCAGCGCCCGACACGGAGTAAACGAGTAAACTCTCTCACGGGAGTAGTCCAGGAGGAAGTACCGATTGTACAGGAGTACCCAGATGTATTTCCGGAGGAATTGCCGGGCATGCCACCCGATAGAGAAATTGAGTTCTTGATTGAGCTATTACCCGGAACAGCCCCGATATCCAAGAGACCTTATCGGATGCCCGCAAATGACTTGATAGAAATCAATAAGCAAATTAAGGAGTTATTGGACAAAGGGTATATTCGCCCAAGTTCTTCACCTTGGGGAGCCCCAGTGCTCTTGGTTGAAAAGAAGGACAAGTCCTTGAGAATGGTTGTCGATTATCGTGCATTGAACGATGTGACCATCAAGAACAAGTACCCCTTGCCGATGATCAATGATTTGTTTGATCAGTTAGTTGGAGCCCGAATATTCTCCAAGATCGATCTTCGATCCGGGTATCATCAATTGAAAATTCGTGAACAGGATATACCCAAGACAGCCTTTACCACTCGGTACGGCTTGTATGAGTACATGGTCATGTCATTTGGACTGACTAATGCTCCGGCATATTTTATGAATCTGATGAACAAAGTATTTATGGAATACTTGGACAAGTTTGTCGTAGTGTTCATCGATGACATACTGATATTCTCCAAGAACGAAGAGGAACACAAGGAACATCTGCGTCTAGTTCTGGAGAAGCTTCGAGAGCATAAGCTGTATGCAAAGTTTAGCAAATGTGAGTTTTGGTTGAAGGAAGTCGGATTTCTCGGACACGTCATCTCAGGAGAAGGAATAGCAGTGGACCCTGCCAAGGTCGCAGCAGTCACCGAATGGGTAGCACCCACTTCAGTCAAGGAGATCCGCAGTTTCCTCGGACTTGCCGGATATTACCGGAGGTTCATTGAGAATTTCTCAAAGATTGCCAAGCCCATGACAGAGTTATTGAAGAAGGAATCCAAGTATATTTGGACTGAGGAATGTGAAACCAGTTTTCAAGAGCTGAAGAAACGTCTTGTTACAGCCCCGGTGCTGATATTGCCGAACATTCGGAAGGATTTCCAGGTTTACTGTGACGCTTCTCGTCAAGGACTCGGAGGAGTGCTCATGCAAGAAGGCAAAGTTGTAGCCTATGCATCTAGACAGCTCAGACCTCATGAGTTGAATTATGCCACACATGACTTGGAACTACCAGCCGTAGTGCACGCTCTCAAGACTTGGAGACATTTCCTGATCAGAAATAGTTGTGATCTTTACACTGATCACAAGAGCCTGAAATATATCTTCACGCAGAAGGAGTTGAATCTCAGACAGAGGCGATGGCTAGAGTTGATCAAGGACTATGACATGAGATTACATTATTACCCAGGCAAGGCAAATGTTGTAGCCGACGCGTTGAGCCGCAAGAGTTATGTGAACACGCTCACCGCGGGAGGATTACCCCAGGAGTTAGTCGATGATCTCCGAGAGCTCAAATTGGAGATAGTTCCAAGAGGATTTGTTGCCACTCTGGAAATTCAGTCTACTTTGACGGAAAAGATCCGCGAAGCACAGAAATCAGACAAGGAGATAGCTGAGATTAAGCAGAAAATGGAAGACGAGAAAGCTAAAGGTTTTCGTGAGGATGAACACGGAACTTTATGGTTTGAGGATCGCATCTATGTGCCCAGTGATCCCGAACTCAGGAAGTTGATACTTCAGGAAGCTCATGATTCCCCGTACTCGATACACCCCGGTAACACTAAGATGTATTTGGATCTGAAAGAAAGTTTCTGGTGGACAGGATTGAAGAAAGACATTGCCGAGTTTGTAGCTATATGCGATGTTTGTCAGCAAGTAAAAGTCGAGCATCAGAAGCCAGCAGGTTTGCTCCAACCTCTGCCGATACCCGAATGGAAATGGGAAAAGCTTGGTATGGACTTCATCACAGGATTACCCAGGACCCGTTCCGGCTATGATTCTATTTGGGTTGTGGTCGATCGTTTGACCAAGGTAGCTCACTTCATTCCGTTGAACTGTACTTACACGAGTGCCAAGCTAGCCAAGATATATATGACGAGAATCGTATGTCTGCACGGAGTACCGAAGAGCATTGTGTCCGATAGAGGGACTCAGTTCACATCGAAATTTTGGCACCAATTGCATGAAACCTTGGGAACAAGATTGGAGTTCAGTACAACCTTTCACCCGCAGACAGATGGACAGACCGAGAGAGTTAATCAGATTCTGGAGGACATGTTGAGAGCTTGCGCACTAGACTATGGTTCTAGTTGGGATGACAATTTACCTTATGTCGAGTTCTCATACAACAACAGCTACCAGACCATTCTGAAGATGGCCCCTTTCGAAGCTCTATACGGAAGGAGGTGCAGAACACCGTTGATGTGGGATGGAGTTGGAGACTGACAACTTTTTGGTCCCGACCTTATCCGAGATTCTGAAGAGAAGGTCAAGCTAATTCGTGACCGACTCAAGATAGCTTAGTCCACGCAGAAGAGCTATGCCGACAGCAAACGCAAGGAAGTAACGTACGAAGTGGGAGATCGAGCATATCTTCGGGTGTCTCCACTTCGAGGAATCAAGAGATTCGGAGTGAAAGGAAAACTAGCACCACGTTTCATTGGTCCCTACAAAATTCTTGAGCGCAGAGGCGAAGTTGCATACAAACTGGAACTGCCGGAAGGATTGTCCGGAGCTCATGATGTCTTCCATGTTTCCCGGTTGAAGAAATGCCACGCTGAGATGGCCGATGTTCCATTGAGAGATACAGTGCCCCTAGAGGCCATACAGCTTGATAGTGATCTGACGTATGAGGAGAAACCCGTCCGGATTCTCGAGACTGCCAACAGAGTTACCCGCAGCAAGATCATCAAGTTCTGCAAGGTGTTGTGGAGCCACCACACCGAGGAAGAAGCCACCTGGGAACGAGAAGAGGATCTTCGTCGACACCACCCGCACCTATTTTCTAGCCAACCCGAATCTCGAGGGCGAGATTCATCTTAAGGTGGGTAGGTTTGTAACATCCCAATTTTCTTAAATTCGGATGTTAATAGATCATTCATATGCATCTCATATTTCTATGCATTATTGTGTCCTTCTGAAAATTCTAATCGTTATGTGACTGCGGGCAATTTATTGGAGTGGAGATAATATGACTTCTCCCCCCCCCCCGGTCGAATTAAATGTGCATAACGTTTCGAATTTTATTTTGGAGTCACCAATTTGGTTTTGCAAATTTTCTAAACTCCGAATTATTTTAGTTGAGTTTTTCAATCTCGTTGTGTGACCTATTGCATAAAACTCATTTTCGAAAGTTTGCATTAGGTGGAACTAGGGTTCCCATAGATATTGTATGTATATGTATATATATATATATATATATATATATATATATTAGTTGTATATATTATTCTATTTTTTCCCTAAGTATTCTAGTGTATATATATATATTAGTACATTTTTTCTAGTATTTGTTAGCTAGGAAATATATTTTACTGTTTTTTTTTCTTCTTCTTTTTGCTGCTGTTTGTTCTTTTTCAGAAAAAAAAAATAGAACCAGCTGGCCAGGCCGAGCCAGCACCGAGCCAGGCTCAGCCCAGTCAGCCCCACGAGCCCCATGCACGAGCCCCATGCATCCACGTACCCAGGATGCCCCGCTGCCCGAGCTTTCTCTCTCTCCCCCACGTCTCCTTCTTCCTCCTCTTCTCTCTCCTTCCTATTTCTCTGCTCCACCCGAGACCGACCTCTCCCACCAGCGAATTTTTTTCCCTATAGCTCCCTCTTTTTCCTTAACTCTCTCTCCCTCCTCTCACTGCCCAAGGGCCCCGCCGCCCGAAGCTTCTCCCCTAGCCGAACCTTCCTTCCTCCCCTTCCTTCTTTCTTCTCCCTCCTCCTTCCTTCTTTTCCCTGCACCAAACCGAGCCGCACCTCCCAGCGATTCCTTCCCCGTTTCTCTCTCTCCTTCCATAAGCCCACCCCCTCCTAAGCCTATATATACCCCACCTCCCCGAGCCACCCGTTCCCAACCTTAGTCGCCGCCGCCGCCACGAGCCTCGCCGGTGCAGGCTGCTTCCACTTCGGCCTCACCAGGAGGAGCCCCCCCCCCCCCCCGAGCTCCGTCTCCCCCGCCGCCGCCTCCCCCGAGGAGGAGGAACCTCACCGCCGACTCCCCGAAGCCCTCCACCGCCGGAGCCAACTCTCCCCCGCCGGCCAACTCCCCCTCGCCGGTGTAACACCCCTCTGCCAGCAGGTAGTCTCTCTTCTCTCTCTAATTTGCATGCATTAGATTTTAGCCCTTAGATCTCCATGCAACGGCCAAGATTAGATCATCTATACCCCTTCGGTTTATCTCAGAAAACCAGTAGGTTTTTCTTGCCACTTAAGTTTTAACCAGCAGACTTGCTTAGCCGTAGGCCGTTTGCCCGAAGCCATTCAACAAACGCCACTACAGCCAGTAGAAACTTGCCACGTGTGCCTCTCTTTTAGCACTAGCAGTTTTGTAACTTTCTGCCCAGATTACAAAAACAGAAACTTTCAATTTTGTTTTGGCCACAACTTTTTATCCCTACGTCCAATAACATTGATTCTTTTTCCAGTAGCTCAAAAATTTCCTGTAGTTGTTAGAAACATATAATTTGTCTGTGTTTGATATTTTTAAATATAAGTTAGAGCAGATTTAGTTTAAACACTATTTTGCCTATTCCAGGAGTTTGAAAAATGATATTGAGTTGATTCGTTTTGCTACTGTTTTCTAGTGATAGAGTCTTACTGTGGTAGTATTTTCAGAATTTTTAAAGTATTTTTGCTGGTGTTTTCAACAGAAACAAGTTGCTGCCCTACCGGCGCGCGATAAACTCTTTCACTTAGGCTTTCGCAAATCATTGCATGTGATGTTATTTTTACTTGTGGCATGATTGAATTGCTTATGGTGTGCTTTGTGTTTGTATTGGTAGATCATCTGGAGTGCGAAGCGTGTTACTTAGAGACGCTCGAGAAGGACAACTATCATCAAGGCAAGTTATCTTTGATCATGTTATTTTACCTATGTTTTCAATGCATAGTAGATCACCTTCTTTGCCCAATTTGCATGCTGCCTAGGTACTTGGAAACTTTAGCTTTAGTTGTAGTATCATGTGGCAGGAACACAACAACCCCGACACTTGGCCCCGGGACGAAAATTTCTTAATGCTATGCTTGAGTAGACGGGTTATTGGTTGAGTGTATGCCACGAGTGATGCGAGGTTAACATAATAATCAAGACCGGACTAAGACAAGATTTTCAAGACCTTGGACGCAATGCAACTCTGGGTGAAGGACGGTTGATCGGCTCCCTGGAAAACCCAGTGGATTCCCGGGATGCTGGAGAGGCCATGTCATCCTGCGAAAAGCTTCACCCAGGCTCAAAGGGACGGACGGAGACTTCAAGACTCAAGGCTTACCTGCACAGCCACAAGTCATTATGGGATCTGGCTTGGTTGGACAACGCGGCGACTCTGGACAAGCGGTGCTAGCAGATGTAGACGAACGGTAGGAATGGATGGGCACCGACAAGGATTCAGAGGGACACGTTGAAAGACCATGTTTTGATCATCCGGTCTTCAAACACCCGAAAGTGCGAGGACAAACACGGAGGCAATCAAATCTTGTGGGGAACGTGTGCAAAACTCTGCAGAGTACTCAACCTAATCGATTAGCCGTGTCCACGGTCATGGACAACTTGAGCCGGAGGCATTGAATTTCCCCTGAACTCTCGACACAACTTAATAATGATGTGGGTGTTAACAACTATTCGGGTACGAGAACTGGTTGGCGGAACCATCTCGTTAACAACAAACATTGTAGTAAATTTTGCTTTCAACCCCTTTTGTTGTAGGATAAAACTGGCTTTATGCAAAACTTAGCTCCACTGGCCAAATATGCATGTAGAGATAGTTGATTATTATTTTACTCCCTCTCTTTGATGATTTGCCGGCATATTCAATATGCTGACCTACACGGCTGCAACGTATCATGTTGCAGAGTACTTTTCCGACCAGGAGTGAGGCTACGATCTACGCTCAGCGACATGCCCTTGGAGTCGGATGGACTCATCTACCTGAGGCTTCCGCTTAGTGTTCGTTAGATAATCTCATGAGTTGGCCTTCAGCCACTTTATTGTACTCCTTTATTGTAATAAAGTACTCTTTATGAGATTTCGATTAATAAAGCTGTGTGATTGAACTCTTGAATATATACATTATGTACTGTGTGTGTACCAGCATGATCTTGGGATGGTATGGAAACACCAGAGGCTTGACTCGTCTTGAGTCGGGTCGCTACATGATGGTGTCGATCAGTGTGCCCTTCGGCCAGGTCACGTGGCAGATCTTGCTTATCACGGCCCCACCGCAGTCCGCATGTTGGCTACTGACCGACTTCAGCTTAACACCAAACACCTTGAGCTAGATACCGAAATGGGGATGAACCCGCAGCAAAGCTTCGCACATGGTGATCAACACCGATATGTGCATGATGGAGTTTGGGGGAGATCATCGAAACCCACCCATAGTAAAACATCAGACCCCTGACGAAGGGGTGAAGCGGGAAGCCCAGTCCCCGGAGCTCTTGGATGTCTCCTTCGGAGACGTTGGAGACCTCTCATTTTCCATGAGCGCCCGAGCTAGCCATTGCAGAATTTGGGATGGAGGGCGACTGGAGGGATGGGAGGCGGAGTAGATCTGTGCACTTGAGTGAGGACGAAGAAGGAGCAAGAGTTTGGAATGCCTGTGGTGGGCTTTAGATCTTTTTTCCTTTAAAAAAAGGGGGTGTCGAGAAACCAAGGGTTTCCCCTTATTGCGCCACCACCTCCTCCACTTCCCGAAACAACCGCACCTTTGGGACGTGCGTAGATTGGCTTGGGTCATTTAAATAAAATTCCCCTTAAATACGGGACATGATCTCTGTTGATGATGGAACATGATCCAGGGAAAGTGGCCTCGAGCCGCGACTCGAACTTTACTCATTATTTGTTATTATGACTTTCCGTCAAAAGAGTTGTGAGATGAGTTACTATTCACATTCGAGGTTTTAATAGCGTCGGGATTTAAGGATGCCTGTTTTTGGTAACACTATGTCGGTGAAATGACTAAAGCCGATGTTAGGTGAATATAAAGGGAACTCGCCATGCAAGCCGATTTTTTATGTGCTTGGCTGCCGAACACCATAGACACGTCAACGTTGAAGGCTAGTTTGGGGGCTAGTGAGCGACTTTCAGATTAAGGGGTCCTTGGGAAGTCGGGTTATCCCTCATGGGCCGATCATATGGGCTGCTTCATTGAAGAACCAGATTATCTCAAGACTACGTGATCAAGATGGAAAGCTCTGAAGACAGACATGCACTCCAAGGCCAGTTCGTCCCGTCTACTCTTGATCTATGTTGGTAACATCTCACACGGGCCTTGGTGTATATATACACCAGAGGACCTTATACATAGAGGGAGATCATCTCATCTAGGGTTAGCTCATACGATCTCGAGGTAGATCAACTCTGTAACGACCGTTCCCGATCAATATAATCAAGCAGGATGTAGGGTTTTACCTCCTCAAGAGGGCCCGAACCTGGGTAAACATTGTCTCCCCCTCTCTCCTACAACCCATCGATCTAAGCTCCACAGTTCAGGACCCCCTCCCTGAGATCTGCCAGTTTTGACGCCGACACCTGGAGGGAACTAGAGGCTGGCCTTGTATGGCTGGGACAGGGCCTTCGAGTTGGAGGCCTTCGAATTTGCTCTAGCGTCGCTGACAGAGGCTATATTCAGATCGCGATGAAGGTTGGGTACGATGGTCGCTGCCTAGCTGGAGAGATGGCCGGAGTCAGTGAGATTGTGGAGGGTGGGTCTAGATCAAGAGTCGGATTTCCGGCGGCCGGGCGCGTCTCCGTGCCTCATCTTCCTCTCGTTGAGATGAAGACAGGGATAAGAGAAGGCCATTAGCCCGGCGTCCTCCTCTGCATGCTAAGGACAACACTGAACCATGCATGCAGAGGGGCAATGCCGATGCACTGGCTTGTCGTTGGTGATACGTCGGTGAAGGTTGCGTACCCAACAGCAGCATAAACCACCAGCAAAGGGGCGGCGGCGGCGCCGATGAGATGGTGGTGGTTTCCGGTGTCCACGACATCGTAGAATTAGAGTGCAGGACTGGGAGATTAGATTGATGCAGAGATAATGAGAGTCAATATGCGGCTCTGGGTCTGCCACGACATGGAGGGGAGATCCGCGGTTACAATTGCTGGTTGGAAAGAAGTACATGAGTGAGTTGGGACTTGGGGAAGGGGGAGACATGCGTGCGTGTTAGCTGAAGTTTTTCTCTCTCCGCGGTTGGTCGGGGTTGGACGTGTGGGCTGTTTTCTGGGCCACACCGTACGTGGGGTGGATTGCTTTTTTTATGCGCGTGGGACGAAGGGAGTGTCGATCGTATGTGGGAAGTAGCAGGTTGAACCATCACAACGATGACGACGTTCGACTGCCCTTTAATAGTAGACACTATCTATCTGTTTGGCAAATGTGATGTTGAACATCCAATTTATATTGAAGATGTTGCATTTTGAATAAAAAAAGGTGATAATGTAGGATGGTTGGCGCCCACCCGGACATGTACGTGGAGAAATTGGGTTGTCCAATTGATGTTTTACGTGTCCTTAGAGCACCTACAACCGGACTTGACAAATCCGCCCGCTCAAACGCCCACTGACGCATCCGGACAACCCCTCATATCTCGTGTCCACCAGTCACATACATTAAATATGGACTCTCAAATACATGCACATTCATCATCCACACCAATGGATCATGTAAATAGATAATGTTGGTATCAAAAATACATAGTTCTTACATAAAATTTCTTGCAAGTGCACAATTATAACACAAGCTCATTGACTTTCGTTGTGGGTCCATATATGCTCCATAAGATCATTCAATAGTTGCACATGCACGTGATGATCTCAAAGACTTTGGTGCATATGCAGAAAGTTCATAAAATGACTTCCATATTAATCTTCCAAGATTTGAACTTATTTTCATGGCTCTTGAAAATCATTGTTTTGGAAAAATATCATCACCCTCATACTCAACAAATCATACTGTGCAAAATAACACAACATTTCATCACATGCTACAAAGTTTCTGATTCCCACATCATTGCACCTCCATGAACAATTTCCCAACGAGCTTGAAGCACTCTGAATGTCCTCTCCACATCCTTCCTAGCTGCTTCCTGCATTGTTGCAAAGTTACTTTGTTTATTGCCATGTGGTTTGGATATGGTCTTCACAAATGCCTCCCACTGAGGATAGATGCCATCGGCAAGATATCCCATATTATAGTCACGGTCGATGACATTATAGTTGCACGACTATGATTCCCCATTACAAAGCCTCATGAACACCGGAGATCGTTGACGCACGTTCATGTCGTTGTGAGAACCCAACATTCCAAATAAATCATGCCAAATACATAAGTCTTGTGATGCCAATGCTTCGAGTATGATGATGGCCTCTTTGGTGTGACCTTGATACATTTCTCCGCAAAACTTTGGGGCAATTCTTCCATTGCCAATGCATACAATCAACTGATCCCAGCATTCCTGAAAACCCTCCGGCCTCTTCAATAGCCAATAACTTTTTGGTGTCCTGCACATTTGGTTCTTCAGATACTCTGCTTCAAACACCAGCACCATGGCGCAGGAAAACTTAACAGTTGTCTTCAGGCATGTGCTCTCCCTCATCCACACCATCTCACCAACGACATCCGCATCAATACCAAGTATAACTATTCTTAGAGCAATCGTGCATTTGTCCTTAGCAGAATACAATCCCTTGGGAGCTTGAAGTAGTCATCGTGTGCCTACACTTCCTCCACAATGCGCAAAAACAATGGTTTCTGCATGCGAAAACGTCGACTAAACCATGGATCATCCGGAAAAGTTGGTCCGAGGCAAAGTAGTCCGAGGCAATAGTCGTGCTTCACAGAACCTGCCCCGATTGATCACCCTTCTCCTTTTGATTGAGCCCTTAAAGTTTAGAATATGCTCCACCTGACGGTCCATTTCCTCTTGCAATCCCATGAGCATGATCATGTCCACTTCGTCGTCCTATTCCTAAAAATCAAAGAACTCAGCTTCAATCGTTTTACCAATCCCCATCGGTCCATACTCCTCGTCGGACAAAGCATGAGAATTCATGTCTTTCCCTACAAATAAATAAATAAAACAGGTCGAACACTTTGTCGGACACGTACAGGGCAAGGGGCAACTCGAGAGTTATCGGACTTACCGCGATGGCGTTCGGGCTAGCGACGATGTCCACGACGACGCGCACGGGGGAGAGGACTATTGTGCCCATAGTGGTGACGCTAAAACTCAACGGCTACAGAACAAGAGTGGTGGCGAAGCTGCGAGACGTCCGACACGGAGGAGGAAAAAGAGAGGAGAGAGTAAATGGATCCGGTAGGTTGAGTGGGTGAATTTGGTGCAATTGTTAAGGGGTATGCATGTCGAGGCTGACATGATAGATGCACCCGAGCATCCCATATCCGTCCCACTTGGGCTGGAGCACTAGTAGGAAAAGGGCCATTAGTCCCGGTTCCATAGGGTTTTTAGTCCCGGTTCTTGAACCGGGAAAAATCCATCGGGACTAAAGGCCCAAACCTTTAGTCTCGGTTGGCTTACGAGCCGGGCCCAAATGAGCTCCAGATGGCCGCTGCGGGGCGCCCAGGCAGGAGGATGTTTAGTCCCGGTTGGTAACACCAACTGGGACCTAAAGGCAGCCACGCGTCAACAGCTCCAGGCGGTGCGGGCTTTTTTTGAAAGGGGGGTTAGGGGTTTTGGAGGGTTTTATATATTAGGGGTTTAATATTGTGTTTCCCCTTTTTATTTTTGTGTCCATCATCTTTGATTCTGTATGCTTGTTGGTGTTTTTGGTCGGTGTCAACTAGACACCAGCTAGTACGTACATAAAACATTACATGACATCGTATATAACTCCTCATCATTGTACATACTAGTTAAAAATCTCGTCATCGTTCTAGGTAAAATAGCATAAAAAATATGAACTCCTCATCATTCTAGTTGTTATTATAGTAGCAAATGACCAAGTTATCACAAGGTTGAAACACTAACTACTACTCTCTCCTAGGTAAAAAAGAAAAATAAAGACAAATCTGACATCTCCGTATTGAAGAACACAGATCAACCTATCTCCAACTTGTGGGATGCGCAAAGATTCCTCTTCAAATGGTTTCATGGATGCTTGTATTGCATTTCTCCAACCTTTGATTTTCAGAGTGTCTTCACTTTGATATATCATGTATTTACCACCGTAAATAAGTGGGATTGGCTGTAAGCTAACCATTTCCAAATCACCGGTGGTAAACATCCATTTAGGCACGGTCTCTGACGGGAGTACCTGTTAGTAATAATAATATAGTTAGCAAACTATTTTTGCTTAAGAACAATGTATAAAAAAGATGGATTAGTGACGCAATGGTATAAACAATCTTACAAAGTTTTCTGAAGTGATGTTATGAGAGCTCAACTGGTGCACTAGTGGCACATATTCATGATAAATGTTGCCACTCATGTAATTTTTAGCATGATTGTCAACATCATGAATAAATGAGATGAGATGATTTTTTTTCGAACCATGTAAGGTTGGAGCCAAAATTGTAGTAGGTTCGATCTACTATCTTCCGTGTAGTTCTTGTAGCATGGAAATAAGCTAATAATTGAAAATAAATAAATTTAATCGGGATGAGTACAAGATAACAGTAATCAATAAAAAATACCTAACAAATATGTTGACAAAACGCACCTCGAGGTAGAACTGGAATCAAGTCATCCTCCGCATGCACCCAAATTTCTATATTATTATCACGGACATCATCATTACTAAGATAGAAGGTAATGTTCACGTCCTCATTTAACCCATATGCCTTGCAAAATGCTCTCCAATTAGAACAACCAAAATATGTGTGATCTTCATCATTATTAGCCTTGACAACAAAAGTGAAATGTTGTGTTCTTAGGTGAGCTATCTTAGGCTTTGTACTATCCTTCTCTTTAAAATGAAACTTGTCCAAGACAGGAAATCTGGCATCGCAGGGAACGCACTAGTCAAATTGTACAAAAGAAAATTAAAGGTTAACTAAAGAAAAAAAAGCACATGTCATACTTGACTAACAAAAAATACATGCCATCTTTACATACTGTAATAATCGGGAAGTCATCCGTCAACTTGACGGTGAAGGACGTATCGTTATCTAGGTGAGGATAACGATCGCATATACCCCTATCATCCCAGCACAAATGACACAGGGATCCTATCGTCATCGAACCACGCCATTCCTTGTGTTCATAATTCTATAGAATATTAAAAATCACAAACATTGGACAAATAAAAACCTATCCTAAAGGCTACAACAACAAAAAAACAAAAATCATACAATGATGGACCTGCCGACACTAAGAATTTTACTTTTTTCTAGCAACAAAGTCAAAAGCGCTTGCCCTGCAATAGATATCAAGAGGCAAAAAGATTCTCTTTCGGTTACAAGCAATAATCAACTTAATATATCTCGAATATTATCGAATGTAATCTCGAATACATCTCTAGTATAATCTAGTTCACTCGTGGTCCCTAATCAAACGGATCACCCAAAGAGTTGCTGATGTACTGAGGCGCGGGCGATGGACACCCACGGAGAAGGAACCATCACAGGATCATAGCTCGGGTGAGGTCCCTGAAGAACCTGCCAGGTATTGGAGAACCTGGCGTCCAACGCAACCAAGTAGAGACGTACATGCTCGTCCTCCTCCGTGACACGGTGAAGTACCTCCTCCTCGGGGGTCGGCTGCCTCCGCACCGAAAGTGGCCCACGCGGCCGCCACCGAAGAAGCTCCGGGTCGACAACGGGAGCCTAGTTCCTCATCAAGATTCGCGCCCTAGAAGGTAGCACCTGTCAGTGCCAGCTCAGCGGAGCCGAGTTCCATACATGCTCGCGCCTCTCAAGTAGGTTGTCGCCACAGAGTCGACGACGAGGATGTGTGACGGGCATCATCGACGTTGAGAACAATTTCTAAAACTGTTTAAAGTCCTACTATTTAAAGAATAAATCTGGAATTAATATATGTCGTTGATGATTTGTTTGCAAATTCCAATTTAGGTAGTAGCGGGAATAGAGAAACAAATACGTACTAGGATGCTATGAGCATCAAAACTTTGAATAAAGGACAAACAAAAATGCTGAGTAATTGTTGTGGGGGCATACATGTTCTTATAGTTACGCGAATCATATCTAACACACATCTTTAGGATTTCATATACTTGGATGA